>NC_060139.1:508046021-513046021 GCF_021461385.2 Schistocerca piceifrons | reverse complement strand
GTCCCAATGCTGATGCTTTCTGTGACAATAAAGTCTGCAAAGCTTATTGATTTCTTTCATAATCCGTTCAGACGGGTTACAATGTGGTGAGTACAATGAAATAAAAACAGGTTTGATTTTATGATTCCGAAGCATGCGTGACCAAACAGCAGATCTGAATTGCGTTCCGTTATCTGAAATGACTTTACTAACGTGTCCAACTTCACGTAAGAAAGTTTTAACAAAGGCGTTGGATACAGACCGCCCAGTGGCTTTACGTAACGGTGTGAAAGAAACAAATTTTGAAGTAAGTTCAACAGCGACTAGAACGTACTAAAATCGATTCGATGCTCTGACAAGCGGTCCCAAGAGATCAACAGCAGCAAATTCTTTTAATTTAGAAGGAATAATAGGAAACAACGGGGCACGATGTGAGATAGTAGATGGTTTCACCTTTTGACAAAGTTTACAAATAGACAAGACTCTTCGAATTCTCTTTTCCATATTGTTAAAATAACAAGTCGTTCGAAGAATATGATAACATTTTCGTGCACCAAAATGTGCGTAGCTGAAATGAATGTACCAAATGAGCTTATTAACAAAATCGCCTGGAATGCAAAGTACCCATAGCTTGTCATCAACAGTGCAGCATTTGAAGAGTATGTTGTTTCTAACCAGGTAATAATGCCGAATCTGAGTGTGTGTCTTTTCATGCCATTTACTTTTGATGTCTTTCCAAATCGGATCTGTATATTGTTCAAGAGCAATGTCCTTTAAAGATGTGGTGATGAAGTTTTCAAAGGCGACTTTCTGAATGTAAGAATACTGAAATTTTTCTCGAGGTTGCCTTCTGTGTTACTTTTCTCAAGCCCAGCCGGTGCACGTGACAGTGCATCCGCAACAATGTTCTCCTTTCCGGGAATGTAGACTATTGTGTAGTGGAATTCTTGCAGAAACATTGCCCAACGTTTTAACCTGTCATGATTTAATTTTGAAGACATAAGAAATTGTAATGCACGATGATCACTGTATACTTTTACATGCTTACCAGAAATAAAGAAACGGAATTTGTTAAATGACCGAACGATAGCTAAAGCTTCTAATTCAGTAACGGAATAATTTTTTTCAGATTTTGTTAGCACTCGGCTAGCAAAAGCAATGGTTTTCTGAAGAGTAGTGTCATTTTCTGTGGCTTCTTGAAATAAATGGGCACCAAGACCGACTTTAGAAGAATCCGTGCTAAGGCAGAGATCTTGTGACAGATCTGGATGAGCTAGTATTGGCGCATTAAGTAGCGATTCTTTCAAAGAATTGAATTCCAACTGTGCTTGTTCGTTCCAGTTCCAAATAGTATTTTTTCCAGTGCGAGAACAAAGTTTTGGTGTAACAAGAATTTGCATATTCAGAAAACGACGGTAAAAATTTACGAGACCTAGAAAACTGCGGACTTGTTTTTTTGTGGATGGAACTGGAATGGCTCTGATTGCTTCTAACTTTTCAGGATCCGGCTGAATGCCTTAGGAAGAAATAATATGTCCCAAAAACCTCACCTTTGACCTACCGAATTCAGACTTTTCCGAGTTAACTGTAATTCCAGATTCTGCAAAAATATGTAACACGCTGTTGAGAATGCGATTGTGTTGTTCCCATGAGGCTTCTGCTATCAGAATATCGTCCACATATAAGGTGATGTGACGTTTTAAGAACTCAGGTAATATAGAATTTAGCCCGCGAATGAATGCTGCCGAAGAAATGTTCAAACCAAAAGGAAGTTTCCGAAACTAATAACAAACGCCGAAACAAAGGGAAGCTGTGTATTTTCTACATTCTGGGTGAAGTTCGATCTGATAAAAGCTGGATCTGAGATCAATGGAAGACAACACTTTTACACCATTAAAATTTTGAAGAAGTTCTTCCAACATTTGCGGCCTGTCTGTTTCAGGAATAATGATAGTATTGATTTGTCTCGAATCTAAGACAAGCCTGATCGATCCATTTTTCTTCTCAACAACATGTAATGTATTGTTGTATGAGCTTACTGCAGGCTCAATAATGCCCTCGTCAAGCATATATTGTATTTCTGTTCTAACACGGTCCCTATAATGCGCTGGAATTACGTATGGTCTAACACAAAATTTAGTATGCTCACGAACACGAAATTGGTATTGAAATCCCTTGATTGTTCCTGTTTTGTGAGTAAAAACTGTGGAATGTGCTTGTAAAATCTCAAAATGGTCCAGCCTATCAGTGTCATTACAATTCTCAATTGTTTGAATTTTATTCTGAATTAACTCATTAGTTTCAAATATGCCGTCGATATCATCCCTGTCAGTACTTGAAGAGTGATTGTTAGTGTCTAGTTCCGTAGAAAATTCCGAACTGTTGTCTAACAGAAGGTAAAGCCGATTAATTTCCTCGTCATGGTTTGACAGCCAGTCTTCAAATTTCAAAGCTATTGACCTACCTTCTTTCTCTAAACTTATTTCAGCATCGTGAAAGTTTAAGATTACCTTGTATTCATTCAAAAAGTCTACTCCCAATATAATTCCCCTCGACAATAATGGAACAATAAGAAAGTTCATAGAGAAGCTGTGGCTTTGACAAAAGAATTCTAAGTTGGTTTGTTGGCGTACATCTACACATTTTCCAAAGATTGCACCTTGTAATTTAATCTTACGTAACAGAAGTGAGGGACAATCGTTCGATTTGTTGCATTTGCTAAAAGCTGTTTCACTAATTACTGAAATGGGACTGCCAGAGTCAAGTACTGCCGTAAATTTTACGTCATTTACAGTAATGTGACTCACAGGCTATGCAATGTTGTTATTTTTACGTCCTGCTCCTGGAGTAAGATATCCCTAATGTCTTCTATTTTGACGTAATTACTAGCTACGGCAGCTGCGTCGTCAGTTTCATAAGTGCGTTTTGTGGCTGCCAGCGGTATGAGTCATTGCCTATTGTGTCTTCGTTGGCGCGCGTCGTTATTGGGATTTGGAGACCTAACTTCTGAAAATTCACCTTGTCGAGAGGGCCCTGATCTGTTTGAATTCCGCCAGTTCTGATGCAATTTAGGTCTGTCGTTACGATCATATCGTCTGTCGTCATGTCGGTAGATTCCATAGTTTATTTCTTGTCGGTCACGTGGTGGAGAATATCTCCCTGAATCGTAACTGCGCGCTGGACTGTTGCGTTTAAATTTATTCTGTCTCCCTTGATAATAATTATTTTGGTTCCCAAATTGTCTGTTTCTCTGATTGTCTCTGTGATAGTTACTACTGCGGAGGGGTGATCTTTCCCTGTAATTATTACTACTCTGCCAACGGTAGTCATACGGGTGGTGTCTGTTTTGGTCACGATTTGTGTTGTGAGTATAGGCTTGTCGTGTCCAGTTATTATTTCTTTCATCACGGAATTGTGACGGATGTGACCTGTAATTGTTGTGTTCCTGTTTTCACGTTCCGCGATTGTCAGTGTCAATTTCTAATTCTTGTAAGAGTCCCTGAAAAGCTTCAGTGTCGTTTTTGCAACGTCCTGCCAAAATAATATGTCGTAAATGCTCAGGTAATTTGATTAAGCAAATGCGGATGAGTTCTGAGGGTCTGTATGGGTTTGACAGGTACTGATTCTTGTGCAACATGTATTCAAAATGTTTCACAAGACTGGAAAATTCAGATTGTTCGAAATGTTTCATCATTATGATGCTATGTTTTACTCGGTCTTGTGTAGCTTGAAGCCAATATGCTGAGAGGAAGGCATGTTAAAATTCTCCTTCACTGTGACAGTCGTGTATGACCGATCACATTCTTACAGCTGGTTCATTCTCTAAATAGCCACACATAAATTCTAATCTGTGCTCTAATGACCAGTTGGGAGGAAAACAATGAGAAATTGATGGAGCCACGCTTGTGGATGAATGTCGTTGCCAGAATTCTTAAATGTTTTAAATTTACGTGTAGTAATGAACAGGTTATAGTCAAAATCATCATGTCGGCGAGTCGCATATCGGTCATTGTTACGTCGTTTTGGCGGTTCCATTTAAAAATTCGGTGCACCTTGCCAATTTCTTTCATAATTTCCGAAATGTCCTGTGTTATTATTTTGTGGCTGTTCCGTATTTCTATGTCCCTCTTCCCGTACCGCAGCGTGAGTGTCCTCTGAAATATGTAATTCTTGTATTACTTCTGCCAACTGATCTTGTACTTCCCGGATTTCTCTTTTGTACTGTTTATTGACTAGATTTTGATTTTGTTTGAATTTTCTAATTTGTTCATACTCTTCATTATCCGTGAAGGCTACAGGTCTTGTGTCATTCAGATCATCATCTACCTTTGTAGTTAAGTTAGTGAACTGATCTGAAAGTTCGGCTACTTTATCCGATAGTGAAATTATTTCCTCTGTGTGTTTTTCTGAACCAAGTTTCAGAGTGTCCTTTTGTGTTGAAATCGTATCTACTGTGTCCTTTAAGTTTTCCTGAGTTTTTGCAAGTTGTGTAACCGAATCGGTAGATGCAACTGAGTCAATTTTAGCCCACAAGGTCTCCTGATTTTCATGAACAATGGCTTGGAGTTCTTTTATGGCTGCTTCGTGATTCTGTAATGCATTTTCATGACGCGAAAAAATAGGTTGGAAATGCTCTCAAACTTGTGTTTTTACGTCATTACAGACTTTTTGACATTTCGATTCAAGGCCGGCCGCTGGTGGCCGAGCGGTTCTGGGCGCTTCAGTCTGGAACCGCGCTACCGCTACGGTCGCAGGTTCGAATCCTGCCTCGGGCATGGATGTGTGTGATGTTCTTAGGTTAGTTAGCTCTAAGCTCTGGGGGACTTATGACCTGAGATGTTGAGTCCCATAATGCTCAGAGCCATTTCGATTCAATGTTATGTAACTCAGTAGCTAAATCTTCACGTGTTTGTTCAAGTGTGGTGTCTAACTTTCGAAGATTTTGTTTCATTGTGTCTAACTTTTGAAGCTTTTGCTGTGTTTGTCCCATTTGTTGTATTAATTGTAATAACAATGCACTGGCGTCTGAAACATGTTCCTCAGTGCTTTTCGGTAGTGAATTTGCACCGGCAACAGTCACATTTTGACAAGCAGAAAATGTGTCTTGACTTGTTTGAGAAAACGGTGAGGACGCAAAACCTGAATCTACAGTATTTGCAAGATTGTGTCCTGTCATTTCGGATTCCTGAGGCGAGCTGTTGCCGACCGATCGATCGATAATGTTTCCCTGTTCACTAATCGTTTCACTGCCTACACCATTATTTGCAGCCCGCTCCATTTCCCTATGCACAATTACCAAATTACTACTTTGAACATAAGTTAATTCATTACTCGGCGGCGCTAACACGCTGCTTTTGTCTTCACTGTCATTTCTCAGTTACTTTTGAGCCTAGTATTACGTTTTTCACACGCCATTATTGTCACAATATTTCACACGACAACACAGAAAAGCACAATTTGAAGAGCAAAATTAGAAAACACATTAACATAGGACTGAAAATAATATCTAGTTAATTGCAAGCGCAGCTGCAAAATGCTTGGTGCAAATCTACATGCATGCCACAACAACAATGAAAGACTGCAACTACAAAGGAGATTCTCTCTGCAATTACGCGCTAGCAATAAACAATAGCTACACTAATTACACAAACTACAAGGAAAAAATCGGAAGATTCCAGTGAGGTATCCTCGGCTTGGGTCGACATATGAAACGTGCCCTTAGAAAAATTATACATGACTGTGTTTAAACTGACACACAATATTTTTTAGCGCAACGCAATCTGACTTTCAATAATCCCTACAAAAGAATGGCCCTGACTAACATTAACCTATACCTTTCACAAATCACTTACCTCACAAAAATATTCGTTACTCGAACTACTGCAATACAGCGAGCGCCACTACTGCCAGCTAAATAAAAGATTCAAACTACGGAAGGCACTACCTACTGATAGGCATAGTTAGCAAATGAAAGATTTTAATAGAGAACAAACAACGTATTTACCTTAATAGTGTTGAAAAATCATAGTATACATAGCAGTTCATGACATCCAGTCTTACAAATTTCAAAACTCCGCCATTTCTCTCCCCACATCCACCACTGTTGGCGGCTCACCTCCAGCTGCGCAACGCTACGCGCTGTTGACAGCCGACAGCCCAACACTGCAATAGCGAATATTACAACAATGCCGCCCAGCCACAGACTGCACACAGCACAGATAGTGATTTTCATACAGAGCGCTACGTGGCGTTACCAATATAAAAACTTAAACAGCGTACTTACAAAGTGACATTTTACAGAGGATGAGTTATTGGTTATTGTGAATATCTTGAAAAATTACTAAAATGCTACAAGTCAAAATTTAAATACGTCAATCTCACGAAATAGTGTCTGAATGAAGACACCTTAGACGCCAGTAAGATATTTAAAAACAGGACTTGACAAACGTTTTATGTTTGATCTGCAAAAGAGTTTGAAACGTGAACTGTACTTTACTGACCATACATTTGTGTGTAATTACGGGAAGAAGAAAATGGAAAGAGAAAAGATGGCAAATCAGTGCAAATGATTGACGAATCTCCACCGACCTGAACTGTGCTATCTGTCTAAGAAAAGTGTTCTACCTGCCTGAAAAGGAATGCGATTCACAGGCAGTGAAAGCCAGTTTGTTACATACATTTCGTCGCTGTTGTATTTGCACTTTAATTCTTGCCAGAGGGTCTTTGAGGTGTACAATGTCATGCTACAGAAATGGAATTAGAATACTCTGTGACATGATTAATGACTTCAGATGATTACTAACTGGTTACGATCTAAATGACACTATTGCCTCTGGCAAATAGAAAAATTGTCAATGCAGTTGCTATGGAAAGACATCAGCATGGAAATAAATTTCTCTCTTCCAGTTTATTTTTCCTCCATTTCAGATTCCAAAACTTACTCTTTCAAACATTATTTCAATAAACAGGACTTAAGGATTCTCTTTGTTACTCATTCACATGGTCTGGAGAACATCGTCATATTTCATCCCGTTGGGCAATATACTTAATTGTACTCTCTGCCGCCCTTTAGATTTACATATATTACTCATTCAGCTATTAAAATATGCCTTTGACACAAACACAGAATCGAATGCCAGGAGCCTGTAAACAATCACCAAGACTAAACTATTTTACCGGGAGGCATCTTTGCAAAGAAATACAAAAAATCAGTTCTGAAGGGAAGGAAGAAGTAACATTTAAATTGTAGTCCTGCTTTTTATAATGGGCAGAAAAACTGGTGAGCGATGACGAGGGTAAAAATTCTTTGGTCTCTATAATCCTGATAATTTAAGGAACTAACAAAAATTTTTATCTGAAGGAAAGAGACATGAATTCTGTTAATAAAACTTCTGTACTTGAATACTGCAACAGAAATCGCTTAATAGTATCGTCTTTTAATAATAAATGTGCAGAAGTGTGAAGCCCATGGAGCACAGTGAATTTATATGTTGCTTTTAATAAAAAATTGTATAAATGAAAAGTAAACATACAGAACCAAAGCTCGGTCAAATGAATGGTCAGTTTAAATGTCTCAGAGCCAATATATGTAAACCATGCGAGACGTAGAACAGGTGTGTCTTGTTACACGGTGTCATCTTTCAAGACAGGAAGTGCTTAGCAGTCTCTGGCTCAGAGCAAAAAGCGCATTGTAAGGGCAGCTTTTAAAAGGTTTCTTCTGGGCCGGATTGTCTTCCAAGTGAATGAACTGTGGCTGTTGTAATTGTTTTATTCTAATAACCCACAACGACTACACCAATACCTTCCTACATGTAAGCCTACAGCAGTCACTTGTGGAGTTCCCTGTAAAATTACTATGGATATCGCTGTTTACGCACACGCTAACACAGAAATAACAGAAATTTTTATCTTAAGGAAAGATATATGAATTCTGTTAATAAAAGATCTATATATGAATACTTCAACAGAAATCGCTTAATAGTATCGTCTTTTAATAATAAGCGTGCAAAAGTGTGAAGAAAGTGCGTTAAATGGAAGACTGATTTTAGACTGTGTGGCTGACGTACCCAACGGCAAAGTGTTCGAAGAACATTTTGAGTGTTAGCCTAATAAAATAAAAATTAATGAATTAAGCAGAGATATCATCTGACTTCCACACCTGTGCTAGAGAGGTAACTAAGGCAAGTGATGTGATGGTCTTGTCAATCCGAGCTTAAGGCTATTTTGGCACATAAATACTTTTCAGCGCGATGACAGGGGAAAATATGATGATCAATGGTTGCAAGCTTTTCAGTGTCCCCATCTCCCGTCTGGAAACCGAACTGGGCGAAATTTAATTGACTGCGACTGGTAAGTTACAGCCTGAAGTCATCAACCACTAAAAGTGTCTCCAAGACACGCGGATAGTTTAGTTAGTAATCCGGACATCTATTCGCACAAGAGCACCATAATGCTCAGGACAGAAACAACATAACATTATCGGTTTCAAGCATTTGACCATTCGTGCTATCTCAGTACAGCTCCTTAGTCACGAAGCGGTAAATCCGTCACAGCAGAAATGGCCATAAAATAGCTCACGCTTCTCGTTGCCGGTAAGCATTTCAGAACTGGGCCAAACAATTCAAGTGGAGACCTGGAATTCTGAAGTAAGTCCTGGATCTCATGATATCCATACCATAAACATTAAACGCTATAGAGGAAAATAAGTGTCTAATGCAGACTGTCGCTTGTGCCGTGATTGATCAGGTGATGTAATTTTAGGGGAAAAAACATTATGGGGGCCATGGTTCGTTTTGTGTTATCATGGAACTACCCTGTATTTGGACTGCTATAGTGCTGAGACTAGTGAGTTACTCCAAAACACAATAATGCAGCTGGAAACAGTTGGAACCCAAAATACAGCAGTAATTCATGATATGGGGGCAAGAACACAAAGGTCTGGAAGTAGCTTGGAATTTCCACAAGAAAAACCTATCTTCCAAGACCTATGGATACAGCGGCCAACTGCCTTGCCGCAGCGATAACACCTGCTCCCGTCAGATCACCGAAGTTTAGCGCTGTCGGACTGGGCTAGCACTTGGATTGGTCTGTTGAGCGCTGTTGGCAAGCGGGATGCACTCAGGCCTTGTGTGGCAAACTGAGGGGCTACTTGATTGAGAAGTAACGATTTAGGTCTCGGAAACGGCTGGGAGAGCGGTTTGCTGACCACATGCCCCTCCATATCCGGATCCAGTGACGCCTGTGGGCTGAGGATGACACGGTGGCCTGTTCGGGAGTAGCTTTTTAGTTTAGTTTATGGATACAGCGAGAACAGTGTGGCTTTTCTGTGATGTCCCAATTTGCTTAAACTGCTTAGAAACTACCTTTTAGACGAAGGAGTAACTGCCCAACATCACAGGCTTGGACAGGAAGCTTCTTGAAAAATCTGTTAGGAATACAAAGCAGGGATTTCAGCATCATACGTGACATCACGGAGGCTCTCGGAATAATAAGAGAAGAGGTCGGCAGGATGTAGCCTACACTATGTGATCAAAAGTATCCGGAAACTTGGCTGAAAATGACCTACAAGTTCGTGGCGCCCTCCATCGTTAATGCTGGAATTCAGTATGGTGTTGGCCCACCCTTAGCCTTGATGACAGCTTCCACTCTCGCAGGCATACATTCAATCAGGTGCTGAAAGGTTCCTTGGGTAATGGTAGCCTATTCTTCAGCAATAAATAGACTCATACCACGTAAGTTAATAAGAGACTCCACCATGGTACACAAAAAATGTCAGAACACTACTGCAGAAGCAACGAAAAAATCATTCCCATTTCAGAAGAATTCAAATCACCAAGACTGTCTAAGATTCACGGAAGCTCGAAATTCCGTGCGGACGTCAATGCGAGATGCTTTTAATAGCTTTCACAGTGAAATATTGTCTCAAAATATGCTAGAAAAACCAAAGGGATTCTGGTCGTATGTAAAGTACACCAGTGGCAAAAACAATCAATACCGTCACTGCGCGATAGCGATGTAAATGTTACCGATGATGCCGCCACTAAAGCGGAGTTATTAAATACAGTTCTCTGTAATTCCTTCACGAAAGAAGACGAAGTAAATATTCTAGAATTCGAAACCAGAACAGCTGTTAGCATGAGTGACATAAAAGTAGATATCTTAGGTGTTGCGAAACAACTCAAATCACTTGAGAAAGGCAAGTCTTCCGGTCCAGATGGTATACCAATCAGGTTCCTCTCAGAGTATGCAGAGACAATAGCACCTTTCTTAGCAATCATACACAACCGCTCACTTGACGAAAGGTCTGGAAAGTAGCACAGGTCACACCAATATACAAGAAAGGAAATGGGAGTGACCTATTGAATTACAGACTCAGTTTGCAGTAGGATTCTGGAGCATATACTGTACTCAAACATTATGAATCACCATGAAGAAAATGACTTATTGATACATAACCAACACGGATTCAGAAAATATCGTTCTTGTGCAACACAGCCTGCTCTTTATTCCCATGAAGTAATAAGTGATGTCGACATGAGATCTCAGGTCGATTCCATATTCCTAGATTTCCAGAAGGCTTTTGATACCGTTCCTCACAAGCGACTATTAATCAAATTGCGTGTATATGGAGTATCGTCTCAGATGTGTGAATAGATTCGTGATTTCCTCTCAGAGCGGTCACAGTACGTAGTGATAGACGGTAAATCATCGAGCAGAACAGAAGTGATACCTGGCTTTCGGCAAGGTAGTATCATAGGCCCTCTGCTGTTCCTGATTTATATAAATGATCTATGTGATAATCTGAGCAGCCCCCTTAGATTGTTTGCAAATGACTCTGTAATTTACCGTCCAGTAATATCGTCAGACGATCAATTCCAATTACAAAATGATCTAGAGAGAATTTCTGCATGGTGCGAAAAATGGCAATTAGCACTAAACAAAGAAAATTGCGAGGTCATCCACATGGGTACTAAAAGAAATCCGATAAATTTTGGGTATACGATAAATCGCACAAATCTAAGGGTAGTCAATTCGGCTAAATACCTAGAAATTACAATTACGAGAAACTTAAATTGGCAAGACCGCATAGATAATATTGTGGGGAGGGTGAAACAAAGACTGCGCTTTGTTGGGAGAACACTTAGAAGATGCGACAAACCCACTGAAGAGACAGCCTACATCACACTTGTCCATCCTCTGCTGGAATATTTCTGAGCGGTATGGGATCCAGAAAGGATTGACGGAGGACATTGAAAAAGTGCAAAGAAGGGCAACTCGTTTCGTGTTATCACGCAATAGTGGTGAGAGTGTCACTGATATGATACGCGAGTAGGGGTGGTAGTCACTGAAACAAAGGCGGTTTTCTTTGCGGCGAGATCTATTTACGAAATTTCGATCACCAACTTTCTCTTCCGAATGCGTAAATATTTTGTTGACACCCACCTACGTATGGAAAAATGATCATCATAATAAAATAAGAGAAATCATAGCTCGAACGGAAATATTAAGATGTTCCTTTTTCCCACGTGTCACTCGAGAGTGGAATGGTAGAGAAGTAGTATGAAAATGATTTGATGAACCCTCTGCCAGGCACTTAAGTGTGAATTGCAGAGTAACCACTTAGATGTAGATGTAGATGTGTGCTGCAGTGAGGAGAGGTATCGATGTCGGTCGGTGAGGTCTGGCACGAAGTCGGCGTTCCAAAACGTCCCAAAGGTGTTGTGTGGGATTCAGGTCAGGACTCTGTGCAGGCCAGCGTAAGTTAGTTTGTGTGTAAGTCTGGCGGCCGATGATCTCAGCAGTTTTGTCCCTTAAGAATGTACACAGATTTTAACTTTTGACACTTGTTGTCTTATATAGCCGTTGTCGACCGCAGCCCCGTATTCTACCTGTTTACATATCTCCATATTTGAATATGCACGCGTACACCTTGTTCTTTGTCGCTTCAGTGTACTTGCCATTGAATTTTTAAAAAAAGGTCGTATACTATTCCTTGAATAATTTGATGGCATTTAACGATCTAATTTGAAACGCCGAACTATATTTACGAATGTGTCGTGTAAAGTGCAGAGCACTGACAACAGAGGTTCACATGGTATAAGCAAAGTCGGAAGTTTAACGCTCCCTCTGGTCAGGCACAGTCCTGGTGTTTGAGTGCGCCACTACTCGGACAGCGGCTACACTTAGGTACAGACTGTAGTCGTAAATATATTGGAATGGAACAAAAGTCAACGTGCATCGAGATTGAGTGACTCGAAAACATCCAATATATTTTGGATAAATGGCAGCATCCGTCGTAAGTATTGAATATTTTACTTGCGAGATTTTGGTTGCTGTGTGACCATCTTCAGTGCAAGTTATTCGAAACTTGTAGGTTCGTATCATAATAGCCCAACATTTTCTATGAGGTATAAGATGTAACGTGATAATTACCTTCAACAGATCAATTTTACTGCATACAAAAACAACACATGAAACGTCCTGGCAGATTAAAACTGTGTGCCGTTTCGATACTCGAACTCAGGATCTTTGCGTTCCGCAGGCAAGATGTGCTCTACCAACAGAGCTACATAAGCATGATTCACGACCCCTCCCCCTCCCCTTTCACAGCTGTAATTCCGCCAGTACCGCATCTCATGGTCCCGAGTTCGAATCTCGGTCCAGTACATTGTTTTAATCGACCAGGAAGTTTCATATCAGCGCACACTCCGCTGCAGAGTGAAAATCTCATTCTGGAATCACAGTACATGTTACACTTCATAGAAACTTTTGTGCTATTATGAATATAAGATTCGAATATTTTGCGCTGAAGATGATCACACAGTGACCGAAGTCGACCTGTAAAATAAAGGATTTCAGTATTTACGACAGATGCTACCACTTATCCAAAATATATTGACAATAATACAGTCATTATACACACGATTCTCAGTGGAATTAGACATCATGAAAACATCCAGCGTCCATACTAACTATACGTTGCCGTGTGACTGTAATGCATGCTATCGAGCAGCTCGTAAACGACCAGCTAATTTCTTATGGTGCGTTGGTTCAGATGGTTCAAATGGCTCTGAGCACTATGGGACTTAACATTTATGGTCATCAGTCCCCTAGATCTTAGAACTACTTAAACCTAACTAACCTAAGGACATCGCACAATACCCAGCCATCACGAGCCAGAGAAAATCCCTGACCCCGCCGGGAATCGAACACGGGACGGTGCGTTGGTCTTCCGAATCTCATGCATGTGACTGAGCAACCCGTAAACAATCTGATTCGTGGCTTCCTTGGCAATCCCCGCTTCCTCGATAAACACGTAGTCGCTTTCTCCTTCGTGGCTGGCTCGTAGTTCTACGAGCTGACGCTCATGAAAGAGACATTTCACGGTGAAAGGAACAAGAACTGTACAAAGCTTCAACGAAGTCTGATAAACTAATTAATTTGCTTACACATGAAAACTGTTGTATAGGGATTTCACTTTTGCTAAACAGTGACACAGAAGCACCAACATGTGAAGGATTACAGAAACTGCAACAATTAAAAGATGAAACTGCAACATCGTCTTCCTTGCACTTATTTTTAACGAAAAACCGGTTCATTGTTGCTAGAAATTCTGTTTTACTAGAAGCCTCCTCCAGAAAATACCGAACATTCTGCAAAAAACCGCGCGTAATTCGGGCCATTACTTAGCGGTGTCATACGTTTCGACAGATAAACGGAGCCACAAGTAAACCTTTATTTTTATGTACATACGGATGTGAATTACAAATATCAAAAAATGTTTTGCATCACCTCTGTTCCGAGAGTTCGGGAACCTGTACAGTAAACCGGAATAGAGACCAACATAAACATCATTTCCGCCCTTTTTGTTGCTCATGAAATCCACACATTGTATGTTGTACCTCCATACAGCGACACCTTCAGAAGTTGTGGTCCAGATTGCTGTACACACAGTACCTCTAATAGCCAGTAGCACGTCCTCTTGTATTGATGCATGCCTGTATTCATCGTGGCATATTATCCACAAGTTCATCAAGGCACTGTTGGTTCAGATTGTTCCACTCCTCAACGGCGATTCGGCGTGGATCCCTCAGAGTGGTTGAAGAGTCACGTCGTCCACAAACAGCCCTTTTCCATCCATCCCAGGCATCTTCGATAAGGTTCATGTCTGGAGAACATGCTGGCCACTCTAGTCGAGCGATGTCGTTATACTGAAGGAAGTCATTCGCAAGATGTGCACGATGGGGGCGCGAATTCTCGTCCATGAAGGTGAATGCCTCGCTAATATGCTGCCGATGTGGTCGCACTATCAGTCGGAAGATGGCGGTCACGTATCGTACAGCCGTTACGGCGCCTTCCATGACCACCTGTGGCGTACGTCGGCCCGACATAATACCACCAAAAACAGCAGGAACCGCCAGCGAGTGCCGCTGGATAGTGTGTCTAAGGCGTTTAGCCCGACCAGGTTGCCTCCAAACACATCTCCGACGATTGTTTGGTTGAAGGCATATGGGACACTCATCGGTGACGCGAACGTGATGCTAATCCTGAGCGGTCCATACAGAATGTTCTTGGGCCCATCTGTATCACGCTGCATGGTGTCGTGGTTGCAAAAATGGAGCTCGCCATGGACGTCTGGAATGAAGTTGCACATCAGGCTGCCTATTGCGCACAATTTGAGTCGTAACACGACGTCCTGTGGCTGCACGAAAAGCGTTTTTCCAACATAGTGGCGCTGCTGTCAGGGTTCCTCCGAGAAATAATTCGTAGGTAGCGGTCATGCACTGTCTAGGCCTTGGGTGGCCTGAGCGAGGCATGTCATCGACAGTTCCTGTCTCTCTGTATATCCTCCATGTCCGAACAACATCGATTTGGTTCTCTCCGAGAACCCTTGTTGAGACCTCTGTCTGGCACAAAGTAACAATGCAGACGCGATTTAACCGCGGTATTGACCGTCTAGGTATGGTTGAACTACAGACAACACGATCCCTGTACCTCCTTCCCGGTGGAATGATTGGAACTGATCGGCTGTTGGACCCCCTCTGTCTAATAGGCGTTACTGATGTATGGTTGTTTACATCTTTGGGCGGGATTAGTGACATCTCTGAACAATCAAAGGGGCTGTCCCTATTATACAATATCCACAGTCAACGTCTATCTTCAGAGGTCCTGGGAACTGGGGTGGTGCAAAACTTTTTTTTTTTTTTTTTGGTGTGTGTAAATGCAGTAAAAATGTATTGAATTTAAAGACATTATTGGGTTTCGACTACATTATTAAACCCTTGAGGTTAACTCATGTTGTTTCTTTTTTAATAAATTATTTCTCTACCCTGTCTACAAAATTATAATCGGCTATGGGTCAGTTTATGAGTAAACGCTTGAGCTTCGAAGCGCTCGTGTAAGCCCCTACGACAACGTTAAAGCGAACCAAGCTAAAAGTACGGTTCGCGCACTGCCACACTAGTAACGATATTTAAAACCACCGGTCAAGTCGCTCAACGAAAGACGAAGGTGTGCCGACCATACCAATGCAAATGTAAGGAAGTACAAATAATAGTCAAATTTTAGACCCATATCTTAGAAATAGAGTTGCAGTAGTATTTTGCAACATGTATTGCCTTCGAAACTTACGAAATACCTCGAAAAAAACTATCTATTGATACGTAACCACCACAGATTCCTTGTCGTAAAACACAACTGGCTGTGTCTCCACAGGAAGGGATGACTGATATCGACTTGGAATCTCAAGTTAATTCAATATTTCTAAATTTCCATAAGACTTTTAACACTGTTTCTTACGAGTGCCTTCTGATCGTAATCACCCCAGTTACGCGACTGAATTCGTGTTATTCACCCTGAAAGGTCGCAGTTCCTGGTGACTGACGGAAAGTCACCGAGTGAAACAGAAGTGATATCTTGGACTTTTCCAAGGAAGTGTCACACACAAAGCCTTCAGCTGTTCTTTATATAAATGATTTAGGTGATAATCTGACCAGCCCTCTTAGACTGATTGCAAATAATGCTGTCGTTCATTGTCTAGTGAAAACATCTGCAGATCAAATTCCCATTGTAAAATGATTTAAACGAGACAACTTACATCGGCGTCATCACTTAGAAAATGTTGTGGGAAAGGCGTTTCACTGATAGAACATTTAGAAGATGTAACAAATCTATTACAGCTACTGTCTACATACCCCTGTCCGTCCTCTTCTATATATTGTTACAAGGATTGAGATCCTCATCAGACATAATTAATGGAACACATCTAAAAAGTTCAAAGAAGGATTACTCATTTTGTATTACTGTGAAATAGGGGAGACAGTGTCACGGATACAATAAGTGACTTCGGCTGATTATTATTAAAACATAGAGGATTTTTTTGTTCCAGCGGGAATTTTTCACGAAATTTCAGTAGCTAACATGCTCATACGGATCAGGAAACATTTTGTTACCTCAAAACTACTTCGCAGGGAGAAGTAACAATCGTAATATCAGAAATTAGAGCTTTCGCAGTAGGGCTAAGGTGTTTATTTTTCCACTGCGCTGGTGGAGAATGTAACGGTAGAGAAATCGTCCGAAAGTGATTCTATGACAGCGAAGTGTCAGTAGCAGAGTTATAACGCAGGTGTAGATGAACGTGAGACACAACTTAACAGCTTGAAGATAAAACAAAGAATTAATAGATTTCTTACATCTTGTAAGTGTTTTGTCAATGAAACGCCTTCCTCATAACATTTTCTATGTGATTTACTGCGTTAGCAAATGGAGTACCAGCCTTAAAATGAGAACTTACCGCTCTAACAAGCTTTATGTCTGTAACAAGTAAACATGAGACATTTGTTATATGGTATGTTTTCTACCACGTCCTAAAATATTCACTTTTCCTCCTGAAACAACCGGTACAATTGTTTATAAGCACTAAGTATGTATGACACTTTCAGCATGCTTAACCTCACTATATTGGCTTTATCACTGATGTAACGAAAAGCAGCAAAACGCCTACTAGAAATTGTCTTCAACTAGCAGTGGAAGTGTATTGGAGACGAGTAACATTTTTCTTCATTTAAACAGTGGCTGGAACAAATGCTGTGATTTTTTTCTGCAGTTAAAAATAAATACTAGACGTTTATAAATGACAGCGACTCTTGTTATAAACTACATATGCACTCTGCTTTTCTTCATCTCCCTCTCCGAACTTGCTTCTACAAGACGTTGTTTCCAGCTTTGGTACAATCATGTGAATTTGAGCTTCAGCAGCAATAAACGCCACATATTTACTGAACAAGAACGTCTGTTACTTCGGTATCCATAGTAGACTTGGACTAGGTCATTCTCCTTGGAAGATATAAATGCACTATAAAAAGTCAGGAAGCAGCTGAGCACAATGCCGGCATGTGTTAAGCAGCAGGAACAGGAAAAAAATGCTTCCCCTCTCACCCTTCTGTCCCGCGCCTGCCCATGATGGGTGTTACCGGCCGTCTCGTCGTAAACATGTCGCCTTACCACGAAACTTCAGTGATAGCCGTGTCGTGTTTAGTTCCTCACCACTCATCCACTATGTCATCAAAAGGATCCGGACACCTGGGTGAAAATGACTTACAAGTTCGTGGTGCCCTCCATCGGTAATTCAGGAATTCAATATGGTGTTGCCCCCCCCCCCCCCCTTAGCCTTGATGACAACCTCCACACTCGCAGGAATACGTTCAGTCAGGTGCTGGAAGGTTTCTTGGGGAACGGCAGCCCATTCTTCACGAACTGCTGCACTGAGGATAGGCATCGATGTCGGTCGGCGAGGCCTGTCACGAAGTCGGCGTTGCAGAACATTCCAAAGGTGTTCTATAGTATTCAGGTCAGGACTCTGTGCAGGCCTGTACATTACAGGGATGTTATTGTCATGTAACCACTCCACCAAAGGTCGTGCACTATGAACAGGTGCTCGATCGTGTTGAAAGATACAATCGCCATCCCCGAATTGCTCTTCAACAGTGGGAAGCAAGAAGGTGCTTAAAACATCACTGTAGGCCAGTGCTGACCAACACCCTGCCGCCGGATCGCCACATTGTGCACCCTGATTCGTCACCCCATACAACGTTTTTCCACTGTTCGGTCGTCCAATGTTTATGCTCCTTACATCAAGCGACGCGTTGTTTGGCATTTACCGGCGTGATCTGTGGCTTATGAACAGCCGCTCGAAATCCAAGTTTTCTCACCTACCACCTAGCTGTCATAGTACTTTCAGTGGATCCTGATGCAGTTTGGGATTCCTGTGTGATGGTCTGGATAGATATCTGCACACTACGACTCTGTTCAACTGTCGGCAGTTTCTGTCAGTCAACAGATGAGGTGCTGTACGTGTCCCTTCACGTTGCCACTTCACTATCACATCGGAAACAGTGGGCCTAGGGATGTTTAGGAGTGTGGAAATCTCGCGTACAGACGTATGACACACTCGACACCCGATCACTGATCACGTTCGAAGTCCGTGAGTTCCGCGGAAGGCCCCTTCTGCTCTCTCACAATTTCTAATGACTACTGAGGTCCCTGATATAGAGTACCTAGCCGTAGGTGGCAGCACAATGCGCCTAATATTAAAAACCAAGAACATTTGTCTATTCATTTTCATAATATATAAATTTATCGACAGTATATGATTTTATTGCAAGGGTTTTTGTACCGTGTGGCAAATATATATAATGGCAATTTCAAGTGCTATACTTGAAACTATTGCGAGATATTTATGTTCAATGTCAGTAGTGTTCCTTACATGAAATAGTTGTCGTTTAGTATTAGTTCAAGGAGGTCCATGAACAATTTTTAGGCTAGTGTGATTTTCTTTTTAATATATTATTAAGCACTAATTCCATGACTGTCATATTTAGATTTCAGTGGCAAATGGAAATAAGCCCCAGAATGACTCACACACGCACTGCAGTCGATGGTATTAGCCTATAAAGAAAGTTAAAGAGTACTACTGTTCTGTACATCTCGTACTCTCATCGCGTTTGGACGCTTTGGGGACGAGAATGTGCAGAGGTGCGTATACGAACGTAGAGGTTTGTAGAGAACAACTGAAAAATGCTCACTAATTAGTAGCACAAGTGCATCTCCACCAGAGGAGAGCCGTTTGACCTCTTCGCAGACTACACACTGCACGCGCTGCCACGTTGGAGCAGCACTCCGCTGAAATGACCTGGGGCACGTCCCTAGCGGGCAGCTCTGCTTAGAGTGACGCGTCCCCAGTGACATGTAGCAGTGATTTGTAATAGTACTATGTACCACGTATATGTGCCAGCACCGCTTCTATAGCTTGCCATCCGACGCTGAGTGAACACCACTACCCACCGACGGCTTCAACCGTTTGTTCGATGTGACTGTATGCGACCATCGTACGTCCCACAACGAACACTACTTCGCGATTTACATCATCGATATGCTTTCGTATTGTTCCACAGCTGAACAAACAGCGCTGAATGGCAGTGTTCCTCGGAGATACAGCCGACTGCGATTACTGCCAGCTTGTGCTTCCCGCAGATCAAGATGGGTCGTCGAACAAATGTACACAATTGTAGGCCTACGTCGTTGACGTCATTCTGTCGTAGAACTTCTGAACTTTTTCATGTTCGCGTATTATGACCTTTCTGAAGACTGAAGCTCTCTCCTGCAGGAGTCAACAGTTCCGCAAACAGCCATTGTGTGCAGCCGATGTCACTCTGTCCGTTCACGAGGCTCAGAAGGCGGTAGGGACAGCCTTGGTTGCTGCTGTGTATCTCGACTTTCCGAAGGAATTAGTAGTGTCACGTAAATAATTACCTTCGAGTTTTCGGAATGTCAGGTCCGTTTTGTGACTGGGGTGATGAGTTCGCAGCAAATGGAACACAGTGTGTCGTTATCAATGGAGAGATATATGACGTGGTAGTACCTTCGAGCATACCCCAAGAGAGTGTAATAGTGCCATTAATGTTGACAGTGTAGATGAACTTAAGGAAACCTTAGAAAGTTGTTTAAACCCGTCAGCAGATGTTGCTTTTTAAATGGAGGAAATTTGTTGAATTATAGTAAGATCTACAGAGTATCTGTTCCTGGTAAGGGGGTTGGCAGATGGCGCTCAACACACGGTTGATTACGCTACTACTGAAGAACCATTTGAAGCAGTCAGTTCATTAAATATCCTGCAGTGTGCGAACGGAGCGATATAAAATTGAACATCAGCGACCTTGGCGGGTTAATGTGTGATGCTGCATTATGGGAGGAACGATAATTGGCCCCCATTTTATAGATGGCAATCTAAATGTTGCAATGTATGCTGATGTCCTACGTAATTGTCTACCGATGTTACTACAAGATGTTTCTCTGCATGACAGAATGGCGATGTACTTCCCACATGATGGATGTCCGGCACATAGCTCGCGTGCGGTTGAAGCGGTATTGAATAGCATATTTCATGACAGGTGGATTGGTCGTCGAAGCACCATATCATGGCCCGCACGTACACCGGATCTGACGACCCCGGATTTCTTTCTGTGGGGAAAGTTGTAAGATATTTGCTATCGTGATCCACCGACAACGCCTGGTAACATGCGTCAGCGCATTGTCAATGCACGTGCGAAAATTACGGAAGGCGAACTAAATGGTACAAATGGCTCTGAGTACTATGGGACTTAACATCTGAGGTCATCACTCCCCTATAACTTAGAACTTCTTAAACCTGACTAACCTAAGGACAACACACACATCCACGCCAGAGGCAGGATTCGAACCTGCGACCGTAGTGGTCTTGCGGTTCCAGACTGAAGTGCCTAGAACCGATCGGCCACCTCGGCTGGCAAAGGCGAACTACTCGCTGTTAAGAGGAATGTCGTTAAACTTATTGCCAAATGCATTTTGAGCATTTATCGCATTAATGTGGTATTTACAGGTAATCACGCTGTAGCAGCAGAAATGATAACTTCACAATGGAACATGTATCACATTGTAACAACCGAAATAAAATGCTCAAACGTACCTACGTTCTTTATTTTCATTTAAAAAACTTACCTGTTACCAACTGTTCGTCTAAAATTATGAGCCATATGTTTGTGACTATTACAGCGCCATCTATCACAAAGCGAAAAACGTGGTCCAACTAAGAGATTCATATTTCTTTATGTACTACACGAATATGTAATAAAAAATGGGGCTTCCTATTTAAAAATATGGAGTTTATATCCGTTTGACCTATGGCAGCGCCATCTAGAGGGCCAACCATAGCGCCATCTGGTTTCCCTCTTCAAGCTGGACGAGTTTCGTTCTTTGGAGTTTTTTCGTTTGACGCTTATTTCGTGAGATATTTGGCCCGGTCTCGATCAATGGACCACCCTGTATAGTGGACTATACAAACAAGCAAGAAGTGACTTAATTGGCGTTATGTAAACTTTAAAAAGAATAAATGCAGATGATAGCTATGCACAAAATATAATACAGCTTTAAGTGAAGGTAGCCATGTTTGTATTCCGGATGAAGCAGCAAAAGAAGTGTGAAAGTGTTTTGTCAGCGTCATTTTAAATTGATGAAGGAGGACCGCTCTTCAATCGAGGCTGCGACTTAGGAACATCGTTACCACTATACAGGAATGCGAATAAATCACATCGCACTGGGCAAAAATATTTGGGAACTACTCATGATCCGATTGATTCTTGTGGAATATTTTTCCAAGAAAATAGTTCACTCACGAACGATGGTACCAATTTTTTACTTGGAGATATAATAGGGAACTGAATGAGAAAATCGTGGTGTCAGGCAGCGAATCGGGAAAAGTGCGATTATGAAACCGCGCATCATTCTTTGTGGGTTGAACGTTCAAGAATTTGAGCAAGATGTTTGAACGGGTGATCATACTCCACGCCGACCTGAATAGTTCTTCGGAGGAAACATACACCATTCCAGTTGTTTACGCGTTGTTGCCAAATAAAATCGAGAAACATAAGAAAGTTTTGAAAACGTCTCGAAACCAAAATATTCAGGAATTTTATCTATTTTGTGGACCAGTCTATCGATATATTCGGTAACGTCTAAGGGTTGAAGATGACGCGGCGGCAGGTCGGTACTGTTGAGACTTCGAGGCCTGTTCGGACGGTGTATGTTTTTCCTGGTGGCTCCATAACAAACATAAGCAAAGAGAGATGTGGAATTGTGGTAGAAGACGCCATCGCACTAATAACGTGGAAACGAAGAATAAATACATTAATATCTGAAGTTCATCCGAATGTTTACTCATTAGTGAAAATTTTTAGAGAAGATGCACAATACCACAGCTGCCACTTTCCTCTCTGTTTCTAAAATTTCATGGGTAAAGAAGAAAGTAGTCAGTAATGAACACTGACGAAAGATGATTGCAAAGGCTTCAAAGAAACTCCAAATTCATGGGAACTTAAAATCATTTTTCACTTATGTTGCCTACGCACAGAAGTTACAATGACGAAGAAAACATCAGAATCATCGTAAAATTCGTAAATATTGAAAAGTAGTTTAATGTAATCATTGGTAGTCTTGTAAATCTTGTAAATAAATTTAATGAGGGACGAAAAGAGATTACCTCCCCGTGCTGTTTCCTGGAAACGACACAAAGTCGACTAAACGTCTTTTGAAATTTGTAAAATGTTTCTTAATTAAGACTGACTAGACTGTCTGAAAGGCCACGAGTTTTCTATGGAATAATTGCAGCATCCGCAATTGAGAGGTTCTTAGAATAAAAATCTGTATAGGCGGACACTGTCAATAAAACTTTGCATCGGAAACACAGGCAATGGCATGCAATTAAATCCATACTTCCTGCCTCTGTTACAAGATGACAGACCAGCATGAGACTGATAAAGACTACAAAAGTTTAGATTAGATTAGATTTACTTTCATTCCAATCAAATGAGGAGGTCCTGCAGGATGTAGAGCATGTCAGAAAACAATAATCCATGATAAATATTTACAACTGAAAGAAATAAGCTCATGTACCTTCCACAGGTCCCAAGTGGAATGATCATCATTTTTTTTAATGAAAACTTTATCAAAGAATCATGTTACAAACACTAATGCACTGAATTTAAAATAATAAAAAGTTTTTTATTTTATTTATAAGGTAATAAACAACTACTATAGTACTTATTTACAACAAACACATTACTGCACTGAAATGGTGCAGAAGTTAGATTGTATTGAGCTGTTGGTTTGAAAAGGTGATACATATTTAATGACAAATATCATTAAGAAATAAATATATTGGGAAGCAGTAGTTAATATCCATAGTTCCCTAAACAGGCTTCTGCAGGATGTTCTTGAGCTCACATCGCATATGATCCTTACTGCACGTTTTTGTGCCTGGAAAATTTTAGCTTGGCTTGATGAATTACCCCAAAAAATAATTCCATGTGATATTATGGAATGAAAGTAAGCATAGTGAGCAAGATTTTTCATTTTTATATCCCCTATGTCTGACACAATTCGCATTGGAAATAGAGATTTGTTAAGATGCTTCAACAGTTCTGCGGTGTGCTCCTCCCAGTTGAATTAATTATCAAGCTGTAATCTCAAGAATTTAACACTGTCCACTTCTTCTATCTTCTTGTCGTCGTATGTAAGGCATATGTTCGTGGGACACCCCTTACATGTTCTGAACGGCATGTAGTGTGTTTCTTAAAGTTTAGTGACAAGGAATTGGCTAGGAACCATTGATTTGTGCCCACAAGTATTTTATCAGCCGATCTTTCTAAGACTACACTTGAATTGATATTTATTGCAATGTCTGTATCATTGGCAAACAAAACGAACTTGGCATCTGGTAATGTTACTGATGAAAGGTCATTGATATACACAAGAAAAAGTAAGCGCCCTAAAACGGAACCTTGTGGGACCCCATATGGATGATGCCTGACAGCTTAATACATGTCTCTTTCCTAATAACACACTTTGTTTTCTGCCAGAGAAGTAAGATTTGAACCATTTTCAGCATTTCCTGTTACACCATAATATTCTAATTTACTTACAAGGATATTGTGATTTACACAGTCAAATGCCTTTGACAGATCAAAAACTATACCAGTTTCCCGCAGTTTTTTGTCTAATGAATTAAGCACATTTTTACTGTAAATGGAGATAGTCTTCTGAATACCAGAAGCCTTTAGAAATTCGATCTTCGACTTTGTCAGTATGTTACTTGAGATAAGATGGTTATAAAGACCATTGTACATTACGTTTCCTAAAATTTTTGGGAATGCTGGGAAAAGTGAAATTGGACGGTAATTTGATGCTATTTCTTTATCTCCCTTCTTAAACAGTGGCTTAACTGCTGGGATAGTGAAGATCAGATTCATATTATAGAAGTTACTTGAAATGTCTGGTCTGAGGTATTCCATAGCAGCATCTAAAGAACCTGACAACTCCATCTTTTCAGTAACAGATATAAAATGTTCGTTAAAAAGTTCTGCAGCACTATTCACATCTGTGACCAATGTATCATTTACTCTTAATGCTATTTGTCCCCTCTTCATGTCTGGTTCTACTAGTCTCCTCCTTCACTATATCCCATATTGTCTTTATTTTGTTATCTCATATGACTCCCTGTTTCTTGTAATATGTTTGCTTTGATCCACCGTATTACAATCTTTAATATTTTGCCATATTTCTTGTAATGTGCCTTAGCATCAACATCAGAACTGTTTCAGACTGACAGATGCAGTTTCCTTTTTGTTTTACAAGATACCTCTATCCCTTGAGTGATCCTTGGCTTCCTTGAAGACTTTGCTCTAACCTTGGTTAGTTTTGGGGGAAGACAGTGTGCAAATAAGGTAAGCATTTTATTTGCAAGTGTTATATTTTTCATTCATGCCATGAGCACTGTAAACATCAGTCCAGTGAATGTCTCTGAGGAGTGTCCCAAAATAATCAATTTTTGGCTTATTGATTACCCTCTTGAGCTCTGATTTAACAGATTTTATATCCTGTTCAGTATTAACATTTAACAGATGGAACTGCATGTCATGGTCTGAGAGGCCATTGACTATTTATTTTGCAATATAAATTTGTTCATTGGACTTTTCGATAATGATTTTATCAATGGCTGTTTGTGAGCAATTGGCTACCCTAGTTTGGAACTTTACAGTAGGAATTAAGTTGAATGATTGTGTTACTAACTCAAATAAGTTCTTATAGGGAGAGTCTTTAAAGGATACTACATTGAAATTACCAGCAACCACTATTTCTTCGTTTTTTGTTGTTAAATGGTGCAATACAGTTTCAAGGTGGTTTATGAACAGATTAAAGTTACCTGCATGTGATCGATATACACGAAATATTATGAAAGATTTTTTGTGAAATTCTACTTCTGCTCCATATGATTCCATATGTTGTTCTAGGCAAAATTTATGAATGTCTATGTTCTTAAATTTATGAAAGTTTGTGATGAATGTGGCAACTACTCCTTTCTCCATTTCTGCTCTACAAAAGTGAGATGCTAACCTTAACCCTATAACACTTAAAAGTTCTATACTAGTGGTCACATGATGTTCAGAGAGGCAGATTATGTCATCTGGGTTTAAGGACTCTCATTTATGTATGCAGATAATTAATTCATTACTTTTATTTCTCAGTCCTGCAACATCTTGATGCAAGTCACATTGACTGAGTTGAAATTCGGTAGAGTTGAAATATCTGCTGACTGTTGAAAATTCTTAAACAACAGCTGTTTATGCTGTTGTAATAACCTAGAATTATGTTTTTTGGTTTCTTTCTTAAACTAGAGGTTTGTCTTAGTCCTAACCTCTCTTAAAATTTGGTTTATTTTGTCCTCCCTACCCTAAAAAAGGTGTTCTGTACCCTATAACCACTGGTATTTTGTCACTCATGACAGTGCCTGCCCCCTTTAACTTTCTTGCTATTTTCCCAGCCAGTTTACCCTTCCCTTTCCTGTTGAGGTGAAGGCCATGTCTAGTACAATCCGCCCTATTGAGAGAATCAACAGGAACCACACCAATGTGTGACCCTGCACCCAACAATGCAGCCGTTCCAACTCCAAATTAACTCTCTTGACAGAAGAGTTCAAATGAGGTCGGTCATGTCGCCAAAGAACAAACTCAACACTAGTATGCTTCGATGCTGATGCAAATCCTTGCCACCTCACGCTTAATACTGTACCTAGGATCTCTGTCAATACTATTACCTGCTCCACTCACTATAACCACTGCGTCTTCCTTAGTGAAATCTTTGCAAAGTGATCCTAAATTCTCTGTCACCTGCTCCAGGCCAGCAGCTAGGTTTAAAAAAAATTGTGGTATGGTATTCAGATCCTAGCTCATCTTGCAATAGTTGCCAACATCTCTTACATGGGAACTACCTAACAGCAACACTTTCTTTCTCTTTGCTAATTTACTCGCATTATTCCTTTTCAATTTGCTGCTGAAAGTTTGTTGTGCCCTGTCTACATCTGCCACTGCTTGAGGCTCACCAGCTTATAACTGAAGCAACAGGTCAAATCTATCTTCCACATTCACCACGAAGCTGTCAGACAAAGTTATAGGCCTGTTCCTGGTCGCAGTTTTGTAATCCTTCGCCATACGATGAAACAAATTCCTAGTCACACATCTCACCGACTATGGCAGTCCTGTTGATGAGAACGTGGCTACGCGACCATGAGCGTTCACGCTCACTCGCCACCTAGTTGTGATTGCTCGTGGCAGAATAGTACGGTCAGACGTTGTTAAAAAAGCGCAGCACGGCCGACTTGTAGCACAGGAGGAGTGCAGTATGCTGTCTTCAAAGGAATGAATACAGTTATGTTCGGCATAGCCTTAGATACGAACATACAGTGTATACGGTTCAATGCTTATAGGGAGACTCGACCCAAAAAATTAACTTATCTTCTACTTTGCCGATAGCAAATAAATTTTAAAATCGTGCCCATTATGTAAAGCTGTAGCAATACTCAAATTTTAAAATCAGTATCTTCATTGGTTTGCGATTTTTGAATTTTAATACGATTTTAACGGTATTCTGGTTTCAGGAAGAACGCTTAACGAATTCGTAAAACCAAATTTTGGTACTCTGACCACAATTATCAAATGCCACATTTTGTAGGTACATTCACAAAACATAGTTCAACGGTTCTGTCCATTCATTTTATCAGAATTATTAATAATTTGGTTTCAGTGTTTGTTTCAAATTTCAACCGTAAATATTTTTTAATTACACAGGCCTACGATGGGAAACTTTTTTGGTGAAAATACCTTATTCTTGTGTGTTTTGGGGTGATAAATCCAAATATGATACTTAAAAAACTGTTTCACCCACCTTTTCTTCACATTTTACAGTTAAATTTATTAAATTAAGCGATTTTTAAAGAATGTAACAGCTTTTATATACTTAAAATAATTTAAAAAGGAGGTGTAATGAATGTAGATGACGTTGGTGGCACTGCTGAAAAACATCTTCTGGCAAAAATGGTCAATTCTATTTTTGTGCTAACAGATGGTGTTTTGTTTACTGTCAACCTAACCTCACTTTCCAGTTTCTACATCTACATCTACATTTAAACTCCGCAAGCCACCCAACGGCGTGTGGCGGAGAGCACTTTACGTGCCACTGACATTACCTCCTTTTTTTGTTCAAGTCACGTATGGTTCGCGGGAAGAATGACTGTCTGAAAGCCTCCGTGCGCGCTCGAATCTCTCTAATTTTACATTCGTGATCTCCTCGGGAGGTATAAGTAGGGGGAAGCAATATATTCCATACCTCATCCAGAAACGCACCCTCTCGAAACCTGGCGAGCAAGCTACACCGCGATGCAGAGCGCCTCTCTTGCAGAGTCTGCCGCTTGAGTTTGCTAAACATCTCCGTAACGCTATCACGGTTACCAAATAACTCTGTGACGAAACGCGCCGCTCTTCTTTGGATCTTCTCTATCTCCTCCGTCAACCCGATCTGGTACGGATCCCACACTGATGAGCAATACTCAAGTATAGGTCGAACGAGTGTTTTGTAAGCCACCTGCTTTGTTGATGGACTACATTTTCTAAGTACACTCCCAATGAATCTCAATCTGGTACCCGCCTTTCCAACAATTAATTTTATATAATCATTCCACTTCAAATCGTTCCGCACGCATACTCCCAGATATTTTACAGAAGTAACTGCTACCAGTGTTTGTTGCGCTATCATATAATCATACAATAAAGGATCCTTCTTTCTATGTATTCGCAATACATTACACTTTTCTATGTTGAGGGTCATTTACCACTCCCTGCACCAAGTGCCTATCCGCTGCAGATCTTCCTGCATTTCGCTACAGTTTTCTAATGCTACAACTTTTCTGTATACTACAGCATCATCCGCGAAAAGCCGCATGGAACTTCCGACACTATCTACTAGGTCATTTATATATATTGTGAAAAGCAATGGTCCCATAACAATCCCCTGTGGCACGCCAGAGGTTACTTTAACGTCTGTAGACGTCTCTCCATTGATAACAACATGCTGTGTTCTGTTTGCTAAAAGCTCTTCAATCCAGCCACACAGCTGGTCTGATATTCCGTAGGCTCTTACTTTGTTTGTCAGGCGACAGTGCGGAACTGTATCGAACGCCTTCCGGAAGTAAGGAAAATAGCATCTACCTGGGAGCCTGTATCTAATATTTTCTGGGTCTCACGAACAAATAAGGCGAGTTGGGTCTCACACGATCGCTGTTTCCGGAATCCATGTTGATTCCTACAGAGTAGATTCTGGGTTTCCAAAAACGACGTGATACGCGAGCAAAAAACATGTTCTAAAATTCTACAACAGATCGACGTCAGAGATATAGGTCTATAGTTCTGCGCATCAGCTCGACGACCCTTCTTGAAGACTGGGACTACCTGTGCTCTTTTCCAATCATTTGGAACCTTCCGTTCCACTAGAGACTTCCAGCACACGGCTGTTAGAAGGGGGGCAAGTTCTTTCGCGTACTCTGTGTAGAATCGAATTGGTATCCCGTCAGGTCCAGTGGACTTTCCTCTGTTGAGTGATTCCAGTTGCTTCTCTATTCCTTGGACACCTATTTCGATGTCAGCCATTTTTCCGTTTGTGAGAGGATTTAGAGAAGGAACTGCAGTGCGGTCTTCCTCTGTGAAACAGCTTTGGAAAAAGGTGTTTAGTATTTCAGCTTTACTCGTGTCATCCTCTGTTTCAATGCCATCATCATCCCGGTGTGTCTGGATATGCTGTTTCGAGCCGCTTACTGATTTAACGTAAGACCAGAACTTCCTAGGATTTTCTGTCAAGTCGGTACATAGAATTTTACTTTCGAATTCACTGAACGCTTCACGCATAGCCATCTATACGCTAACTTTGACATCGTTTAGCTTCTGTTTGTCTGAGAGGTTTTGGCTGCGTTTACACTTGGAGTGAAGCTCTCTTTGCTTTCGCAGTAGTTTCCTAACTTTGTTGTTGAACCACGGTGGGTTTTTCCCGTCCATCACAGTTTTACTCGGCACGTGCCTGTCTTAAACGCATTTTACGATAGCCTTGAACTTTTTCCATAAACGCTCAATATTGTCAATGTCGGAACAGAAATTTTCGTTTTCATCTGTTAGGTAGTCTGAAATCTGCCTTCTATTACTCTTGCTAAACAGATAAACCTTCCTCCCTTTTTTTATATTCCTGTTAACTTCCATATTCAGGGACACTGCAACGGCCTTATGATCATTGATTCCCTGTTCTGCACTTACAGAGGGGAAAAGTTCGGGTTTGTTTGTTATCAGTAGGTCCAAGATGTTATCTCCACGAGTCGGTTCTCTGTTTAATTGCTCGAGGTAATTTTCGGATAGTGCACTCAGTATAATGTCACTGGATGCTCTGTCCCTATCACCCGTCCTAAACATCTGAGTGTCCCAGTCTATATCTGGTAAATTGAAATCTCCGCCTAAGACTATAACATGCTGAGAAAATTTATGTGAAATGTATTCCAAATTTTCTCTCAGTTGTTCTGCCACTAATGCTGCTGAGTCGGGAGGTAGGCAAAAAGAGCCAACTATTAACCTAGCTCGGTTGTTGAGTGTAACCTCCACTCATAATAATTCACAGGAACTATCCACTTCTACTTCACTACAGGATAAACTACTACTAACAGCGACAAACACGCCACCACCAGTTGCATGCAATCTATCCTTTCTAAACACCGTCTGTGCCTTCGTAAAAATTTCGGTAGAATTTATCTCTGGCTTCAGCCAGCTTTCTGTACCCATAACGATTTCAGCTTCGGTGCTTTCTATCAGCGCTTTAAGGTCCGGTACACGTGCTCAGCACAATGCCAATCGTGGTTGTAAAAACTTTACTGACAGTTTTTGTTATACTTGTGGTGAATTTGTGATACAAATTCACCAAAGAAACTTTACAGACTTTGTGAAAAAGGTTTACCTATCATATTTTAGATCTGAACTTGGTTATCAATATAAATCTGCATAAGGTATGTTATCTGTGTGTGTGTTTAAGATCTGAGAAAATGGTCCAAAAAAGGAGAAAAAAGCCTTTACATTTGCTGTTCCTATGATATGGAGGGAGCTAAGAAATTATTATGATGACTGCAACTTTTGCAGTGTTGATATTACTGGTCATAATTCGAAAAACAAGAAGGTAAAAACCTACCCTAACCTTCCATCTGCAATCTGACCAGTAGCACATGGTACAGATTTGACAGTTCCTGAACCACCAGATGATTTAAATTCTATTCCAACAGAAGTATTTTCTGATGTACATTCTGATTTAGATGATCCAGATGATGAATTCCATTGTAATACAGAAAGTCTACAGCCCAAATTGTTTACTCAGACAGAGCTTAACGATTTGGTTAGGGATCTGGACTTAACGAAAGAAAAATCTGAATTGCTTGGCTCTAGATTAAAAGAAAAGAACTTATTGGCAGTTTGAACCATAATATACATGTACAGAAAGAGAGAGCAGCATATTTCTAAGCTTTATCAACAAGAAGGTGGTTTAGTGTACTGCTCAGACATTCCCAGCCTGACGAATGAGTTTGGTATTGAATACAAAAAGGAAGACTGGAGGCTGTTTATTGATTCATCAAAAACTAGTTTAAAGGCTGTTCAATTACACAATGGTAACATATATACGTCTATATCTGTTGGGAATTCTGTACATATGAAAGAAAGCTATGAAAATCTGGAAATAATACTAAATAAAATAGGCCATTCTGATCATGGTTGGGTGATATGAGATGATATAAAAGTAACCTGCGTGCTCCTTGGTCAGCAAGGTGGCTTTACCAAATTGCCATGTTTCTTGTGTGAATGGGACAGTAGGGCTAGGGATCAACACTGGTGCCCAAAGAAGTGGCCTGTGAGGGAGTCTTTAAAACCTGGTGAGAATATTCTACACAAAAACCCTGAGATCCAAAAAAAAAAAAGGAATTCCTTCCACCACTACATATAAAGTTAGGCCTAATGAAACAGTTTGTAAAGGCTTCGCTTAAAGATGGACCATGTTTTCAGTATCGCTGCCAACAGTTTCCACACCTTTCAGAAGCTAAACTACGAGAAGGGGTCCTTGATGGACCTGATATTAGGAAATTGATGTTTGGTGTTAACCTTGAATCCACAATGAACTTAAGTGAGGAAGAAGCATGGGCATCATTCAAGCAAGTCGTTACAAAGTTCTTAGGACATGAAAAACACACAGAATATGTATCTATTAAGTTTAAAACTGCAAGTTCACTTTTTGAACAGTCACCTTGACTACTTCCTGGACAATACGGGAGATGTTAGGAGCAAGGAGAGCGTTTCCGCCAGGGCATAAAAGTGATGGGAAAACGCCACCAAGGCTGCTGGAACAACAATGTGATGGGGGACTACTATCGGTCACTTTACCGAGAAGTTCAGCAAGCGATTCATCGTAGAGAAAGTTACACAAGAAGCTTCAAAGAAAAAATGAAAAAAGAAAATACAAACCAGCTCCAGCTGACAGGTGAAACCTCTATTAACACATATCATTGTTTTAAGTATCTTACTATAAATGTAAACCAAACTCTTGTTGCATCAAAGCATTTTATTAATTTCCAAATTTACAGTATACTACAGGATTTTTATACTATATAATTAAAAACATATTCCTCGAAAACTATGTTGTTGTTGTTGTGGTCTTCAGTCCTGAGACTGGTTTGATGCAGCACTCCATGCTACTCTATCCTGTGCAAGCTTCTTCATCTCCCAGTACCTACTGCAACCTACATCCTTCTGAATCTGCTTAGTGTATTCATCTCTTGGTCTCCCTCTACGATTTTTACCCTCCACGCTGCCCTCCAATACTAAATTGGTGATCCCTTGATGCCTCAGAACATGTCCTACCAACCGATCCCTTCTTCTGGTCAAGTTGTGCCACAAACTTCTCTTCTCCCCAATCCTATTCAATACTTCCTCATTAGTTATGTGATCTACCCATCTAATCTTCAGCATTCTTCTGTAGCACCACATTTCGAAAGCTTCTATTCTCTTCTTGTCCAAACTATTTATCACCCATGTTTCACTTCCATACATGGCTACACTCCATACGAATACCTTCAGAAATGACTTCCTGACACTTAAATCAATACTGGATGTTAACAAATTTCTCTTCTTCAGAAACGCTTTCCTTGCCATTGCCAGCCTACATTTTATATCCTCTCTACTTCGACCATCATCGGTTATTTTGCTCCCCAAATAGCAAAACTCCTTTACTACTTTAAGTGCCTCATTTCCTAATCTAATTCCCTCAGCATCACCCGACTTAATTAGACTACATTCCATTATCCTTGTTTTGCTTTTGTTGATGTTCATCTTATATCCTCCTTTCAAGACACTGTCCATTCCATTCAACTGCTCTTCCAAGTCCTTTGCTGTCTCTGACAGAATTACAATGTCATCGGCGAACCTCAAAGTTTTTATTTCTTCTCCATGAATTTTAATACCTACTCCGAATTTTTCTTTTGTTTCCTTTACTGCTTGCTCAATATACAGATTGAACAACATCGGGGAGAGGCTACAACCCCGTCTTACTCCCTTCCCAACCACTGCTTCCCTTTCATGTCCCTCGACTCTTATAACTGCCATCTGGTTTCTGTACAAATTGTAAATAGCCTTTCGCTCCCTGTATTTTACCCCTGCCACCTTTAGAATTTGAAAGAGAGTATTGCAGTCAACATTGTCAAAAGCTTTCTCTAAGTCTACAAATGCTAGAAACGTAGGTTTGCCTTTCCTTAATCTTTCTTCTAAGATAAGTCGTAAGGTCAGTATTGCCTCACGTGTTCCAGTGTTTCTACGGAATCCAAACTGATCTTCCCCGAGGTTGGCTTCTACTAGTTTTTCCATTCGTCTGTAAAGAATTCGTGTTAGTATTTTGCAGCTGTGACTTACTAAGCTGATAGTTCGGTAATTTTCACATCTTTCAACACCTGCTTTCTTTGGGATTGGAATTATTATATTCTTCTTGAAGTCTGAGGGTATTTCGCCTGTTTCATACATCTTGCTCACCAGATGGTAGAGTTTTGTCAGGACTGGCTGTCCCACGGCCGTCAGTAGTTCCAATGGAATATTGTCTACTCCGGGGGCCTTGTTTCGACTCAGGTCTTTCAGTGCTCTGTCAAACTCTTCACGCAGTATCATATCTCCCATTTCATCTTCATCTACATCCTCTTCCATTTCCATAATATTGTCCTCAAGTACATCGCCCTTGTACAGACCCTCTATATACTCCTTCCACCTTTCTGCTTTCCCTTCTTTGCTTAGAAGTGGGTTTCCATCTGAGCTCTTGATATTCATACAAGTCGTTCCCTTATCTCCAAAGGTCTCTTTAATTTTTCTGTAGGCGGTATCTATCTTACCCCTAGTGAGATAGGCCTCTACATCCTTACATTTGTCCTCTAGCCATCCCTGCTTAGCCATTTTGCACATCCTGTCGATCTCATTTTTGAGACGTTTGTATTCCTTTTTGCCTGTTTCACTTACTGCATTTTTATATTTTCTCCTTTCATCAATTAAATTCAATATTTCTTATGTTACCCAAGGATTTCTACTAGCCCTCGTCTTTTTACCTACTTGATCCTCTGCTGCCTTCACTACTTCATCCCTCAAAGCTACCCATTCTTCTTCTACTGTATTTATTTTCCCCATTCCTGTCAATTGTTCCCTTATGCTCTCCCTGAAACTCTGTACAACCTCTGGTTCTTTTAGTTTATCCAGGTCCCATCTCCTCAAATTCCCACCTTTTTGCAGTTTCTTCAGTTTTAATCTACAGGTCATAACCAATAGATTGTGGTCAGAGTCCACATCTGCCCCTGGAAATGTCTTACAATTTAAAACCTGGTTCCTAAATCTCTGTCTTACCATTGTATAATCTATCTGATACCTTTTAGTATCTCCAGGGTTCTTCCATGTATACAACTTTCTTTCATGATTCTTAAACCAAGTGTTAGTTATGATTATGTTGTGCTCTGTGCAAAATTCGACCAGGCGGCTTCCTCTTTCATTTCTGTCCCCCAATCCATATTCACCTACTATGTTTCCTTCTCTCCCTTTTCCTACACTCGAATTCCAGTCACCCATGACTATTAAATTTTCGTCTCCCTTGACAATCTGAATAATTTCTTTTATTTCATCATACATTTCTTCAATTTCTTCGTCATCTGCAGAGCTAGTTGGCATATAAACTTGTACTACTGTAGTAGGCGTGGGCTTCGTATCTATCTTGGCCACAATAATGCGTTCACTATGCTGTTTGTAGTAGCTTACCCGCATTCCTATTTTCCTATTCATTATTAAACGTACTCCTGCATTACCCCTATTTGATTTTGTGTTTATAACCCTGTAGTCACCTGACCAGAAGTCTTGTTCCTCCTGCCACCGAACTTCACTAATTCCCACTGTATCTAACTTCAACCTATCCATTTCCCTTTTTAAATTTTCTAACCTACCTGCCCGATTAAGGGATCTGACATTCCACGCTCCGATCCGTAGAACGCCAGTTTTCTTTCTCCTGATAACGACATCCTCTTGAGTAGTCCCCACCCGGAGATCCGAATGGGGGACTATTTTACCTCCGGAATATTTTACCCAAGAGGACGCCATCATCATGTAATCATACAGTAAAGCTGCATGCCCTCGGGAAAAATTACGGCTGTAGTTTCCCCTTGCTTTCAGCTTAGGTTTTCTGGAAATCTTGCAACTTGTTTTTCCAGTTTGAGTTTAAGCCAGTTTGAGTTTATGTTTGATAGTAACAGAAACCAAAAATTATCTTAGGCATCTTTCAGTGTGCCACAGCCCCTTATGCAGTTCGTATTTCAACCATTTCATAGACATACTTCTAATCCGAATACAGCCAAATCATTTTGGGATCTAAGAGTGAACACTGGATGCTAAATTGCTATTCACTTTTTTCTTGAAAAAAATTGAAGCTGTAAGGTGGAATCTCCTTTTAAAATGGAGGGTAGTTGCTTTTGAAAGGATGAAAAGTAGTGTGACGCTCCGGTTAGGAACTTCAAAGTGATCAGATACATGAACATCAACTTATCAATGTAGAATTCCCAGTCTTTATGCAATGGTGTCTTGACACGCTCAGTGATCTATTAAGGTGCTTTAAAACTTTGAACACAACGAAAAAATTCAGCTTACAGTACATTTCAATAGACTCCATTCAAAAGATTATGGCCACTTGGAAAGTGAACAGCGTGAATCCCTGCCCGCCAACCCTCCCCCCCCCCCCCAAAAAAAAAAAGAAAATAAAAGGGAAATCACTTTTAAGCGATATAAGAGAAGAAGGTGTTCATCATAGGGGAGCAGAGAAGTAAACGTCTAAATAATTTTGAGTAGGAAAATACATTTTTGATTTCACAAAGAACACTCAATATAAGATTCTGATGTTAAATCAAGTTACCATAGTGCTTTTCAGATTTCAAAGTTTCCTAATTTTTGGTTTATGTTGATAGCGCAGAAACTTGGCTACAGCTAGAATCTTTACATCTACAGTGTGACATTTGCCTGATTAGTTTCATAGCAGAATTAGACTTCTGTTTCTTCAAATGTAAATTTTCACGTCTTTCCAGGTGTGCAGCTACGATTCTGTCGTTGTTTAGACTTACATGTACATGCTGCTTGTTTTACGCAGTGAAGAGAACGAATCCAAACAAGGAAGGTAACGGCAGACTACAACTTAAGAGCTTGTCTTCGAATTAGTATTACTCAAATAGTTGTACCAGACATTGATCCTTTAGTGAAAAGCAAAACAACTAATATTCATTGACATTCTGTGTTTTTATATTTAACTTTTAAATAAAAGGGTAAACAAATGTAAATTTGTCAATTTAAATTTCGTCCTAGAACGGCAGTCATCATAAGGCTAAAACAGTCGTAAAAAATACCTTGTTTCTATGTGGAATAATCGGGTCTACTGCCGGATGTTTGTGTCGCGGGGGTGCTCTCTTTGCCGTCCGCGCCCGCCTGGCGCTGCTTGTAATGTGTTGTCTCTTCCCCGGTGTTCCCTGGGACGTCCGCATCCGACTTGGGCGCCATCTGTGGCTGCTCTCTGAGGCCTGTCTTGTGTCTGGCGCGGACGGCAAAGAGAGCACCCAGCGCCCTCTGGGCATAAATACTGGACAAGATCCTCCAACATGGCAGTCTCAGGTATCACCTGAAGAAGGCAACGAGTTACGTGGCCGAAATATTGTGCCAGAGCGACACAAACATCCGGCAGTAGACCCGATTGTTCTACATGTCAAGATCTCGCTGGGAAAGCCTGAAGAGTTACACCTTGTTTCTAACTTAACTGGCCCCCGTTCTTCGCATCATCAAATTTTTTAAAGAGATGTTGAATTTCATTGGCAGGTCTCATTAACACAAGAGTACTAAAAGTAAATTTGCCACGAAACGCGTTAATGGGCCGCCATGAAGCGATCCTTGGTTGCTCAGTGCTGTGGTGTGAGCGCTAGCCAGGTCTCACGAGCAGCTGTCCTGAATTCCTAGATTTATTATGCGCCAGTACCTGTGAAAAGCAGGTTTTCCTGGCAAGAACCCCACGCTCCATGCAAGTGTCTCTCCGAGAAAATGTTTCTCAGTACAAGTGTTCCAATCTTCAAGTTGACGCGCCACTCAAGTAACAACATGATGCTTACTACCATAACCAAAAAAATGCTTTTTGCTCTGGGAGTCCACTTCGTAGGTGTGTACAGTAGAATGAGAAGCAAAAGCTGATAAACAGAATGCCGCTGAATGAAACGTTTAGGAAAATGTGGAAGACAACTTTTTTCTCACTGCTAGAGGAAATCACCTCATAAAAAATATTTTACAGCCATGCTATTGTCTGCTAGAGCTAAAGACACTAGATGGCCAACTGATTGTGATGGATTCTTGGAGAGATTTGCTACGCGTCAGTGTAGAAGTAGGAACATTATTTTTACTATGAATTGCTGGTACGGACTTCGATATATCGTATGATCGACGGTCTATGAGTAATCAGGGTAAATTTCACTGCATTAATCATTTTTAGCTGGATTACAATAACCTTGAAACTGAAGTTAATAACAGGCAATCTTCAATAATTAGGTGTGACATGCTCTAGAATTACGACATACTGACGAAAGGAAACCGTATATCGACAAAGATAATCTGAGAAGTTCAGATAACGTAAGTTACGATACAAAACGTTAATCGTTTTTAATGTCTCTTCATTATTCTGGTTATATCCCTAAAGTTAGTTTTATGCCATATTCTTTTTTGTGTTCTGACCGCTTACTTTTCGTTAAAAGTTAATAACTGTAGTAAAAACACCATTCACTCTGTCTCACCACCAACCAAGGTAATCAGTTTGTCAATATAAATTCGTTCTGATTTATCTGCGTAGCAGGTATATCTTTCAGCTAGTACAACTAATTATTTTTTTGTTTTTACTGTCTTTCTCGGCACCACAGCAATAATTTACATTAATTTACTAATAGCAAATTCTGGTGACCGTGAGCTTATCTCATTATGGCTGGTTAGCTGCATATAGCGCCCAATGAACATTTATGTTAAATTAAAAACAGAAATCCATTTCAAAAAATACTTTTACGTGAGTGATATTTCACACCTTCGCCGATCACATTTTTGAAAAGTATTAATATACGAACTACCGTAAAAGTGGGCAACTTTGTGACTCTTTAATTAATAAAATGTGTACTTAGAATTTAATTTCTACACATAAGGAATTTTGTAACCATTATTGTTTAATCTTGATATCAACGACATTTTTTTCTTCAGTGAGCTATTCCGAAAATATAATGTTAATCATCAGGAAGTCCCCCCCTCCCTCCCACCCCTCCCCCAGCTCAACACAACATTGAAATATGAAGTCTAGTCTAAGACAGGCAAAGTGAAGTTAATCTTCCACAAAGCTAGCTCACCTTGTATTTCTACGCGACTCACAGTTACAGATATTTTACAAATTTACCCAGTTTTATGCGTTTTGCTTTATCCATATGAAACAAATTATCATAAATTTGGACAATTTGGTGAAATCAATTTTCAAATCTTATTAAAATACAAATAATTACGGGCCTGTACCCACTGTAACAAAATAAGAATGGAAAAATCCTAATATGATTTCAAAACGGTGATTAAACTATGTGTAAAGCTGATTTACGTACCCGTTCAGTGGAAACGTATGAGAAAAAAAAAATACTTAGACAGGTGATCATCGTATTATCTTCAAAACTGCGGTAAGGGAGCGCTTTGCAATGTAATTTAAAATCTCAGTTTCCAGAGCAATACCGGAAAGATAACACACACACACACACACACACACACACACACACACACACACACACACACATACACACTGTATTCCCTCGCGCCTCCACAAAATCGAAGATGACCGACGTCAGAAGTTATCGATGTGGAAACAACGGTTTAAATAGCATTAACTCGGTCTCTCAAAGAGCAGGATTCCACGCAGAATTTAAGCAAAAACCTCCGTCTCTATTTAAAAGGTTACTTGATAATTTAATCTCAACTGCTCCTTTAATAACACTATAAATATAGGTGGAAGTGCATACCAGGATCTTCATGTTGTATTACATTAGATAACCAGTGCGAAGACAATGTTCTGCAATAACCGATTTGTTCGGCTGTTGTAAGCTCATGCGGAGTACACCGGTCCTCCACGGTCATGTTAGCACGCGTATAACCAACATATCTAATGCCACAGCTGCAAGGAATATGGTAGACACTCACCTTACGCAAACCAATATCTTCTTTAACGGAACCTAAAAGAACTCTAATCCTGGATGGAAGTCGAAAAACACATTTCACAGTATATTTCCGCAAAATATGGTCAATTTTGTTAGAGATGTTCCTTGCGTAGGCAGAAACACCGTAGACCTCGGTGCCAGCTCAGTATTATCATCACTCACCCTCTGCACAGTTGGTCGATAGTGCACGGCACGTCTGATCTGCCTTCCACTGCATCCATTCTGACGAAAGGTGACCTCATGATGGGTTAACTCAGCTGACAAACTCTCAGGGTCCGAGATGACTAGAGACCTATGAACCAAGCTACAAAGTACCAGAGGTGACAACCATCAGCCTTTAGATACTAGTCAGGATGAGTTAACTTCCTATAAACGGCATGTCCCAACGTACCATCAACCTTTCTCCTAAGCAACTCATGAAGGAGGGTTTTCAAAGACAGCTTTGGCACCGACGCTTAACCGTATACTGCTGGTTGACTTCATTAGTTATATCGAAGAGGCTGTTTTTACCTCATGACATAGCGGGGAAGGCTAGGAGGAGCCATATCTTGTGCTGAGTAGGGCATGTCCACCCAAGAATAATGTAACAGCAGCAGACAAGGCTGCTTTACGTTTATTTAGATATAATCCGGATATTATAATTTTACCAGCGGAAAAGGGCAATGCTACAGTTTTTCTGGATCCACAGGATTACGTTCAAAAGATACAGTGTTTACTATCTGATTCAGCGTAATGCAAGATCAGTGCTGACTCCGAAAAATTGGTTGAGCAAAAGACTAACTGCCCCCTGAAGAATTGTTACTTGTCGCAAGAAACTATCAAGATCCTTAATACTTAGTGTGCAGTTCCTCCTACGTTACATGGCCTTCCAAAGATCCACAAAGAAGGAACTTCTCTTCATATGACTGTGAATAACATTGTTGCTCTGACATACAGTGCAGAAAAACACCTTTTTAATCTGTTGAGGCTACTAGTGGGTCAGCGTGTTCATCACATTAAGAACGCGGAGGATTTCTTACATCGATTAAAGAGAGTGCGTTTGAATGACTCTGACATTCTAGTAAGTTTTGATGTGGTCTCTCTCTTCAATCTTCCTTCACTCGTGTTTCTGTGCCTGATTCGTTACAGATAATTGCGATGAGGTTTGTGGTTGAATTAGTGAACCTGATCCGCGGTGTTCTTACTTCCAGTTCCTTTTTATTTAATGACCAGTACTATGAGCAGAGAGATCGATTTCAGATGGGAAGCCCGTTGCCACCTATTGTTGTAGATTTGTGTATGGATGACTTCGAGGAAAGTGACTTGGAGTCACCTCTATCTTAAGATGAGGGTCCTTTTATGTTCCATTAAGGATAATCTTGGTTTGCGTGATGTGGGTGTTTATCGTATTCTTTGCAGTTGTGGTATGACTCGCTAGACCATCAGGACCCTGGAGGACCGGTGTCTGAGCATATCGTCACACACGCTTACAACATCAGAGCAATTTGGCTCTTGCAGGACACTGTCTTAGCACCGGTCATCCAGTGGAATATACCAATACTGAGATTCTGACACGCACTTCCAGCTACTGGGATAATGCTATTAAGGAACTGGAAATGAGCGTATGCCATCGTTGACCGGGAGGCCCCATTCGGGGAAGTTCGGCCGCCAAGTGCAAGTCTTATTTCATTCGACGCCACATTGGGCGACTGGCGCTCCGGTGATGTGAATGAAATGGTGATAAGGACAACACTTATTCCAGGAGTGGAGAAAATCTCCAACCCGTCGGGCAACCGAACCCGGGCCCGCTTGCATGGGAGGCAAGCATGTTACTATCCAGCTAAGCAGGTGGACAATTTTATTAAAGGAGCAGTTGAGATTAAATTTTCAAGTAACCCTGTAAATAGAGTCGAAGGTTTTGGCTTAAATTGAGCGTGAAATGCAGCTGTCTCTCCGTTGTCAAAAAAAAAAAAGGGACTGAGTAAAAAGGGACAGAGTTAATGCTACTTCAACCATTTAGTGACTTTCCCTATCGTTAACTTCTGGCGCCGGTCATCTTTGGTTGAGTGGTGGCGCTAGTGTTTATCTTCTTGGAAATGTTCTGGAAACACACTTTTTAAATACACTTGTACAATGCTGCAGTTTTACGTTGAAAATGGGAGGGTGGTCACCTGTCGAAATATCTGCGGCTACCGACGACGTCACCCAGTTGTCTTCCCGTAAGTTATCTGAACATTGTATACGCCGAGAGAAACTCAGGTCTCACAGCTACAAGTTTAATGATATGAGAGAAAACAAAATCATGACACATTTAATACAACATTCTGAGCAAATGTATGCTTTATTTAGAAACAAAGATTTAACATGAAATAAAACGTCGTCTTTTCTAATAAACAATTCACAAATGCTCTTATTTCATTACTGAAACTTTCTATCTAAAATATCAAATACTACACTTGTTTCTGCAGGTATGTCTGCTGCCACAAAGTTACCCTATTAATCTATGGAACTAACTGTTTGCGCTATTCATTGCCTGAAGAAAGTATTAGTAAACTTTAACTGTTTTGCGGAATATATCTGTAGTATGTCTGTCGTTCGCGTCACGTCTCACTTTTCGATTCTGAGTGCAGATTCCTAAAAGAGCCTGCTGCCATGCGTGAAGTACGTGCTGTCGTTAGAATCCATCAAACTGACGAGGAAGACCTTGAGTGCAAGGTCGCAACTTCAATTGTTAATAAGTCTAATTTGAAACTGTTGCGTTAACAATTATGACATGAAACATATTAGCTGCTAATCGCTCACCATGTGCGTCAGGAGGGTTACAGAAAATGAGTGGACGGGAATTGCAGAGATCAACCTTCCATGAGATGGATCGATGTATTACACTGTACCGGTTGACACAAGCTTGTTACCCTGACCAAATGCATCATGAACGTCTGTACCTCATACTTCAAAAATCCTGCACTTTGCTGTTACGCTTTACAGTTACGTTATGTGGACTGCATGAAATCATGTAGAACCCCTAACAAGGAACCCCTTGAGTGCGAGGTCGCAATAGGCAAATGACGTTTACAGCATTTGACGCTCCACATCTTGTCTACCATGCAACCACAATATTGGCTGCTAATGGCAACAGGGGGCGGGACTGGAGGTATCCAGTAATGGGCACAGCATGAGGCTACGGAGCGTAATTTATCGACGAGTAACTCGGTTAGTTTAGGTTAGGTTAGACAACAGTGCTAGTGATGTTGATACAACACATAGCAATGGCAAAGATAAACAAAGCAAACATTGCATTATATAAAAAAAAGCAGTTGCCGAAGTTGACATTTCGTCAGAAAGGAACCCAAGGCATTTCGCAGTGTAAGAGAGAAGTGGTAGATGAAAAACTAGCGTTTCTGCAAGGTGAGTCAATGGCATATGTGGTGTCACATCGAGTCGACTCTGCGTAATGTACATGAGGTGTACAATGATGACGATACGTGCTTAATAAGTGCAAGTGATAGTGAAACAGGTGTTACGCCACCTAGTCCTTCAGTCTTGTCATACATAGAGCCACAAAGCATGTCTCCAGTGAAACGTAGTAAGAGAGAATCCCTTTCCAAGGAGGGTTTAGTAAACATAGTTACGTACATGGAAAAGCATCCGCAGCACAGCGAAAAATCAATTATGAACAGATTTCAAATAAGTCTGAAGTAATATGACTGTGTACCGCATGAGAAAAACTACAAATATTCAAGGGAGAACAAGACGCACTTGTTACAAAAAACTAATGCTAGCGCTTTTCATGGATGTTGTATAGAATTTGCAGGATGTGCGTGATAGTGATCTACTACATTAAGCACATAGAATTGCGCGTGACATAAATTGTGATTTCAAGGAAAGCAGTGGGTGGTTGCGTAACTTCAAACAGTGCCACAGAACTGGAAGACGTAAGGCAACGAAATGTCAAGCGAAGCGTTAACTTGACGAAGCATAGAAAACTGCAGAATCGGCCCGAAAATTTGTACACGAGATAAACGAACTTACCCCAACATTCAGTAAGGAATTTTTTCCACCTCCGACCAATTGGGATTTGAAGAGTGTAATGTAATAAAATAAAATATGAGCCGTGACTTATACAAAAAAGAAACACACATTAATGTAATGGCTCAGCATAAAAGAGAAATAACTAATGTAGGAATATTATTAACAGTGTAATACGTCGTTTAATTTAGCCCGACGTGTATAAGCACTCAGTGAACTAGCCCAGTTCTCAGGGTAGTTACGTAATCGTCGATACATCGTGGTTTCGTCTCGATTCCTCAGTATAAGATAACAAGAGTAGCATCTACAAATGAAATCCTATAATGGCACTGGAATCCTGTCACCAGACCTTTTCCGCCTGGGACGTTATCTCGTTATATAAAGAAAATCTGTAAGTAAAATTGTTAAATTATTAGCAGCTGCCTCCAGTCTCCTGGGATCTGATTGGTTCAAATGGCTCTGAGCACTATGGGACTTAACATCTATGGTCATCAGTCCCCTAGAACTACTTAAACCTAACTAACCCAGTCATCACGAGGCAGAAAAAATCCCTGACCCCGCCGGGAATCGAACCCGGGAACCAGTGCGTGGGAAGCGAGAACGCTACCTTTTTGTTTTCTTTTTTTTTGTTTTTTTTCTTTTTTTTTGTTATATTTTTTTTTATTTTTTTTTTAATAAAGACGCTACCCCCTTTTTTCATTATTATTTTTTATTTTTTTTTTTTTTTTACGAGTGTTCAGTTATGAGTAGGTGGAGACAAGGCGGGCAGGGGTCGAAACCCGAGGCCTGGCCGCGATGTCTCCCCCCTCCCATCCCTGAATCACTCCCTCAAAGTAGCTTTTTGATTTATTTTTGTTTTATTTTTATTTATTTTTTTTCTGCCAGGAAAAGGGTAAATGAAAAAAAAGCTCTTTATTGGTACAAACTTAAATACAACAGAAATGCCATCCTACCGGCGAAAATAACACAAGGCAATATACTCGTATAAGGCGAGGATTTTTTTTTTATGAACAAGGTGCAGGGAAAAAAAGAATAATAATTCTGATGTAATCTAAGAGGTGGGAAGCAATATACAGTGGAGTGAGGGAAAGACCAGTGTTGTCTGGGGTAGTGCATTAAAGAAAGGAGGCGCGTGTCCATGCGCCTACTCCACTGTGGGTTACAATGTAGAAAGTGCGCGGGGAGTCTCAGATGTCAGCAGGGGGGGCGGGAGTGCTGTCGGCGTGTGGCACCATCCAACTGAGCGGAGGTGAAGTAAAGATCGCATGTAGGTAATTGGCGAAGAAGGCGCGGTAGCGCGGTCGCTGTTCGACTTCACTGTGGCCTGTTTGTAAGTACTGCCAGAAATCAAGGCGTGATTTGTCGCCACCATTATACATGTAGTTGATCGTCCATCCCTTGACCCATACAATCGCATGATTTTTGGAGGCGGGGAAATAAGTATTCTCAGGATGGATAAAAGTCCGTGGGTCAATCGAGTCCGGCGGAACGCGGAGGTAACAGGCAACGAACTGTCGGGCAAGTTTCCAGACGTCACTGGTGACAGTACAAGTCAGTTGATGGACATCGTCATCCACGAGGTGGCAAATGGAACAAAGTGGAGAGTCCTGTAGTCCGATGGCGTGAAGGCGATGGTTTGTGGCGAATTTTTCATTTGCGACTTGGTACCATGTTGCCCGGACGTTGGAGGGAAGAAAAGGCTGGTGGATATGACGCCAAACCGTGGGCCACCGCTTGGGCGGATGTCTGAGTTCGATATTGTTGCTGGATATGGAACGAAGGAGAGGGGTGTAAAAATCTTTAGGTCGAGGAGAACGCGTGGTCGGTAAGTGTGTGTGAGCATAACTGAAGTCGACGATGAAATCAGAAATGTGCGTCAAATGATGCTTGATGTGTCCGACTGGTACTGGTGGTGTTATGGTCGCGGGCACAAGAATTTCCAGCAAGCTGCGCGTAAGGGAGGTGCCCCCGTGCCACTGCTTGTGCATGGTGGACATGTACAAGGACGCCGCTTGGAGTCGCACATTGACAAGGCCGAGGCCTCCAGCTCGCGGGGGCAGGGTGAGCGTGTCGCAGCGGACCTTAAAGATCGTACCGGCCGTAAGGAAGTATCCGAGGGCAGCCTGGAGGCTGCGTCCAATAGTTGATGGCAGCGGGAGGACCTGTGCGATGTGGACCATTCTGGCCGCCACATGTTGATTGAGGTATTGGACACGTTGTAAAGAATCGAGTCGTCGGAGAAGATTTTGTCGCACCGTCGTGCGGATAGTTTGGAGTGCACGCCGAAAATTGATGGCAGCGGAGCGGCGCACGGTGGAGGTGAAAATGATACCAAGATATCGTAGTTGTTGTACACACGGGAGAGGTGCTAGGTCTTCGTGTGAGAGGCCGTGTCCAATGGGCATCGCCGCGTATTTAGCCACATTCATGTTACTGCCCGCTGCGATGCCGTACGTTGATATCGAATCAAGCACCGTGTGTGTTTCACTCCGTGAGCGGATCAAGAGGAGGAGGTCGTCCGCATACGCACGACATCGAAAACTGTGCTGTCGCAAAGTGAGACCAGAAAGGTGGCTCGTCAGACTCCCGATGAGTGGCTCCAGGCTTATGGCATACAGTAGGGTCGAAAGTGGGCAGCCTTGCCGTACGGAACGCCGGATCGCCACTGGTCCCGCCACACGGCCGTTAACCTGAATCAGAGATTCGGCGGTGCCGTACAGGCGCCGGATCACGTCGATAAAGGCTGGTGGAAAACCCATGCGGTTCATCACTGAGAACAGAAAAGGATGCCGCAATTTGTCGAATGCGCTGTCAAAATCGATGGCAACCACTGCGGCGCGGAGTCTGCACGCCGCTGCCAGTGCAATTAAATCGCGACATTCTCCTGTGGCCGTTTGTATATTAACTGAGCCGCCCGGAGTTGTCTGTTCCGGGGATAGAATGCTAGGCAGGATCTTGCGGCATCGCGTTGCCAGTAGGCGTGTAAAAATTTTACAGTCTGCTTTAAGCAGAGTCAGGGGACGGTAATGTGCTGTCGTCACACCTGGTGTCGGTTTGTGGATGGGTATAGTAATTCCCGTGACGAAGGACGGCGGTACGGCGTTCCCCATCGTCAGCAGTTCATTAAACATCGTTGTCCACCGTGACGCCATTAGTGTGAAGAAAGCGCGATAAAATTCTATCGGCAATCCGTCGACACCAGGTGACTTATTCAGAGCACCTTTTTTGATTGCATCGTGGGTTTCGTCACGCGTAATGGGCTCCATCAGCTCGTCCGCTTCGTCGCTGGTGAGGGTGCGAGTTACGTGTGGTAACACAGACTCCTCAGCGTGGTTGTTGGTAGTCTCCTCCTGGTACATTGTGCGGTAGTGGTCGACAAAGGCACTGACGATTTCGGCCTGGCAAGTGACGTGCTGGCCGCGACAGGTGGTGATCTCGGTGATGAGTTGTCGTCGTCGATGTTTCCTATCGGAGGCGATATGATGTATGGTCGGATGTTCTTGTTCCGCCGAATCTTGACGTCGGGTTCGCACCATAGCCCCCTGCAGTCTACGGCGTGTCAAAGTTACAATTTGCGCCTTAATCCTGCTGCGTTCCCTCTGGGTGTCGGGGGTGGGCGGTTGGGCGTCCAGGTCGCGGAGAACGGCGTAGAAATAGTCGGTAGTGTGCCGGCGCCACATAGCTACTTCCTTTCCATACTGAATCAAAGTACGTCGAATGGCAGGTTTGGCACATTCTAGCCACCAGGTCAAGGTCGTGCAGTATTTAGGTAAGCGACGTTCACAGGTGGCCCATGTCTCGGTAACACGTTGAAGACATTCGGGATCATTAAGATGGGAGGTGTTTAGCTTCCAGGGTGCACGACTACGCCAAACCACTTGCTTGGGGAAGAGAATGTTGCAGATGTAGGCACAGTGGTCCGAAAAGGCCAGGGGCCAAAGTTCTGCACCTTGGACTGCAGGTGTGAGTTCCCGAGAGACGTAAATTCTATCAAGGCGGCTCGCGGAGTGACTCGTCTGGTAAGTATGTCCAGGCGCGTCGCCGTGCCGAACTTCCCAAGTGTCGCGGAGCAACAGATCTCGGACGACAAGACGCAGTTCTTGACAGGTGTTGTAGTGGGGCACTTGATCTTTAGGGTGCAAGACACAATTAAAATCACCCCCAAGCAAGTAATGGTCGCAGCGTCCAAGAAACAAAGGAGCGATGTCTTCTGAGTAGAAGAGTGCCCTGTCGCGTCTGCGGGTGGAGCCTGACGGAGCGTAAATGTTGACGATACGCGTCCCCATGACGGTGACGGCCATGCCTCTGGCAGATGGAAGGTATGTGATATCGGCCACTGGAATACCTTCTCTGGCGTAGATGGCTACGCCGCGTCCCAGGTGATCACCAGGAGAAGGATAAGTGTTATATCCCGCGACGTCTGGAAGTGTGGCCAGGTGTACTTCCTGTAGTAGTGCGATATCGACGTCCGACGCCCATATCATCTCTCGCAGCAGTTGAAGTTTCACGGGTGAGCTAATGGTGTTAGTGTTGATCGTCGCTATTCGGTAGGTTTGGAGCCGTACCCCGCCGTGGAGGGGAACTCCACCGGCGGAGGATGGAGAGGGACGAGGCAACGGTGAGTCGTGCCGTACGCCACCCGACGGCATTATCAGCGGCGTAACGATGCTTCCGTCTGGGGTAACTCTGTCCCCAGCGTGTGGTCCGGGTCCTCATCGACGTCCTCACTCCACACCATTGAAGGCGTTGTCGTTGTGATGGTCGGACGTTCCACTTCGGTCGTAGGGGCAGAGGACGTCTCGGCGGCAGTCGCATCTGTGGAGTCCATTGGTTCAGGAGCACCTGAGCGAGCCAGTAGAGTAGGCATCGACGTATCCACAGTCGGCGTCATGTTGTCGTCATTCGTATCGTCGTGCAGGTTCTCCGAGGCCTCGTCGTGTCGGACGGCCGCTGGAGCATCGGGGGGTGGTGATCCGTCTCGTTCCGAGACCGTACGGCGCCTCCTCTTGCGCCTCTTAGGTGAACGTTGTTTGCGGGTTCGTCCCTCCGTGTCAGAAGACGGGAGGGAGTCGCGTCGCTCTGAGAGGAAGGCCGTCGCGGGAACGTCCAATGAAGGGGCGTCCATATGTTCAGGCGGGGGGGTGTCGGAAGTCGTCGCTGTTGGTAGTGGCGCCGGAGTAGCGTCAGGCTTTGAGCGCGACGCGTCGGCCCCAGCGGTATCCGTAGCAGCTGGAAGGGGCACCGGTGCATGGTCCGATGGGCGGCGGCCGGTGGGAGGAGAAGAGAGCGCCGAGGCGTAGGTGATCGGTAAAACCGTCGGCGGTGCCGGAGGTGCCACGGTAGCGGCTGGCAGTTGGGTGATTCGTCTCTGAAGACACTCAGATCTGAGGTGGCCTTCTTTGCCGCACCCGGAACAGGTCTTGGGTTGGCCGTCGTATATGACAACCGCGCGGCACCCGCTAATTTGCAGGTAAGATGGCACGTGGCGATGGAGGTCGATGGTGATCTGCCGTACACCGTTAAGAACAGGGTACGTTTGGAATTGCGCCCAACGTTCGGCAGTGTGGCCATGTACAGTGCCATAGGGACGGAAAGCCGCGATAACGTCTTCCGCTGGGAGCTCGAACGGGAGTTCGAAAACTCGTATGGTGCGCATTCCTAAGCCGGAATGGTTGACAGTGACCGCTCCGACATTGCCGTCGGCGTGGCAGAAGCGTAGTCCATGGTTGGTATCACGAAGTATTCTTTCACATACTGTGTCATTGACGACTTTGACGTACACAGTACTGCTTAATATGGACAAATGGATGCCCAAGATGTCAGAAGCTGGGATCTTAGCAACGTCGCGTAGGAAGCGTTCCACTTCCAAGGCCTTTGGTCGTGCGTATTCGTTGCAGAAGTTGAAACGTAATGTTGATTTTCGAAAACGGTTGGTCATGATTCTAGTGCACGTAAGCGACACGTAAGTGACGGCCGCTGAAATGTAAACAACAGCGAGCGCGCGCGCTCCGCAGGCGGAATTAACAACACGTCCGCACTGCACGGCGGCGAAAGCCGGACTATACCGGACGACCACGAGCTGCGGACGTGGGATGTGAAATAAAGTTAGTTGTCCTAACCGACGGCACGTCTTGTAGCTGAGCTAAAAGAAAAATATTAAAGATATCTCTAAGATGGCGCCTAACAATGAAAATTCTTTGTTAAGGCCCATATCTACTTAAGACAATAAAGGTATCAGATTTTACAATAGATTGACCACATACACAAATTCTTTTGACAAAATAACCATTATATTTTTCGGGTTTTAAGTACAACTTACATTATCAGCTGGTACAGCAAGATGAGCTTTACACAAGAACTTCCTCTTGGGTCCGAATCCAAGCAGAAAAGATAAGCGAATGACAAAGGAAAGATAGCTCATGCATAGAAGCGCAAGAGTCCATGAAATAAGATGTTCATTGTAGTTCTATCTCTTCTTCTTTGGCGTACTTGTCGATTATTTATAAAATCTATTGTAATATATAGTTTACATTTTTTTAAAACCAAAGTCCACCTAGGAGAAACAGTACAAGAGGAAATGCATATTAAAGGAGCCCTGGAAATTATAAGTACAAAGAGATGAAGATCAATTAACATCAGTGCCTTAACGCATTTCGATTCCTACCATTGTGGTCACTGTGGGGTGCTATTTCTCTTCGGTGTTCATGGCGTAAGTTTTTGGTCTGTTTTGAACATTTCTTGAAGACTGACGAAGTCCATTTTGTGCAGTTTAACACTGCTAGTGTCACACTAGTGGCTGTGAGTGGATCAGACGATTCGGGAAAATCGTCTACGAATGGCAATTCAGTACCTGTGAAGAAGAACGTTGTCTTCAAGCATCCTCTTCCACGTGACAATTCTCGCCCGCACACTGCAGCTACAATTGGGACGTTTGAATTGGGACGTGTTTGATCACCCATGATACAGTCCGGACTTGACCCCCATCTGAATTTCATCTCTTTGCTTACATGAACCGCTGGCTATGAGGACAGCAGTTTGTCACAGACAACAAGCTGCTGACCGACACAGAAAATTGTAGGAAATTGCAGGTGGATCCCTTCTCAGGAAAGGATATTGGAAAGTTGACACCACGCCACGACAAGTATCGAAGTAAGAACGATGACTTTGTAGAGAACTGACTGGAAGGTGTAGCCAGTTCGTCAAATAAAACGTTTTTGATTTTCATTGGGGTTTCCATTTTGCAACTGAAGAGTAACAGCTTTGTGATCAGCTCAGGTGTACTGAAAGTACTCACAAATTCCACCTCTAACGGCTGCGCTTTGCAGTAGCGCTCAGCCACAGAGATATCCGTTGCACCTTACGTTAATTTAAGAATAAAGAGGTAGAGTGCGCTATTGTCACACAGGAATTTCTTAGTCACAAATTTGCCCACTTTCACGGTACATTTGCCGATATTCGCCTTTCACACAGGGAGAATACAGAACAGAAATGCGGCTCTGTGAAAAGAAGCGTCGTTTCAGTCCGAAGCCCTGCGCCAGCGGTTCTCTTACGGCCTGCAGAAGCCACCAAAATTCCTTTCCAGTATTCCACACCTCACACTGCACTCCTTTCAGGAGACTTCTGCTGAAATACCTCGGGAATTCTTCCGCAGAAGTCCCAGAAGACATTTACAATGAGGTCGGAGAAGGCATGGGACAGCGATACGCACATATACAGAAGGGAGTAGTATCGCTACATTGGCGGAGCTGACATTTCTACTCAAGTGGTTCATATGAAAAGGTTTCCCACGTGATTACGGCCGCACGACGGAAATTAACAATCGTTGAAGGTGGAGTGGTAGGTGGAGGTAGACGCATGGGACAGTTCGTTTCGGAGATCGTTAGGAACTTCATTATTCCGATATCTACAGGCTCAAGAGTGTGCGAGAATACCAAATTTGAGGCATTGCCTCTCACCACGGACAACGCAGTGGCCTGCGGCCCTCACTAAACGACCGAGAACAGCGGCGTTTGTATAGAGTTGTTAGTGCTAAAGGACAAGCAACACAGCGTGCAATAAGAACCGAAATCAATACGGGCCGAACAACGACCATGTCGGTTAGGACAGTGCAGTGGAGTGTGGTGTTACTAGACTATGGTAGCAGACCACGGACGCTAGTGAAATTGCTAACAGCTCACAGCCTGCAACACCTCTTCTTGGCTCGTGACAGTATCGGCTGGATACTAGACCGCTGGAAATCGACGTATGATCGTATGAGTCACGATTTCAGTTGGTAAGAACTAACAGTAGGTTTCGAGTGTGGCGCAGACCACACGAAGCCACGGAACCAAGTGGACAACAAGTCAATGTGCAAGCTGGCGGCCGGCCGGTGTGGCCGTGCAGTTCTAGGCGCTTCAGTCTGGAACCACGTGACCGCTACGGCCGCAGGTTCGAATCCTGCCTCGGTCATGGATGTGTGTGATGTCCTTAGGTTAGTTAGGTTTAAGTAGTTCTAAGTTCTAGGGGACTGATGACCTCAGATGTTAAGTCCCATAGTGCTCAGAGCCATTTGAACCAATTTTTGCAAGCTGGCGGTGGCGCCGTAATAGTTCTTGCAGCGTTCGTATGGAGTGGACTGGTACCTCTGGTTCAACTGAAAATATCATTGACTTCAAATGATTATATTCGGCTACTTGGAGACCACTAACAGCTATTAATATAATTCATGTTGCCAAACAAACAATTTTTATGGATGCCAAAGGGGCACGTCACCGGGCCACAGAACATTCTCGACTATTGGTGTGAATGATTTGACAACCAGATGGCCTAACATGAATGCCATCGAACTTTTGTGAGACATAAGCGAGAATTCAGTTCATGTACAAAATCATGCACAGGCAGCGCTTCCGCAGTTATGGACGGCTATAGAGGCTGCATGACTCAATATTTCTGCAGGGGACTTCTAAAGACTTCTTCCACACGATATTAGGAAGTATCCGATGATTTGTGTCACCTCACTGTAACGGGGGCGCACAGATTCCATATCCTGTAGCGTCCCACAATCTGATATCTTAATGCTAGCGTTTTCTTATTAGGCATTTATCATGCTTCTCTCAGAGAGAAGCATACAACCTCTGTCATTTCGCACAACAAATGTCACTCTTGTGCTGGAAGATGTTGCGTCTGTCTGTCAGTTACTATTTTATGCCTGTAACACATTTGCTATCGATTCTTTATGCGTGTATTTTGTGTAGTGCGATTCAGAATATTAGTATTCCAAAATAACAAAAAATTCGATTATTGCTGGGTGAGACGTAGGACTTGAATGGTGTATTTGTCAGTCATTTTTCTTTGAACATGTGTTCAAACTTGCTAGAAATTTTTAAAGTAACGCCTGCAACTGTCAGCTGCTGGCTTTAGCTGCTGACTGCCATGTGGAGGACCTGGATTCGATTCTGAGTAATGCCAAGGATTTTTCCTCGGTTGGAGGACTGGTAAGGGGTGCACTAATCATCATAATGCCAAGTAAGGAGCTACTTGATCGAATAGCAGCGCCTCCACGGTGTGGAAAGTGTGCAAAACGGCCGGGGGATCGGTGTGCTGACGATATTCATCTCCGTATCGTATTCGCATGATGCTGCAGGCTGATGAGGACACGGCATTTGGTAGACATCTGCCGCGGAGCTAGTTTTCTTTTTTGCCTGTTTTTCTCCAAGGGTACTAATACAATTACTCATGGTGTAGATGACGCCGCACGGGACTTCTCAGTGTTTTTCTCCTTTCTTTCTTTTTTTTTGTAAATAAATGAAGAACACGTTTGCCCACACCGTCTCTGGCGGGCCGCTTGAATTCGTCCGTGCAACGGCCTCATTAATTGCAGTGCTGATTAACATGTTAAAGGGGTAACGTAGCGAATTTCGTGCTCAATTTATTATTTCTCAGCTCAACCTAATCTGCGACACCCTTCAAGTTTTTCAGACTGTTTCCGACCTCTGTGTATATAATATGTACAAGAACCAAGTGGGGAGAATAAGAATGGAAGGACAAGATCGAATTACCAGGTTAAAAAAGGTGTAAGATAGGGTTACAGTCTTTCTCGCCTATTGTTCAGTCTACACATCGAAGAAGCAATAAGGGAAAAAAGAGGCTTTCAAGATTAGGATTAAAATTAAGGGTGAAAGGATATCGATGAAGTGTGTGATGCTACCGTCAGTAAAAGAACTGATTTACAGGGCCTGTTGAATGGAATGAAAAATCTAATGTCAGAACACTGACTGAAAATAAACCGAAAAAAGACGAACGTAATGAGGACTGATAAAAATGAGAATAGTGAAAAAGTTAGCATCAGAACTGGTGACCACGAAGTAGACAAAGTTAAGGGATTCCTTTGCCATGTGAGCAAACTAAAGCATGATAGATGAAACTAGGAAGTCATAAAAAGTAGACTGTTACAGGCAAAGAGTGCATTCCTAGCCAAAGGAAGTCTACTATCAGCAAACATAGAACTTAATTTGAGGGAAAAATGTCTGAGAATGCACATTTGTGGCAGAGCATTGTATGGTTACGAATCGTAGACTGTAGGAAATCCGGGAAATAAAAGAATCGGAAAGTGTGATTTGTAGTGTCGTATAAGAATGTTGAAAATTAGGTGGATTGGTAAGAAAAGTAATGGGGAGTTTCTCCTCAGAATGGTAGAAGGAAGAACACATGGAAAAAAGTGACCGGAAGAGGGGACAGGTAGGTAATAGTTTACATCTACCCAAATATTATCAACTTTTTCTACAGTTGATATTACCACAATATAATATTATTCTAATTTGAATGTTCCTCCAGTTCCTGTGTATCTAGAATCACTAGAACTCTCTGCAGACAGTGTGTGTAGCTCCCTGTTGATACGAGGTCGCACAATAAACAGACAAGATTGCTCACAAAGCAAAATAATTCATGCAGCATGTTAGTGCGAAAGTGTACTCTGAGGTTTAGGTTTTCCTTACTACGTCTCATCAAAATCCACCATCGGCACTGGCCTAACTATTTAATACTTAACGCTTTTGCTGTTCACCAGAAGGAAGAAGTGGCAGAATTTCTACGCAGCCTCACAGAAAACGAATTAACAGAAACGTTTCGAGCTGTGAAAAAGAACGACTACCTCAATTGGATACAAATTTGCAGGTTACCGCCTCCAACTGAACATAATCGGTAAGAACACCAATTTTTTGCATCAGTTTCGTTTAACTTCCTGTCAGAATGAGTACACGATACTGAAAGCACATACGTATTTAACTGCTCATCCACTATTACAGAGCTGTTTCATATTCACTTGGCTTCGCAAAAGGTCACAGTTCAGTATCGAGTACTATTTTCGCACACTTATCTCACGACCAGTGCTTTCCTAGTAATGGGGCCGAGCTCGGTTTCTGTCGATACATGTATGCCACAATACGAATGTTACGAACGTTACAGTTAACGGTCGCGTTAATACCCTGCTCAGAGAACAGAGTCACCGCTACACTAGTTGTAGCTGGGATTCACAGTTATAAAAAAACTTTTTGATGGGCATCATCTTTACGCCAGTGACTATTATAAGTTTTTATTACACACTATTGCAATTTAGGCCTTAGGCCGTTATCAAGTGATATTACGGCTTTAAGCCATGCCAACCTAATGTAAGCTGACACGTTTGTATGTAGTTGTATTTAACAGGATTGACAACGACATACAAATGTGTCAGCTTACATTACGTTGGCATGGCTTAAAGCCGTAATATCACTTGGTAACGGCCTAAGGCCGAAATTGCAATAGTGTGTAATAAAAACTTATAAAAGTCACTGGCGTAATGATGATGTCCTTCAAAGAGTCATCGCTGTTCCAGTGTCTAGTTATCAGTATCCTATTACGCCTCACGCTGAACTTAATGTACCGTGTGGTGTCACCGCCAGACACCACACTTGCTAGGTGGTAGCTTAAATCGGCCGCGGTCCATTTAGTACATGTCGGACCCGCGTGTCGCCACTGTGTGATCGCAGACCTAGCGCCACCACAAGGCAGGTCTCGAGATACGATAGAGCACTCGCCCCAGTTGTACGACGACACTGCTAGCGACTATACGGACGAAGCCTTTGCTCTCATTTGCCGAGAGACAGTTAGAATAGCCTTCAGCTAAGTCCATGGCTACGACCTAGCAAGGCGCCATTAGCCTTACATAGTTTGATAATTATCGTATAAATGTCTCAAGAAGAACGTGTAAACCAACAAAGAATTAAAGTTAAGTATTCGAGGAGCTGCATACTTTTCTTATCAGAATTCAATACGTATCCTGTTCCAGAATTCACTCCAGTCGGCGTGTGTGTACGCGTGCCTTTCTTTCGGCTACCCGTCACTGTGGACAGGCTGCCTTAGCAGCCCACATCATACCGAGTGCTGAAATTTGACGGAAATATTTGCCTTTCGAGTGACAAGTGTTACCTCTGTTGTCATGCATTGCTTAGACGTATCCATTTACGAAAACACTGTCGCTATAGCGTTTGTCGTCACTGCCTTCCGTCAGTCTCGCAAAAGAGGTGGGGAAAATGAAACTGACCCGGAAAAAATATTTCGTACACCTTAAGAAATTTGTTTTCAGACACGTCTTCGGTGGTCATCGGGGTCTGGAATCTCACTGACTGGAGTAAAATTGTCTACAGTGACGGTCCTGGTTCCAACTGAGCCCCGATGACTAGCAAAGACGCGTCTGTACCAGAGGTATACAAATTCTCCTTGCAACCTCCCTGCCCATATCCCTGCCGCGGCCATTAAAGCAGCTCAGTCTGCCGCAACGGAGACACAAGTGTACAAGCGTACTCAAGCGCGGCGGTTACAGCAGGCCAGCTTGCGTCTCCGCAAGCCTAGCAAATTTCATGAGACACGGTCAGCCTGCTTCGCCCGACAACAGGTCGCGCTGTCAATCCGACGTGACTGCAAAATAGCCAGTTTTATGTCTGCGCAGGTAGTTTCGCTGCAGCTCGTTTATAATAACGGTGGGAGCAGTAAAATGAACATAGCAAACTTACAGGAGATTGAAGAGAAATCAAGAATTGTGGAGTATATACCAGTCACGTAACGGGACAAGTCCAACAAGAATAAAGGTGTTGTGTGTTTATGAGGCAGCTTCTAATAAATCGGTAACTTCTCGCTATGTAAATTGTATAAGAAGTTACTAAACACTCATCCGGGAACCTATTATATGTTACGACATGTCCGTAAATTTGATCATCAATTTCCTCAATTCACAAATATTTTGAAATAGGACAAAGACTTAACGGCTGAAAAGCGTATAGAAATGTGTGCTAAGGACTTGAGGCTATTTCGCAATATGGCTCTGAGCACTATGGGACTTAACACCAGAGGTCATCAGTCACCTAGAACTTAGAACTACTTAACCCAAACTAGCCTAAGGACATCACACACGTCCATACCCGAGGCAGGATTCGAACCTGCGACCGTAGAGGTTGCGCGGTTCCAGACTGAAGCGCCTTGAACCGCTCGGCCACACCGGCCGGCTATTTAGCAATACAATGGCTTTCCAAATGTAGGGAAAACATTCATTGAAATAGAGATAAAATATGGCTCATTGGATATTAAGAACCCACATTCTGGAGGTAGGCTATCAACGTATTTCGAAGAAAACTTAGTATGAAAAAAAAGGTTCTTCTCTCAGACAAGTACTTTACAGACTAACGTAACACGAAAAACGATCTCCATGTTTCTAAAATGTGTTTGAAGAACTTAGAATAAACTATCAATGAATTCAGAGAACCCGCAATACATATCCTGGAAAAAGTCATTACAGTTGTTATAATTACGGTCACAGTAAGGTTATAGAAGCTTGACATCAAAAACGTTGCTTTCGTCGATTCAAATGGTTCAAATGGCTCTGAGCACTATGGGACTCAACATCTTATGTCATAAGTCCCCTAGAACTTAAAACTACTTAAACCTAACTAACCTAAGGACATCACACACACCCATGCCCGAGGCAGGATTCGAACCTGCGACCGTAGCAGTCCCGCGGTTCCGGACTGCAGCGCCAGAACCGCACGGCCACCGCGGCCGGCGCTTTCGCCGACGTTGCAGTATAATAGACATATTCAGGTTCCCACGTGAAAAATATTTTGATATGTGAGAGATCTCATTGCTACAGAAATCATGGTGACCTGAGGCAATTGCCAGCCGTTGTGGCCGAGCGGTTCTAGGCGCTACAGTCTGGAACCGCGCGACCGCTACGGTCGCAGGTTCGAATCCTGCCTCGGGCATGGATGTGTGTGATGTCCTTAGGTTAGTTAGGTTTCGGTAGTTCTAAGTGCTAGGGTACTGATGATCTCAGCAGTTAAGTCCCATATGCTCAGAACCTTTTCGAATCATTTTGAACCTGAGGCAATTCGAATTGAGAGTAGTTATTACTTTTCAGAAGAGGCTGAAGTTGCAGACAAAAGCGTTCATGTCGAAATAAATGAATAAACCCGAAATGCGCTGAAAAGGAAAAAGAAGGACAGGAAAAATCCACCATTTCCTGGCCTACAATGGCTCTGAGCACTATGGGACTTAACACCTGAGGTCATCACTCCCCTAGAACGTAGAACTGCTTAACCCTAACTAGCCTAAGGACATCACACACATCCATACCCGAGGCAGGATTCGAACCTGCGACCGTAGCGGTCGCGCGGTTCCAGACTGTAGCGCCTAGAACCATTCGGCCACTTCGGCCGGCTGGCGTACAATGACCCAATATATATTTAACTGAGCGTCTCTTGGGAAACTCGGCTATTTTCGTCAACATCCGAACCCTACTCATGAGAGCGTACAGGAAAAACTGCTACGTGGCTTATCACAGCGAGAAAACGGGCAGGCAAGCGTCTCCTTTAGCCTGTTTATGTTGGGCGTACCCTGGCTTGGATTGGAGTAGAGCATACTGCCCGTTCTGTAAGTAAGTGCGACATCTTGCCTTCTGGCTAACAGGCAAGTATGGATAGGTAAAGAGCAGATGTAAACACTTCTGGTTGTAGAATTTTAGAACATGTTTTTTGCTCGAGTATCATGTCGTTTTTGGAAACCCAGAATCTACTCTGTAGGAATCAACATGGATTCCGGAAACAGCGATCGTGTGAGACCCAACTCGCCTTATTTGTTCATGAGACCCAGAAAATATTAGATACAGGCTCCCAGGTAGTTGCTATTTTTCTTGACTTCCGGAAGGCGTTCGATACAGTTCCGCACAGTTGCCTGATAAACAAAGTAAGAGCCTACGGAATATCAGACCAGCTGTGTGGCTGGATTGAAGAGTTTTTAGCAAACAGAACACAGCATGTTGTTATCAATGGAGAGACGTCTACAGACATTAAAGTAACCTCTGGCGTGCCACAGGGGAGTGTTATGGGACCATTGCTTTTCATAATATATATAAATGACCTAGTAGATAGTGTCGGAAGTTCCATGCGGCTTTTCGCGGATGATGCTGTAGTATACAGAGAAGTTGCAGCATTAGAAAATTGTAGCGAAATGCAGGAAGATCTGCAGCGGATAGGCACTTGGTGCAGGGAGCGGCAACTGACCCTTAACAAAGACAAATGTAATGTATTGCGAATACATTGAAAGAAGGATCCTTTATTGTATGATTATATGATAGCGGAACAAACACTGGTAGCAGTTACTTCTGTAAAATATCTGGGAGTATGCGTGCGGAACGATTTGATGTGGAATGATTATATAAAATTAATTGTTGGTAAGGCGGGTACCAGATTGAGATTCATTGGGAGTGTACTTAGAAAATGTAGTCCATCAACAACGGAGGTGGCTTACAAAACACTCGTTCCACCTATACTTGAGTATTGCTCATCAGTGTGGGATCCGTACCAGATCGGGTTGACGGAGGAGATAGAGAAGATCCAAAGAAGAGCGGCGCGTTTCGTCACAGAGTTATTTGGTAACCGTGATAGCGTTACGTAGATGTTTAGCAAACTCAAGCGGCAGACTCTGCAAGAGAGGCGCTCTGCATCGCGGTGTAGCTTGCTCGCCAGGTTTCGAGAGGGTGCGTTTCTGGATGAGGTATGGAATATATTGCTTCCCCCTACTTATACCTCCCGAGGAGATCACGAATGTAAAATTAGAGAGATTCGAGCTCGCACGGAGGCTTTCAGACAGTCATTCTTCCCGCGAACCATACGTGATTGGAACAGGAAAGGGAGGTAATGACAGTGGCACGTAAAGTGCCCTCCGCCACACACCGTTGGGTGGCTTGCGGAGTATAAATGTAGATGTAGATGTAGATGGTTTGGGCGCGTCCTGGACAGCGCTGGGGTACCAACCCGGCTGTCGCACACCGTACAGCCCGGAAACCAGGAGTGATGGCATGCCGTTCCATTTCATTCCATAGCAAGACCCGTTTGATTGTCATCCGCTGCACTCTTATAACACAGTGGTTCATCGACGATATTCTGCGCTTCGTTTCGTAGCTCTCCATGGCAAGCCATCCTGGGCTTACACTTCGGTAACATAATGCCTGCTCGCACACCGTGAGAGTTTTTATTGCTTACCACAAGTGGAAACTTTATTCACGTCTCGAACACTGCTGGATCTAATTGTTCTGTTTCGGACAAATTAATCATCATACAAGTAGGTACAAGTATAAAAGAAACTCTGACAAATCCTAAATTGACTGGTGGTTCAATTAAACTACAGAGAGAGACGAAATGTGTTCCACCCTCGTGCAAGAGCAGAGATTATCTCGTCTAACAAGCAAGCGACACCAGAACTCTCGATCTGCCTCAGCTCATTTGCGCGTGTTATGTGCTCCACTCCAGCGCCTATTAGCCGGCATAACAGTTTCGCAATAAACGCGTTAAGCACGTATGCGGTTATTACGCGGCAAAACTGAGATAAGAAGATACTCTTCGTGTGCTATGAGAGTTCCACTTTCAGCGTGGATTTCTGAGAGGCGGATTTCTCATCAGCGGACTATGGCGCTGCTTAACATGCCATCCAACGGCGAGCAATTCCCTCGGCTCTTGCTTCCTGCTTACATTCGCTCCACTCTTGCGCCCTATTAATATTCGACTGATAAGCTTTAGTAATGTCTCCTACTCATGAGGTTATAGTGGTATAACTCAGAGGACTATCAAAAGATGCCTCAGTAGACACTTAAGCATTGGCTCTTAATTAAAGACGGCAAGGACAAATAAATGTATATGGACGTAGAATATGAAACTTATGGGAAAATTCGTAGAAAGCCACTCGGAAAATACCTGCGAAAAATTGAACTACTTGTCAAAAGATGTGATAGCAAAATCATTCATCTCACAGCGTCAGACATGTACAATTTATTATATACTCACAAGCATGGGCACGTTTTCGCTTATTGGGGAGGACCAGTTTCGAAGGCATGTTTACTGTTGTCTTTCTCTGCTACCTGTCAGTGGAACACATTGTTCATGCTTTAAGAACACGTTAAAAACACAGTTACAGAGAAGTTATTACTCAGGAAAATATTAATATGTCTCCCTGGAAATAATATTCTGTATCCTAGTACTGCATTGCATCCTTCATAAAGAGGACATATTGTTAATTGCGTCTGTATTGTGACCTTTCTTTGTTCTGACTACGAATCCTATTCCTTTAGTACGCCGCATTTATCCGGGACATAAAGATACGATCGTAGTAAAAGTTTACGAAAATGATTTTTCACCACTGGCAATACTGTTCTTTCTTTTAATGTCTCCTAGAACCTTTATATTATCCGTAACAGAGAAGATGTCGTGGTTGTTGTAATCAATGTTAATATTTCGGCTCATCCACCTTATCACAAACAATAGACTTGATGCGTTTCGCGATTCATGCGTTCTTTATCAGAATTGTTACAAGAATCTCGAAACTCGAACAAGATAAACTAGAACTAAAAAAGTAACATTTCGTGGTCCCTGCTTTTGCGAGAAGATATGACTGCAATTGAGGTATCAACGAAATTTTATTATTTTCATTTAAATTTTTTTCTTAGTACCTGGTTCAAATGGCTCTGAGCACTATGCGACTTAACTTCTGAGGTCATCAGCAACCTAGAACTTAGAACTTATTAAACGTAACTAATCTAAGGACATCACACACATCCCCCACGCCCGAGGCAGCATTCGAACCTGCGACCGTAGCGGTCGCTCGGTTCCAGACTGTAGCGCCTAGAACCGCACGGCCACTCCGACCGGAAGGAATTCCTGTAGGGTAATTCTGATGATGGACGTATGGCCTTGGAAATACGTCGGTTCCTGAGGTTATACAATGTGAAAAGACGTTGAGCCGACATTTTAATGGAAATAATTCGTGAAATGCCTCAAATCACAAAATATCAGCAGTCTTGCTCCTACTGCGTTAAACAGCTATCATACTCTTCGCAGTTTAATGTAACCTTCGTTCTTAATGGTAGTCGTTTCACGAAAACGGTTTTTTTCTTAAAGAATGGGATATATTTCGAAAGTGTTGCTTTTACCTTGTGCAAATACGAAAATCACATTTAATGTTTTTAAAATACGGACATCGAAACAAGGTTTCATCTGACAAAAGGACGAGTGTGATCCGGCATATTAATGCCATCAATCGAGATACTTAAGGAACTGTCATTTTTAGTGAACTGATGAATATTTGTAAGGGTAGTGGATGGTTCATGAAACGAAGAGCCCCATCTGCAAAAACATAATAGGAGGAGGGCACTTAGGAAGCCAAATGTTAGTTGTCAGCAAATATAGGAATTGAGGCCCTCAGGTACAGAAATAAGCGTAACAAGAGTAATCTTCACCAGTTCACTCCCAAAAAAAGCAGCCATAGACCACTATGCCTACCCGTCATCACTATGTCCGTCCGGATAACTAGGGACTTATCTTAGACACCACTGTGAGCCGAGGAACACGACCGTTCCGTGTTCGAACTGTGGTATTTAGGAAGTTGTACCTTGTGCAGGAGGCCAGCGATTCACTGTGTACACGCTCTGTATCGGCGCCTGCTTGCACTGGCATAGCATTTCGTCAGCACTCCGAGTTAAGGCGTCAGCACAAGGACCGTGCATTCGGACGTTGAACTTGAGCGTGCTGAGTTTCTGACGTCATGGCGTGGAAGAAATACGTCTACGAGTCATGCCGAACGTACAGAGCAATATCTACCATGGCACATACTCTGAGCATGCGTCTGAACATTGGCCAGCGAGATTTAAAAACGCCACCTACGTTACATGGACGCCATCTGTCTTCAGTAAAGAGCGGTGAGATCCCAATGAGCCGTGGCGCCATTGAGACGGTAGACTGTTCTGACTGGCACCACTGCCTCAAGGGTAGTATCGACTATCCCTCTTGTGGCCCCATTTTGCCAAAATCTATGAGGAAGAGTTGGTATCTGTGGGCTGTGTCGTTAGAAGGTCTTTGCTTGCTGATGTATATACGGGTTCGCTGGCCCGAGAGAGAGAGAGGATGAAGTTAGGGGATTGGCGGTAGCGTCGCGACATTAAGTGGTTACGAGGTCCGAGCGGCCGAAGCCACGAGCTACACAAGGAAGGCCAGCGCAGAGCGAAGATACCGGAGTGCTTCACCGGGGTCAGCATCGACTACAAGCAGCAGGCAGACATCCTGTCGGTTGGTTGGCAACATTGGTGTCGGACGACCGTTCGTGGCCTGGCTGCCCTCTTCTACCTGGCTTTCATCTGCACCACACATTAACCGCCACGACGCACCGTGAATGCATGGAACTGCTTGATGATAAAGGGGAGTAACTTTCTGTAATCCTCGTGGAGATTTGTATCATTGTCTACTTGTCTTCCTAATTATTTTCTAGTTTGTACCCGATCCTCAGAGTTTTATTCAGTCGGCTCTTTGGTCGTAAATATAGGCCGTAGTCTTGTTCTGAGACACTAGTTGTCGTTTGAAAATTTGTCCCGCTATTATATTGTCTTTCCATTCTGCTTTATACTCGATCATTAATGTTCTAATGAATCAGCTCCTGGTTGTAATACAGCCGGAACAATTGTACTAAGGTACAAGTTGACATTAAACAAAACAGCGGTGTTGGGTTAAATTTATACGTTAACCGGTTGAATTGGTTCAAATAGCTCTGAGCACTATGGGACTTAACATCTATGGTCATGAGTCCCCTAGAACTTAGAACTACTTAAACCTAACTAACCTAAGGACATCACACAACACCCAGTCATCACGAGGCAGAGAAAATCCCTGACCCCGCCGGGAATCGAACCCGGGTACCCGGGCGCGGGAAGCGAGAACGCTACCGCACGACCACGAGCTGCGGACCCGGTTCAATTCTTTGATTGTAATTGCATTAGTTATAATCTGAACAAACTGTTGTACTAAGCTGTATTTGAATGACTGTGTCATTACTGGTGTATTTTTAGCTGGATCTTGTGGTTCCGTCGAATGAGTTCTCTTGTAATAAGTGTTCACAAGTAATGTTCTAAGACATTCCTTCAGAGTGGTCTTAATAACTGACAATCAGTGTAACTTTGAAAATATTAGCAGCCAACTGTCATCAGGGCTTGAGGAGTCAAAATAAGATTGTCAAAAGGAACGAGTTGGGATCCAGTTGCACATTGGTTGCCGACTGAAATTTAAACGTTGGTTGCTTTGAAGTAAGCCTTATCATTGTCATATTTTTTCCTAATCTGATTAAGCTTTGGGCATAGGTGCGCATCTTAACTCCGAACCTCTCGACATACAGCTTCCAAATTAAAAATTACGTCATCTGTTTTGAGTAACTGAATCACTCTTGTCATCTAAGGTGGTTATATAGTTTTCATGTGCTGCAGAAGGGCATTTAATAAGAGAGACTGTGTCCACCGCGGTAGTAAACACCGCTGTTTCACTCGATAATTGGCGGGCTGCATCTCCGGACGCCTTGTAATTATTGTAATATTGTTTTCTGTCTTGATTTCTCTTGTAAAAGATAATTCATTTTGCAAATTTGTTAATTTTGTAAAAAAAAAGCAGGAAGTATGGTTATATATATTGATAAATAAACAGGTTGTGTGAAAATAAAGTTATAATGGTGGATCCTCCCTTCCATGTTTTCCTTGATTCCAGTGGTCACCACATCTCAGCTATATTGGCTTTCATTTGAAGCCTATACGTATACATGCTGTTTCTAAACATCAGCTAATTGAGAATCTCTCGAAAACCCTTAGTTAATTGTATGATTTTTTGTAATAAATGACGGGAAACCTGATATTGGTGGTTAAAGATGTTCCGGCGGGACGACATGCGCCATCACGACGATGAAGAACGGAAGAACAGAGAGGGCTGTGAAACGATGTCACCCAATGGTACGCTGACTAGGACGACACCATGACAGGAACAGCATCTACAAGAAGAGAATTTAAGCGCCAAGCCGCCTAGCCGCAGCCGGAGTAGAAGACAAGCCGTCCTACGAAATCTACAGCAGTGACTTACGAACTGTATTGTTTTGCTTGAATTGAAACTGTATATAAGAAAGGACATCGATTATTTGCGTGTCGCCATTTGCTTGCGACACACCTTTGTGTACACGCGAAGTTAAGTATTGTAATTCAGCTTACTGTAATAAAATCTATTAATGTGATTTGCTTGAATTGTTGTCTAGCGACCAAAGAAAACAGCTTCCTAGGCCCCTGTATTAGACGAGTGGGCGGGATACTACAAAAGAATTATTGTAACTTGCGCATTATGAAACTATGCAGTTTCAAGGAAACTGCACGATGGGGATCCATCAGAAATGCAGAAGTCTTGGTACATTTTGTTACATATAAAAGTCAGTTAATAATATATCTACGACTAAAGCCTTAAGGAGACGGTAAGGTGCAAAGTATGATTGTACATCATACATGGTCGGCATAGAGCATTCAATAGAGCCGCAAGGTTGTAAGGTAATTAATGATATGTTGGTGGTTCGCATGTCACTGGATAAATATTTTTTTACCAACTTAGACGTTTTCTGATAGGTCCAAATACTCTCTTATTAGTTTAATGGAAGTATATTGTATAATATTCTAGGTTAGGTAAATACAGGTGCCCTTTTTCTGAGGTGCGAGTTTGTTCTACTTGCTGAATCAACAAGACAGTTTTCACTACTTGCAGTAAGGTATTTTTAACTTTGAGTTTTATATGCTGTGAAGATTCTGCTGCTGGATGGAAATAGTGATCAAGTAAGGATGAGACTAGGATTTTGCTAGAAACTGAGAAAGATGAAATAATTTTTATCTTACGAGTAAATCTGTATGACATTATTTGTAATGGAACTTTTATAAGCCGGTGTCATTATTCGCTAGACATGGTACTTACCTTTTCGCCTTGTAACATGTCCACGGTTACTTAAGGTTTTCTTTATGTACACTACAGACAGAGCTACGTGAGTAGCATATGGGAAAGAGAGTAAACGTGCGTTTTAATAGAGCTAACGTAGGAATTTTACGCCCGTGATGCGTCAGCCAGATAGAGCCGACAGCTGCCGCTGGAGCGCACTACGATTGCGTATAGCACGTTGAGAGCACGTATCGTAAGCGCAAGTCGCATCCTGTCTGAGCGTTCAGCGCCACCGCGAAACCCGCCACGCTCGACGTTGACGTTCGAAACCACGGTCCGTGTGCCGTCGGCCTTAAGCCGTCGGCACACGAACCGTGCTGTCGAACGCCAACGTTGAGCGTGCCAAGTTCAACGTGCTGCTGAACGCTCAGAAACGATGCGACTTGAGCATACGGTACGTGGACCCCAACGTGGTACACGCGATCGCAACGCACTCTGGCGGCAGTTGCGGGAAGTTTCTAGTTCATAAACCACACTGTTTACTAAACGGGCGCGCGTAAAATTCCCACGTTAGCTCTATTAAAACGCACGTTTCCTCCATTGCACAGGAAAAGGAAAGTACCATGTCCAAACCATAAGGACACAGGCTTATAAAAGTTCCATTACAAACAGTGCGATACAAATTTGCAATACTTCTTTTCATAAGATAAACATTATTTCATTATTCCCACATTTTAGTAAAACTCTAAGGTCAGTCTTACTTTATCACTGTTCCTACCCAGTAGCAGAATCTTTGCAACACGTGAATTACCAAGCGTAAAACAAAAAGGTGCAAAATAGCTTTACACAAGTAGCACAAGGTGTGAAACGTCCCCTTTTTGATCATTTATACATGACTGTGCTTAACCTGACACACAATATTTTTTAGCGCAACGCAATCTGACTTTCAAAATTCCCTACAAAAGAATGGCCCTGACTAACATTAAACTATACCTTTCACAAATCACTTACCTCACAAAAATCTTCGCTGCTCAAGCTACTGCAATACAGCGAGTGCCACTACTGCCAGCTAAATAAAAGATTCAAACTACGGAAGGCACTAACTACTGAGAGAGTAGTTAGCAAATGAAAGATATTAATAGAGAACAAACAATGTATTTACCTTGATATCATCATATATAAATATAGCAGTTCATGACAAATTTCAAAACTCCGCCATCTCTCTCCCCACATCCACCACTGCTGGCGGCTCACCTCCAACTGCGCAACGCTACGCGCTGTTAACAGCCAGCTGCCTAACACTACAATGGCGAGTATTACAACAAGGCAAAGCAGCCACAGACTGCACACAGCACAGCCAGTGATTTTCATATTGAGCGCTACGTAACGTTGCCAATAAGAAAACATAAACAGCCTACTTACATAGAGAAAACATAAACAGCCTACTTACATAGCCCCCATGCTCCCCACAAAAAATTTTACAATTTTTTTTGGGCAGTGGCCAATAATGATTTGATAAAATTTTTCATAATTACAATAACAAAGAAATCAAATGCACACACTTATTGATACAATGTTGGTCAAAAGCTAAAATTTTCTCACAGTCCATAAAGACAGTCCTCATCATTCGTCACAGTAAAATTGCAGTGTTTTTCTCAAAGTCTGAGCAGTAGAAGAAAATGCACACGGAAGTAGTGGATTTCCATGCAGTCTTGAAGAAGTAGTGTTGTCCTTCGAACGGAAAGACAGTGCTGACTCTTGACATGCATACAGGTAATGGGCCACAACAGAGCAAACCCACAGCAGAGTCAGTCGAAATTTTGAAGAGTATTGGTAGGTAGGTCATCACAGAGCAGACCCACTGTAGTCCTGGTAGAGATTACGGTATTGATGGGCCACCAGATGTGCAGAACCACTGTAGTCCTTGTAGAAATAATGGTACTGATGGATCATCAAAGATGTAGACCCACTGTAGTCCTTGTAGAGATAATGGTACTGGTGGGTCATCAAAGATGCAGACCCACTGTAGTCCTTGTAGAGATAGCCAGCAGCCATCTGTTGTGACTGTGCAGGTGCACAATCACCATTGAAGAGTCTTGCGGATAATATAGCAAGTCCATAAACCACCACTTGTGCACTCACAAAGTTTTTGAAATTGTTCTTAGAACCAGCAATGCTGTTATCCAGTCCCTTGCTGAGTTATTAACACACGTGCAAACATTAACAGTCCCTACTTCTCACATATTGTCCATATACTATGACCAACAGAAACGTGTGCAGTGAAATGTAACTAACAAGTTAATAATATCATGAACTGGTGACAATTACAATTTTATAACATAAGAATACAATTACAAAGGCACAAAATACATCATTAAAGAACATAACAATACAGATAACATTTGTAGTAATATGAGCTTTACAAAAGAATAGAAATAAACATATACATCAATGTTACAGGAATTATGACATGAGGACATACATAGAAGATCAGAATAACTTTCGAAACATCAACTTCACACATGAGCATTAACACAAAACAATAAATAATGTCTAAACATCTTTACAAAGTAAATAACACATTATTAATGCCAATTGTATTTGAGGATAACAGTATTCCTCATCATAGTGAATGTAACTTAGTATTAGAAGAGAAAAAAGTTCTATGAAACAGTACACAGAGACAGGAAGAAAACAAATACACAAGGGTACACAAACACATAGGGGGATAACACAATGGAAAGGACAGGGTTCGTTTTCAGTGTAACTTTTGGTACTGCAGTATTTTGTGAACAAAACCTTTTTTGTTCTTGGAGATCTCCCTTCGTTCATCATTATTCCCAAAAAGTCCTATCTAAGCCTGCTTTCTGTATTCTGTTCACATCGTCTGTCAAAAATAGTTTTTCTCCACTGTACAGTATCCTTTTTTTTTTGCCAGACCATTTTCTGATAGCTTCTCAATGCATTTCTTATAAATTCATCATAGTTAGTTTCTTATATAGTCTACCCCCTCTTAAGCTAACTTAAATCTACTGAGCTCATATGCTAAACTAAGGGACGAGGCAATGCAGCATCACATAAAACAATTAATATAAACAGCAATGAAAAAAAATGGAAAATCGCAAAGCAAGCTACATTAAATCTAAATTACCAAGCAATTCAACATTACAACTAATATGAGGCAATGTGCAGCAAACAAAAAAATAAATCTGGCTTAGCAGAGTAACACAAATTAAAGTTCAGTAGCACTATGCCTGGCAAACAGCAGCTTATATCTAAACATGACATAGCTCAAGCAAAAATATAGTACACTAAAGATAACAATGCAGATAAGGGAAATGTATAATCACATCTTAATGTCTAAGTAATTAAAGTGGTGCACCACAACAACTTATTGTAAAAGAAATATTACCATGTACTTGAAAAGAATATTATGTATGCAGTTACTGTTACTAGTCCCTTCTTATTGTTCTTTCCTTTCCAAGTGCTCCTTTTTTGAAGAATGTGGATCACAAAATTATTATTTAATAGATCTGTTGACAGAAAGTGTTCACATTAGCAAATGCATTTAATTTTATTTTATGAAACCAATGCTGCAACACAGCTGGAAAACAGATATCAAATGAAATAAGCAATTACGCAAACCAAAGCATAAAAATATCATTCAATAGTCATGTGGCATTTCGTAAGTCAGTAGCTCTCAACTCTCGTAGAAAGACACTTGTCATAATCAGGTGTGCAGATGTACGAATATTTCCCATCAATTCATAAGCATTTCAGTAATTAGCACAAAGTACGAGTAACCATATGTTTTCAGGTAATGAGCATGTAATATTTGCAATGCTTTCTACAAAGGAACGTCAATAGCCAGGATAATGGCCTCCCTTTTTTTTTCTACCTGTGCCGCTGAAAGGCTAATGGCTTTTTTCTTTTTTTTTTTTTTTTCGGGCGGCTGTTGCCCAGGTGGGTGCCCGCGATGCATTACGTGCAGGTGGTCACTTAACTTTCTTACGGAAATATTTACGACAGCAGTTTCGGCTACTGTGACAGTCTCATATACAAAGTTTCACGGGTCGAGAATTTGCGTTGCAAATGTGTAGAAACAAAACACTATAAATTTAAGTGTCCAAATAAAATATTCGTCAGCATTGTGATACAGTCACGCATTTACGCACATTTCATAACTCTTAAAGTACGTTTCTTGGTTTCCAACATACTTCTTATTCCTCATATATGGTAGCATCATCTTATTGATCATAAACATATCTCAATAGTACACATCGTCGTCGTAATAATATCATAACATCTCAGTCAATTCTCAAAATCGTCGTAGCTTCCTCCAATAATTTCAAAACCTAAAAAAAATTCTCTGCTCATTTCAATAGTGTCATCTACCTCAAACGTACTTTAAAAATCATGATCTCATACCAAATACATCATTCAAAGCTCTCGTAGTACCACAATGGTTCCGAAAAATATGAGCATTTCTCAAAGTACAGACAAAATACAATTTCGTAGGTGTGAAGTTATCCAACTGCGTAATTGCGTAAACATCTGTCACTGATGTAATAAAAAAGTTTATTTCTCTGTTAAATGATCAGATAGCTGTGTAATTTGTGTGTTAGAGAAATATGGTACCGATGTGTAAAGTTGTATAAGCAAATACCATATTAGCTAGGGTTCCTTGTGGTTGCCACACGCATGGTACACAAAGTAAGCGTGTACCCCCCTGAGGATTAATGTAATTATACCCTCAGGTGTTACAGATTATAGCAATGGAATGAAATGTATCACGGAAAACTTTCTTTGCAATTCAAAAAAAATCTTTAAAAATAAATGTTTTAAGTACAAAATTAATCACTCAAATACGTGTACTGTAGCGCTAAATGTGCGTCTTGTTGCAACATAATCTGTGTGGAAGTGTTGTAGTTATCGTCCTCCGAAAGCTAAGTTCTGCAGAAGTCAATGTACTTACCTCATAATAGACAAAAGTGAAATGCTTTGTGTATAAATGTCTTAGTTATTACGCTTATTGCCGTGATGAAGAAAGTACTGTACTGTAACTTATTGTTGTGCTATGGGAAAACCCTGTCTCATTGTAGCTATACTACAAAAGTCACTACTAAAACCTGTTTTACTTTCCAGAAGAATTCAGAAAAACTGTGCAGATATAAAACAGATACACCGCAAAAGCAACATTGTAAATTTTCACTCATTAGTAGCGTCGTGATAAAACCGTGTAGTTGTCACATAAACTAACCACTGTGTCATCTGGTATCTCACAGAAAGTACTTTAAATCCAGAATATATTTTCAAGTAAACCAAAATGTTGCATTAAAATCTCATTAGCAGTACCAGATATAATGTTATTTTTCTCGGAGCCAGCCGGCGCACGTGTATGCCTGCGGTGCAACTCATTGTCTGTCTCTTTGTTGCCGCGCATCATTACTGGGATTAGGAGGCCTAACTTCCACAAATTCGCCTTGCCGAGAGAGCCCAGCTCTGTTTAAAGCTCGCCAGTTCTGATGGAATTCAGGTCTGTCGTTTTGTCGGTAGTTCCTGTAGTTTCTTTCTTGTCGGTTAAGTGGTGGAGAATTTCTCCCTGAATGGTAACTGCGCGCTGGACCGTTGCGTCTAAAGTTATTCTGTCTCCCGTAATAATAATTATTTTTGTTCCCATATTGTCTGTTTCTCTGATTGTCTCTGTGATAGTCACTACCGCAGAGAGGTGATCTTTCCCTGTAATTATTACTACTCTGCCAACGGTTGTCGTACGGGTGGTGTCTATTTTGGTCACGATTTGCGTTGTAAGAATAGACCTGTCGTGTCCAGTTATTGTTTCTGTCGTCACGGAATTCTGACGGAAGTGACCTGTAGTGATTGTTTTCCTGTTTTCGCATCCCGCGACTGTCTGTGTCAATTTCCAGTTCTTGTAACAGTCCCTGAAAAGCCTCAATGTCTTCTTTACAACGTCCTGCTAAAATAATATGTCGTAAATGTTCAGGCAATTTGAGTAAGCAAATGCGGATGAGTTCTGAGGGGCTGTATGGGTTTGAAAGATACTGATTCTTATGCAACATGTCTTCAAAATATTTCACAAGACTGGAAAATTCAGATTGTTCGAAATGTTTCATCATTATGATGCCATGTTTTACTCGGTCTTGTGTGGCTTGAGACCAATATGCTGAGAGGAAGACATGGTAAAACTCTCCTTCACTGTGGCAATCGTGAATTACCGATCGCATTCTTACAGCTGGTTCATTCTCCAAGTAGCCACACATAAATTCTAATCTGTGTTCTAACGACCAGTTGGGAGGAAAACAATGAGAGAATTGATGGAGCCATGCTTGTGGATGAATGTCGTTGCCAGAATTCTTAAATGTTTTGAATTTACGTGTAGTAATGAACAGCTTATAGTCAAAATCGTCATGTCGGCGAGTCGCATGTCGGTCATTGTTACTTCGTTTCGGCAGTTCCATCTCAAAATCCAATGCGCCTTGCCAATTTCTTTCATAATTTCCGAAGTGTCCTGTGTTATTATTTTGTGGTTGTTCCGTATTTCTATGTCCCTCTTCCCGTATTGGAGCGCGAGTGTCCTCTGAAATACGTAATTCTTGTATTACCTGCGTCAACTGATCTTGTACTTCCCGGATTTCTCTTTTGTACTGTGTATTGATTTGATTTTGATTTCGTTTGAATTTTCTAATTTCTACATACTCTTCAGTGTCAGTGAAGGCTACAGGTGTTGTGTTATTCAGATCATCATCTACCTTTGTAGATAAGTTAGTGAACTGATCTGAAAGTTCGGCTACTTTATCCGATAGTGAAATTATTTCCTCTGTATGTTTTTCTGAACCAAGTTTCAGAGTATCTATTGTGTCCTTTAAGTTTTCCTGAGTTATGCAACTGAGTCAATTTTAGCCCACAAGGTCTCATGATTTTCATGAACAATGGCTTGCAGTTCTTTTATGGCTGCTTCGTGATTCTGTAATGCATTTTCATGCCGCCAAAAAATAGGTTGAAAATGCTCACAAATTTGTGTTTTTACGTCATTACAGACTTTTTGACATTTCGATTCAATGTTATGTAACTCAGTAGTTAAATCCTCACGTGTTTGTTCAATAGTTTGCTCCAATGAGTCTAACTTTTGAAGATTTTGTTCCATTGTGTCTAACTTTTTAAGATTTTGTTCCATTGTGTCTAACTTTTGCAGCTTTTGCTGTGTTTGTCTCTGATTTTGATCCATTTGTTGCATTAGTTGTAATAACAATGCATTAGTGTCTGGAATCTGTTGCACCGGCAACATTCACATTTTGACAAGCTGAAAATGTGTCTTGACTTATTTGAGAAAACGGTGAGGACGCAAAACCTGAATCTACAGTATTTGTAAAATTGTGTCCTGTCATTTCGGATTCCTGAGGCGAGCTGTTGCCGACCGATCGATCGATAATGCTTCCCTGTTCACTACCTGTTTCACTGTCTACACCATTATTTACCGCCCGCTCCATTTCCCTATGCACGGTTACCAAATAACTACTTGGAACGTCTGTTAATTCACTACACAGTGGTGCTGATAAGCCACGCTCGTCGTCACTATTATTTCTCAGTTTACTTTGGAGCCTAGTGTTACGTTTTTCACACGCCATTATTGTCACAGTATTTCACACGACAACACAGGAGAACACAATTTGAAGAGCAAAAATAGGGTAACACATTAACATAGCACTGAAAATAATGTCTAGTTAATTGCAGCTGCGAAATACTTGGTGCAAATCTACATGCATGCCACAACTGTTTTACTGTACAACAATGAAAGACTGCAACTACAAAGAAGATTTTCTCTACAATTACGTGCTAGCAATAAACAAAATCTACACTAATTACACAAACTACAAGAAAAAAAAATCAGAAGATTCCAGTGAGGTATCCTCGGCTAAGGGTCGACATATGAAACTTCCCCTTTGAACAATTTATACATGACTGTGCTTAACCTGACACACAATATTTTTTAGCGCAACGCAATCTGACTTTCAAAATTCCCTACAAAAGAATGGCCCTGACTAACATTAAACTATACCTTTCACAAATCACTTACCTCACAAAAATCTTCGCTGCTCAAGCTACTGCAATACAGCGAGTGCCACTACTGCCAGCTAAATAAAAGATTCAAACTAAGGAAGGCACTAACTACTGAGAGAGTAGTTAGCAAATGAAAGATATTAATAGAGAACAAACAATGTATTTACCTTGATATCATATATAAATATAGCAGTTCATGACAAATTTCAAAACTCCGCCATCTCTCTCCCCACATCCACCACTGCTGGCGGCTCACCTCCAACTGCGCAACGCTACGCGCTGTTAACAGCCAGCTGCCTAACACTACAATGGCGAGTATTACAACAATGCAAAGCAGCCACAGACTGCACACAGCACAGCCAGTGATTTTCATATTGAGCGCTACGTAACGTTGCCAATAAGAAAACATAAACAGCCTACTTACATAGAGAAAACATTAACAGCCTACTTACAGGTGTCTTGTAGATCAAGCCAATCGAACACCCAAAGAAAGGCGAACTTGTACTTATATAACATCAAAAATTATAGTATATACTTATATTAAACTAATAATAAAGGAACAGAACCTAATAAAAACGCCTATGTTAGGTAAAAAATTTACGTACTGGTGAGTAGCGAACCACATCCAAAACATAAAAATTTTACAGTGTAGAGACACTACTGACCACGCTAAACGTCCGCTCGATGTCCCTTCACTCGGCAACGTAGATACTTACAAGATGACGTAAAGGCAGCGTTGATAAAAAACACCATCTAATATCTACGATTACTGAGGCCGCGCAACTCTAGTAATGAAATAAAGTACTGTAGAAAAACAGCCAATAAAAAATTTATCTGGCAGTAAGATAATGGATTGGCTTCTGGAAAATAATGGCCGAAATTTTCATACAAAAATGTTTATTTGTTCTTATAACCAAAGAAACGGTACTATTCAGTCCACATTTGAACTATTGGTGATTTTCGTCAAGTTCACAATTCATACACTGATTTCGCACGCACAGCAGTCAGAAATCCGTCCAAATCCGACACGAGTTAAACAACGTATCCACAGTCATTAATTCCACCACTAGCATGAGTTATTACATTCGGACCTTCTGGAGGATTTCAAAAAAGAAATTGCTCGCCAAAAATGCTCAGTGGTTGAATACTGAAACATGCCACGCAGATGCTACGAAGGATAAATTTTCACATGCGAATATCATTCTAATAAAATAGTTCCAAAACGTCCAAGCTTCACAAAACTGTTCGTAACTACATCAGCGTTAGTCACGACACGTATCAAACGTGAGGAACTCCATATTCCTTCATTTTACACATTCTTTTGACTGGAACTACACTCCTGGAAATGGAAAAAAGAACACATTGACACCGATGTGTCAGACCCACCATACTTGCTCTGGACACTGCGAGAGGGCTGTACAAGCAATGATCACACGCACGGCACCGCGGACACACCAGGAACCGCGGTGTTGGCCGTCGAATGGCGCTAGCTGCGCAGCATTTGTGCACCGCCGCCGTCAGTGTCAGCCAGTTTGCCGTGGCATACGGAGCTCCATCGCAGTCTTTAACACTGGTAGCATGCCGCGACAGCGTGGACGTGAACCGTATGTGCAGTTGACGGACTTTGAGCGAGGGCGTATAGTGGGCATGCGGGAGGCCGGGTGGACGTACCGCCGAATTGCTCAACACGTGGGGCGTGAGGTCTCCACAGTACATCGATGTTGTCGCCAGTGGTCGGCGGAAGGTGCACGTGCCCGTCGACCTGGGACCGGACCGCAGCGACGCACGGATGCACGCCAAGACCGTAGGATCCTACGCAGTGCCGTAGGGGACCGCACCGCCACTTCCCAGCAAATTAGGGACACTGTTGCTCCTGGGGTATCGGCGAGGACCATTCGCAACCGTCGCCATGAAGCTGGGCTACGGTCCCGCACACCGTTAGGCCGTCTTCCCCTCACGCCCCAACATCGTGCAGCCCGCCTCCAGTGGTGTCGCGACAGGCGTGAATGGAGGGACGAATGGAGACGTGTCGTCTTCAGCGATGAGAGTCGCTTCTGCCTTGGTGCCAATGATGGTCGTATGCGTGTTTGGCGCCGTGCAGGTGAGCGCCACAATCAGGACTGCATACGACCGAGGCACACAGGGCCAACACCCGGCATCATGGTGTGGTGATCGTCGAGGGGACACATCCAAACCGTCATCGAACCCATCGTTCTACCATTCCTAGACCGGCAAGGGAACTTGCTGTTCCAACAGGACAATGCACGTCCGCATGTATCCCGTGCCACCCAACGTGCTCTAGAAGGTGTAAGTCAACTACCCTGGCCAGCAAGATCTCCGGATCTGTCCCCCATTGAGCATGTTTGGGACTGGATGAAGCGTCGTCTCACGCGGTCTGCACGTCCAGCACGAATGCTGGTCCAACTGAGGCGCCAGGTGGAAATGGCATGGCAAGCCGTTCCACAGGACTACATCCAGCATCTCTACGATCGTCTCCATGGGAGAATAGCAGCCTGCATTGCTGCGAAAGGTGGATATACACTGTACTAGTGCCGACATTGTGCATGCTCTGTTGCCTGTGTCTATGTGCCTGTGGTTCTGTCAGTGTGTTCATGTGATGTATCTGACCACAGGAATGTGTCAATAAAGTTTCACCTTCCTGGGACAATGAATTCACGGTGTTCTTATTTCAATTTCCAGGAGTGTAGTAACATGACCGTCCGCGTTCAAAGCTAGCGAGCGACTCCCGTGGTTCAAATGGTTCTGAGCACTATGGGACTTAACATCTGAGGTCATCAGTCCCCTAGAACTTAGAACTACTTAAACCTAAGGACATCACACACATCCATGCCCGAGGCAGGATTCGAACCTGCGACCGTAGCGGTCGCGCGGTTCCAGACGGAAGCGCCTAGAACCGCTTGGCCACACCGGCCGGCAGCGACTTCCATTTCCAGCCTCACTCCCGGTATAACTATCAGGTAACGAGCGGCAACCGTCTCAATTCTAATTGGCTAACCATACTAGCTGGCAGTCAGAATGCTTGCTCATGATCATACTCGCATCAAAACTGGCCTGCACCAATCCCTACATACAGACGCATCTACGTTATTTTGATATACAAATATTAAAGTAATGTTTAATAAACGAAAACGAAAAGGCAATAAATCTGGAACTATCCTTTAGATGCAGATAATACTCCAGCCGGCTCTCTGGCTGCTCTGTTAGAATAGCAATCACACCTAGACATACGTCATCAGAAAAGTGGGTAAATTACCTATGAACATTTTCCCACGACAGGCTTGCATAACTCTTGCACAATACTTAAGACGGTATAAAATGTAACATTAAAATTTGACGAATGTTCCACGTACACACTGTCATTCATCACATATACTCCAATAACAGTCTTATATACCAAAAATAGTTTTGTCTGACTTTTATATTACGAAAATGAAAAATAATTAAAATTTTAATATGAAAATCTCAAATAATCAATTCTGCACCCAGCGAGTTCTGTTTATGTTTTTAGATAATATTGAAGGATAAATTATTATATTTCCTAACTGAATTTAGTTTCCTAAGTGCCCTTTTTTTTCCTTTTTCATAATTTTTTTTAATCTCTGAAACTATAATAGTTACGAAGCTGAAATTTTGTTACAATCTTCTCCTGATTGTCAAAATAAAGTGTACCGATTTTGAAAATTATTGAATAATATTTAATGTAATTTATTTAGGCTCTTACAACTGGTAAATGTACGACTCCAGTAATAGACACGGGATAGCTTTCCCACAGCAGGTAGTGACAGATGCGCGTGTGTCTCCCAGTGTGGCCGGCAGATGTCAGCCCCCGACGTTGCATGCAGTTAGCTATCCTAAAACAAACGTTCGCTCGGAACAAACTTGCGACGCTACATGTTGGTGCTTAACTTCGTAACGCTTTTCTATAAGTTTAAATCAACACAACAGATACATATAATAGAGAACTTAGTCATCAATAATACATTCTCGTTCCTTATTTACTAAGTCCGCCAACGCTGCGGTAACTTTACGATTCCGCGACTGTAGAAATCACGAGGTTTTGAGGCGAAGAACTCGTTGAACTACACTCGCAATGAATTTTCACCCGGAAACTAAATTCCTTGAAGAAATTTGTGGGCGCAAGATAACGAGAATAAGGTTCTGTGGAATGAATTTCACCCAACTCCTGTATAGTGATTTTTTGTCAGTCTACCAGAATACAGGCACGCATTATCGCCGAATAGCGTCACTTCACGCAGTCTTATTGGTCGTTTTCTAGGATAGCGTTTGCAAGACGTCTCAGTTGTTGACAATAAATAACAGCACTGATGGATACATCTCGGAGGAGCCGTTCGTAATACAACACACCATCGATGTTCCAGTAGATGCATAACATTATCGTTTGTGGATGCTCGCAGGTCTTTGTACGCGTAGTTGCTGCTCAATGTGGGCTCAACCATTCATTTCTTTTCCTTATTTTAGCATAAAGACGCCATTCGTTTCTTTTCCTTATTTTAGCGTAAAGACACCATTTATCGTCAGCAGTAACAATACAGGACAGGCATGGTTGGTATGTTTCACTAGCCAATCGAAGAGGAGCAAGCAGAGCTGCACAAATGGCCTCCCGCTGATTTTGGTGATTTGGCTTAGATCATGCGGTACATATACATCCGATTCCTGAATCTTCCCCATTGGATGCAAAGTTGCACGTTGGTGGGATGATCAGACTTCATCACATTTGCCAGTTCTCGAATACAATGTTGCGGTCATTTTGGATCTTCAACAGACTCAAAGGTCTTCCTGAAAGCGGAGAGTCACTTTTGTCGAAACGAGTCTTCTTAAAACGAGAAAAACATTTCCTTACCGTGCTCTATCCAAAGGCATTATCACTTACACGGCGCAAATTATTCTGGCTACCTCCGCTGCTGTCACCACTCTACTGAATTCACACAGAAGAATATGTCGAAAATATTCGAATTTCTCCGCTATGCACTCCATTTTCTATCGTCGACAGCTCCACTCATTACCTCCAATTGACAAAATGACAATATGTGAACTGAAGTAGCAACAGTGAACTACGAATAATAAATAACAATCGATAATTAAACCAATAGCAGCAGGAATACAAACATGCAAAGCAAGAACACTAGGAACTTATGCACCGACGTAATAATTTTGGTTAGCGCTCAGGTGAGCGAGTCAAGCAGTTGCAGTTGTGTGCAGCTGCTGGCCAGAGAAGGAGAGTGTGTTACAGTATAGCAAATTGAGGAGCCTGGGTAGCGGATGTTCCGCACAAAGACTGAATCTGTTACTTTAGACGATGTAACTGAGGCCTAAGGATATAGGGTGATTTTCTAGAAAAGGTGGTATAGAGACGCAGAGCATTTGGAAAATGGTAATTGCAATGAGTTTATTTCGCTGTAAGCGCTAATTATTAATTATTGTAGTGTAAAGATTTCACTGTGTTTAACAATATGTAAGTGTTGGTATCCAGTGTGAATTATCAGTCATGCGTTATTATACTCATCTGACTCCCTCCACTGTTATTTAAAATATTTCATCAGGAAACCGAAGACTGAATTGTAAAGTACGTTTTTCATTGTGCTTAATAATATTTTTGTGTTAGTATCCAAGGAGGATCATCAGCCTTGTGTTCTGTATTTTAATTAATATGCCCCCATTATTGTTAGATACAGTGTTTTATTAAAAAGGCAAAGGGTGAATCTGATGTAATCTAAAGCCTGTATACAAGATTAATTTTTGTGGTATGCTACAGTGCTAAGGAGAGATCATAATTTTTGTTAGGACGAAATATTTCTGTGTCATTCAAAAGATTCAGTACAATTTCAAACCACTCTCCCAGTCAGTCATCAATATTTCACCAAAGTTATCCTCACTGATTAAATTAAAAAAAACTGTTTGATGAAACCTGTGTTGTCACGCCTTGTACTGTTGAGTGGATGGCGAATCATATTTACAAAAACAAAATAAATGCTTCATTTACTGATGTCGGCTAATAATTAATAAAATAAGAAGTCAAACGGCCACGCCGTGATTCATTACAACTCGTCATTCAGCTCATCATTTTTGCAGTGCAGGCAGAGAAATGTCGAGTTATCCGCAGCCAAGGTTAGATACAATTGTAGGGCTTAAATAGACATTTCTTCATTAACAAAATTTCATGTAAATTGAGTAGGCGCGGTGTACAACAGGGCACAGTTTTGTTACACAACAGTTACCCATTGTGTATGATTGTTTCATGAGAAAGTCGCTGTGAGTATTATTGAAAATCATTCTTTACATTCATTTACAGACACTGAGATACGTTTCTGATAAATTAAACTCTTACCTAAAACGGTAATTTGAGCAGCAAATAGTCAGCGCTCGATTCACAAGCATGCAGAAATGAATATCTAGTACAACATAAGAAACAGTAAAACCCTCTGTCACTAATCCCTTTAGTTTTATAACAATAAGGAGTTTTACAATAATAATAAATAACTGTACAAGAAGGAAAGAAAATAATCAAATACTAATTCATACAAAAATCCTAGAAAGACCCCAGCAGAAACTGACGCACCAAAACATAACTAATGCTATTACAATCAGTTAATGAGGGAGAGATGAATTAGAAGCTAAAAAACACTACACGGGCTATCCAGTGCTGACCGCAGACCACAGCAAATAAGAACAACAATTCAGCCAACGTCAGCAATAAAAGATATAACAGAAAAATCATTAATCACAACTAACAAAAAAATATATCTCCTTTAGGGTTTAAGATACTAGGCCCTGCAGCAACCACGCTGTTACGATAAAATAGTGAATTGTGCGAAGTAAATTTAAACTCAGCCAGATTCCGGCATCTGCACAAGCAAAATTTTGTATCGAACACAACCGCAACGACTTCTTCTATCCCGATCACGATCGACAACATAGACCATAGGTAATAACAAATTATATCTTCTTGGCACCATCTCCCCTGCGTCCAAGACGCCAAGCACAGTCCATTCAAAATGGTTCAAATGGCTCTGAGCACTATGGGACTCAACATCTGTGGTCATCAGTCCCCTAGAACTTAGAACTACTTAAACCTAACTAACCTAAGGACATCACACATATCCATGCCCGAGTCAGGATTCGAACCTGCAACCGTAGCGGTCACGCGGTTCCAGACTGACGCGCCTAGAACCGCATGGCCACACCGGCCGGCCAGTCCATTCAACCAGACAGGAAACTACACCCTGTTTTGACAGCGAGCTGCCAGAAGCCCAGATCTTAGACATCACCTGGCAGCCTTCACTACTTTGCGCTCTCAACTTCCTGTTCCATCTCATCCAGACAATAAGCTACTTCACCAACTGCGACATAATCGCTTGTACAAACAGTGGTCCAATACTGTAAAATGCTTTTTTTATTCCAGTCTCTGATCACAAATGAATTCTTTAGACGATGACCGGTATCAGCCTGTAATGACCATCTGTTGTTGTTGTTGTTGTTGTTGTTGTTGTGGTCTTCAGTCCTGAGACTGGTTTGATGCAGCTCTCCATGCTACTCTACCCTGTGCAAGCTTCTTCATCTCCCAGTACCTACTGCAACCTACATCCTTCTGAATCTGCTTAGTGTATTCATCTCTTGGTCTCCCCCTATGATTTTTACCCTCCACGCTGCCCTCCAATACTAAATTGGTGATCCATTGATGCCTCAGAACATGTCCTACCAACCGATCCCTTCTTCTGGTCAAGTTGTGCCACAAACTTCTCAATGGCCATCTTCAATTCTAAAATATATAAATATATACATCTAGTGAGCAGTGTGTCCTTTAACATAAAACAGTACTACTGTAGTAGGTGTGGGCTTCGTATCTATCTTGGCCACAATAATGAGTTCACTATGCTGTTTGTAGTAGCTTACCCGCATTCCTATTTTCCTATTCATTATTAAACCTACTCCAGCATTACCCCTATTTGACTTTGTGTTTATAACCCTGTAGTCACCTGACCAGAAGTCTTGTTCCTCCTGCCACCGAACTTCACTAATTCCCACTATATCTAACTTTAACCTATCCATTTCCCTTTTTAAATTTTCTAACCTACCTGCCCCATTAAGGGATCTGACATTCCACGCTCCGATCCGTAGAACGCCAGTTTTCTTTCTCCTGATAACGACATCCTCTTGAGTAGTCCCCGCCCGGAGATCCGAATGGGGGACTATTTTACCTCCGGAATATTTTACCCAAGAGGACGCCATCATCATTTAATCATACAGTAAAGCTGCATGCCCTCTGGAAAAATTACGGCCGTAGTTTCCCCTTGCTTTCAGCCGTTCTCCCAGTACCTACTGCAACCTACATCCTTCTGAATCTGCTTAGTGTATTCATCTCTTGGTCTCCCCCTATAATTTTTACCCTCCACGCTGCCCTCCAATACTAAATTGGTGATCCCTTGATGCCTCAGAACATGTCCTACCAACCGATCCCTTCTTCTGGTCAAGTTGTGCCACAAACTTCTCAATGACCATCTTCAAATCTAAAATATATAAATATATACATCTAGTGAGCAGTGCGTCTTTTAACATAAAACAGCAATATGTATCAGAATATACTGTCATACCCCAGGGAAATGTACAGATAAAATATGGTATAACGTACCTTTTTTACACCATGTCCCAAAGTGATACGGTCATAATGGCATCGTCAAAACATATAAATATAATCGGCATAGCATCGTCACATGGATTTAAAACCGGTGATTGTCTAAAGAATTCATTTGTGATCAGAGTCTGGAATAAAATAAGCTACTTGTCTGCCACCTCTATGAGCCGGCGACGCCAGGACATATTGGAAATGGGCGTACGTCATTGTGGGCCGAGAGTCTCCTATTCGGGCAAGTTCGACCGCCGAGGCCAGCCAGGACATAAACAAGGACAGAGCGCCACCTACGGTCTGGCATCATGTTGAACGTCTTGTCCTGCGGCTGGCCACAGACCCCGTCACTGTGTCTTCCCAGTTACATCAGTAGCTCCTCACTCCCATCACACATGGCAGCTCCTCACCTCAACGTGACACTGTGTTCGTTAGTTGTTACACAGACACTGGCACATACTGCCGCAGTCAGAATGCAACACCAGTGCTGGGGTTAACTATGATGTGGGGACGGTACTTCTGCAGTGAAGGTATTGCTAACTCATAGCAAAGAACCAAATAAATAGTAAAGTGATAGTTACTACACAAAATGAAAACTTACAATCTACTTTACCTCCTAGGCAGCAGCCCCGTATTATACCTCCTTAAATAAGAGTTCATGGTTGTTATATTTGATATATGGCCCACTCTACTCCCTCTTACATATGGTGTTATACAGGGTGTTACAAAAAGGTACGGCCAAACTTTCAGGAAACATTCCTCACACACAAAGAAAGAAAATATGTTATGTGGACATGCGTCCGGAAACGCTTACTTTCCATGTTAGAGCTCATTTTATTACTTCTCTTCAAATCACATTAGTCATGGAATGGAAACACACAGGAACAGAACGTACCAGCGTGACTTCTAACACTTTGCTACAGGAAATGTTCAAAATGTCCTCCGTTAGCGAGGATACATGCATCCACCCTCCGTCGCATGGAATCCCTGTTACGCTGATGCAGCCCTGGAGAATGGCGTATTGTATCACAGCCGTCCAAAATACGAGCACGAAGAGTGTCTACATTTGGTACAGGGGTTGCGTAGACAAGAGCTTTAAAATGCCCCTCCCCCCCCCCCCCCCAAATGAAAGTCAATAGGGTTGAGGTCAGGAGAGCGTGTAGGCCATGGAATTGGTCCGCCTCTACCAATCCATCGGTCACCGAATCTGTTGTTGAGAAGCGTACGAACACTTCGACTGAAATGTGCAGGAGCTCCATCGTGCATGAACCACATGTTGTGTCGTACTTGTAAAGGCACATGTTCTAGCAGCACAGGCGGAGTATCCAGCATGAAATCATGATAACGCGCTCCATTGAGCGTAGGTGGAAGAACGTGGGGCCCAATCAAGATGTGCTTGATGCTAGTATTGTAGAGCAATGAGTCGCATGTCAGCAAAAGCACCGAAGTCAACGTTACCTTCCTTCAATTGGGCCAACTGGCGGTGAATCGAGGAAGTACAGTACATACTGACGAAACTAACATGAGCTCTAACATGGAAATTAAGCGTTTTCGGACACATGTCCACATAACATCTTTTCTTTCTTTGTGTGTGAGGAATGTTTCCTGAAAGTTTGGCAGTACCTTTTTGTAACACCCTGTATACAGTTTTGCTCGCTGAAATTCATAGTCTCCGTATCATTCATCCAAAACACTATAATATGGTCTGTTTTAAATTCTCCTGTTGTTGAGCTAAGTGTTCGCTATCTTCTTTGTTTTGTAGATAAGACCTAGAATGTGTCAATATTAGTTGAAAATTATGGTTCTCACACAACTCAGTAAGCCATTTTCTATTTTGTAAATCATTTCTTTGGGTAGCGCCAAACAATATTACACTTTCTGTCCTGTCCAAATTATCCTCTAAAATCCCCTAGCAGATCTTCATGTGCTGTTTGAGGATCTTCACCACTCAGAAATCCACAGTATTTCTGATTTTTGTGAAGTCCTAATTTTTCACTGCTTGTAGTATCAAAAACGTTAATAACCTTTAGATTGCATATTTCATCGTTATTATACAGACTCTGTCATTTAGAGATCCAGGTGGAGACCGATGTAGCGATTTTCGGATGTTCCTCATCATTTTGTTTTCAGTTTTCTGCTTAAAGAAACGAGACACATCAGATTCGAAATTTCTTTATATGTAAAGTGAGTTCTTGTAATGCTGTCATTAGGAATCTAATTTCGTGGATAACTTTTGTAAGCTGTTTCGTCTTGGTGTCTTGTATTAATGAGCATACATTTAAAGTTACCTACAAAGTCGTATACTCAAGTTTAAATTTGCAAGTCTCCGAAATACGACACATCCATTTCACTTACCATGATTTTGCATACCACATTCCTTACCGTGCTCTTCTACTACCCACCACCCCCGTCTACCCTTCCCCCCCCCCCCCACCACACACACACACACACACACACACACACACACACACGCAAATTAAAAATATTTCATGATATGAGAGAAAATATTGAATTTTAATCATTTTAGTCAGATAAGGTCTTTTTAGAATATTTATTACGATTATTACTACTTGTGGATCATATTATAATTCTGAGCAATGATTATTATTTATCACGTAGTTTCATTTGTTTTGAAGAAATGTAAATTAATAGCCTTCGAGGAATAGGTAACTGATTTAACACAAATTAACATGTTGAAGGATTTATACAATAGCTTCCACTAAACTTCATCAAGATGGTGAGAAATTTACAAATGAAACAGAGTTAAAAAAATGGTTCAAATGGCTCTGAGCACTATGGGACTTAACTTCTGAAGTCATCAGTCCCCTAGAACTTAGAACTACTTAAAACCAACTAACCTAAGGACATCACACACAACCATGCCCGAGGCAGGATTCGAACCTGCGACCGTAGCGGTCGCGGGGTTCCAGACTGTAGCGCCTAGAACCCCTCGGCCACCCCGGCTGCCGAAACAGAGTTAGATAATGAGAAACTGTGTCATAAAAATTATCTTTACATGCCTCTGAGGACAGTGTCACAGCCCTAATCTAACAAAAAGAATAAGGAATAGTGTTATTGGAGTTATTTGAACCACCTTCGTATTGACTGTGTCATTTTTCAGTTAAGCTCTGGTGCTGATCAACTTCTGCAACTTAATGCAGAAATCTTAGAAGCCGGCTTCAAAATCAATTACAGGACGACCAAGTGAATGTACAATGAACACACTGGTAATTGTGACATTAGGCCGTTCAGCGAGCTGATGAAGCTTTAGTATCAAAAGTAATTGAATATAACGACTCAATGGACAGAAAAAAGTTAGCTAAAGATAAGTTAGGCTTTAGGTGCTTTTGGTTAAAATCAGTACTCTCAGAATGAAGCTTCTTTTTATATGTTTGTAACCAGATTCAGCGTATGGCCCTGAGACGTGGTTGAACCAGATTCAGCGTATGGCCCTGAGACGTGATTTTTTTTAATGGGAAAAAGCTATCAAAAATGCTTAGGGTTACTCAGCATTGAACAGGGTGTTATATTTTGAGATGAATGTAAAATTTAGTTGGGCATGACAGATATCCAGGTGAATATACGTCAAAGGGACCAAGGAAGTAAGTACTTTGCCGCACTCAGAGAAATAAAGAAAGACCAAAGCAGCGACCTAATAAAAGATGGGTTGATCACACTAGGAAACACCCAGCGGCAACATGGTTGCATGTAGTCGAGGACTACAAAGCATGGTAAAACCTGGAGGAAGTCTTTGTGCTGAAATGGATATTGACTGATTCATAATGACGACGACGACGACGACAATAACAATAATGACGATGATGATGATGATGATGATGATGTATACGAAATCACTAATGTTATAATTTTATGCTATTCGATAAGATATACACATAAACGACATATCTGCAACCAACCTCCATACCTAACATGATATTCGAACCCGTCACCTCTTTGCTTGGGAGGGATGCTCGCCTGAGGCCAGCAAGACCTGTGACTAAACTTGTCTAGATTCTTTCTTTCTTTCGGTACTGCCTTAATCCCGCATTGCGGGCAGGGTCTGCAGGGTTAAGAATGTAAATGGCATGGTACAGTTTGAGGGGTGGCCGGATGTCCTTCCTGCCGCCACCCCATACCCCCCAGGATGGAATTAGTGTACCCCAGCTGTCTGCGTCTAGTGTAAATCGTAAAATAGTCTGAACGTGTTGCAAATGTCTGCGAGTCATGTAACTGAGGCGGGACGTGGGGACTTGCCTGGCATTCACCTAGTAGGATGTGCAAAACCGCCTAAAAACCACGCGCAGGCTGGCCGGCACACGGGCATCGTCGTTAATCCGCCGGACCGATTCAATCCGGGGCCGGCGTGCCTATCCGAGTCCAGGAAACAGCGCGTTAGCGCTCACCGCTATCCTGGCGGGTTATGAAACTTGTCTAGATGTTCGCATTGAAACACTGCTGTCGGTGGGAGCAGATTCTGCCGGCAAAGCACAATTTCACTTCTCTCGTGTTAACTTATTCTTCCATCGTTTCTTGGTATAAAAAAAAGTGTGTGAAATCTTATGGGACTTAGCAGCTAAGGTCATCAGTCCCTAAGCTTACGCCGGCCGCGGTGGTCTAGCGGTTCTAGGCGCGCAGTCCGGAACCGCGCGACTGCTACGGTCGCAGGTTCGAATCCTGCCTCGGGCATGGATGTGTGTGATGTCCTTAGGTTAGTTAGGTTTAAATAGTTTTAAGTTCTAGGGGACTGATGACCACAGTAGTTAAGTCCCATAGTGCTCAGAGCCATTTTTTGAACCTAAGCTTACACACTACTTAACCTAAATTATCCTAAGGACAAACACACACATCCGTGCCCGAGGGAGGACTCGAATCTCCGCCAGGACCAGCGGCACGGTCCATGACTGCAGCGCCTTAGACCGATCGGCTTCTTGGTATAAAAACGTAATGATAAATAAAAAGCGTAATACTGTGTATGTCATACAGGTCCCATTGGCCTTTCTAATGGGCACCACTTCCGCAACTGACGTGTCCATTTTACAGGATTAATTTATTTAGTTAACCCGTTTTCGGCTTACAAGACCATCATTAGACTGTCACTGACAATCGACTTCACGTTAGTTACAACGCTAAGAATAATGTTGCTCATGTAGACTGAGGCACAAACCAGAGTAAATATCATTTTCGATGGTGTGGTGGTAATAGGACTAAAAAGGTAAAAACTTGAATAATAAACAAATATAAAGGGAGCATACCATGAAAAACATTAACACCAAATACGGAAAACAAGGCCTTTAAAATTAAATTAACATTGCCACTAAAACAACTTAGTACTTGACAAGATTACTAAAAAGTATCTTGAAGATGTATTACATTTAGAATGTGTTACAGAAACAGAGCAGAACATAGAAATGACAGTTGTAACAACAGAATATATGTACAAAATATCATAAAAAAAGAATTCAAGATAATGGAGAAATAGATAGGAATGGCCAGTGTGGGAAGCAATGGGCCAGATGTTTCCTGATTTCGAAGGCTCCCAAAATACTAAACTTTTGGCCTTGCTAAGTGAAGGACGTGGGACTGTGGCCGGCAGTACATGGTCAGCAAATGTGCGGTTATAATTCTGTAAACTCCATCTACGTTCATGTTCAGCTAACCAAGCTGGTGTGTTTGGCTGGATTGTCAAATCTAAAGCTTATCGCAATGAGGTTAAATACCTCTGGATTCCCCACTGCTGACTAATAATTTGGTGTTACCTCTGCTATTCAAACTACACTGAGCTGTGATGTTCTACAGGAAATCCTATAGTTTCAGGAATTCTGTGTTTTTGCTGCACTCACTGATACTTTTCCTAGTGTTATGGCATAGCACACCGTTTCCTGCAGACAGTGGATAGGTCGTAGAAGAGGGGTATATTTTCCTATTTTTGTTTCCTATGCAAGATGTGGTCAGTCAGGACTGGCTTGTATTTATCTGTTGGGTCAATAAATTTTATTGTGGTTAACTCTGATCTGAAATTTTCTCTGGACTTGGGAACAGATATGAGACGTATTACACTGAGTGGAAAATTGCATGTTTGCGTTTTACTTGGTGTTAGGAGCAAGTGGATATTACTGTATCTGTAGTTGTAGAAGTGGACAGTTCTTCGTGATCTGCGCCAAGTCCACTTAACGATTTGCAGTAGAGTTGGGGTGGGAGGAAGAGGAAATCGACTAAATGGTGGTTGTGGTGAGGATGTGCAGCGCAGAGTGGCCGCGCGGTTTGAGGCGTCATGTCACGGATTGCACAGGCCCTCCAGCCGAAGGTTCGAGTCCTCTTTCGAGCATGGGTGTGTTAGTTTAAGTAGTGTGTAAGTCTAGGGATCGATAAACTCAGCAGTTTGGCAGTTTGGTCCCTTAGGAATTCACATACATTTGAGCATTTTGAGGAAGTTGTGCAGGTGAAATTAATTAAAACGCAATTAATATGATTAAATAATTTATATCTTACACAGGAAATGCAGATTTCCTTTCCTGCTTGTAGTAGAGGAGGTTCGGGTCCTCAATTTTATTGGTAGTCACCGTATGTTACAAGGTACGTAGTAACTCCTCCCTACCGCTGTTAGTGAACAGACAAAGCAGAAAAATTTGTCACTTAGAATCCTGTACGGAGCTGAGCATGGGGCTGGACTACCACGGCGATGTTCAGTATTTTTACGTTAGCACCTGTCTGTGGGATAAGGACCGCACATGTACATAAATTGTAGAGGAATCTTAGTCACAGCATATTGCCCTCCCGCATCTTCTCACGCTAGGAGTCATTTTAGGAAGGGTTCAGCCGGAGTGAAGTTGATGTAATATGTCGCGGCTCCCATGTGTTGGCGGTGGAGATGGACCGCGCAGGGTTACGTACCTCAACTAAGGACAGGCTTCCATATGCATGAGCTACTTACACGGGCATCAGCCCATCGCCACCCGTGTAAATCAACGTACATGTGGAAACAGACCACTTGCCCCCTGTCATGCAATCTCACTCGAAAGTTACGAAATTTGAAAGCCGTTTAACTCTCTTACACAGTGTCACATCACACACCATTCCCCACGAGCTTTAGCAGTTGCCGCTCGATTTGATTACGCTCTCGTCCCTTGGACTGCACATATCTTGAGTTGCTTGTTTATGTACATGGGTAGTTAGTGTCATGAGTAAATGTTTGGCTTAGTCTGAAACGAAATAAATAAATATTTTATTAAGTGGCATAATTTTCTTAAATGGTAAGATAGGAATGTCATTCTCCATACCGCACCTCCGACGTATCAGAAATTAGTAACTCTATGAATAAAAACAAAGCACAATTGTTGAGACAAAAACATTACATTCCGATTTAGCTTCGTTGTATTGTGGATAGCATCCATGTACTTCACCAAATACTTTATAAATGGTGCTCTTCGGAATACTACAGATATAATTTTCGTCCTCTGCAGAGACGGTACTGGATGGATACCTGTTTCCATACCCAACATTTGAGGGTTCGTTTCTTCTTCAGCAACGTCAGAACAAACTCTCTGGCTAAAAGCTGCGTAACCGCATCAACTCCATCTTGAAAGTTGAGTAAGTAGCCTTTCCAACAGCGGCTTAAGGACTGCGAAAAAGTGGGTGAATTTAAGAGAGAACCACAGAACGCGGATGGTTTTATAGACTCACGATTCGAATTTTCCGTCGACGACGGTCCTCAGTATTTGGCTCCAGGTACCAAACAAGCGGCAGTGGCGCAGAAGAAACGCCTTCGGCTAGCTAAGCCAACGGCCAGCCTCCCCTACATTTGCAAAACCTGCCCAATTAGCGACGAAAGCAGCGGTGTAGTATTGTTCAAATGGTAGAAATGGCTCTAAGCACTATGGGACTTAACATTTGAGGTCATCAGTCCCCTAGACTTAGAACTAACTAAACCTAACTAACCTAAGGACATGACACACATCCATGCCCTAGGCAGAATTCGAACCTGCGACCGTAGCAACAGCGCAGTTCCGGACAGAAGTGCCTAGAACCACTCGGTCACAGAGACTGGCTAGGGTTTTGCAGATCACCGGGACATTGAGGCAGAAACTGCCACCAGCGTAGACGTTGACGCCATTTGCGATACCATTACTTAATTACCGACCAGTCAGAAGCCGTCTGTGAGCTATGTATGTCCATCACAGCAGCAGTTTAAACAGTCAGTTGCTTCCAACGAAGACGGAAGAGGTGATCGTCGAAAGCTTGACGTTTTACCCTGAATTGTCGTGGCAAGCAATCCGAGAGTGTTTTATACAACAGAGACATCGCGAAAGATTCTTTCTCTCACTGTCTAGTTGTGCTTCACTTTCCACGTTTGCTACCCCATTGAATCAGCACCAGTTACGAATATTGGAACTGCTGCTATCAACGATTGCCAGTAAATCATAATCGATGTGTCAACAGGGTTTCCCATGATCCGAGCAGCGTGGTATGGTGAAGAACTAAAGCCCTTGTGCTAGAAATTAGAAGCTGCGAGTGGTGTCGAGAACTGACAAAGAAGCAAAGGAGTATAGTGAAGACTGTGAACAACAACGTCGTAGTCCTGAACTTCCGAAAATTAGAAGCTGATAAAAAATATTCAGAGGATAACAAAAGAATCTCTTTAACTGGAGCTGTTTTACAGCATTTCATTTTCAGCCATTAATCTCTCTCTCTCTCTCTCTCTCTCCTTCTTTTTCTTTTTACTTTTTTCTTTTTATTTGTATTGTTTTAACACTATCGTTTTGCGGGAAATCACCCTTTATATTAATATATCTTTCTAAGTATTCCTGTTAAATAAGAATTAGTGTTAAATCGGGGCCCCCTACACGTCTAGTTAATTTGCATTTATATTGGCCTAACTCGTGAACTTACATTTTTTAATTTACTTGCAATTAAAAGAACTCAATTTACATTTCCTCTACAGCCGCAGTACTTCTGGCAATTTTATATTTATGCTTTCCAATTACATTTAGCGAGCTTAATTTTTCATATCTATATATTCTAATTCTGTCGTTCCATAGCTAATCAGTTCTTACAGAATCACTAAATCCATTTTCTACTAACAGATTTCGCAGACTGAGCATTTCTACCATTTAATGTCCTCCTACATCATTGTCAGTGAACTATTTGCTCATTTATCTATATAGAACAATAGGTAATGAAGACAATGTTAGGGGCTGGAATTACAGTCACATTTGGGAACGTCCCTTTCGAGAATACGCTTAGTGTGTCAGAAATGAACAAAGCTGAAGCGTGGGGTATGTTATAGTAACTGACGATGCAAAAAGCAAAGCGCCATAGTATAATAGAGGTGAATACATCTTTTACGTAGTGGGCAAAGTAATAGTTGTTTCTTGGCTCCTCCTGTAGAGGAGTGAATCGATTGTGAACAATGCGCTCGAGTATCTTCATTGGCGTATTTTGCGATGGGGAGAGCGATGGAGGCGAAAAGTTGTACAGAAAGACAATTTGTTAAGAACTTTACGCGGAACGCACATTTTTTTAATGTACGTATGAGACATATTCCCATCCCTCCGACTGCAATAATGATGCTTCACAGCCCTCTGCCATAGGAAATTAGAGACTGCTGTAATCAATCAAACAGTCATTGTAGCTGCATTGCCACATACCGTGCACAGACTCCTGCAGTCAACGACCCATTCCAACACAGCACCCTCTGCCGCGAGCTGCTCCTGCGTATCGACCTGCTCCCGCGATGCAGTGATGAAACTCGGATACTGACCACCCTTCGAGAAGCTTGTGCGTGATGGAAGAGTGCAGCAGCATTACCTCTTCCGCATAATCATCTTACTGACGGCAGTATCTGTACGACCTGAAGCCAGCCAGTTACCAACAGTCAGCTGGGACACGATGACAACCCTATGTTCGACGCTGCGGTAAGACAATAGTATACCTATGATGCAGCTGCTGAAACCACCACCGTGCCGTAAGCCATCTGCTGCTGTCTGATCCACCAGGATCTTGGGGTCCCTGTGTCTCCCCAGCCCTGTAGCACAGCCGCCATCCCATGTTTTATGGCTTGAACTAAGCTCTGTAAACACGATCGCAGGTGGGGCTTGCCGCTGTCAGTCTTAGTCGTCCTACCTGTGTTATCGAGCAGCGCATCACGTACTGTCTCGTGGCCACCTTCACGAAGACAACAGCAGAAGATGTGACTGAGTCTGCTACGATCGCGGTTTCACAAGACTTCCAAACAGCCTGACACAGCATCGGCTGTGCTCGGTTTGTGTTGCCACAGTCAAGGACGGTTTTAGGAGGACACCTTCACTGGGAAACGCAGTGGTGGCTTATGTGCCGCACTTGCCGATGTCCCAGAAGTCCCCGAGATGATTGTAATTTTTGTTTTGAATCATCAGCCTTCAGACTCGTTTCACCCTGTCCTCAGTTATTTACTGCATGTATTCCCGTCTCTGTCTTTCTCTACAGCTCCCTCTAGTATTACGGAAGTCATTCCTTAATGTCTTAACAGATGTCCAGCCATCCTGTCCCACCTTTTTGTCAGTTTTCTTCATTTATTCCTTTCCTCGCCGACTCTGCGGAGAACCTTCTCGTTCCGTACCTTATCAGTTCAACTGATTTGTATTCTTTTGTTGCACCACATCTCAGATTTTCGATTCTTTTCTTTTCCGGTTTTCCCACACTTCCTGTTTCATTAACATACAATTCTGTGCTCCAAACGTGCGTTCTCAGAACTTTCGTCCTCAGATTAAGGCCTATTTGTGATACTAGCAGAATTCTCTTGGCCAGGAATGTCCTATTTGCCATCTGCATTCAGTGTCCTTCTTGCTCTGTCCGTCATGGGTTATTTTGCTGTATTGGTAGCATAATTCCTTAACTTCATCTGCTTCATGATCAACAATCCTGATGTTAAGTTTCTCGCTGTTCTCATTTCTGATACTCTTCATTGCTTTCGCCTTTCTTCCATATTCTGTCCATATTCTGTACTCTTTAAAGTGTTTATTCTATTCAGTAGGCCTTGTAATTCTTCTAAACTCTCACTGAGAAGAGCAATGTCATCAGTGAATAGTACCATTGATATCCTTTCATCTTGAATTTTAATTCCACTCTTAAACCTTCCTTTTATTTCCGTCTTCACTCGTTCGATATACAGATTAAACAGTTGTGGTGAATGACTACATCTGTCTTACAACCTTTTTAATCCGGGCACTTCGTTCTTAGTCTTCCCCTCTTATAATTCACTCTTGGTAATTGTACATTACCCGTCTTACCCCAATTTTTCCCGCCGGCCAGAGTGGCCGTGCGGTTCTAGGCGCTACAGTCTCGAGCCGAGCGACCGCTACGGTAGCAGATTCGAATCCTGCCTCGAGCATGGCTGTGTGTGATGCCTTTAGGTTAGTTAGGTTTGATTAGTTCTAAGTTCTAGGCGACTGATGACCTCAGAAGTTAAGTCGCATAGTGCACAGAGCCATTTGAACCACCCTATTTTTCTCAGAATTTCGAACATCTTGCACCATTTTACACAGTCTGACGCTTTTTCCAGATCGACAAATCCTATGAACGTGTCTTGACTTTCCATTAGCCTTGCCTCCATTATCAACAGCAATTGCCTCTCTGGTGCCTTTACCTTTCCTAAAATCAAACTGATCGCCACGGAACACATCCTCAGTTTTCTTCTCCATTCTTCCGTATATTATTTTTGTCAGTAACTTGGATCCACAATAAACAAAAAAGGGTCTCTTTATTCATGAGCTGCCTTCAATACATAGTCCTTTGAGTATCTGTGAATGTGGTAGGATTTATATAGTCAAACTACTCGCACTCTTGCTGAGAATTGTGAAGAGCATTCATGCCAGAACAAATAAATGGAACTTCAGAAGCCGGCCGTGGCCGAATACTGCCTAGAAGACGGGCAAAAAACACAATTGTAAAAGGCGAGAGTTTTGGCTCAAACACAATATATTGGAATTCTGTTACAAAGGAAGCTGCCGAAATTAGAATAAACAGCAACAGTTTTAACGGAGGGCAGGGTTACACACTTAGTTCGGGATGCTGACAGGCTTTCATCACTGAGCCCTAGCGTAGACGTAGGCTTGACACTTGTAGGGATTCGGGGGCGGCAGTTCCAAACATGGTGCCATCCCCTCGCGCCGTCTAATGTCACTCGGTTCCGAGGCAGATAGAGCTGCTCGGAACTACCCAACTTGCCTTCCGTGCTTGCCTCACCCCTGCCCTGCCTGGAACATTCGAGATGTTGCCATTACATCTATACAAGCAGAACACCGTGCCAGTGATTTTAACTGCTGCTGATGATGACCGAGACAGCTATCGTTAGCTCGGATATTTTATTCCAAGGGTCGCGACGCGTAAACGAAGAAAATGTTGTTGAAGCAGGCCACGGTGAAAGACTCCAAGGACACAAGGACGGCGTTATTCTGCTGTATCCACATCCGTCTCTGGCAGATAAGCTGAGATAACATTGTTTCGATACACACTTTATTAGATACCCCTGTTTCAACTTTTAGTGCCACCTCCGCCGTTTCTTGATGCTTGACAAATTAGTAGAGTGAAAATTGTCCAATTTTAATATTTCAATCGTTATCTAACTAGCTGATTCAAAGCCTGTGTAAATTGAATACAAAACATGCAAAATGTTTCTACGTGTGAAGCACAATAAAGTTAACATAAAGAGTGACACAATTAACAGATGTTGTAGAAGTCAAAATAAGGCTCAACAGGTTATGTATCTACTACTCAGCACCAGAGTCGGGAAGCGACATCTCTCTCTCCACCATTCCCAAGCTGCAGATGGAGGGAAGAACGAACGCTGCTGCCAATCTGATGAATGTATATGTTACCTTTTCTCCACAAAAAAAACTGGGTAAAGCAACAGAAACTTCCAACTCAGACCTCACACAAAGCATCACTCCGATTCATGAAGTTGGTACTGCTCTGGAACAGTCTTTCTCCATTGGTCAGCACTGACCGTACATACATACATACATTAATCCTTGTTCTATAGATCATAAAACGATATTTTGTAATGATATGGAAAGTATCACTTTAAAATAACTTTTCTTTACACAAAATTTATTTCTTTTCCCTTAATACAGTTACTGCTTCATATCTAAGAAGTCATCTACTGAATAGAAGGAGTGGTCATTCAGAAATTCTTTTAATTTGATTTAAAATGTTGGTTAGCTATCTGCCAGACGTTTAATACCATTTGGCAAATGACCAAAGATTTCTGTGGCAGCATAATTCACCCCTTTTTGTGGCTAAGTGGGATTTAATCCAGAATACCGAAGATCATTCTTTCTTCTAGTGCTGTAGCTATGCACTTCACTGTTATTTTGGAACTGGGATGGGTTATTAATGATAAATATCATAAGTGAATATATGTATTGCGAAGGTACTGTGAATATCCCGAGTTTCTCAAATAAATGTCTGCAAGTTAATCTTGAGAGGGCTTCAGCTATTATTCTGAATACACACTTTTGTGCAATGAATACTTTCCCTCTTAATGACGAATTGCCCAAAGATATGATGCCATATGAAAGGAGTGAATGAAAATAGGCTTAGTAGGCTAATTTATTGATATGTTCATCACCAAAATTTGCAGTAACCCTAATAGTGTAAGTAGCTGAACCTAACTGTTTCAGCAGATCATCGAAGTTTGTCTTCCAATACAATTTCTCATCAGTGCACACTCCCAGAAATTTTGAGTATTCTGCATTATCAACAGATTGCTGTTTATAGACTATATTTATCAATGGTTTTATGCCGTTTACTGTGCAGATTTGTATAAACTGTGTTTTCTCAAGATTTAGTGAGAGTTCATTTGTCATTTGCAGAGAACCATTTCATAATTTTCTTAAAGAGATTATTTGCAATTTCCTCAGCTGATTCTTGCTTGTTGGGTGTGATTACTATACTTGTACTTCAGCATAAAGAACTAGCCTTGCATGTTCATGAATACAGAGGGCCAAGTCGTTAAGAACAATAAGGACCCAAGACTGAACCCTGTGGGACACAATTCTTGATACCTCCCCAGTTAGAAGACTCTGCTGGTTTTTGCAGATTATCTGCACTGTTAATTTCAACATTCTGCATTCTTCCTGTTAAGTATGAATTAAATCATTTGTGCACTGTCCCACTCATATCACAGCACTTAAGCTTATCTAGAAGAATTTCATGATTCACACAATCAAAAGCCTTTGAGAGACCACCGAATATTCCAATGGGTGATGTTAAGTTATTCAATGCATTTAGTATTTGATCAGTGAAAGCGTACATAGCACTTTCTTTTGAAAAGCCTTTCTGAAATCCAAACTGACATTTTGTTAGTACTTCATTTTTACAAATATGTGATGCTACTCTTGAATACATTACTTCTTCAAGAACTTTGGATAAAGCTGTTTGCATCAGATATATCTCCTTTTTTATGCAATGATTTAACAATAGCATATATCAGCATATCTTGAAAATGCCCTGTTTCAGCGAGCTACTACATATGTGGCTGAGAATCCTACTTATTTGTTGGGAACAAGCTTTTAGCACTCTGTTGGAAATGCCATCAATTCCATGTCAGCTTTTACCTTTAAGTGAATTTATTATTCTCCTAATTTCAGTAGGAGAGGTGGGTGAATTTCAGTTTTATCAAATTGTGTAGGTACTGCCTCTTCCATATACTGCCTTGCATTTCCTAATGAATAGTTCTATCCTATTTTTTCTACAACACTTACGGAAATGTTTATTAAAAACGTTTTCTACTTGTGACTTCATGTTAACAAATTTTTCATTGTGTTCGATAGAAATACATTCTTCCTGTGCTTTCGGTTGCCCTGTTTCCCTTTTAACAATATTCCAAATTGTTTTAATTTTATTATCAGATGTGCTAATCTACCTGCCAGGGTATCCAAGAGCATTAATGCACTGCTTCCTGTCCTGGACTCGAGTAGGCGCGCCAGCCCCTTATCGAATCTACGTGGCGGCTTAACGATGAGGGCTGGTATGTCAGTCAGCCTGGATGTGGCTTTTAGGCGGTTTTCCACATCCTGCTGGGTGAATTCCGGGCTGGTCCCCACGTTCCGCCTCAGTTACATGACTCACAGACAACTGAAAAACGTTTGCACTATTTCATGGTTTACACTAAATGCAGGCAGCTGGGGTACACTAATTCCGTCCCGGATGGTTCTGGGTGGCGGCAGGAAGGGCATCCGGCCACCCTCTACAACTAAACGCTGCCAAATCAATAGTAAAAAGGCCGACCCCGACATGGGACAAAGGCCCTAAGAAAGAAAGAAACGAAAAATGAACACAATGCACAGACATAAAGCACATACTTCTGTACTATTTAATAACCTTTTTTAATGCAGTGCTGTAGTTTTTATAATGTTTCACAGTCTCGGGATCGTTACTCCTCCTAGCTACAAGTCAAATTTCCCTTTTCTGTTTACAAGATTTTTTTATTCCTTCAGTAAGCTATGGCTTTAGAGATGGTTTCTTACAATTATATTGTACAGCATCTGGCTGCAGTGCTTCACTTTGGAGTGGACTACCCGTAAGTTTCGGAAGGAAGCAACGACCTTCCTCACGTCAGGGGAATGCCAGGAGGTAGTCCTCTCTTTGTTATGCAGATACAAATGCCAGTTTACAGCTTGAGTACCCTCAGGAGAAAATTTGTGGCATCAGTGCCTACGGCACCTGGATCAGTGCCAAAATCTGTCCACAATGAGCACTTTGGGAAAGAGGACCATTCGAGAAAACTGGCTGCCACCCAAAAGGCAACCTGTCCCAATTATTAATACACGGTGAAAAGTCTTCTGCTGACTTCATGGGACTACTGAACTCCCTTCTGAACAGAACCGGAAGCTTCCTGCTCCCAGCAAAATGAACGGACCTCAGGCAATTAATTATCGCATAATCGTGATGGATATCAAAGAAAACTGCAAAGCGATATGTGACATTCATCTCAAAATAATATTATAATCTTCAAAGCTAGTTTAGATGGATATGGAAAACGAAACCTTCTTCAAACTTGCAATAATTATACCATCAACAGCGTTTTTATAATAGCATACAATTTTAAGAGTAATTAACTTGATACTACTGTACCGCTGTTGTTATAAGATCCTTTAGATCTGCCATTGGACCTCTACCGTATTCAGAGACGTAGTTAAACAGCACTTAAGTTCAAATGTTATAGGCTTTTAGGCATAGTAGCCAAATTTATATTGTTTTTTCAGTCAAACTAGCTGGGCCCACGTTGTCGTTCGTGGTTAAATGCTAATTTACATGTAAGTGTTAATGCTGAAACACACTATCCATGCGTATACGCCACTACCAAAAATTGTCTCATGAAATTCTTGCAGTGCGAGCCACTTGCAGCAGATCAAGCTGCACGACATCGTAAAAAAGCACCAAATACTAGGATGATGGGAAGGCTGACAGAGCTCATGATTCAGGCAACTCACTCGTTTACTTCGCGGAACAGATCCTAACACGACAGAGTAGGAAATTACACAATGTGCCAGAAAAGGAAGTAAATAATTTCACGACTATATGCTACATGCTTAGCACGTGAAAGATAATAATTGTCTCGATGTGTATGGAGAGCCAGATACCTATCGTGATACGTGTCTGTAAACAATGTTCCCAGACCTGTTGTTCTCTTTGCATATGCAGAGAAAACTGAGTGCCTGGCGTTGTCTACCCAGACCTGTTGTTCTCTTTGCATATGCAGGGAAAACTGAGTGCCTGGCGTTGTCTAGTGTATGTGCTTACTCCAAATTCCAATGTTCTGTTAGACCACCTAGTCTGTCCCCTCTCTCTGTCCACCTCCTCTTTCCTTCCCTCTCTGTCCCTCTCATCCATGCCCTCCCTCAGTTTACCTCTTGCACCCTCTCTCTCTGTCCGCCTTCGGCACCCCCTTCCGCCCCCCCCCCCCTCGCTCTGAATCGATTTCCTCCTGCCTCCTGTCCACCTTCCCCGCCACCGCCCCCCCCCCCCTCACCTGTCTGTGACCATCCCGCTCCTCCATTCTTGTCTCCCCTCTTTACCATCAGCACCCTGATAGGAGGCTGTTGGTTCTTACCCTTACAACGATTTTTACAGATCATAACTAATATGTCTACCAAATTCGGCTGAAATAGTTTCTAGCTGTTTATAATTAGCTTTTTAACCGTGACTTTCCCGTGTACGTACACATCAAATCGATTTCACATGTACTTAATACATTTCTCATGTATTTGTACACATATTTTAATTGTACCTCTATCGAACTGCAGTTTCATTTTCACGCAGATCAATGTTCATGATGTCGTATCTCCTGATGTTTGTGTAGTACAAACACATAATTTTACGGATACATCCAGTAGTATACGTGGCTACTGTCTGTGAAATGTGTTGTGAATAGATTTATTAGTAGAGAAGTAACAAATTAAAACGTCATGTACGATGGGGCAGTTTTGCACGCATCTCAGTATTTACGACGACATATCTCTTGAACTATGTGTCGGAGAATGAAATATTTTTCTGAGTATAGTCAGCAACTTCTGTGGGTACTGTCTGCGGATTGTGTTTGGAATAGAGTCAACAGAAAAGTTGTATTAAATTTAAGCGTCGTGCATGATGCGGCAGATTTCACATATCTCAGAATTTACGATGTCATATCTCTGGAACTGTGGGCCGTAAAATGATATAATTTTACTTCTATTCATTCGTATATGTGAACACTGTCTGCAAAAGTTGTTGCCCATACGGTTTGTAATAAAGAAGTAATACATTAAAACGTCATGCTTCATGAACAGCCGAAATGTAGTAAGCAATAGCTTTTTTCGTTTCATCATTTTGTGGGGTTTGTCAACGAGAAAACGTTCCGTAAAAAATTTATATTATAAATAAGGTTAGTTCCAAGCCAAAATCAACGGAACATTCCTAAGTGTCAGTAAATTATCTTGATGTAACATTACGGGTGTGCAGAGGGAGAAACATAACACAATACGAATTTTTTTTGTGCCCAGTTTCTTTTTTAAAGTGTGAGACACACCCAAAAGTTAATTTGGCATATTAGGTTTCGAGGGAATATCTTCAAAACGATGATATAGAAAAAATGTTTATCATAGAAAAGTTGATATCTGATTAAATGTCTTGAAAACAGTATAATCGAATTTTATAATAATTCGAAATTAGGCAAAGTACTACACCACTATTAATTAATTTTAGAAAACGAAAACTTATGTTACAACGTAAATTAAAGTAGCTTTGAAGCTGCATACATACATGTGTAATTTAACTGGTTTCTGAAATACCAGTTTCAGAAGAAAGGCTGTATACAATGTGCTGTCAGAGTATTTCCAACATACATTATTAATATATTTAAATGTTCGTTATTAGTCTAGCTATTTAAATTAATTGTATCTATTTTATGTCTTAAATAGCTATTTTATGTTTCTAATTTTTTTTTACTTTACCGTTTGTGATGGTACAAACCCCCGTTACTAGATGAATAGGTCTAGTATACAAGAATTGCTTTGTGGAGAGCGAGCGCGTGACATGGCGCGCCTTTCACAGAAGAGCTTGGCGCGCCCGTGCGAGATTTGCAAAGAGATGGAGGGATGTCTCCGCCGCCGGGCGGTCACGTGGCCCGCAGCTTGGGGCATTTTTTCGTTTTTCGCGTATCACGCGAAGACCATTTAACTTATCGTAAAGAGGGATTGGGCAGTATATTGTGGTCAGCAATATGCACCTTCTGAAGGATCGATCTATATTTTAAGTCACGAGATGCAAAAGTTATAGTAACTTGAAAATTGTTTAATATCACAAATACTGAAAAATTAATAAAAATAGTAAATAACTACTTACAGAGATGAGCGAGCACTCATTAAAACGTGTCGTCATAGCTGATCGAGAGTCGTAGTCATATGTTAAGATTCATAAATAATGAAGCTAGTAAAAAGCAATAAACAAAGTTTGATGGGAATTATTTATAAGATTCAATAGAAAATTCATGATGTACAGAACGGCACTATATAATATTTTGTGTGGCATCACACGTATTTTAAACTAGTCAAGTCATACTCTACACTTAACTTGCAATAGTTTTCATAGTTTGCAAATTATTATTAGCATTTATCGCTCACAATTAATTAATTATTATAGATATGAAGATTTTGGGCAGTGCAATGTGTAAATTACGTAGATTACGTCTAAAATCTGTGCTACATGTTAAAACTTTGCAGTACAGATGTAAACAAACAAATTTGAACTAAGTGGCGAAATTTTGCAAAAACCTAAAACTTGACTTACGGATGGTAGTATAATCCTAGAAATTAATGTAATATTGTACATAAGATGTACTTTTCAGCACGGTTCCGATGGTGTACATATTTCTGTTGAGGGATTTGTGTGTCAAAATTTGTAACCTTAACTGGTGAGATTGGTACTTGCATCGCCAGGGAGGGGTAGACATCCGAGCCTATATAAGCAAGTAGCCATCGGCCGGGGGGGGGGGGGGGGGGGGGTCAGTCGTTCAGCAGTTGGTGAGCGCGTGGGTGGCGGAGATGGCCGGTGGGTGGCGAGCGAGCCCCACTTGTGGGTGGCTCATGTGATCGTTTGAGTCAGAATATTTCGCGCAGATTTATTTCGACAAAGAGTATTATTTAATAGTGCAAGTGTGCAAGCATACATTTGGTGAACTGGAAGTGCTAGGACTATTTGTGTGAGTACGAATTACGAGGTATACATCGGCATAAGTGAACATGTGGCGATCTGTGATTTCGCGCCAAAACTGTTAGAACAAAGAGGACAGTGGCACTTGTGGGTCTGTTCGAGTTGATTAAGTAACTTTCGATTATACCAGCCTACATTACTGCTATTGGGGGGTCACAGTCAAATTATTATTAAAGGAAAACTGTAAAGCGTCTCACCAGTGCTAATTTCATTGTGTGAAAGAAAAGGACGATGCCAATAAATAGTGATGATAAAAACTTAATTGAACAGTGTCGTGAAAAATGATTTTGCTATAATAATCGCCTAATTTTTGTTCCCTAGCATAAACTGTACTCATGTCTGAGTGAATATTATTTCAAAAACTATAACTAATGTGCGGGTGTGGAACAGTGTACTAATGCACCAAGTGTGGAAATCATCCCCTGACTTACGTGAGAGCCGAAATTTGTACTAGCATTTTTAACCAACATTTGTATATGCACATTCGTGTGAACTCTTCAACCGCACTAATTTTCCGCCCCGTCGCGCGTCTCACAAAGGTGTATTTGCTAGCTGAAAATAATAAGTAACTCATTATTATCATAAAAAAATCATTACAATAATGATAACCTATAAATAATGCTTAAAATATACCGTTTTATTATACCATGCTCAGAAAATGGCTCATAACAGAAAACAAAATATAAATCAAAATTCAGCAAGATCTCAAAATGTCGCTGGTGATCCTGTAAATATCCTGCTTTGTATTGGACATATATGGTATTTTAGTGTATTGCAAGCTGTGGCGTGAATGTAAAATGTAAAATAACAAATTAAAATATAAAACAAATATAAGTAAAATAAATATATAGGTTAATAATGAATATTTCGCTATTTTCATTCGTTATGTTGAAAATACTCTGACAGCACATTGTGTAAAACTAATTTTCGAAACATCGTATTTCAGAAGCCAGCTTTATTAGACATGGAAGTTTTTTAATTTGTGTTGTAACGTAAGTTTTCATTTTTTAGGATTAATTAATGGTGGCGAGGTATTTTGAAAATTTCAAATTATCGCAAAATTCGGTTATGCTGTTTTCAAGAATGTTTATTACATAACAGCTTATGCAGGGTGAAAAGTATTTAAAACGACAAACTCTGGGAGGTTGTAGGGGACATCAAAACAAATATTTTTCCCTAATGTCATTTTTTCCTATGAGGAGTATTTAAACCAGTAGAGGAAGATTTCTCTGGCTCTAAATTAATGAAACCAACAAACACTTTTCCATTTTTTATGACCGAGAGACAACACATTAACACAACCCAATTTCAATTACAGTAGATTTTCAAAAATGCCTCCATTGACACGTAAACAAGAGTCACACTGTCTATCATGTTCTGTCTGACACATACAAAAACACCAGGAGTATCCTGAATTGTTCCTGCTGCTGCCGCTGCTGCTACTACTATCCGGGCAACCAGATCCTCTTCTGATGCAACAGGAGTTGCGTAAACAAGGTTACGCATCTCTCCCCACACAAAAAAGTCCAGAGGGGACATATCTGGGGATCGTGCAGGCCATGTTACAGGACCACATCTGCCAATCCACGTTTCTGGGAACCATCGGTCCAGGAATCGACACACACGCCGACTGAAATGTGCCGGCGCCCCGTCATGTTGGAAGTACATGCGTTGTCTTGTAGGGAGCAGGACGTCTTTCAGCAATTCTGGCAACGCTCTGGCGAGAAAATTGTAATAATGCCTGCCATTTAATGGCCTAGGTAGCAGATACGGCCCAACTAAAAAGTCCCCAACAACACCGACCCACTGATTAACGAGGAACCACACTTGATGAGCACTAGTAACTGTGGCATGTGAGTTATCTTCACTCATGTGAATTGTGCATGTTGAAGACACCATCATGCCCTAACGTTGCTTCATCAGTAAACAACACAGAGGATGGAAATGTAGGATCAAGTAGCTCTGAGCACTATGCGACTTAACTTCTGAGGTCATCAGTCGCCTAGAACTTAGAACTAATTAAACCTAACTAACCTAAGGACATCACACACATCCATGCCCGAGGCAGGATTCGAACCTGCGACCGTAGCGGTCGCTCGGCTCCAGACTGTAGCTCCCAGAACCGCACGGCCACTCCGAAATGTAGGATCCATTTCACACTGTTCCAGGTACCACTGCAAAAACTGTGCTCTGGGTGGATAATCAACTGGTTCCAGGTTGTGGACACGCTTTAAGTGAAATGGACGTAGCAATTGATCTCGAAGCACTGTTCTTACATTCGTCTAATTCATCCCCACGTTACATGCAATTGCGCGAGTGCTGACTGAAGGATCCTGCTCCACATGCTGCAAGACAGCTTCCTCAAATTGTAGCGTTCTTACCGTGCGATGACGTCCCTGGCCAGGTAATCTCCTAAATGACCCGGTACACAGCAGCAAAGGTCGTATGATGCGGGATACGTTGATTAGGATATTGTTGTTGACAAACACACTGCGCAGCTCGTCCGTTGTGGTGCGCTACGTAGTACGCACCAACCATATCAGTGTACTCACTCCAGGTGTATCGCTCCATTATTAAACAGAGACAATGCACTACAACACTGGTGGACAGCAGTTGGCTACAACTGAAGAGCGTAATACGCCTTCTAACAGCTGAAGATCGTAATACGGCCTCTAACAACTGAAGACCGTAATACGGCCTCCAACGGTTCAAATAATCCTCATAGGAAAAAATGATATTAAGGAAAAATATTTGTTTTGATATCCCCTAAAATCTCCCAGAGTTTGTCGGTTTAAATACTTTTCACCCTGTATATGTGAAAAATTTTTGTGTATAGTCATTTCGAAGATATTTCCTTGAACCTAATATGCCTAATTACCTTTCGGGGTGTGCTCTACTCCTTAAACGTGTAATTGGGCACAACTACACACCTCCCAAGTTTCATCAAGCTCGTTTGTGGGCATTTCAGAATGTTACCTTGTAAGTGCTCTCATTCTGAGACACTGGAGGAATGAAGGACGATTATTTGTGCGTCGTGGGTCACGCCACTTTCTCACCCCAACACCTTTGTCAGGTACATATAACTAAGATATACGATGTGTTAATTCATGGTGTAAGATACGTCCATTCCAAATTTCATCAGGATCGACCCAACCGTTTCAGCATGAAGGAGTAAGCGTACTAACACACACACAAACTATCGCATGTAATGTATGCAGGGTGTTTGTTTTAAAAGGAGAGTGCCCTAGGCGAAAAGGTAATGATAGTAAGGCGACATCTGTCTGTGCTACAACAGGTCACCTCCTATCCACCCCCGTGGGCGGAGTCACCCCCATTTTTGTTGCAGTCGAATAAACTGGTGTGAAAAAGTTTAGATCAAAAGTAACTTTTGCTTGATGTGCCAATGCCTAGTAACCTAGCTCGATGAAACTTGGACCACACATAGAAAGAACTGCTACATTATAGTACAGAAGATAACGAACGGAAATTCACAATGACACGAACAAAAATGACTCTTCTATTCAAAGGCAATCATTATACGGATCGTTCCCTGGACTACAAAAGGCGGAAAATGTTTCTTAATAGGGCGTGTGGCACCGCGGGCAGCAATATATCGCTGCTGCGCCCTCCATTGCTAGCCATAAAGATGATAAGCTGTTCTTGTAGTATGGCTTTTCCTTCCTCCACCGGTGCATTTCATAATTTGTCTGTTGTCATTGACGCATGTGAACGCATCCCACTCACGCCCGACGGAATTTAAGTCAGGGGAATGGACAGACCAGTGTACTCGCCGAATATCCTCTCCTTCCAAGAGCTGCTTCACCTGCGCGGTTCCATACGGTCGAGCACTGACTGGTAAGTGTACCGTGTTCAGAGATTTGGAGGTTAGTACGCCCATGCAACGTTATAACTCTCCACACCTTAACACCTGGACCAACAAAATCGTTGAGTTTTCGACATTGCTGGACTTACCCTCATCTTATATGGCGAGAGCTGGAAACCCGTAATACACAAAGGATCTTCGTCAATCATGATTGCTTAAGTGGACGAGATGTTATCGTTTTGGGGGGAGAGGGGGGGCACGTTGCATGTGCGTTATGACATCCAAATCTTTGTACACTCAGCGGTCAGCGTTATTACGAAACTGTTCTCCTCTCCCTCTGTGTCGTTTCAGTGCTGCATTTGTCCATGGCTTCATTTTTATGGATGGCAATGCGCGACCGAATCGAACACCGCAGGTGGAGGATATTCGGCGAATGGGCTGGCCTGCCCATTTCCTCTATTTAAATCCGATCGAGCACGTGTGATGCGCTAGGGAGGCTTCCTGCAGCACGCCCGCATCCACGTACGATCACCCAGCAATCACACGAAATAATACCTAGAATGGTGGTCCTATTATGGTTCAGTTTTGAGATACAAATTGACAGTTACATAACAGCAGTGAGGACTGCGTAAATCTGCGTAATCAGAATGGTGGTAGACTTCCCAGATTTCACTCACTTTACCACACTAACTGTTCGCAACATCAAGTCTCTCCTTTCTACTATCTTGAAAGTCGTCCCTCCATCCCGCCTTGACACGAAGTATTCCCTCGCCACTCACAGCAATGAGAAATATTTGCTCTCCCCCCCCCCCCCTCCCCCCTCCCATATGGCAAGTTTTACTGAAATCTAGAAACTGTCCGGCATTTGAATGACATTAAAGATTACGTATGTGGCTTAAATTAGAGAACATTACTTCCCGCTTCTGATGAGACCAAACTCGAGTTTGTACATATAAAAGCAATGACATAACAAAATGAATATGGTCTAGCGCATAAGCGTTTATAACGAATAATAAACAATACACATTAAAACATACTAAATTTCAATTTAGCCGGCAAAACTGATGCGTCTTTGCACATTGAAGCTACTTATGGTAATAAATCATACAAATCATATATGTTTTCAAGTTGCAAAGGTTTTAATACTTGACAACGTAAGTTTTAGTTATCATTCAGAAACTGTTGATATTGGGAATAGGTAACATTGCCCCATACGCCTAGACTTGAGATTTGCCTGCTTTAATTTTCTGTTAATCTATGGAGAATATTGTGATCTGACATATTTACATAATGAAAAGATATAAAAACCAAATCCAATATATAAAATAATTATAAATATGTGACTTTCAGGGATGGTAATTGAAATCCCGATCACCCACTCAGTTTTACCACAGTTCTGTACTGACCTGTTCCCTACGCTCCTTCAGTACGCATAGTGCATTCTTAACGTATTTCGTGTATTTTTATGTAACTTTTTTGTTTTTTTTCTTCATTTTAAATGTAAACCACTAATGTAGATTGTGAACGGCCCGGATAGCGGCCCCTCGTTCTTCTCTCCAACAATAGATGGCAGCACTCATGCTACACTGGTTTACCAGTTTGCATCCTCTTTCGCATCCGCTACATACAGGGTGTTTCAAAAATGACCGGTATATTTGAAACGGCAATAAAAACTAAACGAGCAGCGATAGAAATACACTGTTTGTTGCAATATGCTTGGGACAACAGTACATTTTCAGGCGGACAAACTTTCGAAATTACAGTAGCTACAATTTTCAACAAAAGATGGCGCTGCAAGTGATGTGAAAGATATAGAGGACAACGTAGTCTGTGGGTGCGCCATTCTGTACGTCGTCTTTCTGCTGTAAGCGTGTGCTGTTCACAACGTGCAAGTGTGCTGTAGACAACATGGTTTATTCCTTAGAACAGAGGATTTTTCTGGTGTTGGAATTCTACCGCCTAGAACACAGTGTTGTTGCAACAAGACGAAGTTTTCAACGGAGGTTTAATGTAACCAAAGGACCGAAAAGCGATACAATAAAGACCTGTTCGAAAAATTTCAACGGACTGGGAACGTGACGGATGAACGTGCTGGAAAGGTAGGGCGACCGCATACGGCAACCACAGAGGGCAACCCGCAGCTAGTGCAGCAGGTGATCCAACAGCGGCCTCGGGTTTCCATTCGTCGTGTTGCAGCTGCGGTCCAAATGACGCCAACGTCCACGTATCGTCTCATGCGCCACAGTTTACACCTCTATCCATACAAAATTCAAACGCGGCAACCCCTCAGCGCCGCTCCCATTGCTGCACGAGAGACATTCGCTAACGATATAGTGCACAGGATTGATGACGGCGATATGCATGTGGGCAGCATTTGGTTTACTGACGAAGCTTATTTTTACCTGGACGGCTTCGTCAATAAACAGAACTGGCGCATATGGGGAACCGAAAAGCCCCATGTTGCAGTCCCATCGTTCCTGCATCCTCAAAAAGTACTGGTCTGGGCCGCCATTTCTTCCAAAGGAATCATTGGCCCATTTTTCAGATCCGAAACGATTACTGCATCACGATATCTGGACATTCTTCGTGAATTTGTGGCGGTACAAACTGCCTTAGACGACACTGCGAACACCTCGTGGTTTATGCAAGATGGTGCCGGGCCACATCGCACGGCCGACGTCTTTAATTTCCTGAATGAATATTTCGATGATCGTGTGATTGCTTTGGGCTATCCGAAACATACAGGAGGCGGCGTGGATTGGCCTCCCTATTCGCCAGACATTAACCCCTGTGACTTCTTTCTGTGGGGATACTTGAAGGACCAGGTGTACCGCCAGAATCCAGAAACAATTGAACAGCTGAAGCAGTACATCTCATCTGCATGTGAAGCCATTCCGCCAGACACGTTGTCAAAGGTTTCGGGTAATTTCATTCAGAGACTACACCATATTATTGCTACGCATGGTGGATATGTGGAAAATATCGTACTATAGAGTTTCCCAGACCGCAGCGCCATCTGTTGTTGAAAATTGTAACTACTGTAATTTCGAAAGTTTGTCTGCCTGAAAATGTACTGTTGTCCCAAGCATATTGCAACAAACGGTGTATTTCTATCGCTGCTCGTTTAGTTTTTATTGCCGTTTCAAATATACCAGTCATTTTTGAAACACCCTGTAGGTAGCACACGGCGCCTAGTACACGTCCACCGCGGCGCTAGGGGCCACGGCTCCACGTGTAAGTGACCTGGTATTATTTGTATGTTTCCTTACCCAGTCAGTCGTCCGTAGCACTGTCTGGTGTCACTTTCGCATTGACATAGATTTCACAGCACCTAGCCCGACCGGCAGTTTTGAAATGTTTTTAAAACTTTTTTATGAATTTTTTTTATTTTTTTATTTTTTTTGCTTATGTGTGTTGCTGCGTATAAAAATTACCTCCCGTCTCCGGCTACTCCTAATCGACATCTGAACATGGGTTTATGAGAGCTCGAAACCGGTCGTGTGATAATAAAAGGATTTTACAACAGAAGCGATATTTTCTACCTCTGGGATTATCCAACACCTTGTTTGCAAAGATTGCATGAAGCGATCAGCAGTTATTAGTTTGCAGTGACTACTGTAAGTATATTTGTTGCCTGTGGTCAAGTAACATCTACTGATTTTGCGATATCTGTAATATTTAAACCTTAATAAATGCTCCTCAATGTCATAAGCATACTGATGCGTTTGGATTTGTCGTGGTGTGAAACATCGAATTATGCAGGACATGCCCTCCTGACGAGACTGGAGGTCTATTACTTATTACCTATTGTCGGGGAAAACCCTTCTATTGTCCGCTGGCCCCTGCAGTCGGACGCAGATCTCATGATACATTATAAGACTTCTCTGTGGCTGATTTCTCGATCATATGTAATGGATTACAAGACTCCCACTTAATGCAGTATGTAGCTTTTGAAATGAAGTTGCACTAATTCCAATATACCTAAACACGTCCTACATCCGCATCAGATGAGTAGTATAAATAACTTTGTGTTAATGTATGAAGCAGCATGAGCATTATTTGATACGACATGAACTTAAAATATGTAAATGCAAGATAAATATTAATAAAATTAAAGAATGTAACTGACATGCTAAGTAAACGTCATATAAACATACACAAGCGAGCAAATACTAAGGAAACATAATAAAACTGCATATACGAAGACAGTAACTTGTTCTCGAAAGAACAGTTACTTTGATGACCATGCACTTTTCCCTGGAATAAATGATGACTAACTGACAACCTCAGCTGCCGAGAGGTGTTGTTGTTATACCTCGATGTGGACAGCTGAAAATATGTGTCCCGACCGGGACTCGAACCCGGGATCTCCTGCTTACATGGCAGACGCTCTATCCATCTTTTTTTTTTTTTGTTTTTTTTTTTTAAAGTAGCTTTTTGATTTTTTTTATTTATATTTTTTTTTCACCAGGAAAAGGGTAAATGGAAAAAAGATCTTTATTGGTACAAACTTAAATACAACAGAAATGCCATCCTTCCGGCGAAAATAACACAAGACAATATACTCGTACAAGGCGAGGATTTTTTTTTTATGAACATGGTGTAGGGAAAAAAAGAATAATAGGTCTGATGTAATCTAAGAGGTGTGAAGCAATATACAGTGGAGTGAGGGAAAGACCGGTGTTGTCTGGGGTAGTGCATTAAAGAAAGGAGGCGCGTGTCCATGCGCCTATTCCACTGTGGGTTACAATGTAGAAAGTAGCGCGGGGAGTCTCAGATGTCAGCAGGGGGGGCGGGAGTGCTGTCGGCGTGTGGCACCATCCAACTGAGCGGGGGTGAAGTAAAGATCGCGTGTAGGTAATTGGCGAAGAAGGCGCGGTAGCGCGGTCGCTGTTCGACTTCACTGTGGGCGGTTTGTAAGTATTGCCAGAAATCAAGGCGTGATTTGTCGCCACCATTATACATGTAGGTGATCGTCCATCCCTTGACCCAGACAATCGCATGATTTTTGGAGGCGGGGAAATAAGTATTCTGAGGATATATAAAAGTCCATGGGTCAATCGAGTCCGGCGGAACGCGGAGGTAACAGGCTACGAACTGTCGGGCAAGTTTCCAGACGTCACTGGTGGCAGTACAAGTCAGTTGATGGACATCGTCATCCACGAGGTGGCAAATGGAACAAAGTGGACAGTCCTATAGTCCGATGGCGTGAAGGCGATGGTTTGTGGCGAATTTTTCATTTGCGACTTGGTACCATGTTGCCCGGACGTTGGAGGGAAGAAAAGGCTGGTGGATGTGACGCCAAACCGTTGGCCACCGCGTGGACGGATGTCTCAGTTCGATATTGTTGCTGGATATGGAACGAAGGAGAGGGGTGTAAAAATCTTTAGGTCGAGGAGAACGCGTGGTCGGTAAGTGTGTGTGAGCATAACTGAAGTCGACGATGAAATCAGAAATGTGCATCAAATGGTGCTTGATGTGTCCGACTGGTACTGGTGGTGTTATGGTCGCGGGCACAAGAATTTCCAGCAAGCTGCGCGTAAGGGAGGTGCCCCCGTGCCACTGCTTGTGCATGGTGGACATGTACAAGGACGCCGCTCGGAGTCGCACATTGACAAGGCCGAGGCCTCCTGCTCGCGGGGGAAGGGTGAGCGTGTCGCAGCGGACCTTAAAGATCGTACCGGCTGTAAGGAAGTATCCGAGGGCAGCCTGAAGGCTGCGTCCAATAGTTGATGGCAGCGGGAGGACCTGTGCGATGTGGACCATTCTGGCCGCCACATGTTGATTGAGGTATTGGACACGTTGTAAAGAATCGAGTCGTCGGAGAAGATTTTGTCCCGTAAGCGGATCAAGAGGAGGAGGTCGTCCGCATAAGCACGACATCGAAAACTGTGCTGTCGCAAAGTGAGACCAGAAAGGTGGCTCGTCAGACTCCCGATGAGTGGCTCCAGGCTTATGGCATATAGTAGGGTCGAAAGTGGGCAGCCTTGCCGTACGGAACGCCGGATCGCCACTGGTCCTGCCACACGGCCGTTAACCTGAATCAGAGATTCGGCGGTGCCGTACAGGCGCCGGATCACGTCGATAAAGGCTGGTGGAAAACCCATGCGGTTCATCACTGAGAACAGAAAAAGATGCCGCAATTTGTCGAATGCGCTGTCAAAATCAATGGCAACCACTGCGGCGCGGAGTCTGCACGCCACTGCCAGTGCAATTAAATCGCGACATTCTCCTGTGGCCGTTTGTATATTAACTGAGCCGCCCGGAGTTGTCTGTTCCGGGGATAGAATGCTAGGCAGGATCTTGCGGCATCGCGTTGCCAGTAGGCGTGTAAAAATTTTACAGTCTGCGTTAAGCAGAGTCAGGGGACGGTAATGTGCTGTCGTCACACCTGGTGTCGGCTTGTGGATGGGTATAATAATTCCCGTGACGAAGGACGGCGGTACGGCGTTCCCTATCGTCAGCAGTTCATTAAACATCGTTGTCCACCGTGATGCCATTAGTGTGAAGAAAGCGCGATAAAATTCTATCGGCAATCCGTCGACACCAGGTGACTTATTCAGAGCACCTTTTTTGATTGCATCGTGGATTTCGTCACCCGTAATGGGCTCCAGCAGCTCGTCCGCTTCGTCGCTGGTGAGGGTGCGAGTTACGTGTGGTAACACAGACTCCTCAGCGTGGTTGTTGGTAGTCTCCTCCTGGTACATTGTGCGGTAGTGGTCGACAAAGGCACTGACGATTTCGGCCTGGCAAGTGACGTGCTGGCCGCGACAGGTGGTGATCTCGGTGATGAGTTGTCGTCGTCGATGTTTCCTATCGGAGGCGATATGATGCATGGTCGGATGTTCTTGTTCCGCCGAATCTTGACGTCGGGTTCGCACCATAGCCCCCTGCAGTCTACGGCGTGTCAAAGTTACAATTTGCGCCTTAATCCTGCTGCGTTCCCTCTGGGAGTCGGGGGTGGGCGGTTGGGCGTCCAGGTCGCGGAGAACGGCGTAGAAATAGTCGGTAGTGTGCCGGCGCCACGTAGGCAGGTTTGGCACATTCTAGCCACCAGGTCAAGGTCGTGCAGTATTTAGGTAAGCGACGTTCACAGGTGGCCCATGTCTCGGTAACACGTTGAAGACATTCGGGATCATGAAGATGGGAGGTGTTTAGCTTCCACGGTGCACGACTACGCCAGACCACTTGCTTGGGGAAGAGAATGTTGCAGATGTAGGCACAGTGGTCCGAAAAGGCCAGGGGCCAAAGTTCTGCACCTTGGACTGCAGGTGTGAGTTCCCGAGAGACGTAAATTCTATCAAGGCGGCTCGCGGAGTGACTCGTCTGGTAAGTATGTCCAGGCGCGTCGCCGTGCCGAACTTCCCAAGTGTCGCGGAGCAACAGATCTCGGACGACAAGACGCAGTTCTTGACAGGTGTTGTAGTGGGGCACTTGATCTTTAGGGTGCAAGACGCAATTAAAATCACCCCCAAGCAAGTAATGGTCGCAGCGTCCAAGAAACAAAGGAGCGATTTCTTCTGAATAGAAGAGGGCCCTGTCGCGTCTGCGGGTGGAGCCTGACGGAGCGTAAATGTTGATGATACGCGTCCCCATGACGGTGACGGCCATGCCTCTGGCAGATGGAAGGTATGTGATATCGGCCACTGGAATGCCTTCTCTGGCGTAGATGGCTACGCCGCGTCCCAGGTGGTCACCAGGAGAAGGATAAGTCTTATATCCCGCGACGTCTGGTAGTGTGGCCAGGTGTACTTCCTGTAGTAGTGCGATATCGACGTCCGACGCCCATATCATCTCTCGCAGCAGTTGAAGTTTCACGGGTGAGCTAATGGTGTTAGTGTTGATCGTCGCTATTCGGTAGGTTTGGAGCTGTAACCCACCGTGGAGGGGAACTCCACCGGCGGAGGATGAAGAGGGACGAGGCAACGGTGAGTCGTGCCGTACGCCACCTGACGGCATTATCAGCGGCGTAACGATGCTTCCGTCTGGGGTAACTCTGTCCCCAGCGTGTGGTCCGGCTCCTCATCGACGTCCTCACTCCACACCATTGAAGGCGTTGTCGTTGTGATGGTCGTACGTTCCACTTCGGTCGTAGGGGCAGAGGACGTCTCGGCGGCAGTCGCATCTGTGGAGTCCATTGGTTCAGGAGCACCTGAGCGAGCCAGTAGAGTAGGCATCGACGTATCCACAGTCGGCGTCATGTTGCCGTCATTCGTATCGTCGTGTAGGTTCTCCGAGGCCTCGTCGGGGCGGACGGCCTCTGGAGCATCGGGGGGTGGTGATCCGTCTCGTTCCGAGACCGTACGGCGCCTCCTCTTGCGCCTCTTAGGTGAACGTTGTTTGCGGGTTCGTCCCTCCGTGTCGGAAGACGGGAGGGAGTCGCGTCGCTCTGAGAGGAAGGCCGTCGCGGGAACGTCAAATGAAGGGGCTTCCATATGTTCAGGCGGGTGGGTGTCGGAAGTCGTCGCTGTTGGTAGTGGCGCCGGAGTAGCGTCAGGCTTTGAGCGCGACGCGTCGGCCCCAGCGGTATCCGTAGCAGCTGGAAGGGTCACCGGTGCATGGTCCGATGGGCGGCGGCCGGTGGGTGGAGAACAGAGCGCCGATGCGTAGGTGATCGGTAAAACCGTAGTCGGAGCCGGAGGTGCCATGGTAGCGGCTGGCAATTGGGTGATTCGTCGCTGAAGACACTCAGATCTGAGGTGGCCTTCTTTGCCGCACCCGGAACAGGTCTTGGGTTGGCCGTCGTATATGACAACCGCGCGGCACCCGCTAATTTGCAGGTAAGATGGCACGTGGCGATGGAGGTCGATGGTGATCTGCCGTACACCGTTAAGAACAGGGTACGTTTGGAATTGCGCCCAGCGTTCGGCAGTGTGGCCGTGTACAGTGCCATAGGGGCGGAAAGCCGCGATTACGTCTTCCGCTGGAAGCTCGAACGGGAGTTCGAAAACTCGTATGGTGCGCATTCCTAAGCCGGCATGGTCGACAGTGACCGCTCCGACATTGCCGTCGGCGTGGCAAAAGCGTAATCCATGGTTGGTGTCACGAAGTATTCTTTCACATACCGCGTCATTGACGACTTTGACGTACACAGTACTGCTTAATATGGACAAATGGATGCCCAAGATGTCAGAAGCTGGGATCTTAGCAACGTCGCGTAGGAAGCGTTCCACTTCCAAGGCCTTTGGTCGTGCGTAGTCGGTGCAGAAGTTGAAACGTAAAGTTGATTTTCGAAAACGGTTGGCCATGATTCTAGTGCACGTAAGCGACACGTAAGTGACGGCCGCTGAAATGTAAACAACAGCGAGCGCGCGCGCTCCGCAGGCGGAAATAACAACACGTCCGCATTGCACGGCGGCGAAAGCCGGACTACATCTGAGCCACCGAGGACACTGATGAATAGCGCGACTGCAGGGACTTATCACTTCCACGCCTCCCGTGAGACACACATTCCCAACTGTCCACAATTCTACATATGTATTGTACCTTATAAATAAATTGCATTGAAATACCTGTCTTTCGCGCTGTTGCGGTCTTTTAAACGACGATTACTACTGAATATGAGCAGAATGAATATGTAATGGTCCTAAATATTTGGTCTGTGGTATTAGTTAACTCTGTGGCATTTCGTTTCACTGCACTATAATACGCTGATATTTTAGAATAGCTTATTTGTGGCGTCTGTCGCCAGTGTTGTCCGTACTCTTGAAGTTACTATTTCCGTTGCCCCAGCTGCCAAATACTACACCCATATATGTGGCGATTCGCTGTCACCATCAGGAAACAAGTGTGTCGAAATGTGACTACTATACAGTTCCCAGTGATGATACACCACAACGTATCCGCATAGACAAGGCTCTGAATTCTTTTCCAGTGGCCACAAGGAAAAGCAACGCTGCAGACGGAATTACTAGGTGTAGAAGTATGAAACCGGAATTTGGTTGCAATACTTAGTCGTCTGTTGTTTGAAACTGATAAACAATATTTTATTCGAAACAATCTCAAAATATAAACATTTCTCCCAGCTCTCCGGCAGGCTGTGAATGGCACGAAAAAAAAACACAGTTCTTCTTCTGAAACGAACCAGTCACCGAGACGTTTTCATACGAACTGATGCGTTGTTCAGTGAGAGCGCGTCTCAGTGATGCAAATAGATGATAATCGGACGGAGACAAGTCTGGAGAAGGAGCCGCATGCCCTTGTATTTCCCAGCTGAACGCCTCTATGGTTTTCCTGACCCTTTTTGCTGTGTGTGATGGGGAGTTATCATGGATCAATATGACTTTGTGTTGCTGTTTCCATATTCCTGTCGTTTACCACGTAATGCTCGATTTAATTTGCTCGTTTTCTGTTGATAGCGATCGGTATTAATCGTTTGACCACGTTTTAACAGCTCATAATAAATGACACCCTTCTGATCCCCGAAACACAGTTCTTCTTTCTAAAGCGATTTGTCTTGCAGTGGATGTTGATGGTTTCCCTGGATTCACTCACGATTTACGACGCTTAGGATTCTCAAAATATATCCATTTTTCATCACCTGTCACTACTGGACGAATAAATGTACTTTCTCTTGTATCTAGCGAGCAGCATTTCACATGTGGTCTTTCGATCTGCCTGCCGTCTTCATTCGTGTTCATGCGGAACCCATTTTCCAACTTTCTGCACCTTTCTCGTCGCTTTCAACCAACGAGAAACGACTTTCTGCGTCACATTCAATGGTGCCGCAAGTTCCTGTTGAGTTTGAGTATCATCTTCATCCAATAACGCCTGCAATACGTTGTCTTCGAACATTTTTGGTGGTTCGCCGAGCTCGTCGTTTCTCACGTCAAAATAACCACTTCCGAATTTTTTGAACCACTCAAAACACTGTGTTTTCCAAAGAGCATGTTCTCCGAAAGCTTCGACAAGCGTTCGATGCTTTTCTGCAGACGTTTTCTTCAAATGATAACGTGAAAGCAGTACTGTCCGCAAATAGTGGTTCGTAGGCACAATACTCGACATGTTTACAGGTTCGAAACTGATACCGATGTATGGAACTTGGGTTACTGTGTCTTGACATTCGTCGTCAGCCGTTACAGGAAGCATATGGCGCCTCAGACGCGGTCTCACAGGCCCTACACTGACGGCTAGCACTATCTATAGGGAAATACCGGTTTCATACTTCTACACCTGAGAATCCTTCGACAAAATATCCTTGATTTTGTGCTAAATTTTCACAGTATTCTTTCCACGAGAAAACAAGCAACTAATATTTCAACAGTAGCCATTTAAAATAACTTGATAACATTAAATTTTATTTAAACAGGCGAAGGGCTCCACTATACATTTCTTAACATATTCTCATCTATAAATTAAATTTTACCCCAAATAATTTCCGTTCTGAGTATCGTAGTTCACATTTAATTCCATCAATAACCTGTATACATTAACACATGAAAATCACTCGAAATTAAAACAGATGATTAATTACATAATTTCTTTAAATATCACCTTTTCTTATAAGATATACAAATTGTCTTTTTAAATAAACAAACTTTCGTGATTTCGCCAACTTCCAGGCATCAAAAATTACGCCAGCTGTTTGTTTTTCAACTACCTCCAGTCATCAATTTTTGAGTGTCCCCATATTCTGTACGTATCTCTTAATACTATCAATTTCATCATAAAACAAAATATAAAATATCTTATCAAAACTATATTAAACATCAAATACACTTAGTAATTTTATCCATAATTGTATACGCAGTACATTCAGTTATGGTCACTGAAATAGGTCTTCGGCTACTCCCTCTGGAGTACCTGTAGCATGCGACTGGGCCATTGGATGATAGCCACTGAGCACCATGTCGAAAGTTGTTCTTCATTTTCTACCTTCGTGTTCGAATTTTAACCGTATTTTCCTGTAAAAATTATTCCATATCGTTGTGACAGGGTGCTACAGCAACCAGTTCCGAACTATTTCGGAATAAAAACAGTCTTCGTTACGCAACCAAAACTGTTTTCATTCTGAAACATTTTTCCTCAAATGTAACATCATTTTACATCTCATCGTAAAATCAGTAACAACGTCGTTTACTAATCCTTTCACAGTGACGCAACTCATTCCAAACTAAAATCTTTGATTGATTCTACTAATATTTCTTCTCTTATAAGCTTGTTCATCCCACGTACTGTGATTCTAAATTTCATACCACTGACTTAAAAAAACTGCCGACTTCTTGTTCTTATGTACATTTACAGAATTTTTCGATGTGGTTGTCACGTTGTTCCCATCATCGAGAAGCGCATATATTTTCTCCTCACAAATTTCGATTTCTGTGGTTGGCTGCACATTTTCACTTTCTTCGTTATCCAAACATTTCTCCCTTAACAGTTCATTCTTGATTTTCATTCTCGTTCAAAACATACCTTAACAAGAGACTGTTCCCAAGCGTCGTCAGCTCAATCGAATAATTAATCAAACACTACCTTAACTCCCATTTCGTTTATTCTTTCCTTAAGTCCTCCTGCAGCCTTCAAATTTTTCCAGTGCCCATAAATGCGGTAATAACGTCTTCATTCTTCTTCCATATAATCTACAATCATCAATAGAATATTCATATTCGCCCTTGTCATACCAGTCACTGTCAACATCTGCAACTGTAACTGAGCCCCCATGACCAGCGAAAACGTGTGTGGAGAAGAGCCAGACAGTCGTGGGATACCATACTGGCAGTCGCTACCACATTTTTTTTTTTTTTTTTTTGTCATCCGTCTTCTGACTGGCTTGATGCCGCCCGCCACGAATTCCTTTGTAACCTCCTCCTCACTTATCGACCTTAATGACAGTGAAAAATTAAACCGCGTGTACCTAATGGAAAATTGGGAAAAGCAATCTTCACCGAAGTTAATCTGTCGGTAAAGAGGGAGGAAAGGGTTACATCTAAATGAAAGGAAAAACGTTTGTCCTGAGGCTTAGTCTGTAGCTTCGCCTCCAATACCGAAACCTTTTCCTGTAGCTCGTCAACTAGTGGGTGTAGCTTTGCCATCAGTTCACTAATTCTCACCTTCGTTGATTCCTCTTTGGCCATATTGATCTCACCTGGAGGAATGCGCCCAGTAGTCTCTGCAATTACTTCCTCTGGATATGTGCACACTGCTATCGTCCGACCGTATAACGTCAGCTCTAACCTCATACACACTGTAATCTGCGTGCTTTTCTACAAATCGTGTCCGGTTATCACTAAAATTCTCGTAATCTTTCTTCTTAATACTTTCGCAATGTTTAAACTGGAGTTTTGCGTCGGATGGGTCGGCCACTTCCACCACTATAACTTACGGTAAAGTCTGCCAGTCAGGGCCAGAACTTTCCGTTAGTACTTCAACATCCAACTCCTGCGGGACGAAACACGACGAATCTTGCTCGTGCTCCCCATTAACATCAACTATTTCTGGTAAAGTCTGCCGGTTAGGGCCAGAACTTTCTATCACTTCACAAACACTACCTTCCTGCGGGACGAGACGCGGCAAATCCTGCCCGCACTCACCATAAAAACTTCTCCTGTACAGGCCCCTATAATCTCTCAGTTCGTCGTATAAGCGACCGAACTGCCTTAACCAGACCTCATCCCTCTCTGCATCCCCTCGCTCGATGACGGACGTGTTATCCGACATCTGATCTTCTCTCAACAATTGCGAATCATTCTTAAACTCAATCTCCAGTTCCGCTGTGGGTGTTACAGCTGCCACTTTATAATCGTTTTCCGGAACACTACTTAAATTGTTCTCACTGACAGTGAATGTATTTTCTACTGCCGTGTCTACAGCTGATCTACTACTTGTGGGCGCACTCCTTTCTCTTAACACTGGCACACTCTCCCACCGTTCAATATTCCATACGAAATTTTCATAACGACGACACCTGTGTTTTCTCCTGTTATTGGGCCTCAAAAATTTCTCCACGCCCGGTCGGCCCCTCACCGGCGCGGCTAATGGTTTCCCTGTCTCGTCCCAGCAGATACGCTCCCCGGATGCTGCTGAGGCGGCTGATCACACCCTCTGGTGTTATTACTGGTTTCCGTCATTCCTGTTATTATTTGCATTGTACCGATTGTCATTACGGCCTGAACCACTATTGTTATTGCTGCCAAGATTGCGGTATGCATTATTCCCAAAGTTATCTTTGTTGTGGTTGCTGTGGTACCCGTTGTTGTTACCACGGCCTCTACCACTGTCGCGATTATTGCACCAATTGTCCTCGTCCTCAACTCTTTCCAGGAAATCATTGATTGTCCTGTAATTGCTTCCTGCGTAGCGTTTTGTATCATCTGGAAGCTTCTTGTAGTGTTCCCAGATTATTTCGGATTCCGTGCGGCGATCACGCAAATATTCCAACTTGCGGATCCAGCCCTCACAAAACTCCTTCATAGAGCAACGCGAATTCGCATTGAAAGGCCTCGATACGACAAATTCGCGCCAGACACTTTGTTGTTTTTGCTCTGACCAGTACTCAGCCAGAAACAAATTTTTAAACTCGTCAAAAGTCTGGTTCGTAATGTTGAGGTTTAGGCCCCAACGCTTGGCATCACCAGCCAACACGTCAATAACCGCATTAATTTTTCTCTCATTAGTCCATGATACGGGTAAAACTCTTTCACAATTTTTAATGAAATCCGTCGCGTGTATACCGCCTTTTCTCAAGGGGTCGAACCGCTCCTCTTTCGTCAACAATTCCGAACTATGTGCACAGATTGGCACATAGCTATGTTTTTCGTCAAGTTTCTTATCTAATTCCGACACTCTCTTTAATTACTTGGCAAGTGGTTGTCGCAAGTGTTTCCACTTCCCTCTTTTTCTCTTCGCAGGTAATAGCCTGCTTCCTCACTTTAATATATACTTCAGACACTAAAGCCTTTAAAGTTTCCACCTTCTGTTAACCTCTTTTTTCACTAATTGAATTTGTTCCGTCACCTTATTCTCGATGATCGGAGCAACTGCTTCTCCTACACTTTTCTCGATTCTGCTAATTTCGGAATAAAAACGAGTATTTATGCTCGCAAATTTCCACCTGTTTAAGATTACCGATTTCGGTATTAATCACAACAATATCTTCTTTGATTTTATCAAATTTTGTGTTAACAACTCCAACATTGTTGTTAACAACATTAATAGCTTTGTTTTGATTGTCTAGCTTCCGTTCAATTTTTTCAGATGAGCTTCTTGCTTGGCTGACTGAGCTTCTTGCTTGGCAGCCTGAGTTTCAATTTCTGCCGATTGACTCTTGATTTCATTAATCAAAACATTCAATAAATCATTACTATTAAAAACAGTCTTGACCACAATTTATTTAATAAGGTGACCGGTTTCGACCACTACTGTGGTCACCTTCAGACCATTGAGTAGGAACCTCTTTGTTGGAGAAACAAAGAGGTTCCTACTCAATGGTCTGAAGATGACCACAGTAGTGGTCGAAACCGGTCACCTTATTAAATAAATTGTGGTCAAGACTGTTTTTAATAGTACTTATTTATAAGACATTGATCACTGCTGTTCCCATAATGCATTCAAAAGTAATTCATTCAATAAATCAGTTAAATTCCCAGAAACTACCGGTTTTACTTCCGTAGCGGCTTCCTCTCTAATTGTCCCCCCGTATTCGTCATCAAGGGGTTCAGATTTGATTTTCACTTCCGATTCCGAAACATTTTCTAAAGTTTGGAATTCCATTTCTGCTCTTTGTTGCGTTTCGGCGGTCGCATCTTTCATGCTAGTCGCCTGCCCCTGGACAATGGGTACCGCGGTGCGCGTTTCCCACTGTTCGACCGATTGTTCCGTATCCAAGTCTACCAAATTTTGGTAATTGCTGCCTTCACTCAGTTTAATAATTTTCAATATAAGTAACAAATCTCAAATCTAATTACGATTGCTCCCACTACCTAATCTCACTGACGTAACGACCTGTTCGTAACCAATACTTTGTTACGAGATTTGCACCATACAAAATTCGTGTCCAGAACAACCTCAAATCTGAAGATTGTCCTGACACCAGGTCGCCACGTGTAACCTCCCCCTCACTTATCGACCTTAGTGACAGTGAAAAATTAAACCGCGTGTACCTAATGGAAATTTGGGAAAAGCAATCGTCACCGAAGTTAATCTGTCGGTAAAGATGGAGGAAAGGGTTGCATCTAAATGAAAGAAAAATGCAAATGAAACTGGTGGAAATTAATTATGAAAAGGGGTAAAGTTAATAAGGAAAGTAAACGTGCGGCCGTTACGTTAACAATTAACTAACGGTAATTAGGTATTTAAGATTTGGGGGAAATTACGGTCGCCAGTCCTATGGACAATTACTATAGTAACTGAAAAAGAAAGGTTATTACACATATAATTAGCACTAGAAGCGTGGCAACTGAGAGTTGAAACGTGTAGTGTGAAAACTGAAAGTTTGTCAGAAGTAATAAATTTCGCTACACTCTGACTTAATTTAGCAAAAGAATTAATAAAACCGGATAATTGAAAGTTAATTTAGTGACTGAAAGTAATAGAGAGCTTTGTTCCTGAAGCACATCGAAATTCAGTAAAATACGGTTAGTCTTGGGCTACTTCAGCAATCATTTCAAAAGCTACTTTGAACTTGTATTAAATGATTCAGAACAATTAACAATAGTAAAATTTAGTACGTACCAAGTTGAGCTGCAGTCACAGGTAAGCTAAAATATGCTAACAAAAGTCGCATTCTTAATTTGTGCTTGTGTAATCTAAATATTGTAGCCAGCTATGAATACCTTAACTGAACTTTGAAATTAAAGCAGTAAAATGGAATGATATTACTTTAATGCTGGCGTCTGAATTTCAACGACACTCGGGTTCATTCCGGAAAAGGAACGGACCCTGCTTGGTACTGCAATTGGGACAATGAGCAACAAAGGTCCATGATAAGTTGCTGTAATTTAGTGAGAAAAATTTAACAGTTTGAAAAGCTGAGGTCTGCCATACAGTTGTAAAACTTTACGTGCTACCAGTCTTCCTTGTGGGTTGATTGAAGGTTTGAAGTCGTCGATCGAGGAGGTGGCGACAGTCACTCATTGTCGACCGTCGCTGTTGCAGAAGCTGGATGTTGGCGCGCCTTCTTCTCGACACGGTCTCCAGCCGAAACAGGCTCTTGATGTGTGCCAGCTAACGCTTCCCGTCCGCGACACCGTGTCAGAAACTATCATAGCAATTCGAGCGCAATTACATGCTGCCAAACCCCGAAAGAGTGGCAACTCGCGGGAGCGTCACACAACACACCTGCTCCACTGCACTACTCCAGCGAGACTCTCTCTGCCCGCGCTCCACACGGCCGAGTTCACACTACCAAAGATCCTAAACACGACCTATCCATGTATTCGTTCGATTGCTTAGTTTTCCCTAGGCAAGACCCAGCGTAAAAATACAAACAGTATTTACAAATCAAACCAATTATACATCGACATAAATGCATGTATATACATATAGTAAAACAATTACAATATACAAAGACACAGAAATGTTATATCTTCAGGTAACAAAATAAGGAAAAAAAATGTGCAGTGCAATAGATGGAAATAGGAGGATTTGCATTTCCGGTGTTACACCTTTCCTGTGCTTACCTCTTCATCTCAGAGTAGCACTTGCAACCTACATCCTCAATTATTTGCTAGATGTATTCCAATCTCTGTCTTCTTTTGCCCTCAACATGTTCCTCTAGTACCATGAATGGCATTTCCCCACGTCTTAACAGATGTCCTATCATCCTGTCCCTTCTCCTTATCAGTGTTTCCCACATGTTCCTTTCCGATTCTGTGCAGAACCTCCTCATTCCTTACCTTATCAGTCCACTTAATTTTCAACATTCGTCTGTAGCACCACATCTCAAATGCTTCGATTCTCTTTGTTCCAGTTTTCCCACAGTCAGTATTTCACTACCATACAATACCGTACTCCAGATGTACATTGTCAGAAATTTCTTTCTCAAATGAAGGCCGATATTAGATATTAGTAGACTTCTCTTGGCCAGGAATGCCCTTTTTGCCATTGGTAATCTGCTTTTAATGTCCTCCTTACTCCGTCTGTCACTGGTTATTTTACTGCCTAGGTAGCAGAATTCCTTAACATCATATACTTTCTGACCATCAATCCCGATGTTTAGTGTCTCACAGTTCTCATTTTTTCTACTTCCCATTACCTCCGTCTTTCTACGATTTACTCTCAATCCATACTCTGTACTCATTAGATTGTTCATTCCGTTCAGCAGATCATGTAATGCTTCTTCACTTTCACTCATAATTGCAATGTCATCAGCAAATCGTATTATTGATATCCTTTCACCTTGAATTTTATTTTCACTTCTGACCATTCTTTTATTTCCATCATCGCTTCCTCTATGTACAAATTGAACAGTAGGGGAGTCTTACACCCTTTTTATTACGAACACTTTGTTCTGGGTCGTCCACTCTTAATATTACATCTTGGCTGTTGTACATATTATCTATGACCCATCTCTCCCTATAGCTCACTCCTACGTTTCCCAGAATTTCGAACACCTAGCACCATTTAACACTGTCAAACGCTTTTTCCAAGTTGACAAATCCTACGAAAGTGTATTGACTTTTCTTTAGTCTTGCTCCCATTATTAACCGTGTATGGTTATGGTTAGGTGGTTTCTTATTCTATGACTGAACACAACTGTGTAAGCTGTAATGACATTCCCGGAATGAGATTTTCACTCTGCAGCGGAGTGTGCGCTGATATGAAACTTCCTGGCAGATTAAAACTGTGTGCCCGACCGAGACTCGAACTCGGGACCTTTGCCTGGAGCACTTGCCCGCGAAGGGCAAAGGTCCCTAGTTCGAGTCTCGGTCGGGCACACAGTTTTAATCTGCCAGGAAGTTTTGTAATGACATTGTATAATATCGCAATTTTGTTACGGAAATACGAGATTTTACACAGATTACAATGTGACAATGTTAAGACAGTTGGCAAAGTGCCGCATCTCGGCCTCAGAAAGTTAAATAATCCGAAATACAACAATATTAAATTTTTAACTAGAAGTTTCTTTACAAAATAATTCTTATGATTACGTCATGATGTTGGCCAGTACTAAGATAAATCATCAGATTCCGATTTAAAGTTCGGTACTATTTTTAGGATGACAATCAAGTGTACGGAGGATGGTTAGTTTTGTGACAAGTCGAGCAAACGATTACCCAAGACCGCTCGAGTTTACAGTGGATGCAAGTTGGTGAACCAATAAGTTTACGCCTCTGCATGTGGAATTTATCTTAGCTGCAATGATTTGTCGTCTACCTAGCTGCTCCCCCCCCTCCACCCCCCCACCCCTAAATTCCTATAAAATCTATTTAAGCCTTTGCTGAATTTTCCAGGAGAAACTCTCCCTAAGTCTCTCGATTTACAAGAAAACATGAACCCATCCCTAGTCTCAGACTATGGCAATATACACGCACATGGCTGGAGCAGCATTCATAATATAATGCCCTCTCAGTTCTCACAAGAACAATTAACTAACTAACTGGTTCGTTTCTCCACTGTTGGAGCTCAACGATGCTACAGCTAATTTCTAGCTGGAGTTCAGCCGCTGTGAACACATTGTTCACACAAATTTCGCCTCTGTGTCGTACAGAGTGTTATGCGCTCCGGTCTGCACTTGACGCCGATTCAGAGAAGAGTCCCCCGAAATCTGCTTCTTGTCTTTGACATAGACAAACTGTCTCCCCACCTGGGTTCTTTCATTCTCCACGTCATAGCTTTTTTCGGCCAAAGCAGCATTCCTCTTATTTTGTGGAAAATCTCTCTACCAATCGCAAGGGTCCTGCCATTAAACTGCTTCGAAATCTCGCCACTTCACTCCTTCTCGGCGCGCTTCCACCAACTGGATATTGTGTGCCTGCTCCAGACAACTAAAAAGTTACATGTGTCTATCACGTTTGTACCACTTGCAGTTCACATGGTCGAATGCCTCACTGGTTTTGTTTGTATACCTTTGGCAATCCCAAAAAGCAGTTTTCTGAAGCTTCTTTCTGTCCTACTTCTAGTGGCCCATTATACGCCCTGCAGTATACGTCACCTGTCCGGTCGCTGACTTTCGCTGTGGGACGCTCGCCCTTAAGAGCTTTCTGTAGTCTCTCCTGGGCTGCAGCCTCTCCATCTGCCCGAACTGACTTCCACGCAAAACGTTTCCTCTCGCTGCGTGTTTCACCTTCTGCTCATTGGCATGCATTATATAGGAGTGATGCGTTAATACCATCGATTGAGTGTCATCCCTTTTGCATTACATACTTATCGGCAAATCTGCTCGTTACTACTGAAGTAAGTTAGGTGCCATATTCACCTTCCCGTTATGATGTAGGAACTCTTATGTAAGGTGCGAAATTGACCTTCATTTATTCTACCACCTTACAACTGCAACGTCAGAATTGTCTCTCTGGTGCCTTTACGTTTTCTAAAGCCAAACTGATCATCACCTCGCACATTCTCAGTGCTCTTTTCTATTCTTCTGTATATTATTCTTGTAAGGAACTCGGATGCTTCAGCTATTAAGCTGTTTCTGCGGTAATTCTCACACTTGTCAGCTCTTGGTGTCTTCAGAATAGTGTGGATGATGCTTTTCCGAGAGTCAGATGGTATGTCGCCAGACTCATACATTCTACACACCAGTTTGAATCGTCATTGTGTTACCACTTTCCCCAATGACTGTAGAAATTCTCATGGAATGTCATCTATCTCTTCTGCCTTATTTGATCTCAAGTCCTCCAAAGCTTTCTTAAATTCTGATTCTAATACTGGATCCCCTATCTCTTCTAAATCGACTACTTCTTTTAGTACATCACACAAATTTCCCCCTCATAGAGGCCGTCACGGTATTCTTTCCACTTATCGGCTGTCTTCTGTACTTTTAATAGTGGAATTCCCATTGCACTCTTAATGTTATCACCCTTGCTTTAAATGTCATCGAAGGTTGTTTTGACTTTCCTGTATGCTAGGTCAGTTCCTCTGACAATCATTTCCTTTTCGATGTCTTCACATTTTTCCTATAACCATTTCGTCTTAGCTTCCCTGCACATCCTATTTATTTTATTCCTCAAGGAATTATATTTCTCTATTCCGGAGTTTCCTGGAACATTTTTGAACTTCCTCCTTTCATCGATCAATTGAAGTATTTCTTCTGTTACCCATAACTTCTTCGCAGTTACCTACTTTGTACCTATGTTTTCTTCCCAACTTCTGTGTTGGCCATTTTTGGAGATGTCCATTCCTCTTCAACTGTACTGGCCACTGATCTATTCCTTATTGCTGTATCTATAGCCTTAGAGAAATTCAACTGTATCTCATCATTCCTCAGCACTTCCGTATCCAACTTTTTTATGTATTGATCCTTCCTGACTAATGTTTTAAACTTCAGACTACTCTTCATCACTGCTATTTGGTGACCTGAATCTATATCCGCTCCTGGGTATGCCTTACAATCCAGTATCTGATTTCGGAATCTCCATCTGACCATGATGTAAACCAACAAATCTTTCTGTATCACTCAGCCTTTTCCACGTATACCTCCTCCTCTTGTGATTCTCGAACAGATTATTCGCAATTACTAGCTGAAACTTGTTACAGAACTCATTTAGTCTTTCTCTTTCCTCATTCCTTGTCGCTAGCTCGTATTCTCCTGTAACTTTTTCTTCAACTCCTTCCCCTACAACTGCTTTCCAGTCTCCCATGACTATTAGATTTTCATCTCCCTTTACATACTGTATTACCCTTTCAATATCCTTATACACTTTCTCTATCTCTTCACCTTCTGCTTGCGACGCCGGCATGTATACATCAACTACCGTTTACGGTGTTGGATCCCTGTTGTTTCTGATAAACGCTATCACTGAACTGATCACAACAATACATTCTCTGCCCTACCTCCCTATTCATAACGAATGCTACTCCAGTTATACCATTTTCTGCTGCTGTAGATATTATCCTATACTCATCTGACCAGAAATCCTTGACATCTTTCCACTTCACTTTACTCACCACTACTATATTTAGAGTGAGCCTTTGCATTTCCTATTTCAGATTTTCTAGTTTCCCTGTCACGTTCAAACTTCTGACATTCGACGTCCCGACTCATAGATCGTTATTCTTCCGTTGATTATTCAATGTTTTTCTCATGGTAACGTCCCCCTTGGCAGTCCCCTCCTGGAGATCCGAATGGGGGATTAATCAGGGGTCTTTTGCCAATGGACAGATGCTTATTCAATTACAGGCCACAAGTCCTGTGGATACACGTTACGTGTCTTTAATGCAGTGGTTTCCATTGTCTTCTGCATCCCCATGCCGTTGACCATTGCTGATTCTTCCACCTTTAGGGGCAGTCTCCCACCCCTCCATACCGCACGCCAACCTGGAGTGATGCTCTCGGGTGCCATTTCTTTTCACAGCAGGACCCCTTTGGTTGTCATCAGCGACACCTTTAGAGCACAGTGGTATGCTGACGCTGTTCTATGCCCTTCGTTGTAAGCCATCCTGGGCTTACATTACAGCAAGATAACGCTCACGATGAGAGTTTCTCTTGCTTGTCCTCTGCTTGCCAAATCCTACCTTGACCAGCAAGGTCGCTGAATCTGTCTCCAGTTGAGAGCGTTTGGAGCATTATGGGGAGGGCCCTTTAACCATCTCGTTGTTTTGATGATCTGACGTCTCAGTTAGACAGAAACTGGCATAATATCCCTTAGGAGGACATCCATCAGCTCTGTCAGTGCCAAGCCGAATAACACGTTGTTGAATTTCTCAGTCTATGAAGCTCTTTCTGTTCAATAAATCATCCAGTTTTTCAGAAATTATAATAATTTTTTGTCTGTACATGTACATCACATCTACCGTCTTCCTTCCCACTCGGGTTATTCTTTTGTGGTCCTTTTCTTGCATAAATTACAACACATCTACGCTCTCTCCTTCCTGTTAGGTTGCATCGCACCTCTATAAATCCACACTTTTAATCGTTTCCATTTCGGTTATTTGAGTCCTGTTCGTGGACCGTCTGCATACCCTTTGATTTTTTTTATGTATCCTGTCCTTTACCAGAATGGTTTATCTTTCCACTACCGGACGTGAGATGCTGTGAAAATTGGTTTTCTGATATCGTATGTCGAGTTTTTGGTTTGTAAACCTCATGCCCTCAAATATTTTATCCCTAACACGATTTAGAAAATTCCATCTAGATTGCTACTTCTAGTAATAATTGTTATTATTTCTGTGATTGTTATTATTTTCACTATGTTCATTGAAGTTACTGTTATTTACATTTTGATTCCAGTTTCCTTGCCTGTTTTTAAAATGTTGTGCTTTTAATTTTAGTGTCCTTTACAATTCTTCCACAAAGGTCTAGAAATTCATCTATCGAACTAATCGGGTTACGTACCAGATCCCAGAGGAGCAATTGCAGCAACCGTGTTTTGAGTGTAGTAACTTCAGTTAATAAATCCACCGACCGTTTCACGTTCGTTAACTTTGACAGCCCATGCATTGAAACACTGCCTAGCCTTTTGTTCGGTCCGTTTATCCCTTCTAATACCGGTATATAATGACCCCAGGCCGTAATTTTCTGTAAAATATACCTTATTTCCTATTGCTAAAAATTATGAAAAATTCTGACTTTTCCTGAATTAAGTAATGGGTTCGTAATATATTAATATAACTTTTGTAAAATATTTTGTTTTGCAGAAAATCAAGAGAGAACCACTGAATACCATTGGGGTTAAATGCGACCCCATTTCTCTCTTGCGGTTTTATAGCCCCATAATGCTGCATTAAATCCAACTGTTGCTGTATTTCCTTTGTTTTATTCTTGTAAATATTGTAGTAGCGTGTGATTGTTGCCAATACTTTATAAGCTGACAGTTATTTCTTCCATACAAGTAGAAACTACTATTATGTGTGTTGCATTTAGTGAAAAATGTCTCGTCACCTTTCCGAACACGTAGTGCTTGAAATATTACTGCAGGATAATCCTCTATCTGGAGAATCAAATAGTGATATCAGCGATATAGTTTATGATGTCTCATGCAGCGATGGAGAAATTGACGTCTTTGAAGAGAATATTCCTCAATCAGACGGAAGTTCAGAAGAAGATTTGGACAGCGCAGATGTCCAGCCTGAACAGGAAGTAACACATATTTCTGACTGTTATATGTAAGTACACATTGTATTTTTGTAAATGTGCGTTAGGGTCTAGCACCAAGATATACCCTTTGTATTATTTATTTTGTGTAGGTCTAAAAACAAAGAAGAATTGTGGCACAAACACGAGTTGAGAAGAGCTTGTGGAAGAGAAGAGAGATGGAACATAATGCGAGTAAGGCCAGGTCCAACAAAATTCGCAGTGAAAAATGTAGACTCCATAGAATCAGGTTTTCAGCTGTTTCTTAGGAAAAACATTGTTGATGTAATTCTAAAGTGGACTAACAAAGAGGGTAGTCTTCTTTACGGTAGTAAATGGAAACCAGTAGATGCCATTGAACTGAAGTGCTTTATCGGTGTCTTGATCCTAGCAGGTGCTTGCAAGGCCCATAATGAAGCAGTTACACATCTGTGGAACAAAGAGGATGGTAGACCTATTTTTAGTGAAGCAATGGCTAGAAATCGCCTTACGCAAATTTCAAGGTGCATCCGATTTGATGACGCAGATTTGACGTTACAACCGTGCTCCTGACAAGCTGGCTCCCATTACAGAAATATTTGAAATGTGGGTACACACATTTCAAGAAGCATATGTTCCTCACAGCAATGTAACAATTGATGAACAACTTGTGGCATTTCGTGGTAGATGTCCATTTCGGCAATATATTCCTTCGAAACCAGGAAAATATGGGTTGAAATTATAGGCTGTATGTGATAGTGCATTGTCTTACGTTCCCAATCTCCAAGTTTACACTGGTCGACAAGAAAATGAATTTCGTGAAGTTGGTCAAGGCAAGAGAGTTGCTTTAGAAATGGTGAAAGGCTTAGAAAACAGTGGTAGAAATGTAACAACTGACAATTTTTTCACTAGCCTTAGTTTGGCGAGAGAACTTCTGAAAATCAATCTCACATTTTTAGGAACAATTAGAAAAAATAAAGGAGAACTACCACAAGCTTTCACTCAGTCCAAAGGTCGAGTCAAATATTCATCTATTTTTGGATTCCAAGAGCATGCTTCAATTGTTTCATATTGTCCGAAAAAGGGAAAAGTTGTAACTTTGCTCAGTACAATGCATTCAAAGAAAGAAGTGGAGGGTAGTGAAGAATGCAAGCCAGTAATGATTCTGGATTATAATAAAACAAAATCAGGAGTAGATACCATGGACAAGCTGGTTAGAACGTACACTACAAAGGGGATGAGCAGAAGGTGGCCAATGGTATTATTTTACAACATGATTGATATCAGTGCACTGAATGCATTTATCATATGGCTACATCTTACACCAGACTGGGCAGAAAGGACCAACTACAAGAGACGGGAAATTCTCATAGAATTAGGAAAGCAGCTCGTCGGAAGAAAGCCAGACAAAATTATTTCCCCAGTACTTCCATCAACAGTACAGACAAAAATAAAGGAACGTGTCCGTTTTGTAAAGGGTCTGAGGACAGAAAATTCACTGATAAATGTTCAAAATGTGGATGTTCTGTGTATAAAAACCACTCTGAAATTTATTGCTGCAAATGTAATGCGTCATAAATGTCAATTCGATATTTAATCATAAATGTTTGTAGTTTCATGAGAATCGTTTGCAAATTTTACAGAATTAAATAGTATTAAAAATATGCATTTTAATTGAATGTAATGTCACTGACATCATGTTTTAGATTGTGGAAAAAATAAGGAACGTGATTTTATTCTACCATTATTAAAACTATCCTTAATAAAAAATAAATTTCGTTGGGGTTACAAAAGACCCCAGTGGTACTCAGTATAACAAAAAATACTCGGTATTGGAAGGGTTAAGGACTCATTCTGCCGTCAGTCTCCTTTGCTTCACTCTAGAATTCGTTCCAAAATCATTTCTCGAACACATTTTAACCGGAAAACGAACTATTCATTAAATCTGTCCATTACCGAGCGTCGCCTTCCAACTGCCTTTTCGCGTATTTAATCTTACAGTCTTCTGACATTCCCTCTCTACAAGCCGCAAGATAATTTACTGGATGATACTTGCCACCTGTTTCCAATTTACGTCAATTATAGTAGCGGCTGCTTATCAAATAATTTAGTTCTCTCTGCACAATTTTAATCTGCTGATCACGCTGCATTATCTGAGCACGGAATACCGCTTCAAAAATCTCTTTTTGCCACTTACAATTTTGCCACATAGATTGCTACACACTTTACTCGTCTCATCTTCAGATGTATTTTGCCTTTCCACACATCAGTCTACATTACTACACAGTTCATTGTGTACCTTTGTATCTTTTTTATCACTTCTACCAGTGGCTTCTCGACAGAGTCACCTATACTTTTAGCCAGCCCAACATCATTAGAAATTTTGACCATTTTTGGTCGTATTTCGTTTGAAGTACTCTCCATCACACCCTCTATCTCACATTTAATCTTCCCTATCTCAGTTTCCACGCGTTCAATCTTTGAATTTTAATTCTAAATTTCATTGAACTATTTTAGAATTTAATACCCTCCTACTAGATTGTAATCCCCCCCTCCCATCATTTGCAATAACTTCGTCAACTAACCTTCTGCGAAATTAATTCCCTTCTCAGATTTCAGACTAAGTAGCATTTCCCGATGCACATAAGCTCAATGACTGTTTAGTCCCGACACTACCCATTTCCGACGGTAGACCTGTAAATTCATATATGTTCACGCTTTCGTTGTCAGAACTTAACCTTTGTGCCATGATGTCTGCCTCCTCTGCGCCGCTGACGCCGAAGGTAAAGTTGCGGCAGCCCATTGAAAATGAAGTTAATGGACATGCTGCCGTGCGTGGACCCGTGATGCTGTAGCCGATGCCAAAGTATGCTCCGCTGTCTGCGTCTCCGCTGCTGGCCTAGCGTTGCTACCTCTGCATCGCCGAGTCCCCGGTTCGATTTCCGGCCGGGTTTGGGATATTCTCTGTAAATTCATATATGTTCACGCTTTCGTTGTCAGAACTTAACCTTTGTGCCATGATGTCTGCCTCCTCTGCGCCGCTGACGCCGAAGGTAAAGTTGCGGCAGCCCATTGAAAATGAAGTTAATGGACATGTTGCCGTGCGTGGACCCGTGATGCTGTAGCCGATGCCAAAGTATGCTCCGCTGTCTGCGTCTCCGCTGCTGGCCTAGCGTTGCTACCTCTGCATCGCCGAGTCCCCGGTTCGATTTCCGGCCGGGTTTGGGATATTCTCTGCCGAGGACTGGGTGTTTGTGTTGTCCTCATCATTTGATCATCATTCGTTTTGACTGTGTGTGTGTGGGCCTTTCTACGGGCACTGATAACCACACAGTTGAGCGCTCCACAAACAAAACATCATCATCATCATCATCCGCTGCTGGCTGCCGATGTCTCATGCTCAGCACACCTCTGTGTTGCCATCTTCTTCTTTCTTCTAATTCCAGTTTAAGTTTACTTCTTTCCACGCCTCTCTACTGCACATTCGTACTCATACAAGTGCTGCAAAATTTTAAGCTCGGAGCCCCCCATGCCAACTGCCTATTGTGCTTCAGATTCAAGATCTGTATCACTAAATATTAGCAATGCTAAGTAAATCACCTAAGCAATTGCAAAAGGATTTGGACTCACATCCAGGTTGCGGAAAATCCCATTTCCGACGTGCCAACTTTAGAGAATCACGGATACATTTTCTAATCAGTTTCCTGAAGATAAACCATATTTGCGACATTCAAAAATTAAGGGTTTGTGGTCGGTTGATATTTGACCTATGGATGGATCAGTTTAGAAAAGGTTTCTCGACGTTGTCATAGGGAGATGATTCGCACGTCTGCTTTTATGCTCGTTAGCTGAGATAGCTGAAGCAACAGTTCCAGATAGTGATCCTCCACTGAAATAGCTAAAGTACAGGTTATTACCTGCTGATAATAAATTGATTTGGACGACATGACAAATCTACACTGAACAAATTGATAATCAATTAATCACATGAAGGAGCATTTCGTCCGCATCTCGTGGTCTAATGGTTCACAGTTTAAACAGCGGGCGGACGGTCTCGGTTTAATTCATGTCTACAACCGTGCACAATCGCTTTATCTCAACACTATGCGTCGCACGTGGACCTCTGCCCGCGCCAGTATGACGGGCACCCCGATAGCTGAAGTGGCACCACATTTTACCGGCACTCGCCCACATCACAGAGTTCTTTATTGGCCTCAACTACTTAAGATCAGACCTTCCGACGACACGGATGCCCAGCACGAGCCGTCTAAGGCGCTACAGTCATGGACTGTGCGACTGGTCCCGGAGGAGGTTCGAGTCCTCCCTCGGGCATGGGTGTGTGTGTTTGTCTTTAGGATAAATTAGGTTAAGTAGGGTGTATGCTTAGGGACTGATGACATTAGCAGTTAAGTCCCACAAGATTTCACACACATTTACCCAGCACGAAAGGCTATTATCGCCGTTATCAAAAGCAGCAGCATGTCAATACCGCCGCACACAGACATCCCGAAGGTGGCTGGAACACGGTGTGGCGGGCAGTGCACACGCCTTTTCTACCTACGACGGCGCGTTCATTGTGGTACGTGGTTGTGAAGTTCGCTACTCGTCAGAGACTACATTCCATTCATCTGGCGGACGACCCCTTGTGTCCGACATGCTGAGTCGCTGACTCGGATGCACACCGCCTGACTTGCGCCCCGACTCACGACTGCTAGCTACTCACGCAGCGCATGCTGGCGTTAATCTTACTGCGATTGCCTGATGATGTATTGCGCCCCGACGGCGTATATTTCCCAGAGAGCAGAACGAACGCTGTTAACTGGCTAAAAGGTATGACCCTTTACCACATATTTCGTGAAGTTCACAAAGGCCACTCGACTTTTGGTCCCTACTGACGTCGACACATGCAGGCTTCGGCCGCCACCGGAAGTACAGGACCCACTTCGCTAATTATTTGGGTTCATTTGCGGACCCTCCTGCTCACTGGGGCGTTCCGAGTAGGAGATGCTGAAACTGAAGAAGAATCCTGGAACATATTGATCCACTACGAAGGGAATAGGGGGGGAACACCTACCAACAGAGGAGAAGACGACTCGGACGCTCGGCTACGGCAGTTGCTGGATCGTTTTTTCAATAAAGCAAAATTAATTTCAAAAATACAAAAAATGAAAAAAAACAAATAAAATAAAAATAAATAAAACAACATAGACAAACCTGATCAATCCTCTTCCTGATCCTTCCACCCTAGAACACGTTGCGTTCATATGGATGGCGACGGCACGGCGACGCGATGCCAAACCCGACCGTAACCATGCCGACCCTGAGAAAACGTTGAACAAAGGCACGGGCAAAAGAAGAAGAATACAAGAAGAAGTATGTAGAAATGATGGTCCCACAATAATTCAGTTTTTTTTTCTTTCTTTAAGTTCCCAGTCTTCCGATTGGTTTGTTGCACCCCGCCATGAATGCCTCTCGTGTGAGAACCTTGTCATCACAGAGTAGCACTTACGACCTACGTCCTCCGTTATTTGCTGGGTGTATTCCAATCTCTGTCTTCCTCTACAGCTTTTACCCTCTACAACTCCCCCTACTACCATCGAAATTATTCCACGATGTCTCAGCAGATGTCCTATCATCCTGTCCCTTCTTCTTCTTCGTGTTTTCCGTATATTCCCTTCCTCGTCAATTCTCTGCCGAACCTCCTCATTCCTTGCCTTATCAGTCCACCTAATTTTCAACACCTCATTTAAAATGCTTTAATTCTCTTCTGTTCAGGTTTTCCGACTGTCCATGTTTCACTAATATACAATGCAGAGCTCCAAAAGTATACTGTCAGAAATTTTTTCCCCTAAGTAAAAGCTATGTTTGATAGTAGTAAACTTCTCTTTGTCAGGGATGACCTTTTTGCAGGTGCTAGTCTGCTTTTGCTGCCCTCCCTGCTCCATCTAATATTGGTTATTTCGCTGCCCAGGTAGTAACATTCCTTAACTTTGTCTACTTCGTGGCCATCAATCCTGATGTTAACTTTTTCGTTGTTCATATTTCTGCTACATGTCATTACATTCGTCTTCATTCAGTTTACTCTCAATCCATATTTCTATACTCATTAGGTTTTTCATTCCATTCGGAATGTCCTGTAATCCTTCACAGTCACTGAAGATACCAATGTCATCAGCAAATATTATCATTGATATTCTTTGACCTAGAATTTTAATCCTACTCTTCAACATTTGTTTTACTTACGTCATTGCTTCTTCGATGCACAGATTTCGCAAACGGTGAAATACTACATCCCTTACACCCTTTTTAATCCCAGCACTTTGTTCTTGATCTTCCACTCTTATTGCTCCCTCTGGGCTCTTGTAGATATTGTATATTTCACGTTTTTCCCTGTAGCTTACCCCTATTTTGCTCAGAATGTCAAACATCTTGCACCATTTTACATTGTCAAACGCTTTTTCCATGTTGACAAATGCCACGAACCTGTCTTGATATTTCTTTAGTCTTGCTTCCATCATCAACCGCAATGTCAGAATTGCCTCTCAGGTGCCTTTACTTTTTTCAACGCCAAACCGATTGTCTTCTAACAGGTCCTAATTTTTGTGTTCCATTCTTCTGTACATTATTCTTGTCAGCAACTTGTACGCATGAGCCGTTAAGCCGACTGTGCGATAATTCTCGCACTTATCGTCTCTTACAATCTTGGGAAACGTGTGTATAATGTTTTTCAGAAAGTCTGATGGTATATCGCCAGTGCCATACGTTCTACGCAGTAACGTGAAAATTCTGAAGGAATGTTACCTCCACCTTATGCCTAATCTGATTTTAAGTATTCGAAAGCACTTTTAAATTTTGATTCTACTACTGTATCCCATATCACTCCACTGTCGCATTCTGTTCCTTCTTCTCTCACGTTATCAGACAATTCCTCTCCCCATAGCGAGATTCGGCAGTTAAACAACCGGGGCTGGTTAGAGCGGGGAGGGGTGAGGGTGTGGGCCGGCTGGTGTGGCCGAACGGTTCTAGGCGCTACAGTCCGGCTCCGCGCGACCGCTACGGTCGCTGGTTCGAACCCTGCCTTGGGCATGGATATGTGTGATCTCCTTAAGTTAAAGGGTTTACGTAGTTCTAAGATCTAGGGGACTGATGACCTGAGATGTGAAGTCCCATAGTGCTCAGGGCCATTTGAACCATTTTTGGGGGAAGGGGTGGGGAGAAGATCGAATGGCTACTGTGCAGTGGGAACAAGACATCCGGCATTTAGGAGGTTGCCTTCTATTAGTTGTTAAGGTAATAATAATGAACTGCTAAGTGCGCCTTTTCCACAATTGATGCATGGTGGTTGGAAATGCAATCAACAGCATTAAAAATTCCAGCCAATTCAGACTGATGAAAGCTGGTATCTGGTGGCTAACAACTAACACTTGGGGGGTAATAGGAATGGTGGTTGTTAATTAGCAATTTGCTGACTTGAACCTGGAAGAATCGGTTTCGGGTGTTTGAAAATATCACCACACAGGAGATCCTTGGATGTGACATTATTGCTAACGTGAGATTGCTTCTGGAATTGTTTGGTGGTTACCTTGACTTTAACTTTTGTCGAAATAATTTACCGTTTTGTGATCATCGGGCAGATAAGCGAGAGACACGAAGGCTTAGGGATATCCGAGGTGGACGAACAACTGCAATATCTACCTGTAGAAAATAAGTAGAAGGTTAACTGGTTTTGTCCTGATTTTGCTGCTGTATTAACAGAAAAGACAGGGATTACGCACCTAATTACATACAACATTGAAGTGACTGATATACCCCTCAGGAAACTGCCTGCTAGGTTATCGCCAGTACACACGAAACAGCTGGAACAGACGGTGTAAAAGATGACACAACAAGTTGTAACTCGGTCATAGCCAGCCTTTTATTCAACCCCTATAGTTACAGTAGATGAACCGCACGGGGGAGTTCGACCAGTTGCTGATTAACAAGAGCTCAACAAGAAGATAATTTTATGTCCCATCTTGGATCCTAATTTTTGCTCTGCTTGATTTAAGGGTGCTAGAACATTCGTTACCTCGGATCTGAACCAGGCACATTATCATATACCACTAGATGAAATCTCCAAATCTCTAAGGGCATTTAGCACTGACTGGAATCTCTTTGAAATTAACAGGATACCCACTGGGCTGGCCACAACGGCCTCATTATTATCTCAGTTACTGGAGAACCTGTTTGAGGGTTTTACGTTCGAATTCGTTTACTGTTATTTGGATGATTTCGTCGTGCATAGTACGTAAATGAAGGAACATTTGAAATATTCAGAGATGTTTTTCAAAGACTATGCAAAGCAGGGCTGACTGCGAATCCTAACAAGGTTCAATTTGCTGATCGATGTATGCAGTTCTTTCACCACCCAGTATACTCAGCAGGACTGACTATCATTCCAAGAGCACAAAATCTACAACGAGCTTTCCTGCTCCTTCCTGTGTTCGGCAAGTCTCTCGATTCGTCGGCATAGCGAACATTTTCCAGTCCAGGCATAAAAACAGAAAAAAGTAATTATTAAACTGCTGCAAAGGTTAATATGATACTGATAGTCCATTCAGAATACGCAATGAGTAAAATACACCTATTGGGTGGAATATTGTTTCCCAGCTGGCTCCGATACAAATACCTCTCCATCAGACACATCACCAAGAGACGGTGCACGTAAATGCGCGGCGCATTAAACACACGTGTGTATGCATAATGAGCACGGAATTAACTAAATTTGATTTCACTACATGATTTATTCATGAGTGCACGAGTTTAATATTAATGTCCCATCGGATCCGAAGTTAAATCGATAATCGGACTAGACGCTTTCAGCAGCATGCATCCTGAAATATCAGTAATTCGCCATCGATATTATCATGCAGTTAAACGAGTAAAATGTTCGATGATATAATTCGCCATGTAAATTTTATGCTTATGGAATTTTACAAAAGCTCTGTATCCGCAAAGAATTGGAACTGGCCTTTTAGATATTACTACCGATTAATATACGGGTTCAGACATCTTACCGCTTAATATGAAGAGAATATTTTGCAATTTATGTTTTAAATGTACAGAGTACAAATGAGAGTCAATGTCATTACACGTCTCGATCCAATAACACTTCGTAAATAGATTATGTCAGCTTTCACGTGAGTTGTTAATCCCATTAAAATTCATGCTCCAGAGAAAACGTCACGTCAAGCTTCCACATGTAGTAAAATCTCTCTGGGAACCGTACTAAACGCTGTCTGTGCGACGTTATGTGAAGCTCGTAATTGTATGTACAGTTACTCCGGTGGACTTGTTTTCGTTAAATGATTCAACGGCGAAACTGAGTTCAGACTGAGAGTAAATGTAGGGATCCACAAGTTAGGGCACCCCAATAGAAAGGTTCCATGAAAGTTAGATGTGCCTCGTCAGCTGCTAGCGATGTACACTGAACAACCAGAAAAACTGGTACACCTGCCTGATTTCGTGTCGGGCCCCTACGAGCACACAGAAGGATTCGACTTATACCTAAAGTAGTGCTGGAGGGAACTGACACCATGAACCCTGCAAGGCTGCCCATAAATTCGAAAAAGTATTAGGGGATTGAGATCTCTTCCGAACAGTAAGTTGGAAGGCATCCCAGATATGGTCAATAATGTTCATGTCTGGGGAGCTTGGTATTGCAGCGGAAGTGTTTAAACTCAGAAGAGTATTCCTGGAGCCACTGTGTAGCAATTCTGGACATGTGAGGTGTCGCATTATCCTCCTGAATTTGCCGAAGTCCGTCGGAATGCAAAATGGACATATATGGATGCAGATTATCAGACAAGTTGCTCACGTACGTCTAACCCGTCAGAGTCGCATCTATACGTATCAGAGGTCCCGTATCATACCAATTGCACACACCCAATACAGAGCCTCCACCGGCATGAATCGTTTCCCGCTGACATGCAGGGTCTATGGATGTATGAGGTTGTCTCCATAACCGTGCACGTCCATCTACTCGATACAATTTGAAACGGGACGCGTTCGACCAGGCAACGTGTTTCTAGTCATCAGCAGTCCAATGTCGATGTTGATGCGCGCAGGCGAGGGGCAAAGCTTTGTGTCGTGCAGTCATCAAGGGTACACGAGTGGACATTCGGCTCCGAAAGCCCATATCGACGAAGTTCGCATACTGACCCTTGTTGATGGCCCAGCATTGAAATCTGCAGCAGTTTGCGGAAGGATTGCACCTCTGTCACGTTGAACGATTCTCTTCAGTTGTCGTTGGCCTCGTTTTTGCAGGCTCTTTTTCCGGCCGCAGTGAAGTGGGACATTTGATGTTTTACCGGATCCCTAATATTCACGATACACTCGTGAAATGGTCATACGGGAAAACCCACACTTCATTGCTACCTCGGAGATGCTGCCTCCCACCGCTCGTGCGGCGACTGTAACACCACGATCAAAACTCACTTCCATCTTGATAGTCTGCCATTGTAGCAGCAGTAACCCATCTAACAACTGCGCCAGACGCTTGTTGTCTTATATGGGCGTTGCCGACCGCTGTGCCGTATTCTGCCTGTTCACATATCTCTGTATTTGAATACGTATGCCGATACCGGTTTCCTTGGTGTTTCAGTGTAGTTAATGATGCTCAAATTTCCGTGGATCTCTCTCTAAGAAATTGATTGACGTAGATCCTTCAACTCGAAAGCTTACGCTACGAAATAGTCATCTGACTCGCCTGAACAACAGCGTCTCACTAGCTTGTGAACAACAGTATTCACAACATTTTGTAGTTCAATGAACGTTACTCCCAAGCAGATTTTGATTTTAGCGTTGCGCGCTTTAGAGATTGTCTTTGTTTTGGTTATTGTTTATCTTTTACTTCACAGAGAAGTAATTTTTCGATTTCTTGAAGACTGTTCTATCATTCCCAGCTCCCCTTGAATCTACGTCCACGTAGTTTCGTTGATGTGCTGCTGGCGCGAACCTTGCGCTGAGATATAACCAGAAAGCCCCCGATTCTTTAAATGATTAGACTCCCAAGTATAAAACAGCTACGAACTTCTCATTACTTTACAAATGAGTTATTGTGTTGAACATTTAACAGTAAGCATGTAAGTGAAAACTAGTTCAGAAAGTTGCATATTACCAAGTTCTCTCAATATCAAACAGTAGGCGAACAGGGTCAGTGTAATTTGCGCTGCGTTTGGAGCGGAAGCACGTTTTCCACGCATATCATTGTTTACGTCACCATATCTCCTGAACTGTGTTTCGTACAATGATATAATTTTTCAGATAAATTCGGTAAAGTATGTGGGTACTCTCTGCGATGTGCTGCGAGCAGAGTTGCTAGTAAATAAGTAACACATTAAAACGTCAGGCCGGATGTTGCAGTTTTACTACCTGAATAACGAAAAGGTATTGAGCGATAAACTCTTTGCGTCATCATTTCCTGGGGGGTCGTCAGAGAGAAAAAATTTCTGCTGAGTTTGAAATTATGTGTGAACGCTCTCATTCTCAAATAATGAACGAATTTACTCTGGGTACTTTGGAGCCGTGTATTATGCTGTCTCAACTTTAACACATGCCTTACTGTGTTAAGCTTTTAACATAAGGTAATATCTGTTGATAAGCAGGTTGTGAGAGCATTTTATATTTTTAAAATTCGGTCAGTAATTATATGAAATGCTGAAAATAAGGTTTATTGCCCTGGATGACTTTATATAGACATACTACATCTGGTAGTAGTACCATGAATCGCGTTAGTGGTTTAGCAATATGAATTCAGCAATGTTTGAATGCGATGAAAAGTTCATATACTAGGGAAGTGGAATACGATAATCTTAATGGAGAAGACGTAAGGTACAATTACTACGGGGGATTGATGGACGGGGGGAAAGATATAAGGGAGGAGAGATACTACTGGAATATTGATGTGTACTATAACTGGTAGTAGCGAACACCGTGTTCCAAAATCGAAACAGAAGAAGAATAAATTGGTAAAGACTCGAAGACAGAAAAAGTTAACAACTAGTTTACTTAGAGTTAAAGGAAGATTTTCAAATTACGTCCCATTAAGTAACTGATACCAAAATATGGACATAGAGTTATATCATAATTTAGTTACGATTAACAATAACTTGAATTGAGTTATGATGGAGCATAACATTGAAAGAGTACTTAAAGGCTATCTGAGGCCTTGAGCAATGGCGTAAGTTAAAGCGTCGAGAGCACTACGGTAGAGGATTGAAGTGTAACAAAGCAACAAATAATTAAAGCGGCTCAGGACACTATAGACACATGAATGTCTGATAAAAAGCAGTTAATCAATGTACGAACAGTGTTTAGCAAAATTAAGTTTAAGAAAGAGCTAAGATAACTGCAATACTGACTGTTTAGGGTTGAAATTTAAAGGAAGTTGAAAGAAGTGTAAGTCAACATGGATGATAAAGAAACTGAGATACTTACAGCTGCCGAGACGTACCGAAAGATTAAATGTAATTTAGCAAATGTAAAAGAGGAATCTCCGGCAACGGCTTCGCCGCAGTGGATATACCTGTTCCCATGAGATCACTGACGTTAAGCGCTGTCAGGCGGGGTCGGCACTTGGATGGGTGACCATCCAGGCCTCCATGGAGTGTTGTCACTTTTAAGGGTGCACTCAGCCTCGTGATGCCAATTGAGGAGCTACTCGACCGAATAGTAGCGGCTTCGCTCAAGAATACCATCATAACGACCGGAAGAGCGGTGTGCTGACCCCACGCCCCTCCTATCCGCATCCTCCTCTGAGGATGACACGGCGGTCGGATGGTCCCGATGGGCCATTTGTGGCCTGTAGACGGTTTTATTTTTTAAATTAGGAATGTACAAGAAGAGGACGCATAACCGTCGTAAGTTCAACAGAAAGAAATAGATCGCAGGATGTCATCGAATGTACGTAGGGAAGATTAGGAGGAGGTTCACGTGGAAGAAATTTATAATACAATGAAATAATGAGTGACACATCATTCAGTAGTCTCAGCTCTAATAATTTGTCAGGGACAGATACTATACTTTATCAGCTGTTACTGTACATGAAACTTCTTTTTATATAAAACAGTATTTCGATTGGGGTGTACAAAATAAATGACTCTCATTATATTTTCAGAAAAATGACAAACGTGATCCAAAAGTTAATAGGAAAACTGGTTCCGGCTGCCTTTATCATGATCACACACATCATTAAGTCTGAGTACGGCCAAAGAGCTTGAAAAGTATAACAATTTCAAGTTTACATGTGCTGAGAAAGAGGTCGACAGCTGTAGTCCGTAGGTGTACGGCACTGACAAAATAATTTAAAAACTCCGTAGTTTTTGAGGAAACTTAAATTCTGTATCGTCTAAGACCAAACGACAAACTTTGTAGCTAGCTTATCCGACGGACGAATTGCAAAACTGCCATACTCCACACTTACAAACTCGGTTTTAAGATCTGTTTTAGTTTTCTAGAAACATTATGTTCTCTCCGTAAAACATACCTGCTCACAAATTACAGTACTATAAATTGAAGTATTCGCTTGGTGTCGAAGAACTGTGGATGCGGACCCTGTAGTTCATTTCCTGCTCTTCCCGCAGCAAAGACTCGTGTTTCAGTTGTTGTATCCAAATCCTTCCAAAATAAAGAATGTAAATACTTGCGAATACATTAGGTACAAGCTAAAATTATGTTAATGATAGTGGATCATATAGCTTAGGTTTATTGTAATATATAGATTCAGGTTTACTATACTAAATAATGCAGAATGCAGTAAATGAGGAACAAGTCCTGCATTCGCAAATCATTTACAGCCAACGAATAAACAAAATTATGAAATGGTATATTTTAAAAAAGAACAAAAACATTCCTCAAAAGTGGGTTAGGTTTTAAAATGGAGCCATCAAACATGTAGCAGTACACTAGATATGAAATAAAAGTACGAATTCTGTTGATATTCCATACACTCTACCACATCACACGAAGAAAAATATTCATTTAAATAGAGCATTCACAAATCTGTAAGAACGTTCTTTTCAAAATCGGAAAGTAGCCACGAAACTGTGTCCAAAAAAGAAGAGTATGACGCATTCGCTATTCGTCTACCTGAATCGCCCCTCCAAGAAAAGGAAATCAAAGTTCTGGCATCCACATGCAAATGGATATGTTCACTAGCACCTATGAAAAAGACACTCAAAGTTCGACGTCCATATTTATAGAACGGACAATAATATTCAACATTATTAATTCACGGAAGGTCAAAATCAGCTGGTTAGAAGAACTAGGGAAGATCTAAAAGACATGGACGTTACGTATGTAAACTGTCTAGTGTTTGGAAAATAAATAGTAGTGAGGTACAGATTCGCACAAAATAGAAGAACGTCAAAAACACAGTCAAGAAATGGTCAGCAGGATGGAAGAAAAACATAATTAAATCATAAAGACATTTTGATAGGATAAGAAGGCAGAGATCGGCAAACCATCTAACTGGTCAAATGCACTCCTTAAGTCGGAAAAACTAAAAGAGTAAAACTAAGAGGGAGCGAGGTGGCGCAGCGCGAGGTGGCGCAGCGGTTAGCACACTGGACTCGCATTCGGCAGGAGAACGGTTCCAACACATGTACGGCCATCCAGATTTAAAGTTTCCGTGATCTCCCTATATCGCTCCAGGAAAATACCGGAATAGTTCCTTTGATAAGGCGCTTTCGATTTCCTTCACCATCGTCGGCATCATCTGAGCTTGCGCTCCGGCTCTAACGGTCTCTATGTCCACGGGATGTTAAACCTAATCTGCCTTCCTCCTTACGCCGAAGATATGCTAATCAAACGTGATTAATGCCTCCAACATAGTCACAATATCCGAGATTTGATTTGTTGCAGCCTGTGAAAGGGGATGATCTTATGGTACTGGCTTCCAAAATGCGTGTAATGCAAGAATGGTGCGATAGGAGAAAACAAAGCAGGAAACCTACTCCGACTGCAACGGCGCACCAGGCGCTGGCTCCACGAGGCCGGGCGAGTTTCGGAGAAGTTGACTTCCTCGGGAAGTTAAAACATTTCCATACGGGCGCACAAGCCGCGCGGAGCCGATAAAGACAACAACGCGCCGCTGGAGCCCAGCTTTAACGAAGTGCGCCTCTGTGGAAACACTCGGGCGTCGGCGTTCCCTCCTGCGTGGCCTCCACCAACCCAACGTCCTCCTCTTCCTCGTTCCACCCTCATTCCCCCCCCCCCCTCCCCTGCCGCCACCCCCGCCGCCCACCAGCGACGTACACCACGACGCAGCCAGCCTCCAGCTGGCGGTCTTTCATTAACACTTTAAGCGTCTCTGAGCGACGCGGCTTGAAAGTCTCAAAGATTGTCGCTCTGACTGTCTGGACGAACGACGAATTCAGAGAGCAAGATGGAAATAAAAGCCAAGACTTAAATATCCCGGATTTCAATGAGTTTCTAATGGGAAACAAGAGGAAGCTTGAATTTTGTTAGCTTCGGTAGCTTTCTCTACGTAATCATGTTTTGACTGCCCTCGATTCTGTCGTCCATCTCTTCTTTAGTTTCGCTAATCGTTTTATCTCTATGAACCTACCATACCCATCATCATTAAAAAAAATTTTCGTATTCGAATCTTTATCAACCTCTACAACGTTTCTCGTACTGTACCTTACATATCATTTTTGGCATCATAAAGTCCCAGCGTCAGAAGAAGTAGTAGTGCTTGGTACACATATCAGCTGCTGCCAACGCTTCAGCCTCAACTACACTACGGGCCAAAAAATTGCTACACCAAGAAGAAATGCAGATGATAAACAGGTATTCATTGGACAAATATATTATACTGACATGTGATTACATTTTCACTCAAATTGGGGACATAGATCCTGAGAGATCAGTACCAAGAACAACCACCTCTGGCCTGGGCATTGTGTCAAACAGAGCTTGGATGGCGTGTACAGGTACAGTTGCCCATGCAGCTTCAACACGATACCACAGTTCGAGTAGTGACTGGTGTATTGTGACGAGCCTGTTTCTTGGCGACCATTGACCAGGCGTTTTCAATTGGTGAGAGATTTGGAGAATGTGCTGGATAGGGCAGCAGTCGAAGATTTTCTGTATCCAGAAAGGCCCGTACAGGACCTGCAACATGCGGTCGTGCATTGTCCTGCTGAAATGTAGGGTTTCGCAGGGATCGAATGAACGGTAGGGCCACGAGTCGTAACGTCCACTGTTCAAAGTGCCGTCAATGCGAACAAGAGGTGCCCAAGACGTGTAACCAATGGGACCCCATAGCATCACGCCGGGTGATGCGTCAGTATGGTGATGACGAATAACGCTTCCAATGTGAGTTCACCGTGATGTCACCAAACACGGATGCGACCATTATGATACTGTAAACAGAACCTGGATTCATCCGAAAAAATGACGTTTTGCCATTCGTGCACCCAAGTTCATCGTTGAGTACACCATCGCAGGCGCTCCTGTCTGTGATGCGGCGTCAAGGGTAACCGCAGCCATGGTCTCCGAGCTGATAGTCCATGCTGCTGCAAACGTCGTTGAACTGTTAGTGCAGATGGTTGTTGTCTTGCAGGTGTCCCTATCAGTGATCGAGACGTGGCTGCACGGTCCGTTACAGCCATGCGGATAAGATGCCTGTTATCTCGACTCCTAGCGATACGGGGCCGTTGGGATCCAGCACGCCGTTCCGTATTACCCTCCTGAACCCACCGATTCCATATTCTGCTAACAGTCATTGGATCTCGACCAACGCGAGCAGCAATGTCGCGATACGATAAACCGCAATCGCGACAGGCTACAATCCGACCTTTATCAAATTCGGAAACGTGATGGTACGCATTTCTCTTCCTTACACGAGGCATCACAACAACGTTTCACCAGGCAACGCCGGTTAACTGCAGTTTGGCTCAATTGCTCTGAGAACTAAGGGACTTAACTTCTGAGGTCATCAGTCCCCTAGAACTTAGAACTACTTAAACCTAACTAACTTAAGAACATCACACACAACCATGCCCGAGGCAGGATTCGAACCTGCGACAGTAGCGGTCGCGCGGTTAACTGCTGTTTGTGTATGAGAAATCGATTGGAAACTTTCCTCATGTCAACACGTTGAAGGTGTCGCCACCGGCGCCAACCTTGTATGAATGCTCTGAAAAGCTAATCATTTGCATATCAAAGCATATTCTTTTTGTCGGTTACATTTCGCGTCTGTAGCACGTCATCTTGGTGGTGTAGTAATTTTAATGGCCAGTAGTGTATCAACAAAGAAGCGTACCAAGCTAACAATGAGACAGCTGCAGTCTACGACAGTGCAACAGTGCAACTCGTGTTGCACATGCCTAAAGAGCACTTTCCTCTTACCGTGACAGCAGACTGATGCTGCCCCGAACATAACAGTGGGTGTCTCTTCTAAGAGCCGTCGGTTGCAAATTCTATGGTGTTTCGAAAGATAGTTGCAATTTGGATTTTGTAATTTATACAAGGAGTAGTCCAAAACAAGTGCTGCTTATCCTGTAGTTTAAGTAACGTCCAGCGTCGATGAACTGGTCGGCTTGTTTCTCATTACAGACTTTTTTAAAGCGGTATTTTATGTACCCATTGATGAGATACATTGAAAATTAGTCACGTTTCTTATTCTAATTAACGTTATGTCCTGTACTGTAAGTCATAACGGTAAGTTGTTCGCCAACGTGTCTTTCTCCCTCCGACTTCATTAGTCTGGTGTGCAGCCAAGCCCCTTGCTGTCTGCTCCTACCGCCACGCTGTAGCGTTACTCGGTCGTCGGTCGCTGCACTACGCTCATTCTTTCTTTTTTGTTTTGTGCTGTGCCTGTTAATATATCGATAAACAGATGTCGAAGTAACTTCATTTGGTGCTCTTCTAACGAATTTGAACATAAAACCCAACATAAAAAAACGTTCTGGTTATAATGGGAAAAAAAACCGTAATGTGCTGTGGACATCCGGCTTTACAAATCGGATTATGAACGGCGTTTGATCAACTTAATGTAAAAACGAAAATGCAAATATTTGTCAGTCACGACTCTCAGCAGGAATACTCATTATACAGGGTGGTGAGAAACAGTCCGATAAAATTTGTAAGCGTGTTGCTCTGCTGAGAAATAAGTGCTAAGAAAAATGTTTTACACGTTGCACCGTTCCCGAGTTATTAAGCAATGAAGTTAACGAATCAGGTCATCGCGCGTGCAAAGTCAAGGAGCCTGCCAGAGGTGGTGTCGCCGAATTCGATGGTTTCCTCAAATCGAAGAAGAGAGCAATGCAAAAGTTAAACAACTGACTCTAGCAGAGATCGATCTATGCAATGAGAACAACTGACATTACTGGTATCAGTTATGTAGCAGACCTTTATCTGCTAATAATTTGATCGAATTCGGAAATCGTACTGACGCAATCAATAGTTGACGGAAGTGTTCGTTTAGCTGTGAGTGTACACGGAAAGGGCTATGACGGAGGGATTACTAAAGAATGGGATACAATCCGGCGGCTTTGATCAGTGACGTCAGAAGTTACCAGAGACGATGTAGTGCACAGATTTAACAGTAGAAACGGATGTTGGGAAAAAAAAGGAATACAGAGGAAACTGATGGTAGGCATATATCACGTCCATTAATATCTACAATATGAAGTTAAGTATATCGCTTCTTTGAGTACTCTACTCCTCAGTTGACCCATATACCTCAAGTGAAGAATGGGATTCTAGTGCAAAAAAGGAAGAATAAAAATGACAGAAATAACGCTAATGTCGAATATCTACGTAGGTCAACTGAAATACGGTATACAAATTTTACATGAGTGTCTCTTTTCGCCTCCGCTACTACTAGCATCCTGTTCGTCAGTTGACACCGATACGAGCGAAGGCGAAAAGACCGACATACGTAAAATTTGTATTTCATACTTCAGCAAACCTATATAATTCAACCGAAGAATACGGTACTGCTGCTAGCAGAGACGAAAAAATCGATATCTGCACACTGGCATCCTGTACCTTAGTTGAAATACGCGAAGGTGAAAAAAGTGACATACGTAAAATTTCTTTACTCCGGTTGACCTATATAGGTCAACTGAAGTATGGAATACAGTTTTCTCGCCTTCGATACTAATAGTATGGACTGAAAATTATCGTAGTAGTACTAGCGACGGCGGAAAAACCTACAACCATAAAATCTGCATCCTGTACTGCATCTAACCAATGTAAGTCAACAGAAGAATAGGATACTAGTATTAGCGAAGGCGAAAAACTCGACGTATGTAAAATTTCTATCCCTTACTTCAGTTGACTTATGACATGAAGAATACGACACTAGTATTAGGGATGGCGAAAAATACCGACTTACACGATATTCATATCCCATACTTCAGTTTACCTAATAAGTCAACTAAACAACGTACCTCAAATGATGCCAATGTTACGCATGTCGCTTTTTTTGTCTTTCCTATCACTAGTATCCAAATCTTCAGTTGACCTACATATGTCAACTGAAGCACGGGATGCAAATTTTTTGTGTGTCTCTGTTTTCACCTTCGATACTATTAGTATCCACTGGAAAATACGCAGTTGTACTAGTGCTATCAAAGGTGAAAAAAGTGATAACTGTAAAATTTGTACTTCAGCTGACGAACCATACTTCAAGTTTTCCATATTCACACCAACGGATAAATCCATGCCTACAAACGAAAATCAAAAGGTAAAATCGTCCAGAGTGAAAAACAAGTCTTCCCAAATGATTTAAATTATTACAAACGACAAAAATAGTACACAATGTCTAGCCCTGTCCTTAAAAACCACATTTATTTATTTCAATTTACAATGATGATATCTCGCCACAGGAGATAATCGTTTTATTATCTATGGCTCGAAAATAAAGGCATTAATATCAGTGAGTAATCTGTGACGTTATTGGTCAAAGCCGACAGTTTGGGTCCCATTCTTCTGTTGACCCTAACATAGTGCATAGCGCGTCACTGGTATTTCTTCGGCGAATACGCCGATATGCATTTAGCGCGCGGTTCTGCGGGTCAAAATATACTGGAGGCCTGTGCAAATATTATCGGACGGTTTCCTACTGTCGTATTCTAAGTGTGAATACGTTTGGCCGGCCGAGGTGGCCGAGCGGTTCTAGGCGCTACAGTCTGGAACCGCGAGACCGCTACGGTCGCAGGTTAGAATCCTGCCACGGGCATGGATGTGTGTGATGTCCTTAGATTAGTTAGGTTTAATTAGTTCTAAGTTCTAGGGGACTGATGACCTCAGATGTTAAGTCCCATAGTGCTCAGAGCCATTTTTTTTTGCTCAGATCCATTTGAACCATTTGAATACGTTTGTAGCCATTGTTAGACGATTAAGGAAGGTCGGAAATTTTTCTGTGAACGAAGTTGACGCTGGACTCTACGCTTTGTGCAGGCCTGTTCAATTTGAAGAAAACATTCGTGATACGGTTGTTGCAAATCCTACTATCAGCTCCAGAGCCATTAATTTTCTGAGTCATTTCGTTAACAATTTAAAAATAAAAATCAGTACCCACAGCCTTCTTCAAGTAACAAAAATCCCTTAATTACTATGCTACGCCGACACTCTGCAATGATGTTACTCTTAAGGCGTTAGGCTAACACAAGGAATTTCGAAATTTTTTTCGTCGGGTACTGGTAAACAAGAGACACCAGGGTGAATGGCTACAGGTATGATTCTCGCTATCGTCCAGTTATTTCCTGTGTTTCTTTTTGTTCTGTTTCAGCTAACCAAGCAAAGTACACATTTGGCAACACCACCTCTGGAAGGCTGCTTGAATTCATGAGCGCAACTACATGATTACCTAACTTCAGTGCTAAATAAATCGTAAACTTCGCAACGTATCGAAATTTTTTCATAACGATTATTTCTCATGACAACCTCTCCTGCAACGCCTTTACATGCTTTACAGACTGTTTCTGACCGCCATGTACACTCACTTTGAAAGTTTCAATCAGTGGATTAGTTGCAGCATCGTTCACCAAGCATTAAAAATTGGTTATTAGTTGTGTGGAGATATTAGAAGACACTTTCTTCTGTTTTTTCACTTCAGCTATTATAAAGGACTGAGCGCTTAATTTGGTCCTCTCCCTAGGCCCTGGGGAATGGATGAGTGTGTTGTCCTCAGCGAAAGTTAGTTTAAGTTAGATTAAATAGTGCGTAAGCCTTGGTACCGGTGACCTCAGCAGTTTGGTCCCACAGGAACTTACCACCTCCACTACCACCACAGAGTAAAGACAGGGATCAATTTAATCAACATTCGTGCCAATTTAACACATAGGATGTATGATGCAAGGAAGAATTATATCTTACACAGAAGGGGATGGGGGAACTCTCCGTACCTGCTCCAGTTGGTGAAGGGCGAGAAAACCAATAAACAATGAAGCTCTGGGGTATACTAGTCAGATACCTCATTACAAACACCTTATGAGACAAGCTGATCCAGTAGAATGACCAAGAGATGAGGATACGTGGGAAAACATTGACTGATTATGGAATGGATTAAAATCACAAATAAAGATGAGCTCGAAAAGTAATTAAGTAGGAGATACTAATCATTATACAAGACGCAGCATGTTAAGTCAGTCCGAGGTGTTCAGGGACGAACGACAGACAATGATGTGTACGGAAGTAACAGTGCAATGTGAATACAAACTAAAGAAAATGTTCTAGTAGATTACTTATATGTATTTTTCACTGGTATCTACTTTAAATTTAAACTTCACACCCTAAGTTTGCATGCAGAGGTGATGAATTTTATTAAGTACACAGTGCTTGTGGATAAAATAGTTTATTCAATAACAGTTGGATGACTGTAAACCCCCCCCTCCTCCTTCCGCTTCCTTTCCTCCTCCCTCACCTCTCTGCATACTCCCTGCACCAGTACTAGTACACTTCCAGACCTGAGTACGTTTACATTGATTAATTTTGGCAGGTACTACCGTTAAGTGTATTTCAGCAAACAGTGAAATATTAGGCACTAATAATTTGGTGCATAAAGAAAGTACATATTTAAAATGACATATACTAAAAATAATAAAGCCATAATGTAACAAAATATTAGGTTTTATTTTCCATATCTAGCACTATACATTACAATGTATACGTTTAACATCCAGATTCTTAACCGAAACCTTACTTTTGTTGCTTACAACAAAATAATCGCTAGTAGTGGGGAAATATAGGCGTCAGAGCACATTGTAGGTTCCCTAAATCGGAGGCAAGCATATATTCAGGGACAAACCTATTGTTATCTTTCAATTGACAGGTCCTATTGTTCTTTTAAATGAATTATGACGTCTTGGAGATAATCCACCCTTCCAAGAAACGCCCCCCTCCCCCTCCTCCTTCCGCTTCCTTTCCTCCTCCCTCACCTCTCTGCATACTCCCTGCACCAGTACTAGTACACTTCCGGACCTGAGTTATTCGAACAGCTCCTTCCCACTCTATCAATTTGATTGACTAATCAATTAATTGATCGATTTATTTATTTAATGGATGCCAAAGGGGGATGTCACTGGGTATCAGAACCTTCAGCACAATTTGAGCGAGTGATTAGGTCGCCTGATCACCTGACAAAAATTCCATCAAACAACTATGGTACAAGATCGATAAATTAGTTTGGGCACAAGATCCTGCCCTGAAACACTTTCGCAACTGTGGATGGCCATAGCGGAGACATGGCTTAATATTTTTCAGAGGACTTTCAATGACTAGTTGAACCCATTTCATGTCAAGGTGTTGCACTAAGCCGAGCAAAAGTAGTTCAGAAACGTTTTTGGGAGGTTTGTTATGACCTTTGTCTCCTCGGTGTATTATTAAATATTTCCTCTTATAACAGCATTCGAATTCTAATGCCTCCCGTAAACCATTCACAAACTAATGTCACTGCTTTCTCCCTGATACTGTCGTTAACAGATGTTTCCAATCACTACCATATAGTTTTGTACTTCTCAGAAATTATGTTTTACGTTGTAAAAGTTATTTAAATTACTACTACTACCAGCATTTGCTTAGTTTCCTCACATCCCCTTCTAATTAACTCTACTTAGCTTCTTTCTAATCATTTCGTTTGTAAGCACATCATGTAACATTTTTCTATATTTTCCACTTCACAAGAGAGTAGGAGTACTTTCTGAATTACTCATTCCTTTTTCATCTCTGCTTTTGCTGTCGCCATGGTACCCTATTCAGTTTGAATTATTTTTTTCTTTACTAAATCTCATTCACAATATATGTTGACTCTTGAATATGTTGTTTAATCGAATGTTCAGTTAATCTTGATGCAGCTCACTTGATATCTTTCAACAATTTACAATGCTTTTTTGGTGTAACTTCACCTGTCATGAATTTGGGGAAGGGTTTTCTCTACAAACAGCTGCAAAATCGAATATCTTGTCAATGATATTAGCAAAACACTGACCAAAGCAAATCGAATTTATTACCGTTGTTCATCGCTTACAATAACGTTTTTCAGAACTGGGAAATTATTAAAATGTTTTTACCAAATTGAGAATGGATGTCGAAGCCTTGCTTCTATGAACAGCTGACTATGGATGATTTTGCACGACCATTTTTTCAGAAGTATCCTATTATAACATTATATGTTTATGGTTCACTTAAACTTTTATAATTTTCTTTGCTTTACAATTTTGCACATATTGGTACTATATTTTCTGTTGATGTAAAGTAAAGTGTGCTATAATGGAGTTTTAAGTTCTTCGCATTGTATGTGAGTAACGTATGTAAAATACTATGTAAATTGTTTATTAGATTAAATAAATTTCTGATGACATTTTGTATTTTAAAAAAATACCAGAAGAGCCCACCATCATAAAGAAAGAACAGAAAAATCTCTAACATTTTATAAAGTTATGTCAGTACCAACATTAATGCATGGAAGTGAATCTTGGTTAATGAAAAAGAAAGATAAAATAAGATAACAAGCCAATGAAATGAAATTCCTCAGGTACATAACAGCATACACCAAGATAGAGTACAAAGAAATACAAATATCAGAGAGGAATTAAATATTTTGGATAGAAACAGTAAGGTTGACCAATACTGACAAAAATGGATATTCCATCTGTTACGATTGGACAAATCAATATCACCAGTAAATTTTTGGCGATTTACTCCGCAAGGTAAAAGATGTATTGGAAGACCTGCAAAACGATGAATGGATCAGGTGTAGCTGCAACAGGCTGAGGGAAAGTCTAATGCATGACAGAAGAAAAAGAAGAAGAAGAAGAAGAAGAAGAAGAAATAATTGTGTGTATAAATTGTTCATGTTGATGTAAATCTGACAATTTGAGAAATGGTCACTCTTAGGACAATGTAAGGCATAGCTGTTACGTAAAAGCCAGTGTGACTTTAATTGAAACGAAAGTGGCTCTGGGGAGGGGAAAAGGTGGTAAGGGCGAACTGGCGCGCTACCTAGAGCAAGTGAGAGAAGTAAGTCACACAGTCTGTAGGCAGTAGTGATTCAGGCAACACCTTTGTGGAGCGGAGACGCTTTGCCTGCAAATTTGCACAAAAATGCCTCGGATGAAGACTACAAACGGCTTACGACATAGCTGCGAGTTGTTGGGCTACTGTATGTAAAATTGAATGACGCCAAGAAGAGAAATTGAGCCCATACAGCAAGATAGTGGCAGGCAGTCCTGTGGGTAATGTAGCCCTCGTAACTATTCACCACACCCAAACCTACAGCCACCAGATAAGATTTTTTTTCTGTATTTTTACTTTTGTACAGCGTGAACCATTAATTTCAACTGTGTTTTAATAATCATTCTTGAACATTAAAGAAACTGGTTCACCCTGTTATTTCTGTTAAATCACTATACAGAATTAGTGCAAAGAGTAATAGATTTTGAAAGTAAATTCCATTAAGAAACAGGTTCTCTTGAGGTGAAACGTTCAATATAAAATGTGTACGCTTTAGTATCTAAGTATTTTAGTATTTAAGTTTGTTGATTGTACAAAGTGCTTTTCTAAAGGTCCCCCATTGGCAAATTTTTTTAGCTTCCTTAAAGTTATTTACTGGACTTTTTCTCTTTTAAACAGGTAATGTATAAGGATGTAATACAACTTTGTTTAAGTAGAGTAATATGTATTTGAAGAGCCAAATTAAACAGTAACAAGAAAGTAGGCTAAATTCATACTTCTGCTTTTCCAATACTTCACCGTTTCATTGCCTATATACGCTGGCGACAATTAGTGCGTGTTTTAAACCATTAAATGAACTTGTAATTGAGTTGTACCAGCTTCAGTATAATATTATTCATACTGCGTTTCTGTCGAATCTCTGGGTAAGATCTTAGGAAGAGAAGTGAATATTCTGATTTACTTATCCATTAGACACAACACACCGTCAAATCCTGTACAAACGGTAACTCTATTGATCAGCTTTACCTATTAACAGGACTATCATCCCATAATATACTTTTCCACGTGACAGGACTATTTGTTCTGTTGGTTCAAATGGCTCTGAGCACTATGGGACTTAACATCTATGGTCATCAGTCCCCTAGAACTTAGAACTACTTAAACCTAACTAACCTAAGGACATCACACAACTCCCAGTCATCACGAGGCAGAGAATGTTCTGTTGGGAAATAGTATACCATAAGTAATAAAAAATCGGAATTTAAAGAACCATCAGATTAGAATAATTAATCAACACCGAGAAATGAAATATAGATCAGTAAAAGCGAGTGTTGGTAATTAATTAGTGTAATTTACACTTTTATTCAGAGTTGCGTCATTTATATAAGCACGAAACAATTTTGGAAGCAGACTGATATGAACTACGAGAACCACTTGGACGAGCGGCCATGTCACATAGCTGGACTAGGAGGCAACCTTAAGAGGAATACTCAGAAGGATGAACCGGCAGAACTGCAGGTCAGTGCCACTCGGTTGACCAGGTTTTCCTTTGAGATGTCGCAACTGGACGCTGGGTGTCCCACAGGCAACATACATATGATCTCCAACGGCATAAGGGCTCCAGCAGCGACAGTCCTTATGACACGATGGAAAGGAGAGAATTTCAGTTTTTAGTGAGAACAGGAAAGGCACTACTTTGAATAGGAAGTAGAAGCTTGTGTTACTCTGGAATTCATTGGATGCTAAAGGTAATATCTAGAAAATGGAGTGAATGCTTGCGGTTTGTGATGTCTTCGTAAGTGTGGGATGCAGTCAAACATTGGGTCCACAAAAACTGCCAGGGTTGGCTACTGCGAATAAAATGCAAATTAAAGAGAGAAAATAGGCTATACTGCGAAGGTCCCACTTAACTGGCAAAAGTAAGACGCAGAAAAAGGGTTAGATGCCTTTTTTCAGCACAAAATGATAGGATGCACATTACTGGTTATCCACCTGAAGCAAAATTCAAGGAACGCGACCAGCGTCCTTTAAGGAAGCTGTTTACTGGTCGGCACTCAGAATATCCATAGCCCAACAAACCCAAACAAAGTAAAGACGCAAAACTCAGAATACGAGTCTTCTCTTAGTACAGAGTCAGTACATAATCACTTTATATCTGGGAGTCTTGTCCACCGAAAGCCATAACTGTCAAACGTCTTTGCCGGCACCAGGGACGGTCTCCGTGCACTTGACCAGAGTGACATGGAAAGATTTCAGCTGATCTGAATTTAGCCACAGGTGCGGGTCGTTGGTGCGCTGGCAATGACTGATTCTGCAGCCCTTCATGCTCCCACCTATAGACTGATATGGTGATATCGAGCCACGACCGTGAGATGATAAGTAGCAACAGTAAAGTCATTTGTATAAAATTCGCTCTGAAGCCTTAGTTTCAGATATGTCGGACCAACATCATTTCAACTCCATCTCAGAAATTTTATGATAGACTGATTAGTTTTCTTGAACATCAGGTGTGTTTTAAAGTTCAGCAAATGTGTTAGGGAAAGCTGAAGTTTGGAAATTAGAGACTTGTGGTAAGGTCTTATCGGACCAAACTGCTGAGGTCATCGGCCTCTAAGCCTACACACTACTTTATCTAACTTATAGTAACTTATGCTTCGGTCAACACACACACCCATACCCGTGGGAGGACTCTAATCTCCGACGGGGGGAGCCGCAAACTGAAGTTTACCAGAGCAGGGGCTGGAAGTATAGCACGTACGAGCGAGGTAAAGAGCAAAGTTTCAGAAAATTTAGACACGTTAGACAATGGCTTATAAATGGAAGCATGACAGGAAAATATTTAGACAGTAGATACTACCGAGCAGAGTGAAGCAGCACCTCAGAAGCGAAGTAAAATGAATAACGAATAAGGTCAGGATGAACTATCTGAAAGGAAATTTAGGAGAGTAGAAAAGAACGAAACCTTGCATACGAAAGAAGATTAAGAACTCACAGGCAATGAAAGTGCAGCACAGAGCGATACTACTCATGAGCTGAAGTCACCACCACCTGTAGCATTTGACTGGTATGTCTTTCTAATGAAACAGTTTAAGAAAAGCGAAAATTTACTTAAATATAAGAGAGAAAAAATGATAGAGATCCAAGAAGTGCAAAGAAAATGAGCAAGTACGACCTGTCAAGCAGCGGCTAGTATATCACATAACAAAATGCGAAGAGCAGGAAAAGTCTTTAGACGAGAAGACTAACGATAAGTTTCAAGAACTGAGTACGAGAATAGTGCAGGACATTAAGGCAACGAGAGACGAACTGAGGAAAGATCTCAACACTAAAAAAAAAGGGCTTAAAACCCACCAGAAGAACACTGAGACCCAGGTGAAAAATAATGAAGCTAGCGTTAAAGATACTGAAACAGTCCTGTCATTGAGGGAGGAATATGTAAGCTTACAGAAAAATACCATGGGGAACGTAGTGACGCAGTTCGAGAGTACAACCACCGCCGTCGAGCAGCTATCGAGCCACAATCAAACTGCATCAGACACAATACGATTTAGTGCAGTTTAAGGAAGAGCAGAAACCTTTAATCAAAGGAACAGGATGACGTTAGACGCGTTCATGAAAGAAAAGGACAGAAGAAGATATTCAAGGAGCAAAAACGGTAGAGAGAACGTAACGATTCAGAGTCAGGAAGAACAAAACACAGAATAACAGGCGATTTAAGCAACTTACCGAAATAATATGCCATATCAGCGGACTGCCGACTCTCCAGCAGTAATTACCATATCTAATGTAGAAACTGTGAAAGGGTGCAGTACCGCCCGACATTGAAAATAGGTACAACATACTTCATTATTCCTGTCAGAACAACACATTTTTTGTAAAAATAACTCAATTACAATTAATACAGCGAAGCCGGATACCAGTGTGGGAAACAATGACAATTTATTTATTTAATTGATCACATGTACACTCCCACAAAATAATTCCGTACATCCAGTTTGGTGAGATCTGTGAAATGAATGAATGTATGGTCGTCTGCTAACCGCAGATAGTGAATGTGAATATATGATCATCTTTGAGACGATCCTTTGGCCACCTTTGGTGGGACCAAAGAGATGAAATTTACCTGAGCTTTGAGCGCCTGAAATGTGGCTGACCAATACGGTAGCAAGGTGCTCCCCCACTTCGGCAGAGGTGCGAGAGGACCTGAAGAACGGCCATGTTTCGGCACTCTGCCGCTGGATCTAGTGATGGTAAGACCTGTCTTAGGCGTGGTCCGTAAGGGCAAAAGAGTGGAGACATGGTATGCATGTGAAATACTTAAGAGTAGTTTAGAATAATAATTTCTCTATTTCAGGAACTTTTGTGGGGAGAATTAAATGTCAGGCAGGTAATATTAATGGGATCGTAGTAATCTCCGGAAGTGACCAACAGTCACGATGAAACCACATGTAACAATAAGTTGAAATACTTCCGAGTACTTAAGTTTAGCTGAATTACTAGCGTGTGTACTATAAGTTGGAAATATTTAAGAAATGGCGTGTGCAGGACTTGAAATTAGAGACGAGTACTTCCACGTGGTGAGTACTGTGTGAGTCTCAATCTGTGTATGAGACAAAGGATAAAGAGAAGTACTCGTCCATGGTACCAGTTGAGGACTCGCGTGTGTGATGAACATGTTCTTAATATTGCTTTGCGTGTTATGTTTCCGAGTGACGCTTGATTCAAACTATAATACTCTGAGAGAGAAGCAAGGTGAGTGAGCCGTCTATCCAGCAACGCCACTTGGCTTGCATTGCACAGGAAGACGTGCATATATCGTCCAGAGTTGGTAGTAGGAAAGAAAAGTTACGAAGTGGGGCAGTGTCGTGTGAAACTGGGATGAATTTTAATTGAAGTGGGAAAGCTGAACGTGATGGGATTATAACGTTGTGACTATTCCTTGTTTTGTATTGTATGTTGCCGGTGTGATATATTTCATGAAATTTAAGTATGTGTGGTTTGCATGGGAGAGTAGCAAGGTAGTTTCAGAGGTAGTGGGTTATGCATGTTCCTTTTGTACCGCTCGGTCTTGAGGAAAGTTTCGTGATGATGGTTGTTAGGGTCGAAGTGTGAGATATAGCAAAAGATCCACCATCCCATCCAGAAAGTGCACTGTAGCGTTAAATAATTACAAGACCATAAGATAGAGAATCACCAATGTAAATCCATGCCCACTGGGCGGAATTTCTCATGTGTTATTGTTGTAGGTTATGGAATTTGTGTGTTTAGGTTATAGAATTTATCGGAATAAATAAGATAGTGAAAATAAAAAGATTGGTGGCCTTTTCCTTCGAATTGTATGTTGCCATGATATCCAGAATTTATAATGTGTGCGCCCTTCATATTCAGTGCGATGGCCACGTGTTGATCAAAGCCGTTAAATGAAAAGGAAAATGTGGTATTGCCAGTGCGTAGTGAACAGTCAGAGTTGTGTAAATTACTAATAGTCAGATGTGCGTTTCCGTTGCGTAATATTCATACAGAAGAATAATTTGTAACTTAATTGTGAGTACTAGAGTTCATGTTACTCGATAAATAAGAATGAACCTACTCGCTTGGCAGACCACTCATCTTGCAGGCCTCACTGCTTGATGCCACAGTATGAGCAAGGCATGTGGGTGCCTCTCAACTGCATCATGCGACATGGGCGGGGACGACATCAGGAAGCAATTCGTGCCGTTAGAAAAGTACTCATTCTTTTCGGACCCTGAAAACCACCTATAAACTGAAGAATTCCACAAAAATTACCAAAGGTCTGGCCACACGTAGTAAAAATTAAATTCGTATTTGATTATTTTAGAGACGAAACAGCAAAGAAAATGGAAATCATTGCGCAACAATGCAAAACATATAACGACTCTACATATGCCTTTCTCGTCTAGTTTTGGCCAAAAGAAACACAGAAACAGATGAAGATGGGGACAGTGTTGACAGAAAATTGTGTAGGGTCGAGGTGGCAGGACCCTGTACAGTTGTTCAAAGATATGGCAGGGAGGAACCAAATTTTAGGCGCGCCGTACGGCTCTTTACTTGACACAGCTCCCATATCAAAGTCAGATAGAGATTAGGATCACTGGCAGAAATAGGCATGATATTCGCAGATTCAAGCAGCTTATGCACGACTTAGGCTACAACAGAACCATCAAAGCGATGGGACCAGCGCGTCTTGTTGACTAGCTTTCCGCCGGTAAACAACTAGAAATGAAATATGAGACACCCACCAAGGGCGAACGGAAACTGATGGGAGGCAAGAAATGATAACCAAAGCTAGAGACTTCACTATAAGCCAGATGACTAACGTAGGGATTAGACATGCGACGACCGACCAAATAATGAAAGAGAAGATGATAGACAGGATAGGAGGGTACCGACTGTTGAAAAAGGCCCTGAGCCCCGGAAAAACCGAAGGAACGAGGAGCAAAGAAATGATTCCCGGAACTGACTAGAAATATCCACTTCAGAGTGGACAGTTCTAAGTATTAGAATAGCAGGAGCATTGCATATACATACTGAGGACCTTAGCACTATATTATTAGAAGAAAACGACAAAGTGGAATTATTTGAATACCTGGTTGTCAATGCAGATTTAGCTTTAGATTAGTCCAGTGCTTTCTTGATGCAGCTAGCTAAGTTTGTGTTTTGGACAAGTGTATTTACGATGTTTATGATAAGGAAAGGAGATGACCAATTCTCAAGACACCGAATGTAAAGTTTAGAGAAGCTGTGAGTGGCAAGAATGCCGATGTGAAGGAGTAAATGAGAGTTGATTTAAATACTAAACACATGATTACTATGCAGTTTTTATGGTTATACTGAGCACGACAGTAGAAGTAATAATAATAGGACTCAGATTCTTAAAAAGATTTGAGGTGTTTAAGCACTTAGGAGAAAAGGCAGAGCATAAAATTGTGACCATGCGTTGCGATATCTAAAGAGAAACTAGATATAAAAAGTGAGATGGGGACCTCAGGATGGTGAAGAGTATAGTGTGCTCATGTAAAACAAAATTTCGCGTAATGAATGTCGGGGAAGGAAATTCTAAACGATCCATCTGTTACAGTGAAGAGACAATCGCTGTAGGGGATAACGTTTTACTAAGATACGGGAAATGTAAAACAACAGTCAGTATTCAAATAGTAAATTTTTCCACATATTTTGTGGGCCATACCGACTACAGCGAATTGTTCATCATGACGTAGTGGAACTGGAAACTCTACGAAGTCACAAGTCGATCGGAAATGACCATTTTTCCCATATCAAAGTTTTTAGGGAATGAGTATTTTGAAAGAAGAAATAGAGATGCAATGTCTGTTGCAGCCTCTGTAGGTGATACAAAGAAAAATTTGAGAGCTGTGGCGCTGAAGAGTTTTCACATGGAAAAGTGCAGTTATCATCAGGAAGAATCAGGAAGATGGTGCAGGACGTACTGTGAAGAGAAACGTTAGGCAGATCATTGGCTGTAATGGTCCTGATGAAGACACGTGTATTAATTAAAGTTTAAATTATGTAGATATGCGACATGTGATACCACGCAGAGCAAAAAGGCATGCCGTTTGAGGATTTATTAGCGAATGTGAAGTAACACTCCACAGTTAGGATCTATCAGATGAGAAGCAACACTGCACAGTTAGGGTTTAGGAGACGTGAAGGAACACAGCCATATATGAATGATGAATGAAAGGTTGATATGCTGATTTAGATGAGTATGTTGCGATTTAATGAAAGTGTGATGTAATGATTTAATGTACTTACATGAACAGCTAACAGGACCGAGAGCTGAAATAGTGAGAGTGACCATACCGAGAGTGAAAGCATAAAAGGGAAAAAAGAGGTAAAAAGGTACACAACCCATGTTGAAGGAGAAATATTTTTAAAATTTTGGTGTACTGCTACAAAGAGAAGCAGAGCACAAATCATGGTAAATGTGGATTACGGTAAAATATAAGAGTGTAAAAGCTATGATGCAGAACCACAGTTGAATACTGACGTAGAAAATACAATGAATTAGAGCAGGTTAAGTTTCTAACGTGTCGAGAGACAAATTATACCTGTGCTCTTATTGTTAAACAGCAACTGCGATGTACAGTTTTAAGAGAACCCACGATATGAGTAGGTAATACACTGATATGATGGATGGCTCACACGCAGTTTGAGAAACGAAGTAACGAAATGAGAGATCGAAATACCAGGAAAGAGTAAGAATATTCGGTACAGTACGTAATGTGGTCATCTCGAGGTGAATGAAAGTAAATAGCAACGCATGAGTAATTGCGAGAAGGATACGAGTGTTGATGGATCTCCCTGGTACAATCATAGTGCACAAAATCGAGAGATAACAACATAAATAAGTAACCACTAACGTAGCCCCAACAGAACTCCCAACCAAAAGGGCTTTATACAGTGTTTTAGAAAATTTCTGTGACATAATGAATTTACAATAAAATAAACACCCTTAGCTGGTTACAGGCGTTGGCATACGTCAACGGGGACAGATGAAAATGTGTGCCCCGCCCGAGACTCGAACCCGGGACCTCCTGCTTACATGGCAGACGCTCTATCAATTTTTTTTTTTTTTTTTTGCGGACGTCGTAAGACCTCCGTTAAGTTAAGTTAGTTGTTGATCGATTAACCCAGTTTTTTTTTTTTTATTACAGAGGGCACCTAACCCTCTGACCGAACACGCTGAGCTACCATGCCGACTACCAATCTGAGCCACCGAGGACACAGAGGATAGCGCGACTGCAGGGGCTTACCTCTGGCACGCCTCCCGCGAAACCCACATTCTCAACGTATTGTCCCGCACTACATTCGTAGTGCCCCCGCCCATTATACTCATTAGTCGCGGCACGTTGTCGATTCCCGCAAGAGTTCTGGCACTGTTTATGCATTCGCACAGAAGGAGAAGATGGTCAAGTGGCCGGACATGTCGGAAAGAACAGATACCATCTTAGTATATAGATAATGAATTGCCAATAAATAAATACAAAGCTGAATACAGTTTAATTACATAAAGATATAGTAGTAAAGGGGTAACAACCAATAATTATGAGTAGTGTTTTAAAAGGAATTAAATTAATACTGAGTAAATTCACTGAAAGTAACAGTGAAAGTAATTGCATATTGATGTAAAACTATTATAAAACCTAATCCAAGTGGATAGTAAATTGTAATTCGCATTTTTATTTAATGTGATTGGAGTGTTAATGAATATTCTGTAAGCTTACTTGAGGTCACGCCAGTCAGACGAGGGAAGGAGTTGTGAGAGGAACGCACATAGGAGACGGAACGAGAGAATGGATAGACATTGAGCCAAAGCTGACCTCCATCACCTGTACACACACGTGCCTAGGATTTCACCCGGAACAAGTCCCGCCCATTCACCCCCCTCCAGGCCTATCCATAGTGTAAGGCCCTCCCCTAAACGGCCGCCAGTTCCGCAAACTGGAAGCTACAACAAAGTTGTTATCGTCGCAGTCCAACACGTGTTATACTGTGACGAAATTCAGTAACGATAAGAAATTTAAGCTTTTCTGGATAGTAATGTAATATGAATCTGCAATATTAAAGAAATAAAAATATTTATAGAGAATTGAAAGCATCGCCAGCAACAGAAAAAAAATAACGTGATGTTATTTAAGGGCAATAAGAAGAAATTTTCATTAACTAATTCACTTACTATAATACGTTTATTTGAGGGAAACAGCAGAGCAAACATACAATGCGAAAACAATGGTCTTGAATCTGTCATGTCGGCAGTAAAGCCACGGATGCACTCGAATAACTCTGTTGTCTGAAATCACCGTTATATAGAAATAAGTGAAGGTCGTTTTGTTTATGTAGGCCCTCATAGTAGCTCACGAAAATTAAAGAATATAAGAATGTCATAAAGTAGAAATGCCTAATGAAAGCAGTAAGATATTTGCATGTATGACATATTTCGTTAGTATTTGCATGGGTAATAGGTGAATTTTAATTTGTAAATTCTTCCAATACCATACCTGCGCATTATAAACGAGGTTACAAAGAATTGTAGCTGTTTCTGTATGATTAGTGACCTATATGCTGTTGCAAACGTCTCAGGAAAATAATGTGTCGTTATTCTTTGTCCTGTATGTTTTTAACCAAAAGATTTATTAATTTCGTAAATGTCATTCAAACCATTTTAAAAAAATAATAATGTGATGTTTATGTTTGTCACAGAGCAGTTATGGAGGAAATATATGCTGCGGTGTTTCATGGCTGTAAAACGTCCTTCATGCTGTGCTAATTCTTCTTTCACCCCTAAAATTTTTCAGCAAAACTATTCAGTGAATAGCACGCGAAATCAGCTTGGATCGATCTAGCAACAACAAAGTAATTTTGATGCCCTCTGGAAGTATAGTGAACATTGGTGCTTGTTTCACATATACTGTCTGAGTCCTGAAACGTAAGTGTCAAGTATACTGTGGTTCCTCTTTCTCCAAACAAATTATTCTTTGAGGGTAGGTTTATCCTGTTTTAGCTTTGGGTGCTTTTCCTCACATAGAAGAATGTTTCTTCATAGGCTATTCATCTGGATACTGAGTTCTCGTATGTAAAGAATTCAGTGCTACATTGTTTTCTGTTATGTTTGCTGTGGAAGTACCTGGCACAGCTGAGGCCAACTGTGCACGTTTCTTGTAATGTGTCTTTTAACTACCTGGGAAAATTTAAGACCTAGCAAGATATTAATGTAACATTCACTCCAAGTGCAGCCGAACGCGGTAAGCCACGTGGGTCAACTGAAACGATGCCCAGGCGCCGAACAATGACCGGGAAAACCGGGGGTGAGTGGGCGGGACTTGTTCCGGGTGAAATCCTAGCGTTAACGATTCCTTGTACACACGGTAGAAGCAAACGCAAGCCAGCTGGCTGGACAGAAGAGGTATGTAAGTGTACGGCAAAGATAGTAAGAAAAAACATTACACTGTGAACGATCTTGCATCACAGTCAGTTTACCTTTTGTTGTACTAGGCCAATGCACTACAGTGATCTAGACTTGTTGCAATGAACAGTGAGTGTCAACATTATGCTGCATATCTCCGATACAAAAATTATGACATTGCAGTTCTCTTGAGACAAACTTCTTGTGCCTCGGACCACACACAGTTTTGTGTGATTCTTTTTCGGGGAAGCTGCCTTTGTACATCATGTATTTTATACAGTTCGTAATGAATGTAAGTTCAGATTTTTCTCTTGGTGACAGAGGATGGTGTACTGAACTACACTGCATAAGTATTTTGAGTCATTTTCAGAGAAATAATTGTAGCTATTAAAAGTAGGATTTCTTTAGGTTGATTAGTCGTCCAACTACATATGGCAAGAGCAAGCTATTACCGCTTATTTTGCCCTGTGCGGTAGTTCGAATTTTGAAGTGTGGGCGAGTGGTCGCAAAATGATAAATCTATACCAACAGGCAAAGTCCACCTAATGGTGCAGTTGCGACCTTGCAGAAAACATCAGTTAGTAACTTATGTGATTTGTCTGTGGGAAGACTGTAAGACGCAGTAAAAAATTACGAACACACTAACGTGTGTACACGTTGTATGTGGTAACATACAAAAATATCTTCACTTATACCGATGGCACCTTGTATTTTTATATAGAACACAAACTGACTTCTTTGTCTTGATGAATGAACGCTACTGATGGTATTTCTGATTTTTTTTTCCTTGCTTCATGTCATGTTATGATCTTTTGTGGAGAATGGACCTGTAGTAATGCTTAACTTCACCAAACTACAATTTCATACTCAATATACCAATTAAAAACTCGTTTACAGATATGTACTTCATAGCACACACAGAGACCTAAGTGTAATTTGCATATATGTAGCTAACATCTATGGCGATGTTGCAGTACGAATTCATAAAGAAATTCAGATGTCATGAACGAGAACACCATAGCGAAATCTGCTGAAGGCTTGAAGTTTCATTCAAATCACATTTGTCATATAACTTATCATTATAGAATATTTCTACTAACATTTCATGTGTTCACTATTATTTGGGTTTTGTTTCAAACGCAGTTTGATGGAAAACGTAGTTCTTAAGATTTTACAACTGTCCCATTTTATTCGTTCACACGTCCGTTTTGTGAAAACGAGATGCATCCTCAAAGCTGATTAAACAGTACTGTCTAAAGCCTTTATCGGTCAAAGCTTGAGTAGAGATTGACGATAGAGGTGAGTAATTTTCCTGAAGACAGTTGAGCAACGCCTTTTGCAGGGAGTAATAGGTTGTTATTTTTTTAATCTTATGGGACTTAACTGCGAAGGTCATCAGTCTCTAAGCTTACACACTACTTATCCTACATTATCCTAAGGACAAACACACACACCCATGCCCGAGGGAGGAGTAATAGTGTATGCGTATTACCATTTTGAAGGTGATATGATCCACCATGATCATCGTTTTGAGATCATACTAAAAAATAAAGTTAGGAAGCGATTTTTATTTCCTCGACGTGTAGTATCAAGTCAGTGTCTGTAACGGGTGGATCGCTCTCAGAAATATGCGTCCATTTATTGTTATTCTTGTGTGTTATGACTGACACTTTAATCAGAGTCTAGTTTTGTGAAGAAAAATAAACATTCAGACTGTCGGTGCAGGATGTAGGTACCATGTCGATGGAGAGCCTGATAATACGAAATTTTAAGTTATGGAAAACTGTGAAGTGGAAAAGAAAACTTATCACACAGTTGCTAAAATATGTGCAATGGATCAATCAGAACACTTTATTGACATATTAATCGAAAGCATCCTCAGCTGCACGAGGGAGATAAATGGTTTCTACAAGTAAACACCCACTGTGTAAATTCTGTCACGCACATTTATTACCGAGCGAGGTGGCGCAGTGGTTAGCACAGTGGAGTCGTATTAGGGAGACAACTGTTGAAATCCACGTCCGCCCATTCTGATTTAGGTTTTCCGTGATTTCCCTAAATCGCTTCAGGCAAATGGCGGGATGGTTCCTTTGCAAGGGTACGGCCGAATTCCTTCCCCATCCATCCCTAATCCGATGGGAGCGATGACTTCGCTGTTTGGTCCGGAGCCCCACATCAACCAACTATGCACATTTATTCTTAAAGAGCTTTCTGACATAGAAACTTAAATGTCGGTACAACGCCTTTTTAAGATGGGAATCTCAAATAAGACGAAGGGAAATGAGAGAAAAAATACACAAAGCTCCTCTCTTACAATTTGCACATTGGTAGCCCAAATTCTATGTTTCAACAGGATCCCTGTTCTATAGTTATATGTGGATCTACGTAAACATAAACACACTGTACTGTTTGTTGCTACTGCCATTCTTTTTTTACTCTCGAGTAGATTGAAAGAAAAGTTGCTACAGTTTCTGTAATTTTGTTATTCCGGTTCTTATGCGCAATATTCTGTGGAAACAGTAGAATCATATCACAATCTGTCTAAACAAGCAGCTGTTTAAAAGGTATCTAACAATATAAATGTGAATGCTTCCTCGGTTACTGTCAGTTAGAATTATCGTCAAAATAACTTATGGATCTTATTTGATTTTACATAATTTCGTGACATAACAGACAAAAAGGCATTTTACAATGTGTCCACAAATTCTCTGTCGAAATTAGTCCGTCATTAATGCAAAGATTCTCATGTACACCAGAATATTTAGTTCGCCTGAAAAGTCCTGCTGCAAATCTAACAACACGCCTCTGAATTTCACGCATATCTTTCTTACTTCAATTGCCGTGGGTCCCAACTAGTCGATCTGTTCTCAAGAACTCGGGTATGTCACACGATCATCCTTGCAACCGTACAACTCTCACGCAGCCTCTGTTGAGTGTTAAATCAGCTTCAAATCAGTTTGCAGTCTCACGCAGCCTCTGTTGAGTGTTAAATCAGCTTCAAATCAGTTTGCAGTCTAAGGCCCAGATACATGATCTCACTGGCGTCCAGTACTGTGTTCAGACATGCTACTTTCGAATCTTCAATTATTTTCAATTACGTGTCGATATTTGGTACCAGAAGAGCTCACATCGTCAAAGGAAATCAGTTTCAGTATCAGTCTTCTTTGAACGACATTCTTCTTTCCGCTGTATTGTCAAATGCTCCTCCCTACAGAGCAAAATTTATAGAATAGGAAGAGTGTACCTAGAGCAGCGGTCGTCAAACTACGGTACAAGGGCCGCATGTCGAACTAGTAAAATATTCGTACGACCCGCGGTTGTCAGCTGCATTTTGTACGAGGTGCGTTCAAGTTCTAAGGCCTCCGATTTTTTTTCTAATTAACTACTAACCCGAAATCGATGAAACTGGCGTTACTTCTCGACGTAGTCGGCCTGCAGACGTACACATTTTTGAAAACGCTGACGCCATGATTCCATGGCAGCGGCGAAGGCTTCTTTAGGAGTCTGTTTCGACCACTGGAAAATCGCTGAGGCAATAGCAGCACGGCTGGTGAATGTGCGGCCACGGAGAGTGTCTTTCATTGTTGGAAAAAGCCAAAAGTCACTAGGAGCCAGGTCAGGTGAGTAGGGAGCATGAGGAATCACTTCAAAGTTGTTACCACGAAGAAACTGTTGCGTAACGTTAGCTCGATGTGCGGGTGTGTTGTCTTGGTGAAACAGCACACGCGCAGCCCTTCCCGGACGTTTTTGTTGCAGTGCAGGAAGGAATTTGTTCTTCAAAACATTTTTGTAGGATGCACCTGTTACCGTAGTGCCCTTTGGAACGCAATGGGTAAGGATTACGCCCTCGCTGTCCCAGAACATGGACACCATCATTTTTTCAGCACTGGCGGTTACCCGAAATTTTTTTGGTGGCGGTGAATCTGTGTGCTTCCATTGAGCTGACTGGCGCTTTGTTTCTGGATTGAAAAATGGCATCCACGTCTCATCCATTGTCACAACCGATGAAAAGAAAGTCCCATTCATGCTGTCGTTGCGCGTCAACATTGCTTGGCAACATGGCACACGGGAAGCCATGTGGTCGTCTGTCAGCATTCGTGGCACCCACCTGGATGACACTTTTCGCATTTTCAGGTCGTCATGCAGGATTGTGTGCACAGAACCCACAGAAATGCCAACTCTGGAGGCGATTTGTTCAACAGTCATTCGGCGATCCCCCAAAACAATTCTCTCCACTTTCTCGATCATGTTTTCAGACCGGCTTGTGCAAGCCCGAGGTTGTTTCAGTTTGTTGTCACATGATGTTCTGCCTTCATTAAACTGTCGCACCCACGAACGCACTTTCGACACATCCATAACTCCATCACCACATGTCTCCTTCAACTGTCGATGAATTTCAATTGGTTTCACACCACGCAAATTCAGAAAACGAATGATTGCATGCTGTTCAAGTAAGGAAAACGTCGCCATTTTAAGTATTTAAAACAGTTCTCATTCTCGCTGCTGGCGGTAAAATTCCACCTGCCGTACGGTACTGCCATCTCTGGGACGTATTGACAATGAATGCGGCCTCATTTTAAAACAATGCGCATGTTTCTATCTCTTTCCAGTCCGGAGAAAAAAAATCGGAGGCCTTAGAACTTCAATGTACCTCGTAGTACACTCTAACACAAAAAAAAGATAAAAAAGAAAAGAGAACGACGGACCACGACGAATGAGACAGTTATTGGTACACGAAATGTACATGTAGAGACAACCAAATGATTGCAACTAAAAAGACTGCATGATTTATTTAAAAGAAAGAGCTTCACAAATTAAGCAAGTCAGTGCGTTGGTCCACATGCGCCCCTTATACAAGCAGGTATTCGGTTTGGCGTTCATTAGAGTTGTTGAATATCCTCCGGAGGAATACAATGGCAATTTACGAGCAGCTGGCGACGTATATCGTCAAAATCGTGAGTTGGTTGGAGACCCCTGCCCCTACTGCTCCAAGTATTCTCAATTGGGGGAAGATGCGGAGACCTTACTGGCCAAGGTAGGGTTTAGCAAGCACGAAGGCAAGCAGTAGACACTCCCGCAGTGTGAGGGCGGGGAATTGTCTGGCTGCAGTCTAAGCCTAGGGTGGCGGGACATGAAGGACAAAAAAATGGGGCGTAGAATATTTTAGACGTACCAGTGTGCTGTAACCGTACCGCGGATGACAACCAAAGCTGGTTGAATTTAAGGAAATGGCACCCTTGGTTGTCGGGCCGTACGGCAGGTGACATTCAGATAGGTACCGCACCAATGTCTGGGGCGTCTACAGAAACGTCTTCACTGGTCATCAGGGCTCAGTTGGAAACGGGACTTATCCCTGTAGACAGGTATATCCAATTCAGTGATATTCCAGCCCGAAGACATGTCTGGAGACTTGTCGGACGGCTGTCGTCTAGCAACCTGTCACTCGCCATACAGCCCAACAACCAGGGGTTATGGTATGAGAAGCCACTTCCTTTCACATTGAGTAATGCCCCTTTGGTTTTCATCCGTGGCAACCGTACTGCAGAACGTTTTGTCGACAATATTCTTCGCGCCGTTTTGTTGCCCTTCAAGGCAAGCATTACATTTCAGCAAGATGATGTCCACGGCGAGAGTGTGTTTTCATTCTCAATAACAAACAAAATTACTAACAGAGAGGGTAGATTTTAAGATATGGTTTACTTTAATTGACTTTGGAGAATTCGGACGTGAACCAAGTTAAGCTGACCGCTAACCTTAGGAGCAGAGATGTAAGTAGGCGGCCACTGTCGGATTGGAGTATCCGAGAGGGAAAATTTTATCGCCTGTCTTCCAGTGATGACATTTCACGGGATGTGGGTCCTTCTTGCCGATCAGCTGCTATGGTATGAACCTCAAACGAAAGTACTGTGCATTGATGTATGCGTGTTAAAGAGACGATCATCTTCAAATGCATTGCATATTTGTAGCAAGAAGACTGAAATTAAGTTATGACTATTATAACACAACGCAATTATCAGAAGAAAAACAGCGTTGTAAGCATTTAGTAAAGGTTTGTGGTCATGTCTCATACTGCATAATGTGATTAATATAAGTAGAATTACTGTTATTAATCAGTTAATCGTCCGGTCATGCAGAAAAAACAATACTTCACCAGGAAATTACAGTGTCAGAACTGTGGGGTCGCTAAGGGTGACAGCATCAGGAGAAAACAACAGTCGACGCGAAGTGTTTCGAATGGTAGCGACTTTTAACAATGACTACTTGGGTGCCGGCAGCCAACTACCAAGCCCTTACTATAGCTAGCCTATAAGGGGCTCGTAACACACTAATTTAAGTACGCTACTAATCTATACTAGCAATAAAACTGTAAAACTTCGTGACTGTCTGTTTGTCATTGAACATGTTATACTCTAAAACTGCAATACGAATTTCCTTGTGTTCTCAGTTGGTAACTTCAATGGAGCCTGGAGTAAGGTACGCACTTTATTTCGTCAAAATTAGATAACAGGAAAAACAGATATCGTAATTTAAAATTGTACTACGATTTTCTTGCTTGTGTATATATCAACACATGTCTCTGATATCCTCCGAGGCCGGCCGGTGTGGCCCAGCGGTTCTAGGCGGTTCAGTCTGGAACCGCGCGACCGCTAGTGTCGCAGGTTCGAATCCTGCCTCAGGCATGGATGTGTGTGATATCCTTAGGTTAGTTAGGTTTAAGTAGTTCTAAGTTCTAGGGGACTGATGACCTCAGATGTTAAGTCCCATAGTGCTCAGAACCATTTGAAACAATTTTTTTTTATTTTTCTCCTCCGAAATCAGTGGATCGATAGCCACCAAACTGGGTACACACATCATTTACTGTATGAAAAGAATAGTTTTTGGGATAAAAACCATATGTCTATCAAAGGAGTGTAGGTAGGGGTTAAAAAGAAGTGAAGGATGTGACGCCAGTGTGTAGATTTCATTCATCCAGTGTTTGAGAACGAGAGCACCTAGACTTGCAAAAATATTTGCACACAATTTCAAAACTTCATGAAACTACTTCTTGCTTGTAGCCCCACAAAATAATGAAATGGAAAAAGTTGATCGCTTACTACATTTTCTCTGTTCATGCAGTAAAACTGTCGCATCGAGCTTGGCATCAAGATGCTTAAATTTCGTACTTCTTTGCTGCTAAGTCTGTTCGCAACACATATAGCAGACAGTATCCACACATGCCACTGAATGTATCTACAAAATTATATCATTGTACGAATAAAAGAGAGCAGAGGAGGAGGATATGTACACAGAAAGGAAAGAGGAAATGGACAGAGAGAGAGAGAGAGAGAGAGAGAGAGAGAGATACGGGGAAGGAGAAGAAGGACGACGAGAATCGAAGTAAATACGTACGCTAAGAAGTCCGGGTTCTCAGTAATAAGATCGCCACATGTACTGCCCAAGATGCCGCACCACAACGTCAGTATTCGCTCGTGAACAAAACACTTTGACGTTCACTGATCTATAAGATACCGAAATTAGGAACACATGATATTTTTTGGTCGGTATTTCACTCTAGTGACTTATTCTAGAATCATATGAAGGAATGCGCACTAGAGACCGCTATTAACAATGTCCGCCAGTTTCTACAGTTTTTGATGTTGTTAGACATGGGATTGCGTTTTGCGCAGCAGTTGTAAAGATTTAATCACTGTGTAATCCATATACCCTGTTTGGAATATACTGTTAATTCGTCAGTCACAGAATTTTATAGCAGGTAAAAGTATTTTTATTTTTAAAACTAATTACATAATGTGTAGACGGTAAAGCAATACCCAGTTGGTCATGCACCATTTTGTGTCTTGAAACAAAAGAATGTCTTTCATCATGGAAAATAAGATATTTGCAAATTAACTGAGTTTCGTGTATGTCTTAACAATTTTACCTGACTTGAAAATTGAAATTTGTGTTTGTTCCCAATAGCTACATATTAAAAACGTATTTCACTTGTAACTGGTTTCTTATAGCATTTCAGCTTAATTTGATTTCACTTTTTGATCACTGTTGTGTAGTAGAGCGGTAATGTAACCGATAGACGACTACATGTAGTAATCATAAGACTTTCTCGTTTGCAAGGCATTTAAATTTCAGTCGAACAATTGTTACTGGGTACATGATCATGTTGTGCCTTGGAACGTGTTTTTAGATTTGGAAAACCGTAATTCTCCGTAGCAGTTTCTTTTAAGTTCTGAAAAGACTGTAGCGCATAAAAAATAAATTCCATTACTTACAACTGGAATAACGCAATACCTTGAAATTCTATTACAGAGATGGTTGGAGACGAAATTCTGAAAACTGTCCCAAGATACAACACACTCCTCTGCTTATACTGTATGATACCATTTTACGTCTTTATCAAATCTTTGCCAGCTTTTATGGTGCTCAACATTTGTTTCCATTTCCCTATTGTCTGCCAGATGCCTTGCTAAGTTATCTGTTACTCACAGGTAACAGTCGTACAAGTTTTTCTTATCCTCAGTCGCACTGTCTATATCTATAAAAAACTTATTGCTGTTCCGATTGCAATTTTGTTGCTGTTCTAAATTTATCTTTCGTTTACTTCATCTCTTCTTTGGCATACAATTTAAAAAGTAATGGAGATGATTTGACACCCTGTACTTTCCACCCAACCTCACAGGATCATCAGGATTCTGTTTTTTTTTTTTACTTATTTATGTTTTTATTTCATTTATTTTTTATTTTTGTCGGTCTATTTTACCTTATTTCCAACAGACCTGTGAAGAATTCGCATGTTCTGCACTGCTTATTCCTTTTGAATCCGCTGCTACTTTTTCGCCAGTGTAGCGCAGTACGTGTAACGGAGTTTGTCACCTTGCCGTAATAAGGTCATTCGCTCGTAATTCTGTTAAACTGAGTGAACGTTAAAAAGGAAAACAGTCCCTGATGTCCTGCAAAAATGTACTTATTTGAGAGTTTTTAACATCGTGCTGCCCCGTCAGGAACTGTGATAATTACACATATAACGGGTCAGCCTCAGTGGCAACTGAGGCTGACGTGTTATATGTGTATCTTTTTGGCCACGAATCGGTTTTTGGCTTATAAAGACATTTTCAGGTGACAACTAAATGTGGCAAATAAAAAATAAACATGATGTGTGACTTACACGGATATCATTTGTACCCAAGATAAACTGGCCAACGGAAATCACTTAGTAGTTACAAAGCCTGATGTACAATTCTATATATTGGAAACATTTCAAACAACTTTTCAAAAATGTTGAAGTCTCGCACTTTCAGACCTATATTTTATAATATCAACAACAGATCCGAAATTTGTTCAATAATACACGAAAATTTCAAATCTTGGCAGAGTGTAGCGTATGTAAAATCACTTGCAAGCAGTGTGAAGAAATATATATTAGTCGGTCAAGCAAAGCTGTTGTAATTAGACGACTTGAACATGTGAGAAGGTGGAGATTAAGGAAGAAAGATTCAACTTTTGCTGATTATCTTTTAGAAGAAAACCATTCATAGGATGCAGAACGAGAAATTTTATATTCTGTCAAGACAAGCAGATCGATGACCCTACTAAAAACACTGGAAATCTTGTACATATTACAAAGTATGACGGCTTAACATTAAATGATCAGACTTAATTTCCACTTGCCTTTTTGTGAAGTTTTCGTTACAACTATTAGATTAAAAATGTAAATTCATCTTATTTCTCATCATTTTTAAATGTTTCTCCATAATAAATACTTGTTTACCCCTTGTTTTGTTAATATAATTGTTTCTAAGTAATAAAAAATACATTTTCCTACGGAAACATCGTGCCATTATTCTATCTTCTGTAGAAATAATATCTGTGTAAGTCTTATATCACGTTTATCTGTCCCGAAGACAGCCTGAGCAGCTGAAAGCTGGTTCGTCAGCAGATAAATATAATTAAGCAGAAAATTAGGAATTATTTTCCTCTTTAAACTTATCATCATGTTGCACCAAGCACCGACGTTGCTAAACTGAATTATTTCTTAAATTTGCTGGGAAAGGTCGTTTAGAAAGGAGTTAGTGTGTGTAATGATGTATTGTTCACAACCATTAATAATGTAATGTCTATGCAAATTATTATGCGTCGTATTTGTAATAATACGATTATGCAAGTTATGTGCCTCTTTCATAATTTCAGCACTGAATGGACGTGGTTGTCACTGTACGGTCTTGTGGGAAATCTTTGACGCCCGTTACTTTTATCAAATGTAAGTCTAAGAGAAAATCAGATTCGTTGTCTTTTAGAGGATTGGGATTTGAGTGCCTTATCGGGAGTGAATACTGCAATTCACAGATCTATGAGCTGTCAGGTACTCGTGGCTATACAGATTACGGATGTACTTAAATTTAGATTGTCTCTGACAGAGGCTCTTTGCCTAGTCCTGAAAGAAACACGAGGCCACTGTTAGAACTTCAGTGTAGCAGCTCAATGTAAGCAAAAATCTACAAACCTCATCCAGTAACGCATCCGGTCAAGTGTTACGATAGGTTTGATCACAGGCCCAAAATGGCTGACATTTTTTCACCACAACCATGTCAATATGAACACCTCAATAACAGAACTAACAGGTTCTGCGAAGGACGAACTGCAAAAGTAACAGAGTGTTTGAAACTCTTTAATGAAACGCACCAACTCTCTGCATTCCGGAGTTTATCAGTTTGTTGTGATTATTAGGTTTTTACCTCGAAACTTTGTAACATTTTAGTAGCATTTATATGAAATGAAAATGAAATGAACTTTTATTCTTTAATGTTCCCCACAAAGTCAAACGTGTTGTAGCAAGTCAAAAGATAATTAAGCTGAAATAAAACCTGACCCACACGATAGTCCTAGTACTTTATCTATTAAATTTTTACTAAAAATTATTATTTTTAACGTCTAATCAGAAATACTTAGAAAATTCAAATTACTTCACCATTTACTTAAAAATGTGTTCAAGGTGGAAGTGGTTCAACCGTCATGAATACGAAGTTCTTAGTTGATTTAGAACTTTATTAATGCCAGCTGATTCTTGTCACTTTGTCGACTTCATCGCAGTCTTATCGTTATTCGTCTGAGGCAATATTTTACATTTCATATACAGTGCGTTCTTAATTAAACTGTAGGTACTTGAGCCAGTGTAGACGGAAAACTATTTACCGTATGGGTATCCAGTTTTATAGAAATGACGTTTAGGCTGTACGCTACAGGGTTTGCGTTTTTAGTAGTGTTTAGTAGTGTCAGTGTCATAACTTGCCACTAGGGTCAGTACCGGTATTGCGACATAGGGTTGAACTACAAGTATCAGTGTGAAATACACATATAGACAGTCAACATGGGTGTAGACAAGATGAGCAGGGCTTTGCTCTTAAAGCTGTTTTGTCCAAGCAACAGCAATAGTGCCGTTGCTCCTCGCAAATACTGATGCAGTAAAGACATACAGAGAGTCTTCTATCCGCGTCGGGGTTGAAGAACATGAATCGGAAGTTGGTGCTGACTGTCGATTTTGGAATTGCTCCTGGGAGAGACCGACAGTCAATTACGCCACGGATTTTTGAAGACGTTACTATTACAATAGCTGAGAATACTGAATGCAATGTAAGATCTTCAATCAGTGTCCGAGCTGTGTCGGGGCAGCTGAACATTGCATGGTCCCCCGTTCGGAAAGTTCTGCGAACAGTTGCGAAGTGGTATCTCTATCGCGGTTCCGCGCTGTCGTGGATGCAGACAAACGTCACACTGAGCAACATTTGTAACCTGGAACGTAAACGTTGTTGCGCATGGTGTTTCTTGAAATGGTTTTTTCGTTCTTTGTCTCATGCGTGTCCGTACAGAGCAAGTTTAAATATGACCACACTGTAGTTTAAGACTTTGTGTATATAAATATCTACATTTACATAGACGATCTGCAAACCACTGAAGTGCATGACAGAAGGCACCCAGCGTGGTAAAACGTGTTAGGCTTATTTCTCGTTCCAAGCGCATAAGGAGCGCAAGTAGAATGATTAATCGCTTGTGAGCGTGTTGCAAATAGTCTACTTTTGTCCTCACGTACTCTGCGGGAGGAAATACGTAGGGGGTTGAAAAATCTCTCCTGATTCTTCACTGAATAAGTAAAGTCTCTGAGACGGCGTGTAAAATTATTACTCAAAATCCATTATTTATTACAAATAATTCCGTTCGTCGATGTTTATAGCCGGCCTCTGTGGCCGAGTGGTTCTAGGCGCTGCAGTCTGGAACCGCGCTACTGCTGCGGTCTCAGGTTCGAATCCTGCCTCGGGCATGGATGTGTGTGATGTCCTTAGGTTAGTTAGGTATAAGTAGTTATAAGTCTAGGGGACTAATGACCTCAGATGTCAGGTCCCATAGTGCTTGGAGCCATTTGAACAATTTTTTGATGATGATAGGTGGACTGTACAAAAGCTATAGTAATTCTAGTTGATCCTGTGCGACACGACGCATTTCTCCACTTTCCTGCGTCAGCAAAGAAAGCCGTGCTGTCCATTGCGACTATACCAAATACTTTACCAGTCGCACACCGACTCACCCTCCTTTCAACAGATGTGTCTGCGTTTTACTTTTCCGCCCGTCTCCTCTATCTCTTTCTGTTTCTCTTTCTCTCGGCGTCATTCTCTAAAAAAAAGGAGGGAGAAGCTGCTCGGTGGAGACCTCAGGCGTGTGTGAGTGCTGCTGAGCACCGCCGCTGCGGCGGCAGGTTGTTAGCAGCGACCGTTTTATTGTCGACACAGCGCTGAGCGGAACGGGTGTCGAGGACAGTCGCCCAGACCTCGGGTGCGTCCTGAAGAAAGGATGGAAGAGCGCGCGCGCACGGTTTAACGAGTCTTGGAGCACTAGGCCAGCAGGAAGTAGATGAGAGAACAAATTGGCCATGGCCTGTTGAGAAAGCCCAAACGATGCACTGGATGTCATTCTCCGGGATACGATTTCACTTGTGAGGGTGTTACTAGTTCCACAACTTCACCGACCATCAACGGTAATCGTAATTGATTGTAACTGGAGGCCTAACTTTATTAATGTATAGCTTCAGCGCAATTAAGTTGGCTCCAGACAGTTCCTAGCATGCGCACCATTTTGTCTTCATACACAAGAAAGATCAGCCGTTGTTAGCGCAGCATCTGGAATGGCTAATTTATTGTCTTTGAAATTTCATATTTAACTGAATAATTAGTGTAGCTACATGAGAGAAGTATGATTTACAAACGCGCGAAATTGGGCACGGACTTCAATGCGAGATGCCTTTAATAGGTTCCACAATGAAACATTGTCTCGAAATCTGGTAGAAAATCCGAAGGAATTCTGGTCGTATGTAAAGTACGCAAGCGGCAAGACGCAGTCAATACCTTCGCTGCGCAGTGCCGATGGTACTGTTACCGACGACTGTGCCGCTAAAGCGGAATTATTGAACGCGGTTTTCCGAAATTCCTTCACCTGGGAAGACGAATGGAATATTCCAGAATTTGAAACACGAACAGCTGCTAGCATGCGTTTCTTAGAAGTAGATACCTTAGGGGTTGCGAAGCAACCCAAATCGCTTGATACGGGCAAGTCTTCGGGTCCAGATTGTATACCGATTAGTTTCCTTTCAGATTATGCTGATACAACAGCTCCCTACTTAGCAATAATATACAACCGCTCGCTCACCGATAGATCTGTACCTACTGATTGGAAAATTGCGCAGGTCGCACCAGTGTTTAAGAAGGTTAGTAGGGGTAATCCATCGAACTACAGACCTATATCATTGACGTCGGTTTTCAGTAGGGTTTTGGAGCATATACTGTATTCAAACATTATGAAACACTTCGAAGGGAACGATCTATTGATACGTAATCAGCATGGTTTCAGAAAACATCGTTCTTGTGCAACGCAGCTAGCTCTTTATTCGCACGAAGTAATGGCCGCTATCGACAGGGGATCTCAAGTTGATTCCGTATTTCTAGATTTCCGGATAGCTTTTGACATCGTTCCTCACAAGTGACTTCTAATCAAGCTGCGGGCCTACGGGGTATCGTCTCAGTTGTGCGACTTGATTCGTGATTTCCTGTCAGGAAGGTCGCAGTTCGTAGTAATAGACGGCAAATCATCGAGTAAGATTGATGTGATATCAGGTGTTCCCCAGGGAAGCGTCCTGGGACCTCTGCTGTTCCTGATCTATATAAATGACCTGGGTGATAATCTGAGCAGTTCTATTAGGTTATTCGCAGATGATGCTGTAATTTACCGTCTAGTAAGGACATCCGAAGACCAGTATCATATGCAAAGTGATTTAGAAAAGATTGCCGTATGGTGCGGCAGGTGGCCGTTGACGCTAAATAACGAAAAGTGTGAGGTGATCCACATGAGTTCCAAAAGAAATCCGATGGAATTCGATTACTCGATAAATAGTACAATTCTCAAGGCTGTCAATTCAACTAAGTACCTGGGTGTTAAAATTACGAAAAACTTCAGTTGCAAAGACCACATAGATAATATTGTGGGGAATGTGAGCCAAAGGTTGCGTTTCATTGGCATGACACTTAGAAGATGCAACAAGTCCACTAAAGAGACAGCAGAATATTGCTGCGCGGTGTGGGATCCTTACCAGGTGAGATTGACGGAGGACATCGAAAGGGTGCAAAAAAGGGCAGCTCGTTTTGTATTATCACGTAATAAGGGAGAGAGTGTGGCAGATATGATACGCGATTTGGGATGGAAGTCATTAAAGCAAAGACGTTTTCCATCGCGGCCGGAGAGATGTATTTACGAAAATTGAGTCACGAACTTTCTCTTCCGAGTGCGAAAATATTTTGTTGAGCCTTACCTACATAGGTAGAAATGATCATCAAAATAAAATAAGAGAAATCAGAGCTCGGACAGAAAGGTTTAGGTGTTCGTTTTTCCCGCTCGCTGTTCGTGAGTGGAATGGTAGAGAGATAGTATGATTGTGGTTCGATGAACCCTCTGCCAAGCACTTAAATGTGAATTGCAGAGTAATCATGTAGATGTAGATGTAGATGATATTAAGTCAAATCTACCATCGCCTCACTGTCGCCTCAATTTCCAATGAAACGTAGCTAGCCAGCAATGTATCTGTCAATATAGCAGAGTTACGAAATTTCTTATAAACAAACAAGAAATCTCCAGATTAACCTAGATTTTCCATATCGCGCTGTAACAGTTGACTCTTGTCAGTGCCAGAATCCATTTTCACAAGCGTAGATGCATTGTTTCTCACCTGACGGATGCGTACGCCCAACTGCAGCACAGAGGCAGCTCTTTCTACGTACGGGGTCCAAACAATGGGACTGTTAGCCACGGTGGCGATTTTACAAATAACTCAATAAAACCTTTCCTCGTCATGAAAATTTAAGAGGAAGAGAGAAACTTCAGAGCATTAAAATTCCGATGTCAACGGGGGTGTTCCTACAGCGTCGTAAACATTTTGCTATCTTCCTTTTCTAAAGATGATAATGATCATCGGTTTCGAAAGAGCTTATCTTTGAGGACATAATTCGCTAAGGAAACAAGGAAGAGTCACCCAACACCACTACCTGCTCCACCACAAATCGATACTCCTCAGACCTCAGAGAAAGCTATCTGGTTCATTGAGATCGGACAATAGCTTTGTCAGCCACCTGTATAAGGAGTCTGAATTTGAAAGCAGAAACTCCTTCATCAAGTAGAGAGAAAAACCTTTTTTAAATGTGAGTCACGTGTCTCTCCACGCACCATCACTATTCATTGAAATTCAAGTGCACGATTCACGCTGATGGCAGACGTACGTGGACACTTTCCTGTATCCTAAGACAGCTGCCTGACCGTAATATTTTTTGGGTGAAAAATGGAGCAATAATTAACCGCAAATGAGGTTTACAAAAGATAGAATATAGAAATAAGCTTTCTTAATGTTTGCTGCATCATCTGGAAACTAGCAGATTCACTTCGGAGTCAGACAGCCTTGGAGTTGGAATAGAAGCAGAATGAATGCACTGAATACAAGTGACGCAATATCAGTAACCGACGGAACAAAATAAGGTACAAACAAGATGAAACCGGCAATTGCGACAAATACGGTTGGGCTAAATACGAGGAAATGGTTCTGTTAAATTAGAAGTTTACATTGTTACTGTAGAAACATTGTAGGAGATAGGAGGGACGAATATGACTGCAATGATTTCAAAGACTAGCAGACAACAGAGAGACGGTAAAGTGCAGACAACTGTAGATGAAAATTGGTTGTATCGCATGGTTAATTATAAACATTAAGAATTACACGAAACTGTGTTGCCCTTATAGAATAGGTATGTGGAATCAGTCTTTGTAGAGAGTAAATAATGTAATGAACCAATAATTGAGCTAAAACTTTTCTAAAAAGAGATTCATTTTCTTTTATTGTGGTCTCGGAAAGAGAAATTAGATTAATAGCTACAGAAAGATTAACTCACTATAATTTGAACAAATTCAGGGTACAGGGTGTCGGTTACGCTGTTTTGGAAACTCCTATGATGCTGAAGTCTGATCTTTGGTAACCAACAGAGAAAGAAAGCACCCCATACGAACATGCAAGTTAATTAAACAATGTAATAATTCATGGTGAGGGAACGACTTGCTGAAGGGAAATTAATAACGGTGGCCCAATCAAGGGTACCAAACTACGCACATAGAGATATTTATGTGTGGTCACTGTAACAATCAAGTTTATTGTCGTAAAGTAAAACACATTGGTTACTCTCTGATATAAACAATGTAGACTGAATACTTGGACAAGGGGATTCTGATGGTTAGCTGTAACCTAGGCAAAGGTGGGTAGGCACGGTAAATGAAAAGTTCTGCAGATAATACATGAATACGACCAGTGACTGTAAGTAAGGTTAACAAATTACTGGAAAAACACGGAAAAATTGGGTCGAACAACAGTGACGTCGCCAACACTTGTATTGATGCGCGTGCTGGCAGCATTGGAAGTAAAATATCGACCTGTAAAGTATTAGAAAGGAATACACGGCTCCTGAAGAGACTGAACTAATATCGCGTCTCCTCGGAAATGCCGTATTTAGCAGAGACACATGCTACAGTACTCGCAACGTAGTGCTGAACGCAGCGGCAGTAGCGGCTGGCTAATCAGAGTTCAGGTCTCTTTCTGCCCTCAGTACTTGACTTCAAAAACCCTTCGGTTGCGACCGCAAGTCTCGGTTCATCAGTCATGCAGCAGCCTCTGTCATTACTCTTCTGTTGCCTACCATGAAGTCAGGATCTCCAAAACCCTATCGAGAAGTGTTCTCTTTTATGACGGTCTGTAATTTGGCTACTCCTTCGTCGAGCGGGAACTCGCCAGCCAATAATGGCGAAGACTGCACTTTCTGTCCAATAAAATTTAAGTAAAGTTGCCACACACTCAACTCTTCCTGATTTTTATTGTTTTCAACCAATAGTGATCCGAGGTGCGGAGGGGGGAAGAAATCTCTCTCTCCTACTACATGGCACATTGTCGGTAAAGACCTATAAGAAGCGTGGCACTTAGGCACGACTGAGAAACTGCTTGCTCTAAAAACAAAAGTGTTGATAATTCACTCGGTCCTCTCTAAAGTGACACCTGCCTATACATGTATTATCAAGCTAAAAGACTTCTACGGAAAATGCTATGTGTTTCCGGCGGAAGGTAACTGCCGCAAATCCTGCCTGGAGAGCGGAGAGCGTGAAATGAGGGAATTGAATGCTCGGTCGTCTACCTCAGCCTGCGACTTTCCCTCGGCTTTGGAATATTTTTGTTGTGGTCAACTCTCCTTAACAATGATTCTTACCTACCGCTACCTAGCCCGCAGGCTCCCCACTGAGCACTCCCTCCACCGTACTAAAAGAAAGCAATAGAAGGAACAGTCACTTGAGGAACGGAATATCGGTAGCAGTTACTATATGCACCATCAGTAATATATTATTTGATCCCGGAAAATGAGCATAAAATATTCTGTAGTGTGTTGGGGGAGAGTTTCAGAGAGAAATGGCCACCTAACAGGTGGTATTCGTGAGTATATCTGAGGTTTCAGAAGATGACTGTACGATACCTACAAGGCAGACAGAAGATAGATACGTATCACTGGATGCTTAATACGCTTACTGTTTGCGACGTAGAAAACTTCAATACTGGCAGAATATCGTAGGTATGCTATTCATTGCTACTCAGGAAGGCGCAACGTTAGCACCTCTTTTGGGATACCTGTTCATGGGGTCACCCGTTTACAGGCGATATCTAATACGAAGTGACAATACGGAGAGGATGATTTTCCTAAATATTCTGAAGTTCTCATCCCCGAAAGCTCGAGAGATGCGCTGCCCATTTATGTGCCTACTTTCTTTAGACATTGCAGTTTTCCCGCAGCCGTCTGTTGAAACTACGGAGGTACTTACGAATAAGCCTGTACAAGCGTGGATGAATGAGGCAGTATCAGACGTCAGAAGGAGTGTATCTAGATGGTTGAAAGAATTTGTTGACACTGGATAACCGAGATGTGTTGATGATTCCCAAGCAAGTAAAGGCTATGTTGTAAACGCTATACCTGACAACCTACAACGAAACGTTCAAACGGCTCTGTAGGGATGGACACCATAGCAGTCGAGGTAAGCATCTTACCTACGAATCACAAGCAGCGTTTCTTGTATCTACAGCAATGTAAAGCCTAACAACTTTCGTTAAACGTAAATGTAAAAATTTTACGAGCCATATAAAATAAATGAATATATTTACAATTCCAAATGACTTCAACTGTCTAAACATTTCTTCCACTGACGTTCATTGAAATCTTGACAATGCATCGATCATCAAATATCTCCTCACTCGGTGAAACATTATGCTGCATAGAGTGACACAAACTACGGTGTAGCGTATCACTGAACCGACCACATGAACCACACAGAAGCCCTATATGAATTTCTCGTTCATAACTTCTTACCAGACCAACGACATAATCACGTTACTGAATCTCCATTAGCGAGAAACCTATTCCGTAGCAAATAAAAAACTACTTGTAGAAGGGAGAATTTCATATCTGCACATCGGTGATCAATACTATTACGGGAAACCCTTAAAACTATTTTAAAATTGAGCAACATCTTTGACATACGATAAAATTTTAGGGTTAAAAATAGTCAAATGGTAGTTCATCCATAGCTTAGTTAAGATATTTTCCATTATAAGATTGAAGAGAATTACATACTGAGATTAACATTTAGTGCCACAAACTCCTCTTTGTTAAAGTAATATCTATCCTCGCCACTAGCTGAAGTGTGTGAAGTGTCAAGATTGTATCCAATGCAATTTGAAACTCATAAAGTAAAACGTCCTAGACAGGCATTGATGTGGGCTATTATCACGTTTCGCAAAACGGATATAAATTGACGGGCGGAGTTAACGTACTCTTATAGCGAGAGAGTTCTATACTAAAGTTCACTCTAAAAATTCTAATTTTTTTTAGTTAATCAAAGGAACGGAGGACAATATACAAAATAAACAGCACGTCTGGATATCACATATCTAATAACGATCCTCCTGTCGCAAGTGAACGAGATGAATGCACGTGGAAAGCCATCCGTGTATAGCTGATGACGTCGGCTCAGAGGTCGTTGGCTCTAAGGCAATCTCTCTGGGGCTTGACTCCACGCGGCGATCAAAGGAATGGCTTCTTCCTCGTGAAACGTTGTTGTTGGCTGCTGCGATCTCATTTCTAGGGAAGGTATCTGTATTCTATCAACCCAGCCGTGGGCATGAATCCAACAAATTCGATTTACTGAATCGAAAGCGGCGGACGGCGCGTCTCTCGCCTTTAGCTTCTGCATAGGCAACCGCTAAACAAATGTTTCCCAAATGCCGTATATTTTTGTTGTAATGTATCCTACCTTCCAAACTTTACAGAAGCTCTCCTGCGAACCTGTTCTGCAGGTTCGCAGGAGATCTTCTGTAAAGTTTGGAGGGTAAGAGACTAGGTATTGGCAGAAGTACAGCTGTAAGGACGGGGCGTGAGTCATGCTTGGTTAGCTCAGCCGGCACGGTAGCTGAGCGTGTTCGGTCAGAGGGCTAGCTGCCCTCTGTAAACAAAAAAAAAAAAAAAAAAAAAAAAAAAAAAAAAAAAAAAAAACTGAGTTAATGAATCAACAACGAACTGAAACGGGTGTCTTTCGACGTCCGCCCAGAGCAGATACAATGAACGAAAACGAACAAAATGAGATTTAAAAAAAAAAGAAAAAAAAGAGATGGTAGAGCACTTTCCCGCTGAAGGCAAAGCTCTCGAGTTCGAGTCTCGGTCCAGCACACAGTTTTAATCTGCCAGGAAGTTTCATACAGTGAAACAGGTCCTCAGTTAAAAGGGAGTGCGAGAAAGAAAATGCTGTGCTGTGAAGTGTAGTTTATTTTTCATCCACTTAGTCACTTCCAGCTGCGACAGTTGAGCGTTTCAACCATTTAGTCTAATAGTTTCTCCCATATATATTACGGTATTTCTCTTTATACGTAACTTTTGTAAGAAAAATTTGTATTCACAACAACGTGCTGATTTGTTTTCTTTCTCGAAGACGGTTTTAGCAGAAAACAGGGAAGTTGTATTTATGCCTTATCTGCTTATGATTAGACTACTACTAAGGAATCTGATTCATTCGAAATTTCGTAATCCTACCCGTTCGCAGATTAAAACTGTGCGAATTACGGCAATCGATTCTACTACCCTCACATACCCAACAGCCGAAGAGGTCTCTCCCTAGCTCAGAACACCAATGAATTCAACTGATTTACCCATTTCTTTCAAGCGAATTGAATTCCCACTTGTGGTTTCGTTTGCAATGGCAAAAAAAAAAAAGTTGAAGGTCAGAAAGATGGGATGAAATTTACAGAGAGGAATGGGGGGATTAAATGGACAGAGAGAGAGACAGGGTAGGAAGTGTTGACATTGGGAGGGAGGTGGAAGTAGTTGACAGAGAGAGTGGAGAAAAGAAGATTAGAACGTGTATCCAGTTCTCATACATATACTGATCAGCCACAATATTACGACCACCGACCTACTACCACCGACCTACGACCTGGCGATAGCAGTGTCACCTGGCGAGGAATGACTGCTATTCAGACACAAGCACGGTGCATGTAGCAGCAGTGAGCGTGCTGTCCGTGCATAAAATGGGAAAAGAACGCGATCTGTCTGAGTTTGACCGAGGACGGATTGTGATGGTGCGGAAACTTGGTGCGAGCATTTCCAGAACTGCATGACTTGTCAGAAGTTCAAGGAGTGCTGTGGTACCTGCCTTTTAATACGTGGTGAAACCAAGGTGAAACCACGTCCAGATGTCATGGGGTTGGGTGGCCGTAAAACAGGACAGGCGGAGGATTGTGACAGAACTATCACCAGATTTTAATGCTGGGCAGGACACAAATGTGTTTGAACGCACAGTACACCGAACACTCCCAACCATGGGCCTCCGCAGCCGACAACCCATGCGTGTCCCAATGTCAACACCACGACATCGGCACCTACGACTGAAAAGAGTACGCAACGAGCCGCGTGGGATTAGCCGAGCGGTCTTAGGCGCTGCAGTCATGGACTGTGCGGCTGTTCCCGGCGGAGGTTTGAGTCCTCCCTCGGGCATGGGTGTGTGTGTTTGTCCTTAGGATAATTTAGGTTAAGTAGTGTGTAAGCTTAGGGACTGATGACCTTAGCAGTTGAGTCCCATAAGAGTTCACACACATTTGAGCATTTTTGGGCAGTACGCGACCATCGTTACTGGACATTGGTGCAGTGGAAGAGCGCTGCATGGTCTGAGAAATACCGACACGTTCTTCATCATGTTGATGGGAAGGCACAAATCCGTCGACTTCCAGGGAAGCAGCTCCTTCACAGCTGTAGTGTTGGATGGAGACAAGCTGGCGGTGGCTCCATTATGCTCTGAGGAACATTCACGTGGGTATTCATGGGTCCAATAGAACTCGTGCAAGGCACCGCGACGACCAAGGTGTATCGTACACTGGTTGCAGACCACGTACACGCATTCATGACGATCGTGTTTCCCGAGGGCAGTGGCATTTTTCAACAAGATAAAGCTCCATGTCCCAAAGCCAAGAGTGTAGTGGAACGGTTCGAGGAATACAGTGGCGACTCCAATTGATGCACTGACCCCCACCGTGAATTGACGCATGAAGCAGGGAATGGCAATTGAATCTCAATGTAGACAAGTGTAATGTGCTGTGAATACATAGAAAGATAGATCCCTTATCATTTAGCTATAAAATAGCAGGTCAGCAACTGGAAGCAGTTAATTCCATAAATTATCTGGGAGTACGCATTAGGAGTGATTTAAAATGGAATGATAATACAAAGTTGATCGTAGGTAAAGCAGATGCCAGACTGAGATTCATTGCAAGAATCCTAAGGAAATGCAATCCGAAATCAAAGGAAGTAGGTTACATACTCTTTTTCACCCACTGCTTGAATACTGCTCAGCAGTGTGAGATCCATACCAGATAGGGTTGATAGAAGAGATAGAGAAGATCCAACGGAGAGCAGCGCGCTTCGTTACAGGATCATTTAGTAATCGCGAAAGCGTTACGGAGATGATAGATAAACTCCAGTGGAAGACTCTGCAGGAGAGACGCTCAGTAGCTCGGTACGGGATTTTGTTGAAGTTTCGAGAACATACCTTCACCGAGGAGTCAAGCAGTATATTGCTCCCTCCTACGTATATCTCACGAAGAGACCATGAGGATAAAATCAGAGAGATTAGAGCCCACGCAGAGGCATACCGACAATCCTTCTTTCCACGAACAATACGAGATTGGAATAGAAGGGAGAACCGATAGAGGTACTCAAGGTACCCTCCGTCACACACCGTCAGGTGGCTTGCGGAGTATGGATGTAGATGTAGATATATGAACACCATCGAATACATCTGTGATGTGTTTGAACGTGGCGTTAGTGCTTATCGCCTCCCTCCCCGGAATTTACGTGAATTAGGTGACTTCTGTGTGCAGATGTGGTGCCAACTCTCTCCACCGTCCTGCTAAGGTCTCATTGCTTCCAAGCCACGATGCATCGCTGCTCTCATTCGTACCGAAGGTGGACATAACGGTTGTTATGTAGGTGGTCATAAACTTCTGGCTGATCAATGTACTCGTATTTAGCAATTGTAAAGCATTGCCGGGCTCTTTAGTATGTCTTCTGTTTGACTGTATCCCATGTTCTATAATATCACGAATAAATTAAAAACGATCAAACATGCGCGTTACAGAACAGTAGTTAAAGACGTGCTATGGAAGCGTTGCGGCATATATGTACATTAACTCATAATCTAACTGAACACAGAATAGTTTCCAATCATTCTAAAATAACTGGAAAGTACTCACCAAAAAGAGAAAACGTACAGCCATTACGAAGATATTATTTGTTAACAGCATCCCATCTATGATTAATTATACTAGTTGGTGATTCTCTTGTCTAGATATCTACAGGCAGTATATTGGTTGCTATTCAGAGGAGAGAGAGAGAGAGAGAGAGAGAGAGCGAGAGAGAGGAGAGGTGGCAATGTTGTTATCTGTCTTATAGCAGTACTCAAGAAGTAGATAGAATTTATAGTAGGTGTTACAGTTAAATATAATGATGGAGGTAAGTTCGCAATAGAACCACAATAAATGTTGAAAACGTTCAGCTTTACTAAGGCGGTCACCTTTCAAGAGATACTATTTCTGCTTCACTGTATCGACTAAGGAAATGGGCTTCTGCATACAGTTGTAAGATATGAGTGGTTGCTAACTGTCTGCTTATCTCCTATATATAATATTCATTAACTGCATTAATTTGCTTGTACCAATCCCTTGTAAGGTGGCGTGGTCTCCTGACCTTCATTTCTTACATATTCCGACCTCACCATCGTATTCTGTGAATAAAGACATTTCATTCGAGCCAAAACTCGATAGGGTAGAGTCAATATTACATATTTACATTTAATCGATAAGCAAATCTAATAAATAAATCGCAAGTGCGCACCGAGATTAAAAAGTCGAGGCTGGCATACACAAACATACAAGACATGATGGCCACAGGAGTTTTTGTTCGGCAGAGGCAACCAGCCCGCTGGAAAGTGGGTGGGTTAGCACGCAGCTGCGCCGACCGGCCGACCGCCCATTGATCAGAACAGTTTTTGCCAGAGAAAAGGGATCATGGCCTGAGTGTTCACTTTAAAAGCAAAACCCGCTGTATTGTTTGGGAGAGCCCCTGCATACGCATTTTTTGACTGACCTAGTGAGCAGTTTCAGAGTTCTCACAAGTGGACAGTAAACGCCTAACGCAGATGCTATATATTTCCGGATTGGTTGGTTTAGCCATTCTCCCGTTTGTAAGAGTAACGCTGATTGGTGGGCTATTTCTGATGCAATGAGCAGGAGGAGTGAGGGAAAGACATCGCATGGTATACCCTTCCGCTTTTTGCTTGGAGGGAAGTCGTTCCGGTGACACTCCTGTGGTGGGAACACATAGCGGGCGCGAGTGCGCTGATGCGTGTACGCAGAGAGTGAGGAACGAAGTCTCTACTCGGTACTGCACTGAGAGAGCACCTCTGTCGCTAGCGAATCGGAGTGATACTCTATATTGAGTCGCTCGCGATTCAGCGTTTGTTCACAGTGTTGGCCGCAACACTTAATGTGTGGTGTGAACACAGACAGAGTATTAGTTAGCGCCTGCAAGCGAACATTGAATGGCATCGCGGTGGACTGGTTATCTGACCGGTGTACCTCGCCAATAGTTAGACTTGGGGCAGATAGGAGTCCTTGACTTCATCAAGGCATAGTGAGAGTTCGATTGGCAAACGTCAATCCAGATAGAGAGAGATAGTTTTCTTATTTTTCAGCGGCGAACGACGCAGGCAGCAGTCGTCGCAGCTCACGGGTTGTGCGCTACAGCGTAGGCGAGCCCCATCTTTCCTCCATTGGAAAAAAACATACTTCATTCACGTCACTCCATTATGTTTCTCACGCAACAGCCTCAACTGTACTTAGAAAAATTCAATCGGATAATTATTCAAGTTGACTAGGTGTGACACTCAGCCATTCTGCTGAGAAAATAACATTCTTAAAGAAAAGAGATAAAAGAGCTTTCCCACACTTTGTACATAAATGGCATTAACAGGATTCCTATCCATAAGAGATAACCTCCTATTCCGAAAAGAACCTGGAAATTTGTGTATAAGTTTACAAATAAAAGTTTCACTTGATTTTCTTAAATTTTGCAATAAATATTATTTTCCGTTCCTTTGATGTTTTTCTTACACTAACTAGCAATACTCCAGTACCCAAGTATCCCAGTGGTTACGTAAGAAAATAGAATATTTTTGTGTCTTTTCCTTACATCGGACGACTCCAGAAGATATTTATTGCTGAACGTTTTTCAGGAATTTCTTTTTGATACGTTAGGAGCGTCTGTCTGACGTCTGTAGAAGTGTGGGGTAGAAACTGCTTCTTTCAGGAGCCAAAGGATACTTGTCAGATCAATCCGTTGCGCAACTCGTCAACGTATCACCCACACGCTACACTGTTGAAGTGTGTCCTAAAAAATCGTGTAATAATTACGTGGAATAGCTAAAGAAAATGTCGACATATAATGTCAATAGTACTGAAAAATATATAAATGATTAAATAAAAGAGGAACAAACGTAATGGCCCTCAGGATATTACTGCAGGCTACACTATTAGAGTCCACTATCAGTTCATTCACAGTAGAAACACAATTACTTGGAAAGTTGGCCTTAAGCAGGACAATATTATACACAGTGCTATAAATGCAATCAGAATTAACTGTGTTGGTGGATCAAAAAAAGCGTCCACAGACAATGACTATTATAAGTGCATTGAGCTGTGCACCACTTCATCTAAACAGCATAAATATCAAACGTTCAACAAATTCAACCAAGCCTCTTTATGCTGTGTTCATTTCACTGTTGGCTTTACTAGCATTGACTATTTACAAAGTCTCTAAATTGCAAACTGGTGTACTGAGGAACACTTAGTACCGAATGGGCGCACATCGAAATATTCCTGTCACCAATCAGAACCGAATACGTGCGGCATTCTAGGTACTTGATTATTACCATCTACTTTACTCAACTAGCTACGAACTTCGAATGACTACACTTCCATATCTGCTTCCTCCCTCTTCAACACTGTGGCTTGACTTCTACTATCAACATGTCAGCTCTTAAGTTCTAGACCACTATTCATATACACAGGGTGATACTGTGCTGATGTTACAAATTTTAGTGTATGATTGGGAAGGGTAAAAGTATTAATCTGACCTTGGTCCAGAAACGACCGAGTCGAAAGTTATAAGAGAAAATCAATCTGATATCTCTAACAGTGGAATACTTGTAACGATACTGTTTTCATTGTGATTGTAGCTTAGGAAACTTCTAGAGGTGCTAATATGGACCAAAACAAGAAAACAAAATTCTGCTAAACATGGGCTCTAAAATTATACCTTATGAGCAGGTGTTGTCACTTCGTTTTTCAGAAAAGAAACAATTATGATACAGAGTAGCTGGGGTACCCGGCTTTACTCAGGCAGTTGATATGAGATTGTGTGGTAGCTGAAATAGAGGGATAAACTTAAAGTATAAGACGGAAAAAGCTTTTACTGGAAACAATTCAAACTATTTACAATACTTGTTTATAAACAAAATTTTCAATTTTGTTATTCGGGCCATATACTTACAAATTTTTCGGATTCCCTACTCGAGAGCAAGCTACATATAGTTGACCGTGAGAGTAGCAGGAGTCTTTGAGATTGATGCCACAATATTGTAAAGGCTGTCCATGATCTTTGTTAATTGTCAAATTGTAGGCTAGTTTGACTGGAAATTGCAGTCTTTTAACCTGGAACGGCAGTTTGGTAGAGATCCGTGTTTTATCCAAGGATAAATAGTGTTTGTCCTTTATAATTGCCAGTCATAAGTTCGGCTTCGATGATGTTATTCGATAGCATTTTTACGATCATTCTTGTTCCATTACATAGTTTTGGTGAGATGAGATTTCTGAGTAGTATGATCGGAGGTCCAATTTTAAGTCGAAGGCAATGTAATGGTATTCCTGGTACTTGCAAAGAGTTTAGAAATTCTATAGGAAAGTTCACACCTTCTTGAACGTACAGCAGCGTGTCGATCGAATTGTATATTCTCTCTTCACCGGAAATTTTCTTTTGAATATTAAAGTTGATATCGCCGACAGTACTATTTTTATTTGTCAAAATTGCCCATTCAAACAACCAATCGGGATTGGTATAGTTGTGAACAGGGCTTGGATAAATTTGGTCGAGGAATTCGTTTTCAGGAATAGCTACGTTGTAGACATAACTGTTGAGCTTAATGAGGCCGGTCGTCTGGTCAGTGGGATACGTGCCTTCGCCTATTTGTAAAAGTTGTTGAGCAAATTGTGCTGTTGTTTCGTCTTTCGACAGTTCAGCTCTCATATTTTTTCTTAGTCGCAATATTTTTGTATATGTGACCAGAGATGTGATTTTTTAAGCATCCATCGATCTCATCTGCTGGTGTTGACTTTGGAAGGACTGGAAGTGTTTGTCGAAAATCTCCTGAGAGTATCACTTGAGAGTTTTCTGGCAAGTCTTGTAATGTTCTTTCCATAGCTTCGAGTGATTTTGTATGAATCATTGTCCATGCGTCCCAAAAGATAATTTTACCTTACTTCAGAAGTTCACCCCGTCCAAATGCTCCTGAGATTTTACATACCGAGAATTCTTCTTTGCCTGTTCAAAAATGGTTCAAATGGCTCTAAGCACTATGGGACTTAACATCTGAGGTCATCAGTCCCTTGGACTTAGAACTACTTAAACCTAACTAATCTAAGAACATCACACACATCCATGCTCGAGGCAGGTTTCGAACCTGCAACCATAGCAGCAGCCCGATTCTGGACTGAAGCGCCTAGAACGGCTCGGCCACAGTGGCCGGCTTCTTCGCCTGTATTCAGTGGTAGTTGTAGGACGGAATGGGCAGTTCGTCCTCCTCCCGTAAGTGTGGCTGCAGTGTCGCATGATGCCAGTGCAAGTACGATATGTTGTTCAGCACGTATTTCCGCCAGCATTAGTTTTATTAGGAACGTGCGTAAGTAATTCCGGTAGTGTTGCTGTCGATATGATCCATTATAAGGTTGTAAATTTCCTTTTGATTGTCAGTGAGGAGTGTTTTTTTGTGAGCAACATATTGAAGTAGTTCGTTCACGTTGGAGCTTTTTCCTTTGTAATTTAGAAGTTTTGCCCATTGATAGCACCTTTTCGTGGTGCTTGCATCCAAAATTGTACTAAGGTATACATGTTAATTGCTAAACGTATATCTTCTAGGCGAATGAGTGTTTCATTGAAAATGTCGTCGATGAATTTGATGGTCAGTTGAGGATGAGCTAGTCGGATCTGGTACAGTATGTCATCACTCGTACTCTCTTTGAAGGTGTACGACAGCTGTTTCGGATTCGATGGGTTACATGTTCCTAAAAGTGTGGCGAATATGTTCTCATTTGTTCAGCTGCAGCAATGAGTGAGGATTCTTGTAGAGTTAATTCCCATTGGTTGACGTTTTCCAATAGTCCTAAGCGTTGGCATGCTTATCTGTACGCCTGCAAGGATAATAAACTTGTTGGTCCCTGTATTTCTTGTAACAACATCCGCAGATAGAAACATTCAGCGTTATTCGGACGCACGGAGTATACTCGGACTAGTGGGCCAGTTTTCATGGTTCCTGGACGATCTTCGAGTCGAATTTCTTGTTTTCGTCTTTGAAAGATTTTTCTAGTTGTGTTCCACGTATAACATGTAGGAACGTCGACTTATAGTAATATTTCCGCGAATGGATCTGTCTGGCACAGTTGGTAAAATAACTGTTAATGTTGTGTTCTGAGGAGGTTCGCTTGCAGTTTTTCTGGCGATGTGTTTTGTGAGTCAAACTCTCCGCCCATACTCCAAATGTACCGCTAGATGTTGCACAGTTGATTCGCATTCGTATATGGGAAACTCGAAAATCCGTCGCGCTGCATCGTTACTCTTGATGCAGCTTCGCTTTTGGTATATAAGGATCGCGTCATTTCTGTTTTGTTGTTCGCTGCTTTAGCTATTTGAAAAATTCCCAGGACACTCCTTTTGTCCACTCACTTACAGAAATATTAGGTGGATTTCACTGAATTGCAGTACCCTACGTTGATGTGTGCTTGTAGCAGTTTGGAAAGTGGTTTGTTATATGGTACTACCCATTGATTATCTATTCCCGGGTCGTCTCTGATTCGTATTCGTATTTTTGCTGTGAAGTCACCGTTATTGGATGACGGTCTTCTGTGTTTGGGATAGACATCTACTCCGATTTGTGTGTCGTCCAAGTATGGTCTTGGGTATTTTTTGTAACTTTCCATCACTCGTAAATGGCGTATTGGTGTTTGGCGGCCCGCATGGTTCCTGAATGTCGTACAATTCCTGATCTTCTTGTGGATTGGAACGTTCGACGTGGATGATTTTGTCGCTATCCAAGGGATGGATTCTCTGTCGTGTAGCCATATAAGATTGTGTGAGTGAGGCAGTCCTCGTTTTTGTCCATCGGAATTGTACGTGCAGCACTAATGGTTCCAAGGATGTGGTATTTTGTGATGACTACAGTAAATACGGGCAATTGCATCCTGTCGATACGTGGGGCCTAGTCCTTGTCTTAGTTGTTTTTCGATTTCTGGCTACAACGAGTTGCATTTGAATGTTACGAAGAGGTCAGTTTGTCCAAATTTTCTTATGTAAGTCAAGCCATCTTGAGTGTATTCGTGCATGTGCCTTGAACTTAGTATGTACGTATGATGAATGCAAGATTACTATTGTTCGCCGGCCGCGGTGGTCTAGCGGTTCTAGGCGCTCAGTCCGGAACCGCGCGACTGCTACGGTCGCAGGTTCGAATCTTGCTTCGGGCATGGATGTGTGTGATGTCCTTGTGTTAGTTAGGTTTAAGTAGTTCTAAGTTCTAGGGGACTGATGACCACATATGTTAAGTCCCATAGTGCTCAGAGCCATTTGAACCATTTTACTATTGTTCGAATTTCCTCAGTGTTTCCGGCGTTTATCATTGCATCTCGAAGGTGAATGTATTCTTTCTTGCAAAGTTTCTTCTAATTCAATCTTATGTAAAGCATCCTTTCCGCTTCTGTTTTTGCATTCATATCTACCAGGAATTGTTGGAATAAACGGTGTGTGTTGATAATGTGATTTTATGTTTCATTTCCTCTGATGATTAAGCGGCAAGCATTGAACTCCTTGGAAGTGACTATTTGTTTGTTTCTAAGCCAGTTTTAGATTGGATTTGTTTCACAGTATAATAATACCCATCCTCTCCGTGCAGAAATATTAATGGACACAGGTGGGCATTATATGAATGGTGTTTCTCAGCAATGCGGGGGCTGTAGTCCTTCCTTCTTCGTTACACAGTTAGTTTACAACTTTTGTATTGATAGTTCACAATTACGCTGGCGACTTTGTCTATCTGAGGTGCATTAAATCGACGTTCGTGTTCTCCATGTGGTCTTTTGTCGGCTCTAATTATAACTTTATAGTCATAAGAAATCAGTCGGTGTAGTGCTGCAATGAATATGCGAATCAGTTGGTTGCATTCGTGTGAGATCTTCTGTACACTTCTCTTCTCAATACACTAATATTTGGTACATCATTGTTCTATTGCTGTTTCTTCATTTCCGATGAAATATACTTGCAGAAATTTATGTTTTTCGTTGGGTAGTGGTAGTAATCATCCCATGTTGTGATAGATTTGCCCTTGGATGGGAAAAACATAGTCGATTTAATCTCTGTTAGTGGTGATCGAAGTGACACCAAAAGAAGTCGTTTGGAAGCAAGTGTTGTACGCTTTCATATTTTGAAGAAAGTGTTCTGATTCTGGAATTTCCCCGGTCATGTAATATAAAAATTCCTGCGGAGGTGCTTCTAGCGATGGTAATCCAATTTTTCCTTTCATGCAACGAAGTCCTGTGTTTCCCTACTGAATTTTTTCGCGCTGCAAAATTTCCAGAAGTTATCCATTTTCCCGATTACGAATTGATTGTATTTTTTATATTCTTTCGTCGGGTCACAATGGAATACATCCTTTGTTACGTTGTACTGTTAACTTCTCCTCGTCCGCGCTTCTTATAGGATCATATTTTCATGGCTGGCTTGAGTTTGCAGTTCTTTATTATAAGACTTTGTCGCAGGTCTTGATTTTTCAAACAGTTCATTTCGCTGTTCTTCCTGACGGTGTGCATTCTAGTTCGTTGGGAACATAAAAGTGCTTAGCGTTAGTCGTCGGTTTCGTTTTTTCACTGTTCTTTTTGTTTTCCCCGGTTTGCTTAATACTGGCAAGATCTCCTCCTCTATTAAGTTCGGGCATTGTCTAAAATATAAATCAAATCAACTTCTTACTATAAAATACACTAAGTAAACCTTAAACACTTTTCACACTTTATTTTCGACTTACATTAAGTCATTGCATCACTTTGACTTCTCACCCTTCATTGTTTGTTTTTATTCATTCACTGCACTCCTTTTTCGGTTCCTCCCTACGTCACTGATAAGAAACTGACGTTCGAAACTACGTCGTGTCTTTCTTTATATATGACTACCAATGGGTAGCTCCACCACTGTCGCATACCAGAACGTAACAAAATGGCTTCGAACGGTCCACAATGTTCCAGAATTATTACACAATATCCGAGAGTATTCTGTAATGTTTCACAATGATGAGGGATGTTTCGGGATGTTTCCGAACATTCGGGAATTTTCCCGAACGTTCCAGAACATCCAGGATCATTGTAGAACATTCCGGAACAATCTGCAAGGTTGTGGAATGCTCTTGAATACTCTCGAATGTTCTCGAATGTTCTCTAATACTCTAGAATGTTCTGGAATGTTCTAGAAATTTCTACTAGGCGAAACATCCCAGAAAATCGTGGCTTTAAGGTAGTAAAGGGACCTTCTTCATGAATGGCGGATAGAACGCCATATAATTCCCTTGATCGTATCGGGAGTTGTTACTGAGTTTTAGAGGCACGCACATTGACACGTACAGATATATTATATATACTGACTACACGTAAAACAAAGGACACCTGGTTTCAGATTCATCACTACATTAGAATTTTCCGATGAGGAAATAAATTACGAAACCTAATAACAGCTTATTTTAAAGTTAGTTGTAGTACTCATATCCTGAGCGCTGAAGTTCAGTAATAATTTTGTTAGGGCAAACCACCGCTGCAAGGAGTCTAAGAGAAAAATCTCATGGAAAATTTAAGTACCGTTTTAAAGATCATAACCGGGGCCCTTGAATTCAATAATGGTCCACCGCTAACCGACCAAAGACCACTAAATGAAATAACAAAGAGTAATTTTCTGTGTCAGCTTCACACACTGAATTAAAAACTGCACACTACACAAACTGAAAATAAGTTGACAGTATTTTAATTCAGTTCACTATGTAAAATAAATTACTGACCACTGAAGCACCAGAAACGATACATTCTTCCAATAACGTTAAGGGCCCTGCGGCTTGAAGCAATAACTTTCTGACATATTTTTTACTGTAGTGTTTTCTGCAGAATCACTGGCGTGGCGGAAGCAGAAAACGCCACTCTAGAAGGAATACTATGGAGAGATTGTACAGTTTCATTATTTTCTTGTTCCTGTAGAAGAAAGCTGGGTTGTGGACTCCCACGTCTTGAGACTATTGTTCCGCAGCACACTGCCGTCTTTCGGCAACCATATTCACTAGTGTGTGCGGCTGGGTGACGTCTCAGACGTACTTAAACGTGGACGTTAGCAAATTCTTTCCAAAATTGGTATGAGAAGTATTTTTCCCCGTTTTTCACCCCGTTCCCATCAGCCAATTTAAAATTAATATTTTGTTAGCCTTATACTGAAATTAACATTTTTATGGGGTTATAAAAGGAACCTACGTAACTGCACCAATACAAGTTGGAGACAGGCAGTAAAAAGTGAGAGACGATTTCGTTGCTTATTCGGATGGCGATACCTCAGGTGACTGGAAACAGTGGGTACGGAGCGAGTTGGCTACAACATGAACGGTACAGGAGAGCTCTCCACATCGTGGCACTTGTCATACTTACATGTTAATCGTAATTTGTAGTACGTTTCCATGCGTCTCTTGATATTCTCCTTCGGCTCTGTTTTATGATGCTCGTATTCAATATACGAGTTGCAGTAGCGGTCCCGTATTATGTAATTCAGTCTGTGTCCTGTAATCTATATTTCCTTATCGTTTTTAGAGCGTCGATACCGGAGTTTCTACGAATAAGTAAGTCCTTTCACGTCGATATATACTGAGATGACAAAAGTCTACATCTACATCTACATCTACATTTATACTCCGCAAACCACCCAACGGTGTGTGGTGGAGGGCACTTTACGTGCCACTGTCATTACCTCCCTTTCCTGTTCCAGTCGCGTATGGTTCGCGGGAAGAACGACTGCCGGAAAGCCTACGTGCGCGCTCGAATCTCTCTAATTTTACATTCGTGATCTCCTCTGGAAGTATAAGTAGGGGGAAGCAATATATTCGATACCTCATCCAGAAACGCACCCTCTCGAAACCTGGACAGCAAGCTACACCGCGATGCAGAGCGCCTCTCTTGCAGAGTCTGCCACTTGAGTTTGCTAAACATCTCCGTAACGCTACCCGTATCCCTGTGACGAAACGCGCCGCTCTTCTTTGGATCTTCTCTGTCTCCTCTGTCAACCCGACCTGGTACGGATCCCACACTGATGAGCAATACTCAAGTTCAGGTCGAACGAGTGTTTTGTTTTGTTTTACCGGATTACTGATAATGACGTACACTCGTGAAATAGTGATACGGAAAAATCCCCACTTCATCGCCATCTCGGAGATGCTGTGTCCCATCGCTTGTGCGCCGACTATAGCACACACATTCAAACTCACTTAAATCTTAGTTTTCTATTGTAGCAGGAGCAACCGATCTGACAACTGCGTCAGACACTTTTCTTATGTAGGCGCTGCCGACAGCAGCCTGTTTACATATCTCTTTATTGGAATACGCATGCCTATACCAGTTTCTTTGGCGCTTTAGTGTAGTATGGCGGCGAAGTAGGTATACTGATGCGTTAATGCGAAAACAATTTACGATGGAAAGAAGTTAGTTCCTATTCTGGCCGCGATTTGCAAATCTGGTGCTGTCAGCAACTCGTTGACTTTTGCGGTGCTCGTACTGAACAAGTTGTGTAAGCGGCGGTTAATACTAAAATCAACATTGTGCCTTTCTGACTTGTGTGACCTTTTATACCCATTTCTTATTCTAATCAATTACATACGGCAACATATCTATACGTGAAACTTCGTGGCAGATTAAAACTGTGTGCCGGATCGAGGCTCAACCTCGGTCTGGCACATAGTCTAAACATGCCAGGAACTGTCATATCAGCTACAGAGTGAAAATTTCATTCTGATTTCATGTTTATAAGTCTTCCTTGCACTCACAGAGCCAGATTTGCACCTGCTGGCCAAAATTTAAAGTAATTTTTTTCCAATGGAAATCGGTTCCGCATTAACACATTAGAACATTTACCAAGTTTCGCTCCCAGGCGATAATACCAGCCCACACTGGACTTTTGTGAGTAGCTGCACTTGAATTGTAGTCACCAGTTATTTCATCTGCGTGATTGTGTCAATCGGTACACCACTAATAGAGTATATGAACAATAAGCTCTGTTTTTCGAAGACATCTGCATTTAATTTCATTTTTCACTTTTAAAGCATGCAGCAATTGATCGCACCAAGCAGTGATTCTGTTCTATAGTTCAATTCTTTTATCTTGCCGGTTCGCGCATGCCCGCCCAGACGCGGGAGATTGCTGCGTTGCCAGTTGTACGCGCCAAGAGAAGAAGCGCCATAGTATACTTCGCATAGTATACTACATAGGGGAGAGCGAGGAGTTTATGAAGTAAAGCCCCCACGGCCGCATTAACCCTTTCGCTGCTACAGAGACGTGCTTCCCGCATTCCACGCTGTGCGCGATTTTGTCATCATTGCACTGCTCGCCTGTGCAGACACATGGAGCTTCGACTGCTTTGACACACTTTGTCGTTCGATTTCACAAATACTACTTGGCCCAAAAATTTGATTTCTACACATCTTCTTGACTGATACCTTCCCCCCACAAATGACTTAATTTTGTTTCGATGTTCAACGCAGTTATTGCGCAGCATTAGATGTAGTGAACCATTGAACGAAATTTTGAAGAGTTTGCAGAGGTAAAAGTTCATAGCGTATACTTTCCGTGTGGTCGATTTTAGTTGCCACTAGAAATTTCAAAAAATTACATTCAAACGAATAAAATTCATGAAGTAAGACACTTCGATATGGTTTTTAAGTAAAGAAAATATCAAGCACCGAACAAGGTTTGAACTTAGAACCTTTCACTTAACAGCCATACACTTTAACCATTATACTAATGCAGCTCGTTATTCAGTAGATCTCCTGGAGTACTTTAAAATATCACGCTAAATACCGACAAACACTGTTGGTACGACAAAGAATTACGTTTCGTCGAAGAACAATAGAAAATAAACAATTTCCGCAGTTCTTTACTGCGAAGATGCGGTTAGTGAGAATGATACAAAGACCTTTCCTTGCCATCGCCTGAATTAGGAGGCTTATCACTTGTTTGGTTTAATTAATAGAATATGAAGGAATTGCTATAAAGAATGCTTTTCCCAAACTTTCTATAAAAGAAAGTCTGCAATCAAGACATTGCTATTGTTCAATTATTTTATTTATGACTGAACGTTTCTAAAACTGAAGACACTCGTCCGTGCTCTGCACTGCAGTCGAGCTCTGGCAACGTCGTTCTCTGTTCATTGACTGACTGTGTTTTGTGACGTCAGATGCGTAGAACGAACCTGAACTCGGCCGCCGTCGTAAATGACGCGCACTTTAGTCATCCTGTATCTTCCTACAGGCGCACAACAGCCACTCTTTACAGCGTCGTCAGCAAACAATCTTTTGTCTGTTTGACGCTAGTGGTACTGGTATAATGATCAACGAAGCGAAAGTAAATCGCTAGAAAACTGCTGACTAACTGAGTGCGCCTTAAGGCGTCAATTGACGGGAAAGTGTCCGGTTTCTGAGAGGGCGGCGATCCGTGGCGTCCGGAAGTGGTCGCGAGCCGCACGCTGCGCTGGTGTCCGGAAGGGGTGACGCTGCGCGCAGCCACATCCCGTGTCGGGAGGAGGGAGGCAGCCGGCCGTGAAATGGGTCGCGGCTGGTTGCGGCGCACCTACTCGGTCAAGTGTCCGTCCGTCCGGCTGCAGCCGTGGCGGAAGTGGGGGGGGGGCCGCCACGCTCCTCTGGCACTATGCAGCCGCGTCGTGTTTCTCGCTCTGTTTTGCCCGACAAGCGATATAATGCAGGCTATTTAAATGAGAAAACCATAAAGGCGGCACGCGACGTACGTCAAATTGGCCCGAGTTGCTCCACGTATTTCTGTGGTGTCACCGCCAGACACCACACTTGCTAGGTGGTAGCCTTTAAATCGGCCGCGGTCCATTAGTATACGTCGGACCCGCGTGTCGCCACTGTCAGTGATTGCAGACCTAGCGCCGCCACACGGCAGGTGTAGAGAGACTTACTAGCACTCGCCCCAGTTGTACAGCCGACTTTGCTAGCGAAGCTACACTGACCAAGACGCTCTCATTTGCCGAGACGATAGTTGGCTTAGCCTTCAGCTACGGCATTTGCTACGACCTAGCAAGGCGCCCTAGCATTTGATAATTAATATTGTGAAGCATGTACAGTTACGAGACATGTTCTACAATTATGGATTAAAGTTAAGTATTACAGCAACTGCGTCCGTTTTCTACGTTCTCATTTCCTTGTAATGTTCCAGACCTCACGCCAGCCTGCGTGAGCTTAACGCTTGCCTTTCGGCTACCTCCGAGTGACTTGGCTGTCTTGCCACGCCACTACAATTTCTACATGAAAATCATGACCATCCAGCGAAACTGCACAAAGAATGTACAAGCAGTTCGAAATCCCCTGTATATATGTTACTGATACCTTCAGTTCACTGCCATAATAGCCTGTTCTACCTTGATAAGAAGACATAGAGATAGGCATCCCTGATCTAGAGGAACAACTGAAAGACTTGAAGCCAACCTGAGTGGCTGAGCGGTTCCTGGCGCTACAGTCTGGAACCTCGCGACCGCTGCGGTCGCAGGTTCGAATCCTGCCTCGGGCATGGATGTGTGTGATGTCCCTAGGTTAGTTAGGTTTAAGTAGTTCTAAGTCCTAGGGGACCGATGACCTCAGAAGTTAAGTCCCATAGTGCTCAGAGCCACTTGAATCATTTTTTGAAAGACTTGAAAACAAGTAAGTCGCCAGGTCCAAATTGAACCCCAATTAGGTTTTACAGAAAGTAATCTGAGGCATTAGTCCTATACTTAGCCTGCATTTATCACAAATCTCACTGAACTGTGTAATGGTAGTGACACACCAAAATCACAATAGTAATCCGTTGTGGTTGCTACATATTTTATTACAATCAAAACCATTATAAAATCACAATCACAATAGTACACGAGACCACCTTACAAGACCAGATCACTTGGACATATAACAAATAAGTGTCTTTAACGGAACAAGACCCATAAAACTTGAAATCTGAATATGACTAGGTAAATAAACTCAGGTAAAGCTTTACTTAAATAGTACAAATGTCCACAAAATTCCTATCAGAACTCTCATTACTTCCAATCAGCTGAGAAACATATTAAGGGTAAGAATGCAGATCTTTTAAGGTTTGGCTAGCCAACTTTCCTAAACAAAATATATACAAATGACTAAAACAATTAAGGAGGTGCTTCAATTTTGACCAAAACAATCTTCAAATTTACTTACTCAGTTGATTAATCAACAATATTCTTAGAATGATTACAACCAGAACATGACGATATGACAATACCCCTAAAATGAGGTTGTTTCAATATTGCGTGTGAATTAGCGACAAACGCGAGCAGAGCAAGGATTAAAATCAATACGAGAGATCCACGAGACAGGAAATGACATAGAAATGTACTCAACTTTGCACTGCAATTGAACTTCAGATGCTACAATTCTCCACCGCAAAGATGGAATCACGCAACTGTGACAACATAACCCAAGATGTAAAGGAGAGGACAGGTCTTAAATATATCTCTGCCCCCATGGTGCTCTGCTCCCAGTTCGCTCGCGTCGACCGCTGCCAATTATCTGCAACACAACACACATCAACGGCAGACAATATTCTGAGACATAAACTACACAACCTTATCTAAAGAACAGGTGATCAATTCAACGGAATAAAAACAAATTATCCTCCGTGAGTTACTCGGCCAGGGCCAGCGCTTAAACTTTTATTAATAATTTCGCTAAAAAGCATGCCTTAAAATTAAGATGACAAGAATTATCTCGGCGCACATTTACACGCCAAACTACCAAATGAACTACAAGGTAGAATAGAGGACGTATCTCGGCGTGTCTTTAAACGCCAGAGCCAGACTTACTCCCTACTCGTTGCACTTTTAGCTACGTCTTTAACCACGCTTCATGTCTGTTGGTTGGGCGTAGCCACACTTCCTCAACTGCCGTCAAGATAGTTACTCACGACACCGAGGTAAGTGATAAACAACTAAAACAATTCCAAAAGATTTTTAGTACACTGGCATATTCCATTAAGCCGCACGCAACCCACCGAAGCAACTCGGCGACCCCAATTCAATCGGCCGGCGTAGCTTATAACAGACTCGAAGGAGCTTGTCCTTCCCACCTCTAGGAAAACCAAATCTCCATGGGCGGTGGATCTGCCCTCAAGACTCAACACGCCGTAGCCGCTGGCCCCGCTCCTTCGTTGTCCTACTCGTCCTCTTGCCGTCCTGCCTACGTACACAGAGTCCCACGCGACTCTCGCTCACCGCCAATCGCGACACACCTCCCCAGCAGAGCGCACGCGCTGCCGTTAAATCCGCAACGCCAAAGATGGGCAGAATACAAATAAGCAATGAAGTCTACTCAAAGATCAAAATTACGATCGATGGAAACTGGCGACAGAAACGCACCAGCTCACTCTCGCCCACCGCCAAGTTCCTGAAAACCGGCGAATGTGACTCATGCATATAGACAGCCAGAACATTATGACCACCGACCTACTATCGATATAACTCCTTCCAGGCAATAGCAGTGCCACCTGGTGAGGAATAACTGTTAGCCAGACACACCTACGTTGCCTATAATATCAATGAGCTGTTGTCCGTGTGTACAATGGGGAAGGTGAGCGATTTATCTGAGTTTGACTGGCAGAGAATAGTGATGGTCTGGAGGTTCGGCACGAGGATTCTGGAAACTGCAATACATGTTGATGTGTCGGCAGCTGGGCCAACACCTTGTAGTTCGAGATGGCTGAAAATGCACGCTAGACTAACGCAGACGGGCGTGAAGTACTGGAACAGGCTACGTAATTAATGCTATGAAGAAATGTACGTAGCTGGATTAATACTTATCTTTAATCAATCATTGTGGTACATCGCTCTTGACTATACACAGGAGACTTTAATTACAATCACTGTAAGGCTAATGGCGCCTTGCTAGTTCGTAGCCATTAACTTGGCTGAAGGCTATTCTGTCTCTCGGCTAATGAGAGAGAAAGGCTTCGTACATCTAGTCGCTAGCTAGATCGTCCGTACAACTGGGGCGAGTCCTTGTTCGTATCACGAGACCTGCCTTGTGGTGGCGCTAGGTCTGCGATCACACAGTGGCGACACGCGGGTCCGACATGTACTAAATGGACCGCGGCCGATTTAATCTACCACCTAGCAAGTGTGGTGTCTGGCGGTGACACCACACATGTAGGATGTTCGAGGAGTGCTGTGGTTAGTGTCTTCAACATTTAGCCAAATCATGGTGAAACCACGTCCAGACGTCGTGGGGTTGGGCGACCACCCTTTACCACAAATGTCGGACGTCGTAGGCTGGTCAGAGTGATAAAATAGGACAGGTGGCGAACTGTAGCACAACTAACATCAGATTTTACTGCTGGGCACAGTACAAATGCGTCTGAGCACATAGTGCACAGAATACTCCTAACGATGGGCAACTATGACTGAAAAGAGCACCAGGGTATCGGCACTGGACATTGGCGCAGTGTCAGAGAGTTGCATGGTTTGATGAATCCCGATACCTTCATCGTGCCAACGGGAGGGCGTGAATCCGTTGTTTTCCAGAGGAACAGTTCCTTGGGACGGAAACAAGTTGGCGCTCTCTCCATTATGAACAATTCATATCGCATTGCAGCGTTAAGCCTGTACATTTCATCCATGTGATTGTGCCAAGCAGCACATTGACGACTAGAAACATGTTGCCTGATCGGACGAGTCTCGTTTCAAATTGAATCGAGCGGATGGACGTATACGGTTATGGAGAAAACCTCATGAAACCAGGGATCCTGCATGTCTGCAGGGGACTGCTCAAGCTGGTGAAGGCTCTGCAGTGGTGTGGGTCCTGTACAGTTGGAGTGATATGGGGCCCCTAATACGTCTAGACACGAGTCTGACAGGTTACACGTACGTAACATTCTACCTGATCACCAGCATCCATTCATGTCCATTGTGCATTCCGACGGACTTGGGCAATTCCAGCAGGACAATGCAACACCCCACACGTCCAGATTTGCTACGGAATTTCTCGAGGAACACTTTTCTGAATTTAAACACTTCCGTTGGGTATTAAAATCCCCAGACTTGAAAATTACTGAGCATATCTGGGATGCCTTGCAACGTGCTCTTCAGATCACAACCCCATCGTACTCCTAAGGATTTATGGACAGCCTAGCAGGTTTCATGGTGTCATTTCCGTCGAACACCACTTCAGACATTATTCGAGTGCATAGCACGTTGTGTTGCGGCACTTCGGCGTGCTCAAGTGGGTTAAGACGATATTAGGCAGGTGTACCAGGTTCTTTGGCTCTTCATTGTGTAGGTACAGACCACTGGACCTCATTGAGGACATGCACATCAATTATAGCCAAATGATGTCCAGTCTTAACGTTCCAAAATGACATGATATCATGATATGGAACGAGCATATCGGCTGAAGAGGATGCGAGTGGTCGACTACCGTTTATTGGGAAAATCCTAGGGAATTGTAGCTCATGTATAAAGAACAGTGCGAAGACAACACTTGGGGAGCCCATTCTTGTGTACAGCTCAAGTGTTTTGTTTCCCCGTCAAGTCAAATTAAGTGAAGAAATAGAAGCATTTCAGAAGTGGGCTGCCAGCTTTGTCACCGGTCGGTTCGATCAGCACCCGACTATAACGGGAACTGGAAGGAACATGACGTCACTTCCGCGAAATATTAAGGAGAACGTTTAGCGAACCGGCATTTGCGACTGGCCGTAGTATGATTCTGCTGCCACCAACGTACATCTCGCGTAACGACCGCGGAGACAAGATAAGAGAAAATAGGGCACTTATCAAGCATTAAACAGTCGTCTCTCCCTCGCTCCATTTGTGAGTGGAACAGGAGAGGGAATGACTAGCGGTAGCAAAACGTACTCTCTGCCTGGCACCTTATTTTCGCTTTGGGAGTACGTATGCAGAAGTAGATGTAACCAGAAAATGAGGGCAATGAAATGAGGAAAAGATTGAAATACCATTGTAACCGACCTTCAAGATTTCCCCACGGATTGGAATTCCGTTATCTGTGCAGAAACACAGCAAATCTAGCTCCAAATTTTATCGAAGATGACGAGAAACAGTACTACAAACCAGTAACGTTACAGTCATGTTTACCATTTCCCTGATGGCAGACAGTAGTCTCTTCATGACGCTTACATTGTAACGCCACAAACATGCCATTTTCATCTGATTTTGTAGGACGGATTTCTTGCACATCTTAAAGCTGGTCAGACTTAGAAATTGGTTTCAACTGTTTGACTGTGAAGCGTGCTTCCTAATAATGTTTTCAAGTATGTTGACTGATCCTACCAGTAACCAATCAGCATTACACCACAGATTATTTGGAGAAGCCATCCTTTTAGTAAGGAGTGTGTTACAGCAACGAAAGATGCACTGCTACGAAGTTCGTCAGCAACCTTATAAAATGCGTTGGTTGATCATAGCACATTTTTCTTTCTTCGTAGGAAACGGTATATAAGTCTGTATTGTGATACATCGACCGTAGTGCAACACTACATACGCTATCAGAAAGCTATTTTTAATGAGTCCCATCAAGATGGCAAAAATGACACGAGTTACTCCATATTTGTCTCCTACTACTACTCTTATAAATTTAATTTAATATTTCATAAAACATTTGCCTTACCAATAAACTATAATATAAAAATAAATTCTACAAAATACACTAAGACAACATAAAACAACAAAATTATTTCTATTAAATAATTAAATAAACAAAAAATCTATGTAATATACTAAATAATCAAGACAAGACAATAATATTTCACTGTGCAGGTAGGGTCTGCTACCAGGCCCCTCAGAAGTATTAGGCACCTCATTAGTGTTGTCGGTGCTCTAACGATATATAAGAGGCAGATTCATGGTAGAATCTTAACGTCCAACATCTGCTGACATTATTGTAACGAGAACAAGTATGGAGCGTTTTTGCCATTAAATAGTGCTTTTCCTGTTAAACAGACTGTATGCAGCAGCCCACAATATCAATTAATTTTAGTAAATTTTTATTCCTGTGGCTGTTATGTGTTTTCTCCAGGTGGCACACACTGTCAACAGTTTCAGTCGCCGGCTTCTTCTGATACCGGCAGGACGATGGCGACCCACGGATCCTGTTGGTCGCTGGGGAATTCACCGCATGTGTTGCTAACCGTTAGGCTAGCCACAGGTCCGTAATTCCCCCTCCTCTCACCCCCCCCCCCTCCCACCCGCCCTCTCCTTTTGCATGTGACTTTCTGTCCGTTTGCTTGGCGAGCACATATACAGGGAGCTGCTGCACGGCTGAAGTTTGATCATTATTCCCAGGTATGTCGGTAGGTTCACAGTGGCTTCTGCAGGAGTCGTGGTCCGTGATTTCGTTATAAATACAGTGCTGATTGCACTGTTATTAGATAAGTGTGATCTGGTTTTTCCATCTATAATTGTGTCTGCATTGTTCGCAGTTTTGAATCACGTTGGTAATTGGTCTCTGGAGAATCGATTCAACGGTATAAGGAGCCAATCTCTAAGGCCACATTTTATAGTATCGTGACCTATATCTATGACTTTGCATGTAGGAAGAGTTTATTTCTTCTGCTGCGCTGTAACCATTTTCCTGTCTCATTTGGATGTTGCGGCGTCACATACGATTATTTTCGCATCTATTTACGATCTTTAAGGTGACGCTATATTACTAGAGTTACACGTCTAGAGGACGTGGTCCTAGGATTGTATTTGGTCGCTATATTTTTCCCCCTATGTAATAGCAATTTAACACGTGCCGTGAGGGGTGGGAGGATGGGGGTGGAAATACGTCTATTGTACCAGTCCTGTCCTCGTTTGTGGGACACTCATTACTGATACACAGATAAAATTTCTTAGCAAATAAAGCAGTGCGCAAACTGTCCAGCGTGTGTCTGTGAAATTCTGTGTATCAGTCGAAATTGCGTACCATAATCAGATTTTAGCGTGATTGGTATGCGAGGCTTATAGTAATGTCGCATATACTTGCAGTGATAATTTTGTTACTACTCTCCATTCCATCTGAGACGCCGCCCAGCTGTAAATAAAGTCGCCCATACTAGTTCCAGAAGAACGCGTTTGGTTGGAGGAAGAGGGGAGTATGTTTCTGGTTGGTCCAGAAAGATGAGGAGAGATATGCTTAGTGCTTGAACTATTAGCAACGGTTATCAGCAAAGAGGTAAGGTGAGCATGGATGTGTCTACGAGTTACAGAGGAGCTGAGAGTGGGAGTGCTTGGTGTCTGAACTATTAACAGTGTTTATCTGCAAAAGCGTTGACTAGTTACTACAGGTTTTTGCTGTTGCCTGATGCCTCTCCCTGGACGACTGAGCGCAATTCGTTATGGCTACTAGGTCAGAGGTGATTGCACATACATAGTGCAAATTTCTTTACCATGTCCGGGGAGATGGTCTGGCGCAGAGTTAGACAGACATTTGGATCTCTCCCGTTCGCGAGCAGGTGATCACGATCGTACAAGGAGATTCACACCTTATTGGAATTATTCGGCAAATACAGGTGGTGACCTGCTCGTAATCTAGGTGTGTACCGTTCTGTGACCTACAATTTCGGATCTGTTTGTCGTAATTACCCCGAGCGTGAGATCTCTCGGCCAGAATGGATATAGCGGAAACTTTAAGTTGCAATTTATAATTTCTGTGCAATTGCTGGGCACTTTGTCCTGCGACCATTGGCGTTCTCGGCTACAGACCATACGTCGGAGTCTGAGGAGGATGATCTACCGTCCAGCAGGCGACATGACTTTCACTGGGGTTGTCGCAGATACTGGACGACCCTCTCTAGAGGTGTACTACAAATACCGTTTCTTTAGCTGAAAGTATCATACCTAAACTACAACGTCAAATAATTTAGTAAAGTAGCGAGGTATTTCTTATACAGTATCATTACCTTATACATATCTCTTTGACATCATTATTTCCACTATCGTGCTCGTTTCTAACACTAGACGTCACACACTAGTAATGGAGTGGTGACTTGGGAATGATTCATAAGTTAAGTGTCGACACATAACTCGCGAAATTGGGTACAATGTGGAAAACATGTAAAACTGAGAGTACTTATGCACTATCAATCTGTGAGTATCGTCAGATGCTACTTTGAAATATTAAATAAATATACCCAGAGTGACGTAATTTGTCCGTCGGAAAGCAAACAGGTGTCTCAGCCACAGCGTTAAACGGAAACCCACCCCCAGGGATTGATATCTGCACGCTAACAGCTATCACCATCCGTTGCAGAAGCGTTCTGCTCTGAAGACCTTCGTGCGTCGAGCGGAAGCCGTCTATGACGCTGAAAACCTGTGAAAGGAACTGAGGCACTTACGGAAGGTATTAAAAGAAAACGCCTACAAAAACTGTCGGAATTCGCAAGCCATATTTTCAAAACACGGTAGAAGATGGCGCCAAGAAGGACTCGAAAAAGCTTGCGTTTTTGCCAATCTGTGACTCAGTAACATTTGCGACTCCTGAAGAGGCATTAAGTCGATTCGACCTTCAGCGCCCGAACAAAAATGCGTCAACACGTGGGACCTGTGAAAGGCGATAAGAAACATTTGAAATTACGCAGACTAATACTTTCCGGGATAGCATAATAAATGAAGCGATCGAGATAAAAAATTGTGACAGTATCCCCAATAGAGGCGGCGACCTGCACCGGAAGACAGCTTGGAACCCGGCCATTGAAGGCTGAAGTGGGCATTCAACGAAAACGTTAGCTTATAAGGCGCAGCGGCGAGCACCAGTGTCGTCACAGAAGGCAGCGCGGCTCTAAGGACCGTATTGTTGTTGTTGCAGTCTTCAGTCCTGAGACTGGTTTGATACAGCTCTACATGCTACTATATCCTATGCAAGCCTCTTCATTTACCAGTACCTACTGCAGCCTAGATCCTTCTGAATATGCTTAGTGTATTCATCTCTTGGTCTCCCTCTACGATTTTTACCCTCCACGCTGCCCACCAGTACTAAATTGGTGATCCCTTGATGCCTCAGAACATGTCCTACCAACCGATCCCTTCTTCTAGTGAAGTTGTGCCACAAAGTCCTCTTCTCCCCAATTCTATTCAATACCGCCTCATTAGTTATGTGATCTACCCATCTAATCTTTAGCATTCTTCTGTAGCACCACATTTCGAAAGCTTCTATTCTCTTCTTGTCTAAACTATTTATCGTCCATGTTTCACTTCCATACATGGCTACACTCCATACAAATACTTTCAGAAACGACTTCCTGACACTTAAATCAATACTCGATGTTAATAAATATCAATTCATCAGAAACGCTTTCCTTGCCATTGCCAGTCTACATTTTATATCCCCTCTACTTCCACCATCATCAGTTATTTTGCTCCCCAAATAGCCCGCATCTTGTGGTCGTGCGGTAGCGTTCTCGCTTCCCACGCCCGGGTTCCCGGGTTCGATTCCCGGCGGGGTCAGGGATTTTCTCTGCCTCGTGATGGCTGGGTGTTGTGTGCTGTCCTTAGGTTAGTTAGGTTTAAGTAGTTCTAAGTTCTTTAAGTGTCTCATTTCCTAATCTAATTCCCTCAGCATCACCCGACTTAATTCGACTGCATTCCGTTATCGTTGTTTTGCTTTTGTTGATGTTCATCTTATACCCTCCTTTTAAGACACTGTCCATTCCGTTCAACTGCTCTTCCAAGTCCTTTGCTGTCTCTGACAGAATTACAATGTCATCGGCGAACCTCAAAGTTTTTATTTCTTCTCCATGGATTTTAATACCTACTCCGAATTTTTCTTTTGTTTCCTTTACTGCTTGCACAATATACAGATTGAATAACATCGGGGAGAGGTTACAACCCTGTCTCACTCCCTTCCCAACCACTGCTTCCCTTTCATGTCCCCCGACTCTTATAACTGCCATCTGGTTTCTGTAAAAATTGTAAATAGCCTTTCGCTCCCTGTATTTTACCCTTGCCACCTTTAGAATTTGAAAGAGAATATTGCAGTCAACATTGTCAAAAGCTTTCTCTAAGTCTACAAATGCTAGAAACGTAGGTTTGACTTTCCTTAATCTTTCTTCTAAGATAACTCGTGGGGTCAGTATTGCCTCACGTGTTCCAGTGTTTCTACGGAATCCAAACTGATCTTCCCCGAGGTTGGCTTCTACTAGTTTTTCCATTCGTATGTAAAGAATTCGTGTTAGTATTTTGCAGCTGTGACTTATTAAACTGATAGTTCGGTAATTTCACATCTGTCAACACCTGCTGTCTTTGGGATTGGAATTATTATATTCTTCTTGAAGTCTGAGGGTATTTCGCCTGTTTCATACATCTTGCTTACCAGATGGTACAGTTTTGTCAGGACTGGCTCTCCTAGGGATGTCAGTAGTTCCAATGGAACGTTGTCTACTCCGGGGGCCTTGTTTCGACTCAGGTCTTTCAGTGCTCTGTCAAACTCTTCACGCAGTAGCGTATCTCCCATTTCATCTTCATCTACATCCTCTTCCATTTCCATAATATTGTCCTCAAGTACATCGCCCTTGTATAGACCCTCTATATACTCCTTCCGCCTTTCTGCTTTCCCTTCTTTGCTTAGAATTGGGTTTCCATCCGAGCTCTTCATATTCATACAAGCCGTTCTCTTATCTCCAAAGGTCTCTTTAATTTTCCTGTAGGCAGTATCTATCTTACCCGTAGTGAGATAAGCCTCTACATCCTTACATTTGTCCTCTAGCCATCCCTGCTTAGCCATTTTGCACTTCCTTTCGATCTCATTTTTGAGACGTTTGTATTCCTTTTTGCCTGCTACATTTACTGCATTTTTATATTTTCCCCTTTCATCAATTAAATTCAATATTTCTTCTGTTACCCAAGGATTTCTACTAGCCCTCGTCTTTTTACCTACTTGATCCTTTCTGCCTTCACTACTTCATCCCTCAAAGCTACCCATTCTTCTTCTACTGTATTTCTTTCCCCCATTCCTGTCAATTGCTCCCTTATGCTCTCCCTGAAACTCTGTACAATCTCTGGCTCTTTCAGTTTATCGAGGTCCCATCTGCATAAATTGCCACCTTTTTGCAGTTTCTTCAGTTTTAATCTACAGATCATAACGAATAGATTGTGGTCAGAGTTCACATCTGCCCCTGGAAATGTCTTACAATTTAAAAACTGGTTCCTAAATCTCTGTCTTACCATTATATAATCTATCTGATACCTTTTTGTATCTCCAGGGTTCTTCCATGTATACAACCTTCTTTTATGATTCTTAAACCAAGTGTTAGCTATGATTATGTTGTGCTCTGTGCAAAATTCTACCAGGCGGCATCCTCTTTCATTTCTTAGCCCCCATCCATATTAACCTACTACGTTTCCTTCTCTCCCTTTTCCTACACTCGAATTCCAGTCACCCATGACTATTAAATTTTCGTCTCCATTCACTATCTGAATAATTTCTTTTATTTCATCATACATTTCTTCAATTTCTTCGTCATCTGCAGAGCTAGTTGGCATATAAACTTGTACTACTGTAGTAGGTGTGGGCTTCGTATCCATCTTGGCCACAATAACGCATTCAGTATGCTGTTTGTAGTAGCTTACCCGCATACCTATTTTGCTATTCATTATTAAACCTACTCCTGCTTTACCCCTATTTGATTTTGTGTTCATAACCCTGTAGGCACATGACCAGAAGTCTTGTTCCTCCTGCCACCGAACTTCACTAATTCCCACTATATCTAACTTCAACCTATCCATTTCCCTTTTTAAATTTTCTAACCTACTTGCCCGATTAAGGGATCTTACATTCCACGCTCCGGTCCGTAGAACGCCAGTTTTCTTTCTCCTGATAACGACATCCTCTTTAGTAGTCCCCGCCCGGAGATCCGAATGGGGGACTATTTTACCTCCAGAATAATTTACCCAAGAGGACGCCATCATCATTGGATCATACAGTAAAGCTGAATGCCCTCGGGAAAAATTACGGCTGTAGTTTCCCCTTGCCTTCAGCCGTTCGCAGTACCAGCACAGCAAGGCCGTTTTGGCTATTGTTACAAGGCCAGATCAGTCAATCATCCAAACTGTTGCCCTTGCAACTACTGAAAAGGCTGCTGCCCCTCTTCAGGAACCACACGTTTGTCTGGCCTCTCAACAGATACCCCTCCATTGTGGTTGCACCTACGGTACGTCTATCTGCATTGCTGAGGCACGCAAGCCTCCCCACCAACGGCAAGGTCCATGGTTCGTGGGGGGGGGGGGGGGGGGGGGGGGGGGGGGGGGGAACAAAAACTATGGGGTTGATAAAAGAAGGAAGAAAACGAATAAGGTCAAGAAAAGTGGTGTTTAAAAAGTCATGTACGTATGGTGTCGGCCCAGCCAGTCACGAAGACCTAAACCTACGCCGAACAACGCCTGATACAGAAACAAAAAGGCAAAATAGAGAGAGGGATCCCAGTAAAAATTTCAAAAAAATAATTAATAAGAATAGAACTAACGCTAGGTACAGCATCTAGGACGCCCGGCACGACAGCAGACAAGGAACTGTATAATGAAGGCTTCTGACAAACCAGCTGAACTTGGCGGCGCAAGCAACTAACGGAGGAATCATTGAGACGGGGAAACACAGGTCAACGCGCAGTATACACAGAATACAGGGCTAACTGGTCGGTTCACTTCCATGTATGTGACTCACAACTTAAATAAGATATAAACTAACACATGAATAAATATAGTATACATATAAACATTACTCTTAAGCAGAAATGGCTAAGGGTAAAAATGAGAACGAGCATAATAATATAAATACAAACCAAGAAAGAGTGGGATACGGACAGTCTTCAAAAAGCTTCTCATATAATTCAGCACTTAAACGACAACAGGTCAAGAACGGCAAAAAATTGATGCCAACTGCTGTAATCAGTTACCATGTATTGGTACGTTCACAAAATACAAAGCAAAGTAAAAGCATGACTGACCCAGTAAGGACTAACCCCCTTAATCTATAACCCCGTGTGAGGCTCGTCGTCCGTTATTCGGCCAATTGTAATAATAATGTGCCTGGCCCATGGTAGGTCGGTCGGGCGAAATGTAAACTGCTCGGGACGGGACCGTGGTAAGTTGGTAGGGCGAAGCGTAAAATACATAGGGATAAACGGAGGTACGTTGTTCCGGCGAAATGTAATCTACATAGGCCTGGACGATAGTACGTCGGTCAGGTGAAGTGCAAATAGCAGGGACCAGGTCTGCGGTACGTCGGTCGTGCGAAATGTAACCTTCACGAACCTGGACCGCTTTACGTTTATAGGTCGAAGTGTAAACTGCACGGGTCTGGACCATCGCACGTCGATCAGGTAAAATGTAAACTGCACGGGCATGGACGGCAGTACATCAATCAGATGGAATATAAACTTCATGGCCCTGGACCACGGTACGTAAACTGCACGGTCGTGGACCGTGGTACGTCGGTCGGACGAAATGTAAACTGTACGGGCCTGGACTGGGGTACGTCGATCGCGTGAAATGTACACTGCACGGTCATGGTTCATGGTACGTCTGTCGCGTAAGGGTTGCACGCAAAATAAAAAACATATTGAAACAATTTGAGACTGTAAGAGATGCAAAGTTCCATTTCATGTACCAGTAGGTTTCGAAAGATATCACAGACTTGAATATTATTGATTTGTGTTGATGCACTCTCAAGAGTGCTAATTATACACTCCTGGAAATTGAAATAAGAACACCGTGAATTCATTGTCCCAGGAAGGGGAAACTTTATTGACACATTCCTGGGGTCAGATACATCACATGATCACACTGACAGAACCACAGGCACATAGACACAGGCAACAGAGCATGCACAATGTCGGCACTAGTACAGTGTATATCCACCTTTCGCAGCAATGCAGGCTGCTATTCTCCCATGGAGATGATCCTAGAGATGCTGGATGTAGTCCTGTGGAACGGCTTGCCATGCCATTTCCACCTGGCGCCTCAGTTGGACCAGCGTTCGTGCTGGACGTGCAGACCGCGTGAGACGACGCTTCATCCAGTCCCAAACATGCTCAATGGGGGACAGATCCGGAGATCTTGCTGGCCAGGGTAGTTGACTTACCCCTTCTCGAGCACGTTGGGTGGCACGGGATACATGCGGACGTGCATTGTCCTGTTGGAACAGCAAGTTCCCTTGCCGGTCTAGGAATGGTAGAACGATGGGTTCGATGACGGTTTGGATGTACCGTGCACTATTCAGTGTCCCCTCGACGATCACCAGTGGTGTACGGCCAGTGTACGAGATCGCTCCCCACACCATGATGCCGGGTGTTGGCCCTGTGTGCCTCGGTCGTATGCAGTCCTGATTGTGGCGCTCACCTGCACGACGCCAAACACGCATACGACCATCATTGGCACCAAGGCAGAAGCGACTCTCATCGCTGAAGACGACACGTCTCCATTCGTCCCTCCATTCACGCCTGTCGCGACACCACTGGAGGCGGGCTGCACGATGTTGGGGCGTGAGCGGAAGACGGCCTAACGGTGTGCGGGACCGTAGCCCAGCTTCATGGAGACGGTTGCGAATGGTCCTCGCCGATACCCCAGGAGCAACAGTGTCCCTAATTTGCTGGGAAGTGGCGGTGCGGTCCCCTACGGCACTGCGTAGGATCCTACGGTCTTGGCGTGCATCCGTGCGTCGCTGCGGTCCGGTCCCAGGTCGACGGGCACGTGCACCTTCCGCCGACCACTGGCGACAACATCGATGTACTGTGGAGACCTCACGCCCCACGTGTTGAGCAATTCGGCGGTACGTCCACCCGGCCTCCCGCATGCCCACTATGCGCCTTCGCTCAAAGTCCGTCAACTGCACATGCGGTTCACGTCCACGCTGTCGCGGCGTGCTACCAGTGTTAAAGACTGCGATGGAGCTCCGTATGCCACGGCAAACTGGCTGACACTGACGGCGGCGGTGCACAAATGCTGCGCAGCTAGCGCCATTCGACGGCCAACACCGCGGTTCCTGGTGTGTCCGCTGTGCCGTGCGTGTGATCATTGCTTGTACAGCCCTCTCGCAGTGTCCGGAGCAAGTATGGTGGGTCTGACACGCCGGTGTCAATGTGTTCTTTTTTCCATTTCCAGGAGTGTATGAACTGTGAGCCTTTTCAGGAATTGGAGGTAAATGGTATTGATTATTCACTGATAAAATTTTTTCTGTAGTATTTCTAACACAATTATTACCTGAGCTTGTGATTACTTACCACATAAGTCATGTAAATAAACCAGCTGGACCTTACTCCTGCTCTTCGTCCGCGCTTAGCACAGTACTGGACAAATTTGTAAAACCGAGAACTGATTTGAAGGCTGAGCGATAGAGTTTACATTTTCAGCCCGGGAACTTAAATCGTAGGTTAAGAGGTAAATATGGCATTACACAATCGGAAAAGTAAACAGAGCAGTGCAGACATAAAGCACTAAAAGTAATAAAAAATAAGAGAGAATTAAAAGGGATATAAAATAGAACAAGGAAAAACAAGTAAAGTAAGAAGCGTGTATGAAGTCGATGAAAACACTAAGATTAGGGTATGGTAGGGCTAATACAATAAAAGAGGCCTTACGATAGGACAAAATATATGTGGAACATGTGCGTTTCGAAGTTAAAGCAATTTACATGTTAAAAACCATAATGGAAGACTTACACATATATTCATGCTTCGGAATCTCTTTGTTGTTTAAAATAATCTTGTGTTTATGTATATTTTGTTCTGATGAAGACTGTGCAAACTTTCTATTTCGTCAATGAGATCAAGGATAAGTCCTTTAGGATGAAGGCGGAGGATGCTAAAGATTATACTAATGTCCGGTATTAAATGGTTACAAGCCTTGATGCGGTTGTTAAGGGCACATTTACAGGTATCTACATCCTGACGCCCTTTAAACGTTGTGACAAAAGTATGCCCTTTTTGGAGTAAGTATTGATGATCATTCTCCTCACACTTGATTTTATTAATGCTCGACTGTGAGTAAGGCTTTCTGTTAAGAGATTCGTGACGTTTGAATATGTATACTTGATTTGCCATATGGAAAGCTGTATAATGCCGGCCTTTTGGGGGGGCTATTTACCAAATTTCTTATATTACAGTCCCTAGGTATGGGACTTTGTGTACTTTTTATGCGCTCAACCTGATAAGTGTGTGTAAAGATAATCTCTTGGCTGCTGGCCCCGGTTGCTGTACCTACTGGTTACTTATTTATTATTATTATTATTATTATTATTATTTAATTCGTCCCAGTATGTTAGCGTCTGTGTCCCATGTCAGTCCCATGCGTTGTTTGGCGCCACACATTTATGACTTTTTAAGCTGAATAACAGCACTTTTCTACCTCGTTTTTTCGATTTGTCAGTCAGAAACGTCTTGTAAACTAATTCCTCCTACCCTTGTTCGCAGTTGATGGAGCTTTATCTTTTCGAAACCGGTGGTACAATAGAAAAGACAAATTACTTGAACCGAAACGGATTTCTATTCCATTAGTTCATTGGGTCTAGATACAGAGCATGAATATGCATTCTAAATTAATGCCCGTTCGTAACTTTCTACATCATAAGCACTACGGTACGTTGCTCCTAGTATGTCAGAGCCAAGCTTTATTTTCTTTCTGATTCACTTATTCTGCATTTTCGTCTTTGGTTTCCTGTGTACCAATTGCGTCAGTGTTATAATTTCAAACTTGACACTTTCATTTACTCATGCCTTCAATACTGATCTGACAGATCTTCATAGCAGGTCCAAAGTCTACAAGTAGAGAGTCCTGAAAAGAACTGTGTGAGTCCATGTCTTGGGACAAATTTATTTTACCCGCGAGATTTTGGAAATTATCTTGCTGCCTATGCTGTGAGTATTTGCTTCGAAGTAATTATTTTTTAGCACTAAACAGAGGGCACGCCTGACTTGTCACGGACATTAACAATCGTTTTCCTCCTTCATTATGCAATACTTCCAGCAAATAATAATTACTGACTTAGTTTTTCTTGAAACATAAATGAAAACACTGGGAGAATACACGTATTAGAAGGAAGAGTTACTGAGTTCCAGGAGTACCATTTATTATAATAACTTAGGTAAATACAAACTGAGTCGACAATAACTATGTTTTCCATGTTCAAAAAAGTTTTACTAGTTTTAAGCTTCTTGCTGACTATATACAATTTTGTGTTCCCGCAGTGGCTTGTGGCAATTTTCCTCTCTGAGGTTGTCCTTTCCATCCATTCTTGCGTAAGTTAGTCAAAATGTCCATATAATTCTTCAAATAATCCATCTAGCATGACATTTGTTAATTCACACAGAGCGTCATAATGAGAGTTTTTCGCGCATGCAATCTGGCGTTCCAGTTGTGTTTTTGAAATAGTCTTGATGATGAAGCATACAATGTGCTCCTTATGGATATACAAAAAAGGACACCAAAGATGACGACGCTGTAATAACAAAGCCTATCCTGAATGATTGATCCCATTTTGTTTGTATCAATTATACGAACGTTATAAATATACAGGAATGTAGTTTTACCACCGCACTGTGTTAAAAAAGCACAACACAGTTGGGTCACATTTGGTATACTAGGATTCCAAGAAATTTACTTGGAAAGAACGGCTGTTACATATGTTTGAGTTGGAGGGTCAAAGCTCGGACGGCGACTAAGAACACACACTTTGTAAAGGATACATAATTACCTTTAAAGGGGAGCGGACGCTCCCTGTTGGCATCGAGAGATACAAAGCTGACCGCAGCGCCATTAAATAAATCTGCCCAGACCTGTGATGTAGACAGAAAGTAAAAGCTTTCACATACTTGCCCCGAGATCTGCTATGCTTAAACTACTTCCCCACCATACGTTCAAAACGGCCTTGCTAGTAATCTCCACAACGGCTTAATTTGTTCCATACGGTAATTGTATACCAGAACTGCATGCGGATTTTGAAGAGCACCTCTGCTGAGAGGCGTTCTGCCGACGCAAATTTAAGTAGATATATAATTAACCTTGTTAAAGTTGCTGCGAATTACACTGAACAAGAGATTACCCATTTCGTTGGTAGATGTTCGTTAAAATTAAAATATTTTCTTCCACGAACTGGAACATACTGCTACATAATGGAGCCTCTCTTTGCGACGAGGAGGCAGTACTCTCCGAAAAGCACAGCACGTGATGATTTCGCCGGTCTTCTCTCAACGGTACTCGAGGTCTGCTAGTTCACAGAGTGCATGAATGAATTATTTATTTCATTCTGTGTTTACGTTCTGGATGAAACTTTTGTCTGAAGTATTTAGTAATTACAAACGTCCTCGACAAGTTCCGTGCTCGGCACTTTACAATTACTTAACGATTTCTAATTCTTATTGAAGAATTGAGAGTTACCTTATTTTCATATCATCTTAAGGGCTGAAGCACAACTAACGCTAAAAATAAGCATCCTGTCTTTGAAACTACCTAGAAAACGCGTCGTGTAGAGATAAATAAATAAACATACATCTGTTGTTGTCTTCACTTGATCATTTATCATGTCTTTACGGTCTTTAAAATGGAGGCAACAGAATTTTTAGGTCAGAAGTACTATTTTTCTATCTTCATTCAAAACCTGGTCGTTATTTCTCCAACCATTCGCATTGACTACGCTGAGAATATCCTCAGTCAACCATTCACATACGAGTATACCATAATATCTCTAAATTCGTTAAATATCTACCTCAGATGAGATTTCAAATGTTGTTGTTGTGGCCTTCACTCCAGAGACTGGTTTGATGCACGTCTCCATACCTTCTGACAACAACGTCCTCCTGATTAGTCCCCGCCCGGAATTCCGACTGGGGGACTATTTTAACTCCGGAATATTTTACCCAAGAGGACGCCATTATCATTTAACCATACAGTAGAACTGCATGCCCTCGGCAAAAATTACGGCTGTAGTTTCCCCTTGCTTTCAGCCGTTCGCAGTACCAGCATAGAAAGGCCGTTATGGTTAGTGTTACAAGGCCATATCAATCAATCATCCAGACTTTTGCCCCTGCAAGTACTGAAAAGGCTGCTGCCACTCTTCAGGAACCTCTCAACGGATACCTCTCCATTGTGGTTGCACCTACGGTACGGCTATCTGTATCGCTGAGGCACGCAAGCCTCCCCACCAACGGGAAGGTCCATGGTTCATGGGGAGGGAGAGAGATTTCAATTAACCGAGCAGTGTCTGGTAGTACATCATATGAGAAACTTACTTTTGTTGATAGGTAAGTGCTGCAATAACAAACTGTTCTGAAATCTAAAGTGTAAGTTGAAAAAGTAAATCAACCTTTTCATATTTACATCTACAAAGTCTGTTATCGTCTTCAGTTCGGAGACTAGTTTGATGTAGCTTTCCATGCTAGTCCATCTGTGCCAGTCTCTCTCTCTCTCTGTGTAACTTCTGCAACCTACAACTTACTGTAATCAAGGTTTGGTTTCTACAGTTTTTGCCCTGCCCTCTTCTACCGGTACGAAATTACGGATTCCTTTACGTCTCATAATGTGTCCTATGAACAGATCTCTTTTTGTTGGAGAGTGGTCCCACAAATTTCTTTTTGTCCCAGTTCTGTTCATTACCTCATTAATTGTTCAATCTACCCATCCACATGGGGCGTTCAATAAGTACTGCAACTTCTTTTTCTTCACAAAGCAGTTTTCATTCAGGATTCCAATACACCATATTATTCCCCACTCTTTTGGTTAGAAAACTCCGTTCAATGCAACGACTTTACACTGCCTGCACGTCCACATGGTACCACTCTACTGGTTGACGTAGGAGTCAGCGTCTTGCTCCATCAGTAAACTCCCCACAATTCATGTACTTTTCCCCGCGGTGTGCGTCCTTCCTTCAGTCAAACAAATGGAAGTCGGAAGGTACGGTATCCGGGCTGCAGCGTGGACGACGAAGAACAGTCCAATGAAGCTTCAGTGATGACACACGCATCGTCCAACGATTCACCGTACTTTTGTTCACTGCTTGGGCTCCGCAGACATTCTGCAAACACCTATTAATATCTGTGATGCTCCGGCTTTCCGCCAAACGAAACTCAGTGACAGCTCTCTGCTTAGAACGCACCTTCGTCACGGACCCCATTTTGTAGGCTACCTATAGCCCGACCACCTATCGGAACTTCATGAAACTGTAGAGGCTGAAGCGGGAATATTCCACCATGTCCCAAAGCATACTCTGCACTCTTTCAACCGAAATTAGCTCGCATGTTGCCTTACTTATTGAACGCCGCTCATAATTATCAGCATTTCTCTGTACTGCCACATTTCAAATCTGCTATTCTCTTCTTGTCTGAAATTTTTGCTGTCCACGTTCCACTTTAGTACAGGGCGACACTACATACGAATACCTTCGGAAAAGACTTCCTAACATGTAAGTGTTGCTAACAAATTTCCCTTTTTTAGTAATGCTTATTTTGCTATTCCCAGCCTACATTTTATGTCCCTTCTATTTCTGCCATTGTCAGTTATATTTTCTGCCCAAACACCAAGTCACGCCGATTCATGATACTGTCACAATTCGACTTCATTCCATTACCCTTGACTTGCTTTCGTTCATATTCGTCTTACTACGTTTGTTCAAGGACTCCATCCATTCTGCTCCACTGTTCCTGGAAATCATTTTTAGTCCCTGAAAATATTACAATGTCATAGCCGGCCGAGGTGGCCGAGCGGTTCTAGGTGTTACAGTCTGGAACCGCGTGACCGCTACGGTCGCAGGTTCGAATCCTGCCTCGGGCATGGATGTGTGTGCTGTCCTTAGGTTAATTAGGTTTAAGTACTTCTAAGTTCTAGGGGACTGATGACCTTAGAAGTTGAGTCCCGTAGTGCTCAGAGCCATTTGAACCATTACAATCTCATCGACCAACTGCAAAGATTCTTTTTCTTGTCCTTCAACTTAAATTCCCTTTCAAAATTTTTCTTTGTTTTCCTTTATTGCTTACTTAATGTAGAAACTGAATAACATCGCCGGGAGATCGAGTGTTTTATTTGAAGGAACGTGGCTTGTAAATCGAGGCAGATGCCTTGTCTCACCCTCTTCTCAACTAATGCTTCCTTTCTAAGCCGTTCTACTCTTATAGCTGCGGTTTGGTTCCTTCACAAGTTTTTGACTGCTTTCCGCTCCCATTGTTTTACCTCAAGCGATTTCGACTTGAGATTGTTGTCACTACAATAACATTCCATAGGTGAATCTCTGGAGTGGAAGTGCACAATTCTCTCTAAAGCACATGTTCCTAGACTTCTTATCACTGGGTAAAACTTGACTGTTTTAGAAATTTGAACGTGGTACTTTAACTAGTTCCCGTTTTAACTCTGAGATGTGGGTATAGGAAAGAGGGGGGGCTTGTGGAAGCGATGACTCCCGCACGGTTGATGGGTGAGTAACGGTGCGGGGGGGGGGGGGGCGGCATGGGGGGGGGATAATTTTGCCAAATTGCTCAATGCTGACGAAATACTTACAGTTTTAGCGTCGTGTCGATCACCTGTTATGCGTCGTAAAATGCGACACACAAAAATAATAAGGTTTCATGGAAGCACTTATTTGCAGAGTTGTTGATATTCACGTTTGGGACTTGTTTGTAACAAATAACATGAAATTAAATTAAGCCAGGTCGGATACAAATATTCAGTGAGAGAGGAACGACATTTAAAACAGTTATTAAACTTTTACATCACGAATAATAAAAACCATTTGTGCAAGAGAGTATTAAACGGAACAGGAACTAAAGTAAATTAGAATAAAAAGATGCTCGGAAGCAAATCAAACTTTGCTGGTTAATCATGCTTCAGAATCAGTAATTAGTTTCCAAATTTAGATCTCGATGAAAGAACATGTACGTATTTCATGTTACAGTTTATCTCTAATCAGGGATTCAACGAATTTTTGTTTGAAAAGAGATGGATATTCTGCTTTTGTTCCCACCCAAGAAGAAAGCAATGATTTCTTTCTGAAAGCATTGAAATGTCACTAGCGATGTCGATGAAACTTTTCTTCGTCATTCATTCTTATCCAGTAATATTTAGTCCAATCATGGGGAAAGAATTATTCAAAATCTTTTTGAAGGAGATCTGAGCTGTCTAAAAACTAAATCTTCCAAGGGCGCTAGTTCACTGTGTTCCGAAAAATGATATAAGAATAGGGGAGTAGGGAATGTGAGAGTGTTGATCTACAGGACTTGTAAACTAAAAAGAGTCACCTTGCTTTCGAAAGACCATATTAAGTTATCTGCTGAGAAAACGATTGTCTGTGTGTGTGTGTGTGTGTGTGTGTGTGTGTGTGTGTGTGTGTAAGAATTCCTAAGGGACCAAACTGCTGAGGCCATCGGTCGCTAGAGTTATACACTACTTAAACTAACTTATGCTAAGAACAACACACACACCCATGCCCGAAGGAGGACTCGAACCTTATAACACCCCAATTACAGATATCCTAATAAACAACCCTTTGTTGTAAAAGAAGTAGGAAAATTAGTCATCCTGACAGTGACGGCAGCTACTGACAAAAACTTTTACACTTGTGATAATTTGATCAACAGGAATGTCATGTGAATAATAATATTTATCATGAAACTGAATGAACGAATATGATAGGATACGCAACAAAAACATCAAAGAAAGAACTGCAAAATAATTAATAACGAAGGTTAAAGCCCAGATGGTAAATTGGCCAAAGATAACATTTACCATAGAAGAGAGTTGTAGACGCACCGAAAAGGAAGTTCGATGTGACTACAATGTAACTCGGAAATTGAAATGTTGGCCTCAGTTGCTATCTAGTCGCTCTCTAGTACTATTGCGTTAGTAGCATGCATGTAAGTGCTACTAGATTATTTTAAGCTAATCGAAAGTTTGAAAGTTTCGCGATATATACTGAAGTATTATTCAGGAGTCATACTAAAGCAAAGTCATTTTTACCGTTAAAAAGATAACGGGATACGAAGATTCGAGACGAATTTTAATCGGGTGAGATTTGTGATGGGACTTAGCCTTCGTGATACTGAATAACCACGAACATTCAAGGGCATTGAAAAAGAAAGATCGCCGACAGAAAAACAATTATTAGTCTCGAGTAGGTAACAGACAAACGCAAACACGAAGAACGTACAATTGCGTCGAGTAGTCAGAAGCTGTCGTTAACGACAGGATTACTGATACAGACGGAAGCAATTCTCTGAGTGAGAAATCGGTGTGCGTGCTCAGCGTAGGGATAATTAATTACAAGGAATAATAAAATTGGATTAAAACCTTAATTCATCGTGTCGCCTACATAACTGAATAGACATTATCATGTGTATTAGTGAAAATTAATTGACTATTAGAATATTATGAGGCGAAAAGTGAATTTATAGTTTATTTAACAGTCAACAGTCATCCATTTGTCCCAACCCGCCAGGTTAGCCGAGAGCGCTAATGAGCTGCTTCCTGCACTCGGGTAGGCGCACCGGCCGCGGATCGAATCCGCATGGCGGATTACCGACGTCGGTCGATGTGCCGGCCAGCCTGGATGTGGTTTTTAGGCGGTTTTCCACGTCCCGCTAGGTGAATACCGGGCTGGTCCCCACGTTCCGCCCCAGTTACACGATTCGCAGACATCTGCACACGTTCGCACTATTTCATGAATTACACTAGATGCAGACAGCAGGGCTACACTAATTCCGTCCCAGGGGGTACGGGGTGGCGGCAGGAAGTGCATCCGGCCACCCCTTTCCACTAACCTTACCAAATCCGTTCTAAACAATGCCGACCCTGCGTCAGCGTGGGACATGGCACCAGTGAAAGAAAGAAAGAAAGAAAGAAAGTCTTCGATTTGTCCCAAGATTACGACGCGTTCTGAATATTGCTTAAGTGTATATTATATCTGGAATTACGTCGTGTAGTTCTTGAACATGCGATATAGCGACGTCTTGACGACGGAATAACAATTTATCAACTTAACATCCTCGCAGTAATATAATGGGGCCATGACTTGGGTGATGGATTGAAGATTCAAGACTTTATATTATTAATGTTCAACGTCCATTATCTAAATGGGCATAATAAAAAGAACTATAGTTAGCCAGTTCGCGCAAGTTGAAAAGTCTGTCTCGGACTCACAACAAAAGAAAACTGGTGGTCATCATTTCAGGTCAAAGGAGTCATCGCTTCATCAAGTGGTGCGATTGCCGCTTTTATCAGTGAAGAAGCAAGAGCGGCTTACACATTCTGACGCGCTGCTCTATCGAAATATTGACATTAATCACGAAAGACGCTGTCTGAAATATGACCAAATCACGCGAGGAGTTTGTGTTTTTCTACTAGTTACAGGGTAGAGTTGTCGTGAGCGACGGACGCCGTTCCGCGTCATACTGACTGAGACAACTATCAGCTCAGAGTCGTGTCAACTCTAAGGAGACGGCGACACCACAACCTCTGGCGGGAGGGGCCACGCAGTTCCTGATCTGGCGCCTCAAACCCCACGGCCACTCCGCGGGGCAGCCGTTGTGCCTCGTCCTTGTACGCTCATATTCAAAATGTGAATCCCGTCGTAGATATGAGCTAAATATGCCATTCTTGATAACCACTGATCACCAGCGCAAAAACTCTTCTTGTTTTTGTCACCGAGATACATAAAAAACTGTTTAAATTTTCGGTTTAAATCTACCACGTGAGAGCGAAACTTACTCAGTACGAAGAAGCAAACTTTTAAATTTGCCCCCCATATCTTTCCACAGTAGCGTGAACGCCCTTGCGTTTATGATGTTTACGCTAAGGTGAAAAAATTCATGGGATATCTTCTAATACCGTGTCGGACCTGCTTTTCCCGGCGTAGCGCAGAAACTCAGCGTGGTATCGATTCAACAAGTCGTTGGGTGTCCCCTGCAGAAATACTGAGCCGTATACCTGTACAGCCGTCGATAATGGGTTAACTGTTGCCGGGGCAGGATTTTGTGAACTAACTGACCTGCTGATTATTTATTTATCGTGTCAAAAGTATATATATATATATATATATATATATATATATATATATATATATATATATATATATATGTGTGTGTGTGTGTGTGTGTGTGTGTGTGTGTGTGTGTGTGTGTGTGTGTGAGTGTGTGTGTGTGTGTTGACATAATTTTACACAAAAGAAGACCAAAAATGGGACACTTCAAGTGCTTTTGGTGTAGCTCTCATAAGTTCTTGAATGGTGCAGGTGGTTGGTGATGGAGAACACTGAAGGAAATGGCCGTTAGTCTGCTCAACGCCACACTGGCAAAGAACTGAATCCACAGAGAAACCCCAAGTCCGCAGATTGGTCTTCCATCTCGTTGTGTTTGATCGTAATCTATTGAGAGACCTCCATATTGACCACGTCTCCGAATGTCCAGCGGGAAGCTCTTTCTTTGAAGCCCTCCATCCTCCCAAATACCGACATTTCTCCCGCCATCGGGAGATCCTTGCTGCATGCGGATTCTCGACGAGTGCATCAGTAGATGTCAAGAAGCTCTTTCTTGATTTCAGCCTAGGATGTACCGGCTGACGACCATATAGTGTGTCGGCTTCCTTCGTTGTGGCCTTACTGTTCTTATATCACGCTGCTACCTCAAATCTGATTTCAGGAGGAGCTATACCAGCGAGGCAATGGAGTTTGTCCACAGTCATAAGTCTTAAGCAACCAGTGATAATACGGCAAGGCTCATTTAGAGCCACATCTACGTTCCTAGAATGACTGGACTTGTACCATACTGAACATGCATATTCAACAGTGGAATAACGCAGAGCAAGCGCTCTTGAGGGCACAGTGCATGGATAAGCACCCCATGATGTACCTGTCAATTTTCGCACTATGTTATTTCTGGCTGCCACTTTCTGTTTGGTGTTTAGGAAATGCTTTTTATATGTTAGCACGCGATCCAGAATTACTCCAAGATATTTTGGAGTAGGATTATGTTTGAGTACGATGCCTCCACAGGATATATTTAAGGATCTATTTGCCTCCTTATTCTTCGGGTGGAAATCGCAGGTCTGAGTCTTGGCAGGATTAGGTTTCAAGTAATTCCCCTGATAGTAAACAGTGAATTCTTCCAAAGAATTTGATAACGTTTCTTCTACAGTCTCAAAACACTCAGCCTGAGTAGTGATAGCGCAGTCATCAGCATAAATAAACAGTGAATTCTTCCAAAGAATTTGATAACGTTTCTTCTACAGTCTCAAAACACTCAGCCTGAGTAGTGATAGCGCAGTCATCAGCATAAATAAAGCTTCGTGTTCCTTCAGGGATAGGTTGCTCGTTGGAATAAATGTTGAATAATAGCGGCGCAAACACGCTACCTTGTGATAAGCCATTTTTTTGAGTTCTCCATCTACATTTCTTACCCTGAAATTCCACAAAAATTTTGCGGTTCTGGAGAAGGTTTCTAATATTGCACATGCGTGTGAAGTCTTTAGTTATATCATAAACTTTATTCAGAAGGAGCCGATGGTTGATCGAATCGTAAGCCGCGGATAGATAGATGAAGCCGTTTCTCATATCCATCTTCGATATGTTGCGTTAAGTTTAATGTTTGAGACGTGCAGCTTTTCCCTTCTCTGAAACCTGCTTGCTGTGGTATTAGAAGAGGCTCCACCTTTCTAAACATTCTCCGAAGAATGCGACTCTCCAGTATTTTGTAAAGGTGAAAGAACAAGGAGTTTGGTCTATAATTTTTGGGATCTTTCCTATTCTTTCCTGGTTACGGTATGGTAATTACTCTTGGTTTTCGTCATACTTTACGGATCATGCATTCTCGAATACAGTTGTTCATAAACTCTAGCAAACCAAAGCATTGTAGCAGGACTAAACTTCTTCATTTTTTCAGCTCTAATGTCAACCAATCCTGCTGCTTTTTCCAATTTACATTTATTCAGGGTTGAATTCAATTCTTCAAGAGAGAAAGAAGGAGATAAGATGCTATTCTCTTGATCCGTTTGCCTGAATAATTTTTTCCTCGCTATACTTTTGGGTTTAGTTGATTTGCCATTAATGAGAAGTTGGTGAGCCATTTTTGTCTGGTTTAATATTAACATATGTGTTGATCTGAGTGTTATCATTACTCAGGCGACCTAATAGCCTCCAGGCCTTCTGCCTACTTTTACTCATGTCACAGCCGGCCATTAATTGTACCCAATCGTCTCTCTTAGCTCCAGATAGTGAAGAGAGGACATTCTGTGCAATGCCTGATGTGGGTTCACTGAAAGGATCTCCTTCAAACTTCCTGTAGTATTCTTCAAGAAGAGTGGCCTTTTCAGGTGTTATACCCTTGATATAATTAATTCTGCATCCCTTTGGAATTGATGATCGGGAGGAGGCATTAACTATGTTAACAAAATTCTCATACTGATCTATCACAGGATCTATAGTTACAATTTTTATCATCTAATAATTTTGAAAATTTCTGCCAATCAGCCTTTTTGAAGTTGTACCTTCGTCTGAAAGGGATTTCTTGAAGTCTTACTTGTGGGAGAACTTGACACATAATGGGTCGATGTTGTGTATTCGGTATGGGCTTACAGACGGATTTGGTGCATGTATTAAAAATACTTTCACTTACAAAAAGCAGATACGGATTATAGAAACGTTCCCAGCGTCCACTGTAGAAAGAATGAGGTAGTTTGCTGTCATTAAGGAGGGAGAGATAAAAAATTTCAGCCCGCAGAAGGACAGCCTCACCATTTTGATCCTCTTGAGTGTACCCCCAAACATGGCTGTCGCTGTGACTGTAGGCTTTGCCAGCGTAAACAGTTGATAGGGATGGCGAAGATGGGTAGTATGACGTTTCCCGAAATGTCGCGAGATATAAACGCTACCACCTGGCTGGAGACCCGAGAAACCTTCATCAATGGCTGTGACTGTTGAAATCACTTATCACAATAGAAACTTTCCCTGTAATAAAATTTTCAGGTGGTGTGAAGGAAAAATCTGTTGCTGTTGGTTTATATACTGATGTGACTGTACAGTTACTTAACAGTAATAATTTCAATATTGTTATCGTCTTATTGACAAACACTACAGACTTCAAGATCGGATCTTATAAAAATGGCGCTCTCATATTGTGCATGTGGTCTTTCAGCAGCCAGTTTCATTCCAGGAACAGAAGGACGTCTCTGCTGCGTATCCCTATGTATTTCTTGAACACACAAAACATCACAGTGCTTAGAGTGACACATGTCTTGCAAGAGTTGTTGCTTGCAGGGAGATATTCCTTCGATATTCACGGATATTATAGAGACCTCTCGACTATGTCCCATAATTTGGATGGGGTTCATGTCGGGCGATCTGGGTGGCCAAACCATCGGTTCCAGTAGCCCAGAAAGTTCTTAGAACCAATCACGAAGAACTGTAATCCGCTGACATAGCGCCCTGTAATCCATAAAAATTCCATTGTTGTTTGGGAACAGGAAGTTGACGAATGTCTGCAAGTGATCCCCAAGTAGCGGAACATATCCATTTACAGTCAGTGATCGGTCAATACCATGGAAAGCCAGCCCATCATATACCATAGAAAGCCACCACCAGCTTGCACAGTGCTTTGTCGACAGCCTGGCTGCATGGCTTCGTGGGATTTGCGCTATACTCGAACCCTACCATGAACTCGTACCAGGTGAAATCGGGAGTCACCTCACGGGGCCACGGTTTCCGAGTCGTCTAGGGTCCAACCGATATAGCCAGAAGGCCAGGAGAGAAGCTGCACAAGTTTTCGTGCCATGAACAAAGGTATTCGCGTCCGTTGTCTGCTGCCACAACCCACTAATACAGAATTTCGCAGCGCTGTCCTTGTGGATGCGTTCGTCGTATGTCCCACACTGATATCTCCGGTTATGTCGCGAAGTGTTGCTTGTCTATTAGTACTGACAAATCTAAGCAAATGCTTCTGCTCTCGGTCGTTATCTGAAGGCCGTTGGCCACTACATTGTCGGTGGTGAGAGGTATTGCCTGAAGTGAGGTATTCTCAGCAAACTCTTCACACAGTGGGCCTTGGATGTTGAATTGACTAACCATATCTGAAATGGAATCTCCTATGTGTCTGCCATTCCGCGTTTTGAGTCTGTTAACTCCCATCGTGCGTCCATAATCACCTAGGAAACCATTCCACGTGAATCTGCTGACTGCAAATGACAACTTCGCCAATGTACTGCCTTTCTATAGATTTTGTACGCGATACTGCCACCATCTGTATATGTTCATATCGCTTTTCCAGGACTTACGTCACATCAGTGCATAACGGTCACAGCGTCTGTCAAATCATTGTGAAGAGTTTCGTTTACGTCCCTAGAAGCCAGTACTTCCCTGCAATCAGTTTTCTCAGTATCAATTTACTTTAACAATAAAGTACTGACATGTGGTATAATTGGGTCTACTGCCGGATGTTTGTGTCGCTCTGGCACAATATTTCGGCCACGTAACTCGTTGCCTTCTTCAGGTGCTACCTAAGACTGCCGTATTGGATGATCTTGTCCAGTATTTATGTCCGGAGTGCGCTGGGTGCTCTCTTTGCCGACCGTGCCCGCCTTGCGCTGCTTCTAAGGTGTTGTCTCTTCCCCGGTGCTCCCTCGGACGTCCGCGCCCGACTTGGTGTCCTCCAATACTGCAGCCTCAGGTAGAACCTGAAGAAGACAACGAGTTACGTAGCCGAAATATTGTGCCAGAGCGACACAAACATCCGGCAGTAAACCCGATTATTCCACATGTCAAGATGTTGCCGGGAAAGCCTGAACAGTTACAATAAAGTACTGTAAGAGAATAATTTTTTGTTTGCTTGTACGTCCACCACCTGTAATGTCCTAGCCAGACCAGTTGGAGGCGTACTACCATCTGGAGAACCCCAGCTCTTGTGGACTGAAGTTAATGCAACATGAAAAGCGAATGGTGTACCATTGGTTCTTCTGCAAAACTGTGAATCATTTGTCCGGTCGCAGCACGAGCCGCTCTGTAGGCCGCGCTGCCGAGGGGAAGGCGAAACGCTGTGCTGGTGGGGGCTGCGGTGCTCATTGTCATTCCGGCGTGGCACCGAATTCGGCGGCGCCGGGCGCGCACGAGGGCGGCGGCACTCTGGTCGGCGCTGCTCGTTTGGCAGCCGCGCAGACCGCACCAGACGCAGACCAGCCCAGAGCAGGGAAGGGCAGGGCAGGGTGGGACGGAGCAGACCTGACCGCACATCGGCGCCCCCAGCGCCCCGGCCGGCTGGCTAATTAAAAAGGCGCCTCGTCCCCCAGGAATCCCAAACTCTGCCTCCTGCAGTGTCCCGCGACCGGCCTGCGCCGGCTGGAGCGCAGAGCGGCGGCACCGGCCGCGCTAATTTCGTTTGCCGCCATTGGCTCAGCGGTGCGGTGTCACGTTCCCTCTGTGTTCGAGGTCTCTCGTAGTGTAAGAACAAACTGGCGACGTGATCGTGAGGCAGTGCGGGGCACCCACCCATGGGCTGACAAACTGAGCCTTGTAACACATTTATATCACAGTATTCAGTAGTTTAAGTGGTTACACTGATTAACGCCCTCCACTGATAATTCTCCGAAGGTTAGAAACAAATGAAATGATATTTTAATGGACACCCTAGCTGCAAAGAGGCGTTGATATACTTCATAGGGGACATGTTGAAAATGTGTGCCCCGACCGGGACTCGAGCTCAGGGTTTCCTGCTTACATGGCAGGCGCTCTATCCATCTGAGCCACCGACGGCGCAGAGGATAGTGCGCCAGCAGGGACTTATCCATTGCACGCTCCCCGTGAGACCCACATTTCCAACATGTCTTCACCACTACATTCGTGGAGCGCCTAATAAATGTTAGCATATCACACTCATTACTCATGGTCGATTAATCTACCAAGTCCCGTAAGAGCTGGGGCATAACGTGTGCGTTCGCAGCTAGGGTGTCCATTTACATATCATTTAATTCTAGCAAAGCGGCATGGTCATCAACGGTAACTTGTTTCGGGAACAGTGAAACGTCCCCTTATAAAAATTAATGAATTACTGTGCTGGTAAATCCCTTACGTTATATGCTTTTCAAACAGCTGAGCAGAACTGAACGTATTCAGACATTTCGCTCTTTACCTCTTCTGATCAACACTAAACTGACACACAATATTTTTAGCGCAACGCAATCTGACTTTTAATAATTCCTACAAAAGTATGGCCCTGACTAACATTAACCTATACCTTTCACAAATCACTTACCTCACAAAAATCTTCGTTACTCGAACTACTGCAATACAGCGAGCGCCACTACTGCCAGCTAAATAAAAGATTCAAACTACTGAAGGCACTAACTACTGATAGGCATAGTTAACAAATGAAAGATTTTGATAGAGAACAAACAATGTATTTATCTTAATAGTGTTCAAAAGTCATAATATATACAGGGCTATTACAAATGATTGAAGCGATTTCATAAATTTACTGTAGCTCCATTCATTGACATATGGTTACGATACACTACAGATACGTAGAAAAACTCATAAAGTTTTGTTCGGCTGAAGCCGCACTTCAGGTTTCTGCCGCCAAAGCTCTCGAGAGCGCAGTGAGACAAAATGGCGACAGGAGCCGAGAAAGCGTATGCCGTGCTTGAAATGCACTCACATCAGTCAGTCATAACAGTGCAGCGACACTTCAGGACGAAGTTCAACAAAGATCCACCAACTACTAACTCCATTCGGCGGTGGTATGCGCAGTTTAAAGCTTCTGGATGCCTCTGTAAGGGGAAATCAACGGGTCGGCCTGCAGTGAGCGAAGAAACGGTTGAACGCGTGCGGGCAAGTTTCACGCTTAGCCCGCGGAAGTCGACGAATAAAGCAAGCAGGGAGCTAAACGTACCACAGCCGACGGTTTGAAAAATCTTACGGAAAAGGCTAAAGCAGAAGCCTTACCGTTTACAGTTGCTACAAGCCCTGACACCCGATGACAAAGTCAAAGCCGGCCGGGGTGGCCGAGCGGTTCTGGGCACTACAGTCTGGAACCGCACGACCGCTACGGTCGCAGGTTCGAATCCTGCCTCGGGCATCGATGTGTGTGATGTCCTTAGGTTAGTTAGGTTTAAGTAGTTCTAAGTTCTAGGGGACTGATGACCACTGCAGTTGAGTCCCATAGTGCTCAGAGCCATTTGAACCATTTTTTGACAAAGTCAAACGCTTTGAATTTTCGGCGCGGTTGCAACAGCTCATGGAAGAGGATGCGTTCAGTGCGCAACCAGTTTTCAGTGATGAAGCAACATTTTTTCTTAATGGTGAAGTGAACAGACACAATGTGCGAATCTGGGCGGTAGAGAATCCTCACGCATTCGTGCAGCAAATTCGCAATTCACCAAAAGTTAACGTGTTTTGTGCAATCTCACGGTTTAAAGTATACGGCCCCTTTTTCTTCTGCGAAAAAAAAAAAAACGTTACAGGACACGTGTATTTGGACATACTGGAAAATTGGCTCAAGCCACAACTGGAGACCGACAGCGCCGACTACATCTTTCAACAGGATGGTGCTCCACCGCACTTCCATCATGACGTTCGGCATTTCTTAAACAGGAGATTGGAAAACCGATGGATCGGTCGTGGTGGAGATCATGATCAGCAATTCATGTCATGGCCTCCACGCTCTCCCGACTTAACCCCATGCGATTTCTTTCTGTGGGGTTATGTGGAAGATTCAGTGTTTAAACCTCCTCTAGCAAGAAATGTGCCAGAACTGCGAGCTCGCATCAACGATGCTTTTGAACTCATTGATGGGGACATGCTGCGCCGAGTGTGGGAGGAACTTGATTATCAGCTTGATGTCTGCCGAATCACTAAAGGGGCACATATCGAACATTTGTGAATGCCTAAAAAAACTTTTTGAGTTTTTGTATGTGTGTGCAAAGCATTCTGAAAATATCTCAAATAATAAAGTTATTGTAGAGCTGTGAAATCGCTTCAATCATTTGTAATAACCCTGTATAGCAGTTCATAGCATCCCTTCTTACAAATGTACTGTTTCTGATGGACACACGTCCAGATCATCCGCTCTCAAAAATCCACCATCTCACTTCCCGACATCCACCACTGCTGGCGGCTCACCTCCAACTGCGCAACGCTACGTGCTGTTCACATCCAGCTGCCCAACACTACAATGGCAGACAACAATGCAAACTAGCCACAGACTGCACACAGCACAGCCAGTGATTTTCATACAGAGCACTACGCGGCGTTACCAATAAGAAAACCTAAACAGTCTACTTACATAGCCCCCATGCTCCCCACAAAAAATTTTACAAATTGTTTTGGGCACTGGCCAATACATATTTGTTAAAATTTTTTCACAATTACAATAACAAAGAAATCAAATGCACACACTTATTGATACAATGTTGGTCAAAAGCAAAAATTTTCTCACAGTCCATAAAGTCAGTCCTGATCGTTCATCACAGTAAAATAGCAGTGTTTATCTCAAAGTCTGAGCAGTTAAAGAAAATGCAGACGGAAGTAGTGGATTTCCATGCAGCCTTGAAAAAGTAATGTTGTCCTTCCAACGGAAAGACAGTGCAGACTCTTGACATGGAGACATGCAATGGGCCACAACAGAGTCAGTCGAAGTTTTGAAGAATATTGGTAGGTAGGTCATCACAGAGTAGGCCCACTGTAGTCCTGGTAGAGATTACGGTATTGGTGGACCACCAGAGGTACAGACACACTGCTGTCCTTGTAGAAATAATGGTATTGGTGGGCCATTAAAGATTCAGACCCACTGTAGTTCTTGTAGAGACGGCCAGCAGCCATCTGTTGCGGCTGTGCAGGTGCACAATCACCATCGAAGAGTCTTGCTGACAATATAGCAAGTCCATAAACCACCACTTGTGCACTCACAAAGTTTTTGGAGTTGTCCTTAGAACCAGCAATGCTGTTAATCAGTCCCTTGCTGAATTATTAACACACGGGCAAACACTAACATTCCCAACTTCTCATCTATTGTGCATATACTTTGACCAACAGAAACAGTGTGCAGTGAAATGTAACTTAATTTGATGAACTGGTGTATATACAATTATAAATTTACAACAGAAGAACACAATTACGAAGGTACAATATACATCATTAAGGAACATAATATTACAGATAACATTTGTAGTAATACACGCTTTACAAAAGAATAGAAATAAACATGTACGTCAATGTTACAGGAATTATGACGTAAGTACATACATAAAAGATCAGAATAACTTTCTAAACATCAACTTCACACATGAACAACAAAATAGAACAGATAAATAATGTCTAAACATCTTTACAAAGTAAAAAAAATTCTACAACGTAACTTTCATCAGGGAAACACATAAAGACAGGAAAAACACAAATACACAACGGTACACAAACACATAGCAGAATAGGGCAGGGTTTGTTTTCAGTGTAACATTTGGTACTGCAGTCCAACCCAAAACTTCATTCCATAGATCTTTCGTCTTATTACAACATTTGTTTCCACCAAAAAAATCCAATCCAGGCATGCTTTCTGTATTTATATGTTCACATATTTCTTACTTCATTATTAATTTTCCATTATCTTACCTCATCATTTATTTCCAAGAAAATCCTACCTAAACCTGTTGTCCCTAAACCCAACTTTTTTGTTCATATCGTCTTTCAAAATACTTTTTTGGCCAAACTATTTTCTTATAGCATCTCAATGCATTTCTTCCAATTCATCACAACACGTTCTCTCATATAGCCTACCCCATCTTAAGCTAACTTATATCTACTGAGCTCAGATACATATACCAAGAGACGAGGCAATGCAGCAGCACATAACAAATTTACGCAAACAGCAAGACCAAAAAAATTGAAATTGGCAAAGCAAGCAGCAGTATATATAAATTTGCAAAGCAATTGCAATATTACAACTAATATGAGCCAATGGGCAGCAACAAGAAAAATAAATCAGTAGTAAAACTGGCTTAACAGAGTAATATAAAGTGAAATTTAGTAGCACTATGCCTGGCAAACAGCAGCAGCAAATGCTATACCTTACACCTAAACATGACAAAGCTCAAGCAGAAAAAATATTACTGTGAAAATGGCCATGTTTAATACCGATGTCACATCTTAATACTAGAGTGATGCATCACGATTTATTCTACAAAAGTAATTACCAAGTACTTGAAAACAAAATTATGTATACAGTTACTGTTATTAGTCCCTTCTTATTGTGCTCCTTGTTTGAAGAATATGGATCATAAAATTATTATTTAATAGATCTGTTGACAGAAAGTGTTCACATTAGCAAATGCATTTAATTTTATTTTATAAAACCAATGCTGCAACACACCTGGAAAACAGATATCAAATAAAATAAGCAACTATGTACAAAGTAAAGCATAAAAATATCATTCACTAGTCATGAGGCATTTCATAAGTTAGTAGAAATTCTCTCAATTCTCGTAGAAAGACGCTTGTCATAATCAGGTGTGCAGATGTACGAATATTTCCCATCAATTAATACGCATTTCAGTAAGCAGCACAAAGTACATGCTCCACAGTATAATCATATGTTTCCAAGTAATAGTGTGTCATATTTGTGATGCTTTCTACAAAGAATGTCAATAGCAAGGATAATGGCCTCTTTTTTCTCCACCTGTGCCTCTGAAAGGCACACACTAATGGCTTTTCTTCAGGCAACTGTCACACAGCTGGGTGCTTACAATGCATTATGTCAAGGTGACCTACCTTCCTTACCGAAATATTTACGACATCAGTTTCCGCTACAGTGACAGTTTGATACAAATAAAATTCCACAGGCCGAAATATTTGCGTTATGAATCTGTAGAAACAAAATCCCATAAATATAACAGTGTCCAAAAAATTTTCAGAGGCATTTTGATACATTCACGCATGTACACACATTTCGTAACTCTTAAAGTACGATTCTTGGTTTCCAACATCCTTTTTCACAAGTCAGAGTCCCTAATCACTACTCATTATTCCTTACCTTATTACACATATACATATTCGTCGACACTTCTTCAATATTTCATCATAATAAATGTTGTTGTTGTTGTTGTGGTCTTCAGTCCTGAGACTGGTTTGATGCAGCTCTCCATGCTACTCTATCCTGTGCAAGCTTTTTCATCTCCCAGTACCTACTGCAACCTACATCCTTCTGAATCTGCTTAGTGTATTCATCTCTTGGTCTCCCTCTACGATTTTTACCCTCAACGCTGCCCTCCAATACTAAATTGGTGATCCCTTGATGCCTCAAAACATGTCCTACCAACCGATCCCTTCTTCTGGTCAAGTTGTGCCACAAACTTCTCTTCTCCCCAATCCTATTCAATACTTCCTCATTAGTTATGTGATCTACCCATCTAATCTTCTGCATTCTTCTGTAGCACCACATTTCGAAAGCTTCTATTCTCTTCTTGTCCAAACTATTTATCGTCCATGTTTCACTTCCATACATGGCTACACTCCATACGAATACTTTCAGAAATGACTTCCTGACACTTAAATCAATACTGGATGTTAACAAATTTCTCTTCTTCAGAAACGCTTTCCTTGCCATTGCCAGTCTACATTTTATATCCTCTCTACTTCGACCATCATCGGTTATTTTGCTCCCCAAATAGCAAAACTCCTTTACTACTTTAAGTGCCTCATTTCCTAATCTAATTCCCTCAGCATCACCCGACTTAATTAGACTACATTCCATTATCCTTGTTTTGCTTTTGTTGATGTTCATCTTATATCCTCCTTTCAAGACACTGTCCATTCCATTCAACTGCTCTTCCAAGTCCTTTGCTGTCTCTGACAGAATTACAATGTCATCGGCGAACCTCAAAGTTTTTATTTCTTCTCCATGAATTTTAATACCTACTCCGAATTTTTCTTTTGTTTCCTTTACTGCTTGCTCAATATACAGATTGAACAACATCGGGGAGAGGCTACAACCCTGTCTTACTCCCTTCCCAACCACTGCTTCCCTTTCATGTCCCTCGACTCTTATAACTGCTATTTGGTTTCTATACAAATTGTAAATAGCCTTTCGCTCCCTGTATTTTACCCCTGCCACCTTTAGAATTTGAAAGAGAGTATTCCAGTCAACATTGTCAAAAGCTTTCTCTAAGTCTACAAATGCTAGAAACGTAGGTTTGCCTTTTCTTAATCTTTCTTCTAAGATAAGTCGTAAGGTCAGTATTGCCTCACGTGTTCCAGTGTTTCTACGGAATCCAAACTGATCTTCCCCGAGGTTGGCTTCTACTAGTTTTTCCATTCGTCTGTAAAGAATTCGTGTTAGTATTTTGCAGCTGTGACTTATTAAGCTGATAGTTCGGTAATTTTCACATCTGTCAACACCTGCTTTCTTTGGGATTGGAATTATTATATTCTTCTTGAAGTCTGAGGGTATTTCGCCTGTTTCATACATCTTGCTCACCAGATGGTAGAGTTTTGTCAGGACTGGCTCTCCCACGGCCGTCAGTAGTTCCAATGGAATATTGCCTACTCCGGGGGCCTTGTTTTGACTCATGTCTTTCAGTGCTCTGTCAAACTCTTCACGCAGTATCGTATCTCCCATTTCATCTTCATCTACATCCTCTTCCATTTCCATAATATTGTCCTCAAGTACATCGCCCTTGTATAGACCCTCTATATACTCCTTCCACCTTTCTGCTTTCCTTTCTTTGCTTAGAACTGGGTTTCCATCTGAGCTCCTGATATTCATACAAGTCGTTCTCTTATCTCCAAAGGTCTCTTTAATTTTCCTGTAGGCGGTATCTATCTTACCCCTAGTGAGATAGGCCTCAACATCCTTACATTTGTCCTCTAGCCATCGCTGCTTAGCCATTTTGCACTTCCTGTCGATCTCATTTTTGAGACGTTTGTATTCCTTTTTGCCTGTTTCACTTACTGCATTTTTATATTTTCTCCTTTCATCAATTAAATTCAATATTTCTTCTGTTACCCAAGGATTTCTACTAGCCCTCGTCTTTTTACCTACTTGATCCTCTGCTGCCTTCACTACTTCATCCCTCAAAGCTACCCATTCTTCTTCTACTGTATTTATTTCCCCCATTCCAGTCAATTGCTCCCTTATGCTCTCCCTGAATCTGTGTACAACCTCTGGTTCTTTTAGTTTATCCAGGTCCCATCTCCTTAAATTCCCACCTTTTTGCAGTTTCTTCAGTTTTAATCTACAGGTCATAACCAATAGATTGTGGTCAGAGTCCACATCTGCCCCTGGAAATGTCTTACAATTTAAAACCTGGTTCCTAAATCTCTGTCTTACCATTATATAATCTATCTGATACCTTCTAGTATCTCCAGGATTCTTCCATGTATACAACCTTCTTTCATGATTCTTAAACCAAGTGTTAGTTATGATTATGTTGTGCTCTGTGCAAAATTCTACCAGGCGGCTTCCTCTTTCATTTCTGTCCCCCAATCCATATTCACCTACTATGTTTCCTTCTCTTCCTTTTCCTACACTCGAATTCCAGTCACCCATGACTATTAAATTTTCGTCTCCCTTCACAATCTGAATAATTTCTTTTATTTCATCATACATTTCTTCAATTTCTTCGTCATCTGCAGAGCTAGTTGGCATATAAACTTGTACTACTGTAGTAGGTGTGGGCTTCGTATCTATCTTGGCCACAATAATGCGTTCACTATGCTGTTTGTAGTAGCTTACCCGCATTCCTATTTTCCTATTCATTATTAAACCTACTCCTGCATTACCCCTATTTGATTTTGTGTTTATAACCCTGTAGTCACCTGACCAGAAGTCTTGTTCCTCCTGCCACCGAACTTCACTAATTCCCACTATATCTAACTTCAACCTATCCATTTCCCTTTTTAAATTTTCTAACCTACCTGCCCGATTAAGGGATCTGACATTCCACGCTCCGATCCGTAGAACGCCAGTTTTCTTTCTCCTGATAACGACATCCTCTTGAGTAGTCCCCGCCCGGAGATCCGAATGGGGGACTATTTTACCTCCGGAATATTTTACCCAAGAGGACGCCATCATCATGTAATCATACAGTAAAGCTGCATGCCCTCGGGAAAAATTACGGCTGTAGTTTCCCCTTGCTTTCAGCCGTTCGCAGTACCAGCACAGCAAGGCCGTTTTGGTTATTGTTACAAGGCCAGATCAGTCAATCATCCAGACTGTTGCCCTTGCAACTACTGAAAAGGCTGCTGCCCCTCTTCAGGAACCACACGTTTGTCTGGCCTCTCAACAGATACCCCTCCGTTGTGGTTGCACCTACGGTACGGCTATCTGTATCGCTGAGGCACGCAAGCCTCCCCACCAGCGGCAAGGTCCATGGTTCATGGGGGGCATAATAAATACACAGCATAATCAAATTCCTCATATATCATCAGCTTATTGATCATAAACATACCTCAACAGCATAATACACATTGTCATCGTAATAATAACATCATAAAAACTCAGCCAAATCTCAAAAACGTCGTAGCTTTCTGCAAATAATTTCAAACCTTAAAAAATATTCTCTGCTCATTTCAATAGTGTCATCTACCTCAAACGTACATTAAAAATCATGATCTCATACCAAATACATCTCATAGTATCATAATGGTTCTGAAAAAATATGAAGAGTTCACAAAGTACATACAAAATACAGTTTCATAAGTGTGAAGTTATACAACTGTGTAATTGCGTAAACATCTCTCACTGACGTAGTAAAAAAATGTTTGTTTTTCTGTTAAATAATCAGGTAGTTGAGTAATTCTGTGTTGGAGAAATACGGTACCGATGTGTAAAGTTGTATAAGCAAATACCATATTAGCTAGGGCTCCTTGTGCTTGCCACACATATGGTACACAAAGTAAGCATGTACCCCCCCCCCCCCCAAGGATTAATGTAATTATACCCTCAGGTGTTGCAAATTACAGCAATGGAATGAAATGTATCACGGAAAACTTTCTTTGTAATTCAAAAATCTTGAAAAATAAATGGTTCAAGTACAAAATTAATCACTGAAATGTGGGTCCTGTAGAGCTAAATGTGCGTCTTGCTGTAAGATAATTCTGTGGAAGTGTCGTAGTTACCGTCCTCTGTAAGCAAAGTTCTGCTGAAATCAATGTACCTACCTCGTCATAAACAAAAGTGAAATGCTTTTCGTATAGATATCGTAGTTATTACGTATCATACCGTGGTCGAGAAAGTGCTATAATGTAACGTATTGTTGTGCTACGGAAAAGGCTGTCTCATTGTAGCTATACCACAAAAGTTACTACTAAAACATGTTTTACTTTCCAGAATAATACAGAAAAACTGTGCAGATATAAAACAGATACACCACAAAAGCAATACTGTAAATTGTGTCACATATTAGTAGCGTAGTGATATAATCGTGTAGCTATCAAAGAAACCAAATGATAAGTCATCTTTAATCTCACTGAATGTACTTCAAATAAAGAGTATCATTTCAAGTAAACCAAAATGTTGCATTAAAATCTCATTAGCAGTATACGTTCTAAGTATGTAAGCCTGATAGTCGTTATGTAATCGTGCAACTAACAAGCAAGAATGTACAAATAACAACACTGTGTCGCCTGTTCACTATAACAATGCATTCGTAATTTCTGTTTAAATAAGTTCTCTTGGTTCTTGACTGGATATTTAACTTCAAACATTGTTGCATGGTAACAGAGTCTTAAGTCTGACAAAGAATACTAGAAATGTGAAGTGAAAAGTTTTATGGCAAAGACAAAGTTAAAAAGCAGATTATCTTTCAATAAACGGTTTTACATGTGAAATGTGGTGTAAAACTTTACTCTTCCTAGTATGCAAAGCTCGAGCTTCAACGGAATTATCATGTGGTATATGGTACATCAGCAAAGAATGCTCAAATTTTTCTCAAGGTTAGCGTCTATGTTATTTTTCTCTGAGCCAGCCGGCGCACGTGGCTGGCTGCGGTGCGAGTCATTGTCTGTCTCTTTGTTGGCATACGTCGTTATTGTGATTTGGTGATCTAACCTCTAGAAATTCACCTTGTTGAGAGGGCCCTGCCCTGTTGGAATACCGCCAGTTCCGATGAAATTCAGGTCTATCGTTTTGTCAGTAGTTAACATAGTTTCTTTTTTGTTGGTCACATGGTGGAGAATTTCTCCCTGACTCGTAACTGCGCACTGAACTGTTGCATCTGACGTTATTCTGTCTCCCTTGATAATAATTGTTTTGTATCCCATATTGTCTGTTTCTATGGTTGTCTCTGTCACATTCATTGCTATGGAAATGCGATATTTCTCTGTAATTATTAATACTCTGCCAACGGCTGTCACACGGGTGGTGTCTGTTTTGGTCACGATTTACGTTGTAAGAATAGCCTTGTCGTGTAAAGTTATTGTTTCTGTCGTCACGGAATTGTGACGGATGTGACCTGTAATGATTTTTTTCCTGTTTTCGCGTTCCACGATTGTCAGTGTCAATTTGCAATTTCTTGTAACAGTCCCTGAAAAGCTTCAATGTCGTCTTTGCAACGTCTTGCCACAATAATATGTCGTAAATGTTCAGGGAATTTGATTAAGCAAATGCGGATGAGTTCTGAGGGGCTGTAAGGGTTTGACTGGTACTGATTCTTGTGCAATATGTCTTCAAAGTATTTCACAAGACTGGAAAATTCAGATTGTTCGAAATGTTTCATCATTATGATGCTATGTTTTACTCGGTCCTGTGTGGCTTGAGACCAATATGCTGAGAGGAAGGCATGGCAAAATTCTCCTTCACTGTGGCAATCGTGAATGACCGATCGCATTCTTACAGCTGGTTCATTCTCTAAATAGCCACATATAAATTCTAATATGTGCTCTAATGACCAGTTGGGAGGAAAACAATGACAGAATTGATGAAGCCACGTTTGTGGGTGAATGTCTTTGCCGGCCGAAGTGGCCGTGCGGTTAAAGGCGCTGCAGTCTGGAATCGCAAGACCGCTACGGTCGCAGGTTCGAATCCTGCCTCGGGTATGGATGTTTGTGATGTCCTTAGGTTAGTTAGGTTTAACTAGTTCTAAGTTCTAGGGGACTAATGACCTCAGCAGTTGAGTCCCGTAGTGCTCAGAGCCAATTTTGAATGTCTTTGCCAGAATTTTTAAATGTTTTGAATTTATGTGTAGTAATAAACAGCTTATAGTCAAAATCATCATGTCGGCGAGTCACATATCGGTCATTGTTACATCGTTTCGGCAGTTCCATCTCAAAATTCGGTGTATCTTGCCAATTTCTTTCATAATTTCCGAAGTAGACCGTGTTATTATTTTGTGGCTGTTCCGTATTTCTATGTCCCTCTTCCCGTATTGGAGCGCGAGTGTCCTCTGAAATACGTAATTCTTGTATTACCTTTGTCAGCTGATCTTGTACTTACCGGATTTCACTTTGGTGTTGCGTATTAATTTGATTCTGATTTTGTTTGAATTTCCTAATTTGTTCGCACTCTTCTGTGTCATTAAAGACTACTGGTTTTGTGTCATTCAGATTATCATCCACCCTCGTAGATAAATTATTTAGCTGATCCGAAAGTTCAACTACTTTCTCTGATAATGAACTAATTTCCTCCATGTGTCTTTCTGAACCATTTTTCAGAGTATCTACTGTGTCCTTTAAGTTTTCCTGAGTTTTTGCAAGTTGCGTAACCGAATCAGTAGATGCAACTGAGTCAATTTTAGCTTCCAAGGTCTCATGATTTTTATCAACAATGGTCTGCAGTTCTTTTATGGCCGCTTCGTGATTCTGTAATGCATTTTCATGCTGCGAAAAAATAGATTGAAAATGCTCACAAATTTGTGTTTTTACGTCATTACAGATTTTTGACATTTCGATTCAATGTTATGTAACTCAGTAGTTAAATCTTCACGTGTTTGTTCAAGCGTGGTGTCTAACTTCCGAAGATTTTGTTCCATTGTGTCTAACTTTTGAAGCTTTTGCTGTGTTTGTCTCTGATTTTGTTCCATTGTGTCTAACTTTTGAACCTTTTGCTGTGTTTGTCTCTGATTTTGTTCCATTTGTTGCATTAATTACAATAATAATGTATTAGTGTCTGGAATCTGTTTCTCTATGCTTTTTGGCAGTGCATTTTCACCGGCATCATTACATTTTGACAAGCAGAAAATGTGTCTTGACTCATTTGAGAAAACGGTGAGGACCCAAAACCTGAGCCTACAGTATTTGCAATATTGCGTTCTGTCATTTCGGATTCCTAAGGCGAGCTGCTGCCGACCGATCGATCGATAATGCTTCCCTGTTCACTATTTGTTTCACTGTTTACACCATTATTTGCCGCCCGCTCCATTTCCCTATGCACAATTACCAAATTACTACTTCGAATATCTGTTAATTCATTACACAGTGGTGCTGATAAGCTACGCTCGTCGTCACTATTATTTCTCAGTTTACTTTGGAGCCTAGTGTTACGTTCTTCACACGCCATTGTTGCCACAATATTTCACACGATAACAAAAAAAAATGGTTTAAATGGCTCTGAGCACTATGGGACTTAACATCCATGGTTATCAGTCCCCTAGAACTTAGAACTACTTAAACCCAACTAACCTAAGGACATCACACAACACCCAGTCATCACAAGGCAGAGAAAATCCCTGACCCCGCCGGGAATCGAACCCGGGAACCCGGGCACACGATAACACAGAAAAGCACAATTTGAAGAGCAAAAATAAGAGAACACATTAACATAGCACTGAAAATAATATCTAGTTAATTGCAAGTGCAGCTGCAAAATACTTGGTGCAAATCTAGATGCATGCCACAACTGTTTTACTCTACAGCAATGAAAGACTGCAACTATAAAGGAGATTCTCTGTGCAATTACGCGCTAGCAATAAACAATAGCTACACTAATTACACAAACTACAAGAAAAAATCAGAAGATTCCAGTGAGGTATCCTCGGCTAAGGGTCGACATACGAAACGTCCCCTTAGAAAATTTAATGAATTACTGTGCTGGTAAATCTCTTACGTTATGTGCTTTTCAAACAGCTGAGCAGAACTGAAAGTACTCAGACATTTCGCTCTTTACCTATTCTGATCAACACTAAACTGACACAATATATTTAGCGCAACGCAATCTGACTTTTAATAATCCCTACAAAAGAAGGGCCCTGACTAACATTAACCTATACCTTTCACAAATCACTTACCTCACAAAAATCTTCGTTACTCGAACTACCGCAATACAGCGAGTGCCACTACTGCCAGCTAAATAAAAGATTCAAACTACTGAAGGCACTAACTACTGATAGGCATACTTATTTCCTACCTTTAAGGAGATTTAAATTTCTTGTGAAGAGTGCAGCTGTTTTGAGCTTCCTCAGTTCCAGATGCACCGAGGGAAATAACTCTCTAGAAAATTATTGTAATAGCACATCTTATTGCTACTAAATAAACTGATAAGTGGTTTCAAGCGTGCGTTTTTCATTGGTTTTTATACTTCAAAAATTAGAAAAACGCATGATTAATTCAAACAAAATTTGTATGAGGTTTGCATGAAATTGTAAAGCTGACGCAAGCACGTGCGCGCGCGCGCGTGTGTGTATGTCTGTGTCTGTGTGTTTGACGGAGTGAATCGGTAGAATGTCACAGCTCGTCTCTTTTTTGGGCTCTTTTGTCTACATATGTCTACATACGTACTCAGCGATGTACCGTACGATGAATGCCCAAGGAGCTCTGCTAATCATTTGCTTTCCGGTTCCGCTCAAAAATGCTGCGAAGGAAAAACGTCTGTCTGTATATGCATACAGACAGACGTTTTTCCGTCGCAGCAGGAGCACTGATTTCCCTTATCTTATCTTTGCTGTTCTTAGGCGAGATGCCGGCTTGGGTGGCAGAGCGGTTCTAGGCGCTACGGTCTGGAACCGCGGGACCACTACGGTCGCAGGTTTGAATCCTGCCTCGAGCATGGATGTGTGTGATGTCCTTAGGTTAGTTAGGTTTAAGTAGTTCTAGGTTCTATGGGACTGATGACCTCAGAAGTTCCACAGTGCTCAGAGCCATCTGAACAATTTTTTAGGCGAGATGTACGGGGCGTTCAAAAAGTCTCTGCGCAGTGCAGATTCTTAGCCGCGCGTGCAGTGAATATACCGAAACGAAACTCAGTGAAATACAAGTTATTAATTTATTGAATAATCATTTTTTCTTACAATTTTTTACATAAAATGTTGACAGTGTCCACCCCTGTTGTTGAATACACAATTCAATTTGTCTAATCATATTTCCTAACACAAGCTGTTACATTTCTTCTAAAACAGAAGCAGTGAAAGTGGATATTGAAGTTTTCAGTTCATCGACGGATTTTGAATGATTTTTATAGACATTTGCTTTCGCTGCACTCCAAAAGAAAGAGTCAGATGGTGTTAGGTCAGGCGATCGTGGACGCCATAGGCCCTGTGAATTTCTGCGATCATCAGAAACATCAGCAAGCAGTGACATTGAAACGCGAGCTGTATGCACGGTTGCACCATCTTGTTGAAAATAACCGTTCAGTATTTCACTTAACACAAGTTCTCCTACGAATGGATACAGAATACCACTGCAGTATCGTTGTGCGTTTATTGTTTCGTTGAAAAATATGGGACCCGCAATTCGACTCTAGAAATTGCAATCCAAACTCCTGTTTTCACAGAATGAAGTGGTTCCTCATGAATATATAATGGATTTGCAGTACCCCACATACGAGAATTTTGCGAGTTCATGTACCCAGACAAATGAAATCACGCCTCGTCAGTGAAAAATGTTTCATTAAGAATATCCCTTCCATTTTGTTGAACGGAGTTTTTGAACCATTGTCAATAATGTAGTCTCTCGCCATGATTAGTATTTTTCAGTTCTTGCACGATTTTCACTTTGTATCGGAAACGTTCTAATTTTTTCCTTACAGCTCTGTGGGCCGTTCCGACACTAACATCGATTTCTTGTGCGATTTTTCTTACTTACTTGTTCGGACTTAAGGACATTTTATGGAAATATCGAGTAGTTTATCCTCAGCACAGAACGCTAGAACGATCACTTCTCGGTGCATCTGTCACTGAACCCGTACTTCGAAATTTGTTAATCAAATCTCGCACAGTACCGCGATGTGGGAGTGTTGTCTTCGTGAAAATGATTGACGAACTGAAACTGTGCATATACCGCCGGCTTTGAACACTTGTTTGACTAAAAGCACACGTTCTTCAATGGTTAGCATTTTGGAACAGTGACAAAAATGAAACAAACGAAGAAAGGAACTAAACTTGAAAGTTCACGTCAACACGTAACGACACGCCCAACGATAATACTGATGCTGGCTGAGTTAAACGAAACAGTGGAATGTTGGGAGAGTCCACTTGAAGGGAAGTAACCCAGGGAGGCAAATAATCATACGGCACACGCGGCTAACAATCATACGGCACTGCGGAGAGACTTTTTGAACACACCGTGTGTTTCTGGCAATAGGCTCGTTTTTCAGTCTGTTGCAAATACTTTCTTCCAAGGATTTCCATTTTTAATTAAAGAGGCCTTTCTCTGTGGTACTGGCGTGTCTTTCGATCTTGCTGGCAACAAACCTAGCAGCACACTGCCGAATTCGGTGTATTTCTTTAATCCGTCCTAATGGGAATCCCAAATACTCAAGCAGTCCTCAAGAGAGAGTCGAAAAAGTGTCATATGCGGTCTCCTTTATAGATAAGCTACATTTTCCTAAAATGTTCCCATTAAACCGAAGTCAACTATTCGCTTTCACTACAACTGACCTACAGTGCTCGTTACATTTCGTGTTCCTTAGCAACGTTACGAGTATAGGCGTCAAGCAGCACACCACTAATAGTGGATTAGAATATTGTTGCATAGATCTTCGCAGTCATCTGCACTAACATGTTTCCCACAATCTAAATACAAATTCCATCCAAGTCTGAGTGTAACGTCCTACAATCAATTGGAGAGGATACTTTTCCATGTGCTATAATATTATCACAGAAGAAAACAGACATTCACGCTCATCCGTCATATTGTTTATGTATACAGAGAGCAAGATGATTCTACCAAACTTCCCTGAGGCACTCCGAGACCTGCCGGCCGTTGTAGCCGAGCGGTTCTAGGCGCTTCAGTCTGGAACCTCGCGACCGCTACGGTCGCAGGTTCGGATCCTGCCTCGGGTATGGATGTGTGTGATGTCCTTAGGTTAGTTAGGTTTAAGTAGTTCTGAGTTCTAGGGGACTGATGACCTTAGATGTTAAGTCCCATAGTGCTCAGAGCCATTTCAGCACTCCGAGTACTACCTTTGCTTACGATGAACACTCGCTATCCAGGACGACGGACTGGATTGTGTTACGAAAATATCTTCAAGCCACTTATACGTTTTAGAACATATTCCGCATGCTCGTTAATAGTCTACAGCAGAACCGGCCAGAAATTCTGCACGCGTGCGGTGCGCCTGCGCCTGTGCAACTTCCGGGTCACAGCGTACACGCCGCAGCCGTCAGCGTTCATGTAGTGCATGTTTCTACGCACAGATGTCGCTTTATCCACTTGCTGGGATACTCGGTACCGGCGCATTCTAGTGCTCTTCCCACAGCTTGCAAGCCAACCATGGGAAGGTATTTCGTGTACTGAACATTTAAAGTATTGTCACAGTCTACTCATTGAGACGTCTACTTTTATGTTAACAGTTTAACCCAGTAAGACAAGTAATACAGTTAACAACCGTCGATTTTTATTAAGGCAGCTTGACTGACGTCACGTAAATACGCGTAATGTTTTTGAAGTAGTATTTAAGAAAGAGAGCACATAGCGACTTCCAACGAACCTTATTCATGATTTCAAATAACATTAAAGTAATGCAAGGTTTCCTATAACTAATTGTTGGTGCCCTCAGTTACACCCAAGTAATTTCTGTCTCACTGACCTCTGAACAGAATTATAACCGCAGACCACTCGAATCACCTGTTATTTCAATACCATTATTGCTATATCTTTCATCAGTTCCGTCTGAAACTGCATAATAGCCAACAATTAGATGATGTTATGTTTTATCGACTTCAAATGAACGTAGCCATTCACACATTACAAAAAAGACCTAAATGTATGTAAACATTGGAACAATCGGTTTAATGACCAATTTTCCTGATAATACTGTACATGGAGCAGAATGAGGCAATAATGCACAGTTGGGAAACAATAATTTTTAACTATGAAAGGAATAAATCCAAACACGTTTCTCACTGGTCGTGAGAAATGATATAGTTAATATCGGGCACAAAAGCACGGCTCATTGACAAACGCAAGCAGTTGCAAAGATTTTCATCGCTTATGCTTGATCGAAATCTTGATTTATTCATTTTCATCACCGAGAAAAATCTTTCAGAAACATATGTCGACCCAAACATGTACATAACTCTCACGGCTTCTCGGTGTAAGCGTGGAAACTCTTGTTGTGAAAAATTTTCATATAATTCTTTTGTACTTCGCACTGCAAAGAACTTGTCCTTCATTCTTGCATTGCACTGTAGGTCGATCAGTTCCATGTGTAGATCATTCGGAGCATCTTTAACTGACGACGAGAACGCTCGAGCAAAGAGGCGAATGACAGGAGACAAACTCGTATTATCTGCAAATCGTGCTCGAAATTGTTCCTTAATTTTTACAATTATTGACACGTACTCTTGAAATCTAGCACTTTCATGAACCAGTCCAAGAGTCGGGAAATGTGCAGTGTTTTCTGTCAATAGCTGGCTCTCCCAAACCGCAAGCTTTCTTTCAAAGGCATTTACTTTATCCAACATGTCAGAAATTAAATTATTTTCACCTTGCAAACTGACGTTCAGGCTGTTCATGTGAGACTAAATGTCCAAGAGAAAAGCAAGCTCTGATATCCAATAAGGTTCTTCCAACATAGGTTCAGTTTTTCCCTTCTCATGTAAGAATGTTACTATGACCAAACGTAAATCAAAAAATATTTTCAGCATTTTACTTCGACTGAGCCAGCCTACTTCGGTATAGTAAGGTATGTCGCCGTACTCCGCTCCTAATTCCTCCAAGAACCGCCAAAACTGGCGATGCGTAAGCCCATGTGTCTTCAGATAGTTTACAGTACGCACAACAATTTGCATGACGTTTGCTAACGTTATTGATTTTGCACAAAGCGCCTCTCGATGGAGAATGCAGTGAATTCCATACAACGTCTCGTCTGTGCGCATTAGCTTCTTGCGCATCCGTGCTATGAGTCCTCTCTGATGGCCTTGCATTGATGGTGCTCCATCTGTGGTCACTGAGACTAACAGTTTCCAGTCCATACCGACACCATCAATAGCTTGCTCGACAGCTTGGAGTAAGTCTGCACCTGTAGTAGTTCCTTTCAAATCTACTATGTCCAAAACTTCCTCTGTTACACAAAGTGCGTTATCGACACCTCGTATGTATATCACAACCTGGGCTGCATCTATAAGATCTGTTGCTTCATCGAGAGCAACAGAGAAAGCAACAAAGTCTTTAGCCTTATTTATTAGGTGCCTGTTCACATCGCCGGCCATACCACTGATACGTCTTGTCACTGTTTGTTTGGATAGACTGATTTCTTGAAACCTGCTAACGTTCATGGGACACACAAGTTCTGCAGCATGTCAGACACCCTTTCGCAAACTCCCCCTCGGAAAAGGGTTTCCCAGACTGTGGAATTGTTAATGCGATTTTAAAATTTGCTAACAGTGAAGATTCAGTGTGGTTGTCATTCTGGAAAATTGAAAACAATACACTGTACAGCGTACAGTAAAATAGACATAAATGTAGCACAAGAAACTAAGAGTTCAAGAAGTATGAGTTACTTTGACGTACAGTAAAATCGAGCTGATGTGTCTCATCCATTTTCTTAAGGACATTGATTTTTGCTTGCCGTTCTTCACTGTTGAGTACACTACACTCGTCTTTGTGATACGTATTGTAGTGTCTGAAAACTTACGCTGGCAGCCTATTATTCTGTGGCACAGCTAACTCTGTGAGTTTTCACCAACGGCTTTTTTTTTTTTGGTCATCAATTTACTGACTGGTTTGATGCGGCCCGCCACGAATTCCTTTCCTGTGCTAACCTCTTCATCTCAGAGTAGCACTTGCAACCTACGTCCTCAATTATTTGCTTCACGTATTCCAATCTCTGTATTCCTCTACAGTTTTTGCCCTCTACAGCTCCCTCTAGTATCATGGAAGTCATTCCCTCACGTCTTAGCAGATGTCCCATCATCCTGTCCCTTCTCCTTATCAGTGTTTTCCACATATTCCTTTCCTCTCCGATTCTGCGTAGAACCTAATCATTCCTTACCTTATCAGTCCACCTAATTTTTAACTTTCGTCTATAGCACCACATGTCAAATGCTTCGATTCTCTTCTGTTCCGGTTTTCCCACAGTCCATGTTTCACTACCATACAATGCTGTACTCCAGACGTACATCCTCAGAAATTTCTTCCTCAAATTAAGGCCGGTATTTGATATTAGTAGACCTCTCTTGGCCAGAAATGCCTTTCTTGCCATAGCGAGTCTGCTTTTGATGTCCTCCTTGCTCCGTCCGTCATTGGTTATTTTACTGCCTAGGTAGCAGAATTCCTTAACTTCATTGACTTAGTGACCATCAATCCTGATGTTAAGTTTCTCGCTGTTCTCATTTCTACTACTTCTCATTACCTTCGTCTTTCTCCGATTTACTCTCAAACCATACTGTGTACTCATTAGACTGTTCATTCCGTTCAGCAGATCATTTAATTCTTCTTCACTTTCACTCAGGATAGCAATGTCATCAGCGAATCGTATCATTGATATCCTTTCACCTTGTATTTTAATTCCATTCCTGAACATTTCTTTTATTTCCATCATTGCTTCCTCGATGTACAGATTTAAGAGTAGGGGCGAAAGGCTACAGCCTTGTCTTACACCCTCCTTAATACGAGCACTTCGTTCTTGATCGTCCACTCTTATTATTCTCTCTTGGTTGTTGTACATATTGTATATGACCCGTCTCTCCCTATAGCTTACCCCTACTTTTTTCAGAATCTCGAACAGCTTGCACCATTTTATATTGTCGAACGCTTTTTCCAGGTCGACAAATCCTATGAAAGTGTCTTGATTTTTCTTTAGCCTTGCTTCCATTGTTAGCCGCAACGTCAGAATTGCCGCTCTCGTCCCTTTACTTTTCCTAAAGCCAAATTGATCGTCACCTAGCGCATTCTCAATTTTCTTTTCCATTCTTCTGTATATTATACTTGTAAGCAGCTTCGATGCATGAGCTGTTAAGCTGATTGTGCGATAATTCTCGCACTTGTCAGCTCTTGCCGTCTGCGGAATTGTGTGGATGATGCTTTTCCGAAAGTCATATGGTATGTCGCCAGACTCATATATTCTACACACCAACGTGAATAGTCGTTTTGTTGCCACTTCCCCCAATGATTTTAGAAATTCTGATGGAATGTTATCTATCCCTTCTGCCTTATTTGACCGTAAGTCCTCCAAAGCTCTTTTAAATTCCGAGTCTAATACTGGATCCCCTATCTCTTCTAAATCTACTCCTGTCTCTTCATCTATCACATCAGACAAATCTTCACCGTCATAGAGGCTTTCAATGTATTCTTTCCACCTATCTGCTCTCACCTCTGCATTTTACAGTAGAATTCCCGTTTCACTCTTAATGTTACCACCGTTGCTTTTAATGTCACCAAAGGTTGTTTTGACTTTCCTGTATGTTGAGTCTGTCCTTCCGACAATCATATCATTTTCGAAGTCCTCACATTTTTCCTGCAGCCATTTCGTCTCAGCTTCCCTGCACTTCCTATTTATTTCATTCCTCAGCGACTTGTATTTCTGTATTCCTGATTTTCCCGGAACATGTTTGTACTTCCTCCTTTCATCAATCAAGTGAAGTATTTCTTCTGTTACCCATGGTTTCTTCGCAGCTACCTTCTTTGTACCTATGTTTTCTTCCCAACTTCTGTGATGGCCCTTTTTAGAGATGTCCATTCCTCTTCAGTTGTACTGCCTACTGCGCTATTCCTTATTGCTGTATCTATAGCGTTAGAGAATCTCAAACGTATCTCGTGATTCCTTAGTACTTCCGTATCCCACTTCTTTGCGTATTGGTTCTTCCTGACTAATGTCTTGAACTTCAGCCTACTCTTCATCACTACTATATTGTGATCTGAGTCTATATCTGCTCCTGGGTACGCCTTACAATCCAGTATCTGATTTCGGAATCTCTGTCTGACCATGATGTAATCTAATTGAAATCTTCCCGTATCTCCCGGCCTTTTCCAAGTATACCTCCTCCTCTTGTGATTATTGAACAGGGTATTCGCTATTACTAGCTGAAACTTGTTACAGAACTCAATTAGTCTTTCTCCTCTTTCATTCCTTGTCCCTACAGCTGCATTACAGTCGCCCATGACTATTAGATTTTCGTCCCCCTTTACATACTGCATTACCCTTTCAATATCCACATACACTTTCTCTATCTGTTCATCTTCAGCTTGTGACGTCGGCATGTATACCTGAACGATCGTTGTCGGTGTTGGTCTGCTGTCGATTCTGATTAGAACAACCCGGTCACTGAACTGTTCACAGTAACACATCCTCTGCCCTTCCTTCCTATTCATAACGAATCCTACACCTGTTATACCATTTTCTGCTGCTGTTGATATTACCCGACACTCATCAGACCAGAAATCCTTGTCTTCCTTCCACTTCACTTCACTGACCCCTACTATATCTAGATTGAGACTTTGCATTTCCCTTTTCAGATTTTCTAGTTTCCCTACCACGTTCAAGCTTCTGACATTCCACGCCCCGACTTGTAGAACGTTATCCTTTCGATGATTATTCAATCTTTTTCTCATGGTAACCTTCCCCTTGGCAGTCCCCTCCCGGAGATCCGAATGGGGGACTATTCCGGAATCTTTTGCCAATGGAGAGATCATCAGGACACTTCTTCAATTACAGGCCACATGTCCTGTGGATACACGTTAAGTGTCTTTAATGCAGTGGTTTCCATAGTCTTCTGCATCCTGATGTCGTTGATCATTGCTGATTCTTCCGCCTTTAGGGGCAATTTCCCACCCCTTAGGCAAGAGAGTGCCCTGAACCTCTATCCGCTCCTCCGCCCTCTTTGACAAGGCCGTTGACAGAATGAGGCTGACTTCATATGCCGGAAGTCTTCGGCCGCCAATGCTGATTATTTATCAAAATTTAGGCAGTGGCGGGGATCGAACCCCGGACCGAAGACGTTTTGATTATGAATCAAAGACGCTACCCCTAGACCACGGCTACAAAAAATAATTGAAGTTCCCAGTCGTTTTTAAACAGGGAAGTGGATCCGCCGCCGTTCATTTAGGACACATGTCTAGTAACAGATATCGCTGTCGCTCGCTGTTGCACACGGGCGCAAATGTGCACCACTTCCGCACGTCTGCACACTGTGCAGCGTTTGCCCGGCCCTGGTCTACAGCGTGGCTCCGAGTCAAAAGTTTGCCTAAAAAATACGAATATGGAGTCTGTCTGTTGCCATTCTTCCATGGTTTGCGAGATATTGTTTGAGGAAGGTGCCCAATCTTCAGGCTGAGGATAGGTAAATAAATGTACGTATAATTGAAAATATAGGAATCCAGCATCGTACTTAAGCACTCGAACAGAAATGGATCGCATTTAAAGGATCTAAGGTGGAGCTGCCTCAAACCGATGTACATTGGTGTGGAAAACTTAAGGGGCGAAGTAATTTTTGCTTGATGTGTCACTGCCAAGCAACGTAGCTCCTTGACACTTGGACCACACGTAGGAGTGTAGTACATTACAGAAAGCAACTGAAAGAATGCAATCAGCAGAACAGAAATATACTTATGCTCAAAGACAATAATTACACTGAAGAAACGGCGGGACATGGTAGCTTATATGGGGTGTTATGACCATGGACGACAGTGCATGCTGACCAGTATGCTCACATGCTGGCCACAGGGTTTGAAAGGAGTTTTTGTGGAAGGGCTTTCCTTCCTAAGAGCGGTTGACAACTGTTTAATGGTCGTTGGTGCTAATGGACGTGTTGTAGTAAGTCTCCCCAATGCATCGTACACGTGCTCGATGCGATGAAGGTCGCTGACGGGCTGGCCACTACATTCGGAGGATATTCTCTCGGTCCATGAATCCTCCACCTACGCTTTTCGATGCTGTCGCCCATTGTCATCCATAAAAACGAAGATAGGGCCCCAAAGCACTTTAGAAGGAGCACATGGGAAAGGAGTACAGTGTCACAACAGCGTTGACGAGTAAATGTACCATGTTCAGAGATTTGGAAGTCAGTACATCCATCCAACATTATGCTTCCCCACACTTCAACACCTAGATCATCAAGACAATCGCGTTAGACAGTGCTCCTTGGGAACACACAATGCTTGTAACATTGTGGCTAGCGTGGGAAAATATCGCAAAGCATGCGTTGTTGTCCTTGGATCACACACTCTACTGAGAACCATCTCACGGCTTTTGTAACGTCCAGAGGACTATCAGAAATCGATCTGACTTCAGTGTAATAGTTGTCTTTGAATAAAAGTGACTTTTCTGTATGTATAATTGCTTATTTGTTTTGGTTATCTTTCGTACTGTGCTGTAGCTGATATTTCTATGTATGATCCAAGTTTCAGAGAGCTAAATTACTTGGCAGTAACACGTCCTGTGAAAACTACTTCCGTCCTTAAGCTTTGCACACCAGTGTATATAATAATTGTAAGTGCGATTTATCTGTACATGTCACAAAGACTCCACAACCCATCCCTGCAGCCCTATGAAGGTTATATGACATCCTTGGAGAAAGTTCCGTTTTGTAAATTTAGGTGTCAGATTCGAAGGTTGGGGTTTTAAAAGGGGACATCTCACCAATGGACTTCTTATGGGAAGTCGGTGAAGCAGCTGGGAATTGAGTGCCGAAGTTCTAGAACGATATAGAATACTCCATAGTTCTATATCGAAGAGTGTTCTTTAACCTTTAAGATTGTTCTTGTATATTTTAAAATTGTTACGCAGGCGTTCATCTCTTCTCCCCCCAGAAAATTTACGGCTTCTAATGTCTTTCTTCAGGGATTCAAAAATAGACATGGCATGGGGGGAGTTTGGGAATGTGTGGAGGATGTTTAACCGTTTCCCAGCGAAACTTCTGCAGCCTGTTCACGTGAACGCTTTCCTAGTCGTCAAGTCGAAACGCCTAGGATATTTTATGAACGGAATCATTCTGTTGCAGGACAATACTCCCCCACTTGTTGTCAGTTTGACTGCGCCACAGAATTCGATGGGAAGCCCTTACACATCCACCACACAGTCCAGATCATTCTCCATGCGATATCTGTACTTTTAATGCTCTGAAGTAAGATATTCGTCGCTTAAGCTTTGCACACCATCGGCTGTCAATTCGCTTCAGACGAAGAGGTGCACGTATATGTACAATCATGATTCCGTAGGCAAGCACGACATTTTTCCATGAAGACATTGACCATCTTGTCTCACAATGGGATAAATGTATTAACAGTTATGGTTATTACTTTTGAAGTAATAAACAGTTTAACTACTTTTTTTTGGTTTCTCTTATTTTCATTTGACTCCGCTTATATGAAAATACTTTTCGTAAAGTAATTTAAATTATCATAACGAGTTTCGAACATATCGCATATGCCTTTAATAATTGTAAGACGTTTATTTGGAACTGATTGTATGGAGTCATGTTTACAAACTGTTAGTAACTGTTCTTAAATCTGCATACTGAAATGTATGTTATGTCGAAGTAGTAGTAGTAGTAGTAGTAGTGGTAGTGGTGGTGGTGGTGGTAGAGGTTTGGGGGCGTGGTAACAAGGGAGTACAGCTTTATGGGGTTTCAGAAGAATCCGTTGTCGAACCCAAGGGTATGCTACCAGTCTCCACATGATTGTCGCATTCCGCTGTTCAGAACGAAAGGGAATAACCAGAGTGGCTGAACGCTCGATATCGTAACCCTGTCTATGTATATCTGTATTATGCTTCGATGCGTCATTAATCGATTCGTAATATCAATATTTTAATGATATTAAAAATATTTCTTGTTTCTGCACAGGCAGGACCACTCATTGTAGGAAAGGCAATTTTGTAATTGTCTCGCTTGAGTGATCAAAAACGCACTAACAGAAGTATAACCAACTAGCGAGAGTTACGCGAATGAGGAAAGGAAATAAGTGCACGAATACGTGGCGTTACCTACTGTTTCTATTAGCTTTGTGGGTTTTTACGGCGTTTACAGAACAAAGTGCGTCATTAGCAAGTTCACTTTGTGAGTTTATTGAGTGTAGGCTCTTGTGAGTTTTATTTTCTTGTGAATAGCTGCAACATATTTAGACAAAAAACAGCACAAAATTAAGTGGTAATTTGTTTAGGCAATCTGAGCGGTCAGCGCAGCAGCCTCCTGAGGCCGGCTGAGGAGCTACTTAACCGAATAGGAGCGGTTCCCAGGTCAAGAAGCTCGACAACGGCCGAGAGAGTGGTGTGCTGACCGCATCCCCCATAGCGCATCCAATGACGCCATTGACATAGGATGACACGGCGATCTGTCGGCCACGACTGGCTCGTTTGCAGTCAGAACGTGGAGATTTTTACATATTGAGCTAACGACGTCTCTTTCCCCAACACGTTAACGCAACAAACCGTACCAAAAATCCTGCCTTTTTGGCGAGATGTTTAATGCGAAATATCAACGAAACTGCATATTTTCATTATGCGCAAATATAAATACTAACAGCGTCAAATATGGAAGTTACCTTTGCAAACACTTAAATAAACGGAGTGGTTGCTTGATTATCCTCTGTCGGCCAATGACAGGACTACTATCGTCAATAAAACTCACCGCTACGACACGCGAACACTTTCAGGTCGGTAATTTAATATACACGGGAAACGTTAAGCGTCTCAAGTTCCGAACAGAAAACACGAAAAATATTAAACTTGCAGGGCAGTTTATGTGCTGCAATTGGCCATGTTTGTATTTATACTAGCGTATTAAGAAATACACTGTTTACGTGATACATCGCATTAAAGATCTCTCCTAAATTCATTATTTTTCGTACAGTTCCTTATGCTAAATTGTCGGGAAATATGAAGTTGGTGCGTGCATATAATATCTGTAGATCTTATCTTGGAGTTAGCTTTCGATGTTATTAAGTAGTTGATTATGAAACGGAAAGGAGATACAGGTTATAAGCAACCCTCATGCCATAGTTACTGCAGTTAAGAGAGAGTAGTGTCGGACATGTCTGATAGAACAGATAGTGCTCAAATATACACATTTCTGTAAGAGCACAACAGCTCCTTGACGTTCGTTTCAGTTCGGCTGCAGTAATATCGCCCGGACTCCTACCGAAATAAATAATTTGTGAACAGGATGCTAATGGACGAGTGACGCATTGCAGCATGCAGTAAGTCGGAAATTTGAGTCAGGTAGGGACCGTGTCCGGATGTCCGAATCTGTTAAGGCAACGGCTCGTGAGAAACGTTAAATTCGGTTTCTAATCCAGGTCTGGCAGAAATTTTCAGCTTTCGCCATGGTATTGTCACAATGATTTATGTGGCTGGAAGTCACTAGTTTCCCACCCACACTTTTCCTTTCCTTCCCATCCCACTATTTCATATACAATGGTCTTGAGATGTTGCTCAGATAATGGTTCAAACATCAACACCTATAGCAACTATTAATGTTTCAATCAGTAAAACAAAGTTTTAGCAGACCTATCCTAGAAATTTTTTTCGGGGGTAACGAAATACATTTAAAAACTGAGAACCTACTGCTGAACAGGACCGCTACAGTTTATTAGTACAACGGGCTCCGCACTATCTTAAACCGTCCCCGCGAATTGAATGTAGCGTTCTCCTCATTTTTTTCTGTTTGTAACTATAAATGTTGGTTGTGTAATCTTTCTTATTTCTGTGGGGACAGTAGGAAAGCTTTATGCAATTTTTTGCTTATGTGAATGAATACTTGAACTTCACGCTCCAAAACTGTCTTCACTGCGAAATCTGTGCGTTATCAGCCACAAAATTGTCGATCATCCCGCAACAGTGATACCCCTTCTCGTGTATTCACGCACTATCTATAATTACTCAGTAATGCCACCATATCCTCATACAACGACGTACACCATCTCTAGACGCCATATGCAATGACAGGCTACGTCAAAAACTATTTGCTTCTTTGAGATGGCGATGTCTGAAAAAAGCTATTGTAACGTTATAAGCTTATTAAATCGTACAGAAGCAACAGATAAATTTCTGTTATGTGTGTGCATCTCCTTCTCAGACCATCGCTCTTATCAGTCTTCATAGAGTCCACAGAACATGCAACATCCATTGTTTATATTAGTTCAGATGTTCATATTATCTAGAGTAGACATTGCATTCATCAGCAGTTATTGCGTACACTCATCACCTTTAAGTGCAAATTTTGTGATGTTAATCTCATTTAGAACGAATTTAATTAATGTCAAATATTTATCAAGCGCTGTACAGCAATATAAACCCATTGCTCAGTGACGTGAATATTTTGTGGGGTGTTATAAATTATTGCGCCCAAATTAATATATCATTCCCTCAGTGAATATATTATCCTCCCTAAATACTACTTCCATTAACTTTTCTCTAAACAGTTATGAATTTACAAGCTTGTTTTTAGAATTCGATGTCGTTTCCAGCATTCGAATAAATTATTGGTAAAATTTGTAATGCACGTTCGAAATATGCGTGTGGTAGGACTGTAAATCTGCCACGCCTGCATTTAAAGTGGAATGGAATCTAAATCCACCTACTAATTGGTTGCAAAGTTTTTGAAATTAGGGTGACTTGAGAGAATTATTATGTAAAAGTACTGCAACATTTGTGCAATCATTAACGCGTCCCATGTAGATTTTCGAAAACATTTAACTGAAGATTGTGTATATTTACAGGATCTGCAAAACTATCATTTTCATGACTGTCATTTATGCTGCCGAAGTATTGTATACTTCTTTCCTTCCGCTCTGAAAGCCAGTAATCAAATACATCTAAGAATTATTCATTGAAAGACGGGTGTTTTGTGAAAGGGCGCCTTTTACGATGCGTGGAACTTCTTCATGCCCTGCGTAAGCCACTTGTTTCATCACTGACAATGAGTCACGCGTCACGTCTTTCTACTTGAACGAGGTATCGCGGCCAGATAAACAAAGTAAGGGCCATATTACCACGAGCTAGGTGCTTTAACCGGCTTTGTTCAATGAAAAAAATTATGCCACATAATTCGGTTCTGTTCCACCACGCTTTGTGAGACAGAACTACTTTTTCCCCGTTCGTCACTTGGGACAGCGAGCTGTACCAAGCATTTTTGCGGACATGTGGTTAGAGTTGATATGGAGGCAGTTGGCCAGCAAATCTCGGTATCGCAGTCAGTAGTAGTCTCCTTCATACATCTGGGAGCTATGACAGAAGTCAGTTCAGGAAAAGTGGTACCGCTTCCGAGCGTTTTTGTATGCATATACCACATGCATAATACCGTGTCTGTCTTCACGGATACTTGATTCAGATAAAAACATGATAATCTGGATCCCTGTCCGTATTCGGGATCTGGGAACTCAACTGATTTACAAGTAGACCTTCACACTAATTTCTCTAATATTGTATTTTGTATATTATGTCTCTTCTGAAAATGAGACGTGGTTCGGAAAGAATGTTAGCTATTCATATTCGATATTTATCTATCGCAACCATGGTGAAATTTTGTAACTATTGGTAATACCGTTGTTTGTTCACTGTTTTTATATTTTGTGGATTGATGAACCCACACCTTCTCCTGGTACTGCCACTTTCAACCGCCCGTATTTGCGTCAAGGTTAGAAGTCTTTTATTTTCATGGGGTGGTGTTCTTCATCCTTTTACTTGGACCTGAATCCAGCGTAACGCTGCACATGTGTTCACTGTTCAATTATTATTATTTTTTTTTTAATGAGTTTTCAGCAGATGCACTGACTCCGAGGTTTGCAGCCGTTAAGACTTTCCGATAACGGACCACTGCTTTCACGACAAAGGTAAAATATTTATAAGTTATTAGGAAAAGGAAGTATTCGAAGACAGAGATGTTTATCCCTACACAGATCGGACCTAGGAAGTGCGATTTTGAACACTTAGATTGTACGTGTTCCATAATTGCATGCACATGTTGAGTTTTCAATAGTGTCACTTGCGAGTTACCTTTCATTTATTTTGTTGCGCTTTGCATGAGCTTGTCATCTTCTATTGTCAGTAAGAAGGTCAAATCGCACTATCACTAGGTCACATTTACTTTACGGTCATAAATTTCAGGGGATGAAATGTTGTCATCACTAGGACTAAACACTCGTATGCTGTTGAGCTACGAAGGTGGCTTACACATTCAGTACAGCTAAATATAGCTTTTGTCAAATAATGTAGCGATATTTTCGACGGATAAGGTTTTCATTTGTCTGTCTTATGTATACTAATACCACAGTAATAAAATTAAAAATGAGAAATGTAACCGACTGAGTAATATCACTTATGGATGAGTGTTATGGATGAGGAACAATCCAATTACTTTACTTTTTTTGCAAAAAAGGAAAAAAAAGATTACCCCACTGACGTAGTGGTAAACGTAATGAATGCAACTGCTGCAGATTCACTTATTTAACGGCCAACCGTAGTTTCTGGTGGCCAGGCTGAAGAGAGTCTCATGAAAACCTCATTGCTATCCGACGATGTGGACGTTGATGCTTGCACAGTCCGTAGATCACAGCAAGAGATGACGCGTGGCGCAACTTACAGCAGTGCGGTGTATAGAAAGGATCCTATTTTTCTCGGTATAAGGTTCATCTTGTGCCAAGAGGCAGCACACTTCCGCAATACTATCGCTGAAGAATTGAAGTCGAACGGTCATGTGACTTGAGCAGGCGGGTCTCTGAGACGGGCAGAGGAGGGAGTGGTGCTGAACAGTCGTGTGGGGTGGCTCTCTCTCTTCATTGTGGCGCCCGAGAAGTGGTGTACGAGCTACCTATGTTCAGAGGTAACGGCGGCAACATTAAGAATGTAAGGAAATTCACCTGTTAAATGCAGGAGAGATTTCGGGTAGGTGGATAGAGTACACTGAGGGCCTCTATGAAGGGGAAGATTCGTCTGATGACGCGATAGAAAAAGAAATATGAGTCGATGTGGAAGAGGTAGGGGATCCTGTATCACAATCAGAATTTAGGAGACCTTTAAAAGACTTAAAATCAAATAAGGCACAAAAGACAGATAAAATGCCATCGAAATTTCTAAAACAATTGGGGGAAGCAGCAACAATCGTTTTTACATGATGGTGTGGAGAATGTATAAAACCGGCGATGTACTATCAGCCTTTCGGAAAAACATCATCCACACAACTCTCAAGATTGCGAGAGCCGACAAGTGTAGGAACTATCGCAGTCAGCTTAACAGCTTATGCATCCAAGTTGCTGCTAAGAATAATGTACAGAAAGATTATAAAAGAAAATAGAGAATCTGTTAGATGATGATCCGTTTGGCTATAATTCCGACATTGAGGCTGATGATGATAGCAACACTAAAGAAACATCAACACACGTTTATAGGATTTGTCGACCTCGAAAAGGCGTTCGACATTGTCAAATGGTGCAACATGTTCGAAATTGTGAGAAGAATAGGGGTAAGCTATAAGGAATGACGGGAAATATACAATATGTATAAGAGCCATGTTGCTGTTGTTGTGGTCTTCAGTCCTGAGACTGGTTTGATGCAGCTCTCTATGCTACTCTGTCCTGTACAAGCCTCTTCATCTCCCAGTACCTACCGCAACCTACATCCTTCTGAACCTGCTTGGTGTATTCATCTCTTGGTCTCCCTCTACGATTTTTACGCTCCACGCTGCCCTCCAATACTAAACTGGTGATCCCTTGATGCCTCAGAACATGTCCTACCAACCGATCCCTTCTTCTAGTCAAGTTGTGCCACAAACTTCTCTTCTCTCCAATCCTATTCATAACTTCCTCATTAGTTATGTTATTTACCCATCTAATCTTCAGCATTCTTCTGTAGCAGCACATTTCAAGAGCTTCTATTCTCTTCTTGTCCAAACTACACTCCTGGAAATGGAAATAAGAACACCGTGAATTCATTGTCCCAGGAAGGGGAAACTTTATTGACACATTCCTGGGGTCAGATACATCACATGATCACACTGACAGAACCACAGGCACATAGACACAGGCAACAGAGCATGTACAATGTCGGCACTAGTACAGTGTATATCCACCTTTCGCAGCAATGCAGGCTGCTATTCTCCCATGGAGACGATCGTAGAGATGCTGGATGTAGTCCTGTGGAACGGCTTGCCATGCCATTTCCACCTGGCCCCTCAGTTGGACCAGCGTTCGTGCTGGACGTGCAGACCGCGTGAGACGACGCTTCATCCAGTCCCAAACATGCTCAATGGGGGACAGATCCGGAGATCTTGCTGGCCAGGGTAGTTGACTTACACCTTCTAGAGCACGTTGGGTGGCACGGGATACATGCGGACGTGCATTGTCCTGTTGGAACAGCAAGTACCCTTGCCGGTCTAGGAATGGTAGAACGATGGGTTCGATGACGGTCTGGATGTACCGTGCACTATTCAGTGTCCCCTCGACGATCACCAGTGGTGTACGGCCAGTGTAGGAGATCGCTCCCCACACCATGATGCCGGGTGTTGGCCCTGTGTGCCTCGGTCGTATGCAGTCCTGATTGTGGCGCTCACCTGCACGGCGCCAAACACGCATACGACCATCATTGGCACCAAGGCAGAAGCGACTCTCATCGCTGAAGACGACACGTCTCCATTCGTCCCTCCATTCACGCCTGTCGCGACACCACTGGAGGCGGGCTGCACGGTGTTGGGGCGTGAGCGGAAGACGGCCTAACGGTGTGCGGGACCGTAGCCCAGCTTCATGGAGACGGTTGCGAATGGTCCTCGCCGATACCCCAGGAGCAACAGTGTCCCTAATTTGCTGGGAAGTGGCGGTGCGGTCCCCTACGGCACTGCGTAGGATCCTACGGTCTTGGCGTGCATCCGTGCGTCGCTGCGGTCTGGTCCCAGGTCGACGGGCACGTGCACCTTCCGCCGACCACTGGCGACAACATCGATGTACTGTGGAGACCTCACGCCCCACGTGTTGAGCAATTCGGCGGTACGTCCACCCGGCCTCCCGCATGCCCACTATACGCCCTCGCTCAAAGTCCGTCAACTGCACATACGGTTCACGTCCACGCTGTCGCGGCATGCTACCAGTGTTAAAGACTGCGATGGAGCTCCGTATGCCACGGCAAACTGGCTGACACTGACGGCGGCGGTGCACAAATGCTGCGCAGCTAGCGCCATTCGACGGCCAACACCGCGGCTCCTGGTGTGTCCGCTGTGCCGCGCGTGTGATCATTGCTTGTACAACCCTCTCGCAGTGTCCGGAGCAAGTATGGTGGGTCTGACACACCGGTGTCAATGTGTTCTTTTTTCCATTTCCAGGAGTGTATTTATCGTCCATGTTTCACTTCCATTCACGGCTACACTCCATACAAATACTTTCAGAAATGACTTCCTCACACTTAAATCTATACTCGATGTTAACAAATTTCTCTTCTTCAGAAACGATTTCCTTGCCATTGCAAGTCTACATTTTATATCCTCTCTACTTCGACCATTATCAGTTATTTTGCTCCCCAAATAGCAAAATTCCTTTACTACTTTAAGTGTCTCATTTCCTAATCTAATTCCCTCAGCATCACCCGACTTAATTCGACTAAATTCCATTATCCTCGTTTTGCTTTTGTTGATGTTCATCTTATATCCTCCTTTCAAGACACTATCCATTCCGTTCAACTGCTCTACCAAGTCCTTTGCTGTCTCTGATACAATTACAATGTCATCGACGAACCTCAAAGTTTTTATTTCTTCTCCATGCATTTTAATACCTACTCCGAATTTTTCTTTTGTTTCCTTCACTGCTTGCTCAATATACAGATTGAATAACATCGGGGATAGGCTACAACCCTGTCTCACTCCCTTCCCAACCATTGCTTCCCTTTCATGCCCCTCGACTCTTATAACTGCCATCTGGTTTCTGTACAAATTGTAAATAGCCTTTCGCTCCCTGTATTTTACACCTGCCACCTTCAGAATTTGAAAGAGAGTATTCCAGTCAACGTTGTCATAAGCTTTCTCTTTTTTTCTTTTTGGTCATCAGTCTACTGATTGGTTTCATGCGGCCCGCCACGAATTCCTTTCCTGTGCTAACCTCTTCATCTCAGAGTAGCACTTGCAACCTACGTCCTCAATTATTTGCTTGGCAAATTCCAATCTCTGTTTCCCTCTACAGTTTTTGCCCTCTACAGCTCCCTCTAGTACCATGGAAGTCATTCCCTCATGTCTTAGCAGATGTCCTATCATCCTGTCCCTTCTCCTTATCAGTATTTTCCACATATTCCTTTCCTCTCCGATTCTGCGTATAACCTCCTCATTCCTTACCTTATCAGTCCACCTAATTTTCAACATTCGTGTATAGCACAACATGTCAAATGCTCCGACTCTCTTCTGTTCCGGTTTTCCCACAGTCCATGTTTCACTACCATACAATGCTGTACTCCAGACGTACATCCTCAGAAATTTCTTCCTCAAATTAAGGCCGGTATTTGATATTAGTAGACTTCTCTTGGCCAGAAATGCCTTTTTTGCCATAGCGAGTCTGCTTCTGATGTCCTCCTTGCTCCGTCCGTCATTGGTTATTTTACTGCCTAGGTAGCAGAATTCCTTAACTTCACTGACTTCGTGACCATCAATCCTGACGTTAAGTTTCTCGCTGTTCTCATTTCTACTACTTCTCATTACCTTCGTCTTTCTCCGATTTACTCTCAAACCATACTGTGTACTCATTAGACTGTTCATTCCGTTCAGCAGATCATTTAATTCTTCTTCACTTTCACTCAGGATAGCAGTGTCATCAGCGAATCGTATCATTGATACCCTTTCACCTTGTATTTTAATTCCACTCCTGAACATTTCTTTTATTTCCATCATTGCTTCCTCGATGTACAGATTGAAGAGTAGGGGCGAAAGGCTACAGCCTTGTCTTACACCCTTCTTAATACGAGCACTTCGTTCTTGATCGTCCACTCTTATTATTCCCTCTTGGTTGTTGTACATATTGTATATGACCCGTCTCTCCCTATAGCTTACCCCTACTTTTTTCAGAATCTCGAACAGCTTGCACCATTTTATATTGTCGAACGCTTTTTCCAGGTCGACAAATCCTATGAAAGTGTCTTGATTTTTCTTTAGCCTTGCTTCCATTATTAGGCGTAACGTCAGAATTGCCTCTCTCGTCCCTTTACTTTTCCTGATCGTCACCTAGCGCATTCTCAATTTTCTTTTCCATTCTTCTGTATATTATTGTTGTAAGCAGCTTCGATGCATGAGCTGTTAAGCTGATTGTGCGATAATTCTCGCACTTTTCAGCTCTTGCCGTCTTCGGAATTGTGTGGATGATGCTTTTCCGAAAGTAGATGGTATGTCGCCAGACTCATATATTCTACACACCAACGTGAATAGTCGTTTTGTTGCCACTTCCCCCAACGATTTTAGAAATTCTGATGGAATGTTATCTATCCCTTCTGCCTTATTTGACCGTAAGTCCTCCAAAGCTCTTTTAAATTCCGATTCTAATACTGGATCCCCTATGTCTTCTAAATCTACTCCTGTCTCTTCATCTATCACATCAGACAAATCTTCAACCTCATAGAGGCTTTCAATGTATTCTTTCCACCTATCTGCTCTCTCCTCTGCAATTAACAGCGGAATTCCCGTTGCACTCTTAATGTTACCACCGCTGCTTTTAATGTCACGAAAGGTTGTTTTGACTTTCCTGCATGCTGAGTCTGTCCTTCCGACCATCATATCTTTTTCGATGTCTTCACATTTTTCCTGCAGCCATTTCGTCTTAGCTTCCCTGCACTTCCTATATATTTCATTCCTCAGCGACTTGTATTTCTGTATTCCTGATTTTCGAGGAACATGTTTGTACTTCCATCTCTCATCAATCAACTGAAGTATTCCTTCTGTTACCCATGGTTTCTTCGCAGCTACCTTCTTTGTACCACCGTTTTCCTTCCCAACTTCTGTGATGGCCCTTTTTAGAGATGTCCATTCCTCTTCAACTGTAATGCCTACTGCGCTATTCCTTATTGCTGTATCTATAGCGTTAGAGAACCTCAAACGTATCTCGTCATTCCCTAGTACTTCCGTATCCCACTTCTTTGCGGATTGATTCTTCCTGACTAATGGCCTGAACTTCAGCCTACTCTTCATCACTACTATATTATGATCTGAGTCTATATCTGCTCCTGGGTACGCCTTACAATCCAGTATCTGATTTCGGAATCTCTGTCTGACCATGATGTAATCTAATTGAAATCTTCCCGTATCTCCCGGCATTTCCAAGTATACCTCCTCCTCTTGTGATTCTTGAACAGGATATTCGCTAATACTAGCTGAAACTTGTTGCAGAACTCAATTAGCCTTTCTCCTCTTTCATTCTTCGTCCCAAGCCTATATTCTCCTGTAACCTTTCCTTCTACTCCTTCCCCTACAACTGCATTTCAGTCGCCCATTCATAACGAATCCTACACCTGTTATACCATTTTCTGCTGCTGTTGATATTACCCGATACTTATCTGACCAGAAATCCTTGTCTTCCTTCCACTTCACTTCACTGACCCCTACTATATCTAGATTGAGCCTTTGCATTTCCCTTTTCAGATTTTCTAGTTTCCCTACCACGTTCAAGCTTCTGACATTCCACGCCCCGACTCGTAGAACGTTATCCTTTCGTTGATTATTCTTTTTTTTTTTCTCATGGTAACCTCCCCCTTGGCAGTCCCCCCCCCCCCGGAGATCCGAATGGGGGACTATTCCGGAATCTTTTGCCAATGGAGAGATCATCATGACACTTCTTCAATTACGGGCCACATGTCCTATGGATACACGTTACGTGTCTTTAATGCAGTGGTTTCCATTGCCTTCCGCATCCTCATGTCGTTGATCATTGCTGATTCTTCCTCCTTCAGGGGCAATTTCCCACCCCTAGGACAAGACAGTGCCCTGAACCTCTATCCGCTCCTCCGCCCTCTTTGACAAGGCCGTTGGCAGAATGAGGCTAACTACTTATGCCGGAAGTCTTCGGCCGCCAATGCTGATTATTTATCAATATTTCGGCAGTGGCATTCATCGAACCCGGGACCGATGACGTTTTGATAATAAATTAAAGACGCTACCCCTAGAGCACGTAGGTTTGCCCTTCTTTAATCTAGCTTCTAAGATGAGTCGTAGGGTCAGTATTGCCTCACGTGTTCCAACATTTCTACGGAATCCAAATTGATCTTCCCCAAGGTCGGCTTCTACTAGATTTTCCATTCTTCTGTAAAGAATTCGCGTTAGTATTTTGCAGCTGTGACTTATTAAACAGATAGTTCGGTAATTTTCGCATCTGTCAACACTTGCTTTATTTGGTATTGCAATTATTATATTCTTCTCGAAGTCTGAGGGTGTTTCGCCTGTTTCATACATCTTGCTCACCAGATGGTAGAGTTTTGTCAGGACTGGCTCTCCCAAGGCCGTCAGTAGTTCCAATGGAATGTTGTCTACTCCGGGGACCTTGTTTCGACTGAGGACTCTTCACGCAGTGTCGTATCTCCGATTTCATCTTCATCTATATCATGTTTCATTTCCATAATATTGTCCTCAAGTACGAGTACATCGCCCTTGTATAGACCTTCCACATACTCCTTCCACCTTTCTGCTTTCCCTTCTTTGCTTAGAACTGGGTTTCCATCTGAGCTCTTGATGTTCATGCAAGTGGTTCTCTTATCTCCAAAGGTCTCTTTAATTTTCCTGTAGGCAGTATCTATCTTACCCCTAGTGAGATAAGCCTCGACATCCTTACATTTGTCTTCTAGCCATCCCTGCTTAGCCATTTTGCACTTCCTGTCGATCTCATTTTTGATTAGTCAGAAGTTTGACGAGAAGACCACTGAACTTTTTAGGCATGTCTTGACTTCCACGTATTTTCTTTTTAATGGAGAATACTACGAACAAACAAAGGGAGTCGCCATGGGTAGCCCACTCTCATCGGTGGTAGCGAATTTGTACATGAAGAACTTCGAGGAGGAAGCCCTGCCGTCATCCGTATGGAAACCTACTTGCTTTTACCGTTACGTGGACGACACGTTCGTCATCTGGCCACATGGTATGGATAAACTCCTTGACTTCCTTACACATCTAAACTCCATACACCCCAACATCAAATTCACTATGGAGACTGAAACGGAGGGTAAATTACCTTTCCTTGACGTCTTGGTCAAGAGAAGGGCTGACGGCACCCTAGGTCATGGGGTGTATCGGAAGACTACGCACACTGATCTGTATTTGCACGCAGACAGCTGCCACCACCCTTCACAGAGGAATGGGGTACTTAAAACTCTAGTCCATGGGGCGCGCACTATCTCTGACGCAGAGAGTCTACACCAGGAATTGGAACATCTGAGAACTGTATTTCGAAAAAATGGGTACTCAGAGAGGCAGATTCAACGTGCTCTCCGCCCAACCACTGCAGCACAACCTGTTGAGATGGATGAAGTCACGAGGGAGGAGGTAGGCACTGCATTTATTCCACACACAGGCGCACTCTCGGGGAAAATCGCCCGCATTCTGAAGAAACACCGGGTCGGAACTGTGTTTTGTCCTCCAAATAAAACTCGTGCACTGGTGGGGAGCGCCAAAGATGACCTCGGTTTGAGGAAGGCCGGCGTGTACCAGATTCCGTGTCGATGTGGCAAGTCGTATATTGGTCAGACGATGCGTACCGTCGAGGATCGATGCCGTGAACACCAGAGGCGCACTCGACTGATGTATCCGAGCAAGTCGGCGGTCGCTGAACATTGTTTGTCGTAAAATCACGCCATGGAGTATGACCGCACGAGGATTCTGGTACAGACGTCGAGATACTGGGACAGCGTTGTTAGAGAGGCCATCGAAATTCGTACCAATGACGACCTCATAAACCGTGACTGTGGCTATAATCTTAGCAAGGCTTGCGAACCAGCGATCGGGTTAATCAAGAGTAAATCGAGCAAACGTATAGTTGTGACGACCACGGCGGACAGAGCCATCACACCGACGTCATCTCATACGCCGTCGCAATCTGTTCCACCGCGCGACCGTGGCGCGGGGCGCGGACGGCGGAGGGAGCGAGCCGCCGGCGGTGGGTATTTAAATCGGCCGCCGCCGCGACCGTACCCAGTTCCCTCTGAGCAGCCATAGCGTACGGATCTCCGTGCCGGCACGTTCACAGGAGCTCAGACCGTCAGTTCACCAGATGATGGCGACATGTATGATCGCCGAAATATTGTGCCCGTTTGACACTATAGACCGGCAGCACACCCGTGGATATTTTGATTATCAAATACGCCGGGAGAAACTCAAGAATCACAATTTAAAACCTAGTTCTTAAATCTCTGTCTTACCATTAGATAATCTATCTGAAACCTGTCAGTATCTCCAGGCTTCTTCCATGTATACAGCCTTCGTTTATGATTCTTGAACCAAGTGTTAGCTATGATTAAGTTGTGCTCTGTTGAAAATTCTACCAGGCGGCTTCCTCTTTCATTTCTTAACCCCAATCCATATTCACCTACTACGTTTCCTTCTCTTCCTTCTCCTACTACCGAATTCCAGTCAGCCATGACTATTAAATTTTCGTCACCCTTCACTATCTGAATAATTTCTCTTATTTCATCATACATTTCTTCAATTTCTTCGTCATCTGCAGAACTAGTTGGCATATAAACTTGTACTACTGTATCAGGCGTGGGCTTCGTATCTATCTTGGCCACAATAATGTGTTCACTATGCTGTTTGTAGTAGCTTACCCGCGTTCCTATTTTCCTATTCATTATTAAACCTACTCCTGCATTACCCCTATTTGATTTTGTGTTTATAACTCTGTAGTCACCTGACCAGAAGTCTTGTTCCTCCTGCCACCGAACTTCACTAATTCCCACTATATCTAACTTTAACCTATCCATTTCCCTTTTTAAATTTTCTAACCTACCTGCCCGATTAAGGGATCTGACATTCCACGCTCCGATCCGTAGAACGCCAGTTTTCTTTGTCCTGATAACGACATCCTCTTGAGTAGTCCCCACCCGGAGATCCGAATGGGGGACTATTTTACCTCCGGAATATTTTACCCAAGAGGACGCCCTCATCATTTAACCATACAGCAAAGCTGTATGCCCTCGGGAAAAATTACGGCCGTAGTTTCCCCTTGCTTTCAGCCGTTCGCAGTACCAGCACAGCAAGGCCGTTTTGATTAGTGTTACAAGACCAGATCAGTCAATCATCCAGACTGTTGCCCCTGAAACTACTGAAAAGGCTGCTGCCCCTCTTCAGGAACCACACAATTGTCTGGCCTCTCAACAGATACCCCTCCGTTGTGGTTGCACCTATGGTACGGCCATCTGTATCGCTGAGGCATGCAAGCCTCCCCACCAACGGCAAGGTCCATGGTTCATGGGGGGGGGGGGGGGGGGGAGAACCAAGGTGGAATAATAATACTGGAAGACTAAGTGCACGGATTAAAAAGGGCCTAACACTGGGATGTAGTGTTTTGCACCTGCTGTTCAGCCTACACGTCCATGATGCAATGACGGAAATGAAAGACAAGATCCAGAGTGGGATACAAATTCAAGGTTAAAAGACACCTATGATAAGATTCGCCGGCCGTGGTGGCCGAGCGGTTCTAGGCTCTTCAGTCTGGAACCACTCGACCGCTACGGGTGCAGGTTCGAATCCTGCCTCGGACATGGATGTGTGTGAAGTCCTTAGGTTAGTTAGGTTTAAGTAGTTCTAAGTTCTAGTGGACTGATGACCTCAGATGTTAAGTCCCATAGTGCTCAGAGCCATTTGAACCATTTATGATAAGATTCGATGATGACATTGTATGCTCAGTGAAAGTGAAGAATAATTACAGGATCTTTCAAATGGAATGAGCACTGTAATAAGTGACGAATATGGACTGCAAGTAAATCGAGGGAGGAGGTAACTAGAAGTCACGGAATTAAGGACAGCAAAAACCTTAACATCGTAGCTGGTGATGACAAACTAGGTGAAATTAAGGAATGATGCTACCTTGGCAGCAAAATAACCAATGGCAGACGAAGAAAGGAGGATATAAATAGCAGACTAGCACTGGAAAAAAGGGCAAAAGAGAATAGGCTCATTTCGAATGTAGTGCTGCAAAAGAATGTAGAAAGTAAGGTGGATTGGTACAGTAAGGAATGAGGAGGTTTTCCGCAGAATCAGTGAAGAAAGGAATACCTGGGAAACAATGAGGAAGACGAAGGGATGGGATAATAAGACATCTGCTGAGACATCAGGGCATAGCTTACCTGGTACTAAAGGGAGCTGTAGAGGGTAAAAGCTGTAGAGAAAGAAAGAGGCTGGGATATATCCTAAAAATAATTGAGGATGTTGGTTGCAAGTTTTACTCTGAGATGAAAAGGTTGGCACTGGAGAGGAATTCGTGGCGGGCTTCATCAAAACAGTCAAAAGACAGAAGACTCAAAAATAAGAAGTCGGAAGTGTTGGGGAGAGAAGTGAGTGATAGTTCTTAGTGCACAAAACGTGTTACTGTTGGGCAGTTGGACGGTAAGGAGGGTGCCACGAGTGTGGCAGCCTGGCAGTTGTTCACAGGATAGGCCTATGATCCAGAAGTGACTGCGATACGGAGTGCAAGTTCTTCCGTGGGAGCACTAACCATATTTGGGCCTCCGTCGAATATGAAAGGTGTGTTCAGCAGCATGTGACAGGTGGCTCGCTCCAGATTCCAGACAGACGCACGTTATTAGCGGACTCGATGTGAGTCTCTATTTCATTGGTAAGTACCGTATCTTAAATATTGGTGGTATGTAACATATGTATGTAGAGCAGTTGAAGTGTGTGTGCTTCCTATATGGATGCCACCTAGTTGGACTGAAATTGTGATCCCTTAATGTGATTATTTCATGACTTTTCCGCTTTCGTTCTCACAATGGGCAGTGGTATATGATATCAGTAGAAGGCAGTTAATGGAAAAACTGTGTAGTGGTTGTGTGAAAACCAATTATTTGAACTGTTCCTCAGCACTCGTGTTTTAGGGAAACTCTGACACTTAAGTATGAAAATAAGTTTTTTGTTGGTATAAGGAGCTGGTCTGTGGAACTTAATACTTCTTGGTGGATAACTGGGAGTAATTTGTACCAACTTGTTCAGCTGCCACATCTGAGTCCGCAGGAATTTTTAGTGAGGGGTAGCTGCAACAGAGTGGATATGGGTATAGTTTGTTTCCTAAAAAAAGAAATATTGTGCATAAAATACTGTGATTTTTAAATTTCTTTTGGAGGGCAGAGCTCTAACTTAGGAATCGTTAATCAGCATAAGTATCTTGACTTTAAACAGCATATCACAGACTTAAACTTCTTTTAATTAAAAGGAAACATTAACTGCTATTTATAAAGATATTCTTGTATAATGGATTAGATTAGATTTCAAATGAGGTCCTTGTTCCTTTAAATTATTATTCAAGTGAATCGATCATAGTAAAAGATATTGTTAATGTTTTATGGTAAATAGAAAATATTTAGTTTCTGTAAGTGTTGTACTTCAAGAATAGAACAGAAATTTTTGTTGTTTTTCTTATTTAACATAACTTCTTTTAAATTCGATTGTATGTCTAGCCTCTTCCCTAATCAGCCACTGTCAATAGGGTTTGGTCCAGGTATAGCCACAATCAGATGGAGTCGCGACTGGCTGGAGATGAAAGGAATCGCATAAGAGCGGAAGAACCAGCATTGATCGACGGCCATGAGGATACAGAAGGCAATGGACACCACTGCGTTAAAGACACAAAACATGTACCGACAGGACACGTGGCATGTAATTGGAGAAGTGTCATGATGATCTCTCCATTGGAAAAAGGTTCCGGAATAGTCCCGTATTCGGATCTCCTGGAGGGGTCTTGCCAAGGGAGAGTTAACAATGGGAAAAAGATTCAATAACCAACTAAAGGATAACGTTCTAAGAGACGGTGCGTGGTATCTTAGAAGCTTGAACGTTGTAGGAAAGTTAGATATTTGAAAAGGGAAATGCAGGGCTCAGTCTAGATGCAGTAGGTGTCAGTGAAGTGAAATGGAAGGAAGACAAGGATTTCTAGTCAGATGAGTATAGGGTAATGTCAGTATTGGAACAGGGCCGGTACCATTCCAAAATACCGTCACCAACCCCCCCCCCCCCCCCCCCCGCCTACGTATACGCGCAAGACATGAAATGTTTTCATAACACCGTCACCTTTCCAAAGCATCGTTAGTCGACAAGGTCGCACGCAATGTATCCGGCATGTGTTGACTCTCTAGTCTTTATTACCGGCGCGGGGTTGTGACATAGAGAGAGAGTTAGCGCCATCTCTCTCTATGTCGCAACCCCGCGCATACATACACGCGCTAGGCAGGACCTATATAAATCAATGCCCGACCTACCTCACTCTCACACTGCTCGTATACTTCATTCATCCAATACTTGTCACGTCTTCGTAATTAAACGTGTAAAACTGAAACGATCACGAACCGCCAGTGACAGCAACAGCAGCAGCAAACGTGCTCATGTGGACGAAGTTCCATTCCCTGGTAAGTACATTTTCAGAATTCTGATATCTACACCCTTTAACTCTGTGTATGAGTGCTACATATCTTTTATAACGCTCTCTATAAAGATCGCTCCTCCACTTGTTCTGATTGTGTTCCGGCTTACGTTTTTTACCCTTTTGAATCTCTCTCTCTATAAAAATTGCTTATCCACGCCTTTTTTTTACCTCTAACTTGGGTGTCTGAATCTTTTATTTTAACTGTTACATTTGTTTTGTACTGCTCTCTATAAATATTGTTCATCCACGTGTTGTATGTTACGTGTTATACCCGTTTTCGATCTCTCTCTGTAAAGTTTACTAAGTCTTTTAACGGATTCTATGTTTGTGTATGTCTTAAGTCTTATAACCGTTTTGGACATCTCAATGTAAAGAATGACTTTCCACATGTTGTATGTGTTATAATTAATTTACCGTATCCGCTATAAAGATAGAGCTTCCACGTGTTGTGTATCTGTTACATTCGTTGTGCAGTGCTCTTTGTAAATATTTCATTTCGTTCCTTTTTTTTAAATTTGCTGGTCCGCTTATTTCTCTATCACTTAACTGAAAGCACACTTCCCTTTCCATATGCGATATTATATTCAGTCTTCTCCATCTTTCTAGATTTCTTCCAGCAAATCTTGGTTGATCTAGACAACCAGATCGAGATGGAAAGGGCTCAAGCGCAGCTCGAATGTAAGTACATTTATAATACAATCATACTTCTTAAACTTAAATAATTTCATCTAATATATACCCGTTTCCTGATTGTATACATTTAGTCCTCATAAGCCGGTCTTTTCTTTGTAGATGCGCCTAATTCAGAATTCGGTTCAACCACCCAAAACGTTCAAGGAGGCGACGGTAGCGTTCAAACGGCGCCCGCCACACAGGACACTCAGTCTTTAGAGGAGGAGGAGACCAACCTGCCTGACCCGTTTGAGGAGGAGATCAACCTATCTGAGTGGTTTGAGGATCTACTTGATTTTGGCAATGAGTTGCTCAAACCATGTAGTCAGAGCGGAGAAGGTGAATAATTTTGAACATTAACATTCCTTCACATAACCACCATTATCTACTCTTATTGTTATTATTTATCGCTCTTTTAAATATAAATCACTAAATTAATTTTTTTCCTTATTTATCTTACAGGTATATCACACGGCGTAGGCCGTGTTCCTAGAGCGGTGGTTGCGGGGGCGGGACTCGGGCGCACCGAACCGCAGAGACACGCCGCGCCTTGCGTAGCCCCTATAAGGGCTTCGCGGGAGGCGGATGCAGAACACGCACCAGCTCCTCCCCCAGCGCTGTCGCAACCGTTTGGCTGCGCAGCCCGTCCGCCATCGCCACAGCCTGGCCCGTCAAACCGGCTGTCACCCCCTCCTCCTCTAGAAGCAGCAGCTCACCGCCGCCGCCCACGCAAGGTAAGCGTTCCGAGACGTATACCTCCCCCCGCAAATGATGATGATGATTACGATCACCCATCACCAGCCCATTCATCTATCGGGTGGACTCCTAGTTGTAGCAACAGTAATAATAGTAATTTCCTCATGGCTAGCGGTATTTCTCTCACCCGTCCTATCGATAACGAAGTCGATCAGAATAACGGCGTAATGACTCCCTTAGAATACTCAGCAGTTGCTAGAGCGTTTGAGGGGCGAATCTCTTTCACCAGAATTGAGAATCCAGGCGGGAGGTATCGCGATCCTGTAAGGTTTTTGGAGGCATGCCTCCCCGTCTTGGAGACCGAGCTCCTCAAACTCTTAGAAGATCCGGAATTTAACGCCCTTAAATGCAGTGCTGTGTTATGCTGTGAACTGAGTCACCCCCCTAAACATGTAGGTGACGCGGAGACGGCTACTCTGCATTATATATGGGGTGACAATGGCGTTATTTCTCGGAGCACATCGATTGCTGAGTGGTATCGAGAATCCACCTTGAGCGCTATTATGGCCCGATTTTCCGAGATGGAAGTACGTGGATCAGCTAAAGCGCTCAGCAGTATACCACACCTCGACATTCATATACATGTCTATGATCCAATGAATGGAGGGTCCAGTTATATTAAACTCCCTATAGATATTGAGAAAAAGCAGGCGTGCATTAATGTCCAAAATAACTATGATAATGCGTGTTTTGCATGGTCAGTCCTGGCTTGCGAGAGAAATTACAATTACAAACATCAACCCGAGCGTCCCAGCAGTTACAAAGTCAAAGATATTAAGAGACAGTATAACTTTGACGGAATAGAGTTCCCTTTAAGAATCCAGGACATACCTAAGTTTGAGGCTCAGAATACCGCAATATCGGTCCACGTTTATGGCCTGGAGAAGAAAAGCAAGTCAGATGAGCAGAACAAGCATACAGTAGTAGGCCCCCTCCATTTCTCAAAATTTGCAGGTGAACGAGAGTTGCATGTCAACATGCTGCTCTTCTCCGAACGTGATAATTATCACTACGTCTGGATCAAAGACATGTCCCGACTCATTTCCTCCCAGTTAAGTAAAAATGATCATAAACGACATATTTGTATAAGGTGTTTGAATTATTTTTCATCTCAAGAGTTATTAGCGACACATCTATTAGATTGTGCATGCAAGGACCCGGTACGTGTTGTTATGCCCACTGAGGAAAATAATTTCATTAAATTTAAAAATGCTCACCACCAGCAGCGTTGTCCTTTTGTTGTGTACGCCGATTTTGAATGCTTGCTGGCTCCTATTACTCGTTGTGAAGGGAATCCCTTAGCCTCACACACAACCTTCACACAAAAACACGTACCATATGCGGCTGCGTTCCAAGTTGTATGCGCATATGATTGTAAACTTAATAGCTATCAGTCTTATGTAGGGAACGACCCGGCGGTTTGGCTTCTCACAGAGCTTGAAAAACTTTCTTGGCAAGTTCACAAGCTCTACAGCATCAATATTCCCATGACCAAATCAAAGGAAAATGTTGACTTGTATGAAAAGGCTGTTAATTGTCATATTTGCGGGCTGGTCTTAGATAGAAAAGCGGAGACTCCTCGTAGAGACCATTGTCATCTTACGGGTAAGTTCCGCGGTGCAGCCCACAATGCATGCAACTTGAAGTATCAGTTACCTACACACATACCCGTCTTTTTTCATAATCTGAGCGGGTATGACGCTCATTTTCTCGTTGAGCACTTGGCTAAGTTCGGTATGAAGAAGGATCAGGTCAATATCCTGCCTGAAAGTGTTGAAAAGTACATTTCTTTTTCAAAACGAATGACGCCGAAAATTACGCTCCGCTTCCTTGACTCTCTACGATTTATGCAAACTTCGCTCCAGAAACTGGTTGAGACTTTACCTCGGAATGATATGCATATCACTCGATCTGCATTTACCGATGAGGAAAAGTTTCAACTTGCGACGAGGAAAGGAGTTTTCCCGTACGAGTATCTTGATAGTATGGCAAAACTCAATGAAACCAGGCTTCCCGACATAACTTCTTTTACCAGTACTCTCACTGGCGATACCATAACTATCACAGATTATGAGCATTCCGTTAATGTCTGGCAGGAATTCAACATCCCCAATTTGGGAGAATATGCGAGGTTATACATGGACACGGACGTTCGTTTGCTTGCAGATGTTTTCGAAAAGTGCCGGAGTGTATGTATGACCACGTACTCTCTGGATCCTGCCTTTTATTACACGGCACCTGGGTTGTTCTGGGACGCTATGCTGAAAAAAACGGATTGCAACATTGAACTTTTGACTGATGCTTCAATGCTTCTATTTTTTGTGCGAGGGATCCGCGGCGGACTTTGTCAATGTGTTCACAGACACGCCAAGGCAAATAATCCGCGGATGGGTGTCGAGTACAACGCATCCCTTGATTCTAGTTACATTTTGTACTTAGATGTTAACAATTTATATGGGCATGCTATGAAGCAACCGCTGCCGGTTGCCGGGTTCCAATGGGTGCCTGAAGACGAATTGAAGGGATTAGGTGGACAGATAATGGGTCTTGCGGCCGATTCTGATGTAGGGTATGTGCTTGAGGCAGACATCGCGTACCCTAATAATTTGCATGGAGAGACAAGCGACTTGCCGTTATGTCCAGAGCAACAAATTCCACGAGGAAGCACCATCCCTAAACTGATGGCCACTGTTGGGGATAAGCAGAGGTATATTATTCATTATCGTAACCTCCAGCAGTGTCTCAGATTAGGAATGGAGCTCATTAAAATCACCCGGGCAATCTCCTTCAAGCAATCCCCCTGGTTGAAGGAGTATATTGAACTAAACACCGAAAAGAGGGCGGTCGCGAGTAATGATTTTGAAAAAGACTTTTATAAATTATTGAATAATTCCATTTTCGGGAAAACTATGCAAAATGTAAGAAATGAACGCGATATTGTTATTAGAACCGCATGGGAAGGGCGTTACGGCGTGAGAAAATGTATAGCCAGGCCAAATTTTAAGCGTGCCACCATCGTCAATGAAAACTTTGTTGCTGTGGAGATGTCGAAGACTGCAGTAGATTTTATGAAACACATCTATTTGGGGATGTGTATACTCGATATCTCCAAATTCTACATGTACCGATTCCACTATGAGTTTGCGAAACCTCATTTCGTAGATCCAAAATTACTTTATATGGATACAGACAGCTTTATCTACTGGATCAAGAACTGTGATCCATATGAAGTAATTAGGTGCAATGGTAAAGAATTCGACACCTCTTCTTATGAGATCAATAATCCTTATGGTATTGTTACACAGAACAAGAAGGTTATCGGTCTCATGAAAGACGAGTCGAATGGTTTACCAACTGTAGAGTTTGTGGGACTGAGATCGAAAATGTATGCATATCGCACAGTAGACGGGAGCACTCTGAGGCGGGCAAAGGGTGTTAGACGGATCGCGTCTCGTGCGCTTACGGTCGAGGACTACTTGCAGTGCCTGTACGGTCGTAGCGTTGAAGGCGCTCATCCACACATGGTTCAACAAACTAGTATTCGATCACGAGCTCACGAGGTGTACACTGTGCTGCAGTCTAAAGTCGGACTGTCTCCTCATGACGATAAAAGAGTCATTTGTGAGGATGGGGTGGGAACCCTCCCATACTCACACTATTTACTTGAAACGAAAGTAGGGGTGGGGGACTCTGGTTGAGTGATAGAGAGGGAATGAGCGTGTGAATGTTATGAATGTGGGCTATGCGTGGAAATAGTATGGCTCTTTTATCATAGTGTAAATAGTTGATGAGAGTGTTTTGTTGCGTGTATCAGTTTGCGTGCTTCCATGCATGTCTGAGTGTGCGAATGAGCGCGAACTTGTGTTAAGTGTGTGTGTGTATGTAAATATAATCATTGTTTTTTAAAAGAAAATCATAATAAATAAAATAGTCTTTATATCTACATATTGCTGACTATTATTAATATATATATGAAAAGGCTATAAATTTAGCCAATTAACTTCTGTATGAACAAAAAAAATAATAAAATTTTGTCACTTAATATATCCATCACTTCTAGTCATTATAAAGCTTAGATTTTAGTTTGTAAGTTTCACCTACCGCTAGCCACCCAGTCAGAACTAGTTTTTAAGTGTATGAGTTCCACTAATTAAATTCTTTCTATATGTTCAATTGCTTGTTCTAGCGGAAAATGTTTCTAGACGTCCACTTTAAAGAAAAATATATATGTTCACCTTGTTCTTGTAGTTGAAAATCTTTAAATCGACTTACTTGGAAAAAAATATATCTTCAACTTGTTGTTGTTCTTTTCGAAAATGTTTAGAGCCATTGACTTGAAGCAAATAGGTTTGGTGTTAATTAAAAGTGCTTTGTTTTTCTGGTGGAACTTCATTAGCGATATTAGTTACTTTGTAAGATAGGGTAGTACCTCTGCATTAGCTTTAAAATTATATATATAATTTATCTGAAGAGAATGCTTATATATATTTCTTAATTATCTAAAATTGTTAAAAAAATTATCTAAAAAGATGTGGAATTTCAGATATTTGGTTAAAAACCAATCTTATATCTGTAAACTCATATTTATATATAATTTGAAAAATGTTAAATTCTGAATTCAATAATAAACTCAGTTATTTCCTTCTAAAAAAATGTTGTTATTATTTGATACCCTAATAATGATTATTCTTTTTATTAAAAATATTGTAAATTTATTTATGTGTGTATGCAGAATACGTACATACAGCCACATCGCACTGCATAAAGTTATAAGGTTTCCTGCTTTTAATCACAAGTGCCGGACTTCTGCTAGTTGTCACGAACACACACAGCCCACTGCAGCGCTATCTCTTACAGTCCTACGTCAACAGATACTTTAGAGATCGTAATCTGACGCATCGCTTTCCACAGCGGCCGCGAGGCCAGCAACTGGTACAACCCCCTACCAAGCGTCAGCGGCTGCGCGTGTCTGTCGATTTCGACGGAGACCGCGAGATCGGCATCCGCGCCTAACTATGACAGTAGGCTCATTCCACCTCAAAGGCCGGGGTATGTGTCTCTCTCGGACAGTTCCCTTCATATACAATATAAAAAGAATAAACTTACAATACTAGGGACGTTGGATGTCATAGAAAGAAAAAACACTCAATCTTATAAATTATTATTTATTACTAATAAAAGTGAAAAGTAATTTTACATTCTCATATGCAGATACAAAAGCACTTTTTTGGTAATCGTTCTTCAGTCGATGGATGGATGGACATTCGTACCATTCGTCTTGAATAGATGCAAATTTAAATATTTGACGCATCCAGGAGGTTTTGTCCTTTCCCTTCACGTAAACGATGGTGTCCTTGTGATCGAATAATTTAAGTGCGATCACCACATCTTTATAGGGTATGCCGGGATCATCCCAGTGAATTCCATGATAAAAATTAGTTAACCACAATGCACTTGTCCGTGTTTTACAAGATTTCACTTGCGTGAACGGTCTTGGTGATCGAATATTTGCGGAGAAGGTTTCAATTATTCCTGCGTCTTGTGTGTAGGCCACAAAAGCAACTTGTTTAAATACGAACTGTCTTCGCTCTCCATCATGGAATCCTTGAACATCTGCAATGATCTTCCCAGGCTGAGTTGCCATCGTCAAATGATCAATGCACAGGACAGCATATTTTCATTTATACAGCTCGTTGCACAACACCTGTGAGCGGAGAGTAATTGATTATTCTGTCGTGTAGGACTAATGCATATGCAGCGGTGTGTTCTGGGAAATTTGTCGATGATTCAAATTCAATTCGAACGTCTATAGGTCCAGACTTAATTATCTCATTCTGTTTAGAGCAGTCTATTACAATGATCGGTGAAAGCTCTTTGAACTTACGAGGACTCAGTAGACACCCCCCTCCCTCTCCTTCAGCAATTTCATAGTAAGAAGGACGAAACCTTGCATACATGTCATACGCGAGGCTGTATACATTTTCATTCCATTGCAGATGTAGATTGTCATATGGGTAGAATTCTGAATTGAGGTAGACTTTGGCGTTAGTTAACTTGCAGTTATCGAACGCGGTGGAATCGTTTGATGTATTTGCTCTTCTATCAGTCTGAAACGCAAGTATAATGAATCTGGGTGTCTCGATATGACTGGAGGTCTTAATAGCCCATGTTTGTCTGCTCGCGGTCGGTAACACTGGATACTCAAAGATCTCCCATGAGCGGAAGGTCAGTGACAGAAATGTACCTGAATTCAACACTTTCAAAAGCCTCAATCGTTCCTCGTCGGATACACTGACGTGAGGCATTTTCCATATTAATTTGTTGATTGTGATCCTATTCTCTTCTTGAGCTCCTTGAATGTACGAGTTATTGTCTGTCGCACTCCGCACGAGAATAAGTTCCTGTTTAGCGTTCATAATAATCTGTCTCATATCCTCAAAATATCCCATAAGTATTTTTAGAGGTATGCATGCAGTAAATCGCTTGTACTCCTGGAGTGTTCTACCCTCCGCATCGTCTAAGAACCATCCTGCATTTTCTAAACTGTGCAGATCTGCTGGTGATGCCGAGACGTATGTTTTAAGGGTCGATGTTAGACCAACATTGCGTGTACGATCAATCTCAGAACCATTCAGTTCATAGCGAATCTCTTGGAAGAGGCATTCCAATGCGTTGCGTGTCAGCTTGGACCCCACTGTATCGGTGCCATCAGTTTTCTTGAATGACCCTTCGAGATATATGAAACTCTTGCACGGAAGAGTGAGTGTGTCCTGGTGCTGTATGACAATCCTGATTTCATCATTCTTGTTAAACGTGGTTGAAGCGTAAGGTTTATGAGAGAAGTATTCTTGACGTATAATGCTGTCATCATACTCTACTGGATTGGTTATATTGACTGATGACGTCATTGCAGGGTTTGAGACGAACTGATTTAAGAAATTCGTAGTTCACAGGTGTTATCAGTTTGTTGTTCAGTAGCGAAGTGGCGCGCTGTGTATTGCGTGCACTTGTTTTATACCGCAAGCCCATCTTGTTTTAGATGTAATCGTATAATGATTTCCTCACCGCGAAAGTCTACAAGTTTATTATTCTGATCCACAATACGCAGCTCCAAATAGCCCAATGTCTGAGCAGTCACTGGAAGGTATATTGCATTGGCAGGTGTCTCAACAATCTTACGCCCCGCTGCAACTGAGGGGAAGAATCCGTAAATAATGTGAATGAGAGTATCGTTGAGATAGGAATTCGTAGCAAAGCTACACTCGACGCGTATTGTGCTGACTGGGAGTATATCCACAGACTGATTGGACTTGTAAAATTTAGTTGGATCTTCCTTCAAAATCTGCCCTTTTGTGAATCCAAGCAGGGGTCCTATTGAATGTTTCTGGCTAAAGTCAATCGTTGCATTTAGAGTCCTTATTTCAGATTAAGTGTATTGATGTTTGCACGTAGTTTTATACCATTTCCAGACTGTTTTAAGAGTTCGTTTAAATCGTCAATATCGTATGCACCAGATTCTATTTCAAGAATATCTTTTTCACCATTAATATCGAGATGCAGTTTATTGTTAGTGTTGGTGATATTCGGGATGCTGTTGTACGTCTCCAGTCCAGTCAATGCAACACTCCATTGACCTGCACTCAAATCAATTGGTGGGAAGTAATTTGCACGCAATACAGATGACCGTCCTTTCAACGTCAAAGTGTACGACATTGCATCTGAACGTCAACTGATGAATGAAGGTTTAAACATCCTGCTTATATACGTTAGTTCTTGTTCTTATTCTTCTTCTTTGTGAACGTCAAGAGAAAGATGATGCAAAGATGCCCGCAGAGGTATGTATTAAAGTCCTGATACCGTTGACAATTGTATAGCACATGTCTTCTGTGAGTGAAGTATTGCTGTAATTCTTCGGGTGGTTGCAGGTCACCAAAGGAGTCGAAATAGTAGACTACCCCAGCGTCTTTCATAACGTACGCCACCCAGTGGGTGCCAGGGCCTCCGACAACATCTAAATTCACAATACCGCATTCACCAGTTTTCCACATAGTCTTAGGTAATGTATCCCTCATAATCTTGGTATCTTGAATTTATGTCTAACAAACTTAAGAAGGTCTTCTTCAATAAAATTCTTCAGGGCCTGATGAAGGCTAGCTGCAACGCTGGCCGAAACGTTGGCGCATTTTAAATTATGACGATGCGGTCTGATACCCTGAAGAATTTTATTGAAGAAGACAACGGCCGCGGAAGCCTACGCTTACAATTAAGAAGGTCTGTATTTGTGAGTGGTCGATCTGGTAGGATCGCTATTGGGCTTTGTTTTTATTTATGAATAGACCAAGACCCTTCTTGTACGGTTTCAAGTATAGGCCTTTTCCAATGACTGCTGCATCCATCATGGGGTTATGTCTTCTCGCCTCTTCTAACTGGGTTTGCGAGTTTTGCGCATTATTGACTGTTCGAGCGATAGCTGCAGCCCCACCGGCGAGCGAACCTACCGCTGAGAGCGCGGAGAGGGCTGGGATGAGAAAAGGAATAAAACCGCCGAATGTTTTGGGTATTGGTAGAATGCGAGGTGCTTTTGCGGATCTTCTCGTTGGTGATTCTTTGTCCTTCATTGCGTTTTTAGCTGCATACATCGCTGTCAGGATACATTTCTTCAAACAACCCTTCTTGTTCTTCATGTTTAGTGCGCGACGTGCAGCGTTCATAACGCGCTTGAAATTCATCACTCCTAATCCTAACTTGATTTTTCCGCGCATGGTTTTATCAACTGCGAATGCCGCGATGCGTTGACCTATACCGCTGGCCGCGGTGGTCTAGCGGTTCTAGGCGCGCAGTCCGGAACCGCGCGGCTGCTACGGTCGCAGGTTCGAATCCTGCCTCGGGCATGGATGTGTGTGATGTCCTTAGGTTAGTTAGGTTTAAGTAGTTCTAAGTTCTAGGGGACTGATGACCACAGATGTTGAGTCCCGTAGTGCTCAGAGCCATTTGAACCATTTTGACCTATACCAATATCTTTTCTTTTCCGTATCGCCTTAGCTTTATCAGCTAAAATCCTATCTGCAATGTGACGACTTGGTAGATCTTTATATGCTTCGTATGCAATGTCGTGTTCCATGCACGCTTCGTCAAGCAGATTCACTCCCTTATCACCTCGCGCCAAGCGTTTCTGAAGCTTTGTCCCAGGTCCGCAGTAGTTATACCCCGGGATGAGTAATTCCAAAGGTAGTTTGTCCAGAACACCACCGCCTCCTCTAATGTGCCCTCGATCGCGCATGTCAGGCTACTGTGGTGGTTGTGGACGATGAATCTTCATTATATAGCAAATCCCTGGCATCAATCCAACTGTTTTGTGTAGCAGGAAAACCAAGTCGTCTTATGACTCTCTCCACGAGAAAAAGATCTGGTTGTGAGCTCTTCTGCATCTCCTCAGTGTAGAAGGAACCTGCAATTTCTTCACCTTTACTGTCTTTCAATAAATAAGTTCTAGGATTCGTTCGCTGCACATTTGAAACTGTAAATATCTCAGTTGACCAGTTCGGTAGGTATGATTTCTCAAATGCGGTCTTGTGTTTTGAGATACGCACCAAATCACCTACATTAAATTTCTGTTTGCGTGGATCCAGTATCTTAATGTGAAAGTATACCGTATCCATGAGTGTGTTATCGCGAACATCAATTGGCCGCATTTTTATTGTGCTATGTTTGGTTGTATTATATTGAGCAATTATTTCTGGGAGGATATCTGTCCATTTGTATGAGCCACGAAGGTTAAACCGCATCCACATTCTGCCTTTTATTGTTCTGTTCAAGCGCTCTACGATACTTGCCTTCAGGTGAGTGAATGTCGAGTAGTGATGTATTCCATACCGCTGCATCACTGTCTTGAAGTACCTATTGCAGAACTCACCACCATGATCGGTTTGGAGATTGTCCGGGCATCGATTGGTTCCTATCTGTAGCAAGCGTTCAAAAGCATCAGCGACATTTGGTCCGGTTTTTGTCTTGACTGGTACTGCACATGCAAATTTGGAGTATGTATCAATAACAATTAAAATGTATTTGAAGCCATTATTCTCATGTGAATATTGTCGCATATCTACAAGATCAGCTTGCCACAAGTCATCCATCCCTTTAATCATGACATGCCTGCGCGGGTATGTTTTGCGTGCTGGTTTGTGTAGTTCTCGAACTACGGTCTCCATACTTATTCGATGATACCTCTCTCTCGAAGCTCAGAGATTATGGAGATAACTTCATTCGAATGAGCTGTATTACCTGCAGCAGCTGATGCCATGAGCAGACGTAGTCGATCTATTAGTTCGTTGGGGTCGTCATAATATATATACTGAGGGACTCGATTGTTCACTGTCTTAAGACCAATGTCAATACCATCTCCGCTGCTAGCACCGTTGTTGTTGTTTTGGTCTTCAAGTATTGGTTTTATAATGGTTTTATACTTCCTGTTGGTTAGGCTTTTGGTGATCTTGTGTACACCAGTCACGTGTAGTATTTGACGGTACGTGTCCTTATCACTAACTGAATAATTTATAGGATTTTTAGTTGGTCTTAGGAAAATAAGATTCATTAAGCCTGGTGTTCGGTCAAACTGTATTTTGTCTTCTGTTACAGTTATGGGATGCGTGCCCAACATGTATGGTCTTCCCGGGCTAACGCCGAATGTTCTATCTATCTGGCCTGGTGCGTGACTAATAATGAATTCATCAATGGCTTGACTGTCGTTTTGGGTCGTTTTTGTTTTTGGTGAGAGCTGTCGGAGAGACTCAGTAACGGGCTTAAAGGTCTCTCTTAGTGTTTGCTGACGATCAATATACCCTAACCTAAGCAACCGTAATTTCTCTCGGACTGCTTTACGGGCTTGAATGACTTTCTGTTTGGTCGTCGACATCTCAACGTATACTAATCAGACGTCTCTGCGACATGAGGCTTTATATATGCATTCATTTTCTTCAGCTTCTTAGTATGATCACGATCGCCCTTATCGACAACAATCAGGTCTACATCTATTTTTCTCTGAATATGATCGACCTTTTCAGTTAAGTCGGTTACTTTCTTACTGACTTGATTAACTAGCTCATTTAACTGATTCACCATTCTCAGAAGGGTTTGGTAATAGGTCTCTAGTTCCCTGCGCATACTTGCAACTTTAAGAGCCATAGCTTGAATTTTCGCATCCATGTACAAGCGAATGTTCTGTCTGTGTACACCAATCATCTCAGGTTGAGAGGTGGACATACGCGCGAATTTGTCCATGGTATGACGTAGACTGATGTGCTAACGTCTATTACTTTGTTATATATGCAAAAATTCTTGAACGTTTCGTCTGTATCTACCATCATACAGTTTTCTTGTTTTATCAATAACGAGAAACCCATACTGTGAATGGATCCAACAGTCTGCACATATCTTTAAGAAATCATTGAACAACATATCCGGCCACACATGTGCTTGGTAAATGTGTCTTAAATTAAGATTGTCTTGCATGAAGGCTATAATGAGATTTGCGTTATCCCTAACAAGTTGTTTGGGGATTCTGGAGTATGTTTGACTTAGATAAAATACGTCAGCACCCATATGGCGACCGAAAGAGAAATATTTGCGAATTTGGTCTTGGTTTTCTACTGCAACATCGTCAGAGGAAAAGTTTCAACCAGTTTCTGGAGCGAAGTTTGCATAAATCGTAGAGAGTCAAGGAAGCGGAGCGTAATTTTCGGCGTCATTCGTTTTGAAAAAGAAATGTACTTTTCAACACTTTCAGGCAGGATATTGACCTGATCCTTCTTCATACCGAACTTAGCCAAGTGCTCAACGAGAAAATGAGCGTCATACCCGCTCAGATTATGAAAAAAGACGGGTATGTGTGTAGGTAACTGATACTTCAATTTGCATGCATTGTGGGCTGCACCGCGGAACTTACCCGTAAGATGACAATGGTCTCTACGAGGAGTCTCCGCTTTTCTATCTAAGACCAGCCCGCAAATATGACAATTAACAGCCTTTTCATACAAGTCATCATTTTCCTTTGATTTGGTCATGGGAATATTGATGCTGTAGAGCTTGTGAACTTGCCAAGAAAGTTTTTCAAGCTCTGTGAGAAGCCAAACCGCCGGGTCGTTCCCTACATAAGACTGATAGCTATTAAGTTTACAATCATATGCGCATACAACTTGGAACGCAGCCGCATATGGTACGTGTTTTTGTGTGAAGGTTGTGTGTGAGGCTAAGGGATTCCCTTCACAACGAGTAATAGGAGCCAGCAAGCATTCAAAATCGGCGTACACAACAAAAGGACAACGCTGCTGGTGGTGAGCATTTTTAAATTTAATGAAATTATTTTCCTGAGTGGGCATAACAACACGTACCGGGTCCTTGCATGCACAATCTAATAGATGTGTCGCTAATAACTCTTGAGATGAAATATAATTCAAACACCTTATACAAATATGTCGTTTATGATCATTTTTACTTAACTGGGAGGAAATGAGTCGGGACATGTCTTTGATCCAGACGTAGTGATAATTATCACGTTCGGAGAAGAGCAGCATGTTGACATGCAACTCTCGTTCACCTGCAAATTTTGAGAAATGGAGGGGGCCTACTACTGTATGCTTGTTCTGCTCATCTGACTTGCTTTTCTTCTCCAGGCCATAAACGTGGACCGATATTGCGGTATTCTGAGCCTCAAACTTAGGTATGTCCTGGATTCTTAAAGGGAACTCTATTCCGTCAAAGTTATACTGTCTCTTAATATCTTTGACTTTGTAACTGCTGGGACGCTCGGGATGATGTTTGTAATTGTAATTTCTCTCGCAAGCCAGGACTGACCATGCAAAACACGCATTATCATAGTTATTTTGGACATTAATGCACGCCTGCTTTTTCTCAATATCTATAGGGAGTTTAATATAACTGGACCCTCCATTCATTGGCTCATAGACATGTATATGGATGTCGAGGTGTGGTATACTGCTGAGCGCTTTAGCTGATCCACGTACTTCCATCTCGGAAAATCGGGCCATAATAGCGCTCAAGGTGGATTCTCGATACCACTCAGCAATCGATGTGCTCCGAGAAATAACGCCATTGTCACCCCATATATAATGCAGAGTAGCCGTCTCCGCGTCACCTTGATGTTTAGGGGGATGACTCAGTTCACAGCATAACACAGCACTGCATTTAAGGGCATTAAATTCCGGATCTTCTAAGAGTTTGAGGAGCTCGGTCTCCAAGACGGGGAGGCATGCCTCCAAAAACCTTACAGGATCGCGATACCTCCCGCCTGGATTCTCAATTCTGGTGAAAGAGATTCGCCCCTCAAACGCTCTAGCAACTGCTGAGTATTCTAAGGGAGTCATTACGCCGTTATTCTGATCGACTTCGTTATCGATAGGACGGGTGAGAGAAATACCGCTAGCCATAAGGAAATTACTATTATTACTGTTGCTACAACTAGGAGTCCACCCGATAGATGAATGGGCTGGTGATGGGTGATCGTAATCATCATCATCATTTGCGGGGGGAGGTATACGTCTCGGAACGCTTACCTTGCGTGGGCGGCGGCGGTGAGCTGCTGCTTCTAGAGGAGGAGGGGGTGACAGCCGGTTTGAAGGGCCAGGCTGTGGCGATGGCGGACGGGCTGCGCAGCCAAACGGTTGCGACAGCGCTGGGGGAGGAGCTGGTGCGTGTTCTGCATCCGCCTCCCGCGAAGCCCTTATAGGGGCTACGCAAGGCGCGGCGTGTCTCTGCGGTTCGGTGCGCCCGAGTCCCGCCCCCGCAACCACCGCTCTAGGAACACGGCCTACGCCGTGTGATATACCTGTAAGATAAATAAGGAAAAAAATTAATTTAGTGATTTATATTTAAAAGAGCGATAAATAATAACAATAAGAGTAGATAATGGTGGTTATGTGAAGGAATGTTAATGTTCAAAATTATTCACCTTCTCCGCTCTGACTACATGGTTTGAGCAACTCATTGCCAAAATCAAGTAGATCCTCAAACCACTCAGATAGGTTGATCTCCTCCTCAAACGGGTCAGGCAGGTTGGTCTCCTCCTCCTCTAAAGACTGAGTGTCCTGTGTGGCGGGCGCCGTTTGAACGCTACCGTCGCCTCCTTGAACGTTTTGGGTGGTTGAACCGAATTCTGGATTAGGCGCATCTACAAAGAAAAGACCGGCTTATGAGGACTAAATGTATACAGTCAGGAAACGGGTATATATTAGATGAAATTATTTAAGTTTAAGAAGTATGATTGTATTATAAATGTACTTACATTCGAGCTGCGCTTGAGCCCTTTCCATCTCGATCTGGTTGTCTAGATCAACCAAGATTTGCTGGAAGAAATCTAGAAAGATGGAGAAGACTGAATATAATATCGCATATGGAAAGGGAAGTGTGCTTTCAGTTAAGTGATAGAGAAATAAGCGGACCAGCAAATTTAAAAAAAAGGAACGAAATGAAATATTTACAAAGAGCACTGCACAACGAATATAACAGATACACAACACGTGGAAGCTCTATCTTTATAGCGGATACGGTAAATTAATTATAACACATACAACATGTGGAAAGTCATTCTTTACATTGAGATGTCCAAAACGGTTATAAGACTTAAGACATACACAAACATAGAATCCGTTAAAAGACTTAGTAAACTTTACAGAGAGAGATCGAAAACGGGTATAACACGTAACATACAACACGTGGATGAACAATATTTATAGAGATCAGTACAAAACAAATGTAACAGTTAAAATAAAAGATTCAGACACCCAAGTTAGAGGTAAAAAAAAGGCGTGGATAAGCAATTTTTATAGAGAGAGAGAATCAAAAGGGTAAAAAACGTAAGCCGGAACACAATCAGAACAAGTGGAGGAGCGATCGTTATAGAGAGCGTTATAAAAGATATGTAGCACTCATACACAGAGTTAAAGGGTGTAGATATCAGAATTCTGAAAATGTACTTACCAGGGAATGGAACTTCGTCCACATGAGCACGTTTGCTGCTGCTGTTGCTGTCACTGGCGGTTCGTGATCGTTTCATTTTTACACGTTTAATTACGAAGACGTGACAAGTATTGGATGAATGAAGTATACGAGCAGTGTGAGAGTGAGGTAGGTCGGGCGTTGATTTATATAGGTCCTGCCTAGCGCGTGTATGTATGCGCGGGGTTGCGACATAGAGAGAGATGGCGCTAACTCTCTCTCTATGTCACAACCCCGCGCCGGTAATAAAGACTAGAGAGTCAACACATGCCGGATACATTGCGTGCGACCTTGTCGACTAACGATGCTTTGGAAAGGTGACGGTGTTATGAAAACATTTCATGTCTAGCGCGTATACGTAGGCGGGTGGGGGGGGGGGGGGGTTGGTGACGGTATTTTGGAATGGTATCGGCCCTGTTCCAATACTAATGTCAACAGGAGCAGAATAGGGTATAACGGGAGTGGGTTCGTTATGCACAAGAACGTGGGGCAAAGAGTGTTTTACTGGGAACTGTTCAGTGTCAGGTTTGTTCTTATCAAAATCGACAGCAATCCAACTCCAACAACGATAGCTCAGGTGTAAATGTCGACATCACAAGGTGAAGATTAAGAAATACAGAAAGTATATGAGGATATTAAACGGCTAATACAGTACGTAAAGGGAGTTGAAAATCTAATAGTAATGGGGGGACTGTAATGCAGTGCAGGGGAAGGAGCAGAAGAAGAGTTTACAGGTGAATACGGGCTCGGATCAAGGAATGACAGAGGAGAAAGACTAACTGAGCAAACGACAGACTGATACGGAATGATTGTAGTTACACTCCTGGAAATTGAAATAAGAACACCGTGAATTCATTGTCCCAGGAAGGGGAAACTTTATTGACACATTCCTGGGGTCAGATACATCACATGATCACACTGACAGAACCACAGGCACATAGACACAGGCAACAGAGCATGCACAATGTCGGCACTAGTACAGTGTATATCCACCTTTCGCAGCAATGCAGGCTGCTATTCTCCCATGGAGATGATCGTAGAGATGCTGGATGTAGTCCTGTGCAACGGCTTGCCATGCCATTTCCACCTGGCCCCTCAGTTGGACCAGCGTTCGTGCTGGACGTGCAGACCGCGTGAGACGACGCTTCATCCAGTCCCAAACATGCTCAATGGGGGACAGATCCGAAGATCTTGCTGGCCAGGGTAGTTGACTAACACCTTCTAGAGCACGTTGGGTGGCACGGGATACATGCGGACGTGCATTGTCCTGTTGGAACAGCAAGTTCCCTTGCCGGTCTAGGAATGGTAGAACGATGGGTTCGATGACGGTTTGGATGTACCGTGCACTATTCAGTGTCCCCTCGACGATCACCAGTGGTGTACGGCCAGTGTAGGAGATCGCTCCCCACACCATGATGCCGGGTGTTGGCCCTGTGTGCCTCGGTCGTATGCAGTCCTGATTGTGGCGCTCACCTGCACGGCGCCAAACACGCATACGACCATCATTGGCACCAAGGCAGAAGCGACTCTCATCGCTGAAGACGACACGTCTCCATTCGTCCCTCAATTCACGCCTGTCGCGACACCACTGGAGGCGGGCTGCACGATGTTGGGGCGTGAGCGGAAGACGGCCTAACGGTGTGTGGGACCGTAGCCCAGCTTCATGGAGACGGTTGCGAATGGTCCTCGCCGATACCCCAGGAGCAACAGTGTCCCTAATTTGCTGGGAAGTGGCGGTGCGGTCCCCTACGGCACTGCGTAGGATCCTACGGTCTTGGCGTGCATCCGTGCGTCGCTGCGGTCTGGTCCCAGGTCGACGGGCACGTGCACCTTCCGCCGACCACTGGCGACAACATCGATGTACTGTGGAGACCTCACGCCCCACGTGTTGAGCAATTCGACGGTACGTCCACCCGGCCTCCCGCATGCCCACTATACGCCCTCACTCAAAGTCCGTCAACTGCACATACGGTTCACGTCCACGCTGTCGCGGCATGCTACCAGTGTTAAAGACTGCGATGGAGCTCCGTATGCCACGGCAAACTGGCTGACACTGACGGCGGCGGTGCACAAATGCTGCGCAGCTAGCGCCATTCGACGGCCAACACCGCGGTTCCTGGTGTGTCCGCTGTGCCGTGCGTGTGATCATTGCTTGTACAGCCCTCTCGCAGTGTCCGGAGCAAGTATGGTGGGTCTGACACACCGGTGTCAATGTGTTCTTTTTTCCATTTCCAGGAGTGTAGATTGCATCACCGTCAGACAGAGATTCCGAAATCAGATACTGGATTGTAATAAGTACCAAGGAGCAAATATAGACTCACATCACAATGCAGTAGTGATAAAGGGTGGGCTGAAATTTTAGAGGTTAGTCAGAAAGAATCAATACTCAAAGAAGTGGGATACGGAAGCACTAAAAAAGACGAGATTCGCTTGAAGTTCTCTAAGGCTATACATATAATATGGAATAGCTCAGTAGGAAGCACAGTTGAAGATCAGTGAACATCTCTAAAAGGGGCAATCACTGAAGTTGGGAAAAGAACGTAGGTACGGAGATGGTAACTGCAAAGAAACCATGCGTAACAGAAGCAATACTTCATTTGATCGATGAAAGAAGAAAGTACAAAAATATTCAGGGAAATTCATAAATACAGAAATACAAGTCGCTGAGGAATACAATAAATAGGATGTACATGGAAGCTAAGGCAAAATGGCTGGATGAAAAATGTGAAGCAATGGAGAAAGAAATGATAGTTGGAATGACTGACTCAGCCTATAGGAATGTCAAAACAACCCTCAGTGAAATTAAAAACAGTGGCGATAACATTAAGAGTGGAACGGTAATTCCACTGTTTGATGCACTGGAGAGAGCGAAGAGCTGGAAAGAATACGCTGAAGGCCATTATGAGGAGGATGATTTGTCTGACATACGAGAGATCCAGTATCAGAATGAGAGTTTAAGGGAGATAACATTAAATTAGAATTACTAAAAATCATTGGGAGAAGTGGCAACAAAACGACTATTTACGTTGGTGTGTAGATGTGTGAAAGTATCATCCACACAGTTTCGAAGACTGCAAGAGATGGAAAGCGCGCGAATTATCGAACAATCAGCTTAACAGCTCATGCATCCAATCTGCTTACATGAATAATATGCTGAGGAATGGAAAATTGAGGATGTCTTAGATGACGATCAGTTTGGCTTTAGGAAAGGTAAAGACATCAGAGAGGCTATTCTGATGTTGCAGCTGATAATGGAAGCAAGACGAAAGAAAAGTCAAGACCAGTTCATAGGATTTGTCGATCTGGAAAAAGCTTTCGACAATGTAAAATGGTGCAAGATGGTCGAAATTCTGAGAAAGCGATAGGCGGGTAAGACACAATATGTGCAAAAGGCAAGAGGAATAGTAAGAGTAGATGACCAAGAACGGAGTGCCCAGATTAAAAAGGGAGTAAGACAGGAATGCTGTCTTTCGCCTCCACTATTCAATCTATACATCGAAGAAGCAACGATGGAAATAAAAGAAAGGTTGGGGATTGGAACTAATATTCAGGGTGAAACGGTATCAATGATACGATTCGTTGATGACATTGCTACCTGAGTGGAAGTGAAGATGAGTTACACGATCTGCTGAATGAAATCAACAGTCTAATGAGTGCAGAATGTGGACTGAGAGTAAATCGAAGAAAGACGAATGTAATAGAAAGTAGCAGAAATTACAACAGCTGGGATCTTTAAAAAAATAGAAATATGGAATTTCAGTCTTTCGATCGCTATTTTTTATTTTCTATGACCAGTTTCAGGCTAGCTGCCCATGTTCAGATCATATATTGCAGTTACAGAGTAACTTATCACGGTTCTCTGTCATAACTTGACAGAACCGATAGTTCTGTAGTGACAAGTTACTCTGTAACTGCAATATATGATCTGAAGATGGGCAGCTAGCCTGAAACGGGCCATAAAAATAAAAAATATCGATCAAAAGACTGAAATGCCATATTTTTATTTAATGAACGATCGCAGAAATCCATTAAGACAATCATGTCTAGATTTGATAAAGCTGGGATCTTTACATCAGTATTGGTGGTCACAATGTTGATGAACTTAAGGAATTCTGCTACCTACGCCGCAAAATAACAAATGACGGATGAAGCAAGGAGGACATCAGAAGCAGATGAGCACTGACCAAAAGAGTATTCCTGACCAAAAGAAGTCTACTAGTATCAAACATGGGCCTTAATTTGACATGAAATTTCTGAGAATGTACGTTTGGAGCACATCATTGTCAGGTAGTGAAACATGGACTGTGGGACAACCGGAACAAAAGAGAAGCGAAGCATTTGAGACGTGGTACTACAGTCTGTTGTAGAAATGTAGGTGGACTGATAAGGAATGAGGAGGTTCTGTACAGAATTTGAGAGGAAAGGAAAATGTGGAAAACACTGATAAGGAGATGGGACGGGATGATAGGACATCTGTTAAGACATCTGGTAACGACTTCCATGGTACTAGAGGGAGTTGTAGAAGGCAAAAACTGTAGAGAGAGAGAGACAGAGATTATATAATTCATTCAGCAAATAATTGAGGAAATAGGTTGCCAAGTGCTACTGTGTGATGAAGAGTTTGGCAGAGTAGAGAAATTCGCGTCGGGCTGCATCAAAGCAGCCAGAAGACTGATGATTCAAAAGAAATCTTGCTTTTTAATATCCTTAACTGTGTTTTCGATATGCTGGTTGAACAGCACAGAAAAAGAACTTCATCTCTGCCTTACGCTCTTTTTAATCCGAACAATTCTTTCTTGTTCTCATGCTCCTACTTCGTTTTCTGTACATATTGCATATCTTTTTGACCATTTCAGACATATTGCACCTCCACTTTACACTGTCGAATCATTTCTGTAGACCGACAAATCGAAAAAAAATGTATTTACTGATTTTTACTAAGTGGTTTTGTTATTATCAAATGACTCGACATAAATCCCTCGTTGGTTACTTTTCTCTAAATGTCAAACTTTTTACTATCAGTGTGGCCGAGCGGTTCTAGGCGCTTCGGCCTGGAACCGCCGACCGCTACGGTCGCAGGTTCGAATCCTGCCTCGGGCATGGATGTGAGTGATGTCCTTAGGTTAGTTAGGTTTAAGTAGTTCTAAGTTCTAGGGGACTGATGACCTCAGATGTTAAGTCCCATAGTGCTCAGAGCCATTTTTTTATCAACATATCTCAGCTTTCATTTTTATGCTCTTGCACATTGTTGTGCTCTTGAGCTAGTATGCGTTAACTGTCAACGTTATTGTGCTATTGTTTGCGTAAATGTCTGTCGTCGCTATCTTCAGTATTGTGAGGATAATTTTCTCCAGATGCCCCGAAGATGTATCTTTCAGCCTCATAGATTATAAACATTAACTGATATAATAGTTTGGTGTCCACTTCCTGAAATTTCGCAGGAATCTCGTATAACTATTTAGCCCTTTTTGATCGAAAGTCTTTTAATGCTAATCCTAATCCACACCACAGGCTTCTTCTGTCTCATTAGCAGACAGGTTGTTACTGTGCAGAGTGTCTCAACATATCTCTCTCTCTCTTTCTCTCTCTCTCTCTCTCTCTCTCTCTCTCTCTCTCTCTCTCTGTCTCTCCAATTTCCGATAGATATCTAACAACACCACACCAGTCTGTCGATCGCTCATTAAGACATGTGACCTGCCTTCTGCCTAAGGGCTCCAGAAGATATTAGTGATGTTACCTCCTTCACTAATCTTAGTCTTGTGCAATATTATTTTCATTTATTGACATTTTCCGATGTGGAAAATCGTCAACAACATATCCCATAAGTAATGTATGAGCCACTAAATTTCTGAAAATAGCATGCTTTTCTCAAGGATTACTTGTTAATGATCTACATTAAAATTATGGTGATTTATTTCATACATCCACATCAAAATATCTACACTCCGCAATTCGTCTCACGTTATGCCGTAGAAGGTATATCGTGTATTAGTGTCTCATATTACCTGTTGTTGTCATAAAAGGAAAAGAACGACTTATGAACTCGAATCTTTGTCATTTTGCATTCATTGTCTTTTCGCGATGTATATACAGAAGGAATCGTAATTGTAAACCGTACATTGATCTACAGAGTCTCTCTTGTAGCTTCTGTCATTGAAATGGAATGAGCATTTCCTTGTAGCTTTCGTGCCTATTGAATGAATCCGTGACGGAACGTTGTGTACTTCTTTGGATATTCTGCCTTTCATCTATCAACACAACCTAGTAGTGGTCCCAAATGAGGAGCAAGACGAACTCATGTTTAGTTTGCTAGCTCGTCTGAAGTGCTATCTAAATCTGGAATGTGACTTTTCTAGGATTTGTTTTGAGTGCTCGTACCACATAGGGTCACTCCGCGTGCTTATCTCCGAAACCATTCATGAACGGGGCGGTATCCAGTTTGGGCAACCACGTACTTAAGTAATAATATTCCCATTAAATTACATGTAATAACTCAGCTTTTTTACGTTGAGGATCAGTAGTCTCTGTGAAAAGCGACAAAGCTCGGCACTGTAATTTTATACCGTTGTAATTATATAAAACAGTATCATCTGCGAACAGCCAAAGAAAATTTCTGACATTAACCATTATAACATTTACTCTGAACAATATCGTCTCTCAATATACATAAACTGAAGTTGCCTGCTAGCTTCTGTATGTATGTGAAGGTTAATATCAGCAAATGCTGTGGGAATTTTGATCAGTTTTGACTAATGGGTACATTGATTCATGAGGATGTTTTTTTGTCTAATTTACAAATATTGCATACAAATACTCTGAATTACCATGAATTAAAGGTCCGTTGTAAAAGTGGTGGCATTACCACCTAGCGAACGGTCGCCATAATTTGAGGGAGAAGGGTTACTGATAGAGTGGAGAATGTAACACAATTAGCATCTGGTGTGGAGGTCTAATGGTAAAGCGTCTGGCTAGAAGCAGATAGGTTGTATGATCTGATCTTACCCTTGTCCACTTTACTGACACCTGCCTGGCACTGTCACACTTCATAAAAGAAAATAAAAATTATATATAAAAGCAAGAAACAAATTTTTAAATACGTGATTAAGAGGAATCAAAAAATTAACAAGTTAGCCGATAGAGGCGAAGCAATTGAGAGTATAGGTGGGCAGTAAGGGCAGAAGGGAGACCCAACAAAACAAAACAAAGAAGTAAAACAAAAAGTCCTGACTGCGTCAATTTTTTTTCACTTCACCTTTTAACCTGGCATTCATCCCACAGTCATTTGTAGATTCGCCAGAAACGAAACGTTGCTCGGATTGTAAGTTACACTGTAGCTCCCCTATCTCATGCTGGATAAATAGTTAGGGACACGCAAGTCGTCTAAGTAATATACGATTGACTGCAATCGTTTCGGAGCAACTGCATAACGAAAATAACACGCGAATTCAAAACCTGTGGTTTTCAATTCTTGACGCAGATAGGGATGCCGCTTTGTTTCCTTTATACAGAACAAGTCTTCCAGCAGCGCAGCATATGACTCAACGTTCAGCTTTCTGCTTCCCATGAGTCACAGATGCGTACACGATTATCTGCGTCCTGGGGGCGAAAGATATTTATTTGGACACTTTCAAATTATGCAGAAGATTGGTAGAAGAGTCTCCACTGGCGACACATTTCGAAATATGATGGCAATTTCAAACAGTCAATTCCTGCTTCCTTGACATTAGCAATAGCACTTTTAATTGGCTGCAAATGCTTCGAACAACGGGCAGTGAGTTATCAATAACAAGAAGATAATCACTTCATCATGTGGTGGGAGACTTACATTGAAATAATCAAATATTTTTAACGAACAAATTCGCAGCAATGGTTTGGGAACAAATGCACAGAGAAAAAACTTGCGAATGTTTCAAGTAAAACGTTATTCGAAAAACTACTTCCGCAACTTTGCTTCGTCGACATGCAGTATGTTCCTTCTGCAGCGCAGGAGATGACTCAACTTCCAGCTCTCTGATTTTGTTAAATCAAACTTAAATGTGGACACGATTCTTTGGGTGGCACGGCGAAAAAGCCTGCCATGAAGAGTCAACGACAAAGAATTGCGGCAGTGAGTTTCAACAATGCATCATAGTGTGCTGTAACACGATGTAAACGAGTACATCGTGCGTTTTTTCTTCTTTTATTTGTGCCACCTCAGCCAGTCTGCGATATATATTGAATCACCCACATACACATAACTCATGATTCGCATACATTATTTACATTGGTGCTAAACGTATTACTTATATCAAGATGTGCTCTCATCATTACCATGAGATGTCACTCCGAACGCCAGTTCTATTTGGAACACATAAAATTCATGCCTCCACACAACTTTCCTGGCGTCCGCCACTGGTAGCTGAGAGGTCCACGCGACAGAATGTCGTACCTGAAGGTCCGGTTTCGATTCCCGGCTGGGTCGGGAATTTTCTTCGCTCAGCGTCTGGGTATTATGTTGTCCTTATCATGATCATCTCATCCCCATCGACACGCCAGTCACCGAAGTGGCGTCAACTCGAAAGAGTTGCACCAGGCGAACGATCTACCCGACGGGAGGCCCTAGCCACACGGCATTTTATTTACTTTCCTGCCGTGCGCACTCGGAATAAATTATTCGTAGCTCGCGAACAAAATACGATACACCAGTCATGTGGCCTCATATAATGCTACGTATGTGAAGCTGGGTTGGGTTGCTAGTTATCATACATCACTTCCTTGCGGTACATCAGACACTAGTTTTATTCACTCTAGCTACCCACAATGTACCGCCTGCGGTTGCAAGTTGTGGAGTATATATCATGAACACCAATTTGCAAACTTCAGAAATCTTCAGATAAGAATACGTATACACCTATGTGTGAAACGAGCCTATGACGGCGACGATGATCTGTCGCTTTTAAGTTAAAGTTGACACATATTGTATCAGCACCATATAGTGTGAGAACTCGCAAAATGCAGGAAAGTATCGGAGAGGTTGAGAAATGGAGGGTGTCGGTAGATTCAAGTATTGAGCTAAGTCTGCAACAGTGCCTGGATAGGAAGTCACAGCCCAAAATTTTTACTCACCGATGCGGAACAATGGCTGGAGACGAAGTAAGTGTATTGTCAGGTTTATTTCCCACATATATCTGAACATCTCACCATCTCATGTATTCAGAGAAGACGAAGGGATCGTGGCCTTCTTCAACAAACTATTGCAGGTTTCGCTGTCTGCTCTACTGACACAGTGTTGGGGCATAGGTAGTTTCTCAGATATTGTCTTTGCACTTTTAGGATTATCAGGTCTGTAAATCAGGCTACCGAGTGAAAAATTACAAACTGTATCACGGGTCTGAATCCACGTGATGATACATCTATCTTCAAGACGACAATGATACGTAGTTCCTACGCAAAGGACACTCAATACCATGGTTTGGTAATGAAACAATCCTTGAGGATGAAAGTATACTTGTTCTTTAATTTTAGGCAGAGATTATCAGGGTTCTTTCGACTCTGCTCTATCGTATTCACCCTATGGTGGTAGGCTGGTGACCTACTTTTTATCAGTTATTTATTTTTTAATTGCAGATGTCATTTCTGATAACAGCATCATTCTCATTTCGTCTCCGCTCGAATACAAGATTACTACTAAGTTGCACAAGTATTTATACATTGCATACATTATAACTTTTCAATGATTCTGATATTTTACTTACTATATGTCAGAGTTATTCCTTCGAGACAGCACCTGAAATGCTTTCCCAGCTGTTTAGATCGGTGTATCCGCCGTTCTTTATAAAAAATCCCTTCTGTAATTTCAGCAAGGCGTCTCGTTTACAAATGTTACGCGTGGCAGTATATAAAACAGCGTACTATATTGGTCGAAAGATATTTTGCGGGTTCAATATCGAAAACAGAAAATAAATAGAAAACCAGAGCTATACTTTGTTCAATACGGCCACGTATTTTATAACAGTTGCGTGGCCCAGCTGGGTCACATGTTTTGTTACGACATTCTTGCTGTGAAAACAAACAGCACTCATAAAATGGTTTTATTCAATGAAATAAGCCTCACTCCGTTTTTAAACGGAGATAGATTTGCTCCAGAGTGTTCGTTATAGAATAACAGTGCAATAGGACCAGACGTACAGTTGAAATTCGCGGAGAGAGATAATTTGGTTTTTACTTCGTACGCTTGAGAGAGATGCTTCCCGGTCCTGTTACGTAAATTTCCTCGCAAAGATTCCATATTAATGATTCACTGAAAATTCACATAATGAAAACAACAGGAATCGGAGCAGTAAAAAACTACATTATACACGGAGGAACACGAGAATAATATCATTTAACACTTTAGAGCAGTAAGAACTATTTCAAATTTCAATACAATATATCCCTTTCCACTATTGTTTGTTTATGAGTTAACATTTCCAAATATTAATGAAGTACACTCTAAGAAAAAGAAAACGCATGAAAACGACGCTTCCCGAAGGAATTATCAGAATGGGACGGAAATCAGTAGATGTCATATACATATACAGACAAACAAATCTTAACAATTTTAGAAAAATCTTTTGATTTATTCAAGAGAGAGAATTCCACAAATTGAGAAAATCAGTAACGCGTTGGTCCATCTCTGGCCTCTATGTAAATAATTATTCGGATGGCATTGATTAATGGAGTTGTTAGATGTCCTTCTCAGTGATAGCGCGCTGAATTCTGTCCAAATGGTGATTTAGATCCTCAAAATGCCGGTCTGACAGAGGGACTGTCCATAGTGCTCCAAAAGTTTTCAGCTGGAGGGAGATGCGGTGACCTTACTGGCCAAGGCACGAAGGCAATCAGTAGAAACTCCCACCTTTTGCGGTCGGGCATTATCTTACTGAAATGTAAGCCCAGGATGGCTTATCATGGAGGGCAACAAAATAGGGTGTCGAATATCGTCTATGTATCGCTGTGCCATAAAGTTGCTGTGGACGACAAGCAAAGTGGCCTGCTATGAAAGGAAATGGCAACCCAGGCCATCACTCCAGACTGGTGGGCCATATGGTGGACGAAAGGCAGGTCGGCATGCCACCGCTGTTCAAAATGGTTCAAATGGCTCTTAACACCTTGGGACTTAACTGCTGAGGCCATCCCTAGAACTTAGAACTACTTAAACCTAACTGACCTAAGGACATCACACACATCAATGCAAGAGGCACGATTCGAACCTGCGACCGTAGCGGTCGCGTGGTCCACCGTTGTCCGAGGCGTCTCCAGACGCATCTTCGCTGCTCATCCCGACTCAGTTCGTAGTGGGACTCATCACAGAAGACAATTCCATTCCATGCAATGAGATTCCCGGCTGAACTGCCCGACACCAGTGCAAACGGGCTCGTTGGTTTTCAGAGATCAATGGTAGTCGGCACAAGGGGTGCCATGATCTCAGCCCCCTTCCTGTGAGCTGCCTATGGATGCTCTTTGTGGTCAGTGAAGCACCATTTGCACGTTGGATCGATGACAATTATGAATACAGGGCTCTGAGTGCCCCTCGGACGAGTACTCGGTCCTGTCGTTCTCTCTAGGCCAACTGCTTCCTTCTTAACACTGGGTTCTTCTGCGGTTCACCCATTCCTGCCAGTACATCGAATTGTGGCATCGCTCCTATTCAAACGTCGAACTATTCACCGATTACTCCAACTGGCTTCTTTTAGCCCAAGTAAAAGTCCTTTCTCAAACGCTGCTATCTTCGTATCTTATTTACGCATTAGTCTGCAAGCCACAGTTACTGTCCAACTGAGTACACGGAATGAAATTGGCAAAGAGTTTATGCCCTGCTGTCGACATGTCTCCCTACTACCCTTACCATTTGCGCGGTAAAATTGTGCTGCAGCGCCACACCTTCATCTATCGCCTGCCACAGTTAATAATTTTGCATTTTCCGTCGATACTTGTATGAATATCAGTTTGGGACCAGTTTGCATAACTCCTTTGTGTTGCGTCGTTTTTGTTCTTAGAGCGTGTTTACAGAATTATTGAAATCTGCTAGTAATAGTACATGTTATTGCACGATATTAATGTTCATCATTGAACGTCACTGCCAGGATTCTTCGCGTATCGGGAATACGAGTACGGGGGGGTAGCTTACCTGAGATGAGGTGTATTACTTCGTGAGCTGTGCGTGGCTCATGTTCCCGCCATCATGTATTTTACACCCTGTTTTTAACGTACTTCCGCCTTACTATGTTAATTTAAATTACTACTGTCACTAAGTTGCTGCTTTGCCTGACCGTGACCGGCGCTAGCAGCGCGTATCGATATATCCCCTCTCGTAGTATCTTTGCTCGACTGCTATTACTTCCCGGTCATTGTCTGTCATAGGCCAGTTCGAGTCGAGAATTCGGGTCTGCCTGTCAGTTGGAACGCGTCTGGAGCGCAGTCCGGACCTGCCAGTCGGGGAGTTGCAGTGCGGCCCGTGGCTGTCGGCTGTCTTGGTTGGGCTCACAACCTGTCTCACCTAAGTGAACGAGGGCAGACCGACCCCCTGGCTTCTGAGTGCTGTTGACTTTACTGTCTTTCTTACTGGTGTTTAATTGTCTGTTTATAATCTGTCATAGCCAATGATAAAGAAATCTTGGTTTTCCTGTGTTTTATGTAAGTAAGTTTCAATTCCGGCAAGTGGATATTAGCTGAAACGTTATTGCCGCTGTGTTGTCTTTTCTTTTAGTCCGGTTCCAGCTACTGAAAACTTAAGGCTTATGGTTATATTTTTTTTTAAATTTTGGAAAATTAATTGGAGGCCTTCAGCCGTGAAATAATTTGAGTTTGAAACTCGTAGTTGTAAAAGTTCGGCTATGTGCCACTTCGGTTTAAAGGTGTTATTAAATAATAATAAATTGCAATTTTAAGGTGAAACTGACCCCAACCTTATTTGGCACTTTCCGCAATCCTAATCATCTGTTATGCCGAGCGGATTTAGCGAGCGTCTCGCTTCGCTTTGTCCAGTTAGTTTGATATTTCATGTTGGCATTTACCTTAACTTCTTTAACTTTTCTTTAAGTAACTGACAACAGAGGAATATCTAGTATTCACTTAAAAAGAAATGCACGAAATATTGTCACAGTAATTTCGTAACATGCTGTTGTCTTTCTGCGGCTCTACTGTACTCATATTTTCATACGTTTATTACATTTTATTGACACGATTACAACAGTTCCAGGATTTACACGGCTGACTTACCGAATGATTCTGAAACACAACAGTTTTCTAGCTACCGACGTTGAGGACGTGGAAATTTGCCAGGAATGAACTAGGGCTGTTATTCATACAGATTTACAGTTACGTGAATACGAACTGTATTATTAACTGCATAGTTCCCACAAGTGGCAATACCAGTTTCTTAAATACTAATTTACGAATATTAGGGTGAAGCCATGAAAACTTGTTTTGAGTAGCACAGCTCTGTCTCGAAGAGAATCATCTGCATTGGGTGGGGTTTTCGGCCAAAATCCCGGCCCAGCATACAGTTTCAATCGTTCTGAAAGTTACAACCCAGCGCACACTGTGGTGCAGAGTTCTGTACATGGAAATAAATCTGGCACCCAACATACAAGTTAGCGGGAGGCGAATTTGCCACAAGAGCAAAGTAGTTGCTGCAAACAATCAGCCTCCTTAAAAATTAGTAACTCGGATGGGTCGCAAACAACAGTTAACTATGACACATGTGAGATGGGCAACGCTATGAGACACCGATCACATTTATTAAAGTAGACTAGAATTTTCAACATTTAGAGATGAATTATGCATGGCACTGTAGTTGAAGTCGTTCGACTAATCCCACTTAATGCAATGAAAGAGACTTATCTAATCTATAGAAGTGTAGTTGTTGTAACTAATAGTTTGTTGCCGAGTCTCAAGTTTGAAAATCACTTTGACGTTCAGCATTTACTGTCCCACCGTCACTCACTGAAAAGGTCTGCTGTAACAACGGTAACAACTGGTTGGTGACTGATGAGTAATTGCAACTACTGCTGGTGATGAACTGACTAAGTGCGGTTGTGCATCTGCATTTATCCACGCATAGCTGAATAATATCCATCTACGATCTAATTGGCTGGTGCAGAAAGTAATTCCAGATATCAGCGGGCTCTTTGTTGGCTGATGTAGGTGGATGGAGTGCGCTCATTGTACAGTATCACCCCGTTTTGTTAACGCCATCTCAACTCCGAACTTTGGCACCATGGTTAAAGAATTGTATGTGTACTGTATGTGACTGCATATACAGCAGTAGTGAAAGTCTCTTATTGTGGAACAGCTGATATTGAAGCATATTTAGATTATCGGTCGTGTTTTAATTCTTGGGGTTAGTCTTTCATTAACTATCGCTTCCTTTCCTACTCGCATATGAGCATTTTATTACCTCCAGAAAAATGCTTCCGTCCCCTTGACCATGATAGCGCCCCGTCAGGTCCTGTTCTAGCGCATATGTTTCTGTCGAACCTTGCTATATGGGTGTAATGGGACAGGTGGGGTGGCTACATATAATGCCGGCTAATTATTGGAAATATCGCTTTTAGGCAGGGGAAATATTTTCACTGATAGGTACTAAAAGACAGACAGAAGTGCACTTACTCCATCAAATGGTTCGAATGGCTCTAAGCACTACGGGACTTAACGACTGAGGTCATCAGTCCCTTACACTTGGAACTACTTAAACCTAACTAACCTAAGGACATCACACACATCCATGCCAGAGGCAGGATTCTAACCTGAGATCGTAGCAGCACTGCGGTTCCGGACTGAAGCGCCTAGAACCGCTCGGTCACAGCGGCTGGCTCACTCCATCCTATAGGATGTTAAAACGAAATGAAAAGATAGGCAGGAAACAGAAAAATTGTTCGAATTCAGAACGCACTATTGTCAAAACTGAACAGAGACAGACAATGGTAGTACTCATCTAGAGATGTAAGTTCTAAGGATTCGATGCGAGGAGCGGTGCACCCTGCAGCGCTTACCAGCTTAGCGACTGCACGTGGCTGGGCGGCATGTTCGCAGCGTCGTAGCCTTAACTTTGAAGCTCGTCGCTGCCATATAGTCGCGACGTGACGGAATTAATAGCAGTGCTGTGCAACACAAGGCTGACTTCAGACTGATGGAGGTCAGAGCAAGCTGTCGTCTAGCATGGCGGCGGACTAATCTCCCAATGCTCACGTTGACACAGAGCGAATAAACCAATGTAAACGAAGGACAAACGAAAATGACATCACTGAGCAATGAATGAGCAGGAGAGGAGTCACTCCGGCCATTTTATAACCTGGTTATCGTGATTCCGCGGATAGAATCACAGTTTGCGTTGCAAGCCCTATGGGAAAGCCGCAGTGCCCAACTACTGATACGTCTTTATGGAGGAGTAAGGACTTCCTTAGCTCTAGGGCTACCCTCTCCACGTGGTCACAACGCGAGGACACCGCGCTGTTCACAAACAAAATTTGAACGACAACAGTTTTTCCTGATTCCCAGCCCCATATGGGTATTTTTAATAAAACCAATTGATTGAAACCACATAGTTATCCTAACATTACTGTCTGTTAAAAGTAGTGTTGCACAACAGTTTGGGAGTTTTAGAAATCCACGTGTAATTGATTTAGTGCGAAAGATTTGGATGTTAAGTTTGTGTATTTGTTTAATACACATTAATCTATCTGTGATCTTGGTCATTCGACTTTTAATTTCATTATCTGTCAATATCTGATCTGATTTTAGTTACATAGGTTTAAAATCTTCATAGCAAGGACTGCATGCAATGGCTGACTTAGCATCGCCAATGTGAGTGTAGATAGCTCTGGAAAAATCTGTAATGTACAATGTCTCACTTCACCTGTGATTCGAAAGCAGGGACAGCTTCCGAAACGAAGTTGTCTGCATCAGATCTAGAAGCTAATATTAGAAACAGTACGAATATCACTGCACTGTAGTAGTAAGCTTTAAAAATGTACGTCTTAACTGTTGGGACAGTACAGTCACATACATCTGTGTGATAAGGTTATGTTGGTGCGTAAGTTCGTAGAGATTTTCCATAAATTTAACAGACGCAACAGATATATATTACAGAGACTTTAGTCAACAACAATACATTGTCCTTTGCTATCTGCAACAGTATGCCAATGTTGGGGCAACTTTTAGATTCCAAGCGATTGTAGAAAACAGGTGGTTTTCAGATGAAGAACTCGTCTACCCATGTTCTGAGCGCACTTTCATCCGGAAAGGAAGTTTGCTGAGGGTTGTTCGATAGAGACCGGAAAAGATGAAAATCTCAGAGCGCAAGATGATGTGAAAAAGGTGGGTTCGGAGCGACTTCCCAGCTCAACTCTTGCAGGCTACAGTGTCCATTGTCAGTCTAGCAGAATGCGGGCGGACGTTATCATGGAACGCAGTCATCCTAGTGGTTGTTTGGTTGTTCTTAGAGTGCGTCTGAAGCCGTCTCAATTGTTGGCAATAAATTTCAGGGCTGATGGTTACACGACGAGAAGCAATTCGTAGTACACCACACCGTCGCTGTTCCACCAGATGTTAGCCACCCACCATTTCTCGTCACTACTAACGATGCAGGATAGGAACGGTAGGTGTTTCCCACAAACCAGTTTAGGAGAACTGCACATACGAGTATACCTTCCCGATAATCTTTGTGCTAGTGGCCTAGAGCACGCGGTACCTACGCACCCAATTTTTGAACCTTCACCACTGTATGCAAGAGTCGCACAGTGACAGAATGAATAGTTCATTACATCTGCCAGTTCGGTACTTAACGGACGTGGACCATTATGCATGAATACTTTAAAACGATCTTTACCAATCCACGAAGGCATTTCTGGACGTGGAGAGTCAGTAATATCAAAACGAACCTTCTTAAAACGAGAAAACCATTTTCTTACCGTGCCCTGTCAAATGTCGTAATTCCCACGCACACAGAAAACATTTCTGTGTATCTCCGCTGCTGTCACCCCTTTCTTTTTTTTGTGTCTTCACTCTTCTGACTGGTTTGATGCTGCCCGCCACGAATTCCTCTCCTGTGTCAATCTCCTCAAACCAGAGTAGCACTTGCAACATACATCCTCAATTATTTGCTAGATGTATTTCAATCTCTGTCTTCCTCCACAGTTTTGCCTTCTACAGCTCCCTGTAGTACCATGGAAGTCATTCCCTTACGTCTTAACAGATGTCCTATCACCCTGTCCCTTATTCCTGACAGGTTTTCCACACGTTCCTTTCCTCTGAGATTCTGCGCAGAAACCCCTCATTCACTTCACCTAATTTTCAACATTCGTCTCTGGCACATCTCAAATGCTTCGATGCTCTTCTGTTCTGGTTTCCCCACAGCCAATGTTTCACTACCATACAATGTTGTGCTCTAAACGTACATTCTCAGAAATTTCTTCTTCAAATTAAGGCTTATGTTTCATACTAAGAGGAATGCCCTTTTTGCCTGTGCTAGTATGCTTTTGATATTCTCCTTGTTCCGTCCGTCGTTGGTTATTTTGCTGCCTAAGTAGCAGAGTTTTTTAACTTCACCTACTTCGTGACCATCAATCCTGATGTTAAGTTTCTCGCTTTCTTTTTTTGCTTAGCTCTCAGTCCATATTCCGTACTCATTAGACTGTTCATTTCATTCAGCAAGTCAAGTAATTTTCCTTCACTTTCACTCAGGATAGCAATGTCATTAGAGAATCATATCATTGATACCCTTTCACCTTGATTTTTGATTCCACTCCTGGACCTTTCTTTTATTTTCAGCACTGTTTCTTCGATGTACAGGTTGAACAGTAGGGACGAAAGACTGAATCCCTGTCTTACACCCTTTCTTGGTCTTCCAGTCTTATTATTCTCTCTTGGCTCTTGTACATATTGTGTACTACTCGTCTCTCTCCCCAAGCTTACCTCCATTTTTCTCAGAATTTCGAACACCTTGTACCATTTTACGTTGCCGAAAGCTGTTTCCAGGTCGGCAAATCCTATGAACGTTTCCTTATTTTTCTTTAGTCTTGCTTCGATTATCAACCGCAAAGTCAGAATTGCGTTTCCTAAAGCCAAACTGATCATCCTGCTGCTGGTAAACTTTTCGGACATCCTGAAAGGTTTACCAGCAGCTATATCATCCGCTCGTGAAAGCTTTCATTCTATGATCATCATCTAACACACCCCCAATTTTCTTTTCCCTTCTTCTGTATATTATTCTTGTCAGCAACTCGAACAGATGTGCTGTTGATCAGGTTGTACGATAATTCTCGCACTTTTTAACTCTTGCAGTCCTCAGAATTGTGAGGATGGTATTTTTCCTAACGTCAGGTGGTATGTCGCCAGACCCATACATTATGCACACCAACGTGAATAGTCGTTTCTTTGCCACTTCTCCCAATGAATTTAGAAATCATTTACCTACCTCTTCTGCCTTATTTGACCTTAAGTCCTCCCGAGATCTCTAAATTCTCATTCTAATACCGGATCCCCTATCTCTTTTACAGCGACTTCTGTTTTTTCTTCTATCACATTAGACAAATAGAGGCCTTCAATGTAGTCTTTCCACCTATCAATCTATCCTCTGCATTTAAGGGGAATTCCCGTACCACGAGTCAGTCCTTCCGACAATCACTTCTTTTTCTAGCTTTTCACATTTTTCATGAAGAAATTTCGTCTTAGCTTCCCTGCACTTCCTATTCATTTCATTCCTCAGCGATTTGTATTTCTGTATTCTTGAATTTCCCTGAACATTTTTGTACTTTCATCTTCCATCGATCAACTGAAGTATCTCTTCTGTTTCCCATGGTTTCTTCGTAGTTACCTTCTTTGTACGTATGTATTCTTCTCCAACTTTCGTGATTGCCGTTTTTGGAGATGTCCATTTCTCTTCAACTGTACTGTCTACTGAACAATTGTTTATTGCTGTATCTACAGCCTTAGACAACTTCAAATGTATTTCGTCATTCGTTGGTACTTCCGTATCTCACTTCTTTGGGTATTGATTTTTCTTGACTAATCTCGTGAATGAAATGATAATTAAATCGACTCTGTAGCTGCAAACAGGCGTTGATATAAATCATTGGGGACATGTGCCCCGACCGGGACTCGAACCCGGGATCTCCTGCTTACATGGCAGATGCTCTATCCATCTGAGCCACTGAGGGCAAGGAGGATAGTGCGCGTATAGGGACTTATTCCTTGCACGCTCCCCCTATCGGTGAGATCCACATTCCCAACATGTCCACACCACTACATTCGTAGAGCGCCTAATAAATGTTTGCCTATCACACTCTTTACTCGTGACAGATTAATCTACCAAGTCCCGTAAGAGCTGGGGCATAGCATCTGCGTTCGCACAAGAAGGTAAATGGCCGGGTAGCCATATTTTAACTACATATGAAGGTAGTATATGTTCCCGAAAGAACAGATTCTACCTTCATATATAGTTAAAATGTTCCCGAAAGAACAGATTCTACCTTCATATATAGTTAAAATATGGCTACCCATGCTGCACGGTCATCAATGATACCTATTCTTTCGGGAAATCTCTTGAACTTCAGCCTAGTCTACATCACTACTACGTTGTGATCTGAGTCTACATCTGCTCCTGGGTACACCTTACAATCTTGTATCTGATATCAGAATGTCTGTCTGGCCATGATGTAATCTAATTGAAATCTTCCCGTATCACCTGGCATTTGCCAAGTATACCTCCTCCTCTTGTGATTCTTGAACAGAGGATTTGCTATTACCAGCTGAAATTTATTACGGAACTTAGTGTTTCTCCTCTCTTATTCCTTGATCCAAGTCCATATTCTCCTGTAACCCTTTCTCCTACCCCATTCCCTACATCTGCATTCCAGTCCCCCATGGCTTTTAGGTTTCCATCTCCTTCACGTACTGTTACCTCTCTGATGAACTCAAGCATAAGAACATGTCGGAAATATTCTGATTTCTCCATCTGACATTCCATTTTCTGGTGGCTTCTGAAATAAGGTTCTTCAATTTTTCTTCCCTGAGGCGAGCCAGCGCTGTTGTCTTACGGGACGGCTCACAAACTCCTGTGAGGTTGTGGGATCGCAGAACCACTCGGCTGAAAGCTGGCTTTGTTCCCTAGTCGGCACATCGGCATGGACCTTTGAAGCTAGAACTTAGTGACCGCAGGTCTCCTGCTAACCCCTGGTACGACGAATTTGTGGGTCCAGTGGGCCGATGCAAGTACGTGAAACTACCATTTGCCTTCTCCACTGTGAGAAAACTTCTGTATTTTACAGTCAAATCACATGGTTCAGTGGCATCGACACTGACGCGAATGTGTGGCGACACAACAAATACAGTACACTAAGTTCTGGTGATGTAACTGACATAGAATAAGCGATGGTGAAGAAATTTGACTGGTTTCCCCTGCGTTTTGGTGTACTCAGTGAAATTCTTGTTCGTCACTGTTGCGAAAGTGAATTCTTCCGTCCTGACTCGGTTTTTGGGAGCGGAGAGGAACGTAAAGGAGACGCGGGGACAGTGTGGAGATACATGACCCAGGCGCAGCCAGGCGCACTTTTCTGAGTCTTGGCTAAGTGTCGCTTTTAATGTTAGCAATGTCTTCGCTCAGAGCAGATCGCAATTTGCGATGTCTGTTCCGCAACTTGTGTTGCTTCTTCAGTTGTTTCACTTACTTGGATCTTTGATCAATTAATTACCTTGTGTTTGCGGGCTGCACAGATTTGGAAAGCCTATGATGATTCAAGAGCGATCTTCTATGTAGCTTGAAGTACCAACCAGTTGTTAACGCTACGTTCTGTACCAACTGCGCTTCACTCAAGTAGTTATTCGTTGTAATTTTGCGAAAATCAACGTGTATTTCATTGTGAAAGTGGCGTTTTTAATCTGTCAGCTTCTCTCTCTCTCTCTCTCTCTCTCTCTCTCTCTCTCGGTCTCTCTCTCTTTCTGAGCCTTGTCCCGCGGCGACGTAGGGTCGGCCATGTTTAATCTGATGTGGTATGTTGAGAGTTTAAGAGGTGCCTAGATGACCTTCCTGTCGCGACCCCGTACCCCCAGGAAGGAATTAGTGTACCCCAGCTGTCTGCGTCTAGTAAAAGCCATGAAATAGTGCGAACGTGTGACAAATGTCTGCGAGTCGTGTAACTGAGGCCGATGCGTGGGGACCAGCCCAGTATTCACCTAGGGGCATGTGGAAAACCGCCTAAAAACCATATCCAGACTGACTGGCATACCGACCCTCCGTCTTTAATCCGCCGGGCGAATTCGATCCTGGGCCGGCGTGCCTACCCGAGTCCAGGAAGCAGCGCGTTAGCGCTCTCGGCAATCCTGGCGGGTTTTTTAATGTGTCAGCTTCGATTCATATAAAATATGAAGTGTAGTAAACTCATTTTGAGCTCCTTGATATTTGTGAGCATCAAGCAAGCAATTAGTTTTAATATAATTACGTGGCTCGATATTCACCTTTCTTCAAACAGGTAATTGTAAATTATTTCACTGTGCTTGGGAAAAACACATACGTTAAAGTGACGAACAAGAATTTCACTGAGTACACCAAAACGCCGGGGAAACCAGTCAAATGTCTTCACCATCGCTTATTCTATGTCAGTTACATCACCAGAAGTTAGTATTCTGTATTTGTTGTGTCGCCACACATTCGCGTCAGTGTCGATGCCACTGAACCATGTGATTTGACTGTAAAATACCGAAGTTTTCTCACAGTGGAGAAGGCAAATTGTAGTTTCACGTACTTGCATCGGCCTACTGGACCCACAAATTCGTCGTACCAGGGGTAAGCAGGGGACCTGCTGTCACTAAGCTCTAGCTTCAAAGGTCCATGGCGATGTGTGGACTAGGGAAGAAAGCCAGCGTTCAGCCGAGTGGTTCTGCGGTCCCACAAAACTTTCGTCCTAAAACTGTCCTGGTCAGGCAATCCTAATCCAAAAAAGAAAAACATGACAGGCTACTTCGCATAGTTAAGTTGTGCTCCCACTGCCACGGCGTTCCATTGTAAAACAAGTGCCCCTACTTGGAATATTCAATGCACGTTAAAGAATATTCATTTCATTTAATTCAAATTTATTCACCACAGTGGGGAAATTATAGAGTTTAGCTGGCTGTAAGTAAACCAATTTGTTGGCTGAATGTTGTATAGCGTGTATAGCGGGTTATGTGTTGAGTACGTAGGTGCGGTTGACAGTTTGCGCATTCCACTGTCGAGCCCCAACACGCCAATGCACAGTCCGATAACAAGCAAGAATATTTTACTGTCATCGTCAAGAAAATACGAAGCAGGAAATGAATTTGGAAGGTTCATACCAAACGTCAGACAGGGATTGCCTGTATTTGCTAAAACAAAAGTGTCAGTCAAATCCGCCCATAGTTTAGACTGTAATCAAATTGTGTGATGTTCAAAATGGTTCAAATGGGTCTGAGCTCTATGGGATTTAACATCTGAGGTCATTAGTCCCCTACAACTTAGAACTACTTAAACCTAAATAACCTAAGGACATCACACACATCCATGCCCGAGGCAGGATTCGAACCTGCGACCGTAGTAGTCGCGTGGTTCCGGACTGCAGCGCCTAGAACCGTGTGGCCACCACGGTCGTCTTGTCTGATTTAATCATTAAAAATTCCACTAAGAAAGAATTGACTTTTAACTTTAATAGTTGTGTTTACTAGTCCAGATAAATTAAGTGCACACAAGCAGAAGTGTTAACTGAAATTAACGACATATTTAAGGAATTAAAAGGCAATGAAATGGTATTAGAAACCAGATACTTGTTTGGTTTCATCGGGCATAAAATTCACATTAAATGCTTGGCTTACAAATGTTCTTCAGCATTTATATATCAATAAGGACAGCAAAGAAAGTAACTAATCACTGTAGCTCCCCTCCTACAGTCATGGCCCTTTGTAGCATTTACGTGTTGCATCATTTTCCTTTCAGCCCGTCACAGATATAATGCTGAAAGCACAGGTCGACGACTGTAGGAAGCTTTGACTGAACACTTTCTTGCATCGCCAGGACTGAATGAAGTTGTATTCTACACGAACACCACTTACTTGCACATCATTAACTAAATACGCAACATCTTTTACAATAATGCACGTGAGAAACACACAATTTTAAGCTTTAAATTTTATCAGAAAACGCCATTCATTGTCGAAACTAATTGCACCATGATAGAGTTTCTAGCATCTTTGGGTAGTTGAAATATCTCAACAGAAATTTTAGCTTAGTTTCCCAGTAGTTTAAGTGGTTATGGGCTGCTTAGTTGATTATGGGCCGTTTCGTCATCAAACCGCCTGCCACCTCAAATAACACGTTACTTTTCAACCGCACTACTCAGCATAAGTTTTCCATCATCAACGTACCTCAGGCGAAAAATCAAAAGTGTACCATGTGTGTCACAGGTGTAATATATAGTTTTTTCGCCCAAGACTCCGTATTATTTCGCTCAATACGCAGTGTTTCGTATAAAATGAGAAACATCAAGCTAAGGCGCCTAAGTATTATTACGAACGACACGCAGTCTCCGAGGAAACCGTACTTCGCCTTCTGTTCTCTTACGGCTCGCAATAACCGCTCTCGCACCACTTCGGTTACGAGTCTTCTTTATTACGTTATAAGTTCGTTAGCGAGGTGGCCATTGGCGATGGAAGACGTACCTAGAGCGGCGTTTATAACCTGCTCGTAACTCACCTCCAAAGCGGGAGAAATCCATGACGTCGACAACTTTACAGTTTGGCGTAATAAAGATCGGGCCACGAACTTCATTCTCTCTTTTATGTATTTAATTTCTTTCCTCATACGAGGCCATAAAGGGCAGAGAGCCCATAGGGCGGGATACCGTCCTCCATAAAGGCTTCCTCTTAGGAACAGACGCTCAAGACCTGCTGAGTGGAGCAGCCACATCTTAAGCTTTTCAACACCCGAAGGGCTTTCGCTCAACAGAGTGAAGCAGTACTCTTGTGTCCTGCCTCTCGAGTAATAAGAAAACCTACACATTACTAACTATGTGAAAAATAAATAAACAAACCGAGTCACGAATTAACAGCATTTTTATCCTGTAGAAAGCCGGTGTGACTATACAGGGTGGTCCATTGATCGTGACCGGGCCAAATATCGCACGAAATAAGCATCAAACGAAAAAACTACAAAGAATGAAACTCGTCTAGCTTGAAGGGGGAAACCAGATGGCGCTATTGTGGGTCCGCTATATGGCGCTGCCATAGGTCAAACGGATATCAACTGCGTTTTTTTAAATAGGAACCTCCATTTCTATCACATATTCGTGTAATACGTTTAAAAATTTGAACGTTTTAGTTGGACCACTTTTTTTGCTTTGTGATAGATGGCGATGCAATAGTCACAAAAGTATAAGTACGTGGTATCATGTAACATTCCTCCAGTGCGGACGGTATTTGCTTCGTGATTCATTACCAGTGTTAAAATGGAACGTTTACCAATTGCGGAAATGGTCGATATCGTGATGATGTATGGCTATTGTGATCAAAATATCCAACGGGCGTGTGCTATGTATGCTGCTCTGTATCCTGGACGACATCATCCAAGTGTCCGGATCGTTCGCCGTATAGATACGTTATTTAAAGAAACAGGATGAAACGTCAACCACAACCTGCAACAAATGATGATGCCCAAGTAGGTGTTTTAGCTGCTGTCGCGGCAAATCGCACATCAGTAGCAGTCAAATTGCGCGAGAATCGGGAATCTCAAAAACGTCGGTGTTGAGAATGCTACATCAACATCGATTACGCCCGTACCATATTTCTATGCACCAGGAATTGCATGGCGACGACTTTGAGCGTCGTGCACAGTTCTTCCACTGGGCACAAGAGAAATTACGGGACGATGAAAGATTTTTTGCACGCGTTTTATTTAGCGACGAAGTGTCATTCACCAACAGCGGTAAGGTAAACCGGCATAATATGCACTAATGGGCAACGGAAAATCCACGATGGCTGCGACAAGTGGAACATCAGCGCCCTTGGCGGGTTAATGTTTGGTGCGGCATCATGGGAGGAATGATAATTGGTCCCCGTTTTATCGATGGCAATCTAAATGGTGCAATGTATGCTGATTTCCTACGTAATGTTCTACCGATGTTACTACAAGATGTTTCACTGCATGACAGAATAGCGATGTACTTCAACACGATGGATGTCCGGCACATAGCTCGCATGCGGTTGAAGCGGTATTGAATAGCATATTTCATGATAGGTGGATTCGTCGTCGAAGCACCATACCTTGGCCCGCATGTTCACCGGATCTGACGTCCCCGGGTTTCTTTCTGTGGGGAAAGTTGAAGGATATATGCTATCGTGATTCACCGACAACGCCTGATAACATGCGTCAGCGCATTGTCAATGCATGAGCGAACATTACGGAAGGAGAACTACTCGCTTTTGAGAGGAATGTCGTTTACGTTCTGCCAAAGGCATTGAGGTTAACGGACATCATTTTGAGCATCTGTTGTATTAGTGTGGTATATACAAGTAATCACGCTGTAAAAGCATGCGTTCTCAGATATGATAAGTTCACAAAAGTACATGAATCACATTGGAACAACCGAAATAAAACGTTCAAACGTACCTATGTTTTGTATTTTAATTTAAAAAAACCTACCTGTTACCAACTGTTAGTCTACAATTGTGAGCCATATGTTTGTGACTATTTAAGCGCCAACTAAATCATTCATATTTCTTTACGTACTACACAAATATGTAACAAAGAATGTGGGTTCCTATCTTTAAAAAAAACGCAGTTGATATCCGTTTGACCTATGGCATCTAGCGGGCCAACCATATCGCCATCTGGTTTCCCCCTTCAAGCCAGACAAGTTTCGTTCTTTGTAGTTTTTTCGTTTGACGCTTATTTCGTGAGATACTTGGCCCGGTCACGATCAATGGACCACCCTGTATACGAGGCCTTTCGGAAAGTAAGGTCCGATCGGCCGCGAAATGGAAACCACTGTGAAACTCAAAAATGTTTTATTTGAAACAGTTAGCTAGACCTTCCATCTACTTCTCTACATAGTCGCCGCTCAGACTTAGACATTTGTTGTAGCGTTGTACGAACTTCCGAATGCCCTCGTCGTAGAAGACAGCCGCCTGTGCTTTCGCCAAATCTCTACGCTGGTCTACACCTCGTTGTCTGTGGCAAAATGTTGTCTTCATAGCCGGCGGTTCATCTGAGTAGAAACGAAAGTTAGTGGAAGCCAGTTATGGGCTGTATTGTTGGTTATCAAACACTTCCCATCGAAAACGTTGTAAGAGCATTTTCGTTGTGCCTGCACAGTGCGTGCGAGGCGAGAATTCTCACGAAGAAGGAAAATCATGAAATTGATGTTATGTGGGTTGAAGAGCTCCAGGCGAAATTTCTGACCAGACCCTCGCACTTGGCGGGAGACTCTCTTTTCTAGGCATCTTTACATGCTCACTGTGCGCTCAAAACTGAAAAGAGCGATCAGACGCGATCGGCGGCCATACACATCTGTGCAAAACTTCATCGGATTTTCACTCCCTGAAACTCTGTACAACCTCTGGTTCTTTCAGTTTATCCAGGTCCCATCTCCTTAAATTCCCACCCTTTTGCAGTTTCTTCAGTTTTAATCTACAGTTCATAACCAATAGATTGTGGTCAGAGTCCACATCTGCCCCTGGAAAGGTCTTACAATTTAAAACCTGGTTCCTAAATCTCTGTCTTACCATTAGATAATCTATCTGATACCTTTTAGTATCTCCATGGTTCTTCCATGTATACAACCTTCTTTCATGATTCTTGAACCAAGTGTTATCTATGATTAAGTTATGCTCTGCGCAAAATTCTACCAGGCGGATTCCTCTTTCATTTCTTAGCCCCAATCCATATTCACCTACCATGTTTCCTTCTCTCCCTTTTCCTACTCTCGAATTCTAGTCACCCATGACTATTAAATTTTCGTCTCCTTTCACTACCAGAGTAATTTCTCTTATCTCATCATACATTTCATCAACTTCTTCGTCATCTGCAGAGCTAGTTGGCATATAAACTGACATGGCGTTTGATAATGGAAGCAAAACTTAAGGAAAATCAAGACACCTTCGTATGATTTATCGACATGGAAAAAGCGTTTGATAATGTAGAATGGGGCAAGATGCTCAAAAATCTGACAAAGATAGAGGTAAACTATAGGGAGAGACGGGTAATGTACAATATGTACAAGAGCCAATAGGCAATAATTAGACAGGAGAACTAAAAACGAAGTCCTTGGATTAAAAATGGTGTAAAACAGGGACCTAGTCTTTCGCCTCTACTGTTCAATCTGTACTTCAAATAAGCAATGATGGAAATAAAAGAAAGTTTCAGGAGTGGAACTAAAATTCAAGATGAACGAATATGAATGATACGAATCGCTGATGATATTGTTATCCTGAGTAAAAGTGAAGAAGAATTACTGATCTGACGAATGGAATGAACCGTCTAGTGAGTACAGAGTATGGATTGAGAGTAAATCGAAGAAAGACGAAAGTAATGAGAAGTAGCAGAAATTAGAACAGCGAGAAATTTAACACCAGGATTGATGGTCATGAAAAAACCGATGAAGTTAAGGAATTCTTCTACTACCAAGGCAGCAAAACAACTAATGACCGACGGAGCAAGGAAAACCTCAAAAGCAAACTAGCACTGGCAAAAAGGGCATTTCTGGCCAAGAGAAATCTACATCAAAAATTTGCCTTAATTAGAGGAAGTTGTTTCTGAGAATGTACGTTTGGAGCACTGCATTGTATGGCAGTGAAACATGGACTGTGAGAAAAGCGAAACAGATGAGAATCGAAGCATTTGAGATGTGGTGCTACAGACGAATGTTGAAAATTAGTTGAACTGGTAAGGTAAGGATTGAGGAGATTCTGCGGAGAATCGGAGAGGAGAGGAATGTTTGGTAAACACTGGCAAGGAGAAATGGTTCAAAGAGCTCTAAGCACTATGGGACATAACATCTGAGGTCATCAGTCCCCTAGACTTAGAACTACTTAAACCTAACTAACCCAAGGACATCACACACAGCCATGCCCGACGCAGGATTCTAACCAGTGACCGTAGCAGCAACGCGGTTCCGGACTGAAATGGCTAGAACCGCTCGGCCACAGTGGCCGGCTGTCAAGGAGAAGGAACATGATAATAGGTCATGTGTTAAGACATCAGGGAATGAATTCCATGGTAATAGAGGGTGCCGTAGAGGGCAAAGACTGTAGAGGAAGGCAGAAATTGGAATATATGCAGAAAATAAGTGGGGACGTAGGTTGCAACAGCTATCCAGGATATCAATGACCAGTTGCAGTAGTTGAGCGCATTGGCTTGCCATGCACGGGGGCACGGGTTCGATTCCCCGCTGGGGTGGGAGATTTTCTCCCCTAAGGGACTGGGTGTTGTGCTGTCATCATCATTTAATAGCCATTGTCGACGCGCAAGTCACCTAGCGTGGCGTCGCTCTCAATAAGACTTGCACTTGGCGGCCGTACTTCCCTCCTGGGAACTCCGGCCACTGACGCCGTACGCTCACTCATTTCATTGCAGTAGGTGTGGGCCACTTTTTCTCAGGAGACATGGCATCCTTCCAGCACTTCCTGCTAAGTCGTAGGGGGTGCAACGTCATACTGGAATGTGGACTCATACTGCCGAGTTCTTTGTAAATTTGAGGCAGTTTTGTAACCACCGAAATAACATCTCATACCTGCTCAATCCGTGAAATTTAATTTCGTTTCCTCCTATCATTCTGTGAGCTTCAGTTTCACTGTTAGGCATTTTATTTGAGTGTTTAGTGCTTAAATAATCATCTGTCTACTGGAGAATAAACTGAGGATTTGGCGAAGTGGTGAGAAACTGGATTCGTATGCGGATGGATGGCGGCGCAAATCCTGACCGTTCATCAAAATTTGTTTTTTCCGTGATTTCTCTTGATCGCGTCGGAGTGGTTCCTTTGAAAGGTTACGTCTGACTTCCTTCAACATGACTTCTCTAGTTCTAGCTCGTTATCCTTTCGTCGATGGTACATTTAACTGTAATCCTCCTTCCAGTTTAGAGAACTTATGTACTGTCAACGTAGAAATATTTAAATTATTGGAACTGTCATCATAAAAAAAAAGAAATTAATCTGATCAGCAGCGTTATATCCCAGTCATGGATAGTATACTGTTTTTCATTAATAATTCATTTTTTCTGTGACGATGGTGTATATTCCAGTCATGGAAATACGTCTCACTTTGTTAACATTATGGTAGTGATCACTGTAAGGGATCCGGAGTCCCTAACTTAGTGTTATTATTTGTGAATACACACATGTCGATAGTTCTCGATGATCGACGGTGAAGAGTCGGAAGCGCTGTAGCTGTCAAGTTACAACACTACTGCTTCTTTTAAATCAGCAATATACCGGTAACTTTTCTCCTGTGAGAGGATTTTAATTCGACCGCTTTCGTGCCTATAATGCTTAAGCAATCGGACTATTCTCTTTCTCTAAAGATTTCTGTGGAAAGGAAGCAACAGCAAGACAAACGGGAATCGAAACAATATTCTATTAGTAATAAAGTAAGCTGCAGTTTCATAAAAGGAAACAGTCAACAGCCTAGTTAGGCACAGTTGTACCAATTACTAGTGCGGTCCATAATCAAAGTTAACTGTTGAGACTGACTTTACTTGATACAGAAATTATGTTTGGCAAAATAGGTCACCAAGTAGTAATGACGTTTATCAAACAGTGTAACAGTAGATTCGCATAAAAAACACAAGGAATATTTACTGCTTTTGTAAGAACTGGCTATCAGTATAACTTACTAACGATTATTATAGGTTAATAATTACTAATTGTGAAGCAATATTAACTTGGTTCTTTTACAGCTTATTTATTGGGAAATACTGCCATTAAAATGGTTTTCAGGTAATTACATTCTGTATTCTGATTATTATTTGTATTTTCAAGGACAGTTCACTTCCTTATACTATTTAGCTGAAATGGAACGTGCGGTATCTGGATCTAGTATAATTTGAATAGTTGTAGCCAGTTGCTTACTATAGTACTTATAATTAGCATGGGGACCGTGAAACTAATCTATCAGTTGACTCAGATCAAGGTTGAATATTTTAGTCCCAACACAATATCAGAATCGCTATTAATTATATACACACGAAATTATGTACACTTTTACTTCCAGACCTGCTCAATAATTAATCCCTAAGCTGGCCCTTCAAAGTCTACTAGCCAGTAAGTATAATGAGTCACCATGGATTTTGCACGTGACTATACCACTACACTACGATTTCAAAAGGAATAATCTTTAAGCTGAATACTTTAAAGCTTTTGTTGGCAATTGCACTTTTGGTGAAACTATAGTTATCATTTTATGAGAAATGTGGTATACTTCAGAACTTAGGTTCACTGAATGCTTATGAAATTTACTACTCCGCAAAGTTTATTAATTGTAGTGAAAGTTTGCTGACTTGATTGTTCAGCTCAATACACTAGGAAACTCGGATATATCGCAGCACCTGGGCTAGGACACTCTCTAAGTACATGACTAAGGATAAAGTACTTGATTCAGCACAGTGCTGAAAGAACATTGGAAAATAAACCGCATAACAGGCCCATGCAATTACGCAGTACTCAACGGATAATTTGAGATGAAGGTGGTGGCAGTGTCGATCTCCTGTGGCTATTCAAAAAATGGCGGTGGAAGTATCCATGCCTCCTGCTGTCTAACAAGCTCTGAATATTTCCTTCATATTGGCCGATGTTCGCAGCACGGAGCTAGCCAAAGTATGGCATGAAAAATAAGGCAAATTAATTCCACATCCGAGGGAATATTATACTTATAACCTTGCTGTTCTTCTTGCCACATTCCGTTCATAAGACGTAAGCACTTTGCCTGCTAGCCACCGACAGATTCTTGCCACAAAGGAGCATTGCAGTGCGAACGCCAAATCTACCTTTTCCATTCCCGCCAAGCCAGTTTAGTTGCACTGGAACTTGCCTTTAACTTTAACATGATTACAAGCCTACTTTCTCTATGTGTGAGCCAATATAACAAGTAAAATATTAACGTTTCCAGTCTTTTACAGGTCATAATTTTTGAAATTACACGGGTAAATTAATTACATTGACATAACTTTGCATAAATAACGAATAAAACATATACTTAGATATTACAGAAAGAATTCGGTGATAAAGAAGCCACATTAAGTCAAAGCAGACAAAGAAGTTAGATAAGCCACATGTAGATAAGATGGATAATAGTGTACAAAGTTAGTTTGGTGGTAGTCTAGAAGAAGAGCTCTCTAATGCTCGTCGTTGAAACGTGATTTATTTTCAAAGAATATTCGTAAGAATTTATTTTATTTATTAGAGACTCACCAAGAACATTAACACATTCAATCACACTATTTAAGAACGGAAGTAGTTGCCAGGGAGTAACTGATGAAATCATAAGCAAATTCCTTTTTAACAAATGGTAATTTATTCACTTCAATGGTGCCTAAAGCTTTTAAAAAGAAACAGATTTAAATTATAATCAGAAAGCCCCCTCTAAATATCAAGTTACAATTTATTCAGAGGCAGAAAGAAACAATTTTTTTTTACTTTATGAGCTTTCGGGCTGAGAACCTTGCCGCTCCCTTTTGACACGGCCGTAGTTACGACCGCTCACAACAACCTCTGAAAGACTACACTGGTGCAAATCTGCAACACACCAGATTACTTTAAACTAAAAGTTTTAACAATTCACACAAACACTCAAACTATATACCCCGGAGGAGGAATGGAAATGGTACAACACACTAAAATTAAAATATTAACTTTGCCACCGAAGACGCAACTTGATTTTAACTTCTCAGAAAAGTCTTACGGTCAAAGGGTGGCAACCTTATATACTAAAATTACAATTTATATAAAAGCCCATGAAATGCAATCTTATACAAAATTATACAAGGTTGGCCTGACAATTTAACATGCTCTACAGTACACAGGTAACGCCTCTCAAGATGATAGGAAAGATCAAAAAGTATTTCAGGAATTAGGCCGTTACACACCAAGCAACAAATTCGGTAACACACCAAATCCGATAAACATGACAGAGGCATCTACTAACGTACGGCAGATTGATGGGGAGATTACCGAACAACCCGAACCGCAGGTTGCTCTAACCCGCCCCTAAAAAGGAAAACGGACCACCCAATTGATAAATAACCTCCTTCCCGCGGGTGGGCAAACGGAGAAGAATGGTGGGACGACCCCAAAACAAAACGGCTGGGGACCTTGACCTCACCAAGAAAACAAGTAGAATTTAACAAGTAAATGAAACAACATATCACCAATCACTTAACTTCTAATAAACTGCGATTTCTGGAGAAGACCTGGCGCAGCATCCCCAAATCGCTCTCCCGAACAGTCAGCTGCCAGACGCTTCAACGGACGCAGGAAGGCGCGCCGATCTTCCGTCTCACTGCGTCGCAGCTCGCACCGGCCAGACCGATGTTGTGGGTTGACTCCTGTTGCTCTCGTGTCGACCGCGAAGCCACTACCCCCTCCTATACGGCGCGGTCCACTGGACTCACGTGCCGACCTCACATGCGCCGATGCTCAAGACGAACAAGTTATCGATCCAGCCGCCTTGACCATTGTCTGAGCAAACTCGGGAAAACTGGCGGCCTAACGCGCAGAGTCAGATGCAGGAACTAAGCCCCGACCGAGAGACCACTTGCTGAGTTCTCTTAGTGGCTGAGTGGAAATACTCTCATTTTGCCGGATTTAAAGGTTGATCCGAACGAAAGACATACTAGCACTCCGGACGACAGACAGACACTAACTGCCTCACAACTGCGGACGAGAGACTGACCCAGACTGACCCCAGACTCCCCACTGGCGAGCTCATAGCGCCCCTTAAATGCACGTGAGCACGCAACCTTTCCCCTTTCCCACCAGAGGGAGACACCAAAGCTGCGATTGCCACAGCGGCGCCACCGCCAGAAACGGAGAGCGACTGCTTCACACTTCGCGCTCCGGCGTGCTCTTCAAAACAGCAATTTTTACCACGGCTCAGTCGTAAGTAGAGACAGAGTACTTTACCTTTGCACTGGTAGATCCTCGACTGTCACTTAACTTTCAGTTATTACTTATGAACAATATTTTTGTTATGTGCAGATATAAAAGAGAACTGTGTGAGTAGTATAATTGGTGTAAACGATAGCTATTTGTAAAGTACCACAGTGGCGTAAGGGAAGAATTTGATGTAAAACTCTTCTGCTCTATCAAACTCGAAACAACCTCAAACTGGCTTACAAAGGTCTAGTAAGCAACAGCGCATCCGCACTGCGTGAATTTTTTAAAGTCATTTCGCCTTCCTTTACCACCGGCTTTCGTATACATTAGTAAGTTAACCATTCATGTGACGGCTATGAAAGGAAATGAATTCTAAAAAAGTTAAGCAACAACTAATTACTTCTGCAATTCGATCTAAACTTAACCTTTCCTAGCACAGTTGCCTCGCAGTATGAAAGCCAGAAAACCAAACAGATTCAATTGTTACGTTTACGCTATTAAAATCTATAAAACTGTGAGAATTGAGGAATGAAATTTGCACAGTCGTCCGTTTTCCACTTTATAAGTTCAAGAACAATGTGTTTTTAATATGCCATGATGAGTTGAGCCCAACTCCCACGTGACGCGCATGCGCTGTGGCTTAGGTTGCTTTTGTAGGCCACTTTGAGGCTGGTTCCCGGCTCGACAGACAGCAAGTGTTCTGCATCAAGTTGTTCGCCTCGACTTCCCCTACGCCAGTGTGGTCCGTTTCAAACAGTAATCATTCAAACCATGCATGAATGAACCATACTGCAGTATTCGCATCTACCACATCAGCCATTATTGGATTGTGGTGTATCTTGAACTGCAGCTTTAGATGCGTATGTGCCATCCGAGTGGCGTGTGACCATTACCGATTAATCGTTATTAGTTTATGCGACAAAAGGGTAATTGCCTCATATTTGTGTTTCAAAAGAATGTATATTTTTTACATTAAAACATCATGGTCCCTCTGTCTATAGTGGAACCAAAATTACATTTAATGTTAGTATGCAGCACAATAAAAATATTGAGGCATCTGCCTTTCCCGTCAGATCAGCCTTATGCTTTTGGCCACGGTCACAAACTAGTATTGGACTGCTTTCTTTTTTTCCAATGAATAGTTTCTCAAATTCGGGAGTATTACACCCCCGTTTACAAGAGCGAACCACCGAACTAGACCAAGTTTCGATCGCTTCAACACAACAGCACCTATTCGGTACATAAAGACATATCTTGAGCCAGTTGATGGTCCATAAATAAGTCTATCCGCCCGCACGAAGGAGATCGTCCGTCGGGGCGACTACGGCACCCATTAATCGGCCCTTAGGAAGATGTATCCTCGTCATTCGCCAAGAGCTGCCTACGAGGATAGATTGTAAGGACCTCTGCCTCTTGACGCTTCTACACTATAAATAAAAATATAGACTTAATCTGTACGTAATTTAATTGTTTTCCTTTCCTGTCCCACTCGCAAATGGAGCGAGGGACAAACTACTGTCTATACGCGTCCGTAGGAGCTCTAATTCCTTTTTGTTTGCCGTCGTTACGCGAAATGTACGTTGGATGGAGTAGAATTCTTCTCCAGTCAACCGAAAATGTAGAATTTTTTCAATAGTGTTTCGCGAAAAGAAAGTCGTCAACCCTGCAATGATTTCCAATTAAGTAAAACAAGCCTCTAAACTGTGTCGATGTCTCTCATTACTCCGACGTGACTCGGAGTTGAAACATTCAAGTAGACTCAAGAATCGTTGGCAACAATGTGCTTTACATAGTCAGCTTTATAGATGAGCTACACTGTCCTGCAATTCCCTCAGTAAACCGAAGTCCACCATTCATCTTCACTACTCCTGACCTTACGCGTGCGTACCATTTGACTTCGCTTTGCAGTATTACGCCTAGATACGAGGGCTGGAACTTAAATAGTGGCAACTACACTACTGGCCATTAAAATTGCTACACCAAGAAGAAATGCAGATGATAAACGGGTATTCATTGGACAAATATATTATACTAAAACTGACATGTGATTACATTTTCACGCGATTTGGGTGCATAGATCCTGAGAAATCAGTACCCAGAGAAACCACCTCAGGCCGTAATAACGGCCTTGATACGCCTGGGCATTGAGTCAAACAGAGCTTGGATAGCGTGTACATGTACAGCTGCCCATGTAGCTTTAACACTATACCACAGTTCATCAAGAGTAGTGACTGGCGTATTGTGACGAGCCAGTTGCTCGGCCACCGTCGACCAGACGTTTTCAATTGGTGAGAGAACTGGAGAATGTGCTGGCCAGGGCAGCAGTCCAACATTTTCTGTATCCAGAAAGGCCTCTACAGGACCTGCAACATGCGGTCGTACATTATCCTGCTGAAATGTAGAGTTTCGCAGGGATCGAATGAAGGGTAGAGCCACGGGTCGTAACACACCGAAAATGTAACGTCCACTGATCGAAGTGCCATCAGTGCGAACAAGAGGTGCCCCACAGGTGTAACCAATGGCACCCTATACCATCACGCCGGGTGATACGCCAGTATGACGATGACGAATACACGCTTCCAGTGTGCGTTCACCGCGATGTCGCCAAACAGGGATGCGACCACCATGATGCTGTAAACAGAACCTGGATTCATCCGAAAAAATGACGTTTTGCCATTCGTGAACCCAGGTTTGTCGTCGAGTACACCATCGCAGGCGCTCCTGCCTGTGATACAGTGTCAAGGGTAACAGCAGCCATGGTCTCCGAGCTGATAGCCCATGCTGCTGCAAACGTCGTCGAACTGTTCGTGCAGATGGTTGTTGTCTTGCAAACGTCCCCATCTGTTGACTCAGGGATCGAGACGTGGCGGCTACACGATCCGTTACAACCATGCTAATAAGATGCCTGTCATCTCGACTGCTAGTGATACGAGGCCGTTGGGATCAAGCACGGCGTTCCGTATTACCCTCCTGAACCCACCGATTGCATGTTCTGCTAACAGTCATTGGATCTCGACCAACGCGAGCAGCAATGTCGCGATACGATAAACAGTAATCGCGATAGGCTGCAATCCGACCTTTATCAAAGTCGGAAACGTGATGGATGGTACGCATTTCTTCTCCTTACACAAGGCATCACATCAATGTTTCACCAGGCAACGCCGGTCCACTGCTGTTTGTGTATGAGAAATCGGTGGAAACTTTCCTCATGTCAGCTCGCTTAGGTGTCGCCACCGGGGACAACCTTGTGTGAATGCCTGAAAAGTTAATCATTTGTATATCACAGCATCTTCTTCCTGTCGGTTAAATTTCGCGTCTGAAGCACGTCATCTTCGTGGTGTAGCAATTTTAATCGCCAGTAGTGGATTTATTCACAACCGATCCAAAAGAGTTACGTATTTGCACCTGTTACTGTCCTTCAGAACAGTCACCAGCTTTGTGTAGAATCCGCTGCCAGCGATGTGGAAGGCGTAGTACACTGTTAGCACAGCCTGTTCTGTTGATTGTGCGAATGGAGTGGTCTACTGCCTATAGAATCTCTGGAACAGTTCTGAAGCGAATGCCACGAAGTGGTTCCTTCATCTTCGGAACTAAATCAAAGTCACAAGGACTTAAGTCCTCGGGGTATGGTGGATGGTACAGTTCTCCCCTGTCCTGTCGACCGAACAGAGCAGCCAAAGCTTGGACTCTACGCGCCCGCGCATTGTCGTGCAAAATGATGAGTGGGTTCCGCAGAAAGTGTCTCCGCTTCTACCGCAAACCTGGTCGCAGGTGATGCTCCAAAAGCGAACAGTAATACTGAGTACTGACTGTCTGCCATGAAGGAACGTAATGCGTTAGGATAACACCATCACAGTGTCACCGTTACGTTAGACCGCTCGCTCACAAGTGACTGTGTTTCCCTCGATTGCGCGCATGCCGGTGACGTAGGACGAGAGAGGGCATTTGCTCGGAGGTAAGGGAGTTTTGTCAACAACGTGTGCCATCAGCGACAATAGTAGAGTCCACTGCATAGTGTCTCCACAGCAGTGTTGCCACTATTTAATTCCAACGTACGTATTTAATCGACGTGACTGTCAAGCAGAATACTTGTATTACTAGATGCCATCAATTAGTAATGCGACACTTTTCTTTCTTGGCCAATTTCGGTTGAAAAAATACATTATTTTGTCGTGGGACATGTTGGTGTGTGGGGGGGGGGGGGGAGAAGGAGGGGGCGGCGCTGCTATACGTAGCCTTCAAAACGAAGACTTTAACGGAGGGACGTTCCAAGGAGGGAGCTGTCATTGAGTTTCTTTTGGCGGAAATCCAGATCACCGCAGAAGTTCATAGGCGCTTGCAGAATGTCTACGAAGACCTTGTTGTGAACTATAGCTCGGTGATTCGTTGGTCAAGCAGTCTATCATCACTGCAACAACGTCGCGGAAACCTGACCTTTCTCCCTCGTGTCGGCTAGACGCACACACAGCTGTGACACCTCCTATTTTGTAACGCGTGGACACACATTCGAGGTGATCGACAGATAACATCACAATGAAACGCCTCGCTGCACAAGTGGACGTCTTTCTTGGTAGTGCTCACACACTCGAACACCAATTGGGGTAGCAAAGGTGTGTGATCCCTGGGTTCCTCGCCGCCTAGCAAAAGACCATAAAGAATAGCGGACCAACTACGTGGAATTTCTTGCGCATTACGAGGCAGATAGTGACAATTTTTTGTCGAATAACGTCACAGGCGTTGAAACATGAGGTCAGCACCTCGAAACGGAAACAAAACGGCAATCGATGGAGTGGAATCAAACCACCTCTCCACCGAAAAGAATTTCAAAGCCGCAACCTTCGCCGTTAAAGTCATGGTCTTCTGCGACTCTGAAGGGGTTGATATTGTGCCTGATATCCTCTCACCCCTACTTTTTTTCAGCCGTCATTCTTCTTACTGGTTTGATGCGGGTCGCCACGAATTCCTCTCCTGTGCCAAGCTCTGCATCGCAGAGATACAATTGCTACCTATGTCCTCAATTATTTGCTGAATGTACTCCGGTCTCTGTCTTCCTCTACAGTTTTTACCCTCTACAATTCTCTTGTATCATGGAAGTTATTTCCTGATGTTATAGCTGATGTCCTACCACCCTGTCCCTTCTCTTTGTCAGTGTTTTCCATATACACTTCTGGAAATGGAAAAGAGAACACATTGACACCGGTGTGTCAGACCCACCATACTTGCTCCGGACACTGCGAGAGGGCTGTACAAGCAATGATCACACGCACGGCACAGCGGACACACCAGGAACCGCGGTGTTGGCCGTCGAATGGCGCTAGCTGCGCAGCATTTGTGCACCGCCGCCGTCAGTGTCAGCCAGTTTGCCGTGGCATACGGAGCTCCATCGCAGTCTTTAACACTGGTAGCATGCCGCGACAGCGTGGACGTGAACCGTATGTGCAGTTGACGGACTTTGAGCGAGGGCGTATAGTGGGCATGCGGGAGGCCGGGTGGACGTACCGCCGAATTGCTCAACACGTGGGGCGTGAGGTCTCCACAGTACATCGATGTTGTCGCCAGTGGTCGGCGGAAGGTGCACGTGCCCGTCGACCTGGGACCGGACCGCAGCGACGCACGGATGCACGCCAAGACCGTAGGATCCTACGCAGTGCCGTAGGGGACCGCACCGCCACTTCCCAGCAAATTAGGGACACTGTTGCTCCTGGGGTATCGGCGAGGACCATTCGCAACCGTCTCCATGAAGCTGGGCTACGGTCCCGCACACCGTTAGGCCGTCTTCCGCTCACGCCCCAACATCGTGCAGCCCGTCTCCAGTGGTGTCGCGACAGGCGTGAATGGAGGGACGAATGGAGACGCGTCGTCTTCAGCGATGAGAGTCGCTTCTGCCTTGGTGCCAATGATGGTCGTATGCGTGTTTGGCGCCGTGCAGGTGAGCGCCACAATCAGGACTGCATACGACCGAGGCACACAGGGCCAACACCCGGCATCATGGTGTGGGGAGCGATCTTCTACACTGGCCATACACCACTGGTGATCGTCGAGGGGACACTGAATAGTGCACGTACATCCAAACCGTCATCGAACCCATCGTTCTACCATTCCTAGACCGGCAAGGGAACTTGCTGTTCCAACAGGACAATGCACGTCCGCATGTATCCCGTGCCACCCAACGTGCTCTAGAAGGTGTAAGTCAACTACCCTGGCCAGCAAGATCTCCGGATCTGTCCCCCATTGAGCATGTTTGGGACTGGATGAAGCGTCGTCTCACGCGGTCTGCACGTCCAGCACGAACGCTGGTCCAACAGAGGCGCCAGGTGGAAACGGCATGGCAAGCCGTTCCACAGGACTACATCCAGCATCTCTACGATCGTCTCCATGGGAGAATAGCAGCCTGCATTGCTGCGAAAGGTGGATATACACTGTACTAGTGCCGACATTGTGCATGCTCTGTTGCCTGTGTCTATGTGCCTGTGGTTCTGTCAGTGTGATCATGTGATGTATCTGACCCCAGGAATGTGTCAATAAAGTTTCCCCTTCCTGGGACAATGAATTCACGGTGTTCTTATTTCAATTTCCAGGAGTGTATTCCATATATTCATTTCCTCGCAGATTATCGGAAGATCATTCTCGTGCCTTACCTTAGCAGTTAAGCTATTTTTCAACATTCTTCTGTAGCACCACAGCTCAAATGCTTCGATTCTCTGCTTTTCCACTTTTCCCGCAATCGCTGTTTCACTCTGCCGCGCGGGATTAACCGAACGACCTAAGGCGCTGCGGTCATGGACTGTGCGGCTGGTCCCGGCGGAGGTCCGAGTCATCCCTCGGGCATGGGTGTGTGTGTTTGTCTTTAGGATAATTTAGATTAAGTAGTGTGTAAGCTTATGGACTGATGACGTTAGCAGTTAAGTCCCATAACATTTCACACACATTTGAACATTTTTGAACATGTTTCACTCTGATACCATGCTGTGCTCCAAACGTACATTCTCAGAAATTTCTCTTAAAATTAAAGGTCTGTGTTAGATACTACTAGGCTTCTCTTGGGCAGGAATGTCCTATTTGACAGTGCTAGTCTGCCTTTTATGTCGTCCTTTCTCCGTCCGCAATGGGCTATTTCACTGCCTAGGTTGTACAATTCCTTTATGTACTTCGTGACCATCAATCCTGATGTCAAGTTTCTCACAGTTCTCGTTTCTGCTATTTCTCGTTACTTTCGTCTTACTTCGACTTACTCTCAGTCAATATTCTGTACCATTAGACTGTTCGTTCCGTTCAACAGATCATGCAGTTCTTTTCCTTCGCTTTCACCGAGGACAGTAACGTCGTCAGTGAATCTTATCATTGATATCCTTTCACCTTTAATTTTAATTTCACTGTTGAACCTAAGTCTTATTTCTATCATTACATTTCGATGTACAGACTGAACAATAGGGGCGAATGACTTCATCCCCGTCTTACACCGTTTGTAATCCGAGAACTTCGTTCCTGATATTGCACCCTTATTATTCCGCCTTGGCTCTTGTACATATATGTTATTGGTCTCTCCCTATAGCTTACCACTATTTTTCTAAGAATTTCGACCTTCGTGCACCATTTTACATTATTGATCGCCTTTTCGAGCTCAACGATCCTATGAACATGTCTCGATTTTTCTTTAGTCTTGCTTCCATTATCAACCCAACGTCAGAACTGCCTGCCTGGTGGCTTTACCTTCATGAAAGCCGGACTTAATGTCATCTAACACCTCCTCCACTTTCCTTTCCCTTCTTCTATATATTATTTTTGTCATCAACTTGGATGCATGACCGGTGAAGTTGATTTTGCGATAATTCTCCCACTTGTCAGCTCTGGCAGGCTTCGGAATTGTGTGGATGATATTTTGCCGAAAGTCAGATGGTATATTGCAATAGTCGTTTTCTTAGCACTTCTTCAATTATTTTATAAATTAAAAAAAAAATGGTTTAAATGGCTCTGAGCACCATGGTACTTCTGAGGTCATCAGTGCCCTAGAACTTAGAACTAATTAAACCTAACTAACCTAAGGACATCACACTCATCCATGCCCGAGGCAGCATTCGAACCCGCAACCGTAGTGGTCGCGCGGCTCCAGACTGTAGCGCCTAGAACCGCTCGGCCACTCCGGCCGGCTTATAAATTCCGTTGGAGTGTTATCTGCCCCTTCTGGCTTATTTGATATTAAGTCTCTTAAAACTCTTTTAAATTCTGTTTCTAATACTCTTCTAAATCTACTACTGTCTTTTCTTCTATTACGTCGTCAGACGTGTCTTCCTCCTCCTAGAGACTTTCATTGTATTCCTTTGACCAATCCGCTCTCTCCTCAGCATTTAATACTAGAATTCCCATTAGACGCTTAATGTTACCACCCTTCTTTTAATTTCACCGTAGGTTATTTTGAATTTTCTGTATACTGAGTCAGTCCTTCCTACAATCATTTCTTTTTCGATTACTTCACCCTTTTCATGCAGTCGTTTCGCCTTAGCTTCACTGCACTTCCTATTTATTTCATTCCTAAGCGACTCTTACGCCTGCATTCCTTAATTTCCCTGAATATTTTCATACCTTCTTCTTTCATCGATCAACCGAAGTATTTCCTCTGTTGCCCATGGTTTCTTCACATTTACCTCCTTTGTTGCTATATCTCTCTTTCCAAATTCTGTGATTGCCCTTTTCAGAGACTTCCATTCCTGTTCGCCTCGCGGTGTAACCACGTGCTCTAGGGCGTGTTGTCACAGTCCGCGCGGCTCCCCCGTCGGAGGTTCGAGTCCTCCTTCGGGCATGGGTGTGTTTGTCGTCCTTAGCGTCAGTTAGTTTAAGTTAGATTAAATAAGGTGTAAGCTTAGTGACCGATGACCTCAGCAGTATGGTCTCATAAATTTCCATTTTTCTTTTTCTATTCCTGTTCAAGTGAACAGCCTATTGAGCTATTCCTTATCGCAGTTTTCTATCTGTAGAGAACTACAAGCGTATCTCTTCACTCCACAGTACTTAGACATCCCACATCTTTGCATAGTGGTTCTTCCTGACTAGTCTCTTAAACTTCAGCCTACTCTTCATCATCATCATCATCATCATCATCATTTAAGACTGATTATGCCTTTCAGCGTTCAGTCTGGAGCATAGCCCCCCTTATAAAATTCCTCCATGATCCTCTATTCAGTGCTAACATTGGTGCCTCTTCTGATGTTAAACCTATTACTTCAAAATCATTCTTAACCGAATCCAGGTACCTTCTCCTTGGTCTGCCCCGACTCCTCCTACCCTCTACTGCTGAACCCATGAGTCTCTTGGGTAACCTTGCTTCTCCCATGCGTGTAACATGACCCCACCATCTAAGCCTGTTCGCCCTGACTACTACATCTATGGAGTTCATTCCCAGTTTTTCTTTGATTTCTTCATTGTGGACACCCTCCTGCCATTGTTCCCATCTACTAGTACCTGAAAAGTGGACACCATCCTGTCATTGTTCCCATCTACTAGTACCTGCAATAATCCTAGCTACTTTCATATCCGTAACCTCAACGCTGTTGATAAGGTAACCTGAATCCACTTAGCTGTCGCTCCCATACAACAGAGTTGGACGAAAGATTGAACGGTGCACAGATAACTTAGTCTTGGTACAGACTTCCTTCTTGCAGGAGAGAGTAGATCGTAGCTGCGCGCTCACTGCATTAGCTTTGCTACAACTCGCTTCCTGTTCTTTCACTATGTTGCCATCCTGTGAGAATATGCACCCTAAGTACCTGAAACCGTCCACCTGTTCTAACTTTGTTCCTCCTATTTGGCACTCAATCGGTTTATATCTCTTTCCCACTGACGCTACTTTCCTTTTGGAGATGCTAATCTTCATACCGTAGTCCTTAATGTCTGATCAAGCTCTGAAATAGTACTTCGCAAACTTTCAATCGAATCTGCCATCACAACTAAGTCATCCGCATATGCGAGACTGCTTAGTGTTCACATAGCTTAATCTCACCCAGTCAGTGTATTGTTTTCAACATATGATCCGTAAATAATATAAACAACAGTGGAGACAGGTTGCAGCCTTGTCTTACCCCTGAAACTACTCTGAACCATGAACTCAATTTACCGTCAACTCTAACTGCTGTCTGACTATCCATGTAAAGACATTTAATTGCTCGCAAAAGTTTGCCTCCTATTCCATAATCTCGTAGAACAGTCAATAACTTCCTCCTATGAACCCGGTCATATGCCTTTTCCAGATCTATAAAGCATAGATACAATTCCCTGTTCCACTCATAACACTTCTCCATTATTTGCGGTAGGCTAAAGATCTGGTCCTGACAACCTCTAAGAGGCCTAAACCCACACTTATTTTCATCCAATTGGTCCTCAACAATAACTGAGAAGATTTTACCCACAACGCTGATTAAACAGATACCTCTGTAGTTGTTACAATCTTTTCTGTTTCCATGTTTAATGATTGGTGTGATTACTGCTTTTGTCCAGTCTGATGGAACCTGTCCCGGCTCCCAGGCCAATTCAATTATCCTGTGTAGCCATTTAAGACCTGACATTCCACTGTATGTGATGAGTTCCGACTTAATTTCATCCACCCCAGCTGCTTTATTGCACTGCAATCTATTGACCGTTTTCTCCACTTCCTCAAATGTGATCCTATTTCCATCATCATTCCTATCCCATTCTACCTCGAAATCTGAAACATCACTGATCGTATTTTCACCTACATTGAGCAACTCTTCAAAATATTCCCTCCATCTGCCCAAGGCATCCACCGGATACACCAGCAGTTTTCCTGACCTGTCCAAAATACTTGTCATTTCCTTCTTACCTCCATTTCGAAGACTGCTAATTACACTCCAGAATGGTTTTCCAGCAGCTTGACCCATAGTCTCCAACCTGTTTCCGTAGTCTTCCCAAGATTTCTTCTTGGATGCTGCAATTATCTGTTTGGCTGTGTTTCTTTCTTCAGTGTAACTTTCTCTGTCTACCTGAGTTCTAGTATGTAGCCATTTTTGATACGCCTTCTTTTTCCTTTTACAGGCTGCCTTGACTGTGTCATTCCACCAAGCTGTTTGCTTCATCCTACTTTTACACACTTCTGTTCCAAGACATTCTTTAGCCACTTCTATTACTGCGTCCCTGTACCTTGTCCATTCCTTTTCCAATGACTGTAATTGACTACATTCAACTAACTGGTACCTTTCTGAGATCGCTGTTATGTACTTGTGCCTGATTTCCTTATCCTGAAGTTTCTCCATTCTTATCCTCCTACATATGGACCTGACCTCCTGCACTTTCGACCTCACAATCCCAACTTCACTGCAGATTAAATAATGATCAGTGTCATCAAAGAATCCCCTGAATACACGTGTGTCCATCACAGCCTTCATGAATTCCTGATCTGTTATTACATAGTCAATGACAGATCTGGTTCCCCTGCCTTCCCAAGTATACTGGTGAATGTTCTTATGTTTCAAAAAGGAGTTTGTGATTACTAAGCCCATACTGGCACAGAAATCCAAGAGTTGTTTCCCGTTCCTGTTGGCCTCCATATCCTCTCCAAATTTACCCATAACCTTTTCATATCCTTCTGTTCGATTTCCAACCCTGGCGTTAAAGTCACCCATGAGCAGAACACTGTCCTTGTCCTTTACCCTAACAACTACATCATAAAAACTATCCATCTTATCTTGATCTGTCCCTGCACAATGCGAATATACTGACACAATCCTAATTTTATTGCTAGACACTGTCAAATCTATCCACATCAGTCGTTCGTTTACATACCTTATTGCAACTACGCTGGGTTCCATTCTTTCCTGATGTAAAGCCCTACACCCCATTGTGCTATTCCTGCTGTGACTCATGACAGGTAGACCTTGTATTCTCCCACTTCCTCTTCTTTCTCACCCCTTACCCGAATGTCACTAACAGCTAAAACGTCCAAGCCCCATCTTACTTGCCTACTCTTTGATGTGTCGACAGAAGTGCCGACACAGTGTTATTTTGAGGGGGCCGATAGGCACGCTATCTAACGCAGACGGGCGTGAATTCTGGAACAGGATAACTATTGAATGGTAGCAAGAAACGTACGTAGCTGCTTTATACTTAACTTTATTCGTTGATGAATACAGCGTTCTTCTGGAGACATTTATACTATAACTCTCAAACTATGTACGGCTAATGGCGCCTTGCTAGGTCGTAGCCATGGACTTAGCAGAAGGCTATTCTAACTGTCTCTCGGCAAATGAGAGGAAGGCTTCGTCCGTATTGTCGCTAGCAATGTCGTCGTACAACTGGGGCGAGTGCTCTATCGTATCTCGAGACCTGCCTTGTGGTGGCGCTAGGTCTGCGATCACACAGTGGCGACACGTGGGTCCGACATGTACTAAATGGACCGCGGCCGATTTAAGCTACCACCTAGCAAGTGTGGTGTCTGGCGGTGACACCACATTCCTCCCCCGCAAATCGGCGAACGGTCGTGAGATAAGGCTTCCGCCCGCCGTGGGGAGGACCTAATGTCGACGTATGCAATGAGGTGGGGAGCCTAACAACAGGCGAGGCTGTGCCACCCGCACCCGGCCATTCGGTCCGAGGGGAGCTAGGAAACGCCTGAAAACCTAGTCCAGGGTGCACGTCAACATGCGGTGTATGCGCCCGTACAGAGACAGGAGGGGCCGAAGGGTCGACCTCCATTGCGTCGGGGTAGCCGACGCGCGATGACGTCATGTGGTCCGGAGCGGGAGGGAGTTCCATGGCGGAGGACAGCTGGTCACGGGAAGCGATCGGTGGCGCGTGACCCTGGGAGGCGCTTGGCGGCTGCAGCGAAGCGTCGAATGTGGGCGGCGCCGGCTAGAGTACCGGCGGCTGCGGCTGCGGCGGCGCGTCGCCATGGGGCAAAATGGAAGGCATCGTCGGTAACACCTGGGGATGAGGCGAGCCAGTAGATGGGTCCCCAGGGCGCTGACCGGACGGCACCGTCGCTGAAAGCAGACGGGGAGCGGCAGAACCCGTGCGACGACAGAGGCGCAGCTGATTGAGATGCCGACGCACCTCACCAGAGGCCCCCAAAACCAAATACATCGCACGGCCGAGGCAGCGAAGAATACGCCCTGCGAGCCAACGCTGTGAACCTCGATAGTTGCGATAAAATACAACGTCGCCTGGAGCAAAAGCAGGAGTCTGCCGCTGCACAGGAACCTGATGCGGCGGATGCAGCAAAGACATCAAGGTGCGATGAGGACGACCATGGAGCAACTCAGCCGGCGAGCGACCATCTCGGGGCTGAGAGCGATACGAGGACAAAAAGAGCAACAACGCGTCCTCCCGAGAATGCGACTCTTTCAACTTTAACATCTGTGACTTGAAAGTCCGGACCAATCGTTCAGCGGCACCGTTTGACTGAGGCGAAAACGGCGCGGATGTCAGATGTTGAATACCATTGGCCGGGCAGAATGACTGAAATTCTGCGGACATGAATTGTGGGCCATTGTCGGAAACAATAGTCTGCGGAAGACCTTCAATGCAAAAGATAGCAGACAACGCTTGGATGGTGGCGGAGGACGTCGTGGAAGACATCCGGACAACAAAAGGAAAATTACTGAAGGCGTCGACCAGAACCAACCATCGAGCATTCCAGAATGGACCAGCAAAATCAATGTGCAAGCGTTGCCAAGGGGAAGTGGCTTTTGGCCATGCAAAGACTTTCCGCGGCGGTGCGGATTGTTGTTCGGCACACGCCATGCAAGAAGAACACATATTCGTAATCGCAGCATCGATTCCGAACCAAATACAGTGCTGACGAGCAAGTTGTTTCGTTCGCACTATACCCCAATGTCCTTGGTGAAGAAGCCGTAAAACAGAGGACTGTAACGAACGTGGGACCACGACTCTGGACTGATCATTATCAGAACGCAACAACAAAACACCACGTCGAACAAAAAGTCTCTCCTTGTGAGCAAAAAATCGGCGAACCAACGGATCCGCAATCCGAGACTTTGACAAAGGCCATTGCGTAGCAACAAAACGCAAAACAGGAGCAAGGACAGGGTCAGCAGCTGTGGCGGTAGCTACACGACGAAAATCAATCGGAAACGATTCGACCACTTCATCCGTTTCCGAATCAATGAACATGCCAGCAAGTTCGGAAGAATCGAATGCTGTATCCTCAGCAACAGGCAAACGGGACATCGCATCGGCGTTTCCGTGCTTAGCAGTGGACCGATACAAGATATCGTAGCGGTACTGCGAGAGAAAAATAGACCAGCGAATGAATTTCTGCGCTGCACGCGGAGGTACAGGCTTGTTCGGATGAAAAAGCGATGTCAAAGGTTTGTGGTCTATGATGATGGTAAAGTGACGACCATACAAGAAATCATGGAACTTAGTAACACCAAACACGAGAGCCAAAGCTTCTGTCTCTATTTGTGAGTAACGTCTTTGCGCAGATGAGAGCAATTTTGACGCAAAGGCAATAGGGCGATCATGCGAGCCAACTTTGTGCGCAAGCACAGCACCGATCCCGAAATCCGATGCATCTACCATCAACAAAAGGGGTTTCTGGGGATCTAATGGCGTAAGGCAAGTATTAGGAAGCAACGCCGATTTCAACTGGCGAAAGGCGCGTTCGCATTCCGTCGTTCAGACGAACGGAACACCCTTACGGCGTAAGCGATGAAGCGGAGCTGAAATCGAAAAGGCATTGCGCACATTCACTCACACCTTGCGATTCTAAATCGTTCAATGTTCGTGCGACCTCATCACGCAATGCGTGAGTAACATTGCGCGCTCTGAAAAATTTCGGCTGCGCGTTCATTGTCAGTTCCAAATGTGCTTCATAGTTTTTAGCGCAACCTAAGCCCGGTGCAAAAATGTCTGCAAATTCGTCACACAGACGAGAACCACTGTCTGAAGGCACAGTTTGATTCACTGATAGGACCTGATTTACAATGGACATGTTAAACAACTGAATTAAATCTAAACCAAACAAGTTCACTGCAGAAGAAGAACGAAGAACGTAAAATGACACAAGTTGTGTTTGTCCTTTATATGTTGCAAGAAGAGTGCACTGTCCTAACACAGGTATATTCTGTCCTGAATAACTATGTAACTTAACATTTGCGGCACGCAACAGAGGTGCGCCCAGTTGTTTGTACGTGTCGTGATTGAGCAATGAAACTGCAGCTCCGGTATCGAGCTGGAACGGTATGACCTTGCCATTAAAGTCCAAATCTACAAAAAGCTTATTGTCCTGCTGACGACAAGAGCGACTGTTTTGTGCAATTTGAACAGACACTTGTACAGAATCACTTGCTAATTGACGTGATTTCCGGTGACGTCGACGCACAGTTTGTGTGGGACGAACACAGTCACTGTTAGAGAAAGTGGCACTGGACGAATCGGAATTAACTACCTGAATGTCCATGGGCGAAGGTCCACGATCCTGAGTGTCCTTGGTTCGATTCCGGCGCGAAGCAAAGGACCTGGAATGATTGTGATTGTCTGATCGGAGCTTTTTCAAGCAAACACTTTGAACATGTCCTTTCCTATTACAGGAAAAGCAAATAGCTTGGCGTGACGGGCAATGTTCACGCGAATGTCTAGTAGCACACCGCGGGCATGATTTCACTGCATTTGTGGGCTGGCGCGGCACACCTGGTTTAGAGCGCGGCGGCAGCTGCGTTTGTTTGCGCGATGGCAGTTGACCGGGCCGCGCAGCTCGCCCGGCGGGCCGGTTAATGTTACACACTGCTGGCGAAGTTTCAAAAGATTCCTGAGCACAGTCAAGTGTGTCTTGTCTATCCAATATGTCTATCGCTTGTTGAAGGGAGGGATTAACTAGTTTCAAAATGTGCTCCCGTATGCGAACATCAGAAACGTTCTGTGCAATCGCATCACGTACCATTGTATCTGAATAAGAAAGGCCACAGTCACAGTCAAAGGCACAGTCCCTAGTAAGTCCTTGCAATGTTGCTACCCACTCCCTATTAGTTTGACCGGCCGTACGTTTTGTACAAAAAGACATATACCGTTTTGCAACCACATTAACTGTTTCTTTGAAATAGGCATCTAAAGCAGACAAAATTTCCTCGTAGGACAGAGTTGCTACGTCGCGTCGGGGAAACAATTTCACTATCACACAGTAGGTGGACACACCGACACAAGAAAGCAAAAACGGCTGCCGCTCATTACCTTGAATTCTGTAGGCGGCTAGATGGAAGGCAAACTGGCGGGACCACTCGGTCCACGATTCGTGCGCCGGGTCGTAGTGCCTAAAAGGCGGTGCAACTACGAGTTGTGGCTGCGGTAGCGGTGAAGCGGCGGCTGCCGCATCGGTTTGAATGGCACGTTGACCCTGGACGAGCTGTCCAAGGGCATCCAATAACGCCTGCGTCTGCTGATTCTGCAAGCGATAAAATTCGGACAGTACATCTGGAGATTGTGGCGAAGCCATGACACAAATAAATCAGAGCAAAGCAAGGAGAAAGAACACTTCACTCGTCGCCAAATGATGTGTCGACAGAAGTGCCGACACAGTGTTATTTTGAGGGGGCCGATAGGCACGCTATCTAACGCAGACGGGCGTGAATTCTGGAACAGGATAACTATTGAATGGTAGCAAGAAAAGTACGTAGCTGCTTTATACTTAACTTTATTCGTTGATGAATACAGCGTTCTTCTGGAGACATTTATACTATAACTCTCAAACTATGCAAGGCTAATGGCGCCTTGCTAGGTCGTAGCCATGGACTTAGCAGAAGGCTATTCTAACTGTCTCTCGGCAAATGAGAGGAAGGCTTCGTCCGTATTGTCGCTAGCAATGTCGTCGTACAACTGGGGCGAGTGCTCTATTGTATCTCGAGACCTGCCTTGTGGTGGCGCTAGGTCTGCGATCACACAGTGGCGACACGCGGGTCCGACATGTACTAAATGGACCGCGGCCGATTTAAGCTACCACCTAGCAAGTGTGGTGTCTGGCGGTGACACCACACTCTTCACCACTACAAAATCGTGACGTGAGACTACACCTGCATCTGGGTCCGTCTTAGAATCCAGAATTTGATTTCGGAATCTCTGTCTAGCCATGATGTAATCCACCTGAAATCTTCCTGCATTTCGAATACAGCACTCGAGCTTTCGATGGCTACCACCACCATCGTCGTCAGGACCGGGCTGGCCCGGTATTTCGCTTATACACGTATGGACACGACTGCAGCATCAGGCATCAATGGCACCAATAAGAGAGTGTCGAAGTGATGCGCTCGTGGAAGGCAAGTTTCGCAGCTCTCAGCAGTTCCAGTACGACGCGGAACAAGTGACGTCAACTGGCGCGCGGTGCCAGCACCACTTTTGAAGCTGGCGTTCCCGCCACCTTACATGCGTTAAGTATTCGACTTTGCTCTCTTTCGACACCCAAGGCTCGCGCTCACTCCATGCTGCATATCACTTGTGTTAAATTTTCGCTTTCACTTTCAGTCGCCTTCTTGACAACAGAAACCATGTATGGTAGGGCACGAGACTCACGTCTTTTCAAATTGCATTTTGTGTATCCTCAGCTATGGTCACTTTATCAAGCTCTTTTCGTTTAATATATGGCACGTTCTCAGTATGCTCTGAACCACAGCGAATAGTTTGACCTATCCGATACATTCGCAAGGGACATTATACTCACGGCACGCGGAGAGCTGGGTTGACCCGCCAGGGTAGCCGAGAGCGCTAACAGGCTGCTCCCTGGACTCGGGTTGGCGCGCCGGCGCCGAATCGAATCCGCCCGGCGGACTAACGACGACGGCATGTGTGCCGGCCAGCGTGGATATGGTTTTTAGGCGATTTTCCACACAATACTAGGTGAATACCGGGCTGGTCCCCACGTCCCGCCTCAGTTACACGACTCGCAGACATTTGAAACACATTCACGCTATTTTACGATTTACACTAGACGCAGACAGCTGGGGTACACTAATTCCGTCCCGGGTAGTATTGGGTGGCGGCAGGAAGGGCATCTGGCCACCCCTTAAACATTAACATGCAAAATCCGACTAACGATGGCCGACCCTGCGTCACCGCGGGACAAGGCGCAAGCGATAGAAACGCAGAGAGCTGTGTCACCTTTAACAGGGCGCAGCGTATCAGGTATCTTGCAGGCGAGCCGGAACTCCGGTCTCAGTCCACGTATCAGCAACAGATGTCCTACGTTGCTGCTCGTTGCCCCACGGTATATGACAGGAAAGCAGCCATCTTGGCCTCTTCTGCCGGTTTACAAGGCGTCCTTCGTCAGTGGCACCAGAAAGAGTTTGTAATATCTTGAAAACTAGGGCATTTAAGTATCGATCAGTGTACGCAAAAGGACCAAGCTCTGCATCTGCCTTCCGCTAATCTGAAACATCCAAGAACGGTAGCCTTCCATCCTTCTCCGTCTCAACAAAAAAATTTAATGTGACAATGGACATCGTTCATGTGATCGACGAACTGCTGCAGTGCTTTCTCACCATGATGCCATATCAGGAATGAGTCATCAACGTACTGTAGGAAACAAACTGGACGCAACGTCGCAGAGTTAGGAGGTGCACTGCAGATACGTTGACGAAGACCAGTGTTCCGGCTCATCTTCAAGGTATCAGGTTCCTGGACCCCGTTAAAGACGACATAGCTCTTCGTGTGCGTGATGAGTATTGGTCTTCCTTGCGAATGCAGCGGCGTCTGTAAGCCAGAATATTTGAACTGTTGCGGAGCGTTGTACTGAGGTCAAGTGACTTTTTTTTTTTTTTAAGGGAACTTGACAATCGGCCATAGCTGAGCATACACAAAATACTATTAGGAAATACGAGGCTCTTGGCTAGAGCTACGCTTCCGCTATCGGATCTTACGCTTTTGAACTTTTACGTCAATTTGTCAGTTTTAGAAGTAGATTTGTAACTGATGGATAATAAGTTGTAGAAACTCAAAAGCGTAAGGTCCGACGATAACAGCATAGCTCTGTGAAACAGGTCATGCAATAAAATCTTTTTTAGCGATCTAGGTTTGTGAAGTTAGAAGCAACAATTTTCACGGAAACAGGAGCACACACTTTGTGGGGAATAGGGGTGGGCTTTGAGATATAAAAAGAAAGCAATGATGGATGGCTGACTCTTCTAGGGAGATGAGTGGGAAAGTTTAAAACGCGACGCCAGCCCATCGGACAACGTGACGTCACTGGATGCGCAGCAGGCAGAAGTTACAGCCAGCTGCGCAGCTCGCATTCTGTGCACGCTTCACTTCGTCCCTCTTTTGGTGCCGGATTGCCGGATGACGCAATCGTGTTCACATACGCGAAAGACGGTGGTAGCAGGCGTGGCAGTCAGTCGTTTTTTAGTCCTGACAATGGTGGCGGAGATAACTATCGAGCCGGCAGGAGTGGCCGAGCGGTTCTAGGCGCCACAGTATGGAACCGTGCGACCGCTACGGTCGCAGGTTCGAATCCTGCCTCGGACATGGATGTGTGTGATGTCCTTAGGTTGGTTAGGTTTAAATAGTTCTAAGTTCTAGGGGACTGATGACCTTACAAGTTAAGTCCCATAGTGGTCAGAGCCCTTATGAACCGTAATTATCGAAAGCTTGAATTTTTTATTCGCCTTGGAAACCGAGAAGATTTTATTAAGGCATAAGCCGCGAAAGACTCGGACGACACATACCTATGCCTTCTTTTTGTTAAGTTTGATCATAAATTTCATTTCTCTCCTATTAGATAAAGTATGTCTTCACTACATATTCGATATACCCACCTAATGTTCAGCATTCTTCAGCACCATCACTTTTCAGAAATTTCTGTCTCCTCGATCTACTTCCATGTAATGCTGCACCTCAGACACATACTGTAGAAAATATTTCCTATCATTGAAGTTTGTATTAGACAACGTAAAGCATTTCTAGGTATTGCCAGTTCACAACATATTTATTTATTTTCGTTTGAATATCGGTTTTCTTGTTGGTAAAATAGCGAAACTCGTCTACACTTTGACTGATTCATTACTTAATCTAATTCTCTCACCATTACATGTTTCAATTCAACTACATTACTTAACTCTTGTTTACTTTATGTTAATCATTTAACCTATTATTTGAGACTCAATCCGATTTTTTAACAGGATCTTCCAAATGTACTGCTTTCTCTGAACAGAATTACCCTTGATCAGTATTTACTCGATGTCATCCGAATAAATGGAAACTGACAAGGAGACCACATGGCACTAAGATTTTTGTAGTTCTTTGTATTTATGGCATGTGAAGTTCAGAAACGAAATCGGTTTGATGCAACTCTCAAAAAAATCGAATTTGAAGTTTTTTGAACAAGTTTAATATACAAATGGGAGGTCATTATTTTTGACAAGTACTGTGGCTGCATTGTACAGTACTAGCCTGCGAATTTTTAAACAAAGGTGCATGTTCTACTAGGAATTCTGTTAAGTGTAAAATACTTTAATATGGAAAAATTAACTTGTAATGTTTTTTAATATAAATGTTATTGAGTTACAATGTTTTATAAAATATAGGTAATAAAAGTTTATGTTTGCAATGAAAACTTGGTTTTTGGTGGTGCAATATGTAATTAGAAATAAGAAACTTGCATTTCTCATAAAGATGACAAACGTAAGTGTTAATTAACATATATTTGGTGAATTTTATATTTAACTAATGTAGGCGTCGGAACCGGAAGGAAAAAATAACGAAAAAACTTATTGACTGGAGCGAGACTCGATCCAGTAGTTACTGGTCTCGAGCATTACCGATTTTATTCTACCTTTATGCCTTCTCCGACTTACGGAAATGCTTGAAGGACATGCATCTCTGTCTAAAACTTTGCATCATCCAGCAATAAATCCATTCCACTTACAGAGGAAACAGAACCACACTAGAGGTCGAAGATGCTATGTTATCTTACAAGGGGAGGCCGCGACGTTTGGAATGCAGATTTACTTCAAACTTCGTAGATTCATAGTACTCCATTAGGACAGCAAAATGTGTAAGCAGTAGCGCGTACTTCTCAAGAGTTATTGAGAAAATCGCAAGATAATTTCGATCGTCAAACATATACCTGTGTGTGGCCGTTTTTATCAGGAAGCGGCGGCAGTTGAGTGGGTAGCGTTCAGGCCCCCGTAATCACTGGGTCTCTGGATCGAGTCCCGTTCGTCAGTTTATTTTTTATTTTTAACACAGTCATTTTCTTTTCAATTTATATTACAATTAATATATTGGGAAAAATGATTGTAATCGGATGAACTTTTATTAAATTTACAATGTTATTTGGCAGTCTACAAATTTTTATTGTAACAAATAATATAATATTTATAACTATCGACTAGTAAACGACCAAACGCTTAAAGTGCTACTGAAAGTGTATGCTTGTCCTTGATTTGAGAAATCCCTTATTCATGGAAGGAGACCGAAACTACTAGCTACCTCCAAGTTTTGACCGGCACAGACGGCTTTCGTAAGCTGTACAATTAATCGTCGCTTTCGACATTACAAGTACAATGGCAGGATGGTATTTTTCGTAAAAACATGGAAAACATAAAGTTAAACGGCACCAGCTGCATTGAATAAATGCTGTTTCCGCATACGCAAGGTCTTTTGAGGTTTTCGGTGGAAAAATAAACCTGGTTACCATTTTTAAAAACCTCTCTTTCAGCCGATAATTTGGAAGCAAACTATGCATTACGCATCATTTCCTCAAATATCGGTACTGATAATTGATAATGCAGTATCGAGTGTATTTTAATAGCGTCTTCACGAGAAGCAGTTTCTCGTTCTTTTTCGATTAAATACGAAGAGTTTTGAGGACAAGGACAAGCATACATTTTCAGTATCACTTCATGCGTTTGGGCGTTTACTAGCCGATAGTTATGAATATTATATTATTTGTGATAGTAAAAATTTGTAGACTGCCAAATAACATTGTAAATTTAAAAAAAGTTCATCCGATTACAAGTATTCTTCCCATTATATCAATTGTAATATAAATAGTAAAGAAAATGGCTGTCTTAAAAATAAAAAAAAATAAACTGACGAACGGGACTCGATCCAGCGACCCAGCAATTTCGGTGCTTGAACGCTACCCATTCGACTGCCGCCGCTTCCTGGCAAAAACGGCCACTCACAGGTATATGTTTGACGACCGAAATTATCTTGCGATTTTCTCAATAACGCTTGAGAAGCACGCGCTCCTGGTTACACATTTTGTTGTCCTCATGGAGTACTAAGAGTGTACGAAGTTTGAAGTAAATCCGCGTTCCAAACGTCGTGGCCTCCTCCTGTTAGTTTATTAAATTTTGTCGGGACACTTCAAAGTCGATGTTATCGAGAATTTTTGAGAATTTCTTTTACTTGCTTTGGGTGTGTGATATTTGAATTCTGAACTTCACGTAACGTAGACATAAGAAATTACAAAAATCTGATTGCTGTGTGATTTCCGTGTTAGTGTGAATGAAGTTCGGGGCTTAGGACAGCGATGACTGATTAATGATTAGGTATCCCTCCCTTCTCTCATTTTATAAATGCCACGATACCCCAATGATGAATACTATTGCTGTTGGTTCACTTTTACGAACTGAAGAACGCATCTAACGTAATCCGTACAAGTAAGCGTAATTTGCAGTAGCAGGTGTTACCACATGTATAAACGGCGCTAGCGAGTGACAATGGCTACTGTTTAACCGTTGTCGACATTCATGACTTGGATGGCCACGGCGTGTTAAATGGATGAGAGCACTATGTAGACCATTGTGAATTAGGAATACTGCTCGTTCTAGGTGATTCTAGAGTAGTCGCATTATTGACGGCACCTGGTGCTTACACAGCGAATGAACTACAGTCGACTGGAAAACCGATTTCAACACACGAAGAACGAGTTTAGGTGACGTGCTGTATGTGTGCACGCGTGTGGCGTGTGTGGCGCTTATATGGTGCGTGCCGCTGCGATCGATAAAAATAATTTTCTGATCCGCCGATATCCTTTTGAAGTTGCGGCTTTTGTCAATAAAACCGCCGGCTAGCACGTGGTTCGTTAGGGGCGGCCGACGCCTGTCGCAGCTGTGCAATATAACAGGCTGATTAAAGCCGCTGCCTTGTTACCAATGCCGGGTAGGCAGCAGCGGCACGAGGGATTAGCAAACTTTGCACCGGAGGACTGGAGCAGATCTACGGTGATCACGTTCAGGGCAGAATGAGCGGGAGCTCGTCCATTGACAAAGTTCTGTGTAACGCAGTAAAACTAGTTGCGAAAAGTCTTTTCAGCTCGATCTGCATGTTGCTTTATCTCATTAAAATAAAATATTCAGCGTTAACAGCATATTCAGCGTTTTCAGCTCGATTTGTATCTTGCTTTGTCCCATTAAATGAAAATATGGTAGGTATATCAGACAGAATGCGTAAAGTATAGCAAATCAGCTGAAACTATTGAATGGGTACAGTACTGCCCGACATAGAAAATGGGTACAACATTCTTCGTTGTTCTTATCAGAACAACATATTTTTTGTAATAATAACTCAATTTCACTTAATACACCGAAGTCGGATACCAGTGTAGGAAAAAAGGACAATTTATTTATTTAATTGATCACATGTGCACTCCTACAAAATAAATCCCTACATCCAATTTGGTGATATCTGTGAAATGAATGATGTATGGTCGTCTGCTAACCGCAGATAGTGAATGTGCAATATATGACCATCTTTGAGATGGTCCTTTGGTCACCTTTGGTGGAACCAAAGAGATGAAATTTATAATGAGATTTTCACTCTGCAGCGGAGTGTGCGCTGCTATGAAACTTCCTGGCAGATTAAAACTGTGTGCCCGACCGAGACTCGAACTCAGGACCTTTGCCTTTCGCGGGCAAGTGCTCTACCATCTGAGCTACCGAAACACGACTCACGCCCGGTACTCACAGCTTTACCTCGTCTCCTACCTTCCAAACTTAAAAGAAGCTCTCCTGCGAACCTTGCAGAACAGGCTGTGGCTAAGCCACGTCTCCGCAATATCCTTTCTTTCAGGAGTGCTAGTTCTGCAAGGTTCGCAGGAGAGCTTCTGTTAAGTTTGGAAGGTAGGAGACGAGGTACTGGCAGAAGTAAAGCTGTGAGTACCGGGCATGAGTCGTGCTTCGGTAGCTCAGATGGTAGAGCACTTGCCCGTGAAAGGCAAAGAACCCGAGTTCGAGTCTCGGTCGGGCACACAGTTTTAATCTGCCAGGAAGTTTCAGATGAAATTTACCTGAGCTTTGAGCGCCTGAAGTGTGGCTGACCAATACGGTAGCATGGTGCTCCCGCACCTCGGCGGAGGTGCGAGATGACCTGAGGAATGACCTTGTTTCAGCACTCTGGCGCTGGATCTTGTGTTAGTAAGACCTGTCTTAGGTGTGTTCCGTAAAGACAAAAGAATGTTATGCATGTGAAATTCTTAAGAGTAGTTTGGAATAATTATTTCTCTATTTCAGGAACTTTTGGGGGGAGAATTAAATGACAGGCAGGTAATATTAAGGGGCTCGTAGTAATCTTTGGAAGTGACCAACGGTCACAATGAAACCACGTGTAGCTATAAGTTGAAATACTTGTGAGTGCTAGTACTAAGTTGAAACACTTCCAAGTGCTAAAATTAAGCTGAATTACTGGCGTGTGTACTATAAGTTGGAAATATTTAAGAAATGGCGTGTACAGGACTTGACATTAGAGGCGAGCACTTCCACGTGGTGAGTACTGTGTGAGTCTCAATCTGTGTATGAGACAGAGGATAAAGAGAAGTACTCGTCCAAGGTATCAGTTGAGGACTCGCGTATGTGACGAATATGGTCTTAATATTACTTTGCGCGTTATGTTTCCGTGTGACGCTAGATTCAAAGTCTAATACTCTAAGGGAGAAGCAAGATGAGTCAGCCGTCTATCCAGCAACGCCACTTGGCTTGCATTGCACAGGAAGACGTGCATGTATCCTCCAGAGTTCGTAGTAGGAAAGAAAAGTTACGAAGTGGGACAGAGTCGTGTGAAACTGGGATGAATACTAATTGTAGTGGGAAAGCTGAAAGTGAAGCGATTCCAACGTTGTGACTATTCTTTGTGATGTATTCTATGTTGCCAGTGTGATGTATTTCATGTAATTTAAGTATGTGTTTTGCAAGAGAGAGTAGCGTGATAGGTTCAGAGTCAGTGGGCTATGCGTGTTCCTTTTTGTACCGCTCGGTCTGGAGTAAATTTTCGTGATGATGGGTGTGAGAGTCGAAGTGTGAGATATAGCAAAAGATCCACCATCCTATCCAGAAAGTGCACGGTAGCGTTAGATAATTACGAGACCATAAGATAGAGAATCACCATGCCCAATGGGCGAAGTTTCTCATGTGTAATTGTTGTATAAAAAGTAATGGGGTGTTCAGGTTATCTATGGATCATAATAGAATTTAACGGAATAAAAAAGATAGTGAAAAGAAAAAGATTGGTGGCCTTGTTCTTCGAATAGTGTGTAGTCATGATATCCAGAATTTATAATGTGTGCACCATTCGTATTCAGTGCGATGGCCACATGTTGAACAAAGCCGTTGGGTAAGAAAGAAAATTTGTTAATTCCAGAGCGTAGTGAACAATCAGAGTTGTGTAAATTCCTAATTGTCAGATGTGCGTTATCCGTTTCCGTTGCGTAATATTCAAACAGGAGACTCGAGAAATAAGAATAAATCCACTCGCTTGGCGAACCACTCATCTTGCAGGCCTGACTGCTTGATGCCACAGTATGAGCAAGGCATGTGGGTGCCTCTCAGTATAATGTTGTCTTGAGAGGAATAACTCGTAAATTTTGGGGCCAATACCGTGTAAGGATGCCATAATTTCTGAATTCAAGTAAAAAAGTACTCTGTTCTGAAATATCTTTAAAAGTGTGAAGCTGGAATCAAAATATGAGGAATGAAATGGGTGCTCCAGCAGTTCGTTCTACAAATCCAGTCGTATTCCCATATCGAAAATATCTTTTTGGATGAGTTAATTGCTAGATTCTTGTAGCTACATGAATAGCTTTCTATTTAATTATTTATTTATACAGGCCTAGTCTCACGTTTGTCTTCGTCCACTCATTCCTGAACAGTAACTAGGTATTTCCCAGTTGTATTCGCCCCCTGGCCAGAAAAATCAACCCAATAACAATTTTTGTATCCCAGGATAGTCTCAACCAATGTAGCACACTAAGTCCACATCGCCGTATTTGACTTTGAGTCACCAGCTACTATTCACTTGAGTCCTGTCTCGTTTCTGGGAGCAGCGCTGGCCACGTGTTTCCCCACAGTAAGAAGCCGACAGTTAAATTGGCTGTGTTCACTTAAAAGTGTCAGAAATTGCAACAGATTCCTTTTGATATCTGCTTTATTCACAATGTTTAATTACGGTGGGGGACTTGAAATAGAAAGCAGGAAATGGAAGTGATGAATAAAATAGTCCTGTAACATGAACTGAGAGACAAGAACAAAAGGGGACTTCACTTGGTAGAATTTTCAACAGAGCACAGCTTTACACTGTAAACATTTTGTTTAAGAGTTACGAAACAACTTTCTGCACTCTACAATGTCTGTAAGGTTTCAGGTCCATTATGTAGTGCTATTCCGTAACTTTAGGAACCAGGTCTGAAACTGTAAAGCTGTTCCAGACGGTGATGAGGCCCGCAATTTATTAGTTGTAAAACACATATTACAGCGGAAGATATTGCATAGAATTAGGAAACAGAGCAAAAAATGACTCTGAGCACTATGCGACTTAACATCTCAGGTCATCAGTCCCCTAGAACTTAGAATTACTTAAACCTAACTAACCTATGACAGCATACACATCCATGCCCGAGGCAGGATGCAAACCTGCGACCGCGGCGGTCGCGCGGTTCCAGACTGAAGCGCCTAGAACCGCTCGGCCACGAAACAGAGCAGATGGATGAGCTAAACTAACCAGAATTTGCTAAGAGTTTCCAAAGTATCATCACATAATGGCTGGCTGGAATAATGCAAAGAAATACAGCAGAAATAGGTAGCTCCACAAAGTAATATAGTGAAAGAAGCAGAGGAAAAGTCACACAAAATATCATATCGCGGTTAAATTTAATTGACGAAACAAAAAACCTAAAATGTTAGAGATAAAATAGCCAAAACTGGACGCTGATGTCCAAAAAAATGAGATTGACAGAAGGTGCAAGATGGACACGCAGGAATAGCTGGAAGAGAAATGCTAATCTCAAGAAGCATGGATGGCTGTAGGAAGCGAAAATGTGTGTAGAGAAATTTAAAAATGGACACAAATCAAGTGACAAGCATGTAATAAGCGAAGAAGTAAAAAATGAAAGGTTAATGGAATATTTTCAGAGAATGTACAAATGAAATATAATAGATGATTATATAATGGAAAGGGAAGATGAATGGGTGAACATAAGATTTGGGGTGCAATGCTGTGACAAAAATTTGTATGCTTGCTGGAAGACCTAAGATAGTTGTAGTACAGATTATGTAAGAACTGTTAAGATGCTCGACAGAATTATGACAAGACCATTGGAATAGACAAACAGGGCTACAAGTGACAGACGAAAACCCCTTATATTTCGAGGTGCACATAGTGATCCCGATGCCGAAGAAATGTGGCGCTAGCCGGAGTGAATATTACTGCACTACTATTTTGTCACTGATGAAAAGTACTAACACAAAGGTGAATTTTTTAATTTCCTGCCCCATCCAGATAGATGTGTAAGCGCTGCTCTGACGCTATCACATCGCTAGGAGGCGCTGTCGGCTGCGTTTGCGGCTCAGTTAGGGCCGCTCGAAGACTTGGTGGGCTGCGAGAGGAGGGAGAAGAGCAGCCACCTGCTCCACTTCGAAGGCAGGACATCTCCTGGAAGCCAGCACCTTGAACGCGGTCGGATAACCTGCGGTATGTCGTCAGTGTTCAGCATGGATCGCAGAGGACTGTGGCTGCACCTGTGCTTGGACATGGGGGAGCGAAGTAGGACTCTGTGGTTGGACAGCAAACGAGCAGGAAGAGGCAGTAACGGCGTGGTAATGTGCTGCTACTTGAACGAACGAGTTCCAGTCAGTGCCAAGAGCGAGGGCCTCGAGCTACTGGTGTGCTGCGGTACTGTCAGCCAAATCTAAAAATGGCAAGCAGATGGCTGACTGCTGCGTGGACACAACCTCCTGGTGGAGCAGTTGGTGTCTTTTCATGGCCAAAGGGAGAGCAACCGCACTACAGGCGGAGAAAGAACATTCCTCATGACAAGACGAGCGCTATCTGAGTGCTTTAGCAGCGGACGGTTCCACTTTGGTTGTTTAGTGCTTGATACCATGCACTGTGTCGTACAGGAGCGGTGCATTTGGGGTTTTCACTAACAACCAATCTTCCTCATGGAAGTCCATGGTTGTTGTGTGATGAGTTGTGATGCTAAATTGATGCCATGTGGACCAAGTGGGTGTGTGCGCTGTGAGATGTACCAATTGTTAAATTACATTCTGTGAGCGAAATTAATTGAATTAGAGACTTTTTTATTTGAAATACACCTTGAGTATCTCAACTGTTGACACAATTTAAACTAAGACTTCACCTTGTTATTTGTTCTCTGTGAATAATTAATTGTATGTGTCACTGTACAAGAATTTATTGCGATATATGTGTAGCTAGTTTGGTACTGCATTGTGGGTAGTTAGCCGTGGTAGCCATCTGATGAAGATTTTAGTAGTAAAAGATAAGGTCAAGATGTGTGTCATTTAACTGATTGTAGCGAAGAGTTGTTCTAGCGTCATATCTGTAATTGTAGATGTATCCGTCCTTACTGTTGTTTATGGACGAGGGTCGTGCGTTGCAGATTGTTAATATTGTTGTTCAGTTATGTATCCAAGGGAAAAGGGCTGGATTTTAGTTCTGTTTATTGTGCGGTAGATATTTTTTGTATTTTCCGTTTGAAGCTCTGATTAGGATCTCTCCGGGCTGTAGAAGGAAATATTGTTTTATTACGAGTGTATAGTTATTCTTTATCCAGGAGTATTTTATGTTTATTAAATTATTTGTTTAATTGAGCCTCACGTCTGGACAACCCCCAGCCAAACCCACACGCCACCTAAAGCCTACTGAACAAAATGACCTAAAGTAGAATGAACATGAAATCGCTAAACACAGGATTGGATAGGAAAACGAAAGTATGGAATGGCGAGACCAGAATAGCAGCGCCATTGATAGCATAAATAAATTGATACAATAACCACAAACAGCTATGAATGACAGGGCAAAGCTAATTAGCCAGTAATTTGATTTAACAAATTATTTTACATCAACAAACCACAAAACTCAGGGCCAGAATAAATATAAAACTGTATAAAAATTTTAATACTTCTGTCCTTATAAAACAGAAACTGGTCAAAGTGCAACGGCGGCAGTCTTTTAAGATAATGTAAGAAAAGGTGAGAAGCCTTCAAAGGATTTTCGGGAAACTGACAGTTTTTTTAAATCAAATAGGAGGGCAAATACACTGCTAAAAATCAATGTCAAATATACTGAAAATTTTGTCAAGTACCCAAACAGCAAAATGGATTAAGGTTATCCATACGAGATGCAAGTAGAATGTCAAGTTCGGCTCAAACAGTAATTAATAGTTAAACGATTTGGGAGCATTCGCGTAACATAATGATAAAGACAGTGCTTTGTTTAGGAAAAACCAGCTATACGTAATTCACTAAATGTGCAATACAAGTATATTCCAAAGGAAACGTAAGATTTTAAATAGGTTCCATAAATCAGAACGATAAGTTGCTTAAAATCCTTTAGCAGCAAGCGAAAACCAGCGAGCTTAGGCGATCTCGGACACAACTCAAAGGCACGCTAAAATTGTGCGTACGGCAAAGAGCCCACGAGGCCACCAGCCGCAGAAAACCCGGCCCTGATGCTCAGAAGACTACTTAGGTCTGTTAACAAACACCGCTTAGGTGAAACATGGGCAAAACAAAAGAGTTAGGCAGATATTAATAACCACCATCTCGTGAAATGGTCAGCACGATGGCTCTTAATCCGCCACAAAATTTCAAAAAATTATCCGTAACCAAATTTACTTAATATCGAAAAGTGTAGTAGTGGCGAAAGTAATGTCTCTTACTCCATTTAGCAGAGTAACATTTGATACAGAAAAACTTAGCAAATGTTCACAATAAAATCTGACAGTAGTTTAGCCAAACCACACGGCAAACACTTACGTAAGGAAAATGATAAGCTTACCCCTGCGAGGCGGTACCTTTAGCTCTTACAAACAGTGCCTTCTTCCGTGGTATTTAGGCATGTAAATCTACAGCACCATTCTAACACACTTACTGAATACAGGTAAGTTTCTGTTAAATCAAACAAATATAAGATAGTAGATTAAACGCAAAATGCTTAGAAACACTGAAAATACAGGTACAGTTATATATACAGCCAATTTCGACTGATCAGAAATATGAATAATCTGAAACAACAGAATGTTGGCTTAGATAATTCAGCAAGCTACCAAGTGCAGCAATAGGAGAGGGCGTATCGCAGTACGAGAAACGCTGATAAAAGCCACACGATGTGGCAGATATTGGAGAATCCTCGAAATATCCAGTGCGGTGGCCAGCACCAAGTCCTTCACAACATGGAACATCAAAACCGGGCAAATTTGCGGCCGTGGGCGAAAGGACGCCGTACTCAGCTCCGTGTCGTAACTCCGGCTTCACCAGCAGCACCAAGTCTGAACATAAACAGCGCTAACGGCCGACTACCCACTGTGTCAGGAATTCGGTCATTAATGTCCTTTACTCCACTGTGACTCACTGCCCTGGTCTTACTCCTTTCCAAGGCAGCTTAGGGCGTACTTTCGGACTCGCTCTGCCTCAGATAATCAGCGACCAGCTACAATCGATTCGCACTACCAAACGTGGCGACTGTGACTAATGCTCGAAATCCAGGCACGCGAAATCGTTTGCGATCAGGAAAGCCGACCATGTGGATGTTCAGTTTGGGCCCCCGAGAAATTCAGGAACTCACGAGACAATACTAACCTTTCGGCTTACCTTAAAAAATGTTTTGAAGAGAGACAGTCGTACCTCAGCATAATTTCTAGATATAGAGAAGACATTTGTCTATGCTGGAAAGGATAATCTCTTTCTAATGCTGAGGTTATCATAGAGAGACCGAAAGCTTATCGACAACATTACGTATAAGAGACTGGAGTTATATTAATCTAAGGACATGAATGGCAGACAGTTGTCGAAGCCTTGAGATAGGGTTGTGGCCTAAACCACGTGTTATTCAATTTACATACACAGGAAACACTAAAGGAACTAGTACGATATTTGGATAAGAAATTAAAGTTCAGGAACAACAAGCCTAATTGGAAGAGTCTATATCTACGCCAATGCAGCCTGGTAGTAGTCCCTACCAGTTGCTTCCAGTAGAGCATCATGGAAGTCATCAGACTGTTGTGTTGAGACACGGAGTTCTTGAGGAAGACGCGCTGTTGCCTTCGTTGGTGTGTCCAGTTCCATTGTGTGTTTGTAGGACTGCAGCAATCAATCTCCGTATACATTGCACTTGGGAAAGCACTCACGTCAATTTTTGCGACTCCCAGTATGAGAACGACATCTGTATTTGGATGTTCTTTTCTTTCAGACGTCAGTATCTGGTCGCTCATTACTATCTAAAAAAGCATCCCCTTCAGAAATATTTTTTTACTTAGTCATCTGCTTCTCTCTCAGCAAGAACTGGTAATACGGTGTGATATTCCTGGCTACGGCCGCCAGTATTTTATCTTGCTAGAAGCTCGCCTTGATGTTGCTGAAGTAGCATATGGTACAAAAGTGGAGTGAGGTACAAGCAGCAGATGGTACAGTATGATTTCCGTGGGAGAGTCCGCCAATTGTACTGAACTTGCTTCAGATTGGTCGGTACTTTAGGGTGTTAGGCGGCAAGACGCCTAACTTCTCTTATTAATTATTTATATACTTTTCATTGTATTTAACCCAGTTTTCAGTATAACAATCTCCCTAGGTTACCCTACGAATCTACCGTTTTTGTTTATTAAATTTAACTAGTTTTGAAAAACGTAAGAGTAATTATATTACAACCGAAGGGCTTCGGGTACCTTCGGGTCGCTTTGGCGCACCTGTGAGACGAAGTACTTCGGCTGCGCTAGTCACTCTGTTTCGGGTGTTCTTCAGAGCCAGACGTGTTTCTCTGTTTCGGACGGACGCGTCGTACTCTATATCGAAAGTTTTCAGAAAAGTTTCCGTTCTATTATGAAAGCTATGTCAAGTGTTGTGGAAGACACTGTAAAAAGTGATATTTTAAAATATAAACAAACAGGCTACATTAATGAGAGGTGTCGCCTACCATCATTGTCAGTACTATAGGTCTTGCCCCCTGTAGATATAGAGACTAACCTGGACAACCGGCATAACACAAAAAAGCACAAACACTGTTCAAGTTCGAGATGACAGCATAGCAGCCTCCGCCGAAGAAGGTCGCACGACCGACGAGCTGTCTTCTGAGCTCGGGACACAACTTTAGAAGACGACAGGTTGCTGGAAAGAGCGGTTAGGAACTCTTATTCAATCTCTACAGAACTCTCCAGCTTCCAGATCTGACTTCCAGTAGAATAACGTATAATTCATAACGGTTATGAGTTCTTTCTCGTGTCAGTTGTGACAGACATGGCCTAATAATCCATAATGTGTTACAGAAACTGAATTTCACACACGTGCAGGTTTATTTCTCTCGAAACAATACTTGACGTATTTTTTGGGCAAATTAATAGAATTAAGAAGTGAGTATTGTTAACTGAAATCACAGACTGTAGGAACTTTAATATAAGGTGGCTATCGTGAATATGTGGAGGCCTTTAGACTAAAACATTTAGGTAAACCATGTGTCACTCATGTGGCTCAACAAGACACTATTTCAAATATTAAACATAGTTTTCAGATACAGCATACAACAAAGGCAAGAAAACGAACTTATTCGAAGAACTGGAAGTTTCTGTTCAGACTCTCACTTCGCCTAAGTACTGAAACAGCAGGGAACGCGGTAGGGAAGTAGAGCAGTGTGTTGTTTGCAGCTGGGGCGAGTTGATCTGGCAATTTTATGTTTAAATTATCTTCTTATTTGTCTTTGTTCACAAAATTCTATCAACGAGTCACAGGATGCTACTTCAATTCGGAACGCCCGACTTCCTTGGAGTCAGCCAGGTGCCGAAGCAAGAACCTAACCCAGCTGGATCAGGACGGCGTCGGTGGCAATGACGGCGAACACCCCACAACTGCTGAGAGTGTCAGACCAAAGGCGAACAGAAGAACTCGTACTCTGAAACGGAGTACTGATTAAGCAACTTTATCTCAATTCAAGAAACACCACCAAGGCTGACGACATTTAAAACCACACCAAACCATTCAGCTGAGCAAGGTCCTAAAACTTAGATATTCATTAAATAAAACTTTTGGCCTGAGTGAATACTAAACCATAAACTAACATACACATTGGTTAAGAAACAAGGATTCAAGTCAAGCAGTTACGTACCTACCGTTTTTCCAACTGCCCTATTAGTAACAACGGTTACTAGATATTAGATGAAAGAGGAGTGACAGCACTAAGCTACACCGATAGCTGCTTGAACTAGAGCGCCCACAGTTTGTTAACTCAAATGGGCTTGACGTCACTTACAAAACTGCGCCAGTAGATCCTTACGGTAAACAGTGACTCAGCTAATCATGTCTGGTCTTAGTTTAAAAAGCGGGGAGCTAACGCCTTTAAAATGGACAGGCTCTAGTCTGACTAACAGTAAAACCTGGTACACAGCGGTAGCTCTAATAGTAACCAGCGCACTATGCTAATTTATGACCAAAGGAAAACACTTCTCGATGTAGGCCTCTACAGATGAAAGATTAAATCAACCACACAAGGGCTAAATATACATGGGCGCGTCCACAAAATAACCAACAGGGAAAAGGATTCGAAATTTTCAGCCAACAAGCAACAAGGATCTCTCTCCTTAAAGCCAACAAAAACACTCAATAGCGATCCTGAAGCCATATGCTGATCGACAAAGAAGTAATATCAAAATCACGACGGAAACACTCAAGACAAATACAAAGAACGAGGTGGGGAGACAACTAAGGGCGCTCTCGTTCGTCCAATAACCAAACAATCAACAAGAACATGACTGATTAATATAACAAAAAAATTTAAATTTAATACGCTTTGGGACGCGGCTCTCGCTAACCACTTGTCGCCGAACAACACCACAGTGTGACCTATCAATACACAGTGGTGCCTCCAGTCTTAATTTAGTTACTCGAGATTCGACATAGAAAACACGCGAGACTTTCTAGTCGGCCATCTCAAAAGTTACGCAAAACTTATTTCCTCGTTAATAAACTCACTGCTCCTATCGTGCCACTCAGATGGGGAATCAATCAGATTTCAAACACGTGTCACGAAGATCTGAAAAGAACAGCTAATACGAGGCACTTGACAGAAACTATAAGTCACTAACCTTTCACATAGCTTGACTAACAAAAACACAGGACACGTGTGTGTATAATCACCGATCTCACAAATCATAACAGGATCACTCAAAATGGAGCTAAAACCGGTTCCCGAAACGTGATAACGATAGACCAGGAACACTTACGGCAACCAAACTCGCTACAAACCAACTCTGACAACAGATTATCGATGCTTGCCACAAGAAACAAAAACTAACCTGCTGCTGATGGAATATAATCGAACCTAGCCAGTACCTACACATTTAATGAGAAAATTGGCTGGTTCAAATGGCTCTGAGCACTATGGGACTTATCATCTGAGGTCATCAGTCCCTAGAACTTAGAAACACGAACTAAACAACCTTACTACGGACATCACACACATCCATGCCCGAGGCAGGATTCGAACCTGCGACTGTAGCAGTCGCGCGGTTCCAGACTGAAGCGCCTAGAACTGCTCGGTCACACCGGCCGGCGCTCATGAGAAAATAACTAAGATATGTTACAGAGGAAAAAAAAATTCAGAAACTTTCCCACTCCAGCGTTCAAACCGTATGGCATCTACACTTCAGCTGCTCGGAACAATACTGAACAATACGGAACTCCACTGTACTGCCCACGACGGCACGATGGAGAGTCTGTAACATCAACTATAAATACATAAGTTTACGCCTAGACGATACAGTGATGAAAACCTTGAGCATCACCGCTAGATGCGGCCCATGCTGTTAGCTAGTTCGCACTGGTGCGGTCCAGAGAGAGATGACCACTTCCTTCGCCGTTGCTAACGCCAGCTCGCGATAATAGCTACCTGGGAGCGTTACTTCGACAGACAGCAGCACACACGTTATATGGTGGGCGTCCTAAAATCCGCTCAATGAAGGACCGCATGGCCCAATTACATTCTCAAAAAACACTAGAACTTTCTGCGGGTTTGCCTATAGCTTTTCACGCAAATTGAATAGATGGCTCTGAGCACTATGGGACTTAACATCTGTGGTCATCAGTCCCCTAGAACTTTGAACTACTTGAACCTAACTAACCTAAGGACATCACACATATCCATGCCCGAGGCAGGATTCGAACCTGCGACCGTAGCAGTCGCGCGGTTCCGGACTGAGCGCCTAGAGCCGCTAGACCACCGCGGCAGCAAAATTGAATAGAAAAGAGACTTCCAGCAGTTATTATTCTATTTACTTTAATAAGAAACGTGAAACTTTTGTAGGAAACAGTGACTCAACAGCATCTGCCCTTCGTAATTTCCCAACAGTTACCATAGGAGGAAATGGATGTAGACCGAAATGAACGTAATAAATAATGATTTTACAGCAGCCTAACGTTAAATATTATTAATTTTTCAGCTTTCTATGCTATAATTATAAAGGAATCCATTCACCGTTCCTCACCAGCGAATAACACAGGTACAGATCGTCAAACGACGTACATCCGTTTGTCATCTATAATAATGATGCAGAACATTGTAATCACTGCCCACTGAGAGACTCTATGTAGTGTGTTCAAGTCATGAGCACATGATGTTATAAGAAAAGCTGTAAGTGGTTCAGAGATGGCCACGGTATAATTCTAACGATGAAGGGAAACCCGCTGACAGTGTGAAAGGGAAGATCGTCATGACCCAGCGCCTAGACATGAGCATCTTTGAAACAGCGAAACTGGTCGGCTGTTACACGCTGCGGAAAGAGATCGATGGACGGTGAAACCACGACTTGGAGACAAGCTATAGGACGTCCACACCTCATCACGTAACCTGGAGGTCAGAGGTTTGCCAGCTCTATAAAGCAGGATAGATAGCGATCTGTGCTGGATCAAGGTACAATACCGGTGTAGGTATATTTGTTTCAGAGATCTCTGCGGTAGTTGACACTTACGTGTTCCCATTTGACACTACTTCGACAATTACGTCTGCAGTGGACGCTGCATTGAGACGGGACCGTGGGTCAATGGAAACGTGTCACCTGGGTGCCTGTTCTGTATCTATCCGCCATGGTGCCGATCGTTTCGGTACTCAAGAGAATCGAACGGTCTAGTACTCGAATTAGAGCCCCTGCATTATTCATTACGCATTTCGGAAGCGATACCGTTTGAGTCTAGAGAACCGAAGCGCTGTTGTCGGTTCGCGTCGCGCAAACCAATCATAAGCAAGCGGCGGACTGCAGCGCGTACAGCGCAACGAACACAAAGCGGCTAGCAGACGACACAGTCGCGCTATTCTTCCAAATACCGAAAATTTCGCTTACGTTGCCATAAAGCATGACGCCGCATTCCATCGAGCTGATGTGCCCGCCTTTATCACTCTTGCCTTCTCCTTAACAGTATCAGGCGCAGTATTGTCCATTTCCATGATTCTCAGCTGAAATGCATAGAAATTTTGACAGTTTCCCTGACCGCATGTTTGCATGCATGCATAAAAATGATAGCGTATTTGACTGTATTCTGCAGATTGTCGTAAATGCCGCATTATGTCATCTTATTTTCATTCACACTGACTCGCTCCTAGAGATCCAAATGATTAAGTATCCCACTTCCCTATATGATACATCAACGATTTGGACCTAGAAAACCAAATTGAAAAAAAGCATTTCCTACAGTTCGTCGAAGTTTATAACATGGCTCTCATGGATGAAAATGTTTCGTATATGGTGCTAAAGTCTAAAAATATTACGGCGGAAATCTTTCATCTGTGTCTACAGTTGTCGAGGATTCGATCACAGATAAAAACTTGTAACAAGCAAGATTATGAAGATGACTGCTGCTAGTTACATTTCCGTAATTTAAGTTGTGCTCTTAGATTCCTGTCTAACCACATACTCGGAAATCGCTACATATTCGGAATCAATGGTGAATTATATCTGACAAGAAAAAATATAAATGTCACTGGCAGTTGTTTCACTCAAAGCAATTTCATATTTCGTTTTTTAAACACACAGAAATCACGAAATCATTACTGAGGAAGTGCGCTCTTACGTGTAAGTAATAACAAATATTGCAGAACAAATATTTCAGAAAAATGTGAACTTACACGAATAACAATGTCTCAGAACGTGTTGCATATATGAAGAGGAAAAAAAGTATTTTTGCACCCATCCGTGCGCGAACCCTTGACTTTTCATAGCGCATTCTCGCGTGCTAACCACTTGGCCACAACAAACAACAGAAACGCAGTGCGCAATTCTTGTACTATTGGGTAGAGGAACTTAGGCTGACTTCTTTTTGCCAAACGGTGCTGCGTAAGTCATAAATGTGTGATAGTTTGGAAGGTTTCCAATATCAGGCTTCACATAATTCCTTTCCATTGTTACTTGAAAGTTGTGAACACGTTTCGATAATTACGAACTAAACCATTTGTGGGAAAAAGTACACAATGTCACTAGTATCGTTAATTCACGCTCATGTAATACAGGTAAGCAGAGCCGATGTCTTGATATTTAATGATCTTTAAACTGTTATTTACATAAAAATATCACGTACTTTGGGAGAATATTGACCGAAAACTTTTTTTTTATGTAATCAATCTAAGTAACAACCTAACCTAACCATATTTCTAAAAAAGGAAAATAGTCTATTATGAACTCACTTTCCAACCAGATGCGTCCTCTGGTGATTCTTTAGTAACACAGTTACTAAATTCAAAGCTAAAACCGCTAAATATGTTTAAAATAACAAATTATAAGTGTACCTAAACCACAGATCACCGATCGACAGGGCCACACCGAAATCCAAAACCTCTCGGTACAATTGCCGTAAAATCGGTGGGAGGACCGTTCGGTAACAGGTCTCGGAAGCTTACTGAATAGGAAATTTGGGTAAAGAACCGAAAATGACCTAACTACCGAGACTAACCTACCACACCGATCGGTACGAACGATACAGAATAGGGCCCACGGTCGAATGAAACCCGTTCTTTGTTTATCGAGGATGATGGTTTGAGGTGTACCGCCTTTACATCACTCATATTGTAATTTTAAGGTAGCGAGCAGCTTCATACAAACAGATGGCTGTTCTATGCTAGCTGCAAGTAGTAATGGCTGTGGCCGAACGATGTCACCACTGTACAGACTATGAAATCATAAGCAGTCTAAATAACGATGCGTAGAAAATAGTGTTATCTTCTGGGAATATTGCTAATTAATATCATTAATTAGTAGTGTGAACAATATGATGAATGAATATTGCTGTGTCTTTTAACTGTGTATATGACATCGTGGGAATTGTGTCTGTAGAGAGGAGCTTGGTAATGTAAAATTTGCCACTTCATAATGCTGCGAAACAACGAACATACTCAGATAACTCAGTCAGGAAAAAAAGGTGTATTTTGATATATTTGGATTTTATAAATTTGTTCTTTTTATAAATTGGTCGAAACGGCTATTAAGCTGCAGCTATTCCTATGTAAGAGACGCGGAATATACGGAATAATACTGATAGTGGACTAGCTATATGAGGTTTCTCAGCCAATTAGGAGACACAACTTTTGCGAGGATTTTGTGCACAAGAAGAATTGCCTTCTGGAGTCTAGATTCAGTTCGCATACCGGCCCACCATGACCGTAGGGCGCTTTTATTTGGAGTTGTGAACTGATGCAATAATTTTGCGGAATTGTGTGTTAAATCTGACCGCGGAGCGCCACGAAGTAATCGTGGAGGACTGATAAAGACGAACACGTGAAATTCTGATATTTATGTGTGAACTGCAACATTTTGAATGTCTAAAATCTGCGTGCCATGTTAGAGAAGTCGTGACCGAGAACTCAGCGTTCGATGAAATTTGTTTGGATAATACAACAGTCACAAACAATCCGTTTTGTAAACTTTACGGTAACAGGTGGTTAAATACCATAAGATTGGTCCTACAAGTGACTGTGACTGCATGTGAGTGTCGAAAATGTACTTCAATGTTGCATAGACTTGACTGTCAATTTGTAACAAAGTCAGAAGTCAGAATATAGTAGAAATCTTTTTCGAAGACTTTCCATTCACTTAATAGTTTACAAAGAGCTGGAACTAGGAAACTTGATGCGCCGTTTGGATACATTTAGTGTGGCTCGTTCTGTTACAGTCGAGTTTTCTAACAGGGAAGGCGTTTGATCGAGCTGCTGAAGGTGAGAATTTAACCCAAGGTGAGTGGGCTGTTTTCTGTACGTGAAGTATTAACCGCACCGCCGCAGCTCGTTTCCCGATAAGCCGTCATTCAGGCGAACGACTGCTCGAAACGTGCCCCGCACCAAGGCAGGCACCAGGCCGATGGAGACAGCATAATGCTGTGGGGAACTCTCACTTGGACTTCCATGCGGCCTGTCAATGTAAACAAGGGACCATAACATCTGTGTACCATCTATATGCCTTCATACCTGATGTCCTCACCAAGGTCCATGGCATGTTCCAGTAGGATAATTGCCAGTGGCAGAAGGCCAGAATCGTGCTACAATTGGTTGAGAAACAAGATAGTGAACTCGTATTGACGTTTTGGTCACCAATTCGACTGTGAATCGTTGCGCGATCGTTAGCTCGCACCACGGTCCCTATTAGAACATCTTTGGCCTAGGACGGCGTAGTTAGTGCGGATATCGGAGGTACAAGTGCAGAGACTTTGAAATGGGGGGGGGGGGGGGGGTGAAACAGTTCACTCGGGATGAGGCAGCCACGTTGGAACCTGGCAGCGAGCCTAGATGTGTGCCGGCAGTTAATGGCTAGTTCAAGCTCGACAGTTAAGTCACCGGCTCTGAGCGTAGCAGCGATACCAGAAAGAGACATTCAGATGGGTTCCTGGATTGCGAACCATTATTATCCCGGTTGCGGCCGGCTGAAAACCTTTGGATATGGGGGGTGCGTACCGAGGAAGGGAGAGAAGGAGGCGTGCGACGGACCGCCGCTGTGTTGAAGCTGTGTGTCGGCTCCCCGATGTCCTTCCTGCATCGTTGTATGGATATGTCTGGTGAGCTTCCAACTTTGTTTATCGGATGCGAGTGAGATGAGCATCTGCAGTAACCAAAGCTGTAACTGCAGTTTCCTGCACCAGTGCCGTGACTGTTTAGTTACATATTTTTCTTGTTGTTTGTTCGAGAATTACGTCTGGTTCCATATCAGACGTCTGGTTATTAATCCATCTTCTGTATTTGTGGAGTTCGGTTTCAGCTTCCTAGTTGGTTGCTGTAAGGCATTGGATTTGTGGCTGTACGGATGCAGAAGCGTATATCTCTTGGCGTAAGATGGATGCCGCCTACAGGAAAATTAAAGGGACCTATGGAGGAAAGAGAACAACCTGAATGAACAACAAGAGCTCAGATGGGAAACCTATCGTAAGCAAAGACAGGAAAGTAGAAAGGTGGAAGAAGTATATAGAGGGTCTATACGAGGGCTATATACTTGTGTGAAAGATTATGGAAATGGATGAGGATGTAGATGGGAGATAAGATACTGCGTGAAAAATTTGACACAGCATTGAAAAACCTAAATCGAAACAAGGAGCCGGGAGCAGACAACATTCTGTTAGAACTAATTCCAAAGAAATCGGGTGCTGACAGGTGATAAAATTATCGACCTATCAGCTTAATAAGTCACGGTTGCAAAACACTAACACGAATTCTTTACAGACGAATGGAAAATCTGGTACGAGCCGACCTCGGGGCAGATCAGTTTGGATTCCGTAGAAATGCAGGAACACGTGAGACAATTCTCACCCTACCACTTACCTCAGAGGGTAGGTTAAGGAAAGGCAAACCTACGTTTATAGCATTTGTAAACTTCTTTTGACAATGTTGACTGGAATACTCTCTTTCAAATTCTGAAGGTGTCAGGGGTCAAATACAGGGAGCGAAAGACTATTTGCAATTTGTACTGAAAGCAGATGGCATTTATAAGAGTCGAGGGGCACGAAAGGGAAGCAGTGGTTGAGAAGGAAGTGAGACAGGGTTGCAGCCTATCCCCGATGTTACTCAATGTGTATATTGAGCAGACCGTGAAGGAAACAAAAGAAACATTTGGAGTAGGAATTAAAATCCAGGGAGAAGAAATAAAAACCTTGAAGTTTGCCGATGGCATTGTAATTTTGTCAGAGACAGCAAAGGACTTGGAAGAACATTCAACGGAATGGACAGTGTCTTGAAAGGAGGATACAAGGTGATCAACAAAAACAAAACGAGGATAATGGAATGTGGTCAAATTAAATCAGGTAATGCAGAGGGAATTAGATTAAGAAATGAGACACTTAAAGTAGTAGATGAGTTCCGATGTTTGGGCAGCAAATTAACTGATGATGGTCGAAGTAGAGAGGATGTAAAATGTAGAATGTCGATGGCAAGGAAAGCATTTCTGAAGAAGAGAAATTTGTTAACATCCACTATAGATTTAAGGGTCAAGTAGTCTTTTCTCAAACTATTCGTGTGTAATGTAACCGTGTATGGAAGCGAAACATGGACGATGAACAGCTTAGACAAGAAGAGAATCGAATCTTTTGAAATGTGATGCTGCAGAAGAATGTTGTAGAGTTGTTGCATAGACCACGTAACTAATGAGAAGATACTGAATGGAACTGGGGAGAAGAGGAATTTGTAGTACAACTTGACTTGAAGAAGGGATCGATTGGTAGGACACGTTCTGAGGCATCATGGTGTCAGTTTAGTACTGGAGGTAAGCACGGAGTGTAAAAATCGTAGAGGGAGGCCAAGAGATGAATGCACTAAGCAGGTTCAAAAGGATGTAGGTTGCAGTAGTTACTCGGAGATGAAGAGGCTTACACAAGATAGAGTAGCATGGATAGCTGCATCAAACCAGTCTTTGGACTGAAGACCTAACAACAACACGCATTTATACAGTAAGTGGGTGCATTTCAATTGGAGCGCACAATTTATTGCTTTATTGGGTGTATATACTACCAAGTTCGAATGTGTTTCTTTTTTTTTGTTATTTGTAAGTGTGGGTGCTCATAATTTGCTGCAATTTTATTCAAAACGTTATGCTGTACCTGCTCTTAGTCAGGGGTTCGTTAGCCAACCGAACGCGTTTGCTTGGCAGTTACTGCTCCCCTCAGAGTGACCATTACTTGATAAGCCCTCGCCTATGTGGCGCAAGTATGATACAATGTTTGGTTGGGAATCGAACTCCCTGCTCGGTAACTGTATTTGGTACTGTACTTAGTTTTGGCCGCCTTACAGGTTTCATCGATGTGACACCCTTTAAATAATTGAAAAATTATTTATTTGTTTTTCTTCTTGCTGTAATTTTGACTGTTGTATGTTGGCTTTCGGTCTGTAGTAGTCGCCTGGCCCAAATCCTGTACTAAAGTCGTATTCATCTGTTAATTAGGCTACCATTTGTGTTTCTTTTATTGGGACTTAAATGAAACCTACTTTGTTGACGGAGCAGCTTTTTTGCAGCGTCCGAAAGCGGTGCCAGTCGGGTGCAGCCGGTCCTACACCACTGAATCTCCCCGTGCCCACTACATCTTGCCAAGACAGGGTTGTCTAGTATGTCGATGTATTTTTTGTGTCTTAATCACTGCCTGCCTACATCAACTCTCGTTCTAATTATTATTTCAGTTGTAGCTCATGTAAATTGTTGAAGTGTTAGCAAGTTAATTTCCCGATTGAGTAAATACTAGATTTATTTACTTAACTGTGTGTATGTGGTGTGGTACGGCCAATAGAATGCCTACTAATCGTACTCCTAGATCTGTTAATTTCATGAAGGTCCTGAATGACTATCTATACAATTCAGAACGCAATATTTAACGTCACTTTTGTCTGAATATTACTCTTGAGTGCCTTATGCAAATCCACTATCCGGCAGTATAGTAATTTTTTTATATGGTGCTTAATATTGGATAGTATACATTAAAGTTTTTTCGATAAAGTATTTTTAGCTCTTTTACTATACTGCTACAATTTTCATTATTTTATTTGATCGGTTTGCTGTTAATCAATGTGATACAGTTTATGATGGCAAATTATTCTCTTTCTTAGTAGTAAGTAGCATTGGAGGTGCTTTTCAAGTAGATGTTTCATAAATATAACCGTGTTCTGTTAAAAATAAAACCGAAGTTCACAACACGAATGATGTTCAATCTCCTTTGGCCCTGTCGTTCCTACCACTGACACCCTGAAGCGGATATTACGTGACAGACCAACATTATCTCGATGGAACACTACTGCGGCACCCCCCCCCCCCCCCCGCCCCCCACCCGCAGCTTCACAAAGCAATGGCACATAACTTATAGAAATTTCATTATCTGTGCGAAGACATCAGGTATGCCTCCGGAAAGCTACAGAGGTGGAATTTAACATCTGAGGTCATCAGTCCCCTAGACTTAGAACTACTTAACCCTAACTAACCTAAGGACACCACGCACAGCCATGACCGAGGCAGGATTCGAACTTCCGACCGCAGCAGCTGAACTAGTGAAAAACATAAAAATCTCTCATGTTTCCAACAAAACTAGAAAAGCTTCGATTGTTCACTGTCTGGCCGCTTAAGTATGACCGCCCGACAAAAGCCTGAATAACCACGTTTGCAGCGCGAACCACTGGACGTTGCCCCCAAGGATAGATGCACGTTTGTGTTGATTCGCTGCGCTTTCAACAATGACGAGAGTCCTAGAACATAAAGTAGCCTCTTCTGCCCCGAACCCTTCCGATGACTGTTGCAGGGTGTTTGCTTTCAGGTATTTCACGCCGATGGAGCATAAAACGTGATTCATCTGAAAAGACCATGTGTCACTACTCAGTTGACTTCAAGTTGCAGTATTGGCGTACAAATTCCAGCCTTCGTCACCGATTAACAGCAGTCATCACGGGTGCATCGTTACTGAAGAGACGTTCGCTCATCGGTCTTTGAAGAGACACTGTTGTTAGCACTTTGGTTCATGAGGGAACAATCAACGTTCACTCCTGTCATCTACGGCCCGTGTTACACCACAGTTGCCTCTGGGCATATTTCCGATAGCGCCACTCCTCCATGCCCATCAGAGCGGCATGTGATGATTTTACAGTCGTTTCGGAAATGCGTCCACCCTTGACACGAAAGTTAATGATCAAGCCCTTTTGGACGTCAGATACATCACTCCGTTTCCGCATTACGAAAACGACTGTACTGTTTTCGCGTCGCCAGGGCACTCTTTATATAAGCTTCACTATTAGTGCCGTCACTTTCCGGCTATGAGTGGTTACTGCACGTTCACGCCGACCATAGGCATTGGTCATATTTATGTGAATGGACAGTATAGATACAGCGTATTATAATGCACCCCATGTACACGAGGTACATTCTCCATCTATCGATTTGGCGTGTTCATACCGCCTATCGACCCATATGACAAAAGCCTGTCTTACCACCATGTCAATGCGATTTCCGTGTACGGCAAGAGTATTTCATCGTGGTAAGTTAAGATGTAACATCTATGTCGGAAGAGGCACGTGACAGACTTCAGTACTGCCTTCACCTCGTGTTGGCCGAAGTGCTACAGGCAATGTTTATATGACAGTATAACATTGATTTGTTTGATCCACACCCTGTTTCTTACGCAGACGAAATGTTAGATAGGATAACGAGAAAACGTAACTGTCATTTATGGTATCTTCTTAACAATTTCTTTCCACATCTTTTCGGTAATATTGCCCAATGAATAAAAGTAAAACTGTTTTAGCTCTTTCTCGATCTCTGGAAAGACACTTTGTAGCTCGATGAAGTCTAATAAGTCGTCCACCTCTATAAGAGGATCTCCGTCTTGTCAGAAAGTGTCTGTGTCCTGTTGTTCTTTCTGATGTGTCCCTCTAACTGCCCTATATTTTCCTTTTCATCTCGAATCTTTTTTGTTTAGACCTCTCTTCTGATATCTTTTCACTTTCCTTGTTCTCATTTTCTGTGACTGCAACCTCACCCTTCGTGAATTTTAAAAAATGGTTCAAATGGCTCTTAGCACTATGGGACTTAACTGCTGAGGACATCAGTCCCCTAGAATTTAGAACTACTTAAACCTAACCAACCTAAGGAAATCACACACCTCCATGCCCGAGGCAGAATTCGAAACTGCGACCGTAGCGGTCGCGCAGTTCCAGACTGTAGCGCCTAGAATCGCTCGGCCACTCCGGCCGGCCTTGAATTTTAGTCTGTGTTTATAGTTATTACTACCACTGTTACTATTACTGCCGTATTACTCCAATTTGGTAAAACCCAAACTTTAAAGTAAATGTACTCTTGTCCGGTGCTCCTTGATTGTGGTGTAGCCAGTTCGAATTAATTTAGGGAAAAAATTTCAACACCAGTGTGTGACTTGCAAGGCGAGAAGAGATTGAGACGCAAATTCCCCGATCACCAGACTGCCGGAATTAAATTACAAACCTGCCCAGTATAATCGAACGAGAGCACGTGACACTTCGATGGAGATTCGTTCATCGGATGGTGATCTAAATTTTAAATACCCATGATACTCATCGAGAGAGGCAGGTTATAATGAACGAGCAAAGACCGTCTACCTTACTATTTCTTCTGCTATTGATTACTGGTTTCGATCTGAACAGCATATCAACTTTAGAATTGGCGCCGCAAGATGCAGATTGTCAACACTGGTATGAATTACATAAACATGTGGGTTTTATGTCATTCACACCACTATTAACTGGACCTTCCGGCGCCAGTGAAGAGGACATGCTGGGCTGATCGAAAAAAGAAATAGTGATGTAGACCATATCTGCTCATTCATTATAACCATTGTGATAAGGTTTTCCAGAAATTTGCCTCATTTACGAGAAGCAGGCTGTACGCCAACACCAAGTTTCGCTCTCTTCCTCCTCTGTCGTCGGCATCATCACCACAAACACAACATTAAAACATCTCACGTACTCATTATAGGAACCTTCGTACATCAGATAGGCTACACCGTCTCACTTCGCGATAGAACGGTGCTACTCAGTGAGAAGAAGAAACACCTTCTCACTTCGAAGAATTTTGCCTTAGCTGTACTCTTCCTTGAGTAGGCTCGTAAGTAAGTTGCAACGCGAGTTTCCAGATAACACCACCACTAACTTAGCATGATAAATACAGTACTAACCAGACTAAAGCAGGTGTTGAAAGTGATCATCATTTATCTCTTCCCCCCCAAGGGGTCTACAACTCTTTTGTGGATACGCGCGTGGCGACCACGGGGCCCTGAGCTAGTGCAGCCTTCTTTCTCTCCAGGACCGCATTTCCTTCCCCTTCCCCTCCTTTCCCCTCCTTGCTCCTTTCCCGTCGCCCTCTCCTCTCCCGCTCCTGGTTCTGTTGGTTTTACAATTCGGCTTTGTTCTGATTAGAACAACCCGGTCACTGGACTGTTCACAGTAACACACCCCCTGCCCTACCTTCCTATTCATAACGAATCCTACACCTGTTATACCATTTTCTGCTGCTGTTGATATTAACCGATACTCATCTGACCAGAAATCCTTGTCTTAATTCCACTTCACTTCACTGACCCCTACTATATCTAGATTGAGCCTTTGCGTTTCCCTTTTCAGATTTTGTAGTTTCCCTACCACGTTCAAGCTTCTGACATTCCACGCCCAGACTCATAGAACGTTATCCTTTCGTTGATTATTCAATCTTTTTCTCATGGTAACCTCCCCCTTGGCAGTCCCCTCTCGGAGATCCGAATGGGGGACTATTCCCGAATCTTTTGCCAATGGAGAGATCATCATGACACTTCTTCAAATATAGGCCACATGTCCTGTGGATACACGTTACGTGTCTTTATGCAGTGGTTTCCATTGCCTTCTGCATCCTCATGTCGTTGATCATTGCTGTTTCTTCCGCCTTTAGGGGCAATTTCCCACCCCTAGGACAAGAGGGTGCCCTGAACTTCTATCCGCTCCTCCGCCCTCTTTGACAAGGCCGTTGGCAGAATGAGGCTGACTTCTTATGCCGGAAGTCTTCGGCCGCCAATGCTGATTATTTATCAAAATTTAGACAGTGCCGGGGATCGAACACGGGACCGAAGACGTTTTGATTGTGAATCGAAGACGCTACCCCTAGACCACAGGTCTAGCTAGATACGTGAATATGTCCCTCGATCGTTTAACCTACACAGAGGCCCATAAGAAATGTACACATCTTCACCCTGTGTCCATGACATCCTGTTACGCCTGGGTTACATCTTCACCCCTTCCTCCCCCTTCCTTACCCCCATCCCGGACCCGTCTCCTCCCCCCCTTCCCTGCGGCTCCCACACCCTCTCCTCTGGGCGCTGCTCCCCCTCCCCAGCCGGAGAAGTGTCCCACTCCTTCGGCGTTTGCCGGTCAAGGGCGCCTCTCCCGGGATGCCCCTTCCCGGCACCTTCCAGGCCAAAGGTCTGCTGCCGCGCGACGACCGCGAGAGCCGCGGTCTGTCGGCCCCCAGGTCGCCCGGTCTCTTTCTGTTCCTGATCTTGCTGCAGCTGGTTCCTTTATGCCACACAGCCCTTCTCGATCTCAGCCTGAAAAGAAGAAGAAACGTAAGTCCCGGGACAGAGAGCCTCTGGTGTCACCAGAGGTCCGTTCCCCGACTTCACAACCGGATTCTGATCTGCCGTTCATGGATGTTACCCCCCTCCTTGTCGGTGACGGGTGGGGACCCGGCGGCATGACTGGCTGTAGCGTGTTCAGCCCCCATTTAAATCATCGTTCTGTGGTTCTCCAATGGAATTGTAATGGATACTATCGTCACCTTCCGGAACTGAAAACCCTTCTATCGTCTTACTCTGCAGCTTGTGGGGTTCTCCAGGAATCTCATTTTACTGATGCTCACTCACCGACCCTCCGTGGGTTCCGTGTTTTCTGTCGAAATCGGGTCGGACCCCTGCGGGTTTCTGGTGGCGTTTGTACGTTGGTCCATACAGACATTGCTAGCACGTGGATTCCTCTTCACACTACATTGGAAGCTGTTGCTGTTAGGGTCCACCTAGACTCTGCGGTCACAGTTTGCAATCTTTATCTCGCTCCTGACGGGACTCTTACACCTGCTGCCTTAACTGCCCTTCTTCAGCAACCTCCTCCTCCCTTTCTCCTCCTTGGGGATTTTAATGCAGTGCCTTTCCATCTAGACGCGGTCTTCTTATAGACCAGTTTATTGCAGACCACGACTTGTGCCTTCTTAATGATGACTCCCCTACTCATTTCAGTGCCGGTCTTGGTACCTTTTCTGCCATTGATCTTTCTCTTTCTTCTCCCTCTCTCCTCCCTTTATTGCACTGGTCGCCACACGACGACCTTTGTGATTGCGACCATTTCCCGTTGATTATCTCGCTCCCTTCCCGCTCCCCGATGGACAGGTTACCTCGTTGGTCTTTCCAACGCGCCGATTTGCCTTTATACACTGCACAGGTCATGTTTTCTCCCTCTTTGTCGGGTTGTATTGATGACGTCCTACGTGACGTGCCTGACGCGATTGTTCGCGCTGCTAACCTTGCTGTCCCGCACTCATCTGGACCATTTCGTCGCCGGCAAGTCCCATGGTGGAGTATGGCCATTGCCATTGCCATCCGTGATCGCCGTCGAGCTATGCAACCATCCGTAGCCAGCCTTACTACCTTTAAGCGCCTCCGCGCTAAAGCCCGTTATTTAATCAAACAGAGCAAGCGGATATGGTGGGAACGATTCGTTTCTTCCCTTGGTTCTACTGTCCCTCTGTCACGGGTATGGGCTACACTTCGCTCTCTCCATGGTTACCATCGGCAGTCCACCCTCCCAGGCCTTCACCTCCCAGATGGCCTTTGTATGGACCCATTAATTCTTGCAGAAAATCTGGCGACCCATTTTGCAGTGGCATCAGCATCAGCCTCCTATCCAGCTGCTTTCTTTCACCAGAAACAGCGGGCTGAAGCTTCCACCTTATGTTTTACCCCTTGTGAGTCAGAATCTTACAACGAACCTTTTACTGAATGGGAATTTCTTTCTGCTCCATCTTCTTCTCATGATACGGCCCCTGGCCCAGATTCCATTCATAACCAACTGCTTCAACATCTCAGTGCTCCACAACGGCAACATCTTCTTCAGGTGTTTAACTGTATCTGGCTCCAGGGTGACTTCCCTTCTAAGTGGAGGGATAGCATCGTGGTGCCTGTCCTTAAGCCTGGTAAGAATCCCCTATCTGTTGACAGCTATCGGCCAATTAGTTTGACCAATGTTGTTTGTAAGTTACTTGAACGGATGGTAGCCTGTCGGTTCAATTGGGTCCTCGAATCTCGGGATCTATTGTCCCCTTACCAGTGTGGCTTTCGAGAGGGACCGGTCTCCAGTCGATCATTTACTTCGCTTGGAATCCGCAGTTCGGCAGGCTTTTTCCCAGCTCCGCCATTTGGTTGCAGTGTTTTTTGACCTTCGCAAGGCCTATGACACGGCCTGGTGCCATCACATCTTACTTACCCTTCATCAGTGGGGTCTTCGGGGCCCACTCCCGATTTTTATCCACCAGTTCCTGTTCCATCGGTCATTCAGAGTTCGAGTTGGTACTGTTTTTAGTTCTCCACAGCCCCAGGAGACAGGCATCCCACAGGGTTCTGTCTTGAGTGTCCTTCTTTTCCTCATTGCTATCGATGGACTTGTGGCCTGTGTCGGTCTTTTGGTCGCCCCTGCCCTGTATGTGGATGATTTCTGCATTTGGGTTAGTTCCTCTTCGATGGCATCTGCAGAGCGGCAGCTCCAGGGAACTATACAGCGTGCCTCTGCATGTACCCTCTCACATGGGTTTCAATTCTCTCCTCTAAAATCGCGGGTGGTCCACTTCTTTCGCCGTACTACGATCCACCCTGATCCAGAGCTCTATCTCGATGCCCAACGATTGCCTGTGGCCCACAGTTTCGCTTCCTGCGTCTTCTTTTTGACAACAAGCTCACTTGGCTGCCCCATATCAGACATCTGAAGGTAGGACGTTTCCGTAAACTCAATGTCCTTCGCATCCTTGCCCACTCCTCTTGGGGTGCGGACAGTTCCCTCCTTCTCCGTCTTTATTGTGCTCTAGTTCTGTCTCGCTTAGACTATGGTTGTCAAGTTTATGGTTCAGCTGCTCCTTCCACACTGCACAAGCTGGATCCAGTCCACCATCGTGGTATCTGTTTGGCCACTGGTGCCTTCCCTACTAGCCTTGTTGATAGTCTCCTGGTTGAAGCTGGGATCCCCCCCCCCCCCCCCACCTTTCTGTTCTGCGGTCCCAGCTTCTGGTGTCTTAAGCACTCGCTATCCGTTCCTCTCCCACTCATCCTTCCTATTCTATCTTGTTCCCAGACCATGGACGTCGCCCACCCGACTCCCTCTCTTGGGCGGGTTTACCGGTTGGGCTCCACCTTGCGTCTCTTTGCCGTGATTTTCAGCTTCGTTCTTTGTCCTGTCTTCCTCGCTCCCTCCCCTCTACCCCCCCTTGGTTAGTTCCTCGGCCTCGAATTCGGATTGATCTCCGCCGAGGTCCTTTTCCTGCCAAATTTTATGGGAGTTTCGGGATGCTGTTGTTTTTTACACTGATGGCTCTAAATCTGCTGATCATGTGGGGTATGCCTTCACGTCCTCTGTCGGAAAGGAAAATCTCCTGCTGCCACCAACATGTGGGGTGTTTACTGCGGAATTGATGGCAATTTCTCAGGCCCTTACCTATATTAAACAGTCCCAACACAACCGCGTTTTGTTATGTACGGACTCGATGAGTGGCCTTCTTGCTATTGACAGGTGTTTTTCGCACCATCCCTTGGTCTCTGCCATTCATGACCATCTCGCTGATATTCACCGTGCTGCTTGTTCCATTGACTTCCTTTGGGTCCCTGGCCATGTAGGTATCCCGGGTAATGAGCTCGCTGATCGTTTGGCTGGGGGCGCAGTCACTTACCCCCCGTTTTCTGTAACCCCTCCTGCAGCGGATTTACGGCTTCACATCAAATCCCACTTCGCACAGTCATGGGCCAATTCTTGGGAGGCTACTCCCCTGTCTAATAAACTTCGTGCGATTAAGGTGACACCAGGCCCGTGGCGTTCTTCCTTTCGCCTCTCCCTAACGGACTCGACCACACTGTGCCGTCTCCTCATTGGCCATACTAGGCTGACCCATGGTTTTCTTTTGCGTGATGAGCCACCCCCACTTTGTGGTTGTGGAGCCTTCCAGTCAATAGCCCACATTTTGGTTGAATGCCCCCTTCTTTAGGTTCTGCGTGCTAATTACAGTCTCCTCCACACTTTAGCTTTGATGTTGGCTGACGATTCCCGGATGGTCTCTCTGGTTCTCGGTTTCCTCTGGGAAAGTGGTTTTTATTCTCAGTTTTAAGGTTTTTAATCTTTCTCTGGTATTGGGGCAGGGCGGTGAGTCTTTGGGTGTCTCCCACTATAAGCAGTGTTCGGAGATTCCCGATTCACCTCCCTGACCGAAATTTTTCTTCCCCTTTTACTCTGTTTTGCCCTTTTTTTTAAGGATTGGTTAGTCTCCTTTTCCAATACGTACTTCTACATTCTAGCGGTTGTACCTTTTAAGTCACAGGTGGTCTTGCCTATGCTGCTTCAGCATAGCGTTGGGTTCGTTCTCTGGCTGACTTCACTCGTTTTGTTTCTACCATTGACAACATGACTGCCCCTTTACGTTTTTAGCCTTTCCTCTTTTGTTGTTCTGACTTTCCTGAGATGTCACATTAGCGGAATGGACCACATTTGAAACAAGCGACTGATGACCTTGCTGTTTGGTCCCTTAAACCTCAAACAACCAACCAACCATTTATCTCTTCGTACCTTTGGACCCTAGTCAGTAAGTTGCTGATGTCGGATCGAAGCTGGCCTGTTAGAATTACTGCAGTCTCATCCGAAATGTTCCGCTGCGGTTCTCGTTGCGATAGAACTTAGACTTGAGGGCTCCCCGCACAGAGTAGACGCACACTGACAGATCGGGTGACCTGGACAGCGACCAGACTGACTTCAGCTGACAACTCTGTCAGGCCTGAAGACTGTGTGGTAATTGGAAATTTATGTTAACTTCCTATGGGACCAAACTGCTGAGGTCATGGGTCCCTAGGCTTACACACTACTTACTCTAACTTAAGCTAACTTAACTCTAACGACAACACACACGCCCATGCCCGAGGGAGGACTCGAACTTCCGCCGGCGGAAGTCGCTCGAGCTCTGGTAAGGCGACCAAGACCGCGCGGTTACCCCGCGCGGCTTGATGACTGTGTAAATGCGCGCCAAGGTTCGGCCGGCTGTATGGGCAGTCGCTCCATCAGTTGGAGGATGGTCACATTCAACATCTGCTTCTACATCTACATTGATACTCCGCAAGCCACCCAACGGTGTGTGGCGGAGGGCACTTTACGTGCCACTGTCATTACCTCCCTTTCCTGTTCCAGTCGCGTATGGTTCGCGGGAAGAACGACTGTCTGAAAGCCTCCGTGCGCGCTCTAATCTCTCTAATTTTACATTCGTGATCTCCTCGGGAAGTATAAGTAGGGGGAAGCAATATATTCGATACCTCATCCAGAAACGCACCCTCTCGAAACCTGGCGAGCAAGCTACACCGCGATGCAGAGCGCCTCTCTTGCAGAGTCTGCCACTTGAGTTTATTAAACATCTCCGTAACGCTATCACGGTTACCAAATAACCCAGTGACGAAACGCGCCGCTCTTCTTTGGATCTTCTCTATCTCCTCCGTCAACCCGACCTGGTGCGGATCCCACACTGATGAGCAATACTCAAGTATAGGTCGAACGAGTGTTTTGTAAGCCACCTCCTTTGTTGATAGACTACATTTTCTAAGCACTCTCCCAATGAATCTCAACCTGGTACCCGCCTTACCAACAATTAGTTTTATATGATCATTCCACTTCAAATCGTTCCGTACGCATACTCCCAGATATTTTACAGAAGTAACTGCTACCAGTGTTTGTTCCGCTATCATATAATCATACAATAAAGGATCCTTCTTTCTATGTATTCGCAATACATTACATTTGTCTATGTTAAGGGTCAGTTGCCACTCCCTGCACCAAGTGCCTATCCGCTGCAGATCTTCCTATATTTCGCTACAATTTTCTAATGCAGCAACTTCTCTGTATACAACAGCATCATCCGCGAAAAGCCGCATGGAACTTCCGACACTATCTACTAAGTCATTTATATATATATTGTGAAAAGCAATGGTCCCATAACACTCCCCTGTGGCACGCCAGAGGTTACTTTAACGTCTGTAGACGTCTCTCCATTGATAACAACATGCTGTGTTCTATTTGCTAAAAACTCTTCAATCCAGCCACACAGCTGGTCTGATATTCCGTAGGCTCTTACTTTGTTTATCAGGCGACAGTGCGGAACTGTATCGAACGCCTTCCGGAAGTCAAGAAAAATAGCATCTACCTGGGAGCCTGTATCTAATATTTTCTGGGTCTCATGAACAAATAAATTGAGTTGGGTCTCACACGATCGCTGTTTCCGGAATCCATGTTGATTCCTACATAGTAGATTCTGGGTTTCCAGAAATGACATGATACGCGAGCAAAAAACATGTTCTAAAATTCTACAAGAGATCGACGTCAGAGATATAGGTCTATAGTTTTGCGCATCTGCTCGACGACCCTTCTTGAAGACTGGGACTATCTGTGCTCTTTTCCAATCATTTGGAACCCTCCGTTCCTCTAGAGACTTGCGGTACACGGCTGTTAGAAGGGGGGCAAGTTCTTTCGCATACTCTGTGTAGAATCGAATTGGTATCCCGTCAGGTCCAGTGGACTTTCCTCTATTGAGTGATTCCAGTTGCTTTTCTATTCCTTGGACACTTATTTCGATGTCAGCCATTTTTTCGTTTGTGCGAGGATTTAGAGAAGGAACTGCAGTGCGGTCTTCCTCTGTGAAACAGCTTTGGAAAAAGATGTTTAGTATTTCAGCTTTACGCGTGTCATCCTCTGTTTCAATGCCATCATAATCCCGTAGTGTCTGGATATGCTGTTTCGAGCCACTTACTGATTTAACGTAAGACCAGAACTTCCTAGGATTTTCTGTCAAGTCGGTACATAGAATTTTACTTTCGAATTCAATGAACGCTTCACGCATAGCCCTCCTTACGCTAACTTTGACATCGTTTAGCTTCTGTTTGTCTGAGAGGTTTTGGCTGCGTTTAAACTTGGAGTGGAGCTCTCTTTGCTTTCGCAGTAGTTTCCTAACTTTGTTGTTGTACCACGGTGGGTTTTTCCCGTCCCTCACAGTTTTACTCGGCACGTACCTGTCTAAAACGCATTTTACGATTGCCTTGAACTTTTTCCATAAACACACAACATTGTCAGTGTCGGAACAGATATTTTCGTTTTGATCTGTTAGGTAGTCTGAAATCTGCCTTCTATTACTCTTGCTAAACAGATAAACCTTCCTCCCTTTTTTTATATTCCTATTAACTTCCATATTCAGGGATGCTGCAACGGCCTTATGATCACTGATTCCCTGTTCTGTACATACAGATTCGAAAAGTTCGGGTCTGTTTGTTATCAGTAGGTCCAATATGTTATCTCCACGAGTCGGTTCTCTGTTTAATTGCTCGAGGTAATTTTCGGATAGTGCACTCAGTATAATGTCACTCGATGCTCTGTCCCTACCACCCGTCCTAAACATCTGAGTGTCCCAGTCTATATCTGGTAAATTGAAATCTCCACCTAAGACTATAACATGCTGAGAAAATTTATGTGAAATGTATTCCAAATTTTCTCTCAGTTGTTCTGCCACTAATGCTGCTGAGTCGGGAGGTCGGTAAAAGGAGCCAATTATTAACCTAGTTCGGTTGTTTAGTGTAACCTCCACCCATAATAATTCACAGGAACTATCCACTTCTACTTCACTACAGGATAAACTACTACTAACAGCGATGAACACTCCACCACCGGTCGAGTTAGATTTCCTTTCCTCTGTTGCGTCTCCTTCTACCCTGGAACTCTGTTCTCCTGGCCACTCTCATTTGCCCCACCCTATACAACTGACCGTTTCATCGTACACTTTAACATGGTATACACATAACTACGTATATTTCCACAGAGAGCTTTATTTTCATTGTACTGCTGCTCATAAACAGAATGTTGCGAAACGGATGTAAAAATAAAACATAAGCAACGGAGACTAAAGAATCGTAAAAATTACCTGCTTTGCTCTTTTCTGTTTCCTTCTGATTTAGTAAGCAAACAAAGATTAGATTTCAAGACTTCTACCTTTATTGCCGGTCCACAAAGATTCGCATTATGGGCGTAAGACTGAAAATATTCATCCCTGCTTTTATATGTGTTAGTCTACGTGAGTGGAATGGTGACCCGTGGTCTTGCGGCATCAGCAAGATAGCAGAGCGTGTTCGGTCAGAGGGCTAGCTGCCTCCTGTAATTAAAAAAAAACTTGGGTTAAGTTTTCAACGATGAACTTGAAGGGGGGATCGGGTGGCGTCCGCCCGGACCGGATGACGAGAACAACAACCAACAAAATAAAAAAAGTAAGGGGTAGTGTCTTTGACTACTGATTAAAATTCCCAAGTTTCCAACGTCAGACTTCACCACTGCCAAAAATTTGAATAAAAATCATCAGCAATTTCGGCCGAGTGTTTGAAGAATAAGTTCATCCCCGTACTGCCAACGGCCTTCTTAAACAGAGTGGAGAAGCGGGCAGAGATTCAGGACACTGTTTGCCCTTTGGAATATGAAACTGTCCCTAATAGGCAGAAGAATTAGTAATGATCAACGGCGTGCATCAACAGCACCTAATGTTTATCCAAAGGGCATGTGCCCTGTAATCGAAAAGTCTCATGATGATCTCACCATTGGCAAAAGATTGCGGAGTAGCCCCCACTCCTCTGAGACGGAATGGCCAGAGGGGAACTGATCACAAGAAAAGGATCGTATAACCAGCGAAAGGATAACCTGTCTACTAGTCGGGGAAGCTAAAAGTCTGAAAAGGAAAATGCTAAGGCTCATTCTAGATGTAGTAGGGTACTTGGGTGAATGAAGTAAAATGGAAAGAAGACAGGGATTTTTTTTGGTGAGACGAGTACTGAGTAGTATAAATAGCAGCATAAAATGGTATAACATGAGCTGGATTCGATATGAATGGGAAAGTATGGCAAAGAGTTACTGTGAACAGTTCAGTAATGGTGTTGTTCTCATCAGAATCGGCAACAAATCTGTACCGACAACATAATTTGAGGTTCATACGCCGACGTCGCAATCAGAAGATGAAGAGATAGGGAAAGTATATGAAGTTACTGAAATGGTAATTCAGTACGTAGGTAGGGTAAGAATCTAATAGTCTTGGGAGAATGGAATGCAGTTATAGGAGAAGGAGTATAAGAAAGAGTTACGGGAGAATTTGGGCTTAGTAGTAGGTACGGGAGAGCAGAAAGATTGAGCTCTGCATCAAATTTCAGCTTGTAATAGCGAGTACTCTGTTCAAGTATAACAAGAAGAGGAGGTATGTTTGATAAAGATCGGGAGATAAAGGAAGATTTCAGTTAGATTACATCATGGTGAGGCAAAGATTACGAAATCAGATATTGGATTTTAAGGCTTACCCAGGAGCAGTTATAGACTCAGATCACAATCTACTACTGAAGAGTAGGCTGAAGTTTAAGTGACAAGTCAGAAACAATCATTGGCAAAGAAATGGACTCGAAAGCACTAAGGAATGAAGAGATACGTTTTAAGTTCTTTTAGGCTATAAATACTGCGATAGTGAATATGACAGTAGGCAGTTCAGATGAAGAGGAATGGATGTCTCTAAAAAGAGCAATCGCAGATGTTGGAAACAAAAACGTAGATACAAGGAAGGTAACTGTGAAGAAACGATAGGTAACAGAAGAAACACTTAAGTTGGAAGTACAAGAATGATAAGCCAAATTCGGGACTACAGAAATATAAGTCACATAGGAATGAAATAAATAGTACGTGCAGGGAAGTGAGGGTGAAATGGTTGTATGACAAATGTGAAGAAATCCAAAAAGAAATGATTGTTGGAAGGACCAATGCAGCATATAGAAAATTGAAACAACCTTCGATAATATTAAAAGCTAGGCCGGTAACGTTGAGAGAAACGGTAATGTCAGTGTTAAATGCAGAGGAAAGAACGGGTAGGTGTAAGGAGTTGAAGGACTCGTTGAGGGAGAGGACTTGTCTGATGAAATGACTCAAGAAGATCAAATAAAGCATAAAGAACAGATAATATTCCATCGGTATTTGTAATGTCACTCCTCGCTTTCGTATGTAAAACGTATGTGAGTGGCGGCATGCCATCAGACTTTCGCAAAACATCAGTCACACAATTCCGAACTCAGCAACAGCCAAAAAGGTGGTGGTGCTAAGTTCCTATGGGGCCAAACTGCTGAAGTCATTGGTCCCTAGGCTTACACACTACTTAATCTGACTTAACATAACTTACGCTAAGGACAACACACACACCCATGCCCGATGGAGGACTCGAACCTCCAATGGGGAGAGAAGCACGAACCGTGGCAAGGCGCCAAAGACCACGCGGCTACCCCGAGCGGCTGCCGACAAGAACGAGAATTATCATGCTATCATCTTAACAGCTCATGCATCCAACTCGCTCACAAGAATACTGTAAAAACGAATTGAAGAGAAAATTGACGATGTTAAATGTTCACGAAGTATATGAAGTTGAGGAATTCTGCTACATAAGCAGCAAAATAACCCATGAGGTACGGAGCAAGGAGGACATCAAAAGCAAACTATCACTGGCAAAAAGGGTATTCCCGGCTAAGAGAAGTCTACCAGTGTCAAACATAGGCGTTAATATGAGGAAGTAACTTCTGCAAATATACGTCTAGAGCACAGCAAAGCATTGTATGGTAGTTAAACATGGACTATGGGAAAAAGCAGAATGGAAGAGAACGGAAGCATTTGAGATATGGTGCTACAGAAGAAAGTTGAAAATTAGGTGCACTGCGAAGGTAAGGAACGAGGAGGTTCTTCGGAGATTCGGCAAGGAAAGGAGTATACGGAAGACACTGACAAGGAGAAGGGACAGAATCGTAGAACATAGAGAATGTGCGATATGAGTGAGAGAGAGGGAGAAGGGTTTTACGCGTCGTTGTCGACGAGATGGTTAGAGACGGATCAAAAGTTACAATGTGCGTTTAGGAAAGATGGGAACAAAGTCGGGAGTTTCGATTTCAGTTGAACAGTTTCAGCGCTTGCGTCATTCTATAGAAACCCAAAAATGGATTTCTAGAAGGAGATCCTTCAGATTGGGCGTCCAGTATCAAATCAAGATCATCACCTCACCGAGCAGTAGTGTGTGTGTGTGTGTGTGTGTGTGTGTGTGTGTGTGTGTGTGTGTATTTATTTGTGGTGAATGAGTTTGCGTCTTTGACAAAGAGAGAGAGAGAGAGAAGGAGAGAGAGATGTGGGGGGTCCTGGGGGGGGGGGGAGGGGGAAAAAGAGATGGAGACTGTACATGTGTGGCACTTGTCGATGCTCGATGATGTTAGCAGGCCTGCCTAATGTGCCTTTAGAGTCAATGGTGTATTGTTGAAAGTTTTCCTGTTTTCATGCATGCCAAGGCTGTAAAGAAGCGACGGATAAGTTTGCTACGAAGTACTAGAAGTTTGTATCAAATTCTGCGATTTTAAGTTTCAGACAACTTCTTAGTGGTGTGGAATACACCGTCAGAATAACTTGCACTTGAAATAAAATCAAAGAGTTTTGTGAGTCACTTTTGGTAGTAAAATTGAAGAACTTTCGTCACCATCTGGAGCGCAAACATCTCCGTCCTCTTCTTTGCGGCAGTTTTCTGGCGCCTGCGGTCTTGTCGCCAGTATGTGGTGTTAAAGTTGGTAACGGGGGCAATTTGGGAGCGGTGGAGGCTGGTGCGCGGGGCTGGCGCTATTGAATATTCATCGGCAAGCAGGCAGGAAGACCAATATCGCCCGCAGACGTACGACTTCTATTAACTGGCGCGCTATCTGGCGAGCGGCCGGTGCGCGTCTGCGTGCATCTAAATGGCGCCCTGCCCACAGGTAGGGGGAGGGGACCACAGCGGCAACGTCTAAGATCCCCAGGTAGTCGACGATACGGCAGGCCGAGCTCCGCAGCCTTTGCCATCAGCACTAAAAACATTAAGTTCTTAGCCAGAGATTCTCCGCTTCTTATTTGTGTTCAGTTCGCATTCTCGACCTGATAAACTTATATTTACAAGATTCATACGAAATTACTCTTAAAATCTCTTTTTCGAACGACGCGACATAGATTTTAATACAAACTTCATCCCCATCAAAATCAGATACGATGAAAGTTATATGAGAAAATTCTTAAACAAAACTAAGTTGTGGCTAGACTGAGTGGTGTAAGTTCACATACAGTGAATACGAGAAGTGTAATAATCGTTTTATTTAAAACTACATGCTACTTATGGATGTTGTTGCGTGCCATTAGTTTTGCTATGCCGATTGACGGTGAGCAAATAAGCTATTGTGTGTGGAATAACATCAGTTGCCGTCACTTGTCTGGGTAAGCATAGCACTGGACGTGCGCCTCCCCCTTTCCCCCTCACGCCAACATCCCCAACACACGCAGTGCTGCGCATCGCTTCCGAGTGGTGCATGTGTGGGGACATGGGCAGGAGCACACATCGATGGGTTATACTGTTGAAGAAGCTACACATTACACAATCTGTTAATTATGAAAATCTTTAATAATTTTTAACGTAGCTTATGTTCCTGATGTAAAAAAAAAGATTGACCTTTTTTCATGTTTCTTAAATAACCTGTATTCTTCCTCAAGTTTCAGGCTACCGCCATACCAAATTACATCGACATCGGTTCAGTGGTTCGGTCGTGAAAACGTAACAGACGAAGAATTCGTATTTATAATACTACGAAATGAAATTCTAAAGCCGATGAAAATTCATCAAGTAGTTTCGAAGATTAAAGTGCTCAGACTGACGAACAGACAGACACGTAGTGTTCAACCAAACAGACAAGACAGTTTAATGTAAAACTTTAAATCACGATAACTATTTTCCTGTTATCCGATTGTGAAGGAATAAAGCCTATACATAGCCCCAAGATACATCCAAGTTACCTGTGATAACCTCATGAAACTTCAACTAGTAGTTTTGGAGATTAGCATGTTCAAACAGAGAGACACGATGGCTTTACACCTTTTAACTACGTAGTATAGGAAATATGTTTACGTTCACCTTTAACTATTCAGTTGAACTTGGTGGTTACTAGCGAATCGCCACGCTTTAACGCATATAGAGTTTACTGTATACGAACATATTTTTTTATATTGTAATTAAATTTCCAAAACTGTAGTGCGTGGCATGCGTCTGAGGACAGTTTCAGGTAGAATCTTTACCGATTGATGTCGTTTGTACCAGTATTAAAACTTACAGTCTGTTTTATCTCTACCTGTAGTAAATAAGGAGTGTTAGGTGGCTATTTGAAAGCAATATTACAGAAAGAGAAGTGGACGTACATGAATATGAGATGAAAGAATGATACTGTTAGAAGAAATTGGCAGAACTCTGAAACATCTAAGTCGAAACAAGGGTTCGGGAGTAGGCTATATACGGCCAGAACTACTGGTAGCCTTGATAGAGCCATGACAAAACTCTTCCATCTGGTGTGCAAGATTTGGAGAAATACCCTCAGACTTAAAAAAAAAAGTAGTAATTCCAATTCCAAACAAAGCAGTTGCTGAAAGATGTGAAAATTATCGAACAATAAGTTTAATGAGTAAAAGTTGCAAAATAGTAACAAGAGTTCTTAAAAGAAAAACGGAAAAACAGGTCGTAAAGTTTGCGATGTGATTGTGGGAAGACTGTTCGACGCAGAGAAAAAGCAACCATCACATTGACGTGGGTACATATTAAGGCAACATACATAAAAATATCTAAACTTATAGCCTATAGACGCTGTATAACCTTACAACGCTAGAATATAATTCAACTGCAATATCGCGCTACACATTTCTTATGGACTTCTATGTCATTTCCTATCAATGTCGACATTTGTTGAGGCATGCTTTCCCAATAAAATTAATCTAAATTTTGTTATCTTAGCGATAAAAATTATTAAAGAAACGTTGGAATGCAACCGAGATATAAACTGCATAGGAGTGTGTTTATTAGGGATATTATGCAACACTGGTCGTCACCATTCATATTCTCGCCACTTATCGTTGTAACTGAAAATGTTGAGACAACTACTTATCACAGCTTCATATTATCAAATACACAAAAATAATTAACTGAAATTGCTGACGCACAGCAAGCGTAGTTACTATATGCAGCAATATTTCGCCAACATTTACGCAAGAATTTTCCGATAATTTCTGTTAGTGATGTAGTTCTTTTGATGGCGTGTCAGATCGGGGCATTCAAGGTATGAATACGCAACTTTCACTTGGAAGTGTTATAAGATAGTCCAGCACCTGGCGACCTCCAACTTTTGCCGATACTGATTTGGGGAGATGTGCATGTCCAGAACCTGCAATGGGGTCGGGGTGCAGGCAGAACTCATCCTAGACTTTCTTCGTTCTATTGCAGAAGTTTTTATATGGATTGTACAGTAGCAATATTTTCTCACGTATAATATGCAGTTCTTGAACTTGTTCCTAAATATCACAAGTTCAACATATCGAATAACTTTTATGCCTTTGCTCTCTATCGCGGCTGCTTGTTTTCCGGTGAGAATTTGCAGGCGATATCTAGGATTGAACAGCAACTATTTCACCTTTCAGTTTCACTCGAGATATACGTAGAGAATTAGCAATATCAAAAGGCAGACAACACGGCAATAACGACAGTACAGCAGCCATTTCGCTCCTGCGTTGTAATTATGCTCAATGCCGAGCAAATTCCAGCTTCCGCCGACCTGAGTGTCCCAAGAATCTAAAATTTTGGTTTCCTGAAAGGAGTAGGAATGGAGGATATGTAGAACATTTTCTGAGAATATCACAGCATTGAAAAACTGTTTATACATCACCGAACATACAAATGCTACTAGCTTATAAGGAACGGACATAAAGTTTCAGTTCCAAGGCCGTACAGTCAAGAATCGGTATACCAATCAGGCAACGTAGCCATGAGCATTTGAGCATTGAGGCAGTCATCCTACCGATGCATTAGGTTGAAGATGCACGTTTCGTAATATACCATATATCGCTACGAGAAGAAGTCCGTAATTACCTGCTGCAAATCCACGACCGACTGGAATCGTCGACCCTTCAAGGCCTTTTTTAAGGAAGCAAGGCGTCAAAATTGTGTGATGGGAGATCAGGACTATAGGGCAGATGCTCGAGTGTCTTCCACGTGAGTTGTGGTAACTTCTGCTTTAAGATATTTACAATATGGGGACATCGGTTATTATGAAGCAGGAGCACCCGCTGACGCACCATTCCACAACGGTGGTTTTCGACAAACATTCTTCATTCTCCAGTGGATGTCTAGAGTTGTTTGTCCTTTGGTAGCCAAGGAAAGAATAACAACACTTCGGTCCTGTATGGACGCATTTGGTAACAACGTCACCATAGTTCACGTTTAGCGCACGCACGTCGGAAAGACACGAATGCCTTGCCTACATTTCTGTGCTTCTGTACTCTCATCGAGATCACGCTGCGTTGCGCGTATACTGTAGCAATGCCCTCGAGTGGAAACGTTTTGACCGTGCGTTATACATGTTCACTAGCTGCAATGTATACTATGTAATACTATGTAAGAGAGTAAAGTCAATACGAAACTTGTAGGGAAGAGTGTTACATCCTGGAACACTTTTCAGATTTTCGCCTTTAGCCATCCCTGTAACAGAACATTAATGCGCTTTCCTATTTTTTTTTTTTTTTTTGAAACGACAAAATTTGCTTTATGTGTGCTACAACCTTTTCTTATAATGCAAACATTATTCTGGAAATTAAAGTTTTCTCCAAATGCCAAAAAACGGTCCCGAGGAACAACACGGTTATGTACCTAGAAAAATGTGTTATTCATATTTAGGAACAGTGTAATCGAGAAAATCTTGTGAATACTGTATTCAATAAACTGTGTATTACAGTGTCACTTTATTACACACACCAGTAATCAGTAAGTAAAATCCAATAAACAAGAAGCATTATGAAAACAGAAATAGAAGCTATTCACATCTAACATGAATTTCCACTTTCCTGTGTCATGCTTTTCATCTCAGATTAGTACTTCCAACCTATGTCCTCAGTTATTTGCTGAATGTTTTCAAATCTCTGTCTTCCTCTACAGTTTGTACCACTACAGCTTCCTGTAATACCTTGCAAGATATTCCGTGATGTCTTGACAGATGTCCTACCAGCCCGTTCCTTCTTCTTGTCAGTGTTTCCCATATATTCTTCTCCTCGCCGATTCTGCGGAAGATCGCTTCACTCCTTACCTTATCAGTCCATCTGATTTTCAGTATTCCTCTGTACCACCACGTCTCAAATGCTTCGATTCCCTTCTGTTCCAGTTTTCTCACAGGCCATGTTTTACTACCATACAAAGCTGTTCCCCAACAATTCTCGGAAATTTCTTCCTCAAATTAAGTTTTATGTTCGACACTAGTTGAATTCTCTTTGCCAGGAACGCCCGCCTTACCTGTGATACTCTGATTTTTATGTCCTTGCTCCGTTCTCATTGGTTACTTTGTTTCCAAGGTAGCAGAATTGTCTATCTTCGTGATAACCAATTATGATGTTAAACTTCTCGCTATTCTCGTTTCTGCTACGTCCCATTACTTTTTTTCTTTTTCGGTTTATTCTCAATCCATATTCTGTACTCCTTAGGCTGTTCATTTCATTCAAAATATCGCGTAACTCTTCTTTTTTATTGAGGATAGCACTGTCATCAACGAATGTTATCACTGATGTGATTTCGTCTTAAATTTTAATCTATCCATATCCGAATCCCGCTCCAGCTACTGCCGGGTCTGGATGCTGACGAGTCCTCTCCATTTGGCTCGGTCCTCCCACCACTTTTCTTCCTCCACTTGCTGCCAGGTCACACCTCTCCTTTTAACAGACATTCTCACTCCCATTTTCCACCGTGTTCTTGGGCGCCCTCTAGGTCTTTTCCCATCCATCTTTAGTTGTTCCATAATTTTGGGGAGTCTCTGCCCATGCATCCTCTTAACATGCCCATACCATCTTAATCTCTTTCTTTCAATTTCTTCTCTCGTACTTTTTTGTTTGAGGTCCTTTCTAATCTCTACATTCCTTACTCTGTCCATTCTTGTTTTTCCTGCTCTGAGAAATTTCATTTCCCCTGCTTGCAGTCTGCTCCAGTCCCTTTCTGTCATTGTCCATGTTTCTCCACCATAGGTGACAATAGGGATGTAATAATTCTTATACATAAGGAGTTTTGCTCTTTCTTAAACTTCATTATTCCAAATCAGATGTTTTATTGTTTGGTAGAAATTACCTCACTTCTGTAACTTCCTATTAATTTCGTTAGTTATTCTTCCATCCCTAGATATTTCACTCCCTAAATAAGTGAAACTTTCTACCACTTTGAGGGGTTCTCCATTCAAGGTAATATTTCCGTTTATTCCTTTCTCCCTTCCAAATACCATTACTTCACTCTTATCTTTATTTATTTTTAATCCATACCTTGTCATTATTTCCTTCCACGCATCAAGCTGTAACTGTACATCTACCTCTTTGTCACCCCATATTACCATATCATCTGCAAAAATCATCTTTTTGTCTTTTTCTTTTACTATATCTTTAACTGCCCTATTCATTCCCTCCATCACAACATTAAAAAGCGCAGGAGATAGAATACTTCATTGCTTAAGTCCTTGTCTTATTTCGAAGTATTCAGAGTTCCCCAATGGTGTTCCAATTCTACAATTGTGGCCTCTGTACATTGTCTTTATAACATTAATGTATCCATCTTCTATATCTATCTTCTTCAGTTAGTCCCAGAGTGTTTCCCTGTCAACTGAGTCATATGCCTTTTCTATGTCTATAAAAACCATTATCACCCTTTGGTTATACTCCCAACTTTTTTCCATCAGTTGACGGATAGAAAATATCAGGTAGATCGTGCTCCTTCCTTTCCTAAACCCATGCTGTTCTTCACTCAGCTCCTTTTCTATCTTTTCACTTATTCTATTTAGTAAAATTCTTTCAAAAATCTTGGCTGTATGACTCATGAGGGTTATTCCTCTGTAGTTTTTACAAAGTCTTTTATTGCCTTTCTTGAAGATGGGAACAATGTCTCCTGTTCTCCAGTCGTCAGGTATTTTACTATTTCTCCACACGCTTGATAGTACTCTACACAGCCACTGCATTCCCACTGGACCTGCTGCTCTTATCATGTTCACTGATACTTAAATTTTAATCCCACTGTTAAATCTTACTTTTATTTCTGTCATTGATTCTATAGTGTATAGACTGCACAGTAGGGGGTGAAAGAATATATCCAGCTCGTACGCCTTTTTAATCCGAACACTTCGTTCTTGGTCTTCCAGTCTTAATGTTCACTATTGATTGTTATAAATACTGTATATTATCCGTCATCCTCTATAACTTACTCCTGTTTTTATCAGAATTTGGAATATATGATGCAATATTTAGACTTGTTTTATTTACAGACAGTGCACAGAACACAATCTCGGGTCTCACAAGAAGAAAATCAGCGGAAAATGTCGGAAATATCTTATGATGGATTTTAGTGTGCATTGCTTAATGTGATTCTAAAGTGAAACACCAACTAAGAAACATCATGTGTTCCTAGGTACGCTATCCTCCAGGTATAACATTCTTAGTTACGTATTATGTTTCTATTCAGTTAAGTATCTTTCTACTTCCCAGTTCCCAATATTTATTGACAAGGGCTGGCGACATGAGAAGAACAGCACACATTGAAGCAACAAAGCTACAAGAAGTTTTTAAAACCAATAGCCGTCGGACATTTTCAGTGGCAAGAAGAATTGCGGTGAACGGCGGGATGATTTGGTTTCCACGAGATGTAGTTCTGGGTACATTTGATAGTAGCCGATATCCACGACGTTCCTTAGCTGTCTTCGGGGTTGTGGAGGACGGTTCGTGTTCAGTTACCAAAGTCGGTATTATTCATAGGGATAGGAGGGAGGAGAGTTTCATTTCCCATCATCTACCTCTTGCTGGGTGTATCCTTGCCTATGAGTAAAAAGAAAAATATTAAAAAAAGAAAAAGGAGATAAGAGATAGTGCCGTTCTAAAGTTTACTTTTATTCATCCGTGAGCATTAGTAGAGAATGCCAGATACCGAATAAACGATGTCCCAGAAATATAAAATAGTGTCTTTCACAAATTTTTTATTAATTATGACGCGTTTCGAGTGGTCAGCACATCTTGAGATTATCTGTAATAAGTGACAACAATCTTGTTACGTAACAATTTATTCGCAAACTTATCTGGTAACAGTCAATAGGAAAGCTAAGCTAAAGGTGAAAAATGAAATGATTATGAACAGTGGAGACAGAATTAGTCTTATATAAAAGCCGCTGACATGATGACGCCAAAGCGAAAACCGCAATCATCAATATGGGTAGCCTCAAATGGCACCTGAAAACCCCTAAGTTAAAGGTGAAAAAGACATTAATAACAAAGTAAATCCGCGTAAACGCACGATGAGGAACCAAAAAAGAAATTCACGAAACCAGGACAATATGCGGCGCGTAGATATGTTAGTGATCACAGCCGTGCAACATTGTGGCAAACAAATACGGTTAACGTTCTCGTCTAAGCAGAAGAGAGAGGGCCGCACAGCAGATGGACGTGACACCGAGTCTTAATGAAAGCGCCGAGTGGCGGAACTGATTGTAAGCAGGGATTGAAATGCGTGTAAACAGATGCAACTAGAAATGATGGGATACGAACTAGTGGTATTATAGAAAATAACTATTTCAGTGAACTGGCAGCTTTTAAGATGGACCGAGATGTCAATCCAAATGAATTGGGCGAAGGAGGAGGGGAGTGGTGGATGAGAGGCCAAAGAATAGGAGATGGGAAGCGTACGAAGTGAGGGTCCTTAGCTGTCTTCGGGGTTGTGGAGGACGGTTCGTGTTCAGTTACCAAAGTCGGTATTATTCATAGGGATAGGAGGGAGGAGAGTTTCATTTCCCATCATCTACCTCTTGCTGGGTGTATCCTTGCCTATGAGTAAAAAGAAAAATATTAAAAAAAGAAAAAGGAGATAAGAGATAGTGCCGTTCTAAAGTTTACTTTTATTCATCCGTGAGCATTAGTAGAGAATGCCAGATACCGAATAAACGATGTCCCAGAAATATAAAATAGTGTCTTTCACAAATTTTTTATTAATTATGACGCGTTTCGAGTGGTCAGCACATCTTGAGATTATCTGTAATAAGTGACAACAATCTTGTTACGTAACAATTTATTCGCAAACTTATCTGGTAACAGTCAATAGGAAAGCTAAGCTAAAGGTGAAAAATGAAATGATTATGAACAGTGGAGACAGAATTAGTCTTATATAAAAGCCGCTGACATGATGACGCCAAAGCGAAAACCGCAATCATCAATATGGGTAGCCTCAAATGGCACCTGAAAACCCCTAAGTTAAAGGTGAAAAAGACATTAATAACAAAGTAAATCCGCGTAAACGCATGATGAGGAACCAAAAAAGAAATTCACGAAACCAGGACAATATGCGGCGCGTAGATATGTTAGTGATCACAGCCGTGCAACATTGTGGCAAACAAATACGGTTAACGTTCTCGTCTAAGCAGAAGAGAGAGGGCCGCACAGCAGATGGACGTGACACCGAGTCTTAATGAAAGCGCCGAGTGGCGGAACTGATTGTAAGCAGGGATTGAAATGCGTGTAAACAGATGCAACTAGAAATGATGGGATACGAACTAGTGGTATTATAGAAAATAACTATTTCAGTGAACTGGCAGCTTTTAAGATGGACCGAGATGTCAATCCAAATGAATTGGGCGAAGGAGGAGGGGAGTGGTGGATGAGAGGCCAAAGAATAGGAGATGGGAAGCGTACGAAGTGAGGGTCCTTAGCTGTCTTCGGGGTTGTGGAGGACGGTTCGTGTTCAGTTACCAAAGTCGGTATTATTCATAGGGATAGGAGGGAGGAGAGTTTCATTTCCCATCATCTACCTCTTGCTGGGTGTATCCTTGCCTATGAGTAAAAAGAAAAATATTAAAAAAAGAAAAAGGAGATAAGAGATAGTGCCGTTCTAAAGTTTACTTTTATTCATCCGTGAGCATTAGTAGAGAATGCCAGATACCGAATAAACGATGTCCCAGAAATATAAAATAGTGTCTTTCACAAATTTTTTATTAATTATGACGCGTTTCGAGTGGTCAGCACATCTTGAGATTATCTGTAATAAGTGACAACAATCTTGTTACGTAACAATTTATTCGCAAACTTATCTGGTAACAGTCAATAGGAAAGCTAAGCTAAAGGTGAAAAATGAAATGATTATGAACAGTGGAGACAGAATTAGTCTTATATAAAAGCCGCTGACATGATGACGCCAAAGCGAAAACCGCAATCATCAATATGGGTAGCCTCAAATGGCACCTGAAAACCCCTAAGTTAAAGGTGAAAAAGACATTAATAACAAAGTAAATCCGCGTAAACGCACGATGAGGAACCAAAAAAGAAATTCACGAAACCAGGACAATATGCGGCGCGTAGATATGTTAGTGATCACAGCCGTGCAACATTGTGGCAAACAAATACGGTTAACGTTCTCGTCTAAGCAGAAGAGAGAGGGCCGCACAGCAGATGGACGTGACACCGAGTCTTAATGAAAGCGCCGAGTGGCGGAACTGATTGTAAGCAGGGATTGAAATGCGTGTAAACAGATGCAACTAGAAATGATGGGATACGAACTAGTGGTATTATAGAAAATAACTATTTCAGTGAACTGGCAGCTTTTAAGATGGACCGAGATGTCAATCCAAATGAATTGGGCGAAGGAGGAGGGGAGTGGTGGATGAGAGGCCAAAGAATAGGAGATGGGAAGCGTACGAAGTGAGGGAGCAGAGAAAAAAAGTAAAAGCCACAGAAGGCTTAAAAAGTTATTAGGATAAAGGTAAAACTGGCAAGAAGCAACTGTGATAGGAGCAAAAGGAAGAAAAAACCAGGAGCAGTCGCAATAATCACGAAGAAAAAAAGAAGGAGAAGTACCTAGATTCTGATCGTTTTTCCAGTTTCGTCAAACTTTAGGTACTTTTTCCCTTCTTTATTTGTGACTGTTGGGACTGATTCTTACTTTTTCTGCCTTTTTTCTCCTATCACCGCAGTTTCATGTTTAGTTTTCTCAGCCCGCATCTCGTGGTCGTGCGGTAGCGTTCTCGCTTCCCACGCCCGGGTTCCCGGGTTCGATTCCCGGCGGGGTCAGGGATTTTCTCTGCCTCGTGATGGCTGGGTGTTGTGTGCTGTCCTTAGGTTAGTTAGGTTTAAGTAGTTCTAAGTTCTAGGGGACTTATGACCACAGCAGTTGAGTCCCATAGTGCTCAGAGCCATTTGACCCATTTAGTTTTCTCATTATCTCAGTAACTTCTTAAGCACTTGTTGTTTTTTTTTCACATTTATCCGCCAATTTCACATTTTACCGCCAATTCGTCTACTTTTAAATTTTTATTCCATCACATCATTTTTAATCGGTTCTATTCAGCATTTATTTAATTTCAGTTCCTGTTTAGTATCAGCTCCCCCACTCGGCGTTTTCATTAAGCTGCGGTCTCGCATCAATTTGCTGTGGGGCCCACTCACTTCAGTATGTACGAGTACATTGTCTAGAGCAGGTTTTGTTTAACAATATGTTCCACAGCTGTAATCGTTAACCTATCTTAGCGCTGCACCTTTCCCTGGTTTGGAGAGTTTCTTTGTTGGTCCGTAATCAGTCGTTTTTTTTGTTATTAATTGTGTCATTTTACGCCTATGACTTAATACATTTCAAGCTTCCCTATGTATATATTTGACAACTGCAGTTCACGCTTTAGCACCGTCACATCAAAGGGCTTTAAATATGACTGATGCTGTCCCTGCTGTTCCAGGCAAGTGAATCAATATGCACTGAAGCGCCAAAGGAAGTGGTATAAGCATGCGTATTCAAATACAGATATATGTAAACAGGCAGAATACGGCCTATGTAAGACAACAAGTGCCTGACACAGTTGTTAGATAGGTTACTGCTAGTACAATGGCAGCTTATCAAATTTTTAAGTGAATTTGAACGTGATATTACAGTTGGCGCACGAGCGATGGGACACAGCATCTCTGAGGTTGTGGCAAAGTGTGGATTTTCCGTACGACCATTTCACGAGTGTACCGTGACTATCAGGAATCCGGTAAAACATGAAATCTCCGACATCGCTGCGGCCGGAAAAGATCCTCCAAGAAGGCGACCAACCACGACAGCAGAGAATCTTTCAACGTGACAGAAGTGAAACCTTTCTTCAAATTGCTGCATATTTCATTGCTGGGCAATCAACAAGCGTGACAGTGCGAACATTCAAAGAAACGTCATCGATATGGGCTTGTATCCTTGGTGACTGCTCCACACAAAGCTTAACGCCTTGCCTCGGCCCATAAACACTGACACTGGACTGTTGATGACTGGAAACATGTTGTCTGGTCGGAGGAGTCTCGTTTTAAATTGTATCGAGTGGTTGTACGCGTACGAGTATGGCGACAGCCTCATGAATCCATGAACCTGATTGTCATCAGGGGACTGTTGACGATGGTGGAGGCTCTGTAATGGTGTGATTGGAGTGATATGGGGCCACTGATATGTCTAGATACGACTCTGACAGGTGACACGAACGTAAGCATCCTGTCTGATCACCTGCATCCATTCATGTCCATTTTGTATTCTGACGATCTTGGGCAATTCCAGCAGGACAATGCGTAGCCCCACACGACCAGATATGCTACATAGAGGTTCCAGGAACACTCTTTTGAGTTTAAAGACTCTGCTGGCCACCAAACTCCCCAGACGTGAACATTATTGCGCAACATGCTGATCAGGAGACATCTCCATCCCCTCGTACTCTTACGGATGTCGATTCGACATTAGTCGAGTCCATGCCACGTCATGTTGCGGCACTTCTGCCTGCTCGAGGGGCCGCTATACGATCGTAGGCAGGTGTGCCAGTTTCTTTGGTTCTTCAGTTTACTTCTCATCCTTAACTCAGCCGTCCTATTGGTCGGTGGTGGATAGGTTCGCGAAGAAACCGTTTTGTAACAAGATTGTAATTACTTATTACAGATAATCTGAAGATGCAGTAGACGCATTGGTAATACAACATTGGAAGCAAAGTGCTCTATTTTTAGAACATTGAATGACTGTTGCTGCATCAGGCGAAAATGAAATGGCGTACGTATACTTGGAGAAACAACTTGTTCAATCGCTGAGAGAAGTAGTTTACCGGACTGAGACGGCAGAAGTAACGCTGTGGGCGTGGTCGCGCCGTTCCCGCGGGTGAGCTCAGTGGTGACGCAGAGTCAGCAACGCATCCCGATGCCGGCGCGCCGGCTGGTGGGTGGCGGCTGGCGGCTGGCGGCTGGCGGCTGGTGGCGGGTATCGACAGGGCGGTGATCGATGCGAGGTCGCGTATTTACGGCGGACGCCGGCCGTTGGCCGCCCGGGGCAGCGCGTGGTCTCTCGCCCATCTCCAGAATCACGACCCCTCCGCTGCCTCCGCTCCGATCCCCTCGAGGGGCGGTGGTAGTGGCGAGCAGATCACTGCATAGGAGGGCATTAACACAAATGCAGGAAGAGTGCGACACAAAAGAGTGAATACTAATGCGTCTGTCGACTTCAAGATCATTAGAGACGAATAACGATGCCGATAGGTTGGTGTCACTTCAACAACTTTCATCTTCAGTAAGTCTACGATGATTACATACATACTATCATCTTGCAGCAGGAAGTTATAGCTGCACCTCTGCCTTTGGGCCTCTCGCAGATTCTGGTTCTGAAAAGTTTGGTGCCTTCTGCGCCGGCACGGGTAGGTTTTTTAATGCCAAACACTTTGTTAGAAATCCACTGCTCTGTAATTGGTTACACATTGTGTCATTATAGAGGGCTTGAATATACGCTGAAGAGGGAAAGACACTGGTACTCCTGCCTAAAATCGTGTAGGGCCCCCGCGAACACGCAGAAGTGCCACAATATGACGTGGTATGGTTCAAATGTTTCATATGGCTCTGAGCACTATGGGACTCAACATCTTAGGTCATCAGTCCCCTAGAACTTAGAACTACTTAAACCTAACTAATCTAAGGAGGCAGGATTCGAACCTGCGACCGTAGCGGCCGTGCGGTTCCAGACTGTAGCGCCTAGAACCGCATGACCACACCGGCCGGCGACGTGGTATGGAATCGACTAATTTTGGAAGATGTGCTGGAGGGAACTGACTCCATGAACCCTGCAGGGCTGTCCATAAACCCGTAAAGAGTACGAGGGGTGGAGATCTCTTACGAACAGCACTGTGCAAGGCATCCCTGATACGCTCAATAATGCTCATTTATAGGGAGTACGGTGGCCAACCGATGTGTTTAAACTCAGAAGAGAGTTCTTGGAGCCACTCTCTAGCAATTTTGGACATGTAGGTGTCGTATTGTCCAGCTGGAATTGCACAAGACCGTTGGAATGCACAATGGACATGAATGGATGCAGGTGTTTAGACAGGATGCTTACGTACGTGTCACCTTTCAGAATCGTATCTAGACGTATCAGGGGTCACGTGTCGCTCCAATTGTACACTCCCCAAACCATTACAGAGCCTCCACCATATTGAACAGTCCCCTGCTGACATGCAGATTCCATGGATTCATGAGGTTGTATCCATATTTGTGCACGTCCATCCACTCGATACAATTTGAAGTGAGACTCGCCCGACCAGGCAACATGTTTCCAATTGTCAACAGTCCATTGACGATGTTGACGGGCCTAGCTGATGCGTAATGCTTTGTGTTGTCCAGTCATCAAGGGTACACGAGTGGACCTTCGTCTCCGAAATCCCATGTCGATGATGTTTCGCTGACAGTTGTTGATGGCTCATCATTGAAATCTACAATAATTTGGTGAAAGGTTGAACTTCTGTCACGTTGAACAATTCTATTCAGTCGTCGTTGGTCCCGTTCTTGCGGGATCTGTATCCGGCCACAGTGATGTCGGAGATTTGATGTTTTACCGGATTCCTGATGTTCACGGTACCCTCGTGTAATGGACGTACGGGAAAATCCCCACTTCATCGCTACCTCAGAGATGCTGTGTCCCATCGCCCGTGCGCCGACTATAACGTCACGTCCAAACTCACTTAAATCTTGATAACCTGCCATTGTAGAAGCTGTAACCGATCTAATAACTGCCCCAGACGCTTATCTTATGTAGGTGTGGCCGACCGCAGCGCCATATTGTGCCTGTTTACATATCTCTGAATCTGAATACGCATGCTTATACCAGTTTCTTCGGCGCTTCAGTGTTATGCGCTGGTCGGAGGTCAGTTGATGTGGGTTTCCGTCAAGGAAAGTCGCAGATATAAGCATACAGATAGCGCTACGTGGCTGCAGGATTGGTAATCTAATATGATTAGATATTGTGATCTTTCTGAGAGGCGTTTGACTAACTTTGCACTGGAATTAAATTGATATCATTTCCTGATATCTGACTGCAAATTAAGTACTCCAAATGCATGGCATTATTTTAGTTGCTGTAAATGTATTGCTGTCAATGTGTTGCTTCGAATCTGAAAATTTGATTTAAAAGCGTAGACCATGCCCACATGTGACTTTTTGCAACTGTTACAATTCGCTGCATTTCTCATGATCACGGTGTTGCGAACCGTGTAATTGCGATGAGATACCAGTGGTGTTTGTCCTACAGACAACGTGCGTGCTTAGCGAAGACGAAAGTGCTGCCTCGACGTGGTACTGCCTGTATGCTGCCAATTGCAGCCAGCCGTGACAGAAATCCACGCCAGGGTTCCTCAGGCCAGTGTTTTCTATTCATTCCTCCAACTGGGACAGAAATCGCCTGACGTTGCGTGATGCATCAACAGCACAACAAAGAAATTTTACGTTCCCTTCGTTTGACCGAGGATGAAGAAATCTTTGCACATGTAGATAGCGGGTGAACGACAGACAGAGGCAAGTAGTGATAGCTGGTTGTAGCAAGTCAGGGGTAAAGCGATACGTTTGTGTGCACGTGAATAAATATGCGCTAAGGAAAAGGAAATAAGCTCTTTTGATATACATTTGGTTTTCCACAAATATACCTGTTGATTAGAAACCAAATGAATTCATGTGAATGCGTAATGCCTGTTCTCTTGGATACGTCCTAAAGAATTGACAACACGAGGAATCCGCAGCTGTGATTCGTATTAGGTAAACTGAAGTTGAAGGGGGAGAGATAAAGCAATGAAAAGGATTCCGTGACGTCAGCTGCATTAGGACTTTATGCGGATTCTGCTTGGTGTCTGTTCTTTCGGACATGTCCTAAAGAACAGACAACATGCATTCTTATAATTGACTCCTCCCGACGGGTTATGAATCCACCACCCTCAGTGCCAATGCATAATCACATTCTACCTTAGCAGTGAACAAAAGGGACATCAATGGGGATTGTGGGTAGGTGGCGCTGGGTAGGTGTGAGGGTCGTCCGAGGGGTACCCAGATAAACACTGTTTCTGGGTGGCACAGTGGTTAACGAAGTTCCTAGTAACCAGGAGATCCCGGGTTCGAACCCCGTCCGCCACACATATTTAAGCGTTGCCACTGACTTTGCATTAAGACTCGATGCAGCTGACATCATGAATACCTTCCATTTCCTTTCCTTTCTCAATCCTCCACCTTCAGTTAACAGGAAATGAACTCGCTTTCATGGCTACAAGAATAGGGCTGGGCCAATAGGGAGGCTCTAGATCAATTCTGTTTTCTTCAAATACCTACATGTTTAACCATCTGAAATTTCGTGCACACTTTAATACAGTTGAATAAAATCCTCAAAGCACGCTTGTTTCTCTGAACATGTATTCATGATTAAGCGCTCAGTGCACATCACACTGACCCCACGAGTGACTTCACCCATGCACCTTTCTAATTTCCGGTCTATTAAGCACCATGAACCATGGACATTGCCGTCGGTGGTGTGGCTGGCGTGCCTCAGCGATAAAGGTAGCCGTACCGTGGGTGCTACCACGACGGACGGGTATCTGTTGAGAGGCCCAACAGACGTGTGGTTCCTGAAGAGAGGCAGCAGCTTTTTCAGTAGGTGCAGGGCCAACAGTCTGCATGATTCACTGATCTGGCCTTGTAACATCAGCCAAAAAGGCTGAAAAAAATGGGAAACTGCAGTCGTAATTTTTCCTGTGAGCATTTAGTTCTACTGGATGGTGATCGCGTCATCTTGTGGGAAATAATGCGGAACTAAAATAGCTCCCCATTCACATCTCCGGACGGGGACTACTCAGGAGGTTGTCATCATCAGGAGAAATAAACCGGCGTTCTACGTATGGGAGAGTCAAATGTTAGATCCCTTAATCGGCTAGGCATACTAGAAAACTGAAAAAGGGAAATCGATAGATTGAAAGGCATAGTGGCAACTCATAAAGTTCGGTGGCAGGAGCCACAGGACGTCTGGTCATCTGAATACGTATCTATAAATACAACACCAAATGTGAGTAATGAAGGAGTGGGTTTAAAAATGAGTACGAAAATGTGAATGAGGGTACAATATTATCAACATCATAGTGAACGCATTATCGTAGCCAAAAATGACACAAAGCACACGCCTACCATAGCAATACAAGTTTATATGCTAACTAGGTCCACAGATGAAGAAGAGATGTACTATAATGTACTATAAGCTAAATTATTCGGATAGTTAAAGAAGATGAAAATTTAATTGTGATGGGGGACTGGAATTCGATAGTTGGAAAAGTAATAGAAGGAAAAACAGTAGGTGGATATGGACTGAAAGAAGAAGCCACTTGCTTGGGTTTTGCTCAGAGCACAGTTTAAACTTTACTCACACGTGGTTTAAGAATCATGAAAGGAACTGTTTATTTGGAAGAGACATGGAGGCACTGGAAGGTTTCAGAATCATTAAAGAATCATGAAAGGAGTAGTATTCGTGGAAGAGGCCTGGAGACACTGTAGGATTTCAGACTGATTATGTAATAGTAAGACAGAGATTTCGAAAAGAGATTTAAACTGTAGGACATTTCCAATGGCAGATGCGTACTCTGAGCACAAATTATTAGTTATGAACTGTAGATTAAAATTAAAGACATTGCAAAATGGTAGGGAATTGAGGATATGGGATCTGGATACGCTGAAAGAATTAGAGGTTGTTGACAGTTTCAGAGAGAGCATTTGGCAACGACTGACTAGAACAGGACAAAGGAATACAGCAGAAAACGAATCAGTAGCTTTAAGATATGAAATAGTGAAGGCGGCAAAGGATCAAATAGGTAAAAAGATAAGGCCTAGTACACATCCGTGGGTAACACAAGAGATATTGAATTTAAGTGATAAATGTAGAACATGTACAAATGGAGTAAATTAAGCACGCGAAAGAGAATACAAACGATTTAAAAATCTGAGTGATAGGAAGTGCAAAATCGCTACAGCATTGGCTAAACGGCAAATATAAGGATTTAGAAGCATACTTCGCTTAGGTAATGATAGATGCCGCCTACAGGAAAATTAAAGAGGCCTTTGAGAAAAAGAGAAGCAACTGTATGAATGTCACGAACTCAGATGGAAAACCGGTCTTAAGCAAAGAAGGGAAAGCTGAAAAGCGTGGGGTGTATATAGAGGGTCTATTCAAGGAAGATGGAGGCAACATAGACGAAGATGAGATGGGTGATGTAATATTGCGAGAAGACTTCTACAGACTACTGAGAGACCTTAGTCGAAACGAGACGCCAGGAGCAGACGATATTCCGCCAGCACTACTGACAGCCTTGGCAGAGCCAACCATGACAGAATCCTTCCAACTGGTGTGCAAGTTGTATGAGACAGGCGAAATAATCTCAGACTTCAAGAAGAATACAATAAATCCAGTTCCAAAGGAAGCACATACACACAGGTATGAATGTTACCGAACTATCAGTTTAATAAGTCATGGTTCGAAATACTAACACGTGTGCTTCACAGAAGAATGAAATAAGTGGTTGAAGAGGATCTCGGCGAGGAATGTGGGAACACCCGAATTACAGAGAAAGCTTTTGACAATATTGATTGGAATACACTCTTCGGAATTCTGAAGGTATCAGGGGTAAAAGACAGTATCGAAAGGCTATTTACAACTTTTTTAGAAGCCAGACAACAGTTATAAGAGTCGAGGGGCATGAACAGGAAGCAGTGGTTGAGGAGAGGGTGAGATACGGTTGTAGACTTTCCCCGATGTTATCCAATCTGTACACTGAACAAACAGTAAAGCGAACTTAAAAAAAAAAAAAAAGTTTGGTGTAGGAATTGAAGTTAATATTTGCCGAAGACATTGTAACTCTGTCAGAGACAGCAAAGGACTCGAAAGAGCAGTTAAACAGAATGAACAGTGTTGAAAGGAGGGTATAAGGTGAACATCGACAAAAGCAAAATAGCAATAATGGAATATGGTTGAATTAAATCAGGTGACGCTAGGGGCATTAGGTTAGGAAACGAGACACTTAAAGTACTAAGTTACTGTTACTGGTTGTGCAGCAAAATAACTGATGATGACTGAAGTAAAGACTATAGAAGATGTAGACTTGAAATGGCAACAAAAGCATTACTTGAGAAGAGAAATTTGTTAACATCGAATATAGATGTAAGTATTAAGAAGTCTTTTCTGAAGATACATGTCTGGAATGAAACCATGTAAGTAAGTGATACATGGATGATACACAGTCTAGACAAAAGGAGAAGCTTTCGAAATGTAGTGCTACAAAGGCGTTGAATTGGATGGGTCCATCACGTAACTAATCAGGAGGTACTGAACATAATCTGGGCGACAAGCAATTTGTGGCACAATTTGCGAAAAGGAGGAATCGGTTAATAGGTCACATTCTGAGACATCATGAGGTCACCAATGTGATACTGAAGGGAAGTGTGAGGAAGGGGGGGGGGGGAATCTTAGAGGGAGACCAAGAGATGAATACAGTATGCAGATTCAGAAGAATGTAGGTTGCAGTAGTTATTTGAAGATGAAGAGGCTCGCAGAGGTTGTAGTAATACGGAGAGTGTATGAAACCGGTCTTCGGACTTTGCAGATCATCTTCGGACTGAAGACCACAACAGTAACATAGCGACTGAATAAGAGTAACAGGTAGCTTTCAACGTTGGAGGAAATCAGCAGCTAAATCAATGAAAGGACAATATGACATTTACCTGGGTAGATTCAGGATAGCAATACAATAGTTTTTTTTTTTACATAAACGAGGTTATAATGACTGCTTTCTTGATTACGTTTAAACAATGAAATGAAATGATCGAATGGTATTGTTGGCCGGGAGGCCCCATGCGGGGAAGTTCGGCCGCCGTATTGCAAGTCCTTTTTAGTTGACGCCACTTCGGCGACTTGCGAGTCAATGATGACGAAATAATGATGAAGAACAACGCAACACCCTGTCATCACGAGGCAGAGAAAATCCCTGACCCCGCCGGGAATCGAACCCGGAATCCCGTGCGCGGGAAGCGAGAACGCTACCGCAACACCACGAGCGGCGGTCGTTTAAACAATGAGTAACAGGTAAATGGCCGGCCGTTGTAGCCGAGCGGTTCTAGGCGCTTCAGTCTGGAACCGCACGACCGCTACCGTCGCAGTTTCGAGTCCTGCCTCGGGCATGGATGTGTGTGATGTCCTTAGGTTAGTTACGTTTAAGTAGTTCTAAGTTCTAGGGGACTGATGACCTCAAAGTCCCATAGTGCTCACAGCTATTTGAACCAAGAGCCAAATAATGCGTAACGAGAGAGTTGACATTAATAGTCTGTAAATTATGTTATCTTTCGATGGCCTTATCATATCTTCAGTCTTGAATCTAGGCTCTAAACGTAACATCAGCAGTCTCATGAAGTCAGCCAGGTGCTATTACGACAATTTTTCTGGTCGGGCACTGTGAATTCTCCTCGGGAGCTCAACTTATGATTTCCACGTTTATACACTCACTAAATTTTCTGATGAATGCCCCTACTAATTTCTTATCGCCTATAATGTAGGTCATCCCTATAACTCGAGGTGACTGTTGAAACTTCCTGGCAGATTAAAACTGTGTGCCGGACCGAGACTCCAACTCGGGACCTTTGCCTTTCGCGGGCAAGTGCTCTACCAACTGAGCTACCCAAGCACGACTCACGCCCCGTCCTCACAGCTTTACTTCCGCCAGTACCTCACCTCCTGCCTTCCAAACTTAATCTGCCAGGAAGTTTCATATCAGCGCACACTCCGCTGCAGAGTGAAAATCTCATTCTAGAGGTGACTGTTATTTCCGTTTAACTTAAAGCAAAGTAGATACAGAACAAAGGAAAAACAAAGAGAGCTATTAAAATAAGATGTGCTAATGCAGTGCCTGTGTTGTTCAGAAATACGATGCAGTGCGCTTAATGACGTACATGAATGTCCAAAAGAACATAGCATCGCACTGCTGAACAACACAGGCATTGCAATGTCGTATTTCTCAGCCGACATCGGTCAAGCGACTTTAAATTAACGTGCCCCCTTTGTATGAGAACATACATAATGGATATAGGAGTGCAGGTTGTAGACACATGGTTGACAACATATGGGGCCTGGCTGTGGGGCGTTCTCGGATAGCCTAATGTTAAGGCGACCGCTTGCGATAAGGGGGAATCCGGCTTCGAGTCCCAGTCCAGCACCATGTTGTAATTCCATTGCACAAAAGTGGTTCAAATAGCTCTGAGCACTATGGGACCTAACTTCTGAGATCATCAGTCCCCTAGAACGTAGAACTACTTAAACCTAACTAACCTAAGGACAGCACACACATCCATGAGCGAGGCAGGATTCGAATCTGCGACCGTAGCGGTCGCGTGGTTCCAGACTGTAGTGCCTAGAACCGCACGGCCACCACGGGCGGCTCCATTATACAGCTGATGATTGTCCATATTCGCAACTGCGAATATATTTCATATATTAAAATAGGCATTCCACTCTTTAAAAGTTAAGAAAAGGAAAATTATTTAAAAACGTCTATTCAAAATTAGTCAATACAAGTAGCCAGAAATAAGCCAAAAGCGAATACATGCTTTCCTAACGTTACTGTTCCTACCAACGTGGGCTTCCTTATGGCGTTATGGCTAAGAGGATTTTCTGTTGGTAGATGACACGACTATTTGGCTGTGGTTTTTGATTGTTCTATTGCTCAGTCGATAAAAACGGTCCCCTAACGGGATCACTTTGCAGTCGTCTGTCTAGCTGATCGATTGTTCAGAAGCTTTTTTCTCAGAAAGAGGTAGACGTACTAACTTGAAATTTATGTCACACACTAAGGTCTATGGACTCATGACGGTGAAAAATATTTAAGTTTCCAAGTCAATGCAACCAAAAGTTGCGGCCATTTCTGTTGCATATTTTGATACATGCAGATTCACTGATATAAACCGTCGGATGAACTATCTACCATCTACCATCACGGGCAGTCTTCCCACGGGTTTTGGTTTGAAGCCAGCCACGAATTCTTCTTCTGTGCTAGCATCTTCATGTCAGAGTAGCATAGTATCACTTGCACCCTACTTCTTCAATTATTTGTTAGATGCATCCCAATCTCTGTTTTCCTTTTCTGGTTTTCTTCCTCACTACAGTTCCCTCTAGTACCATGGATGTTATTCCCTGATGTCTTAACACATGTATTATTATCCACATATGTTCCTTTCACGCCGATTTGGGGAGAGCTTCCTCATTCCTTACCTTATCGCCCACATAACAGTCACCATTCTTCTGTAGCACAACATCTCAAATGCTTAGATACTCTTCTGTTAATGATTCACTCCCATACAGTGCTGTGCTCCGCCTGCGCATTCTCAGAAACTTATCACTGACATTGAGGTCTATGTTTGATAGCAGCACGTTTCTCTTGCCCGGAAATGCTTTCTTTGCCTGTATTATCTGTTCTGCTTCGTCATGGGTTATTCTGCTTCTAAGACAGGAGAAGTTCACAACTTCGTCTACTTCGTGATTACAAATTTTGATGTTAAGTTTCTCACTATTCTCAATTTCTGCTACGTGTCATTACTTTTGTCTTTTTCTGGGAAATCCCAATACATTTTACTGTCATGTATTAACACCGATCAGGTTTTCTCCCTTTGACCTGCACTACGATTACCGAGTGCACACTTGTCTACAACGAAATACGAGACAGTGCCACCAAGTTTAGATATTCCCAAGTAACGAGATAAAATTTCTGGTACTGCTGTAATTTGGGCTTTCTCCCAGACTCAGTGAAGTTTCTCTCCAGCCAATTTGTTGGAAAAGAATTTTATGTCAACAGGAAAGTGTCTCATGGATGAGAAACCAATGATTCAAAGCAAGAAATTCTAAGTGGCTTAAGCTACAAAAGAAAGAAAAAGAAACACTGCTATGTATTTTATTTAATACGTATTTAGCTCCACTTTTCCAACTAATTTATTTTCTTCATAGGCCTTTGTTAACTAACCAAATATAACTACACCAAAAGTATTTTGTTTTTATTTTAATCAATGGTCAGATGATCTAACATGAAGCGCCGGTAATGAAACTCACTTACGAGTGGTGCTTTTCGTATCCTCTAGTTCCATAAGGCTCGCTTAAAACATCAGAGTTCTTCATTAAGCCCTTTGATGTTTAATTCCAATAAGTCTGTCGTCACTGTAATATTTCAAGCTTCCAGGAACCGTCAGCAGTTTGGTAAGTTATCCAAGCCTGTGCTTCTTGCAGTGTGTTCAAATTACAACATGCGGGCTTAAGTCATCTACACACCGTTAAACTGTGCTGACAAGCATTAATGTAACATTGGTCCCAATCCACGTAGAACCTCTAACCCAGTAGCTCAGACTTGTAAATTTAATCACATAGTCTCCACAGTTGTCTAAATTTTTCCGTTCTAATCTCTATAACATAAAAGGAAATGTTCTGACTAACAGACTGACTCGTCATCGCCCAACCGAAGCTGATAAAGACATAAACTAGAAATTTAAAGAGGATGTTGATCTTATAGTGTAAGAATCGTTTAAGAAAGTATTTTTCTAAATTCCACCCGTAGCAGCTTAAAGTCAGGGGATCAAAGGTTTTTTGAAACTATGTTGCTGTTAAGGCAATTTTGGGGCCAGAACTACGACAATTAGTATTTTATTTCTCGATGAAGAATCAAGAAATACGTGTTTCAGAATTTTTTGAAATTTAACCCTTATGGGTGTGAAATACTGCGTTAATGTCCTTTTTTTAATAAATCGTTATCAGAGAACTACATAATAATTTTAAAAGCTACTTCGTTGAAAATTGTTATTTGCGTTCTCGGTTAAAAAGAAAAGTTAGTTGTTTTAGTGCTATGGAAATTCGTATTCCAAACTCTGTCTTGCTCTACAGCCTTTATCCTCTACAGTACGCTCTACAGTTTTAGAAATTCGGGTAGATTGTCATCCATCACTTCTGCCTTATTTGACCTTAAGTCTTCCAAAGCTCTCTTAATTTCTGATGCAAATACTAGATCCCCTATCTCTTCCCTGTCGACTATAACGTCATCGGGTAAGTCTTTCCTCCCACATAGCCGTTCAATGTACTCTTTCCACCCATTCACCCTCTCCTCTGTATTTAACAGTGGAATTCCCACTTCATCCTTAGTGTTACGGCCCAAGCTTTTAATTTCACTGGAGGTTTTTATAACTGTCCTATATGCTGAGTCAATCTTTCACAAATCATTTTCTTTTCGTTTTTTTTTTTCACTTTAGCTTCCCTGCCATCAATAATTATTTCATTCCTATCTGGATTGTATTTCTGTATCAATAAATTTCTCTGGACCTTTTTGTGCTTTCTTCTTTCGTCGATCAACTGAAGTATTTCTTGTGTTAGCGGCTGGTCCCGGCGGAGGTTCGAGTCCTCCTTCGGGCATGGGTGTGTGTGTTTGTCCTTAGGATAGTTTGGGTTATGTAGCGTGTAAGTTTAGGGACTGATGACCTTAGCAGTTAAATCCCATAAGATTTCACACACATTTGAACATTTTTTTCTTCTGTTAATCTTAGTTTCTTCGCAGTTACCTTCTTTGTACCTACGTTGTTGTTTCCAAGCCATTTCCAAGTCATCACTTTGAGGATGTCCATTCCTCTTCAACTGAACTGCTTACTGAGCTGTTTCTCGTCGCTGTATCGATAGCTTCAGGGAACTTTATTTCCTCATTCCTTAGTACTTCCATATCCCATTTCTTTGCCCATTCATTCTTCCTGACTAGCTTCTGAAACTTCAGTCTACTCTTCATCATTACTAAATTGCCCTCCTATTCTATATCTGCTTCTGGATATAACTTTAAATTAAGTATCTGATTTATGAATCTCTGTTTAACCACGACGTATTCTAACTGGTATCTTACCAGCTACCGACCTTTTCCAAGCACTCCTGCTCCTCTTCTGATTATTGAACAGGATATTCGCTATTACTAATTAATATTTAACTTAGAACTCAATTAGTCTTCCACCTCGCTCATTCCTACTATCAAAACACATACTCTGCAGTAACGTTTTCTTCTACTCCGTCCCCTACAATCCCATTCCAGTCCCTCATGAGTACTGGATTTTCCTCTCCCCTTACATACGAAAATACCTGTTCAATATCTTCATATACTTCCTCTATCTCTTCATCTTCCGCTTGCGTCGTCGGCGTGTATACTTGGCTACTGCCATTGGTGTTGGTTTGCTGTCGATTCTGATGCGAAAAACCCTGTCACTGAAATGTTCAAAATAACTTACTCTCTGCGTTACTTTCCTATTCATTATCCTGTAGTCGTCTCTCCAAAAATTCTTGTCTTCTGTCCATTTCACTTCACTGGTCGCCACTATATTTAGACTGAGCCTCAGCATTACTCTTTCGAGATTTCCTAGCTTCCCTACCCCTTTCAAACTTCCAATATTCCATGCTCTGACTCGTACGTAGAACGTTATCCCTTCGTTGGTTACTCGGTCTTTTGCTCATGATCACCTCCCCATTGTCAGCCTCTCCCAGAGATCCGAATTGGGGACTAGTCCGAAATCTTTTGCTTGTGGAGAGATCATTATGCCACTTTTTTAGTTACAGGCCACATGCCTCGTGGATACACAATATGTGTCTTTAATGCAGGTTTTTCCCCTTACCTTCTGCATCCTCATGTTGTCGATAACTGCTGATTTTTCCGATTTTTAGGAGATAGTTTCCCACTCTAAGGTCAAGAGAGTATCCTGAAACTCTGTCCGCTCTTTAGCCCTGTTTGACAAGGCCTTTGGCAAATCAAAGATGACTTTTTATGCCGGAAGTCTTCGGCCATAATTGTTGGCGGTTTCTACTCATAATATAAGCAGTGGTGAGATTGGAACCCGGGACCGATGATGCTTTCACTGTTTCGGGAAAATCAACATGTAAGAGGGTAAAATAGTATCTGAATGATTCATCGGCTCATCATGGATCAGCCCAATTTGCTAAGGTTAGAAATTTGAAATTTGGAGAGGATCTTGTACTGTAGACGCCGTTTAAGAAAGGACTGTTCGAAATTTCACTCCTAAGCTGGTGTGAGAGGGGATGACAGGTTATTAGAAAATAAATTGCTATTAGACAGTTTTGAGGACAAATTTACGAAATCTGATATTTGGTTCCTCATTCGGATATAAAAAAAATAAGTGTTTCAGAATTTTTGGCAATTCAACAACTAAGGGGGAATACTGTGTGTGAAAGTTTTTTATATGTAAATCATTCCCTCGTACACGATATAGAGGGCACCGCACGAGTGCTTCATTTCGTTGCAAACTTACATGGAACATAGAAACTTACGAAGATCCCTACTGAGTTGTTTGCATTTTCTTATAACAACTACCCCTAGAAATAGAGATATGGGCACTGAAATTGTAAAACCAGAGCAGGAGGAGTACGAGCAAGCAGCGAGTAAGCTATTCACATTGTGCGCAGAGCCAACACATACTGGTTTCAACACTGATTTCTTTCATCATCCTCTTGTCCCTGTTCGAACAGGAGTCCGATTTGTAGAATGCTTTTCTGATGAAGCGATAAAAAATAAAGACAAAGGAATTAAATTGAAGCGAATGTGGTTTCGTGAAAATTTCATCCAGTACAACTGTTTTCTTCCCAATATCTGTAAAGACAACAGTTATTGAAATAAACCGATTTTGCAGCTGCGTGTTGTTACGGAATCCTTATTTTAGCGTGATACTCTGTGATACTGTTTCACATCATACGGAAACTCTGCAGCTCGTAGCACCGTCTGCTCATTGTGTAACTCAGTTATGCGGCCCTCGCCAAAGTCTCTCATTAAACTTGCACCCTTTTTAGTGCTGCCTCTCTGCTTCAAGTACTGCTGATATTGTGATCCTACTACAATATTCATGCTTGAGATATTCGGAAGAAAATTCCTGGCATAGTCTATTATTTCTTACTGGAATTAAACACATTTAGAGTCATGCTGTTTCCTTCAGTCTTTCTCCATCACAAGAAATTTTAGTCCATAATATTTTGACGATCTGTTAGATGGCGATCAGTTTTCTTTAGGAAAGGTAAAGGCACCAGAGAGGACGTTCTGCTGTTGCCGTTGATAATGGAAGCAAAACTGAAGAAAAAGCAAGACACGTTTATAGGACTTGTCGACCTGGAATAAGGATTCGACAGTTTAAAATGCTACAAGATGTTCGAAATCCTGAAATAAATAGGGGTAAGCGCTAAGGAAACACGTGAATTATACAATACGTACAAGAATCAAGAGGAAAAAATAAGAATGGAGACCAAGAAGCGAATGTACGGGTTAAAAAGGATGTCAGACCTGGACGTAGTCTTTCGCCCCTGCTGTTCAGTCAGTAAATCCCAGATGCAATGACAGATATAAGTGGGATTAATATTCAAGGTGAAAGGATGTCAATTTCAGAAGATTCACTGATGACTTAGAATGAAGAAGAACTAAAGATCTGTTGAATGGAATGAACAATCCAATGAATATATAAAAAGGATTCACAGTAAATTGACGAAAGGCGAAAGAAATGGGAAGTAGTGTGAAACGTAACATCATAATTGCTGATCACGAAATAAATAAAGTTAAGGAATTCTGCTATGTGGTCAGCAAAATAACCAATGAGAGATGGAGAAACTAGGACATCAAAAGCAGACTAGCCCTGGAAGAAAGGGAATAAATGTACTAGAATTAAAGAAGAAATTTCTGAGAATGTACGTTTGGAGCACAGCATTGTACGGCAGTGAGACATGGACTGTGAGAGTACCGGAGCAGAAGAGAATAGAAGCATCTGAGGTATGCTGCCACAGAAGAATGTTGAAAATGAGTTAGACTGAAAAGGAGGTTCTCCGCAGAATCTGAGAGGAATATATGGAAAAGTCTCTCAATAAGAAGGGATGTAATGATAGAACAACAGTTAGGGCATCAGGAAATAACTTCAATGGCTGCACAGAGTAAAAACTGGAGAGGTACACGAATTATAGCTTCTTATTATTGTAGCTCTCTGCGTACAATCTCTCACTAACCCTAATTTACACTTTCTAAGTTGGTGGCCATTGGTTACTTTTACAGCTGTTCCCATCTACAAGCTTGTTTCTTACACCAGAGGAGTCTAACCAATGATTGTGTTCTAATGGATCAATTTTTTTCTTCTTTTTTCAAATGAAACTATAGGATTCCAGAGATCTTTTCAGGTATCAAGCACCTCTGAGTATATTGCAGACTGAAGCGACGAATGAAAATTTGTACAAAGGCTGGGATTCGACCCCAGGTCTTCTGCTCCTAACAATTAAGCCACACTGCACAGTATCTGTGCACAACTGCACGTACTACCCTAGCATGCCTCCCTGCTCAGTCCAGATTTCCAATCACGACACAGCCGACTTGGTATTCCCATAATTCTAACAGCATTGCAGAAGCTCTCCAACTGTACTGGAAAAGCATCTCATTTGGCATTTGAAACAAAGCCTCTTCACTATATTGGATCTTGACATACATTTTCGGCATAAATTTTGGTTTTCTTTTTACTTTTGTATATCCAGGCGACCATTTATTTTTCTATTTCTTCACATTTTGCAGCAGTTATTTTGTCTTGCCTTCCCTGTATTTCTCATTTATTTCATTCCAAAGTGACAAATACTGCTCTATTTCTTTCTTTTCCTGAACAATTTTGTATTTCAATCGTCTGTCTCTTAATTCAAGTATTTCCTCCATTTCTCAAGATTTCTTAGCAGTTATCTTCCTTGTACCTATTTTTTCTCTGACCAACTTCCTTTTTTACAATGTTCATTCGTTTTCAACTGAACTGCCTGCAGTAGTATTAACTGCCACAGTATTTAATGCTTTAGGTAACTTCAAAAGCACATAATTATTCCTCATTAACTTCGCACCTCACGTCAATCCCAATGGTATTGGAAGGGGACTATCCTATTTACTATGACGATTTTCAGATAGTTTTGACTGTAATCGTAAAGGAGGTTGGAATTTGATAAATGAACTCAACCTCAGTAGTACGGATATAACAGTATTCTTTGCAAATCTGTTTTTGAGACCACAGATGTAAGTCAGAGAGTTTACATCTTTTTCAGTGAGTAGCAGGCAGTGTCTGTTGGACAGTCTGGCTATCTACTTGGTTTGAAAAGGATAGAAGCTAGCTTGCCGTGTAGTGGATGCAGCATTATGAGAAAAAGATTTTGTAATAACATGTTTCGAAGAAAAATTTTTACGAAATTAAATGACACGAACGCAAAAATGTCGAAACGGAAATTTATAAGGTAAGCCAGGTACTTCTTTCCTTTTAGATTTGCAGTTGTGTAGTTTTTTATTGTTAGAGCATTTTGTATGGTTAAGGTTTACGGTAGAAGTTTTGTGGTGAAGCACATACATTTGCCAGATAGTTGAAACAAGTATCAAGGAAAGCAGTTGTACACAAGAAAGTCATTTAGAGATATTTTTGCTATATTGTCTAGGTCTGAGAAGTATATGAAAAGGTGTATCGTTGTTACGGCTTAACGATGCAGAGTTATAATTGGAGTTCCTGTTGTCTTTTATCAGTCGTTAATATTAGTTACCCATTTTCATTTACTTTCATGTCCTTGTTTGCATACTACATTGCACACCGTGAGCTATTTACTGAGAAGCAATTTATGTAAATTGGTTAGAAACCGTTTTGCGTTCCAGGTCGCAACTACGGCAAATGAAATTTGGTTTTGGACAGTCAGATCAATATTCTTGATAGTGATAAGTTGCAGAGCAGATGAGCGTTCCGTACACACAGGTATGCCAATGAATTTAATTACCATCAAAATTCATGTCCACTGTCAGGCACAGTGATTGTCAGAGGCCGGCCGGAGTGGGCGTGCGGTTCTGGGCGCTACAGTTTGGAGCCGAGCGACGCAACGGTCGCAGGTTCGAATCCTGCCTCGGGCATGGATTTGTGTGATGTCCTTAGGTTAGTTAGGTTTAATTAGTTCTAAGTTCTGGGCGACTGATGACCTCAGAAGTTAAGTCGCATAGTGCTCAGAGCCATTTTTTTGATTGACAGAGTGTATCTCTGGAAATAATATCAGTATCAATTCTCAGCCTTAATATCAGCAAAACGTTTCAGTAGAGTACTCCCTTGTGAATTTTCAGGCAGTTTTATCAGATACTCCTACGAATTAATTTTTATGTTTGTTTGCTGTGTAATTACAGTGACAGTTCTGGTACAGTGACTGCTAGCGAGACCAAAGATAAAGATTAGCTGTGTTCAGGCCAAACATTTTTTGTCTGAATCATTTTGTTTTGCAGTCAGATGGCTTTTGCAAATTTCATTGATAATGGATTGCTCTCTAGCAGACCAGTTATTTGATATACCGGTACCGGCTAGTCTGGATTTCACACCGCGTACCATGGTCTCCACCTACTTCCGTTCAAAATTAATTTTTCGCATAATTCTGTTGCCCTGCACTCGAAGTGCACTCGATATTAACTGGAGGACTCGGCGCATAAGCCGAGTTACTTCATGCCGAGGTTAAGGGCTTAAAAATGGATGTTTTGGAAGAAATGCAGATCTTTAAGCATCTGCCACATATTAAAGACAATATCCTCAACGATCAACTCCTACTAAGAAACAGAAATTTTTTTGAAGGTTTCGCGCTTTTACTTTGTTCTTCATACTTGTAAATGATCTGGGGACTATCACATGCGCGCTGATTGGCGAGCGCGGTTGATCAAGCTGTTCATCTTCTTTGTTTTTATCCTCATTTTCCTTTTACGATGAAGGTGATTTTAGCCCATTGAACACCTCACGTTTTATCCCTATATCTTTATCACCACGACGTCTTTAGATTACGTGCGCCCCCCCCCCCCCCAGGTTAATTACTCCCTTTAGGTATAGTTTTTAAGAGTTCCTCCTATTGTCATAGGTAGCTTCATATGTTAGTTTCTTTACGAGCATAAGCAACCGTGTGCTGTTATTTTTAGGTTTCATCTCCTATTTAGCTCGTCTCTTGTTCTATCCATTCCATTTTTTTATATACGCTGATCCACGGTTGGAAGTATATGGACTGTTTAGCCCCGATCCATGTATGAACTTTCTCGTATTCGCACGCGCATGCGCATTCAAGTAACTTCCCTTGTCTTGTGTATGTGCATAGATAGCGGGTCAGGCTTATAAGTGAGAGACCATTTGTAGCTGCAGTTTATGGCGGGTCATGGCCCATCGAACATAGGCCGGTGTGAGGTGGAGCGTACAACATTAAGTTAAGTTGTGGTTTTGACTTTGTACATATGTGCTGTTTGTGTTTTCTTTTTCGTTTATAAATGTGTAGCTATGGTCTTCTTTTAATCATTGACAAAGGTCTTCCTAGGAACTTGTGGGTTTTATTGATGTTCTGAAGAAGGTGTATTTATCTACGCCGAAACCTGGGTTAACACTTAACACTAGGTGCTTTTCTCGCAATCGAGGCGGGTTTTTACTTTTTTTAACAATTCGCACTTGGCTGTAACATCCAACGGGAGCTCCATTCTCAAAGGCTGCCAAACCAAGACTGAGCGCCTCAGCCCGGAGTGTGCGTGTTTGCACACAGCGAGTGAATCACTCTTCATAACAGTGTGACCAACTGCCACACAAACAAAGTCCTGTACTTTTTTTAAAAAAAAGGAGACCTTACATTTGGGATTAGCCTCGTATTCCCATCCGTCTCTCCATTTGACGAACACTGGCATGAGGGTTCATCGCACCGGCTGCCACAACACCTGCCTGTGCTGTTTAATTTGTTATGCCTCTGCTCCGGATCCGCGTTCGTGGAGACAACCGCCCTGTCCCACGAAGCCTTCTAACAATATTCATGAAGAGAGGGCGGGTCGGATGATGTCTATTAGGAACCGCTGGGGGTACACCTGTGTCGCACGTGTGCCATTTTGGTGACATTCTTCGTACGGTAATATCATGTCAACCGTTTCCTCATTTGTGAATAGCATGTCGAATGCTTAGGACGCATGGACAGATAAACTAATACAACTTTTATAACAGTGACACCAATTACAGCGTACATGTACCTGCACGTACTCCTGCACGGAATAGCCTGCTTCGTGGTGAGTCGTTCTGTAACAACAACGACACTGTACTATTGTACATATAAGTAAATTTTTTTTCCATCAGATTTTTCGATAAACTAGTGTAATTGTTGTTCTGATTTCATTTCTTTTTTGTTTCATGTCATTGTGTTAGGAAAACTGTAAACGAGTTTCAATGTGAATATTAATGTTTATGTCAAATGTCAAGCGATATTGTAACAGAATTGAAATGTAAGAAACGTTGAAACTGTTGTAAGATGTTTAAAATTGTAACTGTGCGTGTGGTCCATACGTAGGAAATGTGTTAGGATATGTAGAATGCAAACCTCGGGTCAAATACTCTGTCCATAAGGGAGCGGTGAAAGGTGGATGGCGGGCGAGCGCGGGAAAATGCGCACGGCACTGTAGGGCACAACGGGCTCAGCAGTAGTAGTTGGAGTTTGGCATTGGTCTGAGCAACACCTTCTGGAGCGAGGAGGCTCTCCAAGAAGACGTAGTTTCGCTGAGCCTCGGGTATGCTGTTCCAACGCCCACACAGCATGGCAATATTCCATAGGCACCAAATGGAAAATTATTGCGACGCTAAGAAGAATTAAAGTGCCGATACGTCAAGAGCCATAGCTGTGGTTGTATGGGTGCTCTGTACCTCGCCATCTCACCGCCCGCCAACCGCTGCATCGATAAAAACAGTTTGAAACTTTTAGTACTGTATGCGTATGGACCATAGAGTGAACTGTTCAGTAATAACCTAAATTTTACCAGAACTTTCCCCTCATTTAATTATCCGCACAACTAACCTAGGCAGGGTCCTTTCCAAATGTTGTGCAATCCGAGTGTCCCGAAATGAAAAATTAAATTTTGTGTTAATAATAATTACTTGCAGACCTAGTTATGTTAGACTGGTGTTTAAAGAACTGTTTTGTTAATGAACCAGTAAATGAATAACGAAGGTCTAATGAAGTTGAAAGATAACTTTAATATTGATATAGTAATGAAGTTTAATTATTTCGAGACAGATATAAAGGTATTTAAATGAGAAGTAAGTAAGATAAAAAGAGTAGTAACTCATATATTGGAAATCTTGAACGCATGATAATTACAGTAATCAATTTTTTTAATATAGTAATCATAACAGTTTCAGGCCCCCCCCCCCTTTTTATTCATTTGAATTCTGAAGTGTTCCACATTGGTTTGACCAGCAAAAGTTAAAGTCAATATATAAGTCAAAATTTATCAGTGTTTTGTCTTTATCAAAGTTGACATTTTGTGTGTGGCTCGAAAGTGCTATTCCTAGGGTAACCTATGCCCTATTTTAATCAGATCAATAGACAGTATAGATCCTTGTAGTATACATTATAGTGCAGTGTTATGTATTCATGATTTTTTTCATGTCAGTACAGAACGTGAAACTATCAGTTCAATAGATTTTATGGTTCTAAAATTTTACTATATTATGCAGTGTTACTACTTGTTGTTTTGCATGAATATACATCAACTTGTACAGGGAAGAAACTCAGTTAATGCCTAATTAGGCTGGCGACCGTATTATTATCAAATTGGTAGCATCTTCAGTGTTGCTTTTGGTAAATACTGACGTGTAATTGCATTTTGAACTTACTTGACGGATCATTGTTAGTACAGAGTGGGTGTAAGTCTGATTTGCCACCATTCAGGTACACGCGGTCAATATCTACACGAAAATCCTGTCTCGTAAGGTGAACCCCGCTCACTTACCATAGTACAGGCTTTTATGAGTATTGTGTGCCCCACGCGCACGTTACAGTTTCCACACACAGCGCCAGTTTCGGTTCGTTCCTGCACACAACTGCAGAACCCAAAGGTTGACCTGGGCGGTGTAACCGGGCGGCGTACACCGACCGATACTGTTCCGTAGTGTGTACGCAGATAAACACAACACACGAGGGACAACGTTATGCACATGTCAATGTTTGTGGCAGGAATCCCTATTATTGCTTTTGGCTCTTGTGATAACAGTGAAAGTATGTCAATCATATAGCGAATACGAGGAACGTGCGGGTCACGCTAGCATAGCGGGAAGTGCGGTAGCGGTGTGTTCCGTCATTTCACGCGTCAACTTCGTTTACCAATTTCACGGGATGTAATTGACGTATTGCGATGCAACCAATGCCATTGTAAATTGTGATTTCTCATGATATTGACCGCGTGTGGAATGGCAGTGGGGTATCAATAAAAAAAGGCGTAAGTTTTGCTCTGAGCACTATGGGACTCAACTTCTGAGGTCATTAGTCCCCTAGAACTTAGAACTAGTTAAACCTAGCTAACCTAAGGACATCACACACATCCATGCCCGAGGCAGGATTCGAACCTGGGACCGTAGCGGTCTCGCGGTTCCAGACTGCAGCGCCTAGAACCACACGGCCACATCGGCCGGCGCGTAAGTTTGAAACCAATATTTGCACACGCTTTAGAATGTCTCATGGTATTTATTTTCGTGAGCCCCTGCCATACGTTCACACCCTGAAAGTCGTTTGTCGAGATCTGTTGTGGTTCCATAGATATTCACGGTTAAAAGCTTAGAAGGGACACCCTGTATATACCACGATATTGTACTGGCGCAATTTGAGAAACCTGCTCCTATAATCAACTGTAAAACATGAATTTCTTCAAAAATGAGGTGCTGAATTTTCGAATGCGTTTTTCATCCTAAGTTATTAATTAAATTATTATTTTGTATTTCGGTATGGCAACAGAATAAGAGAGTGGAGCACAGACAAACTTGGCGAATAACATACACAATTCTAAGACAGACGGCGACGTTCTGCATTTAACTTTACGTTTCTTGAAGATGCTGTTCCTTTTCCTTCCCCGGCCGGCCCCCGACTTCATTTTCTCCACAAATACTTTCCGTTGTGGTTCCAACGCAATAATTCCAGCTTTCTCCTAAGCTTCTTATCAGAAGATCAATATGCTGTTACCAGTGACATTCCATTGTCGCATAAAAGGGGAACTTTTGCGGTGCGTCAAGCTCAGTGAATACAGAGGAATTTCAAACAAACATAATGGAACAGAGATAAAAAGAGATATAATCCTTTTGTCGCATCTAGTCAACACCTGTTGTAATACACATTTCCATAACGCAACATGTTTCCTACACACGAGAGGATTACATTAATTTCTCTTATTAATTAATAGCTGCGTCTCGATAAGTGTGGTACGCTGACAGGTGTGATCATTACAAGACAAATGAGGAATTAATCTGTTATCTAGATGTTTAGCTTAGTTACACGATGATTTTATGCTGGTAAACTAAATACATATATTTTTTAAAGACGACACACTGATAGTGTCTGACAAATTTCCGTTAAAACATAATCTCTCAGAATTTCTCAGCTCTTTCTGTACTTCGTTCTATCTTTCATCATTCTCTACCAACAGCCCCACACAAGTTCTAACAACACTAACCAACGGAATTTTCAGAGTTCCATCTTTCTCGGGCGTAGTTGCTAGCCTCTGTAGGTATCAGCACTGAAATGATTCTAAAAAACGTGGAGCATACAAGTGTAGTTTTGCACAGCAAAATTTTGGTTTTTATTACACAGCATTTCTGCTATAAATGAAATACGAAATACATTTCTTTCAAACATCCACAGAAGAGCGTACCATCTTTCAGTTACTACTTACTTACATGTATAGTAATTCGAATACGAACATTGCCAATAACAATTTTAGATGTAAGTGAGATGCACTGAAATAATGTATGCCTCTTCCATACTCTTTTGCCATATTTATTTATTTACTAGCCTTTTTCCTGTAACTTCATCTACATATGCGTTTGACATATATACTGAACATACCTCCTCCACCATCTCACTGCATCCACCTCTTCCTCCCTCTGTCAGTCCACGTCATTTTCACATCTCTATCTATCCACCTCCCCGCTCTGTCTGTCTCTTTATCTCCTAATCCCTCTCTCTTTTTCCATGCTGTCACACTAACCATGTTTTCCTCTCACCACCCTTTGAACATAGCCTCCTTCTGTCTGTCTTTAGCCGGCCGTTCTTGGCGTTTCAGACCGGAACCACGCGACTGCTACAGTCGCAGGTTCGCATCCTGTCTCAGGAATGGATGTGCGTGATGTCCTTAGGTTAGTTAGGTTTAAGTAGTTCTAAGTTCTAGGGGACATATGACCTCAGTTGCTAAGTCCCATAGTGCTCAGAGACATTTGATCCATTTGTCTCTCTTCCCATCTCAGCCGCTCCATCTCTCTGTTCCAGCTGCCCATTACCGCACTACACTCTTCACTTGCATCATGGGTGTCCCTCTCATCGGGTAGAGCACTTGCCCGCGAAAGGCAAAGGTCCCGAGTTCGAGTCTCGGTCCGGCACACAGTTTTAATCTGCAGGACGTTTCGTATCAGCGCACACTCCGATGCAGAGTGAAAATCTCATTCTGAAAACATCCCCCAGGCTGTGGCTAGGCCATGTCTCCGCAATATCCTTTGTTTCAGGAGTGCTAGTTCTGCAAGGTTCGCAGGAGTCCTTCTGTAAAGTTTGGAAGGTAAGAGACGAGGTACTGGCAGAAGTAAAGCTGGAAGGACGGGGCGTGAGTCGTGCTTGGTTAGCTCAGTTGGTCGTGCTCTTGATCGCAAAAGGCAAAGGTCCCGAGTTCGAGTCTCGGCCCGGCACACAGTTTTAATCTGCCAGGAAGTTTCATATCAGAGCACACTCCGCTGCAGTAAAAATCTCATTCTGAAACATACCCCAGGCTGTGGCTAAGCCATGTCTCCGCTATATCCCTTCTTTCACGAGTGCTAGTTCTGCAAAGTTCGCAGGAGAGCTTCTGTAAAGCATGGAAGGTAGGAGACGCGGTACAGGCAGAAGTAAAGCTGTGAGGACAGGGCGTGAATTGTGCTTGGGTAGCTCAGTTGGTAGAGCACTTGCCCGCAAAAGGCAAAGGTACCGAGTTCGAGTCTCGGTCGGACACACACAGTTTTAATCTGCTAGGAAGTTTCATATCAGCGCACAATCCGCTGCAGAGTGAAAATCTCCATATTTAAACATCCCCCAGGCTGTGGGTAAGCCATGTCTCCGCAATATCCTGTCTTTCAAGAGAGCTGGTACTGCACGGATCGCAGGAGAGCTTCTGTAAAGTTTCGAAGGTAGGAGACGAGGTACTGGCAGAAGTAAAGCTGTGAGGACGGGGCGTGAGTCATGCATGGGTAGTTTAGTTGGTAGAGAACTTGCCCGCGAAAGTAAAAGGTCCCGAGTTCGAGTCTTGGTGCGGCACATTGTTTTAATCTGAAGGAAGTTTCATATCAGCGCATACTCCGCTGCAGAGTGAAAATCTCATTCTGGAAATATCCCGGAGGCTGTGGGTAAGCCATGTCTCCGCAATATCCTTTCTTTCAGGAGTGTTAGTTCTGCAAGGTTTGCAGGAGAGCTTCTGTAATGTTTTGAAGGTAGGAGACGAGGTACTGCCAGAAGTAAAGCTGTGAGGACGAGGCGTGAATCGTTCTTGGGTAGCTCTGTTGTTAGAGCACTTGCCTGCAAATGGCAAGTCTCGGTCCGGCACACTTTTTAATCTGCCAGGAAGTTTCTTATCAGCGCACACTCCACTGCTGAGTGAAAATCTCATTCTGCTATATACCTACTTGTTTTCTCCTACCCCTCCTTCTGTCCAGCCTCTCCTCTGTTAATCTCAACCATCCCCAGCCATACTGACTGGCACGTGTACCCCTGCAGTACAGTTGAATAGAGCCAGCTGATACTACTCCCACAGCATGCCTGTCATGCAGGGCAGGCTACACATCAAGGGCTTGAAATTCATATATTTGCCTGTGGTGTACAGGCTGCCATGGAAATTAGGTCGAAAAAGCTGTCCAATGCCACACTTGCAGATCATACATGTATTCCATTGTAGCTACTATTCTGTTCACACATCAAAGGTACATTGACAGTTTTATTGCTGCCCGCCATGGCAACCATAATTTGGATAAGGAGTAGGATGTGACCAGGTTGTGACTAAAATCTGATGTCAGGAAAACCATTAGTGACAAATAAGCGCCAGGTAGTATAAAACAGTTACTTAGCTTTATTGACAGTGAAGAGTGTACTGTAGATACAGTTCGAATTAGTGTCCAAAGAATATTCCTGAGTCGTTAGACAATACTGAATCTCACAGTGAGCTAGCTAACCAGACAACGAACGACGGCACTGACGACTGCAACAGGCTGTTTGCAAGACCCCCTGACTCGGGGCCAGCGCTCCTGTTATATCGCGTAGCCAGAGGGCGCTGTAGGCCCCAGGTCAGCAATGGCGCGACGTCTTCGGTCGGCGGCAACGCCATGCGCCGCCGGCGGTCGCGACGGGAAACTGTGGCAAGCGATGCGACGGCAGGGTACGCGCGCTATTCGGTTGGGTCCGCGGATACAACAGACAGGAATAAAAGATAATTTCAGGAGTGAGATACAAATGGCGAGAGAGTGTGAATGATTTCACTAATGATGTTGCTATAATCAGTGAAAGTGATAATGAATTAAATGATCAGTTGAAAAAATGGCGATTCTAATGAATACAAAATGTGGGTTCACAGTATAACAGAGAAAGACTAATGACGAGTAGCAGAGATGAATATACCGATAAACTTAACATAAAAATTGGTGAATAAAATATGTATCTAGTGATGGAAATAACACATGACGGACGGAAAAAAGGAGGACATAACAAAGATATTATTGCAGGTGATGTGAGCATTTCTGACCAAAAGGAGTTTACTATTATCAAATATCAGCCTTAATTTGAGGAAGAAATGTCTGAGAATGTACTGTGTCACAACCAGAAAAGAATAAAATCGCAACGTTTCACATGCGGTAACACACTAGGATATAAAAAATTAGGTGTACTGAGAGATAAAGAATGGGAGGATTGTCCACAGAATCTCCAAGGAAAGGAATGTATGAAGAACATTCACATTAAGAGGAGGCATGAAGGCAGGACACATGTCAAGATATCCTTGAATGACTTCGACGGTTATATATGGAGCTATAGAGGGTACAAACGCAGTGGAAGGCAGAGATTGGAATGTATACAATATATGATTGAGTTATGGAAGTGCTACTCTGAAGTCAAAAAGTTGGCACAACAAAGCAAATCGCGGCAGGCCGCATCAAGCCAGTCACAAGATTGACGACAAAAAGGAATTACTAGTAATAAACAGTCAGCAAAAATGGTTCAAATCTGCATAATCGTAAAGACACTGCTATATAAAAATCTCAAAACTTCACCGAGGTTACACTTATGTTGTCCGTCGGCCGGGGTGGCCGAGCGGTTCTAGGCGCTACCGTCTGGAACCGCGCGACCGCTACGGTCGCAGGTTCGAATCCTGCCTCGGGCATGGATGTTTGTGATGTCCTTAAGTTAGTTAGGTTTAAGTAGTTCTAAGTTCTAGGGGACTGATGACCTCAGAAGTTAAGTCTCATAGTGGTCAGAGCCATTTTGAACACTATGTTGTCCGTCGATCCTCAAAATCTAAAAATGGTTCAAATGGCTCTGAACACTATGGGACTTAACATCTGAGGTCATCAGTCCCCTAGAACTTAGAACTACTTAAACTTAACTAACCCAAGGACATCACACACATCCATGCCCGAGGCAGGATTCAAACCCGAGACCGTAGCGGTCGCGCGGTTCCAGACTGAAGCGCCTAGAACCGCTCGGCCACACCGGCCGGCTAAACAGTGAGCACTAATCAGAAACAATAGCGTTGCTTCGTTCACGTTGTGCATCGAAGGTGCACCCAATAGGAACATCACGTACAAAGTAGGCTCATTGTCTTCCATCTGAAGGGTCCTGTTTACTGCTGGGTAAAAATAATAACGGCTATATTCTTGACAGTCTTCCTGATGGCTACATTGAACGAAATATGAAGGCATGCCCCTTTCGCATAAAACAACGCGTAATGCTGAATGTAAGGCGAATCACTTCCGCTCTCGGTATTTCGATGCACGGCTTCACGTGTTGAAAGGCCGTAAGCTGCCCACAGAGCCGACGAAGATCGTAATTAATTTATTTGTCTTAAATGACTGAGACTGTGCTGGCGGATTTTGGAGTATTCCTGGAAACTGACTCTGATCACGATATTCACTACTTTGTCGCGTTAATTATTGCGATTAATACGTCTCACATCATCAAGCACGTTGTCGACATCCACTACAAAGATGGTTTTCGTACGTTATTAATCTGTAGGATTTTATTTTAGGTATTAACTTTTAAGGGATGCCATCAGCAGCTAGCTGAATATTACTTCTTGCTGCATTCACAAGAGCGCAAATGCATAACTGATCTTCTGAAATGATCCAGTGGGACAACCTGTAATGCTATGTATGACTGAGTGCGCTGCCCCCTTTCAAAGCGTTATGGCTGTTTTGTATGGGGATTCGGAGAAGTCTTGTGTTACACAGGTGCATGAGTTACAAATCTGAGTTCCGATCGGGCGAAGCGCCACACAGACGGGTGTGGGAGCGCCTTTCCGATAGAACTGTCGAGCGAGTTTTCCTGTGTGAAGCAAGCGACGCGTGGGCGAGTGCTTTGCATTCGCCTGTTTCAACGTTTCCGCGAAAACCGAACGCCGTGAAGCCCTGTATGTTGCACGTCGCCAGGGGCTTTTTGTGTAGGAGTCAGGTACGTGCCACTGTCCGTTCATTCACTCTCAGAGTGAAATCTGTCCTACGTAACGCACTACAATCTGGGATATTCGCTGCTGGCGGAACCAATGCACACACATGCAGAAGTGTTCTGTGTACTCTCCCACCATTAGCTTCCAATGCAATGAAACAGCTCTCGCACCAATATCGTTATTATTAATACATTTGTCTTTGGAGAGTTTCCACCTTGAGCAGAAAACAGTTTTATTTTTTCATCCATTTCCCAGAACTGTTTCGCTGAATTTTAACATCATCAGTGGGCTTTTATTTCCTTCCTATTAAACAGCAAAACGCACTTTACTACTTGTACGCATATAAATTTGAGTTTTTGAGACAGCACTTACAAAATTGGAGCAGACTTTTTGTATGTGTACCTTGATATCAAATGCTGTAGTTTTCCTGGTTTTTTATGTTTTTATTGCAGCTGTTTTCTTTCAGTTTGTCATCTGCAACCATACAGAAGTTAATGCAGAAACATTGTTTACTTTGGGATCTTACTCCTGGGACTATTATGGTGAGGCCTAATATTAAATATCATGTTCCAGTTAAGAGAACGAAATCCTCAATTTTGACTTTGAAGCGAAATAGTTGAAGGTTTCCAAATTTGTGCTATAATGCAGGGTGCAGTTTTCCGCGAAGAACATGATATTTTATGTCACGCGGAAAGAAAGGGAGGACACATAAAAATCACAGATTTTACAATGAAGAACGGCATTAAAAAGAAATATTATGGCCCTTTTTCTACCCTTATGTCCAGCAGTGCTGTTAATTATGAAGTTCAAGATGACCTGCCACAAAATCTTCTAGGAAGACACAGCGGGACCGATGACCTCAGCAGTTTGGTCCCATAAGGAAAAAAAAAGAAGACACAGCACTTCAGCATCTCGGTGTCTTATAGCACGGAATACTGATGACGATCTGTAGCTGCCACAGCGCAAAGTCCCAAAGATAAGTCGCCAGGTACAGATAACATTGCGACAGACTTCTACCGGGCTTTCCAGGGGAAAATGAAGCCTACATTGCTCCCAGCCTGGTGCTGAAATGCCGAAGCAATTGCTAGAAGGCGTAGTCATATTAATCCGCTAACACCACTGCAACGCGTCAGTGAAGTTCTGCGACCTATTACTTTGCTCAATGATGACTATAAAATTATGGCGCACATTCTTGCTCGACCACTAAAAATGACCAACCATGAAGTAAGCAGCTTATATCAAACTAATGCTGGTACGGACAGACGAGTTACTCAAACTGTGTGCTATAATGCCACTAGACTTCGAAAAGGCTTTCTGTAGAGTCACCCATTCTACAGAACAACCTATCTAACATCCACTGGTCAGCCAGCAAGTAATCTCGACTTCACGAGTTCTGTGCGGCAGCGTTCTCCAATGTTCGATGGCTTCGTTCGCCTTAGTCACTGAACCCCTGCTAGCCACTCTGGAGAAACAACTCCTAGGGCAGTGCATACTCGGCCTGAATATGTAGGCCTCGGTATTACAAGTGCTAGTGACGTTGTGAAGTCATTGTAGGTCATCGGTAAATACGAACTCGCACCATGTGCAAAGTTAAACAAGACTAAATCAAGAAGTATGACTATAGGGCGTGGTATATCTCTGGCTAGCGTGTAGCAATTGAATGTGGTCATCCGTATGCAAATTATAGGTGTCGATTATAAGTCTCATATAAACCATATCACATCTTCAAACGCCAGAAAATTTCTTGGAAGTGTGCTAACTACTATCAAAGACCACACCTGAGACAATGTGATGATATCCAAAAGGCAGCCTTAGCAAATATACACTCCTGGAAATGGAAAAAAGAACACATTGACACCGGTGTGTCAGACCCACCATACTTGCTCCGGACACTGCGAGAGGGCTGTACAAGCAATGATCACACGCACGGCACAGCGGACACACCAGGAACCGCGGTGTTGGCCGTCGAATGGCGCTAGCTGCGCAGCATTTGTGCACCGCCGCCATCAGTTTCAGCCAGTTTGCCGTGGCATACGGAGCTCCATCGCAGTCTTTAACACTGGTAGCATGCCGTGACAGCGTGGACGTGAACCGTATGTGCAGTTGACGGACTTTGAGCGAGGGCGTATAGTGGGCATGCGGGAGGCCGGGTGGACGTACCGCCGAATTGCTCAACACGTGGGGCGTGAGGTCTCCACAGTACATCGATGTTGTCGCCAGTGGTCGGCGGCAGGTGCACGTGCCCGTCGACCTGGGACCGGACCGCAGCGACGCACGGATGCACGCCAAGACCGTAGGATCCTACGCAGTGCCGTAGGGGACCGCACCGCCACTTCCCAGCAAATTAGGGACACTGTTGCTCCTGGGGTATCGGCGAGGACCATTCGCAACCGTCTCCATGAAGCTGGGCTACGGTCCCGCACACCGTTAGGCCGTCTTCCGCTCACGCCCCAACATCGTGCAGCCCGCCTCCAGTGGTGTCGCGACAGGCGTGAATGGAGGGACGAATGGAGACGTGTCGTCTTCAGCGATGAGAGTCGCTTCTGCCTTGGTGCCAATGATGGTCGTATGCGTGTTTGGCGCCGTGCAGGTGAGCGCCACAATCAGGACTGCATACGACCGAGGCACACAGGGCCAACACCCGGCATCATGGTGTGGGGAGCGATCTCCTACACTGGCCGTACACCACTCGTGATCGTCGAGGGGACACTGAATAGTGCACGGTACATCCAAACCGTCATCGAACCCATCGTTCTACCATTCCTAGACCGGCAAGGGAACTTGCTGTTCCAACAGGACAATGCACGTCCGCATGTATCCCGTGCCACCCAACGTGCTCTAGAAGGTGTAAGTCAACTACCCTGGCCAGCAAGATCTCCGGATCTGTCCCCCATTGAGCATGTTTGGGACTGGATGAAGCGTCGTCTCACGCGGTCTGCACGTCCAGCACGAACGCTGGTCCAACTGAGGCGCCAGGTGGAAATGGCATGGCAAGCCGTTCCACAGGACTACATCCAGCATCTCTACGACCGTCTCCATGGGAGAATAGCAGCCTGCATTGCTGGGAAAGGTGGACATACACTGTACTAGTGCCGACATTGTGCATGCTCTGTTGCCTGTGTCTATGTGCTTGTGGTTCTGTCAGTGTGATCATGTGATGTATGTGACCCCAGGAATGTGTCAATAAAGTTTCCCCTTCCTGGGACAATGAATTCACGGTGTTCTTACTTCAATTTCCAGGAGTGTATACACGGTTTCTAAAATGAAGTAGGTGACACAAGTTTTACCCATACCACTTGAAACAGCTGTAAGGAGTCTGTCGGCTTTGAGCCACTTCGTGAATTGTGGTATTATTACCAGAGTCAAGTTTGATAAGTTGACCTTTCCCTCCGGAAATGGCGGGCTAAAACTAACTGACGTTGCTTTGAAGTCATGTGCTTTATTCGTGTGCACGACATCTAACTGTGGAAGAAGAAAACAGGTCCCATTTACTAGAAGAAATAATCTTGGCTTCTTTACACCCACCTGAAGATGAGCGGTACGTTTTTAATGACTTTATTTTTTAAAACAGTCTTTAATAAAAATTAGCTGTATTCAAACCATAGGCCATGCAACTTCACGACAAATTAAAGACATATAAGAGAAAATACTGCAAGCTAAAAACAGAAATGTGATTTAAAAAGAGCACCCTCGTTATGACTGGAATGTAATTTGTCAAAATATCTGTGTCCGCCACTTTCCAACAATCGTGAAAGCCTCATGGTACATGGCAACGAAGTCGAAACTTCACGCCAGTCATCTAGCGCATTCGCCATCGTGTGAATCTTGCAGCTTAATACATACCGAAGAACAAAGATTTGTGTGCACTACAACGAAGGAACTCTGGCAACTTTCGCGTTTTTTTTTATCGCATATACGAAAAGAGCCGCGAAATATCTGTTAGTAATGCTGTGCTTTGAATTTCTTTATCATCATTACCTTTTAACAAAGCAAAATATATATATTGAGATCTTATTGTTCTGTATCTGGCCTACAATTAAAGGAACGTTTTTTCGTGACTGTAACTCATTCTAAAATCAGCATATCTTCCCTACTTTATAGTTATTGAAAATTGAAATTACTTGGTTATGAACACTGATGTTACAGTTCGTATGATCGTTCAACAACAAAATTTTGCAGTGGATTTAGTTTCTCGGTGGAACACCATTCAATACCACGACTAGCACAAGAACATGAGACTCTTATTAAAAAAAATACGTTTTCACTATAAAGTTTACCAGACCAGAACGGAGCACAGCAAGATTCCTATTATATTTTGACGGTAAATTAACTTATTTGTACTGTGAGTTATATACTATCAGCAGCCCGCGTCAACCTGCAACACATCATAAAATCTGCTGATCTGCACTGCAAGTCTGGAAGCTAAAAGAAATAATATTATTTTACTGTTACTTTACCGCTTCCTTGCGGTATGATAGACTATATTGGAAGTCGTTTGAAGACGCCGCGGCAGCGGCTCTTTCGTTCGCCACGCAGCTCAGCACCACAGATAAGATTTATATAACTGAAAAATGTCTCAACTGGATGGGATAATAGGCAAGCAAGCTTTAACAATTAATAATGCAAGTTTTTATTTACATAACTCTATTAAAACATTTAAATATTTCAATTGTTACACACCTTTATGAATTCACATGTAATGGCGTACATCTCTTAGTCTCGACAAAAGAATGCTACACTAGCGTTCGCTACTACGACACAGGATATCTTACTCGCTCGACTCCCAGATGAAGAAGGCAAAGAAATTAATGTTCGTCACGTATTATATACTAGTCACTTATTTTAATCTTTGTTCGACATTTATCGTCTGTGGCGGTTTCACCACTCGCCGACGCAGATATTCTCAAAAACAAATAATTAAAAAAAATATATAATTTTATACAATAACACAATATGATACATATAATTTTCCCGCTACTACATAACATGCTGTTTTTGTTTCTTACTAGACGTTACAATGCCCCCTGGCAGCAATTCACTAACGTTAAGAATGTTCGGCAATATGCTGCCACTAACGTCTGTTTGGTTATTGTCTGTTACCTTGGTTGGAACATTCACTTTAAACTTCTTAGTTCTTTTACACTGTAGGTTTAATTACACTTTTTATACTGTTCTTACACTTTGCGAGGTGACCATAAACCTAGTCCCAGGGTCATTACATTTATCTGGCTCCCCCATTCGGGCTACGTGCGATCAGAAAACCTGGGAAAACTGCGCCGGAGCCACAGTCATCTCGCCTGGTTTGTTTTAATACCCAGTTTGATCACAAAAAGTTCAGACTCTATCCAATGTTCACAGATAACAAAGGCTATTTATGACAACATGTTAAACTTTTAGTCTCTTTGTTACCAATATACCTTCTACCCTTTTTCACATTTGTGTTCTGTATTGCAATGAAAGTCACTCATTAAACTGTTTTACAGTGGTATAATGAATCGTCTCTGCACTTACTCACGACAACAGTTTTAAAATGTTGTAGCATTCGTGCAAGTTTACTTCATTAACATGACGAAAACATATTATATCTATACATCACTGAACCGATGAATACTTTGAGTCTGCATCGAGTAACTAAAGAAAAACACAATGTTTGTCACGTCATTTCGTGTCCACTATACCGTTTTCATATTAGTGCATTAACCACATAGTTGATAGTTCATTTGAATGACAACAATGTTGTACGGAGCGGGCGGCGCGAAGCAATTGTTGAGTCGCGTCGTTTGGAACGCCGCGTGCCGACGGCCGCTGGGTTCGACGACCGGCTCTCAGTAACAGCGACGTCGTGCTGACGTGGCGCAAGCAGTCGCGAACCGCGCCGAACCATTCGCCGATGTCGGCGAGTTGCCGTGGTTTACCGCGACCGGCCGGCTGGCGGCAAGGCACTCGTCTCTGCTTCTCCGCATGGCTCCCCGTCGTAGTGCATGAAACAAACATTCCACAACGGTGTACTGTTTCTAAGGACACAGATTACTAGCTGTGGAAGAAAATGCAACTTGTTTAAAAGTGTTTATTGTTCATTACGCCGTCGCTTCGCTGGTATGCACAGGATGTTTTGGCAAGATAACAGGTTTCTTGTGGCATTGTGACACTGGTATTCAGGGTTCGTCACACGCACATTGTACTACACACTTTCACTTGTTCTCACGGTTGATACACTGCCAGAGCGTCTTTCAACACGCGAAAATATTTCGGTACACACATACTAAATGTCTCCGTCGAGCGATGTTTGTTTGAATCGACTCCGAACGGATCACTAACTACCGTTTTTACTCACAGTGTACTACTGTTCGTTGAGCACTGCACTATGACAGTTAGTCACTCAACACTTAACTTATACCGACGTATATATTGGTGCAGATACAACAGTCATTTTCTGTCCCTACTACACACAATATTCCGTCCTTTCCTAGGTTGTTTATGCGCACAGTTTATTTTTAATGCATAACAACTGTTCTTAGCATAATCACTCTCATCTACATTGAGTCCATTGTATTACCTTCTCATTACACACTTTTAATACTATTACTAGGCATATATTGCTTTTTTGTAATTATTTAAAGGTGTGTGATTTTTTTTTTTTTTTTTTTTTTTTTTTTTTTTTTTTTTTTTTTTTTTGTACATAGCTTTCTTTTTCTCTTTTAGTGTAGCTTGCCAGGTTATCACCCATCTAGCAAACAGATTTTACCATGTGCATGACAGCTTGACTTGGGCATATTGTTCAATAAATACTTCATTTAGTACTAGTATTATTTTTAACGGTCCGTCCTACAGGACTACAGTGTAGTTTCCGCGTAACTTGATTCGCGTACCGCGTAATTAATATTCAAGAACGTGTGCCAAGTACACAGGCTTCAATTGAAGCATTAATACATACAAAGCATAGGCTACACGGAACGGTTTTGTTTTTTATTGGATTCTGCTCCAGTGTCGTTCTCAGATCACTATTGGCAGTAAACATTACATCACATAATTATTTCGTACTACAAAGTCAATTTTTGGCTAGTATAGACTCTCTCTCAGGGTTCTTTGATTCTAACACAATTACATCTGCTACATATTTATATGAGATTTCATCATTAATTGTACTTACTTACTACAAAATGATTCAAGAAATTAATCATTATTTTATCAACAAAAGATTATTCATTGCTTGAAGAGCATGTAGTATTTTAATGACACTAACTGTCTGTAAACCAAGTCTTCCATTTGCATATTATTGCTCAGTTTACTGATTCTACTTCCTCAAAATTGTAACTATACATAAATCCTTTCTTAAAACTAACATACTTATACTCTAAAACACAATTGAAATCTTCTTACCACTACTATTTACATCAGACATGTCACTGCATAAATAACTTTACATCTTTACGTGGATACAGTCCTTTGATTTTCCTCGTCTGGGGATGTGCTAACAAATAGCTACATTCGTGTGCCAACATCTTCCGAATCTCTTTAGCCACTACTTCCCTCCTCGACCAAGGGATGGAGTAAGTTGCGCGACAGTATGTTTTGTGGGGCATCACCTCTATGTGATAGTGGTACCCTTTGACTGTTCCTGGTCGGTCGGTAAATACCATAGTATATTCCGATAGCAGCTGCGTCAACTGTCGCTTTTGGATATCGCTTAAACCTTCAGATTCCTGCACTTTGGTTTGAAATGTCTCAACATTTGTTTCAAAATTTCGATCCTCTAAATTCGGGTAATAGAGGTCTGCTACATGTGAAAAATCATCGAGGTGTAGTACCCAGGGGTTCCTACATTTGATATTAATTCGATTACAACATGGCACAAGTACCTCCTTCGATTTCATCATAGACAACTCAATCCTCCTACCTTTATTAACTATGCTTAGTTTCCCCAATGAGAGGTCGATCACTGCGTCCCTCTCACGGAGAAAATCTACTCCCAGAATGCAGGCCACCTTTAGTCCTTTAACAATGAGGAACGAGCTCACTATGGCTTCGCCCTCCTTACAAATCTCTACCTGCACCTGGTATTTAACTAATTGGCTCTGTGCACTTATGGCTCCAGACACCTTACAATTATTAACCGGGAAAGTCGGTATGCTACGTCCTTTTCCCAGTGCTTTAAATAACTCTATACTCATTACACTGACTGAGGCACCTGTGTCTATGATTATATTCACTGCAACATCATTGATTTTCGCTTCTATTATGGCTTGCACATTTTCGTTATTATCTTTCTTACATTCGTGCGGTTCGTTCAGTAGATCTTTATCCATACTGATACCGTCGTTGTATCGCAGCATACATATTCCAGGTATATTATTATCATTCGTGTTGCTCTCACTCCACCCCTCGGCCAGCGATGGAGAGCATATCGAGGCCGATCCTAGTTTGTTGGATTGCTTACTTGTGAGGTACTTGGACGGCTATTGCCCGTGACCTCCACTATGTGTACATTCTGATTTGTAGGCCGCCACGGCTGCGCAATAGGCGCGTTTTGCGGTGGTGGTCTATTGTTGTCATACCGGTCATTACCCTGTCGCTCTGGGCTTGTTCTCTGATTCTGATGCCAATTTCGATTACTATCACTATAATTGCTATGCCACTGACCTCGCGCATTTTTCCAGCGGTTGGTCTCTGACATTCCGGATTCGTACCGGTCGTCAAATCGACGCTTTTTGTTATAAGTTGGTTGCCCATACCCGTTCTGGCTTCTACCATTACTACCATTTTGCGAATGCTCTTGTCGCTTGTTACCACCCCCACCATTTCCATGGTTGTGGTTTTGTGCACTATTATTTCTGTCATGTTTACACCCTGATCCATTATTCCGCGAGTGATCGCACGCTGATTTTGCGTCTTCCTGGATCAAGTCTATTGAATCGAGAACAGACAGGAAGTTTTCCATGTCGCTTTCTGGTACGTGTATTAATTTCTCTTTGATATGAATGGGTAAATGTGATTTTAGTAGTCTTATTATGTCTCTTGGTGATATAGGCTCGTCCCAGTAGCGCGTTTTGTTTATATACTTTTCAAAATACCGTCTCAAATTCCCAAGACGGGGTGAGTACGGTTCGGGATTATATACTTCTTTTCTTAGCCGCTCTTGTATACAAGGCGATCAGTATTTCGACAGAAACGCCCTTTCGAACTGTTCCTATGTCATGCAGCTGTCTGCTACTTCCGTAGCCCACAACGCTGCATCACCCTGAATGTATGACATTACGTATTGAATTTTCTGTGCTTCGTTCCACACACTAGGCAAGATATTTTTAAAGCTTTTTATGAATACTACTGGGTGTACTGACTTCCGTTCAGTAGTAAACGTTTGAAACTGCCTATTTTTTATCAAACTTTCTTCAACTAATATTTTTGGGCTATACTGGTTTGCTCCTGGGACATAGGCTGTGTGCTCCGAACCGAAGCTACAGCTCTTCGCATTATCGCCTAAAGATTCACCATTGTTGCGTCGCGTATAAGTTTGTGCGTTGCCAAAAACATTGGCTGCTGGCGACATAGTTTCATGTTCAAGATGTTTGCTACTTTGTGTTAAACCCTTTTCCAAGTCGGATATCCCTTTGTTAATATTCACTTGCCACTGCGGAATATCCTCACTGAGTATTTGTTTGATGGTTTGCACGTCGTACTGTACCTGACTATTTACTGCGGTACTGAACGATTCGGAATTTCTATCTGCTATTGCTGCTTGTACCTTAGAATTAATATTTTTGTCGATCTCACTCTCCTTCACTTCTAGCCATGAGTTGAATTCGGTTTCAATTTTAGTCGCTTGTTCGTTCCACTTCTGCTCTACAAGCTGTGTGGAATCTACCTCTAGCTTTTCTAACCTGTTGGCTAAGACACCTATCTCATCTACCATGTTAGTGTTTGCTACTTGCAGGTTGTTGACCTGTACAGTCAACTCCTGCACGGCCTTAGGTATCGACTCATAATTCTGTTTCATACAGGCAATCTCCTTTTTCATATGTTCTAACGATTGCACAAGTTGCTGGTCCCGCTCAGCTTGCTGGCGATCTCGCTCCGCTTGCTGTGCAAGTAAATTTTCTGTTAGTTGACGATCTCGCTCAGCTTGCTGGCGATCTCGCTCAGCTTGCTGGGCAAGTAAATTTTCTGTTAATTGGCGATCTCGCTCAGCTTGCCGGCGATCTCGCTCAGCTTGCTGGCGATTTCGCTCGGCTTGCTGTGCGAGAAAGATTTCAATTTTTTCGTCTTTTTCAGCTTGTTGTTGCGCAAATTTTGCCTGGTAATCCAGCACGCGCTCTAATATCGCCTGAAGTGAATACCCACCAGGCAGATTAGCACTCTCTAGTTCCTGCTTTTCTGGGGTTGGTGTAATTTCTTTATCTACCTCTCCTTGAGCACTGGTGGGTGGTGGCATCACTTCCTGTGCCCCTGCCCCCACATTTTCTCATGGTATATCCTCAAAAAGAGTACTTGTACTGCTTAAGGTACCCGGTTCTACATTTCCTGCACTAACTAATTGCTGTTCCTCAGTATCCATATTGCTCGGACGTTGACTACGCAACTTAACCATATTCCTAAATTGCTTACTCAAACACAAAATCTGACAGTTTTGCCACTTGCACAGAAAATACGTTAATTTATCTACACTACACTGCCCACTAAAAATTACTATCTACCATCAACTTTGTCCTGTCATAACACTAACATCAAACTACGCACAATATGCACACCACTAGCGATATGAGATCACTTCACTGGAGCTCAGCTTCTACAAACAGGACAACTACACTGTAGTCTTACCTTTAGTTTATCTGATCTCGGGGTTCGGCTGCCCCCGGATTACGTAGTCGTTAGTTTATCAGTACTATCAGGGTCGTCTTCTCTGACTCGCTTGCAGTAGTACGTTTTTTCATGAAAGAGTGGTTGCACATTCATTAATACATTGCATTAATCATGATACACATACATACATTTATCACTAAATACATATATATATATATATATATATATATATATATATATACATATATAACAATAGACACTGAAAGGAAAATACATAAAAATTTTGTGGCCACTGCAAATTCGGGCCCCGCGTTTTTGGGCGACAGTTTCGCGTTTTTTATTATCGCATATACGAAAAGTGCCGCAAAATATCTGTTAGTAATGTTGTGCTTTGAATTTCTTTATCATCATTACCTTTTAACAAAGCAAAATATATATATTGAGATCTTATTGTTCTGTATCTGGCCTACAATTAAAGGAACGTTTTTTCGTGAGTGTAACTCATTCTAAAATCAGCATATCTTCCCTACTTTATAGTTATTGAAAATTGAAATTACTTGGTTATGAACACTGATGTTACAGTTCGTATGATCGTTCAACAACAAAATTTTGCAGTGGATTTTGTTTCTCGGTAGAACACCATTCAATACCACGACTAGCACAAGAACATGAGACTCTTATTAAAAAAAATACGTTTTCACTATAAAGTTTACCAGACCAGAACGGAGCACAGCAAGATTCCTATTATATTTTGACGGTAAATTAACTTATTTGTACTGTGAGTTATATACTATCAGCAGCCCGCGTCAACCTGCAACACATCATAAAATCTGCTGATCTGCACTGCAAGTCTGGAAGCTAAAAGAAATAATATTATTTTACTGTTACTTTACCGCTTCCTTGCGGTATGATAGACTATATTGGAAGTCGTTTGAAGACGCCGCGGCAGCGGCTCTTTCGTTCGCCACGCAGCTCAGCACCACAGATAATATTTATATAACTGAAAAATGTCTCAACTGGATGGGATAATAGGCAAGCAAGCTTTAACAATTAATAATGCAAGTTTTCATTTACATAACTCTATTAAAACATTTAAATATTTCAATTGTTACACACCTTTATGAATTCACACGTAATGGCGTACATCTCTTAGTCTCGACAAAAGAATGCTACACTAGCGTTCGCTACTACGGCACAGGATATCTTACTCGCTCGACTCCCAGATGAAGAAGGCAAAGAAATTAATGTTCGTCACGTATTATATACTAGTCACTTATTTTAATCTTTGTTCGACATTTATCGTCTGTGGCGGTTTCACCACTCGCCGACGCAGATATTCTCAAAAACAAATAATTAAAAAAAAATATAATTTTATACAATAACACAATATGATACACATAATTTTCCCGCTACTACATAACATGCTGTTTTTGTTTCTTACTAGACGTTACACAACTCATCATATGGGTGAAACTTTCTGACAGATTAAAACTGTGTGCCGGACCGAGACTCGAACTCGAGACCTTTGCTTTTCTCAGGCAAGTGGTCTACTGTCTGAGCCACCTAAGAACGACTCATGACCCGTCCTCACACCTTTAATTCCTACCTTCCAAACCCCACATAAGCTCTCCTGCGTAACTTGCAGAACAAGCACTCCTGAAAGATAGGATGTAGCCACCCACCTACATAGGGAGAAATGATCATCACGATAAAATAAGAGAAATCAGAGCGTACACAGTAAAATTTAAGTGCTCGCTTTTCCCGCGTGCCGTTCGAGAGTGGAACGGTAGAAAGACAGCTTGAAGGTGGTTCATTGAACTCTCTGTCAGGAACTTTATTGTGATGGTTTTTTTTTCTTGAAATTTTTGAAAACATACTCAGTGATCTTAATTTGTTAAAATTAGCTTAGCCTTAGCCTGGGGGATGTTTCCTGAATGATATTTTCACTCTACAGCGGAGTGTGCGCTGATATGAAACTTCCTGGTCGATTAAAACCATGTGCCGGACCGAGACTCGAACTCGAAACCTTTGCTTTTCGCGGGCAAGTGCTCTACCGACTGAACTACCCAGTCACGTCTTACGACCGGTCCTCACAATTCCACCAGTTGCCGTTGTCCACTTACCCACTTTCAAGGGAACTTCTCCAGGTGTAACTAAAAGTTCCTCATGGAACTTGAGGGGTATGAACAGAGGTCAAACTAATGTAATACATATATTTTTAATTTTGAATAATTTCACTTTCAAGGGGTAAGACACTCGTTAAAAGGTAATATGGCATATTACGTTTGGAGAGAATACCTTCAAATCCACGGTATACAAAAACTGTTTGATATAGAAGTTGAAATATAATTAGCGGATTAACCAACATTTGTAAAAAACTGAAATTTTGTAAAATACCCACAAACATTGATTAATTTTGAAAAATGAAAATTTCTGTTACAACATAAATGAAAGAGTGTTTCATGCCACATCTATCTGTGTGCTATAAAGATGGTTTCTGAAATACCATTTTTCGAAAACAAGCTCTACACAATGTGCCGTAGGAGTATTTTCAACATACCTGATTAAAATATTTAATAGTTCATTATCATTATAATTTTTTGTTTCACTTATATTTGTTTTATGTTTTGCTTTGTTACTTTACATTTTCAATGCATGGTTTTTCTTTTTTTTTGTTTTTTTTTAGTTTATCGCTTACATAGCTATATGTGTATTGTGTTAACCTCCTTATTATGATACAAAATCGTTATAATTATTATTATCTCTAAAGGAATGCTTAAAACATAACGTTTTTTACATCTTGCATATAAAATGAACGAAATTTTTTCACATAACTCACACAAAATTCAACATACGTGAAACAAAATTCTGCAGGATTCTCAAATTATGGTGGGCAATCCTCTAAATATTCTGAAGTGTACCAGGCATACTTCAGTGCGATGGTAAATCTTGCCGAAGTCGAGCCTGACATCATAATCAGACAGAAGCCCCAAATTTTCTTGTGATGACACCAAAATCTGCTAAGCTAACATTTGACAACATCAAAAGATATTTGACGGAAGTTTTCTTTCCTAGTGTGAGAGAAATATCCCATAATTAGGCTCTTGGGGTGGTCAGAGTGAAAGGACTGTTTTGAGTGTCGTAACTGAGGTCTAGGAACTTGTTCATCTGGTGATCGAATGGCTCGACGCGTTAGGTATAGCCGTCGGAGGCATATGGCCTTCGATCTTAGAAGAACTTTGTTACAACATCTTCAGATCTAGTTCTGATGAACTAACGGAAGTAATACTTCATGAGGAACAAATGGGTTTTAGGAAAGGACGCTCTATGTTATATGCAGCTTTTATTTTACAACAGATAGCACAAAAATGGAGACAATATAATAAAGAAACACTTTTATTTACAATGTCAGTAGAAAGAAACATTGGAAGATAATGACGACTACAAGATATCCCAAATATCTAATAAAAGCCACAAAGATTTTGCATCATAACACATCTACGTCTCAATGGAAAAATGGCTAATGAGATACCTACTAACAAAGAAGTACAACACGGCTGATGTATGCCCCCAACTTTGTTTAAAATTTCCCTCCAGATACGGAAAACAGAATTTCAGAAATTGCAGACCTAGACATTCAACGCAGTGACTCTAGCAGATAAATAAGGGGACCTGTAGAACGGAATTTACTTAATGAAAAAAGTGCGAAGTTTGACGTGGAGATCTAAACAGAAAAACTACAACAACGGCCTTCATGGAGAAAGTACACATCGAATGTTATCTACTTACAATTATTTTAGTGAAAGTGGACCCGTAATGTTGATTGCATTTTTAATGTTAGATACTAAACTTTGGGCTTCCTGTTTTTAATAGTGTACTTAACTGACCTTAAAGCTGATGGCTTGGATAACTTTAACTGTTTAGCAAAATTGGTGGCAAAATTCAGCTGCGAGACTGCATAGAGGAATCTAACTGCAAAAATTCTAAAATAATCAAGCCCTGCTTGAAATTTACTGTTATCGCAACTTTGCTGAAAAACTGATTACCTTGAAACTAAAGTTGGTCCTAGTGAAATTTTATAAAAGGAAGAGTCTGTTTTCAACACTATTACGCTTGTCTGGGTTACACTGGATAACGCCCAACAAACTACTCTCATAACTACAGCGCGTCTTGATAATTGAGCTGCAAAATCTAACAACTGAGATACGTTTTCTCTACGTTTTCTCTAAAGAGTGCTACGTTTTCTCTAAAAGGATTGCTGTCGTTCTTGGTTCATAATTTCTGATAATGGTTTTAAAAAAAATTGAAAAGTTATTGACTCTTGGAATGTGGAAAAGACTCTGCGTTAAATGAACTCAATAGCAATTTCACATCACTTGACTTAATAACGCTTAATGAAATTTCAATATTAGTTAAGCTTTCACTGAATTCACGTAACTATAACCCAAGAATTACAGGAGGTACACAAGTATAATATTCTCTTAAGCAAAATTGCTAAATATATTTCTTAAATCCATTTCTCCCACAATGATTGATAAATCCTAAGCAAAAGATGAAAAGCAAACAAATTCCTGATCTGGATGTCTGACAGATTAAGAATTCCGCATTGTCAAACCCCTGCCACAAATAAAACAAACTTAATCATTATATGTAATCCATTCTTCACAAACAGTATAACCATACCAAAGTAAATCTTAATTCTTTTTCTCTTCACAACATAATTGCCAAAATCTCTGTTGTTTGCTGCCTACTGCTACTAAACCAAAACTCAACTGATCATTTCTAACACCAAAGCTCAAACGTCTGTCTCCTCTCCCGTCCTCACAATGAACAGACAACTCTGGCGCCCATCTTCGCAGAGCAAAGATCACTTGTTACTCATTTCTCTGCAGCGCAGCTTCTCTGCATTTTGTTGCGCATGCATCTCGAACCAATTCAAACCTTATGAGAGTGATTACAGACATCCAAAACAAGAAAAATACCTACGAAAATTTAGACACTTACTTTTCAACATTAGAACCAAAATATTTGGAGATCAGAAAGTTTTAAAACAAACAAACCACTTCACTTAGGCCTGCGATGACATGGGGTGCACAAAGATTCTAGCTCAGTACATACAGCCACGTAGATTGAACAGTTAAAATATAACTTTAAAAGAAAACCTAGAAAAGATCAATTAAACTCTGCAAAACAGTTGCAGTCCCCACAGTGCTTCATGGAAGCGAGACCTGGGGATTAGCAAAAAGGAAGATAGTCGTATTCAGGCACAAGAAATGAGAGAAAAGCAAAGGGCTGCACAATGGAAGACATACTAAGGAATCAAGATGTTAGAGAAGAACTAAAAATTTTTTTTTCCTAAAACATAACATTCTAGATTATTGGAGAAAATCGGAAGAACACCTAGAAAGAGTGGAGGTTGACAGGTTCCCCATAAAGGCTAGAAGTCAGTCAAGGAAGAAGAGATAGAAGAAGACCTCACCAACAATGGGTACAAGCAATTGCCCGCCCCCCCCCCCCCCCCGCCCCCCTCCACACACACACACACACACACACGCAAACACACACAATTTGGCAATCCTCCAATTTTTTTTTTTTTTTTTGTATTGTGTCCTCCATCTTGCGTATTCTGTGAAGAATTTGGTCATTTTATGCGCCTGGCGTAAAAACGTTATATTTTCGCATTTCTTTGCAGATAATCATTACTGTAATGATTTTGTATCATAATAATCAGTGAAGTATTAGTTTCAGTTAACAGAATACACATACATGAAAAGCTAAATTAACAAAACACCAAGCGAATCATGAATTTAAAACGTGAAGTACAAGTTTAACAAATATAAATAAAATAAATGACTAGGCTAACAATGAACGTTCAGATATGTTAGTTAGGTATGTTGAAAATACGCCGACAGTACATAGTGCACAGCCTATTTTCCAAAAGCAGTATTTATGAAACTACCTTTATTACACAAGGATGTATGTGGCGTGAAAGCTTCTTTAATTTATGTTGTAACAAAGGTTTTCATTTTTCAAAATTTGAATAACGGTGGTGGGATGTTTCGAAAAACTTCGAATTATTACAAAAGTTGATCACAAAGTTTTCAAGAACGTTAATTCCTATTCAACTTTTAAATAAAAGACTTTTTTCGTATATCAAGGTTTCGAAGATATTTCCTCTTAGCTGACTACGCTAAATTACTTTTTCGAAGTGAAATTGGGCAAAAACGAAAAAATACGTATTGCATTAGTTTGACCTCTCTGCTTTCCTGCAAAGTCTTAGCCTGCCCGTTTACTTCCACCTAGGAACGTCTCCTTGTTAGTGGTGCAGCTACGACCGTACAGAAAACATCATGTGACGTCTTTGCGGGATGACTAGTAGAAGTGGAGCAAAAAAACTGACATACTGAAGTGGTATTAAGCTATCAATAATCATAATAACTGTACCTACCACTAACATTCTATATTTAATAAATGTTTCCAGTAACTTTTCGGCAGATTTGTAATCAAACGATAGTTGTTCTTTAGCCCTTTTGTGAGTAGAAAACTATATTTCTTTATGTAGAAGGTCAGCTGCCAATCCCTTCACCAAGCTTTATTCCTTTGCAGGTCTTCCTACACTTCGCTTCAACTTTCTGGCTCTGGACTTCCCTACGTACAAGATCATTATCCTAAAATAGCCTTATCGAGATTTCGACATTATCCAGCAATGTAATAATATGTATTACAGAGAGTAATGGTCCTATAAAACGACCAAGGGTTATTCCAAGAACCATTTGGACGTCAGTAGATGTCTCTCCCTTAAAAATGCCGTGCTGAATTGCGTTTGCTAGAACCTCGTAAGTAAAATCACACCCTAGTCAAATTTTCTAAAGGCTCGCATTTTAGTCACTAGTACGGACATTCGTCGTAGCTCCTCCAAAAGTCAAGAAACACGGCATTAATCTCGGCGCCAATATATACTGTCTTCTGAGTCGTGGAAGAACAGGGAGAACTGCGCGTCACGCGTTTGTTGTTTGCGAAATCCATTTTGACTCCTACAGAGTACATTTTCGGTATTCACCAAGGTCACAACATTGTTTCCTCGTAGTAGTACAGTGAAGCTCACCACTGGTTTCTCCCGTGAGACGCTGTTCGTCTCTGAATACCTACTGCAATCTATTCCAATCTTAACCTGCTTATTGTATTCATGACTATCACTACAACTTTTACCCTCCTCACTTCGTCCATCCACAAACTGACAGTTCCATGATGCGACATTTCCTCCTCGTTAGTGATTCGAGCTATCATCTAATTTTCTGCATTCTTCTATAGCACCACATTTCAAAAGCTTTTGTTCTTTTTTTGTTTGAACTACTTATCGTCCACGTTTCATTTATGTACAAGACAGATCTTTACCCAACTGCCTAGATAAAAGACTTCCCAGTACTTCAATTTATTTTAAACATTTATGATTTCATTCTTTCCAGAAATGGTTTTCTTGGAATTCAGTGTCTGTGTTTTGTGTCTTCTCTATTTCGACCATCGTCTCTTATTTTGCTACACAAATAATTAAACTCATACTCTTACTTTCAATGTATCATATCTTAATCCAATTCCTTCTGTAACGCCTGATATAATACGACTATATGCCGTTACCCTCTTTCCTCTTATTACTTTTATGTTCTTCTTATTACCCTTTTCAAGACGCTATCCGCTCTACTCATCTCCTCTTCCAAACCCTTTCCCATCTCTGAAAAAATTTCAATATCACCATAAACTTGAAGACTTGAATTTCTTCTACATGAACTTCAATTCGCCTTCCAGTTTCTCCTTACTTCCCCTCACAGTTTGCTCGGTTTGCAGCTTGAGCTACATCGAAGACAGGCTACAACCATGTCTTACTCTCTTCTCAACCTCAACTTCTTTTTGTTGTTTTCGGACTTCTATAACTGCAGTCCGACAAGTAGCAAATAACTTCTCATTTACTATTTCATCATTGTTTCCCACAGAAGTTAAGAAGTATAGTCAATTCTACATTTGCCCAAAGCTTTCTCTATATCTACAAATACTATAAATGTAAGTTTTCCTTTCTTTAACCTATCTTCTGAGGTAATCTGTAGGGTCATGAGGGAGTTATTCATTTCTCCGGAACCAAAACAGGTGTTCCCCGAAGTCAGCTCCCGCCAGTTTTCCGATTCTTCTGTAAATAAGTCAGAATACGCTAGCATAAAAGATGTATGTTCAGAACTTTCGAAACTTATGGCTGTCGTTGCAAAGGGCCTTCAAGAAACAGTTGAACAACGTTATCTTACAGATATTTGTCGGATGACGTATCATCTGATTGTACAGACCTGGCAAGTGATGACAGCAGTTGGTATTCACTACACGCATCAGAGTGTACACTTGCTGTAAACGGCCTGTGGAGGTACTTTAAGTAGGGACAGTGTGACGGACCCTGGAGTCCCCTGAAAAGCGCTTGTTAATCAGATTAGCTTACGTATATTGAAATCCCTATTGTTTGTATCGAAGGACACCGCAACACATCTAGACTTTTTATTTATTTTATTAGCTTATCGAAATCGATATTATTTATATCTAAGGACACCGCAACACATCTAGACTTTTTATTTATTTCATTGACGTCTGGAAAGTTACTTCATAATTTGTGTTATTACATTAATAAACAATATATATGTACGTGGGTTGGAACTTTAATATTGGCAACTATTTATTTACCACTCATACAAAATAGATACGTGTTTCAAAGTTTTACTGACCTTCAAAATAGTCACCAGCATTGTGTATAACCCGTTGCCAGAGATGTGGAAGTCGTAGAATATTCTTTTCAGTGTCAGTTGTGTTGACAGTTCGAGCGGCGCAGTCTATGGCCCGACGAATTTGTAGCAGTTCTGAAGCGAATGCCGTGAAGTGTTTCCTTCAGTTTAGAAATCGAGTTGAATTCACGAGGACTTAAGTCAGGGGAGTGCAGTAGGTGGTATAGCACTTAGCAGCCCAACAGTCAAACAAATCAGTAACAGCTTGCACTGCACGTGCTTGAGTATTGTCCCGCAAAGTAATGGTCAGGTTCTGCAGAAAGTGTCACCACTTCTTTCTTTATGCTGATCATTTTTTTAATACAGCCTATGATGTATGTGTGTGTGTGTGTGTGTGTGTGTGTGTGTGTGTGTGTGTGTGTGTGCGTGTGTGTATCGGTTCATGTTGTAATTATTCTGCAGTACACGTCATAGTGTAACTACGGATATGGGCTAATTTTTGCAGCCTCGGAGGACACGACTTAGCACGATATGCAGCGTAACAAAGCCGTGTCCAAGGACGTAATGATTGTTTTACACCTTCATGGCCTCCACAGTAGAGTGTGAAGCAGAACAGAACCCATACTATTATATATGGCCTGACTGTTCGCTTGTGAAGTCTCTTACTTTCCGGTTACACAACGACCAGTTTGTGGCTTCTGGACAAGGCAAGCTGACGCAGCGGCATGCAGACGGTGTCATAGCATCAGTACAGGTATGTGCATTGCCGTTTCCGAGCACCATCGCCGAACCAACACTGTGAGCACGGCTGATTGTTCCTCTGCGGTCGTGAGGTCACCCGGTGTTGTGGACGCTTTGCGTCGTCCGGTCACCATTCATAGCCTTCTCTATCAATGATGTCACACACCACAGCTTCTGAGTTTTAGCACATGCGAACTGAAATTAGGGGGAAGATATTAAAGTAGAAATTACATACAAATTAGGAGGAGCACTTAAATATTGTTTCTATCTCAACTTTTAAAAGACGTAACAAGGAAGGATGTCTGCATATCTATGTGTCTTTTATTCGTCACTATGCCCAGAATCTGGGAAACTACCAATCACTAGACATTGTGAGAATTACCGATATCACCATTTCAAGGCTTCATTTAGTTTCCATTTACAATTCTCCCCAAAATCTTGGCAGTATGCAAACACTGTAACAGATGTATCTACTGTAAATGTAACAAACCCGCAGAACTGGAACGATCACATAGCTAATGTCATCGAGAAGACAATCCAAAGACTGCGTTTTATAGGCATCTTAGAAAATGCAACAAATCCCGTAAAGAGCCTGCCTCCACTTCTTTTGTCCGTCGTCTGCTAGAGTACTGCTGTGAGGGTTATCTAACAAAAAGGATTGACGGAGGACATCAGAAAAGTCAAAGAAGGTCAGCTCGTTTTGTATCATCGCGAAATAAAGAATAAAGTTTCACGGATATGAAATGGGGATTGGGTTTGCAGTCATTCCAATAACGGCGATTTTCGTTGCTGCGAGAGCTCCAGCATTCTGCTCCCAACGAGAAAATATTGTGTTGACGTCCTCTTACGTAGGGGAAAATTATCTTCGTAATAAAATAAGAGCAATCTGAGTTCGCACGGGAAGATTTAAGAGTTTCCCGTGCGCTGTTCGAGAATGGAACAGTAGAGAAGTAGACTGAGCGTGTTTCGATGAATCTTCTGCCAGCCATTTAAGTTGAATTGCAGAGTACTCATGTAGATGTAGAAGTAGAATCTGAGTTAACTTTTGTCACTAAGAACAATACCACCAATAACCATATTTGTACATCTCCAAACGTTTTCTTTGACAATTAATTATACGTACGGGGACCGGGGAGCGAACCAGTTACTTTGGTAATATGTATAAAAACCTTCTCACTACCGTCGCTACTGGAGCATGTCACTATGAACTATTCTGAAGTATTATGTGCCTCATCAGCACTACAGGCGATGATAATTTGCTTCAGGTAGCTATCCTAGCAAAAAATGTGAACTATTACTCGTTTTGGATGATCTAACTTCGATTACACTACTCCTGGGCTTATAAACGTGAGAATAAATGTATCTCAGCGACAGTAAAAAGAGATTTTATTTCTCAGTAAAAAGCATATACTTCAATGTTGTAATGATTGGTAGTTACCAATTCACGCTTTTCAACTGTCTCGTAACAACATCATTAGTAGTTAAGTATAAGGTAACATTTTCCAGATACAAAAGTCAGAAGGTGAAATTGATCTGCCTCTCTTGTCAAAACGTAACTCTTAACTTCGTGTCGGAAAGTCGAACACCACTGATAGAAGGACATTAAGAGCGTGATATTTGTTAAGTTCCAAATACTGCTTCAGAGTGTAGAGGGAGAGAATTTAAGCATTACCGAACGATCTAACATCCTCATCATCGTCATCATTAGCAGCGATCTTACACTAGATCAGAATTGGAGCACGAGTTGCTCCGACGTATCCTCACTACCTTCCTCAGTTTGCCTTTTCCTTCCATTGTAAATATAGCAACCAATGTGGCGTACTTGATGTCTGGTATCGTACTTGAAGTACGTTCTAAACTTCCTTTGTGTCGTGTATTTAGGATGTAACTTTTTACGATCACTCAAAATTACGTAAAAGTCGCAACGAAATAATACTATTAGCCGTAAGGTGCGTTATTTCAGTTAATATTTTGAAACAATCAGCGAGTCAACCTTTCTTTTCCTATTCTTCTTCGATGTTCTTAATAACTTTAAGCAGTCAGATATTTTTTTTGTAACTAATAACTGTTGACTGTATTAATGCACCAAATCCTCATAGCGCGGAAATCAATATTTCAGATACAGAAATAAAATTCTAAATGTCGACGATGAAGTAAATTGGAAGCCGGTTACAGCTGGTGTTCGTACAAAGGCAGCCAAGCGGAGATTATCCAGAATCGAAGACGTGAACTGGTAGTGTTGGGTTTCCTTTCACACACCGGCCACATTTTTTCGAGGCTCAGCTGGGGGAGATGATTATCACGGCACGGGCTTTCCGTCTCATGTGAGTGGATTTCTGTAGCGTGGGGGACGGAAGAGATCCGATTGTTCTGCGGGCGGGGGAACGGACCGCGGATTTCGACTCAGTCCTCGCGTTATTCGATATCGGGATTTACATCTGACGGCGGTCAAACGACGACATTGTGAGGTGGAGACACAGACACGCTGAAACTTAATACAATTCCCGTCATCCCTCATGACAACTGCCTCTAAGATGAGTTTATCGATAGCAACTGAAGTGGTGAACCTAATTTCGGCCTACAGGACGAAAACTGACCTGTTATTCGCAAAGACAATGGCAGAGGGTGGCAACTTGCGTCATCGAAGCGGGAAAGATATTACAAACGGAAGATAAATTGCAAGAGTAACACTACAGAAGTTATCTTTTACACTGTGAGCTTAACAGTACCAGCAAATGTTAATACAAATAGACGATTTCTTAATTGTATATAACCTTCTGCGAACCGTAGAACACCCTTCCAACAACGTCTGTGGTTTTGGAACCATCAGTGTAAATATAGAAACTATTTTCTGGGGCATTCCCAAACCTGTGATAAAATTGAATTATTAAACTGGGCATTGTTTTCTATATAACTTTTTCCATCAGTATTCTGTCTGATTTGATGCGGCCTGCCACAAATTCCTCTCCTATGTCAACCCCTCTTCATGTCAGACCAGAAACTGTACCCTACGACCTCAATTATTTATCGGATGTATTCGAATCTCTGCGTTCCCCCACAATTTTCATTTACTACAGCTCCCTCTATCATGGAGGTTATTGCCTGACGTCTTAACACAAGTGACGCTGTACTCCTTCACCATCCGCGCCTTTTAAGGGGTCCGTTCGGGCTTGACTTCGATTTTATGAATGACGAAGTGTGACCTCATTGAACAGAAGAAGTGGAGGAACTGTTGGAACGAGAAGATATCCGGCGAATGGACCGGCCTGTCCACATGGACCGTATACATTGACGAGTAACGCTGCGAAAAGCTATGTATTACTACTGAAGCTGACCACACTGATGAACCTATTTCCAATACTTTTTACTTTTCCAAAATCCGCCTGGTAACTAGGCGAGCACCACATCAAAACAAATTCGATCTAGTACTTTGTAAGACTATTGGCATCATTTTACTAGTTGGTATGAATACACATTTCTTCATATTGCTTATTTTCAGACACTATTACTTGTTTTCAGACACTACTCAGTCCACATCGTACCGATTACATGCTGTTCTCCTTCAATGTCAGAAATGAAAGAATTGTTGGTGGATGCTGCGAGGAATAGGTGCAGCACTATGATTTACACTGAAGCGCCAACGAAACTGGTATAGGAATGCGTATTCAAATAAAGAGATATGTAAACAGGCGGAATACGGCCCTGCAGATCGGCAACGTCTGTATTGGACAACAAGTGTCTGGTGCAGTTGTTAGATCGGTTACTACAGCTACAGTCGCAGGTTATCAAGTTTTAAGCGAGCCTGAAAGTGGTGTTATAGTCGGCGCACGATCCATAGGACACAGCGTCCGAGGTAGCTCTGAAATTGGAATCTTCCCTTACGAGCGTTACACGAGTGTACCTTGAGTATCAGGTATCCGGTAAAACGTCAAATCTTCAACATAGCTGCTGCCGGAAAAAGATCCTGCAAGAACGGAACCCACGACAACTGAAGAGAATTGTTCAACGCGACAGAAGTGCAACTCTTACGCAAATTGCTGCAGATTTCAATGCTGGGTCATCAACAAGTGTTAGTGAGCCCACCATTCAACGAAACATCATCGATATGGGCTTTCAGGGCCGAAGGCCAACCGTGTACCCTTGATCACTGCACTACAGAAAGCTTTATCCCTCACGTGGGGGGATGGAGACAACCTCATGAATCCATGGACCCTGCGTGTCAGCAGGAGACTATTCAAGCTGATGGAGGCTCTATAATGGCGTGGGACGTGTCCAAAAATGTTCAAATGTGTGTGAACTAGTAAGGGACCAGACTGCTGAGGTCTTCGGTGCTAGACTTACACACTGCTTAAATTAATTTCAACTAACTTATGCTAACAACAACACACACACACTCATGGCTGAGGGAGGACTCGAACCTCCCGCTGGAGGGGCCGCGCAATCCGTGGCATGGCACCGCAAACCACGCGGTCACTTCGCGCGGCGGGCGTGTCGAGTTGGAGAGATATGGGACCCCTCATACGTCTACATAAGACTCTGACAGGTGACACGTTCGCAAGCATCATGTCTGATCATCTGCAACTATTAATGTCCATTGTGGATTCCGACGGACTTGGACAATTCCAGCGGGACAATACCACACCCCACACGTCCAGAATTGCTGCGGAGTGGCTCCAGGAACACTCTTTTGAGTTTAAACATTTCTGCTGGCCAACAAACTCCCCAGACACGAACATTATTGAGCATAACTGAGATGCCTTGGAACTTGCTGTACAGAAGAGACCTCCAACCTCTCCTACTCTTACATATTTATGGACAGCCCTGGAGGACTGATGGTGTCAATTCCGTCCAACACTACTTGTGACATTAGTCCAGTCCTTCCCACGTCGTGTTGCGGCAGTTCTGTCTGCTCGCGGGGCCCTACGCGATATTAGGCAGGCGTACCAGCTTCTTTAGCTCTTCAGTGTACTTTTAACCATCTCTCGCGTACAGTGCACCGGGAGAAATGGGTTAATACATCTTTCCGGCGAATGACTGATCGCTCTAACTTCATAGATATTTATCAGAAGAAAGCAAACACCTAAACTCACATGATTAATACTGAGCTGAGGAACATTTAGTCAGTTTATTGTATTACAACGGCGATTCATATGATAATGATAGTGAGGTTGACAACATACCGGTTTATATTTTAGTGCATCATTCAATTCGATGCGATAATTTCCTCACTGTGGCGTTGAAATGCGTTGTGAATAAAGTCAATATTTTTGAAGTTTCTCTCGTTGTCTGTCTAAGAAATCTGATTTTTTAAATATATTCTGTCAGCTTCATAAGAATTTGAGGATCACGTGGCACAATCTGTGGTGTGCAAGAGACATGTACTTTTCTCCCGAAATGTCATTAATTAACCGTCGTTAATTCATTTCTCTTGATAAACACCGTTACGTAACTATACTGCCACGAACCAGGTTTTCAAGCCACTTCACGTTTTGTCTATGAGCTCGTTTTGTAGAAACGTCGAAAAGTACCCGAGCTTTCTGACGGGACTTGCTTTTAAGGCGTTGTACACTGAAGATTAGAATTCTTACACTCCAAAGGCACAACAGCAATCAGGAGGACCCAAAATCCGAATGTAGATACTGAGGAACTACGGAACACAAATAAATAACTCCACATGCCACACTGGTCGACACCTCGTACGCAAAGTCAGAGCTGCAAAGTGATGTAAGGTATAGAAACCAATTATAGAGATTTTGTGTGAGCTGTAGTACCACAATATACAACGCCTCAGCATGAATATGCCGTTCGTATGGATTACGGGGTTAGGCCAAATATTTTAACAAGTGTTTTCCCAGCCCATTTTTTTCTTCATTGTTGTTTTTCTACACCACGAGTTTTTCATTTCAACAGAGTTTAATACAAATCGACTTTCAGAGTCAAGAATTCTCGAAGACGTATTTTTTGTAAGCTTGAAATCAAATTGGGTTGTGTCTTGTGAATGTTTATTATTGTTCTGTCCCTGTTCCAAGCAATTATGCAGTCGCAATGAAGACAAAATAGGAAAAAGGTTGGTTGCCGCCAACATCAAGTCCGATCCACTTATGTAAGCAGTAGAGCCTACTGAAAAGTAATGGCTTCGAATTTTTTATTCTGTGCTCTATATCAGTTTATGTATTACATGCTATGCATATTATACGGTTGAGTTTCTCGCTTCGCTGACGCAAGTTTCCGTCCTGTGCCGGTAAAGGGTTCCGAATTGCAGCGTGTAATATAGCGGTGTGTAACGTGACTACGCCGGTGCGTGAGAAACATGTGCTGCAATCGAGTTTCTAATCACAGAAAAACATGCAACAAACTGAAATCCATAGAATGATGAAAGCAGTGTACGGTGATGGTTCAATCGACTTCAGTAAGATGTAACGTCGCGTTGTTCGTACTTAAGATGTGACGTCGTGTTGTTCGTACTCGTAATGCAGGAAACGGTGGCATGAATCTCATCGTGTGTGACAGAGCTTGGAGTGTTTCCAGAACTTAAAGAAAACCTTCCAGGACTTCACTTTCATAGTAAAGAAGCGCTACAAGCAGAGTCGAGGTTTGCCCCAGTCAGGAGAGTCAGACATTCTACAGCGACGATATCAACAAACTGGTTCCCCGTTGAGAGAAATGTGTTCGTTGTCAGGGTGACCATGTTGAGAAATATATAAATATATTGTCAATAAAGATGTAGAATCTGTATAGAGTTTGTTTTATTTGAAAATCTAGGAGAGTTTTCTCAAAACATTCAGACGTATTGCTTCTCAACATGCACTTGTACGTTCACTTTTAAAATATAGTCCCTCGGTATTTAAAGTTTCGGTTAGTCTTTCGTATTAATACTGTATACTCTTACGTCATCGAGCCCTGATTATCCGGATGCTGTAGTTGCTGAATAATTCATGCATCCAGACGACGTTTACATTTCTCGACAGATGTATGCAAAACAATCTGAGTACATCATGCATACAGGAACGTACCTGAGGAATATTTACATTTTCTCGTCAGCACTGTCCCTTAAGTCTTTGTTTCATCTGAGCCCTTACGTGTAATCTACATTGTGATTCAGTCCTTTGTTGTTATAAGAGTCAAAACTTTTCACTGAATTACATTTCATATTGTTATAATAGCAGTTCTCTCACTGAACAACCAGAATTTTCTCGCAGATTTACTTCAGGAATAATAAAAGGTTTATGACGTGGCAGACAATATTGGCAGTCGTTGTAAGAAATCATAAATTATTTTCCACATTCTGCAGTCGCGTGGTTATAATTAATTACTACAAACAATTTTATTTTTTATCCTCATTGTATTTATAAAAGGTGTCGCAGGTAATTAGAGGATTGAGTCCCAGTCACTGTGCCGTAGGTACAAATGCAAATATTTTAGCAATGGAGAACGACTTAAAGTTTTCGTTGAGAGAGAGGTTTAGTTTCGTGTGCCCTTTGAACAACCCAAATCGATACTCAATAAAACGTTGCCACTTACAGTGTGTAGTTGGTGCAATGAAGGTTGACAGAAGGCAGGAGAAAATGGGGGAAAGACTGGTGGGGGAGGCATTGGAAAAGAAGTGAGAACAAGTAAATACACATCACCTGGAGGCGTTCGTTCTGAAGAAGAAGTAGCAGGAATATGATGTAACGAAAGGCACCAAGGATATTATTTTTACTTCTCGTAATATTTCTCGTATCTCTACATATCTACCATTCTACACGCCGTTGGAAAGTCGGTATGTATCAAAGTCCAAAGATCTGTTTTTAAACGAGGCAGCAGTATTAGCGGGATTGGATGCTTGGGTGCATTTATGTAAATGATACCATGTTTCGGCCTCGGCTCCGCAGTTACGACGCATGGAACATGTTACTTGAAAGCAATTTCTGATGTGGTTGCTGCCTGCCATCCCAAGATAGGAATCCCTCGTTTCACAGTTTGAAGGTATGATAAGAAAATGTACTGTACGATCACTCCGGCCGTCAAAACATACGCCACCGGCCGTAAATCAAGAAAGGAAAAGAAAAAGTTAGGACAAATAGACGTAAAAAACTAAAAGCGAAAACAATAACAAAAGCGCTCTAAAATCTGCGGGAAAGCCGTCACATGTATGTTTTTCCGGCATGTTCTAGAACATAAATGCTCACCAGGTTTTTAAAGTGCCTTTATCCGTTTGAAGTGTCGAATGCTGTATTAGTGTCGCCCGTTTTCAGTACATTTTTAAAACACTGTTACTCTTGAATGAGATTTTCACTCTGCAGCGGAGTGTGCGCTGATATGAAACTTCCTGGCAGATTAGAACTGTGTGCCCGACCGAGACTCGAACTCGGGACCTTTTCCTTTCGCGGGCAAGTGCTCTACCATCTGAGCTACCGAAGCACGACTCACGTCCGGTCCTCACAGCTTTACTTCTGCCAGTAACTCTTATTCTTGCTTTAACTGTCTTTGGAGCCACAGCTTCCTCATCCTCAGATGGTTTGCATCTATAACAACTTCGTTGTGGATACCCGGTGTAGCTGGTCGCTATGCTAGTGGCACTGGTGGAAATATGCACGCAAGTAATTTAGGTTCTGCACTGCTCCTTGTATAATTACTGATGTAGCAGTCATGGCACTTTAAGACGATCATGCTTACAACTTCAGGAATTACATGACACGTATGTAATAAATAAAACGCCTGAATATATGTACCGGAATATTCCAAGCATTTTCACCAGCGCAACGATAGCACCTACTACCTGCGCCTGGTGTTAAATATAAAGCGCGTGTAAGTACCCAGCATCTGAGGATAAGCTTGACGCGGCTCGACAGCTGGCTAGTCGAAGAATAAAAGTACATTAAAAAAGCACTATAATGTGACTAGCGACAGCACCAATACAGCATTCGGTGATTTAACTACTGTCGTAGGTTCAACATCTATAGTAAATAAGTTACATTTCTGGCGCGCCATAACATGCAAAGATGGCAGCTGATGACATTTGCATGATGAATACCCAGAAAACGATGTAAGTATGAAGGGAAATGTCCAAAATAAACTCACGAGAGACAGGTTACATTCTAGGTTTGAAAATTAGTAGAGAATAAATATGTCATTGCTTTATAGACGGAAACTACCCATTTTAGGGTATGTTCATTCAAGTACGAAACATGGATCATAATTCGACCTTCTCAGATGTAATCTGACTACCACGCTCCTTGTGCAAACGGTTTGGCTGCTCTATTCACACCAGTTCTCCACTTGCTATCCATTCGCTACTCAGGCAAAACATAAGCGTTATTAAAACACTTATATTCTGAACTAGACGTATGGAGCTTTTGTAAGTGTCTCTATAATAATGTACGTATTACGTCACGTTCGCTTATATATTCACATTAACGTTTTTGGCAAATTGTTGCCATATTCTGACAGAATCCATTACAAAGTAATATACAAATAAACACTGTCTGAGAAAAATAGCATCACAAAAAAATAATTAATTTAGGGTAATGAAAATTCGGGAATACATTTAACATATTTAAGGTAACATAAGCAGCTAGCAGTAAAGGAAACAAAAGAAAAATTCGGAGTAGGCATTAAAATTCATGGAGAAGAAGTAAAAACTTTGAGGTTCGCCGATGACATTGTAATTGTGTCAGAGACAGCAAAAGACTTGGAAGAGCAGTTGAACGGAATGGACAGTGTCTTGAAAGGAGGATATAAGATGAACATCAACAAAAGCAAAACGAGGATAATGGAATGTAGTCAAATTAAATCGGGTGATGCTGAGGGAAACAGATTAGGAAATGAGACACTTAAAGTAGTAAAGGAGTTTTGCTATTTAGGGAGTAAAATAACTGATGATGGTCGAAGTAGAGAGGATATAAAATGTAGACTGGCAATGGCAAGGAAATCGTTTCTGAAGAAGAGAAATTTGTTAACATCGAGTATAGATTTAAGTGTCAGGAAGTCGTTTCTGAAAGTATTTGTATGGAGTGTAGCCATGTATGGAAGTGAAACATGGACGATAACTAGTGTGGTCAAGAAGAGAATAGAAGCTTTCGAAATGTGGTGCTACAGAAGAATGCTGAAGATAAGGTGGGTAGATCACGTAACTAATGAGGAGGTATTGAATAGGATTGGGGAGAAGAGAAGTTTGTGGCACAACTTGACTAGAAGAAGGGATCAGTTGGTAGGACATGTTTTGAGGCATCAAGGGATCACCAATTTAGCATCGGAGGGCAGCGTGGAGGGTAAAAATCGTAGAGGGAGACCAAGAGATGAATACACTAAGCAGATTCAGAAGGATGTAGGTTGCAGTAGGTACTGGGAGATGAAGAAGCTTGCACAAGATAGAGTAGCATGGAGAGCTGCATCAAACCAGTCTCAGGACTGAGGACCACAACAACAACAACAAGCAGCTCGTGGTCTTGCAGTAGCGTTCTCGCTTCCCGCGCACGGGGTCCCGGGTTCATTTCCCGGCGAGGTTAGGGATTTTCCCTGCCTCGAGATGACTGGGTGTTGCGTCGTCTTCATCGTCATCATTCATCACCATTACGGTCGGAGGAAGGAAATGGCAAACCACCTTGCCTAGTCAGCGGTGCGAGTCTCCCGCATTGTCGTCCCCTACGCTCATCGGTGTCTGGGACCACAGCATCAACAAGGTAACGTATTTAAGCGATGAAAATTGTAAGATTAATGTCAGCGCGATAGAGGCTATTGCAATTGTGAAATGCTGGTACGTTATTTACCTGTTTAACAACAAAAATGTTGAATGCATGCATGCAAATGTGTATGCATTAGAGGTACCGAAAGTCAGTTCGTAGGACGGTGTTCCGTGCCTCTTGCAAATTGTCGGCCAGTACAGGGGCGGTTAATGCTGATTGTGGATGACGCTAGAGTTGTCGGTCTACTACCTCATTCCAAGTTACATATTCTTATTGCTTGAGTAAAGGGGATTTATATTTATACAGAAGTACCGACGTGTTTTACCTTTTCCTGATCCAACCGACATGCCGCCTTCCAGAGAGGTGCTGATAATGGCGTTTATGTAGCGTTGGAGGCGTTCTTGACTAAAATAAACTCGCTACGATATACGGGACATAAAATCCCGTATGAGACCTGTGATCATTTTATGTTGATAATTGGCAACCAATGCTGTACAATCGCAATAAAGTCATGAGATTTTATTAGAACATGTTACACGTTTGGGATTACATCCATCTTCAGAGATCAGAAACTTCAACTCCTTCCTAACCAACCAGGCATACAGCCTTGACAACTCAAAGAAAGTGTCCAATAACATATGACTATAACTGCTTCAAGACTGCTTGTGTCGCAGTTACAGTCATATGTTATTGGACACTTTCTTTGAGTTGTCAAAGCTGCAAGCCTGGTTGGTTAGGAAGGAGTTGAAGTTTGTGATGTCTGAAGATGGGTGTAATCCCGAAACGCGTAACATGTTCTAATAAAAGGCTCAACTGAACATCTCATGACTTTATTGCCATTGTACAGCATTGGTTGCCAACTATTAACAACTCACTACGCCTAATCTCAAAGGCACAGGCGTTCATAACCGTGTATTTAAACCAAATTCGATTTAGCTGCTCATAGTGGCGCTACTAGCGCCACTCTTAAGCGACTAGAATAAAATTTTAATACTTATTATCTTCGAGATGCCTAGTAACTTTCCTTTATGTTGCACAACTCCTTCTTGGTTCTGCATTTCCTTTTCGTCATTGTACAACAAATACAACTAGACGCTTTGAAGATCACGAGATCAACTAAAATATTCCGCTGAATATGTATTATATCATCTTATGATTAAAAAATACTGAAATTGAAGTATCTCCATGTGCTATTATATAAGGACTATGGGAGAAAGGGTTACGGGAAAATAAGGTGGGGGGTGGGGGAGCGCATAAAATGGAGGCGTGAAAACTTAGAAGGAATAGCAATGTACTCCGAATCATTAAAACTGATATTTTAAAATCATAAACAAGAGCCGAAATAACTGAAGTTATAAAAGTTTATTTTTTTAAATGTTTCCTAATCACTGGTTAACAATTACTTTCAAAAATTAAGAACTTATAAACATGTGATCAACTGCCATATACTAAAATTATTAAAAATATAAGTAGATTTCTTATGCTTACTTTCAGTAATTCTATAGTAAGTGTCGAAATAAAATGTTAAAGTACATAAATGTTTATATATACTAAACGGATTGCAGACTCACAATCAGGTACATTTTGTAAATCATGTGTTCTTAATAAAAATACAGCCAGCAAGCACTTGCAAATGTTGTCACAATGATAAGAAGAGTGTAATCCACTTCGATTAAAACTGTTAAAAGGCAATTACAATAAAATAAACTGACATTAAGGTAGTGGTGCCCTTCTGCAGAAACCGTCTTTTTTCTGTTTGTTTCTCTCTGACATGAAGGAATGAACGGGAAGCAAGTTCTTGAAAACCAAATACAACTCTAAGCAGACTCCGCAAGACTCTGCCTGGAAACAACATTAGTTGGCATCAACTAGATGCTGGGAATAAGTCTGTAAGTGCACTCTTAAATCTCAGTTTTACAGGATGGCTTGATGGGTCGAGTTAAACACAGCAAGAATACAAATCACTGGACAGTAAAACAAGCCTCAGTCAGAAATAAATTAATATCATCATCATTGCTTCTGTAACTGCTCTACCCAGCCTTGTTCTGCAATGGTCGTTCATACATTAATAATGATTATAGACGTTTTCAGCCTGGAAAATGAGTATTTATCTTACTACACATATTATCTTTTATTCTTTTAATACATCGTTAATGGTCTGAATTGAAACATTATTACAGTTTTGGTTGTAAATTTAGAACAAGTTCATTTCAAGAAGTATGTGACATATGTGATTATTATTCTGCTTATTTCTTGGCTGTTTTTGAGAAGAGTACATGGCTTACTCACTCAAAACGAAGTCTTCACACTTTCCTGTTAGAAAAATGGGGATCAGGTGTTTGTAACATGGCGTGTCTTCACTGCACGAGGTAAACCACAGAGACTCTAGAGAAATCGCGTGGATCTCCAAGGTTCTGGTGTTTGTGGAAGTCGGGTGTCGTAAGCCCCTGGTCCGCACTTTGTCAGCCAATGCGGTTTTCACTTCTGAAAACAGTCTGCCACTAAGGCACTGAAAGTTCCTAGTGTATCATTGAGCGGACGAATTCACCTCCATGTATGCAAATGTAAGAATGGGTCGTGGTGGCTCTACCCATACACCTTCAGAAAATACGTGGACTTACACTCCAGATTTTGTTAAACAACTACATGAGTCGTACCAGACGCCAGTGCCTTGGTGTGAAGGCATCGACCATTGAGTGGAACGCGACTAGAAGCCAATACCAAACTCTTGCATGCTAAGATGTGTTCAGTAAGCCAATAGTGGAAAATTTTCCACAGTTTCCTTGTATTCATGTAAATAAACGCAACATTTTGGGGCTTACGTTGACAACAGCATTATATCTTCGATGTGGATTTTTCATAACGTTGGAAGTTCTGTTTAGCGGACAATAATTTCGAACACTTACAGTCGTGCCGTGGAGGAAGAGCGACGTATGGCCTTGGCGCTGAGTCAGGTGCACACCGGCTGACCCAGACTGAGATCATTTTTCATCTGGGGCGATTGCGGCGATCGGTCACACATTTGATGACTTCGGAGTATATGTTGCTTCTTGCATTACTGAGATCCACTTTCTGAGCAGTTCAAAATTTGTGACATTCGCTACGCAACTTCTGTTGTCTGATTAATTACATTTTTTCATCGTTCATGGACTATTTTAATTCGCTTTTACGAGTTGCACACATTATGAAAATTTGTGGCATTGTCCGAACAATATTGCACTTAAATGAGGTAGCTCCGCAAAGGTTTTGTAGGACATTCTTGATTATCCTGACCGTCTAGTGAGTTTTGTGTTTCACTGTTTTTTGCTGATTTTATGCTCCTCTGAAACATGGAATTGTGGTAACCATAAGTACACATGCCAACGGCCTTGCCGCAGTGGTAACACCGGTTCCCGTCAGATCACCGTAGTTAAATGCTGTCACGCTGGGATAGCACTTGGTTGGGTGACCATATGGTCTGCCGAGGACTGTTGGCAAGCGGGATGCACTCAGTCTTTGTGAGGCAAACTGAGGAGTTACTTGATTGAGATGTAGCGGCTCCGGCCTCGGAAACTGATATAGCCGGGGGAACGGCGTGCTGGCAACATGACCCTCCATATCCGCATCCAATGACGCCTATGAGCTGAGGATGACGTGGCGGCCGGTCATTACCGTTGGGCCTTCATGGCCTGTTTGGGAGGAGTTTAATTTTTATAAATACACATATTTTGGCTTAGTACTACTTTTAATCTGTAACGTGTGGAAATAAGAGTAAACACTTACTATACACTGAAGAATCAAAGAGACTGGTACACCTGCTTAATATCGTGTAGGACCTCAAAGAGCAGCCAGAAGTGCCGTAACACGACGTGGCGTGGGCTTGGCTACTGTCTGAAGTAGTGCTGGAGGGAACTGACACCATGAATTCTGCACGGCTGTCCATAAATCCGTAAGAGTACGAGAGGGTGGAGATATCTTCTGAGCAGCACGTTACAAGGCATCCCAGAGATACTCAATAATGTTCAAGTCTGCGGAGATTATTGACCAGCGGAACTCAGAAGAGTATTCCTGGAGGCACTCTTTAGCAATTCTGGACGTGTGGGGTGTAGCATTGTCCTGCTGGAATTGCCCAAGTCCGTCGGACAGCACAATGGGCATGAATGGATGGAAGTGATCAGAAGGGGTGCTTACGTACGTCTCACTTGTCAAGCAGCAGCTGCTTACGTACGTCTCACTTGTCAAGCAGCAGCAGTCCCATAGCACTCCAACTGCATACGCCCTACACCATTACAGAGCCTCCATCAGCTTGAACAGTCCTCTGCTGCTGCAGCAATTTGCGGAAGGGTTGCACTTCTGTCACGTTGAACGATTCTCTTCAGTTGTCGTTCGTCCTGTTCTGCATGATCGTTTTCGGGCCGCAGCGACGTCAGGCACTTGATTTTTTGCGGATTCCCGATATTCACTCGTGAAATGGTCGTATGGGAAAATCCCCACCTCATCGGTACGTCAGAGATGCTGCGTCCCATCGCTCGTGCGTCGACTATAACACCACATTCAAACTCACTTAAGACTTGATAAGCTACCATTATAGCAGCAGTTGCCGGTCTAGCAACTGCGCCAGACACTTGTTGTCGTATATAGGCGTTGCCGACCGCAGCGCCATATTCTGCATGTTTACATATCTCTATATTTGAATACACATGCCTATACGTCTTTCTCTGGCGCTCCACTGTAGACGCGAATGGAGTAGCTGAACGAGCAACGAAATAGAAGTTGTAACAGTTATAATTAAGAGTGCGAATCAGAAGTTAGATATCGGGCGTGATACGAGCATGCCCGGACTGCTTGGTTTGCAGTGCCGAATGCTTGTCGAATGATCCGAGCCGGGTGCTCAGTGGCGCAGTGACTTCCACCAGTACACTGATGACGTTAGCAGTGAAGTCCCATAAAATTTCACACTTCCACCAACAAGGAGGTGAAGGAACACAGCCACATTAGTAGAGAACAAAAATTAAAAGGAAGTATGCATAGGCTGACATTCCTCCACATTGAGAGAGATGGATTGGCATCAACTCTGTTCAGGACAAAATATTCCTGTTGGTAAATTAACACATAGCAGGGAACTGCGGTAAAAGTTATAATTCCGCAATTCGACCGTTAGGGCAGCAATAAGAACGAGTTCAGCACGAGCACGTTTAATTTCACGGCGAAAATTGTGGCTGACGTCACAGAGGCGCGGAGAGAAGGAAGAGCGGCAGAAACTCCAGTGATAGCACTTGGAGTTCTGGGTGGCGAACGGGACGGATGGGCGTCAGTGTTGCTAGCCCAAATCTCGCAGATAAGCTCTGCATTTTACTCAGACAGGTCCAGAGTTTAGCTTGTGCAATTCTGTAACTATGAATTCAAGTTTGATTTGGATTGTGACGATGGCAATGTGTATACGAAAGTAGTTCAGTAAGCAAAGCTTATTCTGCGCAACAACACGAACATCGTCGGATATGGTAAGTCTTCTGCTTCACTTGCTCCTGCTAGTTACTTCCCTCTTGTGGTCACCCAGCGGTCGATGATAACCTGTTGGTTATTATTGATAATAGACTGAATCGAGGGAATTTATTCGGTCAGGATTCCCTTGCAAAAAATGCTGGCATTGTATCAGGAATACCCGTATGGCCATAATCAGCATTATCCTCATGAGAGAGCAGTTCGGATTATCCTAACTGTGCCAAGATTCATTAGAAATTGATAATAGCCGGAAAGATTCACAAGTGGCTTAAGCGGCACACAGAGGGACATAATTGCACTGTCACCGTCTTAGTGGATTCTGAGTAGCGCAGTATGGGAGTAGTGGTGTTTGCGAATCTTCGCAATATGGTTTTACAGAGGCCAACATTGCTCAAGAATGTATTTCATTTTTACGTAAACTTTATTACTTTAGTAGTGGCAAACCTTCAAGTGGTTCAAATGGCTCTGAGCACTATGGGACTTAACTTCTGAGGTCATCAGTCCATAGAACTTAAAACTACTTAAACCTAACTAACCTATGGACATCACACACATCCATGCCCGAGGTAGGATTCGAACCTGGGACGGTAAACCTTCACTTCCACACATTTGTCTTTAGTAGAGACAGATTTCGCAACATGGTGAACAATGCATGAGTGAGAGCACTGCAGGTAAGACAAACAGGTTACAGGTTGAGAAAGTGGTGGGGCTGACTACACTGCTAATGGCCAGTTACGTTATAGATAGGACCCGGAACGCTCCCCTACAAAGCTATTATTTAACGCACCAGTCAGTCAAGCTGGTCCACATGCGTTGCTGTGTAGGGATTGCCATTTACCGCTTCTCTTGCTGGGACGCCGACGTTAGTTCTTATTTTGTTTCTAGCCAACAAACAGGAGTAGAGTGTTCTTCAGAGAGCATGCCGTGATGAAATGATACACATTGTGATGGAGCAGTTTCTCAGTCAGTTTTACGAGACATTACGTTTAATCCGTTGGAAACTTATTCTTTGCAATTCTAATGTAGAATGAAATAAATCACTCATCAAACTCAGACATGATTTGAGTATCAGAACCAAACTGTGGTCCTATAATTGATACTGCTTAGACGGCTTTCTAAAACCAAATACAGCCACTTTATCTGCATTCATAAGCGTTTTGTCTCGTGACGATGTTCCGTTTCAATACAGTGTCCAAACGTTCTTATCTTTCACCTTATAAGGAGATATTGGGTTAGATTGCTTGATTATAGTTTTAATCCACAATTTTCAGTTATTCCTGCCTTTTGCACCAACAGTTGTGGTCTATATTCGTTTTCTCTTGAGGCGCTAGACATTTTTTGACACAAAATATATCAGTGACGCAATAATTAGCAATATTTTATGTCGATAAGTATGTTCTGCCGCAATGCCGTGTAAATATAGGCCAAACGCAGCCGTATCTCGGAAATGTGCATGCAAACGACGCTATCAAATGTAATCCGAAATCAGACAAAAATCTTGTAAGGTCGACATCTTTTGAAACGAAAGCCCAAATTGTAAATACATTCATGTTCAGAAAAAAAAAAAAAAAAAACAGAACACCTTGAACCACTAGCGACAGGACAGTTATATAAGCAAGACATGTACATGAGTATGTTCTGAAGAAATGATTAGCATTTCAGTCACCTCCGCTCGGCATGTGTCCTGTTGCCTAGCAGGCACAGGATCGACCATGAGCCCTGAAAACTTGTCCCATGCGTGACGGCATGTACAAGGAGTACAAGGAGAGAATGGCGTTCTGTGATATAGCCATCCACGCTGCATTCAGCTGGTTCTAAAGTTCATCTGTGGTGGTCGGCACTGGGTCGTAGCATTGCACATGTTGATTCATCATATCCCATACATTTTATTTGTCGACCAGTCTGATTATCTGGCGGGCCAGGGCAAAAGGATGACGTCCTGTGTCACCAAAGAGGTGAGTGTTCGTGCAGAAACGTGTGGTCGTGCATTGTCTTGCTGGAAAATGGCGCCTGGGGTGTTGTGCAGAAAGTGTATGGTTACACTGGTCACAGTGCCCTGGACACGCACCAACTGTGATATGTGGTTTTACCTAATAGCATCCCACACCATAATGCCTTGAGTTGGCGCTGTATGTCTTGTGTGAATAGACTCACTGTGATGCCACTCTAACTGTCTGCCGTGAAACAAAACAAAGTCATCATTTTCAAACAAACAGAACCTGGATTCGTGAGGAAACACTGTCTGATGCCATTCCTGTTCCCAATGACGTCGTTCCACGCACCATTGGCTTCTAGCACATTTCTGCACATTTATCAAACACAGGCAAAGAAGTGGACTCTGCGCACGTAACATGTGTCGTAATAAACGGTGACGAACCGTCACCCTTGATAGTGTCACACTGCTCCACTCTTCCGCCAGATCTGTCCACAAATGCCATTCGGATGAAGTGTCGATCTTCTGAGGGGATGGCCTGGGTGCTGCCATCTGACCCACCTCGTCGTTTTCTACGGCGTTGCGTAAGCCATTCTGCACACACCCGTTGCACTGCCGAAACACTTCGTCGCGCACGAGCAGCAATTTCCCAGATGGGTGCATCACATTACTTCCTGCCTACAAAGTTCAGACTCACTGATCTGACAGTACGGATCAAGCATACGTATGCGAGGCATCCTGCATGTTTGCTCAAGTCACTGATCCATTACTTTCGGTTCATAGCGATAACGAGACCCGCAGGCACATTTTACCGGTGTGTGGTGTTGCGCCGCGATATCCATGTTGACCTTGAATCCGCTGGCCGACGTGGTTTAAATGCTAATCACTTCGGCAGAACATAGTGAAGTGCATGTCTCGTGAATACGAACATCCTAAACATCCTATCTCTAGTCGTTCAGTGTGTTCTGTTTCTTTCTGAACGTAAGTATATGTTTCAAAATTGTAAACGTTTCATTCCAGATCACTGACGATACTTTGAAACGAAACACTATTCGTAAAGCACACTGCCTGACTAAAAATGCAAAGCACCAAGAAGGAAAGGTCGAACTTCAGTGTAACTTTGTACACATAGATACCATTGGGTATGTGGATGATTACTGTGGTCCTTCTATGTGGAAGTAGAATATTAGGGCATTAGTGGAGGGAAGAGGTGGGTATAAACATCGATATATAGTGAGTGGTGTCTGTGAAAGCCACGTAAATGCCACTGTTAGTGTGAGACAGTGTTATCAGCACCTGAATGGGCCCTCATTGTGAATATCGATTTGGACAGTTGCTCGAACTGTGCACCAACCAGGTTTGTGGGGCATTCGGATGTGAGAGTGGTTCCATGTTGAACGACATACATGTCAAGATTGCGACTGACCATGTATGACTGCCACAAGGGGGAACCGCCATACTATTGTGGAAGCATATCGCAACTCCTTCACATTTGTGCCAGCCTTCAGAAAGCAAGAAACGGAATGGAGTTCCTGCAAAGTTCTGTGTTATCCAGCGCCATAGGTTGGAGACTAGCAGCAGGCATCCCACGCGTAGGCTGCCATTGACAGCGCATAAAAAACAGCCGACTTTGAGCGGTGCCGTGATTGGGAAGCATCGACTGCAGACGACTGGCGTCGCACTGTAATCCAGCAAGGAATCCCTGTTCTACACCAATACGGATGACCATTGTCGGCGAGTACGCCAGCGATCTGGGTAGAGGTGCCATTCTTCCTGTGTTTTGCAGAGGTACAGTGGTGTTACTCTTGACGTGACTTGTATTGCAAGCCATCAGGTGTGACTTCAGGTCAGGGTTGGTAGTGAGTGACTAAACAGCACCACGGTACATCACGGACATCCTTCCTCCTCATTACGTCTAACGCAGCAGTGTAGTGGTGCCATAACGAGACAATGCTCGACCACACATGGCATGTGATTCTACGAACAGTCTGTGAGATATTGAGGTACTCCCGAGGTCTGCAAGATACGCCAGTCTGTCCCTGATAGAACATGTATGGGACCAGAATGAACGTCAACTGTCCTAGTGCCAGTTACAACAGTTGGTACCAGCTTCTCTCTGGAGAATATACAACGGCTTTACGACACCCTTCCATGAATCAGTGCATGCATTTAGGCCAGGTGGTGTGTAACGTCGTCCTCATAAACGGACTGATACCGCCAAGTTCTTTGTAATCTTGAGTTGATTTTTTACGTACTGAAACAAAATCACGTACCTGTCTAGTTTCATCTCCTTTCCTCCTCCGTTTGTGGAAGTTTCACTTTTTTGTCCAGACATGAATTTCTTTAGTAATTTCAAATACCTATATTAAAATTCAAGCAGTTACTGACGCCACAACCGCACAAATGAAGAAATCGATAATGGAGGAAGTTTATTTGTGCGCATTTGAGCGCTTTGATCGCTTCTCTGCGCGCCAAATCGGACATGGATATTTCCGGCCAGCAACAATATCAGGTGTGTAGACTGCGATTGTGGCGTAGGAAAAGATGTGCATTCGGTGCTGCTGTGTGAATGTCCAGATCGTTGGTATACCTGCGACTGCTGCGAATTAGTTTCTCTATTGCCTTGATATTTTCGACTTTAGTCGATGTCAGTGGCCCTTCTTCCCGATCAGCATCACCCAAGTCTGTGCGTCGATGATGAAGCTGTTGGCGCCGTTTCACTACGGCTGGACCGTATATCGTGTGAAATTCTTGAGGAATATATATGCTGCTTAGACGTTCTACCCACAAGAATCGGACTGTCCATGCACGTTTCAACTATGGAGTAAGTTTCCATTTGCTTCTTTACTCGAACTTTTTGTTATTGGACTACTAGAAGCTCTATTTAGAAGACAATAGCTTGATGTAGTCATAAGTTCGAGCTTCGGACATCAACTTTCATGCCCGCAGCTAATTCGCTGCAAATAACTGTTGTAGCTGTGACTCAACAGAAAAATATTCTATGCACAGATTAAATTTGTGAGATAATAAAACACGCAGAAACACATGCAAAAGTTAAATCAATAATTTAAAAACAAATTCTATTTTCTAACGTCTGTAATTGCTGCAGACTACAGAGAATTATAGTAGATAATTCTTATTCAAGGAAGTAGTCCGAAGATATTCAGTTAAAGTACAGACAGAAAACACCCTTATCAAATTAAGTAAAGTTACGTTGAGAATGATACGAGAATGACAGCAAACTCCCCAAACTAAATAGTCATCAAGGACTCACGAAAACTAAGTCGATTTCGTGATCACAATACACTGTAGATTCACCAGCTCAAAATAGTTCGGAGATCAACACGATGATTCACAAATCAACACACGCAATATGAGGAATAGTAACTCATAATCTGTGTGTTCTCAGTTCCGTAAATCAAGCGGTGAAGGTTAGAAGCCCGCTCTGGAGCATTTTCAGACTCCTCGAAATACAAAGTCTCTTCAAAAGTTAGAGCACTGTAGCCTCCGTTTACCACCCAGAAACGATCGCCTATATGACTAAATTATGAACGTTTCTCCAGACAGGTCTGCCTTCTTCCAGATGTTTCCACTAAGCGTCAGGAATCGGTCCCTTGAGACCTTCACTCGAAAAGCCCAGTATCCACTTGACTCGCATAGTGTTCCGCTGTTGTTTGGTTACCCACTGGCTGAAGGCCATCACCACCAAAAGTACATAGTTATTAGACTCTACACATTACACACTCATCTTGACCACTTCCTGGACTAGAGTACTATATCACAACAATATTTAAATAAATAAATGTCGTTAACGTTTGGTTACATTCAGTTCATTTACAATAAATATAAGTAACAGTTAGTTCATATATAAGTAAGCCAGTATTCTAGTGCCAGAGCGCTCTAGCTTTATGACTACAGATTGCCCATATTGTTTAAACAATTATTTAGGTCTGATTGTCAGAAGCGTCTTTTGGTTTTCTTTGCAATTGTGATGTCCGCTAACACAGACGACTGACCACTATTAAGTAGGAACTAATTATTAATAGCACTTTCAATCAACATTTAAATAAAGTTACTAGCAAAATAGTAATCTGTTCATTAGATAAATACACAAGTATAAAAAATTTTGAGGTACTGATGCCGTGTTCATTTGCTGTGCAAATGTGGTGAATACGATGTGCTCACAAACATTTGCATAATGAGAAAGATATAAAAGACCCCGTAAATCAGTTAATTAAATAGATACAAATACTTGGTTTTCAGAATTGATAGCAATAGTGCACGGCTGTTATCAGAGATATGGTTTGTAGAAATCGCATGAAGCGTTTAAAAGTTGTTAATTCAGAGGTTCATTGTGTAAATTTTTATTCACTATGAAATATTAGCTTTCGTAGTTTTAAAGATATTGAAATATTGTTGTGTCATTAGATGCTACTCATTTCTCTGGCATAGCTGATGTTTTCAGATTTGCATTAATGTTTGGTTGTAAATTATTATAGATTCTCGGAGAGCTGTAAGAAACCATCTGTCTGTTTCTCCCTAAGCCTGCCATTGCTGGGAGCATAGGTGGCCCTTATCAGCAATCATCGCGTCTTTCAAATTCCCCATACCGACATTTTGCTGTTTCCTTGTTCCACCCCTGGCTCAACGGGGGCGTCTGCTACAGATCGCCCTAAGCCCCGGACCTAATAGCATTCAGCCGTCAATCAAATTCGCCTTACCTCGTAGCGATTACAGGCGGCGATTAGCTCACCTACATAGCTACTACGAACAGCATGGTGATCGCATTATTGCCCTCAAGATAGACACCAAGCACACGCCTACCACAGCAGCACAAGTTTGTGTGCCAACTAGCTCAGCAGATGACGAAGAGATTGAAATAATGTATGATGAGATAAAAGAAATTGTTCAGATAGTGAACGGAGATGAAAATTTAATAGTCATGGCGGGCTGGAATTCGATAGAAGGAAAAGGAAGGGAAGGAAAAGTAGTAGGTGATTATGTGGGGGTAAGGAATGAAAGAGAAAGCCTCCTGATAGAATTTTGCATAGACCATAGCTTAATCATAGCGAACACTTGGTTCAAGAATCATGAAAGAATGTATACGTTGAAGATGCGTGGAGACACTGAAAGGTTTCAGATAGATTATATAATTGTAAGACAGAGATTTAGGAACCAGATTTTAAACTGTAAGACATTTCCAGGGACAAATGTGGACTCCGACAAAAAAACTATTGGTTATGAACTGTAGATTAAAATTGAAGAAACTGCAAAAAGGTGGAAATTTAAGGAGATAGGAGCTGGAGAAACTGAAGGAACCAGAGGCTGTTGAGAGCTTCAGAGAGAGCATTAGGGAACGATTGACAAGAACTGGGAAGGCAATACAGTAGAAAAAGAATGGGTAGCTTTGAGAGATGAAACAATGACGGCAGCAGAGGATCAAGTAGGTAAAAAGACGAGAGCAAATATAAATCCCTGGGTAATAGAAGAGATATTGAATTTAACTAATTAAAGGAGAAAATATAAAAATGCAGTGAATGAAGCAGGCAAAAAGGAAGACAAAATGAGATCGACAGGAAGTGCAAAATGGCTCAGCAGGGATAGCTAGAGGACAAATGTAAAGATGAAGAGACATATATATCACTAGGGGTAAGATAGATACTGCCTACAGGAAAATTAAAGAGATCTTTGGAGAAAAGAGAACTACATGTATGACTATCAAGAGCTCAGATGGAAAACCAGTTCCAAGCAAATAAGGGAAGGCAGAAAGTGGAAGGAGTATATAGTGGGTCTATACAAGAGCAATGTACTTGAAGGCAGTATTAGTGTAATGGAAGAGGACGTAGATAAAGATGAGATGGGAGATACGATACTGCATGAAGAATTTGACAGCACTGAAAGACCTAAGTCGAAACAAGGCCCTGGGAGTAGACAACATTCCCTTAGACCTACTGATAGCTTTGGTAGAGCCAGCCCTGACGAAACTCTACCATTTGATGAGCAAGATGTATGAGACAGGCGACATACCCTCAGACTTCAAGAAGAATATATTAATTCCTATCCCAAAGAAAGCAAGTGTTTTCAACTGTGAAAATTAACGAACTATAAGTTGAATAATTCACATCTGCAAAATGCTAACACTAATTCTTTACAGACGAATGGAAAAGCTTGTAGAAGCCGATCTCAGGTAAGATCAGTTAGGATTCTGTAGAAATGTTTGAACACGTGAGGCAATACTGGCGCTACGACTTATCTTAGATGACAGATTAAGGAAAGGCAAACCTACGTATCTAACATTTGCAGAATTGGACAAAGTTTTTGACAATGTTGACTTTCTTTCAAATTCTGAAGGTGGCAGGGGTCAAATTTAGGGGTGAACGGCTATCTCTAATTTGTATAGAAACCAGATGGCAATTGTAAAAGCCGAGGGGCACGAAAGGGAGAAGGGAGGGAGACAGGGTTGTAGCCTATCCCCGATGTTATTCAATTTGAATATTGAGCAAGCAGTAAAGGAAAAAAAAGAAAAATTTGGAGTAGGAATTAAAATCCAGGGAGAAAAAATAAAAATTTTGTGGTTTGCTGACGGCATTGTAATTCTGTCAGAGACAGCAAAGGACCTGGAAGAGCAGTTGAACAAAATGGACACTGTGTTGAAAGATGGATTTAAGATGAACATCAACAAAAGCAAAACGAGGATAATAGAATGCAGTCGAAATAAATCGGGTGATGCTGAGGGAATTAGATTAGGAAATGAGTCACTTAAAGTAGTAAAAGAGTATTGCTATTTGGGGAGCAAAATAACTGATGATGGTCGAAGTAGAGAAGATATGAAATGTAGACTGGCTATGGCAGGGAAAGCGTTTCTGAAGAAGAGAAATTTGTTAAAATCGAGTATAGATTTAAGTGTCAGGAGGTATTGTCTAAAATTATGTGTTTGGAGTGTATCCATGCATGGAAATGAAACATGGACAGCATATAGTTTAGACAAGAAGAGAAGAGAAGCTTTCGAAATGTGGTGCTACAGAAGAATGCTGACGATTAGATGGCTAGATCACGTAACTGTTGAGGAGGTACTGAATAGAATTGAGGAGAAGAGGAATTTGTGGCGCAACTTGACTAGGAGAATGGATTGGTTGGGAGGACACGTTCTGAGGCATCGAGGGATCATCAATTTAGTATTTGAGGGGTCGCGGAGGGTAAGAATCGTAGAGGGAGACCAAGGCATGAATACACTAAACAGATTCAGAAGGATGAAGGCTGCAGTACTTACTCGGAGATGAAGAAATTTGCACAGGATAGAGTAGGATGGAGAACTGCATCGAACCAGTCTCTGGACTGAAGACCACAGCAACAACAACACAGACGCAACGTTACACACACTGCTTCAGGTATTGTGACACAACTGTTATCCACTGCGCAGAATATCACGATTACATGGATTGGAGAAAAATGTGGGAACACGGTGAGAGGTGCATGCTTGACCAAACCTACAGGTTGATCGGCTGACCACGAACGACACCTGTGCGTTGTCCTCAATACACTGCAAGTGTGAGTCGTTGTCAGAATGGAGCTCAGTGAATACGGACGTTGGAAAATTCTTGGTGCTCGTTTGGAGGCTGCTTCCATAACTAAGGGAGCCGAAGTGTATGGTGTTTCGAAAGACATTCTATCGAAGAATCCTACTACATGAAGGGAAGACGGAAAACATCAGCCGCCGAATCACAACGGCTACTAAATTGTGTGTTGAGTGATCGTGGCAGACGGACATTTCACGCCCCGCCTTGTAGAACGTTATCGTTTCGATGTTTATTCAATCTTTTTCTCATGGTCACCTCCCCCTTGGAGTCGCCTCTCGACGATCCGAATGGGGGACTATTCCAGAATCTTTTGATAATGGACAGATCACAGTGACACATTTTCATTTATAGGCCACACGTCCCATGGATACACATTATGTGTCTTTAATGCTGTAGTTTCCATTGCCTTCTGCATCCTCATGTCGTTGACCATTGCTGATACTTCTACCTTTAGGGGCAGTTTCCTAACCCAAGGACAAGAGAATGCCCTGACCCTCTGTCCGCTCCTCCTCCCTCTTTGATAAGACCGTGGGTAGAATGAGGATGACTTCTTATTCCGGAAGTCATCGGCCACCGGCAATGCTGATGATTAATCAAAATATAAGTGGTGCTGGGTTTCAAACCCGGGACCGCAGATATTCTGACTACTAATCAAGAAAGCTACTTGGACCACGGGTTAGGTTCCCATGTATGTGAGTGCCTCGAAGACGTCTCAAGTAAGAGAATGCACAGCGTTGCCCTTGGTAGCGTGTGTTCATCAGTGCCAGCGGCACAGTCTGATAATGCGATATGACCCTTCTGTTATCTCGTGTAATGAATGACTTGACGGACGGGGTGAGCAGCCGTCTGTGGCAGTTTGCTGTGTTGTACGGAAATGTGTCGCCGTTCACTGATTGTACGAGGATACAAGAAGACTTGAACAAAGATTTTAGTTGGTGTGATTAACGGCAGTTCGTTCTAAATGTAAAAAAAAAAAAAAAAAAAAAAAAAAAAAAAAAAAAAAAAAAAAAAAAGTAAGTTAAAGTAGGAAAAACAATCTCCTTAAATTAGAATACAGCATTAGTAGTTAGCCGGCTTGACACAGTCATGTCGATTAGGTTTCTATGCGTAAAGTTACAAAGTGGTGTGAAATGGGAAGAGCAAGTGAGGTTTATTGAGATGATGAAAGGAAAGTTATTTATGAAGGATAACGCGTATATAGCATTAATGCGACCCATTCTTGAGTACTGCTCGAGTGTATGGTACCTTCACCAAGTCGCATTAAAGGAAGAGGCTTGGAAACAGATGTGTTACTGGTAGGTGCGATCAGCACGCAAGTGTTGCGGACATGCTTCGTGAAATGAAATGGAGGGAAGACGACGTTGTTCTCACGAAGGGCTATTGGGAAAATCTAGAGAACCAGCATTTGAAACCGAGTGCAGGACGATTCTGAGCCAGAAACATACATTACACCTAAGGGCAACAGAGATGAAAGTAGTCAGAACTCGAACTTAGTCATATAGACAGTCATTCTTCCCCTCGCTCTACTAGCTAGTGGAACAGGAAGCGACTAGTAATGACATGTAGCATCCTCCGTAATGCACCACACGGTGGCTCGTGGTGTTTTTGTGGATATAGGTGTTGGTGTAGATACATAAAAGTTCATTAGTTTGATTATCTCAACCTGTTACAGCCACGTGCTTTTGCTTAGTTTTCGGAATCCGTACTGATTGCTTCAATAAAGAAGACAACATGTTCGTGTTCTAATGACCTGGTCTTACACCTCCAGTATCTGTGAGTAATTTATGGAGTAGTTAAGAGGGTTAGTTCGGTTGCCCTTCTTGCAACATAAATAACTGTTTCCAAACAGAATAAGGGAAACAGAGGAAGGAACGAGCCGTAGCTGGGAGAGCGGATATGGAGGAACGGCGTGTGTCCACCCACGCCACAAATCAGGGCAGCCTGACGCCGCCCCCCGGGTCCGCCGCGGCTGAGCGGTGCTCGCGCCTCATCTGCTGCCCCGTCACGTCGCCTGGCCGGCGCCGCCCACATCCGGTCACCACCCGTCCTTCCCTCGTTTACCGTCCGCCCACATGACAAGTTTCGAACGCGCTGTCTGGCGTCGGTCTGGACCTTTCCTTCATTCTACCGCTTCCAGCACAGGTCAAACCGAGGTCAACGACATAGTATACGAGGGCTGATCAACAAAGACTGAAACAGATTTTTTTCTGCAGCTTCCGTGATAGTTTCTCATCTGTACCACGAATATTTAAAAACGTATGGCCATAAGAAGCAGACTCTCGTGTCAGTATGTTGGCAGTAGTTCTCTGTTTTGTAGAGGCTTTTTGCATTTCGCTTCGGACGATGGAGGCGACGCGAAAGGAGCAGTGCGGCACAGTAAAATTACGTGTTTGTTTAAACCAAACAGGCAGTGAAACGCAAGAAAAGTTGTTGCAAACGTACAGTGAAGATGCACTACCTCGTGTAACAGTGTTTTGGTGGGTCAGGGATTTCAGAAGGCCGCGTTGTGTTAATCATAAAATGTCTGACGATGAGAAATCTATGTTTGCCAAGGGTGGAACTTTTGCCTTTAGCCCGCGAGTTGTGGCCGCGGAAGTGTATAAGCAGGCATTCGTAGTATGGACACGGTTAAACTGAAGAAAGCGAACGGCTTTGCCGCAGTGGTAACACCGGTTCCCGTCAGATCACCGAAGTTCAGCGTTGTCGGGTTGGGCTAGCACTTGGATGAGTGACCATCCGGTCTGCCGAGCGCTGTCGGCAAGCACTCAGCCCTTGTGAGGCAAACTGAGGAGCTGCTTGATTGAGAAGTAGCGACTCCGGTCTCGGAAACTGACATGGGGCAGGAAGAGCGGTGTGCTGACCACATGCTCCTCCATATCCGTATCCAGTGACGCCTGTGGGCTGAGGATGACATGGCGGCCAGTCGGTATCTTTGGGCCTTCATGACCTGTACGGGAGGAGTTTACTTTTTAGTTTAAACTGAAGAAATCCCTATAGCAGCTATAAGAGTATTGTCTCGTCCAAAGGCTGCAAAAACTAATTTAGCTGTGAGTGAGAGGAATGCCATAAAACGCCTGAATGTGGACGACAGTGTGAAATTCTCTCCGTTGACAAGGGAAATGCAATGGTTGTTTTTAATTTCACCGACTGTCAAAGTAAAATTAACGACTTACTAGAGCAGCAAGCATATAGGAAACTGAATATAGATCCTCACTGACGAAGTGCGTAGAACTGTTACGCTGTTGATAAAGAAGTCCTCATCGAAAACGGCGTTCAGAAAAGACTGTTCAATTCAGCTGCGCCACCACCAAGAAGTTATGGATTGCAGAAGGTGTTCCTCTATGGCATATAGTGAGTGCTACTGCTTCGCTCTCCTGTTCAAGTGCTAAGTTATTGACAACATTGTTACGACTGTATGTAGGCCGATCGTATATCAGGAATTCGGCTCAGTTTATCAGTAAATTGAACCGCATAGTAGCACAACCGGAGAACATCTTAGTTAGTTTTGATATGGTATCGCTATTGGCTAAGGTTCCGCTCAGTGAAGTGTTGCAACACTAGAATGGGATTTTTCCTCCCGATGTCGCAGAACTGCTTAAATATTGCATCACAGACAAGTATTTGAAATGAAGCGATAAGGTCTATGAACAGACAGATTGTGTCGCTATGGGGAGCCCCATAAGCCCAGCTATAGCCGGCCGGAGTGGCCGAGCGGTTCTAGGCGCTACAGTCTGGAGCCGCGCGACCGCCACGGTCGCAGGTTCGAATCCTGCCTCGGGCATGGATGTGTGTGATGTCCTTAGGTTAGTTAGGTTTAAATGGTTCTACGTTCTAGGGGACTGATGACCTCAGAAGTTAAGTCCCATAGTGCTCAGAGCCATTTGAACCATTTTGAACCCAGTTATAGCTAATTTCTTTATGGAAAAATTCGAGGAGCAGGCACTGGAAACTGCGAACAAGAAACCGAATATTTGACTCCTGTACGTGGATGATACGTTTGATTCTGTCAGCATGGCAGGAACGAAACCGGTGGTTTTCACAAACATTTCAAAGAGATCAATTCGAAGATTAAGTTTGCCATGGAGCAGAAGGAAAGTGGAAGATTAAATTTCCTCGATGTGCTAGTTTTCAAGAAAGAATGTGGTTCTTGGACCACACGGTTTACGGAAAAGCCACGCACACATACCGTTGCCTACACCGGGATTCGAACCACTACCCACAGCAAAACCGAGGCATCATAAAAACGGTGGCGGATGGAACAAGGAAACTCTGCGAACCAGTGCTGCTGGACGCAGAATCAAACATCTCGGCAATGCATTGCTCAGGAACTGTTTTTCGTTCGCTGGGGTGAAAAGAGCGTTGAGATCACCGCGTAGAAACCAAAGCGATGCTCAAGCACCGGTGAAATCGAAAGTTTTCCTGCCTTTCATTAAGGACTTACTGACCACATAGGGAAAATCTTGAAGAAGTGGAACTTCACGATAATCTACGGGTCTACCCGGAAGCCACATGATTACTTAAAATCGGCCAATGATGCTCGACAACAGCTGGAAAAAGCTGGAATTCATAGGATTTCGTGTAGTTGTGGGAAGGTGTAGGTCGGTACTACAAAACGAACGGTCAAAAAATGACTAAAAGAGAACAAGATAAACTGAAGAAGAAAGGAGACTGACCGATCAGCTGTTGCAAAACATTGCGACCAAGGGAAGTCCACAATGATTTTGGTAGCACTCAAGTGCTGGGAGCCACAAGCGGATACCATGATAGGTTATACAGGGAGGCCATATTGTGAAACATCCCAGGACTTTAAGTAGAGAGGTGGAGGGCGTGAAATTGAATGACATGTGGATTCCGGTGCTGAAGAAGGTATCTCCCAGTCTTCCACCATGGGGTGACAGCAACAGCGGACGACAGCAGTCGACAACGGCCAGTTGCACAAGCTTATTCAAAACATGTTACGTCAGGCCAGTGCGCGGAATCAGACCGAACGGGAATGTTTCTGTGATCAGTTCCGAGCCAGGGTGCAAATCGGGCAGTCAAAGAAGCTGTGATCCCCCTTGAAAATGCCCTCCGCAGATGTGGACGAAACGCTGGGTACTGTGGTGAAATCCATTCGACCATGGCATAATAGCCCGGAATATTTTAATAATTGTCGGAGTGTGTTAAGCAAGGCAGGCCTGGTGTTCCGACTTCTGTTGTGATGTAGTGCGGCTGACGTTCTTGCCGTTCATAACTTGCTGTCGTGTAATAGCGGTAGTGTTTGTCCGCGAGCGGCAGCAGTAGCGGTTATCGATAGAAAGTACTGTGGTACTATCTTTGGTGCCATAGCTAGTATTCCGGGTCGTCATGTGTGTCAGGCCAGCTGCTTTGATTTTAAGGATCGACGGACTACATTGTGTAACCTCAGTGACGTTTTGAGAATTTTATATAGCAGTGTCTGAGCCGTGTGCGGCTGACGTTCTTGCCGTTCATAACTTGCTGTCGTGTAATAGCGGTAGTGGCGTCTCGATTCCTTCTTGTGTTAATGGTGCCACTGAGTTGCTAGTATTGTTTGTCCGCGAGTGGCAGCAGTAGCGGTTATCGATAGAAAGTACTGTGGTACTATCTTTGGTGCCATGGCTAGTATTCCGGGTCGTCATGTGTGTCAGGCCAGCTGCTTTGATTTTAAGGATCGACGGACTACATTGTGTAACCTCAGTGACGTTTTGAGAATTTTATATAGCAGTGTCTGAGCCGTGTGCGGCTGACGTTCTTGCCGTTCATAACTTGCTGTCGTGTAATAGCGGTAGTGGCGTCTCGATTCCTTCTTGTGTTAATGGTGCCACTGAGTTGCTAGTATTGTTTGTCCGCGAGTGGCAGCAGTAGCGGTTATCGATAGAAAGTACTGTGGTACTATCTTTGGTGCCATGGCTAGTATTCCGGGTCGTCATGTGTGTCAGGCAGTTCGGCTTTGGCCGGAGCAGCGAGGAGGTGCGTAGCGCGGGGGCAGGCCAGGACCACTGGTGCCGTGCAGACACTGTTGCACCGAGGGGCTGTAACCGACGACCGAACCTAGGACGTTTGTCTTTGAGTGAACCGTGTCCAGTACTGTTTGAGATTTCGCTGTTGTTTGCGTGTTGCTGCTCCCAGGGTATGTGAGACAAACCGCAATAAGTGGAGTCTGTCAGGTTGGCGGAAGCTATTAGCCGCCCGCTACTCCTTTGCATTTAGTATTATTCTTATTAGTGAAGTGCAACCAGCGGTATTTCCTGCCATGTGGCCGCTAACTCCTCAGTTACCTGCCCTGGAGGTTAGCGTACTTTTCCGGCAGTGTACCTTTCCTCGTCGTGTTGATGCTGTCCGGCACGGCGTGTAGTTCGACAGCCTCTTGAATTGTACTGTGAATATAATTTTTCGGAGGTCTACCTCGGTTCTAGTGTTTCCTTCGGCCTGGGGTGTGTTTCTAAAGACGTGGTGCTGTCTGTCTCTTCGCCCTTGCCTAAAAATATTCCATCGTTGTACCGGTGATCGGAAGTTAGGCGGATTGGTTAGTCGGTCGGTCGGCGTTTAAGCTACCCCTGGTGTGAGTTGCCATCCTGTCACGTGAGTACAACTCTTGGCTGCCTGTCTCACCGCTTACACAGCTGTAGTCACCTTCCTCATGTCGATCCAGGGTGCACTATCTGTGGATCACTCTGTCTTATTTGGCCAATTTGTCATAATTGTTTAAAATTCGCCCTAATGTTTTAACATCTTATTGCCTTCCCCACCGGTAATTCCGGCCTTCAGGCGTTAATTGTTTGTAACACTGCTTGTCGCCTTCAACCAACAAATTATTATCAATGTTCTCTTAATAAGGCCTGCAGCGGTCACTATAGCCTGTTACAGTTTGTTACGATTGCTTCAGAAATGTTTTAGTATTTTAACATGCAACTGCATTCCTTACTTGTAATTCAGGCCTTCAACCGTTAAGTATTCTGAAAATTGCTTGTGGCCTTCAGCCCCCAATAAGTTTTAATCGTTTCTGAATCAGGCCTTCAGCCATTAATTGTTTGTAACATTACTGGTGGCCTTCAGCCGACAAATAATTTTCAATCCTTTTTTAGTGAGGCCTTCAGCCGTCACTATAGCTTGTTACAACTCATTTAGATTATTAGAAAGGGTTTTAGTATTTTTTAGGTGTAATTGTCCACCTTATTTGTAATTCAGGCCTTCAGCCCCTGTGAATTCTGAAATTTCTTGTGGCCTTCAGCCCACGAATAATTTTCAATCTTCTTAATCCGGCCTTCAGCCGTTGCTATAGCTTGTTACCGTTTTGATTGCGGAATCAGGCTTTCAGCCGTTGATTGTGTGTAACATTGCTTGTGGCCTTCAGCAGATAATAACTTGCAATTCTTCTAATAAGGCTTTCAGCCACCAGTGTAGAAAAATCTTTAAAAATGGTTGTTGATAGTTTTGTTTTTTAAAAATAAAGTGTATGTGTTTTCTGTGCAACCAACGGTAACTGATAAGCCCCTCTACACCTTTCCTACTTTCCCTAAGTAGCACGTCTTAGTGTCTTTACGATTATGCATGATTATCTCCATATGACCTGTGTTCGTCACCGTTAGGTGCCACATCTGTTGACTCCCAAACAAAAGGTTTTGCGAATGGAGGCAATGAGGTGCTGCGTCCCTTTGCTGATGTAATCGATTATCACCGGTATGAGTCATGGCTGCGTCATTACGATCCTGAAGGAAAGTATGGTGGCGGAAGTTGCTGCAGGGAAGGTGATGGCGACTTCATCATGACAATGCACTGCCTCGTGTCGCCAATCAGCTCATCCATTTTCTGACTCAGCTCAACATTACCTGCGTACCGCATCCTCCTAAGAGCCCCGATCTTGCACCATGTGTTTTTTCTTTCTTCCCTTCACTAAAGACAAATGATCGAGGTATTCGACATGAGAGCTCTGTAACAGTGCTTAAGAAAAGTGAAGTGAGTCTCAAGGACCCGACCAACAAAGGCGTGCACCATGTGTTCGAGGACTGGCAGAGACGCCTTAAAATGTGAAGTAAGAGGGCAGTACTCTGAAAAAGATCATGTAAACATTGAAAGGAGTACTAAAAATTTCTGAAAAAAAAACAGTCTCAGTCCGCATTTGTCAGCCCTCGTATTTATTGTTGCCTAGAATTTTTTATTCTTTTTATTTCTAAATTAATTCCAGGTAGCTGACGTTCATTCATTGCGATCGATTTCGAACCTCACTTGGCTTCATCAACAGCCACATTTCCTAACGATCAAAACGCTGTCAGCCCCCAAGTATATGTCTGCACAATCATGGAATGCGGTTCCGTAAATAACAAGTCGCGAATAGAAATCTCATGCTGCCTACTAGATAGAGAGAGCTTTAAATATAAAAGAATCAGGACAAACTGTGATCGTTTTCTTGCGTTCATTTCTTGTAACTGTGAGCTAGGACTGAACAGGTAGTAAGGTTTATGAACTCGGAGTGATAATACAGCACATATATTTTATTCAGTGTTTTTTCTTTTTAATTTGGTAGCCACAGCTAGGCTCTTTCCATTGTTGAGACACTTAATTTATGCACATTGTTGACACGTATAGTATCACAAGGTTTCTAACAGTTTTTCTCAGCTAAGAACCGTTAAATGCCGCTTCAGAGCAGGCAGTACTTCTAAAGTTCTCAAGAAGGGTAGTAAATTTGATTCTAACAGAACTCCGGATAAAGCTGCACCGCAGCAATCTCTATACAGTGAGTCAACCAGAACTCCACCGATAAACCTCCAGAGGACCAAAAACAGGGAAAAGAGATGTAGTAAACGTGTTCTCTGAAACTCATACCTTAAGAGCTGTGATCACTTGTTCAGCTTCAATAATGTGAAACACATCTTTTCTACTGCAAACTGTTTGGTTTTCGTATTGCGGTAGGAAGTAATATGGAAAGTAATATGGACCAGAACCAGAACGAAATGTTCAGTATATTCGTACATGGGTTGTAAATAGCGCAACTTAAAAGGCACGAGCATTGCTTTATCTTCTCTTCAGTGAAACATACCTCTTCTCTCGAGCAAGTTCTCATAGCTCTTGAGGTATGCACTTTAGGGCCCATGTATACATACTTTTCTTGTTGTGGTCCTTGCCACCATCTCTGAAAATATGGAAAGAGCGAAGATGAACAAGTGCTCATCAAGGAGGGAAAAAAAGGTAGGGAGATGGCATTACGTTACAGACTGGAAGCCATATTAACTATCCAAAACATTGGGTTCACCGCAATCATTCCCCCGTAGTTCAAGGCGGTGACACTTCCTCACGACGACACTGTGATTTTGTCGTACTACTGGAGCAAGTATGTATTCAAGAACAGAACGTTTGAAATTGCCTTCCTTGCACTATGTTATTCATGGAAGTAGAATGACCGTTTGGCGTCATTGGCAGGGAGGCCCCTTATGGGGCAGGTCCGGCCGCCTTGGTGCAGGTCTTATTACATTCGGCGCCACATTGGGTGACCTGCGCGCCGGATGGCGATGAAATGATGATGAAGACTAAACAACAGCCAGTCCCTGAGCGGAGAAAATCCCAGACCCAGCCAGGAATCGAACCCGGACCCTTTAGGGTGGCAGTCCGTCACGCTGACCATTCAGCTATCCGGGCGGACTATGTTATTCATGAAACCCCATAATTTTCAGTATTTAAAGCATTTATTGAGCGCACATGACAGAAACAATGAACAATAAGTACTCGTAAACAGCAGTCTGCTAATATTTTGGACTACTTAAAATGGCGCCCACTCTGGCTTCAAAACGACGTACAGTGTCAAGTCCGTAGTGTCACCTCCATTCTTTTTCAACTTTCATGGTGCTCATAGCCTTCGGGGCATGAATCTTAGAGCCCATCTTCACCAGACATTCTTTGATAACAGCGACGATGCGTCGTGGCAAGGAAGCACTGAAACCTCGGTCGGTAGCACCACAACTACATACACACAGGTTACCGAATTCCCGTAAATTCCGGGCAGAGGGGCGATGAGCTCTGACGTTACGTTCAGTCAGATCGCAGATGTATTCGATTGGGTTCAAATCTGGCGAGATGGGTGGCCAGCACGTCAACTGGAACTCACCCCTGTGTTCCACGAACCACTCGATCACACTCCTGACCTTGTGACATGGCGCATTATTTTGTTGAAAAATGGCACTGCAGTCGGGAAACATGATAATCATGAAGGGGTGTACGTTGTCTGCTACCAGCATACGGCACTCTTTGGTCGTCATGGTGCCTTGCACGAGCTCAACGCAACGTGGGATTCCATTCACATTGATTTCCACGTGAATGTTCCCGAGAGCGTAATGAAGTCGCCGCCAGCTTGCCTCCGTCCAACAGTACATGTTTCAAGGAGCTGTTCCCCTGGGGGACGATGGATTCCTGCCCTCCCATCGGCATGATGAAGAAAGTATTCTCCGGAACTGCGCTGCTGCTACGGTCGCAGGTTCGAATCCTGCCTCGGACTTGGATGTGTATGATGTCCTTAGGTTTTTTAGGTTTAAGTAGTTCTGTCTGTAGGGGACAGATGGCCGCAGATGTTAGGTCCCATAGTGCTTAGACTCATTTGAACCATTTGAAGAAAGTATCGGGATTCATCAGGTCACGCAACGCTCTGCAACAGGCCAAATTGAATTCAAAAGAATAGTATGGACAACAGCTGAGAGATTTATACCAAATATATTAACAAACGACGGAGCTGATCCCCCTTGGTGAACAAAAGAGGTCAGAACACTGTTGCAGAAACAATGAAAAAAGCAAGCCAAATTTCAACGAAGGCAAAATCTTCAAGACTGGCGATCTTTTGCAGAAGCTCCAAATTTATCGCGGACATCAATGCGAGATGCTTATAATAGTTTACACAACGAAACATTGTCTCGAAACTTGGCAGAAAATCCAAAGAGATTCTGGTCGTATGTGAATTATGCTGGCGGCAAGACGCAGTCAATGCCTTCACTGTGGGATAACAATGGAAGTACTATCGATGACAGTGCTGCGAAAGCAGAATTACTGAACACAGCCTTCCGAGATTTCTTCACTAAGGAAGACGAAGAAAGTAATCCAGAACTCGAATGAAGAACATCTGCCAACATATGTGACTTAGTAGCAGATATTCTCGGAGTAGTGAAGCGACTTAAATCACTTAATAAAAACAAGTCTTCTGGTCCAGACTGTACACTAGTTAGCTTCCTTTCAGTGTGTAATGATCCAATAGCTCCATACTTAAGAATCATGTACAACCGCTAGCTCGGCAAAGACTGGAAAGTTGCACAGGTCACACCAATAATGAAGAAGGGTCGCAGGTGAAATCCACTAAATTACAGGCTCATATCATTAACGTCGATATGGTGCAGGATTTTGGAACATATATTGTGCTCGAACTTTATGAAGTACCTCGAAGAGAATGGATTTAGAAAATATCGTTCTTGTGAAACACAATTAGCTCTTTACACACACGAAATGTTGAGTGCTATTGACAACGGATTGTAAATTGATTCGGTATTTCTAGATCTTCGGAAGGCTTTTGACACTGTACCACACAAGCGGCTTATAGAGAAATTGCGTGCTTATGGAATACCTACTCAGTTACGTGCCTGGATTCGAGGCTTCCTGTTTAGAGGTCACAGTTCTTAGTAATTGACAGAAACTCATCGAGTAAAACATAAGTGATTTCTGACGTTCCCCAAAGTTGTGTTATACCCTCTGCTGTTCCTTATCTATGTAAGCGATTTAGGAGACAATCTGAGCAGATGTCTTAGATTGTTTGCAGACTACGCTGTCGTTTATTATCTAGTAAACTCATCAGAAGTTCAAAACAAATAGCAAATCTAATGAGGTGCGGTATATGAACGGCGCTTAAATTAGCAACTGACCTTAAATAATGAAAAGTGTAAGGTTATACACATGAGTGCTAGAAGGAAACCGTTAAATTTCGGTTACACGATAAATCAGTCAAAACTGAAGGCCGTAAATTCAACTGAAGACCTAAGAATTACAATTATGGCAATTTACATTGGAAAGATCACATAGAAAATGTTGTGAGGAAGGCTAACCACAGACTGCGTTTTATTCGCAACACATTTAAAAATGTAACGGATCTACTAAAGAAACTACCTACACTACACTTGTCCCTCTCTTTTGGAGTACTACTGTGCGGTCTGGAATTCTTACCACATATGACTGACGGAGTCCGTCTACAAAGTTCAAGGAGCAGCGCTTTCTGTATTATCGCGAAATAGGGGAGAGAGTGTGTCTGGTATGATACAGGATTTGGGGTGGACAGCACTAAACCAAAGGAGTTTTTCTTTGCAGCGGAATCTTCTCACGAAATATCAATAATCAACTTTTTCCTCCGAATGTGAAAATATTTTGTAGATGCCAACCTACATAGGAAGAAACCATCATCATAATAAAATAAGAGCTCACAAGGAGAAGATATAGGTGTTCGGACTTTCCGCGCGCTGTTCAACATTGAAATAATGGAATTATTATGAAGGTGCATCGATGAACCCTCTGCCAGGCGCTTAAGTGTGATTTACAGAGTATCCACGTAGTTGTAGATGCAGAAGTCCACTGCCGATGGCCACGTGGCCATTTCAGTTGTAGCTGCCGATGTCGTGGTGGTAACATTTTCACATGCATGATTTGTCGATTACGAAGGCCTTTCATTAGGAGTGTGCAGACACATACATTACCCAGCATTAAAGTCTGATGTCAGCTCCGCCACAGTTCACCACATGTCCTGTATTGCCAGTCTGCCCAGCCTACAACATTCGACATCTGTAATGAGGGATGACCGCCCAACCCCACGACGTCGGGACGTGGTTTCAGCCTGGTTTCGCCCATGTGTTGAAGATACTCACCACGGCACTCCTCGAACGTCCGACAAGTCGTGCAGTTTCCAGAATGTTTGCGCCGAATCTTCTGCCATCTCAATCTGCCCTCCGCCTAAGTCAGATATATCTCGCACCTTCGTCATTCTATGAGGGCAGTTCAATAAGTAATGCAACACATTTTTTTTCTCGGCCAATTTTGGTTGAAAAAACCGGAAATTTCTTGAGGAATATTTTCAAACATTCCCGCTTCGTCTCGTATAGTTTCATTGACTTCCGACAGGTGGCAGCGCTGTACGGAGCTGTTAAAATGGCGTCTGTAACGGATGTGCGTTGCAAACAACGGGCAGTGATCGAGTTTCTTTTGGCGGAAAACCAGGGCATCTCAGATATTCATAGGCGCTTGCAGAATGTCTACGGTGATCTGGCAGCGGACAAAAGCTCGGTGAGTCGTTGGGCAAAGCGTGTGTCATCATCGCCGCAAGGTCAAGCAAGACTGTCTGACCTCCCGCGTGCGGGCCGGCCGTGCACAGCTGTGACTCCTGCAATGGCGGAGCGTGCGAACACACTCGTTCGAGATGATCGACGGATCACCATCAAACAACTCAGTGCTCAACTTGACATCTCTGTTGGTAGAGCTGTCACAATTGTTCACCAGTTAGGATATTCAAAGGTTTGTTCCCGCTGGGTCCCTCGTTGTCTAACCGAACACCATAAAGAGCAAAGGAGAACCATCTGTGCGGAATTGCTTGCTCGTCATGTGGCTGAGGGTGACAATTTCTTGTCAAAGATTGTTACAGGCGATGAAACATGGGTTCATCACTTCGAACCTGAAACAAAACGGCAATCAATGGAGTGGCGCCACACCCACTCCCCTACCAAGAAAAAGTTTAAAGCCATACCCTCAGCCGGTAAAGTCATGGTTACAGTCTTCTGGGACGCTGAAGGGGTTATTCTGTTCGATGTCCTTCCCCATGGTCAAACGATCAACTCTGAAGTGTATTGTGCTACTCTTCAGAAATTGAAGAAACGACTTCAGCGTGTTCGTAGGCACAAAAATCTGAACGAACTTCTCCTTCTTCATGACAACGCAAGACCTCGCACCCGAGAGGAGCTCACAAAACTTCAGTGGACGTTTCTTCCTCATGCACCCTACAGCCCCGATCTCGCACCGTCGGATTTCCGTATATTTGGCCCAATGAAGGACGCAATCTGTGGGAGGCACTACGCGGATGATGAAGAAGTTATTGATGCAGTACGACGTTGGCTCCGACATCGACCAGTGGAATGGTACCGTGCAGGCATACAGGCCCTCATTTCAAGGTGGCGTAAGGCCGTAGCATTGAATGGAGATTACGTTGAAAAATAGTGTTGTGTAGCTAAAAGATTGGGGAATAACCTGGTGTATTTCAATGCTGAATAAAACAACCCCTGATTCAGAAAAAAAAGTGTTGCATTACTTATTGAACTGCCCTCGTATATACGGGTAGCACACTGACTCATACCATGCACCGTGTGTATATCTGACTAGCAGTCGTTCCTCGTGATGGGAGGCAGCTATCGTCTGGACGGATTAATATCGATAGTAGGTCGGTGGTCATAATGTTCTTGCTGATCAGTGTACCTTTTTTTAGCAGAAGTGACGCTAAGACAATAGATTGTGCGAATTTACCCTCGTAGATAAAGGAATTCGTCGGTAACACGTTGACATGAAACCTACATCTGCTTATTCTCTCGTTCAAGTTTCCCAGTAAGATATTCGTCTTCAGATCTCTGAAGCATACATAACTCAATCTGCTATCAGCAGTCATTGACCACAATAAGAGTACCAGATCGCACAACTGTTTACCCGAATAGAGGATTACAAATAGTTTCAGATAGAGGTGCAATCTCTCGCCCCTTGTTCAATCTATACGCGAAAGAAATAAAATGATGTGTGGTATTAAAATTCAGGGAGAAAATATATTAAAGGAAATATTTACTTGTGTCATTTCTATGCTCAGTGTTTAATCAGTGCAGAACATGAACTGAGAGTAAACGGACGAAAGACGAAAGTAACGATACGTAGCAGAAATAAGATGAACTCAACAGACAAATATCTGACCACGACGAGAAGTCAGGCATTCTGCTATCCTGTAAGTAAAAAAACACGTGACGAATGAACCGAGGACATAAAAAGTACACTAGCACGGACAAAAAGAGCATTCCTGCCCAGAAGAAGTCTAATAATATCAAACACTGGCCGTAAACTGGGGAAGAACTTGCTGAGTAAGTACGTTTGGAGAACATCATTGTATGGCATTGAATCGTGTAACTTTGAGAAAATTGAAAAAGAGGAAAATCGAAGCATTTGAGATGTGATGCTACAGAAGGATGCTGGAAATTTGGTAATCTGATAAGATAATGAATGAGGAGGTCCTCAGCAGAATCGGCGAAGGAAGGAACATACGGAAAAAGTTGAGAAAGAGAAGGGACGGACACGATGTTCAGATTTGGTTAAGACATCAAGGAAAAACTTCCATCGTAATAGAGGGAGCTCTAGAGAATAAAAACTGCTGAGGAAAACCGAGATTGGAACACACCCAATATATGTCTGAGGACTCTGAGATAAAAAGATTGGCACAACAGTGGAATTCGTCCGTGGCTCCATGCACCAAACCTCTCGACACCATAAAGTATGTCCTCTTTAAGGTAGGGACCTACTCCACAGGTACACGCTCTATCACACAGATGGTGCCTACTTAAAATGATCCTGTTGTTGTTAGTACGCAACAAAAATAGCGCAACCGAAATGACCCACATAACTACTCCATAAATTACTCAGATATCGGAGTTGGAAGGCTAGATCTTTAGATGACGAATATCTTGTCTTCTTTACAAGATTAATGGTCCTCCATATAGCAAAATTTCGATAAATCTGATGAGTTATTTGAATATAAAAGACGCACAAAGATGCAACTGCAGTTATAAGTAATCCATATAGATGGTTTTCAAGACAGGACGATAGCTGGAGTCGTATGGAATCAGTACACTTGACATTTAAAGGCTGGTCAGATAATTTGGTTATGGTTCAGAGGCAGGTTGGAATGCGTTGGGAGCCCACCATGTGCAACTTACAGAAACGGGTATAAGTTCAGGAAGGAGGGAATAGGCCTACGAGAGTCGCAGATATACGATGAAAACAGGTTCTCTATTGATTTCAATCCCCGAAATTGGGACATCGTGCTACTGCCTGAACGCCCCTTATTAAATAACTTGACTCCGCTCTCTTAATTGCCAATTATCGACAGCACTGCGGACAGAGTGAGAATTTATTAGAACATCGTTATCAGGAAAAAGAGTCGTAATTAGGTCGGTTCAGCGATTCATTAGCAAATGAAGCTGTTCTTGTTCTTCCTTTTCAGTTCCACCAGTTGCATTTCTTAGTAACCCGGAAACGATTTGATATATATGTATAAACGATGTATGTATCGAAATAATATGAATCGTTTTAGAAAAACTAAGTATGAGCTGATAAGAAAGTGAATGACACCTGGGCCATGGTGGGTCTTCTCTCTGTAATGTCCTCCTAGCTTCGTCTATCGTGTGTTATTTTGCTTCAGTGTTGTAGAATTTCTAAGCTTCGTCGACATCGTCGTCAGCTATTTTAATGGAGTGTTTATCGATAATGTTATTTCTGCGTATACAAACTCCAGGGATTGATTGATGAGAGGATTCGGAAAATAAAAGGTCTAATGAACTTATATCCGAAAATACATGTTTTCCATGCTAGAGACCATTGATTCAATCATATTTTGTTACAGAGACTACAATGTAATACGCGCTGTACCATGCAGCCACAGTTATAGTAAGCATGGTTTCCTCCTGGAGGGTGGTACTATTCCTCATACGTCATGCCCCCGTGCGTCCGATTTACTTTTCATGCTGAATCACCTTGAAGTGGATGTGATACAGCATTGTACACAACGGCTCCGTATTCGAATCGAGAGCTTGCCGACGGGGTACTTGCTTACGGAAAGGAAAATGGCATGGCCGGCGGGCAGGAAGGTTGTATCAGCGGACGTATCCTCGCCGACAACCACCACAGCATTCAATGTCAGCAACAGGGTTTCGCCGTTTGTCTGAAACAGGACGCAGGAAATCATGAAGGAGGGACGCGAAATATTCGGACACCACACTTGGAGGAAAATGTGATTAACACTGTGGAAGACGGTCGACGTGTCGGTACCAGGCAATTGGCGCGCTAATGCAGGGTAAACCAGACAACCATGTGGAACATCCTCCATGACAATTGTTACTACGCTTATCATTTATAGTGTGTGCAGGGCTTACTAGCGACAGACTTTCCACAATGGGAGGAGTTTTGTCATTGGTTTGTTCACCAGGCAACCATGATTCCGGGATTTGTGTCATCCAGCATATTCACGGATGAGGCCACCTTTATCCGGAGTGGTATCTTCAGCTTCCGTAACAGCCGTATGTGGGATAGTATACAGAACCCCAATGGTATGGTGGCAGCGAATCATCAGCATCGGTGCCGCCGGAATTTGTGGGCACGGTTAATTGGCGACCGTATTTCGGGACCAGTCTTCCTTCCTTGTTTCCTAACAGGCCAGAAATTTCAGAGTTTCTCGCGGGTGACTTTAACTCCCCTACTGTAAGAGTGCCAGTGAAGATTCGAAGGGTTATGTGGCTGCTACATGATGGTGCTCCAGGCCACTTCGCCGTTAATGTCTGGACGCATCTCAATCGTGTCTTCCCTGGTCGATAGATCGGGCGAGGGAGACCAGTTTCATGGCCCGTCCGATTTATGGTTATGGGGCCATCCCAAAAGTATCGTGTATGCAGAGCCCATTCCAGATGTGCAGATATGAAACTGCGTATTCATGCTGCCTTTGGCACTGTTGTGATGTAGCCTGGCCGATGTGAACGTACGAGGCAGAACATGCTAAGGCGGGTACACGCATGCCTTGAGGCACATGGAAACCATTTTCAACGCATGATGTAGCTGTGGATGCATGGTACAGCGCATATTAGACCGCAGACTTTGCAGCAATGTATGAGTGAATAAATGATCTCTAACATGGAAACCATGCATTTCCGGATGTAAGTTCATTAGACCTATTTTGTTCCACATCCTCTCATCGATCAAGTTCCAGAGCTTGTACACGGTAGAAGAAACCAATCTGTATTTACTCTAGTCTTTCTTCCGTTTACCTACAATTGTTGAATCCATTCAACAGGTCTTGCTGTTCTCCCATACTTTCACCGAGGATAGCAATGTCATTAGCGAACATTACCATTGATATCCTTTCTCCTGAATCCCACACAACCTTTTACTTCCTTCATGTATAGATTCAGCAATAAGGGCGAAAGTTTGAAACCATTTGTAATCCTCTATCCGGCAAAGGGACGTGAGATTTAATCAGCAATTGTGCAATTTGCACTCGCATTTTCGTCAATGACTGATGATAGCAGATTGAGTCAAGTACGCTTCAGCGGTGTGAAGACGAATATATTACCAGAAAAAATTAACGCGAGAATAACGCAGATGTCATTTCTGTTAATAAATGTACGTCTTTCGTAATAAATTCAGTAACACTGGACATAATTGCGACCAGTGAAAAAGTAAGCAGCAGTGGATTGTGTGAATAGTATTTTTCCGAAAGTTTAATGGAATGTTTTCAGTCTTATTGATTCTACACACCAATCTGAAATGTCTTTTGGTTGTTACTTACAACAACGATTTTAGAAAATCCAAAGAGATGTTATCAATCTCTACTACCTAATTTGACCGCAAGTCTTTCGAAGCTCTTATAATTTCCAGTACCGGATGTCCTATGCCTTCCATATCGACTCCAATGTCTTCTATCATGGGAAATGCCCTCCCTGCCACATAACCTTTCAGTGTACTCTTTCTGCTTAACCGCACTCTCATCTGAGTTAAACAATGCAATTAGAACTGCACTGTTAATGATGATGCCCATGCTTATCATTTCAACGAAGGTTCTTTTGACTTATCTATATGCTCAATCTGTCCGTCCTATGACTGCTCCATTTTCGATTTCTTCTCATGTTTCCTACAGCCATTTCGCCTTAGCTTCCCCGCATTTCTTATTTATGCCCTTACCGACGAAGAACGGACAGAGGTTAAGGGAACTCTCTCGTCTTCGGCGTGGGAAACTGCCCCTAAAGGCGGAAGAATCAATAATGATGAGCGGCATAAGGATGCAGAAGGCAGTAGAAAACACTCCATTAAAGACACATAAAATCTATCTACAGAACATGTGGCCAATTATTGAACATGTGTCATTATGATGTCTCCATTGGCAAAAAATTCCGGACTAGCGCCCATTCGTATCTCCGGGAGGGACTGCCAAAGGGGAGGTGACCATGTGAAAAAGATCGAATAACCAACGGAAGGATAACGTTCTACGAGTCGGGGCGTGGAACGTCAGAAGCTTGAATGTGGTAGGGAAGCTAGACAATCTGGAAAGGAAAATGCAAACGCTCAATCTAGATATGCTACGGGAAAGAAGACAAGAATTTCTGCTCAGATGAGTATAGGGAAATATCAACAGCAGCAGAAAGTCGTACAACGGGTGTAGGATTCTTTATGAATAGGAAGCAAGGACACAGAGTATGTTGAAGTGAACAGTTCTGTGATTGGTTTGTTCTTATCAGAATCGACACCAAACCAACACCGACAAAGATGGTTGAGGTATACATGCCGACGTTGCGAGCTGAAAATGAAGGGATAGTGAGAGTATAGGAGGATATTGAAAAGGTAATACAGTACTTAAAAGGAGATGAAAATATAGCAGTCATGGAGGACTGGAATAGAAGAGAAGAAAGAAGTAGAAGAAAATGTTACAGGAGATTTGGGCTTGGGACAAGGAATGAGAGAGGAGGAAGACTAATTGAGTTCTGCAGTAAATTTCAGCTACTAATAGCGAATACTCTGTTCAAGAATCACAAGAGGAGGAAGTATACTTCGAAAAGACCGGGTGATAGCGGACGATTTAGTTAGATCACATCATAGTCCGACAGAGATACCGAAATCAAATACTGGATCGTAAGGCGTATCAAGGAGCAGATGTAGACCTAGATCACAAAGTAGTAGTGTTGAAGAGTGGGCTGAAGTTCAAGCGACTAGTCAGAAAGAGTCAATACGCAAAAAGTGGGATACAGAAGTATTAAGGGATGACGAGACAAGCATGAGCTTCTCTATGGCCATAGATTCAGCAGTAAGGAATAGCTGAGTACATAGTACAATTGAATAAGTATGGACATCTCTAAAAATCGTAATCATAGAAGTGGGAAACAAAAACATAGCCACAAAGAAGTTAACTGCGAAGAAACCATGGGTAACCGAAGAAATACTTCAGTTGATTGATGAAAGAAGGAAATGCAAAAATGTTCAGGGAAATTCTGGCATAAAAAAATACAAGGAAGCTAAGACGAAATGGCTGCATAAAAATGTGAAGAAAACTAAAAAGATATTATTGTTGGAAGGGCTGAGTCAGCTTATAGGAGCGTCAAAACAACGTTCAGTGACACAAAAAGCAAGGGTGGTAACATTAAGAATGCAACGGGAATTTTAGTTTTAAATGCAGATGAGAGAGCAGGTAAGTGGAAAGAGTACATTGAATGCTTCTAGGACGGGGAAGATTAGTCAGATGTGCTACAAGAAGAAACAGAAGTCGATTTAGAAGAGATAGGGGATCCAGCATTAGATTCAGAATTTTAGAGAGCTTTGGAAGTCTTAAGATCAAATAAGGCAGGAGGGATAGATAAGATTCTATCAGAATTTCTAAAATCATTCAAGGAAGTAGCAACAAAACGACTGCTCACGTTGAAGTGTAGAATTTATGAGTCTGGGCACATACCATCTGACTTTCGGAAAATATCATCCACACAATTTCGAAGACAGCAAGAGCTGAAAGCGCGAGAATTATCGCACAATCAACTTAACACCTCATGCACCCAAGCTGCTGACAAGAATAATATCTAGAAGAATGGAAAAGAAAATTCAGTATGTTCTAGATTACGATCACTTTGGCTTTAGAAATGATAAAGGCACCAGAGTGACAATTCATGACACGTTCATAGGATTTGCCGACCTGGAAAAAGCTTTAGGCAATGTAAAATGGTGAAAGATGTCCGACATAGGGGTAAGTTACAGGAAGAGATGGGTAATATACAGTATGTACAACAGACAAGAGGGAACAATAAGAGTGGACGACTAAGAGGGAAATGCTTAGATTAAAAATGGTGTTAGACAGGGATGTAGCGTTTTCCTCCTGTTGTTCAGTCTGTACATAGAAGAAGCAATGATAGAAATAAAACAAAGCTTCAGGAGTGGAATTAAAATTCAAGGTGAAAGGATAACAATGATACGATTCGCTGATGACATTGCTATCCTGAGTGAAAGTGAAGAAGAAGTACATGATATGCTGAATGGAATGAACAATCTAACGCGCACAGAATATGGACTGAGAGTAAATTGAAGAAAGACGAAAGTAATGAGAAGTAGCAGGAATGAGAACAACGTGAAACTTAGCATCAGGTTTGATGGTCACGAAGTAGATGAAGGTAAGGAATTGTGCTACCTAGTCAGAAAAATAACCAATGCCGAACGGAGCAAGGAGGACATCAAAAGCTCACTAGCCCTGGTAAAAAGGGCATTTATGGCCAAAGGAAGTCTACTAGAATCAAACATAGGCCATAATTTGAGGAAGAAATTTCTGAGAGCACAGTATTGCATCATAGTGAAACGTGGACTATGGGAATACTGGATCAGAGGAGACTCGATGCATTTGAGATGTGATGCTACAGACAAATGTCGAAAATTGGTTGGAATGATAAGTAAGGAATGAGGAGGGTCTGCGCAGGATCGGAGACAAAACGAATATGTGGGACTGACAAGAAGAAGAAACAGCATGATAGGACATCGGTTAAGACATCAGGGAATGACTTCCATGGTTCTAGAGGGAGCTGTAGAGATCAAAAGCTATATTGTAAGACAGAGATTGGAATACATACAGCAAGTAATTGGGGACGTAGGTTGTAAGTGTTACTCTGAGTTGAAGAGGTTGGTACAAGAGAGGAATTCGTGGCGAGCTGCGTCGAACTAGTCAGGACTCTGATGACTCAGAAAAAAAGGAAAGTGACATAATGCTGCGTTTCTGTCTTTCTCATCATCATTATTGTACTTCTTTCTTTCATCGATTAATTCAATTGCCTCTGCTGTTACCAAACGTCTCTTCGCGGTTACCTTCCAAGTACATACATTTGTCTGTGTAAATTCTGTGATTGCTTGTTTTAGAGAAGTCTCTCAGTCTTCAACTGAACTGTCTACTCTGGTATCCACTATCGCACTGTCTGCAGCCTTACGAACCTTAAGCTCATGTACTCATTCCTCACTGTTTCATCATCCTATTTCCTTGACATTGACTCTTCCAGATGTTCGGCCCTGGTAGCTGAGGGGTGATTTTAACTGCGTTCTGTATCCCAAAGATCAGATTCCCCACTAGACAACATGCCAGGAACTACGTATAGTGGTGCGAGACCTCCTGCTTCACGATACCTGGGAAGTTCAACACGGCGACCGTTCTGGCCTTACCTTTCGTACCAGTCATTCCGCAAGCCGACTAGACAGGATATATATCTCACAATCTCTTAGATCTGCGATACGCGGCGCCGAACGCTGGCCACTGGGCTTTTCCGACCATTGCGCTTACATCTGTACGGTCCCCCTAACGCCACAATCAGCATGACGCAGCCGTGCGCCATGGAAACTCAATACTTCACATCTGCATGACCTGGCATGTCGCCAACAAGTCACTGAAACGTGGACAGCCTGCGGACGACGCCTTCCCCGTTACCCCTCGACATTGGCATGGTGGTTGGACTGCTCCAAACCGGCGATCCGGAGGACACTGATGAGATACGTGAAGGACATGGCCGACTGGCATCGCAACACTGTTGACTTCTATTATGCGATTCTCCGAGATCTGGATGCTCAACCGCCAACCCCAAACAACCAGTTGGAACGGCAAAGAACTAAGGCGGATAATTGCGCTGGCACGCCGGAAACTGCAAGGGGTCGTGATACGGACGCGACGCCACGATCACGCGGATTTAGAAATTCCATCCATGCATCAGATAGTGTCCGACGAACGACAGCGTCGTCGGCAGATCGTCAGCACTCTGACCACGCCTCATGGCACACAGGTGACCGCCCAGAATGACATCGTCCACGCATTCGTCGAGCACTACCGTCGTACTTATAGTGAAGAAGATGCTGAAACTGCAGCAGACTACTCCATTTTGCATTACGTCACGCTCACCCTCCCCCACACTGAGGCGGATGCTTTGGCAGTGGCGGTCACGCGAGACGAAGTCAACAACGCAATCGCCAAGGGTGCTGTCAACAGATCGCCCGGCATTGACGGCTTACCGATTGAGTTTTACCGTACCTTTCGGGACCTCTCAGCAACACGGTGGCCGACTATGTATCAAGAACTGATGACATCTGACCAAGCAATCCCACTCGCCTTTGCTGAGGGCATCATCATACCAATCCACAAACCAGCCCGTGGTTCGATGGTCACGAGTTACAGACCGCTCACCCTACTCAATGCCGATTACAAGATTTTCGCGCGCTTACTGGTAATGCGGCTCCGAACAATACTCTCTCATAACCTCTCGCTAGAGCAAACTACGCCTGGAGGACAGGTTAACATACAGGCTGCCACAGGGGAATGCCGCGCCTTAATTGCCATGGCGGCGGCCTGCAGACTCCGTGCAGCGGTTGTCGCTATAGACTTCGACAGCGCCTTCGATAAAGTGCGTCATCGTTTCCTGTTTTCGGTGGCAGCCCGAATGGGCATCTCCCCTCCGTTTCTCGCCGTCAGCCGGCGTCTTTACGACAGTGCCAGTTCACGTGTCTAAGTCAATGGACGTTTAGCAGGGCTGTACCTATCTGCCGTTCGATAAGGCAGGGGTGCCCCCCCTCTACCCTCCTGTATGCCATTGCCCTTGAGCCCCTCATTGGGGGCTTGACGACCAAGCTCTCTGGTCTCACTCTACACCAACACACTTTTCGCTGTCGGGTATATGCTGATGACCTCCTCATTCGCTCCGGCTCTGAGATTCGAGAAGTCCTCGAATTGTTTACCCGTTATGGGGCTGCCGCTGGCAGTGCCATGAATGTCGCCAAATCTTATGCAATGCACATTGGTCGAGGCCTCCAGGAGGGTGAAGTGGCGCCCCTGCAGCTTGCTCGGACTTTCCGGTACCTGGGTATTACCTTTACCCCCACGGTCATACCCACAGCAGCAACGAATTTCCGTCGCCTGTTACACGTCATCCGCAACGACGTCCGCCAGAACCTCTTGCGCCGCCAGGACACACTTCAACGGGTTGAGTTTCTTAATCTTTATGTGGCATCAAAATTGGTCCACATCGCGCAAGTTCTCCCTCTGCCAACTGCAATTGGCTTCAAAATGGTTCAAATGGCTCTGAGCACTATGGGACAACTGCTGAGGTCATAAGTCCCCTAGAATTTAGAACCACTTAAACCTAACTAACCTAAGGACAACACACACATGCATGCCCGAGGCAGGATTCGAACCTGCGACCGTACGGTCACGCGGTTCCAGACTGTAGCGCCAGAACCGCTCGGCCACCAGCGGCCGGCTGAAATTGGGCGCAACCTTCAGGCGGCTTTTGGCTGTTATCTCAAGGCTGGTTCCATGTTTAAAGTCCGTTATGAGACACTTACCCTGCCCTCACGGGATGGTGGCGTCGGGCTCATCAATGTCCGTATGCGAGCTGCAGCCTTGTACAGTCATACTCAAAAGTATCCACACGACCTGAATTGCATTTCGCCCGATTCGCATGCAACCGGCGTAACGCAGCTGTCTAGCAGGTCCTCTAATCGCTCCTTGGTACAGTCGTTTGACTATTGGAAATGGTTCCAACAAGTCAAAATTAGAAAACACTGCTCTGTATCGCAGTAACTCATGATGTTAAGTAATACCACGATGCTACAAGTATCAGGGAACACCTTATCACAGATAAGACTGTCCTTAAGGCTTGTAAGCTCACATTTATTACAATAAATGACATACCTGAAATGTTACCACTCTCATTATTACGACAGATAGGTACTACTAATTCGTGTCGATAGAGGCATGCTTGTATACAGATACTCAGTTTTACGAAAACAGAGTTTCGTCGTAAGGTTATCGTGGGTAGTTTTATTTCATTTCTTATAATACAGTGCACAGTTTTCGTAAGGTTTCCTTTAGTGTTGTTGAAACAATAGTAAACATGAGAGCGAAATCAATCATCAACGACATATGCGAATTCTCTGATGTTACCTATGACAGTCTGACGATGCACACGCAGTTTATTGATTACATGCATGTAGAAAACGTATTCTGAAGTAAAGCTGTCAAACAATGTTTGAAGAAGAATAAAATGGCACTACCACACGACAGCTAATGTAGAAAATACTTTTCTGACGTATTTGGGCACGATGCGCTCTCCCCATACATAATACAAAAGCTTCGAGATTCATCTGCTGCCTGGCTGTCTATTAAACCTGAAAAGAACAAAATGTCACAGAAGTTAGCCCTTTTTCCACATGTGACTATTTTGGGTGGAGAAGTGAAGGGAATTATGTTCAAAGTTCCATTAGATAGGTAACTTCAGCAGACAGTAGAATTGCGTTTTAAAATTTTTTTGTAGTAAATGTATTCGAACTGGCGACATCTTATCTACGGTGCACGGCGGTTAACATTACGTTGCCAGCTGACAAATAGCTCCAACAGCTCCAGAGCTGAACAACAATTCATCCAGAACTTCCGCATACCACAACACTGCGAGATAATGCAAATGGCATGGTCTAGACTTCCGACAATGAGAGAAACAGTTACAGCTTTTCTTTTGCGCTGCACGACGTTTTTTACAAACATATAGCGCAATAGAACAGCTCAAGTGGAAAGGAACACTTCCTATTTAAATTTCTGCATCCTACGCTGTTGGCAGTTCTGTGTAGGTGGCAGTTATGTGATTTTATTTCGGTGATTACTAAATAGAGTCGAATGTATGCACTTGGTAGCCGAGGCAGCTAATTCATGGCGATTAGGTCAACCAAGTAAATGAATTTACTGAACATGCTGCAATTTACTACAGAGTGCCTGTGTGTCAGAATTCTCTTCCAGTGTGGCGCAACGGCGTTACAATAGAAAAATGAGTCACAAAAAAGAGGATTTGGTGGTCTGTTGGACAGATGGTAGGTTCTTATACATATGGTCTGGTTCGATTCCCTCTTCTGTCAATGATTTTAGATAGGGAGAGAAAGATTCCATTCTCTTCTGACTACGCCAAGTGAAGAAGACATAATGACAGTGTGGTCTGAAATTCACATTGAAGATGATATTCCTTCTCTGCCAAGCAGACGTTAGGTTGAACCACAATAAAGTCTGGAGTGGCGACATGTAGAAACTCTATCACCAGTAAAATTTCTTATACTAGTTATTTATTTCTAGTGACGAAACAAACGCTATGTAGAGTCACAGGACACTTATTCCATCTTTTATCTGAGCTCCTGTATGTCGATAAAAATGGTTTTGAACTGAGAATGCAACTCAGACCGCCCTTAACGCGGAATTTGATCCCTTCGTGGCAATACAGCTCGGCTACAATTTGTTGTTTGTTCAAAACTGCAGATTCCTCAACATCTCCACATATTACGTGTGAATGGGTTTGAATCCTGGCCCGGCACTAAAGATTTCATTATATATTATCAAGCTCTAGCATGAGAACACCTATCTGCTGGTGGATAATAATTTTGATTTTTAATGTTTTTTCATTCGTTGTCAACGCTAACGATATCTGACGTTTTTGACTCCCATTGGGACACAGAACTATTTGCGACATCACTGTAAGTTCAAGATGTTATTCCGAGCTGCTGGTGGAGAAAAATTCGGTAGCTGACGTCTCTTTGTGTGTAGTCAACAACGATATGAGTGGGGCTCTATTCCCAGTGAGCACTGAACTCTCCGTCGTATTATGTCTAGTTCAAACATGCTCACATGCCGCTGCTGATGCAACAAACCCATATTTAACGTTCGTTTTCTCTAGAATATAACAGCGATAGGTGCCGGGTTGGAGTCCTGGGATGGAAAAAAATTAACGTTTCTTCTCGTCATTTCAGTTAAAACATCTAGCTACTGGCAAGGAAATCCGATATGTCACAGTTGGTTGTGTTTCGATATCAATCCGATTAGACTCTGGGTTCTAATCCCTGTCCAACACAAAGCTTTACCTCACGGCATTTCAAGTGAGTTACTTGTGAATAAGCAATATTTAACATCTCTCGTAGTTCGTTAACAGGGACAAGAGATGCTGGGGAGGAATTCGCGTCCGTTAAAAATGTTTGTGTTATATAATTTGAAGTTGATATTTGCTAACTGATACTGTCTAAAATCGAGGTATATCACTCTCTGTATGCCTAATCAGGAATGACTGTTAGTTTGCGTCTGTCGTGAAATCTTTGCTTAGTCTGCCTGACCTGGGTTGGAATCCAAATGCAGAACGAGACGTTTCGTCGTGTCATTTGAAGTTCATATATATTCTCAACTAGCTGCTCGTGGAAATCTTAAATTTTTAATATCATTTTGTGTTAAATAATAAGTACTGTATGTTACTTTGAAGAGGGAAGTCATGAATACAACGAACTTACTGCGTGCAGTACCTATCTGTCGTAATAATGAGAGTGGTAACATTTCAGGTATGTCATTTATTGTAATAAATGTGAGCTTACAAGCCTTAAGGACAGTCTTATCTGTGATAAAGTGTTCCCTGATACTTGTAGCATCGTGGTATTACTTAACATCATGAGTTATTGCGATAAAGAGCAGTGTTTTCTAGTGGTGACTTGTTGGAACCATTTCCAATAGTCAAACGACTGTACCAAGGAGCGATTAGAGGAAAAAAATGGTTCAAATGGCTCTGAGCACTATGGGACTTAACATCTGTGGTCATCAGTCCCCTAGAACTCAGAACTACTTAAACCTAACTAACCTAAGGACATCACACACATCCATGCCCGAGGCAGGATTCGAACCTGCGACCGTAGCAGTCGCACGGTTCCGGACTGAGCGCCTAGAACCGCTAGACCACCGCGGCCGGCGATTAGAGCACCTGCTAGACAGCTGAGTTATGCTGGTTGCATGCGAATCGGGCGAAATGCAATTCAGGTCGTTCGGATACTTTTGAGTATGACTCTACATGAGTACCATGAGAAAACAGTGGATGGGCCGGGGTACATCACTAACACGCAGCTTGCTTGACGTCCTCCTACCTGCTTCCACCTCACCACCGGCGTCTGTCGGCCATATCATGCCTCATTTGTCTCATATTTCGACCTTTTTCGTCAACTACAGTTGCATACATACCAGTCTCCCAGATAATCGCCCACCCACGACTAACGATTTTTACAGCCTGCTGCTGCGCTGTGTTCCCCGGAATGTGATGGAGACCAAACACCCCTCCATCCAGTGGCCCACAGTGTGGACTACCGTCCACCAGCCCTTCCTCCCTACGAACGTCCGGGCACTGTGGTATCACATAGTCAACAGGAAATTTGCCACGAAGCAGCGCCTGAACAACATTGGCTTGTCAGAATCCGCTCTTTGTCGCCTTTGCCAGCAACTGGACACTGATGAACACCGTCTTGACATGCGCCTCATCGCAAGATGTTTGGCGCTTCGTGCACTAAATCATTGCCTGCTATCTCCGGGTGCCACCAGACACAATCGAACCTCGAATGTTCCTATACCCGGAGGACAGACATTTTCCCACCGCCAAATGTCACTCTATTACGTGGGTCAAAGGGTGGCTGTCGCTTATCTCTTTCATGAGGGATCTAAATCCCGCCTCGATTTCTGGACCTATTTACGAACAGCCCATGCAGCTCTCAAAACACGCCACGTCACCGAAAATTATTTGCTAACTATCTTCGAGCGGTCTTTGATAGACCTCAATTGAGTTGGGGGGGGGGGGGGGGGTACCTGGCGCAGAGGGCACCTACCCCTCCTCCCCCGGCGGTGTCTGAGTTTAAACCGCCTACGATCGATTCTACTTCTGACCTCCGCGAATGGGAGAGCGCGTCGCAGATTGCGCAGATTTTATTTCTTTTTGCTTTTCCTTTTCCTTTTCTTTTTCTTTACCCAGAATTTATATTTCTTTTTCTCTTTCGCCGATGTATTCACATAATTTCATGATAATAGTGAATATTACAAAAACACATGCAAATAAATAAATAACAACAACGCCTTCCACTGCTGTTGACTCCTGTGTCTCCCACTTCCCTAAGCACCACAGGCTCGGAGATGGTGAGGGGGACATTGTGGCCAGGCCTCGGGTTTCGACCTCTGCCCACTTTGCCCCCCGAGCCCCCACCGGTCCACTACCACAAAAAAATAAAAATATAAAAATAAAAAGAAAGAAAAAAAGAAGGAAAAAAGTGATCAGTGCGACGGAATGTCATACTTAACGCTCCGGGTTCGATTCCCGGCTGGGTCGGAGATTTTCTCTTTTTAGGGACTGGGTGATACGTTGTCATCATCATTATTTGATCCCTATCGACACGCAAGTTGCCGAAGTGGCGTCAACTCGAAAGACTTGCACCAGACGGACGGTCTACCCGATGGGAGGCCCTAGCCACACGGCATTTCCATTTTCCATTGACTCTTCCAGATCATTCTCTTAAATATCATCCTTCTCCTCGTTATCAGTAGATATTAGTAGATTACCAACTTGCAGGGCTAGGTGCCACACGTTCTGGCGTGTGGAAGCTACTCAGACACGTCACTAGGGAGCAACTCTGTAAGGCCCAGACGGCCCTGCATACTCCGCGAAGCAGAAGGCTGATTTTATGGTCACAACACTTGCAGAGTCTTTCTTGCCGAATCTGGTTCCATTAGAGTCGTTATTCACAATTGAAACGGACCACTAGGTTACACGATTTGTAGCCCAGTCCACGAGCAGCGAGCTCAGACGCACTAGATCAAACTAAATCACATTGGCTATCAAGCAATCCAATGCTAAGAAAATCCCTGGTCCCGACGGCATTCAAAACCGTGTTCTCCAGGAGTTCAAGAGTGGAGCCGTACCGGTCATCTTACAAGACCAACACTTACCTAACTGTTGGCAAACGGCTAAGGCCCTGACTTTCAGGAAGCCAGGGAAAGACCACATCCTTCCACAAAATTACCTATCAATCAGTCTGCTTCGCTCGCTCATCAAGAGTCTCGAAAGATAATACCAAAATGCATCACTAAGCACTGCATCACCAACGACACTCTAAGGCCGGAGCAATTCGGCTTTAGAAATCACCCGTCAACAACACAACAACTCCTCAGCGTAGATGTGTAAAAACGCGTACAAAGCCACAGGGTTTGTGTTCCTGGACATCGAAAAATCGAATGTCTCTGGCACAACGGCCACAAACGCAAACTAAGCGATGCTGGATTCCCCGATGGGCTCATACGTCTCACACACTCATATCTCAGCAACAGATGTTAACACTGATTTATGGGGCAAGCAATGGACACAGCACGGTATTCCGATGTAGACACGTAACAGTTAATGCACACCCAACGCATTTCCGAGAGAAAGCTAGATACCTCGGTGTCTGGCGGGAGCGGAAACTTACATGGGAAGACCTCACAGAATACGTTGCCAACACAGCGCACGTGAGCCACAAACAAATCTACCCAATGCTCAACAGGGAACATACGCTAAATAAGAGGGTATCGAGGTCCGTATACATGACGCTCATCGATCACGTACGCAGCTCTGGGGCTATGCTGCTCCTACACTCCTGCGCCGCCTGCAGGTCATACAGAACAAAGTGTTACGTATCATTAGCAACGCTCCACGCTCCACTCGCAAAGCTGATCTTCAAAATGAATAATGTCTTGAAACAAGGAAGTTTTCAGAAAACTCGCCACTCGACTATACAAAAACTCGACACACTCGACAATCCTTTCGACCTTACTCACAGCCATAGGTGGAAGCATAAGTGACCGAAGACACTGCGGCTACGCCTAAGCACCTACGGCGAGGTAACATACAAGCACGAGCGTCAACATCGGAGAGCCCCTGCACATTAGCAATACTGACTGAACATGCCAGCTGCTATCGCAACCGATCAACAGGCAAAGCCGATAAACACTAACGCACAAACTAAGCTCAAATGGTTCAAATGGCTCTGAGCACTATGGGACTCAACATCTTAGGTCATAAGTCCCCTAGAACTTAGAACTACTTAAACCTAACTAACTTAAGGACATCACACACACCCATGCCCGAGGCAGGATTCGAACCTGCGACCGTAGCTGTCCCGCGGTTCCGGACCGCAGCGCCAGAACCGCACGGCCACCGCGGCCGGCACAAACTAAGCGCCTGCACTACCCTACGTTCTGAATCGGTATATGACCTACTAGACACTAACCGATGATGAACTCAACTGTTACAGATATGCTGATGCTGGCCGAGAAGATAAACAACGGTACCCAGCCGCAGTCGCCAGTGACAACGCCTCACGACGTCAAAGCTGTCTGCCTGCATGATACCCACTACTACCTTACCTAACCCTTGCCTGATCTGTCGCAGATAGCGATCAATCCGCTACTGCTCTTAGTAGACGACCCGACTATCGCAGAGCTTTTTTTCCTTGGCTCTTGCCTTGGCACTTTTTTTCCTCTGTCCTTCAAACCTCTACCCTCCTTTAAATTTTCGACCCAATCTACAGTACTGGCCATTAAAATTGCTGCACCACGAAGACGACGTGCTACAGACGCGTAATTTAACCGACAGGAAGAAGATGCTGTCATATGCAAATGATTAGCTTTTCAGAGCATTTACACAAGGTTGGCGCCGGTGGCGACACCTACAACGTGCTGACATGAGGAAAGTCTCCAACCGATTTCTCATACACAAACAACAGTTGACCGGCGTTGCCTGGTGAAACGTTGTTGTGATACCTCGTGTAAGGAGGACAAATGTGTACCATCACGTTTACAACTTTGATAAAGGTCGGATTGTAGCCTATCGCGACTGCGGTTTATCGTATCGCGAAATTGCTGCTCGCGTTGGTCGAGATCCAATGACTGTTAGCAGAATATGGAATCGGTGGGTTCAGGAGGGTAATACGGAACGCTTTTGTGTTGGCCATCATGCTGTGTGGGTGTGGAGGGGCCCCACACTCTAAAAATTCGATTCTGTATCCACTCTTCGTCACGCCTTACTATTTAGCACCTAATTTCTTAACCTCTGTCTAACCATGATGTAAACGAATTGGAATCTTTCGGTGTCTCTGTGTCTCTTACAAGAAGTAATTTTTGAGCAGTGTATTCGCTGTTACCGTGTGTAATATATTGCACAACTCGGGGAGTCTTTCTCATTTCTTCTAGCAAGCCCATATTATCCCATAAATTTGTCTTCTACTCTTTCCCTTGTAACCTCCCCACAAAAATATTAAAATGAAATGAAGAATGTGTAACCTCCCACGGAAATAAGAATTAGATTAGTTTTAAATATCGTAACCTCTGAACAAAATTGGTTCCCATTCATAATCTCTGTGCAGAAGTGCATTCACATTTGATGTACCCACAAAATTCTTTTCTCATTTAATGTCAAGTTCGAAACAGAAAAATTCCTAAACCCAAAAATAATAAAAAAAATTCAGTAACCTGGTAAATTTTATGACGACAGCAGCGCTGCGCCTCGGCCCTGTATTCTGAATAAAAAAAGCAAAAATTCTTACCTCAATAAAAACTGCGAATATATTTGCTCTTACATAAAAAAATTTCGGCACAGCTTCGTGCAATGCTGGCCTAAGCTTCGTGATACATGAAAGGAATTAATTATTCATTGGATAAAATCATTAAATTGAAATGAATGCTTTTTTTAAAAAAATTACTTTATATTATAAAAATTATTATTGGGGCATTTTTTGAAAGAAATTGGATGACAGTTCACATATATTACTAGATACGCGGAAGGCTGCTTCTTTACCTTAAACAATAATACTCATCCTCCAGAGTCCCGACCAGAGCAGACTGCACACAAGCGCAGACACGCGCCGACTACTGCCGACTACCGCCGACTACCGTCGACTACTGCCGACTCACGCAGACTACAGTCGACTACTGCATACCAGCACAGACTACTGCCGACTAGCGACAAGCAACAACTAACTACATACTGCTCTCTGGTCAGAGACTCTCCTAAGTCTTCCCTGTTGCAGGCAGCGCATATAGCGCATATCCCTTACATAACCCTCCACTGGGGGGGCAAAAATTTGGCAGCGATGATGAGTCAATTGGGCTTGCCATGACCAACCAATTTCTCTTACTTTACTAAGTTTACAATCACAGAATATATGCATATATACAAGTGCAGAACATGAAATAAAATATAGTGCACATGCACTGAGTACAGAACATATCAAGCAATGACAAAATGTACACGCAATGAGTACAAAACACATTAACAAATGACAAAAGTGCACATGCACTGTAGTTCAGAACATATCAGGAAATCACAAAATCTATACGCAATGAATACAAATCATATTAACAAATGACAACAGTACACACGCACTGTAGTACAGAACGTATCAGGAAATCACAAAATGTATTCGTAATGAGTACAAATCATATTAACAAATGATATAAAGTGCACACGCACTGTAGTACAGAACATATCAGGAAAACACAAAATGTATACGCAATGAGTACAAATCATATTAACAAATGACATAAAGTGCACATGCACTGTAGTTCAGAATATATCAGCAAATCACAAAATGTACATGCAATGAATACAAATCATATTAACTAATGACAAAAGTGCACACGCACTGTAGTTTTTTTTTACTATTTTACAAGAACTAGGATAGGAAAGGGAAGGATTTCATCATGGTTGTAACACATTAGGTTGCACGCAGTTGCACTGAAAGTCCATATCTTTCTACAGAAGCACAACACCAAGTGAGACAATCTGAAGTTCTTTTCCCTGAAGTATTGATCAGTGTAGCCAAGACACTGAAATGTCGTATTAATATTCCATGTTATCATTTTGGTAGTACAGTAGGTACACCAAACAGTAGGACCATAATAACATCTCCATCGTTCAAGGTGGTGGACAGCATGTCGTGTCAACACCACGTTCTTGTAAGGTACACCAACGTAGAATTAGTGCAAAAAACAAATATAGTGCTCCATGAGCATCAGGATAGACAGGACAAACGGATATTGCAGTAATTTCTGGTAATTAAGTCAGAAGGTGAAGGACATTAAGTCTTATGCCATTCATCATTGATAATTACACTAGTCTAACTACTAATTTGAGTAATTCGTGGCACTCATCGCCCAGTTATTGAACATTTCTGTACCACTATGAAGTATTACAGAATAATGTTCATAAGTTATCTGTTTAAAGAGAACATTGGAACTTATTGACCAGTTACAAACCATCAGAAGTCATCAATCAAAACAGGAGCTAATGAGTGTAGCATCAAGCTACTGGTATTCATATATATATAGCATGTAAGTGACATAATATATATTTAAAATATAAGAAACAGTGGCATTCACTGGTCAGCAAGTATTGAATATTACAAAACATTTTTCATCATTCAAGTGACATATGATACACTTAAAAATAATTATTGGCACTGATTGATCAGTTACAAAATATCACAAGTCATCATTCAAAACAGTAGTTAATGAGTGTAGCATGAAGCTACTGGTATTCATATATATATAGCATGTAAGTGACATAACACAAATTTAAAATATAAGAAACAGAGGCATTCGTTGGTCAGTTTCATGAGTCAAGTGACATATGACATATTTAAAAAATGTAATGTACTGTAACTAATACTCAAAGTCTGTGATTAGAAAACATCATTCAGTATTACTCATAACTCTTTTAAATTGGTAGCATTATTTGGGACTGGTAATACATATTTTTTTTTTGTGCTAGCAACGCATTGTGTTGGGATCGATAATTAATTGCTGGGGCATAATAATATTTGCATTTGACTTATTGCTGAAAATGAAGATGTGTAACGTCATTCATCATGAGTCAGCTGTAGCAAGGTTATGAAACAAATAGAGTATATGTGATCACATTCATGAATGACACAGGTTTAATGACCAACAGCTTATAGCACACTAATTTCTTGAAAAATTTCTCCTGCATAAAATACAAAATGGATTATTAAACTGAAAGAAGAAACGCATATTATGCTGAAAAGTAGTGAACTTCGAATTGACAGGTAATGAAATGTGTATTAAATATATATGTTCTCTAGCTATCCTTTCCAAAACCTTCAGATATCATACCATGCGACATAAGACATACTGTCAAAACGAACTGCAACAAATACCTAAATAACTACATAGCATTTCTTAACTAACAGTAAATATATAAACTTCATCATTATTTTCATCTGCAAAGAAAAACTTCATTATCATTACTATCATCACCTGCAAAGAAAAACTTCATTATCCATATCACCATAATTCCATTATTATCATCACCTGTAAAGAAAAACTTCATTATCCATATTAGCATATTCTGCATCATTATTCATCACCATTCATTATCATCTGCAAAAAAGTCACTTCACTATTCATTATACAACTATTCATAGTATAGAGTTCCTTATTTCTAGCATATTTCATCACTAAAACTAAGATGTGTAGTTCTGTCTGACAGCCTGCATCAATCGCCTCGTATTCTGAAAGAAAATTAGTTAAGACTGCTATCATACGATGTGTATAGTATATTCTTGTTAATGCTTGTTAATTCTGATCCATTTACTCTTCGTGACGAGGTATTGCATCTTCTTTCGTTCATTGCGAAGGTGAAATTCCCATAATTTATTTCTTTTACACGTTATTTCTTTCTGAAAATGATAAACAATGATTAATGTCTTACATTTAAATCATATACCCATTAAATAAAAGCTGGTTTCTAGTGATAAAATTGAGCATACAGCATAGCATGACAGAAAACGTAATATGTCAAAAAACATAGACAGTGTTCAGATGCAGAAAATGTACACAGAGTATCACAATGTAGCAGCAAAAAAGAAAAAAAAAATTAAAAATAGTCACGATGTTGAGCTATCATAAAGCATAATGTCAAAGTCAACTGGTGTTTGTTATATCTTAAATATTTCATAGTGCATACAAACAACACAGGAAAACAATCATACATACATGAAGAATGGAAAAGGTGCACAGTCTGATGTGTAACGACAAGAAAAACGACCTGTTAACCTTACCTTGCCTGGCACTTGCCAAGAAGAAATACGATAATCTTCAGTAAGTGCTCATGTGAATACAATTGCATAAGTGGTCATAAAAAAATCAGGAAATGGCAGTACAGTGTGATAAATCATAAAGTATGTTCATTCAATAAAGGGTTTGATGTTGGAGATGTGGTGATTCCCTTTGGTTTTTCTGGTTCTCAAAGTTTCGACGTGTACTACATTGGGGTGAGGAATGCTGCGAATTCGATATGGACCTGCATATAGAAGCTCAAATTTACTACATCTACTTTTTCCTCTATTAGATAAATAATGTGTGCGTACTAATATCTGCTGTCCAATGTGAAAGTCACGGTGTGTACAAACCTGTTTTCGCTGTCTTCTCCGACGCTCTGCGGCACGTTTGATGTTGTTCAGCGCAAAGTCAATTATTTCATGGTGTCGTAGTCGACGAGATGTAGGAAAGGTTACTAATTCCTTAATTTTGTTAGGTGGCTCAACATTCTTCAGTATAACAGACGGAGATAGCATAGTAGATTCATTTGGTATAGAATTAATTACATCCTGGAATGAGAGTATGTATGTGTCCCAATCAATATGATTTTTATGGCAGTATATTCTGCACAGCTTACCAATTTCTTTCATTAATCGTTCACAAGGGTTCGAAGAAGCATAGTACCTGGATATATAGATCGGAGAAATATTTCTAGCTCGTAACATATGTGTCCATATAGCAGATCGAAACTGTGATCCATTGTCGGAAATTACTTTCAATACATGCTCTACATCAAATAGAAAATGTTTTACAAATGCTTTCGAAACAGTTTTAGCAGTAGCTTTGCGCAACGGAGTGAAGGTAACAAATTTTGAAGTGAGTTCTACAGCGACAAAGATGTAGCAAAAACCTCTATTAGTTCTGGGAATCGGACCAAAAATGTCTACAGCGGCCATGTGTCTCAATTTAACAGGTACAATGGGATGTAATGGAGGAATATGTGAAGTCGTATCTGACTTAGCTTTCTGGCAGATTTTACATGACGCTAAAACTCGTCGAATACGTTTCTCCATGTTGGTAAAATATCAGTTCTGTCTCAGTATAAGAAAACATTTTCTGCCTCCGTAATGTGCGTAACTTAAATGAGTATACCAGATTAATTTGTTAACAAGATCGTCAGGAATACATAATAACCAATTGTTGCTGTCAGGGTGAGAGCGGCGAAACAGAATGTTATTGCGCACAGCGTAATGGTTTCTAATGGTAACATTATTCCTATCTTGCCAGAGGTGTTTAATTTCTTTCCACACGTTGTCTTTACTCTGCTCTTGTGCTATGTCTTGTAATGATGACGAAATGAAATTTTCAAATGGAACTTGTTGAATGTACATGACGCTGAAATTTGCTTTGCAGAAGTTGGTTGTGATGTCTTGCTGATTGTTGCTGAGAGAACGGGATAGTGCGTCTGCTACAATATTTTGTGTACCGGGAATGTGAACAATTGTAAAATTAAATTCCTGCAAATAAAGTTTCCATTTACTTAATCCGTCGTGTGTAAATTTAGCGGAAAGTAAAAACTGTATAGCTCTATGGTCTGTGTAAACGGTCGTATGTCTTCCATAAAGAAAATGCCGAAATCTCGTAAATGTCCATACAACACATAATGTTTCAAGTTCTGTAACAGAGTAATTGCGTTCAGCAGGTGACAGAATGCGACTCGCAAAGGCTATGTTTTTAATTACTGTAGTGCCATCTCCTTCAATTTCCTGGAAAATGTGTACGCCTAAAGCGGTGTTAGAACTGTCGGTGGCCATGGAAAAATTTCCAGTAACATCTGCGTATGATAAAAGAGATGCATTCAATAAGGCATGTTTCAAATAACATTTTCGTGAACAAGATTCTGTGTATCTGAAGTATTGCTTACGTTGCTGAAAGATGCAACCTGTACTGTATCTAGTCAAATTCTATCTGACGTGCTATTATTTGCGGGAGGATGCTGTGGCATTTCAACTATTTGTACTGTTCCGTTATTTCTTCCTGACGTATTACGTTCGGGATGATATCTACTGTCTAGTTCATTCACGATAATTTGTTGTTGCGGATGATTCTGCTGCTGATAAGACCGACTGTTATTAAACGTACGCTGAAAATTGTGCTCATTATCTTTACATCTGTCATGATAGTCATTTCTATACAGTGCATTGCGATAGGAATTGAAATAGTGCGTTTTCTGTATGTAGTTATTTCCTTGTTGCTGTGCGTTACTATTTATTGGAGCTGATGCTATACGTGCAGGCGGCGAAACATTAAAGCTTGGTTGACCTTGCAGACTACATTGTTGGTTAGGTATGCTAACCGGCTGGTTTTGTTGCTATTGCGGTGAAACACCTCTATTGTTACCAAAATGCGTTCGCTGTTGCTGATAATTTTACACATACTGATGATTAAATTTTTGTCTGGTTTTAAAGCTCTCATGGTTGTCATTTTTGGAGTGTCTTATGAAAAATGTCATTTTCGGTGTAACTTGTCGTATCAGGTTTTCTTTACACTTTCATAATTATAGATAGATCGATAGTTGAAGAGCTGTTTTGATAGATATAAAGGATAGTAGAAGACAAGGCAGCAGTGCAGAAAACTAAAGATGAAATAGCACTACTACGGCTAGGGGCCCTGTGCACGCTATGACACATATTCAGTAAAGCCTAATGAATCCCCTGAGGTCTATTACGCGCTGCAAATAAATTTTAGCTTTTGCGTTACAGGCAATGCCGGTGAAAATTCAAAAACAAATTGCTGTATCCAAGCCAATGCTAGTTTCTGCATTACAGGTAATGGCGGTGAAAGTACAAAAATAAATCGACGTATCCAGTTCAAAGCGTGTACCTGTGCTCTGTCATTTTTAAAGACTTTAAATTTTCTCACTGATAGAAAATGTTTGTAATCAAAATTATCGTCTCTGTACGTCTGAACAGGTTCAGGATTGTTTAAGAATCTATTTGTCTGTGACAGTTCGGAATGTAACTCACGTACTCTCTGTAAATTACCCAAATTGTACTGGCTGTGTGAGTGTGAGAAATGTTCGGAATGTGGCGAATGCTGTGACGTGTTAGTGACTGTAACATTTTTCATCTCTGGTACCTCTTGCTGTAAATTTGACAATTTTCTACGTAATGTATTATTAGATGAACCTATCTCACTGATTGTCTGCCAAAAATTTTGGAATTCGGGTGTTTGATTAAACGAAACTGGTGACGTATCATCTGATTTGGTATCATTATTACTTTCGATAACGTCAATACGACTGGGGCGACTGGCCAATTCATCATATTTTTCAAAAATGGCTCTGAGCACTATGGGACTTAACATCTGTGGTCTTCAGTCCCCTAGAACTTAGAACTACTTAAACCTAACTAACCTAAGGACATCACACACAGCCATGCCCTAAGCAGGATTCGAACCTGCGACCGTAGCAGTCGCGCAGTTCCGGACTGCGCACCTAGAACCGCTAGACCACCGCGGCCGGCTCATATTTTATCAGTCAGTATTTTTACCTGGTCATCGTTTTTATTATCACAAGCATTAATTTGTTTTTGTATTTTACATGTGGTTTCGTTCAATTTTTTAACGTCTGCTTTGATGGCATCGGGATCCTGTATTAGTTCTAATTGTTCGAGTCTGTCGGTCACTGTCTGAAAGTCTACTGTGTGTGAATCTGTTTTTGATTTAAGATCGGAAATTTCATCACGCAATTCGGTGTTCAACTGTTTGATAGTATTAATTTCGTCTGATACTGTAGCAATATTGTTGTCTACGTATGTTTTTGCTTTCGTAAACAATTTACGTTTATCTTCCTGTGCAGTAATTGTTTCCATAATTTGTCGTTTTACTTTATTTTGTTCCTGTGTGAATTTACGGTAACACGTTTCACTGTTTTGTAGGTGGTGATTAAAACGTTCATCAATTTGGCTGTTCTGTTGGTCAAATTTCGCGTCTACTTTCGCATCCAGTGTGTGTGAAAGTTCTGCTGACATTAATTTAAACTGCTCGTGTAACTGTGTTGTATTTTCAGAGCATTGTTTAGCGACTGCACTAGTTTCGTGTCTAAGTGATTCTGTTATGGCTGCTTGTGTATTACTTAATTCTTGTGCAACAGCTCTAATTTCTTCACTACTTTTACTAGCACAAGCCTTAATTTCTTCACGTAATTGTTCTTTAGTATCATGACATTGTGTGGCAACGGCTGCAATCTGTTCACTAAGTTGTTTGTTCTGTTCATTCAGGTGGTTGTGTTTTTCATTCAACTGTTTGGAATTGTTGTCTAGTTTTTTATTAATTTCATTAATTTGTTATTTGAGATTTTCATTATTTTCATTAATTTGTTGTTTGAGATTTTCACTAAGTTGTTTGTGATTGTAGTCTTGTTCTTTTTTCGATTGTTTAAGGCTTTCATTAATTTGTTTGACATTTTCATTATTTTGTAGTAATAATGCCATAACTTGATCCCAGCCAAAATTAGCAGCTCTATTCTCTGTACTGTGTGATGGTGTATCTGCTTTTGTCACGATTTGTGTAACCATTTGATCATTCTGTAATTCACAAAAAGGTTTGCCAATGGGAAGTGCACTCTTGGTAACTATCTCGGAATCAAATAAATCTGACTTGTATTGACTACATTGTTCATCTTCGTGAAAAAAATTTATCTGTTCACTATTCAAATTTTGCAAACCGGGTGTGTCAAACTGCGCAGCGTTCATTGTATTGGAACATGCCGCGTCATCAATTGTTACATTTATTGTGGACATAGTTGAATTTGTTTGCTCATCATTAGCATTAAAATCATTACTAGTGGTCGGTAGGCACTGATTATCTATAAATGGAGGACTATCATTAAGACACTGAGTGTCGCAAGTATTATCGGTCAAATTATTCGAGTCGGCTATATCACTCATTACACATCGCGATGTACTGTTAACAGTTTTTCACGGCATTTTCCACAAATCAAAATTAAGCACAAAAATGAAACAAGGACAATGCAAAAAGTGCAACAAACACAACTACAACAAAGAGCAACAAATTGCCGATGATCTGTGAAAGAAAGAGTGACAAATTATTAAATGCATTGCGCCAGATGCAAACTACGTTTAAATAAATAAGAGCAGATATATGACTACTTCTCAGAAGATTCACAAGAAATACGATCCTGGTAGGGTCGCCAAGTGTAACCTCCCCACAAAAATATTAAAATGAAATGAACCATATGTAACCTCCCACAGAAATAAGAATTAAATGAATTTTAAATATTGTAACCTCTGAACAAAATTGGCTCCCATTCATAATCTCTGTGCAGAAATGCATTCACATTTGATGTACCCACAAAATTCTTTTCTCATTTAATGTTAAGTTCGAAACAGAAAAATTCCTAAACCCAAAAATAATGAAAAAAATTCAGTAACCTGGTAAATTTTATGACGACAGTAGCGCTGCGCCTCGGCGCTGTATTCAGAATAAAAAAAGCAAAAATTCTTACCTCAATAAAAACTGCGAATATATCTGCTCATACATAAAAGATTTTCGGCACAGTTCCGTGCAATGCTGGCCTATGCTTTGTGATTCATGAAAGAAATTAATTATTCATTGGATAAAATCTTTAAATTGAAATGAATGCTTTTTTTAAAAAAAAAATTACTTTATATTATAAAAATTATTATTGGGGCATTTTTTTTTAAAGAAATTGGATGACAGTTCACATATATTACTAGATTTGCGCAAGGCTGCTTCTTTACCTTAAACAATAATACTCACCCTCCAGATGGTTCAAATGGCTCTGAGCACATTGGGACTTAACATCTGTGGTCATCAGTCCCCTAGAACTTAGAACTACTTAAACCTAACTAACATAAGGACATCACACACATCCATGTCCGAGGCAGGATTCGAACCAGCGACCATAGCGGTCACGCGGCTCCAGACTGAAGCGCCTAGAACCGCACAGCCACACCGGCCGGCCGCTAGGTACTCTCACGAAACTTAAATATCAAGAAGATTCTGGATTAAATGTTGGATTTATGTCAAGTTCATTCTTACATGCGACTGAAGCTACAGACCAGAAAAGCCAGCCACTTCCAGAGCAACGAAAATGAAACGGTGAGGATGCAGCAAATGATTTTGTTCAATTTAGAGAGGCCAGGCGACACATGCGAAAGTTTCGCACTTTTATAGTTTTAAATAATAGCAGCATCTGGAATAAGTGTAGTCGTTGGGATAAGGGTGGCTGTGGGAATGAAGAGAAAATATCTTTTACAAAGAACCGAACTATGTGAAATGATAATAAGGAATTTATGGTACATACTTATATACACGTTTCCATGTATCCAAAAATGTGTTTTGCGATTGGAATGTTTATTCCGGCTTGTAAGAAGGGCAGAGGTCAGGAATTTCAGTAGGGCAACATGACCTGTAACTTTAAATCGGCAAACATTTTCAGTTACAGGAAGAACTTTAATCCGCAGTTGCAATAAATAAATCACAATTCGGGGTGACAGTGAGAGGTATGTTTGTCGTTTCGGAAAGCATATTCTCTTAGGAAAGTCAGTTTGGACGACGGTCAGAGATAATGGGCTACCGCAGTGGTCATGGTTACTATCTACGACCGATGATCCACAACAAATTATCCAGTTAATAAGTACTTTAAAACAAATACTGTGGTAGTTGTAATGGGATAGTATGAAAAGGGAGTCTGTTAGTCGTGACTAATAAGTTAGCATCATAAAAGCATTGGTATGAATCTGGGCGTTCGTGGAGTCTTTTTGCTTGTGACAGTTAAAAGTTCCTTTCATGTTAAAATTTTAGACAGATAACAAAACCGGTGTGCAAGCCTGGTAAAAAGACTTTCGTAACGACACCTCATTCATTCGTATACGATCAGTATGTGTTGAGAAAGAGATATGTTAACCTGAAAAGTAATATGTACGATTGTACACTGGGTATGCAGGCAATGAGAAGCTTCAGTGATCGACAAGTTGTAGTGCAGTAGACCGACATTAATAGCTCAAATGACTGATATTAACGCAAATTTTCAATATCAAGACAGGAGAGGACATTAATATGTTGAAATTCCGCTACGTAGCCAGCAAAATAAGGCGTGACGGGAGGAGCAAGGAGGACATGAAAAGCAGACTAGCGCCGGCTAAAAGGGCAATCCTGACCAAGGGAAGTTTACTAATGCTAAACACGTGCCTTAATTTGAGGAAGAAATTTTTGAGAACGTAGGTTTGGACCATTGTGTTGTATGGTAGTTAAAAATGGACTGTGGAAAACCCGAACAGAAGAGAATCGAGGCAGAGATGTGGTGTTACAGAATAAGGCTGAAAATTAGGTGGACTAAGAGTTCAGGAATGAGGAGTTTCTCCAGAGAATCGGCGACGAAAGGAATATATGGGAAACACAGATAAGAAGAACGGACAGGATGATGGGATATCAGGGAAGAAGTTCCATGGTACTAGGGAGAGCTATGAAGGGCGAAAACTGTTAGGGAATACATCCAGCAAATAAGTGGGGATGCAGAGTGCAACTGCTACTCGGAGATGAAGTGTTTGGTACATGTGGGAAATTGGTAGCGGGCCACATGAAACCAATCAGAAAACTCATGATTCAAAAAATAAAAATAAAAAACTGACTGGTCGAGCCCAAGTGGGAACCATAGTTTAGCTCGGAGAGCCAGTTGTGAAGCAAGATTGGACTTTTGGATTGCTAGTCCGGCACTTGGACAGTCGTTAAGCCCTGTTCATCGTCGCTCCAACAGTCACGTCATCGCTCCTAAACTTAATCTCCATCTTCCAGGACGAGGAGACAAAACACCTATTTTGCGATGATCCTATGTTTGAAGGTAACAGGTTAGCTTCCTTGTGGTGGTACAAAATACGTTCAGTGCCTTTAGCTTTCAATGTGGTGATAGGTGAAAGTATCTTGATATAATCAGTCCCTAGGACGAACATCTGTGCTAAATTACAGACATCTCCAAGTGTCACTTGGAATGAAGGCATATGAAGAGGTAACTGCAGTTCTTCTTCGTCATCAACATCAGCAAAACAAATCCTAAGCTAGCGTCTACACACACTCATTTAGTCATGGACACTCGAGTCACTCGTGTGACACGAGGGATACGCAAGCGGTCGATGTGGCTTCAAGTAAAAAAGTTTACACTCTCTTATGCTGCACATCAGATGTAAGAATATAAGTAGATAGTGTAAAACCACGTATGAGCACCCGTTGGACATCAGAAACTGAGTCCGAGTCTAATATTCGGGTTATATACTTCACAAATTAAAGCGCCGCTTCATGACCTGTCCCATTATTGAGATTAGCAGCTGTGAGATACTCTCCTGAGCGAGTGGGACATAATGAAACAGACTACACAACTGATGTTCCAAAAACTGTGCACACTCTCTGCCAGTCAGGCACAGTGAAATAACATTCGGTCGGAGTAACTGATTGTCCACTATAAAACAACGTAGTTACGCGCCGGCCGCGGTGGCCTCGCGGTTCTAGGCGCGCAGTCCGGAACCGTGCGACAGCTACTGTCGCAGGTTCGAATCCTGCCTCGGGCATGGATGTGTGTGATGTCCTTAGGTTAGTTAGGTTTAAGTAGTTCTAAGTGCTAGGGGACTGATGACCACAGCAGTTGAGTCCCATAGTGCTCAGAGCCATTTGAACCATTTGTAGTTACGCGAGAATTCTCAAATGAGTGCACGTGACCGTTACGAGCGTTCACGATACCGCCATGGTTAAAGAGGCTGTCGTCCATAAAAAGTACCTAACTGAATAATGGATCAGCAGTATGGCGCTCGAATAACCACTGACAAAACTTCTGATATATGTGGTAGTTTACAGGTGTCATCTCCCACACCTTCTGCTGATGAAATGGTTGAAATTGCTGTCTCCGAAGCAGGTGTCTTATAGTTAGTTTCGGAACCCCTACTGTAGCACTTACACGGTGGATATTGGTGGTCGGATCTCCATCTACCGTTTTCAGGATGTTCTCAATACCCACTCCATCCAATTAAGGCCGACAAAACCGTGTCGCAGCACGAATGCCATATTCCCTTAAACGCCTGTTCACAGCATTGACAGTCTGATGATTTGGTAGTCGTCTGTTTGGAAACATTTCCATATGCCGTCCTCTTTCTGCTGTAGCATTGCCTTCTGTTGCGCCGTAAAGGAGGTGCATATCAGCGTATTCACCATGTGAGTACGTCTTCGTACCTTACGGCGGCAGTCTGTGAACTTTCGACAGAATAAATGTACGTAATTAGTCTGTTGCCGCCACAGCACCATAGAGTACAAAGGACTACACCGAAGTGAACAAAGGCACTTCGTGCTAGAATCAACCGAGCAGTGTAAAGGTGTGTACAAAGCAATATCAGTCGATATGCTAGCGAACACGACACGCCAAAAGCCTGTACTGGCCCATGATGTAATACATCATAGCTCGGAAGTAAGGCAATTACAGACAAAACTTCATACACATTTTACTATTTTTCTGATGCATACGTTACACCCCTATAGTGTGAACAGTTGCTTTTGAATCACCCTGTGTAGAGTATGAGAAGCTCCCAATTCATGGACATGACATCCTTTTGGCCTTAAAAAATCATACTCTTTTCTCTAGACTAACACAGAAAATTTAATATTCACTTTACGTTTGGTGCAATAGGGCTCACAGATTACGCATATATGTTCACATTTGCAGTACAGACAGCCATATTTTACAGTGTCTACTGCAGATACTCTGTCCTATAAAACTGAATGTAGCAAGCTAATACAGGTCTTAGTCCATAGAAAAACAGCAAACTATTATCGTGATTCCAATGTACAGAAAAGGGGAGGGGCCTCATTTGTGGGGACTGTGGCCAGATGACGGCCACGCATTTTGCTGCAGTGTATCTGTTGTGCTGGAAATCTGTGTGCCAGGGTCTTGAACCGATCCCATTCCGCAGTTCGGTGAGTTCTGTATGAAGAAGCACAGAGAAAACAGTAGGGACTACTTCGGAGTTGTTCTGTTATTCTAAAGTGTCCCCTTTAAAAAATTAAGAATGACAGTGCTGGAAACTTCAAAGTTAGACAGTCCTCTCTTTACTTATTCTGATCATCACTAAACTGACACACATTTTTTTTTTCAGGACAAAGCAAACTGACTTTCAATGATCCCTACAAAAGAATAGCCCTGCCTAACAATAACCTATACCTTTCATGAATCGCATACCTCACAAAAATCTTCGTTACTCGAACTACTGCAATACAGCGAACGCCAATACTGCCAGCTAAATGAAAGATTCTAACCATTGAAGACACTAACTACTGATAGGCATAGTTAGCAAATGAAAGATTTTGATAGGGAACAAACAATGTATTTACCTTAATAGTGTTCGAAAGTCATCATATATATATATATCCAGTCTTACAAATTTCCTTTTTCTGACGGACACCCGTCCAAATCGTCCGTTCTCAAAACTCTGGCATCTCTCTCTCCACATCCACCACTGCTGACGGCTCGCCTCCAACTGCAACTGCCCAACACTACACTAGCGAATATTCCAACAATGAGTCCAACCAGCCACAGTCTGCACACAGCGCACTCAGCGATTTTCATACAGAGCACTATGTGGCGTTACCAACATAAAACCCCAAACAGCCTACTTACAATTCATCTTGACTGATTGTTGAAATCAACAGTATTGCCATCGCGCTCGACATCGTTGAGGCTCCAGTTCAGTATGTTCGCAGACATTCATTGCTATAAATGCATGAGAGTTTGTAATGAATAAGATGTGTATACCTCCAGCTCCCGAGAGAAGGCAACTATCCCCCCGGACCACCCCCTTGCGCATGCCTGTGGCTGATAAGAGGAAAAACCGCTACACAAGCACAATGTATTACATTAGCTGAAGGTCTTACTTATTGCCACTAAGCGCCCTGGCTGAGAAGAAGCTAGTTGACAGAGGCAGGGTGCGTGTTATTTCATCCACCAATGGTTCCACACGGCACTCTGATCTTTGTACTTTTTATGTTTGTGGTACGTCAAGTTGAGAACTTAAACACCTATAACAAAAAGAAGTTCAATGCAGCTCTAAAAAATTCACGATAAAATCAACTTTGACGTTTTCCGACGGTCATTAAGAAGCCAAAGCTTGGTCGACTTTCTTCCGTAATGCTGTGTGGCTGTGTGATAGAATTTTCGATTACAACATGTTAGCTGCTGGTTCAGTTCCCAGCCCAACAGAATTTTAAACGAAGTTTCGTCTTACGTGAACGTTTCCCTGAAACGAAAAGTACAGAAGAATGAACAAGAACTTAATGTTTTTTATAATACAAAAAATATTTTGTACAAGGCCAGTGTTTGATATTTGCAAAGGAAACTGAATTTTTGTTTGCGTTACGCAATTATAAATAAGATGATTTGCAAAAATGGCTCTGAGCACTATCGAGCGGTCTAAGGCGCTGCATTCATGGACCGTGCGGCTGGTCCCGGCGGAGGTTTGAGTCCTCCCTCGGGCATGGGTGTGTGTGTTTGTCCTTAGGATAATTTAGGTTAAGTAGTGTGTAAGCTTAGGGACTGATAACCTCAGCAGTTAAGTCCCATAAGATTTCACACACATTTGAATATCTGAGCACTATGGGACTTCACTTCTGAGGTCATCAGTCCGCTAGAACTTAGAACTACTTAAACCTAACTAACCTAAGGACATCACACACGCCCATGCCCGAGGCAGGATTCGAACCTGCGACCGTAGCGGTCGCGTGGTTCCAGACTGTAGCGCCTAGGATCCGCTCGGCCACCCTGGCCGACGAAGATTTGCTTTTTTTGATAAAAATAGCATGTATTTCAAGAACGTTTTATTTATACGACTTAGTCACTCCAACTAAACGAAAAAAATGAAACGAAATGATAATGAGTGAAACAAGGTTCGAAGCAGCATTTATGAGTCTCGATCGGTATAGAGTCTTTTCCTATTCTCATGTATAATAAACATAACGGAAGTGCTAGTAAAACATGAACACGCACCTCTGTTGAAAACTGTACGTCAGCCTGGAATCAAACCTAAAACCCTCATATAGCACACGAGCATTATGCCAGTCACATTCAATGTCGAACAAAATCAACCTTGCTTTAGCATTTTCACACAGCTGCATCGAAGAATTTGAGAATCTTAATATCTGAGTTTCGAACTTTACATATCATAAATATAAAAAGTTGAAAAATCATGTTGGTGTCAGGTCATCTTGTAAGACATATAGAGTTACTCTAGCGCTGAGAAAACGGTGGCCCACCTACTGCAGTGCTCCCATTATCGTTCAACCGCGAAGAGTCGTTTTTCTGATCGTTATTACAAACCTCAGCAGCCCAATCATTCAGACAGACAAGGTAGCTGACTCCAGAAAATTACATAGTCCTTCACGGATAGGTCATTCTTTTTAATATGCTAAATCCCGCGATACTCATCGGACGGACAATGTGGCAGTGTTGTGTAGCCTACCGTACCTTCCTCGCCAAACTAGTAGCGGAAGTTGCATGCAGAGTGATGGTGGCATCGACACTGTGCAGAGGGTTACGAAACCGTGACGAGGTGACGCCCAGCTGCTGGGTGACTGCAGCTCGGGGAAATCTGGCGAGCAACGAGGTGGAAATATGCATGGCTTTTGTATTCGCCTCTGACTCCATAATAGGCTCTCTTATTTATTCACTCCACTAGGAACCACGCACGGTCTAACAGAGAACAGATGCTGTGCTGTACACCAATTAATTGCATGGAAGAGGACGCTGCGACCTCTAATGTCATAATATCCGCTTCGAGTTAATGAAAGCAGTAACAAGATAAGAGGGTGGGGCTGGGTTCAACTCAGTGACCAACGAAGAACGGAAGGAACACCGGAGGGAGTGGCGTCAACAGTGTGGTGACTAGAGCATTCAGTGCCTGGGCAACAAATTTCTTCAGTTCTTTACTGCTCAAATAACTAATCGCTAGTACACCAAGCTACGCTAGTTCAAATAGGTGTCGTCACGCTGCCTCAAAAAAATATGTTCTACAGCATAAGTGGTGACGATTAGAAGCTTCCATTCAACAAAAGAGACCAACATGAAGCAGTTCACTGTCTCACGTACTACAGAACTAGGCTAAAAGATGTACAGGCTAAAAAATAAAATCCTAACAGTCATGTTTCTCATCACCCAGAATTATCACGATTATACTAACATACAGGGTGATTCAGAAAGAATACGACAACTTTAGGAATTTAAAACTCTGCAACGACAAAAGGCAGAGCTAAGCACTATCTGTCGGCGAATTAAGGGAGCTATAAAGTTTCATTTAGTTGTACATTTGTTCGCCATTTCAGCCAATAAAGTTTTTGGTCCCTTTTTCTTCGAAGGTGCTACTGTAACTGGACTACAGTATCTGGAGATGTTAGAGAATTGGCTGTTCCCTCAGCTCGAACAAGAAGCACAACAATTCATATTTCAGCAGGATGGAGCGCCACCACATTGGCACTTATCTGTCCGTAACTACCTGAACGTCAACTACCCGAGGCGATGGATCGGCCGCCAGGCAGCCCGTGACACAGCACTTCATCACTGGCCTCCAAGAAGCCCTGATCTTACCCCCTGCGATTTTTTCTTATGGGGGTATGTTAAGGATATGGTGTGTCGACCACCTCTCCCAGCCACCATTGATGATTTGAAACGAGAAATAACAGCAGCTATCCAAACTGTTACGCCTGATATGCTACAGAGGGTGTGGAACGAGTTGGAGTATCGGGTTGATATTGCTCGTGTGTCTGGAGGGGGCCATATTGAACATCTCTGAACTTGTTTTTGAGTGAAAAAAAAAACCTTTTTAAATACTCTTTGTAATGATGTATAACAGAAGGTTATATTATGTTTCTTTCATTAAATACACATTTTTAAAGTTGTGGTATTCTTTTTGAATCACCCTGTATTATACACTGCTGGTCGTTAAAACTGCAACACTAAAATAGACCCATACTAACTGAGATGACAAAGTCATCGTATAGCGGTGTAGTCATCTACATTTGTCGGTAATATCGAGTACACAACATACAGAAGTGCAGTGCATTGTCGTAGCTGTCATTTGTACTCAGGTTATTCGTGTCAAAAGGTTTCCGACGTGATTACGGCCGCACGAAGGGAATCAAGCGACCTGGACGCAAAATCGTAGTTGAAACCAAATGTGTGGGACATTCCATTTCGGAAATCGTCAGGTAATTCAGTATTCCCAGTTCCACTGTGTCAGAAGCATTACTTCTCACCACGGACAACGCAGCGGCCAACGGCTTTCCATTAACTACCGAGAGCAGCGGCCTTTGCATATATTTCTCAATGCTGATAGACAGGCAGCACTGCATGAAATAACCGCAAAAACAAACGTGGGACTTACGACGAACGTATCCGTTAGGACACTGCGGCGAAATCTGATGTTAATGGACTAAGGCAGCAAACGACAGACGCGATTGCCTTTGCGGACATCACGACATCGCCTCTCCTGGATTTGTGAGCATATCGGTTGGACCCTAGACGACTTAAAAAACCGTGACGTGGTCAGATGAGCGCTATTTCAGTTGTTAGTAGCTGATGATAGGGCTCGAACGTGGCGCAGAGTCCTCGAACCCATGGTCAAGAAGGCACTGTGCAAGCTGGTGGTGGTTTCATAATAGTCTGAGCTGCGTTTACGTGGAATGGACTAGGTTCTCTGATCCAACTGAACCATTCAGTGGCTGGAAATGATTATTACAGCCGTTCACAGACTTAATACCCCCAAACAACGACGTAAATTCAATGGATGGAAATGTGCCATATCACCGGGCCACAATTGGCTTGAAGAACGCCCTGGACAACTCGAGCAAACGATATGGCCACCCAGGCAGCCCGGTATAAATCTCATCCAACATTTTAGGGACAGATCAACTCGTGCACATAATCCTACAGCGGCAACACCTTCGCAGTTATGGATGGATGGAGGCATCATGGTTTACAATTTCTGCAAGGGGCGTCCAGTGACTTGTTGAGTCCATGCCACGTCAAGCTACTGCACCATGGCGGGAGAAAGAAGGTCCGATATGATATTTTCAGGTACCCCACAACTTTTTCACCTCTGTGTGAAACGAAGATACTATCCACCTTTAAAGAACACTGTTTTACTGACAAACGTTGTAATTAACGTTTATTCAGGGTAACTTGTATTTTACAAAAATTATGTTTCTGTCAATACAGATGTAAAGAAAATGTAATACGGATGTATATACCGCCATGTTTTCTGGGACTTTCGTGTGATGCAAACGTAAAACATAGTGCCTTGACCCAATAGGGAAAATTTCATCCACGCCCAGGTTCCCGGGTTCGATTCCTGGCGGGGTCAGGGATTTTCTCTGCCTCGTGATGGCTGGGTGTTGTGTGATGTCCTTAGGTTAGTTAGGTTTACGTTGTTCTAAGTTCTAGGGAACTGATGACCATAGATGTTAAGTCCCATAGTGCTCAGAGCCATTTTTTGAAAATTTCATCTGACAAAGAAACGTAATGTTAAGGGAAGAGTATGTCTGGTGGTAAGGAAGGTACAGGTATTTCCAGAGCCACAGCGTTTAACAGAGTGCATTTCCACTACTTCGCTCATTGCCGAATACTGTTCAGTTGAGAGCGCGATCGTAAGATTTAATAGCAAATGTAATGATAGGAGATATATCATGTGGCGGGTTTTCTAGAATGTGTTCGTGTATGCAAAGTCTCTGGTGGTCTTGATTCCCGTTCTCATGTTAATGGTACCAGCCTTCCGACTGCAGAGACCTGTTGGAGTGTAGGACTGTATCATAGTTAACTTTATCATCTTCTAGACGACCAAATAGCGAACTAATACTTAGTATGTACTGCGTGGCTCTCGTGGTCAGGTGTAACTTTGAGAAGATGGTGCGTTTGAGGTGGAGCGTTATTCCCCCCCCCCCCCCCCCCCCCCCACAAAAATTATTCGGTCGACTGTGTCTGCAGAAAAAAATGTGGTCATCAGTCCCCTAGAACTTAGAACTACTTAAACCTAAGTAACCTAAGAACATCACACACATCCATGCCCGAGGCAGGATTCGAACCTGCGACCGTAGCAGTCGCGCGGTTCCGGACTGAGCGCCTAGAACCGCGAGGCGTCTGTACATTTGGTGCCTTTATTTAGTTGAGGGAATATCGATTGTAGTGTATTGGACGCACGTTTGCCTGTTCTCTAGACATGGTAAAGACCGTAGTTGGTTTGGAAACAATATTGATCATCTGGAATCTGTCACATCATCGACTTTGGTATTCGAGAGTGCAAATATAAGTTTACTCTATTTGTTTCTCGTTAGTCAATGGTTTACAGCATGCTGCACCTCACTAAAGTTTGGTGTTTCTGGAAAAATAATTTGCAGTCTATATCTAGTGCATTATGTCGTATTAGCGATAGGGAGGCTACTGCTGCGTGCTTGATATCGAGAAGTACTGCAAAAATTGTATAATAGTATGGCGAAAATATGGTTGTTCTTTTAATCGAGGAGTGTGGAGATGTCTGTAGATATGTGAGCAAGAAATTGGAAACAGTAACGCGTTTGTGCCGTTGTGAAACGAGCCGGTCTTTGCACGTCAGTTCTGAGAGAGTGATTTCGGTTCGCTGATGTAAAGGGGATGATCTGGTATGGTGGAGGATATGAACTGCATGTTTACTAGATCGAGACAGTACTCAGTGATATATTCCCTTGTTGTAGATCGGTTTCTCGCTCCAATATTCTGGCAAGTGTCGTATTCATTTGATGACCTGTAGACAAATTTGCTATGTTTAGTTTTCGGTGCGAAATGGTGATCAGTGGAAAATTGTTTATTACCACTGAGTGTAACGTCTGTAGAAAGAAAGAACAGGTTAGGAGTGTATAGATTGAGGGAGCTGTCGGTGCAATTCAGCAATCTTAGAAAAATAACGACAGAAAGACCCTGAAAGAAAATGTCCGATTGATTGTGGTGGGATATAGGAGTGGTGAGAAGATTTGCATATGTTGAGAGCAGGAAAGCTATCACGTTATGTCCGGGAGGAAGGCTGAATTCGGCGTTATTTTGGTAAACAGGTTATGTTAAGGCAGGAATTTTGGCGCACACAAGCTGAGACAACAAGAAAGCGAGCGTCAACTACTTCTGGGGCACTATAAAGTTACGGAGAGCTGCATTTGGTTAATTTTTTTTTTTCACAAAGCCATGTGACGTAAGAATAAGATTGGGAGTGTTTTAGATGGCGATGTGCCACTCAAGCTGGGGCGGGCACATGCGGTTGAACGCATATGTCAACACGCTCTGTGCTATTCTGCCTTCAATGGTAAAGACAAGTGGCGCCTGGAGATGCCTCGAATATGAGACTGGCGTGAAGGCGCTTTGGAATGCTATGACAGTATACCGGTGACTGTGTAGAGGCATGCAACTTTCAGCGGTGTTCGCCGACCCCGGCTCGGGGACTGTGACGGAGTGCGCAGGACCCGAGCTGCGGCTGCCTCACTTCGAGGGTGTTGTAGCAAGCAGCCCTAAATGGAGGTCTGTGAGTGCTTTGACAGCTGACGGCTGTGTCGACCGCACATGCGATCGCGTCATCATCAGTGTCTAGCGGATAGGAATTTCTCAGGTGTTACGTATGAATGGGGATGCCACCCCCTCATGCTTGCGGAAGCCGAGCAGGGGCTGTGCGCGGTTTGACATCTAACTGATGCATCACTTATGGCTACCTCCTGTTTACTCTACTGGAAAGGGGGCAGTGGACTGTGCTTGTGTGCGTTGTTTGCATTATTTCGCGAGTGGCTCTGTAGGACCTGCTATGTGCTATTTCGAGAGTTTACGAGTACTGAGCGTGTCTGTACATCAGTGTGAAGGATTATTAGGAGCAGTTTGCTATTGTGTACTGAAATTACGAGTTGGTTGCGTGTCTGTGGGCTGTGCAACATGGCCCCAGGCACACCAGGGTGGATCTTTTGTATCAGTGTGATAGATATACTCTATCGTTAAATAAGTTGTTTGAAAATAAATAGAGTGTACTCCATCCTTGCCCCCCCCCCCCCCCAGCAGCCCAGAGCAGGCTGAGTCGTTTTCCCACCATTTTCCCTCACCATCTTGGCTTACGTCACGAAAAGGACGAAAGCGTCCTCTTTTGGTAGTGCTGAGTACTAGACCTCGCGGAATTTATATATATATATATATATATATATATATATATATATATATATATATATATATATATATATATATAGTGTGGACTGAAGAGATCATCCTTGATGACTTATTCTGCTAGGATGGGTTGTAAGAATAAAAGGAAAACACTTTATTTACCACACATTCAGTTAGGCTTGGGCACGCAATGGGTCCTTTAGCCTGCTGTCTTTGGTGATGTCTATCTCCTGTGGAGGGTGAAATGTATCAAGGCTGTTGTGTGTGGCTGCTTCCTCGTGTTATGACAGATTGCTTATGGGGGGTGAAACGTTATTGACTTCGGTACTCTATACTTGTGCCATCTTGCAGGGTTTACCGTTCCTACCGATTGTAATTGTCGAACTTCGTCCCTAAGGGCATCGATCTTGTCAAAAACTCGTAGAGCCTTATCATGGACCTTCTCTTGTATAGTGGTCTCGTGGAGTGCGGTGCGGATGTCGACGTTTCTTGTTCACCATGGAGCTCCTGTGATCCATCGATAGCAAATGTTTTGCAGCGCTTGGAGTTTGTTGTAATTGGAGACGCACGTAGTTCCCCACGAGTTGGAGCCATACAACATTGTGGGTTCCACCGTTGCCTTATAAAATTGGAGTTTAGTCTTAGGGTTGAGATCCTTACTCTTCAGGAACGGAATCAATGACCTGGCCATCTTCTGGGCTGCCGTCTTCTTGTCGTCAATATGCTGCGTAAAGAGTAATTTTTTGTCAAGGTGGACACCGAGATACTTCACTCCCGGCGACCATGGGATAAATTGGTCAGCTATTTGGAGTCTGTCGTTCAGAACTGGTTTCCTTCGTGTGAACAGAACGGTTACCGTCTTCGTCGGGTTGACGGTTATCTTATTTTGCAGCGCCCAGCGTTCCATTACAACAAGTTGCTGTTGCATCCTAGCGATTAGCTGGTCCAAGCGTCGTCCAGTTGTCAGAAAGGCCGTATCGTCCGCATAAAAACTCGCCGTAACATGGGGGACTGTTGGGATGTCATTTATATATAAGTTGAAAAGCAGAGGGGAAATGACAGAGCCCTGCGGAATTCCTGCGGATATCAGTTTCATTTCGGAGTTTTTGTCGTCGACTCGGACATACAGTTTTCTGTCCTGCAGAAAGCTGTCTATGAGTCAAATGTAAGAATCCGCAATAGCGGTAGTGCGATGCATTTTGACGATAAGGTTGGGCCGCCACACCGTTTCGTAAGCTTTTTCGATGTCAAGGAAGACACCAATCGTGAAGTGCTGCTTGTTGTATCCGTCTTGTATCCGTTCGGTGATCCGTAGAAGTTGAAGTTCGGCAGATAACTTGTCCTTGAAACCGAATTGTTCGGGTCGTATAACATCATGCGCTGTAAGCGTGTCATGGAGCCTCTTCGACAGCACTCTCTCGAGCACCTTGCCAAGGGTTGGCAAGAGGCTAATTGGCCGGTAACTGTTGGGTTCTGCTGGGTCTCTACCTGGCTTGGGTATTGGAACTACTCGAGCCGTCTTCCATGCCGTAGGAAAATATCCCTGCAGAAGACAGCTGTTGAGAATTCGGGTAAGGAGCACAGTTGGCTTCCTGGGCAACTGTTTCAAATCGGTGTTGCTTATGGAGTCGTTGCCCGGCGCATTATTCCGAGTCTTCCGGATAATTTTACGGATCTCTGCTGGTGTGGTGAGTTGTGGGTGGCTCTGCACAGGCGCAGTACGAAAAGCAGTCCATTCTGCTGTAACGACGGCTTCCTGTTCTTGCAGGCGGATGTCTTTCACGGGGGCCGCTGGTGTAGACATCTGTTCTTGGTAAGTCGTAGCATACAGCTCCGCCTGGGAGAGTTCGTCATAGAGGAGGCCATCTGGTCCTCTGACGGCTCGTTTAGGTGGCCGCTGGTGTCGTATGTTCTTGATTACCTGCCATTCGTTCTTGGTTCGAAGTAAGAATTCATCCATCTTATCTTCCCAGACCTGCTGTCGCCACACGGCTACTCTCCTGTGCAGTTCTCGTGTTAAGACATGTGTTTCTCGTCGATCGATAGGGTTTCTATAGCGGAGCCAACGTCGGCTGTTCCTGTTTCTCTGTGTCTTCAGTTGTTGGAGTAGAGGCGGGAACTCGTCGAAAGCTACTACAGGGTAGACCGTGTGAGTAGTTGCCCTCCGTTTGGCTACCTTTATCTTCTGCGTCAAAGTTTGTACCGCGATGTCGATGGTTTCCGGTGTTGAAACGTCCTGCGTCGGGCAGATATTGTTGTCAAGGTATGTCCGAAATTGATCCCAGTTCAGAGTTTGTGAGGTTGGGTGCGGAAGGTTGGCCGTGGACTGTGATGCCCAGTTCTTCTTTCATGGCAATCAAAGTTCGTCCACGAGGGTTCGTACGCCGGGAATTACACGCGACGTGCTTGCTGTTAAGGTCACCTCCTAGGAAGATTTTGTCAAAATTGGTGAAGATACTCCTTGGGTCCACTGGCACCAGGTTTTTACCGGGGCTGTTGTACGCCGAAATGAAAGTGATGTTGCCTGCCGCAGATCGAACCGTTACTGCTGTTGCCTCCAGATGTTGGAGGTGTGGTAGCGTTTCTTGATGGTGCCGCAGTTCCCTTTTAAGCAGAACTGCGGTCCCTCCATCTCGTTGGCCTTGGCTGTCCGTTTTATAGACGCACATGCTACGAAATCTGAGCTCAGTTGTTGGACGAAGGTGCGTCTCCGATACAAGTGCGATGTCGATTTTGTGACGTTGTAAAAATTCAGTGAATTCTGTTTTCTTGTGTTTCATTCCGTTGGCGTTCCTTATATAGATTTTCAGATTTCTCGTTGTCCCAGGCCGATCCATCTTAAGGTGTTCCAAAGGCCTTCAATACACTTTCGATTAAAGAAAGTATCCCCAGTAGTTCTCGCTGCACGGCGGTGAGAAGTTTGTCGACATCAGAGAGCGCTGTAGCTATAGAATCCATCAAATGAGCTGGTGAGACGTAGGTTTCCGGTTCCGATCGGCGTGGTGGTGCTGCGTGGGCGTATGAATAATGCTGGCGGTGCTGTCGAGGTGGAAGTGCTTCAGGAGGAGGCTGTGTTACTGGCTGCCGTGTCGCCGCCGGCTGTTCTTGTGACGTTTTCTGACGGTGGGGCGGAGGGTGTGGCGTCAGGTTGGAGTTCCGTATTACACGAGTCCTCCGTTGAGAGGGCTGCGGGGAAGACCGTTGTGTGTATTTCCGGAGAAGTTCCTGGTATTTCTGGCAACCACGCCATGTGGCAGGATGGTCCTTTTCACAGCTAGCACATTTCGGTGGAGCCCCTCGGGGATGAGTACATGCTGAAGATCGGTGTTGCCCTCCACATCGAACGCAGCAAGCAGGCAAGCTGCAATAATTAGCCGTGTGTTCGAATCGCTGGCAGTGGCGACATTGAACAGGTCCTTCTTGTCTGTTGTAGGTTTCAATAACGACTTTAGTATATAGAAGGTATTTGATGTCGTAAATCTTGTAGTTTTCCTTTTGGGCTGGCAACGTGACACAGTAAGCATCTTGAGGTCGTAATTCCTTCGTGTGGTCGTCTCGATTTTTAAACTGGTGGACGTTGATGACAGGGAAACCCTTCTCTATCAGGGCGGCTTTCAGTTCTTCCTCCGTAACTTCGGCAGGTAGACGTTTGACAACCACTTTGAGGTCCTTGTCCTCTGCGGCCTGATGTGTAAAAAAGTGTATGTCATTCGACACAAAGAAATTGATGGCCCGTCGTTGATCTTCATAGGAGTCAAAGTGATATTTGATCCTGTCTCGTTGGTAGATGGCCTTAAGACTGCCGTCAATATTCGCTTTCAGCGCCTTATTGAGTTCAATGTAGTTCTTGGTATGGTAAATACACTCCTGGAAATTGAAATAAGAACACCGTGAATTCATTGTCCCAGGAAGGGGAAACTTTATTGACACATTCCTGGGGTCAGATACATCACATGACCACACTGACAGAACCACAGGCACATAGACACAGGCTACAGAGCATGCACAATGTCGGCACTAGTACAGTGTATATCCACCTTTCGCAGCAATGCAGGCTGCTATTCTCCTATGGAGACGATCGTAGAGATGCTGGATGTAGTCCTGTGGAACGGCTTGCCATGCCATTTCCACCTGGCGCCTCAGTTGGACCAGCGTTCGTGCTGGACGTGCAGACCGCGTGAGACGACGCTTCATCCAGTCCCAAACATGCTCAATGGGGGACAGATCCGGAGATCTTGCTGGCCAGGGTAGTTGACTAACACCTTCTAGAGCACGTTGGGTGGCACGGGATACATGCGGACGTGCATTGTCCTGTTGGAACAGCAAGTTCCCTTGCCGGTCTAGGAATGGTAGAACGATGGGTTCGATGACGGTTTGGATGTACCGTGCACTATTCAGTGTCCCCTCGACGATCACCAGTGGTGTACGGCCAGTGTAGGAGATCGCTCCCCACACCATGATGCCGGATGTTGGCCCTGTGTGCCTCGGTCGTATGCAGTCCTGATTGTGGCGCTCACCTGCACGGCGCCAAACACGCATACGACCATCATTGGCACCAAGGCAGAAGCGACTCTCATCGCTGAAGACGACACGTCTCCATTCGTCCCTCCATTCACGCCTGTCGCGACACCACTGGAGGCGGGCTGCACGATGTTGGGGCGTGAGCGGAAGACGGCCTAACGGTGTGCGGGACCGTAGCCCAGCTTCATGGAGACGGTTGCGAATGGTCCTCGCCGATACCCCAGGAGCAACAGTGTCCCTAATTTGCTGGGAAGTGGCGGTGCGGTCCCCTACGGCACTGCGTAGGATCCTACGGTCTTGGCGTGCATCCGTGCGTCGCTGCGGTCCGGTCCCAGGTCGACGGGCACGTGCACCTTCCGCCGACCACTGGCGACAACATCGATGTACTGTGGAGACCTCACGCCCCACGTGTTGAGCAATTCGGCGGTACGTCCACCCGGCCTCCCGCATGCCCACTATACGCCCTCGCTCAAAGTCCGTCAACTGCACATACGGTTCACGTCCACGCTGTAGCGGCATGCTACCAGTGTTAAAGACTGCGATGGAGCTTCGTATGCCACGGCAAACTGGCTGACACTGACGGCGGCGGTGCACAAATGCTGCGCAGCTAGCGCCGTTCGACGGCCAACACCGCGGTTCCTGGTGTGTCCGCTGTGCCGTGCGTGTGATTATTGCTTGTACAGCCCTCTCGCAGTGTCCGGAGTAAGTATGGTGGGTCTGACACACCGGTGTCAATGTGTTCTTTTTTCCATTTCCAGGAGTGTAGTAACGGGCGGTACTTTGCGTAGTAAGTTCCGGCCAGAGCCATCTGTCCCCTCTTTATCTGCATCGAGATTGACATCACTCGTCTGGTCCATACGTTCTGGAGCATCCGAATTACCTTCCGTCGCAATAGCCGCATAACGGTTGGAAGTTTTCAGTTCTTCTGAACGTTGTCGCTTCCGAGAGTTGTTCTGCTTAGGAGAAGCGTTGAGTCGTTTTCTTTGGCGAACTAGTGTAAAATCGCCCTCTCCGTCGGTGGGCTGCATGGTCCAAACTTCTTCAGAGGAGACTCCCTCCATTTCGTCGTCGTCTTCTGGAGGAGAAAATTGTTCCACGTCGTCCACTTGTTCTTCAGGCTGTGAAGTAGGAACTGTACTAGTGCGGTTGTCGTATACTTCTTGACTTTGCAGAATCATGTGTTGTATTTCACGTCGCAGTTCCCGTTGTTGCCGGTCGTTCTGTGTTAGCTGATGTCGCTCGTCATAGGGGTTTGACGTATGTTGTCCTCCGCTCTGCATTCGCATAGCGCTCGTCGTGGTCCTGTCCTCATTATGTTGCCTGTCAGAATCCGTTGTATCCGTCCTGTGGGGAGCGGCAGCCGGGACGGCCGGCGGGGCAGGCCCCACCGACCGGCCAGCGGCCGGCCCCGGCGCGACCGAGCCGGCTGGCTCGGACCCGCGCGTTCCGTTGTCCGCACTCATCGGCACCGCGCGCTCAACGCCTCGCGGAGAACACACGGTCTGCCGCCATCATGGATAATCGTACCTGCGTCATCAGCTGGTGTCAAGGAGGCGTCCTCTGGTGGCGACGAAATGTACTAAGACAGATGAGGTCTGGAGCTCGTGGTGAGCCCACTAGGTGGCGCCATCTTAGATTACGGCACTTGCGTCACTACAGCGTCCTCTAGTGGCATGGATATGAACTAAGTCAGTTGGGCCGTGGACTCTGGCGAGTACGCTTGGTGGTGGTGCTGCCTCTAATTCTTTAAATATAGGCTGGTGTATGATTTCGACAGTTGACGATTAGCAAGCAAAGTCTTTTAGATGGATTACTATTTTGACAATTTACGAGTTGTTTTGGCTATCTGGAAGTAAATGCTTTGAATTATTTACGAGTGGTTTGTATGTCTGTAGGTTGTGCAATGTGTTATTTTTAACAGTTGACAATTAGCAAGCGTGTGTGTAGAGAATTATAGATGACTTATGTAGGAGTTGTTTGCAGGTCTGTCTGATGTGGGGCATGTCTGAGCGTGTGTTCTGTGATACATACACTCCATCCCTCAATAAATTGTTCCCAAATAAATAAAGTACATTCCTTCCTCACTCCATCAGCCTAGTGTGGGCTGAGTCCTTTTACCAGCAGCCCCTACGAAGAGGTTGCACCCTGGAGGCTTAGGTTAGTGGTGGTGAGATTCGTTTGCAACAATTTTCTTAGGTTTGTGGCGAAAGTGCAAGTGACCTTTCTTTACTGCCAGAATTCAAACTCGGCGGCGGTTCCTAGGAAGAGGTAGCGGTCTGGACCTTGAAAAGCAGTTGAAACTAGGTAGTTGAAAGTATAGTGAACACCTTTTCATACCTATATGAAGTCGAATCACGTGGCCAATAGGAGTGCCGCATGCTAGGGGTGGGGGCTGGGGGTGCTAGGTCATGAATGAACACTGCGCTGATAGTGGGAAAATGTGGAACTTCTCATTTGATCTTTGAATATTGAAATTGTAAATTGAGTTACTGAATGTGATTAAAATTGAAATGGAATTAAGTACTTAGGTAACTGCTAGGTTAGATACGCGATGTGGGTGTTGCTTTAGTTAGCATATTTACAGAAGACTATGTTCAGCGTGAGTATGAAGGTGCGGGCCTGAGGCTGTTGGGTCAAACGGTGATGTACAGTTACGCTGCCGCAGCAGGCAGGATCATGGCGCGCTATTAGAGCGGGCCCATCGCTGACTGCGGCGACTGGGCAGTCCCACGTGCTCGCTAACTGTCAGACGACGTGGCAGCTGTCAACAGCCCCAACGTGATCGCGAAATGTCGGACGGCGTGGCGTGATCGGGATGTCAGATCAATCTTGAATAACGGTACTCGCGTGATAAGCTGACGTCACGACAGCGTGTACCAAACCACGTGGTGAACACACTGTTTGCCGCCGACATCTTCAATAACTGTACTTGTGTCATGATCTGACATCACGGTGGTGCTCTCTGGTGGCAGGGATATGAACTAGGCCAGTTGGAGTCCAGACCCAGTGGCGAACACCGCATTATATCGCTGCTGACCAGAACTATCTAGATCCAGATGGTATTCGACCTGAGTCATGGCCAACACATTCTTCACATCCCTCATCCCCCAAAATCAGAGAGTAACGGGTTGATGGGAGACTGGATCACCACCACTCAGCAGCATATTTGATTGATGAACTCTGGCATAGAGACGATGCAGTGTGGAATGAAGTACCCAGATCTTTCGTCCAAGCACATTTCGATTCAATGAAATTCCTGTTTAGAGCCTTTTTTCTGTCAGGTATAGCAATTATGTGTACTAACTTTCGTACTCTGTTACTCTCCGCCTCCTGGTTGGTTGGTTTGGGGGAAGAGACCAAACAGCGAGGTCATCAGTCTCATAGGATTAGGGAAGGACGGGGAAGGAAGTCGGCCGTGTCCTTTCAGACGAACCATCCCGGTATTTGCCTGGAGCGATGTAGGAAAATCATGGAAAACCTAAATCAGGATGGCCGGACGCGGGATTGAAGCGTTGTCCTCCCGATGCCAGTCCATCTCTGCCTCCTCTCACGAAGAAAGCCATCTACAAGGTTATGTATTATTACCTCTAAGCTGCGTACACAAAATAAGTAATATTTGCTGTTATTCTGGGTTTTTCAGTCTGCATATACGTACATTTACTTGGCTGGTAAATATAAGTACTGACGCCCTCACCTAAAACAATAGCTAAGAGTATATGCATGCGTTAGCAACAGTGCCAAGTGCATAAACAGTTCTGCTATTGAAAGTACTGTAAATAAAATGCTTGGATTGGAAATGATCTTATGACATTTTATCGAGATAAAACATTCGTTGGATATCGGAAATTGGTTACGGATTCTGGTGTGCCATTTGATTCAATAATTAGATCTAATTCTTTTTTTATAGTGAACAAGTGTTGCTGTGACAGTGGTCAGTTAACACTGTCCTAAGCAATCATAACAGACGGCACATGCGAGACGTAACAGAAGCAGCAATGTGCCATATTATCGGTTTATCGCTGAAAGCTATTATATCCGCCTCTGTACGAAGTAGTCTAGCTTTCAGTAAGATTTCAAAGGAAGCAGCAGTACCGCTGCCTTATCGAACGCGATATGCCTGTTCTTGCTGACAGGTTGCAACAATGTTCAGATACTGGCCACGTACAAATTAATGTTCAGCCATGTGGCCATGATGCCCGAACTGCTCAACGCAAATCTGCGAGTGTAAGCGCTTCGATGCATCGGTAAACAATGAATATTGTGGCGTGGATAGAAATTGTTCTATGGTTTCTTCTTCATCTGCATCGTACGATATCGTTTCCATTGTTACGGTGGTGATTACTAGTGGAAATTAATGAATCGGTACTCCCCTAATGCAGCATAAGCTGTCTAGGCTATCTTAGTCCTTCTTCGTCTCGATTTTTCACTTCTTCGCTTTGGTTCGTCACCTTCTTTCTTCAGCAGCGGTTTGAATTTCTGGTGCTCTTCTTCTCTTTCACTGTGAATCTAGCGCACTTCGATTACTGTTAGCCTGTGTCTCGTTGAACTGTATCAAATCTCTGATCTCTTCACGTTTAACGAAAGCTTCTTGGTACTCTCTTGTCGGGTCTGGTTCAAGTGCAGTGGCAGTGGTTAATTATTTCCCTTGTTCGATTACTTTTTCCATCGTATTTTTCTGTTAATCTATTTTCTGTGTCTTGGTATAAATGTATCGTGTTAAACAGCCTTTAGCTCTGTCCATATACTCCGACATCATCTCTGCTTTCGTGTTAAAGTCTTGCCCCTGTTCATTTGTTTTCTCCGTAATCTCTTTCTTCACCTCAGTAACTTGGCGATTAGTATTTTTGTTTAACGATTTAATTTCCACTTAGCACTTCACGTGTTTGTCAGGTTTCTGGTTTGGGCCGTGCGCGTTGGCTTCGCGACCAGAGTAGTGCCCCTATGGTTATTGATGGTCGTCCGTGGTTTCGTCGACCTATCGGAGACGCTCGTCCGGGGGTCTTTGACTGCAATACCATTTAAGTGCGAGTGGTGTGTAGGTCGCTCTCGAGTCATTCCAGTTCGGTTCTTCGGTGCGGAGCCGGCGTGGTCGCTGAGTGTGACTCCCACAAGATTAGTGTACTCGAGTCTGAGGGTACAGTTTGCACAGGTATTCACAAACAGCATGACTGTTTGTTGGTTTCGTTGGTTTGGGGCTTAAAAGGCTGTTTAAAGCATTAGTGCGTCCCAAAGCCTGGTTACAGTAGGAGTTAGAATACAGTGACGGTATTATATAGTATAACGAGCCGGCAGCATAATTACAGAAAGCAGAACCTGTGTGTTAGAAGTATTGACCCTGGCTGTTGAGACACTTGTCCCATTGTGACAGAAGGCGGGGAATGGATGCCTCATAAAATTCCTGGGGCTGCGATGTTAACCAGTTCCATACTTGCAGCTGGACGTCGTCGTCCGAGGTGAATCGTTTGCCCCTTAGAGCCTTTTTAAGGGGACCAAAAATGGTGTAATCGAAGGAAGAGAGGTCCGGACTACATGGAGAGTGGCCGAGAACCTTCCGTTTGAATTTCTCCAGGAGTGCCGTGACTGTGTTGGCCGTATGAAGCTTTGAATTGTCGTGGAGCAGAATGACCCCACGGGTGAGATTGCCTGGCCGTTTTGATTTGATCGCTTGGCGAAGGGTGGTCGAGGTTAGCAAGTAAAGCTGGGAATTCACTGTTGTCCCGTGCTGCAGGAAGTGAATCAAAAGTGGCCCATCTTAGTCAAAGAAGAACGTCAGCATAACCTTTCCTTCACTCGTGTGGATGAACTTGGCTCTTCTTGGCGGTGGTGACCCTGGATACTTCCACTGGAGACTTGGTCGTCTTGATTCTGGTTCGGTGGTGACACCATGACTCATCTCCAGCCAGAAATCCTGTCAGGAACGCATTCCCCTCCCGAGCATAGCGCTGCAGGTGAGCGAGACAGTGGGCCATTCGACATGCTTTCTGGTGTGGTTGATGACTGTAGGGCACCCATTGCGCACACACTTCGCGCATGTGAAGTCGTTCCTTCATGATGGTGTAAACACTTCCGACTCTCCATCCGACCACGGCGGCTATTGCTTTCACTGTTAATCGGCGTTCCTGGATAACGAGTGCATCCACCAGCAGGACAATGTCATCTGTAATGCAATGCATCATGGGCTAACGACACCCGTCCTTCCCAGAAGCGCTTGTGCCACGCCCTGACTCTTGCAAGGGACATGCAGTGTTTGCCGTACACTTACGACATTCGTCGATGAATGTCCGTTCCTCCTACTCCTTCCCCTGTCAGAAGACGAACAACACCTCTTTGCCCTTCTTTTGACGCCTCCATGTCACTGTTTGCGATGCGACTGGCAGGGTTGGACGGTTGATGCATGCTGCTGCTAGCTCTGTATAGTCACGTAACGTGCACGCGTGCCCTCTAGCGACGGGCCGTGAACTTCCACGCTCTGGCCGGGATCACACCTCGTTACACACGCCACGATATTGCCCTTCTGTCACCGGTTTGTTCATTCCAAACTCCGGCTCGTTTCTTTTTGAACGCCCTTTATATTCTGTGATAGGACTGCCTACTGAGCCTTTGTCTTATGAAACAGCTTGTTGGCCCAAGTGATATGATAGTAGTAATTTGCCCACGTTGTACTGTTCAAGTTTTTTCCCGCCCGTTGAGAAATGTCGTAACTTCAGCTGGCTGTTATTTACTAAAGTGTACATGTTTAAATAACTATCATGTGCTGTTGTTGATGTTTCACAATACCTTAGCTAATTTGTGCTTTAAAGGGAGTTCCTTTCAGCCAACCGTTACGTAAAGGTTAGCGGGATGGATGATCACTGAATTGTTTCTAATTCTAGCACAATTAAGTGTGCAATTAAGTGTGCTCGTAAACTGAGGTGATGTTTGTAAACAAGTTTTTGTCTTACTGAGTGCTTTTGGAATACTCACTCAGTCTCCACTGTAGCTGACCCCTCCCCCTCCTATATAGTTCTGTGAAAGCATGCATGCCATGCCCTCGGCTCCCTGGGCATCGCCGTGCCGAGCTTCACTACAAGTCACCTGTCTCAAATTCACAGCTCTCCTCACTTCCAAAACTCGCCCATAAAAGCGTTTTGATGCAGACAGTACCAAGTTAGACTACAGAATGCTGAAAAGTGGAAATGAAATTGGCTCATACGATCACTGTAATCTCATTACTCCATTTAACAACTCCACTCCAGTCGCAATACTAACGATAAATAAATGAAAAGAGATGAGCCATAGGGCTTGCTGCTTTTCTGCGTGTGCCTGTGTTATTGGTTTGTTCACCAAAACGTTCCTACGCATCTCTGTTATTAGAGATATGTACGTATTACCACCTCTGTCTTCCAATTTCAGAAGCGGAATGTATGGCTGTGACGTGTCCTCCCTTTTATGTCTTCCCAGGAAACGCGAAGAAAACTGAGGCGTTAGCAGCGCTGTGTACAGCGCCTCTTTCGCACACAGGCCAGCTTTCGGCGCTTTCAGCAAGTTACCGCCTGTGGAAGACGGCCAGAAGAAGCGGCGCGGCCACCTCGGCGCCTGGGGTAACTTAATATCCGGCCATTACGTGGGCCCCCGCCTGCGGCCTGACTCCCGTATCAAAGGGGGCTCGCTTATACCGCCGCACGTCCACGGCCGCCGCCAGCGGCGCCCTGACTCTGTCCCGTGGCAGACATGGAGCCGTCTGCATGCACAAACCGTGCAGTCACTCGTCTGCTTCATTCATAGCACGCCAACACACTGAGCTAATGACGGACAATTGGTTTACTTATAACGGAGAGTTTGGAACCATTCTAGCTATACCGATTTGGCCACAACATCCTCTAGCATTTTTATAAATAATTAAAAGGTAACTCTGTCACAAACTGGACATTTACTTACTTAAAAAACTTCTTCATAGTTGCGGTACTACGCTAATTTTTGACGGGTGTTACATGTTATTTTCTTTTTCTCAATCAGGTATTTTAACTTATCTCCGTCCTTTATGTTAATTCACTGGATGTTTTTCCATCTCGAGAATATGTTTTATATGTTCTAAAATTACTTGCAAGCACAGTTCCTCCACTGAACAGATCTTTATGTGAATGCCTATGCCCTGGTAACATGTGTTTGTAAAATCTTTTCTCTCGTCTATTCTTCTTAACATCTCTCCCTACCACACTTCATTTGACCAAAAAATCCTTTACATCCTCTGAAAGTCGACTGTTGTTTGACACTTTTAATGTCATGCATCCAAATGCGCACTGATTAACACTTCATCGCTCAAGTAACCTTAGATCAAATGGCTCTGAGCACTATGGAACTTCCGAGGTCAGAAGTCCCCTAGAACTTAGAACTACTTGAACCTAACTAACCTAAGGTCGTCACACAGACCCATGCCCGAGGCAGGGCCGGTCGGAGTGGCCGAGCGGTTCTAGGCGCTACAGTCTGGAACCACGCGACCGCTATGGTCGCAGGTTCGAATCCTGCCTCGGGCATGGATGTGTGTGATGTCCTTAGGTTAGTTAGGTTTCAGTAGTTCTAAGTTCTAGGGGAGTGATGACCTTAGAAGTTAAGTCCTATAGTGCTTAGAGCCATTTGAAGTTCAAAAGCTAGTATCTCGGCAATGCTTTGGCCAATTAATATGAAGAAAGTGGCTACGGATGTGGCTAGTAGAGGTGTATCGGGAAATCATAGCCCATTTAGCAAAACATGTACCAATTTTGAATTAGAAGTCGGAATATGGGATTCATCTGAGAAAAACTGTGTTTGTGGTAATAAATGAATTTAAAGAGACGAAACTAACGGCAGCCTTCGAAAGTTTAAAGAGGTAGATGAGTAATTAAGTACGTATATTTATTTGTTTATTGATGTTAATTATCAAAAATCCGTGAAAGGCAATATCACGCCACATGAACATTATTTGTGAAAAAACAGTGGCAGATACAAAAAAATTGGACTCTAAATTGTTATAGGCCGGAAATTTTCCATATTTTTAAATATATAATATGTGTTTTTGTGTTTACTTTTAGAATATTCGTAAATTTTGTCAAACATTGTTTTGAATTAGGCAGTCATTTCGTGGGTTGGATATGGCGGCCATCATTGATGACAGGGGAGCTGGGTTTGAGTGACGTTAAGAGCCGGACGTGCGGCGCATCTGGGGGTAGCAATGGGTTGGTTATATTTTATTTCAGCTTAAAAACTAAATTTACGACAGGTGTGAGCTGGCACCCTATGACGAAAAACGTACCACACGTTGAGACCAGCCACATCTCTGCGCCACTCAATTAAACTGAGTGTAACAAATATATATTTTTTCTTGCCATAGCACATGGGGGCTCGAACCAAACTATTCAGCTACATAGGTAGTACCCAGTACGGTCGTGCGCTTTCCTTTTCCATCCTTCCCTAATCCGAGCTTGTCGATGGGACATTAAACACTAATCCCTCCTGCTACTCCAATTCGTTATTCGAAGTGTACCCTTTCGGTCTGCCATTGACAGACGCTCTTCGACAGCCAGTTCTCCGCAATACCAACGTAGATTCATATCTTTAAGGAGCGAAGATTCGCAATAGTCTGCTACAGTTGTGTTGTACCCGAAGAGTGGAGTAGACATGCTGTAAATCGGTGTTCCTGAGTTATCTCAGGAATTCAAACACTGGACAATGACGTAGTCGTGTGTCACGTAGATCATTCATGGTGGCCCAAGTGAAACAGTGTTCAACGTAAGTTAAGCGTAGGCTGGACGGCTCTACCTCGAAAATTACATTTTTCATAGTCCTTATCACTGTCGAGCTATTGTGGTTTCCACTCTCGTTTTCGGCGTGAAGTTAAAACCGGCCACATAGTTTCCAAGGCAGTGAGTGCATTATATGTTGCGACAGTCCTCATAAATATCCAATAGTTTATATTGCCAGGTACAATAAAAGCTGTTTACAGTCGTAAAAATATTGATAACACTACCACAGCCGGCCGTAGTGGCCGTGTCGTTCTAGGCGCTACAGTCTGGAGCCGAGCGACCGCTACGGTCGCAGGTTCGAATCCTGCCTCGGGCATGGATGTGTGTGACGTCCTTAGGTTAGTTAAGTTTAAGTAGTTCTAAGTTCTAGGCGACTGATTACCTCAGAAGTTAAGTCGCATAGTGCTCAGAGCCATTTGAACCATTTTTCAACCACTACTACATATCGAATCTGATCCCACTACAAGATTCCAGAGACCGTGTCAAGTCTCAGTCTTCTATGATGTATAAATGCAGACTGAAGTGACGAATGAAAATTTGTACGATGGCTGGGATTCAAAACCTGATCTCCTGCACAGTAGCCAAGTGTTGTAACCATTAAACCACTCAGGCGTAGTGGTTTTGAACAACTGTTCAGACTCCCTCTTCAGTCCAAATTCCCATTCACACCTCAACTCAGCTGGAACTCTCCCTAAACTGGAACAGTTCCTCAGCGTCGTACGAAATGATGGATCCTGCCCTAGTCTGGCATAGGCATTTCGTTCGTTGTTGAGATGCTGTTCCAATACAGTTTGAGAGCCTCTGCAATGCTGTACAAGTTTGCGTGGAATGCCATGTGAGCTGAAGTGTGAATGAGAATTTGGATTCAGGGGAGGGGGGGTGGAAACGTACTAGGATAGTCCGTGCAGGTGTGTTAAGTCATTGTGCCAGGGTGGCTTAGTGGTTAGCACATCTGCGTAACGAGCAGAAGACCCGGGTTAGAACCCCAACCTTGGTAAAAATTTTCATTCGTCACTTCAATCTGCATATATACGTTTTCTCTATATCGAAGATCATACGTGGCGCGGCGATATGCTGTCAGCTAGGTAGTGGGGTGAATAGGAAACAGGCGCGTATGTAGGCCATCCACGGAGCGACATGGTTGTGTGATTACGTATGATTACTGGCGTGGCGCCGCTGGCGCGCCATGTTTCGTGAAATATTTATTCTAACAAGTAACATTGCGTCTTCCGTATCCAAATATTTTGTATTTGTAACGGTGATCGAATTGAGTTTAAATAAGCAATATCGGCAGACATAACAGGATACTGTAGGGAACAGGCGAAGATGTCACAGACAAGTACCAACTAAACCGTCGGCGGAATGAGATCTGGTAAAGACAATGGGAAGTAGCTGATAAGGGACGTCACGTCTACTACTCCTTCCTCCGTATCCGGAAACGGATAAGGTTGAAGCATGTTGATCCAATGCGTGGAATGGTTCATTTTCTCATCGACCATTGCCCATTCGTAGCACATTTGCACCGTTTTATATAAGCCAAATAGACACGCATACATGGGGCGAACATGTATCCTCTGAGCATGTAACATTATATTGCAACACATACACAACCAAACCAAGGACTGAGAATGGACAAATAATACGACAAGCAGATAACTGTTGTGTGCTGGACTACTTATATATTAGACGAACTGTCTCGAACTTTATACAGGAACGACCATACGGAAAAATTAGAGTGGACACCCAAACAGCACGACAGCATAGCACATGGAATGGCACAGACACAAACACAGGCACGGACTCGGATGCCAAAGCAGGCACAGACAACGACATAAGAGTACCTATGCTGATGTAGACATAAGATGGCATTAACAATCAGAGATTTAGAAGAATCGTTATTATATCTGTATAGCAACCGCATGGATAACCGTTGTACTCGAACACGTATAAGAGAAAAGATACAATCAGATTTGTTCAACACACAATTCAAATGCCGGCCGGGGTGGCCGTGCGGTTCTAGGCATTACAGTCTTGAACCGCAGGACCGCTACGGTCGCAGGTTCGACTCCTGCCTCGGGCATGGATGTGTGTCTTGTCCTTAGGTTAGTTAGGTTTAAGTAGTTCTAAGTTCTAGGGGGCTGATGACCTCAGAAGTTAAGTCTCATAGTGCTCAGAGCCATTTGAACCATTTTTTCTGGTTAAGTCGCATGACGGTGTGAATATTGTGTACCTTCATCTATCTAAGCGCGTTGTTAGATCGGTGTAGGTTGCACAATTTATGGAATGATGCAATGAAGTCAGCATTACTTATAAACTGTTTCATTACAAATGCTGTAGCATGTTTAGTAAGGAACTTATGTTGAAGAGAGAGGTCTCAGTTTGAAAGGACATGTATGATATAGGCATACGTTAGGAAACTTTATTATAGTGGTGCAAGCTGTATCGAGAGTACACATGTGTGATTCGGGAATACAGTAGATTGCTATACAGTTGTCTTCAGTCGTACAACACGATACCCCTTTTGTCCTTTTAATATTTTGTAACACTGGTAATGCACATTTTTTTGTTTGTGAACTCACTGATATATTTCAGTGTTTGGGGTCCCATAATTTCTATGTAATTTTTATTTATATTATTTTACTATAAAATACTATCCACAATAAAATGATTATTCGGGCCGGCCGCGGTGGTCTAGCGGCTCTAGGCGCTCAGTCCGGAACCGCGCGACTGCTAAGGTCGCAGGTTTGAATCCTGCCTCGGGCATGGATGTGTGTCTTGTCCTTAGGTTAGTTAGGTTTAAGTAGTTCTAAGTTCTATGGGACTGATGACCACAGATGTTAAGTTCCATAGTGCTCAGAGCCATTTGAACCATTTTTTGGATTATTCAATCCAAACTAAATACGGTTATTATTATACACAGAATATGCTAATTATGTTTAAAAAACTGTGTTTAAAAACCGATATGTGTTATACTCTACAAGTTATCGATGTAAAGGTTATATATCTTTGGTTTATGTTTCCTCGGACTAGTAGCAGTAGTCAAGTGTTGGTTGCATCTGTGGTGGAGAGAACTCGTTTCTGATGTACCATTGTAGGATATACATATTGTACGATATACGTACTTTTAATGTTTCAGAAAACGTGAAAATGTTGACTTGCAGTTACTTAAATGTAAATGATACGTACTAAGTGATTAATATTGATGTTATACTTTACAGAAGTTATATCGGTGTTTCACTTTACACAAGTTATGTTTTACGTCGTACTCAGTACAAAGCAGAAATGCATTACTGAAGAGAGAAATTTCTCCACAATACGCACAGTGGTCGGAAGACTAACATGTTGTTTGTAAACACTTTCAAGATTCAGAAAACCTCTCGCCGAAATCATAACCTCTTTAATTTTGATAACAACGAGTACCAGCAACAAGCACAGCAGAAACAACTATTGCGTCGATTAAAAAATTGTGTATTCTTCTTAAGTAATGACTTTCATGACTTCTGTTGTTAATAGAAACCCGTTCTACGCTCCTTGCCATGCAATTAACTTTAATCAGTTCTGTGTTTGGTATGAACCGATAGGGTTGGGACTGTGCTTTTATTACGATAGTTAACTAATAGTATTTCGACTGTAGGCTGTAAAGGATTGTATTAGATTGTACCGCAGATGTAAGTCTCTTTCGGTAACGCTTAAGGGGAGGTTTACTGTCTTTTGTTTCAAAAAATCGATTTTTAAATTGTATTTTTGGATGCATAAAAAGGTTTGAATCCATGCCTGAAACGGTTTTTCCGGATACAGGACGGAAATGTTTGAACAAAAAAATACACCTGCCTGAAATCGGCCTTTTTCATGCATCAGTTTTTTTCTTTCGGAGAACGACTTATTGTACCGGTGCTTCGGAGGAAACACACAAAATTCAAATGAAAGTTTGAACGCGTGTGTTTGGAAATGAGCCCCCCCGAGCATTTGCATTCTGGTGCTAAGACTGTGAAGACAGCGACTTTCCTGGAAGTAAGCAGCTTCAACGAAGGGTGTTCAGCAATTCTGAAGAGCATGACAACGATGGTTGTCACCCTATTCGACTCAGTTCGCCAAGCATTCGGACGACCACCGAATTCAAGCGGCCGAAAACCGCTTGTCACCGGCCGTAAGAGAGGCTCTGGAGCAGCGCAGGATGGCCCAGATCGAGCAGAAAGCCCTCTATGGAAAAGAGGAAGGACTAGTTTATGGACCCGGAATAGCAGATTGAACGTAAGTTGCATAATGTTGCATTTATATGTAGTCAAAACTTCAAACGCGTTTTTCTCGAAATTACTTTTTTTTATCGCGCGGTATGGTAACTTCAAATCTACTGAACCGATTGGCAAGATTCTTTGTTTCCAACAAAGCTAAATAAATTGTCTAGGAGTTGTACCACTCCGATCCATCAACTATAAATATTTTTACTTGGCCGACGAATTCGAAAAATCAATGAAAAAATCCTACTTTTTTTCAACTGGCCGCCATTTTGTTTCCTACGGTCCAAATAACTTAAGCGAGGTACAACTCCTAAAGAATCTTATATACTTCACTAACGTCAACTCAATTTTGATTTCAGACGAGCCGGCTGACCGTGAGTGGAGGTCTACATCGAAATTTTGTTTTGTTCCGACGGGACTTCCGCCTTTGCTCTTCGACATTTCCAGTCGAAAAAATTCCAGTTTGTAAAGAAAATATCAATAAAAATTTTGACTACATTTGACATTGATATCTATAACACATCCCGAGAAAAAAATTCTCAAAGAACATGTTTTTTCGGGCCAAAGATAATAAACCTCCCCTTAAGGTAATCCGAGGCTGAAACAAAACAAGAGAAAATTATCAAAAGAAGCACTCCATCTGCAGGCCACAAGTGGTCCATCGGGACCATCCGACCGCCGTGTCATCCTCAGTTCAGAATACGGAGGGGAGGGGCTTGTGGTCAGCACACCGCTCTCCCGGTCGTTAGGATGGTTTTCTTTGACCGGAGCCGCTGCTATTCGATCGAGTAGCTCCTCAATTGGCATCACGAGGCTGAGTGCACCCCGAAAAATGGCAACAGCGCATGGCGGCTGGATGGTTACCCATTTAAGTGCAGGCCACTCCCGACAGCGCTTTACTTCAGTGATCTCACTTGAACCGGAGTATCCACTGCGGCAAGGCCGTTGCCTAAGAGGAAACCATAGGTCAACCCAAATTACAGTAAAACAGAATCGTCGGAAGAACCAGATATCTTACACAGTACATGAATTGTTATTCCTGTGTAAATATTTACGGACATTCATGGTTTAAGACACAGCAGGTTTTAGGCAGCTGCTCTGAGACCAGAAAACATTATCGCGCAGAATAACAGTTCCTCTCGCCGCCATCTGGCCGTCGGAGGATCTTAGTGGCATCCAGTGTTCCATATGGAATGATAGACGACAAATTTTTGCCTCCTCCTCTTTTTTCCCCAGGCGGCGTTCCACCGGACAAATTATTCACGAAATTCGTTTTGACTCTTTTCCCCTGGAGCGCGGTGTCACAGCCCCGCGGCGTGTCCGCCGCGCAGTGTTCCCTAGGCCCCTGGCTGAGCGCTCGGCACCCCCGGGGCGTCATTTATCAAAGCGCCGCCGGAGCCCCACCGCCCAGCCGATCCGCGTGCGAGATGTGCCGGAAAATTTGGCGCCGCCTGACGGCGTGCCGCCCGTGTTTTATTTATGAGGCGGCGCTCTCCGGGGCAAGTGCTGCTGCCCGCCGTGTCGCGCCGACACTCAGCTCTCGCCGCGGCAGAGTGCCCGGCCGAGGCCGCGTCTTAATGAGAGCCGCGTGCTGCGAGTCTCCCACCCTGTCCCTGCAGCCTAGACTCACGGGCACACGTGGCCGATGAGGTGCAGTGTCTGCAACAGACGAAACAACTGCTACTCCATTGTGATGAAACAAGAGCATTCTCGCTTTTCAGGGACGTGCATTGACGTTGGGCTTTACATAGACCGTAAGGCAAGTGATATGGTTGGGATACACCGACTAGTTGAAGCCGATACTGGTATTTTACTTCTGAACAATCGGTATTTTTCGGTATTTATTGCACCTCGGTTACAACAGACCCTTTTTATATTTCACCCATAGAAACAGCTGCAAAATTAAGTTTCTAATTTTTCCAAGTGAGTAATTTTTATTCGTAAAAGGGAAATGCGATCAGCGGTATTTTAATAACAAAGTCGGCAGAAACGAGCAACAAACACATGGTTGTTTGCAGATGACGCTGTCGTTTATCGACTAATAAAGTCATCAGAAGATCAAAACCAACTGCAAAACGATTTAGAAAAAAAAATCTGAATGTTGCGAAAAGTCGCAGTTGACCCTTCAATAACGAAAAGTGTGAGGTCATCCACATGGGTGCTAAAAGGAAGTCGTTAAACTTCGGTTACACTATAAATCAGTTTAATCTAAAAGCCGTAAATTCAACTAAATACGTAGATATTACAGCCGGCCGGGGTGGCCGAGCAGTTCTAGGCGCTACAGTCTAGAACCGCGCGACCGCTACGGTCGCAGGTTCGAATCCTGCCTCGGGCGTGGATGTGTGTAATGTCCTTAGGTTGGTTAGGTTTAAGTAGTTCTAAGTTCTAGGGGACTGATGACCTCAGATGTTAAGTCCCATAGTGCTTAGAGCCATTTTTGAGCCCAGGTATTACAATTATGTGACCCGTGGTCTAGAGGCAGCGTCTTTGATTCATAATGAAAAACGTCTTCGGTCCCGGGTTCGATGCCCGCCACTGCCTGAATTTTGATAAATAATCAGCATTGGCGGCCGAAGACTTACGGCATAAGAAGTCAGCCTCATTCTGCCAACGGCCTTGTCAAAGAGGGCGGAGGAGCGGGTAGAGATTCAGGGCACTCTCTTGTCCTAGGGGTGGGAAATTGCGCCTAAAACGCGGAAGAATCAGCAATGATCAACGCCATGAGGAGGCAGAAGGCAATGGAAACCACTGCATTAAAGACACGTAACGTGTATCCACAGGACATGTGGCCTGTAATTGAAGAAGTGTCATGATGATCTCTCCATTGGCAAAAGATTCCGGAATAGTCCTCCATTCGGATCTCCGGAAGGGGACTGCCAAGGGGGAGGTTACCATGAGAAAAAGATTGTATAATCAACGAAAGGATAACGTCCTACGAGTCGGGGCGTGGAATGTCAGAAGATTGAACGTGGTAGGGAAACTAGAAAATCTGAAAAGGGAAATGCAAAGGTTCAATCTAGATATAGTAGGGGTCAGTGAAGTGAAGTGGAAGGAAGACAAGGATTTCTGGTCAGATGAGTATCGGGTAATATCAACAGCAGCAGAAAATAGTATAACAGGTGTAGGATTCGTTATGAATAGGAAGGTAGGGCAGAGGGTGTGTTACTGTGAACAGTTCAGTGACCGGATTGTTCTAATCAGAATCGACAGCAGACCAACACCGACAACGATCGTTCAGGTATACATGCCGACGTCACAAGCTGAACATGAACAGATAGAGAAAGTGTATGAGGATATTGAAAGGGTAATGCAGTATGTAAAGGGGGACGAAAATCTAATAGTCATGGGCGATTGGAATGCAGTTGTAGGGGAAGGAGCAGAAGAAAAGGTTACAGGAGAGTATGGGCTTGGGACAAGGAATGAAAGAGGAGAAAGACTAATTGAGTTCTGTAACAAGTTTCAGCTAGTAATAGCGAATACCCTGTTCAATAATCACAAGAGGAGGAGGTATACTTGGAAAAGGCCGGGAGATACGGGAAGATTTCAATTAGATTACATCATGGTCAGACAGAGATTCCGAAATCAGATACTGGATTGTAAGGCGTACCCAGGAGCAGATATAGACTCAGATCACAATATAGTAGTGATGAAGAGTAGGCTGAAGTTCAAGACATTAGTCAGGAAGAATCAATACGCAAAGAAGTGGGATACGGAAGTACTAAGGAATGACGAGATACGTTTGAAGTTCTCTAACGCTATAGATACAGCAATAAGGAATAGCGCAGTAGGCAGTTGAAGGGGAATGGACATCTCTAAAAAGGCCATCACAGAAGTTGGGAGGGAAAACATAGGTACAAAGAAGGTACCTGCGAAGAAACCATGGGTAACAGAAGGAATACTGCAGTTGATTGATGAAAGGAGGAAGTACAAACATGTTCCGGGAAAATCAGGAATACAGAAATACAAGTCGCTGAGGAATGAAATAAATAGGAAGTGCAGAGAAGCTAAGACGAAATGCCTGCAGGTAAAATGTGAAGACATCGAAAAAGATATGATTGTCGGAAGGACAGACTCAGCAGACAGGAAAGTCAAAACAACCTTTGGTGACATTAAAAGCAACGGTGGTAACATTAAGAGTGCAACGGGAATTCCACTGTTAAATGCAGAGGAGAGAACTGGTAGGTGGAAAGAATACATTTAAAGCCTCTATGGGGGTGAAAATTTGTCTGATATGATAGAAGAAGAAACAGGAATCGATTTAGGAGAGATAGGGGATCCAGTACTAGAATCGGAATTTAGAAGAGCTTTGGAGAACTTACGGCCAAATAAGGCAGAAGGGATAGATAACATTCCATCAGAATTTCTAAAATCATTGGGGGAAGTGGCAACAGAACGACTATTCATGTTGGTGTGTAGAATATATGAGTCTGGCGATATACCATCTGACTTTCGGAAAAGCGTCATCCACACAATTCCGAAGACGGCAAGAGCTGACAAGTGCGAGAATTATCGCACCATCAGCTTAACAGCTCATGCATCGAAGCTGCTTACAAGAATAATATACAGAAGAATGGAAAAGAAAATTGAGAATTCGCTAGGTGACGATCAGTTTGGCTTTAGGAAAAGTAGAGAGACGAGAGAGGCAATTCTGACGTTACGGCTAATAATGGAAGTAAGGCTAAAGAAAAATCAAGACACTTTCATAGGATTTGTCGACTTGGAAAAAGCGTTCGACAATATAAAATGGGGCAAGCTGTTCGAGATTCTGAAAAAAGTAGGGGTAAGCTATAGGGAGAGACGGGTCATATACAATATGTACAACAACCAAGAGGGAATAATAAGAGTGGACGATCAAGAACGAAGTTCTCCTATTAAGAAGGTTGTAAGACAAGGCTGTAGCCTTGCGCCCCTACTCTTCAATCTGTACATCGAGGAAGCAATGATGGAAATAAAAGAAAGGTTCAGGAGTGGAATTAAAATACAAGGTGAAAGGATATCAATGATACGATTCGCTGATGACATTGCTATCCTGAGTGAAAGTGATGAAGTATTAAATGATCTCCTGAACGAAATGAACAGTCTAATGAGTACACAGTATGGTCTGAGAGTAAATCGGAAAAAGACGTAGGTAATGAGAAGTAGTAGAAATGAGAACAGCGAGAAACTTAACATCAGGATTGATGGTCACGAAGTCAATGAAGTTAAGGAATTCTGCTACCTAGGCAGTAAAATAACCAATGACGGACGGAGCAAGGAGGACATCAAAAGCAGACTCGCTATGGCAAAAAAGGCATTTCTGGCCAAGAGAAGTCTACTAATATCAAATACCGGCCTTAATTTGAGGAAGAAATTTCTGAGGATATACGCCTGGAGTACAGCATTGCATGTTAGTGAAACATGGACTGTGGGAAAACCGGAACAGAAGAGAATCGAAGCATTTGAGATGTGGTGCTATAGACGAATGTTGAAAATTAGGTGGACTGATAAGGTAAGGGATGAGGAGGTTCTACGCAGAATCGGAGAGGAAAGGAATATGTGTCTGATAAGGAGAAGGGACAGGATGATAGGACATCAGCTAAGACATGAGGGAATGACTTCCATGGTACTAGAGGGAGCTGTAGAGGGCATAAACTGTAGAGGAAGACAGAAATTGGAATACGTCAAGCCAATAATTGAGGACGTAGGTTGCAAGTGCTACTCTGAGATGAAGAGGTTAGCACAGGAAAGGAATTGGTGGCGGGCCGCATCAAACCAGTCAGTAGACTGATGACCAAAAAAAAATTACAATTATGAACAACTTAAATTGGAAAGAACACATAGAAAATGTTGTGGGGAAGGCTAACCAAAGGCTGCCTTTTATTGGCAGGACACCTTGAAAATGTAACAGCCCTACTAAGGAAACTGCCTACACTACGCTTGTCCGTCCTCTTTTAGAATACTGCTGCTCGGTGTGAGATCCTTACCAGGTAGGACTGAACGAGTACATCGAAAAAGTTCAAAGAAAGGCAGCACGTTTTTTATTATCGCGAAATATGGGGGAGAGTGTCACAGAAATGATACAGGATTTGGGCTGGAAATCATTAAAAGAAAGGCATTTTTCGTTGCGACGGAATCTTCTCACGAAATTCGAATCACCAACTTTCTCCTCCGAAGGCGGAAACATTTTTTTCACACCGACCTACATAGAACAGAACGATCACCACGATAAAATAAGGGAAATCAGAGCTCCTACGGAGAGATATAAGTGCTCATTCTTTCCGCGCGCTATACGAAATTGGAATAACAGAGAATTGTGAAGGTGGTTCGGTGAACCCTCTTCCAGGCACTTAAATGTGATTTGCAGAGTATCCATGCAGATGTGGATGTAGATGTAGGTATAAGAGTTGGTACAGCGTTGCTGAGAGAAAAGTGTACCTGTGGCTATGTGGAGCGGCTTATTAGACCGTACTCGTATACATGTAGCGTGCAAGACTTGCTCCACCTGGGCTATTTGACAGTCTCTCATGTCGTTGCCGGACATCGTTTCTATTACGGAATGGCTTCATCCCTAGTCTGGAAGTATTTTACGAAGTGAGCTGTCAACGGAGCACTGTGCTCCATCTGCATTAAAAGATTAAAAACGGGAAGAGCCACAACCAGCTTGGGACATTATATGAGGAGAAAACTTCAAATTAACCATTCATTCGTAGTTTATCACAAAAAGAGAAAAGAAGCTGATCTGCAGCCAGTGTCTACATAATATGCCGTTGAAAACGGACATGTTAACACTAAAAATAGAGTTCTTCAACCTCAGTTTTCACCCTTTAGCCTGAATGTTGGTGCCCATATACTGATATGATCTTTGATTACAACATGATTTTTGAGCAATTTCCAAAAATTAGAATTGATAAGAGAATGCTGTTGAGTATTTGTAGTATTCAGACACTTACCACTCGTCGAGAAAAGCAGCGAACTGTGGACTGACTAAGTTTTCTTTTTTATTTATTTATTTATTTAATTTTTTTTCATAGAGTCAACAAAAACTATGACTATTGCAAACGTCAGTGTTGTTTACATAATTATTATGAAGATGTTCTTAAAATACAAACAAAACAAATAGTTAATATAAATTAGCAAGACTATAATGCAAGCACACAAGGGGTATGTAGTGTCACAGAAGTAGGAATACAACCAAAATATTTCTAATTTCTAATACAAACTATAAGATCACGTGTTTTCAACTTAGAATTCAGACAGAGTACAAACATTTCTTTGCCAGGAATAATTTGAGTTTCGTTTTAAAGATATTTTCATCATAGGCACATACGTCTTTCGGCAATTTGTTAAACCAAATTTTACCACCGATGTATGAGCTGTGATCTATTATTTTTAACTTTGTTCATTTCCTAAAGTATCAATTTTTATTTCTAGTGTTGTGTATGTCATTGCATCTTCTTGAATATTTTTGATGATTTACAAAAAATAAAATTACCTTATATAAATACAGTGAATACACTGTAAGGTACTTTTGTTGGACCAAAATCTCTCTAACAGAATCATTACGACCCAAATCATGCATTATTCTAATTGCTTTCTTCCGCAACAACGTTAATTTATTAAGGTGTGTACCAGCAGCATAGCCCCAAAGTTCAATACCATAATTTAGTAAAGGATATATTGTTCCATAGTAAACAGTGTGAATAGTAGGATTTTTAACTATTTTTGCAAGATGACTGAGTAGATATAATCCACTACTAATCTTTCCACACACAAAGTTAATATGCTTTGACCACCGCAAGTTCTCATCTAAGTATAGGCCCAAGAATCTACAACTATTAGTGTCTGCTGCCTCAATTCCATATATATTATTTGTAGAGGTATGATGAGAGTTAACAGTCTTGAATGATAATAATTGTGTTTTATTAACATTGACCTTTAGCTCTTGTTCTTGAAAATACTTAACCATAGATATTACTCCATCTGTTGCAGAACATATAACTTCACAGCCATTTTAGCCAAAAAACAATAGAGATGTGTCATCTGCGTAGCTCACTATTATGGTGTTTTGTGGCTAGGTGACATCATTCACATAGACTAAAAAGAGAAATTGGCCAAGCATAGATCCCTGGTGGACTCCTTGTTTGAGAGTTTCATTAGAAGACTTTGCGACTGCAACTCGGTCATTAATTTGGTTTGTTAGCTTTGTGCACTGCTTCTGGTTTGTCAGGTAGTTGGTTAGCAGTAGTATTGCTGAGTCTTTTAAGCTAGCAGTTACTTTCTTTATTAATAGGTCGTGTTTAACTGAATCAAATGGCTTGGTGAGATCAAGGAATATGGCTACTGCCAAATTTCCTTCATCTAGAGCACTATGTACATTATGTAAATATTCCAAGATTGCTGTGATGCTGCTGTGGTTTTTCCTGAAACCATGTTGTGCTTCATTGAGTTGGTTATTTGTTGTAAAGTAGTCACCGAGTTGTGAAAGCAAAACTTATTCAAAGATTTTGCTAAATATGGGGACGCCGGCCGCGGTGGTCTAGCGGTTCTAGACGCTCAGTCCGGAACCGCGCGACTGCTCCGGTCGCAGGTTCGAATCCTGCCTCGGGCATGGATGTGTGTGATGTCTTTAGGTTAGTTGGGTTTAAGTAGTTCTAAGTTCTAGGGGACTGATGATTACAGATGTTAAGTCCTATAGTGCTCAGAGCCATTTGAACCATATGGGGATTAATGATAATCGCCTAAAGTTTTCAACTTGTTTTTTTAGATCCTTTCTTATATACTGGTTTTACTACACTCAATATCAATTAGTCTGAGTTGGTGTTTCCCCTAGTTATTTGCCTGTTTAATTCAGTATTTTGATTCTATGTATCTCGATACTGAGGGAGTCAAACTTTGGTCCACTCAAGCGTTTACAACGGTAAATAATAGGAAAAAGAACGAAAATTGCTTATTTCAGAACCCGGTTAACGAAAACTGCTTATTTCAGAAACCGGTTATTTTGAGTGGTTCCGACAGGTTAAACTGGCGCTGCAAAATAACGATATAACCGGATACTTGCTGTTTCAGCGATAACCGCCATTTCTAATCCATGACTGTTACTGTGAATTCTGAGCGACTGGTTCGCAAGTCTACCAAGACCATTCACGTTACACGGTCTTATTAACATTTCTACGGCAACTCCTGAGTGTAGCGGCAGCTCTAATTGACTACACTGCCTATTAAATTCTTGTAGGGTTTCCAGCCGGATCAAACTCTCATCTGAGCACAATATTTCAACGGTCCACCTGGCCGCCACCATCAGGTGAGGAAAGCTACGCTGCTCTCGCCGATAACTGATTCCACTCGCAAATGACTGCACCTTCATATGCATCGGAAGTACAACAGCGCATGCGCTACATACAGTGCGCACGCGCTCAATCATTCCTGCTGCCCCCTGGCGCAAAAAGAGTTGCAGCGCCTCCGGTAGTGAATGCTGTTGAAAACGCTATATCGTTACAAATGATTAATCATAGCCCGCCGCTTCAGATGCCGTTGTTTCTTTATGTCTGATAAAACAGGTTTCCACGTTTTACTTAGCGATTATCCATTATCGCGATTAATGATATTATATGCTAGTCTGATTTCAACAGAGTCTCTTAAAACACAATACCGAGAAGCATTTGCAACTACTTGCGTGTCACTGTATAGCATGCTGTGTCCCTCTGAAAGGCAATGCTCAGTCACCGAAAATTTATCTTGTTGTAATAAATGCGTGTGGCGATCATGTTCAATACACCTCTTGTTGGCGGTACGAACAGTTTGGCCACTGTAAGTTTTCACGCACTCACACAGTATTTTGTAAACGCTAGACTTCCTGAAACCTAGATCATCTTTGACAGAGCCAAGAAGTGCTCGAATCTTAGCTGGCGAACGGAAAACAAATCTGATCTCATATTTCTTCAAAAGTCTATCTATCTTGGCGGACACATTCCCAGCATACGTAAGAAAAGCGACAGACCTAAAGGTGTCTTCAGAAGGTTCAAGTACAGTTCCAAACTCAAAAGCACGCCGAATTTGTCGGTCCCTATAGCCGTTACTATAGAACAAGTCCTTAAGATGTTGCAGCTCCTGTGGTAAATTTTCAGCATTCGAGACAACATATGCACGTTTAACCAAGGTAGGAAGGACTCCGGTACGTTGAAAGGGTGGATGACAACTGGTAGCATGTAAATACCTGTCGCTATGAGTCGGTTTCCTTTAAACACTGTGTCCAAGAGTTCTGTCTTCCTATCTATAAACTAGTACATCCAAAAAAAGGTAACTTTCGCTCCTTTTCCATTTCCATTGTGAATTTGATGTTCGGATGAAGACAATTAAAATGGTCGAATAACCGGTGCAAAGATTCTATTCCATGTGGCCAAACATATTGTCAACGTATCTCAAAAAACAAGAAGTCTTCAAAAAAGATGTTTTAAGGGCCATATCCTCAAAGTCCTTCATAAAAAGATTAGCGACTATGGGGTATAAAGGGCTCCCCATAGCCACACCTCTACATCTACATCCATACTCCGCAAGTCACCTGATAGTGTGTGGCGGAGGGTACCTTGAGTACCTCTATCGGTTCTCCCTTCTATTCCACTCTCGTATTGTTCGTGGAAAGAAGGATTGTCGGTGTGCTTCTGTGTGGGCTCTAATCTCTGATTTTATCCTCATGGTCTCTTCGTGAGATATACGTAGGAGGGAGCAATATACTGCTTGACTCTTCGGTGAAGGTATGTTCTCGAAACTTCAACAAAAGCCCGTACCGAGCTACTGAGCGTCTCTCCTGCAGAGTCTTCCACTGGAGTTTATCTATCACCTCCGTAACGCTTTCGCGATTACTAAATGATCCTGTAACGAAACGCGCTGCTCTCCGCTGGATCTTCTCTATCTCTTCTACCAACCCTATTTGGTACGGATCCCACACTGCTGAGCAGTATTCAAGCAGTGGGCGAACAAGCGTACTGTAACCTACTTCCTTTGTTTTCAGAGTGCATTTCCTTAGGATTCTTCCAATGAATCTCAGTCTGGCATCTGCTATACCAACGATCAACTTTATATGATCATTCCACTTTAAATCACTCCTAAAGCGTACTCCCAGATAATTTATGGAATTAACTGCTTCCAGTTGCTGACCTGCTATTTTGTAGCTAAATGATAAGGGATCTATCTTTTTATGTAATCGCAGCACATTACACTTGTCTACATTGAGATTCAATTGCCATTCCCAGCACCATGCGTCAGTTCGCTGCAGATCCTCCTACATTTCAGTACAATTTTCCATTGTTACAACCAACACTGTTGGTTTGTTCAAAATATTGGTCATCGAATAAAAAATAGATGGACTTCAGAACATGACGGTAGAGCTTCGTAATTTCTATATCAAGTTTTTCATTACTTAAAATCAATGACTCTTCAAGAGGGACCCGAATAAAAAGTAACACCACTTCAAAACTAACAAGTAAATCAGAGGGACCAAGATCAAGCAACTTTAAAGGCTGAATAAAATCCATGGAGTTGGAAATATGGTGTTCACATTTACCCACATGAGGGCTCAGAACCGACGCTAAATATTTTGACAAGTTGTAAGTTGGTGCACCCAAATTAGAAACAATAGGACGCAATGGGACCCCATCCTTATGGATCTTTGGCAAACCGTATAATCTGGGTGGAACGGCAGCACAAGGACGTAGTTTTTGGATAGTGTCCTCAGGTAAGGAAATCTTTTTCAGAATTGAAATCGTAGTCCGTTTCATGCGATCCGTGGGATCCTTCTGTACTATACGATATGACGGATCCTTAAATAAATCATACATCGTATTCACATAATCTGACTTTGAGATTAAAACGGTAGCATTACCATTGTCTGCTGGTAAAATTAACAGTTCAGGATCATCTTTAATAGACCGAATGGCTGCTCGTTCAGCTGAAGAAATGTTACATTGTGGAGGCCGAGCCCGGCGCAAAAGGTGATATCCGTCTGTTATTCCGGAAGACGAAACACAGCTTGTTCAACAGAAGAAATAAATTCCATGGTGGGAATGCTTCTATGCGTGGGTGCGAAGGTTAAAACTTTTTCCAACATTGAAACCGTGACATCATCCAGTTCCTTACTTGTAAGATTAGTATCGTTTCCCGATATCTAGTGTTGACGACAAAGACGTTGAAATTTAGAGCAATGCCTATTAGAAGCACTCCTGTGCACCCAATCTGATAAAGCCGAGGAAGAGAGATCAACCCACACCCAAGATATTCTAGATAGCGGTGAAGAAATCTCCAAGTGAAGATAAAATAAATCTTTGGATATAATATCCAATCGTCTACGAGTAAAACAGATGCGTTCTCTACCTAGGGCCAAACTAGCACGCTTCTTAATACTATTGGCCGCTTTTGTATTTACGTAATGGTCAAATCTGGCAAATTTTGGTATAATACCTCCCTCACGACGTCTCAGTAGAAAGACGAGGGCGCTCAGTAGCTTCCCTTTCTTCTTGCGAAGTTTCTCAAACTTACTGACGACTTGAACCATCTCCTCCCCGTAGGGGCACTTGATGTGACTATGTAGACTTTCCCGGCGTATTTGTATATCAGATTCTTGTCGGGTTTCCAACCGGATCAAATTGTCATCTGAGCACAATCGTTTTGGACACAGTGGTTACAGGAAACCGACTCATACCGACAGGTATTTACATGCTATCAGTTGCCATCCAACTTTTCAACGTACAGGAGTCCTTCGGACCTTGGTTAAACGAGCATATACTGTCTCGGATGCTGAAAATCTACCACAGGAGCTGCAACATCTTAAGGCCGTGTTCAATAATAACGACTATACGGACCGACAAATTCGACGTGATTTGAGTTTGGACCTCTACTTGAACCTTCTGAAGACACCTTTAGGTCTGTGGCTTTTCTTCCGTATGCTGGGAATGTGTCCATCAAGATAAGTAGACTTTTGAAAAAATATGAGATGAGATGTGCCGGCCGGAGTGGCCGTGCGGTTCTAGGCACTGCAGTGTGGAACCGCGCGACCGCTACGGTCGCAGGTTCGAATCCTGCCTCGGGCGTGGACATGTGTGATGTCCTTAGGTTAGTTAGGATTAAGTAGTTCTAAGTTATAGGGGACTGATGACCTCAGATGTTAAGTCCGATAGTGCTCAGAGCCATTTTTTGAGATCAGACGTGTTTTCCGTTCGCCAGCCAAGATTCGAGCACTTCTTGGCTCTGTCAAAGATGATCTAGGTTTGAGGAAGTCTGGCGTTTACAAAATACTGTGTGAGTGCGTGAGAACTTACATTGGCCAAACTATTCGTACCGTCAACGACAGGCTATTGAACATGATCGCCACACGCATTTATTACAAGAAGATAAATTTTCGGTGACTGAGCATTGCCTTTCAGAGGGACACAGCATGCTATACAGTGACACGCAAGTAGTTGCAAATGCTTCTCGGTATTGTGTTTTAAGAGAATCTGTTGAAATCAGACTAGCAGATAATATCATTAATCGTGATAATGGATACCCGCTAAGTAAAACGTAGAATCCTGTTTTATCAGATATGAAGAAACAACGGCATCCGAATCGGCCGGCTATGAATAATCATTTGTAACGATATAGCGTTTTCAACAGCATTCACCACCGGAGGCGCTGCAACTCTTTTTGCGCCAGGGGGCAGCAGGAATGACTGAGCGCGTGCGCACTGTATGTAGCGCATGCGCTGTTGTACTTCCGATGCATATGAAGGTGCAGTCATTTGCGAGTGGAATCAGTTATCGGCGAGAGCAGCGTAGCTTTTCTCACCTGATGGTGGCGGCCAGGTGGACCGCTGAAATATAGTGCTCAGATGAGAGTTTGATCCGGCTGGAAACTTGACAAGAATCTGATTTACTAGTACGCCGGGAAAGTCTGCATAGTGACTACACTGCCTGACTGGAGAAGAGAAGCACCAACAAAGGTGGAGGAATTGAAATCACTCTTCATAGCTTGAGAGCAGATGTGATGTTAGTTCAAGGATTACATAATCGAATTAAATTTACAAAGAACTTAGCAGTAATAGCCCACTTATCAGTATAACGTTACAGCCCTTCTGACCTAGAAGCATACACTGATTGGTTGGAAAGGGTGTCATAATGCCGTGGTCTCCTGTCCAGAGGCAAGTTTGCACACAGCTGTTGTAGTTGGTTGGACCTTGACATCCTGGATAATGGCAAAGTGACAAAGTTGACGTCCGAAGTGGTCCCACGTATGTTCCATCGCTGACAGATCTCGAAATTTAACATAATTCTCGTTTACTGTTCCGTCTCAGTTGCACATTTTTTTATTAGATGTTTCGATCACACAGGACTATCTTCATAAAAACGAAGTAAAACCAAGTAGATTAATGTCTGAAGTAGTGCTGGAGGGAACTGGCACCATGAATCCTGAAGAGCTGTCCATAAATCCGTAAGAGTACGACGGGGTGCACATCTCTTCGGAAACAGCACGTTACAGGGCCTCTCAGAAATGCTCAACATATTCAGGTCTGGAAAGTCTGGTGACCAGCGAAAGTGTTTAAACACAGTAGAGTGTCCCTGGAACAGCTCTGTAGCATTTCTGGACGTGTGGCGTGTAGCATTGTCCTCCTGGAATTGCCCAAGTCTGTCGGAAGCACAACGGACATGAATGGTTGCAGGTTATCAGACAAGATGCTCGCTTACGTTTCACCCGTCAGAGTAGTATATAGATGTCTTGGGGGTCCCATATCACTCCAACTGCACACGCCCCACACCATTACAGAGCCTCCATCAGCTTGAGCAGTCCGCTGCTGACATGCAGTGTCCATGGGCTCATGAGATTGTTTCCATTGCCGTACACGCCCATCGGTTCTATACAATTTGAAATGAGACTTGTCGGACCGGGCATCATGTTTCCAATCATCAACAGTTGTTGACGGGCCCAGGTGAGGCGTAAAGCTATGTGTCGTGCAGTCATCAAGGGTACACGAGTGAGCCTTCGGCTCCGAAAGCCCATATCGGTGATGTTTCGTTGAATGGTTCGCACGCTGACGCTTGTTGATGACCCAGCCTTGTAATCTGCGGCAATTTGCGGAAGAATTGCACTTCTCAAATCATAAAACTTTACCAACAGCCGTATGTTTTGCTTTATTTTATTTTATATCTCAAATGCTACAAGTTTCGGCAACTCAATATTGCCGTCTTCTGGCCCCATATGCTATTATCGTTTTAACAAGCTTATAGAATGGTGCCATAAAACTGTAATCGTTAATCCGATCGTTATGCAACAGATTCCTATGAAAGGGTATCACATTAAAATATTGATAACCTGCCATTGTTGTAGCAGTCAGCGATCTAACAACTGTGCCAGACACTTATCTTACATAGTCGTTGCCGGCCGCAGCGCCGTATTCTGTCTGTTTGCGTATTTCTGTATTTGAATACGAATGCCTGTACCTGTTTCTTTTGCGCTGTAGAGTAGTAGCTGTATCTATCAAACGAATACTTCGGCTATAGTGAGGAATGGGAATCTTGCTAGCCATGGGAATATACATCACCCAGACAGTTCATACATACACCTGCCACGTGTGAACGAGCAACGTCCTGTAGAAATATGGTACAACTATATTGTCAACTCTTGAGGATGCAGGATGTATCGTTGGATCATCAGAGATCCCTCTCAAACATTACCAGCCGAGACCCGAAGTCATACCCAATTGCTACCCACACAACGTTGCCGGCAACAGCACCGCTGTGCCTCGCCAAAACACTGGAAAAAAACGACGTCTCCCCTGTCGACGCTGACAGTTGTCAGACCTGGTGCAGAACCGCGGTTAATGCCGGAACTCTGCGCAACGCCATTCGACAGTGGTCAATGGTTTCCGGCCATGGAAACACACTAAACGCAGCTTTTATGTTGTGATATTAACGGCAGCTTGACCATGGGACTGTAATTTCTTAGTCCGGTTACCGCTGGTCTCAGAACAATGGTACAGGGTGACGCACAAAGCTGCAGGGGGCCCATTAGTGTTCTCGGATGTCGAGTACAGATGTGAACGGGCTACGATGTGCTTGGTGCACACTACTCCCTTCGCTTGATCACACTTAGTCGACCAGAACTTTTACCACGAGTATACCTGGCCTTACGTTCCCGTGCAATACGAACTTGTGGCACTGTCAAATCCGAACGCCCCAGAAATCAGGCTCGTGCACGATTCGACCAGCAAGTCAAATGGAGCCCCACAGTAAAACCCGTTGCAGACTATCAGGTGCTCATAATGTTGTCTCATACGAATACACAGAATATTCATATCCGTCACAGTGAGCACTCAACATATGAAACTGTTCACGTCTCTTATGTACCACAGGAGGCCTGAAAACCACGCTGGACATGAACAACATTTATGCAGTCTGGTGACCGCTCTACCTGTCAGAGAGCATTGCAACTCTAACCCTTTACATACCCGCCGTTAGTGCGCAGATGTGTGAAGTTACACAGACAACCGACGATGTCTGCTGGATTCTTCAGTTTTTTCGTTAAGGCAGTGTACGTTTATCAGAAAGCACTGACAGCAGCCTCCTGCATTCCACGGTTCGAAACATGTAACAGAGTAACAGAGAAAAATATCCCCACACCGCCACCTATTTGGTGTGCGTATGATGCCTACATTACTCACCGCAGGACATCTGAATAAGCGAAAATTGCGCTCGCACGCTATGACTCTCGAAAAGGTGTTGTTGCCTCCCGCCCGCTGCCACTCACTGAACCGCGACGGCGCCTACGAGCTGCGCATACGCAGAAGCGTCGTCGAAAACATACAGACTGACTGACGTTGATTAGGTCACCGTTGTTTTATCCCGCTGCTGCATAACTACGTGTTGCTTCGGATGCTATTTTAAAGTTTTAGGGAATAGAATTTCCCCTTCCAGGCCATCTCTTTATGCGAGGTACTAAACACACTTTTCTACGAACAAAGGACAGATTTAGTTCCTACGATCAAATTAACCTACAACCACCAGAACCTACAAAAATTTACGAAACCTTCTTTTTGTGTTAAGCACTATTCGAATATTACAAAGAAATGGGTGAAGTGGAACCGCGCGACCGCTACTGTCGCAGGTTCGGATCCTGCCTCAGGCATTGATGTGTATGACGTCCTTAGGTTAGTTAGGTTTAAGTAGTTATAAGTTCTAGGGGATTGATGACCTCAAAAGTTAAGTCCTATAGTGCTCAGAGCCATTTGAACGAATGGGTGAAAATTGTCATAAGCGGCAGCTGTGAATCGACCGAAGAGGAGTGGCTGGGAAACAATGGACTGGGATCCGTGTTGAAACCCAGTCGCTCATTCAGTCTTAACTTCTTGCACATAATTCAGTTTACTTCATTAATTTTGAGAATTTTAGAGGAAAACGCCAAAAATCAAATTCTGATACGGTTCTACGTGATGATTTACAAGTTGGCGCTATTTAATGTAGCTCTATGATTGTCCCAGGGTCCTCTTGAACAGTCACTTTTACCTTAGAAAAGATGGAAGCATTAAAGAGCACGCCAGAAATCAATCTAACTTCAGAATTCGACTTCCGCGTACAAAAATCACTGTATTTAGAGTACCGCATCATGCTACGAAGATACTGTCAATATTCATTCTTTCAACAGGATATGAAATTTACGAACAAATATGTTCTAAAAGTAAAAAAATTATTGAATGTATCTGTGTAATGTGGCAGAGTGAAATTGGTGAAAGATGTATAAGTCGTCATTAGACGTTTTGTTACGTCAGCAGCGCACTAATGTGATAGTTTTCCTACGCTTTGTATAATACTATTTAATGTTCGTAGTACGTTACAAAAGGACTAAACAAATATGGAGTCGTTGTTCTTCCATTTTTCTTTAAGGAAAACTAAATATTATCACACGCAAGTACCTACAACTATTTTATGTCGTAGAAGCGATTTCAGAATGAGATATACTGTAATTTTCTTTACTTTAATAATTCAATAAAAGTGGAACTGATTAAAGTTTTTAATGATTAAAGACCTAAGACTATTCGGTAGTTAGATGACATGTTTAAACTAAATGATATCGTATAATTCGTGACTACGTTTCTTGAAATGTTATCTGGATCCTGGAGATACACTTGCATCTGTATCGTCCATCTTTTAGTTTTTTATTCCTTCTCTAAAGCCAACAATGCTAATTTTTTCTCAGTATTTCTATCTTATGACACTCTACACAGATTTACATCCCCGCATAGAAACAACATGTCACAAATCCTTGGGAACTGCCAATACTTTGTGGCATTCAGCCTACTAAATCGAATGTACTCTCTGTTGCTACAGGCAGGAGAAGGTTAGCGAAGTTTGCACTTACACGTGAGTGGTAACACTGATATACTTTTGACGCTTCTATCAACCAGCTTCACAAAAAATATTAAGAAGTTTTCATCCTATGTTAAATCAGTCAACGGATCGAAGATATCTGTGCAAAACCCCTATGACAATAAAAAATTTCGAAACAGAGGTTGACAGAGAGAAGGCGGAAATACTAAACATATTTTTCCAAAATTTTTTTACAGAGGAGACTGCACTAAACTTCCTCTTTCAAATCGCCACACGCATGTCAAAATAGCAGTTACCGAAATAAGTGACACAGAATAGAAAAGCCAGTGAAATTACACACCAAAGGAAAGACAGTTATATCTGACGGGATACTAATATGATTCCACATGAAGTATGCAAAAGAACTTCCTCCTCTTCGACCAGTTATGAACTGTATGTCATTGGAGGTGCGAAGGAAGTGATAGAAAAATATCGTAGGTCATTTCCGTTTTCAAGAATGGTACTCGAACAAAAGCGAAACCAAAGGTCTCTGTCTCTTAGGTCGGTCTGTTTCAGAATTTTTGAACATGCGTTATGCTGCCTTGTATAACATGCGTAAGGAAACACTTAAATCTGAACGATCACGTAACACTAGTGGCAGGTAAGGCCGATGTCAGAGTGAGATTCATTGGAAGAATCCTCATGAAGTGCAGCCACAAATCATGTATCTTACGAAACCCTCGTTCGACCCGTACTTGATTGATCCGTACCAGACAGGGTTAATAGTGAAATCCAGATCCAAAGAAAAGCAGCACGTTTTGTTACAGGCTCATTTGGTACGGGCGAAAGCGTCACAGGGATGCTCATCGAACTCCCGTGGGAGAATCTGCAAGAAAGTCGTTCTGTATTAAGGTGTGGATTACTGTTAAAGTTTCAAGAGCGTTTAGATTATATTAGATTTACTTTCTTTCCAATTGATCCGTAGTGAGGAGGGCCTCCAGGATGTAGAACATGTCAGAAAAACAATAACACATGATAAATATTTGCAACTGAAAAAATAAGCTAATGTATCTTCCACAGGTCCCAAGTGGAATGATCGTCATTTTTGAATGAACACTATATGAAAGAATCATTTTACAAACACTAATCCACTGAATTTATAATAAAAAAGTTTTTTATTTATAAGGTAATAAACATGTAATAGAACTAGAGTAGGAGTTGGCCACCAATAAATCCTTTAGGCTTCTCTTAAACTGAATTTCATTGGTTGTTAAGCTTTTTATGGCTGCTAGCAAGTTATTGAAAATGTGTGTTCCTGAAAGTTTAGTGACAAAGAATTGACTAGGAACCAGTGATTAATGTCCACCAATATTTTATTAGCCGATCTTTCTAAGACCACACATGATTTGCTATTTACTGCAACGTTTGTATCATCGGCAAACAAAACGAACTTGGCGTCTGGTAACTTTACTGATGAAAGATCATTGATACACCCAAGAAAAAGTTAGGGCCATAAAATAGAACCTTGTGGGACCCCACATGATAGCTTAATAGATGTCTCTTCCTTAATAACACCCTTTGCTTCCTGCCAGAGACATAAGATTTGATCCATTTTGCAGCATTTCCTGTTAAACCATAATATTCTAATTTACTTAAAAGGATATTGTGATTTACACAGTCAAATGCCTTTGACAGATCACAAAATATATCAGTTGCCTGCAATTTTTTGTCTAATGTATTAAGCACATTTTCACTGTAATATTAGAACCCTTTAGAAATCCGAACTGCGAGTTTGACAGTATGTTATTTGAAATGAGATGGTTATAAAGCCGATTGTACAATGCCTTTTCTAAAATTTTTGAGAATGCTGGCAAAAGTGAAATTGGACGGAAATTTGATGGTATTCCTTTATCTCCCTTCTTATACAATGGCTTAACTTCAGCATATTGTAACCATCCTGGAAATATTCCACTGATAAGCGACTGGTTACACAGATAGCTTAATATGTTACTTAACTCAGAATCACATTCTTTAATTACCTTCGTTGGCATTTCATCATACCCACTAGATGTTTTTGATTTTAAAGATTTTATGATGGAAATTATTTCTGCTGGGGTAGTGAAGGTCAGATTCATATTCTGGAAGTTACATGAAGTGTCTAGTCTGAGGTATTCCATAGTAGCATCTACAGAACCTGACAACCCCATCATTTCAGTAAAAGTTATAAAATTTTGGTTAAAAAGTTCTGCATCACTGTACACATCTATCACCAATGTATCATTTACTCTTAATGCCATTTGTTCCTCTTCATGTCTGGTTCTACCAGTCTCCTCCTTCACTATATCTCATATTGTCTTTATTTTGTTATCTGATATGACTGTCTTTTCCTTGTAATATATTTGCTTTGATGTCCGTATTAAAGTCTTTAATATTTTGCAGTATTTCTTGTAATGTGCTATAGCATCAACATCGGAAATGTTTCGGATTGACAGATACAGCTTTCTTTTTGTTTTACAAGATACCCCTACTCCTCGAGTAATCCATGGCTCCTTTGTAGACTATGCTCTAGCCTTGGTTAGTTTTGGGCTAAATGACTGTTCAAATAAGATAAGCACTTTATTAGCAAAAGTGTTATATTTTCCATTCATGCCATGAGCACTTTAAACATCGTTGCAGTGAATGTCTCTGAGGAGTGTCCTAAAATAATCACTTATAGGCTTCAGAATGAGATTTTCACTCTGCAGGGGAGTATGTGCTGATATGAAACTTCCTGGCAGATTAAAATTGTGCCGGATCGAGACTCGAACTCGGGATCTTTGCCTTTCGCGGGCAAGTGCTACCAACTAAGCTACCCAAGCACAACTCACGTCCCGTCCTCACAGCTTTACTTCTGCCAGTACCTCGTCTCCTACCTACCAAACTTAACAGAAGCTCTCCTGCGAAGCTTGCAGAACTATCACTCCTGAAAGAGCACTTCCCCGCGAAAGGCAAAGGTCCCGAGTTTGAGTCTCGGTCCGGCAGACAGTTTTAATCTGCCAGGAAGTTCCATATCAGCGCACACTCCGCTGCAGAGTGAAAATCTCATTCTGGAAACATCCCTCTGGCTGTGGCTAAGCCGTGTCTCCACAATATCCTTTCTTTCAGGAGTGCTAGTTCTGCAAGGTTCGCAGGAGAGCTTCTGTTAAGTTTCGAAGGTAGGAGACGAGGTACTGGCAGAAGTAAAGCTGTGAGGACGTGGCGTGAGTCGTGCTTGGGTAGCTCAGATGGTAGAGCACTTGCTCGCGAAAGGCAAAGGTTCCGAGTTCGAGTCTCGGTCCAGCACACAGTTTTAATAAGCCAGGAAGTTTCACTTATTGGCTTACTGATTACCCTCTTGAGCTCAGATTTAACAGATTTTATATCCTGTTCAATATTAACATTTAAAAGAAGGAATTGCATGTCCTGGTCTGAGAGGCCATTGACTATTGGTTTTGTAATATAATTTTGTTCATTGGACTTTTCTATAAAGATATTATCAATGGCTGTTCGTGAGCAATTGGCTGCCCTAGTGGGGAACTTTACAGTGGGGATTAAGTTGAATGATAGTGTTACTAACTCAAATAAGTTCTTATTGGAAGAGTCTTTAAGGAAATCTACATTGAAATCACCAGCAACCACCATTTCTTTGTTTTTGGTTGTTAAATGGGCCAGTAAAGCTTCAAGGTGGTTTATGAACAGATTGAAACCACGTGCAGGGGCTCTATATACACTTAATACTATGAAGGACGTTTTCGAAATTCTACTTCTGTTGCACATGCTTCTATATGTTGTTCTAGGCAAAAGTTATGAATGTATATGTTCTTAAATTTACGACAGTTTCTGATGAATGTGTCAACTCCTCCTTTCTCGGTTTCTGCTCTACAAAAGTAAGATGCAAACCTAAACCCTATAACACTTGAAATCTCTATACCAGTGGTCACATGATGTTCAGAGACGTAGATTACGTCAGCTCGGTTTGAAGACTCTAATTCATCTATGCAAATAATTAATTAATTAATTTTATTTCTCAGTCCTCGAATACTTTGATGCAATAAAGGTAGTTGACATTTCACATTGACTGAGTTAAAATTGGGTAGAGTTGAAGTATCTGCTGACTATTGAAACTTCTTAACCAGTAGCTGCTTATGCTGATGTAATAGATAAGTCAACCAACACACGAGTATTGCTCTGTCGTAAAGACCATAAAGATAAAATGAGATCATAGTTTACACGGAAGGTTACCAACAATCGTCTCTTCCGTGAACCATTAGCGACTGGAAAAGGTATAAGGGGAAGTATCAGTGGTGCACAAAGTGATGATGGTGATGATTTTTGGTTTGTGGGGGCTCAACTGCGCGGTCATCATTGACTGTACAATGCCCCAATCTTTACACAGTCCAATCCATCCATTTTCAAGAATTATTATGATGATTTAATGATGAGAACAACACAAACACCCAGCCCTCGAGCAGGGGAAATTCCCAACTCGGCCGTGAATCGAACCCGGGTCACCGTGATCCAGATGCAGCAACGCTAGCCAGTAGACCACGGGCTACAGACTGGTGCACAAAGTACCCTCCAGCACAAACTGTAAGGTGGCTTGTGGAGTATAGATGTAGATGTAGATGTAGACGTAAACGTGAATGTAGCCAAAGGCTGCTGGCGGCAAAACGAGTTGAGTGACTGAAAACAATTGTAGCCTATACAGCTTTGGTAACAACCAGTGGTTGTCATATTTTTTAAACATGAAGACTTCCTTGTAATCATTATCCTCCTGTTGATGAAGTACTGATTTCTCAGAACCGAGTAGTTACTATCGAAGCGACAATGTCCTGAAATAATTTTGCGCGACAGTCCTGATGTCCGCCATCGTTGGACGCTTCCACAAGTACAATGCCGAGAATTTTGTTTACAACCTTACGTCGTCCGACTTGATTTGTTGAGCATGCAAAACGGAATTCTTGTCTTGACAGTATACTAATAATAGTGAGGCACGTTATGTATCTGAGGAAAGATTACGCATTTGTCATTCGTAACCGGCATATTAATTTTAGTTTTTTTCGGGTTAGAGCCGCGCCATGTCATCGATTGCGCGGTCCCTCCCGCAAGAGGTTCGAGTCATCCCTCGGGCATGGGTGTGTGTGCTGTTCTTAGCATGAGTTACTTTAAGTAGTGTGTAAGTCTAGGGACCGATGACCTCAGCAGTTTGGTCCATTAGGAATTCACTCACATTTGAACATTTTTGCGGGTTGGTCGTGTGGTGTCACAGACAGAGATTGCACGACCGTGCAAGATAGCACGGAAACGTCGCGTACCTTGAGTCGCTAAGACGATTTGTGTACAGCAAACAAGTATCCACATGGACAGTACAACGACATTGCATCAGCACCAATTGTCAGCAAGGCGACAACTGTTGCCGTCTCCTGAAACAATGCCGTATAGAGAGACGTGATCATAGTGGTGCGGCCAACAACAACACTGATGATTCCCAGATCGGTGTACAGCAGCACGATCGGAATATCAGTCTTTAGAGGCTCCAAGGAGGACCAATGTTTACAAAATTCATTCGCCGGCATCGTACAGGTCTGAAGGTATGGCGGGCTATTAGGAATACACCACGTTCACCTCTGGTTCCCACAGTCAGTAATATGGATAGTTATATATATACTTCATCTAAAGTGGAAATATTTTGACGTTAGGACTTATTATTCCGAGATCATAAATATATTTTACTGCTATGAAAAATTATGTCTGGTGTGGATATTGAATATTTTTCTTTCTGAAAATGAAAATTCTCTTAATTCTGAAATATTGCACCGTGAGGCTCAGGAGTCCGCAGCTCGTGGTCTCGCGGTCGCGTTCTCGCTTCCCGAGCTGGGGGTCCCGGGCTCGAGTCCCGGCGCGGTCAGGGATTTTTCACCTGCCTCGAGATGACTGGGTATTTGTGTTGTCCTCATCATCTCATCATCATTCATGAAAGTGGCGAGACTGGACTGAGCAAAGGTTGGAAATTTGTACGGGCACAGATAACCGCGCAGTTGAGCGCCCCACAAAACAAACATCATCATCGTCTGGCTCAAGCCAAAGTTAATGCAAGCTTCTGTTAGTGTGGTTTTACCTAAAGATAAGTTTTCTACAATCTGAGATAACCGTGCTGCGTTAACTGAAAATCAGACCTCGTGAATAACATTAAAATGCAGGCTTTTCTGAATGCAGAGCGCGAGAAATGAAAGAGAAATAATTTTAAGCTACTATGCGATTTAAATTAAAATACCACACGAGTTTCCACCCGTGCAAAACAGTGGCCACATTTACGTAAATCGTCAGGAGAGAGGAACCGGTTTCCATTCCACAGCAGGAACAAATTTTTAAATTTCAACACTGATAATTATCATCTTGTAAGTCAACTTACATAAAAGGCAGCAAGCCTCTATACATCGAATTCGCGCGGCCAGAGTGGCCGAGCGGTTCTGGGCGCTTCAGTCTCGAACCGCGTGACCGCTACGGTCGCAGGTTCGAATCCTGCCTCAGGATTGTGTGTGAGGTCCTTAGGTCAGTTAGGTTTAAGTAGTTTTTAATTCTAGGGGACTGATGACCTCAGATGTTAAGTCCCATAGTGCTCAGAGCCATTTGAACATTGAATTGCATACAGAGTGACGAGCGCAAGAGCTAAGCAACTAGATCCAAAGGGCAAGCGCTCAGAAAATGATAACATGGCGTCTTTCCATTATATCAAAGATCATGGAATCTTTATATGTCGCCGAGAAATCAGAAGTTTCAATACACTTCTTGTGATAAATATTCTTTGTTAAGCGTATATCACTGTAATTACATTTTTACTACTGGTTACAGGCGTGACACCAAGGACTTTCACTTGGTGGAGGACTCAACCGGCACGCACTCATCCTCGTGATTTCAGTTTGTAGGTACTCGAACGGAAAGTAACGGCTGCATGTCACCAAAACTGACAACGCCCGGGAGAGCGGTGTGCTGAGACCACACCCCGCGTCGCACATCGCATGCTACACTTGCAGAGGATGACGCGGCGGTCGATCGGTACCAATGTGGCCTCCAGGAGCTGTGGGCGGATTTTACGTGAACCTGTAAATCACTTACATATTTAATGATCTTTCCTTGCTGCAATTGTAATGGCTGGCAGTGTAGATAATTTCACTTGTCTGAACTAATTGCAGTTCGCCACGAGTATCTGTAAGTCCTAAATTTCAGGAATGTGTTCCTGGTCAGCTGTTGGCATTGGACGGAACCGAACGAGGGTTGCCCACAAAGTAATACACGGCACTATTTTTTTCTTAGCTGAAAATTGCTAGGAATGCGAAACGTTGCGTATGTTTCATTTGAAGCTTCATGAGTGAGCGCGCCAAGATCCCGTCACTTCCGACAGACAGCGTAGCTGCAGGACATTTTCAAAATGACGTCTTCGGCTGATGTACGTTACAAGCAACGTGCCGTCATTGAATTTCTCACTGCAGAGAAAGAAACTGTGGGGAATATTCACAAACGCTAGTGCAAAGTCTATGGAGCATCTGCTGTCGACAGAAATACTGTTAGTTGCTGGGCACGGAGGGTGGGGCCATCAGAAGACGGTTCAGCGGAGCTCCACGATTTGCAGCGGTCGGGGAGACCATCCACGGCAGTCATATCTGACGTGTTGAAGAGAGCTGATTTTGTCATTCGCGGGGACAGACGAATAAAGACTCGGCAGTTGGCACTGCCTCTGTCAATCAGCAAAGGAAGTTCACACAGTGAAGCACTGGCTCCGCCACCAGAACAAGGATTGGACGGTCAGGGCGTACACATCCTTGTTTCGCACTGTATGAAGGCCATAGAGCGGGTTGGAGGTTACGTGGAAAAGTAGGGTGTGTAGATAAAACACCATTTTTTCGTGTGTATAATTGTCATTATGTTCAATAAAGACCTATTGAAGGAAAAAATGCGGTGCATTTCTTTATGGGCTACCCTCGCAGTTTTTTGCAAACAGAACTATGGTTTAATACTTGCTATTCGTTTACATAGCTGTTCACGAGCAATACTGCTGTATACATACATCCCGTACCTCTAGAAACATGCTTAAAATGGCCTGCAGATGATAGATGTTCGGTGCTGGAACGGGCGATTGATTGTCAGCATAAATAGATTATTAATGTTACGTATAAATAGTAGGACACTTGTTTTATCACTTCAGACTTTCACAGGAAACGGTAAGAACCATAAAATGTTTAGAACGGAGCTCTTTAAAGGTGGATGATAATCCACACAAATTTTAGAGAAGGCTGCACTAGAAAATGTAATATATTTTTACAAAATTCTAGCTTGCTTGTGATATGTATATCCCTAACGAGACAGAATATAAGGCGACAGAAGATGGAAAGATGAGCAAAGCATTTCGTCTCGGGTTCGTTCATTTAGCGTGAGAGTATCATGCAACTTACGATCCAGTACGAAAGTTATCTGTCACAAACGCAGCTTTAAGAACTGATTTTTCTTTCGCCTATTCTAAATCTCCGACACTCTGCAAAGATGTTTCTGCACGGAGCAATCAATCTCTGAAAGCATAACTGTAATTGGCAGATCCAGTGGGAGTATACGAGGAAAAACTCTGGCGGGTGGTCGCGGCGGCCCATCGGGAGCGAGCGTGCGGCGTGGTCCAACGAGGAATGTTTAGTTTAAACGCACGAAGGGAGTACAAGTTCAGCTCTCTCTGTTTTTCAGTTCTCGACCGCATGTGTTGGTGTGCACAGAAACTGGGTAACGTTTAAGTAGAACTGTAATCAGTTGGTGTTGTTCCATCTCAGATCTCGAGCTATGAGTGTTTTCTGAGGTTCTGGCTTGTACTGCAAAGCTTAGTATTGGTATTTAGAGCATTTTCAGGTGTTTAACCAGAACTTCTTCGTGTTCAAACGATACCAGTCGTTAATGGGTGAGGTGGCCAGTTTTCGAAGCACGGTATGGAATCTTGTTTACATTAGTCCATCCGATTCCCAGGTGACTTCAATTCTTCAAACCCTCGTTTATAAAACATTCTGATGCATATGAAACGCCTTTTGTTTAGTTCTTTCATTTGTGCTGATTCATTTCACAACATATTACACACAAAAATACGTGCCACATTGTGACCATAACTATGCATCAAATGCAATTATATTTCTATATATACATTTGTGCGAAAGAGAGTAACGGCTTCTGGACGCTTATTTCAGTGCGAATACACAAATATCGCCCGAACGTTTACTGGAATCGTAATTTACCAGTAGAAAGCTTATGATCAAGGGACGCTGGGTTGCAGTGTGCGGTAAGTCAGATACGTGATTCTGTCCGGACGGTGTCCAGATGGCAAAGCTATAAGGTTATCAGTATATACTACAGCTTCGTGCATAACCAAGATTCCTGTTTCTCCTACTTTCCTATATCCGACAGGATCGATGGCGATGAGGGGGACACTGCTGTCAGGCCTTGGGTTTAACACCTGCCCACTCTGCACCACCGAGCCCCATCCTCCGGCCCTTCCCTAAAAATAAAAGCAAAACAAGGGGAGGGAGAAAGAGAGAGAGAAGTTGGCCCGAGCACTGTCCCGCGATAGGAATACCTTTGTAGTTCGAGAAAATAAATAAATAAATAAAAGGGTTAGTATGCACTTACACAAAATATCGGTGAAGGCAGCCGCTCATGAAAAGCGGTAGATTCGGCTTCGAATACCTGTTTGGCGCTAATTTGTGACTTTCGCCATTGCGTTACCACAATGTCCTGTGCTGTTAGGTCTCACGATTTCCTACCCAACATTTCCCTTTCCTACTTTTCCCCTTCTTGCATTTGACGTTTACAATCAATTGTAATATCTTGATCAAGGATTCTTAGGTTTGTTTGTGACATCTTGTTATTGATTTAAAGTTTATAATGCACTAAACAATCGGAATCTTTGTATTTTATGTAATGTACATTTTCTGCCATTTTGAAACATATATTAATAACTTTTTTCATTAAAATAACAGTTACAAGATTTACTTTAGATCTATATTGTACACACTTAAGACTACATTATGTATTTTTTTAAGTAAAAACATGCACCTAGATGACACTATGTAACATTGAAGAAAAGCCTTTGCAGACTGCGAGGGCGGCTGATGGGAAATCTGAACGCCACCTACGGCCTTTCAAAATAATAAATGACAATGTGATGGCGTGGTGTGGCCCTCAGCTACGTACCCTCCCACTCAGAGTTGAAATATTAAAAGTTTTGGCTGGTTTGGCTGTCTAGGGGCTGGGATACGTAGTTACCGTATTACAAGCCAAACACTGCTGAGTCTACAGTACACAATATGAATACACATATGAATCGAATGATCGAAGGTTTCTATCACTCGGAAATTGCTAATTTTGAACGTGATATAGACGTTTATATATGAAAGTTTGCAATTAAATAAAATCTGCAGCTACTATCTTAACGACTTTAAATGATGAATATGATAGTGGAAGTACTTTTTAGAATGCGGTATATTTCTGCGAAACACTTATTGGTGTGGATTGTCCAGCAATAAAATAAAATGTAAGTTGAATAACAGGGAAACAATAGATTCCTACAGCATGTAAATTAGTTATGAACAACAACACAGCTCGCGAGATATTCACTTCTAAACGCCCACTACGTCTTCACTGTAGAAGCCAAGGAAGAGCACAAGTCGGCACTCCGAAGTATTTCTACCTGCCGCGACCACGTACAAACCGCTGCACACTCTCCAAGTCTCTGCCGCGACCGTGCCCCCGTCGCTCCGCACTCTCTCCGTGTCCTGTGCGATCGTCCCTCACGTCGCACTGTTACGAACTCCTCTCCCGCTTCCATCCAGTCTCCCCATTCACGAGCGCTGTGATTGGCTAGAGTGTTCGCGCCATGTCTTCAAGGCAACGCACCCACACAAACATAATAAAAGACGTTCGATATAGTGGCTTTACATTTAAATAACTTGAAGTTAAATAAATATTCCTATGGCTGGACCATGAACAGGCTCTAACACACTTTATTAGATACATAAACAAATTAAATAAACATATACTGAAGGAATAGAACAAAAGGTAAACCAGTAGCATAATGTCTCTGTGCTTTCTAAAACGCAGTAAATATTTGAACAATTTCTTCATAAATTATATATATCGGATATATGCAAAGACATAGACGAAAAAATATATTTATAAGCATGCTGCTACCGTTTTTTCGTGTAACTGTGGAGTAGTTATGGCATGAGGCGATCGATAGTAATCGGCCACTTTGACCTCCAATAACTCTTGTACTATTCAAGTTACATGCCTGTAATTTATACCAATTTAGGTCAACATTAATAGCTTTCTAAAGACATGTCGATCGACAAAATGGTACGAAACGTTTAGATTTTGGAAATTCGTTGCTGGGTGCTACTTGTATAATTTACTGCCAGATACTAAACTTTAAGGTAATAAAGATATTGAAAATCTGATTACACCATCAGAGTCGTTGAGCAAATAATGGAAATTTACATGTTTCTTTTTGAGGTGTCATGATTCATCTGGCTACTGTTAATTTCTATACAAACTGTTAAATGTCTGCCGTTAAGGTTCCACAAAGCCCGCCATCTTTGGCACTCCCGGAATGTCTCTACATCTACTACATCTACATTGATACTCCGCAAGCCACCCAACGGTGTGTGGCGGAGGGCACTTTACGTGCCACTGTCATTACCTCCCTTTCCTGTTCCAGTCGCGTATGGTTCGCGGGAAGAACGACTGTCTGAAAGCCTCCGTGCGCGCTCTAATCTCTCTAATTTTACATTCGTGATCTCCTCGGGAGGTATAAGTAGGGGGAAGCAATATATTCGATACCTCATCCAGAAACGCACCCTCTCGAAACCTGGCGAGCAAGCTACACCGCGATGCAGAGCGCCTCTCTTGCAGAGTCTGCCACTTGAGTTTATTAAACATCTCCGTAACGCTATCACGGTTACAAAATAACCCAGTGACGAAACGCGCCGCTCTTCTTTGGATCTTCTCTATCTCCTCCGTCAAGCCGACCTGGTACGGATCCCACACTGATGAGCAATACTCAAGTATAGGTCGAACGAGTGTTTTGTAAGCCACCTCCTTTGTTGATGGACTGCATTTTCTAAGCACTCTCCCAATGAATCTCAACCTGGTACCCGCCTTACCAACAATTAGCTTTATATGATCATTCCACTTCAAATCGTTCCGTACGCATACTCCCAGATATTTTACAGAAGTAACTGCTACCAGTGTTTGTTCCGCTATCGTATAATCATACAATAAAGGATCCTTCTTTCTATGTATTCGCAATACATTACATTTGTCTATGTTAAGGGTCAGTTGCCACTCCCTGCACCAAGTGCCTATCCGCTGCAGATCTTCCTGTATTTCGCTACAATTTTCTAATGCAGCAACTTCTCTGTATACTACAGCATCATCCGCGAAAAGCCGCATGGAACTTCCGACACTATCTACTAAGTCATTTATATATATTGTGAAAAGCAATGGTCCCATAACACTCCCCTGTGGCACGCCAGAGGTTACTTTAACGTCTGTAGACGTCTCTCCATTGATAACAACATGCTGTGTTCTGTTTGCTAAAAACTCTTCAATCCAGCCACACAGCTGGTCTGATATTCCGTAGGCTCTTACTTTGTTTATCAGGCGACAGTGCGGAACTGTATCGAACGCCTTCCGGAAGTCAAGAAAAATAGCATCTACCTGGGAGCCTGTATCTAATATTTTCTGGGTCTCATGAACAAATAAGGCGAGTTGGGTCTCACACGATCGCTGTTTCCGGAATCCATGTTGATTCCTACATAGTAGATTCTGGGTTTCCAGAAATGACATGATACGCGAGCAAAAAACATGTTCTAAAATTCTACAAGAGATCGACGTAAGAGATATAGGTCTATAGTTTTGCGCATCTGCTCGACGACCCTTCTTGAAGACTGGGACTATCTGTGCTCTTTTCCAGTCATTTGGAACCCTCCGTTCCTCTAGAGACTTGCGGTACACGGCTGTTAGAAGGGGGGCAAGTTCTTTCGCGTACTCTGTGTAGAATCGAATTGGTATCCCGTCAGGTCCAGTGGACTTTCCTCTATTGAGTGATTCCAGTTGCTTTTCTATTCCTTGGACACTTATTTCGATGTCAGCCATTTTTTCGTTTGTGCGAGGATTTAGAGAAGGAACTGCAGTGCGGTCTTCCTCTGTGAAACAGCTTTGGAAAAAGGTGTTTAGTATTTCAGCTTTACGCGTGTCATCCTCTGTTTCAATGCCATCATCATCCCGTAGTGTCTGGATATGCTGTTTCGAGCCACTTACTGATTTAACGTAAGACCAGAACTTCCTAGGATTTTCTGTCAAGTCGGTACATAGAATTTTACTTTCGAATTCAATGAAGGCTTCACGCATAGCCCTCCTTACGCTAACTTTGACATCGTTTAGCTTCTGTTTGTCTGACAGGTTTTGGCTGCGTTTAAACTTGGAGTGGAGCTCTCTTTGCTTTCGCAGTAGTTTCCTAACTTTGTTGTTGTACCACGGTGGGTTTTTCCCATCCCTCACAGTTTTACTCGGCACGTACCTGTCTAAAACGCATTTTACGATTGCCTTGAACTTTTTCCATAAACACTCAACATTGTCAGTGTCGGAACAGAAATTTTCGTTTTGATCTGTTAGGTAGTCTGAAATCTGCCTTCTATTACTCTTGCTAAACAGATAAACCTTCCTCCCTTTTTTTATATTCCTATTAACTTCCATATTCAGGGATGCTGCAACGGCCTTATGATCACTGATTCCCTGTTCTGTACATACAGATTCGAAAAGTTCGGGTCTGTTTGTTATCAGTAGGTCCAATATGTTACCTCCACGAGTCGGTTCTCTGTTTAATTGCTCGAGGTAATTTTCGGATAGTGCACTCAGTATAATGTCACTCGATGCTCTGTCCCTACCACCCGTCCTAAACATCTGAGTGTCCCAGTCTATATCTGGTAAATTGAAATCTCCACCTAAGACTATAACATGCTGAGAAAATTTATGTGAAATGTATTCCAAATTTTCTCTCAGTTGTTCTGCCACTAATGCTGCCGAGTCGGGAGGTCGGTAAAAGGAGCCAATTATTAACCTAGTTCGGTTGTTTAGTGTAACCTCCACCCATAATAATTCACAGGAACTATCCACTTCTACTTCACTGCAGGATAAACTACTACTAACAGCGATGAACACTCCACCACCGGTTGCATGCAATCTATCCTTTCTAAACACCGTCTGTACCTTTGTAAAAATTTCGGCAGAATTTATCTCTGGCTTAAGCCAGCTTTCTGTACCTATAACGATTTCAGCTTCGGTGCTTTCTATCAGCGCTTGAAGTTCCGGTACTTTACCAACGCAGCTTCGACAGTTGACAATTACAATACCGATTGCTGCTTGGTCCCCGCATGTCCTGACTTTGCCCCGCACCCGTTGAGGCTGTTGCCCTTTCTGTACTTGCCCAAGGCCATCTAACCTAAAAAACCGCCCAGCCCACGCCACACAACCCCTGCTACCCGTGTAGCCGCTTGTTGCGTGTAGTGGACTCCTGACCTATCCTTCATCGACACAGCGTCACCATGAAATTTCCAGCCATACGGTCCCTCGACCCCGGCTAACTTTTGGCACTACGTGCCCGCCGACGAGCCGCGGCCTGCCGAGAGGCCCCACCCAGCGTGGCCACGCCAACTCCGAACTTTGAATATTTCGGGGGTACCACAACTCGCCCGTTACTTCACACACCTTTGTCAACCTAGAACAAAATTGCAAAAACTGCTCCGAAACTGAAGATATTGTTTAATGTACTATGAAGGAATATTTAAGAAAATGGTTTTTAACGAAATGGGGATATTCTGAAACTAAAGTCAAATTTTAGACGAGAAATTCATTATAAAAATCGAAATTGATACATCCTAAATACCGCAGTAGGAAAAACACTGACTCACTAGTTACAGAAGAAGTATAAAGTACTTTCGAGTTCTCCTTTTCATGCACAGAACACATTAACTCCAGTTATGGGCGTGATTTCCTTAATAAGATTTGTTTGATACAATGGTTCTTTTCTTTAAGGCTCTGGAATAACATTTTTCTGTGGCGACCATACCCAATTCTGCAAAATCTATATTCGATAGTGTTATGGAGCACAATGTACTATATTGTGAAAAATATGTTGCTCCTGCTTTAATAAAACACTTCTGTGTAACTCTTACATTGTTTTTATTGGAGTCAGTACTAATAATCTTCACAAAGTTTACAAGTAGACAATTAAAACTGTATGCAAGCATAACTTAAAGTTTTTCTCGGTCTTGAGATTCTGGCAGACTTACTAGTACAACAGTAGAAAAGCTACAGAACTTTGTCAAACAGCACACTCAGCTGTTCTGTAAGTTATTAGTTAGCTGACACCACATAGATTTGATTGGCACAGTTTGTTAGAGTCTAGTACACTTAAACAGTCCAGTCTTGCACAGCATCGAATACACGATCCACTCTGTAGTTGTATATTCTAGACTCCAGCCTGGTAAGGCCATGTTCTTTAGCAAAAGAAGACATAAGAGTTTCTCGTAGTCGCTTGTATGGACACTTCATAAAATTTATAAGCTGGTCACCGATAACTTTGTCTACTTCTGGATTATTGATTTGACATATAAAACTGTTATATATCTTTGCCCTGCATTTGGATGTCATCCACCTTAGTCTGTTCCAGCAGCCTTATCGTTGTCCACAGTCACGCTGCTGTTTCCCTGGCGGTCCTCTATCATGCAGAAGCAAGGTTTGATATTAGGTAGTCGCACACCTCGATTTTGTTAAAAATTCCGACAAAATCTTGTGTTACGTCTAAATCCAAAAGGTAATAGTAGTCTAAAAGTAGTTGCGGTATTCCAGGCAGCTATTCCATTAATACATTCAATTTGACGTCGGTTAGTTCCACTTTATACCGTTTAGTCGCAGGGTTTTTATATTTGTTCGAAATGGTTTCCAATGCCTCCTTGATCATTTTATCCAATACTCCTCTTGCTGTCACACTGTCGTTCCCTTGTAGGAGAAATGGTAGCTTCGTCCTGACACCTTGTCTTTCAGTGATGAACTTCGAGAATTTACTACTCAGACAATAATTAAAAGAGTCACACACCTTCTTTAACATTGCAGATCGTCCCGTGTCGGGATTGATCCGGACAGTCCACTTGATCACTGGCTGTAACAACCATAATGTTACAGTAAAACGGTCGGGAAGTACGATTGAGCACCCTTCAAACTTTTTTGTTAAGGAGCGTACCATTTTCGGTGTAATTTATGTTAACAACGTCAGAAACAAGATTCTCCAGATTCCTTAGTAACAATCATAAACCAAAGCGTTCGTCAGTTGCTCTTGTCTTCCTCCCTAGTAGCTGAGGGATATCGAATACTACGGTAGAATCCAGGTTGAGACTTTCAGCTACCACGGAAAACTGATCAGTTTTTGCTATCAGGCCGCCTTTTATATTCTAAAGATCAAAGATGGCGGTACTTCTGGTCACATGATCATCTGGTCATACATTCTAAATTTGGTTGCACTTGTTATACAATTGTAAACTCTTAGATCAATGGCGCTATTTTGTATGCACGGTGTCTGTGGCAGGGAGAGAGACTGTCCCTCGCAAGTCTTTGGTAATGTATCCAGCATAAAGAGACCTCAGAACCATGGAATGCTAAATCTTTTCCTAACAGACTTGAGCACATCTGCATTTGCAAGCCATCTGTCCGGTGGGATAGTTAATGTGCTTTTCTTTATTCGTGAAGAGATTGAGCCCTTTCTTGTATGGTTTCAGATACAGTACTTTCACGATGATCGCTGCTTCCATCATGTTGTTATGTCTTCTAGCTTCCTCTAGCTGCTTCTGGAAGTTATGTGCATTCTTGACTGTTCTAGAAATAGTTGTAGCACGACCGGCCAACGAACACATCGCTAACAGAGCTGCGAAGGCAAGAATGATGAATGAGATAATTCCACCTGATGTCTTCAATATCTGCGGAACCCGAGATGCTTTAACCGGTCCTTTATGCTAAAGGCCCTTTTAGTTTCAAACATTGCTGTCAAGAGGCAGTTTCACACGAACACCTACCCAAGCTCCTTCTCCTCCTTCTTCTTCTTCTTCAATTCATGACGTGCGGCGTTCTCTGTGTATGTAATGTCATGTTCCAAACACTCATTGTCAAGCAGGTCAATCCACATATCACCACGAGACAAACATTTTAGAGCTTTGTACCAGGTCCACAATAGCTATACCCTGGAAAGTGAAGCTTGACGAGAATAAAACCATCTCCTATAGTATGTCTCCTGTCGTGCACCTTATGCTACTGTGCTGGCTGTGGTCTGTGCATCCCATCATACAGCGAATAGTCAGCGTCAATCCAGCTGTTTTGTGCAGGAGAAAACAAAGCCATTCAACAAGTGCTCTATTCCCTTGACGTCTAATGACATGCTCTATGAGAAACACGTGTCGTTCTGAGATGTTCGGCATTTCCTTGGTGTAAAAGCATTCTGAAATTTCAGTCCCGTTATTATCCTTCAAGATGTAAGTTCTGGGATATCTTCTCTGCACTTCGGAAACTGTGAATATCTTACTCTACCAAATTTGGGGGTATGACTTCTCAAATGCTGTCTCGTGTTTTGAGATACACACCAAATCATCACCACTAAATTTCTGTTTACAAGCATCCAGCATTTTGATACGATAATATGCTGTATCCATGAGTCCATCATCACGAACACCTATTGGTCTTATTTTTCCTGTCGTATATTTGATTTGATTACACTGTGCAATTATTTCTGGGAGGATATCCTTCCATTTTTAAGAGCTGATAAGATTAAAATGCATCCTCATTTCACCTTTTGTTGTTCTATTGAGACATTTCCACGATACTCGCCTTGAAGTGAGTGAATATTGACTGGTGATTTATTCCATACCGTTGCACCATAGTCTTGGAATAGCTATTGTAAAACTTTCCACCATGATTGGTTTGGAGGCTGTCCGGTCATCGATTTAGCCCAGTCAGCACCAAATTTTCTAACAACTACGCAACATATCTGCTTATTTTTGATTTAACAGACAGTGCCCAATCAAATTTAGTGTCAATAACCATTGGAACATATTTGAATCCATTATTCACATGTGAATGTTCCTGCATATCTTCAAGATCAGCCTGGCATAAGCCATCCAAACCTTTAATTATAATGGTACCAACGAGGGTATGTTTTGCGTGCTGGTTTGTGCAGTTGTCGAACTACTGGCTCCATATTTATTCAATTATACCTCCCCAAGCTCGGAGATTATTGAAACAACCTCATTCGAAGGAGACGAAACAGTGACGGTAGCAGAATCAGAATTTGAAAGAGCTTTGGAATGCGTAAGATCAAATAAGGCTGAAGGGCTAGCTAATATTCCATCGGAATTTTTAAAATCATTTGGGAGAAGTGGCAACAAAACGACTTTTACGTTGGTGTGTAGAATGTATGAGTGTGGCGATATACCATTTGACTTTCGGAGAATCATCATACACATATTTCCAAAGATAGAAAGACCCGAGAAGAGCTAGAATTATGGCACAATCAGGTTTACAGCTCACGCATCTAAGTTGCTGACAAGAAAAATACACAGAAGAATGGAAAAGAAAATTGGGGACATGTTAGATGACCATCAGTTTGGCTCTAGGGACGGTAGAGGCATTGAAGAGGCAGTTCTAACGTTGTGACTGATAATGGAAGCAAGACTGTAGAAAAATCAGTTCGCCTTCATTGGATTTGACGACGTGGAAAAACTCTCGACAATGTCAGATGGTGCAAATTCTGAGAAAAATACGGGTAAGCTAAACGGAAAAATGGGTAATACACAATATTTATAAGAACCAAGAGCGAACATTGAGAGCGGGAGAACAAGAACGAAGTGCTCGGATTTAAAAGGGTGTAACGCAGGGGTATGTTTCTCGCCCCTAGTGTTCAATCTATATGTTGAAGGAGCAATGAGAGAAATAAAAAAATTAAGTTCAAGAGTGGGATTAAAATTTGGTACCAAGGATATCAATGATAAGATTCGCTGACGAAATTGCTAGCTTCAGTGAGAATGAAGAAGAATTAGAAGATGTGTTGAATGGAATGAACGGTCTGATGAATACGGAACATGGATTACGAGTAAATCGCAGAAGTATGAGAAGTAGCAGAAATAAGGCCAGCGAGAAAGTTAACATCAGAATTGGGGATCACGAAGAGGATGAAATTAAGGAATTCTGCGAAATAACTCACGATGGACGGATCGAGAAGGACATAAACAGCAGACTGGCACTGGCAAAAAAAAATCATTCCTGGCCAGGAAAAGTCTGCTAGTATCGAATACATGTCTTAATCTGAGCAATAAATTTCTCAGAATGGAGTACAGCGTCGTATGGTAGGTGGGCATGGACTATGGGATAAACGGAATGTAAGAGAATCGAAACCTATGAGTTACGGCGCCACAGAATAATATTGGTAATATGAGATAAGGAAAGAGGAGGTACTCCGCAAAATCGACGAGGAAAGAAGTATATGGAACACACTGAAAAGAAAAATTGATAGGACGGTAGGACATGTGTTAAGACATCAGCCAAATAACTTCCAACATAATAAAGAGAGCTGTAGTGGGTAAAAGTTGTAGAAGAGAGCAGAGATTGGAATACATTTAGCAAACAATTGAGGGCGTAAGTTGTAATTACTATTCTGACATGAAAAGGTTGCCACAGGAGAGGAATTTCTGGCGCAAAAAAAAAAAAAAAAAAAAAGCAAATGAGTGCTCATATCCGACAGACCTCCTTGCAGTAAATCGCGGTTTTAATATTTTTAACTTTTACACCTCACTTTATATGAATTAATCTCAAAAATAGAATCTGTAAGGAAGATTTTAGGCCAATAAAAAAGTGAAGCTAAGTTAACTTCCTACCTTGGTCTACCGCTTCAGCAGATACAAATTTACCTGAGCTGTTATTACAATCACCATGTAATACCGTTCTTAAACTGCAGTCAGCAGTATGCTTCGTCTCTACATAATTTTTTTTTTCATACCAAAAGGTAAATGAGGAGTAGGAGATGCAGAGAGAGCTAACGGTTCATTGCTTTGTAAACGACATGTTTACTTCGTGTTTTTAAATTTCAGATTTGTGTGTAGAAAAGCTAGGTGAACAAAATGAATAAAGCACGGTCACTGCACTTAACTTATCTATAACCTGGGTTATTTACATGCCACTGTAGCAAGGCCGTGGGCATATCAGAAATTAATAAACGAGTAAAATGTAGTCAAAGGTTCATTTATTCCCCTTAATAAGTCGGCCGCTGTGGCCGAGCGGTTCTAGGAGCTTCTGCCCGGAACCGCGCTGCTGCTACGGTGGCAGGTTCGAATCCTGCCTCGGGTATGGATGTGTGAGATATCCTTAGTTTTAAGTAGTTCTAAGTCTAGGGGACTCAGTACCTCAGATGCTAAGTCCCATAGTGCTTAGAGCCATTTGAACCATTCCCATTAATATCATTTTGCGCAAGGTAAGCTACTATCCTTCTCTTGTGGTACTCATTTTAAAAACAGTGGTCAAATAGCTTTAACATGTTATTTCAGGAGTCTAAACTTTATACAGAAGAGGACATTTTCGTTCAGGGCGTGTTTCAGTATAGATTAGCAAGTAATCCGAATTTAAAGAAGAGGGGAAATTTTACAAGTATTAGTTTCTACAAGAGAGACGTTAGGCGCCATGCAAGGACACTGATAAAACTCAGAGACCCAGATACCAATCAGAGTGGAGCGGTTCATCGTACGGAATAACAACGTCGGCAATGTTAGAGAAAATCGGAGTTTATCGTGCAATTCAATTCTTCATATCAGAGTAATTAAAGACATACGGTAACCTAGGAAAAACAGACATTTGTTTTACTTTTGCTGCAAAACGTTATGACGATGGCGATAAGCAACGACGTGTCTATCCCATGCATCCATACCACTCGCTGTGCTGTACACCTGTGTCAGCTACTACGTTAGCGCTTCTCCATCATACTGAAGTGCAATGCCGCTGCAGTTCGCAGGACATTCATCGCTGCTTGGGGTCGACTGTTCATGACAAGTGTTCCACTAAAACCAAAGTGGCCATCACTCAGTGTAAGTGTCCGTCCGACACGGGCAGGGCGCTGTTAGCGATCAAAATGGACGCATTCAACGGTTCACTGCCACCAACGGCACAAACGGCATGGGTCATACCCACAGTATTTCTCGAAGGTGCGTGACATTGCTAGACCAAATTTACGGGAGGTGTCACGCTAAAAGAAACTGGCACATTGCTATGCAAAAGAGGATGAAAACAAGAGCGCAGCCTATACGGCTGTCGAATTATGGTTGTCTTTCTACAAGAAGCAATAGAACCTTTGTGTTTGTTTATATAGCTAACAAACCTAATTGTTCTGTTGGAAATGAAGCGGGTCAATTCCAGTGAATAAAGAAACGTCGTGTGTAAAATAACAGCCGTACTGCGGCTGCTCAGCGGTGTCCCTGAAATGGGGTGAAAGAAAAAAGATTCTTCGATCTATATTCAGAAGGTCCCTAAAGAGTTTCAAAAACGTTAATTGGCTGCAAACAGCAATATTAGCTTGTTCCAAGGCGATAAAGAACTGTTTATTGCTGATCACAATGTTTCATTAATGAGCCATTCTCAGTGAAGTGAAGATGCAATCGTTCATCCACAAATTTCATTTGCTTACAACAGTTCGTTTTTAATAAAAGACAGTTTTTAGTACATATCAGATAAAACTTTACTCGAGAATTTTGTTTTGGAAGAAAAATGAGCCTGAAGAATTGAAATATTTGTCGAAATCTTAACTGGTAACAGTTGGCTATTCTAACGTAATCACTGATCTTTCAAGTATTGTTAATCCACTGGGCGATAAAAGTTGACGTTTAAATCGAGTAGCACGCAAAGGCACAGGATGATAGGACATGTGTTAAGACATCAGCGAATGACTGTCATGGTACTAGAGGGAGCAGTAGAGGGCAAAAACTGCAAAGGAAGGCATAGACTGGAATACATCCAGCAAATAATTGAGGACGTAGGCTGCATGTGCTACACTGAGATGAAAAGACTGGCACAGCAAAGGAATTCGCAGCGGGCCGCATCAAACCAGTCAGGAGACTGATGACTAAAAAAATAAAAAAAAAAACAATCGGCTACCTGCTTTCCTTCTAGAAATGTGATTTCTGTGTTAACGGGGAAGAATACCGCTTACTGCAAATTCTAAGTAGTTTATTGCATTTTGCACGGTGTTCGTAACATGTATAAACTTACTTCTAGTTCAGTGTTACGAATTTCTAGCCAATTCCAGGTTTAGTGAAAGAGGAGACTTACTGTTATTATTAATATTGTTAAAATTATTATTATTATTATTATTATATCCCCGTCCAGGACGGCACGGTACACTTGTACAGAAATACAAATATATACATAAAATTTTGTAAATTTCAAATTGATTTTGAAGCCCAGAATTCGACAGTCTTGATTGCGGGAACATTTGCTCAAACCAGGTCACCCAACGTGCAGGCTTCAGGCAACTTTCGACAGACCAAAATGTGTTGCACTTACTGAAGTTCACCACATTGACAGGTTGCATCCTCAGTAATGTAACCCCACAGCTTCAAGTTCTGTGTAATCAGCCGAACAAAATTAATATCCCAACATACTTCTGTAAGATGAGGCACGAATAACTTGTAAAGCAAACTTCAAGATCAGCCGAGGGAGCGAAGGTTATGTCCACACCACGGTTACAGTTAGGCTACGGCCGTCTCTGAATGCGTCGTTAGGGAAAATCTATCCTTGAAGCGAAAGCCTACTGAGAGATTCTTCCTCGATTCAGATAATTTTGGGAATCATTAAAATAAGGTCATTGTAATCAAGAGCTACGGAGAACTAGGAGCTACACATGGACCATGTCAAAATTTTACCCTCTTTGATCACCGATCAGGCAGTTTGTGAGAAAACTCGTACAACGTAAGTTGAAGAACGTAAGGACATGCCATTCAGTAGCGCAACAGCACAAACCAAACCTACAGTTGGAACTGAAGCCTTAAAACAGGAAATTGAGAAGCTCAGGAAGCCCGTGATAACCGACAACTCAAATCTACGTCATGTGAAAGAGACTCAGTCCAGGGTGATTCTTACAAGAGACACAGAAAAGAGAACTTACCTGTGCTGTGTAGACCCTTTTGCATTAAGAGCATAAAATACAAAAACATTACAGTATAGCAGGAACAAGTTTTTCATTAAATATATTAAACCAGTAGGAAGAAGTGTCATCAAGAATGTAAATACGATACAAGAAGAAATATATTTTATCAACGTAAAAACAATAAGACCTCTATTAGTAATTCATGTAACTAGTTATATAGTAGTAAGATAAATTTATAAATCAAAGGCTTAATAAGGACTTACTGTGTACGCCTTCCAAATTTCGGCCTTCCGTACCAAATATTCGTACTGAATTAGCTTTGACGGTAGAAAAAATACTGCTGTCATATATAGGCGTAAGGGATTTAAACATCATTCGTAAGGAAGAGATCTTCTGTGACTTCATACTGACTTTAATAAGAGGTCGATGAGGTTAGCAACAGCACTCCTGAATTAATAAAACGCCTGTTAATCAAAATCAGGCTGTATCACAGTGGCCAATGGCCTTCAGGGATTTATTTGATGACAAACATTGCACTTCGGAAAAGCTCGTTTGTGGATAGTACCGTTGTGCAGGCAACATTCTTGAATGGAAAGATTGTCCCAAAAGGAAATTAGCTGCTGTGTATACACCAACCAAGCCAACGGTGTACAAAAAACGCTACTCAGGGGATGGAATGCGAGGTATGCAAACTACTACAACACAGGCGAAGTCAGCCTAAAACCTATTGCTCCTAGACCATCCAACATAACTGTAGATCTCTGCAGCGTAAACATGAAACTTCAACCTCTTGCTAAGAATACGATGGTTCAGACTAAAGCGATACCTGATCTCCGGGTTCTGCTCTTTTCATGAAATTAATACGGTTCACTAGTGTCAGTCCCGAAGCCGAGAAGTTTTCCTGGGAGAGAATCAGTAAAAAAATATATGAACCTTTCTGCCCTTCCAATAAATCAAGAACGGCAGACGGAGCCTGGAGAGATCAGCTAATATCACAACATGAGCAATATGTGAAAATGTCTCCGAGTATTAAATGTCATTTATTCTACAGACATGTATGGCGATTTTCCGGATGACAATTAGATGAAACCAAATGCACAAAAACGCCGAAATTTCGAGAATTCTGGACCTGGAAGATATCGAAGCATTAATGTCGGCACATTGATACATTCCCACTTGTGAGAATGTGCAAAAGATTCAGCTGACGCCGATGTGTCTCCAAAATAGAAACCTGAACGAATACAACAAGCCATTTAATTGAACATATGAGCATTGTACGACTGTCTGGCGCTGTCTTGCGTCAGATGACTTTACTTGAAGGTGGTTGGAACCACGACCAGCGATGACCACCGCTTCGATTCCACCAGTATCAATTCCTGCCTCGAGATTCCCTCTGATCGCGTCCACGCTCACTAATTCATCCTGCTCCCTCCTTTGTTCCCAAGGCCACCTCTGACTCCGTCACTTTCATTACCGCCGCTTCCACCTTAAAGGATTGATTTACTACTCTGCACACCAGCTTCTGCTGATGAATGTAGCTAGTCATCCTGATGTTTTACTGCTTGTGGCTCCGTGCGGTGGCGTCTACCAAACAGCGGTCTAGTGAAACCATTTGCCTAGTAGGTAGATGAGGGGCCGCCCTAACAGTGAACCTTGATCATGTTTCTCAGCTGTATTTTCCACTTGGCTGCGGGATAGCCAGTATACTATAATGTGGGGTTACACCACAGGATGTAGACACTGTTTAACTATTCATGACAGAATCGCTTTTGTTATAACACGCCGAAAACATGATTGTAGTATTAAGTGCACACTTAACACGTCGCACAGCTTGAAAAATGTAGCACTCTCTTAGCAGAGGTCTATGCGATGAAAACTGATGATGCATGAAGTATAGAACCTAGTGGAGGTGATGAGATGCACTCTGATCTGTGTGCTGTAGCCGTGCACGTCGTCAGCAAGCAGAGGGAGAATTGAGTACAATATTTGTAATTAATTTATCTGAGAGTACTCTACAAATAACGCAGCTAACAGATAGCAAGCTCACTGTGGTAAAATTTTGGAAAAGTGCGTCACGTCAATAAGCATAGTTGACCGACGAGATCATGGAAACTGTAGTCATGGGGCTGTTACCTAGCACCATGTAGTGTACTGCATGGCAGGTGCCACTTAAGACATTGAAAGCGACTGGAACCTATCCAAAGCCATAAAAGCTAAACCATTGTCTGCAGTGCACGGAGATTAGTCGGAGTATGGTAGAAAAAGAGCGTATATAATTCAGTGACGTTCAAGATGTGCCAATAGGACTGGGGTCACATGAGAAAGTGATGGATCCTACTTGGAACTTAAGGTAAAAAGAAAGATAACCGCTTCAGTCCGGAACCGCGCTGCAGCCAGGGTCGCAGGTTCGAATCCTGCCTCGGGCATGGATGTGTGTGATGTCTTTAGGTTACTTAGGTTTAAGTAGTTCTAAGTCCAGGGGACCGATGAACGCAGATGTTAAGTCCCATTGTACTCAGAGCCATTTGAACCATTTGAAAGATAACCAAAAACGCCAATGTCAGAAAGCTTTCTTCTAACGAAAGCAATGAACTGCAAGAAAACAAACTCAGGAGATTATTATTAATTATTTAGCAGACGACTACAAAGGTATGACCCTCCTACATTAATCTTAAGGGATAAAAATAGTAAGATGGCCCATAGCAGCACAAAGATACAGAAATTTTAGCATAAACAGTTTAAAAATTAATAAATCGTAGAGTTCCTACAGAACTACTACAACTAAAGACAGGTACCCCTATTAAAACCACTGCTAAAAGTACAAATCCATCCGCAATTCATGAAACCTACAAAGCTATGAAAGAGCTCGAAAACAACAAAGCAAATGGAGATCAAGCATTTGTGGAACTTTGTTAATATGCAGCAGAGCCAGTGGAAATATCATTACACTAACGCATAGTGAAAATTTAGAAGAAAGAAGAACTACCATAATATTGAACTACGGCCATTATCCATTCACTACACAAAAAAGGAGACAAATCAAATCCAAACAATATTAAGAAATTTCCCTTTTGGATATCACATAGGTATAAAGTCACTTTCAGAATTCTATACAATCGTTATAAAGATCAGGTTGAACTAGAACTAGGAGAAGATTGATGTAGGCTTTGGAGAAGCTGACCAGAACAGATTATCACTTCTAAGTTTCTTAACGGATTACTACAACAGAAAACAAAAATTGCAACTAATGATTTTTGTAGTCTTCAGATAAGCTTATGATTGCATCTGTAGATCTTCAATAGTTAAGACATGAAGGAATTTCGGTCTCCTGTCCAAATTAATAATAATGGTGAACTTAACTGTAAGAAACACAAAATTTGAAGTAAAGTTCAGAGAAGAAATATCTTAACCATTTACGATTACAAAAGCTTTATGACAGGAAGAGTGTCTATCGCCCTTACTTTTCAACAGTACAATCGAGCACATGATGAGGGAATGGTGCAAGAAAAATCCTAAAAACATGAAAGATCAAATAAATCTAAATTGCTATGGATTTGCAGATGACCTAGCATTGTCAGCTAATAACATTCAAGAAGCCAAAATTCAAATAACAAGCACCGGCAGCGGTGGCCCAGCGGTTTTAGGCGCTACAGTCAGGAACCGCGCGACCACTACGGTCGCAGGTTCGAATCCTGCCTGGGGCATGGATGTGTGTGATGTCCTTAGGTTAGTTAGGTTTAAGTAGTTCTAAGTTCTAGGCGACTGATGACCTCAGAAGTTAAGTCCCATAGTGCTCAGAGCCATTTCAAATAACAAGCCTACAAATACAGCGCAAAAAGGACTCTAGGTATCATTCGGAAAGACGCAGATCATGGTAGCAGAACCACTAACAATCAAGCATGTAATAGTAAGTAACACTGGGTAACAGAAGAAATATTGAATTTAACTGATGAAACGAGAAAATATAAAAATGCAGTAAATGAAGCAGGCAAAAAGGAATACAAACGTCTCAAAAATGAGATCGAAAGGAAGTGCAGGAGTGGATGGAGGACAAATGAAAGGATGTAGGGTCTTATGTCACTAGTGGTAAGCTAGATACTGCCTACAGGAAAATTAAAGAGACTTTTGGAGAAAAGAGAGCCACTTGTATGAATATCAAGAGCTCAGGTGGAAACCCAGTTCTAAGCAAAGAAGAGAAAGCAGAAAGGTGGAAGGAGTAAATAGAAGGTCTATGCAAGGGCGATGTAGTTAAGGACAATATTATGGAAATGGAAGAGGATGTTGATGAAGATGAAATGGGAGATACGATACTGCGTGAAGAGTTTGACAGAGCACTGAAAGACCTGAGTCGAAGCAAGGCCCCGGGAGTAGACAACATTCCATTAGAACTGCTGACGGCCTTGGGAGAGCCAGTCCTGACAAAACTCTACCATCAGGTGAGCAAGATGTATGAGACAGGCGAAATACCCTCAGACTTCAAGAAGAATATAATTCCAATCCCAAAGAAAGCACGTGTTGACAGATGTGAAAATTACCGAACTGTCAGTTTAATAAGTCACAGCTGCAAAATACTAACACGAATTCTTTACAGACGAATGGAAAAACTGGTAGAAGCCGACCTCGTGGAAGATCAGTTCGGATTCCGTAGAAACATTGGAACGTGAGGCAATACTGACCTTTCGACTTATCTTAAAAGAAAGATTAAGGAAAGGCAAACCTACGTTTCTAGCATTTGTAAACTTAGAAAAAGCCTTGGCAATGTTGACTGGAATACTCCCTTTCAACTTCTAAAGGTGGCAGGGGAAAAATACAGCGAGCGAAAGGCTATTTACAATTTCTACAGAAACCAGATGGCAGTTATAAGAGTCGAGTGGCATGAAAGGGAAGCAGTGGTTGGGAAGGGAGTGAGACAGGGCCGTAGCCTCTCCCCGATGTTATTCAATATGTATATTGAGCAAGCAGTAAAGGAAGCAAAAGAAAAATTTCGAGTAGGTATTAAAATCCAGGGAGAAGAAATAAAAACTTTGACGTTCGCCGAAGACATTGTAATTCTGTCAGAGACACAAAGGACTTGGGAAAGCTGTTGAACGGAATGGACAGTGTCTTGAAAGAAGGATATAAGGTGAACATCAACAAAAGCAAAACGAGGATAATGGAATGTAGTCGAATTAAGTCGGATGATGCTGAGGGAATTAGATTAGGAAATGAGTCACTTAAAGTAGTAAAGGAGTTTTGCTATTTGGGGGGCAAAATAACTGATGACGGTGGAAGTAGAGAGGATATAAAATGTAGACTGGCAATGGCAAGGAAAGTGTTTCTGAAGAAGAGAAATTTGTTAACATCGAGTATAGATTTAAGTGTCAGGAAGTCGTTTCTGAAAGTATTTGTATGGAGTTTAGCCATGTATGGAAGTGAAACATGGACGATAAACAGTATGGACAAGGAGAGAATAGAAGCTTTCGACATTTGGTGCTACAGAAGAATACTGAAGATTGGATGGGTAGATCACATAACTAATGAGGAAGTATTGAATAGAAATGAGGAGAAGAGAAGTTTGTGGCACAAGTTGACAGGAAGAAGGGACCGGTTGGTAGGACATGTTTTGAGGCATCAAGGGATCACAAATTTAGCATTGGAGGGCAGCGTGGAGGGTAAAAATCGTAGAGGGAGAGCAAGAGATGAATACACTAAGCAGATTCAGAAGGCTGTAGGATGCAGTACGTACTGGGAGATGAAGAAGCTTGCACAGGATAGTGTAGCATGGAGAGCTGCATCAAACCAGTCTCAGGACTGAAGACCACAACAACAACAACAAAAACATAAAAATAAGATTTTACCCAAATATAGACAAACTATAAAACACAGTATTTACAGATGCGGAACGACAAAAAAGATCGGAACGAATTGAGAGATACTGAGAAATTCGACAAGAAAACCTACTGAAGAAGATGACCAGAAATTTATTGACCTATTGCAATGAAGGCATAAAAGCAGAAGAAGAAGAAGAAGAAGAAAATTAAGTGACGGTGTACGGTGTTGCTTAAGGTGAGGTTCAATTGTAGAGTGCTGAAGGCGAGCGAATGACTTCTTCCCACGACGTGGGTGACTGGAACATGGCAGTAACCCAGTTTCTGAATAACTCCTATTAAGCTCTACCCTATTGTACCTTTGGCACTTTTCAGACTTTCGCCTCTACTCAGCAGTGAAACAGGCTTTTAATATGTTTCCTTATTCCATTTTGAAATGGTAACATTCACTTTTTATGTGCTAGAGACTTTTGCTGAAATTACAGAGTTACCCAGGAAATTAAGATTCTTCCACATGAAATAACATGTTCCAAGGTACAAGATTCTCATGCACCTAGGAAAAATTACGCGACTGAAATTTAAAAGCGTTGCAGTGGAGGAAACCTTTTCAATAGTGTATTTATCAGTCTATCTGTAACGTTATTAGTACATTCCGAAATGGAATCTATCAGAAACTAACACAACTTTCCACTTTCAATACACGAAAAATTGTTAAGACATCATAGGAACTCTGTTCATTTATACAGACGACAAATTATGGCTTAACTGTGTGCATATTACACAAACAGTTCTAAAAATATGCAGCTTTTTACTCAGCATAAACTTCCGTACCTATAGAATTAATTACATATTCCAAGTAGCTGTAATATACAGGGTGTATCAAAAAGAATTATCCGATTTAATAAAAAATCGTAACTATTACGTTATTTGTGAAACGTGCATGAACAACATACTGTTGGAAAGAGTAACTCTCGAGTTTTATATGCTTCCCGCTAGGCGGCAGCAGCGTGCGCCCACTTCAGTTCTTGTATTAAATGGTGTCGGGACAACAGATAGCGTTTTGTGCTCTGCGTTTTGCGCTGTGCAGGTCAGTAATAATTCTTCAGTGTGACTTACATGCTAGGTATGGTGTGGATCCTTCCGCAGCAGATAGCATTAGACGATGGCATGAACAGTTCCGAGAAACAAGTTGTTTATGTAAAGGCAAATCGCCGGGCCGTCCTCGAGTGTCTGACGCAGACGTCAAGCGCATGCGACAGTTTCACAAGGAGTCCGTACAAATCCGTTCGCCATGGAGGTCGTAGCTCAACATGCCCCCGATGTCCGTCTGGCGCGTGTTACGCCAACGTTTACACATAAAACCATACAGAATTCAGTTACCTCAAGCTCTTCTTGAATGTGACAAACAATAATTTGTGCGGTTCTGTAATTTTGTTGTTGGCAAGATGGAGGATGACAGTTTTCTTCCACGCTTAGTGTTTAGTGACGAGGCAACATTCCATTTAAATAAAAAGGTGAATCGTCATAATGTGAGAATACGGGTACGGAAAAACCACGTGAATTTGTACAACATGAGAAGGACACTCCAAAATTAAATGTGTTTTGTGCAGTCTCACGGGAAAAGGGATATGGTACATTTTCTTTGGCGAGAACACATATCTCGATATGCTTGAGAACTTTATCTACCACAGTTGGAGGCTGATTCGAACGACTTCATTTACCAATAGGATGGGGCACCGCAACACCGGCACCTGGAAGTGAAGGAATTTTTAAATTAAAGGATTACTGAACGATGGATCAGTTGCAATGGAGCAAATGATTCAGCCATACGTCACTAGCGTCCAAGGTCACTAGATCTCACTGAAGGTGATTAACTCTTTTGGAAGTTTATGAAAGACTCTGTTTATGTGTCCCTGTTACCAACAATAATGAATGAACTGAGACATCGCATAACAGCAACTATCGAAGGTGTAACTCGAGACATGCTCGCTGCAGTGTGAGAACATTCTGAATACCAGATTGACATATGCCGTGCATCTCAGGAGGGGCATATTGAACAGCTATGGAAAGGTATGAAAACAACCTTTTTGAGATTCCCATTCATCAGAAAACAAAATTCATTCAATAATGTTATTAGTTTCTGAAATATAGGTGTGCCAAATCGGTTGATTATTTCTGATACATCCTGTATTATAAAACGATCAAATGTGTAGAACTTGAAAGAATTACAAAGGCTCAATAGAACACAGTGGAAACAGTTCTTGGTGGTTTGTAGTGTGCATTCCTTCATGTGATTGTAAAATCAGCTGCTAGACTGAAATAACAACCAAAAAACATTGTGTGTTCCTAAGTACACTATTTTCTAGTTACAAAATTCTAATTTGTATGCTGGTAATCTCCTGCTTCTAGCCAAAGGTAATAAAACATCAGCTGGACATGGTTCAGTAATGATGTCAGCCAAACACATACATACCTCAAAAATCCATAGTGGGGGTAAGTTCGTATTGAGCCATTCTGTTTCTGCTGGTTGCATACATTCAGGGGCAAGCGTATATTCACAGGAAAATTACAGTACTGCTGACTGGAGTTGTTGTCTTGTTGCAAAATTTTAATATTTGTTTCCACCTTGACCAGCAGGGATCGACTGGACTACTTTACAATGCCACCACCAATCTCTGCCCCATCCTACATCCCTTCCCACCCCAACGCTCCTAGAAATGATTGGCGTGAAAAATCGCTCAGGCTGTGCTGAGTTGGTGGACTTGAAGGATCCCACGACGGAAAATTCAGCTCCGTAGTAGAGGGCGCCATTATATATATTTACTTATAAATTTAAATGTGTACACCACATCACAGGTTTGGACCTGTTTACATGGTGGGCAAATCTCTTCATTATCTGCTGTTTATTTAATTTTGGAAGATGCAGTATAAAATGATAGCTGTCATTTCAAATTTGTTGCAAGAATTGATTGTATAATTCCCAGTTCTGCTAAGTGTAGCTTTTAAAGCACTATAGAATTCCCAAGTTGGTTCTCTCTGCTACACCAGGAGGAAGAAGAAGGACGGAAAGGTTCGACCACACGACACAGCAACAAATCCATCTTCATTTAAACAAATACCATCTTTCTGCTGCAAGACAAAGGCCACTGGGTTGTATTGAGAAATACAGTACTACACATCGCCGCTGTCGTCTCATGGACAGAGCACTATGTAAACACATACACTTAAACCACAATGCATTCCATAGCAGTTCCAATGGTTCGATGTCAGACACTGCAGGAAGTTCCGTAGGCCAGTTGTCTTCACACCCCACACCTCCCAGCACCCAAAAGCAGTCCTACCTGAATGCTCAGAGCCCAGAAACACTGCCATTGTGACCGCCAAGCAGTTATACGATCAATTTGCATTGAGGAGGGGGGGGGGGGGAATAACTGTCCAGCGCAAACACTCACAATATTGAATCTTCTCACACAACAAGCAATCGCAAAGGCTGCCCAACACAACTGAGTATTGGTTCACCATTCATCTACCCAGAGGGCTTTTTTGTATCCCAGTTGACACAGTCTGAGAACCTCAACAGTGGCTCACGCGTTAAGCTGGGGATGTCCATTCGTTCCATCCGTCACCTACCTTCACCACACGCCTAGACACAAAGCGGAGTCGTCCTACGAAAGCAGCTGCATATTTATAAATGTAATTACAATTAAATATTATAATCGCAGCGTAAATCTGGATACATTCGATAATGACCTAAATTTCGGTTATACCTCCTCAAGATGACTGTGGCTCTGGAAATATCAATTTTCCATATAAATCTGTAACCTCCTTACGAGTGGACATAATTTTCTGTGAAAAATCCTTCATACCCATTATGGCTAGTGACGTGCTGAAATCGCAATTTTCCATGTCAGATCTCTATCTCCTTTACAGTCAGGTATAGTTCCACCCACATCATTTTCTTTGCACATGTCGGAACACTGACCACAGTAACTCTACACTCAAACACACGCACATTTCAGACAAGCAGGGCAATCGTCGTTTATTTGCGTATATAGTCCGAAAAAATTAAGGTATGTCCACACTCACTCTAGGAAATTATTTTACATTTAGGTCTTCCAGCCAATCAGATTCGAGAACAGATTATAAATTTTCAATCAGCGCATTTGGTCAGGGCTGCATTCCGCTAAGACTCTGCCAGACAGCTGTTGGAAAGCACAGGCGCCTGGTAGTATGCTTTGATCAACAGCACTCTTTCGGATGAAAGGTTTTGAAAGATATCACCAATGTGGACTGGTTTATTGTAATAAACATGATGGTGATCGTGAGACAATGAACATGTGAGGCTCTGCTTAGGGAAGACGATAAGAGGACGTTCTGAGTATCCATGATGTTATAGCGGTGGTGCCTCCCCTGTTTGTACACTATAGCAGATCCAGTTGAACTGTTGTATTGTTCCATTCTGCAGGTATTTGCGAAATGAATCTATGATACCTTTTCGTCGGATATAGTCGTCAACACGTTGAAATCACAATTCCCCACGTCAGTTTTATCCTCCCATTATGGATAGACTTACGTAAATTTTTGCAGGAGTAGGAGTCTGATCAATTTCCACACATGTTGGTGACATGACAGAATTAACCACAGTATGTTTACGTACCAACTGCATAACATTCCCCACAAGGAGCGTGATCATCATTTACAGGTATACAGCGTTCGAAAAATTATGTTATGTCCACACTCACACCAGCTGGGTGTCGTTTTGCAAGGCCTACCATAGCTTCCCAGTAGAAAAACCCTCCCACCAAATCGTCGTTATCACATTTTTGTCGAGGAATAAAGGGCGTAATTACAATGAGAAAGCTCTAACCTCTTTTATTTATGTTACATGCATTCTTGCATGATAGTTGGCGAGTCCCAGAGCAGCTATCTGCATCAGTGTAATTACGTGTGGTGAGTGTTTTATGTTGACATCGATTTCAAGGCGGTATTCCTTGCGCGATTGAGAAAGAGCGAAGTATGTATTTTACAAGGTCTGCAGCCTCCAAAATTAAATAAACACCAGAGAATGAGCTTTTCTTGCCAAATAGAGTAATCCAACCCCTGTGAACTGATATGCAAACCGAAATTTATGAATAAACTATATATTATTATGCTTTGAATTTTCTGTCAACGGATCCTTCCAGTCCACCCATTTTTTCTGTGAGATTTGGGGAGAGAGGGGGCAAAGTGTTTGTGTGTGTGTGTGTGGGGGGGGGGGGGGGGGCAGGTTGGGATGTCCACAGGTGGTGGCATTGTGCAGCAGCTGTAGCTCAGTCAGTCCTTGCATGTCAAGGTAAACACTTCCATGAAAATTTTTCAAGAAGACAACACCCCCGATTTGCAGTAGTGTAATTATGTAATTAGGACAGTTAGTTGCTGGATGTGAATTTCCCCCCCCTCCCCAAAGAAAGAGATCAAGGCTCTGAGAATTGAGTTTTATAAATAAACAGTGTATCCTCTGCTATGCAACTGACATTGAATTCAGTTTCGTATCGAGAGATCCTTTCTCTACAGTGCTGACTGAATCTTTTCGGTGCCAGTTTCCAAATGGTGGGGTGGTAAGAGGGTGAGTGTGGATTACTCACAGCAGGAGGGATTAATTAGTTGAACAATTTAATTCATTAGTCAATTAATTTGATATCAAAAGTGTACTTGTATCAGCAAGTAATAGGGGTGAGGCTTGGGGATTTCCTGAGCGTTGGGGAGGAGAAGGAGAAAGGGGAGGGCTGGAGGTTTCTCAGAAGAACAGATTGTCCCTATGGGGCCATAAATCAATCCCCATGGGGATCAAAAATCAATTAACAGATCAATAAATATGCCTCTGAATGTACGCTTGCCTCTGAATATATGCAACCCACACAAACCAAATGGCTCAGAACTAATATTACCCTACAACTCAAGTCTACCTATGTAGTGTTGACAGGCAGTTTATATTCCAATTGACAGAATTAGTAATTTACTTGCACGCAAAATACGCAATAATAAATACGTCAGGATGCACGTCGACAGGAGACAATTTTTCTATCGCTGCCTGCTGTGCAAAAGTTATTAGAGTCACAAGATGGTCGTCACACAAAAAATTATAAACATTAGTATTAAGAATTAGCGCTGCTAGAGTGTATTGTGATGGTAGAGTATGGCCATAGAGATTAAGGCTAGCGAAAGTGTGACCTTCACTGATGGTGCAATCTTAATTTCTGTGACGTTGCCTAGGTACAGCGATTACATCAGGCATTATAATGCAGGTTATACTTGAGGTGCTGCCTAGTGATCTCGATCTTAGAGAAGAAGCCACTACTTATATGAGTCATCACGTCCGGCAACAAACGCCAATGAAACGCTTGAGACTCGCCAAGCAATGCGTATGAATGATGCATTTTATTGGTTCGTGATAAGAGAGAGATGGGACTTCTCTGCCACTGAAATTAAAACTTATTGCTTGTCTACAAATGGTATGACACCATATCGAACGGTTCAGTCATAAGCAATACCTGGTCACGTCCGCTGTTCGACGAGGCCTGGACTCCTGCATTAAGGAAACGACACAGCTGCGTCTTTGGGCCAACTGGCACAATGTGGGTCCATTAGTCTGCACATAAACTATAGTTTCTGCTTGTGGAAGATGATCAAAACGTTAGTAGCTTTAGTAAATGGGGAATTCTTCAGCCCAGGAGAACATTACGCAAACATACTGTAGGTAGGACAGCCTTAGAACGTATAGTATATTCATTTATCCACATATGCAATCAATTCATACAGTCATTACAAAGAATAACATAAATATTCATATGGGCTTACGATTTTCCGTACGGATTAGATGTTCACTGTTGAGAAACATATTTTTTCAGTACCTTAACAATCACGACAAAAAGCTTAGCTTAGTTTAACATGTTGCTAAGAAATAATTTTTGGGAGAATCTCCACTGTTTCGTCGGTCAATGTCTTATCAGAACTCACTGTTGTGTATAACTTTTGTAATATTACCTGATATGAATAATATAACGTCCTTCCCTCCCGTAATACTAAGTGCAATATTATATTAATTATAAGCAATCACTGTAAACTTGTTTTCTCTGAAAGCCGTTGGCTCCATAATGTAGCATATATTTAATGAACTTCACAGTGTTCTTGTATACGTTTAATATTTAAGACAATTACAAAATTTGTTTGTAGATGATAAGATATTTCCATTTTTCCAATTGTTCCTCATACTTCAACTAATTTTCACTGAATCTGTGGAATGAGCATTAAATCCAAGACTATTAATTTACGAATTAATACTCCAATTATTTTTGCTTTTCTAACATGTTTTATAAACACAAGGGTCTCCTTACTATGGGGTCAGAGGCAGGAACTACGAATCTAAACGAAGTTCGTTAAGCGGCTAAGCTAATATCTTTGAAATGACTGAAACTTTCTCGGTAGAATTTCCGCTCTTCCCACATATTTTCCGTGCTTTTATTGCCCTAAAATAACATATTGCATTTGATTTCATTTACACAGCAGACAATGTATATTCTAAAAACCTAGTAGACAACACTATCGAAAATACGTGCTGCAGAGCAACCGACATTTAGGGGAAAATATCATAAAACTAAGTTAATGTTAGCCAGTTTTTATAGCTAATGATAAAGCTTTACTTGATATTAACATTCCAATAAACATTTATGAAGAACAGAATAAACCATCAGAACCAGAGGGCAATTACCTCGACAATTTTTACATTTCTCTTCAGTAAATAGCATTTACTCTGAGACAAAGGATACGAATAAAACGTCAACTTTTCCTTCAGCTCCGCTGCATATTACCAACAAATTAGCTTTTGCTTCTGCGAGCGGCTTTAAATAACCGAGATGGAAGGGAGGAAGTTAAATTCCAGTCCCGCGTACAATATGTGAAGTATTTATGCAAATCCTTTTAACTAGTATCAGAACAAGTAGAATGCCCAGCTTGTAGAAGTGAATACCCCATGCATGAAACGTGATTTATTCAGTACATACACTATTGTTCGTTCCACACAAAGAGCTTACGAAGTTTGCGAAGGAGCTAAATGGGGCCAGTGTAGAGAGATTTTATAATGAAAATGCCTCTTAAAGTTCACCTTAAACCAACAGACTATGGTACCTGGAGCTGCATGTTTAAATATCTAGGAAGTTTGGCTTTTGTAAATTTTAAACGACGGTATGCATAGTAAGTTATCTAGCTTTAGTCACTTACGGCGTGCTTCTAGTGCCAAAGTAAAACTGGCTTTAAAAGCAAATGGTACTACTCAAGCCCAGTACAGACGTGGCAATTGTAATTGCGCATTCCCTTACAATAAAGCGTCTCTGAGAGATAAAACAGGAGCTCTCACATAGAGATTTACCTTAACCTCTTAATCTGTTCTGCTTTGTAGTAACAAAACACTGAAATACTGAAGTACGTTGTATGAAATCCCGAACTGTTTTGCACAAGCGAAGCCACCTCATTACTAATCTCTCAGCATCGTTGCTTGTCTGACGCTGTGTAGCCGTAAAGTCGAAAAATAATTTCGTCTAGAAACATGAGACTATACATAGTAAATTAGCCTTTATATTCACTACTTAAAGATAGATTCATCTAGCATTTATTCCTCGATTTAAATTAGAATTACAGTTTCAGCATATCTAGCTACGTTGCCAATGAATCTCACAAAGAGAAAAATTCATAAAATGCAAGTAACCATGTCAGGCTGTCCTTAGAAGGAAAGTCTCTCGGCGCGAACTTATTTTCTGTGTTCCAGTTGTATTTAGAAACTTTAAATATCGCTGTGACTTTGGATGGTAAAAGCATTCGAGTGTGTCACTGTTAGTTTGCCCACTATCGGACATTCGAAATGTGCATCATGTTTCTCAACAAAATTCGTGAAACATTATGCAGAATCACAACAGCCACATATGGCGAAAACAATATCTGGAGAATCCTAGGAATCACATTCTCAAACTGCAAAATAAAATTCCATTTGAATCACATCTTTGAATTCAGCAACATTTGCGGGAGAATTGTACCCAGGCGCTTGCCAGCAATATGAAACATGGGCCGGTACACTGGAGCATACATCTGGTTATGAATGATAAAACGCATTTTCAGTACGAAAATTCTGTTTCCTAATTTAGTGTTGCTGCCACTGCAGGAAGTCTTTATAGAGTTTGTTATACCTGCTGCATATATTTTACATTGTCGGAAGAATTATACACACAAAGGCTGTATCTACACTCCTGGAAATGGAAAAAAGAACACATTGACACCGGTGTGTCAGACCCACCATACTTGCTCCGGACACTGCGAGAGGGCTGTACAAGCAATGATCACACGCACGGCACAGCGGACACACCAGGAACCGCGGTGTTGGCCGTCGAATGGCGCTAGCTGCGCAGCATTTGTGCACCGCCGCCGTCAGTGTCAGCCAGTTTGCCGTGGCATACGGAGCTCCATCGCAGTCTTTAACACTGGTAGCAGGCCGCGACAGCGTGGACGTGAACCGTATGTGCAGTTGACGGACTTTGAGCGAGGGCGTATAGTGGGCATGCGGGAGGCCGGGTGGACGTACCGCCGAATTGCTGAACACGTGGGGCATGAGGTCTCCACAGTACATCGATGTTGTCGCCAGTGGTCGGCGGAAGGTGCACGTGCCCGTCGACCTGGGACCGGACCGCAGCGACGCACGGATGCACGCCAAGACCGTAGGATCCTACGCAGTGCCGTAGGGGACCGCACCGCCACTTCCCAGCAAATTAGGGACACTGTTGCTCCTGGGGTATCGGCGAGGACCATTCGCAACCGTCTCCATGAAGCTGGGCTACGGTCCCGCACACCATTAGGCCGTCTTCCGCTCACGCCCCAACATCGTGCAGCCCGCCTCCAGTGGTGTCGCGACAGGCGTGAATGGAGGGACGAATGGAGACGTGTCGTCTTCAGCGATGAGAGTCGCTTCTGCCTTGGTGCCAATGATGGTCGTATGCGTGTTTGGCGCCATGCAGGTGAGCGCCACAATCAGGACTGCATACGACCGAGGCACGCAGGGCCAACACCTGGCATCATGGTGTGGGGAGCGATCTCCTACACTGGCCGTACACCACTGGTGATCGTCGAGGGGACACTGAATAGTGCACGGTACATCCAAACCGTCATCGAACCCATCGTTCTACCATTCCTAGACCGGCAAGGGAACTTGCTGTTCCAACAGGACAATGCACGTCCACATGTATCCCGTGCCACCCAACGTGCTCTAGGAGGTGTAAGTCAACTACCCTGGCCAGCAAGATCTCCGGATCTGTCCCCCATTGAGCATGTTTGGGACTGGATGAAGCGTCGTCTCACGCGGTCTGCACGTCCAGCACGAACGCTGGTCCAACTGAGGCGCCAGGTGGAAATGGCATGGCAAGCCATTCCACAGGACTACATTCAGCATCTCTACGAGCGTCTCCATGGGAGAATAGCAGCCTGCATTGCTGCGAAAGGTGGATATACACTGTACTAGTGCCGACATTGTGCATGCTCTGTTGCCTGTGTCTATGTGTCTGTGGTTCTGTCAGTGTGATCATGTGATGTATCTGACCCCAGGAATGTGTCAATAAAGTTTCCCCTTCCTGGGACAATGAATTCACGGTGTTCTTATTTCAATTTCCAGGAGTGTATTTTATTGTTTTCGGCAGGATGTTCATGCAGTCAGTGTCTCAACCCTTAAATGAATCACATACTATTGTCCATGTGAGCGCTCCAAAAATTACAAAGTATTATACACTTCTCGTTATTTGCGTCTTTGTCATAGACAACATTCACGAAAAAGGATTTTAAGTGCTCTTTTGACCTCACAGTTGTCCTAGCCCCCAATTACATGCCATGTCAAATTGGAATATAATGTGTTGTTTTATCTCCAGCTCTTTGATTGCCTTGTTTCCTCAATATGAATGTTCATTACGTTTTTTCTCTCCATACAATCAAGTATTACTTTAATGTTCTGCGTGTTGTTTACAGAGGGATCTGTCTTCAGTAACGTGGTGTCTGTCGTAATTTTACGTGGTGGTGTACGATAATCATCATAAATACGTTCAAAACGTTCTTACGAAAATTTTGTTCAAATATTAACAGTGTTGGGTTTCTTTCCTGGTGGAGGTTCTTAGCCACCAGGACTGTTAGATTCTCTTTGAGGAGTACTGTTTCTGCCACTGTCACTAGCATTACAATAGCGAATATTATTAATCAAGTTATTGGCCGTAATGTCGTTTTCTTCATCAACTATCCTATCCATTGTAGCTTCAGTTGAGCATTCAAATGGATATTCATGTATCGGAATAATCAGATCCACCAAAAACATTACGAAATTGTCATCATGTAGCTCAACACCGTCTTCCGTTGGATAACGACTTCTTAGCTTGGGTACCACAACGTTCCGCACATTAATGGTTTCGTTAATTTTTGCTGTTTGTGTGTGGCAATACTAACGCACCTAAGCTAAATACCTCAATTACTTGTTGAGGTAATCGACTGATTGGCGTGTTAAACCCCCCCCCCCCCCCCCCCCCAAAGACTGAAAGCGTTGTTCAGTACAAATCAAGAGTAATACAATCACACGCTGTCGCAGGCGTGGTTAGAAATGAGAGATGGATATGTGTACACACGTTTAAACACAAATTTCCGCTCGTGCGCGCTTCTGCCGTCGTAGCGGAAGGAGCTCTCAGCCGGTGATGGCCGGTGCAACGGTAGCTATTGGGGTTTAGGCCTCGCTGACCGCTCTGCCCTACAGAGAGTTCCTTTCGAGGCGCCAGTAGCGCTCGGTGGATCGGCGGAAGGTTGAGCTTGCTCCCTTTCGTCGAAAAGCCGCGTAGCTCGCAGAGAAGCTCTATTGTCGTCAAGAGTCACTGACTCACAGTAACCCGTAACTTCGGTTACAAACCTAGCGAGACTCTCTCGTTCTGTGTTAGGGTTGATCAGTGCCAGGGGCCCGTTCACGTCGGACCACCCCGCGTACTGTAGGCCACTTCTCTTCCTCCGCACCTCCTTTAGGTGCCGCGCCACTGCACCAACGGCGCACGCTAGGCCGTAGGGCATTCCCCCTCTTCTGTAGGACCTACTAATAGCCTTTTCTTTTCAGAAAAAGCATAATTGTCATGCCCACCCATACCAAATAAAGCTCCTGCAAACACACGATGGCAGATTCCGCCGGTGTTTCCCCCGCCCTAACCCGCAGCAAGGCTGCAGCTAAAGAGGCGCGAGAGTCGGCTGTTCCCGTCGACGTCAGCGTCCCGCTTGCCGCCGTTGAGGAGGTGTTGGCCGACAAGGACCGGCAGATCGCTGCGCAAGCGCAGGAACTGCTGAGCCAGTGTCGATTGATAACCGACCTCTGCGGCCCAAGTGAGTCCCCCACGCGGACAAGTACACTGCACATAACACTACATTCACCTGCATCTGGTGACTCATGCACCACTGTCCCACTGCGGCAGCCGACTCCAACGGCGGAACCGGCAGCCGCAGATGCGGACACAGAACAACACTACACTGGGCCCTGGCAGGTGGAGGGCCCACGACGCAAACAGAGAAACACCACGCAAACAAGCGAGCAACCACACTCGCAAGGTAGCCGAAAGGCGCTGCTACCTACACCAAAACCCGCACTTCCGGTTAGGAACACCAATACAACAACAAACACGACCCGACCTGCGGTCAGCAACACCACACAAGTACCAACCGCAGCTACGCCCGCACAACAGAAGACTGGTTTTCCCCCAGTCGTAATCCAGAACTACGGGGACCTCAGCGTCCTCAACACAACATTCGCGGAAAGGCACTCACCTTGCACGCTACACACGAAGTACTCTGGGGATAGGGCCTCACTGTACGTATCAACTAACAGTGAATATAAAGATCTCCTTATCTTCCTCAAAGAAAAGGAAATCGAACACTATACGTACAGGACCGCCGAAGAACGGACACAGCAGTACGTGGTAAAGGGAGTGGACCCCAACACCCCAAACAACACAGTACAAGCGGCGCTTAACTTCCTTGGATTCGACTGCAAAAGTGCTTCCAGGATGACAGGTTTCCGCTCCCACCACCGTCTACGACACTACCTGGTCGAGATGACCGACACGGCCGCCTCCCGCGGCCTTCTGCAGATAAAAAGCCTTCTGCGGATGGACGTAAGGGTAGAAATCTACGAACCGCCACAGGTCCCCCAACAATGTAACAACTGCCAGCGGTTCGGTCATTCGGGCCTCCGCTGCGGCCTGGCACCCCGTTGCCGCGGATGCGCTGGCAAACACGCTTCCAACGCATGCACACTAATACACGAAAACATACGCCGTTGCGCCAACTGTGGCCAAGCCCAGGCGGCCAACTACAGGGGCTGCAACGTATACAGAGAGGCGCAGAGGCGCAAAAACCAACAGTCGAAGCCACCCAACGTCATAACAAGGCCAAGGCCCGCACCAAACCCTGTCAGGAACGGAGTGTCGTTCGCCATGGCTACACGCCCTGGAGGAGCTGTGCAGGTCGCGGAACCTCTGCGCCCAGCACACACACCTATCACAACCGCTGCGACAGCAACACAATCGTCTCAGCCAACACACGACACTGCACCCACACCGGTACCAACACCAGCCCCCAGAAACAACACGACCCCACCCCCTGTAGCCACTGCCTGCGAACCTACACATGACACACAAGAAAACACACTAACACAGGGAACCCCAGAACCAAAAACCCAGAGAAGGCGTAGGCGAACACGTGGAAACAGGAGCGGGAACACACGTGCACCACAACAAAATACCCAGCGACAACAAAACAATGCCACACAGACACACAGTCAGCAAGCCAGCGACACCAGCACACACACTACTCCTCCCCCCACCACATCTGACACACAGGCACCTCAAAATGTTCCACATAACAACAACACAAGCGCCAGCCCATCCATAACGCCAACACCCGCACCAGCGGCCGCCAACACCACAACTGAGCCACAGGCCGACACACACAACGCCAACACAACATCTGGGGTTTATTGGAAACTCTATTCCCCCGTCACACGACCACCCAGATCCTTCACAAGATCTGGGCGGCCGTCGCCACACTCTTCACACAGCTCACGACTGCCCAACCCGGGCAGTACTGGGCTGCCATACAAACAGCGTTCACCACACTGTTTACACACATACATGGATAACACACCACACCCCGCCCCCATCGCAAACAACCAGACACTGACACAGATCCTGTTCTGGAATGCAGACGGGATCAATAACAAAAGGGCGGAATTCGCCGCGTTCATGGAGCGTAAGGGTATCCTTATCGCACTGCTGAGCGAAACTAAGCTCAAACCACGCAACCAACTATACTTCACCGGCTACTGCGTCTATCGTACCGACCAACCGGACGGCTCCGGTCACGGCGGAACAGCCATCATCATACACAAAGGCATAGAACACACAAACATAGTGCTCCCTGAACTCGAAAAACTAGAGGCAACCGCCGTCAGGGTCATGTTCAACGGAGCCTACACTACACTGGTGTCAGTATACAACAGCCCTAAAAACATCAAAACACGCGACATCAGCACAATACTCAACATATCACCGCGCGTAATAGCCGCTGGAGATCTTAACGCGAAACACCCGGACTGGAACTCACGAATACGAAACTCCAACGGCAAGAAACTATACGAACATGCACTAGGACGAAACTACATCACACTAGCGCCGACCGAACCGACGCACATTCCCTACCGGAGGGGACACAGGGCAGACGTGTTAGACATGGCAATCATCAAGGGCATAACAACGACACTCAACGTTGCCGTTGAAAACGATCTGCCCTCAAATCACCAACCCGTTATACTGCACATTGAAGAAACACTGCAGAACATGGAACAACGCAGGATGTTAGACTACAGGCGCGCGAATTGGACCCAGTTCAAGGAAACGCTTGAGAGTCGCATCCCACCAACCCACGCGATTAACGAGACAGCCCAAATTGACGAGGCAGTCGAAACCCTCACCGGCGCCGTCCAGGACGCAATAGCCAACACCATACCAATCCGCACGCCACAACAACACAGTGCTGCCCTGCCCCAGGAAATCCTGGGCCTAATCTCAATGAGGAACCGCCTCAGGAGACACTGGCAGCTTACCAGGCGCCAGCACTTCAAACGGCACATTAACAGGCTCCAGGGTATAATCCGGGAAAAAATACAAACATTCAAGACACAACACTGGGACCAGAAACTCGAAGGGCTAGACACCACGCGGCCTGGTGTGTGGCAGCTAGCTCGACACTTCACCAGGGAGAAACTGTACACCCCCACGTTACAAGGGCCAGACGGACCAGCATATTCTGCGGAAGAAAAAGCGGAACTGATGGCCCTCACACTCGCAGCGTCATTCACACCGAACCTGGATCCCTCAGACCCAGCATTCACACTTGATACAGACCAGGAGGTCACACGCATCTTGGCCCAACCAGCGCGCAACAACATCCGACAAGCTAGTACAGTAGAAATCAAATGGGCCATCATGCATACCACCGCTAGGAAGGCCCCTGGTCACGATGGCATTCAAAACCGTGTCCTCCAGGAGTTCACGGACAAAGCTGTAGACTACCTAGCACACATTACGAATGCCATACTCAAACACCAACACTTCCCCGCCTTTTGGAAGACGGCCAAGGTCCTGATGTTCAGGAAGCCAGGGAAAGACCACTCCCTCCCACAAAATTACCGACCCATCAGTCTGCTGAGCGCGCTCAGCAAGATCGTTGAGAAGGTAATATTAAAACGACTCACCAGGCACTGCATCACAAACGACACCCTGAGACCGGAGCAATTCGGTTTCAGGAATCACCACTCAACAACACAACAACTCCTCCGCGTCGTTGAATACATAACACACGGATACAACACAAGCAAGGCAACTGGGGCGGTGTTCCTGGACATCGAAAAGGCTTTCGATCGTCTATGGCACAACGGCCTAATACGCAAACTCAGTGACGCAGGGTTCCCCGACGGGCTCGTACGTCTCATACACTCATATCTCACGGACAGGAGTTTCAACACTGACGTGCAGGGCAAACAATCGACACGACATGGTATACAGGCAGGAGTACCCCAAGGAAGTATCCTAGGGCCCTTACTGTTTAACCTCTACATCAACGACCTCCCAGCTACACATAACACGACGGTAGCAATCTACGCGGATGACACTGCCATCCTTGCGCAAGATTGGAAGCCGTCTAACATTAACTCACGACTACAGACCGCACTCAGAACGGCGGAGCCTTGGCTGGTGAAATGGCGTGTTAGAGTAAACATCGACAAGTGCGAGGCCGTTCTGTTCACTAGAAGACCGAAGCAACTGCGCAAACATCAGCACTGCAACCCAATAACACTACACACACGCCCAATACGTTTCCGCGAGAAGGTCAAATACCTCGGTGTCTGGCTGGACAGGAAACTACTCTGGGCGGACCACATTCAACACGTGACCAACAAAGCTAACGCGAGGCTCAAACAACTCTACCCTATGCTTAACAGGCGTAGCACACTGAACAGGAGGGTGTGTAGGTCCATGTACATGACACTTATTAGACCCCTGATGACGTACGCAGCCCCTGTCTGGGGATACGCTGCGCCAACTCGCCTGCGCCGTCTGCAGCTCATACAGAACAAAGTACTCAAAATCATAAGCAACGCTCCGCGCTACACACGCATCGCGGACCTTCACCGGGAATACCGGCTAGATACTATCTTGCAGGTATTCCAAAAACTCTCCACACGACTGTACAATAACACGAGACACTCGCGCAACCCGTTTATCCTTTCTCTGGGTAACTACGACCACAACCATAGATGGAAGCATAACAGACCAAAGACATTACTGGCTTGGAACTGAACATCTATGGTCTATAGAACGCTAACACGACAGTACTGGCGAGCCCCTGCAACACAGTAATTACTGGAAACCCAGATGTGCGACTAGCCGAAAAACAGGCAACCGCAGGGAAACCGTACTGTACACAGCACGCAAACCAGCCACACACACCCCCTACACAGTCTGTGAGCCGATCTATGACCGATCGCCCACTAATCCACAACGACCTTGAACTGTTGCAGGGACGCAGCAACTGCAGCAAGCGCCGCAACAAGCTCCAACAACGACAAAGGTAACGATGCACGATACCTCGAACTAACACAACCACACCTTGCATGCACTGTCGCTGATAGCAAGCCGCTACTGCCCTTACTACCCGTCCTACTGTCGCAGAGGTTTTTTTTTCCCTTGGCTCTTGCCTTGGCACTTTTTTTTCCTCTGCCCTTACAACCGCTACCCTTCAATCGTTTTCGACCACTTCTATCTCCTGATGGACCATGTTAATGAGTAGTCTTACCCAGACGCATGGACAACATCACAGCCGCATCCTGTGACGCCTGATTCAAAAACTAACATGTTTACGGAGGTGACAGTAGAACTTTTGGTTTGGTCACCACATTGGTGTGGGCGTGGAGGGGCCCCATCCTTTTCGTGCCGAGGTCCTTCCCTTGTCAGCAGACTTTACATCTGGGATAGCAGAACTTTTATCTAGAAATATGAAGTCAAAGGGTCTGTAATGAAACTGTGGCATATTGACCATACCCATACTGCTACGAAGATGAATTTCGGTTTTATTGAACAGTCGGGCAATGTGAAGTACCGTGATATCTCAGCCGTAGAGAGGTGCTCTCAAGCGAGAGGCGCATGATCTACCTCAGAATGTTCCCACGATCGTGTACAGCGAGTCCAGTTCGTCTGCAGAGATGTTTTTAAGTTACGATGCAGAAAAATTATTTTCGTAACTGACAAACGTTTCGAAGATAATGTTTGAAAAAAAAAACGAAATAATTATTAGAAATTTACACTAACGATTAAAAACGTCCAGTTTACAAAGTGAAAGTCTTAGATTGTTGCATATTGCCCGATTTTTGGCTACAGATAAAGTTAGTTCGTTTGTTACGTTCTGACGTCCAAGAGGGCATATCGAGCAGTATGGAATATTTGGCAAAATGTGAGCCCACCTTGCCGGTGCATGTGCTGACAACGATGATTACCTGTATGATTTATGCACGTGGATGAATGTAAAACGAATCACCTCTGCTACATAGACCAACAACTGCTTCAGAATTTTGTTTTGAATCAGTAAACTTGATAGTTTTTCTATTACTGTTGAGTAAATTTTTTATGTGTTTAAAATGAGTGCAATCTCAGAACCGTATTTTGCGTACATCAAGTATATTATTTGCCAAATTTACGTATCAGCATTTTACAACCCTAATTCCAGATTCCCGGACTATTATTCTACATATTAGGCTCCAAGTGCAACTCCTTTTTAAAACTCTTTTTTTCGTGCTCAGATCTTTAAATTTTACCAAGAGAAACTCTAATACTTATGGTCAAATTGTTGACATTTATGTTAAAGTGTGTATGAGAGCTAATAATGATTGAAATTTGGAGATGCAGTTACAAAAGTAAATGGTATCGGTTCGCATGCAACGGTGTGCTTACAAATTTATTCCAAATCGCAGCGCATAAAAACGGGACTTTTTCGGTGCTCATACCTCGGTGTTCGTTGATGGCCTAAAGGGAGGGCCAAGTAATTTGGATTGCACTTGGGCTAGGGACCATTTGTATACACAGCAGAAGGTTCGCCTTAGGGTCACTATCCTACAGTCCTTGATGTGGTGTACGGTGGGGCTGAGGGAGTTTATGGGAACCCCATTACTTCACGGGTCAATCCGCTGGTTCCAAGACGGCTACGCACAGCAAACGGCTGGAATTTTTACGGTGTATTCCGAAGATCCCTATCCAACGCAGTTTTGAAAACGACCTTGATATCTTTATCCATTTCCTTGATCAGAGGTTAAGAGTTACCGTAATTGCACACATACAATACGCACATAAAATCAGGTGTTAGGCAGAAACGTGGTTTATACGGTGACGTATCACGGAGAAATATGTTGTAAAGTATCTGCTTTATCATCAGAAGAGTTCTCGGAACCACGCGTTGTATGAGTGAAGCAAATGCAAAATTGTTTTGATCATAACATCTGGTCTGTGTTACAAAATTTGTATTGCGTTATTTCAGCTTCACATGAATAAACTGCCAAAATTTTATTGGCCAATACATTTCAGTACATATGAATGACATACCCTGCTGCAGCAGAGAAATGGAGAGAGCCAGCGGAAGAATGCTCCTATTAGAGCACAAAAAATGCAAATACGTTCGCATTTATTTAAAAGACTCTGACGGCGAAGTGGGTTACCTGTTACCTCATTTTACCTTCCTAGGCACCTTTAAAATTTTCCCAAAAATTTTGGCACGCCAACGTAGTCGTACTTTTTTATGCTGAGAGAGAAGTCGACACTGACACTGGGAAAGAGACGGTTAATAAATAAATACTGGAAGATATTATTTAGTAGTTTATAACACCATAACTCTAATGCTCTGCTAATTTATTTTGCATTTTGCTTTGGTTTAATGTTTTAACATTGAGTATCTGTAAATGTGTTCGAATCGATAACTAAAAATTGTGTACTCCTTTCTTTGTTAAAACTTTGATGTCGTGGTTTGATTCTGTGCAATGTAGTATATCTGTCATTTAAGTTCTTGGTCCCATTTGTAGGGAACAAAACTTACTATATATAATTGTAATTTCTGTTGAATAATTTTTTGTGGAAATGTCAATATGTGCAAATGTTCAGTTTTATTTAATGTATTTGGTTACTGTTATGTAAACTGCTGATCCTCGCTTAGGGTTCTTAGTTATTCTGTATGTAAAAGCTGTTGTGGTTCCCCTTGGGAACAGAACTGTGTAGCGCGCGCAAATTGTGGTTGGCCTAGGTAGAAAATTTGGAACAAGAGTCAGCCGGGGACGAGCTACCAAACTGTGCACTGCCATGTAAAATTTACATATTGCGCTGGTTCCGAGACAGGCTTTTTCTGCTACTTTCCAATGCCTCGGATGGATGGATAAATAGATGGAACGATTCTGGAATTGATATTCATCATCGCCGCCAAGAGGGGCCAGAGTCCAGCAATTCCGCCTGCGAATCCACTACCAACATGCAGTTGCCACCATAATGCGCAATCACTGTAACGGAATACTATAATGATGTACAGTGAAGGATCAGCTTACTGGATGTTTTAGTGTGCACAAATATAAGGTAACTTATAACTGAATTTATGTACCCATCTTGTTTTTCCTATCACAACATCTCTCAGGTTCCTCTCCATCTGAACTATGATTACCGAGTGTCCTATTTTGTGGAAAAAATGGAAGCCTCAAAGTTAGACGGTTAATTACATAATGTTGTTTGATCTTTGATGAGAAGGAAATATTCAGGTTTACTGTGGATTTAGTGAAATTGTGGGAAGCAGTAAATGTAGTTTTGTGATGTTTCAAAGTCACCTATTTAATCATTTACTTGAAAGTAGAAGACTGTAGTAATAAAAACAATTTGCTGTTTCTTTTATAAATTAAAGTTCTTAAAATTGAGGCTTATAAAGTTCTGCTTAGTTAATGATCATAGTGCTACCTGTAGTAAATTTTAAAAGGTGAGTCAGTTTCTTGCAATTTTGTCACCATTGTGTTTCACTGTAGTAAAAGTGGAAAACTGCAATAGTAGGAAATTATATGTTCATGATTGCTAAGTGTTTGTCTCTCTTGTGTATTGGAAACACATATTAATATTATAAAAGGATCCACAGTTTGTCTATTGTGCTAATGCTTGTAACAAGTAACAGGAAGACCATTATTTATGAAAACCATAATTCCTTTATTCATAAGATAGTGAGAAGCAACCTGTTAGTGGATTACAATTAACTCTCATCTTAAATAGTAAAGTATTTAACTGAAATAGACTTAACCTATGTCCAATTTATGATCCTGCAGTGAATATTAATAGTAGTGTTATAAAGACCATTCAGTTTGAAAAAGCCATGAAAGTAATAGTGTGTTCTGGTATCTGTTACATTTTGCCAATAGTTTGTGCTGCTCTGGCTGTTAGCTTCAATCTTACCGTAAACATATGCTTGTCTCAGAGTTCATTGCACTCGCGTGTGACAAAGTATAGGTTGTGTTTATCCGTTAAAGTTACTAATAACTGTTTTCTTGGACAAGAATGTTAATCATTCTCTTGCTTAATTAGGCTGGCGACCGTTTTCTTTATCCGTTAAACAGTGCAGATACGCAAAAATTTTGTTTATTACTGTTCAAATATTTACGTAATTCTGACTTTCATTTCCGATAAGCCAACCCTGTTAGGTACAACTCGGTCAACATAACAAAATTCCTCTCAGAGGGTAACACTGCTCTGTTGCTTTATACCATAATTGTTTTGACTAGATAGTTTTATTTCACGTCCTGCTTCCTACCTTTAGGTTATGGTATAGCAGTAGCAGACGGTAGTGTTATACGTGGCTTTTCCGTGACAGGACTATTTGTTCTGTTGGGGCATACTACGTAATAAACCAAATTTGGTATTTCATAGTACAAGTTACGTAAAAGCTGTTACAGTAGTGTTACACGTGGCGACGCGTGACAGGATGTTGTTCAATTTGTAGCTACAGACGGAAAAAAATTATAAGTAGTCAGTATTTTACAAACATAGAATGAACATAAAACGTCCAGCGGTACGAACCTGTACATTATTTGACAGAACCGTTAGTGAAAGTCCAACTTAAACTGAAAATTAAAGATATCAATACTTAATAGCAACTAAAATGGACAGGAAACTAGAAACGAATCTAGATCCGCGAGAGCAGAATGCAATCGAGAGTAGTTCAGGCAGCACACCAACAGATGGCACAATGCGCGAGTTAAATTACGCACGATACCACGCCGATGTCAATAAACAGATAGAAGCTATGTATGTCGCGCGTACTAAGCAAGACAATATGGGCGATGTTGTCGAAGACAGTGGCTATGCGAATGAATCGAGGGATAAGTTTGAATAATCAAAAACAGAAAGGGGTGTTGGATTTGATCATGAAAATGCAGTAGAATCTAAAAGACACTAGACCTGACTGACTTACGTAGAATACTGTCTGAACAAAATGACAATATCAAGGCACAAATCGCAGCACAGGGTAGTGATATCAACCGACAAATGCAAGCACAAAGCAAGAATCTTAGTGGACAAATCGAGAAGGTTGATGTAAAAGTAGACATGGTGAGTAATGAAATTAAAAATCTTAAAAGCGAAATTACTGTCATCATTGGCAATATTGCCAACATACAAGGACAGATTGATGACATTAACGAAAGATTGGACACTGAAGTAATTAAAAATCAAGATCAAAGTGGATGAAAATGTATTCGGTATTAAATCCGAAATACAAACAGAATGTAACGTGGAATTTTCACAGATTAAACAATCTGTAACAGAAACAAGTAGAGAACTAACCAGATTGTTACTTCCGAAAAGAAGTGTGAACATGACACTTCACAAATCCAAGGCAAAATGTATGACTTGGAAAGAAAAATACAAACAAGACCTACACATTTTACTGAAAGAATGCCTTTCAGTAAAATCTTAGAGGGCGAGGAAAAATTCGACCCTGCAAAGAGACCGGATGGCACCCCCTTGATTTTGTAAAGAATTACGAAAGGAACTTTCCTGAACATTTGTCTGACCAAGAAAAAATTAATGTTGTAATCAGTGCATTAACAGGAGAAGCAAAAAGGTGGGCGTTGAATTTGGATACTAACCAGATGTCTTTTGAAAACTTTAAACAAAAATTTATTGACGAGTACTGGTCAGAACAAAAACAAGACCAGTTGTGGCGTGAGTTTCTAATGGCCAGACTGTATGATATCAGAGGTAGGCAAACCATGAAACAGTTTCGCGAATCATGGTACACAAAGTTGATACATCTGAAGGCTAGGAGAACTGAAGCCGAGATCGTTTGGGTTCTTTGGCAGAAACTGCCTGAGGATTCTACGCGATATGTTGGGAGTATCCGCAGAAGTTTTTCTGCGTTTTTGGAAAGGATAGAGGATGAAGATCACTGGCGAAGAAATCGCGAGTCGCGCCCCCATAATAACAACAATTATTCGCGAGAAAACAATGACCAAAACGAACGACCTGAAAACGAAAGATTTCGTGTAAACACGATTCAGAGAGGTCGTGCGAGAGGTAGAGGAAATTATACGACGCGCGGCAGAGGACACATGGCGCGGAATTGTCAAACTAGAGACGAAATGGAAAACTGAAAACCGCGTGTGTTACGGGCCAGATTCACGCGGAAACTGGTTTTGGGCCCAAAGAAAAGATGTCAAATAATAAATCTGAGAAGGAAAGATGTAAACAACAGGGCAGGAAGGTTAAGGACGCGCCTATAGAAGACGGGCGCGGAGTGATACATAGTGGCGTTCCTAGTACGAAGTCACGTGACCGTTTGTGCTCCGGGCAGTGCTTGCTGGAGCACATTGCACTTGGCAGCACACAAATGGCAGGCGTCAGAACAAGATGGCTGACGTAGAGAGAAACAAAAGAGGCGGGATCGGACACTTCCGTTGGCCGGTTTCACTAATAAATGAATGTAAAAATGAAAATAAAGTTAGTATGTCATATGATAAAGGTAACTCGATATCGAAATCGTGCGAAAAGGCAGCACTGAAGAAAAAAAGAGAGCCAGAGAAGGCGAGTTAAAAGGAGATTATTTGTACTGTTACTGACGTATATGAGGTGAAAGACGTAGATGTGGGGGAGGTTATGATGAATAAAGAGGAAAGGAAGGTAGAATATGCCACGCAAAAAACGTGTGCACAATTAATAATAGGTGAAAATGGTGCAGAGGAGGACGTTAGTAAAGATGACATTATAAGCAGTGCAAATGAAATTATTGTAATGGAAAGGTGTTTTGTGGTTCTGATGCAGAAGGTTCTAGTAGGAATTTCGCACGATTGTCTGAGGATGATAGCATGGAAGAAAATGAAATGAAGATTATCGAAGTATATGACGATTATACTAGGTATCAAGTTAAGGCTGAAATCGTTCAAAGTGATACAACAGAAGTACCTGAGTGTCCAAACGATGAACATTGTGTAGAATATGGGTCGAAAAACGAAGTGGCTGAAACATCTAGTGATAATCTGCTCCACTATCTAAAAGTTGTTTTCCTGCTCGAATCTGATAACGAAAATGAGATCAGTGATAGTTCAGATGATGAAGGGTATATGAATGCAGGTGAGAATGAATATACTAACTTTCCAAATTGTTCAAAAGTCAAGTACTTAATGGAATCTGATAGTGAGGAAGAGAGTAATGATGACTCTAGTGAAGATGAATTTTCAGGTGTAAACGAAAGTGAATATACTTTTACTGCAAGAGGCTATGAAAAAATTAGTGACATTTTTCCAAAGCTAGATACAGAAAGTGAAACTGGGCCTAAACCGAAGGAATTATTCAGTAATGTAGCACAGGGGCATGATTTGCAGGAACCTCCAGATGATACTATACTGGGGCAAGCCTTAACAAATGTTTTTTGAAAGAATGTGAATTACAGGAACAAAAAGAACCACCTGATAACATAATAGCAGAACAGGCGATGTTGTACCTTGCTAAAGATGTTGAAATTCCAAAACCTAAAAAGCCACCTGACGAAACAAAACGTTGGCAAGATCTGAATAGCTTAGAGAAAGATGTAGAAGATAGGAGGCCTAAAAAGCCACCAGACTTAAGCGACTGTTTTATGAACCATAAAAGACTGCCTTGTTAATAAAGAGACTTGGGGGCAGGACGTATGTATATATATTATTGATATAATGCATGTCTTTATTATTATTGTGTTTGAGTGTTACCTGAAAGTGGATTATTGTTTTGTTGACCTTTAGGCCTGTGGCAGTTTATTGCTTATTTTCTGTAGTGTACTGTATGATTTTGCTTAGGAACTGTTTATTTTCAATTGAATACTTATTGTTGACAGCCTCATGAAAATAGGGCCATCTAGTGTGAGAAACCTGAAAACTTAATGAATTATGATGCTTATGGTAACTTTATGAAAGTGCAAAGAACTCCACAAGATAATAGTTAATTTCTATTGTACTTAAAGACCAGAAAGGGCTTATGTTTGCACTATGTTGTGTATTTAAAGGTACATGTCCTCAGATGAGGGTTGTTAACCATCAGGGGACAATGCACTCTTTGCATTGTCAGGTGTCTGACGAGCACCAGGTACCCAGTCGTTGGCAGCACTACTTTCGTTGCTTTTCGTGCTGCCAACCTTCCTCTTCATCATTCAGAACTTTTACTATTTTGTTTCCTTCTTCTCTATCAGAGTAAACTGAATAGTGTAGAAATAATGTAAGATGCTGTGTATTGTTTGTGGACAAGTAAATGAAAAATTGGGAACACTAGAAAATGACCAAGAATAATGAAAGTATAGTGGGTTTTGTAAAGGATAAATGTAATGGAAAATTAATTGGAAAGAGAAATAGGGATGAGAAAAGGTAAGAATACTGAAAACAAGGTAAATGAATACTATAATATGACTGAATGTAAATGTTTTTTTTTTAAATAGGGATAATTATGACGTTGAAAAACTGTGTGTTAAAAACTGAGGAGATGAACCCAACTAATGTGTGTAAGATAGATATGAGATGTATTGTGCCACAAAAGGTGGCAGAAATCACTTGCAATAGGATATAAAATTATTGTCCTGATCTTGATGTATGTAATGACCTAACATTGTGTGAAAAAGCAATGACAAATGAGTAGTAAATATACTTTATCCTAACTTGATCCCGAATATGACATTTAAATTTTTCTTGATTAAGGATTTGTGTATTACCTGATGTTGTCATAGTGTAAAGGAATGTTTATTATTACCAGTGACTAACTGCTGTTTTCAAAGTTGCAGGTTTTATGTTTTATACCATTAATGCAAATTTTACCAAAGAGGTGACATAATGGTAAAAACTTTAAAGATGATGACTATAAACTGCTCAAAAATATGTTGTTGGGCAGCAAAATAAGACAAAAAAATAAAAATACTGTAGACCTGAAGTTGAGGACTACCAAATATGCTATGTGAGCAATAGCCACAGGACTTGGCATTGTGGGGCAAGGAGTTGATAAATGGTCACGAACTGCCAAACCTAGAGGATGGGGCAGCGTGTTAATTTAAAAATGTGTCTTTTAATGTCATAATCTAAATTGTGTTTTTATGCCTAAATGTTTACATGCAAAGTCTGCCAAACCAATAATGTGCAGAATGAGTAACATGGACTGCTAGTGCTGAGGCAAGCAGTGAAGTAAGTTAGGTTTTTTGATCAATGTGTTATAGACTAACTGTTATTATTGGAGTCAGTGAAAAGTTATTATAAAATATATAAGGCATCTTATTCTAATTGTTGTATATGTTTCAAGACTAGGTTTCCTGGTGTAACTTAAAAAAATGGAGTGTCTTGCTTTAAAACACAGCAGTGATAATTGAATATAGGTTCTGAATTTGTTAGCGTGTTTATGTGCAACAAACATTTTGGACTGCTATTAATGAAGAACAGCCTTCAAGTTAATTATTTTGAAAAAAAAACATTGCAAAGTTAGTTTAGTATTTGAAAAGTCAGTTGGAAAAGGTTTTCATAGCTGTTTTGTGTAAATATTTGTGCATTGTGGATGCAAACTGAAATTTTCAATATTTCATTAATTGCTGAACCTTGTGAAATGTACTATGATCATTAACATGCTTGTGTGTCTGTGAATATTTACATCCTGTAAAAATATGTAAAGGCAAATTTCTGCTTTGTTAAGCTGAAATGTTCTGAGCTATTGTACATGTGTATTAATTTTCTTTATTTTATTTTATTTCGAAGGTTATACCTATCCTACTAATATGTAGGTGAGTTTGTGTACTGTTTGTCTATTATTTGAACTGTATGTGTATAAAATGAACATGCTTGGAGATATCTTGTGTAATGGTGAAAATTAGTCTCCTTAAACCAGTGTGGGCATGAAAATTACAGTAAATGTCTTATTTTGGAAAATGTTTTGGAAGAAATGTATGAAATATCTTAGTGTATTTACTGTATGTTTGTAATATGTGTTTTTTTTCAACTGAAGTTGGATGGAATAATATTTTTTCTGTAACCAACACCACTTAGGTGTTATAGATGTTTCGTTGAAGTATCCCTTACAGGAAACTTCAACGGAACATGGGGCATGTGTAACACCATAACTCTAATGCTGTGCTGATTTATTTTGCATTTTGCTTTGGTTTAATGTTATAACACTGAGTATCTGTAAATGTGTTCGAATCGATAACATAAAATTGTATACTCCTTTCTTTGTTAAAACTTTGATGTCGTGGTTTGATTCTGTGCGATGTAGTATATCTGTCATTTAAATTCTATGCCCCATTTGGAGGGAACAAAACTTACTATATATAATTGTAATTTCTGTTGAATAATTTTTTGTAGAAATGTCAGTATGTGCAAATGTTCAGTTTTATTTAATGTATTTGGTTACTGTTATGTAAACTGCTGATCCTCGCTTAGGGTTCTTAGTTATTCTGTATGTAAAAGCTGTTGTGGTTCCCCTTGGGAACAGAACTGTGTAGCACACGCAAATTGTGGTTGGCCTAGGTAGAAAATTTGGAACAAGAGTCAGTCGGGGACAGCTACCAAACTGTGCACTGCCATGTAAAATTTGCATATTGCGCTGGTTCCGAGAGAGGCTTTTTCTGCTACTTTCCAATGCCTCGGATGGATGGATAAATAGATGGAACGATTCTGGAATTGATATTCATCATCGCCGCCAAGAAGGGCCAGAGTCCAGCAACTCCGCCTGCGAATCCACCTACCAACATGCAGTTGCCACCATATTGCGCAATCACTGTAACGGAATACTATAATGATGCACAGTGAAGGATCAGCTTACTGGATGTTTTAGTGTGCACAAATATAAGGTAACTTATAACTGAATTTATGTACCCACCTTGTTTTTTTTCCTATCACAACATCAAAAATGGTTCAAATGGCTCTGAGCACTATGCGACTTAATTTCTGAGGTCATCAGTCGCCTAGAACTTAGAACTAATTAAACCTAACTAACCTAAGGACATCACACACATCCATGCCCGAGGTAGGATTCGAACCTGCGACCGTAGGGGTCGCACGGTTCCAGACTGAAGTGCCTAGAACCTCTCGGCCACCAGCGGCCGGCAAAGGGAGACAGGGACAGAACGGAGGAGACTATGGTTGTGACAGACAGACACAAAGAGATAATGATAATGAGTTTTGCTCAATGAGTGAGTGAGAATGGCCAGATAGGAATGGTCAGGTATAAGTGATTTACACTGATGGACTGCTGAGTGTCAGCGAGGTGCAGTTAGGAGAAATTGTGGGAGTTAGTAGTGAATTACGTGTTAAAAATAGTGCGAATATATACGCATGTCAAATTTTTTAAAGATGCTGAGGTTAGAATAACACCTTTTAAACAAAATGGAACATATTCACATTTTTTGTGCTCAATACGAGCGTTTTAGCGCTGATGATTGTAATGCTGTATATTCGGGAATATTCGATGTTTAAATAAACAGCGGGACACTCCGTCCAAGAGGTCATTTCCGCTCTGCCTGTGTGTTGGTAACTTATAACTGAATTTATGTACCCAACTTGTTTTTTTTCCTATCACAACATCAAAAATGGTTCAAATGGCTCTGAGCACTATGCGACTTAACTTCTGAGGTCATCAGTCGCCTAGAACTTAGAACTAATTAAACCTAACTAACCTAAGGACATCACACACATCCATGCCCGAGGCAGGGTTCGAACCTGCGACCGTAGCGGTCGCTCGGTTCCAGACTGTAGCGCCTAGAACCGCACAGCCACTCCGGCCGGCATCACAACATCTCTCAGGTTCCTCTCCATCCGAAATATGATTACCGAGTGTCCTATTTTGTGGAAAAAATGAAAGCCTCAAAGTTAGACGGTTAATTACATAATGTCGTTTGATCTTTGATGAGAAGGAAATATTCAAGTTTACTGTGGATTTAGTGAAATTGTGGGAAGCAGTAAATGTAGTTTTGTGAAGTTTCAAAGTCACCTATTTAATCATTTACTTGGAAGTAGAAGAATGTAGTAATAAAACAATTTGCTGTTTCTTTTATAAATTAAAGTTTCTTGCAATTTTGTCAACATTGTTTTTCACTGTAGTAAATGTGGAAAACTGCAATAGTAGAAAATTTTATGTTCATGATTGCTAAGTGTTTGTCTCTCTTGTGTATTGGAAGTGCACATTAATAGTATAAAAGGTTCCAAAGTTTGTCTATTGTGCTAATGCTGGTAACAAGTAACAGGAAGACCATTATTTATGAAAACTATAATTCCTTTATTCAAAAGATAGTGCGAATCAACCTGTTAGTGGATTCCAATTAACTCCCATTTTAAATAGTAAAGTATTTAACTGAAAGAGACTTAACCTATGTCCAATTTATGATCCTGCAGTGAATATTAATAGTAATATTATAAAGACCATTCAGTTTGAACAAGCCCTGAAAGAAACAGTGTGTTCCGGTATCTGTTGTATTTTGCCAATAGTTTGTGCTGCTCTAGTTTGTGCTGCTCTAGCTGTTAGCTTCAATCTTACCATAAACATATGTTTGTGTCTGAGTTCATTGCACTCGCGTGTGACAAAGTATAGGTTGTGTTTATCCGTTAAAGTTACTAATAACTATTTTCTTGGACAAGAATGTTAATCATTCTCTTGCCTAATTAGGCTGGCGACCGTTTTCTTTATCCGTTAAACAGTGCAGATAAGCAAAAATTTTGTTTATTACTGTTGAAATATTTACGTAATTCTAACTTTCATTTACGATAAGCCAACCCCATTAGGTACAATTCGGTCAACATAACAAAATTCCTCTCAGAGGGTAACACTGCTCTGTTGCTTTACACCATAATTGTTTTGACTAGATAGTTTTATTTCACGACCTGCCTCCTACCTTAAGGTTACGGTATAGCAGTAGCAGACGGTACTGTGATACGTGGATTTTCCATGACAGGACTACTTGTTCTATTGGGGCATAGTACATAAACCAAATTTGGTATTTCATAGTACAAGCTACGTAAATGCTGTTGGAGTAGTGTTATAAGTTGTGATATAGGAAGAGCGAAGTAGAGAATGACGGTGTGGGAGAAAGAGAAGGATACTGTGGCAGTCGAAAATAGTGACAGAACAGTGCTAGGAAAAGAGTGAAAGAAACAGAGCCAGTGGAAGAGGAATTAAGAGAAGGAGAAAGTAAATGTGGCTGAGAGCCAGTGGTAATTAGAGACTACGAAAATGACAGCGAGGAAGACAGAGCTAGTGACAGTGAGAAGAGACAGCACCAGTGGCAATGAATTAATGAGGTACTAATAGTAATAGACAGCAAGAGAGAGACGGTGTCAGTGAGGGTAAACTGTAGTAGTAGGACAGAACGAAGGATACTATGGCTGTGACACAACAGACAGTGAAGGAGAGACAGAGAGAGACATAATCACAATGAGTTGTGTTGAATGAGTGAGGGAGAAAGAGGGAAGTGGGAATGAATGGTAATGAGTTGAGCTGCATGTTAAAAAAAAGTGCGATTATTTTGATACGCGAAAACTTTTGAGAAAAATTTTAAATCTATTTAGGAAGATAGAACGAGGCAGCTGGAACCCTACCTTTTAGAGTCTTTTAAATAATCAGGAGCATATTAGTATTTTTTGTGTTCCGATAGGAGACTTTTTTCGCTAGTTCCGTAATACCACAACTTCAGCTACACAACGAACAGATTCTGTTTTCAGTTTTCAATGTTACTTTTTTTTAACGTGTTGCTCATATTTCCTTCTACTGCGATACGTCAGATACATTCTGCAGCCTTTTTCGACTGGAGTGAACTATCGGTTGTAGCAACTGTTGATTAGACAAGGCACTATATTTATTTTCCTGGTGATGTGGATGTCAACGTGAAGCGTTACTTGCAACAGTGGGGCTATTACCCAAAGCACAAAAAGGGAACAACACATAATTTTCGTATTTAATGATTTCTTTCTCCATATCTTTATTTCTGTTTACATCATGATCATTGAGTTACATTCAGTAAGGTTTTATTTTTCTTATTCCCTTTTATATTCCAATTAAACCACTCTTTACAACATTCTTCACAGTACAGGTACCTTCTTTGTTTTATTTACCTTACATTCTCATGATTCAAAAGCTTTTTCCTCCTACTTGTTAGCCATTTTCACTTTTGTTTCACTTCTATATAAAGTGAACTAATACCGTTGTACTACTAGGGAGAGTAAATGTTTATGGTATTCCAAATAATCAATATTTCAATATTCTGTGAGTCCCAAAATCAGTCTATGTCAAGACAAAACAGTTTTCGAATATTTTGAGGCACTTTTAACTTCGCTGAGTTAATATTTTGACTGCAGTAACTGGGAGTAACGGCGGATTCTGATATTCCCACACACATTCAAAGATGCTGTAAATTGGACGTTGCGTTTCACAAACACAACTTTCACAACTGACTTTCCTGCCGCAAGTGACGGATCGCCTAGTTTTACGGAGAATATTCGTGTTTAATCCTCAAAAATATTGTAACTATTGAAGTTTACAGTCCATCAGCATTACTGAGCGGACAAGTTTACTAAAAGTGGTGGGAATTTATTTGTGCTAGTGGTTGGAATAACACTGTTGCTAAAGTTCTGTATTTGACGGAGCCATGCACTTTTTGTTGATGCTGGTGGAGAGAAAAATTGCTGGCTCCTAACACCAGGAGCCATGACAGCCGCCTCAGCTGAAGAAAATAAAATACAATATACTGTATAACACATGAATGCTCAGTTCGTGTTTGGACCGTATTCAGGAACGGTTGGTGCGCCAGGCCAAGCTGATAGTTAACACTTTGCCGACCGCACGTCTCATACAATTCGATTCGCTTGGCGCCTGCACCGCTAGTTCGGATTACTGGCTTGTCGCCGGCCGCTAGTCACCTTTCCGTTGGTGACAAGCTTCAAACACACTGACTTTTGCGCGCCTTAATTTTCCTGAAATTCTCTTTTTGACGTATCGTTCCACAAACTCGAATGTTCTTTTCAAGTAACTTCTCTGCAAGTTCTACACTGTTATAATAATCATCCATGCAGAAGTGATGCCAATTTCCAAAACAAGGTCTTAGTTGTTCCATCACTGTTTATGCTAAAGGCTCTCCAGCGCCGGAATATATCTTGAATGAGGAAATGTATCCCGTACTCGAATCACACAGTATCCGAATGAGTTTGCCGTATTTCGTAATTTTCGACGAATTGCAAACTTTAAAAATTAACCGACCACGCTATGGTATCATTCCTTCAATTTGAGATGTTTCGACGTAGATTAAACGTTTCTTTAAACTTTTTGGAAAAGTAATCTATTACGAATTGCACTTTGACAAGCCATTCGGCATTATCCGGTTTATTGTTGCTGCCGGAAAAATGTAAAAATGATAATATTTGTCTGAATCGGTTGCGGGACATCGTTTTGCGAAACTTCGGTATGTCTATCAACGGATTCGTTGACCAAAATTATCGATCGAATTTTTACAGTTCCCATAAGGATAGCAAGCAAAGATCATTTTATGAGTTCGGGTCCCGTAACGTCGACAAATATGGTATTTTTTAAATCCAGTTTCCTTCTATTGCAATTTTGACTGTAGTACTTGTTGGTTTCGTTGCTAATACACTCCTGGAAATGGAAAAAAGAACACATTGACACCGGTGTGCCAGACCCACCATACTTGCTCTGGACACTGCGAGAGGGCTGTACAAGCAATGATCACACGCACGGCACAGCGGACACACCAGGAACCGTGGTGTTGGCCGTCGAATGGCGCTAGCTGCGCAGCATTTGTGCATCGCCGCCGTCAGTGTCAGCCAGTTTGCCGTGGCATACGGAGCTCCATCGCAGTCTTTAACACTGGTAGCATGCCGCGACAGCGTGGACGTGAACCGTATGTGCAGTTGGACTTTGAGCGAGGGCGTATAGTGGGCATGCGGGAGGCCGGGTGGACGTACCGCCGAATTGCTCAACACGTGGGGCGTGAGGTCTCCACAGTACATCGATGTTGTCGCCAGTGGTCGGCGGAAGGTGCACGTGCCCGTCGACCTGGGACCGGACCGCAGCGACGCACGGATGCACGCCAAGACCGTAGGATCCTACGCAGTGCCGTAGGGGACCGCACCGCCACTTCCCAGCAAATTAGGGACACTGTTGCTCCTGGGGTATCGGCGAGGACCATTCGCAACCGTCTCCATGAAGCTGGGCTACGGTCCCGCGCACCGTTAGGCCGTCTTCCGCTCACGCCCCAACATCGTGCAGCCCGCCTCCAGTGGTGTCGCGACAGGCGTGAATGGAGGGACGAATGGAGACGTGTCGTCTTCAGCGATGAGAGTCGCTTCTGGCTTGGTGCCAATGATGGTCGTATGCATGTTTGGCGCCGTGCAGGTGAGCGCCACAATCAGGACTGCATACGACCAAGGCACACAGGGCCAACACCCGGCATCATGGTATGGGGAGGGATCTCCTACACTGGCCGTACACCACTGGTGATCGTCGAGGGGGCACTGAATAGTGCACGGTACATCCAAACCGTCATCGAACCCATCGTTCTACCATTCCTAGACCGGCAAGGGAACTTGCGGTTCCAACAGGACAATGCACGTCCGCATGTATCCCGTGCCACCCAACGTGCTCTAGAAGGTGTAAGTCAACTACCCTGGCCAGCAAGATCTCCGGATCTGTCCCCCATTGAGCATGTTTGGGACTGGATGAAGCGTCGTCTCACGCGGTCTGCACGTCCAGCACGAACGCTGGTCCAACTGAGGCGCCAGGTGGAAATGGCATGGCAAGCCGTTCCACAGGACTACATCCAGCATCTCTACGATCGTCTCCATGGGAGAATAGCAGCCTGCATTGCTGCGAAAGGTGGATATACACTGTACTAGTGCCGACATTGTGCATGCTCTGTTGCCTGTGTCTATGTGCCTGTGGTTCTGTCAGTGTGATCATGTGATGTATCTGACCCCAGGAATGTGTCAATAAAGTTTCCCCTTCCTGGGACAATGCATTCACGGTGTTCTTATTTCAATTTCCAGGAGTGTATATTCAATTAGATCGTTCCCAATATATAATTCTACGATATCTTCCACGCTCTGTGTATCTTTGGGAAATATGTTTGGACCCGGGGATCCTTCAAATTTATTATTGGTCCTCGGTAAATAGTCTGGCCACTGTGCACCCTCTTCTTCATCTGATTCAGTCCAATAAGTTGGCAACCGTAGCGTTCGCCGAATACTCCTTGGACGTATTTCACTATCTTCCTACGCTTCTGCTTCACTTTCATTCTTTGGATATCTAATGTCTTCTTTCCAATCGGCCAAGTCGTCCGGAACGTCAGACAAAACGTCCGCTCATTCTTCATAAATAATCCTATTGTCTCTTTCGTCCGCCACGATGAAAGGGCACAAGTACTTATAAAAACAAAAAACTTGTTGTCGTGTGTAACTTATTGTTACCTAAACAAAACAATACATGCAAAATATACTAAAGTGCTGTCGCCGGCCACTGCTCGATACTGTGCTCACGAAACCACTGTGCTGTCGACGGCCACTGAGCGATGCTATGCAGACGACACCACTGTGTTGTCGCCGGCCGTTGACCGTTATTTCGCGCACGACACCACTGTGGATTTGCCGGTCAGCATAGTGTTAATGCTGAATGAATTAGTTGACATTCGTGGAGTCACGACACCTGCTCGGGTCAACGCCACCGCCTACCATCACGCAATAAATGGTCTAAAATTGGTGACATTCTGATGTTGCGTGTCTGCTTGTTTCGAGTTGCAGACGCACTGCTACTGTTGAGTAATGTATAAAGACGAACTGAAGTCACTAACTGTTGATCATTCTCAGATTTTGCGTACAAATGTTTGGCGAGACTCTGCCTTGCATCACGCAGATCGATGTAATAGTTTTAGTTCCATTCTCAGATATATACTGTCCATCTTAACATTTGTTGTTCAGTAACACGAACAGTTTTCGATGCATGGTGCAGGATCGGGTTCATATGAGTCCATCCTATTACTACGGCTGTTTAATTAGTCACACCATCGTGAGGTAGAATGTTTCATCATCTTCTGATGCATACGAAATTCTTGCTTGTTCAGTTCTTCCTTTTATATCGATCTATTATATCACCTTTTCATACACGAACAGTTATTTGCTATATTGTCGCCACACACGTGCTTTACCTAAAGTAATAACACTCTGAACCAAAGTTTATGAGGTTCATCCGTAATCCCTCGTCACGGATTTAAAAAAAAATTGCAACCAGATAGCGCTATAATATAATTTCTTGGGTTTAAACTTAATGTAGAAGAAAGCAATAACTCAACGAATGTTTCAAGCTACATATCTGCATGTAATACAAAAATTCCGGAAGAATGTAGGCAGCTTACAAAGTCCTTTGACTTACGTTCTGCCTCTTTCAATCACAATTTGTATGTTTTCTCGTAGGAGCTTTTGGTCTCGAATCAACGACACGCCACTCATCGCACAGTTATTCCTTCCAACGTAAAGTCTAAACCAGGATATTAATTATTCGCCAGTACAACATGCCATACATCTCAAATGTCTAATGAATAGTAATGCGACATTTTTTAATCAGGATATCGTAAGGTTTACGAAGATTTTCTTCATAGGAATCATTAACCAGGGGTCTAGAACGTGCCAAAACAACAGTGCATATAGGACGGAGCTTCAGTCTGCTTATCAAGTGAAAAGATCCTTTTAGTGACGCTGTACAGTCCCCATTTACTTTCTTCAGATGAGTTTGTATCACAGCCATAGTTAGCGTATCTTAAAAATGTTTCTTTATGGCAAGACAATTTGCACCTAAGGAAAGTTGTGGGAAGCAGCTGGAACAATAGATAGCAAATAACAGAGGTTATTATAACGTAAATTCATATCGTGTTTTATTTTCCAATATAACTACCAGTACTTCTGTGTAACTGGCTCCATATGTGTATCGTGCCACGGAACTAGTTCATAACATCGTCGTCTAAAGTAGCTGGGCGTCTGCGGTAATAGCCATTAGTGGTTCTGAGACAGTCTGCTGCGGGCTCGATATCGAGTGTCATACCTTAATTTGATTTTACGTAGGCTATCATTAGCTTGATGTTGGCAGAGGCCGCTCTGGTGGCGCCGCCGTGGGTTTAGACGAGGCTTCTTCTAGTGGGGAGATATAGCGTTCGCGAGGAGTCGACGCGTGAAGCTTAACTGTGAAGCTCTGTCCAAAGGTTGTAAATTGTTGTTGGAGTCAGTCAATGTTTGTCTGTGGAGCTGCGCGCAGAGTCTGTGAAGAGTGTGCGCTCAGCCATAGTAACGCTGACGTCCTAGTCTGCTAGGTGCAAGGGGCAAACCTTATTCTTACTCACTACGAGCACTCTGTGTATCCTCGTGCCCGGCATCACTTGTGATTTATTTGACGCTATGGTGTCCTGGTAGAGTTTAGTCATTTGTTGGGGGTCAAACGCACTTTGATAGTTTGGGACGAGGTGTGTCCTGGTATACTCTGCGGTATGATGCCCGCAGATGACGGGGTTGTTTGTGGAAACAGTTGACCCAAACTGCTGGACACATCGTTTGGCGGACTGCTGTTTGCAAAATGTGAGTATCGCGTGTGTTCGATGCATGAGCTGTTTGCCTGAAAACAAACTGTTTGATTGGGCCTCCTTCTCCGCGTGTTATTGTTGTAAGTACTCACCTTGAATATCATTTGCGTATTTAATTGTGGTTTTATTTATCAATCACTAATGGCCATTTTGCTCTCTGCTTGTTGAACACTAATCTTGCCGTGAACTACATGTTGTAGAACTCATATATCATGACAGTTGATCAATAGTACGTAGGCTGTTCCATATAAATCATTTATCATCTGTGGTACGTTTAGGTTGTCGGAAGTTCATCGCTGTAAAATTAAATTTGAAGTGTCCTTCACTTTATGAAATGCTAAATTTGGTGATGAAATGTTGCCTTGTCTATTCATTTATTCACTTGTGCTGGATGTATCAAATATTCCTAAGGATCAATAAATATTTTCATAGCCTATACGCTTACCGCTCAACCTAAAGTCTCGCTCCAAACGTCTGCATTATCATGGAAACGTAAACATCATCTTTATGAAGCAACCCTGCTCTGTAATCCATCGTACTCATTTTCATGGTCAGCCACCTCGTTTTTATCATTGTCGCATCCTAAAGTAGATGCCTGCCAGTGAACCATTTATCCAGTCGTTGTCTCGACCTCGTTAATCTCTCTGGTGTGACGGTCGGTGTCTGCTGGTGCTGAATATCACGCGTGCCATGCCTCTGCCCACATCACTCTTTCAGAGCAACTTCATTTGTTTTCTTTCTGATAATAAAGTGCTACCTCACACGCAGAACCCATTAGTAAATGCAATTCGTATATATTCCTAGCACAAGAAATAAGTGTGAAAAGGACTCCGCACCGCAGCTTCGGCAATTTTAAAAGTTGCTTTGCTTCCGGTTGGTCTGTTTCGAAAAAAAAACATATTTTTTTAGACCCAGTATATGTAACAATGGTTCATGACGAATATGACAAGTAGCGATGTTCAAGATGTGTGTTTATCTTTTACAGAAAGTATTTCATGTAGTGAATGAATACTTTACTATGTAAGGGCACGTACCCCATTATAAATGAGGAACACAGTTTTAATCCGTCACGAAATAACAAAGTATATCTTCTTACCATTTATGTTACGAAGTTGTAACGTTGGGTTAGCATCGCAATACTATAAGTGACTGGGAAGTTGTGAGGGCGCAGACATATTTTAATAACAGTAAATTTACTATTGAAACCTTTTTCCGCAGTTCAAATGCAAATATAAAGTGAAACAATACCAAAAGATTGATATCTAAATGAGCTCATCTTACAAACCACTATCATCAAATCATAAAATGATCACGTAAACCTTAATTGACTCCATTTTAACTAAATTCTTAGATTAATTGTGCACAGTCTTACGCGACTGAACGACAAATACTTATAACTGAGTTAACAGCAGAATATAATCACACTTACAATATACGTTGCAAAAATTGCATAAAATAACTGAGCTCCAACTTCTCGAACTGCTCAAAAGAAAATAAAGAAAACGAAACTAAAATGAAATCAATGTGCCTAGTAAAGTTACTGGGTGCCACATTAAAGCAATTGTCTAACCAGCGGAGCAGAGGGCTATCACTATGAGATATCACGTGGGGAGTCCGGCATAGGGGGCGTACACCACACGGCGCTGTCATCATGGCCGGTTAGTCTTCCTTGTAATCAGCGCCGCTATTTGTCTGCTGCCCTCCTGTTCAGCTGCAGGCACAGTGACCTTCTTTGACAGTTGCTCCAGGCGTCTGTGAGTTCAACTCCTCCCATCTTGGCAGATCTTGGCCGTCCTGGTTATACCTGTCGACACTGGTGTCGCTTAAAGTGACTCCTCAATCGCTGTGCCCTCTTGCCGCAGTGCGAACTCTCCAGCTTTGACGGCACCTGCAGTTCTGGGAAGAAATCACAACACAATCGCTTATACCGAAATTTGTTGCCAACTTCTTTTTTCCCTAGAGGTACGATCGTCTCACTGTAAGGCAAATACGTCAGACTTCAATTTCATACATCTATAAACCTTTATCCTACACACATCAAAAAAGTTTTGCATCACGGCAGTTCCCAGAACTTCTGAAGATACACGTTGACTGTGGCTATTGTATAAGACACAATCCCTTCGGTTGTTCGGATATGTCACTAAACCCGCCCAAGGATGTAAACAACCATGCACGAGCAGCGCTTATTAGACGGAGGGGGTCCAACAGCCCATCAGTACCAGTCATTCCACCAGGAAGGAGGTACACGGCTTGGGCTGTCTGTAGTTCAACCATGCCGAGACGGTCTGTACAGCGGTTCGATCGCGTCTGCATTGTTACTTTGTGGCAGTAAGGGCTCTCAACAAGGGAAACGTCCAGGCGTTTCGGAGTGAACCAAAGCGATGTTGTTCGGACATGGAGGAGATACAGAGAGACAGGAACTGTCGATGACATACCTCGCTCAGGCCGCCGGCTACTACGGCAGTGGATGACCGCTACCTACGGATTATGGGCTGGAGGTACACTGACAGAGAGCCACCATGTTGAATAATGATTTTCATGCAGCCACTGGACGTCGTGTTACGACTCAAACTGTGCACAATAGGCTGCATGATGCGCAGCTTCACTCCCGACGTCCATGGCGAGGTCCATCTTTGCAAGCACGACACAATGCAGCGTGGTACAGCTGGGACTAACAACATGCCGAATGGACAGCTCGGGATTGGCATCACGTTCTCTTCACCGATTAGTGTCTTCAACTAGACAATCGTCGGAGACGTGTTTGGAGGCAACCCGGTCAGGCTGAAGACGTTAGACACACTGTCCGGCGAGTGCAGCAAGGTGTAGGTTCCCTGCTGTTTTGGGGTGACCTTATGTGAGGCCGACGTGCGCCGCTGGTGGTCATGGAAGGCACCATAACGGCTGTACGGATGCCATCCTCCGAGTGATAGTGCATCAATATCGGCAGCATATTGGCGAGGTATTCGTCTTCATGGACGACAGTTCGCGCCCCCATTGTGCGCATATTGTGAATGACTTCCTTCAGGATAACGCCATCGCTCGAATAGAGTGACCATCATGTTCTCCAGACATGAACCTTGTCGAACATGCCTAGGAAAGATTGAAAATGGCTGCTTACGGACGACGTGGCCCACCAAACACTCTGAGGGATCTACGCCGAATCGCCGTTGAGGAGTGGGACAATATGGACCAACAGTGCCCTGATCAACTTGTGCATAGTATGCCACGACGAGTACAGGCATGCTTCAATGCCAGAGGACGTGCTACTGGGTGTTAGAGGTATCGGTCTTTACAGCAATATGGACCACCCCTCCTGAAGGTCTCTCTGTATGACGGTGTAACATGCAGTGTGTGGTTTTCATGGGCAATAAAAATGGTGGAAATGATGTTTATGTTGACCTCCATTCCAATTTTCTGTACAGTTTCTGTAATTCTCGGAATCGAGTTGATGCAAAACTTTTTTTGATCTGAAACTTCCTGGCAGATTAAAACTGTGTGCCCGACCGAGACTCGAACTCGGGACCTTTGCCTTTCGCGGGCAAGTGCTCTACCATCTGAGCTACCGAAGCACGACTCACGCCCGGTCTCACAGCTTTACTTCTGCCAGTATCTCGTCTCCTACCTTCCAAACTTTACAGAAGCTCTCCTGCGAACCTTGCAGAACTAGCACTCCTGAAAGAAAGGATACTGCGGAGACATGGCTTGGCCACAGCCTGGGGGATGTTTCCAGAATGAGATTTTCACTCTGCAGCAGAGTGTGCGCTGATATGAAACTTCCTGGCAGATTAAAACTGTGTGCCCGACCGAGACTCGAATTCGGGACCTTTGCCTTTCGCGGGCAAGTGCTCTACCATCTGAACTACCGAAGCACGACTCACGCCCGGTACTCACAGCTTTACTTCTGCCAGTATCTCGTCTCCTACCTTCCAAACTTTACAGAAGCTCTCCTGCGAACCTTGCAGAACTAGCACTCCTGAAAGAAAGGATACTGCGGAAACATGGCTTAGCCACAGCCTGAGGGATGTTTCCAGAATGAGATTTTCACTGTGCAGCGGAGTGTGCGCTGATATGAAACTTCCTGGCAGATTAAAACTGTGTGCTTTTTTTGATCTGTTTATATGTGCAGAACAGGGATAAGTCTACAAAAATGCCAACAAGGAGTGCACACAAATTCTTAGTATTAACCTTACTTGCACAATGAAATGGGATTATCTGTCAATAATTAAACAGGATCCGGCTTCATTTGGTGCCACTCACACACAGCTTTGTGTGAAGCGAACCAACCCTCTGCAGAGACGGTCACAGAACTACCAACGACTAAAGGGCGCAACACCTCTCGTTATTAGTCCAGTTCCGCTATTGAGCCAGAAACGCTCTACCCTAGCCTAGGGCTACGGTAGATCCATTAATTCTAAATGCGTCCTAGCAGTACCGTCACATAGATTCTCCATTATCCCGTTTCTTTTGCGGACAATCGTGTCTAAATTTTCTTTGGCTTCCACAAGCAAAACAGCTGTCCTTTCTCATGCCACAAATCCAATCAAACTCCTGGATGTTTGGATTAACATGATACCCGACCTTCCCTCTGTAATGTTCGACAGTACACCACGTCAATTATATGAAGGACTCAAGGCCGTTGCTAGAGTTATTATTCTAGTCACATACTCGCCGAAAGGTTCCCCACCTTGTCCACGACTATATGCCACTCAAACGTGACATTGTCCTAATACTGATTACCTGCTAGCAAAAATGTCCATGAAAATACTCAACTGTTTTCCGCGATACTATAACGCCAGACCACTCGCTGAACTATCCACTACACACGGGTTCTACATCTGTAGGATAGAATTTCGCTACCCTTCTGCGCCTTGAGTAACACCAAAAAATACCATTACGCAACATACAGGACTTATGAATGGTGGGCTCCATGTGGTTCCCAAGTCGTGCAGCGACCGTAAACCATAAAATTATCAAATATGCAGCAACCAGTCACAAAATATGTGCCCTGAGTAGTAATATTGTCCTAAGCGATATTACTACTCAGGGCACATATTGGTTGAAAGCATCGATAATGGCTGTTAATCAGTTGAAATCTATTTGCAAAAGTGAATAAATAAAACATGATTTTGCGACTGGTTGCTGCATATTTGGTAATTTTATAACATACAGAACTGTATCGACCGCATAGTTGTTCCTTCTTGCATCATTCCGAACAGAAGATGGGGCAACCTTGAAAACAGTTTGTCCCACTGGCTAGCACCTACGCGGGAACCTTCTAATCCCTGATCCTGCCAGCCTGTACCATTCTGCTCCATGTTTGCCATAACCCTTGAGCCGTTCCACTATCGATATTTAAATATACCGAGACTGTGTCTCTACGTAACGCTTATGTCGGCGTTTAGCTTGGCGGCGGCAGAGTCGAACTTTATGAGGCTATAAAGCGCTTTACGTAGACCGGTTCATGGTCTTGTCGCATCCACCGAATGAAAGTGTTAGTGAGCCTTGTGGGACAGCGGGGCAGCTTTTAGCAAGTGGAGTTGTTGCCACGTGGACGGCACAGTGTTATCTTGGAAGGAATCTCGTTGACATCATTTACAGTATATGTGTCACCTGAACGTAAAGTGGAGTTTCAAATTATGTTTTGAGTCTTAACCGACCACTGGTGTGGAAGTGGTACGCTTGGTGTGGCAGCTACTGTTTCGTCGAGTTTGCGAGCTGTTTATGTACTGCTGAATGCGCTGTCTCGCTTATGGAAAGGCCAACAGGCGCAACAATTACAGCATGAATCATTTGCTAATTTGCCTTGATTTCGCCGTATTACTTGTGCATTTTCATAACATGAAAATAAGGAAGAACGCATATCAATAAACGGTGAGCTTTACAGTTTAGTACGCAAACATTTGTCAGCTTCTGGTGTTAACGTACGCCAGTGATTAGCTTTAATACTTTGATGGTATTTGCGAGCGTTTGCGCTGACGTTTTGTACTGCGACTGGTACGCTGTTTTGTCAGGCTGTTCATGGACCTCGTCAGTATTTAATTTTGACTGAATGCCGTTAAGCGTTTTTATTACTCAGTTTAGTGATAATTGTTGCATTGTTTTAAAACTATGCATAATCAGGCAGCTTTTTTGCTAAATGTTTATAAATAATTTAAATAGTTTTGTTTAGAAAGGACATTTATTTTCATAGCTTTGCTCTTGGTTAAGATTAACAATCAATTGTATTTTTGGAGAGAGATTTTGATTAGCTTGTAACTATTTTCACTCTACATGACTTTGAAAAGTTTCTTAGTTTTGGTCTCTAGTATTGATAAAACTAAAATTTAAAGATTAAAACAGTCTTGATCGCAAATTTTTATTTTTATTGGAGTAACCGGTCTCGATTCTATTTAAGAACCATCTTCAGACTCTGAAAAAATATATTACCAGATAGAAGGTTCGTTATAATTGTTATTATATATAGCAAACTGTAGAACTAATAAATAAATATACCCAGAACAGAGGGTAGATTCCGTAGAGCAAGTTGCGCCGACCCTAGACTGCTAATCAGACAAGGAGGGAACGGTTGTTAAATAGGCTTGGTCACGCCCACCGTCCTGAATGTGACGTTACTACTAGGCAATCAGAAAGACGTCTATGATTAGGTAAACAAAAGAAGTAGATTAAAAAGTGCGTTATAATTAAATTATATCGTAACATCATTATAAATGATTATTCGTCATAAAATATAAACTGTAAAGGATCCTTGGATTAAAATCAGCTAAAAGTATGCTGCCCTCTAACTTCTATTCTACGAAGATGCACCAAAGGTTGCTAAATCGACAGGGAGACGCTACTAGCGAAGATAAAATCGAGGGTCTCCGTGGAAAATGCATCCTATTCCGATGTGTCAGTCTACAGTGCTGTCAAAGATTACAATAGGCGAGGACAAACAGCCTCTGTCAATATAAAATGTTGGAGATAACTAGAAAGTTAATTATAGTTATATTATATCGTAACATTCCATAAGTCTCATTATTCGTCATGAAATATAAACTGTAAAGGTTAAAGATTTAAGATCAGATAAAAGTACGCTGTCCTCTAATGTCAATTCTGTAAAAGATGCACCAAAGGTGCTATATCGATAGTGAGACGCTGCTAGCGAGGTACATCGAGAGTTGCCGTGGAAACGGCGTCCTGTTCCGATGCAGCAGCTTACAGAGCTGTCAAAGATTGCTGTAGGCGAAGGCCAACGTTCTCTGTCGACTTAACATGTTGGAGATAACTTTATGTGATGGTGGTTTTAACATTCATTACAAATGAGTGCATGAGGAGGCAGTCTTTACATTAGTGCATAGTCAAAGACATAGATATCATAGAGTAGCATAAAGTTGTTATATGCAGCTTCTATTCTATCTAGTATTGATTACGAAAAAGTTAAAAAGTAAAATCTTGATGCTAATAGGTAGAATGGTGGCAATATTCGTGTACATTGAGTTAAATAATCTCGTAATGGGAGGTAGTTGGCACTAATATGTGATATAAACGTTACATTACGTATAGTATTTAGAGGATAGAAACTCTACAACCAGGAGACCATTAGCAATATAGGAAAATGGGCTATTATATCCTAGAATTGACTTATAGCAAATCCAAGTTCTATTATGAACGTAATAAGACAACAATAATGGTTATATCAAGTTTTTATAATATGATATATGTAAAAAGTATGCAAATAAAATTATGTCCTTGATCATAAAAGCGTTAAAGATAGAATCAAGAGTCAACATGCTTTATAAAAAGCAAGGCTATAACGTACACTCCTGGAAATTGAAATAAGAACACCGTGAATTCATTGTCCCAGGAAGGGGAAACTTTATTGACACATTCCTGGGGTCAGATACATCACATGATCACACTGACAGAACCACAGGCACATAGACACAGGCAACAGAGCATGCACAATGTCGGCACTAGTACAGTGTACATCCACCTTTCGCAGCAATGCAGGCTGCTATTCTCCCATCGAGACGATCGTAGAGATGCTGGATGTAGTCCTGTGGAACGGCTTGCCATGCCATTTCCACCTGGCGCCTCAGTTGGACCAGCGTTCGTGCTGGACGTGCAGACCGCGTGAGACGACGCTTCATCCAGTCCCAAACATGCTCAATGGGGGACAGATCCGGAGATCTTGCTGGCCAGGGTAGTTGACTTACACCTTCTAGAGCACGTTGGGTGGCACGGGATACATGCGGACGTGCATTGTCCTGTTGGAACAGCAAGTTCCCTTGCCGGTCTAGGAATGGTAGAACGATGGGTTCGATGACGGTTTGGATGTACCGTGCACTATTCAGTGTCCCCTCGACGATCACCAGTGGTGTACGGCCAGTGTAGGAGATCGCTCCCCACACCATGATGCCGGGTGTTGGCCCTGTGTGCCTCGGTCGTATGCAGTCCTGATTGTGGCGCTCACCTGCACGGCGCCAAACACGCATACGACCATCATTGGCACCAAGGCAGAAGCGACTCTCATCGCTGAAGACGACACGTCTCCATTCGTCCCTCCATTCACGCCTGTCGCGACACCACTGGAGGCAGGCTGCACGATGTTGGGGCGTGAGCGGAAGACGGCCTAACGGTGTGCGGGACCGTAGCCCAGCTTCATGGAGACGATTGCGAATGGTCCCCGCCAATACCCCAGGAGCAACAGTGTCCCTAATTTGCTGGGAAGTGGCGGTGCGGTCCCCTACGGCACTGCGTAGGATCCTACGGTCTTGGCGTGCATCCGTGCGTCGCTGCGGTCCGGTCCCAGGTCGACGGGCACGTGCACCTTCCGCCGACCACTGGCGACAACATCGATGTACTGTGGAGACCTCACGCCCCACGTGTTGAGCAATTCAGCGGTACGTCCACCCGGCCTCCCGCATGCCCACTATACGCCCTCGCTCAAAGTCCGTCAACTGCACATACGGTTCACGTCCACGCTGTCGCGGCATGCTACCAGTGTTAAAGACTGCGATGGAGCTCCGTATGCCACGGCAAACTGGCTGACACTGACGGCGGCGGTGCACAAATTCTGCGCAGCTAGCGCCATTCGACGGCCAACACCGCGGTTCCTGGTGTGTCCGCTGTGCCGTGCGTGTGATCATTGCTTGTACAGCCCTCTCGCAGTGTCCGGAGCAAGTATGGTGGGTCTGACACACCGGTGTCAATGTGTTCTTTTTTCCATTTCCAGGAGTGTATTTGAGAACGAAAGAGCAGTATTGCTTATAACAAGTCTTCAAAACGATCAAAGAAAAATTTTTCTCTGAAGCCAAGCAGCTCGTTGAGTAAGGCCAGAGGCTTGTGTTTATAATGTGCATAAATTTCTGTTTCTTCCAATGAATTTAATAAAGGTCCTTTTGGAGCCATATGACGAATTTTTAAGTTATTTTGAATTGATCATTCTGAATGACCACAGTCATTCAAATGTTGGCCAAATAACATTTTGGTGTTACCCTGCACGCATCTGAGCAGAAATGCTTTTCTCCTCTCCACTTCGCTTCACTGACTCCCACTATAGTATCTGCAGTAGACAGTAGTGGGAAGACGAGATGCTCCCAAATTTTTTTCTACAATATAGGTACAACACATGACGACTTAGTGCAGTCATCACTACAATGAATTAAGCAGCAGCAGTAGGCGAGGAGTGGACATCATATGGCCTTCTGGGTGCGACAATACATGTTTGAGGTCTTACGCTTCTAATATCAAAACCTTTTCTATTATGTCAAAATAACAGAGTGTCAGGTGTGAATTGCGCGTCATCTGTGATTGGAAATCCTTAATCTGGTTTTTTCTTTTTTTTTTCAGTCCGACACAGCCCACCGCGATTCCCCTCCTGTGCCAATGTTTTGATCTCTGTGTAGCAATTGCAACCTACGTCCTCAATTATTTGCTAAATATATTCCAATCTGTGTCTTCCTCTACATTTTCCATGCTGTATCACAGAAGTTATTCCACGCTGTTTTAACAGATGTCCTATCGTCATATCCCTCCTTCTTATCAGAGTTTTCCATACATTCCTTTTCTCGTCGATTCTGCGAATAATCTCCTCTTTTCTTACCTCGCCACTCCAATTAATTTTCAACATTCTTCCGTAGCACCACATCTGAAAAGCTTCGTACTCTTCTGTTCCAATTTTCTCTCAGTCTATGTCTCACCACCATGCAATGCTGAAATCCAAACGTGCATTTTCAGAAATTTCTTCCTCATATTAGGGCCTATGTCTGACACTAGTAGACTTATCTGGGCCAGGAATGCTCTTTCTGCCATTCCTAGGCTGCTTTTGATATCCTCCTTGCTCCGTCCTTCACGGGTTATTTTGCTGCCTAGGTAGCATTTCTGAATTTCTGAATTTTGTACATTACGTGATCCCCCTATCATATGTCAAGTTTCTCGCTGTTCTCATTTCGCCACTTGTCACTACTTCCGTCTGTCTTCGACTGGCTCTTCACATTCTGTATTCATTAGGCTGCTCATTCCACTCAGCAGATCCTGTAATTCTTCTTCACTTTCATCCAGGATATCAAAGTCATCAACGGATCTTATAACTAACACCAGAAATTTAATCTCACTCTTGTACCTTTCTTCTACATCCATCATTACTTCTTCGATGTATGGACTGAACAACAGGGGCGAAAGACTACACCCTTTTTAATACGAGCGCTTCGTTCCAGACCTTACACTCTTATTGTTTCCTCTGGGTTCTTGTTCGTAGTTTATATCACGCATTTTTCCCTATATCTTACCCCTATTTTTCTCAGAATTTTGAACATCTTGCTGCACCATTTGATATTGTCGAACGCCTTTTCCAAATCCACAAATCCTAATAATATGTCTTGATTTTCGACAGTCTTGCTTCCATTATCACCCGCATCGTCAGAATTGCCTCTCTAACAATAGAAGGAAATTACATTTGAAACACAAATTTCGAAAAATGCGTGGAACAACTAAGCTGTAGCTCGAAATTCTCTAAAACCTCAGCAGGGAAGCATTGGGCATATCTGGGATGTCTTGGAACGTGCTGTTTAGAAGAGATCTCCATTCCCTCGTACTCTTAAAGATTTTTAGACAGCCCTGTAGAATTCATGTTGTCAGTTCCCTCCAGTTTGGTTTGCTGAATATCTGACGTAGGTGTTGACACATCAGTCTGATTCTTTGAAAATGTAGAACAAGACGAATGAGTGTTCATTCTCGATGTAGGTTCCGGGTTTGCCACAACCGATGCTGGAGTGGTCCCCACCACGACCTTTTGCTGCTGTCAGGACGGCGTGGCTGTGCCCTGCACGTAAGTTTCGCGTTAGAACGGCAGACGTGAAGGACCAAAGCCGGCTTTCAAGACGCCACCAGCTGTTTTAAACCATTTCATTAACGATAGGATAGCAGGTGCAGTTGCCAAAGACTTGCACATATCCACGTCCGGCGGGTATGGTCAGGCTCACAAAAGCGAGGCTGCGCTGTGACAGCCGATCCTGTTTGCGGCAGTAGGTTCAAATCACATGGCTCTGAGCACTATGGGACTTAACATCTGAGGTCATCAGTCCCCTAGAACTTAAAACTACTTAAACCTAACTAACCTAAGGACATCACACACATACATGCCCGAGGCAGGATTCGAACCTGCGACGGCAGCGGTCGCGCGGTTCCAGACTGAAGCGCCTAGAACCGCTCGGCCACTGCGGCCGGCGGTTGTACGTTGGACGGCGGCTGAAGCGATGCTACGCCAGACCCTACTTGCTCTGAGTCGATCGAGACGGAGGTGGCTGGCTGTCAAGGCCCCGCGTCATGGCTTACGTGGCAACTGAAGGTAGTGGGCGGCAGAGAGCTCCAATCCCCCAGCCTTGTGTACGAGCGGCAACTGGCCATCAAGGAGGGTCGCCCGGTATGTACTGGATGATTAGAGGATCCAGCCATTGTCTCGACTGCAAGAAGCGCCGCAGCCGCTGTGCAGCGTGTAGGTGGATGGAGAGTTCCCGTGACGTCTGTTTATTTCGTTGTTTCTGACACCAGCATCACATGTTGACGCTACGTTGACTTGACACCCTGGACGCTAGGTTGCTACAAGGGTGATGTAATACATGCGACTGTATGTGCTCTGGTAAAGTCGTCAAGTTCGAGATAACTCCCGCAATAGGCGCAACAGGTGTGTCATGCGGGCTTGCAACATCGCAAAAGCGCAATGCACAATGAGTGCTTACTCACCCCTGCCGTTAATGCATAGTTCCACATTCCTGAAAATAAAACTAAGATATATAATGCAGCAAAAGAAGGGGAGCAGAGAATGATAGGCATGACTTGCTGCCATAGAAATTTATCATTTCACTTCCACAAGATAGGCGTCAAAGCCTTACCAGATTATTCACGCAACGTCAGAATCTGAGAAACATTGCTATACAACACCACGTGGAGAGGCATTATCTGAACTTACAGAAAACGTAGGTAATACAATCTCACAGCAAGAGTTTTGATCAGGAGGCTGTCATCGAAAGTAAAACAAAAGAATTAAAAAAACTGTAGAGATTAAATATTAAATATCTGTTGTTGTACAGTTAGTTGTTCCTGAGTTTCTAGACATACCTGGTAATAAGGACCTGTCAGAAGTGCTATCTTTTTTGATGACGAAGTTGGACCAAGTGCTTTCGGTGTCATTAGCTGTAAGGAAATGTTCGTCTTTCAGAAAATCGTCATCTTTTGAATGATTGAATGTGTTATCCACGCAAAAATTAGATACAACCTTGCCTCTGATGCCTAAGGTTGTATTTGGGGAACACCATAAAACAGAGCCCCTACGCAATCAGAAGTCTAATGGCAGAGTTATTTTCAAAAATTATCTCTACTGTCAATCAGTGGGTTAATTTCTAAGGACGGTCCATCAAGTAAGACAAGCAGTGAAGGGAAACTGTGAAAATGGATAGAACGGGCTAGAAAATTATGTGTGTAGGGGTTGAGAAATGCTACATAAACTTCTTAGATCGGCAAAACTCCCGTGGTGTCAGACTACTGAGATCGTCCGACAGCACTCATACTCTTAACTACCAAAGCAACTTAGCTACTCGAATTTTTGTATGTCTACGACCTAGGCAATATGTGCAGCGAAGTTCGTGGACGCTAGCGTAAGCGAATTATGGACGACTCTGGTGGAAGACCAACTTTCATTGGTATTTGATCGAACGACAGTAATGCGGGATGTAGAATTAAAACCTCCACGACGGTCTTTCCGTCCTCCACTATGCCAGACACCACGCCCTCAAAACACTCTTCAGTGTACCAAATACCTCATCTCTGGCCGATACACTCATTTCTTTTACTTGTGTTTACGTTGATAGTTCTGTTTTGGACGGATTCCTAAGCTTGATTTCGAGTTTTTTAGGTTAGACACAGTATTTTATCTGAATTTTTGCCTTCTGATTTCATATGCGTTCTGTTTGCAATGTTAGTAATTACCGTCTGCTTATGTACGGTTTCTTTTACACCGCTCCTGAGACCTTCAAATATTTTGGGCTTATGCACTTCTATCTAACTTTTACTTTGTTCACTTTCTACCATTTAAAGTGAAAGACGTAATACAAAATTTGCTTGCTGTATTGATGAAATTGTAGCCTACAGTCACAGCTGCCAAACTCAAGGCTATAGTTATGACTAAAATTAGCCATCTTCACGACGAATATGCCGTAATCGTAAAGGTAACCGCCGTCGGAATGGTCTTGTGATCTACATTAGACTGACATTAATCACTGTCTGGAACGGGTAGAGGTTGCTGCGATGGAGGAAAAGAAGGGGAAGCAAACTTTTGTGTTCGATATTAATAACCAAATCTGTGGTCTGGCGCTGGCCGGAGTGGACGTGCGGTTCTAGGCGCTACAATCTGGAGCCGAGCCACCGCTACGGTCGCAGGTTCGAATCCTGCCTCGGGCATGGATGTGTGTGATGACCTTAGGTTAGTTAGGTTTCATTAGTTCTAAGTTCTAGGCGACTAATGACCTCAGAAGTTAAGTCGCATAGTGCTCAGAGCCATTTGAACCATTTTTGGTCTGGCGTATACCTAGGTACAGATCTTCCATGCAATAACACCTACCGCTAGCTGCTGGTTCCACGATATAATAACAGGCCTTTGCCTGCCCGATAGTCACTATGACGTACTTTGCAATTTCTGTAGGCTCCAGTAATAACATAGTACTTTTATCAGTCCCCGAGACAGGGGGTCTGTACATAACCGATGATCAAGTCTGATACTCTCTAAAACTTATCTTCACCCTAATTATTTCGAATTCGGTAACTGTTCTATTCCCACTAGACGTTTTCGTGTGGTTATAAACACGAAGCCACCCCCCCCCCCCCCCGCCCCCCAAATCGTTGTTCGTCCTCCCTTTGCGATATACAGTTACAACGGAATTTAGAATTTCATTGCTATTAACATCTGATTTCGACCTTCCTTCTTACCCTGTTACTGTTTGGGCATCGTTACCATTTATCAGAGGCGGTACTTCTGAGACGCTCCTCGAACTAACACTTTATTAACATTTGTCTTTCCGATCTGATATATTGCTCTCTTTACTTATCTGATACTTATTCCTCCCTGTCTGAAATCAGAAAGTATCTTTGTGTTTTGGAAGGATTTGTGAACCATAAAAAGCTTATAATAGTTGCTTCTTAAGTGTGGTGCACGCTTGACCTTTTGACAGGGATCCTACGATTCTCCACCCGATAACGGAGGTTGAGAAATCTGCATTCTACATAGTCACTGAGCGTATGGACAAAGCCCTCCATCCGCCTCCAAACCAGAGGACCGCCATCGTTTCGGAGAACGATGTTCCCATCCAGGCGCGAGGGTAGCTTTTTTCAACACAACTAGCCGCCTGATGTGAGTGCCCACTGCAATATTTTCACATTATTGTATATGTTCCCGAATGCGTAATATATCTGTTTCTAAATCATCAACTAATTTCCAGATTTCTGCCGTCAAAGTGGAGCATCTCACAGCATTCTATGGTCTTGTCTTAATAGCTGTCGTTCCATGATCCGCTATCGGTATCTAACTTGAGTATGATCCTCCCCAAACGACTACCTCTTTCCGCCTTTTGCCTGTAAGAATGAACTTATCGGATTACGCAGTGTTTGGGTATTTTCCCTCTCGGTGCCATTCCTTTTGAATGTCAATACAATAACAGATACGAAGGTATAGCAGATGCCAGCAGTTTACAAACCCGTACCGTTGCAGCTACGTCCGAAATACAGTTCACAGCAAAGTTAAGTAAACAACAAGTAGTGAAGAGAGTGTTGCATCTTAGAACTCTCTTCAGACGTTCGCCTCTAGCCAGCCATGTGATACAAGTTTAATATGTTTTTCTCTTCCAGTTTTAAATCATGGCATTAGCTTTTAATGTTTTGCAGTCTTTTCCTGAAATTACATAAATTACTCCAGAATATTAAGGTTATTCGAAACTTGGAATCATGTTCGTAGGTACAACGTAGTCTCGTACCTAGGAAAAAATATTCAACTGAGATTTAATTGCCCTGCAAACGAGAAAATCTTGTCAGTGCTATATTTCATAGTCTATGTATTACGCAGTTACTCTACTGCACATTAGTAATCAGTAAGGAAATGAAATTCAACAGAAGTATTATCAAAAATCAGTTACTAGATAAATAAATTTTGAAAAGAAATTATTGGAAACCTACACAGATTTCCACTTTCAAAATTGTGAACGGGTTAAAGAAACTCAGTTCATTTACAAGATCTTATGTTTCAAGATGTAAGGTGGTATATGACCGACTAAGTATGGGTTAACTGCACATGCGTTGTATAAATACTTCTAAAAATATAGTTTTACTCACCGTAGAATTCTGTATCCGAAGAATTAACAACATATTTCAAATAGCTTTAATGCACTATACAGCGCTTAGATGCATAGAAAGCGAAGTATTTACAAATGCTGCACAAAACATGAGCCTTATGTCTAAGACTGCAGGAAATGGCGGAAACAGCTTATGGCGGTGTCTAGTGCGCATTCCTTCACGTGATGCTAAAATCAGTCACTAGACTGAAGTACCGACCAAAACACATCACGTGTTCCTTTGTACACTATCCTCTATCTACAGCAATGTCTCCTATACAAATTAATGCGAAGAGATTCCTGTTACAGGACCTAGGCAGCTCTGTGGTCGCAGAAAGGTCACCCATCGATTGGACATTCGAAAGGCAGCAGGTAGATGTGGAAGTCGAACAAGTGAAATGGTGGTTGGAGTACCCTCTATTTATCCACACTGGGTTGGCAGTGGAGACGGTCGGAAGAAAGAGCAAGACCTTTACCACGCCAGCCTCTGGTGTGTTGCTGCCCCTAGTTGTATCGCCGTGTCTAGAGGATCCTCTCCACGATGCCTAAACACCGTTGTCCTCACAATTACAGAATTTTGTGACACGCAAAAGGCCATTATTAGCAAGGTATTTCCGAGATTAACAAAAAATTGTGTACACGCGCTCCATCTTAAATTAAAGCTTCGTCATCCGACATGTCACCTCTACAAAAAAGTGGAACGTATCTTTCTCCTCTCTACACTGTCCTAAACATGTGGTTCACCTCGTTAATTATCTCTTGTTTCCCTATGCTTTCTGATACTTTTCCTCATGCTCTGTCAGTATTTCCTCCCTGACAGTGAATAATAGAACATAAGTGTAGATGCGCTTTCATCGATGCATCACAGTGCAGTCTTACTTTTTATTTCGTTATTTGCATTATTTGCTTCCTTTTCTGTTCAGTTTACTATTTCTAAGATTAATACTTTGTTTGCATTTATGATGTTCCTGCGTATTAAGGAGCTTTAAATGCTTGCTAATGTAGTGACGCCCATTGACATTGTCATCTAACGTAAGGTTGGCTAATCGTAATCAACGTTTTCGCAGACTATCGCGTTTCGCAACTGTCCGTTAAGCCACACAAGAAAGAGAGTTGCCAGACAGTGGCGACCCCGTATGTTCCAACACTTATGCAGCAATTACTGTAGCACAGGTTGAACGAGACCCTTCCGAAAACGCTATCTTTTGGTATTCAGGAGCAAGCGTTAACGTTCATGTGCCCATCGCAAAATGAGCGTTTTGTGGTTTGTGACCAATGGAAGCAAACCCAATTATAAGTATACTACCTTCAAATTGGGAGACAAATGCATCGGACCGTCGACATTAACATGCCCATGCATCATATAACTGTACAGTTCATTACCCCATGTGTGATTGATGGCCAACCTTATTACACTTGCCTTCCACTATCAGATTTTGTTGCTAAAGATAAAGGTCTATAAAGAATGGCAACAGACATGGGAGATCTCACAACAGTCCAAAGGAAGACATGCAAAAAAATAAAAGAAAAAGAAAAAAAACCATCCGAGTATTCCTCGGAAAACGTGGTTCTCCCAAATCAGGCTCTCTAGACGTCATACCACTACTAGAAATAACGCGCGTCCAATTGGATAATTGCTGTTGCCCCTCACGTATTTGTAGGATGAAAATTTTGCCATCTCCGTGCTGCGAAGTGCACCCAACTGAGATTTCAGACTTCAGCCATGTGATACTACGTTGCTCACGCTATGACAGATAATGCCGCAAGTTTCTTGAGGCCTTGATCAGACCAGGAATTCCCCATCCTGCACATGTGGCGGACGTGTTTTGGCAGCTGTCGACAACGGACTGTGTTATTATTGCCCGATTTCAGCAAGAAGCGGATATCTAGTTATAAGTTGTAAGCGATTATCATATAGCTGGCTTGGGTGCGGAGTATTTTTGCGAGCGGCTGCGTGTTTGCAGGGTCGAGCACGGTACACGTGGTGGTTACGTTGTGCTGTGGGTAGCTCTGCATGTGAAAGGCATTATTATGTATGTTGAAGTGTTGCTACAAGTGCTATAACAGTGAAGCAATGGGATACGGAAGTGGATTCAGAGAAAAAAGTAATTAAATTAAAGAAGTAATTAAATTTGTGCAGTGCTGCTGGTAACGTCTTTGAGTATCCGCCCGTTGCGTGTCGTACTGTACAACATCAATCATCCCCGTCGTGTTCGGTCTCCCAGAATAAACTAATGTGAATCAGTAATACAGTTTACCACAAAAGGGAGCATTAAAGAGCCAGTGTCTTGTAGCGAGCGTGAGAACGTGCGTTCGGTCACATTGTTTCCGCATCAACAATCAGCTGCGCTGCGACGGTTACGTGCACGCTTGTGCAAGTGAGTAGAGATGGGTCGAGCTCGTTCATTCCCGTGAACTACTTCATTCATTTCACTCTTTGCCGTGTTGCGTTCAAATGAAGTAGTTCATTCATGAAGTACGGAAGGCTGGCGAAGTTGTCCAGTTCGCCGCTCAGCCGCGGCTACTCTCGCTTCGCCTCGCTCGTACAATAAAGATTCGTAATACTTCATAATTTTACCAACAGATGGCCGAACTATGCAGTAACGTGAACGCAACGTTTTACGCTCTTACAGCGTCTGAGAGTTAAATAGAGCATGGTCGAAGGGGACAAAGGAAAGATAAACAGAGAAACCTGTCACATATAAAGAAGGTATTACATTTAATCTTGCTCGACGTTTTCTCATGAACCGCCGAAAAAAGTCTTTATCTGCCAAATGAAACCTTATTTGTTGTATTCATGGACTGAAAACTAGGGCTACCAACGAAATGCAGTCTAATTTTGTTCCTTTTAAAATTTAATCCAAAATAGAATGAGTATGTTTACCACTGTTACAAAGTCTATATACCTACGTTAAGTAATTATTCAGAAATTTTCCTGGAGATTTTATTTTTGTTGAGAATAATAACCCTCCAAATTCAAAACGTAAAGTGTCACCTGTAGTCATTGGTACGATTTCAGGTAAAATCCCTCTTTATTTTCTTTGGAAAGCAGTTTTTGTGTGTGTTCACTCTTATACAATGGCTAGCAACTCGCGATCGCGTAGAAGTAGTGAGATTTGGGGTTTCTTCGCCGATTTAGGTGATGGGAAAGCAAAGTGCAATTATTGTTCTAAGTGTATTTCATATAAAGGAGGAAACACATTTAATCTAGCGCGTCATGTTCGAGTGCTGCATCCAACAGTGTCATTGTCAGGCGCTTAGCGCCCCCTGCTCCTGCATCTTCCGAGATTTCTTGGATAAAAAACCCGGACAATCCGGAACCAATATCAGCAAATGCCAGAAGCGAACAGCAGTTAGTGCCAGAAAATATCAGTATCACTTCAGTATCAGAAAGCAGACCTCAATATCACGGAACATTACCCATGTATTTTCCGAAACCTCTTTCTAACAAAAGAAATCAGGAGATAGATTTTGCACTTCTGCAGACTGTTGTAAAGGATTATTTGCCCTTCAACATAGTGGAAAGCAAACATTTCCAAATTTTTGTAGGCAAACTGAATGGTGCTTACAGAATGCCATCTCGGAAGACCATTTCCAATACGCTGCTACAACAACAGTACGCCATGATGAAAGAAATTGTGAGAGCCAAAATTAATTCTGCGGAAGCGGTTGTGCTGACAATGGATGGGTGGACCTCAACTACAAATGAGAGTTATTTGTCGGTGACAGCACACTACGTTAAAGACCTGGAACTGGCGTCTTCCCTCCTAGAGTGCTTTAAATACGACGAAAGGCACACGTCAGAAAAACTCTCGGAAGAACTGCTACGTGTCACAAGGGAATGGGGCATTCAAGAAAAAGTCGTGTGTGTCGTCAGCGACAATGCTGCTAATATTGTGGCAGCTATAAGACTCACAGCCTGGAAACACATCCCCTTCTTTGCACACACACTCAATTTAGTTGTTCAGAATGGGCTTCCGCACATTCAGCCCATTCTGAATAAAGCAAAAAAAAATTGTTGAATTTTTTAAAAGAAGTTCGCAGGCCTGCACGAAACTGAAAAAGATGCAGGAACAGTTAAAAGAGCCAGTTCTGACACTAAAACAGGACACTGTTATAAGATGGAATTCAACCTATGATATGCTGCGAAGAATAATCGAGGTTAAGAATTCCCTAATGACAGTTATCACTCTGAATTATCCGGATCTTCCAAATCTGACTGCAGAGGACATTGCAAGTGTAACACAAGCCTGTGACCTGTTGAAAGTTTTCAAAGACTGCACTGAGGAAATGTCAAGTGAAAATGTTGTCACTGCTTCTAAAGTTATACTCCTTAGTCGCTCGTTGAGAAAATGGTGTTGCAGGTTTGTTAATAACACAGAAATTCATGTAGACCTGCAACAGATGGCCGAAAAGTCAGCTGAAGACCTAAAACGACGATTTAGAAATATAGAGGAAAATTCCATTTTCGCGGAAGCAACTGCATTGGATCCCCGGTTCAAACTACATGGTTTTTCTCATAAAAATTCTGCTGAGAAGGTGAAATTAAACCTGATCAGGCACTGTGAGAAATTTGTGACGAACACATCCACTGCTACTGCAACAATCTCAGTTCCACTGAATCTACTTCCAGTCTCTGGCTCGAATTTGATGAAGAGTTTTCCAGGCTGCAGAGTAATCCACACCCGAGAGCTGCTGCAATAGTGGAAGTGGACAAATATTTACAAGAGCCCCTGCTACAGAGACAAGGCAATCCACTTCAGTGGTGGTCTGAACGGCTGTCAGTATACCCCTCGCTCTTTGAAATTGCAAAAATACGACTGTGTATTGTCGCAACCTCCACGCCGTGTGAAAGAGTGTTCTCGAAGGCAGGACACCTTATAACTGACAGAAGAAACCGCCTGACAGGGAAAAAAGTGGAACAAATCATGTTTTTAAACGGCAATCTCTGAAGATTCACCAAATCCGTTGATGTTTATTCATAAATATATATGTGTATTTTTTTAAAATTTAATTTGGACAATCCTCAAATTGACATTTAGTGTAATTATTTCAATAATGTGTACGAGATAAATATTCCTACATGAACGATTATCTTTCAAGCGTGGATTCCACGCATGCTTCAGTTCCAGACTCACAAGGTAAGCATTTTATTTTCATGTTGGCTGTGCGTGCTCACACAGCCAGCCTCTTCGTTTGTATTTTAATATTCATTTGTCTGCAAGCGCTGCCAACGGTAGCTTACCCGTAGACGCGAAGTATAACTGCGCAAATAGTCGCTGGTAATGATGTCAGCACTGCAGGAAGCAGCTGACGCTACCTTCCCCTCGCCCCTCATCGCCTCTACCCCTCCTAACCCTATCGTTCCCCAGAAACACCGCGCGATTCGTCGACAGGCAGTGGAGGGAGGACTGAAGTGAAGGGAGAATGAGTGACGTAGCGCCGATGGAGCGGGAGAGGGGAAGAGAGTGAGTGAACTAGAAAAAAGTGTGGAGTGTGCTATCTGTGAAGAGTTTGAAGTACCAGTTCTTTGAAATTGAGTGGTTAGTTCACACTTCACTGGAGTGAAGAGTTCATTTGAACGACTCATTCACGAGCTCCCCATCACTACAAGTGCGAACTGTGAAGTGTAATTTAACTTTAAGAACAGTGTCACATTATTACAAGTGTCAAGAAGGACTGGTACCAGATATCTGTGTGTATGTGACGAGCGTTAAGAACTTTCGTTCGATCATTCGGCTTCCGCATCATCAACAATCAGCCGCATCGTGTCGGTTATGCGTACGCTCGTCCAAGTGATATTGTGGACAAATGATCATCAAGAATGTTAACTGGCATCAACAATTAGGACATAGAGTGTAAACAGTGCAACCTGCGATTTCCTTATCGTCTCAGAATACAATTTTTCGTACCAGATGTAGGACAGTGTTGTGTTTAATGTTGAGTGGCTCCCCAAATCCGCTTGCATATTTGGGTACAGAATTTCAGGCAATCCAGCAGCAGTGTGGAGCAGAACAATAAGACCGTCATGTGAGTGGTGTGGACAAGGCGCACGGTCAAGGCTATACCAGTTTAAGGATCTCCCACCATTTGTACCCCCAGGCGTGTTACAAAGTCAGACACAAATGATCCGGCACGTGAATCTGGTGAAGTGTACTGTGTCTAGTGTGTGATTATGAAAAGTGTACAATGAAGTTTACCTAGAACTAATGTAATTTATAATGCCTATGCTTTATATATGAAATTGTATACCACACCTCATTTCTCTGGCTAAATGTTAAACGACAGAGTCCAATAAATTTAAAAAAAATTACCCCATGTGATCAAGACGGTTACCTCGCGGTGTGGTCACCTTGAATTCCCAGTCCTTATAATATGCAGTCTTACTCTAGCAACCGGTTTTTCAAACACATAGTCGTGGCCGCTTATCAAGTGGGTGCCAAACTGTCACGATTTGAGAAACCAATTTCCCAGCGTGGATAACTGGATTGGGTTTGAACTCACATGCAGATACTGAACGCTTGAACATCAAGCCTTAACATCACGAATTTTACGTTTCTTCTTCGTTTAACAACTCTTCCTTCCTTGAGAGTTGCGATGTATTGTTATTTTGGTCTGGACAAGGATTTTATAGAGGCAGTATCTACATATGTTCTGTGCATTTTCTAAATTAGAATTTATTCTGGTCGTACTTTCTGGATGCAACAGTTGCACATACCGTATTCAATGTGTAATTTTATCCGATATCTGTATGCTATCTGCAATCTATTAACAGTGCTGTAACCTCCTATTTGCATGTTTGTCAGGTTACTTCTAACTGATTAACAAATTTGTATCCCATTACGTAACAGTTCTTACGCTGAAGGAAAGACGGCCTTTTATAGTAGTCACTAGAAATTACGAAGTTGCTCCCGAAGTTGGAGGTGCTGTGCAGGCAAGTAGGGCGACCGCAGCTGTCGCCGTAACATCAGTGGCTAGCGTGTCGCCGGCTTGCTACCTTGCCTAATGAGCGCCGCCGGTGTGCCGCGGCGCCTGCGCAGTGCCGTACTGCGCAGGTGACAAATGCGAACCGCCGCTATTGTGCGCGCGCGGCAATTTACGTTGTCCCGGCAACGGACAAATGGCAAGTTGCAGCAAGTTGCCTTTTTGCCAGCTCGATTTAATGCAGAGTACAGGAAGCTCTGCGTTCTCGCCCCCTCCCTAGGACAAAATAAATCCGACAAATAGACTCCACGAGACATGCCTCGGAGGAAAGCAAAATAAAAGCATTTGTTTCTCGCCAAAACAGCGCCGCGTTCGTCCGATATACGTGCTCAGGGAGGATAAAAAACGCGGCGATTATTCTGTTATCTGTGACAAAGATTGTCTTCAAAACGCTGTACATATGGAATGTTACTAAGGGATTTGTACGATACCAGCCTTTACAAAGACGTATAAACCGCTGAGAAGATTTTTGCTGTGCTGAAGCCTTTAATAACATTCAGCTGTGTACAGAGCAAAACAGTAAAAACTTTACGGAGATCTAATTGAGACTGATAGTGATTGAAGCATCAAAGCATCTGGAAGGAATTTATCGAAACATTCATTCCTCTTAAAAAATTGAAAGTAGCTCATTGTTTTTCGCAAACAAATACAAACAAAAACTGCTGATGACTAACTTCACTGAATCAATAATTATTACATTCTATGCATTTAGTTAATGTATGCGACCGATTGCATCACCACCACTGGAATACAAAGAATGTGATTATATATACCAGCGACAATGAATGCACTTCCATAATAAACAGTCTGATAATCATGTTGATATATTTAATACGTATACTAGAAAAGAAAATACATTTAAGTCCTGAAGATGGCCATGGACGAAGCTTTCGAAAGTCTGAGACTATATGCAGGTACGACGCTGCGAGAAATCCGTGAAACAATTATCCAAGAACGTCGCTGCGAAAAACTATGTTCACATAGTCAGTGATTTCTGTAAGGCCAAGTAGTTCTTGCGGATCACCTGGCAAGTGGTGGAAATAAACCGGGATATACTGACCAAATCATCAGGAACAAGTGGATGAAAAAAATGTTCTTTGGTGTCTGGTCAATGTTCTGTATGAAATGAGAGGACTATGCTAGAAGCACATCATTTCCGCAGGCCTTCCAGAATCTCCCTTGGAGAATGATCCCTACTCTTCGTTAAATTCGTTTAACAATGTTCTGTGAGCCTAAAATACAATATGCCAAAAATTATTATAGTTTTAACCCAAAAAACATCAGTGTCTCCCTGCCGCAACAAGATATTAAGTACTCTCCTTCATAAAATACGAAGCGGTTAATGGTGACGAACTCCCATGCTCCTTCATACAGTAATGGCACTAAAACTTCTATGTCTGAGCTCATAGCGAAAAATATGCCTCAATCAAAACTCTAAGTTAGTGAGAACGAGAGAGAACTCTTTATTGCAATTTCGTTATTAGAATGACTCATCTTTAAAACTACGAACTAAGACACATAGTACGCAACGTGGAGCCAGGCATTCGATAAACCAAGAAAAGTTGGTATGAATTTCATAAATTAAATGAGAAATAAATAAAATTACTATGTCATCAGTGACTCAGAAAGAGATTTGTCCAATGTCAGGCGCCCTGTTAGATTGAGTCTTTTAGAAGCACTTGCTCTCTTACAAGGATTACCCAACTCAATAGTCGCATTTCTTTCTCGTTGATTGAGCAGTAGTAGAAGCTTTACCTCTTTTATAAAACTGGCTTCATTATCATTTAAGCCAACATGATTTTTTTTCACTTCTTCACACCGCAGAACTTCAACTTGAGATGTTCGTTACATTGAAGTATTCGATACACAACCGCCATGGTGCCACACTTCACATCTACATTTACGTGTTTACTCTACTATTAACAATAAAGTGCCTGGCAGTGGGTTCAATGAACACCTTAAAGCTGTCCCTCTACTGTTCTACTCTCGAACGGCAGGCGGGAAAAACGAGCACTTAAATTTTTCTGCGCGAGCCATGATTTCTCTTATTTTATCGTGATGATCATTTCTCCTTATGTAGGTGGCTGCCAACAGAATTTTTTCGCAATCGGAGGAGAAAACTGGTGATTGAAAGTTAAGTACAGGCGCATCTCCAAATATCGCAGTGCGAAAATATGTAGAATTTCCGGGCTCTGTGATTATAAATGTAAACATATGTAACTATGGAGCTGCACTGGGATGTACTAGAGTTTCGGATGTGGCCGTAAAACTTTTGTATCATGCACATAAAAGAGCAGCACCAATTTCAAGTGCTTTGTTTGGAGGTCAGTACTTCCAAGCAGTATTATGCCGGCCCACACAATAACACCTGGCGCAGAAAAACAATCATGTTCGACAATGCCGACCGTACTCATATGGTAAAGGGTGGGAACACGTTATGCACCCACTGTCGAACAAGACGGTTTGGTGGTTTAGGAGTTATGGTGAGGAAAGGTAAATGTTGCATATGGATACTGACGTAGCAATTTTTGATCACGGAACAACTACAGATCAACGTTTTTGCTATACTGTACTGCTTCTCAATGTGCGTCTTTCTAGGGTACATTCGGCCATGACTTTATTTTTGTGGATGACAACGCGCGACCGGATTTCATCGCGCTATGTTACTTGGCAGGGCAGAACATGCTGATGTTACTTTCGTCCTACAACATTTATACCCTATTTGAGCTAAGTCAGAAAAGTTTAAAAAGAAAAGATTCGGATGTAATTTAAGGCGATCTATCACGTACCAACCGAACAGAAAGGTTTAAAAATAAAAGATTCAGGTGTAATTTAAGGCGACCTGTCACTTATCAGCCGAACCAGAATCAGAGAAAGTTCTGATAGTTGAAAATATAAGCAGTCAGAAAAAATCAGAAGCCACATCCATTACTCTGCGGATATCTGCCTCTTCGTATCTCTTCATAAAAAAAATAGAACTAAAATCAGCTCCCTGCTGTGATATACATTTTCCTTGTTGTATCTTATGCTTCCATCGGTTGACATACTTTGCGTCTTTCGTACTGCGGACTAATTTTCATGAGCAAAAAAATTCAGGTATATTTTTGCTAGCTTCCTCGATTTCAGTTACAGAATATTTTTTCACAGTGGTATTACAAACTCACACCATTCGTGTTAAATATGGTGGAAATATCCACAAGGTAAGATAGTTGTAGTTACACTGTTTCCAATTATTACACCGGTCCTACTACAAGACGTAGCACACACCGATTCAGGCGGAATCCTCTTACCAGAACCAGTTTCAATGAAAATTTGGAGGTGTACCTGAAGTTGGGGCGGGATCACCGTGCTGCAGCTTCTCCTTCAACCACATCGAAATGACAGAAATGCAGCGTCCACTGCAATACAGCACCTATGAGCGGCCGATGTCGCAGGGTGGGGTGCACTCACAAGACAGCGATGTGAACACTTCCTATAAGAATACCATCTGTTTTATTATGTTGCCGAACGACTGATTTCTCGGTCAGCTGTTAGGTCGAGCCTACCCCGTCATCCGGCCGTTACGCCACCTAACAACTCTAAAACTTCGTAGAATTCATCATAGAAAAAATTTCTTGCCTCCGAAGTAAAATCTTCCCTGAAGAAGAAGTAACATTGACATAACGTCTTTTTATGTTTGTAAAAAAGCTACTTAAACTGAAGTTTTATTGCTCAGATCAAAGTTGATACATATCCTAATTAACCATTTCAGCAAAATTATATTGACGCCTTCAAATCTGTAAGCGTTGCAAATACATTCCAAGGTTTTGTAATTATCATATGTAATTTCGAAGCAACGTTAACTCAGTTTTACATACCACTGAATACGTGAATTATGAACCGCCTATGTGTGGCACACTGTCATCTGGTCACTGAAAGCATGTAGATAAGCTGTGAAATTAAAAATATTGTGTAAAAGAAAGCGCTTAGAAGGTTTATGGTGACTCCACCGCCAATAGACTAGAATAATGTTTATCTACAGAAGAACACTTTCATGCAACACTAAATACATTAAAATAAAAGCCATAACTGAATCAGTGAGGCATGTATCTGATGGTATGTAAAACTGAGTTAACGTTTTTCCAGAATTGCGTATTCTAATTATAAAGCTTTATAACATATCTGTAGCACTTACAGATCTGGAGATGGCAAAACAGCTCTACTGAAACTAGTAAGACATGTATCAACTGCGATCTGGACAATAACATTTCTATTTTGGAATCTTTTTTACACTGATATGATTTACTCTCCTTTTGACGATTTCAGGTACTTAGTCTTTTTATGTGTTTTCCAAATAACTAATGCGGCTCATATCGGGAAGGAACACTAAGATGTAGTATTTAATTATCTTAAAACATAGAGCGAGTCGCCTCTTATTGTCCGGATCGATTTTTCTACGGAATAGCCGTAAGACACCTTCAAGTGAGCTTGTACAGCAATCTTTCGTCGCACTACTTTGTGGTCTACTTTATTTCACACGTGCATCACGATCGTAGTCACAACGCGACCCATACTCTTTATAGGTAGCGCCTACAACGCCAACGGTGCGAAACGCAGCTGTCAGACGGGTTGCCTCACGCCGTTGGTGCAGGCGTACACCGTAGTCGACAGGAGCAGACAGCGGGTAAGGCGGATATGCATATATTATCCAACTGGTAGAATTCGCTGCGTTTCATATTTTACTCTCATGCAAATCTTCATGGATTTTTGGTAATAGAACCAAAAAAATGTTTTTGAAGGTAAAAATTACTGCATAAATTTTAATTCTTGGAGTCCATATAGCTGGTGAGTAGCATAATTCTAATCTAATGCTTTTCCCACTTTTCTTGTGATTTGACATGTTCTGTTTAGCTCATACCATAATGGACAGATATAGCAAGTCCAGCCATTCACAATACGAAATCTTCCTTCAGCTGCCCAAGAAAGGCCGTACCGTGATCAGGGGGGGTGAGAATGTTCACGCTACATACGATACTAGACTGATTTTGTCCATAGGTTTGAAGTGTGCTGACGAAGCAGCTCAAACCGTTTAGTTGACTTTTATGTGGTTTCACTTTTTACAAAAATCCCACTCGCAGAACTCTGGCCTATATCAGGGACTTAAGCGAAAATAATTTGGTTTCGATATGCTGTTTCTTCAACCTTTGCTGTGTCTAATCACCAGTCATTTTGAACAGCTTGGCTGGGTTGCCCTGGAGAGATATTATTTTGTATTGATGGGTTCTTTTTACGGAACGCTTTCAGGAGCGAACTGTGATTTCAGTATCCCCTAAGCCAAGTCTGCATTTTTTATGCTTTTATTGATACTCATGTTTAGCCTTTTTATGACACTATCCATTCCGTTCAAATGTTGTTCCAAGTAATTTGTTGTCAACGACACAATTGTAATGCCATCAACAAATCTCAAAGTTTTTATTTATTCCCCTTGAACTTAGAATCCCGTTGCAACTATTATTCTGGAGCGTAAGTTCGTTGCGTTTTTGTTTTGCACGGTAGTATTCCCCCTGCTCTGCTTTATTTATCGATTGTCATTTTTCATGGTATTTGAGCCTACTCGACGAGTTTTTCGCTTCAAAACCACGTGACTTCTACAGTCGCAGTATCGGGAAGTAACCCCAGCGTTGGCGGACTGTGGTAAATAGTGAAGGAGAATATATTACTGATGACTAAAATATCTGTTATGTTTATTTAACTTATGGAAACACGCTACGAACTTATGCACCAATCAAACATCTCGTTGGTTTTCTTTACCGTTTTATTATGTATAGTTTGAACTAAGAAGGGAACAGTATACGACAAAAACTCATTCTTTTCTCAACTACTCCATTTCATGTTTTTCTGCTCTTATAACTGCAATTTGGTTTTGGTGTAGGTTGCAAATAAGTTTCTGCTCCCTGAATTTCAAAGAGTGTATTCCCGTCAACTTAGCCTAAATCTTTCTCCAAGATCCCCGATTGTTATAAACGTATCTTTACCATATCTCATCCTAACTTCTAAGGTAAGTCGCAGGGTCAGTATTCTGTCGCATGTTCATACATTTTTCTGGAACTCAGACTGACAAAGGATCGGGTGCTAGGAGGTTTCCCGTCATTCTGTAAATAATTCTTTTCAGTATTCCGCTGTCAAGTCTTATTGAGACGATGGTTTGGAATTACTGTGTTGTTTTGGAATTGTGAGGATATTCTGCCTCTCTCATAAATCTTCTATACCAAGTGTAATAATTTTGGAATATATTTGTCCTCCAAAGTAACTCAGTAATTTTGAGGGGATGTAGCCTACTCCTCTTTCAGTGCTCTGTCATTTTCTTCTCGCAGTACAAAATATCCAAGTTCGTGTACATCTATTTTCTCTTCCCTTTCTCTAACATTGTCGTCGAAGTGTTTTTCCTTTGTATGGCCATTCTACGTGTGTCTTCCACATTTAAGCTTCCCCTTCTTTGCTTAGTAGAACTTTGGCGACTGTGTTCCTAATAATCATACAACTACCTACCTTTCCTTCAAAGGTCTCTTAATTTTATTATAGGTTGCATCTATTTTTCACATTTTTCTCCATTAAATGCAATTTTTCGTTTGTTATCCACGGATTTATACTGCAGCTTGTCTTTCTATCTACTTGACCCATATCAGCTTCACTACATCATCTCTAGACACTACCTACAGTCTTTGATTTCTTCTCTAGCACTTTTTTAAATTTTCTCCTTTAGTAAATTAAATTCAACATCTTGTGTGTGAGCCACCTATTTCTTCCGGATTTCGTATTTTTATCTGTTGGATCCTTTGTTGCCGGCATTATTTCATCTCTCGAAACTACCCATTAGTATTTCGTTGTACTCCATTGATTTCTTTAGCCGGCCGAAGTGGCCGAGCGGTTCAAGGCGCTACAGTCTGGAACCGCACGACCGCTAGGTCGCAGGTTCGAATCCTGCCTCGGGCATGGATGTGTGTGATGTCCTTAGGTTAGTTAGGTTTAAGTAGTTCTAAGTTCTAGGGGACCTATGACTACAGCAGTTGAGTCCCATAGTGCTCAGAGCCATTTGAACCATTTGAACCATTGATTTCTTTCAGTAAGTAATTGGCAAATAATCCCTTTTAAACTCTCAGTACCCTCTGGTTCTTTCAATTTTACCAGATACCACTTCCTTAACTTCTTGTCCTTCTGCACTTTCTTCATTTTTTACCTGCGGTTCACAAATTAAGGCCTGAATTCACATGAACCCTTGAAAATGGTTTAAAATCAACTTCTGAAGTCTCTGTCAAATCGTTGTATAATTGATTTTAAACTTTCCGGTGTGTCTCGGTCCCATCCACATACCCAAGTTTGGTTGAAATGTGTCTGTTGTTGTAGGAGTAGACGTGGATCATCCATCCATACATACATACATATATACACACATTTTTATCATACGTTTGGATATGTATGACATTCCCCCCTCATACCAGTGAATCTTAAGTGCTAGTAAGAGACTTTGTTACTATGTGACGTTATTGTAGATCTGATAGTGTTTCTATAATGTTTAGCTACTCAAGGGTCATTTGTGTTCCTCAAGACTAATTACTAATAACTCAAGAGATACTATACCAGGATGTATGCAAACAGAAAGTATAGGTCAACTACTTGTTCTTCGTCTACGTGTTCTAGTGAATCCGTCAGCGTATTTTCACGACTGCACTTTCAAACAAACACTTTTGTATTCCTGTTTGAATTCAAAATAATTTGTCCAGTCCTTCGTGTTCTTTGAAACGACCTACGTCACACTATATAAATTTTGTTTGTCGGTATTTGATTTAGCGTTAGTCATGCGTTTTGTGGCAACAAATAATGCAAGGGAGCATAAAGTCTTTACCTGCTTACAAAAAAATATATCTGTGGATATACTTCTACGTGTGCTCTTACAGCATCAGTTACAAGAATTTCAATTGTGAGCAGTGTTTCAAGAATATGGTCCACGACACACAGTGAGTTATTTGTTCTCAGTTCTTGGGTGAATCTTTACCAGATAGACAGATCGGTAGAGACAGGTTCAACAACGTTTCCACCACATTCCTCAGGTATAGTCCCTCTTGAATTTTTGTGAAATTACTTCACGGATAAAGCGTTCAGTTCGCTTATTCCTCATGTGCAAACGCTTACGGCACGAATACGAGATAATGGCTAATATATGGAGAGAAATTGAGTTCCACCCATACTTCCCACGGTAAACAGAAGTAGCGCATGTAAAAGTGTATCCACAAATGCTTTGAGTTAAGCTACAATTCTCAGAAAACGGCATAGCTGTATCTAGCATAGCCCCATAAAAATAAATTTCTGTAACCAGGGAAAGACTTTTGCGCGCAGCAAGAATGTCGTTTCCCGAGCTCAACAACGTAATGAATAACTAGTCGAGTAAGCCACAGCACTTGTAGGCTAATGTATCCTGCTGGGGAAGTAAACAACGATTGGCTAAATTCCCTGATTTTATTATCGTGTCAGAAGTATAGCGTATATTATCAACAAAAGGAAATCGATCATTCACATCAGTTTATACATTGGTTGATCAAAAACCGGTCAAGTCGCGTGCATTCGGTGTCGAACTCATCTGGTCTCTCTTGATAGCTGGAGATGAAGAATTTATTAGATGGTTGTTAACCTGCACAGACCCACTGTGGAAAAAACTGACTCCACAAGGAGGCCATAATCATGCCCGTTTGGCTTGCATCTCGTGGTATTAGAGCGTAGTCTGTTGAGAGCCTTCCATGTTGTCCACTTCTCAGAATGAGGACAGGAAGCTCCTCATTCGGCCGGCTGGAGTGGCCGAGCGGTTCTAGGCGCTACAGTCTGGAGCCGCGTGGCCGCTGCGGTCGCAGGTTCGAATCCTGCCTCGGGCATGGATGTGGGTGATGTCCTTAGGTTAGTTAGGTTTATGTAGTTCTAAGTTCTAGGGGACTGATGACCACAGCAGTTAAGTCCCATAGTGCTCAGAGCCAGCTCCTCATTCGGGACCTTCTATTTCTCCAAAACTTATATTTGCTCCTGGCACTTTTACGTCATTGCTTGCTGTGGCGTTCCTGTAAGAGCTTCAGTTGTTTCCAAGATGTTATTTCTTGATATTAGCTCAGGACGTGCCGGCTGACGGCAGTATAAAGTGTAGGCTTCCGTACTCATAGCTTTCCTTTTCTGGCATCTAGCAGCTATTTCGCGCCTGATTTCAGGATGGGCTACGCCAGAAAGACATTGGAGCTTATCTACGAACGTAGGTATTAAACAACCCATGATAATGTGCCAGATCTCATTAAGCGTCACATCTACACTCCTGGAAATTGAAATAAGAACACCGTGAATTCATTGTCCCAGGAAGGGGAAACTTTATTGACACATTCCTGGGGTCAGATACATCACATGATCACACTGACAGAACCACAGGCACATAGACACAGGCAACAGAGCATGCACAATGTCGGCACTAGTACAGTGTATATCCACCTTTCGCAGCAATGCAGGCTGCTATTCTCCCATGGAGACGATCGTAGAGATGCTGGATGTAGTCCTGTGGAACGGCTTGCCATGCCATTTCCACCTGGCGCCTCAGTTGGACCAGCGTTCTTGCTGGACGTGCAGACCGCGTGAGACGACGCTTCATCCAGTCCCAAACATGCTCAATGGGGGACAGATCCGGAGATCTTGCTGGCCAGGGTAGTTGACTTACACCTTCTAGAGCACGTTGGGTGGCACGGGATACATGCGGACGTGCATTGTCCTGTTGGAACAGCAAGTTCCCTTGCCGGTCTAGGAATGGTAGAACGATGGGTTCGATGACGGTTTGGATGTACCGTGCACTATTCAGTGTCCCCTCGACGATCACCAGTGGTGTACGGCCAGTGTAGGAGATCGCTCCCCACACCATGATGCCGAGTGTTGGCCCTGTGTGCCTCGGTCGTATGCAGTCCTGATTGTGGTGCTCACCTGCACGGCGCCAAGCACGCATACGACCATCATTGGCACCAAGGCAGAAGCGACTCTCATCGCTGAAGACGACACGTCTCCATTCGTCCCTCCATTCACGCCTGTCGCGACACCACTGGAGGCGGGCTGCACGATGTTGGGGCGTGAGCGGAAGACGGCCTAACGGTGTGCGGGACCGTAGCCCAGCTTCATGGAGACGGTTGCGAATGGTCCTCGCCGATATCCCAGGGGCAACAGTGTCCCTAATTTTCTGGGAAGTGGCGGTGCGGTCCCCTACGGCACTGCGTAGGATCCTACGGTCTTGGCGTGCATCCGTGCGTCGCTGCGGTCCGGTCCCAGGTCGACGGGCACGTGCACCTTCCGCCGACCACTGGCGACAACATCGATGTACTGTGGAGACCTCACGCCCCACGTGTTGAGCAATTCGGCGGTACGTCCACCCGGCCTCCCGCATGCCCACTATACGCCCTCGCTCAAAGTCCGTCAACTGCACATATGGTTCACGTCCACGCTGTCGCGGCATGCTACCAGTGTTAAAGACTGCGATGGAGCTCCGTATGCCACGGCAAACTGGCTGACACTGACGGCGGCGGTGCACAAATGCTGCGCAGCTAGCGCCATTCGCCGGCCAACACCGCGGTTCCTGGTGTGTCCGCTGTGCCGTGCGTGTGATCATTGCTTGTACAGCCCTCTCGCAGTGTCCGGAGCAAGTATGGTGGGTCTGACACACCGGTGTCAATGTGTTCTTTTTTCCATTTCCAGGAGTGTATGTTTCGGGCACTGCTGGGCTTGTACCATGCCGAACGTGGATATTCAGCTCTTGACGTGATTTTTTAAAAATTTGTTACCAGAACCAGCTAGCTGAGTCGTCTAAGCCGACGTACACTCAAATTCCAAAATATTATGACCACGGCCCACCGCGTGACTGAAGGCCGTCTGACAGTTTTGCGGGTGCCTGACGGGGTGAAGAAAGTGCACAAGCGAAACGGATATGGGTCGTAAATGGGAAAATCAACTGACTTCAGTGACTTTGGCGAAAGGCAGATTGTAGGGTCTGGTGCCTGGGGAGAAGTATCTCGGAATCAGCGAAGCGGCTGTTCGCGAGCTACATGCAGCGCGCCAAGGACGCAGGTCGCTGGGGGCAGTGTTATACCTTTGATAACATTCACCTGGCCTTCCTAAGGACCGATAATAATAATCGAAGGCATCACGACAGCTGTAGAGTACCTGAACGTTATTTCGGACCAAATGTGTCGATTTATGCTTGTTGTAATAGACGACAGCGGTTACACTTTTCATCAGGATAACTGTCTAGAAGCCGGCCACTGTGGTCGAGCGGTTGGCGCTTCAGTCCAGAACCACGAGGCTGCTATGGTTGCAGGTTCGGATCCTGCCTCGGACGTGGATGTGTGTGATGTCCTTAGGTTAGTTAGGTTTAAGTAGCTCTAAGTCTAAGGGACTGATGACCTCAGATGTTGAATCCCATAGTGCTTAGAGCCGTTTGAACCATTTTAACCGTCGAGAACAGCCGCACAGTGATTTGAGGTGCAAGATAGTCAATTCATTTTGATGTCGTATGATATGCTCCCTCTACAGTGCAGTCCGCGGTGGTTTGCAGAGTATGGGTGTAGATGTAGAGCTGAACCCAATGGAATGCTTTTAGGACGATATTGGACACCAGTTCCAATTCAATAAAGCACTGGTTCGTAATTTATGGGAATTGAGCAATCTGTGCACAGTTTTATGTGGTTCACCTACCTCCGAAAACCCACCAATGACTTTAGGAACCTAGCATACACACAATCGCTGCTATATTGCTTTCCGAAGTGCGCCAACAACCTATTAAACAGGCGGTCATAGCGTTCTGCCTCATCATTGAGCCGCGCAGGCTCTACCGATTTTGTTTGTCGACAGTAGTCCTTATGTTTGATTGATTATCAAGCCGGGATTACTAGAGGGCGTGCGCCGAGCTCTCTGGGAGCTGTGGTCCGACAGTCTCGAAGTGGCCAGCGGGGCAATCAAGATGGCACTGTTAGGCGCCAGGATGTGAGCCGCCACAGAGAGTGCAGTTGAGACGGCCCAGGACCAGCTTTTGACGTGTGGCTCTACGAGTGGATTTTCGCTGTTAGTCGCCGTGGATCTTATACGAGAGTTCTGCACAGTTATTTAAATGTGCAGTGCGGTATGTGGTGGACTGCCTGGCTCTGAGATACAGGTTCAATTGTTCAAATGTGTGTGAAATCTTATGGGACTTAACTGCTAAGGTCATGAGTTCCTAAGCTTACTCACTACTTAACCTAAATTTTCCTAAGGACAAACACGCACACCCATGCCCGAGGGAGGACTCGAACCTCCGCCGGGACCCGCCGCACAGTCCGTGACTGCAGCGCCTCAGAGCGCTCGGTTAATCCCGCGCGGCGAGATACAGGTACTTGAATGTCAATCGTCTGTGCCGGGATTATGCATATACTGTCAGTTCCACAAGAAAGCGTACGCCACAATGTTAAACGTAATGTCCGCAGCGACATCTCTAGTAGTGATCTCGGATATGTATTCAATGCACTTTTGCACAGTGTAGAGAAAAACAGTATGAGAGTTGAATGTTTTGTTTTGACGGTTGCACTCTTGGCTATTTGCACTTATTTACAGCCAATCTAAAAGCTGAAAAAATGTGCAGTATATATCAAAAATGCCTTTGAGGTCTGTTAAGAAGCTAGTTCTTTCGAACGAGGCCAACTGATGGCTTCAAGAGGATAATGATCCGAAACATCGCAGCCGTCAAACAGCACGGAAACAAGACAATGGGGTGCCCATGAGGGATTGGCCTGCAGTGTCCCGTATGCAAATCCGATCGAAAATCTTTGGTCATGTATTGCGATTAAGCTCAAAGGGAATCCAGTATGTACTTTGAAGCAGCTGGCATATAAAATCAGGTCAATACGGAGATCATTAACGTGAGAATATGCGGAAAATTTCGTGAAAACCGTGCAAAAAGGTGCCAAGCTGTAATCCATAATGGCGGCGATTGGATTAACTTTTAGGTAATTGTGCAATTAGTAATAACATATAATTTCATGTAAAATATATTTATAATAATGTCTTATTTCATACAGTTAACGGCATACACTTTCTTGTGGAACTTCCTGTATTAACCCACCTGACCGATTTGTCCAGACGACAATTATTTCGGTGGGCATTTTTGTGCGCTTGTACTGTGGCGCTCCAATACTTACGTGGTGTGCTGGCATGTGACTCAGTTTTATAGACTCACTGTAAATTGTACACAAGTATGTTGTTCAACTGTATTATGGTAAGTGCTACGAATTTAAATGGTAATTGATTCCGCTCGTTTTTGCACTGTGGCGGAAGTTGATTGTTTGTGTAAATGCAACGCAGGTTTGTATTTGCAGCTTTGTCCTCCGTGGCCAACGTTTAAATATGTTTTGTGACCAATATGTTCAGCGAACTTACAGTCTGTTTTCAGGTTTCATTGTGCTTAATAAAGCAGTAAAATATATTGGTCTACATTAAAGCAAAACTGTGTCAACCTTCAATTACCGTTAATTTTAAGAATTATGTATGTGATTCTTGAGTTTCTCCCGGCGTATTTGATAATCGAAATATCCACGGGTGTAATGCCGGTCTACAGTGTCCAACGGGCACAATATTTCGGCGATCATACATGATGCCATCATCAGGTGAACTGACGGACTGAGCTCGTGTTAACCTGCCGGCACGGAGATCCGTACGCTATGGCTGCTCAGAGGGAACTGGGTTCGGTCGTGGCGGCGGCCGATTTAAATACCCTCCGCCCGCGGCGCACTCCCTCCGCCGTCCGCGCCCCGCGCCACGGTCGCGCGGTGGAACAAATTGCGACGCCGTCTGAGATGACATCGGTGTGATGGCTCTGTCCGCCGTGGTCGTCACAACTATACGTTTGCTCGATTTACTCTTGTTTAACCCAATCGCTGGTTCCAAAGCCTTGCTAAGATTATAGCCACAGTCACGGTTTATGAAGCCGTCATTGGTGCGAATTTCGATGGCCTCTCTAACAACGCTGTCCCAGTATCCCAGGAAGAAGAAGTGAAATTACTGGGATTGGATTGATGGTGTCACCTGGGTTGCAGCTGATTCCGCCCATAAGAAGGCAACGGGACGTCAAACAGCTAAGTTCACACGTCTCCTTGACAAACCATCTCTGCAGATTCCGTGCAAGACTGTCATCAATTTTAGTGGCATGGTGTTGAGTGATGATGCGGTCTCGGTTTTGCAGAAAGGTCTCAATTTCGCTCCCACCCCCAAGTTCACTCCGGTCGCAGAAATTGTTAGTGCTGTTGAACAGGTTGCAGCTCGACTTCCGCCTGAATCAGCTGAGGATATACGTCGTGAAACTTGTCGTGCGTTGATGTATTCCAAGCCGATGAAGTCAAATATCACCAGTAAAGAGAGGGAGGCCATTCGTGATCTGAGGGAGCGCTCTGAAATTGTTGTCTTACCGGCTGACAAAGGCAATGCTATAGTTGTTATCTCCCATAAGGACTACACTGATAAGATGCAGAGCCTGCTAAATGACGATTTCTACCGGGAGATCAGCTTTGACCCTACAAAGAAGGTGGAGAACAAGACGAGGTCGCTTCTCAAGGACGCAGATTTACCGGAGGGTGACGCTAAGAAATTGTTACCCCAAATTCCGGTACCGCCTAGACTATATGGACTCCCGAAGGTTTACAAAGAGGGGGTACCATTACGCCCTATTTTCAGCAACGTCAAGGCATCTATATATTTGTTGGCCAAATACCTGCCGGGAATATTAAGTCCTTATGTGGGTAAATGCCCTCATCACATCCGTAATTCCGTGGATTTTGTTAAACGCCTTGATAGCTTCAGGTTGGATGAGTCAGATATAATGGTGAGTTTTGACGTCGTTTCTTTGTTTACGAGGGTACCCCTGCGAGAGTCACTAGAATTGATTAGTCAGAAGTTTGAAGAAAAGACCACTGAACTTTTTAGGCATGTCTTGACTTCCACGTATTTTCTTTTTAATGGAGAATACTACAAACAAACGGAGGGAGTTGCCATGGGTAGCCCACTCTCACCGGTGGTAGCGAATTTGTACATGAAGAACTTCGAGGAGGAAGCCCTGTCGTCATCGGAATGGAAACCTACTTGCTTTTTCCGTTACGTAGACGACACGTTCGTCATCAGGCCACATGGTATGTGTTTTGGTTGGCTGGAGAGCCAACACCGTGTTACTAGAGGAGGCCGAAAGGCACGCGTTTTAGCTCACGCAGGCTGGCGTGAGGTCTGGAACAGGACAAGGAAATTAGAATTTAGAAAAACGGACGTAGCTGGTGGAATAGTTAACTTTAATCCGTTAATGAAGAACGTCGGTCTTTCCGGTACATGATTCACAATATCAATGGCAACTGATAATGGCGCCTTGCTAGGTCGTAGCAAATGACGTAGCTGAAGGCTATGTTAAACTATCGTCTCGGCAAGTGAGAGCGTATTTTGCCAGTGAACCATCGCTAGTAAAGTCGGTTGTACAACTGGGGCGAGTGCTAGGAAGTCTCCCTAGACCTGCCGTGTGGCGGCGCTCGGTCTGCAATCACTGATAGTGGCGACACGCGGGTCCGACGTATACTAACGGACCGCGGCCGATTTAAAGGCTACCACCTAGCAAGTGCAGTGTCTGGCGGTGACACCACAGTATGGATAAACTCCTTGACTTCCTTACACATCTAAACTCCACACAGCCCATCAAATTCACTGTGGAGATTGAAACGGAGGGTAAATTACCTTTCCTTGACGTCTTGGTCAAGAGAAGGGCTGACGGCACCCTAGGTCATGGGGTGTATCGGAAGACAACGTACACTGATCTGTAATTGCGCGCAGCTGCCACCACCCTTCACAGAGGAATGGGGTACTTAAAACTCTAGTAGATGGTGCGCGCACTATCTCTGACGCAGAGAGTCTACCCCAGGAATTGGAACATCTGAGGACTGTATTTCGAAAAAATGGGTACGCAGCACAACCTGTTGAGATGGATGAAATCACGAGGGGGGGGGGGGGGGTAGGCACTGCGTTTACTCCATATACAGGCGCACCTCTCGGGGAAAATCGCCCGCATTTTGAAGATACACCGGGTCGGAACTGTGTTTTGTCCTCCGAATAAAACTCGTGCACTGGTGGGGAGCGCCAAAGATGACCTCGGTTTGAGGAAGGCTGCGTGTACCAGATTCCGTGTCAATGTGGCAAGACGTATATTGGTCAGAAGATGCGTACCGTCGAGGATCGATGCCGTGAACACCAGAGGCACACTCGACTGATGTATCCGAGGAAGTCGGGGGTCGCTGAACGTTGTTTGTCGGAAAATCACGCTGGAGTATGAACGCACGAGGATTCTGGTACAGACGTCGAGATACTGGGACAGCGTTGTTAGAGGGGCCATCGAAATTCGCACCAATGACGACCTCATAAACCGTGACTGTGGCTATAATCTTAGCAAGGCTTTGGAACCAGCGATTGGGTTAATCAAGAGTAAATCGAGCATATGTATAGTTGTGACGATCACGGCGGACAGAGCCATCACACCGACGTCATCTCAGACGCCGTCGCAATCTGTTCCACAGCGCGACCGTGGCGCGGGGCGCGGACAGCGGAGGGAGCGCGCCGCGGGCGGAGGGTATTTAAATCGCGCCGCCGCCGCAACCGAACCCAGTTCCCTCTGAGCAGCCATAGCGTACAGATCTTCGTGCCGGCGACATGTATGATCGCCGAAATATTGTGCCCGTTGGACACTGTAGACCGGCAGTAAACCCGTGGATATTTCGATTAAAAATTATGTAGCTTCCCGATAATGGACAATATGTTAAGAAGGCCTTGTCAGCCTAGAAAAGCTTACGTGCTTCTTACGCTGTACAGCTACTGTGCAGTGTGAAACAGGTTTTGAGTCCTTGCGGCGCATTGTACTGTTGGTTTAATACCTGTTGCATTGGGTAGTTTAATCCGCACACGGCTAGTTATCGCTAGAACACTGGCATACGGCATTAGTCACTGACTTGTGGTTAAGCAACTCAGTGTAACTTTTACTTCACAGATGGCCGCTGCTGTTTTGAATTCCTTATAGTTATTAAACTACAGAGAGGTACTTATTCACAAGTTTGCTCATTTTTAATTACTTGTATATATTCATTATTGCTAGTACTGTTCAGACTATAGTCCTCCTGGAATTCTATTGGAATTTTCTGGAAGACACAGTCGCACTTTCATTTGATTTTATGCAAAATCTTCATATGTGATTCAGTTTTATAGACTGATTGTAAATTCTACATAAGTATGTTGTTCAACTGCATTGTGTAAGTGCTACGAATTTAAATGGTAATTGATTCCGCTCGTATTTGTGCTCTGGCAAAAATTTCAAGGCTTGAATTATTTATGGCCGTTATATCACGCGGAACTCAGTAAATTCTAATATATACGAGTACGTGACTTATCTGATGTGCCATGGCTTAAGTCTTTAAGGCTTTTCAGTTTTCTCGCTAAAAACTAAAGAAGTCAGAGACGTTTCTTGTATTGGTTTATGTTTGAAATATAATATTGGTTTTTGGTCTATTGTAGTGATTTATTTGTAACTGTCTTCTACGCGTGTAACTGGGTCCTCGTGGGTTATGCTGTTGTTGTGGCTGGGTCCGCCGGCTTGTGACCGTCTGTGATTGTGTCTGTTTAAAAATTTTTGTTCTGTGTTTGGTACTGCATTCCAACAAACGTGCAAATAATTTCATTCCAAAGTAGAATGACGTCTTAAAACAAATGTTTGTTGAAATTTGTTATTTAATTCCGTGCGGTACTAGGCGCTTCAGTCAGGAACCCCGTGACCGCTACGGTCGCAGGTTCGAATCCTGCCTCGGGCATGGATGTGTATGATGTCCTTAGGTTAGTTAGGTTTAAGTAGTTCTAAGTTCTAGGGGACTGATGACCACAGATGTTAAGTCCCATAGTGCTCAAAGCCATTTGAACTTTTTTGTTACTTACTTGTAAATGGCGTTTGAAAAATAAAAACTTTCTTTCACTTGTTGCGGCATGACCCTCCCAAACAACAACTAATTATGCTGGTAACAAGGTTGCGTAACATTCAATTATTGTGTAACCAACTGCAAAGTAAATTTTTTGTAAACAAGTGTACAGCTCTTATCTACGGTAGCTTTTATCTCTGTGACAGCGCTTTCCGAGTCATTGTCGAAAGTTACGGCAGGCGGACTTCGCGACAGAGGAGCTCGGCAGCTAGTAGCGACCGTCGCCTGTTAATCCGGCCCTCACTAACCTTCCACTTCCTCCGCCGCCCGAGCCCTCTCCTACATCCACGCAAGCGGCTGCAGACGTCTGACGAGAGGCGAATCGCCGGCACGGGCTCTGAGGTACTGTGGCCCCTCTCTTTGCCACTCGGACTAATCTCCGGGAGTGGCCCAGGCGGTCATAGGAACCGCTACCGTATGCCGCAGCGACCACGGCAGGACGAATCAGTCTCCGACGGAAACCGCCTGCTAGCATCTCCCGTCTCGTGCCGTGTTTCTGGCAGCCCCTTGCTTCGTGTTGTAGTAGGTAACTGACAACTACTGCTAGCACATAAGAATTTCTCAAGCAATACATCTATACAGCTATTACACTACTGGCCATTAAAATTGCCTGCCACAGACATGAAATTTAACCGACAGGAAGAAGATGCTATGATATGCAAATGATTAGCTTTTCAGAGCATTCACACAAGGTTGGCGCCGGTGGCGACACCTATAACATGCCGACATTAGAAAAGTTTCCAACCGATTTCTCGTACAAAAACAGCAGTTGACCGGCGTTGCCTGGTGGAACGTTGTTGTGATACCTCGTATAAGGAGGAGATATGCGTACCATCACGTTTCCGACTTTGATAAATGTCGGATTGTAGGCTATCGAAATTGTGGTTTATCGTATCGCGACATTGCTGCCCGCGTTGGTCGAGATCCAATGACTGTTAGGAGAAGACGGAATCGGTGGGTTCAGGAGGGTAACAAGGAACGCAGCGCTGGATCTCAACGGCCTCGTATCACTAGCAGTCGAGATGACAGGCGTCTTATCCGCATGACTGTGACGGATCGTGCAGCCACCTCTCGATCCCTGCGTCAACAGATGGGGACGTTTGCAAGACAACAACCATCTGTACGAACAGTTCGACGACGTTTGCAGCAGCATGGACTATCACCTCGGAGACCATGGCTGTGGTTACCCTCGACGCAGCATCACAGACAGGAGCACCCGCGATGGTGTACTCAACGACGAACCTGGGTGCACGAACGGCAAAACGTCATTGTTTCGGATGAATCCAGATTCAGTTTACAGCATCATGATGGTCACATCCGTGTTTGGCGACATCGCGGTGAACGCACATTGGAAGCGTGTATTCGGCACCGCCAACTGGCGTATGACCCGGCGTGATTGTATGCGTTGCCATTGGTTACACGTCTCGGTCACCTCTTGTTCGCATTGACGGCACTTAGAACAGTAGACGCTACATTTCAGATGTGTTACGACCCGTGGCTCTACCCTTCATTCGATCCCTGCGAAACTCTACATTTCAGCAGGATAATACACGACCGCATGTTGCAGGTCCTGTACGGGACTTTATGGATACAGAAAATGTTCAACTGCTGACCTGGCCAGCACATTCTCACCTGTACACGCCATCCAAGCTCTGTTTGACTCAATGCCCAGTCGTATCAAGGCCGTTCTTACGGCCAGAGGTGATTGTTCTGGGTACTGATTTCTCAGGATCTATGCACCCAAATTGCGTGAAAATGTAATCACATGTCAGGTCTATTATAATATATTTGTGCAATGAATACCCGTTTATCATCTACATTTCTTCTTGGTGTAGCAATTTTAATGGCCAGTAGTGTACTAAGCAACTTCCACGGTACCAACTGTACACTATCTAACAGCTTCTTGTAGGAAGAAAATGTGATTTTCGAGATTCCTTGTGATTATTGACCGAATTTAAAACGCTGTTATAACTTGTTCATTAAAAAGGATAATCTTTTGTTAAAAGTTTAACACTATAAGACAAGACTGTGGTTAGAAACCGTGCCTTCAGGCAGCACAGGCGACGGCAAGCAAACACACGTACTTTATTCATGCAGTATCTCAGAGCTTCGAGCACTTAGCGACTTTCAACAAATTTTACACACGGTTTAAACCTTTACAAGTCTTCTCCCCGCTGGCACTTATACAATATACTGAAAGCAATAAAGTTAATCGCTTACTACATTACGGCTGTGCGTACATTAAAACTTCATCATTTGACATGAAGTTTTAATTTATTGCTTCTTTACTACCGACTATTCACAACACAGCTTTCAGATCTTATCCACATACGAGACTGAATTTATCTGCAAAACTATCATTTTACGACACATAGTTCAAGAGACATAACGGCACAAACATTGAGGCACATGAAAAAATGAGAGAGAAGTAAGACTGAGTTCTTCATTAAATTTCGGATGTTAATAACGAATACTGTTTAAGAACCACAAGGGAAGAGGTATACCTGGAAAGCACCCGGAGACACGGGAATGTTCCACCTAGATTACAACGTGATCAGACCGAGTTTCGGAAATAAATATTGGATTGCAAGGCGTACACAGCTGCAGATACAGACTCAAATCACAATTCAGTGACGATTAAGATTAGACTGAAGATTAAAAGAATCATCCGGAAGAATCAGAGGAAAGTAGGGTACTGTAGTATATATTCATGATGAGACGTATTTAAAATTCGTTAACGATGTGAATACTCCGAGAAGGAGTACCAGAATCGGCAGTATGGTTGTAGAGAAGTGGCCATCACTAAAATGGTCAGCAACGGAGTTTGGACAGAAAAATATAGGTACAGAGTAAAGAAACCTTCGGTAACAGGTGAAACACTTAAAATGATCTACGAAAGAGGGAAGTACGAAAATGTTCAGTGAGAGAAAGGAAACCAGGAATATAAATCCCTTAAAAATAAAATAAACAGGAAGAGAAGGGCAGACAAAGTTAAATGGCTGGAGGAAAGACGTGAAGATACCTAAAAAGAAATGATTGTCGGGAGGACTGATTCAGCAGTTAGAAAAGTCAAAACAATCCATCACGGAGATTAAATTCGAGGGTGGTAACATGAAGAGTGCAATGAGAATTCCACTGTTAAACGCAGAAGAGATGTCCCATAGGCAGAGAGAATACAATCAAGGCCTCAGTGAGGAGGCGAAGTTGTCTGATGACGTGATACAAGAAAAAGGGGTAGATATAGAAGACACAGGGGATCCAATATTAGCCAGAATTTAAAGGACCTCTGGCACACATGGCATCAAATAAGGCAGAAAGGATAGTAACATGTCATCATAACTTCTAAATTCACTGGGGAAAGTGTCAACCAGATAGTATTGATGACCCTGTAGTTTGGTCCCTTTACTCCCAAAACCAACCAACCAACCAAATGACTGTAAAGGTTGAATGAGGAATCTATGAGACTGGCGATGTACCATCAGACTTTCGGATGAAATTTATCTACACAGGTAAGACGTCGTGGTCTCCTGACCTTCATTGCTTACATATTCCGCCCTCACAATCATATTCCGCACATCAAGACACTTCATTCGAACCCAGACTCGATAAGATAAAGTCAATGTTGTATGAATTCATGTAAACGATATTCAAATAACAAGTAAGCGCACCAGGGTTGAAATACTCGAGGCTGGCGTACACACATACATTCCAGACACAACGGTCACAGGAGCTTTTAGTTTGAGAGAGGCAGACCACACGCCGGGAGGCCAGTCCCTTCTGAGGACGAGTCAACCTCGACCACCCATGGAGCGGACAGCGTTTGCCCGAGTGAAAAGGGGAGAACGACCCCGTGTTCGGCTTAAAAGCAAATTCCGCTAGATTGTATGGGAGCGCCCAGCCTACGCATTATTTACAAATACATCACGCAGTTTCAGAGATTTTCATAGCAAACGCCAAACGCCAATGCTACAGATTTCCGGATTGGTCGCCTTAAACGAAATGTCATTCTCCCGTTTTAGAAGAGCAATGCTGATTGGCAGACGATATTTCTGACGACGTGAGCTGAAGGAATAATGGAAGAGACCAAAAGATATACCCCTTCACGTTTGGCATGGAGAGGGGCCGTTCCGTTGTCGCTCTTGGAGCGAGAACACGTATCGAGAGCATGCACGCTCGTACGTGTACTCCAAGAGCGGGGAACAAGTCTCTCCTCAGTACTTAACTGGGGAGAGCACCTCTGTCGAGAGCGAATCGGAGTGCGACTCTATATTGAGCCCTTGCTATTAAGCGGTGTTGACAGTGTTGGCCACCACACTTATTGTGCAGTGTGAACGGACAGAGTTATAGTTAAACACCTGCAAGCGAAATTTTGAGTGGAATCGCGGTGGACTGGTTATCTGACCGGTGTACCACGCCAATAGTTAGACTAGGAGCGAATAGGAGTCCTTGACTTCATCAAGGCGTAGGGAGCGTTTGATTGGCGAACGTCAGTCGAGATAGAACGAGAGTTATCTTATTTGTCAGCAGCGAGCGGCGCAGACAGCAGTCATCGCAGCTTACGGTATAGTGCGCTATAGCTATTGCAAGCCGCATATTTCCTCCACAACAGTACACTTCACTGCATTTCACACGTGACAGCCTCGACCGTACCTAGCAACATTCTAACGGATAAATATTCAAGACGAGTAGGCGCGGCTCTCAGCCATTCTGCCAAGTCAATAACAATCTTAAACTTTGTATAGAAATTTCATTAGGGAATCCTATCCTTGAGAGGTAACTTCACATACCGAAAAAACCCGGAAATAACTTGTTCAGTTCATAACTAAAAGTGCCATTGTGATTTCTCAGAATTTTGGCAAATAAATAACAATTTTCGTTAGTTTCATGTTTTTCTTACACTAACTAGCACTACTCCAGTACCCAAGTATCCCATTAGTTACATATGTAATTTTGTGCATTTTTGTGTCATTTCCTTACAGCGGACGACTCGAGAAGATATTTATTGCTGAAAGTTTTTCAGGCATTTCTCTTTAGAACGTTAGGAACGTATGTCTGACTTCTGTTGTAGTGTGGGGGTGGAAATTGCATCTTGCAGGAGCCACAGGGTAAAGGGTACATCTCAGATTAATCCGTTGCGCAGAATGACAGAATAGCACCCACACGCTCACAACAGTCACGAAGATTACAAGGGCAGATAATGGCGAAACCTATCACACAGTCACCTTAACAGTTGATGCGATCAAGCTACTGACAAGAACAGTATGCACAAGAATGGAAAAGAAAACAGGTTCAGTTTGATTCCTCTCCTGTGTCGACATCTTCATCTCAGACTAGCACTTGAAACCTACGTCCTCAGTTATTTGCTCGATGTATTCCAATCTCTGTCTTCCTCAACAGTTTTTGCCCTTTACAGGTCCCTCTGGTACCATGGAAGTCATTCCCTCATATCTTAATAAGTGTCCTGTCATCCTGTCCACTCTTCTTGCCAGAGTTTTACCCATATTCCTTTCATCTACGATTCTGCGCAGAACATCTTCATTCCTTACCTTATCAGTCCACTTAACTTTCGACATTCGTTTCTAGCACCACATCGCAGGTGCTTCTATTACCTTCTGTTCCCACAGGCCTTTGTCTGATAGTAGTAGACTTCTCTTGGCCAGGAATTCCGTTTTCGACAGTGCTAGTCTGCTTTTGATGTCCTCCTTGCTCCATCAGTTATTCGTTATTTTGCTGCCTAGGTAGCAGAATTCCTTAATTTCATCCACTTCGTGACCGTCAATCCTGATGCTAAGTTTCTCGCTGTTCTCATTTCTGTTGCTTCTCATTATATTCATCTTTATCTGATTTACTAACAGTCCATATTCTGAATTCATTAGATTTTTCATTCCATTCAGCAGATCATGTAGTTCTTCACTTTCACTCAGGATAGCAATGTAATCAGCGAATCGTATCAGTGATATCCTTTAACCTTGAATTGTAATTCGTCTCCCGAACCTTTCTTGTATTTCCATCATTGCTTCTTCGATGTACAGATTGAACAGTTGGGGCGAAAGACTACATCCCTGTCTGACACTTTTCTAACCCGAGCTCTTCGTTCTTGGTAGTCCACTCGTATTATTCTCTCTTGACTCTTGTATGTATTGTATGTTACCCGTCTCTCCCTACAGCTTATTCCTATTTTACTCAGAATTTTAAACACCTTGCACCATTTTATGTTGTCGTGCTTTTTCCAGGTCGACAGATCCTATGAACAAGTCTTAATTTTTCTTAAGCCTTGCTTCCATCATCAGCCGCAACGCCAGAATTGCTTTTCCAGGGCCTTTATCCTCCCTAAATTCAAACTGATAGTCATCTAACATATCCTCAATCTCAATTTTCGTTTCGATTCTTCTGTATATTATTCTTGTCAGAAACTTGGATACATGCATGAGCTGTTATGCTGACTGTGCTATAATTCTCACATTTGTCTTCTGAATTTTATAGATGCTATTTTTCCGAAAGTCAGATGGTATGTGGCCAGACTCATATATTCTACACACCAACGTTAATTATCGTATTGGTGCTACTTTCCCAATGATTTTAGAAATTCTAATGGAATGTTATCCATCCCTTCTGCCTTATTTGATCTTAAGACCTCCAAAGCTCTATTGTATTCTAATTCTAATATTGGGTTCTCCATCTCTTCTAAATCGACTGCTGTTTCTTCTTCTATCACATCAGATACATCTTCCTCCTCATAGAGGCTTTCAATGTATTCTTTCCGCCGACTAGCTTTCTCCTCTGCTTTTGACAGTGGAATTCCCGTTGCACTCTTAATGTTACCACTCTTGCTTTTAAGTTCACCGAAAGAGGCTCTGACTTTCCTATATGCTGAGTCAGTCCTTCCAACAACGATTTCATTTTCGATTTCGTCACATGTTTCCTGAAGCCATTTCGACTTAGCTTTCCTGCACTTCATATTTATTTCATTCCTCAGTTACTTGTATCTCTGTACTCCTGAATTTCCGTGAAAAAATTTCGCCAATCAAGTGAAGTATTTCTTCTGTTACCCACGGTTTCTTCGCAGTTCCTTCTTCGTACCTATGTTTTTCATACCAACTTCCGTGACTGCCATTTCTAGAGATGTCCATGCCTTTTCAGCTGTACTCCCTATTGAGCTATTCCCTATTTCTGTATCTATAACCTTCGAGAACTGCAAACGTATCTAGTCATTCCTTAGTACTCCTGTATCGCACTTCTTTGGACACTGATTCTTCCTGACTACTTTAAACTTCAGCCTACTCTTTATCACTACTACATTGTGATCTGAGTCTATATCTGCTCCAGGGTACGCCTTAAATCTAGTATCTGATTTCGGAATCTCTGTCTGACCATGATGTAATCTAACTGAAATATTCCCGTATCACCTTCTTCTCTAGTGGTTCTTCAACAGAATATTCGCTATTACTAGTCGAAATTTATCACAGAACACAATCTTTCAACTCATTCATTCCTTGTCCCAAGCCTATATTCTCCTGTAACAATTTTTTTGCTCCTACAACGGCATATCACTCCCCTGCGACAATCTTGTTTTCGTCTCCCTTTATATATTGTATTAAACTTTAAAAATCTTCATATACTTTCTCTATCTCTTTGTCTTCAGCTTTGTGAGCATGTATACCTGAACTATCGTTTCCGTGTTGGTTTGCTGTCGATTCCGTAAAGAAGAAACCTGTCACAGAACTGTTCACAGTAACACATTATCTGCCCTACCGTCCTATTCAGTACGAACCCTACTCCTGTTATACAATTTTCTGCTGTTTTTGACAATATCAATTGACCAGAAACCTTTGTCGTCTTTCCATTTCACTTCACTGACCCGAGATATACCTTGATTGAGCCTTTGCATTTTCCTTTTCATATTTTCTACCTGCCCTACCACTTAAAATCTTCTGGCGTTTCACGCCCCGACTCGTAGAACGTTATCCATTTGTTGGTTATTCTATCTTTTTCTCATGCTCTCCTCCCCATTTGCAGTCCCCATCCGGAGTTCCGAATGGGGGTCCATTCCGGAATGTTTTGCCAACGCAGAGGTCATGACACTTTTTCATTTACAGGCCAAAGAATGGTTCAAATGGCTCTGAGCACTATGGGATTCAACTGCTGTGGTCGTAAGTCCCCTAGAACTTAGAACTACTTAAACCTATCTAACCTAAGGACATCACACACATCCATGCCCGAGGCAGGATTCGAACCTGCGAGCGTAGCGGTCGTGCGGTTCCAGACTGTAGCGCCTTTAACCGCTCGGCCACTCCGGCCGGCTTTTACAGGCCACATGTCCTGAGGACACACTTTGTGTCTTTAATGTAGTGGTCTCCAGTGCCTTCTGCTTCCTCAAGCCGTCGATCATTGCCGATTCTTCCGCCTTTAAGGGCAGTTTCGCACCCCAAGGATAAGAGAGAGCCCTAAACCTCTATCCGCTCCTCCGCCCTCTTTGATAAGGTCGTTTTTCAGAATGTGGGTGACCTCTTATGCCGGAAGCATCCGGCTGCCAATGCAGTGGCGGATTTCGAACCCGGGACTCAGGACGTTTTGATTACTGATCAAAGACGCTACCCCTGGTTCACGGGAGATGATTTTAGAAGAAATAAAGACATCAGGGAGGCAGTTCTCAAGTTGCGCTTGATTATAAGAGGAAGGCTGAAGAAAAATCAAGACACGCTCATTGGGTTAGTTGACGTAGAAAAAAAATTCTACAGTGTAAAATGGACAAAAATGTTTGAATCTCTGGGACAAATAAGATTAAACTCTAGGAAAATGTAAGTAATCCATACTATTATAGAAAGACAAGTCGATGTTCAACGGTATTACAATAACTTTGAAAGTTCTTCACCGGTTTATTTCAGATTACCACACGATACTGTAACAAACATTCGGACGGATATAGGCTACATACTTTTAATATGTGTGATACATAATATATATTTTAACATCTATATTATGTTTTAAGGATAAGTCAATGTTTAACATTGTTAGCAAAAATCTCGCGAAGATTTTGACACATTTAACTCAACTTTTTACACGATGCTCTAATAAGCGTTCGGATGGACATACACTAAATACCTTTTTGACACACACACACACACTAAATGGTAGGACGTTCACGACTTATCACAGGACGTGGGGTTTGGAGGCTTGTCTGCTTTGTATAATAGGATAGATAGTAATCTGTGGCGTCTCTGCCGAAAGAGCACAATTCTGGTGCACGCACAAGTGTTTCGGAGCACACCACTCATTGTACAGTAGTATTATTCTATGGGAGACATTCTCCTGCTCTCGCATGGGACCTTTTGTAGTAATCGAAGACACGCTGACGGCTGCGTACCACCTACATCCCTTCATGCTTGAAGTTTTCCCTGATGGTGATGTCATTTTTCAGCATTATAACTGTCCACGTCTCGGAACCAGAACCGTGCTACAATGGTTTGAGGAGCATTATAGTGAACTCATGTCGATGTCTCGGCGACGGTATAAGCCAGAAAACACCCTACTACATGACAATCGCAATGGCACTAGTGCAGGAAGCGTAATAGATCTTTAGAACCGAAAAAACAGGCTTGGCTGCACCAGGTAGAATTATTTAATATTTACAAGTGCGCATTTCGCCTGTTATAGGCATTATCAGACAGTCTGGGGAAATTTCAAACTGGTGTGAGTGTGAATTGCTATTAAACGCAGTATAAAATGAATAAATTAAAAATACCTAGACGAAAACATACACCGACGGGACTATGAAGCTCAGGGCCACATTTGTGTTCCAGCGGGTGCAAAGGGTGTACATTTCAACTCATAAAATTTTGCACTATACTTAGCTTACGGACAAAATTTCTTGCTAATCGTAACCGAGGCGTCGAAAGTAATTCAGATTTCCATGGAAATGTTCAATGGTTTAATCAGTGACGTAAGGAAGCATTGACAATGGCTGTCTGGCTGTTACGTCCCAGTTCTATGGGACACTTAATTCCGTTCGACACCTCGGTTATCATTAGCAAGAAATTTTATCGGTAAGCTCGGTTACGGAGTCATATTTTATGAGCTGAAATTTATACCCTTCAACACCCCCCGAAATAAAAACGTGGCCCTATGTTCCATAGTCCAGTCGGTGTATGTTTTCCTTCTGTGATTTTCAATTTATCCATTTATTATTGCTTTCAATAACAATTTATTCTTATACCAGACTGTCCGATGATACCAAGAACAGGCGAAAGGCGTCACATGTGAAAATTAAATACACCTGTCTTAGGCAACAAAGACTGTATTTGGGTTCTAAATTCGCTTGACGTAAATACTGTGAAGCACTTCTGAGTCGCTATTAACCGCCATCACCGCTTAGGCAAATCAGCCACCCGTTTTTTCTTTTCTTTTTCTTTTTGGGTCATCAGTCTTCAGACTGGTTTGATGCGACCCGCCATGAATCCTCTCCTTTGCCAGCCTTTTCATCTCAGAGTAGCACTTGCATCCTACGTCCTCAGTTAATTGCTGAATGTATTTCAGTCTCTGTCTTCCTCTACAGTTTTTGCCCTCTACAGCTCCGTCTGGTAACAATGAAGTCATTTCCTGATGTCTTAACAGATATCCTTACCTTATCAGTCCACCCAATTTTTAACATTCGTCTGTAGCACTGCGTATTAAATGCCTCGCTTCTCTTCTGTTCCGATTTTCCCTCAGTCCATGTTTCACTACTATACAATGCTGTGCCCCTAACGTACATTTTGAGAAACGTCTTCCTTAAATTAATGCCTGTGTTTTATACCAGTAGAATTCTCGTGGCCGGGAATGCCCTTTTCGGCAGTGCTAGTGTGCTTTTGATGTCCTCCTTCCTCCATCCGTCTTTAGTTATTTTGCTGCCTAGGTAGCAGAATTCCTTAACTTCGTGGTCATCAAACCTGATGTTAAGTTTCTCGCTTTTCTCAATTCTTCTACATCTCATTACTTTCGCTTTCTCTGATTTACTCACAATCCATGTTCTATACTCATTACATCGTTCATTCCATTCAGCAGATCATGTAATTCTTCTTCAGTTTCCCTCAGGATAGCTATGTCATCAGCAATCGAATCAGTGATATCCTTTTGCCTTGAATTTTAACTCCACCTGCTGAAACTTTGTTTTATTTCCATCATTGTTTCTTCGACGTACAGAATGAACAATAGGGGCGAAAGACTACATCACTGTCTCACACCCTTCTTAATGCGTGCACTTAGCTCTTGATCGTCCACTCTTATTAACCTCTCTTGGTTCTTGTACGTTTTGTATATTACACGTCTTTCCCTATAGTCTACCCCTATTTTTCTCAGAATTTCAAACACCTTGCTCTTTTATATTGTTAAATGCTTTTTCCAGGTCGATAGATCCTATGAAACTGTCTTAATTTTCGTTTAGTCTTGCTTCCATTATCAACCGAAACGTCAGAAATGCCTCTCTGGTGGATTTACCTCTGCTAAGGCCAAACCGATCGTCATCTAACAAATCCTCAATTTTATTTCGATTCTTCTGTATATTATTCTTCTCAGCAACTTGGATGCATGAGCTGTTAAGCTGACTGTACGATAACTGTCGCACTTGTCAGCTCTTGCAGTCTTCTGTATTGTGTGGATGATATCGGTGATGATACGCAGCATAAATGTGAATACAGAGAAACTCAACATCAAAATCTGTGATGACGAAGTTTACGAAGTTAAGAAATTCTACTACCTTGTAAGCAAAGTAACCCAACACGAACAAAGCAAGGTGGACACAAACAGCAGACGGGCACAGGCTAAGTTGGCATTCCTGACGAAGAGAAGTTTACTGGAATCAAACAGAGACTTTAATTTAAGGAAGATATTTCTGAGAATGTACCTGTGGAGCACAGCAGTGTACGCCAGTGACTCATGAACGATGGGAAAAACAGGCAACGGAACAAAAGAGAGTCTCATGGTCTGAGATACTGAATTAGAGAAGAATGTTGAATGAGGTGGAAGATAAGATAAAGAACGAGTCTCTCTGCAGAATCAGAGAAGAAAGAAACATATCCAAAACACTGACAGGAAGAAGGGACAGAATGATAGCACTTGTTTTACGACAGCAGGTAATGATCTCAATGGTACTAGCTTTAGAAGGTAAAAACTGCTTGGAGACTGGGAGGAAAATTAAAAGTTTGTGGCTGTATTGTACATGTGTGTTCAATGCTTTGCAGAATCTGGGGTTTGATCAGTGCCGTTTTCACAGTGTAGAGTGCACGGTCCACAGTTTATACTCAGTGTTAAGCAGTCCGTGACTTGCAATTAATGTGAGTCAAGAAACAGTTACTGTCTACAGCTGAGCATACATAGGGTATCCACGCTCGAACCTCTTTAAGATTGCCATAGCATGTTGTATTTTCTATCGAAGGTGTTAGTGTTACATGATTTGTAACGTTTCATAGGAAAGGGGTAGTGTCAATAACCCTAAGAAGTGAGACTATCTCTAACATCTCAGTGGGGAAGGCAAGTGCAAGAAGATTCAAATTGTTCAGAAGTTTCATCTGTGGTAATATCCTTGCTGCTTCCCAGCACTATGTTACTTTCTACCCCGGTTTCCCCAATAGTACTAGGTGATTTTTATCACCAACATCACTATCGTACCCCTTGTTCAGAAAACAGCGCTGCACAGATACTAGTACGTACCCTCGGTAACATGTATAACAATGCAGAGAATGGACACCTAACGGTGATTAGTAAAAGTAGGAAGAACTTTTAAGGGTATGTGGGAAGCTTCTCCGCTTTCCTTTAGTTATGGTTATGTCTTCATATAAAAAGAAAGTGTATGAAACCGAAATTAGAGTATAATGTTGGTCAGAAAAAGAAGACGTAATGAGAGCAATATCTAAAGGGACAAAGCCGTGAAGCAGTAATCATCTGCAATATACCTCCCCTAAACGTTTCTGCCAGAGTTTCTCGTATTTGCCGTATACTGCTACTGCCCTATCTTATTCAAAACAGATGTTTTTTTTTACACGACATATGTGAGCTTCAGTTGTATGTCGTGGATTCTGGAAAATAGTATATCTATTAGAAGGAAAAACTTGGTCATAAGCACGATACGATTCCCACAATTTCAGAGGAAACGAAACTGTCCAACAAAATGGCGCATTTTGAGCAGCTTGTGGCATCTAAGATGTTTACGGTGTCAGGTTACATTTGGTTAAAAAATACGAAGGCACGTAGTAAATTCTTAGTTTTAGGTAATACAGTTTACATTAGAACTCTAAAGAGCTGGTCTCTCCCTCAGTCCCTCTATGACTGACAGACCCATTTATGGGTTATTCAGAAATAAATCCACACACCATCCAAGAAATAACTTCCGTCTGAGATTGGTAAAAGTATCTCGAACTGCCAGGAAAAACTACATCAAATGTTATAGTGCAATGAATGGATTGTCGTCTAAGTGAAATTCTTATTCACCTCAATAGTTATACATTGGTATTCTGTGCAAACTGTTATACATATTGTCATACTTTAGTCGATCATATCCACTTTATTAAATTTCATTGTGTATGTTCAGGTTTCGTGCAACAACTTTTCAGTCCCTTGTTACTTCCACTGTGTTGTAAATAAACCTTTAGGTACGGATTTCTTGTGCAATTCCCACTAAGCGTTTCGTTTACATGAATTATGTCACTCAGTAAAAAGTAGCGCGTCTACAATTAAGTGCGTAATCCAGTAGTCTCCATAGAATACTTTTGAATCTATTTTCTTTTTATCTCTTGTTTCGTGTATCATTCTTTGTGGAGACTTATGGCACAAATTACTGTGGCAGTTGTCTGTCAGTTTAACTACAGTGGTTTAAGTACTGAAACAAATTCTTCACTTTTTGTTAATATCGATGTGGTAAAGGTGTACCTTACAGCGAACCCTTTCTACTTTGGTTCCAAGATAATCTAGTGTTATCCTTAAACTGGTATTCTGCCTTAACTACTTCCACGTCACATGTTCGTCTATTTCCAGACACGATAAGGAGATGTGGATGCTTTTTCAATCATACATGGTACTACCTCTGACCCCCAATGATTCGCACATCAGGGTTGCACAGTGAAAATGCCTTAGGTGGACAGTTATGAGCGATAAACGGTTCGACAAAATATTTTCGAGACTGAGTCTCGAAATATGTTAAATTCATAAACAGAGAAGGTAAGTCATTGATCAGGACAGGATTCAATGTGGCAGACAAGTTGTTCTTTATTTACGTGAGCGACGAAAGTCTCTAAAAACTGGGTAAACATCAGTTACAATGCCTTCACATATAATGTTACACTGCTCTTTGAAGCGCTTTACAGCGATTCCCCAGCCAGCAACCGTATTTCATCGAACCAGTAAAATTCCACGGATGCTGTTTCACGTTTCTGCTGCCTTTGTTCGGCGCCAGATTCTTGGAGCCCTCCAGACACATTTCCGACTCGCTTACGGAAATTGGATTCCAACGGCACAGCGAACCGCTTGGGGTTACCAATAGTCCCTGCAAAATACACTGAGGCAACGAGCATCGTGCTACTCTCTTTATTTGGACATTGGATTAATTGTATTCCTTCCTGTGGTCCCATCAAAATCTTGGTCATACTTCGCATATCACTCGTAAATCATTTTGTTGACTATAACGATAAACCCAGGGACAGAAAAACGGGAACATCAGCACCAAAGAACTATTGTTTTATAATGTTTGCCTGTTATCTTTTAGAGATTGTTTTGAACAGGTGTGAACTGTAGAAACGCTGCTGAATTTTGATACGAAGAGTATGAATAGCGAACTAGATTAAATTTGTAGGAGCGATGATCACTTGTTTAAGAAAAAGAAAATGAAATTACCTCCTGAAAAACGGAATGTAAACTGCTAATGGGGATATCACAAAGTGCGACAATGCGTGTTTTTATTGTTTTTAATTCAGTGTAAATTTACTTATCTGTGAGAAAGCTCCAATGAAATTTCTTGCATAAGGGGCACTTGCATGAAGATCTCCGTGAACATTGGTTCCACATGTGCAGGTCAGTAGCCTATACTGGCACTTAAGCTCCCGTAGATGCTATCTGTTTTGTGACACTTTCACCTCAGCCTACTAGTCACAATAGTTGAACCCTTAGGCCATGCTACGTATCATTTGCAACCATGGTTGACCTACACTTTCGTATCATTCTTCTAATGAATCTCGGTCTGACCTCTGCTTTCCAACAAGTACTTGCATTTGATCATTACACTTCAGTCACAACGCACTTTTACTAGATACTGGGTGGTTGGGAATGTTTCCAATAACTTATGGTCAGCTGTGTTAAGTAATAATAATTAGTCATTTAGCGTTTTAAAGTGTAATACGTTACCATGGTTTATCTCAAGAGGGTGTTCCTGTATTTCAATTGGCTGCAACCGTAGAAAAAAACGGAAATCACTCCCGTGAGCTTTAGACGCACTCATCAATTCGTGGAATGTTTTGTCAGCATCCCAGACAGACTGTGGTGTCGATCATAACAAACAATGAGAGACAACTTCACACAAGCGGAAGACATCATTGAACATACATTTCTGGGCAACCACTGTCTCCTCCATCAGCCACACCAGTGGTGAACAACAAGCAAGATGCCCTGCGTCAATTGAGCGTAAGACATTTTATTTTAAAGTGACAACTTTCGGTATGTATAAACGCCTAAAGGTGTTTCTGTGCCAAAGTCAGATTTCAACATTAAGACTTCTTAGTATGGTTATACTTTGACGTTGACCTGTAACCCTCAGGGTCTCTTGCCATGACTGTTGGAAAGCTGCACAGTGGCAGTGGTGCACACAGGGAAGAAGTCTTCGTGTAGTAGACGACGGAGAGCTCAATTCCATCACTTCCAAAGATGCTGAGTGCCACCACTCAACTTTTTTGCTATTTCTGCATACGTATATCCTTGTTCACAGTGTTACTGTTTTACTCCTTTTACTCGGTGACGAGCCAGTACTTTTCACTATAGCAGCCAATGTTTTCAATACTGTCTGCCATCTTAATTTAGCTCACTTTAAAGAAATCGTATACTTCAACAACTATACAGTACTGCTGGCCGCTAAAGTTACAACAGTGGTCGGGATCGATTTTTCTCACTGGAGAAAGCAATTATACGAGGGCAAATTTTTCTAACCTCCTATCGATCGAGAAATTAAAACTACAGTAAAAATTTGGTGAATATTTGCCCGGATGCGATGCGCAGTGTCTGTCGTATGTTCGTCTACCCCGTCGTGTCGCGCTTTTCCTCTCTCAGCGCATAGAAAGCACGTTAACAACCTAGAAAACGATTTCTCCCGGAAAGTGTGGTGTGCTGCTGAGATGTTTCGCCTGATTTCATGCAGTCTACATAACGTTTCTGTCATTTTTTTCTTTCGTCATGATAATCCTCTGCCGCACACTGCAGAAGCAACGACAATGCGCTTGCAGCGTTTTCGATGGCAAGTATCTCTCGTACACCATACAGCCCAGACATGCCACCCTCTAATTTTCATCTCTTCGCTCATATGAACCGGAATGAGTACGGCATTTAGGCGCAGACGATGAGCTGCAGACAGCGTAGGAAATTGGCGAAAATCATTGGTGGCTGCTTTCTATGACGAGGTTATTGTAAAGTTGGTAATGCGATACGACAAATTTCAAAGTCGGACGGGGAGTATGTAGAGAAATAACCGAAAGGTGCAGCTAAATGCTGAACATATAAGAAACTTTCGAGGTGAACTGAGAAGGCAAATGGATTTGTAAATAATCGTGGATCAGAAATGAAGGTTTTCATGTTTCCGAATATCCGTAATAGATGTAACACAAACGAAACTATATTAGAAACTAGTTCAAGGAAGGAGTAACTCTATTAATCTGAATCTGTCTGAAAAGTATATTGCATAAATATTATTGTTCACAAATATTCAGTAAGTACGTACTGATATTAGCATATTTCTTGGTTTGCTTTGTCACTTTAATATTCAACTTTTTTCTGTACTAATTTCTTATCGTATCTTTCTGTCAAGGTATCTGAAAATACCCGAAGGCCGAAATTGTACAATAGTATAACATATAAACTAAAACTAGCTTTACCAGACAGGATAGAACGATTACCATAGTATACATATATCCTCAAACGATCTATATTAGTGACAAAATAAATTTTTATCTTCTGATGAAATACGTCGTTCAAACAATATGATGGTAATTAAAGTGGTATGGTTTGCTTGCTCCGTCATAAGCCGTCAGCAGCAAAAAAATAACAGCCGTGAAATAATAACTGGTAATTCTTGAACGTTATCTTTGCAGATGACTTTGAGGAAAATGTTTCACCAAATGGAAGATATTTCTAAATTAATTGAAATTTCACGTTTAAGCTTGACGAAATTTATGACCAACTCTAGAGTCTTGTGGCGATAATTGCTCACAGTAATTAGGCTGCCTTCCAGTCAAAGAACGAGATGTTATTAATTGTCTGAAGGGAAATACGTTCCGGAATTAATTAATTAATTAAAAGTTGTGGCTTTAATTTCAGTTCGATGCCGCTGTCTGCGGAACTGTGGTGCATCAATCCTACCACTTCAGCTGAGGCTCCCTCTTATCAATGTTCTCGAGAATACAACCAAATTAACTGTCAGTGTAACTGAAACACAACATTTGGAAAGAAGTTCGGATAGCGCTGTAACTGACTACACAGTAGTAAAATTTCTGTATATCCGTCTCACCTCTCTGGGTAGGGCGAACGAAAACCAGTAAGAACCCAAAATTTTCATGCAATAGCGGTCTCGAGTGTAGACAACATATACGGGGTTGGGAGAGAAGGAAAACCCCCAAAACCGTTGTTTTTACCTTTCAAATTTATTAGTCCAAACTAGTTGCAAGGGAGACCTTCAGTAGGTCTCTAAGACATTCTGAGCAGCAGGTCACACATTCTCTTCCGACGTGAAAACACGATGCCAAATCCCCCAAACACACACATTATGTCAGATCCTTATAGTTATTTTGTCGTACGTCTGGCACTAGAGTTTCCATGGATTGTTAGCTCAGTTTGAATGAATATGAGTTGTTGGAAGGTGTGAGAAAATTTTATTACTGTTACACAGAGTAGAACAAGGGTGGCTAGCAACGCAGTCTTTTTCCTACAGTCTTTGCTAACAGCAGGATTTGTAGAACTACGGCTTAGACGAGGAACCACGCTTCGTACAGTGAACGTTTAGTCCGTGTTATATGTCTGCATGGTTACACCTTACATACATATATTTTCTGTAGTAATTTTTTGTTTTCTGTTTCCTTTTAGATAGTGAATATGCATTAATTCCAAAGATACCACTGTCGGCGATGTAATGGTACGTTCTATATCATCCTTGTAAACTTTATAAATCTGTGCAAAGCTCCTGAACGTGGCTGATCGGTTTTATTAACCGCTTCACATCATTCCTGAAGCAAGTCGGTATTAACTACGTACGGCTTAAATTGGAACCATCACATAGCTAAGTTTGTGTGGAAGTGAACCAAAGAATGCATTTCACTGGAGGAACACTTAGAAGCTGTAACAAAATCTTGTGAAATATTGTTGGGCAGCATGGAATCCTTATCAGAGAAAATTAACGGAGAATATCGAAAATGATCAAAGAAGGGCATCTCCTTCTGTATTGTACTGAAACAGCAGAAGAATGTCACGGATAAGATAGCCGAGTTGCAGTGACAATCGCCGGCCAGAGTGGCAGAGCGGTTCTAGCTGCTGCAGTCTGGAACCGCGCTACCACTACGGTCGCAGGTTCGAATCCTGCCTTGGGTTGTCCTTAAGTTAGTTAGATTTAAGTAGTTCTAAGTTCTAGGGGACTGATGACCTCAGAAGTTAATTCCCATAGTGCTCAGAGCCATTTGAACCATTTTGCAGTGTCAATCAGTACAGCGAAGATGTTGTTCGTTGTGGCGAAATTACAATCTCGAACCTTCTCCTCCCATTGCCAAAACATTTTGACTCTCACTTTCAATGGAAGAAATGATCATCGTGATAAGAGATAAGAAATCAAAGCCCGCTCGGGAAGATTTAGTTGGTGATTTTCTAACTCGTTTTTTGGGATGAGCTCGGTAAAGCAACACACTGACGGACAAAAAAATCACGACATAAACGAAAGTTGGTAGCCGTGTTTCTACATCTGAAAGATGATGTCTATTCAGATTTCGCGCCAGTGACATAAGAGTGCCGATAGTAGCGCTACTATGAGGATGCAAATCAGGTCTGCCGTATCGGTTATGAGCGTTAGTTACCTTTGAGATTAAACGTGACGAGTCGATGGAAGGGCAAGAACGCTTTTAAAACGACAAAGGTGGCACAATCAACAACTGACTGAATTTGAACGAGGTTGTGTAATAGGGCTACGATAAGCTGCATGTTCCTTCTGCGATACTGCAGAAAAACTTGGCAGGAATGTAGCCGGTGTACGTGACTGCTAGCGGCGGTGGTCACGAGAATGTACGTGGCAAGAAGCCCGGGCTCCGGACAGCCACGTGGCACTACCGAGACGGAGGACCCTCGTGTTCCGTGTATGGCTCTTGCGCATCGCACTGCATCTCCAGCTGCAATGTGCGTAACAGCTGCCACCACAGTGACACAACGAACTGTTACAAATCGGTTACTTAAAGGACAGGTCCGAACCAGACGCCCTGTAGCGTGCACTGCTCTGACCTGAAACCACAGCTATTTGCGACTTAAGTTGTGTCAAGCGAGAGCTCACTGGTGCACAAGGTGGAAGTCTTGTGTCTTCTGATGAAAGCTGGTTCCGCCTTGATGCTAATGACGGCTGTGTGTTGATTAGGAGGAGGCCAGTTGAGGACCTGCAACCAACCTGTCTGCAGGCTAGACACACAGGAACTGCACCTTTAGTTATAGTCTGGGGTGTCATTTCGTATGGCAGCAGGAGTAGTGGTTATTCCACGCACCCGTACTGCAAATTTGCACGTCTATGTGGTGACTGTGCTGCTATTCATGAACAAGGGCTGTTTCCCAATAGGATAACGCTCACCCACATACTGCTGCTGAATACCAACATGCTCTAAAGAGTGTCGACGTGTTCAAATGGTTCAAATGGCTCTGAGAACAATGGGACTTAACATCTGAGGTCAACAGTCCCCTAGAACTTAGAGCTATTTAAACCTAACTAGCCTAAGGACATCACACACATCCATGCCCGAGGCAGGATTCGAACCTGCGACCGTAGCTACAGCGTGGTTCCCGACTGAAGTGCCTTGAGCCGGCCGCGGTGGCCGTGCGGTTCTGGCGCTGCAGTCCGGAACCGCGGGACTGCTACGGTCGCAGGTTCGAATCCTGCCTCGGCCATGGGTGTGTGTGATGTCCTTAGGTTAGTTAGGTTTAAGTAGTTCTAAGCTCTAGGGGACTTATGACCTAAGATGTTGAGTCCCATAGTGCTCAGAGCAATTTTTGAAGTGCCTTGAACCGCTCGGCCACAACGGGCGGCCTGTCTACATGTTGCCTTGGCCTGCTCAATCACCACCTGTGTCTCCAGTCGAGCACATATCGGACATCATCGGATGACAATTCCACCGTCATCCACACCAGGATTAAGAGTCTCTGTATTGACCGACCGAGTGCAATAGGCATGGAACTCCATGCCGCAAGCTGACATCCAGCTGCTATACAACAAAGTACATGCACTCAGCATTGCAGCGGTTATACCGGTTAGTAATGTACCAGCATTTCACATTTACAATGGCTTATTCCGTGCTTATATTAACCTGTGACCTTGCTATGTTAATCACTTATAAACGGAGCAGATACCGTCTGTTGAGGGACGAAGTTAACTGCTGTATACTGTGAAGGGGCTGTGGGTTGACTAGGAAAGACTTCATCCACCGCCTTCCACATGGCTTCAACAGCAGCCAATTAGACGCACAGTAATTAAATATGTCACAAAAATAAAGTACATACAAGTAGCAGCATAAATTATTAGGGAAATAGTAAAATTTCAAGATAAATATCAACAATAACCAAGAGCTAGAGGAAACAGTTTATCACATTACATTAGCTAAAATTACAGGTAGTAAAAAATAGCAATCAAATCAGAGAACGAAGACTGCTCTGCGTGGGATGAACATTTACACCAAACAGTTAGTAACTTTGCGAAAGTCTTCGTTTGTGAGCATTGTGTTTGTTTTTTATTTAAATTAAATTAGTTTTTCACATTTTAGCCAAACTTTCTAACAGCAGAGTTCCTGAAAATTTGTAATAAATTTGTGATCATAAAATATCGGATTCTGGTCGCTGTTGCAGCTTGTAGGAAACGTGGCGACACTCCGATGCGGGTATGTAAGTACCAGCATGAAGGCAAGTTGTCGGTGTGCCATTCGTGTCTTTCCGATGTGCTTGCAGTAAACGCGGAAATGTGAACTATGGCGACGTTATTACCAAATGCGTCGAAACTGGACTAACATCCTGTTACCCTTTTCTTGGCTGGTGGAGGGCGAACACCGGTAGCCATCCATGGGAGAACGAAAAATGTGCATGAGGCTGCATGTTTGTCGTAAACCACCGGTGTGGATTGCTGCTGCATCATGATAACGCACAGCTCCATAGTGCAAATGTCCAGTGAGCGACCATCGAGCACCCGCCCCACAGCCCTGATCTCCTCCATGTCTTCTATCATCAACAAAAATGGCACTGAAGTGCCGACGAATCCTTTCGGGCGAGCACGTGTGGCAGGGAGTTAACGGACTTCTTCACGGAGCAGGACACCGTATTTTACCAAACTGGTACCTTTAAACTGTTTCGTCGGCGGGGTGTTTGCCTCAATGCTGACGGCGTTTTGCCTGACTGGTATACCGTTCTTGGAATGTATGGATTGGTTGGTTGGTTTGTGGGATTAAAGGGACCAGACTGCGATGGTCATCGGTCCCGAATGTATGGACTTCGACCGAAAACACTTTGATCACTCCCGGTTTGATGCGACCCGCCACGAATTCCTCTCTTGTGCCAACCTCTTCATCTCAGCGTAGCACTTGCACCCTACGTCCTCAATTGTTCTGGTACCTGCAGACAGTAGAGGAGGAACTGAGCAACATGGACTACAAGAGGCGCCTTATGCGCCGAGAGGTAGTTGGCCTCTGACAGCAAGAGTGTACGGTTCTGAGTGCTAGATGTGCACACTGGCTAATGCGCTGTTTTGGTGTCTGTATGTATATTCCTTGCCGTTCCTGGAGACAGGGACAGTGAGTGGGTTGTGTGTACTTCTCTTTCTAAGACCCACTGCTCACTATAGGGACAAGTGTGTGTTTACACGAAACTGGACAGGCAGTAGTGCCGCTTAGGGCACTGAGACTGCCTTTAACTGACGTTGTGATCGGTTAAGCTGGTTACGGGTCTCCTTGCAGCAATACAGGGCGAAGTGAATTTGTGTTGTGCTTTTATGATGTAATCACGTCTGGAAGAAAACAGTGTTTTCGGGTGTGTTAGTCTAATACTGTTGGTTATGTTATTAATAAAGATTTTCATTACATTGTCACCGCAGAATCGCGGAGACTATTAAGATGTTTTTGTTAGGGCACACCTAATAATTTCTTTTAATACGGTTAATACACACGCGCATATCTTGTCTCAAGTGAAAATGTTAGACAGATATGCTCGATGAAGCAGCTAATTAACTTTCAAGCAAACCTGTATATAAGGTCACCCACTGAATTGAATGCGAGCACCAGTGTTGCCTTCTTCGTGGGCTCCGGTAGTTCAGGTAGCAGTCCTGATTAACGTTTTGTATGATTTTCTTAAATCGCTTAAAGCAAGAGCTGAGACGGTTCCTTTCAAAGGACACGGTTGGTCTACTTCTCCAGCCTTCCTGCCCCATGTTCACTGATCTCGTTAGCGACGAGATGTTGAATTCTAATTTTTACTTCTTCCATTTTTTTTACTTTTGAAGTTGGCCCATTGAATATGAAGAATAACTGACGTCAAAATGATCCTTCTTGACACAGTAGAAATATTAAAAGCTGCATCCATCGACCCCCCCCCCTCCCCCCCCCCCGTTTCTCCACCCTCACTCTCTTATCAATATGTCACAGATATATTTTCCATTTGATGCTCAGTTTTCTAACGACTAAGCAATACTCTATATAACCTTCATTTGTGCATCATTCAGTATGTCACCACACGACACACAGCAACTGCTCTGACAGTTAGGGGCAGCCGGCAGGGCTTACGCAGAACTGTTCTTGTTTCACTATTGCTAGCGGATTGTAAAGGGAAGTAAATTATCTTAGTGGTTCCATCAGACGGATCAGACGGATACTTTTAGCAGAATATATATGGTTTAAAAAAAATAAAGCAACTAGTGAGTTCGAACTCTCAACTAATTTCAGTGTAAGTCGATCATCGGCAAGTTTTTGTCCCAGCATCATTTTTGTGGGATCTTGTGGTATGGTGGACTGGATATTGCGCAGCATTGTAAAGGTCACTTATTCACTTAGAACTTACCACACACCAAAAGAAGTGATTCACCTCTGATAAGAATGGCGGCCTTTACTGTTGTTCAGAATCCTATTTAAACCACCTCCGGATCTACGATATTTCCCAACAGGGGTAAAAACTTGATAGTGGTGCCTCCCCCCCCCCCCCCCCTCCCATTTCCCACTTGAGCGTTTGAGGTAGAAAGTCAAAAATTTAAAAAAAAATCGATGTTTAAAAAATATGTTCATTTTGTAGTGTACATCTTTCTGAAGTGTTTGGTATATGAAACATATATGTTTGAGGAAATGTAAGACCTGTTATTAGGTCTTAAGTGTGCTACAGTGCAGTGCCACACCTCCCCACACCGCCTTCTTCCATCGCACGTCACCATATTTCGCTCCGTGGAATCCAAAGAGGTATATTTTTTAATGAAAGCCATCAAACCTATGTTCAGGACAGCGGAAATTGAATTGTCCCGTGGTGCCTCTCCTACTCCCAGTCGGCCGGTTACACGTCCTACTCTCCTTTAAAAAAAATTTAAAAAAATCGCTCTTTGCTTACTATTAGCTAATAATTTTCTCTATTGTGTGACATAAAATTAAATATAGGAAACGGAAAACCAGTAAAGACAAGAGACAAGCAAGACAGTACACTTGCCTTCTATCTTTAGGTCCCAGCATTTTTCTCTCTCTAATCTCGCTACAGCTTTACACGATGTGCTTTACTTTCTGCGAAAGAATCTGTTAACTCATCAAAGTTAATCAAACGTTTTGCTAAGTGAAATATCAAAATGTTGTTGTGTAATACTGACAAAGCTGTTACAACGAATAGTACCCACGACTAGTGCGAATTTCATTACATCTAACCTCTCACACCCTGCTAGATAAATAGGCATTTCTAATGCTGCAGCAACTGTAACATACGCCAAATAGGCGAGACTCTTTTAACAGATATGGTCATTTTTTTCTACTCATTTACGTAAATAAGGCCTATTACAAGCAAAAAGCTTTATGTTAGCAAATAGTTTCAAGTTTCATTCAAATGCTTCTGTTTCTCAAGCATGAGACAGAAAAATAGTAGTAGTACGAAATTTTTTATAAAATTGAAATCGTCATAACTTCTTTACAATATGTGTAATGTCCCCGTTTCTTCTCCTTCCCCGTTCTAAAAAACAATCTTGTCGTCATTAATTCTGCAATTACTCCTGCCATTGTCAAAACTTATTCCCCGAATAACTTCACTAACCCTGCCAGAATCACCGCTTTTCTAGCGTTTTTTCTTCGGTTATTCGTCATTACGTGTTCGTACAACGCATTTTCCGAGCTATTCAGAGAATAGCACATAATCAGCCTCTAACCAGGGACTGTACAAATGGCCCTTAAAAGCGTCCGATCCGGCAAATATTTTCTGTCAAAATTTCATTTTCTTGGATACACCAAGAACATAATATGTAATCTTTATTGCCTGTTATTCCTATTAGTCGTTTATTTCCCCCCTGGTTTTCTGAATCTACAGATTTCCCTAGTAATTATAACAATTTTTATCATTCGCACATCCGATCAACCACATACACAACCAGCGATTGGTATTCACTCGTTCGGGTTTATTCAACTCAGCTCGTAGAGCCCTGTCCCCTGTTGTCCGCCGGACAGTTTTTTATTTCTTTTTGCGACGGTGACTTCCCGGGCAGAGACATCACGTACACTATGCACACATTCAAAAATCAACTTATAATTTAATCAGATATCAACTTACCTTTTGTTCGAAAACATTCAAAAACCAACAGAGATGCATTTCAAAATCATATGAACAATCGATAGACCAACGTGCGCTCTATTCTAGGCGCTTCGTGAAACAAGGATTTTTCTTCAACAATATGAATTTGGCGCCCCCTGAAATCGCCACCGGGGCAAATTGCCACCCTCCTCTTCCCCCCCCCCCCCCCCTAGATCCGGCCTGGTTTAAACCTGGTACTTCCCACTGATAACTGGGTTGAAGTTGGTTCAGCTTATTTTATAACAAAGGCGGATTTCGCAGCAAATGAAATTCACCGCAACGATACTTATCCTTTTGGCAGCCAACATTAGAATAACAGCACGTTGGCCCTGTTTGGCCTCTTTTGGTAACAACGTCGCCACAGTTCATCTACATCTACATCTACGTGATTACTCTGCTATTCACAATAAAGTGCCTGGCAGAGGGTTCAATGAACCACCTTCAAGCCGTCTCTCTACCGTTCTACTCTCGAATGGCGCGCGGGAAAAACGAGCACTTAAATTTTTTTTCTGCGAGCCTTGATTTCTCTTATTTTATCGTCATGATCATTTATAACTATGTAGGTGGGTGCCAATAGAATGTTTTAACAATCGGAGGAGAAAACTAGTGATTCAAATTTCATGAGAAGGTGCCGTCGCAACTAAAAAAACCTCTGTTATAATGATTGCCACTCCAATTCACCTATCATGTCTGTGGCACTATCTCCCCCATTTTTCGATAGTACAAAACGAGCTGCCCTCCTTTGTACTTTTTCGATGTCATCCGTCAGTCCCATCTGATGCGGATCCCACACCGCACAGCAATACCCCAGAATATGGCAGACAAGCGTGGTGTAAGCAGTCACTTTAGTAGAGCTGTTTCACCTTCTAAGTGTTCTGCCAATGAATCGCAGTCTTTGGTTGGCTCTTCCCACAACATTATCTATGTGATCGTTCCAATTTAGAGTATTTGTAATTGTAATCCCTAAGTATTTAGTTGAATTTACAGCCTTCAGATTTCTGTGACTTACCGCGTTATCGAAATTTAGCGGATTTCTTTTGGTACTCACGTGATTAACTTTGCACTTTTCTTTATTCAGGTTCAATTGTCACTTTTCCCACCATACAGATAGATTATCTACATTTTGCAATTCGTTTTGGTCATCTGATGTCTTTACGACTCGGTAAATGACAGCTTCATCTGCAAACAATGTAAGACGGCTACAAAGTTTGTCTCCTGTGTCGTTAACACAGATCAGGATCAACAGAGGGCCTATAACACTTCCTTGTGGAACGCCGGATATTATTTCTGTTCGGACCACTCATGCAACTACACTTAAGAACTAGCACAAAAAAGGAAACACTGACAGTTTTAATTTAATGTTTTTGGGCAAATGATAGAAGATTTTTGTTGCCTACATACTGAAACACTTTGTTAGCCACTGTCGGTTTTAATAATGAATAATAGAAGTTATTATTATCTCTTCCGTGGCGGCGCTGACCTGTAAGCAAGACTGATAAGAGCCTTTAGAGAAATGTTCTGAAATAAATTCTTTAATCTTTTTTCTGTTGTTTCCAAGTTCAGGTCTCCAAAGCTGCAGAAATGATCGGTCTAAACTATGGCGCGATGATCCCGACACCTGTTCCCAACTCGCAAACATAGCAGCAGTAAATGTGCCACTCCCCGTCCTCAATTTCCATAAAGACTCCCAGCGATTTCAGGCACAATGACAAGAGTGCTTCACCATTTTTCTGTATACAAAGAAGCCCCTCGATGGCTTGCTGATTCTCCATTCATGTTTACAAGACACAGGTTGTGATTCTTACGCCGTAGGCCACTTTGGACATCTTACAGCTCCTGCAGCCCAGGACAAGGGTGAAGTCCGAACCCATTCAGTGGCTGGGAGAGATATGGACTTGGTGGTTTTCTATAGATACGCAAGGGACAGGCTGGCGAATGTGCTCGCACCGCTTAAGATTGGATACCTTGCGAAGACCTTGTCGGACAATGTGGAAAGTGCAGGTAACAGTTGACGTCTGCAGGAACTAATATAGAGCCTAGAAAGAAATGTGGCAGGAATACGAACCTAGATAAAAACTTCTGGTTGACATGAGCCATTTTCACCGCCTTAAAAAGCGAAACACATGTCGGTAACTGATGGACCCATGGGACAGACTGTAGACACAAAGCGCCAAGAACTCACCCAGGAATGCATGTGAAACTAAAGAACTGTGGAAGAAGTCAGCCTGCTTAAAAATGTTTTCTGGACAGTAAGATGGATGCTAGTAAATTATGAAGGCCAACAGATTCTTAGAAAAAGCACATATATGAGGCCGTCCAGGTCTCACATAGAGATAGCTGTTACAAAGAAGCGTTGTGTGGCTGCTTTCACAGCAACTAAGGAATGCTGAAAAGCATCTGTACTATATGTGACCAGAGCTGGAAATAGCCTTGACATCGAGCACGTAAAAAAAACGCCAGTTCTCCAGTCACACAATAGACCACGCAAGATAGAACATTTTCACCCTATTCTGAGGGGCGTGGTCAACAAACGCAGAGTACTCATTGAGTGGCAATGCAAATGTAATCAGCGAAGACAACTCCGTTAGCTAAGCAGAATGGGGAGACTGGAAGAAAATGTCAGTGAGAGACGGCCGTAGAGACCCTTCCATCCTTCGCCGAATTAGGCTGCTGACTTTGGATCTGACCCTTACTCCTATCCAACGTTCATCATCATTTTTTGATTCTTTTCCAGATTCATATTAAATGGACGAATCCCTAAGGTCCATTGTTTGAGAATGAAGCACTCGACTGACGACTTCAGTTCTTTGCCTAACGTCTACCTCCCGGGACCATGATATCGCTTCTTCGGCTACGGCAACACAAGACGGGACCGCAGAGACCGTGCCTGGGACCTGCTGTAAAGTCACGGGGCACCGAATAGGGCGGCCGACTCACCACCGCACAGCTGCGAGGCGACGTCTGCTGCATATACCAACACAAGGCCGATGACCACCAAGATCAGTATGTTTCCTGATTTACCGCATACGCTTCGGAAAGCTACGAGCGCAAAAATAATCTCTTGACTTCATGTCGATGTTTGTATACCCACATCAAAGCCGCAGTACGATGCGTATTAGCTGCTGCAACGCCCTCAAACGGAAACTTTTTGGTCGACCCTTATATCAATAAAAATAATAATGAGCCATCATGATTGGTTGTTGAAAATAAGAAATACAAGTAAATACTTTATATGTAAAGCGTTACATGTCAGATTATAGTGTATTTTTGCTCTCGTTTGGAACGTGTAATTGGCTTTTATGTAGCAATCACCATACTTAAATTACGGTTGGCTTAACTGGAGGCTTGTTCCAGTCAGACTAACAATTCTTTATTTAGCACACTAATATCTTACATATCTTTACATAAAGACGCTTGGAAGAAGGCTAGGGGACAAAGGACATCACATTCTGACATAATAAATGCAAGTGTAGAGCACCTTTAGATCTGCTTAATTAGAGAGAATGATTTAATCAAAGTGTCATTACTCAGGATCCTTTAAGATGCAGCTGATCTGTGTCAGCATGGGCTGACTTTACAGTCCATATGAGTGTAGCGGTTTTGTTTACCAGTAGTGCATCGTAAGTGTTTTTGTAATCGTTGGTTACCGCAAACTAAATGAAAACTAGTTCCCTAAAATTCTGTGTAGAACAGGAGGCGGGTAGATGTGTAATTCGATATCTTCATTTCTTTCATAGGCCCAGTGGAATCCGTCTTGCGATTTTCCTGTGTAACATTTTACAGTAATATTTTGTAACTAAAAGACCTTGACGGTCGGCCAGTAGCTCGTTTCCCTCATGCTCAACAGTAACCTTCCTGGAGAGTCCAAGGTGTTACCTACTGAACGCAGTCTTGCACTTTGCTTCCAGCTCTCCCATACATGCACCAGCTCAGCCCGTAAAATTTCATTCCGTCTCCGCTACTGCCTTCTCGGGCCAAGCCAGGAGCCATCCAAGTTTGTAAAATCACAAGTCGTCAATCGCTTCCTTCGGTACAACATAGCCTCTTTCGCAAAATCCTCTCGGCTTATAGTAGCATCAGGTGATTACGATCCCACGAGCTTTCGAAACAGCTCTCCTTGGCCATTGTGAAGTGGTGGCTGTGACGTCACTGATGCTCTCTTTCTCGCCCAAAATTACCATATGTAGCGAGGAAGGCAGTATCGGTGACTTCGCAGCCAGAAGGTCGGCTGTAGGATGGCTTGGTCACGGCGACACAGAAATCATTTACTACTTGACAATGCCCAGGGACAAAGTTACAGAAGATCAGATAATGGTAGCATGAGTCTGTCGAAACCAGTCATTTTGGAATAATAAAAGTGCCTAAACTGCGAACGTGGTGTGTAAAGTGTATTCATTTTCGACTATATGCGTTAAGTGTATTCATTTTCGACTATACCGATCGCCCACAGTACATGTGTACATAAATTCATAAATGGCTTTTTTGTTTTATGTAAGATAATCGTAATGGAAAACAATCGCACCTAAGTAGAGTTCTACAAGCGCACTGCGAGAGCAGAACAAGCACAGAGACAACAGTTTGACGCATTCAGCAACTTCACTGCTCAACGCAAAACGTCTCCCTGGGTCGCAATACGGCGGGCGCCAGGCAGCGTGGAGTAAGAAGAGGCCGAAGGAAGTGGAGGCGGCTCTAGTGCGGGGGCGTTATCTGCCGCGGGCGATAGCGGCCACGTGCGCCGCCAGAGAGGCGTCCAGAGGCACAATGCCTGCTAATGACGGGGCCAGATACGCCTGCCGGCCTCACGCCTCCCCGGACGCGACCCGTTCATTCCACCGCGCGACCTAACATTCGCTGCGAGTTCTCCGCGCTCCTGCGGAAGCTATCTCCATGATATTACCCTATGAGCAGCTACTTCACGCTCCTGCAATGGCCATCGGCACCCACAATTGCTGCAGCTCGGAGCGCCACCGCTCTAGTATAATATCGCATATTACCTATACCGGTTCAGCACCATCCAGGTGTGTTTTGCTCTGTCTGTCTGCTGGTTTATTCTGTTTGCTTGTATTGTATTGTGAGGAACGTCATTATGCAACTATTCAGACAATAATGCAGACTTAATTAGCTCACAGATATAATTAGCTACACGACAGCGGATAAAAAAGAGTATTGAAAAAATTAAAGAAAAGTAAGTACCTGATAGAAAACGATGCTTCGCACAGAAAGCAGTACAATAAGACTCATCCTGTATGAGGTACTAAAATTATCTGCAGGTTTAAAAATGGTTCAAATGGCTCTGAGCACTATGGGACTTAACTTCTGAGGTCATCAGTCCCCTAGAACGTAGAACTACTTAAACCTAACTAGCCTAAGGACATCACAGACATCCATGCCAGAGGCAGGATTCGAACCTGAGACCGTAGCGGTCTCGCGGTTTCAGACTGAAGCGACTAGAACCGCTCGGCCACCCCGGCCGGCTGCAGGTTTCATATTTTGAACTTGGCCACTTCTTGCACTGTCACCTTTGTAGTGGCATATTTTAGATCAATCCTAAAAGCAAAATTTTCTGATTGCCTTGTTTTTTCAGCCCCTCTTCACCAGTTTTACGCCATTAATTTCAGTCATACTCCCATGTCTGTGTGTACACAGTATATCACCCTCTGCCATACGCCCCAAACGTTGTGTTCAATCACGTAACACATTCCCCTTGCAGTTTTTTCTCCCATATCTACCGACGAGGAATTTTCCACAGTCTACTTCAAAAATCTCTTCTAGGATATTTCCAGGACCCAGTATACTGCTGGTCGCTGAAAGTGCAACAAAGAACAGACGTCAAAGACGAATGAAGATTATTACTTTTTAGTATTAGGACAGGCGCTTTTGTGTAGCCTCAGAAAGAAGATAAGAGTATCTTCATATACGTTTTGCACACAGCGAGAGGTTATGCAACAAATTTTTCATTCTCAAAACGCGTTTCAGTATTGGTTGTTCCTGAGACTATCACGTTATGCACAGTACAACAAGCAGTTAGTTCTACCAGAACACGTTGGAATTCCACAGATGTAGGAATGAGTCAAATCCAAACTGAACTCACGTTGGTCGGAATCCTACGACCGTCACATGAATATGTTTCTAATGTGTTCAGGAGGTTAATACTCAGCGCCATGCAAGCTTTTGGCACTCTGGACGCACGGCACAAGGAACATCTGTTGTTGCATGCGAGCAACACTGGGCGACGTCCCTTGCCACAACAGGAATCAAGGCCACCCCACTCCACCGCCGCCGTTCACGGCCCGACTTCTCCGACCGGCTCGCGCCAGTTCAAGACTCCTCCTGCTCGTTTGCCTGTCAGCCATAGACTCGTCCGGCTACTGTCCGTTCGTCACCCAAAGACACCTGCTCGTCTCTTCAGCAGTCCCAGACCGGCCAGCGGAGGCACTGCCCGCAGCCCGCAACGATCTAGCCGCCTCCTCTAGGCGACCGTGTCGTCACAAATCAATCGACGTGCCCAGCAATCGGGAGAGAAATTGCGCAGCTTCTACGCTAGCTCAAATAGACTGGGGTTTGAGGGTGGATATTCATAGTCAAAAGTGTGGCATGGAGTTCAGTGATTTTAAAAGAGTAGGAATTATCTACTCTAGAAAAAGAGAGAAGAGAACCACTTGTATGAATGTCAAGAGCTCAGATGGAAACCCAGCTCTAAGCGAAGAAGGGAAAGCAGAAAGGTGGAAGGAGTATATAGAGGGTCTATACAAAGTCGATGTACTTGAGGACAATATTATGGAAATGGAAGAGGATGTAGATGAAGATGAAATGGGAGATACGATACTGCGTGAGGAGTGTGACAGAGCACTGAAAGACCTAAGTCGAACCAAGGCCCCAGGAGTAGACAACACTTCATTAGAACTACTGACGGCCTTGGGAGAGCCAGTCCTGACAAAACACTACCATATGGTGAGCAAGATGTACGAGACAAGCGTAATGTCCTCAGACTTCAAGAAGAATATAATAATTCCAATCCCAAAGAAAGCAGGTGTTGACAGACGTGAAAATTACCGAACTATCAGTTTAATAAGACACAGCTGCAAAATACTAACGCGAATTCTTTACAGACGAATGGAGAAACTGGTAGAACCCGACCTCGGGGAAGATCAGTTTGGATTCCGTAGAAATATTTAAACACGTGAGGCAATACTGACCTTACGACTTATCTTAGAAGAAAGATTAAGGAAAGGCAAACCTACATACCTAAAATTTGTAGACTTAGAGAAGGCTTTTGACAATGTTGACTGGAATACTCTCTTTCAAATTCTAAAGGTGGCAGGGGTAAAATGCAGGGAGCGAAAGGCTATTTACAATTTGTAGAGAAACCAGATGGCAATTACAAGAGTCGAGGGGCATGAAAGGAAAGCAGTGGTTGGGAAGGGAGTAAGATAGGGTTGTTGCCTCTCCCCGATGTTATTCAATCTGTATACTGAGCAAGCAGTAAAGGAAACAAAAGAAAAATTCGGAGTAGGTATTAAAATCCATGGAGAAGAAATAAAAACTTTGAGGTTCGCCGATGGCATTGCAATTCTGTCAGAGACAACAAAGGACTTGGAAGAACAGTTGAACGGAATGGACAGTGTCTTGGAAGGAGGATATAAGATGAACATCAACAAAAGCAAAACGAGGATAATGGAATGTAGTCGAATTAAGTCGGGTGATGATGAGGGAATTACATTAGGAAATGAGACACTTAAAGTAATACAGGAGTTCTGCTATTTGTGGAGGAAAGTAACTGATGATGGTCGAAGTAGAGAGGATATAAAATGTAGACTGGCAATGGAAAGGAAAGCGTTTCTGAAGAAGAGAATTTTGTTAACATCGAGTATAGGTTTCAGTGTCAGGAATTCGTTTCTGAAAGTATTTGTATGGAGTGTAGCAATGCACGGAAGTGAAATATGGACGACAAATAGTTTGGACAAGAAGAGAAAAGAAGCTTTCGAAATGTGGCACTACAGAAGAATGCTAAAGATTAGATGGGTAGATCACATAACTCATGAGGAGGTATTGAATAAAATTGGGGCGAAGAGGAGTTTGGGTCACAACTTGACAAGAAGAAGGTACCGGTTGGTAGGACATCTTCTGATGCATCAAGGGATCACAAATCTGGCATTGGAGGGCAGCGTGGTGGGTAAAAATCGTAGAGGAAGACCAAGAGATGAATACACCAAGCAGATTCAGAAGGATGTAGGATGCAGTAAGTACTAGGAGATGAAGAACCTTGCACAGGATAGGGTAGCATTGAGAGCTGCATCAAACCAGTCTCAGGACTGAAGACAACAACAACAAGAACAACAGAAAAAGAGACGAGTTCTAATTACCCACTACCACTCACTCGCCCTTTATTTCTTCCATCTGACGATCCATCTGTGTAAGATTCGTGTATTTTTACCAATACAGTGGGATTTTAAGCTGGAGCGTAGGCCGTGGACTGGAAGTGGCTGGGGGTTGTCAGGCGCAAATACAATTCAGTAGTCACATCATTTATTGACAACTCCATTGTGTTGCTGCTGTTCTTGTTGTTTTAGTCTTGAGTCCGAAGACTGGATTGATGCAGGTTTCCACGCTATTCTTGTGGTATTCACGTCTTTATTTCCATCTACAATTTTTATCCCGCCTCCTCCCCCGGCCATAATCGCCCTCAGTACTAAAACGATGATCCTATTGTGTCTCACAATATGTCTTATCATCGATAATTTCAGTATGTTTCTAATCTTACCCATTCTTCTACAGCACCACATTTCAGAGACTTCTATCCCCTTCTTGACTGTACTGCTTATCGTCCATGTTTCACATCCGTACACGGCTACACTACAAACGCCTTCAGAAAATACGTCCTAACACTTAAACTTACTTTGGGTGTTAGGAAATTTCTCTTCTTCTGTCAACATTTTTCTTGCCATTGCGTGTCTACATGTTATATGCTCGCTATTTCGGCCACTGTCAATTATTTTGCTGTCCAAATTGCGACGCTAGTTGCTACTTTCGAAAACTCATTTGCTAAACTAGTTCCGTCAGCACTGACTGATTTAATTCGACTACATTCCATTACCCATGTTTGGCTTTTCTTGATCTTATATCCTTCTTTCAACGAACTGTCCATTCCATTCAACTGCTCTCTCTGACAAAAGTACGAAGTCATCACAAAACCTTAAAAACTTTATTTCTTTTCCCTGAACTTTAATTCCATTTTTTCAATTTCTTTAGTGCTTCAAGATTGAAAACAACAGGGATAAGCTACAAAGCTCATTCTCTTCTCAATCACTACTTCCCTTTCATGCCCTTCGACTCTTACAACTGCCGTTTAGTTTTTTTAACAAGTTATTTACAACTTTTCGCTCCCTGTATTTTACCCCTGCAACCTTATGAACTTGTAAGACTATATTGCAGTCAACTTCGTCAAAATTTCGCTCTAAGTCTACAAAGACTACAAGGGGAGGTTCGCCTTACCTTAACATATCTTCTAGAATAAGTTGAAGGACCAGCATTCCCTCGCAAGATACAACATGTTTCCCGAACCCAAGTAGATTGTCCCTGCCGTTGGCTTCTAACTTTTTTTCCATTCTTCCGTAAATAATTCGCATCACTGTTTCGCAGCTATGACTTTTTGAACTGAGAGTTTGGTAACATTCACACATGTCAGCATCTGCCGTCTTTGGAATCGGAATTATTATATTATTCTTGAGCTCTAGGGCATATTTCACCTGTCTCAAACATCTTGCACGCCAGGTGGAATAAGTTTTGTCGTGACCTAATTTCCTAAGGATATCAGTACTTCCGAAGGAATGTTGGCTGCTCCAGGGGATTTGTTTCCACTTTTTCAGTGCTCTGTCAAATTGTTATTTCAGTATCCCAACTCCCATCTCATCTTCATCAAAAATGCAAGATTGTAGTAAGGTCTTATGGGACCAAACTGCTGAGGTCATCGGTCCCTAAGCCTACACACTACTTAATTTAAGTTAAACTAACTTACGCTATGGACAACACACACACCCATGCCCGAGGGAGGACTCGAACCTCCGACGTAGGGAACCGCACGGGCCGTTACAAGGCCCCCTACACCGCGCGGCTCCATCTTCATCGTCTTCCTCTTCCATTTCTAAAATATTGCCTTCAAGTTCATTTCCCTTGTATATCAGTTCTATACACTTCTTCATACTTTCAGCAATCCTTTCTTTGCTACGTATTTTTTTTTTGTATGAGTTTTTGATATTCTTTTTGCTACTTCTCTTTTCTCCATACTTCCCTTTAATTTTCCTATGGACGGTATTTGTCTTTCCCCTAGTATTTTTTTTTTTTTTTTTTGCTTCTATGGACTTGCATTTGTCTTTTAGCTTTCCTGCGTTTCCATTTAGCACTTTTCGTCAATCTCTCGTTTTTTAGACGTTGTTACGCCTGCTTCATTTCCTGCAACTTTGTATTTTCTCCATTCGTCAATGAAATTCAGTATCCACAGTGATTTCGAAGAGTTTCAATTATGCATAATCTTTTTACCTATTTGATCCTTAGTCATCTTTCTAAGCCACCCATTTGTCTTCTAATCTATTCCTTTCACCTGATTCAGTAAATCGTTGGCTAAAGCCTCCTTTGAAACTCTCAACAACCTCTGGTTCTCTCATCTTATCTAGATTCCACCTTGGGGAGTTCCTTCAGTTTTAATCTACTGGTTACAGGCAATAAGTTAGGATCAGTGTCCACATCCGACACTGAGAGTGTCTTATAGACCAAAATTTCTTTGTTGCTGTTACACAGTCAGTCTGAAAATTTCAGTGTCTCCAGGTCTCTTTCAGGTATACAACGTTTTTTCATCGTTCTTAAACCATGTGTTAGCTATGATTAAATTCCACCAGGTGGCTTCGTCTTGATTCCTTTTCTTTAAAAAGCGTGAACTGTTTCGTTATGTTAGTTACATCATTAGTTGAAGTCACTTACAACATGGTACAGGAGTGCAATAGATATTAAACTCTTACCTCTATTGCTAGAATATCATTATATATGTACAACAAGGCTGCAACTTCCATTCGATTACGGCAGGAGACTGAAAAGATCAGAAGTGAGAAAGTTGTTAGGCAAAGAACTCCCATTTCACTAAAAGTGTTTTCTGTACACTTTATAGAGGTTTGCAAATCGTAGTCTGGAACAGCGCGACAGCTACGGTCGCAGGTTCGAATCCTGCCTCGGGCATGGATGTGTTTGATGTCCTTAGGTTAGTTAGGTTTAAGTAGTTCTAAGTTGTAGGGGACTGATGACCTCGGAAGTTAAGTCCCATAGCCCATAGCGCCATAGTGCTCAGAGCCATTTGAACTTACTCTTGTTGAAAAAATAGTCTTCTATACTTGGGACACATGAAAGTGACAAGCAAATAGACACTTCAAAAAATAAACGGGGGAGGAAATGGCCTTTAGTTCATTTGGGAAACCGAACAATATGGTAATAAACGAAATGCCAATGTGTCACAAAGAGAATGTCTACCACCAGCGTATATTGTCAGTGCTGATTTACTAAAGTGAAAAAGATCTTTAGGTACATGAACAGTAAAGAAGTGAGAGTTACCTACCCAGCACAGCAACGATACTTGTTGGGCATACTAAGAAGGGACAAAAGATCAAATGTATGTGAGAAAGGACAGTATTCGATGTTCGATGACATGACAGTGTTATGAAACTAAATTAGGGGACGTAGGACTATGGAGAATCTCTCTTGAACTACAACATGACAAGAGCAGACTTAGAGGAAGTCCCAGTGGAAGGTGTACTGACAACATGAATAAAGAAACAGGGCAGACGTGTATGCGAAAAGCTGAAGGTCTGGAAAAAGCCTGTCTAGATAATAAACTGCTGATGGTAACGAACTTTCTCCTCATAACATCCGCCACGCTCTACAATATGCAAGCCACTACCGAGCCGTCAATATGTACAGGGTTAATCATAATTGATAGCGTAAATAAAAATATGTGCATGTATGCGACAACAGAAACAAGAACGTTCCAGTAGATCGGAGTTCGCACTTGCACCTTTTGCAATATGGCTGTGAAAGTGTGTTTACGTGGTGCCTCTGGCGTTCTATTTGATGTATTTCCCTAGTTAGAACAAAATTATTTCAAATTGAAATTTTCGAATAAAGCCCCTTCTAATTAGGCTGATAACCTTTCCTTTCAGTGCCTGTAAACTTCTAATTACCCTCAGATTTCCCCCATGCCCATGGATGGGTACATGATATGTGCATTATGTGGTAACCAAACATTTAGCAGCTGATGTAAGACGACGTCTATCATGCCACTAGAGTTGAAGGTGGATTGCTCGACCTGGGATTGTACCTTGGCCTCTGAGAACACCTGCTCTGCTTTTTTCTGTTTGGGACCATCTTGTCTTATCCGGAGAGGAGAAAGGCCAAGATTTGTAAAGAAAACGTAAGTCGGATTCAATGCATTGGCGGGAATCGTCAGGGTGCCAGACGTCATTCGAAGGCGAGTACACAACCGGCGCCAGTGTGGCGGCAACCACTGGACGCGAAGTGAACACAGCAGCATTACACTGTATCGTTACCAAGTACACTCAGTACACTCCTAGATCAAAATAAGGTAACACAAAATTTTCCGAAGTCATAGCGATTACAGGGCTAGAAGAGGACATTGAACGAAATCTATATATCATACTAGACATTAAGAGGCTGGAAATGAAGTATTGGTGAGACTCCTCTCCCCCTCTTCCCAGACTATGGAATGTTACTGAGGACGAGTACAAACTAAACCCTAGGAGAGGGCATCATCCCTTCATTATCACGGCATGTCAGAGACAGGCGGGATAAAAGGGCAAGGCTGAACAAAGCTAGGGAGACTATGAGGAGTTAAGGGAGAACGAGAGAAATAGAGGAGAGTCAGTGCTGCTGAAAGCTCTAAAAGAGCTATTACTGAGAATCTTTGTTGTAGAGTTGGTGCGGTACCACTTAACAGTGATATGCAGTATAGACGGAACAATGCCATCAAATTACCATCTCTGTATAATGACGGTATATTTTTGTGTACGAAGCCCATCCAGTAAGAGTAGCAGAAGAGAAACAGGAAATAAACTACGAATTGCGAACTTCTCGTTGACGTCATTTCAAACTAACTCTCAGCCTTATCCTATTTCACAAGGAGAAATAACTTGGTCAAGGCTCCTTCTCACATACGCCACTCGGCTAATTCACTCCTAGCGAATCCCTGTCGGTAAAATCCTAACAATACTTACGTTTTTGAAGCGACAATTTCAGAAATAATGTGTAAAACTCTCTCGTTGATGCGTTTGAAGAAATGGGCAACGACTTTTACTGTCTTATCAGGATTTCAGAGAAGATACGTGAATGTCTGAAAGAATACGTAACACTTTGCAGAGATAAGTGTAGTACTGCATTCAAATGCGGGGGCAACACGTAGAACACTACCTTCTACAGGTACCAGTGTACAATGAATTGAAGTATGTAAGCGCTAATGCGGTATTGTATCTCTTATTAAGGTAAGCCATGGGTGAAATTTGAGCCCAATTACAGATGAATATAATGAAAATGTTTAAATCTCGAGTACATTTATCCCAAAGGGGGGGAAATAGTGCATACTGAAGTCAGTGACGAATCGTTTGTCATCTCTTATTTATCTGAACGATTTTACTTCTATTTCGGTATATTTTCCACCCGTGTTGGTTTTCTCTATCAATTGTCATACACTCCACCTAGAGGTTGCAATAGGTGGCTTGAGGACCAAACTGAGGCGTTAAATCCGTGAGCAGAACGTCATCCAACAGAACTTTGAAGTAGTACGGGAAATTATTCGCTTATAGGTCTCTTCTTCGGAACCGACATCTACCTCTACATGGATACTACGCAGATTGCACTTAAGTGCCTGGTAGAGGCTTCATCGAACCACATCCACAATATCCAATAAAACAATACCAATTGCCGTTATTTAGGTTTTATTTTTAAGGCTACCAGTGTCGACGAAACACTACGTCATCTTCAGGCCTGCTTCAATCGAGTAACCTTCCTGTTACAAAATACAGCAGCACTTTTAACTGGTAACGATTATTACGGGCATGCGTGCTCCTTGGACACGGATCTCCGAAACTGGTAGCCTTAAAAATAAAACCTAAATAACGGCGATTGGTATTGTCTTTATTGGATATTGAGCAGCGGTAGTCCCATACTCCAGACCGGTGATGGAGTTACATTCACCTTCACAATAATTTTCTATTATTCCCTTCCCGAACAGCGCTCGAAAAAACGAAAACCTATGTCTTTCCGTGCGAGCTCTGATTTCCCCTATTTTATTATGATGATCGTTTCGTCAGAAGATCCTAGGACAACGAAAAACGCCTTTTTTAAATTATGCCCTTCCCAAATTCTGTATCATGTCCGTAATACACTCTCCGCTGTTTCTTGAGAATACAAAACGTGCTGCCGCGCTGAGTGACCGCGTGGTTTAAGACGCCATGTCACGGATTGCGCGGCCCCTCCCGCCAGAGGTTGGAGTCCTCCCTCTGGCATGGGTGTGTATGTGTTGTTCTTAGCATAAGTTAGTTTAAGTAGTGTGTAAGTCTAGGGATCTATGACGTCAGCAGTTTGCTCCCTTAGGAATTCACACACATTTGAACAAAACGTGCTGCCTTTCTTTGAACTTTTTCGATGTTACTCCGTTAATCCTATCTGGCAAGAATGTCACGCTGCGCAGAAGTACTCCAATAAAGGACAGACAGGCGTAGTGTAGGCAGTCTCTTTGGTAGATCTGTAGCACCTTCTAAGTGTTTTGGCAATAAAACGCAGGTTCACGTTTTAGTTAGCCTTCCCCACAACATTTTCTACGTGTTCGTTCTAATTTAATTTGTCCGTAATTGCAATTCCGGGGTATTTAGTTGAATTTACAGCCTTTAGTTTAGGTTTGATTGATATATCATGTAACCGACATTTAACTCATTAATTTCAGCACTCATAGGTATGACCTCACACTTTTCGTTATTTAGGGTCAGTTGCCAGTTTACGCACTATACAGGTATCTTTCCTGAACCGTTTTGTCATTTGTTTTGATCTTCTGAAGACGTTACTAGACGATAAACGGCGGCATCATCTGCAGACAGCCTACGATGGCTGCTCAGATTCTCTATTAAATCGTTTAGATAGACAGCGACAGCAGTGGGCGTATAAAACTACCTTATGGAACGCCAGAAATCACATCTTTTACTCCATAACTTCCAGTCATTTGAGAAATGTGAGATTTTACGCTGTCTCGGGCCCATTGTGACAACGGCTACTTACGATTAATGAGACGTTTTAACACGACAAGTCATATAAACGTATTAGTTCTCCTTGTTGAATGCCTAGTCTGAATCGCTCGCGTGAATGGAACTGGAAGGCTTGGCTCTTCTCGCCTGTTGGAAGTGGGACCTGTGTGACGTCATTGGATGAACAGTTCGCGGTTGGGAGACGCTGATAGTGAAAGAAGGGGTTAGTTTTTGGAGGGAGGGCACCCAGGCTTGAAAACTTTTGTCGCGAGGTTCCTCGGCGTCCACCTGTCCGTCGATGCTTCGTGGTCGGTCTGTCTGGTTGAGGTATGCCAGTCGGTATGAGTTGTGACCCCGCCGTGACGTAGATTTTTGAAAATATTTCAGGTTCCATGTAGATTCTAGAGAATTTTGTACAGTTTTCTACTTAGCTTCTGGTACAGTCGTAGAACTGAGAATTACTTGGATTCAGTTTAGAGACCGACAATTTTTGCTGTGAGCTACAGCAGTTAGAGGAAAAGTTGTTTAAATTCGATATCTAATCAACATGAAAGACGAAGAGTGAAGCTATTCTATCTTAATTTGTAACTGTGAAGACAGTATGATGTTTTACCAGATAATTTATTCAATAATTAGTTTATGATGCGTTGGTACCCGCCTTTGGGGGCTCAAGTCGCATCGTTTATTGCTACACGGTATGTAGATCATCAGAGTGTATAGCCCGTGAACACTGGGCAATATTTATGATTTGTGAAAATTTGAATTGCTTGTAGTTGCGTAAATAATTTAGAACCTGTACCTAGGTTTCAACCTAGCAGTTGGTAGAATTCTGTCTATTTTTAGTGTCCATCCTACAGTTTTATTGTAAATTAAGGTGACACGCTTTACGTAAGCAATCTGCCTCTAAACGGTGAGCCGGCCGAAGTGGCCGTGCGGTTAAAGGCGCTGCAGTCTGGAACCGCAAGACCGCTACGGTCGCAGGTTCGAATCCTGCCTCGGGCATGGATGTTTGTGATGTCCTTAGGTTAGTTAGGTTTAACTAGTTCTAAGTTCTAGGGGACTAATGACCTCAGCAGTTGAGTCCCATAGTGCTCAGAGCCATTTGAACCATTTTTTTTCTAAACGGTGAGAAGCAGAGCCCTATTTTATTAAGAAATTTTATTTTAACACCCGTAGCGTCAAATTTATCATGTTTCACTACATTGTAGGCTAGCTTATTCGAATTCAGACAGACCTTACGTGCAAACAATGATTATTTACGCTGAAGCGCCAGAGAAATTGGTATAGACATGCGTATTCAAATACAGAGATTTGTAAACAGGCAGAATACGGTGCTGCGGTCGGCAACGCCTATATAAGACAACAAGTGTCTGGCGCAGTTGTTTGATTGGTTACTGGTACTAGAATGGCACGTTATCAAGAAAAAAAAAGTTCAAGTGTGTGTGATATCTTATGGGTCTTAACTTCAAAGATCATCAGTCCCTAAGCTTACACGATACTTAGCCAAAATTATCCGTAGGAGAAACACACACACCCATGCCCGAGGGAGGACCCGAACTTCCGCCGGGACCAGCCGCACAGTCCATGACTGCAGCGCCCCAGACCGCTCGGCTAATCCCGCGCGGCGTTATGAAGATTTAAGTGAGTTTGAACGTAGTGTTGCAGTCAGCGCACGAGCAATGGGACACAGCACCTCCGAGATAGCAATAAAGTGGGGATTCTACCGTACAACCATTTCACGAGTGTACCGAGAATATCGAGAATCCGTCAGAATATCCAATCTCCCACACCGTTGTGACCGGAAAAAAATCCTGCACCAACGACGACTGAAGAGAATCATTCAGCGTGACAGAACTGTAACCCTTCCGCAAATTGCTGCGGATTTTAATGATGGACCATCAACAAGTGTCAGCGTGCGAACCATTCAACCAAACTTCATCGATATGGGCTTTCGGAATCGAATGTCCACTCGTGTACCATTGATGACTGCACGACATAAAGCTTTACGCCTCGCCTGGGCCCGTCAACACCGACATTGGATTGCTGATGACTGGAAACATGTTGCCTGGTCGGACGAGTCATGTTTCAAATTGTATCGAGCAGATGGACGTATACGGGTATGGAGACAACCTCACGAATCCATGAACCCTCGATGTCAACTGGGGACAATTTATGCTGGTGGAGGTTATGTGATGGTGTGGGTTCAAAAATGGTTCAAATGGCTCTGAGCACTATGGGACTTAACTTCTGAGGTCATCAGTCCCCTAGAACTTAGAACAACTTAAACCTAACTAACCTAAGTACATCACACACATCCATGCCCGAGGCAGGATTCGAACCTGCGACCGTAGCGGTCGCGCAGTTCCAGACTGTAGCGCCAAGAACCGCTCGGCCACACCTGCCGGCGATGGTGTGGGGCGTGTGCAGTTGGAGTGATACGGGACCCCTGATACGTCTAGATTCAACTCTGACATGTGGCACGTACGCAAGCATTCTGTGTGATCACCAGCATCCATTCATGTCCATTGTGCATTCCGACGGATTTGGGCAATTCCAGCAGGACTATGCCACACCCCACACGTCTAGAATTGCTAGAGGGTGGCTCTAGAAATACTCTTCTGAGTTTGAACACTACCGCTGCCCACTATCCTCCCCAGACATGAACAGTATTGAGCATATCTGGGATGTCTTGCAACGTGCTGTTCAAAAGAGAGCTGCATCCCCTCGTACTCTTATGGATTTACGGATAGCCCTGCAGGATTCATGGTGTTAATTCCCTCCAGCACTACTGCAGACATCAGTCGAGTCCATGCCAGATCGTGTAGTGGCACTTCTGCCTGCTCGAGGGGGCCCTACACGACATTATGCAGGTGTACCAGATTATTTGCGCTTTTCTGTATATCGCCCAGACACATGTTGGCACTTTTTGCACTTTTCTTGAGACCTGTATAACAACACCAGCTGATGATGGCACAAATGTGCCGAAACATGTTAAGCCACTAAAAACAACAATTGTTTGTGTAACAGTTGCACCTGATTTCCCATGATTTAAACTGCTATCACGGCTACTGTCAGAGCTTCTAAAGCATGTGTTTATGTAGGCTAGGTTTGTTCTGTCGTAAGATGGGGTTTGAATTCGGATAGTCCTGCACTTTTACCATGTGAGCCAGTCATTTCTCACACAGAATTTCTGAAATAATATTGCCTAATGCTGACTATGACGACAGGAAGACAAGCACCATCTCAAGTTGCCCTGAATTACCTCGGGTGGATCGTGAGTTCAGAATGGTTTCAGTGAGTAGATCATCAGTCTGTCATGGCGGAGGACCCCTGAAAAGGCAGTCCCTGAATGCAATGCGGGAGTGTTTATTCGCCCTTTGGCGAGGAGCGTACTCGTGTGGGACGAGCGTGATAAATGTTGCGGTTATTTACGACCGCAGCAGTGTTCGCGTTATCGCTCCTCCATGACGTATGATGAAGGCTCAGCTCATCCGTCTGAACTCTTGGCGAGACCAGAAAGTGTATATTTCACGCGGCGCGTACCCTTGAATATCTCGAACGGCGGAGCAGCGGAAACGAAGTGTCGCCATTTAGAGCAACCTTGTGCCAACCGGGCCATCCTTTATCCCGCAGAGAAGAGGCGGCGTAATATTTTTTGCGCCTGCAGAGAATACGAAGTTTCGGGACATTTGCAACGGGAATTCAGATCTACGCGCGACCCAGTTTCAGTTAAATGAGCTGGAGCTGTAGGTTGTGCATGCGAAGAAAAAGCGTACTATCTCCCGCAGCACCTTGATGACCACACCTAGCAGACGGTATAAAAAAAACATCCAGCAGAAAAACACCCTGCGGGCTACACATTTTTAACTTAAGCGTGTAAGACGCTGGTCTACTACAATATGTTTGCTGCTCTCATCGTCTGTAATTCTTCATACTATCACTGTTCCGTTTACAAGACTTTATTTAAAACGAAGATAGAAACCCGTCCACTTCATATTTTCCATTTGAGATGCAGTCAAATGTTATCCAAATGACACAAACAAAGCGCAGTTAAAGAAGGCGCAGCAACATAACGTTTTTAATACTTAAATAGTTATTAATCCGTCAGATACCCTTCGAGCCTCAGCAAGATAATCGTCAAGGGTGAGACTTAAAGTGTATACAAAGTGTAGATTAGCGTTGAGGTTCGTAGTCCTGGTGAGAACAAAACATTTAAATGGAAGCTACTTCGAACATAAGCACAAAAAACTTTATTCAGAATGGTTATTATCACTTTTGTCTCTTAGAAACGATAAACAATTTTTTGAGGTAAGATACTTCACCATTTGCTGGTTTGTCCTTGTATTGCCATACTTTATTGAAAGCAGGCTGGGGCCAATACGAGTGCGCAATCATGAAGTTTTACTTATCACCTCGTAAAAAGAAAATGGCGTAATTAATACTTAATTTGTTGCAAATACGTGTAGTCCCCTTAGACACTGGACTCTTCCTTCCATGCTACTGCAGCACAGCCCTAGAGGGGCCAAAGCAAACTGTCACAGCCTATTGTTTTGATTCGGGTCCTCTAGCAACGTGCTACAATACTGTGCCACAGGAATTTCAGTGTGTAACAAGACTGCAGGCATATACTACAAAACAGAGAAACGTAGTTAGAGAATTTAATTTCTTTAGGTTATGATTAAAACTATGTGACTGCTCATCCTGTTATATAGTTTTCACTTACACCTACTGCTCTCTAACAGCTCTATCCCCATTCTCCATTAACTTAGAAATGGCACTCCGTTACTCACCTCTACGAAACCATGTGATAATATCTTCTCACTTGGAAGATATGTGGTATAATACGTATTCCAACCCAACTTGTATCGTCGATGTAAGAAGCAACAGCGGAAATAGCAGGGGAGCGTGTTATACCTTGGAACACTTTTCGGACCTTCGTGCCTAGATGTTTAATAAACCAGCGGATAAAAAATTGCAACTCCAAAAAACTATTAATTCATACTAATGAAATTCTGGGAACACTTTTCTTTAGGTAAAATATTTAAGTGATTAACATTGCAAGGTCACAGGTTAATAGAAGAACACTTCAACTCATTGCAGATGTGAAATACCACTAATAACCGCGGCACCGCCGGAAAGTTAAACACAAACCGCCGAACGTACATGCGTTGTGTTGTACAGGAGCCGAATGTCAGTTTGTGGGACAGAGTTTCATGCCTGTCGCCCATGGTCGGTGAATAAAGGGACAGTTAACGCTGTTTGTGGCTTACACTACAGCTGTCGTCCGATAATGTCGCATATGTGCTCGATTCGTGTTTCCACGAACAGTAGGAGACTGGAATAGAGCCGGCCGAGGTGGCCGAGCCGTTCTAGGCGCTACAGTCTGGAACCGCGCAACCTCTACGGTCGCAGGTTCGAATCCTCCCTTGGGCATGGATGTGTGTGATGTCCTTAGGTTAGTTAGATTTAAGTAGTTCTAAGATCTAGGGGACTGATGACCTCAGAAGTTAAGTCCCATAGAGCCATTTGAACTGGAATAGAAGGGAGAACCGATAGAGGTACTCAAGGTACCCTCCACCGCACGCCGTCAGGTGGCTTGTGGAGTATGGATGTAGATGTAGATGTAGATCGAGCAGGCCAAGGCATCTTGTCGACGCTCTGTGGAGCATGTTGGGTTTCAGCAGCAGTATGTGGGTGAGCGCTATCCTGTTGGAAAACATCCTCTAGAATGCTGTTCATGAATTGCAGCACAACAGGTCAAGTCATCGGACTGATGCAAAAATTTGCAGTCAGGGTGCGTGGGACAATCACGAGAGTGCTCCTGCTATCATAGGAAATCGTAACCCAGACCACAACTCCTCGTGAAGGTCCTGTGTGTCCAGGTCGAGAACAGCTTGGTTGCAGGCGTTCACCTGGCCGTCTTCTTACCAACACAGTGCCATCACTGGCACCGAGGCAGAAGCAGTTTTCATAAAAAAAAACACAACAGTCTATCATCCTGTCATCCAGTGAACTGTCGCCTGACACAACTGAAATGGCAAATGGTAGTGGGTTTGGAGTCAATGGAACGCGCGCCGCAGGGCCACTGGCTCGGAGCTGTCCTTGAAGGAACCGATTTGCAGCAGTTCTGTGTGTCACTGCGGTGCCAACTGCTGCTGAAATTGCTGCTGCAGATGCTGTACGATGCGATAGAGCCATACGCCAAACGCAATTTTCTTCCTCTCGGCAGCCCGTGGCCGTCCAGAGCCCGGTCTTCTTGCGACTGTCTCTTGATCATCGCTGCCAGCCATCAAGTACAGCGGCTACCTTCCTGCCAAGTCCATTTGCAGTACCGCCTAAGGAACGTCCGGCTTCTCGTAGCCCTGTTACACGACCTGTTAACGAAAACAAACATGGAAGAATAACTATCAGCCTATAAGAAAGCGAGATGATAGACCGATAAAAGTGCAGTGCTCTAAGTGGCATGGCAAAGAACCAAGATCGTGTTATAGGAAGTAGCTACATGAGTTTCACATGCATGACATTCTGGTATTGTGATATCTGCCACTTTGGCTTTAAACTTTCGGCCGTTCCTGGGAAGTTCGGTACTACAACAATAAGTTAACGAAAGTTGAGGGTATTTTTCTACGAAATGGCATCTTCACCACATGTCTGAGTCATATCAACAAAATTATATACGTAAGTGAAGTTGTATGGTCGTTTTAGAATCACCTTACTAACAGTAACGCGCACTGAACAGTATAAACATGAAAAGTTAGTACAAAAGAGGTTAATGTGAAAATGGATACGCACATTAACAGAACTGGGATATATATTTAAAGCTTGATTCGGTGTTATGCCAGGTGCGTTACCCATATCGTACTGAGAGATTAATGTGCTGTAGATTAATGGTATCATCTGCGGTATTAGCTGTTGATTAAATTTTTATGCACAATATTTCGTCTGCCGATTCAATCCTCTTCTTCGGCTGCTGTGGATGCCGCCGTTATGCGAAATCACTGCCTGGACTCCAGTCAGAGTTGTAGAAGTACATTCAGCGAGTACGCATGACAACACAGCTCGCAATAGCCTGTAGTATGCAATCACCAAAACGTATAACACAAAAGACAGAGTAAATGCAACATTCCACGGGTGTAGAGGTGTTGCGATGTGGTTGCAATCACTGTGGGAACAGCTGAACACATCGTCTTAGCGCTACCGTTTCATTACCCTGTGTGAAGCCAAGCAAGAGATGCAAATCGATCAATTCTTCATCGACACACCCATGAATATTGCTATGGATAATTATTAATGTACAAGTAACACTACCAAAAAAACAAGCACTATTACATGCGACTTTGAGAGCGAAGTGAGGGTCACTGTTGTCAACAGCAAATACCGTGAGTGAGTGGAACAATTTGTTTTCAAACAAAATGCACAGCCCATAATGTCGACATTTGTAGTGTGAGCAGATATTTTCAATGCAATTCAGGTACAAAATTAATCAAAGTAGAAAATCAAACTAATGAAATTACGCCGTAATAGTTCAACAGAGATCAGCGTCTGTTACATCGAAATACTCAGGAAATATCCAGATCAGTGCCCTTAATTATGTCGGCGGAGTTCGGGTTCAGTCAGTACAAAAAAGACTTTCTCTGCATATGAACAGAGGGTCTCTTAGACGGAGGAATCCGCAGTTTCCGTTCAAAAAATTGAGGATTTTGGTGGCAAAATGTAAAACATGCGTTAACGGTATATTGGCAGAAGACTCATAGAACACAGAGAAACTACAAATAAAACATGAAGAAAAACAATTATTTTAACAATATTTTCTATATGTCATCTCAGACTTGTTGATATTCTAATTGCCGGCCGGTGTGGCCGAGCGGTTCTAGGGGCTTCAGTCTGGAACCGCGCGACCGCTACGGTCGCAGGTTCGAATCCTGCCTCGGGCATGGATGTGTGTGATGTCCTTAGGTTAGTTAGGTTTAAGTAGTTCTAAGTTCTAGGGGACTCCTGACCTAAGATGTTAAGTCCTATAGTGCTCAGAGCCATTTGAACCATTTGATATTCTAATTCAAAAAAATAAAAACAATAATTTTCAAGATGGATGAAATATTTTATATGGTACAGAGTGAAGGAAATGAACGACAAGGAAGATGGTGGTCTACACCTAAGAAAGCCTTTGTAACACGGATTGCTTTGTAAGACGTATGCACGCGGTAGATAACGTCACATAATATATTAAAAACTTAGTGAAAGTTAATAAAAGTGTGGGGGCATGTTGCCAGACGTCTTCCAGTGGTCTACAGAAAGTCTGACGTCACATGGCCTAAGTCAGCGTGACTATGACGTAAAATGAGGCACCACGCGCTACACGAGGCAGATGAAGAGACTGGGAAAGACGGTGTGTGTGTGTGTGTGTGTGTGTGTGTGTGTGTGTCAATCAGTGAGCAGTTATAGTGCTCTGTGGTGGTGTTCTTCTTTACGACAAGGCTCGGAGACAGTGTTTGGATCACCTTACTCGAGGAGGAGTCATAAGGAAACTGGGAGAAGGACGAAGTGCGACGAGTATAGGCCAGGCGATTGGTATTGATCACAGCACTGTTTCACGTGCGCTGGAAATGACAACCGCACACACTGCAGCCGAAAAAGAGGAGGTGGTCACCCACGGTCAAATTCACCAACACAGCACACAAGAAGAAATCCACGGCAAACAGCAGGTGTAATTCAACCACATTTAACAGGACACACTCCATCTCACGCTCCACAGTAGCACGATGATTGCATCAAGATGGTCTCTTTGACCGACGACCGTTACGTTGTATTCCGTTGACACCCACACGGCTGCACCTTTTCCAGTAGTGTCAAGACGAGAGGGACTGTACCTATGAGGAGTGGGGCTGTGCGCTCTTCTCAGATGAGACTTTATTTTGATGGATGACTACTCGAATACATCAAACAGTACAGGTGCAAGAGTTCTTGGAACGAGAGGGTATTCAGCGAATACACTGACCTGCCGGCTCCCCCAACTTAAATCCCATTCAGCATATGTTGGGATGCGTTGAGGAGACGTACTGTAGAACACCCACATGCACCAACGAATATCCATCAGTTGTTAATCGTGCTGGAGGAGGAATGAGAGCCTCTATCATAACTCCTTACCAAATTGTGGCCACCGTGAGCGCGTGTTGAGGAGCATACCTTGCCGTCTCCGGTGATCACACACCTTATAAAGAACCATGTCGCACCTTTTTTATGTCCAGTGAACCATCATAAACCGCCGCGATTTCAGTATAGTTATTGTCCTTGAATAAAAGTGTTACTTGTGCCCTGGTCATTCGACATTTCTCTCACATACCTTCTGTACTACAGTGCAGCTGTAGGTTTATGTATGGTCCCAGTTTCATTGAGCTATGTTACTATGCAGTGGCATGTCATGCGGAAGTTACTTTTGGCCTAACGTTCTGCACAACCGTGTGCTCCATAAATCAATTAATACTGACGAAGTACATAAGAAATTGTTAATGTTCTTGTGCTCTTCAGTCCTGGGACTGGTTTGATGCAGCTCTTCATGCTACTCTATCCTGTGCAAGCTGCTTCATGTCCCAGTACCTACTGCAACCTACATCCTTCTGAGTCAGCTTAGTGTATTCATCTCTAGGTCTCCCTCTACGATTTTTGCCCTCCACGCTGCCCTCCAACACTAAATTGGTGATCCCTTGATGCCTCAGAACATGTCCTACCAACCGATCACTTCTTCCAGTCATATTGTGCAATAAACTCCTCTTCTCCCCAATTCTATTCAATACCTCCTCATTATTTATTTGATCTACCCATCTAATCTTCAGCATTCTTCTGTAGCACCACATTTCGAAAGCCTCTATTCTCTTCTTGTCCGAAGTATTTATCGTCCATGTTTCACTTCCATACAAGGCTACACTCCATACAAATACTTTCAGAAACGACTTCCTGACACTTAAATCTATACTCGATGTTAACAAATTTCTCTTCTTCAGAAACGTTTTCCTTGCCATTGCCAGTCTACATTTTATATCCTCTCTACTTCGACCATCATCACTTAATTTGCTCCCCAAATAGCAAAACTCCTTTACTGCTTTAAGTGTCTCATTTCCTAATCTAATTCCCTCAGCATCACCCGACTTAATTCGAGTACATTATTTTATCCTCGTTTTGCTTTTGTTGATGTTCATCTTATATCCTCCTTTCTAGACGCTGTACATTCCGTTCAACTGCTCTTCGAAGTCCTTTACTGTCTCTGATAGAATTACAATGTCATCGGCGAACCTCAAAGTTTTTATTTCTTCTCCATGGATTTTAATACCTACTCGGAATTTTTCTTTTGTTTCCTTTACTACTTGCTAAATATACAGATTAAATAACATCGCGGATAGGTTACAACCCTGTCTCACTCTCTTCCCAACCACTGCTTTCCTTTCATGCCTTTCGACTCTTATAACTGCCATCTGGTTTCTGTACAAATTGTAAATAGCCTTTCGGTCCCTGTATTTTACCACTGCCACCCTTCATAACGTTTTATCGGATTATTAACAATTTCTCTACACAATAAATTGTTAATAATCCGATGAAAGATTATGAAGGGGAATCTGTTGTTAATAACCGTGTAAGAATTATTTTCTCCGCAATTCAACTTCACAATAAATAGAAGACCTATTATAGCGTTTTTGAATGTTTTTTAAAGTTCTCTTGTAGGTTTCCGTACCTCAATAGGTAAAAACGGAACTCTGATTGAGCCGCTTTGTGTACGTCTGTCTGTCTGTCCAACTGTTAAGAATACTTTTTCTCAGTAACGGGTTTTCGAATCAAGTTCAAATTTATGTCCCGTACTGAGCTGTACGGTTTCTTCGCGGTGTAAAAAGATTAAACTTCTAAGTCACTGTAAACAAGAGCTACGGCCATTTAACTCAGATAATTTGATACTTGTGCAGTTACTCATCAAAGCTACAAAGAGCTTCTCGTTGGCCTAGAATCATAAATTTTAGCAAAAAGCAAGGTTTGACATTACTGTTAAAGAAAATATCAAGTTACTGTTAATTTGTTATTGTATCACATTTTTCTTTCATTTGTTACCCGAATGTCTGTCTGTCCGTCCATCTGTTAAGATCTCTGTTCGTCAGGAACGGGCAGACACATCAAGTTGTAATTTATGTCACATTCTAGGGTCTAAAGTCCTTTTGCGTTGTAATAAATATAGCCTCCTGAGTCAATGTAATCAAATAATATGGCCATTTATGTCAGATGTTTTGTTTCAAATGGCTCTGAGCACTATGGGACTTAACATCTAAGGTCATCAGTCACCTAGGCTTAGAACTACTTAAACCTAATTAACCTAAGGACATCACACATATCCATACCCGAGGCAGGACTCGAACCTGCGACCGTAGCGGTCGCACGGTTCCAGACTGAAGCGCCTAGAGCCGCTCAGCCACTGCGGCCGCCTCAGATGTTTTGATACTCGCAAACTCATTCCCCAAAACCTGTACTTAGCAAGAAGCCAAGTTTCACAGAAAAAGTAAAGGAAAAAAAACCCGAAAACTGTCAATTTCTAATTATATTATACTAAAAAATATTTCTTTGCCGTCTGTCTGCCGACTATCTGTCCGCCTGACAAGGGCTTTTTCTGAAGAAGCGGTAGATGTCTCGAGTTGAAAATTATGTCACTTAGTAAGGTCTACTGTCCGCCGGCGATGTAAGAACATGGAGATCCCTGTCCGTCATGAACGGGTACACACAGCAGGTATAAATTAATGTCACATACTAGGGTCTATAGTCATTTTCCGTTGTAATAAACGTAAGCTTCTAAGTCATTACATTTAAAGATACCGCCATTTATGTCACAGATTTTGAAACTCAAAAAGTTACTGATCAGAATCTATAGAGCACTTCCCGTTGACCTGGAATCAAGAACTTCAGCAAGAAGTAAGGTTTCACAATACAGGTAAAGAAAGAAATCAGAAATTTATTAATGTTTAGTCATAACTCAGGAAAAATACTTCTGTTGTCGTTTGTTATCCGACTTCAAATATAAAACTACAACATTCTCGAAAGTCTTGCAGTTATCGTGATCGATATCTTGTCAGTATCAGAGTCGGTAACAGGAAAAAACCGTTGAGATTCTCGATTCCCGGACTACATAAAATAACTTCTTGCGGAACACTCATCGCTCGATTTCCACTCACACCTGGCCATTTGTTCTTTTTTTTTCTTATTGTGATACCCGGGCGCTTAGACTAACAGTACTACAGATTTAATGAAATATGTAGTACGCGTGTGGTGCGTTGATGACTGCTGAAAATCGGAGCTTCGTCTTGGTAAGTTACGATGCTGACGGCCAATTGCAGTCGTGGCTATTTGGTGCCCGTACAGGTAGCGACTGTAGTATTGGTAGCGAAACTGCGCTGGCCTTTGTCGGCGGCGCTAGATGTGCGCATCGCGTCGCGTGCGTAACGCAGCGAACAGCGGCCTGTGTGCACGGCAGTCCACCCGGAACGCCGGGTCACGAATGCCGCCCGTGGATACCGGCAGCCACGGACAAGGGCCCAGAGGGAGAGACGAAGATAAGAGTAACAGAGAGAGAAACAGTGACGCAAAGCGTAAGCTTACCAGCACGAGCTCACGTTACCGACGCGGAATTACCTCCTCTCAGTGCTTAAAATACACTGCTGGCCACCGTAAATGCAACACCCTGAAGGAAGCATCCGAATCAAGTGAAATTTACACCATGGGTTTACAGCGATGAGATATGCAACTGATTAGAATTTCAGCGCAGACGCACATCACGCGCGCCTGTGGCGCCACCTCATAGCGCCATTTAAGGCTTGGCGATTTCGACGAGTGTACGTTCGGCACGTGTGTTTACCTTGTGGTTGTTTCACAAGATGATCAGTTATGCCTCGTAGACAACAGCGAACATCTTTTGATCAAGTATCCGAGTTCGACAGAGGAAGGATAGTGGCTTACCGAGATTGTGGCTTATCATACCGCTGGTCGTGTTGGACGAAACCAAACAACTGTAATGTGGATATGTGACCGTTGGATGCAGGAGGGTATGACGGACCGACGTGGTCGATCGCATTCACCTCGGTGCACCACTGCACGTGCTGATAGGAAAATTGTGCGCATGGCCGTGACAGATCGCTCAGTGACATCCCGAACCATAGCACAGCACATTGCGTCTGTAACGCATCATCCAGTGTCTGCGCGTACCACTCGAAGCCGTTTACAGCAGAGTGGTCTGTCCGCAAGACGTCGATTGCTTCGTCTACCATTGACGCAGAACCACAGACGTCTCCGTCGCCAATGGTGTGATGACAGACGGATGTGGACGGCAGAATGGAATGACGTTGTCTTTACTGACGAGGCACGCTTCTGTCTGCAGCACCACGATGGTCGGATTCGAGTGTGGAGACACCGTGGAGAGAGGATGCTGGACAGCTGCATTATGCACCGCCACACTGGTCTTGCACCGGGTATTATGGTATGGGGCGGTATTGGATATTACTCTCGCACGCCTCTAGTACGCATTGCCGGTACTTTAAATAGCCGGCGCTACATATCCGAGGTGCTAGAGCCAGTTGTCCTTCCTTACCTTCAGGGCTCGGCCACAGCCATATTTCAACAGCATAATGCGCGACCCCACGTGGCACGCATTGTCCAAAGGTTCTTCGTCAATAACCAGATTGAATTGCTTCCCTGGCCGGCTCGCTCTCCGGATCTTTCGCCGATAGAAAACATGTGGTCCATGGTTGCTCAACGAGTGACCCAGATTACATCCCCAGCTGCCACACCAGATGATCTTTGGCAACGTGTGGAAGCTGCTTGGGCTGCTGTACTCCAGGAACACATCCAACGTCTCTTTGACTCAATGCCGAGACGTGTGGCAGCGGCGATCTCCAACAATGGCGGCTACTCTGGCTACTGATTCTGGCAGGAACCACATGTCACAGACGTCTGTAAATGTAATCATTTGATACTTGGTCAACATGTTATCTACAAAATAAATCTTGTTGTGCTACCTCTTGTCTTTCTTGGTGTTGCATTTACGGTGGCCAGCAGTGTATATAAAATAAAATGTTTCTCAGCAGCCACGTATCGACGATGAGCGAGCTTAGATTCAGCGCAAGAGGGGCGAATGAAAGTATAATTCGTGTCCAGCTTTTAAAAAATATCCCATACATGAAAATAAAGTAAAATAAAAATAAAACAATAGCCACAATAAAATGTGTCTGTTCTAAAGCTCTCATCTTTGCACGTCAGTGAAATAGAAAGCTGATGCGGAGATGCAAGCAATGCAGCGTTGCTTCCGTCTGTGAATTGTAACGTGACTGGATCTTGTTTGGCACTGTGTCCTCACGGTAGCCGAGACTTTGTTACTGATGTCTGGCCACTCGTCGACGGCTGTCGTCGTCACTGTATCTCATGTGTGAGGAGCTTTCAACAACGACGCATTACAGTTTATTACGGGTTCTAAGAGTGCTCATTTTGGTATCACGTCAGCAGATACCACAGGCAGTTCCACTTGGTTGAAATGCGCCTTCTGGCTGACGTGTTCACGAATCAGTTGCATTGAAAGACGAAACATATTATGAGGCCGAACAATATGTTGAAGAATCCAGATCTGACACTGTACAAGCCTAAAATTTCCCATGGATAGCGAGGAGACGTGGCCGACAGCCATGATGAGACCAGCCTAAAGATGCACAGACTGTTCGAGCTGTGAGGGAGGTACAATACATTTCTGAGCAGGTTATTCATCAATAGCCGTCCCAAGAAGCGTGAGTGCTAGAGAGCGCTGGGGATTCCAGTTCATAGGTGGACTACTGAATGGCGTTATAAGAATATAGATAATATCTCGAACTTTGTTTGTTATAGGAAATTCTAAGACCCAAATTTGTATATATCTGGAGGGAAACGGTACCACACAGTCGGCTAATACCAAACATAAGACCGAAAGTTCTTATTTTCTTAAGATGCGGCATGGCTCAAAGGATAGTTAACTGACAGTAGCCAATATGTTGTTATTGTGGTCCTCGGTTAGCAGGTAAGTTTGACGGAATACTCCATGCCATACTGTCCTGCTCAGGTGTCTGCACCTCTGCATGGATACTGCAGTCCACACCTGCTCACTATACATAGTCGAACCTTCGGCCTCCCCTTACACCTTCTACTCCATACCAACCCTCCACTGCCAAATCAATTATTCCTTGATGTCTCAGGATGTGTTCCATGAACCTATCCTTTCCATTAACCAAGTTCTCAATTCAACGACTAACTTTTCATTGGTACACCTCTTTTGCCATCTTATGTTTAATATTTTTCTCTCAGCATCTTATCCTTCTTGGATTTAAGGGTCTCAAAGATCCCATGTTGTCTTACATGTTGCCTTCTAATGCTTCAATTTTGTGCTGTTTTCTGCCAATTATTTACGCCCTTCTTGTTGCACACTGTATTATTTTATAGAACCATGTAGTCTTGGGTCTCCCCTATGTTCTTTTACCAAGTGATTAAACTTTGAATGTTCTTGAAACCACTCGATTCTCCTTCAATCTCGTCATATGGCCTACCTAAAGAAGTCATCTGCAATTTATTTTACACATTAAAGTTGCTTGTAGTGATAACAAGTGGATTTCTGTGTCCTTTCTTCTCTTGCAGGTCTGCGTTTCATTATCTCAGAATAAAACAAACATTTTCCCATAAACATCATTTCAAACATTTGTGACTGGTGCTCTTCCGTTTCAAACTCTATGTTCTGCTCCATAGGTTAGGTTTGTTCTGATGATTGTACTATAGGGCTTCATTTTAGTTTTCCTTCTCAGTAGTTTAGACCCTAGATGTTTCTGTGTGAGGAAATAGCCTCTGTTGGAATTTTGTAGTCTTATTTTCACTTCTCGTTTTCTCTGATTTTGTCCGTCTATCACTGTGCACAGAAATCTGAACTCTGCAACCCGTTCGAATTTATGTTCGTTGGTTATTAGACGCGATAGGTTGTCTTGTTGATGCATTTTCTTTTCTGAGTGTTTACTCTTAGGCGAAGTATCGATGCTTCTTTTATGTTCTTCGACTAACAAGGAACCTATATCCTCATGCATCATGATATACACTTCTTTTTATCGTCTTCTAAACTTATAGTTTAGTTTTAACGCTTCCTATTTATAGTCACATAATAATAGCTGGTTAAGTCACATCCAGCAATAATAAATTATCTTTACCTGGAGACAGTGATTCGTCAATTATTATTGTTGTCGTGTGGTGTGCGCGCTGGAGCTCACATTTGAGTCAGTTACTTGGTCGGTTGCGTTCTTGAGATAGGGACGAGTTTAGATGTTTGTGTTGCAACATAATCCGCATAAATACTCATCCATATCGAGAATTTGTTCAGTGTAATTACTCGCTCCGCGTTCTCATTGTATCTGAAATTTCACTGTGAAAATGTTAATAATGTCAGTGGCATATAGGAGTTTTGGGATTCAAAGAGTTGTTTGAATTGTTTTTGAAGAAGAACGATTCCAATAGTAAATAACACATTTTATGATCCAGCATAAATGTTGCAGTTAAATCGTTTACAGTTTGTTTCATAATATGCTATGGAAGAAATATGTATGAGTGGCCGATAGGAAACGGATATGAAGTGGAGTAATGTAGCACTTGCTAATGTCTTCATGCTAGTGTTACAGATTCGTAAGTGCAGTTGTTTTCTACATAAGCTGTAATTACACTTTCAATCAATTCTTTTTTAATCCATAATGCCTTTATAATTTCGAAGAGTTCGTTCCAGTCTACATCAGACGTTTGCTCTGGCTCTCTAAAAACTATACATGTGCGTTTCTCCTTTCTTTATCTCCTAGGAAGGGTGACAAAATCGATATTGCCTCGTATTTACCTGAATTGCTCTGGGAATAAAATAAATCCTGTGAAAGGTCTGTTTCTCCCAGTCGTTCCATTCTCCTGTAGACAATTCGTACTATAATTTTGCAACCATAGCTTATTAAACTGATGGTTCTCTAATATTCAAATCTGTTATCACCGGCATTCTTTAGAATTTGAATTGTTTCATTATTCTTTGAAGACATTTCACCTGACTCAAGTATTTTGCCTACCTGACGGAACAAATTTTTCATGGCTTGTTCTCCAAAGGATGTTGGTAAGTCCGAGACAATGTTGTCTTCTACAGATGCCGTGTTTCGATTTAAGTCTTTCAGTCGTTGGTCTTAGTACCGCATCCCCTAACTCGTCTACAACCGTTGCCTATTCCCTTCACATAATACGGTTTTCAAGTTTCTTTATTTTGTAACAAGGAGCTGCAGGCCTTGGTGACGTGTTCTGCTGCCTGCTCGTAGCACTTTTACACGTGGGAGGGCTTGAGCGTAACTTTCGGTAACAAGTGGCACGACCGCAAAGCATGTATGACAGTTTTTAATTAAGTGATAGCACCTGAAGACAGAGCTAGAATGCTCTGAAACCGTTCATGCAGTTAAGCAAATAAATCCTCATTACAATTGAAGAGGATTTCATATACACTCCTGGAAATTGAAATAAGAACACCGTGAATTCATTGTCCCAGGAAGGGGAAACCTTATTGACACATTCCTGGGGTCAGATACATCACATGATCACACTGACAGAACCACAGGCACATAGACACAGGCAACAGAGCATGCACAATGTCGGCACTAGTACAGTGTATATCCACCTTTCGCAGCAATGCAGGCTGCTATTCTCCCATGGAGACGATCGTAGAGATGCTGGATGTAGTCCTGTGGAACGGCTTGCCATGCCATTTCCACCTGGCGCCTCAGTTGGACCAGCGTTCGTGCTGGACGTGCAGACCGCGTGAGACGACGCTTCATCCAGTCCCAAACATGCTCAATGGGGGGCAGATCCGGAGATCTTGCTGGCCAGGGTAGTTGACTTACACCTTCTAGAGCACGTTGGGTGGCACGGGATACATGCGGACTTGCATTGTCCTGTTGGAGCAGCAAGTTCCCTTGCCGGTCTAGGAATGGTAGAACGATGGGTTCGATGACGGTTTGGATGTACCGTGCACTATTCAGTGTCCCCTCGACGATCACCAGTGGTGTACGGCCAGTGTAGGAGATCGCTCCCCACACCATGATGCCGGGTGTTGGCCCTGTGTGCCTCGGTCGTATGCAGTCCTGATTGTGGTGCTCACCTGCACGGCGCCAAACACGCATACGACCATCATTGGCACCAAGGCAGAAGCGACTCTCATCGCTGAAGACGACACGTCTCCATTCGTCCCTCCATTCACGCCTGTCGCGACACCACTGGAGGCGGGCTGCACGATGTTGGGGCGTGAGCGGAAGACGGCCTAACGGTGTGCGGGACCGTAGCCCAGCTTCATGGAGACGGTTGCGAATGATCCTCGCCGATACCCCAGGAGCAACAGTGTCCCTAATTTGCTGGGAAGAGGCGGTGCGGTCCCCTACGGCACTGCGTAGGATCCTACGGTCTTGGCGTGCATCCGTGCGTCGCTGCGGTCCGGTCCCAGGTCGACGGGCACGTGCACGTTCCGTCGACCACTGGCGACAACATCGATGTACTGTGGAGACCTCACGCCCCACGTGTTGAGCAATTCGGCGGTACGTCCACCCGGCCTCCCGCATGCCCACTATACGCCCTCGCTCAAAGTCCGTCAACTGCACATACGGTTCACGTCCACGCTGTCGCGGCATGCTACCAGTGTTAAAGACTGCGATGGAGCTCCGTATGCCACGGCAAACTGGCTGACACTGACGGCGGCGGTGCACAAATGCTGCGCAGCTAGCGCCATTCGACGGCCAACACCGCGGTTCCTGGTGTGTCCGCTGTGCCGTGCGTGTGATCATTGCTTGTACAGCCCTCTCGCAGTGTCCGGAGCAAGTATGGTGGGTCTGACACACCGGTGTCAATGTGTTCTTTTTTCCATTTCCAGGAGTGTATATTCCTTCTATCTTTCAACTTTTCGTTGCTTGCTTCGTACTAGGTTCTCATCTGAGCTCATTATGTTAATAGGGCTAATTTTCTTTCCTCTATATGCTCCTTCATTTGGCTGTAAACCGCACATATCTAGCCTGAGCTTATTCACAATTCAACAGCTTTGAATTTCTCCTCTAGCCATTCTTGCTTTGAGCTTTCCAACATCTGACCGTTTCATGTTTGAGCGGTGTGAACTCGCTTCCACTTGCTTCATTTGTTGCAATTTTATAGTTCCCGATTCATAATTTCACTTTCATATTTGGTTATCCAAAGATTAATATCGGAGCTTTTCTGTTTTACTCGTCGTGGCTCTATTGTCATCACTAATTTATCTCTCTATGCTATCCATTCACCTTCAGCTTTATTTATTTCCTTGATTTATGTTAGTTGTTGTCAGATGCTCCCTTTGAAAATTTCTGAAATCTCTGACTGATGCAACTTAAGCAAATCGCATCTCCTTAATTTCCTATGTTACTGAAACTTCTTCAGCCATCATCTGCAGCTCAAACGGAAAAAATTGTTGTCAGAGTCGACATCAGGTCCTGCTAAAGTTTTTCTGTGTAAATTTATTTCATACATACTTCTGTTACCATTACACTGCGCTCTTATAACCTGTCTGGAAACTTCCGGTGACTCCAGTTCTCTATACATAATTTTCTTTCATTACTTTTAAACCTGCTGTTGAGTTGATTAATTGTTCTCTGAGCGAAGCAGTATCAGGAGTCTTCCTCTTTGCTTACTTTCCTCTTCTCCGTTTCTCCTATTAGTTTACCTTCTCTTCTTTTTCCTCTTTTCTAGTTCCTGTCCGTTAATGCGTTAAATTTTCTTATCCCTTAACATACCGAATTATTTTGTCTCATCATTCATTTTCTGAATCTCTTCATCATCTTTTCTCTGCCTGGTGATGACTGGGTGTTGTGTGATGTCCTTAGGTTAGTTAGGTTTAAGTAGTTCTAAGTTCTAAGGGACTGATGACCATAGATGTTAAGTCCCATAGTGCTCGGAGCCATCGAACCATCTTCATCATCTGCGGAGCTAGCAGCACGTAAACTTGTAGTGCTGTCGCGGGTCTTAGTTTTCATAAGATAATGCGTCCGCTACGCTGTTCACAATAATTTATGTCATTCCTATATTCTTGTTCACTATTAAATCTGCCACCATTTGTGCCATATTTGATTTTGTGCCTATAATTTTTACTCAGTATCCCTTCAGTTGTGTACATCCTGCCATCGAACTTCGCTAATATGCAATGTCAGTTTCCTTTTCACGTTCTTTCACAAACTCCTAGCCGCATCTAAGTGTAAGTGTTCTTGGGATAGGCTATTGTGAAGGCGAGGAATGGTGTTCGGGGGTAAGTCTTCTTTTAATCCTAAATGGGTGATGGCCTGGGATGGCTACGCTATTTTTGCGAATGGGAGTTTCCCTCAGCATGACCAGTTTTTCCCAGTACCTGTTAGAAATCAACTTGAAAAGTCCTGTCAGGAAGCAACTATTGGTAAAAGAACAGAGACTGACTAATAGAAATTCCTGCATTCGACTCCTCAACTTGACTGTCAGAAAAGCGTGAACGTAAAATATTGTCGTGGAGTGGTTTGGAAGTCGTGAAATCTGGAGTGAATCTACAGCCCTTGCGAGGTGTGGTACTGGATTCGAGGGCCCCGTGGGACGGAACTGAGGTTTTAAGAGTTTGCGTGTATGAAGTCGGGAGTGCGTGACTCTCAGTAATCAATAAAGTTGTTCTTCTGTTACAGAAAACTGAAATAGTTGCGAAGCGCGTTTCCCATGCCATGGGTGGACGGGCTCGACAGTGTTTCAATTTTTGTGAACGAGGCTCTTGTCTCACCGTAAGGTGGTGGACATCAAACCATGGAGACATCACATAACTGCTGTTAGTGTTTGATAGAAGCGAGGCGATCTTCACGTGGTTCCAATGGAACCATGAAGTTTATTGTTTTTGTGTTTTGCGTTAGACTTTTATCCAGTTTCGTTTAGGGAAGTGATTATCGGCGGTGTGATGCTTAAGATCAGTTTAACACTGCTTGCGGTGCACAATTCCCAATCCTCTGTTCGTATCTGAGAGTCTTTAGCAAGTAGTGGAATTTGGATTGTAACAGTACATTCATTAGCGGTATACAAGCAGTGAATTTTAATCCTGACTGATGGGCCAAAGAGAGGCCGGCGACTCTTAATTAGACAGCTGATATTTGTATTGTAGCATTGCTCAGATTTAATTCGGGTCCTGTAACAATCGTTTTCGAGCAAACCGGCGGAGCAATATCGAGTAATTATTTGTCTCGCACCAAGAGTCCGTTCAAACAGAGGAACCCCTTCATATTAACTCGTTAACTGTTCGTTTTTTTTGTCTAATTATGTAATACTTAAAACTCACAACGGGTCTCTCCTTAACTTCAGATTTCATTGTGTCTGATCAGAGTACACAATAAAACCATCGCCACACTCGAATAACAACTTAGGTATACTACAAATTACATATTTTGTTCTTCGTGGGGAGCAAAAAATGTTCGAATGTGTGTGAATCCCTAATGGACGAAATCGCTGAGGTCATCGGTCCCTAGACTTACACCCTGCTTAAACTAATTTAAACTAACCTATGCTAAGACCAACACACACACCCGTGCCCGAGGGAGGACTCGAACCTCCGGCGGGAGGGGCCGCGTAATCAGTGACATGGTCCCTCTAACTGAGTGGCCACTCTGTGAGGAGCATAGCTATGGAAATGTTGTTGGACAATAAAGAGATCTGACTGAAACAAATATTTTTATTTGCTCTTTACAATGCACGTAATTCACATTAAATTGAGAAAGAGCGAAGTTCTCTACAGCCTCAATAGCAATTACAAAAGACGACGTTGTGAGGAGGTAGCGGGAGGTACCATTTTATACGGAAAACTGTATGTAGAAAATGGAACAGCTGGGTAGCTCTTGAACGCAAGGTCAATCGGACAAAACAGATAGCAAAATTACAGTTAAACCGGCAATACAAGTTGCATGGCAAAACAACTAAGTTGAGAGTTGCTCAGAATAAGGAATGGGCTATCGCAATTGCGACACTAGCCTTTCCTCAAAATCAGCTAGAGCGCAACAATCATCACAAGATAGCGGGTGGGGGACGAATAGCCCAGAAACTTCATTTCCGTCCCGGTTATGAAACTTTAAAAAGCAACTCCACCTGTAGCGGACGACCAAATGCTTGTGCCAATGAGACGAAACGGAATATTGCGTATTTCATGAAAAAGAAGGGGATTGTAAAATAGGTAAGTTAGAGGTATTTTAACAAACAGAAGGTAGGTACTAGTACATAGCAGTGTCCCACTGACTGGGTGGCCTTTCCGTGCCAAGCATGGTCGCGTAAACTACTCATTTCACTGGGTAAACCAAAATTTTGGGGCGAAAGCAGTCGGCTTTTCCACGCTGTTCATATGGTGCCACTGCTTCGCGTCATTTGGCACCTGTACAAAAAAGACAAAAATGTCGTCCTCAGCTACCTTCAGAGGGTAGCAAGCAGTAGCCGCACGCCGGCATCATTCCTCAGGGACGACACGCACCAGCTTTTGCCAACAAAAGCTTGGAGCGGGCAGCAGCTCCATTTCCGCGAAACTTCTCAACTCCACTAGGAAGATTGCTCTTCCTATTGACACACATTAAGTGACTTCTGCCGACAAATAGGAACAAGATACCAACTGGGAACGCACCTCCCCAGCGATAAAAATGCAAGTCTTTCCTTCCAAGCAAACATGCCCACCGTTGTTAATAAAATAAGTGGCAGTAAACGAAACATTATCGCACAGCAGTATGTGACGGTCACGTCAAACACTGTATGCCAGTGTTAAACTTCAATTTATTTTCGTACGACCTGTGATTAAAAAAACTGTAATTCATAGTTTGTTAATTAATATTTTCCTGTGTTAATATATATAGAATTTTTAAAAAAAGGTAGAAAATTAGCGATTGGTGACATTCGCACCAGCGACTTCATGGTTATAAACTGCTACTCCAAAATCAGTTACTGGCGACTACCTTTGAAATAATGTTGCACTCAACAGAGTCCGGATAGCTTTCAATCTTCAGAGACTACACGTCGATTTTTTTTAAGAATTATGGCTTATTGCTTTAGGACATGTATGTATGGACACTGACCTTCAAAGCCTAAAAGTATGAACAAAATCGAAAAGGGCTGATCTGTAAGGTCTAGCCGCTAGATAAATGTCGTATCTAGGTCAGACTGAAGTAGTAGAAGAAATTTTGAAATTTGAACTAGAAGTTCGTGATTTGAGCTAACGAAACAAGTTACAAGGCCTCTAAGATGTTCGACTGCCCTTTAAATCCTCCAAAGAAAACTACTTATGCCTCAGAAGCTGAAACCTAAAAGTGGTGCAGGTAACTGATTTCATAAATTCATTTCAAAATAAGACTTGCAGCAAATCGGGACTTCTTATATTTATTTTAATACAGAATTAGATACGAAGTTACATACTGACGGCCCTAGACGCTGAGCGACATACACGAAGAATTAAAAGTCGAGATTTCGAGTTCGAAATTAACAAGAACGGGTGAACGCAATAACGAAAGGAACGGCAATTCAGTGAAGAACGGTGGAGCTGAAACGAGGGAAGACCGAGGCGGATCGAACTAGATGGATGTAGAACGCGAAATACCTCAAGGAAACGGCCAAAGATCAGACTGGCGTACTATTTTACATCGTTATGATCCCTGAATTAACCGACGACATGCAGCTCTACTCAGAACAATCATCTACTGTTAAGTACAAACGAAAGCAACATCGAGCTTCATGCAAGTTTACTAGGCAACATATGCTCTCATTATGCACAAATGATTTATCAGATATGGGCCTATCCAAATTCTTTGTTGAGGGAGCAGTCACCTACAAGGAAATGTCGTTGCTGAAAAACAGTAAAGAAATTTTGTACTGTACTCCATTCATCATAAGAATAAACCTCATGTGAACATTGTAAGTAGGCTGTTTAGGTTTTTATGTTGGTAAGAGACGTAGTGCTCTGTACGAAAATCGCTGACTGCGCTGTGTGCTGTCTATGGCTGGTTGGACTCATTGTTGGAATATTCACTAGTGTATTGATGGGCATTTGGATGTGAACAGCGCGTAGCGTTGGGCAGTTGGAGGTGAGCCGTCAGCACTGGTGGATGTGGGGAAAGAGATACCAGAGTTTTGAGAGGTTACTATGAGCGAACGATCTGGACGTGTGTCCATCAGAAAAAGGAAATTTTTAAGACTGGATGTCATGAACATTTGCTAACTATGTCTATCAGTAGTTAGTGCCTTCAGTAGTTAGAAACATTTATTTAGATGGCAGTATTGGTGCTCGCTGTATTGCAGTAGTTCGAGTCCCGAAGATTTTTGTGAGGTAAGTGATTCGTGAAAAGTATAAGGGCCATTCTTTTGTAGGTTTGATTGAAAGTCAGACTGCGTTGCGCTAAATATTGTGTGTCAGTTAAGCGATGATCAGAATAAGTGAAGAGAACACTGTCTGAGTACGTTGAGTTTTGCTCAGCTGCTTAAAAATCAAATAACGTAAGAGTTTTACAGCACTGTCATTCTTTACATTCAAAGTAGAAGATTCAACATATATTCTTCGGCTGTTGCTGGAACCTCATTGGATTTCGTTCCACATGAAGCAGAATCCTATCTGTCTCGAAAGCAGTCAAGTACGATAATAAGGATACGTTTTGCGCTGTGCGTTACGCGTATATGACTCCGCGATAATACGCAGCTTTACCGGCTCATTTAACTTGGGAAGCACTGGCCAGCCACCTGGTTCATCTAAACTGCAGTGATGTGAAAAGTTGTAGTAAAGGCGTAAAAAGAGACGATCAGGGAAGAACATAGCCTTGAATGACATTTATTTTTTGAACAGAAGGAAATTATGGTAAAACTCAGGCGATATGCTGCTTAGGTGATCTGGAGCGAAATATGCTCTCGATCTTAGCTAATATTGTACTGTAATTAAAAACGAGAGTGATGAAAATTCCAGACTTTAAAAAGGGTAATTTTTCTGCAGAAGCTATGTGCGACGTAAAAGCGCACTGCTGGGATTTCACCATGTAGTTACATATTGAAGCCACTGAAGGTATTACAATAAAAATGGTTCAAATGGCTCTGAGCACTACGGGACTTAATATCTGAGGTCATCAGTCCCCTAGACTAAGAACTGCTTAAACCTAACTAACGTAAGGACGTCACACACATCCTTGCCCGAGGCAGGATTCGAACCTGCGACCGTAGCAACAGCGTGGTTCCAGACAGAAGCGCCTAGAACCGCTCTGCCACATCGGCCGGCGAAGGTATTACAGTCAGGCGTCTGGTAATCTCTGAACTTCTTCCATATCGGACTCCGAGAAAAGTGGTACACTTCAGTACTGCTACGCTGATACCGAGGCGATCAACAACAGAACCCCAAGCCACCAGAAAATCCACATTTCCTCATCCTCCTCTGTTATGACGTGCTGTTCGGCATTTCGCCATCGTTCGACAGTGACGTGTCACAAAGCTTTGTGCACAAGTTCCAGTTAGTTGAACTTAAATGCAGCATTTGTACAGTGTGCTCGACACCGTGAAAATTGTTTTCCGTGTTTCAACGACGCTTATCACTTTGACTCGTGTGAGAACACATTTTTCCTATAAAATAGTGGAGATATTCAAACAAAGAGCATTTGATTTTTCATTTTTCTCAAAAAATTTAATTGTGTAATGTTCTCTTAACTTCAAAATCTGTAACAATCTTTCATAGTATATCGATAATTAAGAATGTGTATTTGCAGTGAAAACCAGAATTCTGCGTGTGATATGTAATTAGAAACCAGCAGACGTGTATTATTCTTGAAAACAATGATGGTTAAATATGAGTTAATTACCACATATAGATAAACTTCATACTTAAACGATTTAGGTATTCAAACGGAACAAAAAACTTGTTGATGCCAACGGGATTCGAACCACCGCGCATTAGCCCGCCAAGATTACAAATTCAGTTGCGTCTCTTATATTTAGTATGTCTCTCAATAAAATTCAAAGCTCAGTATTCACTGTAATGTCGTGAAAAACATTAAGAACAATGTGTTTCTAACCATTAACGGTGTCCGTGCTCGTGTTTCACTACGAAGCAAGAAGCATGTCATCCATTTTCGTGGTGTATTTGAACAGTGAGACAATCAGAGCACAAGTAGTACTTACTGAGACTGTGACTGTACAAGATTTTTGAAATAAAAATTACGTAGCTAAAGTTTGATTAAGAAAAAGGTTGATGGCTGTTAATACATCAGAATGCCTTCAAGTTTCATTTACAGTGACATAGTAATAAAGTATCTAATTCATAAGATGGACCTAATTCGAAGAGCAGAACAGCACGAGTGTTCGGGAGCTACGGCTGCCGACCAATCATCGCGTTTGTTTTGTTTACATCAGCTTTATTCTTATGATGAATGGAGTTTAGTTAGTGTTCCCATCCAGTAAATGACAGCACAGCTTAAATATACCTTTGGAGCCTGTTACGTCGTTTAAATATCTTTGATTAATACAGGTAAATGATATAAAATGCAACAAACAACTAGAATAAATAACATGGAACCCAAAATGAATGCAAGAGTATGTTGGCAGGCTCCTGAGAATGTGTGATGCAACAGGTAGAGACACTGAACATGAGACCATTGCGTGATCATCTCCAACATTTACTATCCTTTGGAATGGGCTGACGAAGAACAAATTCGCAAACGCGGAAATACGGTCGCAATAAATTGTGTAAAAGTGCAACAGAAATTTTCAGAAGAGATATTCAAGGAGCTCCAATAGCCGTTGAAATGAAAAAGTGGTTTAAATAACAATTGCGCTCAGTCATTCTCATAGCTCAAATGCCTATCTCACGAATGTTTAATAATATTAGTAGAAAATAAATGCAGATATATCCGAAAATATTTTCCATGCCACAGTGGCGAAAGAAGTACAATTGCCAGTGACTATATATTAACACAAACAATCCTCTGACACGGTCTGCACAGTGGCTTGCTTGGTGTGTTTGTGGTCTTCGCAGAGGATCGGGTGACAGAAATACAAACACATTTACAAAGGAAATTCTCCCCCCAACGTAGAGCGGGGCTCGGAATTTTTCCATTTCCGCTGACACAACATCCGCAGCGAGGAGACTGAAATTCTCATTTGTCAGTTCGTCTGCTGCGCGGGACATTATACTGCCACACGTACTAGAACCCTCGTATTTTCTCTTTCATTTCGTAAATTTAAGAGAACTGCGGTAAAAATTAGAGTTACTCTTGTGTGAGTAACATACATGAAGTTTCGTTTGTCGGTGCTTTTTCTGCCTGTGAGCTGGGATAATGGATCTCATATCCCATTGTTCATTGTACCGGCTGTTAAGGACTTTTAAATGATACTCGTTAACAGAAAAACAGCAATTAGAACCAGGCCACACTTGCCCTCTTTAATATACACCGTTATTAATACTGTGTCTAAAGTTTATATCGTATTCATATCGCTGGTACGATCCATGACAGCGCATATCTCGACAGGTAGTAATTTTTGCAGTATACACAGCATCCAATTCCAGTGCAATAATGTAAAAACTGACGACGTGCCAATAAAGCGAAATTAATCGAAGAAACCGAGAAAGAGAGGCTAACTTAATATGTTTTGTAAACAAGGAAGGCATCAAACAAAGTATTCAGTAATTGCAATAAAATCTTAACTTTTACCTATACTTTCACATATAATTAACGATTTCGGTAATTACTGCCAGTAGTGGGGCTGAATCAATTATAGGAGTGTCTGCATTGGTGACATATATACCCTTTACCGTTTGACGACATGTAACATTGCTAGGTTTTTCAACCTCCAAGCGTCCACACCTTTGACATAGCTCAATTGACCTATGTACAGAATGATGGGAAATTCAAAACTTGATGAGAAATTCAAAACAGACTGGGTTGTCTCACACCTTCGTGATGTCAGACCTAAGTTCCTGGAGTGCAATGGAAAAAAATTCAAAAACGCAAGATTGGCAATTCAAAATCACAAGATAGCAACCTGGGCATGCTATGACAGTCTACATCATTGGTTCAAATGGCTCTGAGCACTATGGGACTTAACATCTGAGGTCATGAGTCCACTAGAACTTAGAACTACTTCAACCTAACTAACCTAAGGACATCACACACATCCATGCCCGAGGCAGGATCCGAACCTGCGACCGTAGCGGTCGCACGGTTCCAGACTGAAGCGCCTAGAACCGCTCGGCCACACCGGCCGGCTCTACATCATTATCAGGTCAGTTAATTCCATGATAGCTGACCTGAGGATTCAAGGACAGTCCGCACGGTTGTCAGATTTCTCTAGCCCTATGAAGTAGTCAGGATCTAATACGGTTGACCCGAGGGATATGGGCATAGGCTGCATTGTTACCATGTCTTTTGTACTTAAGTATAGAAACTGGTTCTAAGTTAAAAACGATGGGATATTCAAAATCATTGGTTTTCCGTATTTCTATAACATTAGAGTTAACTAGCCCTAAGTTTAAAATATTGCTAGTTTAGCTGTCCAAATTCAAACACTTTTCCGACCAACCCTCTGACATCGCTGATTCGACAATTTTCTCCACCACACTTCTGATGTCACTATTTAAACAAATTCCATCACTCATAATTTTGCTGTTTAAACAATTTTCACTTCTGTATGGAGATGACTTGCCATAAATTTAAATATTTGTCGTAGGAATAGGATAGAAGCTATAGCATCTACGTTTAACCAAATAACGCACAGTGGACGTCTCCCTTCTGTGATCAGTATCTGGGTGCAGGGTGGTGATGGAGAACCGGGACAACATGTCGACAAAGTCTTGCCTGGTACTCGACTGGACCCAGTGCTGCACTTCCTCACCTAGTCTGGGCATCATCTGAAGTCCACCACTTCACCTGCTCCCACAGACCACAGGCAGTTTAAGTGTAGTGTTCTGTGTGCAGGCAGCTCGGTACAGCACAGATATACAGTATTTCTCACCATTTTACAATAGACTCTTAGCTGTGACGTCTAAGGGTTGGGAATAATCACTGTCTATTTTGAATTTGCAACCTATTTTTAAATATCCCGGAATTTTATATAGATGACACATGACCTATGTCAGAGATGTGAGGAGGAGGGGGATGTGGCATTGTTGCATGTCAATGAGGGGTGAAAAATCTAGCATCTATGCAGATTGTATGAGAGCTGGTACAGCTCAACTAATTGTTAACAGAAGAACAGCAATTAAAACCAGGGCACATTTTTCAATCTTTAATGCACATCCTTAGTAATATTGTCCTACATTGCACATGTGTAATTAATTTCACATTAAGTGAACTAAGATCGTCCTTGTACTACATAGTGGTTACATCAACACGCGTTTTTGACAGATCATAATTTTTTTTTTACAAAGCATCTAATTCCATTGCAATAACGTAAAAACTTGTGATATGATAATCTTAAATTTATAGAAGGAATGAGTGCCAGAGAAACGAGTGAATTACCTGATATTCTGCCAATGTGGAAAGGTCAAATAGGGCAATAAATAATAGCGATAAAATCGTAACTGTTACACAACCTTCATCTCCGATTTTACACGCAATAATCGGTTTCGTTGCTTACTACCATTTTCATTTCTGACGAAAATTAATTGGAGTTTTAATGCTTCGACCGAGAGAGATGGAACAATGGTACAGAAAGTCGTTGTAACAAAGATAGTTGCTCAAGTCCCTGTCCAGTTATCGGTATCGATGTTTCCTGTGGCATCCTTAAAAAGGTCCAGGAAAAAGTTGGGATGATTTTTTTCGAAAGGACTCGTCCGAATTCATTCCCTGTTCTTCCTCAGAATGTGATTGTGTCTCATCTCTAACGACTCCATCGCCGACGGGACGTGAAGCAATCTACCTACTTCCGTAACGCTTGAGCTGTCAATAAACTGTCATGCTAAATGGAGATGCTGAAGATAATAGTAAATATTCTACCTTAGGGTTACCTTATACACAGAATATTTTATTCAGCTACCGAACGCTACATCGACCAAGCTTAAAATTAGATAAACCTAAATTAAAAAGACCGGCAGATTGGCTTAAACTGTTTTACAAGTCCTTGGTATATTAGGAAATGTAAATAGCATTCATTTTGTTAGTACGTGAAATATGCAGGGTCTCTCGAATGATCGACAGGTACACCCATAAGTCCCATACTCAATATATATTTGTTTATTTCTCTGTCCTTGAACGAACGTGTCAAAACTGAAATCATTTTGAATGCACGATACTCGATTTGTGGTGAGACGTACCTATGAATTTCCTTGAGCACCTCCTTAGTCTCTGAACATGGGCGTTAATTCTTGGGTTTCAATAGTTTACAGCCATTCTCAGCTTCGAAATGTAATGCGTCCGAGACGAACTAGGAATTCAGTCTTGAAAAGTAGAACAGAGAGAGAAATTGTTCTAATCATGACAGAGTGCATCTTGTGGCATTTATCTTCGGAAGGACAAAAGTCCAGATTTTGCTACAAGAGATCACGAGTTGAGGAAGTTTAGCAATGTGTGGGTGTCATCAAGCCTCCAAGTAAGAGTCCTGACCAGCTTGTAATCTCCTAGTGACCACTTCTAATTGTCTGCTACACGATAATGCGTACACTTACTCGAGCATACTGTCAGAATAGGACGCTATCAGTAGCGCCCACTACCTACAGTAACACGACCTACCTAGTACCTTGTACACTAACATTATACGAAACCGAACCTATCAGCAACGACTTATGTCTTGTTAAAGTATATATGTCAGTGTATTTATCTCTAGCATACGTGAGGGTTTTGTTTTCGATGCCAAGAAATTTCCTCGTTCGTCCCTTGTGTAAAATTAGTATTGAGTTTTGCTTTTATTGATTTCAAATGTGATGGTGTGTGTCTTTTATAAGGGGAAAAAGAATCTCTTGTTATATTATAATTTAATTTCTGAGTTTTGTCACCACTTTCACTCTATTAAGGTTTAGTGCACTAGTTGCGCTAAGGCAATCTGAAACGTTTAATACATTTGAAGCCAACAGATATAAATCTGGATGCAGGTTTTTAGAGTTTTGTGAAAAAAGGGAAACTCAGTTGCAAATGTTTTTGGTGCCTAGCAAGGCGAAAGATTTGTTTTTTTTTTTCTGTTGGCTTTTAAGATGTGTTATCATCAACTATTGTGTGTTGACACCTATAATGCATAATATGCTGATTGTTTATCAACAGACGGTAACTTCAAACAGCCGGCATGTTCCACTGCCCCGTCCACGGGCCTATTGTCTCAGTATCTTATGCCTTCATTTTTTATTTTTACCTTTTAAATTTTTTGTTTCTACTTTATCTGAGTGAGAAATTGAAAATCATGAAATACGGCAAGTGACTAAACAACGTCTCTTATTTCATGAATATCAGTTTCTCCATCATTTTTTGTAAAAAAGCCAGAGATTTAAACATTTTAAATTCCCCGTGTCATACAGAGTGAATCAGGAAGAAAGGTTATGCTTTGATGGGTATTAGTATCGGTGGTTCAAATGAAGATATGCCATTTTCTTAACCGTGTCCGAGAAAAAAACGCGTGGCGTCGGTAGCATATTGTCCTTCACCAGCAGTAACATGCGAATAAAACGAAAGCGACGTTGTGCTACGTAATGTGGTCTTTATTGACCATTTAATGCATGTGGTGCGGCATTATTGATGTCCAACCAATCAGTCCAGTTGTTTTAGATAACCATCTTAATGGAGTACAGTATCTTGATTTCCTTCAGAATGTGTTGCTAGAATACTTGGGGCATATTACTTTGGCAACAAGACGTCATATTTATTTTCAGCACGATGGAGCTTCTTCGCATTCCTATCTGCCAGTAACGCCCTACCTCACTGAAAGTTGTCAGATTGGATCGGTTTCCATGGAGTCATTGTTTGGCTACAGAGGTAACTCTTAGATTGCTGTTTTCGGTAGTGTACTCCGAAACGGTTGGGAGCAAGACGCTTGTTCATATGACTTTTTCGTTTAGAATCATTATCACCCCTCAAAGCTTGTACGTTTCCTCCTGACTCACCCTGTGCTATTCTGTCTTTTAAGCTTTTGTCTAGATCTAAGTATCTTGTTCTTCCTGTTTCGACGAGACGAGCAAAGGGAATCTTTTAATCTCAAACGTAGCATTTACTGCTTCAGCCTGTTTGTAAGAAATTACACATTCGTAAGTTTTTGATTTAATGAAGAGTTTTGTTTCCTATGACAACCTTCAACAATATTCCTGGTCCTCTGCCGCTGGTTCAAAACATTCCAGGCCCTTCAGTCCGGAATCGCGCGACTGCTACGGTCGCAGGTTCGAATCCTGCTGCGGGCATGGATGTGTGTGATGCCGTTAGGTTAGTTAGGTTTAAGTAGTTATAAGTTCTAGGGGACAAATGACCTCAGATGTCAAGTCCCATAGTGCTTAGAGCCATTTGAACCATTCCACATTTCAGGTGCTACACTAAGATTTTCCATCCACTGATTGACAACATACTCTGCGAACTGTGGAATGTTTTACATTTTCTCCCGTGAACATTTTGTCCATTGTTACCATCACACTTCATCAACATTATTCGGTCTAAGATATGGCACTGCAGTACACATACGGCAAAACAGTCGGTCTTCTCCTGTCTCAGTGTAGTCATCCGTTAATCCCAGTTCTTTAATTTTCTTCGGCAGGTATTGATTGCAGAGAAAATTGCGACTTTTAAACCGCCCTATGGTATTTTGGACTAGTCTGGCTTATGTTTAAAGGACACAGAATATGTAACTGTTAACAGGATTTTGATTCCGAACTCTGCTCGATCTATGGAGACTAAACAGATTTGCTGATAAGTAGGTACTTCGTGCGTGTGGCACGGAGGAAATATGATTATACGATTTTTTTTTCAAAAAATATTTATTAAATGATATCAGTAATTAATCCCTCACGATCACACAGTATAAAGTAATTTTTTTTCTTTTTCTGTTTTTTCGGTAAGACGTTTCCGAGTAGTTTCAGGTTACTTACCTAATTAATTTACAGGCTCTTGTTGCGTGGTGGAAAATAAGTATTAGGATAAAACGAATGGCCTAAGCGAAATCCAGCCACCTGTCTCGCCACAATAAGTGTCAGTTTTATGAACGCGTGAGCACAACAAAAGCTCAATGTTGGGAAATGTGTTTAGTGAACGAGTTTTTCTTTGCAAAATGGTTGACATACCATACTAAACTGATTGCATAAGGGTGGTCCCCTAGCGGGTTACTTGTCTTAAGAAGTAATTTGCGCGTCATGCCCGGCACGAAAAAGTCACAATGGGGGTAAGTAGTATTAGGTGTCCCCCAGGGTTCGGTATTAATTCCCACACTCTTTTCATTGTACGTAAATGATGTATCATCAGTTTTGTCCTACTGCAAACCCCACATGTGCTCTGAGTTGTCAGTACGGACCAGTGTGCACTTTAAATATCTGCCGCAGGATTAAAGCTCAACCAATCCAATACCTAAGCGGTACTGGTTGGTCATTCTAGGCTCATCAGCCCGCAATATCGGGAATCCCTACAATCCTTAATCCAAAATGGGGCGAATATCAACTTCTTTCCCTCAGAAGGAGTCTAGAAGTAGTAATAGATGAAAGTCTGACACATAACCGCGGTGTGGAAGAAGCCATCAGCATCTCTCTACACCCTACAAAAATACATAAAGCTCTTCCCTAATGACTTGAAAAAGAAACTTGTGCGATCACTTATACGTCCAATAACTGATTACAGGAACGTCCACGGCGCCTGGAACTGGCGATAAATGTCTGTGTTCTTTGTATCAGTGATGTTGGATTCTCTGATCACAATTCACCATCATATGCTCAGCTATCCACGCTGCGTGCAGACAAGAACAGAGAGTTACATACGACATGTCTTCTTTACTGTCTTATCAACGAAGACTGTTTCTCATCTCTCTGCTCGGTCCTAACGCTCTTGTCTCAACAACACGGCAGAAATACCCCTTGCCATCAGAGCAAAATCCTTTTCTGTTCCACTCTATCGTTCAGCCGCTTTCTAGAAGCCCTTCTCAGTAGCAGGATCCCGATTTTGGAACATCTCCCATATCATATTAGAAAACTGAATAACATCTCCAGCTTCAGGAGACAATAACATATACTAAAGCATCTACTATAAGGAATAACCCTGTAACTACGTAGGCTTTCCCGGCGTAATAAGTCTTGAAAGTCTTTTCGGGTTTGCTGCCGGAAGTCAGAAACCGTGATGGGCGGCGCATGCGCCGTGTACTGAACGGTGGCCTATATAGGACGTCGAATTGCAATCTTGCGTCAGTTCTCAGCGGGACTCATCAGCAGAAGCAGCATTCCCTGAAGATGGCGAACAGTTGGATCGCCGAAATATCGAGTCAAGTTGATTTTAGGACCCGGCAGCAAACCCGAAAAGACTTTCAATAACCCTGTACATCCCCCTTCCCATCTAGAACTTCGTCATTTCCCAGTATTCTTGGCTGATGCAGTACATTTCCTTTCCCCAGAACTTCGTACATCAGAAAAACTTTGTTTTGTACACCTATATATCTGGCACTATCATTACTATTATTATTGTAATTGTTATTGTCATTACTATTACCACTATTAGCGGAAGCAGCTGCGGTAGTACTAGTACGGCCAGTATAAATTCTCTCAGCTTAGTGTAATTTACTCACAATGGCGCTTCAGACGCTCAAATCAATTTAATACTACCTGTCATATTAAAACTGTTATTTCTTAGGTAACTGCGATGTGAAAGAAAGTATGTACTAGTATGTGTGAAACCCTGGTTCGGTGTAAGAGAGGGCCTGATGAGACTAATCATCTAAAGTTAAATAAAGACAGAGAGTCACTGCGCGAGGTTTGCTTTTGCTTCAACGGATGGAAATGGAAACTTGGCTTACTCCCTAGTGACGTTGTGGACACGTGACGTGTTATGTAAAGGACATACACGGAGCAGAGACGAATCAGATTTCAGATTAGAGACGACAATGGCTTCAAATCGGGAAATCTACTTCGAACTAAGTGAACATTATTGCTGATCACCTACATACCTCCATGTTTGATTCTTCTACACCGTGAATGCGTCTTCTAACAGAAATTGTGCTATAGTGGTTTAGGAGCTACGTATGGAACTCACACTGATGCCTTGGCCATCAAATGCGCCTTACCTGAACGCGATGGAAAATGTAGGAAACGCTATAGGGCGTCAGCTCCGCACCCAAAAGCCACCTACCCGTAATTCACGGGAATTTCTTGACTTGTGAGTCGATGTTTGATTCCATATACCTGCAGAAACCTACGAAGGACATGCAGAATCCACGCTACACCCAATCGCTGCTGTATCTCTTTCTAAAAAGGACCAAGCTGTCGTAATGCATTGGTCCATCGTTGTAAATATCCCATCCTTATACAGTGAGTATTATGACGGAAAACGTAATATCCTTCACATAGTAAGGTTAAGAAAGAGATGGTTGATATTTCTGTTTACCTACTGGACTGAAGTTCTTCGCAGACAGAACGATTTAGAAACCTGTGACATGACGATTGGTATTCATGTTATATATTCAAAAATTGTGATCGTATGCACTCTGGTGTCTTAAGGTGTATAAATTGCTGCGAAAAGTGATAACCAACCATTAACCATCACAACTTTAACTCTTAAAAGGAAGTAAGTGCTTGGGAGGCACTTATGCATTTTTGTTTTGTTAAATCGACAATGACGTTTGCACTGTTATCAGGAAAGCCTGTTTGGGGTCATACAATTTGTTTAACAGTCTTGTGATGTGAGGCATTGTTGTGGTGATGGTTAGACGTGCAGTAACAGTTGCTGTCTAACATAGTATTTTGTCTGTGAAACACGTATCTTTAGTCTGTTGGACACGTATTTCTAAAAGTGATACTTCTATTTCTGTTGAGCAGAACTAGATGCAGCCAACCGCCTTTTTTTTGAGACATTAGTTTAAATTACAAATCCTGTCATTTTTAAGTTCATTATACAAGTGAGAAAAAGGTGACGAATCGAAGTATTGAGAGGAGCTGCTCCAACTTTTGAAGAAAAACTTGTTAGAATGCAGGAAGGAGCAGATGGAAATAGAAGATTTATTTTAGACTATTGCTTCGTTTTCTCCTAAAAAAGTAACCTCCAGGGCTTCCTCTGATGAACAACAATCTGCACAGGTGACAAATCAACTAACGACTTTGGTTTCCTTTTGTTTGCAAAGGGAAAATGGATTTTATTGAGACATTGTGGAATAATCGGGTCTACTGCCGGATGTTTGTGTCGCTCTGGCACAATATTTCGGCCACGTAACTCGCTGCCTTCTTCAGGTGCTACTTGAGACTGCCGTAGTGTAGGATCTTGTCCAGTATTTATGCCCAGAGGGCTCTGGGTGCTCTCTGCCGTCCGCGCCTGCCTCCAATACGGCAGTCTCAGGTAGCACCTGAAGAAGGCAACGAGATACGTGGCCGAAATATTGTGCCAGAGCGACACAAACATCCGGCAGTAGACCCGATTATTCCACATGTCAAGATCTCGCCGGAAAAGCCTGAAGAGTTAAAACGATTTTATTGTGAATCGGAAGACCCCAATAAAAATATACCAGTAGCACAATCCGGAGAATGCGAGATGTAACAAGGGCTGTTATAAATTCAGGCCACAGTAGTAAGATAGAAGATATTTGGTCTTTGATGTGTGATGGGTGATGATAAACTCATAGAACTAATTATGAACTAGACAGCGTAAACTACAACAGCAGAGAGAGAGGACTGAAGCAAATCAGCAAAGTAACTACAAATATACTGATCTGTATGAAATAAAAGAGGAAGTGAAGTCTTTATCCCTACCAGAACAACAGGAACACTGCATATGACTATGTGAATTGTAATATACATGAATACCAGGATGTTTCCAGAAAAATATTTGTTAAAAGCTTAATGTATGAATTAACTAAAATATATGTGAATTTGAAGCTTATCCGTGACAGTTTTTTCCTTAAATGATTGATGTATTTTTGTAGAGTTCTGTTATAGGAGTATTCATGAAAGTAATACATATTGGAATCTTCACTTGACAGGGATGTTGAATGAATTATTGTTCAGTTTTTTATTGTGCTAATATACTAATGTACTACTTTGTCACAAAAGCAGCATTTATTTGGATTTTTGTTACCGTGTCTGTCGGACACATTTTTCCTGTTAAGTAATAAAAGTCATTCTTTCCATTCAAGGCTAATGTTTTACCTGTCACTGAATTTGAAACCGTAGGCTTTGAGTACGGCTTTGAGGTGAGACCGCTGATGACCCCTTGCAAATTCGTAGAGGTGCCAGTGAATGGGGATTTGAAGGTCACATACATTTAGCTATATCTAAACTCGAATTTTAAGAAGTTACGTGGAAAACACTGTAGGCTCTGTAAAGATCACCTCTCGGGCAACCTCAAATTGCATCCCAAGTTCATACCAGCATGAAGAGGAGCAGCATGAACGATGTCAGGCGTTGCTACCTCGGTGGAGAGCGACTGATACTCAAGCGAAGGCGCTTTAATGGGGAAAAGGTGCTTAGAGACTGATAGTACTGTTTTAGTTTCAACACAACACATATTTTCTGTACTTCTAAATACAGAGCCAATACTAAGCAAAATTCAAACACCCATTTTAGAACGTACCTGGAAAAAGGTTTAACATATGGCACAATATAAATACGTAGAATGATGCAGATTACAACAATTCCATAGTGCAAATACAGCCGTCCTTGGTTTAACGCTATCGAGGTGCCTATGATCTGTTGCGGAATCTCACTTGCAAGAATGTACGATTAGTAGTGCACTGGGAAACTTATGTTTTTTACCCGGATTTCAACTCCACTGTCAGGTGTCACATAGCCCGCAGCCATGGCAGTATTGCTCATGGCCCACATGTAAAACCTGCGATAGGATCTCTATGTCCAAACCTGGTAGTCTACTAGTCATTTTACATCAATTCATCAGCTTTCTTTACCTGCCCATGACAATTTCATGTGACCTTCAAATCAGAATAATCAATTCAGTTCACTAGTTGTTGCCAGGACACCATAAGCTTTTCAGCGAAATCAGTTAACTCAGTCGTCCAAGGTACCTTTAACACACATTCTCAGCCAAATTACGTACAATCCTTGAATATTAGGTATATTATTTCCGCAGTTGAGAAGCTCTCATAATGTATTACGTTGACAGTGTATATTCTTGATTCGTAGAAAGAAGATTAAACAGAACATTGCATAAAATAAGTAAGGTATCTTTTTCATGTTGATGATGATGAAATGGAGGAGGAGTAATTTTTCAATTCAGAATTCAATTCTTGTTTTAAGTGGTTAAATAGCGGTACGGAAGATCGTCGTGAATGCTGAATCCGGCAGATGGCCAATGACGGCCAGTAAAAACAAACGTTAGTATTCCGGAGCTACGACAATAGTTGGCTAAGAAATTACGACCTTTCGTCTGAGCTCACGAAATGAGCAGGCATTCCCCGGGCCTTCTTGGAGAAAATAAGGAAATGGGACCTTCAACTGAAGTAATAGTCCGTGAACTTCTGTGGATGAATTTTACCATTTCAGCGTAGATCTGGCTTTCAAAAGCCCACACGGCGTCATATCAGGGAACTAACAGATAACTACCAGAGGTATTGGCCCTAGAAACGAACTATGCGAAGTATTTAGATGGTTTTTAAACTTTTATATCTTAGAACTGCTAACTTTTGCTGAGGTTTCAGAGGACGATGCAGAAAGCTAGCGGGAGATGAAAGCATGTTATTAGGATTGTTTGTTACCATTCCAGTGGTCGTATCCTGATGTTATCTTTCTGTAATCGATTTACTACTGGGAAGTGATTATGTTCGATCAGTGTTGAAACTGCCTAACTCCATTTTTCTGGTAAAAGAGAGACCAGTGATAGTTATCAGAAACTGTTTAACTGTAAGCACTGCAGTGTCTGGTCTGTCGATTAACGGATCCTTCATCAAACTAAACTAAACTCCTCCCGAACAGGCCATGAAGGCCCAATGGTACCGACCGGCCGCTGTGTCATCCACAGCCCACAGGCATCAGTTGAGGCGGATATGGAGTGGCAAGTGGTCAGCACACCGCTCTCCTGGTCGTATGTCAGTTTCCGAGACCGGAGCCGCTACTTCTCAGTCAAGTAGCTTCTCAGTTAGCCTCACAAGGGCATCCTTCATCTAAATAAGTGCAGTTACTTTGTGTTACGGTATCAAGTTTGTGTACTATAGTGCGTTAATTGCGGCACGGATGGGCCTGTGCGAGTTCAATCTGTTCAGAAGGGCATAAGCGAATTCTTACAAATGACTTCAAGAATAAGATATTAGAATTTTTGTAGGATTATACTGAATATTAAGAAAAAATAGCATGGCAAAAGCATTTTACTATTCTTCGTGATTGTATTTAGCTCAAAATTTAATTGAGTTAAACAGTCATCTGAAACATCTACATCTACATCCATACTCCGCAAGCCCCCTGACGGTGTGTGACGGAGGGTACCCTGAGTACCTCTATCGGTTCTCCCTTCTATTCCAGTCTCGTACTGTTCGTGGAAAGATAGACTTTCTGTATGCCTCTGTGTGGGCTCTAATCTCTCTGATCTTATCCTCATGGTCTCTTCGCGAGATAAATGTAGGAGGGAGCAATATACTGCTTGACTCCTCGGTGAAGGTATGTTCTCGAAACTTCAACAAAAGCCCGTACCGAGCTACTGAGCGTCTCTCTTGCAGAGTCTTCCGCTGGAGTTTATCTGTCATCTCCGTAGCGCTTTCGCGATTACTAAATGATCCTGTAACGAAGCGCGCTGCTCTCCGTTGGATCTTCTCTATCTCTTCTATCAACTGGTACGGATCCCACACCGGTGAGCAGTATTCAAGCAGTGGGCGAACAAGTGTACTGTAACCTACTTCTTTTGTTTTCAGACTGCATTTCCTTTGGATTCTTCCAATGAATCTCAGTCTGGCATCTGCTTTACCGACGATTAAATTTATATGGTCTTTCCATTTTAAATCAGTCCTAATGCCTATTCCCAGATAATTTATGGAATTAACTGCTTCAAGTTGCTGACCTGCTATATTGTAGCTGAATGATAAAAGAATTTTCTTTCTGTGTATTCGCAGCACATTACACTTGTCTACATTGAGATTCAATTGCTATTCCCTTCACCATGCGTCAATTCGTTGCAGATCCTCCTGCATTTCAGTACAATTTTCCATTGTTACAACCTCCCGATATACTACAGCATCATCCGCAAAAAGCCTCAGTGGACGTCCGATGTTATCCACAAGGTCACTTATATATACTGTGAATAGCAACGGTCCATCGACACTCCCCTGCGGCACTCCTGAAATCACTTTTACTTCGGAAGACTTCGCTTCGTTGAGAATGACATGCTGCGTTCTGTTATCTAGAAGCTCCTCAATCCAATTACACAATTGGTCTGATAGTCCATATGCTCTTACTTTGTTTATTAAACGACTGCGGTGAACTGTATCAAACGTCTTGAGGGAGTCAAGAAACACGGCATATACCTGGGAACCCGTGTCTATGGCCCTCTGAGTCTCGTGGACGAATAGCGCGAGCTGGGTTTCACATGATCGTCTTTTTCGAAATCCATGCTGATTCCTACAGAGTAGATTTCTAGTCTCCAGAAAATTCATTATACTCCAACATAAGACCTAAAACCATCTAGCATATCAAAGGGAACGAAGTTGAGTTACCAAACATATTTCTTTTTTGTGAAGTCAATCCCTGCCTACTTGGTACAAATGAAATTAGCCAATCTGCAGGTCTACTCAGATAACACGGAAAATAGGAAGCACTGTTAAGAATACAATGTTTTGCAGAGAAAGATGTTTTCTTTTTTAATTTCTGATAAAAGTTGTGTGTGTACTGTGGAAACTACATGCATGAAAAGGTATAGATCAGACTGTCACCGATTACAGTGAGATTTTGAAACAAGGAACACTGTACGTTTGCAGCTACTTCCACCAAATTTACGTACATTATTCCAAATAATTTCATTATACGGAAGCTGTATTGAAAGGTCCTGTATAACTTAAGTTACTGTCGGTTAATTACTAAACTAGGTCAACATGTTTTTCCATAGAGTGTGGTTTATTTTACGGCTATTGCTGATCCTTAATTTCATTCTACGACGTGTACATTATGTACACTCAATGACCGTACTTAAAGCATTATATTTAAGTATGCTTTTGATACAAAATAAGGTATGAAGTTTAAAATATTGAAAAAGTAACCGTGGGTATGGTGCTATCCATGTGAGTTTTTTTGTCTTTGTGGTAGTAGAAAAGACGTTATTCGTCTTTATTCGTGCTATACATGCTACCAATATCCCGTATTTATATTTGCTTAATTATTGGTGTATATGTTTGTTTTCGTGCAATCCCTAAAGTAAACCTCTCGACCATAACTCTGTGATGCAGGAATGCTGTATAAGAACTGCTTATTTTCCTGTTAACTAGGTCCGCATGCTGATATTAAAACGTTTGAAATAATATAATTTTTATGTTCTGATATGGTTTAGAATTTGATGCTTGACAGTAAACATTTAACCAAAGGGAGACGATAAAAAACTTTTATCCACTGAACAGAAGGTGTTCTTGAACTTTCGTCACAGATCTGCATAATTTCCTTGGATAGTATGAGCAAAGACAAAACAAATTAATTTTTGAGGACATACGCCAGTTAACCCTTAGAGAAACTGGGCCAGTTGTGCGACGGCGGCGGTAACAAAGGTGCGGTTAGCAAGGGTGGCACGATTGGTACAATCCCTCTCCCGTTAGTGGGGCACAGTCGACAACAGATGGCCTGTCCTGCAGATTAAGAGCCCTAATCGCAGGGGGAGCTTTCCGCAATACGTCTGCCCGGCTACCTTTGCCCCTGCACGGCCACGGTCGCGTTCCACTAGCTTGCTGTTTGGTCTAACCAAGCACCTGTCCGCCATTTAACGCATTTCTTCCCAGTGTGGTGTACACGAAACATGAACTTCACAAAATGCAATCAAAACGTACTTATTATACAAAACGTATCACGAATGTGTCAAAAAGTCTTCACAAGTACTTCGTCTAAGATTTTTATATTTCACAATAGTCTAACATTTCGTGAAAAAAATTAACTGCTGAGAATTCCGGATTGTGTGTACGCAAGTGCAGGAAGAAATGGGTTAACGGCAATATTTTCCATTTTACTATGGTTCTTACAGCTACGTCTGCGGACGACCAGCAGAAAATACGTGGTGTTAACAAGCTTACAGATCGAAGTTAAAAGTTTCATTTGCAGAGAGTTCTAATTTGCTGGTTTATATGGTTTATATGGTACCCAGTAGAGGTCTCCTTGGTACACCTTGCTCGTACGCTCGTTCGTTGCCAATATGTATCGAGTCAAAATGGCACTAATTCAGCAACACAAGATGTTTTGCGTTCTCAGTATCAATAGGTGTATCTTAGTTATAACAGCGAGGTGTGATTTTCGTCGAGCGCACAGCACTCCATCTCCTACAGCCTAAAGTATTCGGCGGTAATACCAGCAGTTTCAAAACGTTAGTCGCTAATGGAAGGAGATTTCTTTATGTAAGGAGATTTCATCGCGTGCCAGTTCAAAACATACAGTGCATCCAACAGAGATTTGGACGTAGTATGCACAGTCTAGCCGTTGTCGAAGCCGACATCACGTGTCTGTCTGACGATTTTGCGGCGACGTTCGTGTTTCGAACTATACAGGATTGAGACGCTACACGTCCTTGACGATAAACAATAACATGAAGAATTTTGTGAATTCGTTCTGGGCACGGCGACAGAATGATACGAATTGCCTTTCACATTCAGTTATTACTGATGAGGCTCCCTTCGATTTAAGTGGCAAACAGAAGAATACGCGGAATACGTCAGTCAAACAGCGCAGCCAAGTATGAGACGGACTCTCCAAAGCTTCATGTGTTTTGTGCTATATACCGGAAAAGTGTTAAGGGCTTGTTCCTTTTTGCCGATATGGTGTACACTGGAATAACATACCTGGAAATTTTCAATACAAAGACTTTTCCACAATTCCGAGAGCATGCCGAAAATTCAGTTTTTCTACCTGTTTTAAAAATGCACATGCATGTAAGGGCTTTTCTTAAGAATGATCTGCCTCAACTACGGATTTGTGGTAAGGAATGTTACAATCTCTCGCAGCGCCTTTGATCCACCTAAATCTCCGGATCTCATTGTACGAGGGACTCAGTCTATGCGTCTCCTTTCCCTTCAACTTTGGGTGAACAGCGACGCCGCATAGGAAATAGTGGTGAAATCAATAACTACTGATGTGTTGACAAAAGAATGGAACTATTCCACTGTTGACTGGTTCTTTGCCATGCGTCCAGTGCAGGGAAGATTTAACGTTTGTGTAACTCAGATATGAACGTTATAGCTGGTCATAACTAAAAAAGTACCCAAGATTAAACGTGCAAACACATGAAAGAATACCCTTGTAAAATCGTATAACTTTATTTTACAGGTCCATCTTGATCACACAAATTTTTACACGTCAGAATTACCGGTTTCGGCCACTGCCATCTTCAGATTTGTCAACAAGAGGGTGTAACCAACTAAGTTAAGTTTTCTAACGCTAAATCTATAAGTATTTACATGATGTTACTAGCCGTACACACCATAAAATATTCTGATGTATATACATAGTCAAATTATACATGTAGGTGCATAGTAAGTGCTGACGATGATCATGATGCCTCTGGAACTTATACAAATAATTGAGGCCAGCAGACAGCACTATAGCTAGGGTACACTGAGCAGCCAGTATCGTAAATGTAATTATGAAAAGGCAGTATGCATAGTCATTAATTAAAATTACTTGACATGGCAAAGTGAGCATCTGACATTAAAGCATGTACTGATATGCAATATGTGGAATTAGATCCCTACTTAAAATCCCCATGAAAAGTGCAAATAGTAATTGTGGTGTGTATACTGTAAGACCTTCAGTACACACACCATCAGATTGATTGCCTTGCCGCTCTAACGAAGTAGGCGAGTGTCAGCAATATGTCTTGTGGTCTTATCGTGGTGTGTTTATCTTCTGCCGTTAGGTCAGAGGATAGAAATGCCACTTGCACGCTTAGAGTAGCAGATTGACGGTGACCAACTTTAAACAGAACTTGATTAATTTTCACACACATTTATTAAAATAATAACACGCATAAAAATTACTTAACTTGGTTCAGGATGTTATTTACAATTGACAATCAGAAGTTCCTTTGGTATTGGTATGTTAGTCTTATTCTCACATATATCTCTGATACTTGACAAAAGTGTCTATACATTTATCTTCATTGCTATGTACAGGAATATGGTAATCTTATTAGGCGCAGACTGAAACTTGACTATAGACTGTTACAGACAAATGCAGAACTCGTACAGGCTGGTACAGACTAATGCAGACTGACTAATCGGAAGTCTGTACACTCGTTATAATATATCGCGCGTTCATGTATCACTGTGCGAGTGTGATCCGCGAGGAGAAAAGGTTCTACGTTAGCAGCAATCTCATTGGCTGCAATACATATTAATACACGGATCGGCGGAAGCAGAATTTGGACCCTCTCTATGGCAGCGCCATCTCCTAGTGTGGAGATGGGCGATTGCTGCGCTGTGCTGTTGTGCTTAGCGGGGCACAGTCTAGTGGAAAGTTGTGAACGTGCAGACTGCGCGGAACTATGTACACAACAGTAATAATGTGAAGCTCCTAGCCTGGCAAAGTGAATCATACAGTTGTACAATAAAAATGGTTCAAATGGCTCTAAGCACTATGGGACTTAACATCTGAAGCATCAGTCAATTAGACTTAGAACTACTTAAACCTAACTAACCTAAAAACATCACACACATCCATGCCCGAGGCAGGATTCGAACCTGCGACCGTAGCAGCAGCGAGGTTCCAGACTGAAGCACCTAGAACCACTCGCCCACAGCGGCCGTAAGTTGTATAATAGCCAGTATAAAAAGTTTAAGAATAAAACGAAATCTTGCAGCAGACTTTATGTCTTCAATTGATCGTATAACTATGTTAAAAATAAAAACTTACTTAAAATATACCTAAAATTTCTGTTGTCATGTACATAGCAGATATGAAGATGAATCTTTTTTGAAACAAACTGTACACTTTGTAGTCAAATATCTTCAAGCAGATGTTTAGTTGGAGTGAATGTGGTGAAAGGAGACATATTCCACGAATTTCTTCAAGCTAACAATCATCTGTACAGACATGACCGAAAGAACAGAAATCACACATTCATACAGTACTACTGATTCACTTCGATGGGCCATCAGTTCACAATATTCAGCACGGATGCACATTTGCATTTGACCTCCAGTGGGAACCTAAAAATTAGCGAGCATGGAGGACATAGCGGCGCTAGGAGGTAATGTGGGTCAGCTGTGGGAGGAGGTGGGGGGGGGGGGGGGGGCGCAAGGAGGAGGGTGGGGAAGGGGCGTTCCGAGGTTGTCTGTGCATTTGTGACAAACAGTGTCTCTGGCTTGTGCAGTGGTTCACGCAACAGCCTAGTAAGCAGGAGACCCCAAGTTCGAGTCCCAGTCTGGCACTCATTTTCACTCATCGCCGCAAATGCCCTAATGCAACTGAAATCATTAATTCCTTCCCTGTCAATTCCTTTCTCTCTCCTCATTCACCTCAAAATTACGAAATATGTATCACAGCAGCGGATTCCATGTGGTGTCTGTGCTTTCGGACACGTCCGATACACCAGACACCTCGCAGTCATATAGAGGATTAGTGCAGCATTCGTGTCTTCCTTACATGCATGCAGTAAATCCGGGCTGTGAACTATGGCTACATTATTACCAAATGCATCGAAATTAGTCCAACTTGCTGTTATTTTTATTTTCTTGGCTGATGAAGTACAAACAATATTAGACTTCCATCAGGGAATGAAGATCGCATATGGGGCAGCATGTCGGTCGAAAACCACCGCTGTGGAATTGTGCACCAAGTTCCTTAGCAATGGTGCAACACGTTCCGCACTCAAACGCCCGTCTCACCTCGCAAATGTCATAAGATAGAAGTGGGAGACACTCCAACATCCGCCCTATATTTCTGATTTCTGCCCATGCTTTTATCATGGTTTTGGTCCCTTAAAAAAAGCATAACAAATCTCCTACTCATGACACAAAAGGAATGGGAAGAATATATCCTAAAATTTGTTGAGGACAAAGAATAATATCTAGAAGAAGGGATAGTGGAAGAAAATGTTTGTGAAGATGATGAGATCCGGATTTTAAGAAGTGAAGCACTTCAGGCGTTGAGAACAGGAAAGAATGGTAAATCGCCGGGACCAGGCAATATCAATCTGGAGTGCGTGAAATATGGTGGTGACAAAATTGTGAAACTGATAACACAGCTCTTCAACAAAACGATACATGGCGATTCAGTGCCCAACGAAATGAAGTTAGGTTACATTAGTACCATATTTAAGAAAGGGGATCGCAAAATTTGTTCAAACTATCGAGGAATTTGTATTAAAAACACATTAATGAGAATTTTTGCGAAGGTAATTAAAAACAAACTGGAAAAAAATTTTAGAACCCAAGAAGAACAATATAGATTCACGGCTGGGAGATCATGTGTAGACCATATTTTCACATTACGACAGATTTTGGCAGAACATAGGGAAAAATAAAAAAAAATGATTAATTTTCATAGATCTAGAAAAAGCGTATGATACTGTTTCAAGAAAAAAAGGTTCAAATGTGTGTGAAATCTTATGGGACTTATCTGCCAAGGTCATCAGTCCCTAAGCTTACACACTACTTAACCTAAATTATCCTAAGGACAAACACACACACCCATGCCCGAGGGAGGACTCGAACCTCCGCTGGGACTAGCCGCACAATCCATGACTGCAGCGGCTGAGACGTCTCGGCTAATCCCGCGCGGCACTGTTCCAAAAAAATTACTTTGGAGAGCACTGCATACGGCAAACATAAACCCTTCCTTGATTAAGATAATACAACAGATATATAAAGACAACATTTGCCAAGTGAAAGTTGGTAATAAACTTTCACAGAAATTTAGAACAAGCAAAGGCCTCTTACAGGGCGGTCCCATGTCACCATCATTATTTAAAACCTATATAGGTATTAGCTTTAGAACAAGGTCTCGTAAATGTAATAGTATGGGATTAGAAATAAGAGATAGAGTTTACCTACATCATTTATTGTTTGCTGATGATCAAGTAGTCGTAGCACAAGATGGGGAGGATGCTAGTTATATGCGCAATCAACTAGCAGTAGCATACAAAACTTGGGGTTTGAAGATTAATTACCAAAAAACAGAATACTTGACTAATGATTCAGATGAGCTATACATTGAAGGAAAGAAAATTAAAAAGATAAACGCTTTCTGTTATTTGGGATCCATTTTAGAAATCAAGGGAAAATCAGAGTCAGAAATCAATAAAAGAATTAGTTGCGGACGGAAGGTCATTGGGATGCTTAACTCAGTCTTATGCTGCAGGAATGTAATGGTTTAAATGGCTCTGAGCGCTATGGGACTTACCATCTGTGGTCATCAGTCCCCTAGAACTTAGAACTACTTAAACCTAACTAACCTAAGGACATCACACACATCCATGCCCGAGGCAGGATTCGAACCTGCGACCGTAGCGGTCACGCGGCTCCAGACGGAAGCGCCTAGAACCGCACGGCCACACCAGCCGGCAGGAATGTAATGAACAGAACTAAAAAATTAATATACAAATCCTTATTAGAGAGTGTGGTTCTGTATGGAATGGAGACCTGGACAATTAACCTGAAGCACATTAAAAAATTACAAGCTCTATAGATGGACTTCTGGAGAAGGTCGGCAAGAATCTTCAGGAAAGAAAAAATAAGGAACACCGAAATAATAAGGAGAACGGAATTAAAAGAAAGAATATATGACGTAATGGATAGGAAGAAATTACAGTGGTACGGGCATGTACGACGAATGGAGAAAACCAGAATACCAAAATTGATACTGGAGTGTGAACCGGAGGGGAGAAGAGGAATAGGACGACCTATGACCACCTGGCTTCAAAATGTACAGCACAAAATGAGGAGAATGGACGCAGAGGAAGAGGACACACAAGATCGAAACACCTGGAGGAATATTCTGAAAATATAGTTTAAGAACGTTTATTCTTTGTATTGTAATTTTCGAGTAAATTATTGTGTTGGAGATAAGCCTCTGTAATGAGGAAAAGCTCAAAATAATAATAAAAAAAAAGATCCTGAAGGATCGGCGATTCTTGTCGGACGAGGATGTGCAGCGAGTTGTTACGGATTACTTCATACAGTGGACACGGTGTTTTACCAAACGCGTATCTTCAACCTGGTGCATGGGTGGGATCATTGCGTCAGTTCTCAAGGAGATTTTGGCTGAGTGGCATACTAACAACTGAAATGGCGTTTGGGCCACGGTGGAGTGTTAACTATGTTTTACAGAGAGTGACAAAAGCCACGTCAGTTTTTCATCTCGTCGCGTAAAGACGATCATACAGAAAGCTGAATAACATCCTGCAAAAATACAGTACATGCCTACCATTCACGCTTTGAGCATAATAGTTCATTAGACAGCTCACAGCTAATAACCATTTCTTTCACAGAGCCGGAAGGCTTTATTCAGCGATAGCTCCCCTCTTCTATTACAAACGACGTAAAACAGGACCATTCCCCGTTGTCAGATACTGTACAAATGTTTTCCAGCTGAATTCAGCTGCAGGGATTTCCCGGGCCCTGTACGGGAGTTAAATTTTCCGTTTTAATTTCGTTCTAACCGGGTAATGGGTTTAGCTGTTTCCACTGGAGAGATCCCGCCACTGAATCATAAAGCCGTTCCGGCGCTCTCGGATAAAGGGCAATTTTCGCGTAGCCGCACGCCGCCCGCTGTCTGCCGGCCCACTCTAATATTAAAGCTGGCGGACTGCCGGCTAGGCCGCCCCGCGCCGTTCTTTTGTTCGCAGAGGTGCGCCTCCTCCCCCGCCAGCGCTCTCTTGCGACAGGAAATTGTCGCCGTCACAGACAAACGGCTGTCTCTACCAGGTGGCGTGCGCAAGAGCGCTCCGCTTGCGTATAGCGGCTGACGACCTCCAGATGCTCAGCTCCAGAAAAGTGAAAGACTGACAACATTACTTGCCTGCAGTTGTGTTTCTCACGTAAATTACCATAGACTTTTATCATCAGCTCAACACATAGAGTCTATTCATTTGTGGAGTGAGCATAGCCCACTCCGCATGTTCTCAACATCAAACAGGATTAGTCACGTAATTTTGGGACGCCGCTGCTTGTCTACAATTTAACGTTGCAGCGAAACTTGAATATTCTACGTATTCACCTTGTTTTATGTTCGTTTCTGCACGTTAGAGTTTTAGTAAAGACTATCGTGTAGAATTGTCGCTGCTACCGATGTAGAAAAAAGTATGTGAAAGAAAGACAGTTACTTTTCGTAAGTATACGCGAAAAGTGTATAATTCTACATGTCATATCGATGTCAGGCACTTTGTATGTTGAAATATATCAAGACACAGCATTGAATGCCTTCTGCTGTAGAAATAACTTCTGCGATTTTACGGCCATAATGTGTGCGAGACAAATGACAGACAACTCCGCAACTTTCTTTGAATAGACTGCCTGTTAATATTTATGTAATGGTGCTACGTCCATATGCAAATAAAATTTATACGTGACACTCTGAGTTATCTCCTCCAGTTTATGTGGGCTCTTAAACTCTTGGTGTATCTATTTCCGTATGAGACGGTTCCATATGTATCACTGTAACGTAATTAATTGGAACATAGTCGACAATATGAATCAATACAGTAGAAAATGTAAAAAAATATTGTAGACTGTTATTTCCTTTACTACTCAAAAAATGCCAGCATTGACCTTTTATTTCTTTTTTTGTTTGTGTGTACATCGTGTATCGTTTTAATTTCCTGACGAGATGGTGAAAAAAATGTTATAGATATTTTACACGTTTATAAAAAGCGGAAGGGTAAATAAAGAAAAATTCAAAATAATAATAGACAAGTAAGTGGTGCAAATCGCTTACCGTATACACTGTAACAATTTCACAATTCCAAACGGGCTAATTTTTCGTGACACTTAGGCGCCGTCTACAGTGTCACTGTAACGTAATTACGTAGAATAAAGATTCGACAATTTGGATAACTACGATAGAAAATGCAAAAAATATTGTTGGCCCCACTACGGAAAAACCATGAATAAAGTGGAATCTGAGCTACGATATTAGGACGAAGAAAGATAATACCATTGCTCTTCAGATGTTTAAGCGAACTTCAGTTTGTGGTATCAGGTTGTTTAAAGGTCTGTAAAACGCCTATACAAAGTTTCACGGTACTAGTACAGGTGGTGCATCTGCAGCAGTGAAGTAATAACACTCAAAATACGCTAACTGCTGCACGGGGTACAATCCACCGTCGCAAAGTAACGTGACTTGAGCTGCAGCAGACATTGCGAACGGAATTCTCGTTCTGCTCGTGCTAGGGCTCTCTCCATACAACATTTATACTCTATGGCTTCACATCGACAATGTGTCCAGTTCCCTGCATCCACATACGTCCTAACATGACTTCTATAACAGCTTCACTTCGTAAATTACACACCTATAAGACCAGTAGAATTAGCAAGGTTACGTAATTAAACCAGTGGATTCAAGAGAAATCCTTAATCATCAAGACCGCAGATCTGATGTTATTGATTATTAGTTTCGGCTTATCTGCATGCCATACTTAGATCTTAATAAAATTCAGTGATTATTGAATAACTGCCAAAAGGCGGGGCACATAGTCATAATCTTTGTCAGCAGGACCGTTTGTTATACAACTCGGTGGAATAATGATGTAAATTATGCCAGAATAAAAACTCATCGTATGTAATGCACACTGAAAGAACAGACAGTTTACATACGTGAACACTGAGATGATGCTCGCCACATTGCATTATTCTAATGTAACGCCAGAAGCAGTGACTGTCATCTGAACTGTAGAACGAGATGATTGTTCCACACTAAACACTAACTTCATTTTATCCATTGTTGTGACTGGTTCTTCCGTGACTCTCTTGCTTTCGTTAAACAGAGAACAAACGCCTTCCGTCACAATTGCGATTTTATTTCAATGCACATTGCGTTTCGAACACTGGACTCATCGTAAGTGCTTTGACAGTCAGCCCTTTAGTTCAAATTTTGGTTGATTCTAGTCCAGATAAGATTACAACGGTACATTACAAAGAGGTACATTGTAAATTTATATCCACAATGTTCCACTTTGTAATATACCATCGCAATCTTACCGGGACCAGAATTAAATCTGAAAAAAATAACTCTCAAAGCGACTGAAGGTGAACCACCAGGACTCGAAGTGCTTCGTTCATTGAAATAAAATCATGATTCTGACTGAAGACGGATATTCTTTATTTTGTGCTGGATACTAGTACTATGTAACCCCCAAATGTGAACATAAACATCATTTGTCGCTCATGACAGAAGCCTCGGTAGATAGGGAAGTGGCCGTTCTGAGTCTTCTGCCTGCAGCAGCAAGGGTGAAAAGCAGCGAAAAGAAATAATACAAGATTCAAAAACTGTCGCACAATGATATGTTATGAGAAACAAAATTTTTATGGCTTAGGTTTACTTGTCCCCTTTCACTGTTCTGGTGCATTTACATCAAGAGAAGTTTTTTTTTTTCGAGCAACAAAATCATTCCTCTTAGTTTCATAAACAGCCGTCGCTATCATAACTATCATATAAAGAAGCCTCCATCACTGCGATATCATCCTGTAGCACCACCATTGTCCTTGTTGTTGATGCTATTTTCGGTCCGAAGACTGTTATGATGCAGTTCCACCTCCGATCAACTAGGGCAACCGACATTTATTTGAACCTGCTTGCGTACACATCTCGTGTCTCCATTTGAAACTTTCAGCCCCCACACTTCCTTCCAGTACTCAACTGTCTGTTCCTTGACGACAAAAACTGTGTGCCATCAATATATCCCGTTTTTTTAGTCAATTTATGCGACAATTTCTTTTTAACACCAGTATTAATTAGTAACTCCTCATTTGTTAGGTGGTATACCCATCTAATTTTCAGCATTCCTCTGCAGTATAGCTCAAAAGCTATTACTCTGTTCTTGCTTGAACTGGTAATTGCCCACGTTTCACTTCTGTACAAGGCCACACTCAAGATAAATGCCTTCAAAAAAGACTTCTCAACACCAAAATTTACATCCGATTTTAACTAGTTTCTCTTCTTCAGAAACACTTTTCTTGCCATTGCAGTCTACATTTTATATTCTCTTTACTTCGATCATCATTTTACTTCTCGTACAGCAAAACTCACCAAATACTCTTAGGGTCATATTTTCTAATCTGATACCCTCAGCATAGCCCGATTTAATTCGTCTGCATTCCACTACCCTTCTTTGTTGTCCTTTTCTAGGCTACAGATATTCCGTTGTGCTGTACTTCCAAGTCTTTTGCTGTCTCTGGTAGATTTAACATACTACGTCATCAGTACACAGTAAAGTGGTTATTTATTCTTCTGGAACTTTAATCCCCTTTCCACATTTATCCTAACTGTTCTCCATAGCCTGCTCAATGTACAGATCGAATAACATTTGGGACAGGCTACGACCTCCTCAACCACAGCTTCAATTTCATGACCTTCGACTTTTTATAACTGGCATCTGGTTGCTGTACAGGTCGCAAATAATCTTTCTCTCCCTGTATTTCACTCCTGCTACCTTGTAAAATTTGAAGAGTGTATTCCACCTAACATTGCCAAAAGCTTTCTCCAAAGCTGCAGATGTTACATCAAAAAAAGTTGTTATCACCCCGCTTCCCAGAACTCATGAAGATAGATGTTGACTATGGATATTGTATCACAGAAACAGTCCCTTTGACTGTTCAGAGATGTCACTAAACCCGCCCAAAAATGTGAACAACCATGTATGCGCAGCGCCTATTAGACGGAGGGGGTCCGACAGCCGATCAGTTCCAGTCTTTCCACCAGGAAGGAGGTAGGCCATACACGGCTAGTGTTGTCAGTAGTTCAACCACGCCTAGACGGTCAAAACTAATAGGCTGCATGATGCGCAACTTCACTTCCGACGTCCATGGCGAGGTCCATATTCGCAACCACGACACCAAGCAGCACGGTACAGAAGAGCCCTAAAACATGCCGAATGGATCGCTCAGGATTGGCATTACGTTATCTTCATCGATGAGTGTCGCATATGTCTTCAACCAGACAATCGTCGGAGACGTGTTTGGAGGCAACCCGGTCAGGCTGAACGCCATAGACATACTGTCCGGCAAGTGCAGCAAGATGGATGTTCGCTGCTGTTTTGGGGTGGCTTTATGTGGGGTCGACGTACGCCTCTGGTGGTCATAAGAGGCGCCGTAACGGCTGTACGATGCGTAAATCCCATACTCCGACCGATAGTGCAACCATATCCAACCATATCAGCAGCGTATTGGCGAGGCATTCGACTTAATGGAGGACAATTCGCTCCCCCATCCTGCACATCTTGTGAATGGCTTCCTTCAGGATAACGACGTCTCTCGACTAGAGTGGCGAGCACGTTCTCCAGACATGAACCCTATCGAACATGCCTGGAGTAGATTGCGAAGGACCATTTATGGGACGACGTGACCCACCAACTACTCTGAGGGATGTACTCCTAACCTTCGTTGAGGAGTGGGACAATCTGGACCATCAGTGCCTTGATGATCTTGTGGATAGTATGCCACGACGAGTACAGGCATGCATCAATGCAAGAGGACGTGCTACTGTGTATCAGAGGTACCGTTATGTACGTCAATCTGGACCACCACCTCTGAAGGTCTCGCTGTATGGCGGTACAACATGCATTGTGTGGTTTTCACGGACAATAAAACAAGCTGAAATGATGCTTATGTTGATTTGTTTTCTAATTTTCTGTACAGGTTCCGGAACTCTCGGAACCGAGGTGATGCAAAACTTCTTTGATGTGTGTATCTTCTAAGATAACTCGTTGAATCAGTATTGTTTCCCACTAACCGATCTTACCCCAAGATCGGTTTCTACCAGTTTTTTTCATTCTTTTGGAAATAATTCGTATCAGAATTTTGTTACCATGACGCATTAAATTACTAGTTAAGCTGTCAGCACCTGCTTTCCTTAGAATTATAATTATTATATTCTTCTTAAAGTCTGAGGGTATAAACCCCTGTCTCACATACACCCTGATTCAGCTACCCTACCTCTGGGTTTTCACGCACCCCCCAATGCCTTCAAACACTACGAGCAAAATTTTCATAATCTCTCGATAGCTACGTGCAAACAGTTAGTTCAACAGAAAAAGTGCACAGGGATGTTTTGTAGGAAATTGTACTGGGATACTTTTCCACTGGAGGCCACACTTTTTGAGTTATTCAAGAAAAACACGTTTGAAGGTCACTTTTGTACGAGTTTCTTGAATAATTACAGTACGGCGATACTTTCGGGCGTCTATGCTGCTTGGACGTCCAGTACCTCGTCTATGGATGTGAGAATATCCACATGATGACTGCCATGAGAGTCGTTGCACAACTGACGCAGCATGTTCAACTTATATGGCGAATCTCCGAAAGGACCATCCCGTCATTCTGAAGGCCACAGTTTGACCCCTTTCAGACTCGCTCAGTTGGTTGTAGGAATCACGAGTGCATCTCTATTACGTAAGTTCCTGCTTGCTTTACACGTTTGCATCACACCGAGCCTTCCGGTTGTGAGCATTCCACATTAAAGGATGGACACAGATGGCGTTCCGGTAGCTATGTCGTTACGCTGTCTGTTGGCGGACGACGCTGAAATTATCATCGATACCCTCTACTACCCTCAAGGTGGCATATGCTGTCATCGGATCAAAATCGGTTTCGTCTTTCCAGGTGTACTAATTTTTTCCAGCAGTGTAGATCAAAATTCATTTCTTCTGATATTAAAGGAATATCTTTTATGTACACTGTGTGATCAAAAGTATCCGGACATCTAGCTGAAAATGACTTTTGCTTCGTGTCGCCCTCCATCGGTAATGCTGGAACTCGATATGGTGTTGGCCCACTCTTAGCCTTGGTGACAGCTTCCACTCTCGCAGGCATACTTTCAGACAGGTGCTGGAAGATTTCTTGCGGAATGGCGACCCATTCTTCACGCAGTGCTGCAGTGAGGACGGTCGGTCGGTGAGCCCTGGCAGGAAGTCGGCGTTCCAAAAGATCCCACAGGTGTTCTGTAGGATTCAGGACAGGATTCCGTGCAGGCCAGTCCATTAAAGGGATGATATTGTCCTGTAACCACTTCGCCACAGGCCGTGCATTATGAACAGGTGCTCGATCGTGTTGAAAGATACAGTCGCCATTCCCGAATTGCTCTTCAACAGTGGGAAGCTAGAAGGTGCTTATAACATCAATGTAGGCCTGTGCTGTGATAGTGCCATGCAAAACAACAGGGGGTGCAAGCCCTCTCCATGAAAAATACGACGACATCATACACCACCACCTCCGAATTTTGCTGTTGGCACTATACACGCGGGCAGATGACGTTCGTCAGGCATTCGCCATAAACACACCCTGCCATCGGATCACCACATTGCGTGCTGTGATTCGTCACTCCACGCAACGTTTTTCCACTGTTCAATCGCCCAATGTTTGCGCTCCTTACACCAAACGAGGCGTCGTTTGGCATTTACCGGCGTGATGTGTGGCTTATGAACAGCCGCTCAACCATGAAATCCAAGTTTCCTCACCTCTCGCCTAACTGTCACAGTACTTGCAGTGGATCCTGATACAATTTGTAATTCCTGTGTGATGATCTGGATAGATGTCTGCCTATTACACATTACGACGCGGTCTCTGTCAGTCAACAGACGAGGTCAGCCTGTACGCATTTGTGCTGTACGTGTCCCATCACGTTTGCACTTCACCGTCAAATCGGAAACAGTGGTCCTAGGGATGTTTAGGAGAGTGGAAATCTCGCGTACAGACGTATGACACAAGTGACACCAATCACCTGACCACGTTCGAACTCCATGAGTTCCGCGAAACGCTCCATTCTGCTCTCTCACCATGACTAGTTACTACTGAGATCGCTGATATGGAGTACTTGGCAGTAGGTGGCAGCAGAATGCACCTAACGTGAAAAATGTATGTTTTTGTTGGTGTCCGGATACTTTTAATCATATAGTGTATGTTAGAAATAGCAGGTGATCGAAAGTAGAACTTTGTGATACTCCGTATCTAATATCTTTAAATTCCGACTGTTTATTGTTACATGACTGATACTGAACTGAAATACATTCCCTCCTCTCATGGAATTTTACGTCAAACAAGAAAATTTTTCTCTCAGTATCTGTCTATGATAAACAAATGTGTACTCAGACAATTTTTAACAAAATTTTTGGGTCGGCAGTATACTGCGCTGTTTATAGTTTTCAGCGACTGTACAGTTGTAGACGAACAACGGGAGAAATTGGATGACACCTGATTACTTTACTTATATTTCATTTTCTCGTTATTATTAATATGAAATCATTAGAATTATGTACTATAGCGGTGAGTGACTGATTAGAACTGAATCCAGTTTTCTACAGTGACAAGTAAATATTTACGCGCTTTAGACTACCTTTAGTATTTTATGTGTAGTGACGTTTTACAATATGTGAAGTTGTGGGATTAAGTCAGCTGTCACTCGTCAATGTGCTGACAATTAATGTCAGTGACCCTCTGTTCTGATGTAGTCAATTCTGTTATGAACTAATTAAATAAATATATGTTCAAAATTGCATCTACTAGTTTTCTTGTGCAAAGCAAGTTTCAGATGTACCAAACGGCTTGGCACCCATTGGTTGACTCAGTTATAAGTTATGCCATTCCAACTGTAGTGTATCTCCCAATTTATCGAACCCTGTTTCAGTCCAGGACAACAACGTGAAGTGGAAGTTTTCGGGATGTATCGAGACACACCTAACAGCACGATGTACAGCCTCGCCATGAAGCGCATCTGTCCTGTTATGAGAGCATTACCCGTGAAAGGCAAGGATACAGAACAGAATTTCGGCCCGATACAAATAGTAGTTTTAAAATGTGAATAGTTTTCCTATAGTGTACACTATTAGTGGGAGGTTAATTCATTCTAGATTCTTACACTATCTTGGACAAAATTCAGTTCTAACACTTAAACTGAGATTTTCGTCAGTTAGGGTGCTAAGCCAAACAGCCAGGTTATCAGAATTCGTTTACATTTACGTTAGTGATAATGTAACTTTTGCAAAACATTTTTGACACTTCTTTACCAATTTTAGCCACTGTGTCTTTGCAACACTTTTGTCTACCGGTTCTCAATGCGTGTCTGTAAAATTGTTGCATCTGTTTTAATGCGTAACTTCATTCGGGCTCGCCAACGTGCTGTTGGTGTCCCGTTAAAAATCGCGATTCTAGGCTGCATTTTTCACACATTAGCACAATGTAGATGAGGATTTGCCAACCGCTGTGTCATGTCGCTTTACTGTGGACGCTGTGCGGCAGAATACGTGGTGAATTGTTTTATCTAGAAGTCTAAGCTCTGTGAATATGTGATACGGCAAATTTCACATTTTAATGTGAGCTTCAGTAAATCATGAACAGTCTGCACAAGTCAGTGATTGTAACTAATGGCATCTGCCAGTTGTTTTGTCGTTAGTACGAGTGATCGTAAAAATCTGGACCAATGGTGGCCTTACGCTTCCCGCTTAGTGAAACCAAGAGATAGAACACTCTGTTCACTATTAGATTCAGTGCATATATGGCCTGATTAGTTATCGCTACAAAATCTTTATTTAAGTTTTTCGATGGAGAGACTTATACGTCTGATACTTTGTTAGGACGATTTTTAGGAGTATAGCCAGGTTCCAAGAGAAAGATCAAAGATCCTGTACTGTGGGAAGTTAGAAGTGGTATGACCACAGCCAGGCCAATCTACACTGAAGAGCCAAAAAAACCGGTACACCTACTTAATATCGTGTAGGGCACCCGCGAGCACGCGGAAGTCCGGAACATGACGTGGAATGGACTCAACTAATGTCTAAAGAAGTGCTGGAGGGAACTGACAGCATGAATCCTGCAGGGCTGTTCTTAAGTCTGTAAGAGTACGAGTGGGATGGAGAGCTCTTCAGAGCAGCACGTTGCAAGGCATCCCAGATATGGTCAATAACGTTCATGTCTGGGGAGTTTGGTGGCCAGCGGGAGTGTTTAAACCCAGAAGAGTGTTCCTGGAGCTAATCTGCAGTAATTCTGGACGTATGGGGTGTCCCATTTTCCTTCCGGAATTGACCAAGTTAGTTGGAATGCACAATGGACATGAATGGATGCAGATGATAAGACAGGATGCTCACGTACGTGTCACCTGCCAGTCGTATCTAGACGTATCAGGGGTCCCATATCACTCCAACTGAACACGCCCAACGCCATTACAGAGCCTCCGTCAGCTTGAACAGTCCCCAGCTGACATACAGCGTCCATGGATTCATGAGATTGTCTCCCACGCCCGATACAATTTGAAGCGAGACTCATCCGACCAAGCAACATGTTTCCAGTCATCAACAGTTCAATGTCGGTGCTGACGGCCCCGGGAGAGGCGTAAAGCTTTGTGCCGTGCAGTTGTCAAAGGTACACGAGTGGGCCTTCGGCTCCGAATGCCCATACCGACGATGTTTCGTTGAATGGTTCGCACGCAGATACTAGTCGATGACACAGCACTGAAATCTGCAGAAATTTACGGAAGGGCTGTACTTCTGTCACGATGAACGATTCTCTTCAGTAGTCGTTGGTCCCGTTATTGCAGGATTTTTTCCCGGCCGTAGCTATGTCGGAGATTTGATGTTTTACAGCATTCCTGATATTCACGGTACAGTCGTGAAATGGTCGTACGGGAAAATCCCCACTTCATCGCTGTGTCCCATCACTCGTGTGCCGACTATAACACCACGTTCAAATTGTCTTGAATCTTGATAAGCTGTCACTGTAGCAGCAGTAACCGATCTAACAACTGCACCAGACACTGGTTGTCTTATATAGGCGTTGGCAACCGCAGCACCGTATTCTGCTTGTTTACAAATTTGAATGCGCATGCCTTTATCAGTTTCTTTGGCGCAACAGTTTTACAACTATGTATAAAGTAAAGAATGGTATTCTGTCCCGAAGGAGGAACTTACGCTGTGATGACTGTGTGCTTTGAGTACCAGAAGGGCGTTAACAGACTTACTTGGTATGTGTAAGTGAGCCATGCGCACTACGTACCCAGAAAATGTTGTAAGAAGCTAAAAGAATCAGCTTACCTTTGCGACATGGAGAAGAAAGTTACCAGCATTTTAGTGGTATGTAAGCGAGCTGCTGCTTAAGTTAATGAAATTGAATTCAAGGACGCCTTCCTTTAAATTGTATATGAAAGTAATAATTATAGGTTAAAAAAAAAAACAAGACAAAAGAGAATAATACGTACAATGCAATACGGGTCGCTCAGATCGTCAGTGTTACGGACACCATGTGACATTAAACCGGCCCTGCATACGAACATGAACTAGTTGTAGCACTTTATTATACAAAACGAATGTGTGTGAAATGGTGTTGACAGACAAGATGAGTAACACGGGCGAGAGGTGATAGGGAGAGGTGTTTTCGTGTTTGCCGTCGGGTGCTGTCCGTCTGCCCGAGCGGAGGTTGGGGCCGGTTTATCACGTGCTGATCACCAGCTCTGGAGCTGAGCCGGCGTTATCCGGGATTAGCGCGGGTACCTGCATTCTGCGGGTGACGGATTAAGGCGTGAGGGCGGGGCAGAGCTCCAGCGATAGGGGAGAGGTCGGCTAGCAGGCGGAGCATACACGGCGGCCTGGCGCAGTTTTCCATGCACACCTGTCTGCCGCCGGCGCTGCCCTTGCTAATCTAGACGCCCGGCTGCCCTTGCCTTAGGGAGACCGTGCATACACATGCAAAGAGCTGAAGCGATTCGCTTTTACGTCGAAATTTACGCGCCGTTTTACATGAAACAACCAGAACTTGGCCTTCTGCGCCACGTAGCCGTTTGTTGTCTGGTGAATCGCCACTACTCACTTTAAGCCCGTTTTTCACGAGCGACTTTCTGGCATCGAAAACTTCTATATCTACACGCCTACACCGCAAGCCACTGTACGGCTCATTGCGAAGAGTACCAAGGACCATTACTAGTCATTTCCTTTCCATTCCCGCTCGCAAATAGAGTGAGGGAAAAACGACTGTGCTAAAAGTCTCCGTATGATCCCTAATTGCTCTCATCTGATGTTCTTGGTACTTACACGAAATATACGTCGGCCGCGAATGACAGTTCTCTTAATTTCCGGAACAGTGACTCACGAAAAGAACTACGCTTCTTACCAGTGATTCCCATTCGAGGTCACGAAGCATCTTTGTAATACTTGCGTACTGATCGAACCTAACGGTAACAAACCTAGCCTCTGCATTGCTTCGATGTATTCCATTAATACGACCTTAGACTCATCCAAAACATTCGTACAGCACTCACTAATGGGTCGCACAAGCGTCCTATACGCCGTCTCCTGTATATATGTGCTACACTTTCCTAGAGTTCACCCAATAAAACGAGGTCGACCAACCTAAAGTGCTCATTCCATTCCACACCGCTTTGCAACGTTACGCCTACACATTTATTCGATGCGACTGTGTCCAACAGCGCCCTACAGGTTGTGTATTGGAACGTTACAGGAATGCTTTTCCTACTCATCTGCATCATTATCGTACATTTTTCTCCGTTTATAAGCTGCCATTTATCATGCCAACTAGAAAATTTGTGTAAGTAGTCTTGTATCCTCCTACAGTCACGACATCTTTCCGTACACCATTGCGTCATCAGCAAACAGCCGTAAATTTCTGCTCGCCCAGTCCGTCACATAATTTACGCACAAGTGGTGATCAAAAAGTTTCCGTTCGATATCAGTGCCGTCTAGAATCGATAGGCCAATCAGGAAAATCGCAGTTAGCGTTGAGACAGTCATCCCAGGTTGAAGGTAGTCATTTGATGAAACACCGTGTCCTGCTGTGCCGCCGGCCGAAGTGGCCGAGCGGTTCTAGACGCTACAGTCTGGAACCGCGCGATCGCTACGGTCGCAGGTTCGAATCCTTCCTCGGGCATGGATGTGTGTGATGTCCGTAGGTTAATTAGGTTTAAGTAGTTCTAAGTTCTAGGGGACTGATGACCTCAGAAGTTAAGTCCCATAGTGCTCAGAGCCATTTGAACCATTTGAACCTGCTGTGCGAAGAAGTCCTTAACCGCCTGCAGTACATCTTCGTTCGAGAGGAATCGCCCATTCTTCAAGGACCGAAGGCATTGGGAGGGATCAGGACTACAGGGCGATTGCTGGAGTGTTTCCCATTTGAGTTTGGTAACTTCTGCGTTTCGACATTTGCCATATGGGGACGACCGTTATCATGCCAAGTTCCAGCACGGAGCTTGGCGCACCATTCCACAAAGGTGGTTTTCGACAAACAGGCTGCCACATACTCATTCTTCATTCTCACAGTGATGTTTACCGTCGTTTGCGTTCGGTACCAAGAAACGAATAACAGTCCGTTGGTGCTGTTTGGACGAATTTGGTAATAGTATTAGCATAGTTCACGTTTCAGCATTTACCGATGCACCTCGGAGAAACACAAATGTCACTCCAATCCCTTGCCTATATGTCGGTGCTTGTATACCGCCATCGGTGTCGCACTATGTTGCATATAAACCGCAGCAACGCCATCAAACGAAAACTTTTGTTCGCCCTTTTTTATATCGAGAACAAGAGCAATCCTATCATTCTTCTCTGATGAATTCGCTTGTCGAGGACAACGTAATGGGGTTTGTTATTTAAAAAGTCTTCGAGCCACTCACATATCTGGGAACCTAATCCGTAGGTTACCTGTTGCAATACAGCCATAGTTCGCAGGATTCCAGGAGAAGACGTCGAGCAGAGTTTCGCACGAGCAATGCTTCCTAAATCCGTGCTCATTTGTGGACAGCAGCTTTTCTGTCTGAACAATATTTATTATATTCGAACTCAGAATGTGGTTAAGTAAGCAGACCGATGATAAGGATATTGGCCTGCAACTTTGCAGTTCCGTTGTTTTACCTTTCTCATCGCTAGGGACTCTGTGCAGGGCGAGAGATTCGCGACAAATGAAAGCTAAGTAAGTGGCCAAAGTCGCAGAGTACTCTACGTAAAGCCTAACTGGGATTCCATCTGGACCTGGCGACTCGTTTGTTTTCAAATCCTTAAGTAGCTTCTCTACGCCAGTGATGTGTTTTTCTGTGTCTTCCATGCGGGAGTCTGCATGACAGTCAAACGACCGTGAAATCCTTCTGCGTGAATGATTTCTTAAACGTGAAATTGGAAACTTCAGCTTCCCTTTTGCTGTCGTCTGTTGACACCCGAGACTGGTCGACGAGTGACTGCATAGAAACCTTCGCCTCGCTTGGTGATTTTACGTATGACCAGTTCTCGGGTAGACCTTTCGAAAAGGTATGAGTTTTGAAGTTGTACGCTTCGGCCATTGATTTTCTTGCAGATGCACGAAATTCTATTAAGTTTGTCCTTTCAACATTTGCGTTTTCTTTTTTGAACTGAAACTGCAACAATTTGAGTTTCCTAAGCAGCTTCCGAATTCGATTATTAATTCAGGGAGGATCATTTCTTTTCTTAGTTCACTTACGGGGCGCGTACGTCTCCAGAACGCGACTTACAATCAGTTTAAACCTTGTCTATAATTTCTCTACGCCGTTCATATTGGAGCTACATGACGTCCATTCATTGTCAAAGTGGGATGCTAACAACTGTTCGTTACAGGTACGCAGCGGTACTTGCGTGTAAATCAGCCGTGAAGCACTCCGCGAGTGGGTCAGCGACGTCAGTGATCGCATGACTGTGCTGAATGTGTTCTAAAATCTTGAAACTGCTGCATATTGCGCATGTGTAGAAAATGGGGACCGTGGTGTCCTCTGCTTACGTCGGAAGTTAGTCCAATCTCGCCGAGCTTGCGCCTATTATAACAACAAACTTTTTGATTTTAGCGTCTTCTTGATCTTTACTTTGTTGGTTACTTTGTCTTAATGACTCAGTGTAAAGGACGCACGAGGATCTATTTCTTTTCCTGTAAGTGTTATCCCATTGCTGTTGTTGTTATTGTTTTAGTCTTCAGTTCGGAGACTGGTTTGCTGCATATTTCCATGATACGTTCAAATGGCTCTCAGCACTATGGGGCTTAACATCTGAGGTCATCAGTCCCCTAGACTTAGAACTACTTAAACATAACTAACCTAAGGAAATGACACACATCCATGCCCGAGGCAGGATTCGAACCTGCGACCGTAGCAGCAGCGCTGTTCCGGATTGAAGCGCCTAGAACCTCTCGGCCACAGCGGGCGCCCATGATACGTGTCCTATCAACTGTTCCCTTATTTTAGTTAAGTTGTGCCACAGATTTCTTGCCTCCAAAATCCTATTCATTACCTCCTCAAGATTACGCCGTTTTCTCATCTAAACTTCAACATTCTGCTGTAGCACCACATTTCCAAAGGCTCTATTCTCCTCTTGTCTAAACTGTATACCGTCCATGTTTTACTTCCATACACGGCTAAACTCCAAATATCTTCCGAAGAGAACGAGACTCGTTCATAAAGCCTTCGCCTACTGACAGAAGTAAGGCTGTGAGGACGGGTAGTCTGCTTGGGTAGCTCATACGGTGGAGCACAAGAAATGTATTCGGAACTGCAAATATGAATAGACTCCAGCTGCACCACATATTTGTTACAGCGTAATGTTTTTCCGAACAGTAACTCGAACACGGATTTTCAGATTTACACAAACGGTCGCCTTAACCGCATTTCTTTTCTCCTTTTTTTAAAACAGGAACAATAGATAACATACAAACTGCCTTTTCGTTGGAATTAAAGCAGCACGTGAAATTAACATTGTAATAAGTAATAACCTTTGGAAAGTTAAACATACGTCGCTATTTCTGATTCTTCACGATCTTCAGAAGTCGTTCCTGTAAAAAGGTCCAAAAGTCCATCACATTCTTTTTGACATCTCTGAACAAATACAGCACCGTCTGGCCTCGAAGCATTCGCTTTAGTACGTGGCCGGTACCTCCCGGCCCCGGTTAAGCCAGCACGCCTCCACGACCGATACTAACTTCCATATGTCACCCTGAGCCGACGTCCTGTGTTCGCACAATTGCTGTGGTCTTGTAATCGCATGAAATACTATAATGCAGTGCCTGTGTCTCACGACGTACTCTGCAGTGTCCTTCAGACATGCATGCATGTCGGAAATACACGAATGCTACACATGTCGGTGCTTACATACCTGCATCGCTATGCATTGTAGAGAACATCGTAAAATACAGACACTACAATGTAGCAGTAGCAGAGCACTTGCCCGAGGAAGGCGAAAGTTCCAAGTTGGAGTCTCGGTCCGGCTCACAGGTTTACTCTTCAAGTAAGTTTCACATCAGTTCACACTCCGCAGTAGACTGAAAAATTGATTCTGGAACTTCAGAAAAGACTTCCTAACACATAAATCTATATCTTATGTTAACAAATGTCTCTTTCTCAGAAGCGCTTTTCTTATCATTGCCAGTCTCAATTTTATATCCTCTCTATTTCGGCGAAAATCAGATAAATTGCTGTCAAAATAGCAAAACTCAGAAGTATCTCGTTTCCTAAACTAGCTGCCTGATTTATGTTGACTACATTCCATACTGCTCGTCTGCTTTTGTCGATATTCATCCTTTATCCTTGTTTCAAAACACTGTTCATTTCGTTCAAATTCTCTTCTAAGTTTTTTGCTGCCTCTGACAGACTTACAATGTCATCGGCAAATCTCCGAGTTTTGATTTCTTCTCCCTGAACTTTTAATTCCAATCGCATTTTTTTTTTTGTTTCCTTTAGTATTTGGTCAATGGATAGATTGAATGATGAGGAATGGGCTACAACTTACCACTACAGCTTATCCAATAAGACACAAAATATGTTAAAATGTGTGTCAGTGAATTACTATGGGACCAAATTGCTGAGGTCATAGGTCCCTTAGACTTACACACTACTTAAACTAACTTACGCTAAGGACAGCGCATACACGCATGCCCCAGGGAAGACTCGAACCTCCGGCAGGAGGGGCCCGGCGATTCGAAGAGACAAAATATCTGGAAGCAAAATATCTTACAATAAAACAAAGTCCGCAGCTCGTGGTCGTGTGGTAGCGTTTTCGCTTCCCACGCCCGGGTTCCCGGGTTCGATTCCCGGCGGGGTAAGGGATTTTCTCTGCCTCGTGATGACTGGGTGTTGTGTGATGTCGTTAGGTTTAAGTAGTTCTAAGTTCTAGGGGACTGATGACCATAGATGTTAAGTCCCATAGTGCTCAGAGCCATTTGAACCAATTTTTGAACAATAAAACAAGGAAGAAGCTTAAATTATGCACAAATAAGAAAGTAAATACATAATGGCTTCTTGTTGAAGTTTTGACAATGAGGAAAATAATATCCAATTTTCTGGCTCGCCTTTAAAATACTGTATGATACATATTTTCTCGAACAAATAAACGTAGATTTGAAATATATGAAGGACACTTTTCCTCTTCTTTAAGTTATCAGGAGTGTGGAGAATAAATACCATACCATCTTCTCAAGAATATCAACTATTAAACAGCAAAGATTTTCCTTTGGTCGTTAATAAGCTATTATCACTGGTTGTTTCTTCAATATGTTAGAGACATAGCGGGGTAGAACAATGGTTAGCGCGCTTGACTCGCTGTCGGGAGAACGACTGTTCATATGCCCCTCCTACCATCCTGATTTAGGTTTTCTGTGATTACCTAAGTCGCTTAAGGCAAATGCTGGGACGTTTCCTTCAAAAAGGGCACGACCGATTTCCATCCTCCTCCTTACTAATGACCTCATCGTCAACGGAACGTGAAACACTGATCTTCCTTCCTTCATTTTGCATATTTCGATTTTTTTGTAAAAAAGAGGATCTCTCTCTCTCTCTCTCTCTCTCTCTCTCTCTCTCGTAAACACACTTTCACAGATGGCAGTTCTCATAACATGTGCAGGCTTTGCGCTGACGTGTCAACGAAAACGAAAACTTCTGGCAATCGATGCTCAATAGTCTACGGGAATAAAACGTCATTTACCGTGAACAGTCGATTGATATAAGAAAGTAGCTATGATTTTTGTGTTACTAACATGGCTGGGGACGTTCAATAAATAATGCAACACCTTTTCTTATCGGCCCGTTTCGGTTGCAAACATGCAGAAATGTTGTTGTATGATATTGTGGAATATTCCCGCTTCAGCCTCTACAGTTTCATTAAGTTACGATAGATGGCGGCGCTATACGTACCCTTCAAAATGATACCTGTAATGGAGGTGCGTTCCGTGCAGAGAAGTGTCATTGAGTTGCTTTTGGTTGAAAGCCAGAGCATCACAGATATTCTGCGGCGCTTACATAATGTCTACGGAGACTTGGCAGTGAACAAAAGCACGCTGAGTCGTTGAGCGAAGCGTCTGTCATCATGACAACAAGGTCGCGTAAACCTGTCCGATCTCCCGCGTACAGGGCGGCCGCACACAGTTATGGCTCCTGCAACGTTGGGACATGTGAACACTCTCATTCGAAACGATCGGAGGATCACAACCAAACACATCATTGCTCTACAGGGCGTCTCTGCTGGTAGTGCTGACACACTTTTCCACCAGCTGGAGTACTCAAAGGTGTGTATTCATTGGGTTTTTCGACGCCAACCAGAAGACCATAAACAGCAACAATGGGCCATCTATGCAGAATTGAAGGAAGCACTAAGTTCATGATGGAGAGGCTAGTGATACAGCAAGATTTTGGCTCCGACGTCGACCTGCAGAACCAGCAGAAATGTGCCATGTGTGCATATAAGGCCTCACATTAAGGTAGCCAAAGGCCATCGCATTGAAGGGATCACATGCTGAAAAATAGGGCTTTGTAGCCAATGATATGGTGTATTGAAATCCTGAATAAAACCAACCTGCTTCCAGAAAAAAAAAATGTATTACATTACTTATTGGACGCCTCTCGAATGTCCAGTTTGATTTCTGTAACACACATAACACTTTGTAGCATTTTCTCCACAGTAGTAACAAGGAGGCGAAGCCCATATAGTGGCTTTAAACTGATGTTGTTGAGATATTGAAGGTATTAAAATACGAATAATTAATCAAATCTTTTAATAAATTTGTAAACAAACTAAAGGAGATGTGGCAGTTCTTTGGACATTAAGGTATCTGACAGCGTTTTAGTTTGCATAAATGTACTTTTTTCCATTATCATGCATCAGTGTGTTTGCATACCCATGAGTCCCATTTCTGTGAAAAACTCTTCTGACCCATCTAAGAATTCTTCACAGATGCTGGACCTAGGGAAGCACGGCTTTTCAGTAACCACCTTTGCACCTTGTTCAGTACGTTAAAATTTGAATAATAACGTATAATTATCAAATGTTGCGATTCACAGTCTCCATCGTCGTCAACAATGAAACAGCCCAATTGGGCAGTCAGTGCGTATCACTGTCACTTGGACGAACAGTCAACGATGTTCTCCGCATTCGTCTACTAACAGCGACAGTGATTTAGTGACGACAAAAATGTGATTACTAGCAAGGAGGAATAAAAGGAGGTGCAGAATGCATCTTACGAAAGCAAATCCGCCACATAGCGGATAGTTGCAACAATTCTATCAACAACCCAAAAATTACCCACATCTGTTTTCAAACAATTACGAATGTCGACCTAATTTTTCAGTATTCTGTAAATATTACCGAACTAAAAATACGTAAACCATTCACCATTCAGATTAAAGTTTTTACTGAAATTTCTACTGAAGAGTGACCGTTACTCAGTGTCAGGTAATATTTCTTTGGTGAGGACTCCGGTTCTGATAATAAAACGCTAGTGTAAGTGTTTACACTTAGCAATATTCATTATGAAGCGGTTGTGATGGGCTGTATGTCTCTAGTACTAAATTATTTTACTTTCAAACTCGGCTGAAATAAGTGCGTGTTTAAAATCATCAGTTACAATTCACGCTGCTGAAGTTATTACCTAAGCCCATAACGAACACTACTGTTGCCGTTTGTTGTTGTCATTGGAGAAACACTGGAACCTACAATCAGTCTATAAAGAATATTGCTTATAAAATACTCGTGTGACTCTCCATAGAGTATTTTTAAAATGTGTAAAATGCATACCAAATAACATTACCAGTAGATATTGAACACAAACAAAGAAGAGCAGTATCGAAGGTCACCAATTTTTGTGGCCTGCGGACGAGCGACATGGAAATGCTGAGAAGGCTGAACTGGCAACACTTGAGCATATATTCTATTCGGTGGCAGCCTAATTACGAAGTTTCAGGATCCATTATTGAGGAAGGTTGTACAGTTCCTGTAATACTCTTGCAGGGATTATGAAGACAAGGTTAGATTAATAACAGCAAACTGATATACGTACGTAATTATCTTTCTCCTGCTTCATATGTGACTTGAATGCATCTCAACATTTAGTAGAATATCAAATACCCTCTTCAGTGCATCTCATAATGGCGTGCACTGTACTTTCGTAAATGTAGACGTAGTTCTACAGCGTGCTAGAAAGCACCTAAGTGAAGAGTAATGATACAAAAGCGCGACTAAAAGTTAGTTACGACTAAACTTTCGGTACTTGAGCTAGTGTGGACGGAAAACTCTTTACGGTACGGGTGCCTAACGTTACAGGAATGATGTTCAGACTGTGTGCTGCAGGAGTTGCGGTGTTAGTGGAGTTAGTGTCATGACTTGCCGTTAGGCGCCGGTACTGGTTCGGCGATGTAGTGTTGAAACACAAGCTTCATTGTGCATAATAGATGCAGACAGTAAACATGGGTCTGGACACTGTGAGCAGGTCTTGACTCGTATCGAAACAACGCCAACAGTGCTCCTGCTGATTAACTTCTCATCGTTGCGATTCACAGTCATACTATATTTCTTAAAATCCATCATATTAGCCGTTGACTGTATAAAATATTTATTATTACGACTGAAGTTTCAAGTAACACTGCAAAAGTTACATTCTATCAGAATATTAGACTATCTGACATGAGTACTTGTAGTCGTCAAAATTCCGCATTTTGACTGTGAGAGTCCCACAAGATCCGATGAGTACGACACTTACTACATGGCAATACGTTGTTACGTTGGTACTGAACTGTCAATGTTACCATCGTTCTAATTAGAACAATGGTAACATTTACTGTTCAGTACATATTTAACAACATATTACGAAGTAATAAACGTCATACTCATCGGATCTTGTGGGACTCTCACAGTCAAAGGCTGCAAAAGTTGCAGATTGTCCGATCGCCGGTAGACTACCGCCCTTCGATAGCTGCTAGTCATTTATCGAAACGTTAGGTGTTAGCAGCAGCAGACGACCAGCCAGCCAGCCAGCAAGCAGCAGCAGCAGCAGCGGCAGCGGCAGATGTCCCAGCGGTATAGAAGTCAAACAGGTTCAGTGGTCAAGCAGCCCGGGAGCCCAGCAGCCCCTGCGGTTATCCTCCCGTTGGCAGCAGAGGAGTGGGGCTTCGGTCCCAGTCGGCGTCTTCGTCTGTCTTCGTACGTATTCGTCTCCGTGAGTTCCTTGTCTTCATCTCTCGTTTTGGCCTGTCCTGACCTGTCCTGTCCTGTCCTGTCCTGTCCTATTCTGTCCTTTCCCTTTCTCACCTTGACTACACCCACCACCACGGCCATCGTCTATACCTCTCGTCCGCCGCCGCCACAACGATTACGTGGTATGCCCAGTCGTCGCCCCCCATTCCATCCACCCGCTTCTCACCCTCCCCTCTCCTGCAATTTTTGTCGCCCTGTCTCTGGTTCCCTCCCCCTTAGCCTCCTCCTACCATCCCATCCCTCCCTTCCCTCACTCTGATGCCACCATCCCTGCTGCACCCACCAGGATAGTGGCCCACAGGGCCACGGCCTATGCACAGCTGTCACTGTCGCCATCACCATCACCATCGCCTTCGCCGTCACCTTCAGTGTCACTGTCACCATCACCGTCTCCAACACCAGCACCAGCACCCACACTGGGACCTGCCACCTCCCGCCATCTCCCAGTTGCTCCCGTCCCCCACCCTTCTGTCTCTGTTAAGTGCCCCAGCGGCAATCCCGCCTCCTCAGCTCCCAAAGAATCCCAACCACTTCCTCCTCAACGCCCCTGGATGCCATGGATGTCTCCCCACCTGTCCCTTCTACCACCTCCTCTTCCTCCTCCTACCCCTCCTCCTACAAATACCTCCTGTACCATCCTGATTCCTCACTCCTCGAGGCCCAGAACCTCACCCTGCTCGTCCACCAACACTCTCATGGAGCCCCCATCTCCTTCGTCACTCTCCATTGGGACTCCATTCTCATCACCTCCCCTAGCCCCACCCTCCACTCCGACATCCTCTCCAGAATCCCCATCACCTGCTTTGGCCCCAAAGCTTCCCTCACCCCTGCTCATTCCCTGTCCTCCTCCAGCCAACCCCAACCCCTGCTCCGCCAAATGGCCCTCATCACTGTGATCACTCGGCTTAGTCTGACGATCATGGAAGAGGAGGTGTTGGCTGTGCTTAAGGTGCACCCACACCTGGAAATACGTGCAGTCCTGCCGGCCCCACCCGCCTTCAGTGGGTGTTTTCTGAACACGCCCCTTCCATCGACCTTCTCTTGAAGGCGGATGCCCTTCTTTTCCATCACTGATACAAAGTCGACCCCTCCCGTTCCCTTCCTCAATCCACCCAATTCCAGAGGTGCCTGCACTATAATGCACACCCAACATCTGAGTGCTGCAAGAACCCTGTCTGCCCTCACTGCAGATAGGTGCACTACCTCAGGGAGTGTCACAATCTCCAGTCCCCTCCTTCCTGCAGCACCTGCAACCTCCTGCACCCTACCTACTCCCAGAAGTGCAAGACCTGACCCCCCACCACCACTCCTGAATTCACTGTCCCCATCGGCCCTCCGGTCACCCCACGTCTCTTGGCAACTCCCTTCATCCCCCACCCCACTGCCGAGGACATCATGAGGTTTGTCACCATCGTCCTCCATTACGTTCAACCATTGCAGTGCCCCCACATCCTCCAGCAGATATCCTTCGCCACCCAATCAGTCTTCCACCTTAACATCTATGCCACCTATTCCCATAACCAAGCCCACTTCACCTCCTCCTGTCTAGGCACCCTTGTCTACATTTCTGTCATGGCGCAACAGCACCGTATCTTGTTCAACATCTGCTCCCTTCCCCCAAACAAGAACCTCCTCATGCACACCCTCACGACCCACCGCGTAGATGCCTTCCTCCTCAACGAAACCTTTCTCCAGCCACAGCATACCATACACGCATCCCCCTACCTCCTGCACCACTCTGATAATCCTCTCCCGAAAGCACGTGATGGAGTCGCATTGGCCACCACCGCCAGATCCCTGTTTGGCTCCAACCTCTCCTACCCAACTCCACAGAACACCTGATCCTCAGTCTCTTCTTCCCTGGCCTTACCATTACCTGTGCCACCATATATCTCCACCCCACTGCCTCTATTCCTTTTTACTTCCTTTCCCACATTGACCATACCTTCCCCTCCTACATGATTGCCACTGACCTCAAAATCCATAGTCGTTCTGCCGCCCTGTTATGGTGGTGGCATCGGTTCCTCTCCACCCTCCAAGGTGACCTCCTTCCCTTTCCCCAGCACACCAATCCCAAATGCAATACCACTCCTGATGTCGTCATCTCCTCCCCTAACCTCCTTGGCCACATAGTGGTGAACGTCCTTGACCCTACTGGCAGTGACCATCTCCCTGTCCTCACCATTTCAGACGGTCGTCATCCCTGTCCCAATCCTCACATCGACCATCCCCCAAATTATAGCCATGATTATTACCATGTCGACTGGAATGCCTACTGGGATACCCTTTCCACCCAGGTTGATAGCCACCCCATTGCCTACCACCCCCCTGAAGATGTTACCCATTCCACTTTCTTTCTCCAGCAGACCCTGTCTGAGACGGTGGAGGCCCACATCCCTACCATTGCCATCCACCCACACTGTCCGTCTTTACCCCTACAGGCCGTCCTCCTCCTCCGTGAATCCTGCTGTGTCTGCTGTGCCTTCCTTCAAATGCCTGACCGGGACACACTACTGCACCACTTGCAAGTACAACGACACGTCAAAAACTTGCTCGCGGGTAAGAATCACTGGGACTAGCAACAGACATGCACCAATCTTAACGCTACTCTGCCTTTCAACTCGTCTAAGTACTGGTCAGCCTTCCTCTGCCCTACCAGAAATAACCCCCCCATAAACTACCCTCTCCTTCATGATAACCACCCCTCTCCTGACAACCTTAGTAAGACCAATCACTTTGCCTCCTACCTCTCCAATATCTTTACCCTCACTGACGATCCCCAGTGCGATTACTTCCTCTTCCTTGATGTCTGCGATCGAACTGATGTCCCTCAACTCTCTCCTGGCTTCCAGTACTTGGACAACATTACACACAACGAACTCAATGCCCCCATCACTACTCAGGATATCATCTTTACACTCTGCACAAAACACAACACCGCTCCCAGTCATGATCGTGTTACCTATCGCCATTTACGTGAAGCTCCTGCCTCCTTCCTCTCCACCCTAGCCAGCCTGTATAATGTCATCTTCCTCTGCCTCGACCTTGAACGTGCTTACGACTGTGTATGGCATTCTTGTCTCCTCTTCAAGCTCCAAACCTTCACCCATCCTATCAACTATGTCTGCCTGATTGGGTCCTTTCTTTCCCAACGTCCTTCCTATGTCACCATCCATAACACGGATTCCTACACCTTGTATCCCTCTGCTGTTGTGCCGCAAGGTTCCGTCCTCTCCCCTCTTCTCTACCTTCTGTATATGGCAGACATGCTGCCGCCTTCATCCCCCATCCCCCTTCTCCAGTATGCCAATGACACCTTCCTTGCTCTCGCCCCCACCCTGCAACACTCCCAACACCTTCTCCAATGCCATCTTGACCGGTTCACCACTTGGTGTAACCAGTGGTTGCTCAATGTCAATCCTTCCAAGACTGAGGTGATCATTGTAGGCCAAACCACCTCTTCCTTCCATCTCCTCGACTTCTATATCACCATTTATGGCTGTCCTATCACCCTCACCTCCACCCTAAAGTACCTTGGCATCACCCTTTACCATTGCCTCTCCTGGACCCCCCATCTCCGGACAATCCAAGCCAAGGCATGCTCCTGACTCCAATTCCTCAAGCTCCTTTCTGGCCACATATGGGGTCTGGACCCCTCCACCATCCTCCACACCTATAAATCCCTCATCCACCCTATCCTCTGCTATGCCCACCCAGTTTGGATGTTTGCCCCTCCTACCTTTTACAAATCCCTACAAATCCTAGAAACCCATTAGCTCCGCTTCGCCTATCACATCCACCTCCTCTCCCCCACATGGATCCTGTATGACCTCATTCTATTCCCACACCTCTTCCTTTTCCTTGAACGGATACAGATCCTCTACGCCTCCTGTAAACTTAATTCCCCTCACCTACTTGTCTCTCCCATCCTCTCCCACCCCCGTCCACTACCGCACCTGTATTTCCACGCCGCGCGGGATTATCCGAGCGGTCTCATGCGCTGCAGTCATGGACTGTGTGGCTGGTCCCGGTGGAGGTTCGAGTCCTCCCTCGGGCATGGGTGTGTGTGATGTACTTAGGATAATTTAGGTTAAGTAGTGTGTAAGCTTAGGGACTGATGACCTTAGCAGTTAAGTCCCATAAGATTTCACACACATTTGAACATTTTTTTTGTATTCCCACGTCCCACCTGCTCTCCACTCTCCATACTCTCGCCCAAGGTGGCTTCCGCAAACTCTCCCTCCCTGATGATGCCCTCATCCCCACCTTCCAACTTTGATCCTCCGCCTCCTGTGTCTTTTCCGAAGGGCACCCTCTCTGTCTTCTCTCCCTCCTCCCTTCCTCCCTCCCTCCTCTCCCCCGAGTTTCCTCTGCCCCCACACCTTCTTTCCTCCACCTCCCATCTGCTCTGCCGCTGGCATCTACACCCTCCCCTCTCCCTCCTCCCTCACCTTTTCCCCTTTGGCATGTCCCCGGACTCGTACACGTACAGTGAACATTCGCGCGCCAGAGATCATCGCCATCGGTTTTTTGTGTGCCATCGTGTTTGTGCTTTAGTGTTTCACCGCCCACACTTCATCGTTCACATGTGTCATTTCAGTCGCCTATGTTCGTGTACCAGTGCAACGTTTTTTATTTTGCTACGCCTATTAACCGCTCCATGTTTTTTACTTAGTGTGCCTATTGTTTTTTGTCCATCATTTCCTATGTTCTACTTGTATTCTCTGTGGCCAAAGAGCGGCGTAGTATTGCCACTGCCGGCCTACCTTGTATTAGGTGTTAAAATGACAATAAAGAAAAAAAAGCAGGTAGTCCTACATTCTGACAGAATGTAACTTTTTCAGTGTTACTTGAAAATGACCATAAGGCAGAAATTAGAATCGTGATAATAAATATTTTATACAGTGAACAGCGACTATGATGTCTTTTAAGAAAAAAAAGTGCTCCTACTGTTCGCGACTATCGACGCATTAAATTAAAACGGACAAATCCTCTTTCCACACGAAGAAACCGATTAACAAGTGGGAATTTTCCAAACTGTGTGGCCGCCAAGATTAACAGAGGTGTACCCGTGTGATTTCCGGGTGTGGAGTTACCTGAAGGACAGGATTTATCGATGGGACACCAACACATGTTAGAGACGAGCTTAACGAGGGACGTAGCGAACATCCCAGTTGATACGTTTCGAGCAGCAGTAGAACAACCTCTAGTGCTGTTCCAGGGGGTTACTCCAAACACTAACAAGCTTATTAACCTTGTCTGGCGTCGTTCTCAGCGAGCAGCGTCTCGAGCAGTGATGTCCACGCTTGACCTGTCGGTAATACTCAGTGGGCTTGTCTCATCTTACCCGGGCCATGCTGGAGTTGTGCGAGCAGCGGGGTGGCAGCATAGTTTTACCGTAGTAGCAGAGTCTACGACAAACACTCGCGAAAGTCTACAGAGCAAAAAAATGGCAATCTTTCTACAGCAGAACAGATATTAGCGCTCGAAGCGGTTGCATGTAGTTACAGAACAATGACATATATGCTGAGTACTTGCAACTTTTAGTGCTACAGCTTCCACTACTATTTCATCAATTGATCGTGCTAATTTTCTGTCCTTAAAAGACAATAACCGTCTTTCATATGAGCCAAATGCAACTAAAGCTGTTACAATTTGTATAGCAATAGTAAACTCTGAAACGCGAAATTTGCATTTCGAATGTGCTTTCGCAGTGTGTTATCCTATAGGTGTTGCCGCAGTTGGGGAAGTTGCAGAAAAACTGTGGGCGTTTCGTGACTGGAGTCCAAGATTACGTAGAGATTAAAGCTGCCATCTGTCTCTATCCTGCTGCCCATGGGTCTGACGGCCAGATTCGAGGGGAGAAATTTTTTGTGTAAACATTTACCTTTCACCTAATGGAAACACACAAAATTGGGTAAAAATTAATAAATGCTAGTAACGACAGAACCATAGAACTTGCCGTTTGTGGGGAGGCCTGCGTGCTCAGCGATACAGATGGCCGTACCGTAGGTGCAACCACAACGGAAGGGTATCTGTTGAGAGGCCAGACAAACGTGTGGTTCCTGAAGTGGGGCAGCAGCCTTTTCAGTAGTTGCAGGGGTAACAGTCTGGACGATTAACTGATCTGGCCTTGTAACACTAATCAAAACGGCCTTGCTGTGCTGCTACTGCGAACGGCTGAGAGCAAGGGAAAACTACAGCCGTAATATTTCCCGAGGGCATGCAGCTTTACTGTATGGTTAAATGACGACGGCGTCCTCTTGGGTAAAATATTCCGGATGTAAAAAAGTCCCCTATTCGGATCTCTGGGCGGGGACTACTCAAGAGGACGTCGTTATCAGGAGAAAGAAAACTGGCGTTCTACGGATCGGAGCGTGGAATGTCAGATCCCTTAATCGAGCAGGTAGGTTAGAAAATTTAAAAAGGGGAATGGAAAAGCTAAAGTTAGATATAGTGGGAATAAGTGAAGTTCGGTGGCAGGAGGAACCAGACTTTTGGTCACGTGAATACAGGTTTATAAACACAAAATCAAATAGGGGTAATGCAGGAGTAGGTTTAATAACGAATAAAAAATAGGAGTGCGGATAAGCTACTATTAACAGCATAGTGAACACATTATTGTGGCCAAGATAGACACGAAGCCCACGCCTGCTACAGTAGTACAAGTTTATATGCCAACTAGCTCTGCAGATGATGAAGAAATTGACGAAATGTATGATGAGATAAAAAGGACATAATCAGGTACTGAAGGGAGACGAAAATTTAATAGTCATGGGTGACTGGAATTCGAGAGTAAGAAAAGGGAGAGAAGGAAACATAGTAGATGAATATGGATTGGGGGTAAGAAATGAAAGAGGATGCCGTCTGGTAGAATGTTACACAGAGCATAACTTAATCATAGCTAAAACTTGATTCAAGAATCATGAAAGAAGGTTGTATACATGGAAGAACGCTGGAGATACTTTATGGTATCTGATAGATTATATAATGGTAAGACAGAGATTTAGGAACCAGGTTTTAAATTGTAAGACATTTCCAGGGGCAGATTTGGACTCTGACCACAATCTATTGGTAATGAACTGTAGATTAAAACTGAAGAAACTGCAAAATGGTGGGAAATTCAGGAGATGTGACCTTGATCTTGATAAACTGACTAAACCACAGTTTGTAGAAAGTTTGAGGGTGAGCATAAGGGAAAAATTGTCAGGGATGGGGGAAAGAAATACAGTAGAAGAAGAATGGGTAGCTCTGAGGGATGAAGTAGTGAAGGCAGCAGACGATCAAGTAGGTAAAAAGACGAGGGCTAGTAGAAATCCTTGGGCAACAGAAGAAATATTGAAATTAATTGATGGTAGGAGAAAATATATAAATGCAGTAAATAAAGCAGGCAAAAAGGAAGACAAACGTCTCAAGAATGAGATCTACAGGAAGTGCAAAATGGCTAAGCAGGGATGGCTAGAGGACAAATGTAGGGATGTAGGGTTTTATCTCACTAGGGGTAAGATAGATACTGCCTACAGGAAAATCTAAGAGAACCACTTGTTTGAATATCAAGAGCTCAGATGGAAACCCAGTTCTAAGCACAGAAAGGAAAGCAGAAAGGTGGAAGGAGTATATAGAGGGTCTATACAAGGGCAATGTACATGAGGACAATATTATTGAAATGGAAGGGGATGTAAATGAAGATGCAATGGGAGATACAATACTGCGTGAAGAGCTTGACAGAGCACTGAAAGACCTGATACGAAACCAGGCCCCGGGAGTAGACAACATTCCATTAGAACTACTGACAGCCTTGGGAGAGCCAGTCATGACAAAACTCTACCATATGGTGAGCAAGATGTATGAGACAGGCGAAATACCCTCAGACTTCAAGAAGAATATAATAATTCCAATCCCAAAGATGGCAGGTGTTGACAGATGTGAAAATTACCGAACTATCAGTTTAATAAGTCACAGCTGCAGAATACAAACGCGAATTCTTTACAACGAATGGAAAAACTGGTAGAAGCCGACCTCGAGGAATATCAGTTTTGATTCCGCAGAAATGCTGTAACACGTGAGGCAATACTGACCTTACGCCTCATCTTAGAAGAAAGATTAAGGAAAGGCAAACCTACGTATTTAGCATTTGTAGACTTAGAGAAAGCTTTTGACAATGTTGACTGCAATACTCTCTTTCAAATTCCAAAGGTGGCAGGGGTGAAATACAGGGAGCGAAAGGCTATTTACAATTTGTACAGAAACCAGATGGCAGATATAAGAGTCGAGGGGCATGAAAGGGAAGCAGTGGTTGGGAAGGGAGTGAGACAGGGTTGTAGCCTCTCCCCGCTGTTATTCAATCTGTATATTGAGCAAGCAGTTAAGGAAACAAAAGAAAAATTTGGAGTAGGTATTAAAATTCATGGAGAAGAAATAAAAACTTTGAGGTTCGCCGATGACATTGTAATTCTGTCAGAGACAGCAAAGGACTTGGAAGAGCAGTTGAACGGAATGGACAGTGTCTTGAAAGGAGGATATAAAATGAACATCAACAAAAGCAAAACGAGAATAATGGAATGTAGTCTAATTAAGTGTTGGGATGCTGAGGGAATTAGATTAGGAAATGAGGCACTTATAGTAGTAAAGGAGTTTTGCTATTTGGGGTGCAAAATAACTGATGATGGTCGAAGTAGAGAGGATATAAAATGTAGACTGGTAATGGTAAGGAAAGCGTTTCTGAAGAAGAGGAACTTGTTAACATCGAGTATAGATTTAAGTGTCATGAAGTCGTTTCTGAAAGTATTTGTATGAAGTGTAGCCATGTATGGAAGTGAAACATGGACAATAAATAGTTTGGACAAGAAGAGAATAGAAGCTTTCGAAATGTGGTGCTACAGAAGAATTCTGAAGATTAGATGGGTAGATCACGTAACTAATGAGGAGGTACTGAATGGAATAGGGGAGAAGAGGAGTTTGTGGCACAACTTGACAAGAAGAAGGGACTGGTTGGTAGGGCATGTTCTGAGGCATATAGGGATCACCAATTTAGCATTGGAGGGCAGCGTGGAGGGTAAAAATCGTAGGGGGAGACCAAGCGATGAATACACTAAGCAGATTCAGAAGGATGTAGGTTGCAGTAGGTACTGGCAGATGAAGAAGCTTGCACAGAATAGAGTAGCATAGAGAGCTGCATCAAACCAGTCTCAGGACTGAAGACCACAACAACAACAATGACAGGAACTGAATTAAAGATAACAAGATCTAGCACATCTGTTGCTGCAGTGAATGGCTTACTTTTACATATCACTTGATTAGGATGTTGTCAGAAATTGCACTCCAGTGTAGCAGAGGTTGTGGACTTTTCACACCTCCATATGAAGGATGCGAAGCGAATATTTCGTTTCGGGGAAAATTATCTAAACTCCTGGAAATTGAAATAAGAACACCGTGAATTCATTGTCCCAGGAAGGGGAAACTTTATTGACACATTCCTGGGGTCAGATACATCACATGATCACACTGACAGAACCACAGGCACATAGGCACATGCAACAGAGCATGCACAATGTCGGCACTAGTACAGTGTATATCCACCTTTCGCAGCAATGCAGGCTGCTATTCTCCCATGGAGACGATCGTAGAGATGCTGGATGTAGTCCTGTGGAACGGCTTGCCATGTCATTTCCACCTGGCGCCTCAGTTGGACCAGCGTTCGTGCTGGACGTGCAGACCGCGTGAGACGATGCTTCATCCAGTCCCAAACATGCTCAATGGGGGACAGATCCGGAGATCTTGCTGGCCAGGGTAGTTGACTTACACCTTCTAGAGCACGTTGGGTGGCACGGGATACATGCGGACGTGCATTGTCCTGTTGGAACAGCAAGTTCCCTTGCCGGTCTAGGAATGGTAGAACGATGGGTTCGATGACGGTTTGGATGTACCGTGCACAATTCAGTGTCCCCTCGACGATCACCAGTGGTGTATGACCAGTGTAGGAGATCGCTCCCCACACCATGATGCCGGGTGTTGGCCCTGTGTGCCTCGGTCGTATGCAGTCCTGATTGTGGCGCTCACCTGCACGGCCCCAACACGCATACGACCATCATTGGCACCAAGGCAGAAGCGACTCTCAGCGCTGAAGACGACACGTCTCCATTCCTCCCTCCATTCACGCCTGTCGCGACACCACTGGAGGCGGGCTGCACGATGTTGGGGCGTGAGCGGAAGACGGCCTAACGGTGTGCGGGACCGTAGCCCAGCTCCATGGAGACGGTTGCGAATGGTCCTCGCCGATACCCCAGGAGCAACAGTGTCCCTAATTTGCTGGGAAGTGGCGGTGCGGTCCCCTACGGCACTGCGTAGGATCCTACGGTCTTGGCGTGCATCCGTGCGGCGCTGCGGTCCGGTCCCAGGTCGACGGGCACGTGCACCTTCCGCCGACCACTGGCGACAACATCGATGTACTGTGGAGACCTCACGACCCACGTGTTGAGCAATTCGGCGGTACGTCTACCCGGCCTCCCGCATGCCCACTATATGCCCTCGCTCAAAGTCCGTCAACTGCACATACGGTTCACGTCCATGCTGTCGCGGCATGCTACCAGTGTTAAAGACTGCGATGGAGTTCCGTATGCCACGGCAAACTGGCTGACACTGACGGCGGCGGTGCACAAATGCTGCGCAGCTAGCGCCATTCGACGGCCAACACCGCGGTTCCTGGTGTGTCCGCTGTGCCGTGCGTGTGATCATTGCTTGTACAGCTCTCTCGCAGTGTCCGGAGCAAGTATGGTGGGTCTGACACACCGGTGTCAATGTGTTCTTTTTTCCATTTCCAGGAGTGTATGTCATAATGATAAGCTGTGGACGAGAAAATGTTCCAAACGTTTCATTCACTCTGTACCAGAATATTCATCGTTGGGAAACTTCTTAAGATGTAGTGCTTGACCGGGACTCAAACTTCCGACTTTGTTAAGCGAGGTTCCAGATTACGCGGCCGGTATGGATTGTTCTGGACTAGGACTCAAACATGAGACCTTTGCTAAGCAAGGTGCCAGATTACTGTCCCGGAATGCCACATATTTTTGATCGCCTATGAAGTTTCAAGAATATGTTACTAACACGTGTCACAGACGATTATAGTTGAATCTAAAATTGCGGAAATGAGTCACAGAGCCGCTTATTACACGCTAATTTAGCGCTGGACAGCAACATATGTTAGTAAGCATTAAGGTGGCCTTTAGCTGTGCGTAACCTTCTGAAAAAAAATTTTGCTTCTGCCACCCCAACTTCTGTTCCAATTGAAAAACAAACCCAAAAAAAATTTCACCTCAGTCCAACAAATTCTAGCTGACTCCCAAACGCCTTGTAGTGGAAGCATAGCAATTTGCAACGCCTCTTTCCGTTATAACGCTTCCTATTTTCCCTTACCTCCTCTCAATACTTGTCTTCCGTGAGAATAATGAATGTGAAGTGTATGTAACACAATCAAGCAAACCCTGCAATTGCTTAAAATTGTTTGACTCTTAATAATGGAAAGTGCGTTCGAGGAATTAAAAAAAGACAGAATATTTAACAAACATCAAGATTATTTTTGATCACGCACAATCTCAGAAACTTTTTTATTTTCAATAAGCATTTTACAACATTCAGTCCTGTAGAATCAAATGATAACTGGATTGAATGAACAGGAAACATTGTTTTTCGGAAGCGAAGATGTAGTAGCAGCTAGATATTTTTTATAATCTAAAGCAACAACCTGTAAAACAAATTGTTTCTCAGTTCCGTCTTTTGTGAGAATGTTATTGTAGTTCTTAAAATGTCTGCCGCCTCTTTCTGCAGCATCATACAAACAACGGTCTCCTCAGGTTTTTGAATTGCACTTTTGTAGCTAGAGTTATCTTTCCATGTTGAAGAGGCTCTGTAGGGAAAATGAGTACTGATAGAAAAACTCGTGAAGAAAATTTTCATATCAGGTGCTACAAAAGATGAAAAGGCAGTATTCGTAAAAGAAGAAAGATCATTTTTGAATGAAATGTGTCATTTCATTTGACTTTTTTTCCACTTCCTCTTCATCACCGTTTCTTTTATTCCAAAGTAAGTTTAGCTATATTTTTCTTGATCTTTGCCGGAACATTGTCGTCAAACAAAGCTAATACCACAGTATCCGGAGCTAAGTACCAGAGACGAATCGATTTTTTTTTGTAACAGCCTTACCCATTGCTGGATCAATGTCCTGCTAATTTATCAGCTGACTCGTGATTTGGAAATCATAGTGAAGTGCCTTAATTGCTTCTGTTGGCAGTAACAAGGCACGGACGTACACGCGTGCGAGAAAAATACATACTATTCTACTTGAGATGCGAAACAATATTCCACTGTTTGGAATGCCGCCAAGAAATATCACCGCAAATTCCAGCAGTTCTCGGTAATAACGTCATGGTTTTTTCTACGTAGCAGATTGATCTCCAAGAAATCCGAAAGTAAAAGACTACACATCATCAGGTTCTTCATTGCTACCGGTTTCGTTGCGTTCTTATCGAGTTTCGACCAAGTTACTGAAAAAGTTTTTGAGAAGTCTAACAATGTTCAGACAGAACAGGTTAAATACAGTTGATAGTTGAGTATGTGTTATTGGCAGAATTGGTTTGCCTTGTAGTGAAATTGAAGTAGACAGTTCCTGCGAATTAGTATGGGTAGTGGTTGTACCTGACAATAGGACTAAACTATTGATTGGATTATTTTACCGACCCCCCGACTCAGAAGATGTAGTTGCTGAACAGTTCAACGAAAACTTGAGTCTCATTTCAAATAGGTACCTCACTCATACAATTATAGTCAGTGGTGACTTCAATCTACTCTCGATATGCCGGAAAAATTAAACCTTTAAAGCCGGCGGCAGGCATAAAACGTCATCTGAAATTGTACTGAATGCTTTCTCAGAAAATTATTTTGAACTATTAGTTCATGAGCCCACTCGAAGCGTAAATGGTTGCGAAAGAATATTTGACCTCTTGGCAACAGATAATACTGCACAAATAGTGAGTATCTTGACGAATACAGGGATTAGCGACCACAAGGCAGTTGCTGCTAGGCTGAATACCGTAACACCTACAACCATCAAAAAGAAACGCAAAGTATATCAATTTAAAAAAGCTGATGAAAATGCTCTTAACGCCTTTTTAAGAGACAGTCTTCACTCGTTCCGATCTGATCATGCAAGCGTAGAAAAGTTGTGGAATGATTTCAAAGAGTTAGTATCGACAGCAATTGAGACATACACTCCTGGAGATTGAAATAAGAACACCATGAATTCATTGTCCCAGGAAGGGGAAACTTTATTGACACATTCCTGGGGTCAGATACATCACATGATCACACTGACAGAACCACAGGCACATAGATACAGGCAACAGAGCATGCACAATGTCGGCCCTAGTACAGTGTATATCCACCTTTCGCAGCAATGCAGGCTGCTATTCTCCCATGGAGACGATCGTAGAGATGCTGGATGTAGTCCTGTGGAACGGCTTGCCATGCCATTTCCACCTGGCGCCTCAGTTGGACCAGCGTTCGTGCTGGACGTGCAGACCGCGTGAGACGACGCTTCATCCAGTCCCAAACATGCTCAATGGGGGACAGATCCGGAGATCTTGCTGGCCAGGGTAGTTGACTTACACCTTCTAGAGCACGTTGGGTGGCACGGGATACATGCGGACGTGCATTGTCCTGTTGGAACAGCAAGTTCCCTTGCCGGTCTAGGAATGGTAGAACGATGGGTTCGATGACGGTTTGGATGTACCGTGCACTATTCAGTGTACCCTCGACGATCACCAGTGGTGTACGGCCAGTGTAGGAGATCGCTCCCCACACCATGATGCCGGGTGTTGGCCCTGTGTGCCTCGGTCGTATGCAGTCCTGATTGTGGCGCTCACCTGCACGGCGCCAAACACGCATACGACCATCATTGGCACCAAGGCAGAAGCGACTCTCATCACTGAAGACGACACGTCTCCATTCGTCCCTCCATTCACGCCTGTCACGACACCACTGGAGGCGTGCTGCACGATGTTGGGGCGTGAGCGGAAGACGGCCTAACGGTGTGCGGGACCGTAGCCCAGCTCCATGGAGACGGTTGCGAATGGTCCTCGCCGATACCCCAGGAGCAACAGTGTCCCTAATTTGCTGGGAAGTGGCGGTGCGGTCCCCTACGGCACTGCGTAGGATCCTACGGTCTTGGCGTGCATCCGTGCGTCGCTGCGGTCCGGTCCCAGGTCGACGGGCACGTGCACCTTCCGCCGACCACTGGCGACAACATCGATGTACTGAGGAGACCTCACGCCCCACGTGTTGAGCAATTCGGCGGTACGTCCACCCGGCCTCCCGCATGCCCACTATACGCCCTCGCTCAAAGTCCGTCAACTGCACATACGGTTCATGTCCACGCTGTCGCGGCATGCTACCAGTGTTAAAGACTGCGATGGAGCTCCGTATGCCACGGCAAACTGGCTGACACTGACGGCGGCGGTGCACAAATGCTGCGCAGCTAGCGCCATTCGACGGCCAACACCGCGGTTCCTGGTGTGTCCGCTGTGCCGTGCGTGTGATCATTGCTTGTACAGCCCTCTCGCAGTGTCCGGAGCGAGTATGGTGGGTCTGACACACCGGTGTCAATGTGTTCTTTTTCCATTTCCAGTAGTGTATATACCACATAAATCAAGAAGTGATGGTACTGATCCCTCATAGTACACAAAACGGATCAGATCGCTGTTGCACAAGCAGTAAAAAAAGGATGCCAAATTTAAAAGAACGCAAAATCCCTAAGAATGGCAAAATTTGGCAGAAGTTCGAAAACTAGCGGGTACTTCAATGCGAGATGCTTTTCCTCACTTCCACAACGAAATTTTGCCTCGAAATCTGGCAGAATACCCAAAGAGATTCTGGTCATATATAAAGCTCACCAGTGGCAAGACGCAATCAATATCTTCACTGCGCGATAACAACGGCGAGGTCACTGATGACAGTGTCACTAAAGCAGAGTCATTAAAAACAGTTTTTCGAAACTCCTCCACCAAAGAAGACGCAGTAAACATTCTTGAATTCCAATCAAGAACTGCCAAGATGAGCAACGTAGAAGTAGATATTCTCGGTGTAACAAAGCAGCTTAAATCCCTTAATAAAGCCAAGGCCTCCGGTCCAGATTGCATACCGGTCAGATTACTCTCAGACTATGCTAATACAATAGCTCTATATTTAGTAATTATATACAACCGCTCGCTCACAGAAAGATCCGTACCTAAAGACTGGAAAATTGCTCAAGTCACACCGGTAACCAGTAAGGGAAGTAGGAGTAATCCGCTGAATTAGAGGCCCATATCACTAACGTCGATTTGCAGTAGGGCTTTGGAACTTATACTGTATTCGAACATTATGAAGTACCTCGAAGAAAACGATTTATTGACACATAGTCAGCACGGATACAGAAAATATCGTTCTTGCAAAACACTTTATACTCATGAAGTAATGAGTGCTATCGACAGGAGATATCAAATTCCATATTCCAGAAGGTTTTCGACACCGTTGTCACAAGCGTCTTCTATCCAAACTGCATGCCTATGGAATACCGCTTCAGATGTGCGACTGGATTCATGATTTCCTGTCAGAAAGGTCACAATTCGTTGTAATAGACGGAAAGTCATCGAGTAAAAGAGAAGTAATATTCTGCGTTCCCCAAGGAAGTATAAATAGTCCCTCTATTGTTTCTGACCTTTATTAAAGACATAGGACACAATCTGAGTAGCTCCCTTAGATTTCTTGCGACTAGTAAAGTCATCACATGACTAAAACGAATCGCTAAATGATTTAGATAAGATATCTGTATGGTGAGAAAAGTGGCAATTGATCCTGAATAAGGAAAAGTGTGAAATTATTCACATGAGTACTAAAAGAAATCCGCTAAATTTCGATTACGCGGTAAGTCACACTAACCTTAAGGCTGTAAATTCAACTAAATACTTATGGATTACAATTACAAATAATCTAAATTGGAACGCTCACATAGATAATGTTGCGGGTAGAGCAAACCGAAGACTGCGGTTCGTTGGCAGAACACTTAGAAGGTGCAATAGGTCTACTAAAGAGAATGCTTACAACACGCTTGTGCGCCCTGTTCTGGAATATTGCAGTACTGTGTGGGATCCGCATCAGGTGGGACTGACGGATGACATCGAAAAAGTACAAAGAAGGGCAGCTCGTTTTGTATTATGGCGAAATACGGGAGATAGTGCCACCGACATGATACACGAATTGAAGTGGCAATCATTCTCATGAAATTTCAATCACCAGTTTTCTCCTGCGACTGCGAAAACATTCTGTTGGAGAAATGATCATCACGATAAAATAAGAGAAATCAGGGCTCAGACAGAAAAATTTAAGTGCTTGTTTTTCCCGCGCGCCTTTCGAGAGTGGAACGATAGAGAGACAGCTTGAAGGTGGTTCATTGAACCCCCTGCCAGTCACTTTATTGTAAATTGGAGAGTTATCACACGTATGTAGATGTAGCAGTTCCTTGTCTGACCAAAAGTCACCTTCATCAGCGAGTCGAAACAGATCGTCAACACCAATTCAAAAGTATAATGATGGCAGGGGATGTATAAGAGGTGATATCTGAACAAGTTTTCTGTGTTTCTACGGATTCTGTAATGCTCACGTCGTATCACACCAAAAGTGCCTGACTTTTGTAGGTTGTAACCAACTTCTCTTCCGCATGGTAAACAGCCATGACTCCAGAAAATGTGAGGATTTCGGAGTCTCCCAGACACTGTTCCTGGGGTAGAAAATTTACTAACAATGCCAGTCTGTCTATCTATCAACACCTTCAAGCGCTGGGAGCATCTTTACGTCACAGTGCAACACTAATTCTTGGCAATAATTTAGGTTAAATTTGTGCTGAACTTCTGCATGTCTCGCTTCCTTAAGTTCTTTATGAAATGATGAAAAGAAGTTCGATTTATAACCGGGTTTTCAGCTTCATGCACGAAAGCCTCTGCTGCAGCCATTAGTACGTAAACCCCATTTCTATCACAAATTTTGCACCTATTAATACCTGTAGAGAGACGTGGAGTAGAAAACTGCAGTGAACTTCGACCACTGGGGCTTTTACTCTTCGTGTTTTTTATTAAATAGCGGAGGAGGAATTTTCGGCGCCGCCACTACTACCACTTCCTTTCCTTCCTGACGTTGATCACTTTCAGACGTAGTAATATCGTAAGTAGCAAAATGTTACTCCATTTCTTCACAGGTTCTTTTTCTTCTGGTAATGTGGATTGTAGTTCGCTTCCTTATGTTTTCATTCATGCGCTTTAAATCAACATCAACACCAGCCATGAAGCCAGGTCCCCCTTTTAGGAGCTGAAGTTTAAAAAATTTCTCATCTTCATTTTTCGTCTCTCCCAAAGCATCAGAATGAGATACTGGAGAGATCGTCCATGTAAACCACAAAAATATCTCTTTTTCTTTTTCTTTGCCTGAAGTTTTCTCGAATTGTTCTGTAGAACTTCCCATTCATCATATTTCTCAATGTAGCGGTCTCTTCTGCTAGTAGGAATTCGTACTTTTCGGGAAAAAATGGAAACTGCCTGAATCGCTAGTACACCATTTTGCCTCATTGTAGGACGTGCAACTTCTGAATTTCAGAAGAAAACAATTAGAACTTGCTTGACTGTAGTTTTTTTGGGTCCTGTAATCTGATCGTAAATGAAACCAGCAAGAGGGAAATTTCAGCCGTTTCTTAACTCCCTTGAGGAAGAATGCGAAGAAGTTGATGCCGTTTTGGTCTAGAAAGAACAGTATGACAGGAGAGTTCGTTTTCACCAACAGCACGAACCGTTCTCAAACAATAATATAGAACTCAGTATGCTAATCTTCTTCTCTGTATTCCTTAAAAAGCGTCTCTTTCACTTAAGTTTTCGTGGAAGAAGATAAATACATTGCAAAAATATGGCCATTTTTCCATTACAAGTAACTGTCCGCCATACCCGAATGGACTCCATTAGGCCTGCGCTAACTGTTGTCTGGAAACGGAATCACATAACGCAAACATTTCCAAAAACGTAGGTGCGAAGGTTGGAATATTACATTTTGCTAATACTGTAGCAGTTCACTACCTCATTATTTATTTTAATACAAAATGTTTTCCACTTACCGTTCCTCACAAACCTTACATCAAACATAGGAAAAACAATGAATGACACAGTAGCTGATTGCCTGGATCTGTCGCCAAGTAACAAGCTGACTATGCCAGAGCAGTCTTTTATTTTAAGTGTTCGTCGCTAGGCAGCAGCAATCACCAGATCGATAAAGAGAAAAAGTCACTTTTATTCCGACCAGGAAACTATACTCGTCTATAGGCCTACTCACAAGAATAATGTCTTACTGGTAATAACATATTATATATTACAACATTAGACTTAAAGTCTTAAAAAGGTTAATTGAAAACGAGTAGGTATAATAGTGAGACTTTATATAGTAATAATAATAATAGTAATAATAACAATAATAATGATGATGATAATAATAATGAGAAACTGTATAGGAAATCCACACAGGAAAAATTCGATATTTCGTGGTCAGTAAGGATCATCTTGTAGTTAACCGACTGAGCTAAAATTTTGTTGAATGGAACAAAAGTAGTGGGTTAGGAACCAGACTTCGTGAAAACTGAAAAATGAGGGACATCCTGGTGGCCATATCATGAAGAACCAACACTCCATAACGAGACTTTTCACCATACATCACAAGACACACAGATTCTCAGCAACGCGGGCACTACACACTCGATGCTTGCAAAAAAGTCTCCAATCTCATGAGTCATGTACGGAAATTTGCCTCTAAATCTGCGTTCTCTGCGGTAGCTGAGTTCACTCCTCTGTTCTGAAAGGGCACCCTTCTCAGTTAGCTGTTGTCTAGCGAGCTGTATCTTTTGTTTATTCTGGATGAAACATTCTCTACCCACTTTCGCGCAGCCGATGGGCGATTCTCTATGCTGCAATAACACAGTGGTGCACATGCTGGCTGCTTTGCAGTTCTTGTCGAACGATTTCAGAGAATCTATTCAATAAAAAAATTATTCTCTCGAATCTCATAGCCTCATTCGTTGGTGTCATGATGAACTACTTACCATTTCGTTGTTGTTGTTGTAGTGGTCTTCAGTCCTGAGACTGGTTTGATGCAGCTCTCCATGCTACTCTATCCTGTGCAAGCTTCTTCATCTCCCAGTACCTACTGCAGCCTACATCCTTCTGAATCTGCTTAGTGTATTCATCTCTTGGTCTCCCTCTACGATTTTTACCCTCCACGCTGCCCTCCAATACTAAATTGGTGATGCCTTGATGCCTCAGAACATATCCTACCAACCGATCCCTTCTTCTAGTCAAGTTGTGCCACAAGCCATTTCGTTAACTGTCATAATTATTGTGATATTTCCTCATTAAGTAAGCTACTGAGCGAGATTCGATTAGTACGCACTACGCAGTGAAAAATAGTGGTCACTATGAGTCTGAGTTTGACGCATGTAACTCAGACATTGATTCATATAAAATGCCGCTGAAATACTGAATTTTTATTTGAACTTGGACGACATCTTTGTATAACTCCAATCTGGAGAAAAGGAATTGTATATAGCGCACTCAATTCTGTTCACACATGCAAACAATAAATGACAGGAGATATCGAAATGAGTTTTTTGGTAAATGATATCACTCAAAGAGAAGAGTACAGTCACCATAGGAAACTTTTTTGTTTACCTCGACATACGAGTGAGTCCAGATTTTTCATAAGCTATTGTAGTGATTCGAGAATTTCGATGTAAATTCTAGAACCACTCGGCCTTCTACCTTCTCTAACACACGATATTTTAGATGTGAGGGTGGGATGATAGAATTCTACCTACTGCGCGTCACGTGTTTGTATGTGCAGGCTTGAAATTCAGTCGCGAGAAGAATGTAGACGCGGCGGTCGAACGGCACCGAAAAGTACCTGTCGTGTGAAGTGCGTACGAGAGAACCATGGAGTATTTATGTAACCCTGTGATAATAGTGTCAGTGGCTATTGTTAAGGAACAAAAGAAAAGTTGAGAAAGTACTATAGAGAAAAACTTTTGTCTTAGCCTTGTTGAGGGGAAGACGTGTATTCTGATTCATGTTGAGAATGGACTTGGTGTTTAATCCACCTTTCTCTTATATGTAAATTAGTTTGTTTCTAACGTTTGGAGACACGAGAGGCTTACTAAACGGTATATATTTAATGTGAAGAGTGGGTTTCGTAATATGTCTGAAATTTAAAAATACGTCGTTAGTTATTGCAAATGAAACTTTGTACGTCTACTTATTTTTATAAGCAGAAAGACTCTTCAGAGATTCCTGTACCTAGCAGCATACTTCGTAGAAGAAGCGAAAGAGAGCCTAGCCAGCAAGCAAGGTCGGCCAAGTGTATCAAGTAAGTCATCTTGTAAAGGAAGTAGAAATTTGTGTATCTACTTCACACTTAAATTGTCGTCCAAGCCGTTAGAACGTGGCGACCACTGAGAAAGGACTGAAAAAAACATGAATTCTAAGACCAAAAAACGAGAAAAGAAAATGGTGTGGGTTGCAGTAGCAGCTGAACCAAATACGACAAAGAACCTCTTCTGGGACAACGAAACATGCTCAGGTATTTAAAGGAGCAAAATTTTGAATTGAGAAATAGAGAAAAAGATTCCAGTGTGTTTTTCTAAGAAGAAATACTCCTAGAACACTACGGCTAAGGAGAGCCGGTGCGGGGAGCTTAGAGCTCTCATACACATCGCGCGGACGCAGACGCGGAAACCAACACCCGACGCCGCCGGCACCGGCTGTTGTTCACCGTTGCTGACCTGCCTCCACATCCGCTCACCGACGCAGCGCAGATTCGCCGCCGGGTGAGCGTAAAACAGAACATCATTGTTTTACTACAAAGTGGTACAAACTGTTGAGTGAACTCTATTAATGTAGTTATCATTCTTAAAGTTAGTTAAATCTACTTCACACTTAAATTGTCGTCCAAGCCGTTAGACTATTGACCTCACTTGTCCTCATTTGTTTTTAAATGATGGATTGTTTCAGTATTCTGACCCAACTGAAACTATGCCGGCCGCTGTGGCCGAGCGGTTCTAGGCGCTTCAGTCCGGAACCGCGAGACCGCTACGGTCGCAGGTTCGAATCCTGCCTCGGGCATGGATGTGTGTGATGTCCTTAGGTTGGTTAGGTTTAAGTAGTTCTAAGTTCTAGGGGACTCATGACCTCAGATGTTAAGTCCCATAGTGCTCAGAGCCATTTTTTTAACCAACTGAAAGAGCATTATACTTTTGTTGAGGTGGAATTGTGTAAATCTCGCAAAAGAGGATAATTGAAAGATGGCAACAAGAGAAAGAAAAAAGGTTTATAAGTAAGGTGGAATTAAATAGCTTCTTCTGTTGCAGTGTAATCACTTAGTCCATTGTGTTTCTAACAACAGAGAGTAGTCTTATTATAACCTGATAATAGATCCTCTTTTAGATTCGCTAGTAGAAGCTTGCAAGTTCAGCGGCTTCACTGCACCATCCCCATCATGCGGTGGTCACCTAAGTTGAATCGCACCATTATTGTTTTCCCCTCCCATCCCGGGCGCGGGGCAAGGTACATTGTACCCCACACACGGCAGCGTTAAACACGTCGAATACCACCTGCTATGCATCACAATTTTCTACTGGGTACAGTTCAGACAAGTAGTGGAGTGATTCTCTTGCCACCCACGTTTATATATTGTTGTGTTACGAGGATAATCCCAAAAGTACGGTCTCCTATTTTTTATAAGTACATAGAACTGTTTATTTCTGCAATGGTTTACATCAGTTTACAGCTTAAACATTTAGCTATTTTTCGACATAATCACAATTTCTGTCGATAAATTTTTGTAGACGCTGTGGCCGTTTTTGTGTGCCCATGTCATACCAGCTCGCCGCTATGCTGTTCAGAATGTTATGAACCTCTTCTTTCACCTCGTCGTCGGAGCTGAATCGCTTTCCGGCCAATTGTTCTTTTAACCAAAGGAACAGGTGATAGTCACTGGGCGCCAAGTGAGGATTATAGGGTGGAGGGGTGATTATGTTCCACTGAAACTGTTGCAGGAGAGGAACGGTTTGCCGAGCGATTTGTGGGCGAGCGTTGTCATGGACAATGTGTACGCCATTGCTTAACGTTCTTCTTCTCCGTTATGAATTTCCCGTTAGAATTTTTTCAGAGTCTCACAGTACCTGTCAGCATTAATTGTGGTCCCAGTGAACATAAAGTCGACCAACAATACCACTTTCCGATCCCAAAAAAAAAAAAAAAAAAAAAAACGGTTGTCATGACTTTACTGGCAGACTGTGTTTGTTTGAATTTCCGCGGCTTTGGCGAAGAAGGATGCCGCCACTGACGTGATTGTTGCTTGGTCATAGGTGTAAAGTAGTATGCCCAGGTTTCGTCACCTGTGACAACTGACTCCCGAAAGTTGTCCTGTTCGGCTGCAAGGCGGTGAAGAAATGCGCAGGAAGCATCAACTTGTTGCCGCATGTGGTCCTGTCAGCATGCGTGGCACTCATCTTGCGCACACCTTCCGGTAGGACAAGGTTTCCGTTAAAATTGTGTGAGCGACGCTTCGGGAAACCTCAAGAACCAATGAAAGCAAGGGGAAACTACGGCCGTAATTTCTCCCGAGGGCATGCAGCTTTACTGTATAGCATGGAGAGCTGCATCAAACCAGTCTCAGGACTGAAGACCACAACAACAACAACAGGAACCAAAGTGCAGAGATCATCCAGGGTGATCTGCCGATCTTCAAGTATGCTTTGCTCAACCTTCAATACTGTCTCCTCAGAAACTGACGGTGTCCCGCTCCTTTGTACGTCGTGAATTTCGGTTCGACCAGCTGCAAACTCTCTACACCACTCACGAATATTTTTGACATCCATGCACGACTCACCATACACTTCCGTCAATTGGCGATGGATTTCAATCGGTGCAGTGCCCTTTGCGTTCAAAAACCGAATAACTGCGCGCAATTCGCACTTGGTGGTAACATCCAACGGGAGCTCCAGTCTCAATGGCTGCCAAGCCAAGACTGAGCGCCTCAGGGCGGCGTGCACATGCTTACACACAGCGCGTGAGCACTCTTCATAACAGTGTGACCAACTGCCACACGAACAGAGTTTTATACTTATAAAATAATAGGAGACCTTAGTTTTGGTATTACCCTCGTACATAAATCTACCATTAATTCGGATAGATTCCCTACAATGGAGATATCTTGGCCACCCTCTGCAGGTACTTCGCCATCACCATTGTCCCTAAAGGGAATCACTCCAGCAGAACTGGTCACAATACGTAAACATTAATAAATAACAATATCTCCAATGAAGCTGCAGAAACAAACTTCTTCATATCACATGTTTCGTGTTACTGGTGTAAAATATCATCAGTGGTCTGTAACATGGAATTAAAATACGTTTCATTCTTTCATTTATTTATTCACATACGAAAAAAGTTGCAATAAATTCTGTTTGCCCATCTTCCCTTCTTTAGTTAGATACAGTTACGGCGTTGCTGGTAATTCACTCCCCTGTGCGTGCTACAGCAGCATGGTACGAAGTTGTACACATACACCGAATTAAAATCAATTTGATCAATTTTTTCTCGGTGTAGTAATTGTCACGATCGTCATCGCAGTTTCCAGAGATTGGGGCATTACTTCTTACTGCGTGCAGTATTAATTTTAAGCTTAATTCGTTCCAGTCAGCCAGTTCAGTTAAAAAATCAGTGCTTTTAGTAACACGCTATACTGTCAATTTACGGTTCAGTAGATGGCAGGAGAATTGCACATAAGCCGTATAAATAATGCGAGGGCAACAGCAACGCACGACATTCAGATCAATGATGCGCCGTTAGCATAATGACCGGGTTTTTCACGTTTTGCAGTCAAATGCGTGATAAACTTGCATTTGTAGAGGGCCCATTATGTTCTTCGGATCAGTTCACTTTGCACAGAACTCATTCGGCGTAGATTGTCGGGCATATACAGCTACTAATTTGACGTAAACATATATGACTCACTGGCATACGCTCCCGACGTAAGATAGGTAAACGACATGAGCGTTGGTGAAGGAAACGTGTTTGGAAATATTTCCAGGAAATTTACGTGTAATGAGACAGGCAACAATAACGAACTTCACGTAATGTATCGCTGTATACAGTGCTCATGTGGTCAGAAATGAATTTAGAAAAATCAGCGGTGACGTTCGACTAATGTTTCATTTAAACATTGTGTGCGTCGAACACTGTAAATGTTCGTAGTCAGAGCGTCATATGCTCATGGACGAACTGTCAGAGACAAAAGTTCCAAACCTTTTACAGTCCCCTATAGCTAAAATGATCATACATAGATATGATCACAGAGGATCATAGTTTCAGTATCACCTGTAAGCCCCACTAAAGCTGTTCCTGTGTTGTGCTCAAAAAATGAACAGCATAAAGACAGAAGTGATGACCCTTTCTGTAGGATATGACCATCATTTTGCAGGACCATGCTCAAGCACGTACAGTGCAAGCTGTTACTGATTTGTTTGACTGATGGGGCTGCTAAGTGCTGTACCACCTACTGCAGACCCCTGATTTAAGCCCTCGTAAGCTCAACTCGATTTCTAAACTGAAGGAAACACTTCACGGGATTCGCTTCAGAACTGCTACAAATTCGTCGGGCAGCAGACCGCGCCGCTCGAACTGTCAACACAACTGGCACTGTTTAAGAGTATCCTACGACTTCCACATCGCTGGCAACGGGTTATACACAATGCTGGTGACTACTTTCTCGGCCAGTAAAACTTTGAAACACGTATCTATTTTGTACGAGCTGTAAGTAAATAGTTGCCACTATTAAAGTTCCAACCCTCGTATAAGAGTTGCCTTTTTACCGATTGAGGTACACGACTCTCAAAGAACAGTTACACAAGACCTTGCTGGACGATTTTTGTTTTAATGATATATCTGGCGTTTCGCCATCACGAGTGAGTGTAAATGCCACAGATTGGCCTTGCATTGCTGTCTATGTCAGAAAAATCATCAGACAACATCGACTGAAGATCTCCTGATTGAAGCCAACAGGGGATACTTCAACAAGTGGAAACTAAACCGTCATCAGTCACATAATAAAACAAGAGCCACACAATGATATTATCCTGAGACTATCAAAAGGTAGCACCAACAGGGCTGTGAAAGAACTATCACAAACCAAATCCTTTATTAAATAATAAATAAATATTACATACTCACAATATAAGAAAGGAAAAGACAATGTTAATGAGCATATCAGTTTCTTTTTATTGAATACAAACATCGTTGACAGTCTGAAAGAAACACAACACAAAACATTTCGAACAGGTGACTATGAAATTACTTTATTTAATGTTACTTCCCACATTAGAACTTGTTGGCATTTACTACTGACTTAGCAGTACCTTTCTTAAGTATCTGGTAACCCTGTTGCCTAGCACTCAAATACTAATTCATCACAATTTAACTTTCTGTTAGTTTTGGGTTAAAAGCTTCAAACTCACACATAATGATCGGGCATATGTTTGACAGTTCGTTGTTATTGTAGTGGCGTTAATGTTTTCCAATTTGCATTTACTTAAGTTAGTCTACATTGGTCTCGCTAGAATTCACAGTTTATCGATCAAAACTGATGTGCCGCATTTGCTGTAATTTCAACGGTGTGGTTGAACGAGCCGTGCAAACTGATGGACCATATAAAGCGCTCCTGGCGAACTTCTCCTGTCAGCGGCATTGCATTTTTATCAGCGCCGCTTGTTCAGTAGAAGTTTAAACAAACTGTTGGCGTGAGGCACGAAAACTTGCAAGACACGCACGGCTGAAGAATTGATGGGCCCAAGGGTGGCCGCCAGCAGTGCATCTGAGGCGATCCACTCCAAGACTAAAACTCTGCTATAAAAATACCGTCTATTTACGGAATTTATTTCATTATAAGTTTTCCTCTTCCATCAATATTTTATGGTATGATGTCACAAAAGCTATTGATTTCGTTATTCATAGGCTAAATAAAGGGGTTTCTTTTTTGATACGGTTACCGTGAGTACCGCTAGATTCTTGCGAGAAAATGAGTTGAGATAATTTGTATATCATCATATTAAACTAAAAACGAATAAATAGTAAAAAGTTGCTTGTGATTTCGGCGATTCAATCGATATATTCTGCAGATTATGTACGTTTATGAACGGAAGAAACATAATAACATCGAAAGAGAACAGTAATAAAAACAGAATGGAAACCTAAAGTTTAAATCGCTGGCAGAAGACCTTTGTTAGTGGGCAGCGAAACTTTAGTAGCTTCTACTTTTAACTAGATCACAAATTATTCTGGCTGCGCTCTTTTTAGTAGCTGTTAGAACTCGGACTAGTTATTGCTGCACTGCCTGCTGAAGGCGGATGTCGGTGAGCTCGAAAATCAAATGTGAACACAATTTTAGTCTTTCACCTATAGTCTAAGTTTAGACACTCGTAACATCCATTACATACTGGTACCTCTGCTTGCATATTTTGCTATTGCTTGATGTCGCTTTCACTGCGCGATGAAACTCGTTCTTACTCCAGAAAAAATTACTGCTAATGAGTGGACTGAAATAAGTGATAAAAGCAGAGGATTTTCAAGTGCCTAGTAATATGAGTAGAAGCTTTCAACAGGAAGTCTATGAAGAGATGCAGAAATATGTAGTTTCCGGTTTTTATTCAGGTTCTACGTTAGACACTTAGGAATGAAATAAATAGGAAGGGCATGGAAGCCAAAGCGAAACGTCTGCTGGAAAAATGTGAAGAAATCGAAAAATAAATGATCGCCGCAAGGAAAGATTCATGTAGGAAAACCAAAACAACCTTCGGTGAAATTAAAAGCAGCGACGATAACATTATAATATGTACATTGGCAAATCCACTGATAAGCACGGAGGAGAGCGCGGATAGGCCAAAAGAGAATACTGAATGTCTCTGAGGCGGACGGGGGGAGGGTGGGGCAGAGGGTGGATGAACCGTCTGAGGACGTGATTAAACCAAAAAAAAGGTGAGGATATGGAAGACATAGAGGACCCAATAGTAGAGTCAGGATTTAACAGAGATTTACAAACCTTCCGATCAAATAATGGAACAGGAATGGAAAATGTCTCTTTGTAATTTACAAAATCAATGGGGGAAGTAGCAAAAAAAAAAAAAAATACTCGTGCTGGCGTGTAGAATCTATGTGACAGACGTTCGGCAAAATATCATCCACACAAATATTAAGTCAGTAAAGGTAGTTAGGCCAATCTACCCATCTGCTTAACACCTCCTGCATCCGAGTTCCTAAAAGGAGCAATGTACAGAAGAAAGGAAAAGAAAAGTAAGGATCTGTTACATAACGGTCAGTTTGGATTCGGAAAGGTAAAGGCATCAGTGAGGTAGTTCTGACTTTACGCTTGGCAATGGAAACAGGACCTAATCAAGAGACGTTCATAGGCTTTTTACCTGGGAAAAGAGCAAGATAATTTTAAATGGCGCAACATGTTCGAAATTCTAATTGATCTGCCGGGAAATGCGGATAATATAGAATGTGTGTAACAAACAAGAGGGAATAATGTGCCTGGAAATCAAAGAACTAGATGGATTGAAAGAGTATAAGACACAGATGTAGTCTTTCCCCACTACTGTTCAATCTATGTATGCAACAAGCAATTATCAAAATAAAACAAAGGTTCAAGATAGGGATTACAATTAAAGGTGTAAGGATATCAATGATAATATTCGCCGATAACATTGCTACCCTCGAAAGCGAAGAAGAACTGCAGACCGTTGAAAGTAATGAAAAGTCAAATGAGTACAAAATATGAATTGATAGAAAACTAATGAGAAGTAGCAGAAATGAAATTAGCGATAATTGATGATCGTGAAATAGTCGAGATTATTTCTGCCACATCGGAAGCAAAATAGCGTATGGGAGAAAACACAATGACATAAACTGTAGATTAGAACAGGCAGAGAAGTTACTCCCGAACAAGACAAGTCTCTTAGAATCAACTATAGGTCTTAATTTGAGGAAGCAATTTGTAATAATGCACGCTGTGATCGCACAATTATATGGTACTGAATCGTGGACTGAGGCAATCCTCATTTCGCACAAGGGGCTGGCGGAGGTGGTAAAGACTGCTGGCCACTCGCGCCGGGTGCAAGCAGAGTTTGCAGTTTGCAGCATTGTTCCCAGAGTTGATCGGGGTCCTTTGGTTTGGAGCCGAGTGGAGGGTCTTAAGCGAAGGCTTCGTCGACTCTGTGACGGTCTTGGCTGCAGATTTCTAGAAGTGCGTAATCGTCTTGGGATTTGCAGGACTCCCCTTGGAGGGGAGTTGGACTACACAGAGAGATCAGTTACTCGAGTAGCAGAGTACTTGTGGAGTGCACATTAGGGTTTTTAGGCTAGGCATTAGTTTCACGTGCTCTGATGAACAATCGCTAGGGAAGTCAAATGGCGTTCAGAATAAAGACACTTCGACTGTCACAATTTTATCAGCAAACTGTCGAAGTAATCTGATAAAGTTCCCAAATTTACTGCCCTCCAGGAAAGTTCTCGTGCTCAAATTATTCTTGGGACAGAGACCTGGCTGTAACCCGAAGTAGATAACTCTGAGGTATTTAGAGAGTCATGGAACGTATATCGGAAGGACAGATTAGAGGCCATAGGAGGGGGAGTGTTTATTGCAGTTGACAAAAATGTTGCCTCTATTGGGGTCGAAGTTGAGTGTGACAGTGAAGTCATCTGGTCGCGAGTAACATGCGTACGTGAAACCAAGTTAATTTTTGGATGTTTTTACCGGCCATCTGGGTCTGCTATGGGAGTTCTACAGTCGTTCAGAGAAAGTCTTCGGTCAATAGCGCATAAATACCTACTTGGACGCGACTTTAACCTGCCGAGTTTAGACTGGGATGGCTAGATATTACAGACAGACAGTCATGCGAAATCTTTTGAACACGTTTTCTGAAAATCGTCTTAAGCAGCTAGCCCGGAAGCCCACACGCAATTGAAATATCTTAGAGCTTGTAGCTACAAATAAGGCGGACCTTATTGACAATGTCATTATAGTAACGGGCATCTGCGGTCATGATGTCATTGTAGCAACTGTGATTAAGAAAGTTCACAAACTAGTCGAGAAGGCTAGGAGTGTGTTTCTGATAGATAGAGGAGATAAGCATTTATTAGCATCTCACTTACACTTTGTCCCAGAAAGACGGATGTAGAGGAATTAGGGACAATGTTTAAGCAGATTGTAAATCTTGGTCTGGAGAGTTATGTGCCTAGTAAATGGATAAAATATTGGAAATATCCACAATGGTTTAATAACGAAATCATCGGAGGATGCTGAGGAAGCAGAGGCTGTTGCTCTCTCTGTTCAAAAGGGAACGCACAAATGACAAGCGAAGGCTAGCAGGGATTTGCGCGTCTGTGAAAACATGAATGCGCGAAACATCAACAACTACCACCGTCACACCTTAGCAAAACATCTGCCGGAGAGGTTTTACGTAAAATCACTAAGCGGGTCTAGGGCTTCCATTTATTTCTTCGTTGACCTGTCTGATGTGATAAGTAAAGACAGCAAAACGAAAGCCAAAGTTTTAAATTTCACGTTCGATAAATAATTCACACAGGAGAATGGTAAAAACATACAGTCAGTTGACCACTGGACAGATTCCCGTATGGACGACATAGTAATAGGCATACCTGGCGTAGAGAAACAACTGAAAGACTTGAAAGCAAATAAATCACTAGGTCCGGATGGAATCCCAGTTCGATTTTACAGAGTACCCTACGGCATTGGCCCCTTATCTAGTTTGCATTTGTCGTGAATGTCTGGCGCAGTACAAAGTCCCAGGTGACTAGAGAAAAGCTCAGGTGACTCCAGAATATAAGAAGGATAAAAGAACGGACTCACAAAATTACAGATCATTCATTATCTCTAATTTCCGTTTGCTGCTGATTCCTTTAACATATTCTCAGTTGTAATACAAAAACTTTCTTGAGACTGTGTCCACGAATCAGCCCGGTTTTAGAAAGCATCACTCGTGCGGAAGTCAGTTTGCCCTTTTCTCACACGATATACGGCGAACAATGGATGAACGGTAACAGGCACACTCCATATTTCTAAATTTGAGGGAAGCGTTTGACACGGTGCCGGTTTTAAGACTGTTCACGTAGTTACGAGCCTACGGAATAAGTCCACAGATATGTGAGTGGCTCGAAGGCTTCTTAAATGATAGAACGCAGTATGTAGCCCCAGACGGCGAGTGTTCATCAGATGCAAGAGTAGCGTCAGGAGTGCCCCAGGGAAGTGTGGTAGGACCGCTGTTGTTCTCTGTATAGATAAGTGATTTGGCGGACACGGTGGGCAACAATGGACGATTGCTTGCTGATGATGCTATTGTGAACGGTGAGGTGTCGAAGTTGAGTGACTGTAGGAAGATACAAGAGGGTTTAGACAAAATTTCCAGCTGGTTTAATGAATGGTAGCTAGCCCTAAATGTGGAAAAACGTAAGTTATGGGGATGAGTAGGAAGATTGAACCTGAAATGTTCGGATACAGTATAGTGTCCTGTTTGGCACAGTCAAGTGGTTTAAATATCTGGGGGTAACGTTACAAAGCGATATGAATTGCAACGAGCATGTGAGAACTGTGGTAGGGAAGGCGAATGGTGCATTTCGGTACATTGGGAGAATTTAAGGAAAGAGTGGTTCACCTGTGTAGGAGACCGCTTATAAGACGATGGTGTGACTGCTCGAATGTTTAGGATCCATACCATGTCGGACTGAAGGAAGACATCGAAGCAGTTCAGAGGGGCAGAGGGGGGTTGCCCGATATGTTACCGGTAGATTTTAACAACACATAAGTGCTACGGAGATGCTTTAGGAACTCAAATGGGAATCCCTGGAGGGAAGACGACGTTCTTCTCGAGAGGCGATTGAGAAAATTTAGAGAACCGGCATTTAAAGCTGACTACAGAACGATTATACTGCCGCCAACATACATATCGCGTAAGGACCACGAAGATAAGGTACGTGGAACAGGAAAGAAAATGACAAGTAGTGGTACGGGGTAGTCTCCGCCACGTAGCGTGAGGCGGCTTGCGGAGTATCTACGTAGATGTAAAAGTAAATGTAGTAAAACCGGAGCGGAATAGAGTTTTCAGAAGATGATCACTTGGCCGAAGATATTTATCTGTGAATAGTATTAGTACGACTTTTGTTGGTGCCTTGATGCCGTTCTTTAATTACATTGAAGCTGTGCATCACTGATGACGGAATATTCTTCTGTAGAAGATTACGGGAATTTCTGACAGAATAGGATATACAGTGAAATGAATAGCCCTAGCTGCATACAGGGGCTGATATAAGTCAACGGTGACGGAGGAAAATGTGTGCCCCGACCGGGACTCGAACCAGGGATCTCCTGCTTATATGGTAGACGCTCTATCCATCTGAACCACCGAGGACACAGAAGATAGTGCAACTGCAGGGACTTACCTCTGGCACGCCTCCCGTGAGACCCACATTCTCATCTCAATGTCCCGCACTATATTCATAGTGATCCTGCCAATTATACTCATTACTCGCGGCTTGTTTCCGATTCCCGTAAGAGTTCTGGCACTGTTTGTGGATCTGCACAGAAGAAGATGGTCAAATGGCCGGTGATCCTTAAATATATATATAGGGTGGTCCATTGATAGTGATCGGGCCAAATATCTCTGAGTTTTTTAAAATAGCAACCCCCATATTTTATTACATATTCGTGTAGTGCGTAAATAAATATGAATGTTTTAGTTGGACCACTGTTTTCGCTCCTATTTAATAAAAAACCGCAGTTGATATCCGTTTGACCTATGGCAGCGCCATCTAGTGGGCCAACCATAGCGCCATCTGGATTCCCCCTTCAATCTAGACAAGTTTCGTTCTTTGTAATTTTTTCGTTTGACGCTTATTTCGTGAGATATTTGGCTCGGTCACGATCAATGGACTACCATATATACACTCCTGGAAATGGAAAAAAGAACACATTGACACCGGTGTGTCAGACCCACCATACTTGCTCCGGACACTGCGAGAGGGCTGTACAAGCAATGATCACACGCACGGCACAGCGGACACACCAGGAACCGCGGTGTTGGCCGTCGAATGGCGCTAGCTGCGCAGCATTTGTGCACCGCCGCCGTCAGTGTCAGCCAGTTTGCCGTGGCATACGGAGCTCCATCGCAGTCTTCAACACTGGTAGCATGCCGCGACAGCGTGGACGTGAACCGTATGTGCAGTTGACGGACTTTAAGGGAGGGCGTATAGTGGGCATGCGGGAGGCCGGGTGGACGTACCGCCGAATTGCTCAACACGTGGAGCATGAGGTCTCCACAATACATCGATGTTGTCGCCAGTGGTCGGCGGAAGGTGCACGTGCCCGTCGACCTGGGACCGGACCGCAGCGACGCACGGATGCACGCCAAGACCGTAGGATCCTACGCAGTGCCGTAGGGGACCGCACCGCCACTTCCCAGCAAATTAGGGACACTGTTGCTCCTGGGGTATCGGCGAGGACCATTCGCAACCGTCTCCATGAAGCTGGGCTACGGTCCCGCACACCGTTAGGCCGTCTTCCGCTCACGCCCCAACATCGTGCAGCCCGCCTCCAGTGGTGTCGCGACAGGCGTGAATGGAGGGACGAATGGAGACGTGTCGTCTTCAGCGATGAGAGTCGCTTCTGCCTTGGTGCCAATGATGGTCGTATGCGTGTTTGGCGCCGTGCAGGTGAGCGCCACAATCAGGACTGCATACGACCGAGGCACACAGGGCCAACACCCGGCATCATGGTGTGGGGAGCGATCTCCTACACTGGCCGTACACCACTGGTGATCGTCGAGGGGACACTGAATAGTGCACGGTACATCCAAACCGTCATCGAACCCATCGTTTTACCATTCCTAGACCGGCAAGGGAACTTGCTGTTCCAACAGGACAATGCACGTCCGCGTGTATCCCGTGCCACCCAACGTGCTCTAGAAGGTGTAAGTCAACTACCCTGGCCAGCAAGATCTCCGGATCTGTCCCCCATTGAGCATGTTTGGGACTGGATGAAGCGTCGTCTCACGCGGTCTGCACGTCCAGCACGAACGCTGGTCCAACTGAGGCGCTAGGTGGAAATGGCATGGCAAGCCGTTCCACAGGACTACATCCAGCATCTCTACGATCGTCTCCATGGGAGAATAGCAGCCTGCATTGCTGCGAAAGGTGGATATACACTGTACTAGTGCCGACATTGTGCATGCTCTGTTGCCTGTGTCTATGTGCCTGTGGTTCTGTCAGTGTGATCATGTGATGTATCTGACCCCAGGAATGTGTCAATAAAGTTTCCCCTTCCTGGGACAATGAATTCACGGTGTTCTTATTTCAATGTCCAGGAGTGTATATAGGATCTGCTGTGACGGGGAATGCTGTTGGCAGTGTTTACTTGGAGCGATTAGGGAAATTTGATATACACATTCCTGCCGTCACACTCCTTCAGCACGAACTTACAGTGACACACGCGTAAACCACCTGCTGATTTGCTAGCCTAACGATAGTTTTGGACACACCACTGAAAAGAAATATGCAGTTTTATGGCAAATGAAAGTTTTACGTATTCACGGATGAGTCCCTGAACTATAGGGCGGGCCCCATTCAGAATTCTTACAAATCGTTCGAAACGTGCAACGTTCATCTGTCGTCAGCAAATTACTGACTATATAACGCACGAACCCTGTAGTTTACCGGCGGCAGCAGTGTCCTCACCAACGGCAACAGAAGTAATAGCAAAGGTACATCGTTAAAGAAGTTACCACACTCTGCATGTTGAACATACACAAAGAAAGCCTGGAAATCAGCAGTTTGTTATTACCCCACGCTTTCATCTTATTGCTCATACAGAAATGAATACTGTCGCTGTGAGCCGCACTTAATGGCAAGAAAAACGGTGTCCACTGTGAAGTGAATCCCATTATTACAATGTTTATATAATAAAAAATTGTTATCACGTAAATATCTTTGTAGAGGAACAATGTACTTAGATACCGAGGACTCATATTTCCATGTTCTGCATCAATATTTGTGGATGGAATACCAAGTCTTCAACGTCGGAATACCATCTACATTACATAATGATGTAATTTAACATTCCTTTTTTGGCAGGGAATTTATGTTATGTTTCTAATTTCTTATGATGGGCAGTAGATAATGCAAACCATAACTCGTTTTTTTAAACAAACATAGTATTATCGCAAACAGTATTTCAACAAATGGAACGTCAGTCCCGGCGGTCTAGTGGTAAGGTGCGTAGTTGGAGACTGTGAAGTCGCAGGATCGAATGCTGGCCGGACCACGGAATTTTTTAGCCGGCATTTAACCTAACCTTCACATCTTAACGATATGAGGGGTCGCTAGGAGCGACGCGTGGTTCGGATTCCGCGTTAAATTGTAGGTCTCCTTACCCCAGTTAGGTAACTACAGTGAATGGAGGCATGCACATCACGGAAGTCGCACAGAATTCCAAGGCCATCAAGCCACACGAAATTACTATTGCACCAAATGAAACGACATTGGACTATTTATTAGCTGTCACAATCTGTGGAAAATTTAAAATGATGTCAGACATTTTTGATTTTTCGCACTCTTGTATAAAGTACAGCTGACATCATTTTAGAGTAAGTACGCATTTAAATTAATTTAGTTTTTACTCAGCAGCTCTTGTCTGAAGATGAACTGAATTGGGTCGAAATGGGGTACACTATTTCTTTGTATGCCATAATTGATATTACGGCATACTAGTGTCCAGAAACCATTTCGACTCAACACATTTCTACATCTACATCTACATTTATACTCCGCAAGCCACCCAACGGTGTGTGGCGGAGGGCACTTTACGCGCCACTGTCATTACCTCCCTTTTCTGTTCCAGTCGCGTATGGTTCGCGTGAAGAACGACTGTCTGAAAGCCTCCGTGCGCGCTCGAATCTCTCCAATTTTACATTCGTGATCTCCTCGGGAGGTATAAGTAGGGGGAAGCAATATATTCGATACCTCATCCAGAAACGCACCCTCTCGAAACCTGGACAGCAAGCTACACTACGATGCAGTGCGCCTCTCTGGCAGAGTCTGCCTCTTGAGTTTGCTAAACATCTCCGTAACGCTATCACGCTTACCAAATAACCCTGTGACGAAACGCGCAGCTCTTCTTTGGATCTTCTCTATCTCCTATGTCAACCCGACCTGGTACGGATCCCACACTGATGAGCAATACTCAAGTATCGGTCGAACGAGTGTTTTGTAAGCCACCTCTTTTGTTGATGGACTACATTTTCTAAGGACTCTCCCAATGAATCTCAACCTGGTACCCGCCTTACCAACAATTAATTTTATATGATCATTCCACTTCAAATCGTTCCGCACGCATACTCCCCGATATTTTACAGAAGTAACTACTACCAGTGTTTGTTTCGCTATCATATAATCATACAATAAAGGATCCTTCTTTCTATGTATTCGCAATAAATTACATTTGTCTATGTTAAGGATCAGTTGCCACTCCCTGCACCAAGTGCCTATCCGCTGCAGATCTTCCTGCATTTCGCTACAATTTTCTAATGCTGCAACTTCTCTGTATACTACGGCATCATCCGCGAAAAGCCGCATGGAACTTCCGACACTATCTACTAGGTCATTTATATATATTGTGAAAATCAGTGGTCCCATAACACTCCCCTGTCGCACGCCAGAGGTTACTTTAACGCCTGTAGACGTCTCTCCATTGAGAACAACATGCTGTGTTCTGTTTGCTAAAAACTCTTCAATCCAGCCACACAACTGGTCTGATATTCCGTAGGCTCTTACTTTGTTTATCAGGCGACAGTGCGAAACTGTATCAAACGCCTTCCGGAAGTCAAGGAAAATAGCATCTACCTGGGAGCCTGTATCTAATATTTTCTGGGTCTCATGAACAAATAAAGCGAGTTGGGTCTCACACGATCGCTGTTTCCGGAATCCATGTTGATTTCTACAGAGTAGAGTCTGGGTTTCCAAAAACGACATGATACTCGAGCAAAAAACATGTTCTAAAATTCTACAACAGATCGACGTCCGAGATATAGGTCTATAGTTTTGCGCATGTGCTCGACGACCCTCCTTGAAGACTGGGACTACCTGTGCTCTTTTCCAATTATTTGGAACCTTCTGTTCCTCTAGAGACTTGCGGTACACGGCTGTTAGAAGGGGGGCAAGTTCTTTCGCGTACTTTGTGTAGAATCGGATTGGTATCCCGTCAGGTCCAGTGGACTTTCCTCTGTTGAGTGATTCCAGTTGCTTTTCTATTCCTTGGACACTTATTTCGATGTCAGCCATTTTTTCGTTTGTGCGAGGAATTAGAGAAGGAAGTGCAGTGGGATCTTCCTCTGTGAAACAGCTTTGGAAAAAGGTGTTTAGTATTTCAGCTTTACGCGTGTCATCCTCTGTTTCAATGCCATCATCATCCCGGAGTGTCTGGATATGCTGTTTCGAGGCACTTACTGATTTAACGTAAGACCAGAACTTCCTAGGATTTTCTGTCAAGTCGGTACATAGAATTTTACTTTCGAATTCACTGAACGCTTCATGCATAGCCCTCCGTACGCTAACTTTGACATCGTTTAGCTTCTGTTTGTCTGAGAGGTTTTGGCTGCGTTTAAAGTTGGAGTGAAGCTCTCTTAGCTTTCGCAGTAGTTTCCTAACTTTGATGTTGAACCACGGTGGGTTTTTCCCGTCCCTCACAGTTTTAGTCGGCACGTACCTGTCTAAAACGCATTTTACGATTCCCTTGAACTTTTTCCATAAACACTCAACATTGTCAGTGTCGGAGCAGAAATTTTCGTTTTGATCTGTTAGGTGGTCTGAAATCTGCCTTCTATTACTCTTGCTAAACAGATAAACCTTCCTCCCTTTTTTTATATTCCTATTAACTTCCATATTCAGGGATGCTGCAACGGCCGTATGATCACTGATTCCTTGTTCTGCACTTACAGCGTCGAAAAGTTCGGGTCTGTTTGTTATCAGTAGGTCCAAGATGTTGTCTCCACGAGTCGGTTCTCTGTTTAATTGCTCGAGGTAAATTTCGGATAGTGCACTCAGTATAATGTCACTCGATGCTCTGTCCCTACCACCCGTCCTAATCAGTTTGGAACCGCGTGACCGCTACGGTCGCAGGTTCGAATCCTGCCTCGGGCATGGATGTGTGTGATGTCCTTAGGTTAGTTAGGTTTAAATAGTTCTAAGTTCTAGGGGACTGATGACCTCAGTAGTTAAGTCCCATAGTGCTCAGAGCCATTTGAACCACCCGTCCTAAACATCTGAGTGTCCCAGTCTACATCTGGTAAATTTAAATCTCCACCTAAGACTATAACATGCTCAGAAAATTTATGAGAAATGTATTCAAAATTTTCTCTCAGTTGTTCCGCCACTAATGCTGCTGAGTCGGGAGGTCGGAATACATAAAAACTGCCTTACCTCCTCTTAAGATTCCATCGAGATAATGAAGGCTACTATTACGAGTGCCCATAAATTGATAAAGTCGCGAAAAAACCTGGTTACAAAAATCATTTTTGTCCAGTGTCAATTGTTGCTACTGAACGGGAAGAATTAAATAAAATTAATTGAATGACTGATTACATCTTCCATCACTTAAACAATGAGAATACGTGTGAAAGAATGATCTCTCATGTACGTACAACCGCGCCCGAACCTACTTTCACTCCCGCCGATAGGCCAGTTTTCATTGGAAGTGTACTCTTTCCTGTATATAAGTAATAACAGAACCAAGTGAAAAATCAGCATCGCACAATATTCCTTCAAGTCCTGAGACTCATAGTACGCTTGTGACGAATCGACTGTAATAAAGCATGATTGAAATTCAGAAACGGAAGTATCCCCGGCGCTGATTCATTCACCTTCTGCTATCGCTGAGAACAGAAATTTATAACGAACGATATATCTGCCCCCTAGCAGCACTTCCCAGGCAACACACTCACTCATCTTGCATGGTAGATGTGCAAGGAACGCTCATCCATCAGAACACGAGGCTGAAGGAATGCAAGTGTCCTACCCTACAAAAATGATAACGGGGCGACAAATTCTTGCAACAAGAGCACGTGTTTGTTGTGAATCATTTTCAGACACATTCATCCCCTAGTATTCAGTGGGTCCATCTCTCATCAGAATTTATCTGGTGTCACGCGTATATTATTATCGTTAAAGGTAGAGGGAATGAAAGGATCCAGTGATAATTCAAGCACATGTCTAGTTACATGTGCAATGGTAAAGAAAACATTGGTATTTTTAAGACTAATGCACCAAATCGATGTAATAGAAGACGTAATAAATGTTATGAACTACAGAAAATTATGACCAATATAAGTAAATGCTTCAGTTATGCCATTCAGTACAAAGAGACGATAATCGAAGGAATGCAACATGAAGATAATCTACACATTCAAAAGAGAATTGTCGTTGTGAAACAACTTCCTCCTCCTAATAACATACAGGCTTGATTGAGCATTTCGTTCACACTATGGCACTTCGGTTTTCTTTCCCTTATTTTCTCATTTTTATAGGACATGACGAAAAGGTATCGAATGGAGTACTGTATGTTTGGCAACGACATGTATACACAGATTTCGGTGTGACGTGTTTGATATTTATTGACGGATGGTGTACTCAAAAGCTGACATTACAATGCTGGAAGTAAGAAACATAATTACAGTCAAATTACGAAAATGTTGTGATTCAGGAACAAACGTAAGCGTTTCTGGATTATATGCAGTAGAATAAAACTATAGTGGTATTGATGTGTTATTCCCAGAATTTTTTGAATAAGTAGACACAAATTTTCTAATACGGTAGCTTAATATTTACTTAACCTCTCTCTAACCTTCATGAATGGTCAACAAAACAAAGAAAACAGAAAAGAAGCAAATACCTTTTTCAACTTCAAAATTCATCTCCGCCACAAAATAAATCAACATTAATTAAATGGCAGTGAAGGCGTCTTTCTGACTCAGTCGAAGCACTTAGCCACATTTTTTTTTTATGTAGGGTGAAATATGTTGAAGGGAACTGTCTGAAGCGGCTCTGGTGGTTAATTACCATATTTAAAGTCGGACTGGTAGAATCAGGTACGATCCTCCTCTGCTCGTCAGCAGAAAGTCACTCTTACAAAAAATAATTACAGTAGTTTACATGTATGGAACTGTATGTGAGTTAATATCTAGACAAATTCGGCTTACCCTGACTTGTGTGAGTACAATTTTCAAGGACAATGACTACCTTTATGTAAGTATCTGTTTCCCTTGTTGATGTTTTCTGTCGTTGCTTATTCACAGTCTAGTCGAATGAGGCTCGTTATTCATAACTAGAGACAGGATTATAGACATCATAAAAACCTTAAAATATGCATGCAAATATGCATGAAAAATTCTTAAAAAATGTATGAAAAGTGTAGAAAATATGTAAGATCAAATAATTAAAAAAACATGGTAGTTACTGCGTGCATTAATCTCAAAGTTGAACCCTTGCACATCCATTACGAGGCAGAGCGCCGGCCACGCGAAAAATCCGTAGATTTAGAATGCTGATATCATTTTCTGAGTACTGTTTGGTAGAGGTTAGGAAGGGGGCCTTTCTGCTATTATTTTCTAAATATTTGCAAAATGGCGACGTATACCGTGTTTCAAGAATTGTTCCTTCTTTGCTATTGTTGTCAGTAAAAAGCGGATGCGATGCGAGTGAGTCGCAGCAAAACAGTCGATAAGTACAAGACCAACTTCGAGATATATCGCACGCAGAGAGGCACGCTCAAAAACTCCGTAATATTTTATTAAAAAAGACATACTATCATGAATTTTTTGAACGCTATTAACTTTTAATTAATACTATAGGACCAAAGCATCATTTACAATTATTTTTACATTTTTCTGCTATTGTAAGCATAAACGACCAAATACTTTTAGAATTGTTCGGTAGTAAGATTATGTCTTCGATCACCCAAAACATTTTTATAAGCAGAAAAGACCCGTTCTACATCAACAGAGGTAACCGAGCAGTTTTTGTATTTTGGTGTTATGTTGGCACTTATTGTTTCTGCTAAAGGTTCACCAATCCCATTTATAAAACTGTTAATTTGGCACAAGGGTTAAAAGCCTGAGTTATTGTTTAAAATGCTTAAAAATTTTTTTTTAATTTTTCTTGGGAATACCTCTGGCAATGAGGAGTTCACTAAAATAATTTTGTTCATTAACTGCATAGATTCATTCAACGCCAAACCGCGAGTTTCAAGCAGGTATATGGATAAATGAGTATTGATCACAGCAATGTATTTTTTAATACCGGAATTATTAAAAGCTTCTTTGCACTAGCAAACTGCCAAAGCGTCTGCACTATCGAAGTCGTTTACTACCCCTCTAATGGTCTCAAAATGTTTATCTTAAAATAACACAGCTTCGACCCACGTATTCAACGAGTTACCACTGGTTTTGGCCGTAAAGACACATTTTGTAGTTTTTCTTTGTAGGTCTTGATGCGAGCAGGAGCCCTTAGAAACACGTTCTTTGCAGATGAAATAAGTTTATTTACATTCCCAAATGAGGAGCGTACTTCTTCAGCAAGGCGATGTACTCCATGAGCAAAGTACGTCACATGAATCAAATTGAGATAAAATACTCGGAGGGCTTTTCCTGCTTTGATCATATAGGGAGCAGCATCTGAAACAAAACCTTTTGTCTACAGAAGATTCTGTAAATATTTTTCTATTACCCTCATTCACAAGTCTGGCGACCGTAGAATGATTTACTTTTTCAATTTCTTTGCAGGCCGCTAAATAGGAAGAAGAAGGCTCTTCTTCTAAAGCATCAACAATTAAATTTGCAATGTAATGGCCAAAAATGTGTTTAGTTTCGTCAACTTCAATCCATATAATGCTGTCCTTGAGTTAATTGCGCATTCCTTTCAGTACATTTACGTAAATTGTCGGTACGTAATTTTTACGCAATGTTAATTCATCTCGTATATTTTGATTTAAGCAATATTTGCTCAAGAAGCCTTTGAGGATAGGGTTTGTAAGTTTGTTGAAGCATTCATTGCTTGCCATAAATGCTTCACACAGATCCGTGTTAAACCGCCTTTTAGGTTACCTTTGGACAAATTCCTCCTACTGCAACTTGCTGCTGTCAGAAGTTGTTATAGTGCTGCATTCCTGCGATTTGCAGACTTGTCTTGACATGCTGGCGCATATGAAACTTTTTTGGCATGAAACTTTTTTCTCGCAAACTCGACGATATAAAACAATTCCGTCATATGTAAGTGTTCCTGGGTTAAACAGAAACAATGGATGTGCGACTAGAAACTTGCGTAGTTTAATTTGTTGCCGACGCGTACTGTATGACAGAGGAGGGGATTAACGGGGGCATAGAAGCATTGACTCTGCCTGCCTGTTCCTCTTCTGTGATGGTTTCGCTAGGCACTGCACACAGTTCTGGTCGCGGTCAATCTGTGAGACATCAAAACTAGATCGAGCTAGAGACCGCCCGTATAAATTTTTAAAATATTGTAAATATAGAGCGAACATTTGCATCGTCACTAGTTTTTAGTTAAAATATGCAGTAACCGGTGAAAGGGAGCCAAACATACAAATGCATATGCAACATGCAAATCCATATAATCCGGTCTCAATTCATAACATACAACGATTAATGACGCTTTTACGAGTATTCAGCTGAGTTGTTCTCATTTATTATCCAACGATACAGATGCAGAGAGTACATTCTAAATAATGAACACGTACTGGCGATAATGCTGCCACCTACGGTTTCCGAGTACTACTACCAGACGTTCTCCTGCGGTGTATTTGCGAATACCATCATTGGGGAAACGGATTCTGTGGATAACTGTGTCTGCATTTCATTACAGGATGCCACTGCAGTTAACTCATTGGCGCTGCCAATCTTGCGGACTACTCGAGTTGCATGGGTACACTTCCCTTACTGTGGTCATAGCATTTAAGCCTATGAGCAGCTGCTTCCTGAAATCCTTTACATAAAACAGAAAAGAGAAAGGACACATGGAAGTGTGGAACCATGAGAATTGTATATGCTTTCTCTTTTGACAGTTCGCAGTTATTTACAGAACACGTTACACTAACAAACCGAACACAATATTAAATATGCCAAAGAAAGAGCAACAGGACGATCAGTAATAAGATTTTTCTTTTTGTACAAATAATCAGTTTAAGGCCCCAAGACATCAGTAACAGAAACAAAATTGCAAGATAACAAGGAAAGACGTTTCTTAATTAAGACATATTTTCCACGGAATAATTAAAATAATTGCTTTCCCAAAACGTCAGTAATAAATACAAAATTGCAAGATAAGAAAAAATATTTTTTAATTAACGCAATTTTGTCAAAAAATAATTTAAATATTTGCTCTCCAAAAACTTTAAGAACAAATCGCTACTTACAGCTGTTAAAAGGGCTTCAAACAATTTAAATTAATTTCAGTATTAATCAGACTAGCCTTTGAAAGCAGCTGCGATTAGTAATTACCAAATCACAAGTTGAAACATTACAGTTTCAGAACAGGTCAATCACGAAAGTTAAGTGAAGTGCCAGTTACGATGCAGGAAGATTTTCTTTTTTACATGCATGGAATCAATACAATACGGAAATTAAGGCAAAATAATTAGAAAAACACGCCAAAGACTGAGCACTACATAAAGTAAGCTCAAAGTATGCAAACATTAGCACAATATATACAGGCTGAAACAGTCTGATTTAGAAAAGCTGAAAGTTTATCATAAATCTGATGACATTACTCATTCCAGGAGAGACGTAAAATATTTGTTCAAATATATTAACATTTGAGCCCATAAACGAGAGCGCAGGTTAAATACACTTAAAAAAAACACGCTGCTATCGTGAACAGTTCCACCAAGGTGAAGTTAGGCAGCCAAAAACAATCCCAAAGAACACCATGCCGGTGTATAACAACAGCAACAGGTCCCCACGGCTAAGCGTCGCTCCAAACTGAGGACCTGAAACTCGCGAAACTAAGAGCTGTTAACAAGCACTACTCGAGTGATACATGAGCTAAGACTTGAAGAAATTTTGTCTAGCAAAAACCCGGTAAAGGGACTCCTTGCTCTATCTGAGGGCATTGGTTGGCTTTACGAGATGTACAGGGAGCGATACCGCGCAATAAACTCGGTTTCGGTACGGGCAGTGGCGGGTTAGACCTAAACTGTTAGAGCTTCCCTGTCAAAAATCAAATCAAATCAACATCCGTTTGGGTAGCTACTGTCTACAAATACCAAGGATATACTCATGAAAGGTTCTTCATCATTAATGATTTTTCTAAGATAGTATTGGCTGTAAATAAGTATTATATCACTTAACTCTAGGCAGTGGCTTCTCCAGGAAATCTGCAGAAACTGTGTGGCGAAAATAGGCATTGTCGATATAGCGGGAAATCATTTGGTGGTGTAGTTCTTACATAACATATTGTTTTGGTTAGTAATGTCCGTGTCGTATCACTGATGTGAAACGTATTATGTAATTTTTTTCCTATTAGGAGAATATACCAGGACAAGCTATAGATTTTATATGATTTTCAGTAATTATATTGCTGCCATAAAGTCGTCGTTTGCGTACCAGTGACAATGTAGGAGGCAGATGGTAAATGCAGTAGCACAGCCATCACTCTCAACATGTCGATTCTCCTTCAATGCTTTTGTGCGTTTTGTATGAAGAAAAGAGATTACTGTTTGTGCGCTTAAGGTATGCTCACATGTGTTGCGGTTTATTCGAACAGTACACCCATGTGCGTAGCTTGGATGATTTTGAGAGATTAAGTAATCATTGCCGTGATGTATCATTTACCTCCCATACTCAAGACTGTGTTTTCCGTTACGCTTTCGAAGGTTGACTGTTTTCGCCATACTAATTTTAGTCAGATGCGTGCCGAGCGTTCCGGAAAACGTCAGCAAGCAACGGGCATATAATACTTATGTACGTTGATTCAAAAAAGCCAGCTGTTAGTTTTCAAAATTACTATTACTTCTGACACCCATCATAATGTGCAAGGGCATAATACAGTCTCTATCTGCTACGAAACCTGTTCCTTTCTATTGCTCCTTCCAGCACCGGACTGTGTATTCCTGGAGATTTCTCTAACCTATTCTTTAAAGTATCTCACTGTCCCCCCCCCCCCTCCCGCATCCATCAACTTAATTTTTAACAACCTTCGACAGCACAGTGTTTCAAATCCTTCCTGTTACTTCTTTTCTAGATTCTAAATTATTCGAATTTACTTCAATGCAATTCTCTGCTACAGATATACTCATTCATGACCTCCTATCTCCATTCAAAATGAATATAACTTTTAGTCGCGCAAAACCTTTGCGGCTGCTAATTGATATGTGGTATAATATTTGGTTCGGCCATCCTTACTATTGTTTGGAATTCTTTCCCCTCTTTAACGATTGTCTTATTTTAAATTTTGATGTTAGATAAGCTCCCGTTTTCCATTCTTCTACTCAACGACGCCACCTTCGTCTTAGTTTTGTTTATCGTAAGAGATATACTTTGTGAAATTTATTGTTCTTCCTACCCAGCGAATCTTATAGGTAATTTTTTTTTCCAGACGGATGTGCCGCCGGCCGCGGTGGTCTCGCGGTTCTAGGCGCGCAGTCAGGAACCGTGCGACTGCTACGGTCGCAGGTTCGAGTCCTGCCTCGGGCATGGATGTGTGTGATGTCCTTAGGTTAGCTAGGTTTAAGTAGTTCTAAGTTCTAGGAGACTGATGACCACAGCAGTTGAGTCCCATAGTGCTCAGAGCCAGCCACGGATGTGCCGCATGTGGACCTTTTCCTTTTCTCTAATTGAGTTATCTTGACTTATACACTATTACTCTTAGTATTTACGAATACGACATTAGATTTTTCGTGTATAGAATATTTATCAGAAATGATGTTGGAAACGTATTGTTTTCTAGTTTACAATGATGACTAATATATAATTTGGAAAGCAGGCCGCTAGGAGGATCTGAAACATCTCTTAAGGCAACGTCACTTAAACGCTTCTCAGTTCCAAGCTCAGATTAAATATTGTATATCAAAGGCTGTAGGGTCTCTATATTGTGAGATGGCAGTTTAGTTTGTAATATTATGGAGGGACAATAAGGGAAATGGTACTGCAGCCTTAGGCTGTTCGTTGTTTTGAAACTGGCGATACTATGTCAGTCCATCCAAGACAACGATTGCATCTTGTTCTTAGTTTTTGTTGTGTGCTCGCAATAGTTATTTTAAATAGCTAATCTTACAGTGTTTTTGTGAGTAATATAGTATCAGGAGGAGATTGTCAGGCGACTTTTTTGTCTGAAGAGACTGACCCTGTTATACGGCACATTTCGCCTCATTAACTTTTTGTTATGCGTTTCGAATAACCAAGAAGAGAAATATTTAATGAGGAAAGGGTGCTTTCACAATCGAGCATATTTCTTAATACAAATTTACGAAATTGATGTTCTGTCAGTGTCCTCTGTCAGTGTCCTCTGCTCGAAAATGCTGTGAACATATTTTTCTATGTTTGGTTTATTTTCAATGTTTTCTTCACACAACGTACACAAGAAAACTTTTTGAGTTGGACTGATACGAAATTTAAAGTTAAATGAAAGAAATAAAACCATTTTAGTGAAAGTAACCAGCATAACAACATAAGATAACGCTTGGAGGGATCAAGTTACAAATGAAATGTGATTTCTTCACACTTTGGACTATTATCAGTACGACTAGTACACCTGTAACTGACGAAAGCAGGAATTTTTTGTGTCAAAAAAATTCCATCACAAGCTAATGTTTGGCGATACTAGCATGGTGGACGTCCGATTCAAGCTTGTGACGTCATGGCGACTACCCTTATTATATCTCCAATGTAATATTTGACACACAGAATGTCTTTGGATACCCGAACAGATGGGTGGTACGAAACTCCTCGGTTGAATCAGGAGCAAATGATGTCACTCTCGTTCCGCTGCGAGTAGCAGCCTGTAGTCGGTGATCGGTGAGTGAGTATAATGCGCTGATGGCTGACATGGTGGACACGGACGACCTTAGAGATGCTTCCCACTGCGACTGTATATGTGGAGTAAAGTAACACGGGCAAAGATCTTATTTGATGCGAACGATAATTGTGATACGAACGCAAGCTGTTCTGAGTCACATTTAACCTTTCGCGAACTGTCGTAATGTAAAAACTGTAATTTTCATCAACTGCCTGCTCTTTGGTATCCATTTCAAAATTTCCAATAACGTGTTCTGGTTACTGACGATTATTTATCACCTCCCACCTTTAAAAGCATTTCAGAAGGAGGGTAAAGTGAAAATTTTATGTGTGGACTGTCCTTAAGTTTCTGCATGAAATATTTTCATTGTTTGTAACAGTACCTAAGGGAGACCATAGTTATCATGGAAAAGTAATTCAGTTTCTGTGTGTAAAAGTCGCAATATAGTTTTAGTTTAAAATGACCTTTTCATTTACTTACCATCAGTTCGTTAAATTTTCCTCTTACCGTTGAAGAAAAAAAAATTACTTTGCTAGCATGCTTTGCACTATTGCGTGATTATCTAGCTGCATTCTGGGCAATATAAAACTCGTTATTGGCATACAATGAAAGTAAATTTGAAGGCTATAAATGGTTCAAATGGCTCTGAGCACTATGAGACTTAACATCTGAGGTCATCAGTCCCCTAGAACTTTACTTAAACGTAACTAACCTAAGGACACCACACACGTCCATGCCCGAGGCAGGATTCGAACCTGCGACCGTAGCGATCGCGCGGTTCCAGACTGTAGCCCATAGAACCGCTCGGCCACTTCGGCCGGCTGAAGGCTATAAGCCGCATACTTATTTCCTACAGGGACATGCAATTTAGTGTTTTATTTCAGCCTTTATAACACAGCAGAGTTGAGCAACGTTTTCCATTGCACAGGTTATAACAAATCGTAGGGCCAAAACCAATTATTGTGCGTTGTAATTTGGAACAGTGATCATCCTATACAATACAAAAATTGTATTTTAAGACAGCAAGCAGATTTAACTGCGTAGGTTTCCGCTGCCAGATTCAGTTAACAAAAGTTTTCTCAGAATCGTACCACGTCAATAGTGTAAAACACTTCACTGGAGAAACCAACGTTTCGACCACAACGACAATGGCTCTCTTCTGGGTACACTGATGTGCTTTAACTGTGAAGAGTCGCTTATATTTTGTCATTGATGCTCACTGAGCACGGCGTAACGTCATAATTTTGAAAGGTCATTGTCAAGACTGGTAACTTGAGGCAAAAGGAGTGACAATCTCATTATAATAGGGCGCTACGCTGGACAGAGTGGGGATCTGCTGTTGTCTATTGCTTCTTGCATTGTTCGCTGTGATCGGTCCTCATTGGCGAACTAGGAGTCGGGTTGTGTCTCTTCTAGTGGCCACAGGCTACACGGCGGCAGTTACTCGCCGGTAGCGCTTGCGTTACGTGTTGTCGGTGAGGCCTGTTGGACTCCGAGGGCTGGCAGCCGTGATGGGGCTAGCCTGTATGACTCCTAAGTGATATTCAGGACGTAAAACAAGAGCTGAAAAGGCTGCGTTCAACGTTCGTGGCCAATGACCACAATCATAAATCCGTCCGAACAGTAAAGGCTACAAACAAAAGGACGCGGGATAGGCGAGAAATCGAGAAACTGAAGCCAACAGCGGGCGTACCGTACATGAAAAATGACACTGACCGCACTGTTAATTTCTTCTCCGGGTTTGTGTCCAACCTGTCTACCACACCTTCCGCGAGATCCAGGATATGCTAGGTTCCTCGAGGTTCAGATGATATACACACTGCAGATGTGTGCAACGTGGAATATCATTGTGTAGAAGTATACATCGTTGAGACCGCAAGGCCTGTAGAAACACGTATACGAGAACATGACCGCTACAGCCTTCTCGTGTAGCATAGCAACTCTATAGTGGCAGAACACCGACAAGAATGCTGCAAGAAAATCAAATTTATCAAACCCGACGTACGGCTAAGCAGCCTGCCTTGACGAAAGGCGTGATTAGAGAAAACATAGAAATAATAAAACACCCTAACAATATGAATAGAGAGATAACGATAGATCCCCACTCCGTTCGGTTTAGAAACCTGTTGCAATGAAATTTCCTGCTTCTTCCGCCCCACCTGAACACTCATAACAACGACCTTTTAAAACTGTGACGTAACGACGTGCTCAGTGAGCAGCAGTGACAAAATATAATTGTGGCCGAAACGTCGGTTTTTTCAGTGTAGTGTTCATGCGGTACGATATGCAGAAATTTTTTATGTCAATAATCATTTTAATCAGGTATCATGTAAAGTGTTCTTGACTGCCAAATGTCTTTTCAAATTCGGCCTGTTAAATGTTATAGAATTTTCAGAATTATTTCATGTATGACGATTCACATAGTTAATGATCGTATTCAACGTGACACATCTAAAACACTTTCAGATCTCGGTGTAGAGAAGCACACTAAAATATTATACAGAGAGAAGCGTAGTGCCAAAGGTTACACATGTGCTACAGTATACTGCGTATGCAAGAATTGTGATAGGAAAAGTACACAAAAAAAGTATGTTTAAGCAGGACACACTACTGCAGCCACAATCTTTCACAGGAGAAGTTCTGTTACACACTTTTTTAATGAGAAGTTCATAGGAAATAGTTCCAACGTGAACACAAACGGCAACCTACTCTGAAAAAGACAGTAGAAAGATGAGAACTGAAGTGGCATTATTTGATGAGTTCATTGAATTGCTGACTATCTGTTGTACTCTTCACTCCGGAGACTGATATGATCCAGTTCTCCACGGAAGTCTATTATGCTGTGGAAGTTTTCCATCTTTCACTGACTACCACAATTTAGACCGACTTGTCCCCATTTTCTGTCTCCGTTTATAATTTCTATCTCCCACGCTAATTTCCATTATGAAATTAACTATATCTCACGATGTCTGTTATCAGCTTACGTATCCTTTTGGTTCAGTTTTGCCATAAAGCTCCTTCCTGCCCCAGTCATTTCAATATTTCTTCACTACTTGTCCTATTCAATCAACAGGACTCCTCTGTAAGACCGTATTTCGAAGGTCTCTGATCTCTTCCTGTATATATCGTTTGTCTTCTACGTTAACATTATGTCTACCATCATCATTTTTTCTATCCAAGTAGTAAAACTTGTCTCATGCTTTAGGCCTCTCATTTCGTAATCCAGTCCTTCCAGTGTCACCTGGCCTCTTCCGAATGCAGTTCATTACATTTCTTTTGATTTCATTCACGTTTCTTTTTCAAACTGTTGCTAAGGCATTTTCCATAACATTCAGCCAAACCCCAGGACCTCTTTGACCGAATTACAGCGATGCTGATAAATTTTATAGTTCTTGTTTCGTCTCAGTGAACTTAATTTCTTTTTCCGAATTTATCCATAGTTCCATTTACTGCTTGCTCTTTGTATAGATTGAATAACATGTAGTGCAGTGCCACGTAATTCACCAGGAATTCCTCATTTTGAATCAATCCTATTGTTTTGGTTTTATATCCATCACATTTATTTTTGTCCACGCTTTGTGTCCTCGTTATAAGAATTCTACAACTGTAACTACGCAAACGAAATATCAGAATTCAGCAGTTGTCCGTATCTGTGCGGTTTATTATGTTCATAAGCTTCTTGTCTCATACTTCAGGCACCTCATTTCGTGATCTAATTCCTCTAGTATCGCCTGACCTCTTCCGATTAAAATTCGTTACGTTTCCTTTGATTTCATTCATTTTACAAACTGTTTCTAAGGCGTTTACCGCTACATTCAGCCTATCTTCCAAACACTAGAACCTCTTGGAGCGAATTACAACGATGATGGTAAATTTTAAAGTTCTTGTTTCGTTTCAATAAACTCAATTGTTTTCTTCTAATTTACCCTTAGTTTCATTTACTGCTTGTTCTCTGTATAGATTGAACAACATGTGGTGGGGGATGGCTGGTGTAGTTCTTCGTAATTTAGTAGGAATCCCTAATTTTGAATCACTCCTATTGTTTTGCTTTCATGTCCACATAACTCTTTGTGTCCTCATTATAATTATTCTACGACTGTAACTACGCAAAGAGAATATCATTATACAGCAGTTTTCAGTATTTACTGGCTTTCTTATTTCATAAGCTTCTGTGTACAGTATCAGTACCACAGATTTTGGAGTCAACAGGATTTCTATGACGTTACTTTTATACCGAGCGAGGTGGCGCAGTGGTTAGCACACTGGACTCGCATTCGGGAGGACGACGGTTCAATCCCGTCTCCGGCCATCCTGACTTAGGTTTTCCGTGATTTCCCTAAATCGTTTCAGGCAAATGCCGGGATGGTTCCTTTGAAACGGCACGGCCGATTCCCTTCCCCATCCTTCCCTAACCCGAGCTTGCGCTCCGTCTCTAATGACCTCGTTGTCGACGGGACGTTAAAAAACACTAACCTAACCTAACGTTACTTTTATCTAGTTTTGACAGCATCAAACCTCTTACAATGTCTGGAATATACGTCATATTAATCGCATGATATAAATTGTATTGCCTAAGTAGTGCAAAACACATTCTTTACATTTATTTTCGGTGTTTTGTACGACAACCGTTCAGCAGCTCATACATCGTTCCGAAACTGAGAAACTATTCATTCGCTTCACCACAGAGACAGCGAGAGGAAACCTGTTTAGCTAGAAATAAAGTAAACAGGCCTTCCCCTAAGTACTGAAGTGACACCTTAAGGAATACGACTCGGAGAACATGGTCGAGGCAGAAAGAGATTGTTCCGAACATCGGTTTCATGTCAAACACAAATTCCTAATTAGGCATAAGGTTTGTTCTCACGTACATACGACATAAATTGCCGGATTAGATATTATAGATGTTAAAGAATGCCGAAAGACCTCTCTGATTCATACTAGTTGAACTGTTCCAGTTACTAGTCCCGGCGGAGGTTCCAGTCCTCCCTCGGGCATGGGTGTGTGTGTTTGTCATTAGGATGATTTAGCTTAAGTAGTGTGTAAGCTTAGGGACTGATGGCCTTAGCAGTTAAGTCCCATGAGATTTCACACACACTTGAACATTTGAACTGTTCCAGTTAGCACTCACTTCTAGCTTCTAATGAAATGCGGTGATACATGTGCAATTTATAATTAATTAATCTACCTGTTTTTAGCAGTGATACACTGTCAAGACACATTAATGTGACCACTCGTCATAAGTCTGAATAAACACGTTTGGCAGCGCCAGACGTTCAAGAAGAGAGACAGTGAGGTTCCGGAAGGTGCTGAGATAGAGGTGGATCCGTGCCAATTCAGTGCCGTGACCAAATGCGTTAGGTTTCTCGGTTGAGGATCCATGGCACGAACAACCCGATCGAGGTACACTGCGAGCTGTATATTGGCCTGCTGGTAGATGCCATTGTACTGAGGAGAAAAAAAACTGCAGGTAGGGGTGGACATGGTCCTCACGGATTCATGAATATTTGTCTTCATCTTCTTTTGACTTCCAAAATTCCAGATCACCCAGGGAAAGCCACGAAAGCTTTCCCCTGGCCGTAACGCTGCCTAGTCCGGCCTGGACCCTTCCGACGATTGTTGCAAGGTGTTTGCTTTCAGAGCAGCGGAGCATAAAACGCGATTCATCTGAAAAGGCCACTTGTCGCCACTCAGTGGACGTCCAGTTGTGATGTTAGCGTATCAGTGCCAGTCTTAGTCGCGATGAACCGCAGCCAGCAGACCCCTGTTGGGGAGACCCACACGCAGCATAGTTCGCTGAACTGTCGTTGAGATGACACTTTTGGTATCTCCTTGATTCATCTGGGCGGTCACTTTGCCAGCAATTGTACTTGTATTCTCCCGTACACACCTCCGCAGCCGTTGTTGAACCCTGTGGTGCACCACCGTTGCCTCGTTGCCAGTTTTGAATAGCGGCAATTTTCCACGCACGGAATTCTTTGAGCATGGAGGCACGCGAACAGTTTACCAACTTAGCCGATTCGGAGGTGCTACCACCCTTGGCCCGAAAGCGAATGATCATGCCCTTTTGGACGTCAGATAAATTGCTCCTTTTACGCATTATGAAAAAGACTGCACTGTTTTCCGCGTTCCTCGGTGAATATTTATATTTCCTGCAGTGATAGTGTTGGCTCTGGTTCTGAGCACTATGGGACTCAACATCTGAGGTCATCAGTCCACTAGAACTTAGAACTACTTAAGCCTAACTAACCTAAGGACATCACACACACCCATGCCCAAGGCAGGATTCGAACCTGCGACCGTAGCAGTCACGCGGTTCCGGACTGAAGTGCTTAGAACCGCACGGCCACCGCGGCCGGCTGATAGTGTTGCCACCTGCCGACTGTGAGTTGATATTGCATGTTGACGTCGAAATTAGGCTGTTGCAAGATTAATGTGACGGGAGTGTGTAGTTGTGCTGTTACAATATGTGTTGTACAGATGTGTGTTGATCGTCTTACCCCGGTTTCTGAATCTGCATATTAAAAGGCAGCGTTAATGTGTGGCTGTAATAGTACTGGAGTAGGCTAATAATCTGAAACCTACGTCCAAGAGAAATAAAAATTTGTGTAACATATAATACAGAGAACTATGTGTTAACGTGAACTATAATTAATTACAGTGAGAAGTAATTACACGTCCTATGAATGAAATATGTTTGCCTGTGTATCATAATATACTTGTAAATTCTGTTAACGTCACTCGTGGCGGACGTACGACACAAAGTGGTGGGGATGATATGCAGGAATGCCGACTGCTGTTTGTGACATATTCGAGAACTGAGCAGCAAGTTTCAGCTGCCCAAAGTGAGCAGCGGGGAGTCGCTTGTTATTCGGGAGCAGCGGCGCGTGGCTGCGATGCCAAGAGGGGCCGGTGAGAGACGTGGGTCAGACCGATACGGCGCGGTACGGTTCGGTAAGGCAGGGCGGACAGCCGGCGAGGCTCTCTGCTCTGTGTGCCTGCTGGCCTTGTTAGGGCGCGAGAGATCACGCGGCCGCTTCTGCCTCAGCTGCTGCCGCTTCCTCCCCACTCGTGCGGAAACTAAGGCTCTTTTGCTCAGCGCCACCTCTCTGCCTGCAGGGCGATTCTGAAGTAACGTTTCCACGGGAATAACCGGCATAACAATTGTGCACTGGTTCGAGAAGTCTGACAAAGAGGTGTTCTTTCTACTAAGTCGTCTTTTTCTTAGTCGCCCGAGTCGTTTGTTTGTGTCAGTTATACTCTTTAGGTACTCCTTTAAGGTATCCAAAATTGGCACACATATTACACGAGTTAAGAATCGATACGTTAACAAGACACAGACTTAAATACAAAGACATGATAGCTAGAATAAACAGAATTTTTTTTCTTCCCTTCCTATCCCATTCAAATAAAATATTTTGCAAGGACTGATCCGAGTTCGAGGCCCATCGTCGTACAAAGTTAAAATCAGTCAAAAACATCCAAACCATCAAACACTAATGAGTTGCTTTGGAAGCAAAAAAAATACAAGAAACTTTCAAGAACTAAATAAATAAGCACACTAATGAAAAGTTGATGAATATAAAGAAAAAACACATAATGTGAAATACATAACTCGGAAAGCGCACACGGAATCGTGTGAACACTTTATTAACAACATAGAGCACGATTTAATGGCAAACAAACCACTGCCTACAAAGTGGTAAAATCACTCGCGTATTCGTAAGTATCGATAATACAGGAGAGAACGAATGGACAACACATTATAAAAAAAATATTGGTACCATAATACTTTCATTCAGGCGTTACCTGAACTGCATGACACGAAAGGCCTGGACGACACTGATATGAGAAAACTGACAGAAGCTCTAAAAACAACAAAAAATATGAAAGCCACTGGTTTAGGTGTATTAATATGTTGAACTATGGAAATGTAGCAATTATTCCTACATCGAAGACTTCTTGACATATTTAATCGAAGTTGGAGAAATAAGAAGGTACCTAAAGACTGGCAGTGAACCAGAGTAAGAGGAGAAAATGAAAGGAACATGTAGACCGTGTGGGTGGAGACAGATACCCGGTTAACGCTCTCGGTTATAAATGGACTGTAATAAGAAACATAGAAGAAGAAGACCATCAAACACTCTGCCGCATAGGTAAAGACTTGTTCTGGAATTTTTGTATTGAATTACATGATCGGATTCAGAACACATATATGTATCTTTCCCATAACGAACTTCAATAAAAGCAAAAAAACAGCTTAGAAAATAAAAATGCGAGTTTAAGATATGTCTTTAAATGTAAACGAATAACACACAGACTGTCAATCTGAATCATGCTCAAGTAAGATTGCGAACGTGTCTTTTATATGACAAGTATTACTTGGCCCTAGTCCAATCATTGTACTACATACTTTCAAAAATTGGCACATAGTTCTTAATTCTCTACTCATAGTCCGGCAAAAATCTGACTACAATTTTGACACTTGAATTCGTAAAAATACTCTTGTTCTACTTCCCCCATAATTACAGTCTTCGAAAGTAGGTTAGTGACACATCCAACATAAATCTGTGGAATGGAATACAAATCGTTCTGGGAACCCGGTTCGACCCTTGCTAATTCTTAAATTTTGAATAAAAATCGTCAGCAATGGCGGTCGAAGACTCCTCGCATAAGGAGTCACCGTCGTTCTGGCAACGGCTCTGTCAAACAGGGTGGAGGAGGGGACAGAGCATCAGAAACAGAAGTCAACCGAGACCGCTGCGTCAAAGACAAATACTGTTGAGTGGTAGTTTTGCAGTTCAGTCGGTGCTGAAGACCGTCATGCAGGAAGAGACTACATCGTACGCAGAAGCACCAATTCCGCCGCTGTAATGTAATAGCAAGCAGCAGCCTCGCCGCCAGAAGACAGAAGTTAAAAATTGTTCAAGTGGCTCTGAGCACTATGGGACTTAACATCTATGGTCATCAGTCCCCTAGAACTTAGAACTACTTAAACCTAACTAACCTAAGGACATCACACAACACCCAGTCATCACGAGGCAGAGAAAATCCCTGACCCCGCCGGGAATCGAACCCGGGAACCCGGGCGTGGGAAACGAGAACGCTACCGTACGACCACGAGCTGCGGACGCGTGCGTCTCCAGTCTCCGCTCACACAGCACAAGGCTTCTCAAACGACACAGCTGCCGCTCTCCCAGCCAGAACAATCCAGTAAGGAAATCGTTGTACAAAACTTTGAATAAAAGTTATCTTATGTAAAAATGCTGTTTCATTCTACCTCATACCCGAGCCAAGGAAGAACCCACCCTGCCCACATGTTGTTAAGAGAGAAAAAGTAAATTATTTAGTGTTTCTCACCCTGACATAATGCTTCAGAATCAAATGCCCTTTGCAGTAATGTTCACCCTGACAATTGACTAGCACCAAAGGAGGACCCCAGTTACAATACGTAATTTAGACCCACAGAATATCTGTGTCTGAATTGAAAAAGGAAATGCAAAGGCTGCGTCTAGGTATATTGGGCGTCAGCGAAATTGATTGGAAATAACGTAACGAACAGAAGAATGTAAGGTAATATCAGCAGCCGAAAATGTTACAACGGCAGTAAAATCCGTAATGAATTGGAAGGCAGACAAGGGAGTGTGGTAATGGGACTACTTCAGTGATATGGTGGTTGTTCTTAGAATCGACAGAAAACCAAGAGCAACAACTCCAACGTATAACCAAAATGGTTCAAATGGCTCTAAGCACTATGGGACTTAACATCTGAGGTCATCGGTCCCCCAGACCTAGAACTGCTTAACCTAACTAACCTAAGGACATCACACACATCCATGCCCGAGGCAGGATTCGAACCTGCGACCGTAGCAGCAGAGCGGTTCCGGACTGAAGCGCCTAGAACCGCTCGGCTACAGAGGCCGGCAACGTGTAACCTATAACAGTTCAAAATATACTAGTGTTGTGGGGGAAATAGAAATGAAATATTTTATACTTGTGGTGTATCAAGCAGGGAGACAACCTAAAACTGGCCTACTAAGGTCACCTGAATTACAGCGCCGCGACAACTTCTAAACATGCTCTCGTTCTCTTACGTCACTGGCTTGGTCGCCATTAACAGTTTTAAGCTCATTTCTTTTTCTCGCTAATATCATCATTGAATAATAACACACCTTATTCTTGCACTTGCAGACGTAAAATAGACGCTCGTCTACATTTTGTATAAAATTTTTTTGAGTTTTAGAAGCTTAAAATTAACAAAAATGGTTCAAATGGCTCTGAGTACTATGCGCCTAGGACTTAGAACTACTTAAACCTAACTAACCTAAGGACATCACACACATCCATGCCAGAGGCACGAATCGAACCTGCGACCGTAGCGGTCGCCCGGTTCCAGACTGTAGCGCCTAGAACCGCACGGCCACTCCGGCCGGCGTTAAATTAACAATAAAATTGTTTTATTTCTTTGGCCTATTCACTCTGGGAAAGGGTTGATTTTAGATCGAATCGTAAAAGTAATTAGTTTGTGTGTAACATTGATAAATGTCCTCTTTTGTTTCCTAATCCTCACCGTAAAATTTAAATTAATTATTTTAACGAAATAAAAAATTTCAAAAATTTAGACTACCTAAGCCGGTAGCGTAAGTGGTAGAGAGAATGGTTTAAATATCGTGCAAGGCACACTTGCTATAGGATAGCTGGCTTTTGAAGGCAAATTTGAGGCTTTTAGCCGGCTTGAGAGGCCGTAAGTGTACCGTATCAAACTGTTCGTCTCGACATCCCATACACCACTGCGGTACGTTGTAAACAGTTATCGATTACAACGTCTATAGTTGAGGTACACAGGGTATCCCTCGTAAGAGTCGTTAGGCACAATTTCGTTGGCATTTCAGCGAAAATCAGAAAAAAAAAAAAAAGGCTCTGAGCACTATGGGACTTAACATCTGAGGTCATCAGCCCCTAGAACTTAGAAGTACTTAAACCTAACTAACCTAAGGACATCACACACATCCATGCCCGAGGCAGGATTCGAACCTGTGACCGGAGCGGTTGCGCGGTTCCCGACTGAAGCGCCTAGAACCGCTCGGCCACGAAAATCTGAAATTTAATTTTTGGAGTGTGTAGTTGGAGTGTGCCCAGACTAATGCTGCTCATGAAGTCACTCACGTGATGGCCACCATGGTTGGGAAGTGTCGATTTTTTTACCGATACACACACAAATATTTCTAAAGCGGAGTTTTATGTGCCCATTTGATAGAGCGGTCCATAATTAGTCTAGTATGATAGGTGTTTTATCGGTCCGTATTAAAAGGGACAGTAAAAAACTACGTTTAACGAGTACCACAGCAGTGACTGAGTAGCGCTGCTGCATGGCGCTAGCCGTCAGAGTGAGCCAAGACTGCAAGCGAGCCGCTACTGGTGTACTGTTTATCTTTCCTGTTTTACTGTTACCGCTAGTACATGTCGATAAAACAAACATCTCACTAGACGCGTTTCGGATTGCTGTCTCGAACAGGCACGTCATATTCCGCTTTTGTTCCTAACGGGAAATAAATCGACAGATACCGTCGACGCTGGGCATCGCTTGAAAGAGTGATGAGCAGAGTTTGCTTGGACTTACGGCAGCAACACATTGCGAAAACAAAATTGCAGATATCTGCCAAAACATCAGAAAAAATCCGCCTGACGACCCTTAAAAGCAACTCTGTGTCTATGTCGATGCTACAAGCAGTAGATGAAGAGACAGAAAATGAGGACATGGAACGTGTAATTCAGTGCACGAGACGAAACTCTGATAACCTTGGGTAAATGGGTAGCTGTAGTAGGGAAAGGCACAGCAGACCAGTTTACGCGAAAATGTGGGCTTGGTAGAAGGATGAAAGGAAACGAGAAAGACTGATTGAGAGAAGAATCGAACGTCTGATAGAAGACCAACTGACTTGACTTGATATTTGTAAAAGAAAATAAGCATAAAATAAAATAAAAAGAAAAACCGGCAGTTAGCGTTCTGTGCGGCTGCGGACGTCACCCTCGATCCAGATGTTCACGGCAGTAAGGCCAGTATTACACTATCAAATTTCTTTGTCAAAGATTAGTTCAAAGATGTGATCCAGTATTCCGTCAAATATATTTGAGAAAGATCTTTGACGTAGCGGTAGAAGGGGTATTACACTGTCATCAAAGTTTTCGTGAAAGTTCAAGATGGCTGACAAATACAAATTGTTATTTACCGCAGCAGCTGCTTGTACCGCAATTGCACTGTGTGCACATGTGATACAGAAGCGGGGGAAAAAAAAGGAAACGTACCTGGGTGAAGCCGTGAGTTTCACGGCGAGACGAAAAAAGCATTCAACAAAACTTGTTACGTGAGCTAATAGTGGAAGACGCAAGTCGTACATCAATTACTTACGAATGGATGAGCATACATTTCAGTATGTGCTCAGTGAAGTGATTCCTCATATCTCAAAATACAATAATCACTTAAGAACTGCTATATCTGCAGAAGACAGGCTCACTGTAACACTTCGATTCCTTGCTACGGGAGAAAGTTACTCTAGCTTACAGTACAGCACTCGAATTCCACGGTGCACATTAAGTAAAATAATACCTGAAACGTGTGAAGCAATTTATAAAGCACTAAAGGACCATCGTCTGAAGGTAAATAAATGTTCAATACAATTTATGTTCATTAAGATCAATTGTTATTTTATTTTATTTTATTTTATTCACATAGCGAATTTCAATTGGTGTGTGAAACCACAAAATTAATAGAAAAGAGATGTATGAAGCGGATGAGGCGCTTTATAATGTAAGGCCCCTTGATTATAAAAATAGATTACGAAGATTGGAGAGATACAAAAATTATATACATACATATTTATAAAATCGAGTCTTCTTCTTCTATTCTAGCCTGCTGGAAGGCAGCCTGGATATACCCAGAGGCGGACGGTTGTGCTTGAGTTGTTGCATGCAGCAAATCCCACCTGTCCACTAAATACCGCTGCAGACCGTGCATTGTAGCCGTGGTGAATTCCTTGCCACCAACTTTTTCCATCTCACGCAGACCTGCTGCGATGTGGGCGCCAAGGGTACCGTAGCGGTCTTCTTAGACAGGCAGAGTTCTGGCAATATCAGCCACAGCCTCCAGTGTCCTGCTGGCCTCCACCATGACGTGTGTTGCCACGTCTGGTGTGACTTTCCTCCTTTTAGTGGGAGGCCGCTCTTGACGCAGGGGCAGGGGCTGTGGCTGTGGCTCGCTACATGCGACAGAAGGCTCTTGCATCTCATGCTATAAAATAAGAGATAAATGCCATTAGTTACGTACTTCCTTGCACATACATAAACCTTATTTATTTACAGGTGCCCACAAGCAGAGGAGAGTGGGAGCAAATTGCAGAGGATTTCGAGAAGAAGTGGAACTGTTATAATACTATAGGAGCAATGGACGGCATATTCGTATTAAATGTCCACAAGCTAGTGGATCTCATATTTTGAATTACAAATCCTACAACAGTATCATTTTATTTGCCATGGTACATGCTTCCTACAAATTTTTGTATGTTGATGTAGGAACTAATGGGCGTGTTGGTGATGCTGGAGTGTTTTCAAAAAGCAAACTACGTGAGTGTCTCATTGACCGAACTATTCTCAACATTCCTGAAGGCAGGAAGCTTGGGAACACAAACATTGCAACTCCAATGGTTGTACTGGCAGATGACGCTTTTCCTCTGAGTTATAACATTATGAAGCCATACCCCTTAAAAGGAATAACAAAAGAAGAAAAGGTTTTCAATTACAGACTGTCACGAGGAAGAAGATTAGTGGAGAGCATCTTTCGCACTCTTGCAAGTCGTTTCAGGATTTTTCTTACTACCATTAGTCTGCCTCCATAAAAAGTTACCACAATTACGCTGGCTGCCTGCACATTGCACAACTTGTTAACTGAGAGAAGAAAACACTTGTACACTCGTCAGGAAACAGTGTCTGCCGTAGTAGGAGACTGCACTTATCTTGAGACACAAAGCACTGAGGACCTACAGCGAATGGAACCAATAGCTTGCCAAGCTGCTTCTGGACGTCCAGTACACGGAAGAGCAGATAGAGAATACTTTAAGACATTTTACAATGGCTCTGGAAAGTGCCCTGGCAAGATAATCACATTTAGTTATGTAAAATGTAAACAAATGTACATACCTCAAACATTTCTTCAAACGTTGGTGTAGCACGTTCACTATTACTTTCAGTGCTTTCTATGTTGCAAACACTCTCGTCCGCCTCTGTTGCCTGGTCCAGAAATTTCAGTATGTGGAACCAGTACACTTAAGGAGTATACGCAGCCTGTGCGCTGGCTCCACTTTTGCTTTTATGCATCTGCAATAATAGTAATGAAAATAATGTAAACTACTTATAGGTTACGTAAACATTATTTTATGCTTCAAGTCGATGCAGTGAACAAATTAATGCTAATCATTTGTATGACATGTAAACTTTACTTGCATAAATAAAAAGAAAGAAATATGTCGATACGTACTTTTGCTTTCTCATACGAGTAACTTGTGTGGAGGCCATTAATCTTCTTCTTTATGTCCTCAGCCGTACACCCAGGCCGTATGTCACGGCTAATAATCTCCACAATATTCTTGTAACTCTCCAATCTTCGCAATCTATTTTTATAATCAAGGTGCCTCACATTGTAAAGCGCCTCATCCACTTCATACATTTCTATTAATTTTGTGGTAGACGCCACACACCAATTGTACTTTGTGGCCATGTTTACAAGCACTAAAGATGACAGAACGCTGCAGCGATGCTAGCGCTCCACGTGGTAACATATCGCATTGCTGTGAACAGAAGACAAGCGATTTCTTTGATCAAATCTACGGCGAGGCCCTAGATTTGATCAAATATTGGACGATATCTATCAAAGTTCCCTATTACGCCATCAAATATCTTTGACAAAGATATTGGACAAAGAAATTTGATAGTGTAATACCGGCCTAACCTCTACGGTGGGTGGCGGAGGTCGGGTACGAGTTGTCAGGTAGGTCCTATGCTTCACAACCTGAGTGTGGTTATAGCGGTGTGGTGGGTTTGTATCGTCCTCTTGCCTGGACTACTTGTCATCTACTTTTCACTGATACATACGGAATCTCTACTATCAAATTAATTGCTTACTAAATATGACAATGCACATGTCCACACAGTAAGGCGATCCGTACAAGTAAGTGTTGTAACGTTGTCATACAATCCTGTCTAATCACGTTCCAATGTTCGTGTCAAGTTTGGTATTAACCCTTAAATGACAATATATTTCAGATTATTTCGTTAGTCTACTTCTCTGAGTATCATTTCATGTAGGATCTGTCTTGAATTTTTGAGGATCTTCTCAATATGAATCTATAAAAAGAAAAAATATCTACTTATATATCAATAACCTGCGTACCGAGATAGGAGATCGACGGTTCGAATCCCCGTCAGCTATCCAGATTTAGATATTCCGTGGTTTCCGTAAATCGCCGCATACAAGTGCAGGAATAGATCTTTTGAAACGGGCACGGCCGATTTCTTTCTTTCGTATTCCAAGCTTGTGCTCGGTCTCTAATGACCACGCTGTTATCCCATTCTTCTTTATACTAGGTTAAATGTGTTTACATGTACACCTTCGAAAAGTTTCGGAGGTATAATCAGATACCAAAACTAATGATTCTTTGACTGAAAACACTCCATGTCGAAGTGTAAAGTTCATCAAAAATAAAATGTTAAGTGAGCAAAAATACTGTATTTTTTCATGAGTGAAATCTGCAATCTTACTCTGAGCAAGTGTTTGAGAAAACAGAAGACGAATGAAACACATATTCCTCTCCGAATTCCAGCAAAATAATGAATAATTTAAAAAAGGTTTTAATTCGCCCGCTGGTCGAGACTACTTACATAGGCGGATCGTCATCTCGTTCAAATCTTCGCTTATCTTTAGGATCTTGAGGTCTGCCGGGAATCAAATGTAATTTCGCAAGTTCTCTTTATATTCTGCGTTTAATATTTTTCGCCTTCGATAACTCGTAATACAACAAAGAATCGATCGTGGCCTTTTAATGTAGCTAACTATCCACATTCTCTCTCAATCGGACAACAAAAGTAAGTCTTTAGACATGGAACAGTAGTTCAGTTGGATGAACATGGTGTAAGTAACGTAAAACCACCTTTTAAAAATTGTATAACATATTTAATTTGTTGGATAATATTAGTTGCAGAAAGATTTTTGTTATATTACCCATTCGTAATTGTTAACTGACTCTGAAACGATCCGGAATTGAATAGAATACATCAAATCTTAAACGAATTCCGTGTACCAGACGTTTAAGATCGTAGTTTCGTGAACAGTCCATTACCTTATAAGGCGCAAGGCTAGCCGTTTATTCATTGTGAGTTGACCATTTTGGGGAAACACCTGTGATCACCACTTTAGAGGATTACAAACAGTAGGTATCGAAGCCACTACATCATGTTTCTCCAAAGTAACTGCCTCGGGATACAGCACCTGCTACTGGTAAATTCAGTGGCAGTCGATGCTACTCAGTGATAATTATACGGTATATCATTTCTAATACTCATCCAGTGAAAGATACAGGGTCTTCCATAATGACAAACGAGCGTAACGAAATTTGGGAAGAAAAAAGTGAAAGAGAGCCTCAGATATTTAATCTCCACCTACTTCGGTACATTCGACGCTTACTTTATTCCTCACTGTTATACAACGCTATGAAATCTGTGAACTGTAGGTTCTGGGTCTCCTTGATTGTTGTGTGATATTCCAAATCTCAGGAATAACGAAAACCGACGGTCGTTCGAACCTACGTCGTTATATCACATTGTGCTAAAGACATCCCATATCAAGATTTTCTTCCAACGACTTAACGCAGATCGTACTCTTCAGATTTCAGTTACAGGGTTGTACGTCATTAACGACCTCGACACTGTTGTCGAACTACTACGAGGTATGCGCTTAAACTTTTAATAATCAGTTCCACATAATGTTGAGAGAAATGCCATTTCTTTTCTCCTGTTAAGAATGTTGGTGTAATTGCTTTGCATATACAGGACCAGTAGTTTAATAACATTTTGTTTACCCTTATCTTTCAGTTGCCATTAGAGCAAATCCCACGTGCATTTGGCCTACTGCTTATTGGTAGCTATATTTCATGTACTTGTACAGAACATGGACGGCGGTTTTAAGAGTCGAGAGGTATGAAGGGAAGCAGTGGTTGAGAAGGGAATGAGACAGTGTTGTAATGTATCCCCAATGGTATCCAATATTTACATTGAACAAGAAGTAATGGACACCAAACAAAAATTTCGAGTAGCGTTTAAAGTAGAGGAAGAAGAAATAAAAAATTTTAAGATTGCAGATGACAATGTAGTTCCGTCAGAGACAGCAAAGGACTTGGAAGAACAACTTAACAGAAATGAGGATATAAGATAAACATCAACAAAAGCAAAATGTAATATATAATTATTTTACTCCATAATGGGGAATAACTCGTGGTGGAGATGATACAACAAAATGTTGTAGATAGAAGTTGAAGATAGCGTAGAGGGTCACTCACTGGTACTAATGGCCGCGACTTTGAAAGTAATTTTGAAGGTGAATTGGAGGTTAAAGTCATTCTTTAAATGGGAACCTTATTATTTGAGTCAAGACCTGAAAAGAGAGGCAAATTTTATGTATAAACTTATACGTCCTTCAGGGTGATGACTACTGTAATGAAGGTCCAATAAGCAAGTATGTTTTTAGTTCTAGTAGATATTAACTTAGAATAGAGGAAGGCTACAGCAAAATACAATCTTAGATAGAAATTAGAAGGGACATCTCGTGGAACGAGACACGAAGGGACTTGTTCGAATTGTAAATCAATGATCTATGTTTTATTTATGTCTTGTATGTTCTGTCTAGCCACAACAATATTTATACTATCTGATGTATTTATTTTTGCCAATAAACACTTTAATTAAAACTTAAAGATGTGTGCTCTTTCCAAATCCGCCAGAAATAGAGATTTGCATGAAACGAGACTCAGTTTTCGAACGACTTTCGATAATTACCTTTAAAATAATTGTTATTGGTAATGTTACGTCACACCTTATATCCTTTCCAGTCCGCATCTAACATTGCATTTTACTTTATCCCTCCAGTACCGGTTTCCGTCAGATCACGAAGATAAGCGCTGTCGGGCGGGCATGGCTGACACTTGGATGGGTGACCATCCGGGCCGCCATGCGCTGTTACCATTTTTCGGGGTGCACTCAGCCTCGTGATTCCAATTGAGGAGCTACTCGACCGCATAGTAGCGGCTCCGGTCAAAGAAAACCATCATAACGACCGGGAGAGCAGTGTGCTGACCACATGCCCCTCCTATCCGCATCCTCAGCTGAGGATGACACGGCAGTCGGATGGTCCCGATGGGCCACTTTTGGCCTCAAGACGGAGTGCTGCTGCTGCTGTATCCTTCCAGTATTCCGAGTTAATCGCTACTAGAAGTAAAAACTTATTTGTTTCTTTGACCTTCATTGAGCCTTACCTTGGCCATGCATAATGTATCATTTTCAACATAAAATTTGCTGCTCTTTTCGAATCTATATTAAATTCTTGGGCTCCAATTTTAAAAATGTCTTTAACCTACAAACCGACTCGGACATCACGTTCAACGTCACTGCTACACACACACACACACACACACACACACATATATATATATATATATATATATATATATATATATTACAAATGATTGAAGCGGTTTCGTAAATTCACTGTAGCTCCATTCATTGACATATGATCACGACACACTACAGATACGTAGAAAAACTCATGAAGTTTTGTTCGGCTGAAGCCGCACTTCAGGTTTCTGCCGCCAGAATGCTCGAGAGCGCAGTGAGACAAAATGGCGACAAGAGCCGAGAAAGCGTATGTCGTGCTTGAAATGCACTCACATCAGTCAGTCATAACAGTGCAACGACACTTCAGGACGAAGTTCAACAAAGATCCACCAACTGCTAACTCCATTCGGCGATGGTATGCGCAGTTTAAAGCTTCTGGATGCCTCTGTAAGGGGAAATCAACGGGTCGGCCTGCAGTGAGCGAAGAAACGGTTGAACGCGTGCGGGCAAGTTTCACGCATAGTGATGTGAAAGATTCAGTGTTTAAACCTCCTCTACCAAGAAACGTGCCAGAACTGCGAGCTCGCATCAACAATGCTTTCGAACTCATTGATGGGGACATGCTGCGCCGAGTGTGGGAGGAACTTGTTTATCGGCTTGATGTCTGCCGAATCACTAAAGGGGCACATATCGAACATTTGTGAATGCCTAAAAAAACTTTTTGAGTTTTTGTATGTGTGTGCAAAGCATTGTGAAAATATCTCAAATAATAAAGTTATTGTAGAGCTGTGAAATCGCTTCAATCATTTGTAATAACCCTATATATATATATCATCTGTTAGGAAGTCTTTTCTGGAAGCATTTGTTTAGAATGTAGCAATATATGGAAATGAATCATGGAGGATAAACAGTTTAGACATGAAGGGAATAGCGTGATTTGAAACATGGTGTGATTTGAAACATGGTGTTACAGAAGAATGCCGAACATAGGTTGAGTAGGTCGCGTAACTAATGAGGAGATGCTGAACAGAACTGGGGAGACAAAAATCTGTAGTAGAACTGCCCTGAAAGAAGGGATCGGTTGATAGGAGACATTCTGAGACATCAATGGACTGCAAGTTTAGTACTGGAACGACGTGTAGAGGGTAAAATTCGTAGAGGGAGACGAAAAGATTAATACAGTTAGCAGTTTCGGAAGGACGTAGGTTGAAGTAGCTATCCGCAGATGAATAGGCTTGTAAAGAATAGGGTAGGATGAGAGGTTGCATCAAACTAGTCTTTGGACTGACGACCACAACATCATTTCGTGGAAAGCAAAATCGCATAGATAGGGTATCAGAACATTATTGGCCTTAAATTGGCATCGCACTGGACAAAGGTTTTATACTGTAATCAAGTCACCTGAAAAATACTGAAGATGTTGAACTAAGACGTTAACCTATTTCGGAGTTACAAAATATGACAAAAGTAGATCAGACTGTGCTAGGCCACACATTTGAACCAGTGTGGTGTCACATTAATATGAACCTAGAGGAACGAGCGTGAAAGTAGAAAGAGTACAATGGAGGGCTCGATGAGGGGGAGGAACCGTCAGATGATGTGATCCAAAAAGTAATGGTAGTCGATGTAGAAAATATAGGGAGCATACAATTAGAGTCAGGATTTAACTGAGCTTTGGAACACCTGAGTTCCAGAAAGGAGTAAATCATGGTGTACTATTCCTTCGGAATTTCTAAAATCACAGAAGAAGTGGCAACTAGACGAATATTCAAGTCGGTTTGTAGAATCTATGGGACCCGAGATATACCAAGACACTTTCGAAAAATTATCCTCATAATTCCGAAGAGAGTAAAGACAGATATGCGCGAGAACTATCTTACAAATCAGCTTAAGAACTCAAGCGTCAAAGTTGGTGGCTGAATAAATTCATAGAATGGATAATAAAATAGAGAATCACTTTCACTTTAAGTTAGGCAAGGACACTACAGTGGCAGTTCTGACATTGTGCTAACAACCTAAGAAACGTCGAGACGTGTCCTCAGATTTTACCGAGCAAGAAAAAGTGTTTGTCCTGAAAAAAGGTGTACTATTTTCGAAGTTCTAAGAAAATATGATTAAGGACTAGGCAAAGCAGGATTATATACAATACATACTATGATCAAGTGGGAATTATGAGGAGGAAGGATTCAGACAAGGATTCAGACGAGGTGCTCGGATTACAACAGGTTATTGACACCTTCGAAACTACTGTTCATCTGTACGCCGAAGAAGTAATGAATGAAGCAAAAGAATGATTCAGGAGTGAGATTGATAAAATTCAGTGTAACACTGATAAGGCTGCATGGTGACGTTGCTTTCCTCACTGAAAATTAAAAAGATTAGAGGACCTGTTGAATGGAATGAAGGGTCCACTGAGAAGTTTGAGGGTGAACCAAAGGAAGTCCAAAGCAATAATGAGCAGCAGCAATGGAATTAATTTTGAGCTTAACATCAAAACTAGTGACTAAGAATTACATACGGTTAAGGAATTCTGCTTCTTTATAAGCAAAATAACACATGACAAAAAAAGCAAGTAGAACATAAATAGCAGATTCATACAGCCAAAGAGTGTTTTCTAGGGAAAAGAAATCTACTAGTATGTAGCATCAGCTTTAATCTGATAACTTTCTGAGAATATAGGTTTGGAGAGCAGCATTTTAAGCAAAGGAATCATGGCCAGTGGTAAAAACGTAAAAGAAAAGAATCGAGGGGCCTGAGAGATGGCGTCATAGTAGGTTGCTGTAAATCATGTGGAGCGATAAGATAAAAAAGGAGGAATTCCTTCGCAGAAGCAACACGATTAAGACATTCGGAGGACATTGCAAAGAAGGGAAAGAGTTATGGGACATGTTTTAAGGCATCAGGCAATAGCATCTATCGCTCTAGAGGGAGCTGTAACATATAATATTTATAGGACGTGTGTTAAGGTATCAGGGAATAGTTTCTATCCCTCTAAGGGAAGCTATGGAGGATAAACGTCTGTTGGAAAAGAGAGATTAGAATATATTTAACACATATTTAAGCATGTTTGGAGCCAGTTTTACATTGAAATAAGGAGTTTGGCACAAGGGAAGATGCGAGCCACATTAAACCAGTCAGGAGACTGATGACAAAAAAAAAAAAATTGGCGCTTTGTTCATGTTCTGAAATACTAGAGACTCTTACTACACCAGCTATTCATTCCCTCTATAGACAGACAGAATAATGGCAAGATTTGACAACAAAAGTTATGCAGAAAAGTTGTTGCAGTAGTTGTATGGAAAACTGAAGATATGACATTACTGGTATTACGCAGTCGCAAAAGAAACCTATGCAGCGGGCACAGAAAATAGTTTGGGTATACAATAATGGTACTTAAAACTGAGAGAAGGTAGTTAATGCAGAAATTGTGAAATAAGTCTTCCAAGTAGAAGGAAAGGTAGCATAAATCGTCGTTAAGAAGCATTCAGGACTCTATCGTCATTACTTGAAATACTGGAATGGCTACAAACGTTTTATGGCGTAGAGAAGAAGTGAAACTCTCATCCGAGTCCCAGACGCGAAATTTCATTTGCTCTGATTTCCTTTGTGCAAAGCACATTCAGTGCGTACCATGCCGTCTGTTTCAAAAATTATGAGACCGACTAGGCAGGCTGGCTCTTTTATTGCTGCAATGTCATTTCATGGAAAGCACTTTGTTTTTATTTCTTTTTTCGTCTTGCACGCCGCTACCAAATCGGTGGAGCGGATATTAAGTTTTCGACGGAAAGCGGCGAACAAATTTCCTCCCAATTTACTGCCCATATACATGCGCGAAATATTTTCAAATCTCCATTTCCCGCATCGGAATCGAGTAAAAGCGTGGACATGAAATATAGGCCAGTATTTTTATCGACAGACAAGCGTTTTAGAGTGCAATATATTGTAATGAACATTCATTAGTGTACATTTTCAAAGCTGATTTCATATATGGAGGGCACAATACTGTCACGTCGTAAGCAGGCTCAAGTCCTAATTCGTAAGCAGGACTGTTAATGAAGTACAACACTTAGCTCTGGAAGCGTGGGTATCAAGCGCACCAACACACAGGCAAAACGGAAATGAACTCTTGGACGGAGTGTCCCGCTGTTTATTTAAACATCGAATATTCCCGAATATACAGCATTACAATCATCAGCGGTAAAACGCTCGTATTGAGCACAAAAAATACGAATATGTTCCAGTTTGTTTAAAAGGTGTTATTCTAACCTCAGCATCTTTAAAAAATTTGACATGCGAATATATTCGCACTATTTTTAACACGTAATTCACTACTAACTCCCACAATCTCTCCTAACTGCACCTCGCTGACACTCAGCAGTCCATCAGTGTACATCACTTATACCTGACCATTCCTATCTGGCCATTCTCACTCACTCATTGAGCAAAACTCATTATCATTATCTCTTTGTGTCTGTCTGTCACAACCATAGTCTCCTCCGTTCTGTCCCTGTCTCCCTTTGCCGGCCGCTGGTGGCCGAGAGGTTCTAGGCTCTTCAGTCTGGAACCGTGCGACCCCTACGGTCGCAGGTTCGAATCCTACCTCGTGCATGGATGTGTGTGATGTCCTTAGGTTAGTTAGGTTTACGTAGTTCTAAGTTCTATGGGACTGATGACCTGAGATGTTAAGTCCCACAGTGCTCAGAGTTATTTTGTCTCCCTATTGCTCCCTCTTACTGCTGCTATTTCTTTCCTTCCTTCCCACTGCTGCTATCTCTTCTCACTGTCACTACCTCTCTCTTCATCGTTGTTACTGTAGTAGACACTCTCATTATCACTGGCTCTCAACCACATCCACTTTCTCCTCCTTTTTAATCATGTACCACTGGCACTGCCTCCTTCACTGTTTTCCTAGCGCCCTTCTGTCACTGTCAGCTCAGTTCCAATGCCACATTGTTGTCTTTCTCTCACACTGCCGTTGTTTCCTTCGCTCTTTCTAAACTACAACACTGTCCAACCACAACTGCTGTCCACTATCTTCTAGTATTTGTTTCTTTTCCGTCTCTTTCGCACCGACGATGTCTCCTTCTCCCTCACCATAAAAAGTGTGAATATATTTGCATGTCAATATTCATGGGAAATTTTTATGGGTGCTAAGGAACGTAGAATGAGGCATGTGTACCTCTCATTTCAGTCAGAGTTTCTTAAATGAAGAGGAACGTATTCGCACTTTTGATGTTACGGTTGGAGAAAAGCGTATGTTACTTTCCTTCCCCTGCTGTATCAGATTGTATCAGTCATATGAAAAGAAATGTATAGAAGAGTAAAATTTTAGTGCTTTACTTCTGTGAATTTGAAATAATGGAAAACTAATTTTAGACTACAGACCAGATCGTACGTTCAAAACAAATTTGCGTACGCTTCAGTGCTGGAACATGGGGTTCCCAGATATAATGGAGACAGTCACAGAATCTTCGTCCGCGCTATGTCATTTTATAAACTATTTTTTCGCCTCACACCGGATTATACGTGCGTATTATACATGTATAAGTAGGGTGAACTTGAACATCCGAATGAAATGGTTAAGGATATCAAGAAAATATTCAAGTTATTTGAGAATGGAATTTTTGGAATACATGGGAAAAATTAGAGCCATTTGCTGTACATAGCCGTCTTGGGATCCATGTTTCGGCTTTAGTGCGATAAAATGGTAACAGAAAGCTTTTTGCAGGTTTTCTAAGGAACCTCCAGCAAACTAATGTCTCCCTTAACCTCCTAACGCCTCATGTAGACGGCAACAAACGTAAATTGAAGCAACCGATTTGCTCCATTTGCAAAAGCTACAGGAAGTGTGTAATATTCATTCTCTGACCCTGTACTGTAGGAGAGTGATAGATGATCCTTCTGTTTATTATAGAAATGGTCCCTAGCCCAAGGGCTGTCCACAAAACTTGACTCTACGATTTTATCATCGATAAAACTCGAGGTATGGGCCCCGAAAAAATCCCGTTTTTATGCATGGTTTTTTGGAAAAAATTTATAAGCATGCTGTTGCATGCGTACCGATAAGACAGAGACTCCTTCAGAGATGATAAATACTAGATAACAAAATCGATAGTGGCCGGGTTAGAACTACCGACCCGCAACGCGTCAGCCTGAATGCTAACCACTTTTCTTTTTTTTACTCCGCACCTACCGACTGTACAACGAGTGACAGGATAAGTATGCCAACTACATGCTGTACCAGCATACCTGGATTAGTTCTGAAGGCTGTCAGTTATTTGTATCTGACACAATTTCCGTAATCTTTAATGTTCGTATTCATAGCAATAAGCGAACAGATTTATTCAAATTTTTGGTGCACCTACGATATGAAGGATGTTTCAAAAGTACGTATCCGATTTCACGAGACTGTACGTTGTACTTAACAGAAGATAGATGCTTTTGGTGTAGTAGGGGTCACTCTGCTGCAGTCAGCTCGCTCGCTCGCTTTTTCACTAACCCACGTGCATCGAGTTGAGAAGGTGATAACACAGCGACAGACAGCGTTTTGCGTTCTCTATTTCAGCAGGTGCCATTCACATGCAAATTTTTGGTGTAATTTTCGTCGAGAGTTCGGCTAGAGCAAAACTCTAAGCACTCGCCAGTTGACGCCAGGAGTTTCAACGTTCCGGTTGTTTACGTAGAAGCAAATCCACAGGTCGCTACAGTGTGCTCGTTCGAGATGTAGAGCTAATTAAGCAGTGTTAAGCACATAGTCCACAATAATCTGTTGGGTGTGCCAGTCGACAGTTAGCCATTCAATTTGTGTAGCTGTGGCATGTTACGTAGCGACATCTATGTTTCAAAACATGCGCGTTTCAGTTGCTGCATGGATTTCATGGAGATGATAAACATAGATGTGTAGAACGTTGTCGGTTTATTCCGAGAATGGAGATGAAAGATAACAATTCCCTTTCATGATTTGTGTTCAGTGCTGAATCTGCATTCTGTTTAAGTGGAGTAGTACACGGCAAGGTAACAAAGTGGGGATCACAGCAACCACATGTCGTTGTCGAACAGTAGATAGACTCTCCAAAGCTTCATTCTCTGAGAAAAGATTTACGGTCTTTTATTTTTTGCGGAAAATACGGTTACAGGAATCACTTATCTGGATATGTTGGAGCTCTACCTTTTACCAAAATTTCTGGATGAAGAAAATTTCGAGAATGTGCAGAAAATTTTATTTTTCAAGAGGAATGAGCACCACCGTGCTGACACCTGCGTGCACGAGCGTATACTAACAGTGAGTGGCGTCAACAGTGGAATATAGAAAAACGGATGAATTACGAAGCCATATAGAAATAGGAGTGACTGCAGCAGCTCCACACACGCTCGCATAAGATGCAAACTTTTATCTAAAACGTAATTGTAAAATGTACTGGGTGATCAAAAAGTCAGTATAAATATGAAAACTGAATAAATCACGGAATAATGTAGATAGAGAGGTACAAATTGACACACATGCTTGGAATGACATGGGGTTTTATTAGAACCAAAAAAATACAAAAATTCAAAAAATGTCCGACAAGTGGCGCTTCATCTGATCAGAATAGCAATAATTAGCATAACAAAGTAAGACAAAGCAAAGATGATGTTCTTTACAGGAAATGCTCAATATGTCCACCATCATTTCTCAACAATAGCTGTAGTCGAGGAATAATGTTGTGAACAGCACTGTAAAGCATGTCCGCAGTTATGGTGAGGCATTGGCGTCGGATGTTGTCTTTCAGCATCCCTAGAGATGTCGGTCGATCACGATACACTTGCGACTTCAGGTAACCCCAAAGCCAATAATCGCACGGACTGAGGTCTGGGGACCTGGGAGGCCGAGCATGACGAAAGTGGCGGCTGAGTATAAGATCATCACCAAACGACGCGCCCAAGAGATCTTTCACGGGTATAGCAATATGGGGTGGAGCGCCATCCTGCATGGACATCGTACGTTCCAGCAGGTGTTTATCGGCCAGGCTGGGGTGATGCGATTCTGTAACATATCGGCGTACCTCTCACTCGTTACGGTAGCAGTTACAAAACCAGAAGTGCCAACCAAACGGTAGTGTCAGGAATGCCGGTGCGACGTGCGACTGCACGAGCGCCGACTTCCCCGCGCATAGACGAACCCGCTACAGTCTCCATTTCTTCCTGAACTGTCTCAGCAGCATTACGCCTTGTGCTCGGTCGGCCACTACGGGGTCTATCGTCTTAACAACCCGTGGCTTCGAACTTCATTCTCGCCACAGCTGCATTTGTCAACGGACCTTTACCCGTTCGAATCTCCTTCCTATGGCGATAGGATCGTAACGCTGATCTAGCACATTCCCCATTCTGATAATACAGCTTCACTAAAAGCGCCTTTTCAGGTAACGTCAACATGCTGCGACTGCTGGCGCATCTAACTCTCTCTCTCTCTCTTTTTTTTCGTTTATTGTATTTCAGTTCCCCATCGGGGCGGGTTGGCAGCAGCATATGCGCTGGTCTTCAGCTGAAAGACATAGAACAGACAATAAAAGACATTTAAAAATATAGAAAGGTGAAAATATGGCGAACATAGATATAAAAAAGGGGGAACATCATGGAAGGCAAGAGACAAAAAAAGGGGCGACTGTAAAATGGAGATAAAATCTGTAAAAAAGTAGCTCACACAGAAAACCACACACTGGGACAATTGCCGGCAACTGTGGCCAAGCGGTTCTAGGTGCTTCAGTCCGGAACCGCGCTGCTGCTATGGTCGCAGGTTCGAATCCTGCCTTGGGCATGGACGTGTGTGATGTCCTTAAGTTTAAGTAGTTCTAACCCTGGGGGACTGATGACCTCAGATGTTAAGTCCCATAGTACTCAGAATCATGTTGAACTGGGACAATTAAAAGAACGCAAGGCACAGTATGACCAGAGCATAAAAGTATCGACGGATGGCGTAGCACATAACAAACACTGACGGCGAACTTCAAGGCAGTGCATAATTAAAATCACACCTCTTGACGCACAGGAGAAACATCACTAAACACAACACTGACGTGGCACATTCACAACGATCAAAACGAAGCACCGGCCAGGTGCAAGGAGATGAGGGAGACCGGAAAAAGGGAGGGAGGGAGGGAGGGCAAGAGAGGGGGGAGATGGGGGGGCGCGCTGAAGAGGGCCAGGTAGGGAGGGATGAGGAAAGGAAAGAGGCACGTATGGGGTGCAGGGTCTCAGGGGGGGGGGGAAGGAGGGAAATCCGCTATGGGAGAAGGAGGGGAGAGGAAAAAGGGGGCCCTGGGGAGGGGGGGGGAACAAGGCCACTTTATAGTTGGAAGGAAGGGTAGATGTCACAGTGAAGTTCATCATCCAGGAGGGGGAGTCACTGGAAATTGCCCTGATGAAGGAGATGGAGGGTGTGGAGGTGGAGAGAGGGAGGGATACAGCGATAGAGGCGTGGCAACGGGCGGGGGTTGGAGAGGAAGGACTAAACCAGAGGGTGGGGGGGATGAAGCCTGCGGACAGTGTAAAGGATGCGGAGATGTTGGAGGAATTCTCTCTCTCTCATTAGAGCTCCTTTTAACACGATTGTCATGCGCAGTCACTGACGTTTTGCTGTCCAGCGCCATCTTCAGACATTTTGTGAACTTTGTTTTTTTTGTTCTAATAAAACCCCATGCCATTACAAGTATGTGTGTCAATTTTTTCTTCTCTATCTACATTATTCCGTGGTTTATTAAGTTTTCAAATTTATACTGACTTTTTGATCACCCGGTATGTCAAACTTTTATGTGCATACATGTAAGATTTATAATAGGATGGTTGTTTCGAAAATGAAAACGTTTTGATCTCATACATAAGTTGGAATGTCCTGCTTAGTTCAGTATTCGCTTGTGTGTAAGATAATGTCTTGTGAGATACGATGGATCTTTGTGTAATGCCCTGTCGCTGCCTGTCAATGAATACGCGCGATCCGAGCCTGCCGCACTGTGACGGATCTTCAGTCCATTCGACTGAGCAGAATAAGGGTCGCATTCTGGATCAGAGTCAGCTTGATGAGGATTGTGGAATAATATTAACAGGCCGCGTTTCACTGTTTCTTGCGACAGTGGTAACTACCTGCTTTCATTTTACATAACGAAAAGAATGAACAGTCCATTCTGCCCCAGACTTCACCGTTGTAGATGAAGACCCAATCATAAGCAACACAGAGCCATCAACAGTATACCTCGGTGAATAATCAATTTCCTTGGTAACAGTAAAAGTTCATATTTGTTTGTTAAGTTGTTGTTTATTCATAAATATTAATTGATGAGTTTTAATGGTTTGTAACGTGAAAAGGTTAAATTGTATCCTCGAATGACAGGAATTTGAATAATTTTGTTGGTTACGGCACATCACAGTAACAAGTTTCCCGTATCGACCCACGCATCTCAATCGTCTCACTCGAAATGAGTGCTCTTAAAGTGATTTCACTGATGTACCCAGGAGAGAAAATGCTTCAGATTAAGGACTTACTCTTGTAGCGCTATATCCGGCAAAACGAGTAGTGTTCCTGCTGCGCATTAAGAAATATCGAAATTCAATAAAATAAGGAAACTGGCTATTTAGCCAAGTCAGTTGGTCCGAGGCGCACTAGCGAAACTGTGACAGCGAAATGTGTTTCTGCGCGTGCTGCCGATAAGAAAGGTCATAATCCATTGGGAGGCCAAGGGGCTATAAGTATCAGGAAGTAAACTGTGTTTCAACAATCCACCTGTCCGGCCGTGGCGACACTCCATCTGGTCACGCAGACGGGTTAAAGTGACACTGACCCCTCTCCGAACGTCATTATCCACTTATTCCTGCCCTCTATTCTGTTGAAGAAAAGAAGAATATGATGCTCGTTTTAAAACGGTAGGAATAGCACAGGGACCAACCAGAACCAAGGTGACAGGACTGTGGGTTCGTGACAGTTAGAGAGTAAACAGTCCGCCATTTCAGAAATCATGGATCAGCATGCGGTAGCCATAAATGTGTTTTATAAAATCAATGATAGTTGGGTAGCGGTGCAGAGGGACTTTCGACGTTTTTATAATTTAGGACGTCGTGATAACGTTCCGTCGAAACACGTGATAAAATTTTGGATTAATAACTTAGAAGAGAGTGGCTCAGCCCTCAAGAAGGAACCAACAGGACGACCAAGAAGTGTGCGTTCTCCAAAGAACGCGAGTCTGTCTTACGGAGCCCAGGGTGTGCAATTCGTAAGCAAGCAGCAGAAGCTGGAATGTCCCGGAAGAGTGTTCGCAGAATTCTTCATCTTGATTTAAAATTTCATCCGTACAAACTACAGATGGTACAACAATTGAAGGACAATGATTACCGGCTACGATTAGGATTCTGTCAACAAAAGATAACAAAAGTAAACAATGACGATGAATTTCTAAGCAAGTTGTAGATGTCGGATGAGGTGCATCTTCATTTGACAGGTTATGTGAATAAACAGAACTACCGTTACTGGGCAAACACAAATCCTAAAGACGTTCATGAGGGCCCTTTACACGCTAGTGAAGTGACAGAATGGTGTGGTGCTTCATCACATGGGATTATCGGACTGTATTTTTTCGCAAATGAACAGGGAAACACCGACCGTCAATGCTGATCGTTACGTGGAGATTTTACGAACTTTCGTTACACCTGCATTGAACAACTTTGCAAACGTTCAAGAAGCCTGGTTTCAACAGGACGGAGCGCCAACGCACACTGCACGGCAATCAATGGCAATGTGCGAGAATTGTTTGGCAACCGTGTGATCTCATGATTCGGTAACGTTCCCTAGTCCCATAGATCACCAGATTTATCCGTTTGTGATTGTTTCTTGTGAGGGTACCTCAAGAGCAAAGTCTATACGACTCAACCAAGACACCTGGATGAGTTATAACAGAGAATTCGAGATGCAATTCACAGTAGCCCAGCGGAGATGTTGCAGCGGTCAATCAGGAATCTGAACAGCAGATTTCAGGAATGTACTCGTACAGGAGGACGCCATCAAAAGAACGTAATTTTAAAAAAATGATAAATGCCACCAATGTTTCGTAAATGGCAAAGTTGTAAAGTTTCAGTTACTATGAATGCAATTTCTTTCCTTCATCACATCTAGTTTTAGTGGATTGTGAAAATGTTGCCGTTTTTCTGTGTCATCCTGTATCTCTAGAACTTGAAAGTGATCGAAGCAGCTCGTATCCAATAAAGTTTACGCTTATTACTAGATAAGGAAATGAACTTCATAAAAAAAGTAAATCATGAGGGTTATAGAATTGCAGGCGATGTCTGACAAATAATTCTGTGAGGACAGCACCTTTTCTATAATTTTTATACACTGTCCATTCATATAAATACGACTACCTCACAGAAACCAGATTAACCATCTTTTTGCAGCGCGAGACGTATAGGAAGTAAGTCAGTGAAATTCTCGAAGGTATCAACAACGATGTGGAGCCATGCCGCCTCTACCGCCATGGCCAGCTGCGCTCGATTTCACAACTGAGTATCCATTGTGCGAACAGCCCTATTGAGGTCGTTCCACAGATTCTCGATTGGGATTAAATCTGAGGCGATTGGTGGCGTACGGTTAACTCCTTCTGGTGCTCTTCGAACCACTCATGTACACTGCAGGCTGTGTGACACGCTGTATTGTCCTGCTGGTAGATCCCATCGTCGCGAGGAAAAATAAATTGCATTTAAGGGTGGACATGGTCCCCAAACAGAGATACATATGTGTTGAGGCATTGTCCCGTCGTGAATGACGAGATCAGTCAGGGAATGCCACGAAAACATTCCACCGAACATAGCGCACGCTTTCAGACGTTTCACAACGTACACGCCAGTGGCCGTGGAGCATAATACATGACTCATCTGAAAAGTACAACTGTCGCCACTAAGTGGGCTTCCAGTTACGGTATAGGCGTGTAAATTCCAGCCTTCGTCGAAGATAAACAGCAGTCAGCATTGCTGCATGAACCAGGCAACCAGGCGCCTGCTGTGGAAATCATGGTTCACGTGAGCGGTCAGTTTCTCAACAGTTACATGTTTATTCGCCCGTACACAATTCCGCAGCATGAGTTCACGTTGTCATCTATGGCTCGTGGTGAACCATAGTTGCTTCGGCATCGGTTTGCGTCACTCTGCCATGCACGGTGTACTTTAATCACGATGGCACGTGAACAGACTGCAAACTTATCTGTTACAGAAATGCATCCACCCTTGGCTCGAAAGCCAATGATCATGCCCTTTTAGACGTCAGATAAATCGCTCCGTTCCCACATTACGACAACGCATGCACTGTTTTCCGATCCCCAGCCCCCTAAAGTACACCGAAGTGACAAAAGTCATGGGATACGAGATAGCATGTCGGATCTCCCTTTGCCCGGCGTAGTGCAGAAACTCGACGTGTCGTGGACCCAACAAATCGCCGGAAGTCCTATGCAGAAGTATTTAGCTATGCTGCCTCTACAGCCATACATAATTACGAAAGTGCTGTAGATGCAGGGTTCATGTCGGGAAATCGGGTTGGCGCTGGAATTGAACAGAATGATCTTCAAACTAACCGCTAACAATTGTTGCTCGTTGACGTGTTTGAGAAGGTGAAGTTCATGAATGGCTAAAAATGGACCCCAAGTAGCCGAGCATAACGATTTCCAGTCAATTATCGGTTCAGTTTGTCTAGAGGAGCCAGTCCATTCAATGTAATCTCAGCCCACACCATTGTGCTGCCCCCAAAAGCTTGTGCAGTGCATTGTTGACAACTTGGGTCCGTGGCTTCGTGGGATCTGTGCCATACTCGAATCCTACCAGCAGCTCTTATCAATTGAAATCGGGACTCATTTGACCAGATCACAGTTTTCCAGTCGTCTACTGTACTACTGATGTGGTGACAGGCGCAGCAGAGGCGCTGCAGCCGTCGTACTGTTAGCAAAGGCACTAGTGTCGGTAGTCTGCAGCCATAGCCTATTAACGCCACATTTCACCGCTCTGTCCTAACGGATGCGTTCGTCGTACGTCCCACAAGAATTTCTGCGGTTATTTCACGCAGGGTTGCTTGTCCGTCTGCACTGACAAGTTCACGCAAACGACCTGCTCTCGGTCGTTAAGTGAAGGCCGTCGATCAGCGCTTTGTCCAGGTGAGAGGCAATGCCTGAGGTTTGGTATTATCGGCACGCTTTTAATACTGTGGATCTCGGGATATTGAATTTCCGAAACAATATGTCCCAAGCGTCTAGCTCCAACTACTGTTCCGCATTCGAAGTTCATTAATTTCAGTCGTGAAGCCATAATCGCATCGGACACCTTTCATATGAATCACCTGAGCATAAATGACAGCTCCGCCAATGCACTGCCCTTCCAAACCTTGTGTACACAATACTCCTGCCATCCGTCTACTTGCACATCGCTATCCCATGATTTTTGTCAAGTCAGTATGTACCCTCCACTGCTAGTGCTCTCACTTAGCGTCTGTGAGTGTTTATTGTAGGTTGACGTCGAACACGAACCGTTTAATTATGATAGGTGAACGAAAGTCTTTGAAATGAAGTCAAATCTTGTCAAGTTCTTTTTTTCAATTACTTGCTGGTGTATTCCAGTCTCTGTCTTCCTCTACAGTTTTTGCCCTCTAATGCTCCCTCTAGTACCTTGGAAGTCATTCCCTGATGTCTTAACAGATATCCTTGTCAGTGTATTCCACATATTCCTTTCCGCTCAGATTCTGCGCAGAATCAGTCCACCGTACCTTATCAGTCCACCCATTTTTCGACAGTTGTCTGTAGCACCACATCTCAAATGCTTAGATTCTCTTCTGCTCCGATTTTCGCACAGCCCATGTTTCAGTACCATACAATGCTGTGCTCCAAACGTACATTCTCAGAAATTTCTTCCTCAAATTAAGGCCTTTGTTTGATACTAGTGAACTTCTCTTGTCCAGGAACATCCTTTTTGCAAATGCTAGTCTGCTTTTTATATTCTCCCTACTCCATCGGTCATAGGTTCCTTAACTTCATCTACTTCGTGACTATCAATCCTAAAGTTAAATTTCTCGCTGTTATCATTTCTGCTACTTCTCATTACTTTCGTCTTTCTTCGATTTACTCTGTCCACATTCTGTACGCTTTAGACTGTTCATTCCATTCAGCAGATCATGTAATTCTTCGTCACTTTCACTCAGGATAACAATGTCATCAGCGAGTCTCATGATTTATATCCTTTCACCTTAAATTTTTTTCCACTCCTGAATCTTTCTTTTATTTCCATCATTGCTTCTTGGCGGTAGAGACTGTACAGTATAGGTGAAAGACTACATCACTCTCGCACATCCTTTTTAATCCGAGCACTTTATTCTTGGTTGTCCACTCTCATAATTCTCTCTAGGCTCTTGTGTGTATTCTATATTGCCCGTGTCTCCCTACAGCCTACCCCTATTTATCTCAGAAATTCAAACATCTTGCACCATTTTACATTGTCGAACGCTTTTACAGGTCAACAAATTCTCTCACCGTGTCCTGATATTCTGAGCCTTGCTCCCATTATCAACTGCAACGTCATAATTGCATTTCTCGTGCCTTTACCTTTCTTAAAGCAAAACTGATCATCACCTAACACATCCTCAACTTTCTTTTCTGTTCTTCTGTATATTATTTATGTCAGCATAAGCTGTTAAGCTGATTGTGTTACAGTTCTTGCACGTTTCAGCTCTTTCAATCTGCGGAATTGTGTGGATGGCATTTTTCCTAAAGTCAGGTGGTATGTCGCCAGACTCAGACATTCTACACACCTACGTGAATAGTCGTTTTGTTCCCATGTTTGTAGAAATTCTGATGGAATGTTATCAACCCCTTCTGCCATATTTGTTCTTAAGTCCTCCAAAGATCTCTTAAATCCTGATTTAAATACCGGATTCCGTATCTCTTCTAATTCGACTCCTGTTCCTTCTTCTATCACGTAAGACAGATCTCTCCTATTACAGGCATTCAACATACCTTTTCCACCAATCCGCTCTCTCCTCTACATTTAACAGCGGAGTTCCCGCTGCACTCTTAAAGTTACCAGCTTTGCTTTTAATTTCACCGAAGGTTGTTTTGACTTTTCTAAATGCTGATTCAGTCCTTCCGACAATCATTTCTTTTTAGATTTCTTCACACTTTTATGCAGCCATTTCGTCTCAGGTTCCTTGTATTTTTTTATGCCTGAATTTCCCTGAACATTTTTGTACTTCCTTCTATCATCGATCAACTGAAGTATTTCCTTTCTAACAAAAAAAATGTTCAAATGTGTGTGAAATCTTATGGGACTTAACTGCTAAGATCATCAATCCCTAAATTTACGCACTACTTAATCTAAATTATCCTAAGGACAAACACACACACCCATGCCAGAGGGAGGACTCGAACCTCCGCCGGGACCTCCTTTGTAACCCAAGTTTTCTTCGCACCTACGTTCTTTGTACCTATGTTTTTCTTTCCAACTTCAGTGATTACCCTTTTTGGTGATGTTCATTCTGCTTAAACAGCAATGCCTCTGAGTTACTCCTTATTGCTGTATCAATAGCCTTAGGGAGCTTGAAGGGTATATCGTCATTCCTTAGTACTTTCGTATCCCACTTCTTTGCGTATTGACTCTTCCTGGGCAGTCTCAAACTCCAACTTACTCTTCATCACTACTACCTTGTGATCTGAGTCTATATCAGCTGCTGGGTACGCTTTACAATCTAATATTTGATTTCGGATTCTCTGCCTTACTATGATGAAATGTAACCGAAATCTTCTCGTACCACCCGAACTTTCCCAAGTATACCTCCTCCTCTGGTGATACTTGAACAGAGTATTCGCTATTACTAGAAAATTTAGTACAGGACTCTTTTTCCTCTCTCATTCCTTGTCCCAAGCCCATATTATCCTATAACCTTTTCTTCTTCCCCTACAACTGCAATCCAGTCGCCCATGACTAACAGATTTTCATCTCCTTTTCGTAGTGTATTACCCTTTCGATATCATTACAGAGTTTCTCTATCTCTCCCTCTTCGGCTTGCGACGTCGGCATGTATACCTGAGCTATCGTTGTCGGTGTTGGTTTGCTGTCGATTCTGATAAGAACAACCCTGTCACTGAACTGTTTACTGAAACACACTCTCTGCCCTATCTTTCAATTCATACCGAATCCTGCTCCTGTTATACCATTTTCCTATTCATAACGAATCCTGCTCCTGTTATACCATTTTCTGCTGCTGTTGGTATTACCCTGTAAGTCTCCGATCAGAAATCCCTGTCTTCTTTCCATTTCAATTCACTGACCCCTACTATATCTAGATTGAGCCTTTGCAGTTCTCTTTTCAGATTTTCTAGCTTCGCTGTCATGATCAAGCTTCTGACATTCCACGCCACAACTCGTAGAACGTTATCCTTTCGTTGGTTATTGAATCTTTGTCCCATGGTCAGCACCCCCTTGGCAGCACCCTCCCGGAGATCTTAATGGTAGACTATTCCGGAATATTGTGTCAATGAAGAGATCATCATGACAATTTTTCAGTTATGGGCTACATGTCCTATGGATACACGTTATGTTTATTTAATGCAGTGGTTTCATCTGCATCCTCATGCCGTTGATCATTGCTAATTATTCCACATTTAGGGAGAACCCCCCCCCCCCCCGCAAAGACAGGAGAATTGCCCAGAACCACTGTTCAATATAAACAATACAACAAAAAGTATGTACACACATACAAGATTTATTTTACGATAAGGAAAGTTAATAATGTGGTAAGGGAAACAATGTAAACAATAAGAGCAACACGGATGAAGGGCAATGAAGCACATTTTGTACGAAGGGTAAAGTGATGGCTTCATAAACTTGAGTTGTTCTGAGCAATGTTTGCTCTTTGATGGATTATTAAGAACATTAGGAAATCTACCTATGACAAAATTATTCCCCTGGGTGCACCTTCAAGCGTCAAGGACAACGTAGTAATTCCAACCCCAAAGATGGCAGGAGCTAACAGGTGTGACTATTACCGAACTATCAGTTTCAGAAGTGACGTTTGCAAAATATTGATACGAATTATTAACATAAGAATGGAAAAAGGCAATAGTAGCCGACATCGCAGAAGATCAGTCTGCATTCTGCAGAAATGTAGGAACGTGTGAGGCAATACTGACTCTAAGATTTAGAAGACAGGAAAAAAATCCAAAACCATATTTACAAAAAGCTTCAGAAAATATTGACTGAAACACAGTCATTGAAATTCTGAAGGTGTCAGGTATTAAATACAGGGCTCAAAAGTTATTTAGAACTTCTACAGAACGGAACTGGACCCGTAAGGGACGAATTGGAAAGCTGAGGTTCAGAAGGGAATGAGATATCTGTGCGGCTTATCACAGATGTTATTCAATCCGAACATTGAGCAAGCAGGAGGAAACCAAGCAGAAGCTTGGAAAGGGACTTATAGTTCAGGGAGAAGAAATGTAATCTTTGAGATCTGTCGCTAACGTAATTCCATCAGAGACAGAAATGGACGTGAAAGAGCAGTAGAATGGAATGGACAGTGTTCTGAAAAAGAATGAAAAGATGAATATCAACAAAAGTAACACAAGGGTAATATGTAGTCGAAGTAAATCAGGCGATGCAGAGCGAATTAGATGAGGAAAAGTAAAATACGGGTTTTTGTGCTTAGCCAGCAAAACAGCTGACCATGGCCGAAGCAGAGATTGTATAAAAAAGCTGTCAAAAATAGGAAAGTGATTCTGATAAACTGAAATTTGTTAAGTGTTAGGGTTTGTTTTCTGAAGGTGTTTGTATGGAGTGTAGTGCTATGCATAATGTGCATCGTGTATGATATAGCTTTCAGACGAGAAGAGCAATGAAACTGTTGAAATGTGGTGTTACATAACAATCCTGAAGATTAAATGCATAGGCCAAATTGTTAATGACGAAATACTGAACGGAAGTGCGGAATAAATAATTTGTGCCTTAATTTAACCTAAAACAAGCGATCGGGCGGTTAGGTCACAACCAGAGGCACCAAAGAATTTTAATTTGTAATGAAGAGAAGTGTGGGGGGTAAAAATGGTGGAAGGAAACCAAGGGATGAATACACTAAACAGGTTCAAATAGGTGTAGGCTGCAGAAGTTTTTAAGAGATGATGAGGTTTGCACAGGATAAGCTAGCATGAAGAGCTTCAAACTGAAGACCACAATAACAGATAAAACCAGTAAGCAAGATGCCGAAATAGCTGAAACTTTAATGAGGCTTCCCGCTGCCCGGCCTGCGCCACCAGCGGCAGTTTGCTCGCAGGACGTGGGTGCCCCCACAGCCGGCGCCGCGCCTGGAACTCGCCACCTGGCCTCCGCCATCTCCCGCCGGTAGTGCCGGACGCCTGGCAGGAAATTGCTCGGCAAACACTGCCCCTGTCTCCTGGCCAAACGGGTCAGCCGACGACGAGAGGTGGCTGCGTCCCACTTTACTTCCCGAGCCGCCGTCTTATCGGTAGGAAACACAAAAAAAGCTGATGGTATTCACAACGAAATGGTGTTTTGCTTGGCGGAAAGGAGCACCATGTAAAACAGGAACCCTGAGAGGATACAGAGAGGCTTCTGACTGGTTTGATCCGATCCACCATGAATTCATCTGCTGTGAGAACCTCTTCAGAGTAACACACTCATCGTCTGCAGTTAGTTGTGGGATGTGCTGCTCCTCTCTTTTGCCGTTCACGGCTCCATCAAGAACCACGGAACTTACTTCTTAACTTTTTCTGGAAGAAAGAAAATTTCTATTTATACTCTAATGCTCGTAGGTGACTTTTTAGTCATGTTAAATGCCAGATTTATGCAAATAAGTGTACTCATTTTGAAAATATAGTTTGTACACTTGGTTTCATTTTGTGGACAAAAATAATTAATTTTGAGATATTCACTGATCTAATAAAGTATCTGATCAGTGAATAATTGCCATGCAAAAGAACAATAACAACATTCGGTTATACAGCGGAATATAATTAATCAACCATTTTCAAGTACTCTGGCGGCCACAAGCTGCTGCACACTACTACATTCACTTGTTGATATTTTTATTGTGATACTCGATAAGTGATAGCGCTTCTGCATGGTGAAGAAATTTAACATTCACACCTGTGTATGTGAGTTTTCCTTGAGGAAAAATATTTCTGTTGCAGCTAATACAAAGGAAAAATTAAAGTACACAAATGTAGCTGGTTGGTCTGAAAGGGTTAACACATGTCCCATCATCCTATCTCTTCTTTTTGTGTTACCTCCTCGGCGATTGTAAAAAGTATCTTGTCATACTCCATCTTACGAGTTCACCTAATCTGCAAAACGTCTTGAGCTCCACACGTCAAACGTTTACATTCTCTTTTTCTCCAGTTTTCTTACAGTGCATTATTGACCTTTGTACAACGCTCTGCTCCAAACGTACATTTTATTTGCCAAAAAGGCCGATGTTTGATATTAGCAGACATCTTTCGGCCAGGGATATCCTCTTTGCCTATGGTAATCTCGATTTTATGCCCTCCTCCCTTCGTCCATCATGTGATATTTTTCTTCCAAGGTAAAAGAACTCCTGCAGTTTGCATGTTTAGTGGTCTACAATTTCGAACTAAAGTTCGTCACTAATCTCGTTTCTGTTGCTCCTCATTACTTTCAGTTTTCTTCGGTGTACTGTCACTGTATGATGTACGCTGATTAGACGGTTCAATCAGTACAATGTGTGCTTCAGTGAGCAATGTTATCAGTAAGTTCTATCATTTATATCTTCATATTCTACTACTGAACCTTTCTTTTAAGTCCGCCGAGAATTTTACTTTAAATGTAAACTCGTTAAGGATGAAGCGTCAGCGCTACTATTGCAGTCACTTCACTGAATCATATAATTTAGTTAGAAAATCGCTGTGGCTTTGGTAATTCAGATGATTATATATATATATATATATATATATATATATATATATATATATATATATATATATATTCCGTTTTCAGTCACAAATTAATATTATTTTAATAATATGTGCTATGATGTTTCAGATCTTGTGGATCTATCTGCAGTTGCTTTAGCCCTTAAAGTGTCTATATATGTTTTTTTATGTAGTTTTCACCTCGGTTTGGTAACTTGAAACAGTTGCTGAAAAGCAAAACCGCTACAATACTTCACAGTATAAGACCCAACACGTGGTTGCTAAACGATATAAGCACTACATAAAAAGAAAAAGAAAATTTAGCTGCTGTCAGTGGAATGAGGAAAATCTGAGTTGAGGACCATATCGGAAAATTAAAAAATTTCAGAAATAATTTCAATGTTCATAACGAAACACCAATGCCTGGGGCAGTTTAGCAGAAGCTATCGTCCAGAAGAGGATATCAAACACTATATTATAATGATTTGATTCCATATGGAGAGAAAATATTGGAATATGTTTAGCTCTGCAGAGATAAAAAGCTCTCGATTAAGCAATTTTGTCTTCACATAATCACTACAATTATGCTTTCTTTTCGTTGTTTCATAACTCTACCTCAATGCTGCTAAGACTACCCAATACTCAGAAAAAATACCTACTGCTTCCACACCATATAATAACCAGCACTTCCACAAAACTATTAATATACAATGTCATGCAAAGTGAAACACCCAAGGAGGGAGGACGAAAGACATGAAATTTCATGAGTTATGAGGGAATGTTAATTATCACAGTGACTAACTCACAGGTTGCAACTCTTTTTAACAGCCACTTTGTATGTGCAGCAGGAAATATAGGTTTAAATGGTTCAATTAAAGAAGCAACAGAGTACATTAAAAAAGTCACTCCACAAAACTTTAAGCAATCAGAAGCAGCACCAACATCCTTCACTGAAACTAATGCAATTAGAAAAATTTTAAAAAACGAAAGATCGTGTAGGATTGATGGAATAATTTCAAACAGAACTCTACAACATTGTTCCAAGTTAATACGTAATGTCCATAGTGATATATGCAATGGTCACTGACGTAGCGAATAATTTCCCAGACAGGATCAAATATGCAACTGTTACACCACTTCAAAAGAAAGATGACAAAAGAGACCTAAACAGTCCTTACTGGGATCCTTTCCAAAAATTTTCGGAAAGGTAGTGTATTCAAGAGTAGTATCACTCTTCAGTGGAAATAATTTACTTAGCTTATTATAGTTCCGATTCCAGAATGGTTATCGACTTAGAATGCTACTTAAACATGAACTGATCAAAGAGTACAAGGTTTAAATAATAACACATCGCCAGCTGGTATTTTTGTGATCTTTCCAAGGTGTCTGATTGTGCAGATAATGTTACTGTCTTAGAAAACCTGAAGTTTTATGGAACTGTTGACTTTACCACACCTGGTCTGAATAGCACTTAACAAACATAATGCAAAATATTGTGCTGAATAATTTAGATAATGTCAGAAAGGTAGAAAATTTTAGTACTGGAGGGAAAAAATCACAAAGGGAGCACCAAAAGGTTAAATTTTGAGTCCACTCCTACTTATATATATATATATATATATATATATATATATATATATATATATATATATATATGTATATTACATGAATACCTTCTACTTAACAGTCAACAAGCAAAATTGCACTATTTGCAGATGACACTAGTGTTACAATAAATACAATTAGAGAGAAAGCCACAGAAGAGTTAGTAAATGATATTTTCCACAGAATTCTTAAGTGGTTCTCTGAAATGATATGATTTGTCCACCCGAATTACTACTCATCTTTCGCACTGAAGTCATGAGATTGTGACAAAAGTCTACACTCGACGTTTGAAGTGTTATCTTCAACTTATTAAACTGTCATGTAAGGTAATACGTAATGTCTGAAGCATTTTTACCATGAGTAATGATGTATGCCATTTGAGAGTTGAAGGGTATAAGCAGGGGTGGCAAATTTCGCATGCAAATGAAGATCTGAAATTTTATTGCCTTTTCGGTAATGAAACGAGTACGCAGATTTCCTCACCAAAATTGCGCTAAGGTGTGAACGACGTATCTCAGAGAGGAATCTTGCATAAAATTCTGGTTTATAACTGCATGTGTTGAAACTCGCAAATCAACACTCGGAGGAGTATCAAACCATATCTAAGTTATCCAAGAAAGAAAAAATGGTCGTTTTGCAATATTCGTTGCACTATTCGAGATACTTTACAGTAGACACCCGCTGAGATTTCTCTGCGTAAGACGACAAATACGTGGGGGAGTTGGAAAACAAGTATCCCCTGTCGAATGTGGTCAGAGTTGTGTGTGAAAGGAAAAAAAAAAGCTAATGAGACAAAGATTAGACATATCTTTATTTTTCTACATAATTTCCAAGTACATTGAGACATTTGTCATACCGCTTCCAGGGAAAAATCAGGGCGTTGTATACGGAAGAAGCGTTGAACGGCTTGTTTGACGTTGCCATTGCTGCCAAAGCGCCTTCCGCCGAGAATCTTATTCAAAGCAGGGAAGAGATGGAAGTCACTTGGTGCGTGATCTGGACTGTAAGGCAGATGGTATAGGCACTCCCAACCAAGAGTTGCAATATGGTTTTGCGTATCCGTCGCCATGTGTGGTCTCGCATTGTCATCCAACAGCAGAACGCCAGATGTGAGAAGGCAAGGCCGATTTATCCAAATCACGTCTTTCGATTTCGAAAGAGTGGCACACAACCGCGCAGAGCTGAAGGTTGCATTCTCCAGGAAGTCCAGCAGCAAAACTCCTTTGGCGTCCCAGAAATCTGTGAGTAGCATTTTACCTGCAGACGGTGTGCTTTTGAACTTCTTTCGGACAGGTGATGACGGATGTTTCCACTACATGGATGCGCCCTTCGATTCGGGCGTGTAATGGTGGACCCACGTTTCATCCTTGACCCATAAACCTCAACAAGGCGGTTATGAATTTCTGTGCCTGATACTCCTCGTACCCATTCATAGCTGATAACAGCTATCACTTCCGCCTTGGATCACGTTTCCAAAACGCACCTTCTGTCCATAGCTCAGGGAAAAGACTGAGCGGCTGGCCTCCGCTTTGCGCAGATCTCTTTTAACTCATTTCTCTCTCTCTCTCTCTCTCTCTCTCTCTCTCTCTCTCTCTCTTTACCCACTAATCTTAGCGTCAACCTAATAATCATAATTTTATCTGAATCTTTGTTACAGTACTTTCTTCTCCTTCTCCTAAAATGGGTGACAAATCTAAATGAATAGTCTTTGTATTAACATAGATCGCATGAGTAAATGTTCGCTTAAGCTCTATTGTGAATACCTTAATTTCCAACCACTAGATTCTAGAGCTTAACATTGTTCTTTCACAGGCAGGAGCAAAGTGAAAAGCTACAAAAATGTTTGACTACTTCTATTGTGAATGAAAGGTGCTGGCAGATAACGAAGGCTTTGAAGTCAAACTCATCTTGACTATACATCTTACTCTGTAGATGAATTTCTGAGTAGATAATATGTTTATTATTGGTTTACATTTATCTATATTTGTTGTGGATTAAAGTTAAGACAAAAAACCCATTTATGTAAATGACCAGCATGTAACCATGTTTTTACATAGAAAACCGGATTTATATGTGAATCTACAGACATGTTCTACATCATGTCGAATTGCTGATGGTGGGATTCACAGAACATCAAAAAAAATGAAACCAATATCCTGGAACAGTACATTCTTCTTCTTCGGCTAGCTGTCAAGAGGTAGGTACATCATAATTTCACTAAATCGCTTCTGGTAGAATCTGGGATGTTTTTGAAGAAGACTGTTCCGAGCTTATGCTCTGTTTCCAATGACGTGAACATCGACGGTCTCCTAATCATCTCTCGTATTGGAACATGAATTCATATTTTCGTACCTCACTCGATACAAGCACCAGCTTTTATTACACATTATACAGTAGGAATCATTGACCTTAAGTGATTTTACGTTCTGTTCTACGGAATTTTCGAATAATACTCTACGAGCAATTGTGAAGAATTACCTCCTAAAATTGATAGTTAATGTCTAATTTACGTTTTTGATCTGTTGAACAAAGAAATTCATGTTTGTTAGATTTTTTTTCAAACAGAGAGAATTTAAAGGTTTTCGGAATATTATGCAGTTATTTCACGCATTTTTAAATGCAAGTTTTGTAACAGTGAAATTCGATGCATTAAAGAGTTGCTATTCTGTGAAGCGGCGTTTCTATCATAGCATTTTTACAATTCTGCAAGTGGTCCTATGTGATGAACGTGAAATATGATATGCTTACATTAAGGGCACTGCACATTTGTAATAGCAAAGAATCAGATTTACATAACAGCAACTGGCTGAATTACTAGACTGAAAAAGGTGCTTAACAAATTTTTCGTCATTCTTCATTGAACAATGTAAATGGAGAAATAATGTAACTTATAGACAGTTTTTTGTAGTCTACCTCACAGAAATATAGTATCAAGATTCAATGTCCAACAAAGAGTTTCAGTCTAATTATGTTAGTTTATGGATATACTTTTAAAAATGCTAACACGTCGAATATGTCAAAATTGTGAAATTAAACTGTTTGTTGTTTTCAGTTTCAGTTGAATATGTTTCACGTAATGCCATCCTTCGCCATATGCTGCGGTGCTTGCGCAAAAAAAGTGAAGAGAGTTATGTAACATTCTCTGAAAAAATCTACAGAAACAATGTATTTGAGTAAATCTCCCTTATCACTGAATGTGGCATAAAATGACCATTTCGAGAACGATCACAATGTACGCAATTTTTATTTTATTGTCTTGATAACACAGCTTTCTGAACAGAATTACTGGTTTCGGCTATGCAAAAGCCATCTTCAGATTCTACAACAGAATTGAAAGAAATTAGATTACTATCTAATACATTAAGGGATTAACAACAAATGACAGAAGTTATAATAAGAAACAATATACCACTCATTCTGCTGGACTGCAACGACTCATAACTTGTAAAAAATTTTCTTGCATCAAAACTGCAGTTCTTGCATTAACCGATCACGTGTAGGATACCAAGCATCCTAGAAGTCGTTAATGCATGCATAACGTACAAATAATTATACAAGTGATTGAAAGGAAATTCATTTAAATGTATAGTTCTTTAAAATATTCGCTGTTCAATATAGGAACGCAAGACTTTTACAAAAATGTTTATCCATCTGAAACATTTCTTTGTCTTCTGACAGTTTAAACTGGGTTGAATTTAAGAAACTGTGCAAAAATTAATACTAACTGCAGAAGTCATTCTAAAATAGAATACATTGGCCGGCTCCAAAACCAGTCTTAGGAATAAGATGGACTTAAATTATTTAGATTAGGACAGCAAGTGCAACAAGTTTGATGTTATTATCTCTTGGCTACACTTCTTGTTGTTCTATCCCAGGTAGCGGACGTTCCTGCAGGGAATGACGTGCTGGTCCATGCGACATGCGTCCACAAATCTGTGTAAATGATGGCGGCAGTGTTGATGTCTGCGAACCTTCGATGGGGCACGATATCACCTCACACTCGGAACTCTAACGACAGGAAATAAGATCTTTAAATTTTTCGAAATTAAAGTTTTGCCTAAATACGCTTTGTTCGTTAAGATAACGGTCAGAATGCTGTCTCTGGCTACCAAAAATATCAGGTTCGTCTAACATGTTAAAGTACTTCTTTCTTGAGACCCCAAATCTTTTTTTTCTGCTGAAGTGCCTGTCACGCAGCACAACAGCAAACGGGGTACGACATACTATCAGCTCATATGTGCCCTACTGCATGTAGAAGAAACAAAAGTTGAGGTAAAAATTGGGCCACAGTTAGGAGCTAACAGAAGGCGAATTTGAAACAAAAGAAATATTTTTTTTAAGTGATGTCCATTTTCTTCTACTACAAAACATTAAATGAAAAATAGTCGTCTACGAGCATCGCAACCAGTAGTAACAACATTCTTCGTGATGCTCGTGTGCTTGTGTGAAACGATGCAGAGTACTTAAAGGGATTTAGAAACTGATCTGCCTTTATATTTTTACCACAGCGCTTCAAGCTCTTCACAACTAGTACATGCTTTACTCTACCCACGTCAGCCTAGTGTCGGTGGATGGAGAAACCAATAAGAGGCCACAGTTCCTATGTATTAGACATTTGTGATGGACGTTCGGAGGGTCATTAAGGAGTCGAAAATCACAACTTCAGAAAAGGATGAGAAAAACCTGTGAGCATATTTATTTATTGGTATTAACATAATTTTGTCTCTGTATTCGAAGTACGTTGTGTGTTACTCTAGTCCTCGTAACAGTGGTAAGATCCAGGTAAATTCTTCGTGTTGTTTCTGATCTTCTAACTTTCAAGTGAAACGATAATCCCCAGCTATCTGGAGCAATACTAACAGGACTTCTGTGTTGGAGGGATAGACAGAAATCATCCTGCGTTACACTATCTCTTATGAAGCGCCAGAGACGCCTTAAGTCAACTATTTTTTGTCTGGCCTGGTGGCAGCTTCCACCCATCGTATATGCCAAGCGCTAGAAAGACGACTACGGGTTTGTGCGGTGGGTCGCTGGAGATTTTCGTAAATGTGAATATTTTATTCTAATCCTAACCTCCACTATTTTCATAATTTTTTGGTAGACATAACGACTAAAATGTTAATCTGAATATAAGACAAATATAAGCTAGAAATGATGTTACAGCTGACAATTTCCTTTATACCTGTATCATTTTCACCACAACCTACCGGGCGTCGTGAATCTATGTGGAAAAAATAGTTCTAAAGCTACCCAAAAAACCTAGGAGTAGTAGGTTACATTGATTCTTGTTTTATATTAACAGCGGTTCTTGAAAGTGCACGTCATAGAAAATCGAATTTCGTGATTTCCAAGACGACAAAGGCAAACTTAAACCTCCTTCTTGTTTGTAATTCCCACACATTAATACCCACAGCTAAAAGTGTTGACCTTTACGCTGCAGTTAATTGATCCTAAAGCGGCATTTTCTTGAAATAAATAATGATATTCATACGATAGCATGCTCCGGCCTAATACTAAAACATAAAAAAGTAACACCCAAATACAATGTAAATAATGCTGAAGGATCGCAGATACTAAGAAGAAAGAATTATGGTCATTCATGCTCATGTTCCGTAACCTAGAAAAAGTCTGGATACTAGTGAAAGAAACCGAGTACTGTATAGTACCAAACCATCTGCTTACAAACGAAACGACTTTTTTATTTCTTACTTTTTGATAATGATAGAAAAACTAAATTTCCCCTTAAGTGACATTCGGAGGATTTATTTGTTGCGATATCCGTCTCTGTTATGGTCTGATCTAAATCAGCTTGAGAACGAAGTCAAGTCTTTTGCGACGACACTGATACGTAAATCATTCTCGATTTTTTTGCGGCGTCAGTCAGGGATAAAAACTCGAGCATTCGACGATAGCCTCCATCGCCATAGTCAGGAGCAACTACTAAACATTCTGCGTGGTGTCTGTTTGTTCTATATCATGTCTCCCTACCACTTTCGCGCAACGACGCTCTGAGCTTGTTTTTTAGGGAATTGACTAGTTTGAACCTGGGACCTGTTGCTGGTAAGGAGACGTCAGACCACACATGACATGTTGAATTCAGAAGAGTTCAGTCAAACTTTTTTTTTTTTTTTTTTTGGTCATCAGTCTACTGACTGGCTTGATGCGGCCCGCCACGAATTCCTTTCCTGTGCTAACCTCTGCATCTCAGAGTAGCACTTGCAACCTACGTCCTCAATTATTTGCTTGACGTATTCCAATCTCTGTCTTCCTCTACAGTTTTTGCCCTCTACAGCTCCCTCTAGTACCATGGAAGTCATTCCCTCTTGTCTTAGCAGATGTCCTATCATCCTGTCCCTTCTCCTTCTCAGTGTTCTCCACATTTTCCTTTCCTCTCTGATTCTGCGTAGAACCTCCTCATTCCTTACCTTATCAGACCACCTAATTTTCAACATTCGTCTATAGCACCACATGTCAAATGCTTTGATTCTCTTCTGTTCCGGTTTTCCCACAGTCCATGTTTCACTACCATACAATGCTCTACTCCATACGTACATCCTCAGAAATTTCTTCCTCAAATTAAGGCCGGTATTTGATATTAGTAGACTTCTCTTGGCCAGAAGTGCCTTTTTTGCCATAGCGAGTCTGCTTTTGATGTCCTCCTTGCTCCGTCCGTCATTGGTTATTTTACTGCCTAGGTAGCAGAATTCCTTAATGCTAAAATGTAAACTTTCACGGCCGGAAATATCATGTCCATTATAATTATCCGGGCTGTTATGCCGTGGTCGGCTGATGAATTCTGTGGTGATTCCCAACGTTTCGTCTCCGACTGCGGGAGACATCTTCAAGGGGGTCCGTAGCTTGATGGAAGGTCCAACACACACACTGGCTCGCTACTGACTGTCCGGATAATTATAATGGACAGAATTCCTTAACTTCATTGACTTCGTGACCATCAATCTCGATGTTAAGTTTCTCCCTGTTCTCATTTCTACTACTTCTCATTACCTTCGTCTTTCTCCGACTTACTCTCAAACCATACTGTGTACTCATTAGACTGTTCATTCCGTTCAGCAGATCATTTAATTCTTCTTCACTTCCCCTCAGGATAGCAATGTCATCAGCGAATCGTATCATTGATATGCTTTCACCTTGTATTTTAAGGCCACTCCTGTACCTTTCTTTTATTTCCATCATTGCTTCCTCGATGTACAGATTGAAGAGTACGGGCGAAAGGCTACAGCCTTGTCTTACACCCTTCTTAATACGAGCACTTCGTTCTTGATCGCCCACTCTTATCATTCCCTCTTGGTTGTTGCACATATTGTATATGACCCGTCTCTCCCTATAGCTTACCCCTACTTTTTTCAGAATCTCGAACAGCTTGGACCATTTTATATTGTCTAACGCTTTTTTCAGGTCGACAAATCCTATGAAAGTGTCTTGATTTTTCTTTAGCCTTGCTTCCATTATTAGCCGTAACGTCAGAATTGCCTCTCTCGTCCCTTTACTTTTCCTAAAGCCAAACTGATCGTCAACTAGCGCATTCTCAATTTTCTTTTCCATTCTTCTGTGTATTATTGTTGTAAGCAGCTTCGATGCATGAGCTGTTAAGCTGATTGTGCGATAATTCTCGCACTTGTCAGCTCTTGCCGTCTTCGGAATTGTGTGGATGACGCTTTTCCGAAAGTCAGATGGTATATCGCCAGACTCATATACTCTACACACCAACGTGAATAGTCGTTTTGTTGCCACATCCCCCAACGATTTTAGAAATTCTGATGGATTGTTATCTATCCCTAGTACAATGTTATCTAGTCTATCAGTGAGACTAGCGGTAATATAACCAAATACTTGATGATTTCAGCGTCAGCTCCACTGCACTCCCTGTAAAAGAATCTTAATAGTAACTAAATTTAGTGGAAGGGGTTGAAGGCTCTCCTATTTTTAGTTAGCTGGTAAAATAACGTCGAAAAAGCAGTTAAGTTTACCATTGGAAATTTTATTCTACTCACAAAACATTGTTTATAAATTGCACTATTGATAAAAGGAAATGTTTTAATACAGGATGGTAAAAAAACCGACTGCGTTCAACAAAAATGTGAACGAATATTCCCTGAATGGGTTTCCAAGTTCTACAATGGATCGAAGGATGACCTCTGCCATATCACATCTATAATCTAGGTTTAATTTAAGTTTCACAAAAGAGAAAACTATCAAAATGGTCTACAGTGACCCTCAATTATCTTTAATTACTTATCTAACTTGTCGTAAATTTCAGTGGCTGCTGTGGCTTCTCAATAAATATGTAACAGAAAAATCATCGCGTTTCAGATTTTTACTTTAAGTGGCACCATGAGCTTTAATTGACGATCGACACTAGTATTAGGCAAAAAGGGGATGTAACAGATGAGAGTTCTGAGTGAAGCCTTATGAGCTCAAAAATGCGGCATTGCGTGCGTTCATTTCCTTGTCGGTGTTCGTCAGGAGGCGGTGAGCAGCACAGCTCTGCTCACCTCGCCATCTCCGAAGCAACTCCCTCCTTACTTCTCCTTACTACAATTTACCGAAGTTGGTTTAAAAAAAAGCTATCTGGCTATGTTTTCATCTGACGAATCAGGGTCTCAATGTTAACCTTAAGCTCCGCCTACAAAAATTCTGTCTATCCAATGAGAAACATTATACTTTCCGTGGCGGGGCAATGTTTTTAAAGTTTGCAACGTAACAGAGAAGCGAAAAAGTCTCACGCTAAAACTTGCAGCTGGTGTGGTCCTTTTAGCGTTATCGTAAGATCTATACTGTTCTTCTGGAGGGCTCTAGCTTTAAACATGGGCTGGGGGGTGGTTCTAACGTAACAGAGACGCGAAAAAGTCTCACGCTAAAAGCTTGCGGGTGGTGTGGTCGTAGCGGTTAGCTGGCGACGTGGGTGTCCGTCCCTTATCGTAGGGCCTTCTCGCTTAACACGGTTCTGCTCTCGGCTTCTGTTCTCGTTTCTCCCCTCGGAACTGCGTATGTCTCACGGTGGGAATGTATGACATGCATTTAGGCATTCTTGTGTTATTCTGTGGTATTCCATTTGCTCACTCGTTACTCGTATTACGTTGGTTAATTTAATGTCGCGATTTATTCTGAGCTATGTGACATACTACTGGATTTGCTTATCATGTCAGGGTTTTCATGGAAGGTGTTGGATTTGCCTGACACCTTACATATCACCACCCTCCGAACTTAATTTTTGCACTGAAGTTAAGCAGTGATTGAATTGTTGTCTAAGTCAGTCAAAAATTATTGCTTTATCTAAGTTTTGTTGCCTACTGTTCAGGCATTTTATTCTGGTTCTATGCTAGTTTGTAACACTAATTTATATTTTTATATTCTTCCACATTATTCTTAAAAATCTCAAGAGAAGAATATTTTGATGCTATTATTAATTTTTAATTATTTTCTTTCTTTATTTAAGTGTGAAGTTTGTTATCGAAAGTGAGGAGTCTTTCACATCGATTTTCTTAGAAATATATTTTTTTATAAATTTAGTAATTAAGTAAAATCTATTCCTAACGCATTTTCTAAATATCATGTACAAGTAAAATGTTTTTGTTTCTAGACACTCATTTCAACATTGTTACACTAACAAATAAAAACTATTTCCAAGAACTGCTTTGACAAAGAAATATACATACACAAGTATTGAGATATTATCCTAACAAATGGTACAAATGTTAAAAAAAGGGAAAACATCCAACAAGATAAATTTTATTCTTTTTTTTTTAAAGGAGAAAGTAAGTAAAATATAGTTATTCTTTTATTTTTATTAGGAGAAAATAAGTGGCATATAGTTTTAGTATTTATTATGACTACTTTTGTTCTTTATATACTGTGCATTTCAGAACTAATGACTTACTTTTATCGATAGTCTATTTTTTACTTAAGTCCATAGTCAATGATTGTTCTTTTGTAGTTTATTAGCTGTCTGGTGCGCTTAACTTATTTAGTTTTTCACACGTTTCTTTTGCACGATTTCTACATCACATAATCTGATTTCACACGTTCACACAATCCTATGAATGTTTAAGCATGAGGTTGGCAAATGTTTTTGCACGAAGGTGATGGGCTTGAGCGAGATGGATGTGGGCAAGTATTTGATGTACGGCTTCGTTCGTCGTTCCTTGTTGGCTTTGCAAGTGTGTGTTGCTGTTGTGGAGGTCCCATAATGGAATTGAGCTGTGAGTGCAGAATCTCGTGGTTTACTGGCTTTGTATGCGTGAAAGTCATCGTTATGTGTCGCTGAAAGCGGTCGTTTTTCGTTGTAATACTTCGCAGACGACTAGTTTACAATAGGATAGGGATTTGGGAAGGTATGACGTCTATTCTTCACCAATCTTCTTTCTTGGTCTCAATCTTGCGAATCTTCAACTTCTGTTCTTCCTGCTTTTTCTCTGCTTCTTACTTGTTTCTTGTTTCTTCACTGGGCAGGATATGGAAATATTTATTGGTAACTAGTCGCTTTGAAGTTAGTGAGTACATTTCCTTTTATACATAGAGATTAAGTGAATATGAGTAAAACATAAGTAATCGCGAGTGGCTACGAACTGCTGCGACAGCAGTGTTAAGTGCTCCCCACGCGAGTGGTATGTCGCTCACAATCTCGACAGCAATATCGTTTGCAGCCATTAATACAGAATCTCGCCTCGAGGCTCTGCTGTGGAAAATAACTTCTAAGCAGCTTTCTGGGCGATTTAAATCTGTGCACTGGGCTAAGATTCTAATCGAAAAGTTGCCTTTCGCGGTCAGTGCTCTTGCCGTCAGAACTATCCAGACACGACACGACCTGCCGTTTGCTGTGTAGTAGAAAGATTTATTCGGCAATGAAATTCTGTTTAACAGTGGTTGGTGCTAATTTGTGTACGTCGACTATAACTCGTAAAACCTGGTGGTCGGAGAGGTGGGTGGTGGAATAGTCAAACTCATTTTGGAACGCTGTTTCTGGAAATTGTGGGCTATCCATTAAGGAGGATTTGCCGAAAAAATCGTGTTAAACTTCACTTTTTAGCGGCGTGCTCCCTGAATGATTAACGCCGTTACACAACGCGTCCATAGAGAGAAAGAATAAAACAACACAGCCACGCATAATGTCTGAACAAACGGGCTGCAGCCATCGAGCCACGTTCCTACACACGAGCGATAAACTATCCATCACTATTACAAACTAATGATGTCCTCACGTGGACAGAACGTGCAAACTAATCTCGCAGATTGCTACGACCCGTTATAAGAGTGCCCATCCCAAACTTACAGGGTACTACAGGTACTATTGGTTACAATGGCTTGGCGTACGTAAAGACTGTTTGATGGAACATTAAGTCGCGTACGAAAAATAAAGTTGACATTATAAGTCACACCACCTACGTTGAGAAACATCACGTTTATGAAAAGGAAGCTATGTACAGTTCGAAACGAAATACTGGATCAAAGATCTTACAGACACAACTAAATCGATAATGAGCGGCCCACAGAAGTATCTCCACAACTTAACTTATGCTGGATAAGAGTAATTAAAGAAAAATAAGGAACAGGACAAGATAATGGGAAGCAAGATTTCGTCTGTTCGGGTTTCGATTACGTGAAGTGTTGGAAATTTGTGGTAAGATCTTATGGGACCAAACTGCTGGGGTCATCGGTCCCTAAGCTTACACGCTACTTAATCTAACGTAAACTCACTTACCCTAAGGACAACACACACACACACACACACACACACACACACACACACACACACACACATGCCCGAGGAAGAACTCGAACCTCCGACGGAGTCAGCCGTGTGGACTGTGACAAGGTCCCTAAGACCACGTAGCTACCCCGCGTGGCATAAAGTATGACACTATTCCGTATATTTATGTGTAATTACTTTTCTGAGCTCCGGCAGCATCAGAGCGCTGAGTGACACATTGATAAACATCATTCTAAGAAACGTACTTCCTGGCTTCCATCACTCTCTTGAGAAAAGATAACATTGAGGGGTTATCGCAAGTAGATAAATAATACAGCTGCTTTTCCACTCACTTTAGAATCGTAACACTGAGATGAACTTGAAGTAGAAAAATATCCCTGTCCATTCTCAGTAAACAGAAATAGATGACGCCTGTTTCTGAGTAGTCGTTGGCATAGAAATTTTTACATCTTCTGGAAGCCTTTGGTGATAAGCTGTTCATGAGACTGTCATCGTGGCAGTCACAGGACGTTGTTGATGCAAGCACTGCACTTGTGACGCCAACATGCAAAGTTAGTGATGTTCTTGAGGTTTATTTTTAAGAATGTGTCTTACAAATACGAATTTCCATTCTTAATTTACATATTAAGACAGAGGACGAAGGTGATTTTATATATAATTGTAGCGGGGTACCAAGGCTGCCGAAAACATGAAAACGGATGTCAGGAGAAAATGAAGAAACGGCGGTCCTCCACGGCAAGGTAGAAATGTCCTGTCATAAAGAGAACGGGGTGGAGGATAGAAAGAATCCATTTCTGCTGGAAATGGAACTAAAATTAGAAACATTTTAGCATCCGAATGTGTGAAAGTAACCACTTCAATTTTACTGTTTCATAAAGAAGTGTGTAAGAATTTATTGAAAATGAGCTAATAGTTTTAGCATATCCATTCTGGATGTCGAACTGCTACTGCGATCTAAAGTGGCGATTTATCTCGGTATAAATATGCAACCATTCACCCCTTTGGACTCTAGATACGAGTCATTCTACCATTAACTGGTTTTCGAACCACTGTAGACTCATTATCAAATGGAGGTGTTACAGCAATATTATACCTTGGATGGAGTGGTCAAGGGACTGGCAAAAGTGACGGAAATATAGTCATCGGTAACTAAACGTTTATGAATCGAAATGTTGTAACGTTTTGGGTACTTACAGAGCACTGAATCGTGGTATGCAAAGCAAATTGATTCCCACAATGTATGCAATCAGATGTACGGACAAATACGCATAGTATTTATCTACATTAGTTTTCGCACATAGTCACAGAATGTAAACACTGGATATGAATACGAAGAACATGTATACGAAATTTATAACACTTTGCTACAGCATTATCTTTGGTCTGAGGTGCATTAAATTACAAAATAAATATTTCATACACTGGGGAGCCAAAGAAACTGGCACACCTGCCTAATATCGTGTAGGGCCCCCGCGAGCACGAAGAAGTGCCGCAACACGACGTGGCATGACCTCGACTAATGTCTGAAGTAGTGCTAGAGGGAACTGATGCCATGAATTGTGAAGAGCTGTCCATAAATCCGTAAGAGCACGAGGGGCTGTTGATCTCTTATGAACAGCACGTTGCAAAGCATCCCAGATATGCTCAATAATGTTCATGTCTGGGGTGTTTTGTGATCAGCGTGAGCCTATAAACTCAGAAAAGTGTTTCTGAAATCACTCCGTAGTAATTCTGGATGTTTATGGTGTCGCATTGTCCTGCTGACATTGCCCCAGTCCGTCGGAATGCACAACGGACATGAATGGATGCGGATGATCAGACAGGATGCTTAGGTACGTGTCACCTTTCAGTCGTATTTAGACGTATCAGGGGTCCATATCTCCCCAACTGCATACGCCCCCCCCCCTCCCCCCACCATTACAGAGACTCCATCAGCTTGAACAGTCTCATGCTGACATACAGGGCCCATGGATTCATGAGATTGTCTCCGTACCCGTACACGTCCATCCGCTCGCAATTTGAAAGGAGACTCATCCCACCAGACAACATGTTTCCAGTCACCAACACTGAAGTGTCGGTGTTGACGGGCCAGGCGAGGAGTAAAGCTCAGTGTCGTGCAGTCATCAAGGGTACACGAGTGGGCCTTCGGCTCCGAAAGCCCATATCGATGATGTTTCGTTGAATGGTTCGCACGCTGACAGTATATTGCGGAATGGTTGCACTTATGTCACGTTGAACGATTCTCTTCAGTCGTGGATGGTCCCGTTCTTACAGGATCTTTTTCCGGCCGCAGCGATGTTGGAAATCTGATGTTTTACCAGATTCCTGATATTCACGGTCACTCGTGAAATAGTTGTAAGGGAAAATCCCCACTTCACCGCTACCTCGGAGATGCTGTGTCGCATCGCTCTTGCGCCGACTATAACGCCACGCTCAAGTTCACTTGTCTTGATAACCTACCATTTGTAGCAGCATTAACCGATCTAATAAATACGCCAGACACATGTTGTCATATATAGGCATTGCTGGTCGTAGCGTCGTATTCTGCCTGTTTACATATCTATGCATTTGAAAATGCATGAATATACCAGTTTCTTTAGCGCTTCAGTACGTATTTAAGTGAATCCTGATAGCTGCAGATGTTTTCTTATATCAACAATATATAAATAATATGAATTAAATTTTTATGCCAACGACTACCCAGAAACAGGCGTCATATATTTCTGTTTACTGAGAATGGACAGAGATATTTTTCTACTTCAAGTTCATCTCAGTGTTACGATTCTAAAGTGAGTGGAAAAGCAGCTGTATCATTTATCTACTTGCGATAACCACCTCATTGTAATCTTTTCTCAAGAGGGTGATGGAAGACAGGAAGTACGTTTCTTAGAATGATGTTTATCAATGTGTCACTCAGCGCTCTGATGCTGCCGGAGCTCAGAAAAGTAATTACACATAAATATACGGAATAGTGTCATACTTTATGCTTCGTATTTGTTTAAAAAGTAATTTTTTCGATATCCTCTCTCATTCATCATTTTTATGGCCCGAACAATTCTGTGCTTCCTCATTACCGTACAGAGCTACAACAATGATACAACAATAATGTATAACAGTTTCAGATATACGATAACTAAATCTGTAAAGGTTACAATTTGAAAAACATACTCAAAATACACAGTTTAAGTAGCCTTTTTGAATGTTGGCAACGCTATAGACGGTGTTAATATCGCTGACAGCGCTCTGCGCACTCGGCAAGAGACTCTGTGGTTGGAGGGACTAGCAGTTAGCGAGTGGGTTGAGAAGTTTATGCACATGGTTTTTTTTTTCTTAATGCAGACTGTGTTGGTAGGACATGCATTGTGAAGTGAGCCGCAAGGAAATGTATGTTTGCTTGGTAATATCTTGGCAGTGGAATTATTGACAACTATATAACTTTTAGAACTAGATGTCACATGAATAAGGTAAAATTTTCTAAATACATTGTTTGCTCTTCAACAAAATATTTCTTTTGCTGACCATATGCCTCCTAGTAGTAAAAGTCTATAGTAGTTAGAATCTTTTTATTCAGCTGGCTGTAGTTGTTGCTTGCTGTATTCGTGTTATGAAGATTTTCTGTGAGGTAAGTGACTTATAAAAAAAATGGGACTCATGACTGAAATGAGTTTAGGCAATTAACACGGTTGGAGGTAATTTCATCTTTCTTTAATTTCATATTTTTTGGATTTTTATTACTGTTAGGATTTCTTGCAATTCAGGGCCATTCTTTTGTGTTAATTATTGAAAGTCATGTCGTCACTTTATAGCAGTCACATAACGTTGGGCTTGTATATTGTGGGAAATAAATGAATAGGTTAAGTCTGAGTTGCCTTTGTCAGGGAAAATTCTGCAGGTCAGTGTTTAAATGATTAAATTAATTAAAGACTTAGTTTCAACAGTAACACATTTACAAAACAGGATATTATACCTCTCATAAAATTAAAAGAAAAATTTATAAAGAGTAATACTTGGAATATACATTGAGAATATATTTATCTGGGAATGACTTATTAAAAAACCGAACATGAAAACTGGCACTGAAGCGGAGGCGTATCGGTTGCGTGTATAGCGATACAGAGATATTTCTGTCTTATTTCTGACAAGTGTTTCCTTAGAATAACACTTCCTCTTATATACCTGAACTTGGTATTAGCGATACTATAAATTTTGGTATGAGTCAGATCTCGGAATGAAAATCAAAACAATGTGGTGGAGCAGATTTCGAAAAAAGACTTTTCCGACAAATATCGATGTACCGATGTAACGTACATTAAGAATTATAGTACTTTTATTTTAATTCTTTTTGTATTTGGTACCATTTCAACGGTATTCATTCAGAGATATTAAGTAATCTTTTTCAAGATTCCATTACATTCCTTAAGGTCGTATGTTTACTTAAAGAAAGCAACTGTTGTCTCTTCTTTTGCTCTTCTGTACAACATACTGAAAGCCGATCAAAATCTAAGTGTATTGCTTGGGTAGGTTTCTTCTTAGTACCTCTCTTCGTGATCTTTGAAATTGCTCGGTAAGACAGTTGTACTCAAGAATTTGACAATGTTGGACCCGTATTCCTTTATCCATTTACGCTTTTCCTTCTTTGACTTCCAAGCTCAAATAACAGTATCACGTTGTAGGCTTTATCCTTCGTAAGCTTCGCTAACATCTCTTTCACTTCATTTACTGAAGTATTCACGTTGCCCTTTCTCGCCAGTTCATGTACCGTCAACCAAGTTAATACACTTATCCCGCATTAATGATTAAGCTTTTTCTCGATTTTCTACATCACTTAGAAAGACAAGGCGAGTCTTATTTCTTTTCTCCTCTCCTAATGAATCAGAGCTAAGGCTCCTGTGTATTGACACAGAATTCGGCGGGATTTCAAACTCTGTTACTTCTTTTCTTTCACATAAATTGCATTTCAACTTCATCTGTTCCACCAGACATACAAAACTACATCTATAAATATGTTCCTTTATATTTACATCAGGAAGGATGGATTGTTTTTCAACTTATTTTTCGGTAACTGTGGAAGATATATCAGTGAAAGGACTCACACAAATTTAATGCAGACTTTGTCTATGTGGTTGTACAGGATGAAAGCTATCTATTTCCAATCTTTCTTAAGCGAATGATGGTGTTACTATTTTTTACTACATCATGATTCTTTTTTATGGAATGACCTAACTGTTAAGAATAACTGTTGTGGTAATTAAACCTTTACAGACTAATATCGTCCATACGAAAGTAAGGTATGTGAGAGTATGTAGTTAATAAGAAAAAGCAATGAATGAATTACGTTAAAATGTCCAGTGTTCATAATTTTTTATTTTAATTGATTATTGCTCAGGGGGCGAAATAGCATTTAGGAATTGTGTTTACTTTTATTCTGTACTTCTCATTAATATTCGTTAACAGACCAGATATTATTCATATTGACACTGATTCCACCATCGAATAATTTCATTACGGAAGACTTGTGGCAAACATATCAGAAAACCAGCACATTAATAACACATATGTTGACATTGATTCCACTATCGAATAATCTTATTACGGAAGACTTGTGGGAAATATAATATAAGAAAACCAGCACATTAATAACACATATTTCAAATCCTTGCGCCTAAGGACACGCGTCCTGGACATGGGCTACATGAGGAAATGTTTAATTGTTGTACTATTATAAACATATTTCGACCACGAACTGAAATAGGCGAATTCCAACCCTTAACACAATATGTGGGAACGGATTTGACCTTATGAAGTTAAAATATTACACCACATCTGAAGGTGTTTAAGTAACTGCTGAAATACGTGGTCTGAAAAAAAAAATGAAGCTCCCAGATGGGGAGAAGGAAATGGAATATAACTTTAGAGGTTGAGAGGATATGTGTCGTTATTTCAGTGATTAAACGATACACTTAAATCTACAAAGAACTTGGTAGTGCGAGCCCACTTAACAGTGTGACGGTACTCCCTCTCTCATTCGGACACATGCGTTGATTCGGTTAGGAAGGGTGTTACAAAGCCATTGTGTCCCCTTTTACAAGTCCTGGCCCATAACTGTTAAAGCAGTTTTTGAATCCTGGCTACAGACACTGGGACGAAGTTGACGTCCGAGCTGGTCCCACACGTGTTCTATCGGCGACAGATCTGCAGATCTTGCTGGCCACTGGAGTACCACAGTACCACGCAGACAGTTTGTAGAGGCACGTGCCACATGTTGACACGCAGTGTTCTGTTAAAAAATGGCACAACCACACTGTTGCACGAGAGGTAACACATGTGGGTGCTGGGTAACCACGTCAGACCATTGCCTTACGAGATATCCGTCATTCACTACCAGCCGCGACCTGAGATCATACCCGATAGCTTCCCACACTCTGGCGCCTGGAGTAACACCGCCATGTCTGTTCTAAGCAGTGGAACAATGGGACCTCTCCCAGGTCTCCACCACCAAAAAAATGGTTCAAATGGCTTCTCAGGTCATCAGTCCCCTAGAACTTACAACTACTTAAACCTAACTAACCCAAGGACATCACACATTCATGCCCGAGGCAGGATTCGAACCTGCGACCGTAGCAGTCGCGCCGTTCCCGACTGTAGCGCCTAGAACCGCTCGGCCACTCCGGGCGGCTTCTCCACCACCCTCACCGACGATGGTCATTCAGGGTACGGTGCTTTAGAACCACGATGCACCGCTGAACACATTGTGACGCCATTCACCACCTTCTCGGTCTTGACACCTCACCAAACATAACCGTTTTCATTGTGGTGCAAACGGCAGCACACGCATGGGGCGGTAATTCCACAATCGGGCTACTGTTGGTCTCCGAGCAGTGGTGCAGGACGAGACTGAGAGTTGCAGGTAGTCAACTACTTGTTGTCTGATGGCAGGTGAAGATATGAAGATATTGCGATGTGCTTGGACCACAAAACGACGATCGTCCGTTGTGGTGGTCAGACGTAGTCGACTGTAACCTTCACGACTTGTACGTCTGCCTTCACGTTCCCATGCATTCCAAAATCAAGCGACCGTCACATGCGAATGCCCAACAAATACCACTGTTCGAGCAGCCGGCCTAATCGAGACCCACAATGAGGTCCTATTCAGACTGTGCCAGTTGCTGGAAACGCTGTTCCACGTAAGTATGCGGCACTTCCGTGTCATTCACAGCGCTCAGTCAACATGTGACGTTGCGTCTATTTTATACCCTGCCACGCCTTATAATATCAACAAACACAAGCACAGCACTCTGGTGGCGTTATACCTGACACACACAATTGTCATTCCAGTTACATAACCGCCATGGTGTGTACGCATACGAAGTTGCATTGGCATCTGATCGTCTCTTATGGGTGCTTCACTTCTTTTCTCTCTCTCTCTCTCTCTCTCTTTCTCTCTCTCTCTCTCTCTCTCTCTCTCTCTCTCTCTCTCTCTCTGTCTGTGTGCATTAAGTAACTGAGACGTTTGCTGCCCGCTGTAACGTGTGATACATCACATTAGTAAAATGTGTCCAATGATTTTTTTTTCAGTCACAAATACAGGGTGATTCAAAACGAAAGAACAAACTTCATTTGCTTATTACAGAAAAATTGCAAAATATAGAAACACATTGGACATCTGTGGATAGAGGGAAGTTCAAATTTTTATGTTCGCACAGATACTATACCCTACATTAAACAAGAGCACAATGCGTTGCTCGAAATCACCGAAACCGTAGTCCATGTCATTCCACACACGAATCAACAGTTCCCTCTTTACTGAATCGACGGCTTCAACAATTCGATTAGAGTAGCTGTGATAGATGGGATAAATACTCTGTCTCTTATGTACCTCCACAGAAAAAAATCGCGAGGTTTGAAGTCTGGTGACCTGAGAGGCCAAAAGCAATGAACAAGATGATGTTATGTATTTCTTGCAATTCCAACGCTGTGGAACAGTGTTGTAAAGATAACGCTGCACCTCAGCATGAAAGTGAGGCAGAGCGCCGTCATGCATTAAAATGAAATCAATGGAACCTTTGTGAAGTTGTGAATCCAATTCTGATGCATGTGTGACATTACTGTCAGTTTTCTCTGCAAGAAAGGAAGAGCCATAAACATTGTGAACAGAAATGAACACAAAACACATTAAATTTCGGTGAGTCAGTTTCACGTACGACGATGCAAGTATTCTGATCTCCAAATTCTTACAGTATGGCGGTTTAATTTACTCGATAACTGACACGTCAATTCGTCCTAAACAATGAATCGTTAGAAGAAAGTGTCCTCCACCTTATCCTGGAGAAGTGAAATGCTAAATTCTTAGCCGACCGGAGTGGCCCAGCGGTTCTAGGCGCTACAGTCTGGAACCGCGCGACCGCTACGGTCGCAGGTTGTAATACTGCCTCGGGCATGGATGTGTGTTGTGTCCGTAGGTTAGTTAGGTTTAACTAGTTCTAAGTTCTAGGGGACTGATGACGTCAGAAGTTAAGTCCCATAGTGCTCAGAGCCATTTTGCTAAACTCTTACCTTCCATTATGATGACCGGGACGCAATTGCTACCTTAACTCCAACATGTAAGGCATCGTTTCAGAACAAGCCACTCCGTTGTTTGATGAATCTGAAGTTTCTTGCCTGCCTGTCTTGTCGAGTTCTGACGGTTCCGTGTAGACATTTTCATCAGGCGTGTTTGGCCGATCACTCCTCCCATTGAATATGAATCAGCTTACTAATTTGATATGCCAGTCATAAAAATGCTTCTGCAGGGGCGACTTCTTGTTCAATCGAAAGTGGAAGGAACGTTGCACTTAAAGAACGGATTGACTTCGCGCAAATTCCAACACAAAAAATGAGTCATCTTGTGGTGTAGTCGCCATATTGCTACAAAACAAAAAACAGTGCAGCCGTGTAAAAAATTTGGACCTTCCTCTATCCAATGAGATGCGCAATGTGTTTCTATCTTTTATATTTTGTAATAGTCAAGTGAAACCTATCTTTTTTTAAAGCATCCAGTAAAAGAAACTAATTTTTACCTTCTACATCCATACACAACCAAGCGATATGACACTGTCACTCATAAACAGGACTCTTAATTAGAGAGCAGCACAGCTAAGACCTCCGTCTGATTGTCCAGTGTAATGTTTTATGTAGACTCCTTAAATCGTATGTGGCAAATTCCCGTATGACTCTATTGAAAGCACTGCTTTTCCCTTTCCCGTCCTTATTCATTCATGTCTGAGCTGTCACCAACAATCCTATCGTCAACAAAGCATTAAACCTTCATATTCCTGCAACTGTTAAGTATAAAAATCTCTTCACTGTTGGGGAGTTTAAAAGAACTTGTAAAATATCGGCGTAACTCCTTTTTCTAAAAAGCCGGGATCCAATAAATGGTTAGGGAGAAAAAACTGGATATTGATGCCGGTGTGACCAACTCTTCTCAGACTGCTGTTTTTTGGCAGCTCTGTAACGCTTTCCTTCCTAACTAGACGCTCATATGGTGAACACATGAAATGAATGTAATAGTACATTACAACCTCGCAACAGAAGAACAGAAAAATGACTATGGTATTGACTGTAGTTAACGAACTGCTCACAGCACACTTACCTCAAAATTACAGTTGTTGTAATACGAATGCTGAACAGCGTGCGATGGGGGAGATGAACACTTGTAGTAGTAACGGAAAGTTTTGAACTTACGCATGTTAATATATATGGGCTGCATCCGTGGATACTCGTCCTCATTCATAGCAAGTGAGAAGAAGACACCATAAGTAGTCATTGTTGCTTGTTTTCTTATTGGATCATAACATATTTCGAAACCTGAGGCCTGAGCCTCACAAGTCCATTATGATGTTCGCTATCTTCAGTTTCTTCTGTAATTACCTATCAGCGTTTCAGTACCTCACAAGTATTTGTCCATGATTAATACCAGTATTGATTCCAAAATTAATATGCGTTTCTGATGACGCACAAAGAAAGCATTTAACTGCTGTGACTAGGAGAAAATACTGATGTATTTGATTGGTTCTTAACATGTGTGACAATGATTTATACTTTTAGGTAAATAATAAAACAAAATTCTCAATGTAAATGAAAATGCAGTACCTGTTCATCACATTTTACGTTAAACTGCCACAAATTGAAAAATTCCAATTACGCGGTCTGTGGAAATGATGAATTTAAACAGGCAGCTGTAAACAAAAAAAAAGGATCGATTGCTTGCCCTTCTATGAAGAACCCATTTTTACCAGTACATGACAGCATTTAAACTGAAACACAGTTAACCCACTCACACAATATGATGAACAGCGTGACAGAAAGTAAATAATCAAGGAAAATAGTGGCTCTCTGAAAAAGCTACTAGTTCCACATATCTCATGTAGAATCAAACTATCCATCACACAGCCTTTAAAACAGTACATGCAGCTCCAGTAATCCGTAAACAGTCAAAGAAACAGTTACAACAGAAAACAATACACGATATTTCTTTGCACTAAGAACGCAACATCATTATTACGCCTCTCGTATTCGTGCCTTCCTCTCGTCCACCGGCCAGCCGTGGAAGGAGATTCACCGAAGTTAGTTTGTTGAACAAGGTGAGTTATTAAGCAGGTTCGTTCGTCATATCAACAATACGAACGCTGCGTTGCTGCTGCGGCCGGGGTGGTCTATCAGCAGCACCCATGGGCATCGTATTACTGCTGTTCGCGTTCATTTCATTATTTCGTGCCGTACTTGGCATCGGACTCGGCAAATTGGACAATTGACAGCATTCACATTCTGGTTTTGGTTGCACTACTGATTCGGTGGTAATCCTCTATTTTGCTGTTTATTTTCATTAAAGTTTGCTTTAAATTTTAGTTTACGGCTACAATGCTGTAGCCGGCCACTGTGGCCGAGCGGTTCTAGGCGCTTCTGTCCGAAACCACGCTGCTGCTACAGTCGTTGGTTCGAATCCTGCCACGGGCATCGATGTAGGTTTAAGTAGTTCTAAGTCTAGGGCACTGATGACCTCTGATGTTAAAGTCTCATAGTGCCTAGAGCCATTTGAACCATTTTTGAACAATTCTGTAAATTGTTATGACCCACGTTGCTGTTAGTGCTTTCGCCGTTTCTGTATTCGCTACCGTAATTGGCACTTTATCCTTGAGCAAAACGAAAACCCCCGTTGCCGCTTCCGTTTGTATAATAAATGTTATTATTATTGTTTTGGTTACCGTTGTTGTTATGGTTCCTACCATTATCATTTCCATTTGGACAATGATTACAATCATTTATTCGCCAAATGTAAGTGGTCAGGTCTTGAGTGCCAGTAAAATGTTTAATGCCTTCCCAGACAATATCCAGGGAATCGACAAAAACAGAAACAAATCTAGGTCGTGGTACAGTACGTATACAAGCTGCTCCCTTAGGCGAACAAAGAGATTTAAATATTCTTAACTCCTCACGAGGAGAGACGAGTGTATCGTAATATCTTGTTTTAGTTACTTGGCTGGTTCAAATGGCATTGAGTACCATGGGACTTAACATCTGAAGTCATTAGTCCCCTAGAACTTAGAACTACTTAAACCTAACTAACCTAAGGACATCACACATATCCATGCCCAAGGCAGGATTCGAACCTGTGGCCACAGCGGTCGCGCGGTCCCAGACTGAAGCGCCTAGAACCGCTCGGCTACACCGGCCGGCTTTAGTTATATATCACTCAAATTATTTCCTCAAACCTACTTTCTTTTGATAATAAAACGTCGAGATAGGAACTTGTTTACTATGTTTCTCCTGTTTGCTGTGCGACTAATATTTGGAGATGAATATGCATTCAAACTCCACACAGTCATTGCACATAGTGGACACGTCGTTTACCCACAATGCGGCTCCTGCAGTTTCGAAAACTCTTAATCACAAAATCTGATGTGGCCCATCCTTTTCTGCAAAATAGAAAAGAAATTGCCTACTCTTCATTATACTTTGTTCTAATATAAACGTAAACGGACAGGGAAATTCTCTCCGCGTTCCACCCACTTGGGCTACATGATGGAGCAGATTCCTTGCCATATTCATACCCATTTGCAAACGTAGGATTATCCTTCCCAGTTTGCTTAGTATCTGTTTCAGGCTTGCCCTCAACAGACTCATCACTTTAGATTTTATGTTATCGGTAATTAATATCTTTTTGCCACTTGGGAGCTGCAGATAACTTTGTTTTTTACTAGCGGAAATTCTTCCTTGAATTTTTCGCAGAATCGATGTCATTCGACTTCGATTTTTTAGTAGTTCGTTGTATTGCTGAAGAAATTTCTGCAGTAACATGCTGATTTATCTGAAAAGATTTATTCTCAACTCACCCCGCCATCTTTTCTTCCCACTTCTTACATTGAGTTACTAAGTAATCACCAACCTATTTTTTATTATCTACCTCTAGATTCTAGAACATGGGGCATAAATTGTCTGCAGTCGTTTCTGCCGTGGACTGTGCTGTTTTAACAACCTGTACATCCCTTTCAGCTGATTTACTAATTCAAGAAGACCCCTAATTCTGATTTACTTCGTTTGGTTTGGATCTTATCTGTTGTAGATCAGTTAAGATCCTGTTATCTCTTTCTGTTCGTTTCTTTTCACGCTCGGTTTCTAGAGCGGCATGTCTTGTATCTCGCTCACCCTCTACAGCTTTAAACATTTCCCTCTTTTTCTCAGCAAGAGTAGCATATTTTTCCTTTGTTTAGGGGAGAGCTGGGGAATGCCGTACAGCGGGGTAATACCGTGCACCGCTTTATCCAGTTTCCCAGAGAGCGCAAAGAGCGCTGCATAGTGCTGCCACATAGCGGAAGTAACTATAACCAGATACGGAGGGGTCTATATCATTCAACAGCGCAGACGTTTTCGACAATCGGTTTCAACTGATTTCGACTGTTTTCTTATAAAATCTGAAGATAAGAAGTCTATAGGTGAGCGAAATATGTTAATAACAACAATATTTAAAGTAGCTCTATTTAATTACGCATTCCTTGATCTTCATTTAAACATCAAATGTTAGACGTAAAATTTCGTGATTGTTGGGTTAGAATTTATAATGGCGAGTCATTTTGTCTCGGGGCAATACCGTACCCGATGGACGGTATTGCCACGTAGTGAACGGTATTGGCCCATCTGGTATTGTCTTTTGGTATTTTCGTGAACCATGTATTTGGAAGTGTGTGTGTATGTGTGTCATCTTACAAGTTTTCTTTCTTTTTTTAAATAACAGATGGTGAGAAACAGAGCCAGAACCGCAGAAAGGGGCAAAGGGTGGACGGAAGATGAAATGAATGTCGCACTCCACGATGTTATAGAAAATGCAAAGCCACAGAGAGTAGCTGCAAGAATGTACGGAATACCTCTTTCTATCTTAACAGATAGACTAAAATAGGAGATTGCTCTAAAGTAAATTTGCGAAGAAAACCTATATTTTGAAAAGAACAGGAAGATGACGTAGCTAAACATGTTCTTTTGCTAGCAAAGGCATTTTACGGAATATCGTCGGTGAAGTTGAGGAGATTAGTTTATGAATATGCCGAGGCAAATAATATACAGCATAATTTTAATAAAATATCAAAAAGAGCTGGACAGGATTGGCTCTGGGTTTCTTAGAAGAAATCCATCAGCCAGCATTCGCAAACCTGAGGCTACCAGTCTCAATCGGATCTCAGCTTTTAATTCAAGTGAAGTTAAGCTTTTTTTCTCGAATCTCACCACTGTGATGGACGTCCATAAGTACGATACCTTCAGAATTTACAATTTTGATGAGACAGGAATATCAACGGTTCAGAAGCCAGGAAAAATTTTAGCACCCAAAGGAGCTAAACAAGTTGGCTCAGCAACAAGCCGGGAGCGTAGGAAAAATATTACAGTGTGTTGTGCAGTGAGTGCCAGTGGGGTATATGTGCCCCCAATGTTTATTTTTCCGAAGCTTAGGATGACGCCTGCCCTACATAGAGGAGGACCACCAAATTCAATATACGACTGTAGCAAGAATGGTTGGATGACTGGTGAGTTCTTCCCAAAGTGGCTGAAACATTTTGCTAACCTCACCAAAGCCACTAAGGGCCACACCACTTTCTTGATTTTAGACAATCACACTAGCCATGTCTCTCTAGAAGCCTACAGCTTTTGTAAAGACAATGGAATAGTAGTGGTAACACTGCCGCCTCACTGCTCACACAGGCTACAACCTTTAGATGTGGCCTTTTTCAGTAGCCTGAAGGCTGCATTTCATCAAGAATTTGACAATTTTATGAGATCTAATCCCCACCAGAAAATAACTCCTTACGACATTTGTCCTATCTTTAGCAAAGCCTTCATGAAGATTGGTAATATTGAGAAGGGTATCTCTGGGTTTAGCAAAACGGGTATTTTCCCTCTAAATCCTACCACATTTAACGACGAAGATTTCATGTGTGTGCACTCAGATGAAGAAATAGGCCTAGCTTTACCAGTTGTTGGGGATTGCAGCGCTAATAATGATGAAAGTAGTGACACAGTTGTGCTCTGTTCTTCAGAGACAGCGACTGGTGTCTCCGATGACAGAGACAAAGCCTTAGGCCTACGCGTTCAACCCGAAGTTGGGCTACAATTCAAAGACATTTCTCCCTTACCAGGATCTCTTAAACTGAAGAAAACTGCCAGACATCATCATTCCTCAATTTTTACTTTGACTCCTAACAAAGCTAGTTTAAAAAAAGCAGCAGAGAGCAAAAAGGCAAAATTAACAAATAGAGGAAGGAAATCATTGCTAAAGCCTACAAGAAAAAGCAAGTTGAGAAAGTTTGCTTCAAAGATAAGACCTAAAAAATTGGAAACAAAGAAATGTCGACGGAATCTTTCTTTTGATTCTTCATCGGATGATGATTTGGATCTACCATTGCACAAACTTTGTAGTGACGATGAGATGGGTGACGTTGACCCTTTCGGAGAAACTAGTGTTAGGCCTATGAGCAAGAATGGAACTTTTAGGGACGACGGCTCTGTTGCATGCTTTGCAGAGAGTTTGGGAAAAACAGGGAGCTGTGGGTTTCATATGTGATTTGCAGTGGTTGGGTTCATTTAGAGTGTAGTGCATGTGACATAGCTGAAAACTATATTTGCGACTACTGCCATTAAAAGAGGAGATAAATGTGTTCAGAGATAAGTTGACACCACAATCCAATAATTTTGTTTTACCAGTAAAAGGATTTTCTGTCTTTAGAAACTTTAAAAAGTTGTAAAATTTATGTTTTTCAATTCTAAATAAATTCTCAATTTCGAATTTCTTAATTTGATTTATTTTTACAGAGTTTTTGTCATTTTATGTGCTATGCTGTATCATAAAATATATTGCGCGGTGTTACCCCACCACTCAGGGTAATACCGTGCAACATAACACTTTTGTTAAACAGCTGTAGGAACGTAAATCGATTTAATATAGCAAATATGAAGTAATAAACGTGTGGGACATTGATCTCTTGCCCAAGAAAAGGTGTTCAACATTGCAATTGAGTTCGAAAAATACAAAATATTTGAAAAATGGCTTCCGTGCACGGTATTTCCCCGTTCTCCCCTACGTTAGCCATCTCGTTCGGCTTCGAGAGCCGCAAATTTCATATCACTCTCCCTATCTCCTTGCTCCAATTTCATCAAAAACTCGGAATAGGGTCCCGGGTTCTAGCTCAGCCAGTCGCGGCTCCTGCCACGTCGGAATTTTGCAGTGTACATTCACTTACATCCGACGAGACGGGACCAGACGCCTCGTCATCTCGAGCTAATTGTGACGTTGATTCTTCTAGGTAGGGCTGACGAGCCTCAGCCATTCCTACCTGATTTGCCACTGATAATGCCTTCCTATTTGAAAGATTCAGCTCATTAAAATTATTCTACTAAATTCGCAGCATCGATCTTCAATTTGCGAATTTTCTTCGTCGTTTCACCCAAAATAATTTCTAAAAAAATCTAACGTCTTTGAAACAAAAATACTAGAAGTATTCTAGTTAAAACTCACTTCCAGATCTGCTTTTTTCCTTTAAAAACATACTAACTACAAAACTTGTGAAGATCTTGCCTTGGTCTTTTATTTAAAACAACACAAAATTTGTTAAATAACCAAATGAGAAAAACTATTTTTAAAGCTTTACTTTTTTAAAGATACACATCTTTCCTGTTCTTTTCCTTAGATAGGCCTATTATGTTAAAAAGTTATCAAAATGTTCCAGCAGGCTCGAAGTTTACTTCCGACCATAGATTCTAACAGCTTTTTTACGTCCATCCATTTAGCAAGAGGTCTCTGGAACGATGGCCGTTTACTATCGTGACAAAAAAATAAAAACACTGGTAGCGACAGAATGAAATTATATCATAAGGATTTCTGTAGGTGTTTTTATTTTTTGTCACGAAAGATTCTAACAGTTGTAGTACTGAAATTTATACGAACACTTGAGTGTAAATATCGGTACTATTAACTTTCACAAATATTCACATTAAAATGCAGTTAATTTCACCATTTACTCTTCATGTGCTAGTTTAACTTAATGTTATATATCACAAATGTCCTAATCAGTAAAGAATCTATCTTTCTCTTAATTTAAATACGATCAAATCTGAAACTATTTTTTTGGGTGATGAAAATTGCACCGACTTGGCGCAGGTAACACTTTTCTAAAATTGTCGGCACACTTTGTAAGTAGGCTGTTCAGGTTTTTATGTTGGTAACGTCACCTAGCGCTCTGTTTGAAAATCACTGGCTGTGCTGTGTGCAGTCTGTGACTGGTGGGCATTGTTGAAATAGTCGCTATTGTGGTGTTGGGCAGTTGGCTGTTAACAGCATGTAGCGTTGCGCAGTTGGAGGTGAGCTGCCAGCAGTTGTGGATGTGGGGAGAGAGATGGCGGAGTTTTGAGAGCGGATGACCTGGACGTGTGTCCATTAGAGAGAGTAAATTTGTAATACTGGATATATTATGGCTTTTGAACAGTATTAAGGTAAATTCATTGTTTGTTCTCAAATCTAAGATTTTTGTGAGGTAAGTGGTTCATGAAAGGTATAGGTTATTGTTAGTCAGGGCCATTCTTTTGAAGGGATTTTTCAGATTGCGTAGCGCTAAAAATATTGTGTGTCAGTTTAAGCACAGTCATTTATAATTTTTCTAAGGGGACGTTTCAACTTCTTAAAAATACTTGGTATATTTTCAGTACGTCACTCTACACAACACGCAATATTAGCAGTCGCACAACAATAACAACAGCAATCATAGGGTAGGTATCGGACCAGGAATCGGAATAGTAATGAGCTAACAATGATGGTTAAGTGCATATTGAGGCAAAACAATGCATTACAGTTTTGTTCGCTTATAACTTTATATTCTTAGTCATTTTACTTCCTTTTAATTAAAATTTTTACTTCAATATTTCAAATAATGCTAATTAAAAATTTTTATGAAAGAAAGTATTACTGAAGTATATCCCTAGCACTGACGGAAATGCGAGAATGGTTACAACTATAATACGAGAAGGGTATTGACTTTGGTTGGGATTCGATGATGATGATGATGATGAAGGTTTGTGGGGCGCTTAACATGGTGGTCATCAGCGCCCGTACATGTTTCAGTCGCTCCATTTCCAGTTTCGCCACTACCCCAATCATGATGAGATGATGATGATATGATGAGGACAACACAGACACCCAGTCCCTGGGCGGAGAAAATCCCCGACGCGCCCGGAAATCGAATCCGGGACACCGTGATTTGGGATTCGAGTAATCATTGACGGCTGCTTCCCAAAACAGGTATTTGGCAAGATAGCGAAATCGATTTCGCTCCAAGAGTTACAAAGATGAATCATAGACACAACAGTGTCTAATATCAGACGTGGGAGTCTACTAACATCGAAGGTAATAAAAGGATTTACTCTTCCAGTCACTTGTTAGTAAATGGCAAAATTTCTTGATCAGTTAGAGATCAACATGCCACTTAGCTCCACGTCACTTTCTGGGAGTGGGACGATGTCGCCTTACACGATGTATACTTATCATTACCGCCCGCTGGACGTGTTTGGTTACGGCGCCTCTCCCGAGATGAGACGTCCTCAGCAGCGCGGCGAGAATTAATGCGGAGAACAGCAGGCAGCTTGCACGCTATCTGCGTGTGCGCCGCCGGCAGCTGCTGCTCCGCGCGGCCGGAGGATAAATCTGCTCCTTTGCCGCGTGACAAACGACGAACGCCGCGGGCAAACAGAGCCGCTGCGCGGCGCCGCCGTTCGGAGATTGATGCCGAGTGTCGCGACAAGTCGCCGCGTTCAGCTCAGCCGCCTCTGGGGAAGGCACACAGATCCCTGCCGAAACGACACCAACTGACGTCACTCACTACCGTGGGCGGCCGTAGAGAGTTTGCCTTGGGGATGGCAAGATTCTAAAATTCCCATTTTTCATGTAACTTTTCGCCAGTTTGAAAACTTATCGAGATAGAAGAACTACACTACTGGCCATTAAAATTGCTACACAACGAAGATGACGTGCTACAGACGCGAAATTTAACCGACAGGAATAAGATGCTGTAATATGCAAATGATTAGCTTTTCAGAGCATTCACACAAGGCTGGCGCCGGTGGCGACACCTACAGCGTGCTCTCACGAGGAAAGTTTCCAACCAATTTCTCAATACACAAACAGCAGTTCACCAGCGTTTCCTGGTGAAACGTTGTTGTGAAGCCTCGTGTAAGGAGGAGAAATGCGTACCATCAGTTTCCGACTTTGATAAAAGTCGGATTGTAACCTATCGCGGTTGCTGTTTATCGTATCGCGACATTGCTGCTCGCGTTGGTCGAGATCCAATGACTGTTAGCAGAATATGGAATCGGTGGATTCAGGAGGGTAATACGGAACGCCGTGCTGGATGCCAACGGCCTCGTATCACTAGTAGTCGAGATGACAGGCATCTCATCCGCATTGCTGTAACGAATCGTGCAGCCACTTCTCGATCCCTGAGTCAACAAATGGGGACGTTTTCAAGACAACAACCACCTGCACGAACAGTTCGACGACGTTTGCATCAGCATGGACTATCAGCTCGGAGACCATGGCTGCGGTAACCCTTGACGCTGCATCACAGACAGGAGCGCCTGCGATGGTGTACTCAACGACGAATCTGGGTGCACGAATGGCAAAACGTCATTTTTTCGGATGAATCCAGGTTCTGTTTACAGCATCATGATGGTCGCATCGGTGTTTGGCGACATCGCGGTGAACGCACATTGGAAGCGTGTATTCGTCACCGCCAGACTGGCGTATCATCCTGCGTGATGGTATGGGGTGCCATTGGTTACACGTCTCGGTCACCTCTTGTTCGCATTGATGGCACTTTGAACAGTGGACGTTACATTTCAGATGTGTTACGACCCGTGGCTCTACCCTTCATTCGATCCCTGCGAAACCCTACATTTCAGCAGGATAATGCACGACCGCATGTTGCAGGCCCTGTACGGTCCTTTCTGGGTACAGAAAATGTTCGACGACTGCCCTGGCCTGCACATTCTCCAAATCTTTCACCAACTGAAAACGTCTGGTCAATGGTGGCCGAGCAACTGGCTTGTCACAATACGCCAGTCACTAATCTTGATGAACTGTGGTATCGTGTTGAAGCTGCATGGGCAGCTGTACATGTACACGCCATCCAAGCTCTGTTAGACTCAATGACCAGTCGTATCTAGCCCGTTATTACGGCCAGAGATGGTTGTTCTGGGTACTGATTTCTCAGTATCTATGCACCCAAATTGCATGAAAATGTAAATACATGTCAGATCTAGTATAATATATTTGTCCAATGAATACCCGTTTATCATCTATATTTCTTCTTGGTGTAACAATTTTAATGGCCAGTAGTGTATATTTGAAGAGATGTCCAAAAAACTTGTGTCACAATTAATCGATACTTATTTACTATGTTTAAGGTAAACATGTGAGTAAGCAAAAATTTGCCTAGTGGGAATAAGATTCCAAATGTTTCATTTTCGATACACTTGACAAATTGAGTCTGACAAGTATCTTCCCGGAAAAATAAATCCGACGTTAAGTAGACCAAGTTTATTAATGGTTAGTAGCTACTCAATCAAATTGTTTTGAAGGTACGTTAGTGCTATACCTTAAATGTAAGCATATTTCGTTAGTATATCTGAAGTTTATCTACAGAGTTGGTTCAGTAACAGCAGAAGAGACGTCGACCACAGGCTGCATCTATAAACCGATGTGATGAATAATTGCAAGCAGCAGTTCCGGTGGAATCTGAGCAACGTGTTCCTTTATTTTGCCCTTCGCAAGAGGTAGAGGCAAAGCGTGACCCTGGTAAATGCTTTTTCTAGGCATCAGCAGAGCCAAAAGACACATGGATTCAGATCAGCTGATCTTGGAGTCACATGTACTACTGTCCAACCTTGCATGAAAACATTATTTCCACACAGCTGCTCTCTTCCAAAGCAGAAATCACGTACTGTATAATGAGGTCACAATAACGTGCAGAACTCACAGTGCACCTGACGGGCCCTCTGGATGTATTCCCTACAAAGAGGGACAGTCCCAGAGTACAGGTGCTTGTGAATCCATACCACACAGTCACATACGGCGAGTGCAATAGCTATTCGTGCACAACCCGCGGTTTAACGGCACCCCGAATTTGTCATTTCTGCATATTCACTGCATCCATAGCCTAAAATGTGCCTCGTCACTCCATACAATATTAGCTGGCAACATATCATGACTTCGTTCCGTGCCAGAACCGAAGAGTTGTAAGTAGGCTGTTTAGGTTTTTTTATTGGTAACGCCACCTCTGTATGAAAATCACTGACTCTGCTGTGGGTTTGCTCTGTTGTGGCCCATTATCTGTCAGCATGTCAAGAGTCAGCACTGTCTTTCCGTTGGAAGGACAACACTACTTCTTCAAGGCTGCATGGAAATCCACTACTTCCGTGTGCATTTTCGTTTACTGCTCAGACTTTGAGAAAAACACTGCAATTTTACTGTGACGAATGATGAGGACTGTCTTTATGGACTGTGAGAAATTTTTAGCTTTTGACCAACATTGTATCAATAAGTGTGTGCATTGGATTTCTTTGTTATTGTAATAATGAAAATTTTTTTTCAAATCTGTATTGGCCACTGCCCAATCCAATTTGTAAAAATTTTTTTGTGGGGAGCATGGGGGCTATGTAAGTAGGCTGTTTAGGTTTTTTTATTGGTAACGCCACCTCTGTATGAAAATCACTGGCTGTGCTGTGGGCAGTCTGTGTCTGCTTTGCATTGTTGTAATACTCGCCATTGTAGTGTTAGGCAGCTGGCTGTGAACAGCGCGTAGCGTTGCGCAGTTGGAGGTGAGCCGCCAGCAGTGGTGGATGTGGGGAGAGAGATGGCGGAGGTTTGTAATTTGTCATGAACTGCTATATTTATATATGATGATATCAAGGTAAATACATTGTTCGTTCTCTATTAATATCTTTCATTTGCTAACTATCCCTATCAGTAGTTAGTGCCTTCAGTAGTTTGAATCTTTCATTTAGCTGGCAGTAGTGGCGCTCCTGTATTGCAGTAGCTTGAGCAGCGAAGATTTTTGTGAGGTAAGTGATTTGTGAAAGGTATAGTTTAATGTTAGTCAGGGCCATTCTTTTGTAGGGATTTTTGAAAGTCAGATTGCGTTGCGCTAACAAAATATTGTGTATCAGTTTAAGCACAGTCGTGTATAATTTTTCTAAGGGGAAGTCTCGTGTATAAATAGTTCTAAGGGGACGTTTCAGAGTAAATTCATACCGTTGCTGCGCATCATGAGGATTCAGTTGCAGGAACCAATGTAAAATAGACTAATAAATTTTCTGCCTGTTGACCATGGATTGACAAGTGTCGTGGCACTGCACGAGCACTAACACTGCCTGGGGCACCTGCTGCATGGTCAGTTACAGCAACAGCCACCTCGTCTATAACTTCCACCGGGATAGGATGCTTTCCTCTTCCAGGTGCCACACTTTGGTGACTCTTGTAATATTGATATTTCTTGTCTGGTTGGTAGTGGTTATTTGTCGTTACTCTTTGTTTCTTTCTGATACCCGCGGGTGGTAATTGCTAATTTCCTTTACGAGAAGACGCCACAATTTACTGTCTTTAAAATTCATCATACAACAGGATTCGTAGTGGAACTGAATATTTCGCAGTATCTCCCTCTCTTTAACATGGACGGATTAACCAATGAATAAAGTCTACAATCCTTAAACAAGTCCTGCCTACATTAATTTTACACACTTGCAAGTAAGTTAAGTTCACCTCAAAAGTTGAAATTTGCGAGTTGTTATATAGACAATGTTCATTCACGCTGGCAGTCGGAGATCCTATGCCTACGCTAACTTCCGTTGATTTGATGAAAAAAATGATGATCCCTGTTCGGCGTTGTGTAATGTAACGATCGAAAATAATTAAAGTACTCACAGTTTAAGCTTTGAATTAATCCCTCTCCACTGATACTCCCTATCTCACTTCCCCGAAATCGCTAAAGAAAATATAATTATCAGTTCGTTATAATAATAAAACTTCACATTCTCACAAAGGTAATGATTTTCAGGAAACGTGGAAGGTACTTCTGAAATTGAAGTTTGGAATACGTAAACTCCATATATTTTCACAATTCAGCGCCCACACGAGCTAACGCAATACAGACAACGTGAGACACAATGAACAGAGACAGAATGACAGAAGGAGTACAGGACACTATTGTCTCGACTATATACAGACTTCAGAAAACTAAAGTTGACGTATCTACAACTTCTAACGCCTAGACGTGCTTGGTTCAGCAGTAATTATGTTGAAGTGGTTATTCTTAAATAATTCACAATCTACGGTTACGTCTACATGGACACTGCAAACCACACTTAAGTGCCTAACAGGGGTTCATCGAACCATTGCAAAATAATTCTCTGTTATTCCATCTCAAACAGCATGCCGGAAAACGAAGAGCTATATCTTTCCGTGCGAGCTCTAACTTCCCTTATTTTATCATGATGATCGTTTCTCCCTTTGTTGGTCGGTGTCAATAAAATATTTTCTCATTCGGAGGAAAAAGTTGGTAATTAAAATTTCGTGAGAAGATTCCGCCGCAACGAAAAACGGCTTTGTTTTAATGCTGTGTCTTGTCCGTGACACTCTCTCGCCTATTTCGAGATAGTACGAAACGTGCTTCTCTTCTTTGAACTTCCTCGATGTACTGCGTTACTCCTATCTGATAAGGATCCCAGACCGCGCAGCCGTACTCCAAACGAGGACAGACAAGCGTAGTGTAGGCAGCCTCCTTAGTAGGTCAGTTACATTTTCTAAGTGTCCTGTCAATAAAATGCACTCTTTAGTTTGCTTCCCCACAACATTTTCTATGTGTTCCTTCCAATTTAAATTGTTCGCAATTGTAATTCCCATGTATTTAATTGAATTTATGGACTTTAGATTAGAATGATTTATCTTGTAACCAAAGTTTAGCGGATAGTATTTAGCACTCTAGTGGATGACCTCACACTTTTCATTATTCAAGGTCAATTTCCAATTTTCGCACATTTCAGATAACTTTTCTCAATGGCTTTGCAATTTGATTTTATCTTCTGATGAGTTTACTCGACAGTAAATGACAAAATCATCTGCAAACAACCTAAGACGGCTCCTCCGTTTGTCTCCTAAATCGTTTATATAGATAAGGAACAGCAGAAGGCCTACAACACTACCTTGGGGAAAGTCAGAAATCATTTCTGTCTTAGTCTGACTTCCCGTCAAATAATACGAACTGTGACCTTTCTGACAGGATATCACATAACAGCGGTGATGTTCCATAAGCACTCAGTTTCACTACAAGCCGCTTGTGTGGTAACCGCATGGTCTACGGTGGCTTGCCACGGTTCGTGCGCTACCACCGTCGGAGATGCGCGTCCTCCCTCGGACATGGGTGTGTGTGTTGTGCTTAGCGTAAGTTAGTTTAAGTTAGATTAAGTAGTGCGTAAGCCTAGGAACCGATGACCTCAGCAGTTTGGTCCCATGTGTGTGTTGTCCTTAGCGTACGTTAGTTTAAGTTAAATTAAGTATTGTGTGAGTCTATGGATGAATGACCTCAAGCCATCTTCTGTGTCCGAGCGGTTCTAGGAGTTTCAGTCCGGAACCGCGCTATTGCTACGGTCGTAGGTTCGAATACCGGCTCGGGCATGGATGTGTGTGATGTCCTTAGGTCGGTTAGGTTTAAATAGTTCTAAATCTAGGGGACTGATGACCTCAGATATTAAGTCCCATAGTGCTTAGAGCCATTTGAACCAGTTTTGACCTATTTAGCGGAACCCGAAATCCAACCACCCTTCGGCGGAAGTGGAGAATCTGCAGCCTAGACTATTGCAGAACAAAAATATTAACGAAACTGATAAAAAAAATAATGGCCGTAGTAGAGAGGCTTCAACACAAAACTCACGTGTGTTTCCGAATTTCACTGTTATCTTCTTTAAGCGATTTAATGACACTGGGCTTCTCCTCAGATCTTTCAGTCGATTATACACTCTCAATGCACCAAAGCAACTGATGCAGTTGACATAAAACATTTTCACTAACAGTGGCCCGGTCTCTCTTCTCGACAGGCATACTGTTCACTCACATTATGGCTTGTCAAACCACACGGTGGTTGTAGTACTGTCAAAAAAAACAGTGTACAGCGCCAGATTTGCACCTTTTAGCCAAAATTGGAATAATATTTTTTCTGCGTAAATCGATTCCGCATTAAATCATTAGCATATCTACTAAGTTTCACTGCCATACGATAATTACAGCCAACATTGGACCTTCGTGAGTAGATGCCCTTTAATTATAATCATACGTTATGAATGTGAATAAGGATGCAGGAAAAATTCCAAAACTACCATCAATCTGATCAGCAGAACCAGGCCGTAACAGTCTAGGACTCAACCAGAAGACTCAACCAAAACGGTTTTCGTCTCCCCAGTTTGGTACCTTATTGTGTAGGCAGGGTAACGGGACTACATAATTAATAACGACTTGACTCGCGCACAGTTGCGCCACATCTAGTTTGAGAACCATATGGTTTCAAAAGGTGCAGTCACGTTTTCGACCTCTCTCTCTCTCGCTGAGTGTAGAAATTTATATATTTTTCTGTATTTGGACCTGCAAGGCCATGTTCATACTCTGCCGTGTAAAACTGAATGACGTGTCATCAACACTTGACGGGTCAAATGCAAACTTGCTGCTTAGATAAGAAGTGCGCGAGCTAAGGCGTTGCACTTGTGCGAACAGGGGACGGGTATATGCCTGGTGTAAGGTACTTCTATTTTTACAGTGGTAGGAGTTGCAAATGTAACTTTCTGTAAATCATAAAGGGCTGTACAAGGAAGCGACGGAGAAGAGATGTGGTACTGTTTTCCGGCAACGTTCTATAAAAATTCGTATCCCCTAAGAACACAAAAAACGTCAAAACAACCACCTCGGTAAGAAAACAGTATAATTCCCTTGAACAACATGACAACCAAACGATTTAGAATTTACTTAAGCAACTGTGTTACCCCCTGCACGAGGCTGAACAGAATCAGAGACAATCATTTCTAGAAATATAAGAGGATCTTAAAATTACTAAAAGGTTGTCACGGAAAGCAGGAGGTGGAAGTGCCTGCTCTTGCACCTCTCCCCCGGCCCCCTTTCCCCTCCGTCCATCCCCTCCCGTGTGCACGTATGTGCTCACCGCAGGCGGTAACAATGAAATAGCAGAACCATAGATGGAAATTCTGATACTGCGAGTTTCAAATTTTTGCATGAGTGTGAATGTGTGACCATCGATGCAGTTTCTTTGTAACAGATAAGACCTAATGTTGTTATATCACATTTGTAAGCATGCACTGAGCATTTCTATACATGGTGTGTACAAAAACAAAGAAAAGTAATCATTCAATGAGTGTACTTTTGTTCGTCCTCAAAGTAGTCTCCGCAGCTCACCATACGGTTTTAACAGTGAAGGGAATTTGTTTGGGGTGGTGGGTGGGGGAGGGCGGGGGAAGGAGAGTCCAAAATGCCATCCACTTGTCCTTGAATCTCTGTCAGATTGTGGGGCACAGATCTGTGAAATGTGACAACAATCGGTACATGTCGTACTCCGGATAAAAATATTAGCACGATATCTCAGCCCACGCTCTGCCGGTTGCAGAAAGTACAGAAGTTAGCCACTCGTGTAAATGAAACCAGTAGTTACTTCGCAATGACTTGTTTCTGTTCTTACGTTCACGCACATCCTGATGAACGATAGCTTTATTTTGCTAATCCTCGATTCCTGTGATATCAGTTTCGGACAGTCGCCTATGTCGTACCAGCATCCTGCTACGTATGTAATCTTTGTGCTTGTTTTCTAACGACCTATGGTGTCACGCCCTTACCAGCTTCCTTCCCGCGTCGAAAGTATTTGAGACATCGAAGGCACATTAACTACTCATGGACCCTATACATTTAGTTTGCACAAACAACGTGATCCGAAATGAGTGACAGCGTTACATTGTTATGTAGTACTAAACTTCAGTTGTTCATTATGGACTACGTTCGAATGGTAGAACGACTAAACTTCAATTAAGTTCAGTGTGTTTGACGCTATACTCGTATGGATATGTCTCTCCACACACATGGGTAGACAAGCGTTCCAAAACTTACTGATACACACAAAACAAACAGTTCATGGAAATGTTATTTCGCACCTTCTCCTTGTGATAGCGGCTGTCTTAATACCTCGAATGGCTTTACACACCTCGTGTTAAATATGGAATCGCCAGTAACTGGTCCAATCATTGCTGGAAAAATAGTTAACTTTCAATCAGTGGCACAAAATTTACATTCTGACTGATTAATAGGACGCTGAACAAAATAGAGAAAACCATCAAAAAATCTATACATAGAACAACTGAGATAATACTATTACTAGATAGTTATCGAAGTATTATCTCGTCTCTCACTGGACGTTATTCCTAGCTGAGTAGTTTCAGCTGTTCGCCGGATGATTTGCTGTAGTGGGCTGTGATTTGTGAGAAGCCACTGCGTTCAGGGATCCACGTGGAACAATGTTAATGTTTATCACGCAGTCCATTGGCTGTGAAGTATACCAGATCGAACACACTCATCTTCTTTAAAAAAATTAAAATATTAATGCATTTGTTTGTTTATGTGTTTGCAATTCTCTATCAGTTATTTGTTATCTTCACACGGCCTGATTCTAGAACAATAAATTAGTTCATTCGTGGCTCTCCGCCTGCGATCTGACGACCAAGCATGAAGGCAGCTTATGTACGGTAGAGGATACCACATCGAAATGCGCTATTTATATGGCTGCTGATAGAAGAGGCTAAGGAAAGTAGAGAAAATTGACTTGAAGTACAGTTACTTGAAGTCAGTTTCGAACAGTAATTAGAAGGAAAGAAGTGTTTCAGACAATGTGAAACACTGGATTCATACACACACGTGGGAGAACACAACTTTCAATGTCTTCTTCGTTACTGTCACTCATAACTAAATGGAAACAGACAGCAGTATACAGATTTATGTCATTCCGGTGCTGATGGATACAGCATGTGGTGGCTGTTGGCCGGTTTGTTTTATACTGCGAAATACAGTTATATCTTGGACAGAGAAGATTTTTTTAATGTATGTGGTTTGATGGTTTCCCTTATCTATGTCGTGTTAGCTTTAACCCTCGCAATACCGAGAGGGTATGGAGTACTTTGTGCCCAGCTTTTGAAAATATCATAAACTAGTCTCGTACTTTATATTTTGAAATACTGAAAAAACATTTATTGTTTCTAATGTTTCCTTATACCAATTTCCGTACCTCTTTTAAATTCTTCAGTAAAACGTAACACAAAAATTTAAGCCTTAGTAGTGAATGTTCCTATTCGAAAAATTGTCGTACTCATGTTTTCAGGTTCAGTATCCTTCTTACACATCTACATGACTGAAAAGAATGTTGTAAATGAAAATCAACGACAATTACCGAAATCTGTCATTTTTTGAATTTTTTGTGGTAATCACATATTACCCATCACCTACGTGTAAAAATAACGAAAAATACGTTGGTTATTTAAAAATTATGTTGTTAATGAAAGTTAATCACATTCAAGTAAATGTTTTTTATTTTTTATTTTTTTTTTTCATGGTAGACATTAAGTATTCCCGCTTGGTATTACGTGTTATGGAAGTTGCGTTGGTATTGCTAGGGTTTAATCTAAGAAGCCGTCGTAAATCTCTGGACTCTCACTTCGATGTCAATATATTATATGCAAGGTAAGCAGTAGACTGTAGGTGGTTCATAGTTATGACAGTGTGGGACATACGCCGATCAAAGCCATCAGCCGGCATCAAGTAGCCGTAAAGTTTCCGTAGGAACTTCACTGATTGTTTGAAAGTCACCAGCCGCAAATTCCACCGTCTGTGGGTCCTACGTTTCCTAATATAACACTTTAATTTTGTGAAATATTTTCATAGAATTGTAATTAACTAATGATGCAATTGTTTGGTGATATTTCTGAAGCGTGGAAGACGTTCAGTACGATTCATGTCAGGACTAGAGGAAAACTAGTCCAATAAATTCCTCTCATTATGTTTTAGCCATTATGCAGCCTTTCTTGCTTGTGGATTGTTCGTTTCGTACTGATTCAGGATACATCCGCCTGGGAAGCACTTTACTGAATAAGTAATGTACATAAATTCCTAGTTCAATATTTCATCGATCAATGATAGTGATGTTATCTCAAACAAAGAAAAACTACACCACCACTCATCGTAGACGCATCGAATTTGATAGTCGCCAGAAAACACCGGTAAAATAGCATTGACCAATGGTATGTATTTACATGACTTTATGCAACGTTGTTAATTCGTTATAAAAGTCAATGGCTCACAAACAACAGGATGACAAAGAACTCCCAATCCTGCGACTTCTCAAACGATCTTTCTGACACTGAAATCTGTACTTCTGTTGCTGTGAAAGTACGATTCAGTGCTTGGTAAATGCGTCTGATGATTAGTTCCACGTGGTCCACCTTCCGATTTAGAGTGTCTAATCATTTAATGGGTTAGGCATAGAAGAGTTGTTATTGAGTTTAGTGCTCCCTTGATGTTTCCACATCACAGTAGTATCAATGGTGCACGTTGCTTCTGTTGTCAAATATTAATATGACATATGTGTGAAATCTTATGGGACTTAACTGCTGAGGTCATCAGTCCCTAAGCTTACACTCTACTTAACCTAAATTATCCTAAGGACAAACACACACACCCATTATGACCTTAGCAGTTAAGTCATAGTCATATTTGACAGCAGAAGCAACGCGCACTAGTGATATTACTGTGATGTGGAAGTAGCATGTAAGACATTATCAGCACTTTCTCTGACCCAGAGCTCCCCAGTTAAGCCAACCAATCACCGTCACATATCTCACAAGAAAATGGTTCAAATGGCTCTGAGCACTATGGGACTTAACACCTGAGGTCATCAGTCCCCAAGAACTTAGGACTACTTAAACTTAACTAACCTAAGGACATCACACTCATCCATGCCCGAGGCCGGCAAGATTCAAACCTGCGACCGTAGCAGTCACGCAGTTCCGGACTGAATCGTCTAGAACCGCTCGCCCACCGCGGCCGGCTATCTCCGAAGACCCAACAATGACTCGCTCTCCCCGCTACTGCTGTTTCTGCCTAACGCACGCTATTTTACTTAACAATGCTTTTCTTATTAATCAATGGTAATGTATTCTTTCATGTGTCCTAGCTCTACAAAAGTTTCTATGGACGTTAAAGTCTGAGCGTTCATAGGCGCGTCAATCTGGAACCGTGCGACCGCTACGGTCGCAGGTTCGAATCCTGCCTCGGGCATGGATGTGTGTGATGTCCTTAGGTTAGTTAGGTTTAAGTATTTCTAAGTTCTAGGGGACTGATGACCTCAGAAGTTAAATCCCATAGTGCTCAGAGCCTTTTGAACCATATGAAGTTAAAGTCTTTGCAATCGATCTGTTACACAAATGACTGATCGAATTGTACTATGTAAAATAAACTGTCACTAACCCAGTGGATTATAGTGAATAACACAGTACAAATATAGCCGACAAACGTTTTTCATGAGTAAATTTTGTTCATGATATTAATGGCAGACAATGAGTTCCTCTAAGATTCTTCTATATATGCATCAAACTAACCAATAAAATGTTCCAATATCGCGCAAAGTAGACGGATTTTTCCTTTCACGAACCTTCTAAAATAGCCCGACATTGCACATAGTGACCACGGAGTGTACTGTCGGATGTAACTATTGTTCATAGAATCTTATTCGTGGACGACATTCATTTATATCTGACGTAACGTCTATTGCAACAGGTTTGTATTAAGAACTGATGCAAAGAGAAGGTTGGAATTTCTGAGGAAACAGCAGAGAAAGTAGGACTAAAAATATTATTTGAAAAGATAGAATACTTGACAACAACATCAAGAAAACAGAAAACTTCAAATTTTGATGTGGAAATACGAACATTAAAAGCGAAAAAGAACAAGATAAAATCAGGACTGAAAAACTGAAAAGAGCATACATTAAAGTAAAAATTCTCTACAATAAAAAACATTTTTCTAAAGATGTTAAATTAAAGCATTATAATACAATTGTAAAACCAGAAGTCCTCTAAGGATCGGGAATACTACACCTTTCCGGATACAAAACGGCATTAAAAAATTTGGAAAAGATAGAAACAGCTTCTTTCTTTCTTTCTTTCTTTTGGTGTTCAACCCTGAGGTTGGTTTGCAGTAGAGCGCCATTCCTCTCTTCTGTCTGCCTTCCTCTTCATCTCCACGTATCTCTTACATCCAACGTCACTCATGATCTTGGTCGCCCCCGCCGATTCCTTTCCTCAATAGCTCCTTCTGCTATTGTTCCAATGATGTTGTGTCGTAGGATGTGCCCTACAAGTTTGTCTCTTCTTGTTTGTTTGTGCCTCCACAGAGATCTGGTTTCTTGTACTCTTCTAAGCACCTCTTCATTTGTTACTTTGTCTCTCCAGCTGATCTTCATCATCCTTCTATAGCACCACATCTCCTGGGCCACTAGCCGTCTTCTCTCTTCTCTTCCAATTCTCCAAGTTTCACATCCGTATAGGCCCACAATCCAAACGAAACTTTCACGATACGTTTCCTTATTTTCAGACTGATGTTGTTACTGGTGAGTAAGTTCCTTCTCCAATGAAATGCAATTTTGGCCTTTTGTAAACTGCTCGCAATTTCTTTTTGGCTCCTACCACCCGTTGTGATTTTGCTTCCCAGGTAAGTAAATTCCTTTATCACTTCCAGGAAAAGACATGCTAAACCCTATCGACGTGCAGAGAGAATGAATGAAGGAAGACTAATTAACAAAGAAGTTCCACACATTCTTTCAAAATAGAAAAACAGATCAAAAAACAGGTGGGAAGCATGACAAAAGAGGCCTCAGGAAAAATGCAGACTGAACAGCAGATATCAGTCAACAGCGACTAGAAATCAAGAAATTCGAAGGTTCTCAGTAGGCTAAAGCAAACAGAAAAACAACTGATGTCAAATGGTCAGACGACACAAAAAAGAGCTCGTTCTGACAAAACTGAAAGAGTTTTGGAGGAGGATGAACGAAAAAAGAAATAAAGTTATACTGACGTGGTCCGTAGATAATATAAAGAATAAATAAAAATCTCGTCAAATGAGCGATTTCCTTTATTCGTAACGTTCATAATGATCGTGAAGTCATTCCAGGAATATATTTACTTTATTGGAAAATGTAAGTTTCGTGTAGTTTTTCTAAATTACTTATATAAAAGCGTCGTTAGTAACTGTTATAAGGACGTGTCCAGTTTCATTTTCCGTACTTGTCAAACGAGTATCTGACGTCCTTGTAGTTGACATTAATATCACTGCCTTGTTTTTTCTTTGTCACATCTTTTGTCGTGCTTTTATCTGATAACTTGAGAAACACACGTGATTGTAGACCCACTGACTTACATTATGATTGGCGATGTGTAATACGAGATTTCCATCGCGCTACGTCGTTGTTCCCGTACACCATACGCGAATGTAATGGGAAGTACCCACCGCCATGCACTACGCTGCGGTTTCCAAAGTAAGAATGTAGATGTTCATGTAGAGCTGTTAAACGTTTCTGGAGCTTTTGTTTGGTGAAATCCATACATTCGCTGATGATTTGTACTTTGAGTACATGAAAGCTAGAAAGAATAGGCGTGGGATAAAAGTAGCAGATTCCCTAAGTTATGTGAACGACTTTTATCTTGTCAACCTTCAAACGCGATGATCTAACGGCCCGTTCTGATAAAGATATTTATCAGATATACAAGTTATTTTTCAACGACAGACTATCTACAAAACACCGTTGATAAGAGCATTTTTTTTGTACTGAGACTACTCGTTGCGCCATTTCTTTCAAAGTAGTACTTAAAGGAATTCCAAAGGTACAGTTTTGCTGTAGCAGAGTCCTTGGGAAAACTACAAGCAAACCAGCAGAACGTCATTTTAGAACCAATGAAATACCTGTGACATCTTATCTATACATACACTCCTGGAAATTGAAATAAGAACACCGTGAATTCATTGTACCAGGAAGGGGAAACTTTATTGACACATTCCTGTGGTCAGATACATCACATGATCACACTGACAGAACCACAGGCACATAGACACAGGCAACAGAGCATGCACAATGTCGGCACTAGTACAGTGTATATCCACCTTTCGCAGCAATGCAGGCTGCTATTCTCCCATGGAGACGATCGTAGAGATGCTGGATGTAGTCCTGTGGATCGGCTTGCCATGCCATTTCCACCTGGCGCCTCAGTTGGACCAGCGTTCGTGCTGGACGTGCAGACCGCGTGAGACGACGCTTCATCCAGTCCCAAACATGCTCAATGGGGGACAGATCCGGAGATCTTGCTGGCCTGGGTAGTTGACTTACACCTTCTAGAGCACGTTGGGTGGCACGGGATACATGCGGACGTGCATTGTCCTGTTGGAACAGCAAGTTCCCTTGCCGGTCTAGGAATGGTAGAACGATGGGTTCGATGACGGTTTGGATGTACCGTGCACTATTCAGTGTCCCCTCGACGATCACCAGTGGTGTACGGCCAGTGTAGGAGATCGCTCCCCACACCATGATGCCCGGTGTTGGCCCTGTGTGCCTCGGTCGTATGCAGTCCTGATTGTGGCGCTCACCTGCACGGCACCAAACACGCATACGACCATCATTGGCACCAAGGCAGAAGCGACTCTCATCGCTGAAGACGACACGTCTCCATTCGTCCCTCCATTCACGCCTGTCGCGACACCACTGGAGGCGGGGCTGCACGATGTTGGGGCGTGAGCGGAAGACGGCCTAACGGTGTGCGGGACCGTAGCCCAGCTTCATGGAGACGGTTGCGAATGGTCCGATACCCCAGGAGCAACAGTGTCCCTAATTTGCTGGGAAGTGGCGGTGCGGTCCCCTACGGCACTGCGTAGGATCCTACGGTCTTGGCGTGCATCCGTGCGTCGCTGCGGTCCGGTCCCAGGTCGACGGGCACGTGCACCTTCCGCCGACCACTGGCGACAACATCGATGTACTGTGGAGACCTCACGCCCCACGTGTTGAGCAATTCGGCGGTACGTCCACCCGGCCTCCCGCATGCCCACTATACGCCCTCGCTCAAAGTCCGTCAACTGCACATACGGTTCACGTCCATGCTGTCGCGGCATGCTACCAGTGTTAAAGACTGCGATGGAGCTCCGTATGCCACGGCAAACTGGCTGACACTGACGGCAGCGGTGCACAAATGCTGCGCAGCTAGCGCCATTCGACGGCCAACACCGCGGTCCCTGGTGTGTCCGCTGTGCCGTGCGTGTGTTCATTGCTTGTACAGCCCTCTCGCAGTGTCCGGAGCAAGTATGGTGGGTCTGACACACCGGTGTCAATGTGTTCTTTTTTCCATTTCCAGGAGTGTATTACCATTCGATTTCTAGTGTAATTACACTAACACAAAAGTCCAATCTGGACGTAAAAAGGTAGTCTCCAGTTTACTGCTGTAATGTATTCACTGGCAGAAGGGGCCTCATCTATACTGACGTTATGGACGGGAAGAATTTGTTGTGCAGTTAACTTTCCGCAGAGTGTATTCAAATTAAATTAGCCTTGTAGTATTACCACTTTACAGAATATTTATCTCTTAGTTTGGTTTTAACCGATATATGTTGTACTGATCTTCAGACAATGTATCTTCTGTACTACTTTGTATCAGTTGCTTACAATATTTTATTACCCTCATTGGATATATAGACGCGAGATTTTTACAAAATTTCACAATTTGTGAAAACCTCCGTGCCTGTGTTTCCTTAGTTACGTTATCATTACCTTACGTTTCATATATATAGCTCATTAATTTGAAATTTATTCTTAATTTATTCTAATCCTATTCATTTTCCGGGTAGCATTCCTCATCAGTTTTGAAAACGGTGCCTCGGTTTCCACGTGAACGCTTTTTCCAAATGTACATATCTTCTTATTTGGTTTAGATTTTAAGATCTTCTACTTACATGGATATGATCTTGGCGATGTATCCAAGTAAGTATATAGTTCTCGCAGCACCGGTCATGACCTTCTTCTTCTGTGCGGATGCAAACACATTCCCAGAACTCTTACGGGAGTTGGTAAGAATGTCTTCCACGAGTAATGAGTGTGTTGGGGTGGGACACTACGAATGTAGTGTGTGGACATACAAGGTGAGAGTTGTGGGTCTCGCGGGAGGCTTGCGCGAGGTAGTCCCTGTAGTCGCGCTATCCTCTGTGCCCTCGGTGGCTGAGATAGATGCCGGCACGGTAGCTCAGCGTGTTCCGTCAAAGGGCTGCTCGTCTTCGGTAATAAAAAAAACTGAGTTAATAGATCAACAACGAACTTAAAAGGGTGTCTTACAACGTCCACTCCGATCAGATGCAGCGAACGAAAACGAACTAAGTGAAAAATCTGCCTGCACGGTAGCTCAGCGTGTTCGGCCAGAGAGCTGGTTGGCCTCTGTAATAAAAAAACTGAATGAAAGGATCAACAATGAACTTGAACGGATGTCATGTGACGTCCGCAATGATCAAAACGCAACGATCAACAACGAACAAAACGAAAAAAAGATGGATAGAGCGTCTCACATGTCAGCAGGAGATCCCGGGTTTGAGTCCCGGTCGGGGCACACATTTTCACCTGTCCCCGTTGATATATATCAACGCCCGTTAGCAGCTGAAGGTATTAATATAATTATAATTGCATCAAGAGTTTCCGTTTTATCGACCGCTAATTGTATCAATGTACAGGCAGTTTCCATAGAAAAGAGGCAGGAAAGAGGCATCTGGGAACCTCGTACGTGACTTTTGTGTTATAGGTACCAAGAGCATAGCAGCGTTGCCGTATACCAACCACTACTGCTTCTTAAGTTTGATGAATCTTCCTACCAGTTGCTTGTGCCGCATATTTTAAGTAATCCTGTCTTCCCATTGAGAGTTTTGTTTCCCGAAGACGATTCTTTCTTAAGAGAATGCTTTTAGAGAGCAACAACCACAATCATGTGTGAAATTTGAAAAACTCCGCCAAGGCAGTTAATACACATCCTTCCTTCGTATGTAGTTAGTTCGGCAATATCTTACTGCACACTCACTTTTCAGATATAATTTACGTCATTCTGGAGGTTGGAGAATGCCTGAACCAAGCAGGAACTGATCTGTGCGTTTTAAACAAAAAGTAAGTGATACTCTTAATCAATTCTGTTATAAAATATGAAGGTACATGAAACAAATATAAGCAGAATGTTTAGTTAAGACGATGTATAAAATTTAATTAAGGAATACAAGTGGGAGTGATGTGTATCGGCAAGATAAAGTGGTAGTTGTGCTGGTGGCCAATTTCTCCGACACGCAGCACCAGCGGCCCCAGTATGAGAGAAATTTGGACGCCAAAAAGTGAGTGCCAGGGAAGCATTCTGCAAACATTCGCGGGGTAGCATGGTGGATGCTCGCTTAAGGAAATACACCTTTCAAAGAACCTGGCAGACATAATGAGAATGGTGAAAACTGATGGATCCCTGCCGAAACTGGGACGGAGCATAGTCGCAGAAGTGTCAAGAAGGCACACATGGAAGCGTGTGAATATTCTGGTTCGCAGCAGCCGTTTTTACCTGCCTTAGACAGAGAGAATGTGTCGACAGTTCCAGCACCCCTCAGGCACTGGGACTGAAGATAGACAATGCGCAAAGAATATAGCCACACAGACATGTGAAACTAAAGAACTGCGGAAGAAGTCAACCTGGTTAAAAAATGTTTGCTGCACGGGAAGGACGTTAGTTATACATCACAATCGCCAGCAGATTCCTAGACGAAGCACAAACATGAGACTATTCAGGCCTCACACAGAGATATCTGTTACAAAGAAGTGCTACGTGGCTGCTTTCACAGCAACTTAGGGATGCCGGAAAACATCGGAACAATGTGTCACCAACGCTGGGAAGGGCCTTAACTGGGAATAGGTGAGGAAGACGCCATTTACCGAGTCACATGTCAGACGACGCAAGTAGAGAATGTCTACCCTGCACGTGGTCACGAAACGGCAGTCACTCACTGGGCGGCATTGCAGATTTAGTCAGCGAACGACAACGTCGACAGATCTCAAAGTTCAACGAGACATTAAGGTTAGGAAGGTACTGAGATATGAGCGGAGTCGGCGAGATAGTGCGGAAGAAAGAGGGCATGGCAGCCTCTTTCTATATCGCTTGCATCCGCCTACTAACGCTGTGATATCTCAGTTTCGGCCACGCAACCCACATCGAGCATTCAAGGCGAATACTGGTACGGGCCACGACGCAAAGGCTGGACTCTGAGGACTCGCAATTGTAAAGCTCCGAGGCGATGCGCCGTACCGAATCAGCGCCTGCTGCAGTCATCACCACACGACAAATGACTGTGAACAATGGTAGAATGATTAATGCCCCCCCTCATTCCCCTTAATAACTGAATCATGTCCATTTAAGTCAAATTGGACCTGAGATTTTCAATTTCTTTTTTCATGTAAAAGATATTATAATAAACGGAAACACTTCATGTTCTAATGCTATACCTGATCTGTTCCATTCGTACATCAATCCCTCATTCTCATTAGCTTTATTATTTCAGTTAATTATTAACGTCATTTTATTATTGGCTGCTAACGTGGGACAATGTGATTAATAACCTGCAAGTCATTTGCAAGAGATCAAAAAACTCTCGATTCAATGCATTTTTGGTACCTAACGTGGATCGATCTCATTAGTAATTAACATGCTTTGTGATATCACAAAGAATTATCAGTTCCCTACACTTTTAGCGACCAGTGTGGGATTTCTCTTTGATTTCAGTCTTACGTTTTTCCTCCTGTGAGGACTTCTAAATTTCAGACACGACTCAGGAAGACGAAACTTCCAGTACCATTACTGTAGTCCGCCAATCTCTTTTTGTGTGATGTTGGCACACTGATAATGTTTTTGTGTGCGCTGACTGCGTTGAAAATGTCCAGTATGAAATAGACATGCGAGGAAGTTACTGTGTTTAGTTTTGGTTCCCACACCGTTGCCCGTATTTTGTGCTGTAGTTTTAGTTTGCTGTTGCTCTGTTTGCCGCTACCAGGGTTTCCATCAGCGTCATGCTGTATGTGTCACTTTTTTATTTCTTAACAAGTTTGTTTGCGTGGCCATCCCCCGCAGCAAGCATAGAAATACTTGTTTTGTAAATAAAACTGACTTTTCCTGCTGCCGCTTAATTTATTTATCGTAGACGCGTTTCGCCTTTTTCTTGCTCTGAGACAGTATCAGTGGGATCCGTAACGACACAGAGTTGTTAGTTTTAGATTATTAAACAGTTCACATTTCGTTTGTTCTCATCTGGTCTGGAGGTCGCACTACCACTTTATTACTGACATATAAGCAAAACTTTGCGTTCTGACCTTCTTCACTCTGATCACCATGTTTCTCCTTCTTTTTGTGGTGTAGTATTGTTCTTTAGCCCCTCGATATAACTATTTCGCCAGACACTGCTTTTCACAATGTATATACTGCAACTTCATTGCATGTTTCCTCCTCTTTGGCATGTTTACCTACTTGTTGCCAACTTCAAATGGTTCAAATGGCTCTAAGCACTATGGGACATAACATCTGAGGTCATTAGTCCCCCAGACTTAGAACTACTTAAACCTAAGTAACCTAAGGACATCACACACATCCATGCCCGAGGCAGGATTCGAACCTGCGGCCGTAGCAGCAGCGCGGTTCCGGACAGAAGCGCCTAGAACCGCTCGGCCACAGCGGCCATAGTTGCCAAATTAACGAAGTATATGTTCAAGACTAACTTCTATTCATGATGTTTTTACCTTGCATATATATATATATATATATATAGAGAGAGAGAGAGAGAGAGAGAGAGAGAGAGAGAGAGCTGAAGAGGTTTTCTTTTTGTTGGGGTAGGTTGGTGTTTTGGATGAATGATGTACTAGATGTTAGCGAGTAGCTGATGCTTTGGTGACAGCTGATTTGACTCATCGTTTCCATATTCTGTGGATGGTTTCATGGATCATGTAGTGTAAAGATGTTGGGTGGTACTACACTACTGGCCATTTAAATTGCTACACCACCAAGATGACGTGCTACAGACGCGAAATTTAACCGACGATAAGATGATGCTGTGATATGCATATGATTAACTTTGCGCAGCATTCACACAAGATTGGCGCCGGTGGCGACACCTACAGTGTGCTGACATGAAGAAAGTTTCCAACCGATTTCTCACACACAAACAGCAGTTGACAGACGTTGCCTGGTGAAACGTTGTTGTGATGCCTCGTTTAAGGAGGAGAAATGAGCACCATCATGTTTCCGACTTTCATAAAGTTCGGATTGTAGCCTATCGCGATTGCGGTTTATCGTATCGCGACATTGTTGCTCGCGTTCGTCGAGATCCAATGACTGTTAGCAGAATATGGAATCGGTGGGTTCAGGAGGGTAATACGGAACGCCGTGCTGGATCCCAATGGCCTCGTATCTCTAGTAGTCGAGATGACAGGCAACTTATCCGCATGACTGTAACGGATCGTGCAGCCACGTCTCGATCCCTGAGTCAACAGATGGGGAAGTTTGCAAGACATCAACCATCTGCACGAACAGTTCGACGACGTTTGCAGCAGCATGGACTATCAGCTCGGAGACCACGGCTGCCGTTACCCTTGACGCTGCATCACAGACAGGAGCGCCTACGATGGTGTACTCAACGACGAACCTGGGTACACGAATGGCAGAACGTCATTTTTTCGGATGAATCCAGGTTCTGTTTACAGCATTATGATGGTCACATCCGTGTTTGACGACATCGCGGTGAACGCACGTTGGAAGCGTGTATTCGTCATCGCCATACTGGCGTATCACCCAGCGTGATGGTATGGGGTGCCATTGGTTACACGTCTCGGTCACCTTTTGTTCGCATTGACGGCACTTTGAACACTGGACGTTACATTTGAGATGTGTTACGACCCGTGGCTCTACCCTTCATACGATCCGTGTGAAACCCTACATTTCAGCAGGATAATGCACGACCGCATGTTGCAGGTCGACTGCCCTGGTCAGCACATTCTCCAGATCTCTAACCAACTGAAAAGGTCTGGTCAATGGTGGCCGAGCAACCGGCTCGTCACGATACGCCAGTCACTACTCTTGATGAACTGTGGTATCGTGTAGAACCTGCATGGACAACTGTACCTGTACACGCCATCCAAGCTCTGTTTGACTCAATGCCCAGGCGTATCAAGGCCGTTATTACGGCCAGAAGTGGTCTGTTCTGGGTACTGGTTTCTCGGGATCTATGCACCCAAACTGCGTGAAAATGTAATCACATGTCAGTTCTTGTACAATATATTTGTCCAATGAATACCCGTTAATCATCTGCATTTCTTGTTGGTGTAGCAATTTAAATGGCCAGTAGTGTAATTCTTTGCAGTGCACACCGTAGTAAATGATTATTCGCGGGTTGTGGTAAATAATGTTTACAGCACAAGTTCACAAATAAGTTAGTTCCAATAACTGCTAGGTGATCGTTCGTTATCAGTGGAGAATAAAGCAAATAAAGTTTGTTGTTTAAGCAGCCAGCACCGAGAGAAGTCTCATCCTGAATGTCCTGTAGAGCTGCGTCTTTGAGACCATGTCGTTGGAGGAGCTGTATGGTGATGATGTGCTAGAGAGCAGAGCTCCCTGACTCGTCTTGGTGGGTTGCAATCGATGAGCTACAACGGTAGTCGGTTCCTGGTCCGAAACTGTGTGAGCAACGAGTGCCTGCTGCAGAGGGAAATACGTCTGCGACCACAGATCGCGCTGATGGTGCTTGTTTCCTCGAACGCAGCACTCCTATTTTTCTGTCCTCAGACTCGTGGCTGGTGCCCTCTGGTGGAGACTGTAACAGATAGTTTATCGTTGGAATATTTGTAGACAGTATTGTGTCCATAGCATGTGATGCTCAGGTGATAATAGTAGATAGTCTTTGGAAGTAAGACGTCTGCGGGCGACAACTAAGCAAGCCCAAAGGGCGAAGAATTGTACTGGCGGCCTGCCTACCCCCCCCCCCCCCCCTCTCCATCCCCTTCCCTTATGAAGGAGGCTGTGCTTCGGGAATCTGGTTTCTGATGAGCGGAGATAGCGACACTGGGGAGGGAGAGTGAAGGTGACGGGTGTCCACCCGGAATGTGGCTTCCACGGACAATGAAGGAGACCCCAAAGAATGGGGAGCTTGGGGTGACTGCGGCGCAAGTCCAGCAACCAAGAACTAGAGGTTTTAAGGGGGAGGTAGCCCAGTGTGTGGCCGACGCGGGTAGCACTGTTAAGAGAGAATGCAGGAGAATTAACGAGCGCATAGACAGCAACCAAGTGTGAGTGGCGTAGTGCCACACGGTAGCAGCTCCAGTGACCCACCGTTGCTCCAGTGAGAGGCAAGGAGATGCCGGCAGCCACAGAGCGTTGGCGGTGACAAGGGTGGAAGCGCTGGAAGCACTGGGAGCCTGTGGATCGACCAGTATAACACCGTGAGTACGGTAATCCCAACGACTGATGGATCACGGGCAGCTGTCAATGGTTGTGAGAGCGGCGGTAAGACGGCTGCGGGAAGTTGCAAAAGGGAACAGACATAACGAGAGCAATGTATGTTGGCGCACGGAAATGTAGGATGTAGCCCGAGAAGCAACTAACAAGTTGCTGAATACAATAACACAAACTTGCATTCCACAGGCATTGAAGAGAACCAAACATTACACTATAAATATGGATCCCTGAATTGACAGAACATCTGAATAAGAATGCAACATACAAGGAACAAGGCCGCTGAGCGTGTGTTCTACAACGACTTACAACTGACACAAGAATGGCATAATCATTTCACAATAACTTCCAAAACTCAAGGCAAATGCTTGAATATACAGAACTGCGCCACATCCCAAGAAAATAAGCACACTGTGCTTACAAAGGGGAATGGTAACAGGCCACTGAAAGTGATGAAGACCAATGAGTGTAGGCAGGGCTTGAGGCAAAACTTCGATGAACTCGCAACCCAAGACCTGGAAGAAAACCACATGACACAGGATCGACAGCGACAGCGTGGGTGATAGACTAGTGGCATGGGCAACAACGATGGAGAGAGCAACCGCTGGGATGGCCGTGGTGGCGCCAGCAGTGGCGGCCGGTCAGGCCACTGAGACGATAGTGGAGGTTCTGACAGCTATGGTGGTAGTGTCAAGTGGGCCGTTGATGACAACACCAACAGGAGAACTGGCGTCGGTGTCGATAGTGCTGCCAACATGCCCATTTCAGGACCAGCTACGTTTGAACTGACAAGTGTGCTCACCTTGTCGGCAACAGGGGTACTGATGCCACGAGGGCCGATCATGACAGAGGCAGCGGTGACAGTACGAACGAGATGGCTGATGTCATCAGGAGGGCCTGTCGTGGTAGATACAGTGACAACAGGACTGACAAAAACGCTGGCGTCGTTGTCAACAGGCTTCGCAATGACAGGAGGGGTGGATGGGACAGGGCAGGTTGCAGCAGGAGGTCCAGCTTCGACAGGAGGGCTAGCTGCGACAGGGTCGGCGTCGACCACAGGGATACCGTGAAGGCCGGCGTCTGAAGGCTAAAAGTGCAAGAGCTGGGCTGAGAGCAGAGTTACTCCCACCAAGCAACTCTCTGAGAAAGAAATGCAGTGCTGCATGATACGAGTGTATTGCAAACAACCGGTCTGAAGGCTTGCCACTCACAGAACTGGTACATGACGGATCTGGACACTGTTCTCAAACACACTCACTCGAATAAAGTGGGAAAGACCTTATGTCACTAACTATAAAATAAGTAAATCAGTACCCACTCGGCAGGGCCGAAAACTAATGTCACTAAAAATGCTGCTATAGCTGTTCCACCAGTAAGCCATAGTTTATTTTTTGTAGACGAACGTCTAGCAGAAACTGACAACACAAACGAATAAAGTGAGCACTTCCTGTGTACCTTGTATGCTATATGCCAGCAAATGCATCTCCAGCTGTTGACGGTTTGTGCTCCAGTCCTCTTTCTGGCCACCAAACATCTTAAATGTCGGCACAAATATGGTGCGGCTTGACAAGACATTCTGTAAGGTGGCGTGATCTTCTGACCTTCATTTCTTACATATTCCGACCTCACCATCGTATTCTGCGTATCAAGACGTCTCATTCGAGCCCAAACGCGATATAGTAGAGTCAATTTTAGGTATTTCCACTTAAAGGATATGCCAATCTAATAAATAAATCGCAAGTGTGCACCGAGATTAAAAATTCGAGGCTGGCGTACGCAAACATTCAAGATACAACGGCCACAGGAGTTTTTGTTCAGCAGAGGCAACTAGCCCACTGGAAAGTCCGTAGGAGAGTGAGTTAGCATACAGCTGCGCCAGCCGGCCGACTGCCCAGGGACCAAAACAGTTTTTCCCAGAGAAAAGGGGTAATGGCCTGTGTGTTCACCGTAAAAGCAAAACCCACTGTATTGTTTGGAAGAGCCCCAGCATACCCATTTTTTTTTTTTTTTTTTTATGGACCTAAGGCGCAGTTTCAGAGTTCTCACAGGTGGACAGTAAACGCCTAACGCAGATGCTATATATTTCCGGATTGGTCGGCTTAAACGGAGTCGGGTAATTGGATAATTAATCAAGTTGAGTAGGCGCGGCTCTCAGCCATTCTGCCGAGTAAATAAGATTCTTAAAGTGAAGGGATAAAAGAGTTTCCCCACACTTTGTATATAAATTTCATTAACAGGATTCCTATCCATAAGAGGTACTCTCCTATTCCGAAAAGAACCCAGAAATTTGTGTATCACTTTATAAATAAAAGTTTCACTTGACATTCTCAGATTTTGCAATAAATAACATTTTCAGTTCGTTTAATGTTTTTCTTACACTAACTAGCAATACTCCAGTACCCCAGTATCCCACTAGTTATGTAAGAAAACAGAATATTTTTGTGTCTTTTCCTTACAGCAGGCGACTCAGGGAGATATTTATTGCTGAAAGTTTTTTAGACATTTGTTGTTGGTACTACTTCTGTAGTAGTGTGGGTTGGAAATTGCTTCTTGCAGGAGCCAAAGGGTACTTGTCAGATCAATCCGGTGCCAAACTCGCCAACATAACACCCACACACTTACAATTCTTTCCACCCGAATATCTGGATCCCCTTAGTGACGCCCTGCAACAGTTTCTGAATATGCTGCTTCTGTAGCTGAGCAACTTAACGCAAATATAGCTCTGACGCTGGGACAGACACGATAATTCAAAAGGACACTCAGACCATACGCGAGAATACCTCGTTAGTTGTGGAAATTGAACTGTCACCACCGTACAGAAAACTCACCAAATAACCACTAAAAACAATGCAGACCAACAGCATCAGTTAACGTTATTAATTATACAACAATATATTAAGGGATCGACCGAACTATACAGAAAATAGAAAGCATAGGAAAATAGAACTCCCAAGAAACTTGTGTAATGAACTTGCATCTGGTGAAAACTGAGACGCCATGCAAAACCATCTTCAGATGAACACCTACATAAATCTAGACAACCATTTTGACACAGCTACTACGTAGGAAGATTTGCAGATTGCGACTGACACCACTGAATATAGACTGTGACAACACATTAAGCGTGAATACTCTACCAAATTAAATCAAACTTACACACAAGCGAAAATCAAGTCGTTTTCAAACCGCTAGAACTATTGAGATAAAAAATGCAATACTTCTCCAGCAAACAAACCAACACACAGGAAAACAGAAGTGAAGAACAGTCTCATTGACATTTTCAGGGAGAAAAGACTACTTCAAAACGCACTTGAACACACGCGAGAATCGGATTCCTCACCATTGTTTCATCCTTCTTCTTGGTGGTGCGCTCTATAGTAAATATTAATCCCACGTTGAAGTAAAAATCTCTCCATTCATCGGACAGGTTCACGAATATTTTATTTCAATTATGGAAGACCATCCCTGATCACTTGAGAACTACAGAAATAAGGACGAAGGGAGAAAAGACTACTTCAAAATGCACTTTAACACACGCGAGAATCGGATTCCTCACCATTGTTTCATCCTTCTTCTTAGTGGTGCACTCTATAGTAAATATTAATCCCACGTTGAAGTAAAAATCTCTTCATTCATTGGACAGGTTCACAAATAATTTATTTACAACCTGAAAGATCATCCCTGATCACTTGAGAACAACAGAAACAAAGTACACTGCAATGCTAGCAGTACGGAGGAGAGCTCATCCCAAATGATTTGTGGAGCAACACCTGTGGGGGCCGCACCATTGTTTCATCCTTCTTCTCAGTGGTGCACTCTATAGCAAATATGAATCACAAGTTGAATTAAAGAACTCTTTATTTGTGTCACAATTTCACAAATAATTTATTTCAAATCAGAAATATCATCCCTGATCACTTAAGAGCAACAGAAACAAAGGTCACTAGCGTGCTACCTATACAGAGGAAAGACCCATCCCAAATGACATCTGTGTGAGCCGCACTATGTGAAGTAGCTTCGAGCACTACAGAGATGATGACATAGGGAGCAAATCATCCTGGCTCGTCGCTGCAGGTTCCTATGGATGAGCTAAAAGGACAGGCAGCTCCTGGCTCAGAACTGAGTAAGCGACTGACTGCCTACCTGAGGTTGTGCTTCATCTTATGTACCCACCAGGCAGAAGTACGTCTGTGATCGCGGGACATGCGGATAGTGCTTGTTTCCTCGATAGCAGCACCGCTGATTTCCTGGTGCGTGCACTGCTTGAAAGTGTGGCTGGTGGCCCCTATTGGAGCCTTCAGCAGAGACTGTGTCAGCGAAATGTTTGTATATAGTGTTGCGTCTATAAAATGTGATGTCCTTATGATATTAATAAAGTCTCCAGAGGAGAGACAGCTGCACGTGACGTGTAGGGAACCCACAAGGCGAAGGCGTCGTATATGTAGTGGGCATGCTACTGATATCCCACAAGCAGATGAAATAATAAATGAAGTAAAAGAAGTGAGGGAAGAAGTGAAAAACAAAACAGGAAAGGCTAGGAGAGTAGTTGGACAATCACTGAATGAGGTACATGAAGCCAGGAAAGTAGCTCAAGAAATTATCAACCAAACAGACCAAATAATGGAATCCCAAGACGAGACGAAGAAACTAACCCGTAAATCTGAAAACGTTGAACAGGAATAAGAACAATTTTTGGATATGCAACAATATCAAACAGAAATGCGTGAGTGGCAGGAAAAGGTGGAGAAATGGGTTGATAACAATAAGGAGAGAGGTGGGAAGATCAAACAACAGATTGGCAAGAAGTTATAAGTGCCACGAATCATTTTAAACACGCAAAATAGTTAAGCAGTAGAAGAAGAAATACATAAAGCAGGTGTGGGTTCAATCACTACTTACGTTTCAGAACAAACAAGAAAGCATCAGTGAGTGGCAATGGAGAAGTGATGAGTCAGATAGGAATTACAACTGACTTCAAGGAAAATGGCGGTTGTTAACCTAGAAGACAGGAACGAGTGAAACACATCATTGGGTATCACTGATTAGAAGTCGTGCTCGTGGCAGAAGCGAAATTAGTTCTGGAAACAGTAATAGCAACAACTTTCATGGTAACTCAAGAAATGAAGAAACTATGAAAACTTCACAAACTGCCAATAGGCCACGTATCATAGAAGAAGAACCGTTAAACTTCAAACATTTTATCTTGGTCTAAACGTTCAAACATTAGAAGAATAATGAGAATACACATCATCTCAGAACCAATACTGCTCAATTTAATCTATCACTACCATCTTCATGGCCTTTGGAATACAAGCTAGAATTCGTTTGCACACCTCAAAAGGAGGAACTGTAGAGAAGAAGAGAGGGATACAGGAGAGGCACCACAAACAGAGAATTTAGGAATGCTTTCCTAACGATTTATTGACCATGAGAAATGCAGGAGTGGATGAAACAAGAAATAGTAATGTGCAAAGATTTAGTAGCACCCAGCTTCAAGAGACACGAAATTCCTTAAAACAATAGAAAAAAACTTCTTACATGTTCCTTGTAGTACAGGCGAGTTCATTCGATTCTGTTACATGAAACTGCTGCTTTATTGCCAGAATGAGGTAGCAGGAAGATGAAGCAAAGATGTTGAAGCATTTAAAAGCATGCTACTTGCTACACGGGATTGAGATAGGGAAGAGGCAGTAAGCACTGAAATCATAGTTTGAAGAAATGCGTCTCTGAACCCTCACCTGTACATTACACATTTATTTTCAACCAGTTTGAGTTAAGTAACCATCTTTACAGGAGGACTATAAAATTTAGAAACAGGAAAAACATTTGTAGTAATACAGACAAAAGAAGCACATGCGCGAATAACAGCCAGTGAGGAAGTACTTACAAACCTGTGCAATGATGAGTCATAAATACAATATCTCCAATCAACTCCAACCATAAGTTCACAAAATTCTTCCATAAACTCCGATGAACTGAAATTATTTCGTCTGATACAAATACAGTACTGTATAAAACGTAATCCTTACCTGTCACACCTGATTATTTCAAACTCAAAACTAAACTCCCCCCAGAATGTTACGGACGCCCAATGGTATCGACCGGCCGCCGTATCATCCTTAGCCCGAAGGCGTCACTGGCTGCGGATAAGCAGGGGCATATGGACAGCGCACCGCCCTCTTGGCCGTATGTCAGTTTACCAGACCGATATGTTTATTACAAGTTCAATGTCAAAGACAGTATTGTCAAAGATCATGGAATACAACAATCTGCCGTTCAGAGAGTTTAGGTCGCGTGTTGTAGTCAAGGTTGGCAGACGTCAAAATCTTCATCAACAAAGATGCCATCCGAAACATTGCTACATTTTTAGGATCAGTAGTTGCGTTACATCTAATCGTAACTATCGCATGAAGACAATATTACTGGATGTGTTTAGATGTACATTATGTGATTAATGCGTATGAAGCAAGTATTTACCTACAGAGCTGCCACATGGCGGAAAAAACATAATCACATTTCAAAAATAACATAGTGCAAAGTACATCATGCCTACAATAGACATCATAGGATCATTTAAAAATCTGTACGGTAGGTTACTGTGACACCTGTTAAGCCTTTCAGAGTCAGTCAACTAATTTTGGTTAAGTATCAATATGTGTCAGAGATGATATTAGAGGAAAAAGGAGCAATAACGAGACATGATCTGCATCCAGCGATTAAAGTAACAGTAGGAGATGTACAATTAAAAGAGATGCTCGACAGCTGAGTTAAATTTCGGAGGAGTCTGACATCATTTCAAAGATGAGTTAAGAATGTTTGTTTACCTGTGCTGCCTGTGATGAGAATCAATATACCATGTGGAACATGATTTTGAAGGAGATTCAAGATGTAATGAATAAGATTCCACTCAGTACAACGATGCGGTACTTGACTGTCTTAAGCAACCCCCGGCCACCTGACAGAACGAGGGAAATAGTACAAGTAGATTTTCTACCACGGATGCAAGAAAACAACGTAGGGAATTGATCGACTGGGCAGTCCCAAAAATTCAAGGAGCAACCTAGAAGACAAAGAATCATGCTGTTAAGAAGGCTAGAGTGTGAGAATATCATGTAGGGCAAAAAGTACTAGTAATATTTTTCCAACTTTCAAACAAATAAAGGAGATTATGTAAGAAATACTTTCTTGTGTGTAATGGACTGATAAGGTTAGGAAGAATTTCGAAGGTCAGTGCGTTAGAGTTGGAAACAATTAAACCAAAGAGCTCTGTTGATGAGCACCACTTCAGCCACATCAAAACAGTCTTGGAATAAATACAAGATAAGGAGACACGACAAGCAGTTGAGGCAAATTAAGATTTTATTTCCAGATACAACTGTGTATGAAGTTATAATGAACAGTTACGGTGTGCATGATGTATGATTACAATAGATTCTTTGTGTGTAAGAAGCGGCATAAGGTCTAGAATTACAGATATATCGTAGTAAAAGGGTACCCTCTCTGAGAATGATGATGTCTTTAAATAAAAACTTATTTATGGCTAAGAAGGTGATATCGAAGTTTTCTGCGATGAATCAACGTCCACAAAGAAGAGTGATGAAACAGGGATATCACAGGGATGCGGATATCCAGATATAATGCTGTTAGGGATGAGTTGTGAAAGTAGGAATGCACCTTGTGTCTGGTTGACTGCTGCATTGAGAGGTTGCTTGTTGATCCAATAGACGTGGTGTTAGTACTTTCAAGATTTTTTGTGGTTGCCCTGAGTTGGTAAGTAGTGTTTGACCAGATTTTTTTGTGTATTTCGCCAGTGGTGATGGAGCGTTTTGGAACAATGGGCTACCATGTATTTTGTGTATAGGTTATGGTCAAAGTTGTGGTAGGAGTTTGTTTTAAGAGGAAGCGAATATATTTTGATGTAGTTCAGTGTAAGGGCTCTTTGAATAAGTTGATAGTTTAATGGGGACATTTTTTAATTTTTTTATAAAAGCACAAAATGTGCACGTTACTGTAGGGTAAGTAAGATTTGTTAGCTTACGAGCTATCGAAAGGAGGACCTAAGAAGAAAAGAGTAAAAGGTACATATTGGTGAGTTAGATGAACATAACTCTACAGAATCGTATAGAGAACAACAGGTCCATAATCTCGATCTGGAAGATACTGTAATAATGTGTTTTGAATATTAGCTTATATAGAAGTTCAGCGGAGTGGAGACGCATAAGAAGAAGGAGGTCACGGTGTCACAGAATGATCACAGACACGGCAGACATTCACAAAGTTAAGTTCCCATGTGATACAGAAAGGTAATTTAGAAATTTGATGCAATAATTATTGCTACGTTTTCTGTGAGATACCGTTCACAGGTGAGGGATACGGCATGGGCAGCACATCAGAAGAAAAAAAAAACAATGTGACAAAAGTGTAAGGAACGTACCAGACACAATATGATAATAGTGGAATAGAGGCATGAAATACGCTACTGGCCACTAAAATTGCTACAGGCGCGAAATTTAACCGACAGGAAGAAGATGCTGTGATATGCAAATGATTAGCTTTTCAGAGCATTCACACAAGGTTGGCGCCGGTGGCGACACCTACAACGTGCTGACATGAGGAAAGTTTCCAACAGATTTCTCACACACAAACAGCAGTTGATCAGCGTTGCCTGGTGAAACGATGTTGTGATGCCTCGTGTAAGGAGGAGAAATGCGTACCATCACGTTTCCGACTTTGATGAAGGTCGGATTGCAGCCTATCAAGATTGCGGTTTATCGTATCGCGACATTGCTGCTCGCGTTGGTCGAGATCCAATGACTGGTAGCAGAATATGGAATCGCTGGGTTCAGGAGGGTAGTACGGAACGCCGTGCCGGATCCCAACAGCCTCGTATTACTAGTAGTCGAGATGACAGGCAACTTATCCTCATGACTGTAACGGATCGTACAGCCACGTCTCGATCCCTGAGTCAACTGATGGGGACGTTTGCAAGACAACAACCATCTGCACGAACAGTTCGACGAAGTTTGCAGCAGCATGGACTATCAGCTCTGAGGCGATGACTGCGGTTACCCTTGACGCTGCATCACAGACAGGAGCGCCTGCGATGGTGTACTCAACGACGAACCTGGGTGCACGAATGGCAAAACGTCATTGTTTCGGATGAATCCAGGTTCTGTTTGCAGCATCATGATGGTCACATCCGTGTTTGGCGACATCGCGGTGAACGCACATTGGAAGCGTGTATTCGTCATCTCCATACTGGCGTATCACCCGGCGTGATGGTATGGGGTACCATTGGTTACACGTCTCGGTCACCTCTTGTTCGCATTGATGGCACTTTGAACAGTCGACGTTACATTTCAGATGTGTTACGACCCGTGGTTCTACCCTTCATTTGATCCCTGTGAAACCCTACATTTCAGCAGGATAATGCACGACTACATCTTGCAGATCCTGTACGGGCCATCTGGATACAGAAAATGTTCGATTGCTGTCCTGGCCAGCACATTCTCCAGAACTCTCACCAATTGAAAAGTTCTGGTCAATGGTGGCCGAGTAACTGGCTCGTCACAATACACCAGTCACTACTCTTGAGGAACTGTGGTATCGTGTTGAAGCTGCATGTATACGCCATCCAAGCTCAGTTTGACTCAATTCCCATGCGTATTAAGGCCGTTATTACGGCCACAGTTGGTTGTTCTGGGTACTGATTTCTCATGATCTATGCAACCAAATTTCTTGAAAATGTAATCAAATGTCAGTTCTAGTATAATATATTTGTCCAATGAATACCCGTTTATCGTTTGCATTTCTTGTTTGATGTAGCAATTTTAATGGCCAGTAGTGTAAGTATAGAACAAGGAGCGAAGGAAGAGTAAACAAGAAAGAATGAAGGGCAGAAACTACAGCATAATCCAGTTTCATACAGCATAATTGCACAAATTACTGGTGATGGTATTGCTATTTACCGACATCTAATTTCTTATTTGCTTGGTGGAATATAGCTAACAGTTGCACTTCAAGCATGTACCTAATTACGTTGTTTCTACAGGATGCCATGAGTGAGGTTAAATAAAGATACGACTAATCTACTAACATAATAGTGAACGCATATTGAGTACCTGATACATAAGAAAATAATGTGTGATGGCAGCAATGGTTGCTAAGAAAATTGCCTGCTTAATAGCTGATTAACTTCATGGTTTAATTACTGCAAGGGATGTCAAGTTCGATAGTAACACATTACGTAAGAATGTGAGAAGTAAATACATAGATTTTAAAATATGTTTTCATTGTTGTTGTCTTAGGATAAGTTTTTTGATGGATCAGGTTTCGATAACTATGCTGGGTCACGAGTGTAGGTTGGGGGGGGGGGGGGGAGAGTTCCCGAAACAGCCAGGGGGCGAGGAAGATGGCTGAAAATGGCATGGTGGCTACCATCAAGTCAAGCTGTAAGATGCACAGCAGGACATTGGGTGCCAACCAGTAACATACACTAAGGACAATACACACCCATGTTCGAGGGAGAACTCGAACCCTCGACGGGGTTGGGGGGGGGGGGGGGGGTGGAAGCCGCGCAAACCGTGGCAAGGCGCCCCAACAGACCGCGGGACTACCTCACGCGGCCCTGCGGCATTATTATCGTTATCGACTGGAGAATGAAAGGCAAAACAGCGGGGTGGAAGCTCATCTCAAAGATGGTCCCACAAGAGTCCGACGTCAGAGAACTGCAGAATACCAAAACACTGAACGTACCGTAACTCGGGATAAAAATGTTGATGTTTACACTGGCAGCCTGCTGTTACAAGAGCGACGGTATGACTTGTTCTGTTGGTTCTCTGTACACTAGGAAATGAACAATTCCTTGCAGCCTTAATTGTACAGAGGGATTACATTAAAATGTTGACTAGGTATACCTCTTCTCCTTGTGGAAGATCTATAGTGTAGCAAGTTCACACCACTTTGCAGTACTGTGCTACAAGGCTACTGTTCTATTAACATAATTTTCTCTCCTAGCGATAGCACCCAGTTGCTATCAACCATGGTAAACAGTATTGACCGGCATATCCACTTCAATCTAAACACATGGGTAGCAAGGACCTACCTATTCGCGCTACTCCAGAAATGAGATGTTTTCTTGTACATATACATCTACATAATTACCCTACAATTCTCAATTTAGTGCGTGACAGAGTGTTATCCAACCACCTTCAAGCTACTTCTCTACCGTTACATTCTCGAAAAGCACACGCGAAAAACAAAGACTTAAATGTTTCTATACGCGTTCTCATTTATTTCGTTATGATGATCATTTGTCCTTGCGTAGGTCTGCGCCAACAAAATATTTTCACACTCTGAGGAGAGAGGTGGCGATTGAAATTTCATGAGAAGGTCCTGCAGCATCGAAAAACTGCTTTGTTTTAATGATTACCACCTTAGTTCGTGGATCGTATCCGTGGCACTCTCTCTCCCCTATTTCCTGATTACACAAAACAAGCTGCCCCCCTTTGAACCTTTTTCGATGTCGTCCGTCAATCCTATCTGATATGGATCCTGCACCGCACAGAAATACTCCATAAGGGCGGACAAGCGTACTATAACTACTTTCTTTAGTAGACCCGTTGCATTTTCTAAGGTTTCTGCCAATAAATTGCATTCTTTTGTTTGCTTTCTCCACAAAATCATTTATGTGATCATTCCACTTTAAGTTATTGGTAATTGTGATCCCTGAGTATTAAGTTGATTTACAGCCCTTAGATTTTTGTGATTTCTTCTGTAAACGAAATTTAGCGAATTCTTATTTGTACTCATGTGGATGACTTCACACCTTTTGTCATTTAGAGTCAATTGCACTTTTTGCACTATATAGATATCTTACCTGAATTCGTTTTGATCGTCTAATGATTTTATAAAGATGGTAAATGACAGCATCATCTGCAATCAATCTGAGAGGGCCGATCAGATTGTATCCTAAATTGTTTATACAGATAAGGAACAGCAGATGGTCTATAGTATTTCCTTCGAGAACGCCAGATATTACATCTGTTTTACTGTTTCCGTCAGCTGTTACGAACCGTGAACTCTCTGACAGGAAATCACGAATCTAGTCACACAACTGAGACAATACCACACAGGCACCCAATTTCATTAGAAGTCGCTTATGATGTCAAAAGCCATCTGGAAATCTGAAAACGTGGACTCAACTGGACATCCCCTGTAGACAGCAATCATTACTTCGTGGGAATAAAGAGCTTGTTGTGTTTCACTAAAGCGATATTTTTTTGATTACGTGTTGAGTATTTGCCAATACATCGTTTTCTTCGAGGTAACTCATAATGTTCGGGCACAGTTTATATTCCAGAATCCTACTGCAGACCGACGTTAGTGACATGAGTCTGTAATTCAGCAGATCATTCCTATTTCCTCTCTTGGGTATTGGTGTGACTTGTGCAACTTTCCAGTCTTTGGGTACGACCTTCCTACAAGCGCGTAGTGTTGTTTTATTGCTTAAACGTGAAGCTATTATACCAGCGTACACTCAAAGTAACCTGACTCGTACATAGTCTGGACTGGAAGCTTTGCCTTTCGTAAGTGTTTTAAGGTGCTTCACTACCTCGAGGATATGTACCTCTACGTTACACTTCTGGGGTTCTTCTTTATTCGAATTCTGTGTATTTATTTCGTCTTCTTTTATGAAGGATTTTCGAAGAACCATATTTAGTAACTCAGCCTTAGCCGCAATGTCATAAATAACATCACCATTTTCACCGTGAACTGAATGTATTAATTGCGTCTTGCCACTGGTGTACTTTCTGTACGACCAGAATCTCTTTGGGTTTTCCGCCATATTTCGAGACAGAGTCTCAATGTGGAAACTATTAAAAACATTTGGCATTGAATTTCGTACTAAATGTCGAGCTTGAGTAAAACTTCGCCAGTCTAGGGGATTTTGCGTTTCTTTCTTTTTTTACGTGTTTTTTCGTTGTTTCTGCAACAGTTTTCTCACCTGGTTTGTGTACCATGGGGGATCAGTACAGTCTCTTATTAATTTATGTTGCGTGTAGCTCGCAACTACAGTCTATATTATGTCTCTGAAGCCAAACGCCATATGGTCTACTTTTACATTGACTGGAGGGAGTGGAGAATGTCTCTTAGGAAGGCGTCAAGAGAAATTTTATCAGCATTTTTGAATTGACGTATTTTTGGTTTATTTTTGGTGGATTTGGATGTTACGGTATTCAGTCTAGCTACAATCATCTTGTGGTCAATAAACCCTGTAACTGTTACTATCTTTTATTCACCGCGATTGCTCCTCCAAAAGCTAGTGAATGACAGTACGTGCTATGTCATATGCGATAGAGAAATGGAATGAAAATTTCCTACTGCAGAACTTAAACCTACGTCTGTGTTTATTCGGTTTTGCTTGTCAAGACTGAATAAGAACATATGGTATCCAATAGCACATTACATTCACAAAATAAATCATCTGGAAACGTAAAGAAACTCCATATTCACCAGAAACGTGTTTGCTAATCAAACCATAGCAGCTGCCTTCAGTCAGAAGCTAACGAAAACACAAAAAGCAACTCGGTACAGGAAACAGTAAGGAGGTTTGGCCAAAAGTAATGCTCCAAAATTTTTATTCTTTACTCAAAATCGGTTGAGCTATTGTATGTCACGTGTCTTACTCGGTCGACCTTCCCACTTAGTTGACGCAAGTTGCAACCCTGTGCCAGTAGAGTGTTCCGAAACGTAGCGAGTTACGTGGCTGTGTGTAATGTAACTACGTCGGTGCTTGAGAAACAACACACAGTAATCGAGTTGCTAACCACAAGAAACATTCGTCCACATACGCAATACCCTTTCCTTCAGCATGACAATGCCAGACCACACAGGAGCGCTGCGACATTTGCCACAATCCGACGCCTTGCTTTCACTGTCATCAGTCATCCACCATACAGTCTTGATTGGGCCCCATCCGACTTCCATCTGTTTCCAGGAATTGAGGAACGCGTTCGGGGACTTCACTTTAATAGAGACGAAGTGGTGCAAGCAAAGATGAGTTTGTGGCTCCGTCAACGAACTGAATTATTCTACAGTGACAGTATCAACAAACTGGTCTCTCATTGTGAGAAACATGTTCATCGCCAGGGTGACTATGCAGAGAAACAAACATGTCGACATATAGAATAAAGATGTAGAATTTCAAAAAAGTTCGTTTTATTCTAAAAATCTTCAAGAGTTTTCACATAAATATTTCGGAGGCATAACTTTTCAGCAGGCACTTGTTTTTTTGTGATAATATTTTAGTTTCATAAAATCAGGTTTAGTGAAAGACATATCACTGAAGGATATGAAGATGGTATCTGTTCTTTCGGACGTGTCCGAAAGAACAGATACCATCTTCATACAGATAAGGCTTATTGGCCAATTATCTTCTTAAGTGCGGATGCACTCACATTGCCCGAACTCTTACAGGAATAGGTAGACTGACTGCTACGAGTAATGAGTATAGTGGGCAGGGGCACTACAAATGTAGTGTGTGGACAGTAAGGTGAGCATATGGGTCTCACGGGAACCGTGCCAGTGATAAGTCCCTGCATTCGCGCGATAATCCGCGTCCTTGGTGGTTCAGACAGATAGAGCGTCTACCATATGAACAGGAGATCCCGGGTTCGAGTCCAGGTCGGGGTACACATTTTCAACTGTCCCCTTTGATATTTATCAAAGACAGTAAGCAGCTTAAGGTTTGGATTTCATTGTAACTTCATATCACTGAGGATCGGTGATACATATCGCCCTTGATAAATTCATTTATCTCCATTCCGTAACGCAGCAGTGTCTCCTAATGCCTACACAGTTTTGTAAAAGACCTAATATGTGACTGGGGTGCACATTTGGTGTTACATTGGCCCTGCTGTGCAGCAACAATCACTGAATAACCTCGGGGGCCTTATACGTGAGCATTACTTGTTGTTAAGTAATGCTGTGGAAAGTAACTTAGGCCTTGACACTGTATCGGCCCGAGGGAGAACTAGCTTATCCAACCATATGGATTTAGGTTTCCCGTGATGCCTCTAAAACAGTTTATCTGAGGAGCTTACGTGGCTAAAAATGCGAGGCAATAGTTTGACTTGTCATACCGTCCCTTGGAATGGAGGTTCAGTGAGTTATTGTTCTTCCCCAGGTCGGCAGTTATTAGACTCCATTGCTGATCTCAATTTATAGACAGCCAGGAAGTAATTTGCTAATGTAATATACTTCCGCCGTGTCTCTAGAAATTTCTGAAATTTAACAAAAGCGCAAACCTGCTATGGCATATTGGCATTTTGTTGCCCCGTTACAATCAGCAGTCTATGAACTAACAAATCAGTTATCTAAGCTGTCACAGCAACGTACTGGAAACAATGACGTATTGTCAAGCGTTCAGCCCACCTAATTAAGGAGATGAAAAACAGAATATTTCACGAGCAGATCGCCTCGATATTGTTTACGTTTTTATAAAATTATACGCTAGAGAGACCTTAATAATTTGAATAATTTATTTAGTGAGGATATCATGGTATTATTCCGTCACTGAGTAATGCAGGGTTAATTTCTGTAACTACTTGATTAGTATGTAGTTCATCAACCCAATAACACCTCAAACGCCATCATCACACATAAAAACACTCACACAACTAGCTAAGTTCGGCATAACCATAACATACCCGGACTTAAAATTTCGATGTAAGTAAATGTTCCACTTTAATTTTTATGAGGCTGCAGGTGACAAACTGTGGCAGAAAACAACTGTAATAAAAAGCATAGAAGTCTAGGGTAACCACAGCATTTCATTATAAGGCACATATAAAAATTTTTGTCTGTTTTTCAAATTTGTAAATACTGTCTTAAGAACGCTAATTTATGTATGTGTACAAGTAGTAAAGACCATTTTTACTGTTTAATAGAAAGACAATAATAGCCCACTGATGATGGTGATGAAACATATATGAGAAATATGAGAAATAAAATACAGGATAACACTGTGTTTTGCGAGAGGTGAAGACCATCCAAAAACGAATCTACTTGTAATCGCCGGCTGGTGTGGCCGTGCGGTTCTAGGCGCTTCAGTCTGGAACCGCGTGACCGTTACGGTCGCAAGTTCGAATCCTGGCTCAGCCATGGATGTGTGTGATGTCCTTAGGTTAGTTAGGTTTAATTAGTTCTAAGTTCTAGGCGACTGATGCTCAGAGCCATTTGAACCATTTTGTAATCAAACGCGAACAGAAGAGCTTCAACCTCAAGATGATCTTTCTATACCGTTCCACATTCGAACAGCAGGCCGGGTAAACGACACGTTTATCTTTACGCGCGAGCTCTGATTTCTCTTATTTTAATATGGTGATCAATTTTTTCTGTGTGGGCGATCGCTCACAACATATTTACGCATTCGGAAGAGAAAGTTGGTGATGAAGTTCCACGAGAAGATCCCACCACAACGAAAAACGCCTTTGTTTTAATGATCGCTACCCTAATTCGTGTATCATATCTGTGGCCCTTTCTCCCATGTTTTTCAACAGTACAAAACCAGCTGCCATTCTTTAAAATTTTTCGATGACATCCTTCAATCCAATGTGATGTGGATCCCACACTGAACAATAGTACTATAGAGGAGTGTCGGCAGTTTCTTTATTACATCTGTAGCATTTTGTAAGTGTTCTGCCAAGAAATCGCAGTCTTTGGTTCACTTTCACCACACATTATCTAAGTGATCGTTGCCACTTAAGTTATTCGTAATTGTAATCCCTAAATACTTAGCTGAATTCAAACCATTTAGATTTGTGTGATTTATCGTGTAAGCGAAATTTAGCGGATTCCTTTTAGTACTAGTGTGGATGAGTTCATTGTTCAAATGGCTCTGAGCACTATGGTACTTAACAACTGAGGTCATCAGTCCCCTAGAACTTAGAACTACTTAAACCTAACTAGCCTAAGGTCATCACACACATCCATGCCCGAGGCAGGATTCGAACCTGCGACCGTAGGGGTCGCGCGGTTCCGGACTGAGCGCCTAGAACCGCTGGACCACCGCGGCCGGCTGATGAGTTCATTCTTTTCATTTTTTAGGCTTAGTTGTCACTTTGCGCACCTGGCAGATATTATGTCTAACACCATTTTGCAATTTGTCTTGATCATCTGATGACTTTATAAGACCCTAAAGCGTCATCTTCAATCAGTCTAAGAGGGGTGATAAAATTGTTTCCTCTGTCGCTCATGTACATCAGGAACATCAGACGGCTTATAACACTTCATGGGGAACACCAGATGTTACTTCTGTTATACTCGATGACTTTCCGTCAATTTCTATGAACTGTGATCTTTCTGTCAGGAGCTACGCATCCAGTCACACAACTGAGACAATACTCCGTAGGCACGCAATTTTATTACGAATCGCCTGTGAGAAACGGTGTCAAAAGCCGTCTGGAAAATTAAAAACAGGTAATAACTTTGAAATCCCCTGTCGATAACACTCGAAACTTAATGACAATAGGGGACTAATGACCTCAGCAGTTGAGTCCCATAGTACTCAGAGCCATTTCATGACAATAAAGATCTAGTTGTGTTTCACAATAACGACATTTTCTGAATCCGTTTTGCCTATTTTCCGGGAAATGGGTTTCTTCAAAGTAACTCATAATGTCCGAGCGCAGTTTATGTTCCAAAATCCTATTGCAAATCGTCGTTGGTGATTTCTATTTCCTTTCTTGGGTGTTAGTGTCTTTTGTTCTATTTTCCTGTCCTTAGGTACGGATCTTTCGATGATCGACCAGTTGTGAATGATTGATAAGTATGGGGCTATTGGAAAAGAAGAAGAGCTTCTGTGAAGTTTGGAAGGTAGGAGATGAGATACTAGCAGAATTGAAGCTGTGAGGGCGGGGCGTGCGTCATGCTTGGGTAGCTCAGTTGGTAGAGCACTTGCCCGCGAAAGGCAAAGGTTCCGAGTACGAGCCTCGGTCCGGCACACAGTTTTAATCTGCCAGGAAGTTTCATGGAGCTATTGCATTAGCACACGCTGAAAGGAACCTAACTGATATACAATCTGGACCGCAGGCCTTGTCTTTATCAAAGGATCTAAGCTCTTTCGCTACATTAAGAACATCTACGTCTAAGTTTCTTAAGTTCGCAGTTGTTCTTGATTCGAATTCTGGAATATTCCCTTCATCTTCTTCGGTGAGGGAATTTCGGAAAACTATTTTAGTAACTCTACTTTAGTGCCTCTGTCATCAATAACACAGCCATTTGTATAGCGCAGTAAATGTATTGACTGCGTCTTGCTGTTGGTCTGCCAGAATCTCCTTGGGTTTTCTGTCGGATATCGAGACAGAGTTTCATTGTGGAGACTATTAAAGGTCTCTGGCTTTGACGTTTTTGCTAATTATCAAGCTTGAGTAAAACTTCGCCAGCCAGTTCAAATGGCTCTGAGCACAATGGGACTAAACTTCTGAGGTCATCAGTCCCCTAGAACTTAGAACTACTTAAACCTAACTAACCTAAGGATATCACATACATCCATGCGCAAGGCAGGATTCCAACCGGCGACCGTAGCAGTCGCGCGGTTCCAGACTGTAGCGCCTAGAACCGGTCGGCCACTCCGGCCGGCGCCAGCCAGTCTAGGGGATTTTGCGGTCTCTCTCTCTCTCTTTTTAATTTGACTAACTTTTTTCACCGCTTCTACAGTAGTGTTCTGTCCTGTTATGTGTACCATGCGATATCAGTACCATCTGTTTTCAGTTTATTTGATATATATCTCTCAACTACCATCGATACTACTTCTTTGAAATGAAACCACATCTGGTGTATGCTTACGTAGTTAGATTGGAAGGTGTGGGGACTGTCTCCTAGGAAGGCGCCAGTCGAATTATTTTTGAAATAGATATATTTTGCGTTTATTTTTGGTTGATTTGGATGCCATGGTGTTCAGTCTTTTAACGGAATGAGTGTCATTATTCATTGAATGGTTCAATGAAGTTGGAAGGTTTTGTAAACTATACTGCAGCAATCTACTTCGGGAGGATGAATTTGAAGAAGTCCTCAACGTTAAGACCGAATGTGGTGATATGTCGCCGACGCATTTATTACACAGGCGCTTGATGATGACTATTAAGAAGTACTTTTGACACTCGTGAATAGCACTAGCAGTAGCGTTCAGTTCACCATGGAGAAATAAGATACTTGCCAGTTTTGTTCGTGGACGTGGTAATGAAATGAAATGCCAGTATAAGCAGCAGCCTGCACTTTATGAAAACCAACAAATAAGGACTCAAATTATCATCCGTAGTTGAGAACATGTAAAACTGAAACATTTATCGGAGAAGTGAGAGATATTCCTTAGCTATAGATACATAAACACTAAAATTTCATTACAAAAGAAATATGCCAAAAAATACAATACCTGTATTCCAGGTACACATTGATTTAAAGAAAACATTATGTTAATGCATTATCGAGGGACCGCAGGGAGTACCTAATACTCATAAATAATTTGTCACCACAGCAACGATACCGTAACGAAAAACAGACATACGTCAAATAAAAGCTGGTAGTCTTAGAGGACAAGACCCCTGGAGATACTCAGTACAGTTCGGAACGAAAATAAGATAGGAGATATAGGCTGCTTGGGCAACCTATCAGCGTGGTAAACTCTTTACATAGCACTTTGATTTTGGAAGGTGTAGCACATTTATTACCCCGAATCATTTAGGAAAAAAGCTGGGAAGATTCCTTTCAAAAAGGCATGGGCGAATTCCCTCCCCTTCCTTGTCCTCTTACACCAAACTCTTCATCGCTACCCCCCGTCGGAGGTTCGAGTCCTCCCTCGGGCATGGGTTTGTGTGTGTTGTCCATAGTGTAAGTTACTTCAAGTTAGATTAAGTAGTGTGTAAGCTTCGGGACAGATGACCTCAGCAGTTTGGTCCCATAAGACCTTCCCACAAATTTCGAAATTTCTTCGTCGCTAAGGAACTCGCCGTCGTCGTTACGTTACACTCTAACTTCTTTTAGCTATCTTAGTCGGCAGAGTGACACACTTCCGCATTACACAGAAGGGCGATAAGTGATCTTGTCATATAATCGGTCGAGGATCATTACAATTGTAAAAGGCAAAAAAAGGCAAAAAAATTTCCTGTATAATCGCCATGTCTTTGCGATGGTCTAGGTCAAATAATATTACCACCGTTCTAGTGTAGAGCTGCCTTTGGGACCCTAAGCGGTCTGTGTCATTATGGGGTCCCTGTATGGTTAACAACGAGATTTTAGGCCATTCAACACAACAATAAATCCTGGAGATATAGTAAAGGATGGTAGATGATTTAAAACTGCAGATGAATCCATATATATTCTAAAAATGTATACAGATGTATGATCCTAAATCACTAGACCGACTTATCCAAATTTGGTACACGTCGTTTACTGTCAGACAACAACTGATGTTTAGGTAAGAACCACCTACACATCACAGTTCAGGAGATACTGTATGACGTCATAAACAATGAAAAGCGTGAAAAACTGCCGCAGAAAGCATGAATTTTAAATCTATTACTTCCGTATTACTGATTGTATTCGCAATAAATTTTCCAAACAGTATCCACATGAGTCGCTAAGTGCACCTTCACAAACACATCATTGTATGACATATAGTTCAAAAGATATGACGTCATAAACATTGAGATGTGTGAAAAACGCCGCATCATGAAGAATTATTACATTTAGTCTTTAATACAAGGATACTACTACAGTTGAGCCAACTCAAGGAAACCCCTGACACTTGGCAGCGCTTTTGACAGCTTCCAACTGCGAAACGCAAGTGGCTGTCGGCGAAACAGTAGCCGTCTTCAGAACTATGAAATGGCGTTGCCATATGAAGTTTACAAGCGAAGCATCTGTACTTATACGTTTGTACATTTTGCGTATTTCTTTGTATGTTTCGTAATTTCAAAGGTGTTTTCACGAATACATTGAAACGAAATTTTTTCGGTATTACGCTATAAACACAGTACATTTACTGTTTCCGTTTATAACAGAAGACTGGAAAAATTAATACCTGGACAATGTCGGGTTAGTCAGCTATTTCAAAAATAAAAATTAACGAATAAAACATGTGCGGTGCAAAGACTGACGTTGCACGGACAATCAGCATAGCGTGTTTCCTTTCTGCTCTCTTTCAGAAATAATGGCGTAAATATGATTAAAAGTCATCACAAAATGAGAGCAGCGAATCCCCGCTGCAGCCTTAAAAGTCGGTTGGGAAGTTTACATCGAATCTAGCTCTGAAGCACTCCCTCAGAGCCATCCTAATTCTGGCTTTCGGCCTGGAACATATTATCAACAAAAACGTATATACATTGATGGGCGAAAGTAACTTCAACGTGATGTGTCACTGTCAAGTAACATAGCTGCATGGAACTTTAAACTGTGCATAGAAAGGACCGCTGCAATTCAGTACAGAAGGTAACTCAATGAAATGTGCAAAGCAACGAACAGCAATATAACTTTTGTTCAAAGACAACAATTAAATTGACGTCACCGCGATTTTAAATTGTTTCCCGGACATTAGGAAAGGCGGAACGTTGCTCTTAATAGGGTGTGTGACCTCCATGAACAGCAATGCATAGTCTGCAACGTACTCCCGTGCAGGCCACAAGTTTGTTATGGACTTCTTGTGGTAGGGTGTCCCATTTTTTCACCAGCGAGGTTGACAACTGCTAAATGGTGCATGTGGACGTGCTCCAGTATGTCTCCCCAACGCATACCACACCTACTCGATGGGATTAACGTCGGGAGGACGTGCATACCAGTTCATTCGACAAGTATCTTCTCGTTCCAAGAACTCCTCCACCTTAGCCCGATGCAGTCGAGCATTCTCATCAACACGAAGAAAGTCAAAGCGAGTGCACCCCTGAAAATATGAACATGGGGAAGAATTAGGAGAATTACGGTGTCATAATATTGCTTAGCGGTGACTGTACGGTTTTCAAACATCTGGATGTCACTAAACCAATACAGCATTATGCCTCACAAATCACAGCACGTGGGTAACCAAGACAATCACGTTGAACAGTGTTTCCACCTCTCCCTACATGAGGTTACATCCAGAATCACTTCTCACACTGAATCTGCTCTCATCCGAGATCACATAAATCTGCTTGTCGTTGGTCCCGTCCTTGTGCTTTAGGCATAATCCCAAACGGTGCCTCTGATGTGGTGGTGTTAATGGAACACAACGCATTGGTCGTCGGGCAAAGAGAATAACTCCAAGTAGTCGCCGTGCCCGTGTGGAACGTGAGATTGCGTGTCTCGAAGACCTGATGAAAGTAGGTACAATTGCACCCACTACTTGACGTGAGTCCATTCTTGCCTGTCGCTCAAGGTAGCGATCATCTCCTGCTGTAGCTGACCACCTCCTCTACAACGAGCTACAGTGCCTGTAGTTCGGAACGCTCCCCATGCACCTGAAAACAACGTTGTGAACAATACCAAACTGAGAGGCTACACTCATCACATTTCACCCTTCTTCCACTTTCCCGATGATCCTTCCCCGTCTGAAGTCATTCAAAAGCTGTCTCAGGTGCAATGAAGAACACCACCACATTGCACCGTAACTGCTCACTGACTGACACCTTTCATCTGCGTCGTGTTGCATTGCCAGCCCAATTTGGCGCTACAGTTCCACCAAGGTGGCGGTGACCATGAGGAAAAGACTGAAAACCAACGAAACGGTAGCGTTCTACGAATAGTTGCGTGGAATGTCAGAAGTCTGAACGTAGTAGGGACGCTAGAAAATCTGAAAAAGTAATTGTTAGGCTCAATCTAGGTTTAGTGGGGTCCAGTGAAGTGAAATGCAAAGATGATAAGGAATTCTGGTTAGGGAGCACAGGGTTACATTAAAAGCAGCAGAAAATGGTACAACGGGAGTAGGATTCGTTATAAAAAGCAAGGTAGGACAACGTGTTACTCAGAGCAGTTCAGTGATAGGGCTGTTATCATCAGAATCGACAGTAAACCAACACAACAATTCAGGTATAAATGCCGACGTTTCAAGCGAAGACGACGGACGGATGATTCAGTACGTAAATAGAGATGAAAAATCTAATAGTCATGGGGGATTCCATTGTGGTTGTAGGGGAAGGAGTAGATGAAAGAGTTAACGGAGAATATGAGCTTGGTATTAGGTATGATAGAGGAGAAAGACTAATTGAATGGTACAATAAACTTCAGATGGTAACAGCAAATACTGTGTTCAAGAATCACAAGAGGAGGAGGTGTTTTTTGTAAAAGGATTAGAGATTTCAGTTAGATCACTTCACGGCGTGGCAGAGATTCCGGAATCAGATATTGGATGGTAAGGTGTACCCAGGAGCAGATAGAGACTAAGATCACAATTTGGTAACGATGAAAAGTAGACTGAAGTTTCATAAACTAGTCAGGAAGAAACAACGCACAAAGAAGTGGGATACGGACGTACTAAGGATCGAAGACAGGCGCTTGAAGTTCTCGCAAATTATAGATACTTGGACAAAGAATTGTTCGGCAGGCAGTTCAGTTGAAGAAGAACCGGCATCTCAAGAAAGGGCTCTCACTGAAACTGGAAGAAAAGTATAGGTCCAAGGAAAGTAGCTACGAAGAAAACTTGGGTAACGGAAGAGTAATCAGTTGATCGACGAAAGAGGGGAGTATAAAAATGTTCACGGTTATTTAAGAATAGAGAAGTAAAAATCACTAAATAATGAAAAAAGTAGGAAGTGCAGGTAAGCTAAGAAAAAATGGCAGCATGAAAAACGTGAAAAAATAGAAAATGAAATGGTTTTCGGAAGGACTGACTCAGAACACTGAAAAGTAAAAAAACCCTTCGGTGAAATTATCAGTTCGTAGCAAATGCAGAGGACAGAACTTATAGGTTGAAAGAGTACTTTGAAGGACTTTATGAGGGGGAAGACTTGCTGATGACGTGATAGACAAAAAGCAGTAGCCGATACGGAAGAGGTACGGGATCCAGTATTAGAGACAGGATTTAAAAGGGCTTTGGAAGAATTAAGTTCAAATAAGGCAGAAGGGATAGATCGGAATTTCTAAAATCATCATGGGAAGTGGCAACAAAAAGATCATTCACGTTGGTGTGTAGAACGTATGAGACCGGCGATATGCCATCACACTTTCGGAAGAACATCATCCACACAATTCCGAAGATAGGAAGAACTGTTAAGTTCGAGAATTATCACACAGTCAGCTTAACAGCTCATGCATCAAAATTGCTGACAATAATAATATACGGAAGAATGGAAAAGAAAAATTTTTAACTGTTACCCGACAATCACTTAGGCCTTAGGAAAGGTAAAGGCTCCAAAGAGGCAGTTCTTACTTGAGGTTGATAATGGAAACAAAACTGAAGAAAAATCATGACATGTTAATAGGATTTGTTGAAAGCGTTCGACATTGTGAAAACGTGTTAGATGTTCGGCATTCTGAGAAATATAGGGGTAATCTATAGAGAAACATGGATGATTTACAATATGCTCAAGAACCAAGAGCAATCAATATGAGGGGAAGACCAAGAACGAAGTGCTCGGATTGAAAAGTGTTTAAGACAGGGATGCAGTCTTTCGCATTAGCTGTTCAAGCTATACATCGAAGAAGCAATGATGGAAAAAAAGAAACGTTCAAGAGAGGGATTAAAGCTAAAGATGAAAGGATATCCGTGATAAGATTCGCTGATGGCATGGCTATCCTCAGTGATGGTGATTACAGTATGTATTTAATGGGATGAACAGTCTAATGAATACAAGATATAAATTGATAGTAAATCAAAGAAACACGAGATGAATGAGAAGAAGTAGAAATAAGAACAGATAGAAACTTAACAACAGAACTGATATCAGGAAGTACATGAAGCTAAGAGAATCTGATACCTAGGCAGCAAAACAGCCCATGATGAACGGAGCAAGGAGTACATAAAAAGCAGACTAGCAATGACAAAAAGGGCATTATTGAAAAGAGAAGTCTTCTAGTATCAAACACCGGCCTTATTCTGAGGAAGAAGTTTATGAGAATGTACGTTTATAACAAAGCATTATATGGCAGTGAGGCATGGGAAAACCTGAACAGAAGAGAATCGAACACGCTAATGTTACCCTCTGAGAGGATTTCGAAGTTCGACCGCGCGTGTGTCTTTGGACATGGGTATCGGATAATGATTTCGAATTTGGTGAAATGAGAATCTTGAATAGTGGTTACTGAAATTACTTTTGTCAAGATTTCACATTCAATAGCAAACAGGATACAAACTGGCAGAGTGCACTCTGTACTGTGTGTAGCAGCAGTTAACAATAACATACACACCAGTAAATTATGGGCACCAAATTTGCACCAAGCTCATACTAATGACAGCCACACTCACGAGCATTACTTAATCAAATACTGAAATGGCACTCCCTGAATTGCAGAACTAATTTAGGAATTGAGGGGCTTCAATCTTGACAGACATAAAAAACAGAAATAAAGATGAATAACGTCATAAATACGTTGTTTAAACTGCTCTACATGTAGCAACTTTCCTTAGTAACAGTAATAGTTCAGTTTCTTCTTAATAGGTGGAGACTGTGATGGGGGCCCATAAACTAGTATAGTTTCCTAGTCAAAATCTTTGATTAATACAATAGTAAAGACTAACTATAAAAGCTAATCATTCACTTAATTACTTTGCAAACCAGGAAAATACAACACTGGGCTCAATTAACTTCAAAAAAGAAACCTTTCATTACGGATACCAAAACTATTACCTCTTCGAAGTTGTGCATCATTTTACTTCTAACAATACTACCGTAGATCTGTTCATGAAAGATTTATATGTACCTGAACTTTTATTACCTGTGAAGCAGCTATTCTTTGCAATAATATTTACACAACCTTGCACTGTAATCCTACAAAACTATATTTTATAATCACTTGGAGTAGTTCATTAACAAAGCATCCAAATGTAACTCTAACTTTTACTACGCCTTTTGCTTTAGACAAAAATCACTTTAAAACACAAGAATGCAAGAATTGTTCATGTAAATCAGGGTACTCGGTTTTAGTAGCACTTAGCTGAAAACCCTGCGTAGGTTCGTGATCAGGATTGGAAATATGGTTCCGGATACGAATTTATGTTTTATGTGATAATTATTGAAACAACACACAAACTATCTGGTCCTTGCCCATATACAGTACATAACTGAATGTATGAAGTTTTTAAAGCAGTGGCGAGGATTGGTGGCAGACGCAATGGCGGCTAACATTATTCACCGCTCTTGATGTGCGAATGCTCTAAAATTCTCCTCTTGGCGTCGGATTTTCAACACATTAGAGCCATTCTATTATTCCGTTAACACCAAATAATAGCCAGATCAACATCCGAGGCAAATCCCTTCTAATGCAGCTTCTAATTGCCTCTCTTAGCACCGTCGAGGTTTACCTTGCTAAGGCTAGCCACATACTGTGCATCGTTCACACAAAGGAGCCGCTCAGCTTGACCGCAAAACCCACCCTTTACATCGCGCCATGCCACTTTCGTTATATGTTACAAATGCAAATGCCCTAAGCATGAACCAACTTTTAACAATTATACACTTTTTTTATAAACGTATTCATATTATAATAATTTAAAATTTCAACAGATCTTTTGCCTTTTTTCATATATGCATTACTAAGCTGTACTTTCTTGCCACACATCAAGGAGTTTAAACAAGACAGAATATGCATTTATAAAATGCAAATACAAAGTTAAATAAAATAAATCTACTACTAATCGATATAAGTGTTACACTGGATCTGCATGCAGCATTACAATTGTCGCTTCCGAGTGTGGATATCCAGAGGAAGAACAGCATTGCCAAATGTCATTCGTCTTTGTCATATGGATGCAGCGTCTGGCGTAATTGTGTGGGGCCCATTGGGTACACAACAGGATAAAGTGTGGCTCGCTACCCTGTAAGATGGACAGCAGCCATTACATTTATGACACGTTAAGGTCGATGGTTGGGTGCTATCTTCTAGGTACCCATGTCGTTATATTTCAATAGGATAATGCGAGAAAAGAAATGACTGTCGGAAAAGAAAGAAACAGTCTTTGGTCGAATTAAAAGCAAGGGCTGTAACATTAAGAGTGCAATGGGACTTCCACAGTTGAAAGCAGAGGGGAGAAAGGATAGGTGGAAAGCGTACACTGAAGGGAAAGACATGTCTGATGACGTGATGAAACAAGAAACAGGAGTCGACACGGAAGAGATGGGGGATCCAGTATTAGAATCAGAATTTAGAAGAGCTTTAGACAACTTGCGATCAAATGCGGCAGAACGGCTACATAATATTCCGTCGGAATATCCAAAATCATAGGGGGAAATTTCAACAAAACGACTATTCTCGTTAGTGTGTAGAACGTATGAGACTGACGACATACAATATGACTTTCGGAAAAACATCATCCACACAATTTCTAGTATAGCACGGAGAGGTAAGTACCAGAACCATCTCACAATCAGATTAACTTTTGGAGTGTAGCATAGTATGACTACACGGGCTGTGGGAAAATCAAAGCGTTGGAGATGTGATGCTACAGAAATACGTTGAAAATTATATGGACTGATATGATGAGGAATGAGGACGTACTTCGTAGACTCGGCGAGGAAAGGAATACCTGGAAAGCACTAACAAGAAGAAAGGACAGTGTGGAAGGACATCTGTCAAGACAACAAGGAATAACTTTCAAGGTACTACAGAGAGATGTCAGGTTCATGGTTTGTCGAGAGAAAGGCACACCACCACTTGTCAACCAATGCGACTGATGAACCCCAGCACAAAGTTGAAGCAGCATCTGTCATCATATTATTTTCTTACTGTATTCGATATGGTCATTAAATAAATTCTTTATTTGCTATTGTAACTATTGTTGAAATTTTGTTGACCAGCTATTTACATTTAGTATACATTTCGAAGCTGTACAGAAGACCCATGTGGCGGCAATAAAATCATTTCAAAGTGGCATGAACACTGGTAACTTACTTTCACCGTTCAGAAGTGTGATATAGCGTTTATCCCAAAACGTAGTAAAGTAGTGGCCGGTGATCAGACATTCAATGAATCACAATTGGAATCAACTAATTCACACTAACAAAGTTTGTAATAACATGTAAACAGAAAAATCGGAGTCGTAGTCTCTTCTGAAGACAAAGCGGGTGCTAAATATTTGTAAATTGGTAAGATACTGGCCAGTTTACGTGTCACCAGTTATACAAGTCCCATAGTGCTCAGAGCCAACCAGTTATACAATGTTACACAAGAATGCTGTACTAAAACCCAAAAAGACTATGAGCGGTTATTGAAAATAAATAAAGAAGAGCTGCAGGAATGGTATTATAGTTATTTGAGTCATGGGAAAGCATCACAGAAATGGAGGAAAATTGTATCGGCGGACGTTTGTAAGTAGATGCTATAATGCGACGGAGGTTATATGCTTTCCTTTATTGTTAATTATAGGAAGCAGACAATGAATGGTTGAAATGACAGCAGTTACCGGCGGATCACATATTGTACGATTTATTAATGAAGTTATTACCCGTTTCAAACGAACTTAAAGACACTCAATTTTAGCAACGTCGTAATACACCACAATACGACGTTAATCGCCTCATACTGAAACATAACCCTAACAATGCGGCACGAATAATTACGTCACTTTTAAACACACAGGTCTCACGCAAGTGCCACCGAGGAACGATAACGACAGTCTAACACAATACTGTGCTTAACAACATACGAATACAGCGCGAATAGTCAGTCCGAATACACTATAGTCATTTCAAAAATCATGCACACTGCGCATGAGCGACCGTTACGGTGCCGTGATAAATTTGAAAATCATATCAGTTGAGAGCGAGACCTTAGGTGTGACGGTCGTATATTTGTTTGCTGGTTCGCGTGACTGTTCCGTGAGGAATTCAGTTTTAAAATGGAAGCTTAAACCGAGTCAAATTAGATTACACTTAGTGACCAATGTACCTGAATCAAAATCTAATCCTTACGTGCAAAGAACACCCTTTGAAATAGGTGAGTGGGAATAGTGTAGAGGATCGTAGCACATTATCAACATGGTCTGCTCGTTTCTGAAACCACTGAGGTAACCTACTAAAATGGAAAGCCGTCAATTGCAACAGGCCACACATCTCAGGTTATCGCTAACGACGTTCTGAGAGACGATCGGCGAAAAAATGAGAGAAAATTGCTTCTGTCACTTCAGTTTACAGAATAATTACCGAAAAGTTAAAAATCAGAAAAATTGTTGCCAGATTGATTTGCATGCTCTGAATGAACAGAATAAAGCAGGACGCAAAATAATCGCAGGAAAACTGTTACGACGTTATCGAACAAAAGGAAATCGCGGGTTCGAATCCCAGTCCATTGCACATTTTCACTCGTCATCGCTGATACCGTGTTATGTTCCACTGCAGCAGACAGCAATGATCACCCTTTAATTTGCATAGAAAGGAGACAGTTTCTAAAATGGACTGCTGCACTTAATGAAGCATGGATACGAGATTTTGAGACAGAACCGAAGTCTCAGACCTCACAATTTAGAAGTTCTAGCTCTCCACGACCGAAAAAGTCCCTCCGTCAAAAATGAAAGTTGACACTAATGATGATCTTTGCGTATAACCTAAATAGGCTCAAAGCTACAAAATAGTGTGCCCCAGAGGACGCCTATGAGAGGCGCGCACTACAAGTTATTTCTACAAAAGTTTTGCGACCAGAAATTCATCACAGGAGGCTTGATATGTTTGTAGCTGGTGTCCTCATTTTGCACGATCTTACAGGACGGTATATAGCCTAACAGTGGAACATGGTTGGACAAGACTTCCTAATACTTGTAACGTCTAGAGAAACAAAAACAATATATTATGTAGTAATTAGAGAATTAGATGTATCATATTGTGTCATTGTATAAAATTATGTATTTTTTTTATTATTTATTTCTGAAAACGTCTGCGTCGGCGAGTAATAAAACCGACACAGAAGATAAATGTTAAACAGAGATTAAAAAAGGAACTAGTATATAATACATGTTGAATATGAATGTCTTTGTCGTCTTAATTTGGAAGTTGTGCGAGTAAGATCTCCTGTTGTTGTCGTAGAGAACGCAGAACGCCAATGTAGCATTCTTTTGTCGAGACTAAGCAATGTACGCCATTACGTGTGAATTCACAAAGGTCTGTAATCACTGAGATATTTAAAGGTTTTAATAGAGTTGTTTAAATGAAAACTTGTATTATTTATTGTTAAGCTTGCTTGCATATTATCCCATCCTGTTGAGACATTTTTCAGTTATATAAATATTATCTGTGGTGCTGAGCTGCGTGGAGAACGGAGAGCCGCTGCCGCGGCGTATTTAAACGACTTACAATATAGTCGAGCATACCGCAAGGAAGCGGTAAAATAATAGTAAAATAATATTATTTCTTTTAGCTCCCAGACTGGCAGTGAAGATCAGCAGATTTTATGATGTGTTGCAGATTGACGCGGGCTGCTGATAGGATATAATTTACAGTGCAAATAATTTAATGTACCTTCAGAATCTGATAGGAATTTTGCTGTGCTCCGTTCTGATCTGGCAAACTTTATAGTGACAACGTATTTTTTTAATGAGAGTCTCATGTTCTTGGGCTAGTCGTGGTAGGAAATAGCATTTTAACGAGAAATAAAATCCACTGCGAACTTGTGTTTTTGAACGATCACACGAACTGTAACATCAGTGTTCATAACCAAGTAATTTCAACTTTTAATCACTATGAAGTAGGGAAGATATATTAATTCTTAGCATGAGTTGCCGTTACGAAAAATCGTTCCTTAAATTGTAGGCCAGATACAGAACAATAAGACTTCCATATATACATTTTATTCCGCTAAAAGGTAATGATGATAAAGAAAAGCAAAGCACAGCATTGCTAAAAGTATTTCACGTAACTCTTTTCGTAAATGTGTTGTCACAAAGAGAATAAATAAACCAAAGAGCAACAATTTTACAATCCGCGAGAGAGTAGTACGTGAAATACTGAAATTTTTATTCTCTGTTAAAAACTTCTCATTTTCTTCCTACTCTCAGTTTGCATTTTATATCCTCTGCATATCCCCTGGCTGTTACAAGTTACGTTGGGGTTCAAATAGCAGAACTCATCCGCTACTTTTAATGTTTCATTTCCTAATCTAAATCCCTCAGTACTGGTTGAATTATCTCGCCTTCATTCCATTACCCTTGTTTTACGTTTGTAGATTACTCTTGCAAGTCCTTTGTTATCTCTGCCGGAGCGCCGGCCGCAGTGGCCGAGCGGTTCTAGGCGCTTCAGTCTGGAACCGCGTGACTGCTACTGTCGCAGGTTCGAATCCTGCCTCGGGCATGGATGTGTGTGATGTCCTGAGGTTAGTTATGTTTAAGTAGTTCTGAGTTCTAGTGGACTGATGACCCCCGGTGTTAAGTCCCACAGCTCAGAGCCATTTGAACGATTTTTTTCTGCTGGAGCTACAAAGCCACCGGTAAACCTCAATGTTTCTATTTCTTCTCCGTGAACTTTAATTTCCTATTCCAGTTCCTCCTGTGTTTCCTTCACTACGTGCTCACTGCACAGGCTGAATAATATCGCAGATAGGGAGAAAGCTTATCTCAATCCCTTCTCAACCACTGCTTTCTGTTCATGTCCTTCAACTTTTATAAATTTAGTTTGGTTTCGCTAATAATTGTAAAAACCTTTTGATCGATTGATTTTATCCCTGCTTCCTTCAGAATATCTAAGACCGTGAACTAGTAAACTTTCCCAAAAAGAGTCAAAAGCTTTCTCTATTAACGTTTTTCAGTTCTCTGTGATATGTCAAAGGGCTTGTATTACCTCGTGTGTTGCTACATTCTTTCCAGAACGCAAACCGAGGTCGTCTTCTACCTGTCATTCAGTTTTTGAGTGAATAAATCGTGTCATTATTTTCCTGCTATGAATAATGTTCAAACGTTTGGCGAGATTCACACTTGTCAGTACCTTTCCTCTCTGGAAATAGAATTATTACATTCCTTCTTGAAGACAGAGGGTCTTTCACTAAAATGTAAACTTTCACGGCCGGAAATATCATGTCCATTATAATTATCCGGGCTGTTATGCCGTGGTCGGTTGATGAATTCTGAGGTGATTCCCAACGTTTCGTCTCCGACTGCGGGAGACATCTTCAAGGGGGTCCGTAGCTTGATGGAAGGTCCAACACACACACTGGCTCGCTACTGACTGCCGCTAAATTCCGTGTCCGCGCGCCCCCGCGCCGCGGCGTGACGTCACGTGTTTTGAAAACGTCAGTGCAATTGGCCGCTGTCCGTCGCCGTCGATCGCTTTTGCCATCACCCAGTAGTGGACGAGTGGTACACATCTTCTTTAACACCGGCATCCATATACCGTTTAATTTGACGCCCTCCTCCTTTCGGTTGAAATTATTTGGGTGTTTAGCGATTTCGATTGCCTCCCTGTAGAGCCTTTCGTAGTATCCGCTCGTGGCCGCTAGTACTTGCCTCTCCTCGAAACGAATATTGTGGTTCCCTGGCTGGAAAGCATGCTCCGCAACAGCTGATCGTTCCGTTACTCCTCTTCTACAATATCCCTTGTGCTCTTCTAAACGTTTAGAAACAGTTCTTTTGGTGGTACCCACATAAACATCACCACAGCTGCATGGGATCCTATACACTGCAGATTTTTCCTATGGCTTGCGAGCGTCCTTGGCAGGCCTAAGGTATTCCTGTATCTTCCTGGTGGGCTTGTAAATTACGGTAATATTCCGCTTCGTCAAGATCCTCCCTATTCTTTCCGTTACATTTTTAACAAACGGCAGGAAAACCTTAGATTTTGCAGTAGCCTGTACGTCAGTATGATTTCTGCGTGGCTGCCTCAACGCACGTTTTATTTCGCCGGACGAATATCCGTTCTTCGTTAGTGCATTGTGGAGATGTTCCATCTCAGCGTCGAGCAACTCAGGTTCACAAATATTTCTAGCTCTGTCCGCTAACGTCTTGATAACACCCCGCTTCTGTTGTGGGTGGTGGTCCGAATTCCGGTGCAAATAACGGTCCGTGGGCGTGGGTTTGCGGTACACTGAGTGGCCCAAAGTACCATTTTCGTTTCTAAACACAAGCACATCGAGGAAATGTAGTTTGCCATCTACCTCCTCCTCCATAGTAAACTGAATTCTTGAGTTTATACTGTTCAGATGTTCGTGGAACCGGCTTAGTTCCTCCCTACCATGTCTCCACAACACAAACGTGCCATCCACATATCGGAACCATACATTTGGCTTCTTGCTGGCAATACCTAAGGCCTGTTCTTCGAATTTCTCCATAAAAAAGTTCGCAATTACGGGACTTAGGGGGCTTCCCGTAGCCACGCCATCCGTTTGCTCATAAAACCGTTCATTCCACTTGAAGTATGTGGTCGTCAAACAACACTTAAGCAGCTCTAAAATATCGGCAGGAAAGATTCGATCCAGCTGTTCCAATACATCATTAAGTGGAACCATGGTAAACAGCGATACCACATCGAAGCTGACCAATATGTCCTCCGGCTGGACCACTAAGCCATTCAATCTGCTGATGAAATGTGTCGAATTCTTTATATACGAGTCCGAACGGCCCACATGTGGTTTTAACAGCGTAGTCAAAAACTTGGCTAACGAGTAGGTGGGCGAACCAATGGAACTTAGTATCGGTCTTAACGGAACGTTTTCTTTATGAATTTTGGGTAATCCATAAAGCCTCGGTGGTAGCGCAACCGAACTGCAGAGACCTTTCTGTACACTCTCTTCAATGGAGGACTTTTTTATTAACCGCGACACAGTTCTGAGAACGTTGTTAGTGGGGTTTTTATTCAGCTTCCTATATGCTTGCGGATCCAGTAGATCCGTAATTTTTCTCTGATAGTCAGCCACATCCATAACCACCGCTGCGCTTCCTTTGTCAGCTGGGAGAACCAAAATACTGTCGTCGTCATTCAGGAGTTTTAAAGCTCTTCTCTCACCCACAGTTATATTACTTTTCGGCGGTTTTGCATTGGCCAATATTCTCACTGTTTCTATACGGATTTCTTCAGCTGTTACCGAATCTACACTGCGAATTCCTGCTTCTACATTGGCTGTAATTTCTTCCGTGGGCACAAAACGCGGACTAACAGCAAAATTTCCTCCCTTGGCAAGCACAGATGTCTCATCGTCAGATAACGAACGTTTGGACAAATAGATAACGGTCCGGGAAACGTCTAAATGCTGAACAGTCTGATTAGGTAGCAAATTATCAAACTTCTTCTTCTGTCTACTAGACGTCGTCAACATACGCTTCCCCATAGTATCATGCAGTACTCTATCAATTTTATCCCAGTCGCCGCAGCACAGTTTATTACTGATCGTAATATGGAGAGACATTAACTTACAGTTTGTGCTTGCCAAGTCCCGTCGGGTCTGCAGAATGCGCTTTCGTAGTAAGGAATCCACAGTCCGTTTGAAAATGCGTTGTGCCTTTCCCGAATAGAACAGTCGCTTTATATTCAGAAATTTCGGTATAACGCCGACGGCTCTGCAACGAGACAGGAATGTGAGGCAACACAAAAGCTGCACTCTCTTCTTCTGGAGTCCTTCCAGGCGTCACACTTCTCTTGACATCTCCTCCCCGTAGAGGCGTCTGATACTAAAATGTAAACTTTCACGGCCAGAAATATCATGTCCATTATAATTATCCGGGCTGTTATGCCGTGGTCGGTTGGGAATCACCTCAGAATTCATCAACCGACCACGGCATAGTGCAGCAGTTGTTTCTATGTGTGGTCCAAGTTGCACAGAGCTATGTTACTAGACTGTGATAAATCATGCGAAAGTTACATTTGTCCTTAAATTTGGTACACATTGGTTCAAAAACTGGTTCAAATGGCTCTGAGCACTATGGGACTTAACTGCTGAGGTCATCAGTCCCCTAGAACTTAGAACTACTTAAACCTAACTAACCTAAGGGCATCACACACATCCATGCCCGAGGCAGGTTTCGAACCTGCGACCGTAGCAGTCGCGCGGTTCCGGACTGAAGCGCCTAGAACCGTTCGGCCACCCCGGCCGGCTCTTGTACACATTCCATCACATTTCAGCCCTGGCTTCCTTCTTAGTACTGGCTTGCTATCTGAGCTGTTAATATTCATAGATACTTATCTTTACCCCAAAGGTCTCTTTAATTTTGCTTTAGACGGCCCCTGTCTGCCCCTTAGTCATGGATTCTTCTATCGCTTTGCATTTCCCCTCTAGCCGTTCCGTCTTTTGCATTTTGCACTTTCGCTCAATCTTGTTTTTCAGACGACTGTGTCACCTTTTGTCTACTTCATTTATAGCTATATGTTTTCTCCTCCATGAAATGGGTGCAGTATCTCCCGTCTCATCCATGCATTTCTATTGGGATTTACGTTTTTTCCTGTTTCTTCCTGTTCTGCTTTCTCTATTTCATCCCTCAAAAATACTCGTTCGCTTTGTATCGTACTCTTTTTACTTGTTTCAGCAAATCTTTAACTAATTATCCATTAGAAACTCTCAACAAACTATCATCTTTCAATTTACCCGCTTTCTCTCCTTTTATCTATCTGTTGTCCTACTTTTCGGTAGTTTATTAATTTTTAATCTGAAATTCATATCCAGTAAATTTTGACATTCCTGGGATTGTTTTGCAGTTTAAAATCTAGTTTAGAACCCTCTTACTTACTGCTATATAATCTATCGATAACTTTCCGTTCCTGTAGGTCTCTTCCACGTACAAAGCATCCTTTTAAATTTAGCACATTGCGAAATTCTACCTGCTGATTGACCATTTCATTTCTCTCGTCAGTCCATGATCCCTACAATTTTTCCTTCTCTTCATTTCCATACTGTCGAATTTCAAGCACCCATCAAGATTCAGTTTTCGTCTCCTTTAAATATCTAAAGAATTACTTCAGTCACTTTAAATATTCTTTCATTCTCTTCGGATCTTTGGAGTTAGCACACACATAAATTCTATCAATATATGATACAGAGTGGTGAACCCTCTGTCATGCATTGCTAAATATTTGCGGAGCATGAGTATAGAGTGGATTCATACGCATATGCACCTAATGGTTTCGGGTGGTTCACATGATAGCACCCGCAATATTTTTGCCTTACGTCAATGTTGTTCTCAAAAGTAAAGCAACTGTAAATTCTAAATAGACATATCGCCTGTATTTTTGAAAGAGAGAAAAAAAACAGCTGCAACTTTCAGTCAACAGATACTGCATTTTGCGTCGCAATAAATAAAATATCACTTATTTTATTGTTTTCTCTGTTTATTTGAGAGGTGAAAAGCTTTAAGATAAACATGAACATGGATGCTAACGATCAATTGTAATACTCTCAAGCGTGGGAATTTCAACTAAAAGCGTTCGTGACAACACTTGAGTGATAGACGGTTATTATGCAAGCACTTTATCACGTTATTAATCAAAGTAGGTATCAAGGGCAGATAAGTGCATAAACTACCGCTCAGTCAGTTTAACAGGTCGTATATCGAAGCTGATGAATAATATACAGAACAATGGTAAAGAAATCTGAGGATCAGTTATATGAAGATCAGTTTGTTTTCCGGAAGAAGCACCAGAGAGGCATTTCTGACGTTATGTTTGATTATGCAAGCAAGACTTAAGAAAAATCAAAACACTTACGTAGGATTTATCGACATGGAAAAGGGTTCGTCATGTAAAATGGCACAAGATGTTGGAAATTGTGAGAATTATGAAAGTACGCTGTAGGAAAAGACGGATAAAATACAATATGCACAAGGACAAGAGGGACCAATCAGAATGGAAGGAGAGAAACGAAGTGCTCGGATTAAAATCAGTGTAAAACAGAGAAGCAGTCTCTCGCCTCTACAGTTCATTCTACACATCTAAAATGCATTGACGGAAGTAAAAGAAATGTTCAAGAGTAGGATTACAATTCAGGGTGAACGAATATCAAAGATAATAGTCGCTGAAGACGTTGTTATCCTCGTTGAAAGCGAAGAAGAAGAAGAACGGGACTTGTAGAATGGAAGGAGCAGTCTAACGATGACATACAATGTACTGGGATTATGCCGAAGAATGACGAAAGCAATGAAGAGTAGCAGATGTAAGATTACCGATGAACTTAAACATCAAAGTGAGGGACCTTGAAGTAGATGAAGTAATGAATTATTGATACCATGCAAGTAAAACAGCACATGCTGAACGAAGTACAGAGAGCATAAAACGCATCTTAGCACAAAGTCGGGATTTTTTGCCAAGACAAGTCGTCTGATATCGAACTGTCAGCCAGAATCCGATTGAGAAAAACTATCTAAGACAAAAATTTAAAATAAAATACAATATGAGCGCATCACGAAGGACACGAATCCGAAGTGTGATGTATATATACAGACAAACAAACGATTACAACTGCAGGAAAATATGCTTAAGTCAAGAGAAAGGGTTCACAAATTATGCAAATCTATAACGCACTGTCCACTTCTGGTCCTTATGCAAGCGGTTATTAGGCTTCGCATTGACTGAGGATATACTGGATGTCCTCCAGAGGGATATAATGACGGTAACTTGCGCATTCGATCATCAAAATCCCGAACTGGTTGAAGGATGTAACGTATATGCAACCAGTATGTAATGTAGCTACAGCCAATATTGCCTATGTTCGTCTGTGAAACTGGATTCGATAAGCAACCTGAGCTATCAGTAAACGGAATCTATCCTGCGTAACACTGTGTGCGTGTTGTATGAGTATCAGCTTCACTGTAATTGAAGCCCTCAACAGGTCGCTACATGAAAAACTTAAAACTAACATTTGGATAAGCTCTCTGACTGCGTTTTTTAAAATGAATTTACAAGTGATACAGACCCTGATTTGTGCAACGAAATTTACTGGACTGGAGAACATATTGTGGTGTGTCAGTGTCTCTGTTATGGCCACAAGTTTTCCACTCACCTCTTTAGATAACTGCCTGTTTCCATGTGGTTTACAGCAATGGGCAGCAGCATGCAGCAGCAGTGGTTAAAGCTTATTGTTACTAAGAATGAATTAAATAAAAAGGAGTTTGCTTGGGTCCTGTTAACTACTATTTAATTTTTGAGAAGGAATTTTATTAATTAAGTAACTTTAAAACTTCAGAATCATTGCACTCACCTCTTTAGATAACTGCCTGTTTCCATGTGGTTTACAGCAATGGGCAGCAGCATGCAGCAGCAGTGGTTAAAGCTTATTGTTACTAAGAATGAATTAAATAAAAAGGAGTTTGCTTGGGTCCTGTTAACTACTATTTAATTTTTGAGAAGGAATTTTATTAATTAAGTAACTTTAAAACTTCAGAATCATTGCACTCACCTCTTTAGATAACTGCCTGTTTCCATGTGGTTTACAGCAATGGACAGCAGCATGCAGCAGCAGTGGTTAAAGCTTATTGTTACTAAGAATGAATTAAATAAAAAGGAGTTTGCTTGGGTCCTGTTAACTACTATTTAACTTTTGAGAAGGAATTTCATTAATTAAGTAAATTTAAAACTTCAGAATCATTATGAACAAATATTAATAATGACAATGACAAATGATATAAGTGTCAATAATGGCTGAGAGCCAAATTAAGAAATTATTTCAATTTCAAATTCACTAAGCACAGCACAATATTTAGATGTGGAGAATAATTATTATTATTTGAAGGATACGGAGGCTTCTTTCACTGGGATTATTCCAAACTCGGACTAACAAAATGGTTCAAATGGCTCTTAGCTGATCGTAGCAGCAGCGCGGCTCCGGACTGGAGCGCCTAGAACAGCACGACCACCGCGGCCGGCTCGGACTAACAATCACGAGCCTAACCCTGCAATTGCTTTTGCGCTATGCTTGCGAATTTTACCTTGAATTCCATCTTCAAGCGTAGTTAAGCCCTCTAAATCTCTGCTGGCTGTATAATTGAAATCAGGCCTCGAGTGAGGTAGGATCTGCCATCAGCGACGTGAGGGCAGCATGACATGTCTTCTGTCTCCGAGCTCTAGACTGACACTACTGCTTCCACTCTCGCAGGCAGACTTCTTCTCACAACTATGCATAGAGTCGCGCTCCCATGTTTCGCCCTCAGATTGTTACTATCAATATCTGAGTGCTTACACAATGCAAAGAATAGCGCTATGTTGTATATATTGCTTTATGTAATGGAGAGTTCTGACACACTCCTAAAGGGCCTTGCCCATAATGCTCCAAAAGTTCTCAGGTGGGGAGGCATCCGGCGACCCCGCTGCCCCAAGTAGAGTTGGACAAGCAGGAAGGCAAGCAAGAGAAATTTTTGCCTCGTGCAGGTGGGAATTATCTTGTGAAATCTAAGGCCAGAATTGGTTTGCCATGACGAACAGAAAAACGAGGTGTAGAATATTGTCGACGCAACTGAGTGGTCCATGGACTGTGAGAAAGACGGAACGGAAGGCATTCGAAGCATTTGGAATATGGTGGTAGAGAAGAATGATGAAAATTAGGTCGAATGATAGAGAAAGGAGTGGAGAAGAATTGGAGACGAAAGAAATTTATGGAAAACAATGACAAGAAGAAGGGACAGGATGCAGTGGCGGATAACTATTACCCGATCAATTCACAATTCCCGTTTTGGATGGGGCGCAGTGAGCTCTTTCCGTACTCTCCTATTCGTTCTTCTGAAGGAAGCGTCAGCGCTCTAGTCGCGCTCAGTCAAAATATGATATGGTTCCTGAACTGTACTTAGTGTACGGCATCGGATAAAACAAACTTAAATCTGCATCGTGTTAACACAATCGTCTGTCAAAAGACAACACAAACACAAGGAAAATAACTTTTCATTTATGGCCTAAAAATTCAGCAGAGCGTGTAGGAGACAAAGGACTTTTTAAACATTCACTTTTAATATGTTCTTTTACACGAAACCGTTGAATCTGAAAATAAAAAGTTGTGTTATATCTAAAAATTGAAGCGAACGTGTCATACATTAGAAATTAATACATACTTTTACAGAGATGCATCCAAAATTAAAGTTAAACTGTCGTTTTACGATCTAATAACTTGAATGTGCCGTAGATTAAAAAAAAAAAACACGTTCGGTATTAATACATGAATCCCTAGGAAAGCGTAAGAAATGAAAATGAAAGAGAGATTTCGGTGCACGAACTAATAACTAAACATAGAGAACACAAACACAGAACTGGATTTGCTATTATATAATTTTACAGACTAGTGTGGAAAAATGAGCGAGGTGGCGTAGTTGTTAGCGCACTGGACTCGTATTCAGAAGGACGACGGTTCAATCCCGCGTCCGGCCATCCTGATTTAGGTTCTCCGTCATTTCCTAAACCGCTCCAGGCAAATTCCAGGATGGTTCCTTTGAAAGGGCATGCCTGACTTCCTTCCCTAATCCGATGAGACCGATGACCTCGCAGTTGGTCTCTTCCCCAAAACAAATCCCAACCCCTAGTGTAAAAAAATCGAATTTGTTTTATAATCTAATAGTTTACGTGTAAAGCATTAGGGTCTGTGAAGCTAGATGCCGCATAATAAGTGTACATAATACCAGGGCTGTACAGTTTTGTACTGCAGCTGCTGCTCTCACCATAGCTCTTTCTAACCGTATTAGTAAAGCTTTTACGTATTTATCTACAGAACTGAACTACGTTGTTCATTAACACTTTTTCATGTGGGCGTACCATCCGATAACATGTATTTCCGCGATAACTATACATTTCAGCAGACGCCAAGAATACGCAAAAGTTGTATTATACGGGGTGTTCAAAAAGTCTCTTCGCAGTGCCGTATGATTGTTAGCCGCGCGTGCCGTATGATTGTTATAAGTTTAGTTCCTTTGTTCGTTTGTTTCGCTTTTGTCACTGTTAAAATGCTTACCATTGTAGAACGTGTGGTTTTCGTCGAACAAGTGTTAAAAGCTGCCAGTAAATACACAGTTTCAGTTCGTCAAATATTTAATTCAGTTTTCCCGGCGACAACACTCCCACATCGCGATACTGTAAGAGATTCGATTAACAAATTTCGAAGTACGGGTACAGTGACAGATGGACCGAGAAGTGGTCGGTCTAGTGGTTTTGTCTGAAGATAAACGACTCACTATTTCCGATAAAATGTCTATGACACTCTGTACCCATTCATCGGAGAACTTGTGTTAAGTGAAATACTGAACGGTTATTTTCAGCAAGATGGTGCAACCGTGCATACAGCTAGCGTTTCAATGTCACTGCTTGCTGATGTTTTTGGTGACCGCATAATTTCATAGGGCCTCCACGAACGCCTGACCAAACACCATCTGACTTTTTCTTTTGGGGTGCAGTGAAAGCAACTGTCTATAAAAACCGTACAAAATCCATCGATGAATTGAAAACTGCAATATCCACTTTCGCTGCGTCTGTTACGAAAGAAATGTTACAGCCTGTGTTTGGAAACACGATTAGACGAATTGAATTGTGTATTCAACAAAAGGGAGGACACTTTCAATATTTAATGTCAAAATTTGTAAGTAAAAATGAATGTTCAATAAATTAGTAACTTGTATTTCACTGAGTTTCATTATGGTATATTCATTGCGGCATATTCCACGCTAGGCTAACAATCATACGGCACTGCGGAGAGACTTTTTGAACACCCCGTACTACAGTATCAGTGTGAATGTCTGCTGCTCGTGCTCTCGCGGTAAAGTTCTCGCTTCCCGAGCACGGGGCCACGGGTTCGATCCCGGCGGGGTCAGGGATTTTCCTTGGTTCGGAATGACCGAGTGTTGTTGTGTCGTCTTCATCATCATCATTCATCCCCATTACAGTCGGAGGAAGGCAATGGCCAAACACCTCCACTAGGACCTTGCCTAGTGCAGCGATGCGGGTCTCCCGCATCGTTCCCCTACGCTCCGTCACGGAGTATGGGACTTCATCATCAGTATGACTTGACTGTACAGCGCCGAGCGGCCTGGGTCATTAGGGTATTGCTTAGCACTGACGGTGCGTTTGGTCACGTCTGCACGTAATCGAGGTTTAGTTCCGTGTTCTGCCATCGGCAATAGTAAAATAAACAGGTAATAAGTATTTTGTAAATCCAATGAATGTGCTTTAAGCTATAATAAAAATCACATTATAATCTTAAATTTTTAAAACTAATATCAATAAATAAACAATCTCACCAGCCAGCAAAAAGTTTGGGTATGGGTATAACAGCAGAAAACTCGTTGATCATGTCTTCATAGTTCAGACGGTTATCAGTTAGGAGGTCGGCTTCCATATGAAGAATGGACAAGGCGTTCAGTCTCTCCTCAGACAACGTAGAACGTAGGTACGATTTCAGTCTTTTAAGAGCCGAAAACAAGGGTTCTGTTGAACAATTTTATGTGCCATACATTGAAATATTCTAAGAGCAATGTCAACATTCGGAAACACTGACTGTAACCTCTCTTTTCGTAAAAATTTACTCATTTTGACTGGTATACCATTAATCTCAGAAGATTTCAAAAGTTCCTCAATATGTACACATTCACTAGGGAAATAAGGCTCTAAATATCCGTGAATTTATTTTCATAATAGTCGAAAACGCCACGAATAGATGCAATAAATCCTATGAGTGATTCATGTAATTCATGCACATAGTATCACTATTTACACTTTGCAATTTCAGATGTACACTATTAATTCTCTGGAGTATGCCCTTACACTCTGTCATCATGAATACTGTTTCTAGTCTGCTGAGGTAATTCAATACGGTTGAAGACCCATTTCGCACAAGCGACTTTTCAAACGTATTATTGGCAATATGTCTCAGGACATTGATAACGCACTCCCGGTTTTCATATAGACTTACACACGCTTCCTCTCTTGCTGACCAACGTGTTTTGAAAAACTATTTACCGTTTAGCTTCCTGGTTTTATGAAAGAAAGAAATTTTTCCCAGCGCTGCGTAGAAGCAGTGAAAAAATTATAAAGGTTTTGCGCTACATTGAAAAATGAACATGTGTCCCGACAACATCTTGCTGCACTAGTACCAACTAAATTCAAAGAATTTGCTGCACAAGGCACATAATGCGCCTTCAGATTTCGTTCTTTAATGCGTGCCAGCAAACCAATGTAGGTTCCTGACATAATGCTTGCGCTGTCATATGACTGGCCAATACGGTCGGTAATACCAATGGAATTTGTAGACAGGACTTTTAGTAGTACGGCCTCAGCTAAGTTTTCGGTCTTGTGTCCTGGGTTTGGTAAAATCAGAAGGACACGGTCAGCAGGTTCACCATTCTCGTTCACATATGTTAATAAGTAAAATAAATGATCAATATGTCAAATGTCCACAGCAGAATTTACTATTATAGAGAAATATTTAGCCTATTTTATTTCACTTATGATAATTCTTTTTATTCGTTCAGAAAGAAGGTCTATTATTTCATCACAGATTGTTGAAGAAAGATAACTTGCATGTCCCTGCCCTAGATTTCCATATCGTTCAATGTGCTCTCTATAAATGGATCAAACTCGGTTGTAAGTTCATGAGACATCATAAACTGAACATTACGTAATGAACGCAAACTTTCAACGTGTCCACGTAGGGGAAGTCCACTACTTGTCAGCTTCTTCACTATCACAAACATCCTTTTCAACACACTGCGCCAGTACATTTTTTCTGTCTCAATATATAACTCGAAGTCTTGCTGGCAGTTGATGTGGTGTGTTGTCATTTGTGTGAACACTGCTGTTATGTCTACACGCAAATGCATCTTTTGTTCCAACACAAAATAAAAATAACCTTTCTTCGAAGAAAAAAAAACTTAGTTTAGAATTCAATATAAAATTTGCAATGCCATGTACTATTAGATTGCACAGGATGGGAAAATTCGCAATGCCACGTACTATTCGATTGCACAGCGTGGGAAGTTTGATATCATGCGGGCTGCAGCACAATAAATGAGATAAACGAAAGTTGGTTTCTTCTTTTTTCCAAAAAAAGTAACTAAGTAAAGAAATAAATAAAAATTTTAAACTGATGTGAAGTGTATTTCACACATTATTAGATTTTCTGCTTATGTTCTTTTCGCATAAAAATGCGTTTAAAAATGTAAAACACTCCCAGTACCTACAAAATTTGATAGACGGGTGTCATTAAATCAAAGCTCAGATATTGAAGACCACAGTACTTTCAAATTAATTACAGTAATGCTGGGTTGATTTGATACTTCCCCGTAATTTCTACAAGAAATTTAAGTAGAGTCGGATTTTACATACTGAAGTCCATACATATTACAGTATTTCAGAAACTGCTTATCAGTTTATCACAGATTTTCTGGGGTCACGGTATTTTCATGGGGAAAATATGGTAGGGTTAAGCAGAAGCCGACAACACTCTCGGAATGATAACCTTTCTTATATTGTATTGCAGATTGCTGTCATGAGAAACTCCTTCGAATCGACAAGTTTTATCAAATGACAGTCAGGACTTCGACTTAAAGTTATTTATGTTGTGCGTTTCTAACAGAATTTTAAGCGCACTGAAACATCTTAATCGCAATTAATAGTTAATGAAAGTTACTACATGTTCCCGGCAACATCTATGTATTGCAGACCGAAAGCTATTTTTTTAATTTTGTTTTATATATATACTGGAAAATGAGAAACTAATTATACTTTGGGTAATTTCAGTGCTCTGCTACGTAAAGAATTAAAAATGGTCACCATTCCCCACACAGCTATCTTTCTCAACCCGATTAAATCAAAATGTAAATAAATCAGCCACAAATGTATTGCGCTCCCACTGGTCAATCAAGCACAAATATTACTTTTTAAGTACAGAGAACACTGATATAATACTATATGTGGCTCCTTATTTATACTTAAAATTACTTAAATTTGATATGATTTTAGAACAGAAACATCTCAAAGATATCATTTTGGTTTTTTTTTCATAGTATTCCGTATTGTGACGTTTTTGTTATGCAGATTGGTTTTCAACTATTTCGGGAAATCTCATTATAATTAATTAAACGATAATGAAGTTTTACAGTTTATTCAACATTTTTAAGTGAGAGCTTGTGTGGTTGGCGTCCTTGCGGTTCTTGTGTTGCTGTTATGTGTGAAAGTGCTTACGCGTGCTGAACACCTGGTACAGATATTCTGGCATGCTTGCCTTAAAAAGAATAAGAAGCCTCATTGTCATCTTAGTCAGACGTGCTAGTTAAAAAACTATTCCTTCGTCAAACAATAAAACCCTATGACATTACTCTGTACATTATGGAGAAATCTGTGAACCAGTGTCAGCTTCGCCGGCCACGGTGGCCGAGCGGTTATAGGCGCTACAGTCTGGAACCGCGTGACCGCTCCCGTCGCAGGTTCGAATCTGCCTCGGGCATGGATGTGTGTGATGTCCTTAGGTTAGTTAGGTTTAATTAGTTCTAAGTTCTAGGGGACTGATGACCTTAGAAGTTAAGTCCCATAGTGCTCCTAGCCATTTGAACCAGTGTCTGCTTCAGGACTTCTCCAGTCTTCTGAAAGACTATACGTCGCAGCATGTGTGTTTCTGATATCAGTGGTTATGATAGGTTCTCATACGCAGACAAAAAGGGTCTAGTGTGTATTATACACGTCTGACGAAGTAACCGACTTCTACGAAGTGTGGCAATAGAAGAGAGTGCTATCATGATAACTTCAACTGTGATACGAATCACTTACCATAGATACAACAACGAATGAGTGGAAGTAAAGTCATCCTTATGAATTGTCAAACATGTGTCTGAAACTTCTCGGCATATTAAAAGTACATACCTTCCGTAACCCTCCTACTGAGTGTTCAGAATTTTTAAATATGTATCTCAAACTTCCTACCAGATGAAAACTGTGGTTTACTGGGATCAGAACTATGGCCCATTCGCGGGAAAGTGCCATTTCTCAGCAAGTCGTTTCTCCTAGATTTGCTAGTCCCACAAAGTATGTAGTACAGTTCCAGTGAAGTTTGGGTGCCGGTAGGTGGAGAGGTACTGCTAGAAGGAAACTGTGATGACGGTTCCTGAGTCGTGCTTAATATGTCTGTCGGCAATGAACTTGCCTGGGTAGGCAAAGGTCCTAGGTTAGATTCGAGTCGCTGTACAGCACACAGTTTTACTTAGCCAGGAGAATGAAAATTCAGCCTGTAAATATGTATTTGTTTAGTACGCATTAATGTGATATGTATTTGTGTAGTGTGCTGTTGTACTGCTTCACACTGTTTTATGCAGCTATGAATGTGCACTAATGGAAAAGAGAAGGTGGCCTCTAATGTCAGCACGTAACTGGCTCTTCCCACTTAACTCCAACGGCAGCTGTTGTGTTTTCTGTCCACACACCCCGATCAGATTTCCATGAACCGTATTAATAAATAAACAATCTTACAGATTCACAACAATGTACGTAAATTCAGCGGAAAGTAAAAGATTATTTTGCAACCTACGCGTGCGACGGGGGCTGACGATATTTCATGTTTGCTAGTACGAATACATATCGCACTCTTCGTCTGTACCATTATTAAGTAATACCCCCAAGAGCACAAGACTACGTAGCGATGCCTCGAAATCGCGTTCTGAAACATTTTCCTAGCACAGTCTGACGTAAGAACGATGTGTTTTCGATTTGTACTTAGCGGGCCGCTGCTTCGATACACCGGATTTTCGTAGCAAGCATGTTTAAACACGAAAATCATCAAATATAGCACTTAATACTCCACTACATCGTGCTCCAGTACGAAGTTTATTCGGTTTTCTTCAGTCAATCTCAGCACAGAAGACGCTGAGTAACTGTGCCCTCACATGTACAGGGTGTTTCAGAAGCGATGTGCAGTATTCAGGGATGTGACAGGGACGATCATTCGAAACAAAACTTACAAGTAAACGTGGGCTCTACAATGCATACCTTAAGAGCTATGAGCAATTCTAGATCTTCGATATGGTGAAACAAATCTCTTCTCCTGCAAGCTCTTTACTTTCTGTATTTTGGAAGGTGGTAGTATGGACCAAAACAAGAAAAAATGTCCAGCAAACGTGTGATCTAAATTGCATACCTAGAAAGTTAGGACACAGGAGTTGTGTTTCAGAATAGGAAGATGAACAAATGCTCATAGTTCTTGAGGTATGCATTTTAGAGCACATGTTTACTGGACATTTTTGTTTTGTTTTGGCCCATACTACCACTTCCCAAAATATGGAAAGCAAAGAGCTTGCAGGAGAAGAGATTTGTTTCACAATATCGAAGCTCTAGAATTGCTCATAGCTCTTAAGGTATGCGTTTTAGAGTCCATGTTCGCTTGACACTTTTGTTTCAAATGATCATTCCTATCATATCCTTGAATATTGACCGTTGCTTCTGAAGCACACTGTATGGGTGGAAGCATTTAATTCGAACTGTGCGAATAGTATGATAGCTTATTACGTAATGATATGCTTTGCGTTCGCCAACTCACAACAAAATATTGTTCCTTACATAAAGTAGACTTGGCTACGCTGCTGATCGGTCTGTCACTAAAGGCGAAACAGTAAAATTAATATGGAATAAATATTCAAATAAACATTGCTTTGAATCCAGAAACACCTCCTTATGACGTCACATCTCCTGAGCTGTTGCTAGCTGAGAGAGCCAAAACAATCGACCATTGTATTGGGTAACAACTTTGTGACCTAAAGTGCCGCATAGCGTGTTACGAAACGCTTAATGTTTCAGTGTACCAGCGCATGAAAGATCTTCCAAAAACAAATCGTTTTGGGTGCAATTGGACAACGAAATGTTGCTGCATCGTAACGTTACTGCATGGAATTCTGTAGAACACTAACGTACTAGTCCAGGCTCGGTTCTTGATTTTCGATAGCAGCCTACTGAAGTTTCTTTCTTTCTATAGTCTGCTGTCACTAAATACATTTTTGCATGGTAACTCATCTCGCATTATTCATTACTGGTGTGGTGCGCCGGCCGAAGTGGCCATGCGGTTCTAGTCGCTACAGTCTGGAACCGCGAGACCGCTACGGTCGCAGGTTCGAATCCTGCCTCGGGTATGGGTGTGTGTGATGTCCTTAGGTTAGTTAGGTTTAAGTAGTTCTAAGTTCTAGGGGACTAATGACCTCAGAAGTTGAGTCCCATAGTGCTCAGAGCCATTTGAACCATTTTGGTGTGGTGCACGTGTTCGGTGCGTTTTCAAGATATTTTGGTACACGAAAAAACACTTCTCTTCTGGCTATAAGAGTATCAAACAGTTTTCTCAGTAACAAAACAATTGCCAGTTCCCAGAAACGTCGCTATTATTGCCACCTAATCGTCTCATCGCTTATTTGATATGATCTCCGTAGCAGATTATTAGTGGCAACAGATAATTTGAGCATTTCCTTTGAATAGCAGTCGTGCTATTACTGTTAAGGTAAATTATGAACTGCTGTGTAAAAGTCATGGATACCTGCTTGCTGGAAATCGAAAAGATATATTCATGCTATTTATGTTATTTATTATACTAATTTTATTTCCGTGTGGTTTTGCTAGACTCCTATCGGGCGCCTCCCTGGGTGGCGGATAGGGGAACGCTAACCAGATATGGTGGGTACTGGGGAAATAAAATACCCAGGGCGGACCAAAACTAGCAAGCCTCCACCCCTCTAACAAGGGACGGGGCTTGGCGGCAGAAGGGGAATCTGGCTGTAAAAACATTGCCAAAACAAGAGGAATGATGGATGCTTCTCAACATAAATGTTCCAGGGTAATAGTCTCCCATTCGGATTTCCGGGGGAGGCGTTTTGCGAAGGATCCAAAGGTGTTCAAGATCAGAGTGGGAACTCTAAACGTCGGAACGATGACGGGAAAGGGAAGAGAGCAGACATGATGTAGAGGAGGAAGATAAAGGCTTTGTGTGTGCTAGAGGCAAGGTGGAAGGGCAATAAGGCAAAGATCTTACCTGAAGGCTATAAGCTACTTTATAGTAATGGAAGCCCGGAATCAAGAAATGGAGTTGGAGTTATTTTGCACAGAGAGCTTCAAGAAGAGGTATGTGAAGTTAGCAGAGTAAATGATAGGATATTGTATGTTAAGATGATGTTTGGCGGAGAAATGGTAACAGTGCTGACAACCTATGCACCGCAAGCGGGATGTTCGGAGTACGAGAAGGAAAAATTTTGGTGAGATTTGGATGGAGTAATGCCCGGAATGCCAGAGAATGAAAAAGTTATAGTCGGAGGAGATCTAAGTGGTCATGTTGGCGAAAGGAAAGGTGAGGATGAGAGGCGGCAAGGAGGACGGGAGTATGGCGAGAGAAATGAGGAAGGAAAAAAGATAATAGAGTTTGCAGGCTTTTGATCTAGTGATTACCAATACCTACTTCCAAAGAAAAACTAATAACCTACAGGAGTGGCGAAAATAAAAGCCAGATTGATTACATATTTTGTAGAAGGAAAAACAGTGGGGAGGTGCGAAATACTAAGGTCATATACGGTGAAAGAATAGCAACACAACATAAGTTGATTGTAGCGGATTGTGAGATGAAAGCATGTAAAAGACAGATGCACATAAATCAGTGTGAAAGGAAAATTAAGTGTTATGTAAGTGGGCTGTTTATGTTTTCTTATTGGCAACGTTACGTAGCGCTCTGTATGAAAATCACTGGCTGTGCTGTGTGCAGTCTGTGGCCAGTTTGCATTGTTGTCTGCCATTGTAGTGTGGGGCAGCGGCAGCTGGATGTTAACAGCGCGTAGCGTTGCGCAGTTGGAGGTGAGCCGCCAGCAGTGGTGGATGTGGGGAGAGAGATGGCGGAGTTTTGAAATTTGTAACACTGGATGTCATGAACTGCTATAATATTATGACTATTAAGGTAAATACATTGTTTGTTTTCTGTTAAAATCTTTAATTTGCTATCTATGCCTATCAGTAGTTAGTGCCTTCCATAGTTTGAATCTTTTATTTAGCTGGCAGTAGTGGCGTTCGCTGTATTGCTGTAGTTCGAGTAACGAAGATTTTTGTGAGGTAAGTGATTTGTGAAAGGTATAGGTTAATGTTAGTCAGGGCCATTCTTTTGTAGGGATTATTGAAAGTCAGATTGCGTTGCGCTAAAGAATATTGTGTGTCGGTTTAAGCACAGTCATGTATAATTGTTCTAAGGGGACGTTTTATATGTCGACCCTTAGCCGAGGATACCTCACTGGAATCTTCTGATTTTTTTCTTGTAGTTTGTGTAATTAGTGTAGATTTTGTTTATTGCTAGCGCGTAATTGTAGAGAGAATCTCCTTTGTAGTTGCAGTCTTTCATTGTTGTACAGTAAAACAGGTGTGGCACGCTTGTAAATTTGCACCACGTATTTCGCAGCTTGCAATTAACTAGATATTATTTTCAGCGCTATGTTAATGTGTTCTCTTATTTTCTGTGTTATCGTGTGAAATATTGTGACAATAATGGCGTGTGAAAAACGTAACACTAGGCTCCAAAGTAAACAGAGAAATAATAGTGACGACGAGCGTAGCTAACCAGCACCGCTGTGTAATGAATTAACAGACATTCAAAGAAGTAATTTGGTAACTGTGCATAGGGAAATGGAGCGGGCGTCAAATAATGGTGTAGACAGTGAAACAGGTAGTGAACAGGGAAGCATTATCGATCGATTGGTCGGCAACAGCTCGCATCGGGAATCAGGAATGACAGAACACAATATTGCAAATACTGTAGACTCAGGTTTTGGGTTCTCACCGTTTTCTCAAATGAGTCAAGACACATTTTCCGCTTGTCAAAATGTGAATGTTGCCGGTGCAAATTCACTGCCGAAAAGCACTGAGGAACATGTTTCAGACACCAGTGCATTGTTACGACAATTAATGCAACAAATGGGACAAAAGCTTCAAAATTAGACACAATGAAACAAAATCAGAGTCAAACACAGCAAAAGCTTCAAAAGTTAGACACAATGGAACAACACCAAACACAGCAACAGTTAGACGCAATGGAACGAAATCTTCACACCACGCTTGAACAAACACTTGAAGATTTAACTACTGAGTTACATAAAATCGAATCGAAATGTCAAAAAGTCTGTAACGACGTAAAAACACAAATTTGTAAGCATTTTCAACCTATTTTTTTGCGGCATGAAAATGCATTACAGAATCACGAAGCAGCCATAAAAGAACTGCAAATTATTGTTCATGAAAATCATGAGACCTTGCAAGCTACAACTGACTCAGTTGCATCTACCGATTCAGTTATGTAACTTGCAAAAACTCAGGAAAACTTAAAGGACACAGTAGAAAGACACATGGAGGAAATTAGTTCATTATCAGAGAAAGTAGTTGAACTTTCGGATCAGCTAAATAATTTATCTACGAAGGTAGATGATAATCTGAATGACACAAAACCGGTAGTCTTTAATGACACAGAAGAGTGCGAACAAATTAGGAAATTCAAACAAAATCAGAATCAAATTAATACGCAACACCAAAGAGAAATCTGGGAAGTACAAGATCAGCTGTCACAAGTAATACAAAAATTACATATTTTAGAGGACACTCGCGCTCCAACACGGGAAGAGGGACTTAGAAATATGGAACAACCACAAAATAATAACACAGGACACTTCGGAAATTATGAAAGAAAGTGGCAAGGCACACCGAATTTTGATATGGAACCGCCGAAACGACGTAACAATGACCGATATGTGACTCGTCGACATGATGATTTTGACTATAAGCTGTTCATTACTACACGTAAATTCAAAACATTTAAGAATTCTGGCATCGACATTCATCCACAAGCATGGCTCCATCAATTCTCTCATTGTTTTCCTCCCAACTGGTCATTAGAGCACAGATTAGAATTTATGTGCGGCTACTTAGAGAATGAACCAGCTGTAAGAATGCGATCGTTCATTCACGATTGTCACAGTGAAGGAGAATTTTATCATGCCTTCCTCTAAGCATATTGGTCTCAAGCTACGCAAGACCGAGTAAAACATAGCATCATGATGATGAAACACTTTGAACAATCTGAATTTTCCAGTTTTGTCAAATATTTTGAAGACATGTTGCACAAGAATCAATACCTGTCAAACCTATACAGCCCTTCAGAACTCATCCACATTTGCTTAATGAAATTACCTGAACATTTACGACATATTATTTTGGCAGGACGTTGCAAAGACGACATTGAAGCTTTTCAGGGACTCTTACAAGAATTAGAAATTGACTCAGACAGTCGCGGGATGCAAAAACAGGAAAACAATCACTACAGGACACATCCGTCACAATTCCGTGATAACAGAAACCATAACTGGACACGACAAGTCTATTCTTACAACGCAAATCGTGACCAAAACAGACACCACCCATATGACAACCACTGGCAGAGTAATAATAGTTACAGAGAAAGATCGCATTTCCGTAGTAATGAATATGACAGAGATTACCATACAAACAGACAATATGGGAACAAAAACAATTATTATCAAGGGAGACAGAATAACTTAAGACGCAACAGTTCAGCGCGCAGTTACGATTCCGGAAGAAATTCTCCACCACATGACCGACAAAGAAGAAACTATGTAAACTACCGACAAAACGACAGACCTGAATTCCATCAGAACTGGCGGGATTCAAACAGAGCAGGGCACTCTCGACAAGGTGAATTTGTAGAAGTTAGGCCTCCTAATCCCAATAACGACGCGCGCCAACAAAGGGAAGACAATGACTTGCACCACAGGCAGCCACGTGTGCAGGCTGGCTGGGAGAAAAATAACATAGATAACCTTGAGAAAAATTCCAGTATTCTTTACCGACGTATACCGCATGATAATTACGTTCAAGTTGAAACTCTGAGTACTTTGAAGAGTAAAGGATTGCACCACATTTCACATGTAAAACCGTTTATTGAAAGATAATCTGCTTTATAACTTAGTCTTTGCCATAAACCTTTTCACTTCACGCTACTAGTATGCTTGTCAGGCTTAGAATCTGTTAACATGCAACAATGTTTGAAGTTAAATATCCAGTCAAGAACCAAGAGAATTTATTGAAACAGAAATTACGAATGCATTGTTATAGTGAACAGACGTCTCAGTGTTATTGTGTGTGTACATTCTTGCATGTTAACTGCACGATTACGTAACGACTATGAGGCTTACATACTTAGAACATATACTGGTACTGCTAATGAGATTTTAATGCAACATTTTGGTTTATTTGAAAATACATTCTGGATTTAAAGTACTTTCAGTGAGATGCCAGATGACTTAGTATTTGGTTTCTTTGACAGCTACACGATTTTATCACGACGCTACTAATGAGTGACAATTTACAATGTTGTTTTTGCGGTGTATCTGTTTTATATCTGCACAGTTTTTCTGAATTCTTCTGGAAAGTAAAACATGTTTTAGTTGTACCTTTTGTGGTATAGCTACAATGAGACAGCCTTTTTCGTAGCACAACAATACGTTACAGTATAGTACTTTCTTGATCACGGTAATGTACGTGATAACTACGATATCTATACGCATAGCATTTCGCTTTGGTTTATTATAAGGTAAGTACATTGACTTCCACAGAACTTTGCTTATGAACGACGATAATTACGACACTAGGCACATTTTTTACCAGCGCTACAGTACACATACTTGAGTGAATAATTATTTACTTAAAACATTTATTGTTAAAGATTTTTTAATTACAAAAAAAGTTTTCTGTGATACATTTCAATCCATTGCTGTAATCTGTAACACCTGAGGGTATAATTACATTAATCCTCAGGGGGGTACGCGCCTACTTTGTGTACCATGTGTTTGGCAAGCACAAGGAGCCCTAGCTAATATGGTGTTTGCTTATACAACTTTACACATCGGTACCATATTTCTCTAACACATAATTACACAGCTATCTGATCATTTAACTGAGAGAGACAAACATTTTTTTTTACTATGTCAGTGACAGATGTTTACGTAATTACACAGTTGGATAACTTCACACTTACGAAATTGTATTTTGTCTGTACTTTGTGAACTCTTCATATTTTTTCAGAACCATTGTGATACATTGAGAGCTTTGAATGATGTATTTGGTATGAGATCATGATTTTTAAGGTACGTTTGAGGTAGATGACACTATAGAAATGAGCAGAGAATATTTTTTAGGGTTTGAAATTACTGCAGAAAGCTACGACGTTTTTGAGATTTGACTGAGGTGTTATGATGTTATTTTTACTACGACGATGTGTATTATGCCTCTGAGGTATGTTTATGGTCAATAAGCTGATGCTATATGAGGAATTTGATTATGCTACGTATCTGTTATGATGAAATATTGAAGAAGTGTCGACTAATAATTATATGTGTAATAAGGTAAGGAGTAATGAATAGTGGTTAGGGACTCTGACTCGTGAAAAAGGATGTTGGAAACCAAGAATCGTACTTTAAGAGTTATGAAATGTGTGTAAATGCGTGAATGTATCACAATGCTGGCGAAAATTTTTTGGACACTGTTATATTCATAAGATTTTGTATCTACACATTTGCAACGCAAATTCTCGACCTGTGAAATTTTTTATATGAGACTGCCACTTTAGCGGAAACTGCTGTCGTAAATATTTCCATAAGAAAGTTAAGTGACCACCTGCATGTAATGCGTCGTGGGCACCCAGCTGTGTCAGATGCCTGGAGAAAAAGCCATTAGTGTGTGCTTTTTCAGAGGCAGAGGTAGAAAAAAAAAACGGGAGGCCATTATCCTCGCTATTGACATTCCTTTGTAGGAAGAATCGCAAATACGACACGCTCAAACTTGGAAACATATGATTATTCTGTGGAGCTCTTAATTTATGATATTTACTAAAATACCTAATGAAACGATGAGAAACATTTCAAGGCTATTGTCTTGCTAGGTGAGAGAAATGCCATATGCTTGCTTTATGTATTTATTTACTCATTTTGTTTAATATCTAGTTTCTAGCTGCACTGCAGCATTGGTTAAAATAAAATTTAATAGATGTACTAATATAAATATTTTATGCCTACAGATCCAGTAAATAATTTTATGATCTATTCAAAAAAACGAAGGAGCATAAAAAGACATTACCCTTCACAGGAATTGCATACAGAATTTTCTTTTCAACTACTTGGTAATTTTTTTGGTAGAATAACTTCTTGTGGTGCACTACTTTAATTACAGAGACATTAGGATGTGAATACACATTTCCCTTGTCTGCATTGTTGTCTTTAATGTAATATTTTTCTGCTTGAGCTTTGTCATGTTTAGATATAAGTTATTGCATTTGCTGCTGCTGTGTGCCAGGCATAATGCTACTGAATTTGACTTTGTATTACGCTGTTAAGCCAGTTTTACTACGGATTTATTTTTCTTGTTTGCTGCACAGTGCCTTATATTAGTTGTAATATTGCAATTGCTTTGCCAATTTGAATTTTTTGTCATTGCTGTTTGTATTAATTGTTTTGTGCTGCTGCATTGCCTCGTCCCTTAGTTTAGAATCTGAGCTCAGTAGATTTATGTTAGCTTAAGAGGGGGTAGACTATATAAGAAACTATCTATGATGAATTGGAAGAAATGCATTGAGAAGCTATAAGAAAATGGTTTGGTCTAAAAAGTATTTTGAAAGAGGATATGAACCAAAAAAGTAGGGTTTAGGGACAACAGGTGTAGGTAGGATTTTCTTGGAAATAAATGATGAGCTAAGATAATGGAAAATAAATAATGAGGTAAGAAATGTGTGAACATATAAATACAGAAAGCATGCTTGGATAGAATTTTTTTGGTGGAAACAAATGTTGAAATAAGAGGAAAGATATATGGAATGAAGTTTTGGGGTGGACTGCAGTACCAAATGTCACACTGAAAACAAACCCTGTCCTGTATTTTTGTGTTATTACACTATGTGAATTTGTGTTTTTCCTGTCTGTATGTGTCTAGCTAATAAGATTTATGTTGTGGAATTTTTCTGATAATATGTTATTTACCTTGTAAATATGCTTAGACATTACTTTTTCTTTTTTGTTTTAATGCTCATGTGTGAAGTTGATGTTTCAAAAGTTATTCTGATCTTCTATGTATTTACTTATGTCATAATTCCTGTAACACTGATGTATATGTTATTTCGATTCTTTTGTAAAGCCCGTATTACTACAAATGTTATCTGTATTGTTATGTTCTTTGATGATGTATTTTGTACCTTTGTTATTGTATTCTTACGTTATAAAATTGTAATTGACACCAGTTCATCAAATTAAGTTACTTGTAAGTTACATTACACTGCACACGTTTCTGTTGGTCGTAGTATATGGACAATATGAGAGAAGTAGGGACTGATAGTGTTTGCACGAGTGTTAATAATTCAGCAAGGGACCGGATAACAGCATTGCTGGTTCTAAGGACATTTCAAAAAAAAATTTTGTGAGTGCACAAGTGGTGGTTCATGGACTTGCTATATTATCCACAAGACTCTTCGATGGTGATTGTGCACCTGCACAGTCGCAACAGATGGATGCTGGCCGTCTCTACAAGGACTACAGTGGGTCTACACCTTTGATGACTCACCAACACCATTATTTCTACAAGGACTGCAGTGGGTCTGCACCTCTGGTGGCCCACCAATAACGTAATCTCTAACAAGACTGCAGTGGTCTGTTCTGTGATGACCTACCTACCAATATTCCTCAAAACTTCGACTGACTCTGCGGTGGGTTTGCTCTGTTGTGGGCCATTACCTGTCAGCATGTCAAGAGTCAGCACTGTCTTTCCGTTGGAAGGACAACACTACTTCTTCAAGACTGCATGGAAATACACTACTTCCATGTGCATTGTCTTTTAGTGCTCAGACCTTGAGAAAAGAAACGGCAGTTTTACTGTGATGAATGATCAGGACTGTCTTTATGGACTGTGAGAAAATTTTAGCTTTTGACCAACATTGTATCAATAAGTGTGTTCATTTGATTTCTTTGTTATTGTAATTATGAAAAATTTTATCAACTCATTATTGGCTCCTGCCCAAAACAATTTGTAAAATTTTTTGTGGGGAGCATGGGGGCTATGTAAGTAAGCTGTTTATGTTTTCTTATTGGCAACGTTACGTAGCGCTCTGTATGAATATCACTGACTGTGCTGTGTGCAGTCTGTGGCCAGTTTGCATTGTTGTCTGCATTGCAGTGTGGGGCAGCGGCAGCTGGATGTTAACAGCGCATAGCGTTGCGCAGTTGGAGGTGAGCCGCCAGCAGTGGTGGATGTGGGGAGAGAGATGGCGGAGTTTTGAAATTTGTAACATTGGATGTCATGAACTGCTATAATATTATGACTATTAAGGTAAATACATTGTTTGTTTTCTATTAAAATCTTTCATCTGCTATCTATGTCTATCTGTAGTTAGTGCCTTCCATAGTTTGAATCTTTTATTTAGCTGGCAGTAGTGGCGTTCGCTGTATTGCAGTAGTTCGAGTAACGAAGATTTTTGTGAGGTAAGTGATTTGTGAAAGGTATAGGTTAATGTTAGTCAGGGCCATTCTATTGTAGGGATTATTGAAAGTCAGATTGCGTTGCGCTAAAGAATATTGTGTGTCAGTTTAAGCACAGTCATGTATAATTGTTCTAAGGGGACGTTTCGGGTGGAGATTAAAGAATAAAAATTTGAGAGAGGAGTTTACTGAAAAAGTACTGGGAAAGGTAAAATTAGCTAGAGTGTGCAGGAGCGGTGAAAAATATTCTGTTATAAGGGAGACCGGGAAGGAAGTGCTTGGCTTAACATCTGGGAGAGGGGTGCCAAAAGATAAGGAAGCATGGTGGTGGAATGAAGAGGTCAAGAAGGTTGTGAAGGAAAATAAAGACGCTAAGAGGAAGGGGGATATGTCCGGAAGTGCTGAGGATGGGCATGCATACAAAATTGCAAAGAAGGAGGCAAAACAGGCCGTGGCTAAAGCTAAAGCTGAATCGGTAAGGGAGGCATAAGAACAATTACAGAAAAATCAGGATATGAGGCATCTGCTACGGAAAGGCAAATCAAGAGATACAGCTTCTAATGATCTAACAGCAATAAAACAAATGAAAGATGAAACAGGACTAATTCTGCATGACCATGGATAAATAATGCAAAGGTGGTTGAATTATTTTGAGAAATTGCTGAATGAAGAAAATGTAAGAGTGAAAACTGAGGAAGGAGGGGTAAACGAAGGATTAACGAGGGATATAAGTAGAGATGAAGTGGAACGGGCAGTTGAAAAGATGAAAAATGGGAAGGAAGTTGGCCCAGACCAGATCCCCATTGATGTATGGAAGTGTCTCGGTATAAAGGGAATTGAGCTCCTTTGGGATTTAATGAAGAAGATTTGGCGTAGGAGGAGATGCCAGACGAGTGGAGAACTAGTGTACTGATCCCAATATTTAATGGGAAAGGTGATGTGCTGGACTGCAGTAACTGTAGAGGTATTAAACTGATGGCACACACAATCAAAATTTGGGAAAGAGTTATAGTAGAAGAAAGACTACGCAAGGAGACTGCGGTGTTTGAAGAACAGTTTGGGTTCGTGCCTGGAAGACGAACGACGCATGCAATACATGCTTTAAGGCGGATAGTGGAGAGAAATGGGGAACTACAAACCGATCTACATATGGCTTTCACTGATTGGAGAAAGCATATGACAGAGTCCCAAGGGACGAAATATGGAGAAGCATGAGAGAGCAGTGCGTGCTGGAGAGGTATGTGAGGTTAGTGAAGGAAATGTACAGAGGGGCAATTACACAGGTGAGAAGTAGTGTGGTCATGACAAAGGAGTTTCCAGTAAAAGTAGGGTTACATCAAGGGTCTGCGCTTAGTCCCAACCTCTTCGACCTGATTATGGATGTGCTGGTGAAAGATGTGAAGAAGGAAGTGCTGTGGAATATGATATTTGCGGATGGTGTGGTTCTTTGTGAGAAGAGCATCGACAGACTTGAGAGAAGGCTAGAGGATTGGAGGCCGGCACTAGAAGAAAGAGGGATGAAAATTAGCAGGACAAAGTCAGAATATTTAGCACTGAAGGATGTGCAGATGAGGTCTTGCAAGATCCAGGATGATGAGCTGAAATCGGTCTGCAAATTTATATACCTGGGGTCGTACATACAGAGGGACGGAGGACTGGAAAGCGAGATACAACACAGAATAAATTGCGGTTGGAACAACTGGACGAAAATGAGTGGAGTGTTGTGTAACAAGAAGGTGTGCATTGGGTTGAAAGGGAAAGTGTACAAGTCGGTGATAAGGCCTGCTATGATATACGGGGCAGAGACATGGCCAATCACGGTAGCCCAGGAAAGGAAGATGAAAGTATCGGAAATGTGGATGCTGAGGTGGATGTGTGGGGTAACAAGGAAGAACAGGATTAGAAACTTACTTGTTAGAGGAGCTGTGAAAGAGGGACCCATGGGGAATAAGATACAAGATAGCAGACTAAGGTGGTACGGACACTTACAGAGAAAAGAAAAGGGGAAGAGTATATCAGAAACAGAGTTTAAGATATAAAGATTGAAGGAGCGAGAAGGAGAGGAAGACCGAAGATGAGGTGGAGGGATAAGATATCCGGGGACTTAAGGGAGAAAGAATGGAAGAAGGAAGAGGCAATGGATAGAGTGCTATGCAGGAGAAAGATCCAAAAGAGCAACGCCGACCCTACGTGACGTGAGACAAGGTGACGATAAAGAAAAAGAAGAAGATTATACTAATTTTATTCATCCCATTTACGTAATGTGGTACCTACTAAATTTAAATCACACCTCAATAATGAATGGAACTACATTTCTTCCAGATATTGACTGATAAAGTTTTGTAAATTTGGTAAATCAATAGCAAATTCAATCCTCCCAATGTACTATATGTGTTTTATAACTACGCATTATAAATACTAGAAGCTGTTCCAGCAAGTGAAACTGGATTCCATACGAAAAAATTTGCAATTTAAGTTTTGGTTTCTTATTCACTTCACTTTCACTGTTTCAGAAATGAAGCTTTTCTAAAGGGATTGTCTTCTGCAACACCTTCACAGATAAAATTTGCGTCAAGTGTTAACATTTTTCTCGTTGTTTCCTTTTACTAAATATCATGTAACGTCTTCAAAATTATTAACTAGGAAACAGTTTCTCGATGTTCTGCAAATATTGTTTATTTGACCACAAACCAGCTTTCTACTTCTCTGGAGCAGTTGAATGTGGCAACCACAGTTACAGTAACACACGATTTTCCGTGTAACACGGTTCAGATGACAGTACAATCACGTCATTTAGTAAATGACTTGCGATTTACATAGGTATTACTGACATAGATACATAAAATAATGAGATACAGAGCGCTTACACTAAAACATATTACTTTTTCAAGTTATATAGAAATCGTCACATTTAACGAAAAATGAAAAATAAAACTGCATTAATATTGTATTCTAACGTATGCATAAATGATATTGAGTTAAAACAAGGGAAATACGAAATTATAAACAATTCTGCTTTCAGTGCCATATGTCTATTGACTTCAAATGTGGCGTGAGTTATCTGCTTTTCTGAAAAACATGTACAACGTCACAATGTACACCGTATGGATGAAATATGTACCATAAACTTTGAATTTGTCTTTGCTGTTCTCCAGCTTCCCTCTTGCTACAACGACATGAATATTGCACGTCTGCCCGACCGACCAATATACTACGAAACATGAAAATCCTTAAAATTATATCATGTCTGTACGCAAGCCAACTGGCACAAGTCAGTCATTATAAAACTGTGGCACCGTCCCACGTTTTGGAAGTATGCAAAATCGTAGCCATTACTAAAACACGGTAAGTTTGATTGCCTATGATTCGGTTTGGAAGACATTTACGGATAATGAATCTAATGTGAGGCTGTGCATAACGGAATGGAAAGCTTCATATTTGTGAATTTGTGGATGCTGGAAACTTACAGACATTACACTATTGGCAAGGAAAGCGTTTCTGAAGAAGGAAAATTTGTTAATATCGAGTATAGATTGAAATGTCAGGAAGTCGTTTCTGAAAGTATTTGTATGGAGTGTAGCCATGCACGGAAGTGAAACATGGACGACAAATAATTTGGACAAAAAGAGAATAGAAGCTTTCGAAATGTGGTGCTACAGAAGAATGCTGAAGATTAGATGGGTACATCACATTACTAATGACGAGGTATTGAATAGAACTGGGAAGACGAGTATTTGTGACACAACTTGACTAGAAGAAGGGATCGGTTGGTAGGACATGTTTTGAGGCATCAAGGGATCACAAATTTAGTACTGAATGACAGCATGGAGGGTAAAAATCGTAGATGGAGACCAAGAGATGAATACACTAAGCAGATTCAGAAGGATGTACGCTGCAGTAGGTACTGGGAGATGAAGAAGCTTGCACAGGATAGAGTAGCGTGGAGAGCTGCATCAAACCAGTCTCAAGACTGAAGACCACAACAACAACATCGACAGGGGATCGCAAGTTGATTCCATATTTCTAGACTATCACAGAGCATTGAACACTTTCCTCACAGGCGGCTTCCAATCCGATTACGTGTCTACGGAGTATCATTTCTGCTGTGAGAGTAGATTTGTGATTTCCTGTCAATAAGGTCACTGTTGATAGTAACTGATGGGAAGTCATATAGTGAAACGGAAGTTATATTTATGGATCCCCGAGGAGGTGTTGTAGGTCCTTTGGCGTTCATAATCTTCATAAATAATCTACATACATAATTTAGATGACAATCTGAGCTGCCCACCTAGATTGTTTGCAGATAATGCTGACGTTTACCGACCAGCAAAGAACTCACAAGATCAAAACGATTTGCATAACTGTTAAGAGAATATATCTGCATGGAGTAAACCGTGACAATTTACCCCAAACAATAAAAATCATGTGGTCCTCCACAAGAATCCTGTTAAATTTCGGCTCTATGATAAATCGCATAAGCCAAACCAACTAAATACCAAGGAATTATAATTACGAACAACTTAAACCACGACATACAGAAAAAGTTACGGGTAAGCCAAATTAAAGACTGCGTTTTATTGCCAGAATACTTAGAAGATGCAATAAACCTCTTACAGTGCATGGGGGCTTAATTAAATAATGATTAATGCAAATACTTTTTTAATTTTCGTCGCTGTATGTCCGGCTACGAAGTCTCGTAACCGGTTGGACCTGACTGGTATTTGTACGCAATCTGACTGCATAGCATAAAAACAAAGTATGAAAGGAAATTTCCGTTAACACAATTAATTAATTAAGTCCCCAGCAACTATGAAAGCTGCGAAACAACAAGGCACAAGTGTCGCTGTTCTGTGTGTGGAAGTGTGATTCAACGTACACATCTGGCACGGTTCTTCCTCAATACGACAAGATATTTTAAATGCCATTTATACTGAACTAATTAAAAAAAATAAACATAAATACTATAATTGCACATAGTAACCAGAAATACAGTCTAATACAAGAACACGAGCCAGATGCTTTGTTGACTGAACCTGTGACCAAGAGGCATTATTGTTTAAGACACTGAAATAATGAAAAAAAGGAATTTTTTACCTCCATATATATTGACGAAAAGCACACTCTGATTATTACAGCATCCCCAATCCAACAATATCTGGTGTCTAGCCCATCAAAACATTATGACAACATCTGAACAAGCACTCTCCATGGGAACTTCTCAACAACGACTGACCATTGCTACATCTCAACAAGCACTCTCCACCACGACTTCTCGATAAGCACTGCCCACTGCTACTTCTCAATGAACACTGCCAGTGGAGGCGGCTGAATAATACTCTTTGGCGCAATCTCTGGCGCTGTGGCTCAGTGTAGCCACCTTTCAACAGAGACTGACTATACTACTCCTTCTCGTCCTCTTCTGAGGTACTGCTGCGCAGTATGGGATTCTTATCATACAGAATTGACAGAGGGCATAGAAAATATTCAAAGAAGGACAGAGTGTCGTGTGCGTGACGTGTTCTTGGATAATTAAGACAAAATGGGCTGGTACTCCATCATGCTTCAACCATATCTCCAGCCGTTGCTGGAATGATGTCTCCTCCGGCAGGATAGGTATGTCGCTTGATACGAATTGACGATACTTTACCCCAGTCAAAGCATTTGGTATCATGTAAGGCTCTGTTAGTCTATCGCCAATTATTCCTGCCCAAACGCCGGTGAAGCCTTGTTTCTGCAGTAGTCTTACTTCTGCTACTGCATGTCGATTTGTATCAGCCCACGTAGGCTGGTTATTAAAACTGATAACCCCATCTAGCATGAAACGAACCTCGTCTGGGAACAGTATCTTTATTGAGAAAATTGGATTTTCACAACATCTTTGCAACAGCTATTGGCAAAATTGACTTCTGATAGGATAATCTGGAGGAAGTAGGAAGAGTAACGCGAATAGGTCTGAAACTTCTACGTACACTAGACAGAGGATCTTCATCCAGTACTCGCAATATTCGCACTTCACAACAGGAGTAAGAATGGTACGGGATACGCCATTAGTCCGCCGTTGTTGGAGTTACGGAGCCAGGGTCTGCTAGATATTTTGCAGCATAAAGGATTGCTTCAATTTGTGAGACCACAATAGAAGATGGTATCTGCGATTTCCAGTGTGAAACAACAGGCTTGAATTATGCTGGCAAGTGCGAAGATGAAACTACATCGTACAAGCATTCCACAAACTTATAAAAACACGAACAGTTTCCATTAGAACTAATGTATGGGTTAAACTTGCCCAGAACTGTGAATATGGTTTACAGTAATAACGCTAAGGATGTTTACTGCAAGCTGTATCCACAGATAGTACAGAAGAATGCGTCTTCATTTTTTATTGAATTCTGCAGGTTGCTCGTAATAAAAAAGGGGTTATCTGTCTCACGGTAGCGAAGATGAGCAAATGCTCATAACTCTTAAAATATCCATTTTAGAGCCTGGGTTTTACTGGACATTTTTGTGCTGTATTGATCCATACTAGCACCTCTGTAAATATGAAATACTTTTATTGACACACTATATGTTTCGCCCGAAGTGTTTCCAAATTTGATGCATGCATGTACAGCAAAGCTTTATACGTGAAATGTTATAACTGAAGTAATGTACTGTACTAAGTTGCTCTTGCGAATACTGCATCTATTATTCTCATTCCAGTGTCCATTATTCTCATCCCAGTCATCGGCCGTTCATACTTGGTTGGCTTAGAGGAAGGGTTTCTGATACATTTTTAATGTTAATGTTCACATATTGTGTTAACGTGTGAAGTTGGTGATTTTTTTAATGTATTTTGGCTGGAGCCACAGTTACGGTGAATGTTTTGAATGCTGCTGCCGCCATTTGTCTGTAATAACTTTTATTTTATTGTTATGCGATCCTTATTTGACAGTCATTTTCAAGTGCAAAAACTTATTAATATGTCAAAAGATCTAAGACTGGTATGAAATACAAGTCCTTGTGGAAAAAGCATATCTAGTCATACAGCTCTGATTTGTCATTAGTACAAGTGAGAACATCTCTAAAACGCCTAAACATATTGCAGACTTTAATTTCTGGACCCATAGCACAGCTGTTAAGTATCGCATACCAGTTTATTGGATAGCAGTTTCATATAACAGCTGTGCTATAGGGCCGAGAAGTGAAAGTTCATTTATTTATTTATTTACACATCTAGTTCCGTAAGGCCAAATTGAGGAGCAAATATCCAAGGTTATGGAACGTGTCAGTACTTGAAATTACAGCATAAAAGTAGTATGAGATAAAATGAAATGTGACCGTTCGAATAGTAAAAATGGCAGCATTAAGTCTTTGAACAAGATCTTAAACATGGGCTTTGCACGAGAGTTTACTATCTACCTGAACACCTAGAAATCTGAACAGTTCAGTTTCACTAATCATACACCCATTCTGTGAAATTAAAACGTCGAGCTTTGTTGAATTGTTAGTTATATACTGTAAAAACTGAGTCTTACTGTGATTTAGCGTTAAATGTCTACAAGCCGTAAATTTATGTCATGAATTGCACTATTTAAAACAGCGCCAATGTTGCGCACAACATTCTTTACTACCCAGCTATAGTCATCAGCAAACAGAAATACCGGGTGACCAAAACGTCAGTATAAATTTGAAAACTGAATAAATCACGGAATAATGTAGATAGAGAGGTACAAATTGACACACATGCTTGGAATGACATGGGGTTGTATTAGAACCAAAAAAATGCAAAAGTTCAAAAAATCTCCGACAAGTGGCGCTTCATCTGATCAGAATAGCAATAATTAGCATAACAAAGTAAGACAAAGCAAAGATGATGTTCTTTACAGGAAATGCTCTATATGTCCACCTTCATTCCTCAATAATAGCTGTAGTCGAGGAATAATGTTGTGAACAGCACTGTAAAGAATGTCCGGAGTTATGGTGAGGCATTGGCGTCGGATGTTGTCTTTCAGCATCCCTAGAGATGTCGGTCGATCACGATACACTTGCGACTTCAGGTAACCCCAAAGCCAATAATCGCACGGACTGAGGTCTGGGGACCTGGGAGGCCAAGCACGACGAAAGTGGCGGCTGAGCACACGATCATCACCAAACGACGCGCGCAAGAGATCTTTCACGCGTCTAACAATATGGGGTGGAGCGCCATCCTGCATAACCACATCGTACGTTCCAGCAGGTGTTTATCAGCCAGGCTGTGGATGATGCGATTCTGTAACATATCGGCGTACCTCTCACCCGTCTCGGTAGCAGTTACAAAATCAGAATCACGAATTTCCTCGAAGAAAAAAGGCCCGATAACGGTATATGTGGTAAATCCAACCCATACCGTGACTTTCTCGTCGTGCGACGGAGTTTCCACGACAGTTCTAGGATTTTCGGTAACCCAGATTCTGCAGTTGTGGGCATTGACAGACCCTCGAAGCGTGAAATGAGCTTCGTCGGTCCACAACACGTTACTCAACCAATCGTCATCTTCCGCCATATTTTGAAACGCCCACACCGCAAATGCCCTCCGCTTCACTAAATCGCCAGGTAACAGTTGATGGTGCTGATGGATTTTGTACGGATAGCTTCGGAGGGTACACCTAAGTGCCAACCAAACGGTAGTGTATGGAGTGCCGGTGCGACGTGCGACTGCACGAGCGCTGACTTCCCCGTGCATAGACGAACCCGCTACAGTCCCCATTTCTTCCTGAACTGTCTCAGCAGCATTACTCCTTGTGCTCGGTCGGCCACTACGGGGTCTATCGTCTAAACAACCCGTGGCTTCGAACTTCGAAATCATTCTCCCCACAGCTGCATTTGTCAACGGACCTTTACCCGTTCGAATCCCCTGCCTATGGTGATAGGATCGTAACGCTGTACTAGCACATTCCCCATTCTGATAATACAGCTTCACTAAAAGCGCCTTTTCAGGTAACGTCAACATGCCGCTACTGCTGGCGCATTTGATTCTCTCTCTCATTACAGGTCCTTTTATACACGATTGTCGTGCGCCGTCACTGACGTTTCGCTGTCCAGCACCATCTGTCGGACATTTTGTGAACATTTTTTGTTGTTGTAATAAAACCCCATGTCATTCCAAGCATGAGTGTCAATTTTTACCTCTCTATCTACATTATTCCGTGGTTTATTAAGTTTTCAAATTTATACTAACTTTTTGATCACCCGGTATTTTAGAATTATCCGTAATACTGGAGGGCATATCATTTATATAAATAAGGAACAGGAGAGGCCCAACCACTGATCACTGGGGCACACCCATTTGACCGTACCCCACTCAGACCTCACGTGACAGCCATTCTCAACACTGTGAATGATAACATTTTGCTGTCTGTTGTTAAAGTAAGAGGTGAACCAATTGTGAGCTACTCCATGTATTCCAAACTGGTCCAACTTCTGGAGCAATATTTTATGATCAACGCAATCAAACGCCTTAGTTAAATCAAAAAATATGCCTAGCGCTCGAAACCTTTTGCTTAATCCATCCAGAACCTCACAGAGAAAAGAGAGTATAACAATATAGTCTGCAATATAGTTACGAGCTTTTATAGATGTTCTCACTTTTACTACTGACAGATCTGGCCTATATGATCAGTTATGCTGTTTCGACAGGGACTTATATTCCTTACCCGTCTTGATGTCTTTTGACATAAAAATAAGTTCTTGTAGTTGAAAATGACCTAAGGGCGAAATGTGGATCGAATAAGATTAAAATAAAAGCACTATGGGACTTAACTTCTGAGGTCATCAGTCCCCTAGAACTTAGAACTACTTAAACCTAACTAACGTAAGGACATCACACACATCCACGCCCGAGGCAGGATTCGAACCTGCGACCGTAGTGGTCGCGCGGTTCCAGACTGTAGCACTGCCAACCTCAGTGAACAATTCCGTGGCTGCCACTACCGAGTGCTTTGTGCTGTCCACTTCGCTTTGTGTTGCGCATCTCTCGTTGTTTCCTTTTCTTATTTAGGCTGGAGACGCTAGTTCTGCTCCGTTACTGGGTTTGAGTACGACACCCACGACTCAAGGAAGAATCGGTGATCCCATGACATTATGTCTTGGAGTCCTGTGAGGTGGAGGCGGTGATAGTTCTCCCGCGCCATTGTTCTTTACACAGTGGCAAAAGGGCTCTTCTGTTTACGCTCTGGTTCTAGTACCATGTTCAAGTATCGGCACTCTATTCGCACAGGCCATATTTGTCCAGGTGAAAAGTCGGTTTTATAAGTAGCTACAAGTAATCAACAAAAGCTTAGACAGAACACATGATCTAGAATACTTTTTAATCGTATAATAGCACTGTATCCGACAGAAATCACACAAAGAGATGTTATGTTTTCTTCTGCTCTGTTGGATAAAGTGCGTCTATGCGTGGCTATCTGTGAAAAGCAAAACCACCTTTCCCGCATGGGGCTCAACCCTCGATATTAGCTTTTCGCGAGCGCTACAATATCATTTTCACAGATTGAGAAGAGGAACGACATCAGCAGAATTCCAGCATATACGTCACGTTTGAAATGCTGGAATAAGGAACACATTCTACTTCTCTCTTAAGTGTCAGCCTTTACAACTACCGTTTAACCGAAAGCATTAATTTATTCATAATAATCTGTCGAATCGTTGTGGACATTTGTTGCTAAGAATAGGGTACGTGAGTATCCTTGCCAAGTGTTTACAGTCAATGACAGAAAAATAAATACCTGTGTTCTGAACAATTACAGTATAATAGCATACATTAATAAAGAAACCTAGAATTAGAGTATATTTACACTGAACATCATGATGGGAGGGTTATTGAAGAAGATAGACCTCTATCAATGGATTATGGCTACAACAGCTTGCATTTTAAGCAGTTACGAGAGGTCTGAAACTGACGAAACACATTCAGGAATGTAACTAATTTAGAGAAGTATAAATATCTTCCACAATACTTTCAGTGCAGTGGCACCGATATTGCTTTTTCTTAGCACTGCTCATTGGAATGAAACTGATGTAGACATGGCGAGGATTGGCTGACCGATGTTTGCATTTTGCTCATACCAAATACATGTGAAAATTGGTCTCGTTACTAACTCAAGTCCTGTGCCTGTATTAGTCTGCTTAAGATAGAATAAATTTCTGGAGTAATTTTTGGTAACGGCCTACGAGTTGCAGTTCTTCGTTTCAGAGTATCTGAGTTACACTCTCTAGGATTCGTGTTAGAGCACCCTGCTGGCTGGTCAGTGCGAGAGATATCCTTACTTCATTAAAACATCATGCACCAGCGCAGTGGAAAGAACTTTCTCTTGGCAGACTCCTTCTACTCCCTCCACTGTAGGATTACTTAAGATCCATTTAAACTGGTGTCCATCACATCAACTCTACCATCGTCAGACATCTGACAAAAACTGCTGGCTAAATCGTTTTTCTATTCATTGCTTTTTTCTACTATTCGCATCCATGTTGATACTTCACGTTTCACAATGTTATCCAAATATCTTACTTTAGGTTCCCGTCTTGGTCTTTTCTTATCCTTTGGAATCCAGTGAAGTATTTACTTGGTCCGGCTGTTGTAAATACAACTTATTACAATTAATGAAATTTAGGAATTGTCAATGTTGTGAAACGGACTACTCTTTGTTACCCGTTCCTATCGAACTAACATTATGCTCCTAATTATAACTCACGACCTTCAAGTTTTGTATCAGTAATTTGAAAACAACGTGGTCTACATGTACGTTATTAGAAATGTAGTAATCATTAAGCATTAAAGTAATTCATTTAAGCCGGCCGCGGTGGTCGAGTGGTTCTCGGCGCTCAGTCTGGAACCGCACGAATGCTACGGTCGCAGATTCGAATCCTGCCTCGGGCATGGATGTGTGTGATGTCCTTAGGTTAGTTAGGTTTAAGTAGTTCTAAGTTCTAGGGGACTGATGACCACAGATGTTAAGTCCCATAGTGCTCAGAGCCATTTGAAACATTTTGAATTCATTTAATTTAATTAATATGCAGTTGAAGTTGCGAGGGCATGTTCCCTTTACAAAGTTCCAATGAAGCTGAAAATAAAAAATAAAATAAAACGTCGAAAAGATATTATCTAGTTTGCATCTTTTTGTCTAGAAATCAATGTAATACAGCAGCCACTCGTACCGTTCTTGACGAAACAATTCAATCCCCTTTTATATGAAGCCTACAGATAAGTCGTAAGATTAACGGGATCAACAGACACGTCACGTTAAACCTGGCTTACATTTCAGTTAACATCTCTGAAATTACTAAGGCTCACACGGATAACAGCTGGAGCTTTACCTCTGCATTTAGATGTCTAGAAAATCTGAAGAGTAATTCCCTAACCTTGCGTTAGCAGCTGGCATTGGCGATAACTCTGAAAACAGGTGACAGGCTTAACTACTTCTCCCTTCCTGATTGGTGGGTATTATCTTCAGCAAGGCTTGCCGATTTTTTAATGAAATTACGATGTCCCAACAAGTGTAACAGGGCATGTCTTAGCGTTATGTAATGCCCGCCGGCCAGAGTGGCCGAGCGGTTCTAGGCGCTTCAGTCTGGAACCGCCCGACCGCTACGGTCGCAGGCTCGAATCCTGCCTCGGGGATGGATGTGTGTGATGTCCTTAGGTTAGTTAGGTTTAAGTAGTTCTAAGTTGTTCTAGGGGACTGATGACCTTAGATGCTAAGTCCCATATTGCTCAGAGCCATTTGTTATGTAATGCCCACCCATCAGTAGTTGTCTTCTAACTCCGTCGTTACTTGAATGTTATTCCTCAAGCTGCGAAAAAGTAAAATCAGAGAAAAGACAGATTTTATGATCATTAGCCGGAATAAAGAAAATAGATTGAATGATTTCACGGTGTACGTTATAAATTTGATCTGTAACGAAACTGCTACCCGGTGCTGCTCAAACACTTTTTCTCCGACGGCGTAATGTTTATGACATAATATAGTATGTGAGGACACCAAGTTAAATCTCACTTCGGAAGGTTTTTTTTATAATTTTCCGAACGTAGCATCAAAGATATCAATTACTTGAGCGACATTAGACTTCCGTAGCAATTCTCTAGTGGAACTCATTCGTGTGCGTTTCACAGAGTTTTCATATCTACCTCAAAGATGGGGAAATATTACTAAACGTTTGTCTTCTCTATAATTCTTTGACGCAACAGGGTCTGTTACTCTCTCTCTCTAAAATGGTTCAAATGGCTCTAAGCACTATGGGACTTAACATCTGAGGTCATCATTCCCCTAAAATTAGAACTAGTTAAACCTAACTAACCTAAGGGCATTAATCACATCCATGCCCGAGGCAGGATTCGACCCTGCGACCGTAGCAGCAGTGCGCTTCCGGACTGAAGCGCCTAGAAAACACTCTCTCTCTGTCTCTCTCTCTCTCTCTCTCTCTCTCTCTCTCTCTCTCTCTCTTGTACCTCGTTTCACTTGTACGACAGAATACTCTAAATGCAGCTAAACGACAATTCGTTACATCTTTTTTTATTTTCTATGCCACCACACTTATTACTGCGCCAGCAAATAATTCCAACAGTGCACATAACGTGTTTCGTTCACATCTCGTTCTGTTTCACTGATCTTCGTCCCAGATATATTGTTTCGGCTTCCTACTCACCTAGTAGTACTCTGTAAGCTGTTTCCACTTTATTTCATAACTTGCGCCTTAATGGCTGCATGGTGGGCAAAGTAGTCGCTCAATGGACAAATTATATGTCACACACTTTTAAAAAAAGCACGATGGTCTCTTTGGAGCGCTGATGTTGGAAGACCAAGAACGAAGTTTTCGGATTAAGAAGAATATAAGACGGGGATGTAGTCTTTGGTCCCTACTGTTCAATCTATACACGAAGAAGCAACGACGGAAGTAAAAGAAGTGCTGAAGAGTGAGGCTAAAATTCAGGGTGAAAGGATATTATAACATTCGCTGATGACGTTGCAATCCTGAGTGAAAGTGAGATAGAACTGCAGTACTTGCTGAATGGAGTGAACGGTCTAATGAGTTTACCACGGACTGGGAGTGTGGTGTCACCGCCAGACACCACACTTGCTAGGTGGTAGCCTTTAAATCGGCCGCGGTCCGTTAGTATACGTCGGGCCCGCGTGTCGCCACTATCAGTGATTGCAGACCGAGCGCCGCCACACGGCAGGTCTAGTCTAGAGAGACTCCCTAGCACTCCCCCCAGTTGTACAGCCGACTTTACTAGCGATGGTTCACTGTCTACATACGCTCTCATTTGCAGAGACGACAGTTTAGCATAGCCTTCAGCTACGTCATTTGCTACGACCTAGCAAGGCGCCATATTCAGTTACTATAATTACTTCAAGAATATATTCTGAACAGATAATATTGTGAATCATGTATCGTCAAGAGCGACGTTCATCATTAATGGATTAAAGTTAAGTATCAAACTAATTACGTCCGCTTTCTGAATTCTCATTCCTTGTCATGTTCCAGTCCTCACGTCAGTATAGTTCTTCCCTCCTCACGCCAGCCTGCGTGAGCTGAAACGCGTGCATTTCGGCCTCCACTCGTAACATGGTGTTGGCTCTTCTGCTAACACAAAAGGGAGTATACTGAAGAAACACGATAGTAATGAAAAGTAGTAAGAGTGAGATCTGCGATAAGCTTAATACTAAAATTTGTGACCACAAAGTAGACGAAGATCGTTATATATGCTAGAGGCAGCTCTCTCCTGGACGTGATTAACGTTTTGTCTGGTGTGCTTATAATAGCACTCACTAATAAGTTCTGTTCGAAGGACTGATTCTGGTAGGTATTTTCCCCCTAGGCTCGATGCATAAATTCACACATATTACACTCTCACAAAAGGTGGAAAAAAGGCAAAGTTGCAGCCAGAGACAGAGGTATCAGGCGTTCGGAAAGCGACTAAGGAGAGGTAAACATGCGAGCCCGGGAGATGTCGGCGAGGTGTGCTCCTTCTGAGCTACCTACTAGGAACGCAGGACACATACTATCTGATCAAAAGCATTCAAATACCCCTATATAGAGCAGATTAGATTAGTAAATGTCACGAGTAGCGGACCTGCTATCATCGAAGGATGACAGGAGTATTGTGTTGTCAGTACAGAAGCAGCAAATGGATTGGTTAGGAGATTTCAGTTACTTAAGTAAGTGAACTACACTACTGGCCATTAAAATTGCTACACCAAGAAGAAATGCAGATGATAAACGAGTATTCATTGAACAAATATACTAGAACTGAAATGTGATTACATTTTCACGCAATTTGGGTGCGTAGATCCTGAGAAATCAGTACCCAGAACAACAACCTCTGGCCGTAATAAAGGCCTTGATACGCCTAAACATTGAGTCAAACGGAGCTTGGATGGCGTGTACAGATACAGCTGCCAATGCAGCTTCAACACGATACCACAGTTCATCAAGACTAGTGACTGGTGTATTGTGACGAACCAGTTGCTCGGCCACCATTGACCAGACGTTTTCAATTGGTGAGAGATCTGTAGAATGTGCTTGCCAGGGCAGCAGTCGAACATTTTCTGTATCCAGAAAGGTCCGTACAGGACCTGCAACATGCGGTCGTGCATTATCCTGCTGAAACGTAGGGTTTCGCAGGGATCGAATGAAGGGTAGAGCCACGGGTCGTAACACATCTGAAAAGTAACGTCCATTGTTCAAAGTGCCGTCAATAAGAACAAGAGGTGACCGAGACGTGTAAGCAATGGCACTACATTCCATCACGCCGGGTGATACGCAAGTATGGCGATGACGAATACACGCTTCCAATGTGCGTTCACCGCCATGTCGTCAAACACGGATGCGACCATCTTGATGCTTTAAACAGAACCTGGATTCATCCGAAAAGATGACGTTTTACCATTCGTGCACCCAGGTTCGTCGTTGAGTATACCATCACAGTCGCTCCTGCCTGTGATGCAGCGCCAAGGGTAACCGCAGCCATGGTCTCCGAGCTGATGGTCCATGCTGCTGCAAACGTCGTCGAACTGTTCGTGTAGGTGGTAGTTGCCTTGCAAACGTCCCAATCTTTTGACTCAGGGATCGAGACGTGGCTGCACGATCCATTACAGCCATGTGGATAAGATGCCTGTCATCTCGACTGCTAGTGATACGAGGCCGTTGGGATCCAGAACGGCGTTCCGTAATACCCTCCTAAACCCACCGATTCCATATTCTGCTAACACTCATTGGATCTCGACCAACGCGAGCAGCAATGTCGCGATACGATAATCAGCAATTTCGATAGTCTACAATCCGGCCTTTATCAATGTCGGGATCGTGATGGTACGCATTTCTCCTCCCTACACGAGGCATCACAACAACATTTCACTAGGCAACTCCGGTCAACTGCTGTTTGTGTGTGAGAAATCGGTTGGAAACTTTCCTCATGTCAGCACGTTGTAGGTGTCGCCACCGACGCCAAACTCCTGTGAATGCTCTGAAAAGCTAATCATTTGCATATCACAGCATCTTCTTCCTGTTGGTTAAATTTCATGTCTGTAGCGCGTCATCTTTGAGGTGTATCAATTTTAATGGCCAGTAGTGTTCTAATCGGGTGACACCTGATTAGCAGATCCATCACGTACTTTCCAAGTCTTCTAAAACTGCCCAAGCCGAGAGCTGGTGATGTGACCGTGAATGGAAACGCAAAGGAACAACAACAGCTAAACCAAGATTAGTTAGACTACATGTATTGACGGACAGGAACCGCCAACTGTTACTGAATGCGGTTGTAAACAGTTGCATGAAATCAACTGAAGGAATTACTCCTGAGCTTCATTGAGTTACCAGGAATCCGGCTAGCATGATGGTTGTGCGTAGGTGATTAAAAAGAATGGGGTATAGTGGTAGAGCAAGTAGTCATAAGTCACACACTTCCGTAGTCAATGCTAAGCAAACGATGCTTGGTGTCGTGTGAAGAGTGGTGCGACGACTGTAAACAAGTACTTTCTCTGGTTTCGGCTCTTGGGATCAATGGACTGTCATTGCCCCACAGACTGTCATACACGTCACTGAAATCGTCCCCAGCGAAGGTCAAGTCATCAAAGACGCGAAGTGTGGATGTACCCCATGTTAATGCAAAATAGTAGGTGTCCGGATACTTTTGCTGTAGCAGTGTATACGCGACTCGAGTGGGTTAGTGTATAAAGCCCAGTCGCAATTTTGGCATGAAGTATCAATGAGTGCCGCCGACAAAACCGCAGAAATAGTGGAAATTCGTTGACTCAGAAATACAATTTTTAATACTGCGGGAGCACCAGCAGATTCATGTAATACACAAAACCACTGTCAGATGCAGAATTTTAAGCTGAATCAGATGAAACACGCGCCTGCCAGTACCGCAACATAGATAGTTCCTTACTGGTAACACGTCGCTGAATTGGCCTGGACGAGTGCTATTTAATGACGCTATGTAATATCACGTAATTATTTTATTTCAGCAGCCAGCCACAGTTAATTAACATCTATCAGTAACTTAATAAGTGCTAATATCACATTTCCCAGGTACACAAATGTGTCACAGAAAGATATGTATATGTGTAGTCATAGTATAGTGTTTGTGTTGTTTAGATATGTGTATTTCCCTGCGGTTTTACAAACACTTAAACACAGGAAGATACAGACTAGAAAATGATAAAAAAGTCATATATATTAATATCAAGATTATAGTACCTTCTCATTAGTTACGCGATCTGTCCATATAATCTTCAACATTCCTCTGTAGCACCACATTTCGGAAGCTTCTATTCTCTTTTTTGTCTAAACTGTTTATCGTCCATGTTTCACTTCCATACGTGGCTACACTCCAGACAAACAGTTTCGCAAAAGAATTCCTGACGCTTAAATCTATATTCGATGTTACTAAATTTCTCTTCTTCAGAAATGATTTTCTTGCCATTTCCAGTCTACAATTTCTATCGTCTCTACCTCGCCCATCGTAAGTTATTTTGCTCTCCAAATAACAAAACTCATCTACTCCTTTAAGTGTTTCGTTTCCTAATCTAATTGCCTTAGCATCACCTGCTTTAATTCGACTACATTTCATAACTTTTTTTTATGGGACTTAACTGCTAAGGTCATCAGTTCCTAAGCTTACATACTACTTAATCTAAATTATCCTAAGAATAAACACACACACCCATGCCCGAGAGAGGACTCGAACCTCCGCCAGGTTTGCTTTTGTTGATGTTCATCTTATACCCTCCTTTAAAAGGCACTGTCCATTCCAGTGAATTGATCTTCCAAGTGCTTTGCTGATTCTGACACAACTACAATGTCATCGGCAAACCTCAAAGTTCTCATTTCATTCCCGTGAACTTTAATTTCTACTCCAAATTATTCTTTGGTTTTCCTCACTGTTTGTTCACTGTAAATATGCAGGACAGATGAACCTAGAAACAGAATACAGCAACTACACAAAGACATAAACACTGTACACAAAAACATGAAGTCCATAATAACTTCAGTTGTGAACAAGAAAACACATTCAATTTTTTAGACGTAACCGTAAGAAAAGACAATAATAAAGACATATTTGACATATACAGAAAACCCACAACAAGTGACATTATCTTAAATGCATCTTTAAATCACCCACAGAACCACAAACTGCCATCTGATTCCTGCACAAGTTAAATAGCCTTTCACTCCCTGTATTTTACCCCTGCTCTCTTCAGAATTTCAAACAGGCTGCTCCAGTCAACAGTATCAAGAGCTTTCTGTAAGTCTACTAATGCTATAAATGTAGATTTGCCTTTGCTTAACCTGTCATAAAGTTAGTATTACCTCGCGTGTTGCTACATCCTGCATCCTATCAAGATTACTCGAAAAATAATTAAAGTCACATTGATAGTTTAAGTTTTTACTATGGTCGCAGTTTCGAATCCTGCCTCGGGCATCGATGTTTGTGATGTCCTTAGGTTAGTTAGGTTTAACTAGTTCTACGTTCTAGGGGACTAATGACCTCAGCAGTTGAGTCCCATAGTGCTCAGAGCCATTTCAACCATTTTTTTAAAGTTTTTACGTATGTGTTAGATTTTAAGAAATTATTTCAGTGTCGGTATTTTGAGCTCTAAATTACCATTTCACTAGCGTTTAGGAGGTGCAGACGCTACGTGCGACATTCTTGTCCCACGACCGCGCCTAAGATAAGTCGGACAGTAACGACCAGACAGGTCATGACAGATGTGCGATCCGATACAGTAGCTATCTACAAGAAGCTTCGGCTGCGGCCGAAAGGTGTCAGCACCTTCCGGACTACGAAATCGTAAATAGTTAAACCAGTATATTTTGGAAACAAAACTGTGTTTTTTATTACTATTATGACTTTTATTCATTATTTACCATCCGATGTATTTAATTATTAGTGTGAAACATGATGTAAAAGAAAAGTAATATAATAAATGATTACCGGTATGTCTCTTAATTGAGTATACGTTAAAGTGAGAACTGCATCTGTGAATCATACTCTTGGGGGAATTTTGTTAAGTGCAGCTAGTTAGTTTATGTGACTGAGGAGAAAAAAAAATTACGATAATAATGTTATCTAGGGAAGGTGTCATTTCAATAATAGTGAAGTTTTTGAAATTAGTTTATTTAATAAGTTGTTCATAAAAATATTAAGTAATAATTGGAAAACTGTAAAAGACGCCGGACTGCGCGGTTTAATAATGATATGAGATTGGCTTTGATGGATATCAGTTAATCACAGTAAGTTCGCTTGTATTGTGGGGGCTAAGGAGAACTGCTTTCTAAAGCAATTTCGGAGCTCAGCCATCATCACGTACGGAAGCTTTCATAAGGAGCTTATATTTATATAACAAATTTTGCGGAATATATAATTCACAATTTCGCAAAATTATTACAGCTGCTCAGAGCTCCTTATACAAGCTTCCGTACATGATGTTGGCTGAGCTCCAAAATTGCTTTAGAAAGCAGTTCTCTTTAACTCTCCCAATAAACGCGAACTTACTATCCTCATTAACAGATATCCATCACGGCCAATATGATGTCATTATTAAACCGCACAATCCGGCAACTTTAACAGTTCTCCAATCACTACTTAATACGTTTATGAACAATTTAGTAAATGAACTAATTTTTGAAAATCAACTATATGCACTGTGACTTTTGAATGGACGAAACCCCGCCTGGTGTATTGTACAAGTCGGGACCTAGAACTGTAGGTTCAAAAGGATCAAGTTGTGTAATATTTGAGAGAGCATTTGTCACAGATAATGCGTTTTGTAATCTTTTGGTAAGTGACATGTGCGCACGATGTGTCGATCTCCACGCGAGCCGAAGTGGTATCTCATGGCTATTGATTGACAGCTTTTCTCTTCGCATCTCCGTGTACTCACGGCTTTACTTGTAATGCGCATAGGAGCTTAAATTGTATCCTGTCTACGGCTATGTGGCCTTTTCTACATTGGTGTTTCCGACGCTTCTGCAGGTGCCACAGGCGACAAAGCATCTCTGATGACACTGCGCCCTTATAATTTCTAACAGTACAATCGCACTTACGCTTTCATGGCATCCAAATACTAGAGAAATGCCCAGGAAATTATCTGCGGCTCCCAGTCACGACCCCTCGGCCTCTCCGACCAGAATTTGCACAGTGAGATCTGTAACTGTCGTAGGTTATTCTGCAAAATCTGTTAACGAAACTAAAATTTTCTGACTAAGCATTACAATCGTGATGAAAAAGTACATAAGCCCAAATAACACAATTACGAAAGTATTCACAAAAGGAGTAAATTGTTGTACACAGACACACGAACATAGTCGTAAACATTAGCGTCCATGAAATTAAGATTAACGTATGTGGAAGTCTTTATGACATAGGAATGCTAGATTTACTCTTTTAACTTTTCTTGTCGTCAGTTCTTTCTAGTTTGTTTTTATAACATTAGTTGCTGCAAGAAAAACGCACTGCACATAGTCTGTGAAATTTCCTGTTAAAAAATTAGTTTCGCCGGAAATATTATATTTGCACTGCACTACTTGTTGTAGTGTCTTGAGTAAAGAGCCTACTGTCGGTAAAATAAGTGCAATAGAATTCGGAAATAACAAGACTGTACACAGTACAGCATCAAAGTCTTGCAGAACCTTTTCTTGAAATGATAATTGTTGAAGACTCAGTATGAGATACAAACTGTTCTCATTCACTGTCATCGACAACCGCAGCGCAAGCAGAATAGTTCATATGTATGGAGGCTAGAAGCAAACTCAGAGGAATCTGTAGTCTATTTCAGTTTCCTCTTGACAGCTCAATGCCAAAGATTTACCACAAACTAGCTGCTGAGCGTGAAGTCCCATATTTGACACAAAAGTATTCCCTTCAGTACAATTGAAGAGACCTACGCTCTCTATGTTGTGAAATCATATATATTTTCCCTTAGTCCTACCACAGTACAAGTGTCCAAGCACAAATCTTTATCATACATGCAATCAAAGAATTACGTAGAAGTAAATGTTGTAACATATTACATACGTGGGCAAACATAAAAGTTACAGAATCAGTAAACAATGCTTAGTCAGACTCTTACAAATCCTAATGCTTAACAAATCGTAATGCTTAACAAATGACATAATGCCATAAGCAGTACACATAAAAACACGAAAGATCATTTCTTATCAGAAAAATTAAATAATCTCAGTAAATAAGCACTTACAGATAATGAGATCATCAGTGAAAGAACCATGCGATAAATCTCAGCTACAAAAGGATATAACAGCCTCATACAATCATGAATTAATGTTTTTCTGCTTAAAACTATCTTACATACCGTGAAACACATCTACAATACTGTATCAAACGAATGCTACGTTCTGCAAATTTTTCGAGATCATCTAACTACTGGGTAGGAGAGTATATGAGAAAGGAGAAAAAGGGTTCATTTTGTTGTGCACAGCACGCTATTTGTTCCTGTTGAAAGAAATATGTGAAATATGTTACAATGGCGACAGTCGTCAGTTTGTGAAACATACCATGAGTAAATTTTGTGGCTACTAGGGTATCTAATCCACGTATGTACTGACTAAGAAATCACATCTAAGAAGTATTTGCTTAATGTTCTCCAAGTATATGTCAGGTAGAGGGTAAACAATACAGAGCTGGTGTACAAGGATTACTGCTAAACATCATGGAATAAACAGAAATCATGTGAAACAAAACGATGTTGACCTTCTAAGAAAAACAACTGTAAAATTAGGAACAAGAACAAAAGTAGAATTTCTCATAACCAGAGTGAACAGTTGTCTCCAAGAAAAAAAAAGAATCATTTGGAACATCTTGGCAAACCAAATAAAACGTCCTCTCCACAACCTTATCAACAACCTCCTTCTTCATTACATATGAAGTACCTTTCTCAGGCAAAAATGTTACTATATCTAAATTATTAGCATGTGTACAAGTTCGCCAAACATATTCGCATCTTCCTACACATCATCAATACATCGCTTAAAAATATGTCACGTTCGTAGCATCATGTTGTATACACTACTATAGCTCCTCCAATACGTCAAGATACATCTTGAAATCAATATAAATGTACCTAAAACGTTTCGTGACTTTGCTCAGAAACGCTGCCTTTGCCGTAATTCAAACTCAGTAGTCCTTGCTGAAAATATCGGAATCTTCCAACATTTTAACAACTCTTTGAAAGAACTGTTACCTGATCTGCACAAACGTCCAACCTCACTTAACTTTACCAGTAAATTCCACTGTATAACACAGTTTCCCTGTAAGAAATATTATCATCGTGTACCTGTGAGATCATTTTCATCACTTGTTTCATGTATCAAGACATGCATGTGATGCAGAAATACAAGAGACTGTTCTCTTTGCATCATCAAAAAGTAAATCAAAATCTATTCTCTAATGCAGGCTAATCCAACAACTGCGCCCGGTGGGTGCGGCTGCGCTCCGCGGGCGCAAGGCAGTGTAATTCAGCGCCCCGTACGCGACCGTGCGTCGCGATTGAGACCACACAGCGCTGCTCTGCGCTGGACTGATCCGCGGTCAGATCCAACGTAAACAAAATAACAGAGGAGGCGCAGCTCTGTAAAAGTGGTCGATGAGCCGTGAAACAAACAAACCATTTACTGTTTAGGTAACAACTAGTGTTCGTGTGGTTGAACAATATCCAAAACAGGAACTGAAGAACAGCTTATTAGTTTTCTGACCCACAGATTGATTCTATTAGTATTGCACATGTACAGTAAGTGTCTTCCGAAAGATATATCACTTTCTTAAATGAACTACAGTCATAAAGATTCTATTTTAGAAATAATTTCACGTAAGGGATATAGAGTCTCATTCTTACTGTTAGTAGCTACAAGTAAATATTTTTTGTTGTACTTCGTATTACAGCTTTTTGTATCCCTTTTCAGAGTTTAGATATCGGATCCTTAGTTTGCTGTTTCGTATGCAATAATTTTAATTGACTAAGTTTGAAAATTTATTAACAAAAATAGAATTTACGTTATAAAGTTCTGTAATCCTTATAGTCAACATTGTTAAAGAAGACAAATAACGTTTTACACGTTTTTCTTTTTCGAGGAAATGATTTTGTCTTGGTTTGGTACAATATTCCGGGGGACTGCTGCTAACGTCAAAGAATTAGTCAAATTTTTCCCGCTAAGCAGTGAACGATTCTTAGTTTTAGCAAGCCTTGAAAAGGAGAATAAACGCTCACAAATATGCGTGGAACCAACGACTGAGAGAACTTTGGCAACGTGTTTGTGCAGAAGACGATATTTCTCTCGTTGGAAGCAACTGTAATGTTATCCACAGATTTACACATAAGAAAGCGGTCCTTCAAGCGGATATCGCACTGCAGGCCAATCACCTCTAGTTGAAAGACGCCCTCCGCGCAAAGGGAAAACGGGCGAACAAATATATCTAAGGCCGCTTGAAGCTCACTTACTCCAAAAATTTGTTTTCAAACTCTTCCTGTAATTCGAAAATGATTTAATATAATCTGAAAAATCCACATCTTCTTTAACGCTGTCTAATGAAGGCAACTGTCGACAGTTCACCTCGCACAACTGTTTTTCCCACAAAGTAAGTTTTTTTCTTTTTTTAGTGCTTGAATCGTCAACACTAAATGAACAATAGAGTGATTTTCGCCTTGGAGTGAAATGTTCAAAGTATGCAAATGGCCCGTTATGTCACTCAAAAAAGCCAAATTCGTCACCCACTTAGGATCACGAAGTAATTCCTCTGGACGTCCTTTCATTAACAAAAAGGTATTGATTTCGTCGCCCCAAGGAGAAAAACCGATGAAGAACCTTCTCTCTGCTCAGTCATCTTAAGCCGGCCGGTGTGGCCGATCGGCTCTAGGCGCTTCACCCCGGAACCGCGCTGCTGCTACGGTCGCAGGTTCGAATCCTGCCTCGGGCATTGATGTGTTTGATATCCATAGGTTAGTTAGATGTAAGTATTTCTACGTCTAGAGGACAGATGACCCCAGATGTTAAGTCCCAAACTGCTTAGATCCATTTTAACCAATCAGTCATCTTACTTCGGCGTGGTAGGGGATGTCTGGGTATTCCGCTTCGATATCAACCAGAAATTCTTTAATTTGGCAATGTGCGAGTCCTTGAAAGCGAAGATAATTAACCGTTCGAACAACTGTGTCCACAAAGTTTTTTATGTTCACAGTCTTCGGATAAAGTGCCTCCTTGTGTATCAGACAATGGACAGCCGCGAATAAAGAACAGTTGATTTCAGCCATTTTTGACCCAACGTAAAGCAGGGATCCACTAGCGCAGGGGGTGCTTCCGTTGTTACATTGGTCAGGCGTTCACATTTTAAACCCACTGACTCGAATACGTTTTCCGCGGCTAGAAAGATATCCAAACCCGTGGTTGTGTCTTTTAATGGTATAAGGTCGAGAAATGCTTCGGTGACACGCACATTGTCATTGGCACCCCAACGAATCCGACGACCTGAGATTTGTTTGCAACGTCCGTGGACTCGTCAAGAGCGATAGAAAATGAAACGAAGTTTTCCGCTCTCTCCATTTATTGCTGCTCCATATCTGAGGCCATATCTTCGACTCGGTGAGCAACAATTTGAGGCGCAGGAGCTACTTTTTTCCAACTTTTCCGTGATTTTTGCTGGACAAATACAAGCTGCCGAGTCGACCAGGCAATCCTCGATGAGATACCCAGCCGCAAAAGGTTTCCCTGCTTGTGCAATTGCCAGCGAGCATTTGTAACTTGCGCGCAAACTTTGCCCACTTGTTTCCTGCTCCTACCACGGCACAAAAAACTTACTATTAATTTTGTACAATCCTGTTTTTAAAACATTTTTATCATTTTCGTAATTAATAATTCCGTTAATTGACACCCAATTAAAAAACTAACGAAAAAGATGGGCTTTAGGTGCATTTTCCCGTAGTTCCTCTGAAAAGTGGTCATAAACGCAGTAAGGACAGCGAAATGTGGTCGCAAAATAAATTGTTATTTATTGGAATAATGAATGCACCCCGTGGCTCTGGCCTAGGGTGATCGCGGCCGCTAGCGCTCCAGGGGCACAGTTTGGACGAGGCTGCTCTAAGGCCTCTACTTACATCTAACAAGATAAATGACAAAATACATATGTAAAGGTTGAAATAAAAATTTATCTTAACTCTGTATACGTACAAATGTTCCAAAATGCGATAGAAAAATGCTCTTATTGCCTGCATATCTAACATGTTTGTCTGCGATTCGTCACCTTTATTTGAGTAAGAAAAGTCATTTAACTGTGTCGTGTAGCAGTCAATGTTTTTGTATGACGTCAAGAAATGTAGTCTGTCGATATCCTGTTCTCCTCTCGACAAGCTTTGTTCGAAGCTTAATGAAATGTGATCATCTTCGTTGTACAGCAGTATGCAATAATTGTTGAAATCCAGTATTGCTTGGTGTTTGTTCAGAATATCGATACCCAGTATTGTTTCTGTTGTAAGTCGGGACGCGATCAGAAGGTCTGCGAAAAAAGTGTGACCTTGTGCCGTGAATTCTTAGCCGGCCGTTGTGGGCGAGCGGCTCTAGGCACTTCAGTCCAGATCCACGCGGCTGCTACGGTCGCAGGTTCGAATCCTGCCTCGGGCATGGATGTGTGTGATGTCCTTAGGTTAGTTAGGTTTACGTAGTTCTAAGTCTAGGGGACTGATGACCTCACATGTGAAGTCCCATAGTGCTTAGAGCCGTTTGAACCATTTTGAACCATGAATTCTAGATGTGTTTGGAATTTGACATCAACACCTCTTTCTGCAACAGCATAAAGGAGGACGTTTCGCCTACATTACATATGTTGGGTGCTGAATCGCTGAAAACTGTGACGGGAGAGCCTGAGTGTACAACTGTATTTAAAGTGTGTTTTCCTAATTGTATATCGATGAATGGGTGGTAAATGGGTATCTATAGTTCTTCTTTCTCTCGTAATAGCAGATCTCTAATATCTTCTAATCAGCTCATGTTCTCAATAATGTTGTCTGAATGATTAGTATTCTGTGTCGTCTCTGTGAGCGCATCTTCTGTCACCTGCACCTCTAGTCATTGTCGACATCCATTGTTGTGTCTCTGTGTGCCAGATGATGAAACTTTAACTATATACACTGTTCTTCGTTGTTTCGGATTATTCGGACAATGCTGTTGTGGATGGAAACGGCTGTCTCGTTCATTTAAAGAAAGACTTTGTTCGTTATTAAAATTTTCGCTTCTGCAGTCTTCGTTATTTCCCATACGACAACTGTTATTTTGATTCTGATAGTGTCGTCTGTTGTCGTATGAGTTCTGAGGGTATGATTGTTCTCTGTGTTTGTGTAAATAGCTATTCCTCTACACGTAGTTATTTCCTGAATTTTTATTATTATTGTGTGTGTGTGTGTGTGTGTGTGTGTGTGTGTGTGTGTGTGTGTGTGTGGTGGTGAGATCACGACTGTAGATGTGAGGAGTGGTTCAGGTTGCCTTGTGTGTTGAATGTCTGCTGGTTGTTGCAATGAAAAATTGTGATTCTGCTGGTAAATATTCTGATATGATCCATTGAAGGTCTCGTTGTTATAATTTTGGTTTCGATATCGCCTGTTGTTATTAAATGACCCTGACTGACCTATGTTGTTTCTGTCCTCATAGTTGCGGATTTTACGTGAAAAGTGTTATTCCTGTTCTGAGTTTATGACTCATAAATCTCTAGTAATTGTAAAACGTTTCGGAATGCGTGAATATTGACTTTCTGGCGTACTTTAAGTAGCGGAATATGTAACGATCTTGGAAGTTTCGAAATGCAAAGTTTGATTCACGCTGATGGGTTGTACGGTTCTAACAAATATTGGTTTTATTGTGCCATGTGTTCAAAAAATTGTGTGTTTCAAATTGCGAGTTTTCAAAGTTTGGTAAATTTAGATTGTCTTTGACATTACACTGTGTTGTCTCGCGCCAGTACGCTGGAAGGAATGCACTCTGGAATTCTTCAGCTGAAAAACACAGTCGTGCAATCGGTCTCATTTCATTGCTGGTTCTCCATCCAAAAAACTGCAAATGAATTCTAATTTGCATGTGACTAGCCAGGTAGGTGGTAATGAAAAACTAAATTGCTGGACTCACTCTAATGGATGTAAGTTGTTTGCTCCATTTCGAAAAATTTTAAATATCCTTACTGATAAAAAATGTTTGTCGTCAAAGATGTCGTCCTCTGCGTGTTGTAAGTTTTGTCTGTTGGGGGAAGTGCGGCTATGTTCGTGTGTTTGTAAAAAATCTCTTTCTCTGAAAGGCTTGCTAAAACGTTGCTGTCGAATACTTTCCATTTCGCGTTCGTTATAGTTTTCTGTGCAATTGTCAGTACAATGCTTAGAAGTTAAGTTCTTCACAATTTCAGCAAGATGAGCGTGAATTTTGTTCACTTCCTGCTAGTGCTGTCTGTTAAGTGCCATCTGTCCTTGCTTAAAATGTTCTAAAGGCTCGTATTTCTCTGTTTCTGTGAAGTATACTGGTTGGGTTCCATCTGACTGATTATCTAAATTTAACTGTAACTGAGTTTACTCAAAAGGTCGTAAACCTGTGCCTTCGGTGTCTCGCACTTTTCCTTCGTTCTGGCATCGATCATTTTCGTGTCCGTATATGTTTGTTGTGTCTGTTCTGAATGTGTGCGTGATTTCTTTCGTAATTTGGTTACGACTGCGCTAGGAACTACGTTTTCGATCTTAGCAATAATTAAAGCTTTCTCTTGGTGGTATGTGTCGGTGTTTGCTTCACGTCTTTCGTCTACCTTAGATTCTCCTACCGAAAAACGTTGTTCTAGCTGTGTGTGTGGTGTGTGTGTTGCTGCAGTTTCCTCGACCGTAGAACTTAAAATATGAATTTGTTTTAATTTTTCTGGTTAAATTCCTTTCAAGTAAATCTACGTTTTCTTTTTGTTGTTTCGCTAGTTCCTTTTCAACAGATTTGAGTAGTGTCAAATTGTTTTGCCATTGTTTTGTTATTTTCTCGTAATATCTGCTGAAGCAAAAGACCAAGGTCATTGTTCTGCAAAGAGTTCGTAATGTCTTTTGAAAGATGAACCGGCAACGACTAATAGTGTCTGAAAATTTTTGCATTGTTTGAGTGGCTGTGGTTTTCAACGGAACTGAATTTTGCCAAAATTTCATTCTGAGTTTTGACTATCCTAAAAGAAAGGAATGTCCAAATTTGCAAACATGATCAAAAATTTAACAGTTGGTCTCCCTAATTGCTGGAAAGAAATAAAGTTTGTTAGTAAGTGGCGCAGTGACGAGGCACAGTTATGAATAATAATGTAAGACAAAAGCAGTGCACTTCACAGAAATTCCCTGACGCAGGAATGTCGACATGTGGAAGTCATCTTAATAAAAGTAATATGAATGTTTTATTCATTAATCCTCGAATACTAACCGATTTCAAACAATTCCATACATACACCTTCGTCGATTCGACTGCCACACCTACGTTGACCAGTAAAATGGTTAGAAGCGATGCAACGGTAGAATTGTAAACCAGTTATTGAAGAAAAGTTAAAGGCAATTACATTTCAAGGTTTACACACTTTTTCCATTGCAATAAATCACAAAAACTCCCACCACGCATGTTCACAAACAAAATGGCGTTGTTACGTATTTTTCATCCAGCGGGAACACTATGGGATAAGCATCCAAAAGAATAAATCCATCAACTCTTGTATGATAATCTGAGTGCTCGATTGCCAAGAGTATTGAATACAAACAATAGCTACATAAACAACAGAATAAGAAAAATACTCGATCAGTTCACCTAATGAATCAAAAGTAACTTGTTAAAAAACGTGGAAAAACAGAAATAATGTATGCCCAACGAAAGAATCAGAATCGCTGACATGAGACCAAATGCATCATCAGAAAAAGGTACAAAAAACAAAGCTGCCATTGACAAAAGAATATCGCTACATATCGCAAATGCTTTCTTAGCTACAGCTGTTGTGTTGAGGAACTGTAGTAAACTAACTTGAAATGAAAAACTCTCTGGGAGATAGGTAACTCGTCCCGACACTGCGAATTTCTTCAGGTCTCATGAGCGTTGCTGATGGCACGTAATGCACACAGTCTTGTTATGTTCCCCACAAACAGGTGCCTCACCAATTACACAGTTGGTTTTCATCATTCTTCTCAGCTTATAGCTGCAGTCTCTGCAAACGCGGCAATTTTTGGGCTGAGAGGGGATGCGGTCCTTAGACCTACGATGGGAATTGCTGGAGGAGGGGTGAAGTTAGTTTTGTTTCGGCCTCTGTTGAAAAGTGTTTGTAGCTCAACACGTTTTCTATTCTCTGCTTCACGTGCCCTGCAATATCTTTTCTTTCAATGAGCCATTTCTACGACAAAGTATCTGCAAGGGAGGACATGAAATCCAGCCGAGACAGGCCTTTCCAGGCTTAAATACTAGCTCACCTTAAAATGACTCCAAGATGCATTGGTAGTTGTCTCCAGAGAAAGAAAATGTGGCTAACGAGTGTGAAGCTCCTGAGGAACTCTTCTTCCTTAAGCGATTCCCATTACTCGTGTTCTGCACATTTTTCAGGCCAGTATTTTTGGGATGAATAGTTGATTGTTTTGCATTCTCCTTGTTTTTCCCAACAGATGTTTCATTTTCAGTTTGGGTCACCGTTGCGTTGAGTGTTTCTTCAAACAGTCTGGTGCTCAGTGGATAGTGTCATAGGAAACGATGTCTTCTTCTTCAACGTTGTAGTCTTCGTCAGAATAATCAGATGAAGATATGTCAAGGTCTGATTCTACTGCATCCATAACTCTTAGTACTGGATATTCGTCAGGATCTTGAAAAGAATAGAAAGTTCGAGAATGGGAACCACAACCCACTTGACACCAAAAAGTTATTTTCAAGAAACATCCAATCGGATACCTACTGGAAATTGGTCGCTCATTACTAACTGTTCGCTGAATCGACGAGTCCATTTTCTTCGCGAGTACTACTCGTTAGTCTATTAGACGAATGAACAAAATAATGGCTCTGAGCACTATGGGACTTAACTTCTGAGGTCATCAGTCCCCTAGAACTTAGAACTACTTAAACCTAACTAACCTAAGGACGTCACACACATCCATGCTCGAGGCAGGATTTGAACCCGCGACCGTAGCGGTCGCACGGTTCCAGACTGTAGCGCCTAGAACTGCTCGTCCATCCTGGCCGGCACGAATCAACATTTACCTCTATTCGACACGGTAACTTTGGGACTAAATGACCAAAAATATGGTTTACCTGATCGTAGAGCGGCTTGGGTCATTACAAGCGGAGGAATCACACAGCCAACTGAGCCCCCACGCACAGCTGCGGTGAAGGCGTGTCACCCCCGTCAGCAAAGAAGGAAAAATAATCTGTTCGTCGGTACGACTACCAATGGTATTCCAACGTAGGGCAAAAATAACCTGTTCGTCGAATTGACTTCCAACAGTATACTAGGGTTAAATGTTCTGCTCACTTAAAGTTCCAACATAGGAATTCGTAAACTTTGAACATACGAATTCAACTGCGAGAATGTGGTGTGAAATCTGACTGCTAGAAAGTAACTTGAAAGTGTCTGTCTGGTTACCTTTTCGCCTTTTTGTTTAAACATTCGTAATGGCCAGAATACTGTCTGAATCCAACAATGTGAACAATTAAGCTTTTAAACTAAATTGGCCCCAGGAAAGCTCAAAGTTGCCTTTTTCTTTTTCTTTTTTTTTTTTTTTTTTTTTTTTTTTTAAGGCGGGGCAGAGATGGTCTATGCAAGCCTCCAGGCGACACGGCATCTCTTATGACATTGCGACCTTACGCGGTTATGACATCCAAATACTAGAGAAACGCTCACGAAATTATCTATAGCACCCTGTCAACATGCATGCCCATTTACCGTGTTGTGTTTGCGCCTCAGTGATAAACTGGTATTTCTGCTTTACGTATGATTTTGCTGTACCCTTTTCCTAATTTAATATTTATTCTACGGGCAATGTTATTACGTGTTATACGTGTCTGAAATACTTTTTAGTCGTTAGTGACAAAATCTTCGGTGTCTTTACGCCGCCTCAATTCCTCTTCAAACTTCAATTATCTGTGTTCTGAGTCCACTGCCTGGATCCATCGGTAGACGAAATTTATGGAGGAAATATGACCAGACCTAACAACTCATCATTATGACTTTCACCGTGAGATTTCATCTTTCTGGGTTGCAAAGCTTTTATTGTTATCCGATTTCAACTATGAAGAATTTATTTTCTCTAAAGGTGTTTGCGTCTTATATAACTACATATTTTTAGTCCAAGCCATGATTAGCTCAGTTAGATTAATATCGCTTGTGTACTGGTGGTACCCTAGCGGTAACATGTTAATGACTGATGAAATCTTCTCCTGTTATCAGTCGAATAATAGCTTTATCTTGGAGCAACATTCCCGTATGTTTCCCACGTGTAATCCTTATGCGAAGTGCCAGTTTCCTGTTAAATGTGATACATAAATTCTGCATTACACACTCTTGCTCTCCTAAAGAAGCCATGATCGGTAAAATCAGTGTTTCGTGAGGTATATATCCCAGCCAGTGACTGCGGATTTGCTAGCAGGAGAGAGAGGTTATCTGCCGATTGAGTGCTAGTTCTGCTCCATCTTCCGGTCAAATGACTGCATCGCTCTTACCAGAAAGTTCTCTTTGAGTTCTTCTCAATGCAGCATACCAGAGATAGAACTTAGCTATAAATCTCTGACCCGGTTCCCAAGATCATCATTTACTCCTAGCTCCACAACATAATGGCACTGCACAGTACAGTTTTCGCATCGAAGTCGGTGTTGCCTTAGATCACGTAAGAACGTGTTCTGGGATTCCACATACAGTCAGTTCAGACTAGGGATTTGCGATGTTGGCAAATCGTCGATGCTGATCTCGAATTCATCATCGAAGCGTAGACGACGACAGCCGATATATCAGTCCAAAATATCGATGCTTCTTCCATCGTTGTTAAGTAATTAACCTATAGAAAGGAGAAAAAACTAACAAGCAAATACATCTATCATTATACTTATTATTTAGTAAATAGAGAAATTGTTGACTTATATGTCGTACAACTGTGTACGTCTCCGTCCCAACAGCCCTCCAATACTACAGACAGATTGCTATGTCATCTCTGCCTTAGACGTCTCTGGATACAGATATGGAGGGACATGTGGTCAGTACACTGCTCTCCCGGCCTTTGCCATTCTTCGTGACCAGAGCCGCTACTTCATATCAGGTAGCTCCTCGATTGGATTCAGAAAAGCTGAGTGCAATACGCTTGCCAATAGTGCTCGGCACACCTTGACAGTCGGCCATCCAGGTGCTAGCAAAATCCGACAGCGCTTAACTTCGGTGATCCGACACGAACCAGTGTTACCACTGCGGCAAGGCTGTTGGCAACTGTTTGTCTGGAACCTGTAAAAAATTCATTTTTGAGACAAATTTCCATTACATTCTATTGCGTTGTTGACAGAGAATATAAGTTGCATTTGGGGCCTTTGCAAACCCTGCGATGTGGCTACAAAGCTCAAATATTTAAGTACAGTTTTTTGTAGCTTCGAGTACGCAGTACCAGTGATGTGATTCAATATTTGTAATAAAGCTTATTTAAGAGTTAGAAGGCGATCTTTCAGACAGTAAGTGAACTCTGATGCTGGACCGCCTCCATTCCTGTCTGAAAATTTTTTCTTCGAAGCTTGTTTAGAACACTCACTTCACAGGCTTCCTTTGGATACTCTTTTCTCTCGTGTTATCCACACTACATGTCATCACGAAAGAATGAACTGAATGAACAATGAAAGACATGAGTCTATTCTTAGCTACAACCATAGCCCATGATCCTACCGTAGGTCGTTCAAAAATATCCCTCCCCCCCCCCCCCCCCACCACGCCCCTACTGCCCGTTCGACAAATCGCAGATGGGTTGCACTTGTGTCGTTATGTGACAGGTTGAGAAAAAAATCATTTATATGACAAAAAATATTTGCAATGATGCAAGTACCCCGTTTTTTGATTTTTTATTTATTTATTTATTGCTTTATTAGAATCAAAGGTTACTTTCACTGAAAGTGGAAAAGTTGCGAAACCTAATTGATTCACTCATAACAAATGTAGATTTTTTAAATGTTCATTAATATGTGCAACCTCTAATCTCTGTTTGTTATTATGTTTGGTATATGCATAAGTTAATTATTCATGTTGTACTGTTTCTGCAATATGTTCAATCCCATGAAGGTGATGTAAATAATGCAGGCATAGATGTGTTTGCAATAGAGTAAACGTTGAAAGAGTGAGATTGCAATTACAAACGGCCCAAAGAAGTCGGCAAGGCGGTTGTCATTGAAACCCGGTCTCAATTGGGAAAGAGTGCGCAACATCCTGAGAAAATGTTTGAACCTTCTGCCTTATAAGCTTCAGGTATTTGCGAAGTTGATTTTCTAAGTCTTTTGCTGCTATGCAGAACCATTATTGGAGTTCACTTACCCAAGAACAGTTTTGAAGAAGACTCATAGTTACAGATGAAGCACAGTTCGATTTATCCATTTACGTGAATAAGCAGAATGTGAGAATATGGACTGGACAAAAACCATATGACGTTCAACAACTCCTTTACATAGGACAACTTACTGTATGGTGGACGATATGAATACCATTAATAATAGGACCTTTATTTTAAAAAAAGCGTAAATGGTGTTACTCTGACTGTTAATAGCGATCGTTATAGAAGTGCAACAAACATCCCGATCATGTGGTATCGAGGTCTGTCGACACTGAATAACCTCCCAGTTCCCCGGGCTTAACTGCTCTAGACTGATTTATGCAGTAATTTACAATGTAAAGTCTCTGTCAATAAACCAACCACTTAGAAAATCTGAAAGCAGCCATAAAAAAAGAAATTAAGCCGCTATCAAATGTACGACTTGCATAAGTAGCGGCGAAGGTGTTAGTTCATAGACAGGAGTGCATACAGGATTCAGCAGAAGGTTTCCACTACTCTACTGCTTCATCCGAACAAGCCTCGGAAGGCCCAATGATACTGACCGACCGCCGTGTCATCCTCAGCCGATCGGGCATCATTGGATGCGAATATGGAGGAGCATGTGGTCAGCGCACCGCTCTCCTGACCGTTGTCAGTTTCCGTGACTGGAGTCGCTACTTTTCAGTGAAGTAGCTCCTCAATTTGATTCACAATGGCTGAGTGCAACCCGCTTGCCGACAGTTATCGGCAGACCCGGACGGTCATCCATCCAAGTGCTGGCCAAGCACGACAGCGCATAACTCCGTTGGCAGCAGAAGGTATCTAAAATTTGTAATTTTCAAAAAAAGAAGCATGTTCGTCATTTTTCTGATCTTACTGCTGCAGTTTTGTTGCAGAAAGTTTAATATGCATGAAATCACTCTAAACAAAAATATGCACGTTGACCAATTGTCAATGAGTACAAGGAAAGGAAATGCATGTAAAATGACTGAACCGGTTATGGTATGCACAATATAATATTTATTCAGTTTTATGACTAGCTGTTTCATATTTTATAACAAATAAACATGTGATGTAAGATACGTCTAGTTCTGAATAATTTTCTGAACGGCAGAAACACGTCTCGAGAAGATGCTGCTAGAAAACTTGCATTAAGTTACTACATTAGTCGCTGAGTCCGTCATATAGTTCTCCAGTCGTAGGAAGCACGTGTTCTGCCGCGGTGGTGCTGGGTGGAGCCTCTTTTAGCAGATGGTGGTTGGTGACACGGTGGTGCCGCTGGTGCTGCCGCTGGTGCTACCGCTCGTACTCGCAGTGGGGGCAACAGTGGTGCCGTTGTTGCTGCCGATCAGTGACTGCAAACACATACCGTATATAGCGTGATATACACTGACTCATTTCCTTATCTATACAAATAAAAAAATGAAATATATATGGAACCTGAATTAATTCTAGCTTCTGGCGAAGAGAAGGCAGCAGTGGTACTAGTGCAGAATAGTGGATTGCTGTGAAAGACCTATTTGACAGCATAAGCATCAGGCTTTCAGATTTGTGTGGGACCTTCGAGTGGAGTGAGAAAAACACATCTATGTAGTGCCTTGTGCATGACGGATTTTGTACGTACAACTTCTGCTTTCATCTGAATAAATCTGCTGCCGGAAGTCACCGTTTTCTAATGTGCGGGAGAACAGATTCTGTCGGAACCAACGCGCAGAGATTGGTTTCGGTGTATCAAAGACAACGATTTTGAGGTGAGTGACAAAATTCGCCCTCGTCGGTGCGGAGTACCATGAGCTGCTGCAGTCGAGTCGGAAGGTGAATGTTGAAAGCTACTAATCATAATTATTCAATCTGAATCGCGCACTAGACAAACGCGCGAAATTTGGTCAGACCCATGAAAAAGTTGTTCCACATGATGAGAATGCCACGCCACTTGTTGCAATGCGAGCGAAGGCAATATTGAAGGGACTACAGTGGGATGTCTTAACCCTGAAGTCATATTCACCAGACATGGCCCCTTCATTTGTTTCCGTATATGCAGCATGGCCTTCCTGAAAAACACTTTTATTTTTAACGAGATCGAAAACTACCTCATAAGAACCTGGAATCTTAATCGCGAAATCCACTGTTACCCGGAAAGTGGGAAAAGTTCGAGCTGCCGAGTAACGGTACTTTCAGTAAATTATCATATACCCTACTATTAAAATAAACATAACAGCTCGAATTAATTCAAGTGCTCAATATGTTACGAAGGTGAACAATTTCTTGCATCGGTCTCTTTCTGCTCTAAAAGTTCCCATTAACTCTAATTGAAAATTGTATCGATTGGAACGGACCGTTACGTTTTATATTATGTGATTATTATTATTGTATATATCAATCACAACAACAAATACAACACCAGTTTAAACAAAAAATTTGCATGAGAAACGATATAGATTGAACAAACATTAAACGGATAAGACTATGTACGAATATCGGTAGACGCAATCCAGTGGAGAGCCCTATCCAGAGCTTCATATAGATTGTTGACGCAACCAGAGAAATGCCTGTTCGGACACTCATTTACAATGTTGCCAATTGCCTAAGTGACACCACAGTCACACGTAGAGTCAGTGCAAATGCTCCAGTTGAGCATGTTGCTGCTGCACATGCCATCCTCAGTGAGATTTATGTTAAGCTGTTCCCATACCTTCCTTGTATGATGAAACCTTGGAACTCCAACAGACGGGTTGAAAATAAATCGTGGTTCTGGGTCTTCGTGTCATGCCATTCACGTTTCCATTCAGCGTTGAATCCAGTCGAGAGCATTTACATTTCCCCTTCATATTCTTGTCTTCTGAATTTGAAAAGTTTCCTAGGCAGCGAGAGGCACATTTTTACAAACTACCCTGTGAATGTTGTAGTGAGCTGCCTTCGACGGATGTAACCGTGACAGATGTTCCACAATATTGGCAGCTGGCAATCCATTACTGGGCACAAGTCACCCGCTCTTCTTATCACCCGGATGTGCTTTAAACTGTAGACTGCTCAATATGTTCCTTAAGACGTCACCTAGAGATTTACAAGGTATTGTTTACAGATATTTCAATACTAGGCCCTCGCGCCACACCATGTCGTAAGCTGGAGACAGGTCAATGTAAATAAGGCCAGTACTGAGTTTATTTTGGTAGGCAGTTTCTGTGCGAGCGGTAGCATTTATGTGGTCTAAATCCAGCTTGTTCAAATGGCACCACAGACAGTCATGATGGATACTGCTGTAGATTGTTTCCTGCAATCGCAAGGAAACAGACACTGGATGCAATAGATGCACAGCGTAACCCGGAATATTCGCCATGCTGAGTAATAAACTGCTCTCTGTTGATCAGCAATACGAACACGTGTGTGCGACTTACCCCTTCATGGATCGCCAGGACACCGTCGTCCTCGGAAGCCAGAATCTCGATGGTGGCGGTACCGTCTGCGCCGACTGTCACACTCTTTCCGGTGCAGCTCATTCCATTCACGTCACCAGAAATAACGTCGCAGTAGGTACCAGCAGGAAGGCAAGTCTGCGCAGAAAGAAAATGAAGAACTTACTCACAGGATCCTGCAGAATTACTATTTATTCGAAGTCACTCTTAATAGCAGCTGGAAAATATTGTAACACATGTAGTTTACAGTGTACCCTCACGCATACATGGATTTTACGATATGCTGTAAGGGCATAAAAGAATGTTTCCAATCGTATTAATAATTCATCACATACATCTTCCGGGTGATTTGTGAAGGGGAAAAGGGGAGTGTATTTTTGTGTTTCTAAACTGGTTAATCATCTTCATTGTTCCTGCGTGAGTGGGATACACGAGGAATCTATTATTTTCCCCAAAGAAAATTGCATTCCCTAATGAATACATTTTATGGAAAGTATGTGAAAACTGCTGTCAATGTTGCTACAAGACATTGCCAGTTTCGACAGAAAAAAATCCCGTTATAGTTTCACATCATTGTTTGTGGACTATTAACTGAAAGCAGACGTTAAGTTTGTTATTTGAAAAAAAGGAGTAAATTACTGTGATTATCGATGTGCTACTCTTAAAAGTTGAAAGATAACAAACCCTATTTACCTGTGTAATTGTAACTACAACACACGAATATCATTGCAAGATATCACGTATATAAATGAAATTTAATTAATGTGTAAATCGTTGTTTCGCAATGGTATATATTTCAGAGGTCCATCGCCGGTTTTTTGTTAGCTTTGTCGGAATGAGTTGCATATTTATTAACAATATATATTCAAGCAGACAAATAGCAGCAAAAAAGGAATGTTTTCTACAATAGGACCTCACCTGGATGGTCGCTTTCAGGTCGGAGGACTCCTCGTCATTGATGGCAATGAATCCCTTGGTACCTCTGCAGAAAGCGATCTGCCAGTCGCTACCCGACCACCAGTTGGTCACCTCAGTTGCTGAGAAGGAACAAGCGAAACGTTACTATGACTGTCAATCATATTCGAGCACATTTAGTTGACGCGAAATGAAATGGCAGAATATTTTGTTTGTGTATTTTACATCTCTATTTCTTGTGCCTGCAGGCCGTATTCTTCCCAAACAACGCGTACCACTCTTGCGCGTGCATTGCTGAAGACACTAGCACTGCATTCAGGAGGAACGTAAACAAATCCCCATTCCACATCCCTGTGTTATGTTGGCCGCGATTTCCTGAAATATTTTCAAGAATGTGCTGGAACAGACGATCCATCGAAGTCCCATTCTGTTCGGTCCCTCGTTTGCAACTAACACAGTCCGTAGTCTTGGCGCAAAATGTTTGACCAGCATAGTCATAATCATATTCACAGTCCCTAGGTACGTCAAAGTTCCTGGGTTTGTTTCCAATTACTGCGTAAATTTCGAATAAATATCAACAGCAATAGGGCCGAAGACATCTGGTATAAGAAATCACCCTCGATCTGCCAATGGTCTTGTCAAAGAGGGCAGAGGAATTGACAGAGGTTCAGGCCACACTCTTGTCCTTCGAGTGGGAAACTGCTACTAAAAGGCGGAAGAATCAACAATGATCAACGACAAGAGGAAGGAGAAGTCAATGGAAATCACTGCATTAAAGACACATAATGTTTATTCACAGAACATGTGGTCTGTAATTGAAAGAGTGCCATCATGTTCTTTCCATTAGCAAAAGGTTCCAGGTAACTTCCCCATTCGGGTCTCTGGAAGACGATTGCCCAGGTGGCGGTAACCACGAGAAAAAGATGGAGTGGCTAATGCCGGAGTCGGAACTTGGAGTGTACGAAGTTTCAACATGGAAGGGAAGTTAGAAAAGGTGAGCAGTGAAATCCCAATTCTCAGTCCATATGCTGTGTCGGTTGATGAAATGAAGTGGAAAGAAGATGAAGAGTTCTGGTAAGACGAATATGCGGTCAGCAGCAGCAGCAGCAGAAAATAGGAGAAAATGAGTTGAGTTCGTTATGAATAGAACATGATAGAGAGCGAGTTACTGTAGGTAAGTAGGTCCAGTGGTCTGGTTCTTCCCGACAGAATCGACACCAAACCAACGCCAACAACCATATTTTATATATACGTTTTAGCACAAACTGAAGATGAAAAATGGAGACATTATGTGAGGATATTGAATGGGTATTTCAGTATGTAAAGGGAGATGATAAAACAATAATCATGGAGGATTGGAATACGGTAGTAGGGGATCGAGTAGAAGGAATTACGGGAGAATACGAGCTTAGGTGAATAGTAATGGGAGAGAAGGTTAACGGATTTCAGCATTAAATTTCTGCTAGTAATAGCGAATAGACTGTTCAAAAATCACAAGAGTGGGAGGTGCACTTGAATAACAGTGGAGCAAGGGAGAAGGTCCAGATGCTTTACATCATGTTAAGGCAGCGATTCAGAAATCACATACTGCATAGTAATCTGTATCCAGGAGCAGTATACACTGGCATCACAATTTAGTAATGACGAAGAGTAAAATGTAGTATTTTTTGCGTCCTTCAAAAAACTTTCACTCCACAGTGGAGTGTAAACTCATACAGCACACGTGCAACATTTTTAGCAGCTCAGTCCGAATGTGCACCATTGTAAAGAGATATGCCCTTTGTATAATAAGGTCTAAGTTCTTCTCACAGTCCAGGGTCCAGTTTACAATTTTCATGTCACAGAACTATGTCTATAATGAATTCTTATTCAGTGTGGTATTATAGCTCGACGTTATTGGAGATGGGAGACAACAACACCTCGACCTCGAACATGACTGTCTCTTCGCAAAAGACGTCAGACATGTCATCTCCGAAATTAATATCAACCAAAACAGCCTCACACTAAAACCCCATACTGTACCATAGAGCGTTCTGGAATTTGAACCAGACAGCGTGTGATCCAGAGATCCCGTAGTATACTTTGCAGTGCCACATCTCATTGTCAAACGAATTATGGAGATGGGAAGTTTCTCCTAAGTACGCGGCCCGAATAGCAGTCTCCATCTGGAGAATCTGAACGCTAGAGCCTATTAACGTCCTCTTCAACCAAGGGAGGTGTGAAGTGTCTAGACTATCAAGTACTCAGTTAGCACTCCATGTCCATAGCACACAAGTCATCAAGTCGTACAAACACAGTCATGACGCACACAAGTCATCAAGTCTTAGCAACACAGTCATGAAAGACCTACGATTACCGTTACACCAAAGATACGTTTCAGTACAGATGGTTGTGGATCAGCATCGTAGGAACAACTGAGAAACTACTGACTATTGGAAAAATATTTAACAGTTTCAGTTTAGGAAAGTCGCTATGAACGGGAGGGAGAGTGCGACGTTCACTACATAACGTACACTACCGAGACCAGCTGACGGCAAAAATATAAGGAAGCACAGCGACCGGTCAACATTGTGTTGCTCCTTCGATGTGTTTATGTAGTTCAGTTTTATTTAGTAGTTATCGACGTTGATATTTTCTTCGTAACGTACAAACTGTGCCTAGAACTGTGGCACTTGGCACTGAATTTTTAGGGAAAATTAACTTACGCTGTTTACTAGAAGGGCGAGACTTTCACGAGGAGTGCGAAACTGTCAAATATTTTTAGATCATGGTGGGCCACGTTCAAGCTTTAGACATTTGATCCTTTGGAGTGGACGATCTTACCTCCAACGACGTTCCTGAACTCGGCCATGTTGTAGATCTGCCTCCAGCGATGCTCACACACCCAGGGGCTGGCGCACGAGCCGTCTTCGTTGAAGGTGGGCGAGATGATGTTCTGGTTGCTGTCCTGTGGGGGACCCTCGTCCGATGAGCTGAACTGGTAGCTGGACATCACTCGGGGCAGACCGTAGTTGTAGGCAAGCATAAAGGCCACCGCAATCTGCAAAATACCCGATATCAAGGAATGCTGTCACTGGCCTTATATTTTGGAGGAATGGGGTACAGGTAACCATCAGAACATTCCGATTAGTATCTCTTATTGTTTCTACACTGCAAGCGTATTTCCATCACCGACACCATTTCGTTGTTTCACCATTGCTCTATTGAACTGATGCCACACGTCTGGAATTCGCGATCTCGCTATTACAGGGCGATCAAAAGGTTGCGTACAAATGGACGGAGCTAACAGACGAATCGATGTACAACGACTTTGGAATGGGAACTTCTGGTCTTGGAAGTTTTGGAATATCAGAAACAACAATAGCAATCAATGCACTTGCGCCTCAAGTTAAGGAAAGATAATGTGCTGTTTACTCGATAAGATAGTCAAATACAGGACATTTTCAAAGCGGCGTCCATCACATTCAGTACAGACATAACATCTTCGCAGAAAATTCTGGTGCACTCTACCAAGTAAACCAGACAGCGTACGAACGTCGTTGGACTTTGAAACTATACTGGCGAGAAGTGTTTCTTCGTCGGGGACGTGTCACATTCACAAGGCCTCCGATCTGCTCCCACTAAAACTAAATAAATCAAAAGGCGTCACATTACGGTAACCAAGTGGCCATGCAATTGGACCACCCCTCGGATCCAACAACTGGGTTGCGTGTATTAAGTATGTTACTTATTTGCACAGAAAAGCGCGCAGATGCTCCGCCTAATTACAGCTGCTTACAAAAACAGTTCATTATGTTTACTAAATTTAAGATGCGTGTTCGTTTATTGCCCTTGTTGTTCCTAACATTGCAAAAATTTCACTGGCTCAGGATTAGTTTTTATCACCATATGCTCCTGTTCCAAAGCTGTTATATTTCGATTTCTTTCCCTGTTTCTTTAATTTGTGCGCAACCTTTTGAATGACCATGTATATTAAACCATTACCCCATTATAAGAACTAATGCAAGTAATTTCTCTCTCTGTGTTTCGGCCTCCAAAAGAAATTTTCAGGAATTATTAGACCGAAACTAACTCAAATATTTGTCTACTTACGTATTATTCAGAGAATGTACATATTTCACGGCTGTTCTCGTAAAAACATTGTCAGTAAATCACTAGAGATTCAGTCAGCTGTACTACTTTCACAAATCCTTATTCACACTTACCGGGGGTTCACTGACGTGTTTTTCAATAATGTGATGCACTATCATATGTTAATGTAAGTTTTACATGAGTTTTCATCCTGTCCTACTAATTAAGCAGTACTTGAGTGAATATCCCTTCAGAGAGCACATCAAACAGGAACACCAGGGTTGACTTTCTTCCTCTGTTTGTGGAAATGGGATCATTCTGGCACAACAGTAAGGTTTGGGATTCGGAAGTAGAATCTACATCTACATCCATACTCCGCAAGCCACCTGACGGTGTGTGGCGGAGGGTACCTTGAGTACCTCTATCGGTTCTCCCTTCTATTCCAGTCTTGTATTGTTCGTGGAAAGAAGGACTGTCGGTATGCCTCTGTTTGGGCTCTAATCTCTCTGATTTTATCCTCATGGTCTCTTCGCGACAATGACTTGTGATAACTAAGTGACCAGTGACGAGTTTTCGAAATATTACTAAACCTCCAACTGGTTGCGTTAAAATGGCTTAAAATGATTATTTCCTGTACTTATTCGTTACGTTTCATACCTTGTACATCTTTGGGCTCTGGAAGGTGAGAATATCACCGGCGCCTCCGTGACCTCTCTGATTGTCATGATTGTCCACAAAAGACAGAGCACTCATTCCAGCAACCATACCCCAAGGTTCACCTGCCAAGAGAAACAGTACCATGAAAGGCAAGTTCCTTAAGTTCAGCTAAATATTCAGTCTGAGACTCCAGCGTCGTGAAACGTACCGAAGTTGCTGAGGTCCTTGAGAGGGCTGTTCCTCATCACGGCAGCTGACAGCGCTTGCCCGAAATAGAACTCAGTGATTCTTCCAATGGACAGGTATTCATTCTTGGAAACAGCCTCAGTACCTGCAAGAAAATTGTGACTCGATTTAGCTACTTTTGAGTTCTATCGTCAAACCGTCTGTCAATTTCACAATGATGTTCGTAAGTTACCTGGATCGATGACTTCCTGGTAGATGAAGGGACGCAGACCCTCCGCAAATCCGTGTTCGGTATTGAGGTTGTTCAATCTTCCATAGATGTTCTCGAGATCAGATGGCCACATGTGTTTGGCAGCGTCAATCCTGCGCAAACGCACAAAATAACACGAGTTCTTCGCTCTGGTTGTAAAGTAGTAATCTAGTTTTGAAAAAGAGATCCTCACCTGAAGCCTGCGACACCGGCGTCGATGAGTGTGTTCAGGTAATCCACAATCTTGCCCCTCACGTACTCCTGGCTCTGGTCGAGGTCGTGCAGTCCAGTGAGTTCGCAGTTGCGGATCTGAGTGTGAAAGAAACGTGGTAAGCAGAGCGCCTGTGATTTTTACACATAATGACTATTTAAATGCGAGGGCTAACTGTGGTACTATTTCACTAAAATGTAGTTGAACTCGTTAACGTAAAAAATTATTAAAAATCGGTTACCAGTGCCGTATATTACTGTGTTATCACGAAGGCTGTAACACATGCAAGTGTAGATATTTTTGTTGTTGACCGAGAGCCATATATTGACCATCGTTACATCATTAATTACTTCTTTCAAAATTATAGCTGTAACACATATAGGTGTAGATATTATTATTTTTGACTGAGAACCATGTATTGAACATCACTACATCAGTAGTTACTTCATTTGCAGTTATAGCTGTTATGAGTAGTATGGTGTTAGGTTGGGTAGTACCTCGAAGTACAGGTGACGAGAACATGTCGTTAACGCTTATTTTCCCCTGGGCAGCAGATCAAGAGTCGAAACGTGGACAAAACGGGCAACCGATACTGACAGTCATAGGCCACTTAGTGGTGGAGTTATACACAGTGCAGAAAACATCAGGTAGTACAATATATGACGTATTTGTGGGAAGAATGTCGTTGCGGGGAAAAAACAATCAACACACTGATGTGTGTATGTATTAAGGTATCACGTTTTAAAAATATCTGTACTTACACCTGTTACAGCCTGTATAGCACAGGACACAACGTTACCGTTTGCTTTGCGGACTTGGACTGTATGTATAATCAGTTATTATTCTAGTATACAAGATCATACATAAACGTTATACTGGAATTTGTACAGTATTTCTGTTCCGAACTACCGTTTTCGTGTTCACTGGATGCCAGGCCAAACAAGCCAGTTAAACCGAAGATTCTTACATCCTTCAAAATGACAAAATTACTATAAAAATATAAACGTACTGGAATGTCAAATGCTCCCTTAAATTATCCATACCTCTTCATCCTCTTGCGTTAATGTTACGATTAAGGTTCGAGAGCATGAGCTCATTGTTGTTTTTCTAATGCGAATTATGACATATCAGGTTTGTAATTTTCAGTATGAGTACAATACTGATAGGAACATGCGCAATCATCAATAATGCCACCATAATATGGATTAAATGACGCTTCTTAAAATAGGAAAGGATACCGAAAGCTAAGTCAGATTCGATACTGACAAAAGTTTCGAGGATGGATTTCATATTACAGAAATCAAACCACTGTCTTCTGCAGCTGTGTGGCGTATTATAATGACATTGCACTGAATTATACAAACTACGTTGCAGGACATTTCACATCTATGTACGAGTATACAGCCGGCTAGCTACATTAAGGTGCTTCGCGAATACACCACTGCTATTCTGCTACTTCTCCTGTTCCATCAGCATATGGTGCGTGCAAGGAGTGAATCTGATTTAGTCTCTCTGTTATCCCAAATTTCTATGATGTTTCACCATTTTATAACCGTAATGGCGTATTTTTCAGAGATGATGTTACGTTGCGTAAGACCTGCAGAAATGAAATAAATCATGTCGTGCTGCGGTGTATTTACTGGATTACATTTCATCTGTCATCAACAATAAGGGCAGTGCCGAGCTAACACCTGCACAGGCACGACAGTATATCAGTTTTTCAGAGTGATGAGATTTAAACGCTTTTGAAGCTTTATACGTTGGAATACTAACTGCCATCATGCCGCTTCTTCGACTCTAGTCAACATTTGAGACATTCGATGCTCTTTTTGTACTGAAAGTAAAATTTCCTTCAAATCACTAAGCTTATATCAGCCAATATATATGCAGTGCACATACGACATAACACAACATTGAGCCAATTTACGCGCCGTCTTGTGAAACCAGATGAATCTTTATGACAATGCCAAGTATTAATGAGGGCCGAAGAGATAACTGTGACATCACCGTGTACTGCTAACGTGTTATAGTACGCTTGCTACATTTTTCTCCTGGATTCGCCGAAGGAGATGCGACTCACGTTGTTGGCGTCCTGGTAGTTGTCGACGGTGCACTGGCTGTGGAAGTGCTCCTTGGTGTAGGGCACCGCGGGGTAGTCGTAGTTGGCCGTGTCCACGCTGCTTCCACCGGTGGTGCCGACGCCGTCCCACGTTCCCGTCATGTGGTTAAACACGGCGTCAACGTAGATACTGCAAAAGCAAGCGCATTCACCCAACAACCATATCGTCACACTGCATAGCACAGACTGTTTCAAAAGAAAATGTTGTTGTTGTTGTTGTCTTCAGTCCAGAGACTGGTTTGATGCAGCTCTCCATGCTACTATATCCTGTGCCAGCTTCTCCATCTCCCAGTACTTACTGCAACCTACATCCTTCTGAATCTGCTTAGTGTATTCATCTCTTGGTCTCCCTCTACGATTTTTACCCTCCACGCTGCCCTCCAATGCTAAATTTGTGATCCCTTGATGCCTCAGAACATGTCATACCAACTGGTCCTTTCTTCTTATCAAGTTGTACCACAAACTCCTCTTCACCCCAATTCTATTCAAGACCTCCTCATTAGTTATGTGATCCACCCATCTAATCTTCAGCATTCTTCTGTAGCACCACATTTCGAAAGCTTCTATTCTCTTCTTGTACAAACTATTTATCGTCCATGTTTCACTTCCATACGTCGCTACACTCCATACAAGTACTTTCAGAAACGACTTCCTGATACTTAAATCTACATTTGATGTTAACAAATTTCTCTTCTTCAAAAACACTTTCCTTGCCATAGCCAGTCTACATTTTAAATCCTCTCTACTTCGACCATCATTAGTTATCTTGCTCCCCAAATAGCAAAACTCCATTACTACTTTAAGTGTCTCATTTCCTAATCTAATTCCCTCAGCATCACCCGACTTAATTCGACTACATTCCATTATCCTCGTTTTGCTTTTGTTGATGCTCATCTTATATCCTCCTTTCAAGACACTATCCATTCCGTTCAACTGCTCTTTCAAGTCCTTTGCTGTCTCTGAGAGAATTACAATGTCATCGGCGAACCTCATCGTTTTTATTTCTTCTCCATGGATTTTAATACCTACTCCCAATTTTTTTTTGTTTCCTTCACTGCTCGCTCAATATACAGATTGAATAACATCGGGGACAGGCTACAACCCTGTCTCACTCCCTTCCCAACCGCTGCTTCCCATTCATGCCCCTCGACTCTTATAACTGCCATCTGATATCTGTACAAATTGTAAATAGCCTTTCGCTCCCTGTATTTTACCCCTGCCACCTTTAGAATTTGAAAGAGAGTATTCCAGTCAACATTGTCAAAAGCTTTCTCTAAGTCTACAAATGCTACAAACGTAGGTTTGCCCTTCCTTAATCTAGCTTCTAAGATAAGTCGTAGGGTCAGTATTGCCTCACGTATTCCAACATTTCTGCGGAATCCATACTGATCTTCCTCGAGGTCGGCTTCTACCAGTTTTTGCATTCGTCTGTAAAGAATTCGAGATAGTATTTTGCAGCTGTGACTTATTAAACTGATAGTTCGGTAATTTTCACATCTGTCAACACCTGCTTTCTTTGGTATTGGAATTATTATATTCTTCTTGAAGTCTGAGGGTATTTCGCCTGTCTCATACATTTTGCTCACCAGATGATAGAGTTTCGTCAGGACTGGCTCTCCCAAGGCCGTCAGTAGCTCCTATGGAATGTTGTCTACTCCTGGGGCCTTGTTTCGACTCAGATCTTTCAGTGCTGTATCAAACTCTTCACGCAGTATCGTATCTCCCATTTCATCTTCATTTACATCCTCTTCCATTTCCGTAATATTCTCCTCAAGTACGTCGCCCCTGTATAGACCCACTATATACTCCCTCTACCTTCTGCTTTCCCTTCTTTGCTTAGAACAGGGTTTCCGATTAATAGATAAACTAATGCTTGGTCAGAATTGAGTTGAGGAAACTAGCACTGAAAGTTCATTTCCACCTTCTGTGAGAGAAGTCGTTACTTTAGTAAATGTCTGGATAGGTACATAAACACTACATGAGATTTATTTTTAAGCCACAGTTATACTTATCAAAAGCACTGTGGATTTGAACCGAGTTCCGTGAATATCACTGATACTGTTCTTCCAGCGAGCAAGCCCCACATAGCGAATCAAACCAATGCTTACTACTCGCTGCAATCAGTTTGACCGAAATTCCACAGTGAAACAGCGCTTTGTGTAGTACTGGCAGATATTTGCGCTCGGATGAATTCCAGCTGAACTGATTGAAGTTCTCACTTATGATCGACGCAGGATGTGCTCTACTTTGTACCATGTCATAACTCTGCGTTTCAGATCTTCGTCAGACCTAGATCATCCACCGCACTTCACGTTAACATAAGCTCATTGTGCGTTGTTGTACCGTATTTTAACCCTGTGGTGCTCAAATCCACCGCTATGGACAGCTGTTAAATGTCGCTTCTTTCACGTTTTCAATCGGTCCTGAAGCTGCAAATACACTCAGTGCACAGCAGCAGCAGGAAGTGACCACTGGAGTGGACTGCGTGAATGTGCAGCCTCAGGACTCATTCAGATCGCGAAAGATGTGATATTGACAGCTGTCCACTGCAGTGAACATGTGTAACAGAGGCTTAAAATAATTATTTAAAACGGTAATGCGTATCTAACGGTCGTTTTATGAGACTTATGTCACCTGTCCTTAATCCCACGTCCGGCCATCCTGATTTAGGTTTTCTGTGATTTCCCTACATCATTTCAGGCAAATGCCGGGATGGTTCCTTTGAAAGGGCACGGCTGATTTCCTTCCCCATCCTTCTCTAATCCGAGCTTGTGCTCCGTCTCTAATGACCTAATGGACTGAAGACCTCAGATGTTAAGTACAATAGTGCTCAGAGCCATTTGAACCACTTTGCAAAGGTGGAACATCGGAACATATTTCCACTGACATATTAGATCATGCAATTATGGTTTTTTGTGATGAGTAATTTAGACTTGTCCCTGCAAAACTGCTGGTTTCATTAAGCAAAATTATACTTCAAGACAGGTAAAGTCATTTATGTTTCAGCGGAAAGACTCCATTTGTAACACAGAAATTTAGGTATTATCGTGAATGTAAGTTTCCTAGCATGATTTTTATCGATTCCGAAGTTAAACAATGTAATCCAAAGGAATGGACAATTATATGCTGTATCGACTGCCTGTAGCACAACGGTCAGTGCCGGTCGCGGTGGCCGAGCGGTTCTAGGCGCTTCAGTCGGGAACCGCGCGACTGCTCCGGTCGAGGGTTCGAATCCTGCCTAGGGTATGGATGTGTGTGATGTCATTAGGTTGGTTAGGTTTAAGTAGTTCTAAGTTCTAGGGTACTGATGACTCATAGTGCTCAGAGCCATTTGAACCATTTTTTGAACAACGGTCAGTGTTCAGATTCAGCAACAAGTACTATTAATCAGAAAAGGCGCAACAGAATGTGAAATGAGCGCACCATTCTAACTCTGCGAGTGGCACATATCATATATTATTGCAAAGAATCCTAAGACAAAGCAACTCACCTACGAAAGAAAGTTCTTATAGACCGTAGCTTCTGCTGCTGCTTGTCGATTCTGGATTCTTACCAAAAACTATTAACGGAAGCTGACGAAAGGTTTCAAAGGAGAGTTATATGATCCATCACAGGTTGTTTAGACACGGAAGTATGACTATAGAGGGAATAGCCTTAGTCAGCACTTTTCGCTTACCAACACAGTTTTCGCTTAACCAAGTAGCTTGCGGTAATTTGGTCCCAATGCGTTCCATCAGCGAATGAAATAGTACGTGTGGGAGGCGGTGAAGGCGTTATTGTAGTGCACAAGCTACAATGTCTCATGGCTCACTCATTACAAAAGTAGTTCCTGATAGAGACCTCACTTTCGATTTCCAGCCCTGTGGCGCCTTGCCACACACCTCGAGCCTGTGAGGGCGTCCTCTTACCGGATTCCTGCGGCGTTGCAGCGCTTCACCATGTCCCTGAACTCCTCCTCGTTACCGGAGCGGGTAACGAGTTTGTACGACGCCGGCTGGTACCTCTCCCACCATGGTCGGTTGCTTGCGGTGATGGCCAGGTTCTCGCTGGGTGGTGACACCTGAAAAGAGAGTAGGCTGTATTGTTATACCTGCGTTCAGAGGTTTCTAAAATGGACCAGGAGGAGAGCGCAATACCTGAAAAATTGAAAATGCATTTAGATTATCATACTGAAGTCGGCGGCGACGAATTGTGCCCGTTGTACCTCTCAGTCCAGTTTCTAAACGATCAGAAATACAGACTTAGTCTCCTATTATGAAATTCAATCATGTCTGATGCTTCAGTTTATGAAAATATTTTCGAAGACTTTTATTGGGGCACTTATTAAAATTTTTCATCGATGCCCCCGTAACCCTCATCATTCGTACTTTGTAGACGTAATCTCGATTCTCGGGGTTACATCATTCGTGAAGGAACTACAGCTTCAAATACCTTCACAATCATATAGATAGTGTCGTAACTTTATATCGTATCTTTGGTTCAAACACTTCACAGGTACCACGTATATTAAAATAATGGAAGGGCGCCTAAAATACACTGAATAATTCGCTATTTGTTTTTTACTCTTCACTTTGTTTATTCTTCACTTTCTGTAATTCCTTGAAATGAGCACAATTTTAGCGTTTCCGGTGCTGCTACGGTAAATGGTAATTAATCCGAAATTCCGGATTGTAAGATCAACACAGCCAGTATTCTGACGACAAACATGGACAGTTTCGGTAAAATACATATTCAGTAAGGTGTTTCCCTACACTACTTCACATTTTAGCACATTTTTTTGTAGGCTCAGTCATGAAAATAAAGTAACTAAACAAAACGATAGTTACAGCTGTCCGCAGCTCGTAGTCTAGCGGATAGCGTTGCTGCCCCTGGGTACCGGGTTCGATTCCCGACCAGGTTGGGGATTTTCTCTGCCTGGGGACTGAGTGTTTGTGTTGTCCTCATCATTTTATCATCATCACTATGATGATGTGGCTAGTGATAGCGGCTAGGTTGGACTGCGTAAAAAATTGAAGTGTGAACAAATTGGGACTTTGTACGGTCGCTGATGACCACGCAGTTGAGCGCCCCACAAACCAAACATCATCACCATCATTGTAGTTATAGCTACGTGATCCCTATAACAGACAGTAATTCCTAATATCGATTTACCGAACCTGATTTTTCCAAACTGATCATGATAAGTGTCACAGATTTATTACGGAACTCAAACAATCAAAAGGAGCAAGTTGTAAAACATCTCTTACCGAAATAAATTCTATATTACCGGTAGATAGAGCACGATGCGCCGTAGGTCAAAATGAGATGTGCGGATTTTAATTATTCTGGGTGTATTTGAACGTCAATAGAGGCGACTCCCTCTACTTCCAATATTCTATACAAAACAGAGCTGTAACAAACCTTGTAAAATTGTAATATTTGTTTAGTTAGTGACGATAAACTAAACCTTGTGTGGCATTTACCGAGGCGCAAGCGTTTCAATTTCGTGATTCTGCGGAAGCCAGAGAGCCAGTTTCACTACTTTTCTACTGATGGAACTTTTAATTTCCCCGTTCTGTCTGTCCCCTTTCCGTAAATATAGCAAGAGACATGGAATCTGGTTCCTCTTTTTTAGTATGCGGAGGCGCTAATCAAGTAATGTCGAAGTCGGCCCGTAGCGATGATAGGTTGCCAGAATATACATATCACTGTTAACGATGTGACTGGGAACATTATGACTTTTTTGTTACAACTTCAAGTTAGGAAGCCAGTTATTATATGGGGGAGCAATTTAACACAGTTAAAGAGCAGGAGAAACGAAGTAACGAGCAGCGTCTGAAACAAAATTAATAGCTGATGGAGTAAAGTATGTGGGGAAATACAGTCTGCTTCTCATAAATACGAAAGAGGATATCGAAACGGCTGTTTTGGTTAAGATAATACGAAGGAGGAAACGGTGCACGTAGAAAAACAGAATATTAAGTGCCACAGAAAAATGTATAAAATGGAGTGACTGAATTACTTGGGAAGGACGGCAAGGTTGAACAAATCTGGAAGGAAATGATGTCAGCGAAGAAGTAGGAGAGGGAACGTAACGTAGGGCACATGTCAAAACATCCAGTACTAGGTAACCTCGTGGTGCATGTAACAACAGTTGTAAACTACTGGTATAGACAAAAATAATTCTTCTCCTTCATGTCTGTAGCGTTTACCGCTTCTAAGTCCGCTCCCGGCAGCTGAGTGGTCAGCGCGACAGACTGTCAGTCCTAAGGGCCCGGGTTTGATTCCCGGTTGGATCGGAGATTTTCTCCGCTCAGGGACTGGGTGTTGTGTTGTCCTAATGATCATCATTTCATCTCCATTGACGCGCAAGTCGCCGAAGTGGCGTCAAATCGATAGACGCAGCAGGCGGGCGGTCTACCCGACGGGAGGCCCTCGTCACACGCCTACCGCTTCGAAGGTGGGCTGCGCTGTACTCGCGTTCCGGGAAAATTATGTTTATTTGCCCTTTCGGGCGAATGCCTTTCCTGTCACCCTTATGGGGAAAGTATGCTCATCCTTCTTCCCGATGCTTGTTGCCACCTGCAGTGTTCGGTCACTGTAGAGTTTGAAGCTTGTGCTCTGCCTTAGCAACGCGTGCGTGAGGTACTGATTTACCTTCTTTAATAAAAACGGTTTAATTACACTGTAGCGGTCAACGTACAAGCAGCAGCGTGATAGGTCCAATATGATCGAGGTTGGCTATAGTTTCACACGGGGTAAAGTCCTGTGCGTCCTCGTCTGTAAATTGTGTAAATTTGTCCTGTGTGTGATCGTATTTTAATTGTTTCTGTATGGTATTTCCTGAGGCGAAATGCGGTAATCAACCCAGAAATGGCCTAAACGAGTGTGAAAAACGGCGTACAAATCATAGGCTGGGATGTGCTCCACTCACGCGCGTATTCTATCCGGAGCCGACTTAGCTTCTTGTTTCTCCAAATGTACCGCATTGCACTTTACGATATACGAGGTGGTAATAGCACGGATTACAGAAGACAAATTGTGGTGTGCGTACTGTAAGACCTTCGGTACACACACCATCAGATTATTTGACTTGTCGCTCTAACGAAGTAGGCGAGTGTCAGCAATATGTCTCGTGGTCTTATCGTGGCGTGTTTATCCTCTGCCGTTAGGTCAGACGATAGAAATGCCACTTGCACGCTCAGAGTAGCAGACTGACGGTGACCAGCTTTAAACAGAACTTCATTAATTTTCACACACATTTATTAAAATAATAAAAAACATAGATATTACGTAACTTGATCCTGGGTGCTATTTACAATTGACCATCTGAAGTTCCTTTGGTCTTGGTACGTTAATCTTATTCTCAAATATCACTGATACTTGACAAAGAGTCTATTCATTTATAGTCATGTCTTGTACAAAAATATGGTAATCTTGTTAGCTGCAGACTGAAACTTGACTATAGACTGGTACAGACTAATGCAGACTGACTAATCGGAGGTCTGTACACTCGTTATAATACCTCGCGCGTTCATGTATCACTGCGCGAGTGTGATCCGCGAGGAGAAAAGGTCCTATGTTAGCAGCAATCTCATTGGCTGCGAGACATATTAATACGCGGATCGGCGGAAGCAGAATTTGGTCCATCTCTTAGGCAGTGCCATGTCGTAGTGCGGAGACGGACGAGCGCTGTGTGGTGTCACCGCCAGACACCACACTTGCTAGGTGGTAGCTTTTAAATCGGCCGCGGTCCATTAGTATACGTTGGACCCGCGTGTCGCCACTATCAGTGATTGCAGACCGAGCGCCACCACACGGCAGGTCTAGAGAGACTTACTAGCACTCGCCCCAGTTGTACAGCCGACGTTGCTAGGAAAGGTTCACTGAGAATTACGCTCTCATTTGCCGAGACGATAGTTAGCATAGCCTTCAGCTAAGTCAATTGCTACGACCTAGCAAGGGGCCATCACCAAGTTATATTGAGATGATAATACTGTATCAACAAGACCAATGTTCACCAATTGTGGATTAAAGTTAAGTATTCCAGCAGCTACATACTTTTCTTTATAGCATTCATTACGTATCCTGTTTCAGACCTCACGCCATCCTGCGTGAGCTTATAGCGTGCATTTCGGCTTCCTCAAACAACACGGTGTTGGCACTTCTGCCGACACTTCACGCTGCGCCTGCGCTGTTGTGCTTAGCGGGGCGCGCTCTATTGGGAAAGTTGTGTACGCTCTGACTACGCGGAACTATGTACACAACACAAATATAGAGGGAAGGAGCATTTGGTTAGTGGGTTAGCTATTGACTGACCGATACTACCTCATCGTCAATACGGAGAGAGTGATTTTGTAACCAGATGGAGATAATGTATCGACTTAAAATTAAAGGTATGATGTACTACGAATTCACAATACACATAGTTAACGCCTTCTCCCTCAAACAAGCCCAGATGAATTCAGAGACCACGATGGACAGCTGAAGCAAACTGAATATTTCCCTTGTGGGGCACGGATTACTAACTCATTCATCCTTCCATGTGTTTGCTCTCACCTGGACACCGCCGTAGTTCTTCGGCGACAGGAAAGTCTCGCACTCGTTGGCAATGTCGGTCCACTTCCACTCGAACAGGTGAACCATTACACTGCGGCCCTCCACCACATTGGGCTCCCATTGCGCTTTCGCGCAGGCAACGAGCGCCGCCAGGACGAGAAAACCTATCATGGTGACCAGAGGGGCGATGGCGTCCAGTCTGATGCAGCCGGCTCTTATATAGGCCGGCCGCCTGTGTGCGCAGCTGGGGCGATCGCTCGCGCCCGAGGCCGCCGCCCGCGTCGTGGCAAACACATGTGGCGCTGAAAACACCACGGCACTTGTAGCAGTTGTGCCTATGCCGCCGATTCATTGTGTATTTTGACTTCACTATTCTCTACTTTGAAATCTCACAATTAGAATTCCAATATGTTCCGATAGCATATTCTGAAAACTCACAATGGGAGGCCACGACGTTCGTTCAAAACGGTTGAAATAGCTCTGAGCACTATGGGACTCAACTGCTGAGGTCATCAGTCCCCTATAACTTAGAACCACCTAAACCTAAATAACCTAAGGACATCACACACACCCATGCCCGAGGCAGGATTCGAACCTGCGACCGTAGCGGTCGCGCGCTTCCAGACTGTAGGGCCTAGAACAGATCGCCACTTCGGCCGGCCACGACGTTGGGATTCAGATTTACTTCAAACTTTGTACACATTAATAGGCCATTAAAACAACGTAATATGTAAGCAGTAAGGTGCACTACTCTGGCAGTTTCGAGAAAAACTTGAGAAAAGTTTTACGCTTCTATTATGTGGCCTATATATCTGTATGTATGTGTCCTGGCCTTCCCTCATCAGTATGAGCGCTCTCCACTGTGTACAACCATTTATCACACGTTATTTTCGGGATCAGGAAAACGCCTCCTATTTGTTTTGTAACTAAGAGCCCAATTATTCTAAATATCTTTCTCGCTCTGAAATACGTCCTCAATATTTTTGAACGTGCGTGCGACCTTCTGACGGTGAATCAGGGCTGAGACTACTATGTCTCCAACCGGGGTGGCCGAGCGGTTCTAGGCGCTACAGTCTGGTACCGTGCGACCGATACGGTCGCAGGTTCGAATCCCGCCTCGGGCATGGATGTGTGTGATGTCCTTAGGTTAGTTAGCTTTAAGTAGTTCTAAGTTCTAGGGGACTGATGACCTCAGAAGTTAAGTCTCATAGTGCTCAGAGCCATTTGAACTACCGTGTCATCTACAGCCTTCTTATATGCCCTTTTAAGGGAAACTGTGTCCAAATGCGTGTGTCCAGTCCGAACCGGTGTTCTCACCCACATACTTGATGTAAGCGGAACTGCTCCAAGAGCTCTCTAAACTTACAGAGTGCGTTACTCTTCTCACATCCATCTCTAGTAATGAAGTGAGTTGAGCTGAAAACTTGGCTTCTTCACGGCCCTAAGAATATCACTGAAAGCTGAAACTGAGATAATTAAAGGTGACAGGTTAAAATCTCGACCCTCCGAAACGTAACATTTAGGATACAGTTTTCGTATCCAATTATCAGACATAATAACCACGATGTATATTCCACGAACGGTACAAAACTGTGGTCATACCTAATGCGGCATTAAGGTGTCAGCAACTGTCTCCTTAGTACTGCAGTATCATTGTTGTTAAGAGGGCTTCTCTTTCCTTGTTAGCTTCTGCCTGCAGTTGACTGTGTATGATACGAGTGCTGTAGAAGATATTTCATCGATGCAGCATACCTTCTGCCCAAAATCAGCACGTATTTAGAAGGCGTCGCTTATCCGGAACTCAGTTTTCCCTTTTCTAGCATGACATCCTGCAAATAATGGAAAGTGTTCGATACAGTGGCCCTCCATGGACTCTCAATGAAGATACGAGCATACGGAATAGATTCTCAGGTGTGGGAGTGGCTCTAACACTTCTTAAGTAACAGAGGGTAGTACACTGTCCTCGATAGCGAGTGTTCATCAGAGACAAGCGTATCGTTAGGAATGCATTGTTACGACAGAACCGCTCTTGTCCTCTATATATATAAATGATCTGACGGACAGGGAAAAGAAAACAGCGACAATTTGCTGATGATGCTGTGTTGCGCGGGAAGACGTCGTCGTTGAGTGACTGTAGGGCGATACAAGATGTTTTATACCAAGATTCTAGTCGGTGTGATAGATAGCATCTTGTTCTAAATGTAGAAAAATAAAAGTTAACGCAGATGAGTGGGAAAAACAATCGCATAATATTCGAATACAGCATTAGGAGTGTGCCATTTCACAAAGTCAAGAGGATTACATATCTAGGCATAACGATTAAGAGAAATATGAATTGGAACGAGCCCGTCACGGTGGTCGACTTCCGAATATCGGGAGAATTTTAGGAACATGTATCTAATCTATAGTGGAGATAGCGTATAGCACCTACTGCGACCCATTTCTGAGCGCTACTCGTGTTTGTAGGATCCCCAGAATATTGGATTAAAGAAAGACATCGATGCATTTCAAAGGCGTGTTGTTAGAGTTAGCCGATAAGTTCTATCAGCAAGGAAGTGTTGCGGTGATGCTTCGTGCACTCGAAAGGGTTTTCCTGTAGGGTAGAAGACGGTCTTATTGTGAGGCAACGTTGAGAAAGTTTAGAGAACCGGCATTTGAGGCTGACTGCAGAACGATTCTACTGCAGCCAACGTACATTTCGCGCAAGGTCCACGAAGATAAGATCAGAGAAATTACGGCTCGTACGGAGGCATACTGACAGTCGTTTTTCCTCGCTCCATTTGCGGGAGGAACAGAACAGGAAATGGCTAGCAGTGGTACAAGGAACCCTCCACCATGCACCGCGCGGTGGCTTGCAGTTGTGTATGTAGATGAAGCTGTAGATATCAGTCTTGTACCATGAGGGTAGGACGGCAGTTAAGTTTAAAGAATTTTCCACTCTTCAGAATGAGTTTGCTCTTCATCTCTGATGCATTACAATGCTTTCGTATCACTCTGTGAGTTTTTTCTAGTATTTAATTTTACAAGAGGTCTGTTGTCTTGGAGAAACAGACAGGACTAACAAGCGAACATTCTGGGCATTCACAGAGTAATTATTTAAGTGCAAAGCAGTGTTACTCAAGTAATAGATGTTTCCAGACTCACACATTTTCTGGGCATCGCCAGTTACTTGAACTAGCAAGAACAGCGCAATTTGTTAACCAAACCGAATGAAATCCCATCACATATATACGTCGGCAATTTGTAGTTAAACATCTGATAATGATTTAACAAGACGCGGCAAGCAATGGAACGAAGAAAAAGTGTAAATAAAAAGTGTTTGAGCGAAAAATTGTGGCCTTCAATTACCATATTTTTCACCTTCATTTCAGCTTCGGAAGTTATGAATGGAGGTCATACACAGATTTAATACGAACACGCAGACATCTATGGAGTGCAGGAACGTAGCTAACGCAGCGACAATACAGCACAAAACAGGTAGGTAGACCACCGTGATTGTCTTCATGTTAGATGTTAATACGTCCATTTTCGTGACTAGTACATTTTGTGAATGTCACATTATACCTACATCATGGAGAGACAGTTAGATTTCTGATATGCGTCTTCAAAGGCACATGTCAAATTTATTCACTGACATATTTAGAACTGTTCACGGAAGTGCAGTACCCAAGAGCGGAAGGTCAAATCACTTTCCAGCAGATGCTGGTTTTTAAACTTCTATCATGCCGAAGAGTAAGAGTCTTTTGTAGTACTTTATTTCTCGAGGTTCTAATCCGTGCTGCCGGTCGGAGTGGCCGAGCGGTTCTAGGCGCTACAGTCTGGAGCCGCGCGACCGTTACGGTCGCAGGTTCGAATCCTGCCTTGGGCATGGATGTGTGTGATGTCCTTAGGTTAGTCAGGCTTAAGTAGTTCTAAGTTCTAGGGGACTGATGACCTCAGAAGTTAAGTCCCATAGTGCTCAGAGCCATTTGAACCATTTTTTTATCCGTGCTTTCAGGAAGTCATCAGAGCGTTGAAGATCGCTCACACCACTCAACCACGTTCAGATGTTTCAGAGGAGTTCGTAACGTAATTTTAACCTCGAGGGCTTTCACTATTCGATCGCTGCAGACAATGTTTCTGAATATGGTAGATTGCTTAAGAAAATCGCTTTTAAATCAGAGTGTGTAAAACGCCAATGAAATGAACGTCCCTCAGATTCACTGGTGTGTAGGAACTTTTAACATTAAGATAATTATGTTTGTTCTTCTTTCTTTATATTTTCAGTTACACGCCAAATCCCATTTTATAAGAAATTACTGAAACAATTTTGACATTGACTCATCTGACTTTTTTAACAACACCGTTTCAAGAGAAATTATTACAAATTATGCTCAATAATACATGTGTTTTTGGATGAAGTACTCCGTACGAGATAAGAAAATTTGACAACAAATAACGTGTTTAGAAAGTCGAAATGTTAACGTGTTTAGAAGTTAGAAATGTGAAGTTCACAATCACAAATTGATATTTGTTTAAAAGTGTTTCAAGATGAGGCACGCCGTATGTATTAAGATTGTCCGCCAAACAAATAATGTAATTAGAAAACAAATGTGTAGTTCACGAGCACAAATTGTGACACCTTTTGAAAGCCCCTTGCCATCTGCTTAAGATTACGGGAAGTCTATTATGTCATCATGACTTATTTCACAATGCCGGCAAAAAAAGTTCATATACCATTTAAGATTTGAGCAGGCTTCAGCTATTAAGCATTATTTCTATGATTATGCTTTTTCGAATGAAGCTATTGAAAGGTGCACGTATTAGGAGAAATAGTTTTCGACATTGTGTGAAATCCTGGTACTCTATAGAATGACTGGCTAATGTTTAAAATGCCTGATGGTTTTAGGAAACAGTGAAATGTGATTCTTTTGTGAAAATATTACACACTTTTACTAGACATTATACAAAATCACCAGTGATATTTACGCAAGGTGTTAAAAGGGCATAAGGTAAGAAGCCTTTATTAATTAATACGCCATTGAAAGTGAAAGAACAAAACTACGAAATAAAGCACAGGACATTCCTACTGGAAAGCAGTGAAAGCAGAATTGAGATTGAAGTACTTGTTACAGTAAGTATTTACTTTTCTTCTTTACAAAAACACTTTACATTTTGACAATTTGATCTTGCACTTACATTTCACCGCTGCCAAAGCACAAAGCGTAAGTAACATGATACAATCGTTGCAGCAGGGAAGGCTAGAGTGACATTTTGAATTACAATTAATTTTCTTTTTTGACACAAAGCTAAATTATGTTTTCGATTTTCGTGTTGCACATATTCCTCACGAATCCATTGCCGCTTCCTGTGCACTGAGAAGTAGCTGCAGATCGCAGGACTATTCGTGGTCAGCGAGATGGACTTCTTGAGGAAGAATATGGTGTCTAGGAATGTGTATATGAGGTAAGGTTTAATGAATAACAATGCTAGTCTGTAAAAAGATAAGATATGTTTAACAGAGAAAGGTTTGGTAATGGTGTGTATTTTTTACTGTTCAGTGATCTGAATATTTTCCTTCTGTTCATGTCGTCATACTATGCTTATGCTGCAATATTCTTTTTATCAGATTATTTTTATTTATTTTATTTCTATTTTACGGCCTCCACTGGACCATTCTAGTCAGTTATACAAAGGTTTGTACAAGTTGTTGTTATTCAGTAATACAATACAGTTCAATAATAATTCAATATGACAATTCAATAATACAGTTCATATACAAGAATTATCACAATTTATTGTTTTGCTCTTCTGTCTGCCCAATATTTCTTCATTCTATGAGATATTTTGTTGCATTGTTAGTCTGAGATGACCGTTCCAGTAGCCCTTTTAATGATCTTTATTTATAGTCTGATTTGTATGTCTTGCAGTAATCTGATTCTCTGTTTTGTTTTTTAGGACTCTTGCTATAATTTGGAGTTCTCTTGTGTCTTCCTTAATTTCTGTAACCCATTTAATGTCGCTCATACTGTTCCCTTGTTATCGTATTATTACTTTACCAATTCTGTTTCCTAGTGTTCTCATCAGATGTCCAAAGAATGAGATACGTTTCTTCCTGATTGTGCTCATTACTGGTTCTATTTTCTTGTATAGTGTTTCTTTTGAAGCTGTTCTCCAACCACATTATTTGCTAAATATATGAAAATTCCTTTAACTTCTAGGTTTTATATTAACCATAATTTTGTGTGACAGTACATAATATGAAATTTCTTAAGTTGTTAGTGATGCTATTTGTGTGTCGAATTTATGCTAAACTTCTGCCGGTTTTTCATAAAAAGGTGTACGTACTACATTCATTGTACGAATTCAAGATACATACCTATCCAGTATGCTGGTTTATTGTCACAATGCAAAGCGTACTAGAATTTTTTAGGCTGTTCTTTAATGGTACTGGAATGAAATATGAAAGACAGAGAAATGCAGTACAGCATTGTTGAAGGCGTGAAAAGAAACGAACGTATAGTGTACAAGGTATAAGAGTAAACATAATCTTGAGACAGAAAATAATTTTCGGTAGAGAAGTGATAGAGTAAGAGCGTCTGGTGCATTTATGGTTCTGAAAAGAGGAGTTATATGTGATGCAGTGGAGCAGAGTAAGAGATGAGATACGTGTTATGAATTGAGGAAGAGTAATGAGAATATATGTGGTGAAATATAACGAACGATTTCTCCTGATTTTGTGTTTTAGGATATTAAAAAAGATAAAGAGTGCAAGGTACGTAGAAAGCTTGGAGGGAGGTATTTTTCATGAGTTAGTACAGGAAATACTGTCGAAATCTAAAATGTGTGCCTGGAAATGTTCATTTCAGGTACAAAGAGTGGAATGGACGATTGTTCTAGTAGACGCAACGGAGAAAATGATAAAAATTGTGATGTGTGAGTTTGTAGCTATATTGTTTTGGTATGTATCTAACAGTAAATTTCATGACAGCTGTGGACCATGTGAACATTATTACAGACTATTTGCACCACTAAATGCTTGAGGTCTCCCTTGACAGCGATGGCCTCTTCCAGTACGATAATTGTCCGTGTCACAAGGCCAGAACCGTGCTACAGCAGTATGCGGAGCATGAAAGTGAACTAATGTTTTGCCTTGGCCGCCAAGTACTGATTTCAAACCAATGGACCACATGTGGGAAACTATCGGGCGCCAGCACCGCACCTGCAACCACCCGCCTGTAATTTACGGGAATTGCGTCGCGTATGCCGAGAAATATGGTGCCATGCACCTCCAGAAACTTATCAAGGACTTGTGAAATGCACGCCATGCAGAAACACTGCTATATTGTGTTGTAAGATAGGACCAACACATTATAAAGCTGGTGGCTATGATTTTTTGGCGCGTCACTGTGAATGCGATGTACGAATATCTCCTGAGAACCTATGATGATCGTTGGGGCAACCCGCAAGGGGCTTTCCTAGGGAGACGGGGAATATTTTAACATGCGTGTGGGACTACGTCAATCAGAGGCACTAACTGTGATAATCCCCAATGTGTAGGAGAACACGCAATCCGCGAGCGTGATCTGTGGGTGTGTAAGAGTGTGTGGCGAATAGCCAGTGACGCGAAACCATGGACAATATAGAAGTTGACCCCATTACCATGGTAAAGCAGGTGGCCGTTGAAGCGCAACAGAGCTCAGATGGCATATTTCCAACCAGTGCTTGTGATTTAGAAGCAATAACTGCTGTTCATGGGGCGTCTGTGGCTGTGTCTACTGTCCCCACACTGTTTTTGAAATACTTATAAATATTTACAGTAGATGACCATAGGTAGGGTTTTGGAACGATTCTAGAGGAACAGGATGAAACTGAGGCAAAACCTGTGGAGAGCATTACTAAAAACGAAATATTTATAAATGAGAAGGTAGTAAATGAAGTTTCAGAGAAAAGTGAGCTCAGAACTGCTGTAGCTTCCCGTGTTTACAGTGTGCCTGGTTCGGTGAATATTATGCAGGAAAGGAATCGGGGTTCCAGAAAAGTCATGTCGCTGTAGAATATTGAAGTATGTTTATTTCCGCTGCTCAGTGAAAGTGAAATTGAATTGGATTTGGGCTATGACGGTGTTACCAAGGGAATAGGAGCTCTTCGGCGACTAGGGACTAGTGTGTTTCAAGATCTTGAACATGGATGCACTTCAGCAGCTGTGCATGCAAGAACTTCAATGAATTAGAAATAACAGCTAACCAGCTGCAAAATACAGATTTACTAAACCTTAATAATTAGTGAGTTTGGTGTGAGAGGTTTTCAACCGATACTGCAGCATGTTTCAGTCATGTGGTACCACACGAAAAAGATTTAGAATCCAGCTGACTTAAAGTGAGATATAAAGATGAGCTGTAGACTGAGACCAGTTCACGGCTCTGTGTCAGAAAGTAAGGAGGTGACGCATTTTCCTATGTCGTGTATACACTGTAAATTATTTAGTGTTATGAGGGTAAGCACTAGTTAGTATCAATGTATAAACAGGAAGCATCAGTGTAATTTTATGTGTCAGGTGTTCAGATGAGCACTAGTTTGACCAGATCTTCCATGAATTAAAATTTCTTAAGTGTCCTCGTTTGAAAATGTTTTCAGTGTATGTGTGTTTCGGCCAGATGTGCCATGTTGTAAGATTTCCTTTTTGTTCTCTTCTGAACAGGTTTTTCATGTGTTGTATGCTATGTAATTAGTGTGTTCTTTTGAATTAATTTTATATGAGTTTTAATGTGCCAGATATTTACATTTTACGTGTTTTCCTATGCCTAGCATTTTTGGGTTCTCTTCTGGATTGATTTTCAAACTGTTTAGATTTCCTCTCGTTTCAACAGATTTTCGATGTGCTCTCGATTTGCATAGATTTTCGCGCGTTCAGGTGCGCTCTTTTAAATAAATTTCCATGTGATGAGAATTCCATGTATTGTCTCTGCATAGACTTTATATGCATTAGTATTTACTAGGTGCTAAGTGGGCAGAGTCAAGTGGTCTAGCAATTTCCTCACATATGTGGCAACGTGTTGTAAGGGAATTGGTATTCTTGAAGGAGAATATTGGTAGTGGAGTGTACAGTGACGACTAATCAAGGATGAGGCAAGATTTCTCCACATGCTCTATGCCATTTATTCTTCGAGTATATTGTCTAATCTGATGAATATGTAGTGCTGAGTCGCTACAATTGCTTCCTCATTTGTTGGAGATGAACAGTTGTGATGCAGTGGTATTGGATATACCTATGTGTGTTGTGTGACACAGTGAACTGATACCAGATAACGATTTTTGAGTTTGTTGTGTGTCTTTAATTGTGGTATACGGACGTGTGTAGTTAGCACCGAGCTTTACTACATGATGCGCAGGACAATTTACGTCAGCTATGTTTAGTTTTCTTCCGATAATGATGTGATAACTTCTTGTGAATGACCGTATTCTTTTAATAGCGAGCAGTCTCTCTCTTTCCCTCTCTCTCTCTAGGCAAGGTGCAAGCTGATGTGAACAGTTATGTTCTTTTGAATTTTGAATGTTGACTCTGTCCTTGTATGCTGAGAAGTGAATTTTGTCTTTTGGTTCACGTTTGGAATGTTGAGAACGGGTAAAAGTTTTTTGTTATTGATGTATGTGGTTAATGATTGGAGATTTAACAGTGGTTATTTGATTCCTAAATTCGTTTTGAGTGTCTTTACTTTGGTCTTTAAAACCTGACGAATAGTCTGTTTTTCCATCCATTAGAGAGAAATGTACGCAGAAATCTTGCGAACGGCAATTGGGAGTAGCTGTGGAATGGAAATTGGGAGTAGCTGTGGTCCGTTTCGTGTTTGCAGAGTCCGGCACCAAAACGTATAACTTGATACGCAGGAGTCTGATCGAGTAGCATCTTGTGTAGATGTAATTTAACATTTAGTTTTCTGTGCAAAGCGTGATTGTTTTGCCAGTTTTAGTGTACTATGCCTCACTGAGTAAGCTACGAAATGGGTTCTGATTGAAAGAACTAGGCTTGCATTCAGGGAAGAACACTGATTCCAGGTTATGAATTATGGATTGGCGAAAGGGATGAATTTTGATGAGAAGAAATAAGTAAATGCCAGCAGCAGAGAGTGCTCTGAGGCAAGTTTTGAGTACCTGCCTTCGGAAGGCAAGTACCTTGCACAGGAAAAGCAGAGGATTATAGCAGCAAGTGGATTTCAGAGACAAAGTTGTTGATTACGGTATATTGATAAATTTTTACTAATGGACCGTCTGACAGCAACTGAATAAAACACAATTTTAGTGCCATACGCGTTTCGCCTTTATTTTCTGCAAGGCATCATCATGGCCTGGAATATGTACAAATGTTAGCTATTTAATTTACATTTTTGTCACTGTGCCTATAGGTTATAAACAGTTCTGGTGGTTGGTATTTCCTATTAAGCAGTAATGATTTGAACAGTACTTACAGGTTGCGTGGACAATTTTTTACATATTACGCTCCCGTTGCATTTTTGTTGTTGTTCTTCTTCTTATGAATGCCAAATTGCGGTCTTTTTCCCCACATTCCACAGCACTGTGAACTGAACGCTTGTTTCAATGCAATGTTTTGGTTTCTATTGCCGACTGTCAAATGTTTCTGCCAAAGATCGAATGTTATTGCCAACTTTCGAGTGGAATTATTGAAGTATCTGTGATGTGTTCGTATATGCATTTGTGTGTGTGTGTGTGTGTGTGTGTGTGTGTGTGTGTGTGTGTGTGTGTTATGCTGTGTCTTTTTGGCTCTGCTTATGTGTTTGTGTGTGTGTGTGTGTGTGTGTGTGTGTGTGTGTGTGTGTTTTGGTGTGATATAATTTTTTTGTGCTGTGTGTGTACGTGTGTGTGTGTGTGTGTGTGTGTGTGTGTGTGTGTGTGTGTGTGTGTGTGATGCTGTGTCTTTTTGGCTCTGCTTATGTGTGTGTGTGCGTGTGCGTGTGCGTGTGCGTGTGCGTGTGTGTGTGTGTTCAAATGGTGTGGAGAAGAGTTTTTTTTGTTTTATGTTATCATTTCCTTTATTAAGTGTAGTAGGGAGCCTGTGCTGATGTGTGTTTGTTCATTTATCAGATGTTTGTTTTCTGCTATGGCTTTCTGGATTTGGAAGTTTTCATGCGTTTGTATAAGATGTTTTTCATGGTTGCTTATTCTCATTATTTTCATTTCTTGTTCCATGTTTGTAGGTGATGATTATAGTGTTTTAACTGCTCTGCAAATGAGGAATGGTTTGTTTCATACTTCCAACATCTGATATGTTCTTTGTATCTTGTTTCAAAATTCCTGCATGTCATGCCTATGTATACTGCATCATAACTTTGGCACTCAAGTGTGTATATTCCCGATTGTTGGAATTTGTCCCTCTTCGTAGCTGGCTGGCTTAGGTGAGATTGGAGGGTTTGCCTAGGCTTGTATGCTATTTTGAGGCCCTGTCTCTTTAGGCAATTTTACACGCAACTTAGGACGACAGGAATAAAAAAGTTGAAAGTTGTTGATGGTTTCTTTTTGTAAATGTTTGTATGCCTGAGTAGAGAGAGGTAAAACGGAGGAGGATTGATTATCTATGGATAATACTATTCTATTTTTGTGTTGCAGTATATTATTTTGAGAAGTGATCATACGTGATGGTGTTTGGAAACCACAATAGGAATGGAAGAGGAGCAAAACATTATGCTGGCATACGTGAATCAGTCAGACCTATGATATGAAGAACGGACAGAAGGCAGAAAGAGAACAACTGCAAGAGATTAGTAAAGGGGCTTGTATCTTTCTCCAACCGCGTGCATGTTAATGGGTAAACCTTACCATTCAATGTACTATTCCGTATCTTGTCTAATCATTCGCCTAGTTTGAAGCTGATGTCCGGAGTGTCATTCTGAAAACGGAAATGAAGCGCAGTTGGTACCAATATTTATGTTGATGATAAATGTTGATATTCAGTGTCATATTTTGCACCTTGTCTAAGTATATGTGTAATCTTCAGTCTGTGTTCACTGTGTCCAGGAAAGGGAATTGAGAAAAAAGGATGACTAAAAGTAATTTTTATCCTCGAAGCACAAGTTTGGAGACACCATCTCTGGCAGGCTGCATGGATCTGCGCGAGCTACAGCCTGATTGGCTTATCTCAGTGCTATTTAATTCGAAAACGGCGCAACATAACGAATTTTTGCCAACAATTATTTCTCAGTACAACATACCCTGCAACACCTTTACAAGTTTTTCCGGCTGATTCTATAACCCTGTGTGCTGTACATAAGTGTTGTAATTAGAAAAACAGTCTAGATCTAGTTTGTTTCTCTAATAACAAGAGTGAAAATTGATCGCTATTTTTTCCAAAATGTTATCGAAGGTACATATTTGTGTCTCAGTAATGTTTTAACTGTATTAATAGAAAAACGTGCGTATGTGGTATCATGTGTTTAAAATTGAAAGAAAAATGTATCTGCATATGTAAACACTTATGTAGAGTAAGTTTAGAAGAAAGCCCAGAAGGGTTGGACCACTTTCTTACTTCAGCATAAAACTTTTGTGTTTTTCAACTTTTTTGGCTCCTGACAGCATTTTCGTATAGAATGTCATACGAACTTAAGTAAAATACATTACTAGGATTACTAGGCACGATCACATATTATACAAGAGATATGATACAATGAAAATATATTTGAGTGGTCCATCTCACGCACTGACGTACGGGTGAGATGGGCCAATGGATGGGGACGATTACCATGCAGAAAGTGGTTACACTTGAAGAAAAACGTCAATTACAATTGCATATGTTTATTTGGAATATGTTGTAATGAATACACAGAATTACAGTACCGTATTAAATATTTTAGCACAGAAAATTTATCCATTTATAATAATTCTTGATTCAACATTAGCTCTCAGAACAGAAATTACACTTACCATAAAACGTTGAATAACATTCAAGTGACCATCGTGAACAGGGAACAACCTGACCAGTCGTATTTTTTATCAAATTCATAACAGACTTCATCACATCCAACGCATCCATCTTCATCCCATTCATCAAAGTTACTTTCCTATTTTTCTATAGTATCTTCAATGTTGCAGCTTTCTGCAACTGATGAATATTTTAATTTCTTCGGTTTGTTTTTCTCTTCACTAGTATTTCCATTTGGTGACCTCTTTTGTGCCCTTTTTTGCTGCTTCTGTTGTTATCCCTCTCTTTCTTTACAGTTCGAATATTTTCAGCAAAATGTAGCACAATTTAGCTGTTTCCTTGCTCTTAAAATTCATGGTTTTGGCAGTAGAAGGAACAGGTGATATTTCTTCCAAAATTTGTCTGTATTGGGTTAGGAATAATCACTTTTGAAGTAATATTGGAAGTTTTAAGTTTAGTACGATTGAAGACGTAAGTTTTGTCAGTGCAGAAATTTGACTTGTCTGGTAACTATGCACTTTTGACGATCTTTAAAGTGGTTGTTTAACATATGTGTGAGATTCTGCTCTTCCATTCGTAGGAACAGACGTTTCTTCCGACAAATAAGCATAATCTGTGATTGGGCCATATTGTGGAATTATTCCACATGTCTTGAAGCTAAATTTAATTGTGGTTCACATCTCCCACATTAAAACACGTGGTTCATCTCTCTCAAATTACACTGGTCCATCTCTCCTCATTGGCTGGGGGATATCGACCACTCTGACATCTCCAGATAGCGAATTCGGTGGCCATTTTGGTTCAATATCGTGCCTACATATTTGTCAAGCTTGCAGTAAAACACCCGTGTCAATATTGTGCAAACTAAGCGTTAATATTAAAATTATGTAAGTAAAAGGAAAAATTTTTCGGATTTCCAGAACAGAGAATGTACATATTCTACACAACTAATACAAAAATAACATCAGTGCTCTGTTACCACGTATGCTCCTAAAAGAGACTCCTCACAAGTACCGTGAGCTGCTCTCTAGCGGCACATTTCTAAAATACTGATCAGTCTCGCCCAGTGGTCCAACTCTCACAGATTTACTCTATACATACATACGTATGTAAGTTGTAACTTGTATAGGAAAGACATGTAAATTAGTTTCTAAGATCTGGGGCTGAATCTTCGTAAGGGATGGGAGGTGTATGGCCGAGTGATGAAGAGAAGCTACAAAAATTTTAAAAAATGTCTAAACAAGAATACTACCGATAATTCTTGTAACTTAGGTGGTGTCATACAGCGCCTGTTGCTTTTGTCAGTTCGATGCGTCGTCATACTCATTAAGAAACCGCTTGTGTCGTGCGGATTGCGAATATGACACAAAAGGCGACGCAGTCACGCATCACCTATGAGCGAAAATGTCATCGATCGAGCAGAACAGGTTCGATCCAGCAGCAAATCCCGAGCGCGACATACGTCGAAAGCAACATCTCAGATGACTACCAGCTGACATCACAAACTATGTGACTGAGAAGACTTATGCTGAATTAAGCTTGCACACGAAAACGGACTTATAAAACTTGCATGTATGTACTTCTGTAAAGTGGATGTTGGTTTCCTTTGCACGTCTTCCTACGTATCTCGTCGTCACCCTCCAATGTGACATGTAATTGAAACCATGTGTCTGATTAGAGCAACAGGCTGCTTTCATTATACATGATCCAAACAAGTATGTGTACACTCATCATACTAGATATACAGGTTTATGTGACCATTTATTCTGGTAATTAGTTAGGTCATGTAGTAATAGCTTGAGGTTACAAGCAACATCTGTGTTTCACATTTACGTTAAGCGGGTCTCACGACTCACTGTACAAACCCGTGTCTGTGCTCTTCATCATGTTCATATAAATAGGTGAAGAACCAATAGGAGAGGACCAAAAATTAACCAAGTGTTTCATTTCCGTATTAACACCGTATCCACCTCCTTAGTCTGACATTCGAATCATTTTGTGCTGTCTCCCACCACAGAGACTTAGAAAAACGTCAGATTGACCTTCATTGCCATCTCAACCTTGAAAAGTAGCCACACGCATGCCACCTTACTCCAGTCTGATTGTGAGATTGAAAGAAAGTATGTTGCGACATGTCGTATTATGACAATATTGTTACATTCAGAAATGCGTCTGTATCCAAGTGAACAGGCTGTTTATGTGTATCCGTGTGTTTATTGATTATCCATGTTCAAGTGTGTCTTACGGGATCGCTTACGAAATAATTTGTCACAGAATTCATTGTCTCTTGAATAGTACATCGAGGTGGCAGAAGTCATGGGATAACGACACGCACATGAACTGATCTACATCTACATTTATACTACGCAAGCCACCCAACCGTGTGTAGTGGAGGGCACTTTATGTGCTACTGTCATTACCTCCCTTTCCTGTTCCAGTCGCGTATGGTTCGCGGGAAGAACGACTGCCGGAATGCCTCCATGCGCACTCGAATCACTATAATTTTACATTCGTGATCTCCTCAGGAGGTATAAGTAGGGGAAAGCAATATATTCGATAGCTCATCCAGAAACGCACCCAATCGAAACCTGGACAGCAAGCTACACCGCGATGCAGAGCGCCTCTCTTGCAGAGTCTGCCACTGGAGTTTGCTAAACATCTCCGTAACGCTATCACGCTTACCAAATAATCCTGTGACGAAACACGCCGCTCTTCTTTGGATCTTCTCTATCTCCTCTGTCAACCCGAACTGGTACGGATCCCACACTAATGAGCAATATTCAAGTATAGGTCGAACGAATGTTTTGTAAGCCACCTTCTTTGTTGATGGACTACAATTTCTAAGGACTCTCCCAATGAATCTCAATCTGGCACCCGTCTTACCTGGAACCGCGTGACCGCTACGGTCGCAGGTTCGAATCCTGCCTCGGGCCTGGATGTGTGTGATGTCCTTAGGTTAGTTAGGTTTAAGTAGTTCTAAGTTCTAGGGGACTGATGACCTTAGCTGTTAAGTCCCATAGTGCTCAGACCCATTTGAACCAACCCGTCTTACCAACAATTAATTTTATATGATCATTCCACTTCAAATCGTTCCGTACGCATACTCCCAGATATTTTACAGAAGTAACTGCTACCAGTGTTTGTTCCGCTATCATTTAATCACACAATAAAGGATCCCTCTTTCTATGTATTCGCAATACATTACATTTGTCTATGTTAAGGGTCAGTTGCCACTCCCTGCACCAAGTGCCTATCCGCTGCAGATCGTCCTGCATTTCACTGCAATTTTCTAATGCTGCAACTTCTCTGTATACTAGAGCATCATCCTTGAAAAGCCGCATGGAACTTCCGACACGATCTACTAGGTCAATTACACATATTGTGAAAAGCAATGGTCCCATAACACTCCCCTGTCGCACGCCTGAGGTTACTTTAATGTCTGTAGACGTCTCTCCATTGATAACAACATGCTGTGTTCTGTTTGCTAAAAAATCTTCAATCCAGCCACACAGCTGGTCTGATATCAGGCGACCGGAACTGTATCGAGCGCCTTCCGGAAGTCAAGGAAAATGGCATCTACCTGGGAGCCTGTATCAAATATTTTCTGGGTCTCATGAACAAATAAAGCGAGTTGGGTCTCACACGATCGCTGTTTCCGGAATCCATGTTGATTGCTACAGAGTATAGTCTGGGTTTCCAGAAATGACATGATACGCGAACAAAAAAAAAAAAAAAAAAACAAAAAAAAAGTTCTATTCTACAACAAATCGATGTCAGAGATATAGGCCTATGGTTTTGCGCTTCTGCTCGACTATCTTTCTCGAAAACTGGAACTGATGGCGGTAGTATCGCATACACAACGTATAAAAAAAGTGTATTGGTTGGGTGGTTGGTTGGGGGAAGAGACCAAACAGCAAGGTCATCGGTCTCATCGGATTAGGGAAGGACGGAGAAGGAAGTCGGCCGTGCCCTTTCAAAGGAACCATCCCGGCATTTGCCTGGAGTGATTTAGGGAAATCACGGAAAACCTAAATCAGGATGGCCGGACGCGGGATTGAACCGTCGTCCTCCCGAATGCGAGTCCAGTGTGCTAGCCACTGCGCAAAAAAAGTGTATTAACAGAGATAGTGTACAAATGTACTCAGGCGATTCGTGTGAAAAGATTTCGGATGTAATTATTGTATTGGCGTAACCACAAGCGCCGGAACGAAGTTAAAGAACGCAAGAGAAGAGAAAGCAGTGAAACGATGTCGGCCAATGGTGCGCTGATTGGGCCCGTACCACGACGGGAGTGGCGTCTACAAGAGGGGAATGTAAGTACCGCTCCTGCCAGCCTCGGCCGCTCAGTATCGAGACAGTAAACTGACAGGCATAGCAGAGAATGCTACGACAGCAGTTATTAGTGATCCACAAAGTGAGTGTCGAACTTTCATGAACGGTGCTGTAGCAAAGAACATTACTGGTTGCATATCAGCCATCGCTTGAGACACTTGTTGTAAATACAAGTTAAGTATTGTCAATCAGCTTTACTGAAATAAAACTACTAATGTTATTAGCTTGAACAGTTGCTCAGCATTCCGAGAACGCAACATCCCTTAGGCACCCTACACGCGAAGAGTGGGCAGGATCCCACATTTGGTGACGAGTATTCGCCGATCTCCATGCCTGATGGCCACGGAATTACGTGTATATTGTGCTGGCTCCTTAATTCTCTCTTGTCTTTACTCTGCAGGTCCGCTCAATGCTTTACCAGTTTCTTGTCGTTTTTGCTAATTCGTGTTTTCAGGTGGGCATTGCAGAAATTTTCTTTGCTTTTTTTGTCTGTTTGTTGCATTTGTGTCTTCCAACATGCTCACCCACCTGTCCCACCACTGCTCAGGCGACACAGCCACAAGCATTAGATGCCACATAGCTAATGCAGATGTTTCAGTTGCAGACGCAGCAGATTTCTGCACTACTCAACACGATGCAACAGCTACTGGCCAACGCCGTGCGTCAGACGGAACAAGCAAAGCCTACTACAGCCGCTATACCACCTTTTCGACAGTTTTGTTAACAAGAAAAAGAATTGCTCGAGTGGTCATTACAATTTGAAGCCCACGTCATCGTCCACAATGTACCAGGTGCTGTGGAACTTCCCTTATCTACTATCAGCAGTAGGAAGTGCAGTGTTTAAGCTCCTACAATAACTATTCCCTAACGCCACTCCAAGTGAACTTGCATATGACGACGTGATAGCGTCACTGACTCACTTCTATGACCAACAAAAGAATATGGTAGCAGCTAGGTATCAATTCTTTATTTGCAAAAAATGGTCAGAACAAACTTATCGTGAGTGGGTAAGAGATTTGCAGGGTACGACAAGGAAATGCAAATTCAGATGTCCTTGCGGTGTTTATATTCAGATGTTATGTTGCGTGATGCGATCGTGTACAACGTACCTGATGTCAAACTCAGAGAACAAATTTTGAAACAGTCAAATCCACTATTTCAGCATGTAGTGCAAATACTAGATCAGTACGATTCCGGTGCCTTCTCGGTTCATACAGTTCAGCAGCCAGCTATTTGTCAGGTTGAGTCCCTTGCTTGCGATCGCCCCATTCCACACCAGCAGCATTCGCTAGCCACACCGAGTAAACAATCATCCACGCCGTGTAAGCATTTCGCTAAACAGGCGGCTACACATTAAGTCTTGCCCCAGTTGTTATTCACAGCACAAACGCCAAGACTGCCGTTGCCGACGAACTCCGTGTTACGCTTGTGGGAAGAAAGGACACGTACAACCTGTTTGTTTGCGACAGACCAAATATAAGAATTTGGCCCACTCACAAAATTCTAGTCACAAGGCCCAAGTCATTCATGCAGTATATTCCAAGTCGGCAACAGGCAAGAGTGCAGTTCTTCAGTGATCTGCCAGTCAAGCAAACTTTTTGTTCATTTACTTCTTTGTGGGAAATGTTGGAAATTGTAGTTGGACACGGGTGACCCTGTCAGACTGCCCAGTCGTCACACGTATGATCTGTTAGGCTTCCTATGCCTGTCTACAACTAACAAGCAACTGATGGCTTATAATGGACAAGACAGTCCCGGTCTCGAAACATGTATTTTGCCTGATATCTATTCCTCGCATACGCGAACAGTGATTTTTACAGTGCTACAATCACACGTGTATGAGAACATATTTCGTCTTGATTCTTTTGATTTGTTTGGCTTGAACATTCAGGACAATGTGTTGTCAGTGTCTGCATTCCATGCAAAAGACAGTGCAGCTAACTTGCTAAAAGAATTCCCGGATCTCTTTTCTGAAGGTTTAGGAAAATCTAACAATTTTTTTGCACATATTACTCTAAAAGACGATGCTCAGCCGAAATTTTGCTGGGCCAGAACTGTTCCCATTGCGTTACGGGACAAAGTCGCTGCTCAACTTAAAGAATTGCAAGATAGCCGAGTCATTGCACCCATATCAGCTAGTCAATGGGCAAGTCCACTGCTTTTGCTCCCCAAATCATCAGGTCGAATTCGCCTCTGTGTTGACTTTCCGGCCGAGGTGGCCGAGCGGTTCTAGGCGCTACAGTCTGGAACCGCGCGACCGCCACAGTCGCATGTTCGAATCCTGCCTCGGGCATGGCTGTGTGTGATGTCCTTAGGTTAGTTAGGTTTAAGTAGTTCTACGTTCTAGGGGACTGATGACCTTAGGAGTTAAGTCCCATAGTGCTCAAAGCCATCTGAACCATTTTGTTGACTTTAAGCCTACAGTCAACCCACAAACTGTCATAGATACTAATCCGTTGCCACACACAGAGAACTGATAGACAAATTACGCGCTCGACGCTACTTTTCCAAAATTGATTTGCGCGACGCGTCTCTTCACATACAGATCGATGAAGAATTTCAAAAGGTTTGTGTAGTATATACTCATTTGGATTCGTTCAAATATTCGCGTTTGCCTTTTGGAGTGCTTCCGCACCCGCACCCGCCATTTTCCAACGGTATTTGGAACAGCTGACTGCCAAACTGTTCAAATTGTTTGGACGACATTGTCGTAGCAAGTTGTACACCTAAAGAACATATTGCAAATTTACGTGCTTTTTTTCGTGTGTTATCTGACGCAGGACTAAAGTGTAATTTGGACATGTGCGATTTTCTGAAACCTGAGATGCAGCTTGGTCATGTCATAAACTGTCAACGTGTACATCCTCTGCAGTCGCATTTGTTAGCCATACGAGATTTGGCAGTTCCTAGCAATGTCACAGAATTACAGTTAGTTTTAGGGAAAATGAACTATTATACTCGTTCATAACGAATGCTGCGCAAATAGCGGCTCCATTGCATCTCTTGCGCCGCGAGAATGTTACCTTTGTGTCGACAGATGAGTGCCAAGTATCTTTTCAGAAACTCAATGATGCATTGCTCAGTGATCGATGTTGTTGTTTTTGGGGAAGGAGACCAGACAGCGAGGTAATCGGTCTCATCGGATTAGGGAAGGACGGGGTAGAAAGTCGGCCGTGCCCTTTGAAAGGAAACATCCCGGCATTTGCCTGGAGCGATTTAGGGAAATCACGGAAAACCTAAATCAGGATGGCCGGACGCGGGATTGAACCGGCGTCCTCCCGAAGGCGAGTCCAGTGTAGTGATTGATGCTTAGTTCACTTTCATCCTGAAAAACCAGTTGTACTGCAAATTAACGCTTCCTCTTAAGGAATCGGCGCAGTGCTTTCGCACATAATTGGTGATAAAGACAGGGTTATTGCTTTCGCATCAAAAGTGTTGTCCAAAACTCAGTGTAACTATTCACAAATTGAGAAAGAGGCATTGCCTATTATGTATGGTGTCACCAAATTTTACCACTATACGACGAAACTGGTTCCTGCACGAAGTGGCCAAAAATTGCAAAGATGGGCTTTGTCTCAATACCAGTACGAGAGTCTATATCATCCGACAGCTCAATGTGGTAATGAGAACGCACTTTCGCGTCTTCCGATTGGCCCTGATGCAGACTTTGACGCTTCTGCTGCATCTTGTTGTCACATCGATGCTCAGGATTCTGAATTGCTTCAGGCTTTTCCGCTGAACTATAAGAAAATTACACAGGCCACGGAAGCTGATCCAGATTTGAACATTTTGCTCAATTACATTCGCACATCTTGGCCTCGTTCCTTGCACTGCATAAGAATCTCTGTAGTGCTCCGATACTTTGCACGTCGGCATAGCCTCGCTGTACAGAAAGGTGTGATTCTTGTTCAGAATGACAGTGGCTAGTCACGTGTGTTGATCCCTGAAAATTTTCAAGAAGAAGTGTTGCAGTTTCTTCACCAAGGACACTGGGAGACTGCTCGTACGAAACAGTTAGCACGTCGACACTGTACTTGGCAGGGTATGGACGCCCAAATACACTCCTGGAAATGGAAAAAAGAACACATTGACACCGGTGTGTCAGACCCACCATACTTGCTCCGGACACTGCGAGAGGGCTGTACAAGCACTGATCACACGCACGGCACAGCGGACACACCAGAAACCGCGGTGTTGGCCGTCGAATGGCGCTAGCTGCGCAGCATTTGTGCACCGCCGCCGTCAGTGTCAGCCAGTTTGCCGTGGCATACGGAGCTCCATCGCAGTCTTTAACACTGGTAGCATGCCGCGACAGCGTGGACGTGAACCGTATGTGCAGTTGACGGACTTTGAGCGAGGGCGTATAGTGGGCATGCGGGAGGCCGGGTGGACGTACCGCCGAATTGCTCAACACGTGGGGCGTGAGGTCTCCACAGTACATCGATGTTGTCGCCAGTGGTCGGCGGAAGGTGCACGTGCCCGTCGACCTGGGACCGGACCGCAGCGACGCACGGATGCACGCCAAGACCGTAGGATCCTACGCAGTGCCGTAGGGGACCGCACCGCCACTTCCCAGCAAATTAGGGACACTGTTGCTCCTGGGGTATCGGCGAGGACCATTCGCAACCGTCTCCATGAAGCTGGGCTACGGTCCCGCACACCGTTAGGCCGTCTTCCGCTCACGCCCCAACATCGTGCAGCCCGCCTCCAGTGGTGTCGCGACAGGCGTGAATGGAGGGACGAATGGAGACGTGTCGTCTTCAGCGATGAGAGTCGCTTCTGCCTTGGTGCCAATGATGGTCGTATGCGTGTTTGGCGCCGTGCAGGTGAGCGCCACAATCAGGACTGCATACGACCGAGGCACACAGGGCCAACACCCGGCATCATGGTGTGGGGAGCGATCTCCTACACTGGCCGTACACCACTGGTGATCGTCGAGGGGACACTGAATATTGCACGGTACATCCAAACCGTCATCGAACCCATCGTTCTACCATTCCTAGACCGGCAAAGGACCTTGCTGTTCCAACAGGACAATGCACGTCCGCATGTATCCCGTGCCACCCAACGTGCTCTAGAAGGTGTAAGTCAAATACCCTGGCCAGCAAGATCTCCGGATCTGTCCCCCATTGAGCATGTTTGGGACTGGATGAAGCGTCGTCTCACGCGGTCTGCACGTCCAGCACGAACGCTGGTCCAACTGAGGCGCCAGGTGGAAATGGCATGGCAAGCCGTTCCACAGGACTACATCCAGCATCTCTACGATCGTCTCCATGGGAGAATAGCAGCCTGCATTGCTGCGAAAGGTGGATATACACTGTACTAGTGCCGACATTGTGCATGCTCTGTTGCCTGTGTCTATGTGCCTGAGGTTCTGTCAGTGTGATCATGTGATGTATCTGACCCCAGGAATGTGTCAATAAAGTTTCCCCTTCCTGGGACAATGAATTCACGGTGTTGTTATTTCAATTTCCAGGAGTGTAGAACAGGAGACGTCACAGTGGCATGCATGTGCGGAAAATCAGTCCTCTCCGCCACAAAAAATTTCGTCTTGGCCTAAGTCGGAATCGCCATTGGAACATGTGTATATAGACTTCGCGGGACCTTTTTGGAACACTCGCTGATTGAATGTGGTTGACTCGTATAGCAACTTTTCTTTTGCTGTGCCAATGAACTCGACGTGACGTAGCACAATTCAGATGTTTTCTTCGATTTTTTTCCTAGAAGGTTCACGTGAAGGAATAGTGTCAGACATAGGCCCTAAGTTCACGTCAAATGAATCTGAAACATTCTGTGAACGCAACGGCATACAGCATCTAATTAGTGCACGGTTCCATCCAGAGTCCAACGGCGAAACGGAACGTTTGTCAGAACACTCAAGCAGCAGATGGCCAAACTTCGCTCCGAACGTACCAGGAATGAAGCACTACAACTGTTTCCCGCCTCATATTGTTCACACCCACGAGAAGGACCATCGCCGGCGGGACTGCTTCACGGTCGCCGTCATTGGACACTGCTCCGCCTGCTCCACCCTCCTCAGCATCCGGCGCCGAAGGAAGCCCACATGTATCGCTTCGCTCGCCACGTGATATTGTCTTTTACAGGGCTTTTAGGGGCAGCAGACGATGGGTGCGAGGCGCTTGCGTGTATCTTCTTTTAGGTTCAGATGGCTTGTAGCGCCGCCGTCAAAATCAACTTCGCCTCTGTCATGTACACGATGATCTTTCAGTCTCTCTTCGCCTAGATTCGCCGATGCAGAGGACAGCGCGGCCACAGCAGCTGCCAGAGGGTGTCCTCACGACACCGCTGGACTACCACAAGGAGAGGGGGCCTTCGCCTCCTCCGCCTCTTCTCGTACTACCGATGGAGCTGGAGCCGCCCATTCCGCAGCAGTCGCCGCCTTCTTCATCTGGTCCATGGCAGCAGGAAGTGGACGCGTCCCCTTCTAGTTGTTGTCTGGGGGACGTTTCCGTTAGAGCGCAGGCCGGATGGCGGGGTACGGCTGGAAGCTTGACGTCCCTTGTAGCCACAGCTTCCGGCCCGGCGATGCGCCCTTACTCTGCCTCCACCGCCGTGGTCGCACTCTCTACACGACGACGGTCCGTCGCTTTGGGGGAGAGGGGAGGAGGAATGTTCTGGCGTAACCACAAGCGCCGGAACGAAGATGAAAAACGCAAGAGAAGAGAAGGCGGTGAAACGACGTCAGCCAATGGTGCGCTGACTTGGAACGCACAACGATAGGAGCGGCCTCTACAAGAGGAGAACATAAACGCCGCTCCTACCAGCCTCGGCCGCTCAGTATCAGGACAGTATACGGACAGGCTTAGCAGAGAACGCTACGATAGCAGTTATTAGTGATCCACAAAGTGTGTGCCAAACTTGCATGAACATTGTCTGTAGAGAAGAACATTACTGGTAGCATGACGCCCATCGCTTGCAACTCTTGTTTTAAATATATGTCAAGTATTGTCAATCGGCTTTATTGAAATAAAACTACTAATGTTATTTGCTTGAATTGTTGTATAACGTTTCGAGAACGCAGAATCCCTTAGGCACCCAATACGCGACGAGTGGGCAGGACCCTACAATTATGGCCGCACGTCGGTGATTAACAGACTTTTAACGCGGAATGGTAGTTCGAGGTAGACGTATTGGATATTACATTTCGGAAATCGTTACGGAATTCAATATTCCGACATACACCGTGTAAAGAGTGTGCCGAGAATACCAAATTTAAGACAATACCTCTCACTACGGACAATAAACTGGTCGACGGCCTTCACTTGTCGACTGAGAGCAGCGATGTATGCACAGAGTTGCCAGTGCTAACAGAAGAGTAACACTTTATGAAATAACCGCAGAAATCAATGTGGGGCATATGACAAATGCATTCGTTAGGAAAGTGGGGCGAAATTTGTCGTTAATGGGCTATGGCAGCAGGCGACCGAAGTGAGTACCTTTGCTGATAGCACGACATCGCCTGCAGTCCCTCTTCTGGCCTCGTGACCCAGTCAGATGGGTGCAGAATTCGGTAGGTAAGAGCTGATGGTGGCGCAGACCACACGAAGCTATCGATCCAGGCTGTCAGCAAGGCACCCAATAATGGTATGGGGCTGTGTTTATGTTGAGTGGACTGAGTCACTGACTGGATATGGTCATGTTTGGCTACTTGGAGACTATGTGGTGCCATTCATGGGCCTCACGTTCTCAAACATCATGGAATTTTTATGGATGACAATATGCCATGTTACTGGGCCACCGTTTTCCGTAATTCGTTTGAAGGATTTTCTGGATATTTCTAGCGAATGACTTGTCCATCCAGATCGTCCGACATGAATCCCGTTTCACATTTGTGGGACACAATCGAGAGGTCATTTCGTACACAAAACCTTGCACCTGAAACACTTTCGCAATTATCGACGGCTGTAGAGGCAGCATAGCTCAATATTTCTGCAAGGGACTTCAAACGACTTTTTGAGTCCATATCACGTCGAGTCACTGCAATACGCCTGGCAAAAAGAGGTCGGACACGATTTCAGGAGATATCTCACGACTTTTGTCACCTCGCTGTATTGTTAGATGGTATACCGACGCGAATCTTCTCCTTGCATTATGCGACTAATCACTTTGTTTCCACTCAAACGGGCCCCACACGGCATCGTTTCATTTTCAGTCACTCCTATATATACGCCATATAACGTTTATAAGGAGGACGCCCACTTTGAACAGAGAAAGGGTCACGATTTGCAAACGATTTTATGAACTTAAAACTTACTTAACGTCCATGGCGTCACATTCCTTTTCCCCGTACGTATGTCGAAGAACAAGCACGACAAGCATGATTCGTCCTGCTCATAATAATCATGGTTCAAGTGGCTCTACGCACTAGGGTACTTAACAACTGAGGTCATCAGTCCCCTAGACTTACAACTACTTAAACCTAGCTAACCTAGGACATAACACACGTCCATGCCCGAGGGAGGATTCGAACCTGCGACCGTAGCAGCCGCGTGGTTCCGAACTGAAGTGCCTAGAATCGCTCGAGCACAGCGGCCGGCATAATAATAATAACAATTTAATTATCGAGCTAGCTGAGTAGCATGGACTTAATGTATCATGGACTTGATTAATGCTACACGCATGCGGGAATTATAAATATGATCCAGACGAATGTAAATGCGACGCCATCAGTCATAGACCAGAGATAAATGACCGCCACAAAATTTCAGTCTGATTACAGACAAAATGACTGTGACATTCTTAGAAAAATGATAGTGAAGAGTTTAGTTCAACATTAAGACTCCAGAGGTGCGGCTTTCATATTACCGTTCCGGTAATTTTTCCTATTTAAATAAAACAGCGACGTCTGTTTTGTTTCACCGCCACCAGAAATTCCCCCAGTTCAATATGTTACTGCAACCTTAAACTAAGCATTTTCACTTGACTAATTTTAACTTTTTTAACAACTGTTGACATCCTACATTGTCTTTAATTTTGGTTTTAAAATTATTAGGCAGAAAATTACAACTCAGCTTGGATACACGACCAATGATTTACAATTTAGGTTAGTCCTCTGTCTAGCAATGACCAGACACGCTATCGAATAACCTATCTGTTATGTTACTACCTCATATATGTATTGCCAGACTCGTTCATACGCCTTGAAATAGCTAAAACCAAGCAGTACTAACACTGCAAATGCTGTTGATTGGACCGGATGTTATAACCGGCTCCGGCGCAATCGTCTCGGTGAGAGAAGCTAGAACAGTTCACTGAAGATTTATAATGTTTGCTGACCAGTGAAAGAAAGTGTTTTGAATGTAAGAAAGAATAGGAATACAGAAATCAGTCACACTTCGATTGGTTTTTCATTATTTTTGCATAGCCAGATTTCAGCTTTAAATAGACATCATCAGTGCTAGAGTACAAGGAAATTACAGAATCAGAACTGATTTACATAAAACAATAAGTATAGCAACGCGATTAGCAATACAAATGGTCCATTTTAGTCAATATACCATTTGAGTGAGTTACAATAAATAAAACTCCCAGCACTACATGTCATCATATGACTTTACTGGTCTACAGGCAGAAGGAAACTGAGGATTTTGTTTACAGCAAGTACAGGTAATTCAGTTTACATCATGTAGCGTATGTAACGATCTCCATATTCCAAAATCAGCTAACCCAGTTTCTTTCTGATGTAACAGTTTCAACCCATTTTTTTATTAAGTAAAATCAGCAAGCACAGTATGTTTGCACGTTTGTGCTGTTGTCTTCAGTCATAAGACTGATTTGATACAGCTCTCCATGCTACTCCATCCTGTGCAAACCTCTTCATCTCCGTGTAACTACTGCAACCTACATCGTTCTGGATCTGCTTGTTGTATTCATCTCTTGGTCTTCGTCTACGATTTTTACCCGTCCACGCTTCCCTCCAGTATTAAACTGGTGATCCCTTGATGCCTCAGAATGTGTACTACCAACCGATCCCTTCTTCTAGTCAGGTTGTGACACTAATTTTTCTCCCTAATTCTATTCAGTGCCATCTCATCAGTTACATAACCTACCCGTCAAATCTTCAGCATTCTTCTGTAGCACGACACTTCAGAAGATTCTATTCTCTTCTTGTCTGCACTGTTTAATGCCGACATTTCGCTTCCAGACATGGCAACACTCCGTACAAATAATTTCAAGTAATCTATACTCAATGTTAACAAATTTCTCTCCTTCAGAAACGCTTTTCTGACAATTGCCAGTCTACATTTTGTATCCTCTCTTATTCGACTGTTATAAGTTATTTTGCTGCCAAAATAGCAAAACTCATCTACTGCTTTAAGTGTCTCATTTCCTAACCTAATTCCCTCAGCATCACCTGATTTAGTTCTACTGCATTCCATTATCCTCGTTTTGCTATTGATGTTCATCTTGTATCCACCTTTCAAGACACTGTCCATTCCATTCAACTGCTCTTTCAAGTCCTTTGCCGTCTTTGACAGAATTACAATGTCATCGGCTAAAGTCAAAGTTTTTGCTTCTTCTCCCTTCTTTTGGTTATCTCACTTTTCTTCAATATACAGATTGCATAACATCGGGGACAGGCTAAAACACTGTCCCACTCCCTTCTCAACCACTGCTTCCCTTTCGTGACCCTCGACTCTTGTAAATTCCATCTGATTTCTGTACAAATTGTGAATTACCTTTGGCTTCCTGCATTTTACCCCTGCCACCTTTAAAATTTTAAAGAGTATTCCAGTCGACAGTGTCCAAAGGTTTCTCTAAGTTTACGAATGCTATAAACGTATGTTTGCCTTTCCTTAACCTAATTTCTGTGAGAACTCGCAGGGTCAATATAGCCTTACGTGTTCCTACATTTCTCTGGAATCCGAATTTATCTTCCCAGAGATCGGCCTCTAACAGTTTTCCATTCATCTGCAAAGAATTCATGTTCGTATTTCACAGCCGTAACTTATTAAACTGATGGTTCGGTAATTTTCACAGCTGTCGGCACCTGAGTTTTTTGGAATTGGAATTATTATATTCTGCTTGAAGTCTGAAGATATTTCGCCTGTCTCATACGTCTTGCTTACACGTTGGAAGCGTTTTGTCATGGTTGGCTCTCCCAAAGTTATCAGTAGTTCCAAAAGAGTGTTGTCTACTCCCAGGGCATTGTTTCGACTTAGGTCTTTAAGTGCTCTCATCTCCATCTGTGTCCTCTTCCATTTCCATAATATTACCCTCAAGTACATCTCCCTTATATAGATCCTCTATTTACCCCTTCCACCTACCTGCTTTCCCTTCCTTGCTTACGACTGGTTTTCCATCTGAGCTCTTGATATTCATACAGGTGGTTCTCTTTTCTCCAAATGTGTACTTAATTTTCCTCTAGGCGGCATCTGTCTTACCCTTAGCGATATGTAATTCTACATCCTTAAATTTGCCCTTTAGCTATTCACTCTCAGCCATTTTGCACTTCCTGTCGATCTCATTTTCAAAAACTTTTGTATTCGCTTTCACCTGCTTAATTTACTGCATTTTTATGTTTTCTCCTTTTATTGATTAAATTCAATATCTTTAATGTTACCCACGGATTTCTACCAGCACTCGTCTTTTTACCTACTTGATCCTCTGCTGACTTCACTATTTCATCTCTTAAAGCCAGCCAGTCTTCTTCTACTGTGTTCCTTTCCCTTATTCTTGTCAGTCGTTCCCTAATGCTTCTTCTGAAAATCTCTACAACTTCTGGTTCTTTCTGTTTATCCAGGTCCCATATCATTAAATTCCTACCTCTATTCAGTTTCTTCAGTTTTAATCTGCGGTTCATAACCAATAAATAGTGACCAGAATCCGCATCTGCTCCCAGAAATGTCTTACAATTTAAAAGCTGGCTCAGAAATCTCTGTCTTACCATTATATAATCAATCTGAAATCTTCCGTTGCCTCCTGGTCTCTTCCACGTATACTGCCTCCTTTCATGATTCTTAAACCAGGTGTTACTAAGAATAAATTATGCTCTGTGCAAAATTTCACCAGTCGGCTTCCTCTTTCATTTCTTTCCCCATGTCCATATTTCCTTACTGCTTTTCCTTCCCTCCCTTTACCTACTATCGAATTCCAGTACCCCATGACTGTTAAATTTTCTTCTCCCTTAACTACCTGAATAATTTCTTTTATCTCATCACACATTTCCTCAATCTCCTCCTCATCTGAGGAGCTAGTTCGTATATAAGCTTCTACTACTGTGGTGGGTGTGTGCTCCCTGTCTATTGTGGCTACAATTATGACTCAAAGCGCTGTCCATAATAGCTTTTCCGTGTTCCTACTTTTTTATTCATTATTAAACTTACTCCTGCATTACCAACGTTTGATTTTGTATTTATAATCCTGTAATCACCTTACCAGAAATCCTGTACCTCCTGCCACCGAACCTCACTAACTCCAACCACACCTAAATTTAACCTATCTATTTCCCTTTTTAAATTTTCTAACCTACCTGCCCAATTAAGGATCTGACATTCCACGCTCTGATCCGTAGAACTCCTGTTTTGTTTCTCCTGATAACGACGTCCTCCTGAGTTGTCCCCCGCCCGTAGATCATAATGCGGGATTACTTTACCTCCGGAATATTTTAACCAAGAGGATGCCGTCATCATATACAGTAGAGCTGCATGCCCTCGGAAAAATTATGTCTGTAGTTTCCCCTTGCTTTCAGCTGATCGCAGTACCAGCACAGCAACACATTTTTGGTTGGTGTCACAAGTCCAGATCAGTCAATCACCCAGACTGTTGCCTTGCCACTGCTACTACTGCAAACGCTGCTGCCCCTCTCCAGGAACCATATGTTCGTCTGGCCTCTCAACAGATACCCCTCCGTTGTGGTTGCACCTACGGTACGGCTACCTGTATCGCTGAGGCAGGCAAGCCTCCCCACCAGCGGGAAGGTCCATGGTTCATGGGGGAGGTATATTAACATATCCCCTTTTAAAAGACATGAAGCAACGCAGATTTTCAATGCATTTATTCATATGTTAGGGGTGAAGCGATCCACCAATTTTTTTGCAAAAGAATATTAATTGGTTCATACAACTGTCCCCTACGTAATTATTACATCACATTCGAAATGGCCATGGTTCAAATGGCTATGGTTCAAATGGCTCTGAGCACTATGGAACTTAACATCTGAGGTCATCAGTCCCCGAAAACTTAGAACTACTTAAACATAACCAAGGAAATCACACACATCCATGCCCAAGGCAGGATTCGAACCTGCGATCGTAGCGGTCACGCGGTTCCAGACTGAAGTGCCTAGAACCGCTCGGCCACACCGGCCGGCCATTCGAAACGAAAGCTAAAAATTCGTTGAGGATGATTCTGAAGTCTGGCATAATCGTTAGTACCATAGCGTTATGTGATCACGAAATAATTCACTTAAAATAATACGAGGGCCGTTCAGAAAGTAACCTCCGGTTGATTTAAAAAAATACACCAAGTTAAATAAAAATATTTTAATATATACATCTTACAACTACATCTTTGCACTATTTTTCTACATAGTCTCCATAGCGATTGAGGCACTTATCGTATCTCTTCACAAGCTTAGAAATTCCTTCTGCATAAAAATCACCCGCTTGTGCCTGGAGCCAGCCTGTGACCGCATCTTTGAGCTCTTCGTCGTCATCAAACCGCTGTGACCCGAGCCATTTCTTCAAATGCATGAAGAGGTGATAATCACTTGGCGCCAGGTCTGGGCTGTAAGGTGGATGGTTGATAACGTCCCACTTGAAGGACTCAAGAAGGGCCGTTGTTCTGCGAGCAGAGTGTGGACGGGCGTTATCGTGCAAAAAAACGATACCGGAAGTCAGCATACCACGGCGTTTGTTCTGTATAGCCCGTCGTAACTTTTTTATTGTTTCACAGTACACGTCTTGATTAATGGTCGTACCACGTTCCATGAATTCAACCAACAACACCCCTTTGGCATCCCAAAACACCGTTGCCATCAGTTTTCTGGCAGAAAAATCTTGCGAGGCTTTTCTTGGTTTGTTAGAGCGAATTTGAATGTGCCCACATCTTTGATTGTTCTTTTGTCTCAGGGTTCACGTACTTAATCCAGGTTTCGTCACCGGTCACGATTCTGTTTAACAATGTTTCTCCTTCGTCCTCATAACGTGACAAAGTCTAATGCAGAGGCCATTCTTTGAGTTTTGTGGTGGTCGGTAAGAATTTTGGGCACCCATCGTGCACAGAACTTACGGTAACCCAATCTTGCTGTCACTATCTCGTACAAGAGAGTCTTAGAAATCTGTGGAAAACCAGTAGACAACTCCGACATTGAGAAACGTCGATTTTCACGAACTTTTGCATCAACTGTCTGAACGAGTTCGTCAGTCACCAATGATGGTCTACCACTCCTCTCTTCATCATGAACGTTTTCTCGTCCACTTTTAAATAAACGTACCCATTCACGGACAACTCCTTCACTCATAACTCTTGGTCCGTACACGGCACAAAGCTCACGATGAATAGCTGCTGCAGAATATCCTTTGGCTGTAAAAAACCTTATGACAGCACGCACTTCACATTTGGCGGGGTTTTCTATTGCAGCACACATTTCAAACTGCCACAAAAACTAAACTAGCGCAGGTACGACGTTCACTCGACCACGGCTTGATGCCGACTGACCTGTTGAGTGCGTGAACGCACAGATGGCGTCGCTACTCCCCCCACAACCCGCACTGTGACCAATCGGAGGTTACTTTCTGAACCGCCCTCGTATAATAATTCATAGGAACTGTTTTTTGAGATATGTTAAAATGACAGTAAAATACTGAAGACAAACGTGACAAGGCTGCTTTAACCAGGTGCTGTTAATAAATACATACTAATGCCTTCTATCGACGTAAATTTCTCATGTAACATATTAAGTAACTCCAGATGTGGAGCGTAACTTGCAAAGAATTTAAGGGAGGCCAACATTTCGAAACTACTTTCCTCCTGGATCGTGACGTCTCGTCCGCTGTCGCAGGAAACCATCGAAAAACTCCCGAAACCGGCTGCTTTTCATAAGCACTTACACGATGAGCAGGTGAACACCAGTTTATCTGAGATGACAGTATATCTCCATCTCCTTCAGGGGATACATGAATCTGCTCCGGTCAGCTTTGTGTAACAACCTGACAGCCGATCTCAGGAAGGGGGGGGGGGGGGGTGTCCACTCTCAAACAAGTTCGCAGCGAAGGTGGAGCTCTGAACTATATTCCGCCTACCCAATGCTACATGCTTACCAAACCTCATCTCTACTCTTCTACCTGTTTGTCATTTTAGTTTTCTGTTAAATGTATTCTTAAACTTCTTCTAGCTGAACAACAAAAGGAATTAGTCACCATTCAACACATTGCCGGAGTGAACAACTTCCCTCCCATTATTTAGATACAATTAAAAAGAAAGAGTGTAAAAATACCGAAATGTAAAAGAACATTGTAGGTAACAGTAAAATGGAAGACATAAATTACAAATACATTTGCTTGCCGTAATGTAGCACGTTTAGCATAAGAATAGCATCGTGTTCCAAAACACGAAACGTAAAAGTTTCCTTTTCAGCTACAAACATTCTTGGACATATTTTGGCTAATGGTGTTGATACTAGAAATGTGTACCACGAATCATATGTGTAGATGATAAAATTTCCACACTGTGATGCCTGTTATGTGGTACAGACAGACAGACAGACAGACAGACTTGAGATGAGTTTTCGTGAGCATATACACTCCTGGAAATTGAAATAAGAACACCGTGAATTCATTGTCCCAGGAAGGGGAAACTTTATTGACCAATTCCTGGGGTCAGATACATCACATGATCACGCTGACAGAACCACAGGCACATAGACACAGGCAACAGAGCATGCACAATGTCGGCACTAGTACAGTGTATATCCACCTTTCGCAGCAATGCAGGCTGCTATTCTCCCATGGAGACGATCGTAGAGATGATGGATGTAGTCCTGTGGAACGGCTTGCCATGCCATTTCCACATGGCGCCTCAGTTGGACCAGCGTTCGTGCTGGACGTGCAGACCGCGTGAGACGACGCTTCATCCAGTCCCAAACATGCTCAATGGGGGACAGATCCGGAGATCTTGCTGGCCAGGGTAGTTGACTTACACCTTCTAGAGCACGTTGGGTGGCACGGGATACATGCGGACGTGCATTGTCCTGTTGGAACAGCAAGTTCCCTTGCCGGTCCAGGAATGGTAGAACGATGGGTTCGATGACGGTTTGGATGTACCGTGCACTATTCAGTGTCCCCTCGACGATCACCAGTGGTGTACGGCCAGTGTAGGAGATCGCTCCCCACACCATGATGCCGGGTGTTGGCCCTGTGTGCCTCGGTCGTATGCAGTCCTGATTGTGGCGCTCACCTGCACGGCGCCAAACGCGCATACGACCATCATTGGCACCAAGGCAGAAGCGACTCTCATCGCTGAAGACGACACGTCTCCATTCGTCCCTCCACTCACGCCTGTCGCGACATCACTGGAGGCGGGCTGCACGATGTTGGGGCGTGAGCGGAAGACGGCCTAACGGTGTGCGGGACCGTAGCCCAGCTTCATGGAGACGGTTGCGAATGGTCCTCGCCGATACCCCAGGAGCAACAGTGTCCCTAATTTGCTGGGAAGTGGCGGTGCGGTCCCCTACGGCACTGCGTAGGATCCTACGGTCTTGGCGTGCATCCGTGCGTCGCTGCGGTCCGGTCCCTGGTCGGTGGACACGTGCACCTTCCGCCGACCACTGGCGACAACATCGATGTACTGTGGAGACCTCACGCCCCACGTGTTGAGCAATTCGGCGGTACGTCCACCCGGCCTCCCGCATGCCCACTATACGCCCTCGCTCAAAGTCCGTCAACTGCACATACGGTTCAAGTCCACGCTGTCGCGGCATGCTACCAGTGTTAAAGACTGCGATGGAGCTCCGTATGCCACGGCAAACTGGCTGCCACTGGCGGCGGCGGTGCACAAATGCTGCGCAGCTAGCGCCATTCGACGGCCAACACCGCGGTTCCTGGTGTGTCCGCTGTGCCGTGCGTGCGATCATTGCTTGTACAGCCCTCTCGCAGTGTCCGGAGCAAGTATGGTGGGTCTGGCACACCGGTGTCAATGTGTTCTTTTTTCCATTTCCAGGAGTGTAGTTTTGATAAGCGGGCTCTGAGCACTGTGGGACTTAACTTCTGAGGTCATCGGTCCCCTAGAATTTAGAACTACTTAAACCTAAGTGACCTAAGGACATCACACACATTCATGCCCGAGGCAGGATTCGAACCTGCGACCGTAGCGGTCGCGCGGTTCAGGACTATAGCGCCTTGAACCGCTCGGCCACACCGGCCGGCGTAAGCGTGGAAAAATACGATGAAATTAGAGATAACCTCTTGGCTGAGATGGGCAGTGCTCAGGGGCACTAAATACCGTCATAATTATTACTATCGCTATCAGGGAACTTCCCGTAACCCTCGACATAAGCAGCCTTGTAAAGGGAATTTTCAGAGCCTACATTCTTGGTAGAACATAGGGTGTCTTTCCCACGGCAAACAACAAGGATAAGGGGAGCAATTAAAGGCAAATTTGTTAGAGATAAAAAGGCGAGTGCGGTTTACTTTTAGATGTAAGGGTTCCACGTTCTTCACGAATGCGATAATGATTCCTCAGCTGGGGACAGAAGTAATTTTGCGGATGGAATTCCTGTGAAAATATACGCGCCTGGATAGACGTCAACGTTGCAGCGCCGAACCCGGGGTAATGAGCTGCCTACCATCACCACTTACTAACTGAAATCGAGCTCATCTGACTAGGCCAACGCTTTCCAGTCGTCTAGGGCTGATCCGTTATGTCACGACACCAGGAGAGGCGCTGCAGGCGATGTTGTGCTGTTACCAAAGGCACCTGCCATAGTCCATTAACGCTAAATTTCGCTGCACTGTCCTAACGGACACGTTCGTACGTTCCACAATGATTTCTGCGGTTACTCCACGTAGTGTTGCCATTCTGTTAGCATTGACGACTCAACGTAAACGCCGCTGCTCTCGGTCATTAAGTAAAAGCCCGTCGGCCACCGCGTTGTCCGTGGTGAAAGGTAACCGCCGAAATGTCGTATTCGGGGCACAATATTGACACTGAGGATCGTGGAATGCAGAATTCCCTAAAGTTTTCCGAAATGAAATGCCCCATGCGTTTAGCTCCAAGTCTGTTAATTTCCGTAGTGCGGCCATAATCTTGACGCAAATCTTTTGACGTAAATCACCTGAATACAAATGACAAATCCGCCAATGCACTGCCCCTTTTTTTGTCACAAGAATCACCTGCGTGCAAGTGACAGATCCGCCAATGCACAGCTCTCTTACATCTTACGTACGTGATATTACCGCCATCGGTATGTGTATGTGCATATCGCTATTTTTTCACCTCTCCGTATATTCTTGTGAGGGGAAGTATAAATGAATAGGTGTTTTCGACTTCAGAGACAGATGCATCTCGCGCAGTTGCTTTCATTTTTAAACTTGTCTATAGGCTCAACTTTGCTGGTCGCAAAATCGCATTGGCGACGATCCTTTATTACAGAAGCATAACGTTTGCGTTTTAAATGTTTCAGATGGCAGTGCTGTCATCATTACCGAGAATTATGACTGTGACATTCTTAAAAAATTGTTATTCTTGTTATTATTTTGTGGTGCCTCACTTCGTTGTTTTGTTTCTGTACGCTTTGTCCATATGATGTATAAGATATAAGTTTGCTACTGATATAGCGAATATGGAAGGAAAGGACGTAAGAAGATAGACGTCGAGGTCTTTTGAGACGGAGCAGAAGCTCGGATTATGTCAAGGATGGGGAAGGAAATCGGCCGTGCCCTATCAAGGGAACCATATTTGCCCGGAGCGATTGAGGGAGTCCAGTTCCGCTAACCACTGCGCCAACTCGCTCGCTGAGATACTCAATTTGCCTTTAGGGTAAACCATTACGTTTTGGCTCATGATGTGTTTTGAAAGGGGTGGCGAATCATAGCGTGTAGCAATAGGTGCTTTTTGAGTGTGGCGCGAGGACGATTAATGGATTTCGTGTTTTATAACAATTTATAATTCGTGGTAAGATTCTATGGGACAAAACTGCTGAGGTCATCGGTCCCTACGCTTTCACACTGCTTAATCTATCTTCAACTAACTGACGCTAAGGACAACACACACAGCCATGCCCGAGGGAGACCTCGAACCTCCGGCGGGGGGAGCCGCGCGAACCGTGACAAGCCGCCCTGGTCCACGCGGCATATCGTGTTCTACGTGGTCAAAGGACACACTGTAAATCTTGTTGCGAGTATTTCGGTCTACCAGCAGCTGCCTAGAACGTACTGTATGATCCAAAAGTCCGTTAACATATGAAAATGCACTAACTGAAGCACACATGCCTGAAATGACAAGTGATTTCGTTGAAACGAGAGAGGAGTGCAAATACCACCCAACAGATGTCGCTGGACAGCAACACGTCAGTGATGCCGCATGAGATTCGTGTGTAAAATTGTACGTAGTGAGAAAGGGAGTCAGTTACCAAGATTTCATTCCGTTTGATTACTGGTTGAGGGGTTACCTGAAGTCGCAAGTCTACATCACTGGGGATGCTAAAAGACAACATCCTACGGCAGTTTCTCACAATACCTGCTGACTTTCTGTGCAGTACTGTTCACAACGTTTTCCCTTCACTACCGGAAACGTTGATGACTGACAGGCGACATTTTCAGTCTTTGTTATAAAGAACATGACCGTCGTCTTTGCTAAAAATTAGTTCTGATGCTAATTATTGCTTTTGTGTCATACTGAGCGCCATTTGTTGGTCATTTCGTGCACTTCAATTCAGTTACTTTATTCAGAGAAATTTTGAATTTTTAAACGTTACTGGATTTTCGTGTCACCCTACACGTTACTTGAACCGTGCAACTAGGAAACGTTAAGTTTCCCCCACTTCACTAAAATCCATATCGGCAGATGAGTTATTGATCACCGAAAATAATTTATTAAAGTGAATTTTTCAGGGGCAAAATGATTTGATTTGATGGGTAATTAATGAGAATGTCTGAACCAGGATATGCTTGTATTTGCTGCGTAATCATGTTGATTATGAGCAAGTGAATTAAAAGTAACCATGAAGCGAAAGTTACTTTATATTAAAATGTAACATGGTTCCACGTTAACAATCCTTGCAAATTTCTGTAATTGTAAAAAGGTAGCAACAGAATTACACTGTGCCGTGCTGAGGTTGTGTTTAGTAGCTCCACTCACCGAAGTTTCAATTGTTTCAGAGGCAGGTGAGGTGCGGGGGAGGCTTAAGAGGTATATCAGGTAGCGTGTACTGGAGGGACCGGCCGACCTCCTAAGGGATTACCGGACCTACGGGCCGACACGCGGAACAAGAGAGGCGAGCCGCCACACACCTGTCTGCTCAGGGGACAGCCTGATGAGCACCAGGGTCAGCGAAAACGTAGCTACTGCATGTGGCCATCCATTCACCAGAAGAGTTGCTAAGTGTGACACCTTAAACCTTTACAGTTTGAATGCCCACTCTGAGTTCAGGAAGAGACAATTCTTTTTCGTAAATCAGCACATTGATGTAATCAGTTTCACTGTGTTTTTGTATATCTAAATATTTAGCTCTATTACAAAGTTCTTATCGACAATGTAAGCGAATTATTGTGTCTATCTTAGCATTAAAAAACGCCTTTTTATGTCTCATGGAATAAAGTGAGTTATTGCAGACTGTCCCATAAGATGTTACTGCTTTCCGGAAAACAATAAATGTGTGAGTTCCTTTTCTATTTTTGATAGTAGCATCTAAAAAGTTTATACTCTCCACCCCCCCCCCCCCCCCCAGACAGCAGACGTCCTTAAAAATGAGTGTCAGTAATAAAATAACAGTCACAGCTACTTCACACATTATCCGCAACTTGTTTTAAGAAGTAATTCTGCAAAACGAAATAAAATTCGAGAAATTATTGTTGTCATATTTTTATAAACGTATTATGAATGTATTTTATAAATGTTGTGTATACCGCCTCCGTAGCTGAATGGTCAGCGTAGCTGATTGACATGCGGGGGACCCGCGTTCGATTCGTGGTACTGCCAGGGGATTTTCCTTGGTGGGAGGACTGGTACGGGATGCACCTGAGCAGCTACTCGACCTACTTGTTCCAGGATCAAGAAACCCGACAACTGCCGGAAGAGCGGTGTACTGACCACCTAATCGCACCGCCGGGGGCCAGAACGCAAAACTTCCCTTTACTTTATACGTAATTTATTAATTTCTTATGTTTGTATTCGATAAGAGAATTTCACACGATTGATAAGATTACGGGTTTGAGCTCTATCCACTACGCAGTTTAAAGCTGTCCAGGAAGTTCAGAACAGCACACGCCGCAACAGATGAAATGATTGATTGTGGACACAATAGAGAATTTACAAATGTAACGAGCCACTTGGACGCCATTATTTGGTGCGCATACATGAAATTGCGAGAGTCATCGGTAATTATCACATCTGCTCGCCTCGTCTCACCTTTCAGCCTTGCTAGCCCAGGCGTTAATCGGGCACGTGTCGCGGTCTTACGTATTGGCTGAGAGCTCCGGCTACTCCCACTCCACGCACGCGCAGGCAACTTATTCTTATCTGACGTTCATGCATTAAGTGAGGGAGAATGGTAGGCGCTGGCTGCCTTACGAAAGAAGGTTCTGGATTTCCCAGCTACCATGTCAGTCTGCAAGAAGTTCTGTAGCCGGGTCTGTACTTACGTGCAGCATTTTACGTCACACATTAACTTTATATTAATTTGATGGACAGTGACTGGTCTGCGACTAATGCACCTCGTATTCATCATACATGATGAAACAGAAAGTAGGGAACGTTTCCACAGTTCAATAAAACTAGAAGCGATGAAGGAAAGAAATTTCATTTATAATAATTGAAACCTTACAACTTTGCCATTTACGAAACATTGATGGCATCTATCATTTTTTTACAATTACGCCCTTTAGATGGCGTCCTCCTGTACGAGTACATTCGTGAGATCTGCTGTCGAGATTCCTCATTGACCGTTGCAACATGTCAGCTGGGATACTGTGAATCGCATCCCGAATTCTTTATTTTCACTCATCCATGGTTCTTGGTCGAGTCGTATAGACTTTGCTCTTGAGGTAGCCCCACAAGGAAAAATCACAAACGGATAAATCTGGCGATCTAGGAGGCCAGGGAACGTTCCCGAATTGTGGTATCACACGGTTGCCAAACAATTCTCGCACGTATGCCATTGATTGCCGAGCAGTGTGTGATGTCGCTCCGTCCTGTTGAAACCAGGCTTCTTGAACGTTTGGAAAGTTATTCAATGCAGGTGTATCGGAAGTTTGTAACATACCCACGTAACTATCGACATTTACAGTTATTGTGCTTCCCTGTTCATTTGCGAGAAAATACGGTCCGATAGTTCCATATGATGAGACACCACACCATACTTCACTTTACTAGCGTCTGAAGGGCCCTCATGAAAGTCATTCGGATTTGTGTTTGCCCAGTAACGGTAGTTCTGTTTATTCACATAACCTGTGACATGAAAATGTGCCTCATCTGACATCCTCAACTTGTTTAGAAACTCATCGCCACTGTTTATTTTTGTTATCATTTGTTGACACAATTCTAACCGTAACCTGTAATCGTTGTTCATCAATTGCTGCACCATCTGTAGTTTTTGCGGATGAAATTTTAAATCAAGATGAAGAATTCTGCGAACACTCGCCCAGGACATTCCAACCACTGCTGTTTGCTTACGAATTGAACGCCGTGGGCTCCGTAAGATAGACTCGCCTACAATATCAACGTTCGCTGGAGAAAGCACACTTCTTGGTCGTCCTGTTGGTTATTAATCCACCATTTTATCGCGTGTTTCGACGGAACGGCATCATGACGTCCTAAATTATAAAAACGTCTAAACTCCCTCTGCACCGCTACCAAACTATCACTGTTTTTATAAAACATTTTTATGGCTAACACACGCTGTTGTCCGTTCCATTGATCCATGATCACTGAAATGGCTAACTATTTACTTGCGCCTGTCACGAACCTGCAGTGCTGCCATCTGCCCACGGCTGCCACTACTCATTTCAAACATTCCCATTATTCCGTGTCACCCTGTATTTCTGAGGAGCTGTCTCATCCATATATGAACAGAATGCGAAGCAATCTTGATATTTGGTACTTTAGGAATACCTTCTACCACGAGTTGTAATATAATTTATGGCGCGCAGATATACAATACATCGCTGACATGGATGACAATTGACCATTTCTAAGAGGGAACCTCTGTCCGAAAATACCTTTTTTCGAAGCAGCACTGTACCCGTCAGTGTATGTTAGATGCACGGACTGAACTCAGATGTTTTCTTGATCAAGAACGGGATCTTTCCAGTGTTACTCGAGTATCAAATTGATCGATATGCTGCTTGAATACGGCAAAGTTGATGCCAAGAGCAGAATTTCTTCACGAATGCATCCAGAAAGGTTTCCCAATACAAATATTGCGCTCGTTCGACTTTAAGAGCGTATGATGGCAGAGCATGATAGATCAGAAAGTTGCTGGTAGTTACCATATATTCTTTCTGTAGTGTTTCCCAAAATGTACTGTGTACTTCCACCAAAGTGTGTGTCTCCAGTTATTCTTACATTTTACTGCACATACACATGTACTGTATATTACTGAAAAGTTGACTGTATATGTGATAATCATTCTAAATGATATACCAATTTTTGTGCTTTTCTGTCTGGTGTTAGAAGTAAAAAAATTTCTAGCCACCTACATCTGATCGAAAAAACAAGAGCCATGGTTCTAAATGAAGCTTCAAAGAGGAACCAGCCGCAAGAACACGTTGAATACATATTCTTCCAACGTGTTGCTGCAGAAATCCTAACCATGACTGAAGTACCGTAATTATCAGTATACCCATCAAGATTAACGCCATGTATTTCATCACAATTCTAAATCACATAATAAATTATCACATGTCCGCCAATGTTCTGTCCTCGACGCCAATTTCATTTCCATATTCAACACGTCGCAACTTTCTCCCTAGTATTCGGACCACATTCGTAGGGTTAATTCTCTTCATGACATGATTGTACACACTTTACACAGTAACCGACAGGCAAAATCTCGCTGAGACACATCCTTAGTGCAGCTATACCATCCAAACAACTCGAGCACTTGTTAGTACAGCTACAACATGCCACTATGTGATAGCACTGGCAGACAAGTGAGGAGTTTTTCATGAAAATGATAGAGACCACCTTTGTTTTTATGATCTTCCAGCTGGCCGATTGCTGCCTACAAGGCAGCGCTCAATGCTCTTTGGATACGCGAACAGCATGTCGCCGATCTCTCCAGCCGTTATTGCCAGTAGATTAATCCTGATGGTGCCATAATTATAATCTGTAAACGAACATCGCACTCAAGTTGGTTTCCATTTTGAACTCTCTTTTGTAAAGTTCGACACGGTGTCACGTTGTCGTATTTTTAATACAAATTGTAACCCACCACCATAAGCGTTCTCAAACTACACTCATGCGCATAAATTAAAGATAACTGCAGAATGTGGTGTCACACAACGTGGCACTACACAAACCTGGCACTAATAGCACAGGCACATAAGGATCACATACGACACAGATATGTAAGTCCACAGTATTGGAGATAAGTTGAGAAAACCGTCCCGAAACACATGTGCTACAAATTGCCACTGTTTCCTGCGCATGTACACCGATATCAATATGGGATATGATCACCATGCACACGTACACAGGCTGCACAACGGGTTTCCATACTCTGGATCAGGTGGTCGACCAGCTGCTGGGGTATAGCGTGTCATTCTTGCACCAGTGCCTGTCGGAGCTCCTGAAGTATCGTAGGGGTTTGAAGACGTGCAGCTATACGTCGACCGAGAGCATCCCAGACGTGCTCGATGGGGTTTCTGTCTGGAGAACAGGATATCTTCTGTTTCAAGGTACTCCTCCACGATGGCAGCTCGGTGAGGCCGTGCAATATCATCCATCAGGAGAAAGATGGAACCCACTGCACCCCTGAAAAGGCGGACATACTGGTGCAAAATGACGTCCCGATACACCTGACCCGTTACGGTTCCTCTGTCAAAGACATGAAGGGATGTACGTGCACCAATCATAATACCACCCCACACCATCAAACCACGACCTCCATACAGGTCCCTTTAAAGGACATTAAAGGGTTGGTATCTGGTTCCTGGTTCCTGGCCAGATGGAAATCCGGCCAGAATCATTGTTGAGACTGTAGCTGGACTCGTCCATGAACATAACCTGGGACCACTGTTCCAATGACCATGCACTGTGTTCGTGACACCAGGCTTTACGGGCTCTCCTGTGACCAGGAGTCAGTGGATTTCACCCTGCAGGTCTCCGGGCGAATACACCATGTATGTTCAATCGTCTGTAGACTGTGTGTCTGGAGACAACTGTTCCAGTGGCTGCGGTAAGGTCACGAGCAAGGCTACCTGCAGAACTCCGTGACCGTCTACGGGCACTGATGGTGAGATATCGGTCTTCTTGTAGTGTGATACACTGTGGACGTCCCGTACTGTAGCGCCTGGACACGTTTTCGGCCTGCTGGAATCGTTGCCATAATCTTGAGATCACACTTTGTTGCACACGGAGGGCCCGTGCTACGACCTGCTGTGTTTGACCAGCCTCCAGTCGCCCTAGTATTCTACCCCTCATAACGTCATCAATATGTGTTCTTTGAGCCATTTTCAACACACAGTAGTCACCATCAGCATGTCCGAAAATGTCTGCACACTTACTCGCTGCACCATACTGAGACATGCGTATGTGGACTGCTGCCAGCGCCACCTTGCAACGACCACAGGTCAAATGCACCGCATCGTCATACCCCGAGGTGATCTAAACCCGCAACCCGCCCACCAGAGCGTTGTTTCGTCATGTATCAGCATTATCCTTAATTTATTAACATGAGTGTAGAAACGTCGAAACGCTGAATGTGATAACATATATTACCTCTTGCAAAATCTGCAGTTTACGGTCCCTCTGAACGTACTAAGTGCTGTAGAGGCGCAGTCAGTGCATCCATCTTACTTACTTTTTATTTGAGTCAGAAAAATACAGTAGACGGTAATCACCAATAAAAACACGAGAGTCATGTTGGAGGAAGTAATTTCTTGTCAGATTCTTACCGGAAAGAACTCTCTCGAAATTTCAGTACTATATATCTGCCTGATTCACAACGGTTCTCTTGTAGCGTCTGCCTGTGGAGTTTATGGAGCATCCCTGTAACGCTCACGGACGGACAAAGATTCCGTGAAGAAACGCGCCGCTCTTTGTTGGATCCTCTGTACCTCTTCTGTCAGTCTCACCTCGTAAGGTCGCAGACTGATGAACAATTCTCAGGAACCGGTCGACCCACTGCCTTGTTAGTCACTTCCTTGGCGGATGAATTACATTTCCTTCAGGTTCTTCCTGTGAATCTCAAATCTGCTTCTTCCACTGTTTGTCTCAATAGGTCAGTACCCTTCAGGTCGTTCCGGATAAATAATCTGGTAGTTACTTTTTTCAGGAATCTGTCATCAGCAGTTTAGCAGTAAAGTAGCGGATGTCTTTTCCTATGTACGCGCATTACGTTACGTTTATTTACGTTCAGGGTCAACTACCAGTCCCTGCGCCATTCATCAGTCTTCTGTAGGTCCTTCTGCGTATCACTAGTACCTTCTTATAGGCCACAGCATCACCTGCAAACAGCCTTAAAGAGCTTTCGACGCATTCTACTAGAACATACATATACATTCTCAACAGTAGCTGTCCTATCGCAGCTTCTCGAGGTACCCCAGAAATTACTTTCGCTTCTGGCTGTTTTATTCCGCTAAGACCGACCAGTTGAGAATCCACTCGCCAATCTGGTCCGATACTCGGTAAGCTCGTATTTTTTCACTAATCGACAGAGCGGGACAGTGCCGAAAGTCAAGACGCGGCGGCACCATTAGGATTCATCTGCTGGCAACAACGGCTAGAGAGATCGGCGACATGATGTTCACATGTCCAAAGATAATTGAGCGCTGCCTTGTAGACTGCAGTCGATCAGCTAGGAGATCTCTAAGGTCTGACAAGGGACACCTTTGACGCAGTACGCTCAGAACCGCAGGAAACCATGGTTAGACTCGATCATAAAAACAAAGGCGGTCTCTATCATTTTCATGAAAAACTCCTCACTTGCCTTCAAGCGCTAACAGATGGTGGCGTGTTGTAGCTGTACTAACAAGTGCTCGAATTGTGTGAATGGTATAGCTACACTGCGGATGTACGTCTTGGAGAGTTAATCCTACGAATGTAGTCCAGATATTAGGGAAAAAGTTGCGAATATGGAGTGGACATTGGTGTCGAGAACAGAGCGTTCGTGGGTATGTAAGAATTTAGAAATATGTTGTTTCAAATGGCTCTTAGCACTATGGGACTTAACATCTTAGGTCATCAGCTCCCTAGGACTTAGAACTACTTGAACCTAACTACCCTAAGGACAGCACACACATCCATGCCCGAGGGAGGACTCGAACCTGCGACCGTAGCGGTCGCGCGGTTCCAGACTGAAGTGCCTAGGACCTCTCGGGCACAGAAATATGATTGAGAAATATGATGAAATACATGACGTTAAGCTGGATAGATATACTGATTTTGAAGGACAGGAAAAACCTGAACCAGAAGGTGCCTCTTCAAGCAGCACACGACAGTTCATCTCCAGAGCAACAGGAATAATACAGTCAAATTGGTATGAGCTATCTCCAGCTAAAAGTCGAGGCCCAGTGTGTCAGAAGATATTGATGACAGCGTATTAGAGGATATTTGTGAAGACTATTCCTACAGCAAACTAATGAGGCGCTGTAAGTGCATTAAAAGTAAATCAGAATGCAGATTAATTCTAAATTATCTGTGTAGCAAAAGGTGAGCAGGAGCTCGTTCCAAAGGAAACGAACTGTAGCTATTACGAACTATAGAAAAGCATGTAATATCGCAATTCGATACAGGATGATAGTATGTGTCTACTGTGGCCGAGTGGTTCTAGGCGCTACAGTAGGGAGCCGCGCGAACGCCACGGTCGCAGATTCGAATCCTGCCTCGGGCATGGATGTGTGTGGTGTGCTTAGGTTAGTTAGGTTTAAGTAGTTCTAAGTTCTACGGGGCTGATGACCTCAGAAGTTAAGTGCCATAGTGCTGAGAGCCATTTGAACCTTTTTTTTTTTTTTTTTTTGGTATCTGCCAATGTGGGCACTCGAAGCGTATGAAATGATTGGCTTGTACAATTTCAAAGGTTCAGTTTCTTTTATCGAAAATCTTACGGCTGAATATGGCTTTTCTTCCAGACCTAAAGCTACATTTATCATACATAAGGACGCAGAAGTCGACGACTGTTAATGTCAGAAAGCAAAACAGTTTGTGGCGGAAGTGAGCATGTTTATGGCAGAGCAGGGTGTGGAGAACGGAAATGGTCGGAACAGAGACCAGAGTCAATCCCAGTATGAAATGTCTTCATCGTCAACAATCTCTCACAGAGGAGAGAAAAGCACAGCTAGTGTTTTGCAATCTGTACATAGCTCTATCCACTTCTAAGCAACTGATAAGGCTATATCAGCGACAGGCACACTAGTAAAAAAGTTGTTCATCAGTTTTCAATGGGTACAAGGCACTTTCGGCCCATTTTAAAGAAATCCCTTGTAGAATTGTTTACGTTTACGCTTAAATATAAATAGCTCTCCTGTTATCCATGTTGGCCACGCACCTTGATAATATGTAAGATCACTGCCATATCATTGTAGAAAGCCATGTTGTTATTAAAGAACTTGATTTTCCGAGTATGCGAAATGTCATACACCTAATGTCTATCCAAAATCTGTATCGATCAATGCTTCACTGCATCGGAACACGTAAAGACGAATTGTTCTTTACGAGTCGTTTAGAAATTAATCTGTCAAATGTATCGGCGCCTCCTGGTCTAACCAGCAGTACCCAAGGAAGTATACGTCTGGAACTGTGTATGCACTCGGTTCGTTTGAGCAGGTGAGACTACGTCACAAAGGACTGTAATTAACAGGCACGCCTCTTGTCGGCGAGTAAACAGGCGGTGTCAGACCACGCCACAGGCCTCCGCCACTCGAAGCCTGCCAAATCGTCTCTGGTATCTGATTGGTTACAGCACTCAGGTGGTTCTCAGGAACAGAAACATTCCCCACGTGTTCTTCTTATCTCTGCCGCTTGTGGCTCGAGCACATTAGCTTGCCCCACATGTTGTTCTTATCTCTGCCGCTTGTGGTTCGAGCACATTAGCTGAGACTGGCGTACGACAACCACGACGTATAGGGGCGCTTTGTTTAGAATCGCACTTCGAATTATTAACTTTTTATTATTCATGTAGTCTAGAAATAGCATCAATAAGGGTCGCAAGCAATGTATTCTTGAATGATGTATTTTCGACCAATGTTTTACAATACGCATACAAGATAAAAGCTGCTGAATGGAATGTATCTTACAAGGGAAGCATAAAACCCAGGAGACAACGAGTTTGCTCATGCTGTGCACGACTGTTGTTCACACTTACACGAACAAATGCTGCTCCCCTAAGATGCAGTCTCCAACAGCTTCCGAGAAACTGAGACTCAAATTTCTACGAGCATGTTGAATACCATACCTGAGCGGACTTCAATACAGCAGGAAGGCAAGCTGGCAACGTCGGTCAGTTCCACAGCTGGTTTCTGCAGGCGCTCCAAAAGCAATACTAAAACGGTATACGTTATTCTAAACAGGTATAATCTATATGACTTCATTGTGATACGCGAATGAATGTATCGATAAAAGTTACTTGTATGTGTAGAAACCACGAATCCAGTTTCACGGAAGTTATTTCTATCTTCTATTTCCTCTTATTTTACTAATGTTAACAACTGCTATGTTTTCAGCGCCCGAATCAGTTGAAATGACTTAAAAGTCGAAATTATAATGGTGAAAATTAAAATAACTAGTGCAGTCCATGATGCAAATGAATTTTAAAACTCAGTGAGCCTGCAAACCCATGACAAATGCAATTGTAAGCACAAGTAAAAGTTCATTACATCACCTTTCCTTGCTTTACCTCACATAGAATGTACCACTAAGATTACCATTATTATTATTGATATTATTAATTTTCGAAAATACAGGATTCGAAGATACAGGATTCGTTGTAACGGTAAAAGAATTTTGTGGAAAATTAGTAGGAATAAACAAATTACGAAACTCGAATATCGTACGGGCACATTTCTTGTCTGTCGCCTTAGCCTGTTGCGGTAACGCTGCTGCTCGCTAGTATGTTGTTCAGTACGATGTAAATATTTGAATATAGATTTCTTAGAAACGCTTGAACAGAGTATCGTACTAGAGCAGCATTTGGCTACATCTACGGATGTTCTACAATCTTGTGAAATTCGGGGGCCTTTTATGCCAGGAATAAAAATTATGACTATGTAAGAGTAAATAGACTATACGCAAGACGAACTTCCATACTTAACTTTTAAATTATATGAAGTCTTATTCCCGACAATCTGAGATGAACAATTACGTTTCTTGGCAAATATGGTGACAAGAATTCAGTGATGCCCACTGAAGAACGAAATGTATAGAAATTATATCTGTAAGGTGCTTCAGGACATCAGTGACAAACTTTCTTGGTTGACATGTCTCAGAGAGGGTCATTTTTTTGTTAATGAATGTATTTTTTGAGCCCGTAGTTTGTGAGTTATCCGTGTGCATGAGCCTCGTTGTTCGTGGCATCCAACGGTGTAGCGGTAGCCAATGGTTTCAGTAGTTCACGCATGAGGTCTTGGAGCTAACACTGACAACAAACTGACCTCTCTGGCATGATTCTGCATTACAGTGAGGTGAGGAGCAATGGAAAAGACACCGTATCTATACACATCAGCTTCTTAGCAGTAGATAACAACAGAATAGTAGGCTCACTGGATGAAGTAACAACCATCCCTTCGAAACATGTATTAGATACGTTTGTAATACAGTATTTAAAACAGAAAAATTAAAGTGTTAAATTTTTTTATATCACAAAATTTACTATGAAAATATTTTCTGCCGTAGGATGATGAGAATAAAATATTGTCATCAAATAGATATGTTCTTGGGAAACGCAATTAGACAGGCTACATATTTACTATATCATTATACGTATACACTAAGATAATAACAAAGTGAGTTCCGTTTTCTTGATTCGGTACGTGGACCATAACAAATTTGCCATGCAGATCCTTTGATGGTATCTGTCGTGGATGATTATTGAGAGGCTGGTGACACACATTATAGTAGTTCACTTGGCGGAAATACAAAGCAAGGCGATGAGTTTGACTGGGTGCTAGACAATTTCAATGGCCCATTCTTAAAACTATCGAACGTATCTCTTCGGGTGTCCGTTATATGGCGCACCTTTTAGAGATCGAGGGTACACAACGGCATTTGTCTTTCCTTGTAACTCTTGCGTTTTTCACTGTAAATCTTTTAGAAGAACGATTTACGTGATTCGATTCAGACAGCTCTCAGTAAACACGTGAGAGGATTAAAAAAAACCTAAACTCATAACATTTGTTTTGTTTTACATCCAGCTCTTATTTTACCAAGCTAAAAAATTGTTTCATCGTTGTATGAATTATCCACTACTGTTTGAGTTTAGTCGAAGTCTACAGCGCGCAGATGTTGATGGTGTGAGGGCGCGTCATGGAGGAAGCTCTCGATTGGGTGGCAGCCACTGCCTCCATGCGTTTACTCAAGTGTGGACTACTCTTACCGGGAGGTGTGTGCCTGACAACACCTACAGTATGTCATCTACTTCCGTAGCAACGTTCTGTGGCACATTTACCAGTTCATTTTAACACATACATCCAAGCACCCTACACTCATACTTGTAAAGGTGTGATGCCAGTGTACGCGAAAAATGACGACCAGTCAGGTGGATTAACCCACCGGTAGGGATCTCCCAACCGTCAGCGTCATACGGCGTCACGATATTGATAGTCTGATGCCTCGATCTCACAGAAATGCTTAGCAATTAAACTAAAAATCATCATCTTCAATGTGTCCATTCCTCTCAACACATAGAAAACCTTCATTACCTGTTTCATCAAACTGAGTTTCTATTGTTTGGAAGTCTCTACCGTGGATAAGAAGACTGGTGCCAGTGAAAATAGTTGGACGCCTGTGCATGTAGATAGCGTCGTGAAAGAGACAGCAGAATAAACCCACGTTTCAGGAAATGCACGAGTGCTACCACAAGAAACGCCCGGCTGACAAGCAACTGTGAATTTGATCGTCAAGGTCTACTGTCATATAAATACGTCAGGTATTCATATGAATTACCTTAGCTTTCTCAAGTCACGATCGCAAAACGCGTTTGAACGAGCAACGAAACAGGTACGAATCGTACACTTTCTGTTTCTTATGAGGATGTTATGCACCCGTACATAACCTATTAATGTGGCTACTATACCAAAACCTTAGCGAATGGAAGTGAAACAGTCTTTCTTCACAATTCCAGGAATTTTGAAGACAATATCTGAGAAAGAAACCTCTGTCGCATTTCCATAGATTGTAGGGATAGTGTTTATGTAGCCATCCTAAAATCCATGTGAGCTGTAATAAACAGTTTTGAGTTTTGATTTTGTATCTAGACTCGATTGCACGTTTGTGATTGAAATATTTTTCGCTGCTTCATCCAATTTTTTCAAAACGAGTGACAATGACCGCGTACGACAGGTGTCAACATGTAATCACGCACTGCATCCGTTGGAAAGCTCTACATCTGAATTACCAAAAAGAAAATTGTGACTAAAAAGAGATAGATATTTTTAATGTGCTTACGAGTGGTACCGTCCATTGGTGGATTGTTTCATTGCCGTATGGAGTTCAGACGACACTTGTACCACAAAGGATACAAACACTTTAACGTTATTCATTTCACGCTAGGTCACGATACTCTTTCCTTCTTCCACCCTTAATAATTTCACTGGTCGTTGATAGGGATACAAATACGTCGCATTTGACAGTATATGATTTATGCATGATGTTAAATGAGAGACATTCATTTTTTTTACATAACCAAGGCCCAAGATAGGCTAACGGTAAGTTCCTCCTACAAACGTGGACTACCATCTAGCGCTCAGTCTCCACTAAAATTACATCAGTTTTAAACTACAGGCTTTGCTACTCCCTCTGGACATTCTATCCAATTTTCGAAACGGAATTATGGCGTTAGATACTTAATATTTCGAGCCTCACCTGGCAGGATGATGCCACGAATGCTCTGTAAATCAGATTAGATGATAGTGTAACTTCACACATGGTTAAGCGAGTAATCAGGTACTGCTGTTAGACGAAGAACATTCATCTTTACGGTGAACACATTGTAACACGAATGTACTTATTGTATACTTTTAACGGCCGCATTAAATTTTCTCCTCTGTTATGATTGCGATCTCGAATTGCACATCACCACTGTGTAGTACTATTTTTAGTACAAAGAAGGTGAGTAAATATTGTTACAGACGGGGGAGTTTATACATTTTAGTACAAACACTAGTGATTTACAGTCGTTTATGGTCATGGACAGAAGCATTTAACTCCGCCTCCGTAGGCGGTCATACGGAACCGACAACAAGGACAAATCCTGTTGGTAATCCTAACATTCTAAAGACTCTCATCTTTCAAGTATTTCCCATAAGCGGAGAGATTACTTTTAATTCCTACCGAAAACCGACTAATTGTAAAAATATTTTCCGTTTAATAACCTAAAAACACAAAAAGGTGGTACCTAATATTTATACATTCGCTAGAAGACTTTGCAGTTCCTGTACTTATAACGGTTCAACCACTTGCACTGAGTTTCTAACAAAAAATGTAGCCATCAAACTCAACCTTGTCTAGAGGACATTATCTTCACATTTTATTTCCTCATTTTGTTTCCCTTTAAACTTTTTCTGTTTAAGAAGAGGTTATTGTCTTAATGGAGAAGAAAATCGTTTTAATTTATCGACCATGAAGTAGTGAAATTTTTATTTTATTTTAAGACAACGTTGCAAGTCAAACACGATAACTGATTTTAATTTTAGTGGAACACGTTACATTTAATTTACTGCTTTACTTCACGAGGAAGTACTCCTTTCCTTTACTAACAGCATTTCTAAAGGAAAACAGAAAATTAAAAGGAGAAGTACTACAGTACATCACGTCTTTTCTTTGTGTAAATTATAACGGAGAAGCTCCGCAATGAAGACATTGCTGTAGAGCGAAAGGATGGGATATAATGGGTGGTAAGGAGCCTAGAGAAGAGGAAAGAAAACCAAAAAGATAGAAATAAAAGAAAAAAAACCATAGCATAACGCGCAGCGGACTAGCTTGCAAGAGAGATAGTTAAAAAACAACGGTCAGCGTCGCTGACTTTGGTGCGGACGGACTGGGTTCGTTACCGTTACTACTTTGACTTTTGTGAGGCAGGGACGTCTGGAACGGTTCCACTCAAGACCCCTGAGGCCAACGGAGGACCTGTTAGAATACAGAAGCAGCGGCATCACCAGGGTGCATCTACTGGCAAAACGGCTGGAAGGACTGGCGAAACGCTAATCACATGTCCCACGGTCACAGATCGCTCCTGACACTGCCTTCTAAGCAGAAACTGAAAGAGGCGTATGATCTAATCCTGGAGTGGTTTTAGGTTTAGCAATTATCACGATATCTACATCTACATCTACATGGATACTCTGCAAATCACATTTAAATGCCTGGCAGGGGTTTCATCGAACCACCTTCACAATTCTCTATTATTCAAATCTCGTATAGTGCGCGGAAAGAATGAACACCTATATCTTTCCGTACGAGCTCTGATTTCCCTTATTTTACCTTTGTGATCGTTCCTCCCTATGTAAGTGGGTGTCAATAAAATATTTTCGCATTCGGAGGAGAAAGTTGGTGATTGGAATTTCGTGACAAGATTCCGTCGCAACGAAAAACTCCTTTCTTTTAATAATGTCCATCCCAAATCCTGTATCATTTCCAGTGACACTCTCTCCCATATTTCGCGATAATACAAAACGTGCTGCCTTTCTTTGAACTTTTACGATGTACTCAGTCAGTGCTATCTGGTAAGGATCCCACACCGCGCAACAGTATTCTAAAAGAGGACGGACAAGCGTAGTGTAGGCAATCTCCTTAGTAGGTGTGTTACATTTTCTAAGTGTCCTACCAATGAAACGCAGTCTTTGGTTAGCCTTCCCAACGACATTTTCTATGTGTTCCTTCCAATTTAAATTGTTCGTAATTGTAATAACTAGGTATTTAGTTCAATTTACGGCTTTTAGATTAGATTGATTTATCATGTAACCGAAGTTTTAACGCGTTCCTTTTAGCACTCATGTGGATGACCTCACACTTTTTGTTATTTAAGGTCAACTGCCACTTTTGGCACCATTCCGATATTTCTTCTAAATCGTTTTGCAGTTTGTTTTGATCTTCTGATGACTCTATTAGTCGATAAACGACAGCGTCATCTGCAAACAACTGAAGACGGCTGCTCAAATTGTCTCCCAAATCGTTTACATAGATAAGGAACAGCAAAGGGCCTATAACACTACCTTGGAAAACGCCAGAAATCACTTCTGTTTTACTCGATGACTTTCCGTCAGTTACAACCAACTGTGACCTCTTTGACAGGAAATCACAGATCTCATAGTGACATGCAAGAAATTGCGTATTACACGATGTTAAGAGAAAACGTAGGTTCAGTTACGCTTTCAAAATACTTGTAATCTGTCCGAAAACCAAAGTCAGTATAACAGCACCTCAGAACGTAAATTATCCCGTTCACCGCCTCCGCCCTAGACATCCTACAGCTGACATAGAGCCAGTCTATTTGGTCAACGAACGTGGTGCAGTACATCCGTGGACATTTTCAGCAGTTTTAAAATTGCACATTAAACACAGTAACCGACTCTCAACTCAGGTTCAGTTTTCCAAAGGTAGCTCCTACTTTTTAATCGTTTCTCTATCAAGGAGTAGTTAGCTGAAAATAGCTGCTGGCTAAAGCGGCCGTTGTCAAGTAGCCGTGAGAAAATTGTGCAAAGACGAAGGCTCGCCTGCAGTCGAACAGTTGATTGGGCGCCACCTACTGACACCCAACAGTTATTTGCACAGGTGCGCCCCTGTTATCAGCATAGTGGCGTGTGCCTGCGACCTCGGTGATCACCGCCACGCGCAGCCGGCGTGTAGCGGGCCTGGCTCGCGCACAGATAAAACCTTTATCTGGGCATGTCACCACTGTTCTGACAGATTAGTGAGTACAGGTGACCTCTAGTGCGACTTGTGGGAGACGATGTAATTCAGGTGCTGGATGTGCCCTTAAACAACACTTCCAAAGAGACATCTAACGTGGCCTTACCATTTCGTAGCACACAGCACTAATTATATAACTATGGCGTAGAATGGCGTTCTTTTAGAGTCGAGACACTGCTAATCGCAATATACGTACACGACGTAGAGGACTGATTTTACGAGTTGCACCCTCTTCTCTGATGACAGGGCAAATTAATACCACAACAACGACACAGAAATCCTATGAACTGTAGGCCGGCATCCGTTGGCTGAAATATTGATTGATTGATGAAAAAAAAGTACAGAGACAGACTAACAGTCTGCAATATTTACAAAACGCAAGACATAGTAATAATAGGGCATCATGAAAGACAATTTCATGTTAAGAAGAAAGTAACCCAGAGTTCCAGACCATCCCCATTGTTGTTGAATATAAACTTGTGAAAAGCGAAAGAAATTCTCTTGACAGGATAAAAGCAAGAATTACTAAATAATAATGTTGAAGCCTTTCCACCTGAGAGTAAGGGAGACTAAACGGAATTACTGAATGGAATGGATTATGGTCAAACAAAACGAACAGAAATATGATGATGAGTTGTCAAACAAGAATAGCGAACTGTTTAACATTAAATGCAGTAAAAGCGCAGAAGATGAAGTATTCCCTGTCTTTGAAGTAACATTATATTAGATGGACGAAGCGAGGAATATATCAGAACTATATTGACCTAGACGGTTTTCTGCTGACGCCACATATTAACATGGAACTAAGGAATACATTTCTGTAAATGTACATCTTAAGTTTAGCTTCATATAAAAACGAAACGAGCTCCTCTGGTCGAAAGTGGAGCACTGATTGTTGAAAACAGGTAATACACGAAATGGAGGGATAGTATAAAGAAGAGATAAGGAAAAAGTCCGTCGGGAACTCTCTCCACAAGGAAAGACAGCCTAGAGCCATCTCAACCATGCAGTAGATAAACGGTTAATTGTATGGTGGAAGGAGCGATAACTGGGAAGACGGTTGAGGTAAACACAAAAATTGCACTATGCACAATAGATTATAGGGATTTTCAGGTGTTTTAGGTATTTCGTTTTGATTTCAAGCTACGTAAATTTGTGAGAGGGGGCCGGGCGTCAACAGGTTAGTAAGACGACTGGATAACTTCATAAAAAGACAAGCAGTTAACGTGACAATCTGGTTTGTCATTAAGTACTTCTGCCATCCTAGATGCCCAAGGGTACCGTTAAAGTTTCAGTAGCTACATAACATAACACGCAAACCACGAAGCGCTACCTTACATTCAATATATTTCAGGGGCTGCGTTCCGGTCGTACAACTCATGACCGGATTCGCATATTCAAAGAGGTCGTTTCATTTCCACGTATTCCATATGCCTGATACAACATGATTATGCATCATTGCTTAACTACTGACCTGTGGCAACGTTCCAGTTGCAGGTCGAGTAGAACAGGCATTCCTTGGAGACAGGTTCAACGGCTGTTTCCTTTGAGAACAAGACACGCATGCCTTCAGATCGTAGAGCGCAGAGGCTTCACCCACCTCTAATGGAGGGAGTGTGATGTTCTTTTACCCGTAAGCTTAATTAATTCTTTCTCTGAAACACTGTAAGTCATATTTAGCTCGAATTTCGTCCAGTACTAGCGAATAGTAAAGTAACCGGCACTTCTTGTGGCGTTTTAGTTTGAGCAATAAATGAAAATTTCCCGTCTCTTTGGGAAATCAGCTAGCTGTAATTGTTCTTACGCGTGTTATCTTCGAGGCTGTAATCAGGAAAATGGGAATGGTTTATGGATACTTAAAAAAAGATCTAATCAACATCATCGTCCCGAGTCGATGTCGGAGACATTGTGCAATCGCTAAATCGCAAATATTCTTTTTTTTCTTTTTTTGTGCTGCAATTACTGGCACAGGAATCTGAGTCTTATCGGTATCTCCAACTTAAGTAGTTTACTTCTCATGCCAAGAGCAGATGTGTTGCGTAACTTGTTTGTCACGCTGAATTGAATCTCTACTAGGCTTCAGACATTTTCCACATTCTCCTTTGTTTTGCAAAATTTCCACAATCTCCTCTGCGAAAAAGTGACACTTAATTATTTTTCACTGCATTTATCTGACTTTAAGATAATGCAAATATGTGTCTCCTTGCGTGTTATGTAATCTAAAAGCCTTTACGGATATGCAGCGACTGTTCATCGATACTCGCCCATCATTTGCGTTCATTATAAATCTTTAAACTCAACTGAAGGTGCTTAGTACTATATACATACGTAATTTGAACATAAATTGTGTTACTCGTTCTCTTAAGTTTGCAATTTGCATTTCTAGTAAATGTATCCGTAATTTTTTGCGCAAAGTACATCGTCCCTGTAGTTTCATTGTTATTGGTCAGAAGTACTTGGTTTTATTTCCGTTGACCGCTTCAAATTTTTCTATTGCGGAAATGTCTAGCAATGAAATTGACACCCAAGCTGCCGGAACGCCATTAAAGTGAAAGGCTTACATCACTCTGGCAACCTCGTAGAAGAGAATGTTAATAGAAGTCTGGTACGCATTACGGAATGTTTTAAGGCAAAAAACTATAAAAATCGAATGTGTACCATCCGAAAAAGATAAAATACGGAACAAACCTTGAAAAACCATCATGGAAATAATCGTACTAGTGACATCAGTTGGTATCTCTGCCATCAACTATTATTCACATTCTTAGACGTTTATAAACGGGAACTCAGGACGTAATTCAGATAAACCAAGTAATAGCGCATCCCCATATTTTCTATCAGTCTGAAGCTGTATTAAGCTTACAAGTGTGAAAGACGTTCTATACAAGTTGTTTACTAGCTAAACGTTGAGACTAATGTTGTATTGGATGGTACTGGTATAGCGTGCCAATGACGTAGTGAAAATAGCGAATCGGATATTGTCTGTCACAAAAAGAGATGTGTGATCTCCTTGTTTCCACTTGATTCTCAACCGAAACGGAAGATTTACACTGCCCATGACCGTGTTTCACATAATTCTCACCCTCAGGGGGGAAATATTTGGGAAGTGAAATGCAGATGAAAAGTGGTCAGTGCTGGCAGTCTTTTATCGTTAGCTCTGTGCACATTTTAAAGTGACGTTTTCAGCCCGCATCTCGTGGTCGTGCGGTAGCGTTCTCGCTTCCCACGCCTGGGTTCCCGTGTTTGATTCCAGGCGGGGTCAGGGATTTTCTCTGCCTCGTGATGGCTGGGTGTTGTGTGATGTTCTTAGGTTAGTTAGGTTTACGTAGTTCTAAGTTCTAGGGGACTGATGACCATAGATGTTAAGTCCCATAGTGCTCAGAGCCATTTGAACCATTTTTGACGTTTTCAGCCTGTTTTTTTTTTTTTTTTTTTTTTTTGTTAAATGTATTTAGTTAGCAATAGCTGGAATATGATAGAGGTATCGCTGTACGCCCCAGCATCTAATATTACTATCTTCTCTTGGTTCTGCTCTTCAGGAAGAATGGGCTGCCATTCCTCCCCACACATTCACGCACCTCAATAAAAGTGTACCCAGTAGTGTTTAAACCGTTATCAGGGCGAAGGATGGACACGCCTCACATTAACGGCCACTAACAGGTGTACAGATGAAACTTCCTGGCAGACTAAAACTGTCTGCCGCACCGAGACTAGAAACCGGAACTTTTGCCTTTCCCGGGCAAGTGCTCTACCAACTGAGTTACCCAAGCGCGACTCACGCCCCGTCCTCGCTGTTTCACTTCTGCCAGTACCTCGTCTCCTACCATAGAGAGCACTAGAGCACTTTCCCCAGACAAGCAAAGGTCCCGAGTTCGAGTCTCGGTCCGGCACAGAGTTTTAATCTGCCAGGAAGTTTTATCAATGCATACTCCGCTGTAGAGTGAAAATCTCATTCAGGTATACGGATACTTTTGATCAGATGGTGCGCTTAGGGGTGTAGCCGGGCAGTAATTTGTAATAAAAATGCTCTAGGAGCTTAAATGGGAATTCTTAAAAGAAAGCCGCCTTAGGTCTCTCTAAACCGTGTCAGGAAAGTTGAGAGAACATGCATTCGAATAAGACTGTACACCATTATGCTGCCACCACCATAAACGTGGCGTAGGGATTACGAGAAGGAGATAAGAGAGATGAGCACACGTGCAGAACCATTTGCCCTTTCTGAATACGACAACGCATTAAGACAGGAAATTGATAACACTGGTATGAGGTACCTCCGCCATACTCTGTACCCTGACTTGCGGAGTACGTATGTAGATGTAATTGAATGGTGCATAAGGAACTGCTGTATTTAACGGCTTTTCATACTTTGAGTATTATTTAATAAGACCAACCATGCGTCTGAAAAGTACGTTAGCATACAAATCATCTGCAGCAACCTCTTTAGTGAGGAAAATTCTGGAGAGCAGCGAGTTTGCTGCTTAACATTCATTGAAGCCGATGCGTGACAACTACAGGGCCGGAGTCAACGAACGTTTGATGGGGGCCAGGCGTCTGAAACAGCCACTTGCGGCCTGTGACCTGACGGAAGGCCGTTAAAAACTTTCTCCTACACCGATAACTATCAGTACAGGCGACAAAACGGGCTTCATGCGGCCAAGCCTTCGCTTCAGAGTTTTGTGGAGCACCAGCCACCGCCAGAGGAGAATTTCTCTTCTGTCCGATCTTCAGTGGGTTAATAATGCCATTCATCATTTGATCCTAAGTGTTTATTATTTCTTTAATGAAGCGTAATCATTAAATTGTTTCTTATAACACTGTTCTAGCCAGATGAAATGTGCTCAAATTTGTGGACGTGAAAAAAATGTCACAAGGGAAGTACTGTTAGGGTTCGACAATGAGGTCACTAGAGACGTTAGCACAAGCTTATGTTGGGGAAAGAAGGCGAAGGAAGTCGCCCATGGCTTTTATATGATATACGAGGATATCATGGAAAATATAAAACTGGATGTCCGGAAGGGGATTTGAATCAGTGTTCTTGTGAGTAGGAGTCCAATGCCTTACCACAGAATAATTTCGCTCGGTAAGCACATATCAGCGACACATTCGTTAAAACAGTGTAGAATACAAATGAAGTTCAAATCTTTGCCTCACCGTTCACATTCAAGTTTTCAGAGATTTTGTTTTAATAATAGCTGTTATAAGAGTTATCACACAACTGAGCCAGGGGCGATGTACCCTTTCTGTCGCCGTTGGCTCTCTTTGAACTGCAGCACGACTAGTGTGGCAGACAGCTACTGCTTGTGGCTACAGTGAGGAGTTTTTCGAGTGTGTGTGCACAGTATGGGCGCGAGGCGCGTGGTCGTGTTAAAGGCAGCAGTGGAGAAACAAAATTTTGTTGTATATTAACGAAAATAATGCACACGGCATTTAACACATATGATATTTGCCTTTTCAGTTATTTCATGTCTATTTCTCCGTGCAGAACAATGATTAGCTAGCTATGATACGTGGCAATCATCAGCTGCTGTATTTGACTTACTTTGTTAGTTGACTGTGATGTGTCGCAAATATCAGATGCGCCGCGCTTGGTCTTGTTAAAGGCATTACACTTTGTAATATAATTTAAGCAATTCTCTTTTTTATGATACAGATCTGATGAGCAGTATGCAAGCATATCGAAACTCCAACTGTCTTTGCATGAGCACAGTTCACACATTTATATTTAACAACGTTTTCTTCTATTTTACAGGAGCCTCAGTCTAGATACGTTACCCAGATTTCCACATGCCTTATACCCTATCAGCACAAGTGTTGCATCACATCGACAATTCGTTCACATTGGTTGCTATTGTGACTGTTCCTCTACCGATCGGAAAGTCATCCCTGGAGTTGTTTGTAAACGTACACACAGCGTGATTGCTCCCTACTGGTAGAACGCAGCTGCCTACGGGTAGACAGCATTTCGATTACAGCTTTTCAGTTGAAATGAAGGATGCAGTAGAGACGTCTATGGGACAGCAGCATGATCACCCATCATGCGACGAAGGGAATTAAGGAAACCCGTGACCAGTGTTTAAGTCCGCATCATCACGTTACGCGCAGAATGCTTGTCAACCAGATAAGTTGCTCGACGTGTTTCCCAGAATTAAAGTGATGTAGTGCGGACATGAGACGGTTCCAAATAACAGGTAGTATTTTAGGATTTACATCACACAGTCGGTCCACGTTCGACAGATGGACAGGATGATCTATATCTACAGCTTTTGACACAAGGCATCTATGGGTAGAATACTTCAGAACTGAATTCGGTGCTCGAAGAAGCAACAAGTCGCCATTTATAGCATCGGACTGTTAGACGATTGCATGATGCGAAGCTAAATTCCCGACGACCACGGCGAGCACTACGTCGAACACAATAATGCCATGGTCTGCGTTACAGATTGGCAAGAAATGGTGCAGAATAGGCACCTGAGGATTGGATTCGGATGTTGTATACCGACGAAAGTAGGATTTTTTTATGCCCTGATTGTCACAGACGTGATTGGAGACAATCTGGTAATACTGAATGCCTCCAACGCTGTGTCCAGCATGTGCAACAAGATAGTCGTGGAGTGATGTGTTAGCGTGGACGGTGTGGAGTGGCCACGCGGTTTAAGGCGACATGACACGGATTGCGCAGTCCCTCCCGGCGGAGGTTTGAGTCTTCCGCCGGTCGTTGTAGCCGAGCGGTTCTAGACGCCGCAGTCCGGAACCGCGCTGCTGATACGGTCGCAGGTTCGAATCCTGCCTCGGACATAGAAGTGTGTGATGTCCTTAGGTTAGTTGGTTTAAGTAGTTCTAAGTCTAGTGGACTGATAACCTCAGATGTTAAGTCCCATATTGCTCTGTATTGCATCCCGCCTGGAAGGCGGCGTGTGGGTCTGCTCCCGAAAACTGAAAGGTTGGCCGAATGAAGGAAGTGAGTAGGAGCAATAAAAGGTAAAACACGTCGGTACTGCAAGCAAGTGAAAGTGGTTTACTGGTGCATAAATATATACAGAGGCATACATAACTTTGTACGTAGGTGCGAAGCCTTAGACCCGACGTAAGTAGAGCAAAGTCTTTATATGAAGCGAAGTGTCCCGGCCATCTGCTCTTGATCATAATGGGTAGAATCTGCGGCGGCGCTCGTAGAGCTGAACAGCGCCGGCTAGAGGGCGCTGTCGTCGGTGTCGGTATCGTAGTGCCAACCTACGAACTTGCACCTACGCCGTGGCATCGTAGCTATCGATACCATACTCAGAGCCATTTGAACCATTTTTAGTACTTCCTCTGGCATGGGTGTGTGTGTTATTCTTAGCATGAGTTAGTTTAAGTGGTGTGTAAGTCTAGGGGCTGATGACCTCAGCAGTTTGGTCACTTAGCAATTCACACACATTTCAACATTTGCTAGCGCTGCGTTACATGGGACCACTGTACACCTTGTAACGACCTTTTAATGAATATTGTGTAGAATGAATGTCTGAACCGTGGAATAGCTACTGAACTTGAATTACCGTATTGCGTGTTGTAACTGCAAGTGGTGTGCATACTTTGTGTTATTGTTAGCAAAAACTTTATATGAACTGTTTAGACAATGCAACTCCCAAAACCTATAAATAAATGCAGTACTGCAAAGTACGTTCAGCCCATTAAGCACTGAATCATCTGGACGTGTTCAAAACTGATAACTTTGGACGCTGTGCACATAACAAATAAACTAAATTGTCTTCTCTAAAACAGCAACGGAGTAACGTGATATATTCTGGTCTCTCATAAAATAAAATATGAATGCTAGCTACAGTCTCAGCAGTGTGTAATGCTGGCCATAATACTTGGAATGCACATGACATTCTTTTGGTTGATAAACGGGAACATTTAAGAAAATCCAACTTCTTTGAAAAACGTTATGACCCGTCAGGGTGGGGGCACAGATTGTGGTGAATTACTAACACAGATTTCTTTAGCAAAATTATATTGCAAGTTAAGTTTGTCTTTTCAAAAAAGTCTGACAACTGAAGTTACGTTATTCACAACTGACTCACAAATCATGAGATTTAAACAGCAAGTATTGTCTAACCTTCATTAATCCAACATAAATGCAAATCATCAAATTAAATATTGTTCTGTTAACAAATCTTAGAAACAATACAAAGTTAAATATTTAACTAGCCTTTTTATCAAAACTGTTTATGTTCATTCTGGTGTACTCCACAATAACAAATTATCAGCCAACTCATCTATACTAACGCGCCGACAAAAACAGAAATCATAATTATTTAACATGCCACAAGCAGTATCTCCGGGTCTGCAGTCTTATACAAATGTGTCCCCGTATACTCCTTTCAACGTCTTGTAGTTGTTAGGAGCAATCTCACTGCTCAGATCAGCGGCAGACCTGATAACAGAAAAACACCCCTGCCACACAGGAGAAAGACAGCCCCAACCAGCTGCCATCCAGCATGCAGCCAATTGAAAACATGGCCACATCCCGCCCACCAGATACAGCCAAGCGGACTGGGTTGAAACACCACCCATAGTCATCGAGATGAAAGAAGGTCATTGAGTTTTCCAGCAGTGCCTCAAGCCGACTACGTTGTGAATACGCAAGTACCAGCCCAATGTGAGCACAGCTCGCGAACTGTGAATATTTTATGAATGTGGCGAGCGAGAAGTAGTAATCTCACTGCCCTTCTACACACACGCCACTGTTCCGGAACGTCTCATGAAGAAATTATTCAAGGGTTTCCCGCGCTCGGCAGACCCTGAAGTCCTCAAAGAAGAGGTAGAAAAGATGGCACATCACGTCACAGTAAACGCAGAAGCAATCACCATCCCTCCTGGTTATCGCTGTCAACAACTTGAGCAATAGGAGACTCTGAAGCCATTTTGACTTTACAATACGAGACTCCTTCAATTGAAGAGGATGGCCACTATCAACGTTCCACCAGCATGGCCACAATCGACGTTCTGAGACCGAAGAGAGAAAAACGCCCATGCTTCCACTGCCAAAGGTTGGGACATGTGGCATCCCACAGCTCTTTCTCTGAGACATGTGCAAAATGCACGGACAGGTATCTGGGAGCAAACTGCCTTCTGCCGAAGACGCCCAGGCTTACATGCAAGAGTAGAGGGAACGTGAGCTACTGTGGCTGTGAGAATTCTAAGACGCCAGTAGCTCGCTAGTCTCAGGAAGCGGTGTAGAAGACACAGAAGTAGGTGGCAGGAACGGAAAGGCTCCTATCTCCAACAGCGCCGATGCTGCACCCAGTCAAACAACAGCAGCCACTGTGACCACGATGATCTGGCTGCTCTCATTGTCTTGCTCTCTGCAGTCCTTGACGTTATCTTTCACCTTACTTGACACTGCAGAATGTCGCAGAGGTAGTCAAGTGCCCAGGCAGCAAGCCAACTCCACCGCAGTTGGAGCGATGAATCCACTCACAGCGCCGTCCTAGCAAATGAACAGTGATATCTGGCCTACCATGGGGCTCAACGATATGCTAGTACGGGTACCAGCGAGAAGACAGCACCCGAACACCTGAGAGTGACATCGCGATGACACTACAAAAGGCGAACTTTCACAGCCAGAACAAAGTAATTACGTTGGAAGAATAGCTCAAGCGTACTGGTACTCCGCCTTCCTGAGGGCGCGATGAATAACACCTTATGAAGACATCTCTGTAGTCAGCAGGGAAGCAGAAACGGTCGAATGGGTTGGTCAGGAAATCTCAGTGACTTCCAATGTGGCCTAGTCATGGAATGTCAACTAAGTAACAAAGCTTATAAATCTGCCCAGGTCGACAGCTGGTCATGTAATTGTGACGTGGGAACGAGAAGGAATATCCACAGTTAAGGAAAAACCAGATGTTCCAGAACAGGGATTATGAAGCATTGCAGAAGGTAGTTGCAAAATCGCATGAAATCAACGGAAGTAATAACTCATGAGTTTCAAACGGCTGCCAGCTGTCCAAATAGCACCACTGCTGTGTGTGTCTTTTTTATTTTATTTTATTTATTTATTGTTCCGTGGGACCAAATTAAGGAGAAGTCTCCATGGTCATGGAACGAGTCAATACATGAAATTATAACACGGTATTAGAAACAGATAAAATGAAATATAAAAAAACATATTCAGGTGACAAGTCGTAAGTTTAAATGAAGAAAATCAACAATGTAACACTGGAATTTGCTTAATTTTTTAGCTCTTCCAGGAGCTCCTGGACAGAATTGAAGGAGTGAGCCATGAGGAAACTCTTCAGTTTATACTTAAAAGAGTTTGGGCTACTGCTAAGATTTTTGAGTTCTTGTGGTAGCTTATTGAAAATGGATGCAGCAGAATACTGCACTCCTTTCTGCACAAGAGTCAAGGAAATGCATTCTACATGCAGATTTGATTTCTGCCTAGTATTAACTGAGTGAAAGCTGCTAACTCTTGGGAATAAGCTAATATTGCTAACAACAAACGACATTAAAGAAAATATATACTGTGAGGGCAATGTCAGAATTCCCAGATTTTTGAATAGGGGTCGACAAGACGTTCTCGAACTTACACCACATATAGCTCGAACAGCCCGTTTTTGAGCCAAAAATACACTTTTTGAATCAGAAGAATTACCCCAAAAAAATAATACCATACAACATAAGCGTATGAAAATATGCGAATAGACTACTTTTCGTGTTGAAGTGTCACTTATTTCAGATACTGTTCTAATGGTAAATAAAGCAGCATTTAGCTTCTGAACGAGATCCTGGACATGGGCTTTCCACAACAGCTTACTATCTATCCAAACGCCTAGGAACTTGAACTGTTCTGTCTCGCTTATAATATGCCTATTCTGTCTGATCTAAATATCGGTTCTTGTTGAATTGTGAGTTAGAAACTGTAAAAACTGAGTCTTACTGTGATTTAGCATCAAATTATTTTCCACAAGCCACGAACTTATTTCATGAACTACATTATTTGTTACTGTTTCAATATTACACACAAGATCCTTCACTATCAAGCTGGTGTCATCAGCAAACAGAAATATTTTTGAATCACCTGTAATACTAGAAGGCATATCTTTTATATAAATAAGAAACAGCAGTGGCCCCAGCACCGACCCTTGGGGAACGCCCCACTTAACAGTGCCCCATTGGGACTGAACATCACTACCACTCTCAATATTGCGGAGAATTACCCTCTGTTTTCTGTTCTTAATGTAAGAGGCGAACCAATTGTAAGCTACTCCCCTTACTCCATAATGGTCCAACTTCTGCAATAATATTTTGTGGTCAACACAGTCAAAAGCCTTCGTTAAATCAAAGAAAACACCCAGCGTTCGCAACCTTTTATTTAATCCGTCCAAAACCTCACAGAGAAAAGAGAATATAGCATTTTCAGTTGTTAAACCATTTCTAAAGCCAAACTGAACATTTGACAGCAAATTATGTGAATTTAAATGCTCCAGTAACCTTGTATATACAACCTTCTCGATAACTTTAGCAAACACCGATGGCATAGAAATAGGTCTAAAATTGTCAACATTATCAATGTCTCCCTTTTTATAAAGTGGCTTCACTACCGAGTACTTTAATCGGTCAGGAAACCGACCACTCCTAAAGGAAAAGTTACAGATATGGCTGAGAACTGGGCTAACATACATAGAACAATACATCGGTATTCTGCTAGATACCCCGTCATATCCATGAGAGTTCTTTAGTGATTTAATTATTAACTCAATCTCCCTCTTGTCAGTATCATGGAGGAGAATTTCAGGTAACAGTCTCGGAACACTTTTTTCTAAGAGCGCTATACGATTCCCTGTTGGGACTAGGTTTCTATTTAGTTCACCTGCTATATTCAGAAAGTGATTATTAAATACTGTACATATATGCGACTTATCAGTAACACGGACATTCCCACTACGCACTGATTCTATATCCTCGACCTGTCTTTGCAGACCAGCAACTTCCTTTACGACTGACCAGATGGTTTTAATTTTATCCTGAGACTTAGCTATTCTATCTGCATACCACATACTTTTTGCCTTCCTAATAACATTTTTAAGCACCTTACAATACTGTTTGTAATGGGCTGCTGCATTTAGATTTTGACTGTACTAACGTTTTGATATACTTGCCACCTTGTTCTACAAGATATTCTTATCCCTCTAGTCAGCCACCCAGGCTGCCTGTTTATGTTAGTACCCTGTTTTAAACGTTCTAACGGAAAGCAACTTTCAAAGAGCATGAGAAAAGTCTTGAGAAAAGCATTATATTTATCGTCAACTGTATCAGCGCTATAAACATCTTGCCACTCTTGTTCCTTTATAAGGTTTACAGAGGTCTCTACAGCAACTGGATCAGCTTTCCTGAACAGCTGATGACTATATTTAACACGTGTTGCAGCACAAAAATCTTTTAAAGTTAAAATTTGTGGATCATGATCTGAAAGGCCATTCACCTTTATGCTAACAGAATGCCCTTCTCGTAATGAGGAATGAACAAAAATGTTGTCTATGGTTGTGCTACTGTTCCCTTGTACTCTCGTTGGAAAGAATACGGTTTGCATAAGATTATATGATTTAAAGAGGTCTACCAGCATCCTCTTCCTTGCACAATCACTTATACAATTAATATTGAAGTCACCACATATAACTAACTTTTTGTATTTCCTATAAAGTGAACCAAGAAACTCCTCTAGCTTTAGCAAAAATGTTGTGAAATCGGAGTCTGGGGATCTATAAATAACAACAGTTAGAAGTTTAGCTCCGTTAAATTTAACCACACCTGCACAACATTCCAACACCTTTTCAGTGCAGTACTTTGAAACATCAATTGACTCAAATGGGATGCCGTTTTTCACATACATGGCTACTCCCCCACACCGCAAAGAGCTCCTCGAAAAACTGCCAGCCAACCTGTATCCTAGTAAGCCAACCTGTATCTAAGAGGTATGGGGTGGTATGCTCGAGCAGTTTCTGTAGTCAGTGCAAAGCGATGCACGAGATCGTGTAAAGAGCGACACTACTGGACAATGAATGACTAGAAACGAATTATTCGGAGTGATGAATCACGCTGTACACCGTGGCAATCGAGTGGAACGATTTGGGTTTGGAGCAGGGTTGGAGAACGTTATCTGTCACGTCCAGTGCCAAAAGTGAAATACAGATGAGGTTGTATTACTGTATGGGCGTGCTTAGGGTGTGATTCCCTTCTTGTGTTCCACAAAACGCTAAATGCGGGTGGATATGAAAGCACTGTGTACTGAGTGCAGAAGGGGAACAGTTTGGAAACGATACCTGTTTCAATTAGTATGACAATACAACCTTTGAGGAAGCAGAATCTATGGGGCAATGGTTTGCTGACAATAAGATTCATGAAATGGATTGGAGCCCACCCGATGAATACCTTTGAGAGGAGTTAGAATGTCGGCTTCTCTTCAGACCCCACCGTCTAACATCACCATTTCCTCTGGATTCGGCTCTTCAGAAAATTGTTTGTTTATTATTGTTTGTCAAAGGATGCCCTACCGTGCTGTACTCATCCTGGTTGGAACCCAGACTCAGGACTGAGTGTTGTATTTTGTTTTGTATTGGGCACCTCCTCGTTATGACGTGATATGCATCTGACGCATTTTCCCAAAGCGTAAGAAAATTATTGCTGTCACAGACTTGTAGCGGTAGAATTTTCCATTTTTTGTATGTAAATGTGCCTGTGTTGTATTCAGATTTTTCTTTCAGATTGGTTTTACTTCAATAACTGTCCTCAGTAACACAGTGTTATTCTTAAAATCTACTTTCTAATATTTAATACTGACGTTAATAAAACCAACATCCTTTTTGTAGCTATCTTATAATATTTATGACATGGCAGTCGTATTCTCTGTGCATATTTCATTATTTTTCTGCTTACTTCTTAGCTCTTTTTTGAGGAGAGTACAAGGCTTGCTAACTCGAGAACAAAGCTTCAAATTTTTCTGCCCGAAACGAGAGAGCCCACGTGTTCGACCAGTGATCTGGCGTGACGCGTTACAGAACGAACATGGTTCCCCAGAGCACATCATTTTGTGAAAGTGAGTTGAGGTAAGCTTGGGTAACAGCCTCTCGCATGTTAAGAGGCGTTCTGTAAGCCAAGAATGGGAAATTTCGGCTGAGTTGCCCTGTATTTATGTAAATAAAGTAAAATAATCGCTGGTCACTTTGACAATGGCTGGGGGTCCTTCCATCCATGTAAAGCTTTTCAAAAAGGTGGAAGTAGGTTTAGAGAAGGGCAGTTCCGGAGGCTTTTGGTCCTGCCGCCGAGTGAGATAGACCCTATGACGCTAGGCACAGCCCGACGCAGGTTTGCCGAGTTCGAAGTAATTGTCGCAAATCGCATTAGTGCTGTCCTCGTTCTCAGCAGCTCATTGCATGAAGGATTTTCTACGCAACTTTTGTTACCTGATTAATTTTATTATTCCAAGGACCTTGAACTCGTTTTCTTTGTATCTGCGAGATTCATAGATTACGAAAACTTGTAGCGTTTGCTAACCAGTCTTTCACGTTAATGAGGCAGCTTCTCAGTGTTAGCGAGGCATTCTTAATTAAATTGAGCTTCTAGAGACCTTTGAGTACTAATATTTACTGGTGACAGTGTGCTCTCTTGGTTGGAGCAATTTCTCAGTCGATTTCGTTGGGAATATCTTTTCTGGTATTTTAATGTGGAATGTGTCGAGATCTTACAGTAAAAAAAGACTTCTTAAACTCAGAACCAAACTGGTGTCCTACAGCTGATTCTGATTAGGCGACCCTCTAAATATAAATATAACCGGTTTATTTGTATTTCTAATTTGTCTCACTGTGACGGTGTTCATTGCAATACTATAGTCAAACCTTCTGATCATTCAGTTTACTCACAAATATTGTGAGCAGTTGTTTAACTAATAGTTAACGAGCATTGCACTCGCTCGTTGCTGAGCATATGGTAAATAAAATCGAATTCCGTATCATATGTATCAGATGGAAATCTACAATGCGTACATTTCAGGTCTGCACGTACATTTTATGCTGCTGGAATGATATAATATCCTGCGGTTAGGACGACACAGTGAGACACGTCTTAGAAAGCAAGTTAGTAGTAGCTCAAATGGTTCAAATGGCTCTAAGCACTATGGGACTTAACATCTGAGGTCGTTAGTCCCCTAGACTTAGAGCTACTTAAACCTAACTAGCCCAAGGACATCACACACATCCATGCCCGAGGCAGGATTCGAACCTGCGACCGTAGCAGCAGCGCGGTTCCGGACTGAAGCACCTGGAACCTCTCATCCACAGCGGCCGGCTCAGTTGTAGCGCTCACTTCATTTTTATCTGCTTGAATATTAAACAGCGGTTGCGGTACAGCATCGAGCCGGGCTTGCATCGTGTAGGTCATTTGATTTCTTTTGTTCTAATACGTGACTGTACTTAACAGGATAGCATGTGAAGATATTTTTGACTTACGAGGGCGGATTTTTCTTTTGTATTTCGGGTTATTTCATTGCATTTAACTCAAGTTAATGTTCGTTTGCTGAGCAATGGATTGTAATAGATTTCAATTAAAAATGGATAGGGCCCGTACAGCACGTTGTAATGAGGCTAGAAAGATCCTTAGGTAGGAGCGTTTCAACAGATCAGTCGGAACGTTTTGAAGGAGAAACGTCGGTACCAGTGGAATTACCTGAAACATGGGGAACTACAATGACAATTGAGCCTAATGGTGGGTGGTGCTTGTGAAACGGAGTTAAATGTAGCACAGAGAAGCTCAAGTTTAGGAATTATTCAGGACATTCCATTCTGCCTCAAACACTGTTAAAAAAGACAGAGTCAGGCAGGAAGGAAACACAATAGAGAGAGGAAAGCCGTAGCAGACAGAAACAGGTAAAGGAGGAAAGAAAGCATTTTTGGAAAAATTACAAATGGACAGAAAATTTGATCCCCAATTGAAATCAGCTGATGAGACAACGGTTGAGGTTTCAAAAACTACGGAAAGCGGCACGACGAAGCTGGTCCACGTGGAATCGAGATTGGGCAAGGCTCAAAGACTTCAAATGGTACAAGATAGTAACACATCATTATGCCAAGAAATGCGATCTCTTGAAGGGCGAGCAGAATCGGAGTCAACACGACCTGAACCATTGCTAGAAACGGAAGAGTTCGTCTCACTCAAACGCGAAGTTGTCAGGTTAAGGAAATAAAAAGAGTAACTAATGCGAAACGCGGACACTAGAATGAGGAACAATAAGAAGCGGAACATTTGTGAGAGTTCTCAGTATTGTTATGTACTTTTGTCTGCAACAAGCAGGGTTAATCTAAAAGAATCAAGTGCAACATAGGGGCCCTTGGCTGTTAACGGCAAAGCTTCATGATAAACATTTCTTCCAGCTGTGAAAATTTCTTACTTAAGCTGCAGGCAGAGACATGCACATCACAACGTGGATGGAGCAATTTAGGGACAGTCTACTGAACTCCTGGAAAGTCCAGAGGAAATTGTTCATTAGTAGCCACATGAATGTTAAAGTAACAGCAGAGGTGTTGCCAGTGATAAGAAATTGTGCAATGTTCCAAGAATTTGAGCCAGGTACCACCAAATTGTGTTGGTCTGCTGCAGAGTAAAATAGGTTGTGTTAAAGTAACAGCAGGGGTCTCACTCAGTGCGTGATCTGCCACGGCCGATTTCTCCACCTGCCCCAACCAAATAATGAAATTCGCCGACACGGAAGTTCTGGCTGTAGAGAAGCACTAAGACACGCGCTTCTTCAGAGATGCTGTATAAATGCAAAAACACGCGAACCATTTCACCAAGCAAGAGGAAATGACCGCGGAGAAGCCCTCGGACGTTGGCGCGCCAGGTACATGTAGTCTGAGGCCGCGAGCTCGGCTCCAGTTCACCACCGGCAATGGAGGGTGAAGCTTTGACAATGCCGGCCACTCGTGCTGGCGAAACGTCAGTAAAATCATTAGATGGACATCGGCCGAAGAACCCGAGACAGAAGTCAAAAGGGCAGTTTGTCAACGAGTGGCCACGAACAGCAGAGGTGTTGCCAGTGATAAGAAACTGTGCAATGTTCCAAGAATTTGAGTCAGGTATCACCAAATTGTGTTGTCTGCTGCAGAATAAAATAGGTTGATCCTGACCATCACAAAAACTTTGCCACTCCCAGCAACACGACTTCAATCATATGCGATATACACTCCCGGAAATTGAAATAAGAACACCGTGAATTCATTGTCCCAGGAAGGGGAAACTTTATTGACACATTCCTGGGGTCAGATACATCACATGATCACACTGACAGAACCACAGGCACATAGACACAGGCAACAGAGCATGCACAATGTCGGCACTAGTACAGTGTATATCCACCTTTCGCAGCAATGCAGGCTGCTATTCTCCCATGGAGACGATCGTAGAGATGCTGGATGTAGTCCTGTGGAACGGCTTGCCATGCCATTTCCACCTGGCGCCTCAGTTGGACCAGCGTTCGTGCTGGACGTGCAGACCGCGTGAGACGACGCTTCATCCAGTCCCAAACATGCTCAATGGGGGACAGATCCGGAGATCTTGCTGGCCAGGGTAGTTGACTTACACCTTCTAGAGCACGTTGGGTGGAACGGGATACATGCGGACGTGCATTGTCCTGTTGGAACAGCAAGTTCCCTTGCCGGTCTAGGAATGGTAGAACGATGGGTTCGATGACGGTTTGGATGTACCGTGCACTATTCAGTATCCCCTCGACGATCACCAGTGGTGTACGGCCAGTGTAGGAGATCGCTCCCCACACCATGATGCCGGGTGTTGGCCCTATGTGCCTCGGTCGTATGCAGTCCTGATTGTGGCGCTCACCTGCACGGCGCCAAAGACGCATACGACCATCATTGGCACCAAGGCAGAAGCGACTCTCATCGCTGAAGACGACACGTCTCCATTCGTCCCTCCATTCACGCCTGTCGCGACACCACTGGAGGCGGGCTGCACGATGTTGGGGCGTGAGCGGAAGACGGCCTAACGGTGTGCGGGACCGTAGCCCAGCTTCATGGAGATGGTTGCGAATGGTCCTCGCCGATACCCGAGGAGCAACAGTGTCCCTAATTTGCTGGGAAGTGGCGGTGCGGTCCCCTACGGCACTGCGTAGGATCCTACGGTCTTGGCGTGCATCCGTGCGTCGCTGCGGTCCGGTCCCAGGTCGACGGGCACGTGCACCTTCCGCCGACCACTGGCGACAACATCGATGTACTGTGGAGACCTCACGCCCCACGTGTTGAGCAATTCGGCGGTACGTCCACCCCGCCTCCCGCATGCCCACTATACGCCCTCGCTCAAAGTCCGTCAACTGCACATACGGTTCACGTCCACGCTGTCGCGGCATGCTACCAGTGTTAAAGACTGCGATGGAGCTCCGTATGCCACGGCAAACTGGCTGACACTGACGGCGGCGGTGCACAAATGCTGCGCAGCTAGCGCCATTCGACGGCCAACACCGCGGTTCCTGGTGTGTCCGCTGTGCCGTGCGTGTGATCATTGCTTGTACAGCCCTCTCGCAGTGTCCGGAGCAAGTATGGTGGGTCTGACACACCGGTGTCAATGTGTTCTTTTTTCCATTTCCTGGAGTGTAGGTCTATGTGAGATGAGTAGTCTAAATGTATGCTAATTGGAATCATTATCTGATATAAATTAATTACACACTTCCAGAACAATGGATTAGGAATTCAGTGTCTTCTAAATGTTAGAAGAATCTCGATTAATTCGGTTTATTACATTACTGGTACATCATGTGATAAGCAACAGTAGTTCCAGAGTAAAACATTGGCACAACTGATAAAGGGTATGCAATAATATTCTAATAACTGCGCATCAAAATGAAACAATTACATTCGTGAAATTGTACAGTGATTATCGTGACGTTAGTATAAAGGATAGCGCTAGAGAAGGGAATGGGTTGCATCTGACGCTGAAGTTGAAAGCGTATTGGTCATATGGATTAAAAGCAAGTCTTCGGAGTGAAATTCCAAGCCACTGAAATTATATAAAATTAAATTTACTGCCCCTATTGCCCATCCGGCTGTTTCGGCTCAGTATCAGCATATAATTCTGTAGTTGGACGTCGAAGTGGCTCCAGAATCAGTCATTGGCAGCACACCAACGACACACACTTGCAGCTAATTCCCTGTCAGCCGAAACCTTTCTAAGTTCCCAGCTCACGTGCTCAGAGATGGACCCTGGTGGAGACAAAAAAAAACCTGTGGAAGAAAAGTCTGGGAATGAAGTTTGGCAGAAAAGGTTCCCATAGTGAAGCGATTTTGAACCAGCAGCTTACTAAAAGGCTGACTCGTAGTTCTGCGTTTTGCGTTCCTAAGTGTGTTTTGATTGGCTTGGCTATGGATATCCGGAGTGCTGATCACTAAAAAGAATCCCTAAGCAATGCTGGTCCCCTAGTCTCCTTTCCTGAGTTTTGCTTGAGGCGGTTAACCATTAACGAGCTTCCTATCATTTCATGCTGAGAAAAGGTACCCCACTATCTTTCTATCCGTTTTTGTGGCCAATGAAGTGGGATCTCGGCAGTGCAGTCGAGTTTCTCTAACTTCCACTTTACTTACATTAGCCAGTCTTGACTGTTCTTATGTTGCATTAACATTTAGTTTTTGTGGGACCCGACATTCAGTAGTAGTCCACATTTACAAAGATTTCCCAAACTGCCGACTCTTATTAAATTTTCATGATGTTGTCTATGGTATCAAGTGCACTGCAAAGAATCACAGCTTTCTAAGCTCTGTTCACAATAACGTCTTTCCTGGACGTTATTAGAAAAGAGCATTTCTAAGCATCCAATTTATCCCAAAGACACACAACTTCCTACGTCGTGTTCACAATAGTGCCTTTCCTAGACCTAGCTAGAAAAAAGCATTATTACTCTTTCCACCTTGGAGTCATAAGAAGAGTCACTGCTGGAGGCTTTAAGTCGGGGGAGATCGTATACACGTGGTGTGTGTGGGGCAGCCGGCGTCCAGTTGTAGCGTCTCAGTGGAAAGGCTGTTCAGCCGAATGGCATTGACCTGCAACACTGGCGGTGCAGCCTTCTGAAAATTCCCTCGGCGATGGTCTCCATGACTGGCTGTGTGAGTTCGTTGCTATCTAAGTGATGGCAGCTCATCCCAGCAGATCATCCCTATGTGCTTCCAAAGTGGCTTTGCACTTATATAAATAATGCAATTACGAATAAAAATGTAGATTATTTAAATTAACTACTAACAATCACTGGTACTGATAAGAGCTTCATTTCTGAGAGACAACTAATTATTCTCATCTAATGGAAGTAGATTGTTGATGCAGAGCATGGTCTACAGAGCCTGTCATAATCTGAGAAGAAGTAGAATGGATCTTTACATTCTGATTTCATCCCAGTTATGGGACATTTTTTAAAAAAGTCACATAACAGTAACATACAATCGGACGTGCTTCGACGAGATTTTAAAACAGAATCAGCATCCTGACCACCTACAAAATAGTGGTGAACTGATCCACTTATTCATTAACATATTGCCAACAGAGCGTAAGAGAGAGATCCCTCATCTGTATGTGCGAGAAGAGTGTGAGGTTTACATCAAATAGGTACCAGTGAGGAAACTCATGGTGTGATGAGGAAACGAGTAAGAATGCTGGAGAGAGTAGCAATGGCAATTGGTCGAGGAATCAAATAACTGACATAATATGAGGCTCAGATTTTATGAGGAAAGAGATCATTGGGGAGTTCACGCGCAAGCACAGCCAACACAACGAGGAAACAGAGACTTGAAGATAGTTAAATTGAGAGATCCCGCTCCAGACTGCAGTCAACAAGCCTGACAAGAAAGAGTGGTTTTCTACGGTAGGGTTATTTAATCTCAGGTGTATAACCTTACATATTTAGATAAATTCTACGTTTTTTACCCATAGGATGCTGTTAGTGTTTAGCCGAAAAATTTTGTGCCATTTCTTTTGGTGCGTCATTTTCATATTTAGTCTTGTGCTCGTTATTATTTTTGTACGTGTGCGTTGTTTTGTGGTTTAATGAGCTTAGTTAGTAATTCGTTTCTGTGCACCTCGAAATCATATGAGTTGCATTGATCAGACAGAAAATTATGCTCATCGACCTACTATTAATATAAACCCGTCCTGATGGTAGCAGCGTCACCTGGCGAGGAATGACTGCTGTTCAGACACAGGCACGGTGCATGTAGTATCAGTGAGCGTGCTGTCCGTGCACAGAATGGGGAACGCACGCGATCTATCTGGATTTTACCGGGGACAGATTGTCATGGCTCAGAGGCTAGGTACGAGCATTTCAGAGACTGTACGACTTGTGTGCTGTGATGAGTGTCATCAACACATAGTGAAACCAAGATGAAAACAAGGTCCAGATGTCGGGGTGGCAACAACTCCTTACAGATGTTATTCCTAAAAAGGTAGACATACCGGCTATTATGTAGGTAGTGATAATATTCTGGCTGATCAGTGTATGTTTGTCAGAGAACGCAGGATATTTCAGTTCATATTCGCAAGGGGTAACAATCCTTAATTTCATGAGTGTAAAAGGCGTTTTACGAATGTTCTAGATAAAGAAGTGCAGCTGCATCCACCAACAACCGTCGGCGAGTTCTTTCGAGAGATTTTTTCTTTTTTTGTAATATAACTTACTAGTTTCTTTTTACTAGACAGTTCCTGTGTAGAACATAATCTGTAAACAAAATAAAGTTACAAGAAGTGTAAGTAATTGTTTCTTTATAGTTGACGCAGTTCCACACTCTGTTAAAAACTCATATGAATAGAAAGTACGATCAAAATGTGTTATTGTGATCAGTTACAAATAAAAAAATTATCTGAGTAAAGTTACAAGTATTACAGAAAAGCAGATGAGCTGGAGATAGACATGCCGGCAGATTCATCCAGCTGGTAGAAAAGAGACGATTTCCCCTTCACTCTCCTAGGACAACCCAGTTTCACGACTATTACCTCGCAATAAGCCTCAAGGGGATGCTGATAGCACGTGACTGTCAGTGGATCGTCGAACTACCCGAACGCCTTGTCGTCAAACTCCGCAGGCCAGGAGACTTTCTGCTACAAGAGCGACCGTCCCTTCTACAGATTTTCTGGCTACACAAAGAAGTCATTTATGTGAGCTGCATGATGGATCACCACTGTCAACACACGAACACGCAATTTATTTCCATGTACAACCTAATTAATTGTTTTTTGTGACCTTGACCACCACAACAACTGAAAAGAAACACATGCTCAATAGGTTTCAAATGATAACACAAGACATATTCCATATTTTGCGGAAGTAGTAAATGCTTACGCCTAAAACTGATTATAGTATGATAATTAATTAAATAATGTGGCCAAATGACGCAGCAAAAATTTTGATTTGTGCTTATTTCTATTATTTTCTGCATCATTCTTGCACAAAGAATAATTTGTCATATAACACAATTTCCTTTCAGTTTTAGTTACATTGTTTAATGGATTCTTAAGAACCATCATGTTTATAACATGTACATAACACCAGTATTTTGGAAAGTAGTATCTTTTGTATGACATTCCTTGTGGAACAACATTACTACAATTACATGAAGAAATTTAGTATTGAAGTCCATAAACTTTTTTGGTGGGAGAAACATTAATATAACTTATCGATGAAAGTTGTTTACATATTTTTTAACAATATTTCTCAAATATGGAGTTGAACTAATATGTAAGGAATAATAGAATTAAATTGCACTTCATTTATATTTTGGGAAACATATACATATAGCAGATAAAATTGCTGTGGCACAAAATCATGCTCCTTAAAGCAAGCATGCAATGTTTACCTTGGCTATGAAAGATCTTAAATATTTCTGACACATTTACATGTACTCGTTTGAGATACCATAGCTTCTGCTGATGATAGACTGTTAGGGTTTTCTTTCTTTGATTTTCAGTGTCTGGTTGAACTAGACAGTGATTAGTGACAGAGGCCCTAGGGAAGATACAAGTTTCCCCAGACCACAGCAGTTTTTGGAATTTGGTTGCAGTGAGTCCCTGCTCCATGCTTTGTTGGCAGATGTTACACTCTCCATTGAAGGCTATCAGTCAATAAGCCTCTGGAATTTCCTAGTCTATCTCTGAGCCTGATGAATTCGCCACACTCCACACAGATCAAAGAATTTGCCACTGTGGCTCTGCTCGGACACCACAACAAAATTCGTAGCCTTACACTCCAGATAGTGTTGCCCTCTGTGTTTTACCCACCACTGTGCATCGACATCTTCACCACACTACACATGTGCCTCGAAGCACTGCCCTGTTTCCCCTCGTTTACAACCTGTAAACACGCATTCCCAAACGAAAATCCTTCACCTAATTCCTGCATAATGCAGACAACGCCCCCTACCTACCCACTCACCACACTCTTCAACTCTCCCATGCCTCCCACCGTTTCAGTCCCCTAGTAAAGTGGAAACATCAAATAAATCCACGGAAAATCCTAACCACCATGTTTAGTCCCACCAATCGGCGTTTCTGTTGTCTGGATTTCCATTTCTCCATCTATAAATAACCAAACCCTTCGCCACACATTTAAGTATTTAGGGCTAACCCTCAACAGAAAACTAACATGGGCTCTAAATCTCCTTACCACCTAACACAATCCCTGACACCGACTAAGACTACTAACAGGCCGCACTTTGCGTCTACCACTATGCTCACCTGTAAATCCCTCTCACATCTTATCCTCACCTGTACCAAAGCTGCCTGCGCCTTGGGACAATGTCTAACGGTTACAGCTGTGTACTTGCTCTTACAAAAAACAGTCCATACAAGCAAACCAGTTGCGTCTTTAGCTGTGGTTACTTGTACCTAAGTGACTAGCACTATGGACGGCTCTGTTTAAAAGGAAGAACTTGAGGTACTCATAGGATGGAACCGCGAAAATCTGCTTATATGACCCGCATCAAATTCGCTGCAAATGATAACCTGCAGCTATGATTCTGCAATCAGATAATCTATGCAATGGATAGAATTGCGAGTTAATAAAGTACACAGAAATACAAAATAAAAATAAAGGAATAATTTAATAAGAAGATTTCTATTCCAACGTCTGTAATTGATGTAGACGACAGAGAATTATGCTGAATAATGTTTAGTCAAGAAAAGGCATCTCAAATAAAAGAGATGTGGTCCTATGATATACATTTAAAATATAGACAGAATACACCCTCATCAAGTGCAGTAAAGTTACGGTTACAGCGTTATAAGAATGGTGGCTAAGTCCCCAAATCAAATAATCAACACAGATATGTGAAAATAACACCACCTCGTGATTACAATACATGAAATATTCACCATCTCAAAGCAGTTCAGCGTTCAACATGATGACTGCCAAATTAACTCAAGCGATACAAGGAATAGTAACTTATACTCCACCTATCCTCAGTTCCACAATTCGAGTGGAACAATTTAAGAGTCCCGCTCTGAAGCATATTCAGACCTCTCGAAATATAAAGTCTTTTCAGAAGTGTGATAGTGGCCGTTAACTGTCCAGAATGAAACGCCTCCATGATGAAATACTACTCGTTACCAAAGGCAGGCCTGCTACTTCCAGACCTTGTATAGAAGTCCAGAATCGCTCCCTTGAAATTGTCGACCAAAAAGTCTCAGTCTCCAGTTGACTCCTGTAGGGTTCCGCTACTATCTGCTTCTCCATTGGCTGGTTGAAGTCCATCCAGTCCGAAAACACGTCGTTCCTAAGTTCTACAGATGTCATTTGACTCAACTTGACCACCCCCAGACTGAACTAATATATTCCAACAATATTTAAATAAAAGGTGTGTTATAAACATTCGGTTACACTCAGACCATTTACAATATATACTAATTAAGGTTTGTCGATAAATAAAGAAGCCAGTATTCTTGCACTCACGATAAATGAAAACAGATTGTCATTAATATTGTTTATACAATTATTTAGCCCTCCTTGTCAGAAGCGTCTTTTGGTATTATCTTACCAAGGTGGCATGCGCGACCATAATTTTGTATTATCGATTGTAGTTAATATTTAAATAAACTTAATGATAAAATAGTAAGTTATTCATTAAGTAAATACACACGTATGACAAAATATAAGGTATTCATGATGTATTCACTTGGTGTGTAATTGTGGAGGATAAGATAGTTCAGTACATAGTGAAAAGATATAAAAAACGTAATAAATTAAGAAATAAAATAGGTACAGATATGTATCTTTCACAAACGGTAGCTACAGTGCAGTGCTATCATCTGAGATATCGTTTGTTGAAATCGCATGAAACGTTCAAATGTTGTTAATCCAGAGGTTCATTGTGTAAATATTTATGGACTGTAAAATATTAACTTCTGTTCTTTTAAACACATTTGCAGTCTTGCTGTGTCATTGGATGCGCCTCATTTTTATGGGATCCGTGATGTATTTAGATTTGTTTTAATACTTGACTGTGAGTTACAGTACATTCTTGAAGATTTAAGAAACAATCTTCCAGCTTGTCTGACACCCTTTCATTTCTTGGAGGATCTCCTGCACAAAAGTTGTGTGAGCAATAGCTGTGAAAATTCCCCGTACTTGGATGGCCGGAAAAACCCGGCTGGGCCCTGAGCCATCGGCTCACTAGCGTGCGTGTGTGCAGCAGATTCCGGGAAGCCGAATCGCTCTCCTACATACGTGTAGCGTTATAACCTCAGTCCACCAAAAGTCTACAAGTCCCTTCAAATCCTTCCCCAGCTTGCATCTTATTTCATCTCATCCACTTCCCACACCTGCCTCTCAATCTCCTTCGGGTGCAATATACACTCCTGGAAATTGAAATAAGAACACCGTGAATTCATTGTCCCAGGAAGGGGAAACTTTATTGACACATTCCTGGGGTCAGATACATCACATGATCACACTGACAGAACCACAGGCACATAGACACAGGCAACAGAGCATGCACAATATCGGCACTAGTACAGTGTATATCCACCTTTCGCAGCAATGCAGGCTGCTATTCTCCCAAGGAGACGATCATAGAGATGCTGGATGTAGTCTTGTGGAACGGCTTGCCATGCCATTTCCACCTGGCGCCTCAGTTGGACCAGCGTTCGTGCTGGACGTGCAGACCGCGTGAGACGACGCTTCATCCAGTCCCAAACATGCTCAATGGGGGACAGATCCGGAGATCTTGCTGGCCAGGGTAGTTGACTTACACCTTCTAGAGCACGTTGGGTGGCACGGGATACATGCGGACGTGCATTGTCCTGTTGGAACAGCAAGTTCCCTTGCCGGTCTAGGAATGGTAGAACGATGGGTTCGATGACGGTTTGGATGTACCGTGCACTATTCAGTGTCCCCTCGACGATCACCAGTGGTGTACGGCCAGTGTAGGAGATCGCTCCCCACACCATGATGCCGGGTGTTGGCCCTGTGTGCCTCGGTCGTATGCAGTCCTGATTGTGGCGCTCACCTGCACGGCGCCAAACACGCATACGACCATCATTGGCACCAAGGCAGAAGCGACTCTCATCGCTGAAGACGACACGTCTCCATTCGTCTCTCCATTCACGCCTGTCGCGACACCACTGGAGGCGGGCTGCACGATGTTGGGGCGTGAGCGGAAGACGGCCTAACGGTGTGCGGGACCGTAGCCCAGCTTCATGGAGACGGTTGCGAATGGTCCTCGCCGATACCCCAGGAGCAACAGTGTCCCTAATTTGCTGGGAAGTGGCGGTGCGGTCCCCTACGGCACTGCGTAGGATCCTACGGTCTTGGCGTGGAACCGTGCGTCGCTGCGGTCCGGTCCCAGGTCGACGGGCACGTGCACCTTCCACCGACCACTGGCGACAACATCGATGTACTGTGGAGACCTCACGCCCCACGTGTTGAGCAACTCGGCGGTACGTCCACCCGGCCTCCCGCATGCCCACTATACGCCCTCGCTCACAGTCCGTCAACTGCACATACGGTTCACGTCCACGCTGTCGCGGCATGCTACCAGTGTTAAAGACTGCGATGGAGCTCCGTATACCACGGCAAACTGGCTGACATTGACGGCGGCGGTGCACAAATGCTGCGCAGCTAGCGCCATTCGACGGCCAACACCGCGGTTCCTGGTGTGTCTGCTGTGCCGTGCGTGTGATCATTGCTTGTACAGCCCTCTCGCAGTGTCCGGAGCAAGTATGGTGGGTCTGACACACCGGTGTCAATGTGTTCTTTTTTCCATTTCCAGGAGTGTATTAATGGCAAAACCCAGTCTTGGTATCCAACACACCACCCAGTAACCACCAAGCTAGGTATTCCGCAGTGCCACTGCATCACTATTCCACGCTCCATGAACTTTCTTGTCTTTACCATTCTCTGGTAACTGCAACCAGCTACTACTCCCCAATGACAAAATCCGTCCCGAGATTTACTCTTCTTTCCAACCCTTGTCACAATGGTCCACATCACATCAAACCTCCCCTTTTTTCCTTCCCCCATCCTCCATCTTCTTTACTTTTAGTCCCTAGCTACCGTTCCATAGCGCCTCATAGTCATATTTATGATTCCACATTCATTATGACGATGACCATTTTCTTGCATCACCAGTATTTTGATTACCCTAGACCATCATTTCAATTTTCGTAAGTGATTACGATATAACACTAATGTAAAATCATTAAATAAAGTTTTAAAAAATCGACGGTATTGTTCATTAATGTGTTGTTTCTAAACTTCATTTGCCGGCCGGTGTGGCCGTGCGGTTCTAGGCGCTTCAGTCTGGAACCGCGTGACCGCTACGGTCTCAGGTTCGAATCCTGCCTCGGGCATGGATGTGTGTGATGTCCTTAGGTTAGTTAGGTTTAATTAGTTCTAAGTTCTAGGCGACTGATGACCTCAGAAGTTAAGTCGCATAGTGCTCAGAGCCATTTAAACATCATTTACTGTCATCAGTTTGTAGGTAAAGACTCGTAAATGTTTTTTCACCAATGTATTTCTTAAATTATTATTTATTTTTATCCGTTTTCATATACTTTAAAAAATCTTTTCTACCAGATTGAGACTGATTATGTTCACTGCCAGCTCATCTCTTTATGGGGAACTGAAATAACAACAAAGAAAAAAAAAATCGCTGCATTCATCTGATGTACTTCGTACGACAAGCTGCCTCTGTGTTTTGCAAGTGTGAATATTGTCATAACTGATCGAAATTAATAATCTGGTACAAGTACCTTCCATAATCACTGTGGATTTTTGATGCCACTTTGTAGCAACTGGGCACGAGTCAATATTGTCATTACCGATCGAAATTAATAAACTGGTACAAGTATCTGCCACAATCACTGTGGATTTTTGATGCTACTTTGTAGCAACTCGAAATCTACTTCAGGCACAATGAACAAAGATATTAGTACTTAAGTCTTTTTAATATATCATAAATTAATTCATACTATTGAGCATAAAGTTTATGTCTACTGATCACTTCGTGACGCCGGTACTTGACGTCATTATAAATATATACAGTAGTTCTTAGCGGAGAAAAGACAATGGGGGACTCACTCTCGCGACGATATGGCCCAGAAACGGGGGAAGCGACATCGGCAAAGGCCCAGTGCTTGGAAAAGAACTCATCGGGATCAGCAGTCTTAAGCATCAGTGGGAAGTGGCGGAATTATCGTGAAACCACAACCAGGCGACAAGGTATTGGACATTCACGCTTCATCACACAATGTTTAAAATGGGAGCTTGACCGCACTGTAGAGAAAAATGTCGGCGATTTATGCCAGATCTGTCGATAGAGATGGGCAAACTCGTTCATCCTTGGGAACTAGTTCATTGGTGATCGTTCTTTTTTGGGAACCGTTCATTTTTACTCGTTCACCGTTCATTTGTACGTGGTATATGGTTTTTAAGAAAAATTGAAAATTAGTAGCATACGTGACTGAAGATGGAAGGCGCCAAGGGGCACTTGCCTCGCCCCTTCTATTCATTACAGAATTCTCACACACTTGTAGAAGTAATTTTCGTGATTCTGAAATCCTTCTCGTTTAGCCAACTGCAGCGTTATGTGACTGATTGCAGTGAAATAATATAAGGTGTCGCACAAAACACCGGTCCCGAGTGCAGACTGCTCGCCAGTTACGCACGATTTGATGATGATGATGTCTCGTTTGTTGGGCGCTCAACTGCGCGGTCATCAGCGCCCGTAACAAAGTCCCAATTGGTACATAGTCCAACTTAGGACAAAACAAACACCCAGATTCCCGGATGAGAAAATCCCCAAGTTGGCCGGGAATCGAGCGCGGGAACACGTGATCCAAAGGAAGGAACGCTAGCCACTAGACCACGAGTTGCGGACGCACGATTTGTGACCGCTACGAGCAGACTAGATAAACACGATAATTAGGCGGTAAATAAGCTAATGCAAACAACAACTTCGAAACAAAAGATGACGATTGGTGGGCGACAGTGAGCAGTCTAGTACTCGGGGCCGATTTTTCGTATGCTGCTCTGTACCACTGAAATAATATTGTAGAAGTTATTACATTCTCTTTAGAAAATGTGACACCAGACACTCTATTATGGAGCACACGCTTCTTCGGTTGTAAGTCGGTCTGCCTTCCAATGAACATGCTGTTTTACCTTCGATCAAAAACAAGACGGAAAATGGCCATTTGTGCCATGCAGACTTCCTGTGCGTGTGTAGTAACAAAAAACTTGCCTTTTTATAAGTATGCCATCTGCTGTTTATCGAAACAGTAAGTAAGCTGATATACCCTTTTGTTAACTAAAAAGATGCGTGTATTACATACCACGTAATTTTCATGTAATTTACGTAACTGTAAAATACATTTTAATTACTGGTCGTGGACGCTGAACAGAATACGAAAAGAACCAGAAGTCCAGAGTTCAAAAAATGTTTGAAACTGGTCTAGAATGGGCCTGCGCAGTGACCGAAACGAACAAAAATTCGGGTACTGAACTACCAAGGAGCAGTCGGCAGTGGAACTGCGACGAAGGACGAGTCCGGCCGAGGGAGACCGAGACCGAGACCGATTCAGACGGGTACGCGACTGAGGAGGAAACGAGATGAGTTGTTGCGAGAACGAGACCGACCGTTTCCCGTTCCCGGGAACTATAATTAGAAATCCGCGGCCGAAGTGAAGTATGAAAGACCGTTCATTAGAATTCGTTCCTCGTTCTTTCCGTTCATCTTGGTAAACTGTTCCTTTGGACCCGTTAGTTCGCGAACGACCCATCTCTACTGTTGACACAGTACAGTGCTGCTGCAAGCTATAACACGACAGTATCGGCGTATTAGTTAACTTGATCGAACGCCGCGTTTGTTTCGCGCTCGGCTAGCATGGGACGACTTCGCGCCTCTCTCCTGTCAGCGGTTAGGTGCGGGTCGTGTTGACCAACTCGCTGCCGCTGAACGGGACGCGAACCACGTGTGGGGTTTTCAGCGAGCCCGTAACATCAGCAACCACTGGCCGTTGGGAAGTTTCAATTGCTTTGTAATCAACTGCGCAGGTACAGCGCAAATCATACTACGTACAGAAACACGAGATGTCATATGGAAGACGGTTTAATTCCACATCTATTGATATAAGGGTTTTGCCTGAGTGTTTTATACAAAAGAGGTTACCGAGACAAAGACATTTATTGATAACGTATGCACTTCATGACATTGATGTAATCCCCCGCAAAAGAGATTGAGCATTCAAGTTGTTGCTTTTCGTGAGCCGTGAGATTATCGTACAGAGTGACAATTATTGAATTATATGAAGGAAACGTAAATTAGTTATAAGCTACGGCATGCCACACTTTATTCAATATCTAAATGTCGCTACAGATATTCGGATTTATGTTATGTTATGTTCGATATGCCTGCCACCATTGGCGATGAAGTGGAGCAGACGAATAACGAAATTCTCCATGACCCTCTGAAGTGTCGAAATATCGATGCTGTCGATGACCTTCTGAATGGCTGTTTTCAGCTCAGAAAAGGTTATGGGGTTATTGCTGTACACCTTGCCTTTAATATAGCCCCACAAAAAGGAGTCGTATGTGTTCAGATCCGGAGAATAAGGCGGCCAATCGAGGTCCATGCCAGTGACCTCTAAGTACCCCACAGCCTCAATGCGTTCGCCAGAGTGCTTCTCCAGGAATCAAACACTCCTGCTTTGATGAGGTCGAGCTCCATCTTGCGTGAACCAACCCTGGTTGATATCAGGGTCACTTTGGATAATGGGAATGAAATAATCTTCCAAACATTTCACATATCGTTCGGCAGTCACCATGCCATCAAGGAATATCACACCGATTATTTCGTGACTGGACATTGCACACCACACAGTCACCCATTGAGGGTGAAGAGACTCCTAGACCGCGAAATGCGGATTCTCACTCCCCCAAACGCGCCAGTTTTGCTTATTGATAAACCTGTCCAAATGAAAGTGGGCATCATCCTTAAACCAAACCATAATCACCTCAAAGTCATGTTCGGCAATTCAACAGACAATAGTCCTGGAGAAAAATATCCGCTGTTCCATGGGCCTGTGTCTTAATGACTGATGAGTTTGAACTTTGTATGGGAAGATACGCACGTCTTCAACAACAATTTGTCGCAATGTCTCCTGGTTGATACTCACCTGCCGTGCATCTGGTCTGGTCGATTTCCGGGAGCTGGTTTGAAACACATCGCGTGTCTTCGCTATGATTTCAGGCATTTTCACCCTTTTTGGACGACCGACATTGCCAACACAGTCAACACTACCAGATCTGACAAACTTGCGAATGAAGTTCTTGATTGTTAGCACACTTGGACCGGTTGTCTTCAGCTTGAACTCGGTCGCAAACTTTGTTTGAGATGCAGTTGGCCCTCGCGTAGTAGGTCCTCACAACCACTATACGCTCAGTCACGCTGTACCTAGACATTTTCGCATGCAAATGGCAGACAACAACAAGACGAGTGCGCATGCGCATACTAAATCCCATCATGCCCCACAGCCAACCGTGCAGCTTGAACGTCATAACACAAAACTTTCAGAAGTCATGACATTTTATTTTCATATAGTTGAAAAACAGTCATGCTTTATCATCCATAATTTTAATAATTAAGATGACGGAACCAGTTTAATTAAATTCAGCATAACTTATATACGAAGAGAGAGATACTGACAGCATGGAATACGTGTTGGTATTGGATACTAGTAACTACACACACTATTTATACTGCAAGATATTATTTTATTGGTCATTTATATTGTTTACGTTAAAATTATCTAGTTTTTGCCATAGTTCGAATTTCATCAAAGGTATGCAAATTCTGATTACAGCAATCAAAATAGTAGACAAACTGATGAAAATAATATACCGCTTCTAATAATAATGATACCAAGAACATAAACAATTCTCGGCACTGAAAACATGAGCCGGCCGGTGTGGCCGTGCGGTTCTAGGCGCTACAGTCCGGAACCGCACGACCGCTATGGTCGCATGTTCGAATCCTGCCTCGGGCATGGATGTGTGTGACGTCCTTAGGTTAGTTAGGTTTAAGTAGTTCTAAGCTCTAGGGGACTGATGACCGCAGAAGTTAAGTCCCATAGAGATCAGAGCCATTTTTTTTAAAACTTGTATTGTGAATAATTACTCTTAATGTACGGAAAGATTGTTGCACTTAGAAGATATTATGGAACATGTTTCTGTAGTAGAGTTTTTGCGCCAAGTTAATGCTGCATTCGGAATATCAATTGAACTTACGTATAAAAAGTTGTAAATTTTGTGTATAAGGGCCATGTGTAACATCACCAGTTGCACTTTTCGTGGGTGGGGAACACTGAGAGTTATGGAACGGGATACTTTTTGAAGGGCTTGACCGACACTTTAATGGTTTTGTCTGTCTGTCTGTTCGGTCAAGATTTTGGCGGTCAGTCTGTCGGTGTCTGGGCGTGCGTAAGGGAGTCCTCCTTTTTGAGGTGTGTCGTCTGTATTTCTGACACAGTCTTAGGACTGTCTGGCTGAGTTTGGCAGCTGAAAACTTTTCCAGTGTGCCACAGCAATTAGTGAAAACGTTATTTGAATTTCATATCCAACCGACATACAGGGCAATTAATCGTTGCGTCTATTAACTAGCCTTGAGCGAGGATACTTTACTTGTATTTTGCAGCTGTGAACAAAGGCGTGTTTTTACATCTAGTTCATATTTATTAAATTTACGGTGCTTTGTTATCCACCACTGGAGGCTCGAGGTATACCAATCTTTTCTACTTAATAACATGTGTCGATCACCGGAGAACGATAACGTGTTGTTTGTACAATAAATTTGATTTGTGAAAACTTAAATCACTTATAAATGAAATGTCGTGTGCCTAGGACTTCCCGGCGGGTAGAAGCCACCGTAGCTGAGTGGACACCGCACCGACTTGATATGCTGGGGGAGCCCGGATTCGATTCCCGGCTGGGTTGGAGATTTTCTCCACTCAGGGTCAAGGTGTTTGTGTCGTCTTCATCATCATTTCGTCCTCGTAGACGCGCAAGTCGCCGAAGTGGCGTCACCTTAAAAGACTTGCTCCAGGCGATCTGGTCTACCGGCCTGGAGGCCCTCACCACACGACATTTAATTTTTTTCATCACATATAGCTGCGTCAGTGATTTAAAACCTGGATCTATATTTCAAACTAGCAGTTAGTGGAATTCTTATCAGCTGTCATGATCAAACTACAGCTTCTATTTTAAATTATTTACGCTTTTTAGGTACAAAGAAATCTGTCCTAGGCGAACAGATGCAGAGTCCCATATATTTTGCCTTAACCGCGTCGTAAGGCACAAATGTCACGCAACTCACCATTCAGCACACATATTCCCTTATTGATCCGTCATCGAGTCTGATACGTGGATTAATGGAAACGTGTGATCAGGTTGGATGAATCATGTTTCTCTTTACAACTGGTCGATGGTCGTGACCAGATACGCCATCACCCAGGCGAACGGTAACATGTACGACAAGGATGCAGGCCGGTGGGAGCAGTATGTGGACCTGTGATAGTTACCTAAGACGCGATGACAGCGTAGGACTATATGGCCATAATTTTTTTTCATCTCAATCCTTACATGATTCATGACTTCCCCGACGGTGATCGCATCTGCCAGCAGGATAACTGTGCGTGTCAGATTGCAAGAATTGAACTGTAACTGATAGCGAACTACGCTGATGCTTTGGACACCAAAATCAACTGATATGAAGGCGATATAACACACATGAGTCCCCACTGGGCACCAATTGCGTGCCCACAAAGCAACGGTCCATATTTAAGGAAATTGGGTGATTGTAGATAGATATGGTTATATTTAAAATGCAGTTACTCACAGATGTCCTGTATGAGCTGTAATTCTCGTATGGCAGCGAAACTTGGTTGATATGCTAATGTGTTAATGCGGAACCCTTTATGCTGGGAAAGAAATTAGTTCAAACTGTGGTCACCAGATGCAAATCTGGCGCTTACACTGTTTGTACGATGGTATGACATACACGCTGTCAAATGACAAGCCGTAACATGGGTGGACAGTATGACTACTGAGAAGAAAGACCGTGCGCTGTTAGTGAAGCTGGTTTATGTGAATGGCAGCAATTACAGTGATGCAGTGATATTGTATCACGGACTGACAGCTGGTTATTAGCCCTGAAACTAGGTAGACGTACGTCCACGAAGCTCTCACTAAGATGAGTGATTAATATTGAAATAAGAACTAATTTAGTTAATATTACGTTTTAGACTAGTGCATTTACTTCTTCTCAAGGTCTTCTATTGAAGGTTTCGTTTTTCTGAGCATACTTAGATCGAAAAGAAAGTATTTCTTAAGGCCGGTAGTCATTAGTTTTTATGATATTTTAAGTGTAAATTTCGTGCGATTGTAGATCTTTACTTTTGACTAGACTTAGTGGTTCAAAGTTAAATTAATTCTTCTCTGTCATACAGAGTTTGGATAGTTAATTGAAACCTTTGAAAGTAAGTTGATAAGTTTGTTTAGATTAGTGTTTAGTTACGTATTATCACAGGTTAAAAGATTTCAACGCTCTTGTGCCAAGTTATTCTGTGCTTTTGTGTAAATTTTTCTTTCAAACCATGTGTTACAAATGTGGTGGTTGCCGTAGAAATCTGAAGGAGGGGGTGTTCTGTGAAGACTGTAGGTTACGGTCTCATTGGTGCGAAAGTAGCGACGAGGAAACAGGAGTAGATAATGAAACTCTTCCATGGCAGTTTAGGTTATGTAGGAAGGACAGAAAAATCGCTGAACGAGAGGCAAAAATTTGTGCCCTTGAGGCTACATTAGAAAACGTGAAAGTGGAATTACGCAGGCTAAGGGAGGAAAAGTAGACGGGATGCTGGGGAAATGTAGCAAGCAAAAGGCGAAAAAGGGAAACTGTTGAAATCATCCAGAATGAGATTTTCACTCTGCAGCGGAGTGTGCGCTGATATGAAACTTCCTGGCAGATTAAAACTGTGTGCCCGACCGAGACTCGAACTCGGGACCTTTGCCTTTCGCGGGCAAGTGCTCTTCTGTAAAGTTTGGAAGGTAGGAGACGAGGTACTGGCAGAAGTAAAGCTGTGAGTACCGGGCGTGAGTCGTGCTTCGGTAGCTCAGTTGGTAGAGCACTTGCCCGCGAAAGGCAAAGGTCCCGAGTTCGAGTCTCGGTCGGGCACACAGTTTTAATCTGCCAGGAAGTTTTGTTGAAATCATTTTCGAAATTCAATTAGTAAATCAATTTGGCTTGCTATGTGAAGTTGTGGAGGAAGGGTCTCATCTAGATTTAGTTAAATGTAGGTTGAAGAAGAACATTAGCTTAAAAATAGACAGTTTGGGATCAAGTCATAATAGGAAAAGAAGAATCCTGCTTCTATGTAGCAGTCATGGGAGGGTGTAGGCTAGCAGTTTCAGAAGAAATTATGTGCAAGGTACCAGGTCACAAGTTTTGTGAAATCAAGCGCTAGCCTTAGCAGGGACTTTGAAAGGAAGATCAGGTAATTGTAGTTGGAGAGGGGAGGGGGGGGGGAGCAGGAAACAGCCTGGCTACGAATCCAGGATACAGTATTACGAGTGATCTCGATAAAATAGGAGCAGAAACTGGGCACACAAATGTGAGATTTGTGGAGGCCTTTCAGCGCCATGATCAGCTCTGGCTAAACAACGTTGTAAGGCATTTTATCACTAAGCTGAACAGGGTGCTCTAGACACCGGTAATATCTCACGTAAGTGTTGTTCTAGTTGAAGCCATTGGTAGATGGGATACACTACACATGGCCTGCACCTAAATAGGAAGGGGAAAGTTGAATTAGCTTCTCTATCAGCAGATACTGTAAGTAGTCACACAAGGGGTGATCTCTGTGATTAATGGGACACATCAGACAGGTTTTTTAGATAAAGCCAAAGTCCACACAGACAAGAATGAAGAAAAATAGAATAAAAGAAACTTCATGTACAGTAAATAGGGATAAAGCTAAGGGAAGTATCAACTTACTTCATCAAAATATCAAGGGAATAAAAACTGAAGTAGATGAACTGTTAGTGCGTTTAGATTATCTCAAAAATAAGAACGAGATTGATATACTTTGTCTGTGTGAACACCATGTAAATGTGGGGATGGAAAGTGTATGGATATAATTTAGCAACTTACACATGCAGGTCTAGCGTGGATAAAGGAGAATCTGCCATTTACATAAGACAAGGGTATAATTACAAAACTGTAGAAGTAAGCAAATTTTTTGTCGATCAGCACTTTGAAGTGTGAACATGTGAACTACAGCTAGATAATGTAGTGTTGATATTAGCAACAGTGTACACGTCCCCATTAGGAGATTAGGAGCTATTCATAAAAAGGCTTGACTCCCTGTTATGCTGTGTGTCAGACAAAAAGAGGTCGTTAATCTGTGGTGATTTCAATGTAAACTTTCTAAGCAATTCTGACAGGAAAAGTGAACTAGAAGTGTTATTAATGACATATAAATTAGAATCAGCGGTCAATTCCCCTATACGTACATCTTAAGGCAGTAGCAATCTAATAGATAACGTATTTGTACAGCAAGAGGATGAAAAACTATACTCATGCTTTCCCTGTGATAAATGAACATGATACACAGTTGATTAACTTACAAAACCTAGCAGGGTGTACAGTTCAGAAATCGCTAAGTAAAAGTGTAATGTTGCTCAACCTGGTATCTATAGAGCACTTAAGAGAAAGTTAGAAATGTTAATTGGGGAGATGTATATAATGAGGCAAATGCTAATGATAAATGCAACATATTTCTTGATAAATTTGTACCCTTTTTGAATACTTTTGCCAAAAAAAAATTACTAAATGAAACACCAAACAGTTTTCAAAGAAACCATGGATTACTATAGATATTAAAGTGTCTTCAGAAAAAAAAAGAAAACTGTATGAGACAGCAAAAATTAGTCGAGACCCAGAAGTAATTTTACACCCGACGGTGTGTGGTGGAGGGTACTTTGAGTACCCCTATCGGTTCTCCCTTCTATTCCAGTCTCGTATTGTTCGTGGAAAGAAAGATTGTCGGCATGCCTCTGTGTGGGTTCTAATCTCTCTGATTTTATCCTCATGGTCACTTCGCGAGATATACGTAGGGGGGGAGCAATATGCTGCTTGACTCCTCGGTGTAGGTATGTTCCGGAAACTTCTACAAAAGCCCGTACCGAGCTACTGAGCGTCTCTCCTGCGGAGTCTTCCACTTGAGTTTATGTATCAGCCTCGTAATGCTTTCGCGATTACTAAATGATCCTCTAACGAAGCGCGCTGCTCTCCGTTGGACCTTCTCTATCTCTTCTATCAATCTTATCTGGTACGGATCCCACACTGGTAAGCAATATTCAAGCAGTGGGCGAACAAGTGTACTGTAACCTACTTCCTTCGTTTTCGGATTGCATTTCCTTAGGATTCTTCCAATGAATCTCAGTCTGGCATCTGCTTTACCGACGATCAACTTTATCTGATCATTCCATTTTAAATCACTCCTAATGCCTACACCCAGATAATTTATGGAATTAACTGTTTCCAGTTGCTGACCTGCAATATTGTAGCTTAATGATAAAGGATCTTTCTTTCTATGTATTTGCAGTACATTACACTTGTCTACATTGAGACTCAATTGCCATTCCCTGCACCATGCGTGAATTCGTTGTAGATCCTCCTGCATTTAAGTACAATTTTCCGTTGTTACAACCTCTCGATATACCACAGAATCTTCCGCAAAAATCCTCAGTGAACTTCCGATGTTATCCACAAGGTCATTTATGTATACTGTGAATAGCAACGGTCCTACGACACTCCCCTGCAGCACACCTGAAATCACCCTTACTTCGGAAGATTTCTCTCTATTGAGAATGACGTGCTACGTTCTGTTATCTAGGAAGTCTTCAATCCAATCACACAATTGGTCTGATAGTCCGTATGCTCTCACTTTGTTCATTAAACGACTGTGGGGAACTGTATAGAACGTCTTGCGGAAGTCAATGGCCCTCTGAGTCTCGTCGAGGAATAACGCGAGCTGGGTTTTACACGATCCTCTTTTTCGAAACACATGCTGATTCCTACAGAGCAGATTTCTAGTCTCCAGAAAAGTCATTATACTCGAACATAATACGTGTTCCAAACTTCTACAACTGATCGACGTTAGAGATACAGGTCTATTGTTCTGCACATCTGTTCGACGTCCCTTCTTGAAAACGGGGATGACCTGTGCCCTTTCCCAATCCTTTGGAACACTACGCTCTTCTAGAGACCTACGGTACACCGCTGCAAGAAGGGGAACAAGTGAGAAATATCGTCAGATGGAATTAACTTCTCGGGCAATAAAATCACATCAATGCTGAATGTTGTCAGAAGGGAGACAGAAAAAGTATCCACTAGGGTAGGTAGTATTACTATCAAAGATTATAAGACCATCTTAACCAACAGTACACAAGTAGATAATGTATTTAACAACCATTTCTTAAGTGTAGGTGAAAAAACTGGTGAGAATAGTTCAAGAGACAAAGCCAAGTAGCACATGGTTCAAAATGGCTCTGAGCACTATGGGACTTAGCTTCTGAGGTCATCAGTTCCCTAGAACGTAGAACTACTTAAACCTAACTAACCTAAGGACATCACACACATCCATGCCCGAGGCAGGAGTCGATCCTGCGACCGTAGCGGTCGCGCGGCTCCAGACTGTAGCGCCTAAAGCCGCTCGGCCACCCCGGCCGGCAGTAGTACATGGAAGAGTCAGTTTCGAGAAATCTTTGTCAGATTAATTTTGACCTAACAACGTCTTGTGAAAATAAGGAAAACCATTAAATCTTTGGAAAATTAATGTTCCGTTGGAGTAGATGACATCTCCAACAAGATATTAAAACAATGTGGAGCAGTTACAGCTGATGTTCTGAGTCACATATGTAATGCATCACTAACTCAAGGTATTTTCCCAGACAGGTTTAAATATGCCATTGTCAGCTCTCTCTACAAAAAAGGGGACACCACAGATGTCGGTAATTATCAGCCAGTATCCTTGCTTACAGCATTTTAAAAATCGTCGATAAAGTAATGTACTCAAAAGTGGTTAGCCATCTCAACAGTAATGGTATATTTATTAAATCACAGGATTTAAAAAATGCTGTTCCACTGAGATAGCAATATACAATTACACTGCCCACATAATAGATTCTTTAAATAGTAATATGTCCTCAACAGGAATTTTCTTTGACTTGTCCAAAGCATTTGGTTGTGTGAACCGTGCCATTATGTTACAGAAATTACAATTCTATGGTATAAATGGAACAGCATATGAGTGGTTTACGTCATATCTACAGAACAGAAAGCAACAAGTTTCCTTATATGTTTTAAGTGATTTATGGAAGTCTGCCACTTCATCTAACTTGCGTGAAATTCATCATGTGTTCCGCAGGGTTCGATCATGGTTCCCTTTCTGTTCTGGATATACGTGAATGACCACCTTTCTTGTCTGAAACAAGTAGCTAAACTTACATGTATTCTGATGACACAAGCATTATTATTAATCCAGTAAGAGAAACTCAAATAGAAAATTGTACAGATGATGTCTTTGGAAAAGTTATTAATTGTTTTTCTGGGAATGGTTTTGCTCTGAACTTTGAAAAAACATAGTACATCCAATTTTCTGCTGCTAGGTGTACAGTTCCTACACTAAATATAACACATCAACAGAAGAAGTCAATGATCAGGGTAGTGCATACTAAGCTTTTGGGTGTACATATATACGAGAAAATTCATATTTTGGAACTCCTAAAGCGACTAGGTTCGGAAACTTTTGCAATCAGAATATTTGCCAGTTCCGAGGATATATAAATTAGTAAGGTAACATACTTTGCATACTTTCAGTATCTGATGTCAAACAGAATAATATTGTTGGATAACTCAACACTTAGGCAAAAAGTATTCACTGCTCAAAAGAAAGTGGTTAGAACAAAATGTGGGGATCATTGTCGCACATCTTACAGGCATCTGTTTACAAGATTAGGAATTCTCACAACAATCTCACAGTACATTTACTCAGTAATGAAACTTATTCTCAACAATATGCACCAGTTTAAAAAGAACAGTGATATTCGTGCGTATAATAGCAGAAGAAAGAAAGACTTACACTATTTTCTACTTAACCTATTTTTGGCGCAGGAAGGCGTAAAATATACTGCTATAAAACATTTCAATAAATTAGCAAATGAAATAAAATGTCTGTCAGACAGCACAATTAGTTTGAACTCCTTCTATGCTATAGATGAATTCTTGAGTAGCAATAAATAAATCTACAGGTATAAGATATGCGTTTTGTGCTATTTAAAGGAATGGGGTAGGTAAAAAAATTTTAAGCTTGAAAAAAAAAAAAAAACCCTTGATTCGTGAGTGCACTTGACACGTCCCAGATCATAACGGTTACCGTGAGATTGATCAATGTAACACGTAACTAACTAACTGACTTAAAGATCCGAGGAGAAGCCCTGTGTCGCTCAGTGGATTAGAGAAGATGATAATGACAGTCGAAAACACGGGTGAGGTTGGTATGGCACCCTTAAGACGAAGGCGTCTTATCCCTTTGGTAGTTACTGAAGACGTTGCTGTTGCTGTAACTGACCATGCAGTATATGCCCTTGTAAGTGCTAGGACTCGTGAATTGACACGATAATTGTCTATCCCATGATCCACATTACGGAAAATTTTGCGATCTATTTTACATTGTTACCCGTACCAGATCAAAACGGTGGAGCAGCTGAAACCTCAAGGTACACAGCAACATTCTGAATTTGCTCTTCCGTGCCTGGTATGGCTCGAAGTTGATGATATGTGGCCGAGCAATGTTCTGTGGAGTGACGTGGCACATTTTAGACTACAGGGTTCAATGAAAAAAAAACTGTTGAATTTTGAGTCCTGTTAAACCGTATGTTGTGCTCAAAGAGCCATTGCACTCGCCGTATGTGACTGTGTAGTGTGGATTCAAAAGCACCTTTATTCTGGGTCCGTCCTTCTTTGAAGGTAATACACCAACAGTGCACTGCGACGCCTGCGCTTTATCGAGACCTTCTTGTACAGCATTGATTCCTGCTTTGGCAGAGAGCAACTGTGTGGAGACTACTATTTTCATGACAGATGGGGTAACTTCTCATGTCACTCGCCCAATGAAAGATATGCTTATTGCGTGTTATTTCCAGATGGTTTTTCAGGTGTGTGACCTGCATGATCAACTGATTTGAATACATGCAAATTCGGCTCTGGACATATACAAAAGAACGCGCTTACAGTGGGCACTTTCGGTCTCTACTAGATCTGAAGGACAGTACACAGGAACACTTTGCTCAGATTCCACCGGAACTACTGCGAGCAACTGTTGGTAATATCGTTTTATGGATGCAGCATCTCGTCGAGGTCTCTGTTTCCCATACTGAGAAAACTCTGTAAGCGATTGTTAGTAATTAAATCAACATTGTGTGTTTTTCACTTGTTTGACCTGTTCTGCCCACGTCCCGTACTTAACCCTTTACATATGGAAACATTTCTATACGTCTGTTTTGCATTCATAGCGCCAGATTAGCATCTTGTCACCAAAATTGGAACTACTTCTTTTCATCATTAACACACTACTAAGTTTCGCTGCCATACGAAGATTACAGCCCACTGCTGAATTTTGAGTCCTGTTAAACCGTATGTTGTGCTCAAAGAGTGTTTTAATTATTATCTCTTAAAATCTCTAGATACTTAACACGGACTTGTAAAATTTATATACACGCATAATCGCCGCTTTTTGGACTAAGACGCTATTAAGGAGATAGTAATGATATTTTGGCTCAGGTGTATTAAAAATATGTTCGAAGCCTACTTTTCACTATATAGGGTGATTTTTTTCCACCGTGTACTAACTCTACGGTCTGATCGATGAGAGGATATGCCAAAAAAAGGTCTAATGAACTTATGTCCTGAATTGCATGCTTGGTTTCCATGCTAGAGACCATTTATTCAGTCATATTTTGTTATAAAAATGGTTCAGATGGCTCTGAGCACTATGGGACTCAATTGCTGTGGTTATCAGTCCCTTAGAACTACTTAAACCTAACTAACCTAAGGACATCACATACACCCATGCCCGAGGCAGGATTCGAACCTGCGACCGTAGCAACAGCGCGGCTCCGGACTGGAGCGCCTAGAACCGCACGGCCACCGCGGCCGGCCTATTTTATTATAGGAACAGCAGTCTAATACGCGCTGTACCATGCAACGTTAGTTACAGTACGCATGTGTGCCTCCTAAAGAGTGGTACTGTTCCTCATACATCATGTCCTAGCGTCCTCCCCTGCCATAGTAATTGGCAATGTGTCCGTTCACTTCTCTTGCTGACCCATCTTGTAAGGGATGTGTTATACAGTGTTGTACACAATAGTTCCGTATTCGAATCGAGAGCTTGCCGACATGGTGTTTACTTACAGAAAGGCAAATAGCAACGGGCGACGGGTAGCAAGGTTGTATCAGACGACCTATCCACCCAACAACAAACACAGCATTCAATGTTTGCAACGGTGATTCCCCGTTTGTCTGAATCGTTTCTGGAAGCAGAAAATCACGAAGGCCGTACCCGAAATGTTCAGACACCAGACTAGGAAGAAAATGTGATTAACACTGCGACCGGCGTGTCAGTAACAGGCAGATGACCCTCCAGTAAAGGGTAAGCCAGACGATCGTGTGGAACATTCTCCATGACAATTGTTACTACCATTACCACTTACAGCATGTGCAGGGCTTACCAACGATTGACTTTTCACATTGAGAGCAGTTTTATGACTGGTTTCTTTACCAGGCGACCAAGATTGCGGGATTTTTGTCACCCCTCCTATTCACAGATGAGGCCACCATTACGCAGAGTGGCATCTTCAACTTTCATAGCAGTCATCTGTGGGATAGTATGCAGAAGTCACATGGTATGGTGACAGTGAATCATCATAATCGGTACAACTGGAATGTGTAGGCCGGGATAATTGGCGACCTTATTTTGGGACCAGTCTTCGTTCCACGTCGCATAACAGACCGGAACTATCGGCGTTTCTCGCGGTGTTTGCCTCCACTGCTGGAAGAATGATTCGAAGGATTATGTGGCTGCTACATGATGGTCGCTGCAGTCTGCTTCACCGTTAAAGTCCGGACGCATCTCAGTCGTGTCTTCCTTGGTCGACGGACATCAACCCGTGCGAATCCTGGTTATGGGGCATCTTGAAAGTATTGTGTATGCAGAGCCCATTCCAGATGTGGAGACAATGGAACAGCATATTCATGCTCCCTTTGACACTGTGAACGAGTGTGACAGAACATGCCACGGTTCGTACATGCATGGTAACCGTTTTCAACGCATACTATAACTGGCTGCATGGTACCGTGCGTACTAGACCACAGTCTCTGTAACAATGTATGACCGAATGAATGGTCTCTAGCATGGAAACCATTTCCGGCCATTAGTTCATTGGACGTTATTTTGTTCCGTGTCCTCCCACCGATCAATCCCTAGAGTTTGTACACGGTGGAAAATATTACCCAGTATAATCTAACAGAAATGTATATTTGGCAACAAAATTCTTAAATTTCATAAGGCTGGCTCTGAGCACTATGGGACTTAACATCTATGGTCATCAGTCCCCTAGAACTTAGAACTACTTAAACCTAACTAACCTAAAGACATCACACAACACCCAGCCATCACGAGGTAGAGAAAATCCCTGACCCCGCCGGGAATCGGACCCGGGAACCCGCGCGTGGGAAGCGAGAACGCTACCGCACGACCACGAAATGCGGGCTGACATAAGGGAACCTGATGATAATGTATTGCGGAAAATACTTGTATCAAGCTGTAAATGGACATAAAAGCTGACTTAATCGTAAAATGTGCGAATCTGTTAGAATTGCGTCAGATAGAGGTTCACCTCAACCGAATCCATTACAGTGTGAATAAATTTATAAAACACCAACGTCCTTCTCTGGAAAACTTATCCATGAACTTTCATCACTTCCTTCTTGTGCAGTTGTAGCAAATGAATACGACGGAGAGGAAGAACAAGAAATGTCAGTTAATAATGAAGGCCTACGACTTGCCACTCGGGCGGCTCTCCCGGCAGGAACGGAAGTAAATATTATGACGTTCTCCCGCTTCGAGATACAAACACATCTGTATGTCGCAGGAAAAACAAACTAGCAGTCATTATCGCTAACGAGATGTTTGTTCCTTGCCAGAGGCGTCCTTTACTTCATCGTTTGCAAAGTGCGCCACGATGCAAGAGAGCACGTTGCACACAGTATTGTTGATCAGGGGTGCACATTCTGTTAGCGGCAATATATAAAAGTGCGCCTAGCCTTCACATGGCGGCTGCATCGATAACGGTGTAGTCAGAGAGCGATGCTGTCCTTTCTGTGTCTAGTGACGGCTTCGTTGCTGGGCGTCAGAGCCCAGTGGGAACCCAACGTCGTGGACGGTCGCAGCACCATTGTCCACCTGTTCGAATGGAAGTGGACGGATGTCGCGGTAGAGTGCGAGCGGTTCCTCGCAAAAAAGGGCTATGCTGGCGTACAGGTGAGACACGAGAAAAATAACACACTTTTCTTTGTCAAGATATAACGTCGTGACGCAGAAGGCATGAGACAATACTTTCACTTATCAGCTATAATCATCTGTACAGTTTCAAGAAAAAAATCGGGTTTTAATAGATAAGGAATGCAAAGTAGAACTGAGACAAAAATTGAATAAATAGACCAATATGAGCATCCTCGTCAAAGTCGGTAACAGTGGATGACCTATTGTTGTTGTTGTTGTTGTTGTCTTCAGTCCTAAGACTGGTTTGATGCAGCTCTCCATGCTACCCTATCATGTGCAAGCTTCTTAATCTCCCAGTACTTACTGCAACCTACATCTTTCTGAATCTGCTTAGTGTATTCATCTCTCGGTCTCCCTATACGATTTTTACTCTCCACGCTGCCCTCCAATGCTACATTTGTGATCCCTTGATGCCTCAGAACATGTCCTACCAACCGGTCCCTTCTTCTTGTCAAGTTGTGCCACATCTCCTCTTCTCCCCAATTCTATTCAATACCTCCTCATTAGTTACGTGATCTACCCATCTAATCTTCAGCATTCTTATGTAGCACCGCAATTCGAAAGCTTCTATTCTCTTCTTGTCCAAACTGTTTATCGTCCATGTTTCACTTCCATACATGGAAACACTCGGTGCAATTACTTTCAAGATGTTAACAAATTTCTCTTCTTCAGAAACGCTTTACTTCGACCGTTATAAGTTATTTTATTGTCAAAATAGCAAAACTCATCTACTACTTCAAGTGTCTCATTTCCTAATCTAATTCTCTCAGCATCACCCGACTTGCCGAGCGGTTCTAGGCGCTAGAGTCTGGAACCGCGCGACCGCTACGATCGCAGGTTCGAATCCCGCCTCGGGCATGGATGTGTGTGACGTCCATAGGTTAGTTAGGTTTAAGTAGTTCTAAGTTCTAGGGGACTGATGACCTCAGAATTTAAGTCCCATAGTGCTCAGAGCCGTTTGAACCATTTTACCCGACTTAATACGACTACATTCCATTATTCTCGTTTTGGTTTTGTTGATGATCATCTTATATCCTCCTTTCAAGACACTGTCCACTCCGTTCAACTGCTCTTCCAAGTCCTTTGCTGTCTCTGACAGAATTACAATGTCATCGGCGGCGAACCTCAAAGTTTTTATTTCTTCTCCATGGATTTTAATACCTACTACGAATTTTTCTTTTGTTTGCTTTACTACTTGCTCAATATACAGATTGAATAACATCGGAGAGAGGCTACAACCCTGTCTCACTCCCTTCCCAACCACTGCTTCCCTTTCATGTCTCTCGACTCTTATAACGGACATTTGGTCTCTGCACAAATTGTAAATAGCCTTTCGCTCCCTGTATTTTGCCCCTGCCACCTTTAGAATTTGAAAGAGAGTATTCCAGTCAACATTGTCAAAAGCTTTCTCTAAGTCTACAAATGCGAGAAACGTAGGTTTGCCTTTCCTTAATCTTTCTTCTAAGATAAGTCGTAAGGTCAGTATTGCCTGACGTCTTCCAATATTTCTATGGAATCCAAACTGATCTTCCCCGAGGTCTGCGTCTACCAGTTTTTCCATTCGTCTGTAACGAATTCGCGTTAGTATTTTGCCGCTGTGACTTATTAAACTGATAGTTCGGTAATTTTCACATCTGTCAACACCTGCTTTTTTTGGGATAGGAATTATTATATTCTTCTTGAAGTCTGAGGATATTTCGTCTGTCTCAAACATCTTGCTCACCCGATGGTAGAGTTTTGTCAGGAATGGCTCTCCCAAGGCCGTCAGTATTTCTAATGGAATGTTGTCTACTCCCGGGGCCTTGTTTCGACTCAGGTCTGTCAATATTTCTTCTGTTACCCAAGGATTCTACTAGCCCTCGTCTTTTTACCTACTTGATCCTCTGCTGCCTTCCATACTTCATCCCTCAGAGCTACCCATTCTTCTTCTACTGTATTTCTTCCCCCCATTCCTGTCAATTGTTCCCTTATGCTCTCCCTGAAACTCTGTATAACCTCTGGTTTAGTCAGTTTATCCAGATCCCATCTCCTTAAATTCCCAACTTTTTGCAGTTTCTTCAGTTTTAATCTACATTTCATAACCAATTGATTGTGGTCAGAGTCCACATCTGCCCCTGGAAATGTCTTACAATTTAAAACCTGGTACCTAAATCTCTGTCTTACCATTATATGATGTTTCTGAAATCTGTCAGTATCTCCAGGCTTCTTCCATGTATACAACTTTCTTTTATGATTCTTGAACCAATTGTTAGATATGATTAAGTTATGCTCCTAACAAAATTCTACAACACGACTTCCTCTTTCATTTCTTACCCCCAATCCATATTCAACTACTGTTTCCTTCTCCCCCTTTTCCTACTCTCGAATTCCAGTCACTCATGACTATTAAATTTTCGTCTCCGTTCACAACCTGAATAATTTCTTTTATCTCATAATACATTTCATCAATTTCTTCATCATCTGCAGAGCTAGTTGGCATATAAACTTGTACTACTGTAGTAGGTGTGGGTTTCGTGTCTATCTTGGCCACAATAATGCGTTCACTATACTGTTTGTAGTAGCTTACCCGCACTCCTATTTTTTATTTATTATTAAACTTACTCCTGCATTTAATTTTGTATTTATAACCCTGTATTCACCTGGTCAAAAGTCTTGTTCCTCCTTCCGGCCGGAGTGTCCGAGCGGTTCTAGGCGCTTCAGTCTGGAACCGCGTGGCCGCTACAGTCGCAGGTTCGAATCCTGCCTCGGGCATGGATGTGTGTGATGTTCTTAGGTTAGTTAGGTTTAAGTAGTTCTAAGTTCTAGGGGATTGATGACCTCAGAAGTTAAGTCCCATAGTGCCCAGAGCCAGCCATTTTCTTGTTCCTCCTGCCACCGAACTTCACTAATTCCCGCTATATCTGACTAACCTATCCATTTCCCTTTTTAAATTTTCTAACCTACCTGCCTGATTAAGGAATCTGACATTCCACGCTGCGATCCGTAGAGCCCCAGTTTTCTTTCTCCTGATAACGACGTCCTCTTGAGTAGTCCCTGCCCAGAGATCCGAATGGGTGGCTATTTTACCTCGGGAATATTTTACCCAAGAGGACGCCATTATCATTTAACCACACAGTAAAGCTGCGTGCCCTCGGGAAAAATTACGGCTGTAGTTTCCCCTTGGTTTCAGCCGTTCGCAGTACCAGCACAGCAAGGCCGTTTTGGTTAGTGTTACAAGGCCAGATCAGTCAATCATCCAGACTGCTGCCCCTGCAACTACTGAAAAGGCTGCTGCCCCTCTTCAGGAACCACACGTTTGTCTGGCCTCTCAACAGATACCCCTCCGTTGTGGTTGCACCTACGGTACGGCTATGTGTATCGCTGAGGCACGCAAGCCTCCCCACCAACGGCAAGGTCCAGGGTTCAAGGGGGGGGGGGGGACATTTGTTAATCACTAAAATTGTTATTGATTGGCACTCGTGGTCTAGGTGTAGCACCTTTTGACTAGCAATGAGCGGGATAGGGGGGGGGGGGGGCAAAACAATACCTATTATTTCCACGAGAAAATTTCGTGTGCGAAGTCTATCAGAAAAGGTATACCCTGAGACCACGAACATCCGTGCTCTTTCTCTCCTCCGGTATGGGTATGTGGAAGCTCCGCTCCTTTTCGCTTTCCGGTGAACCAGAAGAACTTGGTTGCAAATTAGTCGTGCAGTTCCACTGAGGTGGTGGAGTAGTCAGCGTAAGCACACAAACCATGATCATAAGCCAAAAAGCACTTTAATATGCTATTTTAAACACTTCCTCGGTAATGGAAATGGTCTCTTTTCCTTTTTGATAAGTTTTGTTTGTGGTGATAAACGGAAGATGCTATGACATTGCGACGAAGGCTACTGTCTCTTTCAAATGAATTTAAAAAAATTAAAAAAATAGAAACTAAGAGGCGATTTTTGAAATATTACACATAACACTCAGGTATATTTCAATATTTGTGCTTATAGATACAAAATCTATGTTACGTTTTACGTATAAAGCATTTCATGTGAAATATACCACATATTATACATACGATTTTGAAAATCAGCCTATTAATTAGTTAGCTAGTTACTTCTTCCACATGTCATTTGAACGATTCTTTTATAGAAATGATGTAGAACGAGTCAGTTTACAAGATATGTATACGTGATTAGTGATGAAACAAATAAACACATATTTTTAAAGTCCTGCTTATGCAACGTGGTCACTGAAACATCATAGAAGGATATGTCAGTCAATGTTGTATAAAATCACAGTACGGATGTACTTCTACATGCCCGAAAAAGCAATGGTTATAATTGTACGGTAAATACTTCCAGTAAAGCAATTAATCCTTTAAAATGGAACTTAGGATCGGTAAATTCTCAGTTATTACCAAATGCATCTGAAGCTTTGCTTATCTAGCGACGTCGTAGCATCTCGTTTGCAACATATTGCACTTCATTTCTGGCTGCGCCACGTTTTACCTGGCTGAAATCGTATTATGATGGTAACACCAACAGCAAAAGGAAATGATATAAGGGGATTCATTATGATCAGGAACGTAGGGCAGAGAGTGAGTGACTGCCAATAGTTAATTGACAGGCTTGTTCTCATCCAAATAATAGGTAACCGAAACCACCAACAATAGTTCACGTGTACATGCCGACGTCACAAGCAGAAGACAAAGAGATACAGAAAATATATGAGGATATTGAACGGGTAATTCACTATGTAAAAGGAATCACATTTTAATATCCGTGGAAACTGGAAAGCGGTAGTAGGGGAAGGAATAGTAAGATTTACTGGAGAATATGGGCTAGGTAGTAGGAATGAAAGAGGAGATAGACTAATTGAGTTCTGCAATAAACTTCAGCTAGTAAGAGAGAATAAGTGTTCAAAATTACAAGACGGGGAGTTATACTTGGAATAGGCCTGGAGATACGGGACGAATCCAGCTGATTACATCATGGCGTAATAGAGATTCTGAAATAGAAAATTGGTTAGCAAGCCTAGTATCAAACATCAGTCTTAATCTGAGAAAGAAATTTTCGAGGACGTACGTTTGGGGCACTGCGTTGCGTGGTAGTGAATAATGGAGTGTGGGAAATAGAAGAGAATCGATGTTGTGCAGTAGAAGGATGTTGAATGTTGATAATTAGGTGGGCTAGTAAGGTAAGGAATGAGGAGGATCTCTGCAGAATCAACTAAGAAAGTAACATACGGAAAACACTGACAAGGAAAAGGGGAAGAACGAAATGACATTTTTAAAGATATCAGGGAAAACCTTCCATGATACCAGAGGGAACCGTGGAGGGTAAACACTGTACGGGAAGACCGAGACTCAAATACATGCAACAAATAATAAAGAAAATTGGATGCAAGTCTAATTTGAGATCAAGAGACTGGCACAAGAGAGGATTTCGTCGAGGGCCGTATCGAAGCAGTGAGGGACAGACATCACAGCTCGAGAATAGTCACGTTCATTATTTGGACAGAGTGAAAAATAAATTTAGATTTTATTATCTGTAGTTTTTCATTTCCATATGAATAAGGTGATCCGACGGGAATCAAAATGACGTCTTTTTACAGTGTACAATGAATATTCTTGATGTGTTAATCCGTTATTCAGGAAAGACTGCTTGTGGATCCAATCGAAAGGATACGTTACCTGAGACGATGAACCGCCGCTCCTACAGGCTTCATACTGCATTAAATTATGAATACCAATAAAACTATAGATATCGCCACTGTTACATCCTTAAACGAGTTTCTCATATCGGGGCAAATCAGTTTAAAATTACCTATAAAATTTCACTAGCATATGGTATACATAGCGTACATGGCAGATCCTAAACAGTGGTTGCTTTATTTTAAACCATAAATGTTGTTTATGAACAAGAATTTAACAACAGGTACGACTTGGTAAGTTAAGACAGTGTTTCCATTTCCAGCTCTTTGTTAATGTTCACTGACGTGGGCTACGTTTTAAGCTTTAATTGCAGATTAAAACAGAGTTCTACCCTATTTAACAAGCTGTTACTGGTACTGATATTCTCCATAGTCATCGTTGGACAGTATATGGAACTTCGTTTTTGTAAATACTGGAGTTATCCGCATTTTCAACTTATGACACCTGGTACTATAATTGTAAAAGTGAGTGTAATTTGAAGTATTATACCAAGTAATGTTCCAGATGAAACAATTACGATCGTTACATTTACTGGGAATTCTACGTCCATGAATTCCCTCGCTAGTGAAAAAAATTAAATTTATTTCAAAGAACAGAGGGCCCAAACACACCTGAGAACCTTTATATTTCTGTATTTGTCGATGTGAATAGTATGCTATTAAGAGATTATCTTCGTTTAACGTCTGATCTGCTTCTTCCTTCTCGTATCAAAACTTCATGTACCGGGAGAATCAGCCCACTGAATAACTATCGTTGCTTGTCTGTTCCTTAACTTAAACATGTGGTATTACTAATCTACGTTTTGAAAATCCAATATTTTTCAATGTGCACGAGTGACAAAATTGCTTGCTTGTATCTACATCCGCTTTTCGCTACAGGTTTCTCCTCCTAATGAGTGCATGGCTATTACCACCAAAAACAGGCCGTGGTGGGAGCGCTATCAACCCGTGTCTTACAGGCTCGTCAGCCGTTCTGGATCCGAAGCAGAGTTCGGTGATATGGTGAAACGTTGCAACAATGTTGGAGTCCGGTAAGTAAACAGCAAAATCTTCGGTACTAATTGCTATAGAGCATGAAAAATTGTAAAATGGAATAAATTTAACAATCCCCATTCACTTTCTGTAGGTGAAACTGAAATTAGAAATCGAATTATGTGGTGTAATTAGCAAAATGATACAGGAAACTGTGTGAAGAGGTATCGTAAATAACTGAATGGATCTCAGACTTGATATGACTACGCCAGAAGTATTCTGTACCTTCAGTCGAATTTCTTGTGAAAGTACTGAGCCGAGAAATACCTGTATGATGTATAGTCACAAGTGGTACAAAGAATGGATACTTCATGATTAGGCACATGCAATTTGCGAATTTGTAGCGATGTGCAATATTACTCGAATTAGTAGGCCTCTTCCGGTATGCTACACAGTTCACTATGAGCAAACGAAAGATACGACGAAAGTGATCACCAACAATGAGAACAAATTGCTTCATACAAATAACTGGAAATTTCATACCATAACGAGTTTAACAGTATCACCACATAAAATTAGATGTTGATTACTTCCCAAGCCATGAGGGCGAAGAACAGCTGATAGTGCGCTTCTTTCCGAGCCATAACAAAGATCAATTATCCGTTACCGGTCTCTAGAAGGTATTATTTGTACCGTAGACGAACAGGTTCGTCAAATACGTTAACGTATGATTCCAGCAAATGAACGGCTTTGAGAGCACAGCGGCAGGTGGTATAGCAGTGTTATTAATACTTTGTGGGCAGATTGTGCTTTCCTGTAAGAGTGGAACAGTTTTTCACGCAATCAATTATTTGTATTGTCTGCGTACAAAGGTGTGAGATTAGTATGTGCAGTGAAAACCGCTCTCGCATGTAGATCATCCGGCCAAAAGAGTTGGGTATGCATTAAAGCTATTGTACTAATCTTGGTCTGCCAAAAATTTCAAGCAGCACAACTAAACAGAACGTACTTTTCCAGAGATTTTCCGTTAATGGTTAAGGTCAACGCCAGTTCGAGTTCTTGAACTTCGAGAAGGGTAGAGGAAAACAGTTTCGACTAGAAGGACTACTTTCCCCAAGACATTTGTCATCTCATTACTACTTGTATTTGTAGATCACTTTTCCATAGGCTTGATCTCGAATCGTAAGGAGAACAGGATAAGATATTGCGCTTATTCTGGGTGTGCAAACATTGTTAATAATGATACGTAAGACTAGAGAATCCACAGTAATTTTAAAACTGTATGCTGTATTTGCAGTTAGACTCAGCTGATTTCGATTTCACGGAGCCTAACGTTTTAACACAGCTCTAAGGCCATCAGTGTAAGATCTTTTCACAACAGACACCAAATGATGATTCTGGGTAGGTAATGTTTTGCACCTTGCAGAATCTACGCTGACGCCGTTATCAACCACATGAGTGCGCCCTGGGACGGTCTGAGCGGTGTTGCAGGCAGCAAACCGAGTGGTTTCTACTACCCTGACGTCCCATACGGCCCGAATGACTTCCACTATCCTTCCTGCGAAATCACCAACTACCAGAATGCTAGCAATGTAAGTACTAAGCAGCTTCATACATAACAAACCAATAGTTCTCAGGATATTATTGTTGTTTTCAATGTACCAAATGAATCCATCAGATTGTCTGGACAGCTCACGACGGAAATTAGAGATCACTGAGGTGCAGCGACTGTCAGAAGCTCTGAAGAGCATGAAAATTAAGCTTTTATTACGATATAAGAAACCTAAAACATTTCTTTGTCTCAAATCAGCCTATCGTACAGGGTGGTAGCAATTAATATATTATAAAACTAGAAACCCGCCTCGGCTGCGAAAACAGCACCTAGTATTTACCTAGGTTTCGGCGTAGATAACTACACCTTCTTCAGAACAATAAAACCCACAAGTGCGTAAAAAGACCTTTGTCAATTATTAAAAGAACACCATGGCTATACATTTATAAACGAAGAAAGGGGAACACAAACAGTACATATGTACAAAGTCTAAAACCGTTACTTAACTTAATGGTGTAACCTCCACCTCACACCGGCTTCTTTCAATAATTGACAAAGGTCTTTTTAGGCACTTGTGGGTTTTATTGTTCTGAAGAAGGTGTAGTTATCTACGCCGAAACCTAGGTAAACACTAGGTGCTTTTTTTGCAGTCGAGGCGGGTTTCTAGTTTTTTAATATATTAGCCAACGGCTGCTGACACGCTGCAATGTTGAAGGTTCTGGATGCAATTAAAGTGCAGCTATTCGCAGAGGTTCACTGTGGCCTGAAATTATCGTACTGTAGCGAAACTTGGTAGATATTCTAACGCGTTAAGGTGGAATCCATTTACCTGGGACAAAAATTAGTCCCAATTTTGGCCACCAGCGTCAAATCTGGCGCTGTGAATGCAAGCAAGACGTATAGAAATTATTCCGTAAGAAATGGTTTAGGAAGGGGACGTGGGCAGAAAAGGTCAAACAAGTGAGAAAGGCATAATGTTTATTTCGTTATCAACCGTCGCTTTCGCAACGTGTTCAATATGAGCGCTGGAGACGTCGACGAGATGCTGCATCTGTAAAACATCATCAACAGTTGGTCGCAATAGTTCCGGTGGATTCCAAGCAGCGTGTTCCTATATAATGGCGTTGCTTTAGATATCCCCAGAGCCAAAACTCACATGGATGCAGATCAGATGAACTTGCGAGCCGTGCATCTGGGAAACCTCTGCAGATAACACGTTAGTGGAAGGTTGTATTAACCAGATCTTTCACTGGGCGAGCGTCATGGGGTGTTGCTGCATCTTGCTTTAAAACAGTAGTTTCCACAGTTGGGCTGTTCCAAAGCAGGAATCACATGGTGTTCAAGGACGTCCCGTGTGCATTCTTTTCTAAGAAGAACGGACTGAGAATAAAGGTGCTTCTAAACCCTCACCACAAAGTCACGTACAGCGATGCAATGGCTCTTCGTGCACAATACGTGGTTCAACAGTACCCAAAATTCGGCAGTACTGTGTATTCACTGCACCCTGTGTTGTAAAATATGCCTCGTCACTGCATAGCATATTGCCTGGCTGCATGTCATCCGTACCAGAAACCGAAGAGCAAATTCAGAAAGTTCTGAGGATCATGAGGTTTCAGTTGCTGCACCGTCTTGATCTTGTACGGGTACCAATGTGGAACAGACCGTAAAGTTTTCTGTACTGTTGACCATGGGATGGACAAGTCTCGTGGCACTGCACGAGCATTAGCGCTAACCAGGGCACGTCGTCCACGGTCAGTTATAGCAACAGCGACCTCATCACTAACTGCCAGTGGCATAGGACGCCTTCCTCTTCCAGATGCCACACCAAGCTCACCCGTCATCAAATTTCATTATCGTCTTCCTTAAGCGATTTACTGACATCAGACCTTTGAGTCGGTGACACGCTCTCAGCGCAGCACTGTAACTGCTGCCACTGACGTGAAACTGTTAATAATAGTGCATAGTCTTCTCATTAGCCATACTGTTCCCTCAAGTCATGGCTTTTAAAATGACAGCATGGATGTCATACAATCATGCAAACAATGTACAGTGCCAGATTGGCACCTAGTAGCCAAAATTGGAACCAGCTTTTACGGACCGTAACATGGTTCCACATTAATGCAATAGGTTATCTACCATCTTTCGTTGCCGTACGATAATTACAGCCCGCACGGTAGTCCCGTGGGTAGCTGCACTTTCATTATAACCACCCGGTAGTTGTGAATGTTCTATAATGCAACAGTAAAAATCAGGAATTTGTTTGGAAACATTTGTATCTCATCAGTTGTTCGAACAGTATTTCGCTGCACATGTTGAAATACTGGTCTGGGCTGTTTGTTGCTGCTACAGCATAGTGAGCCAAGTTTGTATCTTTTTCATAAAGATGACGATATGGTCAGTTCGTTGTTAGTTTATAATGTACTGTATATTTGATTATGGAAATATCGCGTAACCTACGTCTTTCTCAAAATGATACTACAGAGCTTACAGCACCTGAGCTCTCGGATTATTACCAGACAGGCAAGGTTAACTCGGTGAAACATGCCAGCAGAGTGGTAATGAACAGCACAGGCAAGGAATTTCTCCACCAGTGGGTTTCAGCTGTCTTGCCAATACCCTGAGTAAAGCGGCGCATTGCCATAACACGTCAGCTGCTCTCTTGAATATATAGCTGTTATTTTTGTAGAAGTTTCGTTCGCAACCCAGCAGTCTATGAGGATGTGGTGGCTATGCCACATAAGGGGACCACATGGAGTTACCAGCGGCAGCCATGAGTTCTGGTCTCCAAATTTGTACCGGCTTCTATCACTAAGTTTGCTTTTCCGACATAGAGACACAGCAATTTGTGCCTTCTGGGCCCACCCCAGCAGCAGCCAGACTCCTGCCCAGGAGGCAGCATGTCACATCCTATGCACGGCAGCGGTCTCCTGTCGCTGAAGTGTGCACATATCTGTGGTACGCATCTACAGCCCCCAGGTTGCTGCCATCCACTGCTGACCTACCACAGCAAGATTTCTTATTGTCTTGATGCACTGCTGATGCCAGGTGTTTGTGATGTGGGTCACACAATGGAGTTACGTACCATGTACTGAGCACAATCATCAGCAAACCTGGGTGCAGTATGTTGCAGCCAGCTGGCCAGATGGTAGATGACATCTTGCCAGCAATCCGGCTCTTTTCCCATAGACACGATAGATAATCTCTACATCACACCAATGCAGCACTAATGTACAAGTTTATCAAACACCAGTAGGCTACCAGGGTAATAGACGAGAGCAGTAATACATGGGTGGTTATGCCTAAGAAGTCTACAGATGGTTCCAAGAAGTATTGGTTCTTCTGACTACCGCCACAATGATAGAAAGAGGTGACAGATGCACACCCCATATCCAAAATCACATATATAATCGATATCTTGTAGCAGTGCCAGTATTTCTATCCCATGGATTTAAGTAGTGGATACCATCAGATGGAGGTGGACCAACCGAAGACAGCATTCACATCACCCAGGCCCTTTAACAGTACTGTAAGACGCCATTCAGACTGAAGAATGCTCATAAGATGTTTCAGCAATTGTTGGATGGAGTACTAAGGTGACCGAGGCCTCAACAATGTCTATGTGTTTGATATGTTTTCTTGAAAGACGTAGAGAAAACTTGAGCTGCAAGTGTGATATGCTGTTGATTGGTCTTCAGTGAGACCCGACGAGCGGTGGTCGGTGCGCCTCCGCACTTGACACGAACGGCCCCCGGTGCGCCTCCGCACTTGACACGAACGGCCCCAGCACGCGGTCATCCACCAGCTGACTACCACAGCAAGATTGCCGACAGTCTTCGTGCGCCGCTGACGTTGTGCTGTGACTCAAGCAATTAGTTCGCGTGCCACACACTGAGCACAGGCATGAGAAAAGCTGGGCAACAGCGTGTTGCAGCCAGCTGATCAGATTCTAGTGGGAATCTCGCAAGCCATTTCGCCCTTTTTCTGTGGAGTAGGGACGTGTTTGTTACCTCGCACCAATGTAGCGCTAATACATGAGAAAAAAATAAAATATTAATTTTGACAGCCGCACATTTCTGGGCCTCGACCAGCCTGCTACCCCACCTCAACCCGTTGCCAACTGCCATCTCGGCATTGTAGTCACCCATCAGCCCCTAGAATGGACTATAGTTAATATGTTTCAAAAGTGTTAACACAAGGATTCGTGATAAGTCATCATACCTACATAAAGGGGTGATTGTGTGTACTGTTATTGCTGCTTCCAATCAGTTAAACGAGTTGTCATTCGAGTTTCACCAAATTTTGTTCCCACTAATTGAAACTTAAATCCAACAGTTTTTTAAAGTGAAATTTCCTTCCTTAATAAGTCAAATAAAGCGCCACAGAAAATATTACTAAAGTAAAACAGTCCTTCCTCGAAGCAATGAAACACAAATAACGTTTCTTTTGCTAATGTTTATTATTATAGTACATGCCCAGTTAGCGAAAGTTGAATAACGCTAAGAACATATAGCAATTATATAGCTGTATGCTATTTAAACTTTTTATAATGCATATAGCCATTTAGTGACTCTGAAAAATCACGCAAATTCTCACTACAAAGTGTTCATTTCTGTGAACTACTAAGAGTAGAACTAATAGCTTTCCTATGTGCTGCTGAGTATAGGAATGGAATATTTCAAGTACTATTGCCAGCCAAGGGGGTAAATTACCATGTTTTTAACTACTATGCGTGACTGATAACATGCAAGTATCCAAATTTTATGTCTCTTCTTGTTCGGTGACATGTTGGCAAATGAACGAATATGGAGACATTAAGCGAAGAGAAACTACTTTTTCTTCTCGAGTGTCGCGTCAGCGGTGTACCATAGTCGGTCAGTAACTGCAGCTTGCCTAGTGTAGCGGACACTGTGTAGAGTATCAGGAAATTGTAACAGGAGGGAGTGCCGATTCAATCCAATGACATACGCACCATCATGGGTACTTCTCATCTAATAATAGACGTTCGAGTCCAGAAAACGATTCCATTATCGTTTAACGTATATATGAACATCAACATAGTTTATGTTGAAGACAGACCATCCGACAAATACTGCCTACAGACAGATAACATTACAGTTCCTGAGTTCATGCTTCCATTCTATCTATAAGTGCAGGTGATATACAGAGTGTCGGTTTTATTTGGGTGTTCAGAAGACACAACTAGGTAATGAAAACGCGCGACGATAGATATAAAACCCTATTACCCAAAATCACTACCACACAAATGACACGTCGCAGCTCCTAATATCAAATCGTCACATTTATAGCACATCATTTGAATCTTCCAATTGTTCAGTTATTTTTTTTTTTTTTTTTTTTGGTTCACAACCCATACCCATTAAGCAAACGGGTAGTCAGTAAGAGGATGTATGGTAAACCGACAATCTCTCATTCAATAGTGTTCAATTTTTGAATCAATCTCGACAATGGTTCACTTTCCAACAAAAGTTACGCATCAAAGTACTTCAGATCCGAGTAATCTATCTGCATTCCGTAGAATGAAGTAATGTGCTATAATGATAGAGCTATCACCCGTGTACGTTTTAAGCAGCTTATTACACATATGCAGCCGAGAGTCAAGTAGTTGTGATGTAGATTCTGTACCTGCGGAACAGATGCATACTTCGAGCACAGTTAGTAATTATTTTGGAAAGTGATTTGATTTATTTCTTCTTACATTCTCAGTGTTGAATGTCACCAGAATAACATCACTAGCACTCTCGACGGCTAAATTTGCTCTGTTTTGTGTGTAATTTCAGGTCCGAAACTGTGAGTTGTCGGGCCTCCATGACCTCAATGACGGGTCCGAATATGTGCGTGGCAAAATTGCGGAGTATATGAACAAACTTATCAGCTTTGGAGTTGCAGGTTTCAGGTAATTACATAACTAATACCACCAGTAACTTCTTTCTACGTGCTATTTTGCTTTATCTACACACTAAGTACTCGTAAATCATATCGGCCCAAAAATACCCGATGTGGATCATACTTGGGTCAAAGTGTCAGATGCCGTATCTAAGACGTAAACTAGAAACTACTTGATGTAAAACCACAACACAATATTAACAAAATCTTTTGTGAGTGGTTGCGGATCAGATGTAGACGTCTGTTAGAAATTGCTGCTTCTTAGCTTCATGTGGAACTAAGGTATGCAGTCAACGAAGACAGTACCAAAACAACAAAACTTTGGTTATGAAGATACTATTGCCAAAACTCTTCTGTCCTTCGGTCGTAGGTGCCAGTTACGCTTTCTGGATACCTTTTCTTCCTCTGGCATATTGTCGCGTACATGAGGAACAACTAAATACTTGATTCCTTTCTGGATTAACCTACGAAAATTCGAGTGTTTCTGACATCTTCGGAAATATGCGTTTGTTCTTTGGAACATCTTATTGCCACTTGATTTACCGTGGTCACACACATCGAGAAATGTTTCATTGCTCCATGGCACTACGCGCATCATTGTTTAACATTACTACTCTTTGTCAACGACAAAGGCCGTGCTTGACAATTGAAATCCATTTTCCGTTCAAAATAAACCTTAATACGCTGTGAATGCCACCCGTGAAAGATAACAACAAATGATTACTGAGTTGTCAGTCTGACCCTTGACAATACTCGATGGATTTTGTACATTAAAATGTTAGGAGACCATCTTGTTAAATGTTCTGAAGTTTCCACTACTTTTCCTTTAGAATTTCATCACTGGTATCGATCTGAATGTTCCATGGCAAACCTTTGTCACTGTATGTGTTGGGTAAAAAACTAGTAACGTCAATAAACGATTTTCTATTGAGTTAGAGTACAAGCAATTGTGTTTGCATTTTGCTTTCCTGGAATCATCAGGATGGACCCGTTTGGAGTAGTCAAGGTTTCTAGAGCACAGCGCTTTGCCCAAAATGTAGCCGCGTGCCTGTCTGCTGACTGCACTTCTAACACTGGAAAGCTATTTCCACGAAGTACAGGAAAATGTCTACCGGTTATGCAGTATCTGACGCTATAATCGTCTTTCGGATGTTGATGTCATTCTTTCTTTCCGTACTTGGTGAGAAAAATTAGAGAGACATTCTGCATTATGCAAGACAACTAAAAAAACATTGTCTTGTATTAGGCAGATTATCACTCCAGAACAGCATTATGGTCAGAATGGCCTGGATACATTTTGCTGGAACGATGGGAATATTCTTCTGGCAGCATAACAACAGTTCCATTCAGTTTTTGTGATAGTGTTACTAGTTTCTTTAACTACAAAGCACTAGTTTTCGACAACTGTTTCTTTTCAGATTTCTAAGAATAGAAGTCTTTTCCCACCTCGTCGTATTATTTGTCATTGCAAGGTTTTCGTACGTTGTGATGCTATCTATACCTGTCAATACCAATAAAAGAGGAAAGGTCTCCCTAAAGTGTTGAAAGATAGTATACGCTCTAAATCAACGTCTATTTCTACCAGCCGACATGACACAATCGTTAAATACAATAGAATCGCCGCAAGGGACAATGGAGTTCATACGCCCCTAGCGGCTATGTTCATTTCGAATTTTCATTTATGTGAATGTCTGGTGATTCCCCGATTTCCTGCAACATCCTCGTCCAATCTCTGTCTCTAATTACATCGTTTCGATTACACATTAATTATTAACAAAAAATTTCGTTTTTTTCTTCCTACATGTTGCTACACCTAGCCTTGAATGAATAAAACTGCCTAAGAATTCCTTTACGAACACCAGATAAGTACGTCGGTAACTAGTTGCGCCGAAAACTCAAACTATACGGGGTATCCCAAGACGAAGGGTCAACTTTCACGGAAATCACTGAAACGATCATTCTAAGCTAAAAGTCAAGTACAAATGGGCTCTAAAATGTGAAATTCAAGAGCTATGGACACTTCATCTTCCGTACTGTGTAACAAAATCTCTTCTACTGCACTCCACATTGTGAGAGGTGGTATCGTAGACCAAAACAAGGAAAAAATGCGCTCTGAAGTGCATACCCTAGGAGCTATGAGCACGTGTTCATCTTCCCTAACGTCAAAGAAATCTCGGAAGGAATAGAAGAGATCTCTTCTGCAGCATCGAAGATGAAGTGCACATCGCACTTAGACATTTTTGCTTCGAGTGATAGTCCTTGTTTTATCCCTGAACGTTGGCCATGCCTCCTGGGGACACGCTGTATTGTCACAACGTAACATACGTTGCGGACTATAACTGTGTCTGTAGAAGAACAAAATGTATTCTAACTGGTTTTTCTCAGATATCATAGCTATCGAATACAAGCACTACTAAAACAAGAGCATCACACTGAACACGAACCATAAAAGTATTCGTAAGTACAAGTAGGCTTTAGATGCTGTGAGCAGTTGGTGATGTCATGGTCACGAAATATATACATATTAGTAGCAAAAAAAGTACAGCAGGATTTATCCCTTCATAGCGGTCAAGGATTACAAAACAGTTTCTACGGAACCGCGTGGAAACATCCGTATCCATGTAATTGGTGAATTCCGTTTTATAGGCTTTTGGACGTGATTCAAGGTCTATCTCTGTCGCAAAATTTTCGTCTGCTAATGCTGGAAACATCTTTAGAGACTATACATACGAGATGGCAGTTTCAAACTTAAATAATCTCAGCAAGCCAAACTGTTTGCACGTATCAATGCAACTGTTGGTTCGTGACGTCATCAGTGTGCTGCCTAGGATCAAGGCGTGGCACCGACTCCAGTTATGAAAAAGACTGGTGCTGTTGGCTTTATTTAGCTGTGAGGCCCGCAGCTCGCCCAGTTTCAGCCCTTCTTCTTTTCTGGTAACGCTATGTATGTGCTTTTTGTACATCCTAGCTTAGTAATAATCGGATCTCGATCTACTGTTCATATATGATATTCGGTTTTACCATAATCTCTGAACTTATTAACTTTCTGCGTCTTTACAGACTCTGATGAGGACTCTATCATTAGGAGATGGAACGTTACACACATAAAAATACCTTGGCCCACGCCTAATGCCTACAAAACAGAATCTAATAAGGACGGGAATAGCGGTCGTGAAAGCCTGCATTGTAAGATATAGGTCTTTGCTTTGTAGCAGATACCACAGTCTGAGTGTCTGCAAAAGTTGCCAATATCTTACTGACATGAAGCACTGAAACAATAAAAAACATTCATGTGACACAAGTAGAGAGGTGAAGGCCACACATATTCGGAGAGAAATAATCTGGGGTTCCATTTATCGCCATCTACCACTGACGAAGTTCTGAGTATAGGTGTCAAGCCACTCGGACAGACTGTAAAAAAGAAACGTATTTGTGGAGCTAATTATGATACAACTATTCATGCACACACCAGTCATTTCTGGCTTGGGAAGGTCGCCAAAGTAAATGTTCTCCCACATAACATCCACACTGCATGTCACACCTGGGAATTGCTTACTGTTATTTGTAATCGGACTATAGTTGTTAAGCTAAGCACAATATAGTGTGCTTTGAGAAAGCGATTGAATATGCGAAGTGGCGAGAAACGATTTTCGATCAAAGGTTCCATTAATGTCGAACTGTTATTGAGATTTGAAGCAACTACGTGAATATACGTAGAACAGTTTCTTTGATTAAACAAATTATATTAGTACATTAAACACAAATCAAAAAAAGTTTTGCATCACCTCGGTTCCGACAGTTCCAGAACATGTACAGAAAATTTGTGTAGAGATCAACATAAACATTACTTCTACCCCTCTTTATTGCCCATGAAAACCGCACATTGCATGTTGTACCACCATATAGCGAGACCTTCAGAGGAGGTCGTCCAGATTGCTGTACACAGCGGTTCCTCTAATACCCAGTAGCACGTCCTCTTGCATTGATGCATGCCTGTATTCGTCGTGGCATACTATCCACAAGTTCATCAAGGCACTACTCAACGGCGATTCGGCGTAGGTCCCTCGGAGTGGTTGGTGGGTCACGTCGTCCATTAACAGCCCTTTTCAATCTATCCCAGGCATGTTAGATAGGGTTCATGTCTGGAGAACATGCTGGCCACTCTAGTCGAGCGATGTCGTTATCCTGAAGGAAGTCATCCACAAGATGTTCACGATGGGGGTGGGAATTGTCGTCCATGAAGACGAATGCCTCGTCGATATGCTGCCAAAATGGTTGCACTATCGGTCGGAGGATGATATTCACATGTCGTACAGCCGTTACGGTGCCTTCCATGACCACCAGCGGCGTACGTCGGCCTCAGATAATCCCACCCCAAAACAGCGGAGAACCTCCACCTTGCTGCATTCGCTGGACACTGTGTCTCAGGCGTTCTGCCTGACCGGGTTACCTCCAAACACGTCTCCGACGATTGTCAGGCTGAAGACATATGCGACACACATCGGTGAAGAGAACTTGATTCCAATCCTGAGCAGTCCATTCAGCATGTTGTTGGGCCCATATGTACCATGCTGAATGGTGTCGTGGATGCAAAGATCGACCTCACCTTGGATGTTGGGAATAAAGTTACGCATCATGCAGCTTGTTGCGCACAGTTTGAGTCCTAACACGACGTTCTGTGGATGCACGAAAAGTATTATTCAACATGGTGGCGTTGCTGTCAGGGTTCCTCCGAGCCCTAATCCGTAGGTAGCGGTCATCCAAAGCAGTAGGAGCCCCTGGACGGCCTGAGCGAGGCATGCCATCGACAGTTCCTGTTTCTCTGTATCTCCTTTATGTCCGAACAACATCGCTTTGGTTCACTCCGAGACGCCTGAACACTTTTCCCTTGTTGAGAGCCCTTCCTGGCACAAAGTAACAATGCGGACGCGATCCAACCGCGATATTGACCGTCTAGACATGGTTGAACTACAGGCAACACGAGCAGTGTGCCTCCTTTCTGGTGGAATGTCTGGAACGAATCGGCTGTCGGACCCCAGCCATCTAATAGGCGCTGCTCATGCATGGTTTTTTACGTCATTGGGCGGGTTTAGTGACATCTCTGAATAGTTTAAGGGACTGTTTGTGACATAATATACAAAGTCAACGTCTATCTTTAGGAGTTCTGGCAACCGGAGTGATGCAAAACATACTTTGATGTGTGTATATGTTGTTCTCAACCGTTTCTGTGAGCATCTTTATACTACCTCACATCTCTAGAGTGTGTTCTTCACACCTGGTTGCATCTGCACCTTTGTATACACATTAATCTGGGAAATTATTAGCTTATAACTAACAGTACTGATACAGGAGCTATCTAAACTTTCCTGACATCATGAAGTTACAGAGAATCGATGCAGCAAAACACATGTGGCCTAGCAATCTCGCTTTGATTTATGGCGCACTTAACGACCTCAACACTTATTATTTTGGGAGTGGAAAGAGGCCATTCATCTATCAGGAAGTAATTGATCCAGGTAAGGCGTCAGCGAACGGTGCGTATAATCCTGTTTATATCTTAATATGTAAATGATACCTGTTCCAGTGATACTCATTTTACGCAACCCTTACAGGTAACGAAGGAGTGAAGAAAGCTGAGTACGTTGGCTTGGGAAGAGTCTGCGAATTCAAGTATGGAACGGAACTTGCAACTTGCTTTAACAGAAGTAATCCGATGAAGTACTTGTACAACTTCGGTAAGAATATGAGCTTAAGGTACAGTTTGTATGTATTATTTAACAAGCAAATATCCTCTTCCTCGCTCTTTACGAAATATGTTAGGCATGTTTAAGCAAAAAGGAGTTGATTCTAGTTGCGAGATGTGTTGGTTGTATGATTGTTAAGCTTAATTTGAACAGTGATAATAATAGCCACGTTCTATATACCACAGACGACAAAATTGTTTGCTACGTGACATTTTTACATTGAACACATCTGAAAATTTTGTGTTGAAACTACTTCTTTCATTAAATTTCTGCAGAAAATGACTGCAGCGATTTTGAAATCTTTCGCAGGTGAGTCATGGGGCCTGGTGAATGGCAACAACGCTCTAGTGTTCATCGATAACCATGATAATCAGAGGGGCCATGGTGGCGCTGGCGAAGTTCTCACATTCCAGACACCGAAGCTCTACAAAGTAAGTGCTCATGGTTCATTCTGCTTTAAAGGTGATTTATAGTGTCATACTGTGTACATCATGTTAATGGCAACGTTATCAGTGTGGATGCACTGAGGGATTACTTACAACATAATGCTGCGTTACCAATAACGGAATGTCGGCTGACAGACTACAAATTCAGAACAACATCATAGCACACAAGGTGTCGAATTGTGTAAAGGATCAAAACGTTATGCATTTCTGAAGGGATTAGGTGCTATAGAACTAATTTTAATTTATCTGAACAGAATGTACAGGAAATAGCATGACTAATAGCGAAAACTGAGAGACACAAAATCATTCTGATAAACATGAGTTCATATACGAGTTGTTTACTAAATAACTGTAATCGTGTGGTTACTAAAAACCGCTAACTTCAGTGCGAATTATTATTCCACTTACTACAAATGCATCTGAAATGTGATCTTTCTTTAACGTCCCTATCTCTTGGGGCTCAAACTTGCCGAAAATCCGAATTTTGTTCTTGAGTTACCGCACCAACCTTTCTACATCTACATAGATACTCCAAAAGATGCTAGATGGAGGTTATCCTGTACCACTACCAGTCATTTCATTTCCCGTTCCACTCGCAGATAAAGCGAGGGAAAAACAAATGTCTGTATTCCTCCGTGCGAGCCCAGTTTTTTTGTATCTTATCCTCTTGGTCCTTACCCGCAATGGATTTTGGTGGCAGTAGAATCGTTCTATAGTCAGCTTCAAATGCCGGTTCTCTAAATTTTCTCCATAGTGTTTCTCGAAAGGGACCCGCCTTCCCTCCAGGGATTTACATTTCAGTCCCCGAATCATTTCCGTAACACTTACGTGTTTTTCGAACCTACTGGTAACAGATCTAGCAGCCCGCCTGTGATTGCTTCGTGTCCTCCTTCAATCTGACCTGATAAGGATCCAAACACTCGAGCAGTACTCAAAAATAGGTCGTACCAGCGTTCTAAATGGGATCTCCTTTATAAGTGAACCACATTTTCTTAAAATTGTCTCAATAAACCGAAGTTGACCATTCGCCTAGCCTGCCACACTTCTCTCATTCTCGTTCCATTTCATATCGCTTTGCAGCATTGCGTCCGCATGCTTAACAGACTTGTCTGTGACCAGTAGGACACCGGTAATATTATATTCGAACATTACAGGTTTGTTCTTGCTACTCATTCACATTAACCTACATTTTTCCATACTTAAAGCTAGCTGCCACTTACCACACCAACTGGAAATTTTGTTTAAGTCGTCTTGTGTCTTCCTATAGTTACTCAACTTCGACACGTACTCCACAGCATCATCAGCAAAAGCAACCGCAGACTACTAAAACCCCTGCCCGCCAAGTCATTTATGTATGTAGAGAACAACATACTTCCCTGGGGCGCTTCTGATGGTACCCTTGTTTCTGAAGAACACTCTCCGTCGAGAACAAGATGCTGGGTTCCATTACTTAAAAAATCTTCGGGCCAGTCACATATCAGTGAACTTGTTATGCTTGTGCCTTGATTAACAGCCTGAAATGAGTCACCGTGTCAAATGTTTTCTGGAAATCTAAAAATATGGAATCTGCCTGTCACCCCTGACCCATAGTCCCCAGTATACCAGGTAAGATAAAGGCAAGCGGAGTTTCGCACGAGCGACGCTTTCTAAAACCAAGATGATTCGTGGACATAGGTTTCTCAGCTTCAAAAAGTTTATTGTATTCGAACTGAAAATATGTTCAAGGATTCTGCAGCAAACCGATGCTAGACACATTATTCTGGGATTTTGCTTGTCCGTTCTTTGACCCTTCTTGTATACTGGAGTCGCCAGCATTGTTTTCCACTCGCTAAGGACTTTGTACTGGGCGAGAGATTCACAATAAATGTAGGCTAGATGACGTGCCAATGCCGTACAGTACTGTTTGTAAAACCGAACTGGGATTCCATCCGGCCTTGTATATTACCATTAGGCTACCAGACGCGATTTAGGAAAACTACGAGAAATGCAAATTTGGATGTCGGGGGGGGGGGGGGGGGCGTTGGGGTTAATTCGAACCCCTGAACTTCAGAAAGCAAGTGCATGTCTTATATACATTGGTAAGTAGCAAGTTTCAGTTGTAGCACATGTGTCACAATCAGTAACGAGAAGAAATTTTACCGTATGATGATGACGATAAATTATTAGTGTGCGCGCACGACAGCATGATCTTTAGCACTTGTATTAAAATTAAATGGGACGAGTGTATTTAAAGGTCGCAAAATTATTAAAACTGTAACTAAAAGGAAAAACATGTAACTACGGTAATCACGTACATTGTCAGATCGATAACTTAGAGGAAAAAGTAGGGAAAACAATTAATATAGTACAGCAGATAGCTGTGGCCCGAACATTGCTGGAATAAAAAGGATCAGCCAGCCACTAATATCTCCAGCACGAATGCTTAGGGTGGAGACCAGACACTTGATACTGTAAATTCTTCACCATTGTCGTCTCTTTGTCATGTAAAACAGAGGCAGTTCCCTGCCAAAATTCGCTTCCATGCTATCATCACACCGTAAACGGCACTCTGTTAAAGTGTGGCATTTAGTGATTTGCACGCCACAAGTGTCACAGACTGGCAGCTCCTCTCGCCAAAGTAGGAAACCATGTGTCAGAGAACAATGTCGAGCTCGGAGGCAGGTCAGGGTCACTTCCTCCATTCTCAGTGATCCGCAGAAGAAACAGATTGGCCGGGTAGTTGGCGTCACTAAGCGCAGATTATTGTCTCTCATGGTCAGCCACTCTTCCCATACCCCCACCTCCCTCACAGACAGACACACACACACAAAACTGCATGGATCTTCGACGCAACAGTGAAATTACAGCCTGAAGGGGAATAGCACATTGTGTCACGTCGTGTTCCTTGTAGCAGTCCTTGACAGCTTGGTCTGCTCGTTCGTTTCCCCACATTCCCACATGCCTCGATGTCCAGCAGAATGATCCCTTCTTCTCTGCCGTTGGATTATTTACTGCTGGTCCCGTATTGGCTAGGCCTCTTTCTCAGCTGCATATTCCTGGTGCAGCGATTCTAGAGAATTAAGGGAATCGGAGAAAATGATAAACTGTTTACCCTGGAGACACCTGATCTGTTAGAGTACATTCAGGATAACACGGAGCTCTCCAGTAAATATGGTATTCTTTGGAACTACCAGTGTATACAACTTTAAAACCGTGATGCCTATCTAAAATAGTAAAAATCAGAGACAGAAATGTAAAATCTGGAGTGTAATATTTTTTCCAGTTCGTCAAGTCTAAACTAATTTTGGGCCTCTGTAGGAGCCAACCTTTAAAATCACTTACACCCATCTCTAAAAATTCAAATGGGTCTGAGCACTATGGGACTAGAACTTAGAACTACTTAAACCTGACTAACCTAAGGACATCGCACACATCCACGCCCGAGGCAGGATTCGTACCTGTGACCGTAGCGGTCGCGCGGTTCCTGACTGAAGCGCCTAGAACCGCTCGGCCTCACCGGCCGGCCATCATGATGTTCAAAATACAGTAAAGTTATCAAAATCCTACAACAAATCAACGTTACCGAATGGGTCTGTACTCTGAAAGAAACCTGACAGGTGCACAACCAGGACGGCAGTCCTTCTGTTTATTAAGTGATTTAAACTGCTTCACTACATCGAGAATATCTAGTTTTAAGTTAGTGATGTTTTCAGTTGGTCTCGATGCAAGTTCTGGGGTATTTACTCCATCTTCTTTGGTGGCACCGTCATCAGTAACATTACCATTATTACCGCACTGTGAAGGTATTGACTGCGTCATGCCACTGGTGTATTTTACATGCGACCAGAATCTCTTTCGGAATTATGCTTGAGTTTGAGGCAGAATTTCGCTGTGGAATCTATTAAAAGCATCTCGTATAGAACTCCGCACTAAATTTCGAACTTATGTAAAATTTCGCCAATCTAGTAGGTATTGCGTTCTTTCATATTTCTCACGCTTCCGCGATGCTTCTGCAATAGTGTTCTGACCTGTTTTGAATACCAAGAGGGATCAGTGTCATCTCTTATTAATTTATTTGGTATATGTTCCTTAGTTGCTACCGATACCATTTCTTTGAATATAAACCACATTTACAACATAGTTTACTGGTAAAGGCACTACGTCAATTCTACCAACATTTGATGAGATGGAAACTTCGATGCTCTAAATGGCGAGTCTTCGGCCTTTGTAAGGCGTAATTTAATATTTCTGCACTGCACAAGACGGTCTTTAATGTTTTATTTTCTATAAAGTACTTGGAAAACGACCCATAGTTTACACCGGTTTATTTCAGTCCAGCTGTTGCGAAAACAAAACGATTAACTTTTTTTTTACCTTTCGGGCATACCTTACGTGTTCGTCGTTAACCACTGAATTTGTTTGCAGATGGCGAGCGTATTCATGTTGGCTTGGCCTTACGGATTTCCACGAGTGATGTCTAGCTACGTATTCAGCACCTCTGACGATGGCCCACCACAGGACAGCAACCAGGCCATCATATCACCTACTATCAATGCGGATGACTCCTGTGCTAGACCATGGGTTTGCGAGCATCGATGGAGACAGATCTACAACATGGTCGGATTCAGGAATGCTGTCGGATGTGAGTGTGTGGGGCATCAGTATCCATTAGTTTTAGTCGCTACTAACACTTGTATAATGAGGCATCAGTATCCATTAGTTTTAGTCACTACTAACACTTGTATATTAGCTCCCAAACTGTGACCTATATGAAGCAATGAAACAGAGTCACAGTGCACAGCAGTGATTGCCAAATTCTCATTTGAATAATTCAGAAAAATGTCTTCGGCTTTTTGTCCATTATTACCAATGTGAGGCGCAGAGGTGCATTGTACTACGTATTTATTCTTGCACTATGGTATGCATGGAATGCTCACTGCGTTCTTGATGCCCACAGCTGGGGCTGTGGCCAACTGGTGGGACAATGGCAATTATCAGATTGCCTTCTCCAGGGGAAACGTTGGCTTTGTGGCGTTCAACAACGAGGCAAGTTCTGACCTCAAACGGACACTTCAGGTGAGATTCTGATTACTATCTTTCTGCATTCACAAGTAGATGTTGCGAAAACGTTTACAGCCATAGTACATCCACAGACGGGTCTTCCTGCTGGCACTTACTGTGACGTCATCTCCGGTAACGTGAGCGGGAGCAGCTGTACCGGTAAAACCATCACTGTTAACTCCGATGGTACGGCCTACATCAGCATCGCCTACAGCGAGGATGATGGCGTGGTTGCTATCCACACTGGCGTAAGTAGTTCCTACTAACTTAATAATATAAGTACGCGAAATTTATTTACACAAATGATTCCTTCAGAGTTCGTGCCAGGATATCAAGAGCATTAGCTCTCTTATTCTCTAGCCATCTCACAATGTCAGAGAAAGAGCTGTGCCAATTATTGTATAATAACTTTATTCACTCATAATGTAATTTGGCCCATCCAGTTATTAACGGACGTCCGGAAACATTCCCCATAGGTTTTTCACAAAGTGACACTGCAGCTGCTGGTGGTTATCGTAATTTTGGGGATACTTTTCAAGACTATGTCTCTGGTCAGATTATTAGGTGTAAGATGTGGAGAACAAGGTTATGTGATGGAAACTGGATACAGCTGGATAACCCAATTTGCATACTACTGAGACTAAAGCTACTACAAAATGTCACCACTCCGACAAGTTCATTTTTGCATCAAGATTGATTAGATTAATTCATGCTCCCTCTGCTCACAAATTTCCTGTCAGCCAAGTTACCGTAGTGTTCCTAAACGTCTTTATTGTACTCGAATAGCTGATAGAAGCCAATAGATCTCTGGGAATAAGACTCGCTCGCCATTTTTAAACTTCGGAACTACATCGAAAGATAAGTCAATCACACAAATTCGCAGTCCGTCGATAGGCAGGTATGCAAGACACGCTAAAGAAACCGTCGACTGTTGACGTTAATGGAGTTTCCTTTTCATGTAATATTTCAGATTCATGTCATAATTTTGATTATTATGTATATAAATGCCTCATTTTAATTTATGTATTTTTCCTTTGTTTTTTCAGGCCAAGGTCTCATAGATTTTCGACTTCAAGACCAACATCTTATGGCTTTCAAGATGGTTTGCTGCGTCTTTTGTGAGCATTGTTGCTTGTTGTTAACTTGAAATGTTAAGTACTTTGCAGTCGCAACTGTAACCCAGTATCATACAATTCCTAGCGTTTTGTTTAGACTGCATTAGTATCTATTTAACACGTTGCGAACTGATGACGATTTACTTCCAATGTTCGAATTAACAATCTGTTATTTTCAATTTACATTTGTAATCTGGTTGCCCATATTGTGTGAAAATGTATGGGAATGACGTGGGGAACACACTGAAGCGCTGTACTCGCTGATAAATAAATTTTAAATCGCCAAAAGGGGAAAATAATTCCGTCGCCATAGTGTCCAAGAGTAATGATGCTACTTACTGAAAATGAAATAAATAAATATATGTAAAAATGTGAGACCAGCTCTAGAAAAGAATATCCATGGCCACATCGAGGGAGCAATGAAACGAGAATAATTCACTCACATATGTTCACTTGCCATACGAGTGAATGGTAACCCTGTCCCTACCAGAAGCGAATTATTCTCAGCTATCATCTAGTTAGTGGTAAGGTGTAAATCAATTCGCACATTACTATCTTTGTTCTCTTTTCTTTTATCAGTCTCTCCTACAGTGATTTTATTATGTGAGAAACATAATACACGGTTGTTTGCTTTGTAAGGAGCTTTTATTACTTACGCAGGGAACGTTTTCAGGAGGGATGAGAGCATCAATCTCTGTATAAGAAAACTAAAAGGTATTAGCTGAAGTTAGTTATACCTCTAAATCTGTGCAGAACAAATGGAAGAAAATAAAATAAAAGAGCGATGAATAAATAAAACACTTCTAGGATATTAATTTAGCGTGAAACGCCAATTACAACAGTAGATGTTTTTCGAATGTAAGCAAGGTATGTGTAATAAAGGTGAGAAAAACAGCACTACTTAATTACATATTAGTTACAGAAACACATAAGGCAAATTGAAGATTCAAATTTAACACATTATTAATTTTTTATGGGTACATATAAAACATAGTTATCTTGTTCTATGTCATGAAGAAGATTCACGACAATATTACTTTTTCTTTACATTTTGTTTTTGTTTCTAACGTCTACAATTAGAATGATTATATCAAATGACGAAATAGTTGTTCCAGAAATTATCGAAGTTGAGACCATTTTTTATGAAGCTGTTTGCTACTATTTAATGTAAATCCTTTCGACGAGGTTTTACATTGACAGAGAATGAAATCACTGAAATTTATTACAATCACGCCACTACATGTAATTAATCAACCACTAGGTAACTCATATTAGCTAAACATGAACTAATTGAGAGCCATTTTATGTATTTAACGTTAAACAGTTTTCATGATGATAACAGTTAACAAAAACTGTTAAATAAACATTCTAGTTCACGAAGGATAGATCAAGTGTGTCTCTTTCTTACGTCTATGAGTCTGATTTTGTGTGTTTGAGTGGAACAAGTGTGATTCACTTGAAGCCTTTATATTCAGGCGTATTGTTTCAAAATTGTAATTGATGAATATTTTCTTGGCACCCGGATGGCAGTGTCTGAGACTTAATTTGCTTTGATGTAACAGCTGCGTGGCAGGTATACTGTCAGAATAATCAAGTAATGATTGGCCACATCTGTCTTGTTATTACGTATGTGGAAGCGTTCCTGATGGCTGACAGTTCTTGGTCCTTGTTTATCCTTAGATAGCCACCTTCTTTTTTTTTAAATTTGACGGTGTATTTTTACAGTCGTGAAGATGGGAACAAAATTTACACTGTGTACTGTAGAGTACTTCTATGTATTTTATGCCAGAATTATCAAAATTGAGTTAATAATTCCCTGTGGTTGGGAAACGATAGCCTTATGTATTGGATATGAGGTGTTATTCCAGTACAGTTGGAAAATGTCTGCAGTTCTGTTCGAGTTTAAGGGAATACCAAGTGCCGTGAATGGGAATTTGGATTGAGGAGGGAGGCGTGGTAGGGTAATCCGTTGTGCGAGGCTACTTGTGGCGCAGTGGTTAGTGCAAGTGCTTAATGAGCAGGAGACCTGTGGTTGAATACTAGCTTTGGTAGAAATTTCCATTTGTCGCTTCAGTCTGCATGTATACATCACAGATATTTGAGACTTGAAGAGGTCTATGGAGCCATATGGTTTGATTTTTCACCCTTATGTATTATTTGTCATGTAGTGTGTAGAGAAACTTTGTTTTTTGAAGTAGTTCAGAACTTCCTAAATCGGTTTGTATTCATCTTTTTCTGGGTGCCCTTTTTGTGGTTTATTTGTGTCTCTCTCCTCAATGTCTTTGTTTTTGTATCATTAATGTCATTCGCAGTCATAATATGTTTAGAATAAAAGAAGAGCTAAGAGATAAATCGGTTAGAACACTTATGCCTAAACACAAACGCTTTATCAGACAATTATCACATGCCATATAAAGAAACGTTGCAATGCATTCCTCGTGGGTGAAATGAAGTGTCTCTTCTTGTGCTTATTCTTTTTACTTTTATATATCTGGTTTTGTGTAATTTTGTAAAACGACGTGAATAAGCATTGTCCTAAATTTCGATGAATTCTTACGGTGGGTTGATGTACGACGCTTTTTTGAAAGATATTGTAAAGTTTCCACTTTGGCTGTTGTTTAAATTGATATATTATGAGTTGTTGACACCTACAGCATATGAGAATGGCCTGTAAGATCAAAACTGTACAAGTGTTTAAATAACGTAAATAAGTGTAAAAAACAAGCGGAGAGGAAACTCTACGATGTCTTTTAACAAGGTATCACACATCAACATACAGACAGAATTCTCCGAAATTTAGGGAAATGAGTGCAATGCTCTTCAACTCATTTTACAAAATTACACGATAACAGATATACATAAAAACAAATGAGCACAGAAAAAACATACTTAATTTCGCTCACAGCGAATGCAATATAACGTTTCGTAGTTTGGCAATACAGCGGATTGTCGTACAACTGCAGATAGGTGTGGAAATAGAGTTTTACATCACAAATATGTCGACTAACCATAAACTGACCCTTGCATTAACTATTAGATTAACAACGTATCCACTAACTAATTACTTTTAGTCTACTGAGACGCACCTATGACTCTGGTTGCTTGTGAGATTCAGGAGTGCAATAACACTGGAGATGCTTAACAAAAAAGAAAACGCTTCTCATAAAGAGAAAACAATAGTTAATTCAGTTTCAGGAAAATATTTTGTTGGGCTCTTCAGTACTCCTCTAAAAGCACAAAAGTGTCCTATTTAACGAGTATTGCGATAAAGTGGTAATAGAACAAAATAGTAGTGAACGCGTGTGTTAGTGGTTCGCGATCGGCGCCAGCCTCCATTTCGGAATGAGAAGAGTTGGTACATTGCCTGCAACATGAGATTTATTGCAACTTTCTGCGTGGGGGGAGCTGTCACGAAAGTCATTCATTTTGTTCATTATGGATTTATAGAGGTCACCGTGTCGATAGAATAGCGTTTTGAATTTATTTTCAATTTAAAAACTGTATATTGTTTCCAGAGGATAAGCATTCCTTCAAATAACTGAAATACTCGGTGATGTAAAGGTTTGTCTATCAATTCATGACAACAGCTATCTCTGTTTCGTTGTTAGGCGAACGTGTACAGAAAGAAACATTAAAGGAAGTACTATCCCCATTACGCTCCCTGAAACAAGTCACAAAGCTTTCTCCTTTATCTACATCTATATCTATATTCTGCAAGCCATCTTATTTTGTTGAGGAGGGTATTTTGTATTCCACTGTCATTTCCTCATCTTCCTATTCCAGCCGAGTATGCCGCACGGGAAGAACGACTGTTGGAAGTTTCGGTGTGAGCTCGAATCTCTATAAGGTTTCCTCCATGGTCTTTAAACGAGATATAGTAGGAGGAAGCAATAGACGGACTGATTCTTCACGGCGAGTACATTCTCGGAATTTCAACAGTAAAGCACTTTACTGATGCACAACGCCTCTTCTGTAGTGGCTGCTACTGGAGGCGGTTAAACATGTCCAAGACACTTTCGTTTGCTAAAGGAACATGTGACGAAACACGATGCTCTAATTGGGGTCGTATCTATTTCATCTATCAGTTCTGTCCGGTATGGATCCTAAGCTGACGAGCAGTATTCAAGTATTGGTTGATCGAAGGTTTTTTAAGCTACCTTCTTTGTTATTGAGCTCCCTCCATGACGATTTTTCGAATGAATTTCAGTCTGTCATACGTATTTTCTTGCGTCAAGAAACAAGGCGTCATGTTGAACACTGATAAGCGTTTTTGGTCTCGTGGACAACTTGTAAAGTCAATTAATTGTTTATTCACCCGAAGTCAGCAATAAGAATATTCCGTAAAGGCGATTACTGCAATCCTTACAGAAACCTGTTTAAGGAATTTTGAATTCGTACACCCTTTTCAAACTACACTTGTTCCATAAGGATTTTATGATATAAAAAATCATTTTTGACTGAAACTGTAATCCAACCACACCCAAAAAAAGACACAAAAATTATTTTCGTGAATACTTTTCCTCCTTTCTAGAGTCAGGACTAGAGTTTAATATACAGCTGCAAGGGATTCAACAAGTTCTCTTCTAACATAAAGCAATTCAAAATAAAATTAAAAACTTGTTTATTATCCGTTATTTCCACAGACTATCTGAATATCTAGACTTAAGAGCTCTTAAATTTCTCTTAGCTACCCGTGGTCTAGGGGTAGCGTCTTTGATTCATAATCAAAACGTCTTCGGTCCCGGGTTCGATCCCCGCCACTGCCATTGCCTAAATTTTGATAAATAATCAGCATTGGCGGCCGAAGACTTCCGGCATAAGAAGTCAGCCTCATTCTGCCAACGGTCTTGTCAAAGAGGGCGGAGGAGCGGATAGAGGTTCAGGGAAATCTCTTGTCATAGGGGTGGGAAATTGCCCCTAAAGGTGGAAGAATCAGCAATGATCAACGACATGAGGATGCAAAAGGCAATGGAAACCACTGCATTAAAGACACGTAACGTGTATCCACAGGACATGTGGCCTGTATTTGAAGAAGTGTCATGATGATCTCTCCATTGGCAAAAGATTCCGGAATAGTCCCCCATTCGGATCTCCGGGAGGGGACTGCCAGGGGGAAGGTTACCAAGAGAAAAAGATTGAATTATCAACGAAAGGATAACGTTCTACGAGCCGGGGCGTGGAATGTCAGAAGCTTGAACGTGGTAGGGAAACTAGAAAATTTGAAAAGGGAAATGCGAAGGCTCAATATAGATATAGTAGGGGTCAGTGAAGTGAAGTGGAAGGAAGACAAGGATTTCTGGTCAGATGAGTATCGGGTAATATCAACAGCAGCAGAAAATTGTATAACAGGTGTAGGATTCGTTATGAATAAGAAGGTAGGGCAGAGGGTGTGTTACTGTGAACAGTTCAGTGACCGGGTTGTTCTAATCAGAATCGACAGCAGACCAAAGCCGACAACGATAGTTCAGGTATAGATGACGACGTCGCAAGCTGAACAGATAGAGTAGGTGTATGAGGATATTGAAAGGGTTATGCAGTATGTAAAGGGGGACGAAAATCTAATAGTCATGGGCGACTGCGACTGGAATGCAGTTGTAGGGGAAGGAGTAGAAGAAAAGGTTACAGGAGAATACGGGCTTGGAACAAGGAATGAAAGAGGAGAAAGACTAATTGAGTTCTGTAACAGGTTTCAGCTAGTAATAGCGAATACCCTGTTCAATAATCACAAGAGGAGGAGGTATACTTGGAAAAGGCCGGGAGATACGGGAAGATTTCAATTAGATTACATCATGGTCAGACAGAGATTCCGAAATCAGATACTGGATTGTAAGGCGTACCCAGGAGCAGATATAGACTCAGATCACAATATAGTAGTGATGAAGAGTAGGCTGAAGTTAAAGACATTAGTCAGGAAGAATCAATCCGCAAAGAAGTGGGATACGGAAGTACTAAGGAATGACGAGATACGTTTGAAGTTCTCTAACGCTATAGATACAGCAATAAGGAATAGCGCAGTAGGCAGTACAGCTGAAGAGGAATGGACATCTCTAAAAAGGCCATCACAGAAAATGGGAAGGAAAACATAGGTACAAAGAAGATAGCTGCGAAGAAACCATGGGTACCAGAAGAAATACTTCTGTTGATTGATGAAAGGAGGAAGTACAAACATGTTCCGGGAAAATCAGGAATACAGAAATACAAGTCGCTGAGGAATGAAATAAATAGGAAAAGCAGGGAAGCTAAGACGAAATGGCTGCAGGAAAAATGTGAAGACATCGAAAAAGATATGATTGTCAGAAGGAGTCAAAACAACCTTTGGTGACATTAAAAGCAACTGTGGTAACATTAAGAGTGCAACGGGAATTCCACTGTTAAATGCAGAGGATAGAGCAGATAGCTGGAAAGAATACATTGAAAGCCTCTATGAAGGGGACGATTTGTCTGATGTGATAGAAGAAGAAACAGGAGTCGATTTAGAAGAGATAGGGGATCCAGTATTAGAATCGGAATTTAAAAGAACTTTGGAGCACTTACGGTCAAATAAGGCAGAAGGGATAGATAACATTCCATCAGAATTTCTAAAACCATTGGGCTAAAATGGCTCTGTGCACTATGGGACTTAACTTCTGAGGTCATCAGTCCCCTAGAACTTAGAACTACTTAAACCTAACTGACCTAAGGACATCACACACATCCATGCCCGAGGCAGGATTCGAACCTGCGACCGTAGCGGTCGCGCGGTTCCAGACTGAAGCGCGTTTAACCGCACGGCCACACCGGCCGGCAAAACCATTGGGGCAAGTGGCAACAAAACGACTATTCACGTTGGTGTGTAGAATACATGAGTCTGGCGATATACCATCTGACTTTCGGAAAAGCATCATCCACACAATTCCGAAGAAGGCAAGAGCTGACAACTGCGAGAATTATCGCACAATCAGCTTAAGAGCTCACGCATCGAAGATGCTTACAAGAATAATATACAGAAGAATGGAAAAGAAAATTGAGAATGCGCTAGGCGACGATCAGTTTGGCTTTAGGAAAAGTAAAAGGACGAGAGAGGCAATTCTGACGTTACGGCTAGTAATGGAAGCAAGGCTAAAGAAAAATCAAGACACTTCCATAGGATTTGTCGACCTGGAAAAAGGGTTCGACAATATAAAATGGTGCAAGCTGTTCGAGATTCTGATAAAAGTATGGGTAAGCTATAGGGAGAGACGAGTCATATACAATATGTACAACAACCAAGAGGGAATAATAAGAGTGGACGATCAAGAACGAAGTGCTCATATTAAGAAGGGTGTAAGACAAGGCTGTAGCCTTTCGCCCCTACTCTTCAATCTGTACATCGAGGAAGCAATGATGTAAATAAAAGAAAGGTTCAGGAGTGGAATTAAAATACAAGGATATCAATGATACGATTCGCTGATGACATTGCTATCCTGAGTGAAAGTGAAGAAGAATTACATGATCTGCTGAACGGAATTAACAGTCTAATGGGTACACAATATGGTTTGAGAGTAAATCGGAGAAAGACGAAGGTAATGAGAAGTAGTAGAAATGAGAACAGCGAGAAACTTAACATCAGGAGTGATGGTCACGAAGTCAATGAAGTTAAGGAATTCTGCTACCTAGGCAGTAAAATAACCAATGACGGACGGAGCAAGGAGGGCATCAAAAGCAGACTCGCTATGGCAAAAAAGGCATTTCTGGCCAAGAGAAGTCTACTAGTATTAAATACCGGCCTTAATTTGAGGAAGAAATTTCTGAGGATGTCTGGAGTGCAGCATTGTATGGTAGTGAAACATGGACTGTGGGAAAACCGGAACAGAAGAGAATCGAAGCATTTGAGATGTGGTGCTATAGACGAATGTTGAAAATTAGGTGGACTGATAAGGTAAGGAATGAGGAGGTTCTACGCAGAATCGGAGAGGAAAGAAATATGTGGAAAACGCTGATAAGGAGAAGGGACAGGATGATAGGACATCTGCTAAGACATGATGGAATGACTTCCATGGTACTAGAGGGAGCTGTAGAGGGCAAAAACTGTAGAGGAAGACAGAGCTTGGAATACGTCAAGCAAATAATTGAGGACGTAGGTTGCAAGTGCTACTCTGAGATGAAGAGGTTAGCACAGGAAAGGAATTCGTGGCGGGCCGCATCAAACCAGTCAGTAGACTGATGACCAAAAGAAAACGTAGCAGTTATCGGTATTCACTATAAGGCTGCACGACAGACAATAATATACTGTAAAGGCACTCAGTATTTGCAGATAAGGGCAATTATTTTCTTTGGAAAATACTAATGAAATCAAGGTAATACTAACCTAAAGTTGTGTGTAAGGGCATATTATAATTTTGAACACTATCGAATTTCATAGAGTTTCCCATGGCTAAGGATTCTCACAAAGTAAAACAGAGTTATTCAGAGGGAGCCAGAAACAGGTTTTTCAAGATCAGTTACAGAAAATAAACAACTGTCCTCTCGTAAGTAGCGGTGTATGTAATTGCTGTCATACAAAACAACTTTACTACTGAAAATAACAGAATACACTAATTAAATCCCGTAGCACGTCTGTGTAAGTGAAGAGGTAGCCTTGTCTCGTAGTGCTACCTTTTTATACTAGAGTTTCAGAAAAGTCATGAAAATAAAAGAATAATAATTCTTTTTTGTAGAGTTCGGTTTGTTCAAAACTTTCATGTCGCAGTAAGAAACGCAAACGAGTTTACTGGAGCTGGTGACGAAACAAAAGCCTGGTAACGAAACAAAAGCCCTTGAGAATTTATTGCAGTGCAAGAGACAAAATAGAACTTCTGAATTTACATGGATTTTAGTAAATCATAGAAATAACGCCTGTAAATACACTCCTGGAAATTGAAATAAGAACACCGTGAATTCATTGTCCCAGGAAGGGGAAACTTTATTGACACATTCCTGGGGTCAGATACATCACATGATCACACTGACAGAACCACAGGCAAATAGACACAGGCAACAGAACATGCACAATGTCGGCACTAGTACAGTGTATATCCACCTTTCGCAGCAATGCAGGCTGCTATTCTCCCATGGAGACGATCGTAGAGATGCTGGATGTAGTCCTGTGGAACGGCTTGCCATGCCATTTCCACCTGGCGCCTCAGTTGGACCAGCGTTCGTGCTGGACGTGCAGACCGCGTGAGACGACGCTTCATCCAGTCTTAAACATGCTCAATGGGGACAGATCCGGAGATCTTGCTGACCAGGGTAGTTGACTTACACCTTCTAGAGCACGTTGGGTGGCACGGGATACATGCGGACGTGCATTGTCCTATTGGAACAGCAAGTTCCCTTGCCGGTCTAGGAATGGTAGAACGATGGGTTCGATGATGGTTTGGATGTACCGCGCACTATTCAGTGTCCCCTCGACGATCACCAGTGGTGTACGGCCAGTGTAGGAGATCGCTCCCCACACCATGATGCCGGGTGTTGGCCCTGTGTGCCTCGGTCGTATGCAGTCCTGATTGTGGCGCTCACCTGCACGGCGCCAAACACGCATACGACCATCATTGGCACCAAGGCAGAAGCGACTCTCATCGCTGAAGACGACACGTCTCCATTCGTCCCTCCATTCACGCCTGTCGCGACACCACTGGAGGCGGGCTGCACGATGTTGGGGCGTGAGCGGAAGACGGCCTAACGGTGTGCGGGACCGTAGCCCAGCTTCATGGAGACGATTGTGAATGGTCCTCGCCGATACCCCAGGAGCAACAGTGTCCCTAATTTGCTGGGAAGTGGCGGTACGGTCCCCTACGGCACTCTGTAGGATCCTACGGTCTTGGTGTGCATCCGTGCGTCGCTGCGGTCCGGTCCCAGGTCGACGGGCACGTGCACCTTCCGCCGACCACTGGCGACAACATCGATGTAATGTGGAGACCTCACGCCCCACGTGTTGAGCAATTCGGCGGTACGTCCACCCGGCCTCCCGCATGCCCACTATACGCCCTCGCTCAAAGTCCGTCAACTGCACATACGGTTCACGTCCACGCTGTCGCGGCATGCTACCAGTGTTAAAGACTGCGATGGAGCTCCGTATGCCACGGCAAACTGGCTGACACTGACGGCGGCGGTGCACAAATGCTGCGCAGCTAGCGCCATTCGACGGCCAACACCGCGGTTCCTGGTGTGTCCGCTGTGCCGTGCGTGTGATCATTGCTTGTACAGCCCTCTCGCAGTGTCCGGAGCAAGTATGGTGGGTCTGACACACCGGTGTCAATGTGTTCTTTTTTCCATTTCCAGGAGTGTATTATTAACATCGAGGATGTAAAGATGCGTTGTCATGCCGTAATCCAAGACCATTACTGGGAAAATAGTGTTTTGTCCATCCTAACCAACATTTAAAATGCTTGGATGACCGAAGCCAGCTGTACAGGTGACAGCACGATCCAGCTGAGATACGTACGTTGGTAACTCAAAACATTATGACCACTGCACACTTTGGCGTTGGATGCTGCCTGATGACGTTGCGGGCACTTGATGCGGTAACAAAAGTATGTAAGCGGAACAGACACGAACGGGGCCGCACATGGAGAAATCCAATCAGATAAGCGACTTTGACCAAGTGTAGATTATTATTACGTAGATTCGGCGAATGAGTATTTCGAAAACGACGAAGCTGGTCGAATGTTCATGTGCTACTGTCGTGAGCATCTACGGAAAGAGGTAGAAGGACAATGAAACTACCACTAGGCGCTAAATGGTTCTACATCCACGACCCTTCACAGAACGTGGGGTTCGGAGGCTCGTTTGCTCTGTAAAGTAGGATCCTAAGGAGCACAATGCTGGGGCACACACAAGTTTTTCGGAGCACACTGTTCATAATACAATGCTGAACATGCAGCTCCGCAGCAGAGCACCCCTACGTGTTCACATGTTGATACAACGACCTCGTCAGTTACGATTTCAGTGGCCAAGGGACGATGCAGATTCGACCGTCGATCACTGGCTCTTCGGGTGAATCACAGTTTTGCTACAGTAGGTCGCTGGAACAAATGCCGTCATCGAGGTTGAAAAGGGCGCCGAAACGTGCAGCATACCAAAAGACAGAGACTGGTGGGAGCAGTATTATGTTATAGGAGACATTCTTCTGCGCTGGGTTGGGACCTTTGGTAGTAATCGAAGACACGCTGACACCTGCGATTCACCTGCTTGCCTTCATGCTTGATGTCTTCCTCGACAGCGATGTCTTCTTCCAGCTGCAAATTTGCCTGACTTAAATCCCGTGGAACCCATATGGGTCGCCATCACTGCATATGCAAATCAGCGGCCCGTTACTTACGTGAATTACATGACCTGCGCGTAGACATCCACAAACCTACCAACGAACTGTCGGATCCCTGATACGTAGAAGCAGTGATGCATTTCTTTCCAAGGACGGGCAAACAAGCTAGCAGGTGGTCATCATATTTTGGCTCAGCGGTGTATATGGTATTGTAACTGCACGGTTACCAGATAAAGGGAAGCGGTAAAAAAACGATTCCATCTCTTGAAAGAAGACCATATCTCAAACAACCGTTGAACGGGTCACCATACTAGGCAACACTGGAGTAAATTTATAATAAAAATAGAGGAATTCAACAGAAATAATGTGGAATGAGCAGAAAGTGGATTCTTCACAACAAAACCAGGTGAAAGTCCATTTATGATAAGTCCGATGTTAATATTCCTTTTTTAATTATCAGTGAAAGCTCAGCTTACAAATTTATTCCGACCCCGGGAAGAGAACGTTTTATCACCAGCTTCAGAATTTTCCGCACTTGCGTCCACAATTTTTTTTTTTTTGTTATTGTTATGGACGAGGATGCACGAAGGAGAAACTAATAAACTATACAGTGCCTTAGGTCTGAATCGAATGAACCCGCTCGATATTCGGATCTCTCCTCCACAACGCAGATTTATTTGATAAACTGCGCGCAAGGGAATGGAAATGCGTTGACTCTGACAAGTGAACTATAGGTGTGATTCTTCCTGAAATTAATAGCGACCAAGGAATCCGTGCGAAACCTTCGCACTTTTATGGTTTTAAATAATGACATTATTTGCAATAGGTGAAGTCACGGGGATAAGGGCAGCTGTAGGAATAAAGAGAAAAACATCTTGGAAAATGAAAGAACTACATGAAATAAAAATCATGCATTTATGATACATCATCATTTATACGTGCATTTCCATGCACAAATTTTTTTTACAAACTTCTGTACAAATCATTACAGTACCTCGGTGTAAACGACACTTGACGTGTGAATAGAATCTTCATGTACTTCTCGTTGCTTTCAGGGATACAAAATGTTGGCTGATTTAGTTACTCTTGAAAAGGCGAGTAAAGACGGGATTTCGTAAATACAATCTCTCCCTTTGAAGAGTTTGTCCCTGTGAGTTGTTTATACTAATCGTAAACGCAATTTTAATTGGCAACTGACTTCTTGTTATTTGATAAGACACTGTTTGATCAGACGGTGTTAAGTTTATCCCTGATATTACAGCAGTTTTCCCGGTGTCAATCAGCTGGACACTAATCGTAAATTAATTGAGTGTTACAAAAATGCGTGCACCACTGACTAAGCCCTGTTTAGCGTTCAGGTTCCTTATCAACATGACGATAGTGTTTTTCTTTGGTATAAGTTTTTGACTTGGTAATCCTGACGGATAATGAATGTAAGAACTTTATAGGATGTTTGTCGTTTCGGAAGGTGTATTTGTTTGAAAACGTCAGCTCGCACGACGGGCGAAGATAATGGACTACTGCAGTAGTCTCGGTTATTATCTGCCACAATGCTGTGTACGAATTATCCAGTCGGTAGGTACTTTCAAAAAACAAAATGGTAAAACTAATAATATAACATGAAAAGGAGGTCTCCTATTAGGGATTAATAACTTAGCTTCGTAAAATGTAGGTACGAAGGTGGCCATCCATGAAGGCTTTATGACTGTGATATTTAAAAGTCTCTTTTATGTTTATATTTTCCAAAAATAGTAAGTTTTACCGCAGAATCGATATGCAGTGTCAGAAGCCGTTTAAAAAACCTTTCTAATGCGGCTCATTCATCCCTGTACAATTACTATGTGTTGAGAAAAAGGGGTGGTGACTTAAGAAAAAAAATATATATATGATAACAGTTGCAAAGGGGTTCATCTTTGTATATTGAATAGAAAATCGGTGACTTGGACCACCATTTATTGCAAAATAATCCACAGAAGCACAGCCCAAGATGAACATACTTAATAGTTAGCTCCCTCACACACTGGAGATGAGTAAAAGTCGGAGCTTAAAATCCATATAATTAAATACTTTTGAAACTGAGGAGTAGAGACCATGGGGAAGGGAAGAAAATAATCTGGTAACTAACTCATCAAGTCATTCAAGTAAATTAGGTACATGTCTTTGCACTGGACGTGATAACTGCATCGTTCTGGTGGGATAAGGAAAGCACACGCAGGAACCCAAATGGTTAACCATTGACTTCCAGAGTGAAACGTAGAACGAGATCCCTTGTTCTCAAATCGCGCCTGCTCCTGCTTAATCGCTTACATGTCTCCTAGCTTTGCAGTCAGAACTAACCCAGATTAAGAGGCGAAAAGATGGGTTGAAACATCAGCAACTGCAGAAGGCATCTGTGGTGCAGGTGTTGGTCACGACCCCCATAGGGGTTAAGTTACTTGCCCTGGTCATCGTCCGACGAGTACTGCTTTACTTCGCGTCCTCACCAACAGGAACGCTTTTCTTCGTGTCCAGCACAAGACTCAAAAGGACGCTCCTGCACCACATAGCAAATACATTGCTCTATATTCTCGAACGTATATTATTATTTGAGTCAGTCGCTTAATTCGTCAGTTTAAATAAATTTACAACAAGCTGGTGAAACACCCTCAGCCTTGAAGCTCTGACCGAAGGGAGGAAACTTGCATTGCAGCCCATATGAAAGGTGATGCCAATTTCCCCACAATGGGTAGTTATTAATTCACCGCCCAATCAATGAGTGTTCTACACTCCTGGAAATTGAAATAAGAACACCGTGAATTCATTGTCCCAGGAAGGGGAAACTTTATTGACACATTCCTGGGGTCAGATACATCACATGATCACACTGACAGAACCACAGGCACATAGACACAGCCAACAGAGCATGCACAATGTCGGCACTAGTACAGTGTATATCCACCTTTCGCAGCAATGCAGGCTGCTATTCTCCCATGGAGACGATCGTAGAGATGCTGGATGTAGTCCTGTGGAACGGCTTGCCATGCCATTTCCACCTGGCGCCTCAGTTGGACCAGCGTTCGTGCTGGACGTGCAGACCGCGTGAGACGACGCTTCATCCAGTCCCAAACATGCTCAATGGGGGACAGATCCGGAGATCTTGCTGGCCAGGGTAGTTGACTTACACCTTCTAGAGCACGTTGGGTGGCACGGGATACATGCGGACGTGCATTGTCCTGTTGGAACAGCAAGTTCCCTTGCCGGTCTAGGAATGGTAGAACGATGGGTTCGATGACGGTTTGGATGTACCGTGCACTATTCAGTGTCCCCTCGACGATCACCAGTGGTGTACGGCCAGTGTAGGAGATCGCTCCCCACACCATGATGCCGGGTGTTGGCCCTGTGTGCCTCGGTCGTATGCAGTCCTGATTGTGGCGCTCACCTGCACGGCGCCAAACACGCATACGACCATCATTGGCACCAAGGCAGAAGCGACTCTCATCGCTGAAGACGACACGTCTCCATTCGTCCCTCCATTCACGCCTGTCGCGACACCACTGGAGGCGGGCTGCACGATGTTGGGGCGTGAGCGGAAGACGGCCTAACGGTGTGCGGGACCGTAGCCCAGCTTCATGGAGACGGTTGCGAATGGTCCTCGCCGATACCCCAGGAGCAACAGTGTCCCTAATTTGCTGGGAAGTGGCGGTGCGGTCCCCTACGGCACTGCGTAGGATCCTACGGTCTTGGCGTGCATCCGTGCGTCGCTGCGGTCCAGTCCCTGGTCGACGGGCACGTGCACCTTCCGCCGACCACTGGCGACAACATCGATGTACTGTGGAGACCTCACGCCCCACGTGTTGAGCAATTCGGCGGTACGTCCACCCGGCCTCCCGCATGCCCACTATACGCCTTCGCTCAAAGTCCGTCAACTGCACATACGGTTCACGTCCACGCTGTCGCGGCATGCTACCAGTGTTAGAGACTGCGATGGAGCTCCGTATGCCACGGCAAACTGGCCGACACTGACGTCGGCGGTGCACAAATGCTGCGCAGCTAGCGCCATTCGACGGCCAACACCGTGGTTCCTGGTGTGTCCGCTGTGCCGTGCGTGTGATCATTGCTTGTACAGCCCTCTCGCAGTGTCCGAAGCAAGTATGGTGGGTCTGACACACCGGTGTCAATGTGTTCTTTTTTCCATTTCCAGGAGTGTATTTCCTGCGCGAAAAACTGGGACCGATAGCCTCCAAGTATTTGTGAAACTCAGGACCAGGCCTAAATGTGCGAAATTGCGCTCCACGTCCTCTGCAAGCGCTTCGCTATTGTCCAAAATACTACCAAAATTTTCCAGAAGGTCCCTCTCTGGTCGCCGGACCGGCGCCATCCGCTATACCACGACATTCTGAAGCAAGCCTCATGGGTGCACAGTTGTCCTACAACAGCTCCCAAAATGTTATCTGCACCTCGCACAACTACCCACAATTTCTGGAGGCATTCCATGCTCTTGGCAATGCGGCTCCATTCGCGGCAGCGAGGGCAGGCTGCCAGCAGACGCCGGGACTGTTGAGCGAAATATCACAATTATATAACACTGTTGTATAACCTGTGTATCAAGTGAATGAACTGTTAATTGATTATAATCACACGTCAGTGAAGTGAATACTTGTTAGCCAGAGACAATGAGCAGTGACATTTTATGCGCTGTGAAACATATTATAGTTTGCTACATTCATCTGTTTTTGTTTATTGTGGAGAGATTGTTATGTATTATCTGGGAGAAAGAATCTGTATTGGTATAGAACGTATATTGCTTTAGTACTAAGATTGGATCATAGAATTCCTATAAACGTCCATCGTCAACCGTTATGGTGATGGCTTTCACCATAACGACGAGTAATTATTATTTTTAAAATTATAGTAAGCTTTAAGAGATATAGTGCATGCTACTGGTGCGAGGCGGACTTAGACGGCAAGGAACCTGCAGTCACACAGCAGTTACACGACACGAAATTGGCGCTCTCGACATTGCAGTGAGCATAGCTCGAGCGTAACCACACAAGTAGATACTACGCAACTGAAGCATAATAAGAAGATGTTTCAGAGACATGAAAATACTTCTCCCGTTCACTACAACAGCAAAATTACGCACATGAACGTATTTTTACGTCACGTTTAAGAATAGGGAGGGGAGGATACTAAATCAGCATTGGGTGGGGGGAGGTTGGGCCACCCATGAACTGGTGACACTGTCCCTGCCCACTCTGCACTACAGGATTGTTTAGACGCTGCCAGCCTGCCCACAGCCTCATCACGACTTAGAAAAACACTAACCAGATCGACATACAAATCAATGCTCAATTACCGGATAATATTTTGTTAGACGTAGGTTGTAAACTTTGCAGTCATCATGTAAGATTAAGTGGACATCAAAACCCCCATTGTGCTAACACAAAAAAGGGAAAAGAATCTATCTCTCGACTAAGTAACTGTAACTTTTAATTAAAATGAGACTCGTAGGCGGGTTCCAGCCCGATGTATTTCAATTTACTGTTTGGAAACAGGTCATTATCTGCAACCACTCATGGTCCATCCTGTAATAAGGTGACGAATGCTCAGACATCGGAAGATTTTTATGAGTACCGCTGTCCAGGAAGGTATTTCAAAAGCAAGTTAGTAGATGGGAAAGATAATTTTGTGATTATCTGTCTGAACGATCAAGGGGAAAACTGTAGGCTACTATGCCAGCTTGTGCTTTCTCTTGTCGCAGCCGCCCATTGAGGTTCACTAGGCGTGCCGTCCGTTATATATAAAACTAAGATACAGTTACTCATGCGATGATTGGAAAATTTAAAATAATAGAAATTAATCTGAAGGTTATAATACAAACGATGAGTATGTGATAGTTACATATAATATGCTGAGGACAAGCCACTTTTGATGGCTACACAGGACAGTATGCCATCATTTTTACAAAGTAGTTGCACTATCCTCCTGAATTCCGACTACGAGACAATGGCTGGTTACACTTCGATCTTATTCTTGGAATAGCAAGTAGTGAACTGTACTTAGCACACAGCTGAACAAAAGGCAGACTGAACTAATAAAATATATACTGCATCAGTCTTAGTCTATAGTCAGATATATCTACTGATGGATGTCAGATGACTCAACCAAGCAGACAACACCTGCATACGCACAAACTGTCATAATGACATACAGCGCAAACTCCGCTGCAGAATGAAAATTTGATTCTGGAAACGTCTTACAGTCTGTAGCTAAGAAATGTCTCTACAATATTCTGTCTTGCAGGAGTGCTAGTCTTGTAAGTTTCGCACGAGAACTTCTGTGAAGTTTGAAAGGTAGGAGACGAGGTACTGGTGGAATTAAACTGTGAGGAGGGGTCGTCAGACGTATTTGGGTAGCTCAGTCGCTTTTCCCCGAAAGGCAAAGGTCACGAGTATGAGTCTCGGTCCGGCATGAACTTTGAATCTAACCGGAAGTTTCGTTAAAAACATGTTTGTTGCACCACATAAATGACGAATGTTCAGTTTACATTTCTCAGCCAATGTCACAATATCATTAAATTTAGCATTGTAATCATTTAACCTGTAATATTGTGTCGTTTAATTATTTATTATGCTTAACACTGTCCATTGTGTAAAGTGTAATTTCAACGTTAAGAAGCAAGTTTGATGCGCACTACTCTATGCAAGTGGATTATATCTTTGTTTATAATGTTTGGATGTGTGTCCCTTTCCGATGCTATTCAGTTGTCTCCTGAATATGGCCCAATAAGCCGAAAATTGGTTTGAAATAAATATAAATCAGTAGAGCAAAAAGAGTGTATGTTCTTCTTATTTAACCTTTAAGTATTACTATATTCCCAGCTCAAAAATTACTCTGATGCCACAACAGATACATGTGCCTTATTATGTCTCACTGTAGCTTCAAAAAACAGAATTCGAAAAAAGCTTAAAACTATGAAACCTTAATTGTTTATTATTTAATTGGCTCTTGGTGATTTCTTCATGTTACGTCATTTCCCAGACAAAAATATACAAGGGAAAATCATAAAGTTTTAATTACCATATCACAACCGAACAAAGCGAAACTTTGTCCTCCATTCAGCGTCAATAAAGTATTAATTTATTTCGAATTCTTGCCTGGGATGCAAAAGAAGATACTTGAGTGCAGCTTACACGTCGCGTTTAGCAGTGAAGATTAGTGCCGACTGCCAAACGAGATTGGATACTGTAGGAAGACAGAATACCTACGTACTTACAGCCAATTTTGGAGGAATTTATCGACTAACAGCTGGAAGATGAAATAATTGAAGAAAGTAATAGTGCATTGTGGGTAGGAATAGTCGTCGTGCCAAACACTCAACGGATGGAACACGAAAATATAGGTTTATTTGTGATTACAGACATCTAAATGCGAAAACCATAGCGGATATCCAACCTATGTCAAACATAACAGAAACCTGGAACCATTTAGAACTTTGCTAACATTTCCCAACAATGGATTGAGGAATGGTTACTATCAGATAAAGGTTGCACCGCAGGGTCGCCAGAAATCAGCGTTTTCGTCATCCTGGGTAAACTACAGAAGAATGCAATTCCGATTAAAAATTCACGTGCAACGCCTCCGAGATTGTTGGACGGAGTACTCAGAAGTTTAAAACCACGGAAAGCTTGGAGCTTTTCGACAACATAAAATTGCTCAAATGGCTCTGACACCGAGCGAGGTGGCGCAGTGGCTAGCACACTGGACTCACATTCGAGAGGATGACAGTTCAATACCGCGTCCGGCCATCCTGATTTAGGTTTTCCGTGATTTCCCTAAATCGCTCCAGGCAAATGCCGGGATGGTTCCTTTGAAAGGGCACGGCCGACTTCCTTCCCCGTCCTGCCCTAATCCGCAGACACCGATGACCTCGCTGGTTGGTCTCTTCCCCCATACAACCCAACCCAACCCCCAAATGGCTCTGAGCACTATAGGACTTAACATCTGAGGTCATCAGTCCGCTAGAACTTAGAACCACTTAATCCTAACTAACCCAAGCACATCACACACACATCCATTCCCCGAGGCATGCCCGAAGCGCCTAGCGCTCGGCCACAACTGCCGACTTTTCGACGACATAATCGTCTATGGGAGTGACATGGAACAGCATATGCAGCGATTAAGGGAAGTATTCCTAAGGTTAAAAAGCAGCGACGTTAACACTGAACACAGAAAAGCTTAATATTATGATGTATTGGGTAGCATGCCTAGGTCATTTCGCAAGTAATCTTGGGGTAACGACAAATCTGAGAGTAGTCAGAGCTATACGTGAATTTCCTGTACCAGAATCTGTAAAGTAGTTGCAGTCGTTCTTACGAGTTGCGAACTGTGACCGCCGGTTCGTTAAAGGATTTGCGGATATTGTCAGGTTGTTGACACAGTTTTTAAAAAAGTTTACTAAATTTGTGAGGTCAGAGGAGTGCCAGCATGATTTTAACGAGCTAAAGGAAGCTTTAACATCGAGTTATTGGTATTTTCGGATTTCAACAGAAAATCTATTTTATCATGCGATGCATCAGGCCAAGCAGAACATCCGGTAGCTTTTGTAAAATTTGCAGAAAGAAATTATTCAATAACGAAGAAAGAGATGGTAAGTCTTAAATAATGGTTCAAATGGCTCTGAGCACTATGGGACTCAACTGCTGTGGTCATCAGTCCCCTAGAACTTACAACTACTTCAACCTAACTAACCTAAGGACATCACACACATCTATGCCCGAGGCAGGATTCGAACCTGCGACCGTAGCAGTCGCACGGTTCCGGACTGCGCGCCTAGAACCGCGAGACCACCGCGGCCGGCGGTAAGTCTTATTTATGGAATCACATATTTCAAATGTTATCTGTTCAGTAAAAAGTTTAGATTAATAAGAGACCATTCGGCATTAAAGTGGTTGTTGGGGTTAAAGGATCCTTCTAGTAGGTTGACGCGATGGGTGGGCTAGTGGATATCGAAGTCAAGCAGAAACCTGTGAAGAAACACGGAAATGCGGATAGCTTAAGTAGAAAAGTAACAGTATCATGTATTCAGGGTAATGAGTATAAGGAATGGCAAACCGCACAGAGAGCGGATGACGGAAGTGAGCAGTATTTTATGGAGTCATAGTTTGTATGCAGGATTGATGGCTATGCAGAGAAACCAAGTTGGGACCGTGGGTAGTGGTACCAGCGAAGCTAAGGAACAGAGTGCTTCAAGAAGGCCAAGGTCCCATATTACCGGGTAAGGAGGTTGCAGACCTACCAACAGAAGAGTAGGGATTGGTGGAGGAATAGGCACACGGACGTAAATCAGTATGTGCGGAGTTGCATACAGTATGCAGAGAGAACAGATTTTTGTTGAACAAGAGAACCATTGCAGAGGTTACCTGAAGCATTAGCACAATTCGAATTTCTGGAAACAGATGTTTTAGGTTGTAAGAGGTATGTGCTATATGCGCTGCCTGCAATAGGCTTGGCATAGTAGAGTCTCTGACCAGAGAGCAGTATGTAGTTAGTTGTCGCTTGTCGCTTGTGTGCAGTAGTCTGCAGTAGTCGGCGCGTGTCTGCGCTTGTGTGCGGTCTGCTCTGGTCGGGACTCTGGAAGATGAGTATTATTATAGAAGGTAAAGAAGCAGCCTTGCGCATATCTAGTAATGTATGTTAACTGTCATCCAATTTCTTTTAAAAAAATGCCCCAATAATAATTTTTATAATATAAAGTAATTTTTTTAAAAAAAGCATTCATTTCAATTTAAAGATTTTATCGAATGCATGATAATTCCTTTCACGAATCACAAACCATAGGCCAGCATTGCACGGAGCTGTGCCGAAAATTTTTTGGGTAAGAGCAGATATATTCGCAGTTTTTATTGAGGTAAGAATTTCTTTTTATTCAGAATACAGGGCCGAGGCGCAGCGCTGCGCTGCTGTCGTCCTAAAATTTACCAGGTTACTGAATTTTTATATTATTTTTCGGTTTAGGAGTTTTTCTGTTTCGAACGTAACATAAAATGAGAAAAGAATTTTCTGGGTACATTAAATGTGAATGCATTTCTGCACGGTGATTATAAATGGGAACCAATTTTGTTTAGAGGTTACAATACTTAAAATTCATTTAATTATTATTTCTGTGGGGAGGTTCATATTATTTTTATTATTTTGTGGGGAGGTTACACTTGGCGGCATCCAGCCAGGATCGTATTTCTTTGTGAATCTTCTGAAAAGTAGTCATATATCTGCTCTTATTTACTTAAACTGGCGCAACGCATTTACTAATTTGTCACTCTTACTTTCACAGATAATCGGAAATTTGTTGCTATTTGTTGTAATTGTTTGTTCTATTTCGCTTTGTCTTTGTTTCATTTGAGCTTAATTTTGATTAGTGAAAATGCCGCGAAAAACTGTTAACAGTACATCGCGATGTGCAATGAGTGAAATAGCCGAGTCGAATAATTTGACCGATAATATTTGCGACACTCAGTGTAATGGTGACAATCCTCCATTTACAGACAATCAGTGCGTACCGACCACTAGTAATGATTTTGATCCTAATGATGAACTAATAAATTCAATTGTGTCCTCTGTTAAATTAACGACAATTGATGACGCGGGACGATCTGTTACAATGAACGCTGCCCGGTTTCACACACCCGGTTTGCAAAATTAGAATTGTGAACAGATAAATTTTTCTGACGAAAATGAACAGTGTAATCAGAATACGTCAGATTTATTTAATTCCGGTGTCGTGACCAACAGTGCACATTCGATTGGCAAACATTTTCAAAAGTCGCAGAATAACCAAATGGTTACACAAAACGTGACAATTGCAGGTATGCCATCAAACAGCACAGAGAATACAGTAGGTAATATTGGCTTGGATCAAATTATGGCAGTATTGCTACAACGGAATGAATATTTCAAACAACTTAAGGAATCGTACAAACAACTTAATGAAAAATACGACAAACTTCATGAATCGTGCAAACAATTAAATGAAAGTGTCAAACAGCGGAATGAAATACTAGATAACCATTTCAAACAGTCGAATGAAAAGCACGACAACCTTAATGAACAGAACGAACAACATAGTGAGCAGATTACAGCCGTTACCGCGCAATGTCATGATACTAAAGAACAATTACGTGACGAAACTGAGGCTTGTGTTAAGAATAGTAGTGAAGAAATTAGATCTGTTGCACAAGAATTAAGTAATACACATGCAGTCACAACAGAACCACTTAGAGATGAAATTAATGCAGTCACTGAACAACGTTCAGAAAACGCAACACAGATACACGACGAGTTTAATTTAAAGTCACCAGAATTTTCACACACTCTGGATACGGAAGTCGATAAGAAATTTGAACAACAGAACAGCCAAATTGACGAATATTAAAGTAACAGAGATGAAAAATGTTTCAGTCAATAACACGCCACAGTATATGGCACATTCCGAACATTTGTCACACTCACACAGCCAGTGTAACTTACGTAATTTACAGAGACCACACGACTTAGAATATGAAGTGACACAGACAAACAGATTCTTATGCAATCCTGAACCTGGTTCACACATTCAGAGACGGTAACGTTGATTATAAGCAATTTTTATCCGTAAGAAAATCTAAGGTATTTAAAAATGACAGAGTACAGGTACACGCTTTGAACTGGATACGACAATTTGCTCTTGAGTTTTCACCGGCATTGCCTGTAACGCAGAAGCTAAAATTTATTTGTAGCGCGTAATTGACCTCAGGGGATTCATTACGCTTTAATGAATATGTGCCGTAGCATGCACAGGGCCCCGAGTCGTAGTAGTGCTATTTCATCTTTAGTTTTCTGCACTGCTGCCTTCTCTTCTACTATCCTTTATATCTGTTAAAACAGCTCTTCATCTATCGATCTATCTAGGATTAAGAAACGTGTAAAGAAAACCTGATACGACAAGTTATACCGAAAGTGACAGTTTTCATTAGACGCTCCAGAAATGACAACCATGACAACTTTAATAGCAGACAAAAATTTAATCATCAGTATGTGTACAATTATCAGCAACAGCGAACGCATTTTGGTAACAATAGAGGTTTTTCACCGCAACAGCATGAAAGCCAACCGGTTAGCATACCTAACCAAAAATGTAATGTACAAGGTCAACCAAGCTTTAATGTTTCGCCGCCTGCACGTATAGCATCAGCTCCAACAAATAGTAACACACAGCAACAAGGAAATCAGTACGTACAGAAAAAACACCATTTCAATTCCTGTCGCAATGCACCGTATAAAAATGACTATCATGACAGACGTAAAAGTAATGAGCACAATTTTCAGCGTACGTTTAATAACAGTCGGTCTTACCAACAGCAAAATTATCCGCAATAACACATTATCAAGAATGAACCAGACAGTAGATACCATCCCGAACGTAATACGTCAGGAAGAAATAACAGAACAGTACAAATAGTTGAAATGCCACAGCATCCTCCCGAAAATAATAGCACGTCAGATGGAATTTGACTAAATACAGTACAGGTTGCATCTTCCAGCATCGTAAGCAATACTTTTGACACACAGAATCTTGTTCACGAAAATGTTATTACTTTTGACGACATCCGAGACACTCTTTTGCAGGAAAGACCAGTTACTCAAAAAACCATTTCACACCCTGTCATTGAAGTAAAAATTGGATCATCCAAATTTTCAGCAGTAATCGATTCTGGATCACCTATGTCAGTCATAAATGAGGAAACTTTCAAAGAATGTAACAAAGAGAATACCTATCCTACGTTACCATTAGGCAAAACGAAAGTAAAAGGAGCAGTATCTGGTAAAGGAGTGGATGTAAAATTACAGACACATTTATCATTTTGTATTGCAGGTCATACATTTCACTCAATTTTTTGGATTGTTCCGCTTTGACGACAGACGTTATTTTAGGTACGAATTTTCTGGTACAACACGACGCAATTATTGACTTTCAAAACTCCTATTTAACGTTAAAGGATGAAAATGTAGAACTGGCTTTAGAACTTCAGCACTCTTTATCTGCAGAAGAACAAACAATTAATCGGACAGAGGTCATTTCCGCATCACGTAACATAGACTGTCATTCCACATTGTTAAAAGATACGTACGTACACAACTATAATACTCCAGATGAAGCCGACTATGACGTTATACAGATGATTTCTGATAACGTTAAACAGAGCAGTGCAAATACTGACGACGAACGCACGCAACTACGCAAAATTCTTTTACAGCAAGCTCCAGTTTTTGACAACGTTCCTGGTACTATGTCCGGTTTTATGTAAGAATTTCAAGTTAAACAGCTCGACACATTTAAAGCCAAACATTATCCCATTCCGTATATTCATAGAGAACAAGTTAAGAAATAATTGCAAGCTATGCTTGACCAAGGAATTATTGAACCGGCAGTTAGTCCGTACATAAACCCGCTCCATATTATTAAGAAAAAGGATGGTTCACTTCGCCTCGTACTTGATTCGCGTCACATCAACGACATTATTATTAATGAAACAGATCGCCCACAGACACTAGAAGAACTTCTACAGAAATTTCATGGTACTGCTATTTATTTCACATTAGATTTGAAATCGGGATTTTGGCAAATTCAACTCCATCCGGACTGCAGAAATTACACGGCTTTTCTTTGTTTTGGTGACTGTTATCAATTTTGTAAATTACCGTTCGGTTTAACTATTTCTTCACCAGCATTTATTCGCGGTTTCAATACAATACTTCCAACAGAACTTACAGACAGAATCACAACGTATGTAGTCGACATTCTTATTGCAGAAGCTAACTGGTCTGAACACAATCTGATTCTTGAACAACTGTTACGAACTTTTCGTGCACAAGGACTCACAGTTAATCTCAGTAAATCGCACTTTGGCAAAACTTCTATAAAATTTCTTGGACATGTAATTTCAGCAGAAGGCATTGCGCCTGACCCGGAAAAACTTCAAGCTTTACGTGACATTACTGTTCCTACGACGAAGAAACAACTACGCAGTTTTTTGGGTTTAATTAACTTTTTTCGTAAATTTATTCATTACTCTGCTTTAGACACCCCTAGATTATGTCAATTGACAGGTAAAAACACAATTTGGTCCTGGGATAGCCAAGCACATTCTGAATTTGTGAACCTGAAGCAAGCTTTGTTGAATGCACCACTTTTATCACATCCAGATCTTACTAGAAATTTTTTCATTGCCACCGACAGTTCTAACACCGCTTTAGGCGTACACATTTTTCAGGAAATTCAACAAGATGGCACTACAGTAATAAAAAACATCGCCTTTGCGAGTCGCATTCTGTCACCTGCTGAACTCAATTATTCTGTTACAGAGCTTGAAACATTATGTGTTGTATTGGTATTTACGAGATTTCGGCAGTTTCTTTATGGAAGACATACGACCGTTTACACAGATCATAGAGCGATACAGTTTTTACTTTCCGCTAAATTTACATACGACAGATTAAGCAGATGGAAACTTTATTTACAGGAATTTAATTTTACAATTGTTCACGTTCCCGGTACACAAAATATTGTAGCAGACGCACTATCCCGTTCTCTTAACAACAATCAGCAAGACATCGCAACCAACTTCTGCAAAGCAAATTTCAACGTCATGTACATTGAACAAGTTGCATTTGAAAATTTCATTTTGTCGTCATTACAAGACATAGCACAAGAGCAGAGTAAAGACAACGTGTGGAAAGAAATTAAACACCTTTGGCAAGATAGGAATAATGTTACCATTAGAAACCATTACACTGTACGCAATAACATTCTGTTTCGCCGCTCTCACCCGACAGCAACAATTGGTTATTATGCATTCCGGACGAACTTGTTAACAAATTAATCTGACAAACTCATTTAAGTTACGCACATTACGGAGCCTGAAAATGTTTTCTTACACTGAGACAGAACTGTAATTTTACCAACATGGAGAAACGTATTCGACGAGTTTTAGCGTCATGTAAAATCTGCCAGAAAGCTAAGTCAGATACGACTTCACATATTCCTCCATTACATCCCATTGTACCTGTTAAATTGAGACACATGGCCGCTGTAGACATTTTTGGTCCGATTCCCAGAACTAATAGAGGCTTTTGCTACATCTTTGTCGCTGTTGAACTCACTTCAAAATATGTTACCTTCACTCCGTTACGCAAAGCTACTTCTAAAACTGTTTCCAAAGCATTTGTAAATCATTTTCTATTTCATGTAGGGCATGTGTTGAAAGTAATTTCTGACAATGGACCACAGTTTCGATCTGCTATATGGATACGTATGTTACGAGCTAGAAACATTTCTCCGATCTATATATCCAGGTACCACGGCCCCCAGGGGCTCAGCATTCATTTGCTGGGTACGGGCTTGGCGACCCCGGGGTTCCTGAGCTGGGGACTGGTAAGCGCCGCCAGTCCCCTGTCACCGTAAGCTCTGAGCATACTTCAGCGACCACCGTGCGGCGCGGCGGTGGAACGTTGTGTGTCTCGGGGAATGGGGATCTTGGCTTGACCGCCCGGATCGCGGGGATAGAATAAACCTCTATAAAAAAAAAAAACCTCAATCTCAAGGTGTGCTGCGCGCTGATGAGATGCATGGCTGTTGAGGTGGAACAGTCGTTAGCGGGCAACCTCTGGGGAACCTGCCGCACCTCAGTTGTATAAGGCTTACCTAGGCACGCGGGGCTCTGTCTAGGTGGACTTCTAGTTCCCTAGCTGCTCGTGGGATCGAGATGCAACCCTCGAACTTTTCTTCTTTTCCTCCCAGCGGAAAGGGTGGGCCGCTAGTAGGTTCTAACACCCAATCTAACAAGAGGGCTCGTGTAGCCAGTCCTCTTGATTCAGGTACTAGTTACAGAACGCATGCTGCTTCCCAGAATGTGTTTCTCATAATGAAAAGAAAAGATGGGAGTTTTGAAAAAGTTTCGCCATTTTATATACAGAAGGGTTTAGAGGATATTGCTGGCACGTTAAAGTCTGTAAAGCGCTTGCGCAATGGCACCTTGCTGGTTGAAACATCTAGCTTCCAACAAGTCCAGAACCTTGAGAAGGGACAATTTCCTGGTGAGTTTGCGATAGAGACTGAATTTCACAACACCTTGAACTACAGCAAGGGTGTTGTGACTTGGAGAGATCTCGTAGACATTCCCCAAGACGAACTGAAGTCTGAATGGTCCCGGGAAGGAATTGTCGACGTGCAACACGTTATGAAACGGATGGATGGTGCTTTCATAAAAACTGACTCATTTATCCTTACGTTTAACAGCACCAAATTGCCAGAGCATGTGAAGGCAGGTTTCCTACGTCTCAGTGTACGGCCTTATTACCCCAACCCCATGCGGTGTTTTAAATGCCAACACTTTGGCCACACTACTCTCGGCTGTAAAGGGGAAGCCACTTGCGGGAAATGTGGTAAAGCCGCCCATGAGGGAGTTGGTTGCTCCTCTCCTCCCAAGTGTGTCAACTGCTCTGGAGATCACCCTGTGTGGAGTAGGGAATGCAGAGTGTTCCTTGAGGAACGGAAGATCCAGGAACTGAAAACCACTAAACGCATCCCGTATGGTGAGGCAAAGAAAATCTACAAGTCCATGCAGCAGCCCACGTTCGCTGCCTCCTTTTCTTCCGTTCTGAAACAGCCTGTCTTGAAAACCGATGCCGCTACACAAACGGAGGTTGCTACTGTCAGCACTAGCACCAGCGTTTGTCAGTGTACATGTGCTGCTGCCATTCTGTGAAGCCTGCTGCTCCCCCCCCCCCCCCCCCGGCCTTCTGACCAGACCGTGGTAGCTGACGTCGTGGAACTTCCTGCCCCTTCCTGTGGGTCCAGTCTTGTGCACTGCCCAGCGCTGTTACACCCCCTACTGTTTCTGAGGTTTTGGCTCCAATGCCACGTCAGGCCAGAAAATCTAAGCCAAAGCCAAAGGTAAAGTTTCGCCCACTGAAGGTGACTGAAGTTCTACAGTCTGCTGATGTTGATGTCATTCTCTCTGACGTCTCTCTCGACTCCTCTTCAGAGGTGATGGAGGTTGATGTCAGATTGAGGCAATCATCTCGCCCCAAAACTGAGCCTCCACCTGTTGTGGGCTCTCCTCCCCGACAGAAAGTGAGAATGAAGGTACTCCCACCCTGATAGATGGCTCCCATTATACAGTGGAACATGAATGGATTCCGGGCACATGTGGAGGAACTTAACCTCCTAGCACGGCAACGTCCCCTATGCTTGTGTTTACAGGAAACGCATTTCAAACCTTCTGATGCTCCTGTACTAAGGGGCTATGCGTTATATCGCAAAGATGACCTGACTGGAGGAAGGGCCAAAGGTGGAGTCGCTGTGTTAGTCAATAATGACCACCACTCCTCTGCTCTCCCCCTGGATACTGACCTACAAGCAGTTGCAGTTGAAATTCATTCACGTCAGAGGCTTACCGTTTGCTCCCTTTATTTAGCCCCTCTGGATGCAGTGAACTTAGAGGCTCTCACAGATCTTATCGACCAACTCCCCCGCCCATTTCTCCTCCTGGGAGACTTCTATGCCCATCATGTCCTGTGGGGCTCCACTTCTCTTGGCGCTCGAGGTCGCATTTTGGAGAGCCTCCTGACATCTCAAGTGTTGTGCATCCTCAACACCGGTACTCCAACTCATTGTTCTACTGCTACTGGGTCATTCTCATACATTGACCTATCTTTCTGCTCTCCAACCTTCACCGACTCTGTTCACTGGGAGGTCATTGACGACCTTCATTCCAGCGATCACTTCCCCATCCGCATTCATCTCCTGGATGGTGTATTGCTGGAGCAGAAGCCGCCATCGTGGATGACTGGCAGAGCAAACTGGCCACTGTTCACTCGGTTGGCTGTCTTTGAACGCCACAACAGTATACAGGAATGGGTGGATCACATCACCCTTGTCATCCATCATGCTGCTGACCTGTCCATACCACGGTCTTCGGGCCCTCTTAAGCGGCGCCTTGTGCTTTGGTGGAGCGAAGAGTGCCATTCAGCCATACGGGACAGGCGTGCGGCTCTTCGACGATTTAAATGCCGCCCAATAGCGGCCAATCTTACCGCCTTTCGAATCGCGAGAGCCAGGGCACGCCGTGTCATTAAAGAGAGCAAGAAAAGGTCATGGCAGGAGTTCCTGGACTCCATCAACCGTTCCACTTGTTCCACAAAAGTATGGGAAGCCATCCGGAGGATTTCCGGTAAACACAGCCGTTTACTAATAGCTGCAGTGCTGAACCAGAGATACTTCCAAACGACACCCACAGCCATTGCTCCGACGCTGGCAGAGCACTTTGCACAAAGTACTGCCACTGTAACCCAGGATCAAGCGTTTCGTCGCTACCGTGCGACTGTCGAAAGAGCGAACTTGGACTTTCGGTCGAACAGTTCTGAGGCCTACAACTCCCCTTTCTCCATGTGGGAACTTGAATCAGCACTTAATGAGACTTCTGACACTGCACCAGGTTACGACCGCATCCGGTACTCCATGCTGCGACATCTGCCAGCGACGTCAAAGGAAATCCTCCTTGAATGTTTTAATCTCATATGGCAGACAGGAGTGTTTCCTACCTCGTGGAGGGAGGCAATCCTCATCCCTCTCCTCAAACCGGGAAAGGACCGCACATATCCCAGTAGTTATCGTAGTATCGCCTTGACGAGCTGTGCCGGAAAGACCCTGGAACGGATGGTTAACCGTCGTCTGGTCTGGCTGTTAGAGACCAGACAGCTCCTTAGCCGCTTTCAGTGTGGATTCCGAAAATTTCGGTCCACGGTCGACAACCTGACCCTCCTGGAGGCGGCTATTCAGCAGGCTTTCCTCCGTCAGCATCACTGTATTGGTATCTTCTTTGATATCAGTAAGGCATATGATACTACTTGGAGACACTGTATTCTTGCACAACTGCATCAATGGGGCTTTCGTGGCCACCTCCCTATTTTCATTCGGTCTTTCCTGTCTGAGCGTTTTTTTCGGACCCGCGTTGGTAACACACTGACTGATCGCTTCGAGCAAGAGAACTGTGTCCCCCAGGGTAGTGTTTTAAGCGTTACCCTCTTTGCCATAGCCATCAACAGTATGTCTACAGTGAGGAGTCCAGTACAGTGCTCCTTATTTGTGGACGACTTTGCTGTTTTCTGTTCCTCTTCTAGTGTTGCAACCGCGAGCCGTCAGTTGCAGCTAACAGTGCGGCGGTTAGAGGAGTGGGCTGCAAAGACGGGTTTTCGGTTTTCTGCCGATAAGTGTGTTTGTGTTCATTTTAATCGTTCTCGTCGTCTTTTTACTTTGCCTGCCTTGCATATGGGGGATACTGTCCTACATTTTAGAGACACTGTGCGGTTTCTGGGCCTAATTTTTGACTCCAGGTTGTCACGGCTGCCACACCTTGAAAGCCAGAACTCTGAAGGCACTGAACATCCTCAAGTGCCTCAGCCACAGGTCTTGGGGAGCGGACAGGGCGCGTCTCCTTCAGTTTTATCGCGCTTTTGTGCGTTCACGGCTGGACTATGGGTGCACAGTATATGGGTCAGCAAGGCCGTCTTATTTGCAGATCCTTGACGCTGTTCACCATGCTGGGATTCGACTGGCCACGGGTGCTTATCGGACCAGTCCCATACCCAGCCTCTGTGCTGAGGCTGGGAACCGCCACTTACCATCCGGCGGCAGCTCCTGCTGGTGCGCCAGGCATGTAAGTTTCTTGCAGCTCCCAGTTCGCCTGCTCACCATCTTGTTGCCCATCCACCTCTGGACCGCTTTTTTTCCAGCCGTCCACGGCCTACTTTGCCGTTTTGGATCCGTGTGCAACGTGTGCTAGAGTCCCTCGGTGTGGAATCTGTACAGCCCCAACTCCTGGGTTTTAACCGCCTGCCACCCTGGTTACTGAAGAGGCCTGGAGTGGTTTTAGATTTATTGCAGTACAAGAGAGATTGCACTCCTGCCACCGCTTTTAATGCAGCATTTTCTGCCATTTTATCTGAGCACCACGACTATGTAGCTGTTTTTACGGATGGATCGAAACAACTAGATTCCGTTGGTTGCTCAGTTGTTTTTCCGATCGTGTCCTCAAGGTCCGACTGCCTCAGACTTTTACTGTCTTTGATGCAGAATTGTCTGCGATCTTGCGGGCACTGGAGCAGATGAGGCTTTCTTCCTCTCCTAAATTTCTTGTCTGTTCCGATTCACTCGGCGCCCTTCACTCATTGCAACGTTTGTATCCGGCAGACAATCCAGGATGCCCTCCTCCGACTGCAGCGACTGGGGAAGGTTGTAGCTTTCTGCTGGGTTCCGGGGCATGTCGGCATTGCTGGGAATGAAAGGGCAGATCTCGCAGCCAAGGAGGCGTGTCTCGATCCACAAGTATCTCAGTGTGCTATACCCTTGCAAGCACTCACCTCGCTGTTGAGCTCACGAGTCATGCGTCGGTGGGAGGATGCGTGGCTCGAAGTGACACAATAAGCTCCAGATAGTCAAGCCCACAACGCGTGTGTGGTGTACTTCCTTTCAGCCCCGTCGACGGGACGAAGTTCTCCTCACGCGGCTTCGAATAGGCCACAGCCCTATGACGCATGGCTTCCTGCTCCGGCGGGAGGACCCTCCAATTTGTGGTGCTTGTGGCGTTCAGGTCACTGTGCGGCACGTTTTATTGGCTTGTGATTTATTTTCTGACCAGCGGGCCGCGACTGACTTGCCAGCGGACCTGCCATCTCTTTTAGGCAATACTCGGATGAATGTGGTTAAAGTTTTAAAGTTCTGTGCCATGTCAAATGTTTTTAGATAGGTTTTAGGCAGAGGATTTTAATTTGCTCACTGTGTGACAAGCTCGCCCATATTTTATGTAAGTGGACAGTAAATGACTATTTTATGTGGCATTCTTGTTGCTATGTTTCCCCTTTCCTTCGGTTTTACTTTCGTATGTAGTATTTTCCTTCTTTTCTTGCTTTCTTTGAGAGTGTTTTTCTGTTTTATTAGGTCTCTTCACATTCGTTCCTTTTAATGCGTGTCAGGGCGCTGATGACCTCGATGTTGAGCGCCCATAAGCCCCAACACACACACACACACACACACACACACACACAAGTACCAAGGTTCTTCGAAACCTTGTGAACGATTAATGAAAGAAATTGGTAAACTGTGTAGAATATACTGCCATTAAAGACATATTGATTGGGACACACACAGACTCTCATTCCAGGATGTAATTAATTCCATACCAAATGAATCTACTATGCTATCTCCGTCTGTTATACAGAAAAATGTTGAACCACCTAACAAAATTAAAGAATTAGTAACCTTTCCTACATCTCGTCGACTAAGACACCATGAAATAATTGACATTGCGCTGAACAACATCAAACGTGCCGCAGAGCGCCGGAGAAGACAGCAAACGTGCCGCAGAGCGCCGGAGAAGACAGCAAAAACAGGTTTGTACACGCCGTGCCTTTCACATTGGACAGAAGATATTAGTATGCACACATTATTTATCTAACAAAGGAAAAAGTAGATGTAGTAAATTTGAGCTTCTATACGCAGTTCCTCACCCCAATGTAGTACACGTCGAAACCCTGAGAACCAGAAAAACCAAAGGGAATCACCATATCTCCAACATCAAACCCCTTATTGAATGAACATACTTTATGATTTATCACACTGTAATGCCATTTCCTGATTTTTTTTTATAACCACTTATGCAATTATATTCACATGAACATTTACTGATGATATCGTATTTTTTCTTAGCAAGTGGCCGGCAAGGTAAGGTTAGCAGGTCGCTTTTCTTGTCGTTACACATCAGACCGTGCACATTTTTCCAGATGAACTTACACATTTTATGACCACTTATGCAATTATATTTATGTGACTACTTACTGATGATTATCGTATTTTTTCTTGGCAAGTGCCCGGCAAGGTAAGGTTAGCAGGTCGCTTTTCTTGTCGTTACACATCAGACTGTGCATATTCTCCATTCTTCATGTATGTATGATTGTTTTCCTGTTTTGTCTGTATGCACTATGAAATATTTAAGATATAACAAACACCAATTGACTTTGACATTTTGCCTTATGATATCTCAACATCGTGACTATTTTACATTTTTTTTTTTTTTGTTTTTTTGCTGCTACATTGTGATACTCCGTGTACATTTTTTCACCTGAACACTATGTTTTTGACATATTGCGTTTTCTGTCATGCTATGCTGTATGCTCAATTATATCACTATTTAATGGGTATATGATTTAAATGCAAGACGTTAATCACTGTTCATCATTTTCAGAAAGAAATAACGTGTAAAAGAAATAAATTATGGAAATTTCACCTTCGCAATGAACGAAAGAAGATGCAATACCTCGTGACGAAGAGTAAATGGATCAGAATTAACAAGCATTAACAAGAATATACTATACACATCGTATGATAGCAGTCTTAACTATTTTTTTTTTTCAGAATACGAGGCGATTGATGCAGGCTGTCAGATAGAACTACACATCTTAGTTTTAGTGATGAAATATGCTAGAAATAAGGAACTCTATACTATGAATAGTTGAATAATGAAGTGACTTTTTTTTGCAGATGATAATGAATGATGATGAATAGTGATGCAGAATATGCTAATGTGGAGTATGAAGTTTTTCTTTGCCGGTGATGATAGTAATGATAATGAAGTTTTTCTTTGCAGATGAAAATAATGATGAAGTTTATATATTTACTGTTAGTTAAGAAATGCTATGTAGTTATTTAAGTATTTATTGCAGTTCGTCTTGACAGTATGTCTTATGTCGCATGGTATGATGACTGAAGGTTTCGGAAAGGACAGCTAGAGAACATATATATTTAATACACATTTCATTACCTGTTAATTCGAAGTTCACTACTTTTCAGCATAACATGCGTTTCTTCTTTCAGCTTAATAATCCATTTTGTATTTTTTGCAGGAGAAATTATTCATGAAATTAATGTGCTATAAGCAGTTGGTCATTAAACCTGTATCATTCATGAATGTGATCACATATACTCTATTTGTTTCATAACCTTGCTACAGCTGACTCATGACGAATGACGTTACACATCTTCATTTGCAGCAATAAGTCAAATACAAATATTGTTATGCCCCAGCAATTAATTATCGATCCTAACGCAATGCATTGCTAGCACAAAAAAATGTATTACCAGTCCCAAATAATGACGCCAATTTAAGAGAGTTATGAGTAATACTGAATGATGTTTTCTAATCACAGACTTTGAGTAATAGTTACAGAGTGTTACATTTTTAATTATGTCATATGTCACTTAAATGATGAGTTCTGAGTAATAGTGAAGGATATTTTGTAATAATGCATGCATGCTCTACAGTCATTAGCTCCTGTTTGGAAGGATGACTTCTGATGATTTGTGACTGGCCATTGAGTGTCAATAATTATTTTTAAATATGTCATATGTCACTTGAATGATGAAAAATGTTTTGTAATATTCAATACTTGCTGGCCAACGAATGCCACTGTTTCTTATACTGTATTTTTGTATTATGTCACTTTCATGCTATATATATATGAATACCAGTAGCTTGATGCTACACTCATTAGCTCCTGTTTTGAATGATGACTTCTGATGTTCTCTGTAAACAGATAACTTATGAACATTACTCTGTAATACTTCATACATGGTACAGAAATGTTCAGTAACTGGGCGATGTGTGCCACGAATTACTCAAATCAGATGTTAGACTAGTGTAATTCTCAATGAAGACTGGCATGTGACTTAATGTCCTTCACCTTCGGACCTAATTACCAGAAATTACTGCAATATCCGTTTGTCCTGTCTATCCTCATGATCGTGGAGCACTATATTTGGTTTTTGCACTAATTCTACGTTGGTGTACCTTACAAGAACGTGGTGTTGACACGACATGCTGTCCACCACCTTGAGCGATGGAGATGTTATTATGGTCCCACTGTTTGGTGTATCTAATGTACTACAAAAATGATAATATGGAATATTAATACGACGTTTCAGAGTCTTGGCTACACTGATTAATACTTCAGGGAAAAGAACTTCAGATTGTCTCACTTGGTGTTGTGCTTCTGTAGAAAGATATGGACTTTCAGCGCAGCTGCGTGCAACCTAATGTGCTACAACCATGATGCAATCCTTCCCTTTCCTATCCTAGTTCTTGTAAAATAGTAAAAAAGAAAAAAAAGGAACTACAGTGCGTGTGCAATTTTGTCATGTGTTAATATGATTTCTACTCATTGCGTATACATTTTGTGATTTCCTGATATGTTGTGTACTACAGTGCGTGAGCACTTTATGTTATTTGTTAATATGATTTGTACTTACTGCGTATACATTTTGTGATTTCCTGATATGTTCTGTACTACAGTGCGTGTGCATTTTTGCCATTTGTTAATATGTTTCGTACACATTGCGTATACATATTGTCATTGCTTCATATGTTCTGTACTCAGTGCATGTGCACTATATTTTATTTCATGTTCTGCACTTATATATATGTATATATTCTGTGATAGTAAACTTAGTTATGTAAGAAAAATTTGTTGCTCATGGTAAGTCCAATTGACTCACCATCGCTGCCAAATTTTTGCCCCCCCCCCCCCCCCCAAATGGAGGGTTATGTAAGAGGTATGCGCTATATGCGCTGCCTGCAATAGGCAAGGCATAGGAGAGTCTCTGACCAGAGAGCAGTATGTAGTTAGTTGTCGCTTGTCGCTTGTGTGCAGTAGTCTGCGTGACCCTGCGGTAGTCGGCGCGTGTCTGCGCTTGTGTGCAGTCTGCTCTGGTCGGGACTCTGGAGGGTGAGTATTATTACAGAAGGTAAAGAAGCAGCCTTGCGCATATCTAGTAATGTATGTTAACTGTCATCCAATTTCTTTTAAAAAAAGTGCCCCAATAATAATTTTTATAATATAAAGTAATTTTTTAAAAAAAGCATTCATTTCAATTTAAAGATTTTATCGAATGCATGATAATTCCTTTCACGAATCACAAACCATAGGCCAGCATTGCACGGAGCTGTGCCGAAAATTATTTAGGTAAGAGCAGATATATTTGCAGTTTTTATTGAGGTAAGAATTTTTGCCATTTTTATTCAGAATACAGGGCCGAGGCGCAGCGCTGCTGTCGTCCTAAAATTTACCAGGTTACTGAATTTTTTTATTATTTTTCGGTTTAGGAATTTTTCTGTTTCGAACTTAACATTAAATGAGAAAAGAATTTTCTGGGTACATTAAATGTGAATGCATTTCTGCACGGTGATTATAAATGGGAACCAATTTTGTTCAGAGGTTACAATATTTAAAATTTATTTAATTATTATATCTGTGGGGATGTTACACTTAGTGCATATTATTTTTATTATTTTGTGCGGAGGTTACAAGGTCCTTTCGATAAAATATGTGCTGGAAATAAGTGGTTACCCATAAACATAGATCATTTTCCAAGATACGTACAAAATGGTCACGATGCCGAACAGTAGGCAGCAACAGTGGCACAAGCACTTGTGCATAATTGGATAATGAAGTTTTGAGTGCCTGAAACAATAGTAACAGACCAGGAAATGAATTTCATGTCAGATCTATTCACTGAACTGCATAAGTTACTGAATCTCAAGACGTTAAGGCGGGTCCACTCCTCCCACACGCCTATGGAAGATCTGAGAGAGTGCATAGACAGTCGGGAAGACGCATGGATACTACGTTGATTTACATCACACCAACTGGCATGTCTATTTGAATATCTCAGCCTACAACTCAAAATAGCATATGCATACAGGATTATCGGCACATGAAGTAGCATATGGCCCTAAAATTCCACCACCGTTCGACATATTGAAAGCGGAGGAAGGGAAGGTTGGAGACGCTGTTAAGGAATTTGTCAGGGTGTTAGGGAAATTTGGATAGAGCACGAAGTGCAAATACACGAACACTGGAGAAAAATGAAAAAGCAATGGGCTGTACGGTAAGAATGCAGCAGTATAAAGTTAATCAGTGGGTAATGCCATCAACTACGTATACGCCGAAGCCAAAGACAAAGGAATTTTTTGCGAAGTTTCAGGGTCCATACCAAGTGGTAGAGACCACTTCGCTATTAAATGTCTAGATCCAGTTGCCGACCAGAACGACAATTGTGCACTTAGCGGCTGAAACCTTTCCAAATGAGTCCGGAAGTTATTCGAGAGATAGGAGATGCTGACCGGAAAGGGTGTGAAGAGAAAGGTATCAGATGATAAACAAGAGGTCGGGAATAAAACGATAACGAGGAACCCGTATGGATTAAGGCCTAGGAGATAGTCATTTAATTTTTTCTTTTGGGTTAGGTCTAGATTTAGTGTAATTAGTACAAGCAGCTGCGGAGCAGCAATGAATTTAAGAGGGAGGAAAGCGATAAGCATTCCCGCTCTGGCGAGATGATGTGGTTCATAGGGGGACAACTGATCTTCATCGGGGTGGAAGCGTTACGTAATGATCACCAGTCATTACTGGGTGATACAGGTGGTATTCAGGTGGGAGATGCGTAACAAGGTGAGAGTATTGGAGGAAGCATTAGACAAATTCCGTCAGCGAACGGAAAGGCACGGGATACTCAAACGAAATGCCGGAATAGCTGAGAGAGTACATAGACCGTGAGAGAAATTAAGGACTGAGATGAACCAGGCACGGGAGTTATTCCACTTACGCGAAGGACTAGGGGTTGGATCGACGTTGTGGGTCGGCAGTATTAATTATAATTTTGATATAATACGGTGATGTATGGGGCAGTTTGTCACAATTTTGATGTAACATAATGATAAACTGGAGAAATTATTACAATTTTGCTGTAAAATGGCTATGTATGGAGCAAAGTATCCTGTAGTCTCCGCTGTGTGATAACATAAGATGGCAAACACTTTCCACTGCATGACATAGTTAATACCTTAGCAAGTAGATGAAGATAGTGTTATCCTGAGATTGATATCGGTTTTAGCTGAAATTATACAAGCATTTTTGCAATTATAAACATGAGAATAAAATTGTTTACTTTGGTACAATGATCAAACTGTAAGTTAGATCAGCGTTAATGCCCACGTTTGTTTCGTAATGTTATGGAAGTATTTTGTTTGTCTTTTTGGTACAAAAACCAAAACACACTCATCGACTAATTTACAACTTATTTCATTAGTGCCAATAAGGGAACGGTGTGTGTTTTCATAAGCAATGTAGGTAATTTGTACGTGACAATATCTGAATTGACGGCCCATTGTCACTTGCAAAGTGTTGTTTAGATGTTGAACTTTAGTCATTGACGAGTGTGGCGTAACTTGTAAGTTTTATCACTAGTGCCAATGTGGATGCCATGCGCATTTTTTTTAATTGTACAGAACAACTAAGATAATTCAATCATGTCAAGTGTATTTGGAACTAGGAGTCTTACTTGTCTGTGAAATAACTATATTTGTGGTGCCAAGATTGTATATCAGAAATATCGAACTTTCACCTCTGAGTGTGGAAGCATGTCGGCAGGTGATGGTTGAAGTGGTCATTGCAGCATATATCTACTAACACTAGTATTGATGGCCCCTGTTTTGATCACAAGCGAGGTAGATTACCCCTGCACGTCGGTCAGGTGCCTGAAGGCGGAGTAGTAAAACACCGAAAATTGTTGCCAAATACACTCCTGGAAATGGAAAAAAAGAACACATTGACACCGGTGTGTCAGACCCACCATACTTGCTCCGGACACTGCGAGAGGGCTGTACAAGCAATGATCACACGCACGGCACAGCGGACACACCAGGAACTGCGGTGTTGGCCGTCGAATGGCGCTAGCTGCGCAGCATTTGTGCACCGCCGCCGTCAGTGTCAGCCAGTTTGCCGTGGCATACGGAGCTCCATCGCAGTCTTTAACACTGGTAGCATGCCGCGACAGCGTGGACGTGAACCGTATGTGCAGTTGACGGACTTTGAGCGAGGGCATATAGTGGGCATGCGGGAGGCCGGGTGGACGTACCGCCGAATTGCTCAACACGTGGGGCGTGAGGTCTCCACAGTACATCGATGTTGTCGCCAGTGGTCGGCGGAAGGTGCTCGTGCCCGTCGACCTGGGACCGGACCGCAGCGACGCACGGATGCACGCCAAGACCGTAGGATCCTACGCAGTGCCGTAGGGGACCGCACCGCCACTTCCCAGCAAATTAGGGACACTGTTGCTCCTGGGGTATCGGCGAGGACCATTCGCAACCGTCTCCATGAAGCTGGGCTACGGTCCCGCACACCGTTAGGCCGTCTTCCGCTCACGCCCCAACATCGTGCAGCCCGCCTCCAGTGGTGTCGCGACAGGCGCGAATGGAGGGACGAATGGAGACGTGTCGTCTTCAGCGATGAGAGTCGCTTCTGCCTTGGTGCCAATGATGGTCGTATGCGTGTTTGGCGCCGTGCAGGTGAGCGCCACAATCAGGACTGCATACGACCGAGGCACACAGGGCCAACATCCGGCATCATTGTGTGGGGAGCGATCTCCTACACTGGCCGTACACCACTGATGATCGTCGAGGGGACACTGAATAGTGCACGGTACATCCAAACCGTCATCGAACCCATCGTTCTACCATTCCTAGACCGGCAAGGGAACTTGCTGTTCCAACAGGACAATGCACGTCCGCATGTATCCCGTGCCACCCAACGTGCTCTAGAAGGTGTAAGTCAACTATCCTGGCCAGCAAGATCTCCGGATCTGTCCCCCATTGAGCATGTTTGGGACTGGATGAAGCGTCGTCTCACGTGGTCTGCACGTCCAGCACGAACGCTGGTCCAACTGAGGCGCCAGGTGGAAATGGCATGGCAAGCCGTTCCACAGGACTACATCCAGCATCTCTACGATCGTCTCCATGGGAGAATAGCAGCCTGCATTGCTGCGAAAGGTGGATATACACTGTACTAGTGCCGACATTGTGCATGCTCTGTTGCCTGTGTCTATGTGCCTGTGGTTCTGTCAGTGTGATCATGTGATGTATCTGACCCCAGGAATGTGTCAATAAAGTTTCCCCTTCCTGGGACAATGAATTCACGGTGTTCTTATTTCAATTTCCAGGAGTGTAAAATAAGATTGAAAATAGACGGCTGAAATCTGTTTAATGTGACATCCTCAGTGGAGATGAGTGAAAACGTGTTCGCACTAGGACTCTAACAATGAATATTCTACTTTCTAAGCAGCAACTTAACCACTGTGCCATGCTGACACAGTGTTAATGCACTGACGATCACGTCATGCTACTTGACCGACTCACTTTCTCCCCTAGTGCCACCACTTGTCTGCAGTTCCTAACTCCATGCAAGCTAAATTGACATTCCCGCTGAGGATGACAAGTAAATAAGCATTGACCACTGTGCTAGAGGGTATTACGACGATTTCTTGCCCATGCACTGTTGGCGTCACGCAGCCGCTCGCAGCTTGAATTCAGTTTCGGAGAGTCCGTGCATCAGCTTACTCATCTGAGGATGGTGACCGGGTGGACATCGGAAATATTGTGTCAAGATGACTTCACGATACGACAACAGACTCAAGAAGAATATTATCTATATGCTATGCGCTTAGAGGTGAGGCAGCACTTTCGCATTTCCGTAGTACGTTGTCCGCAACACTTGGTATAAGGTGCTACTGACCCTCAAATTACATATTTTCTCATATGAATTATTCTATGAAACAATTGATACTTACCACGTGTCTAATTTACCTGCAAAAAGATGTCGTCAACACAAATAATAAAGTGATGCCTAACGAGGTTATCAACACACATACAGACACAGACACACAAACATACACACATCAATTACAATTAATGAATAAGAGCTCCCATGTTATTTCCACTTCCAGTTGTGAAAGCTGGCGAAATCGATAAATCTCGACCAAAAACTATTCTGATGGCTGAACGCTGATTTTTAATATCTGATAAAACAGGACTCCAAATCTTCCTTAACGGGTAACACTTCCCTCTAGTTAAAGAATTGTCAGATAGCCGAATTTCAGTGGACTCTTTTAAAACACAGTTCTAGTAGATCGACGATAGGGCAATCATTTGTATCTCTTCATACATTTTACGTCCCTCGGTAAGACTGCTCTGCACATCAAATTTCTTAGGCTCAAACAAACCTGTGTGGCGCTGGTGCTCAACACATCGGTCCTAAATCCTACCAATTGTTTATCTAACATAATTTTTCCCACAATGGCAGGTTGTTTTGTTCACATTGGGCTTCCTCAATCCCAGGTCACCCTTTTATGAAACGAGGAGTGCTCTAATCAGGGCTCTCGGACGAGAAACACTTTTCATCACATATCTTTTTAAAATTCTTTCTAGTTTCGAAGATATGCTCTCAGAAAAAAGTAGAGAAGCAAACGATTTATATATATGTTCCAATGGTAGTCGCAAAGGCCCAACCTGGAAAGCACGACAGATGTGTTTTTCCATATAACCATTCTGCTCGAATACAACTTTAAGATGATCCAGCACTTGCGTCAATGTTTGTGAGTCTGAAATCGTGTAAGCTCTTCTTGCCTACGTCCACAGGACCCCTGTGCATTGTAACGATGGCTGACACCTTAATGCAAACAGTTAACAGTCCGTGTGCTTGGGCTTTCCCAAAACATTATATCCCAGCGTACCACCATCCTTTCTGTAAAACAAAACATCTAGAAATGGAAGCTTTCCATCCCTGTAAACCACCACCGCAACATGATGGTGGGATGTAGGCAATTAAAATTATCTAGGAAATGATTAAGAGTGTCTCTCCCATGCGGCCATACCATAGACGTATCGTCGATCTGTCTCCTAAAACAGGTACGTTTTAAAACCGCCGCCATCAGCGTTACGGCTTCAAAATATTCCAAAAATAAATTTGCGTCTATTAGGGATAGCGGGCCCCACACCCTAACTCTGTCAGTTTATTCATTGAGTAAAAAGTAGGTCGACTTCAGCACATGGCGACATAGCTAAATCGTTTCCTCAGCCAGTTTTTTACTAATTAATTGCAGGGATTCTAAGTAGGACTCCAGGTACAGTCGGCACTACATCGAAGCTGACAAGCACATCCGAAGGATCAAGACACAAAGACTCAACCACTGCTTAAAAACATAGGATTTGAAATAAGATGTTGACAGATTCCGACAATACGGCCACAAATAGACCTTAAATACTTGGCCAAGCTGTAAGTGGGTGCACCTAAATTACTCACAATCGGCCGAAGCTGGACCCCGTGCTTATGTACCTTGATACAGTATGATCTGGCGGAACGGCAGCACCAGGACAAAGTTTTTGGACACATTAACAGGTAATAAACTCTTCTTCGGAGTTGAAAGCTTCTTCCGTTTTATTCGTTCTGTTTGGTCGTTTCGCAATATTCGGTATGTTGAGTCCTGATGTAAATGATGCATTTCTCACAGATAATCGTCCCTTGAAAGAATAACCGTGGCGTTTCCTTTGTCCGCTTTTAGAATTATTAAAATCTGGTCTTCTCTAGTGGACCGAGCTACTGCTCATTCGAGAGAGGATAAATTATTCCTGGGGGGTGACTCCCGATGCAATTTATTGTGAAACCTCTTGCCTAATTACTTCAGCCCGATTCTCAGGAAAGCCCGACACCACTTGCTGAACCGTGCAACTGAATTTTCTCATAGGAACATTCCTCGGTGTAGCACCAAAATTGAAGCCTTTCTGCAAAGCAGATAGCGTGTCGTCATCGAATTCTTTGCTCGTGGTGTTAATCAGGCCGTCGACGGATATTGTCTTTCGATATCGTGTGTCGATAACAAATCCGTTGAAACTTTGACGACTATTCACTGATGACACTCCCCTGCACCCAGTTTTCTACCCCCAAGAAGAACTAAACACTCATTCCTAGGATACAGCTGACAGTGGGGATAATAAGTCCAAGTGTAAGTAAAATAAATCGTTGGATATTTGACCCAATTATCAACGAGTAAAACGAATACGATCCCTTACCAAAACAAAGCTAGCACACCTCGTAAAAAATGGTTCAAATGGCTTTGAGCACTAAGCGACTTAACTTCTGAGGTCATCAGTCGCCTAGAACTTAGAACTAAATAAACCTAACTAACCTAAGGACATCACACACATCCATGCCCGAGGCAGGATTCGAACCTGCGACCGTAGCGGTCGCCCGGTTCCAGACTGTAGCGCCCAGAACCGCACGGCCACTCCGGCCACCCACACCTCGTAAAGCTTTGGGCCATTTTCGTATCAATATCATAAATACAACTTGCAAATTTAGGTTTAATACCTTCACTGCGGCATCTCAGCAAGGAAGCGAGGACACTCAGCAGCTTCCCCTTATTCTTAGGAAGTTTATCAAACTTCCTTACTCGTTCAACCATCTCCTACTCATAGTGGCTTCTGGTGACACCACGTAGGCTTTCTCTGCGTAATAACTGATTATATTCTTCTCGGGTCTACAACCTGATCATAAAGTCATCTTGACACAATATTTCCGCAGTCCACATAGCCGCCATCTTCGGGTGATTAAGCTTATATAATTATCTGTTTATGGTTAATTAAAATTTTTATAACTTTTTTGCTTTATAATTTCGCATATTGGTACTATATTTTCTGTAGATGTAAAGTAAAGTGTGCCATACTGCAGTTTGAAGTTCTTTGCATTGTATGTGAATAATGTATGTAAAATACTATGTTAATTACGTTAATAATTTTCTGATGACATTTTGTATTAATAATACAGGGTGAGCACAAAGTCTTGCCCTGATTATAACAATTTATAACAGAATAACCGTCGGCGCCGGCCGAAGTGGCCGAGCGGTACTAGGCGCTGCAGTCTGGAACCGCGCGACCGCTACGGTCGCTGGTTCGAATCCTGCCTCGGTCATGGATCTGTGTGATGTCCTTAGGTTAGTTAGGTTTAAGTAGTTCTAAGTTCTAGGGGACTGATGACCATAGACATTAAGTCCCATAGTGCTCAGAGCCATTTGAACCATTTGCAACTGAGATTCTCCACAGGACTGATGGCGCTAAAGAATACTTAAATCGCATATGCTTTACCGATGAATCCAACTTTCATGTCAGTGTAACGGTAAACAGGCATAATGTCCGTATATGGGGTTCAGTCTCCACATGCTACTCTACAGTTACAGCGAGACAGCGAAAATATGAATGTTTGGTGTGGCATCAGGCATAAAAAGGTTTTTGGACCGTTTTTCTTCGTGGAAAAATCCATTACGGCAAACATTTACTTAGACGTTTTGCAACAGTTCATTGCCCCACAGTTAGAAGAAAATCAGCCACGGATAATTTTCCACCAGCAAGATGGAGCACCCCCCCCCCCTCCACAGTGGGCTTTGATAGTGCGTGATTTCCTGGATGATACATTTCCGTATCGGTGGATTGGAAGGAACAGTCCAACACGCTGGTCACCCCGCTCTCCCGACATTACGCCCCTTGACTTTTTTTTCTGGGGCTATATCAAGGACAGAGTCTTCGTAACACCAGTTGCTGACGTCGACGAACTGAAGGCTAGGATACAAGCTGCTGTGGGTACTGTGACAGAACACATGTTACGAAACACCTAGCCGGAACTGGAATACCGCCTCAACATTCTCCGGGCTACCAAGGGAGCACACGTTGAGATTTACTAACGTAAGTGGTCTTAAAAAAAACTAGTAACACTAACTTTTGTAAAGGCATCAAATGTAAATTATTATGACAAACGCTTATTCTGTAGTAATTTGTTATAATCAGGGCAAGACTTTGTGCTCACCCTGTATTTGTGTCTATAAATTGTTCATGTTGATGTAAATCTGACAATTTAAAAAATGGTCACGCTTAGGAACAATGTAAGAAATAGGTGTTATGTAAAAGCCAGTATGCTTTTGTTTAGAACTAAAGTGACTCTGGGGAGTGGCAAATGTGGCAAGGGCGAATTGGCGCGCTACCTATAGCAAGCGCGGGAAGTAAGTTAACACAGTCTGTAGGCGGCAGTGATTGGAACAACACCTTTGTGGAGCAGGAGAAGCTTTGCCTGCAAATTTGCACAAAAACGCCTCTGATCAAGACTGCAAACGGCTTACGGCACAGCTCCTAGTTGTTGAGCTACTGTATAGGGATAGAACTGAACAACGCCAAGAAGAGAAATCCAGCCCATACAGCAAGACATTTGCAGGCCGTACTGAGGGTAGTGTAGCCGACATAATTGTTCGCCACACCGAAGCCTACAGCCACCAGATAAGATATTTTTGTAATTTTACTTTTGTACTGCGTGAACCATTAATTTAAACTGTGTTTTAATAATCATTCTTGAACTTTAACGAAACTGGTTCACCCTGTTATTTCACCCTAATCATACACCTATATAGGGTTCCTTCCTGGTGTTTGATTAACCCGAGTATCCTCTTTTACAGTCTTATGAAGTGCCAAGTTAATACAACGAGCCACCATTTAAATTGTTTTTGTGTTTTCTTCACTATTGCAAAGTTTATAGTAAAAATTTGCTTACGTAAAATTCAATCAGAGTGTAGCCAATTTACCAGAATCTGTTAAGTGACTATGCAGTGTTAGTTCAAAGAATAACAGCTTTTGAAAGTAAATTCCAGTAAGTAAGAGGTTTTCTTGAAGTGAAATATTCAGCGTAAAAATTGTGCGCTTTTTTAAATAAGTATTTTAGTATTTGAGTTTGCTGATTATAGAAAGTTCTTTTCTAAGGTTCCCACTGGTCAAAAGTTTTTAGCTTCTTTGAAGTTAGCTACTGGACTTTTTCTCTTTTAAAAACGTAACGTGTAAGGATGTAGTCCAACATTGTTTTCCTAGAGTAATATTTATTTGAAGAAGAAACTTAAACAGTAGCAAGAAAATACGCAAAATTCATACTTCTTCTTTTCCAGTACTTCACTGTTTCATCGGCTGAATATGCTGGCGACTGTTAGTACATATTTTAAACCACTAAATGAACTTTCAACTGAGTTGTCCTAGCATCAATATAATACTATTCATAATGTGTTTCTTTCTAACCGCTGGGTAAGATCTTAGGAAAAGAACTGAATAGTCTAATTTACTATTCCATTAGACAGAATACACGGTCAAATCGTGTAAAAAGGGTAACTCTATAGAAAAAGCTTTTTTCTATTAGCAAGAGTATCTTCCCATAGCGAACTTTTTTTGGAAACTTAACTAAATTTTAGTAAGAGGGTTATACGTGGCAACATAGAGACAAAGTTTTCTGTTATTTGGGTAAAAGCATACAAAATTACAATGGTTAGTGTTATAAGCTACTGCATGAACTCCCCGGAACTGAATCCAGACTGCGGCTGTCGTCTCCTTTATACAATTGGTAATGGCAACAACGCGTCAGAAATCGTAACTGCCCTCTAGCGCTAGTAAACTTACAGAGCCCTAGTGGAAGCTAGCGAAATTGATAAATTGCTGTCAATAACTATTCTGATATCCGAATAAAAGACCGTTGTTTTTTAATATCTGATAAAACTGGGTTCAAAAATTTGTTTTTTGGTCCTCATATAGGAAATTGCGTACATCACATTCTCAATGCCATGATTTTTACACAGTGATTGAGGTCTTAGAGCCTTTGTCTCCCGGATTTGCTTATCAAATGTTTCAAATGGGTCTAAGCACTATGGGACTTAACATCTAAGGTCACCAGTCCCCTAGACTTAGAACTACTTAAACCTAACTGACCTAAGGATACCACACACATCCATGCCCAAGGCAGGATTCAAACCTACGACCGTAGCAGCCGCGCGGCGCCTGACTGTAGCGCGTAGAACCGCTCGACCATAGCGACCGGCATGTGCTTATCAACTGTGACGTAGTGTCGATTTTACCTGCGTTCCTACTCAAGAAATCTTGCAGTTAATTGGTGAAAAACTGGAGAAGGAAACGATTTAGCTATGTCGCCACGTGCTGAAGTTGAAGCCGTGGCGCTGATGGCAGCGGTTTTAAAACTTACCTGTTTTTGGAGACAGATCGACGATACGTCCATGGTATGGCCACATGGGAGAGACACTCTTAATCATTTCCTAAATAATTTAATTGCCTACATCCCATCATCATGTTTACGGTGGAGGTTGACAGAGATGGAAAGCTTCCATTTCTAGATGTTTTGTTTTACGGAAGGAATGATGGTACGCTGGGATATAATTTTTATCGGAAGTCGACGCAAATGGACTGTTACCCGTTTGCATTGAGGTGTCATCCATCGTTACAATGCACAGGGGTCCTGTGGACGTAGGCAAGAAGAGCTTACACAATTCCAGACTCACAAACATTGCCACAAGAGCTGGATCATTTTAAAATTGTATTCAAGCAGAATGGTTATATAGACAAACACATCTGTCGTGCTTTCCGGGTTGGGCCTTTGTGACAACCATTAGAACATACATGCAAATCGGTGGCTTTCCTGCCTTTTTCTGAGAGCATATCTTCGAAAGCAGAAAGAATTTTTAAAAGATTGGGTATAAAACGTGTCTCTCGTCCGACAGCCACGATTAGAGCAGTCCTTGCCTCAGTAAAGAGTGACCTGGGATTTAGGAAGCCCGATGTGTACAAAACAACCTAACATTGCGGAAAAAATTATGTTAGATAAACGATTGGTAGGATTCAGGATCGATGTGTTTAGCACCAGCGAGCGCCACACAATTTTGTTTTAGCCTGAAAAATTTGATGCGGCTGAGCAGCCTCACCGTGGGACATAAAATGTTTTATGAAGAGATACAAATCATTGCCCTTACGTCGCGCTGCTAGGACTGTGTTTTAAAAGAGTCCACTGAAATTTGACTATCTGACAATTCATGCTTAGACTTTAAGCAAGATTTGGTGTCCTGTTTTATCAGAAATTAACCAACAGCGACCTTTGATTCAACCACCAAAATAGTTATAGATAGCGACTATCGATTTCGCATGCTTCCACCACTGGGGTGCTACATTTTCACTTACGCTAGAGGTCAGTTACGATGATTTCTAGCGCATGCACTGTTGGCATTACGCGGCATATAATGGAGCTGACAGTTGTAGTGTTGAAATCAGATCCAGCGAGTTAATGCAGTTGCTTACTCACCTGAAAATGGCGGCTAGGCGGGCTGTGGAAATATTGCGTCAAGATGACATGATCCAGCTGCAGACGTGAGAAGAATATTATCACTTATTAAGCAGGGAAAGCCTACTTTACTGGCATTTAGTCACACACACACACACACACACACACACAAACATACACACACAAACACTCACACACACACACACACACACACACACACACACACACACACTGTGTGTGAGCTTGTTTTGTTGAAAGCGAATCTTACATAGGCCTATTTCAGGTGTGGAAATAAAATTCTGGAAGTTTCACCGTTGCGTAATATTTGATAAATGCTCAAGATATTCATACTGTTCTGGTACTTTTGAACCTCTCCAAGGTGGATGCTCTGGAGCTAAACAGTGATAGGCTGTTTCGTTTCAACGGTCAATAAAGTACTAGTCCGTGTTTGTGTGTTTCATTATAATGGCCACCAACGCCCCTAGAAACGAAATATGGCTTTTTCTGCTGTGACTAATTTCATTGAAAAGGAAATGTGGCTTGTCATGTGTTGATGATAATGTCTTTCATACTGGGACGGGGCTTATTAGCTCAAGGAGGGGACACAGTCACATTCCTTGCTTTCCGACAAGTTCCACAGCTGGTATTGCATTCCTACTAAAGTGGTCAATAAATTTAGTTGCAACAAAATTCCGCCATTTTTAACTGCCTTGATGTCTTGCTGTAGTTAATCTCTCCTTTAGTGATATTATGGTCTACTAGCTTTCTCATAATACCTCTAAATACGTCAGTTCGGATGTTAAGTTTTTGAAATACGTACGGCTCAAATGAGTTCCATGAAATAGTTTAATCAAATTTTTTCCAAACTGATTAATTCTTGCCAAATTTTTGAAGCCGATTGAGTAACTGAGTTTAATTCTCTTGATATATGCTAGTCCTTCTTTAAAAAACCGATAACAAGATGATTTTTATAGAGATTCAACTTTTAGCACGATAATGGCCATATGCTGAAGACAGATTGTAGAGTCATCACTGAATCTCAGTCAAGAACGACTGAAGAACATTTACTTTTCTCAGGAAAAATAATCTGCAACATTTTATTGCAATTTAAAGTCTGCCAAGTGAAACTTGTATCACCCAGAATACCAAAATTACACTATTGCGGGTTTTCTTGCTGCATACATCAGATTTTTCAAAGTCACTGAATGAAAAATCACCTGCAAAAACAAAACCTTATATCGTAATTATTTTACTTATGCATTACAGTTGTAAAAAGTCTGAGAATTCCAGAATAAGCCTCAGTATCCATTTTTCACTCTAGTCGCACTGGCGTTTTGCTTATAGTTACTATCGCTCTCCAACAGTTTGATCTTAGATTACGATACTGCGATACAATTATTTTCACAGGAAATTTAACGGAATAATTGTAGGTCTATGATGTTTCGTAGAGAAACGAATGCTCTTTTAAATAACGGTTAACGTAAGCATGGATCCGGTATCCCTTTTAGGGTTTGAAAGTGTATTATTTTAAAAGTAACATTTTTTGTGGTCAACTTCAGATTCCTACACTCAAAAGCTATGCATCCAAAAATGATAAAACCTGCAGGTTTCATGAACAAGCCAAAAGACAACAAGACTGCAAAAGTACAGCTTCTTAAATCACCTCTGTCAAGAGCCGAAGCTACAAATTGGGAGAAATTTTGTCACGCAAAATTTTTTGACGTCTTTGAGAGCCTCGTAAATTGTGAAGTACATGTCATAAAACTTAAAGGATAAACACACGGCAAACTGTTAGAAAAGATTTCCACTTTTGCAACTTTACCACAATGATTCAACTTCTGAAATTCCGTTACGGCATTATGTCACCCTGCACGTAAAAAACTTTTCTTCAAGGTGTATTAAAATATGTATGCTATAAATTTCTCCACCTTCCATTTGGTGCTCACAAAATTGGAACAAAACGTGACATGGTCGACGAAACATTTTAAAACGTGGACCACTAGGCCTGGAATCATCCTGTCTCGTTTGATTAATAGAATAAAAAAAAATTCGCTTCAGTTGCCAGTAATTTATCAATTGCAGTACCCAGTCAGTCATTTGGGGGGGGGGGTGGAGGGGGTGTGGCTCGACCGCACACATTTATGTTTCCATTATTATTTGCTGGTATCTGAAGACAAACATTTAGGCCGAATCCGGTGGTGCAGTAAAGAAAACAAATACTGGCAACTACAGGGAGTTTATTCTATTGTTATGTTCCTCAGTTGTGAATGGTCGCCTGATCAAAAATTCTCTATCGTCTGTATGAATCTTATGAGTCGTTTAAAAGTGTAAGGAAATGTGTGGGTTGTTATCGCCGTGTTTCGAATGAACAGAAGGAAGTTGGCTATAGCGAGTAACACCACACAGACGATTCCCCCCAACAACATCAGCAGAGACACCGACCCATGTTAAGCCTAGTTTACACGACGAGATTGGGTTGCGCCATTCGTCGCGTGGCATGAGTTGCACATAGGGGTTTCATGTATGACCGTGAACACGGCGACACCAGTATACACTTCAGTTTCGTCGTTTTGTGGGTCCCTGAATCGTGTCTGAAATGAAAGTTATGGCAGCTGCACGTCGCACGAGTTGTGATGGAGTTAAAGCTTGTTGCGTGGAATCACTACACAAGAAAAAAATAAGAAACGTGTTTCGGTCCGCGACTAGATGAAGAAAAGACGTCAACTCGGTTGCTCGGCATCATTGCTCAAATAATTTGTAACGGAAGATCCAAGAAGTTCTCTTAATTATCTTAGAGTGTGAACAGGACTGTTTATGTTTCTTCTAAATAGACTTTATTATGAGATAACGAATAAAGGTACTGTAATGCATGAAGCACTGTCGCCAGAAATGAAATTACATATCATATTGCGTGCATTACAATCGAGATCACTCGGCATGCTGTAAGATACGGTTTTAGTTGATAATGACTCTTTTTCATTAATACCACTAATTATTAACTTTAACAGTAATAATTATTAACACTAGCAACAATAATTATTCGAAGCAGGCCGCATTAAGAAGAGAATGGTTTGGAAACTACTCTCTTGAAGACAGATCTGTACAGTGGCAATACTTCAAAATTGTAACATACGTGAATGGAGAGCTCTGCAGCGACGTTTTAAATAGATGAATCTTGAATAAAGAATGCAGCTTCTTGAATTTGTATAGCCTTCTCTCGTGTCAACAAAACAGGGTGTTTATAAATAAATATCTGGGTTTTAACGCTTTATAATATTTATTACATTAAACTTACAATTATGAATGATAGGTCAAATGAAAGAGCAACTCGAACAGTTTTACCAACAACTTTATCAATGTTCACTGTGAGCAACATTTGTCCCACGGCACACATCAAGTCTATAACCGACCTAGTTCTTCCCAAACGATGATAAGTGTGTCTTCAGTGATTGTAGCAACAGCTGCTTCAATCCGGTTTCTTTATTCAGGGAGATCTGCTGGTAGCGGAGGCACGAACACACGATCCTTGATGAAACCACAAAGGAAAAAATCGCATGGCGTTAGGTTGGGTTAACGTGGAGGCCATGCAAAGCAAGCCCTGTCATTGGGCTCCTTGCGGCCTATCCAGCGCTTGGGCTATAAACTTGATGTGTGCCGTTGTGACAAATGGTGCTCACATTGAACATTTATAGGATTCTTGGTAAAACGGTTTGAGTTTCTCTTTCAATTGACATATCATTTATAACTGTAAGTAATAAATACACTACTGGCCATTAAAATTGCAATGCCAAGAAGAAATGCAGATGATAAACGGGTGTTCCTTGGACAAAGGTATTATACTAGAACCGACATGTGATTACATTTTCACACATAGATCCTGAGAAATCAGTACCCAGAACAACAACCTCTGACCATAATAACGGCCTTGATACGCCTGGGCATTGAGTGAGAGCTTAGATGGCGTGTACAGGTACAGCTGCTCATGCAGCTTCTACACGATACCAAAGTCCATCAAGAGTAGTGACTGGCGTATTGTTACGAGCCGGTTGCTCGGCCACCATTTACCAGACGTTTTTAATTGGTGAGAGATCTGGAGAATGTGCTGGCCAGGCCATCAGTCGAACATTTGCTGTATCCAGAAAGGCCCATACAGGTCCTGCAACATGTGGTCGCGCTTTATCTTTCCGAAATGTAGGGTTTCGCAGGGGTCGAATGAAGGGTAGATGGTTCAAATGGCTCTGAGCACTATGCGACTTAACTTCTGAGGTCATCAGTCGCCTAGAACTTAGAACTAATTAAACCTAACTAACCTAGGGACATCACACACATCCATGCCCGAGGCAGGATTCGAACCTGCGACCGTAGCGTCACGCGGTTCCAGACTGAAGCGCCTTTAACCGCACGGCCACACCGGCCGGCCTGAAGGGTAGAGTCACGGGTCGTAACACATCTGAAATGTAACGTCCACTGTTCAAAGTGCCGCCAATGCGAACAAGAGGTGACCGAGACGTGTAACCAATGGCACCCCATACTATCACGTCAGGTGATACGCCAGTATGGCGATGAAGAATACACGCTTCCAATGTGTGTTCACCGCGATGACGCCAAACACGGATGCGACCATCATGATGCTGTAAACAGAACCTGGATTCATCCGAAAAAATGATATTTTCCCATTCGTTCACCGAGGTTCGTCGTTGAGTACAGCATCGCAGGCGTTCCTGTCTGTGATGCACCGTCAAGGGTAACCGCAGCCATGGTCTCCGAGCTGATAGTCCATGCTGCTGCAGATGTCGTCGAACTGTTCATGCAGATAGTTTTTGTCTTGCAAACGTTCCCATCTGTTGACTCATGGATCGAGACGTGGCTGCACGATCCGTTACAGCCATGCGGATAAGATGCCTGTCATCTCGACTGCTAGCGATACGAGGCCTTTGGGATCCAGAACGGCGTTCCGTATTACCCTCCTGAACCCACCGATTCCTTATTCTGCTAAGTCATTGGATCTCGACCAACACGAGCAGCAATGTCGCGATACGATAAACCGCAATCGTAATAGGCTACAACCCGACCTTTATCAAAGTCGGAAACGTGATGGTATGCATTTCTCCTCCTTACACGAGGCATCGCTACAACGTTTCACAAAGCAACGCAGGTCAAGTGCTGTTTGTGTATGAGAAATCGGTTGGAAACTTTCCTCATGTCAGCACGTTGTAAGTGTCGCCACCGACGCCAACCTTGTGCGAATTCTCTGAAAAGCTAATCATTTGCATATCACAGCATCTTCTTCCTGTCGGTTAAATTTCGGGTCTGTAGCACGTCATCTTCGCGTTGCAGCAATTTTAATGGCCATTTATAAACACCCTGTATTTCTCAGCAAAGAGTTGGCCAACTCGAACGATGGGATTTTAGTCTTGTAGACGAGAGCATTGCCACAGCTAAAATTACAATTGCTTGTATTTTTCATAATTCAGTTGTATTTGTGTTCCTAACTCAATAAATTTTGCCATGCTGGTCGTATATTGTCAAACCATCTATGTTATGATCGCACATGATGGTCTCAGCGGCAGTAATATGTTGCTTATTTTTGTAATTAGTATCACTGAAATCCCACAAACACCTATGCAAAGCATAGATATCCAAACCAAAAAGAGAAAATTATTCTCCGTTCCCAACTTCATATTTCAGTTTATCTACATTCTACGAACTCAGACAACCTCAAAACTCATGCAACTAGTGTCGCCAAAGTTGGAACACGCTGAAAGTGTTTAGTTTCACCAGCGAATTGTGCCAACATGCAGCGCGCATGCGCATGGACGGATCACCGTGCACAGCGTCAAACACAGTTTCTTTCCGTTAGGCAATGCACAGAGGTTTGGGATTTAATGTAGAACACTGAGGTGCAGTACGACTATCAGAAACTTGTCTTTCCTCTCCTTTTTGAACAAATAGTAAAACTGAATATTTTTATACCACAGATTATTATATTATTATATTATATTATTATAATTAATAATTAAATATATGTTCTCTTGTGTAACAGCTCACACCCAATTAGCAAAGAACACGATATGTGCCACTTTCAGTAACTGAATACTTGTGCAAATGCATTGCCGTTATTTTATTTGCCTGGGTTACTTTCTTTAGACGACAGTTAAACTTTAAAGAAGCCAATACTCTTAATAAGGTGCAGTTTAATACAGTTATTTCCAATTCTCTTCATGATTTCTAGGTAGCTCTTACTAAGTTCCAAATCTTCGTCGCTTTAAGACAGACTTGGAGCAAATTTCTATTTATATATGTTTCTGAGCTTCATTGTCAGTTTCGGGTGGAGGTTCCTTCGGTGCAGCTTTCACAAAAACGCACAGAATGCTAACAGCAGGAGGTGTTGTTAAGAACACCTTTTATAAGAGGGTATTATACCCTAAAAATTATTAATTAATTGTCACATGAAAAATGCATGTAAATGTACTTTGGTTCTTCGGCCAATGTTTGTTTGATCGCTTTTCAGATGTTTCGCAAGCACGAGGGTCTACTTTCTCAATAATTCACATCCCTTTACTGGTGAATGGGAATGACTGACACTACCATGAAATCGTACTCTCAGTTCGTCAGAAAAACAAACAACCGCCAGTGGACGAACCCGTAACAAACGCCAATAGGAAGCTAACAAATAGACGAAGAGTTACGCTACTAGTCGATTTCACTAACGGCGAGAAATCAATTGACACAGTAAATACCGTAAAATGTCTAGGAGTAACCATTCAGAGGAAATAAAAGTGGAATGACCACACAAATAAATCGCAGATGACAGGCTGAGCTTGGCACAGGAAGTGACCTAGAGTGGAATGACGAGATGAAACAAACAGTAGAAAAGCTGATGACAGGCAGAGGCTCACTAGAAGAACGTCCAGGAAAAGTAATTCATCGACAAACGAAGTGGCTTACAAGACACTGATTCGACCGATTATGGAGTACTGGTGATCAGCCTGAGATCTTATCAGGTAGAATTAATGTAAGAGACCATAACAAAGTTTACGTATGGTGGCCGTACAGGCGAGAATCGGTAAGCCAATCAGGCAAAGCTGCTTTGAGCAGTGAGGAAGTCATCTCACCAACGCACCAGCTTGAAGATACTCCATGGGTAAAACAGTGTCTCCTGTCTTGTGAAGATGACCGTAACTGCCTAATGCACATCCTCGTCCGACAGGAATCGTTGACGCTGCAAGGCCTCCTTTAAGGGACAGAAGGGATGATCACGTGAGTTGGCGTAACTTCTGCTTTACGACATCTGAGATATGTGGAAGAGCACTACCATGAAGCAGCATCTTCCGTTCTCTCGCACCATGCCACAACGGTGGTTCTCGACAGACATCCTGCCCATAAATATTCTCGGTATCTCATAGATGTCTTCCGGCGTTTTCCCTTCGACAGCCAAAAAGATTAACAACACTTTGGTCCCATTTGGACGCATGTGGCAACAAAGTTGCCATGGTTCGTGTTTCTGCATTTACCGCACGCACATCGGAAAGTCACCAATGCTAACCCAATCACTTGCTCACGCTTCGGTGCTTAGATGTCAGCCTCGGAGTCGCACTACGTCGTATAGAAGCTGCAGTAATTCCATCAAACAGTAAGTTTTTGTTATCCCTTTACAGAAGAAACAGGAAGTATCCAATCATGGGATACTCGTTTCTTTTCAGGGTCGTTTAAAAACCGCGCGAAACTTTAATGAGATGCTCAAGAACCTCCTGTGATAGACGCTGCAAGGGAGGCGTTTGAGTCACAAGCAGGTTTGCTGCCAAAATTTGGAGAGCGTATGTTTCAAGAAAAGTAGAGCAAAGAAAGTGAGAGAAATTTAATGTCGTAGAGGACTTAACCGACAGCCATTCTTCCCACGAAATAATCGCGAGCGGAACAGGTTCAAAATTGGTTCAAATGGCTCTGAGCACTATGGGACTTAACACCTGAGGTCATCAGTCCCCTATAACTTAGAACTGCTTAAACCTAACTAACCTAAGGACATCACACACATCCATGCCCGAGGCAGTATTCGAACCAGCGACCTTAGGGCTCGCGCGGTTCCAGACTGAAGTGCCTAGAACCGCTCGGCCACTGTGGTCGGCAACGGAACAGGGAAGGGGAGAAATGATAGTGGTAACGGAAGTACCCTTCGCCAGACACCGCCATTTACGGAGTACAGCCGTGGTCGTAGAACAAGTAACTCCTAGTCGGGTGGTTACGTCTTTCACATACTTTTATATCGACTAACGGTAATGCAAAGATCCTGATCATTGGCCATAGTGACATGATAGCGTCATATTAGGGCAACATCAAATTTGGTGTACAGTAATTTTACGCTTTCATTTTGACCGTTTTAAAAATGTAGTTTACTGTTAACATAGGTGCATGGTCGAAAGTCTGCAGTCTGCATTTTCTGAAACTCTCTTTTTCCTGAAATTATGTCCATTTATGGTGCTTCCACAGTTTTCTACTTTACAGTGTTACGTTAAAGCAGGAACACTAGAAAAGCGTATGTCTTTCAGGAAACGACAGAGATTTATAACAGAAGCCTTGATATGCCAGGGGTAATTACGCTCTGTACAAGTAGCTCACAGTTAGGCAAGTAGCATCGTATCATTTTTACAGGGATTCATCCACCTGCCTGCTATCGGTAAGGATTACGTTTTAAGCTTGATACTCTGCGGCTGTAAATCATAGTTGAGCTTCTTACGGACGAAGAAACGTGTAAGTCTCCTTCTGTAGCTCTACGGAAAATGTTATCAGTTGTGTCGAATGACGTACTTATTTATAATGATTTAGCAAATATAATATCTTTTGTTCTCTGTGCGTATAAACCTGTTAATCTTATTAATAACAAAATACACCTGGCATTAAACATCCATTAGCTGCACCGACGTATAATGTTTGTCCTATCACGTGAAACCTTGTGAGTTGCAATCACGTCGATAGATATTTTTTTTTTTTTTGGCGTACTATAAAAACGGGCGCCGTGTCAGAGGAAGTTGCCTTGTAGTGGACAGTCGAGGCGCAGCCATGTTGTCCGTACTTTGCCTGTTGGCAGCCTCGCTGGCCACAGTCAGCGCCCAATGGGACCCCAACGTGGCGAACGGCCGCAGCGCCATGGTCCACCTGTTCGAGTGGAAGTGGGCGGACATCGCGGCCGAGTGCGAGCGATTCCTGGCGCCCAAGGGCTATGCTGGCGTACAGGTGAGACTGTGTTCTTGCTAGATTCCGAATGCAGACATATACCATCGTCAACTGTTACACACTTTTACATGTAGCAAACCAACATCTACCATACGAGCACACAGACATTTATTTACTACCTGAATATTACAGGAGAATATGGGGTTGGGTCAAGGAACGAGATACAAGAAAGACTAATTGAGTTTTGTAACATTTCAGCTAGCAATAGCGAATACTCTGGTTTAGAATCACAAGAGAAGGAGGTATACTCGGAAAAGGCCGGGTGATATGGGAAGATTTCAGTTAAATTACATCATGGTCAGACAGAGATTCCTAAATCAGATAATGGACTCTAAGGCGTATCCAGGAGCAGATACAGACACAGATCACAATGTAACAGTGATGAAGAGTACGTTGAGGTTCAAAATATTAGTCAGGAAGAATCAATACGCAAAGAAGTGGGACACGGAAGACCTATGGAATGACGAATTACGCCTGCAGATCTCTAAAGCTATAGATACAGCAATAAGGAATAGTTCAGCAGGCAGTACAGTTGAAGTATGGACATCTCTAAAAATGGCAATCACAGAAGTAGGTAAGAAAAACATAGGAACAAAGAAGGTAACCTCGAAGGAATCATGGGTAACAGAAGAAATACTTCAGCTGATCGACGATAAAAGGAAGCACAAACATGTTCAGGGAAATCCAGGAACATGGAAATGCAAGTCGCTGAAGGAGGAAAAAATAGGAAGTTCAGCGAAGCTAAGACGAAATGGCTGCATGAAAAATGTGAAGAAATGGAAAAATAAATGATTGTCGGAAAGACTGCCTTCGGTGAAATGAAAAGCAAGAGTGGTAACATTAAGAGTGCAGAGGGAATTCCGCTGTTAAATACAGAGGAGAGAGTGGATAAGTGGAAAGAGTACCCTGAAGTTCTCTATGAGGAAGGAGAGTTGCCTGATGTGTTAGAAGAAGAAACAGGAGTCTATTTAGAAGAGATAGGGGAGCCAGTATTAAAATCAGAACTTAAGAGAGGTTTGGAGGACTTTAAGATCAAATAAGGACGAAGGGGTACATAACATTCCATCAAAATTTCAAAAATTATTTGAGGAAGTGGCAACAAAACGACTATTCACATTGGTGTGTAGAATGTATGAGTCCGGCTACACACCATCTGACTTTCGGAAAAATATCGTCCACACAATTCCGAAGACTGCAAGAGCTGACAAGTTTGAGAGTTATCACACATAATAGCTCGTATATCCAAGCTGCTGATAAGGATAATATACAGGAGAATGGAAAAAATCGAGGATTTGTCAGATGACGAACAGTTTCGTTGTAGGAAACGTAAAGACACCAGAGAGGCAATTCTTCTGTTGCAGTTGACAATAGAAACAAGACTATAGAAAAATAAAGACACGTTCATAAGATTTGTCGACCTGCAAAATGCGTTCGACAATGTAAAATGGTGCAAGAAGATCGAAATTCTGAGAGAAATAGGGGTAAGCTATAGGGAGAGACGGGTAATATACAATATGTACATGAGCCAAGAGGGAATAATAAGAGAAGAACGAATTGCTCGGATTAAAAAGTGTGTAAGACAGGGATGTAGTCTTTCGCCCTTACTGTTCAATCTGAACATCGAAGAAGCAATGATGGAAATAAAAGAAAAGTTCAAAAGTGGAATTAAAATTAAAGGTGGAAGGATATCAGTGGTACGATTCTCCTGATGACATAGCTGTCCTCAGTGAAAGTAAAGTAGAATTATATGATCTGTTGAATGGAATGAACCGGCTTATGAGTACAGACCACGGCTAAGAATAAATGGAAGAAAGACGAAAGTAATGAGAAGTAGCAGAAGTGAGAACAGCAAAGAATCTTAATATCAGGACTGATGATCACGAAGTAGACGCATTTAAGAAATTCTGCTACCTTGGCAGCAAAATAACATGACGGGGGGAGCAAGGAGGACATCAAAAGCAGACTAGCGGTGGCAAAAAAGGTATTCCTGGTCAAGAGAAGTCTACTAGTATCAGACATAGACTTTAATTTTAGAAAGAAATTTGTGAGAAAGTACGTTTGAAGCACAGTATTGTATGGTAGTGAAACATGGACTATGGGAAACGCGCAACAGAAGAGATTCGAAGAGTTTGAGATGCGGTACTACAGACGAATATTGAAAATTAGGTCGACTGATAAGGTAAGAAATTAGGAGGTTTTGCGCAGAATTGAGGAGGATAGTAATATCAGTAAAACACTGTCGAGGGCAAGGGACAGGATGATACGACATCTGCTAAGACATCAGAGAATGACTTCCATGACACTAGAGAAAGTTGTAGAGGGCAAAAACTGTAGAGAAAGACAGAGGTTAAAACATATACAGCAAATAATTGTAGGTTGTTAGCGCTACTCTGAGATGAAGAGATTGGCACAGATGTGGACTGTTTTACTTCCGAAAGATTTTACGCAAGACGATGCCATTAGTAGCTGACTACAGTAGAGTTGTACGTTATCGGGAAATAGTGGCAGTACTTTCCCTTTGTTTTCAACCCTTCATAGTACCAGCTTAGCAAGGCTAATGTTACAAAACCAGATCAGTAAATTATCCAGACAGTTTCCCATGAAACTACTGAAAAAAGCTGCTGCCTGTCTTCAGGAACCATACCATAATCTGGCCTCTTCTCATAAACAGCTCCGTTCTAGTTACAGTCACGGCACTACTATCTCTATCAGTCAGGCACGCAAGCAAAGCTCACCTCAGCAAGGTCCATGATTCATGAGGGGCTTGTAATAAATGGTATTGTATGCCCCTATTCAAATGCCATGCTCCTTTGCATTTTGCCTGTCACGAAGATATACGTTATTGGCTATTGGTGTGGAGATCACTGTTAAACTTACGGTATAACTGTCGCAAAGTAAACATCCCTGTCCGAATTTCGAATCACTTCCCACGTCAGCATCTATTTTATACGGATGTGAAAACCTTTCTTTCCTGCTGTGGGTAGCCGTTCTTTCCTCCGATTCATGTACTTCATCATTTTGTATCTGCCTCCGCGCAAATATATCCCAACATATGCGGAGAACGATGGTCTCTGACAAAATCTGTTCAAAATGCGGCCGATACCTCCTCAATGATAAATGTAATCGACTGAGAAAAGTATGTTTCGGATATAACAGTAGATTTTTAGGATTGGTTTCTTTTTGGATAGATATATTTCTTTATTTGAAATCAGTGAAGAGTATAATTTGCTGTAAAATTTTAATCAGCTCGATATCACAGATAAAGGGAGAAGCGTCGTGACCGCTGTTTCTCGCGGCAGTATTAGCAGCGGGAAGCCAGTTACCAAACGAATTAACGTATAATTACTGTACCTCCGACGCCCGCAGTAAATGCAGTAATCTGGAAGAACTTGTGAAGATCGAATGCAAGACTTAAATCTCTAGTGCATGATGTCCTAGAACACACAATTCATTGTCAAGCTACTTTTATATATTTATATACCGCATATTTGTATACTTATTTATAGCCGGCCGTTGCGGTCGTACGGTTCTAGGCTCTTCAGTCCGAAACTACGCGGCTGCTACGGTCGCAGGTTCGAATCCTGCCTCGGGCATGGATGTGTGTGATGTCATTAAGTTAGTTAGGTTTAAGTAGTTCCAAGTCAAGGGGACTGACGACCTCAGATAGTGCTTAGGGCCATTTGAACCATTTTTATACTTATTTATATACTATATATTTATATTATATATTTATACTATATATTTATTTACTACTAGGGCGTTCTTATCCTCTGTTACATTTAACTAGATATCTTAATGAGTCAGTATTACAATTTATACAGTAGAGGTTGTTGTTGTTGTAGTCCTTAATCCAGATACTGGTTTGATGCAGCTCTCCATGCTACTCTATCCTGCGCAAGCTTCTCCATCTCCGAGTACCTACTGCTAACTACATCCTTTTGAACCTGTTCAGTGTATTCATGCCCTCGTCTCCCTCTCCTCTTACCCTCCGCGCTTCCCTCCAATACTAAATTGAGGGCGGCGAAGCAGACGAAATGAATTAAAATTTGTGCTGCGTCCGGGAGTCGAACGTGCGTCTTATTGCTTGCTAAACAGAACTTCTAACCATTACACCACCACAGTACGATAGTCGACACTGCTGCATGAACTACCTAAGCTGAGTACCCTCCTCAACTCAAACTTCGTTTTTCCCTTATTTATTGTCACTACTGCCAGGGCTCTCCGATATTGGCAAGCACCCCAGCATTGGAGATAATGGGACGTCCTTGTACCATTGGTGATCTTATAGATCTTATAATTAAATGTCTCAGGGAAACACAGGGAAACATTTAATTATAAGAACTAAATTGACGATCCCTTGCTGCCTCAGAACGTGTCTTAGCAACCGGTTCCTTCTAGTCAAGTTGTGCCATAAATTCCTCTTCTCCCCAATTCTGTTCAGTGCCTCCTCATTAGGTAACTGATCTACCCATCTACTCTTCAGCATTCTTCTGTAATATAACACTAGAGGAGCAATATTTAATTGCAATAATAACGTACGAGTGCTATTTGGAAAATAAGGAACGATCGGTGGCGAAATGGAAACCACACAGACAATCAGAACAGTTATATTTACAACATTTAGCTACACCTTCCTGCTACTTCTCTACATAGTCGCCGCTCCGACTTAGACATCAGTCGTAGTGTTGCACCATCTTCACAGCACCCTCGTCATAGCAGGCAGCATCCTGTGCTTCCGACAGTATTTTGCACTGGACTGCAGCTAGTTGATTTTGTGCCATAGCCGGCGGATCGTTTGAGCACAGATGAAAATCAAAGGGAGCCATTTCGGGGCTATATGGTGAGTGATCAAACAGTTCCCATCGAAAACCCTGCAGTGGCCTTTTCGATGCCCACGCAGTGTGCGACCGAAAGCTATCAAGAAGGAGCTGCGTGACATTTAAACGTTATGGGGCGTTACATGAAATCAGATGAAATCTCTCGGCAGGCGCCCATACTTTGCGGGAGACACTATTTTCTAGCCATCTTTACGCGCTCATTGTGCGCTCAGACCTGAGAAGCGCGTCATGACGCTATAGATAGCGTCATACTACGGACATTGCCCAATACACCCGTGCAAAGTTCCATCAGTTTTTCAGAGTGGTTTCTATTTTGCGACCGACCGTTCCTTACTTTTCGAATAGCCCTCGTACACAGTAATGGACATCGTATAGGAATTTAAAAATGTCGCCATTGTGGTATAGTAAACGAATTAGTGTGTCAGTGACACTTAAGATTTAGAACAGATATTGACTTGTGAAGTGTTGTTGGAGTAACTTTGACAGTTTAAAAATTACTCACTGTGTATAAATAAGCTAACAACTAATTTTCCCTAACGTTCAGATATCGCCGCCAAACGAGTACATGTCAATCACCACCAACAATAGACCGTGGTGGGAACGATACCAGCCTGTCTCCTACAGGATTGTCAGCCGATCTGGTTCGGAGTCCGAGTTCAAAGACATGGTGAACCGCTGCAACAACGTTGGAGTCCGGTAAGTCAGTCAAAAAGCTTTTACTCTCACGATGGGTTTTGCTATAAAACGGAGATGAAGGATTATGGAAAGGGACAAATTCGATTCTGTGATTATTAAGGTCATTGACATAATCAGTTCAGGAGCTTATCTTATGTCCATAACTGAGTTTAAAACACTTACAATAAAAAATTTTGAGGGAGAGTAGGAAACCTTGATTCAAGCGTGACATTATATATGCGGAAATAACAATCATGAGGGTCATGTATAGGCAATAGGTCATCAAATCAGTTACATCCGTTAATACGAAATATGTCTGAGGGAATACGCAGACACTATTCTCTATTGTAGTAGAAAGTGACGTTCCACATTTAATGACGGAAATCTTTAGATCATCTCTCAGTCAGTCACTTGCAGAGTTAGAGGTTCACATTCTTAAGGAGAATACGGTTGTATGGCGTGTTTGGCCGGGAGTCTCCTTTTAGGTAGTTCAGCCTCCTGGTGCAAGTGTTTTTATTCGACGTCACTTCGGCGATTTGCATGACGATGATGATGAAATGATGATGAGGAAAACACAACTGAGATAACTGTATAGTATCACTTTCGAGCAGTAAATTTGGCAATGGGCGATAGACTTCTCGTAGCTGTTTTTTATTAGTATGTCGACAGTAGCGTGTGCTCGAGTCCGTCTGTGGTAGCTGCACAGACAAGAATAATGTTATGTTAATCAACTAATATCTATACGCAGATCAGAGTTCAGAAGTAAATTATATAACATGAAAAAGTTTAGGATTTACTCGCAATTGTTCCGGACAATTTTTAAATGAAATAATTGCGATTTTGGCTGTTAAAACATTATTTATTGCGACTGCAGTTTCGGCGTGTGGTCATTTTCAAGCATTCTAATAACCATCGGTCGTCAAATATAATTCACATATTTATGAAATTGACAAACGCTGAAAGTGAAAATTTTAAAGCTGTTTATGGGATGTTGTAATCCACTCAATAATACAAAGCTGCGACATGCTGTGTAAGAGCAGTTGCTTGAGCTGTTGTGAATTTATCTGCTGTTCCACATACCATATAGTTATAGAGCTGGAGAAATAATTATGTAAACACTGTAGTTTAAACTTCAAGTAGTAAGTGTGGTAACTGGATCACAAAAGCGACAAAGATGTAAACATACAAAGAATATGGAGTCCAAAGATGCTAACATATGGAGTCGATATCATGTGACTTGTGAAATGTGTGTGTGTGCAGAAAAGAGAAAAGTGACGGAAACACGTGCCAGATAAAAATGCTATCTAAAAACGTGACTGAGAATATAGATTAAAACTAGGTAAAAAGATGAAATGACTATCAGGTCAAAATACAACAATATCCAAAAATGCAAGTACAGAATACGGTCTAAAACATCAGATATAGATCAAAACAGCGGTCCACAAACAAGCGCAAGAAATACGTAACTGTAGGAAAGGTGTGAAGTAGTAGTAAGCGTAGCATGGTCTACAATATTTACAAGTATTAAGACAAGATTATTAGACGTTCACGAAGCAGTCCAGGAGTTTCACATTTTTAAGGTCAGTCTTTTCATCCAAAAGGGATTCTGGCTGTTTTCGAAAGTCCCTATGAATTCCTTTGTAATTAATCCAGCTATCTACCTTTCCTTTTTTATGGAAAATTTCTGAAGAGTTTTAAAGGTTATCTAACTCGCGTTTAGTTGCTCGAATATGGCTCGCGCAGGATGATGTCAGTTGTCTTACTGTGTTCTATAAAACGTGTGTTCAAACTTCTACCAGGTAGTCCTACGTAAAAGTTTTTGCGTTCTCCCCAGCTGATTTTATAAATTCCAGATTGTTTGTAAGGTTTGTTGTTGTCGTTGTTGTGGTCTTCAGTCCAGCGACTGGTTTGATGCAGCTTTCCCTGCTACTCTATCCTGTGCAAGCCTCTTCATCTCCAAGTACCTACTGCAGCCGACATCCTTCCTGAATCTGTATGGTGTATTCATCTTTTGTCTACCTCTACGACTTTTACCCTTCGCGCTGCCTTCCAGTACTAAATTGGTGATCCCCTGATGCCTCAGAACACGTCCTACCAACCGATCCCTTCGTCTAGTCGTCAAGTTATGGCACTAATTCCTCTTCCCCTTAATTCTATTCAGTACCTCCTCATTAGTTACGTCATCTACCCATCTAATCTTCTGTAACACTAACACCACATTTCAAAAGCTTCTATTCTCTTCTTGTCCAAACTATTTACCTTCAAAGTTTCACTTCCATACAAATAGTTTCAGAAAAGACTTCCTGACACTTAAATCTATACTCGATGTTAACAAACTTCTCTTCTTCAGAAACGCTTTCCTTGCCATTGCCAGTCTACATTTTATATCCTCTCTACTTCGACCACCATCAGTTATTTTGCTCCCCAAAAAGCAGGTCCGTGCGGTAGCGTTCTCGCTTCGCACGCCCGGGTTCCCGGGTTCGATTCCCGGCGGGGTCAGGGATTTTCTCTGCCTCGTGATGGCTGGGTGTTGTGTGATGTCCTTAGGTTAGTTAGGTTTAAGTAGTTCTACGTTCTAGGGGACTGATGACCATAGATGTTAAGTCCCATAGTGCTCAGAGCCATTTGAACCATTTGAACCAAATAGCAAAACTCCTTTACTACTTTAAGTGTCTCATTTCCTAATCTAACTCCCTCAGCATCGCCTGATTTGATATGGCTACACTCCATTATCCTCGTTTTGACTTTGTCGATGTTCATCTTATATCCTCCTTTCAAGACACTGTCCATTCCATTCAGCTGCTCTCCGAGGTTCTTTGCTGCCTCTGACAGAATTACAATGTCATCCGCAAACCCCAAGGATTTTATTTCTCTTCCAAGGATTTTAATTCCTACTCAAATTTTTCTTTATTTTCCTTTACTGCTTGTCCAATATATAGACTGAATAATATCGGGACTAGCATTCAGGAGGACGAAGGTTCAATCCCGCGTCCGGCCATCCTGATTTAGGTTTTCCGTGATTTCCCTAAATCTCCTCAGGCAAATGCCGGGATGGTTCCTTTGACAGGGCACGGCCGACTTCCTTCCCTATCCTTCCCTAACCCAATGAGACCGATGACCTCACTGTTTGGTCTCCTCAAACCAGTCCAATAACATCGGGGATAGGCTACATCCCTGTCTCACTCTATTCCCAACCACTGCTTCCCTTTATGCCCCTCGACTCTTATAACTGCTTTTGGTTTCTGGTTTATTGTGTTGGATACTGTGACGTATGGTCAGACCTAACGTGTTGTCAGTAAGGAAGCCATCAGTTATTTCGGTTTTACGAAATTATTTGCCTATTCTTTCAGATATAGACCAGCTATATGGCAGGAATAAATATTTAGTTTTATTTTCTTCCTCAGAAGTGGAATGATTTCATTTAAAAATTTGACGAAGTCTGTGGACCCACTTATTATCAGTCTTCAGGGCAATTTTATCAATGGAAGTGACCTTTCCTAATGTTAAGTAAGACTTATAAATTCAGGAAAACCTTAAAATGAGAATACTTACCATATACGTAACCTCACGCACGACTAGACTGCACTTTCGAAGTGTGGAACAAGCGGACAGTAGATTTTGTCGTGCTGGCTGAATTACAAGGGAGATCGATACTAAATTATTAATGGTAGTTGAAAGCTGTGCGCTATGTGATGCAAACAAGCTAAAGCAACTGGCACTGGGCACGTTGCAGGATCTACGTGGACGCGGTGATCAACCACATGAGCGCCTCGTGGAACGGCCTCAGCGGCGTGGGTGGCAGCAAGCCCAGCGGCTACAGCTACCCGGACGTGCCGTACGGCACCAACGACTTCCACCAGCCGCCCTGCACCGTCAACAACTACAACGACGCCAACAACGTAAGCGAACTGAAGAGGTTGTATATCGACTGTGCCAGACGGCTGTAGCTGCTGTTACGTCTGAAAGATGACGCAGATAATGCTGGAATAGGCTTTTTCGAAACATTCCACTTCATCAGTGTTAGATTTAAAGATGATGATGCCAGCAGATGTGAACCGTTTCTAACATCTCCCCTTACAAACCCCCCCTTCCATCCCCCCCCCCCCCCCGGCAATCCCACACTGCGGTAATTTGAATTTCGACATTTTTAGTTTATATAGATATATTTGTCCGCAGCTCGCAGTAGCGTTCTCGCTTCCCGAGCACGGGGTCCCGGGTTCGACTCCCAGCGGGGTTAGGGATTTTCACCTGCCTCAAGATGACTGAGTATTGTTGTGTCGTCTTCATAATAATCTTTAATCCTCATTACGGTCGGAGGAAGGCAACGGCAACCAACCTCCATTAGGACCTTGCCTAGTACGGCGGCGCGGGTCTCCCGCATCGTTCCCCTACGGCCGGCCAGAGTGGCCGAGCAATTCTAGGCGCTTCAGTCTGGAACCGCGCGACCGCTACGGTCGCAGGTTCGAACCCTGCCTCGGGCTTGGATGTGTATGATGTCCTTAGGTTAGTTAGGTTTAAGTAGGGGACTGATGACCTCAGAAGTTAAGTCCCATAGTGCTCAGAGCCATTTAAACAATTTTTTTTTTTTTTTGTTTCCCTACGCTCTGTCACGAAGCATGGGACTTCATTTCCATTCGATAGATATTTTTGTTGCCGTACAGAACTACACTTCCATCTTACAATACTGCAAACAATAACGGAATATTTTACTGATTCCGGGCATGCTGCCCAGGATAGTAGATCCGCAATTGTATTCTGTAGTATTAAGGAAAATTTTATTCTGTCCGTCTCCGCTGCGTAAATATACAGTTCACTGCTGCAATGGTTACCGCTCTCAGGCTGACTCGCCCATTCTTAAACCACAAACCTTGTTATTAACCGTAACTAGTTACATAACATGGTGCCAAGAGATACGAACAGCTTTGCACAGTTTGACTTTTGTTCAGTTTGACTTTCCTGTACAAAACTATTCGTACCTTTCGGAATCATGTTGTACAACTACTTACGGTTAATAACAAAGTGTGTGTTTTGAGTAAGGGTGAGTCAATCCAGAATCGTTACCCTTGCAGCAATAAATTATTCATGCAACTGAGAGGGTCAAAACAAAAATTTATAAAGTTTTCGGGAATTTTTTGTTTTGTTTCGAAAATAGTTTATTTTCCGGGCCAATCACACATCATTATGACAACTGGAGTGAACTACTGCATCCATCTTATGATATGAAGATGACAGGCGACGGACAAAGTCGGTAATATTTTATTGTGTGTTCCCGTTACGGTAAATAAATCATATTTTTTTCAGAATAAGCATTTTTTCTCTAGTCTTGGTTCCATTGGATCCAGCTGTTTTAAAATGATAATGAAAATTAGTATGCTCATTTTTTAACTTTTTTTATTAAAATTTACACTTAACCATTGAATACCTTAACCTAATGTAGCATCACGCTATTGACAACATACAGAGAAACTACTAATAAAGGATAAGAAAAATATAAACTAAGCTATTTTCTTGAATTTAATACCACTCCTTGAAAGCGTCAAAACAAAAACTTAAAATCTCCTCCTATATAACAATTTTGACAAAGGTCAAAGTGAACCAAACTGCATGAACGAAGTACACAGTGGCTGAGATCAAGTCATCCAGATAGGCAGCTTGCGCTTACTGTTTCCTTTTTTGGTTGGGCAGAAGAGTATCTCATTATCTTATTTCTCACCAATTTAAGACTGGTTTGATTGTTTTCTGGTACTGCTAGATGAAGTTTTAGAGCGTGAAAATGCTCGTTCTCAGTAGTGTAGGAACTTTGTGGTTATAGCATCTCTTTTTCATGCAAAGTTTTATCTTGAGGTTTTGACGGACAGTCTTCAATTATGATGTCACCAATAATCCATTTGACAACATCACTTTCAGTTCAGGGAGAATAATAGACAAGACAGGCACTGGTGCCTGCAACGTCAACTTATACGCGACTAAATGTGAAACACAGCTGTTCAGCAATTTCGACATTAATAATCGGCCCCCAACAGAACCAAACAACGATCCAAACGCTAAGTTATCGGCAATGCCGCTGACTGCTGGCTTGTCTTTCTTCTCTTCAAGTTACACGACATGTTTTCAGTGGTGCGATTATGTCTAAAAAAATACAAGTCGCGACCACCTCTTTTTCTCGGCGCCTCTGGTTAAATCTTGTCCTGGATTTTATTTTCCTGTTGTCTGATAGGGATGCTCATAGCCAGTGCGTATATTTCATGACAATATGTACGTTCCTTTATTATATTCTGCGTATAGTTTCAGACACGGTGTAAATGGATTCGTTCGAATCGAAAGAGCAATTCGGACGATCTTACAAACGGCATTTCGCCTTTTATCTTAGTACTTCAAAAAGACAAGCTAAATCATGCAATTTATGGAAAGAGATGACAATGGTTATTCTATGTTCCATTTTTTGTTTTCAGGTACGAAACTGTGAGTTGTCTGGACTTCACGACCTTAATGATGGGTCCGACTACGTACGGGGCAAGATCGTGGAATATATGAACAAGCTAATCGGCTATGGAGTTGCAGGATTCAGGTAATATAATATAGAGACTACCGCTTGTTTTCATTTTTCTGTATATTTTTATACTTTCGATTAATACGCTGGTAATTTGATTTGTCCCCTCGTTTAACGACATATATTGTAGTGCTGTTGCCGATATAATATACTCTGTACCCAACGGAAATGGGGAATACAGTTACATGTAAAGAAATTTGAATAATAATATTATAATTACTTCTTGCGGAACGATACAACTGCACATAACGATGGTGGACAAGGGAAACTTATTAACTCCATTTTGCTAAATTTTATGGGAAAAGCAAAAACAGTTCCTTAAAAAATAAATGACGTGATAGGGATAATGTTGCTACATGTGTAACAAGATAGTAGAAGCCTAGTTACTGACAGATTAGAGAAATCCATGCACTTTCAAATCTCTCTTTGGTATTTGAGGTGCTGATTGCTGGAATTACGTGGTCTTCAAAGACGGGTGGAGTTACACGATTTTCATTGCCCATAGGTTCTAGCGCACAGGAAGGGCGTGGATGACTTAAAAATAGAAACAACTGGGTTGCTGAGGGATCAAGTTTTCCACGGTGTCCTGCACGTCCTTGTCATAGGTGAACCTCTGACCTTTCAGAGGTTACTTTAAGGGGCCGAAGATATTTGATTCATATAGGGAGACATCCGGGCTGTAAGAAGGATTTTACTGGGCATCTCATCGAAATTTTTGAAGGTTCCCGGGGATCTTATTAGCCACATGTGATCTAGCGTTGTTCTGGAGAAGCAGTAGCCCATTCGAAACTTGGTCCCTGCGCTTGTTCTTGACGCCCCGTTTGAGCCTCAACTTACGTGTTACACCCTGCAGTTGCCAATCGATGAGCGAGGTCCTTCATCGTCCAAAAAGAAACTGAGTAAGACTTCCCTGCCTTTCGGGACAGAGTGAGCTTTTTTTATTTTATTTTTGAACGAACGGAACTAGGATCGCCACTTCACGCTTATCCATTTGGAGGCAACGACAGCAAGTTTCATCACATGCCAGAACCTGAGCAATGATATCCGTTTCTTGCTACATGTGTCCCAACGGATGGGTCAGGAAAACTGCCGCTCTCTCCGTCTTTTGATTCTATGAAAGGTATTTGGACAACCACAAATTTCTCCATTAATGAAGCCTCTCGTGGATTATGTGATGCGCAGTTCGTTTGCTTATCGACACCTCAACAGTAATATCACTTGCGGTGATTCCACGATTCGTCCGTATGAATTCCTCCATAGCGAAAAAGTGGCACTGGTGCTAACAATGTGAACCTGCGTAGGGCGTGCACGTACTTGATGTTTACAAGTTGTGCCTCACAACGCTGACCCCCGGAATATTGTGCACAGTGCAAGACACGGCTCTCCGTTCACCTCTTTTATTCTGAAATAAATCTATGAAGTGTACTCCCCTTCTGTCTTAAGAAACTGGATAGCCTCTCTTTATGCTGATGAGGAGGGATCTGTCATGCATAGAACTGCACAAAAATTTCTGCAGAAATGAGGAAATTTCTGTGAAGCCCTTAAATCCGATTGAGCTGGGTATCACACAGCTCCGTCACTGGACAATCACCATCAAACTAGAATTACATACAACGCCGTTTGAGCGAATGTCTTCTTGTCTCGAGCATACCTTATATTCGTTCATTGATTCTAGGATTGACGCAGCCAAACACATGTGGCCAAACAATCTAGCCAAAATCTACGGCGCACTAAGCAACCTCAACAGTAATTATTTTGGCGGAGGCAAGCGACCATTCATCTACCAAGAAGTCATCGACCCAGGTAATCACTATTCCATGAAGAAACGAAAGATTTTGGGAGGCATCCACTTCAACTCTTTCGTAGCCTGACTCCGCTGACTATTAAATTGTTCTTCGTTTTACAGGTACTGAAGCCGTGAAGAAAGGCGAGTATGTCGGCATGGGAAGAGTCTGTGAGTTCAAGTATGGAACAGAGCTGGCGAACTGCTTCAACAGAAAGAACCAGATGAAGTGGCTGTATAACTTCGGTAAAAATTTCAACAAATATTCTCTTTTACTTAAGCAATATTTACAGTCAAACGCTGAAGTAAGTCTCTGGCGTTCAAACAACATTATGTAATTAGACTGACTGATATTTGCTTCGTAATGCACACTATTAAAAAAAGGAATAAGAGTTGACACCAGTAGCTTGTTAAAGAACACGTTAAATGTCATGTCACGTGGTCGTATAGACTACCACGGTTACGTAATTCGTTTGAATGATATAATGATATTTGCATCGCAGTTAAATGCAGACTGCAAAAACAGGAATAAGAACTGATTCCAGTTGCGTGTTAAAGAACTCACCAAATGAGACGTGGTAGTGCAGACTACCTCCATACAGAATACTTCTTTTTCATTCATCTGACTTTGTGTCTGTAGTTGTACAACGTATTGATGTCCTGTTACAGGTGAAAGTTGGGGCCTTGTCAACGGTAACAATGCACTTGTGTTCATCGATAACCACGACAACCAGAGAGGCCATGGTGGCGGCGGAAACGTCATCACATTCCAAAACCCAAAACTCTACAAGGCATGAGAAAAGATTTTTAATTCTAATGATACCTCCGTCCTTGGGGTAAACGACGATGAAACATTCTTACATAAAATTTTCAGTTATGTTTACGTATCTAATATGCTTAGGAAAATGAAAAAATAAAACTGCCGTATGGTGATTTTGAGCTACCATATTAAATACTTCTAAAGTTATTATCGCTAATACGAGGGTTGGAACTTAAATAATGGCAACTATTTATTCACAACCGATACATAAGAGATACATGTTTGCACCTGTTACTGTCCTTCAAAGTAGTCACCAGAGTTATGTAGAACCAGTTGCCAGCGATGTGGAAGGCGTAGTATACCGTTCGCAGAGCCTGTTCTGTTGATGGTGCGAATGGAGCGGTCTAAAGTTACGGTGATTCTCGTGTCCACTGTGATGGTGTTATCCTAACGCATTGCGTTCTTCACGGCAGACCGACAATGCACAATGTACTGTCCGTTTTTGGAGCATCACCTCCGACCAGCTTTGCGAAACAAGAAGCTACACTTTCTGTGCAACTCACCCATCATTTTGCACGACAACGCGCGGGCCCACACAGCGCAAGCTGTGGCTGCTCTGTTCGGTCCATGGGACTGGGAAGAACTGTACCATCCGCCATACTCTCCGAATTTATGCCCTAGTGATTTTAATTTGATTCCGAAGATGAAGGAACCACAACGTGGCATTCGCTTCAGAGTTGTTCCAGAGATTCGACAGGCAGTAGACGGTTCCATTCGCACCATCAACAGAACAGGCTCTGCTAACGGTATACAAACGCCTTCCACTTCGCTGGCAACGGATTCTACACAACGCTGATGACTACTTTGAGGGACGATAACAAGTGCAAACATGTAACTCTTTTGTATCGGTTTTGAATAAATAGTTGCCACTGTTTAAGTTCTAACCCTCGTATAAGAAGATGAGCAAAGAAAAGTACTATCGGATCTCACACCAGGAACAAAGTTGACTTGGGTTCATCAGGACGGTAGTCGGATACAAGCATGATCTTGTTGAGTTACCCAATCTGAGATCTGCGTGAAGTGATCATATAAGCCAGGGTGGTCGTACGAAGACTGCAATCGTAGCGTGCAGTACCTCATTGTATCCTCATTGCTGTGATTAGCCTACTCACATGTGAACATCAAATCGTTCTGATGTGTGATGGATGCAGCTAGTGCACTGTCTTCCGAAAAACTCAGATTTCTAGAAGGTGTCATGTTTTCTCAACCCTTTCCAGGTTATTTTGTGTAGACTAGCAAACTTACTTTTTGGAACCTAAAATACAATGTAATGTCAGTTAGTGGACGTCCATTAATTATGTGTGTTCTTTTTCAAATTCTGACCACTCTCCTCCTCCCTTGGTGAGATTTGGTGAGGGCGAGACCACCCCTACCCCCCCCCCCCCCCCCTCTCACCCACACGTGAGTTTTACCCACTAACATTTTACAGTTGAACTCCTTCGATACGTTCAAGTTTCCACTTCATACCAGTAAAATATCCTTTAGGTTGCTCGAATTAATTTTATAAAGCAACATATTACCCATCAAAATAATGTATATTCTTGGAATTAAAACAGTTGACATAAGATTTTAATTGCCCCCGCCGCCTCCATTTCAATGACATTTAGTCAGAGCTCATGTAATAAATTCTGACGTTATTCTATTATTCTCCTTACAAAATATGACGTTTCTTTATATGTAGGAAACAAATTAAATACCTTTAGGATGTTACATAAAGGAAATAGATAATTTCATCAGCACTCCGTTTATGCCAATAAGACTCAAATAATTTGCAGATGGCGAATGCCTTCATGTTGGCGTGGCCGTTTGGCTTCCCACGAGTGATGTCCAGCTACGAGTTCGGTAGCTCGGACGATGGTCCACCACAGGACGGCAACCAACACATCATCTCTCCCACCATCAACTCTGACGACTCATGCGCTAGGCCCTGGGTGTGTGAACACCGCTGGAGGCAGATCTACAACATGGTCGGATTCAGGAACAATGCAGGAAGTAAGTACTCAGTCTGTTTTAGGCAGCCTAGGTTGCGATGAAAATATGTCATATCCTGTATTACAAAACCACTATCCTAACCAACGAATTGTGGGCGCTCGGTGATTAAGATTTACAATGTACGCAACAGCAGAAAGAACTCGTCAGATACTTAAATATGAATCGCACACGGTCATGAAAAATAAAAATAAACTTCAGAAATGAAATTTTACAGCGCAAGTAGCTCGGCGAATGGACTTTCTATTTACACGAGTTCTTGATTAAAGATAAACAATAGTAAGCAAAAACAAATAGCATAGCAATTATCGGGTGTTCGAACTATAAATAATTGAACACAACGTTAATTTAGAATTGAGTACTACAATTATATAAATTATATCAGACGACGAGTCTAACACGAAAGCAACACCAGTTAAAAACTAAGAAATTTTTGTGGGACAGATGATTTATCTAAGCGACACAGGATATCAAAGCCCCAACATCACACTCTGTCTCGCTACCTCGTATTAATACAATTATTGTTATATGTGCCATAAACAGAAAAGACAACTTTAACACTAGAAATCTAAGTAACAATCCACTTCCGTAGTGATCAGCGGGGATGGCTTCCATGCGAGGACCCGATTCTCGTCACCGCCAAGTGCTTTTACTTTATGGGAGGATTGGTTCGGGCTGCACTAAGCCTCATGATATCAACTGGGAGCTACTTGATGCTTGATGGAGTAGTACCAGTAGCAGCTCCACGGTGTGCAAAGTCCGTAAAATGGACGGGAGAGCGGTGTGCCGACCGCATACTCCTCCGTACCGCATAAAAATAAAAAAAATAAAATAAAAAAAATGTGTGTGAAATCTTTCGGGACTTAACTGCTACGGTCATCAGTCCCTAAGCTTACACACTACTTAACCTAAATTATCCTAAGGACAAACACACACGCCCATGCCCGAGGGAGGACTCGAACCTCCGCCGGGACCAGCCGCACAGTCCATGACTGTAGCTCCATAGACCGCTCCGCTAATCTCGCGCAGCGTACTGCATCAGCGTGACGCCGCAAGGCGGAGGATGACATGGCGGCCGGTAGAAACCCCTAAGGCCCTCATGGCCTTGCCAGGAGCTCGTTAAATCTGAGTAAAGTACCTAAATTTCCTTCGCTTAAGCTGAGCAGTATATAAAATTCTTAGCACTTTACGTTTGTAATACTTTAATTTCGTTGCCCTTAATTCACAAGTAAGCATTTTGACAACTTCTCCATCAATAATGTTAGCGTTTTGGACTCATACTTAAGCAATTACATATTTTCGTTCTACTTTATGCCATCAGCTACCGCGATGAGCAACTGGTGGGACAACGGCAACTACCAGATTGCTTTCTCCAGAGGAAACACCGGTTTCATTGCCATTAACAACGAGGCCAATTCCGACCTGAAACAAACGCTTCAGGTAGGTGTCGCATTTTTTATTAGATAGCATCACCGACTTTGACATCTAAAAGTCTGATAATCACCGGTTTCTTGCAGACTGGCCTACCCGCTGGTTCATACTGTGACGTCATCTCTGGTAACAAGAGTGGAAGCAGCTGCACGGGCAAGACCATCACCGTTAACGGTGATGGAACGGCCTACATCGAAATCCCTTACAACCAGGACGATGGTGTTGTGGCTATCCACACAGGCGTAAGTAATCGTGTCAAAAAGTCTCAAGTACAGCTGATATCTGTTGCGCTAGAGAACTGTTTAACCATGACGTAATCTTATGCCGTATCTCAGTTCACAGCTTACTGAAACACAACCTGGAATTGTCAATGAACTACACCACACCAATCAGGTTAATTTGTAATTTATTTTACAGGCCAAGCTGTAATCTCGCAGTATGACTGGAAGCCGTTATAGAGACCACAGGAACGAACTGACAAAGCAGATTATTCAATACCAACTTCACTGATCAATGCTAAATTTCATTTTATTTTTAAATGTAAAAGTGAAACATACTGATGCGCTGCAACCCAATTTGATGAATAAAATTTTTGCACTTCCGAAAGGCTTATGACCAAATTAACCCATTGCGTAGTATGTTTGAATATCTTCTGTATAAACAGGTATGTATCAAAAAACAGGATAAAATGCACAGTTAACTCTGACTTTGGACACACCCATTGCCGTCTCTCACAATAACACAGTATTTTGTTATCTGATTAATCTATTAGGTTATGATACAATAACAGACTAAAAAGATAACCCCTACGTTGTTACCATCACTCGAGGCATATACCAAGAAACTACTGTTTCAGTTTCTTTCTGGAGCATTATTGGATGCCAGTGTTGGAGATGTAGCACTCTTTCGTTTCGGCTGTTAAGGGCGGCTTTCAGAATTGACATTTCTAGTGACTTAGAAACTAGGTACATAATTTGTTTCATTTTCAAGTTATAATGAGAATTTTCATATTGTAGTACTTGATAACCCAATTAATTTTAACCAAAACATTTATATCAGTCCGGTTTAATGGAATTAATGGGTCTTACCAATATAGGCACAGCGCAAAATACCAGACCTCATTACACAGACCTTCAAAATACATAGCCAAGCAACAAAAATAACAATGCGAAAATACATATAACGACTATTTACTACTGACAACGTCGTTGCGACTGGGATTTTCACTGTTCTCTCCATTAAATCATGTTATTGAACTACATTATAATGTAGTTACTGAAATTATAAGTATTTTCAACTACTCTCGCTGGAAACCTGGACTGCAAAATTAGTTAGTTAGGAGTTATCAGACTGTATATTAATTAACAGTATTAATTTTCGAATCCTAGAGAGCAAAAAACTGAAACGAAAATAAGTTTATCGTCCGGTTCACATAGAGGTCTTTTGAGGCGGAGCACTAACACAGCAGAGAAATTATGTAAATCAGGGTTGACTTTCTGAAATGATTCCCCCTCCCCCCAGCATTTAGTACAGTAGGGCATCGATAGTCCGAAACAAATGAGATAGAGGGCATGGGGAGGTAGGGCTATTTCGATAACTCATTCTCCAAGTAACTGATTATTTACGAAAACATATTTTGCTATTGTTCACACGAATATGAAAGAAACAAACTCTAAAATGAGCGCATACACGATGTAAACGTATCACAGCGGAGTAAGAGAAATCAACGCGAACACTTTGATATAGGACTCTCGTGGTCTGTAATGCCAGTAAACATCCTCAAATTGGCATACAAAGCGCCTGCGCGTCGGACGAGATTTCACAATACGCTCGCGTCCTCCTAAGCCACCGGCTTAGTCGTGCATTTACAAATCTTTTACCTCGCAATTTTGTGAATTTTAATAGCGCATAATTAGCTATCAAAACTTTTCGTTTTTCTGGATTTATTACAATGAGACTTCTGTGTTTGTAAGGTTTAGATAGAACTGTAAGTGCAATTAGTTTTTGCATAATGTGTTCAAAAGTCTTTTCCTATCATTAATCTCACAACCAAGCTCAAGTGAAAGCCGGTGGCATACGAGAACGAGAAGATGTTAAAAATATCCGCGGCACGTATGTGCTGTTAAGTTAGGTGGCTTTTGTAGGTCAGTTTGATAGATCACACGTGTGTTACATCAAAGTGTTCGTGTCGACTTCCCCTACACTATTGTGGTATATTATAAACAGGTATTGTTAATACCCCGTATATTTTGTACTCCAAGTAACACGATGAACTAAATACGTAGCTCAGTACCAAAAGCTGAAAATGCTCATTAAAGTAGACCTATAATTTAGACTAAGAACTGAAAACATTTGTTTTTGCGGGAAATCTCGCGTTCCTTTGCCACGAAGCTTCGCAAATGTTTTAAAGACAGCAGTCGGAGAGCGTCGCGTTCTCATTGTTGTTCTAACCACTTCACAACTGTCGTAAGATAATGCAAAACTACGTCACTTATGTATGATCCTTTTCAGCACCATCGTTGTCACTATGCTCTCCTCGTCCGCTATGGTCTTGGTCTTCGAGGACACAGGCAATGATTCCATCGTCCGTCAGTACCTGGTAGCCAGGGTCATCAACATCACATTCGAACAGACCTTGAATATTTTCCTGATCGCATTCTTCAAATCCTGACGATACTGCGGTCATCCCAGCAAAAAATGCAAGTTTCCAACCTCACTGTCAAATACACTCACAAATTTTATGAAGACATCAGTTTTGTTTTTAATGACCTATGTTTTGTCTTTCCCACTCTGTATTCCAGAGCTAAGGTTGATTCACTACTAGCTTTCTTTAAAAGCACTATGAAGTTTATCGTTAACACTAAAAATAATGTGTTTACAATTGGTCGCCATTGCAGACGTTACAACAGCAGTACGAACTGTCTCAAAAATGGCTCTGAGAACTATGCGACTTAACTTCTGAGGTCATCAGTCGCCTAGAACTTAGAACTAATTAAACCTAACTAACCTAAGGACATCAAACACATCCATGCCCTAGGCAGGATTCGAACCTGCGACCGTAGCGATCGTTCGGTTGCAGACTGTAGCGCCTAGAACTGCACGGCCACTATGGCCGGACTATCACAGCATTAGAATTTTAGAACTGGAATTCTTTCGATTAACCAATGTTAAGACTGATGGGCATTCGAATAATCGATGTTCTTCTGTAATTTCTGAAAGCTATCGTAAATGCAGAAGAAAATGAAAGAAGCGTAATTTTAACTTTCTGCTTCTTATCCGATAAAGGTGGAGAGTTGACTTACATAGATCAGGGTAAGTGAAAGCTAGAGTTTTACTGCCCTGAGTGCGTTCGTAGGCTATGCAGCTGTATGCAGGAAAGGTAATGTTTCAAAATGTAGAAAACGTGAAGACCATTAAAGCTTAGTTGATAGACAAGCGTCTGACTCACATCCGTAATAAAATAGATGTATTATGCGTAAATAGACGATAAGAACCAATATCATTTAACTACAATTCCAGACATCAGTTTCTGGATCAGATACTATCACAGTCCTATAGTGTGCTGCAGTATCTCACAGGGGCGATTCAGAGTGGAACGACCACAGTCCAGACTAATAGAATCCTATGAAAGTGTAGTACAACGTCCCAAACCCCCCACCCAAATCCCCAGACACCCCTCCCCCCACATCCCTCCCCCACCAGCACCAGCTTAAGTCACTAATAAAATTCATCCTCGACAAAAACCTTTAACCCTTAAGCAGTGACATATTAAAATGCGCTAACACTCCGTGGGGCCAGTGTAACTCGAAACTAAAACACTAAGAAGAACACAAAACTCCATCATTCCATGAAACAATTATTTAAAATGTACTTTTTGATTCCCTTTTAGAAGGATAATAACAATTTTAATTACGTTTTGATCATCTTTTATTTACAAATAATTGATTTCTGATTATTAAGTTCCAGTATCCTTTTAACACAGAGGCATTACATTTTACACGTTAAGGCAGTATAAAACATTCATTCTTTGTTGCCTCTTTCCAGAACGTGCAGATAGCCGTAGTGCGCTTTCTACATACATGCTTGGAACAAATCACACATACTGTGGAATTCTTGCTGTCATTCGTACATATGACACTGTCTTCTCTTGCTAGGCAGCTTTACCTTGTTCCTTCCATCCTTAAGTGTCGGCACCAAATCCTTTGTTGTGATAGATAAAGCTTCTTTTTATTGTAGATTTCGAATTGTTCATCCTTCGGACAATATAGTTTGTTAGTAAGCTCTTAGTCACAGTCTGCAGAAATTCATGTCTTGTAACTTTAATACCAAAGCGCAATTTGTAAAGGATATAGACCTAAGAGCAGACAGTTTACCAACAGGAAAACACTCTTAATTGCCATCTTCTCGTTCTTCTACCAAGGGCATTACTAGGTAGCTGATCACAGGTGACTGCTGCATATTTTGTATGGTTGATACAGCTTCTGGCTTTTTCTGAGAGCCTGTCTCTTTATCGATCTTTCCATTATTACGTATTGCGAAGGTAACAAACAGATCGCGATCTGATTGGGACATATGACACCACTGCTACATCTTGTGTAAAATCGAACACACTTGTAGCTGAAATTATTTGTTTATTGGGCAAAAATTGCGGGATAATACCAGATTTGTCCCTTCGTAATAGTTCTAGTAATGTCAAAAATTTTTTCAAATTGAATTCTTGTAAGGGAAAGCTGGTGTACCAGTTGGCAGGAGCTATATTTATATCTGTATATTCTAGAGGAATAACAAAACGTAGCACTATTTCTGTACGCTTGTTTGGTTTGTTTAAAGGCCTAATTGGCTGTGTGCCTACATATATTTCTAAGTTCATGAGATAAAATATTCTCAAGTTTACCGGAGCAGTTTATGCCGTATTTTCTTTTTATTTTTTGGTACGTATTGTCGAAAGGAACATCGGCCACGATATGGAATTAGCTGCTCGTCAATTGTCATATATTCTACAGGAGTCTACAGCTTCAAATACTTACCTTGCAACGGTGTGATTAGTTCATGAAAAGCAGCTAAGTTTTCAGTTTTTTTCTCATCTCGAGTGCTTTTTTCACAACAGAATACAGTGAGGATAAAAATAGGAATTTTCTGTGTGGCACAGTAACCGCAAATACATCAGGGCTACGTATACCTCACATGTCTCTGAAATAGAGATGGGTAGTTTTTTCAGTTCCTGCTTATAGAAGTAGACATAGGAAGGCATTCATCTCCACACGGTCTGTATCCTGTGTGCTACGTGATCACTCAAACTGTCCACGACTGTTCATTATGTGCATACTAGTGTACATAACAATGTCATCCATCAATTAATCAACGATATAAAAAGAAAAGAGTCTTTGCTGCTACAGCCATCACTAAAACACCTGGATGAAGAATACGTTACGACTTTTGGGTCTTCCCCTACGACTAACTGGTTTTATATGACATTCAGTCTGGCCATCGTTGCTCATGCAGTGATCTCTACTAACAGATGAATTCGTAGTTTCGTCATCTGAAGAGACAACAACACTTGAATCGGCTCACTTATTTCAGTGTCATCCTCTCCATCTTCTCAGCTTTCCTCAGAGACTGTTCGTCATCAGTTCGTAGCTGCTGTGACATAATATCCGCATCTGTGAGAAACTTGGACATCTTCGAGAAATATATCTGAAACTTTCTATGTATTCAATGAACACTTCCTCAAACACGTGAGCTGTCAAAACAGTTATAATAACAAATTTACTAGTCGGGTGATGCACACGAAATGTAACGACGGTAGACACTAACCGATCGCGTCGGGTCGCTGATCAGGTAAACAAAGTGTACAGTTCGTGGAGTGCACACCTAGGCGTTACCACTCAGCTACAAGTTTACGAAATGCCACTAGATGGTTACACACTATGGCAGACCTTTATTTCCATGCGCTTGGCAGACTTTTATCCCAGTTCGCTAGGCGTAAATCCCGCTAAGTGGTAACACTCTAGTCGAATATGCCAATTCATTCGATATATTGTAAAATTAAATCGGACGTCACTATATGTTGTAGTTATACTGACAGAAAAACCTATCTTATGGGTTTCTGAATTAGTTATAGTATATTAAGTTTTGGATTTTGCCACACAGTAACCCTTTTGTATTCCTCCAGAAGAGTGCACCAGTTTAGTTGGTTTTTTTCACCTGTAGTCAGCTGACCATGTTGGTAGACATTAAGGCGCTACCACCTGAATTAAATCATTTCCATAAACGGCAGTTTGTGTCTGAAGTTGGTTGAGTAATGTGTGGGTGACAGTACGGACAGGAAGCAGTGAATCGGCTTTCGTGTGCAGCGTGCAGTGTCAAGATGAACTCTCTTCAATCGTTTTTAAGAGCCAACAGAAAACTAAATTACCAGGACAATTTAGCTGCAAAGGAACTAGGGACCCCAGGCCAGAGAATGTGAGAAAATCAAATAAGCATGACTACAAGCGAACATTTAGCAAAGGAATGTAGAATAAGCATAAGTTGTTGTATGGGTGCAACGTAAGACAGGCACTATATTCTTTCCCATGTCTGATTTTTAGCCCAGAAGGTAATTAGTGGACTAACACAGGTGTTAGGGATCTTGTACATTTGTCTTATAAAAAAGCACGAAAACTCCCACTTACGCAAAAATGCGAACACTGAACTGTCAGCGGTAAAGCGAACATCTATCCTCAGCTTGACAATGACTACAGAGAGACTGTGAAGAAACATAACGAGCAAGTGAAGAGTAATAGACCTATCCTCTCCACGTTAATAGACTCCACAAAATTTTGTGGGTCGTTTTGAGTTAGCATTACGAGGTCACGATGAAAGGGAAGATTCAGAAAACACAGGAGTGTTTAGTGTACTTGTAAATTTAGTAAATGCTATTCCCGGCTCAGTGAAGGAACACTTACAACGGAAACTCCCCATCACATGCCCCTCAGATTTAGTGATACGAGGGTCCTGTGGACAGCACGTAAAAAATTGAACACAGATGAAGCATGAAAACAGGAAGAAGGTGTACTGAACTATGAAAAAAAAATAAACGTTCTACGATACAAGCACAAGTCGTACCACGTAGGGCAGTTCAAAATAGTAATGGCGTCGCGGTTAAGTAGTCACGATGTCTGACTGCCACGTGGGCAAATCCCGGTACAACCTCGCTTCTTTTTTTTCTTTTTTTTTCTTTTTTCACTGTATTCAAATCTGTGTCTGTGTCGTGGTGTGACGTCCGTTTGAACAGCTGGCTGTAAAAGGGATCTATAATGACAGTTGATTCTGCAAAACTATTCTATTAGAAGCCGAAAGGAATTGCCTTTTGAATGGAAACCGCAAATTTTTCATGCTAGAGCAACAAGTCAATCTAATCCCCTCCTTGTTCGATTTAGATGTTACAGTAAATGTGAATGTGAGCACTCTCAAGGAAATGAAAACTAAATAGTTTGTCGCAGAAGCTGCTAAAAATGCACGCAACATTTTCAAAGTCACACAGTTTCTCTGTTCTGTCAAAACATATGTTTTTAAGGTTTATTTTTTTAAGTTGCGTTTCATTTTGGTAGTTCTGTCTCTTGAATTCCTTTGTTGTAACATGGTTCACACCCGTTTATTTGTTTTCCTATTAGCCGTCCATGTGGTATCTCACCTGCTCTCACTATTCATCACGTTTACTTGCGACGGTAACGTATTCTTACCACATAACTCACATTCTGTAACTAATCTATAGTATAAGTGCCAAGAGAAAAAACATTTCAATGACCAGAAAGACAGTTTATAGGGTGAAAAAACAGTAAATCGCAACATTGTAGCAAATGCTGGCCAGGGAAACAATTACTTAGTACAAAAGTGCTGCTGTCATCTGAACGTCAAAACTGAAATAGATAGGCTGCTTCCGCGTTGCAAACAAGCCTCTGACCATGACAACGAGGACATTGCTGTGAGGTCCAAGAATCCTGTCATCTTGCTGATCGTAACAAATTCTACATCTACATACATACTCCGCAATCCACCATACAGTGCGTGGCGGAGGTGACTTCGTACGACAACTAGCATCTGCTCTCCCTGTTCCACTTCCAAACGGATCGAGGGTAAAATGACTGCATATATGCCTCTGTACGAGCCCTAACCTCTCTTATCTTATCTTAATGGTCTTTCCGCGAAATATAAGTTGGCGGCAGTAAAATTGTACTGCAGTCAGCCTCAAATGCTGGTTCTCTAAATTTCCTCAGTAGCGATTCACGAAAAGAACGCCCCCTTTCCTCCAGAGACTCCCACCCGAGTTCCTGAAGCATTTCCCTAACACTCGCGTTATGATCAAACCTACCAGTAACAAATCTAGCAGCCCGCCTCTGAATTGCTTCTATGTCCTCTCTAAATCCGACCCGATAGGGATCCCAAACGTTCGAGCAGTACTTAAGAATAGGTCGTATTAGTGTTTTATAAGCGGTCTCCTTTACAGATGAACCACATCTTCCCAAAATTCTACCAATGAACCGAAGACGACTATCCACCTTCCTCACAAGTGACATTACATGCTTGTCCCACTTCATATAGCTCTGCAATGTTACGCCCAAATATTTAATCGACGTGACTGTGTCAAGCCCTACACGACCAATGGAGTATTCAAACATTACGGGATTCTTTCTCCTATTAATCTGCATTAATTTACATTTATCTATATTTAGAGTTAACTGTCATTCTTTACACCAATCACAAATCCTGTCCAAGTCATCTTGTATCCTTCTATAATCACTGAACGACGACACTTTCCCGTGCACCACAGCATCATCAGCAGACAGCTGCACATTGCTATCCACCCTATCCAAAAGATCATTTATGTAAATAGAAAATAACAGCGGACCTACCACACTTCCCTGGGGTACTCCAGATGATACCCTCACCTCCGATGAAAACTCACCATCGAGGACAACGTACTGGGTTCTGTTACTTAAGAAGTGGATGGCGGAGTATGTATGTAGATGTAGATGTAGATGAATTCTTCGAGCCACTCACATATTTGGGAACCAATCTCATATGTTCGTACCTTAGTTAGGAGTCTGCAGTGGGCACTGAGTCAAACGCTTTCCGGAAGCCAAGGAATATGGCATCCGTCTGATACCCTTCATCCATGGTTCGCAAGATATCATGTGAAGAAAGAGAGAGTTTGCGTTTCGCAGGAGCGATGCTTTCTAAAGCCGTGCTGATGCATGGACGGCAACTTGTCTGTCTCAAGCAAATCCATTATATTCGAACTGAGAATATGTTCGACAATCCTGCAACAAACCGATGTTAAGGTTATTGGTCTGTAATTTTGAGGATCCGTCTTTCTACCCTTCTTATATACAGGCGTCACCTGCGCTTTTTTCCAGTCGCTCAGGACTTTACGTTGCGCAAGAGATTCGCGATAAATGTAAGCTAAGTAAGGAGCCAATGAAGTAGAGTACTCTCTGTACAACCGAATTGGAATCCCATCAGGACCTGGCGATTTATTTATTTTACTGTCAATGTTCATTTCATCAAATGACAAAACACAAATACGTTCCCTGTCAGTCAGTGTTGCAGCCTGCATTCTCATCATCACTAAAACATCCTTCAAAATCCCTGGTTGACAACTGAAACTGCGGTTTATCCAAGAACGCAAAGTTGACACTGCAGGTAGAGGATATCCGAATTTTTCTCTGTGGAAATTGTAACTCTTCTGCGGAACAGCACGTAAAGTAATAGACTTACAAATGTCCTCTTTGCCCCATCGAACTCGTTTTGACCCGTGCAACAAACTTCTAATTTGATTGGGTGAAAATATTTTGCCCAGTATTCGATTACTTTCACGAGACACAAGTTCCCTTTTATTAAAGTCTTCTTCGTGCACACGTCGTTTCATTGAGGACAGCTGACCTCTAAGATCTTTATTACGTGCTCGCAATTTCATGCACATGTTCCTCAGATGAGAATTTCTCCTCTGTAGTGACGCTACAGAATTCTGTAAAGTGACTTTATGTGGATCACTACAAAGAACTTCATCTGTAAATGTACACTTGTCAACATTCCTCTTCAGTGGTGAGAGCTTCATTAAAGTCTCTAGGCTTCTTCTACGAATTTCACGTTTGTTAAAACGTTCTTTCCTTTCTTCTATTGCAATCGGTGTGTTATCACTGGCGCTACTACCACAAGGCAAGTTGCAAGACGGATACGCATCACTCTTACGGATTAGTTTCCGCGGTAAATTTAACAGTTCTGAACGTAAGTCCCGGATATAGTCCGTTTCCTTGAAATGGCGAGAGCATATTCTTGCGTCTCCTACGTTCACAGGATCTTTCCTAAAGCATTTTGAAAGCCAGACCTTTTGCAGACTTTCATCACGTGGGAAACAATGCAACACTATTTCAGTCCCTTTTGTATTGCGATTGTGAGAATTACAGCCAACAACAGCACAAAATGGCATTGCTTCCACACACTCACATACTTCGGAAAAACACTCACTGCACGAAACACAACACGCACGAACCACAACACAAAGCTCAAACGTACACTTCGCGCGCGCCGAGAGCTGTTCCTGCGTGACGTCAATGCGTAGAAGGTCAGAAATGGATTAAGCAGTGATTTTCACTGCTATGCTCATCAGTTTAATCTGGTCCTGCAAAAAGCTGCGTCAATAAACAATTCTGCCAGTTTTTTTTCTAATCCCTTAACCTTTCTAGCTTTTTTATCCTGGTCGTCACACAGAACAAGTGTGCTAGACAGAACTGTGCAAACTAAACTACCACGAACAGCAGCTACAGGATGGGTGTTTAACATTCAGGCTGTCAACACAGTTAAAGAAAACGAGGAAAGTATGATCGAGTGTTTAGAAGAAACTACCGTCTCTGATCGTGCATATGACAAACCCAGACGAGAAGGCTAGGCCTCCACTCCAATTTGAATCACCGTGAGTTCTTATATTGGCAAGAGCTTTTTCATATGGTCATGCCATACGCACAAATACTCTTCAGGAAACTACGCCCACTGAAGAAATTTCATCATCTTGTGAACAACAAATTCAGAAGAAAAGAAAAATCAGAAAACAGATGTAGTAGATGCGGAGGAAGTTCGTGACATCATAATAAGTCATATGAACGTTCAGGCATCGCCTTGCGGCATCAAAATTGTTATATGTGAGCTCATTTTCTCTATTTTAGTCAAATTTTCCTGGGAGAGAAATTGACATTACTGTTGACACGTAGCCATGGTTATCGAAGGCGCAACCGAGAGCAGAGCTAAGTATACTACAGAAGGAAAGACTTTCAACGCGCAGGTGGCGTTCTTGCAATGCTGCAACTTCTACTAGGCAACAACTTGGATCTAGACACATTTCCGCAGTTATGTGAACTCATGAGGATAACAACTCCTCTAGAGGAACGTTGTTGCTTAACAATGAAAAGGATAAAAACGTTTCTTCGAAACACCGTGACAGACAACAGACTTCCGGCATTGACAATGCTTGCAATTGAGAAAAGTTTGTGAATCATACTAAAGACTTGAATCCTAAAGTGATCGATACATTGGCGCGATTGAAATACAGACGCATATATTTCCTTTATAAACAAGCAATGTCAGTCATGCAGCGTAACGTCTAGTAACACTAACTTTTTGTGTGGACAATAAGGAAGAATAGGGCATTTCATAAGTATGTCGCTTCCCTGTTTCAGAAAATGAGACTTGGTGAGCGAAAAAACTTAAGTAATGCCGTGGCTGACGAGAAGGAAAGTAATGAGAGCTTATACATTCTTTCGTTCTTGCCCTAACCACTACTTAAGTATGTCCAGAACAACAAAACTTCAGAAAAGCAAGTCTTTCCTCCGTCAGATAAGTTATGCATATTATTATTATTTTCGATTATTCCCATTTAAGAGAGCGTTTGAACTTGAATTCCTTTATGATGATTGTTTATGTTTTTTCTGAGCCCAAATTTTCTTCATGTGTTCACTGTGTTGTTTCTTTCGCTCCGCTGTCCATTTGCATCCTGGTCTCTTCTGTGTTGTGGTGTCAAATTTATGTTTTTTGATGATGTTCCTGAATTCAGTTCTATTTTCTGCATCGTTTACTGTTACGTGTCCTTGTCTGAGGTCCTCTTCAACTTCTTTTATCCATTTTGTTTTCCCCTGCCTGAGTTGATGACTTTAAGAATTCGCTTTGAAATTCTGTTTTCATTCATCCTGTGGATATGTCCGTAGAACTGCATTCTTCTTTTGCTTATTGTATCCGTAATCTTGTCTGTATATTTATATAATTCTGATGTTGGTCTCTTCTTCCAGATTCCTTGCTCTTGTATTGGGCCAAATATTTTCCTGAGAATTTTCCTTTCTTGTTTCTCTATTTCTTTGATTTTAGTTTGCCCACCTATTTGTGTTGTTTCAGATGCATACAGTGCCTCCGGAAGTATGACAGTGTTGTAGTGCCTCAGTTTTGCGTTAATGGACATGCACTTTTTGTTATAATAGTTCCACGTGAGTTTATATGCTTTCTGTAGTTTTTTTATTCTTTCCTCATTGGCCTTTAGGTTGATCCATGATGGATGGATGATTTCTCCCAGGTACATAAAATGTGGTACTTGTACGATTTTCCCATGGGTTGTCACAATAGGCCATTTGTCTTGTGGCACTCTTTCTATGTACTGGGTTTTCTCATATGAGATTTGCAGGCTAGTTCTTTGTGCAATTTCGTGTAACTTCCCTATGGCGTTAGTGGATTCTTTTCTATTATTCGTGAGGATTGCAAGGTCATCCGCAAAAGCTAAACACTTCACATTAAATCTATTATCTTTTCTAATGCCAATTAGGATTCCTTTGACTTCTTTTTCCCATGTCCTGATAATTGTTTCAAGAATGATATTAAAGAGTAATGGTAAAAGTCCGTCACCCTGTCGCACTCCAGTTTGGATTTCAAATGGTTCCGAGATATCCCCCATAAATTTAACCTTGGAGACAGTGTCAGTTAATGTTTCCCGAATGATTGCTCTTGTCTTTCTGTCAATGCTGAATTCTTCCAGCGTCTTGCCGAGCGCTACTCTGCATATTATTATTATTATTATTATTATTATTACTTATATTATTATTATTTATTATTACTATTATTATTATTATTATTGGCAGTGGCTGCAGTTGTACGGATTTGTTCTTAATCGTAACTATTATACAGCAGATGCTATTTCACACATTCAGGTTGATCTGAGTCTAAAAACTTGTGAACACCGAAAATGTATCCTCACGAGTGGCCACTGGAATTATGAATAGCACAGGCGGTGACGTAGGGCTGCTTTCCAAAAGTGTAGCGACAAAGGTACTCGTGTCGGGTCGAAACACGCGTAACACAGACACAATGTGGGCAACAATGGTATTAAGTAGAGCTCAAGAGAAAACCACTCAACAGAGGCATTTACATGGGTCCGTTACCTTTGTTTTTCATCATCTCAAATAGAGATGGGCAAACTGAAACACGTAACTGTTTCGAAACAAATGAAACAGTACAATGTAATGTTTCGATACGCAGTTTCGAAACAGTGAAACAGTTCGTATTTTGTAATCTAATAAACCTACACATTTTATCATCTTGAATGTCTACTGTATAAGTATGTCCATATAAGCACAAATGAGGTACGAGAGCGATAATCATATCGCAGAAAGTGTGAAACTATCATTTAGGCGTCTTGGCAGTTTCGTATTTCCCGCAGCAAATGCGCTGCTTTCGTGTCCTGTGACTTTCATACTTTTCAATTGGCTGAGGACAAGCATAGCTGAAGACAGATGAGCCACCACGAACGGAACTTGAGATGGGAGCAAACTGCAGAAACAACGCATATACTACTGGGATTCCCACATTCCGTTAGTATGGGTAATATACCCATCCTGCTAATTTCCATGCACACAAGGGGATCATTGTGGATAATAGGCACAGTGACTGTAGACTCACAAATAACGCCAAATAATTCGAATAGATAACAAAATATAACAAAAAATTTTGGTCTTTCAAGGTGTTTCGAACCGTTCCTATAAATTCATCATGCTTCCCAGCCCTTCCCGTTCACCATTACACTGTCAGTGATATGTCAATCAGATTGCTTGCAATTATACCTACATCAAATTTATATATATATATCTAATAACTGTCACTCTAAGCTTTTTTTTATTCAAAATGTTGTAGGCTTACTTGCGTTTCTTAATATGATTACTGTACATGAACAGAGAAGCGTATGTTATAAAAAAAAGTATAGTTTAACTGAATGATTTTCAGATATTCATTATTTTGAATGTGAATAGTATGCGTTGTTTTATTGTTGGTTCGTGTTTATCAAGTAGATGTTACGCCATTTCGAAATAGGACAGTCAGCTAGAAACGAAGCTTTATTTTCGGATATCTTAAGCTTCATGCTATTGCTTGTCAAAAAGATTTCGACACTCTTGAAAGTGTTTCATGAAGTGGTATGTTATGTTTCAGTACCTGTGCCGAGCCCGAATGTCGTCCGACACAGAGCAGAATGAAAGATCACTGTTTCGACACAATCAGTCCGTTCCAAGCACAGGTGGATTGAAACAGCCTTATTTTGAAACAACAATACAGTATCTGTGTTTGGCTCGAGATTGAATCTGGTCCGAGACAGGGGCGGAATGAAACACCACTGTTTCGAAACAGTGAACCACAGCCGTTCCGAAACACTGAAACAGTTCCACGTATCGATACACTGTATCGAAACATAGAAACAGTAGCCAAGTCTAATCTCAAAGCTAAGTCAGCCGAAAAAACTCTCGGGTCTGATGTACCCGGCACGAGCAGTTTTGGATTAGTGTATTTGGTCACAAGTTTGTTTATTCAGTGCGAGAGAGTCGAAAGTGTTAAGATGGTGTTTAGTCTTTGCCTCAGAATTCTGAGTGCTCGCCTAATTATACGAATCAACAAACGCTTTACCTTCGAATATCGGACACGATCTTTGTTTAGGCACACCATGCACTCACGTCATGCACCATGAGATGGTTTGGTGACTACTGATATAGAGGTCACCATTAACGAAGTTATCACTTTCTAATATTCTGCATGAATCTGGCAGACACAGGAAACCACTATTTTTCCTTCCGCACCTGTCCGCCAACTTCCGTAATCTAACATGTGCTTTAGGGCGGTGTGAAATAAAAGACAACCAAAAACGTAAAACTCTTTATAAGACGATATACGAATAACTAAAATGGGCAATCAATGTGAACCTTCTGTTGCTTGCACTTTATTAAGTATTCTATGCAATAGTTAAAAGCGAGTAAATTAATGAAATTACGATACACGTAGAGTGAATAAGTCGAATTACATTTTTCTGTTTATACACCGTTATAAGACAATGGATGTGACACATATTGCAAACTGTCGTCACAAATGAAGCCCATTTCGTTTGTAGCTGTTCCAAGTATGTCCTAGAGAAAAAGGATGATTCTGTCACTTAGCGAAAAAAATTAATCCTACACTCTGACAGAAATCAGCTGATATTTCCGCAAGAGAGTTATGAAATTAATATTATCTTCCTCCGACAAGTACACCAAATCTCACTGAATTTCGTCCGAAAGAGGAAAAATCAACACAGATATTTATAACATAATGTGGGGAAATAGTTACGTAGATAATAGTATATTGCCAGTTACGGAATTGTCTGTCAACAAAGGTGCAGACTGCTCATGTCACGATAATGATTGGCAGAGATTCGACGTTGGGCTATAGCATTACCCCTGTTCGTCGTACATATTTATTAGTAACGTTAAATGGATAACACATCCGTGGAAAAAAAGCCCTACATAAAATGTAATAACACGTGATCTATAACAGGTCACATGAAACTGGCCGTATAAGCCTCTAAAGTATTATTCGCAGGTTACTCATACTCCCAGTTTTACAGTACGTGGATCGGAACTCTTGCAAATGCATTCATATTAATCAGCTACATCGTTAGCACTGTAATCCAGTTTCTTTAAATGAGAAAGAAAGTTCTTCGATCAGGTTATATTCAAATGCAAAATACCTTCCGAAACACTTCAGACTGTGTATTAAGTTCAGAAAATGTTCTGCAACGAACTCATAAAGAGTCAACAGTAAACTGTTATACTGGCCCAAATCCGATTGCTACTTTTTATACAAGATCAGCAAGTTTCTAGTCTTAATATACAGGAAGTAAACATACCTTCCACGCTACGCAGCTAAATGTGCAAATCCACAGTATAAATTTCAATGCAACATACTATGGAACGTACGCTAGAACGATCTACCTAACCTGCAGCCAGGGACAGTCATTTGTTACATGTGCGCCAACGATATAATAGACTGCAGCAAAGTACTACAATAATTATAATCTCTGGAATAATCGAGACATGAACAGACTGTTTCAACTAAGTATACTATGTTTTGCGTGTTACCATCACATATGAAGAAGTGGGTTACCAACATTTCTTGAAACTGACCTTCTCAAGACAGGAAAATGATAATTTATGACAAATGTGGTATCAATTCAATTGAAAAAAAAACGCAGTACATTCACTTCCACACTATCACCTTGGCAAAAAGCATAACGCTTATCGTTTTGCACACACACAGTATCATATAGCGTTAAGCAAAGAAAATAGTTGAGACTTTAACTAGTGTAATCTTTGATCATGTGGCTAAATCAAAAAGCTATTTGACCGCCGAATTAATGACTCTGCCTTAAATGTAAAACAGGAATCACTAAACAACTGATACAAACATAGAAACTTCGAGACTATAATGATTGGTCTGTTCTTCTTCAAGTTATAGCTGATCGTTCTACAGTCAACTTGACAATGTGAAGATAGAATGTTAAGTTTTGGAAATAATTCTAGATATTAATGTAAAAGTTTTATATACGGTAAAGACTAGAATGTAATTTCTTGCTGTCTCTGACTAGAAAAACATCTTTTTCTATTCTAGAGAAGTGGATATAGCACGGAGGGACAGCCCTGATTCGTAAATAATTGGTTTGGTCAAGTGCTGGTACTGAAAAGCATCGACGTCACGTGGCCTAAATTTTTGTTGTCAACTGGTGCCTGCAACTCATTTTTTTCACATAAATCGAAATTATTCATTTTCCCAATGTTAACTGTTCATGAAATATTGCATAAAAATACGTAACAGCTTCTCGATTTTTCCCTTAATTAATCAATAAAATAGCCTAGCAAAAATTACAAACAACGAATAGAGTTACCTGTACAAAAAAAAAAAAAATCTACTTGAACTCTTCCCGTGTAGCCCCTTTTACGTGACCAGTAAGTACTTTGGTGACATTACTAAAGTTTGTACGATATAATCGCATGTCTTACCTTTGCACATCCCTCACAGTGATTTAGTGGCGTTCACATTCAGCCGCAGATATAGGTATATATACGATTGCTTTCACAGATTCTTTGACACAAATAGGAGTACGTTGAGGATTTTCTTTATAAGTTCGAAAATCTGCAACCAGCGATACAACTGTGCTTTCAGTTTAAAATCCACTCTTTTACATGCACGAAGTATTGACATGGCACCATAAAACACACGTTAACATTCGTCTCTACGCCATGTGTCTGAATTAAGTATGACTGCTTCCTATGAGAAACCCTAGTCTTCGAAGCAATTCTTTATGTTGTCTACCGAAGACTGAAAAAATTTCCTCAGAAATATTTCAAATTTTTTGTATTCCTCGCAAGATGGTTCTCTAATCACGAGTCCTTTGAATGTGCGCTTTTCCACGAACTCTAGCATTAGTCCGCGGTGTCATTTTTTTCAGTGTTTGAAGAGTTTTTATAAATATGCAAATTTATTGTTTTGCTTTAAGGACTGACGAATTGCTATTTTGCATAAAGAACGACAGTACTTGCAGCACTTCTGGAGCCTCATAACACACGTGTAATTCCATTATAAGCAACCACTGTGTGAGATGTTTCAGCGACACTTCAAATTTCGATATCTCACTAGTTGATTGGGAACCATAATTACTCAGTTTTCAAAAAAGATGGACAAGAGAGACTTTCAAGATGAGCTCTAACAGCATTAAAAGACGAAACAACCTAACTAATGTGAAAAAATAACATAATTTTAATAACTGAGGGGGTAATTCTTGTGGAACACACTATCAGTGGCGGATTTAAAAATTTTGCACCCCTAGCCACACCATGTTATATGCGCCCCTCCCCCCAAAAACCATGTTTTAAATAATAACTATCACCCGATCGCTTCACAACTGCAGCTCTGAGCTGTTTCCGTACTCTGCAATTCGTTGTTCCGAAGGACGCGTCAGCGGTCTAGGTCGCGCTCAATCAAAATGTAATACGGTTCCTGAACTGTACTTGGTTCGCGGTAGAGGATAAAATACACTTAAAACAGCATTGTGTCAATACATTCTTCTGTCAAAAGACAACAGAAACGAACACAATGAAAATAACATTTCTTTTATTGCCCAAAAATTCAGCAAAAGCGTGTCGGAGACAATGGATTTTTGTTATACATTCACTTTTAATATGTTCTTTTACACGAAACCGTTGAAAATTAAAATTAAAAAATTGTGTTACGGTCTAAAACTTGAAGCGAACGTGTCATTCATTAGAAATTAATACGTGCTTTTACAGAGATGCGTTCAAAATTAGAATTAAACTGTCGTTTTACGATCTAATAACTTGAATGTGCAGTTGATGAAAAAAAACCGTTTTTATTAATATGAAAATGAAATAGAAATTTCGGTGCACAAATTAATAACTAAACACAGACGAAAAGACACAGAACTGTATTTGCTATTGCATAATTTTGCAGACTAGTCTGGAAAAATCTAATTTGTTTTATAATCTAATAGCTCACATGTAAAGCATTAGGGTCTGTGTAGCTAGATGCTGCATAATAAGAGTACAGAATACCATTAATCCATGTAAGGCCTAAACAGTTTTGTACTGCAGCTACTGCTCTCACCATAGCTCTTTCTAACGGTATTAGCTAAGGTTTTACGTATTTATCGACAGAACTGAACTACGTTATTTATTAACACTTTTTCATGAGAGTACCCTCCGATAACGAACATTTCCGCGATAACTATACGTTTCAGCAAGAATGCGCATCAGTTATATTATACTACAGTTTCTGTATGACTTGCCTGTACAGCGCCGAGCGGTCTGGGTCATCCGGGTATTGTTAAGTATTGTCGGGCGCCATCGGTCACGTCTGCAGGTAAACGAGGTTTAGTTCCGCGGTATGCCATCGGAAATTGTAAAATAAACAAGTAATACCTAGTTTGTAAAACCAATGAATGTGCTCTAAGTTATAATAAAAATCACATTATTATCTTAAATTTTTAAGACTAATGTGAATAAAGAAACAAACTCACCAGTCAGCAAAATTTGCGTCTGGCTTTGACTGCAGAAAACTCGTTGATTATATCTTCATAGTTCAGATGGTTATCAGTTAGGAGGTCGGCCTCGATGTGAAGAACGGACATGGCGTTCAGTCTCTACTCAGCCAACGTAGAACGTAGGTACGATTTCAAAGCCGAAAACGAGCGTTCTGCTGAACAATTCGTAAGTGCCATTGACAGAAGTATTCTAGGTGCAATGTCAACTTTAGGAAATACGATAAAGATAAATCTTGAAATTCGAGACATATCAACCTTGAATATAACTATTTAAATAAATAAATAATCTGTACAAACCCTGGGAACCTCTCTTTTCGTAAATATTTACTCATTTCGCCTGGTATATCATTAATCTCAGAAGATTTCAAAAGTTCCGCAAAATGTACACATTCACTAGGGAAAGAAGGCTCTAAAACTGTCTCCTATGACGCTCGGAATTTTGCTGCACGTTCAGCAAAATCGTCAGATGAACTGTTCTTAAGCTTACCGAAAACTATGAAGGGGTCCAGCGGTGTTCTATAGCTTTCCTTCCGCCTCACTAATTCGGTGTAGAAATTGTCGAGTACGGGAGAATTGTTTCGACTCTAAATTTTTGCCTTCCAGTTAGAAAAACTTCTTCAGAGTTTGCTTCTTCGTCGTCATGAAGTTTGCGTTTTCGTGATCTTCTATAGGTGCAATCATAGTGTATGTCAGTCACAATCTCCTTGGATTTATTTTCATAATTGTCGAACATGCCACGAATAGATGCAATAAATCCTACAAATGATTCGTATAATTCATGCACTATTTACATTTCAACATTTACACTTTGCAGTTTCATATTTACACTATTAAATCTCAGGAGTATTTCCTTCCAAGCTGTCACCTAGAATACTGTTTCTAGTCTGCTGAGTTGATTCAATAAACCTGAAGCTTCATTTCACACAAGTGGTTTTCCAAACGTATTGTTGGCAAAATGTGTGAGGGCATTGATAACGCCCTCCCAGTTTTCATTTAGACTTACACACGCTTCCTCTCTTGCTGACCAACGTGTTTTTGATAAAAGTTTTACCATTTTGCTTCCTGGTTTCATGAAAGAAGGAAGTTTATCCCAGCGCTATGTAGAAACAGAGAAAAAATTATAGGGTTTTGCACTACACTGAAAAATGAACATGCTTCACGACAACAGTTTGCAGCACTAGTACCGACGAAATTCAAAGATTGTGCTGCACAAGGCACATAATGTACTTTCGGATGTCGTTCTTTAATGCGTGCCTGCAAACCGATGTAGGTTCCTGACATATTGCTTGCATTGTCATATGACTGGCCTCTACAGTCAGTAATATCAGTGTAATTTGTAGACAGAACCTCTAGTACGGCCTCAGCTAAGTTTTCGGACTTGTGTCCCGGGTTTGGTAAAAACAGAAGTAAACTTTCAACTGGTTCACCACTCTCGTTCACATATCTTAACATGAAAGACAATTGATCAACATGTGAAATGTCCACACTATAATGTACTGTTATTGGGAAATATTTGGCCTGTTTCAGTTCACTTATGATAATTCTTTTTATTCGTTCAGAAAGAAATTCTATTATTTCATGGCAGATTATTGAAGAAAGGTAACTTGTATGCCCCGGCCTTGGATTTCCATATTGTTCATTGTGCTCTGCGATGGGAAATGGAAATGAGCGTTTGGCGTCATTGGCTGGGAGGCCCCTTTCGGGGCAGGTCCGGCCGCCTTGGTGCAGGTCTTATTACATTCGACGTCACATTGGGCGACCTGCGCGCCGGATGGAGATGAAATGATGATGAAGACAACACAACACCCAGTTCCTGAGCGTAGAAGATCCCGGGCCCTTAGGACGGCACACCGTCACGTTTACCACTCATCTACCGGGGCGAACTGCTCTCCGATAAAAGGATCAAACTCGGCTACAAGTTCCAGAGACATCATAAACTGGCCATTATGTAATGAACGGAATCTTTCAATATGTCCACGTATGGGACTTGTTAGCTTCTTCATTACTGCAAACACCCTTTCAACACACTGCGCCGGTACATTTTTTTTTGTCTCAACATGACTCGAAATGGTTATCTATTGTTCCAAGCGATTTTTTTTTTTTTTTTGTTAAGAGTGATAACTCAGAATTTTTGTGATCAAGTGAATTCTCAAGATGAGATAAAATATTAGAAATATTTTTCCAATACATTCTTGTTCAAATATCTGGTTTTATCCCGTATTGATCTACTTCAATTAGAAAAATCACCATTACAATTTTCATTAATGCCACGTTGTAAGAGAAAGTCGATTGTTGATTCATTGACACACCATTCTGCAGGATCATCACTAACGAGGTTATTTCTTATTGTAATGTCTGACTCGACACTTAAGTTTCTGTAAAACTCGAAATCAGGAACAATTTGCTTTTCTTCATTTTTTACTTTTGTTCCGTCGTATTTACTTCGTTTACAATAGCTGCAGCGCCAGAAATGTCACTCGAAGTCGAACCAGAAACAGTTTTTGCGAGAAATTTATCAACTCTGCCAAGCGTTTTTAAGATATTGGCTTTCTCGCCTTTCCTTCCATAATTTCTGAAATGCCACCCCACTTAATTTTGCACATTTGCTTTTTTCACTGTTATTCATGTTAAGGAACTTACTAAATTGTCAACCAAAAGTCAGAACAAAAGAAAAAATTATAAAAGGAAAGACTGTATCCAGTTCCAATCCTACTACACCGCACATGAGCACAAAGCTTTTTTACTCTAATCACGGCACACGAGCGCAAAGATTTTTTCTTTAAGCATGAGCGATGAACTGACCAACTCGGATTACTCAAGTAACTGTACTACGAAAGAACGACAATGCTGAATAATTTAATTTAATTGTCGCCTGTTTCTCTGTTGTCAGTGAACAGTAGAAGCACACCTGTCGGCTGGAGTTCGTCTCGTTACGAAAACGAGACAGTCTCTTTTTTGGCTTCTGTCTTTCGCTTCGCTGGCATTTTAACTGGGACGCAAATATGTTCTGAATATTCTTGAAACCGTCTTCCTAATTTAAAAGGCAAATAATTTTTGCACTTTTTTGCAGTGAGGTGTGTTGGATCGACTCTTATCCCACTTACAACATTTTAGCTGTTTCTGTGGTCAGAGAAGACAGACTACAAGGTTTAAATAGTCTTATTTGAAGTTGGTGTGGTGTGTTGTCATTTGTGTGAACACTGCTGTTATGTCTACAAGCAAATGCACATTTTGTTCCAACATAACATAAAAGTGACCTTTCCTTGAAGAAAAGAAACTTAAATAAGAAGTTTAATATAAGATTTGCAATGTCACGTACTATCCGAATGCACAGATATGGATCCTTGATATCGTGCAAGCTGTAGCACAATAAAAGAGAGAAACGAAAGTTGGTTTGTTCTCCTTTTTTCGCCAAAAAAATTACTATGTAAATGAATAAATAAATGAAAATTTTAAACTGTTATGAAGTGTATTTCACACATTATTAGATATTCTGCTTATGTTCTTTTCATATAAATATGTGTTTAAAAATGTAAAACATTCCCAGTATAAACATGTTTTGTTAAATGAGTGTTATTAAATCAAAGCTCAGATACTGAAGACCACAGTGCTTTCACATTGATTACAGTAATGGAGGGTTGATGTGATACTTTCCCGTAATTTCTACAAGAAATTTAAGTAGAGTCGGGTTTTACATACTGAGGCCCATGCGTTACAGTATTTAAGAAACTGCGATTAGTTTATCACAGCTTTTCAGGGGTCCGGGTATTTTCACGGGGAAAACGTGGTAGGAATAATTAGAAGCTGAATAATAACGTTTCCAACATTGTATTGTAGACTGCCGTCCTGACAGCCTACTTCAAAAATTTTGAACAATCATGAAGATGTTACCAGACAGAAACCCAATGTTAAATATCCATTCAGTCACCAAGTAAACGATGTATATTTGGAAGCTAGCATTGTCGAAGTTCGTCTTAAAGCTTATTTAAACTAGCAAGTTGTTTAAAAATATTAACAATTTTTGTAGTTTCGAAGCGCAGTTATTTTAAAACGTAATAGTTTAAAATGAATACAGAGCAAAAAACGCCGTCCCTGTTAAAGTGCCGTCCCTTGGCCCGTGCCTAGTGGACCAATATCTAAATCCACCACTGCCTACTATAATAGACAGTGGTTTTTGGGACTTTGAGAAAGCACAGCATACACCCTTCATAACATCATTGAAAGCTAATTCCATTTTGTAGTTCATACAGTGCCCGATAGCCAAGTTCTTATGTGAATGATAATGGAGGATAATGGATACGCTACATTCCATATACGTTGCAGCATCGCCCTCAAATAGAAACGTTTTGGTCGCCACATACACTGTATTTTACGGACTAAAAAAAAGATATTTTTACCATTTTTATTATTATACTGCAAAGCTAGACCGAAACAAATTCTTACATTATAAAACCTAACCATCCTTTAAAATCCCTGAAAATCATCATCTGAACTTCCTCTTTCTCTACTTCTCGTTCTCCGTCATCATCGTTGTGCCCTTCATATGTAAGGTGGTCTTCACTGTCATCGACGGCGTTGTTTATGCCACACTTCTTGAATGATTTAACAATAATGTCTTCTCTCACTCTACGCCTTTGAATAGTGCAAGCATTGTTGATGCACCGTCTGTTGCTATACCTACAAGATGGTTTTTTATTACATCGTATTTAATGTTATAATTATCATGAGTCGCCGCCAGTATACACTAGCTAATTCAACAATGCTGAAAAGGAAGTACAAGCAACTCGCTCAAAGGACATCCGCACGTGCATACATGCGCAGCAGTCTGTGGCTGTTCGCTGATGGTGCTGTGGTGTACCGGAAGGTGTCGAACGTGAGTGACTGTAGGTTGATACGAGATGATCTAGTTGACATATGTAGAAATACGTAAATTAATGCGGATGAGTAGGAATGGCAGACACGTAATGTTTGCTTTTACCAGTAGTAGTGTCGTGCTTTATGCAGTCACGGCGTTTAATAAGGTGTAACGTAGCGGAACGATCTGAAGTGGAACGAGTATGTGAGGATTGTGATCGGGAAGGCGAATGGTCGACTTCGGTTTATTGGGAGAATTATAGGAAATTTTAGTTCACCTGTAAAGGAGACCGCATATAGGACGCTAGTGAGACCTATTCTGGAGTACGGCTTGGGAGTGTTTGGGGCCCACACCAGGTCGGATTGAAGGAAGACAGCGAAGGAATTAAGGGACGGACTGCTAGATTTGTTACTAGTAGGTTCGATCAGCATGCACGTTTTACGTATATGGCTCGGGAGCTACGGTGGGAATCCCTCGATGGAAGAAGATATTCATTTCGAAGAACATTACAAAGAAAGTTTAGAGAACTGGCATTCGAAGCTGACTGCAGAACGATCCTGCAGCTGCCAGCACACATTTCGCGTAGAGATCACAAAGATACGAGAAATTAGGGCTCATACGGAGGCATATAGGCAGTCGTTTTTCCCTCGCTCTGTCTGCGAGTGGAAGAGGAAAGGAAACGACTAGTTTTATTACAGGGTATCTCCGCTAAGCACCGTATGGTGTCTTGCGGAGTATGTATGTAGATTACTATGAAACACGTTCTATTGGAAATAATTCTATTTTTATCCATCTTGATACTAAAGCCTGTATCCTATTTTATAACGAAGCATGCAAGATTCTTTTTCATTTCTTCCTCTATAAATAATATGATATTTCGGCATGGATGGTTAGAAGATGCCAATTACCGACTTATAAACATTAAACTTCTGTAGTTCAATTGTTGTTGTTGTTGTGGTCTTCAGTCCTGAGACTGGTTTGATGCAGCTCTCCATGCTACTCTATCCTGTGCAAGCTTTTTCATCTCCCAGTACCTACTGCAACCTACATCCTTCTGAATCTGCTTAGTGTATTCATCCCTTGGTCTCCCTCTACGATTTTTACCCTCCACGCTGCCCTCCAATACTAAATTGGTGATCCCTTGATGCCTCAGAACATGTCCTACCAACCAATCCCTTCTTCTGGTCAAGTTGTGCCACAAACTTCTCTTCTCCCCAATCCTATTCAATACTTCCTCATTAGTTATGTGATCTACCCATCTAATCTTCAGCATTCTTCTGTAGCACCACATTTCGAAAGCTTCAATTCTCTTCTTGTCCAAACTATTTATCGTCCATGTTTCACTTCCATACATGGCTACACTCCATACGAATACTTTCAGAAATGACTTCCTGACACTTAAATCAATACTGGATGTTAACAAATTTCTCTTCTTCAGAAACGCTTTCCTTGCCATTGCCAGCCTACATTTTATATCCTCTCTACTTCGACCATCATCAGTTATTTTGCTCCCCAAATAGCAAAACTCCTTTACTACTTTAAGTGCCTCATTTCCTAATCTAATTCCCTCAGCATCACCCGACTTAATTAGACTACATTCCATTATCCTTGTTTTGCTTTTGTTGATGTTCATCTTATATCCTCCTTTCAAGACACTGTCCATTCCATTCAACTGCTCTTCCAAGTCCTTTGCTGTCTCTGACAGAATTACAATGTCATCGGCGAACCTCAAAGTTTTTATTTCTTCTCCATGAATTTTAATACCTACTCCGAATTTTTCTTTTGTTTCCTTTACTGCTTGCTCAATATACAGATTGAACAACATCGGGGAGAGGCTACAACCCTGTCTTACTCCCTTCCCAACCACTGCTTCCCTTTCATGTCCCTCGACTCTTATAACTGCCATCTAGTTTCTGTACAAATTGTAAATAGCCTTTCGCTCCCTGTATTTTACCCCTGCCACCTTTAGAATTTGAAAGAGAGTATTCCAGTCAACATTGTCAAAAGCTTTCTCTAAGTCTACAAATGCTAGAAACGTAGGTTTGCCTTTCCTTAATCTTTCTTCTAAGATAAGTCGTAAGGTCAGTATTGCCTCACGTGTTCCAGTGTTTCTACGGAATCCAAACTGATCTTCCCCCAGGTTGCCTTCTACTAGTTTTTCCATTCGTCTGTAAAGAATTCGTGTTAGTATTTTGCAGCTGTGACTTATTAAGCTGATAGTTCGGTAATTTTCACATCTGTCAACACCTGCTTTCTTTGGGATTGGAATTATTATATTCTTCTTGAAGTCTGAGGGTATTTCGCCTGTTTCATACATCTTGCTCACCAGATGGTAGAGTTTTGTCAGGACTGGCTCTCCCACGGCCGTCAGTAGTTCCAATGGAATATTGTCTACTCCAGGGGCCTTGTTTCGACTTAGGTCTTTCAGTGCTCTGTCAAACTCTTCACGCAGTATCATATCTCCCATTTCATCTTCATCTACATCCTCTTCCATTTCCATAATATTGTCCTCAAGTACATCGCCCTTGTATAGACCCTCTATATACTCCTTCCACCTTTCTGCTTTCCCTTCTTTGCTTAGAATTGGGTTTCCATCTGAGCTCTTGATATTCATACAAGGCGTTCTCTTATCTCCAAAGGTCTCTTTAATTTTCCTGTAGGCGGTATCTATCTTACCCCTAGTGAGATAGGCCTCTACATCCTTACATTTGTCCTCTAGCCATCCCTGCTTAGCCATTTTGCACTTCCTGTCGATCTCATTTTTGAGACGTTTGTATTCCTTTTTGCCTGTTTCACTTACTGCCTTTTTATATTTTCTCCTTTCATCAATTAAATTCAATATTTCTTCTGTTACCCAAGGATTTCTACTAGCCCTCGTCTTTTTACCTACTTGATCCTCTGCTGCCTTCACTACTTCATCCCTCAAAGCTACCCATTCTTCTTCTACTGTATTTATTTCCCCCATTCCTGTCAATTGCTCCCTTATGCTCTCCCTGAATCTCTGTACAACCTCTGGTTCTTTTAGTTTATCCAGGTCCCATCTCCTTAAATTCCCACCTTTTTGCAGTTTCTTCAGTTTTAATCTACAGGTCATAACCAATAGATTGTGGTCAGAGTCCACATCTGCCCCTGGAAATGTCTTACAATTTAAAACCTGGTTCCTAAATCTCTGTCTTACCATTATATAATCTATCTGATACCTTTTAGTATCTCCAGGGTTCTTCCATGTATACAACCTTCTTTCATGATTCTTAAACCAAGTGTTAGTTAAGATTATGTTGTGCTCCGTGCAAAATTCGACCAGGCGGCTTCCTCTTTCATTTCTGTCCCCCAATCCATATTCACCTACTATGTTTCCTTCTCTCCCTTTTCCTACACTCGAATTCCAGTCACCCATCACTATTAAATTTTCGTCTCCCTTCACAATCTGAATAATTTCTTTTATTTCATCATACATTTCTTCAATTTCTTCGTCATCTGCAGAGCTAGTTGGCATGTAAACTTGTACTACTGTAGTAGGCGTGGGCTTCGTATCTATCTTGGCCACAATAATGCGTTCACTATGCTGTTTGTAGTAGCTTACCCGCCCTCCTATTTTCCTATTCATTATTAAACCTACTCCTGCATTACCCCTATTTGATTTTGTGTTTATAACCCTGTAGTCACCTGACCAGAAGTCTTGTTCCTCCTGCCACCGAACTTCACTAATTCCCACTATATCTAACTTCAACCTATCCATTTCCCTTTTTAAATTTTCTAACCTACCTGCCCGATTAAGGGATCTGACATTCCACGCTCCGATCCGTAGAACGCCAGTTTTCTTTCTCTTGATAACGACATCCTCTTGAGTAGTCCCCGCCCGGAGATCCGAATGGGGGACTATTTTACCTCCGGAATATTTTACCCAAGAGGACGCCATCATCATGTAATCATACAGTAAAGCTGCATGCCCTCGGGAAAAATTACGGCTGTAGTTTCCCCTTGCTTTCAGCCGTTCGCAGTACCAGCACAGCAAGGCCGTTTTGGTTATTGTTACAAGGCCAGATCAGTCAATCATCCAGACTGTTGCCCTTGCAACTACTGAAAAGGCTGCTGCCCCTCTTCAGGAACCACACGTTTGTCTGGCCTCTCAACAGATACCCTTCCGTTGTGGTTGCACCTACGGTACGGCTATCTGTATTGCTGAGGCACGCAAGCCTCCCCACCAACAGCAAGGTCCATGGTTCATGGGGGGGGTAGTTCAATTACTGCGAGATATTATTTAAATGGTAATTTCTTTTTATTACATATGCAGACCTCAACAAAAAAGCAGTTGTAGTTGTATTTTACGGACTATAAGGAGCACATTTTTCTTCGAAAACTGCCTCCAAAATTCAGGTTTGTCTTACACTCGAAATTACTATTAAAATTTACAGTGTTTGATTTAAAATTCCTACCACTCTTAAAAATGCCCATATACGGCCTGCATTCTATTCCGCGGGAAATCTCTCTCTACCTGGCAACATTGAGTTCAACTGGTAGCAGCAGTGCACAGATGCGACGAACATGAGTTGCGGGGATTCGCAGGCTTGCTAACACTGTCTCCCTCTCGCCCCACCATGAAAAGAAATGATCGTATGGCATTGTTGGCCGGGAGGCCCCATTCGGGTGAGTTCGGAGGCCGTATTGCAAGTTCTTTCTAGTTGACGCCACGTCGGCGACTTGAGAGTCAGTGATAATGAAAATGAAAGACACGCAGCACCCACTGCGCTGCCGGGAATCGAACTCGGGCCCCCCGCGTGGTAAGCGATAACACTACCGCTATCCTACGGAGGCGTCACAAACTCAGAACGCTTGCCTAGCCAGTGATGTGTCATTACAGTTTACGGTGCCAGTTAAGTCGAATTGAAAGTGATTTGTGTTATCGGCAGCAATGCAATTTTTTTGTTCGTAACTAGTTTCGTAATGGAAAATGATGTGTCGGCTGCTGGGCCAACACCTTGTAGATCGAGATGGTTGAAAATGCACGCTAAACTAACGCAGACGGGCGTGAAGTACTGGAACAGGCTACGTAATTAATGCTATGAAGAAAAGTACGTAGCTGGATTAATACTTATCTTTAATCAATCATTGTGGTACATCGCTCTTGACTATACACAGGAGACTTTAATTACGATCACTGTAAGGCTAATGGCGCCTTGCTAGTTCGTAGCCATTAAGGCTATTCTGTCTCTCGGCTAATGAGAGAGAAAGGCTTCGTACATCTAGTCGCTAGCTAGGTCGTCCATACAACTGGGTCGAGTGCAATATCGTATCTCGAGACCTGCCTTGTGGTGGCGCTAGGTCTGCGATCACACAGTGGCGACACGCGGGTCCGACATGTACTAAATGGACCGCGGCCGATTTAATCTACCACCTAGCAAGTGTGGTGTCTGGCGGTGACACCACAGAAAAAATAAAGGTATTCATACGATGCGGGCTATAAACTGAAAGTAATAGCATATGCAGAAGAACGTGGAAACAGAGCAGCTGAGCGGCATTTCGGCCCTCTACAGTAGAAAAAGACCATTCGCGATTGGCGAGCTAGTGACGAACTCAAGTAAATGAAGAAGACAATCTGCCAATAGAGGATTGATTGCCACATGGCCAAAACTTAAATATGACGTATTGAAATAGATCCGAAGACACAGTTAAAATGGATTTGGAATTAATACAAAAATGATTCAAATACACGCTAGTGACCTAGCACTACAGTGGAACGTATCAGACTTTGGATTGGTTGGTGCTATAGGTTGATGAAGCGTCATTGACTTAGCATGCGAACTTAACAAAAAAATCTCAGAATTCAGCGTGGAAAGAAAACCAGTGTGGAACTAAGCCAAATAGGGAATATGACGAAACTCCTCTGACATTTAATGTGCCGAATAACAGAACTGTTGCCATTAATGTTGCTAAAACAGTAACTATTAATAATGCTGACATGAATTATTTTACGAATGTTTTGTCATTTCATGTTGTGCTGACGGCGCTAAACTAAACCCAGTATTCATTTTCAAGCGCAAAACGACGCCCAGATCTTTTCAAATACCGCCAGGTGTTGTTCACGTACATGACAAGGGTTGGATGGATTAGGCTGGTATGCAATTATAGATTAACGGAGTGTGAATGAGAAGGAAATGTGCTTCATTGAGGAATATTTCTCTTCTTGTGCTTGATCAATTTAGTAGTCATTTGAAAATTCTGTGGAAAAGTGACTGAGACTGGGACATAGAGAGCTTGCTGTTATTTCAGAATGGCTCACTTCACAACTGCACGCTTATGATGTCTCGAAATAAACCATTTAAAGTATATACCGGAGACGAACGGAACAAATGGATGATGGACGAAACCCAACAGGAATTCACGCCGAAGGGAGCTTTAGAACGACCTACAATTATACATGTGTCAGTGGATAAAACAGTCTTGATCTAGAGTGAGAGAAGACATTATTGTTAAATCTTTCATGAAGTGTGGCATAAACAACTCCGTCGATGACAGTGAAGACCACCTTACATATGAAGGGCACAACGATGATGACGGAGAACGAGAAGAAGAGAAAGAGGAAGTTCAGATGACGATTTTCAGGGATTTTAAAGGATGGTTAGGTTTTATAATGTAAGAATTTGTTTTGGTCTAGCTTTGCAGTATAATAATAAAAATGGTAAAAATATCATTTTTTTAGAAAATTTGCTTAAAAATTAAGGTGCTTTCTATAGTCCGTAAAATACAGTGTATGTGGCGACCAAAACATTTCTATTTGAGGGAGATGCTGCAACGTATATGCAATGTAGTGCGGCTCTAATATGGCACCGACATGTAGGCAACGTATTTGTGTGTCATTAGTTGCTTTCCGACGAGCATGTGGTCAGTTTAGGAACGTAAACTATAACGATGGTACTACCAAATGAGTCCAAACACGGCCAACTTGCTGTTATGTTTCTCCATGCTGCCAATGGATAAACACTGGTACATATCCTTCAGAGACTGAAGAAAGGGTATGAGGCAGCATGTCTTTCGTAAACCACCTTTGCGGAACGGTGCGCCAAGTCCCTTGCTGGTCGCGATACGACCCAAGACGCCGGTCGATCTGGGAGGCCTGGTTACGGCAACACATGTGGGGGACACTCGAGTACCCTTCCTCAGTCCTGATCTCTCCCCATGCGATTATCGCGCCTTTGCCCCCTTCAAGAGTCGACGATTCCTGTCAGACGACGGTGTGTAGCAGACAGTTACGATTTTCTTCAGGCAGCAGAACACGTCTTTCGAAAGCAAACTTTCCTTTGCTGCGTATGATTTTACGCATTTCATGTGTAATCTGCACTTCGCCTGATCATCGATTTTATGATTTAGTTTTTTCGCATTATCAGAAGAAACATCAGCTGCAGGCGCTTTATCGGTACGCACAAAGTTCCATGCTTTTTACACTGAGTTTACAAACTTCTGAACACACCGTGCTTATAACCAAGTTTTTGTTATTTACCGACAGCCCGCAGCCTACTCTGGCCAGTTTTGAAAACATGATAAAGCAACACAATTTACCACTTAATTTCAAGGCTACTGTTATTCCTATTCCTACCTTGAGACTTCTCACAGTTTTTAGTTCTCGGAGGTTCATTATCACCATCATTACTGCTTTTTCTTTTGAGATTCACTGTCAGTTTCAAATTTTTTAGCACCACTGTTAGTATATTCATTGTCAATGTTTGTACACGATTCTGTTAATGCACTGCTGCTAAAGAGTGACGAAATCTTTCTTTGTTTGAATGACATGGTGAAATTCCGTTTTCATTACAGGCCTGCATGTACTCATTTCACTAATAATGCTAATTGCCACGCAAGCTCTCAGGTAACAAATGTCGGAACTTAGAGTACAGTAACTAAAGCAGCATGAGAAGGCGATTCAGTCTGAAATGCTTTGAAGGTTTGAATACGCAATGCTTATCCTGAAATTAATGATGAAACATATTAATGTTCAAATAGTAAATGGAAATTAAATGTTAAAGCTCTACATATGCAGTGATCAGAAAATAAACATCCCAAGTATAATCGGACATTAAAAATCAGAGGATAGGACGGGTTAATCACAAGGGGGGAGTGGGGTTGTAGGAATTCCCCCTCATACCCATGCAAATCGCACCTTTGGTCTATTTATGGACCGGGCTCGTTTTTTGTGCTTTCTGTAACCCAGATGTATGCTGTTAGTTCTTCTTTAATTTGAATTTCAAGTGTTTGTGTCAAAACACGCTTCCCTTACTGTATTCTGAAAGTAGAGTCCCGCGAAATGAATTCGTCTATGCATCTACAGGGTGTTACAAAAAGGTACGGCCAAACTTTCAGGAAACATTCCTCACACACAAATAAAGAAAATATGTTATGTGGCCATGTGTGCGGAAACGCTTGATTTCCATGTTAGAGCTCATTTTAGTTTCGTCAGTATGTTCTTCCACCTACGCTCAATGGAGCACGTTATCATGATTTCATACGGGATCCTCTACCTGTGCTGCTGGAACATGTGCCTTTACAAGTACGACACAACATATGGTTCATGCACGATGGAGCTCCTGCACATTTCGTACGCTTCTCAACAACAGATTCGGTGACCGATGGATTGGTAGAGGCGGACCCATTCCATGGCCTCCACGCTCTCCTGACCTCCACCCTCTTGACTTTCATTTATGGGGGCATTTGAAAGCCCTTGTCTACGCAACCCCGGTACCAAATCTAGAGACTCTTCGTGCCCGTATTGTGGACGGCTGTGATACAATACGTCATTCTCCAGGGCTGCATCAGCGCATCAGGGATTCCATGCGACGGACGGTGGATGCATGTATCCTCGCTAACGGAGGACGTTTTGAACATTTCCTGTAACAAAGTGTTTGAAGTCACGCTGGTACGTTCTGTTGCAGTGTGTTTCCATTCCATGATTAATGTGATTTGAAGAGAAGTAATAAAATGAGCTCTAACATGGAAAGTAAGCGTTTCCGGACACATGTCCACATAACATATTTTCTTTCTTTGTGTGTGAGGAATGTTTCCTGAAAGTTTGGCCGTACCTTTTTGTAACACCCTGTATGTAGCAGCAGTCTCAGTGCTGTTACTCTGTTGGTTACAGGAGAAGAACAACAATGCATTTCAAACTGCGAAGTGATTCATACATTAGCGCAGGTACGTATCCCAAATGAACATCGGCAGTTAACCACAACGTACCATCTAACAATGGGCGTGACAGGCTGACATTATTGAAAAGGAAAACTAAATCCTCTAACGAGCCTTACATCATCATGATTTTTTGTGAAGTAAGGAATCTAGATTGCTTGACGTATTTATTATGACTTTTCGGTTATTGCTATTATCAGATCAAAACTTCAATCTCGCAAAACAAAGCTCAGGGTCTGTTGTAAAAAAACTACACCTCTGTGCAGCTGCCACTGAACTTCATTTGACGAGTTTTTGGTTTTGAGCACATGACACTCTTTTGAAGATTAGAGTTACCGACAATACTTTTGTATTATTCTCCCGCATCCCCGTATGATACCAGAGCAGAGTTGCCATATGTCCCGATTAATCGAGATGTTCCGACTTTCCACTGTTTGTCCCAGGATCCCAAAGAGGCTCATTCGGGACGCTAAATATCCAGATATTCTAGTAAAAGAGTCGAAGATTTATATGCTACTGGTTCGAGATATTAATATGAATTAATATATAACATCTAAGTAAACGCCAGCGGCTTACTCTAATACTCTCATTTGACTACAGTTGAAAACGCTATATAAGAACCACTTCTTGCTTGTTCATATTGTTCATTAATCTGTTTACCATTTTACTGCGTGTGTGTTATTATAGTGTGTGAATTCTGATTGTTTTGTGATGCCAAAACTGAAACATAAGTGCTATTTAGTGACGGATACACAGAAGTACGGTCTTTCATAAAAAGAGGTAACAGGGATGTGGAAGCGCTTTGCGAACTTTGTTCCTGTTATTTTTAAGTTGAGCATGATGAGGAATCTGACGAAGTCATGATACTCAGACCGAAAGGCACAAAAGAAACACTCAAGGAAAGGCATGCAGTTCAAAACACAGCTTTTTTTTTTTTGGAAAACCTTATACAAGAGAGGAAATACTCATTCCTGTCGCTGAAATGACAATAGCATGTAGAATTATAATATATCATCAGCCATTTTAGTCACTTGACTGCACGGTGATATGTTCAGCTATGTATTCAGATTCTGTGATTGCTACAAAGCGAAGTGTCCCACGAACAAAGGCCACAGCAATAGTCAAACACCTCTGTTGTTCAAACCCATTCCCCCTCCCCAGTCGTTGCTGAAAATCAAAATTTCGGAAGAACTTTGAGGGAGTGGGCTTTCCAGCACACATTTTACATAACACTGCAACTGTACCAGGCATATCAGTCACTGATATCAAGTTAATTGCGGTGAAACCTTATATCTACTTTCCCATTTCCACAAACAGAATCTCAAAACTTGGTGACTTTCATGTATCTGTGGACACCTACTACAGAGAAGTTTTGCCATAATCTAAAACAAGATGGCTGTCCTTAATACCAGAAGTCGAGAGAATTTTACATCTGGGGAAGTTCTGAAATCTTTTTTCTTGTCGGAAGATCTTGGTAGACTTTTTCTCTGCTGCCTGAACCGAAACTTATTTTTGGCTCATCCACCATGAGTTGAGTTTGTTTACTAAGCAGATAAGTAAAACTGAGAGCAGTGACATATCTGTGAGTGAGGTGAGGGGCGTTACTGAGGATACAGTAATTACTGTACAAAAGAAATAAAACTGCTGTTATTTGTGTGTGAAAACTAAAGAAATTTTTGAAAAATACTGGAAAACGTTGCTCTGAAGTAAACACCGAAAAATTTCACAGTAACGTAAAAGAGTTTCACGAAACTACCATTACTTATCTTCCAAAACTCTCATTAACTAACAGGTTTTGACATTTTTGAGTGCATGTCTTGACTACATTAGTAGAATGAGAAGACATGGAATGGAGAGTGGTTTATTTAAAAGAAAAACGAGTAGATGTTTCTGGGTCAGTTTGATCTGTAAAATGCATCAGAAGAAGTTTCTGGCTTCAATAGTTTCGGAAGACAATTGTAAGTCAGTATTACTTGCCCAGAGCAAATGGCTGGAATTTTTCAGAAAAAGTTCAGCTTTTGCAAGACACAGTTGCTAAAGACTGCCACTATACATCGACGGGATAAAATCTCAGCACCAAAACTTAATTAATGTAGAGCAATTTGGATGTATCAACTTCAGAGAGCTTCTTACAGTGCATTTGTAACTTTCAAATGAGCAGTGCAGAGTTTTATGATTATAAAAGTAAACAAACTGATATAAAAGCTCTGAGATCACCTGAGGATATGACTGGTCCCTTAAGAAACGTGTTAAAAAATTAGTACTTAAGGAACGTGTGTTACATTTTATTATTTTTAAATACATGTTTATACACGTACTATGCTCAGTAACGACGCATAATTTAACATTTCCAGGCAATTCAAGTACTCCCCAACTCTCAACTTATGACTGGATTTCTCTAATATTTGTCCCGACTTTAATACTAACATTTGTGGCAACCCTACGCCAGACACTGAATCAGTGAATATTCTACACCTGTGTTCCGCACTTCACAGTAGCGCCACCAGAATCATACCCCTGAAGCTAAACCATCTGTCAGCCGGAATGAAAATGTGGCCATCATCAGCCTCTGTCAGTTGCGGTGTTCTTATTCTTACTGCGTGCCTGGGGTTGCTTTATGTACAGAATCTCTTTGGACTTGTACAGTGGGCATGGAACTGAAACACATACTATTATTCTGCCTATGTAATCTTTAAAAAAGTTGATACAGTGCTTTATGCTGTAAGACGTATGCTTTGCCGGCGATGGGCGAGGCATCACAGAATCTCTGACCAGAGAGTAGTTTATCGTTAGTTGTTGCTTGTCGCTTGTCTGCGCTTGTCTGCGCGAGTGGACAGTAGCGAGTCGGTAGTAGAGATGGGCAAACTGAAACACGTAGCTGTTTCGAAACAAATGAAACAGCACAATGTAATGTTTCGATACGCTGTTTCGAAACAGTGAAACAGTTTGTGTTTTGTAATCTAATAAACATACACATTTTATCATCTTGAATATCTACTGTATAAGTATGTCCATATAAGCACAAATGAGGTGCGAGAGCGATAATCATATCGCAGAAGGTATGAAACTATCACTTAGGCGTCTTGGCAGTTTCGTATTTCCTGAAGCAAATGCGCTGCTTTCGTATCGTGTGACTTTCATACTTTTCAATTGGCTGAGGACAGGAATAGCTGAAGACAGAAGAACCACCACAAACGGAACTGGAGGTGGAAGCAAACTGCAGAAACAACGGATATGCTACTGGGATTCCCACATTCCGTTAGTATGGGTAATATACCCATCCTGCTAATTTCCATGCACGCAAGGGAATCATTGTGGGTAATAGGAACAGTGACTATAGACTCACAAACAATGCCAAATAATTCGAATAAATAAAATTTAATGGAAAAAATTTTGCCTTTCAAGGTGTTTCGAACCCTTACTATAAATTCACCATGCTTCCCAGCCCTTCCCGTTCACCATTACACTATCAGTGATATGTCAAACAGATTGCTTGCAATTATACCTACATCAAATTTATGTATATGTCTAATAACTGTCACTCTACGCCTTTTTTTATTCAAAATGTTGTAGGCTTACTTACTGTACATGAACAGAGAAGCGTATGTTATAAAAAAAAGTATAATGTAACTGAATGATTTTCACATATTCATTATTTTGAATGTGAATAGTATGCGTTGTTTTATTGTTGGTTAGTATTTATCAAGTAGATGTTACGCCATTTCGAAATAGGACAGTCAGCTAGAGACGAAGCTTTATTTTCGGATATCTTAAGCTTCATGCTATTGCTAGTCAAAAAGATTTCGACACTCTTGAAAGTGTTTCATGAAGTGGTATTTCAGTACCAGTGCCGAGCCCGAATCTCGTCCGACACAGAGCGGAATGAAACATCACTGTTTCGATACAATTAGCCCGTTCCAAGCACAGGTGGACTGAAAGAGCCTTATTTTGAAACAACGATACAGTTTCTGTGTCTGGCTCGAGATCAAATCTGGTCCGGTTATCCGAGACAGGGGCGGAATGAAACACCACTGTTTCGAAACAGTGAACCACAGCCGTTCCGGAACACTGAAACAGTTCCACGTATCGATACACTGTATCGAAACATAGAAACAGTGGCCAAGTCTAGTCCGTAGTACTCGGTCGGCTTTAGTAGCGAGTTGACACTAGTAGTCTGGAGTAGTCTGGCATGCGTCGGCTGTGTGCTCTGCTCGCGACTCTGGTCAGGATTCTGGAGGATGAGTATTGTTGTAGAAGGTAAAGAAGCAGCCTTGCGCATATTTAATAATGTATGTTAATTGTAATTTAATTTATTCAAAAAATGTCCCAATAATAATTTTTATAATATAAAGTAACTCTTTTAAAGAAAAGCATTCATTTCAATTTCCAATGCATTATCATTGCATCCAAAATAAAAAACAAAGTATAAGCCAGCATTGCACGAAGCTGTGTCGAAAAATGACTAATTAAGAGCAGATATAATTGCAGTTTTATTGAGGTAAGAATTTTTTGCTTTTTTTTTATTCAGAATACAGGGCCGAAGGTCAGCGCCGCTGTCCTCATAAAATTCATCAGGTTAAAAAACTTTTTTTATTATTTTTCGTGTTTAGGAATTTTTCTGTTTTGAACTTGACATTAAATGAGAAAAGAATTTTGTGGTAACATTAAATGTGAATGCATTTCTGCACACAGACTATAAATCGGAGCCAATTTTGTTCAGAGGTTACAATATTAGAAAAATTCATTTTAATTATTTTTTTTTTTGTTGCGAGGTTACGCTTGGCACATTTCCATTTAACAATATTTTGTAGGCAGGCTACATTTGGCTCCACATTTTCATTAACATTATTTTTGTGGGGAGGTTACACTTGGCGACATCCGGACCAGGATCGTATTTCTTTGTGAATCTTCTGATGAGTAGTCATATATCTGCTCTTATTTACTTAAACGTAGTTTGCATCTGGCGCAACGCATTTACTAATATGTCACTCTTTCTTTCACAGATCATCGGCAATTTTTTGCTCTTTGTTGTATTTGTGTTTGTTGCATTTTGCATTGTCCTTGTTTCATTTGTGAATAATTTTGTTTTGTGAAAAATGCCGCGAAAAACTGTTAACAGTACATCGCGATGTGTAATGAACGAAATAGCCGACTCTAATAATTTGACCGATAATATTTGCGACACTCAGTGTAATGATGGCAATCCTCAATTTATAGACAATCAGTGCGTACCGACCACTAATATTGATTTTGATCCTAGTGATGAGCAGATAAATTCAATTGTGTCGTCTGTTAATTTAACGACAGTGGATGACGCGGCACGTTCTGTTACAATGAACGCTGCCCAGCTTGACACACCCGGTTTACAAAATTTACGTAATGAACAGACAAATTTTTCTCACGAAAATGAACGGTGTACTCAGAGTACGGCAGATATATTTGATTCCGAGGTAGTGACTAACAGTGCACATCCGATTGGCAAACCTTTTCAAGAATCACAAAATGACCGAATGATTACACAATACGTGACAATTGCAGGTACGCCATCAAACAGCACAGAGAATAGGGTAGGTAATATTCGCTTGGATCAAATTATGGCACTATTGCTACAACATATTGCAAATTTCAAACAACTTAGTGAAAATTTTTCACACAACAGAATGAAAGGCAAGACAGCAATCACAAACAGCTTAGTGAAAATATCAAACAACAATTTAATGAAAATAATGAGAATCGCAAACAACAACTTAATGAAAAATTAGACAACAATTCCAAACAGTTGAATGAAAAATTAGACTACAATTCCAGACAGCTTAGTGAACAGATTACAGCCATTGCCGCGCAATGTCATGATACTAAAGAACAATAACGTGAGGAAATTGAGGCTTGTGCTAGGAAAAGTAGTGAAGAAATTGGATCTGTTGCTCAAGAATTAAGGGATATGCAAACAGCTACAACAGAAACACTTAGACACGAAATCAGTGCAGTCGCTAAACAATGCTCTGAAAACACAACACAGTTACGCGAGGAGTCTAAATTAATGTCAGCAGAACTTTCACGCACAATTGATGCAAAAGTAGATGCGCAATTCGACCAACAGAACAGTCAAATTGACGAACGCTTTAATCACCACCTACAAAACAGTGAAAAGCGTTTTCGTAAATTTATACAGGAACAGAATAAAGTAAAGCGACAAGTTATGGAAACAATTACCGCACAGAGACAGGAAGATAAACGCAAATTGTTTACGAAAACAAAAACATACGTAGACAACAATATTGCTACCGTATCAGACGAAATTGATACAATCAAACAATTGAACACAGAATTGCGTGATGAAATTTCCGATCTTAAATCAAAAACAGACACACACACAGTAGACTTTCAGACAGTGACCGACAGACTTGAACAATTAGAACTAATTCAGGATCCCGATGTCATCAAAGCTGACCTTAAAAAATTGAGCGAAACCACACGTAAAATACAAAAACAAATTAATGCTTGTGACACAAAAAACGATGATCAGGTAAAAATACTGACTGAAAAATATGACGAATTGGCCAGTCGTATTGATGTTATCGAAAGTAGTAATGACAGCAAATCAGACGATACTTCTCCGATTTCGTTTAATCAAACACCTGAATTCCAAAATCTACAGCAGACGATCAGTGAGATAGATTTGTCCAATAATATATTACGTAGAAAATTGTCAACTTCACAGAAAGAAGTGACAGAGATGAAAAATGTTTCAGTCAGTAACACGTCATAGCACACAGCACATTCCGAACATTTGTCAGACTCACACAGCCAGTATAATTTAGGTCATTTACAGAGAGTACGTGACCTACATTTCGAACAGTCACAGACAAATAGATTCTCATACAATCGTGAACCCGTTCAGACGTACAGAGACGATAATTTTGATTACAAACATTTTCTATCAGTGACAAAATTTAAAGTATTTAAAATGACAGAACCCCCTTGGATTGGATACAACAATTTAGCTTTGCTTTATCACCGACTTGGCCTGTAACGCACAAACTTGAATTTATTTGCAGTTTTTTGAAAGGCGAACCGGCAACTCGTATGAGACCGATCGCGAGACAATGCTATTCGGTAGAAGAATTTCAGAATGCTTTTCTGTCAGCGTATTGGTCGAAGACGACACAGCGCGGAATTAAGGATCAATTAATTAGTTTACCGAATCATGAGAACTCAAATTTTTCCACTGTCACGCAATTTTTTGAGCACATGGTCCAACAAAACCAGTACTTAAGTGAACCATACAGTGAATCTGCCCTTATACAATTATGCATTTCTAAATTACCACGGTCATTAAGAGTGTCACTTTTAACGGGTCAGCAGAAGGAAAATATTTCGGCATTCTGAGATCTGTTACAGCTTTTAGAAGTGCAACAATCGGATTATTCCTTTATAAACAAAAATTTTTCATATAGTAACCAAGGTCAACAAACATATAGCAATTACGATCAGCCACGCAATTTCAATAGCAAAGCTAATAGACGCTTCAGGAACGACAACCACCAGAATTTTAATAACAGGCAAAATTTTAATTGTCAGTATCGTCAAAATTATCAGCAACAGGAACCACATTTTGTTAACAATAGAGGTTTTTCCCAACAACAGCAACAAAACCAACCGGTTAGCATACCTAACCAACAATGTAATGCACAAGGTCAACCAAGCTTTAATGTTTCGCCGCGTACGCGTACAGCGTCAGCTCCAACAAATAGTAACGCACAGCAACAAGGAAATCAGTACGTACAGAAGACACACTACTTCAATTCCTATCGCAATGCACCGTATAGAAATGATTATCACGACAGACGTAAAAATGAGCACAATTTTCTGCGTACATTTAATAACAGTCGATCTTATCAGCAGTAAGAAGATCAGCAACAGCATATTATCATGAATGAACCAGACAGTAGGTATCATCCAGAGCGTAATACGTCTGGAAGATATAACAGAACAGTACAGATAGTCGAAATGCCACAGCATCCTCCCGAAAATAATAACACGTCAGATAGAATTTGACTAGATACAGTACAGGTTGCATCTTCCAGCAACGTAAGCAATACTTCAGATACACAAAATCTTGTTCACGAAAATGTTATTACTTTTGACGACATCCGAGACACTCTTTTGCAGGAAAGACCAATTGTTCAAAAAACCATTTCACACCCTGTCATCGAAGTTAAAATTGGATCATCGAAATTTTCAGCAGTAATCGATTCTGGATCACCTATGGCAGTTATAAATGAAGAAACTTTCGACGAGTGTAACAAAGAGAATACCTATCCTACGTTACCATTAGGCAAAACGAAAGTAAAAGGAGCAGTATCTAGTAAAGGAGTAGATGTAAAATTACAGACACATTTATCATTTAGTATTGCAGGTCATACATTTCACTCAAATTTTTGGATTATTCCGTTATTGACGACAGACATTATTTTAGGTACGAATTTTCTGGTACAACACGATGCCATTATTGACTTTCAAAATTCATATTTAATGTTGAAGGATGAAAATGTACAACTAGCTTTAGAATTTCAGCACTCTTTATCTGCAGAAGAACAAACAATTAATCGGACAGAGGTCATTTCCGCATCACGTAACATAGACTGTAATTCCACATTGTTCAGAGATACGTATGTACACAACTATAATACTCCAGACGAAGCCGACTATGACGTTATACAGATGATTTCTGATAACGTTAAACAGAGCAGTGCAAATACAGACGACGAACGCACGCAACTACACAAAATTCTTTTACAGCAAGCTCCAGTTTTTGACAATGTTCCTGGTACTATGTCCGGTTTTATGTATGAATTTCAAGTTAAACAGCACGACACATTTAAATCCAAACATTATCCCATTCCGTATATTCATAGAGAACAAGTTAAGAAAGAATTGCAAGCTATGCTTGACCAAGGAATTATTGAGCCGGCAGTTAGTTCGTACATAAACCCGCTCCGTATTGTTAAGAAAAAAGACGGTTCACTTCGCCTCGTACTTGATTCGCGTCACATCAATGACATTATTATTAATGAAACAGATCGCCCACAGACACTAGAAGAACTTCAACAGAAATTTCATGGTACTGCTATTTATTCCACAGTAGATTTGAAATCGGGATTTTGGCAAATTCAGCTCCATCAGAACTGCAGAAAGTACACAGCATTTCTCTGTTTTGGTGCCTGTTATCAATTTTGTAAATTACCGTTCGGTTTAACTATTTCTTCAGCAGCTTTTATTCGCGGTTTGAATACAATACTTCCGACAGGACTTAAAGACAGAATCACAACGTACGTAGACGACATTCTTATTGCAGAAGGTAACTGGTGTGAACACAATCTGATTCTTGAACGACTGTTGCAAACTTTTCGTGCACAAGGACTCACAGTTAATCTCAGAAAATCGCACTGTGGTAAATCTTCTATAAAATTTCTTGGACATGTAATTTCAGCACAGGGCATTACGCCTGACCCGGAAAAACTACAATCCTTACGTGACATTACTGTTCCTACGACGAAGAAACAACTACGCAGTTTTTTGGGTTTAATTAATATTTTCGTTAATTTATTCATTACTCTGCTTTAGACACCCCTAGATTATGTCAATTGACAGGTAAAAACACTATTTGGTCTTGGGATAGGCAAGCACATTCTGAATCTGTGAACCTGAAAGAAGCTTTGTTGAATGCACCACTTTTATCGCACTCAGATCTTACCAGAAATTTTTCCATTGCCACCGACAGTTCTAACACCGCTTTAGGCGTACATATTTTTCAGGAAATTGAATAAGATGGTTGTACAGTAATTAAAAACATCGCTTTTGCAAGTCGCATTCTGTCACCTGCTGAACGAAATTATTCTGTTACAGAACTTGAAACATTATGTGTTGTATGGGCTTTTACCAGATTTAGGTATTTTCTTTATGGAAGACACACTACCGTTTGCACAGATCATAGAGCGATACAATTTTTACTTGCGGCTAAATTTACGCACGACAGATTAAGTAGATGGAAACTTTATCTACAGGAATTTAATTTTACAATTGTTCACATTCCCGGCACACAAAATATTGTAGCAGACGCAGTATCCCGTTCTCTTAACAACAATCAGCAAGACATCGCAACTAACTTCTGCAAAGCAAATTTCAACGTCATGTACATTGAACAAGTTGCATTTGAAAATTTCATTTTGTCGTCATTACAAGACATAGCACAAGAGCAGAGTAAAGACAACGTGTGGAAAGAAATTAAACACCTTTGGCAAGATAGGAATAATGTTACCATAAACCATTACACTGTACGCAATGACATTCTGTTTCGCCGCTCTCATCCTGACAGCAACAATTGGTTATTATGCATTCCTGACGAACTTGTAAACAAATTAATCTGGTATACTCATTTAAGTTACGCACATTACGGAGTCAGAAAATGTTTTCTTATACCGAGAGAGAACTGTTATTTTATCAACATGGAGAAACGTATTCGACGAGTTTTAGCGTCATGTAAAATCTGCCAGAAAATTAAGGCAGATACGACTTCACATATTCCTCCATTACATCCCATTGTACCTGTTAAATTGAGACATATGGCCACTGTAGACATTTTTGGTCAGATTCCCAGAACTAATAGAGGTTTTTGCTACATCTTTGTCGTTGTTGAACTCTATTCAAAATTTGTTACCTTCACTCCGTTACGCAAAGCTACTGCTAAAACTGTTTCGAAAGCATTTGTAAAACATTTTATATTTCATGTAGGGCATGTGTTGAAAGTAATTTCCGACAATGGACCACAGTTTCGATCTGCTATATGGACACGTATGTTACGAGCTAGAAACATTTCTCCGATCTATATATCCAGGTACCATGCTTCTTCGAACCCTTGTGAATGATTAACGAAAGAAATTGGTAAACTGTGTAGAATATACTGCCATAAAAACATATTGATTGGGACACACACATACTCTCATTCCAAGATGTAATTAATTCCATACCAAATGAATCTACTATGCTATCTCCGTCTGTTATACTGAAAAATGTTGAACCACCTAACAAAATTAAAGAATTTGTAACCTTTCCTACATCTCGTCGACTACGACACCATGAAATAATTGACATTGCGCTGAACAACATCAAACGTGCCGCAGAGCGCCGGAGAAGACAGCAAAAACAGGTTTGTAGACGCCGTGACTTTCACATTGGACAGAAAATATTAGTACATACACACTATTTATCCAATAGAGGAAAAGGTAGGTGCAGTGCATTTGAGTTTTAATACGCAGGTCCATATCGAATTCGCAGCATTCCTCACCCCAATGTAGTACACGTCGAAACTTTGAGAACTAGAAAAACCAAAGGGAACAACCACATGTCGGACATCAAATCTTTTATTGAATGAACATACTTTATGATTTATCACACTGTAATGCCACTTCCTAATTTTTTTAAGACAACAAGAATATACTATACACATCGTATGATAGCAGTCTTAACTAATTTTTTCTTTCAGAATACGAGGCGATTGATGCAGGCTGTCAGACAGAACTACACATCTTAGTTTTAGTGATGAAATATGCTAGAAATAAGGAATAGTTGTGTAATGAATAATGAAGTGACTTTTTTGCAGATGATAATGAATGGTGATGAATAATGATGAAGTTTTTTCTTTGCAGATGAAAATAATGATGAAGTTTATATATTTACTGTTAGTTAAGAGATGCTATGTAGTTATTTAAGTATTTGCTGCAGTTCGTTTTGATGGTATGTCTTATATCGCATGGTATGATGACTGAAGGTTTTGGAAGGAACAGCTAGAGAACATATATATTTTTTATACACATTTCACTACCTGTTAATTCGAAGTTCACCACTTTTCAGCATAATATGCGTTTCTTCTTTCAGTTTAATAATCCGTTTTGTAATGCTAATGTGGTCCCCTGACTTAAGAACTCGTGAATTCACCTCGATTTCTAAACTGAAAGAAACACTTCACGGCATTCGCTTCGGAACTGCTAGAAATTAGTGGGGCAATAGACCGCGCCGCTCGAACTGTCAACACAACTGGCACTGCTAAGAATATCCTATGAATTCCATATCGCTGGCAGCGGGTAATACACAATGCTGGTGACTACTTTGAAGATTAGTAAAACTTTGAAACATGTTTCAATTTTGTACGAGCTGCAAATAAATAGTTACCTCTATTAAAGTTCCAACCCTCGTATTACCCTAATGAGCAAATGATTTCATGTTTTTCTCCACCAATGTGACAAGTTACAAAATCCTTCGCAGACGAAATACACTTTGCAGGAATTTACAGTAAATCTTTTAAATTTGTCTAAATAGATAAATAAAGAGGCCACTCGTCTGGAATTAATGCGACAATGTAAGCGAATCAACCAGTCATATTGTAGCTCTTGGGTGGCGGGTTTCTACACTCCTGGAAATTGAAATAAGAACACCGTGAATTCATTGTCCCAGGAAGGGGAAACTTTATTGACACATTCCTGGGGTCAGATACATCACATGATCACACTGACAGAACCACAGGCACATAGACACAGGCAACAGAGCATGCACAATGTCGGCACTAGTATAGTGTATATCCACCTTTCGCAGCAATGCAGGCTGCTATTCTCCCATGGAGACGATCGTAGAGATGCTGGATGTAGTCCTGTGGAACGGCTTGCCATGCCATTTCCACCTGGCGCCTCAGTTGGACCAGCGTTCGTGCTGGACGTGCAGACCGCGTGAGACGACGCTTCATCCAGTCCCAAACATGCTCAATGGGGGACAGATCCGGAGACCTTGCTGGCCAGGGTAGTTGACTTACACCTTCTAGAGCACGTTGGGTGGCACGGGATACATGCGGACGTGCATTGTCCTGTTGGAACAGCAAGTTCCCTTGACGGTCTAGGAATGGCAGAACGATGGGTTCGATGACGGTTTGGATGTACCGTGCACTATTCAGTGTCCCCTCGACGATCACCAGTGGTGTACGGCCACTGTAGGAGATCGCTCCCCACACCATGATGCCGGGTGTTGGCCCTGTGTGCCTCGGTCGTATGCAGTCCTGATTGTGGCGCTCACCTGCACGGCGCCAAACACGCATTCGACCATCATTGGCACCAAGGCAGAAGCGACTCTCATCGCTGAAGACGACACGTCTCCATTCGTCCCTCCATTCACGCCTGTCGCGACACCACTGGAGGCGGGCTGCACGATGTTGGGGCGTGAGCGGAAGACGGCCTAACGGTGTGCGGGACCGTAGCTCAGCTTCATGGAGACGGTTGCGAATGGTCCTCGCCGATACCCCAGGAGCAACAGTGTCCCTAATTTGCTGGGAAGTGGCGGTGCGGTCCCCTACGGTACTGCGTAGGATCCTACGGTCTTGGCGTGCATCCGTGCGTCGCTGCGGTCCGGTCCCAGGTCGACGGGCACGTGCACCTTCCGCCGACCACTGGCGACAACATCGATGTACTGTGGAGACCTCACGCCCCACGTGTTGAGCAATTCGGCGGTACGTCCACCCGGCCTCCCACATGCCCACTATACGCCCTCGCTCAAAGTCCGTCAACTGCACATACGGTTCACGTCCACGCTGTCGCGGCATGCTTCCAGTGTTAAAGACTGCGATGGAGCTCCGTATGCAACGGCAAACTGGCTGACACTGACGGCGGCGGTGCACAAATGCTGCGCAGCTAGCGCCATTCGACGGCCAACACCGCGGTTCCTGATGTGTCCGCTGTGCCGTGCGTGTAATCATTGCTTGTACAGCCCTCTCGTAGTGTCCGGAGCAAGTATGGTGGGTCTGACACACCGGTGTCAATGTGTTCTTTTTTCCATTTCCAGGAGTGTAGATTGGAAGTGGGTCGTTCAGTGCAAAATGTCTTTTTAGGGTCTTGAAAACACATCTGTGTAAGGGCTTTAGCACATGGATAGTGTGTGGTGGTAAAATAATATTTTGATCTCATTCTTCCTACAGATTTTCGATGGTGACATGATGAATGTGATAGATGCCCATGAAAAACAAGAAGTCTTTACTTGACACTCTGTTTTCTTGAAAAAGTTTGAGCCATTTCAGAAATACTTCCTCGTTTAACCATTCACTTTCAGTCATGCATGAAATGGGCCCATTGGGCGAGTTAACTGTCAGCTTCGACCTGTGTCTTTGGCCCTTGAAGATAACGTGTGAAGTAAATATTCACCTGCTGCGTTGCAGTAGCCGTAAGGTTCTCATCTCTTTCAGCTCGTTGTTAAAGACAGTATCTCTTTTGCTCCATTCTCTGCAATGACCTTCGGAGGTCTGTTGAATGGCAACCCAGTTTCTTCTATGTTACACATGTGAGTTGGTTTGTCATTGCAGGGAGAAATTTGTAAGAAGCTCACTTAAAAATTTGAAATGCTGTTTCACAGTCTCTTCGTTTACTGTAGCTCGCCTTGCTTTCGGTAAACCCTCTGGTTTTCTTAAGGAAAGATGGTTTCTTTTGCAGATTGTAATACACCATCCTTTAGAGGTACGCCTTTCCAAGGGTGTTTACGTTTTTCTTGACAGCTACTTTGAAGGCTGCAATACGCACATCTTTTTGTGCCAGTCTGGATCTTCTGTTTCCGAAATATACTATTTTGTTGGCCAGAGAAATTTCCTAAACTTTAGAAAACACATCTAGATGTCCAGCGGGGATGTCCAGCCACCAGCGCCTCCGACACGAGCTGCTATTTTCTGAGTGTCTCGGGTTCTTGCAGAGCTGCTTGCTTTTCACACCTTTGTTTATGACACACGGATGAGAAGTTATCGGCGTTTTTTTTGAATTAATCCAGATAAAGAGAGGAAATCAGTTTTGAAAATCATTTGTTTGTTGTATAGTGTCTGTGATATGATGTAAATCACATTTTCATATAATAAACTAATTGCCCATGCAACTCAAAAAATACGGTTCGTGTAAAACACGCATTATTAGACCTTTGTGTACCTTTGTGGACGCATGCAAGAGACAAAATCGAGCAAAATTAAAGCATGTTTTTCCGTTGATTTGTAGTACCAGAACGCTTTAGTGACCAATTGTGATCATTGTTCACTTTTCTCTGAAGTTTTCAGTTACATCATGAGATGAGTCTGGTGGGCAACTGGCAGTTATCATATTTTACTTTATATGAAGCTCACATAATACTAGGTACAGAAAGCTGGATGACACGTTAATTTGATAGAAGTGAGATTTGTGGGGAAGATTTAAGTGGGAAACGCGGGTGATGTATTCGTCGCAGTAGACTAGAAACTCAAATCCACCGACATAGAAATTGACGTTGCATGTGAGATTCTTTGAGCAAGACTCATTAAGAATGGTAGGGATAAAATGATAATTGGATCGTTTTGTTGCCCAGCAGACTCATCTTGCTTACTTACTTGTACGTAGGTTCCCCAATCATACCGTAATCGACCGTGGAGACTGAAATGTTCCAGCAATTAAGAGGAAAAATTACAGTTTTGTTAGTGGTTCGCGTGATAAGACATCCTGTGAAACTGTACTAAATGCCTTCTCTGAAAACTACATAGAAGAGATAGTTAGGAATTCCTCTTATGATGGAAATATAGTAGATCTAAAGGTAACAAATCAATATGTCCTCCTTGAGGATGTCAACATCGAAACTGGTATCGACGACCATGACACGGTTGTGGCAACAATGATTACCAAAATACAAAGGACAGATAAAACAATCAGAAAAATATACTTATAGGTGACTGGTATTATTTTGGTATCTGAATTGTGAGCGGGCAGCGATGTTGTAAGCGGTATCGCATAAGTTGAGCTAGTGTCTCTGAGCTGCGTGAGGGTGCAGTGGAGCAGAAAATGTTTAGCTTTGGTAGAGAGATCAGTAAAAGTTCAGCTGTGTTAGAGTGAGGTAGATAATGTTAAGCAGTGCTGGAGTGAGGAAGCACAAGTAGACTATGTTTAGCTGGATTAGAATGTGGAATCTGGCAATGTTAACCTGTGTTAGAATGAGGAAGCAATGGCAATGTTATATTTGAAATTTAAAGTTTTAATTTATCAATGAATATTTTGTGAAGGAGGAAGTCTAAAGGAATGAAAGGTAAATGTTATTCTGATGTTACCTTACTTTTACTATTGCCGCGTCATAGGATTAACTTGGTTATAGTGCTAAAAGTTGTTAGATTTGAGAGATAGAAAAGTGTATTGCTTGGATATTAAGAAGTTCATTCAATTTAAAATCTGCCTTGACCACTTTTTCACTGTGTAGAAAAAATTGTGTGTTGTCATTTATGTGCATATTTCATTTTCTTACCAACCATACTCTCACAATCACAAACAGTACCATGCAAGCAAGTGTGTTCGAGAAACAGTTCGATTTGCAGTTAACAGAGAACTCATTGCACTTCTCGAGTGACTCTGTGTAGATACAGTAATTTGCAGCTTTAGTGTGTTATCCAGATTTGCGCAGAATAGAAGGAGAAAATATTTTAATTTTTTTATTTATTCAATCAGGGCCAACTTATATTATTCAGAGACAGTTTTTGTGATCAATTTTGAAGAACCAGTCACTCTGGGTTTCACGACAAAGTTAATTTTTCGGGCTGTTTATACTGTTCTAAATTCTTGCAGTCGGATTGATAACTTTTACAGTATGAAAAACTGCCCTTTTCTTTACGACAATTAATTATTTTTACAATGCAGATGTGCCTTCAAATTATGAGAGTATGAAAGTTGAATATGACGATCTCGCTGACACATTATCACAACTAAAATTAAATCATGACAATTACTCAGAAGTTACACAACCGGTACACTTCACAGACACTGATGAATTTCGATCACTTGAAAACTTTCGACAGGGACAGACACAGATTAATCGTCCAATCAAACAGTAACTTAATAACCTTTATACCTGCTTGACTGACAATAAGAACGATACAGTTTCTTGGGACTGCTTATATAATTTAGCCATGCATTGTATCGATCAGAATAGAGAACATTCTTCGCAGCTTCAGCTTATTAAACCGGTCAAAGAAAGAGATTGTTTACAATCACGTGACAACTCTCGAACCTTTTTCAACCGACTGCATTCTTTTGATAATTTCAGAACCGGTGGTTTCAATTTCAAGCAATTTTTTCTGTTAGAAAATTCAAAATATTTCGGAATGGTCCTAATTGTTCACATTCCTTAGACTGAATTCAGCAATTTACTTTTTCTTTGCCGACAAAATGGCTTGTCCATCATTTACTAGAATTTATTTGTAGCTTTTTGGAAGGGGATCCATCTACGAGAATACGACCTATTGCACGCCAATGTTTTCCAGTTGAAGAATTCCAAAGCGCTCTCCTCGCAGCGTACTGGAGTGGGACGACACAGCGTGCTGTAAAAGACGAATTGATAAATTTGCCAAATTTCAACAACTCGAGTTTTGAAACTTAAGACAATACTTTGAATACATGGTACAACAAAACCAGCATTTACTTAAGTTGTTCAGCCTGTCAGGTTTGATCCACCTCTGTGTTTCAAAACTTCCAGGAAATTTTAAATGTGCGTTAAGAGCAGGTCAACAAACATCTAACATACATGCTTTTCGTGAAGTTTTACAATTCCTTGAGACTGATCAGTCGTTTTCTCAACATAAGAATAATAATAACATTTTTAACAACTATCGCAATTTTCACGACAAACGCAACGGTGGTCAATCTGGTACTTTTCTAGTCACAATAAGAGTAGCTATCTTGGGAATGAAAGACGTAACAGAAATTTTGACAACAACCAGAATCTTAATGGTAATCAGCAAAGACATTTTCAGCAGAATCAAAGACTTCCTAATACCTACCAACAGCAGAATCACAATCTTCAACAATCTAGTCAGCAATATGTTAATTCCGGACAACGCATAAAGCAACCTTTGCCTCAACAGCTGTCACAGCAGCGAGCATTCTGGCAAAATGATTCTTGTAATAATTTTATACACAGGAAAACTTTCGATAACTACAGACAACAGCCGTACCAGCAAAACTCTTACGGCAATGCCCAGCATTTTCAACGTCACAATGGGAATAAGCACGGAAATAGAAATTTTAATCATAATTACAAGAATAAAACGCACTTTAATAACAACCAGTCTTTATGCTTAAATAAACCAGATTCACATTTTCACCCGCGACAAGGTAATCTGAATCATACAGAAGCTCAGTGCACTGTCCGAATCATAGATGTCGCATCTACAAACGCACCGAACAGTGCAGACGCTACGCAACAATGACTAGCGGACCAGGCGTCAGATGACGCCGACGTCGCGCCAACACAGGTTACGTCGCGTTCTGATCACATTATAGAGCATATTATCGGCTTCGAAGACATCAGAGATTTACTGTTACGTGAAACTGAACAGCCTATGAAGCTTTTTTTATCATCCAGTTAATACCTTTCAAGTAGGTAAACACGTATTAAAAGCAGTTCTGGATTCTGGTTCTCCGGTTACTGTCATGAGTGGCGCAGCATTCAACCGCTGCAGTTCTGATGACTCTTGTCCTATGTTACCTCTCAATACACTGAAAATAAATTGTGCCGTATCTTGTAAAAGCTTTGAAGTCAAATCTCAAACTCATTTACAGTTTTCTGCTCAAGGTCACACATTTTTCGCCAACTTTCTTATCGCTCAATTATTAACTACTGAAGTCATTGTGGGCATCGATTTCCTAAACAAATATAAAGCAGTGCTGGATTTGAAAAATCTCTTGTATTACGTTGCAAAACAGTATGGTACCTATAAATTTTGATCAGAACCTCTGTAACGAGGAACAAGATATCAATCGCCTGCATTTTATTTCATCAAATAGAAACGTCGACTGCTACAACACACAATTTAATTCTGCTGACTCGTACTGTGAGCTCAACGATGACGGCACTGTGATTTCCGAACAAAGTTGACAATCATACAGTCACCTACGATTCTCATAAACAACAATTACGGGAAATCTTACAAACCCACACTCAGGTTTTTGATGATGTACCTGGCACTGTTCGTGGTTTTCTTTATGAATTTCAAGTTAAGCCACACAGTACTTTTGTTGGGTGACACTACACCATTCCTTTTGTTTATCATCAGAAAGTCAAAATAAGAAATCAATCCCATGATTTAACAAGGTACTATTGAGCCGGAAGTCAGCCCTTATAACAGTCCGCTTCTTATTGTGCGGAAGAAAGATGGTTCACTGAGGCCTGTTCCCGATTCGGGAGACAATTTAATAACATTATTATTCCGGAAACCGATGGACAGGAAACTGTAACGTCTCTTAGCAAAAGACATATTATGTAATAAAGAGAAAACATTGTGTGTCATGATTTGTTCTTGTATGGAATTATATACTGATTTTTTTTTATTTAGATAATATCTGTGTCGGCGAGTACTGAAACCGCCACAGACGATACTTATTAAATATCAAACAAAGATGAGAATAGGTGACTAGTATAAATAGTGAAAAACGAACATTAATTTCTCTGTCGTCTTCTTGGAGTTACGTGAGTAGAATAGCCTGTGATGTTATATTGTACGCTAGCGTAGCATTCTTTTGTCAAGACTGTAAGAGGGACGCCATTAGACATAGCCTTGGAAAGGTGTGTAATTAATTGAATTGTTTAAATGTTTTGAATAGAGTTACTTAGTGAAACCTTGCATTATGATTTGTAATAAGCTCGCCTGGTATTTTATCCCATCCCTTTAAGACATTTTCAGTTACTTAAATATTATTCGTGGTGCAGAGCTGCGCTACGAACTAACGAGCCGCTGCCGCGGCGCATTCAAATGGCATTAAATGAAATCTATCATACCGCAAAGAAGCGGGCAGGTAATAGTGAAGTAAAATTATTTCTTTCAGCTTTCGAAATTGCAGAGCAGAGCAGCAGATTTTACGATGTGTTTTACAGGTTTACGCGGGCTGCTGATAATATATTACTAACAGTGCAAAAAGATAATTGACCTTCATAACATAAAAGAAATCTTTCTGTGCGTAGTTCTGGTCTGGCAACCTTATAGTAAAAACATCTATTTTCTCCGATAATAGTCTCATGTTCTCGTGTTAGTCGTGGTACTTATTGGTGTTTTACTGTTAACAAAAATGCACTGCAAAATTTTGATGTTGAACAATCATTGCGTACTGTAACATCAGTATTGATAACGAAGTAATTTTCATTAACCTTTTCAGTAACTACAAAGTAAGGAAGATATGTTGAACTTTATAGTGAGTTACAGTAACGAAAAAATGTTCCTTTAATAGAAAGCTAGATCCAAAAGAATAAGAATATAATATATTTTGTTTTGCTGAAAATTAATGATCCAAAGAAAGTCACAGCACAGCATCACTAAAAGGTATTTCGGGGCTCTTTTCGTAGTAACATATTTTATTTCATATATTAGTTGTTATGCAAATAATAATAAAGCACAGCAAATAATAATAGAGCCAGCGAAACTAGTTTTTTGTCTGCAGCATTCATCAGGAGTTTTTAATTCTATTTTATCAGAGGATTTGAAAAATAAGATTAATAATTATATCAATGATATTCTCATGTATGAAGGAACCAGGGATGTGCATGTAACACTTATATCGATTAGGAGTAGGTTTATTTTAACTAACTGTGTATTTTCAATTTATGAAGACTGCAGTCTGTTTTGTTTGCCCTCCTTGATATATGGCAAGAAAAATAGTTTTGTAATGTATATATGAAAAAAAGCAAAACGAATATGTCGGAATTTTAAATTATTATAATACGAATACGTTTGGTGGTCAAACAGAGCGGCTCCTTTGTGTGAAAGGCACGCAGTATGTAGCTAACTTTATTGCAAGGTACACGTCGACGGTGCTAAGAGAGGCAACTGGAAGCTATATTAGAAGGGATTTTCTTCGGATGTTTGTTCCGTATCCACGGGATAATGGAATGGCTGTAATATGTTGAAAATCAGACACCAAGAAGAGATTATATACAGCATTCGCAGATCAAGAGCCATGTGTAGAGTTAACTGCCATTTCGCCTGCCACCAATTTTCGCCACTGCTTCACAGACTTCATATAGTCAGTTAAGTAATGTATATGGGCACAGACCAGTTAGCTTATGTGTTGTTTCAATAATAATCACATAAAACGTCAATTCGTGTTTGAAACCGTAACTTCAATCCTTATCACGAACCTACGCAGGGGTCTCACCTAAGTGCTATTAAAAGTGATTATCCTGATTTAAATGAATAAATCTGGCATTTATGTGTTTAGAAGTGATTTTTTGTATAAAGAAAAGAAGAAGCAAAAGTTAAAGTATGAGTAACATTTGGATGCTTCATTAATGAACTACCTCAAGTGAAATTGTTAAGGTGGGAAGTTGAAGTAAAAAAATTCAAAGATCAATTAACAGGAAAGTGAAAACCTTAATTATTTAAAAGTTTCAACCACAAAAGTGAATTTGGATAGTCTTTTGGTAAAGTATTTTTAGTTTATTATATATATAGTTTTGTAGGGTTACAGTGCAAGATTGTGTTAATATTATTTCCAAGAATACCTGCTTCACAGGTGATTAAATTTCAAGTACATAAAAATCTGTAATGAACAGATTTACAATAGTAATGTTAGAAGTAAAATTATGCACAATTTCAAAGAGGGTGTAGTTTTGGTACTCATCATGAATGGTTCCTTTTGAAGTTCATTAAGCCCAGTGTTGCATTTTTATTACTTTACAGAGTAATTCAAGTGAATGATTAGTTTTTAGAGTTAGTTTTTACTATTTAAAAGATCAAAGATCCTTGGCTAGTGAAACTGTACCAGTTTATGGGTCCCCATCATATTCTCCACGTATTAAGTGAAAATTGAACCATTACTGTTACTAAGGAAAACTGCTGTATGCAGAAGAGCGTAAACAGTGTATTTAAGATGTTATTCAACTTTATTTGTGTTTTTCATGCCAGTCAAGATAGAAGCCCCTCAAGTCAAAAAATTTGTTCTACACTTCAGGCAATGATGCTTCAGTATTTGATTAAGTAATGCTCTTGAGTGTGGCTGTCATTAGTACGAGCTTGGTGCAATTGTGCTCCCCACAATTTACTGGTGTGTGTGTTGTTGGTAACTGCTGCTACACACAGTACAGAGTACACTGTGTCAGATTGTATGCTGTTTGCTATTCAAAGGGAAATATCAATATAAGTAACTTCGCGAACTAATATCCAATTTTGTCAAATATATATTTCCAAATTAATGTGCGTAATTAGTCTAGCGACCGTTCATTTTTTTCATTCATTTATGATTTTACCACTTCTGTTAACTCCCAAGGTTGAAGACCGTTTGGTGTTCCTGTTAACTTCAAAGAATTCGAAATTATAGTCTGATACCCTTTTCCATTAGACACACGCACGGTCGAACCTTGAATTCCTCTCAGAGGGTAGCATTAGCGTGTTTCATGGCACGTTAGTGTTATAAGCTCAATAAGACCTTGATTCTTTGTTACGAGTTTTTTCTGACGATGCTGTTACAGTCAACTCGAGCAAATCTGAAATCGGCAAATTTAACATCATATTTTTAGGTCACGTCGTATCCGTTTCTGGCATTGAACCTGACCCGAGCCAGTTGACAGCTATCCGTGACATAATCACACCCACTTCCAGATATCAGTCCAGAAGTTTCCTCGGTGTGAAAATTATTTCCATTGTTTTGTGTACTACAGGGCTCTAGATACCCTATGTATGTGCCAACTTAGCGACAAAAACTTCAACTTGTTCTGGGACGACCAAGCTCAACAAGAATTTGCCAGTTTAAAACTAGCTTTTTTGAACGCTCCTCTAGTGGCTCGTTCTGATCTTTCACATTAGTTCTGTTTGGCCACTGGCAGTTCTAAAGTGGCCATTGGTGTCCATTTGTTTCAAGAGAGCGAACAAGACGGCATTGTTGTTAAGAAAAGCATTGCATTCGCTAGCCACATTTGTCTCCAGCTGAACGTAACTATTCTATAACAGAATTTCAATGCTTAGCAGTCGTGTGGGCCTTTTCCAAATTCCGACACTTTTTATTTGGCAGACATACCAAGATTTATACTGATCACAGAGCATTGTAAATTCTTATCTCAGCAAATCTTTCTCATGATTGTTTACTTCGTTGAGCTACGCCTTTACAAGAATTTCGCTTTACGGTCATCTACATTCCCGGCGTTGAAAATATTGCCGCTTATGCATTATCTCGCTCACTTGGCGGTACTCCGTCTGGTTCTTCAACAGAATTTTGTCACGTCACTTTCGGTGTGTTATACATTCAACAAGTAGCTTTCGAAAACTTTATGACCGACATTACTGAAGAGCAAGACAAGGGTCCGAAAGGATGGAACGGCATCAAACGGCAACGGGGCGACAAAACCAAATCTATCACACTCTACTATCTCGTTCGGAACATCTTGTTTAAACGGTTAACACCTGACAGTTGTACCTGGCTTTTTGCCTACCCAAGCATCCGGTTAACAAACTTATCTGGTGAGTACATCTCGTTAGGCTCGTTATGGAGCCCGCAAATGCTTTTTCATTCTTCGTCCAACATCTTAGTTCTTTAATATGGAGAAATCTACTCGTGTTCTTATGGAGTGCAAATTATGTTCAGTTGTATCCAATCATTCCTGTGGAATTACGTCGTCTAGCAGTTATTGACTTATTCGGTCCTCTTGTTGCCAGCAGAAAAATGTTCTCTTACATTTTCATAGCTGTAGAACTCACGTCGAAATATGTTTCATTCATACCTTTGCGTAAGGCTACTGGCAAACTGCGTCCGCCGCTTTTGTTAAGAATTTTTTAACAGAAGTAGGTCACGCTGACAAGGTCATTTCAGACAACGGTCCGCAATTTAGGTCAAGTTATTGGATTTCACCATCTCGAGCAGGAACATCAAAGCCATTTACATTTCCCGCTGCCATATTTCTTCAAATCCAGGTGGACGCGGTATGTAAGAGATAGGTTAACTATGCAGATTGTATTGCCTCAAGAAGCACGGAGATTGGTACAAATACATTTACACATTTCACGATGTTATCAACTCTATTCCCAACGCATGTACCTTACTTTTTCCGTAAGTTGTAGTGAACAAACTGCCATCTGACAGAGTCCGAGAACTTGTACCGACACCTCTTTTAAGTTGCTTGCGACACCATCAAATTGTGGAAATAGCTTTACGAAACATCAAACGAGCTGCAGAAAAGAGGACTGAAAGGCAGTACCCTTCCGGAATCAAACTAACATCTCAGGTAGGTCAAAAAGTACTCGTCAGATCACACAGACACTCTCATAAATGAAAACGCTTGTTCTACAAATTCTTTCTTTGCTATAATTGACCATACAGAATTCGTCGTATTTGTGATCCGAATGTTTTGGAAGTGGAAAGTTTGAGAAACAAACGTAGAATGGGTGTACACCATATTACGGATGTCAAAGAATTTCACGAATGGGACACACTCACACAGCTTTACAGACAACGCACCTACACTGAGTATTTGTTTACTATCGGATTGGTATGAGCACAACGTACTTTATTATTTATTGTTTTACAATGTTCGATTTTCTCTGATTTTGTGAGTTGTCAAAGAGTTTTGTGAATAGCACACACATACACAGATTTGCAGATAACACACTTAAACTGCGATCAAGTATGTACTGTATTCTTATGTTTTTGCTCTTTAAGATCGAAAATTCTTGTCACACAGCAACTAAGTTTGCACATGACTCTGACGTGTGGACTTTGTAAATGCTTTTAAAAACTGATTATTTGCTTAGTTTTAAGCCATTTCATCAGTGTTAAGATATACTTTATTCTGTTTTTTTTTTCCTCCTTATCTTTCTTATTTTGTGTCTTGATGTTATTTGTATACTACTTCACTATTGTATTTCATTGCCTGGGAGTACCCTCTTGTTTCTTATGAAGTATTTGTACTTTATTTGCACTCTGCACAGACATTGAAATATTTTCATTGGGAGCAACGTTAGCTCTCATATCTTATTCGATATGCCCTGGCTTATGATTAGCCTATACTACACTTAAGATTATACTTTGGATGTCTAATCTAGCGATTATGCTCTTGGTACAGTGTGGAAGGACTATCTGTTTAGCACATTCTGAGCTATCTATCCCCTCATTACTACCAATACCTAATTTTTCTGATGTCGGTGCCATGGGACTGCAAGGTGTCATGCACTGGTCAGTGATATGAAACACATCTCACGGCGGTGGCAGTGGGACTGCAAGATTACCTTTCGCTGGTCAGTAATGTCAAGTACTCCTGATGTTGATGCCTGTGGGACTGCAAGACTGTCCCGCATTGTTCTGTTCTACAGAGTAATTCTGACGACAGTGCCAGTGGGTCTGCAAGATTGTCTCTCTGTGCTGTTCAAATATTATTTTTGCTGCCATTGTCTGTGGGACTGCGAGATTTTCCCTCAATGTGCCATATACGTAGTTTGCTTGCGAACTTATGGTTGGCAATTATTTACAGGTTTTACTGCTTTAAGGACACTTTTTGTACCACAATCTAGGGTGGCGATAAACATTTTCTTAGTACTTAGGACAGAGCAAATTACGTATTCGATCGGCTCTCTGTACTAACAGTCTACACGTGTAATGCAGTTTGCACTATTGTGAGTATAGGCCATTCTTTAGAAAATACTATACTTTTAACAATATGTTTACGTCAAGCAATGATTTATACCTATTTTCAGTTATGCAACTATTTATGTCCAACAGTAATTTGTACTTATTTTTGTCATGTATAGTTTTGTTATTACTTGTGTACTCGCTATGCATCTTTCGACTTTTGCACTCACTTTTCACATCTTTGTATCAGAATATTGTTTTAGTAAAGTAGAATTTCCCCAGCTCTGCAATGTCACTGACCGCCTCGCCTGTGAAATTACGGTCTGGTGGATCGCGCGGTAATGATAGGTGTCATGTATAGTTTTGATATTTAAATCGATTGTAATGTTAAGCACTCTTGGGGTGAGAAAGCATGAGTAGACTGTGTTTAGTTGTGTTAGAATGAGGAAGATGACAATGTTAACCTGTGGTTGAGAAAGGAAACAACGGCAATATTATTTTTGAAATTTAAAGTATTGATTTATTACTGAATTTTTTGTGAAGGAGGAAGTCTAATGGAATATCATGTATACGTTGAAATGTTGTTACCTTTTTTCACTGTTGCCGTGTCATCGGATAAAGTTGGTTATTGTACTGAATGTTGTTGGATTTGAGAGATAGGAAAGTGTATTGTTTGAATGTTAAGAGGTTCATTAAATTTAAAATCTTCGTTGAGCACTTTTTCACAGTGCATAAAAAACTTAGTGTTGTCATTTATGTGCATATTTCATTTTCTTACCAACCCTACTCTTACAATCATGGAAACAGTTCGATTTGCAGTTAACAGAGAACTCATTGCACCTCTGGAGCGTGTCTAAGTAGATACAGCAATTTGCAGCTTTAGCATAGCGGCGCGCAAGACAGAGCAGTACTGCAACGTGTTATCTGGATTTGCGCAGAACGGAAGGAAAGAGAAAATCTTTTTATTTTTTTATTTATTCAATCAGGGCCAACTTATGTTATTCAGAGACGGTTTTTGTGAACAATTTTGCTATACCAGTTACTCTGGGTTTCATGTCAAAGTTCATTTTTCGGACAGTTTATACTGTTCAAAATTCATGCTGTCAGACTGATAACTTTTACAGTGTGAAAGACTGCCCTTTTCATTACGACAATTAATTATTATTACAATGTAGCTTTGTCTTCTCATTACGACAGTGCAAATTCATTATGACAGTTGATTTATTATTACAGCTTAGAGCTTACAATCACAAACAAATTATTTCAGTCCACATTATTTCATTTATTTAGAGAACTTTCAATACATGTTTTGTAAACTAGCCAAAAATCGGTAGTGTCATATCTCAATGAGGAAGTAGAAACTTTCAGCACAGGATATTACAATGTAGAGGAACTCTGGATCAAGCTTAAACAAATAGTTGGTCATGCACTGGACAGATATGTACTCAGCAGAACAGTTCTTAATGGTAAGAACCTCCATGGTATACATTCACTGTAAAGAAACTTCTAAAGAAACAGAAATAACTGCCTTATAGGTGTAAAACAAAGCGAAAGGCTGTAGGTCGAGAGATGCTGAATGAAATGCGTTTTTCTGTCAAGAGACCATTGCGTGATGCCTTTAACAGAACCCAAAGAAATTCTGGTCATACGTAAAGGTTGTTAGTGGCACCAAAGTCATTGCCTCGAACTGAGGGTAGCAAAGCAGAAACTGAAATGCTTAACTCCAATTTGAGCCTCATACCACCGAATAGATGAATGAAATAAGTGTTTTAGATTCTGAGAACATATTCTGAGCTCAAACATAATGAGGTATCTTGAACCGAATGATCTCAATGTCAGCCAGCATGGATTTCGAAAATATCGATCATATGTAACCCAACTCACTCTTTTCTCACACGACATACTGTGAGCTTTGGATCATAGTAATTAGGTCGAGGCAGTATTTCACTCAGAACCACACCTACGTTTATGGTCTAAAGTAGGATCACATGGAGCATGAAGTGAAATTTGTGACTGAACTAGGGACTTTTTGGTAGGGAGGACACGGCATGTGGCCACGAATGGGGAGGCATCATCAAATGTAGAAGTAACTTCGGGTGTGCCCCAGGGAAGTTTGTTGAGACCTTTGCTGTTCATGTTGTCTATTACTGACCTTCTATTACTGACCTTGCAGACAATATGAATGGTAAAATCAGGCTTGTTGCAGATGATGCTGCTATCTATAATGAAGTACTAGCCGAAAGAGGCTGCTTAATTACTCAGTCAGATCTTGAGAAGATTTCAGAGTGGTGTAGAGATTGGAAACTTGCTCTAAATGTTCAGAAATGTAAAACTTTGCACTTCAAAAAACGAAAATACGTAGTACCCTATGACTATAGCATCAACGAGTCACTGTTGGAATCGGCCAACTCATAGAAGTACCTGCGTGTAACACTCTGTAGGGACATGAAACGGATTGATCACATAGGCTCTGACGTGGGTAAAGCAGGTGGTAGACCTCGGTTTATTGCAGAACACCAGGGAAGTGCAATTAGCCTACGTAGGTGATAGCTTAGAAATCACTCGTGCGACCTGTTCTACAGTATTGCTCAAGTGTGTGGGACCCGTACCAGATAGAACTAACAGGGGATGTTGAACGTATACAGAGAGGGGCAGCACGATTGTTCACAGGCTTATTTAATCCGTGGGAGAGTGTCACAGAAATACTGAAGGAACTGAACTGGAACACTCTTGCAGATAGACGTACTTTATCCCTAGAAAGTCTTTTAACAAAGTTTCAAGAACGAAATTTAAATGATTAGTCTAAGAACATACTGCAACCCCCCAACGTATCGCTCACATAGGGATCATGAGCATAAGATTAGAATTATTACTGCACGCACAGACGCATTCGAACAATAATTCTTCCCGCGCTTATACGTGAATGGAACAGGAAGAAACCCTCATAACTTGTACAATGGGATGTACCCTCTACCATGCATCTCACCGTGGTTTACAGAGTATAGATGTAGATGCATATGTAGACGTAGGTGTTTTTTTTTTTTTTTACGGTTTTCCGATAAGTGAAATGAAAATCCGATGTCAACAACGTTTTCAATATTTACTCTTCACTTTTCATGCGACGTGGAATTTATAATAAACTGCTGATACTCTGAAGCTTTTGTTTTAGTAGCGACGAATCTACGAGGGTTTTCACTCCACGAAATCTAAATGTACTCTGCAACCTCGTGTACCAGCGGCGGAGTGATCCTGTCACAGTTTCAAAATACCCCATAATGAGGGAGATGTTCTTTTAGATTCAGATCCAAAGTAGCAATGTATCATCAAGACGTCGAATAAAATATTTTAATAACTAAATTGTTGTGTCTAATGTCTCAAATGTCTGTTGTCGCAAATATACGACGCACCGAATTATACGAGACAACGTATCTTTGATTTAGCTTTACGTGCTCTGCAACCCTTCAATAATGATTTTTGATTTCTCCTTTCAAATTTGAATATATTCAGATACTAAGGCATTGAAGGACAAATAACAGACAGGAACCACGATGGTTCTCGTCTTTGTATCTGCAACAGCAGAGAACGTTTTTGCGTTGGTTGCTTTATCGACATTTGGGTTTCAGATTAATGAAACGATAGTTCTATTTTCCACCACAGCCTTGAAGAATTATGTGATCAATAAGCACATACACGACCAACACACTATTCGACAGCGTACACAATATTATAAGAGTATTTCCCGCGTCCCTGTTGTGCACCGGTATCTATCGTCGAGAGTTTGAATTGGGATTCGGGATGAGATAGACCGAATGTCTGTTTGATGTGACTAATAACATGCTATTGTAAATGTGTACAAATGTAAGTCAATAGGGACAGATAGGGCAGACATTCTTTAACGTTCGAATGCAGCAATAATACATGTATAGTGGTGCTTGATACAAACACTTTGGTTAAACCCGTCTATGAAGATGTGGCGCTGCAAAACAATAAACAGGAGTTGAGTCGCAGGGATGGCGAAAGGCAGACAACGATTCTTTGGGAGATTTCTGGGAAAGTTTTAGTTTCTCCATGACTGGAGAAGTGCCGTTATCCTGCATTTGCATATTCAGTTAATGGAAGGTCTCTCCAGGTGCTAATGTGTACTTTACTTAAGTCCACAACCAGTTTCGGTCTTCACGTCAAGGCTAACTTTAAGTGGATATTGTTTCTGTTATGGAACAACGTCAGACGATTATTCCACGTTGTTTTACAATAGAACAGTTTCCAAGTGACATTGGCCTGTACGTAAAAAAGGAAACCTCTAATGGATTTAAATATAGTATACATTAGCAACTGGAGCGGCCTTTCATAAATTCTAGGCAAGTGACGTTTACCAAGAAACGAGAAGACTCTTGCGATCCATTCTTACGTGCTATTTGAATCGAATTAAAGGAAGACATCGAATGAATCGGGAGGGGTGTCGCTAAATATACTACCAGTCCGTTCTGTCGGGGTGAATATTACGGAAAGGCCCCTTTTAAGAAACCTTTGATTCTCTCTTCTGAAGAGAGTCTCTGGGCTGATGAATAAGTTTCTTTCAGAGAGAGTGCAGAACGATTCTCCTGTCTCCGACTTTCACCTCGCTTAAGAACCTTTACACCATAGTAGGAACTCGTACGTAGATACAACCTATCATGTTGTTAGAAATGGATTAAGGTTGTGTAGAAAGCTCCGAAATATACTTAATGTTAAAAAGAGGTTTTAGAATACGTGATGTCCTTCACCATCCATGATTCACTCAAGACTTAGTTTTGCTGATTGAAGAAGCAAATACCGGTTAACATCAGAACTCAGACATTGGGTTTATGAGCTTGTTGATCTGGTGGGGAACCTTTTCCAAAACGGCGACTTTAAAACTACGGTAAAAGCACAGTCTTAATTGGATGTGTATAGCTTTCCACGTCCAAAGGGTTCTTGTCATAACTAAAAACGCGTAATTATTTTTACGTAATTATATTTCTAGTTGTACAGAAGATCTGTGGTGACAGAGAGCCAGTCTTTTCTTCACCAAATGTTTAAATCACATCAAAATTACGAAGTCTGGTGGTCTTGTCAAACTGAATTCAGTTGCCACAGTCCACAAATTTTTCAGAGGCTGCTGACGCATAGTTGATCCGAGACAACTTTTAACCGAGCCAGAGTGCTGAGCAACCTTCATGCTTTAGCTACAGTACTCTACGAGTATAAAAGTTGCGCGTAGATGCACACACATTAGGAAATAAGCTTGAAATGTAAAACTATTGCGTCTTATTCAAGAATTCTAATGGTTCTAAAGTACTGTTTTGGAAGTTTAAAGTATGTATTGATTTCAAATATTTAATTTTCTCTTTTAAATCTATTGTGACATCATTAAGGTATTCATTGATAAATTGTTTGCATGCCGCTGCGAACTCATCGCCCATCATCTTTGAGTATTTTCGTATAAACCAAAATGTTACATGTAAAATCTTCTCTGATTCATATCAGTTTTTTTTATCTTGGAGACTACATTATAAGTAATGGCATAAGAAACATTTATTCGAATAAATTTTCTGAACTCACACCTGTCACGAAATTTTAAGTCATTGAGTAACCTCTCAAAGTGTCTTATCTCAACATTAATGGTAGTATTTCGAGCTTGTAGTAATATCATTCCGTACTCAACTGGTATCAACAACTTCAGCCAAACTGATGCCAGTATTCAAGAGTTGAAAGTTCTCGCATAACACAAAACACCTCGAATTATAAAATGTGTGGTAACTGGCAGATATATCTTACTGAGTATGTCAACAGCCATGACAATCCGTGAGCCCGAGCACTCCAACGCGAATCACACATGGAATATAAAGAATTTTCGACAATCTGTTTCAGATTTTCCCATCGCTGTGGACTGCAGTTCAACAGGTTGTAACGAAATTTAATCACTCCAAAAAAAAAAAAAAAAAAAAAAAAAATCTGCTTCATGAAATATCACATTTTGGAACTCCTAAAACAATTTACTTCAGTCATATTTTGCACTTAGATTCATTGAAAATATTGCGAAGAGACAAATCAGTAAGCTGACACATTTTGCATATTACATTCAGTAATGTTCTTGGGTAATTCAACTTTAAGAAAGAAGCCTTCATTTCTCGAAAACGTGCTGTAAGAATAACACGTGGTTCTCAGCCACGATCGTCTTGTAGATATCTGTTTAAGGAGGTGGGCATTTTTCCTCACAGTATATTTAGTCGCTAATGATGTTGGTTGTAAAGAATTTGCTGCAGTTCTAAAGGAAGAATGATGTATATAATTACAATACCAGAAGAGAAAATGACATTCATTACTCCACATTAAGGTTGTCTTTAGAACAAACAGGGGATGCACAGTGCTGCAACCAAAGTTTTCGATCACGTACCGAGTGATGTAAAATGTCTGCCAGACAGCAAACTAGAATATGAAAATAAGTTGAAGAAATACATCCCTAACACCTCTTTCTATTCCGTAGAAGAATTTCTGTTATTGTTATGTGTAAAAGTTTGTGGGTAGGATTTACTAGCTCATATCTCTTTGACTTTCTATTTTTTAACGCCACTCGTAAATGATGAACATATAGGCATAGTTACAAAATAATTTCTTTTGTGAACATAAAATGACTCGTTCCACTTCGTTACGATTTATAGTGAAAATGATGCGTAGGACACGAAGGCAACTAACTAACTGTTTTCTAATTACAGTATAAGAATTTCGGTTACCTTTATTTTATTTTATTTTTATCCATTTCCTTATTAAAGTGAATGAAACACAGGGTGAATTATGTCTATTCAACATGATGTGAATCAGGAGGAGTTGCATCAACAATAACTGAATAACACTTCTCAGTTTCTCTCTGTTCCTAAATAGCGCTCATAACATGATTGGCACAACTAGAAACAAATTCATTCTGACTAGGGAACCTCCCCATCGCACCCCCTCAGATTTAGTTATAAGTTGCCACACTGGATAGACCCTGAAAAACTGAACACAGATCAATCGAGAAAACAGGAAGAAGTTGTGTGGAACTATGAAAAAATAAGCAAAATATAGAAACTGATTAGTCCATGTGTAAGACATGCTCCATCAAGGAGTAACAAAACTTAGGAGCCCCGTGGTCCCGTGGTTAGCGTGAGCAGCTGTGGAACGAGAGATCTTTGGTTCAAGTCTTCCTCCGAGCGAAAATTTTAATTTTTTATTTTCAGACAATTATGAAAGTTCAGGCACTCACACATAAATCAACTTCGCTCTCCAAAATTCCAGAACATGTTCAGATTTGCTTGGACATATGCAGGATTTGACGGTCTACACACGGAAAAATTTGAAAAAGTTAAAAAGATATGTTTTGACAGATCACAGGGAAAAGTATGAGACTGTGAGACTTTTGGATTCATTTATTGCAGTTTATGTGACAAACTCTGATGTTTTCATCACTTTTTTGGGAGTAATTATCACTTCCACAAGAAACCCTAAATCGGGCAACGTAGATGAATCTTTTTACCCATTCGCCAAGTGTACAAGTTAGGTGGGTCGACAACATATTCCTGTCATGTGATGCACATGCCGTCACCAGTGTCGTATAGAATATATCAGACGTGTTGTCCTGTGGAGGAATCGGTTGACCTATGACCTTGCGATTAAATGTTTTCGGTTCCCATTGGAGAGGCGCGTCCTTTCGTCTACTAATCGCACGGTTTTGCGGTGCGGTCGCAAAACACATACACTAAACATATTACAGTGAACAGAGACGTCAATGAACGAACGGACAGATCACAACTTTGCGAATATAAAGAAAAATTTTTCGCTCCAGGGGAGACATGAACCAAGGACCTCTTGTTCCGCAGCTGCTCACGCTAACCACGGAACCACGGTGCTCCTGAAGTGTGTCTCTTTTAGATGGAGCATATCTTGCGCATAGGCTAATCAGTTTGTATATTTTGCTTATTTTAGTATAGTTCCACACAACTTCTTCCTGTTTTCTCGATTGATCTGTGTTCAGTTTTTCAAGGCCTATCCACTGTGCCAACTTATAACTAAATCGGAGGGGGGGTGCGATGGGGAGGTTCCCTTGTGAGCATCACTTGACAGAAGACGCACTTGTAAACACTTTGCAGCTTCCTGTCCATCTCTGATGTAATGTCTTGCAAGAACTGGATCATAGTGACTGAAGAACTTTAATACTCCTAGGAAATGTCCGTTATATGGATCTCAAATTTTCTGAGACGAACGTCTGAAGAACAAACGTCCTTGACCAGGAAATGATGTCACATCAAGTAACATTAGAGTCTCCATTTAAGTTGGCCATTCTGCAGGCGAACAAAGAAGAACATTACTTCCGAGCATCATCATGACCATTTACTTGTTTCATGTCATTTCAAGTCATCACTTTTACGATTCTTACAGGACAACGATACACAAATACATATCCTTTATTTTTTGTTTACTCTTGAACTCAGAATACAGCATTTTATGTATATTTCGTGTAAATTGAACTTGTGATGGAATCAGAAATGTCTTATTTTTAAATGTTATTGACAGTTCTACCAAATTATAGCGTTGCTTCACAGCTGTTGCCGTGTACATTTTTTAGGGACATGTTTTGGTAGGATTTCTAACGACATTTAAGGAAATCGGATTTTCGATTCCATCACAAGGTGGTGTCAGACACAGTACTTAAAGAAAATATTGTGCAGTCACACTGTAAGTAGGCTGTTTATGTTTTCTTATTGGCAACGTTACGTAGCGCTCAATATGAAAATCACTGGCTGTGCTGTGTGCAGTCTGTGGCTAGTTTGCATTGTTGTCTGCCATTGTAGTGTTGGGCAGCGGCAGCTGGCTGTGAACAGCGCGTAGCGTTGAGCAGTTGGAGGTGAGCCGCCAGCAGTGGTGGATGTGGGGAGAGAGATGGCGGAGATTTGTAATTTGTCATGAACTGATATATATATTATGACTTGTGATGATATTAAGGTAAATACATTGTTTGTTCTCTATTAATATCTTTCATTTGCTAACTATCCCTATCAGTAGTTAGTGCCTTCAGTAGTTTGAATCTTTTATTTAGCTGGCAGTAGTGGCGCTCGCTGTATTGCAGTAGCTTGAGCAGCGAAGATTTTTGTGAGGTAAGTGATTTGTGAAAGGTATAGGTTAATGTTAGTCAGGGCCCATTCTTTTGTACGAATTATTGAAAGTCAGATTGCGTTGCGCTAACAAAATATTGTGTGTCAGGTTAAGCACAGTCATGTAGAAATGTTCAAAGGGGAAGTTTCATATGTCGACCCTTAGCCGAGGATACCTCACTGGAATCTTCTGATTTTTTCTTGTAGTTTGTGTAATTGGTGTAGCTATTGTTTATTGGTAGCGCGTAATCATAGAGAGAATTTCCTTTGTAGTTGTAGTTTTTCATTGTTGTACAGTAAAACAATTGTGGCATGCATGTAGATTTGCACCAAGTATTTCGCAGCTGCGCTTGCAATTAACTAGATATTATTTTCAGTGCTATGTTAATGTGTTCTCCTATTTTTGATCTTCAAATTGTGTTTTTCTGTGTTGTCGTGTGAAATACTGTGACAATAATGGCGTGTGAAAAACGTAATACTAGGCTCCAAAGTAAACTGAGAAATGACAGTGAAAATGAAAGCAGTGTGTTAGCGCCACCGAGTAATGAATTAGCTGATGTTCAAAGTAGTAATTTGGTAACTGTTCATAGGGAAATGGAGCAGGCGGCAAACAATGGCGTGGACAGTGGAACAATTAGTGAAGAGGGACGCATTATCGATCGATCGGTCGGCAACAGCTTGCCTCAGGAATCGGGAATGTCAGGACACAATTTTGCGAATACTGTAGACTCAGGTTTTGGGTTCTCGCCGTTTTCTCAAATAAGTCAAGACACATTTTCTGCATTTCAAAATGTCAATGTTGCCGGTGCAAATTCACTGCCGAAAAGCACTGAGGAACATGTTTCAGACACCAGTGCATTGTTATTACAGTTAATGCAACAAATGGGACAAAAGCTACAAAAGTTAGACACAACACTTGAACAAAATCAGAAACAAATGGGACAAAATCTTAAAAAGTTAGACACAGTGGAACAAAATCTTAAAAAGTTAGACACAATGGAACAACACCAGAGACAAACACAGCAACAGCTTCAAAAGTTAGACTCATTGGAACAAACTCTTGAACAAACGCGTGAAGATTTAACTACTGAGTTACATAACATTGAATCGAAATGTCAAAAAGTCTGTAATGACGTAAAAACACAAATTTGTGAGCATTTTCAACCTATTTTTTCGCGGCATGAAAATGCATTACAGAATCACGAAGCAGCCATAAAAGAGCTGCAAACCATTGTTCATGAAAATCATGAGACCTTGTGGGCTAAATTTGACTCAGTTGCATCTACCGATTCGGTTACGCAACTTGCAAAAGCTCAGGAAAACTTAAAGGACAAAGTAGATACTCTGAAACTTGGTTCAGAAAAACACGCTGAGGAAATAAGTACACTATCGGAGAAAGTAGCCGAACTTTCGGATCAATTCACTAACTTATCTACAAAGGTAGATGATGATCTGAATGACACAAGACCCGTAGCCTTCACTGACACAGAAGAGTATGAACAAATAAGAAAATTCAAACAAAATCAAATTAATACACAACACCAAAGAGAAATCCGGGAAGTACAAGATCAGCTGACACAGGTAATACAAGAATTACGTATTTCAGAGGACACTCGCGCTCCAACACGGGAAGAGGGACTTAGAAACACGGAAAAGCTGCAAAATAATAACACAGGGCATTTCGGAAGCAATGAAAGAAATTGGGAATGTGCACCGAATTTTGAGATGGAACGGCCGACACGACCTAACAATGACCGATATGCGACTCGCCGACATGATGATTTTGACTATAAGCTGTTCATTACTACACGTAAATTCAAAACATTTAAGAATTCTGGGAACGACATTCATCCACAAGCATGGCTCCATCAATTCTCTCATTGTTTTCCTCCCAACTGGTCATTAGAGCACAGATTAGAATTTATGTGTGGCTACTTAGAGAATGAACCAGCTGTAAGAATGCGATCGGTAATTCACGATTGCCACAGTGAAGGAGAGTTTTACCATGCCTTCCTCTCAGCATATTGGTCTCAAGCTACACAAGACCGTGTAAAACATAGCATCATGATGATGAAACAGTTTGAACAATCTGAATTTTCCAGTCTTGTCAAATATTTTGAAGACATGTTGCATAAGAATCAATATCTTTCAAACCCATACAGCCCCTCAGAACTCATCCGCATTTGCTTACTCAAATTGCCAGAACATTTACGACATATTATTTTGGCAGGACGTTGCAAAGACGACATTGAAGCATTTCAGGGACTCTTACAAGAATTAGAAATTGACACTGACAATCGGGGAACGCGGAAACAGGAGCACAATAATTACAGGTCACATCTGTCACAATTCCACGATGAAAGAAATAATAACTGGACACGACAAGGCTATTCTCACAACACATATCGTGACCAAAACAGACACCACCCGTATGACAACCGTTGGCAGAGTAGTAATAATTACAGGGAAAGATCACCTCTCCGTGGTAATGAGTATGACAGAGATTACCTTAGAAACAGACAATATGGGAACCAAAACAATTATTATCAAGGGAGACAGAATAACTTTAGACGCAACGGTCCAGCGCGCAGTTACGACTCAGGGAGAAATTCTCCACCACATGACCGACAAACAAGAAACTATGTAAACTACCGACAAAACGACAGACGTGAATTTCATCAGAACTGGCGGGATTCTAACAGAGCTGGGCCCTCTCGGCAAGGCGAATTTGTAGAAGTTAGGTCTCCTAATCCCAATAACAACGCGCGCCAACAAAGAGACAGACAATGACTCGCGCCGCAGGCACCCACGTGCGCCGGCTGGCTCAGAGAAAAATAACATAGACGATAACCTTGAGCAAAATTCCAGTATTCTTTACCGACGTATACTGCATGATAATTGCGTTCAAGCTGAAATTCTGAGTACTTTGAAGAGTAAAAGATTGTACCACATTTCACATGTAAAACCGATTATTGAAAGATAATCTGCTTTTTAACTTTTTCTTTGCCATAAAACTTTTCAATTGACGCTACTAGTATGCTTTGTCAGACTTAAGAAACTGTTAACATGCAACAATGTTTGAAGTTAAATATCCAGTCTAGAACCTAGGGAACATTTTTAAAACAGAAATTACGAATGCATTGTTATAGTGAACAGACGACACAGTGTTGTATTTGTACATTCTTGCTTGTTAGTTGCACGATTACGTAACGACTATCAGGGTTACATACTTAGGACACATACTGGTACTACTAATGAGATTTTAATGCAACATTTTGGTTTACTTGAAAATACATTCTGGGTTTAATGTTCTTTCTGTGAGATACCAGACGACACAGTGGTTAGTTTATTTGATAGCTACACGATTTTTATCACGACGCTACTAATGAGTGACAATGTACAATGTTGCTTTTGCAGTGTATCTGTTTTATATCTGCACAGTTTTCTAAATTCTTCTGGAAAGAAAAACATGTTTTAGTAGTAACTTTTGTGGTATAGCAACAATGAGACAGCCTTTTTCGTGGCACAACATTACGTTACTGTACAGTACTTTCTTCATCACGCCAATAAGCATTATAACTACGATATCTATACGCAAAGCATTTCACTTTTGTTTATCATGAGGTAAGTACATTGGCTTCTGCAGAACTTAGCTTTCGGAGGACGATAACTACGACACTTCCACACAGATTATGTTGCAACAAGACGCACATTTAGCGCTACAGGACACGCATTTCAGTGATTAATTTTGTACTTAAAACATTTATTTTTAAAGATTTTTGAATTACAAAGAAAGTATTCCGTGATATATTTCATTCCATTGGTGTAATCTGTAACACCTGAGGGTATAATTACATTAATCCTCAGGGGGGTACATGCTTACTTTGTGTACCATGTGTGTGGCAACCACAAGGAACCCTAGCTAATATGGTATTTGCTTATACAACTTTACACATCGGTACCATATTTCTCTAACACACAAATTACACAGCTATCTGATCATGTAACTGAGAGATAAACTTTTTTTATTACATCAGTGACATATGTTTACGCAATTACAGAGTTGGATTACTTCACACTTACGAAATTGTATTTTGTCTGTACTGTGTGATCTGTTCATATTTTTTCGGAACCATTGTGATACTATGAGAGCTTTGAATGATATATTTGGTAAGGGAGTATGATTTTAAAGTACGTTTGAGGTAGATGACACTATTGAAATGAGCAGAGAATTTTTTTAGGTTTTGAAATTATTGCAGAAAGCTACGACGTTTTTGAGATTTGACTGAGGTGTTATGATGTTATTTTTACGACGACGATGTGTATTATGTTGTTGAGGAATGTTTATTATGCTACGTATTTCTCACGATGAAATATTGAAGAAGTGTCGACGAATATGTATATGTGTAATGAGGTAAGGAATAATGAGTAGTGTTTAGGGACTCTGATTTATGAAAAGGTTGTTGGAAACCAAGAATCGTACTTTAAGAGTTATGAAATGTGTGTGTATATGCATGAATGTATCACAATGCCACTGAAAATTTTTTTGGACACTGTTATATTTATAGGGTTTTGTTTCTACAGATTTGCAACGCTAATTCTTGACCTGTGAAATATTTTTATATGAGACTACCACGGTAGCAGAATCTCCTGTCGTAAATATTTCCGTACGAAAGTTAAGTGACCACCTGCACGTAATGCGTCGCGGGCACCCAGCTGTGTCAGACGCCTGGAGAAAAAGCCATTATTGCGAGCCCTTTTCAGCGGCACAGGTAGCACAAAAAAAAAGGGGAGGCCATTATCCTTGGAAATATTCTTACATCTGCAAACCTGATAATGACAAGTGTCTTTCTATGAGAATTGAGAGCTACTGACTTACGAAATGCCACATAGCTATTGAATGATGTTTTTATGCTTTGGTTTGCGTAATTGCTTATTTCATTTGATATCTGGTTTCCAGCTGTGTTGCAGCATTGCTTTTATAAAATGAAATGCATTTGCTAATGTGAACACTTTCTGTCAACAGATCTATTAAATAATTATTTTATGATCCACATTCTTTAAAAAAGGAGCACTTGGAAAGGAAAGAACAATAAGAAGGAACTAGTAACTGCATTCATAATTTTCTTTTCAAGTAATTGGTAACTTTTTGGTAGAATAACTTCTTGTGGTGCACCACTTTAATTACATAGACATTAAGATGTGAATATACATTTCCCTTATCTGCATTGTTGTTTAGTGTAATATTTTTTCTGCTTGAGCTATGTCATGTTTAGGTATAAGTTACTGCTGTTTGCCAGGTGTAGTGTTACTGAATTTGACTTTGTGTTACTCTGCTAAGCCAATTTTACTACTCATTTATTTTTCATGTTGCTACACATTGGCTCATATTAGTTGTAATTTTGCATTTTATCTGTTAATTTAGATTTGCTGCTGCTTGCTTTGCAAATTGGCATTTTTTGGTCATTGCTGTTTGTGATAATTTGTTATGTGATGCTGCATTGCCTCGTCCCTTAGTTTAGCATCTGAGCTCAGTAGATTTAAGTTAGCTTAAGAGTAGGTAGCCTCTAAGAGAATGAGTTTCGATGAATTGGAAGAAATGCATTGAGGAGTTATACAAAAAAAAGTACAGAAAACAGGTTTAGGTAGGATTTTCTTGGAAATAAATGTTGAGGTGAGAAATGTATGAACATATAAATACAGAAAGCATGTTTAGATAGAATTTTTTTGGTGGAAACAAAGGATGAACTAAGAGGAAAGATATATGAAGTTTTGGGTTGGACTGCAGTAAAACAAACCCTGTCCTTGCCTTTTGTGTCATCCCTCTATATGTTTGTGTACTCTTGTATATTTGTGTTTTTCCTGTCTTTATGTGTTTAGCTGATGAGAGCTATGTTGTAGAATTTTTCTAATACTCTGTTATTTACTTTGTAAAGATGCTTAGACATTATTTATTCTGTTTTGTTTTAATGCTCATGTGTAAAGTTGATGTTCCAAAAGTTATTCTGATCTTTTATGTATGTACTTACGTCATAATTCCTGTAACACTGATGTATATGTTATTTCGATTCTTTTGTAAAGCCCGTATTACTACAAATGTTATCTGTATTATTATGTTCTTTAGTGATGTATTTTGTACCTTTGTTATTGTATTTTTATGTTACCAAATTGTAATTGTTACCAGTTCTTCAAATTAAGTAACATTTCACTGCACACGTTTCTGTTGGTCATAGTATATGGACAATACGTGAGAAGTAGGGACTGTTAGTGTTTGCACGTGTGTTAATAATTCAGCAAGGGACTGGATAACAGCATTGCTGGTTCTAAGGACAATTCCAAAAACTTTGTGATTGCACAAGTGGTGGTTTATGGACTTGCTACATTATCCGCAAGACTCTTCAATGGTGATTGTGCACCTGCACAGTCACAACAGATGGCTGCTGGCCATCTCTTCAAGGACTACAGTGGGTCTACATCTTTGATGATCCATCAATACCATTATTTCTACAAGGACTGCAGTGGGTCTGCACCTCTGGTGGCCCACCAGTACCGTAATCTCTACAAGGACTACAGTGGGTCTGTTCTGTGATGACCTACCTACCAATACTCTTCAAAATTTCCACTGACTCTGCTGTGGGTTTGCTCTGTTGTGGCCCATTACCTGTCTGCATGTCGAGAGTCAGCACTGTCTTTCCATTGGAAGGACACTACTTCTTCAAGACTGCATGGAAATCCATTACTTCCGTGTGCATTTTCTTTTACTGCTCAGACTTTGAGAAAAACACTGCTATTCTCCTGTTATGTACGATTAGGACTGTCTTTATGGACTGTGAGACAATTTTAGCTTTTGACCAACATTGTATCAATAAGTGTGTGCATTTGATTTCTTTGTTATTGTAATTATGAAAAATTTTATCAAATCATTATTGGCCACTGCCCAAAAAAATTTTGTAAAATTTTTTGTGAGGAGCATGGGGGCTATGTAAGTAGGCTGTTTATGTTTTCTTATTGGCAACGTTACGTAACGCTCAATATGAAAATCACTGGCTGTGCTGTGTGCAGTCTGTGGCTAGTTTGCATTGTTGTCTGCCATTGTAGTGTTGGGCAGCGGCAGCTGGCTGTGAACAGCGCGTAGCGTTGAGCAGTTGGAGGTGAGCCGCCAGCAGTGGTGGATGTGGGGAGAGAGATGGCGGAGATTTGTAATTTGTCATGAACTGATATATATATTATGACTTGTGATGATATTAAGGTAAATACATTGTTTGTTCTCTATTAATATCTTTCATTTGCTAACTATCCCTATCAGTAGTTAGTGCCTTCAGTAGTTTGAATCTTTTATTTAGCTGGCAGTAGTGGCGCTCGCTGTATTGCAGTAGCTTGAGCAGCGAAGATTTTTGTGAGGTAAGTGATTTGTGAAAGGTATAGGTTAATGTTAGTCAGGGCCCATTCTTTTGTACGAATTATTGAAAGTCAGATTGCGTTGCGCTAACAAAATATTGTGTGTCAGGTTAAGCACAGTCATGTAGAAATGTTCAAAGGGGAAGTTTCAACACGAAATAGAACTGTATCCAAATGACCAGTAAGAATCATAAAAGTGAAATACAGAAGTGCAAAGCAAGAGCTAGATTGCCTATGCTGCTGCTGGGGTAATGTCCTTTTTTTCCTTACATGATACAGAATTTATTTTACAGTAACAGTCTGATATTTGCCAATTATTTCTCAAACCGCACGGCCTGGGGCGTCTTTTCACGGGTCGTGCGGTTCCCCCCGTCGGAGATTCGAGTCCTCCCTTGGGCATGGGAGTGTGTGGTCCTTACCGTAAGTTAGTTTAAGTTAGATTAAGTAGTGCGTCAGCCTAGGGACCGATGACCTGAGCAGTTTTTTCCCATAGTTCACAGTCCGTACAACATGCACCTGGCCTATTCACAGATTATTTACGGATTTTTATAGAGGTTTAAAATTTCCCGAGCGTCATATGGAGGATGTCTACCCTATAAAGAGCCATAGCTAAATACCTGCTGAGGCTCATAAGATCATGATCTCAGGTGAAGGGCCTCTATTTACTAGTACAATATCTACGGTTACTTATAAAACCATTGGAACTGAGAAAATCTTCATTCCACTATTTTACTCTTCGTGTAACTAGGATACTGCACGAGTAGTCCTCTCTATCTCTTTATTTTTATTATTTTTATTGTTTTGAATCTTCTGACTGGTTTCATGCGACCCGCCATGATTTCCTCTCCTGTGCCAAGCATCTTTTTCATCTCAGAGCAGTAATTTTAACCTATCTTTTTAGATATTTGGTGGGTATATTCCAGTCTCTGTCTTTCTCTGCAGTTTCTCCCCTTTAACCCGAAGGAAGTCATTCCCTGATGCCTTAAAATGTCCAAAAACCCCTTCCTTTCTTCTTGCCATCATTTTCCTTTCTTCGCCTAGTCTCCATAGTTTCTTCGTAGTTACCTTCGTTTGTATACGTCTTGCTTTCCAACTCCTGTGATTGCCGGTTTCGGTTACGTCCCTTCCTCTGCAATTGAACTGCGCACTTGGCAACTCTTTTCTGTACCCTCAGAAAACCTCAATCGTATCTTTTCATTGCTTGATACTTCCGTATCCCACTTCTTCGCGCACTGAATCTTCCTGACCAATCTCTTAAACTTCAGCTTACTATCCATATTACTAAATTTTGACCTGACCCTATGTCTGTTCCTGGGGAAGCTTTACAGTCTAACATCTGATTTCGGAATCTCTCGCTGAAAATGTAACTACAATCTTTCAGTATATCCCGGCCTTTTCCAAGAATACCTCCACCTCTTGTAACTCTTGAACAGAGTATTCGGTATTACCATCTGAGCCGGCCGAAGTGGCCGAGCGGTTCTAGGTTCTACAGCTTGGAACCGTGCGACCGCTACGGTCGCAGGTTCGAATCCTGCCTCGAGCATGGATGTGTGTGATGTCCTTAGGTTAGTTAGGTTTAAGTAGTTCTAAGTTCTAGGGGACTGATGAGCTCAGCAGTTAAGTCCCATAGTGCTCAGAGCCATTTGAACCATAACCATTTGAAATTTATTGCAGATCTCAGTTAGTCCTTCTGTTCTCTCATTCCTACTACAAAGCCCATATTCTTCCGTATTCCTTTTATCTACTCCTTTTCATACAACCGTATTCCACTCCTCCATCATTTTATGGGTTTCATTTCCCTTCACGTACTTAATTCCCAGTTCAATATCCTCATATACTTTTCTGTCTCTTCATCTTCTGCTGCAAGGTCGGCATGAATACCTGAATACAACCATTGTCGTCAGTGGGGATTTTCCTGTCAAATATGGTGAGAACAGCCCTGTCACTGAACTGTCCACAGTAACTCACTCTGTGCCCTACATTCCTATTACATAACGAATCCTATTTCATTTCCTGTGGCAATTGATATTGCCCTATACTCATCTGACCAGAAATCATTGTCTTCTTTCCATTTCAATTCACTGATGCCCATGACACCTAGACTGAGCCTTAGTATTTCCATTTGCTGATTTTCTGGTTCCCTACCACGTTCAAATTTCTGACACTCCCGCACCGACTCGTGGAATGTTACTCTTTTGTTGGCTATTCACTGTTCTTCTCGTGGAAAACTCCCAGTTGGCAGTGCCCTGACGGAATCCGAATGGGGGCTAGTCTTTTGTCATTGGACACATCATCATCATGTCAGGTTTTCTATTACAGGCCACATGTCCTGTGCACTGGTTTCCATTACCTTCTGCATCCTCATGCCGTTAATTACTGCTGATTCTTCTGACTTTTAAGGGCAGTTTTCCACCCCAAGGGCAAGAGTGTCCTTGACATATGTCCACTCCTCCACCCTCTTCGACAAGGCTGTTGGCAGAACGAGGGAGACTTCTTAGGCTGGTAGTCTTCGACCGTCACTACTGATCATTTTTATTAAAAATTTGAGACTTAAGCAGCGGATAAATTCGAACCTGTGACCGCGGGCGTAGTGATTCCTAGTAAGAGACGCTACACTTTGTTTTTCATTTTGTTCCTTATTGTTCCAATCATTTGGTCTGGGCGGACATGACATTGCACCCTCCAAGTTCGTCTTGAATACTTCACTCAGTTGGTTTTATTACAGAAGGCAGCCTGCTCTCTGACAAAAGACGCTGAACTACTTTGGCGCCGGCCGCGGTGGTCTAGCGGTTCTGGCGCTGCAGTCCGGAACCGCAGGTTCGAATCCTGCCTCGGGCATGGGTGTGTGTGATGTCCTTAGGTTAGTTAGGTTTAAGTAGTTCTAAGTTCTAGGGACTTATGACCTAAGATGTTGAATCCCATAGCGCTCAGAGCCATTTGAACCATTTGAACCACTACTTTGGCATTTTCTTACAGTATGGGTGGCGCTTGAACAATTTGTAAAATTATTTAAAGTACAGTTGTGTAAAGCTTTCGGTGTCACTTTCAAAAGAGATGACGTAAATAAATGAAGTCCTCTCCAACTAATGGAAGCAGTTCATCAAATCTGTGACATGGACAAAGACACTCGGCGCAGCTAGACCTCACGTCAGAGATATATCGCTGGCATTATACTGCAGCCATAAGCTTCATCAAAATCGACAACAGACGTTATCAAGGGACACTAACACAGGAGACTGTTTGTCAGCAAAGATTCAGAAAACAATGATAAAATTAAGCTCTTCACAAGAGTCCCATACAACGGACTGTCCCATCGGTCGCGGCCCGAAATAAATGAGCGAACACCAAAGGTCTCCGTCAACGTCTAACACGACTACTAACATGATACGCTTACGATTTGCGTGTGACCTATGGTTAGCTGTCTTCCTGTGCTATTGCACTGGATGTTCAATAAGTAATGCAGTACATTGTTGCTCGGTCTGTTTAGGTTGAAAGTGGTGAACTTCGTTGTGGGACATCGTGGATTATTCCCGCTTCAGCTCCTTTAGTTTCACGAAGTTCCGATAGGTGGCGGCGCTATACGGAGCCTTGACGCAGACGCATGTAACAGAGATGCCTTCGAGACAGACAGCTGCCACTGAATTTCTTCGGCGGAGAGCGAGAGCATCGCAGATATTCATAGGTACTTGTAGGATGTCTACGGAGACCTTGCAGTGAACAAAAGCACAACGAATCTTTTGTGGCAGTGTTCGTAGCGACAAACAATTCGCTGTAGAAACGGCTTACGAAGTCACCGCCACACTTTTAATAGCGGGCCGACCGATCCGCTGGAACAGTGAACAGAAAGATGAAAACCCAAACACTCTGATTAAATAAAAGTCGGTACTTATCTTTATTGACGAAGATACAGAAACACAGTAGTGAACTCCGTGTCTACAGAAATCTGTCTAGTTCGAGTCGGAGCGGCTAGGTCAGCGTCGGCTGACGACAAACAACAACTCTGCTGCGATGAACACACAACTGACTAGCAATCACACAGTTCGGTGGCGAGTATACAACTGAGCGGCGAATACAGAACTGTCCTAGCGCTCGCGACCCCAGCGCTTAAGAAGCCAGAAGCCAGCGGTGGCGCGCGCAGACTTGCGGCGATTTCCTGTCTCGCTGGCGCTGCTTATGCGGACGGCGTCCGGACTTTGATGCTGCCAACCTTTTGGCAGCGGGCTCGGGTGGCATTACTGGCTAGGATACAACAGAATCGTTGAGCGAGTCGTCTGCCACACCGCAACAACGTCGTGCAAACCTGTCGGATCTCCCGCTGGCCTCCCCGCCGCACGCATCTGTGTCTCTTGCATTGTTGAGACGTGCGGACACTGTCATTCAAAGGTGATTGGCGGACCACAGTCAGACACCTCGCTGCTCAACTGGATGTCTGTGCTCATAGTAACGACACACTCGTTCACCATTACAGGTACTCAAAGGCGTCTAGCCGCTGGGTTCCTTGCCGCCTAATAGAGAACGATAAAAAATCAATAAAGGACCTTCTGTGCTGAGGTGCTTGCACCTTACGAGGCTGATTGTGACACTTTTTTGTCGAACACCGACAGTCTTCTGGCATTCTGAAGGGGTTATTCTGGTAGATGACCCCCCACATGATGCAACAGTCAACTCTGAAGTGCATCGTGCAACTCTCAGGAAATTCAAGAAACGACTTCATCGTGTTCGTCTCCACAAAAATGCAAACTAACTTCTTCTCTTTGACAACATAAGGTCTAACACAATTCTGCACATCCAAGAGGACCCCACAAAAATTCATTCCATTGTTCTTCCTCATCCACCCTATAGTCCTGATCTCACATTTTCCTGTTGTGCAGGACTTCGTACACAACGGTAGGGAGTGGTACGGCAGCTGTCGTCGTAGAAAAGCTGGGCAGAACCAGATGTGATTAGAGAACAAGTTAATCACACTCAACAGAAAATTTTCTTAACCTGTATTTCTCCAAACGTACGAAAACTCATTACAAATGATGCAACAAGGAATAGAGTCCAGTTACTGATCTCACAAGGAAAAAGACCGAACGAAGGTATTATAGCGTTGTGGCTTGAAGCGCGAGTGGGCAAGTGGACGCGCGTCATTGTGTGCGCCTGATCCCGCGCCGCCTCTATAGGCGTGGAACGGAAACTTGCAGTTCCGTTACCAACGTAACGACGCTTGTGGGGTGGTATCGATATGGGATACCACCATTCCGACTTCCATCTCTTTGGCCCAATGAAGGATGTACTCCGCGGGAATCTTTACTTGTGATGGAGTGGTTATTGATGCAGGAAGACGATGGCTCCAATTCGACCAGTAGAGTGATACTCTGTGGGCATACACGTCCTCTGAGTAAAAATAGTAAGTGGTGAATAATACGGTGTATTGGAATCCTGAATAAAACGAACCTGCTTGCAGAAAACATATGTGTTGCTTTACTTTATGCTGGAGAACTGAAGGAGCAGCTCTTATGTTCTGTCTAATTTGGGATCGAATTATGTACCACCGAAACACATCCAGCTGATTGCTGTCAACGCCTTTAGTAAAGAGGCCACCGTGGGACATTCACAGCTAACTGTTTATTTAGTCGACGTAAGTATGTTCCATATGTACCAGTAGCGGAGGAAGCGAGTGGATTTGTGTTGTTTAGAAGATAGTAGTGAAATGAAATAAATTGTAGCAGAAATCTCACATGGTAATAGAACTGTTCGCCAGAATATATTTAGAAGATTGAAATTATAACATAATTTAGTTCATTCCTGTGTACAAATATAATTCCCACTACAGTTGGAAAGTAAATGGATAAACTGCTTCTCGCATACTCGTTGCAATGAGACGTATAATGAAGCTGTCATAAAAGAGGAGAGAAAAAGATTTTTGCAATCGTAAAGAGACATGTATGACCTCACATAACGGCCCCGGATCCTAGCACTGTGCATGGCCGTTCCCCTATCAGTTTTATGTGCCGGACAATGGGTTTATGACAGTCCCTGGTCCGCAGATGCTGCCATCAAACTTCATTTCGCGCCGGTACTTCCGATCCTTCTGCAGGCTTATCGAACCGCTCGGTAAACGGCTGCGCGTATCGTTACGATGCCGCTGCTGCGCTTGGAAACGATTATTAAACGATTCCGAAATGGGAATGGAGACCAGTTAGCCACCGCAGGAACTCATATTGTCCGAAGCAAACTGTGTCGTATACAGATTCAACACAGGGGGCGAGCCCTTATCCTCCCAACGGCAGCCACTGAGTACAGTTCCACAGTGACATTAGCACGTTCATATCCCACTGCTCATAATTAGCGTATTTGCTGATTATTTTAAATAACTCCGAAAAATACTGTATAAAATGCCACAGAGGTTATAGCAATGCTGTTTGACACACCAGCTGTTGTTGTGCCACGAAAAGCGGCAACGAAGCGGAAAACTGCTTAGCATTGGAGCTTAACAATTAATCGCTGTCAAGATAATTAGCGACTAAGCAGTATGTCGGTTAAATGGGCAGGGGACAGGTAAGAGAAAATTTAAGGTAGTCTTGTCGAAGGAAACATCCAGGACATTCACGTAAAATTACTAAAGATACCACAGCAGATCAAAATCAGTATTTACGGATACATATATTTAGATATATGGTGACAAGCATTGAATAACCTTATTTGTTACTGTCTGTATTCAACCAATTACGACGTACTTTCTGCTGCTCATTTGTCGGTGATAAACGTAGAAAAAACATTTGATGAATCAAGGAAGCATTATAATCACGAAACAGTGGTCCGCTTTAGAACTGACTGACCTAACGGCACCACAATTCCCTGTTTAAAGCACACATTTTCTCAATTCGCTTCTTTATTTTGTGCTGAAGAGAGAGGCGAAATGCAGTTTTAGCAGGAATAATCACAAACTAGACCTCATATTTTATGGTGAAAAAAGTACATTTTCAAGATAGCAGCTCTAGGAACGCATCCACTGCGACAAGTTGGGCAGTAATTATCATGGTATGCAGTTAAGACTTTCTCAACATACACGCGCACCCTTTTTTGTCACTCGTTCCGTCCCATTGCAGCTACCCAATGCCCGAGCGCAAAGTACTATACAGTGGAGTGAGCACCAAAGCCCTCCTATTCGTGGGATATCTGAGGCTCAGGAAGAAATCGTGTTGGAAAATTATTTTACGCGAAAAAGAGGTGAGTAATACGAGTACGCAATATGTCAACCTCGGACACATATACCTTCAACATTACTTTAACACTGTATCAATGTGATTAAAACCGTGCAACTGAAGAATTATTGTGATATTAAGTTAAAAATTTTTCGATTCACAGTTTAATCATGCCAGTCACGTTCTAGAGTACTGAAGCCCCTACAGATGTTCTTCGCTTTAACAGTGTTACCGACCGGTCCAAAGAAAATAACGCGCAAGAGCAGTGTTAATATTGCATAGCGCTGCGCTTCTTATTTAATGCTACACTTGTACTTCTCATTCACTTTCACAGCATTTGTAAGTTGGTACATAAAAATGTTCAAAGCAAAGAGAACTCTGGTACTAACTACAAATTAGAAATCTCGTATTTCGACACAATAACCAATGTCCATACAGTATTTCAGTGGGTGTTCAAAGTGACCTAGCCAGCCACTGGCGTAGGAGCTTCGATACGAAGCGCACTGGAAGACACGCCGATATATTGGTGCACATAACTGCACATAAGGAAGGGACTGCATTTGAAGGATATTGTTCCGCTGACCGAAGCTGAAATCGACGCCTACAAGTCATGTCGAGTTGTTCAACCTTCGGACAGAACCCTTGAAGACGATAAGGCCAAATACATCCTGCTTTTGACAGTATCTTGTTCCACCTGGTGTTATCACAATAGAGAAGGTGCAGTCTGCTCCGTGTTTTAATAAAGTTGTTCATGACGGTTCTGGAAGACAGACTGTCTTACTTCCACTTTTCCAAAATACGACACCTCTTTTGATGCACTCCTCTGATACAGATAGGGACAACGTGGTATCCGACATTACTACACCTAAGCACCTTTAGTTTCAAGAAATTCCGACAGGTGGCGGCGCTATACGTAGCCTTGAAACTGACGTATATAACAGAGGTGCGTTCGAGGCATCATGTCTTGTTGCTCGTCTGTACGCCGTCACTGCTGCCCACCGCCGCCGTCACCGCCGCAGCCGCCGCCTCTCGCTGCTCGCTGCCACTTCTACCGCCGCCGCCGCCGCCGCCGCCGCCGCCGCCGCCGCCGTCTCTCGGTCTTCGCTGCTGCTACTGCTGCCGCCGCCGCCGCCGGCGCCTCCTTGTGCTCACCGCCGCCCAGTGCTCGTTGCCACCCCCGTTTTTATTCCCTTTGTACTTCGGCGTCTCCTGTCGCCCGTGGGGACTGCCTGCAATCATGGACACCCCAACTACCACCATCATCTACACCTCCCCTTCACCTGCGCCCACTGTAACATCATGGAGTGCTTCCTCTGGGATTAACCCGTCTCATCCACCCCCTCTACTCACAGTCTCCTCCCCATCTATCTCCTCCCCATCACTGTATCCCCACCTGTATGTCACTCCTGCTCCTACCTCTGCTACTGCACCTGCTGCTGCTCCTGCTCCTGCCTCAGCCACTGCTCCCACCCCCCCCCCCCCCTCCCACTCCTGTCGCCAGCCGAGACGACTTTCCCCCACTCCCCCCATTAACTACCACGGCTTCCCCTGCCCGAGTCACCGCCCGCCGCGCCACAGTCGCCGCCACAGAGCGCCCTACCCTCTCATCCAGTGCTACTTCCTGACAGGAGGGCCCTGCCTCCCACCACCTTCCCATCCATCCAGTCCCTCATCCCTCCTTCCGGCAACACCCGCCAAAAAATTTTCCAAACGGCCCAGTGGCGACCTCTCCTCTACACCCTCATCCAAAAAGCCACTGCCCGCCCCCCCTCCCACTGACCCCACTATGGATACAAACCCACCTCCCTCCTCTTCAGCCCCCCCTGTATACCTTTGTCCTAGCCAACCCTGATCCGAAATGCCTGGAAGCCTGCACCCTCACCCTTGAAATATGGAAGTACATCCCCAGTGCACGCATCACCCAACTTATCCCTTGCAGAGACTCTGTTCTCATTAGGTCTACCTCTCCATCCTTCCATTCTGATCTCCTCTGGTGCCTTCCCCACATCACCTTTGGGCCCCACGCCTCCCCCACCCCTTTCCTTACATCCTCCTCTCCTCATCCACCCCAAACCGCCTCATCATCTGCCGACCCTCACCACTGTCATCACAAAACTCAGCCCTGTTGTCACGGAGGCTGATGTGTTGGCGGAATTGAACGCCCACCCCGCCCTGGAAGTCCGCTCCACCTGCCGTATTTACAACTCCTCTGGCCCTACTTTCCTCATGCCTCCTCCATCGACCACCTCCTCACGCAGGGAGCCCTGATTTTCAACCGCCGCCACCCTGTTGACCCGTCCCGTTCCCCTCCTCAATCCTACTGCTGCCAGTGCTGTCTTCTGTACAACAACCACCTCACCCAAAACTGCAAGGATCCACCCACCTGCCCCCATTGTAAAGCCTCCCACTTCCTTAAACACTGTCCCAACCTCGTCTCCCCCCCCCCCCCCATTCTGCAACACATGCAATGAACCTCATCCCACCTATTCCTCCAAATGCAAAGCCAAGCCCCCTCCTACCAACCCTGAACTCACTGTCCCCATTCGCCCCATCGACCCACCCATCCACCCTCACAATTCCCTCTGCCCTCCCCCTGCAGTGGAAGACATCATTCAGTTCCTCACCATCGTCCTGCATAACATCCACTCCTTCCAGCGCCCCCACACACTCCAGCAGATTTCCCTTGCTGCCCGCTCTGTTTTCCACTTAAACACCTACGCCACCTACTCCCACAACCAGGCCCACTTTACCTTCACCCGCCTCTACACCCTTGTTTAAGCCCCTCTCTCCCTTTCCCACACTCTTCCCACCTCCAACCTCCTGGCATGTCAACAGTATCGCCTCCTCTACCTCAACATTTGCTCCCTCCCTGCAAACAAATACCTCTTCATGCATACCCTCTCCTAGCACCAGGTTGACTCCTTAATACTTAATGAAAGCTTCCTCCAACCCCACCATGTTGTCCACACCTCCCCTTATCTCCTTCATCGCACTGACAATCCCCTTCCCCTAGCCTGAGGTGGGGTCGCTATAGGCAACCTCAGGCATCTCCCTGTCCGGTCACAACCCCTCCTCAATAACCCGACTGAACACCTTCTCCTCAGCCTGTTTTTTCCCTCCCTCACCATCACCTGTGCCACTATCTATATCCGCCCACAGCTCCTCTCCCCTTTGCCTTCCTTTCCCATGTTGACCATACCTTCTCCACTTATGTGATCGCCACTGACCTCAACATCTACAGCCGTGACCCTGCCACCCTTCGCCGGAGGCATCAGATCCTTACCACCCTACATGGTGACCTTGTTCCTCTCCCACAGCACACCCATCCTGAAAGTAACTCCACCCCTGATGTTATCGCATCCCCCAACCTCCTTGGTTGCATCACCGTTGATGTCCTCAATCCCGTCGGTAGTGACCATCTCCCTGTCCTTCTCACCATCTCTTCTACCAGTCCCGCCACTGCAGCCACCAGCTCAGCTGCCCCTCCAAAGTCTGCCCATGACTACCACTGTGCCTATTAGGATGCCTACCGGGAATCCATTGCCTTACAGTTTGAAAGCCACCCGCTCACCTTTCGCCGCCCTGATGACATCACCCATGCCGCTTCCTTCCTTCAGAAGACCATCACTGACGCTCTGGAGGCTCATGTTGCTACCAAACTCATCCACCCTCACCGCCCTACACTTCCTCCATAGACCGTCCTTCTTCTGAGCGAATCCCGCAGGCTCTACTGCTCCTTCCTCCGCACTCGTGACTGGAATACTCTCACCCACCACCTGCAATTACAGCGACATATCTGGAACCTCCTTACAGCAAAGAAACGCCAGGACTGGTGCCAGACATGCACATGCCTCAACTCCAGCATCCCTGTCAACTCCTCCAAGTACTGGTCAGCCTTCCACCGCCTTGCTGGTAACCATCCCACTTCGCATTACCCCATTCTCCATGACGATCGATCCTTTCCTGACAACCTCAGTATGGCTAACCATTTTGCTTCCCACCTATCTGAGGTCTTCTCCATTCCTGAAGATCCCCATTTTGATTACTCCCTCTTCCCCACCGTCCTTGAACGCACTGACACCTCTGTCCCCCGCTCGCCCCTAGCTTCCAGTACTTGGATCGGTTACCCCCCTCAGACATCAACACTTCCATCACCACACAAGACATCACACTCGTCCTCCGCTCCAAACGCAACACCACCCCTGGTCATGATGGCGTCACCTATCGTCATCTCAAGGAATCCCCTCCATCCTTCCTGTCTGTCCTTGCTACCCTGTACAATGTCCTCCTCTCCATTGGCTTTTACCCAGACCTGTGGAAGACTTCCCGTGTCCTGCTGTTCCCTAAACCTAACAAACGCCCCTCTGATACCTCTTCCTATCGTCCAATCTGCCTCACCTCCGTGTTCAGGAAGGCCTTGAGGCCATCCTCTCTCGCCGTATTCACCGCACCTTAACCATGACCATCTCCTTCCTCTTACCCAATGTGGCTTCCGGCCTTCCTTCTCTACTGACGACCAGCTCTTTAACCTTACGAATCTTCTTTCCCTCCAACTTAACTCCCGTTGCTCCACTACCTTTGTTTCCCTTGATCTCCAGAATGCCTATGACCATGTCTGGCTTCCCAGACTCCTCCTCAAACTCCAGACCTATGCTCTCCCCATCAACTTCGTCCGTCTCATTGTTTCCTTCCTCTCCCATCATCCCTCCTATGTGACTATCCACAATTCCAATTCCTGTACTTTCTATCCCTTCACTGGTGTACCCCAAGGTTCTGTCCTTTCCCCTCTCCTCTATCTCCTGTACACTGCTGATATGCCCAAACCTCCCCCTCCTGTTCATCTTCTCCAGTTCGCTGATGACACCACCTTCCTAGCCCTTTATCGTATCCTTCAACGGTCCCAACGTACCCTCCAAACCCACCTTGACCAATTCACTGCTTGGTGCCACCAGTGGTTCCTCCATGTTAATCCCTCCAAGACCCAGGTGATCATCATAGTCCACACCACACGCTGCTTCCGCTTCCATGATTTGTACCTCACCATTTATGGCCGTTCCATCCACCTCACTCCTATCCTGAAGTATCTTGGCCTCACACCCGACCACCACCTCACATGGACTCCCCATCTCCTTACCATCCAAAACAAAGCTCACAACCACCTCCGCCTCCTGAAGCTCCTGTCCAGCTGGACATGGGGTCTGCATCATTCCACCATCCTTCACACCTACAAATCCTTGATCCACCCCATCCTCTGTTATGCCATCGTAGCTTGGATTTCCGCCCCTCCCCGGTACTATAAAGCCCACCAAATCCTCGAATGCCGTGAGCTCCTCCTCGTCTTCCACATCCACCTTCCATCCCCCTCTACGAACTCGTCCCCTTCCCCCACCCTTCTCCATTTCCTTGAACACATCTGCACACTATATATTGTCCACCGACTTGATCCCCCTCACCCGTAGGTGTCTCCCTTCCTCTCTACCCCCAACCAGTTGCCGGGCCTTTACCGTTGTGTCCCACCCTCTCTCCAGGGCTCTGAGCACTATGGGACTTAACATCTATGGTCATCAATCCCCTAGAACTTAGAACTACTTAAACCTGACTAACCTAAGGACAGCACACAACACCCAGCCATCACGAGGCAGAGAAAATCCTCGCCCCCGCCGGGAATCGAACCCGGGAACCCGGGCGTGGGAACCGAGAATGCTACCGCACGACCACAAGATGCGGGCCCCCTCTCTCCATCTCCACAAGCTCCATCTCCTTTCCCAACGCCACTTCCACCATCTACCCCTCCCGGATGGTGAGCTTCGACCTGACATCTACCCTTCCTACCAACTCTAACCCCATCTTCCTGCCTCCTCCCCCTCCCTCCTCCTGAGCGGCTTCCCCATCCTACTCCCCCTCCATCTCTTGTGTCTCCTTTCAGTGTCTCTGCACTCCCTCCTACCCTGTCTTCATCTCCCACCCCACATGTCTCCTGCCTCTTCGTGTACCCATTGATGCCCCTCCTCTCTTCATCCCACCCTTTCCCCTGCTGCCCCATGCTCTCCCCTCCTTTTCCATCCTCTCTGCCCTTTCCCTCGGCAGGTCCCGCCTGGTAGTTTTATTCTTCGTCGTGTGTGCTCCAAGTGGGTTTTAAATGTGTTGTTCCGGAGTGTTTTTACTACTGTGGCCGACTTTTAACGTGTGCATATCCATTCAGCGTCTTCTCTAAGTTTTGAAGACTTGCCAACTGTGTTATTTTTTTTAACTTTCTGGTGACTTTTAACTGTCCTCCATGAACATCTCCATGTTTGTCTATTTTTTTACCTCCATTTCCTCCCATTATTCTGTTTTAAGTTCCCCTTTTTCGCCTTATGTATATAACATTTTATTCTTATTTTAAGTTGTTATGTCACTCGGCTGAAGAGCGGCGGATTGTGCCGCTGACAGCACTCCCCTGCCAACATGGGGCAGGGGAATGAATTCACAATAAAGAAAAAAAAGAGGCATCATTGCCCCCTGTGTAGGGTAACAAATATTGAACTAATGAAATAAAATCGTCATATATTCTGAATGGATTGCGTTGGTATGTTAAAACTGCATTTGTCTACGACTGTTTCAACGAAACCGAAAGATGTAAATAACAGCACGAGTAAAGCACGATACGATTTCGTTTGCTTAGTATGAAAGTCAAAGAGTCGCATATAATGATAGTAGTCACGATTTTCAGAAGCTCTCGTTCTTTGCCGTTTAAAAGTGGCAGTTTGAACGTCATTCTGTGCCTCTCACGCAGGTGCCGCGGTATCGCTTATTGGTTCACCGACATTATGAACACAAATGTCTCTGTCATTCCACTGGACGGAACTTTGCTCTCGAGCATTAAGCAGCTTCATTCGGGTGGACGGAGTGGCAACAAACGGTACGCGCGAAGTTCTAAATCCTGCACTTCCAATCGGTCAGAGCTGCATTCAGTCGGAATTATGCATCAAATTTTTGCACGGGATCGATCTCTGGGGCTGATATCTCTCTTGAGTGCCTTTTTTCCCTTAAAAAGTGAGGTTGGTGATGTTTCCCCTGTGAGTATGAAATAAGTCTAACGCTTGTGCTGCACCAGGTCATATTGCGGCAGTGTTCTCCTAGTGTATTTCTACGCTGTTAATTGTAAACTGGGTACGTTCGAGTCTTCTGTCCAGATAACTCTAGCTAACTCGGACTAAATGACAACAGTAACGTCGTAAACTATAAAAAGTACTTATGATGCGTCACAGAACTTGTAAGATGTCACTAGTAGTTATATGGGGATGCAGGAGTTTTCGGCGAATTTCGATGATGTGTTAGCAACCAAGTCAAGGCGTTGTTCTGCAGCATCGTTTCGACAAGTTTCCTACTCGTCACCTTCAGGCGAAGTCTCGAGTTCATGTCCAGTTCGTATCTGTAAAGACTCTAGACCACAGGCTCCTCTGCCTCGTCTGCCACGGCTGGGCCAATAGCGCGCCTCCAGAAGGGATGTGGCGAACGATGCTGGAGACTGGAGAGGAATCGGGGACGGCGGTGATGTGCTGGCGGGGAGACTCGCTGCGTGTCCCGTCCTGGTGCTCCCTTCCTGTTCCATCCGCTGTCTTCGCCACTTTCACATAAGATTACTCTTGACATATTCTTGCTAGCGCTACATCCCAAGCAGAGTTCAGTTATAAACCGTTACCCCAGCTGACAAGATCATCTTGGACCCGTATTCCACTGCCTCTTTATTCATCAAGTTGTAGAATCTGTTCGTCCAGTACAACATCTCTGTATGTTCAAAATTAAACATATGGCTTTCGCTGAGGCTGTGTTGTGCCACTGCAAACTTCTTCGTTTGCCCGGGGCGAGCGCTTCTGACATGTTCTGAGAGACTCTCCGAAATACACCGTTGTGTCTGGGCAATGTGTCGCTTGCAACATTCTCAAATTTTGCTGTAACCTCCGGGTGTGCGTGCCCCTAGTTCGTCTTTCATTGAACCTATCATATTTCTGATTCTAGCCGATGAGCATAACATGGCTTTAATGTGGGCCTCCTGCAATATTCTTGTCATATCGACTGTGGGGAGTCCAGAATACGGAAGGAATGCCATACGCTTAATGTCTTCTTCCAGATCACCTTTTTTCTTCTTCTTGCTCGGCTGGAGAGCAGTATTATATATGTCTCCGAGTTGCCCTTCTTGTGCAAGGTTTCCCTTAGATGCTGCTATTCGATAACTAGACTCTCCTTGTATATATCTCGTGCTCTACGCACCAGGGTGGTGAGCATAGGTTCACATTGTGCTGTATGGTGGCAGCTAGCGATGTTTAGGTACAGAGCCGTCAGTATCAGATGTCCCATGTGTTTTCTTCCTTTCAGGATATGGAGGAAAGACAGGCATCCGATTTCTTCTACCTCTGTGGTGAATTTTATATTGTCATGTTTGCTGTTAGGATGGTAAAGAAGCTCCTGCAGGTTTTCTTCGCCATGCAGCCATACCACGGATACGTCGTCCACGTATCGATAGAATGCCTTTGGTTCCAGACGCGTAATATTAAAAGCCGTTTCCTCGTTGTGTTCCTTGTCTCCTGGTTAATTTCGACGTCACGTATCTCTTCACACTGGTACTGCTAGAAGACTGCTCGATATTACTATGGTGTCACTTTGACAAAGACAGTGTGGAACTGTTCCGCCACGCACCCGCTATCTACTACCAGTGTCCTGGAAAGTTCTGTCGGGATAGCGGTTTCCACCTGAGCTCCGCATGGGAGGAAGCACTAACAAAGGACCAGTCAGCTCTGATGTGAAACCGACCAAGGCAGCACCAGGACGCAGGACAGGACTCCAGGACGGTCCGACATGCCCCGAGTCCACCCCCCCATCCCCCACCCCATTCACTGTACGCGCTTATCCCTCCCACCCACCAGCACCACCAACGTCCTTGACACCCCATCCAGAGTTGCCCGATTGGCCCAGCCTGGCAGAGATGGCAGAGGAGCCTGCGATCAGCTTCTATTAAGAGACGAACTGTGCAGGAACCCGAAAATTGGCCTGAAGATGACGTGTAGGAAATAACAAATGAACAAAATAAGAGCATATGGGCTATCAGACCAATTGTGTGATTGGATTGAAGAGTTCCTAGATAACGGAACGCAGCGCGTCATTCTCAATGGAGAGAAGTCTTCCGAAGTAAGAGCGATTTCAGGTGTGCCGCAGGGGAGTGTCATAGGACCGTTGCTATTCACAATGTATATAAATGACCTTGTGAATAACATCGGAAGTTCACTGAGGATTTTTGTTGATGATGCTGTAGTATATCGAGAATTTGAACAATGGAAAAGTATACTGAAATGCAGGAGGATCTGCAACGAATTGACGCATGGTGTAGGGAATGGCAATAGAATCTCAATGTAGACAAGTGTAATGTGCTGCGAACACATAGAAAGAAAGATCCTTTATCATTTAGCTACAATATAGCAGGTCACCAACTGGAAGCAGTTAATTCCATAAATTATCTGGGAGTAGGTATTAGGAGTGATTTAAAATGGTATGACCATATAAAATTAATAGCCGGTAAAGCAGATGTCAGACTGATATTCATTGCAAGAATCCTAAGGAAGTGCAGTCCGAAAACAAAGGAAGTAGGTTACAGTACACTTGTTCGCCCACCGCTTGAATACTGCTCACCGGTGTGGGATCCGTACCAGATAGTGTTCATAGAAGAGATAGAGAAGATTCAACGGAGAGCAGCGCGCTTCGTTACAGGACCATTTAGTAATCGCGAAAGCGTTACGGAGTTGACAGATAAACTCCGGTGGAAGACTCTGCAAGAGAAACGCTGAGTAGCTCCGTACGGCCGTTTTGTTGAAGTTTCGAGAATATACCCTCACCGAGGAGTCAAGCAGTATATTGCCCCCTCCTACGTATATCTCGCGAAGAGACCATGAAGATAACATCAAAGAGATTAGAACCCACACAGAAGCTTACCGACAATCTTTCTTTCCACGAACAATGCGACACTGGAATAGAGGGGAGAACCGATAGAGGTATTCAAGGTACCCTCCGCCACACACCGTCAGGTGGCCTGAGGAGTATGGATGTAGATGTAGATGTAGAAATACGTCGAAACTTAGCTGCAGCGCGACGCCTTGAGTAGAGTGATAACCCGAGAAGACTTCATCCATGCGAACAGTCTAATTATCGTGAACGTAACCAAACTGCTTTCAACACTTCCTCGATAATATTGTACGTGAAGCCTCTGAAGTGTCTAGATTATGTTAGTGAGGCGTCGTTGGATTTTTCCCGGGAAGATACGAACAAAACATGGTGGATTTTGAAGGTGACCTTGTAATCATATGGGCAATAGTTTTATGTCCGTCGTATATTTTATGGCGCAGTGTCCAGTGATTATGAAAGAACGTCTTCTAGTTCAAGTGTGAGTACTATCAAGTCGAATTTTTGTAGAATTACGCCAACTTCTCAAACATAATACTGGTGCAGCAAATTTCTCCTATGAATACCTGAACACGCGGCAGAAACCCACTGTTAGTGGGCATTCAAGAAAATGTATAGTATTATCAAGTTTTATTTTCATTTAGCATATACACTTTGCTGTCGTGCACTGACAAAAGCCGCGCGGCCGTCTTGTCACGGTTCGCGCAGTTCCCTCCGTCGGAGGTCCGAGTCGTCCCTCGGGCATGGGTGTGTGTGTGTGTTGTCCTTAGCGTAAGTTAGTTTAAGTTAGATTAAGTAGTGCGTAAGCTTAGGGACCGATGACCTCAGTAGTTTGGTCCCATAAGCCATTACCACAAATTTCCAAATTTTTTTTGCACTAACAAACCATAAAATTTCCCACGTATCGAACAGGATATATACGTTCACTAGGAGAAGTGAACTGACTTTAGATGATGAGACACGTCCGTCCTTCTCTGGTCCGCCTCTCCTCATTTTTTTCTGTTTCTCACACGCAAATCAAATTAATAATTCAATAAACCGCACAGATATCGATCGAAATTTTTTCTGATTTAATAAGAGAATAGTAGCAGGGATTATAAGGTCATATCGCCAAATTTTCATTAACTAACAATATGGGCTTATGTAGATATTTGATTCTACCTATGAGACACAGTTTTGGAGAGCAAGGAGAATACAGCACACGGCCAGAAGCTCGGACGACCCCTGCAGTGTGGACCCCAGCGAGCGCTGGATCAACAGGTAGGTTCGGCAGAATGCATTCAGCACGGCATTTTCTCCAGCTAAGAAAAAAATACTGGCGGCCTCACTTTTTGCTAGGATGGGATCGTACCCAACGTGCCAGCAGACGAGTGACTGACTCTGAACAGCTCTCCCACAGAAAACACGAACTAAATTTATAAGCTCCATTAGCTCGGTAGGCGGTTTAGCTGAAGAGGAATGGACGCAATCAGAAGTTGGAGATAAAAACGTAGGTACAAGAAAAACAAATGCTAGGAAACCGTCAGTAACACAGGAAGTACTTCAGCTGATCGAAGAAAGAAGGAAGTACAAAAACGTTCAGGAAAATTTAGAAATATAGACATACAAGTCACTCAGCAGTGAAATAAACAGGAAATATAGTGCAGCTAAGGCGAAATGGCTACATGAAAAATTCGAAGAAATCGAAAAAGAAATGATAGTCGGAAGAACTGACTCAGAGTACAGAAAAGTTGAAACAACCCCCGGGTCAAACCTTGCATCCAAGGTGCTGGCAAGATTATTACAAAGACGAATGGAAAAGAAAATTGTGGTTCTGTTGGATGATGATCAGTTAGGCTTCAGGAAAGGTAAAGGCACCAGAGAGGCAGTTCTGACGTCGCGGTTGATAATAGAAGCAAGCCTGAAGAGAAATGAAGACATTCTCATAGGGTCTATCGAGGGAAAAAGCATTCAAGAATGTCAAATGGTGCAAGATGTCCGAAATCCTGAGAAAAATAGGGGTAATCTACAGGGAAATACGCCTAATATATAAAATGTACGAGAACCAAGACGGAACAATAAGATTCAGAGACCACGAACGAAGTGCTCGGGTTCAAACAGGTGTAAGAAAGGGATGTCGTCTCTCACCCCCAGTGCTCTATCTTTATATCGTACAACCAATGACGGTATTAAAAGGTCCAGGGGCGTAATTAAAATTCAGGTGAAAGGATATCGCTGATAAGATTTGCTGATGACGTTGGTATCTTCAGTGAAAGTGAAGAAGAATTACAGGGTCTGTTTTATGGAATGAGCAGTCTGATAAATACAGAATGTGGATAAGGAGTAAATCGAAGAGAGACATAAGTACTGAGAAGTAGTAGTAATGAGAATACCGACGAACGTAACATGAGTGTTGGTGATCATCATGTGGATGAACTTTAGGAATTCTGTTGCCTAGATAGCGAAATTACGTAGGAATGAGGACACAAAAAGTAGACTATCACTTACAAAAAGGGCGTTCCTACTATTATCAATGCAAAGGTTCGATCTAGATATAATGGGTATCAGTGAAGTGAAATAGAAAGAAGATAACGATTTCTGGCCAGATGAGTATAGGGTAATATTAACAGCAGCAGAAAATCGTACAACGGGAGGAGCTCTCGTTATGAATAGGAATGTAGGGTAGAGACTGAGTTACTGTGAACACCAAACCAACACCAACTACGATAGTGCAGGTATATACGCCGACGTCGCAAGCGGAAGATGAAAAGACAGAGAAAGAATACGAGGATATTGAATGTGTAATTCAGTATCTAAAGGGAGATGAAAATCTAATAGTCATGGGGGTTTCGAATGCGGTTGTAAGGGAAGGCGTAGAAGACAGTATTACTGGTTAAAATTGTTAAATCTCAGAGTGACCAGATGAATATGATTCCCTAAATACATTGTTTCAAATAAAAAACAAGTGGCGCTAAATAATAGAGCTACAAAGCCAAAATTGATCAGAATGTGCATAGATCTGTCGCAATCAACTGTTACATGTCTGAACTTGATCGCAGTATTATTTTGGTCAAAAATTAGTGTTTTTACGGATAACTGAAGGCGCAAAATATTAGACTAAGAGATTTTAAAAATCTTAAGAAGCTTCAGTATGATATAAAAACATCAACTTTGTGACCCGCATTAAGCTACCTCTAATTATTTTCAAGTAATTTACTGAAAACTAAATTGGGAACAAATATGTTCTTGTTTGCAATAGATTGAATATCACTAAAATTAATGATAGAATGTTATGATTACAGCATTTGATTACATCCATTAAATAATAGAGATATAACAAGTTTCAAGACTTTGATAAAAATAACAATCCATATGAGGACTCTTAAAGAGCTCATTTCCAATTGTCGGTTCCGTTCTAAAAATTCTAGTCGGCAAATTTTATAAGCAGTCGAGCTAAAACTTCTTCTGTAATAAAAGCCAACTTAACTCCATTCATACAAAAATTACGAATATTGTAAACTGATTCATGACAGAACTATGAAATAATATGTTTCCGCGAAAACAGCTATTTAGATGGTGCTACCTGGATGTAGAGCGGATGACGGCGGCTGTTCCGCTCGGTCGTCCGCTGCACCCATATATAAATACAACCAGAGAGGCAGTATAGACACTAACTTTGCACTGAGGTATCACTCTGCCTCGGATGATGTCACATCCAGTCTACTACTAAAGACATGTTTTCGGTACAAACAGGATCTCACGAGGACTGTACACCGTCCTGGATACCTTAGATTTCACGAAAGTAATTGTTTGTGTGCCGCCCGTAATGTTAAGGAAACCGCGTGGGGGGGGGTGTTGAGGTTATTTTCCACTTTTGTGGCGAGCAAAAGACCATTTTAATTGGAACTTGCCGTAGAAGTCGCCTCTGACCTGCACATACTGCTGTTTATATTAGAGACATGATTATTATTATTATTATTATTTCTTTCTTTTCTCAGACATTATGTCTGGTCAAAAATGGAGTGTGACGCGGACCCTGATCAAGCGTGACTTCCTTTTAACTGCACGGTATATGTTATATTGCATTTAGGAACTTTCAGGTAATTGAACATGTATCAATAATTACGGATGTCTGTAGTTGTATATATAAGTTTGGATGTAGCTGTATTGCATTAATGTACTGGTGGATATTGTGTGGTATGACTCCTGTAGTTGATAGTATAATTGGTATAATGTCAACTTTATCCTGATGCCACATGTCCTTGACTTCCTCAGCCAGTTGGATGTATTTTTCAATTTTTTCTCCCGTTTTCTTTTGTATATTTGTTGTATTGGGTATGGATATTTCGATTAGTTGTGTTAATTTCTTCTTTTTATTGGTGAGTATGATGTAAGGTTTGTATGTGGTGTTGTTTTGTCTGTTATAATGGTTCTGTTCCAGTATAATTTGTATTCATCATTCTCCAGTACATTTTGTGGTGCATACTTGTATGTGGGAACGTGTTGTTTTATAAGTTTATGTTGTAAGGCAAGCTGTTGATGTATTATTTTTGCAACATTGTCATGTCTTCTGGGGTATTCTGTATTTGCTAGTATTGTACATCAGCTTGTGATGTTTCTATTTGTTGTTTGCAAAGTCTGCATTTATCTGTAGTGGTATTGGGATCTTTAATAATATGCTTGCTGTAATATCTGGTGTTTATTGTTTGATCCTGTATTGCAATCATGAATCCTTCCATCTCACTGTATATATTGCCTTTTCTTAGCCATGTGTTGGATGCGTTTTGATCAATGTGTGGCTGTGTTAGATGATACGGGTGCTTGCCATGTGGTGTTTTCTTTTTCCAATTTACTTTCTTCGTAACTGTTGATGTTATGTGGTCTAAAGGGTTGTAGATGTGGTTATGAAATTGCAATGGTGTAGCCGATGTATTTATATGAGTGATTGCTTTCTGTATTTTACTAGTTTCTGCTCGTTCTATAAAGAATTTTCTTAAATTGTCTACCTGTCCAAAATGTAGGTTTTTTTATATCGATAAATCCCCTTCCTCCTTCCATTCTGCTTAATGTGAATCTTTCTGTTGCTGAATGTATGTGATGTATTCTATATTTGTGGCATTGTGATCGTGTAAGTGTATTGAGTGCTTCTAGGTCTGTGTTACTCCATTTCACTACTCCAAATGAGTAGGTCAATATTGGTATAGCATAAGTATTTATAGCTTTTGTCTTGTTTCTTGCTGTCAATTCTGTTTTCAGTATTTTTGTTGGTCTTTGTCTATATTTTTCTTTTAGTTCTTCTTTAATATTTGTATTATCTATTCCTATGTTTTGTCTGTATCCTAGATATTTATAGGCATCTGTTTTTTCCATCGCTTCTATGCAGTCGCTGTGGTTATCCAATATGTTATCTTCTTGTTTAGTGTGTTTTCCCTTGACTATGCTATTTTTCTTAGATTTGTCTGTTCCAAAAGCGATATTTATATTATTGCTGAATACTTCCGTTATCTTTAGTAATTGGTTGAGTTGTTGATTTGTTGCTGCCAGTAGTTTTAGATCATCCATGTGTAGCAAATGTGTGATTTTGTGTGGGTATGTTCCAGTAATATTGTATCCATAATTTGTATTATTTAGCATGTTGGATAGTGGGTTCAGAGCAAGGCAGAACCAGAAAGGACTTAATGAGTCTCCTTGGTATATTCCACGATTAATCTGGATTGGCTGTGATGTGATATTATTTGAATTTGTTTGGATATTAAGTGTTGTTTTCCAATTTTTCATTACTATGTTTAGAAACTGTATCAATTTAGGATCTTCTTTGTATATTTCCAATATTTGTAGGAACCATGAGTGGGGTACACTATCAAAAGCTTTTTGGTAATCAATGTATGCGTAGTGTAGCGACCTTTGTTTAGTTTTAGCTTGATATGTCACCTCTGCATCTATCATCAGTTGCTCTTTACATCCTCGTGCTCCTTTGCAACAGTCTTTTTGTTCTTCATTTATAATTTTGTTCTGTGTTGGATGTGTCATTAATTTCTGTGTTATGACTGAAGTTAATATTTTGTATATTGTTGGTAGGCATGTTATGCGGCGATATTTAGCTGAGTTTGCTGTGTCTGCTTGATCTTTAGGTTTCAGATAAGTTATTCCATGTGTAAGTGTATCAGGGAATGTGTATGGGTCTGCAATGTAACTGTTAAATAATTTAGTTAGATGCAAATGTGTTGAGGTGAACTTCTTTAGCCAGAATTTTGCTATTTTATCTTTTCCAGGAGGTTTCCAATTGTGAGTAGAATTAATTGCTTGGGTGACTTCATGTTGCAAAATTATCACTCCAGGCATTTGTGGTATCATCTTGTATGTGTCTGTTTCTGCTTGTACCCACTGTGCATGCCTGTTACTTTGTACCGGGTTTGACCATGTGTTGCTCCAGAAGTGTTCCATGTCTGTTATGTTTGGTGGGTTGTCTATTTTAATGTGTGTGTTATCTATTGTCTGGTAAAATTTCTTTTGGTTTGTGTTGAATGTTTGGTTTTGTTTCCTTCTATTTTCACTTTTTTTGTATCTTCTAAGTCGTTTGGCCAATGCTTGTAATTTCTGCTTCTTTTCATCTAATTGCTCTATCGCTTCTTATTGTGAGATTTTACCTAACCTTTATCGTTTTTTTTTCTGACATTTCATTTCTTATAAATTGTGTTAGCAGTCCGATGTCTTTTCTCAGTTTTTCTATTCTAATCTGTAGCCTGTGTTGCCATGCTGGTTTTGTGGGTTGCTTCTGTGTGTTGGTAGGTTCTGATCTCTGCCTAGTGTGTATATTTAGTGTAGTGAGTGCTCCTATATAAACCAATAGTTATAACTCTTCCATATTTGTGTTTTCATTTATTTTGTTGTGTATGATTGTGTTGATAGTTTTTATTGTTGTTTCGACTTGTGGGTTATTTGGCGGTCTATGCAAGAATGGTCTAATGTCTGTATTTGTGTCTTTGTATTCTATATATGTCAGCTGAAATTTTTCTTCTATATCTAACATGTGTGTCACTTCGTGTTCTATTTGTGCTTGTTCTGGTGGCTGTCTTAAGATTTCGTTTTCCTCTGATTGTTTAATTGATGCGTGTTGTTCTTTGTTTGTTTGCTCTGGGACGTTTGAGTCCATTACTGTATTTTCTTCTTCTTCTGATTTCACATTATTTGTTCCAGTATTTGTTGTACTTGTTGTTTGATGTTTTCTAATTCTGACTGGGGTATCCTGCTATTTTTGATTATTACACGGATCTGATCAGCTAGTCGTTGTTCTGTTAAAAATTTTAATTCTGGGTATCTGGTAATAAATGTTGTGTATACTTGTGATCTGTATCCAGTTGTGTTGGTTCCTAGGTTTGTTGTTTGGTAATAACAGAACATGAGGTGTCGATTAACTTCATCTGACCATCTCATCCTCTGTCTTTGTTTTCATTCTAGAGTGGTTGCAGAAAGCATATCCTGCAAAACACCTCTATTTGGATTTAAATCATTTTCCAGTTGGCTAGCAGTGCCGTTACCGTTGTGGGCGGGCATAGGGTTCAAGCGTCGTCCCCGACCATGACGGCGCTTGTCCGAGGCTTCTTTAGTTCTGCCCTGAACCAACTAATCACACTAAAAGGGGGGTTAACCCTATTAGTGGTTTGTTCTTTTCGTCGCCTTTTACGAGTGGCAGATCATACCGGAGGCCTATTCTTTTCCCGGGCCTCCACGGGGTTTATTATTATTATTATTGTTATTATCAGGAAAATTGCTATTTTACTGAATATATTAATCAGTTAAAACTGAAAACTTTTATATATAACCATAGTTCCTGACCCCGCTGAGTAAACAGAGAGTAGGAACATTTCTTTCATAGTGCACAAGATGAATGTGGACCTGCAGACTGGAAACTATGGTCAGAATGTTCTCCATCGCTTTCTGGCTGACTGCAAAGATAGTTTTCAGGCTCTCATGAAAGACGGCGACGAACGAAAAATCGTAACATATGTAATATTTTTATCAATCCGCCGCCCCACAATTGGAAGACTGGAAACGAAGTGGTTGGATGAAAAAGAGTGTAAGATAGGGATGTAGTCTTCGCCCCCCATATTGTTCGGTCTATACATCGAAGAAGCAATGACGAAAATAAAAAGGATGGTTCAAAAGCGGAATTTGAATATAAGGTGAAACGATATCAGTGACTAGAACCACAGATGACATTGCTATCCTCAGCGAATGTCAAGAAGAATTACAGGACTTCCTGAATGATGTGAACAGTCTAATGACTAAAGAACATGGATTGAGAGTAAATTGAAGATTGACGAAAGTAATGAGAAATTGAAGAAATGAAAACAGCGACAAACTTAACATCAGGACTGATGATCACGTCACTGAGTAGATGAAGTTAAGGAATTCTACTACAATGGGCAGGAAAGTAATCCATGAGGAACGGAGCAGGGAGGACCTCAAAAGCAAACTAGCACTGGCAAAAAGGGCATTCCTGACCAAGAGAAGGCTATCAATGTCAAACACAGGTCTTAACTGGAGCCAAAATTAGTGAGAATGTGCGTATGGAGCACAGCATTTTGTGGTAGTGAAACATGGAACAGGAGAGAATCGAAAGCATTTGAGATGTGGTACTACAGAAAAATTTTGATAATTGGGTGGACTGACAAGGTAAGGGATGAGGAGGTTCTCCGTAGAATCGGTGACTAAAGGAGTATATGGAAAACACTGACAATAAGAAGAGACTGGATGGTAAGACGTGTGTTACAAAGTAAGGGACTAAGTTCCATGCCACTAGAGGGAGCTGTAGAAATTAAAAAGTGTAGAGGAAGAAAGAGACTGGAATACATCCAGCAAATATTAGAGGACGTAGCCTGAAATTGCTACTATGAGATAAAATAGTTGATACAGGAAAGGATTTCGTGGAGGGCCACATCAGACAAGTCAGAAGATTGATAACTCAGAAAGAAAAAGTACCCAGTGAATTCGCAGAAGACGCAATTGAGGGGTCGCATATCTACTGACGCCTGCCTTTCCCCTATGTTGAAATCATGTAAAATTATTACGAAAGTCTTTCTGTGTCGTTTTTTACCAGCAGGTACAGGCGCAACTTGCCAGCACAACGACCGGGGACTTTGGGGATTTCGCCACCCACAGACAAAGAGAAACGTCAGTGGAATAAAAAAAAAGAGTACCGTTTCAACAATTTCCCTTGCGAAACAACCGACCACTGCCTCTTTAAAACCATATGAAGAAGACCCAAGGCCCAGAATTATCAGAACAGAGCATGACCAACATAATTACTATCAAGTTTCAGTATAAAGAAAGCAAAATATCAGTGGTTCAGTAATCTCTAAGACATTTTGCACAAAAACTTAGCTGATGTTAGACTCGAGCAATCTAGAGGTTAGTTTGACATCAATCTATAGGTAAGCAATGAAAATTAGAATGGAAATTCGTAGAGAACGTAGTATTCCTGACTTTTATTTAGCCTCTATGCAGTTTTGGGATCAGCACGGAATGGACAGTCATCCTATATGAAAATAGCAAATCTGTCACGTCTGTGGCCTGCATCACTATGCGGTAATTTGTGGGCGACGATGCGAGCGGATGGTGGTACCTGGAGTGAAGGAGGACGGAAGAATAATCTTTTGGGAGATGCTGCTGCGCATATGATATCAATTCATATGCAGAAGAAAATTTGTATAACTCCCACCTTGCACAACCATTTCAGACTTCCTTGACTATCTGCGTGAGAGGTTTGTGTGGCGTAATTTTGATAATGGTGGATTTCCTGTATATCGCACCTTACAAGGGATAACGTGTCTCCTTCCCGCCATTGCTATTCAGCACAATAGAAAGTTACATTTGTAAAAGAAAAACAAATAAAAGTTTACGGGAGCTTTCGTATCAACTGTTGAAACTGACCTACCAGAACCGTATTAATACCCAGCTGTGGGGAAAGGGTGGCAGTACATTGTAGCACACACAGTGAAACGCACAAACGTATTTTACAGAAAACACGGAAAGAACACATTGCTCTTCTACAGCTAGAGTAATTTTAAAAGGCCTAAACAGAATTGAAAGGTTGTTGTAAGAGGCTGGCATGGTAAGTCTGCTAAAAAAAGCAAGAAATAAAGGCTGTTCAGTAAGCAACTCATCTTACTCCACGACACAGTCCCCTTTGAGAGATATGCACCTGGTCCAGCAATCTTCCACTTTCTTCATCCTATCGGAAAAATAGTTTATCTCAAACTCTACAAAATATTTATTGATTGCAAGTATCTTTTACTCATTTGATGAAAATTTCTTTCCAGAAAGCCAAAGTTTCATCTTAGGGAACAGGAAGAATGCGCTGGTGAATAGTATGGAAGCTAAATTAATGCATTTTCGCCATTGTAATCGATGATGTGTAGGATGGTGAATTATCTTCGTGAAGAGGCACTTTATGCATACCAACCTCGGTCTTTTTTCAACCAACGCGCAAGTTTTAAACGATCCAACAATGAGGCATAACAGGATCCATTTATGTTAATGTCCATTCTTATGACTGTCTTGACTCTAGTCTGTAATGATGGATCGAGGTTTAAACATCGCCAGTGATTGTGTTGAACTGTTGTGCAGGATGCGCCTTTGGAAAATCGCGGCACCCACCTCGCATAGAGTTTCTTTATATCCAATTCTCCATGCATGATATTTTGCAGCCGCTCAGTTGAGATGCCTACAGTCTCAGCAGTCTCTCGACGAATTTCTGTTTGGCGATCTTACATTACCATATCATGGATTTTGTCAATGATTTTCTCAATTGGACGAGCGAAGCGTGCTTCGTCTTCTGTATCTGTCCGACCACGTTAAAATTCACTAACTGCAAAAGTAAATGGTCTTCATTGCTGGTGTAGAGACCACACGAACTTCATCCAATTCTGTTTAGGTTTGTGCGGTAGTCCAACACTTCAAATGAAAATATTTAACAACAGCACGAATCTCTGTTTTCGCTGTCGACACACTAACCAATTGAGAAAGTTATTAGAAATGAGTTATGTGCTGTACATTGTTGAAATTCTTTATAGGACCATTGGAGAATAATCAAGCTTAACAGTCGTGAAGGTGCAACAAAAATGTCAGTTGTTTCATGGGACTTTACCAGACTTCTGAAACCACCCTCATATAACTAAGGGAAGACAATGACAGTATAGGTTCACCTCATGGAAAAAACTGTCCACATGTTGAAGCGGAGCCGTCGATCGATACGGATTGAGAGCGACTGCGTTCAAATGGTTCAAATGGCTAAAAGCGCTATGAGACTTTTCACCTGAGGTCATCAGTCCCCTAGACTTAGAACTGCTTAAACCTAACTAACCTAAGGACATCGCACACATCCATACTCGAGGCAGGATTCGAACCTGCGACCGTAGCAGCAACGCGGTTCCGGACTGAAGCGCCTGGAACCGCTAGGCCACAGCGGCCGGTAGCGACTGCGTAACTGCCCTGTCAACAACGAGTGGCTGGCGCCTATACTTCTTCGCCGTTAAAACTTGTGTGCCAAGTGACCCTCAAACCGCCTGGGTCAGGATACCAGTTCTAGCTGTGACGAACTAAAGGAACAATCCACAACTGCTGCCTTGCACATGCCAAGGGTAAACTACCCCTACAGTTGGATAAACGTGCCAATAGCACCGGCTGCGTCTTGTGTGCTACACCCTTTGCACTGGTCTGTCGGGAATGCGGGAGACCGGACAGATTTGCGCGACCTTGTTGTTATGATCACAGACGCCTCGCCCAACGACTCTTGACCGTGGCGGTTTCTTGAGGGCGCGCCCGTGGCCCTACTGGCGCCACTCGTGCGGACGTTCCATCGATTCTGGCTCTTGTCGCACCATCTTTGCCGGCCTATGTGCTCCCTCTGGGGCTATGTGGTGCTGAGTGGCGTGTCGGACACGGAGCTGGACGGGTGTGCTTGAGTACTCGGCGTCCTGGCGATTGCACCAAGTTAACACGTTGACTATTGGGCTATGGGGAGCGCGTTTTCCTGCAGCGTTGAGCGTTGCTACCGGCGAGTTTATTGGGGGAAGAAGCGGCTCTCGTCGTACGCAACCTGGTTACAACGTGCCTCAGTCAATCGTGGTGTGCCAAATACACCGAGATGTATTGAATACCTTGTTAGTAGCCTCGAGCAGAAGGGCAATATTATCCCTTGCCTACCTTGACTCCTGGAGCTATTGACCTCCTTGGAATTTTTTTGAAATTATCTGTGAAGACTGTTTACAAAGTACAGTAGTGTACTGTACTTTCAGTGACCCCTTTGGGGCTACGTGTCTCAATCTGGAGGTTTCCGTATACGCGAAGGTAGTATTTTGCAATGTTAATCTTGTACTTGAAACCATGGTTTGTTACTATTGACTTTTTGAAATTACTGATTGCATTTATTTTGGTTATAGACCTCATGGTCCTTCCTGTGGCAAGTTATTGGATTTGTCATGCAAGTACAGTCGTGTGCTTTCAGCCTAAAGGTATGCACATGTGTTTCATGTGTGTGTGTGTGTGTGTGTGTGTGTGTGTGTGTGTGTACGTGCTTTGGTTTGATGAGGAGCCTTTCGGATTATAAATGTACAGTTTAACGGGCCATCTGCCGTTTGGTGCGTATGCCAATTGCAGTGTCCATTAGCCCCCAAAGAGGACCCAGCGAAGGTACACCTTGATTTTTTAAATCTTTTTTGAACTATTACGTAGTTATACTTATGAATGACAATGTACATTACTTCTTGTTATTGCTGGGAACTTGCAGTGCTGTGAGCGGGCCGCTCCCCTACTGAAGTTGTAATAGTCGATTAGTCAATTGCCCGTTTACGTATCATTGTGTTTTTTAATTTTATCAAAACTTGTTCGCTGTTTGTTGTCTGGTATATGTTGACAGACTTTTATCGGCAGCGGCTAAAGCGTTGGTGTTCTGTTGGTCCGGGGCAGGGACGCGTTTTCCTTCGACTTCGGCGGCCTTTCTGTCATCGCAGGAGATCTAAGTGTTGACAGTTCACACGCGATTTTGCGGATCTCCCGTTCCAACCTCAAGCTGAGTAGTTTGTTGTTATTCTTTTGGTATTGTGTTACGACGTGGGTGTCGTCGGATTACGAAGTCAGTATTTCTGTTATAGTAAAGCCCTTGTGGGCGTGTGAAGAAAGTCTTTGGGCAAACTGAGCACTGAGTTTCTTGATCTCTTTAAAAAATTAAGGGTTTAATTGTCATTATCATCTTAATTGTGTTTTAGCGGCCAGGTGGTTTATTTAAGTACTTAACGTGACCTTTGTGGAATGTGCTTGTGGCCGATTGGCGAAGCACTTCGGTTTTACATGTGGATAGCGTTTGGCCACTTGGCCGTATCTTGTCATATGAAAGCAGAATAACCAGTGGAGATGTTTGCATTTTAATGCTTTTTATGTAATGTTTGTTGAACTTTTATTCAAGACCTGTTGTGGGATTACCCCGCAATTGTTAAGTAGTTGAGGCGACAGAGTGCAGCTGCAGGTTTATTTAATTGATTAACTATTAGTTGTCGGGCCACCACTGTTTTGCACAGTTGACATTTTGTAAGTTTATCTATAATGCAAGTGTTATACACTGTGAGTTTAATTTAAAAATCTTAATTATTTGTATGTATTCCGCTAGAATCATGGTGAGAGTCCGTTGACTCATGATTGAATTGTTATTAAATAAAAGTTTTTTGTGTGGTAATAGTAAATGACGCATCAAACTTGGCCACCCTCCCATGTGTTTTCCTTAATCCGTAGCCTTGTTCGTGGGCTCATTTAGTGTCACAGACTCACAATGATTTTGTTCAGTGCCAGGTCTCCGTAGACAATCTGCAAGAGACTATGAATATCTGTGAAGCTCTGGTTTTCCGCCAGAGGAACTCAATGACAGCTCTATGCTGGGAACGAACCTCCGCTATAGACTCCATTTTGAAGGCTACGTATAGCGCTACCAATTATGGAACTCCAAGAAACTACAGGGGCTGAAGCGGGAATATTCCACGATGTCCGACAATAGGTACCGCACTCATTTAACGGAAATTGGCCAAGACGGAAAAAATGCGTTTATTTTTATGTGTTTGTTCCATTTTAAATCACTTTGTAAGTATGCAGTCAGCAATCAAATGTATGTAATGTCTTCCAGTGTTTCTTTTCGGCGCGTAATCATACAGTGACAGGTCTTTCCGCCTATTGTGTTATTGTGTTTAGGGTTGACTGCCATTCCTGTACCATGTGTCAGTTCTCTTAGTCTTCTTGCATTTATCTGTAATGTTCTTGTGTTGTGATTTTTCAACGTACAGCAACATCATCCTTGAACAACCTCATAGAGCTCTCGTCATAACGTAAGCCATTTCCTTACATTATGAATAGTAACAGTTCTATAATACTATCTTGGCGTGGATGCTTTTGCGTCTGAATTTTTCTGTCCGTTAAGAATGGCATGTCGTGTTCTGATTCTTATGAGCTCTTCAATAAAATCACAAAGCTCGGTTGCTATTCTGAACTCTCGTATTTTGTTCAGAAGATGAACGAGAGGAGCTACATCAGTTGATTCCCAGAAATCCCACACTGAGCCTAATGAACAAAATACGAGCATACGGAATATCAGATCAGCTGTATGGTTACACTGAAAAGTTTCTAGCAAACAATATGCAGCGTGCCATTCTCGACGGAGAGAAGTCTTAAGACGTAAAAGTGTATTCGGGCGTGCCCCAAGGGAGTGTTGCAGGACCTTTACTTTTCAGAGTATATATGAATGTCACGGTAGGTAAGGGCGGAGGGTCCTCGAGGCTTCTCGCAGATGATGTTGCTGCATACAGAGATATCGCAAAGCTAGAGAACTGTAACGAAATGCAGGAAAAACTGCAGAGCATCTACGCTAGGTGCAATAACTGGCAGTTGACCTTCAACATAAACAAATCTATGGTATTGCGACTATATAGAGAGAAACGTAATAAAACGTGAATGTAAAATTTTCATCCAGACTTCTACGTCAGACTGACTTCGGCATTATAGGCCTACAGTTATGTGGTCTGTGAGACAACCCTTCTTGGAAACACAGCCTACGGTAGACTGCTATTGACCTAACTCTCACAAGACTGTAGCGGATGCAGTAGTGGTTAATGTGAAGTGCTTTCATCTAAATGAATGCCGATGATCATAAGCATAATCTTAAGATCAAGCTAGGATAAATTACGGTGATGTCAGGAGCACATGACAGCCCCAAAACGGCCCAGAAGCAGGAATATCATACAACAAACAATTTTCTCTTCATTTTCAAGCACGGAAGCGGTCAAGAAATCTTGAGTACGTCAGCACTGGAAGAGTGTGCGAATTCAAAAATGCAGCCAAGCTATCAAATTGCTTTAACAGAAAAAAATCTGCTGAAGTGCCTTTCGACTTCGGTAAGAATACTTAGAAAAAATGGTTCAAATGGCTCTGAGCACTATGGGACTCAACTGCTGTGGTCATCAGTCCCCTAGAACTTAGAACTACTTAAACCTAACTAACCTAAGGACATCACACACATCCATGCCCGAGGCAGGATTCGAACCTGCGACCGTAGCGGTCGCGCGGTTCCAAACTGTAGCGCCTAGAACCGCTCGGCCACCCCCACCGGCAATACTTAGAAGCTCACAATAAACGCCAGTACAATAAGATTCAATAGTCTTAATCCCTTGATTGAGAAATTAAAAAAGATATTGTTTACAATTTGATACAAACATTATACAGTCTTTTATTTTTAAACTCCATTGTTGTCTTCACCAAAAAAAGTATGACGTTTCAGGAGAGATGGCTACTTGATAATCCGGCACGAGACACGTGATATTATATACCTAATAAGTTTCAGGTAACTCCTGTGAATTAGTAGCCGAAGCAGCGATAAAATGTTAGCTGAGAACAACGAGCACCAAAATCTCAATGCGGCGTTTAGTTAGATACGAATTTAATCCTTATTTGTTTCTGAAAATGTAAATATAAATTCCAATAAGTAATTATCCTTTTTACAGGTAAAGAATGGCGCTCTGTGTATGGGAACAACGCTGTTATGCTCATAGCTAACCATGACAATCAGAGAGGTAACGGAGGTGGAGAGCGCCAAGTTGTACAAGGTATCCCGCTCTTTTGTGACTTGCCAGTATTGCTCGGCTTAATTTGCAGTTGATTCATTTTGAAGAGATATGTTTTCTGTCTAGAAGATTCATTATCATCTCGATAAATATATATCGTTTTATTTTCTTGCTTTTATGGAATGAATCAACGATTGTAATGCCCATAACAACTGATTACAAGTATCTCACACTTCATCTACCCATCCTAGTAATATTATAAGCCGTATGGAATAGTGAAACCGGCCGTTGCGGCCGAGCGTTTCTAGGCGCTTCAGCCTGGAACCGCGCGACCGCTACGGTCGCAGGTTCGAATCCTGGTTCGGGCATGGATGTGTGTGATGTCCTTAGGTTAGTTAGGTTTAAGTAGTTCTAAGTTATAGGGGACTGGTGACCTCAGTTGTTAAGTCCCATAGTGCTCAGAGCCATTTGAACCATTTGAATAGTGAATTCTGTAAAAGGCAATATGAAATACGTAAAAAGGTTGATTTGAGAAGCGCAGTGCTTAACAAGATATATTATTTTTTTAAATTGTTGTCAGGATATTTCGTCGGACAGATTGGAATGTCTATTGCTCTAGTACATAGTAGCTGGCATGCATCTCCCGTTGTGGTGCTAGAAATGTGTCAGCTGCAGCGGCCAGTGATCATAAATATCTAAACTTATAAGAGATCCAAAGAAAAACAATTATGGTGCATTTATGGATGCTCATTATCAGGAACTGTACACCAACCATAAAAAGATTGTTTTTAATGAAATGTAAGAAGAGCCTGAAGGCCAAATCGCTCGCGAACTCCTTCTGAGTGTTGTACGTGTTATTAGTTATAATGTTACAAAACATGAATTCTATACAATGCAGTTCTATGCAATTTTCACGCATACTGTGTAAATATAATAGGCTAAGTACCTAAAAAATTTATTCCAGCAAGGATAAATTAAAAAATGTTCCAAAATTGTCAAAAGTTCTACATATTTGTGGCTCATTTAACATGGACGTGAGAAACGTACATTATACGCAAGCATCTCAGTCACCGGACAGCCGCGCAAGAGAAGCATGCCGCTTCTAGGATTCAGGGAGACGTGCACCCTTCGGATTAACGATGAGGGCTAGTGTGCTGGCCAGCCTGAATGGGGTTTCTAGGCCGTTTCCTACATTCGACGAGGTGATACTGGGCAGATACCCAGGTCGTCCCTCAATTAAGCGATTCGCAAAGATTCAGAAAAACTTCGCACACTTTCACACTAGACGCAGACAGTTGGGTTGCACAAATTCCGTCTCAGAGAGAGAGAGAGAGAGAGTGATAGAGGGGGTGGGGGATGTGGGCTGGGGACAGCAACCGCCTTCTACCACAAACATTGCCAAATCCAGTAATTAATCAATTAACTTGCCACCCCTGAAGACACGGGATAAATGCGAGGAAAAAGAAGAAAGATTGAAGCATATCAGTACTGGATGAAATATATTTATATTATTTTGTTTTTGACAGATATTCTAAAATCACAAAGATCTATAAACGTTGAGTTAACGGAATGAATATCCTATAAGTTCTAAACGTCTCCATCATTTTTTTAAGCCGAAACTGCTGAATTGTAGCAAGCGAAGAGTAGGTTTCATATCCTAAGCCACTGTGTTGCGTTTGAAAACATGGAATATTAAATTAAGGACGTGTCATGATGGGTTTACTAGATAATGTTTGCAGACGGCAAGCGCTTCCGTGCTGGTGGCTGTATGGCTTTCACCGAGCGATGTCAATTTACGAGTTCTCCACTGGAAGAGAAGGACCTCCACCTTCAACTCTGATGCATCCCGCTACCGTCCATAGGTGTGTGAACACCTCTGGAGGCAGATATAAACGATAGTCTGCTTTGGAAATGCAGCTGCACCTAAGCATAAACTACACTGAAGAGCCAAAGAAACTGCTATACTGCTTAATATCGGGTACGGCCCCCTCGAGCAGGCAGCGATGCCGCAGCACGACGTGGCATGCACTCGACTAATTTCGGAAGCAGTGCTGGAGGGAACTGAAACCATGAATCCTGCAGTGCTCTGCATAAATCCGTAAGAGTATGAGGGGGTGGAGATCTCTTCTGAAGAGCAAGTTGAAACGAATCTCAGATGCGCTTAATAATGCTCACATCTGGGGAGTTGGATGGCCAGCAGAAGTGTTTAAACTCATATGAGTGTCTCTGGAGCCATTCTGTAGCAATTCTGGACGTGTTGTGTGTCGCATTGTCCTGCTGGAATTGTCCAAGTCCGTACGAATGCACAAGGGACATGAATGGATGCATGTGATCAGACAGGATGCTTACGTACGTGTCACTTTACAGAGTCGTATTTAGACGTACCAGGGGTCCCATATCACCCAAATGCACACGCCCCACACCATTACGGAGCCTCCACCAGCTTGAACAGTCCCCTGTAGACATCCAGGGTCCATCGATTTATGAAGTTGTCTCCATACCCGTACACGTCCATCCGCTCGATACAATTTGAAACGAGACTCGTCCGACCAGGCATAATGTTTCCAGTCATCAACGCTTCAGTCTTGGTGTTGACGGGCCCAGGCGAGGCGTAAAGATTTGTGTCGTGCAGTCAACAAGGGCATACTAGTGGGCCTCGGCTCTGAAGGCGCATAAAGATGATAATTCGTTGAATTGTTAGCACGCTGCCACTTACTGATGGCCCATCACTGAAATCTGCAGCAATTTGCGGAAGGGTTGCATTTCTGTCACACTGAACGATTCTCTTCAGTCGTCGTTGGTTCCGTTGTTGTACGATATTTTTCCGGCGGCGCGATGTCGTTGATTTGATGTTTCACACTCGTGAAATGGTCGTACGGGAAAATCTCCACTTCATCGCTACCTCGGAGATGCTGTGTCCCATTGCTCATGCACCGACTATGACAACAAGTTCCAACTTATTTAAATCTTGACAATTGGCCATTGTAGCAATAGTAACTGATCTAACAACCGCGCCAGACGCTTGTTGTCTTATACAGGCGTTCCGACCACAGCACCGTATTCCGCCTGTTTTCATATCTCTGTATTTGAATATGCATGCACATACCAGTTTCTGCGGTGCTTCAGTGTGTCACGTCTGTTTGGAAAGGTTTATTCGTATTTTACCACTTAGGCACCTCACTTTCATAATTTTTTTACCTGTGCAACGTGTGACTATTCATGGTATGTGGCTCTGGGGTGTACGCATGAAGTGAACTGCCGTGCTCATGTTGTTGACTATTAAACGCACAAAGCAACAGGATTTAGCCCTCTTCATAGGCACACGAAACAGTTGTAATAGTAACCTGCCCCTCCCGTACTCAAACAGTACTCTCATTCGCTTCAGAATGAAGTAGGATTTATATTTCAGCACTGCTCTGTGTTCTACAAGTACAGTGAACACTGTTCAGTTTTTCCACAGAAAACTATGATCCATTTTATGCAGCAGAAATTTTGGCAAGCGACCATATTCGCCTTCTTTTTCACATTCAGTTCACCACTCACTCCCACACTCACTTGTCCACCGCTTTAAGTGGCTCATACTCACCCGCTCCCACTTGCCCATTTCTATCATTCATTTATCACAGTTCTTTGTCATTATCTCTTTGTGTCTCTGCGTCAGTGTCCCCTGTGTTGCAGCCACTGTCTCCTTCGTTCAGTTCTACTACTACTGTCTCTAGTGTTAAAAGGTTTTTTGCTTTTCACATTTAACCAAATATAACATTGATGATGATAATTTATGGCAATGTTTGCCGACAACATAAAGAATGCAACCTTTTAACACTAGATTGCGTACTCACGGCAGTTCTCCTTGGCCGTTTTTTGGTACGACTTGGAAAGAGAGAAAAATTAATGAATGATCGCCGATGCGTCGGTTCTCGATTGTGTTCAGGAGACGTACAGATTGATTGCGCGAAAATAGTTTCTCAAATGACCTCTTAACCCGGATTGCTTTCACGCAATCAGACTCTTGAATGAAATTACCTAAGGGACCTATTTGAATAATAATAAGGAAAATTAGAAATGAATGCAAAACAGTGAAATTTTGTAAAAAAGGTTGTCAGATCGGAAATTGAACACATTAATGGTCTCCCAAATACAATCGAGACACCGCGATAAAGAGCGAACCTGTAACAAAGTTCATTTAAACATAAACATTATTTGTGGTTAATTTAACGAAAAGAATAAGCATAGATTTTCTGTACAGTGAAGCATCAATATATTCTCAAAGAAGAAAGGCGTTAAACTATAAACATTCACAAATTTACAATGAATACAAAACTTACATTTTTATGTTTTTCTCCTACATGGAGCAGTCCAACAATCGCTGCTTTGGTATGTGTGATATTTTGTAAAAATTAAATGTCCGGGCGTGCGCGTATTTTTTATGGTCACAAGGTTTACAAAAGCGTTTTTTTTTTCTTCTTGGTGATAACGTGGTTTTTCACACTAAATGTAATATAACTTGTAGCGGTGCTACACAGCACGTCTTAACAAGTCGGCGACCAAACATCAAAGGTAATGAAGTACATGTTAACATATCGGCGACCAGAAGTACAACTAACTATAAAGACTCTAGAATTTTCCTAACGAATGACAAATTGTTCTTTCTTCTGTTTCGCAGCTTCTTGCTATCAAGCGCTGCGGCAATGATTTTAAATATCTGCGCCCAGCGAGTCATAGTGTTTAAAAGTACTTTTTAAACGCTGGCCGCGCGTCTTGGTATAGGCGCACGTTATAAACAGATTTCGTTTCTTTACTCTCGCGTTGTCATCCTTAGTATCATTACAAACTACAGCTCGGTGGCTGTCCTTTTCTCATATGCAAAATGTCTGAAATCCAATAATATCACATGTCTCCTCTCACTGTCACTGTCTCCCTCTTGGTGCCTCTTACTTCTAATATCGATTAATTCCTTCCCAATACTGTTGACTCTTCTCACTGTCACTGTCTAAGTCTTCCTTGATGTCATTGTCATAGACTCTGTCACTCATTATCACTGATTCACACCCATTTTCACTTTCCACTTGTCTTTATTCCTCTCCCAAAGGCATTGCCTCCTTCCCTTCTTTCCTAGCAATGTTAACTGCGTTCCACAGCCACTGTCTTTTTCTCATACTGCTATTGTCTCTTTCGCTCTTTCTATACAACAACCACTGTCTGCTGTCTTCCACAAACATTGCCTTCCTGTCATTTTCTCACTGCCACTGTCTCCTTCACTCTTTGCGTAAAATAGTGTGGATATATTCTCATGCCAAAAGTTTCGCGAAAATTTTTTAAGTTGCTGAGGAAGGTAAAATAATGCGGCTTGTATCCCACTTTTCAGAGAAAGTCTTCTAAGCTACAGCATATTCGCCTTTCTTTGTGCTCCGATAGAACTATTCTTCCGATGGTTCCGTTTTCCCTGCAACGGTATGCCATGTCTCTCATATGAAAACAACTTTATGTGTCAGTAAAATGTTGAAAGTTTACTTAGGTGAAACTGAAATCACGCAAAACTAATTTTACATATCAGACCGCATTTTACGAGCACAGAAATTCTGCACTTACTTCAGTACAATAACATGAGGTTCCCAGAACCCGTCTGATGAAATCTAAGACTCTTTACAGCAACTTTCTATGTGCTACGCCCGTTTGCAAACTAAGTTTTCCCCCCACATCGGATTTTACTTGCGTGTTCCACTCGTGCTAGTAGGGTAACTTTGAACCTCTGTATCTCGAAAACGGATAAAGATATCAAAACAATTTTCAAGTTTGTTCGAGATCGGGATCTTAAGAACATATTATAAAAATCATAGCTATTTGCTGCACGTAATCGTCTAGAAATCAGCTGTTCGGTTTTGGTACTCAAAAACCTTGTTTTTGGATGTTTCTCAATTACGGATAAAGATATTTGGAAACGGAAAACTGTCACTTCTAGCTAAGTACCTAGTGAATATACTTCTAAAATTTGAGCAGTTTGGTGCTGTTAGTTATTTAGATATCGGGTGCCGACTGCAAAAAAATGGTGAAAAACTATTTTCTCGAATTCTCTCAGGAACCACCCATGAGCGAAGTGGTGCCTCCATAAGTTCCTTAAGGCGCACCATGGATCACATATAATGCAAAAAGAATCAACCTATTTGTTCCATTTGCCAAAGCCGAAGAAAGTGTACAATTTTCATATTTTGACCCTGTACTGTAGTTACAGTAAGACTCGTTCTGCTGGGCAAACAAATGGTCCCTAGTCCAAGGGCTACTCAAAACAATTGTCCTCAACTTTCTGTCACCAATAACACTCGAGGTATGAGCCCCGGAAAAATTATGATCTTACCTGCAGCATTGTGGAACGTAACTGTTGCTTATGCTGTCGCATGCGTACCGAATGTCTGCAAGGAAAGCGTAATAAAGGAAGTACCCTTATGCAGTCATTAGATTCATTAAGTTTCAAAAATAGATTATGCCACCAATGCAGATCTTTACCGATAAAGGATCGAATATCATGCGACAGTCGTCGGAACGGCCAAGGCCGTAATGCATTCCCAGGATTATCTCGTCATTCTGGAAAACACAATGACTCAACACAAACACACATCCGTTCTTGGCGTCTCTGTCCAGCCCTACGTGCAGTTTGTTTTTCCCCGCCACGATGACATCTACCAGCAGGACGACGCAATGCTTCACACAGCTCACAGTGTATGTGCGTGGCTTGAAGAGCACCAGGTTGAGTTTACTGTACACTCCTGGCCACCAAATTCCTTGGGTTTAAACCCAATCGAAAATCTGTGAGACCATCTAGACAGGGCTGTTTGCTCCATGGATCCACATCCGAGAACCCTAACACAACTGGTCATGGCATGACTCCACATTTAGGCTAAAATGAACAGCCGAATCGCAATAAAATTTCTTTATTAATCGGTTTCGGCTTTGTCTAAGCCATCTTCAGAATTTTTGGCCGCCTGCGCCTGGTGCTTGCGGCTTCTCAGATTTCTTGTGATGCCCCTATCGTACACACGGTACTGTGTGCGGACCCATTAAGGTGAATGGACAGAGTACCTTCGCCCCCGAAAACATTATGTACCGTACACAGTTTTTTTCTGCAGTGCTGGTACTCATAGAAATCCATGCTCTACGGTATCGTAGCAAGCCGCTAGACCAGCCAAAATAAAATGGTGCAGCTGATTGGTTAAGTGGAGCATAGTACGCGGTAGGTAGTTTTCGGCATGTGAAGGGCAACAATGCTGCAACAATCCCAGATGAGTATGCGCAAGTGTGGGGCAACAGTGCACTACCATACGACACGATGCTATATTGTAGTGCCTGTGTTACTGTAATTACGATGCAGAGTTCCTTTGGAAATGAATGCATGTCCAAAGGAACAGGCTCTGCGGCGACTATAGCCGTTACGAAATACATTAGACGTATATGTTATTACGAATAAGGACAACCATCAACAGGCATGTCAGAAGGAACTTTGCATAGTAATCAGAACAACAGAGGCACTGCAATATAGCATTTATACATAATGGATGTACGAGTACGGGTCATAGACGCATGGTTGACGACATATCGATGTTTAGAGCTGACGGTGAGTTGTGCACGGATGTCCATATGGTAAGGTGACCTCTCGCGATAAGCAGGACGCCCGGGTTCGAGTCCCGATCCGACACAAATTTTTACTGTCGTCATTCCATTTTACAGCTGTAATTGACCTTATTCCCAATTGCGAATTCATTTAATCTATACGACACAATGGGTGGGTGGTGGGGTGTAGGTTTTCGGAGCTGCCATGGCGTGGTGCTAACAGATGATTCTCCTGAAGGACAAAGCGTCAATGGGATTTTCTATTATAACTCTCCTCACGACAGACTGACCAGCTGAAGAGTCTTGAATATCTGTCAGAGGTGGTGTTTTTCCTCCACGGCGCCCCAGGTAAATCCGTACCGGAGTCAGTCATGCTGCTTCTTTGGGCTATAAAATTTGGATTCCCCCATATTCTCCTGACGTGACACCTAATGATTTCTTCCTCTTTCCTCGGATGGAGCAACCACTGGGTTACGGAAATTTCCCGAATGTCGATGGGATGATTTTCGAAATTGAACATTTCCTGAAAAGCTAAAATGCGGACTTCTACGAACAGTGTACACGCAGTGTCGTCCATCGTCGGGAAAAATGTGTTGCACTGGTGAATGTGTCGCGGATGATTGTGACCGTTACTGATATTACTGTCGCAGCTTTAGATTTTCGGGACGGTAATTAAAACTTTATGACAATCCCTGTTACATCATATACAAGTACTAGTAATAGTGACATACAAATTACACTGAATAAGCACATTAATATTCTTAACAATTAGCAGATACATGCAAAACTAAACTCGGTTAAAGCTTTACAAACTGTTACTCTGTCAAATCTGTTGCGTCATAGACGGGGAACAAGAAGCACGAAACGTATGTGCAGAGCACGAAGATGAGTTTTCTATGAATGGCCTAGGTATGTCTAATGAGCACAAGCTATGGATTGAGGATAAACCGAAGAAAGACTGAAGTAATGAGGTGCAGCAAAAATGACAACAGCGAGAAACTTAACATCTGGTGATCACGAAGTAGATGAAGTTAGGAGGACATAAAAAGCGAACTAGCCCAAACAAGGAACGCATTCTTTACCAGAACAAGTCTGCTAGAGTCAAATATCGGCCTTCATTTGAGGAAGCAGTTTCTGAGATTGTACCACAACATTGTATGAAAGTGAATGATAGACTTTCGGGAAACCGTAAAATGAGAGAATCGAAACATTTCAGATATGGTGTTATAGAAGGATGATGGAAAATGGGTAGACTGACAAAATAAGAAATGAAGTTTTGAGGAGAATCGGCGGAGAGCGTAACATTAGGAATACATGGACAACAAGAACAGACATGATCTGTTTCTCGCCGTATTTCCGGTGTAATTAGTTTTCCGTGACGTTTCACGCTTGCAGTGGGCCAGATGTCGACATCATCTTTCTGCTAGTCCAAAACCTTCTCCAATCGGGGACAGGATGATGGGGTCCGCGTTAAGACATCAAGAAATAACTTCCATTATAAATGAGGGAGTTGTAAAAAGTAAAAATGTAGGGGAAGACAGAGATTGGAATATACACCACTGGCCATTAAAATTGCTACACCATGAAGAAATGCAGATGATTAACGGGTATTCATTGGACAAATATATTATACTAGAACTGACATGTGACTATATTTTCACGCAATTCGGGTGCATAGATCCTGAGAAATCAGTGACCAGGACAACCACCTCTGGCCGTAATAACGGCCTTGATACGCCTGGGCATTGAGTCAAACAGAGCTTGGATGACGTATACGGGTACAGTTGGGCATGCAGCTTCAACACGATACCACAGTTCATCAAGAGTAGTGACTGGCGTATTGTGACGAGCCAATTGCTCGGACACCATTGACCAGACGTTTTCAGTTGGTGAGAGATCTGGAGAATGTGCTGGACAGGGCAACAGTCGAACATTTACTGTTTCCAGAAAGGCCCGTACAGGACCTGCAACATGCGGTCGTGCATTATCCTGCTGCAATGTAGGGTTTCGCAGGGACCGAATGAAGGGTAGAGCCACGGGTCGTAACACATCTAAAATGTAACGTCCACTGTTCAAAGTGCCGTCAGTGCGAACGAGAGGTGACCGAGACGTGCAACCAATGGCACCCCATACCATCACGCCGGGTGATACGCCAGTGTGGCGATGACGAAGACACGCTTCCAATGTACGTTCACCGCGATGTCGCCAAATACGGATGCGACCATCATAATGCTGTAAACAGAACCTGGATTCATCCGAAAAAATGACGTTTTGCCATTCGTGCACGCAGGTTCGTCGTTGAGTACACCATCGCAGGTGCCCCTGTCTGTGATGCAGCGTCAACCGCAGCCATGGTCTCCGAGCTCATACACTCCTGGAAATTGAAATAAGAACACCGTGAATTCATTGTCCCAGGAAGGGGAAACTTTATTGACACATTCCTGGGGTCAGATACATCACATGATCACACTGACAGAACCACAGGCACATAGACACAGGCAACAGAGCATGCACAATGTCGGCACTAGTACAGTGTATATCCACCTTTCGCAGCAATGCAGGCTGCTATTCTCCCATGGAGACGATCGTAGAGATGCTGGATGTAGTCCTGTGGAACGGCTTGCCATGCCATTTCCACCTGGCGCCTCAGTTGGACCAGCGTTCGTGCTGGACGTGCAGACCGCGTGAGACGACGCTTCATCCAGTCCCAAACATGCTCAATGGGGGACAGATCCGGAGATCTTGCTGGCCAGGGTAGTTGACTGACACCTTCTAGAGCACGTTGGGTGGCACGGGATACATGCTGACGTGCATTGTCCTGTTGGAACAGCAAGTTCCCTTGCCGGTCTAGGAATGGTAGAACGATGGGTTCGATGACGGTTTGGATGTACCGTGCACTATTCAGTGTCCCCTCGACGATCACCAGTGGTGTACGGCCAGTGTAGGAGATCGCTCCCCACACTATGATGCCGGGTGTTGGCCCTGTGTGCCTCGGTCGTATGCAGTCCTGATTGTGGCGCTCACCTGCACGGCGCCAAACACGCATACGACCATCATTGGCACCAAGGCAGAAGCGACTCTCATCGCTGAAGACGACACGTCTCCATTCGTCCCTCCACTCACGCCTGTCGCGACACCACTGGAGGCGGGCTGCACGATGTTGGGGCGTGAGCGGAAGACGGCCTAACGGTGTGCGGGACCGTAGCCCAGCTTCATGGAGACGGTTGCGAATGGTCCTCGCCGATACCCCAGGAGCAACAGTGTCCCTAATTTGCTGGGAAGTGGCAGTGCGGTCCCCTACGGCACTGCGTAGAATCCTACGGTCTTGGCGTGCATCCGTGCGTCGCTGCGGTCCGGTCCCAGGTCGACGGGCACGTGCACCTTCCGCCGACCACTGGCGACAACATCGATGTACTGTGGAGACCTCACGCCCCACGTGTTGAGCAATTCGGCGGTACGTCCACCCGGCCTCCCGCAAGCCCACTATACGCCCTCGCTCAAAGTCCGTCAACTGCACATACGGTTCACGTCCACGCTGTCGCGGCATGCTACCAGTGTTAAAGACTGCGATGGAGCTCCGTATGCCACGGCAAACTGGCTGACACTGACGGCGGCGGTGCACAAATGCTGCGCAGCTAGCGCCATTCGACGGCCAACACCGCGGTTCCTGGTGTGCCCGCTGTGCCGTGCGTGTGATCATTGCTTGTACAGCCCTCTCGCAGTGTCCGGAGCAAGTATGGTGGGTCTGACACACCGGTGTCAATGTGTTCTGTTTTCCATTTCCAGAAGTGTAGTTCATGCTGCAGCAAACGTCGTCGAACTGTTCGTGGAGATGGTTGTTGTCTTGCAAACGTCCCCATCAGTTGACTCAGGGATCGAGACGTGGCTGCACGATCCGTTACAGCCATGCGGATAAGAGCCTGTCATCTCGACTGCTAGTGATACGAGGCCGTTGGGATCCAGCACAGCGTTCCGTATTATCCTCCTGAACCCACCGATTCCATATTCTGCTAACACTTATTGGATCTCGACCAACGCGAGCAGCATTGTCGCGATACGATAAACCGCAATCTCGATGGTGTACAATCCGAACTTTATCAAAGTTGGAAACGTGGTGGTACGCATTTCTCCTCCTTACACGAGGCATCACAACAATGTTTCACCAGGCAACGCCGGTCAACTGTTGTTTGTGCATGAGAAATCGGTTAGTCTATCTAACAAATACTTTAACAAGTACAGAATGAATCAGAAATATTGAAATCAGATATGAACTTCGTATTTGCAGAATAAAAGAAAAGTTAGAAGAAAGTAACAGGAGGTCGACTGAGCAATCGCTAAAAATGGATCTACGAAGGTTATAACAAAAAATAAATAACTGCAAAATGAAAAGAAAAAGAGTTCCTACGAGATCGATGAGGAGACGGAAACCTTAAGAAGCAGTGTACTACTTGTAACCAGAATCGATGAAGTAGAAGAGGAAAAAGAAGAAGAAGAAGAAGAAGAAGACAAAGAAGAAGAGACGTGGTCGACCAAGTATCTACGGAGATCTCAGTTAATATGATATGCTTACACTTTCTTCACAATAAAAATCACTTGCAATAAATCGTTAACCATCATTACGTAATTTCTCGTTCAGTGGCTGGAAATGCTTTCGGCAACTCTATCTAAATACTAGCATTAGTATCGCTGAAGTATTTCAGATACTTCGATCTTTGAAATGCCAGGAAAGAAACTCATCCTGTCACTAGGTAACACACCGTAAACGACGGATAGAATCCGTTATGCCGATCTTTAATGCTTCAAGAATAAATGTAAACTGAAATTTCAATAAGTGTAGACGACTTTTGTTTAAAGTAACTATTCTTAAACTGCATAATGTTTTTCAGTAACGAGTATATTATGACGTAGTGAGACTCGTTAAATATACATCCCGTTAGTCTCCCGTTGTCGCTCGTTTGCAGGAAATTCGAATAAGCTTTTATGCTTCTGCCGGCAGCAGCGTAAAAAGGGTGTTAATAGCAACATAACCGTCGATATATGACACACATGATGGAAGACGCGACGTTAAGTTTTACGGCGCGCAGGGGTATCGTCATGAAAGCTACGATCGGGCCCGAGATGTGAAACTGGCTTCGTACGCTGCATGCAAGTAGGCGCGAGCTGTACCTCGATATTATGTCGCGGACCATCAATTGGTAGCACTTCAGCTGGCATGGCTCCGATAGTAAGACATTTAGGAAGATAAATAAAGAGAGATTGCAAAATTTCAGAACTTTAAAGAGTCAACATTTTCACTTACGGTGATACTGAGTAACTGAAGTTACTACCATCAGAAAATTCGAGAATGATAAATTCTGGCCTCTCGCTGGAAACTTACACGGAACTGATAAATTCTGGCATCTCGCTGGAAACTTACACGGAACATGTCGACATCATCAATCTGTGGCAACTGCTTCTTTCCTGAATAGAGGCACTGACACAGTAGGTCTTTTTGGTCACCAGTCTTCTGAGTGGTTGTTGATTTGATGCTGCCCACCACGAATTTCTTTTTGTTCTCCTGTGTCAACTGCTTCACCGCAGAGAAGGACCACCACTAAACGTACTCAGCCATTTGTTGGATATATTCCAATCTAACCTACATTTTAGCGTCTACAACTCTCTCATTTACCATGGAAGTTGTTCCTTGATGTCTTAAGACGGATCTCATCATCCCTTCCCCTGTTCCACGAGCGTTTGGGCTGGCAGCAAGGTGATGTCAACATGTTGCCACAAGATGTCAACGTTTTCCCAGTGCAGGACTGAAACGTCGTCGAATACTAATTGCACAGGTACTACTGCTTGAAACACATCTTCTTCGGCCGGCCGAAGTGGCCGCGCGGTTCTGGCGCTGCAGTCTGGAGCCGCGAGACCGCTACGGTCGCAGGTTCGAATCCTGCCTCGGGCATGGATGTGTGTGATGTCCTTAGGTTAGTTATGTTTAACTAGTTCTATGTTCTAGGGGACTAATGACCCCAGCAGTTGAGTCCCATAGTGCTCAGAGCCATTTGAACCATTTGAAACATCTTCTTCTTTCTTCTTGTCCATGTTTTCCACATGCTACTGTTTTCGCCGATTCTCCGGAAAACTTCTTCATTTCTTATCTTGTCAGTCTACCCAATTTCCAACATCCTTCTGTAACACCACATCTGAGATGCTTCGATTCTCTGACTTCTTTGTTTTCCCAAAGTCTATCATTCACTTCCATATAACGTTGTGCTATAAACTTAGAAGCTTCTTCCTGAAATTGAAGCCGATGTTTAATACTAGCAGGCTTGTTTTGGCAAAGAATGCGTTCTATGTCAGGGTTAGTCTACTTTTTATGTCCTCCTAACTTTGGTTGTATTGCTTAATTTTGCTTCTAACGTACTAAAACTCAATCACTTTATCTCCTTCGTGATCACCAATCATGATGCTAGGTTTCTCGCTGTTAACAAAATTGTTAAGGCTTTCGTGGCCACTTGTTGACAAACTGCCTATTGGCTTCTGTCTCGGGTTCTTCGGCCGATGTTCGTCTAATGATTTTTCTGTCGTTTCGCCAGCACGAGTGGCTGACATTGTCAAAGCTCCACCCTCCATTGCCGGTGGTGAACTGGAGCCGAGCTCGCGGCCGCAGACTATATGTACCTGGCGCGCAAACGTCCGAGTGCTTCTACGCGGTCATTTCCGGTGCGGTTCTCCTCTTGCTACCTGCGACGGTCGTTCGCTGCAGTACGGGAAGCCAGGATCCGTTTACCTTAATATTTCCTCTTTCTTGTTGAAACTGTTCGCGTGTTTTTGTATTTCTACAGCTTCTCTAAACAAGCGCGTGTGATAGTGCTTCTCTACAGCCAGAACTTCCGTGTCGGCGAATTTTATTACGTGGTCGGTCTCATTCAGTGCGTGCTCTGCCACGGCCGATTTCTCCACCTGCCCCAACCTGCAATGTCGCTTACGCTCTTTGATCCTGGTGTTAATGGATCGTCCAGTCATTCCGACATAAATTTTTCCGCATGTGCATGGTATCTCCTTCGCCGATCTAAGACACTCTTTGATCTTCCTTGTCGGTTGAAAATCTTCTTTACGCCATGTTTGCGCAATATACGGCCGATTCTGTCCGTCACTCTGGGAATGTATGGCAGAAAGGCCGTACCCGAGATTTCTTTTTCTGGTTCCTTACTTCGTCGAGTGTTTGGCTCTGTTACACTTCTAATGTAATTTGTGGAGTACCCATTGCTCCTCAGAACAGTTTCCAGGTGTTGCATTTCTCGTTTGAGGTGTTGCGGCTCTCATATTCGTCCTGCTCTCGTTACGAGCGTACTAATCATGCCTCTTTTCTGGCTCGGGTGGTGGTTTGACAGTTTGTGCAGGTATCGGTCCGTGTGTGTCGGTTTTCGATACACGATGTGTCCCAGGTTTTCGTCGTCCCTTGTGACCAGCACATCTAGAAATGGCAGTTTCTTGTCTTTTTCTACTTCCATGGTAAATGATATGTTGGCATGGAGGCTGTTCAAGTGCCTTAGGAAGTCACCGAGCTGTTCTTCACCATGGCTCCACACCACGAAAGTATCATCGACGTACCTGTACCACACCTTAGGTTTGCAAGTCGCCGAGTCCGGGGCCTGTGCTTCGAATTGTTCCATGAAGAAGTTGGCCACCACTGGACTGAGAGGACTACCCATGGCGACGCCTTCCTGCGGTTCGTAGAAATCACCATTCCACGTGAAATAGCTCGTGGTGAGACATGCATGGAAGAGCTTTTTGATGTCTTGCGGGAACATGGAACCGATGTGCTCCAGAGCGTCACTGAGTGGCACTTTCGTAAATAACGAAACAACATCAAAGCTGACCAGTATGTCGTTTGGTGCAAGTTTCAGTTCCTTCAGCTTCTCAATGAAATGTCCTGAGTCCTTAATGTATGAGTCGGACTTCCCCACGTGTGGCTGGAGCAGAGAGGCCAAGTGTTTTGCCAGTTTATACGTTGGTGAGCCAGGAGCGCTAACGATCGGTCTCAGTGGAACGTTGTTCTTATGGATCTTGGTTAATCCATACAGCTGAGGTGGTAGGGCTTCTGTGTTGCGCAGGTTTCTCTGTATGTCCGCTGGCAGAGAAGACGCCTTGATTAATCGATTCGTATTCCGAGTGATACGCTGCGTCGGATCTGCACTTAGTTTTCGTTATTTACGAAAGTGCCACTCAGTGACGCTCTGGAGCACATCGGTTCCATGTTCCCGCAAGACATCAAAAGGCTCTTGAATGTATGTCTCACCACGAGCTATTTCACGTGGAATGGTGATTTCTACGAACAGCTGGAAGGCGTCGCCATGGGTAGTCCTCTCAGTCCAGTGGTGGCCAACTTCTTCATGGAACAATTCGAAGCACCTGAATTTTCCACAGAGCATAATGTAATCATCGCCAGCACCTTGCCTAAGAATCACGAAAGAATAATATAAATTTGGAACAGAGTTTTCGAAACCAGATTTTAAATTGTAAGGTATTTCCTGGTGCAGACGCAAACCTGACTGAAGACTGACAATAGCAAAAAGCGTTCTGAAAAAGAAAATTTGTTCACATCGAATATAAATTCTAATGGTTGGATACTATTTTACAAAGGTATGTGTGTGGAGTGCAGCCTTGTATGTAAGTGAAATGTGGACTATAAACAGTTCTATCAAGAAGACAATGGACGCTTTCAAAACGTGGTGATCAATAAGAATGTTGATGATTAGATACGAGGATCGTGTGACTAAAGAAGAAGTACGGAATTAAATAGAGGAGGAAGAGGAAATTACGGCACAACCTTGACAACAATAGGGGTTAGTTGACAGGACGTATTATGGGGCGTCAAAGAGTGAGGACAAAGGGATTGGGTGATAGTATTCTGATAATAATCATCTGTTGAAATGCTATTGTACTATTTTATCTATTACTGTAAGCAGTGAATTTACTCTTCCATGCACTCCTCCTCAAAACATTTAAACCAAAACTGAAATCAGCTGAACACCAAATCTTTCAACCACTGTCTGACAACTACTGGATTTACTTTCAACTTTCTATAATTATCACTGGCTAACCACACATACATACAGATATAAAGAGAACAAAAATAAACATACATTAGTTTTCAGCATATAATTCTGCAGATTGGCAACATGTACATAAACAAACCAGACAGGAAGGGACATGTGGTGAACACACTGTAGTTACGACTTCAAATCAGAGTTTTCGGTAAAACGTCTACAGCTAGTGACAGAAGAAAAAAGAGCGAACATGAAAATGTGCTTATGTTCCATAATCTAAGTTTTAGTTCAACCCCCAGCATGTGACCAGGTGAGGCGAAACGTATATGTCCGCCAAAAACTCGATTCACTGTAAGTAATCAGTCGTTCACGTAAAAAAAGATGTGAACTGTTTTATAATCTGCAAGTATCACATATCAAAACAAAACTGAATCATTCTTGATTCCACCGAAGATGCCTTAAAGTAAAAGGCGAAACGCGCGTTGAATCAGTAAAGTTCACTGGATAAAGAAAAAAAAGTTTGTTACTTACCAAAGGAAATAATCAATAGCTGTAGATATTTAGTAAATTACATTTTATGACATACCAGCAAATTAGTTTCGGTTTAACTTCTCATTCCACATGCTATTAAATGCTGTTTAAAACAATTCATCTATCCCTTCTGAAAAACTGTAGTTACTTTCATATCTCGGTAGATAAACAGATTTAGGATATTTATCATGCGACGAAATACATGACTTTTCACAAGTTATCGTTTGCAAAAAAAAAAAACACGTTTCGCTATCTTGAACCGTTTACGAAATTTGCGGTTGATACAACCACACGGTTTACAACGAGCAGGACGAAGTACCGGTCGCGCCACGAGCAACCTGCGCGCGTTCACGGCACAGCCCGTCCGCCGACATATCATTCAATATCTCGAGAACGGTGATAGCTATCGATCTGATCTCACCTTTAAAAACTATTTCGATATGTTGACTAAATTTCATGCGCAATAATGTATTACCTAAAATGAACTGTATGCAAAGTCCACGCAATGCGTTTTTACCTCTGCACACTCATTCAAATTTCGTGTAAAGGTTTGCGTAAATGCGATACAGCAAGTAACCACAACGAATAACGGAAAGAAATTCGGTCCTTTATCGAGAGAAGATATCAGGCTCTAACAGGACCAAGAATCAAATTTTTCTACCGAATAGTTTCCTTGGAATCGGATGATATTTCATAGCTGCCGCCGCGGCCGCGCGAGCGGTTCGGCGAAAGTTCGTGTGGCCCGGGGTTCCGTACCTGACGTCACGCTCAGCGCGTTCTGTGATTGGCGGCGCGCACCTGGAGCGCGGCACGCGGCAGCGGAAGCGGTTCGACATGGGCAAACCGCGACGCAGAGCCCGCCGCGCCTTGCCGCTGACGCCATTTCCATGGCAACCACGCCGCTGACGCGCGGTTTTGACGCGCGGGAGCCCTAGTGGGAACCGGCCTGAAGCCCTCGGACGTTGGCGCGCCAGGTACATATAGTCAACGGCCGCGAGCTCGGCTCCAGTTCACCACCGGCAATGGAGGGCGAAGCTTTGACAATGCCAGCCACTCGTGCTGGCGAAACGTCAGAAAAACATTAGATGAACGTCGGCCGAAGAACCCGAGACAGAAGCCAATAGGCAGTTTCTCGCTGTTGTCATTTCTGCTATTCCTCATTATTTTACTGTTTTCGGTTTACCCTCAATCCATAGATTATGCCCATCAAACGTTCATTCCACTTAACATGCTGTGTTCTTCCTTCCTTTTGCTAAATATAGTCACGTCATCAGTGAATCTTATGAATGATATCCTTTCACTATGAGTTTTAATCTCACTCCAGAACATATCTTTGATTTCCATCATTGCTTTTTCAATGCCTAGATTGAATAGCAGAAACCATTCTTATGTTACACCCTTTATAATTCGAGCACTTAGTTCTTCGACGTCCATTCATATTATTCCCTCCTGGTTCTTGTACAAATGTATGTTGGCTATCCTTCCCAACGGCCCAAGGCAATTTTGCTGAGAAAATCTTTCTCCATTTTATACTTGGTTACTTGCCAATTCATACAGCGTTCAGTTTTTTTAAAACTGGTGTTAAAATTACTGAAATGTAACTGAATAGACTGTCCAATGGTACGCAGTAGCTGTATTTCTTCAGGTCGATTGTGAACGCACTCAACCGGTTTCGCAACTTTTAAGTTGCACCTTCTGGTGCAAACATAGTTGCTATGTCACGGGTTAGAGAATGCCGCAGAATAACAATTGGCGTAGCTATTTAAAGTTCTCAGCCCTCTAAGTTAATAGAAGTTCATCTTCCACTGATAAAAAACCATTGTCACTGATGAATGTCATGATTGTGTTAAGTCGCGAAACATTGAAATGTGCTCTTGTCGGCCTATATCAGGCAACAGAATGCCCCTCATAGATGTCCCTCTGTTGCTTGACATAGGCCGACAAGGATGCAGTTCGCGAATTAACACAGTCATGACATTCGTCATTAAAGATAGTCTTTTTTATTAATTTGGAGGGCTGAGAATTTTACCCAGTGACGCCAACTGTTAGTCTGCAGCATTTTATAACTTACAACATAGCAATTATATTTGCACCAAGAGATGCAACTCACTAGTTGCATAACCGGTTTTGTTGGCTTATAATGAACCAGAAAAAATTACAGCTACTGCGGACCATTGGACAGTACATTCAGTTTCATTTTAGTAGTTTTAACACCTGTTTTGTAAAAAAACTGTTCGCTGTATGATTAGTTAAGTCATCATGTATAACTCTTTAGTTGTGTTTGCCCCAGTTTAAAATTACCTGTTTCTCCATTTTATACTGTCAAACAGTTTTTCTATGTGGATACGCCGAATGAACTTGCTTGGATTTTTCTTGAGTCCTGCTTCCGTTATCAACGTCATCGTCACAACTGCCTCTAATACGTTTACTTTTCTCGATTCAGACTGACCGTCGACTAACAGGTCCTCAATTTTTATCCATTCTTCTATAAATTTTTCTCATCAGCAACACGGACACATGAACTATCAATCTGAGAGTGAGATAGTTCTTATATTTTTCTGTCCTTTGCTGTCACACCTATTGCGTTGATGACATTTCTCCGAAACTCTAATGATAAGTTTCCAGACTCATAGATTCTAGAAACCAACTTGAATACTCGTTTGGTTGTGTTTCCAACAATTATTTTAGACATTCTGAAAAAGTATTGTTTGTGTCTTCCTCCTAATTAGCACAAGCCTACTAAAGCTCCTTTAACGCGGACTCTAATACAGGATTTGTTATGTTTTCGTATCATTTTCTGCTTCTTCTTCTATCACATGATCAGAGAGTTCCTCCTTCTCGTAGAGGCTTTCAGTATACCCATTTCTCCAATCTGCCCTCTCCTCCGCATTTAACACCGGAATTCCTGTTGTACCCTTAATCTGGAGATTTTTGATTTTAATTTTACGAAGGTTGGTTTGACTTTCGTACATGCTTGATCAGTCATTCTGACAATCACTTCTCATTTTTTGGCAGCCATTTCGCTTTGGCTTCCCTGCCCTTGCGGCTTACACCGAGCTGAGAAAAGTCGTGGGATGCGTCCTAATATCGTGTAGGACCTCCTTTTGCCGGGCGTAGTGCAGCAACCCTACCTCGCGTAGACTTATCAAGCCGTTGGAAGTTCCCTGCAGAAATATTGAGCCATGCTGCCACTATGGCCGTCCATAACTGCGAAAGTGTTGCTGGTGCAGGACTTCGTGCACGAACTGACCCGAAAGGCTTTGTTTCATAAATGTTCGACGGGATTCATGTCGGGCGATCTGGTTGGCCAAACCATTCACTTGAATTGTCCAGAACGTTCTTCAAACCAATCACGAAGAACTGTGGCTCGGTGACATGAAGCGTTGTCATCCATAAAAATTGTACCGTTGTATGGGAAGATGAAGTCCATGAATGGCTGCAAATGGTCTCGAAGTAGCCGAACACAACGAATTTCCAGTCTATGATCGGTTCAGTCTGACCAGAGGACCCCTGTCCATTATACGTAAACACAGCCGTGACCATTATGGAGCCCCGACCTGCACAGTGCCTTGACAACTTGGGTCCATGCCTTCGTGGGGTCTGCACCCCACTCTAAACCTACCATCATATCTTGTTGTTGTTGTTGTTGTTGTTGTCTTCAGTCCTGAGACTGGTTTGATGCAGCTCTCCATGCTGCTCTATCCTGTGCAAGCTTCCTCTTCTCCCAGTACTTACTGCAACCTACATCCTTCTGAATCTCTTTAGTGTATTCATCTCTTGGTCTCTCTCTACGATTTTTACCCTCCTTCCCGGGTTCGATGCCCGGCGGGGTCAGGGATTTTCTCTGCCTCGTGATGGCTGGGTGTTGTGTGATGTCCTTAGGTTAGTTAGGTTTAAGTAGTTCTAAGTTCTAGGGGACTGATGACCATAGATGTTAAGTCCCATAGTGCTCAGAGCCATTTGAACCATTTTACCCTCCACGCCGCCCTCCAATGCTAAATTTGTGATCCCTTGATGCCTCAGAACATGTCCTACCAACCGGTCCCTTCTTCTTGTCAAGTTGTGCCACAAACTCCTCTTCTCCCCAATTCTATTCAATGCCTCCTCATTAGTTATGTGATCTACCCATCTAATCTTCAGCATTCTTCTGTAGCACCACATTTCGAAAGCTTCTCTTCTCTTCTTGCCCAAACTATTTATCGTCCATATTTCACTTCCATACATGGCTACACTCCATACAAATACTTTCAGAAACGACATCCTCACACTTAAATCTACACTCGATGTTAACAAATTTCTCTTCTTCAGAAAAACTTTCCTTCCGATTGCCAGTCTACATTTAATATACTCTCTACTTCGTCCATGATCAGTTATTTTGCTCCCCAAATAGCAAAACTCATTTACTACTTTAAGTGTCTCATTTCGTAATCTAATTCCCTCAGCATCACTCGACTTAATTCGACTACATTCCATTATCCTCGTTTTGCTTTTGTTGATGTTCATCTTATACCCTCCTTTCAAGACACTGTCCATTCCGTTCTACTGCACTTGCAAGTCCTTTGCTGTCTCTGACAGAATTACAATGTCATCGGCGAATCTCTAAGTTTTAATTTTTTCTCCATGGATTTTAATTCCTACTCCGAATTCTTCTTTTGCTTCCTTTACTGCTTGCTCAATATACAGATTGAATAGCATTGGGGAGAGGCTACAACACTGTCTCACTCCCTCCCCAACCACTACTTCCCTTTCATGTCCGTCGACTCTTATAACTGGCATCTAGTTTCTGTACAAATTGTAAATAGCCTTTCGCTCCCTGTATTTTACACCTGCCACCTTCAGAATTTGAAAGAGAGTATTCCAGTCAACATTGTCAAAAGCTTTCTCCAAGTCTATAAATGCTAGAAATGTAGATTTGCCTTTTCTTAATCTATTTTCTAAGATAAGTCGTAGGGTCAGTATTGCCTCACGTGTTCCAACATTTCTGCGGAATCCAAACTGATCTTCGCCGAGGTCGGCTTCTACCAGTTTTTCCATTCGTCTGTAAAGAATTCGCGTTAGTATTTTGCAGCTGTGACTTATTAAACTGATAGTTCGGTAATTTTCGCATCTGTCAACACCTGCTTTCTGTGGGATTGGAATTATTATATTCTTCTTGAAGTCTGAGGGTATTTCTCCTGTCTCATACATCTTGCTCACCAGATGGTAGAGTTTTGTCAGGACTGGCTCTCCCAAGGCCTTCAGTAATTCCAATGGAATGTTGTCTACTCCAGGGGCCTTGTTTCGACTCAGGTCTCATCATATCTTACCAACGGAAATTGGGACTCATCTGAAAAGGCTATGGTTTTCCAGTCGTCTAAGGTCCAATCGATATGAACACAACTCAGGAGAAGCGCTGCAGGCGACGTCGTGCTGTTAACTTCTCCCTCGCGCCATTCCTCTATTGTGACGGACCATTAACGCCACATTCGCCGCACTCTCCGAACGGAGACGTTAGTCGTACATCCCAGATAAATTTCTGAGTTATTTCACGCAATGCTGCATGTCTGTTAGGACTGACAACTTTACGAAAATGCCGCTGATATCGGCCGTTAAGTGAAGGCCGTCGGCCATTGCGTCGTCCGTGGTGAGAGGTATTCCCTGAAACTGGGTATTCTCGGCACACATTTGACACTGTGGATCGCGTAAAATTGAATTTCCTAACGATTTCCGAAATGACACGTCCCAGGCGTATAGCTCCTATTCCCATGCCGCATTCAAAGTCTGTTTATTCCCGTCGAGCGGCCATAACCAGAGCTGTGTCAGTGCATTGCCCTTTTATACCTTGTTTACCTGATACTGCCGTCATCTGTATTTATACATACCGCAGTCCCATGACTTCTGTCACCTCTGTTTATTTCATTCCTAAAAGCTAGTATTCTTCTCCTCAAGGTTTCGCCAATAGATTTAAGCTCTACAAATAAAGGTTTGACCTTTTATTAGAAAAGTTTTTAATGCAACATGATCAAACTTATCTCTTCAAGATGGAACTTCACCATTACTGGAGCAATTATCAGTTACCGTCCTATATTCGTCTAGACAACCTCTATTACTGCTCTTTTCAGAAAAGTCCATTCCTCTTCACCTCTTCACCTCAACAAGCTACAGTAAGTGATAATAAATACCACGCTGGCTACAGCCTTAGAGAAACTGAAATCATTCCACGTTGAATCTTCCGAACGATTCATTTAAACTTCAGTCTGCTTTTCGTCATTACTAGATTGAGATGTTTATCTGTATCTACATTTTGGTACACCTTCTGTTCCGGTAGCTGATTTCGATATCTCTATCTGACAATATGTAACCCAGTTGGATTCGTTCCGCGTCTGCGGACCTTTTCGAAGTATATACCTCCTTGTCTTCTGATTTTTGAACAGTGTATTCGCTCTAAATAGCTCAAATTTATTGCCGAACGTAGTTCGTGTTTGTTGTCTCTCATTACTACAAATGTATGTGCGTGTACCTCGCATATACTGTCATTTTAAAGTTTATTTAGCAATAAAATTTTCCAAGGTACAACGTACTGTAGAAAGAAATCTGTTATAATCGGAAGCCTGGCATATTTTTCTCTCTGTACTTCTGTCAAAAATATTTATTGAAAGAGAGGTCATTTTCTTCCCAAGTTTCTTCACAATGTTCCCAATGGAGGATTACATCACTATAACCATTTCATCTCAGTAAACTGCGAAACATAAGATTGGATTGTTTGGGGGGAGGAGAACAGACAGCGAGGTCATCGGTCTCATCGGATTAGGGAAGGACGGGGAAGGAAGTCGGCCGTGCCCTTCCGAAGGAACCATCCCAGCATCAGCCCGGAACGATTTAGGGAAATCACGGAAAACCTATATCAGGATGGCCGGGACTGAACCGTCGTCCTCCCGAATGCGAGAAACATAAGAACAGCTCGTTTGTTTCGATAGCGCTTATATTGTAACCTAAAGATATTCTTGGTTTCTGTGTTATTAGCGGTATTACAAAATGGTTCAAATGGCTCTGAGCACTATGGGACTTAACATCTGAGGTCATGAGTCCCCTAGAAATTAGAACTATTTAAACCTAACTAACCTAAGGACATCAGACACATCCATGTCCGAGGCAGGATTCGAACCTACGACCGTAGCGGTTACGCGGTTCCAGACTCTAGCCCCTTGAACCGCTCGGCCACTCAGGCCGGCGCGGTTTTACTGGTCTCGTTGTTTGTATTCGGTTCCAATGCCATAATGAGCTTGTTTAAATACTATTGTCTTTCTTCCAAGAAAGTTATTTTATTCACACCCTTGCGATTTCATAAATATTTACTGTCCATTGTCGACTTTGGAAGCTGTACAACACGGTCAGTCAGAACATTATGAGCATCTATGTAATAGTCGGAATATCCGGCTCTGGCACGGGCAACAGCAGTGACGCGAAACCATGAAGCCTTGGTAGGTCGCTGGAGAGAGCCGGCATCACATCTGCCCACACAAGTCATCTAATTCCAGTAAATGTCGGGGAGTGGGGTGATGAACTCTGACGCCACGTGCAGTCACCTCCCAATTATGTTCGATCCCGTCCAGATCTGGCAAGCACATCAATTGGAAGTCACCACTGTGTTCCTTGAGCTACTCCATTAGACAATGACCTTGTCACATGGCTCATATTTTGTTGAAAAATGCCACTGCCGTCGGTAACATGATCGTCAGGAAAGGGTGTACGTTGCCTGCAACCAGTGTACGATATTGCTCTACCCTCATGGTGCCATGCGAAAGCTGCGCTGGACCCGTGGATGCCCACGTGAATGTTCCCCAGGGCTTGTGGGAGCCGCGTGTTAAGGAGCTGTCCCCCGAAGACAACGGACTCGCCCCCTCCCATCGGCAAGATGGAGATTGTATCGTGATCCATCAGAGCATGCAACGTTCTGCCACTGCACCAGTTTCCAATGCTGATAGTCACGTGCTCATTTCAGACGTAGATGTCGATGTCGTGGATTTAAGATTGGCACATTCATGTGTCATCGGCAGCAAAGGCCCATCGTTAGGAGTGTTCGGTGCACTGTGCGTTCAGACACACTTGTACTCTGCCCAGCGTTAAACTCTAATGTTAGTTCCGCGGGAGTTTGCCGCCTGTCCTGTTTTACTAGTCTACCCAGCGTACGGCGTCCGATATTCGTAATGAGAGATGGCTGCCCAACCCTACGACGTCTGGATGTGGTTGCACCTTGCTTCCGCCACATATTGAAGATATTCATCACAGCACTCCTCGAACTTCGGACAAGTTAAGCAGTTTTCGAAATGCTCGTGCCAGGCCTCCGGGCCATCACAATCTGCCTTCGATCGCAGATGGCGCGCCTTCCCCATTCTACACACGGACAGCAAGCTCACTGATACACCATGCGTGTGTCTAAATAGCAGTCATTCCTCACCAAGTGGCACTGGTATCTCCTGGACGGTTTTATACAGATTGTAGGTTGATGCTAATAATGCTCTTGCTGATCAATGTACGTACAAAAATGTGTCAAAGGTGGTACATAATAAATTCTGAATAGGAAAACTACAGTCTTGGCAAAGAAATGCTACATCCTTCATCCAGGGCCGGTCTTAGACATGTGCAAACGGTGCAACCTCACAGGGCGTCTCACTTCTGTGACATCACGAAAAGAATGAGAAGGTAATCTTAGAACTATCACCTGTAACGTCGATATTACAGATAAACTGGAAAAGATTAGAAGTCGCTGCATCGGAGACGAGGGATCCGAAGACTGTGATAGGGACAGGCGATAATAATATCTATTGTTAACATATGGCTGTTGCTGATCCGTAAATTAAGGGATATGCGATTCACTGTTTCTCAATGCCCCTCCGCGGCCTTGCTACTAATTGTCGCTATCAAGCATTACATTCATCGGTTAGCGGGTGTCTCTCACAGAACAATTTGTTCATTGTCGGGGGTTTCCGTTTCACACCGATTCATATGACGTGTGACCGTTCTGTGTTAAAATATGTTTTTTTGTTGGGCTTTGAAGTGTCTGCAGTTTCGTAAAAGGGACAGATTTAGGCAACAAGTTACAGGTGCTCAAACAAACATTTGCGGACCTGCTGCTGTCCCACATATAGATCGTGAAATAATGAAGAACCGAGGCCAAGGTAATTGGCCTAATCCTCCACGGCAGATCAAATTGTAACGAAAGGTCCTACTAAAATTGTAAATTCCGACTATTCTTTAGGTGTGAAGAGACGAAAATGGTAACTTTACTCAATGAAGAAAAAAGGGATCGAAAACGGCTCGTGTGTTCGGCATTTACTGACAAAGTTTTTTGTTATTGTTATTAACTTTTTGGATTTCCTCCTAACGAACTGTTAAGTGATGGACCGTGTGACTGAGTTCATATAGGAAATCTGTTTAAAGGGCATGAAAAATTATTCAGCCATGTCTTACAATTTAAAACCTGGTTCCTAAATCTCTGTCTTACCATTATATAATCTATCTGATACCTTCTAGTATCTCCAGGCCTCTTCCATGTATACAACCTTCTTTCATGATTCTTGTTAGTTACGATTAAGTTATGCTCTGTGCAAAATTCTACGAGGCAGCTTGCTCTTTCATTCCTTACGCCCATTCCTTATTCACCTACTACGTTTCCTTCTCTTCCTTTTCCTACTATCAAGTTCCAGTCACCCATGAGTACCAAATTTTCGTCTCCCTTCACTATCTGAATAATTTCATTTATCTCATCACACATTTCATCAAACTATTCGTCATCTGGCCACAATAATGCGTTTACTAAGATGTTTCTAATAGCTTTCCCGCATTACTATTTTCCTATTCATTATTAAATCCTGCATTACCCCTATTTGATTTTTTATTTATAACCCTGCGTTCACTTGACCAGAAGTCTTGTTCCTCCTGCCACCAAACTTCAATAATTCCCACTATATCTAATTTCCCATCCATTTCCCTTTTTAAATTTTCTAACCTACCTGCCCGATTAAGGGATCTGACATACCACGCTCCGATCCATAGAAAGCCAGTTTTCTTTCTCCTGATAACAACGTCGTCCTGAGTAGTCCCCACCTGGAGATCCTAATGGGGGACTGTTTTACCTCTGGAATATTTTCCCCAAGAGGACGCCATCATCATTTAACCATACGGTAAAGCTGCGTGCCCTTGAGAAAAATTACTCCTGTAGTTTCCCCTTGCTTTCAGCCATTCGCAGCACCAGCGCAGCAAGGCATTTTGGTTAGTGTTATAAGGCCAGATCAGTCAAACCTTCAAGAGTGTTTCCCCTGCAACTATTGAAATGGCTGCTGCCCCTCTTCAGCAACCACACATTTGTCTGGCCTCACAACACGTACCCCTCCACTGTGGTTGCACCTACAGTATGGCTGTCTGTATCGCTGAGGCACGCAAACGTACCCACCAACAGCAACGTCCATGGTTCATGGTGGTGAGGGGGGTGGGGGAGGTGTCCTTTAAGTTTTGGAAACCGATGAAAATCGGATGGGGTGAAGTAGGATTGTATGGAGGATGATGGAAGTCAGTAAAAGCAAGGGAAGGCATCCTATTGTTCTACATGTCATAGCGCTTGTGTATGGTCTGGCTACGTCAAGTATAAGGGGAAGGTGCTCCATGAATTGACAAAGTTTTCTCCGGATAGAATCTCCATTACGGCAGGCTGTTTCCCTCACACCGACGTAGTTCGTTTACTCACCGACATGTTACACGCTTCAGTTCAGAGCCCTCAATCGGCAGACGATAAAAAATAGCGTCAGCGAAGCGGGGAAGTCGAATGAGCATAGGCATGAGTTGCAATGACCTCAACCGATATTTAGAACAGAATAAAAAATTCAGTGGCGTTGTCTCTCAGCACGCCCTTGTACCTCTTGCAAGGGAGAAATTTGGCAATACCTGCTGCGAACTCAGCTATACCTATACCGAGAAACTTAAACCTAGTTGGTCGTGTTCTTTATCTTTAGTTGTATTTGTTTATTTTTTTGGCACAATCACAGCTACCTTTTCAAACTACCAGTTTCGACCCTCTAGTGCAGCAACTCGATCTCCAGAAGACCGTCTGAGAGGGTGCAGACTAGTAGTTTGAACAGGCTGTTGCGATTGTATTAAAAAAAAAAATCATGGAAACGGTATAAAGCTCGTTTTTAATTGTAGCTGAATGAGTATTGAAAGTATCTAACCGAAATTGTATCCTTTTTTATTTGTGAAAGTACTAATGATAAGATTGTTCCAGATTGATTATTCAACAAACATACATCTGACTGCATCTGTGAACTTGTTTCTTGCACTCCTTCATTTTGCCAGAAATGCAACATATATTTGACTCAGCAATCAAGTTTAACAGAATAATGCCGTTTGTGGAATGGCATTAAGATGGTACTGAAAATTTAACTTTGGCGCTGATGTTTACTTAATGAAATTATATCTTGACTTGAATAACACAAGTTGTACAATGGCATAAAACTAGTTATTTGAAATAACTTTGCTCTGATAACGTTAGTTGTACCAAAATCGATTTCAATCCATGAACTGCACATACATATTGCATAGAGGCCTCATTTTCTTTATGTTCTTTCATTGGTGGGTAACTTTACTATATTACTCATTTTCATATTCAATACAAGCAAAGGACATGTATTATGATTCAGGCTGTTAGATTTAAACACAATGTTTATCTCTATATATATATATATATATATATATATATATATATATATATATATATATATTGTTAAAATTTTAAGTCATACACAAAACCTACCATTTCCAAAATTTTTGTAGCACAATTCACCCTTACAAAAAATTTTACAAAACGCTTGCTGCGTTAAACCTTGGACATACAAATCCTAACTCTGAACATTATCTACCAAAAGCCATTTTGAGATCATTATACAGCTTCTCTCATTTATAGGCTAAGGTTTGCTTAGGGTAACTGCGCAGCGAGCTGGACTCCTACCTTAAAGCTGTCCGCACACATCTGCTTCCTCTAGGCACCTAGCTGCGACTTCCGAGTTATTTTTCTGTGCACGCCCAGCTCTCTTAACCATCAAAGATCCTCCTACTCAAAGATATTATACTCATTCGACCTTGTGGTTGGCAACTAACAACTTTATTTTCTGGATCTAATCTGATTAGATCTTATCACATACCTTTCATAACACCCTGGTCCGCTGGACAAGAATTTTGTGGGGGGATCTGTGCAGTTAGCACATATTTCTCCACGAAATTTGTAAAAAAAAAATGCAATGTAAGAGACAATACAAATCAAACATAGTACTCCAACTAAAAGGCTATTACAAAGCAATAAAATTCACTAACAGAAACATAGAATGTGAAGTAAAATTCATAATATCATTAGATTGTCAAATTGCAGTGAATCAAAGAACATCAAAATGTACATAACATAAACACATAAATGTAGGGCAAGACATCAGACATTGAGATTATTAAGAGAAGTGTATCAATCACCATTAAAATTTACAAAAAAGAGGAAAAGTGTGAGGTAAAATCCATAAGGTATTTAGATTTCGAAGTTGAATTGTATGAAATAACATCAAAAGTTATAATACAGAAATGTAGAATGTGGAGTAAAACGCAGAATATACTTAGATTTCTGAAGAGAAGTGTATCAAATAGTATTAAAAGTTACAAAATAGAAGCATGGAAATGTGGGGTAAAATACCTCAAATAACACCAAACTTTATAAAACAGAAATGTACAATGTGAGGTAAAATACATAAAATAGTAAAATATCTGCTAGACGTTAAGAGCATATGTCCATAAATGCATCATAGAGAACTCTTAATGCCAGTGAAATGATGCAATAAGAGACTTTAATTAATAGTAGGATTAAATATAAAATATGTGTCACATCAGGTGACAGCGTATATTGACTTTCAGTTACAATCATTGTCTTGTAGTAGACATAGAGTACACTCCGAGTTTCGTGGACAATAGTAAATTAAGAAGACATGTCACATTAGGTGAGAGTTTACATTGAGACTAATTGTAAACTGCAGTAAAATGTGTGGCCTCAGGTGAAGAAACACACTTAGCTACAACTAGTGTCGATTGTACAATCCATGTCACATTAGGTGACAGTTTACACAGATTCTAATTGTAAACTGTAGTAAAATATGGGGCCTCAGGTGATGAAACACACTGAGCCATAAATAATGTCGAGTGTACAATAGATGTCACATCAGGTAATAGGTCACACTGACTTTATTAGTGATCTGTAGTACAATAAGGTTGAAGAAGAGTGGGCATCAGGTGATGGGACACACTGAGGCATCTTATTGTGACTGTAGAATACCTGTTAAGTCAGGGGATAACTCACCATGTTTCAGTTACCGTAATGAAAAGCTATCTTATGTCACAAACAGGGGTCTCAGGTGATGAAACACTCTGAGCCACAAATATTGTCCAATGTACAATACCTGTCACATCAGGTGATAGGACACACTGACTTTAATAGTGATCAGTAGTACAATAAGACTGAAGAAGAATGGGCATCAGGTGATGGGACACCCTGAGCCATGGTAGTATCGATTGTAAAATATATATGTCAAGTCAGGTGACAACACACACTGACATTCAGTTACAATTATGATATTCTATCTGTCATAGAACACGTGTTATGCCAGGTGGTAGCTCACACTGACCTACACTTAAAGTCGTGATAATCAGTTTGTTATAGGACACATTTTATGTGAGAAAGTAGCTCACACTGACTTTCGTTACATTCTTGTAGACTCAGACTGGTTATGTAGTCAGGTGACAGTTCAGTCTGAGTCTCACTTATATTTACATAGACTCAGGCTCCTCGTTACGTCAGGTGGTAGTCCACTCTGACTATTAAACACAATCATGAGATTCTCGCAGATGCAGAACATATGTCCTGTCAGGTGACAGCTTAGTCTGATGCTAAGTTAAAAACATTTACAAAATACGTTTGTCATAGTGACAGAAACATAATCTTAGTTACGTTAATATTGTGACTGTGCAAGAAATTAATATGGAAAGTAATATACAATAACTGTATGCAGTGGACATTTGTTGTAACATTTTTACATATCTTGAAGGAAACAATAACGTCGTATACTCTGTAGCAATAACAGTAATTAGTTTTATAGAATCTATGTAGAAAAAAACTCCTACTGAAGGTAGTATACCATAAAAATAACACTATGCAGCATACATTTGTTACAAAATAAATGTTTGTATGTATTTAAGGTGAATATAACCTCATATGGTCAGTAACAATGCTGTATTGGAATCGTCATTAAGACTATATTTACAAGTGAATATTAATGATTACAATAACCTACACAATCGCAGTCGGCATTTTAGTGTTAACTTTACATTAAGTATTGACAGTTCATGCTGCAACAAATTTTATACAACCTTCTTAGAAAGAGTTTTGATAAAGTCTGAATAAGTGTTTTAACTTCATAGTAGAAATCTTATTTCTTTTCAGTACAGTTATTAAAAACGTTGTTTACCTATCAGTGGACAGTTACACAGACATCTTAGAAAAATGAAAAATATTTAAAACAGGAAGTGGAGTAGACTGAGAACTCAGTAAGGAAGAATGAGTTCTACAGAGCTCAAGGGTATGGGGCACCAACACCACATGGTGTGTCAGTTAAAGAATAACCAAACCTCTACCCCCATTAGTTTTTTTTGTGTGGACCACAAGGATAATCTGTTATCAAGTGTTGAAATAATGTCTACAATGGAAATTATTTGTGAGAAAAAGAGTAACCAAATTTACTTAAATAAATTATAGACAGAGACAATGATGATGATACTAATTAATGTAGCAGAAAATAATGGTTGTTATGGTACACCAGAAACATAATTGTCATGGAAACAAAACACAATAATGTTATATTAATGTAGAATGAAAAAAACTATCACACTTAAGGAACAGGGCTTAGGAATGGACAAAACACTTAGCTCAGCCAAGGAGAAGTATGTCTCGGAAAATAATAGTGTGACAAACCAAAGGTGTGCATAAATAGAACAATATATTTATAGTAAGTGGCAATATAATTAGTGTCACAAAGCACAAAGGCAAAAGCTTTGTTTAAAAGATCCATAATCAGTCTAGCATAAACAAAAAATAATATGCATTCAGAGGAAGTTTGGAAATAACTGTAAAAAAAATTATATGTCAACTTCAAATAATAGCATGTAAACTCAAAACAAAACTTTTAACTGAAAGCATAGACCATAACATTATCTTAATCCTGATATAGGTAACACTACCAGAAAATAAAAGTGTAGAGACACATAAGAAATGCATAGCATAAGTGAAATAGTAACAGATGATTATATCTTTACTTGAAAAATACTTGAAAAGAGAAAAAGGCAACATAGAAGGTAGCACAGAGACATCATAAAAGGTAAGAATTGTGATACGTGTGGTGCTGCAGGTATAAGAGAAAAACTCATTAAAGAATGCTTGTAGTATGTCATGAATTAAGTCCTGAGTGGATCCTCAACATTGAGTCCTAAAACAATCCCAATTGGACTCTAGTAATCCCAAGTCATCATTTTATTTCATTAATGGCATTTGAAAAATAGTTGAAAATTAATAAACAGTATATAATCGGAAACAAAATGTTAAGTTTCCCAAGAAAAGTATTTGCTTATTATAAAAGGGAAAGGGTCAGAAATGAAATTTACTTGGTACATCGTGAAATAGTTGATACTTGTTCTTAAAAGCTGCAGAGAAAATTAATTGTTAAGTAGAACTATAGTTAACTATGAAACTTGTCAGAAAATCACCATCGACATTTCTGGAAAATGTAGAACAACATCACTATCACTTCATGTTGCTATGGTCGTAGCTTCAGCACACAGTATTTGCTGATCATCAGTTGTAGTATCCGAGATTCCAAAGTCTAAAAAATAAAAAAGGTACTTAAATCTCACAGTATCTCATTCTGCTCATAAGCTTCAAATATCATCTTAAAAACTCGTATGAACACACCCTTTCTTCAAATATCTTAAAACCATCCAAATCATTAGTTCCATCTTCTTATAAACATTGCCAATACTCATATTACAACCTTTATCGCGAAAACCCTAAGTAAACTTGAGGAAAATTGGTACCACTAGCTTAACATCAACATACAAAGTGGCCTTCGTTCCTGCAAAATCTTGTTACAGGTAGTGGCATTATGTTGTGTAAACATAGTTCACCGCAGTCATCGCAAAGTAACAGAGGTGATCATCCAACAAAAAATAGGAACAAAGATATCATGTAGAAAGTATCAACATCAATTTGATGACCGAAATTCTCAACTGTAATGTCAACTTCAAATGCCAGTGTGAAAAGAGTTTCATAGAAAACAATAATGAAATTCATCAGCAATGTACTGAATTAATCCCAGGTTATTACAATAAGTTTGAAACCTATAACACTCCAGAAAGAAAGTAGATAACACTACTAAGCTATCTCCAGAAAAAGATGTCCTTGAACTCATATCATTATCATAATGCCATAACAGAACACAGATGGTGTTATTTGGAGCTTTTACACAGGGAAATATTCTGAAAAATGTTTGGACACCAGAAAAGAAATGCGTGCGACCCAGGCCTAACAACGTGAAAGAGGTCTGTACCGCCAGTGGTGCGTGTTGTATCCATTGTGGGCTACCACTAGATGTGACAGGAATTTGTGCCACGCAGGCCCTTAAGAGGGTTCCAGGCTACGGCCACAGAGGCGCTACACGTCCGCAAACCATGTCCGGGACGGGGAGAAAAAATATAAACATAATAGCTGGACATACGTAGCTGGGATTTACTGTAATAAACCGTAGTAGTGAAACCCTAAATGTTACCAACGAAAACGGTACTTTCTATTGAATTAAATGTTTGCAGTTTGTGATATGACGTACACCAAATTTCGAGGTCCAGGTACATACACAATGGCAAAAGAGAATTCTTGTAACAAGAGAGCCCATCTCGCTAAACGACCATTAGATAGGTTAGCTGACATCAACAATTGTAATGCTCTATGATCTGTGTATATCGTGCTGTCTCTACCAAAAAGAAAAGGTCTAAATTTGGAAAATGCCCATACAACAGCCAGAGCTTCTAATTCACTGATGGAATAGTTTGTTTCTGCAGAAGATAATACTAGACTAGCAAATGTGATGTTTTTTGTACCTTAACTTCATCTTCAATGAACTCTAGAAAGAGATGAAATCCAAGGGCTGTGTTTGGGGAGTCTGTTGAGATGCAAAAATCAGTATTAAGATCGGGATGAGATAACAGGGGTTCATCTATAAGAGACTGTTTTAATGTCTCAAATTCCCTTTGAGCAGTATTATTTCAAATCCCGACAGAATTTTTTCCTATAAATTTACATAAAATTGGCGTATCTAAGGCTTTGCTGTTAAATAAACCTGCGAAAAAAGTTTATCATTGCAAGAAAACTGCGAAGTTACTTTTTAGTGCGAGGAACCTGGATGTCATGGATTGCTTTTAGCTTGTCAGGGTCTGGTTGAATTCCAGATGATGAAATAAGATGGCCTAAAAATTTGATTTGAACTTGTCCAGAATGAGATTTTTCTAGATTTACTGTAACACTGAAGCTAGAGAACGAGTGAAGAAGTTGAGACAATATTTCATTATGCTGTTGCCAGGAAGAGACGACAATGAGAATATCGTCCACGTAAATGGTAGTCCTGTTTTTCAAATGAGGTGGCAACACAGTATTTAGTCCACTGGTAAAGGCTGCAGATGAGATTGTTAACCCACTGACCAAAACAGAGAAAAGCTGTGTATTTGCAGCAGTTGGGGTGTAATTCTATTTGGTAAAAACTGGACCGAAGATCAAAGGAGGAAAAAATAGATACGCCACCAAACTGTTGTAAGATTTCACTCAAAGTTAGTGGCCTCTCCGTCTCTGGTATGATGATCGTATTGATCTGTCTTGAATCCAAAACAAGACGAATTGAACCATCCCATTTAGACACAACGTGTATTGGGGAATTGTATGGACTGGTAGCAATTTCAATAACATTGTGATCTACAGAGACTGAATTTCCTGTTTGACTTTTTCACGGTGAACTAGCGGTATCGGATAAGGTGGAACAACAAAAGGGGTATGGGATTTTACGTGAAATTCATATAAAAAATCTTTAATTGTGCCTGGAACATGGGAAAACTCAGTTAAGATGGCATGTAAATCTTCCTTTTCTTGAACTGAAGCTGAATCAACTACCTTGATTTTATCCCGAATAATGTTACCAATGTCTGGTGTCGTATCGTCATTGTCAATGTTTAGGACAGGAACAAAAAATGACGTCAGTGTTACGTCCGACGTGAGCAGAGACTGAATTAAATTAATTTTGTTAAGGTCTTGTTCCACCTGCGACAAATGTTTGTGAAAGTCCAAAAAGAAGTAAACTCCATCATCACAGAGACGAATCCAATGATCTTCAAAATCTAAAATTTCTTTATATTTGTTCAAAAAATCGATCCCCAAAATGACGTCTGTAGTGAGAAACGGAACTATTAAGAATGTAGCTTATAAAAAATGTGTATCGACTTGAAATTCTGTTTAATATCTGTTTAATATCTATACTTTTGCCAGGAACAGCACCACTTACCTTAGTATGCGAAAGCGGAAGTGTTTGAATGATAGAAACAGTGGCGCATTTTTGAAAAGCGATATCATTAATAACAGAACCCGATTCAAGGACTGCAGAGAATTTGTGTGTGCCTATCGAAATATTAATTAGTGGATGATGAACAATTGGTTGTAGTTCGATTTCTTACAGCAGAAGGTCCTCTTGTATATCGTCACAGCGGATAACTTGTGATGTAAAATTCTCAGAAGCATCATGGGCCCGCTCGCGATGCAGCGAGCACGCGGTAGGCAGAGTATTTAGTTGCTATTGTTCGTGTTCTGTCTCACGCTGATGATCTCCATTGTTTCGTGGATTTGGTGGACGAACTTCTACTAACTGTACTGTTCTACCTGATGAATTATTGAAATCATGTCTGCGGTGGAAACGGGAATCAGGTTGATGAAATGGTACTCGTCTGTCATTGCCGTAAATCTGTTGGCTGTCATTGGTTTGTCTCTGGTTGGATAATTATGATTACGATTTGAAAAATTCTGTTGACTATACTGTTGAGTGGGTGGGCGATCAATGTTTTGTCGTCGTTGGTAGTAATCATTGGTTACTATGGTTGATGGCGGTTCTGGTGCCACATTTGGTTTCTTTGTTCAAAAGAAGTGTTGGAATTGTTCCGCTGATTCTCCCATTTTCTCTGGTTATACTGTACCACCGATTATTTTGTAGGGTATTGCCATATTGACCATTGCGGAATGACATTGAAGGAAAGGGATGAAAATTTTGATTCATCTACATCTACATCTACATGGATACTCTGAAAATCATATTTAAGTGCCTGGCAGAGGGTTCATCGAACCACATTCACAATTATCTGTTATTCCAGTCTCGTATAGCGCGCGGAAATAATCTTCTCTGATTTCCCTTATTTTATCGTGGTGATCGTTCCGCCCTATGTAGGTCGGTCTCAACAAAATATTTTCCCATTCGGAGGGGAAAGTTGGATGGGTAGGCATTCACAACATTCTGCTGATACTGGGGTTGTGGAAGAAAGCGTCTTACATTTCCATATTGAGGTCTATTTTTCGGAAACTGCCTGCCGTTATTACGGAAACGGTTGTCTCTATTCTTTTGTGTTTCTGGGAAATAGTGTTGACTTGATCGTGGATTGTGTGTTTCATCCAGTTCAAGAAGCTGTAAAACATCACGAAAAGTGTTCAAGTTTTCTGTGCGATTCCCTGCCAACAACGGAACTCTCAATGATTTAGGTAATTTTGAAATACAAAGCTGAATGAGACCGGAAGGGCTGTAAGGTTCAGTTAAACGTTGATTTTGCTGAATCATATGGTCAAAATATTGTGTCAAAGTGCCAAACTGTGAGTTGTAAAAAGGTGGCATACTTAGCAACTGATCTTTCACAGCACGCTGTGAAGTGGGTTTCCAGTAAGCATCAAGAAATTGTTGTTGGAATGACTGGAAAGACAAACATTGCCACGCTGTGAAGTGGGTTTCCAGTAAGCATCAAGAAATTGTTGTTGGAATGACTGGAAAGACAAACATTGCCGTGCAATGTATCTCATTCGAGTTGCAGGTTCGCCTTCCAAGAAACTGCAGACAAGTTCTAATTGATGTGCCACTGGCCAATTTGGAGGAAAAGCGAATATAAATTTCTGAATCCAGTCAAGAGGATGTAAATCGTTCAGGTTATTCCCGAACGTCTTAAATTTCTTGACTGACAAGAAGTGTTTGTAATCTACATTGTCTAGGCGTGGAGAAGAAGGATCATCATGGGGCAAAGGAAAATTTGTACAGGGTAATCTTGTGCAAATGGAGCATGTGAAGATAAGAATAGGGGCTGTTGTTGCTGGTATGCAAACGGATTTCTCTGCTGTTCTGGGACAAAATTACAGGGCGCAATGTCGTCATGTAATTGTTGCTGAATATCGGAAAGTTTACTATGAATTGAGTTGAGTTCTCGCTTTTGTTGTTCATTAATAGTGATCTGTTTACTCTTAATTTTAGCCAGAGCTTGTTATTCAGTTGTCTCTGAAAAGGCAACTGGGGTTGTCTGATCTAATTCATTTTCTGCATGAGTTTCCAAAGCGGCTACTCTTTCCGTAATGGTTCCTAATAGTGAGTGGAATTGCTCACCCTGTTCACTGACCTTTGTTTTAAGTTGAGTTGAGTGACGTCAGGTGTAAGGGATTCGGTACATGATTCTAAGGCCTGTATGTGCTCAGAATTAGCAGCGAAAGTTTGTTGCAACTTCTCAGTAGGCTCACGTGGAAGTTCTGCATTGATTCTGTCCCTAAGGTCAGTAACGTCGCGCTTATGCGTTTCAATGATATCCTGTAATTTATTGTCAGTTATTTCTTTGAATGTGTCGATAGTTTTGGTTAATTTCTGAATATTGCCGGTAAGGTATTCGTCACGCTTAGCATTCTCTGCACGGTATTGAGCAAATTGTTCATCACGTTAAGCATTGTCTGCTCGGTATTGCGCAAATTGTTCACCACGCTTTGCGTCACGTTCGCCCAGTAGTAGAAGAAAACAATCTTATTTATCTTAAACTAGAGCTGGGGATGTCACCTCGGGATTTTGGTGTTCCAACTCATATTGCTGGAGAGGGCTGCTAAAAACTGTGTGAGAATTCTCAGATGAAACAATTTCTCTGTCTGTGAAAGAATATAGCAAGAGAAATTGGTTGTCGGAATCATCCAAAGGCTTGTGAAGGTTGAATTAATATGAACGAGTCATGGGAAACTGTTTCTAATTGGCTTACTGCGGTCTGAGAATCCGAAGGCAGAAGAGGAACCGTTGCAGAATTTTCTGACTCTGTGGCATCATTACTTGCCGCAGCATTGTTGTCAAATTCCCGGTCACTTTGTGAAGTAGGAGGGTTAGCCTACAAAACTAGGTCATTGTCCGGTTGTTGTTGCTTACATGATTTTGAGGAACTGCGTAATTGTATTTTGTCACCCTGTCGATTTGTTTTGGACATCTTGAAGGAGACAATATGGCGGACAAAATCTCAAAATGGTAGCAATTCACAAGACGATATTTTGTACAGAAAAAGTAAAAGAATTAGAATGGACACATGAAATCAATATAAGCAGAAGCTAGAGCTAAAATAAATGTTCAGGAGCATAGCAGCAAACTCAATATTACGCAACTAGCGACGCAGTGCACAGCTGAAACAGTGGTGTAGCAGCAAACGCAATATTACGAATCTAGCAATGCAGCACACAGCTGAAACAGCGGTGGCGAAAGGAATGCTCGAAAACATAGTCCACAGTTACGGAAAATATATCCAAGAACGTCACCACAGAGGATGTCTCCCAGTGAAAGTATCTAACCAAAATTGTATTCTTTTTCATTTGTGAAAGTATCGATGATAAGATTGTTCCAAATTGATTATTCACCAAACCTGCATCTGACTGCGTCTGTGAACTTGTTTTTTGCACTCCTCCATTTAGCCAGAAATGCAAACTGTATTTGACTCAGCAATCAAGTTTAAGACAATAATGCCGTTTGTGCTATGGCATTAAGATGGTGCTGAACATTTAACTTTTGGCCCTGATGTTTACTTAATGAAATTATATCTTGACTTGAATAACGCCAATTGTGCAATGGCATAAAACTAGTTACTTGAAATAACTTTGCTCTGATAACGTTGGTTGTACCAAAATCGATTTCAAACCATGAGTTGCACATATATATTGCATAGACACCTCATTTTCTCTACTTTCTTTCATTGGTGGATAACTTTACTTTACTATTCATTTTCATATACAATACAAGCAAAGGATGTGGATTATGGTTCAGGCTGTTAGATTTAACAGCAATGTTTATCTCAAGATATATATTGTTAAAATTTTAATTTATACACAAAACCTACCATTTCCAACATTTTTGTAGCACGAATCACTCTTACAAAAAATTTTACAAAACGCTTACTGCGCCAAATCTTGGACATACAAATTCTAACCCTGAACATTATCTAACAAAAACAATTTTGAAATCATTATATATCTTCTCTCATTTACGTGCTACAGTTTGCTTAGGGTAACTGCGCAGCGAGCGCGACTCCTACCTTAAAGCTGTCCGCACACATCTGCTTCCTCCAGGCACCTAGCTGCGACTTCCGAGTTTTTTACTATGCGCGCCCGGCGCTCTTAACCATCAAAGATCCTCCGTCTTCGCTTTTAACCCTAATCGTGTATCCATATCCCGTATACTGACACTTCCTTATAATTTATATAAAAGATTGTATTTTTTTTAAATGTGTGAAACATAGTGCTGACTGACTGTCAGTCAAGATCGTAGTCAGACAATATATAAAATTGTACCATGTAGGTACTTGTACTAGTATCTTTCCAGTCATAATACTCTCTGGCACTTCAATTCATATATTGTCTGACTACGATCTTGATTGACAGTATCCGTTTTATTTTCTTCAATTCTTTCATTAACATTGTTGTTGTGGTCTTCAGTTCTGAGACTGGTTTGATGCAGCTCTCCATGCTACTCTATCCTGTGCAAGCTTCTTCATCTCCCAGTACCTACTGCAACCTACATCCTTCTGAATCTGCTTAGTGTATTCATCTCTTGGTCTCCCTCTACGATTTTTACCCTCCACGCTGCCATCCAATGCTAAATTTGTGATCCCTTGATGCCTCAGAACATGTCCTACCAACCGATCCCTTCTTCCAGTCAGTTTGTGCCACAAACTCCTCTTGTCCCCAATCCTATTCAATAACTCCTCATTAGTTGCGTGATCTACCCATTTAATCCTCAGCATTCTTCTGTAGCACCACATTTCGAAAGCTGCTATTCTCTTCTTGTCCAAACTATGTTTCACCTCCATACATGGCTACACTCCATACAAATACTTTCAGAAAAGATTTCCTGACGCTTAAATCTATACTCGATGTTAACAAATTTCTCTTTTTCAGAAACTCTTTACTTGCCATTGCCAGTCTTCATTTTATATACTCTCTACTTCGACCATCATCAGTTATTTTGCTCCCCAAATAGCAAAACTCATTTACTACTTTAAGTGTCTCATTTTCTAATCTAATTCCCTCGGCATCACCCGACTTAATTAGACTACATTCCATTATCCTCGTTTTGCTTTTGTTGATGTTCATCTTATATCCTCCCTTCAAGACACTGTCCAGTTCGAGCAACTGCTCTTTCAAGTCCTTTGCTGTGTCTGACAGAATTACAATGTCATCGGTGAACCTTACAGTTTTTATTGCTTCTCCATGGATTTTAGTACCTACTCCGAATTTTTCTTTTTTTTCCTTTACTGCTTGCTCAATATACAGATTGTATAACATCGGGGATAGGCTACAACCCTGTCTCACTCCCTTCCCAACCACTGCTTCCCCTGCATGTCCCTCGACTCTTATAACTGCCATCTGGTTTCTGTACAAATTGTAAATACCCTCTCGCTCCCTGTATTTTACCCCTGCCACCTTCAGAATTTGAAAGAGAGTATTCCAGTCAACATTGTCAAAAACTTTCTCCAAGTCTACAAATGCTATAAACGTAGATTTGCCTTTTCTTAATATATTTTATAAGATAAGTCGTAGGGTCAGTATTGCCTCACGTGTTCCTACATTTTGATGGAATCCAAACTGATCTTCGCCGAGGTCGGCTTCTACCAGTTTTTCCATTCGTCTGTAAAGAATTCGCGTTAGTGTTTTGCAGCTGTGACTTATTAAACTGATAGTTCGGTAATTTTCACATCTGTCAACACCTGCTTTCTTTGGGATTGGAATTATTAAATTCTTCTTGAAGTCTAAGAGTATTTCGCCTGTCTCATACATTTTGCTCACCAGATGGTAGGACTGGCTCTCCCAATTCTGTCAGTAGTTGTAATGGAATGTTGTCTACTCCCGGGGCCTTGTTTCGACTTAGGTCTTTCAGTGCTCTGTCAAACTCTTCACGCAGTATCATACCTCCCATTTCATCTTGATCTGCATCCTCTTCCATTTCCATAATATTGTCCTCAAGTACATCACCCTTGCATAGACCCTCTACATACTCCTTCCACCTTTCTGCTTTCCCATCCTTGCTTAGAACTAGAATTCTGTCTGAGCTCTTTATATTCATACGATTCTCTTTTCTCCAAAGTTCTCTTTAATTTTCCTGTAGGCAGTATCTATCTTTCCCCTAGTGAGGTATGCCTCTACATCCTTACATTTGTCCTCTAGCCATCCCTGCTGAGCCATTTTGCACTTCCTGTCGATCTTATTTTTGAGACGTTAGTATTCCTTTTTGCCTGCTTCATGTAGTGCATTTTTATACTATCTCCTTTCATCAATTAAATTCAGTATTTCTTCTGTCACCCAAGGATTTCTACTAGCCCTCGTCTTTTTACCTACTTGATCCTCTGCTGCCTTCATCCCTCAAAGCAACCCATTCTTCATCTACTGTATTTCCTTCCCCCGTTCTTGTCAATTGTTCCCTTATGCTCTCGCTGAAACTCTGTACAACCTAAGGTTTAGCCAGTTTATCCAAGTCCCATCTTCTTAAATTGCCACCTTTTAGCAGTTTCTTCAGTTTTAATCTACAGTTCATAACCAATAGATTGTGGTCGGAGTCCACATCTGCCCCTGGAAATGTCTTACAGTTTAAAACCTGGTTCCTAAATCTCTGTCCTACCATTATATAATCCATCTGAAACCTATTAGTATCTCCAGGCTTCTTCCTTGTATACAACCTTCTTTTATGATTATTGAACTAAGTGTTAGCTATGATTAAGTTGTGCTCTGGGCAAAATTCTACCAGGCCGCTTCCTCGTTCATTTCTTACCCCCAATCCATATTCACCTACTACTTTTCCTTCTCTTCCTTTTCCTACTATCGAATTCCAGTCACCCATGACTATTAAATTTTCGAGACCCTTCATTATCTGAATAATTTCTTTTATCTCATCATACATTTCTTTAATTTCTTCGTCAACTGCAGAGCTAGTTGGCATATAGATTTGTACTACTGTAGAAGGTGTGGGCTTCGTGTCTATCTTGGCCACAACAATGCGTTCAGTATGTTCTTTGTAGTAGCTTACCCGAACACCTATTTTGTTTATTCATTATCAAACCTACTCCTGCATTCTCCCTATTTGATTTTGTATTTATAACCCTGTATTCACCTGACCAAAAGTCGTGTTCCTCCTACCACCGAACTTTACTAATTCCCACTATATCTAACTTTAACCTATCCATTTCCCTTTTTAAATTTTCTAATCTACCTTCCCGATTAAGGGATCTGTCATGCCACGCTCCAATCCGTAGAACGACAGTTTTCTTTCTCCTGATAACGACGTCCTCTTGAGTAGTCCCCGCCCAGAGATTCGAATGGGGGACTATTTTACCTCCGGAATATTTTACCGAAGAGGACGCCATCATTAACATTATACATATCTATTTGACACCTAATATCTTCACTCCTTATATGGCCTTAACTAGTAAATTCCAGAGAAATTTTACTGTAGCTGCTTGTAGTTAACGTTAATCATCTTGTATGGGGATCCACGACTCACCCCAATATAGCATTACAGGTGTAGCCATGTTTAGCGACATTTTAATTCTGCTATCTTCCATATTTTGTTTTGGAATGTTCTGTTTATCATTCCACATGTTGACTGATATTTTTTCATTTTAATTTCTATATTTTGTCTATATCATAGGTCATATCACATCCTAAAAAATGAATTTGGAGGCCTCCTCAGGTGGAGTATTATTTTCCCATGATGAACTGTGATTTTAATTTTCTTTACTGATTTACGAAAGTTATACTGAGTAGTTTATACACTATTTTTAGGTAATGCTTTTTCAGTTTCTTTCAAAATGGTTATGGTATCTGCATGCATGAGAATATTAACAAATTTATTTTCATTACTCGGTAAAAAAAAAAATTTCCGACGAGGGCCTCCCGTCCGGTAGAGCGCTCGCCTGGTGCAAGTCTTTCGATTTGACGCCACTTCGGTGACTTGCGCGTCGATGGAGATGAAATGATGATGATAAGGACAACACAACACCCAGTCCCTGAGCGGAGATTACTCGGTGAACTTGAATTTACTTCGAATCTCCAGTTATTATGCAGTCGTTTATATACAAATTAAATAAGGTTGATAGCAAGTTACAGGCTTGTTCAAGTCCCTAATTGTTAGCGATTTCTTCATTGTTATTAATGCCAACTTTTGTTGTTATTTTTATGTCTTTTTATAGCTTTAGAAACTTGTATAGGCTATGTACAGTTCCACTCTCTTAAAAGCTTATCAAAGTCAATAAAAGCTATGTATGTCTATAAATTGACAACTCTTCGTATTTCTGAAATTTTTACGGTAAATATATTACTAACGGACAAATGGTCTTTCCAGATTCCAATTTGCTTTACCAAAATGAGGAATCAGTTATACGATTTTTGTGCCCTTATTAATTGTTTTGAAATCTATTATGGGCTGGGATCAGAGCACTGATTCCTCTATACATCTTACACTAGTTTCTTTGATCTTTAAAAAAACTGATATCATTCAGAAATTTTTCCAAGTTATGAAATTACCAAATCACTTTCTTAATAATATCATCTGGTCAACGTGTTATCCTGTTTTTCATATATTTTAAAACTACAGGCAATTCTTCTATTGTGATTGTATCCACAGTAATGTAATCTCTTCTTTCAATCCTGAATATTCTCTTTTCCACAATTGTTTATAAAATTCTTTTCACTGATCTTCGTTAATTTTAGTTCTGCGATATATTTCTGTCGTCCACACCAATTGCGAGGGACCGCAACGCTAAAAACTTTTTAATGTACAGTTACGAAATTCCGGCAATACGTTTGTCTAGGTAACGTATTTAAGTGATTAAAATTGGAAGATAACAAGACAATATAAGCGCAAGATAAGCCATTGCAAATGTGACATGCTGTTACATTAATAACCCGTGTAACGGTCCGAATTTTGAATGCAGGAATGCAAACTCGAGTACATTTTGATGTCAAGTTGCTGGGCGTTAGTTTGTGAGGTGATGTTCCACACCTGTTGAACGTGGCCGCTCAGTACGGGAAAGTTAATCCTGTTTGTGGATGACGTTCGAGCTGTCGTCCGATGTTGCCCCTTATGTTCTAGTTATCGAGTGGGCTAAGGTAACATGTTGACACTCTGTAGAGCATGTTAGGTTACAACAGCCTATTTTAGCGGGCGTTATCCTGTTGGAAAACACCCCTGGAATGCTTTTCATGAATGATATCACAACAGGCCAAATCACCAGACTGACGTACAAATTTGCAGTCAGGATGTTTGGGATAACCACGAGGGTTCTCCTGCTGTCATACAAAGTCGCACTCGACGCCGTAAGTAGAGATGTAGCTCCAGTGCGTCTAGCAAGCAGGTAATTTTTTGCAGGCCCTCAAGTGGCCTCCTACTAACGAACACAAGACCATCACTGGCACTGAGCTAGAACCAGCTTTCACCAGAAAACACAACAGACATTCACTGCGCCCTCCGATGAGATCTCGCTTGACTCCACTGAAGTCGCAAATGGGGTCACTGAAATGCACGCAACAGGGCTCCTGGCTCGGAGCTGCCCTTGATATAATCGGTTTGTAACACTTCATTGCGGTCACTGTGATGCCAGTTTCTGTTCTAATTGCTGTTGCAGATGCTGTACGGTGCCCCAGCGCATACGCCGAACACGATGGCGTTCCCTCTCGGTAGTGCTACATGGCCGTCTCGGGCTAGGTCTTCTTGCGTCCGTGCATTCTCGTGATCACCACTGCCTGCAATTATTTACGGTGGCTACATTCGTGTGAAGTCTTTCTGTAGTACCACAGAAGAAACATCTAGTTTCTCGTAGCCCTATTACACGTCCTCGTTCAAACTCACTGAGGTGCTGATAAGGGTGACTCTGTCGCCTTCTGGGCATCCTTGACTCACATTAACTCACATCCAATCTCAAAGGTAATTAACTGTCACGACTGTTACATCACGTATTTAAAGCAAACCTGATTTGTATCTTCATAGTGGCGCTACTAGCGCCACTATTATCCGACTGACGGAAATTGGAATAGACATCATCTTTCAGTTGTTGAAACACGCTTGCCAACTTTCGTTTATGTCGCACGACTCCTTTTTGGCTTTGCGATTTTCATTTTCCAACAGTGTATTTAAGTATTTCATTAGGTAACAGTCAAATTTTATCGCTCATATGTAGCATGTTCTACTTTCTTTATAAAATGATTCCAAAACAGTGTGCTAGCGTAGTTATTTATTTGGCATGGTTCCATTTTTGCTTATACTTCTTTTAAGTTTCTGGAGTTAATTTCTGAAACGCTGTCATTTATGAACCGAACCGTCTTGGACAATCACAAAAATTCCGGTCGGTAGTATTTAGTAATTTAATGAGGCGTTCCAGTATGAAAAGCGCATTATCTGTCGAGCAACGCTTATGTCGTGGAAATTCTGTATTACTGAGCACGTTGTTATTACCAAGACAAGACAACATTCTAGAGTCCATCACTTTCTCCCTCAAAATAGCAAATGAGAACAATATTTTTTATTTGTTATTTGTAAAGGACTGAAAGATAATCAGATTACAGCCTCTGCCACCACGTGGACATCTCGAGTTTACGAAAACAGTTCACGTACTGTAATGACGAGCTGTTTGTCGTCAGATTACCCATTATCATCAAACGATGAGTGAATCTAATCTCTTGCTTTGGTCTTAATTGCCAGCAGATGTCACGACAGTGTTATCCGCCGCACTGATCATCGGTTATCTTCAAGGAGACAGTTTGGTGGTCATGATCCGAATTTTTGGGCTAATATTTCTTTAGTTCTGCAGAAGTATAAAACGGGTAGCCTACTGACGCCCATCGCCCAGTTCAGGACAGTCGAGGCTGCAGCCATGTTGTCCGTACTTTGCCTGCTGGCCACAGTCAGCGCCCAATGGGACCCCAACGTGGCGATCGGCCGTAGCGCCATGGTCCACCTGTTCGAGTGGAAGTGGGTGGACATTGCTTCCGAGTGCCAGAGATTCCTGGCTCCCAAGGGCTATGCTGGCGTACAGGTGAGACAGCATCCTCAGATACTTGATGCGAAACTCCTTGATACTGTAAGTATAAAGAGAAGAAAACGGCCTCTGCATTTCTCTCCCATCATCGGTCTTCTGACCTGTCTGATGCGACCCGCCAAGAATACTCAGCGCCCTCAATTATTTGTTGGTCATATTCCAATCTCTGTCACCCGTTACAGTTTTTACCAGCTATAGCTCCCACTACTACCATGGAAGTTATGCATTGGCATTTCAGCTCATGCCTTGTCAATCTACACCTTTTTCTTGTCTGTATTTCCCACATATCCGTCTTTTCACTACTTCTGCGGGGGCCTTCGTCATTTCTTATCTCACCATCTAATTTCCAACATCCGTCTATAATAGCACATCCCACATACAGGGCGACAATTATTGAATTATATCAAATAAAATCGTCATTCTGAAAATTTTGGGTTAGGTGGTTCAAACTGCACTGTGCATGGGGGCTTAATTATTTAAAATGAAAATACCTTTTAAATTTTTAGTAGCTGTAAGTCCGATTACGCTGTTTCGTAAACGGTTGGCCCTGACTAGTTTTAGTACGCAATCTGACTGCATAGAACAACAACAAAGAATGAAATGAAAATTTCCTGTTAACACAATTAATTAATTAAGTCCCCAGCAACTATAAAACATACGAAACCAAAGCACAAGTGTAATTGTTCTGTGTGTGGGAGTGTGACTCAACGTACACATCTGGCACGGTTCTTCTTCAACAAGAGAAGAAATTTTAAATACCATATTTACTGAAGTAAATAAAAATTAGAAATACTATAATTGCGCAAGAAAACCAGAATTACTCTCTAATACAAGAACACACGCCAGATGCTTTGTTGACTGAACCTGTAATGACGCATTATTCAGGACACTGAAATAATGAGAGAGAAAAGAAAAAATTTTTTTTTACCTTCATTTATATTGATGAAAAGCACTCTAATCATTACAATATCTCCACACCGGCTTGCTACTACCACATCTCAACAAGAACTCTCCACCACGACCTCTCGACAAGCATTCTACACTACAACATCTCAGCAAGCACTTTTCACTAGCACATCTGAACAAGCACTGACTGCTACGAGTTCTCCCCAAGCGCTGCCAGTGGAGGCGGCTGAATAATACTCTTTGGCGCAATCTCTGGCGCTGTGGCTCAATGTAGCCACCTTTTAAATGCCCCTCCTCCACGGGCCAGAATTTGATGGTATTTTTGCCAGCATTGGTGGTGAAAATACCACTAAATTCGTCCACAAAAATACAGACAAAAATAAAAGATAATATTAATACGTAAATATCACATAATTAGATAAAATTTTTACTTTGCACTGACCTTTCAATAACCTAATATATAAAATACAGTAAGCTATACAACTTCTTTTCATACATGCGACTTTACATAATAGTTCACACAATACACAAAAAATCAGTTTATACAAATGTTCACATAAAATGCTTTCAATGATTAGTTCCAGCAATAGCACCCAGCAATGGTCAACAGGTGCAAATACCAACAAGTGACATCATTTTAGTAGAAGCAGTCCATCAGTGGCACCCAGCAATGTTGAACAGGTACAGACACCAACAGGTGACATCTTTTCAGTAGAAGCAGTCCATCAGTGGCACCCAGCATTGTTGAACAGGTGCAGACACCAACAAGTGACATTATTTCAGTAGAAGCAATCCATCAGTGGCACCCAGCAATGTTGAGTAGGTGCAGACAGCAACAAGTAACATCATTTCAGTAGAAACAGTTCTAACAGTGGCACCCAGTAGTGTTGAACAAGTGCAGACACCAACAAGTGACATTATGTCAGTAGAAGCAATCCATCAGTGGCACCCAGCAATGTTGAAGAGATGCACACAGCACAGGTGACATTATGTCAGTAGAAGCAGTCCTTCAGTGGCACCCAGTAATGTTGAGCAGGTGCAGACAGCAAGAAGTAACATTATTTCAGTAGAAACAGTTCTAACAGTGGCACCCAGTAGTGTTGAACAAGTGCAGACACCAACAAGTGACATTATTTCAGTAGAAGCAGTCCATCAGTGGCACCCAGCAATGTTGAGCAGGTGCAGACAGCAACAAGGGACATTTCTCAGCAGAAGCAGTTCCATTAGTGGCACCCAGCAATGTTGAACAGGTGCAGACACCAACAAGTGACATTATTTCAGTAGAAACAGTCCATCAGTGGCACCCAGCAATGTTGAGCAGGTGCAGACAGCAATAAGTGACATCATTTCAGTAGAAGCAGTTCATCAGTGGCACCCAGCAATGTAGAGCAGGTGCAGACACCAACAAGTGACATTATTTCAGTAGAAGCAGTCCATCAGTGGCACCCAGCAATGTTGAGCAGGTGCAGACAGCAATAAGTGACATCATTTCAGTAGAAGCAGTTCATCAGTGGCACCCAGCAATGTTGAGCAGGTGCAGACACCAACAAGTGACATTATTTCAGTAGAAGCAGTCCATCAGTTGCACCTAGCAATGATGAGCAGGTCCAGAGAGCAGTCCATAATATTCACTATCACTGATCACACTGTTCATCAGAGTTTATAAGCAGAAATTAAACATGTCCTAGTGGCACCAATCATGTAGAAAAAGCGCAAGTAACAGTCCATAATATTCACTATCTTAATCACACAGTTCATCAGCAGAAATTAATCATTTCTAAGTGGCACCCATTATGTTGAAAAAGTGCAGGTAACAGTCCACAATATTCACCATCACTAATAAGACAGTTCAGGCATGAACAATAGTTTGTATGCACATACAAATGCTTTTACACTAAACATACAAATCATAACAAACACACAAATGATGTCAGATAATTGTCATATTGACTATTACAAATACTCAAATATCAGTAAACCTATAATATTTATGGGTGTCAGTGCAAGCCACAACAGACAAGTAAAATAATATTTAGGAGATAGGTTGGGACTAATTATTTGGGATTAGGAAAGGAAAATACACAAAACACACTCACTCATCTTTCATCCACATTAAGGACTACTGTGTAATTGAATTGTGTTAACTGTGTAAATGCAATTCTGTCAAAATTTGATGTTCATCATGTGTATCAAGTAGTAGTGGCAGCAATGTATAACAGTCAATAATAGTTAAGTCAACATCATAGTCATCATGTCAAGACCAATGTTTGCCAAGCCAGATCAAAATGTACTGTTGCTGAACAACTGTCAGTGAGCCAAGATATGCAAATACTTCCTCTCTTCAAAAAAAGTATGTACTGCTTATTGATTTAACAAAGTGTGTGTAAACGATCTTCCTTCCACTTTAGTGTTCTAATCTGCTATCTTCATCCTCCTTGTTCCATATAGACCAACAAAAAAGAAATATGCACCTCACTTACTTTACCTCTTATCCACCAAAACTCCAATAATCATCAGCATCACATAATCTCAATACTTCAATAATACCTCTTACGTCGATACATATAAATCTTATCATCAATATCATTTACCTTACCTCTTGTCCACATAAACTCCAATAATCATCAACTTCATATAATCTCAATAACACCTCTTCAATACGTCGATACATATAAACCTTATCGCCAAAATCATTTCACTTCCATAACAACTCTTTCCTCTAGTCAGTCTCCTCGAACAAGTACAGATAAAATCCTAATGCAAACCTCATCATCCCATACAATCCGAAGACACATTGTCAACACACAACCTCTGTGTAATCCATCTGACCCAAATCTTCTACTCATTATGAATTATAAACAAAAGAAATGCATACATGACCTCTAACAGACTTAGTTCGAATAACTCTCAGTAATTAAGTACGATTACGGAGTGTGAATGATCATAATATTTCACAGTGTGTACACCACTTCAAGAATTATGGCAATTAGAAGCAAACATGTGGAGTATTTCTTGTGTCAAGTGTCACTTCCTATTTCAATTGCTCACGAAAAATGCAGTGTAAGAACTGTCAATGGTCTAAACCTAGTTTTGGTATGTCATGTCGTTAGCTTCCTTCCTATTAGCATACATTTATACATCTTTCATAAAACCTCCAGCTCATGTGACTTCTATGAAGTTTCTTGTACTAATGTCGTTTATGTCGAATTATAGCAGTTCATTTTCCTATCTTAAAAGTATAAGGCACTGAGCGTAAGCAAAACATGCAATAGCGAGTAAATATACCAGTAGAGAACAGAATGTCAACAAGTGGATGCAGCACAATTCTTACAACGAGGCTCTGCCAAGCGAACAATCTATAATTAATACAATAGTGTGACCTAAACTCTATGTTCATTCACAGTATATCAGCATTTCTATATACCAAATTAAAGAGTAGTTATGACAACAAAACAGAAATGTGTAAATATGCAATCCATAAGCAAGGCAGCAAATATGTTATCTAACATAATAAACAGGTCATTAGCATCATATCAGCATAAGCAAATTGATGTTCATATGTAATCTTAATAAGTAAACATGAAGGCGCAAGCAGATAAATCACAAAGTATAACTTACATACATAATCACAGCCAGCACAATTAATCCGGTTACAATTATAATTTAAATAAATAAGCACAGCAGGCACATAATACAAAAATATGACATCAGTGAAAAAGCAGTGCAGCCAAGCGATGCATAACTTATACAAATAACAACCCTGTTCATTAATAAAACATTGACAAAAATCAGCAAATGTACGCAAGCACGTCGCTTCACAAGTAAATTCATAGAACATGAAATTAGCACAAAGTATGAATCACGTAATTGCGAGCAGCAAATTACGTCTAAAGTATGTACCTAAGTGGAAATATGTTACCTGAAAAAATAAACTCAATTAATAGTTACATTTTTAGTTTATTAGTTTCTTCTTCCAAATTACGTTCTTCCTGAAATTTTCTCGATAGCAAGTCCTCTTAACGTCGGACACACACAGAATTTACCTGAAGGTTTTAAATATCTTATACAACCGTATCCTGAAAAATACTGAACGTTAATAACATAATTCATCAAGTCACTATAGCTTTATACTGAATTTAGTCGGAGAACTTAGACTGTGTATTTGTTTACGGCTGTCAGTGCATTCGCACTGAGCGCTCGATCAGCTGTAGGCGTGTGACGTAGGAAGCAATTGTTTGCGGTCAACGACTGCCTTGTGCGGCGCGCAGACTTGACTGTTGCTTTGAGTATGTGCCGCCGCCAAAACACAGGGCGGTATCCTTTTATTCTCTGCATGTTTACGTAAACTGTTGGTTTCTCGAAAGTATGTCATTCCACAAAAATTTTAACGTTTGATATATGATGTATTCCCTTAGAGCGCCGAGATTTAAGAGTTTCTACTTCGATAGTGTTATCGTGAATAATTTTGCGAATTCTATATGGACCGTTATAAAGCAGAAAAAATTTGCGACACAAGCCTTTTCCTTTGTGAGACAAACGGTGGGACTTAATTAATACCTTTTGACCAACTGACAATGTTTTTAAACGACCAGGACGTTTAGCTGATTTCTCTCTTCTAGCAGCCGCAGATGCAATATTTCGGAGAGCCAGGTTGACAACTTCAGAATGCCGCAGTTTCCGTGAAGGCGGAAAAGGAACGATTTCAGAAATGCGATTTTTCGGTGCTTTGTTTTTTAATATCAGTGTGGCGGTAAAGAAGTTGAGTCATTAGGAACTTCATTCAGAATGTTTTGAAAAATATGAAGGTACTGATCCCACGTTCTGTGATTCTGATGACAATAAAGACGACACAATTTATTGATTTCCTTCATCCATCTCTCTGAAGCATTAGATTGAGGGTGAAAAAGTGAAATGAAATTGGTTTAATTTTACGACGCCATAGAGTACGAAGCCAAATTTTAGAACGGAACTGTGATCCATTATCTGATATAACCTTATCAACATGACCAACTTCTTTAAGAAAATGGTTAATGAAAGCATTAGATACTGAACGAGCTGTTGCTTTGCGTAATGGTGTAAAACACACATATTTTGATGTCAACTCCACTGCTACGAAAATGTACGCAAAACCATTAGTAGAACGAACCACTGGACCGAACAAATCGACTGCAGCCATCTCCTTTAATTTCGCTGGAATGATAGGAAACAACGGTGCTCTGTGAGAAATTGTTGGCGGCTTAGCCTTTTGACATAATTTGCATTTGGCCAGAACAGATCGAATACGTTTTTCCATATTACTGAAGTAGCAATTTTCCCGTAATTTATGAAAGCATTTTCTGGGACCAAAGTGTGCATAACTGAAATGCATATACCACATCAGCTTATTAACCCACTCATCAGGAATACAAACTAACCAAACAGAGTTGTCGACCGATTTTCTTTTAAAAAGAATTTTCCAGATAGTTCGCAAAACGAGGTGTGGCCAAATCGTCCAATCTAAAAAAGCGTCTAAGAAATTTACAGACACCATAGAAACTACGAACATCACGTTTTGTGGTAGGAACAGCATAATTACGAATAGCGTCTAATTTCTCTGGATCAGGAAGAATACCTTCTGTAGAAATAATGTGACCGAGAAATTTCACCTGAGAACGACCAAATTCAGATTTTTCTAAGTTCACTGTAATGCCAACTCTTGCAAAAATACGTAATAATGAATCCAAAATTTTGTTGTGCTCACTCCAAGAATGTTTAGCAATAAGAATATCGTCAACATATGAAGTAATATTGTCACGAAGATAAACAGGTAAAATTTAATTTAAGCTAGGAATGAATGCTACTGAAGGTACAGTAAGTCCAAATGGTAATTTCCGAAATCTCTTTTGGGTAAAATAGTCATATCCGGTTATTGTTTACTTACTCTCTAGATAGATTGATAGTAGAAGAGTTGTTTTTGACAGATGCAAAGAATAGTAAAGGAGTAGGCAGCGGTGCAGAAAACTAAAAGGGAAATAGCACCACTACAGCTCGGGGCCGTATGCACGCTACGGCACATATTCACTTAGTGTAGTGAATCCCCTGAGGACCTTAATAGCCGCACGTATTTCCCAGTTTGTGACTTAGTGGCAAATTTGGCGGGAGTGGGTACATAAATTGATCTAACCACGAACATGGATGTATGTCATTCTTAGAGTTGCGGAAGATCTTAAATTTCCGAACAGTCAAAACGTGTTTATAGTCAAAGTTTTCGCCTCGTGGCGACAAAGACCTACCGCGCCTGCCCCTGTCCCAATGTCGATTATTGTCAAGTTCGCGCGCCTGGCGCTCTCTTATTGCTTCTCGTAAATGAAATAAATTAATTTCTTCAAAGCCCTCTGCTATCCGTGATTCTAAATTTCTTCTGCTGTCTTTTCCTACGATTTCGCCTTCAATTTGTTTGACTTGCTTTCGTAATGCCTCAACTTCCCTTTTAACGCGTTCATTAAATTTTCCCTGATTTTCAACATGTTTATTTATGTTCTGGTACTCTTCGGTTTCTGCAAATGGCAATGGTGCTGTATCATCTGAATCTCTGTCCCCATTTAAACTAAGATTTGTCGATTTGTCTGAAATCTCCTCGACTCTTTCCGATAAATCACCTATTTTTTCTTTCTGTTTATTTACGTCTTCCGTAAGTGTCGCGACTCGGGTTTCAGTATTAACACATTTAGTCGTTAACTGTTCATACTGTTGTGTTAGGTTATTTAATCTGTCATTTGGTACGGATTCCTCGATTCTCTCAAATATTTCTTCCTTATATTTTGCACGTTGTAAATTTAACTCTGAAAATTTCTGTACTATCACGCGATCTCTTTCCTCCTGTTCTCTATCCTGTTCCCTTTGTCTAATCTCTACTGCAATTAATCTATTATTGTGAGCATTCAAAATCGGTTGTACTTCTTCTCTGATTTCTTTCTTTAATTCATCTTTCATATTTTTGAAACACGTCCCTATTCGTGAATCTAACCGTGTTTCCATTATTTCCATCTCTGTTTGAATTGTTGCTATTTGTGAGCCTAACCGAGTTTCCATTGTTCCTATCCGTGTTTCCATTGTTCCCATTTGTAAGTCTAACCGAGATCCCAAATTTAATATTGCACCCATCAACTGCTCCATATTAAATGGTTCAAAATTCTTTTCGCCCCTAACATTTCCCGCAAAACTAACTTCCTTCTGCATAGTCATAAAGCTATCTGTGTTCGATACTGTTCCAGAATCTTCTGTCGTTCATCTCGGATTCTGTGAATTTTCTGATTGAGAAAAATTTTGAAATGGTTCCGGACTATTTTCCCGACTTATTAAATTGTTTTCCACTTCATTATTCATGATGCTGTTTTCCTCTGTTGGCGAGTTCGCCATGTTAACAATTTCGTCATTCTCACTATCCATCATTTTTGCCTTTTTCATCGATCGTGTAATCATTTACAAAACATACAAAACTCGTCGCTGTACGAAAATTACATACAATGACTCTTTATCTCCAACAATACCATTCACACGAAATGTTTCCCTCAAACACGATTAATCGAACAATTGAAATAATTGCCCTAAATTGTCAAACGCGTATACAAGAAAATAAAATTAAATTCTGAAATACCATTAGAAGAATGACAATTACCAAATCTACACATGCAAAATAGACTACAATTACTAAACTACAAATTACTACAACAATACTACTGTCTACTATTTTTACAATCAGAAGAATTCCAAGGGACGATCCTGGCAGAGTCGCCATGTGCATGGGGGCTTAATTATTTAAAGTGAAAATACCTTTTAAATTTTTAGTAGCTGTAAGTCCGATTACGCTGTTTCGTAAACGGTTGGCCCTGACTAGTTTTAGTACGCAATCTGACTGCATAGAACAACAACAAAGAATGAAATGAAAATTTTCTGTTAACACAATTAATTAATTAAGTCCCCAGCAACTATAAAACCTACAAAACCAAAGCACAAGTGTAATTGTTCTGCGTGTGGGAGTGTGACTCAACGTACACATCTGGCACGGTTCTTCTTCAACAAGACAAGAAATTTTAAATACCATATATACTGAAGTAAAAAAAAAATTAGAAATACTATAACTGCGCAAGAAAACCAGAATTACTCTCTAATACAAGAACACACGCCAGATGCTTTGTTGACTCAACCTGTAATGACGCATTATTCAGGACACTGAAATAATGAGAGAGAAAAGAAAAAATTTTTTTTTACCTTCATTTATATTGATGAAAAGCACTCTAATCATTACAATATCTCCACACCTACTTGCTACTACCACATCTCAACAAGAACTCTCCACCACGACCTGTCGACAAGCACTCTTCACTACAACATCTCAGCAAGCACTTTTCACTAGCACATCTGAACAAGCACTGATTACTACGAGTTCTCCCCAAGCACTGCCAGAGGAGGCGGCTGAATAATACTCTTTGGCGCAATCTCTGGCGATGTGGCTCAGTGTAGCCACCTTTCAACTGTTGGCCGCAGGGCATAATGGGAATGACAGATAGTATGCGCATACGCACGCACCATCTTGTCGTCGGCCATCTGCTCATGAAAATGTCACATTGGCCGAATTTGGGGGACTGAGAATCCGCAATTCGTGATCGAGAAATCTCTTCACCCTCAGTTCGTGACTGTGTGGTGTGCAATGTCATGTAACGGAATAATTGGCGCGATATTCCTTAATGGCAAAGTGACTACCGAACTGCACGTGAATGTTTTGGAATATGATTTCATCCTCAGTATCCAAAGTGACCTTAATTTCGACAAGATGTGGTTCCTGTCAAGACGGAGCTCGACCTCAGGAGAGCGTTTGATGTCCGGGAGGAGTACTATGGGGACCGCATTCTGGCTCTGGGGGTACCCAGAGGCCACTGGCATGGGCCTCTTCAAAATGGCTCTGAGCACTATGGGACTCAACTGCTGAGGTCATTAGTCCCTTTAATATCGCATATACGAAAAGAGCCGCGAAATATCTGTTAACAATGCCGTGCTTTGAATTTCTTTATCATCATTACCTTTTAACAAAGCAAAATTTATATATTGAGATCTTATTGTGCTGTATCTGGCCTACAATTAAAGGAACGTTTTTTCGTGACTGTAACTCATTCTAAAAATCAACATATCTTCCCTACTTTATAGTTATTGAAAATTGAAATTACTTGGTTATGAACACTGATGTTACAGTTCGTATGATCGTTCAACAACAAAATTTAGCAGTGGATTTTGTTTCTCGGTAAAACACCATTCAATGCCACGACTAGCACAAGAACATGAGACTCTTATTAAAAAAATACGTTTTCACTATAAAGTTTGCCAGACCAGAACGGAGAACAGCAAGATTCCTATTAGATTTTGGCGGTACATTAACTTATTTGTACTGTGAGTTATATACTATCAGCAGCCCGCGTCAACCTGCAACACATCATAAAATCTGCTGATCTGCACTGCAAGTCTGGAAGCTAAAAGAAATAATATTATTTTACTGTTACTTTACCGCTTCCTTGCGGTATGGTAGACTATATTGGAAGTCGTTTGAATACGCCGCGGCAGCGGCTCTTTCGTTCGCCACGCAGCTCAGCACCACAGATAATATTTATATAACTGAAAAATGTCTCAACAGGATGGGATAATAGGCAAGCAAGCTTTAACAATTAATAATGCAAGTTTTCATTTACATAACTCTATTAAAACATTTAAATATTTCAATTGTTACACACCTTTATGAATTCACACGTAATGGCGTACATCTCTTAGTCTCGACAAAAGAATGTTACACTAGCGTTCGCTACTACGACACAGGATATCTTACTCGCTCGACTCCCAGATGAAGAAGACAAAGAAGTTGATATTCGTCACGTATTATATACTAGTTACTTATTTTAATCTTTGTTCGACATTTATCGTCTGTGGCGGTTTCATTACTCGCCGACGCAGATATTCTCAAAAATAAATAATAAAAAAAATACATAATTTTATACAATAACACAATATGATACATATAATTTTCTCGTTACTACATAATATGTTGTTTTTGTTTCTTACTAGACGTTACAATGCCCCCTGGCAGCAATTGACTAACGTTAAGAATGTTCGGCAATATGCTGCCACTAACGTCTATTTGGTTATTGTCTGTTACCTTGGTTGGAACATTCACTTTAAACTTCTTAGTTCTTTTACACTGTAGGTTTAATTACACTTTTTATACTGTTCTTACACTTTGCGAGGTGACCATAAACCTAGTCCCAGGGTCATTACATTTATCTGGCTCCCCCATTTGGGCTACGTGCGATCAGAAAACCTGGGAAAACTGCGCCGGAGCCATAGTCATCTCGCCTGGTTTGTTTTAATACCCAGTTTGATCACAAAAGTTCAGACTCTATCCAATGTTGACAGATATCAAAGGCTATTTATGACAACGTGTTAAACTTTTAGTCTCTTTGTTACCGATATACCTTCTACCCTTTTTCACATTTGTGTTCTGTATTGCAATGAAAGTCACTCATTAAACAGTTTTACAGTGGTATAATGAATCGTCTCTGCACTTACTCACGACAATTGTTTTAAAATGTTCTAGCATTCGTGCAAGTTTACTTCATTAACATGACGAAAACATATTATATCTATACATCACTGAACCGATGAATACTTTGAGTCTGCATCGAGTAACTAAAGAAAAACACAATGTTTGTCACGTCATTTCGTGTCCAATATACCGTTTTCATATTAGTGCATTAACCACATAGTTGATAGTTCATTTGAATGACAACAATGTCGTACGGAGCGGGCGGCGCGAAGCAATTGTTGAGTCGCGTCGTTTGGAACGCCGCGTGCCGACGGCCGCTGGGTTCGACGACCGGCTCTCAGTAACAGCGACGTCGTGCTGACGTGGCGCAAGCAGTCGCGAACCGCGCCGAACCATTCGCCGATGTCGGCGAGTTGCCGTGGTTTACCGCGACCGGCCGGCTGGCGGCAAGGCACTCGTCTCTGCTTCTCCGCATGGCTCCCCGTCGTAGTGCATGAAACAAACATTCCACAACGGTGTACTGTCTCTAAGGACACAGATTACTAGCTGTGGAAGAAAATGCAACTTGTTTAAAAGTGTTTATTGTTCATTACGCCGTCGCTTCGCTGGTATGCACAGGATGTTTTGGCATGATAACAGGTTTCTTGTGGCATTGTGACACTGGTATTCAGGGTTCGTCACACGCACATTGTACTACACACTTTCACTTGTTCTCACGGTTGATACACTGCCAGAGCGTCTTTCAACACGCGAAAATATTTCGGTACACACATACTAAATGTCTCCGTCGAGCGATGTTTGTTTGAATCGACTCCGAACGGATCACTAACTACCGTTTTTACTCATAGTGTACTACTGTTCGTTGAGCACTGCACTATGACAGTTAGTCACTCAACACTTAACTTATACCGACGTATATATTGGTGCAGATACAACAGTCATTTTCTGTCCCTACTACACACAATATTCCGTCCTTTCCTAGGTTGTTTATGCACACAGTTTATTTTTAATGCATAACAACTGTTCTTAGCATAATCACTCTCTTCTACATTGAGTCCATTGTGTTACGTTCTCATTACACACTTCTAATACTATTACTAGGCATATATTGCTTTTTTGTAATTATTTAAAGGTGTGTGATTTTTTTTTTTTTTTGTACATAGCTTTCTTTTCCTCTTTTAGTGTAGCTTGCCAGGTTATCACCCATCTAGCAAACAGATTTTACCATGTGCATGACAGCTTGACTTGGGCATATTGTTCAATAAATACTTCATTTAGTACTAGTATTACTTTTAACGGTCCGTCCTACAGGACTACAGTGTAGTTTCCGCGTAACTTGATTCGCGTACCGCGTAATTAATATTCAAGAACGTGTGCCAAGTACACAGGCTTCAATTGAAGCATTAATACATACAAAGCATAGGTTACACGGAACGGTTTTGTTTTTTATTGGATTCTGCTCCAGTGTCGTTCTCAGATCACTATTGGCAGTAAACATTACATCACATAATTATTTCGTACTACAAAGTCAATTTTTGGCTAGTATAGACTCTCTCTCAGGGTTCCTTGATTCTAACACAATTACATCTGCTACATATTTATATAAGATTTCATCATTAATTGTACTTACTTACAACAAAATCATTCAAGAAATTAATCATTATTTTATCAACAAAAGATTATTCATTGCTTGAAGAGCATGTAGTATTTTAATGACACTAACTGTCTGTAAACCAAGTCTTCCATTTGCATATTATTGCTCAGTTTACTGATTCTACTTCCTCAAAATTGTAACTATACATAAATTCTTTCTTAAAACTAACATACTTATACTCTAAAACACAATTGAAATCTTCTTACCACTACTATTTACATCATACATGTCACTGAATAAATAACTTTACATCTTTACGTGGATACAGTCCTTTTATTTTCCCCGTCTGGGGATGTGCTAACAAATAGCTACATTCGTGTGCCAACATCTTCCGAATCTCTTTAGCCACTACTTCCCTCCTCGACCAAGGGATGGATTAAGTTGCGCGACAGTATGTTTTGTGGGGCATCACCTCTATGTGATAGTGGTACCCTTTGACTATTCCTGGTCGGTCGGTAAATACCATAGTATATTCCGATAGCAGCTGCGTCAACTGTTGCTTTTGGATATCGCTTAAACCTTCAGATTCCTGCACTTTGGTTTGAAATGTCTCAACATTTGTTTCAAAATTTCGATCCTCTAAATTCGGGTAATAGAGGTCTGCTACATGTGAAAAATCATCGAGGTGTAGTACCCAGGGGTTCCTACATTTGATATTAATTCGATTACAACATGGCACAAGTACCTCCTTCGATTTCATCATAGACAACTCAATCCTCCTACCTTTATTAACTATGCTTAGTTTCCCCAAGGAGAGGTCGATCACTGCGTCCCTCTCACGGAGAAAATCTACTCCCAGAATGCAGGCCACCTTTAGTCCTTTAACAATGAGGAACGAGCTCACTATGGCTTCGCCCTCCTTACAAATCTCTACCTGCACCTGGTATTTAACTAATTGGCTCTGTGCACTTATGGCTCCAGACACCTTACAATTATTAACCGGGAAAGTCGGATGCTACGTCCTTTTCCCAGTGCTTTAAATAACTCTATACTCATTACACTGACTGAGGCACCTGTGTCGATGATTATATTCACTGCAACATCATTGATTTTCGCTTCTATTACGGCTTGCACATTTTCGTTATTATCTTTCTTACATTCGTGCGGTTCGTTCAGTAGATCTTTATCCATACTGATACCGTCGTTGTATCGCAGCATACATATTCCAGGTATATTATTATCATTCGTGTTGCTCTCACTCCACCCCTCGGCCAGCGATGGAGAGCATATCGAGGCCGATCCTAGTTTGTTGGATTGCTTACTTGTGAGGTACTTGGACGGCTATTGTCCGTGACCTCCACTATGTGTACATTCTGATTTGTAGGCCGCCACGGCTGCGCAATAGGCGCGTTTTGCGGTGGTGGTCTATTGTTGTCATACCGGTCATTACCCTGTCGCTCTGGGCTTGTTCTCTGATTCTGATGCCAATTTCGATTACTATCACTATAATTGCTATGCCACTGACCTCGCGCATTTTTCCAGCGGTTGGTCCCTGACATTCCGGATTCGTACCGGTCGTCAAATCGACGCTTTTTGTTATAAGTTGGTTGCCCATACCCGTTCTGGCTTCTACCATTACTACCATTTTGCGAATGCTCTTGCCGCTTGTTACCACCCCCACCATTTCCATGGTTGTGGTTTTGTGCACTATTATTTCTGTCATGGTTACACCCTGATCCATTATTCCGCGAGTGATCGCACGCTGATTTTGCGTCTTCCTGGATCAAGTCTATTGAATCTAGAACAGACAGGAAATGTTCCACGTCGCTTTCTGGTACGTGTATTAATTTCTCTTTGATATGAATGGGTAAATGTGATTTTAGTAGTCTTATTATGTCTCTTGGTGATATAGGCTCATCCCAGTAGCGCGTTTTGTTTATATACTTTTCAAAATACCGTCTCAAATTCCCAAGACGGGGTGAGTACGGTTCGGGATTATATACTTCTTTTCTTAGACGCTCTTGTATACAAGGCGACCAATATTTCGACAGAAACGCCCTTTCGAACTGTTCATATGTCATGCAGATGTCTGCTACTTCCGTAGCCCACAACGCTGCATCACCCTGAATGTATGACATTACGTATTGAATTTTCTGTGCTTCATTCCACACACTAGGCAAGATATTTTTAAAGCATTTTATGAATACTACTGGGTGTACTGACTTCCGTTCAGTAGTAAACGTTTGAAACTGCCTATTTTTGATTAAACTTTCTTCAACTAATATTTTTGAACTATATGAATTTGCTCCTGGGACATATGCTGTCTGCTCCGAACCGAAGCTACAGCTCTTCGCATTATCGACTACAGATTCACTATTGTTGCGTCGCGTATAAGTTTGTGCGTTGCCAAAAACATTGGCTGTTGGCGACATAGTTTCATGTTCAAGATGTTTGCTACTTTGTGTTAAACCCTTTTCCAAGTCGGATATCCGTTTGTTAATATTCACTTGCCACTGCGGGATATCCTCACTGAGTATTTGTTTAATGGTTTGCACATCGTTCTGTACCTGACTATTTACTGCGGTACTGAACGATTCGGAATCTCTATCTGCTATTGCTGCTTGTACCTTAGAATTAATATTTTTTTCGATCTCACTCTCCTTCATTTCTAGCCATGAGTTGAATTCGGTTTCAATTTTAGTCGCTTGTTCGTTCCACTTCTGCTCTACAATCTGTGTGGAATCTACCTCTAGCTTTTCTAACCGGTTGGCTAAGACACCTATCTCATCTACCATGTTAGTGTTTGCTACTTGCAGGTTGTTGACCTGTACAGTCAACTCCTGCACGGCCTTAGGTATCGACTCATAATTCTGTTTCATACAGGCAATCTCCTTTTTCATATGTTCTAACGATTGCACAAGTTGCTGGTCCCGCTCAGCTTGCTGGCGATCTCGCTCCGCTTGCTGGCGATCCCTCTCAGCCTGCTGGGCAAGTAAATTTTCTGCTAACTGGCGATCTCGCTCAGCTTGCTGGCGATCTCGCTCGGCTTGTTGCTCCGCAAATTTTGCCTGGTAATCCAGCACGCGCTCTAATATCGCCTGAAGTGAGTATCCACCGGGCAGATTACCACTCTCTGGTTCCTGCTTTTCTGGAGGTGGTGTAATTTCTTTATCTACCTCTCCTTGAGCACTGGTGGGCGGTGGCATCACTTCCTGCGCCCCTGCCCCCACATTTTCGCATGGTATATCCTCAAAGAGAGTACTTGTACTGCTTAATGCACCCGTTTCTACATTTCCTGCACTAACTAATGGCTGTTCCTCAGTATCCATATTGCTCGGACGTTGACTACGCAATTTAACCATATCCATAAATTACCACTTGCACACAAAATACGTTAATTTATCTACACTACACTGCCCACTAAAAATTACTATCTACCATCAACATTGTCCTGTCATAACACTAACATCAAACTACGCACAATACGCACACCACTAGCGATATGAGATCACTTCACTGGAGCTCAGCTTCTACAAACAGGACAACTACACTGTAGTCTTACCTTTAGTTTATCTGATCTCGGGGTTCGGCTGCCCCCGGATTACGTAGTCGTTACAGTTTCTCAGTACTATCAGGATCGTCTTCTCTGACTCGCTTGCAGTAGTACGTTTTTTCATGAAAGAGTAGTTGCACATTCATAATACATTGCATTAATCATGATACACATACATACATTTATCACTAAATACATATATATACATATATAACAATAGACACTGAAAGGAAAATACATAAAAATTTTGTGGCCACTGCAAATTCGGGCCCCGCGTTTTTGGGCGCCAGTTTCGCGTTTTTTAATATCGCATATACGAAAAGAGCCGCGAAGTATCTGTTAACAATGCCGTGCTTTGAATTTCTTTATCATCATTACCTTTTAACAAAGCAAAATTTATATATTGAGATCTTATTGTTCTGTATCTGGCCTACAATTAAAGGAACGTTTTTTCGTGACTGTAACTCATTCTAAAAATCAACATATCTTCCCTACTTTATAGTTATTGAAAATTGAAATTACTTGGTTATGAACACTGATGTTACAGTTCGTATGATCGTTCAACAACAAAATTTAGCAGTGGATTTTGTTTCTCGGTAAAACACCATTCAATGCCACGACTAGCACAAGAACATGAGACTCTTATTAAAAAAATACGTTTTCACTATAAAGTTTGCCAGACCAGAACGGCGAACAGCAAGATTCCTATTAGATTTTGGCGGTACATTAACTTATTTGTACTGTGAGTTATATACTATCAGCAGCCCGCGTCAACCTGCAACACATCATAAAATCTGCTGATCTGCACTGCAAGTCTGGAAGCTAAAAGAAATAATATTATTTTACTGTTACTTTACCGCTTCCTTGCGGTATGGTAGACTATATTGGAAGTCGTTTGAATACGCCGCGGCAGCGGCTCTTTCGTTCGCCACGCAGCTCAGCACCACAGATAATATTTATATAACTGAAAAATGTCTCAACAGGATGGGATAATAGGCAAGCAAGCTTTAACAATTAATAATGCAAGTTTTCATTTACATAACTCTATTAAAACATTTAAATATTTCAATTGTTACACACCTTTATGAATTCACACGTAATGGCGTACATCTCTTAGTCTCGACAAAAGAATGTTACACTAGCGTTCGCTACTACGACACAGGATATCTTACTCGCTCGACTCCCAGATGAAGAAGACAAAGAAGTTGATATTCGTCACGTATTATATACTAGTTACTTATTTTAATCTTTGTTCGACATTTATCGTCTGTGGCGGTTTCATTACTCGCCGACGCAGATATTCTCAAAAATAAATAATAAAAAAAATACATAATTTTATACAATAACACAATATGATACATATAATTTTCTCGTTACTACATAATATGTTGTTTTCGTTTCTTACTAGACGTTACATCCCCTAGAACTTAGAACTAGTTAAACCTAACTAACCTAAGGACATCACAAACATCCATGCCCGAGGCAGGATTCGAACCTGCGTACGTAGCGGTCTTGCGGTTCCAGACTGCGGCATGGGCCTCGATTGGCCGCCATGTTCTCAGGATCTGAACATATGGGGCTCCTTTTTGTGGGGATATATTAAAGAAATCATAGAGCAATAACCTCAAAACCATTTCTGAGCTGAAAACAGCCATTCAGGAAGTCACTGACAGCATCAATGTTCCGACACTTCAGCAGGTGACCCAGAATCTCGGTACTCGTCTGCGTCACATCATCGCCAATACGGCAGACACATCGAACATCTCATAATCTAAAACCTAATGTATGTAGTGACGTTTACATGTTGAATAAACTGTGTGCCCCCCGTAGTTTGTAACTAATTTACATTTTGTAAACGTAGGCTTCCGCGGCAGTTGTCACAGTTAGCAATACAATATGAGGAAGGCATCTTGCAATAGTCGTCGAAACGCCGGAATTTTATAGTTGACAGTCCGGCCACAAACCCATAAGAATTTTACTGACTGTAATTTACGTCTTTTTCCATATAGTTCAATAATTGTCACCCTGTACATTGTTTCTCTTCTCTTTCGGTTTTCCCACAGAACACGATTTACTTCCATACAGTTCAATGCTCCAAAAGCATATTTTCAAAAATTATTTCCTCTAGACAAGGGCGATAAATGATACAAGAAGAGTTCTTTAGGCGAGGAACGCTTTCTTTGAGTTTGTTAACCTTCTGTTTCTTACCTCCTGGGTTCGTATGTCGTCTGTTATTTTACTTCCAAGACAGCAGAACTCCTTCGCTGTCGCCAGCGAATCTTATCACTAATATCCTTTCGCCCTGAATTTTAATCTCGCTCTTGAACCCTTCTTTTATTCCAGTCATTGATTTTTCACCGTACACGCTGAAAAATAGGAAAGTTAGTGCCAATCTGTACTCTACATGGATCTTCGTTCAGAATTACATAAAAGTGGAGCTCCCCCGACGTTCTCAGTCGTAACTCTCTGCGACCAATTATATGAGTCAGCTTGTCTAAGTCTATCTGAAATTCCTTTCAGACACGAAGAACCATGATACTAACGTCTTTGATATCTTCAGGTGATCTCACTTTGTGCATGTACAGTTTTTCAGTTTTGATTGATCGAATAATCAACGTCAGAATTGATAACATAATGGATTTCATGTAGTTAAACCCCACACAAGAAGGCATGCAGACATTATATGGTTCCGCAAAGGACCTAACGAAGAATTCAAAGTCTCTGAGGATGTTTCCATTCCAGCATTAGGAGGCGAAACTTAGGCACACAAGCGTGCCTTAGTTCACTGTCCATTTCTCATACAACTACAATAACCAAGGCTGTAATTTGATAAGAAGCTACTGTTCTGTTAATGATAATGTATGGTAACAATTTTTAGGAGTTTATGTCTCTAGTTAGAGTGCTAATTCTGAAACCACTTACATTAACGAATTAAATCGTGCGTAGACGATAAACTGTATTTTATATTTAGCTAGTGTCAAACATTGACGCCTTAATTGAATGTACTGTAGAAACATTAGCAGTGGCACATCGAACGCGGCGTAACTACGGAAGGAAAATTTTCAGCAAAACACCTTAAAAGGATGAGTCCTCTTCCTGCATGCTGAAGCGGTCCAGTTTTGGTTGAACCTACATAGGCCCACAAGATCATCCAGCAATTATTTTTACGTTTTATCCTGGGATCAAGTTAGTCGATTCTTGTTGTTCAAAAAATACGTGATATTTATGAGTAATTTGAAGAGAAAAGTTTTACTTCATTGCCGGTATCTCCGCCCAACGAATACATGGCCATCACTACCAACAATAGGCCTTGGTGGGAGAGGTACCAGCCTGTCTCCTACAGGATCGTCAGCCGTTCTGGTTCGGAGGCCCAGTTCACTGACATGGTGAACAGCTGCAACAACGTCGGCGTACGGTAAGTAAGAAAAATAAAATTCTGTTGCAGTTTTTCGTATTCCACATAATAGTACATTATCTACATCGGACGGAGTGGCCGAGCGGCTCTAGGTGCTTCAGTCTGGCACCACGCGACCGCTAAGGTCGCAGGTCCGAATCTTGGCTCGGGCATGGATGTAGTTAGGTTTAAGTAGTTCCAAGTTCTAGGGGACTGATGACCTCAGAAGTTAAGTCCCATAATGCTCAGAGCCATTTGAACCATTGATGTACATTATCTAATTATCAACATTTAGTACTGGAGGTAAAGAAATTACAGTAAACACTGTCGCACGTGCAATAGAAACTACTTCTGTTCGCACGTCTTAGTCATTTGTTGTATAGCATCGCTGTACAAGTATAGGGTGTACAGAAAATGAACTCTAAACATCTAGTGGTCGTTTGGAATCATCTTTGTAATGAAGACACAAGGTCTTGACAGTTCACTGCTGTTGTTATTTCGCAAGTCAATAGCCAAAATTGTCCTTCAGTTTCACCAATCCACATACCACGTAGAAACTAAAACGGAGAAACTCGAAAACATGCTTTCAGTCTTAAAGATTACCCGTAAAGGCTATAACCATCGTTTCATTGTGTCAGATAATTTGTGGTTCCTGATAAAGAGAGCAAGAAACAGTGGTACAATATCACAACAATTGCAGAAATTTTTTTTGGGTCATCTGTTTTCTGACTGGTTTGATACGGCTTGACACGGATTCCACTCCTGTGTCTACCTCTTCATCCTATAAGAGCACTTGCAACCTACGACATCAGTTATTTGCTGGATGTATAACAATCTCTGTCTTCTTCTATAGTTTTTACCCTCTACTATTCCCTCTAGTACCATGCCAGTTATTCCGAGATATCTTAATAGATGTCCTACCATCCTGTCCCTTCTTTTCAGTGTTATCCATATATTCCTTACCTCGCCAGTTCTCCGGAGATCCTCCATAATCCTTAACTTATCCGTTCATCCAATTTTCAACACACTTCTGTAGCACAACTTCTCAAATGCTTCGCTTTTCTTCTCTTCTGGTTACGAATGCCCTTTTTACCAGCGCTAGTCTGCTCTAGATGTGCTCCTTGCTCCATCCAAAACGGATTACTTTATTGCTTAGGTAGCAGAGCTCCTGAACTTCACCTTCTTCGTGATCATCAATTATGATGTCAAGATTCTCGCTGTTCCCTTCTGCTACTTCTCATTTCCTTCGACTTTCTTCGATTTACCCTCAAGCCATATCCTGTAGTTATTAGACTGTTCATTCCATTCAGTATATCATGGAATTCTTCTTCACTTTCACTGAGGATAGCAATATCGTCAGTGAAATGTATCGTTGATATCCTTTCACCTTGAATTTTAATTCCACTCTTGAACCTATCCTTTATTTCTTTCATTGCTTCTTCGATGTACAGACTAAACAGTAGGGGACGGAAGATTACATCCAAGTCTTGCACTATTTTTAATCGGACTATTTAGTTTTACGTCTTCAACTCTAATTGTTCCCCTTTGGTTCTTGTACATATTGTGTGTTAGCTGTCTTTCTCTATAGCTTACCGCTACTTTTCACAAAATTTCGAGCTTCTTGCACCATTTTTCCAGTACGACAAAACATATACACATGTTTATATATTATCTTTAGTCTTGCTTCCATTATCAGCCGCAGCGTCAGAAACTTTCTCAATGGCTTCATAAGCAGCCCTGTATTAGGATAACGAATGTAATTTATTCTTTGAAATGCAGTGAAACAGACGAAGAGAACGACCTGACTTCTCTTTTGTTAAGATAAGGTTCTGGACAATTTCTCGTGTGCGGGCCATTTTTGCATTAACTTGAAACAAAACTGTCTGAATCATATCTTAGACAAAAACGTTACTGTTCGGAGTGGAACTACACTAAGGCGACAAAGCCGTGGGATAGCAATTTGCTCATATACACATGGGCGGTAGTATCGCTTACACAAGGTGTAAATGGGCAGTGGGTTGGCGGAGCTGTCATTTGCAGTCAATTAATTCATGTGAAAAGGTTTTCGACGTGATTATGACCACAAGAAGCAAATTAAGAGTCTTTGAATTGTTGGAGCTGGATTCGTTAGGGAATTCCATATTCCGCGATTGAAAGTGTCAAGAGTACGCCGAAAATAACACATTTTAGGCATTACCCCTCATCACGAAAAAAGACAGTGGACGATGGCCTTCGCTTACCCACCTAGAGCAGCGGCGATTGCGTAGATTTGTCAGCGCTAATAGACAAAAGACACAGCTCGAAATAACGGTTGAAATCAATGCGAGACGCACGGCGAAGGTAACCGTTGGGGCAGTGCAGCGCCATTTGGCGTTGATGGGTTAGGGCAGCAGCGCCAGTCCTGGGTTCTTAATCATATCGGTTGGACCCTAGACGACTGGAAAACCGTGGTCTGGTCAGATGACTTCCGATTTCAGTTTGTACGAGCTGATGGTAGGGTTCGGGTGTGGCACAACCCCACGAAGCCATGGACTCGAGTTGTCAACAAGGCACTGCGCAGCCTGGTGGTGACACCAGAATGGTGTGGGCTGGGCTACAGGGAACTGACTGCTCCTCTGATCCAACTCAACTCATCATTCATTGGGAATGATTATGTTCAGCTACCTGGAGGCCTTAATGTTCCCTAACTAACGATAGAATTGTCACCGGCCACAATTGATTGCGATTGGTTTAAAGAACTTTCTTGACGATTCGAGCGAATAATTTGACCACCCAGATCGTCTGACATGAATCCCACTGAATATTTATGGGACATAATCGAGAGATCAGTTCATGCACGGGCAACACTTTTTCAGATATGGACGGCTAAAGAGGGCTATAAAGCAGCATGGCTCGGTATTTGTCCTGTGGACTCCCAATGACTTACTGAGTTCATGCCACGTTGAGATGCTGCAGTACGCAGGACAGCAGACGGTCCGGCACTATATTAGGAGGTATCCCATGACTTTTGTCACTTTAGTGTGTAGTGATGTATAATGATAAGTGTTGTTGGGCACGTTGCAGGATCTACGTGGACGCGGTGATCAACCACATGAGCGCCTCGTGGAACGGCCTCAGCGGCGTGGGCGGCAGCAAGCCCAGCGCTACAGCTACCCGGACGTGCCGTACGGCACCAACGACTTCCACCAGCCGCCCTGCACCGTCAACAACTACAACGACGCCAACAACGTAAGTGAACAGAAACCCCTGATGCGGTCATTGCTAATTGGTCGTATTACCCTACCTTACAGAAAAGGTGAAGCACTCAGAAGGGACGAGGAAATTGAAGGGAACTTCGTTCGTAAGGGCACGTGATGTTATTTCAGTAATTATGAAACTGAGTCAAATTTATGAAAACCTAGAGCAGTATAAGCCGACTTATCGGCATGATGCTGCACCCTCGTCTGGCCTGGATGCGAAGGCTGACACGGTTGGTTATGGCCTCCCGTGAGGCAAGCTGGTCGGCAGCTGTTTATAACTAGTGAAGAGATTTTAAGGGTCAATAATGATCAGAAAAGGGGGGAGGGAAGGTTCTCAAAATACTTACAAAAGGGGCAAATAAGGTGCCGATGAAATTACTATATTTAGGGTTAAACCAACTAAATTAACTTTCTTTGTCCCATTTACGAGCTTCTGTTATACTGGATTGTTGTTGTTGTGGTCTTCAGTCAAAAGACTGATTTGATGCAACTATCCCTGCTAGTCTATCCCGTGCAAGCATCTCTGAATAACCACTACAACTTACATCCTTACTATATTCATCTCTTGGTCTTCCTTTACGATTTCTTCCCCCCCCCCCCCCCCTCACACACACACACACACACACACACACACACACACACACTTCCCTCCCATACTCGCCTGATGTCTCAGAATGTGCCCCATCGACCGATTCGTTCTTTCAGTCGGGTTGTGCCACGAATTTCTTTTCTCCCAGTTCTTTACTACCTCCTCATTAGTTACGTGATCTACTCATCCAATATTCGGCATCCTTCCGTAGCACCTCATTTCAAGCGCTACTATTTTCTTCTTGTCTAAACTGCTAATCCTCTATGTTTCACTTCCATACATGACTACACTCCATTCAAATACCTTCAGAAAAGTCTTCCTAACACTTAAGTCTATATTAGATGCTGACAAATTTCTCTTCTTCAGAAACGCTTTCACTGTTGTTGCCAGTCTACATTTCATATCCTCTCTACTTGCTGGCCAAACAGCAACACTCATCTACTACTTTAAGTGTCTCGTTTCCTTATCTGATTCCCTCAGCATCACGTAATGTAATTCGACTACATCCAAAACCCTTGTCTTGTTGTTGTTCACGTTCATTTTATATACTCCTTTGGAGACAGTGTCCATTCCGTTCAACTACTCTTCCAAGTCCTTTGCTGTCTTTGCGAGAATTACAATTTCATCGACAAACCTCGAAGTTTTTATTTCTTCTTCCTGGACTTTAATTCACACTCCAGATATTTCTCTAGTTTCCTTCACTGCTTACTCACTGTACAGATTTAATAACATCAGGATAGGCTACAGCCTCGTATCACCCCTTTCTCAACCACTGCTTCCGTTTCATGCCCCTCGACTATTATAACTGCAATCTGATTACTGTACAAGTTGTAAATAACCTTTCCGTTCTCGTACTGTATCCCTGTTTCCTTCAGAATTTCAAAGAGAGTGTTCCAGTTAAAATTTCAAAGTTTTCTCTAAGTCTATAGATACTATAAGCGTAGGTTGGCTTTTCCTTAACCTATCTTCTAAAAGAAGTAGTAGTATCAGTATTGCCTCACGTGTTCCAATATTTCTCCGGAATCCAAATCAATCTTCCCCGAGGTCGGCTTCTGGATTACATACATCATTTCCATGTTTTTGAAACTAACCCTGGCGCTTTGAGATGAATAGCTCCTTACATACGGAGAAACACGGCTCGGCATCCACAGGAGCCAATGAAACATATCTCGTCACCACCCTAAAAGAAGCTGAATCGAAGCTGCAAAAGTTTACACACCTGGATTTTTCTCCAAATGTAATTGCATTTTGTCTTTAGCAGATCCATCAAGGATGTTCCTGATATTTATTTCTTCCACTGTTCCTCCTCCTCCGTACCATCTTTTTCCAAACTCTGAATCACATAATGAAAATACTTGTAGCCGTACACTGCAAAAATTCCAACTCTAGGTCTTTGTTGTTGACTAATTGTTGGGCTACTTAGATGACTGCTGCTTCCATTGAGTCTAGAGCAGATATGAAGTCTTCGATTTTATCAAAGTTTCCACACAAGAAATTATCCAAGTAACTCAGCTTGTGATGACAGGAAGCTGTGAAATGTGGAGCCCCGTAATTTCTTGACACGAAACTTGACGCCTTACATCCTTTATCAGAATCATCTATAGAGCTAAAATGAAGTCATTGGCGACGCATTAATTCTTCCTGATGCTTTCGCAAACACGGTGAAGACCACGTGCAATACATGTACATGGTTGAGGTGGGGTACACGTTCTTCAACTGTTGGAAAACCAAAAGCATGTAGTGTGCTTTATTATTCATCACAAGCCTGACCGTTTTGTATTCTATGACCACTGGCCAATGGTTCACACAAGAGTCGTTGAAAGATTGGATTATCGTACAGGCATTTGTCATTTCCAGTTCTCAGTTTAAAAAGCATTGATTTTACCTAGCCACCAGTAATGGAAAAACCAACACATTCAAAATATACCTTTGCAGCTCATCAGCTGTTTCATCTGAAACCAGTCCCACTTCATGTTTTCCGACCGCTTCCTTTATTTTCCTTAAAATGTTCTTGTAACCGTTACTGGCCTTCGTGTGTACTTGTCAAGAAATAATTTGAATACGGGATTGTTTACGTTGTGGACTATAGTTCTTGAATGGATTAATACAATGGGAAGATTCGTATGAAACTCATTCAATGAACACTGCTTTCCAGGTCCTAAAGCGAAGGCTTATACCAGAAGAATTTGCTAAGGTTTCGACTTGCGAATTTCATTGTCTTTTAAATGTTTATTGTTCTGGATGTGCTCGTCTATTCTGTTTCTTTGATGCTTGTCATCGACTGCAATGCTGATATCGTAGGTGGAACATCACAGAATGATGCCATTAGTTCCGACTCTTTAATTCTTCTCGAAGTACACGAAACTTTTTTTTTAACTTTCGGCATAATCATGTCGTAAGAAATCCGTTCTGGTAAACACTAACACGGCGAGCAAGACAGTACACAATCGATAGACAGGAAACGTTAAATCCATGCCAGCACTAACTGAATTTAGGTTTCAACTGTTGCAACATCATTATTCAAATTTTATTTCATTTTACAGCTGCAGGTTTACCATTGATTCTGAAGTTATTGTTGCTGATGGTGGCCGTTGTTGTCGGGGGGTACGAAGAATTACTAGTGCTTTCCATAAATTATATTTTAATATTTCTTAATTATTGTTGGTTTATGATGAAACAAAATCTTCAAACCTATTAAGGAAGAGAAAATGCTTAGGCATGGAACAGAAGAGAACTAGTGCAAAATGTAGTAATTTCACAAAAAGATGCATCAAATTGTCTTCATTTTGCTTCATTTCATGACCCCAAAAGCAAATATTGACCTGGTGGTGTGAAAATAGCTCTATTTTTGGAAAGGTGGTGCACTTTAAAGTCCTGTAGTCTGGCACTGCGACAGAGCTGATGTCTGTGCTGGTCCCATACATATTCTGTGGGAGGCAATTCATTACAGCGGGCCACGGAAGTAGCATCATGCAGTCAGTTTATAGAGCCACTTGTCACATGTGGACGACGATTGTCCTGTTCGAGAGGTCCCCGCAGAATGATATCATTGTACGACACACAGTTCGGAAGATACGCACTGAGATGTGTGGAAAACTAGCTTTTACTTAGAACGAAAATACCCAGATTATACTCGCCAAGTGTGTAATAACAAGAGCACCTAGGGACTTCCACCAAACTTTAAGCACAATTTCAAACATTTTTCTAAACTATTTCTACTTATTTACTGTGTTTAACAGATAAACTCACTCGTAAAGCAGTCAGAAGTTTGAAGCTCTTCCGCACATGGGAGAACGAGTCTTTAAACAATTTGGTGTTTACTCATGATGTCTAGATTACTAAATCTGCAATTGCACTCACCAAAAATAAGAGGAAAGAAAGAGGAAACTAGTTTTTCCTAAAAGGTTGATTCAAATCTTTCTCCATTAATTTTTATTAGTTTTATTTTTATTATTTTAAAGGAAGATATAACAGCCATTTGACTGAAAGATATGCTATATTATATGATCCAGATTTCAGACTTACGATAGTACCAAGTTTACAACTGGAATAGATGAATATACAATAAAAGTACAAATAGCAGAAAACTAAGAAAATTGGTGGCTATATCTTTCCGTAAGATTTATACGACTGTGGCTCTACGTTAGGGAAAAATCATCTATTTTTATTTCGTATTGCAGTCCATTTTATGTAACTGTAACCACGTTTCAAGTTTTGAATTTATTTAATTTATTCGTGTGAAGTGTTAATAATTAAGTGTTCCTGTTGCTGTAATGTGCTTTATTTTAGTTCACGACCGGTTTCGACTTTGGTACCGTAGCCAATTTGTACATCTACATACATACTAAATGGTTCAAATGGCTCTGAGCACTATGGGACTCAACTACTGTGGTCATAAGTCCCCTAGAACTTAGAACTAATTAAACCTAACTAACCTAAGGACATCACACACATCCATGCCCGAGGCAGGACTCGAACCCGCGACCGTAGCAGCCCCGCGGTTCCCGACTGCGCGCCTAGAACCACTAGACCACCGCGGCCGGCCTACATACATACTCCATAACACTGTAGATGCATTCCGCAGGGTACAAAGTACTACTACTAATCATTTCCTTGCCCGTTCCACTGGCAAGAAGAGCGAGGGAAATACCATTGTCTATAAACCTAAGTACAAGCCCTAATTTCTCTCATCTTATCTTCGTTGCCCTTACTCGACATGTGCATTTCTGGAACTAGAATTATTTTACAGTCGGCCTCAAACACAGGTTCTCCAAGTTTTCTCAATTGTATTAAACGGCTCTGGCGAAGCTGTCATTTGTACTCAGGTGATTAATTTGAAACGGTTTCCGTAGTGATTATGGCCCCACGACGGGAATTAGAATACTAGTTGGAGGTAGACGCATGGGACGTTCCATTTCGGAAGTCGTTAGGCAATTCAGTATTCCAAGATCCACACTGTCAAAAGTGTACCGAGAACACCAACGTTCAGGCGTTACTTCTCACCACGCAGAGACCGGGGCCTTCACTTACTGAGCGGTAGCGCCAACGTATGCGTAGAATTTTCAGTGCTAACAGACAAGCAACACTGCGTGAAATAACCGCAGAAATCAATGTGTGACGTACGATGAATGTTTCCCTTAGAATGTGCGGCGAAATTTGATGTTAATTGGTTATGGTAGCAGGCGGCTGATGCGAGTGGCCTTGCTAACAGCATACAGCGCCTGCAAAGCTTCTGTTAGGCTCATGACCATATCGGCTGGATCAAAGACTACCAGAAAACCGTGGCCTGGTCATATGGGTCCCGATTCCAGTTGGTACGAGCTTATGGTAGGCTTCGAGTGTGGCGCAGAACCAACGACGTCTTGGGACCAAGTTACCAACGAGGCACTGTGGAAGCTGGTGGTGGCTCCAGGATGGCGGGGTTGTGTTTACATGGAAAGGACTGGGCCCTCTGGTCCTAATGAACCATTCATTGACTGGAAATGGTTAGGTTCGGCTACTTGGAGGCCATTTGCAGCCATTCATGGGCTTCGTGTTCCCAAACAACGTTAGAATTGTACCAGGTCGCACTTGTTCACGATTGATTTGAATGAATGCCTGCACAATTCGAGCGCATCATTTGTCCTCCCAGATCGCCGGGCGTAAATCCCATCGAACGTTTACGGGACGTAATCGAGAGGTCAACTCGTTTACAAAATGCTGCACCGGCAACACTTTCGCGATTACGGACGACTATAGCGACAGCGTGGCTCAGTGTTTCTGCAGAGGACTTTCAAAGACTTGCTGAGTGCACGCTACGTGGAACTGCTGAGCTACGCCGGGAAAAAGGAGACCTGACACGATATTAGAAGGTATCTCATGAATTTTGTCACGTCAACACGTAGATGAGCTACACTTTCCCAACATTCAATCAGTGAAACGAGCTAACCTGACGTGCTCGTTCCATTTAACACTACTTTGCAATGTTACCACCAGATAATTAATCTGTGTGGTCGTGTGAAGCTGCACATTACTAATGTTGTAATCGAGCATTACAGGAAGGTTATTCGTACTCATCCGCAGAAACTCATATTTAGAGTAAGCTTCCATTTATCATATCAACGAGAAATTCTGTCTGTCATCCTGTATCTTCCTTCAATCACTCCACGACGACGCCTTTCCGAACACGGCAACAGCGTCAGCAACAGCCGTAAATTGCAGCTCACCCTGTCCGTCCGTCCATTTATGTACTTAGAAAACCTTGTAGTAGGTATGAACATTGTGCTGTGGTAAAGAAGCGTCAATGGTTGTTCGTTAATTTAGTGCGCGGTTTCGGAGTAGCAGCTATCTCCAAAAATGAAGAAAGTGATAATATGACAACTGTTCTCAAGTATTTTCGTTTAAAACACCAAAAATGAATATAAAAACCTATCATGGACTCTACCTTTCCAAAACCATAGGCACTACCAAAATATCATTATTGTGCTAAGTCGGTGTACTTCCACCTGATTCATTCTAAGCTATGAATTGTTGTCTATATAGAGTTAAGCCTTTAATATTTCTATGTTACCAGTTGTATCGGTCCAAGACTGTGGTTCACACCTATTTATGTCCTCTAGGTCGTCATTATCTTGTCATTTCTTTGAAACGGTTATTGCCTTTAAAACATGCACTGTTGGAGGGAGATATTTGTTCTCCAGTTCTCTGTGTGACTGTGTAATTCTAGTGATGTGACAGTAAGATTGAGAATACCGCTTGTCTTGTATTTGTCAACTCATATCTATTTCACAGGAAGGAATCAATTGTCATCGAATAAATCCATCTATTTTTCTGATTTCGTAGGTACGTAACTGCGAGCTGTCCGGACTTCACGACCTTAATGACGGGTCTGATTACGTACGGGGAAAGATCGTGGAATACATGAACAAGCTTATCGGCATTGGTGTCGCAGGTTTCAGGTAATAAAACTGCGCCCATAAGAACTTTAAGGACCTGTCACGAAACATAATTTTTAAAACCAGGGAAACGGAACAAGGATTGAATAATGGATGCAGATTGTATTTTCGATTCTTTCAAAACAATTACGCTTAATGACACTATTGTCAATGAAGGAATGATTTCTATATGTTTCGTAATTGCAGGATTGACGCAGCCAAGCATATGTGGCCAGACAACCTCGGTAAAATCTATGGCGCACTGAGCAACCTCAACAGCAACTACTTTGGCAGTGGCAAGCGACCAATGATCTACCAGGAAGTCATAGACCCAGGTAACCACTGAGACATAAATACGAGGATAGTCTATGAAAACTCACTGCTGTCAATTATTTCTATTTGAAGTCTTACAAAACATATCTCCACGTTACAGGTACTGAGGCCGTGAAGAAAAGCGAGTACGTCGGGATGGGAAGAGTCTGCGAATTCAGTACGGAACAGAGCTCGCAAACTGCTTCAACAGGAAAAACCCGATGAAGTACCTTTCCAACTTTGGTAGTTAACCTACAATATCATCAGTTACTTACAGCATTATACCTGTCCAAACAGAATTAAACGAGTGTATGATTTCGTGCTTGTCCGTGCACGCCATTAACGTGAATTCGAAACTCATTCCAGTCGTTACTTATGCATGAATGTCGCTGTAATTTCTTTTCACATTTTCCGACAGATATTCTAATAAATAAATGTCACTTTTACAGGCGAAAGCTGGGGCCCTGTCAACGGAAACAACGCTCTCGTGTTCATCGACAACCATGACAACCAGAGGGGTCACGGTGGTGGTGGCAGCGTCATAACCTTCCAGAACCCTAAACTGTACAAGGTACACGAAATGTTCTGATGTACTAAAAGTCTGATAATTAATTCAGAGCGTAAAATGAAGTGTAAATAGTTTTATACTCAGTCCTGTGTAACGTATACAATAAGTACACGACTGTAGGAAAGATCAATTCGTGAACTCGAAGCGCACTATTTATGGCTGTTCTCATATTCACAATGCGCTGAAAAATGGAAAACACCTTGTTTAGCCACCGTATTATTATTTCGAAAATTTAACGAGATGCATAAACTTTTTACTCTGATAACAGAAAACATTACGAAACTCCCGCTGTATTACTGTCTAACGCTCTACAAATTTGCGTTCGAAGAAGAGGGGACCTTTCACTGAAACCATAGTGTCGAAACCGTAGATACGACGTCCGTGTGGCGGGCAGGATTCTAGGCGTTGGTAGATTCCGGAGATTCAATGGGGCGTGTCGTATCTGGCAAAGTTAGGTCCCAGCGATTACTTCCGAGAAATTTGTTGGAAATATTCTTATAAGTATTCAGCTCTTGGATTGAAATTCGTATTCGACAACACTTTCTGTACCATCTTGTACTCAAACCGAGCGAGGTGGCGCAGTGGTTAGACACTGGACTCGCATTCGGGAGGACGACGGTTCAATCCCGCGTCCAGCCACCCTGATTTAGGTTTTCCGTGATTTCCCTAAATCGCTCCAGGCAAATGCCGGGATGGTTCCTTTGAAAGGGCACGGCCGAATTCCTTCCCCATCCTTCCCTAATCCGATGAGACCGATGACCTCGCTGTCTGGTCTCCTTCCCGAAACAAACCAGACCAAACCTGGTACTCAAATCTAAGTATGTTCCTACAGAACACAGTAAGAAGGGCCCACTGTCGGTCTGTTGGTGTATTGGTTTCGTGTTCCACCCCATATTGCGTCACAACATAGACACCTCAGAAGCTCGTAGTTTATGTAGTGCCATTTAGGTCTTTCCTCAGTTAGAATATTACAGAATTTCGTCCTTATTAACATTACTTACAGACCAAGTAAGACACGGGTTTGGAAATGATTGCATCGACCTTGTATAACAGAGACAGTCACTTCTCTATACTCACACAAGGGGACTAGAGATACTAGTTAGTATCGTCCACATATCACACGAACATACCGCTTCTCGTTCACTGATAGTGTTTAATCTAATGTCTCTGAATAGAAAGCCAAACAAATTAGGCAGCAGTTGAGGTCTGCTTCATTTCCCCCTTGCATTGGAACACTCAGTGAAATATACCGGCCTCATGCAGATACCTGTCGCTGAGTCTCTTACAAATCATTAACGAAAAATACAATCCATCAGAAGATCCTGATTTATTTCCAAACCTGTCACTCCATCTTCTGTAAGTGCAACGGAGGCTAAATAAAGTGCTCATTTCTTCCGTCCATATTAGCACTACTTCCAGGATAGAAACTGTAGGAGCTACATTACTTTCCTCTTGAAATTCGATCACAAGTTGTCTATCGTTTAAGATGCTTCGTAATGATGTCCACTTGCATGCTGCTGTAAACACATTGTCATTTCGATAATCTTCTACGAGAAGCGATGTCTTACAGAATCGTTTGCTTAATCCCTGTAAGACGCCAACGTGATCGTGATCCAGATGAATCTGCGAATTTCTGAAATTCACTCGAAGTATGAATTGCTACACTGCGGTTCTGACTCTGTTCATAAATTTAGCATTGAATGCCTACAGTACAAATATTATAATGCCGACTTATGATAATAAACCCAACTACCTGCATAACGCAGTTTTACATTTAATGACGCAACATATGCTATCTTATAAGTTTCCTTTAATTTGCGTCTATGGCCACAATCTTTTTGTTTAACAGATTACCGGTTTCGGTCTTTAATGACCATCATCAGATATGTTTCATAAAAACAAAGTCCTAATGTACTGCAGCCATAGTGGCATCGTCACTATGGCTGCAGTACATTAGGACATTGTCTTTATAAAACAGATCTGATGATGCTCATTAAAGACTGAAACCGGTAATCTGTTAAACAAAAAGATTGTGACCATAGACGTAAATTAAAGGAAACTTATTACATATACGTGTCACTGTGTTTTTTCGCGACGATGTCGCAGCTTGTGGAACGCCATCTTACAGAAACTGAACTGACTTACAGATGGCGAACGCCTTCATGTTGGCGTGGCCGTTCGGCTTCCCACGAGTGATGTCCAGCTACGAATTCAGCAGCTCGGACGACGGCCCACCACAGGACAGCAACCAGGCCATCATCACTCCCACCATCAACTCTGACGGCTCCTGCGCCCAACCGTGGGTGTGCGAGCACCGCTGGAGGCAGATATACAACATGGTCGGATTCAGGAACAACGCGGGAAGTAAGCACTCAATTTTCGGAAGAAAATGTTATCTTGAGCAGAAATCTACGGGACGTTACAAATCACATTGTTCTTCTTGTGGGGTGGACAACCGCCAACAAAAACTTATCGACAGGGTACACGAAAAGCAAACATTTCTTTTGAATGCGTGGCAGAATACAGAAAATATTATGTAGTAGTCTTGTCGTAGATGTTCCGATAGAGATATGTGACTATCCGGCAGTTAACTCCCAAGCTACAATAACGTGTCGTCAGAGAATATTAAAATTTGTATGAGGGTAAGGGCAAATCTGTCACCTGCCGGAAGGCTGGTTTGAGTATCATAATGACCTAATAGGCACGGTCCCATTGGATATGGTCTACCGTTGCCTTCCTTCGACATTTCAACTGCCGCACTCAGCCAGTTATTGAAAGGCCGACGGTTTAGTGTCGAAGCCGAACCACGGCACAAATATGAAATTTTTGCCAGCGTTGTCAGATGTGAAAGGTATGAGAAGTGATAGATAAAACTCTTAGGTCTGATCTGGGAGCAAACGCGGACTTTAGGATCCTTAGTCTAGTACTATACCACTGAGCCACCGAGCGAAGCAACAGGCCAATACTAATGCACATCAAAAGTCTAAGAATGTGTGAAGAGGTACAAAGGGTTAAATAAGTACTTCAAATGCATTTCCTTCTCGTTAAAAGTGGGTTGCACCATTCGGAAATGTCGCGTTCTATTAGTTGATGTCGTACGCTCGCTTTTGGTGGGACCATCGAATTCACGGATCATAAGCCGGTGCCATATGCGGAAGCGCATTAAGCAAGTGTTTAGAATGGGTACGTTATAGATGTGGCAGTTTGATTTAGCAAATGCACCTCCTGTGCCTCATCCCCCTACCGACGTGTGATTCGATCGCCAAACAGCAATGGATATTCAGTGTATCTCAGTACGTATTGTGTAGGACTCATTGACAGCTTTGTCGACAAATTTGTTATTCCAAATTTCCCTCGGTCTTGATGTTCAAGAAAATGTTAATTCCTTCGTTAGATGTAGCAGTGGGGGGAAATGTCCGGCATCGAATGGACTGTTTCTTCAACTGGTTGGGTATAATCGATAGACTGAACTGCACACACGGGGTTAGAGCAAATAAGTAATTTCAAATCTCGAAGACGTCTCGTAAGGTTCAAGAATTAGGGAACAAGCACAAGCGAAGTTTATGAAATATCCTAACGAGCCAATATCCTTAAATTACGTCTTTGCGTACAGAGAAACCAATTAGCCCTACTGTCAAATCTCTTACGACTCAGTACCTCTACTTGACTCTCATTTATAGCATACTTAGAAATTAGTTGAGAAAACAACTGTAACGTACGGAAAACAGTTCCATATACAAAAAAAGATGACTTACGTTTATGTGGAGAGCCCTGAGACAATAAGTAAAATAATATAGCTACAGAAAATCTACAAAATCGCAACAATCACTAATAATAACCATCTACTGATTGGCTGTTTCGTTTAAATGCCCCTTGGCACAAGTAGACTGGCTACAGACAATCTACAAAATCCCGTCAACCACTTATAATAACCCTCTACTAATTGGCTGTTTCGTTATTATGCCCTTTGGCACAAGTGGACTGGTTCTGCCATCTTTGGTTTTATGAAATCCAATAGCACTTAGTGTTACACCTCACACATTAATCGTTTCATTAACTTTATAACTTCCCTATATTTCTTAGCTTCTATTAAACTTATTGAAACGCTGACTCCTAGAATGGTTTGATGTAGCAATCACCCACGAGATATTCGTGGCCCATAGGTTACGCCTAGTCTGTCGAAACTGGCCGAAACTGGCATAGCCATTATACAGCTTACGTGAGCAGGGACTGAAATAAACTGTACAGTGAGAGGTAACCAGAGGTCCGCACGAGTGGATTTTCATAGTTTTCCGAACGTATAATAAGTGAAAATAGGTCATGAAGAACAGAAACCAAAGTAGCAGTTTTTGTTGAGAAAGAAACATGCATTTACTGCTTAAGGCAGTATACTGCTTTAATGTCAATGACGATGCTACTAGAGGCAATGGATAACATCATGCCACTCTGGTACAGAGAACTCAAAGAAATTGAAACCAGAATAAATAGCATTCAAAGGAGCATTATTTCCATTATTAATACGAACATTGTTTATATTACGACCTCATAATTAACTGAACCTCTGCTGAATCAGCACAGGTGAATGTGTATCGTATTCGTATCCCGAACTTGCAATACATGGAAGATGAGGAGTGTTCACCGTCTTATTCAGAGCTCCATTCGGCTGTTACTTCTTAATTATAACACACACTCTTTGTCGATGGATAATTTCACAGAGCGGAGTTTTACTATTGACTTTTACTCGATGTAGCTGTACATATAAAGCGCGTAGCAAGACTACTCACATGAAGCCACGAGGATGTGGATTAATTGTAACGTTTTTCCTTTGTCGAGCATCACATTGAGTCTCTTGGTAATCTCTCAATGATAGTAATCGCATGTACGGTAAGTTCCTGTTTGCTAATACCGTAATTTCATATTTCGTTTCAACAGCTACGGCGATGGCTAACTGGTGGGACAACGGCAACTACCAGATCGCTTTCTCCAGAGGAAACACCGGTTTCATTGCCATTAACAACGAGGCCAATTCTGACCTGAAACAAACCCTTTAGGTAAATATTGGATCCGCAGTGACAGAGTATTACTCATAAAGCTAAGCAGTAGTTTAACAGTAATTGGCCATTTGCTGACTGGTCTGCCCGCTGGTTCGTACTGTGACGTCATCTCTGGTGACAAGAGTGGAAGCAGCTGCACGGGCAAGACCGTCACCGTCAACGGCGACGGAACGGCCTACATCGAAATCCCTTACAACCAGGACGATGGCGTCGTGGCTATCCACACCGGCGTAAGTAACCAACAAAGCAGCCTCAAAATCAGATATTACTATTGTATTCGAGAGAGAAAGTGTTCCAATTTTCACTTCTTAAGAAACACAGACGTCTCGTAATGTCGTGTCAGACGTATTTTAGAGAAGTAAAGGATATAACAGCGTGGAGTACGTCACTAATTATTGACATACCGGGTGATAAAAAAAGTCAATATAAATTTGAAAACTGAATAAATCACGGAATAATGTAGATAGAGAGGTACAAACTGACACACATGCTTGGAATGACATGGGGTTTTATTAGAACCAAAATAATACAAACGTTCAAAAAATGTCCGACAGATGGCGCTTCATCTGATCAGAATAGCAATAATTAGCATAACAAAGTAAGACAAAGCAAAGATGATGTTCCTTACAAGAAATGCCCAATATGTCCACCATCATTCTTCAACAATAGCTGTAGCCGGGGAATAATGTTGTCAACAGCACTGCAAAGCATGTCCGGAGTTATGGTGAGGCATTGGCGTCGGATGTTGTCTTTCAGCATCCCTAGAGATGTCGGTCAATCACGATAACACTTGCGACTTCAGGTAACCCCAAAGCCAATAACCGCACGAACTGAGGTCTGGTGATCTGGGAGGCCAAGCATGACGAAGGTGGCGGCTGAGCACACGATCATCACCAAACGATGCGCGCAAGAGATCTTTCACGCGTCTAGCAACATGGGGTGTTTTTTTTTTTTGTTCTAATAAAACCCCATGTCATTCCAAGCATGTGTGTCAATTTCTACCAGTATATCTGCATTATTCCGTGGTTTACTAAGTTTTCATATTTATACTGACTTTTTGATCACCCGGTACATATGGCAATGCTGCCAACTTAATTTGCGATTTGTTTTCCAGGCCAAGCTGTAATATTTGGCGCCCAGGAAGATTTGCAGCCGTTACTTCAACCGCAGGAAGAAACTGAAAAACCAAATGATTCAGTAAGGACTCCATCGACCACAGCCAAATTTCATTCCCTGTTATTTATTTTGAACTGAAACGAAGAGACAACAAAAATAATTATAGCCTGACTTCATTAATAAAATTTTCGCACTCTCAAAACGCCTTTTACTTTTTTGGTATTTTCTGTTCTGTTTTTGATTGCTTCACCATTTGAACAAATTTACACTTGCTATTAAAAATTTTTTTTCGTTATTGTTGCGAGTACAGTGTATTACCCATTTCAATTATATAGCTGTTTAACGAAAAATGTCAACTGTATCTTTCTAAAATAACGTATACTTAACACACAAAATGATAATCGAGCGGGAACTTAGCAGAACGCCATGGAAGGATGGGTTCCAGTGTAAAACGTTTTATTTACAGTTGCCACATTGATTGCTTTCTTAATTTCTTGCTCCTCTTTTTACAATTACATCAGACTTATATAACTATTTCATTGCACTACAGTAATAGAGCAAAAACTAAATTCTCTGTTGCTATCTTCCTTCAAAACATATATGGCAACAAACGACTATTGCGTAGGGTGTTACAGGATGACAGAACTGCAGAGAAGTCACATCTGCATACTCACCACCTAACTGCAAGTACAATATTTAAAAACTGATTATTCCACGAAATAAGGACAGTTGGTGTATAGTTTTATTTCATTTTTACAATGATAAATTTTTTCTTTTTTCACTCGCTGATCAATTTTGGACGCTTGCAGGCAGTTCTAGCTAAAAGCTTTATAAAATGCTGTTGAGTGGAAGCAGTTTGTCGGTTACCGACATCAGCATATCACAGAATATCAGCACATACCGTTCAAACACATAGTCCTAGCAGCAAAGACGATATGAGGAAGAATCTGTACCGCATATACAGGGTAGTCACAAAACAGTCTCAAAAGTTTGTAATGGTTTGCAGGGGAGTTTGTGCAGAGAGATAATTGCTAAGAAGAAGATTCTAAATTGCTAAGAAGAGGATTTCCGAGCTACTTAGCATTCAAGTCAGCCAGTCAGGTCGAGCGGTGCGCAAATTAGAGCAGCCTGCCAGGGGCGGTGTAACCAAACGTGTTCTTCCTTTGTTTTCCTTAAAAACCGCAGAAACGTATCACTTAGCTAAATTTTTCAGTTCAGAAAAAGGCACATTTTAGCCGCTAATGAGTATCTTGGTGACTCACCGACACACACATGTCCTTGGATCACCACATTCGAGCTCGTGCAAGAAGTGGAATTTGCGCGCGCAGCGACCGGATTGGCTAATTTCAATGCTAAGTAACTCGTAAACGGTGCAGAGTTTCGAATATTTTTGTCTGAACAATTATTTCTGAGCACAGCCTCACCAACAACAGCCTTGCAAGCTTTTCGGGTGTTTCTGACCACACTGTGTACCTTTGGGTCCTGACATTGACATTTTTGTTATTACGCAAAACTTTTAGTCGTTACTCGGGTGAAATGAGTTACGAAAATACATAATAATATAGCTAGTGCAATGATGCGTTGGACCATGCCAATTCCAGTGTAAAAATGCATTAACTATGCGCTGTTCAACGTGCAGACAATGGTGTTGCTGTAGTCTCTATCTAAACTGTTATCGCTTATCATTATCTTTAGCCACCGCAAAATAAGACACACGTGAGCATCACCACTCAGCACAGTGTCGACGTGTTTAGTGGCGGAGGCATGAAAGTCACCCTGCAGATATCCCGAGTTACGCTCCGTCACTACCACACACAGAGTAGGGTTTTGTTTAAAAAATGTAATACAAATAATAATAACAATAATTAAACATGTAACATTCCACACAACAATTTCACGCCATATTTTTCCTTATTGTTTCCTGTTCTTCTCCAAAAGCTGCTCGTGTATAATCTAACACCATATCATCTATTTGAGCCCTACAGCTCACTCATTATAGAGGGATACTGACTCTGTTCTTCGGGCTAGCAATGGGAAGTTGAAGGGCATGAAATAGCCCTGGTACAATCCGATAGTGTGTATAATGTGTGTACTGTGTGCTGTGACTGGGAATAGTAAAATAATGAAGACTGTGTCATTAGCCTTTCATCATTATTTAATAACTTAAAACAGTATTTTACACTAGGCCACACTGAATGAGATATCACTGTTTTAAACAGCTTTGTATTTGGGAGGGTGGAGGCTCCAATCTTCATCCAGCCATTCTGATTTAGGTTTTCTGTAGTTTTGCTAAATCATTTCAGGCAGGTTCCCACTATAACTAGACCTGTACATCTGAAAATGCTTTTATACATGAATTACTTTTTTCTTATTGTTCATAAACTATTGCTAGGAGATCTCCAGTACTCTTGTAAAAGAGATCTAGGGTAAATAAAAGTACAACAACAACAACTACTACTACTGCTACTACCGCTGTACAACTGCATCGTGCGTGACAATAGGAGGAATCCTATTTGATGAGCTAACTAACGGTCAGGAACGGCACACGTAACTTGAGACCACAGGATCGGCCATTGTTCACGACCATGCCAGAAAGGAATTTTCATTTACCTCTGAATGACAGGGACTGTGATTCGCTCACAGTACACAGTAATTATTTCAGTAAAAGGTGCGTTTTCCCGCATGTGTCTATATGCAATCCTTTTGACTAGCCAGTGTTGGATATCAGTCGTGTAGTGAAATGAAATGTCGTGTGACGAGGGCCTCCCGTTGGGTAGACCGTTCGCCTGTTGCAAGTCTTTCGATTTGACGCCACTGCGGCGACTTGCACGTCGATGGAGATGAAATGATGATGATTAGGACAACACAACACCCAGTCCCTGAGCGGAGAAAATCTCCGACCCAACGGGGAATCGAACCCAGGGCCTTTGGATTGACAGTCTGTCGCGCTGACCACTCAGCTACCGGGGGCGGACTGTCGTGTAGTGGGAAAGATTTTCTGTCTTCGTCCCCTCCCCACACCATTGTTGATGAACCAAGAAAAATCCGTGAGATGATGAATTCGCTTAACTTGTTCATAGAAGTATTATTTGTCGGATCTTCAGAGGACTGTGGGGATTGTTTGGCGAGATCCCTGTGCTGACAGAACCAGCCAAGATTCAGAGAGTAACGTCAGAAAACAAGTGAAGTAGAGAGGTTAAGAGAGCCCTTGCTCCAAGTCGTTGCAGAGAACTGCAGAGAATGACAACTCCTATTTAGAGCAGAACACAGAAGTCTAGATGGACACAGAATTTCCAGTCATTACCGCCAACGTCTTCCGCACTCACATCGTTTGAGAATGGTAAGCATGAGACGGTGATGCGATCACTAGACGATAGTTAATTAACACGAGGTATAACTGCGCAGTTTTAACATTTAAAGCCAGGTAGTTGCTACTATCATGCACTTTGGTAATTCTATTGGTATTTGTACGTACTTTTTTGGGATTCTTTCTTCACCAACCATTTTCGCAGTCATTTGCCGTATCATGTTACTCTTTCATGTGTCCACCTAAGCACTGTCCAGCACCTAAATACCTTGGGGTTGTACTTGACAGAACGCTTTCCTTCAAGCAGCATTGCCAAAACACCAAGGCTAAAGTCTGCTCCAGGAATAACGTCATCCGCAGGCTGACAAACTATGAATGGGGAGCTCAACCATCAGTACTGAGAACATCAGCACTTGCTCTGTGTGTTTCTGCAGCAGACTATGCAGCGCCAGTATGGGAAGCATCTGCACATGCTCAACAGGTTGATGTAAGTGTAAATGAGACAATGCGAATTGTTACAGGCTGTCTCAGAGGAAATTTGTACCTACTTGCTGGAATTGCCCCATCCAAGATCAGAAGGCAAGTGGCAGCAGACGCTGAGAGAACCAAGAAAGAAACAGATTCTCGACACCCACTGAATGGGCACGTCATTAAGGCCCGGAGGCTTAAGTCTAGAAATAGGTTTATTGCAAGAACTAAGATCCTTGACGGTTCACAGGAAGGTAATAGAGTCCGTAAATGGGAGAATGAACAAAACCGCACCAAAAGAGCAAATGGCACTTGGAAACAAAATCCTTATACAGTGTGGAGAACACTAAATAGGCTGAGGGCTGGTGCACCCAGATGCAAAACTAATCTATGCAAGTGGGGACTGCTGACTAACGATGACGACGTTCTTTGCGGATGCGGAGAGGTACAAGACGAGGCACATCTGCTCATGTCCCGACTACTGCCGGAGCACTGCAGTTTTAGTCACCTGCTACAAGCCAACGACAAAGCCGTAGTGGTGGCTAACTACTGGAGAAATAAAATTTGATCTGGACACGGAAAAGTAAAGTAAAGTAAAGTAAAGGCCGTAGGTCACAATTACAGCCCTCTGTCCATTTCCCAATTGTTTGTATGCTTTATTCAGTGAGTAAATCATTTGTTTGATGTCTTACGGCAATAAGCCAAATTATTATAGCTGCCTGTAGTGTCCCTTTTTTAATTACGTGAGCCCCTTTATTAATTTTAGTTTGTGAGGTGTAGTACCCGTACTTTCAATCTTAGCTGGGCACCCCTAGTAATTTTCATTAAATAAGACTGTATCTGTTGCCCGGAAATGTTTCCCTTAAATCTGCATGATCTTATGAGGAGCTCCCATTCCCTGTAGTCACTGGTGATCGCACTTACAGCGTCTTAGGAGTATCGTAATCAGCTCAATCGACACCTCACGTTTTCCATGAATACGTGGAGTCTCATAAGGTAGTGAACTGTGGTACTATTGATGAATAGCCTCCCCATATTTCTTCTTTACTTTTCACCCATTTTCACTTAGTACGTGTCCGAGCCTAGTAACACTCGACAAATCAACAATACTTATTTAAGGCGGATTGAAGTCCATTACCTTGAAACATACAGTTGGCAGCAATTCTGTATAATGTAGCATTGAAGATCAAGTTGATATGATATCAAGGTAATTAACAGCTCAGGGATATCTTTAATCGATTGTTTACAAGAAAGCTGCAAGATAGCTGACACGCTGCCAACTCCGTGGACGAAGCAGTTATACTGATAAAACCTAAAGAGGGTACTGATAAGCGTAAATGTGTTAATGTGCTATCTAGTGAGAACTGTATGGCTAAGTGAGTTAAGTTTGGAGAAAACTGATGCCTTGACGGCAATTAAAGAGTAATCGGCAAACCGCGGCTCACGTGCCGTATCGGGGGTCGGGCTTTTGTATGTGGCTCTGGCAGGAAAGACCGCGTGCGGGCGAGCGCGTACAAGGTTAAAGCTATTGATCACCGCTAAGTTAAAGAATTTTTAGCTGAAATGGAGAGTGAGTAGCAGAGTTTCTGCTGCATAATAAGTTACGTTGGTTGTCAAGAGGAAAAGTTTTGAAACTATCTTATTCAGAGAAATGAAACCGTTTCTCCATAAGTAGGGTGTTCAGTATCCAGAACTAACGAACGATCAATGAATCCAATAATTTTACTTCGTGGTAGACGTTACGTCTCATCTAAATCACCTGATATGGAAACGAAAAACAACACAGTTTTTTATTCGAAAACAAATTATCTCTTTTTGTGTACAGAAAGCATCGGTAGAGTGGCCTTTATTGTCGGAGACCTGCTGTATGCGTACCTCTGACGTGCCTTTGCAGAACAGAACGTCTGGAGTGGAGCCGTCAACATACCACCTAGACGGTCGAACAGTGGGCCATTGTGGTTTTCACTTACGAGTCCCGATTTGTTCTGGAGATGTCCACTCCTCTTCAACTGACCTGCCTATCGAGTTAGTTCTTACTGCGGTATCAATACTCTCTGAGACCTTGAAGCGTATCTCTTCGTTCCTTAGTACTTTCGCATCCTACTTCTTCGGACATTGATTCTTCCGGCCTGGTCTTGATAATTACTATATTGATCCGAAACTACATCTGCCTCTGGGAACATCTTACAATGCAATATCAGATTCTGGAATCTCTGGCCAACCATGATGAAATCTAACTGAAAGCTTCCCGTATCTCCCGGCGTTTTCCTAGTGTACCTCCTCCTCTTGTGTTCTTCGACAGAGTATTGCCTATTACTAGCTGAAATTTAATGCAGAGCTCAATTACACTTTCTCCTCTCTCATTCCTAGTACCAAGCCGATATTACCTCGTATCTTCTGCTACTTCACCTATAACCGCATTCCAATCCCCCAAGCCTATTAGATTTTCTTCTCCCTATACGTGCTGATTTACCCGTTCAGTACCCTGATAAACTTTATCTATCTCTTTGTCTTCTGCTTGCGCGCACACCTGAACTAGCGTTGTTGGAGTTGATTTGCTGTCTATTCTGATAAGAACAAACCCATCACTTAACTGTTCAACGTAACTCACGCTCTATCCTGCCTTCCTATTCATAAGGAATCATACTCCCGTTATAACATTCTCTGCTTCTGTTGATGTTACCTTATATTCATCTCAACAGAAGTCGTTGTTTACTTTTCATTACACTTACTGACGACCACTTTGTCTAGACTGAAACTTGGCATTTCCCTTTTCAGATCTCTTGACTTCCTCACCACAATCAAACTTCTTACATTCCACGTCCCGACTCGCAGAAGGGTATCATTTCGTTTTTTATCCTTTTTTCAGTCATTTCCCCTTATGCAGTCCCCTCGCGGGGACTAATGCATAGAGCATCAAGACACTTACATGACATCAATTTCCGGCCGTATGTCCTGTCGATACATACCTTCATTATGTGTTTTTAATGCAGTGTTTCCCATCGCCTTTTGCATCTTCATGCCGTTGATCACTGTTGATTCTTCGATCTTTAGAGGCAGTTTCCAACCTAAAGGGCAAAGGAGTGCACTGAACTTCTGCCCACTCCTCCGCCCTCTTTGATAAGGCCGTTTGCAAAATGAGGGTAACTTCTTATGCTGTAAGTCTTCGGCCGGCGCTGCTGGTAATTTATTCAAAATTTAAGATGTGCTTGTATCGTGGGAGTCAGGAAGTTTTCTACCACACCCCATTAAAAAAAAAAAAAAAATACGAGCCAGAGAGGAGTGTCGGGGACAAAGAGGGCAGGGGTCAACATTTGTGTATTGCCACAATGTCCCATTCCCGCCCTCCCGGAGCCAAGGAAGGAAAGGGGTCTCACAGAATCAAGAGAGGTTTATTTGAACAAATGTATTTATTTATTTCCGCAGATCCTACTACCGGCATCAGAAGCTTCCGAGTCGACTTCGTGCAAGTTTATGGAGGAAGACACCCTCTAGACAGTTCCCTCAGAGGACCGATCATGTTTCGTGAATCATCCTCACGTGTGCCTTTTAGTGCTCGGAAAGCAGAAATGGACAAGAGGACCCTCGAATAATGCACCTAAATAAATAGATAGTTGTGTTCGGTAGATTGCATGGCGCCGGTGAAATCATAAGTCGAGAGCACTTTCTGGCGCGGCTTGAAAAACGTAGCATAGCGCTACATCCTTCAGCCACTTGACGGCACTCCTTCTGGCGGCGGAAAAGTAAACAGTATCTGAGCATATGAGTTCGACCGACACAGGAGCGCGATCATATCTTTTATAAAATCCATGCAGCTGCCCGTCGCAACCCTCAAGCGGTGGGCGTCCAAATGGACGACTGCGCAGAGCAGGCACAGTGTCGTCTGTAAGATGGATGGAATGGAGGCGTTGTCGTATGGTTAATTTGCCCTTCACCGCCACGTGCCACAAGGAACGAGTGTACCTGTGGTGATATGGGGTGTGGACAGCCCGCCAACGCTGTTCCAGCTGATTGTCAGGTGCTGCTTTTCGACCTTGTTGCGGGGTTGTTGGGCTAGATAGAGATGGTAATAGTCTCTTGTGCGGGGCGCTCTCGTCGCCGATGGATGCTCGGTCATGTAGCTCAGTTCGACCAGGAAATCTCGCATGTTGGTGTGAGACGGAGCTATCTGGCCCACGGCGGTGGAAGATCTCTGGGCGCGACGATCTGAAGCAGCGTGCCCGTCAAGCTGGTACAGGCTGCGGCCCGTGCGAGTCGCGTCGTCCGTACTGGACATCAGTCAACCATACACCTTCTGCTGTCAACCATATACCTTCCGTCACCGGCGGCCCCGTTAAAGTAGCGTATCGGAGTTTGGATATTTGACCTGCGCTCACAAAATGTCCATATGCCGCCTGGAAACTGCGGCCCTAGGTGACCGTTAAGGGAAGAATGTGTGCAAAATAATTGAGTTTCGACTCCAGGAAAGTGTTAACGTAGCTCGTCCGTATTCATCTGGGGGGGATCTTGCTGTGAGGGAGCAGCGCATGTGTCCGCGGTAGCAGCCGGCGATACGTGGCTATAACTGTTCGGCGAACTACCCTCCCAATGGTTCAGTGGGGGAATCTTCTTGAAGTGGATCGCTGTCGAACGTTGAAGGCCTCTTCTGACATCCATGTAAGTTGCCTTGCAAATGTTGACGACGCAGGCTGGAGCCGCGTCGTAACCGAAAGACGGAGCGACGCAACCACAGAAACGTCGCTGAATTTCGTCTCCCAACCGCGCCAAGAGTGTCACATCGCCAGCGGGGGCAACACATCGGCAGGTCACGTCTCGAATGCAGATGCCTTTCGGCTAAGGCCGTGTAACGCGCGTTCGAGGGCCGCCGCGAATAGAACACCTGATAAAGGACATCCATGTCATACCGACTGTCCAAGAGTTATGTGTTTGGTCTGGTGGCCATTGACCATAATACGGGAGCGCGGTCAATCGATTAAACGTAGAATCACCCTAGCTGACACCTGCGAGAGGTCGATGCGTTCAAGCACGGCATGAAGGAAACAGTGATAGGTGCGATCAAAGACGTGATCAAAATCGACTGCGACAAGGGCGTCTCGTAGGCGGCTGACAGTCGCTAGTGCCGTGACGTCGCGGTAGACGCCAAGTGCCATGTGGATGTGGTCGTTGCCACCTAAACCTGTCTGGTCTAGTTGGATCATGTGTCCAACTGTGGTCTGAAGCGTGCGAAGGATACAGGTGAAAAGTTTGTAACTCGCTTTCAGGAGCGTAAGAGGATGATAATCGTGACAACAGCTTGAGCCACTTGGTTTTTGAACCAGTATCACGATGCCTTCGAGGAAATCCATGAGGACGGTAAAGTCTTTGGGGAGGAGGTCTTGAAACATGTTAATCCACTGAGCGCCCATCAGGGCATAGAAGACGCAATATAATTCGTTCAGAGATTTGTACCTATCGGTGCACACCAAGACCAGTATTAAGTGTTCAGCAGTTATGGGAGCCAGCAGGACGTCGTCCTGGATCACTATTCTAGGGGTGGGCTAATCGCTCAGGATGCCTTCATACTCATGGACAGTCCATTGGTCACGGGCATAAAACGTTCTGTAATGTTGGACGAATGCTGCAGTGATGGCACATTGTATGTTGACGCGTCCACCTTATGATGTCTCTAATGATGTTGTAAGGTGGCGCTCGCGATGGCGTCTCTCTCGGATGACATGATATGCGAACGCCATTTTGGTGGGGATGGTATCCGGCGTCCTCGCACAGACTCGCGCTCTGTCAGACTGCTCCATGGTAATACGGATTAGGCGAGCTTTGAGACGATTATCTGCTGCTGCCGGGATCGTGAGGGCGGTTGTGTCGTTAGTTCCGTCAGTACTGTCTAATACAATTCCGACCTCACCCGACGCCAGCACGCTCTGTCATGACCACATCCCATGAGTGTCCATCCGAGGGCCAGATTGCGCGGTCGAGTCACCAATGGAAGGTGGAAGGATGTGCATGCAGACTCTGGAGGCAGCACTCCCACATAGCAGCATGCGTCCTCGTACAGACAAGCAGTGTTCAACGTCCTTGGACAGTGTCTTCGGCATACGAGTTGTTGGGGGAGAGTGACTGAACACATGTGCACCAAGTAGTCGGTGAAGGCTGCCAACCACGCTTCCGTGTCCTCTTGCCACAGCTCAGAGTTCTCGGGAGATGTACATCTGGTTGAGGCTGATGGCAAAGTGTTCGTAAAGAACAAATAGCTAGGCGGTATCCATGAAGGAGACGCCACATGTCTTGGAGCACCAGATCCCGCACGAGTGCCTATAGTGCAGGGCAGATAAAGCAGCACAGATCTGCTAGATACAAGACGCCATTAAAATCGCCGCCTCTGAGGTAGTGGTCCATATTCGCATGCAGGAGTGGAGCAATTTCCTCAGAATAAACGGTGATCCGTTCACTGTAGCGAGATGTCTTGGAGGGTGCATATACATTGAAAATACAGACTATTCCCACTGTAATGGTCCGGCCTCATGCATATGGCAGATATGTGATGTCCAATGCTACCAGTACCATCGCAAGATGGATTGCAGTAGGCCATGTACCCACATATGTCCAATCGCAGCTCCAGGTGGACTTCTTGACGGAGGGTGATATTCAGGTCCGCCGCTTGGAACATGTCATGGAACATGCACGTTTTGATAACAGAGTGTATACTGTTGACGATGACTGTACCCACATGGTAAGATTGGAACATTTTAAGCAGAGTATGTTGGGGCAGATGGCGGTGGTATTGAGGCCACTTGGCTACCCAGCCTTGTGGCAGGCATGTTTAACGTGGCCCTTCTGTAGGTGTCAGACTCACCCCAAGAGCGGCGTCAGCCCCATATGGCGGACGAGCGTCAAGGGTGTCTGGTGCGTCTTCTGCCTCCATTTCAGTAGCCCAGTCATTGAGTGGGGAAGCGATCGGTGACGGTAAGGGGCTCCATCGCCTGGTATTTATCCTGAGGAGCGTCGGCATGGGGTCGTCTGGTGTGGGCGAGGCCACCGACCTGCTGCAGCGTCAGTTGCCTGCTTTGGGGCGGTACTGGTAAAGTCCGCCGGCAACGACGGTGTCGGCAGCTTGCACTTGTCTCCATTGATCGTCATGCGTCCAGAGGCGTCGTTTCTTATTATTCTACGTCGACCGTTGTTCCCGGGACCGCCTGTCCACCCCCGTTGAGGGGCCGGGTACACCAGCTTCGGCCTTAAGGCCGACGTCCGGAACCACTGACCATGATAAACTGAACGGTTGTGGTGGAGGCTGACGTCGTCTCCTTCAAGGACGCCTCTTCGTGCGGCGCCGCCGTCATGGCGTCATCGGCGGCTGAGCTCGTGTTCGCATGAGGCTGCGACATGGGCGTGGCTACTGTGCACACCTGCCACACGGATTCCATTTACTCAAAGAGGTAGATCTGTCGGCACCACTGTCTACAGTGGTTCCGCGCATGATACCTGGGCGAGGCGGCGCTGTAGGCAATTTGATCGGACGTGTCCTTCCTGTCCACAGCGGCTGTCTGTCATAAATAGTGATGGCTTGGCAACCGTCGGTGAACACGTATGACGGCACGTGTCTGCAGAATTCGATGTGTACCTGTCGGATGCCACTGAGGACGCGATCCGTTTCAAAACGCGTTCTACTTCCCCCTAGCTGAAGAACGTGCCATACGGCCGTAACGCATCAGTGACGAGCAGTTCGAATATGCGCACCGTACACACTTCCGTCAGCATGGCGGAAGCGTAGCCGTTGGTGAGACGTCAGACTGGGTTCACACACGCCTCTTAATTTTTCATCTTGAGGTACACTGTCCTGGAAATGAGAGCCAGATGGGTGCCTATCAGCTCGTGGAGATCGACACGCATGTCGTCTCTCAAAAAACTTTCGATTTTATAAGCCTTTGGACGCCGTAGGATTCGTCTAACGTGAATTTCACCGTCTCCTGGCGACAAGAGGACGCCATATCTAGTCAGAGTTGTAAATCACAACAGCGACTGCGGTACTTCGCACAACCGAGTAAATAAACACACGTGCGTAGAGGTGGACCGCGCACCGTGCGTCCGAGCAGTGTCGCGGCTGAAGGTCGACTATCAAAGAAGCTGTCCCTAGACCACGAGTATGTAAGCAACGTACACTGTTGATCCAGCAGATCACCAAGAAAGCGAAAGTTGCACTGAAGTACATGAAAAGAGTCACTATTGAAGGCTGATGTCTGAAAAGGAATAGAAAAATGATAATACAATGCAACGCAATGCAATGAAATGAACGAGGATTACTGTGAAATAAAATTCTAGTCAGACCATTTCATTACCTTTTATTAATGAGGTCTATTTTTCACATATACGAAGTCTCTCTCCAAAATGTCTCCTTAAAAGCTAATGCTGTTCACTCTCAGTTCTGGTTCGAACAACCCGATGTACCTTAATCACTGAACAAGCACTATGGGCGGTCCTCGTCCATAGCTGAGTGATCGGCATATCTGACGGTCATGCTAAGAACCCGGACTCCATTCTCTGTACTGCCATGGATTTCTGCTTGGTGAGAGGACCGGCGACGGGACCTCGTGAGGTCACTTACGGTGTTACCAGAATGCGAAGCAACTGCTTCAAGATGTGAAAAACTTACAGCGGCTGGGAGAGCGGTGTACTGACCTAATGTCCATCCAGGCTGCATCCGAACGAGAACATTGGCGGGGGATGACATAGCGTCCAGTCACCAGGTTTGGAACTGGCTGTCGAGTTATATACATTCATTCTCATAAATTAAGGATAATGCTGGTACATGGTGAAACAACGCTCTTGTGGGCGGTTTGCGGGTTTAAATCACCTCGGGGTATGACCATGCGTTGCATTTGACCTGCGGTCGTCGCACGGTGGTGCTGGCAGCAGTCCACATACGCAGAGGTGTGTTGGTGCATGTCAGAGTACGGTGCAGCGAGAAAGTGCGCAGACAATTTCATACGTGCTAATGGTGACTGTGTGTTGAAAATACCTCAAAGAACGCATATTGATGACGTTATGAGGGGTAGAATACTAGGGCGACTGGAGGCTGGTAAAACATAGCAGGTCGTAGCAAGAGCCCTCCGTGTGCCACAAAGTGTAATCTCAAGATTATGGCAACAATTCCGGAAGACAGGAAACGTGTCCAAGCGCTACAGTACGGGACGTTCACAGTGTACAACACCACTAGAAGACCGATATCTCACGAGCAGCCCCCGCAGACGGTCACGGAGTACTGCAGGTAGCCTTGCTCGGGACGTTACCGCACCCACTGGAACAGTTGTTTCCATACACACAGTCTACAGACGACTGAACAGATATGAGTTATTCGCCTGGAGACCTGCTAGATGCATTCCACTGACTCGAGGTCACAGGAAAACCCGTCAAGCCTGGTGTCAAGAACACAGTACATGGTCGTTGGGACAGTGGTTCCTGGTTATGTTCACAGACGAGTCCAGGTATAGTCTGAATAGTGATTCTCGCCGGGTTTCATCTGGCGTGAACCAGATATCAGCTCCTTAATGTCCTTGAAAGGGAACTGTATGGACGTCGTGGTTTGATGGTGTGGGGTGGGATTATGATTGGTGCGCGTACACCCCTGCATGTCTGACAGAGGAACTGTAACAGGTCAGCTGTTTCGGGACGTAATTTTGAACCAGTATATCCTCCTGATGGATGATAACACACGACTCCACCGAGCTGCCATCGTGGAGGAGTACCTTGAAACAGAAAATGGAGTGGAGTGGTCTGCCTGTTCTCCACACTTAAACTCCATCGAGCACGTCTGGGATATTCTCGGTCGACGTATCGCTGCACGTCTTCAAACCCCTAGGACGCTTCAGGAGCTCCGACAGTCACTGGTGCAAGAATGGGAGGCTATACCTCAGCAGCTGCTCTACCACCTAATCCAGAGTATGCCAACCCGTCTTGCGGCCTGTGTACGTGTGCATGGTGATCATCTCGCATGTTGATGTCGGGGTACATGCGCAGGAAACAGTGTCGTTTTGTATCACATGTGTTTCGGGACGGTTTTCTCAACTTATAACCAATACTGTGGACTTAAAGATCTGTGTCGTGTGAGTTCCCTATGTGCGTATGCTATTAACGCCAGTTTTGCATAGTGCCACGTTGTGTGGCACCACATTCGGTAGTTATCCTTACTTTATGAGCATGAATGTAGTTAAGGGCGATCTACGATTCAGGGATGTTCATCGTCAGTGCAAAAACAAAATGATTTATAATAAATTTAATACAATAACGTATGGTACTCAATGGATGTTATTTAAAATGTTGTGTTACTGCATGGTTACATCACGCAACATGCCTCATTTTCAAAAATTTTGTGCTGTACCGGAGGCCGACCAGTTTGAAATTAGAAGGCTATTCTGGAGAGGCTTTATCTTAGACGATAATCACCACTATTTCTGGACTGATTTCAAGTTAGCTAGCCATTAATTTTTGAGACACCGTTTGGATAAGTTTAAAATTTCAAAACCAGAGCATCACCGACTACAGATTACTCTTGGTTCTGCATTCATACAGAACGGTCGTGTTGCAGTGGGGAGTAACGACACTGGACCGAGATGGCCTATACGAATCTGTTCGAACCACGTGTTCCTGAAGTTTGCTTCCGCTTGGGAAAGAGTTTTCAAAGTGTGAGCAGTTTTTCATCTCTGTAGTTTGATCTTAAAAAAATACCTTACAAATATTCAGTGCCTTAAATAGAAGGAATTACACATACAACAAATAAACTAAAATGTTCTTCGTTTCTCAGAAGCAGACATGGAAAAGCGGCACTGCATTCGAAGAATAATATTCATCCGAAGAATAAAGTACGTACACCTATCTCTGAAGGTCGTAAACCTTTTGTGGGAATAACTGATCTGTGACTGTAAAAGAGGTTAATAAATTATTATAATACTATAAGATGATCTTCTTTTGAAGTTTGTGACTTTCTGTGTTAACAGCGTGATTTGGAGCTAGAATCTTAACTGGTACAACACTTACTCATTGTAAAGTTTATTTCAGTCAATGCTCTCACAACTTGCTCAGTGGCTGTACCGGTTCCCGGTTTAGACTCTCCTGTCATTCTCGATAGCCCGTAAATATTTCTTGACTAATGGCTGCGTCAAAACATGCTAGGAGTCAACATTTCATTGAGGGTATTACTAGATGACAGCCATCTACGAAGAATTATTTACAGTCACTAAACTATTTGTGTGATGGTTGCCTGAGATAAATAGGGAATCTAACATGGTTGGCAATAGAACGAGGAAATCGTTAAGAGCGCTCTTAGCGACGACTTTCATAGTTAAAAGTCATTTAAATTTATGTCATAATGTATATAAATAAAATAAAGTATGGCAAACATTAAGGTGACAGAAGTCATGGGATAAAGAGACAAAAGAATCACAGAGACCAGCTGCGAGCGAGCATTGATAAAATGGTGTCTTGCCTTTCTGACATGTCTTAAAGAACAGACATACCGCCTAATATCGTGTCGGACCTCCTTTTTCCCGCCATAGTGCAGCAGCTCGACGTAGCACGGACTCAATGGCTCTGAGCACTATGGGACTTAACATCCATTGTCATCAGTCCCCTAGAACTTAGAACTACTTAAACCTAACTAACCTAAGGACATTACACACATCCATGGCCGAGGCAGGATTCGAACCTGCGACCGTAGCAGTCGCGCGGCTCCGGACTGAGCGCCTAGAACCGCTAGACCACCAGAGCCGGCACGGACTCAATAAGTCGTTGGAAGTGCCCTTCTGAATTACTGAGCCATGCTCGCGCTGCAGCAGTCCATAATGGCAGAAGTGTAGCCGGTGCTGGATTTTGAGCATGGGATTCATGTCGGGCGATCTGCTTGACCAATCATTCGCTCGAATTGTCCAGAATATTCTTCGAACCAATAGTGAACAATGGCACACTGTCATCCGAAAAATTCACTGTTGTTTGGGTACATGAAGTCTATGAACGGCTGCAAATGGTCTCCAGGTAGCTGAAGATAACCATTTCCAGTCAATGATCTATTCAGTTTGGCTATAGGACCCACTCCATGTAAACACAGCCTACACCGTTATGGAATCACCATTAGCTTGCACAGTGTTTTGTTGACGACATTGAGCAGTGGATATGTGGGGCCTGCGCCACACTCGAAACTTACCATCAGCTGAAAGTGGGATTTGTCTTACCAGGCTACGGTTTGCTAGTCGTCTAGGGTGGAACCGACACGGTCAGCAGCCCCGGAGAGGCGTTGCAGGCGATGTTATACCGGTAGCGAAGGCATTCATGTCGGTCGTTTGCAGCCATAGCCCATTAAGTTCATATTCCACAGCATAATCCTAAAGGATATGTTGGTCGTACGTCCCACTTTGATTTCTACGGCTATTTCACGCAGTGTTGCTTGTTTGTTAACACTGACAACTTTACGCAAACGCCGCTGCTCTCGGTCATTAAGTGAAGGTCGTCGGACACTGCGTTGTCCGTGGTGAGTTGTAACGCCTCAAATTTGGTATTTTTGGCACGCTCTTGACGCTGTGGATTTAACAGGACTGAATTCCATAACGATTTCCGAAGCTGAATGTCCCATGTTCCTAGCGCCAACTACCATGCTGCGTTGAGAGTCTGTTAATTCCCGTGGTACGGCCATAATAACGTCAGGAACCGCTCCACATGAATTACCAGAGTTCAAACGAGAGCTCCGCCAATGCACTGTAGCAGTACTACCAACATCTGCATATGTGCACATCGCTACTCTGCGACTTCTGTCACCCCAGTGTGAATCAATACATACAATTATCTAAAAGTAGTACAGAAACAGAAAGCGAGGAAAATGGAAATAACTTTTACAACATTAAAGCAGTCACAAATCGCATGTAACTTTTCTTTATTTTTATGTTTCACAGGACCGGTGCCAGCATCTCCAGATATTACTACGTAACCGAAGAGCTCACGTTACGAGCATCGCGCTACATACAGCGCCTCTGTCGTAAGTGTTGCTCTCAGTTACATAATTTCTGAAGATGCCCGCGTTGGTCAAGTGAAGGATGTAAAAATAAAGAAAAAAGTTATATACGACTTGTGGCAGTTGCGCAGTTTTAATTTCTGTCGGTCGCTGTTCATATGCAGGCAAACGTCTGCTCTCGTGGAAATAACCAATCAGCATTTTCCCCCTCGTAATGCGTTGTAATTGCAGGAAAGAAGAGCTCTGCAAATCAAGCAGGCTTGTGATTCAAAGATAACGACTTCCAATGCAGTACATCCATACAGTCGCAGCTTTGATAACATTTTCTACGAATCAAGAGGTACATTTAACAGCTTCCTGCAGAGATATGGCTAAGAAACTGAGAATAGTAGCTATTGCTTCCTTGAAGATTTATTCACAAATAATGTATCTTTGTTTCAGGCCAAGAGCTCAGTTCACGGAATCTGTTCTATAAATAACAATTACGTGCACAAAATTACCTACTTTGCTCCAGATAGATGTCCATTAATGAGGAATAGATCTTGTCTCTAAATTTCCAAAGAAAATAAAAAGCTTAGCTTCTAATACTAAGTTCGATCGGTTAATGATACCAAATAATCATTCTACTATAGAAAATCTGACACATACACGTTTTCAATGTAGTAGCAATCTGTGTAACTGTGCACTGTAAACCATTTTCTATTTTATGATACGTAGCTACTAAGACCTGAGAGATATATTACGCCCTCCGATGTAGATACATTTTATTATTTACAATATCTCAGACTTTTTAGATTCTCTATACCCTCAATAGCAATACACTTTATGATCTCGTAACGAATATTAACGTTTTTGTTCTTTTGTAAATATGTCTTGTGTATTTTTTATGAAACATTCCAGGTACTTGAGAATCTCCTCACTATGCACCTATGGAACGGGCAGTATGTGTGTCTCCTTATCATGGATAATATTTACAAACAGTACTAAAATTTGGATGGACAACATTATTAGATAACCGTCCAATTACGCCATTTAGACCCAGTTTTCCTGAGTGGACTCAGAAGCCTTGAAGTAGATACAGCAAATTCCAAGGCCTTAGCAGTGTTGAACGTGGCATGAAGAGTTATTTCATGTTGCTCCTGGCAATTCCGTCGCAGTACAAGGTCGATCAACAAACAAACAATACACAGTATTACCGAAATTGCATGAATAATTTAAGAGTTGTCAAAAAGTCACGTGCACGGCAGAGCTTCCAGCCGCATATCTCCGCATAGTTTCTTCAAAACGACGTGTTCAGGATCGCTGGAGCTGCTAAGGCGGTGGGAGGAAATAAATGATTAGGACAATTTTTCTGACAAGGCCATTTATTAGCAGAAAACGCATTCAAATGGGCAACAAGAGTCAGGCCTAGGGAGGCGAGGGTGAGCCAGAGCGTAGTGGTAAGCGATGCATAGTTCGCATCAAACCTGGTCGAAGTTAATCAATAGTTCATGAATTACAGGTCAAACATGTGTGGCAGCTACAAAGTCCACAGCGCCGCAGAACCGGGAGACGCAGGTGGTGTTCACAGCTACAGGGCGCGCGGCAGAGAGAGGGTCTTGCTGACGGGCGGCAGCGTGCATCCAGCATGGCCATGCGGCTTCCTGCGCCCTGATTGATCGGAGGCCAAGAAACCCACAGGGACAGTATGGAAAGTAGCGAAGTGTGGCCTGGTCAGCGTCGCCTAGGCTGCGATACCTTGTCAGCACACGAGAGAGGCGCGTGATCGAGATTGCTAACCCCGTTGCTGACTTGCTATTGCCAGACCTTGGGACGAGAAAATTACAGGCAGCCGAAGCTGCCAGCTAATGCTTGACGGTAACGACAGAATGAAATTAACCTTTCGAAATAAATTAACGATTGAATCCTCTACTATCTGGCTAAACCTTACACTCCTCCCCCTTCAATTGGAGCGGAGAACGTACGTGAATTCGCTGACTGTAATTGTTATTTAAGTGTAGGCAATTTTAGTTTGCATAACAAAGTAGATATTATTTGATTGTTAAAGGTCCCCACAGAAGACGGCAGTGGCCTTAAACTAAGGGGGGGTGTAGAGACTTTGAAGATCTCCTAGGGGTCACAAACGGGATTACACCCTTCAACACTATTTGTTTACACAAGAACAAGGAATAAATAATATAAAGAACCAAATAAAATTACTTGAGTTAACAAGTGTGAATAAAACATCTTAGAATTGAACATCTGAATCAGGCATACACGCCACGTATCTTTGTTTTTTAAATGAGTATACATATCACCACTGAAGTTACACGCGGGACTGAGTGGCGCAATGTGGTGCGTTTTGTTGTCCCCAGCGGGCAGCGCACAAGGTGCTGCCTGAAGGGGGCGTTCACTGACACTCAGCGCAATGGAGTAAGAGGGGAGGTTCACACGTTTCATAAGAGGCCATTGATTGACGTTAAAAGATGATCATTTGATATATTAGATAAAGCAGTTAATTCAGTTGACAAAGGAATCACGAATGAACTTTCAGGTAGAAAAAGAGATAGGTAAATGGGCGCGAATACTGACAGAGAAAGTCATACTGACACGAAAGGTTACAAGTGGCTTCATGACATTACAATATGAACTGTTTACTAATAGTCCGCTGTTCAAGATTTCTATCTCGTATGTTTGCAACTGGAAATTATTGTCGTAGGAACGAAGTGCTAATATCGTGGTAGCACTAGTAATGCGGGCGGGGGTCAGTGCAGCAGCTACGTCAGAGCGGCGGACGGCAGATGACTTCAGGGTCAGCGCGGCAGCTACGTCAGAGCGGCATACGGCAGATGACTACAAGGCAAATTCTCGAGCTATGTCACTGCACTACACAGGAAGTAAGCAGCGGGTCTAAGAACGAGAGGGCAATAAAACATATTGATGTTGTTTACTGTGCTGACTGTACTTCGAACTCTCGATTACTTGCAGAACGGAAGCTCCACATGATTTTTGGGCACCTGCACCCGATGAACGTATTTATGTGACTCATTGTGAGAAGTGATGAATATAATGTCACAGAAGGGGTATAATATTACTGAATAAGAAAGATAGATGAGTGCAATCGATATGGTTCATTCAATGATGACCAACAAAACAATAATTATAAGGCATGTAATTATGGGTTCGTGCACCCAGTGAATGGATAAGTTCGTCTGCTAGGCTCGGGTTCCTGTTCTTGCACACGAAAACTGTGCCATTGAATGCCAAAATAATTGAGAACGAGAAGAGAAAATCAAAACTTGATGAGAATCTAGAAACTTCCGCAGTGGAGATAGAAAGCGTAAGGGGTTGAGTTAGAAAAGACTAAGTGGAGCTTAATTTCTGATGGGCTATTCCTTTATGAAGGTGTAATGTACGGCGCATCGTTGACACGACGGTGTCGCCTACTTAACTGTTTATACGACAATACTGCGATCCCAAGATAGCTGCTATGTACTTATTCTTAAAACTCGACGTCTCTCTCTCTCTCTCTCAAAAAAAAAAAAAAAAAAAAAAAAAAAAAAAAAAAAAAAAAAAAAAAAAAAAAAAAAAAAAAAAAAACTTCGAGCATTTTGCGACTAAATTCGCTGCCTCTGTAACTCCTTAGTGCTGGCCTCATAGGGCCCAGCTGGTTGCTTAAAACTCACATCTATCGTTAGATATATCGCAGTGCCCTGAGACACGTCATACGGTTAAATACTGTACATTTTGGTTTCTGAATAAAATTAGAGTCCATTTGCCATGTGTACAGTGTATAGGAAAGAAGGTAATTACCTTAGTATTGAAAATGTCCGTAAAGTTATTCAAAATATTCGTCGTTTAGTGGTTAAGAATCCCGTGTTGAGAATCAGTGCTACTCGGGTCGCTGGAGACGCCCCAGGTGACACGCTCGTACGATTGCAGAGTGCTGACATTACAGATATGACCGGCTCTAACTAGTGCGAGAGCGGTGCTGGTAGCTGTCCTACCAGCAGAGCATCGAGCGCTAAAAAACTCTAGAATAATTCTCTGCGAAAGACGGGTTCATTGATTATTTTATAGTACTAACGGCGACTGTAACTCGTATACCTAATGTGGTAGATAGAGGCATAGATGACTTCTCAAGTAACTGTTTGCAGGTCATGGGTTCGATGCTAGTAGGGGCTGTCTCTCTCCAAACTGAAGTATACGGTAGTTCTGTATTTTACTCTGATTATTTCTCTGTTGAAGGATACTTGCGTGGTGTTCAATTGGGGCTTTTATCTTTCCCTACTTTACAACTCCTGATTAATACGTATGTAGAACACTCTCAATGATACTGTGGGAACAGATTAAAAATTAAGTTCAGTAGCAGTAGTATTAGCAAAGGTAAAAATGGTCGCATATAAGGTGTAGATGTTTCGGGTACTTCTTGCCTTTGCTAATGTATACTGCATTTGGCAACACGTCTCAGACGCTTCAGGGATGCGGGGGTGTTGACTTTCTCAGCAGTCGTTTGTTTTGACTGGGGATGGATACAAAACAGATGGCTTGGCCTGGTCCTGTTGGGGGGGGGGGGGGGTCTTACGGTGATGGAGAGTAGAATAGGGCCTTTGTATGTGGGGGCTGGGCAGCCTTCCTTGCTGTGCGTCAAGTTCCTCTGGGTGGTCACAATATTTCTCCCAGACTTAGCTTACGTTGTTCACAACAGTTATTCATGAAGAATCTTCTTTTCAAAGGACTCAGATAACTCAATCGTTAAAGGTTAAAGTTCGTGCAACTATCATGATTGATTTACTCACTTAGATACTCTGATATTCTAAGATGTACGTAATTTATAAATTTTTGTACTTCTGCATGAGTTGTGATGACGACTTGGCTCTGTCACATATCGTTTACTTGAAATTTGGGACTAATTACTACTGAGGTTGACAGTTGAGTCTGCAGTTAGAACTATTATTCTGGATTGATATTAACTCAGTTTTTATTCTACTTTATTTTATGATGGCATTTCAAACTCGATCTTTTGGCCAACGTGTTTCCCACACAGTGCTCACTTACAGAATAAATATCATGGCAAGGGTGGGCTTCCTTGACGCCATATAGATCTGTTTATTAACCAAGAGGGTGGCAATACAACGTACTTGGAGACCAATTTGAGATCCCAGTGTCTCATATCTTTGTGGATTAGGCACTGTTTACAAAAAACTTTTTTTTCTCTTTCTTGTTCTTTACTGAGGATTCAGATAGATGACGCGAATAGATTTCTATCCCTGGGTAAAACTAGTACAATCTGTAGGGCAATATTAGGCTGGTGGATTTATTTTCATAACAATCTTCTTGGATTTGCTGGTTACACTGCAACCGTATGAATGTACGAAAGTGTAGCGTGGGAAGTGGATCCAAGCGGCAGAGATGTGTGGTCCATGGGGAGGAAGAGGGGAAGTGAGGAGGTGGGGGCTGGAGTGTCTCTGTGCAGGAGGAAGACGGTAGGTCAGTCTGAGCAGCTAAGATGGGGTGGTGGGGAGAGTTGCAGACACTGCTTCCACCAGCGGTAGAGGTGGGAGCTTGGTACACATCACAAGACACCAGGGGGGGGGGGGGGGGAGGTGGAACTCTAATGGCTGCTCCCTTGCAGGAGAGGCCTGTGGGGAGGAGGGAGAGGAGTGAGGGTTGTCATGTCACCAGACGGCGGGAGGGGCGTGGCTTGAGATTTGTAAACAAACTGTGGGTGGCAGTCTTGCCTGGGATTAACCACGTGACTTTCTCTTTTGCATTTGAAATACAGAGCCACTTAGTATCAAGGAAACTCACCTCGTTGTCTCTTCAGTGGCATATTAAGAAAACAATAATATAGCACTTTGGGAGGGCTCCTTTTACTTTCAAAGGAACGTATTGGCTGGTTAGCTTAGACCTATGTATTCTTGTTAATCGAAACTACTGTCTCTATAGCCTGGTATTCGAATTGTTCTTTCCCTTGCAGCAGTGTCATTATCGGTGTGTGAACGTTTAGCATAAACATACATGTAGTGTAGTGTATTTCAAACGGTAGGTAGAGGGCAGCATGGCATGTTGTCACTGATTTTATGCTAATGAGTACGCGTTACTAACATGTTTTTATGGTAAGGGCTTCACAGCTGTTTCTGTTCATCCTTCATTAAATCAACAGACGAAGTGTCATTCCATTTGACATATAAAAAATTAATTGATTCTTAACTCTGTGTGTTCCATTGACAAGGACAACTTTTCCCCTTAGTTCCATTACTAAAGAGTGTTTGTGTTTCCAGTTTTCTACTGCTATGACAACGTTACTGGGGACATTAAATGATGTAAGACAGAATGATTACAAAATCTCCAATCCCCACAGTTAACATGTGATTTCCTACATTATATTACAAATGATTGCCAACACTTATGAATACTTACAAATAACATGCACAACTTAAATGAATAAATAGCAACGATGGCAGTTCCCCGTCAGTTAATTCTCTTACTTCACTAAGAACTTTTCCAGTTAATTACATGGCATGCTGGACATAGTCCCTGGACTGTAACCCAAAGGGATGTTTTGACCTTAGAACATACCTAGGTTGTGCTCTAGGCTGTTGTACTACTTTCTTTCTTGCCTTCCTGTCTAGGGCTACCGGTGTAACAGGCTCTGCTTCATTGTCAACTTCGATCTGGCTACGTTGACCAATAGATCATCCAGCCAGGCACAAATGCAACCCAAATCACGAATATTCTGTATGAACATAACCACATTTTCATTGGTATTTCCAGAAAAGGTGAAATGAAAGAAGCTGCAAGAGAATTATTTACAGATGCCATGTTAGCTGAGATTGTGGCAGCTGTATTAGTCACAGAATTACTATCAGTTGTCACGGGTTGCACAATTGTTACAGGTGTGGGGCTAACCACAGGTACAGTAGTTCGCACACTGGCGTCCAGCGTCTGTTTCAAGATGCGGTTTTGCTCGATTAACTCTCGATTTTGGATGAACAGTTGGTTCATTCTAGTAATGATAGCTTCGAGTGGGTCTTGCAAGGTAGCTGCCTCTTTGGGAGTATCCCGTTCGATTGCTCGAATTCCCATCAGCATGCTTACAAAATCAGGGGGCACTAGTGACCCAAGAATGAACATTACAAAACGAGAAGTCACAAAATAGCCTAATTCAGCTTCGGACGGCTCATGATGTTAGAGTTTGAAGCGATGCTGCAACTTATGTGAAGGTTGATTCAACACGACATGTTGGCGGCAGCAACAGCATGATGGTGCGGCGGTCGCCAGGATCGTCAGTGGCCGTCGTATGTGCGGGAGGGCGGCTACTGGACCCTTGGGCAGCAGCAGATGCGATGGCAGTGGACGACGGTGGTTCGGCTGCATCCGTAGGCCTCTGGCAGGGAGACGGGCGGCGGCGCGCGGCGCAACGGCGTCCGGCACTCATGGCTGGTTCCCTCGGACTCAGGCGGACCCCGTGTAGTGCTACAACGATGAAAATTAATATTACGACGATGTCAAACCTGATTTCCATGATTTAAAGAAGTATTCATGATACAAAAAATGTAATTATAATTTTATTATTTTCCTTTTTGTGCTCAGTGTATCAAAGACTTCCTAGTGCACGGAAGAAATTAGCATTGTTTGTGCTACGAAACTATATATGATTGTTAAGGGTTAAGCATGTAATAATTCGATGTAAGACATTTGGTTGAGTCTGAATTTTGTTCTCGTACTTGTCGGTAGAGAAGGAAAAGTTCCTCAATCGATGTGAAGGTATAAAGACCGTAATAAGGAGAGAGAGAGAGGAGGTAAATACAAGTTATTCAAAACAAATATCTCCCAAGTGTAACGCCTTGTCATTTCCTATAACTAAAAATTGCAAGGTCAAATCTGAGCCTGTCCTGAATAACAGCGAAGAACATTTATGTTATCATATATTTTCTTCGTTTGACCACGGTTGTGATTCGCATGTTTCTTTCTGTTACGCGACGTGTTACGAATATTTTCATTACACGCGCAAAAGTGCACACAGCTTTAATCGAACCTGCATCTTTCGGAAACGAAAACTTTTAATCAGTACAATTACGCGAATAACGTCTACATCGCAACCGTGATCGCAAAAGTGTTTCCTGGACCAAATAATTCTTATAAAATGTGTATTCTCCAAAGCGACCAGCATTGCACTATTGCTGACTCGCAAGAATCGAAAGAGTAAAATCACTGCTTAAATAAAATTGCCACCTTTTAATAATTATTATTATCCCATTAAATAAATAAATAGCAATTCAGTAGATATCCTATCAATAAACAGAGGGGGCAATTCAGTGGCAACCTATTGACAGGACTAGCTTATATGTGTGCCAATGTGTGTTTTTTCTATTTGTTTCAGGCTGTAATGAGCGGAAATCTAAGACGACCCTAAGCACAATACTTTTGCTGTACTATTCCATCCCAGTGGCCAGAACGCAGCACTGCATAAGGCATGCACATCTTTTTCAACTTGGTGCTGTATCTTACTGAACAAACAAAAATAAAATAAAATTTACATTTTGTGAGCGTGTCCTCTTAGTAAGCTATCAGAGACAATTATATTTAAATAACTGCGAGAAGGATCAGTAAAAATACAGCATCAAGTGTTTTCAGTAGAGGTTAACTGAACGTGATTGGAGCTGAATTTTAATCAAACGAAAGTGAACATTTATAGTACTGATTCCAATCTGGTGCAGTGTAGTAATTAATTTAAGTTTTGTGTGACGGAATAATTGATGTGTTGCGTGTGACGTTTTCCCGATTAGACTTGCACCCAAACATTTGCAGACATGGTGAAAATAGTGCGACGTGTAAGAAAAGCTACACAGCAGTAAGTAAATGTAGAACATTCAGAAGAGGAAGGAATAACTAGTGATGTAGAAATTGATAATATTTTTTCAGATCAGAGAGAGGATATAGAACAGGACACTAATATTAAAGTCAGTGATCCATCTGCTGTAGAACACTCAGGCAGAATACAGACGTAGTTCAAGTGCATACTGAAGCAGAACCACACGAAACACCAGTTACAGTCGATTTACCACCGGTAGAGCCAACACAAACAGTAATGGATCCATTTTCTCTCTTAATGATGAAATTGGAACAAATGTTTAAAATGCAGGAACAATCACAGGAACAAATGTTTAAAATACAGGAACAATCACAGATACAGCGTGGACAAGAAACTGCTAAACAGCTTGCAACTGAGATTAATAATAATTTAGATAAACGTCTTAGCAGAGTAGATGAACGGATTAGGACCTTGGATGAACGCATCAGTCAATTAGACGAGCGTACGCAGTTAAGCTTTTCACAGTTCTCAAAAGAGATAGATCAAAAGCTTGAAAACCGGTTAAAAGAACACGATCGCCAGCTGCGACAGCAAATAGATGCCCAGTTGTCTGCTATACAGAACAACATTTGAAGTATGAAACAAACATACCATGACTTACCACAGAATGTAAAACAAGTAACCCAGGATGTGGACAAATTACAACAAACACACACTTCTTTGGAAGCAGAAACACGCAACACACACGTATAGAAAACCTTACGGTTGATAATCGAAACGTAATAGAACAAAAATGCTAAGAACAAGAAGAACGCGTTGTGACCACATTCAACACATGGCTAAATGATAAAGACAAACAAATTAGTACTGTTATACAGAAGGAACTACCTGTGATGTTACAACGAGCAGGAACACAACTGATACATGAAAACAACACAAAGATTCATGAACTCCAGACTGAATTCCAAAAGCGCAGAAAGTGCTTAATGAAACACGTATGCAAATATCTCATAACAGTTCACCGGAGTGTGTTAGTATCACAGAAACACACCCTGATCATTATGAAACGCCATTAACTGTAAGTAGGAGGCAGACGGGCAATAATTTCAATCCAACACGTGGAGTAACATCCGTTTATCAAGATCATACACAATCACCGGTGACTCAGGATGCTTTAGTGAAGAATTCCCAGTTTCAGAAGTTTACCAATGATAAGAACGGACCCCATCCAATTGTGTTTATCAAAGGGATCCGCGGAATAACGCCAAAAAGTTGGAACGAAAGGGAGAAAATTGTCTTTACCATTGTCCATATTCAAGGTGAGCCAGCGTTGTTCGCGACACAGAAAGCTGATCGATGCAGCTCCTTCGATGAATTTGAACAAGCTTTTCTAAACAAGTATTGGTCGCGTGGGGTACAAGAACGATTAAGAACAGAAGTTTATAGTCCTGAGCAATTCAATAGAAAAGGCGGTACTTTGCGGAAATATTTCGAAAAGTATCTGGACAAAGTGAAATATTTATCCACACCAATCCCTGAGTGTGATGTTTTAAAGATATTGAAGGAGAAGTTACCGCGTGATCTGAAGGAGAAATTGTTTCTATCTATACTGGACTCTTTAGATTTGGTTATCGAAGTGGACAGACACCATTATGGGAATAATTCGTCGAATAATGGTAATGGTAATGGCAACGGGCGAAACCACAAGAACAATAGTAATAGAAACACCTACTACGGGAATCAAAATCAATGGAATAGTCCGAATTATTCAGGATGGCAGAACCACAATATGGACAGTACGGTAATTCACCGAATCACAATTATCATCCACAGAACAATAGTGGAAATAACGGAAACTTTTCAAAGAAACGGAAACGAGATTTTAGAGCTAACGCCAATTACAATAACGGTAGTTTTTCAAATAATCAGCAAAACATGCAACCACCACATAACTGGTCAACACAGAGTTATGCACAACAGCAACGGCAGCAGCCTAGGCCACCGCAATATCACAACAACAATCATGTACAACCCCCGTACAATATAAATATGCCAAATAACATGCAGCAGCATATGAATGCGCAGCCATGGCAACCACCGAATCAAAATATCAAGAACATTGAGGTAAGTGAGCCGCTACCACCAACCAGTACCAGTCAGTCAAACTAGACGCGACGACATTCTGCTCCCGTGTGTCAGTCGCAGGGTGTCTAAGAGGCACCTGCATGAATGATGTTAGCAATAACGAGCAACCAAACGTGCAGACAACCAGCTGTAGTAACAATGAGAATGTGTGTCGCATAGAATCAGCAGCGATCGGGTCGAACGACGCAAAAGATGCAGTGTGTAGGATTAATTCTGTTGATGTTGCTCAGCAACGTAGTTCAGCTATGCAGATGTTGAGATATAATGACGGAGTCGATATACGAGAGGAATTATGTCAAGATTTTCGGAAGAAGTGTAATTTGTTTGAACGGGAAGTTGTACTAGCAGCTATAGTTTTTGATATTTATGGTATTCAAACTACGGTGATTTTAGATACTGGAACATCTGTTTCTGTGCTGAATGAATCGTTCTTTCTTCACTTAAAGAAGGTTAGAAAGATGCCGGTTTTTCCAGTCAGTAATTGTCGAGTTACAGGAGCCATTAGTCAGAAAGTCCAACTAGTTCGGGAACAGACACGGATTTGTATTAATTTTGGAATGGGAGCCAAAAAGTGCACCTTCCTTATTGTAAAGAATTTAGCCGTGAACTGTCTCCTCGGATTAGATATTTTGCGAGAGACGGAAACTATAATCGATCTCGCAAAGGGTGAATGCAGCATGTGTTTCGGTGACACGAGAGTCAGGTTAGACTTGGTAAAGACCAAAGAATTGCATGGCAAATATTGTCAAATTTTAAAGATAGAACCGATTCGCTCACATTTATGACGGCTTCAAGATAGTTTCAATTGCCGTACCTTCCCGGTCATGGAAGATGTGAAGGACGAGGAGAATATCCACCTCTCAGATATAGTAGAAAAAGTACAACAATACTCTGGTCTTGACAGTCTGCAACAAAAGCAATTATTAGACATACTTACTAATTATCGTAAAGTATTTTTGAAAAAAACCTGGACTAATTAAAAGTTACGTGTACGACATGCAAGTGTTTCCCCATGATATTTACTGTCATCAAACGTACTGAATACCCAGAGCGAAAAGGGAAGCAGTAACAGAATACCAATTAGTTGTAAAAAAATTTCAGCTCCAGTTCAACGGAGAAGAGGACGCCGAGCTACAGCAAGGAGAGGAGGAATTGCTTCAAGATGATTCCACCCTTAGACGCTTAATCAAACACAATACAAACTTGTTGAGATTTACTAAACTTTCATGAACTTATGTGTGTGAAACTACGAACAGTGAACAGAACTGCATATTTCACACAACAGTAGGATATAGTGACTTTAGAAAATAAACATTTCATTTTGTTGATTGTTAACTATTTTGAAATCACTAGGGTGAGCAAGTTATGTTCTTTTTTTTCATTCAGACGGTGTATAGGATACACTTACAACATGTAAAGTTTACGCGAGTTACGTATAGGTTTAACAAATTTTCCACCGTAAGTTAGTGCTCGGGCAAGATGTTGTCCATGACTGAACAGATCATTACACAGACAAACATATACAGACTTGTGTTTATCACTGCACAATTCTTTGTAAGTCCAGGAGCACCTTTTCGAGAAAATATATGACTTAGGATTTGCTTTTATATTCTAAATGACTACAATTATGTACTTCATTGATATGTACAATCATTCAGTTATTTATCATTATATAACTAGACTGTGTAAAGACGTTCTTATGGGTAGCACAAGGGCTTTACCTTGTCAGACTTGATAACTGTGATCAAGTGACTACGTGGTGGAGTGAACATGTCACAGATGACCTATGAACAAAGACTTCCTGTGAACATTATCCTCTGCGCGTACGAACTTTATTTCACTGGCGAAAGGGTGGAATTTAACACAAAAGTGGACGCTCAATGAGTGCCTTGTGTTACCATGATTTCGTTTTCAAATTTTGTGCTACGAGTGTTTGGTAATGCCAAATATTCAGACTGTTATTGGGACCACATGCGTGGACGTAACATTCCAGGCAAATTAAAACTCGAGAGCACGTGTTTTTATCGATCAATCAGCAACAGTGGTGAGACTATATCCTTAAACCCGTTGCAGAACTGTATCAATGTTGGAATGTAATTACACGAACCTTTAATTGCAGATAGTCAGTTACTTCGGAAGGACGAATGGACTTGCATCATGATAAAAAAACCTCACAAACAGTCGAACACCTCACAATAAAAAAAAAACACATTCTTCTTGTTGAGTGAAAGAGTGCGTGAAATATGATGTAATTTTGATGTTAATTTAAGGAACTGATACTGCTGTTTGAATTTCATGTGACTGTATGCTGGGATGCTGAGCACACGTGTCGGTGAGGGCAGCATACTGCAGCGACATCATCCGTCATCCCTTGCCGCACCCTGCCACGTCATCGCAGTCCATCGCAGACTTACCTGATGGGGCGAGACATCGGTGTTTCAGTACACCAAGTCGTCAGCCGTCGTCACCAGCAGCACTATCACGAAATTGTACCATTATTAAATGTCATACGAAGTGAATATTCAAATGTTGAAAATTAAGAAAGAGGGTGTGGAAGATGTGCTCGCTCCGCCGTGGTTTTTTTCCGGGGTTTTTCCCATTGGCCTTTGCCCGAATGGGGGAGCGTAATTCAAAATCCCTGGGACTTAAAAGTAAACAAAGCACATGCTTCCAAGTAAAAGAATACAGTGAACTTTAAACAGAACGAACAAGGAAAATAAGCCTGCTTGGATGTCCAGTAAAACAAGTGTGACTGTACATCCAAAGGGGGCAATGTAGTGCTACAACGATGAAAATTAATATTACGACGATGTCAAACCTGATTTCCATGATTTAAAGAAGTATTCATGATATTAAAAATGTAATTTTAATTTTATTATTTTCATTTTTGTGCTCAGTGTATCAAAGCCTTTCTAGTGCGCGGAAGAAATTAGCATTGTTTGTACTACGAAACTATATATGATTGTTAAGGGTTAAGCATGTAATAATTCGACGTAAGACATTTGGTTGAGTCTGAATTTTGTTCTCGTACTGGTCGGTAGAGAAGGAAAAGTTCCTTAATCGATGTGGAGGTATAAAGGCTGTAAAAAGGAGATAGAGAGAAGGTAAATACAAGTTATTCAAAACAAATATCTCCCAAGTGTAACGCCTTGTCATTTCCTATAACTAAAAATTGCAAGGCCAAATCTGAGCCTGTCTTGAATAACAGCGAAGAACATATTGTTGTTGTTGTGGTCTTCAGTCCTGAGACTGGTTTGATGCAGCTCTCCATGCTACTCTATCCTGTGCAAGCTTTTTCATCTCCCAGTACCTACCGCAACCTACATCCTTCTGAATCTGCTTAGTGTATTCATCTCTTGGTCTCCCTCTACGATTTTTACCCTCCACGCTGCCCTCCAATACTAAATTGGTGATCCCTTGATGCCTCAGAACATGTCCTACCAACCGATCCCTTCTTCTGGTCAAGTTGTGCCACAAACGTCTCTTCTCCCCAATCCTATTCAATACTTCCTCATTAGTTATGTGATCTACCCATCTAATCTTCAGCATTCTTCTGTAGCACCACATTTCGAAAGCTTCTATTCTCTTCTTGTCCAAACTATTTATCGTCCATGTTTCACTTCCATACATGGCTACACTCCATACGAATACTTTCAGAAATGACTTCCTAACACTTAAATCATTACTGGATGTTAACAAATTTCTCTTCTTCAGAAACACTTTCCTTGCCATTGCCAGCCTACATTTTATATCCTCTCTACTTCGACCATCATCAGCTATATTGCTCCCCAAATAGCAAAACTCCTTTACTACTTTAAGTGCCTCATTTCCTAATCTAATTCCCTCTGCATCACCCGACTTAATTAGACTACATTCCATTATCCTTGTTTTGCTTTTGTTGATGTTCATCTTATATCCTCCTTTCAAGACACTGTCCATTCCATTCAACTGCTCTTCCACGTCCTTTGCTGTCTCTGACAGAATTACAATGTCATCGGCGAACCTCAACGTTTTTATTTCTTCTCCATGAATTTTAATACCTACTCCGAATTTTTCTTTTGTTTCCTTTACTGCTTGCTCAATATACAGATTGAACAACATCTGGGACAGGCTACAACCCTGTCTTACTCCCTTCCCAACCACTGCTTCCCTTTCATGTCCCTCGACTCTTATAACTGCCATCTGGTTTCTGTACAAATTGTAAATAGCCTTTCGCTCCCTGTATTTTAGCCCTGCCACCTTTAGAATTTGAAAGAGAGTATTCGAGTCAACATTGTCAAAAGCTTTCTCTAAGTCTACAAATGCTAGAAACGTAGGTTTGCCTTTCCTTAATCTTTCTTCTAAGATAAGTCGTAAGGTCAGTATTGCCTCACGTGTTCCACTGTTTCTACGGAATCCAAACTGATCTTCCCCGAGGTTGGCTTCTACTAGTTTTTCCATTCGTCTGTAAAGAATTCGTGTTAGTATTTAGCAGCTGTGACTTATTAAGCTGATAGTTCGGTAATTTTCACATCTGTCAACACCTACTTTCTTTGGGATTGGAATTATTATATTCTTCTTGAAGTCTGAGGGTATTTCGCCTGTTTCATACATCTTGCTCACAAGATGGTAGAGTTTTGTCAGGACTGGCTCTCCCACGGCCGTCAGTAGTTCCAATGGAATATTGTCTACTCCGGGGGCCTTGTTTCGACTCAGGTCTTTCAGTGCTCTGTCAAACTCTTCACGCAGTATCGTATCTCCCATTTCATCTTCATCTACATCCTCTTCCATTTCCATAATATTGTCCTCAAGTACATCGCCCTTGTATAGACCCTCTATATACTCCTTCCAACTTTCTGCTTTCCCTTCTTTGCTTAGAACTGGGTTTCCATCTGAGCTCTTGATATTCATACAAGTCGTTCTCTTATCTCCAAAGGTCTCTTTAATTTTCCTGTAGGCGGTATCTATCTTACCCCTAGTGAGATAGGCCTCTACATCCTTACATTTGTCCTCTAGCCATCCCTGCTTAGCCATTTTGCACTTCCTGTCTATCTCATTTTTGAGACGTTTGTATTCCTTTTTGCCTGTTTCACTTACTGCAATTTTATATTTTCTCCTTTCATCAATTAAATTCAATATTTCTTCTGTTACCCAAGGATTTCTACTAGCCCTCGTCTTTTTACCTACTTGATCCTCTGCTGCCTACACTACTTCATCCCTCAAAGCTACCCATTCTTCTTCTACTGTATTTATTTCCCCCATTCCTGTCAATTGCTCCCTTATGCTCTCCCTGAATCTCTGTGCAACCTCTGGTTCTTTTAGTTTATCCAGGTCCCATCTCCTTTAATTCCCACCTTTTTGCAGTTTCTTCAGTTTTAATCTACGGGTCATAACCAATAGATTGTGGTCAGAGTCCACATCTGCCCCTGGAAATGTCTTACAATTTAAAACCTGGTTCCTAAATCTCTGTCTTACCATTATATAATCTATCTGATACCTTTTAGTATCTCCAGTGTTCTTCCAGGTATACAACCTTCTTTCATGATTCTTAAACCAAGTGTTAGTTATGATTATGTTGTGCTCTGTGCAAAATTCTACCAGGCGGCTTCCTCTTTCATTTCTGTCCCCCAATCCATATTCACCTACTATGTTTCCTTCTCTCTCGAATTCCAGTCACCCATGACTATTAAATTTTCGTCTCCCTTCACAATCTGGATAATTTCTTTTATTTCATCATACATTTCTTCAATTTCTTCGTCATCTGCAGAGCTAGTTGGCGTATAAACTTGTACAACTGTAGTAGGTGTGGGATTCGTATCTATCTTGGCCACAATAATGCGTTCACTATGCTGTTTGTAGTAGCTTACCCGCATTCCTATTTTCCTATTCATTATTAAACCTACTCCTGCATTACCCCTATTTGATTTTGTGTTTATAACCCTGTAGTCACCTGACCAGAAGTCTTGTTCCTCCTGCCAGCGAACTTCACTAATTCCCACTATATCTCACTTCAACCTATCCATTTCCCTTTTTAAATTTTCTGTCCTACCTGCCCGATTAAGGGATCTGACATTCCACGCTCCGATCCGTAGAACGCCAGTTTTCTTTCTCCTGATAACAACATCCTCTTGAGTAGTCCCCGCCCGGAGATCCGAATGGGGGACTATTTTACCTCCGGAATATTTTACCCAAGAGGACGCCATCATCATGTAATGATAGAGTAAAGCTGCATGCCCTCGGGAAAAATTACGGCTGTAGTTTCCCCTTGCTTTCAGCCGTTCGCAGTACCAGCACAGCAAGGCCGTTTTGGTTATTGTTACAAGGCCAGATCAGTCAATCATCCAGACTGTTGCCCTTGCAACTACTGAAAAGGCTGCTGCCCCTCTTCAGGAACCACACGTTTGTCTGGCCTCTCAACAGATACCCCTCCGTTGTGGTTGCACCTACAGTACGGCTATCTGTATCGCTGAGGCACGCAAGCCTCCCCACCAACGGCAAGGTCCATGGTTCATGGGGGGGGGGGGGGGGCGAAGAACATATATGTTATCGTATATTTTCTTCGTTTGACCAAGGTTGTGATTCGCATGTTTCTTTTTGTTACGCGACGTGTTACGAATAATTTCATTATACGCACAAAAGTGCACACAGCTTTAATCGAACCTGCGTCTTTCGGAAACGATAACTTTTAATCAGTACAATTACGCGAATACCGTCTAAATCGCAACCGTGATCGCAAAAGTGTTTCCTGGACCAAATAATTCTTATAAAATGTGTATTCTCCAAAGCAACCAGCATTGCACTATCGCTGACTCGCAAGAATCGAAAGAGTAAAATCACTGCTTAAATAAAATTGCCACCTTTTAATAATTATTATTATCCCATTAAATAAACAAATAGCAATTCAGTGGATATTTAATCAATAAACAGAGGGGGCAATTCACCCGTCGCTGCAGCGCGCTTTCTGTACGTTTCTACCGGCACAGCCGCAACCCGTACGGTGTGAACGTGGCGGCCCACTAACGCATTCTACATATGCAAAACGCCGGCGCTAGAAGCATAAAGAAGTAGAACGTACCGTGGAATGGCGCTGTTGGCAAGACATATTCTCTTGGAAGAATTTGGATTAGCGACAAAGTCGCTATGGGAGAGTATCCCACTTCTGACACCAGTTTGAGTATCGCCTGAGTGGCTAAGGCAGTAGGCGGAAATAAATCATTTGGATAATTTTTGTGACAAGGCCATTTATTGGCAGAAAACGCATTCAAATGGGCAACTTGAGCCAGGTGTGGGGAGGCGAAGGTGAGCCAGAGCATAGTTAATGAATAGTGGTGTCTGCCATTCGGACAAGTCCGAATGGCGTGGAAGCTACAGAGGCAAGTGCACGGCGCTGCAGCAGCTGGAGAGGCAGGTGGTGTTCACAGCTACAGGCACACCGGACCTCGACACCAATCCGCCGGGCGGATTCGTGTCAGGGACCGGCACGCCTTTCCGTTCGGCAAACAGCGCGTTACACCGCGCGGCTATCTGGGAAGACTAACTCACACAGTCTTGACAGTACTGAGGAATTAAAGTAAATAAAACGAGTCGTATGGCGACCGGGAGACCCTAAGAGGTAGGTTAACTGATTTCGTCTTCTCATCCCAGTGGCTTTTTCTCCTAAAATGTGAGAGAGTTTCGCCTTAAGTGTAGCTATTAAGTGTAGGTGACTGTGATGAAAGTGTTTATTGAGTGTTGTAATGTTTCCGTTATATGATGACGAAAGATGGAAGTGTGTGTATCTCGTATTTTCTCCTCTCGAATACCCTCAAGGGTGCCACCAAACTAAACGTTCACCCCCCAACAGACGAATCGCCATTAGAAGCGTGAAATACCCTCACTGCATAATATGGTTGCAAGGTTCGGGCAGTGAACATTATTTCGTTCACCTTCAGGATTCGAACTGTTTAATTCTCAGTCGTAAGTCATTCCACAGCAGTGGGTTACTGATCTCGTCTGCGGAGTCGGGCACCGAGTCCAGTGATTAACGGTAAATCGTATTGACAATCAACAAAAATGTTTTAGTGCACTTAAGACCATTGGATTGTAATTACCAATGTTGAACGTCAGATACTAGTCTTTGCACAAAGCGTTCATCTTATTCAAATGTAACTGTATTCGCCAACAATTTTTAACGGCATGACCACCACCCAGTGTCATCTGTGAAGAGCTCCGGAAATCTGCAAACACTATCTGCTACACAGTTTGTATATTTCGCGAACAAAAATGGTTATATCACACATTATGCATACTAGTTGCATCTTTTTTCTTCTGATACGTGTGTTCCACGAACGACGTAAGCTGTTTACTAGGATGTCTTCATACTATCCACATTCCACTTCGTACCTACTAGATAACTCTATCGAAATTTGTTTGGAAGTCAGGAAATGTACTGGTGTAAAATTAGTAGACGCTGGTAGAAGAGAAGACCCACTTTCATTGTTCATTCTTGACGGATGTGGCAGCACCAGAATGTTAGTAGCGAGTTAGTAATATTGTGGAGCACAGGCGTACTGCAAATTCTATAGAAATCGTGACCAAATTCACGAGTTTTAGGAGGCAATTTCCTCAGCGAGCGGCCGAAATAGGTATCTGAAATTTCACGTTCTTAGTGCCGTATTATTACACAGTGTGGTCTGAAAAGCTTGCAAGGGTGATGCAGGGTAGGCTGTGGTGAGGAATAGTAAGAAAAAATTCGATACGCTGCGTTGTTTCCGAGGTAATTAGCTTTGAAGTTAGCCAATCAGACCGCTGCGCAACGCAGATTCGAGCGGCTTGCCAGACACGGCGTCACCAGACGTGTGTTTCGTTTGTTTTCCTAAAACCGAAAAAGAGAGCGATACAAAAATTGGACATGGGACATTAGTAAGGATCGAAACCAAGTGAAAGGCTGAGCAGTCTCGTGCACTATCATTTGCACTATGAGAAGAACTGACACTGGTTGTTCCTGGCTGGCCGCTTGTATCTGCACGCCCAAGGGCCTAACTAACTAACTTCAATGCTAATTAACTCGGAAACAGAGGGACAAATAGAATTTTTTCTTAATTGTTATTTCTCAGCACAATCCACTCAGCAACACCCTTACTACCTTCTCAGACTATTTTCAACCACACTGTATAATAATACTGTGCGGCGTTCGTGAAATTTCCGGTACTTAGCTCTGGCAGTCGCTGAGGAAATTCCCTCCTAAAACGTGAAACGGGTATCAGTTTACTGTGCGGCAGTTTTGCGTTTATACTTTCATATAGCCTGATAATTCACGTGTATTACGTTTGCAAAGACATCATGCCGAATCCTACAGTGGGATAACGAATCGAGTTGGTTGGGGAGAAAATGAATTGAGAAATCCGGCCGATGCTGTAACGACTCAGGGGAATGAAATGTTGATGTATGTATCGAACGCATCGAAAATTACTCTGAAAGCCAATCTAAAGCTGACTAGTTACATGTAGTGTCGAAACGGTGGTTGCATGAAGATTGTTCAATTTACAGCCCTTTGCGGAGGAAATGAAAAGAAAAAGCAGCAAAACAGCAGTTATGTAAAAGTAGAACAATACCTCCTATCTTGTAATTTCTTCGTTTGTCTAGTCACCTACCCACGAATATTTCGACGTAGTTTTCGCGTTTGTATCACTTACCACATGCGCTTATGATAGTTAAGTGTTATTTTGATTCCTTCATTGTTTCCATTGGCCTGAAATCGTAATAAACGATTCTTAACCCAGCTGTAGACCTGGAGGTTATACTTGTTTATATAATTAATCGAACTAGCTACGAAGTACAATCAGAGGGTATCTCTCTTACCCAAGGTGAGTCATCTTACCTACCGTAGGAGTAAAGTTGGCTAAATACAGTTCTTTTAGATAATGTTAAATATTCCAATTTCCACGATGTATTAACAAAAGCGATTTTTTCTCATAGATGAGAAATGTGTGCCACATATTTGGCAAGCATTTATGCTTCTGTTATGTTTGTGCATACGTTCGTATCGTTTTTCTGTAAGTTTGTTAAACACAAGGGACCGAAGTAATAGGCTGTAGAAATCACGTGGTTCTGAGACGGTCTCGTCGAACTATATCAGGAGTGTATTTTCATCCAAAAAGGACGTTCCTTGAAGATTTTTGAGAACGTAAAGGTGAAGATCTGAGGGCAAGAACATGTGAGGAAGTTGAGTGCGGAACAACATCACAAGCCAACTCATGTACAGTGCTTTTTGCGAGTCTAGCAGAATGAGCGCGGATGTTATAGTGGAGTAGTATCACTTCACGCAGTCTTCCTGGTCGTTGTTATTGGATAGCGTCTACAAGACGTCTCCGTTGTTGACAATAAATGTCAGCAGTGATTATTACACTTGGGGGAAATAATCCGTAACACACCACAACGTTGCAATTGCACCAGATGTATAACGTTATGATTTATGGTCATGTGTAAGTGTTTTACTTGGAATCTTGTTTGGGCTGAACCATTCCTTTGTTTTCCTTACCTTAGCATAAAGACATGAATTTTCCCCGTTAGTATCGATACAGGATAGGAATAGTCGGCGTTGTTCCCAAGCTAATTGATGACGAGCAAACAGAGATGCACATGTGTCTGATTTCTTTGATTTTGGCTTAGAGTGTGAGTTACCCATACACCCTATTTTTGAACCTTTCGCATTGCATGTGCATGTCGCACGATGGTGGAATGACGATGTTTCATCACATTTCCCAGTACTCGAGTACACTGACGTGGATTATTGTGGATTGATGCGTTTAGACAATATTCATCAAACCACAAAGGTCTTCCTGAACGTTGAGAGTTACTAATGTCAAAACGATCCTCCCTGACACGAGAAATCCATTTTCTTGAGATGCTCTGTCCCGTTATAGGATTGCCATACACGGCACAAACGTTCCCGGCTGCCTCCGCTGTTGTGACTCCTCTAGTGAATTCAAAGAGAAGGCTACGTCGGAAATGTTCCGAATTCTCCACCTGGTACTCGATTTCTTAGCCCACACAGCTGCACTCACTACCTCCAAATCACAAAATGGCAATATATAAACTCAAATAACAACGGTGACTTACAAATAGCCGGCCGTTGTGGTCGAGCGGTTCTAGGCGCTTCAGTTCGGAACCGCGCCCCTGCTACGGTCGCAGGTTCGAATCCTGCCTTGGGCATGGATGTGTGTGATGTCCTTAGGTTAGTTAGGTTTAAGTAGGTCTAAGTCTAGGGGACTGATGACCTCATATGTTAAGTCCCATAGTGCTCAGAGCCATATTTTTTGACTTATAAATAAAAAATTACAATCCATAAATAAATCCGGAGCAACACTAATACTAACATACAAAACAAAAACACTACGAGCATATGCACCAACCTGATACATATGCATTTTTACAGGATTTAGACAATGTTTTCGAAATACGTGTTATCTCTTTTCGCTTTACCCTGTACACAATTCGAAAGGCAACAGTGACAAGAAACTATCATGTTATTCCCTAAACATCACTGTAAACAAACATTAAAGCGTGTAAAGAAAATGGTGGAAAGAGAACGTACGCTAAACCGCAGTCGTTAGTTAGGCAGCTTAGTTGGGCATTCGCCTGAAGTGTTCTAGGAAAATAACAGAAAATTCTATCAGTCAAACAAACATCTGAACTACTTCGTAATTAAAACAAGGCTAACTTTTCAGCGAAGGCCTCGGATAGACCTGTTATAACCCAAAAAAGTCGTTAAGAACGCTGTTTCATATCATAGCTATGTGCAACAAATATTCTGTGCAACAAGACGTTGAAATCCTCGGAGAATATTCTGTCGTACTTTTTATCGGTACGTAGCGTAACGCATCGATTCCGGGAAACGATGAAGCTAATCACGAATTTCTCCCATCATCCTCTTAGCGGTACACTCTTATCGTCTGCAACTAACTTGAACTGATCTTTATCAAACTCTGGAATAACCAGGAGATATTTTTGAGGCTATAGTGTTTCCCAAGCTAACCGCGACCATAGCCTATATAAGGGACGGTGTGGGAGACCGCCTCTAGCAGTTGCGTACCGCAGAAGCCGGCAATGCGTGCCACACTGTGCTTTGTTGCCGCCCTGCTGGGTGCGGTCAGCGCCCAGTGGGAGCCCAACGTCGTCGACGGCCGGTCGGCCATGGTCCACCTGTTTGAGTGGAAGTGGGTGGACATCGCGTCAGAATGCGAGAACTTCCTGTCGGCCAGGGGCTACGGCGGCGTTCAGGTGAGCCCGCAGTGTTTATGTCTCGGCAGTACACCTTTAAAAAGGCCTATCTCGAGCAGGCATGCAGGCCCTGGCTGCATAAATTTCATTCTTTTTTACTCATTCCCACTTCTCAGGTGACTCAGATACCGCTTACCGTTAATCACCTTAGCGCTTAGGAAACTATACTTGGGTACGGTGTGAAGAATGAGATGATGTTGTAGGATTTAGGTATCGCGTTATTACGATAAAATCTCCCTTACGGACAATTTCCATGATGTTATTTATTATATAGCTACCAGTTTAGGTGCTTCAGTGCACCATCTTTAGGCATTAACTGACGCTGAAGGAGTTAACTCTAGTCGTATACGCAATTCCTCAGTGGTCAATATCTATGAACTGTTTTTCGCAGACTACGTGTAACAACAATGTTGGGTCTCCAAACATCAAGTAGTGGATGGTTGGACACAGCATTAAACAAACACTAATCAGTTGACGTACTGAAGCAAAATATCTTATATCGATCTTCAATGTCAATTTGAGAGATACTTTATTTCTTTATAAATTGTTGCGTCCGTATTCTTGAGCTTTGTCTCGAATACAGAAAGATCAGCGAAACCATTATGACCATCGACCTACTATCGATATAAACCCTTCCAGGTTATAGCAGCATCACCTGGCAAGCAATGACTGCTGGTAAGAGAGAAGCACGGTGCATATACTATCAGTGGGCGTGCTGTTCATGAGTAGAATAGGGAAGCCGCGTGATATATCTGAATTTGACGGACGGCAGACTGTGATGGCCCGAAGAGTCGGCTTGAGTATCTCGGAAATTGCACTACCTTATCGGGTGTTTGAGGAGTGCTGCAGCGAGTGTCTTCAACGCTTGGAGAAACCAAGATGAAACTACATCCTTACGTCGTGGGATTAGGCGGCCACACCTCATTAAGACGTGGAACGTCGTAGGCTGGGCAGGCTGGTGAAGCAGGTCAGGTGGAGCACTGTGGCGGAGCTAATATCAGACTTTAATTCTGGACAGAGAAGAGGTGTTTCAGAACATGTAGTGTACAGAACAAGCCTAACGAAGGGTCTCCGCAGCCGACGACTCAAGCATGTGCCAATGTTAACATCACGACCTCGGCAACTACGACTGAAATGGACACGCGACCATCGGCCAGCATACGTTGGCGCAGTGGCAGAGCTTTGCATGGTCTGATGAACTGAATCCCAATACCTTCTTCGTCGTGCCGATGGGAGGGCGCAAATCAGTCGTCTTCCAGGGGAACAGCTCCTTGAGACCAGTACGGCGGGGCGGAGACAAACTGGAGGCGGCTCTATTATGCTCAGGGAAACATTCCCGTGCGCATCCATGGGCCCTGTGGAGCGCGTCCAAGCCACTATGACGGCCGAGGAGTATAGTACACTGGCTGCAAAGCAAGTACATCCGCCATGACGATCTTGTTTCCCGACAGCAATGGCATTTTTCAGCAAGATAAGCGCCATGTCACGAGCCCAAGAGGGTGATGCAATGGTTAGAGGAACAAAGTGGCGAGTTCCAGCTGATGTGCTGGCCCCCAAACGCGCCAGATCTAAACACGATCTGGGATGTGATTGAAGGTGATGTCACAGCTCATAGCCTCCTTGCCGGGAATTAGGTGATCTGTGTGTACTGATGTGATGCCATCTCCTTCCAGCGATCTGCTAAGGCCTCGTCCCTTCCATACCATGATGGTCATAATGTACTGGATGGCCAGTGTAATGAAGACTAACCAACTGATGTAGTAAAGTAGACAATCTTATGTAGACGGAACTAGTTCTCGTTTTTGGTGTTTAATGAAGTATTTTTATACGTAACTGCAAGTGTCCACTGAACTAAATGTTATCTGTGGATTCTAGGCGCCATCTTTTCGGAGTGCAAGAGAATACTAAAAGTTATTAGATTTCTAAGATGCCAATAAGCTCTACGTGAATTAGGGAGACTTTATTAGGATTCGATCCCATCATTATCACCTGCACCACCATTAGTTCCACTACGCAACTTTATCACTGCGGCTACTCTCTCTCAAGTCTCTGCAATCCATGTCTCCTTCATCTTATGTCTAGCCATCTACTTTTTTTCCTTAATGAGGATTTAAACCGTCATTCTTTGTTCAAATGAGTCCTCCCTATTTGCCATTTCAAACAATCACAGTCATTTAGTTTCAGCTGCCCCATAATGGCAAACGGGTGAGGTGACCCAGTGGCAAGATATGGGTCAGATCCTCTTCTGGCCATCTAAATTTGAATTATCCATCGTTTTCCTAATTTCTTAAGGGAAAACCCAAGATGCTTTACTTTAAATGATTGCGGCTTCTTTCATTTCCCATCCACACCCCATACGAGGGTGTGCTTCTTTCATCACTGTAAGGAGGAAGTTAAATTTTAATCGTCCTTCCTTCTATAATGTTGTCGTTGTGGTCTTCAGTGCTGAGACTGGTTTGATGCAGCTCTCCATGCTACTCTATCCTGTGTAAGCTTCTTCATCTCCCAGTACCTACCGCAACCTACATCCTTCTGAATCTGCTTAGTGTATTCATCTCTTGGTCTCCCTCTTCGATTTTTACCCTCCACGCTGCCCCCCAATACTAAACTGGTGATCCCTTGATGCCTCAGAACATGTCCTACCAACCGATCCCTTCTTTTAGTCAAGTTGTGCCACAAACTTCTCTTCTCCCAATCATATTCAATACTTCCTCATTAGTTACGTGATCTGCCCATCTAATCTTCAGCATTCTTCTGTAGCACCATATTTCGAAATCTTCTCTTCTCTTCTTGTCCAAACTATTTATCGTCCATGTTTCAGTCCCATACATGGCTACACTCCATACAAATACTTTCAGAAACGACTTCCTGACACTTAAATCTATACTCGATGTTAACAAATTTCTCTTCTTCAGAAATGCTTTCCTTGCCATTACCAGCCTTCTATAATACCAGCTTTAAATTCCATTAGTTATCTTATTTCTGTGCCCATTATCCCTGTTCTCGGTATTAAGTAAAAGCGCGCACACTATTCAATTTACATTGCTTTTATTTTCGCTTCGTTCTTGTTTATAATTTACCCACACCTACTTATACTTCCAAACTTCGTTCGATTTATTCTACCCTTAGTAGCGTAAGTTGTCTCTCTACTCCATAGTAGGGCTTTTATTACTGCTCTACCTTGACCTACACTCTTCACAATTTCAGTTTATATGTTGCGTTTTTTTGTTATTTACACTTCTCGGTTTTTACATAACTTACAGCTCGTTATTTCTAGCCTTACCTGCAAGTCTTTCCTATTGTTTCCAGCTGCGACGAATTCTGTCTTGTCCGTGTAGTTTACCAGAGACCACCGCTAGGACTCCTCTTTTAATCTACGAAACAAATAACACTTATAGGCAATACAGAGTACATTCGCCAACACGTATTCTCATGTTATGGCGTTTCATTACTCTGACAGATAGGACGTTTCTAACATATGTGTTACAAAGACATATTTGCTAAGTAGTCTGGCGATCCCAGGGTGATGCAGTGCCATCTGGAGAGGACTACGTGATTGGGAGCAGCGGGCTATGCTAGCGGTGGAGTAAGATCTGGCAGGGTCTCCCACAAATGTCCTTTACAAAAAACATAGATAAAGATTGTTCACAACGGGTTAGACTGTGCGATGCTCCAGAGGTCGTCATGAACACAGTTCACCTCGAGCAGAGGAATTCTAAACAAAAATCTGATCCCGCAGGTAGAAATATTCCTGATAGGCCAATAACCTGTCCAGGTAGAACATCAAACTGACTATAAATTACAGTAAATTAATGCATTCGTTACCGACAGTTTAAAATAAATAGTCATGAAAAAATAGTTACGAGACGATGCAACCAATAAAATCCAAAATGAAAAACTTGGAACCCTTTCATCAAAGGCGAAGGCCCTGTATTGTTTAACGGTTTCCAAAATACGTCCTAAATTTACAATACGAACTACTGCTAGATTCGGTAATCTGAGGATTTGTGCCTCTCTACATTTTTCACACTGTCATTGGAACTGTTGCAGACACGTACATGCCATTAAAAATCCCTACCTCCCCTAGCCAAAACTACCTCGTGAGAGTTTGGTATGAGGGACACGTTTCGTAGAAACCATGTTTGTTCTTCCAGGTATCCCCGCCCAACGAGTACATGGCCATCACCAGCAGCAACAGGCCGTGGTGGGAGCGCTACCAACCTGTCTCCTACAGGATTGTCAGCCGTTCCGGATCCGAGGCCGAGTTCGGCGACATGGTCAGCCGTTGCAACAATGTCGGAGTTCGGTAAGTCTGCTCTCAGTGATTCCAATTCTGTTTACATCTGAAGTAAGCCGTCTTCGTTATGGCAGCAAACGGACACCATACCACAGCTGGCTAGATGTGTACGTTATTACGGCAACAGCCATTCTGTTCCAAGCATCGTTCGATCTATACTTGAGTATTGCTCATCAGTGTGAGATGCGTACCAGGTCGGATTGACGGAGGAGATAGCGAACATCCAAAGAAGAGCGGCGCGTTTCGTCACAGGATTATTTGGTAAGCGTGATAGCGTTACGGAGATGTTTAGCAAACTCAAGTGGCAGACTTTGCAAGAGAGGCGCTCTGCATCGCGGTGTAGCTTGCTGCCCAGGTTTCGAGAGGGTGCGTTCCTGGATGAGGTATCGAATATATTGCTTCCCCCTACTTATATCTCCCGAGGAGACCACGAATGTAAAATTAGAGAGATTGGAGCGCGCATAGACGCTTTCCGGCAGTAGTTCCTCCCGCGAACCATACGCGACTGGAACAGGAAAGGGAGGTAATGACAGTGGCACGTAAAGTGCCCTCCGCCACCCACCGTTGGGTGGCTTGCGGAGTATAAATGTAGATGTAAATGTACTTTTCTGACATAGCATTTATGTCTTCACAGTGGTAAATACTTACAAAACATGTGTAACGAATGTCATTCATAGCTTGCAATGCAGCGGTAACAGAAATGTATGTCGTATTCAACAATGAGCGTGAATGATCTCTTGGTATTCCGTATTCTTATAGTAGAGATAATTCATAATTAATCTCACTATTGTGAAAACCACAACCAAGAAGAAAATAGCCGACGTGGTACCTTACCCTGCTTAACCATATGGAACCGAGCGTATGAGAAAAGTTTCCAAGATCCAGGGGCATTCACACAAACAACGTACAATAATGTGTTTGACTATCGTGTACGGAATCTTTGTAAGTTCTCTAGCAACGTTTCTTCTATCGTACCGTTCGTCTTGCAGATAAAAAAAAACACTGAAATATCTAGGAATGAGAAGGCAAGACGCGATAATCTTTACTAGATTATGTCAGTTTCCACCTGACAGTGTCGTCATCGGGGATATAAATGTCCTCGCAGTAGGTAAAAACATGAAGGTAAACAGTTTTCCACTTACATCCTGAAGCATCTCTCACTTTGTTATACTCAGAGCAGTAATTTTAACGTTCTTGGTTTACTATTATTGCGTCAGAGAAGGATTAATTGTACACTGTTTGTATTTCCACATTTCATTCAATAGTAATTTACACTTACATTTACAAGTCATACCGACGAAAGATGAAGGTAGGCATTAAAATGCAAAAATATTGGTTTCTAACCGTGTATATTCCATTATCAATTATACTAATAAGTGTATTTCGCAGACTTTAGCAGAAAAGTAAACTGTATTACGTTGACACAGACAGTTTCAACTGATTAGTTTTATACCCTTCTTTGTGGCAGAATCTACGTGGACGCTGTCATCAATCACATGAGTGCCTCATGGGACGGTCTGAGCGGCGTTGGCGGCAGCAAACCTAGTGGATACAACTACCCAGACGTCCCATACACGCAATCTGATTTCCATTACCCACCGTGTACCGTGAACAACTACCAAGACGCTACCAACGTAAGTAGTTACAATATTTCAACGTAGAAAAAGAGAATATCGATTTTTCTGTAGCGGCTATCAAACATCACCGATAATAGATCTCACTCTTTCTAGTGTAGATTAATTTTTTATGCTTTTACGCTTCAGTTTGAATTCAAGCGAAGTACAAGGCACTATTGACTAAAGAGTAGCTTCAATGGAAATCAAAGCAAATACGAGTATAATGTTCCAAGATTCTAAGCTAGCGTTAATGCCTCTTTGGAACTCACAAAAGTTGGGCAGTCGATCGCTTTTAATTTAGAAAATATTTTACCATCGTGGTCACGTGCCAATCTTAGTGAGTTACTGACATTTACCTTTACGACGGGAGAAAAGTTCATATAAGCTAATGGTCTATCTATCATATAAAAGTCAGCTCAATCTGATTTCTTGATTTGTTGATGTGTTTCTGGGACGGAGCGTGTAGCCAACTGAACACATGCGGAGGCGAATGTTCAATATCACGCAAGTATTAACCCAAACGATCAGTTTAATATAATCATTCTGGTGTTGGTCTGAAATTATGGGGAGAGATCATAGAAACCCTTCTAAATTATTTGTTGCCCTCCGATGTCAGGCAAGCGTACCGGCTTGCCGCTGTCCACATATGTGGCCTCAGTGTGTAACTGAGCAGGTCATTTGAAATATGTAGTGGATCAGAAAATAACGGAACGCTGCTACTGTTCCTATTCATTCTCATTCTGTACCAGAAGAATCTTTTATTTGTTAATATTTGGCTTATAAATACGTTCTAGGATATGACTGGGAGTTATTACTAACTCATACAGGTTGTATCATTTATCTTGACCACCACAAATAACTGTTTGTCCAGATGCAAAATACAAAATGCTTCAAGCAAATGTTCTTTAGCCGTCAGGAGGACATCAATCAGCATGATTGCCTTCATTGTAGTTTTGTTTTTTACAAAGACATGAACAGCAGTATGACTTTTTAAAATGGCACCCTGGATTTTTTATTTGGTAATTCATTTCCTCTCCTAAAGACCTATTCAAAAATGTATCGCAGTGTGCCATTCACTGAATCACAACGTTGGTAATTACATAACACGACACTGACTTTGAGGCTGGAATCACTAACTTGCTGGAGATGTCAGAAAACAAATGACAACCAAGTAAAAACATAACACAAAATTGACTTTTGAGTCTCTTGTACCATTGACCAGGAGTAGAGCATTCAAAGGTACTCAATGTGGTGACCCAGGACCTCGAAACACTGATTCACTCGTTGAATGAAAGAATTATTTACTGCTTCCAGTGTTGCCTGCTGAAGATAATTACAAACAAGCACGATACGTTCCTGCATGTCCTCTGGAGTTGTTGGAATATCGCGATAGACAACGTCTTTAATGCATCCCCAACACAAAAGTTCAGAGGATTTCAATCAGGAGACCTAGCAGGCCAAGTAACTGTTCCTCCTCGAACAATCCATCTGGCAGGATGCCTTCGGTTCAGAACACGACGTACTCGCAAAGCATTGTGTACAGGACATCCATCGTGTTGATACCACACAATCATTCTGGTTCATAGCGGCACATCATCCAGAAGAAGAGGAAGAATTCGTATGAGGAATTTGACAAACGCTGTGCCCATACCATTGATGAAATAGTGCTCAATAATTGTAGTACCAAGCATCCCACACCAGACGTTCACCCTCCATTGACGCTGATGTTCCTCCTGTCTAAGCCATAGTGGGTTGTCGCTGGACCAGTAATGCAGGTTCCTTGTATTTACCTGTCCTTTGTTTGAGAAGGAACATTCATCGGTAAATAGAACATTGGAGAAGAAGTTCGGGTTGGCGAGGATTTGCTGCTGTGTCCACTGACAGAACTGTACACGATTCTGGAAATGATTCCCATGCATCTCTTGATGTCGGTGTACATGGTAAGGATGAAACCGGTGACGTGTAAGAATACGACGTACACTGGTCTTAGGAATGCCAGTCTTGTGTTCAAGCTGTCGTGTGCTCACATGTGGATTCATAGCAAAGGAACTTCGGCCGCTTCGTACGTGCGAGTGCTAAGACGATTGCGTTGTCGTTGGTTGAAACTTCCCGTTTTTTTAATTTCGCAACAAGACGAGAAAACATCCGTCGGGAAGGTAGGTTCTTGTCAAGATATCGCTCTCTGTACAGTTCCGCTGCCTGCGTAGCATTTCGGCAACCTTCAACAACAACAACAACAACAACAATAAAAGAAACGTTATGTCGATGCAGTTTGTACGAAGGACAGCTTTTACTGTGTGCCTACTCTACACGACAGTATTTAAAAGGACTAAAATACTGTTCTAAATGAAACCGTACATAAGAAAACAGTATTGCAATTACTCAATTACTATTCTGATAGCTTACATTCCCCATAGATGAGTAGCATTTCTACCTTCTCTTCGCTGGTGTACATTCTACTCACACAACTCTTCAACTGAAGTTGGTTGACGGAATGACGGGTGTGCATTCTCCTCATGTTTATATTTGTGCTCTGTCAACGTGAGCACGTGGATGTGTTCCATTACCCCGAATACCTTAACCAAGCGCTGGGAGCGTCAACGTCAATGTCATGTTATGTAATTAATAACGTTATGTTTCAATGAATGGTACTCTGTGATAGATTTTTGAATAGGTCTTTCAGAGAGGCAATGAATTACCGAATAAAAAATACAGAGTGCCAATTAAAAAAGTCATATCCCTGTTCATATCTTTGTAAAGAACAAAGCTACAACGAAGGCAATCATGCTGATTGATGTCTCCCTGACGGCTATAGAACATTTGCTTGAAACAGTTTGTAATTTTCATCTGGACTAACATTTATTTAGGGTGGTCAAGATAAATGGGGCACCCTGTATATTATTACCGAATTTGTACGAGTGTTAAAAATCAGTAAATAGCAGAATATTCTCTACACATATTTGTTAGCATTTAAATTGTTGGACAGCCCTGAGTCAGTGTTTGGAGTGAGTACAATTATCATTTCTCACCACAGGTACGTAACTGTGAACTTTCTGGACTCCACGATCTGAATGACGGATCTGAGTCTGTGCGTGGAAAGATTGCCGCCTACATGAACACTCTCATCGGCAAGGGAGTTGCTGGTTTCAGGTAGGTTCACCAAGCAGAAATTTTGTGTGTGTTATGTAACTATGGCACATAAAAGGAAGTGTGTCACCAGGAAATTCTGTTGGCCTTGATCCGATTTGCTGTACGTTACTCAGAGAATGCCCAGCATGTGATTTAGAGTGACTATTACTTTCTTTTCCTTTTTTGTGAAAGAACAGTTTCTTTGAAAAATGTATACATCAGCCATGTAAGTAGAAAAGTTATCATCTTGGAAGATACAGTCCCTATTTTATAACATAAAACTGTTTCATGGATGCTACCTGCCATGCCAATAAATTTTTGTAAAGTCGGTTAGAGACCTTATATTCAAATTAAATATTTTTCGAAAGTGTTTGACAGAATATGTATATTTCTGGATAATGTCAGCAAAAATAAATTTAAGAGTCAATGTAAGAACAACTAGAAAAGATAGGCCAGAAAATTTCACGCTTATTTGTTTTCCGCCCGGTTAACAGTTCGGTCTGTGACGGTGTTATTTCTTCTCTTCAGAATTGACGCAGCTAAGCACATGTGGCCCGACAACCTGGCCATGATCTACAGCCAGCTGAGCGATCTGGACAGTGGTGTATTTGGAAGCGGGAAGAGACCTTTCATCTACCAGGAGGTCATTGATCCTGGTGAGACATTAAACATATCTGACAGGGTGTATATTGAAACAGTATATGTTACAAAGGTCAGGAAGTATATGATGTGGTTTTCTTTTCATTTTTAGGCACTGAAGCGGTCAAGAAATCTGAATATGTCGGCCTTGGAAGAGTGTGCGAATTCCAGTATGGAACCGAGCTAGCAAACTGCTTTAACAGACAAAACCAGCTGAAGTGGCTAGTCAACTTCGGTAAGAAAAATTATCTCACAACGCATGTCATTACATTGCGTATGTCATTACATTGTGGCCTAATGTCCTCAACTTTTAATTTAGAAATGATAGAGTTTACGTGTTGGACCAACATCCGTCTGATTCATATCTTCAAATCTTTTCTATAGTCATTAGAGATATAATCAGTTCCTATGCGTGATGCTACAGGGGTAACACTTGCACCTTGCCAACATGTGGTATAGACATTACATCCTATAATGAAATTTGCTGTTTGAGTAATGATTTCTAGTTTACAGCTTGTGATGGCTAATTTTACACTCACGGCATGGCACGGGACATCACACGATGATAGTGATGTATTCATCTCGTTGACAGATTAGACACTGCATGTTATGCAGCTATCTTGATGTCGTGAAATGGCTGGTGTCTTCTTCTTCCTCTGGTGCTTCTAATGCGTCAATTATTATGTAAACCCTTCTCATCCAGCACCGAGCCCAGCTTTTGTTCCTCCTCTAAATGTTTCCAGTATTTACCTTTTCATTCCCCACGTGTAACGCATACACATTGCTCATTTTTTCTGTCCATTTAACGCCTTAAATGCTTCTCCAAATTCACATCTGGAAAGCATCGAGGTAGTCGTCCTCTCTCCCTCGCAGTGTCCGTGGTTCTGCAAAGTACGAACAACAAGTCATACAATACAATTCACTACAGTTTTCCTTAACAGCTATTTTAATGGACCATGGGAAATGCTTCTTTGTGTAAAATATTTATTTCATGACACGTATTCTTGTTTTCATTTCTTGGTTACATGCCGTGTCACTGGTTATTTTACATCCTAGCTACGGAAAGTTATCAACTTCTTTCACTAAATTATTAGAAACTTTCACTTTTACCTTCTTTCGTTGTCTTGTAAAAACCATTGCGTCAGTAGTCTTTACATTTATTTTTGTTCCATGCTCTTCACAACTAGTTTTTCACTTCCTTTAAAATACTGTTAAGTGGGTTATCATTTTCACTTAGTAGTACCATGTCATCAGCAAATCTTACACATTTGATTATCTTTTCTTGTACTGTCAAATCACTCTTTTGTTGGAAGCAGTTTTTAACTAATTCATCTAAAAAATATTAAACAGTTTATGTGAAAGAAAAAAGACTTTTCTAACCCCTCTCGCAGTTTCATTTGTGTCTGTCACCTCACTTTTTTTCTTACTCTTACCTTTTGTGACTTGTCGCATGGTTTCTGTATGATGCAGTACAAGACGCTTTATTCTCTGCATCTAATTTCAGGTGAATCCTGGGGCCTAGTAGCCGGAAGCAGTGCCCTTGTGTTCATCGATAACCACGACAACCAGAGAGGTCACGGAGGTGGTGGCAGCGTCATCACTTTCCAGACCCCTAAGCTGTACAAGGTAGGTTCCTCTCTTGTAACTGCTCGCAAAAGTAAATACTTTCATACACCAGTATTTTTGGACGTGTGTTGCAGATAACTCACTTTACCGAGACATGCATTTCTCTTTGAGTTAACTATCTTAATAATCATCACCTGAATTGGTACCAATTTTATGTGACGAAGAAAATTAAATATCACGCTTAATACACCAACACGAAAATCCCAGACTTCACTTTTTTGCTCAATGTAGCGCACTTATTACGCTTTGGTTGCAAGGCAAGGAAGGAATGAGCCGTGAGAGATCGACCATCCTTGATAACGTCCATACATGTCAACGTAATTTATTAAACTCACAACTACTACAATGGAAACAGATAACGTTAATTAAAAAGTAAACACAGTCCAAGCGGCATGCAGTAAACAATACATCCAAAACATTTGCTTAAGTCCCGCGTGTGTGAACCCACAAGGACTAAGGTGCTGCCTCACGACAACGATGTGAAATTACACAGCAATATGCTTTCGTCGTGCAGGAGACAAAAGGGGCTTTACAGTGCGACAATGAAAAATTGTTCAAATGGCTTTGAGCACTATGGGACTCAACATCTCAGGTCACCAGTCCCCTAGAACTTAGAATTACTTAAACCTAACCAACCTAAGGACATCATACACATCTATGCCCGAGGCAGGAGTCGAACTTGCGACCGTAGCGGTAGCGCGGTTCCAGACTGAAGCGCCTAGAGCCGCTCCGCCACACTGGCCGGCAGTGTTTGACTGTCTAGCAGGTTGTGGTTACGTTTAGATTTCCACTGAAGATATCTTTGTGATTGTAGCAGCTCTCTAACGCGTCTGTTGACTTGTTCGATTGGTGCTCAAGATTTTCGGTACTGGAGATAAAGTCTCCATGTTGACCGCTCAAGTAATCTGAAATCTGTTTTTCTGCTGCTCTTGTGAAGCAAAGCTATCCGCCTACCGTTCGTTAACACACAGAAAATTACTGCATTTTTTCCTCGACGCAAGATGACCTTGTCTCACACAGAGATTGTCCTTACAGAGAACTATGCCAGTAAATTTCTTTCCAGTTTCTCTCCCTCTCGTAGAGTTCCAGAAAAGCCCCTTGGACGCTACATTTGCCTTGAACTCGGCATCTTGGTCTTTCGCTCAGTTCGTCTGCTCATCCATAATAATGCGGACATACTCGTACAGAGAAAAGTTCGCTGTACTTTCGCTGAGCTTTTCGACCGTTACGTTCTGCTGCTGCATTAGGAAAGAACAGGTGTCGCAGTTCTCTCCACGTGTATCACTTCACGTTAAGTAGTGAAACAGTAAGAGAGGCAGTATAGCGCTACATGCTACTCAGTGGCTCAGTGCGAACGCAAGGCTGTCATAAAACTAAGCCTGAATCAACTTTGGTGTAGCAGTGTTTTAAGAAGGAGAATTTTTAGTCCCTTCTCCACGGGCGTATTTGCATAGGTCTAGTGCTCTCTCAAAATTCTTTTCCGACACCTGATTGTTTCCCGAAATACATTTGTTGTTGGCTCTGTCGCAGTATTTTTTAGAGTGGACATTACATTTCTGAATTCTCCGTGTATGTATTTCACTTGCTGTAAAGTTTTCACCAGATCTTATACAAACTTTGGTGAGATTCAAGTAGAAGAGATCCATAAAATTATTGGGATTAAATTTTGATAAGAAACCCAGTCGAAATACCTATACCTACACAAATATTTAGTTCTAACGTGAATTATATCAAACCTTCTTTGATGTGAGTATTTCCATCCTCCACCACTAATTCGGCATACCACTACCCATAATAACAAGTGTAGAACTGCAACTGTGTATGCTGTACCATAAACAAAGTGCATGTCTCGCAGTTCTCTCCGTGTGCAGTGCTACGTCTTGCTGAATGGAATTAGAAAAACTGTCATTAAACCCGCTTATGATATTAATTAGTTGATAATATTTTCAGATGGCGAACGCCTTCATGTTGGCGTGGCCGTTCGGCTTCCCACGAGTGATGTCCAGCTACGAATTCAGCACCTCAGATGACGGACCACCACAGGACAGCAACCAGGCCATCATCACTCCCACCATCAACTCTGACGGCTCCTGCGCCCGCCCGTGGGTGTGCGAGCACCGCTGGAGGCAGATATACAACATGGTCGGCTTCAGGAATGTCGCTGGAAGTAAGTACATACTGTCATTTAGCTCGTGTTCTGGATAACTTCGTATGTATTTCGAAAGGATTATTTTTTCTAACAATTTGGTATCGGCCATTCACGACCTTTTTCTTACTTTTCTTAGAAGTAATTTCTCGAGATGTATGAGTGTGGTGTGTACGTATCGAGCGAAATTTTTGATTACGCGAACGAAGAAACGAAACCTAGTCTACTCCATAAGCACGTGAAACGTCTCTAACCCACAGTGGAGTAGGATTTACATTTCAGTCTTGCTGTAAGTTCTTCTGTAACGGCTTTAAATCATTGAAAATGCATCGTTGAAATGTAGCCCTATCTTTCAGTGGCCCAGCTGTTAAACTCATACTCAGCACTACATATTTGGAACCAGATGTGGCTGGGTAAGAAGATTGACGAGGATTTAACATTTTGTTTCTTGATTAAATTCAAGTTCGAGAAAGGAACGTTCCTTCAGCGTACAATGAAACAGGAACGCAGAAAGAGGAAAGCATTTATGTGAATTCTCAAGTATCGTAAGACGACGAATTAGTATTTTCAGGTACATTGCTGAAAAATCTGAACTGATAAAGGCATGCAGATGGGCAGATGACCCTAAATATCCCACGCTTCATAGGCGGGTGGAATGGTAAGAATCCTTCTATGTGCCACAGTGGTACATACTCTTTGCCACACAGTACACAGAAGTTTTCAGAGTTAGAATGAAGTGTATGGTGCCCAAGGAAGAGAAACCGTGAAAAGAGAAGCAGCCTTCCAGACAACGGCACGGATAGAATGACCTTGAATAAACCAATCGCAGTCTAAGTTTCAGAACCGACGAAGATGGCTGCTGCTCCACACACAAACCAGCTTGATATCCTGACCTGACGAGAATCATAGCTAGCAGCGATTCTCCAGGCTAAATGCTCTGCTAGAATAAGTAGACCTGTTCTGTCATGGTGAGCCGTGCCAGTGATGTGTGAGCATCGTAAACGTCCCTTAAGTCCAGGCTGAGTTCTATACCAGACGTTAAGTATCAGCATATTTCATTAAGCAAGTTTCATACACAAACAGCAGCAATACAATAGCAGTAAGCAACGTTGTTACACTGTCTGTTATTGGAGGTCGTTTCCCTTTTCTTGATTTTGCTCCAAACCATTATCACATAGTCTTTTCCCCTTTTTTCCATCGATCTATGATAATTTTTCTTTATCATACGTTAGTCAGTTTTTTTCTGTTACAAGGAGAGACACAGAAGCTGCTGTTGCTACTAGCCCTGGTAAGCAGTGTTGTTCCAGTGGACAGCGTACAAAATCCCTGGTGGGCAGTAGGAGAACTATTGACGCTAGCGTAAGAGATTGTCGTGAAGAGAGTTACGTGACCTGAACCATTAGATACGATCCCTGATACAACATTTTTATGATACATTGTTTTCCTCACACCAGCTTCATTTTATATGCCTGTGACTTGCTCACTGGCCTGGAAAAAGTGTAAATGATATCAATTAGCACGTCGTTAATATTCATTAAACACTAATCACCGGTGGCTACAGACAAGTGTAATACATACCACCCTCTGGCAGGCACTTAAGTGTGATTTGCAGAGTATCCATGTAGATGTGACACACTGAACTGTTGTCTCTGGAGCTTTATGTATTGTCGCTAAACATTAAACGTTATTATCGTGAAATAGGGAGACAGAGCCAAAGATATTATGCACGAATCGAGGTGTCGGTCATTAAAACAAACTTCAATGACTAACTTTTACCTGAGAGAATGAAAATGTGTTGTTGGAGCCCACCTATAGAGAGAGAGTGGAATGGCAGAGAAGTAGCTTGAAGGTGGTTTCATGAACTCTCTGGCAGGCACTTAACTGCGAATTGCTGAGTAATCACGTAGATGTAGATTTTACAGACAAATCCAGTACATGACATTTTCTATCGTTATCTTTGCAGCTACCGAGGTTGCCAACTGGTGGGACAATGACAACTACCAGATAGCCTTCTCTCGAGGCACTGTAGGCTTCATTGCCATCAACAACGAGGCCAGTGCGGACCTGAAGCAAACTCTACAGGTATGTCCAGTGTTAAGATGAGCTGTGGTGCCCCGAAATGTGACATGATGCAGTGACAGTAACGAGGCGGTCTCTTGTTACAGACTGGTCTTGCGGGAGGCACCTACTGTGACGTCATTTCTGGTGAGGTGAGCGGCAGCAGCTGCACAGGCAAGTCAGTCACCGTGAACTCCGACGGAACCGCCTACATCGAGATCCTGGTCTCGGAGGACGACGGTGTTCTCGCCATCCACACTGGTGTAAGTAAACTACAGTGCTAATTTCATCTGTCGCACTTAATTCTCTCAAATCGAGTTTCATTGATTAATAGACGAGCTTTCGTACAAAAAGTTGCCATTATGGTGGACGTGACTCTACCATTCTCGAATTCTGTCGTTTCGGTTGTTGTCTTCTTCAGTCCGAAGACTGGTTTGATTCTAGCCCTCCATGTTACTCTATCCTGTTCAAGCTTCAGCTCCTAGCAACTACTGCAACTTCCTTGTTAATGAATCTGCTTACTGTATTCACCCCTTCGTCTCTCTCTACAACTTGAACTCCACGTACTTCCCTCCAGTACTAAATCCGTAACCCCTTGAGGTCTCAGAATGTGTCCTATGAACCGAACCCATCTTACAGTCAAGTTTTGTCACAAATTTATTTTCTCCCCAATTCTGTTCTCCCCTCATTAGTTACGTGATCTGCCCATTCTGAGGCACCCCACTTCAAAATCTTCTATTCTTGTCATGTCTAAACTATTTGTCGTCCATGCTCCACTTCCATACATGACTGCATTCCGTACAAGTACTTTCAGAAGAGACTTCCTGGCACTCAAATCTATACTCGTTGTCATCAAATTTCTCTTTTTGAGAAAAACTTTTCTTGCCTTGCTAATTTACATTTTATATATTCTCTACTTCGACCATAACCAGTTATTTTTCTGCCAAAATAACAAAATTCATCTACAACTTTAAGTGTATTATTTCCCATTGTAATTTCGTCAACGTCACCCGATTTGATTCGACTACATTCCATTATCCTTGTTTTCCTGTTCTCGGTGTTCATATTATATCCTCCTCTCAATACACTGTCCATTTAATTCAATTTCTCTTCCAAGCCCTTTGCTGTCTTCGACAGAATTACAATACCATCAGCAAACCTTTAAGGTTTTTATTTCTTCTCACTGAACTTTAATTCCTACTCCCAATTTTTCTTTTGCTTGCATTACCGCTTGCTAAATGTAAAGACTGAATAACGTAGACAGTACGCTACAACCCTGTGTCACTCCCTTGTCAACCACTGATTCCCTCTCACGCCCCTCGACGTAGCTGACGTCTGTGTATGTGTACATGTCATAAATAGTCTTTTGCTCCCTGTATTTTACTCCTAATACATCCAGAATTACAATTATGGAGAAATCATGAACTATGACGTGCATATTTCACTGAAGCAAGATGTTACGACACTACACAGTCTGCAGCATGAAATCCATTACAGTTAATTTGCTCAATCGAATTCTCACAGAATCGCTACGAGAGTCTTAAGTGTTTGGTATTTTATCACAGGGAAAATCTGTGCATCACCCGCCAAGTACAATCTTCCAATTGTTTATCACTTAAAAGTGGAGATCTCATGATGTAAAACTTCACATCACACAATACCGACATCTCATTCTAATACGAACTGCAATGCCTTGAAACGTTCAGAGCTCGCAGGTGTGCTTTCCTTTTACTTAACAGTGTAGTGGAACTAAGCTGCAACGGCGCAAATAGAAAATTCGTCATATGATCTTCAGGAAATCATGTCTTCTGGGGCAGAAGTGAAACGTCGGACCAGAATAATGTTTACCCTAACGTACGACTACAGTATAACAACTTATCTACTACCTGGTGCATACGATGGAGTGCTACATTTGCTTATAAAAAGTAAACTGTATGATATTGAGTCTGATTTACACTACAGTTGGATACGTATCGCGAGTATACTGATTGCTAATGTTTATTTAAAAATTTTTGCAAACTATATTTCAAAAGATCGAAGTTGATTGTTGTTACAGCCATCACCTGTTCATACTTGCTTTACTGTCTGAAGAATGGTTAACTATCGAGAAGAACAAAAGATTCTGTTAGTGTTTGATCAGACATTCAAAGAAAATTAAGGGTAATCGCTTTCATCGTCATTCACTCAACTCTTTTCTGTTTTATTGCAGTCAAAGGTCGCGTAAACATCTCCAGCGGAAACTGTGGATCGAATAGACATGTGCTGCGTCATCGCTGAGAGACTGAAGAGACTTTGTGCCACTAGTAACTTGCATAAATTGTATTACTTTTATAGATTCTCTGGCTGATGTAACATGACACTTTGAACTCAGTAATAAAATTTTTTTTCTGTTTGTTGCTTGTAACACGTAAGCCGTGTCTTCCATTTCCATTACACGCTTTCCCTTTCTTCTGAAAAACAAAAGCACATTCTGTCTTTGTCAACTATTCCTTCAGGGAAAGCAGTATTGGGACTGAGAAAGGCGATGAGACCGCGTCTGACCTCAACAAAATCAATGTAATGATAACAATAATATGTCCAATAAAATGTTTATGTTTCTAAAGACAGATTAATGAAGAGACAAAGAAGAAATATTATTCGGAATAGTTGATTGTGGTAACAGAACAACTGTAAAAAAATTACTTAGTTCATCAGTAACTTACTGATTTTAAAATTGTCTATTTGCTTTTCGATGAGGCAACGGCTTTGACGCAGTGGATCCACCAGTTCCCGTGAGATCCCCGAAGTTAAGCGCTGTCGGGCGTGGTCGGCACTTGGATGGGTGACCATCCAGGCCGCCATGCGCTGTTGCCATTTTTCGGGGTGCACTCAGCCTCGTGATGCCAATTGAGGAGCTACTCGAGCGACTAGTAGCGGCTTCCGTCAAGAATACCATCTTAGGACCGGGAGAGCGGTGCGCCGACCCCACGCCCCTCCTATCAGCATCCTCCACCGAGGATGACACGGCGGTCCGATGGTTCCGGTAGGCCACTCGTGGTCTGAAGACGGAGTGCTTTTTTATTTGCTTTTCGATGCCAAAATTTAGTGCTGTTTTCTTTTAAATTAGGTCCATGTATCTGTGTAGGATACTAAGATGCTGCTAAGAAGAACTATAGTTACTCATCGGTTACGTAAGAAACACGATTTTAACACACACTCATCGTCATAAAAAGAGTTACAAGAGAGGGTGGTGGACAAGGTGAGCTGCCATCATTTTGGCAGGTAGGTAGACAGTACTATAGATGTGAAACGATTACACGTTCAGCTTTGGAGAACAAAACATATTGTGCCACACGGCCACAAAACGTACGTATTAGTATGGCTCCGATCCCCATGGCAATGAATACAAGCGTTCAGAAGTCACGGCTACAAGTTGTACTGGTATCGGATGTGGTCGGCTGACATTCCATCCCATGCCACTTGCACCTGAGCTCGCAGATCACACAAGTCGGTGGACGCACGTGGAGTTTTTATCGGGCAGGGATCAGGCTGTGCCACTGGTCAAGGTGGACCATCCACAGCTGGAAGGTATGTAATGTGGCAGTGGTAAGAGGACGAAAGTAGTTGAAACAGGAATTAATGGGCCTTCATGAACGGCAGAGCTACCAGTTGCAGGGCGTAAGCTACTGCTTCCCACACCATCACAACACATTGCCTGGTTGATGTAAGACCACAAACCGCTTTTCGGGACGCTCTCCATTGCACCTCCACACATGGAGGGGGTGTGAGGGGTAGGCTTCATAACGGTCGGCGTGCGGCGTGTCCTGTCTTACGCAAGCGCCTGCCAAGGTACTGGCAGTTGAGAGGTTTGCATACAAGGCAGGACAGTTCGGTAAATGGTCCCTATCGTTGCCGTTGGATACGTCCGCTCGTGGCTGTAGATCCCTCGGCGCTCCTCCTTATGTTCCATGTCGGACGTGCAGATCCTACATGTCGTGCATGCATGCCTTCCTGCATCCATAGCCACCAACAACAAGCAATAGTCATGTCCAAACGAATAGTGTGCAGCGCAATACGATGATGGGATCACCGAGCCTACCGCAGCACCGTGATACTGCCGCTTGAAATCGTCTAGCTGGGAAAACTGGCGCCGAGTGTGTCACTTGGTCATAGTGCACAGTTAGGTGACGCTGTAACGATACTAGCCGTCCGTCGTATTGGCCGGCAAAGTCGTTTTGGACTCTCAGTCATGCTCTCCAGGTACGCAGTTCTAAGACACAGCGAAGGATGTTGGATGTTCAGCAACAATTTATTGTTACGGCAGAAGATGTAATCCGCGCCCACTAAGAGCCCCGATTCTCCGGAAAGAACTGCCTAATAAACATGCTGCTAGCTCAGCCAGTAAGTTATCCTCAGCATTCCTGAGCAGCCTTCTCAGCTGAAGCACTACCCTGACTGGAGTACTACTGTCTCGCAAGAAGCTCTCTTTTTCACGGCATCCAAGTGCAACACTGGGTGAACAAACATTTCAAACATAATGTAAAGTTGTTATAGTCGACTTCCCCAACTTGATGGTTCATGTCAAAATGTCGTGTTGTGGCCATTGGGACATTCGTCTTCAGCAGCCCTCAGCGACATTACGACACCAATAAATCTACTTAAATGAATAAATAATCTTACTCCCAAGATTAGAAATAGTGCAGACATTGTTATGAAAGCCCGATAAGTTGGAGCAGGACTCCAGCAACGAGGATATATTACATATTGAACTGTGTATACAGGGTGAGTCACTAACTATTGCCACCTAGAATAACTCCGAACGTTTGTGGGACATATGTTGCATGGGACAACGGGGCAAAAGTTTGTGGGTCATATGTTGCATGGGACAACGGGGCTATAATATGACGTTGGTTTTTTGTTGCTAGGTGGGGTCACTTCCGAGATATGAAGGTCAACTTCGGTTTTTTAAATGAGATGCTGTGGTTTGGTACTAATTTTCTGATAGCGGCTATCGAGAAGAATCCATTGATGTCCTTTGAAGGTCAACGAAGGTCAAAAAGGTTGCATGAACGTCCATTTACAGAAGGTGTACGAAGTGATGACCATTGGTATCAGTGCAGTGCTGCAATCTTGTTATCATGGATTGAGTGGTGTTCCTTATCACTTCAGCAATTATCGAAGCACATGCGCTAAAATTCTCTCTCGTATATCGTGCAAACAGCAAATATTCGCCGAATACGGCGTATCCATCCATCCATTGACATGTAAATACCATTCGACGGGTTCCCAATACAACACTAATAGGAACGGTAAGACTAGTATCGTCGAATCAAGCGAATGTGGATGATGTACTCCTTCGAAGAACAAGTCGATATGCTTCTCATTTGCGGAGGATGCCAATGAAATTCAGTGGGAGCTAGAGACTTATAAGCTGAACGATATCCTCAACGTACTCACCCACCCTACACGTCGTACATTTAAATATGTGTGTGATAAACTGAGAGCAACTGGATCTTTAACGCATCGGAAAAATATTCGGCAAAGGAAAGTTACTAACAAGGAAACGGAAATTAGTACTCTTTCCACTTTGGTTCGAGATCCTTGTGTTAGTTCGCGTCAAATCGCAAGGGAATCTGGCATGAGCCATGGTACTGTTGTTTGTGTTCTGCATCGCCATAAATATCGTCCTTACCATGTCAGTCTCCACCAACAATTAACTGATACGGATAGTATGCATCGCACTGAATTCTGCCGATGGGCTCAACTTAGGATTTAGAGGATGATACATTAATTTGATTTTACTTACTGACGAGGCTACATTCAAAACCGTGGAAATGTTAATTTGCATAATATGCATTATTTGGCAACTGAAAATGTATGCTGGCTGCTACAAGTTGCACACCAAACACCGTGGGCGGTGAATGTATGATGTGGGATTCTTGATGACAGAATTATAGGCTCCTATTTCATCGAAGGAAATTTTAATATAAGGCAGTATACCAAATTCCTGCAAGAAACATTAGATCTGTTATTGGAAGAAATTCATTTAGGAACAAGGAACAGAATGTGGTAGCAACATGATGGGTGTCCGGCACGTTTTTCGGTGATGGCTAGAAATGACTTTCAGAGACAATTCCCAAATTGTTGAACTGGACGCGGAGGAGATGTGAAGGGCTTATATCAATAGTGGTACAAGTCCATTTTTGTTCATTCTTAGATACAGAGTCCTAAAGGGGAAAGGGAGCTGAAAAATCTGCAGCTGAGACACCAGAAATATTCAAGTATATATATTCAAGTATATACACTTGAACATTTCTGGTATCTAAACTGCAGATTTTTCAGCGCCCTTTTAACTTTAGGACTCTGTATCTCAGAATGAACAAAAATGGACTTGTACCACTATTGAAATAATCCCTTCATGTGCCGTAGCCGGCTCGTTCGCCAGACTTGACGCCTCTGGATTTTTTCTCGTGGGCATTCGAAAAAGACATTGTTTATAAAGACGTTGTAACTAAAGCTGAAGATATGCGAGAGAGAACTGTGAGAGCATGTGCTTCTATAAGTGCCGAAGTGATAAGGAATACCACTCAATCCATGATAAGAAGACTGCAGCACTGCATTGATACCAAGGGTCATCACTGCGAACACCTTCTCTAAATGGACGTTCATGCCACCTTTGAGATCTTCGTTGACATTCGAAGACCTTACTATTACACATCATTGGATTCATCTCGATAGCCGCTATCGGAAAATGAATACTAAACTATAGCAACTTATTTAAAAAACGAAGTTGACCATATCTCTGATGCAACCCCATTTAGCAACAAAAACCCAACGTCATATTATGGTCCCGTTGTTCCATGCAACTTTCGTCCCACAAAATTTTCAGCTCCTATCATAGTTTCCGAGTTACTGTTGGTGGCAATAGTTAGACTCACCCTGTATTGTTCACCCATCCTGGAAACCGAGAATATCGACGATTTTTGCTACAATATACTGTGAAAGCTTGCTTCTTCCCAAATTCCATGACTGTATCCTACAGCTTTAAATTTCAACTTGATGCGTCTACCTGCTCCTAAGAAAAGGGAACTAAACAGTCGGACAGAGAGACAGACAACGAAGAGACCGTATAAGGTTTCAGTTTTTACCAATTGTGGTGGGGAATTCTTCAATCGTCGAAGACTCGCTGAAAAAAGTACCAACTATTGGCGCTTAACTGCAGCAGTTCTTCGAAAGTAATGGTGAAGTCAGCGTGCTTACTGCTACTTGCTGTCGCAGAATCCATAGTCTCGGATCGTTACACACCAGCAGACGACGATGGCAATAGGCGAGCAGAACGGGTTCGCCGTCATTGAGCAAATGTTCCCTGCAGATAACGTTCCACTTCAGGATTTTTGCATTTGTTTACTGGCACTGTTGAGTAACAAACACTGCTACCTATAGTGCATTTATATTTCAGCCTAGTGGAGAATGAATAATGTTCCTCTATGGACGTGATATACAACCTACACTAGTGCATGGATTAGTGACAGGAGCAAATAACACATACAGTTAAGGAAGCGGAGCTATGACGTCGTAACAACTTTAATTAGCTTCTTCAGTAATACTGTTTCATGCACCGTCGTCGGATAGAGCTCGAGCAAGCCCTACAAAATAATATCCTCCGGACGCAAAACACTGTATCTGTAGCATTGGGCAATCAAATCTGGGATGAAGGTACATGGAAAACAATGTAGAGGCTAAGTTCTCTAAATTCTGCGCACTGTTTAATTTGTGAGAAAACATTTTCAAAAGAAGTCACCTAAAGAGGAACGGTTCAGGAAAATAGATACGCAACTATAAGGTGTACAACTTTGCTTCCACCGTTTGATGATAGGTGGTGACAACGGTAATTAGCGGTCGAAAGAAACAGATCACATACGTCAGGCAGTTAACTTGAACCTCGGTCAACATAACCACATTCAAACATTTGTCGATTTGTGTCTGCATCATAAAGTTGTTCTTCATTGAAAATGTCAGTTTACGACCTTAATTCTCGTCATTTGCGGGAGGTGTTACTGTTACGTTTCAATATGAAGGAAACAGTGGCTGAGTCTCATCGAATGCTCTCAAGTACGTATGGTAAGGAGGCTATTAGTGAAAGAACGTGTCGAAGAGTGGTTTCAACTCTCCCAGAACAGTGATTTTAACGTCGTAGACCGGCATAGTGGTGGAAGAGAGAACGTTTTCGAAGACGCAGAATTGGAGACATTGCTGGGTGAAAGCTAGCGTCACACTCAAGACGAATTGGCACGACTAGTGGGAGTGACACAGGAAGCCATTTCAAAACGTCTCAACGCTATGGGCATGATTCAGAAAGGAGGAACTTTGGTCCCGTGTGAGATGAAGCCGAGAGACGTTGAACGGCATTTGTGAGTTCGTGAACAGTTGCTTCAGAGGCTAAAACGGAAGAGATTTCTGCATCTCATTGTGACCGGGGATGAAAAATGGGTTCATTACGATAACCCTAAACGCAAAAAAATATGGGGATATCCCGGTCGTGCTTCCACGTCGACGGCCAAACCGAATATTCACGGCTCCAAGATGATGCTCTGCATTTGATGAGATCAGCTCGGTGTCATGTACTATGAGGTGTTAAAACCAAGTGAATCACAGGTGCTCATTATCAAACGCAATTAATGCATTTGAGCACAGCATTAAAAGACAAACGTCCGCAACGCAGCGAGAGGCACGGTAAGGTTATTTGGAGCACGACAACGCTTGACCCCACGTTGCAAGAAAGCTCAAATGGTACTTAGAAACGTTAAAATCGGAAGTCCTACCCCACCTGCTGTATTCTCCAGACATTGCTTCTTCTGACTGTCACCTGTTTAGATCAATGGCGCATGGCATGGCTGACCAACATTTCCGATCTCATGAAGATTCGTGGATCGCTTTAAAAGATGAACAATTTTTTCGACGCTGGATTCGTACACAGCCCAAAAGATGGGAGAAATTAGTGGCCGGCGATGGAAAATACTTTGAATTACACATGTGAAACCAATTTGTTCCATTAAAGCCTCAAATGTTGGGGAAAAAAAGGCAGAAACAAAGTTGTACACCTCGTATGGTTATTTCAAAGTCCTTCCAGCCATATTTCTCAGTTCCTTGCAAAAGCACTAGATTAATCCACAGTTCCTAAATTAGTGCCACATGTGAAGAAAGATATACATGAGCGCACTGTTAGCTGCAAAGTGTCATTCAACGACGAACTTCTTAGTAATGCCAAAAATAAAATAAAAGTAGTATAGTAGGTCACAAAAAAAACAGAAATATAGTAGCACTCAAATCAGAGGTGTGGGTAAACTACGCAGAACAAAATATTAATGAATTTTCAGATTTCGTAAATGACTATTCCTCTGATATTGCGCAGAAGCCGCAAAGAAATCTTTCTAAGCCACACGTCCCACCGGCAATGAAAATACAGCAGGCACTAAGACGTTTATAACAGAACTTTAACACGGGAATGAAACACAGGAATTAAAGAAAAATAACAAGTCAGCAGGCAAAGATGGGATTCCAGTCTTTGTTCTGAAGGCGAGCATGAACAGAATACAAACATCATTAACGAACATAGCAATTAACTCTCTTAGCTCAGGTATTTTTCCAAATTACCTAAGACACAAACAGGATGTGCTCTTACTAAAGAAAGGTAATGCGAAGATTAAAAAAAAGCTACGGATCACTTTCACTACTGTCAGAGTTTGGAAAACTAGTCAGTCATGAAAGAGAGATTAATGAGTCACATGAAAAAATAAAACCTTTCTAACACAGCACAGTTTGGATTTCGAAATGGAGAAGTACAATGTAGGCCAACGCAGAGATTACAAGAGTGAAGCCTGAAGCTCTTGACAAGGTTGACTTTGTTGCAGACGCGTTCGTAGACTGCTGAAGACTTTTGATGCTGATGACCATGAAATATTGTTAAGCAAACTAGAAGCACTAAGTATAAGAGAAACAACAAACGATTGTTTAAGTCACACCTAGAAAACAAGCTGCGAAAATCAGAGGTAATTTACATAGCTGCTGAAGGTGATTATTTAGCATAACGCTTGTCAGACAAGAAATATATAAACGTGTATATTCATCAGAATAGTGTACTGGGTCCAAATCGGTTGTCAACACGTGTCAGTGACTTCCTGCAGACAGTGTAAATCATGGACTAAGACTTCGTTTTGTATTTGCTGGATATATTCCAACCTCCGTCTTCCTCTACAGTTTTTACATCATATTCACCGATAAAACATGGTAATTCCTAATAGAGGAGGTAAACGAAACCCTCAAGAATGTTCAAAATTGGGCAGTATGTAATTCATCAACATTTAAGTTATACAAAACAAGCAGCATGTGTTTCAGCAAAAACAGGTCGACCGACTTTGTCGCATTAAGGATAGACGATTAAACTATGGACTGTTAACACACACAATTTTTTTGTGGATGAATCTTGATAGTCAGTTTACTAGGAAAGAAGACACAAAAGTTCTGGCAAAAAGAATATTATCAGAATGTTGCGCACTTTGGGTTCTATTATTAGTTTGATAAGCCAGTGACTTTGTTCATATGTACATCAATTCTATGATATGTGTTCTTTCCTGAGGTCAAAGGCACAAAACGTGGACGTAATTTTCAAACTGCAGAGAAATGCCACAATAATAATAACTGAAACAGGTTGTCAGGCTTATTGTAATGAGATGTGAAAACAAATCTGAGTATTCTGAAAGTACCGAGTGAATACACCTACTATTTTGATGTGAATATGAGTTAAAACATTACTATGTATTTAACTAATAGTTCTATACTAATTATGGAACAATAACCAGTGTGGTCATACGTTTGCTAAGGAAAACCAAAGAACCGTAAAAGAACATTTTCTATCAGAGAACAAAACTGTATAATAAATTGCCAGAGGTCATAAAAATTACTAAAATACCTGTAATATTGTTATTATTTGCTGCCGTTCTTCGTCAGTGAGTACTGTTGTATATCTTGTAAAGACTATGCACCGTTTGAACAATTAACGAGTGCGCGCGAGCTACGTACCAGAGATTATATTTGCCGTCCGCCGCTGGTATGAAGCAATGTTTACAAGAGCGTGCTGAAAAGTAGTACCTCCGAATATTTTATTTTGTTCTCCATATCGATCGAGGGATTACTAGTCATGAATCTTACGTGGTCAACTTTTCGGCTTCGTTGACTCAGGTGGCAACCCTTTGCACTAGAAGACTCCGAATTGTAGCGTGTAAAATGGTGGTGTGTAACTTAAGTGTGTAGAGAAACAGGGTGCTGGAATCGAGTTTCGGGTTCGAAGAGTTCGCCCACACATGGATTACGCTCTCCTTCAACATGACGATGCCGGACCATACACAAGCGCAGCGACATCTACAACAATCGGAGGTTCACTGTCATCGATTATCTTCCATCCTATCCTGGCCTCATCCGATTTTTGTTATTTTTGTTTTGATCTGTTTCCAAAACTTAAAGAACATCTTGGAGGGCTTCGCTTTGATAGTGAAGAAGCGGTGCAAGCAGCTGTGAGGTTGTGGCTCCGTCAACAATGTCAACATTCTACAGTGACGGTATCAACAAACTGGTCTCTCGTTGGGTGAAATGTGTTCGGCACCAGAGTGACTATGTTGAGAAATAAAAATGTATACATGAAGTATACAGAATGTTTATGAAGTCTGTTTTATTTAAGAATGCCTAAGCGTTTCCGGATAAGAAATTCGGATAGATTACTTTTCAGGACACTCTCGTAGATGTTATTTGGACCGTGGCAAGGCTTTCCTCTTGGTCTGTTAACGAAGACGAAAGATTCATACTGAAGATCCTATTAGGAGAGGGGTCTAGGTAGCTGATACGATGGCTAAGAGAGACCTTTAGAGCAAGTTGACGTGCTTAGAGGCACTTTTAGAGCAAGTTGCCAATCTTGAACCTATTGTCCAAACTGTGGACGAGACTGAGTATTAACGGTGCAATCAGTAGTAGGGAAAAGTGTTTTCGATTTATGGGAATGGAACTCATATTTATATATAAGTAATTTAGATGTATTATTCTTCGATGTTCACGATTCTGTGTTCAGTCATTTTATCGGCGGTTTGTGGATCGAAGGAATCAGTGGAACGAAACTGCTCTTTGGAGGTAACCAGTTCGGGGAAAAAAAATTGTTCAAATGGCTCTGAGCACTATGGGACTTAACATCTGTGGCCATCAGTCCCCTAGAACTTAGGACTACTTAAACCTAACTAGCCTAAGGACATCACACACATCCATGCCCGAGGCAGGATTCGAACCTGCGACCGTAGCGGCCGCGAGGTTCCAGACTGAAGCGCCTAGAACTTCTAGGCCACCAGCGGCCGGCGGGGAAAACTTTAACGAATAGTACAACAGCTACCATCTATTAGCCGTCGAGTGTGCCATTCTTGTACAACGTGTGGGCTTTCTTCCGGCCATAGTCTTGTAAAGAGCTTCCAAGAATAACTCGTGCTTGGTTGAAGAAGTGACCTTTGCTACGAGAATTTGTTGCAGCGTAGGATGAATCCACTTTTCCCCGATGGCATTCACAGGGAATGCATAAGACACAATTTATGATAATTAACACAATAAGTCACCCCCAAGTCTTACTATCAAAGAGCAACAATCTGTGTTAAAGTCACTTGCTGCTTTGCTATTTAATCAAATTCCAGTATTTAATCCAGCGTGGCTCAGTTCTCTCTGATTTGTCTGTTCAGCGACAAATATCATTTATGGGTATCATAAGGATAAAGGAAATTGTCTTTTATAAGACAATGCTTGTTTCTAACCAGTCATGACTGATGGTCCGGGGCGCCATAGCTTATCAGAGCAGCACAGTCGTCATCCACAGGACCCTTACTGCGCAGCGGTACGTCGATCATGATCTACCCGGGTTTGTTGCACTTCACAGTAAACCATCCCGGGCTTATGTTACGCAAGATAACGCACATCCCCACACTTCGTGTCTACCGGCTTGCCAAGCCCTGCCTCGGCCAGCAAGGTCGCCGGATCTCCAGTTGAGAACATTTGGAGCTCGAGATTTTGACGAGGTAGTGCAGCAGTGGGACAGAATTCGACGCGATATCCTTTAGGAGGACATCCAACAACTCTGTGGATCAACGACAAGCCGAATAACTGCTTGCATAATGGCCAGAGGTGGACCAATGCTTTATTGACTCTCTCAATTTGTGAAGCTCTGTCTCTTGAATAAATCCTCCAATTTTTGTTTGTACTGCATTTAGTTCAGTCCAGTGTTTTCCAGCCTCTGGAATAAGTGACCCCTTTCAATAAACTATGTTAGTGATTCCAACGATAACAATTTAATTTTCCTTCTATTGCTATTACACTGATCAAGAAATTAAGTGCACTGCGCAAGATAGTCCTGCTCTACGGGCTGTGGTACGTCCTTTGCTGCGAAGGAGGCGTGGGGACGAAAAAGCGTCGGCGGTCGCATAGAAACGCGTTTTTTCTAGGTTCAGTCAGCTGTTCGATAACGCCATCGAGTACAGATGTGATCGTTGTGTCTTTGCGCTTCGCTACGGGGGAACGTAAGACGGAAAAGTTTCTCAAAATGTTTACGCAGCCCTCCACGTGTGGTACAAGTGGCAGTGACGGAAGCGAATTAACATCTAAAAAAAAAAAAAAAAAAAAAAAAACTTTATGACGACTATTAATTGAATATGGTTTCCCTGTCTGGAATAATAAACTTCACCATGTAATTGGTGGTGAGGTATTGTCACATGAGAGTATAAAACCATCAAAGCTTATGCCTCACCTCGCAGCTAAACTGATAAATCAACGGAGTCCTTCTCAAGGAAAGGAAACCCCTAACATCTACTACGTGATTACTCTGCTATTCACAATAAAGTGCCTTGCAGAGGGTTCAATGAACCACCTTCAAGCTGTCTCTCTACCGTTCCACTCTCGAATGGCGCGCGGGAAAAACGAGCACTTAAATTTTTCCGTGCGAGCCCTGATTTCTATTATTTTATCGTGATGATCATTTCTCCCACTGAAGGTGGGTGCTAATAGAATGTTTTCGCAATCCGAGGGGAAAATTGCTGATCGAAATTTCATGAGAAGACCCCGTCGCAACGAAAAACGCCTTTGTTTTAATGATTGCCATTCCAATTCACGTATCATGTCTGTGGCACTATCTCCCCTACTTCGCGATAGTACAAAAGGAACTGCCCTTCTTTTTACAGCGGTAAACTACCACGATCTAGGCAATAAAATAGTATTGTTGTTTGTTGATTTAAAATAATATTATGTTACTAATTATTTATTGTATTTTCTGATTTAACAAGATCTTTTATCTGACTTTAAGAATCTAGCGTCAGTAAGAATCGTTATTAACTACCAACATGCATATCGAGTCACTTAAGTATGGACGCCGCATACAGATGCCGAGAATCTTATTTTGCCAGCAACACTGGATATGGTTGAAATTATGTTAGATAAACAGGAGGCAAACAACTTAAAAATCGTACAGCTTTTAATACCATTGATTGCTGGTGACATTCCAGAAAAATTCGTTGAAAAATGAAAGAAGACCACAGATTTTGCTTGGCAATTTGATGAATCTACTGATGATTGAGATTGTGCTGAATTTACGGTATTTGTGCGGTTTGAAGCAGATGAAGGTATCGTAGAAAACATTTTGCAAAGCACTAACTGTGACCACTATTGGCCAGTATTTGTACATAGTGTTTTAAAAAGAAACTACGACGTTTATCATACAAAATAATTTGCCATATGTAAGTGACGGTTCTAAAGCCATAATCGGCAATAAAATTGGGCTCGCTGCGAAATTAATATCAATAATGCCAAATGCTTCATGGACACACTGCCTTCTTCATCGACATGCTCTGGTAGCCAATTTTTACCTTCTAATTGAAATTATGTGCTTATGAGAATATCGAAGACATGAATTCTCTTACAGGTAAAGGGTTGCAAACTGGACTGTTTAGAATCAAATGTGAAGAAATGGGATCGCAACATCAAAATTTCCTTTATCACATAGAGGTCAAGAGCTTTCGAAAGGAAAGGTGCTGAGACGGGTTCTGAAACTAAAAGCTGAGTTGCTGATGACCTTACAAAATTCTGCATCTCGATATCTGGATTATTTTTGTGGTCCTGTTTGGATATTAAAATTGGTATTTCTCGCTGGCCTTTCTAACCACCTACATATTTTAACCAATAGCTTCCAAGGGGGACAAGAAAACTTTATAAAGGCCAAGGATAAAGTCAAAGGAATCCTGACAAAACATCGTTTGTGTTCAATGTCTTTCCAAAAGGTACATTTCAGTCTTTCCTTTGACTTCGAAGAAATTACAGTGGACCAATCAGTGTCAGTAATTTCTCACATTCCCTGGATGATACCAAGCTTGAAAAATTTGGAAGATAAACTATTAAGTCACTCTTCAGAACTGAACTCTGGACAACTGGCGTAGATAGATACTAAATCCTTTTTTGTTTATGTCAGTACAACTAGCAGGAAGTTGAAAGAAACACAGATTTTGCTGCAGACAGCGTGGTTAAAGTAGAATTTAATTCGTGAAACACTCACGTCTCGTGGATGTAGAGCAACGAATAACCGTGGGTGGCACCGGAAATATTGAAATTATTAGAAACATTCGCCTCTTCCTACCTATGTGAATTAGCATTTTCCCGATTAGTGAACATGAAGACTAAGAAAATAAATAGGCTTCAATTATAAAGTAATTTGGTTATTTGTGTCACAAATACAGAACAAAAGAACAACAACAGAACAGAAGAACAAATTATTATTAATAAAATGTCACAGCTCTGTCATGAAATTGTTGTATTTTTAGTGTAGTGTAGGACTTCACTTTTATCTGGCTAAGTGGCACCTGTGACTGATGTAGCTAGTGTCACTCCATGAATAAAACCTGTTAAAACAATACAGTCCTGATAATTGGCAAGAATGATTTTAAAAAATACAGATGAGAGACATTAGCTTTAAATCATCAAACCGCAGTCATGCCAATATAGCACTGTGCATTTACTTATAATAGCGAAATCATACCATTGCGGTTATAGACTTTACTCTTGATGGTATGGCTTATGCTCCGCAGTAAGCAAATGAAAGAAAAATAACAGAAAACGCGAAAAAATAAATATCTAATGTAATATTTACATTAGTAACTTCATTACGATTAAGAAAGTTGTTAAACCTCCCTCAACGAGCACTTTCTGTAAAGTGTATTCGCATAACGAGCACTAAATACCGTAGTTTTGTAAAAGCTTGAATCGCTTAGCGAGCAATATTTCTCATAACCAGTTTGTTTAGTGCCTTTTTCTTTAGTCTTCGGTAAACATTTCAAAAATCACTTTGTAACCTCGTACATAGACCCCTTTAGTAGCAGCAAGTCGCCCGCTGTTCTCTGACCTTCCACCTTGCACAGTAGGAGCTCCGACAAACGACAGAGCCACCGACAGTGCAGTATTAAGCTGTACTTTTAGCGACACTTTTGGCGTTTCAATTGCTGTCTTCGGTACCTCCGCTCTACTCTACTCGACGATGCTGAAAATTCTTTCTACCAATGTTGCAAGCTCTTCCAACCTCGAAGACTCATATCAGTTAATGGCCTTGACGTACCTATCTATGAATTTCAGTTTAGAGTTGTCTTCGTTAACTAACACGTTTTCAATAAAGCTGCCCGTTAACCAACACGCAGAGAGATGCTTCATTCAACTAGACGTCTTCTGTATGTAGCATTCATTTCGAAGAGTAATCAAAAACAGTAATTTTCCTGTAGAAAAGGGCGTACTGGATATAATTAAACAATCTACGTTCTGTGCAATTCAGAATTATTGATAAACAAGGTAACACGTAATTTCAATAAAAAGGAAATTTCTCTTTTCTTATGCCTATGTTTTTGTATAGGGAACCCCTAGTACTTATACAGGAACTGGGTAGGTCGTTTCATTTACTTTCAACCACTTTCCAAAGAATACAGCATTTCTTTTTAATTAACTGCGAGAATATTTGGTATGTTTCATTACAAATAGTTTGTACTAGTTTTTAAAAGATTTTTTCAGCTCATTTATAAAGCGCTATCAAAATAATAATGATTTGCTTCTCGGCAATCACAATTAACCACTCGGAAAAATACGAAATCAACCAGAGAACAAGCAAAGACGATTTTGTGGTTTTCTCGATCAAGCTACAGAGCGACGAAAACAGGAACAACGTTAACGCACTGCGTCAGTTACTTTCTGAGATGAGCTAAAGCGTCCTAGATCCACCCGGGATAAAATGCTGTACTTCGTGCTTTTTCTCACTTTTGCCAATCCCAGCGATCTATTTTTTGCTTCGAATCAATTTTACTAAAATGCATTCTAGTAACCGTGATGCGCAGTCTTACATGTGGCCGTGTGTATGTTGCAGCCATTTGCATGGCATTTCAACACGAGCATCTTTTAAATGTGCTTTAACGAACTGTTGTAGTTCCTTGCGACATTTTTAGCATAGCAGATGATCGGTACGAAAACTGTATTGTCAGTGTATATGCTTGACATGCTTCAATTATGGGGACGATCTAGACTAGCATTAAATTAGAAGCTAAAACTTCAGATAGCGAAGATCGCTTTAGTACAGCATTATTTTTATTACCACTTTCAGCAGACTATGTTCTTCTAAGATCCGGAGATGGCTACATAGTTTGCTGAAACTAGTAATCATAGTAAATGCTGTGAATATCGATCTTGTCTGTTTGAAGTTTTTTGCCTCTAATTTCGTAAGTTGTCTGTACAGCACAAGACGCTGTACCCGCACCGCCATCCCCACTCGGAAATTAATGCGTTCCTTCCCCTCTCCACGCAAACTTTTCCATGATACATTCGTAAATACAGCATGACTTAGTGAACCCAGCCACTCTAATCCCGTTTCGCATATGTCGGAGGAGTTCGATAGACATCATGTCAGTTCTCACCGCTGAAAGTCTTTCCATATTCGAAATGTTCAACAGGTTTAAATTAAATTTATATTTATTGCTACAAGTAAGTATCACAACTGAACGTGTACAACTTTACAATGTTCTTTCAAGAAACCTTGTTACTTCCGCGTGACATTTCTCTCACAGCAGATAATAACCTCGAACAAATATAACGAAATTAGAATTATATTAATACCTTCGGCTGCTAACGGGCTTTGATATATATTAACGGGGGCAGGTGAAAATGTGCGCCCCGACCGGGACTCGAACCCCTGATCGCCTGCCCGGAAAATCCAGGGAATAATCGACCCCAATTTTCTTAGGTGCCGTATGACTATAAAATGTTGGTCCATTGCCGAGCCGCAGTCTGTCCTAGATAGTTACGGCTGGGACTCTTACGCCAGAGGTCTCGGGTTCGATTCCTCCTCACCGCTGAAAGTCTTTCCATATTCGAAATGTTCAACAGGTTTAAATTAAATTTATATTTATTGCTACAAGTAAGTATCACAACTGAACGTGTACAACTTTACAATGTTCTTTCAAGAAACCTTGTTACTTCCGCGTGACATTTCTCTCACAGCAGATAATAACCTCGAACAAATATAACGAAATTAGAATTATATTAATACCTTCGGCTGCTAACGGGCTTTGATATATATTAACGGGGGCAGGTGAAAATGTGCGCCCCGACCGGGACTCGAACCCCTGATCGCCTGCCCGGAAAATCCAGGGAATAATCGACCCCAATTTTCTTAGGTGCCGTATGACTATAAAATGTTGGTCCATTGCCGAGCCGCAGTCTGTCCTAGATAGTTACGGCTGGGACTCTTACGCCAGAGGTCTCGGGTTCGATTCCTCCTCAGACACTCTTTTTTCCTTCTGTTTCATTTACTTTTGTTATTCCACCAATTATTCAGAAAGTTTCCCAAACCTATATCATCTTTAACAAATTAGTGACATTATTAAATAAAAATTATTTTCTTTTTGTCCAACAACACAATTCGTGGCCGTGGATTTTCCATTTTGCATTGTAAAGTACATGAGGAGTGTCATTGGGTTTTTAATCAGAATAACAAATTCGATTGGGAAAAATTCAATTTTATACATATAACAATTATAAACAAGAACCTCAGTGGTAATTATCGTAAAAACCAACAAAACAGTAATTTTTGCGACATCTTGCGCAACATATAAAAGCGGAATTTTTACAATCACAATCACAATTTGCAATAAATCTGTACAAAAACATGCCCCATTAACATTGAAAGGTGGCTACACTGAGCCACAGCGCCAGAGATTGCGCCAAAGAGTATTATTCAGCCGCCTCCACCGGCAGTTCTTGTCGAGAAGTCGTAGTAGGCAGTTCTTGTCGAGATGTCGTGGTGGAGAGTGTTGGTTGAGATGTAGCAGTGGTGAGTCGTTATTGAGAAGTTCCCATGGGGAGTGCTTGTTCAGATGTTGTTAAATTGTTTTGATGGGCTAGACACCAGATATTGTTGGATTGGGGATGCTGTAATGATTAGAGTGTGCTTTTCGTCAATATATATAAAGGTAAGAAATTCCTTTTTTATTTTTATTATTTCCAAGTCTTAAACAATAATGCCTCTTGGTCACAGGTTCAGTCAACAAAGCATCTGGCTCGTGTTCTTGTATTAGACTGTATTTCTGGTTTCGATGTGCAATTATAGTATTTCTGTTTTTTTTAATTACTTCAGTATAAATGGTGTTTAAAATATCTGGTCTTATTGAGGAAGAACCGTGCCAGATGTGTACGTTGAATCACACTTCCACACACAGAACAGCTACACTTGTGTTTTGTTGTTTCGTAGGTTTTATAGTTGCTGGGGACTTAATTAATTAATTGTGTTAACGGAAATTTCCTTTCATTCTAGGTTGTTGTTCTATGCAGTCAGATTGCGTACAAATACTAATCAAAGACAACCGTTTACGAAACTGAGTTACCGGACAGACAGCGACTAAAAATTTAAAAGTATTTACATTCTTTATATAATTATGCCCCCATGCACGTGGCGACCGCTGCTTCGGATCGTCCCTTGGAATTCTTCTGATTGTAAAAATAGCAGACAGTAGTATTGTTGTAGTAATTTGTAGTTTAGTAATTGTAGTCTATATTGCATGTGTAGATTTGGTAATTGTCATTCTTCTAATGGTATTTTTTGCAGAATTTAATTTTTGTTGTCTTGTATACGGGTTTGACAATTTTGTGCAATTATGAAGATTCCAATTGTTCGTTAATCGTGTTTGAGGGAAGCATTTCGTGTGAATGGTATTGTTGGTGATAAAGTGTCATTGTGTGTAATTTTCGTATAGTGACGAGTTTTGTATGTTTTGTAAATGATTACGCGATCGATGAAAAAGGCAAAAATGATGGATAGGCAGAATGACGAAATTATTGACATAGCGAACTCGCCAACACAGAGAACAGTATGATGAATAATGAAGTTGAACACAATTTAATAAGTCGGGAAAATAGTCCGGAACCATTTCAAAATTTTTCTCAATCAGAAAATTCACAGAATACGAGATTAACGATAGAAGATTCTGAAGTAGTATCGAACACAGATAGCTTTATGGCTATGCCGAAGGAAGTTAGTTTTGCGGGAAATGTTGGGGGCGAAAAGAATTTCGAACCAGTTAATATGGAGCAGTTGATGGGTGCTATATTAAATTTGGGATCACGAATGGAAACACCGTTAGACTCACAAATAGGAACAATTAAAACTGAGATAGGAACAATTAAAACTGAGATGGGAACAATGGAAACACGGTTAGACTCACAAATAGGAACAGTTAAAACTGAGATGGGAACAATGGAAACACGGTTAGACTCACGAATAGGGACATGTTTCAAAAACATGAAATATGAATTAAAGAAAGAAACTGGAGAAGAAGTACAACCGATTTTGAATTCTCACAATAATAGATTATTTGCGGTAGAGATTAGACAAAAGGAACAGGATAGAAAACAGGAAGAAAGAGATGGCGTGATAGTACAAAAATTTTCAGAGTTAAATTTACAACGTGCACACGATCTGGAAGAAATATTTGAGAGAAACGAGGAATCCGTACCAAATGACAGAATAAATAACCTAACACAACAATATGAACAGTTAACTACTAAATGTGTCAATACTGAAACCCGAGTCGCGACACTTACGGAGACGTAAATAAACAGAAAGAAAAAATAGGTGACTTATCGGAAAGAGTTGAGGAGATTTCACATAAATTGACAAGTCTTAGTTTAAATGGGGACAGAGATTCAGATGATACAGCACCATTGCCATTTGCAGAAACCGAAGAGTACCAGAACATAAATAAGCATGTTGAAAATCAGGGAAAATCTAATGAACGCGTCAAAAGGGAATTTGAGGCATTACGAAAGCAAGTCAAACAAATTGAAGGCGAAATCGTAGGGAAAGACAGCAGAAGAAATTTAGAATCACAGATAGCAGAGGGGTTTGAAGAAAATAATTTGTTTCATTTACGGGATGCAACAAGAGAGCGCCAGGCGCGCGAACTTGACAATAATCGACATTCGGACTGGGACAGACGCGGTAGGTCTTTGTCGCCACGAGGAGAAAACTTTGACTATAAACACTTCTTAACTGTTCGGAAATTTAAGATCTTTCGCAATTCTAAGAACGACATACATCCATGTTCATGGTTAGATCAATTTATGTACGCACTTCCACCAAATTGGCCACTAAGTCACAAACTGGTATTTATGTGCGGCTGTTAATGTACTCAGGGGATTCACTACACTACGTGAATATGTGCCGTAGCGTGCACAGGCCCCCGAGCTGTAGTAGTGCTGTTTCCCTTTTAGTTTTCTGCACTGCTGCCTACTCTTTTACTATTCTTTGTACCTATCAAAACAATTCTTCAACTATCAATCTATCTAGAGAGTCGGTAAAGAATAACCGGATATGACTATTTTACCCAAAAGTGATTTCGGAAATTACCGTTTGGACTTACTGTATCTTCAGCAGCATTCATTCGTAGTTTAAACGAAATTTTACCTGTTTATCTTCGTGACAATATTACTTCATATGTTGACGATATTCTTATTGCTAAACGTTCTTGGAGTGAGCACAACAAAATTTTGGATTCATTATTACGAATTTTTGCAAGAGTTGGCATTACAGTGAACTTGGAAAAATCTGAATTTGGTCGTCCTCAGGTGAAATTTCTTGGTCATATTATTTCTACAGAAGGTATTCTTCCTGATCCAGAGAAACTAGACGCTACTCGTAATTATGCTGTTCCTACCACAAAACGTGATGTTCGTAGTTTCCTTGGTGTCTGTAATGTTCTTAGACGCTTCGTTAGATTGGATGATTTGGCCACACCTCGTTTATGTGAACTATCTGGAAAGAATTCGCATTGGTGTTGGGATGAGGAAGCTCAATCAGAATTTGAACAACTTCGTGATGCTTTAGTTGCTGCTCCACTTCTTTCACACCCGGATTTATCTAAAGACTTGTTTGGCGACGGACTCATCATACAAAGGCCTAGGTGCACATTTATTTCAAGAGATAGAAGAAAACGGCGTTGTAGTACAGAAAACTATTGCATTTGGAAGTCGTGTCCTCTCTAATTCAGAAAAGAATTATTCGATTACGGAACTTGAAGCCTTGGCTGTTATTTGGGCTTTCACAAAATTTCGGACATTTTTGTTTGGCAGACATACTAAGGTTTACACCGATCATCGGGTCTGGAATTTCTTATGTCAACAAAATTAACTCATGGAAGATTGTCACGATGGGCGCTGTATCTACAGGAATTTGATTTTAGTATTGTTTACATACAGGGTTCTTCAAATATTATTGCTGATGCTTTATCACGTGCACCTATGGGTTTGAAACAAAGTGCTGAGGAGGACTGCAAAGAAAACAATTATTGTTTGATGTATATTCAAGGTGTTGCGTTTGAGAATTTTATTTCGTCTTCGCTCCAGGACATCGCTAAGGAGCAAAATAAGGATCCAATCTGGAAGGACATTAAGGAGAAGTGGAGGACAAAGGAAAGCATAGCGATTAGACAGTATTATTTAGTTCGCAATGACATTCTTTTTAAACGAAAATCGGTCGACAACTCTGTTTGGTTAGTTTGTATTCCTGATGAGTGGGTTAATAAATTGATTTGGTACACACATTTCAGTTATGCACACTTTGGTCGCAGAAAATGCTTTCATTAATTACGAGAAAATTGCTACTTCAGTAATATGGAAAAACGTATTCGATCTGTTCTTGCCAAATCCAAATTATGTCAAAAGGCTAAGCCGCCAACTATTTCTCACAGAGCACCGTTGTTTCCTATCATTCCAGCGAAATTAAAGGAGATGGCTGCAGTCGATTTGTTCGGTCCAGTGATTCTTTCTACTAATGGTTTTGCGTACATTTTGGTACCAGTGGAATTGACATCAAAATATGTGTGTATTACACCTTTACGCAAAGCAACAGCTCGTTCAGTATCTAATGCTTTCATCAAACATTTTCTTAAAGAATTGGGTCATGTTGATAAGGTTATATCAGATAATGGATCACAGTTTCGCTCTAAAATTTGGCTTCATTCTCTACGGCGTCGTAAGATTAAACCAATTTTCATTTCACTTTTTCACCCTCAATCTAACGCTTCAGAGAGATGGATGAAGGAAATCAATAAATTGTGTCGTCTTTATTGTCATCAGAATCACAGAACGTGGGATCAGTATCTTCATACTTTTCAAAACATTCTGAATGAACTCCCTAATGATTCAACTTCTTTACCGCCTATATTGATATTAAAAAAATAAAGCACCGACAAATCGCATTTCTGAAATCGTTCCTTTTCCGCCTTCACGGAAACTGCGGCATTCTGAAGTTGTCAACCTGGCTCTACGAAATATTGCATCTGCGGCTGCTAGAAGAGAGAAATCAGCTAAACGTCCTGGTTGTTTAAAACCTTGTCAGTTGGTCTAAAGGTGTTAATTAAGTCTCATCGTTTGTCTCACAAAGGAAAAGGCTTGTGTCGCAAATTTTTTCTGCTTTATAACGGTCCATATAGGGTTCGCAAAATTATTCATGATAAAACTGTCGAAGTAGAAACTCTTAAATCTCGGCGCTCTAAGGGAATGCATCATACATCGAACGTTAAAATTTTTGTGGAATGACATACTTTCGAGAAACCAACAGTTATACGTAAACATGCAGAGAATACAATGATACCGCGCTGTGTTTTGGCGGCGGCACATACTCAAAGCAACAGTCAAGTCTGCGCGCAGCACAAGGCAGTCGCTGACCGCAAACAATCACTTTCTACGTCACGCGCCTACAGCTGATCGAGCGCTCAGTGCGAATGCACTGACAGCCGTAAACAAATACACAGTCAAATTTCTCCGAATACATTCAGTATAAAGCTATAGTGACTTGATAAATTATGTTATTAACGTTCAGTATTTTTCTGGATACGGTTGTATAAGATATTTAAAACCTTCAGGTAAATTCTGTGTGTGTCCGACGTTAAGAGGACTTGGTGTCGAGAAATTTTCAGGAAGAATGTAATTTCGAAGAAGAAAATAATAAACTAAAAAGGTGACTATTAATTGAGTTTATTTTTCAGGTAACATATTTCCACTTAGGTACGTACTTTAGACGTAATTTGCTGCTCGCGATTACGTGATTCATACTTTGTGCTAAATTTCATGTTCTATGAATTTACTTGTGAAGCGACGTGCTTGCGTATATTAACTGATTTTCACAATGATTGATTAATGAACAGGGTTGTTCAAATGGTTCAAATGGCTCTGAGCACTATGGGACTCAACTGCTGAGGTCATTAGTCCCCTAGAACTTAGAACTAGTTAAACCTAACTAACCTAAGGACATCACAAACATCCATGCCCGAGGCAGGATTCGAACCTGCGACCGTAGCGGTCTTGCGGTTCCAGACTGCAGCGCCTTTAACCGCACGGCCACTTCGGCCGGCAAAACAGGGTTGTTACTTGTGTATATTATGCATCGCTTGGCTGCTATGCTTTTTCACTGATGTCACATTTTTTTTTTTTGTTATGTGTCTGCTGTGATTATTTATTTTAATTATAATTGTCACCTGATTAGTTGTGCTGATATGGTTATGTATGTAAGTTATACTTTGTGATTTATCTGCTTGCGCCTTCATGTTTGCTTATTAAGATTACATATGAACATTTATTTGCTTATGCTGATATGATGCTAATGACCTGTTTATTATGTAAGATACATAATTGCTGCTTGCGTATGGATTGCATATTTCCACATTTCTGTTTGTTGTCATAACTACTCTTTAATTTGGTATATAGATATGCTGATATACTGTGTACGAACATAGAGTTTAGGTCACACTATGGTATTAATTATAGATTGTTTGCTTGGCAGAGCCTCGTTGTAGGGATTGTGCTGCATCCACTTGGTGACATTCTGTTCTCTACTGGTATATTTATTCGCTATTGCATGTTTTGCTTACGCTCACTGCTTTATATTTTAAGCTAAGACAATGAACTGCTATAATTCTACGAACGACATTAGTAAAAGAAACTTCACTGAAGTCACGTGAGCTGGAGGTTTTATGGAAGCTGTATAAATTTGTGCTAACAGAAAGGAAGCTAACGACATGACATACCAACACTAGGTTTAGACCATTGACAGTCATTACACTGCATTTTTCGTGAGCAATTGAAATAGTAAGTGACACTTGACACAAGATATACTCCACATGTTTGCTTCTGTTTTGCCATTATTCTTGAAGTGTTGTACACATTGTGAATTATTATGATCATTCACACTCCGTACTCGTACTTACTTACTTAAAGTTATTCAAACTGAAGGCTGTTAGAGGTCATGTATGCATTTCTTTTATTTAATGATGGACAAGGTAACCAAAATGTATTTTATGGTTCTTAATGAGTAGAAGATGTGGGTCAGATGGATTACACAGAGGTTGTGTGTCGACATTGTGTCTTCGCATTGCGTGGTATGATGAAATGAAGTTTGCACTAGGATTTTATCTGTACTTGTTCGAGGAGACTGACTAGAGGAAAGAGTTGTTATGGAAGTGAAATGATATTGGCGATAAGGTTTATATGTGTCGACGTATTGAAGAGGTATTATTGAGGTATTGAGATTGCGTGAAGTTGATGATTATTGGAGTTTTGGTGGACAAGAGGTAAGGTAAATGATATTGATGATAAGGTTTATATGTATCGATGTAAGAGGTATTATTGAAGTATCATTGGAGTTTTGGTGGATAAGAGGTAAAGTAAGTGAGGAGCATTTTTTTTTTTTGTTGGTTTATATGGAACAAGGAGGATGAAGATGGCAGGCTAGAACACTCAAGTAGAAGGAAGATTGTCTACACACATACTTTGTTAAATCACTAAGCAGTATATACTTTTATTTTGGAGAGAGGAAGTATTCGCATATCTTGGCACACTGACAGTTGTTCAGTAACAGTATATTTTGATTTGGCTTGGCAAACATTGGTCTTGACATGATGACTATGACGTTGACTAACTATTATTGACTGTTATACATTGCTGCCACTACTACTTGATACACATGTCGAACATCAAATATTTGACAGAATTACATTTACACAGTTAACACTATTCAATTACACAGTAGCACTTAATGTGGATGAAAGATGAGTGATTGTGTTTTGTGTGTTTTCCTTTCCTAATCGCAAATAATTGGTACCGACCTATGTCCTACATATTATTTTACTTGTTTGTTGTGGCTTGCACTGACACCCATAAATATTATAGGTTTACTGTTATTTGTGTATTGTAATAGTTATTATGACAATTATCTGATATCATTTGTGTGTTTATTATTATTTGTATGTTTAGTGTAATAGCATTGAGAATAATTTTGTAAAAGCGATTGTGTGTACATTCAAACTGTTGTTCATGCCTGCACTGGTTCAACATTGAAGGGTGCCACTTGGAAATGTTTAATTTCTGCTGATAATCTCTGATGAACTGTCTGATTAGTGATAGTGAATAATATGGACTGTTACTTGCACCTGTTCAACATTGCTGAGTGCCACTGTTGGAACTTATAACGATATGTTTACGTAATGTGTATACATAAACATACAGTTATAAATGTCCCCGTTCGTAGCCGCTAATTATTTATAACAATATGTTTACTTTTGTGCTGTGACATATAATAAGCGGTGGAAACGTATTTGCGAACGCCGACCGTGTGCGGCTGTTTCTTGTTGGATCGTCTGATCAGTCGGAAGTTGCATTGCGGAAGAGAGTAAATGCCTATTCAAAATATAATTATGTTTTGGATAGCTCAACATGAATTTCCTAAGGGACCGTAGTTTATCATGCATTTACCAATAGAACATGGCGCGGAGAAAATATTTCGCCGCATACAACTTCCGTCCGATTTCGACGAAAGATTTCGTGACTGTGAACTATCTATTTGGCAGAAACATAAAGAAAATTAATTAACTTCATGAAGGAGTGAGACATAGATTCTATATTGAATAAATAGTCCATAGACCAGTTCCATTTAAATCTAAATTTATGGCAATTAATAGACGAACTTACACTGCAACGAAGGATTTAACATGGATGCCGTTTTGATTGGCACTTCTCGTAATGAAAACAATTCCTTTGTTGTTTTCACATACACGTCGCACAATAAATCTACTGCTAGGCACTTTTAGTATTACACATTTACTTTACACTAGAACAATATTATTTTTAACAATAATAATACGGCGGCAAGACATGCGCGTCCGACACAAGTTACAGGAGACAAGAGAAGAATGAGTAACTGTTCACCGAGAATATCTCGTACATCAAACAAAAAATGTGTAAAAAAGTGTTCTTCTTCTGTCCGTTTTTCGCGCCGCGGTTTTCAAAGTCAATAACTCACAGCATCTCTGACGGCGCTTCGACAATAAACAAGTTACGTCACAGGTCGTTCACCTTTTACATTCTCGCAACATTATTTGCTAACTGTAGCTGTTGCCGAGCGACTGCACGATTAGTGAATGATTTAAAATGATACGGCAATCACATAATGTTACATTGCCTTCCATGGGAATCTTGGAAATCAAGGAGATTACCAAGATTCACATGTTGCCGTTAACATTATGGGATTGAGTACTTTACAGATTTACATTGATCAAACACAGTATTCCTGTCATTTGATTATTAGGATTACACAAATATGGTGATCTCTCATTCATAGACAAAGTCAGTTCTTAAGGTAAAGATACACAAAAAAATTTAAAAACTCAGACAGTAAATCTACGAAGTTTACAATGGACATTATACATTATACTCATTACAGTTCTTTTTTTTTACAGAGTTCATACCGACCATCTTTGTGGCCTCAAGTTATTGTCCAGAGCTCATAGGCTCTTTGCTCCTGAAAGAAAACACATAGGATTCATCTTTTTATACACACATAATTCTCACACAATTCTCACACATGGAATTTCTCACACGTGTCCATTTTCCATTGCTCACTAGTTGTTATAATTTTCACGCTTTCATGGTTTGTGTATTGACAGGTAAGTTAAAATTTGGTTCTTCTCCAGGTGAAGCTTATGCCTTGAGAAGTTGGATCTCTACTTTGCGGTCTCCGAGTAGAAAACTTTTTATCAGCTCTGGCGGGCGAGTCTCACTCGCACGTTACGTACACACGTTACATGTAACAAAAAATATAAATACCCATTAGTCTAAGAACTAAGCTTAAATCTAATTTTAGGACTTGGGATTCATAGGAATTTGACTTTGTCACTATTCGCGTGTGGTTTGGCTGTTCGCATTTCATCCACGGGATATAACATTAGCATAGTATGTGATATGTTGTGAACTCACATAAGAGTCTTTTATTTTGGGAGCGGCTTTCATGGAAAGTTCGTTTCGTCGAACTGCAGCTGGAGTGCTGTGCAAGTACATCACTTTAAATTTAACGCGTTTGTTGCGTCGATGGACGTTGACACAGGCTGATTGTTAGAGCTGAATCGCAACTCGAGGCGCTCACCAGCCTCCACGCGGTACTTCAGCTTTTCCGCGCACGGTTCAGTGAACACGTTGCGTCGATGGTGTTGTGGTTTGCTGAGCTGGTGCGGAGGGACGAGGATTACCAGGGACAGAGACTCCATTGAAACCATCTCTGTCTCCACATTTTCCAGCCGATTTTGAAGATTTTAAGGTAGGATAGCGCTCGCACTTTGCAAAGCAGCTAACACACTTGGTTTCCGATGCACTGCACGTAATCACATCACCGCCTTCGGTTACACAACCGGACTATCATTGTCCGTCGGCCTATCTGCACGTTTAACACTTTTTATCTTCATCGTGTCTGTGGCAGACTTCCACACCGTTTTAAGCCACCACTTATACACTACTATGTACACAATTTTTTTTTACAGTTTATAATCAAATAGTTTGTCTCACTTTGAAGCTTGCTAATTGAGAGCTTCGATTATCATGTCCATTTCAATTTCTGTTACTTTGTTGGTAACTATCTTTAACATTTCGCTTTACATTGTTCATCATCTTTCTCTAAGACTAATTATGCTTTTAGTTCACAGTCACAATACATTAGTTTCTCCGATCTGTTAGCAATTATTATTATTTTAATTCATTTCAACCGTTCTTTCTATTTATTAGATTGATTAAAGTTATCACTGTCATTTCAACAAAAATTCTCTTTTTACTAGATGTGAGGATCAATCAGTCACATTTGATCGCCCTCTCACATGAGAACAGAACACCATTCAAGAAAATATTCAAATTCCTTATCGCGATCTCGGTTTCCGTCTCGGATTGACTTTAAAAGGAAAAATAAAGACATTTCAAAACTAGCTTTTCCCGATTTCGTTCACGCGTTTCCTTTTGAAAATCGTATGCCAAACCAGCCTTCCACGTCAACCGCATTTCTCAATCTGTGACGTCGAGTCTACGGGACGGGTTTAGGCGGGTTAGGGTATTTAAACAAATTCAGAAGAAAGACATAGGTATAATAATACATAGAAGAAGAAATCTAGCAATCAACTCCTTGTTCCTTATGACTTAGAAATTAATTTCCTTTTGCGCCGTACGTCTGCGTACGCGCTCCAATTAAGAACTAGTTGCGTTGTTTTGCCGGCGGTTTCATTGTCATTTTATTCTCGCCTTGACGCCTGCTTGCGCTACACTGCATTGACCTCTATATATGACCTTAAGTCATCATTGCTTTGTCCTTGCCACTTACGCTCTTATACTTGGTATTTATTTCACTTATGGCTTTGAATGTATGTGTCCTGCGTATTGCAATTACAATTAATGCTACTTTGTTTATCTAGCTGAAGGATAGAGCTTTCGTGGTCATGTTGGTACTTACAAGTAACTCACATGCTTCGTAAACATTACGTTATTTTAATGCAGAGATGAACCTGTTCCAGATTTCTATGTACATTGGAACTTAATCTAGGCATAGCTGACCTAGAAACTAGTTACTTGTTTTCCTTTTTAGTGGGATCAGGAACCAATAATTGTCAAGCGACCCTTGTCCTTGACGAAAATAAATTTCGTTTCTGGATCATTGCTCCTTGAACTTAAAAAAAAAATTCTTACATACTATGTTTTATTTTCACTTCTTTAGCATTTCATATCGCAGAAGCCGGCTTGTTAGGCACATCCTTCGCTTTATATTTCATTTTTCTCTCTTAAATATTATCTCCTTAAAACTAAATCTTAAAACTAGAGTTCTTAGAGTTGATCACTTTCTTTGTTAAACAAGAATTTTTTTTATTTATCAGCTTGTCTGTACTTAAATTATGGCTCAAGATAACATATTTTAAATTGTCTGCTGTATAGCAAGATAGACTCACTGTCGTGTAATATATTCTAAGCATTTTTTTTAACCAAGTCAAATCAGTTGTCACTTAGTCACTAGCGGCTAACCTTCTCTTGTCATTATAAAGCTTTCCTTTTGACTTATTCTGTAGCATGATATTTTTCCATTTGCGGGATCAGAAATCAGATAACAACCTGTATGCGGTATACGAAGGATCTCGTAAGGTCCCTCAAAAAGACTTTGCAATTTTCGATTTTTGTGTAAGAGCAACGATGGTTTAAAGTGTGTTTTTAGCAAGACCTTTTCGCCTACTTTATAAGTTAACACCGTATCTCAGTACAGGTACGTCATGGTTAGTCTCTCCGTCGAAGTGGTCGCCCCCATTCTGTCTCACAGCATCACTTAGGGAGCTTTCAGATGCTGAACTTAGTTTTCCTGCTTGTGTGGTTTTGATTGGCCTTCATCATTAGAAAGTTCGACCAATCTGACATTGTGAGAACACTGAGGAACAAAATTACTGTTATGCACAAACCTCGTGTCAAAATGTTGCTGCGTTTGTTCTGGTGTCCAATACTGTCTTCCGCGTTTGCGAAAAATACAGGGGGATTGTAATGCCTTCGCGGGGTCTGATGATTTTTATTACTATTATGATTTCCGGAATTGTTACTGTGAAATCCACCTTCACACTATGGTTTTCCGTTAAACTCTGTGTTTCTGTACATTCCCTGCGCTTGATTTTTACTAGGCGCGGAGTTGTATTGGTATGAGTGGGCGTTATCAGCTGTTTGTTGCTGCCCGTAATCTGAGTGTTGGCTGCGCGAGTACGGTGCATTCCATTGCGATACGCTCTGCTGTTGCCAACCTTTTTGACTGAAACCGTTTCCAAACTTCTGCTTGTACGATTGATTGCCGTACTGGTTACCAGTCGTGTTATACACGGGGTTGAATCGGTTGTGTTGATTGATTGCCGTACTGGTTACCAGTCGTGTTATACACGGGGTTGAATCGGTTGTGTTGATTATGTCTATTCCTTTTGTACGGATACCCACTGCCTTTATTTCCGTTTTGCCAATCGTTACTATTTTTTGAATCGTTCCCTGGCTTTTCATAGCCGTTACTGTCGTAATGTTGTGGCCAAGAATTGTGCGGAGTATTCCGCGGTTTGTTGGCTCTCATGTCCTCATAGATCAGGTCTAGTGAATCTAATATCGACAGAAACGTATCTGGATCATCATCTGGTATGGCTATCAGCTTTTCACGAATCGAAATGGGTAATTTAGACTTGAGAATCATAATTACGTCTTTACTATTGATAGGGTTATCCGAATACCTAATTTTGGCAAGATATTTTTCGAAGTACTTTCTCAGGCTACTATTCCTGGGATCAAATTGTTCTGCATTATAGACTTCTTTACGAAGGCGCTTCTGAACACCTTCGCTCCAAAATTTGCTGAGGAAACAGTGCTCAAACTCCTCATATGTTCGACACTTATCAACCATTTCTGTTCCCCATATTGCCGATTCGCCACCTATATATCCGGTAACAAATTGGATACGCTGTCTATCAGTCCACGAATTTGGAAAAATGCCGGAGAATCCACGAAGAAAAACAATTGGGTGGATATTTCGTCTTTCCGGGTTAAAGGTTTGAAAAACTCGATGCTTTATCATGCTTTCTTCCTTCATCATTTTTACTACTGAGTCAGATTCTTGGTTTCGGTGACTAACTGGAATATGTGGTGGTGAAGTGTGTTCATTAGATACAACAGGTATTCGGAATTGCCGAAATAATTCATCTTCTTCGTCTGAGGCTAAAGAGTTAGGAAAATTCGGTCTCTGTATTCGGGAACTACTACTCACTTGTGCCTTCAGGTTATTTAGCTGTTCCGTTACCTCTTGCTTCCAATTTGGTAATTCTTGTTGAAGGGTACGCCTAATGCTACCGAGTTCACACATTACGGTATCTCCGGAGCTTCCAGGAGCTGACAAGATACCAAGAGTGGTTGCTTTCACAGTCTCTACTAGGTCTTTGTTAATTTTATCTTCGATAAATTTGTCCTTTCCAGCAATCCAGTTCTCATACTTTCCTCTAAATTCTCTCTCATGACTATCTAGCCTCTCCTTTACTTTCGTTTCCGTTTCCAGAGTCAAGTTTGACATTCCCTCGGTTAATTTTTCTACCCGCGTAGTTACTCTGTCTAATCTGTGATTAACCGTGGTTACGGTGGAATTAAGATTCTTGGTTGCGTTTCGGATGTCAGCTGTCTCGCTTTGCATGGTAGCTAAAGTGTCATTCTGTTTGATAATTATTCCACTTCGCATTTGAAAAACAGCATCCTTAACTTGCTTTGCTACTTCTTTGGCTACGTTTTCTCTAACAGTTTTTATTTCTTCGCTTACTGTAGACAGTTTATCTTCAAGCGAGGCTAACATTTGGCGATTTCCGTCCTGCATCATTTGACTTATTTGACTCACTAGCTGTTTGAATACATCGTCTGTCACTACCCCTGAATTGCTTTCACCTGCCGCCCTTGTACCGGTATATGGCTACGACTACTAGTGGCAGAAACTATGCTGGCATTGTCTAGTTCAGTACCAGTAACATTATGGTGTGAGGCATCAAAGTCCGTAAGATTTCCCACTTCACTTTCTACAATTGTTTCGATTGGTATCTCAGCCCTACTAATTATTGTGCGGGACCGTAAGCGATGCAACACTTCACTCGTTTCATTCTGTTCATTTGAATCTAGTGATGACATTTTATCATCTGCCATAGCTCACTTATTTATAAACAGTAAGTCAATGAAGTTCGTTTGCGCTACGGTCGTCAGCTGTCGACAGAGATGTAATTTATCGGTTGCGAGTCGGTTGTCACTGCTACGTCCAAGTTCGGAATGTCGGGAGTTGCACGTCACGAGAACAAGAGACTATTCTTGACCGTAAAGAAAGAATGGCTGCACACTGGTCAAAATAAATGAAAACTAAGGCTGGTCAGCTCCGTGAACAGGCAGCGGACATTTAAAAACAATTGATATGCAATACACAACAATGTAATTTAAACAATACTTGAAGAAATTTCTACTCTACTAAATGCAATCTAGTGAATTCAAAGCAAATTTTTACTGCAACTACTAAAGATCGTCACAAATTGATTAATGTCGGATGAAATTAAGGAAGCTTGGCTATGGCTAACGAAATTTTAACTTACGTTGTTGATGACTGCCTTGGGAGTTGCAACTAGATTTTCGCACAAATTCTGTTCCAAAAAAAAGTCTCTCTTCCGTAATTTTCTCTGAATATCTCGTTTCTTTCGCTCAATGGAAATTTTATTGGATGGCGTTTGATGTCATGTAACAAATAAAAAGCACAAGATTAGCTACAATTATTTATGAATATTTCCACAATGCCTATCTTCCATAAATTTTTAATCCTTTAAGTGTTTTTATTTTTTTAATTTTTTTTTTTAATTCGGGTTCCTGTTCGGGCGCCAATTATAACGATATGTTTACGTAATGTGTATACATAAACATACAGTTATAAATGTCCCCGTTCGTAGCCGCTAATTATTTATAACAATATGTTTACTTTTGTGCTGTAACATATAGCTATAATCAGCGGTGGAAACATTTGCGAACGCCGACCGTGTGCGGCTGTTTCTTGTTGGATCGTCTGATCAGTCGGTAGTTGCATTGCGGAAGAGAGTAAATGCCTATTCAAAATATAATTATTTTTTGGATAGCTCAACATGAATTTCCTAAGGGGCCGTAGTTTATCATGCATTTACCAATAGAACATGGCGCGGAGAAAATATTTCGCCGCATACAACTTCCGTCCGATTTCGACGAAAGATTTCGTGACTGTGAACTATCTATTTGGCAGAAACATAAACAAAATTAAATAACTTCATGAAGGAGTGAGACATAGATTCTATATTAAATAAATAGTCCATAGACCAGTTCCATTTAAATCTGAATCTATGGCAATTAATAGACGAACTTACACTGCAACGAAGGATTTAACATGGATGGCGTTTTGACTGGCACTTCTCGTAATGAAAACAATTCCTTTGACGTTTTTACATACACGTCGCACAATAAATCTACTGCTAGGCACTTTTAGTATTACACATTTGCTTTACACTAGAACAATATTATTTTTAACAATAATAATACGGCGGCAAGACATGCGCGTCCGCCACAAGTTACAGGAGACAAGAGAAGAATGAGTAACTGTTCATCGAGAATATCTCGTACATAAAAAAAATGTGTAAAAAGGTGTTCTTCTTCTGTCCGTTTTTCGCGTCGCGGTTTTCAAAGTCAATAACTCTCAGCATCTCTGACGGCGCTTCGACAATAAACAAGTTACGTCACAGGTCGTTCACCTTTTACATTCTCGCAACATTATTTGCTAACTGTAGCTGTTGCCGAGCGACTGCTCGATTAGTGAATGATTTAAAATGATAAGGCAATCACATAATGTTACAAACTGCTCTACCAGTGATGGGATGTCACTTGTTGCTGTCGGCACCTGTCAACATTACTGGGTGTCACTAATGGAACTGCTTATACTGAATTGATGTCACTTGTTGCTGTCTGCACCTGCTCAACATTACTGGGTGCCACTGATGGAACTGCTTCTACTGAAATGATGTCACTTGTTGGTGTCTGCACCTGCTCAACATTACTGGGTGCCACTGATGGACTGCTTCTACTGAAATAATGCCACTTGTTGGTGTCTGCACCTGTTCAACAATGCTGGGTGCCACTTATGGACTGCTTCTACTGAAATGATGTCACTTGTTGGTGTCTGCACCTGTTCAACATTGCTGGGTGCCGCTGATGGAATTGTTTCTACTGAAATGATGTCACTTGTTGGTGTCTGCACCTGCTCAACATTGCTGGTTGCCACTGTTGGAGCTGTTTAATTACTGCTGATGAAATGTTATGAGACTGCTATTTGCACCTGTTGACCATTGCTGGGTGCTACTGCTGGAATTGTCAACTACTTGTTTATTGAACTATTGACAAGATTTTATGTGAATATTTGTATAAACTGATTTTTTATGTATTACTTTTGAATGCATTATGGGAACAGCAGTGATCAATAGAATTGTAAATAATTACTATTAAAAACAGTCTTGATCACAATTTATTTTATAAGGTGACCGGTTTCGACCACTGCTGTGGTCATCTTCAGACCTACAAGATGTATACAAAGCACTAATTAGAGGGCTACATGCATTAATGAAAATACATAGAGTTATACGGCTATAAAACGTTGAATTACCATTGAGTGGAAACCCCTTTCTGTTGGAGAATCACAACTGGAGAAACCAGTGCACGTCTTACTTTATATAATGGAGGCTCCACTCACTTCTGACTGCATGATGTCATTATAAACCAATGAGTTATAAGTCGAATTACAATTTAAAATTTCTTAGTTAAAAGAACATTGTCAAGAATTAGAAATAAATATACATTAAACTTTGCTTATTGAACAGCTATTGTCAATTAAAAAGTGTTAAAAATATTTAAAAATGTAGGAAAATGAACTTCAGTTTGGCAGTACATGGGTTGCTCTCTCGTGGCCTGTCAGTGAACCATTTGAAACCACTGGTTGCTATGGTGAAGTTAGACGCCGTTACAAAGATGAAGGAGCAAGCTTTTTCCACTGAAGTTGTTGTAGAGTCGATAGTTGAACTAGTGGTTGCCATGGTGAGGACAAACGCCAATGCAAAGATGTGGCAGCAGGCTTCTTTCCAATGAAGTTGTTGCAAAGTGGAATGGAAAAGACTGTGGCGTCAGACGATGTATTATTGAGCAGCAACTTGTCTTTATGGAAACGAAAAGAGTAAGCTACAATAATCTGTAGCTGATATATATAACTCATGCTGCACAAATACGCTATGAAGTAATTGACTGTATATATGAAATATTATCTATGAAGTTAGTATGTAGATTACCAGTGCCATTTTTTTTTATAAGGCATTGCTATTCTTCAAGTTACATACCAGTCATATAAGCAAATAAAATTGAAAGAATTTAAAATTATAAAATTATTAAATTATGAGCCATTGTCAATAATAAAATAAAACGATGTGAATTAGCAGTCTAAAAGCATAAAAGAAATAATTCTAAAACAGGTAGTCAATCATAAAATAATGTTTGGTAAAATATAATTACAATGTAAAGATAAAATTATTTGCTAAAAGTCTTAATAATTAGAAAGACCTTTTTTTAAAACAAATACAGAAGAGTAGACATTCTAAAGCAGAGCATCGAAAAGCTCAAAGAAATGTTTGTCTTTGAACTGAAGTTGTTCGTTTAAAACAGATAATGGATTACTTTTGTGAAGTGAAAAAATTTCAATTTCTTCTAAGGTATTTAGCAGTGGTCCTTTTGGCACAGTATGTAATATTTTCAAATTCCTGGAAATGCAACCCTCAGAATGATTGTATTCATCAAGATGTTGACCGAATATTGATTTGATACGTGCAGCACCAGTAGTATGTTCTCTGAAACGTGTTAAAAAGTTTCGGCCAGTTTGGCCAATATACTGTTTCTCACAGTCATTACATATTATTTTATAAACACCTGACTTTTGGTATCTATTTGAGTCTCCAATTGTGTGTTTCAGTTTCATCTGTAGGGGGTTATTAGTTTTAAATGCTATTGCCACGCTTGTGTTCTTAAATAATTTATTTATTTTATCTGAGATAGGTCCCATGTATGTCATTTGTGTAAATCTCTTCTTGGAATTTATAACGGCATCATTTTTTTCTTGTAATTTTTTATATAACAGATCAACCTGATGGGAATTATAATTGTTAGCAACTGCTATCTGTTTTAATGTATCAATTTCCTTTTGGATTGCATCATGTTGGAGAGGTAATTTCAGTATCCTATGTATCATAGTTTTAAAAAATGCCATTTTGTATCTTAATGGATGGCATGATGTAGCATTTATTATTACGTCGGTTGATGTGGGTTTTCTATAAATAGAAATATTATGTCTTCCATTCTGTTTTGTAATTGTGAGGTCAAGGAAATTAATACTATTTTTACTTTCATGTTCTACTGTAAATACAAGTTTTGGATGTAAATTATTTAAGTTGTTAGCGAAAGCATCAATTTCTTCCTTAGAGCCGTTATATAATAGCAGTGTGTCGTCAACATATCTTTTGTAGTATATAATTTTATTTGTTATTTCTGGATTATTTTTGAAAAATTGGATTTCAACATAGTTGACGAAGATATCTGCTATAGTGCTAGCCAGGGAATTTCCCATTGCAAGTCCATCTTCTTGTATGTATATTTTATTATTAAATGAAAAATAATTAAAATCTATAGTAATTCTTAACAGTTCAATGAATTCTACTATTTCTTTGGGGCTCATGATTTTGTGATGCGTTAAGTTATCATTAATAATAGAGATAGTCTCTTGAATAGGTATATTTGTGTAAAGATTTGTGATGTCTAACGATGCAAACCTTGCGTTTTTTGGAATATCCACATCATAAATTAACTTAGTTAATTCGAAACTGTTTTTAATACTATAATTTTCTTCATAAACATAGAAGGATTTTAAGATTTGATTGAGCTTTTTGTTTAAGTTATAAGAGGGACAGTTGGTATTGTTAACAATTGGACGAATTGGTAAGTTTTGTTTGTGTAATTTGATTTGCGATCTCAATTTAGGTAAAGTGGGGTTCATAACTTTAAGTGTTATTTTATCTTTAGGTGAAAGTAAAGAGTCATTATCATCAATCAGTTTTCTAATTTTTGTTTGAAATCTTGAAGTCGGGTCTTTATTAACCTCAGTTATTCCATTAGCGTTAAAAAATTGTAAAGTTTTAGAAACATAATCCTCTTCGCTAACAATGACTAGAGTATTCCCTTTATCTGCCTTGATTACAATAGCTTTATTAGTTATTAACTTCTGGTTGATTTGCTTTACAAGTTTTAATTCATTATTATGTTTATTTTTATCTTTTTCATTAGTAATAACATTCTTAGTTTTACGTGCAATGTCACATATTTCAGACCTACTAAATTGTGCATGTTTTGCAGCAATCTTCACATCAGCAATCACACGGTTAATATTTGCATTGCTCAATTGTGGAGCTAAATTATATTTTAGGCCTTTGTTTAAAAGTGTTGTCTCGGCAGGAGTAAAAGAAATTTTGGTTAGATTGGTTACTCTTGGATGAAAGTGATGTACATTTGGTGAAACATCTTGTGAACACATATTTTGGTGACTAACAAGGGCTGCAATTTTTTTATTATGCTTATTAAAAATAGTTTCTCGCACTGCATTAATTTTCTCATCTGTAAAGTTAAGTAGCTGTGAAAATATTAATGGTGACAACTGACTGCTAATTTTTAAATGTAAATTATACATTTCAAGATTTAATGTATCTTTTTCTTTATATGCATCTCTAATTTCAGATCTGATCCACAGAATGCTACTCTTCTGTCGTAGAAACTTTTCTATATTTGATCTGGTATTAAAACTAATTTTTACATAATTAGGAATCACATTATTCATCAGGCATTGTTTGTTAAAAGATATTTTGGTATTAAGTTTCATAATTTTAGTGCGTAACCCTCTAAACTTCTTGTAATCTCCCAATACCTGACTAGGCAATAATTGTATTACTTTTGAATGCATTATGGGAACAGCAGTGATCAATAGTAGGTCTGAAATATGTGACATTGCACGTAAAACTAAGAATGTTATTACTAATGAAAAAGATAAAAATAAACATAACTTGTAAAGCAAATCAACCAGAAGTTAATAACTAATAAAGCTATTGTAATCAAGGCAGATAAAGGGAATACTCTAGTCATTGTTAGCGAAGAGGATTATGTTTCTAAAACTTTACAATTTTTTAACGCTAATGGAATAACTGAGGTTAATAAAGACCCGACTTCAAGATTTCAAACAAAAATTAGAAAACTGATTGATGATAATGACTCTTTACTTTCACCTAAAGATAAAATAACACTTAAAGTTATGAACCCCACTTTACCTAAATTGAGATCGCAAATCAAATTACACAAACAAAACTTACCAATTCGTCCAATTGTTAACAATACCAACTGTCCCTCTTATAACTTAAACAAAAAGCTCAATCAAATCTTAAAATCCTTCTATGTTTATGAAGAAAATTATAGTATTAAAAACAGTTTCGAATTAACTAAGTTAATTTATGATGTGGATATTCCAAAAAACGCAAGGTTTGCATCGTTAGACATCACAAATCTTTACACAAATATACCTATTCAAGAGACTATCTCTATTATTAATGATAACTTAACGCATCACAAAATCATGAGCCCCAAAGAAATAGTAGAATTCATTGAACTGTTAAGAATTACTATAGATTTTAATTATTTTTCATTTAATAATAAAATATACATACAAGAAGATGGACTTGCAATGGGAAATTCCCTGGCTAGCACTATAGCAGATATCTTCGTCAACTATGTTGAAATCCAATTTTTCAAAAATAATCCAGAAATAACAAATAAAATTATATACTACAAAAGATATGTTGACGACACACTGCTATTATATAACGGCTCTAAGGAAGAAATTGATGCTTTCGCTAACAACTTAAATAATTTACATCCAAAACTTGTATTTACAGTAGAACATGAAAGTAAAAATAGTATTAATTTCCTTGACCTCACAATTACAAAACAGAATGGAAGACATAATATTTCTATTTATAGAAAACCCACATCAACCGACGTAATAATAAATGCTACATCATGTCATCCATTAAGATACAAAATGGCATTTTTTAAAACTATGATACATAGGATACTGAAATTACCTCTCCAACATGATGCAATCCAAAAGGAAATTGATACATTAAAACAGATAGCAGTTGCTAACAATTATAATTCCCATCAGGTTGATCTGTTATATAAAAAATTACAAGAAAAAAATGATGCCGTTATAAATTCCAAGAAGAGATTTACACAAATGACATACATGGGACCTATCTCAGATAAAATAAATAAATTATTTAAGAACACAAGCGTGGCAATAGCATTTAAAACTAATAACCCCCTACAGATGAAACTGAAACACACAATTGGAGACTCAAATAGATACCAAAAGTCAGGTGTTTATAAAATAATATGTAATGACTGTGAGAAACAGTATATTGGCCAAACTGGCCGAAACTTTTTAACACGTTTCAGAGAACATACTACTGGTGCTGCACGTATCAAATCAATATTCGGTCAACATCTTGATGAATACAATCATTCTGAGGGTTGCATTTCTAGGAATTTGAAAATATTACATACTGTGCCAAAAGGACCACTGCTAAATACCTTAGAAGAAATTGAAATTTTTTCACTTCACAAAAGTAATCCATTATCTGTTTTAAACGAACAACTTCAGTTCAAAGACAAACATTTCTTTGAGCTTTTCGATGCTCTGCTTTAGAATGTCTACTCTTCTGTATTTGTTTTAAAAAAAGGTCTTTCTAATTATTAAGACTTTTAGCAAATAATTTTATCTTTACATTGTAATTGTATTTTACCAAACATTATTTTATGATTGACTACCTGTTTTAGAATTATTTCTTTTATGCTTTTAGACTGCTAATTCACATCGTTTTATTTTATTATTGACAATGGCTCATAATTTAATAATTTTATAATTTTAAATTCTTTCAATTTTATTTGCTTATATGACTGGTATGTAACTTGAAGAATAGCAATGCCTTATAAAAAAAAATGGCACTGGTAATCTACATACTAACTTCATAGATAATATTTCATATATACAGTCAATTACTTCATAGCGTATTTGTGCAGCATGAGTTATATATATCAGCTACAGATTATTGTAGCTTACTCTTTTCGTTTCAATAAAGACAAGTTGCTGCTCAATAATACATCGTCTGACGCCACAGTCTTTTCCATTCCACTTTGCAACAACTTCATTGGAAAGAAGCCTGCTGCCACATCTTTGCATTGGCGTTTGTCCTCACCATGGCAACCACTAGTTCAACTATCGACTCTACAACAACTTCAGTGGAAAAAGCTTGCTCCTTCATCTTTGTAACGGCATCTAACTTCACCATAGCAACCAGTGGTTTCAAATGGTTCACTGACAGGCCACGAGAGGGCAACCCATGTACTGCCAAACTGAAGTTCATTTTCCTACATTTTTAAATATTTTTAACGCTTTTTAATTGACAATAGCTGTTCAATAAGCAAAGTTTAATGTATATTTATTTCTAATTCTTGACAATGTTCTTTTAACTAAGAAATTTTAAATTGTAATTCGACTTATAACTCATTGGTTAATAATGACATCATGCAGTCAGAAGTGGGTGGAGCCTCCATTATATAAAGTAAGACGTGCACTGGTTTCTCCAGTTGTGATTCTCCAACAGTAAGGGGTTTCCACTCAATGGTAATTCAACGTTTTATAGCCGTATAACTCTATGTATTTTCATTAATGCATGTAGCCCTCTAATTAGTGCTTTGTATACATCTTGTAGGTCTGAAGATGACCACAGCAGTGGTCGAAACCGGTCACCTTATAAAATAAATTGTGATCAAGACTGTTTTTAATAGTAATGATTTTTTATGTGTTTACTGTTTATGAAATGTTACGAGACTCTTATCTACACCAATTCGTCATTGCTGACACATGATACTTGTGTAAACTATTATGTAAAATCACATGTATGAAAGCATTTGTATTCCTTACTGTATTTTATATATTAGGTTATTGAAGGGTCAGTGCAAAGCCAAAATTTATTTAGTTATGTGATATTAACTTATTAATATTATCTCTTATTTTTGTCTTCAATTTTTTTTTCTTCTTTGGACGAATTTGGTGGTTTTTTCACCACCAATGCTGCCAAAAGTACCATCAAATTCTAGCCCGTGGAGGAGGGGCATATGAAAGGTGGCTACACTGAGCCACAGCGCCAGAAATTGCGCCAAAGAGTATTATTCAGCTGCCACCACTGGCAGTTCTTGTCGAGAAGTCGTAGTAGGCAGTTCTTGTCGAGAAGTCATGGTGGAGAGTGTTGGTTGAGATGTAGCAGTGGTGAGTCGTTGAGAAGTTCCCATGGAGAGTGCTTGTTCACATGTTGTTATATTGTTTTGATGGGCTAGACAGCAGATATTGTTGGATTGGGGATGCTGTAATGATTAGAGTGTGCTTTTCGTCAATATATATATAAAGGTAGGAAATTCCTTTTTTTATTTTTATTATTTCAATGTCTTAAACAATAATACCTCTTGGTCACAGGTTCAGTCAACAAAGCATCTGGCTCGTGTTCTTGTATTAGACTGTATTTCTGGTTTCGGTGTGCAATTATAGTATTTCTGTTTTTTTTTTTTTTACTTACTTCAGTATAAATGGTGTTTAAAATATCTGGTCTTATTGAGGAAGAACCGTGCCAGATGTGTACGTTGAATCACACTTCCACACACAGAACAGCTACACTTATGTTTTGTTGTTTCGTAGGTTTTATAGTTGCTGGGGACTTACTTAATTAATTGTGTTAACGAAAATTTCCTTTCTTTCTTGGTTGTTGTTCTATGCAGTCAGATTGCGTACAAATACCAGTCAGGGCCAACCGTTTACGAGACTGCGTAATCGGACAGACAGCGACGAAAATTAAAAGGTATTTGCATTATTTATATAATTAAGCCCCCATGCAACATTTACGAAAATGTTTCTAGTATCTGATAATTTTGAAGCAAACCAGGCATATTGAATCATGACTCGGAGTATTGGTGACGATAATTGATGGTGAATTGTGGAATGAATTTTTGTACAGTCTTCCCGGGTATTAATTTCACGATTCTCCTGTAACAATGCGCTGCAATTTTGCAAGCGCTTTATGAAATTTTTAACTTGCCTGAGAAAGTAAACATCATAAAGTTGCACCAAAGAAGTGCATTTTGGAGGTATGACTTTTACAGACCAAGTTGGGATATTTTCGTCATCTTGAAAAATTGCATCATATATTTCCGGATTCGTTAGCCCTCCCCAAGTGTCAATGAGAAGTAAAAATGTATTCTCCCCGACGTAAGATTTTAAACATTTCCGGGGAAAATCTATGCATAAAACTGTTGTTAATTTTCTGGACTTCGATGATGTTACGATGACGTTCGTATAAGTATTGGCATAGCCATCTATTAATTTGTGAATACGAGGTCCGAAATGACCGGTCGCTTCTTGTAAGCATATGAAGAAATGTGGGAGCAGTTGAAAACAGATTGATATTGGCATCCTGAAACAATAGTATTTTGAATGTTAAACAATATTCGAATGTGTATGTAAATATCTTTTTCTATAATTAAATGTGAATTCATGTATTTTACATCGGCAAAAACATTTTGTACGCAGAAAACACGTATTTACCTGTTTGGTCAGTATTTATCACATAATCCTTATGGTAGTGAGGGATTAAACGGCACGTTAGCCGACGAAAGGTCTCCGCAGACGCCTCTATGTCCTCCATTGACGCCGCTTCTTTTTTCGAAACCAGTTTCATGATCTGGCGTTGCGAAATTCTGTGCTTCTGTTTAAATGCCGTGACCCATCGATCAGACGCTTTGAATTTGAAATCGACGAATTGTGCAGCCGCAGCCAATGCCCATTGCTGTAAACTGCTTGTCGTGACTTGCTGATATTGCTGTCTTGCTTCCACAAAACGGTCGTAGGTTCACGAATCTATCGCCTCAAATTTATCCATTCGCGTACTACCACTTTTAATATCTTTATCCCATTGTGAAAGATATTCTTTTCTCTTCAATTGGGGGCATCCTTTTTTATTTTGCAATGTCGCCAAGGACCGTGTGGGATGCGCTTTGGCAGTATTCACGACTTTGACTTTGTGGGCAATGGGAATCATGTCACTTTAAATCTTTTCGTTGACGGTTTATATTCGTCTGGAGAGGAATCACTTTGTGGCACTTCGAACAGTTCGTCGTTCTTCTCACATTCTTCGCAATCCGCATGAGCGTGATTAATTCCTCTTCAGTTACGAATATTTTTTCACCCAAAAGTTCCAGTGTATAATTATAAAGTTCTCGGGCCAATGACACAGCATCGCGAGAGATTTCTTCCGAAGATGTCGATGTAATTAAATTATTTTCCGTCAACAGCATTTCATAGTACACCACTGCGCCCTTCATTCGTAATTTTGATAGGTCACTATGATAGGATTCTTCAGGAATTTCTTCTCCTATTCCAGATGAGCCAGCATCATCTTCAGTCACCATGTTTAACCTCGGATCGGAATAACACGTTGACATTTGAAACAGGCACGTCTGTTCACGACGCAATCGAAAAATAAACTGCCGTTTACTTCTCACGGTTCGCGCACAGTCCTATGCGCATATGACCCTTACAAAGCGCCTTTAAACCTTGAAACCCCATTAAACGAAATAGAACAACGAGCACGAATATTTTTCAGCGAATTAAAAACTTTACGTTCTTGAGCTAAAATAATGTTTTGAAACTAATGTAGGTTTGAGAAACTATCTGAATAATCGGTAGAATAACAAAAGAAAATGAAACAGGAGGGAAAAAAGTGGTGGAGATGGAATCGAACTCGAGACCTCTGGCGTAAGAGTCCGAGCCCCAACCATTATTATTATTATTATTATTATTATTTAATCTGATTTTGTTCGTTTTGGTTCGTTGTATGTGCTCTATGCGGACGTCGCAAGACACCCGTATCAGTTCGTCGTTGATCCATTAACTCAGTTTTTTATTAAAGAGGGTAGCTAACCCTCTGACCGAACACGCTGAGTTACCGTGCCGGCTAACCCTCCAGGCCAGACGGCGGCTCGGCAACGGACCAACATTTTATACTCATACGCAGACCAACACCGACAACGATAGTTCAGGTATACATGCCGACGTCCCAAGCTGAAGATGAACAGATAGAGAAAGTGTATGAGGCTATTGAAAGGGTAATGCAGTATGTAAAGGGGGACGAAAATCTAATAGTCATGGGCGACTGGAATGCAGTTGTAGGGGAAGGAGTAGAAGAAAAGGTTACAGGAGAATATGGGCTTGGGACAAGGAATGAAAGAGGAGAAAGACTAATTGAGTTCTGTAACACGTTACAGCTAGTAATAGCGAATACCCTGTTCAAGAATCACAAGAGGAGGAGGTATACTTGGAAAAGGCCGGGAGATACGGGAAGATTTCAATTACCTCATGGTCAGACAGAGATTCCGAAATCAGATACTGGATTGTAAGGCGTACCCAGGAGCAGATATAGACTCAGATCACAATATAGTAGTGATGAAGAGCAGGCTGAAGTTCAAGACATTAGTCAGGAAGAATCAATACGCAAAGAAGTGGGATACGGAAGTACTAAGGAATGACAAGATACTTTTGAAGTTCTCTAACGCTGTAGATACAGCAATAAGGAATCGCGCAGTAGGCAGTACAGTTGAAGAGGAATGGACATCTCTAAAAAGGGCTTACAAGAATAATATATAGAAGAATGAAAAAGAAAATTGAGAATGCGCTAGGTGTCGATCAGTTTGGCTTTAGGAAAAGTAAAGGGACGAAAGAGGCAGAGGCAATTCTGACGTTACGGCTAATAATGGAAGCAAGGGTAAAGAAAAATCAAGACACTTTCATAGGATTTGTCGACCTGGAAAAAGGGTTCGACAATATAAAATGGTGCAAGCTGTTCGAGATTCTGAAAAAAGTAGGGGTAAGCTATAGGGAGAGACGGGTCATATACAATATGTACAACAACCAAGAGGGAATAATAAGAGTGGACGATCAAGAACGAAGTGCTCGTATTAAGAAGGGTGTAAGACACTTTTCGCCCCTACTCTTCAATCTGTACATCGAGGAAGCAATGATGGAAATAAAAGAAAGGTTCAGGAGTGGAATTAAAATACAAGGTGAAAGGATATCAATGATACGATTCGCTGATGACATTGCTATCCTGAGTGAAAGTGAAGAAGAATTAAATGATCTGCTGAACGGAATGAACAGTCTAATGAGTACAAAGTATGGTTTGAGAGTAAATCGGAGTAAGACGAAGGTAATGAGAAGTAGTAGAAATTAGAACAGGGAGAAACTTAACATCAGGATTGATGGTCACGAAGTCAATGAAGTTAAGGATTTCTGCTACCTAGGCAGTAAAATAACCAATGACGGACGGAGCAAGGAGGACGTCAAAAGCAGACTGGCTATGGCAAAAAAGGCATTTCTGGCCAAGAGAAGTCTACTAATATCAAATACCGGCCTTAATTTGAGAAGAAATTTCTGAGGATGTACGTCTGGAGTACAGCATTATGGTAGTGAAACATGGACTGTGGGAAAACCGGAACAGAAGAGAATCAAAGCATTTGAGATGTGGTGCTATAGACGAATGTTGAAAATTAGGTGGACTGACAAGGTAAGGAATGAGGAGGTTCTACGCAGAATCGGAGAGGAAAGGAATATGTGGAAAACACTGATAAGGAGAAGGGACAGGATGATAGGACATCTGCTAAGACATGAGGGAATGACTTCCATGGTACTAGAGGGAGCTGTAGAGGGCAAAAACTGTAGAGGAAGACAGAGATTGGAATACATCAAGCAAACAATTGAGGACGTAGGTTGCAAGTGCTACTCTGAGATGAAGAGGTTAGCACAGGAAAGGAATTCGTGGCGGGCCGCATCAAACCAGTCGGTAGACTGACTTTGGATCGATTTTACCACGGTAGTGCGTCCTAATATTTTAACCACGTGAGGTGTTAGGAGTCCTCTTTCACCACACAAAATTTCGAAGAAATCCCCGACCCCACGAACGTGCCGCCTCCTTGTGAGCCACCGAGGGCACAGAGGACAGCGCGACTGCAGGGACTACCTCGCGCACGCCTCCCGCGAGACCCACATTCTCACCACGTATGTCCACACACTACATTCGTAGTGTCCCACCCCAACACACTCATTACTCGTGGAAGACATTCTTACCAAGTCCCGTAAGAGTTCGTGGAATATGTGTGTATCGGACAAGTCCGAATTAACAGACACCATATCTATATAAGTATATAGTTCTGGCAACACCGGCCACGACCTTCTTCTTCTGTGGGGATGCACACATATTCCCCGAACTCCTACGGGACTTGGTAAGAATGTCTTCCACGAGTAATGAGTGTGTTGGGGTGGGACACTACGAATGTAGTGTGTGGACATACGAGGTGAGAATGTGGGTCTCGCGGGAGGTGTGCGCGAGATAGTCCCTACAGTCGCGCTATTGTCTGTACCGTCGATGGCTCAGATGGATAGAGCATCTGCCATATAAGCAGGAGTTACCGGGTTGCAGTCCCGGTCGGGGTACACATATTCGCCTGTCCCCCTTCATATATATCAAAGCCCGTTAGCAGCTGAGGGTATTAATATAATTCTAATTGCGTTCTAGACGGCTGCAGGTCATCAATGTCCCAAAGAACAGACACCATATCCATATAAATATACGAACAAATATACGAACAAATACTGGCTGTATCATTTAAAGTGATTGCAGTGAAGTCACTTTGCGACACCCCCCCCCCCCCCCCTTCCCCACCACTCTGAGTCACAACCCAACGGTTGAGAAACACAGGTTTAGTTCATTGCCAATTCCTTTTTTTTTTTTTGTTATTTAACGGGCTTCTGACAAGCGGTGAACATTACCTGTGTTTCCACCGGTTGGATAGTGTTTATTTGTATTTAGAGCTTGCGTAATTATTGTTTTCAATAGCTTTTGTGAAACGCGAGTTTGTAGTGCATCTTCACATGGCTATTAGCGCTAGCATAGTCTGATTGAATCAGCGGCCAGAAATGTGTTTTTCGGCATAATGCCAGCCACCAAGGCGGGAGGACCAGCAGCGGCAGCGCTATCGGGTTGTTTAGTGCTCAGCATTTGGTTTAGTTCAGTTCCATTTTTTAAAACAAGCGTCTGACAGGAAGTGAACATTAGCTTTGTTTCGATCTGACGGGCCAGTGGATATTAACATTTACAGCTTACATATTTACTACCTGCAGTAGGTTTTGTGAAAGCGGGGTTTCTGATAGCCGTTGATACGTACATCTGTTGTCATCAGAAAAATTAATTCTGTTTTAAGAGTTTGCGGATTTGGCGATATCAGGCTACAGAGATAGCAGATGTTAGTGGCTATTCATTCTTCTCGTTTATATCTTGCATACATCCCAGCTTCAATAGTGCCATAGTCGGGTAATTCTCTCGTTTCCAGGGGCCTGCTTGTTCTTTCTTAGTTAGTCAAGACTGATTTGTTTGTATTTCTTGAGGTTTGATTCCGTGTTTTACAGAGTACAACATTGATAGGAACGCACTTGTTGTGTGGCCACATGTGGAACTGTCCGCTGTCTGTAAGCAGCTGAAAGCTGCACTGGCTATGGTCAACAGGCTTCTAGCTGTCGCTCAAAACAACGGCGACTTCCGGGCACTAGAATCGTGGCCTGCAAGATCTGTGGTGTCATTGCAATCCCTAGGTGACCCGATTGTCGCTGCCCCTTTGGATGTGTAACATCTGACTGGTCTGTCTTCACTCAAAAGCGAGTGGTGGACCGTGGTGGATTCGCATATCTCTGGGCGAAAGGTAGAAGTGGGAAGTGGTTGAACTGTTCATTGAATTTGAAAGTAAAATTTTGTCGATTTTGTCTGACTAAAAAGCCTAAGAGGTTTTCGTCTTACGAAAAATCAGTAAGCGTTTCGAAATCATCTATTCAATCACACGGTGAATTTAGTGGTATCTAAACGGAAAATGACAGAGAGATGGCTGAAACGTCGAATTCGGTCATCCGAATTGTTTCATTGCGGAGGATCGTAATAGTGTCCCTCCTTTCCACCATCATACGTACTTCGAAATACATTAAATGTACTGGCGTTTGCGAATAAAGAGGGCCATCAGTTGTATAATGGAATGAAGACAATTAAAATTTGTGCCGGACCAGGAGTCGAACCCGAATTTCCCGCTTATCGCGAGCGGTCCGACTACGACTCACGGCAAGACCCTAACTTTCATGTGTCGTCAACCATGTGTCTACAATCTGCAGTTGTACAGTCATTATGTTTATTCCCGTACAGGGGCGAAAGTTTATTTGACAGTCGCTGGCCCGGTGTCGGCGGATAAATACGATGTTGCAGTGCCTGTGTTGTTCAGAATCGACGCGTAGTCTATCCGTCGTCCATTTGAACAACATAAGCAATGCAATATCGTATCGAATTTCTAAATAGTGGATACTGAGATAACTGATCGCGGACTAGACAAACAATCACGGCCGTTTTGTAGTGGAAAGGCATTCAGAACCAGTTGGGATACCTGTACGATTCTATAGATAAATGTGAAAGAACTTTCCCCCTTCTAGCAGCACTTTGTCATAGGTCGCTGGTTGTTCCAGGGTACGTAGCGACTGAAAAAGTTCATATCATTCCCGTTTTCAAGAAGGGTCGCAGAACAGTTGCCGATAATTTTAGGCCTATATTGTTGACGTCAATCTGTTGTTGAATTATGGACCATGTGTTATGCTCATATACTATGACGTTTTTAGAGAAGGAAAATCTCGTCTATAAAAATCAACATGGATTCCTCAAACAGAAGTCTTGAGAAAATAAGCTTGCTTTGCTCCTCCATGAGATCCATAGCTCTACAAACAACAGCGCTCGGGTTGGTGGAGTGTCCCTCGACTTCAGTAAGGCATTTGATACTGTTATGCACTGCCGTTTCGTGAGCAAAAAGAAAAGGAACTGCTAGCTTACCGAGGATCGGGCCAGATTTGCGACTGGTTCAAATGGTTCTGAGCACTATGCGACTTAACTTCTGAGGTCATCAGTCGCCTAGAACTTAGAACTAATGAAACCTAACTAACCTAAGGACATCACACACATCCATGCCCGAGGCAGGATTCGAACCTGCGACCGTAGCGGTCGCTCGGCTCCAGACTGAAGAGCCCAGAACCGCACGGCCACTCCGGCCGGCTTTGCGACTGGATGCAACACTTTTTTGCAGACAGAATTTAACAGGTTTCTCTTAAAGGAGCAGATTGGGGTAATTTATGGGGTACCCGAAGGAAGTATGATAGGACCATTAGTGTTTACAACGCCTGAAAATGTTGTAGAAGTACACGTCGAAAGCTCTTTAATACTGTCCGCAAATGATGTGGTTTTCTATAAGCGACCAACGAAAATTACAGAAGGCCCCAGAACGTAAAAAAAAGAAACATACTGCGCATAGATAAGAAACAAAATCCACTACTGTACAACTACACTTGGTGACCAATTCCCGGAAACAGTAGGGACCTTTATGTAAACAGGAGTATCTATCTGCAGCGACCTCGAGTGTAAAGACCACGTAAAACATATAAGCACATGCCAGGAAAAGTAATTTAATTAGTCCAGTTAAGAACTGGCTTACAAGGTGCTTGTTTGAGTGATACTAGAGTGCTGTTCATCAAACTGGGAGCCTTACCAGGTAGGACTGATAGAAGAGAAAAGATCGAATGAAGCGCGGCGCTTTTCTTCACAGGGTCGTTTATTGGTGCTAGAGCGTTACAGAGATGCTCAACAAATTCCAGCGATAGACGCCACAGGAAAGGTGTAGTGCACCACAGAGAGGTTTGCTATTTAAATTTCGAGAGAATACTTTCGGGGAAGTGTCGGTAAAACACACAACTTCCTTCCACTTGCATCTCACGAAATAACGAGAAAATTCGATAAGCATCGCTAAATTCACTTAGTTTGCTATTGGGATGGGCTTTATGGCACTATATTCCACCAAGGACTAGTATCTTTGGAGATGGCTAAGGTTTTGATGGAGTGCATCAGACCTGTCTGTGTCGGTACGTGTATACTGGACCATTCCGAAATTCAGATGTACGACTTCCGCATGAAGTCTGCGAAAGCGAACTTCGCCGATGAAAGAACAGTTTTGTCTACTGGGTAGAAAGCTGCAATGCGTATGAATTAAGAGGGTATCATTTCAATGTGTTCGGCAGCTCGGAATATGTCCCTAGTGATGCAAGTGGTATTACACCTCAAAACCACAAAATCTTCTGCCTAATGAAAGACGAGATTGTGAAATTTATGCAGTGCACACCGAAAATTTACATATACTGTAAAGACACAGGTGCCACTGAAAGATGGGCTAAGGATGTCGAGAGCGGATAAGTCACTCTCTCACTTATTTTAATATTCAAGGCTTCTCTTTAATGTTGTTATTACACCCTAGACGTCATTTTTGTGAGATGACAGGAAATTATCAACATGAGCAGGCACTGACAGGAGCTTGAGCATTGTTAATGCATGTAGGATATTTATGGTAGCTCTCCTTCGAATAGTACTTTCTGGAGTTGATACCAAGCAGGAAGATTGGTTATTTAACAGCAAATCTTGCAGTGGACATTTGGAACGCTGGTCCCAAGAATTTTTGGCAGCGAGGTGCAGACAATGTTTTCGGCCAAAGAGGTGAAAAACTGCCTACATGGACCTACCTTCCTGGCGTTTGTGCCCACGGCATCGCTTTGGATGCAGGAGAAAAGTGGGTCGCCTATCCAAGATGTTTTGACAGTGTCGTAAACGCCCATTGTGTAAAGGGATGGCGGCCATAAAAATCCATGAGCTCCCATGTTCAACCTGGACCACAAGTTATCGATGGAGCCGTCATGTGATGCCGTCGTTCTGTTGCTGAGTTTTTTTGGAAGCCCCAGGCCTTCGGAAGAATTTTAGGATGCAACAAAACATTTATGACGACTTTGAAATGGTCTGTGCTGGAACAGAAAAGCACTTCTCTTAGTTTTGTCAAGGCCCATGGTCGGACATGCTGTAACGTTTGATCCGACCAGATAATGATCTCTGTGATAAATGTATTGTTTATATCTGGCGTAAATGGAAACTCAGAACACACTGCCCCAGGTGGCCATGGGAAAAACGATTCGGTAACGTAACATCTTCTCTTCCTTGCGACGGAATTTACAAGTCAACTTCTCTAGCAGGGAAAAAAATGTTATTAACTTTGGCTAGGATTGGCTGCAGGGTAGAGCAGATGACTAAGAGAGAAGACATGGTGCTCGTGAAGTCTTGTGCTAGGCACGAAACACTTGTGGGGTTGACGGTGTGCGTGCTTTTTTCGACTTTACCGAGGTTTGATGGAAAGATAGGTACGGAAATGTGGGACTGCTGATTCAGACTCCAGTCCGGAGAGGAGATTTTGGTCTTGATTCTTGCTATGAGTGGGTTATTCTTGGGACACTCATCCTGAGTGTGACTTCGCACTAACATTGGTCTAGGCTGGGTAGCCTGTGGTGAAGTCTTACCTATACCAACAGTTTAGACCCCAGTCATCTCAGACAACTCGCTGTGTCGAGGGAAATCTTATTCGTATTAAGTCTGCTGTCTAGAAGTTTGATCTTCTTCTGCGCACTGCCATATGAGTTAGTCAAATTGGTCCATGATATAAACGTCAAACAGAAATTTCAAATGCTGGAATCTGCCGAGATTTCAGGACTACATCAGAGAGTAATTGCAATTTGTCTAAAGATCGCCCACCTGTTACTTTTCATACTTTGAGCCCGCAGAAAGGAATTACAGGCGCCGCACTTCGCTACTCTACAGACGCTAGCACCATAACCGTCATCTGAGACCATGCTCCGGCTTGTTAGGGCAAACAAAATCACTCTCTCAATCATTGTTCTCAGCTGCACCAACGTAGTATGATTTCAGTGTGGAATGAATTCACCAAAGTCTAGTTGGTGTTAGATGGTTTCAGATAGTGTTGTCCATGTTTTGAGGCAGAGTAATCAGATTAAACAGGTAAACCTTACTCTTTGCCAACAAAACAAAACCCAGTGGAGTGCTAATTATTTGTGATTTCCAACTGTGTTGCCCACGGTAGATGATTTATTTGTCTACTCGCCTATTTGTCCTATTTTACAGTCAATATACCTTTGCCATTCTTTTTTTTTTGTAAAAGATGAATCCCGAGTTTATATACTAATCATCCATCAATAACTGACTACAATAATGATATGTGCACCATTTCATTAAATTATTTCAGCATTAAAGCTTTATTTAATATTCTAATAAAAATGATAACCTCAAATGCAGGCTAGCAACGATAACGACTTTCAGGGGGCAGAATCAGTTTAGCAGACACATGGCCAGGTAGACGTGTGGAGGGCTTACAGTGTAAAGTGACTACTGTGACATCATAAACTTACAGTAGCCCGTAGCCTTTCAGATCAAACCAAAAGACTAGTACAGTCTTGCAGTGTACATTATCCTACCTTTAAAGCTGTAATGGTTGAAGATTACAGTAGGTACCTACTAGAGAACATTGGCGGTGATCCGTCACGACCCTTGTAATTGCTGTGCCATCTACTCTTCCGATTCTGAGGACCCAAGGTAATTACTGCACTGCAGCTGAAAGTCAGTCTGTCGCATCAAGATGACAGATCATCTACAACAGTGGTATAACCACACTATTCACTAGGATGATTGTAAGAGGGTGGATATATTTATACTGTATGTGTAAGTGGAATACTGAAATGAACTATGTCACATGTTCTGTGGTGAACATGAGGGTGTTATTCTGTGCAACGGATTAATCTGAGATGTACCCTTTACTCTGACGCTCCTGCAAGATGATATTTCCAGTCCCACACCAATACAGAAGTCAGACAGGCGCCCCTAAACTTCTAAAGAGAAATGCCTGAAAAACTTTCAGCAATAAATATCTTCTGGAGTCATCCACTGTACGTAAATGACACAAAAATTCACAAAATTTCTTACATAACTAGTGGGATACTTGGGTACTGGAGTAGTGCTAGTTAGTGTAAGGAAAATATGAAACTAACGAAAATTATTATGTTTTTGCAAATATTCTGAGAAATCACAATGGCACATTTAGTTATGAACTGAACAAGTTATTTCCGGATTCTTTTCGGAATGTGAAGTTACCTCTTAAGGATAGGATTCGCTAACGAAATTTATATACAAAGTTGAAGATTGTTATTGACTTGGCAAATTGGCTGAGAGCTGCACCTACTCAAATTGAATAATTATCCTTTACAATGTTTCTAGGTACGGTCGAGGCTGTCGCGTGTGAAATGCAGTGAAGTGTACTGTTGTGGAGGAAATATGCAGCTCGCAAGAGCTGTAGTGCACAATACCGTAAGCTGCGATGACTGCTGTCTGCGCCGCTCGCTGCTGACAAATAAGATAACTCTCGTTCTATCTGGATTGACCTCCGCCAGTCAAACTCTCCCTACGCCTTGATGAAGTCAAGGACTCCTATTCGCCCCTACTCTAACTATTGGCGTGGTACACCGGTCAGATAACCAGTTCACCGCAATGCCACTCAAATATTCGCTCGCAGGAATTTAACTATAGCTCTGTCCTTTCACACCGTACGATAAATGTGGTGGCCAACACAGTGAACAATGCTTAATTGCAAGGACTCAATATAGGGTCGCACTCCGATTCGCTATTGATAGAGGTGCTCTCCCGATGAAGTACTGAGGGGAGCCTTATTCCTCGCTTTTCGAGTACACGTACGAGTGCACACGCTCTCGTTACGTGTTCTCAGTCCAAGAGCGACATACAGAACGACCACTCTTCATGCCAGACGTGAAGGGGTGTATCTTTTGGTCTCTTCCATTACTCCTTCAGCTCAAGGAATAACGTCTGTCAATCAGCATTGCTCTTCTAAAACGGGAGAATGACGTTTCATTTAAGGCGACGAATCCGGAAATATGTAGCATCGGCATTTGGCGTTTGCTGTCTCCCTGTGAAAACTTCTGAAACTGCGTGCTATGTTTGTAAATAATTCGTAGGCTGGGCGCTCCCACACAATGCAGTGGAATTTGCTTTTAAGCCGAACATGGGGTCGTTCTCCCTTTCACTCGGGCAAATGCTGTCTGCTCTATGGGCGGTCGCCGGCCGACGTAGATAGGTTGACTCGTCCTCTGAAGGGACCAGCCTCCTGGCGTGCAGTTTGCCTCTCCTGACCTGAAAGCTTTTGTGACCATTGTGTCTTGAAAGTATGTGTGTATGCCAGCCTCGAGTATTTCAACCTTGGTGCGCATTTGCGATTTACTTGTTATTTGCATATCGTCTACATGAATTCATACAACATTGACTTTATCTTATCGAGTTTGGCTTCGAAAGAAGCGTCTTGATGTGCGGAATATGAATGTGAGGGAGGAATATGTAAGCAATGAAGGTCAGGAGACCACGATGTCTTACAATGTGAGTGTATGCGTATGTATATACAGGATGGTCAGTAACAGTCTGAATGCTTGTAGGGGTGTCGTACGGTAGGCAGTGCTGAGAAATAGTTGTTAAGGAAAAAATTCATTACGTTGCCCCGTTTCTGGGTTAATTAGCTCTGAAGTTAGTCAGTCAGGCCTAGCAGAGATGGTGTCGCGTGTTCTTTGTATGGTTTTTTAAAACCACACAAAAATGAATATGGGACGGTAATAGAGCTCAAACCCAAGTCAAAGCCTGAGCTATCGTGTGGGTTATCGTTTAAGCTATGAGAACAGCTGGTAATGGTCGTGTGTAATGGGGTGCTTGAATTTACGCGACCAAAGGCCTGATCGACTAAATTCTGTGCTAATTAACTCGGAAACGGAGCAACATATAGAATTTTTTTCTTGATAATTAATTCTCTGGACAGCCTACCCTTTGCCATTCTTCAGACTTTTCAGACTGTTTTGATCACCCTGTATACTGCATACTATGCACATGACTATGTGACTGCAGTTTGCTCTTCACCCGCTGCTAGTTTTACCAACAAGTTTCATTTCCTCCCATTGTATAGCGTATGCTGTATAAATGTATGTAAATAACAAGTGAGAAATGTAGTAGTATCTCTGTCATGTAACTGTATTTGCATAAAGGTTTTTCTTTTGAAGTACAAAAAGTGTACTGTATAACTGACAATATGCATAGTAAAGAGAATTATTGTTAATGAAGCAGGTTTTTGGGTATACGCTTGTTATCTCCTCTCGCTACGGAGTGCAAACCTCAGATTATGAAACGTAGTTGGATTTATATTACGATTTAGATGGGGGTGGAGCGGGTAAGGGGCAGCAAAGGGAACTTAATTCATGTGATTCCTCGGAGGAATGACCTCCTCTTAGATCGATAGCTTGGCTATAACTCTCATAATGGTTCGGTGACCTTCATGTTCCCGCCTCTTTTAAAACACTTATTTGACCAGGAGGGGTGGCATCGTTCTCTCGGCTGGTGGATAGCTGACCTTCATTTGCCCGCTAATTTTAGGTCATACAGTTACCCAAGAGAATGCGGCGGCATTAGCGGCATCTCCCACGCAACTGGCTGAGATGCAGAGACTCTTATAACAATCCCTTTCAATCACGTCCCTTTAAATCATGTCCGTTTCATTATATAACCGGCACTGATAATCTACTGACTATCGCCCTGTTGTTTGCAAGTATTTTCCAAGTTTATCTTGGAATTGGTATTTAATCCTTCAGAATAGTGTCTGGTGACGACGCACCGTCTAATCTATGTTAGCCTTTCGTAGTGTTATCTTAATCAGCCTCCAGCTATCAGAAGATTATAATACCAAGATGCATATCACACGAAATAAAACCTGTCCGTACGACAGCTTACTGTGGGATATTGCATGGGGGCTTAATTATATAAATATGAAATGCAAATACTTTTAATTTTTAGTAGCTGTATGTCCGATTACGAAGTGTCGTAAACGGTTGGCCCTGACTAGTTTTAGTGCGCAATCTGACTGCATAGAACTACAACAAGGAATGAAAGAAAATTTCGGTTAATACAATTAATTAATTAAGTCCCCAGCAACTATAAAACCTACGAAACCAAAACACAAGTGTAATTGTTCTGTGTGTGGAAGTGTGATTCAACGTACACATCTGGCACGGTTCTTCGTCAATAAGACAAGATATTTTGAACACCATTTATACTGAAGCAATTAAAAAAAATAGAAATACTATAATTGCGTAAGGAAACCAGAATTACACTCTAATACAAGAACACAAGCCAGATGCTTTGTTGACTAAACCTGTAATGACGCATTATTTAAGACATTGAAATAATAAAAAAAAGGGGAATTTTTTTACCTTCTTATATATTGACGAAAAGCGCTCTGGTCATTACAATATCTCCATTCGAACAACATCTGCTGTCTAGCCCATCAAACGACTGCATAAAACATGGAACAAGCACTCCCTACTACAACATCTCAACACCGACTCACTACTGCCACATCTCGATAAGCACTCTCCACCACGCTTTTCAAAACTTTTTCTCTCCGTAAGGTTCTCTTCTGTCATGAGCGATGACTTTACAACACATATTCCCAACGTAATAGGTACATTTCAGTAGTGGTGTTAACTATTATCAAAAGGATAAAGTTAATTATTGTTAACAGGCCATGAAGCCGCAGTTTATCGAAGATTATAAAAGTGAATTGTAACCTTCTGCTAATGGCCAGGCTCTGAACATGCCATCATTACTCGTCTGCAAGAAACTTTCGAACGAGAACTCCTTACGGACTTCCGAAGTGTTGACAGTGGTAGTCGGTACTTACCAGCAGTAAGGAACAGTTATCACCTGGCAGTATCGGGCAGTTTCCTCGAAGAAAATTGTGCATACACAAAATGTGATACGAAAAGAGACCCGAGAACTATATGTTAAACATATATATGCCATGGAAACCTTAAGAGTTACTCTTCTACTCTTTTTTTGACTCTTGTTTAAATTTGTTGAAGGAAAAAACCATATCATACTTATTTTTACTCGTAAATGCGGGATGCCGAGTGAAGCAGCATACTGAAATATATTTAAAGGTGTCTATGTGTGTTTTACAAAGAAAATAAACTGAGAAAAGCGGCATAGAAATTCTCAGTAAGTGGCGATTGAATCCATAAATGTTACAAAGATGGATGTATCTGTGTGTGTGTGAGAAAGAGATTGTGTGTGTGTGTGTGTGTGTGTGTGTGTGTGTGTGTGTGTGTTTGTGTGTGTGTGTGGTCCACCTCTCCTTCTAAACCAATGGACCCATTTCAATGAAACTTGGTGCACATTTCCCTTACTGACCGGCAACAATCGGTGTGTGTTAGATCCACGAACCATCTATCTTAGTTCAGGAGATATGACGTCATAAACACTGAAATGCATGAAACACAGCTCCATCATAAATGACTTTTGGATTTATTACTTCTTTTCTACTGACACTGACTCTATTCGCAACATATTTGTCTAACACCATATACATTTGCCGCTGATTGTATTTACTGAAATATAGCTTTGTACGCCACATAATTCAAGAGAAATGACTTCGCGAACACTGAGAAATGTCAAAAATGCATGAGGTTTTAGCACGTCTATTCTTTACTATTAAGACGCTCCTACAGCCGAGACAACGTAAGGAAATCCCTGACATCTGTCAGCGCTTTTGAGAAGTTTCAACTAGGGAAGGAAAACGGCTGTAGGCGAGAGCGATAGCTGTCTATGGAGCCACGAAGAGGAACTACCACAGAGACATTTACAAAATCTCTTTGTACATATGCGAAGCAGCTGCACCTAGCGAGCAGAAAGTGTCTAGGATCATGTTTCTTAATTTGGCTACTGTAATTATACATTTGTACACGACGCATACTTCTTTGCACAACTGTTTCATACTTTCAAAAGGTGTTTCCCCGAATATACGGAAATAAATTTTTTCTGTTAAGTACTGCATTACAAATGCAATAAATTTTTTGTTTTTGTTTCTAATAGAAAACTGACAAAATGAATATCCGAACAATGGCGGGTTCGGCAGCTTGCTTCCAGGGAGGTCACAATTCTCGAAACAGCCTGCCACATATTCACCATCTGTTAAAGCACCACACTAAAAAGACAAACGCGACCAACTATGCGCCTAGCAGAGGATGAACGAGCAGCACTGTGAGTGAAAATGCTTTAGGATTTTCGCTGCCGGTACAAAGGCTATTGTAAGCAATTGTTCCTCGAGTACAGTCCTGTCAGGTAAAGGACTAAGGACTTGATACAAAAGCGACGGCCGGATGGACCCAAAGTCTGATGTTTTGTGTTTAGTATGTCTCGTTATTGTCTGTTTTTTTTATTGCTTCATATATACACAATCTGACACCCATATGTAATGACGAATCGTCCACTAGATGTCACGATAAATCTGGCCCGCCAGTGTAAAAGGAGACGGGAAGCACTTTGTTGTCAGTACAGAAACAATAAAGGCGGAATGAGTGGCCAGGAGAACTCACTCGTCGAAAGTGGACCACTCATTAGGTATTACATGGGTTGCGAATCCACTAGCTACTTTTCAAACCCTGCAAAACTGTCCAAGCTGACTGTTGGTGACGTGACTGTGTTGTGGAAACGCAAAGGAACAATCACAGTGACATCAAGATCTGGTAGACCTGATGTACTGACGGGCTGTCGAAGGTGGTTGTAAAAAATCGGATATAATAAGCGGAAGGAATCACTTATCACTCCACAAATGCTACCACCAGTCCAGCTAATACAATGACTGTGCATAGAGAGGTAAAAACAATAGGTTATAGTGATCGAGTATCAGCTCATAAGCATGTAGTCGCTACTAAGCAACGTTGAGATGGTGTGAGGAGCGAAGCCACTGGACAGTAGCTGACTGGAAACAAGTGATTTTCAGTGATGACTCACACTAGAAACCGCGGTTATCCGATGAAAGGGTTTGTGTTTGGTGAATGCGTAGAGAACGTTACCTGCAATTATGTGTGGTACCAGAAGTGAAGTAGGGAGAAGGTCGTGTTACTGCATGTGGAAGTTTTCCGTGGTTAGAGTGTGGCCCTCTTAGCACGCTTAAGAAAAGGCTAGATGCGTAAAGATGTGAACACATTTTACAGCTCTTTCCATTGCGTATAGTAGAGGAACAGTTCGGAGACGATGGCTGTTAGTATCAGCGTTACAACGCGGCCTGTTGTAAGTAGCCTGTTTGTATGTTGGCAGCGCTATAGACTATGTTAATATGGCTGACAGCACTTTGCGGCCTCGTCAAGAGATTCTGTGGTTGGACGGACTAGCAATTAGTGGATAGAGAAGTGTATGGAAAGATTTTTTCGGTGGAGACTGTGTGTTGGTAGAATGTGCTTTGTAAAACTGAAGAGAAACAAGCGCCGTATCGTTGGCGAGATACACAGGTGACCGAGTGTGTCGTGACTGCTAGTAGCGCCACGCCACAACTTGTCTGCTCGTAGCGGACAAGTAATGCACCATAATTAAGTATGAAATTAAAATTAAAAATTGTCATTCTAACTTTGGCAACATATATTTTAATGTAACAACACTTTAAATGTCAAGTCTCGAAGTAATTAAATTAATAGTTTTCAATAAAATAAAATTTTAAGAAAAAAATAAGTGATGCTAAATAATAAAGCTAGAAAGCTAGAATTTGGTCGGAATGTGCCTATGGAGATCATAAATAAGTGGTGCAAGTTTCAAAATAATAGAATAAAAATTACAGTCAGATTCCACGTTTCTAAGAAAAATTGAAAGCGTTGAATATTAGAAGCGTAAACATTTCTATGATGCTTCAGGTCAACCTAAAAACAATAACGCAGAGACCACGTTAAGCTACCTCTTATAGTTTTTGAGTAATGTAATGAAAACCAAATTTGTAACTAAAATATACCCATTTGTACGAGATTAAGTACCTTTAATCTTAATGGTAGAAAATTTTGGTTACAGCATTAATAAAACCTACTAAATAACAGAGATGTAACAAATTTTAGAATTGTGGTGTTAATATCAACCAATACAAGGTCTATTGAATTTATAGTTGAGAGGTAACGATGTACCGTTAGTTCCATTATAAAAACTCTAGAAGGCAAAGTTTTTATTCAAGCGAGCTGAAACTTTTTCTATGATTTCAAACAGCTTACCAGAATGCAGATAAAAATTAAGACGATTCTAAATCAATTCATAACTTTGCCATTAAAGATTATATGTCAGAGAAAGCGGTCGTTAACAGGCTACTGCCGTGTTCATAACAGGTCACAGCATATGTTCCCCTAGCTGTCCGCTGCGGCACATCAATAAATACAGCCCGAGAGGCAGAAAAAAGTTTCACTTCGCTCTCAGCCACTGTAGGATCCGCGTCTGTTAAACGTCGGATTGCGCTCGGTCTCGTATGATGTCAGAGACGGACTGTGACAAAACGTGTATTTTCTGTAATAACTGACAGTGAACTCTCGAGGACTGTACACCGTCCTGGATCTGTTACATTTTGCTAAAGTAACTGTTAGTGTGCCGTCCGTGATAATTACAAAATCCGCGAGGCAAGTGGTGATTATTATTTCCACTTTTGTGATGAGCATTTATTTCGAAGATTTATTTGACTATTAGCAGTCAGCGCGAAAGTCAGTTGGTAGGAACGTACCATAGAGGTCGCCTCTGAACTACTAGTTGTGTTGTTTAGAATAGAGAAATTTACTGTCAGTTGAATATGGTGATTTTCAAAGTGTTGGGCGAGAGATACTTTACTAAATATATGTATGAACTAGAAAAATGTACCTTCATTTTTAATCATAGTCCTGATCCCGCTAAGTAGAAAGAGAATAGAAACATTTCCTTAAGTGGACTGGATCAGAAGGTGGCCGTGCAAACTGGTCAGTATGTTCTCCATCGTTTTCTGTCAAACTACAGGCTCACGTGAGAAAGACGGCGAACTATCAACATAAACCAACAACAATCGTCAGATTTTACTCGCCGCCCCACAACATGTTGTTGGTAATGTTTCAGTAGTGGAAATATTCAGAACTATATAATTTTTGGAACTGGAAGTCTAAATGCGTTGTTTGCTTTTCAACAAAAATCTTTCTTTTCCTGACCATATGCCTCCTAATAGTTAGACTCTATAGTAGTTATAATCTCTTTATTTCGCTGGCTTTAGTTGCTGCTTGCTTTCCTGATTGTAATGAGTGAAGGGAATTAAAAGAGCTGGAGGTGGTTTCATATTTCTTTAATTTAAGATTTTTTGGATTTGTATTATTGTTAGGATTTCTTGCAATTCAGAGACATTCTATTGTGTTAATTATTAGAAGTCATGTTGTCAATGTATAGCAGTCAGATTGCGCTGGGCTTGTATATGTGTGTAATGAATGAATAGGTTAGGCTTCAGTTGTCTTTGTCAGGGAGAATTCTGTACGTCATTGTTTAAATGATATAAATAATTAAAGAGCTAATTTCACCTGTCGACCCTTAGCCGAGGATACTTCACCGGAATCTTCTGATTTCCTTGTAGTTTGAATAATTAACGCATGATTAGAAATTAGTTATCTTTTACTGCTAGCGTGTAATTGTATGTATGGAATTTCCTTTGTAGTTGTAGTTCCTTACAGTTGTACTGTATTGTCATGAGCAAAGTAGTTGAGGAATGCGTGTGGATTTACACTAAGTATCTCGCAGTCGCTTTTGCAACTAATTAGCAATTTATTATTTTCAGTGCTATTTTAGTGTCCTTACTTTCACTTTGCTAATTTTTTTTGTGTTATTGAACAAAATAGTGTGATAATCATGGCCAGAGAAAACGTAACACAAAGCTGCAAAGCAAATTGAAAAATGACAGTGACGATGAGCGTAGCTTGTTAGCTCCACCTAGTAACGAACTGACGACTGTTCAAGACAATAATAATAGTGCATAGGGACATGGACCAGACAGTAAATAACGGTGTAAAAATTGAAACAATCAGTGAACATGGAACTATTGTCGATCGATCGGTCGGTAACACTTCGCCTCAGGAATTCGAAATAAGAGAACCAAATCTTGTAAATACCGTAGATTCAGGTTTTGCATCAGTACACTTTTCTCAACAAAGTCAAGACGCATTCCCTGCTTTTCAAAATACGAATATTGCCGGTACAAACGCACAACACAGAGGAACATGTTTCTGTCACTAATGCATTGTGACTATAATTAATTTTAAAATTTGATCAAACAGAGAAACAAACACAGCAACAACTTCAAAGGTTAGACACAATGGAACAAAATTAGAAACAAACACAGCAATAACTTCAAATGTTAGATATAACTGACGAAATTAAACAAAACTTGAACAAACACATGAATATGTAACCGCTGTGATACACAAAATCGAATCGAAATATCAATACATTTCTGAAGACGTAAAAACACAAATTTGTAAGCATTTTCAGCCTATTTTTTGGAGACATGAAAACACATTACAGACCTATGAACCAGCGATAAAAGAACTGCAGATCTCTGTACATGAAAATCATACCTTGCAGGCTAAAACGGACTCTGTTGCATCTACCGATACGGTCGTGCGACTTGTAAATAATCAGGAAAACTTAAAGGATACAGTAGATACGATTACGACACGAACTGACAATGTAAAACTTGGGTCAGAAAAACACAAGGAGGAAATCAGCACCTTATCGGAAAAAGTGGCCGAACTTTCGGATCAGTGAACAAATTTATATACGAAGGTATATGATGATTTGAATGATACAAGATCGGTAGCCTTTACTGACACAGAGGTGTACGATGAAATTAGGAAATTTAAACAGAGTTAGTAACAAATTAATAAACAGCACAAAAGAGAAATACGATATGTACAACATCGGTTGGCACAGGTGATACAAATATTACTTACATCAGAGGATGCTCGCGCTCCGACACTGGAAGAGGGAGTTAGAAATACGGAAAAGTCACACAGTAATAATACATTGTACTTCCGAGATATTGAAAGGAGTCGGCGGGGTGCACCGAGCCTTGAGATGGAACCGCCGACACAACGTAACAATGACCGATTTGCGACTCGGCGACACGATGACTTTGACTAAGATCTTCATCACAATGCGTAAATTTTTAAATCATTCAATAATTCTAGAAATGACATACAACCACAAGCTTGGCTTCTTCAATTTTCTCATTGTTTTCCTCCTTATTGGTCATTAGAGTATACACAATAATTTGTATGTGGCTATTTAGAAAAGGAACCAGCTGTAAGAATGCAGTCGATTATTCGCAACTGTCACAGTGAAGGAGATTCTTATCATGCCTTCCCTTCAGCGTACTGGTCTCAGGCTACTCAAGATCGAGTAAAACACAGTATTATAATGATGAAACATTTCGAACAGTCTGAATTATCCAGCCCTGTAAAATATGTTAAAGATATGTTCACAAGAATCAGTATTTATCAAATTCGTACGGCCCCTCGGAACTTATTCGCATTTGCTTGATTAAATTGCCTAAACACTTAAGACATATTACTTTGGCTGGAGGTTGTAAAGATGATTTCGAAGCTTTTGAGGGACTTTTGCAAGAACTGGAAATCGACACGGACATTCGCTAGGTGCGGAAACAGGAAAACAGCAACAATTACAGATCACATCCATCTCAATTTCGTGACGACAGAAACAATAACCATACACGACAAGGCTACCGTTATGACACAAATAGTGACCAACACAGACACCACCCGTATGACAACCATTATCAGAATATCAATGACATTGTTAAGCAGGACCTTTCTACATCTTACAATCACATTCCAGAGTTCTTACTCACAAAACAGGAACGATTAAACGATTTCAGTACAAATTTCGTGTTCGTGAGTGTACAGAATTTTGCGTCAGGCCATATGTAATTCCGGCAAATTATAGGGACCGAGTTAGAACGGAAGTACAATCTACGCTTGACGAGGGCATTATTGAACCAGCGTTAAGCTCTTACAATAGTCCATTACATGTTGAGAAGAAAGACGGATCGATCAGGCTTGTCTTAGATTCCAGACAAATAAATACCATAATCATTCCTGGAACACAGAGGCTGCAAACGTTGGAAGAACTTCTTCAAAATTTCAATGGCGTCAAAGTGTTGTCTTCTATTGATATCTGACCGAGCTTTTATCAAATTGCACTTCATCCAGTATGTAGAGAATACACGGCTTTTTTTGTTTCGGCGTTTGTTGTCCATTTCGGAAACTTCCTTTTGGTTTGAACATGTCTTCGGCAGCTTTCATTCATGGGCTAAATTCCATATTACCTGAGTTCTAAAAACGACACATAACCTCCCTCGTACGTGGATGATATTTTAATAGCAGAGGCGTCTTGGGAACAACATAATCGTATCCTCATCAGTTTGTTATGTGTTTTTGTTGAATCTGGAATTACAGTTAACTCGCAAAAATTTGAATTCGGTAGGACAAAGGTGAAGTTTTGGGGCACATTATTTCTTCTGAGGGCATTGAGCCGGATCCTGAAAAGTTGGAAGCTATCAGAGCTATTCCTGTTCCTTCCACAAAAAGACAAGTTCGCAGTTTTCTAGGTCTCGTGAATTTCTACCGTCGTTTCCTCAATATGTAAATTCTAGTAACTCCAAAACTTTGTTCCCTCGCTGTCAAAAATAGTATTTGGAACTGGGACGAACAGGTTCAGTTGGAATTTGATTCTTTGGAAGAAGCGCTACTTAACGCGCCAATCTTAGCTTACCCACATCTGTCACAGGACTACTGTCTTGGTACGGATTCCTCTCAAGTTGGTCTTGGTGCCAATATATTTCAAGAAGCTATAGAAAATGACATTACTGTTCAGAAAATCATCACTTTTGCTAGCCACGTGCTAACAAAATTTGTCACTGAATAGGTAGCTTCAGTTGTCCTTTCGGCATTTGACAAATTTAGTTTCTTTCAAGCAAACATGTAAACGTTTATAGTGATCATCGAGCATTGCAATTTCTTACGTCTTCAAAATTAAATCATGACAGGTTGAAACGTTGGGCATTTTTTCTGCAAGAATTCCGCTTCACAATACTCTACATTCCTAGCTCGGAAAACGCTGTTGCGGACGCATTTTCACGTGTACCGGCTGCCCTTGAGAAAAGCAACACAGAAGCTAACCATGAGAAAAATTTCAGTATTCTTTACATTCAAAAAGTAGCTTTTGAGAACTTCGTCACTGCGTCTTTAAAGGACATTGCTGTGAGTAAGACAAGGATCCGATTTGGGAAGGTATTAAAAGTAAATGACATGAAAAGACAGACACGCAGATACGTCATTGCTATCTGGTTAGAAATAACACACTCTTCAAACGTTGCACGGTTGATGACAAGCTATGAGTACTTTCTATTCCTGACGATTTTGTTGATAAACTCATCTGATGCATTCATTTCAGCTACGCACATTCTGGTCTACGAAAATGTTATCATACTCTTCAGACGACTTTTTCTTTTAACAACATGGAAAAGAGTATCAGGAGAGTTTTGTCTATTTGCAAATTTGTCAAGAAGCTAAACCGTCTACCGTCTCACATCGTGCTCCACTGTTTCCTATTATTCCTACTAGATTGAAAGAATTAGCTGCTGTTGATCTTCTGGGACCCCTTTTTAAAACATTGAATGGATTTTCGTACGTCATGCTCGCTGTTCAACTTCATTTAAATTTGTTCCTTTTACACCGTTACGCAAAGCCAATGGACGTTCTGTATCCAACGCTTTTGTTAAAAATTTCTTACGTGACAAGGTCATTTCAGATAAAGGACCACAACTCAGACCTGCTACTTCCTCACGCATACTTCGGAATCATAAAAGCAAACCCGTTTTTATTTCATTGTGCTCTCCACATTGTAACCCATCTGAACGCATTATAAAAGAAATTAATAAGCTTTGCAGTCAGGGAGCGTCAGTACTGGGACAGATACTTACACTTATTTCAAAATGTACTGAATGAAATGTCTCACGACTCCACTGCTTTACCACCTATTCTTGTACTGAAGAATGAGAACCACCAAACAGTATCAGAGAGTTTGTACCTTTTCCCAGTACACGTAAACTACGACATAAAGACATAATTGATTTGGCTATTAAAAATATAAATTCTGCAGCAGACAAATGGAGAAAAGTACACGGTAAGACAAATGCAAAGAAACTATACATTGGTCATAAAGTTCTCATTAAAGCCCATTCATTGTCACATAAGAAGAAACATTTGAGTCACAAATTCTTCCGATTTACAATGGACCTTGCAGAATCTGACGTATACAGCAAGATAATTGTGTTGAAGTTGAAACAAAGAAACGCGAAGGATTACACCACATTTCTCATGAACAACCGTTTCTTGAGATATAATGTGCTTGCTGACGTAGTCTTTGCCATAAAATTTTTTCTCTACAAGTTACTATTACGAATTGCCACATTTAGAAACTGTTAGCATGCAACAATGTTTTGAAGTCAGCTATTCAGTCAAGAACCCATGGAACATATTAAGACAGTAATTTTACGAGTACACTTTTATAGGGAACAGACGACACAGTGTTATTGTGAGTACATTTTCGCTTGTCAGATGCACGATTACGTCAGGACTATAATGCTCACATTCTAGGAACATATATTGCTAATGAGATTTACTGCAACATTTTGGTTTACTTGAAAAGACATTTTTAATTAAAGTGCTTTCTGAGCAGTCAAAGGCGACACAGTACTTGGTTTGTTTGACAGATACATGTTTATATTACGACGCTACTTGTGAGTGACACAATTTTTGTTATTGTTCTTACGCTGTATCTGTGTTCTGTGTCTGCACAATCTTTCAACAATGCGTTACAGTACAGTACTATCAAGATCATGGCTCTGACCGTAATAACTATGACATTTATATGAATAGCACTTAACGTTTGTATGTTACAAGGTAAGTACATTAATTGTTGGAGAACTTTGCTTACGAACGACGATAACTACGACACTTGGCACATATTTACCGTTAAGCAATGACAGAAATTTTCTTACAGCAAGAAGTACAGTTTAGCGCTACATGAAACGCATTTGAGTGATTACTTTTTGTACTTGAAACATTAATAGAAATATTTTTGAACTACAATGATACAGAGACGGTTTTCGGTGATACATTTCATTCCGCAGTATATGTAAGATTTTAGGTACAATTACATTATTTATCGTGGCGGTACGCCTTCTTTGTGCACCAAGTGTGTGGCAAGTGCAGGGAACCCTAGCTAATGTGGTATGGGCTTGTACAGTTTTATACATCGGTACCATATTTCTCTAACACAGAGATACACAGCTATCTGATCATTTCACAGAGAGAAATAAACATTTTTGGTACATCTAGATAATTACACAGTCGCATTACTTTGCATTTATGAAATTGTACTTTGTCTGCATTTTGTAAACAGTTCACATATATTTTCTGAACCATTGTGATACTGTGGGAGCTTTGAGTAATGTATATTACATGTGTTCATGATTTTTGAAGCACTTTTGAGGTAGATGACACTACTGAAACGTACAGAGAGCATTTGTAGAGGTTTTGAGATTATTGAAGGAAGCTACGACGATTTTGAGATTTTATTGATGTGTTATGATGATATTTTTACTACGACGATGTGTATTATGACGTCAAGATATGATTATGATTAACATGAAAAGTGAGTATGTATGAGAGCGTGAGTACCAGAATGCCAAAAGAAATTTTTGGATACTGTTATTGACGAGATTTCGTTTATACATACTTCTCCCATAACTTTTCAACCTGTGAATTCTTTTATTTGTATGAAACTATCACTGTTGTTGAAACTGTTGTTATAAATGCATTGGTAAAGAGCACATGTGACCTTGATGTAATGCTCTGCTGTGCTGGGTTGCACGCTAGCCTCCTAAAATACCCATTGTTTTGTTGCCTGTCAACATCACCTGTGCTGCTTCAACCGCTTTTAAGCTCACCACACTCCCGCAAGCGCTCACATAGCTATAGAAAAGAGAGGCTGTTGACCTCGCTATTGACATTTCTTTACAGGACACACCACAAACACGACATACACTATTACTTGTAAACTTATGATTACTCTGTGGTTGTTTGAACTTTGTGCTACTTACTGAAATCCTTTGAATTAATAAGAAATATTTTTGTGTTCATACACCTGATTATGGCAAGTGTCTCTCTCTACAAGAGTTGAGAGTATTTCTACTGACTTATGAAATGCTGCATGGCTATAGAATGATGTTTTTATGTTTTTCTTTGTACACATTTGCTTATTTCATTTGATATCTGGTTTACAGTTGCACTGCAGCAATAGTTTTATAAAATAAAATTCAATACATATACTAATAAAACACTTTCTGTCAACAGATCCATTAAATAATAATTTTATGACACACATTCTTAAAAAAGAGCACTTGGAAAGGAAAGAACAATAAGAAGAACAAGGGACCTGAGGAAAATTTTTACTCTATTGACCAGCAGCATAATACATAAACTTTGTGTGCAACTTCTCTATTTGATAGTGTTAATATAAAAAATTTTAACATCTTAGTCTTGGCTACTGCCCAAAACAGTTTGTAAAATTTTTGAGTGGAGCAGGGAGGCTATGTAAGTAGCCTGTTTGTATGTTGGCAGCACTATAGACTGTGTTAATACTGCTAACAGCGCTCTGTGCAAGAGATTCTGGGCTTGGACGGACCAGCTGTTAGCGAGTGGGTGGAGAAGTGTATGAGTATGATTTTCTTAGTGAAGACTCCGTGTTGGTAGGGCATCCATTCTAAAATGAGGATGGATGTTGTTGGTAAAGTTTGGGTAGTGGAATTATTGAGAACTAATTAATTTTTACAAATGGATATCAAATGAATAAGGTAAAATTTTTCAAATACATTGTTTACTTTTCAACAAAATCTTTCTTTTGCTAACCATATGCCTCCTAGAAGTCAGAGTCTATAGTAGTTAGCATCTTTTTATTTAGCTAGCTGTAGTTGCTGCTTGCTGTAATTGGTAATTGCTGTAGTTTATGTTATGAAGAATTTCTGTGAGGTAAGTCACTTATAAAAAGAAAGGGCTTTCCATTTTTGTAATTCATGATTGAAAAGAGTTTAGGAAATCAATAGACTTGGAGGTAGTTTCATATTTATTTAATTTCATATTTTATGGATTTGTATTATCGTTAGGATTTCTTGCAACTCAGGGCCATTCTTTTGTGTTAATTATTAGAAGTCATGTTGTCAACACATAGCAGTCACATTGCGTTGGGCTTGTATATTCTGTGTTAAGGAATAGGTTAAGCTTCAGTTGTCTTTGTCAGGAAAAATTCTGTAGGTCAGTGTTAATATGATAAAAATAAGTAACGACATAGTCTCACTGTCATCATGCAGCACCTGTGAGGCAGTAGTTTGTGGACAATAACATTACTGAACTGTTAGTGAAAAATTACTCCAACTGCTGTGCAGAGTTTTATTTAGTCCATTACCGGTTTCTGCCTTTATATTATGCCATTTGCAACTGGTTCTAAAATCGCCATAAATACTGTAATATGAAAAATAGCAATCAGCAATAATTTCTGAAATGGACTGGCCTGCACAGGCTCCCAACGTGAATCATATGGACCATCTTTCCAATGAGTTCACTCCACATCCCACCGTCTATCACAACTATTTTTATCTGGTTTTGGCCCTAAAGAATAGGCTGAGAAACCTGCACATTCAGTCTGACATCTCAGTGAAAGGGTTCCCAGAAGCGTTCAAGCCAACATAGACAAGAGGAGTCGACACTCCCGATATGAATGTCCACTAATAGGTGTGCAGATGCATCTGATCAGATAGTGTAGTGAAAAAGACGATCTTTCTGGATCGAGTGCCATTCGTGAGTCGCTGAATAATACCACACACGGTGCGAAAATGAATCACAGACATTCAGTCATGGGTCTCCTCCTTCTTCAAGAGCAAGGTATTCTTGCCGAAACAGAAAAGTGCAGGCCCCTCTTACAACAAACTAAGAGAGCTCTGACCAACTTCACCCACTGAGCACGCTAGGTGGCAAAACCCATTTTTATTGCACTCTACTTTGATGGACAAAGACACTTCTTCCTAATGTGTGACTCGGTGGAACATGTTGTAGCAAACAGCATTGTAGACCCTTGTATTATGTGAATATGAACACTAGTAAACTTGTGTGCAATGGCAAGGCTTCAGAACGTCGCAAGCACTGCAATAGCTTTCAGCTTATTGGGAACCAAGATAGTTGTCAGGTTAGGTAAAGTAGTATCTTTTCCGTACGTCTTTTCACGTGTAAATTTCACATGCTGAACATTGGATCTTCATTCACATTTACACTTGCTTTAGGGCACTTGCTGATCTGAATCTGTCTCTGTGAGATAGTGGGATCTGGAGTGTATTAGAAGCAATTTTTTCAACAACGAAGATTTTAAGGGATCTGTAAAATTACTTGCTTTGTGGTTGTGAGGTTCTCTTAGGAAGGAATGTCAGATACTTGACGTTTATTCAGGGGCTCTACTGTGCATTTTTATGACTAATCCACTGATAAATTATCATTAATTTGTACCCTTTTGAGTTACCGATTCCCACCATGTTCGTTTGCCTCTATGCCAGAGATTTTTTCCCAGTTTCCTCTGGTGGCGTCTTCCTCGCATTCGTGGTGCATTTGATCGTTGGATACCATGCACATGCGTTCCCGTCTTGAATGTCTTCTTTTGTAAAAGTTCTTCGACAATCAATTTAAGTTGGTACTGTGGAACAGTTATCATTAATTTAACACACAGCTGCTCAATCAGTACTTCCTCCAAGCATGAAGAAACTGATAATTAGAGCAAAATTGTTTATTCAGAAGATGAACTCCACTTACTTGTTTGAAGTGTTCACTTTTACTGATAATATTTTATTAAACTCTGTTTATAGCTTTGGTTTTGTGTTGTTGATGGCATAACTTGTTTCCCATCAGTAAATGTAGTTCACATTATCTTAAATGTCTTGCTTATCACATTTTAGCCAGAATGCCTCATCGAATAACGTGAAAGTGGTGGCATCAGGAAAGTAGCTTGTCAACGATTATCAGATGAAAGGAATTGTGGCAATAATAGTAGATAAGGATCACTCTTACGACAATTTTGTGGCCTTGATGTACAAGACTAATAGTGAGCGCTGTTTTCTTGTTTAACTGCAAATCAGTATGATAGGCGAGAGGCACAGGAGCCTTACAACTAATTGAGATCGCATTCTCATGCCTACAAAAATTTCTTCTGCAGTTTGCAGATATTTTAATATTAGGGAAGAGGTAGTGCACTTAACAAATTGTTCTAAAGAGAAACAAAATCATATGCACATTAAGAATTAGACGAATGTTAAACGTTGCAAGTTTATGTCTAAGGCACAGAAAGTGGCAATAATGGCAAAACTGTTACAAAAAATATGGCTTGTTCGACCAGGTTCCAGTGATGTACTCTTCGAGTCAAAGGCAAAAGGCAATCATTTACAACTTTCTGAGCATCTGGAGTAGACCCTAGGACTAATTGATTATCCCTTGTCGTTCTAATAAAGCAATCTACATTGAACATAGAGCTGAATGTGGAATCCGAGATTGCAAATTTATTTTATTGAAGACCGATCATGGTATACTAATATGCTGCCTTTGTGTTCTCCGGGACAGTGTGATTCGTGTTCAAGAATTAGAGATGTATCTGTGTGACGGAATTGTATCCATTGTTTACTTTTACAGTACTGTCTGTTCCTAGGACTACATCAAACTACACTGTTGTACACACTTTATGGAGGAATGTGATCTTAATAATTTAGACACAAAGGAATTACTGTCATTAGTTGCAAGTGAGGACTGATTGAAATCAATGAGGAAAGTTTAAAATTTGATCCACGCAGGAATTCGAACCCATGTCTACTGCTTACCAATTCAGATGCTCTGACCACTAAGCAATTCCGACGTTGTCAATGCTGCGAGTGCTGAGGACAATGGGCCAGAGGCATCACATTAGTAGTTTTGTTGATAAGTTGAAAATTTGGGTATGAGGGAAGGCATGCTAGGGTAGTTAGTGCAGTTGCAATGATCACTGTGTCTGGATGGCTTAATGATGATAGCATCTGCCTAATAAGCAGGGTACCTGGGATTCACATCCTGGTCCAGCACAGATTTTCAACTTCCCCCCTCGTTTCAATCAATGATCGCTCGCAGCCACTGGGTGTAATCACCTTCTGTCTTAATTCATAATGGCTACGGGATCAAAAATGATAGTTGTTAATACATATCTTAATAATTTCACGGAAACCTGAGGGATTAATTTATAAGTTAGTTCAATAGATTTATTGAATAAAAATGTAATAAGACGAAAGAAAGCTATCTAACACTAATAAAAATATACAGAATCCAGATCGCATATTTCACTCTGCAGCTCATTGTGCATTGTTTGAATCATTCTAATACATTAACACCAACAAATGCATGTTTTACTGTGTTACACAGACTACTGTTAAAATTAATAATCAGTGAGTTCTTTTAGTCGATTATCGAACTTCATCAGAAAATAGCAGGGTGTGCTAGATCGCAAAATTCTATTTATTTGTTGCTCCAACTGGAATATCGGTTTATATGTGGAAAATTTATGTAAATGCTGTTTCACAGCAGTTTCAGGTTATCTAGTAATTTTGTTTTTCTTACAAAGCATTCGACATCTATCGTTTCTAGACCAATATCCAGGATTGACACCATTATTTCCTTGCTTATATACATAGTAAGCCATATGCCTCTATAGTTATTAGTATGTTATACAAATAATAATAATAATTATTATTATTATTATTATGAAACATCCAATATTCCACATAACACCTTCACTTTATACTTTTTTCCTTCTTTTTTCCTTTTGAGAAGTACTTACTACCAAGCTAAGCATAGTGCAATACTAACACCTCTTCCACTTTCTGAGCTCACTCATTATGGAGGGGTGCTGACTCAGTTTTTCAGGATAGCAAATGGGAAGTTGCGGTATAGAAAATGGCCCAGAGATCGCCTGTCTGTGTGTGTGTGTGTGTGTGTGTGTGTGTGTGTGTGTGTGTGTGTGTAGTGAGTGAAGTGTTATGAAACACTGTGTGTGTGTGTGTGTGTGTGTGTGTGTGTGTGTGTGTGTGTGTGTGTGTGTGTGTATGGTGAGTGAAGTGTTGTGAAACAATGTGTGTGTAGTGTGTGCAGTGCCTGATAGTGAGATATGAGTGAAAAGTGTGGCATTACATTATTTAATAAGTTATTTGTAAAAAAGTATTTACACCAGAAGTAGATCTAATGGTTGTCTCTAGCTAAAAGGCTGTAAATACTTGTGTATACGAATTAGCTTATTTTGAATTGGTCTAAACTTGTAAATACTTTGACATGTTCTGTATTCTTGTAAAAAGAGATCTACAGATGAATAAATCTACTACTTCTACTACTACTACTACTAGTAGTAGCAATTGGCATCAAAGTCATAAATTTAGGTTTAGAAAAACTCATTTCTCATATATATCTTTTGTAGGCTATTTGTCTCTTAATTTAATATTTAGTTCAATAGGAAATGTAATATTCGTTGTCTTACGCAGTATTCAATGTCTACTGGCTAACATTTCCCTTAGAAGATGAAAGCAAAAGTCATTGTTAATTTTTCTCACAATGAAGCACGCCAAGGAGGACTATCTTCACGATCATCAATCATGTTTCTGCTCCAGTGGTGATTCAGCATTTAAATTCATTAAGCTTATGTAAATACTTGTATCTGTACAATCTGATGGTATACACACATACGAAAGTGAGCATGTACCAACTGTCACCTTACAATAAGAATATCAGCAAGTGAGGTGCAGTGCAGAAGACCTTATTAGATAAGTGGGGCTACAGGCATGATACAACTATTATGCACTTACTGGAAGAAGTCGGTAACATTTCATGCATTTATAATGAACTACTTGGTGCAGCTTATAATAATACGATAAGCATGATGCTCAGAAAGAGCAAATCATATTGTTAAAGCTCTGCAAAATATCAATGTCAAATATGAGTCTACTAAGGAAAGAAAGTGTCGAGATCATTACGCGATCTTCATACGATTCACGAAGTGTGGTTATGCCTGTGAATATCTGTGGGTAATAAATATTTCTAATTTTTCTGAGTGAAGTTTTCATAGCATTTCAAGCACCACTTCCCGGTATTTGTTGGCAGAGTAATAGACACTTTGTATCACAAATATACAAAAGCAAATAATGTGTGAAGAGAGCAGTGCTTGTATTAATTACGTCGTCGCTTTGAAATTGTTATTATATAATTTTAGTGCCCACAAAATTTGCACCAAAATTTGAACAGTTTTCAAATAAAATATTTTTCAGTTTCTATTGAGGGTAAGAGAACGCAAGTATGAACTAAAGAAATGAGAGGCATCAGGGGAAGATATGTCTCGTTTCACCATTACCTTGAACAGTTAAGTGGCTGGGTCACTTAAGTGCTCTAAGCTTATCAGTCGCGCCCACTGTCTCGCCTCTCCAAAGATGATGTAGTTTCCCACATGCTGTTATCACGCATCATACTCAGATGACGGGACATACAGCTGAGATAAACCAGATTATATCTCCTTTGTTTTTATATAGTTTCGAAGTTAAATGCTTAATAATTAGTCCAATATGTTAGAGAAAGATAACACAATATGTACTGAGATAACTGCTGATATTTACTGGAGGTTTCAAATTCCATTAACTCGAAACTTTTATTGCACTTCGTGGAAACCATTGGCTTTTGCCCATTACAATGACTGACAGTGAGAATACATTGTCAAGATATTCATAATTTTGTCTCTGACAAATTGTCTGGGAAACAAATTGAAAATAGTTTCAATCTCCCTATTATAACCTATGTTGGAGGTTCTGCTGATCGTACACCACATTTCATTTGCAAACATAGTTGTCGATGGGTAACTGTCTAGCAGAGGTAGGGCTGGTTACAGTACTCTAACGTTTCCAGACTATTACAGATACACCTCTGCTTTTTCACATATTACCCATACCGTAGCTATTATTTGCGAGAGGAGATGTAAACATAGTTGGTCGTACACTAAGAGTCAACTTTCACCCAAGACATTTCAACACCACAATAAATTGTCTTCTTGGGATTTGTGGCAGTCTACTTCCGTTTAAGAGGTTTTAAGTTTCACTCTTACATACTGCAGGACAATAAGCAACGGTATTTTACGACTCTTAGCCTCTTGATATGTATTTATTTTGCATTAGAGAGCGCTAACCAGCAATGGAAACAGTGTAAGCAGTGGAATGTTATGCCAGATGGAAGACACCTGTGATGGTATATACAGTGCATTACTACTTTTATTGGTTAGTGTTAATTTATAATAGAAATGTGTACCAGTCACGAATACGAGTGACGTGGATGCAGTAGATTGCTCAGCTATTTGCTTGTGATTTACGCCTCTTAACATTAAACTAAAATCATGTTGTTGGTACGTATATTATTGTCGGTTACTACGTTACAATGCTGACTAATGATAGCACCGCAGACGTCGACACCTGAATGAGCAACCTTCTTTAAGTTACAAACGTCAATGATGTGACTCTGAAATATGAGCAGCACGTTGCCCAACGCTGAATACTCTCTCTGGGCAAAATAACTCAGAGGAGTGTTCGATTGCTGTGTGGTGTCATGAATGTGGTAACTTATGCCTGCATAGTGAGATAAAGAAAAATAGCTAATATTCGTTACGTTGTCAACTACGTGATATGCAGCTCGGCTCCTGATTTCACTACCTAATACGGGAAGGAGGGGGACGTATTCCACTTTCCCATGCATAAATCTTTTAGTATGAGTTTCCGCGGAGTTGTCATTGGGAACACACAGTGGCATGCGAGACCAGCACTTTCCATGTTGTATTCCCTTCATATAAGTGCAGTTCCGCGGTTCGCGTTGTACTTGCTATTACTCCAGTGTTAATGGAATGTCGATGAAGTGAGTAAGAGTGGAAGTGCGGTAATTAATTGTCTATGAAACTTGAGATGTAGTTTACCATCGTTGTCCAAAAGCATGGTATTCTTAAATGTATTTCGGTATACCGAAGAAGATGAGTGAAAGAAACTAATCTTTGTAATGCAATGATATGCTCAGAATCCCTTCCTTCCCTCATTAAACGGCTATTGTCAGTAAATGAGAGCTGTGAGAGCAATGCCCGTCTAGAGGCACTTTGTGGTACTCATTTGGGCTACAGTGAACTTCAACCAGATGCTTGTTAGAACACACCTTCATGATAGGCATGCTGTTGGCACTACCCATCCTCTGAGATGAAAACAGCAATATTCACAAGGTCCCAGGGGTAAGTTTCAGGTCTGACCAAGACTCAGCCATGCTATTTCCTTTGAGTGGAAAACTGCCCTATAGGCCGAAGAATCACGTTAGATCAACGGCATGAGGGTGCAAAAGTCAAAGGAAACCACTGCATTAAAGACAAAATACTTGTATCCACAAGGTATGCGCTCTGTAATTGAAGATTTGTCATGATGTCCTCTCCGTTGGCAGAAGATTGTAGAATAGTCCGCCATTCAGATCTCCGGGAGGGTCAGAAGCTTCAACGTCATAGGGAACTTGTAAAATGCGAAAGGGAAATGCTAAGGTTCAATCTAGACGTAGTAGGGGTCAGTGAAGCGATGTGGAAAGAAGACAAGGACTTCTGCTCAGATGAGTATAGGATAATATCAACATCAGCAGAAAATGATGTAACGGAGGTGGGTGCGTTATGAACAGGAAGGTAGGGCAGAGAGTGTGTTACTTTGAACAGTTCCTTAATAGGCTAGTTCTTATCAGAGCTGACAGCAAACCAACACCGACAACGATAGTTCACGTATTCATGCAGACGTCGCAAACTGAAGATGAGGATATAGAGAATGTATATGAGGACACTAAAAAGATAATACAATACTCAAAGGGAGGTGCAAATCTAATAGTCATGGGAGACTGGAATGCAGTTGTAGTTGAAGAAAAGGTTATAGGACAATATGGGCTATGGACAATCAATGAGAGAGGAGAAAGACTGAGTTCTGTAACAAATTTCAGCTTGTAATAGCGAATACTCTGTTCAAGAATCACAAGAGGAAGCTACATACTTGGAAAAGATTCTAGTTATTACACCACGGTCAGACAGAGATTCCGAAATGAGATACTGGATTGTAAGGCGTACCCAGGAGCAGATATAGATTCAGATTACAATGTAGTAGTGATGAAGAGGTAGGTTGAAGCTCAAGAGATTAGTCAGGAATATTCGATACGTAAAGAAGTGGCATACAGAAGTACTAAGGGACGACAAGCGAAATATAAGAAGATCTGCAGCGGATAGGCACTTGGTGCAGGGAGTGGCAACTGACCCTTAACGTAGACAAATGTAATGTATTGCGAATACATAGAAAGAAGGATCCTTTCTTGTATGATTATATGATAGCGGAATAAATACTGGTAGCAGTTACTTCTGTAAAATGTCTTAGAGTTTGCGTGCGGAACAATTTGAAGGGGAATGATCCTATAAAATAAATTGTTGATAAGGCGGGTTCCAGGTTGAGATTCATTGGGAGAGTCCTTAGAAAATGTAGTCCATCAACAAAGGAGGTGGCTTACAAAACAGTCGTTCGATCTATACTTGAGTATTGCTCATCAGTGTGGGATCCATACCAGTTCGGGTTGACAGAGGAGATAGAGAAGATCCAAAGAAGAGCGGCGTGTTTCGTCAAGGGTTATTTGGTAAGTGTGATAGCGTTACGGAGGTGTATAGCGAACTTAGGTGGCAGACTCTGCAAGAGAGGCGCTCTGCATCGCGGTGTAGCTTGCTGCCCAGGTTTCGAGAGGGTGCGTTTCTGGATGAGGTATCGAATATATTGCTTCCCCCTACTTATATCTCTCGAGGAGATCACGAATGTAAAATTAGAGAGATTCGAGCGCCAACGGAGGCTTTCCGGCAGTCGTTCTTCCCGCGATCCATACGCGACTGGAACAGGAAAGGGAGGTAATGACAGCGGCGCGTAAAGTGCCCTCCGGCACACACCGTTGGGTGGCTTGCGGAGTATAAATGTAGATCTAGAAGACACGCTTGAAATTCTCTAAGGCTATAGATACAGCAATAACGAATTGCTCAGCAGGCAGTACAGTTGAAGAGGAATGGACATCTCTGAAAAGGGCAATCACATGAGCAAGAAAGAAAAACATAGGTATAAAGAGGGTAACTGCAAAGAAACCGTGGATAAGAGAAGATATACTTCAACTGATCGATGAAAGAATGAAGTACAAAATTGTTCAGGGAAATTCAGAATACAGAAATACAGGTTGCTGAGGCATGAAATAAATAGGAAGTACAGGGAAGCTAAGACGAAATTGCTGCATGTACAATGTGAAGAAATCGAAAGAGAAATAACAGTCGGAAGGACTGACTGAGCATATAGGAGAGTCAAAACTACCTTCTGTGACATTAAAAGCAAGGGTGGTATCATTAAGAATGCTATGGGAATTCCACTCTTACATGTGGCGGAGAGGTGGAAAGAGTACATCGAAGGCCTCTTTGAAGGAGAAGATTTGTCTTACGTGATAGAAGAAGAAACAAGAGTCTATTTAGAAGAGATGGGGAATCCAATGTTGGAACTAAAATTTAGGAGAGCTTTGGAGGACTTCAGGTCCAATAAGGCAGAGGAGGTACATAACATTCTTTCAGAATTTCTAATATCGTTAGGGAAAGTGGCAACGAAACGACTATTTACGTTTGTGTGTAGAATGTATGAGTCTGGCGACATAGCATCTGACTTTAGGAAAAATGTCATTCATACAATTCCGAAGGCTGCAAGAGCTGCCAAGCGCGAGACTTATCGCACAATCAGGTTAACAGGCGAGCATCCAAGTTGCTGTGAAGAACAATATACAGAAGAATGGAAAAGAAGGTTGAGGATTTGTTAGCTGACGATCAGTTTGGTTCTAGAAAAGGTAAAGGCACCCGACGGTAATTCTGACTTTGCCGCTGATAATGGAGTCTACACAAAATAACCAAGACACATTCACAGGATTAGTCGTCCTGGAAAGAGTATTCGATAATGTTCGAAATTCTGAGAAAAATATCGGTAAGCTATAGGAAGAAACGGATAATATACGACATGTACAAGAGCCAAGAGGGAATAATAAATGTGGATGGCCAAGAACGAAGTACTCGGATTAAATAGTGTGTAAGACTCTAATGTAGTCTTTCCTCCCTGATGTTCAACCTGTACATCGAAGAAGCAATGATGGAAATAAAAGAGGAGAGGAATTAAAATTCAAGGTGAAAGGATTTTAATTATACCATTCGCTGATGACAATGCCAGCCTGAGAGAAAGTGAAAAAGAATTACGTGATCCGCTGAATGGAATGGACGGTCTAATGAGTACAAATACGGATTGAGAATAAATCGAATAAAGACGAAAGTAATGAGAAGCAGCAGAAATGAGAACAGCGAGAAACTTAACATCTGGATTGATGGTCATGAAGTAGATGTAGTTAAGGAATTCTGATACGTAGGCAGCAAAATAACCAATGACGGATGGAGCAAGGAGGACATCAAAAGTAGACTAGGATTGGCAAGAATGGCGTTTCCGGCCAACAGAATTCTACTTGTCAAACATAGGCCTTAATTTGAGGAAGAAATTTCTGAGAGTGTATATCTGGAGCACAGCACTGTATGATAGTGAAACATGAACTGTGGGAAAACCGGATCAGAAGTGAATCAAAGCATTTGAGATGTGGAGCTACAGGTGAGGAATGAGGAGGTTCTGCGCAGAACCGGAGAGGAAGGGAATATGTGGAAAGTACTGACAGGAAGAAGGGACAGGATGATGGGAATGTGTTACGACATCTGGGAATGACTTCCATGGTACTAGAGGGATTTTGGAGACGACAAAAACTGAAGAACACAGAGATTAGAATGCATCCAGCAAATAATTGAGGACGTAGTTTGCAAGTGATACTCTAAGATGAAGAGGTTGTCACAGGACAGGAATTAGTGGCGGGTCATATCAAACTAGTCAAAAGACCGATAACCCCCTAAAAAAATCACTAAACAAAAGAAGAATAAGCCTTCCACTGTGTGACACACCAAAACTGGCTACATAAGACTAGGGTGAAGTCCAAAAGAGGCAAAAAATTGCAATTGATGTATAACACTCTGAAACGTCCCCTTGGAACAATTATACATGACTGTGCTTAAACTGACACACAATATTTTTAGCGCAACGCAATCTGACTTTCAAAAATCCCTACAAAAGAATGGCCCTGACTAACATTAACCTATACGTTTCACAAATCACTTACCTCACCAAAAATCTTCCTTACTCGAACTACTGCAATACAGCGAGCGCGACTACTGCCAGCTAAATAAAAGATTCAAACTACGGAAGGCACTAACTACAGATAGGCATAGTTAGCAAATGAAAGATTTTAATAGAGAACAAACAATGTATTTACCTTAATAGTGTTGAAAAATCATAATATACATAGCAGTTCATGACATCCAGTCTTACACATTTCAAAACTCCACCATCTCTCTCCCCACATCCACCACTGCTGGCGGCTCACCTCCAACAGCGCAAAGCTACGCGCTGTTAACAGCCAACAGCCCAACGCTACAATAGCCAACAACAATGAAAACCAGCCACAGACTGCACACAGCACAGCCAGCGATTTTCAAACAGAGGCGTTACCAATAAAAAAACCTAAACAGCTTACTTACATAGCCCCCATGCTCCCCACAAAAAAATTTTACAAATTGTTTTGGGCACTGGCCAATACAGGTTTGAAAAAAATTTTCATAATCGTAATTACAATAACAAAGAAATCAAATGAACACACTTATTGATACAATGTTGGTCAAAAGCAAAAATTTTCTCACAGTCCATACAGATAGTCCTGATCATTCATCATAATAGTAATTACAGGTTTTTTTCACAAAGTCTCATTAGTAAAAGAAATTGCACACAGAAGTAGTGGATTTCCATGCAGTCTTGAAGAAGTAGTGTTGTCCTTCCAACGGAAAGACAGTGCTGACTCTTGACATGCAGACAAGTAATGGGCCACAACAGAGCAAACCCACAGCAGAGTCAGTCGAAGTTTTGAAGAATATTGGTAGATAGGTCGTCACAGAGCAGACCACTGTAGTCCTGGTAGAGATTGTGGTATTGGTGGGCCACCAGAGGTGCAGACCCACTGCAGTCCTTGTAGAAATAATGGTACTGGTGAGTCAGCAAAGGTGTAGACCCACTGTAGTCCTTGTAGAAATAATGGTATTGGTAGGTCATCAAAGATGCAGACCCACTGTAGTCCTTGTAGAGATGGCCAGCAGCCATCTGTTGTGACTGTGCAGGTGCACAATTACCATTGAAGAGTCTTGCGGATAATATACCAAGTCCATAAACCACCACTTGTGCACTCACAAAGTTTTTTTTTTTAATTGTCCTTTGAACTAGCAATGCTGTTATCCAATCCCTTACTGAATTGTTAACACACGTGCAAACACTATAAGTCCCTACTTATCACATATACTATGACCAACAGAAATGAAACTTAATTTGAAGGAATGGTGTCTATACAATTTTATAACATGAGAAAACAATAACAAAGGTACAAAATACATCATTAAAGAACATAACAATACAGACAACATTTGTAGTAAAACAGGCTTTATAAAATAATAGAACTAACATGTACATCAGTGTTACAGGAACTATGACATGAGTAAATACATAAAAGATCAGAATAACTTTCGAACCATCAACATGAGCATTAAAACAAAACAGAATAAATAATGTCTAAACATCTTTACAAAGTAAATAACATAGTATTAGAAAAATTCTACAACATAACTCTCATCAGCTAAACACATAAGGCAAGAAAAACACAAATAAACAAGGGTACACAAACACATAGCAGAATAACACAAGAGGAAAGTGCATGGTTTGTTTTCAGTGTAACATTTGGTAATGCAGTCCAACCCAAAATTTCTTTCCATAGATCTTTCGTCTTATTTCAACATTTGTTTCCACCAAAAAAATCCTATCCAAGCATGCTTTCTGTATTTATATGTTCACATATTTCTTACCTCATTATTTATTTTCCATTATCTTACCTCATCATTTATTTCCAAGGAAATCCTACCTAAACCTGTTGCCTCTAAACCCTACTTTTTGGTTCATATCCTCTTTCTAAATACTGTTTTGGCCAAACCATTTTCTTATAGCTTCTCTATGCATTTCTTTCCATTCACCACAACTCGTTCTCTTATATATCCTACCCCATCTTAAGCTAACTTAAATCTACTGAGCTGAGATGCTAAACTAAGGGATGAAGCAATGCAGCAGCACAAAACAATTAATACAAACAGCAATGACAAAAAAAAAAACAAATTGGCAAAGTAAGCAACAATATTACAACTAATATAAGGCAATGAGCAGCAAACAAGAAAAATAAATCAGTAGTAAACTGGCTTAGCAGAGTAACACAAAGTCAAATTCAGTAACACTATGCCTGGCAAACAGCAGCAGCAAATGAAATATATCTAAACATGACATAGCTCAAGCAAAAATTAAACATTACACTAAAGACAACAATGCAGACAAGGGAAATGTATATTCACATCGTAATGTCTATGTAATTAAAGTGGTACACCACAAAAACTAATTCTACAAAAAATTACCAAGTACTTGTAAAGAAAATTATATAAGCAGTTACTGTTGTTAGTCCCTTCTTATTGTTCTTTCCATTCCAAGAGCTCCTTTTTCGAAGAATGTGGATCATAAAATAATTATTTAATAGATCTGTTGACTGAAAGTGTTCACATAAGCAAATGCATTTAATTTTATTTTATGAAACCAATGCTGCAAGACAGCTGGAAACCAGATATCAAATGAAATAAGTAACTATGTACAAAGTAATGCATAAGAACATCCTTCAGTAGTCATGAGACATTTCATAAGTTAGTAGAAAAATCTTTCAACAAGAAAGACGGTAGTCATAATCAGGTGTATAGACATAAAAATATTTCTCGTCATTTCATTGGGCATTTCAGTAAATATCATAAATTAAGAGCTCCACAGTGTTATCATGTTTTCAAGTTTGAGAGTGTCGTAATTGTGATGCTTTCTACAAAGGAATGTCAATGGCGAGGATAATGGCCCCTTTTTTTTTCACCTGTGCCTCTGAAAGGCACACACCAATGGCTTTTTTTCCAGGCGACTGTCGCACAGCAGGGTGCCCACGACTCATTACGTGAAGGTGGTCACTTAACTTTCTTACTGAAATATTTACGACACCAGTTTGCATTACAGTGACAATCTCATACAAAAAATTTCACCGGTCGAGAATTTGCGTTGCAAACGTGTAGAAACAAAATCCTATGAATATAACAGTGTTCAAAAAAATTTCGCCGGCATTGTGATACATTCATGCATTTACACACATTTCATAACTCATAAAGTACGATTCTTGGTTTCCAACATCCTTTTTCACAAGTCAGAGTCCCTAACCACTATTCATTACTCCTTACCTTATTAGCCATATATATATTCGTCGACACGTCAATCTTGCGACGACACTTCAATATTTCATCATAATAAATACATAGCATAATCAAATTCGTCATATAGCATCAGCTAATTGATCATAAACATACCTCAACAGCATAATACACATCGTCATCGTAATAATAACATCATAACACCTCAGTCAAATCTCAAAAACGTCGTAGCTTTCTGCAATAATTTCAAAACCTAAAGAAAATTCTCTGCTCATTTCAGTAGTGTCATCTACCTCAAACTTACTTTAAAAATCGTGATCCCATACCAAATGAATCATTCAAAGCTCTCATAATATCACAATGAGTCCGAAAAAATATGAACAGTTCACAAAGTACAGACAAAATACAAATTCGTAAGTGTGAAGTTATCCAACTCAGTAATTGGGTAAACATGTGTCACTGACTTAGTAAAAAAGTTTGTCTCTCTCAGTTAAATGATCAGATAGCTGTGTAATTATGTGTTAGAGAAATATGGTACCGATGTGTAAACTTGTGTAAGCAAATACCGTATTAGCTAGGGCTCCTTGTGCTTGCCACACACATGGTGCACAAAATAAGCGTGTACCCCCCTGAGGATTAATGTAATTGTACCCTCAGGTGTTACAGATTACAACAATGGAATGAAATGTATTACTGAAAACCTTTGTATCATTGTACTTCAAATATCTTTAAAAATAAATGATTTAAGTACAAAATTAATCACTCAAATACGTGTCCTGTAGCGCTAAATTTGCGTCTTGCTGTAAGATAATCTCTGGGGAAGTGTCGTAGTTATTGTCCTCCGAAAGCTAAGTTCTGCAGAAGCCAATGTACTTACCTCATTATAAACCAAAGTGAAATGCTTTGCGTATAGATATCTTAGTTATTACGCTTATTGCTGTGATGAAGTAAGTACTGTGCTGTAACGTATTGTTGTGCTACAGAAAAGGCTGTCTCATTGTAGCTATACCACAAAAGTTACTACTAAAACATGTTTCACTTTCCAGGTCAATTCAGAAAAACTGTGCAGATATAAAACAGATACACCGCAAAAGCAACATTGTAAATTGTCACTCATTAGTAGCGTCATGATAAAATCGTGTAGCTGTCACATAAACTAACCACTGTGTCATCTGGTATCTCACAGAAAGTACTTTAAATCCAGAATGTACACTCCTGGAAATGGAAAAAAGAACACATTGACACCGGTGTGTCAGCCCCACCATACTTGCTCCGGACACAGCGAGAGGGCTGTACAAGCAATGATCACACGCACGGCACAGCGGACACACCAGGAACCGCGGTGTTGGCCGTCGAATGGCGCTAGCTGCGCAGCATTTGTGCACCGCCGCCGTCAGTGTCAGCCAGTTTGCCGTGGCATACGGAGCTCCATCGCACTCTTTAACACTGGTAGCATGGCGCGACAGCGTGAACGTGAACCGTATGTGCAGTTGACGGACTTTGAGCGAGGGCGTATAGTGGGCATGCGGGAGGCCGGGTGGACATACCGCCGAATTGCTCAACACGTGCGGCGTGAGGTCTCCACAGTACATCGATGTTGTCGCAAGTGGTCGGCGGAAGGTGCACGTGCCCGTCGACCTGGGACCGGACCGCAGCGACGCACGGATGCACGCCAAGACCGTAGGATCCTACGCAGTGCCGTAGGGGACCGCACCGCCACTTCCCAGCAAATTAGGGACACTGTTGCTCCTGGGGTATCGGCGAGGACCATTCGCAACCGTCTCCATGAAGCTGGGCTACGGTCCCGCACACCGTTAGGCCGTCTTCCGCTCACGCCCCAACATCGTGCAGCCCGCCGCCAGTGGTGTCGCGACAGGCGTGAATGGAGGGACGAATGGAGACGTGTCGTCTTCAGCGATGAGAGTCGCTTCTGCCTTGGTGCCAATGATGGTCGTATGTGTGTTTGGCGCCGTGCAGGTGAGCGCCACAATCAGGACTGCATACGACCGAGGCACACAGGGCCAACACCCGGCATCATGGTGTGGGGAGCGATCTCCTACACTGGCCGTACACCACTGGTGATCGTCGAGGGGACACTGAATAGTGCATGGTACATCCAAACCGTCATCGAACCCATCGTTCTACCATTCCTAGACCGGCAAGGGAACTTGCTGTTCCAACAGGACAATGCACGTCCGCATGTATCCCGTGCCACCCAACGTGCTCTAGAAGGTGTAAGTCAACTACCCTGGCCAGCAAGATCTCCGGATCTGTCCCCCATTGAGCATGTTTGGGACTGGATGAAGCGTCGTCTCACGCGGTCTGCACGTCCAGCACGAACGCTGGTCCAACTGAGGCGCCAGGTGGAAATGGCATGGCAAGCCGTTCCTCAGGACTACATCCAGCATCTCTACGATCGTCTCCATGGGAGAATAGCAGCCTGCATTGCTGCGAAAGGTGGATATACACTGTACTAGTGCCGACATTGTGCATGCTCTGTTGCCTGTGTCTATGTGCCTGTGGTTCTGTCAGTGTGATCATGTGATGTATCTGACCCCAGGAATGTGTCAATAAAGTTTCCCCTTCCTGGGACAATGAATTCACGGTGTTCTTATTTCAATTTCCAGGAGTGTATTTTCAAGTAAACCAAAATGTTGCATTAAAATATCATTAGCAGTACTGGTAAATGTTCTAAGTATGTGAGCCTTATAGTCGTTATGTAATCGTGCAAATAACAAGCAAGAATGTACACACACAATTACACTGTGTCGTCTGTTCGCAATACCAATGCATTCGTAATTTCTGTTTAGATAAGTTCTCTTGGTTCTTGACTGGATATTTAACTTCAAACATTGTTGCATGTTAACAGATTCTAAGTCTGACAAAGCATACTAGCAATGTAAAGTGGAAAGTTATATGGCAAAGACAAAGTTAAAAAGCAGATTATCTCTCAATAAATGGTTTTACATGTGAAATGTGGTGTAAATCTCTACTCTTCCTAGTACGCAGTGTTTCAGCTTCGACACAATTATCATGTGGTATACGTCAGGAAAGAATACTGGAATTTTTCTCGAGGTTAGCGTCTATGTTATTTTTCTCTGAGCCAGCCGGCGCACGCGGCTGCCTGCGGTGCGAGTCATTGTCAGCTATCTCTTTGTTGGCGTGCGTCGTTATTGGGATTAGGAGACCTAGCTTCTACAAATTCACCTTGACGAGAAGGCCCTGGCCTGTTTGAAGCTCACCAGTTCCGATGGAATTCAGGTCTGTCGTTTTGTCGGTAGTTTACATAATTTCTTGTTTGTCGGTCATGTGGTGGAGAATTTCTCCCGGAATCGTAACTGCGTGGTGGACCGTTGCGTCTGAAGTTATTCTGTCTCCCTTTATACTAATTATTTTGGTTCCCATATTGTCTGTTTCTATGGTTGTCTCTGTCACATTCATTACTACGAGAATGCGATCTTTCTCTGTAACTATTACTCTGCCAGTGGTTGTCATATGCGTAGTGTCTGTTTTGGTCACGCTTTACGTTGTAAGAATAGCCGTGGCGTGTCCAGTTATTATTTCTGTCATCGCGGAACTGCGACGGATGTGACCTGTAATTGTTGTGTTCCTGTCTTCGCGTCCTGCGATTGTCAGTGTCAATTTCCAATTCTTGTAACAGTCCCTGAAAAGCTTCAATGTCGTCTTTGCAACGTCCTGCCAAAATAATATGTCGTAAATGTTCAGGTAATTTGATTAAGCAAATGCGGATGAGTTCTGAGGGGCTGTATGGGTTTGACAGATACTGATTCTTGTGCAACATGTCTTCAAAATATTTCACAAGACTGGAAAATTCAGATTGTTCGAAATGTTTCATCATTATGATGCTATGTTTGACTCGGTCTTGTGTAATTTGAGACCAATATGCTGAGAGGAAGGCATGATAAAATTCTCCTTCATGTTGCAATCGTGAATGACCGATTGCATTCTTACAGCTGGTTCATTCTCTAAATAGCCACAATAGCCACACATAAATTCTAATCTGTGCTCTAATGACCAGTTGGGAGGAAAACAATGAGAGAATTGATGGAGCCACGCTTGTGGATGAATGTCGTTGCCAGAATTCTTAAATGTTTTAAATTTACGTGTAGTAATGAACAGCTTATAGTCAAAATCATCATGTCGGCGAGTCGCATATCGGTCATTGTTACGTCGTTTCGGCGGTTCCATTTCAAAATTCGGTGCATCTTGCTAATTTCTTTCATAATTTCCCAAATGCCCTGTGTTATTATTTTGTGGCTTTTCCATATTTCTATGTCCCTCTTCCCATACTGGGGTGCGAGTGTCCTCTAAAATACGTAAGTCTTGTATTACCTGTGTCAGCTGATCTTGTACTTCCCAGATTTCTCTTTGGTGTTACATATTTATTTGATTCTGATTTTGTTTGAATTTCCTAATTTGTTCGCACTCTTCTGTGTCATTAAAGACTACTGGTTTTGTGTCATTCAGATTGTCATCCACCTTCGTAGATAAATTATTTTGTTGATCCGGAAGTTCAACTACTTTCTCCGATAATGAACTAATTTCCTCCATGTGTCTTTCTGAACCAATTTTCAGAGTATCTACTGTGTCCTTTAAGTTTTCCTGAGTTTTTGCAAGTTGCGTAACCGAATCAGTAGATGCAACTGAGTCAATTTTAGCTTGCAGGGTCTCATGAATTTCATGAACAATAGTTTGCAGTTGTTTTATGGCTGCTTCGTGATTCTGTAATGCATTTTCATGCTGCGAAAGAATAGGTTGAAAATGCTCACAAATTTGTGTTTTTACATCATTACAGACTTTTTGACATTTCGATTCAATGTTATGTAACTCAGTAGTTAAATCTTCACGTGTTTGTTCAAGCTTATGTTCCACTGAGTCTAACTTTTGAATCTTTTGTTCCATTGCGTCTAACTGTTGCTGTGTTTGTCTCTGGTGTTGTTCCATTGTGTCTAACGTTTGAAGATTTTGTTCCATTGTGTCTAACTTTTGAAGATTTTGTTCCATTGCGTCTAACTTTTGAAGCTTTTGCTGTGTTTGTCTCTGATTTTGTTCCATTTGTTGCATTAATTGCAATAATAATGTATTAGTGTGTGGAATCTGTTTCTCTATGCTTTTTAGCAGTGCATTTTCACCGGCAACATTCACATTTTGACAAGCAGAAAATGTGTCTTGACTCATTTGAGAAAACGGTGAGGACCCAAAACCTAAGTCTACAGTATTTGCAATATTGTGTTCTGTCATTTCGGATTTCTGAGGCGAGCTGTTGCCGACCGATCGATCGATAATGCTTCCCTGTTCACTACCTGTTTCACTGTCGACACCATTATTTGCAGCCCGCTCCATTTCCCTCTGCACAATTACTAAATTACTACTTAGAACATTAGTTAATTCATTACTCGGCGGCGCTAACACACTGCTTTCGTCTTCACTGTCATTTCTCAGTTTACTTTGGCGCCTACTATTACGTTTTTCACACGCCATTATTGTCACAATATTTCACACGATAACACAGACAAGCACAATTTGAAGAGCAAAAATAAGAGAACACATTAACATAGCACTGAAAATAATATCTCGTTAATTGCGAGCGCAGCTGCGAAATACTTGGTGCAAATCTACGTGCATACCACAACTGTTTTACTGTACAACAATGAAAGACTGCAACTACAAAGGAGATTCTCTCTACAATTACGCGCTAGCAATAAACAAAAGCTACACTAATTACACAAACTACAAGAAAATATCAGAAGATTCCAGTGAGGTATCCTCGGTTAAGGGTCGACATATGAAACGTCCCCTTAGAAAAATTATACAGGACTGAGCTTAAACTGACACACAATATTTTTAGCACAACGCAATCTGACTGTCAAAAATCCTTACAAAAGAATGGCCCTGACTAACATTAACCTATACGTTTCACAAATCACTTACCTCACCAAAAATATTCCTTACTCGAACTTCTGCAATACAGCGAGCGCGACTACTGCCAGCTAAATAAAAGATTCAAACTACGGAAGGCACTAACTACAGATAGGCATAGTTAGCAAATGAAAGATTTTAATAGAGAACAAACAATGTATTTACCTTAATAGTGTTGAAAAATCATAATATACATAGCAGTTCATGACATCCTGTCTTACAAATTTCAAAACTCCGCCATCTCTCTCCCCACATCCACCACTGCTGGCGGCCCACCTCCAACTGCGCAACGCTACGCGCTGTTAACAGCCAACAGCCCAACGCTACAATAGCCAACAACAATGAAAACCAGCCACAGACTGCACACAGCACAGCCAGTGATTTTCAAACAGAGCGCTACGTGGCGTTACCAATAAAAAAACCTAAACAGCTTACTTACGACTCTCCTCTTCATTCACGAAGAAGGAGGATGTGCCCTAATTTACTTTAGCCGTTTCTCTCTGGTGTGAATATAAAATACTCAGTTCATGCTGAGCAGCAGGCCACAGAATCATAGACCTGGGTCTCCCTACCGGATTAGTAAGTTATGTGTTAACAGACAGGTCCTATTCGGAAGCGAGTCACTGTGACTTCATTCTCTGGGAGTGACCGGTGTAAGGTACAGTCCGCCCAAAATAAGTTGGCACAGGCGACGTGAAACTGAGGGTGCTGGAGACTCCGTTGTGATCGACCGTCACGTGGTACGGGAGGTGCAGTTCAACGGCTGAATCCTGAGCACAAACGCGTTTCTCGCGTTAATTAAGCTAGTCACTCTGCGAAAGATAGTCTCAACAGGTTATGCTAGTACGATCAACAAATTTGCAAATATAGACATTGAAAGTCAATAGTTCCTCACTAGACTACCGATATAGAAATAATGACTAAACAAAGAATGAACCGAAATAAAACATGTTGGACCACACATAATAATTGCGTCAAAAACGTAGCGTAACATACATTGTCGTTCAATACGATACTGACTACTTAAAACAAAGAACAGGGAACACGCAGAAGTTGTCAGTCCCCTGACAATCTGTTCGGCAATATTACCTCAATATCAAAATTTCTTCCGCGACTTTTCGAAGTAGCGACGCGTTGGAAAGCACTCGCACCTCAGTTTTCCTCCTTTGTTCCCTTTGTTGTGCGATTGTAATAGATAGCGGTTCCTGTAACTCTATAAAGCAGGCATGAGCAGCCTATGGCGACAACCGCTCCTGATTCACATATTTACATACTGGAAGCTAGAGGGCCGTCAACTCACGTGATGCGATAGCAGCGTTCCTAGCGCGTCGAGTCAGGATAGGTCATCGAAATAAATATGTCCCCCTCCCCCCCACCCCCGCTTTACTCGACACGCCACACCAGCAAATTATGCCTCAAAACAAGCGTTTTTGAGAGTACATTAGTTTTATGTTCCCCTCTTCTTCAGAATTTTACATTTATTTGAGCGTCGCGAACATCGTATTCTCACTTAATATTGCAAGACCGTTAGCAGAGAAACAACGTCCACGACATGTGAGTAAATATAAAAAACTGAAGAAGCCGGGCAACTTGAAATGTCGTGCCTACAGCAGGTAATTCGTTATAAATTGTCCACAATTTCAACAGTTGCAGTGTTCTAATTCGTCCAAAGTGTCATTTAGCAGAATTGTCTTCAGTGATGAATACCGCTTCGAAATAAACCCCAATTACCAGCGAAGACGAGTCTGGAAGCGCCCCGCACTTAATAACGCCCGCCGTACCGCCCCGACAACCAGGAGTGATGGTCTGGAGTGCCACTTCATTTCATAGCATGACGCCTTTGGTTGTTATCCATGGTTCCCTTACAGCAAAGCGGTACGTCGACGATATTCTACGCCCAGTTTTGTTGCTCATCATGGAAAGCTATCCTGGGCTTACGTTCCAGCAACGTAATGCAATGCTCACCCGCACATGGCAACAGTTTCTGCTGCTTCGTGCTTGACAAACTATACCTTGGCCAGCAAGGTGGTCGGTTGTCTCCGCAGTTGAGAACGTCTGGAGCATTATGGGCAGGGTCCTCCAACCAGCTTGGGATTTTGACGATCCAAAGCGGTGACTGGACAAAATTTCGCACTATATCCCATAGAAAGACATCAATGGTACGCCGAATATTTACTTGCATAAGGGCATAAGGTAGATCAACGCGTGAATGACTTGCTCGATTTGTGAAGCTCTTCGTCTTGAAGATATCATCCAGTTTATTCGAAATTATTCCTACATGGAGAATAATTTTCTTTTATTTTAGAACGTAATTCTGACGGCAGAGTAGTATGATTATTTTGGGAGAGGACGACAGCTACAGTTAAACACTGCCTACGTTTTGGGATTGTCGCTGGTGTCAGGAGGTTGACATCGATGCTGCGTTCAGATTCCGAACTCAGATGGAGTGTGACGGTGAACAGGTGACCTCCTGGACACCAGGACACTTTCTCATCGAAGAAGAACTAAGCACTGTACCTAATGGTTCAGCAGCTATGACAATAACAGACCCAAGGGATTACTACCGTCATAGAAACCTACGGAGGATAGTTTTCCCACGACGAATGAGCTTCCTTTCGACGAAGAAAGGGTCCAGTGAATGTACATCAAAGTTCACAGACCAAATTTTGGCACTGTATCGCGAACTGGCGTATGCAAAACAGTTCAACTAGCATCAGTCGTACTAATACTTCGTTAAATGCTTCCTTTTAATAGCTCCGAAGATTACACATACGAAAACGTAGGACAAAGTGAAAGAACTTCTAGTGATCGAAATTTTAAGGCTATCTCAATGTATATAAAATTGCGAAATTTTCATATAAATTAAAATGAAGCGCGATATATTAAATTGCGCTTGAGTGTGGCATTACTCTATTAAATAAAAGTAATTAGGAGTGCCATCAGAAATAATTGGAGGTTAGTCATAAATATTTATTTTTAAAGTAAAATGCCTTTGGAACACAGTCTTTCAAATAAATTTAAAAAATTACAAATACTCATAACACAAAACCCATAATAGTTTGCTTATTATTTGTTACAAAATTCACTGGGTCATTACAAGGGTGTGACCCTCCTTTGTTCGCACCTGTGCAAAAAAAGCATAGCTATAGTTTTTCGGTAGGCTCCTGTGCTTGAAGGTTGAAAGTATTTTATAGAACTTAAACTAGTGGAGCTCAAGCTACGCCATGCCGAATCCATACTAACCAGTACATTAAATAATCGCCTGCGAGATGGCAGCCAGTTTTTAATTAAATTTGCATATGCCATCTGACTCCAAACCAAAATAATTCAGATAAAAATGTCGCCCTGCATATTAATAATATTTATCTTTAGTTTTGGATACAATCAGAACTGTTATTGTAATTACGCATCAAACGAACATACACTACTGGCCATTAAAATTGCTACACAACAAAGATGACGTGCTACAGACGCGAAATTTAACCGACAGAAATAAGATGCTGTGATATGCAAATGATTAGCTTTTCAGAGCATCCACACAAGTTTGGCGCCGGTGGCGACACCTACAACGTGCTCATATGAGGAAAGTTTCCATCCGATTTCTCATACACAAGCAGCAGTTGACCGGCGTTGCCTGGTGAAACGTTGTTGTGATGCCTCGTGTAAGGAGGAGAATTGTGTACCACCACGTTTCCGACTTTAATCAAGATCGGATTGTAGCCTATCGCGATTGCGGTTTATTGTATCGCGACATTGCTGCTCGCGTTGGTCGAGATCCAACGACTGTCAGCAGAATATGGAATCGGTGGGTTCAGGATGGTAATACGGAACGCCGTGCTGGATCCCAACGGCCTCGTATCACTAGCAGTCGAGATGACAGGCATCTTATCCGCATGGCTGTAACGGATCGTGCAGCCACGTCTCGATCCCTGAGTCAACAGATGGTGACGTTTGCAAGATAACAACCATCTGCACGAACAGTTAGACGACGTTTGCAGCAGCATGGACTATCACCTCGGAGACCATGGCTGCGGTTACCCTTGACGCAGCATCACAGACAGGAGTGCCTGCGATGGTGTACTCAACGACGTGTTACATGTTCACTGTCTTCGAGAAACTACGCCCGGATTGACAGAAGGTACTACAAAGAACTGAAAGCGATAGATGTTGTGCCTGAGGCGGCCACACATACAGGCGTCATAAAAGACACAAAACCTAAGTACGTGTCGAAATAACTGACACGACGATCTTGCCGTAATAATCGATATCTGAAGTTTGAATCATAGCATACTGTGCTAAGGTTAAATATATTGTAACAGCTGGCGGATGACTACGACAATTTTGTCGTGCTGTTGAATTGATACTGCAGATTAAACAATGTTAGCGTGTTGTGATCTGTAGTTATGTTAGTTTAGTCTGGTAGTGATTTGTAGTACCTCACCATGTCAAAGAAGTGCTATCTTTAGGCTGAAATCTAACGCAGGGAATGTGAACACGGATATGATTAGTGAGGAGGGAACAGAGATGGAAAATAAGAAGATCGGAAACGTATTTGCTGAACAAGCGAATAGGGCAGGAGAATTAGAATCATCGAATGCGACCGGAACCGACTCGTTGTTTGCGACGGAAACGACTGAAAGTAACAACGTCTGAATGTCGACAAGCAATAGTGGTTCCACTGTACGACCTAACAGAATGGATAACCCAACAAATGAAATCGGGGTGGATGTTTCGTTTACTTTTCAATTACAGAATTAACAAAGACGAGATCGAAAAGACTGACAATTTAAAGATGAAATATTACAAACTAATCAAGAACGGGATCGCAAGGATCGAGAATTTAAAATGGAGTTATTACGTGCTCTCCAGGAACGGGAGGTACTAATACGGAAACACAGCGAAGAACTTTAGCTGAAAGACCGAGAATATAAGGAGGAAATAAAGCAGGCGATTAAATACGGCTCAGAATAAGGAAAGAGATGATAGGTTGGCTAACTGAGGAAGTGAGACTGGACTTGATGTCATCAAGTAGTAAACTTGATACCTTACGAGGGTCGGTTAATACTTTGGAGAAGGATGTGAAATACATACGTAAAGAGCGATCTAGCGTGTCGGATAGAAAGGAAAAAACTTACAGTTAACAACCAAAAGTATATTGACGATTATCTGATGGGTCAGACGAGTAGATAGAAACCAAATCACAGTAGGTACGATCTCATGAACATAGCTCTGTAGAGTCAGTCAGTAAATCGTTCAAGATACCCGGAAACACCAAAGTCATTGAACAAATTACAGCCGATTTCAGAATATTAAAAGAAAAGGTAATCTCAGATATTCCCGTTTATCAGAGTTAAGTCAACAATCGATTATTGCTTATGAAAGGCGAGTCAACCGAGCTAATATCGCTGGATAGGTTGTCCTATCACCGATCGGTCCAAAGAGAAAGAAAATGAGATGTGACGGCTGCCAGGAGAAATCGGTTACCAGTAGCGAGGATTCAGATTACGGGATTCGGCATTTTGACCGTCGAATAATTTCGTCGGCGAAAGTCAAAAATACCATATTTAAAACTGGGCTATCCCATACGTTTTCAACACAGAAAAATTCTGTCCACCCTGTGGTGTTCATAAAAAGTTTTCGAAATGTGTTTCCTAAAGCCTGAAATGAGCAAGATAAAATTCGGTTTATAGTGTCGAAAATTACTGGTGAAGTCTCGCTATGGGTATCTGAGGTAGTTGAGTTAAGACTTTTTGGACTAAGTGGTTTACCAACAGGCAACACATAGGACGTTGAAAACCTTATTCAGAATAAAGTAGTCGTATCTGAATACTTTACAGAAGTACAGCGGAATAAATTAGCTAACTTGTTCAAGGAATATTTTTAAGTCTTCGACCAGAAACCTGGTGTGATCAAGGGTTATGTTTATGAGATGGATGTCTATCCACATCAAACTTATTGTAAAGCCTCTTACTCCATTCAGTGGAAAATGCGTATATATGGAAAATGTACCTACGAATTCTTTTGTTTTCTTCCTAATATAAAACGGAAAATTCAAAATATTTTTAAGGTATGCACCTATGTCAAAAGGTAAAACCTATTAACTACAGCACTACGTTATTACAACACCCAATAGTTCTTCCATCAGAATCTTTAGCGACAGTGTCTTTTGATGTGGTAGTGTCGCTTCAGACTGCAGGAGGTAGATTAATATATGTAATTCCCTTTTACGTCTTGTTTTCAAAATACGTTAAAATGTACCCTATGAGGTCTACTAATGTTGAGCTTCCGTTGAACAACCTATTTAGGGAGTACATACCTAAGGATGGTAAGCCAAGTGCAATTCTATCAGATAATGCATCATATTATACCAGCAAGGCTTGGAAGGAGCTTATCTTAAAATGAGACGTAAAGTATAACTTGGTATCATGGTATCACGCAGAAGCGTCGCCTGTTGAACTAATATTTAGACACTTTAACAGAGTTATTAGCACTTATGCTGCAATGAAACAATTATGTGGATTGAGTACGTGTCGGTCTTTGAAGAGATTCACAATAACATGCTTCACTCACCCAGCAGGGTGTAGTAGAGATAATATACAACATACCTGAGTCTAACGAGTGAATGAAACTTTTACGGATCTCGGTTCAGCCAGACAGAGATCGGAAGTCGCTGTTGAACAACGTGCGTGAATCAATAAACTTTCTAAAGCATGCTGCGCGTCTGAGGAAGGCCAAATTCGATCGTAAATTGGGTAGAACTGTGACATATACCATAGGTCATACGGTTTTATTAAGAAAACACCCTAAGTTATCGCCTCTTAGGAGTTTAAACAAGAAATGCCATCATGTTTACGCCAGACTTTAGCGGACTATTCGTATTCCGCATGAGGGAAGATATTTGTTAGCTAATAAATGTAACGGGGAGCAAACATGGGTTTGTTTCCACACAAAAATTTGAAGAAATTTTTTAGATGAAAACTTTAGTGACAGTTAATGGAACACTAAACGAGAAGCTTCACCTTAGTAGTTCTTTGGTAGTTCAGATGGTATTTATGTTTATTGTTTCAATAATGTTCTGATCTTAGTGGATATAAATGTATTCTTTGTTTAATAGTACAGTGGTTAAAGACATTGGAATTTGTTAATACTTAGTTCTGTAATGTTTTGAGAGGCTCACATGTAGCTGTTAGTGAACAGAGGCCTTAGATTAAGAACAAGCACAATGAATTATCGAATTTAATGTTACATTGTCTCGGTGCTGGTTGCCCAGTGAATGTCAGTTATTTTAAAAGAGTTGTGACCGGAATTGAAAAGGGCAGAAACTTCACACAACCTGCTGAAAGTGAAGTAACAAAGTAATTAATTCAATGGGATTGTTCCCGGAACAGAATAGGACAGAGTTTCGGTATAACCTGAGGAAATGAAAGTGATTTGTGGATTAAGGATAATTGTGAAGCAATGAAATATCGCATGTGCAACAGCTAATGTCTGACCCTAGTGGGAAAATGAATGCTATGAACTATTAAAGAGGCTAAAAGACTGCATATATTAGTGAAAAATAACAATGATTGTCGGGGATAAAATTTAACGAGCCACATTCTTTTTATATTTATTTTTCATGTCTATACGTGTTCTACGAGGGCTGTCCGGAAAGTAAGTTACGATTGATCGCGAAATGAAAATCACAGTGAAAATCAGAAATGTTTCATTTGTAACAGTTAGCTACACCTTTCAGCTACTTCTCTACGTAGTCACCGTTCTGACTCAGACATTCGTCGTAGCGTTGTACCAACTTTCCAATACCCTCATCATAGAAGGCAGCCGCCAGTGCTTTCCGCCAATTCTCTACGCTGGCGTAAAGCTCGTTGTCTGTGCCAAAATGTAGTCTTCATAGCCAGCGGTTCGTTTGAGCAGAGATGAAACTCAGTGGGAGACAATTACGGGCTGTATTGTGGGTAACCAAACATTTCCAATTGAAACGATGCAGGAACGTCTTCATTGCCCCTGCAGAATGAGGCTGAAAATTGTCTTGAAGAAGAAACCGCACGACAGTTATGTAATGTTGGTTGCATAGCTTCAGAGGAAAATTCTCACCAGGCCCTCTTACTTGGCGGGAGACACTATTTTCTATAACATCTTTACGTGCTCACTAAGAGCTCAGGAATGGAAAGAGCGACATAATTCTACCTAGAGTCATACTAGAGACACTGCCCAACACATTTTAGCAAAGCTTTATCGGATTTTCATAGTCGTTTCCATTTTGCGACCGATCGGAACTTACTTTCCGGACAGCCCTTGTATATTCTTCATTCTGGAGTATGTGTGGAGACATGTTCCCCGTCGCTGCGGCCTCAGTTCAAACAACCTGAGGAACTGCTTTTGTCATCTGATGGGGCGAGTCATCTCTTGGCTGCATGGTTCCAGAAACGGCCAACTACGAGCTACGAGACGTTCCATGACGCAGGCGGAGGGCGTCGACGTTGGGAAGGTTGGTCGCTTAGAAGCGGAACGAAAACAAGCAAACAGGAACCATTCGCCTGAGGTTCATCACTGGAAGACATTACACAAGAAGTGAGCTGTCCGTTGATATCAACCGGAAATATGATTGTGAGTTTAGGCAAGAACGTAACGGAGGTCTACAAGAAACATCGATATTAATAAGTTGAAGAATTTGAAGAAGAAAAGAAAACCCTACAGAAGAAGTTCGGCAGCTGTAGGCAACCCGTAGAACGCATTCCGAAGCTTAACAAATAGGGACGAAGAATCGGCGAATGGAAATGAAAGAGAACGAAAAATCTAAAATTAGACGTCATATGGTGTAATCATCCAAGAAGCTGTGCGATGTGGTGGGCAAGAAGATCCATTGTTACGATGGTCATGTAGCAGACTATAAGAAGAGGCAACATGAGTCAAATAATGAATTGCTTAGCAATTGAAGAGCCTGCAAGACAAAAGGGTGACGTAGATTACCCTTATTACGTATGTCCCGCTGTTGCAGCCACACAGATGACCTGCAGAACTCAAACGATCACTCTGTGTAGCCGCACAGGGGCGGCGAGGCGAATGCGTATCGCAGACCTCGCAGGCAAAACAACAGACAAGACTACAATCAAGTACCAAGATGGTTAATCAAATATTTAAGACTATACATAGAATGGAATGTGTAATTAGTATAAACTGACCTATTCAGTAGTAAACATAAATTGAATATGTAAGTTGTATCTAGTACCTAAAATGAAATTTATAGTTAATTTTAAACTGACTTATTCAGTATATATATTAAATGAATTAAATATTTGATTAATGTTAGAAAAAATGGAAATATCTTAAGGTTTAGGTGATGATGATGAGGTCCCATACTCCGAGGAGCGTAGGGGACGATGCGGGAAATAAAAATGGTTCAAATGGCTCTGAGTACTATGGGACTTAACATCTGAACTCATCAGTCCCCTAGAACTTAGAACTACTTAAACTTAACCAACCTAAGCACATCACACACATCCATGCCCGGGGCAGGATTCAAACCTGCGACCGTAGCAGCATCGCAGTTCCAGACTGAAGCGCCCGGAACCGCTCGGCCACACCGGCCGGTGATGCAGGAGATCTTCACCGCTGTACAAGTCAAGGTCCCAGTGGAGGTTTGCCATTGCCTTCCTCCGACAAGGTTTATACAGTACTTTGAAATACCTAGCTTACAATAAGGAACGTGTAAGTAACCTATTGCACAATTTTTGCAATCATGTCATATCACCCACTCAAAATCGCTCCGTCATAAAAATGGAAACAACTACCATATAAGAGAAAACCATATGTTGCATTATAAGATTTCTACAGTAAACTTCAACCATACGCTTTGTTCTGACTATAAAAAGTTATACAAAAATGTAAAAAAATGGATTACGTTAAAAATTTGCATTTTGACATTCTCCCGTGTAAAAACGGAAAGAAAAACATACGGTCCCAAGCAAAGATCCAAAACCCTGGCCCATAAAAGAATGTACAAACCCAAGTCCAAGTCAAGCATAGTTAACGAAGAACCCCAATCCTCTAAGAGAAAAACTGAATAGGTTTAATGTTAACATATCTCGCGGTTACCTTAAACGATGACAACTTGGTTAAAATCAAGTAGTCATCGTTGAGGGGGGGGGGGGGGCGAGGGGGCTGTGTAACCCCTTGTTACATACCTGATCTTTGTTAAAACTAAAGTTTATTAGAACCGGCCATGAACAATCACTATATTTCATATGGGATCACAAATTCCTCTCTTAAAGCAGAGAAAATTAAATAAAAGAATAATAAGAGCCAATGGAATAGAGTATTATATGCAAAGTAGCAAGAGGCTTCATTGAAAGAGTTTGTAACGAAAGTTCGTTTTGTTTCAAAACAACTACATGAACGCAACGCACATATTCTTAACGTCTTTAGCGTCTTAGTGTTTTCGTCGTCTGAGAGTCGTTAGCGTTTGAGATTTTAGTGCCCGAGCTTTTGGCGTTTGAATCCTTAATATTTGCGTCTCTTAACTACATGCGCCACTGCATGAAGTAGTTAACTTCATTGGAAGCCGGGCAAGTTAAAGTATATTTAGTTTCGTTTAATTTATCGTCAAAAAGACGAAAATTGACTGAAGTGAGATAACGCTAATATCCAGCGATCACCTCAATCGACAGAAGATTGATATCGTTAATTCCAGTTTCAGAACTTCAGTTGTTGTCGAGGCTACTATTCAAACACCGAGTCGCAACTTGACTTTCGAATATTGACTCTGTTTGGACACTTATTTTAGGCTTTAAGTGTGACCATTCATGGTAGTGAATCGTGTCAAAGAAACTGTGTTAGTAAAAATCAACTTCAGGAAAAACTATAGTGTCCTACTATTTGGAACATAGTATAATGAGAAGTAAACCGCATATTGGATTATCTCTGGACAACAACAAAAAAATGGCTCTGAGCACTATGGGACGTAACATCTATGGTCATCAGTTCCCTAGAACTTAAAACTACTTCAACCTAACTAACCTATGGACATCACACAACACCCAGTTATCGCGAGGCAGAGAAAATCCCTGACCCCGCCGGGAATCGAAACCGGGAACCCTGGCGCGGGAAGCGAGAACGCTACCGCACGACCACGAGCTGCGGACTACAATAACAATAGTAATAATAATAACAATGATAGTGATAATAATAATACTTTACTCCATATTAATATAAAATAATATACTTTTCATCGGACAAAACATCATGCTGTATTAAATGAACCCTGTGATCTTTGACGGGATTAATTCGGTGTCACGTGCCTACACAAATCGAAGACATCAGTTCACTTTGGAACGCGAATCGGCCGTCTAGTAATTGTTAATGACCATCATTGGCACTAAACAACCCCTCAGCTAGCCGATGGTAATAGTTTGAATATAAACTTATTAATCAACAAATGTTGATAACAGATAGTGTTGTTTCACCTCGCTACTTTGCCGTTAATCGTGGACGTGCCAATTGGGGCCAATAGGAGGTGCCACATGTTGGGTCACGATAGCAGAAAGTTCGTCTGCCTGTTGGGTAACTGTATTTAACTGTTTTCGGGTAGCAAATTCTGTCTCTTTAGCCTTAAATGATGTGCACTGTTCTTCAAGACTTTGTATCTGGATTTCAAACTGAGAGGGAAATTTCGTCGGTTTCAGTATGTTCGATTTTTGACTTTAGAGTATTTACTACGTGGTTGGTCTCTTTACGTACATCTTGCTTCATAACGTTTCTTTAATCTCTTCTCTAAGACGTTTATTGTCTTCCTTAATGCTTTTAAACTTTGATATAAGGCTTTTATTGTCTTCCTTAACGCTGTTAAACTCTGATAGCATAATCTGTAAAATAGCCTTGTCCGTATCTTTGACGCTACTATCAAAAGGCTTTGTTTGACTAACAGTTGTGGCTGCAAAGCCTGAATCTTTAACTACAGAACTTGACTGTTGTGACAAATTACAACTTAGAGTCTCATTTCCTAAAGCAGAATCCCTCAACTCCACTTTCTTGTTCCAAGTTTGATACTGAAAAATTGTTGTTGTTGTTGTGGTCTTCAGTCCTGAGACTGGTTTGATGCAGCTCTCCATGCTACTCCATCCTGTGCAAGCTCCTTCATCTCCCAGTATCTACTGCAACCTACATCCTTCTGTATCTGCTTAGTGTATTCATCTGTTGGTCTCCCTCTACGATTTGTACCCTCCATGCTGCCCCCCAATGCTAAATTGGTGATCCCTTGATGCCTCAGAACATGTCCTACCAACCGATCCCTTCGTCTAGTCAAGTTGTGCCACAAACTTCTCTTCTCCCCAATCGTATTCAATACCTCCTCATTAGTTACGTGATCTACCCACCTAATCTTCAACATACTTCTGTAGCACCACATTTCAAAAGCTTCTATTCTCTTCTTGTCTAAACTATTTATAGTCCATGTTTCACTTCCATACATGGCTACACTCCATACAAATACTTTCAGAAACGACTTCCTGACACTTAAATCTAAACTCGATGTTAACAAATTTCTCTTCTTCAGAAACGCTTTCCTTGCCATTGCCAGTCTACATTTTATATCCTCTCTACTTCGACCATCATCAGTTACTTTGCTCCGCAAATAGCAAAACTCCTTTACTACTTTAAGTGTCTCATTTCCTAATCTAATTCCCTCAGCATCACCCGACTTAATTCAGCTACATTTCACTATACTGGTTTTGCTTTTGTTGATGTTCATCTTATATGCTCCTTTCAAGACACTGCCCATTCCGTTCAACTGCTCTTCCAAGTCCTTTGCTGTATCTGACAGAATTACAATGTCATCGGCGAACCTCGAAGTTTTTATTTCTTCTCCATGGATTTTAATACCTGCTCCGAACTTTTCTTTTGTTTCCTTTACTGCTTGATCAATATACAAATTGAATAGCATCTGGGACAGGCTACAACCCTGTCTCACTCCCCTCCCAACCACTGCTTCCCTTTCATGCCCCTCGACTCTTATAACTGCCATCTGGTTTCTGTACAAATTGTAAATAACCTTTCGGTCCCTGTATTTTACCCCTGCCACCTTCAGAATTTGAAAGAGAGTATTCCAGTTAACATTGTCAAAAGCTTTCTCTAAGTCTACAAATGCTAGAAACGTAGGTTTGCTCTAAGATAAGTCTTAAGGTTAGTATTGCCTCACGTGTTCCAACATTTCTACGGAACCCAGACTGATCTTCCCCGAGGTCGGCTTCTACTGAAAAATTACCTGATCAATTCTATCAAGCGTTGTCCTACCTGCCTCAGTTAAATCAGTATTGTGAGAGGGTCCCTGCTCATTCGTCCCTTCTCTGTCTATAGAATTACCAAAAGTTACATCACCTGCTTTTGACATTTTAATGCGATTACAGTAAAACAGCAAACAATAAGGAAATCCCTCACACACAGAAGATCAACATTACAGAAATAACTGCTAAAAATTACTTGATATAAACGTTACTGAAAACAGAAAAACATTTAAATTACCGCTGACATAATTCACTGTATAAAGGAAAACCCAAGTTTCTCATATAACTGTGCAATTAAATACGTACACCTCAGTAAAAGACACAAAGTAGCATTTACCGCATGTAGCCACATAACACTTCAAGGTTTAATAAACAAGAATTCTTCCAGCTGGGAATATGTAATTAGCAATAGCAAAGTCAGTAGCAAAATAAATGATTCTAAGCACCACATAAAACTACAAATGCATAAAATGAAAGAATCTGACTTTCACTACCCTCTGTACTATTTCAGAAGTTCACAGTTGAGAATGAAATACTTTTCACAAAATCGGTATTTAAAGTTGCAGAGAGTACACAGTAGTTCTGTTCCTGGTCCAGCAATTTTAACTGTTCTCCATAAAATCTGCATATATTGTTCACGGGTAAAGTTGTTGTAATGTGCTACAGTGTCTAATTACTTCAATTGTAGCTTCACAGATCCTGAAAGTAACTGCTGAGTTGAAGCCTGAAACTGAGATTTTAATTTATGGTTGATAAACAAGCATCTCCCACCTCTCGGCAAGACGTCTCCCCTTTTTCCGGCTTGGCTGCAAGTGTCTTCTTTGCCGGCTCGATAACAAGTGTGTCTATTTTTCTATAATATGTATCCTGGCAGGTCAGGATGCCAGGTGAAAGTATTTTGTAGAACTCAAGCTCGTGTTCATAAGACTCACTTTGGTACCTGAAAAATCTGTATAACTTATTTTGATGTCTAAATGTGTAAAGGTCGGTGCAGAGCAACAGTGCTATGTAAAAATTTAATTTTGAACGGAAATCTGTGAAGCTCACGCTAAACGATGCGAAATCCAGACTAGCCAGTACATCAGACAATTAGGAGGTCCTGCAGACAGTCAGAATTGTTAGTATAATTACACATGAGACGAACACAAAAATTAGCGCATCTGACTTTCCCATAAAACTGCATGAAAATTCACACGTTAGCACTTCACTGGAATATTGCAGTGGTATTAAAACTCTGAACTGGTATAATGTTACACTCTGACCATCACTGTGCCTTACAAAGGACATGAATTTTGATGACATTTATATTTATTGGCATACATTGTTAAGGGAACTCTTGTCTGCTCTGCATCCTATCACTATTAGGAGTGCTGTTGAGACAGTCAGAAATCAAATTTCACTTGCCGTAGTTGCGATGTGTAAATCAAGACGGTATCTTACCATTTATAATAAAAATGCCTCCCATTACACAACTCGCGATGTGCAGTGCGTGTATGCAAACGAAGTCATGAAAGTAAAATGGAAATGGGATGCTAATCTTAACGACTGATAAGTAAGATCAAAGACTTCAAATTTAATTACGCTTCGTTAAGCCATGACAACAATACATCTTTTCATAAAGTTCTCACACCTATAAAAGTCAGCAAAACACTTCTTAAAAACTTTCCTGTGTACAATTACATTCCTTGACACTTGCTTGAAGAGGAAACCATATGTTGCATTAGAAGATGTCTATAGTAAACTTCAACCATACGCTTTGTTCTGACGATAAGAAGTTATAAAAAAATGTAAAAAAAAATTGGATTGTGTTCAAAATCAGCCTTTTGAAATTCTCCCATGAATATAATCTCTTTTTCTTTCCTCAAAACATATTAGTACAAAATTCTTTTTAAATAGTGCTGCCTCCACTATGTGGCAGGTCAGCTTCCATCCTTTTCAAACCAAGGACACAGCCAAACTGTCCAACACACACTGCTACTCCATTCCAAAGAAGTAACCTCTCTGATCAAAGAATATAAAATTACAGAAGCTGAGTATATTTATCAATTCGCAATTGTGGCCAAAACTACCTGAAAATCGCCGTGGGAAGTAGGACAGTCCACTTTCAAGTAGACAGGTGGAGCCCTCCTTCCCTGTACTCACCAAGCTCGGAGAGGTCTTTGCGACCTCTCACCACAGTTGTTCGCTACTTCGCCACATGGAGCGGAGTCAGAGCAAGTGCTTTCATCTTTATTGGTTTTATTTCAAGAAAATTTTGTCGAATTTCTAGGAAAGAAGGGTGTTTTCTGGAGGTGTACATAATTAGTACATTGCGAGTGAACTTATTATGGTGAAACTAATTTACTTCGTTTGTCTTTTGTTCCAGATTTTTGGATAATATGGCGAAGAGGACGCTCGGTTTGAGTAATGAGAAGGTTGTCGAGGAGATAGTAATATTATTGACAGCTGATGATAATGAGGATCCGGTGGTAACAGAAGATTTAGGTGAAGAAAGCGATATTGTGTCAGTACATGGGGCTGAAGAAAAACAAGCGTATACTGAAGATTCTGGCGATGAAGGGGATTTTGACACTGAAGACAAAGATGCACCATTCACATTAGGGAAGGATAAGAATACCAGATGGACCGGAAAGCGACCGAATATGGAGTAAGCGTAGAGGATCTGAGAATGTTGTCGCTCATCTTCCATTGGTCGTAGTAACAGCCAGATTAGCCATAAACCCAGCTGTTTGAATCACTTTTTTACTGACACCGTGAATGAAATGATGGTGAAATAAAGCAGTCAATATAAGGAGAGCATTAAGGGGTATTTTGCTCGAGCGAGGGACATGAGGCCAACAAATGGGACTGAAATTCTGGCATTTATTGGTTTACTGTACCTTGCACGGGCCTGTAAAGGAAATCGTTGAAGTTGGGAAGATCTCTGGGGTCATGAAAACGACGAAATTGTGAAATGTGGAGTGTTTATGAGCCTAAGACGCTTTAAAAACTTGATCAGGTGCCTTCGCTTCGACGATAACAATCCCAGAGAGCCTAGGAAAAAGTACGACAGGCTCGGACCTATTTCGTGAAATCTGTGAACTATTTGTGGAGAATTATGAATAGAACTATTATATAGAGAGTATGTCACCATCGACGAAATGCTCCCAGATTTTAGAAGAAGAAGCCTTTCCTGTCAATATATTCCCTCAACACCAAACGAGTATAGGATCAAACTATTCGCTCTCGTGGTTGCAAAGATGACCTACACATACTACATGGAAGAGTGTGCTGGCACACAGTCTGAAGGTCATTTCAGAGAGCAACAAACCACCTGACCTCTTAAAATTAATGGTTCAGCTCTTATTAGAAAGTGGACGAAATATGACATCAGACAACTGCTTTAGCGACTTTGTGCTTGTTGAAGAGCTCGAAAAGTATAAACTTACCTAAGTTGGTACAGAAAGGAAAAACCAGAGACAGTTTTCTTCAGCCTTTATCAGCACGAAGGGAGCAATACGACAGTATTTTTTGTTCCAAAGCAGGCAACCGAGAGAGCAAAAATATTTGATCCTCGTTTCTTCCCTTCATCATGATAATGCTATTGATCCTTCTTCTGGACAGGCAAGGCCAGAGATCATGACATTCTACAACTCCACAAAAGAAGTAGTGTATATACAGACCAAGTGTACAGAACTTGCCATGTATTCAGAAACAACAAGCGTTGGCCAATGGTAATCGTTTATGAGATGGTGAATGGAGCTCGGATCATGTCTGTTTTCAAAATCTTGTTTGGTTTGTAAAAAGCTATATTCCTTCATTTATTGTGACATCCCATACTCTAGGCCCTAAAGAAGGTAAGACATGTTCTCCAGATCCAAAAGGGGATGGGAGTTATAACAATTTGGAGTTGTCATTTTTTTTCACATTGCAACCGAAGTTACGGAAGGGTTGCAACCGACGGAAGGTTAAGTCGAAGTTGCTAGGTTGCTAGGAGACAAACGGAACTGTCATGCGGACTAAGATGAGGGGTGAGACCTGTAGCGCATTTTACTGTGCGTTCATCAGGCTGTTGCCGGCTCGGAGTTCGTGCGCTGCAGGCAGCAGGCGGCGTTTCGTTAGTGGTGGGCGTGGCGAATGGCTACGACCGGAGGTGAGTGTTGTACATAGGCTGCGCGACGGAAGGCGCTCAGCATCTACCTCCTCTCAGCAAGACGTCTCTCCTTTTCCGTCTTGGCTACAAGTGTCTTCCTTCCCGGCTCGATAACAAGTGTGTCTTTTTTCCTTACTTGCCAATGAGTGTGCGTCCAAGGCGATCTCTTTGCGGCCACCATTGCTATGTCCCCCATTCGATTGGCTGGCTCATATTCTTCTTTTGGCAAATCAGCATATTATTCACTGACATTGTTAAATATTTTTGTACGAGCCACAATTTGCAAGTTCTCGCGGTAAGAATAGATTTTCTGTCTTCCGTCTATTTGTCACCTTCAGCTCCTCCTCCGCTAAAACACTTTTCCATAACAGTGTGCTCTTTCCTACACTTGCGCTCGGAAAGACAGCACACGAAGATACTAAAAGGGCGTTTCATAATAGTAATTATTTCCCTTACTAAAGTGGATAACGCCCATTTCACATTAGTGTTTCACGCCCGGTAGGGTAATCCACTTCTCCCATCTTGCACACTGCAAACTTCTTACCTGCAGTTTTATAAAGCATTTCAGTCTGCGTCTCAACAGCACAGAAAAACAATCTGGCAAACGTGAGAATGGATTTACCGGAAGGGGTAGGGGGGAAGGGGGGGGGGTTGAGGGGAGTACTTCTCTTTCGTCTGTCGGCTGCCTGCCTTGCCTCTCAGACAGGCGGGGATGGATGTGGCTAGGCTGCTATCTCCGGATCCATTACAAGCTACAACATAATACAGACATAGACACGGTGGACATAGTTTCATGGAAATGAAAGAGTATGAAAAACATTTTACTTTGATGATATCTCAGTTACTTCAGCGACTTCAGGTTCGCGTGCAGCTCAGTACAAAAAACATAAACTGATCAGGGAATACAGGAAGACTTGGTCGGAAAACTACAGAACATGCAAGGATACCCCTTGTTTTGAGCTTTCTTTGCAGTTCCCAAAGTTTCTTGAACGTAATTGGAACGCCATATCGCTTTTAGCCAAGCATGGCACTTCCAGTCACAGCGACTAGTGCTTGATGCTGGCCTTGTACGATCGAATCAACTCTATCTCTTTGGAAATGGGACTTCGTTTTGAGATTTTCTGTAGCCCTCCAGTATCTCTACAGCTCTACCGATCGGGTAAACCCATGAATCTGGTGACCCGACTTCTGGCAATTCCATGAACTACCCAATATTTTCTTCCTGTAATTTACTAATTATCTTAGGAAGAAACAAACATTCGACTTCAAAGGTAAACTCACTAATACATGAGACCACTTACACAGAAACAATACACCTTGTTTTTGAAATGGTTGACCCTATTTCTCGGACTGGTACACTGCTGTGCCTGTTTCGATGTTGCACTCGCTGAGCACGTGATTCTGAAATGAATCAGAGGTGTTAACCAGAATCTAGGATAAAATGTTTGCCTCTGGCCACTACTATGAGTTACATTGATTCTAAGTGTTGGAACAGAATGTGACTACTTAGGTAGACGCACAGCGTGCAGTAACTCGATATGCCCAGCTTGTGGCACTGAATTCCCTACCGACATTATTTGGACATTAATAAAATGCCTGCCCCAGTTGCACTTTCCTTTTTACTTTAAAAATAACGACAGGTTTTGGACCCAACCGTTATCCAGTGGTATACGTGAGGCCTTCTAGGAGGTGAGCAATCAGTCTCTGTGCTTCACCAGCCAAAGAGCTCAACTAGCGATATTCAACAAACACCTATATCTTTCCGTGCCAGCTCCGATTTTTCTTATTTTATCATGATGATCGTTTCTTCCTATATAGGTCGGCGTCAACAAAATATTTTCGCATTTGAAGGAGAAAGTTGGTGACTGAAATATCGTGAGAAAATTCCGCTGCAACGAAAAACGCCTTTGTTTTAAAAATGTCCACCCCAAATCCTGTATCATTTCGGTGACACTCTCTCCCCTATTTCGCAATAATACAAAACGTGCTGCCCTCCTTTGAACTTTCTCAGTGCACTCCGTTAATCCTATCTGGTAAGGATCTCACACGGCCCAACAGTATTCTGAACGAGCACGGGTAAGCGTAGTGTAGGCAGTCTCTTTAGTATACATGTTACATTTTCCAAGTGTCCTGCCAATAAAACGCAGAGTTTAGTTAGTCTTCCGCACAACATTTTCTATGTGTTCCCTCCAATTTAAATTGTTCGCAATTGCAACCCCTACGTATTTAGTTGAATTTACGGCCTTTAGATTGGACAGATATATCGTGTAACCGAAGTTTAACGGATTCCTTTTGACACTCAAGAGGTTGGGCTCACACTTTTCAGTATTGAGGGTCAATTGCCAATTTTCAAATCATACAAATATCTTTTCTAAATCGTTTTTCAATTTGCTTTGATCTTCTGATGAATTTGTTAGTCGATAAACGAAGCGTCGTCTGCAAAGTACTAAGACGGCTGCTCAGATTGTCTCCCAAATCGTTTATGTTGATAACTAGCAGCAATGGACATATAACACTACTTTGGGGAACGCCAGGAATCACGTCTGTTTTACTCGATGACTTTCCGTGTATTGTTACGAACTGTGAGCACTCTGACAGGTAATCATGAATCCAGTTATATAACTGAGACGATATTCCACATGCAAGTAATTTCACTATAGGCAGCTTATGTCAAAAGCCTTCCAGAAATCCAGAAATACAGAATCAATTTGTCATCCCTTGTCAATAGCAATCAACTCAACGTACGAGTAAAGAGCTAGTTGTGTTTCACAAGAACGATGTCTGACAATGCACCAACAGGCCGTTTTCTTCGAGATAATTCATAATGTTAGGACACAATGTACGTTCCAAAATCCTGCTGCATATCGACGTTAATGATATGTGCTTTTTATGTAGTGGATTACTCCTACTACCTTCCGTAAATGTTGGTGTGACCTGTGCAACTTTCCTGTCTTTGGGTACGGATCTTTCGTCGAGCGAACGGTTGTGTATGATTGTTAACTGTGGAGCTATTGCATCAGCATACTCTGATAGGTACCTAATTAGTATACAGTCTGGACCAGAAGACTTGCTTTTGTTAAGTGATTTTAGTAGCTTCTCTACTCCGAGGATATCTACTTCTACGTTACTCATGTTGGCAGCTGTTCTTGATTCGAGTTCTGGAATATTTTCTTCGTCATCTTTGTTGAAGGAATTTCGGAAGACTGTGTTTAGTAACTCTGATTTTTCAGCACTGTCTTCGATAGTATCTCCATTGCTATCTCTGAGAGAAGGCATTGATTGTGTCTTGCCGCTGGCACACTTCACATACGACCAGAAGACAGAGAATGGCTGCGTTTCGTAGATGAGAAATATTACTATTTTCTGACGTTGTCACCTTTCATGTAAATTTAATTACTCAAATTCATGCAACTTCACTTACTCTAATTTTCTTTTCATTCCTGGAAGAACGGTACTGTTTATACGAAATATTGAAACCGCGATTTCTTATTGCTACTCAAAATGTTATCCAAGTATCTTTTGCAAATTTTGAATATATGCAAGCAAAAACTATCGGGGACCGACAGGAGTAAATTAATATAAAATACGTAGGAATGAAGTAACTAAGAAATGCAGGGAACCCCAAGCGAAATGGCTGCAGGAAGAATGTGAAGATACTGAGAAAGAAATAAACGTCGGTAGGACTGGTTCATCATACAAAAAACTTGAAACAACAGTTGGTGAAAGTAAAAGCAAAAGTGGCAACTTTAATGGTGCAATGAGAATTCCACTGTTAAACGCATGGGAAACAGAGGAGAGGTGGAATGAGGATGTCGGTGGGACAATATAATATAACAGAAAAAGAAGTTCTAATCGATATGGAAGAGATATGATACAGTACTGGATTCAAAATTAGAAGATCTTTGGAAGCTCTGAGATCAATTAAAGGAAAAGAGATTTATAAAATTTCTTCGGAATTTATAAAACCATTGGGGGAATTGACAACGAAATGACTATCCATATTGGTGTGTAAAAAGTACGAGAATAGCAACGCACTTCCAGAAAAATATCAGCTACACAATTGCGAAGATAGCAAGGGCAGATAACTGCGAGAACTGTTGCCCAGTCGGATTAATATCTCACTCATCCTAGTTGCTGCCATAAGAATGGAAAAGAAAATGTAAGATTGGGCTGATGTTGGTAAGTTTGGCTTGAAAAAAAAAAGGGTAAAGGTGCCAGATAGGCAGTCATGGTGCTGCGCTTGATAATGGAAGCACCACTCAACAAACATCAAGAGATGTTCATGGGTTTGTATACATGGAAAAAGCGTTCGACACTGCAAAATGATATAAGATGCTCGCAATTCGGAAAAAAAGGAGTTAGCTGTAGAGGAAGAGAAAACAGAAAGTCTGGAGGACCAACAAAAACGTGATCGGATTAAAAAGAGTGTAAGCATGGGATACAATCTTTCGCCCCCAATGTTTAGTCTGTACAACGAAGTAGCAACAACGGCAGGAAAGGTTCAAAGATAGAGATTAAAATTCGTGGCAAAATGACATAAATGATAAGATTCTCCGATGACGTCACAATCCTTAGTGGTTATTAAAAAAATTACAGGATATGCTGAATGAAATGAACAGACAAATGTGTACAGAATATGGACTGAGCGTAAACTGACAGATGATTAGTAGTTACAGACATTAGAATAGCGAGAAACTTAATTTGATACTTAGTGATCACCTAGTACCCGAAGTAAAGGAGTTCAGCTACCTTGGAAGCAGAATAACCCTGGACGGACGAACAAACGAGACCATAAAAAGCAGACTAGTACAAGCAAAGGGCATTCCTGGCCAAAGGAAGATGATATTGCGCCATTTACTGGGACAGAATTGCTCGCGACTGATTTGAAGAACATTCTGGATAATTCGAGTGAATGATTTAGCCACCCAGATCATCCGACATGAATCCCAGCGAACGTTTATGGGACGTAATCGAGAGATCAGTTCGTTCACAAAATCCTGCACCGGCAACACTTTCGCAATTATACACGGCTGTAGAGGCAGCGTTGTTTAGTATTTCTGCACGGGACTTGCAACGATTTGTTAAGTCCATACCACGTCAAGTTGATGCGCTACGCCGGGGAAAAGGAAGTCCGACACGATATTAGAAGGTATTCTACGACTTCTGTTACCTCAATGTATAGGCCTTACTTTGAGAAAGAAATTTATGAGAATGTGCGTTTGGGTCACAGCATTGTATGGTGAATCACGTGTAATGAGAAAAGAGAGAAGGAAGACAATCGAAGTATTTGAGGTACGGTGCCACAGAATAATGTTGAAAATCAGGTGGGCTGAAAAGTAAGGAATGAAGAGGCTCTCCGCAGAATCGGTGAAGATAAGAACATACGGGAAATACTCATAAGCAGAAGCGACAAGATCTTAGAACATGTGTTAAGACATCAGGGAATAAGTTCTATGGTACTAGAGGGAGGTATAAAAAAACAATAGAGGGATACGGAGACTGGAATAATCCAACAAACAATAGGGGACGAAGGAAGCAAGCACTGCTCTGAGATGAAGAGCTTGGCACGTGAGGGGGCTGCATGAAATATGTCAGTCAGTCATAAGATCGGTGACTCAGGAGAAAAGAAAAATATCAAAGCTATCGCGTAACAAATCTGGACAGTGAGGTGGATGTTACTACAACTATTACTTCAGATCTATAGGTCTCACACTTAAAAAGAGTCTTGGTGTAACGTGTTGCCTTGATTTCTTCTTCTTTTTTTGAGTCATCATTCTCTTGACTGGTCTGATGCGGCCGCCGCGAATTCCTCTCCTCTGTCAACCTCTTCATCATTGAGTAGCACTTGCACTCTACGTCCTCGATTATTTTGTGGATATATTCCAATCTCAGTTTTCCTCTATGGTTTTTACCCTCTACAGTTCCCTCTAGTTTCATGGAAGATACTCCGTGATGTCTTAAGAGATGTCGTACTATCCTGCCCATTTTTCTTGTCAGTGTTTTCGACATGTTCCTTTCCTCACCGAATCTGTAGAGAGCCCTCTCGTTCCTTCTCAGTCCACGTAACTGTCAACATTCTTCTGTAGTACCACATTTCAAAGGCTTCGATTCTGTTTTGTTCCTGTTTCCCCACTGTCCGTGTCTCAGTACCACACAATGCTGTCTCCAAACGTACATTCTCAAAAATTTCTTCATCGGATTAAGAACTTTGTTTGATACTAGCAGAATTCTTTTGACTGGGAGTACCATTTTAATCACTGCTAGTCTGCTTTTTATCTCATCAATGTTCAGTCCGTCATGGGTTATTTTGCTGCCTAGCTAGGAGAATTTCTTAATTTCTCCCATACGTGATCCCCAATTCTGGTGTTAAGTTTCTCGCTCTTCTCATTTCTGCTACTTATCATTACTTTCGTCATTCCTCGACTTACTCTCAGCCAACATTCTGTACTCATCAGACTTTTCATTATATTCAAGACATCCTGTAATTCTTCTTCTCTTTCAGGGAGAATGGCAATGTGATCAGCGAATCTTGTCGCTGATATCCTTTCACCCTGAATTTTATTCCCATCTTCAAACTTTCTTTCATTTCCCTTACTGATTCTTCGGTAGGGGTGAAAGACTGCACACCTGCTATACACCGTTTTTAATCTGAGCACGTCGTTCTTGGTCTTCCGGTCTTATTGTTCCGCCTTGGTTGTTGTACATGTTGTCTTACGTGTCGTTCTCTATAGCTTCTCAGAATTTCGAACAACGTGCAGCATTTTACATTGTCGAACGCCTTTGCCCGGTCCACAAATCCTATGAACGTGTACTGATCTTTATGTAGTCTTGCTTCCATTATCAACGGCAACATCAGAATTGCCTCTCTTATGCCTTTACCTTAAACTTAGTTAGCTAACATATCCTTAATTTTCAAAAATGGCTCTGAGCACTATGGGACTTAACTACTGAGGTCATCAGTCCCCTAGAACTTAGAACTACTTAAACCTAACTAACCTAAGGACATCACACACATCCATGCCCGAGGCAGGATTCGAACCTGCGACCGTAGCGGTCACGCGGTTCCAAACTGACGCGCTTAGAACCGCACGGCCACACCGGCCGGCCCTTAATTTTCCTTTCCATTGTTGTGTATATTTTTCTTGTCACCAACTGGGATCCATGACCTATTAAGCTGATTGTGCGATAATTGTTGCACTTATTGGCTCTTGCAATCTTCGGAACTCTTTGGATGATGTTTTTTTCGAATGACTGATGGAATATCACACACTCTAAACACCAAGGCACATTGTCGTGTCATTGCCACTGCCCGCAACGGTTTTAGTAATTTCGGTTGTATGTTATCTATCCCCTCTGCCTTATATGATATTTAGTTTTCCAAAGTCCTTTTAAATTCTGATTCTAATACTGGATCCCATAGCTCTTCCCTATCGGGTCCATTTTCACCTTCTATCATGTCGTTAAAGCTATTGGGTACGATCTCCGTTCGGCAATACTCAGAGCTGCCAGGACCAGATTAAATACGAGTTCTGAGAAGGGGTAAAACAACAGATACTCCAAAAGATGCCAGTGAAACAAATCCTGGTTCGGATGACTTGTAGTATTCGGCACACTCTTAACTTAAAAGGTCATAGCACCTAGCCTCGCTATAAATCATTAACACGATTTCAGATTTCAAGAGGAAGCAGTAAACCGCATTTAAAACAACTTCAGGGTCTACACAAGGAAACGTGTTCAAATAAAACGACAACAACACAAGGAATCTAACTTAAAACGTTTCGAAAAGTACACGTCTGACAGCATAAACTCTCCAGTTGGCAGATAAGCGAACCAGGTCCACAACAGCTACAGCCGTCACCGGTCCCGAAGCACCTAGGCTCCACAAGACACTGCCAAGTACTGCCGACGCCGGCCAAATCGGCGATCACTCCGTGAGACAATCGGTAGGCTAGTACTGCCCTTACCTGTCTCCAGTGACCTCCTTTCTCTACGCCAGAGCGCTCCACCTCGCTCTCGAGTAGGAGCTGACAATCAAAGATCGAAAAAGATGGCAAAAGTCGATATGCAGAGAGCCACCACGGCTCGGACTTGACAAACGTAAAAGGGTGGATCAACAAAGCTTTCAACTCGCCTTCATACTTCACAGTTTCGACGTCAGTTTTGATGGAAGGAACGAAGGAATTTTAGGGTTTAATTTGCCGTCAGCTGAGGAGCGGCGAGGAAAATTCACGATTTTTCCATAAGAACCATCCCAAAATTCACCCTATGTGACTTACTGTGAACATGGAAAACATACAACTGGATGAAAGGATGGTAATCCGAGACGTGCTACTCCCAGAAGAGGGTCCACTGCATTAACCTCTACGCCAACTCAATCTGTGTATTCGGCTGAATAAAATGTTGGATCAGAAATACTCAGAATTTTCTGTTTCAGTTATTAACTAACCAAATTGCTATGTCCTTTATAACTGCTTCTGTAGCTGCAGCAAATATTGCCCCCAATCCCATTGTTTGCTCGCAATTAGAAACTTCTCAGTCAGACTTCATTCAAATAGGATCGCTGGGAGAAACTCTCTAAGAATGAAATTATAACGAAATCTAGACCCCTTAGCTGCTTACAGGCGTTGATAATTATCAAGAGGGACAGTTGAATAACGTGTGCCCCGATCGGGACTAAACACCGGGACCTCCTGCTTACAAGGCAGAGGCTCTATTCGACTGAGCCACCGAAGACACAATCGCTAGTGCAACTTTCAAAGCCTGTAAGCAGCTAAAGATGTAGATTTCATTATAATTTTATCCTCCGAGAGCTGCAAGATCACCAATGATATCTGTACAGATACCAGTTTCAAAGTCTAAGAGCCAGGCAGAGTGGCGTGGCCAATGGGTTCAAACAGTCCGCGTGTGGAGGAAGAAAGTGCGTTGGAGAGGATAGTACGAAACCCATCGTATTCTGTTCAGAATCCATATAAGTGCATAAAAAGAGTCCTCAAAACGTGGTTACACTTGTTATAGATGTTGAATCGGTCACAATGCAGTGCTAGCGGATCTCAGTGGAGGAAGAGTGACTTTAACCTGCTGGAATTAGAGACTACGTAAAATCGTAAGTATGACACAGAGAGCCGCTGATACTTCCAGGCATTTACCTGGGCTGAGTTTTGGAATTACTGAAATTTTTCAATCTCTTTTGTCCGAAGGGAATTTGAAACCCCTTTGTTATCGAATTCGAGGCCAGTGGCCCGTCATCCGCCTCTTGTGAACTGAGAGGGACGTAGTGTATTTTTGTATGTGATTTTTCCTGAAATACCTCCTGTCTTATGAGATCGGCTGTATCTCTGCTCTTGTCGACATGTATATATTTGGTTATTCTGTGTGCCACGGAACATTTTCTGTGTCAAATGGCCTAACAATTTCGAGACGATCTAATGATAAGTTTCTACGGTATAGTACTAGCCACACATTCTGCGAAGAGATAAAATTCGATCCACTTTAGTGCCCAAGTCATGCAGAGGCGGCGCACATTCGCCATCTAACCCATCATCACAGCAACGTCAAGGGTAAGGAATATTACCATTGCAGTTAGAATACCTTACGAACAACTATAGATTTGCATGATGAAGAGTAGACTGAAGCTAAAGAGAACATTATGTAAGAATAAATATAGAAGAAGATGGATACGGAAGTACTGAGGAGTGGTGAAGAACATGTGTGGTTCTATAAAATTGTCGGCACAGTTATAAAGAATATCACATGGATCAGTTCAGTGGAAGGCTAATCACCCAAGTTAGACAGACAAATATAGGTACAAGGTGGGTAACGGCGAAGAAATCTTGAGTAACAAAAGAAAAATTCCTACTCATCGATGAGAAGGGAGTCTAAAATGTTTAGGAAAAAAACAAGAACTCAGCAATATAACTCACTTGGGAATACAATGAAAGGAAAATACATGTAAATCAAGACGAAAAGCCTGCGAGAAATAGACATCGGAAAATAAAAGGTAGACGAAGGGCAGATTCAGGATACAGAAAAGTCGAACTACACTTCTGTGACATTTAAAGCATAGTCATCAATACTAAAAGTAGAAGAGAAATTTCACAGATGAATGCAGAGGAGTAAGCGAATATTTGGAAAGATAACTTTGAAGGCCTTTACGAGGGGAAGGACTTGTCTGATAATGTGCTGGAAGAAGAAATGTGGGTCAATATTGAAGTCATAGGTGAACCAATATATGAGTCAGAGTGTAAAAGAACTTTTGAAGATCTACGATCAAATAACACGAAAAGCGTAAACGACATTTCTTCGTAACATATAAAATTATTGATGGAAGTGGTAACCAAACGATTATTCGAATTAGTTTGTGCAAGGAAAAGACAGCTAGGGACGATAACAACTACGACTACTGCATAATCTTCTTAACTCGTGTTTTCAAGTTACTGACAAGAATAATATGCAGAAAAACTGAAGAGAAAATTGAAGATCTATTAGATGACGATCAGTTTGGCTGCAGCAAAAAGAAATTTACCAGAGGGGCAGTTATGGCGTGGATAGTGATAGTGGAAGTTAGCTTTTAGAAAAACCAAGACGTGTTCATAGGATTTGTCGACTTACAAAATTGTTTGGCAATGTAAAACGGTTCAAATGTTCGAAATTCTCAGGAAAATAAGTGTACGCTAGAGGGAACGACAGGTGATGTTCCGTATGTACAATAAGTATAGAAGACCATGAACAAATTGTTTAGACGCGAAAATGAGTAAGACATGTATCTAGCCTTTCGCCTCTATACCATTCCATCTATGCAGCGAAGAAAAATTGACGAAAATAAAAGATAGGTTGAGCAATGGGATTAAAATTGAGTGTGAAGGGCTATCGATGATGAGATTCGCTAACGACATTTCTATCCTCAGCGAAGTGTGAAAGAGTTAAAGAAAGTTTTAAATAGAACGAAGTCTTGGAAAAAAACTGTCAATAGCCAATATCGCATAAATTCATCTTTGTCATTGAGAACGTGTTTCGACAGTTGTAACTGTCATCTACTGGTCTCTAACAGACTGTATGTACATGGGAAATGTCTCCTGTCATGATTTATGAAAAAATATTTCAGATTTGTTTTGTTTGACATTATAAATAAGAAATTGAAAAATGCATTTACATACCTACAAGACAAAATATGTTATAAAACATGTTAGTACTTCATATATTCTTTTCATTATAGTGGACAAAATACATCACATTTTACACAGGTTTCACTAGAATAAAACCACTTGCAGTAAAAAAGCAGCTTGTCCACAAGGGCATGTTCATATATGCAACACTCACAGAGTTAATAATCTACAACATAGTAACAATTAAAAAACTGTGCTGTTTTCTGTACACCATTTTTTACATATTCACTATTAAAGGATTTTGTGAAAATGTAAAAAAATATTTCGTGTCCGTAAAACAGCACAGTTTTGTAATCGTTAAAATGTTGAAAGATTATTCACAGAAGTTTGAAGGTTTAAATGCAAAAAGAGAATACTTTACGCCTTGATTTTACAAGACCTCTAGTGGCTGTAACTATCTACACGCTTTATATTTGCTTGCTGTCATTCAGTTGCACTGTGTACCGCAGGCCTCTAGAGGAACGGAAGGTTCCAAATGACTGGAAAAGAGCACAGGTAGTCCCAGTTTTCAAGAAGGGTCGTCGAGCAGAAGTGCAAAACTATAGACCTATATCTCTGACGTCGATCTGTTGTAGAATTTTAGAACATGTTTTTTGCTCGCGTATCAAGTCATTTCAGGAAATCCAGAATCTACTCTGTAGGAATCAACATGGATTCCGGAAACAGCTATCGTGTGAGACCCAACTCGCTCTATTTGTTCGTGAGACCCAGGAAATATTAGATACAGGCTCCCAGGTAGATGCCATTTTCCTTGACTTCCGGAAGGCGTTCGATACAGTTCCGCACTATCGCCTGATACACAAAGTAAGAGCCTACGGAATATCAGACCTGCTGTGTGGCTGGATTGAAGAGTTTTTAGCAAGCAGAACAGAGCATGTAGTTCTCAATGGAGTGACGTCTACAGACGTTAAAGTAACCTCTGGCGTGCCACAGGGGAGTGTTATGGGACCATTGCTTTTCATAATATATATAAATGACCTAGTAGATAGTGTCGGAAGTAGCATGCGGCTTTTCGCGGATGATGCTGTAGTATACAGAGAAGTTGCAGCATTAGAACATTGCAGCGAAATGCAGAAAGATCTGCAGCGGATAGGCACTTGGTGCAGTGAGTGACAACTGACCCACAACATGTTGTTGTTGTTGTAGTCTTCAGTCCTGAGACTGGTTTGATGCAGCTCTCCATGCTACCCTATCCTGTGCAAGCTTCTTCATCTCCCAGTACTTACTGCAACCCACATCCTTCTGAATCTGCTTAGTGTATTCATCTCTTGGTCTCCCTCTACGATTTTTACCCTCCACGCTGCCCCCCAATACTAAACTGGTGATCCCTTGATGCCTCAGAACATGTCCTACCAACCGGTCCCTTCTTTTTGTCAAGTTATGCCGCATACTCCTCTTCTCCCCAATTCTATTCAATACTTCATCATTAGTTATGTGATCTACCCGTCTAATCTTCAGCATTCTTCCGTAGCACCGCATTTCGAAAGCTTCTATTCTCTTCTTGTCCAAACTATTTATCGTCCTTGTTTCACTTCCATACATGGCTACACTCCATACAAGTACTTTCAGAAATGACTTCCTGACTCTTAACTCTATACTCGATGTTAACAAATTTCTCTTCTTCAGAAACGCTTTCCTTGCCATTGCCAGTCTGCATTTTATATCTTCTCTACGTCGACCATCATCAGTAATTTTGCTCCCTCAACATAGACAAATGTAATGTAATGCGAATACATAGAAAGAAGTATTCTTTATTGTATGATTATATGATAGCGGAACAAACACTGGTAGCAGCTACTTCTGTAAAATATCTTCGAGTATGGATATGGAACGGTTTGAAGTGGAATGATCGTATAAAATTAGTTGTTGGTAAGGCGGGTGCCAGGTTGAGATTCATTGGGAGAGTCCTTAGAAAATGTAGTCCATCAACAAAGGAGGTGGCTTACAAAACACTCGTTCGACCTATACTTGAGTATTGCTCATCAGTGTGGGATCCATACAAGATCGGGTTGACAGAGGAGATAGAAAAGGTCCAAAGAAGAGCGGCATGTTTCGTCACAGGGTTATTTGGTAAGTGTGATAGCGTTACGGAGATGTATAGCGAACTCAAGTGGCAGACTCTGCAAGAGAGGCGCTCTGCATCACGGTGTAGCTTGCTGTCCAGGTTTCGAGAGGGTGCTTTTCTGGATGAGGTATCGAATATATTGCTTCCCCCTACTTATACCTCCCGAGGAGATCACGAATGTAGAATTAGAGAAATTCGAGCGCGCACGGAGGCTTTCCGGCAGTCGTTCTTCCTGCGAACCATACGCGGCCGGAACAGGAAAGGATGGTAATGACAGTGCCACGTAAAGTGCCCTCCGGCACACACCGTTGGGTGGCTTGCGGAGTATATGATTAGATTAGATTAGATTGACTTTCATTCCAATTGATCCGTAGTTAGGAGGTCCTCCAGGATGTAGAACATGTCAGAAAAACAACCATACATGACAAATATTTACAATTAAAACACATAAGCTAATGTACCATTCCACAGGTCCCAAGTGGAATGATCGTCATTTTTTAATGAACACTTTATGAAAGAGTCATTTTACAAATACTAATGCACTGAATTTAAAATAAAAATGTTTATTTATTTATTTATAAGGTAATAAACTTGTAACACAACTACTATTATACTTATTTATAATGAACACATTATTGCACTGAAATGGTGCAGAAGTTAGATTACACACACACACACACACACACACACACATTTACAATGAACACATTACTGCACTGAAATTGTGCAGAAGTTATATTGTACTTTTATATACACAAATCAGTTGGTGTTACTGAGGAATTCAGCAATGGAGTAGAAGGAATTGGCCCCCAATAAATCCTTTAGGCTTCTCTTAAACTGAATTTCATTGGTTGTTAAGCTTTTTATGGCTGCTGGCAAGTTACTGAAAATGTGTGTTCCTGAATAATGCACACCTTTTTGTACAAGACTAAGTGACTTTAAATCCTTATAAAGATTATTCTTATTTCTAGTATTGATTCCATGAATTGAGCTGTTGATTTCAAAAAGTGATATATTTTTAATGACAAATTTCATTAAGGAATAAATATATTGGGAAGCAGTAGTTACTATCCCTAGTTCCCTAAACAGGCTTCTGCAGGATGTCCGTGAGTTTACACCACATACAACTCTTACTGCACGTTTTTGTGCCCGGAAAACTTTAGCTTGGTGTCCACTTCTTGTATCTGCTTGTCATCGTATGTTAGTCGTATACTTGTGGGACACCCCTTACAAGTTCTGAACTGCATGGAGTGAGTTTTTTCAAAGTTTAGTGACAAAGAATTGGCTAGGAACCAGTGATTAATGTCCACAAATATTTTATTAGTTGATCTTTCTAAGATTAAACTTGATTTGCTATTTATTGCAATGTTTGTATCATCAGCAAACAAAACGAACTTGACATCTGGTAATGTTACTTATGGAAGGTCATTGATATATACGAGGAAAAGTAAGGGCCCCAAAATGGAACCTTGTGGGACCCCACATGTATTTAGTTCCCAGTTGGATGATGCCTGGTAGCTTGATACATGTCTCTTTCCTGATTACACCCTTTCTTTCCTGCCAGAGATATATGATTTGAACCGTTTTGCAGCAAAAAAAAAAAAATGGTTCAAATGGCTCTGAGCACTATATGACTTAACTTCTGAGGTCATCAGTTGCCTAGAACATAGAACTAATTAAACCTAACCAACCTAAAGACATTACACACATCCATGCCCGAGGCCGGATTTGAACCTGCGACTGTAGCTGTCGCTCGGCTCCAGACCGTAGCGCCTAAATTTATTGCCATACCTTGTTAAGGGAACACCTGTCTGCTCTGCATCCTATGACTATTAGGAATGCTGATGAGACAGCCAGAAATCAAATTTCACTTGCTGTAGTTGCGATGTGTAATGCAAGACGGTATCTTGCCATTTGTAATAAAAATGCGTTTCAGTACACAACTCTTGATGTTCAATGCGAGTATGCAAACAAAGTCATGACAGTAAAATAAAAATGGGAAGTTAATCTTAACGACTGATATGTAAGAACTCCGAGGATATCTACTTCTATGTTACTCATGTTACCAGCTGTTCTTGATTCGAATTCTGGAATATTTTCTTCGTCTTCTTTGGTGGAGGAATTTCGGAAGGCTGTGTTTAGTAACTCTAATACTTCAGCACTGTCTTCGATAGTATCTCCATTGCTATCGCTCAGAGAAGCCATTGATTGTGTCTTGCCGCTAGCACACTTCACATACGACCAGAAGACAGAGAATGACTGCTACACTATAATATTATAATTTATTTAAAGGGATATTGTGATTTACACAGTCAAATGCCTTTGACAGATCACAAAATATACCAGTTGCCTGCAACTTTTTGTCTAATGAATTAAGCACATTTTCTCTGTAAGTGTAGATAGCCTTCTCAATATCAGAACCCTTTAGAAATTCAAACTGTGACTTTGACATTATCTTATTTGAGATAAGATGGTTATAAAGCTGATTGTAGATTACTTTTTCTGAAGTTTTTGAGAATGGTGGCAACAGTGAAATTGGACAGAACTTTGATGCTATTTCTTTATCTTCCTGCTTAAACAGTGGCTTAACTTCAGCATATTTCAACCATTCAGGAAATATTCCACTGATAAACGACTGGTTACACAGGCAGCTTAATATTTTACATAGCTCAGAATCACATTCTTTAATTAACTTTGTTGATATTTCATCATACCCACTAGATGTTTTTGATTTTAAAGATTTTATGATGGACATAATTTCTGGTGGGGTAGTGAGGGTCAAATTCATATTATGGAAGTTACTTGAAATGTCTGGTCTGAGGTATTCCATAGCAGCAGCTGCCGAACCTGACAACCCATCTTTTCAGTAACAGTTATAAAATGTTTGTTAAAAAGTTCTGCAACACTATACACGTCTCTCATCAATGTATCATTTACTCTTAATGCTATTTGTTCCTCTTCATGTCTGGTTCTACTGGTCTCCTCCTTCACAATATCCCATATTGTCTTTATTTTGTTATCTGATATGACTATCTTTTTCTGGTGATATATTTGTTTTGATGTCCGTATTACAGTCTTTAATATTCTGCAGTATTTCTTGTAATGTGCTATAGCAGCAACATCGGAACTGTTTCGGATTGACAGATACAGTTTTCTTTTTGTTTTACAATTTACCCCTATTCCTTGAGTAATCCATGGCTTCTTTGTAGACTTTGCTGTAACCTTGGTAAATTTTGGGGGAAAACAGTGTTCATGTAAGGTAAGCAATTTATTAGCAAAAGTGTTATAATTTTCATTCATGCCATGAGCACTGTAAACATAATGTCTCTGAGGAATGTCCTAAAATAATCAATTTTTGGCTTATTGATTACCCTCTTGAGCTCAGATTTAACAGATTTTATATCCTGTTCAGTATTAACATTTAACAGAAGGAACTGCATGTCATGGTCTGAGAGGCCATTGACTGTTGGTTTTGTAATATAATTTTGTTCATTGGACTTTTCTATAAAGATATTATCTATGGCTGTTTGTGAGCAATTGGCTACCCTAGATGGGAACTTTACAGTGGGAATTAAGTTGAATGGTAGTGATACTAACACAAATAAGTTCTTATTGGGAGAGTCTTTAAGGGAATCTACATTGAAATCACCAGCAACCACTATTTCTTTGTTTTTTGTTGTTAAATGGGCCAGTACAGCTTCAAGATGGTTTACGAAAAGATTAAAGTTACCTGCAGGTACACTTAATATTATGAAGGATTTTTTGTGAAATTCTACTTCTGTTGCACATGCTTCCATATGCTGTTCTAGGCAGCATTATTTCATAAATCATGATAGGAGATATATTCTACGTATATGCATTATGTTACAGACCAGAAGATGACATTTATAACAATTGAAAGACTGACTTTGGTATCTTGGCTATTGAATTTTTTTCCAAGTAAAACGTAGATCGCTTTTTCTATGTTCTCTGTATGAGAATCTCGTGAAAACCATTAACAAGAAGAATGGAAGAAGTGATAGAACGTGTATTGAGACATCAAGAAATAATTTCCACGGTATTTGAGGGTACCGTAGAGGGTAAAAGCGATATGATATTTCCAAGATTGGAATGTATGAAAGTCGTTGTGTTCAATAGGTATTCTGAGATGGATAGGTTGGTGTAGGAGAGGAATTCACGGCGGGCAGCATGAAGCTAGTCAGAGGACTGATGAAACAAACCACCCCCTTCGTTGACACATGACATTTCAAAGGTGATGTCCTTTGTATCGAAATTTACATTATGTGCATAGAAAGAACCGGTCAGTGCTTACATCCAGGAGCCAAATGATTCCGTGTCTTTCATTATTAGATAATCAGCTGGGATTACAGTCATAAATTTGTAGTTATCTCGAAGGCCACAGCTTAAATCATACAGAGTAATGGATGCGACCGATGTTCGTGCCTTAGTCAATTCGTCTGCCTGTCAACATGTCACGTAATCTCCAGATCTTCACGCAAGAGCAGGCTTTGTACAAACATAGCCGAAGCTATCGTAATGTATTTATAATCTCTGAAAACTCTTCTCCTGGGTTTTCTCGATACGGTAGACGTAACAAGACTATTATCGCCCCTCCACTGTGTACTTTATCAGTTCAATGTGCTTTTATGTTTGCTAATTTGTACTTGTATAAAAGGAGCCACATTCAGTGAGGCGTCGCACTGCTCCCGACAAACTGCCGACAATGCGAGCTACGCTGTGCCTTCTGGCCGCCCTGCTGGGTGCCGCCAGCGCCCAGTGGGACCCCAACGTGGTGGACGGCCGCAGCGCCATGGTCCACCTGTTCGAGTGGAAGTGGTCGGACATCGCTGCCGAGTGCGAGAACTTCCTGGCACCCAAGGGCTACGGCGGCGTACAGGTCAGCTAAAAACATTCAGTCAACTCAGCACTGCGGTTACCTAATAGCCTAATGTCAGCTTGGCATCTGGTGTTAAATCAGACTCCTTTTGGTCCCAGATGCATACAGCAACTGCCCTGAAGTAATGTTTGGCTACTGTCGACGTCGATTTCGTTGGTGTAAAGTCTATTACTAATCTTATTGTCCATAAAACCGAAATCTATGCTATTTCACCAAACCCATCAGAACATCTATTATTGGACATTAGAGATGGTAGTAATTTTGGACGCTCCAGTTCACCTAAAAAGCTTTCCGCCCCTTTTCAGTTCGGACTCTGGGCAAGCCACTCCATTTCAGGAATGTAAATGTCCGCAAACCATTGCCTTAAAGGTTGCTGCTTTATAAAAGGCTGCATTGTCACGTTGATGTAAACAATCATCGTCTGCAGATGTTCCTCTACAGTACATAGTAGACTATGCTATATAACGTATTCAAGTTCTTCCATATTTAGCGTCTTCGTAAGAGCAGTAAGAAGACCAAATACTAACCACGAAACTCACTCCCATACTGTAACACCACTGCCTATCTACTTGGCCGTTGCTACTACATATGCTGACAGATAACGTTCTCCGGCCATTTGCCAGGCGCAAATCCTTCCATCGAAAGTCTGAGTCATGACTCCGGATCACTCGTTCCTGTCGTCCGCCGTCAAGCGGCGTCGCTGTTTCCGCCATCTCGAGCGCCAAATGGTTCAAAAGGCTCTGAGCACTGTGGAACTTTAACATCTTAGGCCATCAGTCCCCTAGAACTTAGAACTACTTAAACCTAACTAACCTAAGGACATCACGCACATCCTTGTCCGGAGCAGGATTCGAACCTGCGACCGTAGCAGTCCCGCAGTTCCGGACTGAGGTTCCTAGAACCGCACGGCCACCACGTACGGCTTCTCGTGCATCGCTTAGCACTGACTACATAAATGTGCACTTGTCAACAGCCATGTAACTTTATTTTATTTGGAAGGCTACCACTGTCAGCATTTCCTATGCCGTCCTCAGGCCCCATAGCCGGCCAGGGTGGCCGAGCGCTTCTAGGCGCTACAGTCTGGAACCGCGCAACCGCTACTGTCGAAGGTTCGAATCCTGCCTCGGGCATGGATGTGTGTGATGTCCTTAGGTTAGTTAGGTTTGAGTAGTTCTAAGTTCTAGGGGACTGATGACCTCAGAAGATAAGTCCCATTGTGCTCAGACCCATTTGAACCATTTGAATCAGGCCCCATATACGTCTCTCCAAATAAACGAAAATATATAGAGCGATAAATCTCTGGATATCGTGAATTCAATCCTTACACTACTGCTTCATTCGACGATTTGCTATCAAGTTATCGAAGGGGGTGCTAGAGTTAAGGCTGAATTAACGAGATCCGGAGATATGCAGCTCTATATAAAATTTTCGTTTATTTGTAGAGATGTATATGGGGCCTGCAGATAGCATAGTAAAACGCTGAAACTGGTAGATTTCAAAATGAAATAAAATAACATCTTAAATTACACGGCTGTTGGTGAATTTAATTGAGGTTCACAAGTACTTAAACAGTCGATGTCCCCTGTCCACGATGGATCAATAGAGATAGAAATGTGTGGCTTATAAGCAGCTGCCGACCATTTTACTCCATTCTTTAAACTTCCTATGCACATTATTTTTTCCTACCGGTGTGCTGATAGTACTTTGGAACTCATGAATCATTCCTTCCGTTGAGGTTTTTACTCTGCAGCGGAGTGTGCGCTGATATGAAACTTCCTGGCAGATTAAAACTGTGTGCCGGACCGAAAGTCGAACTCGGGACCTTCGCATTTCGCGGGCAAGTGCTCTACCATCTGAGCTACCCAAGCAAGGCTCACGCCCCGTCCTCACAGCTTTACTTCTGCCAGTACCTCTTCTCCTACCTTCCAAACCTTACAGAATCCCTCCCGCAAACCTTGTAGAACTAGCACTCCTGAAAGAAAAGATATTGCGGAGACATGGCTTAGCCACAGCCTGGAGGATGTTTCCAGAATGAGATTTTCGCTTTGTCATCAGACAATTCATGCATCATCTCATACTCCTTCAGTGTACTCTTTCCTCCTACTCCCTCCCTCCTCTGCTTTTAACAGTATAATTCTCATTGCAACCAACTCTCTGCCCTACCTTCCTACTCATAGCGAATCTGACTCCAGTTATATGATTTTATTTTGCTGTTGCTCTATACTCGTCTGCTCAGTATTCCTTGCCTTCTTCCCATTTCACTTCACTGACCCCCCCCCCCCCCCTGCCCTACTATATTTAGTAGACTGGGCCGCAGCATTTCCCGATTCAGATTTTCTAGCTTCCCTACCATGTGCAGGCATCTGATATTCCGCACCTCGACTTGTAGAATATTATCCTTTCGTTGGTTAATCCATCTCTCTCTCACGATCATCCGACACTTGTCTGTTCTCTCCTGGAGATTCGGATAGGGAACTAGTCTGGAATCTTTTACCAATGGAGAGATTATTGTGACACTTTTTTAATTACAGGCCACATGTTCTGTGGGTGCGCATTATATGTTTTTAATGCAGTGGTTTCTTATTGTCTTCTTTAGCGTCATTCCGCTGATGATTGGTGATTATTCCTCTCTGTAGGGGCGATTCCACATTGCAAGGCAAGAGAGCGCCCTGGACCTCTTTCCGCTCCTCAGCTCTATTTGACCATTGGAAGAATGAGAGTGACTTCTTATGCTAAAAGTCGTCGGCCGCCATTGCTGTTAATTTTTATTCAAAATTTAAGTAGAATTCACTTATTCCGTCGTTCATTCATCTCTAACGCCTACATTCGATAGTACCTTTTTCGGAGTTAGTTAAGAAACTCGTTTCATTTATCCTAAAAATAAATTCTGATAGAGGACAGTATGAAAGAAAAGGTATTGAAAAAATAGCAGTGTGCTCCCTGATGACACTACACCAGTAAAAATATAACATGTATCAAATCTCATCCACCAGTTTTACAGTTTTATTCGATTTTGGCAACCTTGTAGTGTTCAGTGTTAAATTACTTTTCTCAGAGTGCACGAAAGCTCTTCAAAACACTTTGAAAGCTGGTTTGTAAGACTACACTTAATATAATTCCAATTTTCTCTCTCATTTCACCGTAACATAGCCGGTGTTTGTATTTGTGTTCAATTTCAAAACGGATTACGTATGTCTGTCACAAATGTTTGAGCTAATTACGGACTGAAAGAGACGGACCCATGGGATTTCGTTAATTAGTTTGTATATTAGTCGAACAGAAATTTTTTCTTCGTAATTGCGAATTAGTCTGTTTTTTTTTTTTTTTAGCTTGTCCGGAGCATTAACTTCGCTCCAGCAACAAGAGGCTAAATTGTCAACTGAATTTTAAGGATGGAGGAATAAGCCCCGAATTTCACCACGCTCCTTGTTGAGAGTCAGTAGACTTTAACACGGTTTTACGTCAACAGAAAGTATCGTTCTGATATACGAAATTATAGAGTATAACGATAAGCCTTATCCATATTACAGTAGAGAAAAACATGAACGTGTTGGAGAATGAAATTACAGCGGGTAAAGAGACAGCTGTGGCACAAAGGGTAAACGTGTGGGGTTGTGACTATTGTTCATTCTTGAAATGAAATGACTGATAAGAGATGAAAATTTCAGAGCACATGATGTATGTAGGTGACGAAACCCCCTATAACTTGTGAAGTATAACGAATCTTTACTATAGCTACCATACAGCAACGTTCACATGACACGCAGCATGTGAAAGTTGCTGTATTTGGATGGGTTACTCCTGTAACCGAAATATCAGATCTGAAGATGGTTCAAGATGAACCGAAACCGGTCACATGAATAAACATTTTGCAATCAAGACGGATTATAAGCAACACTGTAAAATCACTAATTGGGGCTATCCTATCAGACATTATGTCTGTTTTTGGTTCAAATGGGTCTGAGCACTATGGGACTTAACATCTATGGTCATCAGTCCCATAGAACTTAGAACTACTTATACCTAACTAACCTAAGGACAGCACACAACACCCAGTCATCACGAGGCAGAGAAAATCTCTGACCCCGCCGGGAATCGAACCCGGGAACCCGGGCGTAGGAAGCGAGAACGCTACCGCACGACCACGAGCTGCGGACTGTCTGTTTTTGCAAAGATACCTGTTTTCTTCTACTACTGCAAGGTACTGATAAAGCAGCTACTCAAAATATCTAGTTAGTGATTCTCCAACTCCCAATAATGACTCTGCAAGTAGAGGCTACGTTTGCTTACCTGCAACAGGTACCAGACAAAATTTCTGATTAATAGGCCAAATTTATTTAAATGTTAATTAAACTGATAAAAAGGCGCCACCTCACAGATCATTTGATGATTTAATAAAACACCAATTCATATATTGGATATGCAATAATCAGGATAAATTTCATTGAAACATTGCTAAGTGGAGGTGCAAACTGACTGATTGTAAGGATCCTGGGAGCGGAATGGCGCTGTGAGATGTAATAACAAAGAATTCAGCAATAGTTCACATTTATTTCTTCATTAACAGTAACACACATACAGAAGTTAAAACGCAGTTACTTGGGATGCCAGCGCCTGCATCGACACATAGTACAATATACAGCGCAGCATCTGGACCGACACATATGAGGCTAGACTGCTAAATTACAGGACACTATTTATCAAGATCACACACACACGCACACACACACACACACACACACACACACACACACACACACACATGTGTGTGCGTGATGTCCTTAGGTTAGTTAGGTTTAAACAGTTCTAAATTCTAGGGGACTGATGACCTCAGATGTTAAGTCCCATAGAGCTCAGAGCCATTTGAACCATTTGAAGGAGTACAGTGAGAGGCGATTCCTGTTTTTGAATCAGTGAAAGTGCTGAAAGCCAGTTCGAGGGCCCTGACGATATGTTTAGGAAACACAAACAGTTTGCGCGGCTCAGTGTTGAAGTGGCACGTAGTAGGAGCACACAACGGTGTTTCCTCCTGGCACTGTATCCCATCATCCTTCATGACAATACACGAAGCTACACGGTGAACCCCGTGTAGGAACTCCTGCGTACTTGGTGTGTGGGAGTTACTCGAACATCCACCGTTTTCACCAGATATGAGTCAGTGCCATTACAACCTATTCGCCAAAACGAAAGAACCTCTTCGTGGCACATGCTACAACACAAGAGAAGACACCAACTGTGCCACAGAGCAGTGCTTCCAAGACGTCGACAGAGAGAATGCGTCGACGTCGTAGGCGCCTTCCATCTCTTGGTGGAAGTTGACCGACGAGCATGACGATTACATTGAGACCTTGTATTACCCTGAACGTCTGTCAGTAACGTTTAGTATGAACTAAAATCGTGCTGCAACTGCTTTTTATTCGACTCTTGTACACACTCGACTTCCCTGTAGTCTGATTAGCAACCCATAAGATAACACGAGGTACCGCTTCTCCTACAGCCAGCCTACTATTGCGTGTGTTGAGGGCCTTAGAAGCCTTCTTCGACGAAAGACGGGTACCACTGATTCCTTGGCCTTTACATTCGGCTGATACGCTACCAGTCAAACATGTTATGAATATCTTCGATCGGAAACTTGCTTGTCACGCTCTTCCAGGAGCGATTGTTAATGCTTTGTGCTGTAACATACATTCTTTGTGTTGGGAATATATTCAGTCCACATTAGACTCCATGCAGTCATATTTAGGTATTTGGTTAGAACCGTGTGTTGATTTGGAACAATACAGAAGTCAGAAGACACGTATACTCTATAATCCTAACCATATCTGTTTTATAATGCACCTCGCTTTTTGATATAAAAATTATTTCACTCACGTTTATTCTTTTTGATAACACAATAATCAGGACGTTAATTTTCATCAAGATCAAGAGCAGTTCACTCAGTAACGAAATTCGAAACTCCGTCGAAAGGTGGTAACAGAGGTGAAGGAGCGATTACTATGGATAAGAAATATGAACATTTCTTGTAATATGTAATATAAAACGCCAGTTACAAACACAACACGTGCAACTATAGATTTCTGCGAGTTCAAGGCAGCTGGGACGACCCATGATAACATATAATGCCTCATACTCTTACGACTGCGGTTAATCGCCCAGGTATAAAACCTCAGCGGTGGCTTACAAGTTCTCCGTCATCTCTAGTATACAAGTTACCTCTTCCGAAAGAAATATTTTTGTTTGCTGGTAGGCCACGCAGCGTCTCAAAGTGACACCCATTGCGACAAGGGGCGTCTTGGTTTGGTGCAGTACAATGTGTAGTACACGCCGTCGAGCCAGGAGCAAAAATAATACGACGTTCTCGTAAGGAGTTCCTACGAGTAGCAACATCGATTAGGAGCTTCGCAATTTGCCTTTGGCATTGTCATATGATGTCTGACATCCTGACACGTTTTGAGCTCCACAACTAAAAGCATAACCTGAACAGTTCTCGTCCGTCATGTCTTCCACTTTCAGTGGCTTTATCTGCGATACTATCAGTAATTTGCTGTCTTTCAGGCTCTATATCGCGGTCATGTAACCGTGTTTCATGTTGTAGAGTGATTTGGCAGGAGACGATTTCCGATGCCAGATGCTATGTCATTTCTGTGTTCATCGTCCAGTTATAAAATGTAAAATGATGTTTCGTTTATGTAACTAATACAGGTGCAGAATTGTTAATACAAACTGAATAAATGAAATAGCAGTATATTGAGTGATGTAGCAACTACGTTTTAAAACGTATCTTCAATGACTGCCTTCACAGTCTCCATGTTCCCTGCTGGAAAGTTCAACAAGGGATACTTTTCTCCATTTCGCTTTTTTCTGTCTCCAGTAGAGTAAACTTGTACGTGAATCCAACACATTCCACCCGACAAACTCACTACCCAGTTACATTTATGCGAGAACCTCTCAGAAATCTGAATAACCATATTCCACAACCGCTACGAGACGTGCAGGAAGCGAGTCAATAAGGTTCTGGAAGGTAGCGATGGGGATGTGGCGGCATGCCAATTCCTGTTCCGTGGACAGCTGCGATAGGTTTCTCGGTTGAGGACACATGTCGAGAACAGCCCGATCGAAATTATCCCACAGACTGCGATTGGGTTTAAGTACAGGGAGTCTGGTGGCCAGGGGAACACGCTAAATTGATCCTGGTGCGAGCTGTGTAACATGTTGTATTGTCCTGCTGGTAGGTGCCGTCGTGACAACTAAAAGCAAACTGCATGTGGTGTGGATATGGCCTCTAGGACAGATGCATTGTCCCTTCCAGAATGATAATACCACCCAGGGAATGTCCTCCGGTCTGGACCCTTCAAACGATTACTGCAGTGTGCTCACTTTCAGGCGTGTCACACCGTATACACCGACGCCCATTGGTTCGAAAGAGCATAAAAGGAGATCTTCTGAAAAGGCCACGTGTCGCCACTCAGTGGTCGTCAAGTTGGTGCATTGGCGTGCAAATTGTTGCGTGAGTCACCGATGAACAGCAATTAGCATGGGTGCAAAAACCAGGCTACTGCAGCGGAGATCCAAACGTAGCGACTTTCACTGAACGGTCCTTTAGGAGACACTGTTGGTACTCCCTTGGTTCATATGAACGGTCAACTCCTCATCAGTTGCACGTATATTCCCCCGTACACATCACCGCAGCCGTCGTTCACCGCAGTCATCTGTGGCCCGTGGTGAACACAGATGTCTCGGCGCCGGCTTTGGATGGCGTCATTTCGCCATGTGCGACATACTTTAGCCAGGGATCTCGCGAACAGTTTATCAAATTAGTAGTTGCGATAATTCTTCTACCCTTGGTCCGAAAGCCAATGATCTGTCCCATTTCGACGTCAGACAAATCTCTCGGCTTCTGCATTATATCAAAGACTGCATTTTTTTCCATACCACTCCGGCACTCTTTACATACTCTCCATTTCCAATGCTGCCACTTGTGGTCTGGGATTGCACGTTGACGTCTAACTTAGGATGCAGTCACACTAATGTGACTGGACAGCGTATTTATAACAAATCAGGTAAATTAACTGACTCCGATTAATATGCCCACAATGTTCCATGTTTCAGGTGTCCCCACCGAACGAATACCTGGCCATCACCACCAGCAACAGACCGTGGTGGGAACGCTACCAGCCGGTCTCCTACAAGATCATCAGTCGCTCTGGAGACGAAGCCGCCTTCACCGACATGGTGAACCGCTGCAACAACGTAGGAGTACGGTACGTTCCACACCGTCAACTTTGCAGCTCTTTCTTCTCACAGAGAACCAATTATTAGCTTCTTTGCAGACAAACAGGATGTTTCACATTAATCTAGTTTCATTCAAATTACCACGCAGGTCTAAATCATGGCACACGTTTAGAAGTCAGTGATAATACTGTCACACATCTGGCTTGAAATACAGCTGGAAATATGTTAGATTCTTTGATCGAGATACGTTTCTATTTCTTTACTTGTCTAATCGACTGGGACGTTGCCACAAACGGATATCGACCGCAGTACGCTACGAGAGAGGGTATTGTTGGTGGAATTCTCCCGCCATTACCGTTCAACGATTTTTGGAAATTGTGAAAATCTAATATCAGGATGTCCAACCCATTACTTGGACGGGCCTGAGCTACGATGAGTCGTGATGAATTTCAGCGTGCTGCATTGCCTGACCAAAATCGATTTGCAGGAAGTATCAGTGGTATGGCCAACATTGTAATACTTCACGTGAATATCAAAATGATGTCCAGATGAACCACCCATGACGCACGTGTTTACGTGTATTCGCTACAGCTGGTCAGACGAATGTGGAACCTCTGCGGCTGAGAGCGAGCAGTTGCTTTGAGCACTGTTATCTTACTGCTATCACAATTAAAGGGTCATTTTTTCCAAACCTCTCAACTGTCTCCCATTCCATCGCGTGACTTTGGAATTCAACTCAAAGCTGTCTATGACCTTTCTCTGTATGTTGCAAAAGAGTGGCGCCCACCGACGTCCCCCTGAGGCTCGGCGACGCTTCAGACAGGAAGGTGTCGGCACACGCGAAAAACAGGCCTCAGTTCAGAAGTGCGTGTGAGTTATGAGGTGACCTAATGATATCACATTAGCACCAAATTTCACCATAACTCTGCCGAGCGACTCCGTGGCGCACCCCTTGTTCCCGAATTTAACGCCTTCTTTTGACGCCTCTGCGCTGGAAATCTAAACGGCAACGCCCAGCGGTGAGTTCAAGCGGTTTCCTTACAGGTGGTCGAGAATAACGTTTTTGACACAGCGCCGTTAAGTGTTAACACGAAAAGGTCACTCATTACGAGGCGCCTGTGCGACAGACATTCCTTTCGACACCCCAATGATGTAGCATGTGGCAAGCAGGCGATAGTTCAGCGGCTCTTAACGGAGTACGTAATGGAAGTTCAAAGAAGAGCAGCACGTTTTGTATAATTGCGAGATAGGGGAGGGAGTGTCACTGGCATGTTACAGGATTTGGGTTGGACACCATTAAAATAAAGGCGTTTCTCGTTGCGGCTTAATCTTGTCACGAAATTTCAATCACCAACTTTCTCCCCCGATCGTGAAAATATTTTGTTGACGGTGACCTTCGTAGGGAGAAACGATCATCATAACAAATTAATTGAAATAAGAGCTCACACGAAAGGATATAGGTTTTCGTTTTTTCCGTGCGCTGTTCGAGAGCGGAATAATAGAGAATTACTGTGAACGTGGTTCGATAAACCATCTGCCGCGGACTTGAATGTGCTTTGCAGAGTATGCATGTAGATGTAGACTTCGCCACTCCCAAGAGGACCGTCAGACCTGTCAATCACAGATTTTGATGGGTCTTAGGTACGTTGTAAAGAGATCTGTCCTCATTACCTGGCTAGCGGCTTTTCATGCGACAGCTCCTAGTTTCCGATATAATCGATTTTGAAGTTTTATGCGTTCCTTTTATATCAGTTACGTCAATCATGTTTAGATAGCTAATGAAGCGCAAGGGCTAAGGTTTACAGCTGCTACGCTGGGAGTTTGTGTTCAGTCCCTGCCAATATTCCTTTTATTCGATATCTAGGAAGAGAATATCTTTTAACAGTTACAGAAAATTATTCAAAATTACTAATTTCCGCCGTGATAATTTCATTAATAAAGCAGTCATTTCAGCATACTTTCTTCAAACGTATTTTCCGTTTGAGGTTCGTAGTTAAAATTTCAAATACCTAGACAGCTCCAAGGAGTTTGCAATGATGCTGCAGAAGGATTCCATATGCAGACTAAAGTTCTCAGCCCCAATTTTGTCCTCGGTTATATAATTAATATATAACAAATTAGCTGCCGGCACCAATCGACATATAACAGATGCTTTGCGGAACAAACAGTGAAAACCTATCTGCGTAAGATTAGATATTTATTCACAGGACAGTATACTAAACTGCGCCAAGAAAGATACTCCGTTACGTTTTCTTACGTATTCAAGAACCATCTGGGATATTTGATCAGGTTATTCAAGAAAGAGTTGACGATTTGACTCGCAAATTTTAAACTGTAATTGTGGTCTGCACGAAATCAGGGAAGTTTACGAAGGTGCTGTATCAAGGGTTTTTAAAATCTGTTATTCTTCACATTATTGATGCGCTGGAGACAGGGGGGGGGGGGGGGGGGTGCAGACTGATCAGACGTTTTAGGATCAAATATTTGTAGGCGAGAGAGAAGCATGGACTTGTGCCGCAAAAATTCTCTCACCCAAATTTACTCCATTTTGCCGACCCTGTCATGTTAGTTTTTACAGGCGGATTAAAAGGTTCACGAAAAAATTTCGAAATACTTCCGAATGGATAAAGAGTAATACAATAGGGAAACCACTTCGTGCGTAGATTCCATAGAAATAAACTCTTCAATTCTGTGTCCTGCTGTGACATAAATGATCAGATATGAGTGGTTCGCACCTAATTTTTGATCGAAGAAAGGACAATCATTCTGAATCCAAACAAGCTGTGTTTTCCAGTATCGCTGCTTTTATTAAATATGCGTGGTGCTTTAAGAATTTGTGTTTAAGTTGCATCTACGACAAATACTATCCAGAATTATATTCTAGCACGGCAAGTGCTGCAGGCGGTAGCATGTAAGACTATTCTGTAATTTATTCCATAACATGCGGAATACACATTTGAAGTAAGTTTTTCTGTAATGATTGCTTTATTGATTAAATAACTATGGTGAAAGTTACTATTTTAAAATAATTTTACATGAGATGTACTATTTAATGACATCTTGCACGAAGCAATAGGAAAAAGAAAAAGTGGTACAAAGGCTGGGTTGCAATCTATACCGCAAATATGGTGGCTGTGAAGTTTAGCCGCAGCCCTAGACTCGTTCGTGCAAACGTTCCTCAGTGTTAGAGGTGTGGAGGCTACGCATAACATTTCAACATCTATTTTCGCGGAAACTAGGGGTCGTCGTGTGAAAAGTCACTAGCACTGCACTGAGAACTGTAATTTTCGACCGCTAAATGTGTGGGAATCAATGAAACTGGGGTAGTGATAGTTTCATTGGTGCGCATTATGCCACACGTAAGGCCTTTTCGTGTCCATTCTCAGTGGCGGTAATTCTGAAATGTCTTTCTCTGCCATACAACTAAATGGTTTCGAAAGAAGAAGTAGTTTCAATTTTATGTGACACTTATTGCTGAGGAAGTTACACTCCTGGAAATGGAAAAAAGAACACATTGACACCGGTGTGTCAGACCCACCATACTTGCTCCGGACACTGCGAGAGGGCTGTACAAGCAATGATCACACGCACGGCACAGCGGACACACCAGGAACCGCGGTGTTGGCCGTCGAATGGCGCTAGCTGCGCAGCATTTGTGCACCGCCGCCGTCAGTGTCAGCCAGTTTGCCGTGGCATACGGAGCTCCATCGCAGTCTTTAACACTGGTAGCATGCCGCGACAGCGTGGACGTGAACCGTATGTGCAGTTGACGGACTTTGAGCGAGGGCGTATAGTGGGCATGCGGGAGGCCGGGTGGACGTACCGCCGAATTGCTCAACACGTGGGGCGTGGGGTCTCCACAGTACATCGATGTTGTCGCCAGTGGTCGGCGGAAGGTGCACGTGCCCGTCGACCTGGGACCGGACCGCAGCGACGCACGGATGCACGCCAAGACCGTAGGATCCTACGCAGTGCCGTAGGGGACCGCACCGCCACTACCCAGCAAATTAGGGACACTGTTGCTCCTGGGGTATCGGCGAGGACCATTCGCAACAGTCTCCATGAAGCTGGGCTACGGTCCCGCACACCATTAGGCCGTCTTCCGCTCACGCCCCAACATCGTGCAGCCCGCCTCCAGTGGTGTCGCGACAGGCGTGAATGGAGGGACGAATGGAGACGTGTCGTCTTCAGCGATGAGAGTCGCTTCTGCCTTGGTGCCAATGATGTTCGTATGCGTGTTTGGCGCCGTGCAGGTGAGCGCCACAATCAGGACTGCATACGACCGAGGCACACAGGGCCAACACCCGGCATCATGGTGTGGGGAGCGATCTCCTACACTGGCCGTACACCACTGGTGATCGTCGAGGGGACACTGAATAGTGCACGGTACATCCAAACCGTCATCGAACCCATCGTTCTACCATTCCTAGACCGGCAAGGGAACTTGCTGTTCCAACAGGACAATGCACGTCCGCATGTATCCCGTGCCACCCAACGTGCTCTAGAAGGTGTAAGTCAACTACCCTGGCCAGCAAGATCTCCGGATCTGTCCCCCATTGAGCATGTTTGGGACTGGATGAAGCGTCGTCTCACGCGGTCTGCACATCCAGCACGAACGCTGGTCCAACTGAGGCGCCAGGTGGAAATGGCATGGCAAGCCGTTCCACAGGACTACATCCAGCATCTCTACGATCGTCTCCATGGAAGAATAGCAGCCTGCATTGCTGCGAAAGGTGGATATACACTGTACTAGTGCCGACATTGTGCATGCTCTGTTGCCTGTGTCTATGAGCCTGTGGTTCTGTCAGTGTGATCATGTAATGTATCTGACCCCAGGAATGTGTCAATAAAGTTTCCCCTTCCTGGGACAATGAATTCACGGTGTTATTATTTCAATTTCCAGGAGTGTATATACAACAAGAATGCACACATGAAGCTATCAGAATCAAGGATGTCAAAAAATGGTTTTAAGTGCATTAAGTTGATAACTGAGTTAATATCTGTTTCCATTTGGTACGTAATGGAAGTCAATCTCAAAGAAAGAAGGGAAAATGTTATTTCGTATATCCAATTTACAGACAGTGCACTGAGTGTGAGTCTTTCAAATTAATTAAAGAAATTAATATGTTTGTACGGCTTTGATGTACCATTTGTGTTTTCTGATCACAACGGAAAATACATAAGTTATTCAGTACAGTCCTAAAGAAAGGCAGCATCATCAGACCGTGTTCTTTTGCGGCAACTATTATGATTAGTTGTCCTTATACTACTTGTACTACTTTAGGCAGAAACTCATTAAAATTTTTTACAGTTATGGTCATTACATTAATTTCTTTCGTGATTATCTGTGCATTGCTGTAAAAGAGTCTGTATAGTGAACTCACGATCACGTTCTTTTGATTTGCAGCATCTACGTGGACGCTGTGATCAACCACATGAGCGCCACGCAGGGCGGTCTGAGCGGCGTCGGGGGCAGCAACCCCACGGCCTACAACTACCCAGACGTTCCGTACGGACAGAACGACTTCCACTATCCACCCTGCAGCATTACCAACTACAACGACGCCACCAACGTATGATTACACGAGTTTTCTCTTATTTAAATATCTTATCTACAAGGAGTAATTGTGTTACGTTTATTCACCCAACTTCTCCCTCTTTTGTTAAGATACATATGATATGTGCTATGATTGCCGTAGAAATCCATTTTTTATCCTAACATGAGAATACAGTTTCACGGTCTATTGCCTTAAGTCCAAAATTTACATTTGAATCCCGATAGGGAAGACATAAGCACTCCATTCTCTAAGCTGCTCGCCGCTCTCAAGACTCGTAAATAATTAGAGTCTCTGGCCGAAGCGCTGAAAAATTCAATTTGGATTCGAGCTACTACTAATATTTTAAAGTAATTGTTTTTCGCTGGCAAAGTTCATTCAGCCCCTGCCGCTTGCCTCGAGTACCTTTCTCTAGTTGAGCAAAAATGGCCCAAAAATGTGTAATAATCTGAAGAAGCTGTAGGAAATGGAGGCCACTGCATTCAGGATGCAATGTGTATACGATTTTTACGTTTTCTGCTGCATAGCATGTTTCAGTATTTCGGTGACAAGCTTTGAGGCACAGACATCATACACAGAGGGACATTGCCTATCAGGAACATATCTTTCTTAAAGCACCATATATGAGCTAAATTCATACTTGAGTGATGTGGAGGATTGTAGAAGTAAAATTTTAAGAGTTTCACGACGTTTAGGCCGTATACATACCCGATTTCATACCTAGTATGTAAATTATACAACAGTCTCTTTATGAAAATACTCACTTTGCTGTCATCCAGACGTATTTCTCTTTATCTGGTGCAGTCTGCCCATCTAATAATGTGTAGTGTGCATAGAATACCGCAAAATTATGTATTCTGACGAAGAAAGCGTTGTACCTATTCCACCTGGTACTACGAGAACCCAAATGCGATTGCTCTTAGTTTTCAACAGCGTTTCCGTGAACGTTTCGTCCGAATGGTTGCAGTCGTTTTCTCAGACTTGTGCGTCTGCCAGCACACATAACTGAAGCAATTTACCATAGACTCATGCATGTAGAAAATGCGGATCTGTTGAACACAGTACTGCTTGCTGCTTCGAGTTCCAGTGTGATAGAGCAGCAGTGCAACCAGTATTGAAACCCAAACGTAACTATGTACTTTGGTACGTTACGAGGAGGGATAAAGGGACCCAAGACGATTTGCGGGGTGGGTGGAGGGGTTAATTGCACGTGCTGGACGTTTCATGTGGACAGCGGTTTCCCCTGATTCAACATCGTATTCATTTTTTTTCTTTTCACAGCTATTGCGATGTCTTAATAGCTATGATTTTAGTTGTTATCGTAAATGGGAAAACACTCTCTGGATCAGAGTTACATCTATTGTCGGCTACCGTTTTCGATCTGCCTTCCAGATCACCCTCAGATCTGACCAGATTCACCTTGCGGTGCCAGTCGTCGACTTGATCTGCGGCGCACACTGAAAGATAGTTCTCAATAAAAGGGAGCTTGACTTTTTGGTTTTCTTTGCGGCGTATCAAAATTGTTTTTTCTCTTCTTCATCACTGCTGAAAAGGTGCAATCACCTGACGAGAATTACGGCAGACTGTTGCAACACCAGTCCCAAATCTGTCACAAAAAGTCTATAACGGGATGGAAGATGTGCACAGTTGTCGTTATCCTTTCTCTGAATCTCTGGAAATGTCAAGCGTTCAACTAAAAAGAAATTCTTTATGCTGTATATGTTACGATTCTCGAGGTCAGTTCATTATGTTCGGAAACATCAACACGTGCCACTTTACTTAAACATCATTTCGAAAAAAAAAAAACAGCTTCGTACATGTGTATATTATCATTATTATTAGTAGTAGTAGTAGTAAGTCCTACTTCCCACCAAACTTACAGTCAAATTGTGCCATAACATTCTCTTTCCTAGCTCGGTTCAGTACCTCTTCATTAGACACCGGATCTACTCTTATAATTTTCAGCTTTCTTCTTTAGCACCACATCTAAAACATTTTGATTCCTTTCCAATTTCACTTCCGTTCAAGGCTGCACTTCGAAAAATACTTTTAGAAAACACCTAATATTTTTTGTCGACGCTAGCGAACTTCTCTTTTCAAAAGTCTTTTCCTTGCTATTGCCACTCTGCATTTGATATTCTACTAGTACTTATTTCACCCATCGTCGGTCATTTTGCTGTCCCAGTTGTAAATTTCATCTATTACTTTTAGTGTCTCGCTTCCTAATTTAATTCTTCCAGCATTGCCTGATTTAGTTCAAATACTACATACTACAACTACTACATACTACAACTACTGCATACTAGTACATACATACACGTTATAAGTTTTTTCAAGGCAATGTCCATTCCGTCCAACTGCTCTTACAAGCCCTTTTCTTCCTACAGAACAGCAATGTCACTATCCAACCTTAAAGCTTTGATCTGTTCTCCCTGAACTCCGGTTCCCTTTCTAATGTCTCCTTTACTGTTTTCAGTGTTATCTTCAATTAGACATTTCATAGTTGCATGCTCCATTTTTCCGTTTGGTTTTCTTTCAACAATTTGTGTGTTAAACGTGACCTATGTTTGTTTCAATACAATTTTAAATAAAATTAATTAGCTAACTTTACTCTGTAAACTGAATTTTATGTAAACTAATCACGATTGAGCAGTCGTGTAGACATTGGTTCATATAAATTTTTTGTGATTTCCCAGAATAATTTGAGTAAGATGAGCATATCTTGATCTCTAATGAATCGATGTACGTGTGACATCTAGTAGCAGTTACATGCTTTTCTTTTACGAGGAAGGAATTTAATTTTTTGTTACAATTGTAATACGATAACTGCGAGATCTCTTAACCACAATGGCCGGAATGTTGTTACACGGCTCCGATCGTCAAAAAGCCTGACATTTTCCATTTTATGTCTTCATCAGTCAATAATACAATGCGTTACATATAAATACCTCTTAAGATGGCTGTACATGAACAGTTCATTTGCTCCTCCGGGTAGTGGCACAACCTTCATAATTGTAAAACCTCGGGGTTCTTGACGAATAGGGTCGTCGATATAAAGATGGCGAATACTCAAAGCGGGTTAGTGGACCTATGACAAATACAGTTCTCTTGACTTGCCGTAGTATTACAAACGGAGACTTTGATTGACATAACATGAAAAAGATGACGACAAATAATTTAATACTGAGATAAGCACATGCGGTAATACACAAACAGGAAAAAGTTTTGCATCACCTCGGTTTCGAGAGTTCCGGGACCTGTACAGAAAATTGGAATACAGGTCAACATAAATATCATTGCCGACCTTTTTATTGCTAATGAAAACCACACATTGCATGTTGTACCACCATACAGCGAGACCTTCAGAGGCGGTGGTCCAGATTGCTGTACACATCGGTACCTCTAATAGTAGCACGTCCTCTTGCATTGATGCATGTCTGTATTCGTCGTGGCATACTATCCACAAGCTTATCAAGACACTATTGGCCCTGAGTGTCCCACTCCTCAATGACGATTCGGCGTAGATCCCTCAGAGTGGTTGGTAGTTCACGTCGTCCATAAGGAGTCCTCTTCAGTCTGCCCCAGGCAAAATCAATAGGGTTCATGTCTGGAGAACATGCTGGCTACTCTAGTCGAGCGATGTCGCTATCCTGAAGGAATTTATTTACAAGATGCGCTCGGTGGGAGAGCGAACTGTCGTCCAGAAAGACGAATACCTCGACAATATGCTGCCGATAGTGTTGCACCATCGGTCGCAGGATGGCATTCACGTATCGGTCAGCCATTACGGTGCCTTCCATGACCACCAGTGGTGTACATCGATCCCAAATAATGCCACCCCAAAACATCAGTGAACGTTCACCTTGCTGCACTCGCTGAACACTGTGTCTAAGGCGTTCAGCCTGACCGGGTTGTTTCCAAACACGTCTCCAACGATTTTCTGGTCGAAGGCATATGCGACACTCATCGGTGAAGCGAAAGTGATGCCAATTCTTAGCTGTCGATTCGGCATGCTGTTGGACCCATCTGTATCGCGCTGCATGGTGTCGTGGTTGCAAAGAAGGACTTCGCCATGGACGTCGGGAGAGAAGTTGCGCATCACGAAGCCTATTAAGTCGTAACACGACGATCTGTGGCTGCACGAAAAGCATTATTCAACATGTTGGCGTTGTTGTCAGGGTTCCTCCGAGCCATAATCCGTAGGTATCCATCATCCATTGCAGTAGTGTAGTAGCCCTTGGGAGGCCGGAGCGGGGCATGTCATTGACTGTTCCTGTCTCTCTATATCTCCTCCATGTCCGAACGACATAGCTTTTGTTCACTCCGAGACGCCTGGACAATTCCCTTGTTGAGGCCCCTTCCTGGTGCAAAGTACCATTGCGGACGCGATCGAACCGCGGTATTGACCGTCTAGGCATGATTGAATTACAGACAACATGAGCCGTGTACCGTGGTGGAATGACTGGCGGACCCCCTCCCTCTAATAGGCGCTATGCAGTCATGGGTGATTACATGTTTAGGCGGGTTTAGTGACATCTCTGAACAGTCAATGGGACTATGTCTGTAATACAATGTCCTCAGTCAACGCCTATCTTGAAGAGTTCTGGGAACCGGGGTGGTGCAAAACTTTTTTTTGATGTATATATTTCGAGCATTGAGCTTGATGGGTTTGTAGATAGTAGTCATTGGGAATACGTTTGGCTGCAAGTTGAGAAATACTAGTTACTATCAGTGCTACACTTCCCTTCCTTCACCCTTCACTAAGCTGCAGCGAAATCGCACTTATTCGGTACAGCGCAAGGATATCGTACAATGTAATCTTCAACATACAAGTCGTTTTGTTACAGCAAGAACGTTCTTCAGCAACAACAGTTTCTACAAAATGTCTTTTGAAAATATTCCTCCTCTCAATATGAAAGATAAGAGAGAGAGAGAGAGAGAGAGAGAGAGAGAGAGAGAGAGAGAGAGAGGAGAGAGAGAGAAATTTTCCAAACTCAGTGACAATACAGTATTGAAGGAATGGAAACATAATAGCAAATAAGTTTCATTTACATCTTTTGCAGGTTCGCAATTGTGAACTGTCTGGACTTCAGGATCTGAATGATGGGTCAGAATACGTACGTGGGAAGATTGCGGACTACATGAACAGCCTGATAAATATTGGCGTCGCTGGTTTTAGGTAATTTAAAAACTGACATAGCACAAGAAATTTTCTACGTGATTCTATTCGAAATTCCGGCTGCTGTAGCTTACTTGAATATTTCCAAGTTCCACTAACAACGATGTAATGTAGCTATCTATGTACGAAGATGCTCACCAAAAAATTACATTTTTGTCGTCCTGATTATAGCAGAAAGAACAAATAATGTTCGTTGAAATGGAAGACAATTCAGTTTCAGCGCCCACAGTTAAGCGAACGAGTTACGAAAAACTAGAAAATGTTATAATTTTTTCTATAATCATATTACGTTTTTTCTACTGTTCCGTTTAACCATCTCCTGTCACTAACTTAGAACTTCATTACTTTCTAATGCTCAATAGATTTTCCCGTAAGAATATATTACTTCTGAAAAACCAGTAGTGGAGTGCCACGTCAAATATTTTGAATGCGTAGTTGTTATATTACAACCGAAGAAATCAGTTTCGCGGTAGGATTTTACTTCTTTAATGGTACGTGAAATATCTACTCGCTCTGGTTACGCGTAGTTGTTCAATAAAATATTTGTTACTCCCTTGCAGGATTGATGCAGCGAAGCACATGTGGCCGGACAACCTCGCATTGATCTATGGCGCTTTGAACGATCTCAACAGCAACTACTTTGGTAGTGGCAAGAGGCCACTCATCTTCCAGGAAGTTATTGACCCAGGTGGGTAGATAAGCGTTATTTAAGGCATTTTTCCTCGGTTTAGCAAAGTGTAATGTTTCGATACTTATCAGTACTCTTACTTTCTAGGAACCGAAGCTGTGAAGAAAACTGAATATATCGGCATGGGAAGAGTGTGTGAATTTACGTATGGATCGTCGCTCTCAAACTGCTTTAGGAGGAACAACCAAATGAAGTGGCTTGTCAACTTTGGTAATTAAGAAAGCGCTAAAATCTCAGTTGTTCAGAAGTTTTTATTAGAACTTCGTAACTTTCGTCTCTGAGAAAGAAACGCATCCAGACAGTTGAAGATCAATCATTGAAATTTTCTCCTAGTTAGTAAGCGTTTTATTTAAATTAGGTGCAAGTGTTGGTTAAAAAAAAAAAAAAAGGCTCTGAGCACTAGGGGACTTAACTGCTGAGGTCATCAGTCCCCTAGAACTTAGAACTACTGAAACCTAACTAACCTAAGGACGTCACACAAATCCATGGCCGAGGCAGGATTCGAACCTGCGACCGTAGCGGCCGCGCGGTTCCAGAGTGTAGCGCCTTGAACCGCTCAGTCACTCCAGCCGGCAAAATCAGTATATTACCGAAAAATAATTTCATCAGTGTGAAAAACACTAAATGAGCTACCATGACGCTGTGAGATACTGAGTTTGATAGCTGGGTGCAGTGAGGCTGAGTAAAAAGACACATTTTAGCATATTTGAAACTGTTTTTACCCACTGAGCACAAATCTGGAATAGCGTAAAACTTAAGTTTTACAAAAAGGGAGGATGTCAGTTTCATGTCACGCAGAAACGATGCAGGAGTGGTTGGAGTCAGGAAAACAAATATATTTATACTGAGTGCTCTGGATTATAGCGTTAAGCTACCTGACGGCCCAGCATAAAGGTCATGTTAACCTGCCATATAACGTAGTACGGTGATATTACGAGAAAAGTAGCTCGTCTCGATTAGGCACTGAGCAACATTTATTTCGTATTACCACAAATCAGACGCAATTATAATTAAATTTTGATACTGCTGAGGACTCCAATTAAAAACGAATGATTGTAGGATAATGAAACTTTGTGCAAACTTCTGTGAGCACATGCTGAAGAGAATTAACAAATAAAGCGTGCTCCATCACTCCACAGTGTTCCAAGGCCAAATGTCGTCTACTTCAAGTCCGGGAAAAAACATAAGACCAAAGTCTACTCGAATGTCCGCATCACGTGACAACAGTTGATGATGAATGTGAAACTTGTACGGACACCTGTTTGCAATTGTTCGCAGTACTTTTCGAACGTTGGACCATGGAACGTCCAGCTGTTGTGACACAGCTAGTGCACTGCTTGGAGATGGCTCATTGTGTCCAGCATTCTCGGCCGTGGCAACACTAATTTCTTCAACACTGTGTGGCGCAATTGGCCGTCGGCCTCTCCCACGAGCAATTCCCAAATTGCCATTTTTTTTTTTTCTCTTTATTGTATTTCAGTTCCCCATCGGGGCGGGCTGGCAGCAGCATATGCGCTGCTCTTCAGCCGAAAGACATAGAACAAAACAATAGAACACATTTAAAAACAGCAGAGGAGAGAAGAAGGCGAACATAGATATAAAAAAGGGAGAACATCAGGGAAGGCAATATACAAAAAAACGGGGTGACTGTAAAATGGAGATAAAAAACTGTTTAAAATTAGCACACACAAAAAGCCACACACTGCGACGATTAAAAGAACACAAGGCACAGTATGACTGGAGCATAAAGGTGTTGACGGATGGCAGAGCACACAACGTAACACTGACGGTGAACCTCAAGGCAGTACACAATTAAAATCACACCTCTTGACGCACACGAGAAACAGCACGAAACACAACACTGACGTGGCACACTGATGATGATCAATACAGAGGATCTGCCATGTTCAAGGAGATGAGGGAGACCTGAAGAAGGGAGGGAGGGGAAGAGATGGGGGAGGGGAATGGGGGGCGCTCAGAAGAGGGCCAGGTAGGGAGGGATGTGGGAAGGAGAGAGGCAAGTAGGGGGTGCAGGGTCTCAGGGGAGGGGGGGATGGAGGAAAATCCGCTCTGGGAGAAGGAGGAAAGAGGAGAAGGGGGCCCTGGGGAGGGGGGGGGAACAAGGCCGGGTTATAGTTGGAAGGAAGGGTATATGTCACGGCGAAGTTCGTCATCCGGGAGGGGGAGGCGTTGGAAATTGCCCTGATGAAGGAGATGGAGGGTGTGGAGGTGGAGAGAGGGAGGGATACAGCGATAGAGGCGCGGCAACGGGCGGGGGGTGGAGAGGAAGGAGGAAACCAGAGGGTGGGGGGGATCAACCCTGCGAACAATGTAAAGGATGCGGAGATGTTTAAGGAACAAGAGGAGGTGGGGGAAGGGGATCAGTTCATACAGGAGCCGTGTGGGGGAAGGAAGGCGGATACAGAAGGCAAGGCGGAGCGCATGGCGTTCAAGGATTTGGAGAGCCTTGTAAAAGCGGGTGGGGGCGGACATCCAGGCGACGCTGGCACAACAGAGGATAGGACGGATGAGGGATTTGTAGGTGTGGAGGATGGTAGAAGGATGCAATCCCCATGTCCGGCCGGACAGGAGTTTCAGCAGGCGGAGGTGGGAATGGGCTTTCTGCTGGATGGTCAGGAGATGAGGGGTCCAGGTGAGGTGTCGGTCAAGGGTGAGGCCAAGATATTTCAGGGTGGGGGTGAGTTGGATAGGACGACCATAAAGGGTGAGGTAGAAATCTTGGAGGCGAAAGGAGCGAGTGGTACGGCCTATGATGATTGCCTGGGTTTTGGAGGGGTTGAGACGGAGGAGCCACTGGTTACACCAAGTGGTGAACTGGTTAAGGTGGGTTTGGAGGGTACGTTGAGACCGTTGAAGGGTAGGATAGAGAGCCAGGAAGGCGGTGTCATCAGCATATTGGAGAAGGTGAACTGGTGGGGGTGGCTTGGGCATATCAGCTGTATACAAGAGATGAAGGAGAGGGGAGAGGACAGAACCCTGGGGGACGCCAGCCGTGGGATAAAAGATACGGGAGTTGGTGTTGTGGAGGGTGACATAGGAAGGACGGTGCGAGAGGAAGGAAGCGACCAGACGGACAAAATTGATAGGCAGGGCGTAGGTTTGGAGTTTAAAGAGGAGACCGGGATGCCATACACGGTCATAGGCATTTTGGAGGTCAAGGGAAACAAAAATGGCGGAGCGACGGGAGTTGAGCTGGAGGGACAGAAGGTGAACAAGGTTGAGGAGTTGGTCGTCAGCAGAGAAGGAGGGTCGGAAGCCACACTGGGTAAGGGGGAGGAGGTGGTGTTGAGCAAGGTGCCGATGGATACGGTGGGAGAGGATGGATTCAAGGACCTTACTGAAGACGGAGGTGAGGCAGATGGGACGATAGGAAGAGGGGGCAGAAGGGGGTTTGTTGGGTTTGAGGAAGAGGAGGACGCGGGAGGTCTTCCACAGGTCAGGGTAGAAGCCAGTAGAGAGGATGACATTATAGAGATGGGCGAGGACAGTTAGGAAGGAAAAGGGGCTTTCTCGAAGGTGACGGTAGGTGACACAGTCGTGACCAGGGGCCGTGTTGCGTTTGGACTGGAGGAGAAGTTTAATGTCTTGTGCTGTGATGGGAGTGTTGACGTCGGAGGGGGGCAACTGCCCCAAGTACTGGAGACTACCAAATTGCCAGTTAATTCGAAGTACTGAACCGTGTTCTTGCACCTAATTGAGGAGAGAGGACGTCTGGTTTTCCTTTAATACGTCAGTACTCACGAAGAGAATCAGCACTGATAATACAGCTTTCCGAATAAAGCCCTGCTGACCCTGTGCAGACGGATGTTGACTGTCTGCAACTGCAATGCACACTGATGCTCGTGTTTCATTACTACGCCATACCAGTGGCGGTACCTCACGGCAAGTCATGCCACTACCATCACTAACAATGCAAATCACGCAGCGCTCAGTCTGAACATCATTCATACAAAGTTGGCTACCCATGCGGTAATTAGTTTTCCGTTTGCAATGGCTCAAGTAGCGGAAGTTTAATTATAACCATTCTATTTACATTGATTAGCTAACTCCATGATAAATATTAAAGTTGAATCCTAATTTTTCTGAAAGTTTAAAAAGATGAAATAGATCTTCATTATGTCTTCCTACACTCTCTGCATTTAGAGTCCATACATAGCACCTACAGTAAAGTTGTATCCCTACACGAAATAATCACACTTGATGCCAAAAATATTTTTTAAACTATTTTACTCTAATGGCAACGTGTTCGGTCTTGATTGCTCGTTCGACAAATGTGTCTCTTGACATATGTTCTTGCTGCACTTGACTTCTCTTCACACACCTAAGTAACATGTAATGCTATGATGATGAGCGTCAAGACTGAAACCGGTACTGTTGAAATTAATATTTGAAAAAGCATTTCGTCTCTCAAGACTTGTTACCTCTTGTTAATTTCGTGTAGACCTTTACGCTTCCAATAATGTTGTCTAAAATCATTAGTTCGCTCTCTGTCTGACTGTTGAAAGAGGAATATACATGTTTCAGGTGAGGAATGGGGCATGGTCAACGGGAACAACGCACTGGTTTTCATTGACAACCACGACAACCAGAGGGGCCACGGAGGCGGTGGTAACGTCCTTACTTTCCAGGAGCCGAAGCTTTACAAGGTAAGACATTCCGCTCACTCCTAACTGAACTTTCTTCGGTATTATCGCTGTGATCTTTCAATGTGTCTAACTGTTCATATGTTTGCTTGCATCTGATTAAAATCACGTACGGCTGGTGGCACCTTATAATAACTTCTCTGTAATTGTTGCAATTCTAGTCTCTGTTTTACCTTAAGTGATTTCGTGCAAAAGCTCATTCTTTCGCAAGAGAGGACAGCGCTGACTGATTTAGTAAAGCCTTCTGTTCCATTATATTGAACACTTTCAAAACAGTGTGACGTATAGAACGAGGAATGTGTTTCCTAGCGGGTGTGAGGCACTGATACATAATTCGACTGAAGTCATAACTGGCTTCAGGAGCAGAGTTGATTTGTTCAACTAGTACTATAGATTACGACAAACAGATTACTTCGGTTTTATTGGTGGTTAATTAGACGAATGATCATGAGTGGGATCTACAGTTGCTGAAAAATTCTATTTGCACATCTACATATACACTGTTCAGTCATATTAATGTCACCACCTGTCAAAAGTCTGAATAACCACATTTTGCAGCACAGATCTCTGCGTCACATATAGGAAGGGAGTCAGTGAGGTTGTGGGAGGTAACCACAGGGATGTGGAGTCGTGGCCAGCTGCGCTATGTTTCTCCGTTGAGGATCAATGGCTCCAACAGCCCGATAGAGGTGGTTCAAGGATTCTCTATTGGGTTTAAATCCGGGGAGTTTGGAGCGCCAGGAGAGTACAGTAAAATCATCCCGGTGCTCTTCGAACCATGCACATCCAATGCGAGTTGTGTGACACTTTTCGTTGTCCTGCTGCTACATACCACAGAGCCGAAGAAAAAAGAACTCCATGTAAGGATGTCCATGGTCTCCTACAACAGATGCATGCTTGTGTTGATCCATTGTGCCTTCTAGAATGACTGTATTGGCCAGAGAATGCCACTAAAGCATTCCCCAGACCATACCGTTCTTTCCTCCGGACTGCACGGTTCCGACGGTTGTCGCAGGGTGTTTGCAAGCAGTTTCACGACGTACACACTATCCGTCTGATGAAGCAAAAAACGAGAATCATCTGTAAAAGCCACCTGCCGCCATTCCGTCGTTGTCCTGTTGCTGTACTGCAGTGTAAACTTCAGCCTTCGTCGCTAATGAACAACATTCAGTATGGATGTCTGAACCAGGCGCTTGCTGTAGAGACCCATACGCAGCAATGCTCGCTGAATGCTCGTTAAGGGACACCGTTGCTAGTTCCTTGCTTCACATGGGTGGTCAGCTGCTCGACAGTTGCACATCTATTCGCCCATACACATCTACTAAGCCATCGTTCATCCCATTACGTGTGGCCGGTATTGGCTCGGTGCCGATTTTGGGTAGGGAACAGTTTACAAACTTAGCAGTTTCGGAAGTCCTTTCATCCTCGGCCCGAAAGCCAATTATCATGAACTTTTGGAAGTCAGATAAATAGCTCCGTTTCCGAGTGACAACTGCATTATTTCCCGCATCCCCCAGAGACGTCTTATATACCCTCCACTGCTAGTGCTACAACTTGCTGTCTGTGTGTGGTTATTGCACGTTGACGTCGAACATAGACAGTGGTCACATTAACGTGACTGGACCTTGTATAATCTTCAAGCCGCTTCATGGTGTGTGGCAGAGGATACTTCCGATACCTCACGAAGGTGCTTCCTACACTATTCACAAATGGTGTTCAATTGAAGACAAGCACGGAAAAACGGGCTAACCCTGAAACGAGGGCCGGCCGCTGTGGCCGTGCGGTTCTAGGCGCTTCAGTCCGGAAACGCGCTGCTGCTGCAGTGCAGATTCGAATCCTAGCTCGGGCATGGATGTGTGTGATGTTCGTAGGACAGCTTGGTTTAAGTAGTTCTAAGTCTAGGGGACTGATGACCTCAGATGTTAAGTCCCATAGTGCTTAGAGCCATTTGAACCATATGAACCCTGAAACGTAAAAGCTCTGTTACTGGGTACGGGAACTATCAAAATTGACATTGGTCTCACCCGTAAATATCATAATGTGCTTTTTAGGGGTGAGACTAATGTCAATTTCGATAGTTCCCGTTCCCAGCGACAGATGGCAACACTTATCTCTAAGATTTTACATTAGAGTGTTAGCCAGTTTTTCCGCACAATCCCCAATTACTCTTTGATCTCTAGTTTCCCTGATTTTCTTGTCCTCTCGGGAGACACATGTGGAAGGAAGTAACATCTTGCATGACTCTTCCTTGAATGCACGATCTTGAAATTTGAACAGCAAACCATTCCGCGATACACAGTACCTCGCATGCAGCGCCTCTCACCGGAGTCTGGTGAGCATCTCCGTAACTGCTGCCCGCTTTTTAAACAAGTGAGAAAATGTGACACTTTGTGCGTATCTCCTCTAACTCATCCCTGAATCCGACGTTGTGTGCGTCCCAGACTGATGAGCAGAGCTCAATAATCGTTCCTAGATTGAGGAATTGGTGCAAAAACCAGATAAGTCACGTTTACACACTTTCGAGTAAAGCACGAAAAAACTGTTCACAAATTGGAAAACGTGTATTAATCGGTCTTGCCTTTTCCCAACCTTTATTGAGGCCAGCAACACACCGTAATAGCTTATTAAATAACCAAACAAAGACTATAAAAAACAGTGTCGGACGCAAAACGCTTTGTTGCTAATGATACACCTCGCACGTTTGCCGCATCTTCAGATTATCAAGAGGTAATAACGAAACAATTTTTGTTACATGAATGTATGCGAATGTATCTGATACTGACACTCAGTGATATTAAGCTAACGGTGCGGTATAAAAATTATTATACAGTGAAAGCCGCATTAGTCAGTCGATGCAGGCCTCAGTAACATAAGGTTAAAACGAAATACGAAATCGTCAAGACTGGCCCAGGAAGACGTCCAGGAAAGTTATACTAAAACGTTAATAATGTCTATTATTCTTGGAATAAACATTAAATCCTCTTGAGCTAAGGAAGCATAAAAAATGAACGTAAACTCTCACCGAGCTTAAGTGGAAAGTGATGCAAAGACGGGAATCATTTATTGAATTAAAGAAAAGGAAAAAAAAAAAAAGATTTACTCTCGCTTTTTCACCAAACACCTAAGTTATTTGAATATGATGTCTAAAAACAATAAATATAATGAGGGATCTGAGAGTTACAGAAAATGGATTCCGTAATAAGAGTCATACGTGTGGAAAGACAATAAGTTCATAGCTCTTTCCCTTCTGATGAACCATACGTGGCATTCGTACCAGTTCTCTCACATTCGACCTTACGATAAAATTACGTGTCTGATGTCAGCACGTACTTGATGGCCAACCTCATGGCGCCTTTATGTTTATCATATTTATCAAGCAGAGGATATTTATAGCTTTTCCTCACGATAAGACGATGTGATTGAGGCTTTCTGAATGACGAAATATAATAAGTTTTGGTAATGACGCCGTACAGCGAACGACATGCTTGTGTGAAGTGGACTACTCAAAGAAACTGTACTTTGGGACGGTAAACACCAGCACTCTTAATATTAGACCGAAACAGCTGTTTTGGGCGGCAGAAGAACTTGAAAAATACATTTTGTGTAATATCGACCACAGTGAACTTCTTCCATGCAAATCACATTCCAGAATCCGACTACTGTTTGGTGCACTAACTAAGCAAGCCCTGGACATGTCTGGTTCTTGCTCCAAACACTCGACGTCGACAAGTCCATTCACTGTGTTATTCTGAATTGGTCGTTTTGATAGCTCTCCTTCTTGCACCACACAATAGAGAAATTTTGAAACGAAAATTTGGTCGAAACTGGTATATCTCGTAATTGCAACAACGTCTTCTCACAATCGTGACGGGCTGGCAGAACACCATGCGTCGAATAGCGACGTCAAAATATGTACGTACGGGAAACATCTGTATACGTATTAGAAGATTACATGTTAATTACCGTACTCTTACTTTAAATATGCACAATAAGGAAAGGTGACCTAGGTACTAGAGGGAATGACATTAGCTGGTTTGTGAAAGAGAGGACGAATGAAATGGCGGCATTACGTCTTCCCACATTTCGCCATTTAACCATACAAGAGAATATTGACCATAATCTTTGAACACGATACGCTCACTGGTCAATGCCGTTGTTACTGTTCTCCTTCCCCATGGGCATTATTTCATGAGAGAATTCTGCCGTAAAAGCATTTTTATGGATGACTGTGTCCGACAGCGCAGTTGGAGGATATACCGTGAATGGATTGGCCGTCCAGTTCCACCGACTTAAATCCTCGAGCACTTGTGGGATGTGTTGGGGTGACACACTACACGTACCAACGACCCTAATGGGGAAATGGAACGTGCTTCCACAAAAGCAACCGTATGGCCAGCATGGCAGCACTTTGCAGAATACGCATTGCTGTCCATCGTGATCACATGTCTAGAAATAAAAATATCGAGAAACTTAACGTCATGAAATCAAAGTCGTTTAACTAATTGTGCTACATTGGAAGCAAAACAACTATGTAGGACGAGCAAGAAGGACGTAAAGCAGATTAGCACAGGCATAAAGGGCGATCCTGGTCAAGAGAAGTCTGCTAGTATCAAATATTGACCTTAATTTGAGGAAGAAGTTTTTGAGAATGTACGTATACAATACAGAAGTGTACGGTACAGTATCATGAACAGAGGAAAAACCAGAACAGAAGACAGTAGAGGCATTCGAGAAGTGGTGCTGCAGAAAAAATGTTGAAAATTAAGTGGACTGATAAGAAATGACGAGGTTCTTCGCAGATTCAGCAAGGCGAGGAGCACGTAGAAAGCATTGACAAGAAAAAGAGACAGTATGTTAAGATAAGTGTTAAGGCACTAGGGAATAATTCCGTGATACTAGAGGGAGGTGAGGAGGGTAAGAACTGTAGAGAAATACAGAGACTGTAGTATACACAATATATTACAATTTGATACTCTAAGATGAAAAGGTTAGAACAGGAGAGGAATTCGTGCTGGGCTACATGAAACCAGTCTGAAACTGAAGACTCAAAAAAGGATGTTGAAAATACTTGACTAAAAGAAGGGAACTTTTGACAGGACGCGTCCTGAGGCATCAAGCAAGCGTCAGTTTCATAACTGAAGGAAGTCTGTGTGAGTCTGTGTGTGTCTGTGTGCGTGTGTGTGGGAGAGGGGTGCTACTAATTATCGATGGAGGCGAACGCTTCAAATCAGAAAGCACCCTGAATTGTAAATAGACTGCGATAATTTTGAGGTGGAGATGATTGCGCAGGATAGACTATCATATAACGAAATAATAAGCAACCAGTTGCATGAAAGAAATTTAATTTCTTTATTGGCACTTGTTGTTTCACTTCTTTACACTGATTTTGTACTGACGCTATGAAGCACATGACCATTGCATTTTGCTGTATGCATCTTATCGTTAACATTTGCAAATAATGAGACAGATATAACCTTCTTAAGAGGAGCACTAAGTGCCCGAAACCGATAAGTAAATTAAATTTCCTTTCTGCACCTGGTTGCTTATTATTTCGTTACATACGATTACAATTGCTGAGGGTCGATAAAATACTATATAGACTAAAATATGAACCTGTATCAAAGCAAGTCTTCGAATTGCAGGCAACAACTGCAACAACAGAAGAGCACCTTACTTATTACGTGCTAGTTTGATGGAATCTAACATTTTTCTCCAACACATATTGCTACATTACCAAAACGAGTAAGCTTATACAGCAATGATCAGTCTCTGCACCCATAAATGAAAACCAAAATAATACTGTCTACTGGAAGAAATGAATTTTAATTTACTATCTAAACGAGAAACTGTGAACCAACGAAGTTCAATCAAAGAAGTGTCTCGAGAAACCACGTGTGATTTCTGCTATGGCCTGTAATATTGTTTTGAGTTCATATTTCGATCGATTGTTTCTCCGGATTCTCATTGTTATTAATTTCACTGGGCCCAATCCATTTCAAGTGCATACAGAGTGAAATGAAACTTCTCAATTAGTCTGTGCATACTTTGTTATTTATAGTGCTTTCTCTCCTTTTTCAGATGGCCGTCGCATTTATGCTGGCATGGCCTTTCGGCTACCCGCGAGTGATGTCCAGCTACGAATTCAGCAGCTCCGACGACGGACCTCCACAGGACAGCAGCAACAACATCATCTCTCCCACCATCAACTCTGACGACTCCTGCGCGAGACCGTGGGTGTGCGAACACCGCTGGAGGCAGATCTACAACATGGTCGGCTTCAGGAACGTTGCTGGAAGTGAGTGAAACTTTCTTTACGACTGAAAATAGGTTTATTCTGTCTGCTTAAATTCCTGAAAATGGTAGTCGAGGATACTAAGACTTGACCATGAACCCAAGGGTACATCTTACAGTCGAATAAAAGTTGAGAAGAAACGGACTTCTTTAGAGAGCCATTGGTAAGTGTAGTGACTCTCGAAATTAAGAGTCACCAAACGGAAGTACAGTGATATCTGGCTCTGCTATTTCTTGTAACTGGCGCCAGAGCTATTTACCTACTCTCCCATTAAACTCTCAGTTCTGAATACAAAAGTGACTGTGAAATGTATTGGTTCTGAAGCCAGGTATTTGTGTTGACTCCTTTATTACTGGTTGCTTCAGTAAAGCAACATAATCTGGATTGTTTTTTCTCTCCATCCACCTCCCCATATAAGTGGTCATCATGTCTGGCTACTATGCGGTGGAGCCAGGTCTGATTCATGGTGCTAAGAAGGATTTTTCCTTAGTGGTAGGACTGGCACTGGATACACTCAGCCTCGTGAAGCCAATGAAGGACCTAGCTGAGTGAGAACTAACGGCTTCAGGGGCAAGAAAGCCGACAAGTGGCGGAAGATGGGCGTCCTGACTACACCTCCCTCCATGGTGCATCCAGTAACGCCTTTGACGGATGACACGGCGGTCGGTCGGTACCAATTTTCCTGTCAGGACCGGCATTGTTTTGCTTTGCTTGTCTCTCCATTGAGTCTATTTTTCAGTAAAATGAACTACACAATTTATATTCAGTCACAATTATATTATAGACTCACATCGGCCGAAAAATTTATGTCAGCTAGAGTCTATAGCATTTGAGACGGCGCTGGAATGCCATTCTCTTGTACTGCAGAGCGTCCTTGCAGGTATAGCTTGCCGTTGCCTTCCTCCGAGTTATGGTTGTTTATCACATTCTGAAGTCCCAATGATGTCCATTTGTATTAGCATAGATGTATACGGAAATGAAGGCGAGGATGAAACCAGTGCCTTCATTAGGGTTATTCCATGAAAAGGTGCTGTTGAATTAATGTCCCACTCCAACAAGTGTACCTCCGTCTCACTGGCCACTAGGAATCGAACATGCTACATAGTGGTCGAGCGACCTTTCCTGTGGTAATGGGTTCCTCGTCTGCAACGAGAAATTTATAATGTCTGGTTCGTAATTCCATCAAATTTTTCGCTGTGTCTGCTATTAATTACAGGTAAATCTCATTTCCTGAATTTTGATACTTTTTCTAAAGGCATTCACTTAACTCTGTGTATCTCTCTGTGAGTTTGTGAGGTTTAGATGTCAAATATAGGTTGAAATTTCTCATATTGAGAAGTGAAAGCAGAAATCTGTTTTACTTGGTAAAAGACTTTTTAAAGTCTAGGTCGCCTGACTATTTCTTTATTTTCAGCAACAGGTTTCAACAGACTTCGCTTTGATCTTCAGGTGCCATATACATCATCTAAGGTGGATCGTCACTGAATGGATGTCAAGTTACCGTAAACAGTTGTGCTGCTGTACATTTGTATGTTGTGACATTTATGACGTAAACATCACATGTGTGCGCTACATATAGGGACATGGCCATGTGCACTAGGTACCTTTTGACTATAAATGTTTTATTTCCGACAAAGTTTTGTACCATGTGCTATCTTTTGTCTACTAACATGACAATTTACTGCGAGGTTCCATCTCACGATGAACACATTTTGAAACAAAATATTTAAGACCTGAAGATGACAGCAAAGTCTTTCGAATCCGGTTGTCGAAAATCAAGAAATATTTATGCGGTCTTGTCTTTAGAAAGTTATTTATCAAACATAGGTGACTCAAAGTTCTGCTGGCTTCCCTTTTTTTCTGTCATCTGTGCCCCTATTCGTAACCCGAATATTGTCAGAGGTATTTATTCTGACTAGTTTTGTTCTACTGATAAAAACATCATCTTTTTACGGAAGTACCACGTGCACATATTTTGTGTTCATTAAAGTGAGTGTCGTATCAAGTGAATGATTTTGTCAGCACGTTAATCCTCAACAGATGGAATTTAAAAATATGTTAAGGACGTGGTTATTATTTTTTGATCATATTGTTCTTCATGAAACATATTTGTTTCAGTATACGATCACTTCTTTCATAACAAATTCTGTAATATTTTTGATTAAGTTATTATTATTCAGTTCGTGATGTGCAAACATAATGCACTGAACTGCTGTTATGGTTATTCAAAAATTTTAGACAGCTGTAAGTCCACATTATATCATGAAAGTTTTCAAAGCCGCACAGATGTTTAATCGATTTTAAATGATTTTATTGCTAATACTATTTTACCTAACCTTTCTCACATTTACATCAGTATCACACCATGTTCCGTTGATATGGATGATCAGTGATATATGTGTCGTTTAACTCCACTCACATTCACAACAAATTTCCCACCAAATCTACATCACTTATATGCCAGTTGTCATACAAGCTAATTACTATAATGACGTCCACAGCCACCGCCATGGCCAACTGGTGGGACAATGGTAACTACCAGATCGCCTTCTCGCGAGGAAACGTTGCTTTCATCGCGATCAACAACGAAGCTAGCGCCGATCTGAAGCAGACCTTACAGGTGAGTTCTACATTTCCCTTGTAGTGTTTTGAGACTGCAATACGCAAAAAGAAAACAAGGATTACATAAGTTCTCTTTCGGCAGACTGGTCTACCAGGTGGCACGTACTGTGACGTTATATCTGGTAACGTGAACGGCAACAGCTGCACCGGCTCCACCATCACTGTCAACAGCGACGGCACGGCCTACATCGAGATCCTCACGTCTGCCGATGACGGCATGGTCGCTATTCACACCGGGGTAAGTGCGACAACCTGCAGCGGACAAATTCCAAATCATATGCGGACCAAGTAAACATCACCGGTAAAATTTATGGAACCCATAAGGTGAAAACACGTCTTGCAAAGATGTGTTGAGGCACATAAATTTGAAGGCTTTCACGACCAGATGACATAGCTGTTGGTAAACCTTTCGGGATGGGAGGTCGTGGTCCAAGAAACTGTTCTGTTCCTGAAGTTTCGTCCAGGACTGCGCTGGACATCCTCAGAGGCGCTCCTCCGCTGAGTCTTGCCAACTCTGAGGATGTCCAGCGCACTCATGGACGAAACGTCAGGAACCGAAGAGTTTCTTGGACCATGACCTCACATTCCGATAGCCGAGCGGTCTCAGGCGCTACAGTCATGGACTGTGCGGCTGGTCGCGGCGGAGGTTCGAGTCCTCCCTCGGGTATGGGTGTGTGTGTTTGTCCTTGGGATACTTTAGGTTAAGTAGTGTGTAAGCTTAGGGACTGATGACCATAACAGTTAAGTCCCATAAGATTTCACACGCATTTGAACTTTTTTTTTCACATCCCGAAGGATTTACCAGCAGCTATGCACAAACATTTACCTACATTTTCAACATTTCTTCTTTAATTATTTGGGTGATATGTAAGCAAAAGAAATGTGTTTGCTGAAAGACCTCAGCCTTAATTAACGCTGCTGCCGCTTTTTTTGTTAAGTATCATTTTCATAAGCCACCAAAGTAGCAGAACAGTTCATAGTAGTCGTGTATTTGCTTCCATCATATTCTTTGTTACATTCCATGTATCTCTATAACGCTTCTTCATACACGGTGTTTTATTTCTGATTTAAGCGGAGATACTCGTCTACCAACATCATTAATTACTGATGCTGTCATGTTTCTACTTTTCAAGACAAATGTTGGTATTAAATCTCTATATAAAATCTATGTAGTACCCGTGGAATTCAAAATTGTCTGAATATTACAATCAGAAAAATAATATTTAAGTAAGAAAAAGAAGCCAAGATATCGCTTGTTGGTAGAAGACACAAAAATCACGAACAACTAACTATGGTCATGTTTAAATATGTGTTGTTTATCTTACAGGGCAGGTTCGGAGCTTTCGGGCCCCCCATAGATCCTTTTAGAAATGCCGTTCACATCTAATATTACACTGTACACAGACAAGATTGGTCATTAATGTCAGCGAAATAAACACTCAAATAATAGTAATTATTTTAGACAATGAAATAAAATGTAACGTAGCCTGTGGCGATGGAAAGCTAATCGTATAAAGGTAAAACATGTTATTGGTATTCCGTTATGAAAATGGCAAACAGTCAGTAGACGTTGTCGCTGACGAAGAAACAGAGCCACCTAAGGGGAGAAAACGTGGCTTGAAATCCGTTAAAGATATTGTCGACAAATATTATACATTTTCTCTCTATCTAAAAAACTTAAAGAATACAAACGGTTCAACCAATTCTAAAGCTGCTTCTAAATGAATGTAATGTGTAAAGTAAATAATTAATATTACCATTATGTGTGAGAACACTTAAAATACTTTATAAAATGATATGGCGACCGAAAAAGATTACAGATCACCTTAATTTTATGCGATATAGGCTGTTATGATAGTCGGATTTCAGCGTGGACACTTAATGAACTTACAATGAAAAGGTACTAGAACAATGAATACGCGTTAGAAAGAAAAATCTCTATCAGTACTGCTGATAATAAATTACCAACGGAAAACCCTTCCAAAAGCGATTGTTGGTGCATTAATGGAACTCTCGTAAAACCTATAACAAAGGTGCAGTACAAGTACATGTGGGTTATGAAAAAGCCACAGTTTGTTTCATTGTAACCACGTAAAATGTACGTAACACAACATCCAAGCTCGTAAGTTGCAGTCATTTAACCAATCACATAACGGTGTTTAGAGCTGTAAGATCATTCCCGTTTGATGGAAAATAAGTAGGCCGCCCTGTGCATAAGTTACACTTGCCGGTTTCACACATTACTGGAGATTTTTGGATATTATGCATGACACAAAGTTTATTAGGCGTTGTAAATAATTTATTTACGTATGCAAAATAATTATTTAATATATTTTGGTAACATTTTATAAAACTAATAAATGTTTTCCTCTTTACAGGCGAAGATCGGTTGAGCACAGTTGTATACTGGGGACTTCAAAAATCAGCACCACCAACGACATCACTCTGTCTTCTGGATTCATTCCATCTCTTTTTGATAAATGTTGTGAATCTTCGTTGTGAAAAATGATGGCAAATAGACAACTTTGTAATGCACAGTTTTTCTATTTTCAAACTATCCAAATTAAAGTTTCTTATCACCAATCATTTTAATTTCTATTTCTCCTTACATGTTTGTCAGTGGTCATTTACCTAAATACTGAATAATGCAGATCGGGTTTTGAAAGCTTGAAACTGCAGTCTTGGAAACACGATGTAATACTTCCCCTTGTTGGCAGCGATATGGCACCTGTGACGGTGTTAAATATCTACGTTCACTTACCCAAATTCACAGATAAGCAAGAATATGATCGATTCACCAACCACCATCAGCAAATTTATTTCTTGAACCAAAAATCAATATTTAGTTTCTTCGTTAATACGGCTTACCTCTTATTTACAGTAGTCAATAGGTAATTGCAAAGATCTTAATATTACCGTCTGTTCCACTGCAGTCGTATCGGTGTAGTTGAGTACCTAATAATGTTCAAAATGTTATACAATAATCCTTATCTCTTTAAAATAAAAAGGTAAATCTGGACAACATACTGTTGTGTACATAGTTCCGCGTAGTCAGCGCGTACACAACTTTCCCACTAGAGCGCGCCCCGCTAAGCATAACAGCGCAGGCGCAGCGCTCATCCGTCTCCGCACTATGAGATGGCACAGCCATAGAGACAGACCAAATTCTGCTTCCGCTGATCCGCGTATTAATATGTAACGCAGCCAAAGAGCTTGCTGCTAACGTAGAACCTTTTGTCCTCGCGGATCACACTCGCGCAGTGATGCATGAATGCGCGAGGTATTATAACGAGTGTACAGACCTCCGATTAGTCAGTCTGCATTTGTCTGCACCAGTCTGTACCAGTCTGCATTAGTGTACCAGTCTATAGTCAAGTTTCAGTCTGCGCCTAATCAGATTACCATAATCCTGTACATAGCCATGAAGATAAATGTATAGACACTTTTGTCAAGTATCAGAGATATGTGAGAATAAGACTAACATACCAATTCTAAGGGAACTTCAGATTGTCAATTTTAAATAGCATCCAGAACCAAGTTAAGTAATTTTTATGCTTGTTATTATTTTAATAAATGTGTGTGAAAATTAATCAAGTTCTGTTTAAAGTTGGTCACCGTCAATCTGCTACTCTAAGCGTGCAAGTGGCATTTCTATCGTCTGACCTAACGGCAGAAGATAAACACGCCATGATAAGACACATTGCTGACACTCGCCTACTTCGTTAGAGCGACAAGTCAAATAATCTGATGGCGTGTGTACTGAAGGTCTTACAGTACGCACACCACACATACATACTGCCAAAAAATAGAAACATTACAACACAGTTAAAAGAAAGTTATCTTTTATGTCTTTCGCTCTATCATTTGCAGTTTGCGTTAACACTAATGAAGTAAAATTTGTCACTGAAGACCTTAGGATTTTATCAAAAGACTGTTGCACATAACACACAGTTTCGAGTTCGAAATCCAGAAGGACACGGCCCTGGTCACTTAGATTTCTTTTGAATTTTTCCTTTTAAAAATTGCACAAACAATCTATTGAAGTCAGGTAGGAGAACAAACCGCTATGAATGATATGAAATAATGAGAAAGAAAACATTTTGAGCAGGAAAGCAGATAACTATGCTTTTTTAAAATTTGCGAGAATTTAGTGTTATGAAACCGAGATGACTCAAAAAACAATGAATTCTCTTACGATGATGTACATAATCGATCCTCAAAAGCCCGCATCTCGTGGTCGTGCGGTAGCGTTCTCGCTTCCCACGCCCAGGTTCCCGGGTTCGATTCCCGGCGGGGTCAGGGATTTTCTCTGCCTCGTGATGGCTGGGTGTTGTGTGATGTCCTTAGGTTAGTTAGGTTTAAGTAGTTCTAAGTTCTAGGGGATTGATGACCGTAGATGTTAAGTCCCATAGTGCTCAGAGCCATTTGAGCCATTTGAGCCATTTGATCCTCAAAAATCCCCTATCAGCGAACCAGATTTAAGTTTCTACTGACTCGCCCGCATATCTCATGACAAACGCCGAGATGCTACCTGTGAAAAGTATACTGTCTTAAAACAATTCGACTTTGTGCTCCTTTTCTATCGACTTCATCGTCCTCTGGACGTCAAACATCAAAATTTCTTCCTTCCTTTCAAAATGCAGAGGAAAATAAAGCCTTTCGTCATCGATAACTTTCGCTTTTCCTGAGTAAATGACGAATAATTATCTTGGACTTAAAATTATCTGACTTAGCCTTGACCTTTGTGCAGTAGGAGATCAGGACGGCTTGTACCACGCCACCAATAGCGATATTTTTCTCAGATTTTCCTTGTATCTTACACTTCCGTAAGATGCAGGGGTGGTTAATGGAGGGGAATGTGGTATTGAGGTAAAGGACGATAGATAATGGGAGAGGAAACGGAGTGGAAAATGACCTAATTATTCAGATGTATGTGAAACCGTAAGGCCTATGACATAGGCATATGCATCTTCATACACACTCTGAAAATCAGTGTGACATGCTTGGCGGAGTGTACTTAGGATGGTACCACATGTCAAGGTTTCGTTCCGTTCCAGTTGCGTATAGAGTGCAGTAAAAAAAACTTAAATGTCTGTATGCGTGCTGTAATTAGTCTAATTTCGTCGTCACAAACCCTGCGCTAGCGATACGTATGGGGCTGGAAAACATCTCCACTTCTTCGTATTTTGTTAGAAGGCTTTCGTGGGACAGTCAGAGCCAATCTTCAAGAATCTACAACTTCAGATTTTCCATTATCTCAGTCACATACTCCCGCGATCATTCAAATCTGTCACCGCTCGTGCTATCCTTCTTTGCACACTCAAAATGTCTCTGGTTAGTCCTATTTGATATGGGTTCCATACACTTCAAAAATATTCTACAGTCTCCCAGTATCCTGGAATCGAGGCGACGTCAGCCGACTGTCTTATAGACAACTGACCATATGTAGCGTAAAATCGAGTTACTTGGGCACGTCATGAACACATACACACACTCACTCACTCACTCACTCACACACACACACACACACACACACACACACACACACACACGCACACACACGCACGCACGCACACATTCCCCGTGCACATGCACTGCGCCCACGTTCACAAATGGTCGTCCATTCAAGTTAAAATGGAAGCAAACCCTGAAATGCATTATTTTGGTGTTCATATAGCTGCTCCGTGCCACGACTTATGCGTTCTCCTTGGTAAGGTTTCAAAAAGTTAACAAAAAGCGCGAAGTTAAAATGCCGACAGAACGGTGATATATTGGAATTGATGACCTCGCCCACTGCCCATCCTCAACCCCCCTCCCGCCCCCCTCTTCTACTGCGTTTGTCCTTCATCTTCCATCTATGCATACATCTCTGCCACTGAATTGGTGTATGTTGCTGACATTATTTCACTGTAATAAAAATCAGACCTTTCAAATTTAAGTTTTTGCAGACATTTCATCATTGATTACATTCGTATAAATAATATGCTTATCAGCAGTTAAAAGTAGAGCTATTTTACATTATGGAATTGGCTCTGTAGCACTTGAAATATGAATTAACGAAATATTTAAAAGTAAACCAGCAAAAAGTATGCTAGATGTTCACAGCAGATTTTCTGTACTGAAACACAGATCCAAAAGGAAAGGAAAGGGCGCTTTGTGGTGTCTAACATACAGTTCAATCATGAAATTTACTTGTCCTTGTACCAGTATACACCACAGGAGGCTGCTCATTGAAATCCACAGAATTAAAGCCACAGAGAAATGCCTTCAGTATTCTCAATATGACTTGTTCATGAGCACATAAAAAAATATGGCTTTCAAAAAGGTACAGTACGCTGCACAATTTTTAAGAATATGTCGTATCGCACAAATTTGAGGACAGGCTACTATAAATTAGAGGGAACCTATACCATTCCGTTGTTGATCGCAAGTGGTTTAATTTCACTGGAGAAGAAACTTTTAATGATTATTTAAGCGATTTCTGAATTCAGTCGTGCGAGACGTGTGAGAAAAGTAATGAGATCTTCAACACTACGAGCAATCGCTCAACGCCGTGTTGTTCCACTTATGTAGACCGGTGTGTTCATCCCTCCCAGATGCACAGTCGGAGTTTCAGCTCCGTACAGCTACCACGCGACTTTTGAGAGCCCCATCAATGAAGTTGTGTGTTTGTTGTGTGCTACGAAATTGGACCAGTGGAATTTAGAGCAACTTTATACTACCAAATTTTGTATTAAACTTGGGGAATCTGATAGTGTGATAGTGTGAGCTCTGAAAAGTTGAAACAGGTCAATGGGGAACATTCCGTATCAAGATCAAACGTTCTTTTCGTTCAAAACTCATTTTTGGAAGGCCGAAACACGTCGAAGATGAACATCGCTCAGAGAGACCCCCAATTTCGAAAATCGACGAAAACGTCAAAAATGTGGGTGCTCTTGTGTGATACGACCGACATTTAACAATAAAGATGATGGGTGACCTGTTAAACTATAATTCTCCTGCTGTAGATCAAATTTTGACAAAAACTCTCCACATGAGGAATGTATGAGCCAAAATGGTGCCGAAAAACCTCGCAACTGAGAAGAACAATCGAAGAAACGTGTGCTTTCATCTTCTTGAGAGGACTGCCAGTGCCCACGAATGTTTCAGTCGTGTGATCACAAATGATATGTATCCTGGATTTCTGAGTACGGTCCTGAGACAATGCGGCACCGTAAGAAGTGGCACGTTGAAAATTTTCCTCGACCTAAAATAGTTCGAACGAGCAAATCGAGGTTCAAAACAACGCCCATTTGCTTTTTCAACAGTAGGTGTATCACACATAAGGAATTTGTTCCTCCAGGATAAACTGTCAACCAAGTGTTTTATAAAGAATCGAAAGACTGAGGAAAAGAGTGTATAGAATGAGATCCGGGCATTGCCGATAAGTGGATGCTGCATCATGACAAGCCCCCATGTCACATAGCCACTTCCATCGCGGAATTTTTGACCTCAAACGGCATTCGTGTTGTTTCAGAACCCCCGCCTGATCTGAGTCTTTCGGACTTCTTTCTTATTCCGAAATTGAAAAACCTCATAAAAGGACGTCACTACGTAGAACATTCAAAAGAATGTTAAACATTGAAGCCTTCCAGCGCTGCTACTAGGCCTGGGAACAACGACTCCGCCTGTGTTTGACTGCTGAAGGGAACTACTTTGAAGGAGACAATAGTGTTGTTTGAAAAAGAATAAAAACTTCGGTAGATAAACATATCAGTCAAATCACTTTTGTCAAACACTCATGGGGGAAGATAAAGACGCTATTTCACACGTGCCCACACTAAGAATCTTCACGTATTATGTTGGACATATTTCAAGCGCTAGCATTATATTAGCTTGACAATGTTTACTGCTTTACCCAGTGCTAATAAATCTTCAGTACACAGAACGAAAGTTTCAGTAAGTATACACACCGCAATTTCCTTCTGCTTAAATGTGCACACCTGTCGCATAAAATCGAAGTGAAAGCTGAAAAATATTAGGGAAAAGTAGAGAGAAAGAGCTGTCATCAATATTTATATGGCATTTGTTTGTTTTACAAGAACATTAAATGTGCATTTTTATAATCTCCAGAAACAGATTAATGATCGGCTTCCACACCGCACCCGTTTGCTTGCCGTTCACGGGGTTCGGGAAGGCGTGCCTTCTCCAGATGAATCCGCTCAGCAAATAAACGACAAAGGCTGGTGTGCCGGCCAGCCTGGATGTGGTTTCTAGGCGGTTACTGAGATTCGACCAGGTGAATACCAGGCTGGTACCCACGTGCCACCTCAGTTATCCCAGCGGCCAATATTTAAAAACGTTGTCACACTTTCACATGGGATAACACTGGACACAGACGGGGTACACAAATTCTGTCCCACGGGACAGGAAGGGCTGGTGACAGGAAGGATATTAGGCCACCATTTACCGCTAAAACTGCCATGTCCAATAATTGCTGTGCCGACCCCAAGATGATATGGAGTGAGGATCAGAAAATATAAGAAGAAGTTAATAATAGGCTTTCACAATAGCCAACGAAAAAAGGAAAAGAGAGCGTGTCATTTTGTATGGTCCCTAAATCCTCTCATGAAACACATACCACAAACCACACACACCCAAACTCACACCCTCACCCACCCATCCACCCACTCACACACAAACACACACACACACACACACACACACACACACACACATATATATATATATATATATATATATATATATATATATATAAAAACCGGGTGACCAAGAAGTCAGTATAAATTTGAAAACGTAATAAACCACGGAATAATGTAGATAGTGAGATAAAAATTGGCACACATGCTTGGAATGACATGGGGTTTTTTAGAACGAAAAAAAAAGTTCAAAAAATGTCCGAAAGATGGCGCTGGGCAGCAAAACGTCAGTGACTGCTACCGTGACTGGTGAGCGGTATGCCGATACGTTACAGAACCGCATCATCCCCAGCCTGGCTGATAAACACCTGCTGGAACGTACGATGTTTGTGCAGGATGACTCTCCACCCCATATTGCGCGCGTCGTTTGGTGATGATCGCGTGCTCAGCCGCCACTTTCGTCATGCCTGGCCTCCCAGGTAACTAGACCTCAGTGCGTGCGATTATTGCCTTTGGGGTTACATGAAGTCGCAAGAGTATCGTGATCGACCGTCACCTCAAGGGATGCTGAAAGACAACATTCGACGCCAATGCCTCACCATAACTCCGGACATGCTTTACAGTGCTTGTTCACAACATTATTCCTCGACTACAGCTATTGACATATTGAGAAATTCCTGTAAAGAACATAATCTGTGCATTGTCTTACTTTGTTATGGTAATTATTGCTATTCTGATCAGATGAAGCGCCATCTCTCGGACATTTTTTAAACTTTTGTATTTTTTTGGTTCTAGTAAAACCCCATGTCATTCCAAGCATGTGTGGCAATTTTTACCTCTCTATCTACATTATTCCGTGATTTATTCAGTTTTCAAATTTATACTGACTTTTTGATTACACCCTTCGCACAGTTGTTGCAGGGTGTTTGCTTTCAGATGTTTCACGTCGTTCACGCCAACGGTCATTTGTCCAATGGCGTATAAAATGATTGTTCTGAAAAGGCCACCTGGCATCACGTGGTGGACGCCCTGTTGCGGTATTGGTCGTCGACGAATTTCAGCCTTTACGGGTGCATGAACCAGACGCCTGCCACAGAAGCCCATACGCAACAACATTCCCCGAACGATCCACGATGATATACTGTTGGTGGCTCCTTGGTTCATCTTGGCGGTCAGTTGCTGGACAGTTGCACCTCTATTCGTCCGTACACATCTCCGCAGCCGTCGTTCAACTTCGTCATCTATGGTACACGGTGCACCACTGCTGCCTCGGCGCTGGTTTTCGGTGGCGCCATTCTAACATGCACTGTATACTTTAACCGCGGCGGCTCGCGAACAATTTAGAAACTTAGGAGTTTCGGAAATCGATCTACCCTTGTCCCATCAGTCAATGATCATGCCCTTTTGGGCGTCGGATACACCGCTCCGATTCCGCATTACACTCTGTGTCTTCTGCTCAGTACGTTTTCAATTAGGGTAGGTCTATAATCATTTTGTATGCCATTTGTGTAACTATTAGCAGTTTATTTCAAAAATATTATTCGGTTTTGATATAGATAGCAGACTTGTATAACTGAGCGGAAGGCAGCATGTCTGCATACTTGTTTCTTGTTCGAGCTTGCGTTTTTATGTAAAATGTTTACGTTTTCTCTATCCTCGTGCCTCTCCTCAGCGCTTGTCTCCCTCTCACTACCCTCTTCCCTCCCAGCCCAACCTCCCCTCTCTCTCCCTCTCTCTCTCTCTCCCTCATTCCCTCCCTCCCACCCTCTCTCTCTCTCTCTTTCTCTTTCTCTCTCTCTCTCTCTCTGCGTATGCGTGTGTGTGTGTGTGTGTGTGTGTGTGTGTGTGTGTGTGTGTGTGTGTGTGTGTGAGAGAGAGAGAGAGAGAGAGAGAGAGAGAGAGAGGGAGACGGACAGAAATTATGTACTTATGTCCCTTATTGACATATTTCGACATTACATAATAGTAATAGTTTTTATTCCACAATATATGAATAATTATGATCTCCTTCGGTACAACAGAAAAATTTTGTAATATCTCTGAATCGCACTCTTGCAGTGCGAATGGGAGCTAAGCCAAGCGGCAACATTACGCTTGCTAGTAGTAACCAGTAGTACACGCACATGTTTTAGTCTTGACATCACAGCTCACGGTGAAGATGATACTGCGCCTAGTAGTTGTGAGAAATGTAGAAAAATTGCGAGATGGCAGGAAGAAGAGATAGGCAAAGGTACGAAGCAACTCAGGACAAGACTACATGATTGAAAAAGCTAACAAATTTCTTGTAGCGAGGGAAGGTAGCGGTCGCGATTGTGCCGTGAGGTCTTTAATAGGAACCTCAGTTGGTGTGAATGTCACACACTTACGTTGAATGATACGGTCACTCTCTTTACTGTGTTCTTTAAATTAGTAAACTATAATCTGCAAAATACTTTTGTGTGATGTCTTGTGGTGCACGGTAAAGAGTGTATAGAAGCCGTACAGCCTTTCATAGCGGAAATAAAAGGAAGTTATCGTATTCTTACAGCATAAAGAATGTTAATGATGTTTCAGTAAGGGTTTGTGCTAAAGCATTTTGTGATATATTTGCGATATCCTGGAAGCTAGAGGAGACCGAAGTTCACAGTCACCTGACGTTGATCCTGAAACGCCAAATGATATTATTCTTTTGACAAGTCACTCGAAGCATAAACGTTAAAAAATGAACCCTGAAAATCTTCTCATAATGTTAACAGGCAAACGAAAGTCAGTGTTTATCGATTTGGAGGCTGGAGTAAGTAATCATTTAAGGCGATTACCTTTGCATACGTTAACACTGTAGGAGGAGATCGCCAAGGATCTACACATTCTGAGAACCTTGTAGCTGAAATCAATCGATGGAAGGAATGGTCTGAGGAATGTCGGATAGAATAGATATAGAATAGATACAGAATAATATCTATTTAATATAGGTTTCAAGATGTCTCATACTCATAAATGTAAAGCATGTGATGTATGGCTATCCAAACATAAGATACAGTACCTCTGAATAGTCGCCTACATCAAACTCGAGCCACAGCAGCCTGTAGATTTCTGGCCCAGTGTCGGGCTGAATACCGCAACGAAGAATCAGACTTCCGTTTAATGAATTATTATTTGTGAGAAGCTCTTCAGACACCGCAGGTACCTACTGAAGTCACGTTCTGTATGCGGCAACTGTGGCTGTACAGTTCCTGCATTCACACAGGCAACTATGATAGTGATATTCTGTACATGTCTCCTGCAAACGTGGCATCAACAGTTGCAGCCAACATCGCGTCTTGTTTGTTTGTTTAGATTTCGAAGTGTCCAGCAAAAAACAATGAAAAAATAAATTTGCGTTCGTTTTAGGACTGCTATTCAGCATAGAACAACTGTACGTGATGTACTACGCCCTCATAACGGCTGTAGATCTTGATTCAACTGAACATTATCACTAAGTTCCTGCACATACACGCATTCGGGAGGACGACAGTTCAATCCCGCGTCCGGCCATCCTGATTTAGGTTTTCCGGGATTTCCCTAAATCGCTCCAGGCAAATGCCGGGATGGTTCCTCTCAAAGGGCACGGCCGACTTCCTTCCCCGTCCTTCCGTAATCCGATGAGACCGATGACCTCGCTGTCTGGTCTCCTTCCCTAAAACAAACAACCAAACAAACTGCACATACATTCTGGCTGTGACGTTAGTGTTATTGAGAAGGATATTTAGAAGATGCCTGTACTCCAGAGGATTGGTACAGACTAGCAGAATATGCTCGAGTGAAGAATCTTTTTCCTGTTCCGAGGATGAACAAGGAAGATTTTCAAGATTTGCAAGAAGCAACTTCGAATCTAGCTAAGAAACGGAAATGTACGTCGGGGTAGAAGATGAAATTTCAAAACATTTACGTCATGAAAATCGAAGCCAGGAAGTCTGACGTTATCTGTTTTAAACAAAATACCTTCCATAGGCTATTTATGAGGATGCTGATGTTTTCACAAGAATACTGTATGACATCGGAAACAAGGTCATCAACACATTTCGGCCCCGTAACATTTTATTCACGCTTACATAATGCAACACGCTTGTATTTTGCTGCAAAACACGAAGACTTGATGCCGCCACTCCCTTTTTCTTTTTTTGAGTCATCAGTCTTCGGACTAGTTTGATGCGGTCCGCCACGAATACCTCTCCTGTGCCAACCTCTTCATCTCAGAGTAGCACTTGCAACCTAAGTCCTCAATTGTCTGCTGTATGATTTCCAGTGTCTGTCTTCCTCTACAGTTTTTGCTCTCTGCATCTCCCTCCAGTACCATGGAAGTCATTCCCTGATGTCTTAACAGATGTCCTCTCATTCCTGAAAACCATACTGCTGTGTGTCGCGCTCTCCAACCAAACACTCCAGGTGCAAAAAGCAAAGAAGAAGTAGAAGAAGATGATGATGATGAGAGTAAGTACATGTTTCCGAACAGACTGCTGCTTGGGGTCAGTGTGACTTCAGCCTCACTCAGTGTTAGTACACCCTAAATGTAACAAGAAATTCATGTTGAAGTAGGTCTGAATTTAACTGAATTTAAAACAAACAATAGATGAAAAATGGATTGTAAAATTAACAAATTTTTTAAAGTCTAGATTTTTCGATTTGAAGGTGACATTTTTTTAGATCAGTACTAAATATCAGGAGACGATCTTAAATTTCCTACATTTTTACACTATAAACGATTGTTTTATGTACCAAAAAGGTGACTGTTGATATGCAAAAAAGACGAGCGCAGAATTAAAAAATCTGAGTAAGCGAGGATAAGCTTTCCTTGAATTCTAGCATTAAGTTTCACTTCCACATTGTTCTAAGAAGCAAACACATGACTTCACACAACGCGGTAGGAGGTGTTTCTCTAGCTGGCGTTGGCTGTTCTCTCATCAAACAAATTGTCATCTAGTAACATCACACCTGAAACTGTAGTTCTGACGAACTACCTGAGTTACTTTGAGTCAGAATAGAGCCATTTTCTTTTTTTTTTCTTTCACCGGGCATTCGACATACCCACACCCTGCTATCGTATTGCCACATTGTGTACCGTGATTCGTCACTCTACACAACGTTTTTCTACTGTTTTCCAATGTTTATGCTCCTTACACCAAGCATTTACTGGCTTCATGCGTGGCTTACGAGTTGCTGCAAGTTTTCTTATCTCCCGCCTAACTGTCATAGTACTTGCAGTGGACCCTGATGCAGTTTGGAACTCCTGTGTGATGGTCTGGATAGATGTTGCCTATTACACATTACGACCCTCTTCAACAGTCGGCGGTCTCTGTCAGTCAAAATAAGAGGTCGGCCTGTTTGCTTTCGTGCTGTACGTGTCCCTTCATGTTTGCACTTCACTGTCACATCGGGAACTGTGGACCTAATTATGTTTAGCAGTGTGGAAATCTCGCGTAAAGACGTATGACACAAGTGAAACCCTGTCACCTAACCACGATCGTGAGTTTCGTGGAGCACGCCATTCTGCTCTCGCACGATGTATAATGACTACTGAGATCGCTGATATGGAGTACCTGGCAGTAGGTGGCAGCACAATGCACTTAATATGAAAAACTTTTTTTTTTTTGGGGGGGGGTGTCCGGATACTTTTGATCACGTAGTGTATCATATCAGTATTAAAGCAGTTGGGAGAGTCAAAAAGAAGATCATGTCTTAGTAAACAAACTTAATACACAAACAGATGTAATATTGCATTTCATGATTCAAGTTAGGGAGAACTGTTAGGTGGACATTGCTCAATACTTCCATGTGAAATATACCAAGAAAGAAGCAGAAGCAAATGACAACAGAGATAACGAGAGGAAGGCTATCGCAGCAGCCCCTGCTCTAGTTACTAAAAAATAAAAATAGCAAAAAATACGTGTGAAAAAACTTATTGTGTGTAGCGTAAGATTTTGGAGAGTTTGATGCGACCGGCCACAAATTTCTCTCCTGTGTCAACCTCTTCATCTCAGAGTAGAACTTGCAACCTACGTCCTCAAGTACTTCCTGGATGTATTCCAATCTCTGTGTTCCTCTACGTATTCGCCCTCTACACCCTTTTCTAGTACCATGGAAATTATTCGCCGATGTCTTAAAATATGTCCTATCGTTCTGTCCCTTCACCTTTTCAGTATTTTCCACATATTCCTTTCCTCTCCGATTCTGTAATTCCTAACCTTGCGAGTCCACCTAACTCTGAAAATTCGTCTGTAACATCACTCCTCAAATGCTTCGATTCTCTTCTGTTCTGATTTTCCAGCAGCCCATGTTTCACATCCATACAATGCTGTGCTCCAAACTTACATTCTCAGAAATTTCTTCCTCAAATCAAGACCTACGTTTGTCTCTAGTAGACTTCTCTTGACTAGGAATGCCCTTTTTGCCATTGCTAGTCTGGTTTTGTTGTCCTCCTTTCTCCTTCCGTCATTGGTTATTTTGCAGTCTAACTAGCGGAATTTCCTAACTTCATCTACTTCGTGACTATCAATGCTTATATTAAGTTCCTAGCTGTTCTCGTTTCTGCTACTTCTCAATACTTTCGCCTTTCTTCTATTTACTCTCAATGTAGCCATTGGATCAAGGAACTGGCAATGGTAGCAGTAAACGGTCAAAATTCAAAATGGATGATCTATGCGCAGGTCATACCGTGAATTCGACACACTTCAGGCAGTACCTCGCCATAAGAAAATCCGATGCAGTTATTATTCCGGAAGAATAATGGTAAAAAACGCAATAACCGTAAGAAAACGTAAGAAACTATTCTTCTCTCATAGAGGCAGTTATGACGTCGCGATTGATAGTGGAAGCTAAAATGAAGAAAAATCAAGACTGTTCGTAGGAGTTTTCGACCAGGAAAAAGCATTCGACAGTGTCACATGATATATACGTAATTAAGGAGAGAACGACCAATGATTTCCTTAACTCAGACGCACATCTGGCTGAGGATAAGGGGCAATGGGCGCTACGTTACTAGTGTGTGGATGAAGTTTAGAACTTGGATATGACGGGATTCGTGCAAGGGTAGAGCATGCAGCTGCGATGACCACTGTGTCGGGATGTCGCACTGATCAGCGCATCCGCCTGGTAAGCAAGAGACCCATGTTCGAATTCCAGTACGGCACAAATTTTCAACTTTCTCCATTGATTTAAATCAATACCCACTTGCAGTCAGTGTCCGTAATTCCGTTGTGCCTTAATGTGAAATGATGGAAGATGTTGAAAATTCTGAGAAAAATAGGAGTAAACTTTAGAGAAAGCCGAGTTGTTCACAACCTGTGCAAGAATCAAGAGGAAACAATAAAAATGAAAGACAAAGAAATAAGCGCTGGATTTAAAAAGGGTATACGACATTGATGTAATCTTCGGCCTCTACTATATAATCTATACATCGAAGAAGTAATGACGAAAGTAAAAGGGAGGTTCAAGAGTGGTGTTAACATTCCAGATGAAGGGATATTAAAGATAAAACGGGCTACTGAGATTGTCATCCTCACTGAAGTTGAAGAAAAGTTACAGGATCTGTTGAATGGAATGAACAGTCTAATGAGTACAGAATATGGACGGAGAGTAAATCGAAGGAAGACGTAAGTAATGAGAAGTAGAAGAAAAGAGAACAGCGAGAAACTTAACATCAGAATTGGACATAACGAGGTTAAGGAATTCTGTTACAAAGGCAGCAAAATAACCCTTACCGGCGGCGAAAGGAGGACATAAAAGTCAGACTGGCAGTGTCAAAAACAGCATTACGGGCCAAGAGAAGTCTACTACTAGCAAATATAAGTTTTAATCTGAGGAACCAATTTCCGAAAATGTACTTTTTGAGGACAGCATTGTATGGTAGTGAGACATGGGCTGTTGGCAAACCAGAAGTGAATAGAAGCATCTGAGATTAGTTACTACAAAAGAATGTTGACAGTAGGATGGACTGATAAAGCAAAGAATTAGGAGGTTGTCCGCAGAATCGACAAGAAAAGAAATGTATGGATCACGGTAAATGATGACAACCAAAACAGTTGCAGGATAAAGATTTATTAAAATTCTTGACCATGAAATAGGCGATGTACTGATGCTAAGCTGTGTTCGCATCGACCTGCTGTCCATAATCATGTTGTATAAATGGAGATGATGTTTTAACTACTGACGACGTCTTTGGCACAATTGTTTCATTAACCTCAATTGCAGGATGTAATTTTAGATATTTTACTTCTGATAAAGGTATATTTATATATACCGAAATCGTGGTCAAGAATTTTAATAAATCTTTATCCTGCAACTGTTTTGGCTGTCATGATTTACATGAAGAATTTCAACAGTTGCTGTTTCAGCCATATTTAAAATCTTGAAAAGTGTGGATATCACTTTCAAGGAACAGGGACTGGATGGTAGGACATCTGTTAAGACCAAGGAATAACTTCAACGGTAATACAGAGAGCTGCAGAGGATAAAAACTGTAGAGGAAGACAGAGATTCGAATACAGCCACAATATAATCCAGGACGTAGGTTGAAGTTGCTACTCTGAGGTGAACAGGTTGCCACAGGAATTCATGGGGGGTCGCATCTACCCAGTCAGAAGACTGATGACACACACAAACGCGCACACACACACACACACACACACACACACACACACACACACACACGCGCGCGCGCGCGCGCGCGCGCTCACGTACACACACAGAAGGGGTAAAAAAAATGTGGATGGATTTATCACCGTTCAAGCTGTTTCCGAGGAGACATATTTCACCGCTAGTATTTATGTTCTTATTTAATCGCAGTTTAAGCTTTTTCTATGGTTACATTAGTTTAAAACCTGATCAGTATCATACTTTAAGATACCGAGTCCCTTTCATTGGAGACAGGAAAAGTATCAGGTACTTCACAATATATCGGAAAAGCAGAGTAAGCAATAAAAGACAAAGACCATGCAAAAAAGCAGCAACCACCACTGTGCCACGAGTAAGACAGGATTAAGAAAGACTAGACCGCTACATGACGCCACAGTTCCGTGAACGTCTATATTTTCCTACAGAGAATCGCTGGTGTGATGTGACGTTGACTTCCGTGAAATCCGCTTCCCAAGTGTGAATACAGGCGTTTGAAACTAATTGCAGGATGTTCTGGCATAACATTTCGTGGCGTGATGCAGCTTGATGCGCAAAATGATTCAGCTAGTAGAAGTCTGTCCATTGTGATGATTACACTGAGGTGACAAAAATCATGTCATAGCGATGTGCACGTATTCTTATGGCGGTGGTATTATGTACACAGGGTGTAACATGGCAGTGCATTGGCGAAACAGTCATTTGTACTCAGATTGTTCATGTGAAAATCTGTCCGACGTGAATGTGGCCGCACTACGGCAATTAACGTACTTTGAGTGAGGAGTGGTAGTTGGAGCTAGGCAGATGGGACATTCCGTTTCGGAAGTCGTTAGGGTATTCTATATTCCGAGATCTACGGCGTACCGTGAATACGCAGTTTCTGACGGTACCTCTCACCATGGGCAACGCAACGGCCGATGGCCTTCATTTAACAAACGAGAGTAGCGTCGTTGGTGTTTTGTGGTCAGTGTTAGCAACCCGTAACAGTGCGCGAAATGACGGCAGAAATCAATGTGGGACCTACGACCAACGTATGCGTTAACGGCGGTGGGACGAAATTTGACATTAATGGGCTGTGGCAACAGGCGATCGAAACGAGTGCCTTTGCGAACCGTACGACATTGCTTGTAGCACTTCTGCTGAGATTGTGGCCATATTGTTTCTACTCTAGATGACTGTAAAACCGTGGCCTGGTCAGACGAGCCCCCATTTCGGCTGGTAAGAGCTGATAACACGATTCGAATGTGGTGGAGACCCAACGACTCCATGGACTCAAGTTGTCAACAAGGCACTGTGAAATTTGGTGATGGCTCCGTAGTGCTGTGGGCTGTATTTAATGGAATGAAATGATTATTTTCGGTACTTGGAGCCCAATTGCAGATATTCGTGGACTTCATATTCCCAAATAACTAAGGAATTTTTATGAATGACAATGCGACGTGTCACTGGGTCACGGTTGTTCGTTTGAAGAACGTTCTGGATAATTCAAGCGAGTGGTTTGGCCATCCAGACGGCCCGGCATGAATTTCATCTTTACTTTTACGTGACATAATCGGGAGGTCAGTTCGTGCACAAAATTCAGCACTGCCAACACTTTCGAAGTGATGCGCGGCTATAGAGGCCACATAGTTCAATATTTCTGGAGAAGACTTCCGACGATTTATAGAGTCCATACCACGTCTAGTTACCGCTCACGTATGTGTATGTCCAGCACGATATTAGGAAGTATCCTATGACTTTTGTCACTTTTGAGTAAAGTACAAATCTGTTTTACAATTAAATTGGTAACATTTGGTTTGCCTAGACTGGCTATTGCCACTAGTATCGTTATATTAAATTCGTAAAAAAAAAACATCCACGAAGTTAGAAAATACGCAGGAATTTTGAAATGAGTTCATAGGATTCACGCTGCAAGAAGAATCTCATGTATCTCGAGAGAATGAAAACGGTATAGAATTGTGACAATGGAATAACAGCATGTTATGTAGTCTGATGCAGTCGTGAGGACTGCACAGAAACTCTCAGAAACAGAGTATGGAAAATTGCTGAAAAGTGATCATGTCTGTCTAACGGATCTTCTGTCCAATCACAAGCTTCCGTTTAGGGAATTTCAGTTGCAACAACTTCCTGCGTGTGTAACGATTCTGAGCTGATATTCGAATTATTTGTTCTTCGTCATCAAGTGAAGCACACAGTTCCGTACCTACAACAGATGTCGAAAACATCGGTTAATACTCCGTCATTAATTCGATGATATGAAACATACACAACGTTTATATTAGTTTACGTACGCTCATTCGTGGCAACGCATCCCAAGACAGAACTAATGATAAACTCTTCTTTGTGGCGAACAAAGATATGATATTTCTTATCCTTAAGTAAAGGTTTAAGATAAATACAATAATTCGGCACGCATCGTTTACAACGTCTCCTTCGGCGGGAGACGGCTGTCTCGCAGTTTTCACAAAGAGCTGCCTTGGCGCCGTCCGAGTAAGACGGTCACTAGAATACTTTTACTAATCACTTTATTCAGTAACTTTCGCTTTATATGCTTAAATCTCTCTGTATGCCAGTTTTATCTTCTGCGTAACATCTCTGAGTTGCTTTTATGAAGTCCCATTCCAGTGAAATACCATTTCCGACATTCTATTTCGTGACACTCTAAATTTCACTTTCATATAGCGATGCTGGGTCAGCAGCTGTATCATTTAGCTTTGTCGTCGTATTCTTTCATATTTTGTTCTGTAGTAATTTTTGTTTTTACCCTCGTGACGCATGGCGTTTTGGCTTTTGTCTCAGCGTTCACATTCAGGTCACTTCATAATGTAAACTACAATTTTTTTTAAAAAAGTGTAAATCACATTCTCAACAGTTTAGTGTTACCGCATCCCCAAGGGTCTGATCACAGCGAGTAAACAATTTTGGACTTACGGAATCAAAAAAAAAAAAAATCGCTCTGAGCACTTTGGGACTCAACTGCTGAGGTCATTAGTTGGCTCTGAGCACTATGGGACTCAACTGCTGAGGTCATTAGTCCCCTAGAACTTAGAACTAGTTAATCCTAACTAACCTAAGGACAGCACAAACATCCATGCCCGAGGGAGGATTCGAACCTGCGACCGTAGCGGTCATGCGGCTCCAGACTGCAGCGCCTTCAACCGCACGGCCACTTCGGCCGGCTCTTACGGAATCCCCAGAGGCTGTATGTACTGCTGTAAGAGCCGTAACGGGCTGCTCCTTGCTTGGGCAGAGAACGGCCAGGGCCGATATACTGCCTTCCAGTCTTACGTCTTTAGTACAACAATAAGAAAATTTACAAATAATTACAGCCTAAGACATCAGAATGCGACTGGATTTGATATTACTCAGCGACACATCACGTTATAGATTTAGAGACTTCAGTTTAGGAATAGCCACTAGTATAAACATTTAATAAGGAGTGGATAGTGTGCAGCATCAGCAGCACCCACATAACAAGAACAACAAACGTGCGAGTACCCTTAACTACACGCAGTATCCTCCACCCAGTAGATGAACTCAAAATCCAAAGAACAGAAAATAGTTTAAAATTTCCTACGTACAACTAAACACCCGTTGATATAAGATTCTGATTGAATGTATTACAATACAGGAATAAATGAAAGCGTATTGGTCTGATACTTAAATCACCTGGAACAGTTACCTGAACAGGGAAAACACTGTTCTGCTTAGTCCATGTGTTTTAACAATGAAACAAACAATACATTAGAGTAAGAAATGCATTTAGTAGAAGGAGTGTACCCTGTGTCTCAGGTATGAAACACATCTATCTTGAACACTCAACAAACAAATGTACAGTCGTGCTCAAAAGTATCCGAACGACCTAAATTGCATTTCGCCTGATTCGAATGCAACCCACATAGCGCAGCTGTCTAGCAGGTCCTCTAATCGCCCCTCGGTACAGTCGTTTGACTATTGAAAATGGTTCCAACAAGTCACCGTTAGAAAAACCTGCTCTGTATCGCAATAACTCAAGATGTAAAGTAATACCAAGGTACTACAAATATCAGGGAACATCTTATCACAGATAATACGGTTCTTCAGGCTTGTAAGTTCACATTTATTACAATAAATGACATACACGAAATGACTCTTCTCCATATTATTTCTAGTTCAAACATGCTCACATGTCGCTGCTTGTGTAACAAACCCATTTTTAACGTTCGTTTTCTCTAGAATATAACAGCGATAGGTGCCAGGTTGGAGTCCTGGGAGAGAAAAAATTAATGTTTCGTCTCGTCATTTCAGTTAAAGCATCTAGCTACTGCCGATAAAATCCGATATGTCACAGTTGATTGTGCATCGATGACAATCAAATTAGGTTCTGGGTTCGAATCCCTGTCCAACACAAAGCTTTACCTCACGGCATTTCAAGTAAGTTACTTGTGAAGAAGCAATATTTAACATCTCTCGTAGTTCGTTAACAAGGACAATAGATGCTGGGTAGGAATTCGCGTCCGTTAACAATGTTTACGTTATGTAGTTCAAAGTTGATATTTGCTAACTGATACTGTCTAAAATCGAGGTATATCACTCTCTGCATGCCTAGTTAGGAATGACTGTTAGTTTCCGTCAGTCACGAAGTCTTTGCTTAGTCTGCATGACCTGGGTTTGAATCCATATGCAGAAAGAGACAAGTGTCATTTGAAGTTCACACATATTGTCAACTAGCTGCTCGTGAATAACTTAAATTTTAATGTCATTTTGTGTTAAATAATAAGTAGGGTATGTTATTTTGAAGAGGTAATCATGAATACGACGAACTTACTACGTGAATTACCTATCTGACGTAATAATGAGAGTGGTAACATTTCGTGTATGTCATTTATTGTAATAAATGTGAACTTACAAGCCTGAAGAACCGTATTATCTGTGATAAGATGTTCCCTGATATTTGTAGTACCTTGGTATTACTTTACATCTTGAGTTATTGCGATACAGAGCAGGGTTTTCTAATGGTGACTTGTTGGAACCATTTTCAATAGTCAAACAACTGTACCGAGGGGCGATTAGAGGACCTGCTAGACAGCTGCGCTATGTGGGTTGCATTCGAATCAGGCGAAATGCTATTCAGGTCGTTAGGATACTTTTGAGCACGACTGTACCTTTGAAAGCAAACTAATAGACATGAACAGTTAATTACACTTCCTTTTAAGTCACCTTTGACACTAATAAAGGTCAGTTTTAAACATGGCTGTTACTCAGCGACCGTATACTAGTTTAAACATGGGATTACGCAGCCAACTGGTTGTACGCAATTGATAGGTACATTAACCCAGGTTTCGACACCTGCTGGGGGTGTCTTCATCAGAATAAAATTGGATTCCTAAAAAGCAATTTTCAAAATTTATAGCGGTCGAAAGTCAAATAAGTTGTCGTAGACTTTGGCCAGCTGGGTGCAACACCAGAGTCTGATCTTCAAGTCAAATTTGAAATAAAACGTTCTAGCCTTTGTCAGTGTGTCCAACCTGGAACAACATCAGAGTTTGATGTTCTTCCCAGCTGGGCACACGTGACAAAGGCTAGAACGTTTTATTATACTTTTGACTTGAGCATAGCTGCTCTAAATTCTGACCATTGCTTTTTAAAAATGCAGTTTTACGATTTATCATAATTTTGTTCTGACGAAGACACCTCTAGTAGTTGTGAAACCAATGTACCTACCAGAGTTTGATGTTCTTCCCAGCTGGGCACACGTGACAAATGCTAGAACGTTTTATTATACTTTTGACTTGAGCATAGCTGCTCTAAATTCTGACCATTGCTTTTTAAAAATGCAGTTTTACGATTTATCATAATTTTGTTCTGACGAAGACACCTCTAGTAGTTGTGAAACCAATGTACCTACCAATTACGTGCAACCGTTTGGCTGTGTATTCATATGTTGAAACTATTAACGGTATCAATACTAAACTGCTACTTCAGTGTAGTCAATATACTCGTAGTTATACTTTACAAACAATAATAGACCGTGTTTTCTACAGCAGTTTCTCATTCACCTATGATTTGACGTTCTTCCTCATTCATGATCACACCAAACATTACTAGTTTTCGGCAGTGTACTGCCTTAGTGTCGAATAAAACAAAGTTTCCTTTGATACGATGAAAAAGTTCTGTGCTAGTGACTACAAAGTAATACAATGAGTTGCCTTTCCAAGCAGAATATTAAATTTAGTTTCTCAAAGAACCTTCCTGAAGAGCAGAACTGTCGATTTACCGACAGATATTTGTATTTGATATCACTGTTTGTAACTCTTGCACGACCGGCAGATCTCAAACTTAGAACGATGTTTCACATGTACTAGATCAAAATCTGTTTCCACTGGCGACGTCTAAATTAATTATCTGAGCTCTTGCAATTATAGCCTTGAGGTTGTAAAGCTACCGCCCTACTCGGACGTACGTTAGCACTACAAAGCCTGTACTGTAATAAGTTCACGGGCTTCACCTTATAAACAAGGATTTTAGTACATAAGTTGACCGCGTGTACCTAATAGAAGCAAGATCGGACTTATTCTCAGTCAATAACTGCAGTGATTCATCAAGCAGATGTAAAGTATAATTGTTCGTTCGCATGGACAAGAAGTACACACGGAAGATGCTAACAACGATTAATAATTTGGTCGCCAGCCTACTTAGGCAATGAGTGAGTTTTTCTTTGTACAAGTGGGTGCATGTACAAGCATAACTACACGTAGTAAAGTTGCGTTATATGGCAAAGTTTGGAACCAGCAAAATCCACTGAACTAAAGTTTTCTCTTTTTGTACTAATTTGGACGAACTAAATTTACACAACACCACACAGCAATGATTACTACGAACTGCATTTTGTATATTGATCAGACCGAAATCGGGCATAGATTGCCCTAGCATCGACAATCTTGAAAGTACACACACGCAATGCCACTATTAAGGATGGAAAAACACTAATACACTTAGGATTAATATAGAATTTAGTTTTACTGGTCAAATCTGATCAGCACATTTCAAGGTTTGCAAGAATGGACAAGAGAAAGGGGGGGGGGGCCTGAAACTGTTATAGTCGTTATACTGAAACTGTTAAGTACTGAAGGCAAATTAACACTCAAAATTATCAATCTATGGATAACTACTGTTTTGTCTTACTTCTGAATAATTTAACTGTCATTATTTCTATCTCAAATTGATTAAATAACATCGCTAACTCAATTAAAAAAAAAAACTCTCTTCCAATTTAGTCATACTTTTGTTCTTTCTCAACATTTGCAATAACACATAGGATTTTAAACTTCTTTATAGCATAGATTAATCTGCTGATAATTTTCGTTAACACTAACATTAAACTTTCAGTTCAGGATACTCGGATTGCATAATCCGAGGTAAGGATCCTGTCTAGGTCAGTGATCAGGATCAGTAACGGCTAAGGCAATTCTGGTAAAAGTCACGTTATTATTGAACAGTTAGAAACAGTTTCGACATGGTCCACACAGATGCACTTCTAAAGATGAAATAAATATTTGACCTGTGCAAGTCGGTGCGGCGGTTGGCGGGCAGCGAGATAGCGGGCAGCACAGCACACATACAAGCACGGCTAAGGCTCACACAACATCGGCACTTTCCATCTTCTTAGCGTCGTAATCTTTCCAATTTTGTGCCTCAGAATATGGCCATGCCCAGTAGTCGTCGGAATCGATTCATCCGAGGCTCAATGGAATCCACTTTTCCTGGGTAGCCTCCTCGGTACAGTACGTGTACTTCCGACTGTTGCTCGCCTCCGACTGTAATACTGTGCCCGTTGTGCCGAACCGCGCCAGTGTGCGTTTTCCCGCCTCGCCTGCCTCCACCTTTTCCCGCTCCCCTACAGGTAGGGTATTCACCACAGGTTTTCTACTACACATATCCTAATGCATTACCTACGTATGGACCAAGTGTATAAATTACAATTTTCACATCTTACAATAGTTTTAACATTAAATACACTTACCTTTGATTACCACATTATTTGAAATCTAACATAAATAATAATATTAATTTCAAAAGTTGCTCACAGTCTCTTTAACCTAACAATACGAACCAAAAAAAAAAGTTCAAAACATTGTTTACATTAATTTATCTAAATTCATAAAGAAAAAAATTATTGTATGTACAGTTGTCGTTACACATGCCCCTGTTTCCAGAAAATTTTCTCAAGTCCAAATTTTATGGTAACACTAAATCTTACAATTATACAAAGGTTCTGAATCTTTACTTAATTGTCCAAAAAGATTTACACTACATATTTCCTTTTACTCACTGTATGTAGATTTACACTTTTTTAACACATCAAGAATAATTACTTGTCATTTACTCAAGTGCCTTTTGCACAGTCCAACTTCCCATCATAACATTACTAAAATAGCAATTTAATCATTTTTTTCTAAATTTCTCAAAGAAATTATTTAAAATTCTGGAATGCAAACATTTAACTACAAAAACAATTGCATATTTTGTATACACTATAAGATAATTTGTCGCTGCTTGCTTTGAATAGCAGTCCATTTTCTTACTTACTAAACAAAACACACACATATATTTTCAGAAAATTAACTACACATATTTGCTGCCTTTTATGCGGATTTGGGCAGTCCTTTTCACTTCATATTGTCACATCTCCTGGATCACATTTACAATTTTCCATTGATTATTTATCTGCCCTCATTGGTATTTGGCAGTCCTTCATATTGTGGTTCATACACTGCCCATTTTCATTTTTGACAGTCCCATCTTTTATCTGGCTGATAGCATTTATCCTTTCTTTTCAGTCCTTTTCTCCATACATTTTTACAGTTACAGTACAATTGGTAATCTGAAACTCACATAACTACATTAGCACACTTTCAAGGGTATACAGACATTTACAAAGATTAGATACATTTAGAATAACTTGGGTTCAGCATAAGATACAGCACATTTACTCGTTCCTAGGAACATACAGTTTCAGGTCCACAGTATTTCTTACACCTAAAGGTCTTTTGGATTTTGGGTAGATCAGGTAGTAAGCATTGTCGTGTGGAATATTCTGTATTATATATGGTCCATTATAAATATATTTAAATTTTGAAATTTCATGGTTTAGTTCACTAGACTTTTAGTGGGTTTTTAAAAGAACATAATCTCCAATTTTAAATTTTGAAACTTTTAAATTTTTATTGTGTCTTTTAGATCTAGATTCAGCTTTTTGCTTTGCCCTTTTTATCACCAATTCTTTCTTTTGATCCAATGCCAAACTTGTACAAGGTGGAAACTCTAGTTTTTCTTCAATTAAACTTTTACTACTTCTGCCTAACAAAATTTCTTCCGGTGGAAATCCTGTAGTTTCATGATGTAATGTGTTCATGACATTCTCAAAATCCGATATAAATCTGCCCCAGACTCTAAATCATGCCCCTTCCTGTTTTTTCCACAAGATACGTTCCTGCCCTGTGAACCATTTATATCTGGCGGCTTTTTCGGTTTCTGGAGTTCAAAGTCTTTGCTTACTTGAACTCGTTGCAAAATAAACGCTGAGTCGTCCGGTGGCTCTTTCTTTCTTTGTTCTGTATCAACGTCAGGATTTTGTTTCGATACGTCGTCATCGTTAGGTACAATATCACAATTAACTGCATCCCCTTTATTTTCACTGATTTTCTCATACCCTCTTTCAGTAAAAGTATATTCATTTTCCTTTACACCTGAAAATTCATCTTCACTAGAATCACCACTACTCTCTTCCTCAACATCAGATTTACTTAAGTACGCTACTTTTGCACAATAGGGAGAGTTAGTACATTCATTTTTGTTTGCATTTGCGTACCTTTCATCATCTGGACTATTGTCGGAATCCGACCATTCCGGATCGCTTTCATGTTCTAACATAAAAGCTTTTCTGAGACAGGCACTAAGTTCTTCCTCTGTATTGTCGTCAGGCTAGGATTTCAATTCAATCTCCTCTTTTGGCAAAACGGCTCATCATCAGCTTTATTTACATCTACTGTGACTTCGTATTTAGTGTAATCCTCGTGGACTTTAATTACTTTCATGTAATCATCTACCTCTTCTCCACGGTGCCTCTCGGTAGCAGCTTGTACTATTGGCGGACTGTTAGCAGAAGTTATTTCTTCGTCAATGCTGAGGATGTCATCCTCCAAATCCTTCCTATCATTAACCTTCCTCCTATGGGCAGCACGCGTACTTTGCGCGGCGCTATTTATTCTCCCCTCTTCAAATTTGGGCCACGTCACTTTATGGACGTCCCTACTATCTCTCTTTCCACCAACTAATCTCTTCGCCTCATACTCCCTTTTAAAATCCTCCCACTCACATTGCTTTAGGCCCTTGTACAGATCATCGATCTGCACACGCCAATGAGTTACTTCTGCTAATTCATCCTCGCCTTTTATCTCATTGCAAACACTGCTAACCGCACCTCTCTGTGTATTCACAGTTTCATTTATTGTTTCCTTTGCCACGGAATTATCACTCGTAAATTTTTCCTTAGCTCTGACGGCTATGTTCGTATCTACTGCTGCCGTATTGCTAGCGGCTTCTTTCCGAACAGATGTTCTGCTAGGCTGGGCCGTTGCCCTCTGATGCTCCACTCGCCTGTTAACATGTAGCGCTCTGTGCGGCAGAGATGATTCATTCTGACTCGCACCTGACGCTTGTTTCGCCACAACACGTCGCAGCGTTCCATGACTGTCCCTATCCTGTCTCATTACATTACGGTCGGTCCGATATTTTTTCTTAAATCGGGGCCTGTATGTGTTGTCCGCTTCCGTTTGGCCCGCAACGTTCGCGGTAATTAGTTTCCCGCGTCGTTATTATTTTGCGCGGTATACTCTCGACCGCGACCTGAATAATTTCCTCTGCCTCTTCCTCTGCCTCTTTCTCTCTGTATTACATTGACGCGAAATCCATCGCCGTCATTTCGTTCGTCATTGTGTCGGTTATTACGGTTACCAAAGTTTTGGCAACTGGCACGACTTTCGCGCCAATGATCTTCGTCTTTGACTCTTTCAAGAAATGCTTGGAAGCTGCGATGATTGCTTCCTACATACCTCTTTGAATCCTCCGGAAGCTTTTTATATAACTCCCAGATAATTTCTGAATCAGACCTTCGGCCTCTTAAATGCGTTAATTTCCGGTACCAATACTCGCAGAAATCTTTCAAAGAATTCCTGCCCCTGTTATTATGCTGTTTGGCCATGATGAACTCCCGCCATAAATGGTCCTGCTTTTGTTCAGACCAATATTCTTCCGTAAATCTTTGCCTAAATTCTTCGAACGTCATTCGTTCGGTATTTAAATTTATTCCCCAGCGCTTAGCATCACCCGCTAAGGCGCTAATTACAACGTTTATCTTTTCCTGATCAGACAAGTGCTCAGGAAATACTCTCTCGCTATTTTTGATAAAATCTAACGGATGCCACCCGTTATGTTTCTTGGCTGGATCGAAGCGTTCCTCGCCTTCTAACAGCTTTGTAATTGGTGTGCCATTACAGACAACAACAGGCCTATCTTTAATTTTGCTCTCCAGATCGAAAATTCTGCCTTGAATTCTCGTAGTATTTTGTTCACAATTTTGAACACATCCGGATACTTTTTTACTTAAATCCCTTTCAGTGTCTGAAACTACCTTTTTCAATTGCGATATCCCGTGTTGACATTCGTTTACGATCTCAGTTTTAAGACTGAAAACTTTTTCGTCTACCTTAGTTTCAACCAGAGGTTCTACTTTCTCTTGAAGGTTGAGAATTTCAACATCAAATCTACTATTAATGTTACCAATTTCCTCCTGCATAGTATCCATATTTTTGTTAATAACATCAATTTCAAATTTCAGAGTATTTACCGCAGAACTTAAATTACCCATTTTTTGTTCTACCTGTTCTATTTGTTAACTAATTTAGATTCCCTGTCCTTCGACCTGTGCTTTAATTTGATCCACCTGTGTTTTGAGCTGCTCGTGAACGTGTGTTTTGAGCTGATTAACCTGATTGCCGACTTGTTTTTGAAGTTGCTCATTTTGTGTTTTGAGTTGCTCGTCAACGTGTGTTTTGAGCTGATTAACCTGATTACCGACCTGTTTTTGAAGCTGATCATTCTGTGTTTTGATCTGCTCACTCTGTCCTGAAATTTGTTTGGTTAATTGTTCAAATAAATCGTTTATGCTTAAAATTTTCACACTGTTTTGTTCTACGGAATCGGTGTGTTCCGATCCTACTTCAAAGGTTTCTTTCGGTTCTTTCTTTATCTGTGGAGAATCAAACATGTCAGTGGATTCATTCACATACCCACTATCATCTACAAAGTCACCCTCTGCTTCCCGTTTTGTCCCTTGCTGTGTTCGAGGCGATCTCAACCTTTCAATCTGTTCATTGACGTGTTCGTGGTATTGTAAGTACGCCAATTGTCTTCCGCTAACGCCATCTGTTATCTGGCCGCGTAAACTCCGGCTACTGCCAGCCGCATTCTCCATTTCACTTGGCGCATCTACCCTGCCTACGTTCCTGTCCATATTGAATGCCAACTATACCACACTGTTATACTTGACTCACACTGCAGTTTATTTTACTGAATTTTTATTGCTATTCGTGCCACTGAACATCCACTGTTCGATCTTTACATTAATTTGTAACTGACAACAACTGGATGTCCTGTCACCGGGAAGCCACTTGTAACGCTTCCGCCCTACTCGGACGTACGTTAGCACTACAAAGCCTGTACTGTAATAAGTTCACGGGCTTCACCTTACAAACAAGGATTTTAGTACATAAGTTGACCGCGTGTACCTAATAGAAGCAAGATCGGACTTATTCTCAGTCAATAACTACAGTGATTCATCAAGCAGATGTAAAGTATAATTGTTCGTTCGCATGGACAAGAAGTACATACAGTAGATGCTAACAACGATTAATAATTTGGTCGCCAGCCTACTTAGGCAATGAGTGAGTTTTTCCTTGTACAAGTGGGTGCATGTACAAGCATAACTACACGTAGTAAAGTTGCGTTATATGGCAAAGTTTGGAACCAGCAAAATCCACTGAACTAAAGTTTTCTCTTTTTGTACTAATTTGGACGAACTAAATTTACACAACACCACACGGCAATGATTACTACGAACTGCATTTTGTATATTGATCAGACCGAAATCGGGCATAGATTGCCCTAGCATCGACAATCTTGAAAGTACACACACACAATGCCACTATTAAGGATGGAAAAACACTAATACACTTAGGATTAATATAGAATTTAGTTTTACTGGTCAAACCTGATCAGCACATTTCAAGGTTTGCAAGAATGGACAAGAGAAGCGGGGGGGGGGGGGGGGGGGGCCTGAAACTGTTATAGTCGTTATACTGAAACTGTTAAGTACTGAAGGCAAATTAACACTCAAAATTATCAATCTATGGATAACTACTCTTTTGTCTTACTTCTGAATAATTTAACTGTCATTATTTCTATCTCAAATTGATTAAATAACATCGCTAACTCAATTAAAAAAAAAACTCTCTTCCAATTTAGTCATACTTTTGTTTTTTCTCAACATTTGCAATAACACATAGGATTTTAAACTTCTTTATAGCATAGATTAATCTGCTGATAATTTTCGTTAACACTAACATTAAACTTTCAGTTCAGGATACTCGGATTGCACAATACTAGGTAAGGATCCTGTCTAGGTCAGTGATCAGGATCAGTAACGGCTAAGGCAATTCTGGTAAAAGTCACGTTATTATTGAACAGTTAGAAACAGTTTCGACATGGTCCACACAGATGCACTTCTAAAGATGAAATAAATATTTGACATGTGCAAGTCGGTGCGGCGGTTGGCGGGCAGCGAGATAGCGGGCAGCACGGCACACATACAAGCACGGCTAAGGCTCACACAACATCGGCACTTTCCATCTTCTTAGCGTCGTAATCTTTCCAATTTTGTGCCTCAGAATATGGCCATGCCCAGTAGTCGTCGGAATCGGTTCATCCGAGGCTCAATGGAATCCACTTTTCCTGGGTAGCCTCCTCGGTACAGTACGTGTACTTCCGACTGTTGCTCGCCTCCGACTGTTATACTGTGCCCGTTGTGCCGAACCGCGCCAGTGTGCGTTTTCCCGCCTCGCCTGCCTCCACCTTTTCCCGCTCCCCTACAGGTAGGGTATTCACCACAGGTTTTCTACTACACATATCCTAATGCATTACCTACGTATGGACCAAGTGTATAAATTACAATTTTCACATCTTAAAATAGTTTTAACATTAAATACACTTACCTTTGATTACCACATTATTTGAAATCTAACATAAATAATAATATTAATTTCAAAAGTTGCTCACAGTCTCTTTAACCTAACAATATGAACCAAAAAAAAGTTCAAAACATTGTTTACATTAATTTATCTAAATTCATAAAGAAAAAAATTATTATATGTACAGTTGTCGTTACAAAGTGTTGTCTAGGCTATCTTCCTTAACACTGTTCAGGTAAACAAAACAGTACAGCTCAGAGTTTACGTCTTTATCAGTGTCCATCTCTTTGAAGACGTCTTAATACATCTTCACTTAATGCATCTCCGCACCAGTTCTGGGCGTTTATCACTCGAAAAACTTCTTTCCAAGCTTTTAATACTATGAAGAGAAGGGGTGGCAACGAATAAAACCATTCCTCAGCTAAATGTTATACAGCAATAGAAAATACGGTTTTCAAATACACAAAAACGGATGAAAATATGAAAACATTACTGGACAATACTTACGGTTTGTACATACGAACAGAAGATGATGAATGAAGATTTAAAAAACCCACAGTGGTGGACAATAATTGACGATTTTTTAAAACATTGTCTTTTATTTTACATTACATTTAAAGTGTAGTCACTGAAAATATTGTCAATGGTGCTCTCGTGTAATGGTGGAGCTGGTGATACATAAAAAAGAGCATGGATATTGTGGATGTGGAATGATGAGCGCGACTGTGGGTCTATGTGGAACCACAGCCAGTGATTGAAGGCGAGCAAGGTGGAGAAGGGGGCGTGGAGGAATGGGAAGGATGGTGAGAAGTGGTGCTATGTGATTAAGGTTGGAAAGAGTGGTGTATATCGGGACATATTTCATTGTTGAGGAACGAGAGTTGATTGAAATTCCACCAGGACAGAATGGATAAGGTATGGGGGTATATGGAAGAAGGGCTGCAGCAGGATACCTGGAAAGGTGATTAATGATTGGGATATTGGGTGACTGGGTGGAGGTTTGCGATTAACGTATTGGATGCGATGGTGCTCTAGGAAGAGAAGAATATGTTGAAACTAGATGAGCTGGTATAGGATAAGAATTGGGGAACGTAGACGCATTTTGGAGGCGAGACGGAGTGCATGTCTTTCCTAGATTTCTAAGGGACTTGTAGAATTTAGAATAGTTGGAATGTTAGGACTGGGCGGATGAGACTTTTATAAGATATCGGTAGAAGGGAGCAGACAGAAATTTTTTTTTTCATTGTGATTTCGTATCTCTCTTGGACTGGAGGAGGAATGTCTGCAGGTATGTGTCGCCACCTTGTAGCCATGTGACAATAAAAATTTTAAAAGATGTTATAAAATTGGTAATGGTGGTAGAAACTAAAGAATGGTACAACGAAAACACAGATCGTCAGTTGCATGAGTTAAAATGTAAAAAGCTGATTAGTTGATCAATTAAAATATTGACACGGATGAAATGGAAAATGAATGTTCCACAAAATATAAAAGACAGATGGACAGTTGCATAAGTTAAAAGTTAAAAAGCAAAAGTGTTGACTGGTCAAGATAGAGACATACACGAGTGAAGTGATGATTGAATGTAGACTGGCAGGGATAGGAGTATCATCGCAACCTATCAGTCGGTTGTAATGTGTAAAACGGTATTCTGTAGGCGGGTGTTTGGAGGAGATATTTGAGAGAGAGAAGAGGAATGCTGTTCTGGGCCTAGCCTTAGGATGTTGGTTGAGAGGAGTGGAGAGGCAGGGAGTCCTGACCAGGGGAGAGGGGATGGGCTCTGTTAGATCTGGCAGGATGGGTAGAAGCCAGGGGGGATTTTATGGTCGGGTAAGGGAACACGATGATAGTATCATGGTGGTGGTGGGGGGGGGGAGGGGAGAACGCGAAGAACGTGGAGGTGAGGTTTTAGGGAAATTTGGTACCAGAATCGATAAAAAGGTGGGGAACTAGCTGGTGGGTAGTGTCGGGTTTATAGGTAACGTAGAACACTCGAATGTGCTCAAAAATGAAGACCAGGGGGAGGGGGGTTTTATAAGGTGGTAGCGGATTTGGATGAGGGAGAGTAAGCGGATGCGAAAGGTTAAGTGGATTGCACGGCGTTTGAGGATCTATGGGGTTCAAGAAAAGAAAAGGGGAGCGAAAGGTCAAGTCAAATTTTGGTATGGGAGGGTTGGTTGGATCAGGGTTTTATAGGTATGGAGGATTGTGGAAGGGTGCAATTTCCAACTTCAGCCGGTTAGTAATTTTAGTGTGATTTGGGCTTTGTGTTCAATGGTTCGTAGATATTTCTTCCATGATAGTCGGCGTTCAAGTGTTAGCCTGAGGTATTTAAGTGTGTTATTTTGCTGGATAGGACCATCGTAAACGGTAAGGTAAAAGTTGTGTGGGCTGAAGCTGCCTAGAGTGGATGTTGAGGAGCAACTTGTTACTCCTGGATGTGAACTGAACGAAATGAAACTGGAGGGATAGATGGGACCAAAATGATAGATCTGTCTATGATTTAAAACAAAGGTTTTCCTAAGTTCTCCCAGTCATAACGCAAATGTCTTATCATAAACAACAAAATTTGCAATTATAACCACATTGTATGATTTACAGGTCAAATATAATACCGACTGTAAGCTTTCACCTTACCAGTCCGTTAGTAGCCATTGGTGCAAATGCCACTTTGCGATACTCAGCAGATCAGACAGTTATGGGACTGATGGCCCAGTAGTTTAGTCCTTTTAAACTCACAATCATCAAATTATCATCTAACAGTTGCACCAAGTTACCCAGAGAAGGCTTGTGCATCTGGTCTCAGATGTCTTGCACAAATAAGTGCCATGGTATCTAACATGGAGGTAAAAATTTGTGGAGATGGCGCTCCAGACTTCTGCTGTAAGTTGTTTTGATGCTGAACGGCAGATCCTGCGGCCATCTTAGAGTTCTGTGATTTTGGGTACCCCTAAACATTGGCAGACTACTTCTTCCGGTTGATTCCTCTTCTTAATTTCTCTCGTGTACACGCAACAGTTGCTTGAGATATAAATATTACAGTGCTTAGGTGAATAACACAATGTCAGGAAGGCAATTTCAAACGTTTTTTCTGCTCGTAAATGTGTATTTGACCCAGTAGTATGACACATTTGGCCTCATTAATGTACGTGTTTCTATTTACAATAACCAAGAACAGTGGTACATGATGTGAAAAGGATGCTTCCGTAATCCTTTTCAGCCCTCTTTTACTCTATTTGCGTAAGTAGTTGATGAAGCTAGTGCCCTGAAATTAATCTTCTTTGTTTCATGTTACTGATTCCTACTAGCTGCATTTTCAACATCGAACTCATACCGTATGCACAACATTATTAAACTTCACGTTTACCAAAAACTTACCTATATTTTCTTTGCCAGTCCATAAATCTGTGCCATGAGGATAGAAACAAGGCATCTATCATCTCTTGTGGATGTCAACAAGGTGAAAGACGTTTGAAATGTCAAAGGAACAGAACACGTAAATATAACTCAATGCAAAATACAGTTCTTCTTTTACTAGGCCGTCAGTGCAACAGTCTCACTGTAGTTTACACATTTTTTCAGTTTGAATCTCACCAGTGACGTGTGTGGCCAATAACAGCAATATACAAAGTAAATATAAGAAAAATTCTTTCTTTAAAACATGTAATAGCATTTTTCAGTGCTCTAATTGTCCCAGTTGACGGTTCTGAGAGGAATAATGTACTTTCAAACTAATACCTTCTGTATTAGTTAGTGCGAAAGACAGCATTATGAATAAAGGAATAACCTCAATAGCCTAGACCCTCGAAAATGGATATTTTACTTCAACAAGTATGTGAGAATTTTTTTAGTAAAGACAGAATAACATCTATTACGTATATATGTTTCTTAAACAGACGTTTCACATATACACTGACGAAAACAAAAATCGCAACACCGAGAAGGAGCTGTGTGCCATAAACAAAGGTTGGTAGGCGTGTTTCTACATCTGAAAGATTATGTCTATTCAAATTTTGCACCAGTTGCATGAGAGTGGGGCTAATACCGCCACTATGAGGATATGTCAGGGTTGCTATAAATACGGTCTTGGGCGTTAGGTACTTCTGAAACTGGACGTGGTGAGTTGATGTTAGTTAAGAAAGCCTATAGGGTGACAAAGAAGCCATTATCAGTACCTCACTGAGTTTGAACGAGGTCGTGCTGTAGGATTACGATAAGCTGAATGTTCCTTGTGCGATACCGCAAAAAGACGCGGCAGGAATGTGCACACGATTTCAGGCGGCAGCGGTGGTGACCAGAATGTACGGTAGCAATAATACCGGGCTCCGGACGGTACTACCGAGAGGGAAACCATGGTGTAAGGCGATGGCTCTGACGCCTCGCACTCTATCTGCAGCAGCAACATGAGCAGCAGTCGGCACCACAGTGACACAACGAACTGATACACAACGGTTACTTTGAGGGCAGCTCCGATCCAAACGCCCTGTAGCTTGCAGTCCATTGGGTCCAAACCACCACCATTTGCGACTTTACGTGTGTCAAGCGAGAGCTCACTGGAGGGCAGAGCGGAGATCTGTTGTGTTTTCTGATGAAAGCTGGTTCGGTGTCGACAACAGTGATGGCCGCGTGCTGGTTAACAGGAGCCAGTTGACGGTGTGCAACCAACAGGTCTGCGAGCTAGACACGCTAGACCGACAGTTGGAGTTATGGTCTGGGGTGCGATTTCATATGACAGCAGGAAAACTGTCGTTATGCCACACACCACGACCCCAAACTAGTTGCTCAGTCTGGTGGTTCGACCTGTTGTGCTACCATTCATACACAACATTCCAGGTGTTCTTCAATAAAATTCTTCAGGGTATCAGACCGCATCGTCATAATTTTAAAATGCGCCAACGTTTCGGCCAGCGTTGCAGCTAGCCTTCATCAGGGCCTTACGTTAACTGCTAAATGAACACACTTGGATTCCTTAAATAGCTGCACGAGAAAACCGTGTCGTTACTTGATTGGCTGTACTAGGAGGAGGAGGAGGGGGGGTGAAAGGTATGCTTTATTGGTGTTTCCTTTATTATCTGTTATTGGCTGAAATAGCTGTTTTCTATTGGTCTTTATATTAATCCACCCCATTGGAGGAGACGGACGAATAGCGAACAGGTGATGGCTGTGACGTCACACTGTTTCCATGCTGTCCAGAAGCCGGCTGCGGCGTGCCATTGCTTTGTGTGCTCGCGTCCACTACTGTGGCTCTCCGCGTGTCCGCATGGGCCGCCTCGGCTCTGCCGCCGCTCCGTAGCCCTGCTATTGCAGGCAGCCAAGACCTCGGAAGCTTGTACCCGTCCTCTCTATTCATGTTGGCGGGTCTTTTGGCTATTTCTATCGCCTCTTTAATCTTTCTTTTGAGAGTGAGAGGCTGTTTCGCCAGGACGCGGGCTTCTTGAAAAAATATTGGTTTCCCGCACTCGTCTCGGTGTTCCGCCACTGCTGACTTAGAGTGTTGTTTCAGGCGGATATATCTTTCATGTTCCGAGAGCCTAGTGCTGATCGGACGTCCCGTCTCACCTATGTAAACTAATCCACACGCACAACCAATTTCATACACGCCAGCTGTGTGTAGTTTGTCAACTGCATCCTTGGTAGAACCGAGCATGTCTGATATTTTGTTTCTGCTTCGGAAAATTGGTTTGATGTCGGCTTTTCGTAGAATTTTACCAATACGTTCGGTGACCCCTTGTACATATGGTAACACAGCAATGCTCTGTGCCTCCTTCTCCTCTTCCCTATTAGTCTTCTCCCTTGTCGACATGGTGCTGTCTATCATCTGCTTCCCATAGCCATTAGTTCCGAAGATGGACCTGAGGTGTTCAAGTTCTGTCTTCAGATGTTCTTCGTCGCTTATCCTGCACGCTCTCTTCGTTAGCGTGTGCAGGGCGGACTTCTTCTGCGTGGGGTGATGGTGGGAGGAGGCGTGAAGGTACCTGTCCGTATTGGTTGGTTTCCTGTACACTTTGTGGCCAAGTTTACCATCAGGTTTTCGATAAACTTCCACGTCGAGAAAAGGCAGCGCCCCATTCTTCTCTGTTTCCATTGTAAACTGGATTTTTCTATGCTGTTGGTTAAGGTGCTTGTGTACCTTCGGTACACCATATATCCTTGGTGCCTGTGTCACTTGCGGGATGAATCTTCTGGCCTTGTCGAAATTGATTCTAGAGTGCTTGAGCAGTGCCTGCGTCGTTTTGATTACCTTGGCCGTCGGATCTCCCTGAAGTTTCTTGTAGATAGGTTCTGCGAGAATATCTTCCATTCGTTTGTTGTAATCAGTCGTGTCCAAGACTACAGTGGCGTTGCCCTTATCTGCCTGTACCACTACTAAGTGGGGGTTGTCCTTGAGTTCCTTAATGGCATGGTATTCCTCAGCGTTGATGTTTCGCTTCGGTGGCTTTGCTTTATTCAGAAATCTGACCGTTTCCTGCCGGATCTTCTCCGCCTCGGCCTGTGGCAGATGACGTACCGAAGCCTCTACGGATTCTATGATATCTTCTTTTGGAACTCGCTTAGGTGCGACTGCGAAATTCATCCCCTTGGCCAGGATTGCTGTGGTTGCTTCGCTCAAGGTGTGGCTGGAGAGGTTGACCACTGTCCGTCGCCTGTCCAGCGTCAATGTTTCGTCCCTGGCTTTCTGTTGTAGTTTGTCGTACTTTCTCATCTGGCGGTTAGTAATACTATTGCTGGTCCTTGATGCTTGCTGAAAGGTTAACCTGTCGACTTTATCCCAGTCTTCCATCTGAAGTTTTCCGGCCAGAAATAGGTGCAGATCACACAAATTCCTGTTGTGAGCATCGAGACTTACGCGGATGTGGCGAATCCTTTCCCGTAGCAATGCTTTACTGGCTTTAACACAGATATTCCTCGCCTTGTTCGTTTTTATGTGAGACGTCAACCGCAAAGAATACGGCACAACACTCGTGTCTCTGCATCTCTTCAAAAAAGCAAGGTCATTCAGCAGTTTACATCTTTTTAAACGCAGTGCTTCTAACTTCTTGATGTTTCCGTGGATTTCCTGCCCATACAGGTTGGTTAAATGTAAGCGTAGGCTTCCGCGGCCGTTGTCTTCTTCAATAAAATTCTTCAGGGTATCAGACCGCATCGTCATAATTTTAAAATGCGCCAACGTTTCGGCCAGCGTTGCAGCTAGCCTTCATCAGGGCCTTACGTTAACTGCTAAATGAACACACTTGGATTCCTTAAATAGCTGCACGAGAAAACCGTGTCGTTACTTGATTGGCTGTACTAGGAGGAGGAGGAGGAGGGGTGAAAGGTATGCTTTATTGGTGTTTCCTTTATTATCTGTTATTGGCTGAAATAGCTGTTTTCTATTGGTCTTTATATTAATCCACCCCATTGGAGGAGACGGACGAATAGCGAACAGGTGATGGCTGTGACGTCACACTGTTTCCATGCTGTCCAGAAGCCGGCTGCGGCGTGCCATTGCTTTGTGTGCTCGCGTCCACTACTGTGGCTCTCCGCGTGTCCGCATGGGCCGCCTCGGCTCTGCCGCCGCTCCGTAGCCCTGCTATTGCAGGCAGCCAAGACCTCGGAAGCTTGTACCCGTCCTCTCTATTCAGGTTGGCGGGTCTTTTGGCTATTTCTATCGCCTCTCTAATCTTTCTTTTGAGAGTGAGAGGCTGTTTCGCCAGGACGCGGGCTTCTTGAAAAAATATTGGTTTCCCGCACTCGTCTCGGTGTTCCGCCACTGCTGACTTAGAGTGTTGTTTCAGGCGGATATATCTTTCATGTTCCGAGAGCCTAGTGCTGATCGGACGTCCCGTCTCACCTATGTAAACTAATCCACACGCACAACCAATTTCATACACGCCAGCTGTGTGTAGTTTGTCAACTGCATCCTTGGTAGAACCGAGCATGTCTGATATTTTGTTTCTGCTTCGGAAAATTGGTTTGATGTCGGCTTTTCGTAGAATTTTGCCAATACGTTCGGTGACCCCTTGTACATATGGTAACACAGCAATGCTCTGTGCCTCCTTCTCCTCTTCCCTATTAGTCTTCTCCCTTGTCGACATGGTGCTGTCTATCATCAGCTTCCCATAGCCATTAGTTCCGAAGATGGACCTGAGGTGTTCAAGTTCTGTCTTCAGATGTTCTTCGTCGCTTATCCTGCACGCTCTCTTCGTTAGCGTGTGCAGGGCGGACTTCTTCTGCGTGGGGTGATGGTGGGAGGAGTGTCGAAAACCTGATGGTAAACTTGGCCACAAAGTGTACAGGAAACCAACCAATACGGACAGGTACCTTCACGCCTCCTACGAAAAGCCGACATCAAACCAATTTTCCGAAGCAGAAACAAAATATCAGACATGCTCGGTTCTACCAAGGATGCAGTTGACAAACTACACACAGCTGGCGTGTATGAAATTGGTTGTGCGTGTGGATTAGTTTACATAGGTGAGACGGGACGTCCGATCAGCACTAGGCTCTCGGAACATGAAAGATATATCCGCCTGAAACAACACTCTAAGTCAGCAGTGGCGGAACACCGAGACGAGTGCGGGAAACCAATATTTTTTCAAGAAGCCCGCGTCCTGGCGAAACAGCCTCTCACTCTCAAAAGAAAGATTAGAGAGGCGATAGAAATAGCCAAAAGACCCGCCAACATGAATAGAGAGGACGGGTACAAGCTTCCGAGGTCTTGGCTGCCTGCAATAGCAGGGCTACGGAGCGGCGGCAGAGCCGAGGCGGCCCATGCGGACACGCGGAGAGCCACAGTAGTGGACGCGAGCACACAAAGCAATGGCACGCCGCAGCCGGCTTCTGGACAGCATGGAAACAGTGTGACGTCACAGCCATCACCTGTTCGCTATTCGTCCGTCTCCTCCAATGGGGTGGATTAATATAAAGACCAATAGAAAACAGCTATTTCAGCCAATAACAGATAATAAAGGAAACACCAATAAAGCATACCTTTCACCCCTCCTCCTCCTCCTCCTAGTACAGCCAATCAAGTAACGACACGGTTTTCTCGTGCAGCTATTTAAGGAATCCAAGTGTGTTCATTTAGCAGTTAACGTAAGGCCCTGATGAAGGCTAGCTGCAACGCTGGCCGAAACGTTGGCGCATTTTAAAATTATGACGATGCGGTCTGATACCCTGAAGAATTTTATTGAAGAAGACAACGGCCGCGGAAGCCTACGCTTACATTCCAGGTGTTGTTTTCCAACAGGATAACGCTCGCTGCCTTACCGCTCTTGCAATCCAGAACGCTCTACATCGTATCGACAAGTTGCCTTAGCCTGCTCGATCACCATATCCGTCTCCAATCGATCACATGTGCGACATCACCATACGCGCCAGCGCCTTTGACGAACAATAACAACCATTATTGTATTGACCGAATAAATGCAACAGGCATGGAACCCTATTCCACAAACTGACATGTACAACGCAATGCATGCACGTTTGCAAGCTGGCGTTCAACGTTCTTCTGGTTACACCGGCTATTAATCTAGCAGCACTTCACATTTGCAATGGCGTATCTTGAGTTTACATTAACCTGTGATCCTGCGATGTCAACCACTTAAATACGCATTCCCAAAATTTCATTACTCTTCGTTTATTAATTTCAGGTGCTGCGACTTTTTTGCGTCAGTGTGTTTTAACAAAGATTTCGTTAACAGAATGTAGTTCCACACAGGGGTTTCATCATAATTTTACTGTTTCTTCCAAACAGTAGCCTATTTGTTTCATTTCCCAGAAATTTCTTGCCAGGATCTCCGTCAGATTTTCGGTAGTACCGGTAATCAAACGTAACCCAAATAGAATGTGCAGCTGCTTTGCTCATACGCTTGCTGTTACTTCCGAATTTGATTTTGTCAAAGAACGTAACAGTATATCACACTTTGTGATCAACCTACAATATTGCTAGAATGCCAGCCAAATACTGATTTTGTTTGTTCATTTAACCACAATCATCCAGGACATCACATTTGATTCAATGTACTTCACACATTTAATAAAGAAGTATGCGAAGTAATAAAAATAATGTCAAGTTGAGAAATGTTGACATCCCAAAGTGTTCATTAACCGTCAGTCGGAATATAACGTTATAGACTAAATAAAAGAGAAACATTTACAAGATACAGAAAATTGGTTTATTTGTTACAACTACAAGGTCATAAACAGATAATCATTTGCACAACATGTCTCTAAGAGATAATTTTTCATTTTTGTTTTATTTAACAGAGCTTATTGTTTTATTAACAAATTTGAAATTATTAATGCTTTGCGTGCATTCTATAGAAAGGGATTACAGTTCAGATGACAGTCATTGTCAATTATCCTGCATAACTGAGTACAAAGGCAAGAGCATTTTTACTAACTCCTTTCATAGAATTAAATAAATCCAAAGAAAAGTAAATCAGGAGAGAGAAGACAAGGAAATGACATAGCATTTATGACAGTATGTGAAAAATGAGCTCGTGTTTAAGCAGAAGTAATGTCAATTCAGATTCCGAGCTGGAAAGACAGCTGTCCTGTACGCATCAAAACCGAAGACACTGCAAAATCCAGGGTGCTGTTGTGTAGATAGCAAAGTCGAAAACACTGTAAAATCCAGGAAGAAATATTAATAAACAGGCAGGGTGCAGCCAGTGTGGTATTGGACACACCTGAAAACTTTGTTGTGTTGACAGACTGCTCTTTAATGTTGACCGAATTCTAGGTTAAGCTGGAAGGTGGTAATTTGGTTGTGAGCGACAAGAGAGAGAGAGAGAGAGAGAGAGAGAGAGAGAGAGAGAGAGAGAGAAGTAAGAGAAATAGATGGAAATGAATCATAACTTTTACCATTATTTGTTCATGTATTATTTTTATACATTCAAAAATATGTTCGTGTATGAGAGTGAGACAGAGAAATTAAAAAAAACTGGCCTTTTAAAAGCACCGCTTAGGTGTAATCTGATCTCAATTTGTTTTTAGCATGTAATGTATCTGTTGTACATTTTGCAGACTGTTTCTGCTCTTTCAATAGGTACCTTATGGCAGTCGCCCTGGTCAACAACAGCAAATAGTTGTTTAATTGGTGCTGAGCCTTTTTGTGTTCAGCCAGGTCAATGAACTCTGGTCTGAACTCAATAGTACTAAGTACCTCTGACACACACTTGGAAAAATATACATTTTTGGGATTTGCTATTTTCGGCATTGTACTTCCTGAATGTATTTTCTCTTGACAGACTAATTTTCACAATATCATTTGAGGGTGAAACTAAACTACCTCTGTTCTTCCTGTGTATGAGAGAATAAACAATATGAGTGGCATCCCCTCGGAACACTAATAAGCATGATTCGCAGTGCGGCGTATGTTCTAAGTGACGAAGGACATATTTGAGCATCCACAGATAGACACACGCCAGCTTCAACATAGTCATGATAATAAGTCGCTAAATTGCTTCTCGCAACTACTATGTGCGAATGATACTAGGTGAGATTGATGTGTTTTTCGGTGCTTTGTCTGCCGTTAAGTCGGAATAGGGATTTCTTCCAGTATCACACAATTGCCTCTCTCAGACTCACAACCCCATTGTTTACTAATATTCTCTTTGAGACAGACATGAACTGACGTGTATTTGGGGTTTTGTTCCACCCACCATGACTACGACTGTCAGTGAAAAACATTACTAGACGGTCCTGCGAGCACTTGTTTTAAGGTGTCCGGATTTTACGGAGCTTACGTGAGCTTGATCCATAACGACAGGATGATACATTATGAGATCCTCAGATAATAATAATTATATTATATCAACAAAAGGCAATTGCAGTTCAGTTAATCTCATGTACCGAAAACTAACAAGACAATAGTTACCATTATATGGACTGGCATCAACAAACAAGTTGAAGTGAAACGTAGTTTAGAGACGAACCGAGCAGGTGGTTAATGATATTGTAAAACTCTCATTTAGCGAGAAAACGGAGAGCTTCAGCGCAGCTACCAGAACAATACATTATTCCTTTTAACGTAAATACGGCCAGGGCTGAGGGTAAGTGGCTGCACATCATTAACAGGGCTAAGCTGGGACCCAGCAAGAAAAATAAAAATGTAATCACCTCTAGCGAGACGTTGATTGGCTGAAGTCATATTTGGCAACGCAGACGCGACACGGTGGGGAGATCCCCATTACATAAAAGTATTGTGAGACCTAAAATTTCTCTCTCTCTCGTCTCGTGGCAGACCGCACAAGTGTGTGGAATTATGCGAAGGCATTGAGAGTTTGCTTTCTGCAAAGTGAGGACGATACGCTTCATGTATCATGGCGACAGATAGCAAACTGGTAGTTAATTATTCCTGCGTGAATTTTTGCGGGCGAAGAAATTCTGCACGTTCCTCCAAGCCATAGCGAATGTGGAATAGCCATTATTTGAAAAAGGGAATGATTAAGGTTCTACGGAACGCAGGAAAGTTGCGACTGAGTAAATTCAGTCAAGGCCAGAGTGGGGAATTAGCGTTTCAGATCCAGAATGGAGACAATGCTGTTGAAAATGCTGCTTGGTAAAGTACCATCGCGCATTATGTCACAGTAAATGTGGAGTCTGGATTTTGCTCACTCCAGCTTGCGTATGCTTTGACCATTGAACATTAAAAGCTAGATATTAACCTGCCGGCCTGCGTGGCCGAGCGGTTCTAGCAGCTACAGTCTGGAACCGCGCGACTGCTACGGTCGCAGGATCGAATCCTGCCTCGGGCATGGATGTGTGTGATGTCCTTAGGTTAGTTAGGTTTAAGTAGTACAAAGTTCTAGGGGACTGATGACCTCAGATGTTAAGTCCCATAGTGCTCAGAGCCATTTGAACCATTTTTGATACTAACCTACCCTCACATTGAGTACATGAGAGGTTTTTTTATTCGTTCTAAAAGTAAATTTATTCTCCACCAACTCTGAGCATTGACCAGCTATGGAAATGTAGATTTAAATGAGCTGATAAGAATTTTTAATAATCTGTCTTTCATGTGATAAAAAAATTTCATTTGTAGAGATAACGATTTTAATAATCGTTATTTCAATATCTCCAGGAATTAAATATTTTGTTTTTGAGTGTCGAAAGTAATTGAACATGGTGGTTGTTTATCGCTTGACTCCTGTAAGCAACAGTTGATAAATTATATGTCGAATAAAAAGGGAATAGCTGTTTTGTCTTTCTAGGATAGACCCCAAACTTTCACTTATATTAATTCATGCATTCTAGGTACGTGACAGCAGCATTTCTTATGATTTTTGTTATGGTCCTCACCTGATATTAGCTGCCTTACAGGGCCAAGGTCATATTTATCTAGAATGTCTTTTTGAACACTGGGCTTAAGAAGACAGTTCAGATGTTTCATCCATTTGCACACTAAGTTCAAACGGTTCTAATGGCTCTGAGCACTATGGGACTTAAAATCTGTGGTCATCAGTCCCCTAGAACTTAGAACTACTTAAACCTAACTAACCTAAGGACATCACACACATCCATGCCCGAGCAGGATTCGAACCTGCGACCGTAGCAGACCCGCGGTTCCGGACTGAGCGCCTATAACCGCTAGACCAGCACGGCCGGCTGCACACTAAGTGGTACGCTAAGTTTGCACACATTTGTACACTCGCTGTGCAGAAACAAAGGTCGGATGTACAACATTGTAAGTGAGAAGGAATTTTAGAAAGGGTGCATAAGACTGACTATGTATAAAAGTGTAAAACACAGGAAATACATACAAGAAAACTAGCAAATCCTGTCTTTTTTTTAGAGCACAAAACACTTGTGCCACGAGGTATTTGAGACATTTCGAGCGATGCACTTCAGCACATCCAACGAAAGTCTTTCCACAGTTCTAAAATTCTGGGCTGTCATAGGCTGCTTGCATTGATGCTCCTGGAATTTAGCACATTGAAAAGGCAGTTGAATATGGGAATAAATCTGGCTTTTGAAGATGCAATGTCAAAGTCAGGTATCTTCATGTCAAAGCAATACTCATAACATCCGCTGCAGAGTTGCTTAGCAGCTGACTTACTAACCTCACGTTCATTTTATTATTTAGAAAAGTAATGTGGCTGTTTGTAATACTCTTGGCTTTATGGAATCCTTCTTTTACTTGTTCCTTATGAAGTCATTCAAAAAGATACCATGAAGTGTCTATGCCCTACTCATACCAGAAATGTTTCGTTTCTCTTAAAGCACCACAAGCTTCAACATGTGTGAAGGATCTAGCAGAAATGCCACTTAATAGCTGATAGTTTCAAGAGAAAGACATAGTTTTCAGCTCACAATGGTCAAAACTGCACCCCAAGCATTTCGCTATGGACTAATTCGAGGCGCAACCGTCACAAAATATACACACTATCAAAATGCCACTAGCATTGGCAAGGCTGGTGCATTGTTGAACTAGGTGGGCTTCCGGCTGCCCAGTTATCCCACAAGTCAAAAAGTACCCCACTCAAAGCCACCAAGAGCCATTAATAGCAACCAGCATCAGTAAAAACGCCTCCTTAGCTACAGGTAATTTATCCATTATATACGGCCCTGTTCAACATAGCCTTAATATTAGCTGCTAATGAGGTCATTGTGGTGCCTGATCTTGATTTCATCAAATATTGACTGCAGAGAATAACATTAGTTCATCTCTGAAGGAAAGCTTTGGATATAATTATGGTAAAAGACTCGGAGATAAATCCAGTGGCACCATCCACACACTGTTACCATTTTGCTAATGTTCTAGAATATGGCAGGCAAGTGTTAAAGAGCCATCTAACATAGTATAATGCTCTTGGTGAGTAAAAACTTAAGGCGAGGACAAATGAACATAGTTCTGGTTTGTATGTTACAGGCATGCTCTGACACTTAACAGTTGAAGCTTGCTGTTACTATAACTCCATGTTCATTCCAGGTATGCTTTCAAGTACAAAAAAAGCGCTTTCATAAACAAGATGCGGTTACGTAAGTTTATCAATAACTATGTTCGGAGACGTACCTTCTCGCTTGAGCTTCGCTTTGACAGTTGATGAAGTTTAATTTTATTCTTGAATTCTCAATTTTTTGCCAACGCAACACTCACATATCTCTTAAGATTTTTCACTGAATGCTCATCGAGGTTTTCACTCAAATACTGAGAGTCATTGTCAGCAGCAAGGAAAGAAACAATTTGTTGCTAGTTGATAGATCCACAATACTTTTGCAGCCTTCTGGTCCTTTGGTGACGGAGATAGCGTTGGTGGCCTCTTCTACGCTTTCTAAAGAAAATTATTAACTTACTGCAAATTAATGTTATAAATTACTTTGTGCTCCATCACAAACTACAGCCTAGCTGTACCTATTCTCATCCTTCCAGGAGATATCAAATGTTTGCAATAATTATAAATCTTTGATTATACTTATTTATATGTATTTACATCACATTCCTTTACAGTGATTTTATGTACGAACGAATCATCCGGGGATGATGATGATGTTTGGTTTGTGGGGTTCTCAACCGCGAGGGTATCAGCACCCGCACAAATTCCAAACCTTTGCTCAGTCCAATCTCGCCACTTTCATGAATGATGATGAAATGATGTGGACAACACAGACACCCAGTCATCTCGAGGCATGTCAATATCCCTGACCCCGCTTGAATTGAAAGCGAGACTCCGTACTCGGGAAGCGAGAAAGCGACCACGAGAGCACGAGCTGCGGACTCATGGGGGAAGAGAGAGTACTGCCTACAGAAGTAGCTCCATTTGGGTAGGTGGTAGTAGCCCAAGGAAGTGACTGCGCTGTCAAAGTACTAAGCTGATAAAGCTTTGAGTTGCTTGTCCGTCCTAACCTAACCTAACCTAACCTAATCTGACCTGACGTTCCTTAAGCTAGGACATTAGCTGGCATTATAAATTTCCATAAATGCCTAGAAGTGTGAAACTCTTGTATCAGAGAATGGTAGACTTCTATGAAATCTTCCGAAAGTAAATGGTACGTAATTAAATATCAATTGTTCATTAACGTACACAGAAATAATATCCATTATATTGACAGAAAACTCTCATAACGTAATTTTATAGAAGCTGAATTCCAAATTAATGTTCTACACTTTACGTGAAGAGGAAACGCAGGAAAAATGATGGCACAGCATTTTTCCTAATATCTCCTCTTCCCGAAAATTATGATAATGTATTACGGCGAGTTTGATTGGTTTCCAATCTTTCACCCAAGGAACTTGTAGAATTAGACTGTTAGGAAACCTGAATTCAAATGACAGAAATAAAACCATTAAAGTAAAAGTAACCAGTACGACCAACATTCATGTATATAAAAGAAAGTACCGCTTGAACGGCTGCACTTACAAACAGAATGTGATTCTTTTATACTTTTGACTACGAGTAGAACGATTAGTACACCCGTAAACGACGAAATCTGGCATTTTTGACCAAACAAGCCGGCCCTTGCGACCGAGCGGTTCCAGGCGCTTCAGTCTGGAACTGCGCGACCGCAACGGTCGCAGGTTCGAATCCTGTCTCGGACATCGATGTGTGTGATGTCCTTAGGCTAGTTAGGTTTAAGTAGTTCTAAGTTCTAGGGGACTGATGACCTCAGATGTTAAGTCCCATAGAGCTCAGGGCCATTTGAGCTATTTTTTTTTGACCAAACAACCACGCCTCCACTCAATGAAACCACCAGAAGTAAATGACATGGCTCACTTCGGCTTCAGGTTTGTGACGACATGAAAATATCGCTCTTTTCACCTCTGTGACTACTTCACGCTCAAACACAGCGTTATTCATCCGAGAAACGAGTCACTAGAGATACTTGCCGTCGTTGTTCAAGCACTCCATCTTGCGAAGCTCAAGAAATGAATATACTTAGGAAAATTTTAAAATATTATTCCCCGCCGCATTCTTGAGTTCATTCTTTATCTGTTGCGAATGTAAGAACCTGTTTTCAGTATAAGTGAGAAAGTGGCCTTGGCTATGATGAGTCAGGCTTTCTGTAATCCTGAATTGATTGGGTTTAGGGCTTTGTGACTCACCATGGTGGCACGTATTTTGCAACGTCTCTTGGAGAGAAAGCTTTGAGAAGTCCTACGAGGAAGCAGCGCTTTCCACAGAGGTGCTGGTACTGCGAACGGTATGTGATTACTGAAAAGTCTTAATTCTGTTTCAGAAATTCAGTGGCTGAAAGGCGTGATTGTTTTGAGGTTTGTGAAATTGTAAACCGGTGGGCTAAACTTGGGGGTTTTGTGGGGTAAACGTGACGTTTCAAGATTGTTTGAGCGGGTAACCTCGGAGGGAGTGATCCTCAGTGATCAGTAAAGTCGTTCTGTCTGAGAGCTTTGAAAGGTTTTGCAAGTCAGTTTCTAGTGATCGAAATTTTAAGGACATATTCGACGCTTGGTGGTATATGTGGTACGTCTGATAACTTTCGGTTGTTAAGGAAACAGTAGTAGTAGTCCAGTCCATAGTTACATCGACTCAGAACAGACACGGTTTCTCTAGGGCTTCAGCCACAACAGATATGAAAGCTGCTGGCGCTTCCTGCATCTGGAGTCACGAGAACACCGATGGTGACCGGCGCGTCTGATTCGTTGTCCTTGGCGGCGGAGTTGCGGTTTCCTGGTTAACACCAGTACACAGTCTGCGCTCCTGCTGGGACGTCGCATCATAGGCGTCCCACCGTAGTCAGCTCGGCAGAAAGACGGTAGCTGGTGCACATAGCGGCTTCCATACCGTTATATCGGAGAAACGCTCGTTGTTCTGAACGTATGAACTGCGCCCGCCCCAAAAAGACTTGGTGAGTACTGCAGTTAAAGCGTAGTAAGAGTACTGAACTTAATACGTCGGTTGTATTCGTCGGATAAACATGCAACAAAACAACGGAAAACTTATGCCACCATACGGTGCATAGTGGAGGGTATTGTACCACTGACAGTCATTCTCTTTCGTGTTCCACTCGCAGTTAGGGCTAGGTAAAACGACTAAAACGACTGTCTAAACGCTTTCGTATTAGCCTCTGATTTCTCTTATATTGTCTTCGTGGCCGTTTCGTGAGATACACGTGTGTAGGTGGCAGTAAGATCTTTTTGCAGTTCATCGGAAATACCGGTTCTCTAAACTCTCAATAGCTTGAACTAAGTCAGTTTATGCCGCGTCATTACGAAATAGTAAAACAACATTCGTCCCACTTGCCCGCGAAAGGCAAAGGTCCCGAGTTCGAGTCTCGGTCGGGCACACAGTTTTAATCTGCCAGGAAGTTTCATATCAGCACACACTCCTCTGCAGAGTGTAAATCTCATTCTGGAAACATTCGTCCCACTTTGAAGCGATATTCTTCAGGGCAACTGATCACAGTAATAACTAATACACAATACGATTTTATGCAAATAGAAACCGATCGTAAAAGCATAACAACTATTATTTCTCGATAGTGTTTCGTGAAAAGAATGTCTCCTTCCTTCTAGGATTTTCCACTTGAGCTCATGGATTAATCGAACCTACTGGTAACATATGCAGCAACATACCTCTAAATTGCTTCGGTGTCTTCCTTCAATCCGACCTGGTAGGGATACAAAACACTCTAGCAGTACTCGGTATTCAGTTCGCGGTCTTCTTTACAGATGAACTACGCTTATATAAAATTATCCCAGTAATCCAAAGCTGACCTTTCGCTTCACGCACAAATGACCTTACGTGCTAGACCAATTTCACATCACTTTGCAACGTCTCGTTTGGATATTTAATGACATGAGTTTGTCAAGCAGTACACAATTCACAGTATATTTGAACTTTGCGGGATTATTTTTCCTACTCGTCTTCAGTAATTCCTTTTTTTGTTTGCACTTAGATCAAACTACCATTCATCACATTAAATATAAATTCTATCGTTTTGTGTTCTGCCAGATTCACTCAACGATGGCAGTTTCCCGCACACACATCATCAGCAAAAATTCGCAGATAGCTGCTCACTGTATCCATCAGAATGGTAAAGTTTATAAAAGATAGAGCGGTCGTATCATAGATCCCAGGGGTCTGCTGGTCTGTCTCTGATGAACATTCGTGTTGCAAGACAGTGTATTGGGTTCTGTTACTCAGGTCTACGAATCACATAGATGTCTGTGAATCTATTCCATATGCTCAGACCTTTGTTGAATGTCTACAGTATGGCACTGAGTCAAAGGCATCCGGAAATTTAGAAATACGGAATCTACTAGTTTCCATGTACCCAATGTTCGCAAGATATCGTGCGAAGAAAAAGCAAGCTCAGTTTCAAACGAGCGACGCTTTCTAAATCAGCACTGATTTGTGAATACATGCTTTTCTCTCCCAAATAAATTTATTAGATTCGAACGTGGAAAATGCTCAAGGAGTCTAGCAAACCGTCGCTATAGATATTGGTCAGTAATTCTACGGGCCCATTCTTTCACCTATCTAATGTATGGGAGTCACCTGTATTTTTTTGTTAATAGAGAGATTGTGCTATATATCACACTCTTCCTGAATTCGATCTACGTACTTTCACAAAGATACGTGCAGCATCAGAAATGGTTCAAAATGCTCTGAGCACTATGCGACTTAACTTCTGAGGTCATCAGTCGCCTAGAACTTTGAACTAATTATACCTAACTAACCTAAGGACAGCACACACATCCATGCCCGAGGCAGGATTCGAACCTGAGACCATAGCGGTCGCTCGGTTCCAGACTGTAGCGCCTAGAACCGCACGGCCACACCGGCCGGCTGTGCAGCATCGGGGACGAGTTATGTGAAGTGTCTGAAATGAACAAAATCAAATACCTCTTTTCTCGAAATGTGTACACCAGAATAGCAATGTCAGTTATACGAATTTTCATATCTGAAGCTATAAAACTACAAGATCTGCTCGAGAAAGATACCTGCGAAAGTCTTTATTCGTGATAACTTGTAGGTGAGGATTCAAATTTTATCTCAGCCAGAGAAAATGACACTGATACTCACCGTGCTAAAAGACAGGTTGTAGTCTCGAACGACTCGTTACAAAATCACATAAATCATCTCATTGAAAAAGACACATAAAAACGTATAATAGTAATTCATGGCATGCTTCAATATCATAAAAGTGGTTGTTGATGGATTCCAAAACAACTGATTACATCCTTGAAGACACTGCTCTTTGCATGCTTTTTGCGCTCAAATAATCGTTTTCAACGGAAAGTAATAGTCTTATAGCACTGCGATGAAGAGCGGAGTCACTAGTGTGAAGCTGCACTTAAATGACAAACTCTCGGATAAACCATCCAGATACGCTTGCAGAGAAAACATTCAGCTCTCCAACGAGTAAATGATATTAACGGCCTTTCGGGCGTCTCAGAGCTCAACTCATTACGAGTGTTTAGGAGGACAACATAGAGTAAGATGTGAGTACTATCTTAACATGCAGCCACATCAATTGAAATCTACGATAAGAAGAAACTCTGTCGATGGCCACTCAAAAGGAGTGAAACAGGTGCCCGATAACAACCATATCCATACACTCTGAAAGCGACACGATGGCCGAAAAAAGAATTATTGTGACACCTGCCTCACTTTTCCAACCTTCCATTGCCGATTGTTGCTCCTACAGACTTCTCAAAGAGTTGTTACGTGGCACCAATTCAGACAACAACGCAGACAAACAAGTTGTTGATAAGTCACCGACGTCGATGTGAAGAGTTATTCACGACCGAAATTAGACAGGTCATAGAGTGATGGCGTAAATGTTTAAAAGTTGTTAGGACTATACTGGAAAATCGTGGAAGTATTATTGTCACGGATACCTTTTTTTTTTTCAAATATTTCCTAGTATCAAAGAGGGGTGATGTGTCTGAAATATTTCTAAATACTTTAGTCGGTAATAGAGAAAAACAATAGGTAATTTGCAAAGCTGTTCAGCAGAACAATCACCGGTATTAGGGGAGATTATTTGGATTAAATTGTTAAAGAATGTTAGACAAGTGAGTAAACAAGGAGGAAATTAATATGGTACTATGATGTAGTTATTATTGGCAACATGAAGGAAAAAGGTTTTTAAAATTCTTTATGATGATAATAAATTATTTCACATGGAAATTTAGCATTGATTACGTATTGCTGTTGCGCTCTTCAGTTAGAAGAGTGGTCTGATGCAGCCCTCCATGTTACTGTGTCCTGTGCAAGCCTCCTCAGCTACTACTGCAACCCACATCCCTCTGAACCTACTCACTGTTTTCATCTCTTGGCCTCCCTCTACTATCACCTCCCCCCCACCCCCCGCCAAACACACATACACTTCCCTTCAACTCTATAAACACTAAATTGGTCCTTCCTTGATGTCTCAGAAATTGTCCTATCAACCGATTCCTTCTTCTACTCAGACTGTGCTATAAATTTTTCTCCCCAATTCTATTCAGTACTTCCTCATTAGTTATGTGATATACCTTCCTAACCTTCAGCATTCTTCTGTGGCACCACATTTGAAAAGCTTCTGTTCGCTTTTTGCCTAAACTGTTTATCGTCCATGCCTCAATTCCACACATGGCTACACTCTATACTAATACTCTCAATAAAGACTTCTTAACACTTAAATCTATATTCGATGTTAACAAATTTCTCTTCTTCAGAAACGCTTTTTTTGCCCTTGCCTCTCTACTTCGACGATCATAAATTGTTTTGCTCCCCAAATAGCAAATCTCATCTACTACCTTACGTGTGTCGTTTCGTAATTTAATTCACTCAGCATCTCTGGATTTAATTCTAGTACATTCCATTGTCGTAGTTTTGATTTTGATGACATTCACCTTATATCCTCCCGTAAAGATACTGTCCATTCCGTTCAACTGCTCTTCCAAATCTTTTCTGTGTCTGACAGAATCCTGTCTCACTTCTTTCTCAACAACTGCTTCCGTTATATGCCCTTACACTCTTATAGCAACAGTGTGGCTCCTGTGAAACTGCAAATAGCTTTCCGATCCCCGTATTTTACCCCCTCTACCCGCAGAATTTCAAAGAGAGTATTCCAGCTAACTTTGCCGAGAGCTTTCTCTAAGCCTGCACATAATATAAATGGAGGTTTGCTTTTCCTTGACCTATCTTCTAAGAGAAATCGTAGGGTCAGTATTGCCTCAAGTGTTCCTATATTTCTCTGGAATAAAAACTGATCCACTCCGATGTCGGCTTCTTAGTATTTTGCAGCCGTGACTTACTGGACTGATAATTCGGCAATATTCAAATCCGTCAGCACCTGCTTTCTTCTGATGCATACCTAATACGTTCCAAAACGCTGGGCATAAAAACGGGATTTTCCAGTGCTTATACATCGGGTTCTTTTGGTGATAAAAGTGTAGTGTCAAGTACGTTCGATAGCCCTTGGGCTGGGGACCATTCCTATACACAACAGAAGGATTTTATTAATGGAATTATCATATAGTACATGGTCATAGTATGGATATCACACACTTCCTCCTGCTTAGGCAAAAGGAGCAATTCTGTTGGTTCTGTCTGGATCTAATGTGGTCTACAGTGGGCTTGTTGAGGTTTATGGGGGTACCAATAGTTCAAGGGCAGTTCCTCGGAATACAGCAAAAAAGAATATCTATTTGTCAGTTACTTTAATGTCTTCTTTGGGCTAGAAAGATACTACGTTTTCCTTCGGGACTTCGATTACCACAACAGCTATCGTTTGATCGACAACTCACGGAATCATCAGAAGTATTTTCTGTTTCTTATAACGTTTTTTAAGTTTCTAACAAAATTTTGACATCGTTGGAATGAATTTCCAAGAAATTAACTAATAAATAACATTTGCGTAGGTTGACAAGAGAAGTGTGTGATTTCGACCGCCTACCAAGTTCCTCATATTTTATCCTAGCGCGGTTGTAAACATTAATGAATTCCACACTGCTTTGAAACTTTGGAGCCTGCACAAAGATAGAAGCTATTAACAAGCATATGCGAGGAAATGACAAAGAAAATTGATTCAGTTTTACCTCCATTTTTAACAGTTACGAATATCGCAAAGGCAACTACAAATTATTATGGACATGAGTTGCAAGTTCGAATGAATAGTACTTGTGAACAATTGTATCAGACAAACTGTCAACGGTAACTGAAATTCGCTTTAAAAATTACGACCCCTTTATGCCGTGTTATGTGTTCAGCGATGTGCCGCCAGTTAAGGTTATGGGCCCGCCGTGTTACGCATGCACTGTCTGCTACAGCTACATCTGGTGTGAACACTTCTCCAGCAGCCTCGAAAGACAGACATTTGGCGAACGCTTAATTCTTTTTTTTTTTTTAAAGTACTAGCTGTGTGTCATAGCAGCTAAAATTCTGACGTTGTGTTTCTGTACAAAAATTTCGGGTCTGTCTGACAATGATGTAATCGAACTGGAATACTTTCCTAAGTCAAGGCGTTTTCCAAGAATATCTTCTCCTCTTTTAATTTCTGAACAGTGTATTTGAGTATTTCTCCTCTCTCATTCCTGCTATCAAGTCCATATTCTCCTGAAACTCTTTTCTATTCCTTCCACTTCAGCCACATTCGAATCACCCACGATCATTAGCTTGTCATCTCATTTTGCATGCTAAATTATCTGTTTAATTTCCTCAACCACTTTATCGCTTGATCTTCTGCTTGCGACGTCGGCACGTGTAACTCAAGTAGTGTTGTCGGTTATGGCCGGATGTTGAATCTGATGAGAAGAACCGTATCACTGAACAGTCCACTCCCGTTGTTCCATTTTCCGCTGGCGTTGCTATGATCCTCTATCCACCTCATCAGAAATGCTTACGCACTATATCTAGAGTGGGTCTTTGCAGTTCCCTTTCCAGATTTTCTAGCTTTCCTACCTCTTTCAAAATTCTGAAAGTAACCAATAAAATAATCAGAATATTTATGAACAGACTATAAATGACCTCGTTCACACACTCCAGTCGCCAAATGAATGGTGGGAGAATATTATCTCGAGATATAGAAAAACACGTGGGCATGTTTAGATAACTGTTACTTGTGAGCAGCTTTGTGGCAATCTGCCTACATATCGTGAAGAGATTAAATTTGATTGCGCATATCCGCGAAAACACGTTAAGCAGTGTTTTATATTTATATTGTGTAAGACGAAACATGTACTTGACGAAAATGAATAAAAAAATTCAGTTCGACATTTTGTACAAAGACTTTTTAAATAATTTATTCAAAGGTCGGAAGTAACAGTTTGAAATGTATAAATTTGTTACTGAAACGAAAATATCTCGAAGGTTAGAAGATGGAACTGCGACCAGCCACGCTTTCGATGAATGATTTATTTCGCAGTAACTGATGTCAGACAGCAGCGTGGATTTGTTTTTCAGATTTCGAATTATTTTGATCCTATAATATAACAGACATTCATGAATTTATTATTTAGAAAGGCTTTTACGTTATATACAATAACTTTACATTTTAATGACTTGAGGAAAGGTGTTTTTCTTTGTGCATGGCAACAAAGCAGTCTGTATCATCGATATGGAGCATGCCTTACCGTGTGCTTGAGTAAAGAAGTCACGCCTGCTAGTGATCTGGTTGGTTGTGCCGAAGAACAAGGTGGTACAGTAACGGCACACTGCTACTGCTGGATGTTATGGCAAAGAGTCTTTTTATCAGCATACATATGAGTATAGAAATAATAATTAGATTTTGTCAGGCGGTGGTAATTTTTATATCACGCTTGTATGTATTTGTGGCGGAAGAAACTTAAATGTATTTTGATATTTTAAGCATATTGTGGCTGTTATCTTAGCAACCATGTATGCAATTATATAAAATGGAATAGTCAGCCAAGCGGTTGCACACAATTTTTTTTAAAAAACACATTAACCATTTTTCGAAGACTATCTTCATTAGAATGGTAAAAGTTACATGAAATCACCTAAAAGCTTTAAAATTTTCAGCAACAGTGCTCTCGTCAAATCACATGTTTGTGTCATGTCAAGAATAAAAATCATAACACAAAAGACAGATTAAATGTATGAAAAGACAGATGATATGCATTTACATGTAAAGAACGTGTACTTTTTGTGTCTTATGAACAAACGTTATGAATGCCCTTTCAGTTCCCGTCATCATCATCTCAGCTTTCGTGTGTTATAGAAACTGTAACTCCAACTAGCATATGGGATCATATGCCATGTGGGAGCGGAGGGCCTACTAGAACTCAGTATAAGGTTTCGGTCTCCTGAAGACTTACCAGTATCATCAACTGGGTCAATCACCGTTTCAAAAGCGTCACAATTTGTTGGCAAAATTTTCTAAGTTCACAGCACGTTATGCAAATTGAACATGTATTGTCGGAAATTTGTGATACTGTAAAAGCTTAAAATTTAATTGTAATATTATTCCAATGCACCATTCACGAATGGAACAGGGAGGGTGGGAAATAACATTGTTACAACAAATACCCTCAAGTACGACTATAAGGTCGCTTCCGAAAGACAGATTTAGGTGGAGGTACTCAACAAAAAATTAAACAAAATTCTTGCTAAAGAAAAGTATTGCATTAAGTTGTTTTCCATAAGCGAAGTTTCAGGTGTACCTCACGTCGAAAACTGTGGAAATATTCCAGCTTGTCACAAAAATTTCCTTTTTTAGTGTATCATATGAGAGAAATGTCATTGTGACAGTACTAATACCAAGCTTTCTATTGTGCATTAAGGTTAAGTTACGACTGTAACAACTTTACCGGCCGAAGAGTTGGGGTAGGGGTGGATGTGGGACGCAGTTGTCAGCACATTGGTTTCGCATTAAGAAGGAGTGGATTTCGAATTCTGACTCAAGTATTCAAATATTGGTTTTCAGTGGTAACGTGTGTAGTTAGCTCATGTTCATGGAATAATTTAAGCTACTGGAAGTAAAAGACTCGTAAATAAAAAAAACAGTTTTCTGTTATGTTCTTAATAATTCTGGGAATGTATTTGTGTTTTCTTTTCCGGTTCATGCTACTCGGGGTACATGTTGGGAGTAAATCAGGAATTATAATTTACATATTTTGAACATTTTTGCAATATAATGCTTTATTTTGTAAAACGTTTGAATTAAGGTACTCAAATTTACTTGGTGTGATAATTTCTAAACTCTACACCTGTGGATGCGTGCATACTGAGCGCATTTTCTACATGATTGTGAGCTCCATTTACAGTTTATTTTATACACACAGCTATTAGCTGGCTACACTCACCATTCATTCACCCTAAGGGGCTTTTGATCTTTTTCCCAGCCACACGGGCGTACAGCCATAATGTTAGGAAGAAGAAACTCCTGCTCAAATCTATTTAGCAACACGAAGGCGAAATGACAAGAGTTCTTGATTTTTCTGTCTTTTCTTAGATTCCGTAAAATGTAGTTAACGAATATAACTGGCTCCAATATAAAGAAAAGAAAGAAACTGCTCGCACTACAAATTGACAGCGTGGTTCAGCACAACTACAGCTCAAAGATACTTGTCAAAGCAACACACATCTTCCATTTTCTCAGTACATACATCAACCAAAAGAGGGCCGCTAATACGTTCTACGAAAAAAAAAAAAAAAAACTAGGTGCATCGGGAACGAGTTACACAAACTGGTAAAACCGTAACGTTTGGCGGCCGATGGATGAATGTGTAACGCTGCAGCACAGTTTCACCGCGCAGCTGGCGAGGAAAATAAACAAGGGTCAGTCAACGACAGGGAATAAAGTCTTTGCGGATGGCATTCAGTGTACTAAGCTGGACCGTAACTATGCCTCGCAGACAGGCTCATGAAGAGTAGATGGCAGAATTGGAAAGAGAACGTGTAATTGAGCCCAGAGAAGCCAACTGGAGGAATCACCGAATCGTGCGACTCTGAACAGGAGCGATGCCACTGTTGGATGGTGTTGGCAGGGCATGAGTGAACCATGGAAGGGAGCGGTTGACTTAGAGACGGACAGAACTTGAGACAGAGCAATCGTCAGAGAGGCACTCAGAGCCCCGAAGTCATCATTATCATCGATCCGACATGTAACCGATGCTTCCGTGGGCACAGTGATACGCGTCTCACAGAGAGGGAGCTCTGTACACCAACTGGCCCGTTTGAGGTGGTGTCAGGCACACTAGCACTGATATCTCGTTGACTGGAGTAGATTTGTCTTCAGTGATGGTGCCCGTTCTGAACCACGATGGCCAGCGAAGCCGCGTGTGAAGTCGTCCGAGATAGCGGTGCGATACCAATCTGACTGACGCCCGCCGTATTACCCAAAAGCCAGGGGGTACCACTTCTCTTCATAGCAGGACCCCTTTGGCTGTCATCTGGAGCACCCATACAGCTCAGCCCTTCATGGCATGCCACCTGAGAGCTGCTTTCTCAGGATGGGGCAGGATAACGTTACGATTGCGGACGAGGGCCGTAATCAGTTACTCTCGTTTGCACAACAAATACGTAAACTTTATTTCCAGAAATTAAAATTTTAAAACCATCTTTAAAAAAAACACACACACAATTGACTGTTTAACGGCTGAAGGCCTGAATTAGAAGTCAGAAGACCAATTCCAAATAGCACATATTAAAATAAATACTTCGGTTTAAAACAGCTGTAACACTGCTGAAGGCCTTATTATAAAAGAAGTGAAATTATTACTCACAAGGGAACCTCCCCATCGCACCCCCCTCAGATTTAGTTATAAGTTGGCACAGTGGATAGACCTTGAAAAACTGAACACAGATCAATCGAGAAAACAGGAATAAGTTGTGTGGAACTATGAAAAAAAATAAGCAAAATATACAAACTGAGTAGTACATGCGCTGTATAGGCAACATCGTCGTGGTTCCGTGGTTAGTGTGAGCAGCTGTGAAACGTGAGGTCCTTGATTCAAGTCTTCCCTCGAGTCAAAATTTTAATTTTTTATTTTCAGACAATTATTATCTGTCCGTCCGTCCGTCCGATGGGAGGTAACTGCGCGGCAGTGAATTGCAGTGTGTCAGGAAAAATGGAGAAAAGACTGGTGAAAGACTTTACTGAACGTGTGATTGCTCCTTACGCGGACAGCTATACAGGACAGAAGGATCATGCATTGTACAATTTTAGTGTTGGAGTAGACGTGATTGCCATTCCTCCAGGTTGTACACCTCTTGTGCAACCGTTAGATATGTTTGGTTTTCGGCAAGTGAAATACTTTGTGAAAAGATTCTATGATTTTGCGAAGCTGCACAGGTAGAATGAGCAGTATTGTTAAAGTGATCGTGTGTCAATTATCAAAGTTTAGATACTCACACATAATCAACTTCGCTCTCCAAAATACCAGGACATGTTCAGATTTGCTTGGAAATATGCAGGATTTTACGGTCTCTCACGGAAAAATTTGAAAACGTTAAAAACATATGTTTTGACGGAGCACAGGGAAAACTGTGCGACTGTGAAACTGTTTCATTCATTTGTTGCAGTTTATGTGACAAACTCTTATGTTTTCATCACTTTCTTGGGAGTGATTATCACATCCACAAGAAAACCTAAATCGGGCAAGGTAGAACAATCTTTTCACCCATTCGCCAAGTGCACAAGTTAGGTGCGTCGACAACATATTCTTGTCATGTGACTCGCATGCCGTCACCAGTGTCGTATAGAATATATCAGACGTGTTTTTCTGTGGAGGAATCGGTTGACCTATGACCTTGCGATCAAACGTTTTCGGTCCCCATTGGAGAGGCACGTCCTTTCGTCTACTAATCGCACGGTTTTGCGGTGCGGTCGCAAAACACAGACGCTAAACTTATTACAGTGAACAGAGACGTCAATAAACGAACGGTCAGATCATAACTTTGCGAAAATAACGAAAGTAAAATTTTCGGTCGAAGGATTACTTGAACCAAGGACCTCTCTTCCCGGAGCTGCCACGCTAACCACGGCACCACGGCGCCCCTGAGCCATACGCTCCATGATGTTGCGTATCTAGCACATTCACTAGTCAGTTTGTATATTTTGCTTATTTTTTCACAGTTCCACACAACTTCTTCCTGTTTTCTCGACTGATCTGTGTTCAGTTTTTCAAGGCCAATCCACTGTGCCAACTTATAACTAAATCTGAGGGGGGTGCGATGGGGAGGTTCTCTTGTCAGCAGAAAGCCAATTTCAAATAATAAAAGGCTGATGACCTGAATTAGAAGTCAGGAAAAGAATTCCAAATAGCACTTTTAAAATAAACACCTTGCTTTTAAAACAAGTTTGCTTAAAGAAAACTTACTGTAACACGCTGAAGGCCTTATCATGAGAGAAGTGAAATTATAGCTTGGCTGGAGGCCACACACAACTTGAAATAACAAACGGCTGAAGGCCTGAATTAGAAGTCAGAAGAACAATTCCAAAAAGCACATTTAAAATAAATCCTTTGGTCTTAAGTTTCCTAAAAAAACTTATTGTAACACGGCTTAAGGTCGTGCTCGGCTGAAGGCCACACAAACAATAATTAGCCGCGCGGGATTAGCCAAGCGGTCTAAGGCGATGCAGTCTTGGACTGTGCGGCTAGTCCCGGCGGAGGTTCGAGTCCTCCCTCGGGCATGGGTGTGTGTGTTTGTTCTTAGGATAATTTAGGTTAAGTAGTGTGTAAGCCTACGGACTGATGACCGTAGCAGTTAAGTCCGATAAGATATCAGGCACATTTGAACATTTTTGAACAATAATTAGAAAATTAACAAAAATGTTCAAATGCCTGTGAAATCTTATGGGACTTAACTGCTACGGTCATCAGTCCGTAAGCTTACACACTACTTAACCTAAATTATCCTAAGGACAAACACACACACCCATGCCCTTTGAGGACTCGAACCTCCTCCGGGACCAGCCGCACAGTCCATGACTGCAGCGCCTTAGACCGCTTGGCTAATCCCGTGCAGCAGAAAATTACAAATATCCTTAAAACAAACATCTGCCATCTGTGCCTTGGCGTACATTATCCCCGTTATGGTACGTTATCTGTCCTATTTCTCGTGGTACTGCATCGTGTGTTGTACTGTCCTCTATTCTCTGTCTGTGTTCATGCTGGGTCTCTACCTCAATTCGGTCAATGTCTCGATCTGCCATTGCTAATCTTTCAAATTCCCTTATTTTCTGTTTTAAGAGCAATTCACCCACCCTACTTCGCGTCAACATGCGCTCACACTATCTCAAGCGTTTCATAAACTTTTTGTTCACATGACTTGACACTTATTATACTTAAGACTGACAATCCATTAACTTACTTGTTCGGTCAGAACCAACTTGTCAATGATGTATCCGCCACCTGTGCGCTTGCATTGGAGAGAAAACTTAATTCTAACAGTATTAAAATTCATAACTTAATTACGCTATTGTCTCTGCTAGAATGTCTCACTTTCTATTGAATCCTTTCTTACTATCACTGCAGCTACTGTTTTCGACTATTTATACCTTTCAGAAAAACTTTTTGTTACGAAAATTTTCAACAGGATATTTTTCTGACCTAGTTAGGCATGTGGTGGACTTTCAATCATGGTATTTTACCACCCTGGCAGGGTCGCCATTCTCTAACATTCTGCATGGTGTCTGTTTGTTCTAAGTCGTGTCTCCCTACCATTTTCGCGCAACGACGCTCTGAGCATGTTTTTTAGGGAATTGACTAGTTTGAACCTGCGACCTGTTGCTGGTAAGGAGACGTCAGGCCACACATGAGATATAGAGTTCAGAAGAGTTCAGTGAGACTAGCGATGATATAATAAAGATTTAAACATCAGCTCCACTGCACGCCCTGTAAAGGAATCTTAATACTAACTAAATTTAGTGGAAGGGGTTCAAGGCTTTCCTATTTTTAGTTAGCTGGTAAAATAACGTCGAAAAAGCAGTTAAGTTTACCATTGGAATTTTTATTCTACTCAAGAAACATTGTTTATAAATTGCGCTATTGATGAAAGGAAATATTTTGATACAGGATGATAAAAACCAACTGCATCCAACAAAAATGTGAACGAATATTCCCTGAATGGGTTTCCGAGTTCTACAGTGGATTGAAGGGTGACCTATGCCATATCACGTTGTATAATCTAGGTTTAAATTAAGTTTCATAAAAGAGAAAACTATCAAAATGGTCTACAGTGACCCTCAATTATCTTTAATTACTTATTTAACTTTTCGTAAATTATAGTGGCTGATGTGGCTTCTCAATAATTATATAACAGAAAAATCATTGCGTTTCAGATTTTAACTTCTAGTAGCAAATGTAAATACCATGAAGTTTAATTGATGTTCGACATTAGTATTATGCAAATAGGGGATGTAACAGATGAGAATTCTGCAGTTCTGAGTGATGCCTTATGCGCTCTTATGCGGCATCGCGTGCGTTCATTACCTTGTCGGTGGTTAGGCAGCGTCAGGGAGCGGCGGGCGGCGCAGCTCAACACATCTCGCCGTCTCGGAAGCCACTCACTCTCACTTCTCCTTACTACAATTTGCTGAAGTTGGTTTAAGAAAAGGTATCTGGCTGTGTTTTCAACTGACCAATCAGCATCTCCATTTTAACTTTAAGCTCCACCTACAGAAATTCTCTCTATTCAATGAGGAACGTTATACTTTTCGTGGTGGTGCAATGTTTTTAATGCTTGCAACGTAACAGAGAAGCGTATAGTTTCACGCTATAACTTGCAGCTGGTGTGGCCCTTTTAGTGTTATTGTTAGATCTATATTATTCTTCTGGGGGGCTCTATCTTTTAATATTGGCTGGGGGGTGGTCTTGGCGGTCGGCGGGCGATGTGGGTATCCTTTATCGTAGGGCCTTCTAGCTTACACGACTGTGCTTTCGGCTTCTGTTCTCGTTTCTCCCTTCGGAACTGCGTCTGTTTTACAGTGAGAAGGTATGACAAGCATTTAGGCGTTCTTGTGTGTCTGTGGTATTCCATTTGCTCACTCGTTGAACGCATTACTTTGGTTAATTTAATGTCAGGATTTATTTGGAGCTATGTGACATACCGCCGGATTTGCTATCATGTCAGGGTTTTCATGGAAGGTGTTGGATTTGCCTGACACTTACACATTCATTCATAGACAAAGAATTTTCGATCCCATCCATGTTGCAATTTTAAATATTATTCGACCACAATTGCAGCGAAAACTTTTCGTAATCTAACAGATTTAACCTGATGATGTGGCTTCTAAGCTACGAAATGGGCCGTTAAATAAATTATTTTAAGAGCTTCCAAGCGGTTGTTATTCAACACGAAAAATTACAGAGCTACCACTCTTCTTCCGTAGCACACGAAAGACGGCAGAAGAACATAAAATTAATTCTTGCATAATATTATAAGAGTATGAAGTTGTTATGGGCCTGCTTCACAAATTACACTTCATTTGCCCTAGACTTCATGAACAACGCTACTTAACAAGTGCTGTCGAGCAAGTGTGGCACCGTAATTGTCTTTCCCAGCATCCAAGTGTGATACCTATTCCAGCTGCAGATAATTCCCGCGGATAAAAATACTTCGGTTGACATAGTGTGACTAAACCATCGGCCAAAAGGAAATAATGTAGTTCCTGCTGATTAAGTTTCTCAACACATCTGTAAGTGACCCCGTATAAGCCTGCAGGCCGGAGTGGCCGAGCGGTTCTAGACGCTACAGTCTGGAACCGCGCGACCGCTACGGTCGCAGTTTTGAATCCTGCCTCGGGCATGGATGTGTGTGACGGCCTTAGTTTAGTTAGGTTTAAGTAGTTCTAAGTTCTAGGGGACTGATGAGCTCAGAAGTTAAGTCCCATAGTGCTCAGAGCCATTTTGTTGACCCCGTATATTCAAGCTGCAGTCTGTGCCGTACATAGCGCCCACTGTATCGCTGTAAATGGCCATACATTGCCTCATCGTTCGCTGCGCCAGCACGCTGCTCAAAACTGCAATTTAATGAGTTCTTTTATTACATGACCAAAACGCTGTTAGAGCGAAGAGTGAAGGGGATGTTATCATACTTGATGCGGTGACAGATTTCCAAAGGATACTCAGCCGTAGCACCGTTTTGGTACAGCGTAGGCTACAGCACTTCTTACACTCCCTCCGGCGTTGTTTCGCAGTACACGGGCGTCAATAGCGACTAGTAAAAATAAGTCTGTTTAGGAGGACGTTTGTCTTAGCCGACAAGGTGATACATAAGGGAAGGAATGCAAACTTTAGCGAACTTTTTTTACTGTTCCTAGACCAGTGATCTAGGGTAGATCAGCGTGTTCGGTCGGAGGGTTTGCAGTCCTCTGTAATAAAAAACTGAGTGAATGGATCAATAACGAACTTCAGCGGGTGTCGAACAAAGGCTACGAATACTAACAATCAAAATTAGATCAGCCAAAAAGAAAAGGGGGAGTGTCTTTGATTCTTAATCAGAACGTCTTTGGTCCTGGGTTCGAATCCCGCCGTTGCTAAAATTTTTATTAAAAATCAGCATTGGCCAACGGCTTTGTCAAAGAGGGTGGAGGAGCAGACGGAGGTTCAGGGCAATCTCTTGTCCTAGGGGTGGGAAATGACCCATAAAGGCGGAAGAATCAGCAATGATCAGCGGCATGAGGGTGCAGAAGGCAATGGAAACCACTGCATTAAAGACACGTAATGTGTATCCACAGGACATGTGGCCTGTAATTGAAGAAGTGCCATGATGATCTCTCCATTGGTAAAAGATCCTGAAATAGTCCCCCATTCGGATCTCCGGGAGGGGAATGTAAAAGGGTAGGTTACCATGAGAAAAAGTCTGAATGATCAACAGGATAACGTTCTACGAGAGGGGGCGTGTAATGTCAGAAGCTTCGACGTGGTAGGGAAGCTAGAAAATCTGAAAAGGGAAATTGAAAAGCCCGATCTAGATACAGTTGGAGTCAGTGAAGTGAAGTGGAAAGAAGACAAGGATTTCTGGTCGGATTAGTAGAGGGTAATATCAACAGCAGCAGAAAATGGTATAAAGGGAGTAGGATTCGTTATGAATAGCAACATAGGGCAGAGAGTGCGTTACTGTGAACAGTTGAGTGATAGGGTTGTTCTTACCAGAATCGACAATCAACCAACAAATACAACGACAGTTGAGGTATACAAGCCGACGTTGCAAGCTGAAGATGAAGAGATAGAGAAAGTGTACGTGGACATTGAAAGGATAATACAGTATGTAATGGAATGTGAAAATCTAATAGCCATGGGAGACTGGAATACAGTTGGAGGGAAAGGAGTAGAAGAAAAGATTACAGGAATATATGAGCTTGGGACCAGAAATGAGGAAAATGACTAATTGAGTTATTTAACAAGTTTCAGCTAGTAAAAGTGAATACTCTGTTCAAAATCACAAGAGGAGGAGTTATACTTGGAAAAGGCCAGGTAAAGAAAAAGATTTCAGTTAGACAGAGATGGTCAGACAGAGATTCCGAAACCAGATGCTGGATTGTAAGGCGTACCCAGGAGCAGATATAGACTCAGATCACAATATAGTAGTGATGAAGAGTAGGTTAAGGGGAGCCGGAACGATGAAATTGACTTAATTAACTTTTTTGTTTTTTTCATTATAAATTTATTTAGAGATTTCTGAATAAAACAAATCAAGTTTAACCCTTCTAAGGGAATACTAAATGTGTTTTTTATCGCTGCAAAGTTGACGCGCCGCGTAAACGGTTGTAGCGACTTGGCGTATCACCTCTGACGGCGCTGCTCGCTGGCTGCAAGCAGGGTATCTTTGCGGAATTAGACAGTGTTTTTTTCCAACGGCCTTATCTCTGTGACAAGTGAGTGTTCATATCGGTAAACATAAACACTATACCGTGTGTGGTGGCTTGTGAAGTTTGCTTTGTGTTGTTTAGCTGTTCAATTTTGCGTATTTGACGAATTTTGCTCTAACTGTTTTACGTATTCGGTTTGTGGATATCAGTATGCCCCGTTTCAGCAACCGAGTGTTTAAGAAAAGGCACAATGAGTGGAGGAAGAAATCTTTTGTTGTTTCGAAGAGAGTTGCTGCTCAGACTGCTTCACCGACTACTCCAAATGAATGTGATAGAACTTCTTCCAGCAAGAAACTTTATGACAGGAAAGAAAAATTTGAAAACTATGAAAGCGACAGTAATGATGTGAATGAAATGATTAACATTTCCTTGCTCTCTAATAATTTGAATCATAACGTATTATGCCAAGTTTGCAAAGAAAGAGGAATGGAACTGAAAATAAATTCACACATTGGTTTGGCACGTAAAATGTGCTGCTGAAGATTCGTTTTCTAATTCTAACAGTATTCCTCGTAGTGGTAATAGTGGAATGAAGGTGTGTGACATAAATGTTAGGCTAGTGTATGGCTTGCATTGCATTGCCAACGGCAGTGCTGCATGGACAATGTTACGTGGAATTATGAACTTGCCAAAACCACAAACCATGTTTGGATATCATAATGAATTGGTGGAATCTAGTGCTGGAGATATTGCTCAAGCAACAATAAAGAAAGCTGTTGAATAAGCTGTGACATATAATGGGAATTGTAGGTATTTAACTGTTGCTTTAGATGGATGATGGCAATGTAGAGGTCATAAATCTCTAAATGGAGTTGTGACAGCTACCAGTGGAGACAGTTGCAAAGTAATTGATGCTACTATTCTCTGAAAACATTGCAGATGTAAGGGCAATACCAAGGACGGAAGTTGTGAAGCAAATTTTCACGGCAAGAGTGGAGAGATGGAAGTAGAGGGACTGAAAACAATTTTTTCCAGATCACAGGAGTGGTATAATGTATGATACGCTAACCATCTAGGAGATGGTGATTGTAAGGGATACAAAGCTGTAGGGGAACTAGATGGAAGTAGAAGGACTGAAAGCAATTTTTTCAAGATCACAGGAGTGGTATAATGTACGATACACTGACCATCTAGGAGATGGTGATTCTAAGGGATATAAAGCTGTAGAGGAACTCAAACCTTATGGCATTAAAATACACATTAAAAAACAGGAGTGCATTGGACATGTGCAGAAGAGCATGGGGGCTCGCTTGCGCAAACGAAAGCAGACATTAGGATCCCAGAAGCTTAGTGATGGTATGACCCTTGGAGGAAGAGGAAGATTGACAGATGAAGCCATTGATAGATTGCAGAGGTATTATGGGTGTGCAATTAGGCAAAATACAAGAAGCATTGAGCAAATGAGGAGAGCAGTTTGGGCATTATTTTTTTATAATGCATCAACAAATGAGCACCCACAACACGCACTGTGCCCCACAGGTGATGACTCATGGTGTAACTACCAATTCGGAAAGGAATATGCTCCATAAAAACAGTTTGCCAAATGCTGTAATCGAGCGTGCGTTTTTTCAGGGCCACATTTGGCCTTCATGTCTTTTTTTATGGATGACAATGCGCGACAGCATCGAACAGTACATGAAGATGAGTTCTTGGAACGAGAGGATAATAAGCAAACGGGCTACACAAGATCTCCTTACCACCCTCGTTGCCAAGTTCAGAGTGTGTTGCAGACCACTCACCTCGTGACCACCCCTCTTAATAAGAACCATGTTCCGCCTAGTGTAAAGTCCAAGAGACCATCATAAATCGTGGCAACTTCACTATACTTGTTGTCCATCAATAAAAGTGACATATCTGTCCATCTTATGAGGTATTTCTTTCAGTTACCCTCTTTTCTATATTGTAGTACTTCTGTCTATGTATGGTCCAAGTTAATTAGAGCTTTGTTATTCGAAAGTGACACATCATGTAACAGTTACTTTCATCCTTAAGTTTTGCTCATCAGTGTATATGAAAAACTTAAGTGTGCAAGATTACCTATAAACAGGACTAAGAAGTCACAAAAGCTACGTGTTTATATATGACAGCGTGTCACAGACATGGCGTTATTATCACGTTAGAATGGTAGCACCAAATCATCCGTACTGACTTGAAATGTTGTCTTACAAGTACATTTGCTACGACGGCTAAAAGAGGAATAAAATGTTTTGAAATATAGCCTTTCTTAAACTGATGCTAGTGTTTCATAGTATGCCAATTTGATTATCAAGGCAGTGTAAAATGTTGAATGAGTTACTTCACGTCTTGCAATAAAAGACAAAACATAAATATACGTAAAATATAATTGCCTGTGTCATATTTGTCTCTATTTCATGTGTATAGATATAATCTGATGTCTTAATACGTGTCACGCTTCTAGTGTAGTAGTTGTGCATTTACGAAGAGGCTCGCTTACTGCTGACACTGGCTGAGGTGCAGTGTGGACTCGCCTCCGTGGGTCCCTGTGTCCCATGTCCCCTGCGCCGCAAACAGCACAACCTATAAAGTAGTGTGCTGCTGAGAGAGTATAAAGCCCACTCACTTACGAGCATCTTCATCGAGTAATCTGATGTTGGTTTCCTTGGTTTACCTACATATCCTTCAGGAAAGCACCGACATCTTTCCAGAGAAAATGACACATACAATTTCATGGCCCGTTGTTCTCTAATACCAAGAATGAAGTGGGAGAAAAAGGCTTGAAAATTTCCTTTAATGTTAGTATCACTTTTTTTCGTTGTGACATGCAAGAATATTTTTTTTTGGAAACCTCTTCAACATATTTTAAACTGAAAATAGAGATGTATAATACAGGGTATTTCACAATATTTTAACGATTTCAATTTTGAATAACACCCAAACTATTTCTGAAACAAAATTGAACATTTTTCTCAAGGTACGTCATTTACTGAAACTTACTTAAGAAATACTATATCAGATAAATGAGGACCATTTGCGACTACACAATACCCGAGGCGTTTCACGCAGATTTTGAACACATCTTTCGTAAGTGTTCGAGGAATCCTAGCAATCTAGCCGCAAGTTCGATCTTTTGGCTGTTGCAACTATATCGGTGTGTCTTTTCGGCACGTTTTTGTGAGGAACGACGAGGGCTCCCGTCCAAACTGCTACGCATACGTTCGATGATCTCTAGAGTTCGGGTGGTTATCCTAGTGCCCGTTGACTTTTGATTCGATGTGGCAGTTGCACGGAAGATTATTACCCATTTTTATATTTTTTCAATAGCAGGTAATGAGTAGAGCGGCTAAATCTTGGAATGCTTACGAAAGGCAATCTGCACGAGTACGACAGATTAGCACTCCACTGCGAACGCTTGAAGTTGCTTCGACCAGTACGACATGATTATTGACCCGTGTATAGGATGAAACTTGATTTATCGCATTACTAATACACGGTGCCACCGTCGCTCTATCTTGGTTACAGATGCGTTATTCACATTTTTGATCATCAAAACATTGTGAAACACTTTTTCTTTAAGTGCAAAATATCGTGCGAGAAAATCCCAAGCTGAGTTCCTCACTAGCAATGCTTCTAAATCCACGTTGATTTATTGTTAGACGCTTCTCTCTCCCAAGTAAATTTAGAAAATGCTTAAGGAGTCTGTAGGAAAACATCGTATGAATATTGGTCTCCAGTTTTGCAGGTCTGTTCTTTTAACCCATCTTGTATAGAGTGTTCAAAAAAAGTGTCGAATACTTTGAGAGATTGTATTACTCATTCAAAAAAGAAAAATAAGTCGTTTAAACATGGGTCCGGAAACGGACACTTGCAGAGATACCTGTGTGTATAGGAAGGGCTGCTCGACGCTTGGTTGCGGCTATTAGCACAGTCGTTTTATTGGCGCTCCGTAAAATGTGTCGACAAGGTATTACGATATCTTACTCACTGTACTCTACCAGCAAATAGGTGTTCTGCTGTCAGTTGTGGGGTTCGAGTCGCGATGTAGGCTACGTTAGTTTCTGTCGTATTTGTGTGCATTATAGTGCAATGGAGGCTACGTTAGTTTCTGTCGTATTTGTGTGCATTATTGTATAGTACTGTCAACGCTGGGTACCTATCATGGTGTTTCACTATCTTCCTAACGCGGATTCGCTTATGTGTTTACTGTTATTGCGCTGTTTGTACGTACAAATGGTGTAGTACATTTACTTTTTCTGTTAGCAATGGGAGACTATTACTCGACGAGTGAAATGACAAAGATGACTTTCTGCTACGGTTTAGCCCTTTCCCTATATTCTGAAAAATATCTGGTAAGCTGTTCAGCAGACTTTCCCAGCGACACAGGGACACAGGTACCCTTGCAGCTCGGAAGACTGAGAGTGGAACGTCCCGCGCAGGCCAAACGCCTGACATTGAGGACCGTGTGCTTCGTACGGTGGAAGAAACCACTGCGACCCGTGTGCCATGATTAGCTTCAGCAGAAGCCTTGCCTCTCTCTCTTGTCTGGAAAGGGGGGGGGGACTTCAAGAACAATTGCTGTTCCCATATGATCTACAGCACGTTCAGCCCTATGGCCATAGGTTCATCATGGCAACCAGTAATACAGTCAATGGCTGTTGCAAAAGTGTGAGGCACATCCACTGCTCACAACCAAACTTTTATTGACCGGTGAGGCAGGGTTACTAAGAGGTGGTGTTGTGATATTCCATGAGCAGCACCCGTGGGCAGATGTAAATCCCAAAGCAATTCAGGAAAGAGGTCATCAACACCGATTTTCAGCTAACGTATGGGCAGGCGTACTAGGGTATATACTAATAGCGCCATATGTGCTACCACAAAGATTAACTGGCGCGCATTATCTGGACTTTCCCGATAATGTACTGCCTACCTTGCTGGAGGTTGTATCATTGCAGCAAGAAATGCAAATGGGGTCCGTGCATGATGGCGAACCAGCACACTTTCACCACAATGTGCGAGAAAACCTGACGCAGATATTTCAGGAACGTTGGACATTCCAACCAACGATGTGCGGACACTACAGGGTCACCTTTTTAATGCATGCCAGCAGGTACAACGTCAACCTGGTAAACTTCAAAGAGTGCATAATTTTTTACTTCGTAGGGCAGAGGGGTGCACTGTCATGAATGGACACCACGTTGAGCACCTCCTGAAAACACGTGTTTATCGCAGACAACATGCATTTCCGGCCCCATGTTTATTAGACTTATTTTTCTTGTTTCAATAAGTACTACCGCCTCTCAAAGTATTCGTCACTGTCTTTTTGAACACTGTGTAGTCACTTGCTCTTCTTTTCTTGATAAAGAGATCAGGCTGTGCAGCACATTCTTCCTGAATACTTTTTCCTGTGCCTAACCTAATGCAGTATCACATTAAGTCAGTAGAAGAGGCGATTACAACAAGCAGAGTGTGACAATGGGTGAAATAGAAAGAGGCAAAATAATACAGCTAGGAAATATTGACAGAGTTTGTGTGAAGAGAAGGTTCACAGGAAGCTTAATGGGGCAGATTCCTTAGTAATTATATAAGTAGGGGGAAGAACGTTCATGGCTAAACAAACCGCAAGAGTAATGAAAGAAGAAATACAAAGGAACTTCAAGAGCGAAACTGTATTGTCAGGAATCTACGGTATATTACGAAATAAACTTACTGCACATCATTGGGGACGAGTTACGTGAAGTGTTTGAAAAAAAGTAAAAGGAAAGACAACCTCTTTTCTCGAAATGTGTACACCAGAACTGCGACGGTCACTAATACGATTTTTCATATCTCAAGATCTAATATCACCGTAATATTCGATAACGTTTAAAAGGTATGTGCAAAATCTTGTACCTGTGACCGTGGTTTGAAAATTTTAGCTCAGCCACAGAAATTTCCACTGATATTCATTGTTACAAACGACTGGCTGTAGTCGCAACCGACTTCCTAAAACTGATTGTTGATGGGTTCCAAAACATGTTATCAGATCTCTTTTGTCAAACAATAATGTTTTTCTACGGAAAATAATAGTCTCATAACACTGCGATGAACAGCGGCCTCACCATTGTGAGCCTGTATGCAGCTTTCAAACGATTAGGTAGTATTAACGGTGCAGGGGGAAACTCAAACCTCAGTTCTTTGTGACTGTTGAAGACGACAACATGGGGTGAAACTTGAATACTACTTTAACAACAAGCTTCCACATACTTTGAAATTTACGGTAAGATGTAAATCCGTGGGTGGTTTCTGAAAATGAGTAATATAGGTGCCAAATTGCAGCCATATTCACACACTCTGAAAGCGACAGAGACGATCGAAAAATTTTGTTGGGAGCTATTATGACACCTGTCTTACTTTCACTATCTCGCAGTGTCTGTTCTTACCCCTACTGACTTTACAGAGAGTTATTATGAGGCACCAAGTTTGACGACAACAACATAGACAAGTTGTTCATAAGCAACAGAAATCAAGGTGAAGAGTTCATCAAGATTAAAACTGGATTCGTTATAGAGATACGGCATAAATGTTTTTGACTGTCGTTGGGACTATACCGAAAAATCTTACTTTCACGAATAACGTTTCTTGCAACAAAAAACGGGTATGATGTCCCAAATACGTTAAATGCCGGCGGGACAAGCTACTATAGCACAAAAAATGCAAATATATTCCTGTTTATTTAAAAGATCCTAACTGTTTCCCCATTCTCATCACCTTCAGAAATTTTTTGCCAAACGTTTTGAATTGCGAACATATTAGTGCCTTTTTTAACATGCAACTCATTTCAAGCTCCCTCAGGCTCCCTTAACTGAACTCACTTATTCCCTCTATTCTATCGCTGCAAGTCACTCATACCCACCCACTCCAAGTTGGTCCTTTCCACTCACTCATTCTGTTGACTCCTTCTCATTATCTCTCTGTGTATCTCTCTCTTTGTCTCCTTTGTCACAACCACAGTCCGTTTCCTCGTAGTGACACTGTCTCTTTCTTGTTCTGTACTACCGCTTATATAACATTCCTTCCTTATTAATGTTGCTGTCACAACTCACTATCTCTCACTTCCTCGTCGTCTTTGTTTTTGTATTCCAAGTTCCAAAGAAGTATATTAGACTTGTAGAAGTGAGTTTGAAAAACACAAAAGGTAGAGTACGCGTGGGGAAATTGGAGTCAGAAGAATTTGTAATGAAGAACGGACTTAAGCAGGGAGATTCCCTGTCTCTGCTACTTTTTAATGATGACTCAATCATTGGGGAAAAGTACTTAGCAACACTGGAGAAACTGCCGCTTGCAATTAACGCGAAAAGTCAGGGAAAACTGCGGTAAGAATTGCAACTGCTTCATGATAGCACACGTACCCCTATCGCGAATGTCGTAACGCAGAAGGTACGCCAACTCTTGTAGGTGACGCTCTAGCACACACCCTATAGTTGAGATCTCACCCCATGCCATTATCACCTATCCAGTCCTTTAAAAAATCGCCTGAAGGGTCGAGCTTCCTGTCGGACGAGGATTGCAGCAGGCGATTACGCATCTCTCCCCGCAGCAAGACACGGTGTTCTACGAAACGAGTATCTTCAAACTGGTGGGTAGGTGGGATGATTGCCTCAATGCTTATGGCGATTTCACGTGATTGGCAAATGAATTTTGGACTGTACTGTCTTCGAAGGGAAAATTTGTATTCTCCCCTGTTATTCCTTCTCTTGCTTAAGGTGTCTTTGCATTTACTTCCTTCTACCTTTCTTTGTTTGCCGATGTTCAGTGATTTCTCTTCTTAGAGATGTCCACTTCTCTTTAACTAAATTGCTACTTTGGTATTCCCTATCGCAGTAACCATATCTTTAGCGAACTTGAAACGTGTTTCATCATTTCACAGTACTTAAGTATCCCACTTTCTTCCACACTGGTTCTTCTAAACTTCACTCTATTCTTCAACAGCACCAAATTGTGATCTTAGTCTGTATCTACTTTTGGAGTCTTTGTCTGACCATGATGTAATCCAACTGAAATCATCTCGTATCTCTAGGCTCTTTCCAAGAATATCTTCTCCTCTTTTGATTATTGCACAGTGTAAAAATGGCTCTGAGCACTATGGGACTTAACTTCTGAAGTCATCAATCCTCTAGAACTTAGAACTACTTATGGCTAACTAACCAAAGGACATCACACACACCCATGTCCGAGGCAGGATTCGAACCTGCGACTGTAGCTGTCGCGCGGTTCCAGACTGTAGCTACTAGAACCGCTCGGCCACTCCGGCCGGCTATTGCACACTGTACTTCCTATTAGTAACTGAAATCTATAGCAGAACTGAATTAGTATTTATCGTCTGTCATTCCTACTACAAAGCCCATATTCTCGCGATAATCTTTCTTCTGTTCTTCCCCTAACCGCATTCCAAACGTCCATTATTAACAGCTGTTCATCGCCCTATACATACTAAATTACCTGTTTAATATCCTCTTACACTTTATCACATCTTCTTCTTGAGAATTTGTTATGTACCGGGCGATCAAAAAGTCAGTAAAATTTTAAAACTGAATAAACCACGGAATAATGTTGATAGAGAGGTACAAATTGACACACATGCTTGGAATGACATGGGGTTTGATTAGAACCGAAAAATTACAAAAGTTCAAAAAATGTCCGACAGATGGCGCTTCATCTGATCAGAATAGCAATAATTAGCATAACAAAGTAAGACAAAGCAAAGATGATGTTCTTTACAGGAAATGCTCAATATGTCCACCATCATTCCTCACCAATAGCTGTAGTCGAGGAATAATGTTGTGAACATAACTGCAAAGCATGTCCGGAGTTATGGTGAGGCGTTGGCGTCTGAAGTTGTCTTTCAGCATCCCTAGAGATATCGGTCGATCACGATACACTTGCGACTTCAGGTAACACAGAAGCCAATTGTCGCACGGACTGAGGTCTGGGGACTTGGGAGGCCAAGCATGACGAAAGTGGCCGCTGAGCACACGATCATCGTCAAACGACGCGCGTAAGAGATCTTTCACGCGTCTAGCAATATGGGGTGATTCTAATAAAACCCCCTGTCATTCCAAGCATGTGTGTCAATTTTTACCTCTCTATCTACGTTATTCCGTGGTTGTTTAAGTTTTCAAATTTATACTGACTTTTTGATCACCCGGTATATCATAACTGTTAACCGAACAGTTCACAGTGACTCACCCTCTGCCCTAACTTCCCATTCATAACGAGTCCTACTCCTGTGATACCATTTTCTGCCGCTGTTGGTACGATCCTACATTGATATAACCAGAAATGGTTACCTTCTTACCATTTCACTTCACTGATCACCGCTATATCTAGCTTACCTATACCTTTCAATCTTCTGAAATTAGCCAATAAAATAGGCAGAATTTTAATGCATAGATTAAGATCTCGTGCGCACACTCCAGCCGCCACATGAATGGTCACAAGATATTATCTTGAGGAGACAGAAAAAAACTTGGTAAACATGTTTAGATAACGGTTGCTTCTGAGCAACTCCGTGGGAACAGGCTTTCATCGTCATGAAGAAACTAAATCTGATAATCCATTTCCGCGAAAACAAGTTAGGTAATACTTTATACATTGTCAAATCAGTTTCACCCGAAAAAAATACTTAATAGAAGGAAATTTAAAATTTCAATTACACAATTTGTGGACTTTTTTAAAATAATGTATTCATTGATCGCAAAATCTGTTTGAGATATGTGAATTTGTAGCTGAAACGAAAAGGTCTCAAAGATTAGAAGAAAAGCAGCTAATAATAAAAACTGCAGATATCATTGTAGATAAAACTTCCACCAGCCATACATTTTGATGCGTGTTTTTTTTTGCCGCAGGCAGTTTCGGGTGTGAGCTCGTTGACAGACGGCAGCGAGTATTCCTTCTTCTAATTTCACATTATGTTGATCCTGCAAATATAACAAAATATTAATGAATTTCTTGTTAGAAAAGGTTTTACGTTATATACAAGGTCTTTACAATTTTAATGACTTCAGAAAATGTTTTCTTTTATGCATTACAGCATAGGGTTATCTTTGCATGAGCAAAACTGCGCTCTCTGTCGTCAGTACACGCTTCGGGGGCGTTGCCTACACAAAGTCGCTACGACTCTTGTAGTTTCTTCACCAGTAGTATGCATGATTAATAATGATGTTTCCTGATTACAACAACGCATCAAGTCAATTCGATTTTACCACTCTAGAGACCATCTACCTCGAGTGTCGACAGTACAATGTGGTAGGCTGGGGCTTAAGGGGGTAGGGAATCCTAGTCTTCAGTGGCCCTCAGTATACATTCAGGGAACAGTACACAGAGCATGCAGCTATTTCTTGAAAGTGAGGGGCTGTATTCCCTGCAGCAGGACAATTCCCATACTTTACTTCTCGTGCAACTAGCCGAACTGTTCCTTGAGTGTTTCAGTGTTTCGCGATGGTTGCATCGGATACTGTTGTCAAACCTGCACAATATTTCAGTGAGACAGCTGCTCGTCGTCTTCAGGTGCTTTCTGACGTGTAGCTGCAGTGGCTCGCCAATATATGCACTGGCTCGCTATAATAGCGCAGTCACTAAGGGCTGGGGCTACAGCGTTACCGAAGACGAACAGGAGAGGACATCGACGTCCAATGCCCCCTACCGGAGAAACTGGAAACAGTCTTCGAATACGCGACGCAGGAAAGCGCGGCGGCAAATCACGGCCAGGCGCTTGCGCGGATTGTTTGTTGGTGCCCAGTTTAAAAGTCCTGACTTCGATTCCCTGTCTGTATTGTCTCGCTGGAATCGTACGTGTGGGGCCAACGATGCCAAAATACCACTAATACTGCTTCCCATGATGTCGCCGCGCGGGATTAGCCGAGCGGTCTAGGCGCTGCAGTCAAGGACTGTGCGGCTGATCCCGGCGGAGGTTCGAGTCCTCCATCGGGCATGTGTGTGTGTGTGTGTGTTTGTCCTTAAGATAATTTAGGTTAAGTAGTGTGTAAGCTTAGGGACTGATGACCTTAGCAGTTAAGTCCCATAATATTTCACACACAGTTGAACAGTCCCATGGTTCAAATGGCTCTGAGCGCTATGCGACTTAACTTCTGAGGTCATCAGTCGCCTAGAACTTAGAACTAATTAAACCTAACTAACCTAATGACATCACACACATTAATGCCCGAAGCAGGATTCGAACCTGCGACCGTAGCGGTCACTCGGTTCCAGATTGTAGTGCCTAGAACCGCACGGCCACTCCGGCCAGCACAGTCCCATGCCGTCCTAAGTTGAAATACCGAGACTCTATTAATCAGAACGTTACTTACACGTATTTCGACTGCTTCTTTAATGAAGGGATCTCTGTACGCGGAGGCGGACGAAACGATCTTTCCCTCTCAGTAGTTCATGATATGTTCCATGTCGAGAAAGTGTTCAGCAAGGTCAGACTATTATGGCTGACCTCACCTGGTGTGACGTCTGTGTTCAGCGGATTTATCAGAGCGACACGTCTGGCCATTGTATGATTACCGACACTGGCTCGGGGTTTTATACGTACTTGGTCTCCACAATTCTGTGTTGTCTTCAAGCATCGTTTGCCTTCGCGCAGTTGGGCACGTGACACATTTTATTTTATATTTCTTCCGCTGTCTACCTATCGTAAAGGACACGCCACCAACATAGGTTACAAAAAACCATCATCCTAAAGTTGTCCGTTGCTTGTGGCTGTTCTTCATTTTTAGGGCGAGAAGGTCGAAATGCATTTTGAAGCTGCTTATCAGAGTACCCGTTTTGTACAAACACAACGTGAAAATTGTTAAGATCTGCTGATAATCTTCCTGGATGTAAAACTAGATCTACGAGCAAGAGTCTGTAGCACACGACTGCCATGGGATTGGCGATGGCAGTTCATAGCCCGTAGATATAGGTTGGAAGGAAATAAGGTTGCTGCCCTATGTGGCCATACTACAGAGGTGTCGTCCACATAATTCCAGTCATTAGGTTTAAAAATCGCCTACTGAATTGCTTAATAGCTTTGGATTGAATTGCCGGATTCAAAATATGTAAGGAGCCTCTAAAGTCTCTACATTGGACCCAAAACTGTAAGAGATGTACTTTAGTATATTATGAATTCTTATTGCCATTTTCACGGGTCTGCACCGGATAGGCTTGTTACTGTGGATTTGACGACGTTAGCGGTAGAGGATGCCCGCATGCTGTTCGTGCCTTCCCCTCTACGACGGAATTCGTGCCCCTCTTGTGCGTCTAGTGTTTTCCCATGTTTAAGTGTGAGGACGTTTTTGAAATGTTTGAGAATCGTATAACTGCGTTGTGAGAATTAGCCCGGTATTCCTGCAGTTAGTTGTCAGAGTCCACCTGAAGAATCGCGTCCATGGTGGCCGGCACATCGGACCTTGTCGTTGGTCTGCCGGGCGGTTTCGGTCCCGAACCGGCTCACGTCCCCAAAACCCTGAAGTGGGGTGCTAGCACTCGAAGCTACCGGAGTGGGTGTGTGTTGTGTGAAGGAAATCTAAAGATTCGTTATTTAGTGCACTAAAGTGAGTACTCACTGATGTTTAAGAGTACAAAAGTTTCAGCAAATTTGTTGGATTATTCCAGAAAAACGTGTGTGACCCCATGGATTCTCTTTTCTGTCACCAATTACTAGAATAACTTGATATCTCCACGGATGAAACACATTCGAATATTATCTTTATTTACAGGAGAAAACTATTTACGTTCCATAGCTTTGATGTATCCATAGCTTTGGCGATGTCTTCATTAAGTCTGGAAGAATGGTTACAGCGCACAAACCCCCAAAGCATATGCACAAAAAATTGGCTTGAGAATGTAGCAAAATCACTAGTGTGTTCACTTTTGGATTCATACATGACAAACATAAACAAGTCGTTTTGCATGGCGTTATACATCGGACTGAGAGAATAGACCGTGCTCGTAAGTTATTAGTCTCGTATTAGGGGAAGTGGGGTTAGTACCACTGTCTGACCTTCAGCAAGGCGCTGTTTTGATGCAGGAGAAGTCGGTGATCCTTTTTTTTATTAGCTTATGAACAAAATATTGTAGTTTTTTGTAACTGTTATGACAGGTTTCAGGCAAATTAGGCCTACCTCAGATATAACACTTGAATCAAGAGAAACAAAATCAATGCTTATTCCGATTTTTCTAATCTATTTATGAAAATACACTGGTGTGCGAAACTTAAGGAAGATAGTAAATTTGACATGATGTGTCACTGCGAAGTAACATAGTTCGATGAAACTCTTACCAGACTTAGAAAGAACTGTTACAGTACAGTATGGTACAGTGTACTATACTCGTTAAATGGAACAGAAATGACACTTTTGTTCAGACTGTAATTACAGTGAAGTTACCACGATTAATGATGGTACCTTGGACGTTAAAAAAGGCGGTACATGGTTCCTAATAGGGTGCGTGTTTACCAAGGTAGGCAATGCATTTCCCGCAGCGTTCATCCAGTCTAGCCACAACGTAGGTAACGAGTTCTTGTGATAGGGTGTTCCATTCCTCTACCAGCGCGAATGGCAACGGCTGGATGTTCGTTGGTGCATTTGTACGTGCTGCAGTGTCCCCCTAAGCATCCCGTAAGTGCTCGACTGGATTTAAGTCGGGAGAACGGGCCGATCAGCCCATTCGCCGAACATTTTGTATGTCCATCCTTCTGACTGGAGGTCTTAGGGACCGTGGTCGTTCACTACACCCGTCCTTCTTGTTTATTTTGTGGCTACCAGTTTAAAAGATTCAGTGCGACATCTACAGGCCACAGTTGATGCTGGTTTGCGCAGACCATATGTAACTCAAATGATCAACTGTCGGTTGCAGATAGTTCGCGTAAACAAGTTATGTCGGCCACTGATGCAGCGTTTATGTAGATCATGATAACCCCTTCAGCATCAACTGCAACCTGAAGATGGCGCACTAAGTCGCTGAAACTGGAGCTACACAATAAGATCATAAAGACGGCTGTAGTCGTTTCATTTACATTCGCCGAATGTCCTCTCTTCCAATACCTCTTCGACCTGCACAGTTCGATGCCGTTGTGCATTGAAGTCCGAGCCATACGCTCCAATGGAAATACGCACACAGGGAAAGAGCACAGAGTCATAATAACGACCGGTGGGTGTGCTGTGTTTCATGATATGGAGATCAGTACGCCTGTGCAACATTATACCTTCACATACCGTAACATCTTGACCGTGAACATGATCACGTTCCATAATGCTGGATAATTTTTATTTATTTATTTATTTATTTTATTTTACTTTTTTTTTTTTTTTTTTTTTTTTTTGCACGACCGCATGGACGAGCGCAGGTTAAGGAGCTCTTGGAGCGAGAGGATATTGGTCGAACGGACCACAACAACTCCTTAACTTCTTCGTGGCCAACATCGGAGCACGTTAGAGGCCATGCACTATCGTCCGTTGCGACCACAGCTCCTATTGAGAATCATGTTCCGCCTTTTGTAATGTCCTAAAGGCCTTCATAAATAAAGGCAACTTCACTGTAGTAATTGTGCGTCAATAAAAATCTCATTTCTCTTCATCTCATTACGTATTTCTTTCAGTTACCTTCCTTACTATATTGTAGTAGTTTTGTCTATGTATGGTCCAAGATACTTACAAGGGAACCTCCCCATCGCACCCCCCTCAGATTTAGTTATAAGTTGGCACAATGGACAGGCCTTGAAAAACTGAACGAAGATCAATCGAGAAAACAGGAAGAAGTTGTGTGGAACTGTGAAAAAGATAAGCAAAATATAGAAACTGAGTCGTCCATGTGAAACATAGTTAACATCAAGGAGAGCGTAAGCTGAGTATCGCCGTGGTCCCGTGGTTAGCGTGAGCAGCTACGGAGCGAGAGGTCTTCCCTCGACTGAAAATATAATTTCTTTATTTTCGCGAAGTTATGATCTGTCCGTTCGTTCATTGACGTCACTGTTCACTGTAATAAGTTTAGTGTCTGTATTTTGCGACCGCACCCCAAAATCGTGCGATTAGTAGACGAAAGGACGTGCCTCTCCAATGGGAACCGAAAATATTTGATCGCAATGTCATAGGTCAACCGATTCCTCCACAGAAAAACACGTCTGATATATTCTATACTACACTGGTGACGGCATGTACGTCACATGACAGGAATTTGTTGTCGACCCACCTAACTTGTACACTTGGCGAATGGGTAAAAAGATTGTTCTACCTTGCCCGATTTAGGTTTTCTTGTGAATGTGATAGTGACTCCCAAAAAACTGATGAAAACATAATAGTTTGTCACATAAACTGAAAATAAGGAATTAAACTTTTCACTCGAGGGAAGACTTGAACCAAGGACCTCTCGTACCGCAGCTGCTCACGCTAACCACGGAACCACGACGTCTTGGTGTTAGTATTATCCTTGATGTTGCCTATCCTCCGCATGGTCTACTCAGTTTAAATATTTTGCTAATTTTTACATAGTTCCACACAACTTCTTCCTGTTTTCTCGATTGATGACTGTTCAGTTTTTCAAGGCCTATCCACTGTGCCTACTTATAACTAAATCTGAGGGGGGTGCGATGGGGAGGTTCCCTTGTTAGAGCTATGTTACTCGACAGTGACACATCATACGAAAGTTACTTTCGACCTTAAGTTTTGCGTGCCAATGTATATGAAAAAGACAAAAATATAAAGGTTACCTATAAACAGGACTAGGTCAGAAAACTCAAAAAGCTACGAGCTTATATATACGAGTGTATAACACACGGTGTTATTATCGGGTTAGAATAGTAGCACAAAATCATACGTACTGACCCGTGCTATTGTCTTACAAGTACATTTATTACAAAGGCTAAAACACGAATAAAATGTTATGAAGTACAGTCTTTCTTAAACTGATACTACTGTTTCATAGCATGGGAATTTGATTATCAAGAGAGTCTAAAATGTTAAAGGAGTTGCTTCGTTAGGTTATGATAAAGTGATTCTGACTTCATGCAATGAAAGACAAAACATTAAGCTACGTAAAATGTAAGTGCTTGTGTCATAGTCGTCACTATAACATGTGTATAAATGTAGGCTGATGTCTTAATAAATGTCTCGTTTCTAGTGTACTAGTTGTATACTCCCGAAGGGGCCAGCTTGCTGCTGACTCTGGCTGCGATGTAGCGCAGAGTCGCCTCCGTGGGACCCCTGTGTTCCACGTGGTTCACCGCGCCGCAAACAGATCGACCCTCAAATTAGTGTGCTGCAGATGAAGTATAAGTCTCGCTGATTTAGCAGCGCGTTCATCGATTGATCAGATGTGGGTTTCCTTGGTGTCCCTACAAATCACTCAGGAGAACATCAACATCTTTTTAGAGAAAACGACGCATCCAATTACATGGCCCGTCGTCCCCCACTCCAAAGCTTAAGTCGGAAAAATCTTGAAAACTTCTTTTAACTTTGGGGTTTACTCTTTTTCGAAAAGAGTAGCAAGAATTTTCTTTTGGAAAGCACTTCATCATATTCTAAACTAAAAACCAAGGTGTGTAAGACAGGTTGTTTCACATTGTTTGGACGATTTCCAATTTGAATAACACACTAACTAATCGTGAAACGAGATTGAACATTTTAGGCAGGATACATCATTTATTCAGATTTACGTATTACATTGACTTAATGATGACCATTTGTGGTTGCACAACACTCGAGCCGTTTCACCTAGTTATTGAACACATCTTTCAAAACTACTCGTGTAATTCTGGCAATTTAACCGTGAATTCGATCTTTTAACTGTTTCAAGCTTCTCGGTCTGGTCGTTTCGGCACATTTTCGTAAGGAACGACGAGAGTTTGCGTGTAAACTGCTAAGCACACGTTCGAAATTCACGGTTTTCCGAGGGCCGGTTGACTTTCGATTCGATGCACTGGCAGTTTCACGGAGGTTTCTTACCAATTTCAATGTTGTTTCACTAGCAGGAACTGGATAAAGCGGCTACATCTAGGAATTCTTACGAAAGGCACGCTGAACGCGCACGACACATTCGCCGTAGTGAAAATAGCACTCGACTGCGAACGCGCAATGTTGCTTCGACCAGTACGAGGCGATTACTGACCTGTATTTGGGGTGAAACTTGATTCTCTCCACTACTAATAGACGGTGCCACCGTCGCTCTATCGTGTTTGTAGCTTGTGTTTCTCAAATTTTAAATCATCAAAACATTCTGAAATACCCTGTATTTTTTCGGACGTTTCAACATTTGAAATTATCACTAACTGGCAATGCATTAAGTAGTTCAGTGACCACTCTCGTGTCGAGCGTCTCCAGCGACCTAGACGTCGACGGAACGCTAAACCCTGAACTTCCTTCCTTCCTTCTGGTATCGAGACATGTTATTTCCTTAGACACTCTGACACAAGTAATTAACTGAAAAATTTGTTTGTTTGTTCGTGATGTCTCGGTGCTCTATACACATTAGAATTTTAGGTATTAAAAATCTACATTGCTTAAGAAATTTCTAATCATCGCTAAAATCTTGGATAATTACCTTTTGATTGATTTCCTGTAAACAGAATATCACGAAACCACACTAATCTGTTCTCTGACCTTAAATATCAGCTCATATCTCAAAGAATTCGCAGTTATCAATGGGCAGTGATGTTGCAACACTAAAATGGACATTTTGTAACCACACTGATCTGTACTCTGACCTTAAATAACAGGTCATTTCTCAATCAATACGCAGTTATCAATGGGCAGTGATGTTGCAACACTAAAATTAACTTTTTGTATAAATAGAGACCAAGGGAGTCCCCAAGTTACTCTTGCCGGCAAAGAAAGCGACGATGCGGGCCTTGTGGACCTTCCTGGCAGTCTTGGGTGCGGCCAGCGCGCAATGGGACCCCAACGTGGCGAACGGCCGCAGTGCCATGGTCCACCTGTTCGAGTGGAAGTGGAATGACATCGCCGCCGAGTGCGAGCGCTTCCTCGCGCCCAAAGGCTACGCCGGTGTGCAGGTAACGAAAACCTTACTTTTCATTATGAAGAATACCTAATTAATTACACTCCACGCCAGGTACCTCCTCCTAAAATGGAATAACCAGGACCAGATGTTCTAATAACTCCAGCTACTATTTCTTTCACCCTCCTCATCCTTTGCTTTCGGTCTGACGTTTGCAACTGCCAGTATTATAGCTACTGCCGTATTATTAAAAAAAGTTTATAGTATTTTAAGCTAAGCCGGCATCTGTATCGCAGTCTTAATAAAAATCCATTCCAAGGTTCAGTATATAATTCTTCACAAGTTCAAATATGGTTCAAATGGCTCTGAGTACTATGGGACTTAACATCTGAGGTCATCAGTCCCCTAGAAGTTAGAACTACTTAAAACTAACTAACCCAAGGACATCACACACATCCATGCCCGAGGGAGGATTCGAACCTGCGACCGTTGCAGTCGCACGGTTCCAGACTGAAGCGCCTAGAACCGCTTCTTCGCAAGTGCTGGTGCCACTGTTACTGCCTGCTGGTTTGTCAACGCGACCATTTCTACGTATCATTGAAAATAATCTATGATTGAGAGTACATATTTATCCATTGCAGGTGTTTTATTGGATGGACCTATAATATCAGTACCCAGAAATTCGAATGGTGCTAATGCTGTAGGTAACCTCTGCAGTGATACTCTGGTTCGACACAAATCCACTCTCTGTGCGCACTGTAAGCAATTCCGCACACAAAAGTTTATGTCCATCTGTTTATTCCTACACCAATATCTGCCTGCTACTCTTCTGTTGGTAGATCTGCAACCTCCATGGCTCGCTAATATGTGATCATAAGCTTCTTGTAACACTGTTCCTTAGCAACTCTGGTAACACTAATGACAGTCGCAACCTGTCTTCTCCGCACAGTATCCCAACCTGGTTAAAACAGTTCTTACATTCGTCATCCGCTCTCAGTGCAATCTGCCATTTCTTGCGCTCATTGCCCCCAATATGTAATACTGCTAGTTTTCTACTTAAGCATCCGCATTTTCTAGCCTCTTCCCAGCTTTACGTGTCACTTCGAAATCAAACTCACTTAGTCTTAACTCACTTAGATCTTTTAACCCCAACAACCATTTTAATGCCCCATAATCTGTTGGTACTCTAAACTTTGTGCTTTACATATAACATTTGAAATATGTGTTTCCATAAAAACGGCTTAAAATCTCTTTCTCAATTGTGAAATAATTTCTTTCTGCAGAGGTTAGTTCTCTCGATGTGTAAGCTAACGCATGTTCTACTCCTTCTACCTCTTATGACAACATACAGCGAAGTGCAGGATTTGAAGCATGACACGATAAAACAAATTCTCTATTAAAATCCGGAAATACCAATATCAGACTGTACGTTAAAGCTTTTGTAGCTCTTCAAAAGCATGCTGACACTCTTCTGACCACATGAATTTAGTACCCTCCTTTAACAACCGTGTCAATCGTCTGGCAATATCCGCAAATACTTTTAAGAACCGGCGGAAATAGTTCGCGGTGCCTATGAGCAATTGCAACTCCTTTACAGTTTCTGGTACAGAAGATTCACGTACAGCTATAATTAATCTTTGGTTTGTCTTTACCCCTTCTTTACTTATGACCTACGTATGCTACGTCTTGCGTCACAAAATTTCACTTTTCTGTACTCAATGTTAACTTCGCTGCTTTTATCCATAGGAATACCCTTAATCGCTGCATATACTGTTCCATGTCACTCCCGCAGACGACTATGTCATTGAGAGGCACTAAGCATTGCCGTGGTTTTAAACCTCTGCTTAATCCACGCAACAATCTCTGAAAAGTTGCAGGAGCTTTTCTTAATCCAAATGGCGTTCTTCTGAATTGTTAATGTCCTCTGGGTGCCGAAAACACTGTTTTGTATCGATCCCGCAGTGCAGCCTCTATCTCACGATAACCGTTCTTCAAGTCCATTGTTGAAAAATATTTGCATTGCCCTAAATGGTCCAAGGTCTCTGTGATCTTTGGAAAAGGGTAGGCGTTTCTGAATTTAGATATATGTAATTACAACAAAACCTGTATTTTCGTGTTCCATCCATTGATTTTTTTGGCACAACGACTATTCCAACCCAACAGTTATTCCACCTTTCAGCTGTTGATCGATAAATTCCTCCAAACTTGGTTGTAAGAACCTAGGTATTCTGTATGATTTTCGGTAGACTGGTGATTCATTTCCAATTGGTATGCAATGCTATGTAATACGCATAGCTGGTAATGTCCGTTTTTGAAAAAATATATCTTTAAATTCCAAAAGTAATTTTTCCATCCGTTCCCTATTACTTCCCTCTGGGTGCTTCACTTTTCTACATAACGCAATTTCAGTGGCGTCCGGTGACTGTACATCGCTGACACGATTCATGTCCCATTGCTTTTCTTCCAAATTCAAATGGCTCTAAGCACTATGGGACTTAACATCTGAGGTCATCAGTCCCCAAGACATAGAACTACTTAAACCTAACTAACATAAGGACATCACACGCATCCATGCCCTAGGCAGGATTCGAACCTGCGACGGCAGCAGCAGCACGGTTTCGAACTGAAGAGCCTAGAACCGCTAGGCCACAACGGCCAGTGGTTTTCAGCGTATACATTTTTTTGCGATTAACAACCCTTTTGTTAATCTTACGCCCTCTGCACTAAAATAGTCTATAAAAACAGCTACCTTCTTTTCAGCCTGTATTTCTTATATACATACAGTACCTTTCATAACTAAGCAACCCACCTAATGTAACACTTCATTTTCTTCTAACGCTTCCACCATACACAAAATTTCTACTGGCAAGCTAGACTCAACACTGAAACAAAGTGATTTCTCAGTATACTGAAGCACACAACTGTGTGAATCAAGTCTTAGTGTGATTGTTCGTGGTTTAATCACACCATCTTTTGTATTGCCTAATCATAGGCCCCTGACGAATACATGTATAACATTTTACTGGAATTGATTCCGTACATCGTGCTGAGTGGCCCTCAAGGTTACACTGTGAACATCTAACAGGCACTCACCAAATGTGACTTCCATTACCTCTGAAACTATACAAATCAAGAGGTTCTTTACTAGCAATAAAATCTATTTTAGAAAAAGCTCAACTGTCAAATATTTTCTCCATACGAAAAATTTTTTGTATTCACTGTACCAAAGCCTGTAGCGCTGTAGATTCAGACACTGCTCCAAGAAGGCGACGTCAATGACCCGGCACCGGACTTAGATGGCCCATGGATTGTCACCCATGAGAGTGAAATGAGACATCAGGATCACAGTAAATTTTGTTAATTAACTTCTTTATTCTGGCCCTCAGCTGTAGTACATCAGGAAAAGCCTGGTGGAGGTGTCCAGGTGCCCCTCATGCGAAATAAAAGGCGTCCATCATTGCTGACACCAGAAACAGCAGAACCCAGCGTGGTGTCACTCAAATCTGCTGTTAGTTATGTCCCCAGCTGCAACCGTGACGACACCGTGGCAACACAGATGGCGGTACCCTGGAGGCAGCCGTGACCTCCCTCCAGCAAGCCAGCAACTCTCTGCTTCTGTGGTGACGGCTCTCGTGACTCACGGCAGGCTGCCCCACTCCGTGGTCGAACAGCAGATCCCTTAATGCATCCCAGGATGTCGCTCCAGGTGTTACAGGCTTATGGTGTATGCTGTCATACTGAGACGAGAATATGTTAGTACATGAATAGCTGAGTACTTATATGTTCCAGCCTATTTCGTTTAGGGCTTTTGGCATGTACACCGAACACGTCCACGGTGGCAGGTAAGGATAGGCTTCTGTCCTTCCACTAGCATATTGCAGCATTGGCTGTTTCTATGCAGCACCCAGCTGGCTCTGTTTGGCAACGCCTGTGAGATGTGTCTGGCTTCACAATGCATAACAATCTTGCCTGCCTGTGGCTGGCTGTGTTGCAGCTCACTTCCACTGTGGCGTACTTTTGGACCCAATACAGTCGATATGCTATATACCTCGTTAACCTCATTTCATAACGCTCAACATTCATGTTTAAACTGAACTTTGCTTTTGAGGTGGCGAAAGAACTACTTATGCACTATTTATCAGTGGTAGAACTGGTCCAAGTGGCTGCAAGTGCGATTGATGCAGACACATTGCGTGCTCAAATGTATCAGCGTTGCCGGCCGGAGTGGCCGAGCGGTTCTAGGCACTACAGTCTGGAACCGCGCGACCGCTACGGTCGCAGGTTCGAATCCTGCCTCGGGCATGGGTGCGTGATGTCCTTAGGTTAGTTAGGTTTAAGTAGTACTAAGTTCTAGGGGACTGAAGACCTCAGAGATTACGTCCCATAGTGTTCAGAGCCATTTTCGTATAATTTCAGTGTGAGTGTGTCGTGGGGGCCTACCTATAAATAGATACATGTAATGAGTTTGCATCAATTTTTTACAGTAATAAGGATGATAAAATGAACAAATATCCTTTTCTAGGACATGGTATGAAGTTTGTCTTTGCGTTTAATAGCACTGAAATAGTTTGTAAACATAGGTAGACATTCGCATGTTTATAAATATTTCGTCAGTTTCAGCTTCGGTCTCCAGCGTTTTCGTTCTCACGGAGTGTCTTCTAAACTCCTAACCTATATCTTTCTTTTTTATTTTTATTGTTATGATACTATTTTTCTTCTTCGTTAGTGGTGAAATTATTACTGGTATTTTTGTGTTACCAGGTGTAGAAGTATGAAACCTGTAGATGGCGCTAGCTATCAGTGTAGGGCCCGGAGACCGCGTCTGCAGCGCCACCAGCTTCCTGTAACGGCTGACGACGAATGTCAACCCACAGTAACCCAGGTTACATACATCGGTATCTGTTTCAAACCCGTAAACATGACGAGTTTTGTGCCTACGAACTACAATTTGCGAGCGGCATTGGTTTTCTGTTACCATTTAAAGAAAACTCTTGCTGAATCGCATCAAATACTTGTCGAAGCTTTCGGCGAATATGCTCTTGGGAATACGCAGTGTTCCTAATGTTTCAAAATGTTCAAAAGCGGTGATTTTGACATGAGAAACGACAAGCGCTGGAAATCACCGAAAGAGTTTGAAGACAACGAATAGCAAGCCTTATTGGATGGAGATGATGTTCAAACTCAATAGGAACTCGCGGAACAATTGAATGTGACCTCAGAAAGCCGTTTATCCTCCGTTGAAAGAGGTGCAGCAAGTGGGATACTGGGTTCCGCATGAACTGAATGAAAGACGGCAAGCAAATCGAAAGACCACTTGTGAAAAGCTGCTCGCCAGATACGAAAGAAAGTCGTTTCTCCATTGAATAGTGACATTTGATGAAAAATGGATATATTTTGGAGAATCCTAAGCGTCGTAAATCATGGGTGAATGCAGGCAAACCATCGACATCCATTGCAATATTAAATCGCTTTGGAAAGAAGACAATGCTATTGGTGTCATATATTATGAGCTGCTGAAACCTGGTGAAAACGTTAACACTGGTATCTACCAACAGGAAGTGATCGATGTAAATAGAGCATTACGTGAAAAACGACTGGAATAAGGAAAAAGGCGACAGAAAGTCATATTGCTCCATGATAACGCCCCATCAGCCGCAGCAGAACGGGTCAGGGAAACGATAGAGGCTTTCATTTGGGAAATACCAGTGCATGCGGCTTATTCTCTAGACTCTCCTTCCGGTTATCATCTACTTGCATCACTGGAACACGCTCGCACTGAACATCGCTTCAGTTCTTATGAAAATGTACGAAAATGGCTCGTTGACTGGTTCGCTTCAAAAGAAGAACTGTTCTTTTGGCGTAGCATTCATAGCCTTCCGGAGAGATGGGAGAAATGTATAAATAACAATGGAGATTATTTTGAATAATGCTTATAGGTAGCACACCGCGGTTAGTACACGTCTACGGTGGTGCTCGGGGGCCACAGCACAGTTGCGACACCTGAGGATGGGCTTATGAGAGCCCGAAACGGGTCGTGATAATAAAAGAAATTTAGAACTGAAGCGGATTTTCAATCTCTGGTTTGAATAAAATCTCGTTTATCAGTTTCAGACAACAGACGTGTAATTATTGGAACCAAATTCCGGTTTCATACTTCTACATCTGGTAATTCCACGACTGCTAATTTTCAACTATCAGGAAAATTTGTAATTTTATATTATAAAGGGTAGTGCCCTTTCATACATGACCACATATTTCCATTAGCTTTTAAATTCAAAATTCCCCCTCCGTGTTAATACCCTTACAACTCTCCAGCTAGCCTTTTCTCCTTACCCATTAACAACAAGTTGCAAGCAGCGGTTTGCATCCTGAGATTGGTATGTGCATTACTGTTTAGCATCGGAGTCATCGTCGAAACCATACAAACCATCCCACCCTACTCCTGTCCTCTAAATATCTGCATGCGAAGGGACTAAAGGTATTTTACGCGAGATCATAGTGAGAAAAGTGCGACATCTCACCCAAGATAGCAAAATCTACAACTGCAATATCATGCTAGAGCAGCTGATTCTCATTGCAGATGAAGACTACACGAAATACCTGAAATAGAATCAAGGCGATTCCTGAAAAATATCAGACATTTTGGGTTTACTTCTTAAGAATGCTGGCAGGCACTATGGTTTTCAAGTAATGTTTCAGCGTGGTAGCGTTCTGTAGCCATCAGACACTTAATGTGCTGAGTTTTTAACCATCAGCTATACAAATATACCTTTATTCTCTACCGGTTTCGGTCTCCCAGACCATCACGCATAGGAAGAAAAGGCAATAACATCAGCTCTAGCAATTCACCCTTCTCTTGCTTTACCATCTTGTGGGTGTCTTTTTTTTCTGTGATGATGGCGTGAGGGACCAAAACCGATGGAGAATAAAGGCTTGTTTGTAGAGCTGACAGTTAAAATACAGTTCTCTAACTATGTTTTTCACTTTAGCCTGTAATGTTTGTATGCTTGTACAGAACGTGACTGAATATTGTTAAAAATTACAAGATAATACTACAGTATTAGTCTTATGTGGTTGAAACAGATACAGAGCATCTGATGGTATTTTGGTACAATTTGTTGGAGGTCAGAGATGTTTATCCGAGACATTTTTCAGGTGTCCCCACCAAACGAGAACCTGGCCATTCCAAGCGACAACCGTCCGTGGTGGGAGAGATACCAGCCAGTCTCCTACAGGCTCATTACCCGCTCTGGCGACGAGGCCGCCTTCACCGACATGGTCAACCGCTGTAACAACGTAGGAGTGCGGTGAGTTTAAAGCTTACTTCATCGTAATACTGGCAGTATCTCAAGACGATTCGTCTCAAACCGATAGAAAGTAAATAACTTGGCAATCACATCTTTATTTTCTAACGAGTACCTCAAAACGGCTTCACGAAGGCCCGCGATTAGTTTCTATCGAATGAAATAAAGGATTTCTTCTAAATGACCTGTGTTTGAACAGTGCGTTACAGAAACAACTGTCCGCATTTCACTATTAATTTTTAAATTCTCAGCATCAGGTTGTACGTAACAAATAAGTATATTTTGTATTATTCCGAATCGCAAACTTCCTCTTAGTGTCTAGTAAAGGCTGTCACTGGATTGCTTTATTTAGCAAAATATTTTGTGATATAATCTGTGTAACTGAAATTGCAAGCTGAATGCGAAGAACTAAAATATAGAGGTGTACTAAACTGGAGAATCGACGACGAATTGTAGTTTGCTGCTTCAGTAAATCATGTGAAAATAAATAATGTTACGATCCCAAAAAAGTAAACAAAATTCATTTAATTGCTTAACAAATAGCAAGTAAAACGTAGTTTCTGCATTTGCTGTGCACTGCGGTCTGTGTTGTAGAGGTACCCTATTCCACTAATGTCGAAGTGGTCCGTCTATTTCGGAGAACAAGACTTCATCCATATGGTCTCTGAGGTAAATCTCTGCCTATTGCTTCTACAGACTGAAACGAAGAAGATCTTTGAGATCACCTCGACAGAAAATGTACGTTTCATTTGATTCACAAGGGGCTTGAAACGTTGGGTCGTCATACACATCACCTCTTGTTTCTGCGTGCTGGTCGTAGTATTCATCTCTATCCACCGTCATTCCCAGAACACGGTGGTACCTGAAATTCGTCACTGTGACACAAAGCAAGTGCCAAATTAATATACTGTAGTGCTTTCATTACAGTTCACTAGTTGTTTTAGAGGTTATAATAACAATTTTTACCACACAAAAGTCCGGTCTCTTGTGTAATACCTCGGTACCCTCCAACAAATCGAACAGTAAAAGATATATGACGCAATGTTTATCACCAGCTTGTCAGGAAAGTAGGACATTTGTGGGGTAAGGTGGAAGGCAGGAGTACGAGTACATTTGCTGTCCCGGTCCCACCAGTCTAAGAATAGATATACTATTAGTTTTTATTACTGTAGGCTTGGGGATAACGCTTCTTACGTATATCATAAAATAATTGTATTTACGCAGATATGAAGCATTTCCCCAGAATTAACATAAAATACATAACGTACCTATAACAGTAAGCAGCAAGTTTCTACAGTGGTTGTCATAAATCTGGATGTAGAATCACAAAATCTGGATGTAGAATCACAAAATCAGCACAACGCTATTCTTCGTGTTCCATCATGACACGTCAGCAATAGACTGAACTTCCTTTCCCCAAAGCTGTGTTTCTGAACTGTCAAGTAAGGAAATTCCATGTATACGTTTAGATTACTTTCAAAAATGTGAGTCAATAATTTAACTAAGCCGCAACAGAATAACCAATATACAATGTTTCCAAGAATGGCGATAGGCAAAACGCGATTTTATTTTAGATCTCCGCTTTTACGACTTAGCTGAGTAACTCCTTTCACATTCAACGTGTCAAAAATGTTAAAGAACAGTTCAAGTGAGAAATGGAAAATGCAAGAACTCTATAAGATGAAAAGCGTGGTTTTCTGCGCGCGTCTCCAACGAATATATTGTAAGCTGTTCTTCGATTATACACTCCTGGAAATTGAAATAAGAACACCGTGAATTCATTGTCCCAGGAAGGGGAAACTTTATTGACACATTCCTGGGGTCAGATACATCACATGATCACACTGACAGAACCACAGGCACATAGACACAGGCAACAGAGCATGCACAATGTCGGCACTAGTACAGTGTATATCCACCTTTCGCAGCAATGCAGGCTGCCATTCTCCCATGGAGACGATCGTAGAGATGCTGGATGTAGTCCTGTGGAACGGCTTGCCATGCCATTTCCACCTAGCGCCTGAGTTGGACCAGCGTTCGTGCTGGACGTGCAGACCGCGTGAGACGACACTTCATCCAGTCCCAAACATGCTCAATGGGGGACAGATCCGGAGATCTTGCTGGCCAGGGTAGTTGACTTACACCTTCTAGAGCACGTTGGGTGGCACGGGATACATGCGGACGTGCATTGTCCTGTTGGAACAGCAAGTTCCCTTGCCGGTCTAGGAATGGTAGAACGATGGGTTCGATGACGGTTTGGATGTACCGTGCACTATTCAGTGTCCCCTCGACGATCACCAGTGGTGTACGGCCAGTGTAGGAGATCGCTCCCCACACCATGATGCCGGGTGTTGGCCCTGTGTGCCTCGGTAGTATGCAGTCCTGATTGTGGCGCTCACCTGCACGGCGCCAAACACGCATACTACCATCATTGGCACCAAGGCAGAAGCGACTCTCATCGCTGAAGACGACACGTCTCCATTCGTCCCTCCATTCACGCCTGTCGCGACACCACTGGAGGCGGGCTGCACGATGTTGGGGCGTGAGCGGAAGACGGCCTAACGGTGTGCGGGACCGTAGCCCAGCTTCATGGAGACGGTTGCGAATGGTCCTCGCCGATACCCCAGGAGCAACAGTGTCCCTAATTTGCTGGGAAGTGGCGGTGCGGTCCCCTACGGCACTGCGTAGGATCCTACGGTCTTGGCGTGCATCCGTGCGTTGCTGCGGTCTGGTCCCAGGTCGACGGGCACGTGCACCTTCCGCCGACCACTGGCGACAACATCGATGTACTGTGGAGACCTCACGCCCCACGTGTTGAGCAATTCAGCGGTACGTCCACCCGGCCTCCCGCATGCCCACTATACGCCCTCGCTCAAAGTCCGTCAACTGCACATACGGTTCACGTCCACGCTGTCGCGGCATGCTACCAGTGTTAAAGACTGCGATGGAGCTCCGTATGCCACGGCAAACTGGCTGACACTGACGGCGGCGGTGCACAAATGCTGCGCAGCTAGCGCCATTCGACGGCCAACACCGCGGTTCCTGGTGTGTCCGCTGTGCCGTGCGTGTGATCATTGCTTGTACAGCCCTCTCGCAGTGTCCGGAGCAAGTATGGTGGGTCTGACACACCGGTGTCAATGTGTTCTTTTTTTCATTTCCAGGAGTGTATATCAAAGGTCAACGCTCCATTTATGTAGCTATTACTGAAACAATTTCGAACACGTACCACTAAATATGCAGAACATTCCACATCGTGAATTTTATCAGAGATAAATAAAGCTGAATTCCTGCCGTCATTGCGATTCGGTATTAATTTTATTCCGAGATCTTTGATTTTGTATTGGATAGAACATGTTTATTCTCAGTTACCCCAATACGAAGAAAAGGGACTGATTTTTCCATTCAGAAATATGAACAGCTCCGTGGTCTCTGGAACTGCCCCATGTTACAAACTATATGATTAACTTTTGAGACAAGCTAAGTTTTTTGGATGGGCTTGAAATCGCAAACGGGTTACTGTGATTTACGGAGAATGCGCAAACAGTTGTGTCATAGGAGGACAAATCATTGACCATCTGATGTCTACAATCTGCCACCGGGTACTCTCTCTATGGTCCGTAGAGGCTCTCTCAGTATGCCGTTAGACTGGCATTTCTAAAGTCGGTACGCAAGGCTCCGGGTAGTATTTCCGATCCATCCCAGAACCTTTGTCACGAGCAATCTTCACCGTGTATAACATGCCAAGGAGCAGGGCCACGACATCTAGATGTCTTCTCCTATATGTCCTATTAATATCCTATTAATATTTTGTTTTAAATTATAATAATTGTAAGCAACAGACTTCTGTGACGAGATATTTCTTTTGAAGCAGTGCTACTTTTACTACTAATAAAAATAACCTTACTCCCATTATCAAACACCAAGCACTGGTGTGTCCTGTCGTTGAGCGCTTGACACTACTATTACCACCAATAACACTCCAGTTCTTCTCCCACTAGTTGAATTAATGTGGGCACGAATTCTTTTGTGGAACTAATACTATACAATGAGGTTAATTGTCGTTACTAAACACGATCTGAATTTCCTTCGGTAAACACATTACTTATTTGGGACCTTTCAGGTAAACTCGATGGAGTCTTTCGATAACAATTTTTTATTACTGTCATCGAATGCACTACCTGCACAGAATGCTGTCTTGGAGAAATGTAACATAATGCTTCCACTGTGAAGTTTCCCCCTGCGTTCTTGGAAACTATGGTAGTAATATCCGTTCTTTGGCCGCTTTAGAGTCCTCATTTCCTGCTGACCATGGCGCACTGTTTTTTAGTAAAGAGCGTAGGTTCATCCAGGGTGAAACGTGGAAACTACGACGCTATATTTGCAGGTACAGTGCGTATGTATTTTACTTTACATTCATTGCATGTTAATCATGGTGGGTTAGTGCATGAGACTACCCAATATAGTGAGGCATTTCAACTAAACACCGAAATAAAATATGCATTTTTCTGTCTATTTTTGAGAAATGCTGTGCGCTAGTGTTTCATTAATGTTCAAGAGTTATATTTTTTATTTTATTTATTTGTATATTTAATTGATTCAGTTAAGGCCATCACACCTTCTCTTACATTGCACCAGGAACAAAAACTCACAGTGTCTTTTTACATCACAGTTATCCAAGAAATAACAGTTTTAATATGACAACTAGAATTAAAGTGATCTGAGTGTCTTAAGAGACAAAGTGAATAATTGATACTGACTATGAGTTAATAAGTTATTGCTGTCAGTGCTTGCACTACTACTGCTGCTGCCGCTAATAGTTATAATAGCAATAATAATATTAATGACAATAATAACAATAATGATAGTCGTAGATATAAAAAGTATTTATTGGTATATAATATAGATTTTTCCCGATGTAGCGAGTTCCTAGAATAGGAAATTTAAGGACACAGCATCACTTAAATATATTGGAAAAAGACTAAGATATAGTTGGAAAGAAGAATGTACAAGGGTAACAAGTATGTCAAACGACAACGGTAATCCCTATTGTCACTGTATCAGATGCACAAATGACCCAAAACACTATTCAATGATCACCGCGACGTTGTATGCCGCCTGATGTCGTTGCGGGCACTTTCCGCAGTAACAAAAGTACGTAAACGGAGTAGGCAGGGCCGACGGATCGCCCTAGCGAAGATCTGGGATGGAAATGGGGAAATCCATTGAGATAAGCCACTTTGACAAACGGCAGATTATTATTACGGAGAGCCTGTGAACGACTATTCAAAAACGGCGAAGCTGTTCTAGTGTTCACGTACTACTGTCATGAGCATCTACGGATAGAGATGGAAGGACAGTGAAACTACCACTAGGCTCTAGATGGTTGGACGTCCAGGACTCTTCACAGAAAGTGGTGCTCGGAGGCTTGTCTGCTCTGTAAAGTAGGGTAGATGGTAGTCTGCGACATCTCTGCGGAATGAACAAAATGCTAACTGTTTCGGAGCTCACCGTTCATCGTAAATTGTTGAACATGGAGCTCTGCAGCAGCCCACCCCTACATGTCCACATGTTGATCCAACGAAATCGTCAGTAAAGATTGCAGTGGACACGAGAACATCGGGATTCGACCGTTGATCGATGAAAACATGTTCGCTCTTGCTGCACTAAGTCGATTCTCGCCTCCACAAACGACGTCATCGAGTTGAACGACGGCTCGAAACGTGCAGCACACCTCGGACGCAGGTTGGTAGGAGCAGTATTATGCAATGGAAGACATCCTCCCGCGCCTGCATGGGTCCTGTGGTAGTAATCGAAGACACGCTGACAGCTGCGAACCACCTGCATCCCTTCATGCTTGATGTCTTTCCCGACGGCGATGTCATCTTTCAGCAGTGAAATTGTCTGTGTCTCGGACCCAGAACCGTGCGACAGTGGTTTGAGGAGAATTATAGTGAACCCACATTAATGTCTCGGCGACCAGCTTTGCCTGCTGTAAATCCTGTGGAACCCGTCTCGATCATCACTGCGTGCGAAGATTAACGGGCCCTTATTTACGCCAATTACATGACCTGTGGGTCGATATCTAATACCACATATCTCCAAAACCCTACCATCAAACTGTAGGATCCCTGATACACAGCGACCGCTACGGTCGCAGGTTCGAATCCTGCCTCGAGCATCTATGTGTGTGATTTCCTTCGGTAGGTTACGTTTAAGTAGTTCTAAGTTCTAGGGGACTGATGACCTTAGATGTTAAGTCCCATAATGCTCAGAGTCATTTGAACCATTTTGAACCTGATACACAAAATCAATGATGTATTTCATTCCAAAGACGGACAAACAAGCTACCAAGCAGGTGGTCGTAATATTTAGGCTCATTAGTGTTATTCAGCTCTGAAATATAGTGAACGACGTTATTTCAGAATCGAGTACCTGCTACTGGTGAGGACTTTGGTAAGGTAGTTGAATGAAGGAGAGGGACAAAAAAGATTTTCCTGTGATGGGGGTGGCTGTTTCTGCCATACTGTTCAGACAACAGCGTTGTCGTCGAGGAGGGATAAGAGGGACAGAGTTTATTGACAAGACAATAGAGAAGACAGAGGATGTGGATATATCTGTCCTCGTCTGCACGCAGCCGGAATAGCTGAGCATAAGATGGTGAAATACGATGAAAGAGCCAGACATCACAGATACAACGAACACAAGCTTTCGTAACTAGTTTCAAGCGCGTTCATTACTAATCTCCATGTCCCACAGAATATATCTCACAACATCAAGTCCTCGTTTCACATACGAGCCAGAGTCTGCCTCCGTGTGGCTTGTAGGAGCTCTTAATTGCAGCAAGATTAGAGTTGTTGGTGATGTGACACATTGCTATAGAAACTGAAATAAACTACTGATCCTTTCCTTGTCTCCCGTGAGATTTTTTTTAAAAAAAGTGTTCATTAGAAGATGAAATTAAGGATTACACACTCAGCAAAAAAGGAATCCTATTCGGTCATGGTAAATGACCCATCCCAAGTCCTCCAGATATTGATTCACCGACAAACACTGTAGTAACTAATTTAAAAGGCTAGTGACATGTGTATTACATCTCGAAGTAATATGTGCTCACTGTGTTTCAGCCACTGCAAAACAACTAACCGAATGAAGAACTACGTATACGATGCCATATTGTGAAATTTCATCATGATGCAATTCTTTAGCGGTAAGATAATTAGCAGTTTACAACTGTTGCTGACCCTGTCATCTCATATTGCAGGATCTACGTGGACGCTGTGATCAATCACATGAGTGCCACGCAGGGCGGACAGACCGGTGTGGGAGGCAGCAAACCCTCGGCCTACAACTACCCAGACGTGCCCTACGGCCAGAACGACTTCCACTGGCCCCCTTGCAACGTCAACAATTACCAAGACGCCAACAACGTAAGAACTTACATGTACTTGTATCAACTATAGCAACGTAATCATTGGCTTGTTCGAAAGAGTACGTTCTCAGTGATGGAATTAACTCAAGCTAAGATAGTGTATTTTTAAGATTAATGTTGATTAAACTTACTAACTTGAGCAAGGCATTTATAAATTAATAGTACATCAGATACCCTTCACAAAATACAATTACAAAACATTTAATATAATTTCACCCTTAATACTGAATCGTAAAATAGTGATAAATCAATTAGAAAATGGAATTGTAAGAACACTGAATGTAACGTGAATGACTCTAAGGTGTTAACTGAACCCGCCAGGTTAGCCAAGGGCGCTAATGCGCTGCTTCCTGGACTCTGGCGGCCGCGCCGGCCCCGGATCGAATCTGCCCGGCGGATTAACTGCGAGGGCCGGTGTGTCGGCCAGTCCGGATGTGGTTTTTATTCGGTTTTCCATATCCCGTTAGGTGAATACCGGGATGGTACCATCTACCATCTTAGTTACACGACTCACAGACATTTGAATACGTTCGCACTGTTTCATTGCTTACACTACACACAGGCACCTGGGATACACTAATTCCGTCCCTCGGGGTACGGGGTGGCGACAAGAAGGGCATTCGGCCCCTCTCGCACACTAACATCGCCAATTCCATAGTAACAAGGCCGACCCCGCGCTGAAGTAGGACAAAGGCCCCAGAAAATGATGATGACACTAGTGTTACTGGAGGCATTATCCGGCTGGCGGTGGTGTGGCCGTTCGACTGCGGTGTAGTCGACATGTTGCGCTGGGCCTTGGTTCGTGTGCCAGTCTAGTTCGGAGCCTCAGCGTTAGTGGCTGTGGATGTGGCTACCACTGACTCTCATTGCGGTCAAGACCGAAGTCTCCAGTGACGTCTTAGCTGCAGCTAAGCGTGTCTGTACCAAGTCTTGCACCAGAGTCTCTACTCTGAAGTCTAGCAGGATCTGTCCCCTAGCGATCTGCAAAGTTTCTTCTGCGTGTGGTCAATTCAGTTTACTCTTCTCGCTAAAGGAATTATTTAGCAACTTTTATAGCTATTGTGTAATGTCTTCTCCCACGCTAAAACACACAAGGGGACACACACACACACACAAACACACACACACAAATAAAAAATGTTTTTCCACATCTTCGTTATGAGAAATCGCGTTATCTACGATTGTATACCTGCAAATGTCCCTTGCCCACTTTACATGATCATTTATCAAATACGTCGTGAACAACGTTTTGATACAGTGCGAAAGTCTGATTGCCTACACTGGTATAAATGTGGAATGGGTGCGCACCTGTATTTTCTAATCTAAAGATGACGGCTCTCCTGTGTTGTCATCCTTGGCCTCTCTAGACTCCTTCCTGTGCAGCGAAAAATTTTTCTCACGCAATGTTTGCCTCATTCATTACAGGTTTCTCATTTCTAGACGAACAGCTACTGAAGTGTACAGGTGAAGCCTTCTATAGACGGGTTCAGCCCAATGTTTACATTATATTAGCAGAAATATCAGGACACCTCTTAGTGGACGTGAATGTAAGGGGAGGGGGGGGGGGCTGTTCACCTTTCGCCTTTATGGTGACAGTGACTCTGCCAGGAACGATGAATGAGGTGTCTGTATATCTGTGGAGGAATGTCAGCTCCTTCTTTCTCAAGAGCCGAAGGTTAGACAATTCTGGAGCGAGATCGACATTCTAACTCATGCGAAACGTGTTCTGTTTTGTGTAGCTTGAGGCGGATCTGTTCAGATCTGCATTCTGTGGAAGATAGTCCATTTCAGGAGTGTTATTGTTCACAAACTATAGCTTGACAGATGCTGCTTTATGACAGTTTCCGTTGTCATCCTGATACAAAAATTTCATTACTGTACACAGTGAAACTGTAATAAAATGTGTTCTTATCCTTCCACATGTAATAATTTGTAAGCCGAATCACGTAAAATGTTGCCATGACGCTTCACCACCACCTCTGTACTTCACAGTTGGTACTACAACGTTCTCTTAGCATTCCGTCAAACTCAAACCCCTCCATCGAATTTTCAAAAGGTACAGTGTGATTCATCTCGCCAAATCACTCGTTTCTGGTCATCCCCTGCCCAATGGCTCGCTCTTTACAGCAACTTGAACACTGCGTAGCACTGACTACACGTATGTGTGGTTTTAGCTCAGTCATTGTCCTAGCTGAACTGCTGGTAGCACTTTCAGTCTCACGAGTGAGTCTTTCCGCTGATTTCAGGCGGTTTTCGACAACCACCCTTCGCAATTCTCGACGGTCACCGTTGGTGTCCATTACATCTGCCTGGTTTTGGTTGACGTCTGCTTGGTTTGGCTTCAGCTGTGGCTGTTCCTTCGCGTTTCCTTTACAGGTGCCAACGCTCGATTTGGGGCAGCCATAACATGGCTTAAATGTTCCTGATGGATTTGTTACTTAGGTGACATCAATTGTCGTCACGGAGCTCTGCTGACCGAGACACTGTCACTGAGCTCTCCTGAACCAGCCATACTAATGGTACTGCTCCCCGCGTCTTTGGATACTGTACTTGCTGGTACGTCTCTCGTGATATGTAGTAAGCAATTTCGCGTTACATAGGAATGTCCGGATACTTTCTATCAGATAGTGTATTTCTAGTGATACTACGATACTCCACATATTCACTTCCATTACAATTCCTGCTTGGAGAAAAGATATTCATATACTACATGACAGAGTGATACTTAAACATTTATATCCTGATACAGTTCCATTGAATTTCTCGTTCTCACACTACCTCGTTTCCGCTAACTTTTCGAATGTACTCGGCAAGTATGAAACTGTTCTCTTGATTTCTTCGCGATGCAGCTGCTTCTCCGTCTAAAACTGCATAACTGGGTTTGATTATTAAATCAAAATCATTCCGAAATAAGAATAATAAATTCAAATACACTGATGAGCCAAATCATTAAGACTTGCTTAATAGCTTACTTTTCTGCCTTTGGATCGAAATACATCACTGATGCGTATCAGGGATCCCACAGCTTGTTGGTAGTTTATGGAGACTTGTAGCATTAGATGCTCACACGCACGTCTTGTAATTCGCATAAATAACGAGCCGCTGATATGTGTACGCTGTGATGACGCCCGATAGCGAGCCAGGTGGGTTCCGTAGGATTTGTATCAGGCGAATTTGGTGGTCGAAATATCAACGTGAGTTCACTATAATGCTCCTCAAACCACTGAAGCACGGTTCTGCCTCCGAGACACAGACACACTGATGAAAGATGACGTCGCCTTCGGGGAAGACATCAAGCATGACGGCATGCAGGCGTTTTCCAGCCGTCAGCGGTCTTCGATTGCTATCACAGGTTCCAATCAAGTGCAGGAGAATGTGTCCCACAGCATAATACTGCTCCCACCAGCCTGCGTCCGTGGTGCCCTGCACGTTTGAGCCGCCGTTCACGTCGGTGGCGGCGTTTGTGGAGACGACCATGGAACTAGTGTAGCAAAAATGTGATTCACCCGGAAAGGCGACACGTATCCATGGATGGACGGTCCCGTGCCCACTGCAATTATAACTGACGATATCGCTGGGTCAAAATGAGAACACGTAGGGGTGGTCTGCTGCGGGGCTCCATTTTCAACAATATATCATGAACGATGTGCTCCGAAATAGTTCTGCGTTCACCAGTATTGTGCTCTGTCAGCAGACATGCCACAGATCATAATCTGTTCTGCTTTATGAAGCAGACAAACCTCCGATCCCCACGTTCTGTAAAGAGTCGTGGACGTCCAACCATCTAGCGCCAATTGGTAATTTCACAGTTCTTCTGCCACTTTCCGTAGATGCTCACGACAGCAGTACTTGAACATTCGACCAGCGTCTACGTTTTCGGGATACTCGTTCACGGGCTCTGCGTAATAATAATGTACCTTTGTCAAAGTCGCTAATCTTAATGGATTTCCCCATTGTAGCCCATGTCTTCGCTAGGGTGTCTATTCCATGTACATACTTCTGTTACCGCGTCAAGTGCCCGGAACACCACCAATCGGCATCCAAAATCACGGTAAGCAGTGATCAGAATGTTTTGCCTCATCAGTGTACATGACCTCAGTAAAAGTGAATATGTAAGACTTGACTTGGGACCGTCGATCTGGTGCCAACTGATTTGCCACGTGGGGTAGCTGCATGGTCTAGGGCGCCTTGCCGCCGTTCGCGCGGCTCCCCTCGTCGGAGGTTCGAGTCCTCCCTCGGGCATGGGTGTGCGTTTTGTCCTTAGCGTAAGTTAGTAGAAGCTAGATTACGTAGTGTGTAAGCTTAGGGACCGATGACCTCAGCAGTTTGGTCCCACAAGACCTTACCACTAATTTCAAATTGCTTCTATGATACTCTCTGAAGTTTCGCATCACGAAGAGCAGTGCTGCAAGACTTACTTTCCGTGTCCAGGCAAGAACATGTAAGCCCTCTTCGGTACTGCATTGAAAACATTGTAGATTAGAGTAATTTTACTAATCTAACTGATTCGTAATACTACGACGACGAGAAACCACCGACAGGTTCTGAGAGTACGAAGTGATTTAGTACACCTTTCTCTTTGTTCACACTTGTCTTTACTTTAAAGTTGGAGGAATCTTCGAAAGTCTGTCATTTTTTCATATTTGTCTTGAAAATATAATTTCATTTGATTCCCGAATGCAGTTAAAAAAGAAATACTAAGCAGAAGTTACATGAACAGATACGTTTCGTTGAGCATACACCTTTCTAACGACAGATAGAACCAATAGTCTACCAGAGTTTTTGAGCTACACTTCTTAGATTTTCATTTCACACCACTTCGATGTCCAATTTCGGACGACAGAAACCAATAATTGAAATATAAGTATGAACTGTTGTTGTTATGTCTTACTTTCAGGTTCGCAATTGTGAACTGGAAGGACTTCAGGATCTGAACGATGGATCAGATTACGTGCGTGGCAAGATCACGGAATACATGAACAAGCTCATCGGTATCGGCGTTGCTGGGTTCAGGTACTGTTCCAATCAGTTTTAATGAAAACTGTTTGTGTTAGTAGGACAAATTTCAACCTTGTGTCAAGAAATATATTTAAGTTACTCAGGTCATTCATAAGTGTATACAATTGAAAATATCCTACAATGAACTGGAATATATTGGTGTAGGCAATCAGTAATTACTTTCTGTATGCGGCACTGCTTGAGAACAACGTTTGTACCAGCTGAATGTCTGACGAATACATAACCATCATAGCTGAGTCCTAAATGAACAAATAACATGGATACTTTTCTAAGTCAATGAGATTAAACTTTGGGGTAGTCCTCCACTACTTTAGCAGTCTCTAGCTCTGGAAGACGTGGAAAATGCTGGCTTAACCACTATATGTGACCTATGCGAAACCCAGACATAGTCAGTAGGATTCAACACACCAGATAAACGATGTAACGCAACGATGCTCTTAGCTTGTGGAATCTTTTTCTCAGTGTTAAGTTCATACGGACGACCTTTCCCATCCTTATAAGGAAAGGAATTGCCAATGTTTTTAGCACGCACCAGAGCGAAAGCCGGCCGTAGTGTCCGAGCGGTTCTAGGCGCTACAGTCTGGAACCGCGCGACCGCTACAGTCGCAGGTTCGAATCCTGCCTCGGGCATGGATGTGTGTGTTCTCCTTAGGTTAGTTAGGTTTAAGTAGTTATAAGTTCTAGCGGACTGATGACCTTAGCAGTTAAGTCCAATAGTGCTCAGAACCATTTGAACCATTTTGAACCAGAGCGAAAGTTTCAAGAATCGCGCATGTATAGCTATGCCCTTTGAAGATAAATTTCAAATTACGTCTGTCAGTTCTGATAAACGCTCACTAAATGTCCACGACACTGCAAATAATTTTTTCATTCATCGGTCTTTCGCGTAATATTACATCAGAGAGTATCGAAAACGATATATAACACATATTTAATGCTGCTTCCCAAGCACTCACAATGCTAACTCATCAGAAGACAATATATGGCTCCAAGTCAGTATGGTCTCACTATATTAATGTGACACAGAACATGTTCTTAAGTGAGTCTCGACGTCACTTACACGAATAAAAATATTCCCCATCTACTTGCTATGGCACAGCTTATGAGGCAGAGAGATAATATTCCACATCTACTTGCTATTGGCGCAGAGTTTGAGGAAGGTGAAACAGTCATCTTATTTGCAACGTGCGTGACTGAATATCATCAACGCATGATGTACGTGACACTGTGGTAGATCACATTCCTGAGTCACTGATTTACCTTTACTCGACTCGACGTGAATACTAGCACAGAGCGCAATCCTGGAGCCCAACATTTGAAAAATGCTCCAGCTGTGAGCTATGTGTATAGTCAGAGTGTCTTTGTGAGTGTGACTAAGAATTCTTCTTCTTGTAGTACACTTGAACATCTGTGTCACAAATTAGAAGAAACTTATAGAGAATTTACAGTTTGTACATTCTTAATAAACGGTACATTTTATTTATAGATAAGACTCTTTATTGATCGGCACACCAACAAGAGAAATAACAACTATTACGTAATATTCGATTAGCTTCCCTCTGATTATTTCATATAAGCTTCTCCTACAATCCCACACACTCCGATCCTCGGGCCGTAGCGGGTAGCCGGGTACTACATGCCGGTGAGCGCGGGCTTTACGGCGTTGGTCGTTCACGACGCCAATTGAGGGGTATTCAGTGACCTATGAACTAGGAGCACTACAAGTTTATCGTGAAAAATGTGTCAAACTTCGTCCGATAATACTAAACTGTCACGCACAACCTTTGATGACACGGCGGCCTGATTCACATACTTAAGCTCAAAGGCCGCCTAGCGACGTGACGCGACAGTAGCGCTCCTAGCGCATTAACTCAGAACTATAGCGTCCGTGATGTTATTGATGATGGGATAACTTGTCGATATAAGTTCTTCCACGTTTACCAACAAGCCACGCCTACAAATTATGCCTCAAATCAAGCGTTTTTTCGGCAGTACATTCATTTTACGTTCACCTCATCTTCAGATGCTTATATTTATTTACGCGTCGTGGACATTTACTCATCACCTTTTACAATTGCTGTTTTAAGATCTTCAATTTCAAACTTCCGCAATGCTTTTAGTAAAGAAACAACATTCAGGGAATCTAAGTAAATGTAAACAACTGAAGATGGGATACCAGATGCCCTGAAATGTCACTATGGAAAAATAGATGCCTGTAAAAGCTACTGGTGGCAGATAATTCCTTATAAATTACCTTCACTGCCACAGTTGCAGTGTTCTAATGCGTCCACAACGGAAAAGAATTATTTCCTAATGTTAATATGAGAAAGAAAAGCGAAATAAAACACGGGAATGAGATTGGCAATGCAAGTCGACAAGCGAAACTGAGTAACTTATCGAATTGTAGCCATAGGCAGGACATTCGCTTGTTGTTTATATGCAGTGGGGACGAAATGGCATTGTACGCGGCACGATTCACAGGCAAGTGTCATCAACTGCAAACCCGAGGCGAGGCGAGCATCGCCGGAAATAGCCGAAAATGCGCCTTTAGCCGAGTACAATGCGAGAGTCACACTGCTTCACCGGCGTATTTCTCCCCCGGGTCGGATGGTAACCAGTCGCAGGCCAAATGCGGCATACGGGCCGCTGGTTGGCCAGTCGGGTACTAAATTATCAGGGGAGATCTAAAACTTTCCTTCTGAGGGTGTTGCTCCAGCGTATACACTGATGAGCCAAAACTTTATGACCACTGCCCACCGCCAGGTTGAATGCCTCCTGGTGGTCTTGGGAACATGTGACCCAGTAAGGAATGAATGTAGGTGGAAGAGAGATTAATGGACAGTGATTATAGCGAAGATACGAGCCGCAAATTCGGAAATACACTGATGTAAGCGGTTTGACAAAGGGCACTTCTTTGTTGCGCTGCGGCTCGAAACGAGAATCTCTGAAACCGCGAAGCTGATCACCTGTTGAGCACTACTGCTGTAAGCACCTATGAAAAGTGGTGAAGGATGGTGAAGTAAGCGTAACGAATAGGCCGTATGATATTCGATGACCATGTCTCATCACAAAACGTGGAGATCGGAGGATTCCCCATTGTGTAATCCAGGATAGGCACCGATCTGTGGCAGATCTGACAACAGAGTGCAATTCTGATGCAGGCACACGGAGCTCCACATCCCACGAAGCCTGCGGTTTCCTGTATTAACCCAAAGACATCGTCAGTTATGATTGCAGTGGGCACAGCATCACAGAGTTTTCACCGTAGATCAATATGAAGCGTGTCGCCTGTCGAATGAGTCGCATTTCTGGTTACATCTGGTCGACGGTTGGGTCCTTACACGCCATGTCCGAAACAGAGAACATGCACCGCTCACAGATGCAGGACGTAGGAGAGTTGTGCTGTGGGGCACAATGAGCTGATCTTCCATGGTATGTGCGGTGGTATTCGAAGCCATCATGCCAGCAGTGAACGTGAACATTATTGCGGACCACCTGCATCGCTTTTTGCTTGAAGTCACCCACTATGTCGATGACATCTTATAGCCGTGTTACAAGGTCAGAATCGTGCTACTGTGGTTTGAGGGGCATTATAGTGAAGTGACATTGATGTCTCGCCCAGCAAATGTGCCTGGTCCGTACCCACAAACAGGGCGCCAGCTGCGTGCCCGTATAGCACCATCACGTAATTTATGGGAATTACGTGACCTCTCCGTAGACACCAGGTTCCAAACACTTCTGGAATCCTGTCAAAGACCTGTAGAATCCATGCCAAGCAGACTTTCTATTGCACTGTGCTTCTGAAATGGAGCAACACGCTTTGACAAAGGTGGTCATGAAGTTTTGGCTCATCGGTGTATGCAACTTAGCGCGACTCCGATGCAGGTAAGCACCGACGTGAAGGCAAGGGATTAGAGTAGCATTTGGGTATTTCCCACGCAAGTGCATGGGGAAACGTTTTTACCAAATGTGTCCAAATAGAACCAACGTGCTGATATTATTTTCTTGCCTACTAAAGGATGTAACAGCGGTTAACGTGCATCTGAGAATGAAGAACGTATCTGGGGCACTATGTCCGTCGAAAACCACCGTTGCACAGTGTTGCGCTATAAGGGCTGCCCTTGCTTCATGATAATGCTCGTCCCCATGTCGGAAATGTAGTAAGCCAGAGATTGCACCGACTTAAGTGGAAGGAATCAAGCACCTGCCCTAAGGTCCGGAACTCTTACCACTCGATTATCAGGCCTCCGGTCTCTTAAAAAAGGTCTTGAAAAGTCGACGATTCATGTCGGGTGAGGACGTGCAGTGGCAGTTATGTACTTCTTCATGTAGTGGGACACGGTGTTTTACCGAACGGATGATTCTTCGTCGGGATGATTTCCTCAGTCCTCACGGCGGTTTTGCATGATTAACATACTGAGTCTGGATTGTACAGCCTTCGAACGGATACATAACGATCGTTCGCAAGTCAGTACATTATGAAAATTATTGGGAAGTACCAAGAAAAGTAAATTAAAACTGATTTTACAACAGTCACTTTTACGTCACTAATTTTGCCAAGAGTCCTCCGAAAACTATGAAACTAAGAGATTGCGCTGGAGTGCATTATCTAACAGAATGAAGAGGCGAACAGTAGAACATAAAGAGGTATACATACATGTATGTACTGATCATTCGTATAAAGCGAACGCAGCCTCATTTAAAAAATTTATAGCTGCTGTGGGACCATATTACATGAAATCTCATATAACCTTAATAACCCTTTTAATGAGTTCTGTCTCGTATCTTGAATAATGCATTGGTCCTCTACGTATGTAATTGTATTACTTCCTCAGGTCGATAAACAGCCCTAAGCACACCTTAGGAACCAAGTTTAGAAGCAGTTTAGAAGCAAACGGATGTGAGAGACGGCGGTCTGTATCATGTAGGACAGGAGTGGACAGCGTACGTGACTGGTCAGCTACGTAAACAACCGGCCAGGCCCCTGTTAAACTGCGTCGGAGAGAGCCGCTTCTGCGACGGGGAGGTATGCCGGCACAGGGTCGTGTCTGTTTGGCGGATTAACGGTGAGCGATCGGTTTGCTGGCCAGCATAGGTGTGGTTTTCGGGCGGTTTACCATATTCACTAGATAAACATGTGGCACGTGCCCTTGTTCCGCCTCAGATACAGGCTACGCCTGCACAAAGGCGTACTAAATTATTGCTCAGTTAGACAGGGTACACCGCTTCCGTCCAGGAGGGTGAATAAGAGACTGATAGCCTTCAGCGTTTTGTCTCCTTAAACACTTACTCAGTATCAGCGGCCGTCGATATCTGTATAAGTGGGAGACGCCGGCATGCCATCAGAAACCGGGAAGAGACACTAGCATTTCGTAAACGTCGCGCTCACACTGCGGGTTTCGCGGCAAGAAAGCCACAAATATTTTTTTTTTGCATTGACACAGTGAAAACCTTCATACACACAATAGGTGTATGCGAGTTGCAAGTAGATCAAAATAACGAAAACATTGAACATACGCGAAGTAATGTACCTTTTGATCATTTGATACGAAGGCGTGGTGAAAAGTAATAGTTCCGAATTTCGTATGTGAAAACACCTCATGCTTTCTAAATAAAACAAACCTTATTACATTCCACATCGTTTTCATCATAACTTCATATTCTCAATCTTCTGCCTTAAAAGGCTCCAAACCGCAGTGTGTCAGCGTGTAACGTAACTGACTCGGTACGTGAGACTGTGCTATAATCGACTTTCTGCTTCGAAAAGTTCGTTCACATAAGGGGCATCCTTCCCATCAGTGTAACAATACCAGACCACACACGAGCTCTGCGACAGCTGCAACAAGCCTACGCTTTGTTCCACTGGCATTGGTCATTATGTGCACAGTACCGACTTGGCCCTATCTGATTTTCATCTGTTCCCAAAACTTAAAGAGCACCTTTGAGGACTTCACTTTGATATTGATGAAGCGGTGCAAGCAGAGATGCGGTTATGGCTCCGTCAATAAAGTGAGACATGTTACAGTCACGGTATCAACAAATTGGTCTGTCGTTGGGAGTAATATGTTCGGGTGACTCTGTTGAGAAACAAATATGTTGACATGAAAAATTAAGATGTAATATATTAATAATACTTGTTTTATGTTAAAATATTTAAACGTTTCTACATAGAAAATTCGGAGGCACTAATTTAGAGCATGCCCTCGTGCCCTTGTTAGATCATTAATTGAACACTGTAGTCGTTGAGAAATAAAGTTCCATGATATTTAAAAATAGGATGGTGATCTGAATACTGGAAACAGGTAACAAAATACGTCCCATAAACTACAGCAAATGCTTCAGGCCTTACAGAGAACACCTGCAGTTGATACGTCATTCGACCTAGTGAACGCCACACTTGACCGCTGCTGCGTGTAGTGGTTTTATCTGCCGTGGATAGTGAGTGGTTGATGGATTGAGTGCCACAACAGGGCAGATAATTCTGCGAAACTACCTGCCTCAGTGTAGTTCCTTGACTCAATCACAAATTCAGTGGTCCACTGCTTGGAGATTAATTTGCGATTCCTGCTAATGGTACCTTTCCGTGCAAGTAGCCAGAAATTAAATATACACCTTTACAGTTTGGTGTACGATGACTTCTTATCTTTCAGGATCGATGCTGCAAAGCACATGTGGCCCGACAATCTTGCCAAGATCTATGGTGCACTGAACAATCTCAATAGCAACTACTTCGGCAGCGGGAAGAGGCCCTTTATTTATCAGGAAGTGATCGATCCTGGTAAGCAAAACCGAATCACTTACTGATGTGATCGTTATGTAGTGGATTTACATTGATTAAATTCTATATTTTGTTGTAGGCACTGAAGCTGTAAAGAAAACGGAATACATCGGGATGGGAAGAGTCTGCGAATTTACGTATGGTTCCCAGCTGGCACCATGCTTCCGGAGGAAGAACCTCATGAAGTGGCTGGTCAACTTCGGTAACAAATAATGATATAAAGTTTAATTTTGCAGCTTTGATTTCGGTTCTGTTGTTGATAGCTTCACATGGAAGCCTTATGACAGAGTCATTATGAGTTCTCCGAAAACGGCTGTTTCACTCAGCAGTCTATAGTATAGAGGAAAGTGTGTACTCCCATTTCTACTTTTTTTATTATTTCACTTTCTTTCAACCAAAGTAGACTCTCAAGTAATTAATAGTTAATGCATGGTTTGAAATCGGACTATCTATTGTTTCTCAGGTGAGGAGTGGGGCATGGTTAACGGAAACAACGCTCTGGTCTTTATTGACAACCATGACAACCAGCGGGGTCACGGTGGTGGTGGTGACGTCCTCACCTTCCGGGAACCAAGGCTTTACAAGGTAAGCACTGATGTTCACCACACTATTCAGTCTAGTCCGCCTTCCGTCGTTCTGTCAGTTACTTAAAACGGTCTTTAAAAAACTAAAAGAATCATAGAGCTTTTCGCCCCTACTTTCAAAAATAACGGTATAAGACTTAAAATTTTCTGCATGGATATCATAGAAAACTGGAACTTCCTTAGAAGTTGGACATTCTGGACGACTAAATTGCTTATTTAAGCCATCCTGCAACTGTTTCCTCTGCCTTGTTTACGCAGCATTGAACGAACACTGAATTTTCTGGATTTCTATGTGGAAGGCAAAAGTTTTCAAATAAGCAGTCCTAGGAACGTTCTTTCATTCTAGTAAGTGTACTGCTGCATCGTGAATCGTGGAGGAAGAATAACTGAATAAGGAATTATTCTGATGATTGTGTTACTCACAGCTACCACAAATCGATAAGATGTTGGATGGGGAAGAACATGTTATATATAGTAATTAGAAGTTGAGAATGGAAAAGTAAATTAAGCGATAGCCGTTAACAGTGTTGAGCAGTTACAGTCCGACCCCGGTAGCTGAATGGTCGGCGTGACGGAATGTCAATCCTAAGGTCCCGGGTTCGATTCCCGGCTGGGTCGGAGATTTTCTCCGCTCAGGGACTGGATGTTGTGTTGTCCTAATCATCATCATTTCATCCCCATCGACGCGCAGGTCACCGAAATGGCGTCAAATCGAAAGACCTGCACCAGGCGAACGGTCTACCCGACGGGAGGCCCTAGTCACACGACATTTCATTTCATTTCACCGTAAAACTCCACCACCGAAGGTGCACGACCACGTTGACGTCCGAACAGTTGCCTTATAAAGTTAATGCATGTTGTGGTTGGTCCACAGAGAAATCCGAACAAAACACATTCAACTTTGATTGTAATGGCACAAGAGAATGATAACTGACACATGGAACACGATAAGCAATTACTTTCTCCTGTTACATCAAGTCAATAAAGGTGTGAGCCAATGTCATCTTCTAGGTGGTGTACAAAACATGTAGCACAGGTCATACACGAAACTGGATTAGCAATTTTTCTAGTGGAAGACATTCAATTAATCTCCCCATAAAGGTCTGCTGCCATAAAAAATAGTCTACTGCCAAAAAACGCACCACGGAAGTTGTGAACTACGTCATTATTATTTAGAACTCCTTGCACCCCCTCATGACTGATGATTTATCCAGTTTACCCGACATCATTCAAGAGGCCCCTTGCTTATTCTACACTGTCAACACATCTGAATGATCGGTCTACGTGAAGTCCTTTTACATTTTATTCTTTCCTGGAAAACTAGGAATTCGCCCCCATAACAAATTATGTACCTCCTGTGACGATCAAACTGGAGGATGGTGGTTAGTATTCATACCTCTCGTCTTCGATCGAAAAACAACAGTAGTTCCTAAATGTCACTCATCTGAAATACTGTGTCTCCTCTACTTACAATATGCTGCAGATAGTAGATGCACTCTCCTTCTAGGATTCCAAAAGGCTGTCTCCTCCGTTCTCACATAGTAAATGACCACAACAGGAAGGTACGTTGTATCCTCTCAAACGTCTACATCTACACATGTGTGATTACTCTACTATTCACAATTAAGTGCCTGGCAGATGGTTCAATGGACCACCTTCAAGTTGTCTCTCTCTACCGTTCCACTCTCGAATGGCACGCGGGAAAAACGAACAGTTTAATTTTTTCTGTGCAAGCCCTGATTTCTCTTATTTTATGATGATGATCATTTCTCCCAGTTTAGGTGAGTACGAAAAGAATGTTTTCGCAATCGGAGGAGAAAACCCGTGATTGAAATTTCATGAAAAGATTTCGTGGCAACGAATACACCTTTGTTTTAATGATTGCCACTCCAATTCACGTATCATGTTTGTGGCACTATCTCCTCTATTTCGCAATAATACAGAACGAGCTGCCCTTCTTTGAACTTTTTCGATGTCATCTATCAGTCCCATCTGATGCGGATCCCACACAATACAGCAATACAACAGAATAGTGCGGACAAACGTGATGTAAGCAGTCTCTTTAGTAGACCTGTTGCACCTTCTAAGGATTCTGCCAATGAATCGCAGTCTTTGGTTTGCTCTACCCACTACACTATCTATGTGATCGTTCCAATTTAGGTTATTTGTAACTGTAATCCCTAAATATTTACTTCAACTTACAGCTTTCAGATTTTGTGACCTATTGTCTAATCGAAATTTAGCGGTTTCAGTACTCACGTGAGTAACTTCACACTTTTCTTTATTCAGGGTCAATTGCCACTTTTCGCACCATACAGAAATCTTATCTAATTAATTTTTCAATTCGTTTTGGTCATCTGATGACTTTACAAGACGATAAATAACAACATCATCTGCAACCAATCTAAGGTGGCTTCTCAGATTTTCTCCTATGTCGTTATTATAAATCAGGAACAATAGAGGACCTGTAACACTTCCTTGGGGAACGCGGACAATTACTTCTGTTTTACTCGATTACTTTACGTCTATTACCCCGAACTGTGACCTTTCTGACAGGAAACCACGAATCCAGTCTCACAACTGAGGCGATAGTCTGTAGGCACGGAGTTTGTTTAGAAGGTGCTTGTGAAGAACGGTATCTAAGGCCTTCTGGAAATCTAAAAATGTTAAATCAATTTGCCATCCCCTGTCGATAGCACTCAATTCTTCATGAGTATGAAGAGCTAATTGTGTTTCGCAAGAACGATATTTTCTGAATCCGTGCTGACTGTGTGTCAATAAATAGTTTTCTTCGAGATGATTTCTAGTCTCTAGGCACAGATCTTTCAGTGAGGGAGCGGTTGTGTATAATTGTTAAATATGGAGCTATTTTATCAGCATACTTTAAAAGGAACCTGACTGGTATACAATCTGGACCGGAGGCCTTGCCTTTATAAGTGATTTAAGCTGCTTTGCTACGCCGAGGATATGTGCTTCTATGTTTCTCATCTTGGCTGTAGTTCTTGATTGGAATTCAAGAATATTTACTTCGTCTTCTTTGGTGAAGCAGTTTCGGAAAACCGTGTTTAATAACTCTGCTTTAGTGGCAGTATCATCAGTGACTTCACCGTTGTTATCGCGCAGTGAACATATTGATTGCGCCTTGCCACTGGTGTGTTTTACGTATGAGGAGAATCTGTTTAGGTTTTTAGCAAGATTCCGAGACAGAGTTTTATTTTGGAAATTAGTAAAAGCATCTAGCATTGAAGTACGCACTGTATTTCGAACTTCTGGAACAGTTTGCCAATCTTGGGGATTTTCGTTCTTTTAAATTTGGCATGCTTTTTTCATTACTTCTGCAACAGAACTCTGACCCGTTTTGTGTACCATGGGGTATCAGCACCACCACCTATTAATTTATGGCACGTAATCTCTTTGAAATCGTTCGACATCTTTTCTACGTGTACATGATCAGACAGGAAGATGTGAAGACTGTCTCTTAAAATGGCGTTAAGAGCATTTTTATCAGCTTTTTAAAATAGATGTACTTTGGGTGTCTTTTTTATGTTGTGGGTGTCATGGTATTCAGCCTAGCACGAACTGCGTTGTGATTTCTAATCCCTGTATTCCTCATGATATTCACTGTTTCTACAGGATTATTTGTTGCTAAGAGGTCAAGTATGCTTTTGCAACCATTTACACTTCAAGTGGGCTCATGGACTAGTTGTTCAAAATAATTTTCTGAAAAAGCATTCAGTACAATTTCGGATGACGTTTTATGCCTGCCGCCGGCTTTAAACGTATAATGTTTCCAGCATATCAAGTTGAGATTGAAGTCGCACCGACTATAATTGTATGAGTGGGTTACCTATTTGAAATGAGACTCAAGTTTTTTTTGAACTGTTCAGCAACTATATCTTCTGTCGGGGGATCGGTAAAACGATCCAATTAATAGTTTAGTCCGATTATCAAGTGGTAACTTTTACCTTTACTATTTCGCAGGACCTATCTACTTCAATTTCACTACAAGGTAAACTACTTCTGACAGCAATAAATACTCCACTACCGACTGTATTTAAACTATCCTTTCTGAACACTGTTAGGTCGTTTGAAAAAAATTCAGCTGACTTATTTCCGGCTTTAACCAGCTTTCCGTACCTGTAACTATTTGAGCTATTGGGGTTTAGAGCTCAGGTTCTTTCCTCACAGCTACGACAAGTTACAACTACACTACCGATCGTTTCTACAACTAACTTACTGTGTTTTATCTGGCCCCTTTGAGACGGACGCCCTTTCTGTGGTTTCCTGAGACCCTCTAACCTAAAAAACCGCTCAGTCCCTTCCACATAGCCCCCGCTATCAAGCACGTAGATGATTTGAGAGATGCATGCAGCATCTATGTAGAAGAAATTGCCATGAGTGAAAGATGAGAATCGTTTTATACTGCTAATACTGTTCTTAGGAAACCTTTTTTGGAAAATTTTAATTACCGCTACTTGAAACAGACTAGGCAACCGTTCTGCTTCCTCCATCATAATCTCGCTTTGAGATTGTGAGAATAACGTAACTGAGACTGGGGAACTTACAGTGGCATACTCCATTCGTCAGAGAGCAGAGAGTGGCTAATTTTCATTCACTTTACGTCACATGCTGCAGAGTGACTTGCGAAGTATGTGTGTACCTGTCGATGTAAATGCTGATATTTACGTACATTGTAGGCGTTAACCAAAGCAACACATTTGTTCCTCTTCGAAAAGAGAAGCATATGTGCTGGCAGCGTCATGACGAGCGTAAACACCTACAACAATCTACGCGAATTGTTTATAACAATGTTCACTCTAGTAACTGTACTGATGCATAGACGTGTAAGTTATCGCATAAGTGTTATCATCATTTTATGAAACTTGTGTACTGACAATTTAGGAGACGTTAGAGAGACAATTTTCGTTTACTTTCTGCACTTGCCAAAACAGAACCTGCTACAATGTATCGTTTTATTGCCTTGTCCGCCGTTACAGATGGCGACCGCCTTCATGCTGGCGTGGCCTTACGGCTTCCCCCGAGTGATGTCCAGCTACGAATTCAATATCGACAAGGACGGACCTCCACAGGACTCCAACAACAACATCATTTCTCCCACCATCAACGCAGACGACTCTTGTGCCAGGCCGTGGGTGTGCGAGCACCGCTGGAGACAAATCTACAACATGGTTGGCTTCAGGAACAATGCAGGACGTAAGTAAGATTTTCGTTAGTGTAGAAGCAATGTACTAGTAATAACAATTAGTATGTTTCGCCAACAACTCGTTTTTGCTTCTGCCTGCATTTACTTACATAGATGGTTGTGTGTGAACCCGGTCAGTGACGAACTTGTCCAAGTCAGTACGTCCCTATATCTCAGGATACCACAGATCCCTCAGCAAGATGTAATTTTTGAGGAAGTGTGTAGATATTTATACGAGAATTGCAACCTTTATGAATTTGTGGATCTGATGCCTCTATCATGATTAGCGTTGTAACGAACATAGAACCACAGTTTGTCTTTCTGACTAATTTAGAAGCTGGAGTTCTAGCACCGACTTTTTTTAAACAAAAAATTCGTTTATTACATTGGATCTTTACACTAACTTCTGCGACGTTCTAAAATCGCAGACACGTGCATTCTGTGTACGAGTTCCAAAAAAGTAGCTACTGATAAGTTTGAAATATCGGCGAATCATCAGTATTATAAGTAATAGTTGCAAAATACTAGCACGCGTTGTAGGGGAGTGGAGCGACCGATATAAGCGGGCTTGGAGAGACAATGCTGACACTATGACTTATCTTAGAAGATAGACTGATGGAAAGTTAATTTACTTAAATAACATTGTTAGATATAGAGTAAACTTTCGACAATGTTGGTTTGCATAAACTCTTTGAGATTCTGAAGGTAAGAGGGATGAAATAAAGGGAGTGATAAACTGTCTGAAACTTGCACAGAGAGGAGACAAAAGTTATAATTATTGACTGACACAAAAGGCAGTAAGATAGGTTTGTAGACTCGCCTTGATGTTGCTGGATCTGTTCATTGAGCAAACAGTGAAGGAAACCAAGGAGCAATTTGGAAAGTGAGTTAAAGTTCAGAGAGACGAAGTGGAATCTTTGCAAGTGAAAATCAAATTAAGAGGCACATGTGGATTGTGAAAGTCAGTATGCTAACATTTTATAAAGCATCTCTGGACATTCTGATGTTTGTTGTTAAGATCAAGCACTTTCAGTGCAGCCTCAGTAGGCCAGGCTTGAAAATGAAATTGCTAATTCGAAACTAGTCGCAAAATATACGTACTGCAGCTGTTGACAGATTCGTTAATTAACGCTTCATGAAATATTGTTAATGATGCTGGTTCCCTGGCAACAAAACGTCCAAACGGAGAAAAGTATGAGTAACTGTCGATGATCGAAGGAAAGAAGATATAATGCAGACCGGGAAAAGCAACAAAAGAAATTCTGAAAATTTGTTGACGTATAATATAGATTTAAATATAACGAGATCTTTCTGGAGGTATTTGCCTCGCAAGAAACCTCATACGGTTGTGTAATGTGGAAGATAAATAATACATGCAAGAGTAGAAATGAAGCGACTGGAACATGGCGTTACAGATGAATGAAGAATGCTAAAAGTTAGGTGGATGGATCAAGTATTTGATGACGAAGTACTGAATCGAAAGGTGAAAAAAAATAACTTTATGGCTAAACTTAATTAAAAGTGATGATCTTTGATAGGTCACACTCTGAGGTATCAAGCATTCTTGCGTTTGGAAATGAAGTTACTTGTAGGAGGTAAACATTGTAATTACAGACCAAGGCTTGAATAAAATAATCATATTCATAAGACAGTGGTGGACTGCAATAGCTATGTCGAACTGGAAAGGAATGAGCACAGGAAGGACTAGGGTGGTGAGAGGCAAAACCAGACTTCGGGCTAAAGACTACAATAAAACTCCTGTGTACAGCTTTTTCATTTGTATCTGGAACTGGTAAAAGTGCTTAACGGGTATTCAAACAATGTCACGTGGACCAAAGCGACGTCAGAAATGGGAAACTGAGTTCTTTCTTTCAGGCATGGTCAGGCAATCATTCATATCAAATTTTCATATGTGTGCCACTACTCAGTACGCCACTTCACTTAAAGAGCAGAGATAATGTGGCAAGTCCAGAGATTATTTGTTTTGGTGATGTTATAGAAGAAGTAATTGATGTCGCAATGGAAAACATAGAACAACTACTATTAAAGTTACAGTTTGACAGAACATAGGAAACCTGAAGTCAAACATGACAGACAATATCCCAAAGGAATTCCCCACATTAGTAAGAGATGAGTAAACAAAACAATTATTCATATTAGTGTAGAAAATCAGAGACGGCTGACACGCTGTCGGACCTGCTTATGAACATCACCCTCACAATCGCGAAGAAAACAAGCTTAGATAAGGCTGAATGTGAGAACAATCGTCCAAACAGCTTAACTCTTCATGCATCCAAGCTAGTAACGAATATATTGCACAGATGAATGGAAAATAAAACTGAAGATTTGTTAGCAGTCTATTAATTGGATTTTAGGGAAGTTAAAGACTTCAGAGATGAGGTGCTGACGTTTCGTCTCATAACGGAAAAATGACTTAAGAAAAATTAATACATTTTCATAAATTGCCGGGTTGCGAAAGCATTCGACAAATTAATAAGGGAGCTGGATGTCTGAAATACTGAGGAAAATAGGTGATGATAATTATGGGTTTAATGGGGCTTAACATCTGTGATCGTCGGTACATTATTAATCCTCCTCCCTCCCCCCTCCCCCACCAACCCAGGACGGAATCTGTGTATCTCAACTGTCGGCGTCTAGAGTAAATCTGTTGTGCAACTATGGAAACATTTGCCACATATTTCCATATCGTGTATCTGAGGCGGGACGTCGGTATCACACCGGTATTTACCGAAGGGTATGCAGGGAACATTTAAAAATCACAATCAGGCTAGCTGGCTCACCACCCATCGTCGTTAATCCGCGAGACGGATTCGGTGCAGGTCATGTTCACCTCCCCTCGTTCCGGAAGAGGAGGGTCAGGAAAATAGATATAAGCTGGAGAGGAAGTCGAACAGAAAATATGTACAAGAACCAAGACGGAAGAATCGAAGGTTAAGAGAGAAGTTCTCGGATTAAAAAGGGCGTAAGACGTGGTTGTAGCCTTTTTCCTAAATTGTTCAGCTTACACGTAGAAGCAGTAATGACGATAATTAAATAAAAATTCAGAAGTGCGATTATGTTTCGAAGTGAAAGGCTATCAGTGATAATATTCGCTGATGGCATTTGCTATTCACAGTGAAAGCACACAAGCTCCGTGCCTCTGTGTGTGTGTGTGTGTGTGTGTGTGTGTGTGTGCAGGAGCACCTATAGTACTGTTTTTACAATGAAAAAGAGCAGTAGAAAGGTAGAGGGGAAGTAGAAGTTATACATATAAGGACAACTTCCTCAAAGTGCCTCTGCGGAATACCGGCAGCAAAATCTACGGTAAATTATTCAATATGAGACACTGTCGCAGTCGCTGAGTATGAGCACAATGACTTTGCATGGTGGAACAAATTCTACAGTTCGTTTCACGGCGCGCATATAATTTTAACTACTGCAATAAAAATATATGTATTTGGTTGTAGAGTGATTTATTATGCATGTGAATTTTCTTTTAATCTATGGGCTAATTTTATATTTGTATTACGATGCGTAAGTCACAAAGTGGACCTGCCGGTGTGGCCGAGCGGTTCTAGGCGCTTAAGTTTGGAACCGCGCGACCCCTACGGTCGCAGGTTCGAATCCTGCCTCGGGCATAGATGTGTGTGATGTCCTTAGGTTAGTTAGGTTTAAGTAGTTCTAAGTTCTAGGGGACTGATGACCTCAGATGTTAAGTCCCATAGTGCTCAGAGCCGTTTGAACCATTTCACAAAGTGGATAATAAGAGATTACTTTCTCTCTGCGGTTCATTAACGTCTTTCTGTCTGAGATTAAGAGGTAATACTTCACAGTATGCGAAAATCGTGTATCTGAGTGCCGAATATTATGAGTTCATTATTACGTTGAAATGGCTCTGAGTACTATACGACTTAACTTCTGAGGTCATCAGTCGCCTAGAACTTAGAACTACTTAAATCTAACTAACCTAAGGAAATCACACACATCCATGCCCCAGGCAGGATTCGAACCTGCGACCGTAGCGGTCCCTCGGCTCCAGACTGTAGCGCCTAGAACAGGTCGGCCACTCCGGCCGGCCATTATTACGTAACAAGCAGCCTACATTCTTGCCCATCTACGAAATCTTTGTAGATAACATTAACTTTCATATTGAATACGACCGCAGTAACTAACTGCTATAGTGTGCTGCACGTTTCCAGATGTTATCATGTAGTAATTAGATCTGGTTTGTCCTTTCAAGAGGTAACTTCACCTCTTCGTTTTTGAAGCCGTTAAGTTTTTATTGACAATTGTTAAATATTTCATTGCACGTGCTGTGTAGCTTGTCTACACGCATCCTTGTCGCATGGTAAAGAGTATGATTGTTTACATTTTTTATATGCAAAGTAAGAAGAAGTACCAATTTTATGCTAAATCCCATGAATATAAGATTTCCCAAAAATGTTCACAGTGACTGCAATGGCGAACTGGTGGGACAACGGCGGATATCAGATAGCCTTCTCTCGAGGAAACACCGGGTTCATTGCCATTAACAACGAAGCTAACTCCGACCTGAAGCAGACTCTCAAGGTTTGTCTCCGGCATTACTCTCTTTTTTTCAGATGCCAAAACCATGCCATAGACTGTAATACATACCTTTTTTCTGACAGACTGGTCTGCCAGGTGGTAAATACTGTGACGTCATATCTGGTAATGTGAACGGAAACAGCTGCACCGGCTCCACCATCACCGTCAATGGTGACGGTACGGCCTACATCGAGATCCTCACGTCGGCTGATGACGGCGTGGTTGCCATCCACACAGGAGTAAGTTCAACAGCTCTCGCAAGCACATATGTTGTAAGGCAAACAGAGACCTCAGTACTGTTTCTGGAAGATGTTATTTCTGTGACAAGATGCATTTTGAAAACTAAAAGTCAAACACATTTCCTTAAGTCTAGACCCAAATTCGTACTTGAACCAAGTATTTGGGAAACAGTAAGTAATTAAGGTAGTTTGCAAGAAGTGGGACTTAGTTTATAGTATACATATTCTCTGAGCTACGTTTTGATGAAACTATGATGGACCTTATACGTAACGGAGTTTAGAAGCATTGGATGAGTTCTTTCTGAGACCTGCAGCAAGAACGAAATTGATTTGTTTCACAAATAATTTCATTGCAAAAAAAATTATAGCCCCTTTACTAGAGCTCTGTTGACTGTGTTTTACAGAAACAAAGCACATATGACCTTTTTATCCATTATCGTTCTGACTACTTTAATGAACCCGTAACGAAGTCCTCTCCTACGCCAACCCTTTTATTTCAGAGTAGCATTCTCTGTCTTCCCCTGCAGAGCTCCCTCTAGTATCCTGGACGTTATTCCCTAATGTCTTGCAACATTTTCTGTCAACCTGTCCCTCCTTCTTGTCAATGTTTTCCACAAGTTCCTCTCCTCACTAATTCCGCGGAGAATTTCCTCGTTTCTTATCTGATCAGTCCGACCAATTTTAAATTTCTGCTTCGAATTAAGGCCGATATTTGATTGTAAAAGAATTTTTTGACGAGGAATTCCGTATTTCCCTGTGATATTCTGGTTTTAATGTCCTCTTTGCTTTGTTCGTGAAGTGTTATTTTGCTTCCGAGATAGCTGAATCTCTTCACTTCGTCTCCTTCGAGGCCCCCAGTTCTAATGGTAGGTTTTCGCTGTTGTCATTGTTGGTATTTCCCATGACTTTCGTCTTTCTTCGATTTACTCTCGGTCCATAGCGTGTTCTCATTAGATTGTCCATTCCTTTTAGCAGGTCCTGTACTTCTACTTTATTTTCAAAGAGGACAGCAGTGACATAATTAGATACCGGTGGATATCTTTTCACCATGACTTTTATGTGTACCCCTAAACCTTTCTTACTTTTCCTTCATTGCTTCTTTGATATATACACTGAACAGTAGAGGTGAATGACTGCATCCATTTCTTATACGCTCTCTGATGCGAGAATTTCGGTTTTGGTGTTCCATTCTTACATTTTCCTCTTGGTTCTTGTTCGTATTGTGTATTACCCATTTGTCCGTTTAGCTTACATCTATTTTCCTCAGAATTCTGAACATGTAGCACCATTTTACAATGTCTAATTCTTTTTATTCGTCGACAAATCCTATGTACGGGGGAATGTAATCCTTGCCTTCCGCATTATTTGATCGCAGTTGTTCCAAAGTTTTTGTCAAATACTTTCTGATACTATAACACCTTTTTCCACCATATATTCTCTCAATTATTCTTCTACCTCGTCATCAGAGAGTTTATCCCTGTCGAAGAGGTCTTCAGGGTACTCTTTCCACCTATTCGCTCACTCTCTGCCTTTAACAGCGGAATTCCTATTGCACCCTTAATGTTGACGTCTTTGCTTTTAATTTCATTGAATACTATTTTGACTTTTATGTATGCTGAATCTGTACTCCCGACAACGATTTATTTTTCGATTTCTTCTTATTTTTACTTGCTGACACTTTGCCTGGGCTTCCCTGCACTTCTAATTTATTTCATTTCTAAGTGATTTGTAGTGCGTTATTCTTGTATTTTCCCGAACTATTTTTGCACTTTCTTCTTTCGTCGATCAACAGGTTTCTTCTGATAACCCAAGGTTACAACACACTTACCTTCCCGGCAAATACACTGACGGAAAAAATTGTAACACCAAAAAGTAATTAATGTAGTGTATCGAAATTTCGGAAATACCTGTTCCATGTAACGTATGTAAATAATAACATCGCATGATCATAGGTTAATATGCAAGATAAGCCACTGAAAGTGTTAAACGTTAGTACGTTAACAGTCGGTGTAACCGCCAGAATGTGAGCATGCAACTGTGCAAGCATTGTGTTGTACTGGTGGTGGAGTTCCATGACTGTTGCACTTTTTATATCAGTACATGGACAGTTACAGCTGGCTGTGGACGACGCTGTAGTTATCGTCCGATGATGTTCCCTATGAGCTCGATTGGAGACAGATCTGGTGATGGATGAGACCAAGGCAACATACACTACTGGCCATTAAAATTTCTACACCAAGACGAAATGCAGATGTTTATCGGATATTTATTGGACAAATATATTATACTAGAACTGACATTGGATTACATTTTCAAGCAATTTGGGTGCATAGATCCTGAGAAATCAGTACACAGAACAACCACCTCTGGCCATAATAACGGCCTTGATTCGCCTGGGCATTGAGTCAAACAGAGCTTGGATGGCGTGTACAGGTACAACTGCCCATGCAGGTTCAACACGATACCACAGTTCATCAAGAGTAGTTACTGCCGTATTGTGACGAGCCAGTTGCTCGGCCACTATTGACCAGACGTTTTCAGTTGGTGAGAGATCTGGAGAATGTGCTGGCCAGGGCAGCAGTCGAAAATTTTCTGTATCCAGAAAGGCCCGTACAGGACCTGCAACACGCGGTCGTGCATTATCCTGCTGAAATGTAGAGTTTCGCAGAAATAGAATGAAGGGTAGAGCCGCGGATCGTAACACATCTGAAATGTAGCGCCCACTGTTCAAAGTGCCGTCAATGCGAACGAGAGGTGACCGAGACGTGTAACCAATGGCACCCCATACCATCACGCCGGGTGATACGCCAGTATGGCGATGACGAATACACGCTTCCAGTGTGCGTTCACCACGATGTCGGCATACACGGATGCGACCATCATGATGCTGTAAACAGATCCTGGATTCATCCGAAAAAATGACATTTTGCCATCCGTGTACCCAGGTTCGTCGCTGAGTACACCATTGCAGGCGCTCCTGTCTAGGATGTAGCGTCAAGGGTAACCGCAGCCATTATCTCCGAGCTGATAGTCCATGCTGCTGAAAACGTCGTCGAATTGTTCGTGCAGATGGTAGTTGTCATGCAAACGTCCCCATCTGTTGACTCAGGGATCGAGATGTGGATGCACTATCCGTTACAGCCATGCGGATAAGATGCCTGTCATCTCGACTGCTAGTGATGCGAGGTCGTTGGGATCCAGCACGGCGTTCCGTATTACCCTCCTGAACCCACTGATTCCATATTCTGCTAACAGTCATTGGATCTCGACCAACGAGAGCAGCAATGTCTAGATACGATAAATCGCATCGCGATAGGCTACAATCCGACCTTTATCAAAGTCGGAAACGTGTTGGTACGCATTTCTCCTCCTTACACGAGGCATCACAACAACGTTTCACCAGGCAACGCCGGTCAACTGCTGTTTGTGTGTGAGAAATCGGTTGGAAACTTTCCTCATGTCAGCACGTTGTATGTGTAGCCACCGGTGCGAATCTTGTGTGAATGCTCTGAAATGCTAATCATTTGCATATCACAGCATCATCTTCCTCTCGGTTAAATTTCGTGTCTGTAGCACGTCATCTTCGTGGTGTAGCAATTTTAATGGCCAATAGTGTACGACACTCTGTAGAGTTTGTTGGGTTACAATAGTGATATATGGGCGGGACATATGCCGTTGGAAAACACCCTCTGGAATGCTCTCGTAAACGGCATTACAACAAGTTGAATCACAAAATTGATGTACAGAGTCAGCGTGCTTGGGATAACACAAGAGTGTTTCTTCTGTCATACGAAATCGCACCCAAGAACGGGCATAGGTCCAGTGTGTCTAGCAAGCAGACAGTCTGATTTCAGGCCCTCAACTGGCCTCCTTCTAACCAACACACGATCATCACTTGTACAGAGATAGAACCAACTTTCAATCGAAACACAACAGGCCTCCACTCTGCCCTCGACCGTGTTTTGCGACCGTAGTTTCTTGTGACTGCCACTGCCAGCAATCAGGTACCGTGGCTACTTTCTGTCAAGTCTCTCTGCAATAACGCAGAAGGAACATGCAGCTTTTTGCAGCCCTATTACACGCATCGTTCGAATTCTGTGAGATGTTGTCGCCTTAAAGCGTTCTCAGCTGACACCGACTCACCACATCCAGTCTCAAGATAACTAACGCTCACGACCGCTACAGGGTGTATTTAAAGAGGAGCTGATTTCCATCCTCACATAGCCCTACTAGTGTCACTCTTATGAGACTGGTACGATATCTGAATAGAGATAATCTTTCAGATGTACAAATACGCCCACCCACTTCTATTTATGTCGCACTACTGGTGTTGCTATTTCTTTCCGTCAATGTATATCTATCCGTATTCTGTAACTTCTCTTTTTAGAGATGTCCATTCCTCGTCAACTGAATTGTCTGTCTGGCATTTATTATCGCAGTACCTTTAGCCTTAGAGAACCAAACGAACCTCATCAGCCGGCAGGGGTGGCCGAGGGTTCTAGGCGCTACAGTCTGGAACCGCGCGACCGCTACGGTCGCAGGTTACAATCCTGCCTCTGGCATGGATGTGTGTGATGTCCATAGGTTAGTTAGGTTCAAGTATTTCTAAGTTCTAGGGGACTGATGACCCCAGAAGTTAAGTCCCATAGTGCTCAGAGCCATTTTTTTGAACCTCATCAGTCCTAAGTAGTTCAATATCCCAATTCATTCCAATTCGGTTCTTCCCGACAATTTTCATAAGCTTCACTCTTCATTGTTTCTAGATTGTGATCGAGTGTCTTTCTTTTCCCTACAGTCCCTCTGTCTGATCTTGGAAGTTTGTTGTATCTCTGGACTTTTCCAAGCATACTTCCTTGTCGATTTCCAACAGCGCTTTTGCTATTACTGGCTGTTGCAGAAGTCTAGTAGCGTTTCTCTTGTCTCATTCCTACTATCAAGCCGATTTCCGCCTGTCTTCTGTATCTTCCACCAATACAGAACTGCAATTAGATTCTCATCTCCGTTTAAGTACTGCATTGTACGTTCTGTGCCCTCATATACTTTGTTTAGACTTTATATTTTAATAGAAGGGAAAACCATTGCAAGTCGCATAATTTTACTTTTTATTCATTCGATGACTAGTTTTGGGCCGAGATCCCATTGCAAATCATGATAACTATGTCGAAAATGGCGTTTCCGAAGATGTCAAAAAAGTGCAGTGAACGTTTGCAGTGCTTATAGACGACAATATCTTTTACTTGAGATATGGGCATGGAATTGAACTGTTATAGTTGTCATTGGTTCACTGTGGATTCTGATCAGAATTATTCCAAGACTCAACTTTTCACAATATTGCTTTATCTTCCTGTTAGCGATCACATTACGTCACTTCCTGCTGTTGATATTACTCTATATTCGTCTTACCAGATATTCTTGTTTTCCTTCCATGTCACTTCATTGACCCTCATTTTATCTAGACCCATCCTTTGGATTTCCGTTTACATATTTTCTAATTTCCGTACCATACTCAGAATTTGGAAATTCCATGCGCCTTCCATAACATAAGAGTACTGTTGTAGCATTGTTTGCTGTTAGACTATATTTATGATTAAACCTATGTTTGTTACACCAACCTTATTGATGAAAACCCCTTTACGTATAGCCATTGAAAAGTTTACAATAAATGCATCCCAGATGTAGCTCATTCCTTATGACAATATAATGCTGTATGGCCGACAGAGTAAAATCTTGAAACGGTAGTCGCTTTATGGAATTGCTTTACACAAATAAGTAGGGGCAAATAGGAAATTAATTAGAAGAGAGAGACACAGATTACTTAAATCTGTTTAGATTAAATGTAGTTTCTCCTATTAAAATAGTGCTCAACGGAGGCAGAACAAAATATGTGCGATTTTTGGTTTTGAAGATATATTGGTTGTTGTTCCCGTCGGATTTTTGTGTGCTGATACGAGTTTCATCTTGTCCTTCCAGTATAGTATATACGTTTATTATATACTTAATTTTGCTAATACGTCACTTGTAATTCCACTTCCAAGGTTTCAAGTAAATGTAGAACTGTTTTATTATATCTATTACTTTTTAACATACTATTTTTTTTTTATTTTCAGGCCAAAATTGCTTAAGACATTCCTACATGATAATAACATCTACAGCGACATCGCTCAACATCATGGACTATTCGATCTTGTTCTTTAGATTACATCTTATTTCGTGAAGCATTGTAAGGAATTTAATATTGGCAATAAAATACTTTGGAATCTACAATGTTGCTATATTATTTAACACATGATGACATTTGTACAAAAGCTTACCAAACTGAAATTTCCAGTAAAAATATATACGATTCACACGATACCAACTTCGTAAGTTAGAAATGAAACTCAATACGAAACCCTTAATTCACTTCTTTCTTCTTTATGTGATGAAGCATTTTGAGAATCGTGTTTGCAATGAAAGACTTCACTGACTCAATTTCTCGCAAGAAGCAAAGACAGTAGTTAGCAGTTAGCGGATATATAGTTTAGAGCAAATTTCGAAAACACCAGAGAAATTATACGCAATGTTTTGATTCCGGGTCGTTTTATGTACAGTGATTTGAAACCGGAGCTCTTACATATCTGGAGCAGATAATATGAAACTTTCGTCGAATTTTTTAACTTGTAATTAACTGGGTGAGTACTACTAACGTACCCTTGAAATACATGGGAAACGTTAAGCGCTTCCCATTTACTTATGCTGGGAATTTTTCAAAGTAATGGGAAACTAGAAAGACTGGACGTTATTCAGTGCCAGCAGTTGTATATGACGAGTTGACTGCCCACAGCTACATTTTACGATCCAAGAAATAAGTATGAATCCTTCTTATTTATAGTTAATAGCAGAAACAGTTACTTTCACAAGAAAACTACATAAACCGACGCAGAATTTTTGTCGGCTAGTTTCAGTAACACTTTTCTCTTTCTGCAGATCTAGATTCTACTTCGTATTAATGTAGGTACTGGAACAATGACGTAGTTATTATTTGGCTTTCTTAGTGAAATGGTTCATTCCTATGTTTCCAGCTCGTTATTATCGTTCTCGTTTCCTTCGTTAACTTAGAACAGCGGAAGTACGTCTACCATCTATGTCATTTTTATTTATTTCCAGTTACGTGTTTGGTATTCTATAACACATTATCTTAGATTTTATCTTACAACACAGAAGCAGTTAAGCCATTCAAAACAACAACTGTAAGAGTAATTCACTTTATGTATCGTATACGCGGTAACATAGGGCGCTCATTCGTTCTTTTTTAACAACTAACAATGCACGCGGCTTACTATTATGGAATTTATGCGTGAAAGTGTACCACTCACTCAATATTCATGAAATGTCGATGGTATGAAGCACTCAACAAAGTCTCACGGACTATATCTATGGAGCTACAAACTTACGTAAAATGCAGTTATTCGTTGTACGAGGATTATTCAGGAAGTAAGTTCCGATCGGTCGCGAAACGGAAACCACAGTGAAAACCAGAAACGTTTTATTTGCAACGGTTAGGTACCCCTTCCACCTACTACTCTACATTGTCGCCGCTCCTACTTCGTGTTTTGTCTTAGTGTTCTATATCCTCGTCATAGAAAGCAGCCATCTGTGCTTTCGGCCAGTTATCTGCACTGGTCTGCAGCTCGTTGTCTGTGGAAAATTTTTGTCTTTATAGCAAGCGGTTCTTGTCACCAGAGATGAGACTCGGGGGGAGGGGGAGGGAGACAATTACGGGTTGTATTGTGGGTGATCAAACACTTCTCAACGGAAACGCCGCAGGAGCTTCTTCATTGCTCTACAGTGAGCGGCCGAGAATTGGCATGAAGAAGGAACTGCTCGAGAGTTGTGTATTGTGGGCTGCATGATACAGGCGAAATCTCTAATCAGGCCCACATACTTGGCGGGAGACGCTATTCCATACGCATCTTTACGTGCTCACTGTTCGCTCAAAACTGAAAAGAGCGACGCGCCACGATTGACGGGCATACTAGAGACACTGCCCAACACATCTGTGCAAAGCTTTATCGGATTTTACCAGTGGTTTCCATTTCGCGACCGATCGGAACTTACTTTCTACCACCTAGGAAAATTGAGGAAATGTTGAGATCAGTCAAAGATAGTCTCGGCTTAAGAGTGCCGGGAATTTATACTATTCCTTGCGAATGCGGCAAGAATTACGTGGGCCAGTCTGTAAGAACCGTTGGCGACCGCTGCATCGAGCATCAGCTCCACCTAAAATACAGGTTTTTGGAAATATCAGCGGTGGCTGAACATAGCCTGCTTAACAAACATAAGATTTTATTAGAAGAAACCAGAGTAATGGCCCACGCATTGAATTACTGGGACTCTGTGATCCGGGAAGAAGTCGAAATTAGACTTAGCGATAGTAACTTTAACAGAGACAACGGCAGTGCACTTAGCAACACTTGGAAGAGTGCACTGGATAACGAAAAATCGCAGAGAAAAACTTCCCGCACTTTACCTCCTAATTCAAGGGATGGCACTGCGAGCAACGCAGGATAGAAACTACATCTATGGAAGTAGAGGGCACTACTTCACTACGCGCCATATCGCTGTTAATATGACGTATTGCAGCCAATCAGAAGCCGTCCTTGGCATATAAAAGTGGGAACCTCGCTACTTCACGACAGTCAGTTTTAGCCCTGACGACGACCATGTAGGTAGTGGTTGAAAACTTGGAGTTTTATCCTGAATTGACGCGGCCTGTACACCGAGAGATTTTTATTCAACATTGTCAAAAGCTATCTCTAAATCTACAAATGCTAGAAACGTAAGTTTTCCTTTTCTTAATCTAGCCTCTAAGATAAGTCGTAGGGTTAGTATTGCCTCACAAGTAAGGATGATTGTAACCTACTTGTGTCAAATTAGATTATACTCAAAACCTCCCATTCCATGGCTAAATGTAACTGCTTAGTTCTACAAAACGTTGCTGTTCCTTTACACTCTCATCGTGTACATTGTCATAACGATGGTAGCACTTGTTTCTTTCGCTTTTTAAAGTTTGAACACAAACAAAATCAAAACAAAAATTATTTTATGCTTAATTTTATTATATCTGAATTTGGAGAAATGTCACATACAAATAAAATAATTTTATTCTCAGATTCACGGGAGGGGGGGCGGGGTGCGGCAGAACAAAAGTAGTGTAATGTTAAAGTTCTGTGCTTCGCTGTCAAAACTTTCAAAACTTTTGAAAGTAGATGTGGAACACATTTTCCTTGAAACAAGACATTCTTACAGTCTGTGTGACAGGAATTTTGATGAATATGGCAAGCTATTAAAACAAGTAGAGAATATACAAATAGTGAAAGGGTACGAGAACATTATGAAAGAAAGCAGAAAAGAACCACAATCTTTGCATAGATCTACGCCTGCGTCCTTAATAGAAGACTGGGCGTCAGCGGTCAGTCCAATGTTTTTAAGAATGCCTGCCTGCTAAGGGATACAAGTTTTGTATTCAGAAATCTGCAAATTTTTTTTATAAGGATACTGGAATCAGAGTCCTATTTTTCCATATACCATCCACTTTTATTCTTCAATGAAAGGTTTCAGTGTCTCAAATACACAGATATCAGATTGAGTGATGTAGGAAAACCAGGAGTAACAGCACAAAAAAGAGATGAAGTACTGCACATCATTATATATTTGAAATCTGAAAATGAGAAGTGGTATTAGAAAGTATTAGTTCCGTCCAGTTAGGTTGAAATTCCTGATGATGAATATGTGGATAAATATTAGTATCAAATCGGTGAAACTTGAAAATTTGAAGAGTAATTATTTGTAAATATAATCGTTACCTTTAAGCTGCAATATACCGCAACCTAACTGACTTTTCACAATAAACCAGAAGTAAAAACAGACCTCGCATACATTCATTGCAACAAAAGCGTATGCTAGGTAATTCTGTTTTGATGCATACCTACAATAGCAGAATACCTTGAAGACTTTTTTTTTAAATTGTTTATATCGTCATCAGAAAGTAATGAGAATAATATTTTACCTTATTTTACTATTTATTGATGAGCTTTTTCAGATAATGAGTTGACACTTTTGTTTCTTCAGAAAACGTAGATCTGCGTCCGCTGTTATTGTATGCAACTCCTCAATTACAACGTGAGCTTGGGATGATTTCAGTTATAGCTGTCAGTAGAAATTTCGTATTAATGTTGCCAGTAAGTAGTGGTCAAGTACAGAGTGCAAATCTATTTGTAGATACTCTCCAAAAAATCCATTCTGCTCTTGAACGGACTCTGCTTGACGGTGAGGCCACTGTTGGCGATGTGCAAGTAGTTGGGAGCGCCCTCGGTAAACGCTGGCCACGTGGCGGCCAGCTCTTCGTCTGTGGAGGTCGGTGTTGGGTACCTGCAGACACGCGACGCAAAACTGTACGTCTCACAGTTCTTGATATGCTCGCAGATGATATGAGTGGCATTGTTACAGAACATTCACTTAAGTCAAGAAGAGGTGTGTAGTGTCGGACTATAGGTTAAACAGAACAGTACAGTGGAAGTGGTCGGGTGGCAGGCGGACGTAGGATACAAAAGATAAGACGAGATACAAGAGGGAAAACACACGTTAACTGCACAGGAAGGTAGACCAAATTTGAGCTGCCGTCTAAGTATTAAATTTCTTAAGAAAAAACCTTGTACTAGGCCAGTACCCTTTGGACTGAAGCAGACTGAAGCAATCTCACAAAAAGATATCAGGCCTTGAATCCTCAATAACAAGGATAAGCTTACAAACACGATAAAATGCAATTGATCTGATGACTAGACAGCACAAGAAATGTGCCGAAATCTTACATAATTTGCAAGAAAAAATTAGCTACATCACAAATATGCATCACCAAAACTTGCATTGCTGCGCAGCATGGTACACGTAAAATTCCATAACTTGAAACAAGGAAAATTAGGCTTCAATAGCTTACAGTTCCAGCAGTGAGCCCAAGATTAAATAGCAGATCAGATATACCCAACGGAACAACGGACCAGTAACGTAACTGAAGTTTAAACTTAGCCGTCCACGTGAGCAATACTAGAACACACCAAGCTTTCCATCAAATTCCAATACAAATAAATGCATGAACTTAAAACAAATCCCTCACATGCAAACTTAAAAAATATCTCATTACACATAGCTGGATCCAAAGCAGGTGAATGCAGTCATTTAAAATACAATCTCAGGCCAGCTCTCAACCACGCTGGCAATACAATAGCGGGAAGGAAAAAATTACAATGGCTAGGATCCAGAGGTCGGAACAATAATAGCTTCCCTTCCAGGAGGACGGCTTCATTCCCCGCTAATACGGTTTCAGTGGACAAAAGAAAGGCTCCAAAAATCAATTGAGCCCGTAGGTCAACATGTAAGCAGCGGGATAGTGACGACTGCAAAATGCTGCCAGCCCCCACAGACCGCAAAGCTATGACCAGAGTGGAGCACGGCCAACTACCCACGCTTCCCCGTACACGATCTTCCCACGGCCGCTGCAATCGCCTCACTGCCGCTGCACCAACTTTCCCTCGCTTAGCTTAGGATCCAGAGGTCGGAACAATAATAGCTTCCCTTCCAGGAGGACGGCTTCATTCCCCGCTAATACGGTTTCAGTGGACAAAAGAAAGGCTCCAAAAATCAATTGAGCCCGTAGGTCAACATGTAAGCAGCGGGATAGTGACGACTGCAAAATGCCGCCAGCCCCCACAGACCGCAAAGCTATGACCAGAGTGGAGCACGGCCAACTACCCACGCTTCCCCGTACACGATCTTCCCACGGCCGCTGCAATCGCCTCACTGCCGCTGCACCAACTTTCCCTCGCTTAGCTTACCCCCCCCCCCCCCCCCCCCCCCCCCCGCCACCAGTATCCTGGAGAGCTACCTAGCCACACGGCAGGGCAGCGAACCAACGATACGCAAGCAACGATGGAACGATTCGAAAGGAGCCGCCGTGGCCTATCATTGTGCTACAAACTTTTCAGTCTAAAAGTTGCAATCATCGTAACCATAGATATCTATTACTCACGTGCTCTTGATATAAGAAGAATAAAGTTAACACAATTAGCCACCTGAACACTATTTTACAGTTTTTAATTCACTGTAAGTAGAACTATGGTATGAGTATAAAATCTGAAATAAAAGAAACTCCAGTGTTTAGATCCTGCCCCTGAATTGTGCCAGCGGTAGGTAGTCTAACGTACTGAAGCAGGACAAGAAAATGAGCGAATGTTGATCGTTGGCAGTTCGTTATCATAGCAGTCACATTAAATTCGGTCAGTACCTCAACATTTATTGTTCACGTCATTTCTGTACTGATGCATATATGTTTCTTGAAATTGTGATGGTGTAACTGAGCTCCGTCTTTTTAAGGAAAAGTTAAAGAGAACCCAAAATTTAAGTGCAAAAATTTATAGGGAAAGTAATACTCATAAATAAAAACATGTAATGCCATAACTAAAATATTATAAATGACAAACAGAGATTTATACGATAGAGGAAAGTTGAAAAACAATTATAAATGCTTCATCTGGTATCAATGAAGTACACTGAAATTCATGGTTTTTGCGAGCCAGTCATGAGTTGAGCACCTGAAATTATCTACACGTCTAACTTTCTCAGTAAAGGTTGCCTTATGGATTCCTAAATATACACTGCACGACATACCATGCACACACAGTCACTGTACACCGAATACAAGTGTGTTATCAACACGCGTTGCTCTTTGTGCAATACGGAAGTATTCTGAGAATCAGAAATCAAAAACTATCGCCTATGAGCATCAAGCAAAAGCAATTTATAACTGCCCTCGCATTCCTTCCCAAAAGTCAGCGTGTTATTCGTCAGTAACTGTTACCTTGAAACACATTCTTAAACTCAGTGATAGAAGGGAGAATTCAGCACATCGTTTGATTTTAATTATCTCCTTCCTAAGTTACCAGTCTGTGGGTTTGTATGGCGCCCAGCTTCCGCGTTTTTGTAATACCTGCTAATACTTTAGTATATACGCAACCAACGCACAAAAAATCTGCTCTATCCTGATTTGTTTGCTTTAGTCGCTGTCAGCACATATAATCTTTCCCTTCTACAGTCACATAAAGCGGCTAGTAACTTACCTGGTTTCTGGATCAAATGAAGTGCTTGAACCTTTCAGCTAATATAAACCAGAATTCTGTAGTACATATGCCGACATTTAGAATATATTTTTATAATAAATCCATTTATCAGAGAACGCTTTATTTCTATAGTATATGGACTACCATGTACATTTGTACATCTTACTTCATGTCAGATATAATTATGTTCTCTAAATTTGTCATTCTTCCTTTATGCTCTATGGGTACTCCATACACTGTTTTCTTTGTCTGTGGGTTTTCCTATGACACTATTTTTTTTGTACCTTTTCCATCAACTGGAGATCAAACACTCTTCGACAACAGCACAAATTAGATCTCTCTGGTCGCGTTTCCACCGGATTTCCATAACAAAAGGGCCGCGCGGCAGAAGTTTCTAGATACTTCTTCCTCAGCTACGCATTGCTAATACACCTTAGTAGGCTTACTTTTTCCAGTTCCTCAAGTGTACTAATGTACAGTTCCATGGTTAATGGATATAATAAAAGAGACTCAAGCACATATTCTCTTCTGCAACACCGCAGCCCTATTACGAAACATTAAATTAATTTGAAATTTATGGAGGAACTGGTTCATCTATATTTCTCTATTCTTTTCAGACATAATTCCGATATTTACTGAAACTAAAATAAATAGTTCCTTGTCTTGAAAATTTTAGCGTTTTATAAATTTTATGTATTTATTTTATTTGAAATTTCCACTTCAAAATGCAGGTTCCATGAAAAGAAAAGTAATAAACTTTTGGCACTCTTAGAAATATCGAAAACGAATACTCAGGAGCCTATTATTATGTAAACCAGATATAGAAAAATTCGATTCTAAATATAACTGTTGCAAGAGGCTATATTATACGTTTGTAGACCTATTTTAATTTCGTAAAAGCTTCTTTCAAACTGATACTTTATAAAATCTGTATCGTCTTAAAGTGCCAAATGTATTGCTAACGTACCCAGTTTTAGCAAAATTTGTCCAGAGTCGCGTCATTCTGTTAATTGTCTTCGCTTCCACGGATCCAGCTTCAACATCTATGGGCCGCTTCGATGATCTGAACAAGTACATCAGTTCGTCTCCGTGACAAGCACCTGCAGAGAACATCACAATGAATGTAATGGAAATTGCACAAAATAATATTCAGAACATAAGCTAGAAGAAGCGACAAGCTTCATCAGGACATTAATGAAACACTATCGTGTAAAAACAGAACCAGTAATCAATAAAAGACACAGTCATTTCCCAATACCGATATCAATCAGAATTAGAACTATGATCATCATTGTCTGCCTGTCATTGTAGTGACGTATGAAATGTATCTCTCAGTAACTGCTAAAGGGTAGCTAAAAATAAAGCAAATACATGGACAGACAAGTAAATAAGTAGGGATCAACATTTCCTGATGTAAACATAATTTCTTAAGAGCTATAGTAATGTAAGTAAAAACATAAATTGGTAAGAGTAATAATAATTTAAAGTCAAATGATACCATCGGTACATCAAAAGGACAGCGATTCCACGATTATTTTGAGTAAATGTAGGAATAAATTTGTAAAAGTAGCAAATAAAAAGAACCGGTTTCCATTCTGAAACATAGTCATTAACGATGACGGACTGCGAAACGATAAAATCAACCAGTGAATGTGTCCATAAATAACTGTAATCAGTAGTAACGAAATGTTCCGGTTTCTCACGTGTAGCACTAGGTATCTATGGTGGGACGGCTTTTCTGGTGTAGCAGTAGGTTTGTTTACGAGCCGCTGTGTAGAGTTATTCATAAAATTGTCTGGACAATGTGAGGTAATTAAATATCTTCAGTTTCATATGACACGATTTATGCAGCGCAAGCCTGGAAGCTACCTAGAAGGCATGAATGTTTCTGTTCCATATGTCACTGATGTTTGGAGTGGCGTCACGTGACAACGATAGGGAAAACATCATGATTTAATTAACACGTGTACAAAAAAATATAGATATTCTATGAGAATATATATATATGTGTGTGTGTGAGATACTAGATATGTCTTTGAATTCGTACCATATCATGTAGCAGAGGGCAATAGAATGCTTCGTGTCCGAAGACCACAAATACAAGAAGATGAAGCAGAAAGAAACATGTCTGATGTCTACATGTAACAACACTCCTCCTCTAAGTTCTAATACCCACTGGATCATTGTTCAGAGTCATTGCCAGAATTCTTTGTGGAATCTTCGTGGCAAACTTATTCGCCCTGCAACTCAAAGAATCGTGCACGCACCTATGTTTGACTGATGGGAAGCAGAAAGGTTGAGGTCTGAGTCATCTGGTGCGCAGTTGAAGAAACTTTCTTTGCGTAAACGAATCAAAGGCGCATCCATTGCTGAAGTACTTTCAGGGAAAATTATTTACGTTTGAATAAAATTTAAAAACCATGGATTTTGGATTCACGTGTTTGTTCACTGTGAAACTGTTCCAAATAGTTGCTTACGATACTTCGAAGTTACATAATTCACTGTCTGTTGTTCAAAAACGTTCAGTGAATTATTGGCGCGAACTTCACTTGCAAATATGAGGGAAGTAGAAACAGACAGTCTTAAACAGTTGTCTTTTTTCGAAATGTGTCCCCCAACGACCTACAGAAGTGTGTCGAAATTATCTCTAGCCATACGCTAGGAGTTTCTGAACGCCGTGCCATACTTTAATTTTATGATGTCAAGAAGATCGTGCCGAAGTCCGTTTCCTCCTTTAACAACCTCTTAAATTCACGAATACAACCAATGAGCAACGCTGCTACATTTCGGTTGCGCCCAAACACATAATGCATAAATACGTTAAGTCGCGCCCACACAGACCGCACTGCACCATGCACGTTCCTTTTGTTTTCGCTATATTAAAGAAGCAGAGCGTTCGCGCGCACTCAGTTTAGCCATGGCTACCTCGCGCTGCACATAGCTGTGGATCCGCGGAACTCTGCAGTTCTCCACTATATGGCAATGGCCTCGTTTTCACAGCAGCGACTGACAAATTCAGAATAGTTCAGGCATTTTACTTGATGTCTTAGTAAATTATATATTAAGCATTCCTCACAAACCCGTCTACCTATTAGTTTAAATTATATCAAAATACCTACAGGAGTTCCTGAAATTAACCAGTACACACAGAAAGAAGCGAACAGGGAACTTGAATTTATATATGTGGATGAGAAGATGTTTGTTTACTAAAAACAACTGTAAGAAAAGTCAAATAAACACCATAAAACAGATGATCATGAGGAGCGAGAAGAAAACTAAAAATGGGGTAACTACTATTGGATGAAGGATGCAATTCCTTTTCTCAGCTTGCATTAAGTGTAGGAGAAGGTAAACTGATGATGCAGTTGCTGAAATAGTAGGTGCCTTATACTGACAGGAATATTCTGTCCCTAATGTGAAGAAATAAAGTGTGTGTGATGCGTGTCGCAGTTGTTCGCTGCACAACAGATATGAAGAAAGACGTTCTAAATTCGTGTTCGTAAGTGCTGAAGAACAATCCACAGGATCTGGCGTCCTTATGTAATTACAGAAGAAACATGGCTACTCCATTAAGTCTCGGAGAGAAGATTCCAACTGAAACAATGAACAGGCCAAGGCAGATGTGAACAATAATAATCCGTTTGATCAGAAGTAAAATCGATTTTGACTATTCTTATGGATCCTCAGTTGATCATCGTGGATAACTATTTCGGAATAGACCATTACTGAGTTTTCATGCTACATTATTGGACCATTTGTACTCTAAACTGAATCCTACACCCGGACATCCTATGTGCCGGCCTTTACGATCACAAATGAGCACGAATACACCTACCAAACAGTTCAGTATTCATACTTAACTAAGCGAGAAATGTTACGTTGAATGAAGCGGTTATCTATGTTATTAAGTAGAATTATGTAGAGTCGGAAAAAAAGATAAATTAATGGACTAAACGCCCTGAGTCTTGTTAAAATTATGTTCAAATTCCGGTTTTTCTGTTTGAAAAGAAATGTATTTACTACAAGCTGCAAAAGACCCATTTCACTTGTTCTTCGTTTTCATGTGTCTTCAGTGAACATCCCAGATCGCTCTGGGAAATCGTACGAATCATAAAAATGCTATTATTTTACGTTCAAAAATACTCTTCAATACTTTCAAGTACTCTAAAATCCACTTAAATGTTCAGCAATACGACAATTTGGCACAAAATACTCTGTTAATCACTTATTCCTTTATTTCCGTAACACTGAGGACACTACAATACCTTAGAGAAAATTCCAAAACATTCATTAATATTCAAGAACGTTTCAGGGAACTATGGAACATCTCGAATTTTTCCCTCGAAATATGCATAGATGCAAAAGAGGCAGAAGATGTTCTGGTGACCACCACAACGTTGTACCTATCACTTCAAACATACCCATACTCACAACCGTAGTGGATAACACCACACAGACACTACAGCGTAGAACAGAAGAACCAGGAGTAAGAAACCTTTGCATTCCCTTCATTTTATTTCAGTCGTAATCAACTTCCTCTTTTATAACTCTTGCTTATGAAATACATTATTTATTAAGTTGCTATTTAAATTGTTTCGGTTTTCCACTCTACAGAAAGTAGTTTATAACTGGCCGTGAAATAAGCATGATTCATTTAAATTAATAACACATCTTAACGTTTGACCTTGAGCTTTATGTATAATGATACTAAATGGTAATCTTACTGGAACTTGCAGTCTTTTGAATTTAAGCTGCAATTCGGCAGATATGAGCGAACTCCAAAACTACTGTATTATGGTCATACTTGTTCGAGTACATGCTGTTGCTGAATCAAAATTTCTTAAAAAAATGAACGGTGATCCAAGTTTTAATCTTAAACCATGTAAAGGAATTTCTGACGCAACAAATTCAAAAATTCGGAGAGAAAATCAATACTTTCATTTTCCTCAGCCACTGAATCGACTGATTCATATATTCTTCCCTCGTGGACCCTCGTGGAGTATCTTGTTTTGAATTAATAAGTGTATATCGTCAAATACTTCATTTCGTACTACTCATTTCGCTCTTTTGATAACCAATTTGAATTTCTTTGATTCTGAACAATGTTTGGATAAATATCTATTATTTTAACGGGACTGCTGGCAACGACCAGTAAATTATTTTGTTGGTTAAATTTGGCCTGTTATACAGGTAAGAGGTTTTCGGCCAAATTTCTAGTTTCTCTATAATCTGAATTTTGAATTCTCATATTAGTTCTGAACTGTACTTTCTTTACTAGAGGAAAAAGAAATAACTGCTTCAGATCGTAATGATTTGATGTGACTGAGCTGATTTTGTAGTGAATGAAAGCGTTGGCAGAAAACCTCCAGAAAATACAACTATTGCACCTCCAATTAATTCTGAATTGCCTCGGAGATCGTGTAATGTTTTATGTTCTGCTTTGAATTACTTTTTGTGCATTATTTTTATTCATCCCAAATGATTACGTTATGCTGTTTTAAAAGGTGTCCTCTTCCAGATGAGTTTAGTTCATAACAGACTGGGAAAACTTCTTCTGCAACATTTAATGTCAGTTTACTAGCAGACTGAAAAGTTCGCTCTCTTCGTATTAACGTCGCTGCACCTACAGTAGATACCAGTGCTAATGCAAGCTCTTTTTTGGCATGTATTTCAGTCAATATTAAACTTATCAAAAATGTTTTTCTGGTACCTCCTGGTGACTCCTGATTACTCCAAAAATACCTCTGCCCACATGGACTGTAATGAATCCTCCTTTTGACTTTCTATTGACAATGGTTTGTTTTGAACGACCAGTTGACATAATTTACCAAAATTACAATTTATCTCTTTCAATATTTCAGTATACAGTTTATCGATTCCATTTTTTCATGGTGGTTGCATTCTGAGTTCAATTAAAGTGTGATGGTTTATTGCAATACATTTGTCTCCCAGACGATTAAGCACTTCATTGACTGTCTCTTCACTGAACCCATAATTTAATACTGGACGAACTTGTCGTATCTGATGAAATACACCATCATTCATATTTTCTTTAAATTTCTCCAGTAATCTATTTGTTTCCGATGGGTACACGTTGCCAATATTCCTACTAGGTGATATCTTACTTCTTCTGCAGTTACTGTCAGGGCAATTTCTCGAAGTGCCAATTTAAAATGGCTATTATGCTCCAGTCTTCTAAACGCTGGCAAATTTCTCTGAACTTTTCACATACATATCCACCGACTTCTTCTACAACCTGTGAAACAAGTTTTACCACGATTTTATATAGTAGCTTTGCACTGGGACAGATCATAATTTTCCAGAAATTTAGACAGGAAACATGGACAGACGAAGGGCATGGGGTAGGGGCATACATATACTCTGATTTACTACTTACTGTGCTACGGACGTCCAACAGTATTGAAGACAAACAAGTGGGATATACGTACGTTCATAGGGTTCAAATCCATTAACAGAAAGTATTTGATGTGTGTCCTCCACAAACCTATTAAAGTAGGTGGGCTTTCCTGTTTAAAAACTACTCATTCCAATCTCGAACCGATATATGAACATGCAATTATAGCTGATGACTACCCTAAATTTTCTATATAACAGTCTTCCCAGTGAGAAATTAACGCCGATACTTTCTTTTTAAAACGTGTCGGTACTTCAGCTTGCTCCCACCCGTCATACGAACAGGTGTGACATTTTCAGAGACACATTTTCAACGAAATCCCCAAACAGAGTAATTTATAGCTCGCTAATGTTTCCACGTGGCATACTGTATGAAGTACTGGCTAGAATTTCACAGAAACAAACTACAACTGTCTTTACATACTGAGACTTCCAGCACATTAATTTATCTGAAATGAAACTGAAGTGCAACAAATAATTTGAGTGTAGTCTTTTAATCCCTTCTCGAGCATAAACGAAAAGCTTCATGGATTTGCCGTCAAATTTCCACAACCATAAGACAGATATGTTACCCTAAAGACCGGAAAAGTGAGAATGGAACCTCCACCCTGACTAGTCGAAGAACTAAAACCGCTCATAAAACCAAGAGACGCGGCATATCGTGCATACAAACTGCGCCCAAGCCTGAGAATCATATTGCTTACAAGCGAAAATTGAACAGAATCCGTCAAGCTGTATTGCAAAACTCAGGCGTTCCCATACATACAACAGAAATACACCAGTTGTGCTGCGAAAAGACCTGCGTGGTTTTGGTATAGGTAAAGTAAAAACTGTAGTTGTTCCAACTGTCCCAGCTGAAGAACTGAACTGGTACTTCACAACTACAATTGAGCTACAAATGAAGTAGAGTTTAAGTGATTAACTAATTTGAGTAAACGTTAGCAGCCACGAAATTTTTTATATAAAACATGTTATTTGTAATACCGTCAAAAAATCCATCATGCGAATAAGATTGTCATCTACAGGACACGATGGCATCACAGTCCCAATGATGAAACTTATTATTGACTCACTACTGCTCCCTATAAAAGGTATCTTCAACCACTCCCAACCATAAGTGTTTTCCCTGAGGCTTGGAAACGGGGACTAGTTATTCCACTACCTAAAGGGGATGTTGCCACAGCACCTTCTGATTACCGAGATTTTTGAATTATTTCTGCACTATCTGAGGCCTCAGAACATATAGTCCAAGGCCAGCTATCAAATTGCCTAGCCATAAAAAACTAAATAGACAAATAGCAATCAGGCTTCTGTAAACACCGCAACACAGTTTCTGCTTGAATTAAGGTAACAGATGACGTGAAGTTTGCCATGGATGCACAAGAGGCGACAATCATGTGCTTCTTAGACTTCTTCTTAGACTTCAGCAAAGCCTTTGACACTATAGGTTTCGACGATTTACTTGCTAGACAAAATTTCTCGCCAAATGCAGTACAATGGTTTTGTTCATACCTGACGTCTACCCAACAAAGCACCATGTCCAGCACCATGAAGTCACAGTGGAGGCAGGTAGTATCAGAGGTCCCCAGGGTTTGGTATTAGGACCTATACTATTTTCATTATATGTCAATGATGTGTCCTATTGCAGATACCACACGTGCGCTGATGACATCCAGTTGTAGCTAAGTGGAAAGTCAGTGAGCCTATACAAAATAATGGGATCTCGGTACCAACCCATTTGCACTATCAAAATGGGCACAGGATATAGGATTAAAACTCAGACCATCCGAAACCCAAGCGGTACTGTTTGGTCATGCTAGGCATATTAAGCCGAATTATTTGGAATCCTTGCCATCTTTAACCCTAAATCGGGCAAGTATAAACTTCTCTCCTTTAGCAAAGAGTCTAGAAATAATAACAGATGAAAATGTAAATTGGATTGAGCACGTAACTACAATGAGCAAGAGTGCATCAGCAGCTTTCCAGGCCCTACAAAAATATAAAAAGCGGTTCCCTCTTGACCTAAAAAAGAAACTTGCACAAATATTTATACTTCCAATTACTGATTACAAAGATGTTATCCTGGAAGACATTTCTCAGGAAAGCTTACAGCACCTGGAACTAGTTATGAATGCCTGTATTAATTATATCTGTGGTACTCGGCTCTCTGATCATATCTGACCATCAGAATCACAGCTATCCTGGCAGTGCACATACAAGCGCAACGATTTCATACCCTCTGCCTTCTCTATTGTCTTATTACCGTACATTGTCGCTCATGTCTCTCCTCGACCTAACCATTCCGGTCTGAACAACCGAGTAGAAATACCTGTTCCCATCAGAGCAAAATCCTTTCTGTTCTCTTTAATTGTTGAGCAACTTTCTAGAAGTCCTCAGTCGCTGGAATAACCTCCCATACTACATTAGAATTACATATCCAGCATCGGCACTCAGTTTATGACATAATTACTAACTGAAAAATAATGACTACCATTGTCCCTGTAGCTCTTTCCAACAAGACCTTCCTCATTTCCCAGCTTTCTTAGCTGGTGCAGTCTCCTTAATTTTTTTTCCTTTAGAAAACGTGACATCAGAAAGCATCAATTTCATACACCTATTATTTTTTGATTCTCCACTAATATTATTGTTGTCAATATTGTTGCAATTATTATTATTATTATTATTACTATCATTGATAGTGGCAGCAGCAAAGTTAGTACAAGTGCTGACTGTGTTAACTTCATTAGTTCATTCTCATTACTACTTACTCACCTTCTCACTATAGAAATTGAAAGCACTTTACTATTTGTCACATTAAAATCGTTATTTCTTAGGCAACTATGATGGAAAAGAGTTGCTGTATGCGTCAAGCCCTCGTCCAGTGTGAGAGAGGACCTGATGGTGATAAACACGTGAAGTTAAATAAATAAATAGACTTCTTGATCAACCAGTGTAGGCCTACACAGGATATCTACCTTCGCGTGTTTATGCCTCTTTTAAACACGATATTTGCTAGCTCTATGAGGACTGCTTTCATTCACACATACTGAATTCATATTTAATCTTCGGCATGGGTCATGAATCATATTTTTCACAACTATACTGAACAATTCTGGATCCTCTTTCGGAATCAGAAATTTACATGTAACTACTTAATTAATTTGATGTTGATGGATGTTTTCATGTAACAAAATTAATTTTTTTAATAACGTTTCCTGGCTTCTGCCATTTGATTGTGTACATCCAGCATTTAGTGAGTCCAAAAAAATTATACTTTTTAATGGCAGTCATGATTCTCATTTGTTTCTGTCCAAAACTAGAGGTATTATGTCGTGATGGTCTACTGCACACCGTTCATAAATTATATTTATTTGACATCGAGCCATATTGAATTGCAAGTCAATGTTACGAATAGATCTGAGTGACTATCTCTCCTTAGGTAGATCATGGCACCTTTTGTGTATTGGCGCATTCAATCCATCAGTTTTCCAAAGTCGTTCATATTGCCATCATTCATGATTTTATGTCTCGGATTACTAGTCTTGAGCATACAATGTCTTTTGGTTATGACTTATCAATACCATTCGTTTGCCTCTAATTTTGCTTAGAGGTAGAACCTAAACTATTGAAATACATGACTGGAATCAGTAATATGTTTTTATCCCTTGGTATCTCTAATCTGTACATGATATAGATCAATTTTTTTCGAAGTTACTTCCCTATTATTTCCTGCGTCTATATGGGTTCATATGTATAAAATTTAAATGGTAACTGTATTCTTCTCTTAGAAAAATAAGCAGCTATTGTCCCGTAAGGACGATGAAATCCCCCTCTTCTTCGCTGAGTCATTATATCACTAGGTGGGTATTTGTCTTCACAATAACAACTGCAATTTCGTCGATTTGAGGTACACTGATTCGACGTTCTAACTGTGCAACTGGACTTTTGTCGGCTTCTATCACAAATTTATACTCTTTTGATATACACTCCTGGAAATTGAAATAAGAACACCGTGAATTCATTGTCCCAGGAAGGGGAAACTTTATTGACACATTCCTGGGGTCAGATACATCACATGATCACACTGACAGAACCACAGGCACATAGACACAGGCAACAGAGCATGCACAATGTCGGCACTAGTACAGTGTATATCCACCTTTCGCAGCAGTGCAGGCTGCTATTCTCCCATGGAGACGATCGTAGAGATGCTGGATGTAGTCCTGTGGAACGGCTTGCCATGCCATTTCCACCTGGCGCCTCAGTTGGACCAGCGTTCGTGCTGGACGTGCAGACCGCGTGAGACGACGCTTCATCCAGTCCCAAACATGCTCAATGGGGGACAGATCCGGAGATCTTGCTGGCCAGGGTAGTTGACTTACACCTTCTAGAGCACGTTGGGTGGCACGGGATACATGAGGACGTGCATTGTCCTGTTGGAACAGCAAGTTCCCTTGCCGGTCTAGGAATGGCAGAACGATGTGTTCGATGACGGTTTGGATGTACCGTGCACTATTCAGTGTCCCCTCGACGATCACCAGTGGTGTACGGCCAGTGTAGGAGATCGCTCCCCACACCATGATGCCGGGTGTTGGCCCTGTGTGCCTCGGTCGTATGCAGTCCCGATTGTGGCGCTCACCTGCACGGCGCCAAACACGCATACGACCATCATTGGCACCAAGGCAGAAGCGACTCTCATCGCTGAAGACGACACGTCTCCATTCGTCCCTCCATTCACGCCTGTCGCGACACCACTGGAGGCGGGCTGCACGATGTTGGGGCGTGAGCGGAAGACGGCCTAACGGTGTGCGGGACCGTAGCCCAGCTTCATGGAGACGGTTGCGAATGGTCCTCGCCGATACCCCAGGAGCAACAGTGTCCCTAATTGGCTGGGAAGTGGCGGTGCGGTCCCCTACGGCACTGCGTAGGATCCTACGGTCTTGGCGTGCATCCGTGCGTCGCTGCGGTCCGGTCCCAGGTCGACGGCCACGTGCACCTTCCGCCGACCACTGGCGACAACATCGATGTACTGTGGAGACCTCACGCCCCACGTGTTGAGCAATTCGGCGGTACGTCCACCCGGCCTCCCGCATGCCCACTATACGCCCTCGCTCAAAGTCCGTCAACTGCACATACGGTTCACGTCCACGCTGTCGCGGCATGCTACCAGTGTTAAAGACTGCGATGGAGCTCCGTATGCCACGGCAAACTGGCTGACACTGACGGCGGTGGTGCACAAATGCTGCGCAGCTAGCGCCATTCGACGGCCAACACCGCGGTTCCTGGTGTGTCCGCTGTGCCGTGCGTGTGATCATTGCTTGTACAACCCCCTCGCAGTGTCCGGAGCAAGTATGGTGGGTCTGACACACCGGTGTCAATGTGTTCTTATTTCCATTTCCAGGAGTGTAGTCTGATTCCGTGCCCTGTGCTGTTCTGAATAAGTGAGCCAATTGATTGTACTTATGTAAAATTCTCTGCATTTCTTCAACTATTTGCTATCTCAGTACTCTTATATTTGCCTAACGTTGATCTACTTCCGTTTGTTCAACACCAATAGAATATACTTCCAAAAATTTATAAGGTTCGTTTGGAAATGGTAACAATGACCTTGTTCTTGTAATTTAATCAAAACAAGATTGAACTCAATCCTCACAGCTCATGAAAGTAGCACCAGATGATATCATCTGGAAGCAAGAATTCTGCACTCTTGTATTTTGTAGAAAATATTTTGATTCCAAAGCTTCTCCAGTCATGTAAGGAAAGAATTTTCGTGGAGACACTTAAATTGGTGCTAATCCAATTCCCCAATCACGTATCACATTCTTGGTGTTCCTCTACTGAATATCTTGGCATCACTGACCTGATGGATTCTGTTTCTTTCTTCTCTTCTTTTACGTTTCGGCATTATGTTAAATGTTAATATTAGATATCACATTAAAATTCCACCAATAAACTGTCCACTGGCCTAAACAATTTCCATTTACTTTAGTTTACTTCAGTTTCCCTCACTATCACTTCTCCTTGTACCACTCTATCGAGTTTCAAAAGTATACTGAACCTCTCCATCACCTGTGGAGTACAATACAGCTCATGCTCAGCGTCTTAGAGTGCTACCAGCCTATCTACTAGCTATTCAGAAACTTCAGTAGCTGTGTCATTTACGTACCACTACTTCCTAGTGTAACGGCCTGGGACAGTGATCCACCTTCAGGAAGTTTCTGCAGTTTGAGCCACTAACAAGAGGCAGCTGCCAGACGTCAGTCACCCACCCTGTTCATAATATTTCTCTGGAATCTAGAAACTTAGGCCCTAAGCATTGGGCTGCTGCTTTTGAAGCCTCCAGTTCACCTCGACACTAAGATCAACCAGCTGGGTAACGCTGCGCCACAACCTTCGTGTTGGACACACAATTCTCACTGTCGTTAACGCCGCAACTGGGCTCGAAACCAGCAATCCCTGCCTGAATTCCCAGGCCCTGGCAGCCAACGCTCTGCCCCCATCTCTATGGGGCCGCTGACTCTTCTTCTGAATGGATGGCCAGCCAGCTCTGGGCCGCGAAGCCACCAGCTGCCCGTTGCGTTCCCCAGACATCAGCCGGAGTTTGAATCTGGAAGATGCTATGACTGGTCGCAAATTTAGAAGACACTGTTGGTTGCCTTGTGCCTGCAGCAGAGATGTTTCCCGCACTCTGGACACCATGGCTGACTCAGCACTTGGCGTGCCAGCATTTGTGGGCTGTTTGATTCGTCTATCTTGCCTGCCGCTGTGAGTGGAAATATTGAGTCGATATGAAAACACCGAGTGACTGTTCGGTATTAATGGATTCATAAAGAACTGTTTCTGCTCACCGTTTGTTTGTCTTCCACTTCCCACAATGACACATCCGTCCCCCAATCCATCAAAAGAATTCAAGTTACGCACTTAGGGACCGAATCCTTCCTGACGCACACATCACCACGGCTCCTGCCAACCTGTAGCGGTTATTCTCGCCATCAACCCATACACAGCTATGTCAGAAATGGGGCACTTTTGGTCTCTTGTATTAACTCCAGCAAGGAATCGATTTGTATTAGTTATAATTGATTATTTCTCACCTTTTTCGCCATGGTTGCTATACAAAACCAACCGGTAGTAGCGGTGGCATTGAGTATGCTTGATCAATGGATACTGAATTTCGAAATGCTGGAGACAACAGACAAAGACACTATTTATGTTACTGGAGCAATTGCGTCGACTTTTACACATAAAGAAGTTATGAACTAGCACATGACACAAACAAACAATAGAACTGAAAGACTACACTAAACAATAGCAACAATGTAAAATTATTATACAAAATGTAGACAGAACGACTGGAATGCTCTGCTACCATATTTCGTGCCTCAGTTACTGGCAGTTTCTTCCAAAGGGGAAAGGGAAGTGATTGGATGAAAATACGAGAGAGAACGGCAGGCAAGTGAAGCGTTATGTACTCACTTCTTTCGACATATCCAATTGCCTTCAGACCACGAGATGGCTTTGCGACCTAATTTTTGTTTTTTTCTTATTAGTTTACTAAGGATATTTGTATTTATATGTTATGGATATGTCTGGGCTTGTGTTGGTTTCATGGAAGACACTCACGAGTGAGCATAAAGGAGACAGTCTTGGTTTGGAAATAGCTTACAGGAACTTTCGTGTGAAATTTTCATTTGCGATGTTTGTGGAATCTTTGTGTGTCTCATTTACTTTGGAAGTGTAATGACGCTGTTACATGGTGCTGTGCGCTTGTTTTTCGTTAACTATGTGGTTTTTGTAGATGTAGTCGTATAGCCTTGCAACAGCTGGCAGTATATAAGAGTGGGTGCTAGTATGTACACAATTTGGCGTTTAGCTTTAATTTTAATGTTTGCTACTTCAATTTAATCAATAATGATAATGGAGGATTGAGGAAATAATATTCTCCATCACCGAATTACTGCGTTGTCGAACTGGTTATGTCACTGTATAATCCACAAAATACGTACACACAGTCTGTGAGTCCTGCTAGTAGACTGTTGTGCTCCGAGAAGCCGCCGATCGAGTGCCATGGTGAGGTCACTGCATGTGAATCCTAATTCTTTCAAATGATATGGTCGCAATGGCTATTTTCTGTACCAAAACCGCTATAAAGAAGATCATATCGACAGTGCACAAGCGAATTGTACTTCAGGGGCAAAACTTGTTCATAAACGATGCACGATGCGATATTTCAGAATCTTATTTCCAGTTACCCTCCGCCATCACCGGAACCACAATCAGAAGCACAGAGTATTAATTTACCTGCCAGGGGTATTCTTCTAGATCCTAACTAAGGGAAACCTGACTTACTTAAATGACCTGCCAGCCCTCACCCCTCTCTGGATCAATTGATAAGCACACAAAATTGTCGTGTAGTGATGGAACATCTGCTCGGCCACGTGAAAGAAACATCGAACCGAACATCAGCACCGACTCATTGCCACAGAAACTTTCGCAGAATTCACATAATTTTCGTAGTCGGTAATGTACTAGAAAATGGGTTTACAATCCGAAACCTAGATTGTGTAGCAACCATACTAAAATTTGTGAGGCAAGGCGAAAAACAGTGTTTGCTCAATTAATTCTAATAATAAGTGCTGTGTACTGCCACCTGAGATGTAGATCTGCCCAAAACCTATCCTTACCTTCCTTCAACTTGTGGGTTCATAGCAGTAGCGTTGGCACCAGGGAGAAAGTAAGCCAGTAAGTGAAGTAGCGAAAGAGAAAGAATAGAGTAAGGACTTAGAAATTTCGTGTTTCAACATCACAAGAGTGAGATATTGTATATAATGGAATATAAAAAGGGGAGAAGAATACGCCAAGGGGAAAAGTTACGCAGCAAGTATTTTGAATTTGTGTAGTAGACTATAGAGTGTAGAGGAAAAGATAGATCTATATCTGTGCAGCTAGACTCTTAAATGACCATCTGGTGAACCACATTAATCCAAGGAGGGCCGAAATGCAATGGCATAAAACTCCGCCACAGTCCATAGCTGTAATCAGGCCACAAGACAGCCAGCAGCCGCAGATGGAGACCTGTCGATGCAACAATCTTTCGCTATTGGGCCACTTTCACATCGCCCTCTTTCCAATTGATGACACTCGGACCTAGAACACTGGCCCCGTTTGAGATGTTTTGACAAGACCCTTAAGCATGAGCACTTTTGGTCGGGGCAGGTCAATGTATTTAAACGTCCGAGGACAACCTCGTCATCATCAAATAGTTAGGCAGTAATATGACTATTAATAAGAGTGCTGCAATATGACTTTCAGCCTGCGACGGCCAGTGCCACCCTTACGATTCAGCCACCACCGCCATCTTCAGGATGAGAACCACCAACGGCCTGAGCTCCTAGAAACCAGCTGGTCCATTGTGCCAGATGGTCTGAGACTTAGAGATCTCACTATTAGCACTGTTACTTCTCAGCATAGCAGGTCTCTGTTCAACATCCAGGGCAGTCCTTTTAGGGTGAACTGGTCTGTCTCTCACCACCATCTGTCACTTCAATGCCCCAGCATCCTGACATAGCCCTTCACAAAGCAGGAATAGCAGAAACCGCTTCAGTCCTCGAAGAACGCCTACCAATGTAGGCGAGTCTGTGCCACAGTGCTCAAGTCAGGGTACCAGCGCCTACTGCCTACTGTTTGTCTGCTGCGTCTCTACATTTGTTCACGATTTTTCATAAGGGGTTTTATATGTCTACACTATTTTCACCCCCACCAACCTCCAGCAGGGAGCCATTTACCCATATCTTTCTATTAACACCTATTACTTGCGTATACACTTCTGGAAATTGAAATAAGAACACCGTGAATTCATTGTCCCAGGAAGGGGAAACTTTATTGACACATTCCTGGGGTCAGATACATCACATGATCACACTGACAGAACCACAGGCACATAGACACAGGCAACAGAGCATTCACAATGTCGGCACTAGTACAGTGTATATCCACCTTTCGCAGCAATGCAGGCTGCTAATCTCCCATGGAGACGATCGTAGAGATGCTGGATGTAGTCCTGTGGAACGGCTTGCCATGCCATTTCCACCTGGCGCCTCAGTTGGACCAGCGTTCGTGCTGGACGTGCAGACCGCGTGAGACGACGCTTCATCCAGTCCCAAACATGCTCAATGGGGGACAGATCCGGAGATCTTGCTGGCCAGGGTAGTTAACTTACACCTTCTAGAGCACGTTGGGTGGCACGGGATACATGCGGACGTGCATTGTCCTGTTGGAACAGCAAGTTCCCTTGTCGGTCTAGGAATGGTAGAACGATCGGTTCGATGACGGTTTGGATGTACCGTGCACTATTCAGTGTCCCCTCGACGATCACCAGTGGTGTACGGCCAGTGTAGGAGATCGCTCCCCACACCATGATGCCAGGTGTTGGCCCTGTGTGCCTCGGTCGTATGCAGTCCTGATTGTGGCGCTCACCTGCACGGCGCCAAACACGCATACGACCATCATTGGCACCAAGGCAGAAGCGACTCTCATCGCTGAAGACGACACGTCTCCATTCGTCCCTCCATTCACGCCTGTCGCGACACCACTGGAGGCGGGCTGCACGATGTTGGGGCGTGAGCGGAAGACGGCCTAACGGTGTGCGGGACCGTAGCCCAGCTTCATGGAGACGGTTGCGAATGGTCCTCGCCGATACCCCAGGAGCAACAGTGTCCCTAATTTGCTGGGAAGTGGCGGTGCGGTCCCCTACGGCACTGCGTAGGATCCTACGGTCTTGGCGTGCATCCGTGCGTCGCTGCGGTCCGGTCCCAGGTCGACGGGCACGTGCACCTTCCGCCGACCACTGGCGACAACATCGATGTACTGTGGAGACCTCACGCCCCACGTGTTGAGCAATTCGGCGGTACGTCCACCCGGCCTCCCGCATGCCCACTATACGCTCTCGCTCAAAGTCCGTCAACTGCACATACGGTTCACGTCCACGCTGTCGCGGCATGCTACCAATGTTAAAGACTGCGATGGAGCTCCGTATGCCACGGCAAACTGGCTGACACTGACGGCGGCGGTGCACAAATGCTGCGCAGCTAGCGCCATTCGACGGCCAACACCGCGGTTCCTGGTGTGTCCGCTGTGCCGTGCGTGTGATCATTGCTTGTACAGCCCTCTCGCAGTGTCCGGAGCAAGTATGGTGGGTCTGACACACCGGTGTCAATGTGTTCTTTTTTCCATTTCCAGGAGTGTATTTTTTTGTTCTGAAAAGTGACCCGATCACAATAGGGTAATAGAACGTTTGAATACGTTCTTGGGGTAGTTCCTGGAACATTCTAGAACACTGTCAAACATTCTTGAAAATTATAGTTCTGGAAAATTCTACATAATTGTAGAACTTTCTCGAAGATTCTATAACATTCTCGAATATACTACAACGTTCTCCAATACGTGATTGCAGGCTATTTCGACGTATTTCACCATGAAATCTTTCCGGGTTATCCGCCCAGTGGCGTTGTCGTCTAGTCGCAATGTTTCAATGGATATCGTATCCATTATCTTCGCCTGAAGTTGATGACTACGGAATCCATTGAAACGTTGCGACAAGACGACGACACCACTCGTCTGATAACCCGATAAGATTTCATAACATTCTCCAATATTCTCAAACTTTCTAGCATAAACATTTTGGTCAGTCTTCGCCAGCTCGGCCCTCGATTCCTAAGTGCTCCAGCGAATTTCTGTAAGACGTTTATTGGTATAATGCCCTCTTTTTACACCCCATATCTTCGAATAAGTTCCATGCAGGTCAAGACCAGTCATCTTCATGAAAGAGGATGGAGGGCTACCATAGAAAATATCATTCCCGGTGTTGCAAGTGTGAGTTGCAGAGTTACAGTGGGATGCGTGGACAAACCAAGGATACATTTTTATATGGAGTGTTTTAGGGGTATTGGTACAGGCATTGTGACCACTTCAGGGGTTAACTGTTTTTTCTCTGCGTCTGTCTTCCAGCAAGTACATAACATAGTTTAGTACCTGATGTTTTTTGAACGGTCGTAACTCGTCACTAAATGGGCTATGCTTGTCAGTACATACTTTTCGCTTTTAGTTCGCGCCTGCACACTCGATAGCTGATCTGCTGCCCAGGAGAAAATAAACATTAGTGGCTTTCTTGTGCCACATGTACTTGGACGTGCTTACGAACCCAAAAACATATTGCCCATAGTAACTATAACTGTTAATTTGCAAATGAAGTAAAATACTGATGTAACATTGTTTATTACACTGTCCTCAGTTACCAAGAGAAATGTTAGCACTTAAAATCCTAATGTCTTTTATACTGGTGTATGTAACAACCTACATATCTTACATTATGAGATGCCGAGTAAAGTTCTAAAATGAGAAACTTTCCTATCTTAGGAGGTCTAGCGTCTTTAATTAGCAGTCAAAAGCCCCTTAGCTTCGGGTTCGAAACCTACCACTGCTTAAAGTTTGATTAATAGTAAGCATCTGCGGCCGAAGACTTCCGGCATAAGAAGTCGACCTCATTCTGCCAACTGCTTTGTCGAAGAGAGCGGAGGAGCGAACAGAGGTTTGAGGCAATCTTTTGTCCTTGGAGTTGGAAACTGCCCCTAAAAACCCGAAGAATCAGCAATGATCAACAGCATGAGGATGCAGTAGGCAATGGAAACCACTGCATTCATAGTCTCAAATCCACAGACAGCAAACAGCACATTTACTATAATAAATTTAGCATGTTCGTAATTTAATATGTTCCTAAATAGTAGCTAACAACTGCTTCACTCCACTTAAAAATATTTCTCACCTTTATACTGCTGCAAGCGCAATAGCGTCTTGTACACGTTCAGTCGCCCATCAACGTCGAACACGTACAGGTAAACGGGCTTTGCGCCTGGAGTTGTGGACAGTTTCTTCGCTGCTCTGAGCGTAGGGTACACGAACCAGAGGTCACCCTTCATCTAGATTAAAGAGTAATATTATAAATGGCGTGATCAGTAAACAGCAATTTTATTATACCGCTACAAAACACCATAAGTCAAATCTCAGTTTTTTTCGTTTTTGAACGACACTACTTTTCATATAGAGGGATGACGAAACTTTCAGTTTACCATACAAAAGGACAGAAGTAACCAATGTCCGATACACGTCAAAACCACCGAAAATAAAGGAATATTAGCGTCGACAAACAGATTATTGGAGACGGAGCACAGGTATGGGTCAGGGAAGGATGTTAACCAAAGGAAAGAGAAATCTAGGAGACCGTACAAGGGTCTCAGTCGACGCCCTCCAAAGTACGAGTGCAATGTCTATACTGCTGGCCACTACAGCTGCAACACAATGACAGTGGCGTGCAACAAAGGTCAAACTAACATGAAGTTTACTACTTGGATGCGTATGCAGATTATTAACGTTTCATTGTAGTCGTGCAAAACAGGTAGATATAACACTATACACATGCTATTGATAAGAAAATATTTCGCATTAAGAAACTGCATTTGATATTTAGTTGTTTGTGAAAATCCAGTGTTAGATGTCGTGGGAGAAGCATAGACTACATCTCCATTTCAGACATTATTTATGAATATCTAGTTTCTATATATTCGTTAACTTATTCTTCCAGTGGCTCAGAGGACGATGCCGACCAGCCTTGAAAAATGAAAACAATTTACATGCTGGAAATTTAGTTTTATCAAAATTATCGATCTGAAATTGATAAAAGAAAGTGAGAATTAAGCCCAACAAGTTCAATCAAATATATAGTCATTGAAAATGACGTGAATTAGCTCCAGATGCGCCGTAACAGAAAATAAAGATGTACAAAAATAGCTACGTACCTGCTACAAGGGTATACTTTTTTAGCAAAATTTAAATGTGTGACTGAATCCTGTGTGTTGTCAATATTTATACCAAAAAAATGGAAAAACAAAGATATGAAAGAAATAAACATTTCATTACCTAATCTACAAATCAAATTGCCATCAAAATTATGTAATAAGCTTACTCAATATTAAAATGAAACACCTGTAGGTAATTAGATGACAACACGGTAAAGAAATAAAAATAAAACATTTAAAATCATAAGGCCACCTTCATTAACTCTACTGTGACTTATAAATAATAAACAAAATACGTTCATCATAAATGTTAGTAATAATCTTTGGCGTAATTAAAGAAGGTATCATCCTATATAACACACATTGCAATAGGCATATAATAAAATGTCACAAGATATTCAGTGCGGGATACAAAATGAAATCGCTGATTAAAGATAGCTGTCAAAGGTGGTGTCCATTGTGATAAGTGGTACGTAGGGTACAGTAATCTCTTGCATAAATACCTTAGGAAGTTAATCCAGTGTCTTCATGGCGCTTGTTTTTATCGTTACACTACACTTAAGAGACATTGATGTACTCTGTTGTTTTAATTTATTTACTTAACCGCATTATAAAGACGAACATACGCACAGATTATGCACTAATAAAATATTGAGATACTATGTTTCTCATTTTCCTTCTTTTATTACCTTTTTTTATTCAGGGACCGATATGCATATTAAATATATCATATGCGATGAGTTTTGACGTGTCGAGTGGCTCCTCTTATGTGGCAATATGATATTGCACAAGGAATGTAGAAGGAGGTGGTAATTGTTTCCTGGTAAATGATAACTGATATGCACTTTTGTATTAAATAAATTTTAATACGATATTCACGTTGAACGAAAATAAAATGGGAATGTGTGGCTGACAACATGCAAGAGAATAAGTTGTAGACAATGCACTATTGTCCAATTATAAGCAGCGTCTCTCCTAGTAGCTGCGGCAGTTTGTACTACTGCCAAAGAATGGAGTGCAAGCAGACACACGCAGACAGGCTGGAAGGGACCAAACTGCGAGGTCATTGAGCCTCTGCTGATGGCAACATGACTATGCGTAGGTATTTTCCTGATAGTAGCGTCCCTGTGTGTAATAGCGGCTGGTACTGTTGCCATATACGCGTAGCACTACGTGACAAAGCAGATGAATGGTGGATACTATGATTTGTATGACGTATACATCTCTCACGTATAGACCAAATGCGTACACGATGCGTTGACAGCAGGGAAACGACAAATTTCGTCTGTAGTGATTTTGCTTTTTCTATGGGAACCACACCGATGAGGCCATTGTCGATTACGTATAATCAGCGACCAAACAACTTCTTACCACACTGCTAATCGCGTCCATAAACAAAGAGAAAAACACAACGCGTCAGTATCTTATAAAACATAGTTTTCGACCTCTGAACACCTGTGCAACACATGAGGACTCCATAAAACAAAAATGCTTGTGCACTGGCTCATTGGCACTAACGAGTTATTAACCTACCAGGTTACTCGACCAGTCTGTTACATGATTTGAGAGGTGATGGAGGGCCATCCCGAGTTACTTATGGTACAACAGCAGCCATCACAGCTCACAGTTAGATTACATCGCTGCTGCAGTATGCCAGGGACAGATAGGAAGTACCGATTATTCGTCTGGGTAGGAGCGGCGGCCGTCAGAATGGACGCTCTGCCGACTAATAGGCTTAACTACATTTGCTGTTAATTCCTTGCCATGCAATCATACCTACCACGCGAGTTTACTTTTCTGTATAATAGGATAGCGTCATGACATGGTTAATATCCTACTCATTTCTGGAACTTTCCAACCATTAGTGACGATTGTTAATGTAAACTCCGAGATATTATTTGACATCGTGAATAATAAATTTCAAATCCATGTAAACTTCAACGTTGTTTAGGAAATACGTTCTGCATGTTGTATTCAGTGACTTTGCTTTCATAGCTAATAATTTCCATGTGCATTGTGCATAACTTCACTAATTAGTACTGGACCCTGAGGTATGATCTGCTATTGAGATTAGACAGATCAGATCAGATAGCAGAACCCAATAAAAGGGATAGGTCTTGCAATTTAGACAAAGTTTTTTTTGTTGTTACACCTTGATTCGCTTTCAGTCTCTTCCAAACGTTGTTGATACATCACAATGTTTTCCACGTGATGAAAGCCAACATGTTTTTCACCATTAAGCATTTCCACTTCAATTTAATTCGGATTGATTAGCTTTTTAATCCTAAATGATCCTAAGAAGAAGCGATGCTAAAATTTCTTAATTTCATCCTGTGTCTCTGAAGATTTGAAATTGGATCATATCCACACATAAACTTCGCCTTTCATTACAATGGTTTTTGTATGCGATAGTGATTTAATTTTCTGGCAAGAGCCTCCTTCTCCATTGTCTTCCAAAATATTGTTGTGGCTTTTGCTATGTAAAACTATGCAGGTGGCATACCAGTACTTGTGTCTGATAAACTATTCATTACTTCTTCAAAATCAGTCCTTATGTTCCTTTCAGCTGTATGCTCGGAAAAGTTTTCTTAATTGTTACATGATATGAGCGGCAGGATTAGACATTGGACGATAGGTAGAAGTAGCAATGTCAAGGATATTCTTTTCTTCTTCAAATGAGTTCCAAGAACTACTGTCAAATTGCAGGCTGTTATCTGACAAAACACTCTGTAGGTGAGTAGTATTTAGCAAATAGTCATCCTTAGGTTTTTTATTACGATCTTACAATTAGCTTCTTTCAACATGACGTATCTAAAGAATTTAGAAAATAATTCCACTGCTACTAAGATTTATGAGAAATTTTCAGGAGAGAAAGGAAGCAGTCCAAAAAATCCTAAGCAAAGACTTGTCCTATTGCTTGCTGGAGAATATTATGCCTTAATCAATTATGTTACATTGCTGACACTTTGTTACAGTGACATAAATAACTTCCTTTTGTTGCACATCTTTATAGATGAAGTATGTTTTCAAAGGTCATCTTTTCTTGAAACTATTGTAAACATTTTTTGAAACCAAATTTTGCAAACCTGGTTTATACACATTTAATCAGGTCATAAATACACACATCGAAAAAAGTTTTGCATCAACTCGGTTCCGAGTGTTTCGGAACCTGCACAGAAAGCTGGAATAGAGATCAACATAAACATCATTTCCGCCCTTTTCACTGCTCATGAAAACGACACATTGCACTATACAGTGAAACCTTCAGAGGTGGTGGTCCAGATTTCTGTTCAACACCGGTACCTCTAATACCAAGTAGCACATTATCTTGCATTGATGCATGCCTGTATTCGTTGCGGCATAATATCCACAAGTTCATCAAGGCACTGTTAGTCCAGATTGTCCCACTCCTCAACAGTGATTCCTCGTGGGTCCCTCAGAGTGGTTGGTAGGTCACGTCTTCCATAAACAGCCCTTTTCAATCTATACCAGGCATGTTGGATAGGATTCATGTCTGGAGACTATGCTGGCCATTATAGTCGGGCGATGTCGTTATCCTGAGGGACTTCATTCAGAAGATGTGAACAATGGGGGAGCGAATTGTCGTCCATGAAGACGAATGCCTCGCCTATATGCTGCAGATATGGTTGCACTATCGGTCGGAGGATGGCATTCACGCACCGTACACCCTTCACGGCGCCTTCCATGACCACCAGGGGCTTACGTCGGCCCCACATAATGCCGCCCCAAAACAACAGGGAATCTCCACCTTTCTGCACTCGCTGGACAGTGTGTCTGAGGCGTTCAGCCTGACTGGGTTGCTTCCAAACATATCTCCGACGATTGTCTGATTGACACTCATCGGTGAAGAGAACGTGATGCCAATCCTGAGCGGCCCATTCGGCATGTTGTTGGGCCCATCTGTACCGCGCCACATGATGTCGTGGTTGCAAATATGGACCTCGCCATGGACGTTGGGAGTGAAGTTGCGCATCATGCAGCCTATTGCTCACTGTTTGAGTCGTAGCACGACGTCCTGTGACTGCACGAAAATCTTTTTTCAAAGTGATGGCGTTGAGGTCAGGGTTCCTCCAAGCCATAATCCATAGGTAGCGGTCATCCACTAGAGTAGAAGCGCTTGGGGCCTGAGCGAGGCGTGTCATTGACAGTTCCTGTCTCTCTGTATCTCCTCCATTTCCGAACAATTTCGCTTTGTTTCACGCCGAGACTCCTGGACACTTCCTTTGTTGAGAACCGAGGTATTGACCGTCTAGGCATGGTTGAACTACAGACATCACGAGTCGTGTACCTCCTTCCTCGTGGAATGACTGGACCCCTCCGTCTAATAGGCGCTGCTCATGCATGGTTGTTTACATCTTTGAGCGGGTTTAGTGACATCTCCGAACAGTCAAAGGGGCTGTGTCTGTGATACATCGTCTGTCTTCAGGGATTCTTGGAACTGCGGTGATGCAAAACTTTTTTTGATGTGTGTATTTTGTTTTGGTACGCGAAGTCTCCACGTTTTAAGAGTCAGTCCGTACTGCTGTACAAAAAGTCATGATACACAATGTAGTTTTGCCGAATTGCTCTCTTACCTTGATACGTACATTGCTCTGATAGTTTTTAAAGTTTCATCTGCCCTCTGTTATAGTTCATGTTAAGTTCTCTTGTGTGTTTCTTCTATATCAATTTTAGTAACTAACTCACATAACTCTGCCCTGATGCCAGATTCACCTATGTCTGTCCCTGGATAAAATGCTTAATTATGACTGGGGATTACAACAGTGAAGTTCTAAGAAGTAACTCATGAACTCTTCAAATACTCTCTGTTGTTCAGTATCCCGTATCCAAATGTATTTCTTTTTAATGAACTGTAAAAATGCACGTGATGACACGCAGTGTCCTTTAATGCAGTGTTGGAAAAATCCACAAAAATCTTGAAATGACCGAAACTGTTTTTTCCAGGTTCTTACAGGAAAATTCCGAACTTGTTCTAATTTCTTCGCATTTGTTTCATTTGCTGCTGTTGAAATTACATGCCCTTATTATTGTTGTACTTTCTTTCCCACGAATTGAAATGTTTGCAGATTGAGGGGCCTAAGGTGATTCAAATGCAGTCAGAATTTTATCGAACATATCTGTATGCTCTTCCCACGAGCTGAACAGTCAAAATCTCATCTGTGTAGACTACCACTTTCTCTCCGAGATTATAGTCCAAAGTTTGAACATAAGCAGCAGATAAAATGTTGGACCCCGTAGGAGGTTCGAGTCCTCCCTCAGGTATGGGTGTGTGTGATGTCCTTAGCGTACGTTAGTTTTAGTTAGATTAAGTAGTGCGTAAGCCTAGGGCCCGATGACCTCAGCAGTTTGGACCCATAGTCCTTACCACATATTTCCAATTTGATAAATGTTGGAATCGAATGACATCTACTTGAAGTGCTAAAATCGTTCATTCTATAAGGATACTGCGCAACATTCGGTTGTGCTCTTCGTGCTCTAGCTCCCAGTAACTGGTTACCGTACCCAAACCATTAACATAATAAGTGCCATTAAACTTCTTCAAAAGTTCTTGCATGTTTTGCAGTTGATCTTACTGAGGCAAAAAAGACGTAACTGCCAGCTTGGGCGTCTAAAACAAATACGAGTGAGCCCTCCTGCTTCCTTATCCTGTGTAACAGGTAACCAAATTAATTTCTAATTCCAGAATGAAATCTTCACTCTGCAGCGGAATGTGCGCAGAAAAGAAACTTCCTGGTGGATTAAAACTGTGTGTCATACCGAGTCTCTAACTAGGGACCTTTGCCTTTCGCTGGCAAGTGCTCTACCATCTGAGCTACCCAAGGACGAGTCACGACCTGTCCTCACAGCCCAAATTCCGCCCGTACCTCGTCCCCTACCTTTCAAACTTCACAGAAGGCTCTCCTGCATACCTGGAAGGAAGGATATTGCGGAGACATGGCTTAGTCACAGCCTGGGGATGTTTCCAGAACGAAATTTTCACTCTGCAGCGGAGTGTGCGTTGAAATGAAACTTACTGGCAGATTAAAACGGTGTGCCGGACCGACACTCGAACTCGGGACCTTTGCCTACCTACGGTAGGAGATGAGGTACTGGCGGAATTAAGACTGTGAAGAGGGGTCGTAAGGCATGCTTTGGTACCTCAGTTGGTAGCGCACTTTTCCGCGAAAGGCAAAGATCCCTAATTCGAGTCTCGGTCCAGCACACACTTTTCATCTGCCAGGAAGATTAATTTCTAATTCTTTATTCTTATCACTGATTGTTAAACATTGTCTTCCAAAGCTTACATCTATTTTTGGTCAACCTGTTATTAGCAAAGACGCAATCCTCAATCCAAGATTCAAAGACAATACAGTCATATCAAAGTACCTTTCAACAGTCTTACAACTTACGATTACTATCCTGGTAACTGCACGAGTTTTACGACTGGTTGCTGTAATTACAGAGTTTTTACTGGAAGTACAGTTGTCTCTTCTGTTCCGTGAAACTGTTCATATAAATTCATAGCTACAGGAATAACATCATTTCCTACATAAATGTAGGATGGCTGTAATTTTATGACCCTTTACCCAATGTCAATCAGTGGAGTTAGAGCTTTGTACGTCTTTCCTTAGCAGTTCCGCCTTGCTCTCCTCCGTATCACATTTAATCATTTGTATCTCCTAAAGTGATTCACGTTCCGGAGCGACTCTCGTCTGAAACTAGGCATATATTTAGTCAACAAACGTCAGCTCATGTTAATGATGCCTGTCTTCCAAATGTCGGTGAGGCGAACAACACCGAAATCTTGTGTCTTACCCTGTCTGTTGGTTCTCTCTCTCTCTCAAAATTATTTCTCTTCGTTTCATTTGGAAACCTGCTGTTCTCAGTGTTTTAACATGCTTCATATTAATCTAATAATCTATCCTCTCATTCTCCTCATAGGGCAGAGAGTACTGGAAATAACACTTTTATCATTGTGACTGCTTTTGTACAACTCTACCGGACTCTGGCTCTTTCTCTACAATCCATCTTTCACTGAACGGAACACCAGAGTTTCCAGAGTTTCCATAAAAAGACCTGCTTTTGTTAGTACTGTAACTTTTAGGGCTCGTACTGCACCACGCAATCTTTGAAAACAGTCTCACAGTCAATACGTGTATGTCAAGATTAAATATATTGACTTAAACGTACAGCATTCAATAACTGATATAGCTCTGCTTTACGTAAACAGTTGTCTGGGACACCTTGCAGATCGTGCAAAGGCACAAGTCATTCCTAAGGTGCTTTCCACGTGACTAAAAGCTTCCCTATCGTCAACAGTAAACCTTATGCCAAAGTTTTAAATGAATGTTCCATTCCTTTGTGCACCCCCTTAAACAGTTAAGAGTGACCCATCATTCATATATCAATGTAGTTTCTTCGCAATTGTTTTCTTTGAGAATAATTATTTTTTATGAAATAAGGATATTTTTCTAAAATGTAATGGCTCATTTACATTGAAAAACTAATTAATTAGGTCATTACCTCACACTTGTGACGTGAAAATGGTAAAAATATATAAATGTAATTTTATTTAAAGTTGCATAATGTTGTAGTTGAATTGTATAATGAAGCTGGCTGACGGAGTGCCGCGAAAAGGGGCAGCTATTTGGCTTTCCACTGAAGCGCCCTCGAAAGTTGCCTGTGATGAATTAAGAGTAGACCAATTTGTGGCAGACCGAAGAGGAATGCACCTGCAAAGCGACAAACGGTGTACAAGACAATAAACAAGAGAAATCTTTGAATAACGAGCAGAAGATATTGACTTCCCTGGATTGCTGATGAATAAATTCCTTAGTGACATATAATGATATACATATTGTGGCACTTCGCCAGCCAACCAACTGCTGTTTCCACATTCACCAAAGTTGAAAATGGACGCATGTAGCATGTGGTTACCACACCAACTTCGCAATCGTTACTGCACGATTCTGAAACTGAACAACACCGTTACTCCTCTTCCAGGAACTGGGCCCTTATTCGGCAGGAGCGGGAGACAAGGTATTAATCAACCTGTTTCGAGTCAGTTTTGCAATATTTTTCTTAAATCGATACATCTTCATGTACGTACGCAGGCCGCAAGCCACCGTACGGTGCATGGTGAATGGTACAATGTACCATTACAAGCCATTGGCATTCCTCACCCACTCGAAAACTAAGCGAGGGAAAAACAACTGTCTATATGCCTCCGTACGGGCCCTGATTTTTCTTCCCTCACTTATGTGGTCCTTATGTGAGATAGGCGTACGTTGGTGGCAGTATAGTTGTCATTCATTTAGTCGCAAACGCCGGTTCTCTAAGCTTTTTCAAGACTTCAAATGTACGTATCTTTAGTTCTTTCAATTTCTTGCCTCTTGTTTTATCCCTTCCAAGATTTCAGATATTAAACCAGCCAGCTTCAACACATATCGATTCTGATGTTTCGTAAACCCTTTGCATTACCCATGCAACAGAAACCTTGTCTTTTGTGAGCCGTTGACCATCAGCTAATCAAGTGCCTTGACGATGAGTATACATGGGCCTTCCTTCTACGAAGGTAGTCAGCCATTACCTTCCCTGTGTGTGCTTGGAGCATTAAGACGTGTCTGATTTCGAGTTATGTTTAATGGAGCATACTATTCTGATGAAATTACTTCTGCATGATGGAGAATAAATTCTACGATCCATACTATTGCCATTAAGACAATTACACGTTATTTTACTGTCCTAAGTTTTACACACCGTTCGATGTGAGCAGAGTCGTGACTTTGTGAGCAGTGCCACATTCACTCAAGCCTTTTCACATGGAATGACGTGTGCTGAGAAAGGGCGAGAGCTTCTCAAGCACTGAGAAGCTGGAAGCTGGTTACTGCATCACTTTTGAATTCATTTCATTGTTTTTTGTACAAGATCGGCTTGCTTAATGATGTCGGATGACCTAAATAGAGTAAGGCGATGTGGGTTGCGTTGCAAGACATTAGGTTGTTACGTGTGGTAATACTTTATCACGTAATCTTGTTTATTTTGCTTACGATAAATGTGGGAGTGTCGCTGAATGAATTCCGATGCTTCGCTGCTACAATCGCTGTGCATAGGAGAATATATACTCGGGGAAACAGTCCCATAGTACTGTGGATCGCTACAAGTGTAAAATTAAAATAAATTAGTACTATCTGTTGTTTCCGTCAATTTGTGTACTTCTGTTCTACGATATACAGATATAAGCACACCCCTTGTTAGCCGTTGCTCTCAGGTACATGAAAGTGTGTGCTATGCAACTACTTTTGAGACATTGAGCCAGATAGCGTTATTAATCATTTCATGACCAATGAAATTTCTTTCTTTGTATATCACTATAAACCAAGGCTTCCCCATCACTACCTTTGAGAGATAATTGACGCTTACACACATAAACACACACCTTTCACAGTGTTTTCCGAAAAATTCTTCTATCCGGAGATTTGTACTTGACTTCACGGAGCATTTCCGAAATAGTCACTCGTCGATCGATCTACCAGCTATAAATCGAGTACCACTCCTGTGAACTTTTTCGATGTCTTGCCTTAATCCGACCTAGTGCGCATCGAAACACTCAAGCTGTACTCAAATACGGGTCACATAGGGGTTCTACATGCGGTGTCTTTCATAGATGAATCACATTTACTTAGAATTCTCCCAATAAACCTAAGTTGACAATTTGCCTTTCCCACTAACGACCTTACGTGCTCGTACCCTTTCATATCGCGTCCCTACGTCACGTCTATAAATTTTATCGTGACTGTATCAAGTAGCTCACCATTAGTACTGGTTTTGAATATTGCTTGGTTATTTTTCTCATTCAGCTACAATAACCTACGTTTATCTACATTTAAAGCAAGTCGTTATTTATGAACCAAATAGAAATTCTATGAAAGTCAGTCTGTATCCTCCCACATTATTCAACGACAACACTTTGCCATAAAGTTCAGTGTCATAAGCAAGTTGTTGCCGACTGCTAGTCTTCCTATCTGCCAAATCCTTTATGCGTAAAGAAAACAAGAGCGATCCTTCCACAATTCTCTGTAGTAATCCAGACGATACTGTTGCCGCTGACGAACAATCGCTGTCTGGAATAACGTATTCGATACTGTTACTTGAGCAGTCTTCGAGCCACTCACATATCGGAAAATTTAACCTGTATGTTCGGGCCATCGTGAACATTCTGCAGTGAGGCACCTGTCCAGTGCTTCAGTGCTTTCAGGAAGTCTAGGGAAAATGAACCCCCGGTTGTGCTTCATAAATGGATCACAAAGTATAGAGTGAAAAAAGGGCAGGTTGACTTTCGCACGAGCGATGATCTCTAAATCTTTGGAACCGAGAGTTTAAGTTGAATGCTGGGGTGGCTCCTTGGAAATGTACACACCTGGTATCATCCAGCATCCCTTCCCTACCCGTGCTTGTGCTCTGATCATCTTTTAGTCGATGGGACTATTTCTATTCTGTCTTCCAGATAGCACTTCAATCACCTTCTATAGGCCGAATGGCAAAAGTTATGAAATATTCCTGACGTTACAGGAGTATGAATCCATTTCCTCCATGTAACAGACGTAGGTGTTGAGCAACGCGCTAGAAAGCCGGAATAATTTTAGTTAGCTCCTCGTATATCCATAATCGTGAGTAAATTAATTCATATTCGTGGCACATATTGTTGTCATTTCATAGAAACTATAAGTTTATTGAGATGGAGAACTGTGCTGAATAAAATGTCGCCTTCAAAAAGCAACAGCTCTCGTCTCGTGGTGAACAATTCCTTTTAAATGGTCTATGGTTGGACAGTGTACAGGCATCTTCAGACTGATCTTTCGACAACACGGGAGAAGCGCTAACTGTGAAGTAGGAAATGGAAATGAAGTCCCATGCTTCTTGACAGAGCGTAGGGGAACGATGCGGTAGACCCGCACCGCCATACTAGGTAAGGTCCTAATGCAGGTGGTTTTCCGTTGCCTTCCTTCGACGGTAATGTGCATGAATGATGATAATGAAGGCGACACAACAACACCCAGTCATCTCGAGGCAGGTGAAAATCTCTGACCGCGCCGGGAATCGAACCCGGGCCCCCATGTTCAGAAAGCAAGAATGCTACCGTGAGACCACGAGTTGTGGACTGTGAAGTAGGGGACGGTCAGTTTTAAGAGCGGCGGCTAATAGCAGCAATGGCGAGTCGGCGTTGTGTAACATAGACAATGCCTTTGCATTGCAAGGTTTCGAATAATATAGTTGACTGGCTGATTTGGTTGATGGGACCAAACAGCGAGGTCATCGACCCATCGGATTAGAGAAGGACGGGGAAGGAAGTCGGCCGTATCATTTGAAAGGAACCATCCTGACATTTACCTGAAGCGATTTAGCGAAACCACGGAAGGGGGTACGTGGGTTTGAACCGTCGTCCTCTCAATGCGAGTCCAGTATGCTAACCACTGCGCCACTCTTCAGGAAGATCTATTTACAAAGGCCTTACACATCACGTCAAAGGTACGGAAACGAAAAATATGAAGGATATGAGCATTTACACGAGGAGAAAGCTCAAAGAAGAGGAGGAAGAAGAGGAAGGAAAAATCAAATAGTGTGCCGTTCAGATGCGCTACAAAATTCCACTACTCGTAGCAAAGTTCATGCACTGTTTCACGAATGGTGGTTTAATATAACAATGAAGGTGTAAATATCATGGTCAGACAGCTAGATGAGGCGCTCATGTTAATAATTTACACGTTATCTCTGTTCAACGATAAAATATTGTCTAATAAACGTAGGTCCCTTCTCCATTCAAGGCGAGATCATACCTTGATCCACGTAAACTGCTGTTGATGAATTTATATCCTAACGCCTGACATATAACAGCTATAGAACTATGGCTAGATAAAAATCCCTCTCACCTCAGCGAATTGCTGCATTGTCTCTTCGCTCAACTTCTTATCACCAAAATAAAAACTTCTCATGCTCTTTGCCACGTTTGTTCGATCTTGCGGATTGATTTTAGCGTTAGTGGGGAGTACGATTTCTAAGTCCTCGTTAAAAGCATTCAAGGCCTCTTTACTGCGACGAAGGTCTGAAAAAAAGAAAATTCATCGGCGTTGCACATGTTATGACATGGTGGTAAGGAATGGCATGGCGATCAGGAAATTATACCTGTAACTGAATTTTACAAATACATCGTGTCTACATTTTCAGAAATATATGTCTCTGTAAGGAGTTTTTATATAACCCTTGTACTACATACCTCAACAGTTTTAATGTGTTGCGTAATAAAAGAACATATAAATGAGAAACAATCGCACAAAAGCATTTTTAGTTGCGATATTATGTTGTCAGTACTGTTAGCATGCTGTCACTGAGGGGAGGGCGATGCTAAAAAGTGTGAGCCCAGAGACACTGCAGCCGGCCGTTGTGGCCGCGCGGTTCTAGGCGCTTCAGTCTGGAACCGCGTGACCGCTACGGTCGCAGGTTCGAATCCTGCCTCGGACATGGACGTGTGTAATGTCCTTAGGTTAGTTAGGTTTAAGTAGTTCTAAGTTTTAGGGGACTGATGACCACAGATGTTAAGTCCCATAGTGCTCAGAGCCACTTGAACCATTTTTAAACCAGAGACACTGCAATAGACGTGCATAATATCTAGTAGGATCATGCATAAAAGATCCAAGAGCAGGCATTCAGATAATTCTCTTGTCTCTCACTGTTCGATTTGTACTCATAATATTAGGCTATTAGATCTCCTTGAGTCACAGAAACAGTTCCGCTCGTCATCCTCCATATTTCAATGAGATGAAGAGATGTCAGTATATAGTGAAAAAAGTACCATCTCGTGTTAACTTTGAAGTTAATTGCTGATTCTTGTTTTCTGACGGATTTGATGCAGCTGGTTACGAATTCCTCCCCTGTGCTAATCTTTTCTCTCAGAGCAGCACCTGCTATCTACATCCTTAATTGTTTGCTGGATGCATCCCAATCTCTGTTTTCCTCTACAGTTTTTACACTCTACAACTCCCTCAAGTACCATGGAAGTTATTCTCTGATGTCTCAACAGATTTCGCGTCATCTTGTCCCTCCTTCTAGTCAGTGTTTTCCATGTATTCCTTTCCTCGACTGTTTTGCGGAGAACCTCCTCATTCTTAACTTTACCAGTTCACCTAATTTTCAACATTCTTCTATTGCACCACGTATCAGTGTTTCTATTCTCTTGTGTTCCAGTTTTTCCACAGACCATGTCTCACTGCCACACAGTTCTGGGCTGAAAACATACAGTCTCAGCAACATCTTCTTCCTCCCCAGTATAAGGTTTTATATTCCGGTGAATATGACAATGCAATGAGAGAAACCACTGGCTGGTTGGTATGCTGTACACGTCAAGTCATCGATTTTGCTTTGTTACACAGAACAACAGATACTCTATCACGCATTAGACATTCATTCTTTTGTCCCAGAATAAAAATAAAAATACCTCCAGTTCCACGATTTGGACCATGATTTCAGAGAAGCTACGGTTGTTATAAGGCAAGTGAAGAAACTGAACATTTCAATTGCTGTCCCCTATGTCTCACTGCTAGCTCGTTACATGAATCGAAATGGGATCTGTTATGGATCGCATATCGAACAAACAGTTCTATCTTTCGAAGTAGAAAACGACGCATTTTTAAAACAGAAATGCCGACAGGATGGTTAGCAGTGTTCCTTTACGTATATTTTTGTTAGGCATCAATGGACCTGACCTTCTGCTTCCTTTGATACGTCCCTTTTTTTCTTTTTTCTGCTCAGTGTTATAATGACATATGTCAAGGAAATCGTTAAAGGTTACAAACATCGTTGTCTCCTGTAAATATCCGTCGGGAATTAAGATTCACTGGCACATCTAGACTGTACACTGCAGCTTTAAACCCCATCTTCAGATGTCACCAGGTAGCTGCCAAATATTTGTATATTTCTTGTAATAACGTCAGGAAGCAGATGTATCCGCTGGAGATTACGCTGTGGCTTCCAGAAGATGGATGTACATTAATTTTTCAGAACTATATAACCATCTACCTAATAGCCGGTATGTCCATCTTCGGCACGGATAACAGCTGCGACGCGTCGTGGCATGGAAGAAACGAGGCTTTGGTCGATCATTGGAGGGTGTTGGTACTACATCATCAAACACGAGTCAACTACATCCTGTAAACTCCCGCGAGGGGTCAATGAGCTCTGACGCCAAGTACAATCACATCCCAGTAATGTTACGGGAGCCAGCACATCAACTGGAAATTGCCATTGCCGTCGGGAAACATTATCGTCATGAAGGAGGGCACGTGGTCTCCAACCAGGGTACGATACTCCTTGGCCATCATGGTGCATTGCACGATCACCACCAGATCCATGGATGCCCATGTGAATGTTTCCCAGGGCATAATGCAGCTGCCTCCAGCTTGACTCCGTCGTATAGTACAGGTGTCAAAGAACTATTTCCCTGGAAGACGACGGATTAGCGCTCTCTCATCGGCAGGATGATGAAGATATCGGAATTCATCAACCCTTGCAACGCTCTGCCACAGCTCCAACGTCCAGACACATGATCACGTGCCCATTTCAGTCGTATTTGACATGTCGTCGGGTTAAGATTGGTATAAGCATGGTTCATCGGATGCAGAGTGTTCGGTGCACTGTGCGTTCACACTATTACTCTGTCCAACATTAATGTCTGATGTTAGTTCCGCCACAGTCCACCGCCTGTTCTGTTTTACCAGTCTGCCCATCCTACAGTGGCGTCGCAAGTTATTACACGATAACATTCAGTGCAACATAGCCCTCTGTATTGGACCTTAGGAAACTGCTAACTTGTGTCTTAGCCATGACTCATAAGCACAGCTGTCGCTGCTAGGCAGCGTGAGAACGGCTCCTGTGACACTTCGAGCGACTTTACATTCTTCTACGAATCTAAATAAAAGACATTAAATATGGACAGATTATTTTCAAATTTGATATACTAGTTTCTTTTTATTCAGGAGAAGGTCTCCACAAAATTTCTAAGTCGTACATATTATAGTTACGCAGGTTCAGAAAACTACCTAAAACACCCCAAACCGACACTTAGACTACAAAACTCAGTTATGAATAATAACAGTTTGCCTTTTAGTATCATTTTAAATAATTACGAGAGTTCTCAAGGTGTAGAATGATTTAACTGAAATTTTATTTTCAAAACAATTATTTTGCATTTTTGTAGTATAAAACTCAGAAAAAATTATTACCTGTTTATTAGTTTGTTGTGTGAATAAATGAGAATGAGTGAGAGTGTGTACGTGTGACATACGTTGAAATTCAGTATTATATTATGTACAACGTTACGTAACTAGAACTTGGGAAAGTTGTGTTTTACTCACATTATTGATGACGTATGTCTAGATGTTATTGCTTTTGTAAGAAGGCAGCCAGAATGGCCGTTTGCAGAGTAATCATTTTCTAAATTATTTTCATGATTAATTTTAATTTCGTTTTGTTTTATTAAATATTGTGTAAGTATTTGCATTTTGGAAGACGCAAATCCTTTTCTGAATAGTGATTGGCTTAGGCGAGTTTTGCAGCGAGAATAATCTCGAAGGATCATTTTGATTGGTCCGCCAGACTGATCAGCCAATCAGAACGAAGTACTTCCCGCGCACAACTAGTTAGTTATACTGGGAGAGAGGCAGTCTCAAGAAGAGTAGCTCGTCAGCGTCGGTTGGGGAAGGACATGTTAAATGTGCTGTTTCTCCTTATGTATAAGATGAAGAAATATTGCGTTCCTTTCGTTTAAAACTAGTTGCAAGAAAATCCGTTGCAACTACGAACAGTTTATTGAAAGTTGGAAGTTATGGAATTGCTTTGTTTGAAAGCTGTTTTTGGAAGTTTTGGAACTGCTTTGTTTGAAAGTTACGGGCGTGTGAACTTTCGGCCTCTTTTTGTACATTTCCGCGTGGCACGTTCCGTATTCATAAATGGAACATTTTGGCGTGCAATTTCTCTTAAAGAAAAACACTGAAAAGGGTCGAATGTGAAACTCACTATTAGTAGCGGAACTGTGACTGCGAGATCACGTAGTCAGTCTGGTCGGACTTTTTTGTATTTCTGGCTTCTTAGCGTGTGAAGTTGTATGAACTGAGAACTGCGAGTTGTAGATTCGTTAGTTAAGTAAATATGAACTTGATGGCTGGTTTCAATATGGGCTTAAGGAAATAAAAAGGACTTGGTTTCGAATTTTGAACAATTTCTAATGACAGAAGCACCAACATTACCACCCGACGTGTATTATGAGATAACTGTAGGAGAGAAGGCTACTAGAATTTACGCGGACTTTGCAACGTAAGTATAGGCGTCGTTTTTATCAATGCTGCTTTTCCGACGTCTAAACAGAACGAACGTTTGCAGAGAAAAGGGATGGTGAGCGGACGCCGTACTGAGGTAGGTGGATTTTTGCAGTTGAACAGTGCACAGTTCGACGAACGAACGAAAATTTAACTCGCCCCGCCGCACTAAGATGTCAGACATCTGTAGTGAGAGGTGGCCGCCCAACCATGGTATCGCCACATGTTGAAAACACTCACTGCAGCACTCCTCTAACACACGACCACCCATGCAGTTTCCGTAATGTTCGTACCGAGCCTCCGGGCTTACACATCCAGCCCTCAGTGAAACACACATCGCGCACCTTCCCCATTCTATGCATGGACAGCACGCTCACTGATACTACAGGCACTGTGCGTGTGTCTGACTAGCAGACATACTTCACCAGGTGGCGCTGCTGTCCCCTGGGCCGGTTTATATCGATAGTAGGTCAGTGGTCATAATGTTCTGACTAATCAGTCTATATGCAGTAGGTTTCTCGAGGGACCGAGACAACATTTCGGTTTTTGCAAAGCGACGCGTGCTCGCACGCAAGCCAATTGTTTGTGTGTGCGCGTGTGCGTCTCTCTCTCTCTCTCTCTGTGTGTGTGTGTGTGTATGCTGTTAGTGGTAAAGCTATTGATGGAAGTCCATAACAACTCACCGGCTATTTGATACAAGCCCTCCATCGAATTTACTCCAATGATGACCGGTACCAAGCTATGTTGACCCTTAGCCAACACATCTTCAAATTCTTCGCTGATGAAGGCCCCACCTTCTGCGTCGGTAGGTTCCAGAACCGGACGGAATGGGCTCATGTCCAGCCGCAGTTTTTCCTGAAAACGTAAGAAAAGAACAAGGAATGCTTAGTTTAAATGTTTTGTCGTCAATGAAGCCGTTGGAGACACAGCACGAGATCGTGTTGGACGAATGTATGGAAAGAAATTGTCCCCATGGCGTTTCGAAGAAACCATCATGCCTCTTATCTTAAATGAATGACAAATGCTACAAAAAAACAAAATTTGTATACTGGACGGCTGTTTGGTTCGAAATGCTAACTGACTACTACACTACTTCGTACGTGCAAAATGTGATGAGTGTTTGAAGAACAGGATAACAGTTTATTTTTGTGAAAACTAGACACATACCTCACTTGTCACAGATAATTTAACAAAGTTTTTTGCACTTCATAAATTAAAAACATAGTACGTAATCCTAAAAGATAACATGAAACACCATAGAACTTGGATAACAAATTTGTCGCTATGCCGTCGTCACAGGTTATCTATTCTGTTTTTGTATCGTCGTCTCCAGTTTCATTGAAATAATTCTCTTAACTCACGGATCTTTATTTTTTTTTAGTTTTGTTTATTCCAACAGACCTAGCTTGTCAACGACCTATTCTAAATATTTTATCTTGACTACAACAGCTGTGTTACTAGTCGTGTATTTTGTTGCGAACAAAAGATAATTTCTTGCGCAACTTATAAGCAGGTCTCTTGATAGTACGATCGTACTACCGTTACTAGGTCAAATGCCATAGTAATTATTTAGGTTCCTGGACGCTAGGTAGAATTATTCTTACTTTGGGAAATAACATATACAGGGTGTCCCATTTATCTTGACCACCTTAAATAACTGTTTGTCCACATGCAAATTACAAATGTTTTAAGCAAATGTTCTTTAGCCGTCAGGGGGAAATCAATCAGCATGATTCCATTCGTTGTAGCTTTCTTTTTTACAAGATATGAACAGTAGTATGACTTCTTTTTTAAATGGCACCCTGTTTTTTTATTCAGTAATTCATTTCCTCTCCTAAGGACCTATTCAAATATGTATCACAGTGTACAATTCACTGTAACACAACTTTATTAATTACATAACACAACATTGACTTTGAGCCCGGGATCACAAACTCGTCCACCTGCTGGAGTTGCCAGAAAACAAATGAAAACCAAGTAAAAACATAACACAAAATTGACTTCGACTCTCCTGTACCATTGCCTAGGAATAGAACATTGAAAGGTACTCAAAGTGGTGACCTTCAACAGCGGTACACTGGTGCACTCGTTGGATGAAAGAATATTTTACTGCTTCCAGTGTTGCCTGCTGAAGAGAATTACAAGCAAGCACGATACTTTCTTGTATGTCCTGAGTTGAAGGAATATCGCGATAGACGTCTTTAATTCATCCCCAAAGAAAAAAAGTCCAGAGGACTTAAATCAGGAGACCTAGCAGGCCAAGTACCTGTTCCTCCTCGAACAATCACCCTGGCAGGATACCTTCGGTTCAGAAAACGACGTGCACGCAAGTCATTATGTGTTGCACATCCATCGTGTTGATACCACGTAAGCATTCTGGTTCTTAGCGGCATTTCATCCAGAAGAGGAGGAAGAATTCGTCTGAGGAGGTTGGCATAAAATGGCTCTGAACACTATGGGACTTAACTTCGGAGGTCATCAGTCCCCTAGAACTTAGAACTACTTAAACCTAACTAACCTAAGGACATCACACACATCAATGCCCGAGGCAGGATTCGAACCTGCGACCGTAATGGTTGCGCGGTTCCAGACTGTAGTGCCTAGAACCGCTCGGCCACCCCGGCCGGCAGAGGCTGGCATACTCTGTGCCGTTTAGACTACCATTGCTGAAATAAGAACCAATAATTGTAGTACCAAGCATCCCACAAGAGACGTTAGCTCTCCATTGACGCTGATGTTCCACCTGTCTAAGCCATCTTGGCTTGTCTCTGGACCAATCATGCATGTTCCTTGTATTTACCTGTCCTTTGTTTGAAAAGGAACATTCATCGGTAAATAGAACATTGGAGAAGAATTTCGGGTTGGCGAGGATTTGCTGCTGTGCCCACTGACAGAACTGTACATGATTCTGGAAATCATTCCCATGAAATTCTTGATGTAGGTGTTCATGATAAGGACGGAACCGGTGACGTGTAAGAATACGATGTACACTCGTTTTGGGAATGCCAATTTCGTGTTCAAGCTGTCATGTGCTCACATCTGGATTCATAGCAACGGAAGCGAGAACAGTAACTTCGGAGTCTTCGTCTGTGTGAGTGCTACGACGATTGCTTTGTCGTGGGCTGAAACTTTCCGTTTCTTGAAGCATCGCAACAAGACGAGGAAACAACCGTCCGTAAGATGGGTTCTTGTCGGGATATCGCTCTCTGTACAGTTCCGCTGCCTGCGTAGCATTTCGACTACCTTCAACAACAATAAAAGAAACGTTATGTCGTTGCAGTTTGTAGGAAGGACAAACTGCACTGTATGCCTACTCTACACAACATCATTTAAAAGGATTAAAGTACTGTACCAAATGTACTCATACATAAGAAAACAGTATTGCAATTACTGTTCTGCTACCTTACATTCTCCATTAATGAGTGGCGTTTCTACCTACTCTTCGTTAGTGTACATTCTACTCACGCACTTCTTCAACCGACGGTGGTTGACGGAATGACGGGTGTGCATTCTACTTATATTTACATTTGTCCTCTGTCTACGTCAGCACGTGGATGTGTTCCGTTACCCCGAGTACCTGTACTAATCGCTGGGAGCGACAACGTCAATGTTGCGTTATGTAATTATTAACGTTATGTTTAAGTGAATGGTAAACTGTGCTACATTTTTGAATAGGTCTTTAGGAGAGGAAATGAATTACCGAATGAACAATACAGGGTGCCTTTTAAAAAAAGTTATACCACTGTTCATACATTTGTAAGAAAGCAAAATTACAACGAAGGCAATCATACAGAATGATGTCCCCCTGACGGCTAAAGAACATTTGCTTGAAATATTTTGTAATTTGCATCTGCACAAACAGTTATTTAGGGTGGTGAAGATAAGTGGGACACGCTGTATAAGGTTGACCATGTTTGTATTACTGTTTACTACGGAGAAAGAGTTGACGGTCATAAGCAACATTCTTGGATTTGGTATCCACAAATTTCTTTCTTACTGTATTCGGCAATTTTCAAGAACGCATTCGTCGGTAAAGATACGACAGTGGAAGAGACGTGCTAAATTTCTGACATGTACTAGGCAGAAATGAAAAACCCGCGATGCTTTAGACAATCCTGTGTTAATCAAGAGGCTCAGATTTTTACTTTGTCCAGCTATCGATTGAAAAACACTATTTACAATCGCTGCCCCATAGAGGTCATAAAGTAATAAAAGAATCGCTTAAGACTAGCCCACGGCGACAAAGGACTGCGTGAAAATAGAAGAGGATCGTGTGACACTATGGTGGGTCAGTTCCATGAAAGATGATGGCTTCACACAAAAAAGGAAAACTGTATTAAACCATCCTCTACAAAGAAAGTTAAAAAGAAATTCACAGCTTCCATTCCTCTCACATGCGAACCCTCCTACAAAACAGAAAAAATTGTCAGACCACGGAACGTTAACATTGCCTTCACAACACAGTAATACAAACACCTAGACACGATGTTAACACACATAGATATAAACACTCACAATATGGCATTTATAAAATTGTATATAGCACCTGCAAAGCCCTCTACGTACGTCAAGGTGGGAGACTTTCAGAAGAGATTCAACAAAGATACAAAATGCCTACCACACTAATACCTATAATAAATCAGTAGCAGCCACCCACATGTAAAACACAGGCCACCCCTTCCATGACAGTGCGCATTATTTTCTTATATTACATAAAATGGACAAGTGACACCAAATGGACTTATAAGAAGCAAGTGTTCACTGTAGGTACAGTACATGGAGATATGTTACTAAATGATATACTTGAAAGGAATAATACCAACATCTTTAAAAACCGCTCCCATGTTGAAGTCTATTTCACTGAAAAAAAATTTGTCTTTTCCAACTAATAACCTAGGATTTGCCATGACATAAATACATCTAGATATCAGTGTTTCATCTTCGCGGTATACTACAGTTTTAGCAATAGAAACTAGCTTTTAAGAGGCTTTGGACTGATGTAAACACATTACAGTGAAAGCATTAAGTTGCAGTGTACTGTCCTCTGTGTGTCAAACAACGACATTACCAACAAAAAATGTAAGTAAATGCACTAACAAAATGACTAAACATCCTTATCACACAATATACATACCATAACGTATATATATATCTCCCTGAGCAATCGTCGTTTTCGATACGTAACCTCACTGACAAACACAACAAAGGAAACTAAGTTCATCCAGATAACATGGGCAAATTTAAATAAAACCACAGAAGCCAAAGTTCTAATATTCGGGACAAAACACATGCGCTACAAACAATCGTGACATCGAAGTGAGCAAGCTTAGTGTCATAACCTCGTGTGAGCGAGCCTCGAGAATGTTTTCCACCAGCGTCCTGGCGGGCACCTTCATCAACGAATCGAGGAGCTGCTGCGAGCTGTTAGCCGGCAATTCCAAATGCCTGGCCAGCCGGAAGCTCCTTTCCCTGGAAGGGATGACCAGACTTAGCGGCGTGAAGGCTCCGCTCTGGAGGATGGCCCGGTGAAACAGCCCTGTAACACCAGTCAACACCATCTCAGGAGACAGGCCAGTTAAGCGACATCTGGATCGCAGTAAGAGAGTACTTCATGGTGCAAACTGCTGCTTCGTTTATTAAGGAGATGGTTATCCGAAATTTCCTCGTTATTTAGTTACCCCAATAAATTGTTTAGCAGGAAAATAAATTTTTATCTTAATATGTTTTCAAAGTGTAGGTACGGTATAAATCATACAGTATAATCATTTAACATATAACTATAATATTACCTTAATACAAAACTTTACACTGAGGAGCCAAAGTCGTGGGACCGATATGCATATATATACACTCCTGGAAATGGAAAAAAGAACACATTGACACCGGTGTGTCAGACCCACCATACTTGCTCCGGACACTGCGAGAGGGCTGTACAAGCAATGATCACACGCACGGCACAGCGGACACACCAGGAACCGCGGTGTTGGCCGTCGAATGGCGCTAGCTGCGCAGCATTTGTGCACCGCCGCCGTCAGTGTCAGCCAGTTTGCCGTGGCATACGAAGCTCCATCGCAGTCTTTAACACTGGTAGCATGCCGCGACAGCGTGGACGTGAACCGTATGTGCAGTTGACGGACTTTGAGCGAGGGCGTATAGTGGGCATGCGGGAGGCCGGGTGGACGTACCGCCGAATTGCTCAACACGTGGGGCGTGAGGTCTCCACAGTACATCGATGTTGTCGCCAGTGGTCGGCGGAAGGTGCACGTGCCCGTCGACCTGGGACCGGACCGCAGCGACGCACGGATGCACGCCAAGACCGTAGGATCCTACGCAGTGCCGTAGGGGACCGCACCGCCACTTCCCAGCCAATTAGGGACACTGTTGCTCCTGGGGTATCGGCGAGGACCATTCGCAACCGTCTCCATGAAGCTGGGCTACGGTCCCGCACACCGTTAGGCCGTCTTCCGCTCACGCCCCAACATCGTGCAGCCCGCCTCCAGTGGTGTCGCGACAGGCGTGAATGGAGGGACGAATGGAGACGTGTCGTCTTCAGCGATGAGAGTCGCTTCTGCCTTGGTGCCAATGATGGTCGTATGCGTGTTTGGCGCCGTGCAGGTGAGCGCCACAATCAGGACTGCATACGACCGAGGCACACAGGGCCAACACCCGGCATCATGGTGTGGGGAGCGATCTCCTACACTGGCCGTACACCACTGGTGATCGTCGAGGGGACACTAAATAGTGCACGGTACATCCAAACCGTCATCGAACCCATCGTTCTACCATTCCTAGACCGGCAAGGGAACTTGCTGTTCCAACAGGACAATGCACGTCCGCATGTATCCCGTGCCACCCAACGTGCTCTAGAAGGTGTAAGTCAACTACCCTGGCCAGCAAGATCTCCGGATCTGTCCCCCATTGAGCATGTTTGGGACTGGATGAAGCGTCGTCTCACGCGGTCTGCACGTCCAGCACGAACGCCGGTCCCACTGAGGCGCCAGGTGGAAATGGCATGGCAAGCCGTTCCACAGGACTACATCCAGCATCCCTACGATCGTCTCCATGGGAGAATAGCAGCCTGCATTGCTGCGAAAGGTGGATATACACTGTACTAGTGCCGACATTGTGCATGCTCTGTTGCCTGTGTCTATGTGCCTGTGGTTCTGTCAGTGTGATCATGTGATGTATCTGACCCCAGGAATGTGTCAATAAAGTTTCCCCTTCCTGGGACAATGAATTCACGGTGTTCTTATTTCAATTTCCAGGAGTGTAGATAGTGGTAGTGAGGCGTTCACAAGGTCTAAATGGGTACTGCATTGGCAGAGGGTCATTTGTACTCGGATGATTCATGTAAAAAGATTGGCCGGCCGTTGTGGCTGAGCGGTTGTAGGCGCTTCAGTCCGGAACCGCGCTGCTGCTGCGGTAGCAGGTTCGAATCCTGCCTCGTGCATGGATGTGTGTGCTGTCCTTACGTTAATTAGGTTTAAGTAGTTCTAAGTCTAGGGGACTGATGACCGCAGATGTTAAGTCCCATAGTGTTCAGAGCCTTTTGAACTATTTGTAAAAAGATTTCTGACGTGATTATGGCGGCACAACGGGAATTTATAGACAGTCAATGTGGAATGGTAGGTCGGGCTACACACCTGGGACACTCCATTTCGGAAATTGTTAGGGAATTAAGTATTCCGAGATCCACAACGTTATTACTGTGCCGACAATACGAAATGTCAGACATCACTTCTCACCACGGACAATGCAGTGGCCGACGTCCTTCACTTAACGGCCGAGAGGAGCGGCGTTTCCGTAGAGTTGTCAGTGTTGACAGATGAGCAGCACTGCGTGAAATAATCTAAGAAATCAATGTGGAACGTACGACTAACGTATCCGTTTGGACATTCGAAATTTGGCGTTGATGGCCTTTGGCAGCAGATGACAGATGCTAACAGCATGACAGCGCTTCTACTGGCCTCGTGACCATATCGGTTGGACCCTAGACGACTGGTCAGGTGACTTCCAATTTCAGTTTGTAAGATCTTATAGCGGGGTTCGAATGCGGCGCAGACCTCACGAAGCCATGGACGCAAATTGTCAACAAGGCTCTGTGAAAGCTGGTGGTAGCTTGATAATGGTGTTGGCTGTGTTTACATGGAATAGATTGGGTGCTCTGGTCCAAGTGAACTGATCATAGACGGGCTACTGGCAGATCATTTGCAATCATTAATGGATATCATGTTCCGAAACTACGTTAGAATTTTTATGGATGGCAGTGCATCATTTCACCGGGCCACAGCTGTTCGCGATTAGTTTGAAGAACATTCTCAACAATTCGAACGAATGCTTTGGCCACCCAGATCGCCCGACATGAATCGCAATGAACATTTATTGGAGCGGACAACTATAGAGGCAGCATGACTCAATATTCCTGCAAGATACTTGTAACGACTTCTTGACTCTATGTGATGTCGAGTTGCAGCACTACGCTTGGCCAAATGAGATCCGACGCAATATTAGGAGCTATCCCTTGACCTTTATCATCTCGGTGGAGAACTACTTTAACACAAAACTTTATTAGAATAACAGTTTTAGCATTCTCCGTTGGAGCGAGAACACATAAACACTGCAGTAATCCCACCTATGTGCTGGGAAGAAAGTGATTCTTAAGAAGAATGTGTAGATATAAATTTCCATTTAGAAAGTTACGTAGAACTGATTAATTTCTAAAGATATTCAGGCAGATTTATCAATTTATATCCATTGTTTTGGACTGATGTTGGGCATAATCGTGTTCGGAAGTATCACCAGTCATTTCACTAGTACTTGAAGGAATACAAACTCGTTAAATGCTGAGTGGTGGTAAATAGTGTTTTACCATCGACAGTTGGACAAAGTAAAAATTTGAGACTCTTGATTTGTCTTATATGTTTCTGTGAACCAGCTTTCGGCTTTCTAAACCATGACCAGACAAGATGGTGGAGCCGGTCCACACAAAATCAGCGAGAGTCTGTAGTTGTACAAAGGCTATTACACGGTAAGAGGTATGACAGTTTTGACATAATACACCTATAAGAAAAACACAAATTGCTGCGCTCAAATTTGAGATGGGTACAAATAAAATATGTAATGCATTGAATGTTTTAGACTACAAGGATATGATTATAAATCTCTTGTTGAGTACAATATGCTTAGGTCACTCAATTAGTAAATTTCGTACTTCACTACATAATTAAGCATACCTTGTTATATACCCAGGTAGAATGGTATTTCTCATATAGATAAATGATATTCATATCCTCATATATCTTTGTATGTAACAGTTTTTGTACAACTAGAGGCTCCCACTGTGTGTTGAGTCTTGTCTTATGACCTTCCTTCTTTCTTTGAGTCATCAGTCTTCAGACTGTTTTGATGCGGCCCGCCACGAATTCCTCTCCTGTGCCAACTTCTTCATCTCAGAGTAGCACTTCCAACCTACGTCCTCTGGATATATTCCGACCTCTGTCTTCCTCTACAATTTTCGCCATCTACAGCTCCCTCTAGTACCATGAAGGTCATTTCCTGATGTCTTAGCAGATGTCATGTCGTCCTGTTCCTTCTTCTTTTCAGTGTTTTCCACATATTTCTTTTCTCTCCGATGACGCTCAGAACCTCCTCATTCCTTATCTTATCGCTCCAGCTAATTTCCAACACTGGTCTGTAGCACCTCACCTCAAACGCATTGATTCCCTTCTGTTCGAGTTTCCCCACAGTCCATTCTGAGAACATTCTCACTAACTTCTTCCTCTAATTAAGGCCTACGTTTCATGCAGGTACATCTGTCTTGGCCAGGATTGCTTTTCTCGCCTTTGCTGGCCTGCTTTTAATGTTTTCCTTGTTCCATCTGCCATGGCTTAAACTTTTTTGCCTACGTAGCAGAATTCCTTGACTTCAACTACTTCGTAATCTCAATTACAATGTTTAGTTCAACTCTTGAGCCTTTCTTTTATTTCCGTCATTGCTTCTTTGATGTATAGATTGAACAGTAGGGGCGAAAGAATACGTCTCTATATTACACCCTCTTAAATTCATGCACTTGGCTCTTAGTCTCCCACTCTTATTATTCCCTCTTGGCCCTTGCACGTGTTGTATATTACCTGTCTCTCCATATAGTTACCCCTATTATCCACAGAGTCTCCACATCTTGCACCATTTGACAATATCCAACGCTTTGGCCATGTCGACAAATCGTATGAATGAATTTTGATTTTTCTTCAGTTTTGACTCCATTATCGATCTCAACATCAGAACTGCCTCCCGGCGGGGTCAGGGATTTTCTCTGCCTCGTGATGACTGGGTGTTGTGTGCTGTCCTTAGGCTACTTAGGTTTAAGTAGTTCTAAGTTCTAGGGGACTGATGACCATAGATGTTAAGTCCCATAGTGCTCAGAGCCATTTGAACCATTTGAACTGCCTCTCTGGGCATTTGCTTTTCCTAAAGCCAAACTGGTGCTAACACATCCTTAATTTTCTTTTAAATTCCTCTGTGTAATAGTCTTGTGAGCAACTTAGATGCATGAGCTGTTAAGCTGATTGTCCGATGATTCTCGCACTTGTCATCTCTTGCAGTCTTCGGAATTGCGTGGATATTTTTTCGAAAGTCATATGGTATATCTTCCGACTCATACATTCCACACACCAACGTGAATAATCGGTTTCTCGCCATTTCACCCCAATAACTTTAGAAATTCTTGTTTAATGTTATATATCCCTTCTGTCTTATTTGATCTTAAGACTTCCAAAATTCTTTTAAATTCTGTTTCTGGATCCCCTATCTCTTCTATATCGACACCCGGTTCTTCTTCTACCACACCAGACAAATTTTCCCTGTCAGAGGCCTCCAATTTAATCTTTGGATCTATTCGCTCTTTCCCCTGCATTTTCAGCGGAATTCCTATTGCATTCTTAATGTTAACACCCTTGCTTTTTTTAAATTTCAACGAATCTTGTCTTGACTTTCCTATGTGCTGAGTCAGTTCTTCCGAAGATCATTTCTTTTATGATTTCTTAACATTTCCCATGCAGTCATTTCATCTTAGCTTCTCTGCACTTCCTAATTATATCAGTCCTGAGTGACTTTCATTTTTATTCCTGAATTTTCTTCAACATTTTTGTACTTTCTTCTGTCATCAATCAACTGAAGTATTCCTTCTGTTACCCTTGGCTTCTTCGAAGTTACTTTCTTTGTACCCATCTTTTTTCTTTCAAACTTCTGTGGTTGTCCATTTAGAGGTGCCCATTCCTCTTCAATTGAACTGCCTAATGATCTATTCTTTAACGCAGCGTGTATAATGTAAGAGAAAGTGAAGCGTATCTCGACATTCCTTAGTGCTTCCGTATCCCATCTCTTTGCGTATTGATCCTTCCTGATTAGTCTCTTAAACTTCAGCCTACTCTTTGTCACCACTAAACTGAGATCTGAGCCTACGTCTGCTCCCGGGTACTCCTTACAATCCAGTATCTGATTTCGGAATTTCTGCCTGAAAATGTTGTAATCTAAGTGAAAGATTCTCGTAACTCCAGGCCTTTTCCAAGTATACCCACTCCTCTTACGATTCTTGAACAGAGTATTCGCTATTAGCAGCTGAAATTTATTGCAAAATTTCATTGACCTCCCAATATATCTAGACTGATCCTCCACATTTTACTTTTCACATTTTCTAGGTTCTCTACCACGTCCAAACTCCTGACTTTCCAAGCCCCAAATCGTTATCATTTCGTTGGCTACTCAGTATTTTCTCACAGTCACTTCCCCCTTGGCAGTCCCCTCTCCGAGAAATCCGAATGAGGGCTAATCGAGAATATTTTGCCAATGGAGAGATCATCACGAATCTTTTTCAATTACAGGCCACATGTCCTATGGATACGCATAATGTGTCTTTAATGCCGTGGTTTCTATTGACTTCTGCATCTTCATGCCATTGACCACTGCTGATTCTTCCGCCTTTATGGGCAGTTTTCCACCCCAAGTGCAAAAAAAAAATGGCTCTGAGCACTATGGGACTTAACATCTTAGGTCATCAGTCCCCTAGAACTTAGAACTACTTAAACCTAACTAACATAAGGACATCACACACATCCATGCCCGAAGCAGGACTCGAACCTGCGACCGTAGCGATCACGCGGTTCCAGACTGAAGCGCCTAGAACCGCACGGCCACACCGGCCGGCAAGTGCAAGAGAGTGCAATGAACATCTGTCTGGTCCTTCACTTTCTTTGACAAGACCGTTGGTGGAGTGAGGCTGACTTCTCATGATGTAAATCTCTGGCTGCCATTTCGGATGATTTTTATTCAAAATGCAAGCGCTGGCGGCGTAAGAACCCGAAACAGGAGACATTCTAATTACCACTTAAACCCATTACCACTGTTGCACGATATCCTGAGCTAACAGACGGTTCAGAACAAAACGTAAAACATAATGTCATGGAACATTAATATTGTGTCCTTCAGTTTGCAGTATCACTAGTCGGTCAGTTGAATCCTAACTTTACGAATTTGACGCTATTATCGTTTCTTTTTCAGCTTAATTTTACATGTTGAAGGGTTACCACCTTCTCTATGATTTATAGTGTCGTTCACACTGACAAAATTTTTCCAAAGCCGCATATCGCAAGTGAAGCCAGTTTCGTTGAAATTTCTCCAAGCGTTCCAGAACTACACGCACGGAAAAAAACCACAGCACCAAGAAGGAGCTGTAAGGCATAAACGAAAGTTCGTAGGCGTGTTTCTACACTTTGAAAGATGATGTATATTCAAATTTCGCGCCAGTCGCATAAAGAGTGACGCTCGTAGCACCACTGTGATTATACGAATCACTTTTGCTTTAAATACGCGCTGTAACGGTCGCGATGTTAGTTACCTTTGTGACTGGACATGGCGGGTTGATGTTAGTCAAGAATACCTTTGAGGTGACAAAGAGCCATTATCAACACCTCACTGATTTTTAACGAGGTCGTGTAATAGGACTGCGAGAAAGTAGATATTTCTACCGGGATACTGCAGATTGACTTGGCAGGAATGTAGCCACTGCACATGTTCGCTGGCAGCAGTGGTCACGAGAATGTACGGTCGCAAGAAGATCGGGCTCCAGATGACCCTGAGGCATTACCGAGAGGGAAGACCACCGTATTTGGCGTATGATTCTGGCGTATCGTACTGCATCTGCAACAGCAGTTGGCACCACAGTGACACAAAGAACTGTTAAAAATCGGTTACTTCAGGATAGTTCCGAGGCCCTATAGAGTGCATTCCACTGACGCCAAACAAATGCCATTTTCGAGTTCAGTTGTGTCAAGCAACAGCTCAGTCGAGGGCAGGGTGTTGCGTTTTCTGATGAAATTTGGTTTTGCCTCGGTGCCAGTGACGGCTGTGTGGTCGAAAGAAGGAGACCAGCTGAGGGCCTGCAACCAACCTGCCTTTATGCTAGATACGATGGACCTACACCTGGAATTATGGTCTGAATGCGGTTTGGCATGACAGCAGGAGAACTCTCTGGTGATTCGAACTGTGTGCAGCCATTCATAAACTGCAATCCAAGGGGTGTTTACCGACAGGATAACGCTCGCCAACATACCGCGATTGTAATCCAACACGCTCCACAAACTATCAACATGTAGCCTTGGCCTGCTCGATCACTAATAACATTACTATCCTTATACTGACCGATCAAGAGCAACAGGCATGGAACTGAATCCTTCAAACTGACACCAGGCACCCTAAATTTAATTTCTGTAATTTAATTACATTTTGGTGTTGCGATTCTTTTCCCGTTAGTATATACATAACTCTACCCACTCTTTCCTTTTTAAACTCATCCCTACACCCGTGAGTGTTAGTAGTCTCTCAACGACACTGTAGTTTTTATCAGAATCTGAACCATATTCAAATGTTCCTTCAGTCCTCCCCAGAGATGTTGCGGGGGTCACGCGTATTTGCTACTCACAGCTGCGACTAGAATCCACGTTCTCTCGGGCGAGCAAGAGATATGGCTGCGATGCAGTGGTAAACATTTACTGGTTAACCCGATTTATTTTCATACACTGCTAAACTTACGAAGTAATGTTAACATTGGCCAACAGCCTCCAATCTGCCCCCGAAGACTGGATGAAACTTGTCAGTGCTGCAAAATTAGAATTGTTATTCCGAGTTTCGACCGCTGGATGTAGAAAAGCTGATTGTCACCTCTCTGCAGTCAACTGATTATTAGGAACTGTCAGTGATAATATACCAGTCTAAAACCTCTCTCCGCCACATCACTCCTTAAAAATATGATAAACTGTTTGGCGCAGTTGTTAGGTGGGTTACTGTTGCTACAGTGACAGCTTATGAAATTTATGTGAGTTGGAAAGTGATGTTTTAATCGGCGCACGAGTGATGGGACACAGCATCTCCGAGGTAGCGATGAAGTTGGGATCTTTCCACACGACCATTTCACGAGTGTACCGTGAATATCAGGAACGCGGTAAAAAAATCAAATCTCCGACATCGCCGCGGCCGGAAAAAGAGCCTGCAAGAACGGTACCAAACGACGACTGAAAAGAATCGTTCAACGTGACAGAAGTTCAACGCTTCCGCAAGTTGCTACAGTTTTCAATGCTGGGTCATTAACAAGTGTTAGCGTGTGAACCATTCAACGAAACATCATCGATAAGGGCTTTTGGAGACCAAGGCCCACTCGTGTACCCTTGATGACTGCACGAAACAAAGCTTTACGCCTCGCCTTGGGCCTTCAACACCGATGTTCGACTGTGGATAACTGGAAACATGTTGCCTGGTCGGACGAATCTCATTTCAAATAGTATCGAATGGATGGACCAGTACGGGTATGGAGGTAACCTCATGAATCCATGGACCCTGAATGTCAGCAGGGGACTGTTCAAGCTGGCGGAGGCTCTGTAATGATGTGGGGCGTGTGCAGTTGGAGTGATGTGAGTCCCCTGATACGTCTAGATACGACTCTGACAGGTGACACGTACTGTGGAAGTCCTGTCTGATCACCTGCATCCATTCGTGTCCACTTGTGCATTCCGACGGACATGGGAAATTTCAGCAGGGCAACGGAACACCCCACACGTCCAGAATTGCTACAGAGTGTCTCCAGGAACACTCTTCTGAGATTAAACAGTTTCGCTGATCACCAAGCCCACCAGACATGAACATTAATGAGCATATCTGGGATGCCTTGCAACGTGCTGTTCAACAGGGATCTACACTTATGGATTTACGGAAAGCCCTGCGGGATTCATGGTGTCAATTCCCTCCAGCAATAGTTCAGACATTAGTCTAGTCCACGTCGTGTTGCGGCGCTTCTGCGGCCTTGCGGGGCTCCGAAACAATATTAGGCAGTTGTACCAGATTCTTTAGCTCTTCAGTGTAAATTGCTCCTTCTGTTGCAATTTCAGGATAATCCTGTAACCGATTATGGGTTTAATAAACGGTTGACTTGTAGAACTATTGGTAATTCTGTCTTAACATGTTAATATGATCGTTTGCAGAGTCGCCTGCTATAGCTTAGTTCCACAAGACAGGCGTCTGTCTGAAGGCTTAAGCTGTAGAACTACACCTATACTACAGCGGTGCCCCGTCGCCAAAGGTGCCCCCACAAATATCGTTGTCATCTCTCCTACCACGCTGCTTGCGCAGCTAGGGACCAAGTAATATCGTATGCACCTCACCTCTTGTCATTGGAGAGAAGAGGTGCAAATGGCAACAGGCGCCGCCGGCGCTTTCGCCAAAGATGGTGACGTTGTCGGGATCGCCGGCGAACGCGGCGATGTTGCGGCGCACCCAGCGCAGCGCCGCCACCTGGTCCTTGAGGCCGAGGTTGCCGGGCAGCACAGAGTCCTCCGTGCTGAGGAAGCCCAGGACGCCCAGGCGGTAGTTGAAGGTGACGACCACTACGCCGTGCGGCAGCAGGTGGTCCGGCCCAAAACGGTCTGCGTTGCCGGAGCCGGAAGTGAAGCTGCCTCCGTGGATCCACACCATCACCGGCATACGCTCGCCTTCCACATTTTCTGGAAGCTAAGGGTACCTGTGTTGAGTATATAAATTGACGACCATTTCGAACATAATTAATCGTTCGTTAAAAAAATTATTAGCAAACCACTGGCCTCCAGTGATTACCAAACTATTTCGCCCTAATTTGAAACCACCTACAATCTGTAAAGTGATGAATCTTATGAAATGACTGAATAAATAGCCATGCAATTTCCATTGTCTCCAGCAGCTACTAATATCTTTACGGAGCATTTTGCAAGCTCCATCTTGGTTCAAATGGCTCTGAGCACTATGGTACTTAACTTCTCTGGTCATCAGTCCCCTAGAACTTAGAACTACTTAACCTAACTAACCTAAGGACATCACACACATCCACGCCCGAGGCAGGATTCGAACCTGCGACCGTAGCTGTCGCGCGGTTTCAGACTGTAGCGCCTAGAGCCGCTCGGCTACTCCGGCTGGCCAGACACCATCTTGATTCATCTTGCTTTTTTCGCTATTTTGACAACACACTCATGATCTTGCCACATAGCTCCAAGCTCTACACCTGTTCTTTGATCACATGAATAGTATGTACCCCAATATCAAGTTCATCGCTGTGATGGAGAGAGAAGGAAATTTATCGTTTTAGATGTTCTACTCCAACGAAAATCGGACGGGCGGCTAGGGCAACTGTTTACCGGAAACCAAACATATACTGACCCTCACTTCAGTGCACAAAGCGTTTGTCATCCAGCCCATTAGAAAGGTGAAAAAAGCATTTTAGTGCCATCAACTGTACAATTGTACGTTTATTCTCTACTGGTTTTGATTATTACAATTATCTTCCCGGAGAAAGACAGTGTACATCGGTGAATCGAACATACATTTTCGTCTCATATGAGTCATCCAAATCTAGAGCATATACAATTGTCACAACAATCTGTTTAAAATAGACCATAAAACGCTTGGTGCATTAGCGCAATTACAGGTAAGCACACTTGGTGATAACCCCACTTTTAATAATTTAAGTGAGCAGTTATCATCAAGTGTGCACTACCGTAAATGTGACAAAGCACAGTATATTTATGTTGATTATTATGAAAATTACGTATTTTCTACATTTAGTTGGTTCATGCATGGCGAAAATGAATTTTTGATCCATTTTTGTACTGTTTTCTCCAGTGAAGATGACTGTAATAATCGAAACCGGTAGAGAATAAACAACCAATTTTACAGTTGATGGCACAAATATATTTTCTCCAGTTATCTAACAACTATAGACAGTCACCTACGAAAAGCTGCTTAAGATTACTGTTTTAAAAACGCTAATACCCTGAGACTGTGACAAGGAACACCTACAGACTTCGACATGAGATATTTAAAAAACTTATTCCGGATGAAAAGCTATAGTGGTCGAGATATTAAGAAACTAAGATACAGATACGAAGAGCGACTCAATCACCAGAAGATGATCAGCCCATAGAATTCTTTCCTTTCTTCAAACCTACACCAGGCCCCCCCCCCCAACCCAAAAAAAAATTGTTATCAGACGCTGTGTTCAATCCATTTTCCGATCAGCCAAGAAAATTAAACAAATCCTGTGCTCAGTAAAGGACATAAGGACATACTTCGTCGTAGTGATCCTAGAATTTACGAAATATTTTGTGAATGTGGCAGCAGCTACTTAGGTGAGTCAATGAGAACTACACACATATCAAAAAAGTTTTTCATCATCCGGGTTCCCACAACTCCTGAAGATAGATGTTGACTGTGGATACTGTGTCACATTCACAGTCCCTTTGACTGTTCTGAGATGCTACTAAACCCGCCTAAAGGTGTAAAAAACCATACAAGAGCAGCGTCTATTAGACGGAGGTGGTCCAACCGCCGATCAGTTCCAGTCATTCCACCAGGAAGGAGGTACACGGCTCGTGTTGTTTGTAGTTCAACCATGCCTAGACGGTCAATACCGCGGTTCGATCGCGTCCGCATTGTTTCTTTGTTCCAGGAAGGGCTCTCAACAACGGAAGTGTCCAGGCGTCTCGGAGTGAAGCAAAGCGATGTTGTTCGGACATGGAGGAGATAACTCTACCAGCATTATATATGCGATGTCTGTTCTTTCGAACATGACAGTGATTAAAGGATTATATGGAAAACACTGAGAAGGAGAAGGGACAGGATGTAAGGACATTTGTTAATACATCTCAGAATAACCTCTGTGGACTAGGGGGAGCTGTAGAGGGTAAAAACTGCAGAGGATTACAGAGACTGGAATCCTTCCAGCCAATAATTAAGGACGCACTATGAGTTTCACAAGAAAATGTATGCCTTAATTTTAAATGTAATGTCCGGAGCTACTTCTCTGGTTGCAGTCTCGAATCTGTGATCAGTGGCACAGTGTATAGATAAACAGTGGGAGGGTTGAATGTTTTCGTTTTGTCGGTTGCAGTTTAAAACGAGTGCAAAATATCTGAAGCGTCACCACGCACTGTTCCTTGTAAATCATCGAAAGGGACCGAAGTTCCATATGGAGCAGGTGCTAAAATTTTTACAATGTCAAAGACATTCATTGTGGAGTGGGTCGAGCGATGTTGGAAACGTATATGATTTAACGGACAGAGGGCTAAGTTGCCAAGTTATAATAGATAATTGCGGCGACTGGATTAACTATTATGTAAGTGCGCAATCAGTAATAACATGTATTTTCATGTAAATTTATATTCATAATAGTGTCTTTTATTTCATGCAGATAGCGGCGTACACGTTCTTGTGGAACAGAGTATAGGTTGCAAGTGTTACTCTGAGATGCAGAGAGATGTCATGTAGAGTTTGAGGGATGCGTTAGAGATAAAACTATTTTCAATGCAGTAATCTAAATTATGACTGTTCCTTCGGACATGTCCCAGAAAACAGACACTGCATACACTTGTATAGGGCTAGCATGCCCAGTGATACCTTCAGTGAAGATGCACAACACCTGCGAACTCTTACAGAAATCAGCGAATCGCTGCGAGTGATACGGGTAATGAGCAGGAGCACTACGTCAGTAGTGTTTGAATAAGTTGGAAATTTGACCTGGTCAGGGGCTGTGCCTGTGGTGAGGGCGGTTAAAGAGACCGTTCGCGAAAACGGAAAAATCCGGGTTCGAGTCTCCAATTTTCAAGCAAGTGGCTGATTTTTTGAACCCCTCCGATTTTAGAGTCGACTTTTTTTGTGATCAGTCTTCTGACTGATATAATTTCGTAGGCTTCCGCGACCGGAGTCAGTCGACATAAAAGTTTTCTGTGTTTGGTACCACGTCATAATGTAAATAGCAGCAGTAGTTTTTACATTATGACGCGGTACCTAACCCAGAAAACTTTTATGTCGAGTATTCTGACTGGTTTGATGCGGCCCGCCACGAATTCCTCTCTGTGTCGTATAGTTCCTGAATTACAGCCGTGTTTAAGATTTTATGAATTTCACTGCTGTCCAGTCGCTTATACTCTCAGTTTACCTAGTGAAATACGATAGACTGTAATCCTGCGCACACTTCCTTCTATATTCATCGTTTTTGTATCTTTACGACTGGTCACTTATCTAGTGGCATAAAGTAATTTAGTCAACTTACGCGAATCACACAAGATTTACTTATATTGAGAATCATTTATGTACTAAGCGCTGATCACATTTTAGTCTTCCTGCATTTTCTAATAATTAAAAGTTCTATGCATTTTTCTAAGTCGGTAGGTAATATCCTGTTTTAGAAATCATTCAGTGCTTCTCCTGTAACCATACTTAGCTTGTTTTTTGGCTTTGTTCGTCGACAATGCAACGACTTCATTTGCATTTACCATGGAACTCTATCCGAATTCCATTGTTTTAAAAGCATTTAGACGCCTACAAAAGTTACCTTTGTTGTGTAGACGTTAAGGAAGAGGCAGTCCTCGTCGCCCACGTACTGCCCTGTGAAAGAGTTCAGCTGCGGTGCCACGTTGCCCTCCTTGGTAGCGTCCCTGGTGCCTGTCCATGGCTCAGGAGGCTGCGGCGGCTGTGAAGAAAACATAGAAAGGAGTTTCTCTGCATTATATCTAAAGTTTCACTGCTGTTTTTAGTCAAGTATATTGCAAAACCTTCCATACTCATGTGTACGCATTACAGTAAATAAAAGTGTGATGATAGGGCACACCGCTGTTAATCACACACATTTCAATTCAACTTCCACTGCTCTTCTTACATACTCACTAAATGCTTGAGCATATAGAATAATGACTTCGAAAGTGGCTGCTACACAAATCCTGACGTCACGGTGACATTATGCAGAGTTTGGGGGATGTTTTAGAGATGAAACTATCCCCATCGCAGGGGACTACTGTAATCTAAATTATAACTGTCTCAAAAATCCCATGTATTCTGACATATTAATTTCAGTTACGTACAGTACAGGTTTTTTAAAGAAACGTTGAGAAGTTAACAGTTAAAGGGTGCGTAGTTATTAATACACACATCAATAGATGTTATGTATCACCCCGGTTCCCAGAACTCCTGAAGATGGATGTTGACTGGGGATATTGTATCACAGACACAGTCCCTTTGACTGTTCAGAAATGTCACAAAACCCTCCCAAAGATGAAACAAGCACGCATGAGCAGCGTCTATTAGACGGATGGGGTCCGACAGCCGATCAGTTCCAGTCATTCAACCAGGAAGCACAGGGCTCGGGTTGTTTGCAGTTCAACCACGCCTAGACGGTCCATACCGCGGTTCGATCGCGTCAGCATTATTACTTTGTGGCAGGAAGGGCTCTCAACGAAGGAAGTGTAGACGTCTCTGATTAAAATGTAAATGTCGTGTGACTAGGGTCTTCCGTCAGGTAGTCCGTTCGCCGGGTGCAAGTCTTTCGATTTGACAGCACTTCGACAACTTGTACGTCGCTGGGGATGAAATGATTATGATTGGGACAACACCTAGTCCCTGAGCGGAGGAAATCTCCGACCCGCACGGAAATCGAACCCGGGCCCTTAGGATGGACATTCTGTCGCGCTGACCGCTCAGCTACCAGGGCGGACACGCCTCGAAGTGTTCCAAAGCGATGTTGTTCGGACATAGAGGAGATACAGAGAGTCGGGAACTGTCGATGACATGCGTCGCTCAGGCCGCCCACGGGCTACTACTGCAGTGGATAACCGCTACCTATGGATTATGGCTCGGAGGAACACTGACAGCAACGCCACCATGTTGAATAATGATTTCGTGCAGCCACAAGACGTCGTGTTACGACTCAAACCGTGCACAGTAGGCTGCATAATGCGCAATTTCATTCCCGACGTCCATGGCGAGGTCCATCTTTGCAACCATGACAGCATGCAGCGCGGTAAAGATGGGTCAAACAACACACCGAATGGACCACTCAGGATTCGCATCACGTTCTCTTCACCGATGAATGACGGATATGCCTTGAACCAGACCATTGTCGGACACTTGTTGGAGACAATCCGGTTAGGCTGAACGCCTTAGACACACTGTCCAGCGAGTGCAGCGAGGTGGAAGTTGTATGATGTTTTGATGTGGCATTACGTGGGGCCGACGTACGCTGCTGGTACCTTAAAGGCTGTACGAGACGTGAATGCCATCCTCCGACCGGTAGTGCAACCATATCGGTAGCATACTGACGAGGCATTCGTCTTCATGGACGGTAATTCACGCCACCATCTTGCACATCTTGTGAATGACTTCCTTGAGGATAACTACATCGTTCGACTAGAGTGGTCAGCATGTCCTCCAGGCATAAACCCTATCAAACATACCTAGGATAGATTGAAAAGTGCTGTTTATGGACGACGTGTTCCACCAACCACTCCGACGGTTCTACGCCGAATCGTCGTTGAGGAGTGGGAGGATCTGGACCAATAAAGCTGTGATGAACTTGTGGATAGTATGCAGCGACGAATACAGGCATGCATCAATGCAAGAGGACGTGCTACTTGGCATTAGAGGTATCGATGAGTACAGCAATCTGGACCACGACTTCTGAAGGTCTCGCTGTATGGTGGTACAACATGTAATGTGTGGTTTTCATGAGCAATACAATGGGTCAACTGATGTTTATGTTGATTTCTATTCCAATTTTTTGTACAGGTTCCGGAACTCATGGAACTGCAAAACTTTCTCTGATGTGTGATTTTGTTGTAAGACCTAACTTACACATGATGCGTTACTTGTATGACAAACTTCAACAACTACCTCAAAAAAAGCAGGTTTATAATCTTTTTCTTGAAATTTTATCAGTCACACGAGAGCTTTAATATAATTTTCCTTTCTGCCAAAGCAACTCGAGCAACATCAAGTTCACTGAATGATTTGGTACTGATATTTATTTACTTTCAATTTGATACCTTACCCCATTTTCTTTTGAGCTGCCCCTATGGGGTTTCTTTAATATGTTTACAAAGTGACTGCTAAAGACGCTTTCTGCATACTTGGTTGCTGCTGTATCTGCTTCTGCTCCACTTCGTATGTACTGAATGAACCACCTAAAACTTGCACCGCAAATATTGCGGAAATGGGAAGAGCTATTGATGTGCAGTTTTCACGGAATGAGTAGTTAGTCAGGGGCTGGTATTGTTAGGCAATCAACAGATTCTAATAGTATTTAGGAAGTGTTTCTTTTTGTGCAAACATGCACTATCTTTAAATGGAAAATGTCTACTGACACTAATAAACTAAAAGTAAACTAAATTAGTTTGTCAATGGTCTGTGTTACAGACTATTGTGCGATCGTGTAGGAGATATCCTACTTGAAAAGATCCTACACCGACACTGGCACAGTATCTGTGGTAACATTCACTAAAGAACAAGTGTATACACTAGCTATGTGGCTTCTGAACAGTAACCAGATAACATTTTATCATCACAGATTGTTCAAAATGACCACCGACAGTGCCAATACCTACTTTCAGTCTGGTGTGGAACGGCCCTTGCACATGTGCTAGTATTTCAGCGAAGATGTCCGAGCAGGCTGCAGTAATACGCCGTTGAATATCATCGAGTGTAGTTGGTATGTCCTTGTATACAGCATCTTTCATCTTTCTATGAGCTGATGGTTCACTATCATGATGGTTCACTATCCCTCAACCACATGTTTACTCGCCATCGACACTGACGTACCATCTGACGATGCCAATTGGGATTGTCAACAGACCAGTAGTGCTTGTTTCGGTGGTCTTCTTGACCATGATCGGTAAATGTGGCTTCATTACTGAACTAGATAGATTCTGCATCTGCAAAGACCTGTCTTAACGTCCATGTACAGTAATTAACACGATCCTTGTAATAGTTTCCATGCAGCTCTTCCTTGAAAGAGATGTGATGGGGATGGAACCTATGTCGGTGGAGAATCCATAGGAAACTTGCCTGACTCTTTGTGCTGATGAAATGGAACAGCAGCTAAATCATTAACTCCCCCTCTTCTATCGCCATTTCTTTCCCTCTGTTATGTTTTCTAGCTGTTACCCTAGCACTTTCACGTAACTGGTTGAAGAGGTTGATAAGTAACTAGCGATACGGTTGACGTCTATTCGGATATCCTGACGCAAACACCGTACAAGAACGAACTGCATTCTTTCTACACTCTCCATACACCATGAGCATGTCGGCTTTTCTGCGTTGGAAAATCCCATCATCCACCCACGACCTACTGCTTGGACTTTCACAAACTGACTGGCAAGTTGGAATGAACTCAAGGAACACACCATGACATTGTAAGCAAACATAATAATTTTGTACCTAGTAACTAAACAGGTTGAGTGGCACAACCAAGTGTCAGTGTTGAAACTTTTCAAAACACGATATCTCGTATAGGAGTCGCACTAAAATTCTGCAACAGTCACCACTGACATTTCAATTTAACCTACTTTAAATTTGTTAATGTCAGTATGCATTGTTCTATTTAAGAAAGCTTATGTTGGCACAAAAAATACATTTTGTTTCTTGGCTAACAATACAAGCCCCTGAGTATCAACCCATTTTGTGAAAGCCACGCATCGATGACAGCTTGACCGCTGAGCAAGAACATATGCTACTTTAGAAAGTGTGTAGTACAAGATATTCACTGATTTGAACAATAAGTTCAGAAATGTGGAATAATAATTACTCTTTGAAAATGCTGTTTTCTCTTTGACTTTTGAACTTTACCATATTTGAGAAAATGCTTTTATTGTTTGATAAGTTGTACATAATACGATTCAAATCTTAGACAACACTCAATGTGTTTAATCCGTACTTCCATACTAAGAGCGGTCACAAGCCTGTCGCATTTTAGCAGCTCTACTCGTGTGTCTCTTATAGTTTGTAACGTTCTTGAAGACTCACGACGTCGGTGTCACTCAAATGCTGTAAGACGAACAGCGAGACCTCGTGCCTTTACATGTAAAACGTGGGAGGCTTTTAGTGGCACTTTGATTCGTTAGGATTTACGAGCACAGCCTTTGGAAACGGGTAGACACGTGAGATCAACTGAAGTTATTGTACTTCTAATTATAAAATATGCGCTATACCTAACTACAAATTGTTTATTTTCTTTATCCGTCAGTTACTCGATATTTTACAATTTTAGAAAGTGATCATCACTCACCATAGCAAATCGGCTCATATGCGTCAATTGCTCGTGGTCTTGCAGTTGGCATTGCTGGATCCCAGGTTCGATTCCCAACCACATAGGATTTTCTCCGCTTCGTTCTGACAATCATTTTATCATCATCAGAAGGCAAGTTGTCGAAGTGGCGTCAAATGAAAGTATTGGCACCAGGTGGCCGAACATCGTGAGTGGGGTCTCCCAGGCAATAAAAAAAGCGCAACTGCTGGTAACAGAACATTCCTACGTTGCGCAGTCACATTGATCATCATCAGTCATTTCGGATTTACGCGGTGCTGCTTTCAGCAAGGCGAGGCCAGTAATGACAAGGTTGAGGAAGCTTCATATTTTTATTTGTTGGCTCGCTGCTGGGGGCTGGATGGGCGGATCTGTTTTACCTATCTTCTCATCACCGTGGAAGGACGTGCACTAAGTTCTCCATGTTTGTTGCTGCCGTTAGAGGGTGACAGTTATTCTGCAGGGGACTTCCAACGACTCACTGAATCCATGCCACGTCAAGCTGCTGCACTACGCCGGGAAAAAGAAGGTCTGACACGAAATTAGGACCTATTCCATTAGTCATCTCAATGTATGAGGCGTTAGCCAGTCCTGGGACTACAGAATCAGTAAGAGCCACCTCACTTGTTGGACAGGGAAGGGGGGGGAGGGGGGAGGGGAGCACAATCATGCAAAGTCCGGACTTTCACCTAGAGAGGTTACTCATTATTGGAGTTTACATACTAGGGGAGTGATGGAAGGCCTCAGAGAAACTTCAGTTAGGTTTGAAAATAAGTCAAGTATATGCTTGCCTTGACGTCTTAGTCAAGACATGGATGAGGCGCTAACGGCAAATACTGAAAGCACTAGATGCAGTTGGATGCAAGTCGTCGCTTTCTTGGGGTAGAAGAAACTCACAGTGTACCAGACAATGCAAGAAGGAGCCCTGCACGAGTAACACGTAACTACTCGTATTATGGAGAGGAATGAGCATCATTTTAGGTCGCGAAAGAAATTTTAAATACAGTGGACTGCAGAGGCGTTCAGAATAACTGTAATTATTTAATACAGTGTTGCTTGTCTGTTAGCACAGACAATTCCATGCAAACGTAGCTCCTCTCGGTTAAGTAAAGGCCGTCGGCCACTCCCTTTTTCGTGACGAGAATTAATACCTGTAACTGGTATTGTTGTGTCACTCTTGACGCTGTGGATCTCGAAATATTTAGTACCCTAGTAATTTTCCAAAAGGAATGTCCCGTGCCTCTTTCACCAGCTACCATTCCCCGCTGAAATTCTGATAATTTTCACATAGATCTTCTGCTTGCAAATGACATCTCCGTCAAGGCATTGCCTTTTTATACCTTGTGTACGTGATACTGCCTACATTTGTATGTGTGCATATCGCTATCATCATGACTTCTTCACCTCAGCACCTTTAAGGTGTCTTTCATTGTCCGCCATTCATGCACGGGAAATGCCGTTCAGGTATCCCAAGACGCAGCGGCGTCAGGCTTAACAGGCAACGCGAAAGACTACGAGAGAAGTCTATAGCAGGCATAGAGCAAGTCAGTAACGGATTGATCTAGCTCTGGCCTTTAAGTAAGCAATTATTCCGCTTGGTATTGGTTGACAAAGTTGTTGGATGTGCTCCTGAGGCATATCGTGTCAAACTCTGTCCAACTGGAACTGTCTGGGACGTCTCCAGACTTGTCTTCGCTGGTCATTGGAGCTCAATTGGAGGCGGGACGCGTCACTGAAGACAATCCTACTCCAGTAAACGAGATTCCAGGCCGAAGACGCGTCCAGAGAACAACCGGACAGCAGTGAATACCAACCTGACTATCGTCCGCGGTATGGTCTGACAACGAGGACTGATGGTCTGAGGTGCCCATTTCTTTTCATAGCAAGTTGTCATCCTTGGCACTCTTAGAGCACTGTGAGACGTCTAAGGTATTCTACGCCCCATTTTGTTGCCCTTCGTAACAATTCGTCATGGGCTTGCATTTGCTCAAGATAATGCCCTCCTGAACATGGTGAGAGATTCTACTCCTAGTCTTCGTGCTTGCCAATCCTCACCTTGACCAGTAGAGTCACCAGATCTCTTTCAAATTGATAACGTATGAGCGTTACGGATAGCGACCTCTAACCAGTTCGGGATATTGAGGAGTGCATGGTCCTGTTGGACACAATTTGGCATTATATCCCTTAAAAGGACATCCAACAACTCTGTCAATGCCAAGCTGAATAACTGTTTACTTAAGGGTCAGAAGTGGACTAAAGCGTTAATGACCGGTTCAATTTGTGACTTTCATCCTCTTGAATAAGTCATCCAATTTTCCTGAAATTGTAATAATTTGTGTGTAACTGTACATAATAACAACCGATTTCCGTCCCATTCAGGTAATTCGTTCGTATTGCGTCTCATTTCTTTGTGTGAGTATGTCTTCTGAGTCACCACTGGAATCAGACTTTTTATACAAAGGCATGGAAGCAAAACTGCTGACTTGGGACGGACTGGCCACACAACCTCTTTTGTACACGCAGCAAATGGCATGCTCCGGTTAGTTGATAAGTGAACTACGAATTACCTCACAAAAGAGCCAGAACTGAAATACAACCTAGTCTGGTTTAACGGAGGACGTTAAGACATACGAGTGCAAAAAAGGGCAGCACGAATAACCGCCTCGTAGTTTGCCTGGAGAGAGAATATTACGGAAATGCTAGAATACTTCGTTGACAGACATTTTCAGGTCACCAAGTATGTCACAAAAATGTATTTACCAAATATTTAAAACTCCTTTTTAAGGCGGAATTACGAATATTTTCAGCCCGCCAAATATTCCTCTGGTAGTGTCCATTACGACAAAATTATGCAAAAACTTTTTTAAGAGACTGCCAACAGCGATTATATATTTTATGAACTGTATGGCACTCTGCAGTCATTATGTCCTTTATTATCACTAAAGATTTAGGTTAACGACGTCTGCCACATGTATAGAAAGGATACCTAGAGTTGATAGAGGTCTACTGATAATATTGCCGCATTCAATGACATGGAATAGTATGTAAATCATAGATAAACTTTTTTACTGTGATGGTCGTTATTAAGTGAGACTCGTAGTGATAGTTAGAAACCACAGCAGCCGTGCGTCACTCATTTCACAAAGGAATAGGATAATAACTGCTCTCAATAAGGCACACTTAAAAGTCAGATCCCCCACGTACCATTCAAGAATCTTATTATCTGGTACAATAGACAGAACCTCCACTGTTTTGTAGTGTTTTACAATGTGCAGGCGGTGATGTGGGCGCCTTCTTCACTGTGGTGTTCATATTTTTGCTACGTCTACATTTGCATGTACATCAAGATTAGTACCATCATATCCTAATACGAGGTAAGTGACTGACTGCATCGCTTTCCTGTCACTCACCTTGAACCGCAGCTGTCCCACCGGCGGCCGAGCGTACGGCACGCCCTGGAAGCTGTAGTACTTGCAGCCGGTCGCTGTGGAGCTTACGCGGCCGTGTAAAGCACCCTCCGCCACACATACAGTGGCGTACCCACTCTCTGTTGACGTCATGCTTGTGAATGCTGTTCCAGCCTGTTGCCTGGAGAACTACTGACACACTAACGTGAGGCTCTTTATCACAGCAGTCGCGGCGCAAATCGCAGTGAGTCAAGCGGGAGCGAAGTTCACCAATGCTGAAGGTCGCTCAGTGGCATAAGACAACTTTGATAAGGAAAGAGATTACTCGCGGACTTCTCAGAGCAACGCATTGGACCATGCCACCGTCGAACCACATTACGTTAAACACCTGCTAGCTCCACCGTAGACCATGCAGTAGCTGGATGTATTAGAAATGAGTCAGATACTAACATGTCTTGTACCGTTATAATTATTACAGCGTTAGTGAATATAATGATTTTTCTTTTTAAAGTTAGACAAATATTTCAAACTCATCGTGCAATAATCTGTGTATATCATTTTACAATTCTAAAAGGTTAAGGAATGGATTTCATGTGGAATATTAACCACTTCTACATGAGAGCCTATAGAATGTATCGATTGTCGAGTGAGATTCGCGGGTGTATCGGCATTCGCATCGCGCTCTGGAATGCGACGCGATAGCAAAGAGTTGTTCGTGAGTGTAAATTTGACGCAGTACATGCAAAGTTGCATTTGCCAAGAGCCTGTGTTTGGTTCGTATGGCAGAGCAAAGCAGTTTTCATTACATTTCAGATAAGTGTGCAACTAGTTCCTATGATACTACACGCTTTAACAACAGCCAGGTTCTAACATTCTAGCGCAGAGGACCAAAGCAGGAATCCTAGAAGTACAGACCAATAAAATGCATTAACTACCTGCTCTTTCGGCACGTCAGCTGTTCCACGGACATGTACGTGGTTAAGATCGAACAGTGAAGTGGTGCTTCAAAGCACCTTACAATGTTGTGACGAGCTGTTGGAACAATTTAGAGCTCTCGTATACGAATACTATGTTGTAATCGTCGTCATGTATAAATGAATATACAAAACTGACAACTTTCAGCAAACCGTATATCACGAACTCATTTTTTCCACATTTGAAGCCTCTTCTTCCTTAGTTCTTTTACAGTAAAGGCATTTAAACAACTTCCTTTTTAACTGTATTGCACTCAATAGACTTGGAAGGTTCCACGAAAAATAGAAACAATTGTTATGTATTTCCTAATAAGTCGCTGCTGATGCTAATATAACGACTGAAAAACCTTACCTTTCGCTACCTGCCATATATCATGTTGTTCACAGGTGAATAAAATTTTGTAAATTTGCTGTTTTAAACTTTTTCTGCAGTGATCGTAGAGTGTATTATTTTGACGGCTTTATCAGGGGCTGCGTGTAATGTTTCATGTCTTCTATATTCTTTTGGTTCTTTCACTTCTGCGGCATTAGAAGCGTACTGTGTGGATATGAATATAATTATTTCCAAACTAACAGTTTCCGAACTCGACCACTAGAAGCGCCATCGCTCGCCAATCAGGTGAGTTGTTTACGTGTGTCTATTGGCTGTCAGCAGTACTGGAGTTACTTTAGACTTCGACAGCTGCTGAGCGCGGGTCTGCTAGCTTGTGGATATTACTTTGTTTGATTTACGTATACGTGTCGCTTAGAGAAGTTTGTAAAGGTTTTCACACGAAGCAGTAGATCAATTCACAGGCAGATTTTTGGTGTTAACGCATTTGATTGCTGTACTTGGGAGTGATTATTCATGCTTTGCAAAAGCTTCAGAACTGTTTCATGCGTTCAGTCATGTGGAGAGTTTTAGTGAGATAGAAGTATTTTAGTTGTGAAATTTGTAAAAGACAAATACGATTTTGACACATTTGCAATACCGTAATACATTATTTGTTTCACATAGTCATAATGAAACACTGCAATACTTGTTTCCATTGATAAAGTATGATTTAGCAGCAATTTAAATACGAGGGGCGACTCATAAGTAATACAACACAATTTTTACCTGAAAACAGGCTAGTTTTATTCAGAATTCAAGTGCACCATAGTATGCCTCACTGTTTTGGCTACAATTTTTAACACAATCTCTGTTCAGTGCGACGGCCTTATGCCATCGTACTGGAAGGACCTGTATGCCCCCTTGTAAGACGTATGCTCCGCCGGCGATGGGCGAGGCATGACAGAATCTCTGACCAGAGAGTAGTTTATCGTTAGTTGTTGCTTGTTGCTAGTCTGCGCTTGACTGCGCGAGTCGACAGTTGCGAGTGGACAGTAGTCGGTCGGCTTTAGTAGTCTAGTAGTAGTCGTCTAGGTGTTGTCTGCGTGAGTCGGCGGGAGTCGGCATGCGTCGGCTGTGTGCTCTCCTCGCGACTCTGGTCAGGATTCTGGAGGATGAGTATTGTTGTAGAAGGTAAAGAAGCAGCCTTGCGCATATTTAAGAATGTATGTTAATTGTAATTTAATTTGTTCAAAAAAATACCCCAATAATAATTTTTATAATATAAAGCAACTTTTTTAAAGAAAACCATTCATTTCAATTTAAAGAATTCCCAATGCATTATCATTGCATCCAAGAATTAAAAAAATATATTCGCCAGCAGTGCACGAAGCTGTGTCGAAAAATGACTAATTAAGAGCAGATATAATTGCAGTTTTATTGAGGTAAGAATTTTTGCTTTTTTTATTCAGAATACAGGGCCAAAGGTCAGCGCCCCTGTCCTTATAAATCCATCAGGTTACAGATTTTTTTTATTATTTTGGTGGTTAGGAATTTTTCTGTTTCGAATTTGACATTAAATGAGAATAGAATTTTGTGGGAATATGAAGTGTGAATGCATTTCTCCACACAGACAATAAATGGGAACCAATTCTGTCCAGAGGTTACAATATTAGAAAAATTCATTTAAATTTATTATTTTTGTGGCGAGGCTACGCTAGGCTCCCATTTTTCAATTATTATATTTTGTTGGGAGGTTGCCCTTGGCGACCCTGCCAGGACCGTATTTCTTTGTGAATCTTCTGATAAGTAGTCATATATCTGCTCTTATTTAGTAAAATGTAGTTTGCATATGGCGCAACGCATTTACTAATTTGTCACTCTTTCTTTCACAGATCATCAGCAATTTGATGCTCTTTGTTGTATTTGTGTTTGTTGCATTTTGCATTGTCTTTGTTTCATTTGTGAATAATTTTGATTTGTGAAAAATGACGCGAAAAACTGTTAACAGTACACCGCGATGTGTAATGAGTGAAATAGCCGATTCTAATGATTTGACCGATAGTACACTCCTGGAAATGGAAAAAAGAATACTTTGACACCGATGTGTCAGACCCACCATACTTGCTCCGGACACTGCGAGAGGGCTGTACAAGCAATGGTCACATGCACGGCACAGCGGACACACCAGGAAGCGCGGTGTTGGCCGTCGAATGGCGCTAGCTGCGCAGCATTTGTGCACCGCCGCCGTCAGTGTCAGCCAGTTTGCCGTGGCATACGGAGCTCCATCGCAGTCTTTAACACTGGTAGCATGCCGCGACAGCGTGGACGTGAACCGTATGTGCAGTTGACGGACTTTGAGCGAGGGCGTATAGTGGGCATGCTGGAGGCCGGGTGGACGTACCGCCGAATTGCTTAACACGTGGGGCGTGAGGTGTCCACAGTACATTGATGTTGTCGCCAGTGGTCGGCGGAAGGTGCAAGTGCCCGTCGACCTGGGACCGGACCGCAGCGACGCACGGATGCACGCCAAGACCGTAGGATCCTACGCAGTGCCGTATGGGACCGTACCGCCACTTCCCAGCAAATTAGGGACACTGTTGCTCCTGGGATATCGGCGAGGACCATTCGCAACCGTCTCCATGAAGTTGGGCTACGGTCCCGCACACCGTTAGGCCGTCTTCCGCTCACGCCCCAACATCGTGCAGCCCGCCTCCAGTGGTGTCGCGACAGGCGTGAATGGAGGGACGTATGGAGACGTGTCGTCTTCAGCGATGAGAGTCGCTTCTGCCTTGGTGCCAATGATGGTCGTATGCGTGTTTGGCGCCGTGCAGGTGAGCGCCACAATCAGGACTGCATACGACCGAGGCACACAGGGCCAACACCCGGCATCATGGTGTGGGGAGCGATCTCCTACACTGGCCGTACACCACTGGTGATCGCCGAGGGGACACTGAATAGTGCACGGTACATCCAAACCGTCATCGAACCCATCGTTCTACCATTCCTAGACCGGCAAGGGAACTTGCTGTTCCAACAGGACAATGCACGTCCGCATGTATCCCGTGCACCCAACGTGCTCTAGAAGGTGTAAGTCACCAACCCTGGCCAGCAAGATCTCCGGATCTGTCCCCCATTGAGCACGTTTGGGACTGGATGAAGCGTCGTCTCACGCGGTCTGCACGTCCAGCACGAACGCTGGTCCAACTGAGGCGCCAGGTGGAAATGGCATGACAAGCCGTTCCACAGGACTACATCCAGCATCTCTACGATCGTCTCCATGGGAGAATAGCAGCCTGCATTGCTGCGAAAGGTGGATATACACTGTACTAGTGCCGACATTGTGCATGCTCTGTTGCCTGTGTCTATGTGCATGTGGTTCTGTCAGTGTGATCATGTGATGTATCTGACCCAAGGAATGTGTCAATAAAGTTACCCCTTCCTGGGACAATGAATTCACGGTGTTCTTATTTCAATTTCCAGGAGTGTAGTATGCGCATAATTTCTGTAAATAATATTTTTGTTATAAAATGCTATACCAATAATTAACTCTTGTTTTGAGTAATCACTTCTGAATAATGCATAAAAAATGCTTTGTAACTGGTTAATGAATACCACTGATTACTGTAATAAGATGACCTATGATGCCAATGATTACTATAATTAGATTAATTATTTACAAATGCTGTGCCAATAATTAACTCATTTTGAATGATCACTTCTGAATAATGCATAAAAAATGCTTTGTAACTGGCCAATGAATGCCACTGATTACTGTAATAAGATGACCTCTGATGCCAATTATTACTATAATTAGATTAATTATGTATAAATGCTATGCCAATAATTAACTCAGTTTGAATGATGACTTCTGAATAATGCATAAAACAATGCTTTGTATCTGGCCAATGAGTGCCAATAATTATTATACTCAGATAATTTATGAACATTACTCTGTAATACTACATACATGGTACAGAAATGTTCGGTAACAGGGCGATGAGTGCCACCAATTACTCAAATCAGTTGTTAGACTAGTATAATTCTCTATGAAGACTACTATGTGACTTAATGTCCTTCACCTTCCGACCTAATTACCAGAAATTACTGCAATATCCGTTTGTCCTGTCTATCCTCATGATCATGGAGCACTATATTTGGTTTTTGCACTTATTCTACGTTGGTGTACTTTACAAGAACGTGGTGTTGACACGACATCCTGCCCACCACCTTGAGCGATGGAGATGTTATTATGGTCCCACTAATTGGTGTATCTTATGTACTACCGAAGTGATAACATGGAATATTACTACGACATTTCAGTGTCTTGCCTACACTGATTAATACTTCAAGGAAAAGAACTTCAGATTGTCTCACTTGGTGTTGTGCTTCTATAGGAAGATATGGACTTTCAGTGCAGCTGCGTGAAACTTAAAGTGCTACAACCATGACGCAATCCTTCCCATTCCTTTCCTAATTCTTGTAAAATGATAAAGACATATACAGTGCGTGTGCACTTTATGCCATTTGTTAATATAATTTGTACTCATTACGTATACATTTTGTGATATGTTCTGAACTACAGTGCGTGTGCACTTTATGTCATTTGATTTGTACTCATTGTGTATATATTTTGTCATTGCCTGATATGTTCTGTACTCAGTGCATGTGCACTATATTTTATTTCATGTTCTGCACCCATATATTTGTATATATTCTGTGATTGTAAACTTAGTTAATTAAGAAAAATTTGTTGCTCATGGCAAGTCCAATTGACTCACCATCAGTGCCAAATTTTTGAAATTTTTGCCCCCCCCCCCCCCGCCCCAGTGGAGGGTTATGTAAGACATATGCTTCGCCGGCGATGGGCGAGGCATGACAGAATCTCTGACCAGAGAGTAGTTTATCGTTAGTTGTTGCTTGTCGCTAGGCTGCGCTTGACTGCGCGAGTGGACAGTAGCGAGTGGACAGTAGTCGGTCGGCTTTAGTAGTCTAGTAGTAGTTGTCTAGGTGTTGTCTGCGTGAGTCGGCGGGAGTCGGCATGCGTCCGCTGTGTGCTCTGCTCGCGACTCTGGTCAAGATTCTGGAGGTAAGTATTGTTGTAGAAGGTAAAGAAGCATCCTTGCGCATATTTAAGAATGTATGTTAATTGTAATTTAATTTGTTCAAAAAAAATGCCCCAATAATAATTTTTATAATATAAAGCAACTTTTTTAAAGAAAAGCATTCATTTCAATTTAAAGAATTTCCAATGCATTATCATTGCATCCAAGAATTAAAAAAAAAATATACGCCAGCATTGCACGAAGCTGTATCAAAAAATGACTAATTCAGAGGAGATATAATTGCAGTTTTATTGAGGTAAGAATTTTTGCTTTTTTTATTCAGAATACAGGGCCGAAGGTCAGCGCCCCTGTCCTTATAAATTCATCAGGTTACAAAATTTTTTTATTATTTTGGTGGTTAGGAATTTTTCTGTTTCGAATTTGACATTAAATGAGAATAGAATTTTGTGGGAATATGAAATGTTAATGCATTTCTGCACACAGACAATAAATGGGAGCCAATTCTGTTCAGAGGTTACAATATTAGAAAAATTCATTTAATTATTATTATTTTTGTGGCGAGGCTACGCTAGGCTCACATTTTTCAATTATTATATTTTGCGGGGAGGTTACACCCTTGGAACCATTCTTCTGGTCGACATCGGCGCCAACGTGTTGCTGTATCAGTAACCTCCCCATCACCCACGTACTGCTTCCCGCAGAGTGCTTCCTCCATTGGGCAAAACAGATTGGAAGGTGCAAGATCTGGGCACAAAGATCAGAGCACAACACACCTTCGAGTACCCCACATGATGGACGAGTGTGTCAGTACTACCAAAAAAGAGGTCCAGTTGTGCAGCGAAGATTCTGATTGTGATCCACTGATAAACACGAATGAGAGTGAAACTTCCTGGCAGATTAAAACTGCGTGTCGGACCGAGATTTGAACTCGGTCCCGAGTTCGAGTTCTGTCCGGCAAACAGTTTTAATGTGCCAGGAAGTTGCGTATCAGCGCACACGCTGCTGCAGAGTGAAAATCTCATTAACGAATGAGAGTGTCCGTACGTTCCAACATTGAAGGGGGCACAGCTGCTTGCGGCCGGCTATCACGAGAGGGATCGGACAGGCTTGCGCGACCTCGTTGCGACGATGGCAAACGCCTCGTTCAACGACTCATCGTCCATTTGTTAGCCGCCAGTCTGCGCAGACGTTCAGCAGGCGCCTGTGAATACATGTGATGCTCTAGTTTTGTTCCAATAGAAACTCTGTGACATATATCTGCCTGGAATACGCCTCTGTTACAGACGCCATTTTGAAGGCTACTACAGCGCCGCCACTTATCTGAATTTCATGAAACCGGGGGTACTCCACAATGTCCCACAACAAATACCGCATTTTTTAACCGAAACTGGCCGACGAAAAAAAGGGGGTTGCGTTATCTATTGAATGCCCTCGTATACGTGTGTGACAGCTTTATTACAACAACAGAACTGAAACAGCACAATTGACAAATACACAAGAGATATGCCCAGTTTTGTGAAACGACGTTAAAAAAAATGCACAAGAGATTTTCCTGATATTAAGGAACGACGATACTAAAAAAAAAATAGCTTGCAGCCTTATACATAAGATAAAGGTTTAATTATAAGAAACATGCATCGTACTAAGAACAAAAAATAAGAAAATAAGAAAAAAATAGTCAATAGCTAAAATTTAGACGATGAAATAAAAGGAAGCAGTGTGGGATCACTAGGTTCAACAGGACAACACAGCACTACACCTTTTAACCTCCCCCGTAGTTAATCCCCCGAAGAGGGGCAGCAGCCTTTTCAGTAGTTGCAGGGGCAACAGTCTGGATGATTGACTGATCTGGCCTTGTAACACTGACCAAAACAGCTTTGCTGTGCTGGTACTGCGAACGGCTGAAAGCAAGGGGAAACTACGGCCGTAATTTTTCCCGAGGGCATGCAGCTTTACCGTATGGATAAATGATGATGGCGTCCTCTTGGGTAAAATATTCCGGAGGTGAAATAGTCTCCCATTCGGATCTCCGGGCGGGGACTACCCAGGAGGACGTCGTTATCAGGAGAAAGATAACTGGCGTTCTACGGATCGGAGCGTGGAATGTCAGATCCCTTAATCGAGCAGGTAGGTTAGAAAATTTAAAAAGGGAAATGGATAGGTTAAAATTAGATATAGTAGGAATTAGTGAAGTTCGGTGGCAGGAGGAACAAGACTTTTGGTCAGGCGAATACAGGGTTCTAAATAAAAATCAAATAAGGATAATGCAGGAGTCGGTTTAATAATGAATAAAGAAAATAGGAGTACGGGTAAGCTACTACAAACACCATAGTGAACGCATTATTGTTGCCAAGATAGACACGAATCCCACGCCTACTACAGTAGTACAAGTTTATATGCCAACTAGCTCTGCAGATGACGAAGAAATTGGAGAAATGTGTGATGAAATAAAAGAAATTATTTAGATGGTGAAGGGAGACGAAAATTTAATAGTCATGGGTGACTGGAATTCGAGAGTAGGAAAAGGGAGAGGAGGAAACATAGTGGGTGAATATGGGTTGGAGCTAAGAAATGAAAGAGGAAGCCGCCTGGTAGATTATATAATGGTAAGACAGAGATTTAGGAACCAGGTTTTAAATTGTAAGACATTTCCAGGGGCAGATGTGGACTCTGACCACAATCTATTGGTTATGAACTGTACATTAAAACTGAAGCAACTGCAAAAAGGTGGGAATTTAAGGAGATGGAACCTGGATAAACTGACTGAACCAGAGGTTGTACAGAGTTTCAGGGAGAGCATAAGGGAACAACTGAAAGGAAATGGGGAAAGAAATACAGTAGAAGAAGAATGGGTAGCGTTGAGAGACGAAGTGGTGAAGGCAGCAGAGGATCAAGTGGGTAAAATGACGAGGGCTAGTAGAAATCCTTGGCTAACAGAAGAAATATTGAATTTAATTGATGCAAAGAGAAAATATAGAAATGCAGTAAATGAAGCAGGAAAAAAGGAATAAAAACATCTCAAAAATGAGATGGACAGGAAGTGCAAGATGCCTAAGCAGGGACGGCTAGAGGACAAATGTAAGGATGTAGAGGCTTATCTCACTAGGGGTAAGATAGATACTGCCTACAGGAAAATTAAAGGGACCTTTGGAGAAAAGAGAACCACTTGCAGGAATATCAAGAGCTCAGATGGAAACCCTGTTTTAAGCAATGAAGGGAAAGCAGAAAGGTGGATGGAGTATATAGACGGTCTATACAAGGCATGTACTTGAGGACAATATTATGGAAATGGAAGAGGAGGTAGATGAACATGAAATGGGAGATCCGATACTGCGTGAAGAGTTTGACAGAGCAGTGAAAGACCTGAGTCGAAACAAGGCCCCGGGAGTAGACAACATTCCATTGGAGCTACTGACGGCCTTGGGAGAGCCAGTCGTGACAAAACTCTGCCATCTGATGAGCAAGATGTATGAGACAGGCGAAATACCCTCAGACTTCAAGAAGAATATCATAATTCCAATCCCAAAGAAAGCAGGTGCTGACAGATGTGAAAATTACCGAACAGTCAGTTTAAAAAGTCATGGATGCAAAATACTAACGTGAATTCTTTACAGACGAATGGAAGCACTGGTAGAAGCCGACCTCGGGGAAGATCAGTTTGGATTCCGTAGAAATGTGGGAACACGTGAGGCAATACTGACCCTACGACTAATTTTAGAAGCCAGATTAAGGAAAGGCAAACCTATTTTTCTAGCATTTGTAGACTTAGAGAAAGCTTTTGGCAATGTTGACTGGAATACTCTGTTTCAAATTCTGAAGGTGGCCGGGGTAAAATACAGGGAGCGAAAGGCTATTAACAGTTTGTACAGAAACCACATGGCAGTTATAAGAGTCGAGGAGCATGAAAGGGAGGCAGTGGTTGGGAAGGGAGTGAGACAGGTTTGTAGTGAGCAGGCAGTGAAGGAAACAAAAGAAAAATTCGGAGTAGGTATTAAAATCCATGGAGAAGAAATAGAAACTTTAAGGCTTGACGATGACATTGTAATTCTGTCAAAGACAGCAAAGGACTTGGAAGAGCAGTTTAATGGAACGGATTGTGTCTTTAAAGGAGGATATAAGATGAACATCAACAAAAGCAAAAAGAGGATAATGGAATGTAGTCGAATTAAGTCGGTTGATGTTGAGGGAATTAAATTAGGAAATGAGACACTTAAAGTAGTAAAGGAGGTTTGCAATTTGGGGAGCAAAATAACTGATGATGGTCGAAGTAGAGAGGATATAAAATGTAGACTGGCAATGGCAAGGAAAGCGTTTCTGAACAAGAGAAATTTGTTAACAGCGAGTGTAGATTTAAGTGTCAGGCAGTCGTTTCTGAAAGTATTTGTATGGAGTGAAGCCATGTATGGAAGTGAAACAGGGACGATTACTACTTTGGACAATATGAGAATAGAAGCTTTCGAAATGTGGAATGTGGTGCTACAGAAGAATGCTGAAGATTAGATGGGTAGATCATGTAACTAATGAGGAGGTATTGAATAGGATTGGGAAGAAGAGACGTTTGCGGCACAACTTGACTAGAAGAAGGGATCGGTTGGTAGGACATGTTCTGAGGCATCAAGGATCACCAATGTAGTACTGGAAGGCAGCGTGGAGGGTAAAAATCGTAGAGGGAGACCAAGAGATGAATACACTAAACAGTTACAGATGGATGTAGGTGGCAGTAGGTACGGGGAGATGAAGAAGCTTGCACAGGATAGAGTAGCATGGAAAGCTGCTTCAAACCAGTCTCAGGACTGAAGACCACAACAACAACATGATAATATGAATGTAATCCCGAACGCGTGATGAATTCGATTTTGGACGGGGCTGTCACCTCCGAAGAAAATTTGACCTGTTAGAGGGGAGAACTGTACACTAAGTTATTCTTATAAACAGCCTTATGTATGTCTGCATTTTCTACTTATTTGCATTTTTTTCAATACTTAAAACAGTGAAATCGCTCACATAAATTACGAAACGGAAAGGGGTACCTCATGAAATCTAATTGAAATAATACAGAAGTCAATGAATACGGTCTCCAGCCCAGCTGAGCACTGTCTGTCCTCTATGTGATAATAATACGGACAGCAAAGAATACATAACCGTTTGGTAGTACGTATGGCAAGAAAAGATTGACACAGGTTTCTGACAACACAATACGTTACGAAATAATAATGAACAAAGAAAGCAATCGATTTACGTCATTAATACACAGAAATCTCAATTTAGAAAACGGTATTTAAAATCTTTATGAAAAAGAACATTATTGACTGGAGATAGCCCTTTTGTCACGATAGTAATTTACGTAACATTAGATTAGATTAGATTAGATTAGATTTCTGGACGTGGCAAGCTAAGAACTTCGGATGAATTGTAATTAATACAAAAATTTACTGGCTCAAATAAACAAATGTTGACTTCCAACAGGCTGACTACGCTGAAATACGAATGAAGCGCATTTCGTCGTCTGTCATCAATTGTATTACAGAATGGTACCATCCAAAGTCTGGAAGTTTTTACGAAGTGTGGTATCAGTGAAATACAGTGCTCTTTTCGCTTTAAAAGATAAAAACGGAAGACCCCGAAACAAACTTATGTCATAATGTAAGGAGAAAACTTAAAACTTAAACGTTCATTCATAGTTAGCAGGAAAAGTAGAAAGCAGCTGGTATACTGCATTTGCCTACATAACATGCCTTTCTGTGCTTGTAGCCCTTGAATGCCGACAAATTTTCACAAAAAATAGCATCCTTCAACTCTAGTTTTCACTTTTTAGCGCAGACTTTTCGTAATGGACAAATAGTGGTATGATCCTGCATTACAAAATGATTTTTGAGCAGAGTTTCAAGAAATTAGAAGCAGTAGTAGAATATTGGTAATTTTTTGTAGTAGGCGCCACTTGTCAGTTTTCGAGAAAATCAGCGAACGGTGGACGGACTAAGTTTTCTTTCATTAGCCTGTTTCATTTAATATTTCGAATCTATATAGCTTAAAACAGAGGGAGTCAAAATTTTTCAAACTTCGTTCGATTTCTACGTTTCATCCAAGAAGTAATAAGAATAAATTATACGAAAATCAATTATTTCAAACAGAAACCGATTATTTTGAGCTGTTTTAATAGTATAGTTAAACTGGAATTGAAGGAAAACGATATAATCGAAAACAGATTGTTTCAGCTATAGCCGCCATCTCTACCGAGCGCTCTCTCGTTCCTCTGCCAAGCCACCGACCTCCAAGCTTCTTCTACAACCTGCATCCGAGCTGAGTAACTCGTTTCACTGCATTCAGCAAGATTCCTCTAGGTCGCTCCGATCCATACCACGTCCACATTGGCGGCGCTAAGTGCCTCAGCTATATCCACCACCCTCTCACACTCAGCGAGAGAACTGCCGGCGTATTTGGAGCCGCCTGCTGGGCAGGGCAGGACTACAACTGTGTCTCTATATCATGGTACACCATTGTCAGAGAATATTGAGGGTCTTATTATTCGTGGTGGTTGTTACAGCATTTGCAGCTTAGTTACGTACGTCACAGTCTTACAATTTCCTAGAGTAAAGACCGATTCAAAAAGAAAGGATCTGTGAGGCCAAGCTATGAAGAAGATGTAGTTGTCCACAGATATTCTGGAAACATCCCCCAGGCTGTGGCCAAGCCATGTCTCCGCAGTATCCTTTCTTTCAGGAGTGCTAGTTCTGCAAGGTTCACAGGAGAGCTTCTGTAAAGTTTGCAAGGTAGGAGGCGAGGTACTGGCAGAAGTAAAACTGTGAGGACGGGGCGTGAGTCGTGCTTGGGTAGCTCATTTGGTAGAGCACGTGCCCGCGAAAGGCAAAGGTCCCGAGTTCTAGTCTTGGTTGCACACAATTTTAATCTGCCAGGAAGTTTCATATCAGCGCACACTCCGCTGCAGAGTGAAAATCTCATTCTGGAAACATCGCCCAGGCTGTGGCTAAGCCATGTCTCCGCAATACCTTTTCTTTCAGGAGTGCTAGTTCTGCAAGTTTCGCAGGACGGGGCATGAGTCGTGCTTGGGTAGCTCAGTTGGTAGAGCACGTGCCCGCGATAGGCAAAGGTCCCGAGTTCCAGTCTCGGTCCGGCACACCGTTTTAACCTGCCAGGAAGTTTCATAGGGGTATAGCAAGGAAATAACTTTCATGGTACTACAGGGAATTGCAAAGGACTATAGAGGAGGGCAGTGCGGGCTTCATCAAACAGAAAGACGAAAGAATTGTGTGTATTTCATTTCCACTCAGCTTCCATGATAAACCATAGAGATTCAACTCAGCTTCTTTCTAACCTCAGCGTACGTATAACATGGTTTATGGTTACTCGCAATGGCGGTGACGCAGAGAATGATAGAACAAATAGGCATATCGATGAGAGAGAGAGCCAGAAAGAAACTCAAGAACGTAGTGAAAGTCGTCGTAAGGATGCGAAAACATTCCAAGAAGTCATTGGAATCGAAAAATGAAAACACAAGCAAGATTGATCACCTTACAATTAGTGGCATGTACCGAAGGGTTCGGAGAATAATGTCAAACCTAAAGTGGCCATGATGCCTTACATAGGGCTAGCTGTAGCCGTGGTGTGTCATCGTTACATGTGGTCTGCAGCTTAAAACGCGCCATGATGATTTCTTCAACGTCAAAATATTCTTAGTTCCCCATCTGAATCTCTGGGAAGGGTCTGCCTAGGGGAACTGACCATGAAAAACATTTGACAATGGGTGAAAGGTGCGATACTATGGTACTAAAATTTACACGTGTGACCAATAGTTGAAATCTTCGGCCCCTCACTGCGTTGTAGGATTTGAGGTCATAGTATCGTTTTCTAAATAAAATTTAAATTAAATGTCCCTGATACACGTAATCAGAAGAAAACGTGTCTTAGGTTGGATAACAGCCATCGTGTATTAATAATATTCCCCAACAAGAAGTTTGAAGTATAAAAAATATTCACAATTTGTTCAATACTTCCACATGATAAACTGCAGACTGGAGAAGAGCTAACTGCTGTAGCCATTTAGATTTATAAGTGACTTTGGCCCCTAAATAGTGGTTACAGAATTAAATACAAATTATAAATAAATCTGGTAACACAGCAAAACTATTTTAACAGCAAGAGTTCACATTTGCGTAATAGTAATAATTGCAAAGCAGCACTACTCGGAGCAACACAGATCCAACCGACAGTCAACAAAATTATTCATTGTCAACAGGAGCGAAATATTCAGAGTACACAGAACAATGACAGTTCATCTTGCTATTAAATTATTCATAATTCAGACTGGCTCTACTCGTGAGAACTCAAGTTGCACGGACCCACAGCCGAATTAATCTAGGTTCGCTTGCTTACCGTTGTGAAAACTAAGCCTCACAAAATTACTGTGCAGAGGGCATAATTTCTGTCCCTGCTGGCGCACCGGTCCGACCGACAAATAGTAAAGATGGTGGTTCTCATTTATAAGTGTGGTCAACCAAACTCTGAAAATTCCGCGAATTTACGTCATTCAGCATACTGAAGATTTCACCAGTTCAAAACAGAACTTTTGATTCATACATGCTATCATAACCCTAGAGGTTCCAAGAGAAGCACGGTGAATGACTATTAGAATGGTATATTACAGTAGCCTTTTGGTTAAATATTTGGTCCACAATTTCAATTATAGTGACTGCATATTTCACATGATGAAAACTATATTCAGATTTTTAACAATATCCATTCAAATACACATTAGCGTTGCAGGAAATGAAGGGCTCTTCTCAATACTGTTGTCCAAATTTGAGTATCTGTAACAGAATTTAAATAATGAGGAAAACTATGAAGAATTCTAACCAATTGTTTAAAATTGGTAATTAAACATAGAAACCTTATGATTAAAATTTTGTCTATGGAGTGCGCTCACGTTATCTACAGATACTCGTGTAGCTCTCTTGTGTGATTATGCGGAGAAAAATTTGACAAATTTTTATTTTATCTCTCTCAGATACATGAATATACGATTTATTGGTGCAGTGGTTACCGGTTTTGGCCTGACTCGCCCATTCTCAAACCACACACCTTGTTATTACCCATAACTAGTTACACAACATGTTGCCAAAAGGCACGAACTGCTTCATGCAAGAAAATCAAACCGTTTACTACAAATACGCTCATTCATATGACACCTTACGTATGTACTGTCTAACTTTGTTGTATGAAGCAGTTTGTGCCTTTCAGCACCATATTGTGTCACTAGCAGGCAAAATAATGTGTGTGGTTTGAGAATGGGCAAGTCATACCGAAACCGTTAACCACTTGACGGATAAATTGTATATTTATGTAACTGAGACTGAAAAAATAAAAATTTATCAAATTTTCCTCAACATTAAACGGTTGCGGTCCTACCGTTTCGAAGCAGCATGCCTTATACTAGTGGGGTTTAAAAAGTAATGCAACACATTTTTCTTTTCGGCACTTTCGGTTCCAATAATGAGGTATTTGATGCGGGACATCTTGGAAAATTCCCGCTTCAGTTGATATAGTTTCATGAAGCTACTGTAGGCGGGGGCGCTGGTATGTAGGCTTAAATATGGCGTCTGCAACGGAGATGCGTTCCGAACAGAGAGCTTTCACCGAGTTTCTTTTGGCGAAAAACCAGAGCATCGCAAATATTCATAAGCACTTACAGAACGTCTAGGGAGTAATGACCAAAACCACGCTGAGTCGTTGGGCGAGACCTCTGTCATCATCGCAGCAGTGTCGCGCAAACCTGTCCGACCTCTCGTGTGCCAGCCTGACGCAGACAGTTGTTAACACCTGCAATACGTCCGTCGCCATAAAAAAGCAAAAGAAATTCGCCTTCTCCATGATAAACGAAACGCCTGCTTAAATCCGCGGGACAGAACAGGTAGTTGGAATCGTGGGAAGGGGCAAAAAAATGAGTGGCTGTCAGATACACTCGAACACATTTAACTTTATTTAGTTGCCCAAATATTACAGCGCCAGTTTCTGACCTTAATTATCGACTGAATATGTCACACAATTTTATGGCTTAAGAGCACAACCTCATTAATTTTTAAAACGGCTGAAGGCCCATCATTTAAAGACAGAAAGTGCAAGGTTTTATCCTTAAATAATATTTCAAATGAGGCTGAAGACCCAAACAGTCTAAGACTTGACAAGTAAGGTATTTTAATTTTAAAATGGCTGAAGGTCCATGATTTAAAAACACAACTACAATAATTTTCAAAGGCAGAAGGCCCAAAGCTTTATCGAACAATAATATCACTGAAGTTGAAGGCCCAAACAATCTAAGACTTAACAAGTAAGGAATTTTAATTTTAAGACCGCGGAAAGCCCATGATTGAAAAGCACAACTACAAGGAATTTTCAAAAGGCAGAAGGCCCAAAGCTTTATCCAAAAACAATATTTTCAATGAGGTTGAAGGCCCAAACAATGAAATCCTTGAAAGTAAGGAACTGTTGATTTTAAAACGGCTGAAGGCCCATTATTTAAAACCCAACTAAAAGCATACAAATTCAAACCATCGGCTATGAGCCATTAAAATACACAATCAAACACGAATAACAAAAGGCAGTACAGCCAGCGGCGCTCAGAAGTTTCCGGGGGTCGGTCTGCACTTGAAATATTAACGTTAGCTTAGGTAGTCGGTCCAACTATATCCGATCCGCCGGCAACCCAACCAAGAGACAGTCAATACACCCACCGACAAGACGACTGGCTTTACACCTGCCCAGTACACAAGGGACTCCAATGCCAAAACATAAAAGGCGTAGCCGCCCACAACCAAGTATGCATAAGCTGTCAAAACTACACGCACGTGTTGGACAGCGACAGCACACGGTGAGGAAAGGACACTGCTTGAACATTACGTCAGAGGACAGGGCAGGTAACTGGAACACTCACGGCCACAGGGCAGAAAATTCCGCTGGTGCATTTGGACTTCAAATAACCAAAAAATTACCAGCATCCGGCACAGAGGAATGGAGTGCTCAAAACACTGGTCCACAGAGCACAAACTCTGTCAGATCCTGATAGGCTGGCCACAGAAATAGAACTCTTACAATCAGTGTTCAGCAGGAATGGTTACTCCTCTAGAGATATCCAGAAGGCACTTCAACCTGCCAACCGACCAAAGGATCCAGAAGAAGAACCAGAAGAGGCAAAGAAGATGGCATACCTGCCACACGCCGGACCTATCTGTGCCAAGATCGGCAGGATTCTCCAGAAATATGACATCAAGAGCATGTTTTGCCCACCCATCAAAATTGGGGCTATGCTGGGGAATGTAAAAGATGACCTGGGGCTACGCAAGCCAGGTATTTACAACATACCATTCCAGTGTGGGATGTCATACATTGGCCAGACCACCAGAACTGTGAACAGCAGGTGTAAAGAACACCAGAGACATACCAGACTCAGGCAGGCAACTAAATCAGCCATAGCAGAGCATTGTCTGGTACTTCAATGGATTGCAATGACACCAAGATTGTGACACAGACCTCAAGATTTTGAGACAGTGTCATTAAAGAAGCCATTGAGATTAAGGTCACAGACAATCTAATCAACAGTGACTCGGGATACCAAATCAGCACTGCCTTGAATCCAGCGCTTGAGCTTGTGAAAACTCAACGCAGGACACTCCGGGATTCTACAAGAAATAGAAGTGGAGACCGAGAGAACAGCCGTGAGACAAAGTGTCGGACATTAGAGACCAGATCTGACACACCACAGATCATGAACTCGACTTCAGAAGACGGCCAGGCCGGGTGCGGACGGCGGAGGGAACACCGGCGACCAGAGAGGGACAACGTAGCCGCGTCTGGCGGGCGCGGACCTCAGACGGAACACACGACGCGGCGCGGACCGATTAGGGAGCGCCCAGCACGGAACAGAAGTGGAAATCATAGTAACACTCATGAGATAGAGTACCCAACATCTCAGATCGCGTCTGACACACCTCAGATGACAACCACAACCGTTGAGGACGGCCAAAACGGGCGTCGACGGCAGTCGGAACATCCGCTACTGGAGGGGTCCGTTGAAGCCGAGTCTGGCGGGCGCGGACCACAGATGGAACACCCGACTCGGCGAGGACCGATTAGGGAACACCCAGCTCCTCCCAGGCATAAATACTGGACTCGATCGACCCAAGGACCACTCGAGTGAGCGATGCAGTGTAAGCAGGACCACGCTACTCAAGCGAAGGGTGTGGCGGATCGCCGCCAGGCGGGACGGGCTCGGGCGACCGAGTTTCACGGCAGCAAACACTCAGATGAAGAGAGAAGGATTGATTCTGGTAGCAGATAAGTTACACTTTTATTCAGTTTTAATAAAAGAGGTAATGACTTATTTCTTGAAATAATGGTGGCGTTCACATTACTCGTAACTGACTTCTTAAGTACACAATAACGTGTAATTTCAACCTCGTTGTTCGAAGTCTTGGTTTCTTACCTTCTATCCTCCCGTTTTTCCTTGTCCTTTTTTCTGTTTCTCTTCCTTCTTGTCTTCTTTGTAAGTTTTGTTATTTTTCCAGTTTTATAAAATAAATATTACACTTTAGGTTGCAATTGCAGTGTAAACAGGTTACTCAGCCTCACATATTTTCTTTAATTGGCACATAAAATACCAAGCTTTGCACTGTAAGCCGACAGGTGTAATTAGATGTAAGAGAATGTGTGAATATATTTATGTTTCCAGCCCTAAGACGTGAATAAGTAAGGAAATGGGATCCAGAAATTCAACGATAAATGCTGCGTGCATTTGTCCAGGACCTTCTGTAGTCTCATATGTATTATGCTAGTAGTTACTCACCAATGTACCCATAAAAGATTTCAATAGCGTAAACTCCTTCCTAAAATTGTATATAAGTTCTTTAATTCCTCTGTTTACAGAGAAAATTCTTCCTTTTTCCGCCATTCTGTGAGTGAATGAGAAACAGTGAGTGCTTGTCATAACTCTGCGACCCTTGCGGAAATCATACCAAGACACAAATCTTAATTTTGAATCACCTTCATAGTTTCTGAAGAGATGCAAATGTTATGTCACTGATGTATTGGATTACCGATATAAAGCGCTTAGGATGGATTGGAGCTATAGAAACATCTAAAGATTGTGCTTTCCGTTCTATTTTCTGTCCTCTCACCATTAGGACAAGTTATCATGAAAATGTGCACAGGAAAAATTATTATGAGCTTATAAAGTTTGTGATCGTGAGTAAACTTCAGCCACATGAAGAAAATACAGTACTACAATGGTGATACCCGCTCTAAACTATCAGGCCTACTCTTAAAATATTGTGGCGTTTTTAATTTTCGTGTACAACTGTTGGTGTAAGACTGGGGATGTGGTGACTGAGGATCCGTATATCTTATCCCAGAAAAGCATCCGGTCCTTCATTAGGTCTTTCTTCACTCTCAGGCCGTCGTTGGCGATGTCCAAGTAGCTGCGGTCCTCGCTGGTGAAGGGAGGCCACGTCACGGCGAAGAGCGGATCGTGATGGTCGGGTGTGGGATTCCTGCAGAAGAATTACACAATCAGTTTGGGACTTAAGCGTTTGTCATTACCATCCTCCAGTCTCGACGAATTTCTGGGTTACAAAGACAGTTTACATCATCTGACGTTTCGATCGACCGTAGGTTGCTAAATTATTTATTCAACACGACCTTTACTACATCATGTAATATAGTATATTACAGGTCAGTTTCGGACAGTGGGCAATGTACAGTGTAATTGTGTCGGTAAGGTGTGAATTCTATTTAAAAATTTCAAGTGGCATCAGGCCGAAACTGGCTATAACTTAACGTATTGCATGATGCACTAAAGTTCACCTTGTGTAATGAATTTGACACACTAATGTGATATTTAGAATTGTTTTATCATTTAGAAATTACATCGAGTCTCTGTACCAAACAATGATGCAACGAAATAACAACATAGCTGGTACAGAAACGTTTTTATCGAGATTTTGAAAAGAAAATATTGCTTCGTAGCAACTGTGAGATTATTATCAGCATAGCTATCCATTAAAAGAACGTGATGCAATTCATTGCAAAGAAACCTCAATAATAAGCGCTGTATTTCGTAAGGATGTGCCCATTTAACAATAATGATTGAATGATGTTTCCGCCATTTGATTGTGCAAACTTCTCAATTTCACATAACTATCATAATTTCGGCCTTGAGCCATTAAAAAACTTAACCAAACTCTGTCCAAACAGGCCTTGGAAGGCCCAGCCGTACCGACCGGCCACCGTGTCATCCTCAGCCCACACTGGATCCGGATATGGAGGGGCATGTGGTCAACATACCACTATCCCGACCGTATGTCAGTTTACGAGACCGGAGCCGCTACTTCTCAGGCATGTAGCCTCTCAGTTTGCGCCACAAGGGCTGAGTGCACCACCCGCTTGCCAACAGCGCCCAGCAGACAGGATGGTCACCCATCCAAGTGCTAGCCCAGCCAGACATCGCTTAACTTGGGTGATCTGTGGGGAACCGGTTTCACCGCTGTAGACCCTTGAGCTAATATCAAGTACGATAGCGTTGGGTATAATTCTTCAAGAAGTGAAGTCATCGTCAAGTTCTACTGAACTGAGTGCCCAGCTTGTAGATAAGTGCAAAGTCACGCGGAGACAGCCGGTTAAATAGAACTGAACGATGACTTCACGTATTATAGCCAGCATTGCTGTACCTGATAATGGTTCAATGCCGAAATCTTGATATTAATATAAAACAAAAACGTTTGTACAGTCAAATGGCGAAAATATCATTCAAACGTTACTACATTACTGTGGCTCAAAAATATGAAATGATTATTTAAGAATAAAATTTTGAATCTGTGAGTTGACGATTTAAATAAAGTCATTGTATGAAATTAATGCCTCTGACTGGGGAAAAGTAATGTCAGACTGGATCTCCACTTCTGTTATCCAGGCTTTATATGATTCACTTTTAACGATTAGACTTCCAGAGAATGCTCCAGACCTGAAAAAATTTAATTGCCAGTGATATTCTAGCTCATTACTTCGTAACAAACAAAAGTAGGTTTTTCATTTCGCATTAGGACCGGTAGAAGGAACAGATGTGATGTAGGGCCATAGAACATGCCAGCCAGTGGATATGCATCAAACGAATTAAATCCACTAGTATCAATGAGGTTTAAATCAATTACGAGTAAATGGAATGACTTTCATTTCAGTGGTTGTAATTAAATTAACGCATATCCCTAAGGCAGAATAATGTGACATTCACCTTGTTATCCGTTCCTCTGGCTATACTGTTGTTAGAACATGAGGTTCGGAAGTAGTAGTAATAGGCGGAAATATCAGCGACAGTGAAATTTTGAGTCATGTCTGGAGACGTGCTCAGACCGTATAATGGTTAAAGGCGAAGCCACACGAAAGACAGAAAATCTACGTTTGTGTCATAGGCTGGACCCAACTTTCATTACATTGTCGATACACCATTTCCGACCGGTTTTCTCTGATATTTCTTTTACTTCATCTGCGTCATTTACACGCTTCATTGAGTGTTACGCAACTGACTTTTCATGAAAGATACAGCAAAAATGAAAGAAAATTTACAGTAGTATGGAAATAACGATCACTTGCTCAAGAATAGTAATGGGACAGTGATATTAAAGAAGGAAAACGCGGAATGGAAATTTGTGCTGTCCACATTGCAACATTCCGCAAGAGGAGGAGGTACGGAAACACATACAGAAGAAGAATTCTGCAGATGAATCATTCTTTTTGGAGTCATAAATTGATTCGGAATTACATACAAAGTCACTTAATAATACCGTTATTCATAGAAATAGGTAGTATTTAAATTATTACTACTGAAACGAAACACTTAGAAAGATTTTAAATATTGCATTACCACAGTACATTAAAAATTTAGTTTACAGACAAGCTTAAAACAAGAAGAACCATATTTTAGAACATTTGTCGCAAGCGAGGAATCTGAAACACACACATTTGTCTCCTTGCCTCACTGTACACGGCCCTCATATCGCGTCATGAGAGACGTCATTGGGTTCATAGCATTATCTGTGTTCATCCTTCTTCCGTTGAGCAATCAGTTGCTGAGACACCTCGTTTAGTGCGCAAGTAGCTCTCAGCACTTAAGTTAGAGTGTTGTTGCTACATTTCAACTGTTTATATTGTTTACAGGAATGTGAGATACAGCTCTTTCGTTCGGAAGTGGATAGTAGCTTATTACTTACTGCAGCACAGCATCGATATTTGTAAATAATTATACATAAGGCTTAACCTTTCTGTTGACACAAAAAAGATGCACAAAGAGTTGTATGAATCTACTAATGAAGTGGCATCTACTGATCTTCCCGCCATTTGTTCGCGCAAGCGTTTATTAACTTGTGGTGGATATATCCGCGTACTTACCCTGTTTTAGCGAAGTTTGTCCATAATCGGGTCAGTCGTGCGATGGTCTTCGCCTCGACAGAATCTGATGGTATCTCGTCTTCCTTACCGGCCTCAGAAGTGAACAGGTACGGTAATTCATCTGCGTGGGCAACGCCTGCGTCAGACAGTGAATATGTTACCTCGATAAATTAGCGAATAGTACCAATAAGTAAAATTTTCCATTTCAGTGTCACAAAATAGCCATTCATGATTAAATGGAGACTGTAACTGAACACAAGCATCCTGCGTGCAACTGATCACTGTACAAAGCTGCCCCGATTTTAAAATTGCATCTCTTTGTGTCTCCAGTGTTAAAGAACATAATTGTCGGAAACCTACTGTAGAAAGTTTTTGTTTGGTATGCTCAAATTACAAACTTCGAAACAGTTTGTTGGATTATGGTTTATTTATCATAAAATAGTCAATGTCGACTTTCAGCTTCTATGAGTAAATAATCTTATTTAAATTGGTTTTGCAATCATAAGGTACAGTATGTACTTACAAGGGAGTGTTGAAAAGTAATGCTGCTGAATTTTTAATGTGAAAACTATTAAAACTCTTTAAATAAAAAAAACAGTATATCATTCCTGATCTTTATTCTCCATGCTTACATATTTGGAACACTCTGCCGGCCGGTGTGGCCGAGCGGTTCTAGGCGCTACAGCCTGGAACCGCGCGACCGCTGCGGTCGCAGGTTCGAATCCTGCCTCGGTCATGGATGTATGTGATGTCGTTAGGTTAGTTAGGTTTAAGTAGTTCTACATTCTAGGGGACGGATGACCTCAGATGTTAAGTACGATAGTGCTCAGAGCCATTTTCAACCATTGGAGCACTCTGCCGCTAGAGAACTCCTAATGGTAGAGTGTAACAAAGCGCTGTGCCTCTGTGTGACAAACAGCGATCTGTAACTGAGTTTTGAATTTGAAAAGGCCGTCCACACATGGAGCACCATCTCCTTTTGAGTTACAATGCCAGACTACACACGAACGCTGCGACATCTGCAACAATCCGACGCTATCAACCACACACGTGACTTGGCCCAATCAGATCTTCATCTGTTTCCGAAACTTAAAGTACAGCATCGAGGACTTCACTTTGATAGTGATGAAACGGTGCGAGCAGAGGTGAGGTTGTGACTCCGTCAACAAAGTAAAACATTTTACAGTGACGCTATCAACAAATTGGTCTCTCGTTGGGAGATATGTGTTCGTCGGCAGGGTGACTATACTGAGAAATAAATATATAGACGTAAGGAATAAAGGTGCAGAAGGGAAATACTATTTCTTTTATTTAAAATGATCTGAGAGTTTTCACAACATAAATTCAGAGATATTACTTTTCAGAACGCCCTTCAGCGTGGTCTGTTTAAGACGTTAATTGAACCAAGAACTACACCCGAGACCCTCCTTAAGCATAGTTTCTCAAGCTTCTCCAATTCCGTGCAACCTTTTCATTCAGTTGTGTAAACTTGAACCCCCATCAGGTAGCCGACATGCAGCATCGGATATGCACCTCCTGTAGAGTTTTACTCGCTTTTTAGTTTTCATCCGTAGTTGTTGTTATTGACTCTGCATGCCTCTTAATGTCATTTCTCTACTTCATTTAGCTCACCCCTGATTTTTCTTCTTTCTTGGAATACACCAGAGGACTCCTCTGATGGACCTAGGATCCAGTAAAATTGTTTAATGTCCAATTTAACGCCTTTTCATTATCATTACGACCTTAATTAACTCTCTTAGTCTCATGTACTTCTTATCCTCTCCCCTAGTGATTCGTTTCAGTCTGGAACGGCGCGACCGCTACGGTCGCAAGCTCGAATCCTGCCTCGGGCATGGATGTGTGTGATGTCCTTAGGTTAGTTAGGTTTAAGTAGTTCTAAGTTCTAGGGGACTGATGACCTCACATGTTAAGTCCCATAGTGCTCAGGGCCATTTGAACCCTAGTGATTCTCAGCATACATACATCCGTTCCCCAGTCAGCAGACTCCACATTTGAATGGTCTCACATGACGTAACAAGTCAATGAAACGTCCCTTACTTGCTGACCTCTGATACTAGCTCACCAGTGAAAATGTCAGACAACCCCTTAAAAGAGCACACTGGTTGCCTGGACCGCTGTGTGTATTGTCGAACTGGTACGAGGCTCATGTGTGACCCACCACTGCTGACGGAAGTCATCTTAGTGAAATGGCATCTAACGATCTTCCTACAAAAACATCACTACCTGATGTTTTCTGCACTGTCCTAACTGCATTGCAAAGTTGCAAAGTGACTGCACCTGTCAGTGTAGATACACCGTTTTGCGTCCATGCATCCACACTTTAGTACCTAACCTTCTACCCAACGGAAAGTTAACATTAATGGCTTGCTTGAGCTATATATACTTGGAGGTACTAACCAACCTAGAAACAGGCTACTCATAACAGCTGTAACTATTTTTCCGCTTATGAAGTAACTACTGACTTAATGTTGTACAGTACGCTGTCCTCAGTCATCAACAGAAATACCTCTGCTTGTACCCATAACACGCAGTGTGGGCCATTCCGTTAATGAAGACAGTCGACGTCTGCGAATCCCTAAATAACAAAAAGGAGCTATCGTGTTTGAATGTGCCCCTGACCACAGCGTCAACCATATTGGCTGATTCGTTGATATATAAACGCATACTATCCAACGAATTATAGAAATTAGTTTTCATTTACTGCCGTGTCACACAGCGTGAACTATGATACTGAAAAATATCCTAACTGACAAAGACTGCGGAAGACTGCAACGCCTTTTCCATGACAGTCATTTTAAAATCGGATAGGAATTGGAGCTGTTGATGAACGTAAGTCAGTTCAAGCAACTTCCGAGTGAACATTGCGAAATTAAATGTAAGCAATAGATATAAGGAGTCTGGTACATCGCGAAAGGGCCATTGATTGCAGCGGCATAAATAATTGCACGAATTCAGCGGGCCAAAATACAAAACTACATAGCAACTGAATGGAGGAGTGTAATGTGGTCCGACGATTAGCGATTTATCCTGTTATCAATCGATACATAAGCCAAGTGCACCAGTGGCCTAATGTGTCGCGTCACACGCAGTGTGTGCAAACTGTAGTTCAAGCCGGAGGTGACTCTGCGTTCTAAGACTTTATTTTTCATGCCATGATTTGCATCCACGCAAATGGCTCTAAGCACTATGGGACTTCACATCTGAGCTCATCAGTCGCCTAGACTAAGAACTACTTTAACCTAACTAACTTAAGGACATCACACACATCCATGCCCGAGGCAGGATTCGAACCTGCGACCGTAGCAGCAGCGAAGTTCCGGACTGAAGCTCCTAGAACCGCTCGGTCACCACGGCCGGTGTATCCATTCATTCAGGCTGTCTTGAACATGAATCGAGATGTACACTGATCAGCCAGAACAGTATGACCTCCGACAAACTACTGATATAAACCCGTCCAGGCGATGGCAGCATTACCTGAAGAGGAATGACAGCTAGTCTGACACACACGGTGCTTGTGACATCAGTGAGCATGCTGCCCGTGTGTAGATAGGGGAAGGCGTGCAATCATCTGACTTTGACCATGGCAAATTGTGATGGCCTGGAGGCTCGTCACGAGATTTCTGAAGCTCCACGACTTGTCGGGTGTTCGGTAAGTGCTGCGGTGAGCGCCTTAAACACGTGTCGAAACCAAAGTGAAACCACGTCCTGACAAATTGAGATTCAATGGCTACTCCTGGCTACAGATGTCGGACGTTGAAGGCTGGTCAGGAGGGTAAAACAAGATCGTCAGCGAACTGTGGCGGAACTAATACCAGGCTTTAATGCTGGGCAGAACACGTGCCTGAACACACAGTGCACCGAAAACTCCTAACGATGGCCCTCTGCAGCCAAAGTTATGTGCATGTGCCATTGCTAATACCACGGTATCGGCAACTGCGACTGAAATGGCTTTATGAATATCAATATTGGATCTTGGCACTGTGGCAGACCGTTGCATGGTCTGATGAATTCCGATACCTTCTTCATCACGCCGACGGGAGGGCGCGAATTCGTCGTCTTCTAAGGGAGCTGCTTGAAAGCTGTACTACGGGACGGAGACAAGCTGGCGGCATCTCCGTTACGCCCTGCAGAACCCTCAGTTAGATATCCATGGGTCCAGTGGAGCTCGTGCAAGATACCATGACGGCCTAGGAGTATCTTATACTGGTTGCAGACAACGTACACTCCTTCATGAAGATCATGTTTCCCGACAGCAGCCGGTTTTTTCAACAGGATAATTTGCCATGTTACAGGGCCAGGAGTGTGACGGAGCTCCGTTGATGTGCTAGCCCCGCAGCTCGCCAGTTTTGAACCCGATAGAACACTAAACGTCACTGAACGCTCCCCGGAATTTACGGGAATTAGGTGACTTGTGAGTGCGGATTTGGTTCCAGCTCCCTCCAGTAATCTACCAAGGTCTCATTGCTTCCATAATATGACCTATCGCCACCATTATCCCTGGTAAAGTTAGACTCAGTGGATTCCGAGAACATTTGTTTTGAATTTTTATGCGTATCTCCTACAACTAGAACGCTAGTAACATTTCAGCAAAGCAAGCCGATCGCAGCGGCAGCTTGCAGTATACGTACAAATTCTATCTACCCACTATTTCTGCAAACTAATCGTAAAGAAAATCATTAAATAGTATATGTTACGCAGAGTTATTCTAATAATTATTTTCAGTGCAGTAATTTCATTAGCTGCGCGGGATTAGCCGTGCGCTCTGGGGCGCTACAGTCATGGACTGTGCGTCTGGTCCCGGCGGAGGTTCGAGTCCTCCCTCGGGCATGGGTGTGTGTGTTTGTCCTTAGGCTAATTAGTTTAAGTAGTGTGTAAGCTTAGGGACTGATGACCTTAGCAGTTAAGTCCCATAAGATTTCACACACGTTTGTACATTTTGAGTAATTTCCTTAATAAATCAATCATTACCGATCACTTTCTTCAAATGCGTTTTCCATTCCAAATATGTGTACAGCTCTAAGGAGTTCACAACGACGGACGAGATATTAGCAGCTGCGCGGGCGATTCCAGATATGGGTGAAAGAACTGATACCTAATTTTGACTTCAGTTATGTAACTGATACCGATGAAACCGGCTGCCAGTAGCAACCGATGCACATTAGATCTCTTGCAGAACAAGGAGCGAAAACCGTCCCTGCGCAGAAAAAGGATTTCAACAAATTTAGCTATTCGCTCACAGCAGAGCTTACTGTAACTGCGTCAGGAAGGACACTGCCTGACGTTCTTCCACGTAAGCTAGAACCATCCAAAAAATTTGTCTCATTGTTCAAACAGAGTTTGCGAGTTGACTCATAAATTTCAAGAATGTAACTGTCACCTGCACGGATTCAGGGAACTTCACGAAAGTGCTGTACGAAGATTTTTTGAAGTCTATCATTCCACTGTACGTGAGAAAACAAAAATTTCCTCACAGTGGTGATTCGTGGAAGGACAGATACATTAGAGTGACATCTTTGTACACGACAGAAAATCATACACTCCCACTGTAAAAATTATCCTATCCAAATGTATTCCTCATGGTCAATTCTGCGAATTTTGTAGGCAATTTTAAATTTTCACGAGAAGTATTCAAAATTGCCAAAGACTAATAGAAAAATAGCTCCGGGGGAGGAGTCCATAAAAAATACATACTTTAATTCTGCATCAATTTTGTGCATCCGTTTTCACAGGACTGATCAAATACGCGTGGTTCGTATCGAATTTGATCTAATATAGAACAATCGTTTTCGAATTCAGGCGACCTATCTTACCGATATCGCTTCTGAAAAACCAGAGTGTCGGCAGGGCAGTAGCTCTCATTAATTGTGGGTGACGTTCTACGAATTTGTGTATCGGTTGTTTCAGCGAAAAACAGCATCGGGAATTCTGTTCTAGCAGAGCAAGCTATGCAAGAGATGACCAGCAAGACGATTCTTGAATCTACTCTGTAACAAATGGAAAACATATTTGAATAAAGTTTGCTATAATGACAATTTTTTAGGGAAATGACTTTTTTTAATAATTAGGATGACATATACCACTTAGTTATATTCGGTACGATGAAACTGAATAAAGGTTCACAGGCAGGATATGAATCCGTGCCGCCAGAATGGTAGCCGTGAATCTTAGCCTCTGCGCTACGATCGACTGGTCAAAACACGACTATCGTTACAGGTACAGGAGACACAAACATAAAGCTCGTGAAAGTTCACGATTGGCATCTCTGGCGGTTTCCTTGTCAGCCACCGTAAGGCATCTTTACAAGGCACACATATATGATGCTCATGAAAGCTCATGACAGGAATTTCTGGTGGGTCCCTTGTCAGCCACCGTATGGCATCTCGACTCGCGCGCTACATTATTTAAAAGTAAATAACTCAGGAATTTTGTACATCTACGGGATTTAATAACAAATGAGTGGTTCTATTTGGATATGGCATACTCGAAGAAACTTTTGGACCCTATGTCTCTGAGAAATGAGGCCAGAGGCGCCTTAACAAGGGTCGCACGGGTCCCTCCGTCAGAGGTTCCAGTCCTCCCTCAGGTATGCGTGTGTGTGTTGTCTTTAGTTAGATTAAGTAGTGTGTAAGCCTATGGAACGATGACCTCAGCAGTTTGGACATATAGGAACTTACCACCACTACTGATAAAGCTAGAGGCAGTTTTAGACGGCACCAGTGCTATATCTTACGCATCAAATTTTTGTTCTATGCTTTTAATTATTTGAGTAACGTCCATCATAAATGGCACGAAGTATATTATGACAACATTGCGTCCAGCTCTGACTGACCCCCATGTTACGGTTACCTGAAGAGCGGTCATCTCAGGATGGCTGTAAAATGTTTTCTACATCTACGTATATACTGCGCCATTCGGTGCGTGTCTACGTAGTCTACTGAAATAACTTTTCTCCATTCCTTTAGCAGAAGCCACGGGGGATGGAAGATGGCCGTCTTTGTGAGCCTGACTTTCTCTAGTTTTACCTCTGGGGTCACTGCGAGAGATGACAGTATAACACTTCGTTCGTAAAACGGACAAGAAAGAACAAGTCCCGTCCTCTCTTTGAAAAATTATAGCTTCAATATCAAAAGTAATCGTTCAGTCAAATATATTAATTTCAAACCGCCGGAGCACCTAGTCACCCCACAAAACCGTCCTCCACTTATACTATCGTCATATGAAGAAGGACATTGATAGCACATCTATATGAGCAAACGGTAAAGTTACGGTAAGGGCGGCAGTTCTGCGACGAAATCCGCAGACGTTTAAAAAAGGACGAAACGCTCAACTGCGATTCTGCCTTTCTTGAAGTGAGTGACCAGCTGCGGTAAAGCAATGGGCCTTAACTAGGGTCTCTCTGGAATGTACAGTCTTAGACAATAAAACTGACCGCCGGCCGGCCGCCACAGCGACTGAGTCCGAGTCATTAACTTAAGGTGGTCAATAAAACTGACCGCCCCTGACAACTCTAAGTCCGGCAATCTGCGCAATCTGGCAACACTGTAAGATGGGGAAGTGTTGGGGAAGTGTCAGGAGGAGTGTTATCTACTTCCGAGACGTTGTTGGACTATGTCAGCCCGTGGTCTAGTGACTGAGTGCGGCTCTCGCAGCCGAGCGAAGCAGACGTGCGGTGTGTGCTCTCCGCTGTCAGAGAGAGCCCCTCGCGCCTTGTTTACTTTCTTCGGCCGACACTACCGTGACGCCGTAGCGCTACAAGACCATGGCAAACCAATACAGAAGATCAACCTTGAAATTCACATTTCGGAACGACTTTACCCGACCAAAGGCGCTCGAAGCCGAACGCTTTTTAAAAGAAGAAGCCAAGATCCCGGCTGCCGACATTGTCGGCATTCACTTTTCGATCGTCAGTAGCACGGTCAATGTAAAGCTCATAAACGAAACTACATGCGACAAGGTGCTTCGTGAGATGAAACAAGAACTCCGCTTCTGCCACGCAGATGGCAATGTTGGCAACGTCAAGGTCGGCCATGCCGCAATGGGACTGCGGACTGTACACATATTCGAACTTCCATTTGAACTCCCGGCGGCAGAAGTTGTAGCGGCGCTCCGCCCCTACGAACACGTGGCTGAAAAATGGACCCAGTTTAAGACGTATCCAGTACTCAATGGAGTACGCCAAGTGCGCATTGATCTCCAACGACACGTGCCATCCTATCTACAGATAGGAGGGTGCCGGGCCATAGTTATTTATGACGGCCAGCCGAAGACGTGTTCCGGATGCGGCAAGGAAGGTCACCTTCGTTCCAAGTGCCTCCAGCGTCGGATCACACAACTCCCACCGAAGGACGTTGCAACACCAGCGACGAAGACTATTCTACCCGTGACTTACGCGGCTGCGCTCACGACGTTCTCCACACAACAGACACAGCCGACCGTTCCAGCGGTACAGAAATCACTTTCAAAGGACAAAAACCTAGATGATCCGCCGACCTGGCCAGTGGTGGAAAATAGTACTACGACTCTGGAGCTACCGAACGCGACAGACATTGACGACAGCAAGATGGCAATTGATTCTCTTATTGTACCGACCGAAGCGTTTGTTCCGGCGGACCGTGAGTCAGTGCCGTCTTCTGACAATGAAGGCCATGTACGGAAACAGCGATCACCGAAACGCCGAAAGCGCCGTCGTAGGACCGTGTCGGAGCACAGCTGTTCGCATTCGGCCGGGGAAGAACAACTGATCACTCAAGAAACCAGCCGCGAAGCTGAGGCTGTTTCCACTGAATCCAACCTTGCAGAACAGACAGAAAAACATGCAGCTTTCGACCATCAGCCCATTTACAGAAACTGTGAGCAGCGGGAAGGTACCAGTGCAGGCAGCGAAGTCGCCTGGTCCCTTACTATCAAACATTCCGAGGCTATGGAACACGAACAGACATCCGCGCCCGCTTCGTGGGCCGAGGACGTCGAGACACAAGATCCCGATCCGCGGCCAGCTGAGGCGCCGCCGGATCATGCCGCATAAGCAGCACAAGGAGGGCCGCGTTCGGCGGGGGGTGACATCACTTCCGATGTTCGCTTCTCTCCAACTTCAAGATGGATTACCTCGCCCAAACAACGCGTTGCCAGGCTTACCGCCTGGCGACAATGAATATCAACATGATCAGTTCTCCTGTCAAGATCCAACTTCTGAAAGAAACCACACGAGCCATGGGAGTTGACTTTGCTTTCTTACAAGAAGTGAAAACGACTGCCCTCCCGCACTTTTACGGTTACGTCACACATGTGACGCCCGGTAGCCCTGCAGACACCGGAGTGGCAATATTAGTGCGTGAAGGTATTGAAGTTACTGACGTCACGTTTCTTCCCTCCGCGCGAGGAATAGCACTTACGGCACTCAACACCCGATTCATTAATGTTTACGCGCCGTCGGGTACCACAAGACGTCACGACCGCGCCAGATTCTACTCCACAGATGTCGCTCCCCTTTTCCTTGGACGATACGACCACAGCGTCTTCGCCGGCGATTTTAATTGCGTACTTCACCCCAAGGACCAAATCCCACAGTACATGCCTTGTCCGGAACTGGGTGCGATGATCCAAGAACTTCACTTGTGCGACACGTGGGAAAAAGTCCACGGTAACCGCTCTGGCCACACTCATCTTACCAGTCATTCGGCCAGCCGACTTGACCGCATATATGTGTCACAAGATCTCACACAAGGTGTGGTGGACGTCGAACTATGGCCTCAAGCTTATTCCGATCACAGTGCCTATATCTGCACTATACACCTACGCCCGCAACAAGTCTGGCGCAGCAATGGCTTTTGGAAGCTCAACATAACTCATCTCCAGGACCTGGATTGCCGTCGGCAAGTTGCAGCAACGTGGACTGACTGTGAACGCCGCCACCCACGATACACCTCGACCCTGGAGTGGTGGCTCCTCTGTGCCAAACCAGCAATCCGTAGGACACTTACGCAATATGGCAAGGACGTGACTGCGTGGCATCGACAGACCCTCGATTTTTACTATGCGGCACTCAGGGACGTCGACGCCTTACCCCCTTCCCCGGAGAGACAACGTGGCCAAAGCAGAATCAAGGCTCACATACTATCATTGACGAAGCGCCGACTAGAAGGTGCAGTAGTTCGATCGCGACGGCACGACCGAACGGTTGCAGAGGAACCCACTATGCACCACGTTGTGGCGGATAAGCGCCGACAACGCCAACATTTAATCACACAACTCAGGACACACGACGGTCGCTTATGTACGACCCAGGCAACCATAGTAAAGGCGGTGGAGGATCATTTTCGTCATCTTTACAAGGACAGCAGGTAACACGTACTATCGACGAGGCTACCGTGAATGCGCTAACAGAGGAAATCTCACTCGAAGAAGTCGAAGAAGCCGTGGACAAAGGTGCGGCCAATAAGTCTCCTGGACCTGATGGATTGCCCATCGAATTCTACAGGACTTTTCCGTGATATCATGATGCCTCGCTGGGTTATAATGTTCCGCGAACTTATGTCTCCAGACTGTGTAGACGGTATTCTCATACCGGTACACAAGCCAGGTGGAGGGCTATCGATTAACGACTATCGGCCGCTTACAATGCTGAACACCGATTACAAGATTATCAGCAGGATTATGGCGAGCCGTATTAAGACGACTTTGCCGATGATCCTCGCTCCAGAACAGACGTCGCAGGGGGGAGAAGCCAACATACACATGGCCACCGGTGACTGCAGGGACTTCATAGCGATCGCTTCTGCGTGCTGTCTGAGAGCGGCGATCGTCTCCGTCGATTTCAACCGCGCCTTTGATAGAGTGCACCACAACTTCCTCCTACGAGTGATGGACTGTATGGGATTCCCCCCGGGCCTCATCGACACCCTACGACGCCTTTGGACCGCAGCCAGCTCACACGTCCAGGTCAATGGAAGGACGGTAGGACCAGTACCCATTAAGAGGTCTCTACGACAGGGTTGTCCCCTTTCTGAAATCGCACTCGAGCCACTCCTAGGGGGCCTAAACCACCGCCTATCTGGCATCACGTTGCGGGACGTCACCTTTCGCTACGGGACATACGCCGACGACCTGCTACTGCTGGTTCGTTCCAATGACGAAGTTCAAAGCGTACTAACCTGGATTGAGCGATACGGACAGGCCGCAGGCAGTCTTCTGAACATCAACAAGTCGGCGGCGTTGGATATTGGGCGTGGTCTCGGACCGGAATCCCTCGATCCCCTCCCATCAGTTTCTGATTTGCGATATTTGGGAATCACGTTCAAGAAAGATGTACGTAAAACAGCTGCAGCAAACTACCGACGGTTATTACAGATCATACGCGCAATGGTGCGACAGAATCTGCTCCGGGACTTGAATCAGCTACAACGTGTTGAATACCTGAACCTCTACGTGGCATCAAAACTCAATCACGTGGCACAGGTCCTACCACTACCGCTGCAGATAGGTCGCCGGCTTCAGGCGGCATTCAGTTACTACGTTTCCGCAGGTCATATCTTTAAAGTACGATACGACACTCTTACCCTCCCAGTGCACAAAGGAGGGCTGGGATTGGTCAACGTCAGGGCGAGAGCAGCTGCCCTTTACATGAGCAACATGAGGAAACGATGGAAAAGTCAATACACCTCTCTCACGGGTCGTTTACTACAGGTTCTGATGCCAGTCTCTAACGACCCGCCGGTGTCGGTAGCGCACGTCGCACCACAGCTCTCCCATGTGTCAACCTTCATTCTTGATTACAGCTATGTCAGCTCGAACTTCTCCGACACACGTCCACCAAAGTCGAAAGATTTTTATACCAACCTTCTGCGGGCTGTTCCCCATAACGTGGTGGAAAACAAGTACCCTACGGCTCACTGGCCAAGAGTGTGGAACACGATACACCACAACTTTCTGCCATCCACGGTGCGTTCGAAGTGGTATCAGATCGCCAACAAAAAATATGCCACACGACAGCGACTTCACACCATTGGACTGGCAGACTCCCCTTATTGCCCAGATTGTCACCTTTTGATACCGATGAACACCGTTTTACTTGCGCATCATCGTCCGGAGTTTGGCGACTAAGACAGAAGATATTGGCTTGTTACCTCCGGGTCACACCTGATATGATTGACCCTCAGACCCTACTCTGTCCCGATGAAACTTACTTTCCGGCTGCAAAATATCATGCGCTTACATGGTTCAAAGGACTTACCATCGCCTACATCTTTAGCGACGGAGAGAAAGAGCAGCTTGATTACTGGTGGTTCCTACAAAATGCTCACAATGCCCTCGAACGCACACCGAAATACAGTACGCTCTTCGCAAATTATTTACGCAGCGTCTTCGTTAACCCCCTACTCAGCTGGGGAGTGCCAAGCTGCGGTTAATGTTATGTGCCGCATCACTCTAACGGCTGAACGTTCTGCCTTGTCAGCCATGAGCGAAGGAAGAGACAAGCTGCTGCAGGGATGCTGTTTTCCTTGAGGCACTAGCAAAGCTGAATGCCTTCGTTCCAGATGCCCTTCAAAGGCGCTATTGGAGATATCAGATAACGATGGCGAGGCTCCAAGTGGAACCAGTTACATTATTGAAGAACCTTTTAGTTGGAATTACATCAGTGATTTACATTTTTATTTTTTCATTACTCTTTTATGCCACCTTTGTTGTTGTAACACTTGTAACACTTAGTTACTAGAATTCTTATTTGTACACGTTACCTAAATGTAATCATGTAAAAAAAAAAGTGCCAAAGGATAGCCCTAACCTTGATTTCCCATATTTCCCCGGTATATAGGCAGCTCTCTGGGGTGGGTTTACTCAGGAGCCAACGCCTGAAGTGGATCAGATTTTTTGTTATAGGATGAAAAGTGGCGGCGGCATTTAGGTGTTTTTTTTAGTTCCATTTTCCTAAGGGGCTTTTTAAGGGAAACTATATCAAAAAAAAGCGAAAAAAGGGTTTTTTTTTAAAAAAAAGTGGCAATCGTCATGCGTTCTAAACTTATAGTCGCCTGTTCGCGTCCCACTGTATTTCTTTCTTTTTTTTTTTTTTTTAACTACAGTCGGTCTAAAGTTATGAGTCTGACTGAACATCGAAGATAATTCGCTTAACATTGTACCCACCAGCAATAACAAGTATTTCAGAAACAATTCCGCAGGATAGCTCGTGGCTGCGCCGCGATCATAACAGCTTACGCTAGAGCGTTACCTCGCGCTGCAGCGGCTACCGGCCACCGGCCAGACGCCACCCGCCGCCTGAAATCCGGCGCCGCCCAGGTGAACGCGTCGCGACGCTGTCAGTGTGTGTCTCAACTGTCATTTTCGAATTTGAAGTTCTAGTTATCATCTGGCAGTTAAGCAATGGATTTTGCAAACTTGAAAATCATGAACTACAGTTAAGCATTGTAAAATTGAGTCGCAAGTGGAAATAGATGTAACATCGGCAACACAACGTTTACTTTTGGTATAACAGAGGGATGAATGCAGAGGAGGCAGCTAGAAAGATTTGAATTGTGTGTGGAGCGAGTGCTTTTGGGAAAAATACGCCAGAAAAAGATATTCTTGTTTCAACAAAGATCGTTCTGGCATGAATGATTTTCCACATTAAGGAAGTCTCGACTACTGATATATGTGATAGATTACCGTTTTACCATCATGCGACATATGCATTCAACAGGCAAAGTTAAGAAGTCTGGTGTAGGAGTACTGCATGCTCTAATTCGAAATAACAAAAATCATCGGACTGACTATTATAGAACGCCATCAGGTTGCTCATTGAGCATTCGTATGCAGTACTGTTACTGGTGACGTTTTATGATGCCTTTATCGTTAACTTCCTAAGAAGAAATGAAAGGCTGAGCCCCTCCAAAAGACATAAACTTGAGCAAAGAGTAGTGTGAACATAATATTTTACATCTGATAGCTCCAAAAGTGTGTTTTGGGCTACGAATTCTGCCCCAAGGCCTGTGTGCAACACAGCTGGAATTTGTTTCCAACAACTGAGACACCTTTCGGTCTCAGCGTAAGGAAGTCGAGCAACACAAGTACATCACCTGTGCTACTGCATGATAACGCTCTTCTTGATTTGAGAAACAAAACTATCCAGGAGATTGTAATTAAAGTCGTCTCTCAGGCACTTGTATTGATAGAGAAGTCCTCTGTCAAGCACTTGTCCCTCTCGTCATATATTCGTAAAGTTTTACCTTACCCGCTCTTGATCGACCAACCGTCAACGCAATTCATTTCTAGACGAAAATATTCTTAAAACTACTCTGGTATAATGATATCGTTGGAACCAGTAGGTTTCTACTGGCGTAGAATTTGTAAACAACTTTAGCATTGTCAGATCGTTTTAGATATCGTGAAAGAAAATTCTTTTGCTAATTAATTTCTCTTTGATGTTTACTGTTGGGAATAGTAAACTAATGGAAAATTCAATTAAAATGTTCACTGTACTAATACAAATTAAATTCAGCTTACTACAGAAACATCACGACAGCAGACTATCTTAATAAAGCATTATGCATCTGTAAGACGATTGAGCCTATTTTAACACGAATTGGTAAGACATTGCCGACTTTTGACTTCGAAAAGATCTGTATTTACTTCATTTCTTGTATCATTCGCAATTATTATGAAAATGTGGCATTTCATAGATAAAATTAGGTATTCACAACAACAAAAAGTATGTCGTCATTATGAATTTGGCAGTACCGCAAGGTTTTCGCTCAGACACTAAGGGTTACTGAAAGTAGCAAGGCGCATTTTGCTCGAGCGTTGTCTTACGATTCCCTTATTGCGTTTGTATCTGCCTGCATATAGCACTGCTACAAAAGAATTAAAAATCTGGCTTTCAGCGAGTCTCGAAAGGCGAACGAAAGCAGCTTGCACCTGGTAGCCAAACATGTTTCTTGGGAACAGGCTACTTCCTAAAGTGGGAAGACATTCTTTTGTGGTTGAATTGTTGGCAAATGTCAGTCAGACGTGTGCGTTGGTCTAAGCGTTTCGGTGTGTCGAATTTGTACCAATGATTTTTCTACAGGTTTTTTTCTGTCCCATTAGTATTTTCACGTCATCTTGGTGAATTTTGCTCTTAGTATTTTCGAGTGTATATCTTTTATAGGGGCTCTGAATGAGCATAGTCATGAGTCAATTGCTGATGGATGCGATTTCTTTGACGTAGTTGATGACAGATTTGTGTTCGAGAAATGCAGTGCCGAAGATTGGTACGCCTTTCGCTACTTTTTGTTGTATTTTGATCTTGAAGATGCCATGGTTTCCGTAATGCAAGTTTTAATTGTCAATTAATCGTGCTTCGGGAGGGGAAAGAATGAGAATTTTTTGGGGAACGATTTCTTTTGTGAGATTAATTAGGTTTCTTGTTTGGATCAATGTAGCGATGTTTAGTTTTCAAATGAATGTTTTCTGCTTGTAGGGAAATTTACCAGAGATCTTCGATATTCTCTGCCGTGCTATCCTGGACTCCCCAGAGTGTGAAAATCCAACTGCCGCCTATCGGTGGCCAGGTTGTATACCACCTGGGGTAAAGTTACCTTTGCTTGCATAGTTCATGTTTTCTTGTGTTTCATTGGTTTGGCCTGGGTGATACCGGGACCAATCAGGACCAGATGGTGTTGAAGCCTTTGGAAGCAAATATTTTCAGCCAAGTTCATTGAGATAACAGACGGTGACCGGAGTAGTGGTGATTTTCACTCAGATGTGTCTGGATTTTGGGTTCAACGGACTGAGTAGCCGTTCAGGACTGTGTTAGTATTTGGTTCACCCCAAGTATTTGATTTCCTCGGTACCACCCATATGGGGGAGGGGTTCCCCCATTGGCCACAAGGGATTATTATTATTATTATTATTATTATTATTATTATTATTATGTCATCAGCAAATCTGATATGGAGTATCTTCCCTCCACTGAAATAGATGTGTATTGTTCGATTCAATATTTCCATCAGATAAATATTGGTTATAATTACGTTACATTGCTGCTAGTCGACATATTTCTCACTTTTTCTTAGATAGTTGCTAGCTGTTACTCCATCATAGGAATTTATGTGCGCAGCATTGTTGCAATACAGACGTTCAAATTATCCGATTTCTGTAATTTAATTTCGATACAAGATCGTCCTAATCGGATTCAGCCAGTCAGTCTTAATGTGGATATCCGACTACGACTCTCATCATATGATAGACTCGGTGAACCACATTCTTAATCAGACTGTTGAATCAAGACCACTTATCTATGACAGGGAATGAATTCTTAAACACTGTGGAAAATAATAATCCAATGTGCTTATTACAAATACGTTATTTAAATATAAATATATGAACTAACGAGATCACAATGTATTTACAGGAGCAGAGACCCATCCATCATAGTAGAGCAGTGCGAGATTGGTTTCAGGGCCAAGATAGGATTAAAGCTGTTGCCGTTTGTTCCACGATTACCGAACATCAACCAGATAGAGAACATGTGGGCAGAGGTAACAAGGTCATTGCCATGTGTCCCTACAAATGCAAGCGACCTTTGGACGAATATAGAAAAGTATGGTGGGAAGTAAACCATCACGCTACACTGTCGACGACTTAATGAAATCAATTCCCCGACGCCCTCGAGAAATCTTACGTAATGATCGTGGGTGGGTTGGTTACTAAAAGTATACTCGTCCACAAAGCCCATGCGGACAATTATCTGATAATCGGTCAAGCTTTGCTTTGTCGCAGCTCTTTAGCATACAAGTAAATTTACTTTCAGTCCCCTCCTCACAAATCTTGCAATGCAAGGTAATTGAAAAATCTCATCTACTCGACGCCAACTGAGGAACTGACTGGTGCATGTGTTGTTGAACACACAGTAGTTGTCACCCTCACTGGAATCAATGACTGTGTGTGTGTGTGTGTGTGTGTGTGTGTGTGTGTGTGTGTGTGTGTGTGTGTGTGCGCGCGCGTGCGTGTGTGTGTGTGTGTGTGTGTGTTTTCGTGTTAACGCACAATCTGAATCAATACTGTTAACATCAGAGAGACAACCAACAATAAAGCAGGGAGCTGTCCATTCTTTTGTCCAACAGTCTGTTTCCTTTCATGTATTACTCCCGCTAGGAGATTCTTATTTAAGGACTTGTGGGCATCAAGTTGTTCAGCAGAACAAGCCTTATATTATTGTGCTAATTGCGGTATGGAAAAGACGAGTTCCGCTAGAGCAGTGAGGATATTTGCACATGTGTGTATTCAGCAATGACTGCCAGCTGCCACAACACTTCACAGAATCCTTGCGGCAGGCAACACAACTGCGCGTGCACTTCAGACTTGATTCAGTGAGACGTCAGGAGATGGATGAAAACGTCAAATTAACGGCGCTTTCCGAGTCGTATTCAATCCAGAATGAGGTGTTATTAAGGTGGTTGAGCGTTCTAGCAATTACACTTTTATGATTCCCATATGAGTATTTCGATAGCCAATAGAACCCGTTAGTGTGAAACTATCGGGAACTGCGTTATATCAAACTGCAAGAACTTGAGACAATACGTGGACTCTTCTCTTCGCTGGGTGACCTATTACTGTTATTTAGGATTCTCTCCGTCCTAGTCGTAATGCAAATGGAACTTCAGAGGCGCTTTCCGCTATTCTTGACAAACATCAGCAACCTGTTATCACTGAGAGTCACAACTGCGTGATGATAATGGTTCAGGTTGTCAGTAGTTGTGGTGGTGTTATGCTGTCAAACTGCTTACAGTAACATTAATGGTGGCGCACATAATTTAGCCCTGACTACCTACTTAAGTAAAGATAGTGTTGTGGCGTCGTCGCTTGTCTTTATTTGGCCTCAGCTTGAGTAATCCTATTTAACGAACATAGTACTCCAATCGCGGGCTCCTAATACGGTATGACTGTAGAGATTATCGTGCGGAAATTACATTAATTTTGCAATGAAATACTTAACAAATGTAACCCTGAACTATGCAGCTGGAATGACTCATTACACAGGTACTCCATGTTGCACTTGGTTAAGTGTTCAGTTCGCTGCAATCCTGCTTGTAGTGTTCGTAAATACTCGTATACTTCAGAAATGGTTCAAATGGCTCTGAGCACTATGGGACTTAACTTCTGAGGTTATCAGTCCGCTAGAACTTAGAACTACTTAAATCTAACTAACCTAAGTACCTCAGACACATCCATGTCCGAGACAGAATTCGAACCTGCGACCGTAGCGGTCGCGCGGTTCCCGACTGTAGCGCCTGGAACCGCTTGGCCACCCCGGCCTGCATATTTGTATACTGACCATTCGTTATTTGACTAAATATGAACTACAATCTAATTCGCATGTGTATGACATGGGTTAGCGCCGGCACAAAGGTATGACTAAGGGTTGGATGCCGTTGAAGTCCTGTTACATTGATGGCAAGACAAATGTTCGCAAATAACCTCTATTGCCTCAAAAAGAATTGCATCTTAAATATCGAAGGACCGACGACCACACTGTCACAGCGCGTTGAAATACAGCAACGAAGGCAGATGAAAATTTGTGACCGACTGGGCTTCGAACCCAGACCTCCTGCTTACTAGACAGACGTTCTGATCACTGGACTATTTTTTTTTAAATGTTTGAGAAGACTTTCAGCACCAGGTAGGCGAAGGCAAAGAGGGCAGGGGTCGAAGATCCGGTCCTGTCATGGTCCTTCAACAAGGTTCGAATGACATTCCGCTTCCAGTTGTTAGTGGCCGTGCGCTTGGGGTTCGCCCTTAACCACAGTCGGAGTTGGAGACTCTCTTCAGTTACATCCAACCAGTGCGCATCTATTGCACTATTGTAAGAACCGAGATGCAGTATTTTGGTATTAAAATTTTGTAAATTTGTGGTAAGGACTTATGAGACCAAGCTGCTTAGGTCATCGGTCCCTAAGCTTACACATTACTTAATCTAACTTAAACTAACTTACACTATGGACAACACACACACCTATGCCGGAGGGAGGATTCGAACCTCCGACTGTGGATACTATGATGACACAGCAGTCAACCTCTCTGCAGCACCTATCTACACACGCTCCTCGTCAGACGCGAATTCCCATTTTTGCCGCATACCACATGCGCTGTACCCCCCGGCCATTGTTCCACTAGCTTGCGTCCACACTGTATTCCCGCGAGGGTCGGACGATGTCGTGCGTCTAGCACTGAAAACTTTCAATGACCCGTGGAGACCCAAATAATTATACAGGATGGTTCATGAGGAATAGTAAATATTCTAGCAGATGGTAGTGTAGACAAATTGTTGAAATAATGACATATAACATGCGTCCAATTTTTATTGAAAATACAGATAGCTGGGTTCAATGCATTTTCGTTTCGTATGTTGGTCCTTACAGGACCTAGTTGTCTATACTTCCTTGAAAATGAGCTTCCAGCGTCAATGGAAGAGGTTCATTTGGCTGCTAGAATGCGTATGTACCTCCAGCATGACGGGGCTCCTGCACATTCTAGTCGTCAGGTGACACATTATCCAAACCTAACATTTCCTGGAAGATGGATCATTGGATATGGGCACTTTTCTTGGCCTTCAAGATCCCCGGACCTTATCTCTTTCGATTTTTGCCTGCGGGGATGGTTAAAGGCGAAGTCTACAAAGAAAAAGTAAACCCAAGAACCGATTTGATCATTCGGATTATGAATAGTGCAGCCCTCATAAAAGAACGCAAAGACGACCTACACGTGGTCTTATCAAGAGAAGTCAAATGTGCATGGAAGTTGGTGGGGGAATTTTTGAAAATCAACTTTGAATGTCCTCGTTGCTTTGCTTTGAGTTTGTTAGGGTTACGTACTAACAGCTGTATCTCTGTACACAGTAAAAAGTGGACGTATTTATATGAAATTTTTTTGCAGTTCGTCTGTACTACCACCTGCTAAAATATCTTATAATCCTCCTGAAACACTCTGTATATGGATATACGTGTGGTGTCTGTTCTTTCGGACATGTCCGAAAGAAAATGCTTCATGGCATTCTGCAACGACCTTCGGTCGCAGGGGCTGATAGAGATTTCAGAGCTGCTTGGCAGTCTGAATAAAAGTAGATACTACGATTTTTGTAGGATCTACTCTAATTCACCTCCGTTCACATGCTGATAGAAGATACTATGTAATACTGTGTCTATCTTCCCTAAAGAGATTCTAGGCAGTACACCAGACCCGGTGGTTTCATCTGTTTTCGACCTGTCAGTATACCACTATATTATGTCTCCCGAACGGTGTAGTGGTTCGTTCTTCCACTGCTCCCTGCTTCCAACTGTTTATTGAAACAGCTAGAATTTATTGTATAGTTAGTCGGCATTTCCCCAACCATCGCCATACTGATTTGGGATTCCGTATATTCTAACTCTATCCAGTTTTTTAACATTTTTAGCCTTTTTGTCCCTGCTACGGCCTCCATTTTAAGCCACAGGTGTAAGGCGGGCATGTCTAGCCCAATATCCAAGAGTGGATGTCCTGCTACTTCCGTCTGTTTGTGAAAGAAGGCCAGTATCTGCACTTTGTGAGACTCCCAAGCAGCCACCTCCTGTTCGACTTTGTTCGTATTATATGACAATAAATTATCATTGGTATTTTTGCAGAGGTGTATATCCAGTACGTACTGGGTTTAGACCCCAGTTTGCCCTACAGCAGCTTCTAGTGCTTATAAGATTATCTTTCGCAGTGGAATATATTCTTTGTGTGAGGTGTTCATAATAGTTTTCCATCCAGGGCTACTCTAGATACACTACAACCCTCTCTAAAGTTTCACCGAGAAACATAATTTTTCAGTATATGTGCTGGACATGCTTCCCCATAAATAATACTACACCAATTTTCATGCGGCCTGTCTTTAAATACTTTTTCACAATGTTCTGTGCACATAGGTTTAACAATACTATCAAATTTTCTAAGTCCTACTGTGAATAAATCGTCTACTTATTCTTTTCAAGAGTAGTCTCTCGCATTCAGCTCATCTATGAGTTCATTCACCACTAGGTTCTTCATCTCTAACCATTTACTCGAAGGTCGTATTACTAGAACCCCCTCGACATCCAGGAAGATACAGAGAGCATCCAGAAAGGGTAGTGCTTTTTCCACCTTCCCGACAAGTTGGTGAAGTGTTACCTCAGATGATTTGCTTCGTAAGTATTACGAAAATGTGGCAGTTCATAGATAAAACTACGTATTCACAACAACAAAAAAGTATGTCGGCAGAAAATAAAAGTGGCATTATGAATTTGGCAGGACCGTAAGGTTTTTCGCTTTGACACTAAGGGTTACTAAAAGTTGCAAGACGAATTTTGCTAGAGTGTTGTCTTACCATTCCCTCATTGAATTTGTATCTGCCTGCTTGTAGTTCTGCTACAAAAGAATTAAAAATCTTGCATTCAGCGAGTCTCGAAAGGCGAACAAAGACAGCGTGCACCTGACAGGCAAGCACGTTACCTAGGAGCTAGCGAACAGGTGCGGGTCTTTGACGTACTTACTGGCTCAGTAGCCGCTATGGCAAATAAATCGCAACATAAGAGACGAGAGTAGTTGTATTTCCCGTGTGGAACCACTTTCGTTGACTCAAAAGCATTAACTGATATCCTTTTGTCACGTCTCAAGGGAAAATCACTTACAGTATTCAATTGAAATGACACGATAATATCAAGTGAATTTAGCAGGATAGTTCTGTGCCATCAAGGAAGTAACTCGTCGGTCACAGAGTTGCCAAACATATTCTGCGCTGTTGCCAAGTTCCAGTTATAGAGCCAGGAAGGATACCAGCTGATGTGTTCTGTGAGTGACCTCAGAAGTGACAATCGCTTCATCTCAAAGTTGCGGGTGGCAAGGGCCGCAAGATCCCCATTATATGCCCATGAGTCTTATTCACATTTCTGTAACTAGGTTTAGACGCTAGAGTGCAATTACTTGTAATACATCGACGCACTGAATGCAAACTAAATGTCATATATTAATAACTGCGACAATTATTTGTGTTTTACTGTCTTAATCGGATCGAAACCTTGAAAGCGTATTCACCAGATGCGATTCACAATTTTGGAGCTTCTCCGGTGGTTGAGTTGGCAATGCCTCTTTGCTGTACAATATTGTTATTGAGATCACTGTCATTGGCACATCCGCCAGAAGACAGGCATGCCCTGGCTTATCGTTGTCAGCTTTCGTGACGGATATTCTGCCTTTGCTCGAAACGTGAAGATTTAAGGTGAATTCTAACATTCCATATTGCGAAAATTTGATGTTTCTATTCTTCCAGCTCTAACATACAAATAACAGTTACAATAAGCGGCAGAAAAGCGCCTGTGAACCAACAGTTAATGATGCAATCATAATTAGTGGAATCTGACAAATTCCATCTGTCATCTGATAATTGTGAAAACTACTTTTTCATCTTCACAGCACCGCAGTATGAACTCAAGGGTTTCATAGAATACCCATACTTAATTTCGTTGTGATCGTTTTCAATGACCGTAGGGGAGGAGCAAAACCATCTGACTTGAAACATACTTTTCCAGTGGGATTTGAATCTTTGGCTACAGTTGCAGTAGCACGTCCAGTGAGGTATGAAGAATGTGAGCAATCACTCATTGCTAAAGTATAGCCTAGGGCAGAAAGAAGCAGGTTTCCGACAAAGTAAACGATGAGAGACACTGTCGCTGTCACTTATTAAACAGGAATTGTTCAGAAAATTACAACACTATCTAGTGAAATGAGTAGGTTGATGCAGCTCCAGTCTGGCACTATCACTGAGTTGCCAAACATTTTCCGAATGGCACTTAAGATAAATATGTGTGTGTGTGTGTGTGTGTGTGTGTGTGTGTGTGTGTGTGTATGTCTGTTCTTAGGACATTTCCGAAAGAACAGACACTACGAATCGAAATAGACTTCTTCATCAATTAAAGATTGAAGGACAGATGTCCAGGCTGTCATGGACATTAAAATAGAACAACAGCGTCAGATGAAAATTTGTGCCTGACCAGATTCAAACCCGGATTTACAAAATTTTAATACCAAGATACTGCATCTCGGTTCATATAATAATGCAATAGGTGCGCACTGGTTAGATGTAACTGAATAGAGACTCCAACTCGGTTTGTAGTTAAGGGCGAATCCCAAGCGCATGGCCACGAACAATTTGGAGCGGAAACTTAATGTCATCAGAACCTTGTTGAAGGACCATGACATGCGATCGTTAGACCGACTGCACAAAGTTCAGATTATAAATACATACATACTTAGAAAAATATATCACGTCGGAGCAGACTTACCGATACTGCAGGTCACTGCACATAAAAATATAAGCTGTGGCCTCTTCGTATGTGTTGAAACAAAATATCATCAAAGTATCCTTCGACACGGCGAATTTTCAGAGGCAAAACGGAGGACTTGGAATTAAAAAATGGTTCAAATGGCTCTGAGCACTATGGGGCTCAACATCTTAGGTCGTAAGTCCCCTAGAACTTAGAACTACTTAAACCTAACTAACCTAAGGACATCACTCACACCCATGCCCGAGGCAGGATTCGAACCTGCGACCGGACTGCAGCGCCAGAACCGCACAGCCACCGCGGCCGGCACTTGGAATTAAAGACGTGCTTTTAAACTAACCACACGCCACTAAGACAGGCATCACGAAACTTCTGTTCCTCTCGTTAGATCCTGGGAATAGGAACGCTCCAGTTAATGTAGCACGCCAGCCTAGATTACGTCCGAAAGTACTAGGGCGTTTGGAGCTGTATAAGACTTCCACGAGCACAAACCAACACTAGAACCGTTTATGATTATATTATCAGACACCGTCTTCACAAACCAATTCCTGTAACTTAACCTACAAAAAACTGGAGGAACGTCTGGAAAAATATCAACAATAAAATTATACCAACTAGAGTAAGTGCCGTATGATGCGACTTTGTAAACGAAACCATACCCACAGCGGAACGATGATGTAAAATCAAATTGAGACCATCTCCATATGGCGACAAATAACGGCTTGTAGAAACTGTAGCGCACATCTTCTCATGTGAAAATAGAATCAGAATTTGGAACTGGACTACGAAGAAGTTAGCACTGTCAATTGAACCGCAGAAAGTCAAATACCGATAACTGAAGCTTTACAACCCGACTGGAAATGGTACCCGTCCGAAAAGAATAACAGTTATTCGTGGCTTCTGGGACAGTTTGTGTTTTACGTGACAACAAACAAAACTTAGTAGAGTACATGTCCTATATTGCAGTAGAACATTTTAAGCTGAAGAAGAATAACAAATATAAGGAATGGTTTTAAAATTTTTATCTATTGCTTTATGTGGGCTACAAAGAGATGGATAGTTTTATTCATTAGAAGAGGAATACTATTCTTTCACTTTTTTTATTCCTGGAATATTCTTTTACGTTGGATCTAAAATCAGAACTGTTCTAATTTGGCAAAACCCCACCGGCTCCGACATTTCTTTTATTTGTTGAAAAATATATGGCTCCCTTACAGACCTCATATGCATCCAGTGCATAATAAATTAAAAGGTGAATACATTTCTGAATGAATGTTTGTTATGTATTTTTCCGTCACCCTTTCCATTGTTACATCTTATGTTCTACAAGGAACGCACGCCATTGGAGGCGGCAATCTGTAATTTATTTTACCTAAATTACTACTTCAGTTTTGTCCTACAATTTAAAAGAAAATACGGGTGCAAACATGGAATACATGGGAATAATGCAGCTGCCCAGTGCCAGGTATGGGAGAGGCATTGTGGCCAGGCCTCGGATCTTCGACGCCTGCCCTCTTTGTCTCCGCCAACCTGGTGCTGAAAGTCTTCTCAAACATTAAAAAAAAAAAAAATACCTTGCATTGCAAGATTTGTGAGGAGGGGACTGAAAGTAAATTTACTTGTATGCTAAAGAGCTGCGACAAAGCAAAGCTTGACCGATTATCAGATAATTGTCCGCATGGGCTTTGTGGACGAGTATACTTTTAGTAACCAACCCAGCCACGATCATTACGTAAGATTTCTCGAGGGAGTCGGGGAATTGATTTCATTAAGTCGTCGACAGTGTAGCGTGACGTTTTACTCCCCACCATACGTTTTCTATATTCGTCCAAAGGTCGCTTGCATTTGCAGGGACACATGGCAATGACCTTGTTACCTCTGCCCACATGCTCTCTATCTGGTTGATGTTCGGTGATCGTGGAACAAACGGCAACAGCTTTGTCCTCTCTTGGCCCTGAAACCAATCTCACACTGCTCTACTATGATGGATGGGTCTCTGCTCCTGTATACATTGTTATCTCGTTAGTTCATATATTTATATTTAAATAACGTATTTGTAATAAGCACATTGGATTATTATTTTCCACAGTGTTTAAGAATTCATTCTCTGTCATAGATAAGTGATATGGATTCAACAGTCCGATTAAGAATGTGGTTCACCGAGTCTATCATAAGATGAGTGTCGTAGTCGGATATCCACATTAAGACTGACTGGCTGAATCCGATTAGGACGATCTTGTATCGAAATGAAATTACAGAAATCGGATAATTTGAACGTCTGTATTGCAACAATGCTGCGCACATAAATTCCTATGATGGAGTAACAGCTAGCAACTGTCTAAGAAAAAGTGAGAAATATGTCGACTAGCAGCAATGTAACGTAATTATAACCAATATCTGATGGACATATTGCATCGAACAATACACATCTATTTAAGTGGAGGGAAGATACTCCATATCAGATTTGCTGATGACATAATTAATAATAATAATAATCCCCTGTAGCCGATAGGGGAAACCCTCCCCCATTTGGGTGGTACCTAGGAAATGAAACACTTGGGGTGAACCAAATACTAACACAATCCCGAACGAGTACTCAAACAGTTGAACCCAAAATCCAGACACATGTGAGTGAAAATCACCGCTACTCCGGTCACCGTCTGTTATCTAAATGAACTTGGCTGAAAATATTTGCTTCCAAAGGCTTCAACACCATCTGGTCCTGATTGGTCCCGGTATCACCCAGGCCAAACCAATGAAACACAAGAAAACATGAACTATGCAAGCAAAGGTAACTTTACCCCAGGTGGTACACAACCTGGCCACCGATAGGCGGCAGTTGGATTTTCGCACTCTGGGGAGTCCAGTTTAGCACGACAGAGAATATCGAAGATCTCTGGTAAACTTCTCTACGAGCAGGAAACATTCATTTAAAAACTAAACATCGATACATTGATCCAAACAAAAAACCTCAATATTCTCACGAAAGAAATCGTCCGCCAAAAAACTCTCGTCCTTGCTCTTCAAGAACCACGATTAAATGACAATTAAAACTTGCATTACGGAAACCATGGCATCTTCAAGAGCAAAATACAACAAAAGTTAGCGAAAGACGTAGCAATCTTCGGCACTACATTTCTCGAACACAGATCTGTCATCAACTACGTCAAAGAAATCGCATCCATCAACAATCGACTTATGACTATGCTCATTCAGAGCTCCTATAAAAGAAATACACTCGAAAATACTATGAGCAAAATTCACCAAGATGACGTGAAAAAACTAATGGGACAGAATAAACCTGTAGAAAAATCATTGGTACAAATTCAACACACCGAAACGCTTAGACCAACGGCACACGTCTGACTGACATTTGCCAACAATTCAACCACAAAAGAATGTCTTCCCACTTTAGGAAGTAGCCTGTTCCCAAGAAACATGTTTGGCTACCAGGTGCAAGCTGCTTTCGTTCGCCTTTCGAGACTCGCTGAAAGCCAGATTTTTAATTCTTTTGTAGCAGAGCTACAAGCAGGCAGATACAATCGCAATAAGGGAATCGTGAGACAACGCTCGAGCAAAATGCGCCTTGCTACTTTCAGTAACCCTTAGTGTCTGAGCGAAAACCTTGCGGTACTGCCAAATTCATAATGACGACATATTTTTTGTTGTTGTGAATACCTAATTTTATCTATGAAATGTCACATTTTCATAATAATTGCGAATGATACAGGAAATGAAGTAAATACAGATCTTTTCGAAGTCAAAAGTCGGTAATGTCCTACTAATTCGTGCTAAAATAGGCTCAGTCGTCTTACAGATACACTCCTCGAAATGGAAAAAAGAACACATTGACACCGGTGTGTCAGACCCACCATACTTGCTCCGGACACTGCGAGAGGGCTGTACAAGCAATGATCACACGCACGGCACAGCGGACACACCAGGAACCGCGGTGTTGGCCGTCGAATGGCGCTAGCTGCGCAGCTTTTGTGCACCGCCGCCGTCAGTGTCAGCCAGTTTGCCGTGGCATACGGAGCTCCATCGCAGTCTTTAACACTGGTAGCATGCCGCGACAGCGTGGACGTGAACCGTATGTGCAGTTGACGGACTTTGAGCGAGGGCGTATAGTGGGCATGCGGGAGGCCGGGTGGACGTACCGCCGAATTGCTCAACACGTGGGGCGTGAGGTCTCCACAGTACATCGATGTTGTCGCCAGTGGTCGGCGGAAGGTGCACGTGCCCGTCGACCTGGGACCGGACCGCAGCGACGCACGGATGCACGCCAAGACCGTAGGATCCTACGCAGTGCCGTAGGGGACCGCACCGCCACTTCCCAGCCAATTAGGGACACTGTTGCTCCTGGGGTATCGGCGAGGACCATTCGCAACCGTCTCCATGAAGCTGGGCTACGGTCCCGCACACCGTTAGGCCGTCTTCCGCTCACGCCCCAACATCGTGCAGCCCGCCTCCAGTGGTGTCGCGACAGGCGTGAATGGAGGGACGAATGGAGACGTGTCGTCTTCAGCGATGAGAGTCGCTTCTGCCTTGGTGCCAATGATGGTCGTATGCGTGTTTGGCGCCGTGCAGGTGAGCGCCACAATCAGGACTGCATACGACCGAGGCACACAGGGCCAACACCCGGCATCATGGTGTGGGGAGCAATCTCCTACACTGGCCGTACACCACTGGTGATCGTCGAGGGGACACTGAATAGTGCACGGTACATCCAAACCGTCATCGAACCCATCGTTCTACCATTCCTAGACCGGCAAGGGAACTTGCTGTTCCAACAGGACAATGCACGTCCGCATGTATCCCGTGCCACCCAACGTGCTCTAGAAGGTGTAAGTCAACTACCCTGGCCAGCAAGATCTCCGGATCTGTCCCCCATTGAGCATGTTTGGGACTGGATGAAGCGTCGTCTCACGCGGCCTGCACGTCCAGCACGAACGCTGGTCCAGCTGAGGCGCCAGGTGGAAATGGCATGGCAAGCCGTTCCACAGGACTACATCCAGCATCTCTACGATCGTCTCCATGGGAGAATAGCAGCCTGCATTGCTGCGAAAGGTGGATATACACTGTACTAGTGCCGACATTGTGCATGCTCTGTTGCCTGTGTCTATGTGCCTGTGGTTCTGTCAGTGTGATCATGTGATGTATCTGACCCCAGGAATGTGTGAATAAAGTTTCCCCTTCCTGGGACAATGAATTCACGGTGTTCTTATTTCAATTTCCAGGAGTGTATTTAATGCTTTATTAAGATAGTCTGCAGTCGTGATGTTTCTGTAATAAGCTGAATTTGATTTGTATTAGTACAGTGAATATTTTAATTGTATTTTCCATTAGTTAGTAATCGCAACAGTAATCATCAATGAGAAATTATTCAGCAAAAGAATTTTCTTTCACGATATCTAGAACGATTTGACAATGCTAAAGTTGTTTACAAATTCTGCGGCAGTAGAAACCTACTGGTTCCAACGATATCATTATACCAGAGTAGTTTTAAGAATATTTTCGTCTAGAAATTAACTGCGTTGACGGTTGATTGATCCAGAGCGGGAAAGGTAAAACTTTACGAATATATGACAAGTACTTGAGAGAGAACTTCTCTATCAATACAAGTGCCTGAGAGACGACTTTAATTTCAATCTCCTGGATAGTTTTGATTCTCAAATCAAGAAGTGCGTTATCATGCAGTTGTACATGTGATGTAGTTGTGTTGCTCGATTTTTTTACGCTGAGACCGAAAGGTGTCTCAGTTGTTGGCAACAAATTCCAGCTGTGTTGCACACAGCCCTTGGGGCAGAATTCGTAGCCCAAAACACACTTTTGGAGCTATCAGATGTAAAATATTATGTTCACACTACTCTTTGCTCGAGTTTATGTCTTTTGGAGGGGCTCAGCCTTTTATTTCTACTTAGGAACTTAACGATAAAGGCATCATAAAACGTCACCAGTAACAGTACTGCATACGAATGCTCAATGAGCGACCTGATGACGTTCAATAATAGTCACTCCGTTGACTTTTGTTGTTTCGAATTAGAGCATGCAGTACTCCTACACCAGACTTTTTAACTTTGCCTGTTGAATGCAAATGTCGCATGATGGTAAAACGGTAATCTATCACATATATCAGTAGTCGAGACTTCCTCAATGTGGAAAATCATTCATGCCAGAACGATCTTTGTTGAAACAAGAATATCTTTTTCTGGCGTATTTTTCCCAAAAGCACTCGCTCCACACACAATTCAAATCTTTCTAGCTGCCTCCTCTGCGTTCATCCCTCTGTTATACCAAAAGTAAACGTTGTGTTGCAGATGTTACACCTATTTCCACTTGCGACTCAATTTTACAATGCTTAACTGTAGTTCATGATTTTCAAGTTTGCAAAATCCATTGCTTAACTGCCAGATGATAACTAGAACTTCAAATTCGAAAATGACAGTTGAGACACACACTGACAGCGTCGCGACGCGTTCACCTGGGCGGCGCCGGATTTCAGGCGGCGGGTGGCGTCTGGCCGGTGGCCGGTAGCCGCTGCAGTGCGAGGAAACGCTCGACCGTGAGCTGTTATGATCGCGGCGCAGCCACGAGCTATTCTGCGGAATTGTTTCTGGAATACTTGTTATTGCTGGTGGGTACAATTTTAAGCGAATTATCTTCGATGTTCAGTCAGACACATAACTTTAGACCGACTGTAGAAAAAAAAAGGAATACAGTTGGACGCCAACAGGCGACTATGAGTTTAGAGCGCACGACGATTGCCACTAGACCACATAGTCCAACAACTTCTCGGAAGTAGAGAACACTTCCTCCTGACACTTCCTCCTGACACTTACTGTGTTGCCAGATTGTGCAGATTGCCGGACTTACAGTTGTCAGGGGCGGTCAGTTTTATTGGCCACCTTAAGTGAATGACTCGGACTTAGTCTCTGTGGCGGCCGGCCGGCGGTCAGTTTTAGTGTCTAAGACTGTACGTGTGCGCTCCTTTGTATTGGTTCATTCAGATCTAGAGCATCCTTTCCCCACAGCTCTATGGTAAAGTAAAAAGAATGAATATGGTTGTCGTAGTCGACCGACGTATTCTTTCCTAAACTCCGTACCAAACTTCTGGTACTTGTGTTTCAATAACAAATTTACGTTACTAGTGTGTTGTGTAACGAGAAGTTGACTTATGCATTGCAAGATACGGCCACTGTAAGTCAAAATGTAGCAGTCGACGCTCTCCTACAAGCTGGAAAAGAAACCTGCATTGTCCGTGCAAGAGATAAATTATTCAATCATATTAGTTGCTTATGAATTATTTTCACTTACATGACAGTATCATCATCAGTCATCAGACGCATAAATCGACTACTCCTCCTACATCCCCTGCTCTACTGCAGTTGTTTGATTCGTTATGGTACGCTGGATCTCGGAATTTTGTGAGTAAGGCCTCAGCTTTCAGGGCCTGAGGCTATGCTTATCATATGAACAGGAAACTCACATTTACCCGTGTGCCACAGAAGTTACACTAGAGTAGAGAATAAATCTGTCTTCTCAAGGAATACAGGATTTACTTACTAACCAAACTGCGAGCTTACACCTCTCATCAGTGACATACGAGGTGAACAATAACATGCAACCTGCTAATAAACTCAACCATGAATTAATATTTATACTTAAGTTCAAATGGGGTACGCGACTTGAATATGGTCCTGTGTAAGTGATGGATCGTCACAAACGTCAAAAGTGGGCGGCTTGACACATCTCCGTGCAAAATTAAGAGAAATTTTGACCCCAGTTTGATGTGGAACCCACAGGCAAAGCAATAGTCTAGCGTAGTGTGGGGAGTGTGTTTAGTAGCCCTGTTGCGTTTTCTGTGTGTTCTGCCAATAAATCGGTGTTTAGGTTCACACTACCCACAGTATTGTCTATGAGAGGGTTCCCCTTGAAGTTATTCGTAATTATATTTCCTGCATATTTAGTTGAATTTACAGCCTTTAGATTTGTATGACTTATCGTGTAACAATAACAAGTAGTTGCCCATGGTAATCAATCTGGCACCGCATCGAGGTAGTCACGTAGCATGTGAAAAGCAGGATGGCTGCGCCAGGCATGAAATAGTGGTGTGTCATGCGGCAGGCACGATATGTTCGTCCTCAAATTCAGTGATACCTTGCGTCTTGCTTACTCTGCGCTCTACAGATGCGGAAACGGCGCTAAGAAGGACGGCCGGTACTGCAGTCACGTGACAGAAGGGACTGTTCCATTCACCACGGCGAAAGGAGTGTTCACTCTGTTTCTCCGAAAATACTGCTAGTTCAACTGCTCACGAGCGTACATCTTTCAGAAATTTCAAAAATTTTCTGATTGTGATACTGCTGTTGTAGCTAATAACGACCACTCTTGAGTAACAAATTCTTAATGTCTTGGAAATAAAATGTCATTTAGACTTATTCTGTATGTTAGTTAAGACCATTGCAAGTTTTAGGAGTGACAGTACTTACCTGTGACGTTTTCCGCAACTACCATTTTTCTGGCTCGGTTGAGTGTTGTTACGACATCGAAGTGGTAGAAGTATACGGGCTGAGCGGCAGGTACAGACGAGTGAATTCTGGCTGCGGTCCATGCTGGGTATCCAAACATCAGATCTCCTCGAAGCTGTCGAAAACGAAATTTCTCGTGTAGGTGTGTTCTACTGTCGTATTCCATCAGTTTTCTAGAAACAAATAAACTTTATTTGAAGGAAAGAAGATAGGCTAGAGTATAGTGTACCGTCGGCAGCAAGGGCATTATAAAAGAGGGACTAGCTTGGACAAAGACTGTTTGGAATACAGTCTGCACCTTGTGAAATGGACAGTATTGGTATTGAATAGGAGAGATCAAAGTAAACCAGTAGAATCGTAAGCTGAAAGGACAAATTGTTAGTGAGCATATTTCCCGGTTTGGAACGCTGTAGATGATGTGGAGACCTTACCATGTGGCCATGTGACAACTTACGAACATCACGTTATTGATGTGGTGTGGTGTGTAATTGCTGTTTATTTGCATGGGATAGAGGCGTGACAGAATGGCAGAAACGAGCTATCGTGTTTGGACGTGCCCATGGTAACACTGCACAAAGTTATACTTTGTTGGTTCATCAGTATGGACTGTCTAACGTGTCTACCACTGGCAGCTAAGTAGGGGTGGCGTGACGACAGCTGGCGTAATGAGGTTCGTAACGGGTACGGTTTAGTGACGATTACCAGTTCTGCTCACTGATAATGTCTTTCAGACTGACAGCAGCTGATGCTGCCAGTGATTGTAGGTCCATCTGAACCATTTTCTAACGAACATCGTGAAAAGAACTCCATACAGTGTACATGAATAGGGCGTCTCACAAAAGGCTTACAGAGGCACACGAAGCAGCGCGTCTTCAGTGGACCAAACAAAACAGGAATTGGGCAGTCCCCGACTGGTTTCACACTGTGTGGTAGGACGAGTCTCGATGAGGCCTCTTCAATGGATTCAGAGCGTCAAGTGCACTGACTGATCCAAGAGGCTTTTCGCACGTCGATTCTAGAAGATAGTGCGAACATAAACCTCGATGTTTACTGCAACATTCCCGGTGAACAAATGTTGTTGCCTCTTCTACATCCTCATGATCAATGTGCAGTGGAGATTTTCGTCTTCTAAAATGACGTCAGGCCGTGTTCACAGGGCTGCACGGAAACGTTCCTGGTATTACAAAAAAACCTAGGCGCTCTACCGCACTTTGATTGTGTAGGACGGCAAGATTTTGACACCTTACATGAATCATTTTGATACTTGCTATTTAATGGGATAGCATTTTAGATGGGCTTACCGAAATATTAATCATTCATTAGTTGATACTTGGTAGCATAAGATCGTAGAGATATCATCTTACAAGCACCACCACCAGTGCTTTTTAGCACTGAGGAATGCACGAGGAATGGCTGTCGCCTGCTGCAGAGACTGTCGCCAAGGTATACTCCCGGCACGAGACACAGCAACGCATCTGGTTCGCTGCATTGTAGATAGAGGAGGGGCCACACGTTGTTTTAGAAGATGCTATCGAACTATGAGCTGAAGGCGGCTGACTGACAGCTTCGTGACTCACAGAGAGGGAGGTATTCGGTTTGTAATTGGCGTAGTGATTGGCCGCAAATAGATTTCAAATGGCTGAAATGGCTCTAAGCACTATGGGACTTAACATCTGAGGTCATCAGTCTCGTAGACTTAGAACTACTTAAACCTAACTAACCTAAGGACATCACACACATCCATGCTCGAGGCAGGATTCGAACCTGCTACCATAGCAGCTGTGCGGTTCTGGACTGAAGCGCCTAGAACCGCTCGTCCACAGTGGCCGGCTAAGGAGAGTTCACGCTAATGAAGTGATGTTTGCTGTAAAGTGGGCACTGATTCGGCGAAAAGACTCTGGCAGGTGTCGATAGGACACACCCGCTACACAGCGTTTTGAGAAATTGTTGGCAGGGCGTTAATGTACTGACTCACGTTTTGATACGAAAGTGCTAGTTTCACCACTAGGAACGTCATCATTCGTTGCTCCGTGAACAGAGAAACGAACCTTTGCTTCTTTGTGAAGACAGCCATTACGAAGTGCTTCACTGCGACCGCACACTTGAATCAAATCTCTGCTCCTGGCTTATGTGCAAGCGTAATTCTTCACTCGTGTCTGGCATTCTACTTAACCTAGGAGCATATGGACGCATTCTCTGTGCCGTCAGAATTTTTAGCTACGCAGCGCACTTCTTCTGCAAGACCGCGGGAAACACCGAGAAAATCGACTCTGCAGAATTGCTCTTCCCACTACTGAAATCGGTATACGCACCATCGCTCGATAGATAGGGAATATTTAACTGCCTACAACCGGAAACAACATGAGGATTTGTTGTCACAATACTCCACTCTAACTTAATCTCTACTGTCAGTGTCAGTCGGGATGGAGGATTTCGTAACTTCAATTCTAGTGACTATTGTGTTTTTGTCCTGAAAACGCGACCAAGACCCCGACTGAAGCCTTCGATGCTTTGCCAATCTCACATTGAGATTAACCCATAGGAGCTAACGTTCTCTGTCTATACTGGTTCAATCTGCATAATTTACTTTGAGAGTTGTTTTTATAATAAATATCAGCACCCAGTTGTTCTGCTTTCCCTAGAATTTGACACTCCAACTACCGATCCTGATTAAGTTAGAGTGGAGTATTGTGACAACAAATCCTCATGTTGTTTCCGGTTGTAGGCTATCAGTGGCAGGGCTAATTTAATTGAGTTTTTAGGCGGGACCACTCCTTTGGGAACAAGACATTGTCAGCCATCACCCACACTCATGCCATTCGGGGTAGCAATGGAACGGGACATAAAATATGTCAGGGACGTTTTGGAAGGTGGGGCGAAACGTAGCAAGCAGCATCTCCAGAATTTAGATTGTCGTGTGGGATCCAATCATCAATGAGTGGATTCAGCTTGGCACAGCAGACCTGAAGAAACTTGTGAATCTTCTTTCTTGCCGAAATGAGGCTGCTATCAAGGGATGATGTCATATTGCGCAGTATTAGCGTGGAGTCTCCTATGGGTGACAATTGTTTTACCTCCTATGCTTCGTAAAGGGGCAGTTGTGGTATGTAAACTTATAGGGACAGAATAATTTTAATCCGATGCTCTTACTTGACGATGGAATGAGGAAGAATTGATGCGCAGATCTAGTGCCTATGGGACTAGCGTCTTAAATACTGCGCTACGTCACTCGATATGTTCGAGTTGTCTTCTTTCTTTATATGAAAAGATGGGCAAGTGGTTACTTCACTACATGAGAGCTGTCGAAAAACACCGCAACAGCAGAAAACAACTGCAGTATTTGGCACGCCACTTTCAGAGCCAGTTTTTATCATACAGCCAAAGACTAGAGACTTCTGCCGAAAGCGTGTTGAAGGAGTAAAGCAGTACATCAGAATTACATTGTCGTAGTGTTTATGCGAAGCTACGACCGTTTCCTGAACTGGTCAGTGGAGCACAGCCGAAGATATGGCAAATGACCTGAAAATGGTATGAATTATGACAATGATCGACAACATATTCATACTTAGAATGCCATGTTCGCGCAATGCACCTACACTTTGTCAGAGGAATATGTGCAATCTGCCTTCCAGCCTTGGACTAAATGTGATCTGATTATTTATGAGCTCTTTTTTTACTGTTGCCTACCTAATAGATATAATAATTACAATCCCAAAGAAAGCAGGTGTTGACAGATGTGAAAATTAATGAACTATCAGTTTAATAAGTCACAGCTGCAAAGTACTAACGCGAATTCTTTATAGACGAATGGAAAAACTGATAGAAGCCGACCTCGGGGAAGATCAGTTTGGATTCCGTAGAAATGTTGGAACACGTGAGGCAATACTGACCCTACGACTTATCTTAGAAGAAAGATTAAGTAACGGCAAACCTACATTTCTAGGATTTGTAGACTTAGAGGTGTTGATAGGAATACTCTCTTTCAAATTCTGAAGGTGACAGGGGTAAATACAGGGAGCGAAAGGCTATTTACAATTTGTACAGAACGCAGATGGCAGTTATAAGAGTCTAGGGGTATGAAAGGGAAGCAGTGGTTGGGAAGGGAGTGAGACAGGGTTGTAGCCTATCCCCGATGTTATTCAATCTGTATATTGAGCAAACAGTAAAGGACACAAAACAAAAGTTCGGAGTAGGTATTAAAATCCATGGAGAAGAAATAAAAACATTGAGGTTCGCCGATGACATTGTAATTCTGTCAATGACAGCAAAGGACTTGGAAGAGCAGTTGAACGGAATGGACAGTGTCTTGAAAGAAGGATATAAGATGAACATCAACAAAAGCAAAACGAGGATAATGGAATGTAGTCGAATTAAGTCGGGTGATTCTGAGGAAATTAGATTAGGAAATGAGACACTTAAAGTAGTAAAGGAGTTTCGCTATTTGGGGAGCAAAGTAACTGATGATGGTCGAAGTAGGGAGGATACAAAATGTAGACTGGCAATGGCAAGGATAGCGTTTCTGAAGAAGAAAAATTCGTCAACACCGAATATAGATTTAAATGTAAGGAAGTCGTTTCTGAAAGTTTTTGTATGGAGTGTAGGCATGTATGGAAGTGAAACGTGGACGATAAATAGTTTAGACAAGAAGAGAATAGAAGCTTTCGAAATGTGGTGCTACAGAATAATGCTGAAGATTAGATGGGTAGATCACATAACTAAAGAAGAGGTATTGAACAGAATTGGGGAGAAGAGGAGCTTGTGGCACAACTTGACTAGACGAAGAGATCGTTCGGTAGGACATATTCTCAATCATCGAGGGATCACCAATTTATTACCGGAGGGTAGCGTGGAGGGTAAAAATTGTGGAGGGAGAACAAGAGATGAATACACTAAGCAGATTCAGAAGGATGTAGGCTGCAGTAGGTACTGGGAGATGAAGAAGCTTGCACGAGATAGAGTAGCATGGAGAACTGCATCAAACCAGTCTCAGGACTGAAGAACACAACAACAACAACCTAATACATAGTCTTCAAAACGTATCAGAGATCTTCGTGGAATATAGTGTACAACAGAAACGATATAATTCTATCTGTCCGCCAGATTCACATCTTCCTCGATTTCCCTCTGTCACTTCAGGAAAGTTGTAGGCGGTTCCATTGAACATGGCCACGACCGATAGCCTTCTACAGCCGTCTGTAATTGAGTAAATGCCCCAAATTCAAATACTTTTTTTACTGGCTGGCTCTGAGCACTATGCGACTTAACTTCTAAGGTCATCAGTCCCCTAGAACTTAGAACTACTTAAACCTAAGTAACCTAAGGACATCACACACATCCATGCCCGAGGCAGGATTCGAACCTGCGACCGTAGCGGTCGCGCGGTTCCAGACTGTAGCGCCTAGAACCGCTCGGCCACCCCGGCCGGCAAATACTTTCACGTCCATGGCATGTATAACTGAAGAGAACCGTTCTACTTTGCCTATTGAGTTCATATATGATTGCTTGTGGAAGTGGGAACAACAGTTACAATAAGTACCAGGTCGTCAGTAGCTTTTGAGCTGAGTTAACAAACATATCTAAACTTGTGTCGTGAAGACGTTAAAGGTTTTCTATATGAGGTCTTCCACCACGTAACTTCTATTGTGATTATATCTACAACATATCATTTAACAACAACAGTGATTGTGAAACATCACATAGGTTTAATAACATACTTTCATTTTAAATCAAATGTACTGCGATAACAAAAGTAATAATTCCTGTTTACAAACGTTATTTATTTCTGATACCTCTAAAATATGAGTGACTTTGCAACAAAATGTACGAAAACTTCATTTGTTTCTTTTGTTATAGGGGTCACTTCATATAGAAGAATGTCCGGGGGTATGTGAAAAGTATGCTTGTATCCCTCTGCTACTACAAAATCTTTACAAATAAGAGAGAAAAAAAGAAGTTACAGGCAACTTATTAGAAAATTCTGAATGATCTTAATAGCATCAAGTCGTGGTACGATCAGTTAGAATATACCGATTAATAACTGCCTTAATGAAGACTACCCGGAAAATAATTAAAAAATTGTGCACTAAATACGCTCGAGATGGTACGAGTAGTTCCAAATTACACTTTCACCATTTCACATACAGAGGAAGCTTGGTTGTCCTACTGGTATCACATGTAATGTAGAGGGTGAGTCACCTAACGTTACCGCTGGATATATTTCGTAAACCACATCAAATACTGACGAACCGATTCCACAGACCGAACGTGAGGAGAGGGGCTAGTGTAATTATTTAATACAAGCCATACAAAAATGCACGGAAGTATGTTTTTTAACACAAACCTACGTTTTTTGAAATGGAACCACGTTAGTTTTGTTAGCACATCTGAGCATATAAACAAATACGTAATGAGTGCCGTTTGTTGCATTGTAAAATGTTAATTACATCCGGAGATATTGTAACCTAAAGTTGACGCTTGAAACCTCCGACGTTCAGTTGCGTGTTGTAACAAACACGGGCCACGGTCGTCTAGCAGCATCTGCAGGGACATGTTTACGATGACGACCGTGTTTACGAGTGTGGCTGTAGTGCACTGTTGTGGTTTGGTCTAGCTGTCGCAGTGTCCGCATGTAGAGCTTGCTGCTATTGTTATTCTGCATTCGTCTCCTCACGCAGACCAACTGTAGTACACCGTGTTACCATACGTCTGTGTTAGTGTAGTGTTGTAAGAACTGTGACCATGGTGTATTCGAACTCTGAAAAAGGCGGAGATGATACTCATCTATGGCGAGTGTCGACGAAATGCAGCTGAAGCCTGCAGGGTGTATGCAGAACGGTACCCGGACAGAGAGCATCCAACGTGCCGCACATTGCAAAACATCTACCGCCAACTGTATGCTACAGGTATGGTCGTAGCACGCAAACGGGTCCGTAAAAGGCCCGTCACAGGAGAAGCGGGTGCAGTTGGTGTGTTAGCTGCTGTTGCCATGAGCCCACACATGAGTACACGGGACATTGCGAGAGCCGGTGGACTGAGTCAAAGTAGTGTCATGCGCATACTGCATCGTCACCGCTTTCACCCGTTTCATGTGTCGCTACGTCAGCAATTACATGGTGATGACTTTAATCATCGAGTGAAATTCTGTCAATGGGCAATAACAGAGAATGCGTTGCAGTTCTACTTGTTTACCGATGAAGCGGGTTTCACAAAACACGGGGCAGTGAATCTACGGAGCATGCATTACTGGTCGGTGGACAATACTCGCTAGCTCAGACAGGTAGAGCGACAGCGACCGTGGACTGTAAATGTATGGTGCGGAATCATTGGCGACCACCTCATTGGTCCTCACTTCATTGCACGGGCCCAAACAGCTGCAACGTACATCGCGTTCCTACAGAATGATCTGCCAACGTTGCTCGAAAATGTCCCACTGGAAACGCGTCGACGTATGTGGTATCAGCATGATCTTGCACCTGCACATTCAGCAATTAACACTAGGCTGACCCTTGACAGGATGTTCGACGGGCGTTTCATAGGACGTGGTGGACGCATAAATAGGCCAGCCCGTTCTCCTGATCTGAGACCTCTGGACTTCTTTCTGTGGGGTACGTTAAAGGAGAATGTGTACCGTGATGTGCCTACAATTCCAGAGGAAATGAAACAACGTATTGTGGAAGCCTGCGGCGACATTACACCTGATGTACTGCGGCGTGTACGATATTCATTACGCCAGAGATTGCAATTGTGTGCAGCAAATGATGACCACCACATTGAACATCTATTGGCCTGACATGTCGGGACACACTCTGTTCCACTCCGTAATTGAAAACGGAAACCACGTGTGTACGTGTACCTCACCCCTCATGGTAATGTACATGTGCGTCAGTGAAAACGACAAATAAAAAGGTGGACGTAATGTGCTGTTCCAGTCTCTTCTGTACCTAAGGTCCATCACCGTTCCCTTTGGATCCCTACGTAATTCGGTGCTCTCCGATACACACGATCGAACAGCGAAGGAGTGGTACTCAAGCGTCAACTTTAGGTTACAATATCTCCGGGTGTAATTAACATTTTACAATGCAACAAACGGCACTCATTACATATTTGTTTACATGTTCAGATGTGCTAACAAAACTAACGGGGTCCCATTTTTAAAAAAACGTAGGTTTGCGTTAAAAAAAATACTTCCGTGCATTTTTTTATGGTTTGTATTAACCAGTTACACTAGCCCCTCTCCTCACGTTCGGTCTGTGGAATCGATTCGTCAGTATTTTATGTGGATTACGAAATACATCCAGCGGTAATGTTAGGTGACTCACCCTGTATACTGTCCTTACTATATGTATTGAGTCACTTACTCGATGAAAATAGTATAATGTCGAATACATTTTATGTGGAAACGCTACTTACAAGAATAATTACAGAAACTGAAAGAAAGAAAAACACATACAAAAATCTTCTTAAATGGGTCCACTCACATGTACAGCTACCTTGTCTCCTTGTCACTGTCATGTGCACTGACCGCTAAATATACAATTGTAGATACGCTGGCCACAAAGTTAACTCAAAGAAGGAAAAATACATCAACTAAGTTCGCAATATACAGTGATTCAAATTTCTTCATGTATTTGGTCTGAACTACGATGTTTTTACCGATTCCAGTGACCTTGTGCATTTTTTATAACTTGGATTTTAAGGACGCTATGTTATAATGTTGTTGTTGTTGTGGTCTTCAGTCCTTAGACTGGTCTGATGCAGCTCTCCATGCTACTCTATCCTCTGCAAGCTTCTTCATCTCCCAATACGTACTGCAGCCTACATCCTTCTGAATCTGTTTAATGTATTCATCTCTTGGTCTCCCTCTACGATTTTTAGCCTCCACGCTGCCCTCCAATACTAAATTGTTAATCCCTTGATGCCTCAGAACATGTCCTATCAACCGATCCCTTCTTCTAGTCAGGTTGTGCTACAAACTCCTCTTCTCCCCAATCCTATTCAATACTTCCTCATTAGTTACGTGATCTACCCATCTGATCTTCAGCATCCTTCTGTAGCACCACATTTCAAAGGCTTCTATTCTCTTCTTGTCCAAACTATTTATCGTCCATGTTTCACTTCCACACATGGCTACACTCCATACAAATACTTTCAGAAACGACTTCCTGACATTTAAATCTATACTCGATGTTAACAAAGTTCTCTTCTTCAGAAACGCTTTCTTGCCATTGCCAGTCTACATTTTATATCCTCCCTACTTCGACCATCATCAGTTATTTTGCTCCCCAAATTGCAAAACTCCTTTACTACTGTAAGTGTCTCTTTTCCTAATCTAATTCCCTCAGCATCGCCCGACTTAATTCGACTACATTCCATTATCCTCGTTTTGCTTTTGTTGATGTTCATCTTATATCCTCCCTTCAAGACACTGTCCATTCCGTTCAACTGCTCTTCCAAGTCCTTTGCTGTCTCTGACAGAATTACAATTTCATCGGCGAACCTTAAAGTTTTTATTTCTTCTCCATGGATTTTAATTCCTACTCCGAATTTTTCTTTTGTTTCCTTTACTGCTTGCTCAATTTCCAGGTTGAATAACATCGGGGAGAGGCTACAACCCTATCTCACTCTCTCACTCCCGTCCCAACCACTGCTTCCCTTTCATGTTCCTCGACTCTTATAACTGCCATCTGGTTTCTGTAAAAATTGTAAATAGCCTTTCGCTCCCTATATTTTAACCCTGCCACCTTCAGAATTTGAAAGAGAATATTCCAGTCAACATTGTCAAAAGCTTTCTCCAAGTCTACAAATGCTAGAAACGTAGGTTTGCCTTTTCTTAATCTAGCTTCTAAGATACGTCGTAGGGTCAGTATTGCCTCACGTGTTCCAACAGTTCTACGGAATCCAAACTGATCTTCCCCGAGGTCGGCTTCTACCAGTTTTTCCATTCGTCTGTACAGAATTCGCGTTAGTATTTTGCAGCCGTGATTTATTAAACTGATAGTTCGGTAATTTTCACTCTGTCAACGCCCGCTTTCTTTGGAATTGGAATTATTATATTCTTCTTGAAGTTTGAGGATATTTCGCCTGTCTCATACATCTTGCTCACCAGATGGTAGAGTTTTGTCAGGACCGGCTCTCCCAAGGCTGTCGGTAGATCTAATTGAATGTTGTCTACTCCCGGGGCCTTGATTCGACTTAGGTCTTTCAGTGCTCTATCAAATTCTTCACGCAGTATCGTATCTCCCATTTCGTCGTCATCTACATCCTCTTCCATTTCCATAATATTGTCCTCAAGAACATCGCCCTTTATAGTCCCTTTATATTCTCCTTCCACTTTTCTTCTTTCCGTTCTTTGCTTAGAACTGGGTTTCCATCTGAGCCCTTGATATTCATATAGGTGGTTCTCTTTTCTCCAAAGGTCTCTTTAATTTTCCTGTAGGCAGTATCTATCTTACCCCTAGTGAGGTAAGTCTCTACATCCTTAAATTTGTCCCCTAGCTATGCCTGCTTTGCCATTTTGCACTTACTGTCGATCTCATCTTTGAGACGTTTGTATTCCTTTTTGCCTGCTTCGTTTACTGCATTTTTATATTTTCTCCTTTCATCAATTTAATTCAATATTTCTTCTGTCACCCAAGGATTTCTGCTAGCCCTCGTCTTTTTACCTACTTGATCCTCTGCTGCCTTCACCACTTCATCCCTCAAAGCTATCCATTCTTCTTCTACTGTATTTCTTTCCCCCATTCTTGTCAATTGTTCCCTTATGCTCTTCCTGAAACCCTCTACAACCTCTGGTTCCTTCAGTTTATCCAGGTCCCATCTCCTCAAATTCCCACGTTTTTGCAGTTTCTTCAGTTTTAATGTACAGTTCATAACCAATAGATTGTGGTCAGAGTCTGATGTCTTCTAGTATCTCCTGGGTTGTTCCATGTATACAACCTTCTTTCATGATTCTTCTCGAATTCCAATCACCCATGACTATTAAATTTTCGTCTCGCTTCACTACCTGAATAATTTCTTTTATCTCATCATACATTCTTCAATTTCTTCGTCATCTGCAGTGCTAGTTGGCATATAAACTTGTACTACTGTAGTAGGCGTGGGCTTCGTGTCTATCTTGGCAGCAATAATGCGTTCACTATGCTGTTTGTAGTAGCTTACCCGTACTCCTATTTTTTTATTCATTATTAAACCGACTCCTGCATTACCCTTATTTGATTTTGTATTTATAACCCTGTATTCGCCTGACCAAAAGTCTTGTTCCTCCTGCCACCGAACTTCACTAATTCCTACTATATGTAATTTTAACCTATCCATTTCCCTTTTTAAATTTTCTAACCTACCTGCTCGATTAAGGGATCTCACATTCCACTCTCCGATCCGTAGAACGCCAGTTATCTTTCTCCTGATAACGACGTCCTCCTAGGTAGTCTCCGCCCGGAGATCCGAATGGGAGACTATTTTACCTCCGGAATATTTTACCCAAGAGGACGCCATCATCATTTATCCATACAGTAAAGCTGCATGCCCTCGGGAAAAAATACGGCCGTAGTTTCCCCTTGCTCTCAGCCGTTCGCAGTACCAGCACAGCAAGGCCGTTTTGGTTAATGTTACAAGGCCAGATCAGTCATTAATCCAGACTGTTGCCCCTGCAACTACTGAAAAGGCTGCTGCCCCTCTTCAGGAACCATATGTTTGTCTGGCCTCTCAACAGGTACCCCTCCGTGTGGTTGCACCTACGGTACGGCTATCTGTGTCGCTGAGGCATGCAAAAAATAGTTCAGATAGCTCTGAGCACTATGGGACTTAACATCTGTGGTCATCAGTCCCCTAGAACTTAGAACTACTTAAACCTAAGTAACCTAAGGACATCACAGACATCCATGCCCGAGGCAGGATTCGAACTTGCGACCGTAGCAGTCGCGCGGTTCCAGACTGAGCGCCTAGAACCGAGACATGCAAGCCTCCCCACCAACGGCAAGGTCTGTGGTTCATGGGGGGATGTTATAATAGAATATTTTAAACAAATGCTTCACTAAGTAAGAAGTTCAGTCTATATGAAAGTGTCGCTTTTCGCTTGCACGAAACGGAGAGCGGTAACTCTGTAAATATACTTACGTCTCCGTAGAGCTCGATAGTAGATCCATCTAGCCGCTTGTCACCGAAATACAAGCGCCTGATTTCTCTAGCTGTTGCCACACGGTCGTCTTTCTTCACAGGCAGGTTGCAGGGGAGCGCTTTATGGAAATTTGTGTTGATTTCACGCATCGCAGATTCGTTGTTGCTGATTGCTGCAGACAAAAATGGATGGATTAAAATTATTTTGTTTCTACGAAAACATAGACTCAGTTTCCTATTTCTGTACTATATTTACAATTCATTTTGATGCGACAATTCCTTTCCTGCTTCGTACTAATTGTAAACGCTGTGACCTCTCTAGGAATGTGTAACAATGAGAAGGTACTGGAGCAAAATTACGGCTCAGGCGGAAAGATGCTATACTATTTGTATCTAATATATACTGTTACATTAATGTGACCACATTCAAAAGCCTGAAAAACCATCTTTTGCAGCCCAGACCGCCGAGAGGCTTATAGGAAGAGAGCGAATGGAGTTCTGGAAGAGAGCGATAGGGATTTGTAGCCATACCGTCCTCAGTGCCGTGGGCAGCTGCACTAGGTTTCTCGGTTGCGGATCCATCGCACGAACAGCCCAGTAGAGGTGGTCCCGCAGATTCTACATTGAATTTAGACCCGGAGAGTTTGGTGGCCAGAGGACTACGGTAAACTCATCCAGGTGCAAGCTACGTGACGCGATGCCACCGTGCCGAGGAGAATAAACTACATTTAATGGTAGACAGGGTCCACAAGGATAGATGCACACTTGTGTTGGTCCTTAATGCCTTCCAGAATAACGAGATCATCCAGGGAATGGTACGATGACATTCCCCAGACCATTGTTCTATCAGACGTTTCATGCCATAATGCCAACGTTCTTCTGTCCGATGGACACAAAACTTGATTCACCTGAAAATCCCACCAGTCGCCACCCAGTGGAAGTCCTGTTGCGATATTTGCGCTCAAATTCCAGCCATTGTCGCCGATTAACCGCAGTTAGTAAGGGTGTATGACCTCTCCGGGGGACACCACCTTGACGAAGCACTGTCCATGCGGGTGGAGAGGCTTGTGTATCTGCGGGAAGCTGAGGGCTGTGCCGAAGGTAGAGGACCTACTGCTGGAAAGGCCTTAGCCGATGGATCAGACTAAGAGTGTCCCACACCGTCCCTTCTTCCCTATCCACTCCTAGTCCTATCCCATTCCCTGACCCAACCCGTGATGCGATCCATGCTGAGGGGTGCATGGCACATGGGAAGATGTGTCGCTAACGGAGCCTCAGGGATACCAGGCGACCTCACTGAGTAATTAGCCTTACACCGCACGGGGTATTCATGGTGTGGACCTTCTAGGTCCCCGAATCTCGTGGGACCAACATGGACACGACAAAAGAAAAAGAAACTTAGGGGCGAACTGAGACCTCAGATACTCAAACATCGGGGACTGAACCGATGGAAGGCACTACTGAATCAGGGTCTAGACCTGAGCCAGAAGTGGGAACTGTAACCGAGAAGCTAGACCAGATTAAGATCAAAGGCTTGTCTGGGGTCTAAGGGAGGAAGCTACTCAGGGAACAGAGGGGAAAGGAAGGAAAAGAATGGCTTCCTAAACACAAGTGGAGGGAAGTAAAGGGACTAGAATCCAAGACCCCCAGGAAAAAACTGGCTCAGGTTGAAGGGGACACGCAGATCCCCACAACGTCAAACACAGGTAGTAAGCTGATAAGGGAGGAATCAGAGACCTCCTCCTCCCTGGATAAGCGAGTCCAGAAAAAACCGAGGCGAAAAATAGGGAAACAGACTTATAGTACTGCGGTCTCGGTTCTTAGGATGGCAGTTATCCAGGAACGTTATCCACTGGTGGCCATTACCTCACAGCAGGAGGAACTAGTACAGATACCCCTCTTTGAAAAGATTGGGGGGGGGGGGGGGGCTGGCCCAGGTCCCAACTTGCAGGAGGGTCTATCTAGATTATGCACTCATTTTTGTCTGTGAGGGGGAGCACACAATAGAATGGCTCAAGGACAAGGTGCCCATGATATCCCCATGGGATGATACGAAGCTGCTGGTCAAGATGGCAGCGGAGATTCTTGAGACCGCAAAGATATCATTATGGATACTCAAGATCCTCAAGGAAGTCTCTCCCTAGACTCTGTTAGGGAAAATAGGGACCCAGAACCCAAAACTCCCGACAGAAGACTGGAGAGTGATTAACCAGAAGGTTGCTCCAGAAGGACGAACCCTGGTGGTGGAGGTTGGTGAGAAGTCCCTGAAGGCGATGCGGGAGCAGGACCTGAAACTGTTTTTAGGGTTCTCGCAGGTCACAGTGAGGGTTCTCAAAGACTTCGAAGATGGCAGTAAGACGGAGCCTAGAGGTGCTGTAGATTAATCTGCAGCACAGTATAGGGGCATCTGCTGCCCTGAGCCGCTGCCTAGGGAGACAAGAAGTGAATGTGGCCCTGATACAAGAACCCTATTTATACAAAGGGGGTGTATCGGGCTTCAGAGGCACTGGAGATAGGCTGATCCATGCTAGGAATCTAAGAAACTCCAGAACATGCATCTATGTTAGAAACGGCGTTTCATTCATGCCTATGTTGGATTTCTGCTCTAGGGACTTAGTGACCATCAAAATGCAGCAATGTGAGGAATGTATCACGAGGGAAATTGTCTTGGCCTCAGCATACCTTTCTTACAAAGACAGGTCTACCCCTCCCCTGGAGGTGAGGAGACTGGTAGAGACTTTCCATCAGCAAGGTGGCCAACTGCTGGTGGGGTGTAACGCCAGTACCCACGACCTAGTGTGGGGCAGCAAGGACACCAACAGTAGAGGTGAGTACCTTCTTGAATTCTTCTTAGCTAATAACTTAGAGGTCCTGAATAGGGGCAATGAACCTACGTTCAGGAATAGCAGAAGGGAAGAAGTAATTGACACAACATTTGCTTCCATGACGATGGGTAGCTTTGTCAAACAATGGTATGTGGTGTTGGAGCCATCCTCATCGGACCACATGTACATTAATTCAAGGTAGAAATGGGAATCATACAGACCATGACTTATAGAAATCACAGGAAAATAGACTGGGAAACATACAGGAGGGACCTTGACTTGGGCTTATCGGAAATTAAAACCACGATAAGGAAACCAGTAGAATTTGACGAAGTAGTAGAGGCTGTTACCTCCGCCATAGTGACCTCATATCAGGACAACTGCTCAATCACCACGAAGAGCACAAATAGGAGTGTTCTATGGTGGAACGACAAATTGGAAACGCAAAGAAAGTAGGTTCAGAGACTGTTTAATTTTGCGAGACGTAAAGGACAATGGGCTAAATATCGTGAGGCCCTTGTCAGTTACAATCTTGCAATAAGACATGCAAAGAAGGCATACTAGAAAGCATTCTGTGAGGAAGTGGAAGGCACGGCTGCTTAAGCCAGGCTTCACAAGATTCTCACTAGAGTACCAACTAATCCAGGAGGTACGTTGAGGAAGGAGGATGGGGAATATACAAAGACAGCACATGAGACACTGGAATTGCTCCTTAAAACTCACTTTCCTCAATATGCTCTGCTGGATGCCACAGACCAGTATGTGACCCCAGAGAGACAACGGTTCTCAGACACTCGAAGAGAGGACCTGGAATCGGCCAGGGAGTGTGTGAACTTCAACAAAATCCAGTGGGCGGTGGGAACATTCCGGCCGTTCAAGTCACCTGGCCCAGATCGAATTTTTCCAGCTCTCTTGCAACAGGCAGGAGGAAAGCTTATAAGAATCCTATGCAGGCTATTTACGGTTAGCTTAGCACCAGGAATCATTCCCAATGTTTGGAGGGTAGTGAAGGTTGTCTTCATTCCAAAGCCAGGGAGAATTGAGCATACCAAGGCCCAGGATACGAGACCAATCAGTCTGTCCTCCTTCATTCTCAAAACATTGGAAAAACTGGTTAATGTGTACGTTGGGGAGAGGAGGCTATGTAGGGTCCCTCTACACCTGAAACAACACGCATACCAACCAGGTAAATCATGTGAGACAGCTCTCCACCATCTGGTCGGGAAGGTGGAAAAAGCACTTCACTTCCAAGAAATAGCCCTCTGCATCTTTCTTGATATCGAGGGGGCCTTTAGTAACATGACCTTCGATTCCATTGCAATGGCAGCAGAGGTGCATGACCTGGGGACCACTATATGTAGGTGGACTAGAGCCATGCTTAGTGGAAGGAAGGTAGAGGCTACCATGATGAATGAAAAGATGGTAATTAAGACCACTAGAGGCTGCCCACAAGGAAGAGTTCTGTCTCCTCCGTTGTGGAATTTAGTGGTGAACGAACTCATTGAGGACCTAAATTCCCATCAATGCTTCTGCCAAGGATACGCAGATGACCTTGTCATAGTAATACTTGGCAAATTCACTGACACAGTCAGGAATATGGCACAAGGAGGGTTGAACATTGTGTAAAAATGGTGCATTAAACAGGATCTGAGAGTTAATCTTAAGAAGACTGTTGTGGTGTCATTCACGAAGGTATGTATTCAGCATGCAAGTTGGAATATAAAGCTCTTCTATGAAACTCTACCTGTGAAGGGGACAGTGAAATATCTAGGGGTAACCTTGGATGAGAAGCTAACTTGGACCCCTCATATTAAGAGCATCTGCTACAAGGCAAAAAGCATTTTAATGAGTACTAGGAGGGCTTGTAGCAAAAACTGGGGCCTAAGCCCCAGGGGTATGCACTGGATATGCACCACAGTGGTTAGACCTAGGATTTCCTATGGGTCTGTAGTGAGGTGGAAAAGACTGTGCGGCTGGTCCCAGCGGAGGTTCGAGCCCTCCCTCGGGCATGGATGTGTGTGTTTGTCCTTAGGATAATTTAGGTTAAGTTGTGTGTAAGCTTATGGACTGATGACCTTAGCAGTTAAGTCCCATAAGATTTCACACACATTTGAACTTTTGTGGTACAAGGAGGTGGAACAGTGGGTTGATGCTAAAGAGCTTGCTAAGGTGCAGAGATTGGGCTGCTAAGCCATAACAGGCGGAATTAGCAGCACATCAACCGCTGGAATGGAAGCCATGCTGGATATGCCTCCACTTCACCTTTGGGGTAACATGGAGGCAGCAGCTGGGTCATACAGACTTAAAACTGGCCAAAACTGGGTCTCATTCGGATATCCAGAACCATATACTGACATAGTGAGTGAGGTAAATATAGGTATGACTGGGGAAATGCCCGCTGGCTATATGATAACTCCGACCTGCTTCGACAAGCCTTACAACATAATAATTGGAAGTAGGGAGCAGTGGGAGAAAAGAGTTCAACACCGTATGGTTCACCGATGGGTCAAAACAGATCAAGGCGTTGGGGCAGGGTTGTACAGGGTTCAGCCAAGACAGCAGAGCAGCATCTCTCTAGGGAAACTGGCCTCTGTATTCCAAGCTGAAATTACTGCAATCAGGGCATGTGTGGAGGAGAATAAGAGTAGGTGCTACAATGACCGTAGCATCTACATCTATTCAGACGGCCAGGCAGCCCTAAAATCATTGGCAGCTCCTGCAACAAGATCTAAGATTGTTGCAGATTGGCCGTCCAGAGTGGCTGAGCGGGTCTAGGCGCTCACTCTAGAACCGTGCGTCCGCTACGGTCGCAGGTTCGAATCCTGCCTCGGGCTTGGATGTGTGTGATGTCCTTAGGTTAGTTAGGTTTAAGTAGTTCTAAGTTCTAGGGGACTCATGACCTCAGCAGTTGAGGCCCATAGTGTTCAGAGCCATTTGAACCATTTGTTGCAGATTGCCACAGGGCTCTGGTGGAGCTAGGGGGAAGCAATATGGTGTACCTAATGTGGATCCCAGACTACTCAGGGATTTGTGGCAATGAACAAGCCGATAGATTGGCTAGGATGGGGGCAACAACTCCATTTATTGGGCCGGAACCTGTCTTGACAATCACCAAGTCTATGATCAAATTAGAACTACGGAACTGGCTTAGGAAACAGCACGTAGGATATAAACAAAAACATGGTTAGGTAATGATGCCCATGCCATGTTTTAAAAGAAGCTCTGCAATATTGGGATTGAACAAGAAAGAGATCAAACTAGTGACTGGACTGATGACCGTCCATGGGAACATAAAAAAACACCTACACACAATGGGTATAATGAAAGAGGACCCTAAATGTAGGATTTGTGATGAGGGTGAAGAAACTGCATCACACCTAATCTTTGAATGCATGGCACTGGAGAGTAAAATATACAGAATCTTAGGGACAAGTAGACCAGAAGAAATTGTGTCTAACAAAAAACTAATAAAGTGACTCCTTGCACTATTTAATGGAAATGGTTGGCTTTAATAGATATACAGGGAGCGATACGGCATAATAAACCTAGTTTCGGTGCGGGCAGTGGCGGGTTACACCTAAGATGTCTTAGCTCTCCCGTTAAAATCAATCAATCAAGGATGTATGAACCACAGAGCTGCCACAGAGGCCCGTACACAGGAATGTTCGCCGAACGTCGTTGAGGAGGTGCTGTTAATAGTCTCTTGGCTCATCTACACGGTCAGTTGCTCAACAAGTGCATGTCTTTCCGCCCGTACCCATCTCAGTAGCCGCCGCTCACCCAATCTCTATGGCGGAGGTACACCAAAGTGCCCGTTTTGGATAGCGCCATTTTGCCATGCTCGGTATACTTTAAGTACGGCGGCATGCACACAGTTTACGAACTTAGCCGTTCCGGAAATGTTTCCGCACTTAGCCCGAAAGCCAATGATCAAGTCCTTTAGGACGTCAGATAAATTACTCCGTTTCCGCATTACGACGACTACACTGTTTTCCACCCCACTCCCCCCCCCCCCCCCCCAGCCCGCAATACATATCCTCCGCTGCTAGTGATGCCACCTGCCATGTGTGAGCGGTTATTTGACGTTGACATCGAACGTGGGCAATGGTTGCATAAATGTGAATGAATAGTGTCATACAGTCCAGTGAAACAATGAGCATTTCTGAAGCGAAAAGTTTCAAAATCTAATGTTTCCCACAATATTTTCGGACCCCACAACAGAAATTTCTTCTCCGAGCATGAGAACCAAATCTGATTTATTTTCTTCTGAATTTTCACTTTCAAAAATGTGATACTTAGTTTGGAGGAGGTAGACCAGATAAAAGGTAATGAACTCAGTGATAAAATGAAATTGACGTAAATGGAATTTAAAGTAAAACTAGTTTCCAGAGATACATAACGGTATGAGCGAAACGTAACAATCGTGTGAATCAGCACTGTTATATGATTTACCTCTTGCACATTTACTGCATTCACTTTTAAAGCAATGGATTGTGTCTGTTTCCTATAATAGCATTATCGATGCTAAAATGGTAACAGTTGCAATGATTTCACTTTAATAATTTATAGCTGTGGTTATTTCATTTTGTTAACAGCGTGTAAAGCACATGTGCATAAATTTCCGCAACAAGAAACTTGTGAAAATTCACTCAACCAGTGATAAATAACGCTGGGGATCTCAGTGCGGGGATATCCTTGTGCTGTGCGTAATTCACGAATGAACTTTTCGAAAAACCGAAAAATATAAAAGGGTTACGTGGCCCTTACAAGTGCGACCACGAAGAATTACGTTTGAATGAGAAACCCAGCACCTCTATTTGAATCTGAAGTTAACTACAGCATCAGGTCACCACAAGTTCACCCAGCATTTCTGTGTCGATGGGAAATCTGGATTTGACGTCAACAACAACAGCAGCAACAACTTACCACAATTCAAAATCTGTGTGGTGTAACAAGACCATAAGTACAGTATTTACGATTTTTATTTTAACCACTGAAGTGTTTCCTGTATGTTATTCTTTCATGAGTACTTATATATTTGTGCAATAATGTCTAACCAAGAAGTGACGGGAGAACGTCAAACTGACAAACATTAAGGGGGTAAACACTGTGTCGGATTTTAATGGTAGGTCTTAACGAGATGGAAGGAACATTTTTGATTCAATTCGACTTTTAATAAATTCAGTATATCGAACGAAGTAACGTATAATAAAAGGAAATTTCAGATATGATCTGAAGGGGGAGAATGTGGGCAAAAGAAATTAATTATAGAATGAATGATTTAGTTCAAATATCAAAACAATACCTTACCTAGAGAAGTGATTCAGATCCAAAACGGATACTAAGAAGGTAAAGTTTTTGAAAGAAAAACAGGAAAATGAGAAAAGGTTCAAAAATGTAAATAGAAAGATATTAGCAGGGGAAAGGGAAACAAAAAAAACAAATTACATACGTAAATGAAGTGTTTCAAACAGAAATAATAGCGCTCAGTAACAGTACAGACACCCAGATAGATGCGGTGTCCAGCAAAGTACAGAGTGACTATAATTAAGGTTAAACTTTCAAACCGCGGTAGAAATAACACCACTGGTCAGAATGACATCAAATTGAAACGGAATCTTATCACAGATGGGGGAAAACGTATGGCAGAAGAAAAATAAATACTTACAAAATGTAGCAATAGATGGCGCTGAGAGCACCGTAATGTAATAGTGGTCGACTACAAATGACAAATGAGTCATACAACAATGCCTAAGATGTTCGTTTGACGTTAAACAAACTGTACTACTCAGTGTGCACGGATGTACAGGTCTGATACTGTTAGATAGGTAATCCCATCCACCACGGTAACGTCATATCACATCGGATAGGAAAAACCTGTTTTTAATTGTCCTGAAGCCAAAAACCGCAGAAAAAGAATCACTCACATAGGTTTTTTTATTGTCCTGAGGCCAAAAACCGCATAAAAAGCATCAATCACATTGGTTTTTAATTGTCCTGAGGACAAAAACCGCAAAAAAACATTAATCCAAATCAAATCGGATTATCAATTTCCGTGTAACTGGCGCAAACCATGTTCAATATGCTGTCCATCGTTTCCTGCAACAAGTAGATATCGAGGAACAGCATGTTCCACAAGTGATCGAAATGTTTTCGGGATCACGTTCAGAATGTGTTGCGCAATGCGTGCTTTAAATGCAGCTAAGTTTGCAGTCGGAACATTGAATACAACATCTTTCAGACAACCCCAGAATCGGAAGTCACACGGATTAAGATCAGGTGATCGGGACGGCCAGGCTGTAGGGAAATGGCAGCTGATAATTCTAGCATTTCCGAAATGGCGCTTCAGCAGCTGCGTAACTGGATTTGCAGTGTGCGGAGGTTCGCCATCTTGCATAAAAATGGCCCCATCCACACATCCACGCTGTTGGAGAGCTGGAATGACGTGGTTGCGCGAAAGACACTCACAGCACTTAACAGTGACGGTAGAGGTAACAGGACCGGAAGCACCTGTCTTTTCAAAAAAAATATGGCCTAAGAATAAATGATGCCGTAACCCCAAGCTACATACTGACTATTCAGGATGAATTGGTACTGGTTGATTTACGTGTGAATTTTCTGTTGCCCATATTCGACAACTGTGTGTATTGACATATCCTGTCAGATGGAAGTGGGCTTCGTCTGTCCACAAAATCTTCTACGGCCAGTCATTGTCCACTTCCACGCGAGCAAGAAATTCTAAAGCAAAGATGTCTCTGGTAGGTAAACAGGAAGCAACTCGTGCACAGGGATAATTTTGAATGGATGCAAAGAAGGATGTTTTGTAGGATTTTACGCACCGTGTTACCGGGTATGTCCAGAGTTCGGGCAATTCTCCGAGCACTACACATTTGCACACCGCCACTCGTCTCCTTCTGCATTGCTGTGGACACTGCTTCCACTGACGTCGAATAAATTCGTTTCCTCCCTCTACCAGGTTGCAAACCAAAAGAACCCGTCGTTTCGAATTTCCGAATCATTTCCTCCAGACCCACTGCAGTAATCGGACAAACGCCTTATCTCAAACCCTTTAGTGTGTGGACCTTCTGGAGAGCGACGCGTGGACAGTCATCATTCCCGCAATACAGCTATACAAGCAGAGAACGAACCTGCATAGAGACAGTCGCAGGCACGAAAGGAGAAAAAGCCGTGTACCCGCCCCGTTTATACCAAATGTAATAGGTCGTACTCATGACAGGTGTTTTCTATTACGTATTCTGACACATACAGCGCCATCTAATTTCACACTTTTTTTCCCTCTGCCACACGTTTTCCACCTTCTCTGATAATATTTCGTTGCAATACAATGTCATTCTGACCAGTGGTGTTATTTCTACAGCGTTTTGAAAGTTTAACTTGAATTATAATCAACCTGTAGGTAACCTAAACAAAGCTGTTACTCATAGCGATATCTTGCAAACTGAAGATCTTAGTGAAGTTACGAAGTAATTGAATATTCTGCAGGAAACTGTTGGTTCATATTATTTAAATAGTTGTGGTAATGATAGCTTGTGGGCAAACATACCTATAAAATGTTTCTCAGGCGAGGAAATAATACCATCATGCAGATTTCATTCAGCACTTTAGAGATAACTTTCCCCCTGGGGTATCAGATGACCAGAAAATTAATTTCGGCCAATGACTTATATATGTAGAATCTCTTTCAATGGGAAACCAAATTAGTTTGATCGAAATTACTCATGTTTAATCTGAAATGCGTTTTCTTAGCAAGTTATGGTCTGAGGGCTACGTAAACAAGAATTCAAAAGGAATTCTTGGATGAGCCTTGCTATAGAGGAAACAAGAAATCGTGAAGAAATTGTGTAACAGTCTGCTGAAAAAAATGGCCCATTTAGAATGACCTTCAGGTTTCCTAATCCTGATTGCTACGCTATGGAAGCATTTACCTGAAAGGCTGCACTGGGACAGGGTGAGTGCTCCTACTCAATTAACGAAAGAGTTTCTTGATTACAGGGAAAATTAGATATGTAACTGGTACATAAAACTAGCATAATCAAAATTGAAGCAAACTTACATCATGGGAGTGAAATTATAACGGAAATCCCTCATAATATGCAGAAGTTACTACCAACAATAATTTTAGAAGCAATAATAATGGCAACAGGTGACATAGAGAGGAAGTCGTAGAGGCAATGTGGGTAACTGAGATTGTTGAAGACTGGAATGGGAGTAACTACGGGAACCAAACAGAAGCTGATTATCTCAAGTCTGGACGTGGAAGTGCTGAGGTGGAAAACTAGATGTCATTCAGGTGATGGTCTGTAACTGTTAAGCAAAGAATAAAGGAGAAAATTATTCCACAGCACACTGATAGTTACGGTTCAGGATGACTCAGGTTTAGCAAAGCGATTCAGCAGAATATCCAGTAAATAACATGTCAATTATCAGAATATTTTGGGAAAACACATACGGTGATAACTTTGTGAAGTTAGATACTCAGAATTCAAGTGAGGAATACACTTTGGAGGAGTTTGTCTTAGCTCGATTTTTCAGGTGGCTTGATAGTAATGACATAAAGGGGAAGGTGGAAACAAAAGAATCCACAAATGATGATCTAGCTATTTGTTAACTGACACTGACTAGTGGTAAATATATACAACCTAGTGCTTTAAGAAGACTAGCGTAACCTTTGACAGTGACAGTGAAAAGTTGTTTTTTATTACATGTAAAATATGAATGAGTAATGATAGTCAGCTTACTCAAATCAAGATTGAGAGAGTTGAAGGAAATTTTACAAATCTAACTATCAGATTTGGTAGGACAAACGTTAGAGGTACATTGGCAACCAGCTGAAAAGTAAAGCGAAAACTGAAGTAAACCGTTTACATATCAATATTATTGATGAACAACTACGTGAATTAGATGTAACGTTAAACATAACGAAAAATGAAGAACACCCCTGTGTAGTAACATAAATTTTCATAACAGTCAAAGGAATCGAGCATTTAAATCTATAGAAGGTTATCTTTTTGTTGAAAATACAGAAGTAGTTACAGTAGATGAATCTGGCAGTGCTATTATAAACATAAAAACAATTGTTTGGGAAATGAGGTATTAAGGTGTCAAGAAAAGCCATGTCGGATGACTGCTGAACTCAGACAATACTTTGATGTATACATTGCAACTTAGGTGGTCATGGAAAATTCCCATGGAAATGCATATAGAACTAGGATATTCCAAATCTAAAAAACTTCTTGGACTATGAAACATCACAGAATTTAAATCATTTAAACAGGCTGATATTTGAAACCCTGAATGTAATGTTTCATCTAAATATGTTCTCTTCAGTTGAAACTTCCAGGCTGAGAGGCGGTGGTCAATATATAAAATTTCCACCTAACTAGCTACTGCCGGACGACCTCAGAAGATGTCTCGCGCAGATGGAGACGAAACGTTACATGGAAATTTTATATATCGACCACGGCCTCTCAGCCCATAAGTTTCAACTGAAGACAACACCGGCTGTGAGAGCCTACATTGTATGATTAAATATGTACCGTTTAGTATCTCACATGATATGACTGACTTGTTCATTTTATATATTCACTAAGCGAAGTATTTATCTGGTGCTAATTAAATCAGTCAAATTTCTACTGTTTATTTCGATTTATGTGAGAACAGTATTTCACACTGCACACGTCTAATATACATAGTTGAATTGAATACTACATTCTGCAGCCTCATCATACTGGAGGAAATAAAAACAAATTTAGAAAATAGATCATATCACCTGCATTATTAAGCTAAGTCAGTCATTGCTTCTCAGTTAAAGCGCTGTGGTAAGGTAAAACAAAATTATATATATTCGATGCTATTAAGTAATCGAACCAACCCTTGCTTAAAATCTTACTCTCAAGCGCATTTCAAATGAATGTAAGTTTATTTGTTTTAATTAATGTGTTCGCTATAAACAGGATGTTCATTTACCTAACTGCACTGCAAAATCTACTCTGCAGCACAGCCTCTGAGTGCCGTTAAAGACGTAAAATGTCAGAAGGTTTCAAGACCATGCAGTGCTTTCATAAGTCGTTAGCTTAAATCCTAACCTCTGCATTAGTACCACCATTGACTTGATAGTGATACCTACTTTTGCTTTGTAGGGAAAAGCTATCTTCAAAGTAGTTCAGGTAAGATGTGGTATATGCACCACAATGAGCACATAAGATGAGATTGGACAGTTCTAGCACACAGTAAGATTTGATGCTACATCTCACACGATAATTGAAATTTACTACAGCCACGTCCTTCATTGGTACCAACGAATAACATAAAGTTCCGTTAAAAAGTAATTTTAACTAATCAATGATTGTATTTATAGAAATTCTAAATGTCTTGTTTCTGTAATAGTCATTTCTTTCTTGGCTGTCATCAATTTACAAAACGCTACATTTTTTTCTATTGAACAAGAACTTAGGTATAATACATTTTTGGATGTTTCATAAAAGTTAATGTGATATAAATTTTATTTGCAAATACGCTCAAATTAATTTGTTTGCAAATTATTTTATTCTGCAGTGTAACATACGTATTTTGTCTACTTATTTATATAAAAATCCAATTTTTTTTGGTCATTTCATCCCTTTGCAAAATGTCAAACTAAATTCGGTTGAACAAAGGCGTGAAACATAGTCTTAGGCATTCCATAGTAATTTACACAGCACAAGAGTTCTAGGTACTCATGAACATTTTTGTTATCTCTGCAAAGTGTTTTATGGCATTTCTTATTAGGGAGGCAGTTGATATTTGCATAAAGAGATATATAATTGTTTGAAAGAAATTATTACTACTAAGTGATAGAATTTGGCGACTAACTTTACACTTTGGTAAAATTCTGGGGGTACTGACACATAATTTAAGAACTATTTATCGATTATCGAAGATAATTCGATCACAACATCTTGGAAACAACTCTTTGATCCTAAACTAAGATGATATTTCGTAAATTCCATTTTTGGTATTTGCGAGACATGTTTTAAATAACAACACGAAGTTGCAGTTTGCTTGCTGATTCTATATATGCTAAGCAAAAATTCTGAAATTGTATATTGAAGTCTCTAATAGTAATCCATATTTCGAATGTTGAAACCTGATAAATCCATTACCTCATATTATGCTACCATACATTGAGGGCCTATAACAAGTAAAGGTCACAAAAGGATAATTTTTTTGGAGGGGACCTACATTTTTGGCTAATTAAATTGTATCAGATGTGAACAAACAACTGTGCAACGCCATATCTGCAGTCCAATTAAAACGTGTTTTCAAACATATAGACCATTCAATTAATGTTGGGGTGCATAAGATAATGTTTTCATCTATAAATGAATCGCAAATGCATCATGTGAATTAATACTAACCAAATACTTTGACATATTAGTCTGAGTTTTAAATTACCCATAACATTCGAAATGTCACTGTCACGCAAAATCTTAAACCGGTTTTGGAATCAGCACAACAATTGTTTTAAAATAATGCACTGAAAACCACATTTGACAGCGGTTTAAATTTCGTAAATATTAATTTGGTTTATTTTGCTGAGATGGTAGAAGTATTTGTGGAAGGAATAAATTACTTAAATATTATTGCCACCACGTTTTCATACATTTCGACTCATACAACAGGCAAAAGGGCAGTCTTTTCTGTATCAGAAGTATTATAACTTAAAATATTGCTTGCCAAGAGGCAGCTTACTTCTATTATAAGGTACAGCGTAGTTTTTTAGGGGATCCTACAGGCACTTCAATGTGAGATGACACTAGGGCAGGAGGAGGAGGAGGGGATTAGAGTTTAATGTCTTATCAACACCAGGTCGCAAGAGACGGAGCACTCGGATTAGGGAAGAATGGAGAAAGAAAACGGTGTTGCCCTTCCGAAGGAACCATCTCATCATTTGCCGCAAGCAATTGAGGGAAATCACGGAAAACCTAAATCAGGATAGCTTGATATGGATTTGAACCGTCATCTTCCAGAACGCGAGTCCAGCTTGGTAACCACTGCGCTATCGCGCTTGAGAACGTTGGGGCAGGTTGTGGGATCAACAATTAGTGTAATTCCTTGTGACTTTCTGCCAAAATTAAGTTGACAACACTGAAATAACATGGCTGATAGTTGTTATACTCGCTCCCGTGACTGTGATTTCTGTGAACTGTTTTTGCGAATAAACCATGTATTCTGAATTAATGTGTCTACTTGTTTATTAATACGTTTAATACAGCACCTTTATTACAAGGAAACTGGAAACAATCTCCTGGAATGTTCTACAGTAAAAGTAACCCATCGATGTATTCGATGAAATCCATTATATGGATTTCTGATAATTTAATTCATGGAGACTCAGATTTTACTTGACCTCAGACACACGGTGATAGGTAATGTTACAAGCTATACAATCTATTACGGAACAGAGACATCAAGTATTTTAGTGGTCGGGCATAAGATAAAAGTTTTAGGGAATAAAAACTTGTAGCTCTACAACTGTAACAATTTGTTCGTTAACATATTATCTGTAAATGACAGCTGATTCTCCGTTTGCAAAACACTTGCTCCGTCGCCATCTGGTATACCAGTTACTGATCACTCCATCGTTTCCTTGGACATCTCTGATCTTTCTTATCGTGGTCACTTTTAAGAACACCATAATGCTGGTACTGTACAGAGTATGTTCTGCTCTGATGAGATTATGAGATTAACAGGCAAACTTCAAAGCATTCGCCAGGAATTGGTGTTGATAGTTCTAATTTCTTATTTAATCTACGAAGGTCTTTTTAATGAAATCTCTATGTTTCTTTCTCTTACTCTCAATATTAACGATAGGGGAAGCTACAGTGTCCTATCTAGTCATTTCCTATAAGCTCTTGTATCTCCAGATAGGTTTCTATTCTCTTGGAATCGCTTTATTACCTTGCTGTAGTTCTTATAAATTGAATCAAGTATATTAACACAGTGATAATTTCTATGTTAGTTGTTGAGCCATCTGTCCACTTTTTACACTAGATGCATGTGTGTTTGCTCCCCAGGGAGACCATCACAATTTGTTACAGAGAGAGAAACGTAAGGACAAGCAGGGAAATGATTTATCCTCTCGCTATTGGTTACTTTTCTAATGGGACTTATATTTCGTTACTAACTAAGATTTGGCACTACAGTTTACAGACCAGTAGCGGTTTTCTATACATACCTAGCAGAAACAAGATTCCCTCGCGTGAGTTGATTCCAAAAATTATCGGAATTCTGTGGAACTTCCCGTTCTTGAGGAGCTCCAGTGGATGCTCAGTAAGGACAGCGCCTGGTGCACTCTCCGGCTCGATGGTGGGCAAGAACGCGAAGAGGTCCAGCTTCAGCTTGTCCTGTGATTTTAAGGAATCAGATTAATACAGCTGGCATTTTTAAACAATTTCTACAAGCCATTTCACAGATTTGTTTTTCGAAAAAACTAAGTTTTTGCTGCGAATAACGTACAAAGCATTTAAAGGATAATCTCTATGTTAGAGAAACAGACTTCGTCCTGCTTTCACTTTCATTACATAGTTTTGTCCATCATTCCAAATTTGCTTTTATTCTGATCTTATATAACTACTTCACATTTTAAAAATTCCTAGGGATTCCTGATGGGAAGAAATGTCACCTCAAATATATACAGTTTCAGCTACAGTATCCGACGTATGAAAGAAAGAACTCTATAAATTTCGAGCCAAATGTCGGCACACATGGTTTAATACCTTGTACAGAAGGAATAAAATAGGTCGTTATTCATTTGTTTTTCAGAGAATTTAATTTAGAAAGATAGGTAGCACTTTTTTATTAAAATTTTATTGTCATCTTTCTAGCGATTTTTCATTGGGTGTGGTTAGATTCTTTACAGTGTGTATGACATAATGGTAACAAAAGGTATGATGGTGTGCTCCAGAAAAATAGTCATAATGTATAAAAAAATATATATTGTCTTTTCTTGCGCTACCACTTATGCTACTTAATCTAACTTAAAAATCTAACAAACACATAAAGAGTGAAAAGTAATTCACTTCTACGTCGGCTGTGCAGGTGGGCGCCGCGATTGCCGGTCGAACGCTCCGATGCGTTTGTTTTGAGGCCTTTGTGACCCCGGAAGACTAATTGGACTGACTGCCACAGCTTTATGCTTCCCTAATTATTTGATGGCAACTGAAGATGAAGCTGTAGACTTCGAAACTTGTGTCGTAAAAAAGAAATTTCTGGCAAGTGAAGCGAATTTTTGTTCTATTAATATGTTCCTCAGTTGCCGCCGTTCTCCTGGTCACATATTTGGTAGAAAGCTATAGATGGAATATTGTTTTAATTTATTGACTTCCGGAAAGTGCCCATATAGCTATCTCAACTCTGGAAACGTTATAATTCGTTTAAAATTACTTGATGGTCAACACTTCACCGGCTGGAGCCGGTTTCCCCCACTCAGAGCGCTCATCGTCGCGCCCGAACCGTTCACCATTGCCAAACTGCCAACACCATTGGTGTTCACCATGTCCGGCTTTCTTTCTTGTTGTGTTTGGATATCGACTCCTGGATGCGACATTTTAATTTCGTATTTCATCGGCGCGTGATAACTACACTCCTGGAAATTGAAATAAGAACACCGTGAATTCATTGTCCCAGGAAGGGGAAACTTTATTGACACATTCCTGGGGTCAGATACATCACATGATCACACTGACAGAACCACAGGCACATAGACACAGGCAACAGAGCATGCACAATGTCGGCACTAGTACAGTGTATATCCACCTTTCGCAGCAATGCAGGCTGCTATTCTCCCATGGAGACGATCGTAGAGATGCTGGATGTAGTCCTGTGGAACGGCTTGCCATGCCATTTCCACCTGGCGCCTCAGTTGGACCAGCGTTCGTGCTGGACGTGCAGACCGCGTGAGACGACGCTTCATCCAGTCCCAAACATGCTCAATGGGGGACAGATCCGGAGATCTTGCTGGCCAGGGTCGTTGACTTACACCTTCTAGAGCACGTTGGGTCGCACGGGATACATGCGGACGTGCATTGACCTGTTGGAACAGCACGTTCCCTTGCCGGTCTAGGAATGGTAGAACGATGGGTTCGATGACGGTTTGAATGTACCGTGCGCTATTCAGTGTCCCCTCGACGATCACCAGTGGTGTACGGCCAGTGTAGGAGATCGCTCCCCACACCATGATGCCGGGTGTTGGCCCTGTGTGCCTCGGTCGTATGCAGTCCTGATTGTGGCGCTCACCTGCACGGCGCCAAACACGCATACGACCATCATTGGCACCAAGGCAGAAGCGACTCTCATCGCTGAAGACGACACGTCTCCATACGTCCCTCCACTCACGCCTGTCGCGACACCACTGGAGGCGGGCTGCACGATGTTGGGGCGTGAGCGGAAGACGGCCTAACGGTGTGCGGAACCGTAGCCCAGCTTCATGGAGACGGTTGCGAATGGTCCTCGCCGATACCCCAGGAGCAACAGTGTCCCTAATTTGCTGGGAAGTGGCGGTGCGGTCCCCTACGGCACTGCGTAGGATCCTACGGTCTTGGCGTGCATCCGTGCGTCGCTGCGGTCCGGTCCCAGGTCGACGGGCACGTGCACCTTCCGCCGACCACTGGCGACAACATCGATGTACTGTGGAGACCTCACGCCCCACGTGTTGAGCAATTCGGTGGTACGTCCACCCGGCCTCCCGCATGCCCACTATACGCCCTCGCTCAAAGTCCGTCAACTGCACATACGGTTCACGTCCACGCTGTCGCGGCATGCTACCAGTGTTAAAGACTGCGATGGAGCTCCGTATGCCACGGCAAACTGGCTGACACTGACGGCGGCGGTGCACAAATGCTGCGCAGCTAGCGCCATTCGACGGCCAACACCGCGGTTCCTGGTGTGTCCGCTGTGCCGTGCGTGTGATCATTGCTTGTACAGCCCTCTCGCAGTGTCCGGAGCAAGTATGGTGGGTCTGACACACCGGTGTCAATGTGTTCTTTTTTCCATTTCCAGGAGTGTACTAAAAGAATACACACACGATGCTAACGATATACACACGTTTCTTCCACAGCACTAATTAGACACTACTCCCTAGACGCGAATCAGCGTCACATGCACATCTGCACAGAGTTCGGCTTACATTAGAAAAGTTTCGCGCGACATTACGTGAAGTCAAATTTCTGAAAGCTGCATTTCATCTTTGCTGCTTGGAATACCTGTGTCATAGTCATAAGAACCGTATGTATTGCAGTGACGTAGCTTATTAACATCCCGCGTAGAAGATTGCAGTTTGCCGCGTGGGGTTAGCCGAGCGGTCTTGGGCGCTGCAGTCACGGACTGTGCGGTTGTTCCCGGCGGAGATTCGAGTCGTTTCCTAAGGCATGGGTATGTGTGTTTGCCCTTACGATAATTTAGGTTAAGTAGTGTGTAAACTTAGGGACTGATGACCTTAGTAGTTAAGTCCCATAAGTTTGCACACACATTTAAATATTTGATTGCAGTTTCGAAACTCGTGATGGAGTGCACGGTGTTTTTAATTATTAAATCGTATCAAAAGACTTTCGTTATTATAGTCATTCAGTTTTAATTAATTGATTCAAATTGTTTTTTAAAATTTTTAATTCTTTGCCATGTCATTTTCACTATTGTATTGACTTTTTTATTTGCCCCTTTTTTCCTCCTATCATTCATTTTTTCGTTTGAATCTGTCAGTATGGTCTATAATCTACAACCAGGTACCAACCAGGACTGCTCATCGGTTGACAAAGCGGCAGTTCTGTGTAGCCATTGTGAGGACATTTTCTGGTAACCAATGACAGCTTTAGAGGTCAGCTTTAATCGCTGTGAACAAAGCGATCTACATATACATCTACATCTACATCCATACTCCGCAAGCCATCTGACGGTGTGTGGCGGAGGGTACCCTGAGTACCTCTATCGGTTCTCCCTTCTATTCCAGCCTCGTATTGTTCGTGGAAAGAAGGATTGTCGGTATGCTTCTGTGTGGGCTCTAATCTCTTTGATTTTATGCTCATGGTCTCTTCGCGAGATATACGTAGGAGGGAACAATATACTGCTTGACTCTTCGGTGAAGGTATGTTCTCGAAACTTTAACAAAAGCCTGTACCGAGCTACTGAGCGTCTCTCCTGCAGAGTCTTCCGCTGGAGTTTATCTATCATCTCCGTAACGCTTTCGCGATTACTAAATGATCCTGTAACGAAGCGCGCTGCTCTCCGTTGAATCTTCTCTATCTCTTCTATCAACCCTATCTGGTACGGATCCCACACTGCTGAGCAGTAATCAAGCAGTGGGCGAACAAGCTTACCGTAACCTGCTTACTTTGTTTTCGGATTGCGTTTCCTTAGGATTCTTCCAATGAATCTCAGTCTGGCATCTGATTTACCGACGATCAACTTTATATGATCATTCCTTTTTAAGTCACTCCTAATGCGTACTCCCAGATAATTTATGGAATTAACTGCTTCCAGTTGCTGACCTGCTATTTTGTAGCTAAATGATAAGGGATCTATCTTTCTATGTATTCGCAGCACATTACACTTTTCTTCATTGAGATTGAATTGCCATTCCCTGCACCATGCGTCAATTCGCTGCAGACCCTCCTGCATTTCAGTACGATTTTCCATTGTTACAACCTCTCGATACACCACAGCATCATCTGCAAAAAGCCTCAGTGAACTTCCGATGTCATACACAAGGTCATTTATGTATATTGTGAATAGCAACAGTCCTATGACACTTCCATGTGGCACACCTGAAATCACTCTTACTTCGGAAGACTTCTCTCCATTGAGAATGACATGCTGCGTTCTGTTATCTAGTAACTCTTCAATCCAATCACACAATTGGTCTGATAGTTCATATGCTCTTACTTTGTTCATTAAACGACTGTGGGGAACTGTATCGAACGCCTTGCGGAAGTCAAGAAACACGGCATCTACCTGTGAACCCGTGTCCTGATTTGTGGGCAGTGGTTAGGTTAGGGCATGAGTTTAAATTCAGGGCTACAATTAAGTCTCTTTCACTTAAATCAGCTGTGAACGGAGCATCTCGCATACTTCTCGGCGTCCGCTCACAACACTGCTTTGCGTAGCACATGAACAGGATTTATGAAGTGACACGCTGTGTGACCTGTAACCGAGTGGTAACCTGCGTCCGACTTGGCAGCACTGTAGGGGCAAGTAACAGACGTCAACTATCAAGTAATTTTCATCGGACTGTAGATTACAAATTCCACTTTGTTACGTCGATAGATTGTAGACACTAGTTTAACTATTACGGTGGTCGAAGTTACGAACGCTTAACAAAGGACTGATGCTGAAATAAAACAGGTTCTATAATCACAGTATATTGAAACGAGTAGATAAGACGAAACTGTAACACAGGATACAAACAGGTAGTATGCTACACAATGTAAAACTGCCAAACCTAGAAAACTGCCTCTGTTAATAATGAGAGGAGTAAGGGAATTAAAAGAAAAACGAATTACAAGATATTACGGAAATACACAAAACTATACTAACTTAAAAGACTTAAAGAAGAGTAAAATGACTTAAAGGACCGGAAGGAAATTATTTTTCGGCCGTCTTATTGAGGTAGAAAGAATACTGTTTCCTAGATAGCTGTTTCAGATATTTTTAAATGAACACACCGCCATTTGAGTTTATTTTTGTTCATTTAATTCATACTTCGCATCGTCCGCTTCCGACATGGCTCTGCGTTACCTGTTAACAGCATTTGTGAAGTGATCCACCGTGTGACCCATAAGCGAGCGGTAAATAACACAGCGGTAAATAAACAAAAGGTGGTGTGTTCATTCAAAAATTACTCTATGACTATTGCTCAGCAAAATCAAAAATTGTTTCAGTTATTATTCTACTATAGAAAACATAAGCTGCAAAGACAACATACAATAGCTACGTGTGCAGTACTACGAAGCACTTCATATATCCTGTATCTCTCTATCAAAAAAGAATTGAACAAAGTATGTGTCTTCACTTTTGTCCTGATACACACAAATTTTCCCTATCTATGAAGGCACATACAGGGTGAAAAGTATTTAAACCGACAAACTCTGGGAGGTTGTAGGGGACGTCAAAACAAATGTTTTTCTCTGATGTCATTTTTTCCTATGAGGAGTATTTAAAGCGATAGAGGAAGAATTCTCTTGCGGAAAATTAATTAAACCAACAAACACTTTTCCATTTGTTTATGACCAAGAGACATCACATTAACATAACCCAATTTCAATTACAGTAGATTCTCAAAAATGCCTCCATTGACACGTAAACAAAGGTTACACCGTCGGATCATGTCTGATACAGGCAAAAACCCCAGGAGTATCCTGAATTGTTCCTGCTGCTGCTACTATCCGGGCAACCATATCCTCTTCTGATGCAACAGGAGTTGCGTAAAGAAGGTTGCTCATCTCTCCGCACACAAAAAAGTTGAGAGGGAACATATCTGGGGATCGAGCAGGCCATAGTACAGGACCACCTCTGCCAATCCACGTTTCTGGGAACCGTCGGTCCAGGAATCTACGCACACGACGACTGAAATGTGCCGGCGCCCCGTCATATTGGATCCACATGTGTTGTCTCGTACGGAGCGGGACGTACTCCAGCAATTCTGGCAATGCTCTGGCGAGAAAATTGTAATAGCGCCTACCATTTAATGGCCTAGGTAACAGATACGGCCCAATTAAACAATCAACACCGACCCACACATTAACGAAGAACCGCACTTGCTGAGTGCTAGTAACTGTGGCATATGGGTTATTCTCACTCCAAACATGCGAATTGTGCATGTTGAAGACTCCATCACGCCCGAACGTTGCTTCATCGGTAAACAACACAGACTATGGAAATGTAGGATGCATTTCACACTGTTCCAGGTACCACTGCGAAAACTGTGATGGCCGACCGCGGTGGCCGAGCGGTTCTAGGCTCTTCAGTCCGGAACCACGCCGCTGCTGCGGTCGCAGGTTCGAATCCTGCCTCGGGCATGGATGTATGTGATGTCCTTAGGTTAGTTAGGTTTAAGTAGTTCCAAGTATATGGGACTGATGACCTCAGATGTTAAGTCCCATAGTGCTTAGAGACATTTGAACCAAAACTGTGAACAGGGTGGATAATCAACTGGTTCCAGGTAGTGAACACGCTGTAAGTGAAATGAAAGTAACAATTGCTCTCGAAAGACTGTTCTTACATTCATCTGATTCATCCCCATGTCACATGCAATTGCACGAGTGCTGATTGAAGGATCCTGCTCCACATGCTGAAAGACAGCTTCCTCAAATTTGCAGCGTTATTGCCGTGCGCCGTCGTCCTTTTTCAGGTAATCTGCTAAATGACTCGGTCTGACGCAGACGTTGGTACACAGCAGCAAAGGTCGTATGATGCGGTATACGGCAATTAGGATATTGTTGTTGATAAACTCACTGTGCAGCTCATCCGTTGTGGTGCACTACGTAGTACGCACCAAGCATATCAGTGAACTCATTCCAGATGTATCGCTACATTGGTAAACAGAGACAATGCACTACTACACTGGTGGACAGCAGTTGCCTACAACTGAAGAGCGTAATACGCCCTCTAACAACTGAAGAGCGTAATACGGCCTACACCGGTTTAAATAATCGTCATAGGGAAAAATGACGTTAGGGAAAAATATTTGTTTTGATGTCCCCTACAACCTCCCAGAGTTTGTCGGTTTAAATACTTTTCATCCTGTATAAATGGTTTACATCTTCATGACTAAAGTCTGTTTATAACAGGTATCTAATCCTACTGGAAAAAAAACTGCCCTTGCGAGCATAACTCTAATACCGTGTAACGCCGCTTCTGACCCTGCTAACAGCGTCAGATCGTCGAGGATCCCCGACGCCATATGCGGCTCACTTCACTCATATTGATTGTCATATTTCAGTCGCTGTTCTAGCTAGTGCCAACCTCTTGCTACGTTATTAACATAGGATGGTCCAGAAGCGATAGAGTGTTCGAGTGTTCATCGATCCGGGGGTCCCATGAACGAGGCAGTTACGGTACTATATTCATTACATAGAAATGCAATGCTTGAGTACAAAAATGATGGAATTACCGTCCTGGTTCATGTAACTGCAATGAATGGAACCAAGTCATGGGTCAGAAAACATCACTGAACCACCTGCAGTCTCAGCTACACGTTCAACAAAATGCAGGGTGAGCACTTCATTGGATCTTCAGTGCTCACGGCGCCTTGGACCATTTGGAAAGTGATTTAGTCACAAATAGGCGGACTGAACTATAGCTTAATGTGCCTCTGTGAGAAGTTGCCTTTTCGCGAGATAATACCCAGTTATAGATGTCGATCCACGCAGTCTTCTTTGAAATATTTGCTCATAAACTGGTTTCGACTGCCAGCAACAGTGCCTGTTAAGTCTGAAACTGATTGCCACTGACAATCGTGACATTCGGTTCAGAAAGCCGGCTGGTTAGAACTTTTTACCTCTACTGTTCTTACGCCCTGTTACATGGCTGCGTGTGGTACTCCATTCGTTTACGGTGTACTCGTAGGGGCGTCCTACAGAATAGCTACATCTACATCTATGTACATAATCCGCACGGCACCGTACGGTGCATGGTGTTTGCTTTGTACCACTACTAGTGGTATCCTTATCTGTTCCCCTTGGAAACAGATCGGAATAAAAACGACTATCTATATCCCTCAGGATGAGTGCTAATTTCTCGAACATTTTCTTCGTGGTTCTGACGCGAAATGTGTGTTGGCGGCAGTAGAACAGTTGTGCAATCAGCCTCAAATACCGGTTCTCTAATTTTCGGTATAGTGGTCGTCGTAAAGAAAATCGCCTTCCCTTCAGGGGTTCCCATTTCAGTTCCGTGATAAGCTAAGTAAAGTAACTAGCCGACACACATTCAGTCCCAGCAGTAGTTACTTCAAGGCCCTAAGATAGCTAATACTGTGATCTACAAGTGCGTCAAGCCGATAAGCGACAGGCCATCAGGGAATAACTTCATGCACGGGCAAGCAGGTAATGAACTTTTTTTTTGTTTTTCTTTGGGTCGTCAGTCTTCTGATTGGTTTGATGCGGTCCACCAAAAATTCCTCTACCGTGCCAACCTATTCATCTCAGTTTGCTGGGTGTATCCCAGTCTCTGTCTTCCTCTACAGTTTTTCCCTTTACAGCTCCCTTTAGTATGTCCTTTTAACCACTAAACAAATTTTATTAAAGATATAGTTGCAAACATTCGACTTCAAAAGTAAAAAAAAAAAAAAAAAAGAAAAACACATTCCGAAGCAATGATTTAATTCGATCGAAAATCAGATATCTCTGATGTAGTTTCACGTGTAATTGTGGTACAATACATGGAAAGACTACAGAAAAGAAAAACATGATACATACAGATACAAACTGTTGCGAAACTGACCAATAATATATTAGGTAATCAGAAAAGAGCCAGACATCCGTTCCATGGGAGGGGAATATTGAAATTAAATAGCTGTAGATAATTGATGAAAGTCATACATCTACATCAACTTACGTTATATTCCTTTTACAAAGTTGCAGTGTGACCCGCCAAGGTAGCCGAGAGCGCTAATGCGCTGCTGCCTGGACTCGGGTAGGCGCGCCGGCTATGGTTCGAATCCGCCTGGCGGATAACGACGAAGGGCCGGTATGCCGTCCAGCCTAGACGTGGTTTTTAGACGGTTTTCCACATCCCGCTAGGTGAATACCGAGCTGGTCCCCGCGTTCTGCCTCAGGTACACAACCCGCAAAAAACTTGAAAACGTTCGCACTATTCCATGGCTTACACTAGACGCAGACAGCTGGTGTACACTACTTCCATCCCAGGGGGTTCGAGGTGGCGGCAGGAAGGGCATCCAGCTACCCTCTGCAACTAACACTGCAAAATCCATAGTAACACGGCCGACCCCGTGTTGAAGCGGGACCCAGGCCCCAAGAAAGAACGAAAGAGAGTTACACTGTCGAATTATGAAACCGCAACCGGTCCATTCATGATGATGATCCGGTTACAACAAATTTCGAAAAATACGGCTGAAAACCATATTAATAACCCTATGCAAGTCCAGTAACACGGCTATCATGTTATAAGAATCAGATAAAAACGTCCTGGGTTGGCAGTTACAAAACTTTAACATCAGTAAATTTGATTTTATACACATGCCCATATACAAGTGGCCATTTGGCATGCGGAAGTTTTATATACCTACCATTCTCAAACTGTTGTATTTGGTTCGTTCGTATTTAGACAGTGCCATCAAAAAAAGATCTTTGTTTATGCTTCATCACCACTACAAATTCGTGAAAAGGTAGTGAACGTTTATAGGGCCCCTTCTTCTACTTTATATCTTTAAGAAATGAGACGCTAATTGCAAATCTGGATGCACTTTTCTTGAAGGTCATCCACAAGAAGACAACACAGAACAGCAACTTAAGAGGCCAAAACTGAGAACATTTTAGATGACCATCAACTAAAGGTGTATGAAATATCTTAGGCTTAAGAATATCAAGACGAATATTGAAGATAACTTCACAGCTGGATTTTTTTTATGTCGAAACTTCCGAACTGACAAACGGCGATTTACGCATAAAAGAATTCACTAACATTTCGATTCCGGCAGTAGAGGAATGTAGCTTATGGTGTGGAATGCGTGATTATAAAAAACCATGAGGCAAGCAAAACAACAATTTATTGTGTTCGTCTGTGCAGGAAGGCAATACAAAATTATAAACGCCACAGTAATTTTAGCGAGGAGGAAAAGAGAGTTTAAACAGAAAAGCCGGACCTTTCAGCACGGAAGTTTTGACAAGTACGTCCAATACGGTTAACGTGCAGTAACCACTCACAAACGGCAGGAGACAGCACTAGCAGTGGAGGAAATAGAAAGCGTGTCGGAGGAAGCTGGAAACAGTGCGGTCGCTGTCGTAATGCGGAAACGGAGAGATTTGTCGGACGTCTAAATAGGCATGATCATGGGATTTCGGGCCAAGGGTTGGATCATTTCCGAAACGGCTAAGTTCGCGAGCCGTCGTGGTTAAAGTACACAACACACAGCAAAATGACGGTATCAAATCCGAGGCAGCTGTGGTGCATCATGTACCATGGATGACAGGGTTGGATGACGGCTGCGGAGATTAGTACGGGCGAGTAGACGTGCAACTGCTGAGCAACTGATAGCCCAGATGAATCAAGGTGCTACCAACAGCATCTCTGCAATGACCGTTCAGTGAACTTTGCCCCGTATGGACCTCTACGGAAGGCACCAGGTTCTTGCACCCACACTGACTGCTGTGCATGGCTACCGGAGGCTGTAATTTGCACGCCAGTACTGCCATTGGGGTCCACCGAGCGGCGACAGGTCGCGTTGTCAGACGAAACACGTTTAACGCTCGGTGGCGTGAAACGTGCAAACACCGTGCAACAATCGTGCCAAGTACATGTAAATTTAAGGGGGATCACTGCTGTCCGTTGCAGCGGGACATTAAGCGGGATCATCGTAGACGAGCGAAAATGTGTACCGGACCGGGATTCGAACCCGAGATCTCCTGCTTACTAGCAAGTGCGGTTAACCGCTGCGTCATTCGGGACAAAACGTTATCGCAACTGCACGGACTATTTCGGTACGGCTCACTGCGTATCCACACTCCCATCGAGCGCCACCTATCCGCAGTCACTGTCAGTTGCACTCCAGTTCGCTACTTCAAGATTTCCACAGGAGGTCGAACTTATTTGTGTATTCGCACCTTCTGGGAAGTCCCAGGCCGGAAAGAGGGGTAGGGTAATGTTGTGGCCTGGGGAATGTTTTTGTGGCATTCCCTGTGAGCTGTGCCTGGCTCGTGTTCTTGCCATCTCTTATTTAACGTTCTGTTTTTACCGTATTGTCACCTCGTTATGCTAATTTCAATTACTGGTGTCACTGAGTTGCTGCCTTGCCTGTCCGTGAGCGGCAGCAGCAGCGCTCATCGATATAGGCCCCCCCGTATTATCACTGATGCACTGCTATTACTTCACGGTCGTCGTGTGTCGTGCAGTGAGTTGGAACCTGCCAGCAGTGGAGTTCGAACCTGGCAGTCGGACAGTTGGAACGTGGCAGAAGTTCGGTCGCGTTGGAGCGGCGGTGAGGTTCGGACAGCCATGACTCGCCCCACCATTGCCGGCGCATTAGGCTTTAGTGGGGACGGTTTTGGTTGATCCTCGATGCTCGTCTTTCCGGACGACGTGTATTTGCTCCCCGATCGTTTATGGGTTGGCGATGTGTGTGACTCAACACGTGGTTCGTCCTTGTGACTGCACAGTCACTGCTCTTAGCACTGGTCGCGTTCATCGTCCTAGTGTTTGTGAAATTATATGTAGTCTGTGATGTCGACTGCCCAGTAGTTCTAGTGCTGTCTCCATGCTGATCGGTTGGCGCAGTCGCGTCCTAGCACCAGTGGGGCATGCAGAGCCAGGGAGGCGCGGATAGTCATCACTCGTCGATGATTACCGACACGGACGTCGTGTATTTGGCCGGCGATCGCTTATGGATTGCCTGTGTGTGCCGACTCGTGATTCGTCCTTCTTATTGCACAGTCAATGCTGTTAGCATCGTATAGTTCTTCGTGCAAGTGTTAGTGAAACTGTGCGTACTTTATGTGATTTGACTGACAAGTTAATCTAAATGTTATCGGCGTACTGACTTTGAGTTGGTCGGTTGGCGTGGAGGAAGGACAGGATAACCTTCACTCGCCCGACGATTGCCGACGCACACGTTTGAGTGGCAACGACCTTGCTTGGCCGGTTGGTCGGTCTTCTCATTAGACGACGGGTTTTTGGGTCGTCCACCGCTTATGGATTGTCTGTGATCCGTTCTTGTTGTTGTTCCACGGTCTCTGCTGTTGGCATCGTTTGAGTTTTGGTGAAAGTGTGGAGCGGAAGTGATTTTAATTATTGGTCTCTTGAATGTCTGTCGGTTGGGTTGCCGTCGGATTCAAAATGTTTGTGCCGACTGCCTTTCTCATCTAACCGAGTTTAGTGTTTGAATTCCAGGCAGACCCACGAACATCTGAGCGCCCTGGCGTGTACTGCCCTTGGTTCTTGTTGTTTGTACTTGTATGGCTTCTAGCAGATTTTTAAATTAAGGTTGTTTTGCCCTTATGATATAAGATTCTTTAGGCCTTCAGCCTAATTTAAGGAACTGTTTCACGTAAGGCATTGTTACACTCCTGGAAATTGAAATAAGAACACCATGAATTCATCGTCCCAGGAAGGGGAAACTTTATTGACACATTCCTGGGGTCAGATACATCACATGATCACACTGACAGAACCACAGGCACATAGACACAGGCAACAGAGCATGCACAATGTCGGCACTAGTACAGTGTATATCCACCTTTCGCAACAATGCAGGCTGCTATTCTCCCATGGAGACGATCGTAGAGATGCTGGATGTAGTCCTGTGTGTTATGTCCTAGCCAGTAATGCCACCCGAGCCCGCTGCCAAAAGGTTGGCAGCATCAAAGTCCGGACGCCGTCCGCATAAGCAGCGCCAGCGAGACAGCAAATCGCCGCAAGTCTGCGCGCGCCACCGCTGGCTTCTGGCTTCTTAAGCGCTGGAGTCGCGAGCGCTAGGACAGTTCTGCATTCGCCACTCAGTTGTATACTCGCCACCGAATTGTGTACTTGCTAGTCAGTTGTGTGTTCATCGCGGCAGAGTTGTTGTTTGTCGTCAGCCGACGCTGACCTAGCCGCTCCGACTCGAACTAGACAGATTTCTGTAGACACCGAGTTCACTATTGTGTTTCTGTATCTTCATCAATAAAGATAAGTACCGACTTTTATTTAATCAGAGTGTTTGGGGTTTCATCTTTCTGTTTACTGTTCCAGCGGACCGGTAGGCCCGCTATTAAAAGTGTGGCGGTGACTTCGTAAGCCATTTCTACAGCCAAGTGTTTGTCGCTACGAACACCGTCACAAAACTGGCGACGAGGACTTCCGGACTCGTGTGCAGGGCTGGTTCAACTTGTTTCTGGTTATACTCATTATAGCGATAAAATTTTGGGGGCTGGTTTAATTTGTGTTCACTATGTCTGCCGAATTACAACAGTTGATCTTGTTACAGAGTCAGCAAATACAAAGTCTGGTGGAAGCAATCGCCAAACAAGCGGCTAATCCTCCAACACAAAAGGAACAAGCACAGGCAGCACCACAGTTCCGTGCATTTGATGCATCCAGAGAAGAATGGCGCGAATATTTCGCGCAGTTGCAGGCGCACATGTCAGTCTACAAAATCACAGGTACTGAGCGGCAGCTTTATTTAATTTCCACTGCAGGCGTGGAAGTCTATCGACTACTTTGTAAGTTGTTCCCGGAATCCCAGCCAGAAGCTTTAGACTATGACGTTGTTGTTAACAAGCTTGCTGAGTATTTCGAGTCGCGAGTTCATGTGGCAGCAGCCAGATTCAAGTTCTTCAGATTAAAGAAACTGCCACATCAATCTAATAAACAGTGGTTAACAGATTTACGGGGCCTCACCCGTCAGTGCCGATTTAATTGTGTGTGTGGAGCTTCCTACAGTGATGTCATGTTACGAGACGCTATTACTCAAAACATTGCAGTTTCTCGTATTCGTGCTGCTATCTTAAAGTTGCCTGACCCGTCATTAGAGACTGTGATGAACATCATTGAAGCCCAAGATACTTTTGACTATGCTGAGTGTGAGTTAGATCAGCCATGTATTTCTCAAATTGCCTGTGCTAAGCAAGTTATGTCACGCCCGCGGCCCCACCGGCAGAGTCAGACTGTAAACACTAGCCGGCCGCGTCATGTTAAACACATTCGTCAGCCGCGTGTGCAAAATGATAGAGTTAAGTCTTGCCCTAAGTGTGTTCTTGCTCATCCTCGTGAACGTTGCCCGTTAAGAAACGCGGTTTGTCACTTTTGTCAAAGGAAAGGACACATCCAGACTGTTTGTTTGCGTAAACGCAAGAACTATTCTAGTGCTGCCCAGCCCATGGATATTCATGTTCTTCAAAGCCAGCCCGCCCAGAAGGTCGCGTTTAAAGACTCTTCCACGGTTCGTGTGGGTAATAAACTTGTTCGCAATACGCCACCCACCCAGCCCTCTGCTATGCGACCCAAGCGTAATTCAAACGCTGTAAAAAGTAATGTACAGACTGCAAGTGAAGCGGGAGTTGTTGTTCCACCCGCCCAACCCACGAGTTGTCGTAAGCAGCGAACGCGCGCTAAACGCGCTGATTTTGTGTCTTCCGCCTCCACTGCACCGATCCAGAGACAGTGTAATAAACTATTTGTGCAGCTACGCATCCAGGATAAGACCTTCAATTTTCAATTAGACACTGGTGCGTCTGTGACTCTCATAAATAGTGCTACGTATGCGGCTATCGGCCGCCCTAAACTTTCAGCGGCAAAACATTCTTTGGCTACTTATAGTGGAGAACAAATTCCTGTGTTAGGTGTATGTAGCGTGCCAGCCACATTCCGTGGCAATACAAAAACAGTTTCATTCACAGTGCTCCGCGCTACAGACAGTGTAAACATTTTCGGATTAGACTGTTTTGACTTGTTTGGCCTGTCTATCCAAGACAATGTGTTGCAAATTAATTCTGTTGTTGTTCCTCAAGACAGCATAACCGATTTGTGTAAACGATACAGTGACATTTTTGAAGACGAAGTAGGTTGTGCTGCGAACTTTGCCGCTCATATTACGTTAAAAGATAATGCTCAGCCTCGATTTTGTCGTGCTCGTCCAGTGCCTCACGCCCTCCGGGCGCCTGTAGAAGAGGAACTTCGTCGTTGGCAAAACAACGGTGTTATTCAACCCGTTTCAGCGAGCCAGTGGGCTTCTCCCTTAGTTATTATAAAGAAACCGTCTGGCAAGTTACGTTTGTGTGCTGATTTTAAGTCGACAGTTAATCCTCAGACTGTCATTGATTCTTTTCCTTTGCCTAGACCGGACGAGCTGATGGATAAGTTAGGGGAAGCTCGTTTCTTTTCCAAAATTGATCTCCGTGAAGCATATTTGCAATTGCCCCTCGACGAGCAATCACAACAGTATTTTGTCATAAACACGTCGTTGGGGTTGTTCCGTTTTCTGCGTTTGCCTTTTGGTTGTGCGTCAGCTCCAGCTGTTTTTCAGCGTTTTTTGTCACAATTTCTGGCTAATGTGCCATCGTGTTGCAACTATTTAGACGATATTGTTGTGTCCGGTCGGACGCCTGCTGAACATTTCCGTAATTTGGAGTGTTTGTTTAAAGTGTTGTCTCAGACAGGCCTACGTTGCAACATCGATAAATGTTCATTTTTCCTTACGGAGATGGAGTATCTGGGACATGTTATTAATGCTCAAGGCATTCATCCCTCCCAGTCACATTTAGCAGCTATTCGTGATTTGCCCGCCCCTCGCAATCTGCATGAATTGCAAACAGTTCTTGGCAAATTGACGTATTATATTAGGTTTATACCTAATGCATCACAGATTGCTGCACCGTTGCATCGTCTCCGCCGTAAGAATGTTTCGTTTGTGTGGTCAGCTGATTGCCAATCAGCCTTTCAGCAGCTTAAAGAGGCTTTATTGAATGATCGTTGTCTGGTCCATTACGACCCTAACAAGCCTCTGGTGTTAGCTTGTGATACCTCTTCTTTCGGCCTCGGTGCTGTGTTGTCTCACCGAGTCGGTAGTACCGAACGTCCTATTGCGTTCGCATCTAAACTGCTAAACAAAGCTCAGTGTAATTATAGCCAATTGGACAAGGAAGCGTTGGCTATTGTGTTCGGTGTCACAAAATTCCATCACTACCTCTATGGTAGACCATTCTATTTAGTAACAGACCACAAGCCCCTGACGTCACTGTTTCATCCGTCTAAACCAGTTCCTCAGCGGACAGCTCAGAGACTACAACGTTGGGCTCTTTTGTTATCACAATACCAGTATGAGATACTGTATCGCCCTACAGCTCAGCATGCAAACGCTGACGCGCTTTCTAGATTGCCGATTGCTGCGGATGATGTCTTCGATTCCTCTGAAGACTCTTGCCATCAGATTGACGCCGATGAGCATCAATCCCTCCGGGATTTTCCGATTGATTATCGTCAGGTGGCACGTGAGACAGCTACGGATCCTCATCTGAGTTTACTATTACGTTTTATTCAACGTGGTTGGCCGTCCAAGGCAAAGGACATATCGGATCCTGTGGTTCGTCGCTATTATCCGCAACGTCATCTGTTGTCTGTTTCGCACGGAGTTTTGCTGTTACGCACCGAGAATGACCAGCTTCGTGTCGTGGTTCCCCAAGTGCTCCAATCCAAGGTCCTCGCCTTGTTGCATCAAGGTCATTGGGGAGTGGTCCGCACCAAGCAGCTTGCCCGCCGTCATTGTACATGGATCGGCATTGATAAGCACATTACGCAGATGTCTACAGATTGTTCGACGTGTGCCGAACACCAAGCTGCTCCGCCTCAACGCTATTTTGAGTGGGCACGCCCTGTCGGTCCCTGGCAGCGAGTACATATTGATTTCGCTGGTCCATATTGGAATTCTCGTTGGCTCATCGTGATAGATGCATTTAGTAATTTTCCGTTTGTTGTGCCCATGCAGTCTACAACGTCTGCACAAACTATACAGGCGTTGACTTCAATTTTTTGTATTGAGAGTCTTCCAGAAGTTTTAGTGTCTGACAATGGTCCACAATTTACCTCTGCTGAATTTGAAAGTTTTTGTTCTGCCAATGGCATTCGCCATGTTCTTACTCCGCCGTTCCACCCTCAATCGAATGGTGCAGCGGAACGTTTTGTACGCACATTCAAGGATTATATGGACCGCCTTCGTGCTACGCACTCTCGTCAGCAGGCCCTCATCACGTTCCTGTCGTCGTACCGGACCACGCCACGCGACGGCCCTTCGCCTGCGGAGCTTCTCCACGGCCGTCGTCATCGCACCCTACTACGGTTGTTGCACCCCCCGGATCGACCCGCCGCTTCTGAGCATCGCACGCGTTTTCAGCGCGACGACGCCGTTTTTTTTTTTCAGAGTTTATCACGGTCGCCGTCGTTGGGAACGTGGTACCGTGATAAGTGTCCAGGGTCGCGGTTTTTATACAGTTCAAGGTGCTACTGGGGTGCACAGGAGGCATCAGAACCAGCTGCGCCGCGCTGGCCGCCCGGATTCTGCCGCTCGTTCTTTGTCCACAGATTTGGTCCGCGGCGGGTTCCAGCCGCGCCTTCCGACTTCGCTGCCGCCCCCGGGGCAGCAGCAGCAGCCGTCGCCGCTACCACGCCGACAGCCCGTCCCGTTGATGCCTCCCGCGCAGCTTCCTCCGGGAGCGCCCCAGGTGGTCGCTCCAGCGCCTGCGGTCCCTCTTCAGTCGCCACCGCCTTCGGAGCTGATGGACGTCGACCCCTCAGCCGGGCCGCCTTCCCAAGCGGTGGCTGTGCAGCCTGTCCTGCAGCCGCTTTCCTTGGGCACCCCAAAGGAGTCTGACACCGCAGCGCCTTGTCCGGCGCCCTCTCAGCAGCCGTCGACGCAGCGTCAGGAGACGCTGCCTCTCTTCGTGGGTCCTGACGCCCCGTCGCGTCCAGTACCAGAAGCTGCGCCCGTGGTCACAGGCGTGCACCCTGACCTCGGTTTTCAGTCGGTGTTTCCCGAGGCCCCGCGCAGCCAATGCTGGGGTGCGGACCGGGGACTGCCACCGACAACAGTCTCCGCCCCGGTCTCTTCTGCTACGCCTGCGGCCAGACCCCTCCCCCGCCGTCGACGCTCGCCACGTCACTATTCAACGACGGTGCGGCGATTTGGGGGGGAGGAGTGTTATGTCCTAGCCAGTAATGCCACCCGAGCCCGCTGCCAAAAGGTTGGCAGCATCAAAGTCCGGACGCCGTCCGCATAAGCAGCGCCAGCGAGACAGCAAATCGCCGCAAGTCTGCGCGCGCCACCGCTGGCTTCTGGCTTCTTAAGCGCTGGAGTCGCGAGCGCTAGGACAGTTCTGCATTCGCCACTCAGTTGTATACTCGCCACCGAATTGTGTACTTGCTAGTCAGTTGTGTGTTCATCGCGGCAGAGTTGTTGTTTGTCGTCAGCCGACGCTGACCTAGCCACTCCGACTCGAACTAGACAGATTTCTGTAGACACCGAGTTCACTATTGTGTTTCTGTATCTTCATCAATAAAGATAAGTACCGACTTTTATTTAATCAGAGTGTTTGGGGTTTCATCTTTCTGTTTACTGTTCCAGCGGACCGGTCGGCCCGCTATTAAAAGTGTGGCGGTGACTTCGTAAGCCATTTCTACAGCCAAGTGTTTGTCGCTACGAACACCGTCACAAAACTGTGGAACGGCTTGCCATGCCATTTCCACCTGGCGCCTCAGTTGGACCGGCGTTCGTGCTGGACGTGCAGACCGCGTGAGACGACGCTTCATCCAGTCCCAAACATGCTCAATGGGGGACAGATCCGGAGATCTTGCTGGCCAGGGTAGTTGACTTACACCTTCTAGAGCACGTTGGGTGGCACGGGATACATGCGGACGTGCATTGTCCTGTTGGAACAGCAAGTTCCCTTGCCGGTCTAGGAATGGTAGAACGATGGGTTCGATGACGGTTTGGATGTACCGTGCACTATTCAGTGTCCCCTCGACGATCACCAGTGGTGTACGGCCAGTGTAGGAGATCGCTCCCCACACCATGATGCCGGGTGTTGGCCCTGTGTGCCTCGGTCGTATGCAGTCCTGATTGTGGCGCTCACCTGCACGGCGCCAAACACGCATACGACCATCATTGGCACCAAGGCAGAAGCGACTCTCATCGCTGAGGACGACACGTCTCCATTCGTCCCTCCATTCACGCCTGTCGCGACACCACTGGAGGCGGGCTGCACGATGTTGGGGCGTGAGCGGAAGACGGCCTAACGGTGTGCGGGACCGTAGCCCAGCTTCATGGAGACGGTTGCGAATGGTCCTCGCCGATACCCTAGGCGCAACAGTGTCCCTAATTTGCTGGGAAGTGGCGGTGCGGTTCCCTACGGCACTGCGTAGGATCCTACGGTCTTGGCGTGCATCCGTGCGTCGCTGCGGTCCGGTCCCAGGTCGACGGGCACGTGCACCTTCCGCCGACCACTGGCGACAACATGGATGTACTGTGGAGACCTCACGCCCCACGTGTTGAGCAATTCGGCGGTACGTCCACCCGGCCTGCCGCATGCCCACTATACGCCCTCGCTCAAAGTCCGTCAACTGCACATACGGTTCACGTCCACGCTGTCGCGGCATGCTACCAGTGTTAAAGACTGCGATGGAGCTCCGTATGCCACGGCAAACTGGCTGACACTGACGGCGGCGGTGCACAAATGCTGCGCAGCTAGCGCCATTCGACGGCCAACACCGCCGTTCCTGGTGTGTCCGCTGTGCCGTGCGTGTGATCATTGCTTGTACAGCCCTCTCGCAGTGTCCGGAGCAAGTACGGTGGGTCTGACACACCGGTGTCAATGTGTTCTTTTTTCCATTTCCAGGAGTGTATTTTAAAAAAATTTAATGTTATGGAGTTTTAAGTGTTGGGCCTTCAGCCGATTTAGAATTTGTTTGTTCTTAAAGTGTCTGATTCTTTGGGCCTTCAGCCTAACTAAAGAACTGTTTAAAGATAAGGCTAGCCTTTTGTTTCTGATTATGCTAGAGTTTTAAGTTATTGGCCTTCAGCCATTTTAAAATTGTCTCAAAATTAAAACTGTGTGTTTAAAAGAATATTTTTTGGGCTGTTGTGATGTTGGTGAAACAATAAAGTTGTATGTTCGAGTGTAAGTGACAGCCGCTTATTTTGGCCCCTTTCCAGAAATTAATCCGGCTGGAGTGGCCGAGCGGTTCTAGGCGCTACAGCCTGGAACCGCGCGACCGCTACGGTCGCACGTTCGAATCCAGCCTCGGGCAAGGATGTGTGTGATGTCCTTAGGTTAGTTAAGTTTAAGTAGCTCTAAGTTATAGGGGACTGATGACGTCAGAAGTTAAGTCTCATAGTGTTCAGAACCATTTGAACTATTTGAACCAGAAATTAAATTACCTGTCCTGTCGTGCGGGTTTAGCAGGGCGTATCTCCCTGGGTGATGTCAGTCTAGAAGGCACTGCGGATCAACTGATGCATGCATCTATCCTTGGGATCTATGTGCATTCCTAAATGCAGTTTGCTTTGCGTCAGCACGACGGTATGTACCAGCAGGATTACAGGACGTGTCACAGCTCGCTGCGCGCGTGAGTGGTTCGAAGAGCACCACGACGAGTTAGCCTTACTCCCCTGGTCACCAAATTCCCTGCATTTAAACTCAATCGCGAATGTGTGGCACCTTCGCGATCGAGCTGTCCGTGTTTTGGATCTTCAGCCGAGAAACCTAGAGCAGCTAGCCACGGCACGGCAGATCTCGTGGTTTACATTCCAATCTGTACCTTCCAGAACCTCACAGATTCTCTTCCTGCACGTCTCCTAGCAGTGCGAACTGCCAAAGTTGGTTATTCAGGCTTTTGACAAGTGGTCACACTAATGATACCGAACTGTGTTATTTCTGGAAAAAATTTTTAAAGATCCGTGCGCATTTGCTAAATGATAACCGAGACTAAACGCGAAAACAATATTTTGACCGTTTTATACAGATTTCTATTGTCTCTTGTGTGCTGATTTGAGGCTGGGGATGAGATGAGTGTCGACCACTTCAAATAACAATCGAAGAAGTCATAAAAACAGTGAATGAGAGCCAGTGCCTCTGTATCACTAAAAAGGAGGTAACTGTTAGGTGTTTCAGTATGTCCAACATCTGGAAAAGTGATTCTTTTCTTTGATTCCTTTGCAAATTTTGAAGCAACAACTAGAGAAAGACTTAAAAAATAAGGATCTGATTGGAAACCACTATCTGCCATTTACTAGTGGTGATACTGTGTTTCTCTTAGCAAATACTCTTTAGTACTGTTATATAATCTGGCTAATATCAAATAGAATGTAAGCCAGAACCAAAGTTCCACCCTCCAGGGACAAAAAAAGCTCGTTTATGGGTTAAGGAGCTGTAGAAAATTTAATGTCCGGCAATAATATTTATCACATCCCCCAGGCTGTGGCTAAGCCATGTCTCCGCAGAATCCTTTCTTTCAGGAGTGCTAGTTCTGCAAGGTTCTCAGGAGAGCTTCTGTGAAGTTTGGAAGGTAGGAGACGAGATACTGGCAGAAGTAAAGCTGTGAGGACCGGGCGTGAATCGTGCTTCGGTAGCTCAGATGGTAGAGCACTTGCCCGCGAAAGGCAAAGGTCCTGAGTTCGAGTCTCGGTCGGGCACACAGTTTTAATCTGCCAGGAAGTTTCAATAATATTATAGTGACACTGAACCAGAGATCCCGCTTCTTATTGAGACCGCTGTTCTTGACAAGACGCATCTAACCACTAAAGGAGCTGCTGCTGAACCAACAGCAAACACCACGGAAGCTAGAGTACGATTCTCGCTCGGGAAGTGAAGGCCAGTAAGAAATTAGGGAATAACTTCCATGCAACTAAAGTGAGCTGTAAAGGGCAAAAACTGTAGAGAAAGACAGAGACTGGGATACACCCAGCAAACTGAGATGATGGATTTCTGGGAAAATTACACTACTCGCCATTAAAATTGCTACAGCAAGAAGAAATGCAGATGATAAACGGGTATTCAGTGGACAAATATATTGCACTAGAACTGACATGTGATTACATTTTCACGCAATTTGGGTGCATAGATCCTGATACATCACTACCCAGAACAACCACCTCCGGCCGTAATAACGGCCTTGACACGCCTGGGCATTGAGTCAAACAGAGCTTGGATGGGGTATACAGGTACAGCGGCCCATGCAGCTTCAACACGATACCACAGTATCAAGAGTAGAGACTGGCGTATTCTGACGAGCCGGTTGCTCGGCCACCATTGACCAGACTTTTCAATTGGTGAGAGATCTGGAGAATGTGCTGGCCAGGGCAGCAATCGAACATATCCTGTATTCAGAAAGGCCCGTAAAGGACCAGCAACATGCGGTCGTGCATTAACCTGCTGAAATGCAGGGTTTCGCGGGGATCGAATGAAAGGTGGAACCACGGGTCGTAACACATTTGAAATGTAACGTCCACTGTTCAAAGTGCCGTCAATGCGAACAAGAGGGACCGAGACGTGTAACCAATGGCACCCCATACCATCACGCCGGGTGATACGCCAGTATGGCGATGACGAACACACGCTTCCGACGTGCGTTCACCGCGATTTTGCCAAACACGAATGCGACCATCATGATGCTGTAAACAGAACCTGGATTCATCCGAAAATAGTGACGTTTTGCCATTCTTGCACACAGGTTCGTCGTTGAGTACACCATCGCGGGCGCTCCTGTCTGTGATGCAGCGTCAAGGGTAACCGCAGCCATGGTCTCCGAGCTGATAGTCCATGCTGCTGCAAACGTCGACGAACTGTTCGTGCAGATGGTTGTTGTCTTGCAAACGTCCCCATCTGTTGGCTCAGTGATCGAGACGTGGCTGCACGATCCGTTACAGCCATGCGGATAAGATGCCTGTCATCTCGACTGCTAGTGATACGAGGCCGTTGGGATGCAGCACGGCGTTCCGTATTACCCTCCTGAACCCTCCGATTCCATATTCTGCTAACAGTCCTTGCATGTCGACCAGCGCGAGAAGCAATGTCGGGATACGATAAACCGCAATCGCGATAGGCTACAATCCGACCTTTATCAAAGTCGGAAACGTGATGGTACGCATTTCTCCTCCTTACACGAGGCATCACAACAACGTTTCACCAGGCAACGCCGGTCAAATGCTGTTTGTGTATGATAAATCGGTTGGAAACCTTCCTCCTGTCAGCACGTTGTAGGTGTCGCCACCGGCGCCAACCTTGTGTGAATGCCCTGAAAAGCTAATCATTTGCATATCACATCATCGTCTTAAATTTCGTGTCTGTAGCACGTCATCTTCGTGGTGTAGCAATTTTAATGGGCAGTAGTGTACCTGGTTGTCGGCGAATAAGACGGTATTCACGACGGCATGACGTCGTAACAGATTCCCAGCAAGTACTTCCCCTTTGATGCTCTAACCGTATCGTCAATGTGCTAAATTAATGAGGTTTAGGATTAAGTTGTCTATTTATTTCTGTTCGAAGCTATTAATTCGTGATACTCCGAAATAATCGACATCTCATATTCAACTGTGTACATCTCTTGACGTATGGGATCGCTTCTAACCCAATGGAGGTGCTGCAGTGGTTTCGGTACCGAAATTGGGTTTGGGGAACTGAGGCTGAAATTATCGTCCGTTCTTCCCTACACTCGTAAATAGTTTTCATCGGCTGATCAATTGGGTTACACAACTACCAGTCCACATCTCCTTCTTTCTACTTCGACCGTATGAGTTTCTGCTAGAATGACGTTTTCGTCTACGGGAGGTTAAAACCGATCCCTGTTTTGGTCAAATGAACCAAACGAAAACATTACTCCCTCGAAATTATACAAAGATTTTAGTCCGAATCTTGATAACTCAATGAATAGTTTGAAAAGAACAAATGGAATTTCACTTTGACCTGCGTGAGGTCTATATATAAATACAAGGGAAGCCCAATAAGCATTGCAACAGACTTTTTTTCTGAAAGTATGTTGGTTTTACTCCAGATTCCAAAACAGCACTCTTTTTGACTACAGAACCCTATTGTCCAACATAATTTCCGTTCAGTTCGACGGCATTACGCCACCTTACTGGGAGGATTTGTATTCCCGCATGATACCACTGCACTGATCAGCATCGAAACCAACGTTTTGCAGCATAAATAACCTCCATCACGTTCACGTACAGCTGCCCACGTAGAGCATCCTTGGGAAAAACAAATGAAAGTGGCAGGTGTGAGGTATACATCTTTGGGCACCCCAAGTGGACGAGGGTATCAGCATTACCAACAGAGATCTCCAGTTGTGCAGTGAGGTGTTTAATTGTGATCCATCGACCACCTCGGATGAGAGTGTCCACACGTTCTAACATCGCAGGAGTCACAGCTTTATGCGACCATACGGCACATGGCCGAAAGGTCACGTTTGTGCTACACTGGTGCGACTCACTGTGCATTTGTTCACTGTCAGATCTATGTAGACCTTCTGCAAGCGCCTACGAATATCTACAATGTTCTGGTTTTCCGCCGAAAGAAACTAAGAGACAGTTCTCTGCTTGGAACGCCTTTCCAAGGCTATGTATAGCACCGCCACCTGCCGTAACTTCATGAAACTATAGGGGCTGAAGCGGGAATATTCCACTATGTCCCGCAACAAATCCCGCATTTTTTTCAACTCAACTAGCCGAGAAAAATTTGGTTGTATGACTTATTGAATGCCAATTTTATATCTAAATTCTGAAAATAATCAAGGTAGATGAGAAAATTACAAAGAAATGGCTAATTTTAAAATATCGACTATCTCTGAACAAAATTTAAAAATTAAAAGAAAGCAAAGAGGTCAAATTTTCTATGAAATGCTTTTCCTAAAAATAAGAGATAAAACAGACTAGAGGAACATTTGATGCATTTTTGAATTGTGCTGGAAATCATGTACAGAAAATATCCTCTAGTATTCTGTAAAATTCTAAGATTCTAAGGGAACATTGGACTTTAAATCCTCGATTGGCACCTCCTTTGGAGTAAGTAATTTAGAGGATCATTCAGTATCATTCAAATGTGCAACAAATATTTCTCTAATCTATTTTATTTCTTAATTTTAGAGTCGTTCCACCAAACATTTGACATTGTTTTCCAAAAAAAGTTATTTTTTTGTACTCAGACATTCATTGTAATTTGTATAGCACGTGTTTTCAATATAACATTAAAGATAATGGTCTCGTAGTGATACCCGAATTGGGAAACTTTCACTATCGTCGTTAGACGATTTGTCTTATGGGTGGTATTATCAGATGCCATCAGCTCAGTTCGTTGACAGCAGACAGATAAAATTTTGTGCTGAATTTTTCTAACAGCCGTCAGAAATGAAAACGAGCTCTTGAAAAAAAAAGTGCCAATTAGCTGAAAGGAAAGGAATTTCGATGCAGCAGCATCACTTGCACTGTTACACTTTATCCTTTTTTTATGGGACTTAACTGCTAAGGTCATCACTCCCAAAGCTTACACACTTCTTAACCTAAATTATTCTAAGGACAAACACACACACCCATGGCCGAGGGAGGACTCGAACCCCCGCCGGGACCAGCCGCACACTTCATGACTGTAGCGCCCTGGACCGCTCGGCTAATCCCGCGCGGCACACTTTATCCTCATGTGCTACAGTGTGGTGATTTGTGATACGAGCTATTGGGAGCGTCGAAGAATACCTGGACACAGACTTGAATCTGATTCCTAAAGGATAAGGAAATGTAGATGTTTACAATTAAAAACATGACAATAGGCCTAACTTTCCATCGGACGGTTCGGAGACGGTTTGTTTTTCGTGTATTCGTGGACTTGCAATGATCAACCTCTTGTTCACACTGTTAGACGAGAGTATCATCAGTATGACAAAGAAATACTTTCCTCCATTACATTAACACGCAGTATACCGCTTCTGCATTCCAATACCTCTGTCTGACTCGTCACGTTTCCTCTTTCTCCTCACCTCTTGTGTAAAAGCCTCCTCCATGTTCTCTATAAGCTTCCTGGGTGGTTGATCCCTCATGAATGCTAGCAGATCCTCAGAACTCTCTCCAGTGAAGCCAAGGAACTTGGCGAGCCGGAACGTCCTGTCTCTCAGCGATGAACACACAGACTCTCGAGACGTAGCTCCGCTCTGCAGGATGGCCCTGTGGAACAGACCTGTGAAAAAGAATCCGTCATTAGTGTCGCAACTGTCACCTAAAATTGACCACTACCAATACCTAACAGTACGCTTACAGGCCCGAAGAGACACGTTTCTCAACCTATATTCGTCAAAAGCCAACTCAAGGGTTCGTTACACCCTCTAATTAGTACCAAATCTCAGGGAACACCTCAATCAGAATCTTAAAATTCTTCGGTCCATTGACAGTTTCATTAGTTTTCGGGCGTGTAGGCGTGTCCTCGTTAATTCTGATTCCTATTGCTTGTAATATCACCACTCTCAAGCGTAATTCTGTCTCTTCGCTGTCTGGGATTCCGACTCCTGTAAATCACTGGTGGAAGCTGGGATATAGCAGAGAAATAGCTTAACCAAAGCTTGAGGGTAATTTTTTTCATTATGGATCTTCGACCCTGCAGTGCAGTATGCTCTTTTAAACAAATTTCTAGCACATGAAAGTGTGCACCGGACTCGAAATCTTACCTGTACCTTTCCCATTCGCTGATAATTAAGAGACTTTGTGCAATCAATGTGCGACTCAAGGCCCATGTACACAACTGCCCTGAGCTGTATATTTCACAATCACTTGAAAAGGCAGGGTCATCTTTCGTGTGGTCGTAATGCATTTAGGTGTGTTGATATAGATAAACAGTTTCTTACCCTTGGTTGCCGGAGACAAGATGAGCAGATGGCAGGAAAAAGCACCGGCACTCTCACCAAATATCGTCACATTCTCAGGATCGCCTCCGAAGTGGGATATGTTGCTCCTGATCCACCTGAGCGCCATAACTTGGTCTTTAAGGCCTGCGTTTCCGGGAATTACCTCGTCTCCAGTCGACAAGAAACCTGTGGCACAATTTATTCGTACACGTATCTATTTCAGTAAATTCTCCTCGTACACGTCAAGTTTCTAGAGTTATTTCTAAGAAATGAAAAAAACAACTTGCTCCAAATTTCCTCTTTACTTAGATTGTTAAGGGACAAACAGAACGATGTATGTAAACCATCATTTTCCTATGGGTGTAAAGAATATTCATAACGCTGTTAACAGATTGCATTGCATATGTAAGATCTTTTAATTTTGGCCTGTTCACGGTACGGGGAAACCTCCCGTAATCTTCATTCCTAAATTCTATAGGTGTTACGTTCTTCGACCTGTTATGATCAAAAAACTTTCTTTCGTCAATCTCCATGGACAAGGTACTTTCGAGCTCCCTGTAATGTTACGTATATCTAAATAATATTTAAAAATAATACTCTGTCACGAGCTGCACTATTGAAATATTTTATTGGAGTTGATGAATAAAATAAATTAGAAATGCTTGGAAGCCACTGAAAAATTAATGGCGCAAAGTTCCATTCAAGTATGGCTCTCTAACGGCCCCGTGACTCTTTCACGTCACCTAGAGAGACATTTTACGAATAACTGTACGTCGACTTTCTATATCTAGTTTTCTCATGCTTTTATTCCGGAGCGAAAGCTTTATGGTCGGTGTTTTAAAGTTCACTCGACGCTTTCCATTTTTAGCAAGGTGATGCAGCCACACCTGACGAATTCCAGAACTGCCACCATCATCAAATGATATCAATTCGATAGATACTCTTAACGTACGTGGTCTAGGGGTAGCGTCTTTGATTCATAATCAAAACGTCTTCGGTCCTAGGTTCGATCCCTGCCACTGCCTAAATTTTGATAAATAATCAGCATTGGCGGCCGAAGACTTCCGGCATAAGAAGTCAGCCTCATTGTGCCAACGGCCTAGTCAAAGAGGGCGGCGGAGCGGATAAAGGTTCAGGGCACTCTCTTGTCACAGGGGTGGGATATTGCCCCTAAAGGCCGGAAGAATCAGCAATGATCAACGACATGAGGATTCAGAAGGCAATGGAAACCACTGCATTAAAGGACATGCGGCCTGTAATTGAAGAAGTGTCATGATGATCTCTCCATTGGCAAAAGATTCGGGAATAGTCCGCCATTCGGATCTCCGGGAGGGGACTGCCAAGGGGGAGGTTACCATGAGAAAAAGATTGAATAATCAACGAAAGGATAACGTTCTACGAGTCGGGGCGTGGAATGTCAGAAACTTGAACGTGGTAGGGAAACTAGAAAATCTGAAAAGGGAAATGCAAAGGCTCAATCTAGATATAGTAGGGGTCAGTGAAGTGAAGTGGAAGGAAGACAAGGATTTCTGGTCAGATGAGTATCGGGTAATATCAACAGCAGCAGTAAATGGTATAACAGGTGTAGGATTCGTTATGAATAGGAAGGTAGGGCAGAGGGTGTGTTACTGTGAACAGTTCAGTGACCGAGTTGTTCTAATCAGAATCGACAGCAGACCAACACCGACAACGATAGTTCAGGTATACATGCCGACGTCGTAAGCTGAAGATGAACAGATAGAGAAAGTGTATGACGATATTGAAAGGGTAATACAGTATGTAAAGGTGGACGAAAATCTAATAGTCATGGGCGACTGGAATGCAGTTGTAGGGGAAGGAGTAGAAGAAAAAGTTACAGGAGAATATGGTCTTGGGACAAGGAATGAAAGAGGAGAGAGACTAATTGAGTTCAGTAACAAGTTTCAGCTAGTAATAGCGAATACCCTGTTCAAGAATCACAAGAGGAGGAGGTATACATGGAAAAGGCCGGGAAATACGGGAAGATTTCAATTAGATTACATCATGGTCAGACAGAGATTCCGAAATCAGATACTGGATTGTAAGGTGTACCAAGGAGCAGATGTAGACACAGATCACAATATAGTAGTAATGAAGAGTAGGCTGAAGTTCAATACATTAGTCAGGAAGAATCAATACGCAAAGAAATGGGATACGGAAATACTAAGGAATGACGAGATACGTTTGAAGTTCTCTAACGCTATAGATACAGCAATAAGGAACAGCGCAGTAGGCAGTACAGTTGAAGAGGAATGGACATCTCTAAAAAGGGCCATCACAGAAGTTGGGAAGGAAAACATAGGTACAAAGAAGGTAGCTGCGAAGAAACCATGGGTAACAGAAGAAATACTTCAGTTGATTGATGAAAGGAGGAAGTACAAACATTTTCTCGGAAAATCAGGAATACAGAAATACAAGTCGCTGAGGAATGAAATAAATAGGAAGTGCAGGGAAGCTAAGACGAAATGGCTGCAGGAAAAATGTGAAGACATCGAAAAAGATATGATTGTCGGAAGGACAGACTCAGCATACAGGAAAGTCGAAACAACCTTTGGTGACATTAAAAGCAACGGTGGTAACATTAAGAGTGCAACGGGAATTCCACTGTTAAATGCGGAGGAGAGAGAGCAGATAGGTGGAAAGAATACATTGAAAGCCTCTATGAGGGTGAAGATTTGTCTGATGTGATAGAAGAAGAAACAGGAGTCGATTTTGAAGAGATAGGGGATCCAGTATTAGAATCGGAATTTAAAAGAGCTTTGGAGGACTTACGGTCAAATAAGGCAGAAGGGATAGATAACATTACATCAGAATTTCTAAAATCATTGGGGGAAGTGGCAACAAAACGACTATTCACGTTGGTGTGTAGAATATATGAGTCTGGCGACATACCATCTGACTTTCGGAAAAGCATCATCCACACAATTCCGAAGACGGCAAGAGCTCACAAGTGCGAGAGTTATCGCACAATCAGCTTAACAGCTCATGCATCGAAGCTGCTTACAAGAACAATATACAGAAGAATGGAAAAGAAAATTGAGAATGCGCTAGGTGACGATCAGTTTGGCTAAATCCGAGAAAGACGAAGGTAATGAGAAGTAGTAGAAATGAGAACAGCGAGAAACTTAACATCAGGATTGATGGTCATGAAGTCAATGAAGTTAAGGAATTCTGCTACCTAGGGAGTAAAATAACCAATGACGGACGGAGCAAGGAGGACATCATAAGCAGACTCGCTATGGCAAAAAAGGTATTTCTGGCCAAGAGAAGTCTACTAATATCAAATACCGGCCTTAATTTGAGGAAGAAATTTCTGAGGATGCACGTCTGGAGTACAGCATTGTATGGAAGTGAAACATGGACTGTGGGAAAACCGGAACAGAAGAGAATCGAAGCATTTGAGATGTGGTACTATAGACGAATTTTGAAAATTAGGTGGACTGATAAGATAAGGAATGAGGAGGTTGTACGCAGAATCGGAGAGGAAAGGAATATGTGGAAAACACTGATAAGGAGAAGGGACAGGATGATAGGACATCTGCTAAGACATGAGGGAATGACTTCCATGGTACTAGAGGGAGCTGTAGAGGGCAAAAACTGTATAGGAAGACAGAAACTGGAATACGTCAAGCAAATAATTGAGGACGTAGGTTGCAAGTGCTACTCTGAGATGAAGAGGTTAGCACAGAAAAGGAATTCGTGGCGGGCCGCATCAAACCAGTCATTAGACTGATGACCAAAAAAAAAAAAAATTTCGGCATTTCGTCTCCAACAAAGAAATAAACCAGCAGTAGCTGCTCATATCTTCGAAACTGTACACACTTTTTACAGTTTTGAAAACGACTTAAAGACGTTAAAAACAAAGCTGAAAAATGTATGTCCTACAATATTTAGAAATTTTCATTCTCAGTATTACGCAACAAAATTACACACGTAGCGTAACCGAAAGATAACGAGTACACCGGAGTTCTCAATATTTTGAAAAAACTTCGCCTTAAAGTATCGCACTCACTGTAAGCTCTTGTTTCATAAGATCTTCATGTCTTCCTTCAAGACTCAACTCGTCACAAACAATTTGTACAACTACTCCGTACTTTTTATATTACGCCTTATTTCTCGTAGGAGTAAGAAAGTATAGTCCTTAACAACAGTCTAGTTTCTTACCAATGTATCCTATCTATAAGCAGAACTACCGTAAGCGAATGTACTCGAATTTGCCCATACATAATTTTTATTTTCAGCGATTTCATAATTATGCTAGTTGGCGACAAATGTAATGGAAGCTAAAATAACTTAAAGGAATTTCGTCATGGACAAACAGTGAAACATATTCTCGAAATATGAAGGTATCTTATAGCGCTGTAATTTGTTTCTACTAACGATCATAATTTTTACGTTTATATAACAATGTCTCCTTGGGTACGATTGCTACACTAGTTAATGACGGAAAGCCGGATGGGAATCTTGGAAACACTAACGACGGATCTTTCCCTAGAAAATACGTGTCGGAAATCAAAATCAGAAAACTCGAAATACATAAACTAGTCTCTCTTATCTTGTTTTTAGGTTTTAAGAGCGAGACTTACGTTGGAGGTAGTAGATTTGTTGATGAATGTATCTCTCGAACATCGAGTGTTCAAATTGTTGCAGCAGTGTTTCGCGGGATAAAACAGTGTTTCTTCCATGTTTATTTAAGTTGCTAGTGCACCTCTGACAAATCTCTGTGTACAGCGTAGTGCCGTCGTACCACCCTAACAGCTCGTTTAATCATTAGGTATTTCCATCAGGTTCATTAGGACCTGTTATTATCCCTCAGGCAGCCTGACAACCTGTTTGTTTACGTAAAGAACCTACTCCGTCTCATTTGGATCCACACGACTGTCATGCCGTTTCCCTCTAACATTTACTCTGCAGTACGGCTTACAGCGTTCTATGAATAAAAAGTTATTCTAATGTATTAGGTATTGGAAACTACAATTTGTCTGATCGCAGCTCGTTTGCTAGCTCGTAGCATGGTACATTGTTAAATGCCTTTCAAATATCTAGGAAGAAGTATGGACCAAATCACTTCCACATCCAAGCTGGAACTTATAATCGGTAGCCTTCTACGAAAAAGCGAGCTGTGTTTCACATGGGTGGCGTTTTCTGAAACTGTTGGGTCTATGAGACACTTTTCAGATCTTCAAAGAATGTCATAATGAAAGACCTTGGGGTACGTGGTACGATACTTGAAGAAACGGTCTGAAATTAATTTTGGAACTGTATGCAGCCGCCTACGCTACTGGCCTTTAAAATTGCTACACCACGAAGATGACGTGCTACAGACGCGAAATTTAACCGACAGGAAGAAGATGCTGTGATATGCAATTGATTAGCTTATGAGGGCATTCACACAAGGTTGGCGCCGGTGGAGACACCTACAACATGCTGACATGAGGAGAATTTCCAACCGATTTCTCATACACAAACAGTAGTTGACTGGCGTTGCCTGGTGAAACGTTGTTGTGATGCCTCGTGTAAGGAGAAGAAATGCGTACCATCACGTTTCCGACTATGATAAATGTCGGATTGCAGCATATCGCGATTGCGGTTTATCGTATCGCGACATTGCTGCTAGTCTGAGTCGAGGTCCAATGACTGTTAGCAGAATATAGAATCCGTGGGCTCAATGGGGTAATACGGAACGCCGTGTTGGAATTCGACGGCCTCGTATCAGTAGCAGTCGAGATGACAGGAATCTTATCCGCACGGCTGTAACGGATCGTGCAGCCACGTCTCGATCCATCTGTCAACAGATGGGGACGTTTGCAAGGTAGCAACCATCTGCACGAACAGTTCGATGACGTTTGCAGCAGCATGGACTATGAGCTCGGAGACCATGGCTGCGGTCACCCTCGACGCTGCATTACAGAAAGGAGCGCCTGCGACGGTGTACTCAACGACGAATCTGTGTGCACGAATGACAAAACGTCATTTTTTCGGATGAATCCAGGTTCTGTTTACAGTGTTTCGTGACATCGCAGTGATCGCACATTGGAAGCGTGTATTCATCGCCATACTGGCGTATCACCCGGCGTGATGGTATGGGGTGCCACTGGTTACACGTCTCGGTCACCTCTTGTTCGCATTGACGGCTCTTTGAACAGTGGACGTTACATTTCAGATGTGTTACGACCCGTGGCTCTACCCTTCATTAGATCCCTGCGAAACCCTACATTTCAGCAGGATAATGCACGACCGCATGTTGCAGGTTCTGTAAGGGGCCTTTGCGGATACAGAAAATGTTCCACTGCTGCCCTGGCCAGATCATTCTCCAGATCTCTCACCAATTGAAAGCGTCTGGTCAATGGTGGCCGAGCATCTGACTCGTCACAATACGCCAGTCACTACTCTTGATGAACTGTGGTATCGTGTTGAAGCTGCATGGGCAGCTGTACCTGTACAAGCGATCCAAGCTCTGTTTGACTCAATACCCAGGCGTATCGTGGCTGTTATTACGGCCAGAGGTGGTTTGTCAGGGTACTGAATTCTCAAGATCTATGCACCCAAATTGCGTGAAAATGTAATCACATGTCAGTTATAGTATAATATATTTGTGGAATGATTACACGTTCATCATCTGCATTTCTTCTTGGTGTAGTAATTTTGATGGTCGGTAGTGTATTACCATCTCTATAATCGAGAGTAATTTGCATTCTTTTCCAGTCACAGACGACTATTAAAAGGATTCTCGAAAAATATTTATCACAAAATGTACTAGTTCTTCAGAATTTTAAATATAAATAGGTAATGGCAATCCCACCGTTGGTTGGTTGCGTGTTAGCTATCAAAGTAGACGTGAAATATTTCATTTACAATATACAGATTGTGATTACATAATCGAATATTATATAGTAATCAGACACGTCTGTATATTTCCAAATCACGGCGTGCTTTTGTTTTGCCAAATTTCTTTGTGACGTCCATGATTCACTCCTTCTTCAAAATACACACCGCGTAAGTTATAGAACGTGGAGCCCCTCCACAGTCTGTACTATCAGCAGTACTCCCTGAACAAGATGACGAATCAATAGACTTTGCTGTTAGCCCTTGTATTTACTCGAATACACATTTATGATAAATTTATAGTCCACATTACTAACAAAATTTGTTTTGATCTCTAAAACAGGGGTCATAATTATGAATGACAAAGAAAATGAAATTATCTGTAGAAAATGGTGTTAAAATACTCTATGTTCGTAATAGAGAAGAAAAAATAAAAAATATTATCTAGAGACGTTCTACAAACTTTCTTCTACTGTTGAAACAAAGTATAACATATAAATTATGGTTCATATTGTAGGTTCTCCAGGTGCTTGGACCTCAGTAGAAAAATCGAGCCTGTATTACGTGAAGTAGCATACAAAATTCTGACTACCAACCTAACAGCCTGTATCTCCATCTTTCGCGGGTATAAAAGCGGCGACGCGTCCTTGCATGGAATCAATGAGGCCTTGGTAGGTCGTTGTATGTTTGTCAACACATAAGCAAGCAGAAATCACGTTATTCCCGTAAATTCCATAGAGTGTTGAGAGGGGTGGGGGGGGGGGGAGGGGGAGGGGGTGGGGGAAGGACTATGAGCTCCGTCGCCACTTTCAGTCACATCTCAGTGCGTTCGATCGGTTCAGATCTGGCTGGTTGGGTGGCCACCACATCAATTGGAACTCACCACTGTGTTCCTCGAACCAATTCATCACACTGATGACTCATTATCTTGTTGAAAAATGCCACTACCGTCGGGAAACATCATCGTCATGAAACGGTGTACGTGGTCTGCATCCAGTGTACGATACTTGCACGAGCTCCGCTGGACCCGTGGATACGTACGTGAATGATCTCCGGAGCATAATGGATACAGCTTGTCCCTGTCCCGCAATACAGATGTCAAGGAGCTGTTCCCCTGAAAGATGACGGATTGGCGCCCTCCCATTGGCATGATGAAGAAGATATCGGGATTCATCAGACCTTGCAACGCTCTGTTACTGAGCCAACGTTCAGTGATGATTGTCACATGCCCATTTCAGTCGTAGTTGCTGAAGTCGTGGTGTTAATACTGGCATACGCAAAGCTCGTCGGCTGCGTAGGCCCATCGCTAGATGTGTGTCCGCCTAACATGTGTTCAGACACGGTTATGGTCTGCCCATCATTACAGTCTAATCTTCTTAGTTCCGTTAAAGTTCGCCACCTGCCCTGTTTTACCAGTCTCCGACTGCTATGTCCAAGGCGGCCGCCCAATCCCATGACGTCTGGACATGGTTTCACCACATGTTCAAGACGCTCACCACAGCACTCGTCGAACACCCGACAAATGGTGCAGTTTCCAAAACGCTCTTGCCGAGCCTCGGTGAAACTCAAATCTCACGCATTCCTCGTTCTACATGAGGACAGCACTCTAACTGCACCGTGCGTGTGTCTGACTAGCAGTCATTCTTCGCCAGATGACGCTGCTATCGCCTGGACGGGCTTATAGCGATGGTAGGTCGGTGGTCATAATATTCCGGCTGAACAGCGTACATCATGAGTGAGTCTGTGTGTTTTTAATACTACTGTCAATGAAATGGTACTAATTATTACATCTTTTACGAACTTACGTAGGGAAAATCCCTTGCATTATTTGTGTTGCTATATCTTGACACAGTTGTATGTGATGTATGTGTATTGTAACTTTGTATGTTTCGGTGAATGACGTTTTCTGTAACCAGTACCTTAGGCAGGTGGGGAGCATCAGAACTTAAAACTTCGAGGCTCATCTTCCTATATCGCGTATTCCTTAAATATAAGGATTGGCTCGTTGCTCATACTAGTCATTCTCCCTTATATTGTTTAGTCATCATATTTAAAGTGCAGTCTAGATACACAAGTCAATCTCCTGCTACGTCTGATTTTCTTATAATTGCCTCATTTGTCCGTTTTAGGTGGCAAACTCCTTATGTTATTTGTCTAATGTATTATAATCACTAAGATGTGTCATTGTAAATGTGTAAGTAGGCTGTTTAGGTTCTTATATTGGTAACGCCGCCGCCACATAGCGCTCTCTGTATGAAAATCACTGGCTGTGCTGTGTGCAGTCTGTGGCTAGTTTGCATTGTTGTCTGCCATTGTAGTGTTGGGCAGCGGCAGCTGGATGTTAACAGCGCGTAGCGTTGCGCAGTTGGAGGTGAGCCGCCAGCAGTGGTGGATGTGGGGAGAGAGATGGCGGAGTTTTGTAATTTGTCATGAACTGCTAGTAAGGTAAATACATTGTTTGTTCTCTATTTAAATCTTTCATTTGCTAACTATGCCTATCAGTAGTTAGTGCCTTCCATAGTTTGAATCTTTTATTTAGCTGGCAGTAGTGGCGCTCGCTGTATTGCAGTAGTTCGAGTAATGAAGATTTTTGTGAGGTAAGTGATTTGTGAAAGGTATAGTTTAATGTTACTCAGGGCCATTCTTTTGCAGGGATCTTTGATAGTCAGATTGCGTTGCGCTAAAAATATTGTGTGTCAGTATAAGCACAGTCATGTATAATTGTTCAAAGGGGACGTTTCATATGTCGACCCTTAGGCTAGGATACCTCACTGGAATCTTCTGATTTTTTCTTGTAGTTTGTGTAGTTAGTGTAGCTATTGTTTACTGCTAGAGCGTAATTGTAGAGAGATTCTCCTTTGTAGTTGCAGTCTTTCATTGTTGGACAGTTGAATTAGAAGCTTTAGCTATCGTTTGGGCATTTAACAAATTCCGTTTCTTTCTTTCTGGTAAGCACGTAAAAGTATACAGTGATCATCGTGCATTACAATTTCTTATGTCTTCAAAATTAAATCATGACAGGTCGAAACCATCTACTATCTCACATCGTGCTCCGCTGTTTCCTGTCATTCCTTCTAAATTAAAAGAATTTGCTGCTGTTGATCTCTTGGGACCGCTTTTCAGAACATCTAATGGATTTGTGTACGTTCTAGTCGCTGTTGAACTTACTTCAAAATTTGTTTCTTTCACACCGTTACATAAAGCCACTGGGCGGTCTGTATCCAACGCCTTTGTTAAAAATTTCTTACGTGAAATTGGACAAGTTAGTAAAGTCATTTCAGATAACGGACCGCAATTCAGATCTGCTGTTTGGTCACGCATGCTTCGCAACCATAAAACCAAACCTGTTTTTATTTCATTGTACTCACCACATTGTAACCCCTCCGAACGGATTATGAAAGAAATCAAGAAGCTTTGCAGACTTTATTGTCACAGAAAGCATCAGCATTGGGACAGATAATTACACTTATTTCAAAACGTGCTGAATGAAATGCCTCATGATTCCACAGCTTTACCACCTACTCTTGTACTGAAGAATGAAGAACCACCGAACAGAATCAGAGAGCTTGTACCTTTCCCGAATACACGTAAACTTCGACACAAAGACATAATTGATTAGGCTCTTAAAAATATAAAATCTGCAGCAGACAAAATGGCTCTGAGTACTATGGGACTTAACAGCTGTGGTCATCAGTCCCCTAGAACTTAGAACTACTTAAACCTAACTAACCTAAGGACATCACACACATCCATGCCCGAGGCAGGATTCGAACCTGCGACCGTAGCAGTCGCGCGGTTCCGGACTGCGCGCCTAGAACCGCGAGAGCAGACAAAAGGAGAAAACTACACGGTAAAGCAAAAAAAAAAAAAAAATTGTATATTGGTCAGAAAGTTCTCATTAAAGCTCATTCATCGTCACATAAGAAGAAACACTTAAGTCACAAATTATTTCTAGTTTACAATGGACCATACAGAATCCGACGTATACCACATGATAATTGCGTTGAAGTTGAAACTCTGCGTACTAGGAAGAGTAAAGGTTTACACCACATTTCACATATAAAACCATTTATTGAGAGATAATCTGCTTTTTAACTTAGTCTTTGGTATAAAACTTTGCACTTCACATTTCTAGTATGCTTTGTCAGACTTAAGAAACTGTTAACATGCAACAATGTTTGAAGTTAAATATCCAATCTAGAACCTAGGGAACATTTTTAAACAGAAATTACGAATGCATTGTTATAGTGAACAGATGTCACAGTGTTATTGTGTGTGTACATTCTTGCTTGTTAGTTGCACGATTACGTAACGACTATAAGGCTCACATACTTAGAACATTTACCAGTACTGTTAATGACATTTTAATGCAACATTTTGGATTACTTGAAATTTGGTGTATCATGAGGTAAGTACATTGGCTTCTGCAGAACTTAGCTTTCGGAGGACGATAACTACGAAACTTCCACAGAGATTATGTTGCAACAAGACGCACATTTAGCGCTACAGGACACGTATTTGAGTGATTAATTTTGCACTTAAATCATTTATTTTTAAAAATATTTAAAGTACAATGATACAAAGGTTTCCGTGATACATTTCATTCCACTGCTGTAATCTGTAACACCTGAGGGTATAATTACATTAATCCGCAGGGGGGTACACGCCTACTTTGTGTACCATGTGTTTGGCAAGCACAAGGAGCCCTAGCTAATATGGTATTTGCTTCCACAACTTTACACATCGGTACCATATTTCTCTAACACAGAATTACACTGTTATCTGATCATTTAACAGAGAAAGAAACTTTTTTTTACTACATCAGTGACAGATGTTTACGTAATTACACAGTTGGATAACTTCACACTTATGAAACTGTATTTTGTCTGTACTTTGTAAACTGTTCATATCTTTTTGGAACCATTGTGACATTATGAGAGCTTTGAATGATATATTTGGTATGGGATCAAGATTTTTAAAGTACGTTTAAGGCAGATGACACTTTTGACATGAGCAGAGAATTTTTCTCAGGCTTTGAAATTATTAGAGGAAGCTACGACGATTTTGAGAGTTGACTGAGGTGTTATGATGTTATTATTACGATGACTATGTGTATTATGCTGTTGCAGTATGTTTAAGATCAGTAAGCTGATGCTATATGAGTTATTTGATTATGCTACATATCTGTAATGATGAAATATTGAAGAAGTGTCGACAAATAAGGTAAGGAATAATGAGTAGTGGTTAGGGACTCTGGTTTGTGAAAAAGGTTGTTGGAAACCAAGAACCGTACTTTAAGAGTTATGAAATGTGTGTATATGCGTGAATGTATCACAATGCTGGCGAAAATTTTTTGGACTCTGTTACATTTACAGGATTTTGTTTCTAAAGATTTGTAACGCAAATTCTTGACCTGTGAAATATTTTTATATGAGACTGCCACTGTAGCGGAAACTGGTGTCGTAAATATTTCGGTAAGAAAGTTAAGTGACCACCAGCACCTAATGCGTCATGGGCACCCAGCTGGGCGACAGTCGACTTAAAAAAAAGCCATTAGCGTGTGCCTTCCAGAGGCACAGGTGGAAAAAAAAGGGAGGCCATTATCATCGCTATTGATGTTCCTTTGTAGAAAGCATCGGAAAAACGACACGGTCGAACTTGATAACATATGATTACACTGTGGAGCTCTTAATTTATGATATTTACTTAATTGCCTAATGAAATGATGAGAAACATTTTACATCCATTGTCTTTCTAGTTGAGAGATACCTCATTTTGTTTAATATCTAGTTTCTAGCTGCACTGCAGCATTGGTTAAAATAAAATTTAATGTATGTACTAATATAGTTATTTTATGCCTACAGATCCAGTTAATAAGAAATTTATGATCTACTTCCAAGAAAACGAGGGCACATAAATAGACATTTCCCTTCACAGGAATTGCATAAATAATTTCTTTACGATTTGGTAACTTATCTGCTAGTGTAAGTTCTCATGATGCATCACTCTAGTGTTAAGATGTGACATAGATATTAGACATGGCCATTTTTAATGTACTATTTTTTCTGCTTGAGCTTTGTCATGTTTAGGTATAAGTTATTTCATTTTCTGGTGCTGTTTTCCAGGCATAGTGTTACTGAATTTGACTTTGTATTACGCTGTTAAGCCAGTTTACTACGCATTTATTTTTCTTGTTTGCTGCACAGTGCCCTATATTAGTTGTAATATTGCAATTGCTTTGCCAGTTTGAACTTTTTGTCATTGATGTTTGTGTTAATTGTTTTGTGCTGCTGCATTGCCTCGTTCCTTAGTTTAGTATCTGAGCTCAGTAGATTTAAGTTAGCTTAACAGGGGTAGACTATATAAAAGAATGAGTTGCGATGAAATGCATTGAGAAGTCATACGAAAAACGTACAGAAAGCAGGTATAGATAGGACTTTTTGGAAATAATGAAGAACTTAGGGAGATCTCCGAGAAGTAATGAAAGTTTTGTTTGCAAAATACTGCAGTAAAACAAACCCTGTCCTTTCCTTTTGTGTCATCCCTCTATATGTTTGTGTACCCTTGTGTATTTGTGTTTTTCCTGTCTTTATGTGTTTAGCTAATAAGAGTTATGTTGTAGAATTTTTCAAATACTATGTTATTTTCTTCATAAAGGCGTTTAGACATTATCTATTCTGTTTTGTTTTAATGCTCATGTGTGAAGTTGATGTTTCAAAAGTTATTCTGATCTTTATGTACGTACTTATGTCATAATTCTTGTAACACTGATATGCATCTTTATTTCTATTCTTTTGTAAAGCCTGTTTTACTACAAATGTTATCTGCACTATTATTTTCTTTAATGATGTATTTTGTACCTTTGTTATTGTATTCTTATGTTATAAAATTGTAATGGACACCAGTTCATCAGATTTAGTAACTTGTAAGTTACATTTCACTGCACACGCTTCTGTTGGTCGTAGTATATGGACAATATGTGAGAAGTAGGAACTGTTAGTGTTTGCACGTGTGTTAATAATTCAGCAAGGGACTGGATAACAGCATTGCTGGTTCTAAGAACATTTCAAACAAATTTTTTGTGAGTGGACATGTGGTGGTTTATGGACTTGCTATATTCTCCGCAACACTCTTCAATGGTGATTGTGCACCTGCACAGTCGCAACAGATGGCTCCTGGCCGTCTCTACAAGGACTGCAGTGGGTCTGCACCTTTGATGACCCACCAGTACCATTATTTCTACAAGGACTGCAGTGGGTCGGCATCTTTGATGACCCACCAGTACCATAATTTCTACAAGGACTGCAGTGGGTCTACACCTCTGGTGGCCCACCAATACCGTAATCTCTACCAGATCTACAGTGGGTCTACTCTGTGATGACCTACCTACCAGTATTCTTCAAAACTTCGAATGAGTCTGCTGTGGGTTTGCTCTGTTGTGGCCCATTGTCTGTCAGCATGTCAAGAGTCAGCACTGTCTTTCCATTGGAAGGACAACACTACTTCTTCAAGACTGCATGGAAATCCACTACTTCCGTGTGTATTGTCTTTTACTGCTCAGACTTTGAGAAAAGAAACGGCAGTTTCACTGTGATGAATGATCAGGACTGTCTTTATGGACTGTGAGAAAATTTTAGCTTTTGACCAACATTGTATCAATAAGTGTGTGCATTTGATTTCTTTGTTTTTGTATTTATGAAAAGTTTTTCAAATCTGTATTGGCCAATGCCCAAAACAATTGGAAAATTTTTTGTGGGGAGCATGGGGGCTATGTAAGTAGGCTGTTTAGGTTCTTATATTGGTAACGCCGCCGCCACATAGCGCTCTCTGTATGAAAATCACTGGCTGTGCTGTGTGCAGTCTGTGGCTAGTTTGCATTGTTGTCTGCCATTGTAGTGTTGGGCAGCGGCAGCTGGATGTTAACAGCGCGTAGCGTTGCGCAGTTGGAGGTGAGCCGCCAGCAGTGGTGGATGTGGGGAGAGAGATGGCGGAGTTTTGTAATTTGTCATGAACTGCTAGTAAGGTAAATACATTGTTTGTTCTCTATTTAAATCTTTCATTTGCTAACTATGCCTATCAGTAGTTAGTGCCTTCCGTAGTTTGAATCTTTTATTTAGCTGGCAGTAGTGGCGCTCGCTGTATTGCAGTAGTTCGAGTAATGAAGATTTTTGTGAGGTAAGTGATTTGTGAAAGGTATAGTTTAATGTTACTCAGGGCCATTCTTTTGCAGGGATCTTTGATAGTCAGATTGCGTTGCGCTAAAAATATTGTGTGTCAGTATAAGCACAGTCATGTATAATTGTTCAAAGGGGACGTTTCATATGTCGACCCTTAGGCTAGGATACCTCACTGGAATCTTCTGATTTTTTCTTGTAGTTTGTGTAGTTAGTGTAGCTATTGTTTATTGCTAGAGCGTAATTGTAGAGAGATTCTCCTTTGTAGTTGCAGTCTTTCATTGTTGGACAGTTGAATTAGAAGCTTTAGCTATCGTTTGGGCATTTAACAAATTCCGTTTCTTTCTTTCTGGTAAGCACGTAAAAGTATACAGTGATCATCGTGCATTACAATTTCTTATGTCTTCAAAATTAAATCATGACAGGTCGAAACCATCTACTATCTCACATCGTGCTCCGCTGTTTCCTGTCATTCCTTCTAAATTAAAAGAATTTGCTGCTGTTGATCTCTTGGGACCGCTTTTCAGAACATCTAATGGATTTGTGTACGTTCTAGTCGCTGTTGAACTTACTTCAAAATTTGTTTCTTTCACACCGTTACATAAAGCCACTGGGCGGTCTGTATCCAACGCCTTTGTTAAAAATTTCTTACGTGAAATTGGACATGTTAGTAAAGTCATTTCAGATAACGGACCGCAATTCAGATCTGCTGTTTGGTCACGCATGCTTCGCAACCATAAAACCAAACCTGTTTTTATTTCATTGTACTCACCACATTGTAACCCCTCCGAACGGATTATGAAAGAAATCAAGAAGCTTTGCAGACTTTATTGTCACAGAAAGCATCAGCATTGGGACAGATAATTACACTTATTTCAAAACGTGCTGAATGAAATGCCTCATGATTCCACTGCTTTACCACCTACTCTTGTACTGAAGAATGAAGAACCACCGAACAGAATCAGAGAGCTTGTACCTTTCCCGAATACATGTAAACTTCGACACAAAGACATAATTGATTAGGCTCTTAAAAATATAAAATCTGCAGCAGACAAAATGGCTCTGAGTACTATGGGACTTAACAGCTGTGGTCATCAGTCCCCTAGAACTTAGAACTACTTAAACCTAACTAACCTAAGGACATCACACACATCCATGCCCGAGGCAGGATTCGAACCTGCGACCGTAGCAGTCGCGCGGTTCCGGACTGCGCGCCTAGAACCGCGAGAGCAGACAAAAGGAGAAAACTACACGGTAAAGCAAAAAAAAAAAAAAAAATTGTATATTGGTCAGAAAGTTCTCATTAAAGCTCATTCATCGTCACATAAGACGAAACACTTAAGTCACAAATTATTTCTAGTTTACAATGGACCATACAGAATCCGACGTATACCACATGATAATTGCGTTGAAGTTGAAACTCTGCGTACTAGGCAGAGTAAAGGTTTACACCACATTTCACATATAAAACCATTTATTGAGAGATAATCTGCTTTTTAACTTAGTCTTTGGTATAAAACTTTGCACTTCACATTTCTAGTATGCTTTGTCAGACTTAAGAAACTGTTAACATGCAACAATGTTTGAAGTTAAATATCCAATCTAGAACCTAGGGAACATTTTTAAACAGAAATTACGAATGCATTGTTATAGTGAACAGATGTCACAGTGTTATTGTGTGTGTACATTCTTGCTTGTTAGTTGCACGATTACGTAACGACTATAAGGCTCACATACTTAGAACATTTACCAGTACTGTTAATGACATTTTAATGCAACATTTTGGATTACTTGAAATTTGGTGTATCATGAGGTAAGTACATTGGCTTCTGCAGAACTTAGCTTTCGGAGGACGATAACTACGAAACTTCCACAGAGATTATGTTGCAACAAGACGCACATTTAGCGCTACAGGACACGTATTTGAGTGATTAATTTTGCACTTAAATCATTTATTTTTAAAAATATTTAAAGTACAATGATACAAAGGTTTCCGTGATACATTTCATTCCACTGCTGTAATCTGTAACACCTGAGGGTATAATTACATTAATCCTCAGGGGGGTACACGCCTACTTTGTGTACCATGTGTTTGGCAAGCACAAGGAGCCCTAGCTAATATGGTATTTGCTTCCACAACTTTACACATCGGTACCATATTTCTCTAACACAGAATTACACTGTTATCTGATCATTTAACAGAGAAAGAAACTTTTTTTTACTACATCAGTGACAGATGTTTACGTAATTACACAGTTGGATAACTTCACACTTATGAAACTGTATTTTGTCTGTACTTTGTAAACTGTTCATATCTTTTTGGAACCATTGTGACATTATGAGAGCTTTGAATGATATATTTGGTATGGGATCAAGATTTTTAAAGTACGTTTAAGGCAGATGACACTTTTGACATGAGCAGAGAATTTTTCTCAGGCTTTGAAATTATTAGAGGAAGCTACGACGATTTTGAGAGTTGACTGAGGTGTTATGATGTTATTATTACGATGACTATGTGTATTATGCTGTTGCAGTATGTTTAAGATCAGTAAGCTGATGCTATATGAGTTATTTGATTATGCTACATATCTGTAATGATGAAATATTGAAGAAGTGTCGACAAATAAGGTAAGGAATAATGAGTAGTGGTTAGGGACTCTGGTTTGTGAAAAAGGTTGTTGGAAACCAAGAACCGTACTTTAAGAGTTATGAAATGTGTGTATATGCGTGAATGTATCACAATGCTGGCGAAAATTTTTTGGACTCTGTTACATTTACAGGATTTTGTTTCTAAAGATTTGTAACGCAAATTCTTGACCTGTGAAATATTTTTATATGAGACTGCCACTGTAGCGGAAACTGGTGTCGTAAATATTTCGGTAAGAAAGTTAAGTGACCACCAGCACCTAATGCGTCATGGGCACCCAGCTGGGCGACAGTCGACTTAAAAAAAAGCCATTAGCGTGTGCCTTCCAGAGGCACAGGTGGAAAAAAAAGGGAGGCCATTATCATCGCTATTGATGTTCCTTTGTAGAAAGCATCGGAAAAACGACACGGTCGAACTTGATAACATATGATTACACTGTGGAGCTCTTAATTTATGATATTTACTTAATTGCCTAATGAAATGATGAGAAACATTTTACATCCATTGTCTTTCTAGTTGAGAGATACCTCATTTTGTTTAATATCTAGTTTCTAGCTGCACTGCAGCATTGGTTAAAATAAAATTTAATGTATGTACTAATATAGTTATTTTATGCCTACAGATCCAGTTAATAAGAAATTTATGATCTACTTCCAAGAAAACGAGGGCACATAAATAGACATTTCCCTTCACAGGAATTGCATAAATAATTTCTTTACGATTTGGTAACTTATCTGCTAGTGTAAGTTCTCATGATGCATCACTCTAGTGTTAAGATGTGACATAGGTATTAGACATGGCCATTTTTAATGTACTATTTTTTCTGCTTGAGCTTTGTCATGTTTAGGTATAAGTTATTTCATTTTCTGGTGCTGTTTTCCAGGCATAGTGTTACTGAATTTGACTTTGTATTACGCTGTTAAGCCAGTTTACTACGCATTTATTTTTCTTGTTTGCTGCACAGTGCCCTATATTAGTTGTAATATTGCAATTGCTTTGCCAGTTTGAACTTTTTGTCATTGATGTTTGTGTTAATTGTTTTGTGCTGCTGCATTGCCTCGTTCCTTAGTTTAGTATCTGAGCTCAGTAGATTTAAGTTAGCTTAACAGGGGTAGACTATATAAGAGAATGAGTTGCGATGAAATGCATTGAGAAGTCATACGAAAAACGTACAGAAAGCAGGTATAGATAGGACTTCTTGGAAATAATGAAGAACTTATGGAGATCTCCGAGAAGTAATGAAAGTTTTGTTTGCAAAATACTGCAGTAAAACAAACCCTGTCCTTTCCTTTTGTGTCATCCCTCTATATGTTTGTGTACCCTTGTGTATTTGTGTTTTTCCTGTCTTTATGTGTTTAGCTAATAAGAGTTATGTTGTAGAATTTTTCAAATACTATGTTATTTTCTTCATAAAGGCGTTTAAACATTATCTATTCTGTTTTGTTTTAATGCTCATGTGTGAAGTTGATGTTTCAAAAGTTATTCTGATCTTTATGTATGTACTTATGTCATAATTCTTGTAACACTGATATGCATCTTTATTTCTATTCTTTTGTAAAGCCTGTTTTAATACAAATGTTATCTGCACTATTATTTTCTTTAATGATGTATTTTGTACCTTTGTTATTGTATTCTTATGTTATAAAATTGTAATGGACACCAGTTCATCAGATTTAGTAACTTGTAAGTTACATTTCACTGCACACGCTTCTGTTGGTCGTAGTATATGGACAATATGTGAGAAGTAGGAACTGTTAGTGTTTGCACGTGTGTTAATAATTCAGCAAGGGACTGGATAACAGCATTGCTGGTTCTAAGAACATTTCAAACAAATTTTTTGTGAGTGGACATGTGGTGGTTTATGGACTTGCTATATTCTCCGCAACACTCTTCAATGGTGATTGTGCACCTGCACAGTCGCAACAGATGGCTCCTGGCCGTCTCTACAAGGACTGCAGTGGGTCTGCACCTTTGATGACCCACCAGTACCATTATTTCTACAAGGACTGCAGTGGGTCGGCATCTTTGATGACCCACCAGTACCATAATTTCTACAAGGACTGCAGTGGGTCTACACCTCTGGTGGCCCACCAATACCGTAATCTCTACCAGATCTACAGTGGGTCTACTCTGTGATGACCTACCTACCAGTATTCTTCAAAACTTCGAATGAGTCTGCTGTGGGTTTGCTCTGTTGTGGCCCATTGTCTGTCAGCATGTCAAGAGTCAGCACTGTCTTTCCATTGGAAGGACAACACTACTTCTTCAAGACTGCATGGAAATCCACTACTTCCGTGTGTATTGTCTTTTACTGCTCAGACTTTGAGAAAAGAAACGGCAGTTTCACTGTGATGAATGATCAGGACTGTCTTTATGGACTGTGAGAAAATTTTAGCTTTTGACCAACATTGTATCAATAAGTGTGTGCATTTGATTTCTTTGTTTTTGTATTTATGAAAAGTTTTTCAAATCTGTATTGGCCAATGCCCAAAACAATTGGAAAATTTTTTGTGGGGAGCATGGGGGCTATGTAAGTAGGCTGTTTAGGTTCTTATATTGGTAACGCCGCCGCCACATAGCGCTCTCTGTATGAAAATCACTGGCTGTGCTGTGTGCAGTCTGTGGCTAGTTTGCATTGTTGTCTGCCATTGTAGTGTTGGGCAGCGGCAGCTGGATGTTAACAGCGCGTAGCGTTGCGCAGTTGGAGGTGAGCCGCCAGCAGTGGTGGATGTGGGGAGAGAGATGGCGGAGTTTTGTAATTTGTCATGAACTGCTAGTAAGGTAAATACATTGTTTGTTCTCTATTTAAATCTTTCATTTGCTAACTATGCCTATCAGTAGTTAGTGCCTTCCGTAGTTTGAATATTTTATTTAGCTGGCAGTAGTGGCGCTCGCTGTATTGCAGTAGTTCGAGTAATGAAGATTTTTGTGAGGTAAGTGATTTGTGAAAGGTATAGTTTAATGTTACTCAGGGCCATTCTTTTGCAGGGATCTTTGATAGTCAGATTGCGTTGCGCTAAAAATATTGTGTGTCAGTATAAGCACAGTCATGTATAATTGTTCAAAGGGGACGTTTCATATGTCGACCCTTAGGCTAGGATACCTCACTGGAATCTTCTGATTTTTTCTTGTAGTTTGTGTAGTTAGTGTAGCTATTGTTTATTGCTAGAGCGTAATTGTAGAGAGATTCTCCTTTGTAGTTGCAGTCTTTCATTGTTGGACAGTTGAATTAGAAGCTTTAGCTATCGTTTGGGCATTTAACAAATTCCGTTTCTTTCTTTCTGGTAAGCACGTAAAAGTATACAGTGATCATCGTGCATTACAATTTCTTATGTCTTCAAAATTAAATCATGACAGGTCGAAACCATCTACTATCTCACATCGTGCTCCGCTGTTTCCTGTCATTCCTTCTAAATTAAAAGAATTTGCTGCTGTTGATCTCTTGGGACCGCTTTTCAGAACATCTAATGGATTTTTGTACGTTCTAGTCGCTGTTGAACTTACTTCAAAATTTGTTTCTTTCACACCGTTACATAAAGCCACTGGGCGGTCTGTATCCAACGCCTTTGTTAAAAATTTCTTACGTGAAATTGGACAAGTTAGTAAAGTCATTTCAGATAACGGACCGCAATTCAGATCTGCTGTTTGGTCACGCATGCTTCGCAACCATAAAACCAAACCTGTTTTTATTTCATTGTACTCACCACATTGTAACCCCTCCGAACGGATTATGAAAGAAATCAAGAAGCTTTGCAGACTTTATTGTCACAGAAAGCATCAGCATTGGGACAGATAATTACACTTATTTCAAAACGTGCTGAATGAAATGCCTCATGATTCCACTGCTTTACCACCTACTCTTGTACTGAAGAATGAAGAACCACCGAACAGAATCAGAGAGCTTGTACCTTTCCCGAATACAAGTAAACTTCGACACAAAGACATAATTGATTAGGCTCTTAAAAATATAAAATCTGCAGCAGACAAAATGGCTCTGAGTACTATGGGACTTAACAGCTGTGGTCATCAGTCCCCTAGAACTTAGAACTACTTAAACCTAACTAACCTAAGGACATCACACACATCCATGCCCGAGGCAGGATTCGAACCTGCGACCGTAGCAGTCGCGCGGTTCCGGACTGCGCGCCTAGAACCGCGAGAGCAGACAAAAGGAGAAAACTACACGGTAAAGCAAAAAAAAAAAAAATTTGTATATTGGTCAGAAAGTTCTCATTAAAGCTCATTCATCGTCACATAAGAAGAAACACTTAAGTCACAAATTATTTCTAGTTTACAATGGACCATACAGAATCCGATGTATACCACATGATAATTGCATTGAAGTTGAAACTCTGCGTACTAGGAAGAGTAAAGGTTTACACCACATTTCACATATAAAACCATTTATTGAGAGATAATCTGCTTTTTAACTTAGTCTTTGGTAAAAACTTTGCACTTCACATTTCTAGTATGCTTTGTCAGACTTAAGAAACTGTTAACATGCAACAATGTTTGAAGTTAAATATCCAATCTAGAACCTAGGGAACATTTTTAAACAGAAATTACGAATGCATTGTTATAGTGAACAGATGTCACAGTGTTATTGTGTGTGTACATTCTTGCTTGTTAGTTGCACGATTACGTAACGACTATAAGGCTCACATACTTAGAACATTTACCAGTACTGTTAATGACATTTTAATGCAACATTTTGGATTACTTGAAATTTGGTGTATCATGAGGTAAGTACATTGGCTTCTGCAGAACTTAGCTTTCGGAGGACGATAACTACGAAACTTCCACAGAGATTATGTTGCAACAAGACGCACATTTAGCGCTACAGGACACGTATTTGAGTGATTAATTTTGCACTTAAATCATTTATTTTTAAAAATATTTAAAGTACAATGATACAAAGGTTTCCGTGATACATTTCATTCCACTGCTGTAATCTGTAACACCTGAGGGTATAATTACATTAATCCTCAGGGGGGTACACGCCTACTTTGTGTACCATGTGTTTGGCAAGCACAAGGAGCCCTAGCTAATATGGTATTTGCTTCCACAACTTTACACATCGGTACCATATTTCTCTAACACAGAATTACACTGTTATCTGATCATTTAACAGAGAAAGAAACTTTTTTTTACTACATCAGTGACAGATGTTTACGTAATTACACAGTTGGATAACTTCACACTTATGAAACTGTATTTTGTCTGTACTTTGTAAACTGTTCATATCTTTTTGGAACCATTGTGACATTATGAGAGCTTTGAATGATATATTTGGTATGGGATCAAGATTTTTAAAGTACGTTTAAGGCAGATGACACTTTTGACATGAGCAGAGAATTTTTCTCAGGCTTTGAAATTATTAGAGGAAGCTACGACGATTTTGAGAGTTGACTGAGGTGTTATGATGTTATTATTACGATGACTATGTGTATTATGCTGTTGCAGTATGTTTAAGATCAGTAAGCTGATGCTATATGAGTTATTTGATTATGCTACATATCTGTAATGATGAAATATTGAAGAAGTGTCGACAAATAAGGTAAGGAATAATGAGTAGTGGTTAGGGACTCTGGTTTGTGAAAAAGGTTGTTGGAAACCAAGAACCGTACTTTAAGAGTTATGAAATGTGTGTATATGCGTGAATGTATCACAATGCTGGCGAAAATTTTTTGGACTCTGTTACATTTACAGGATTTTGTTTCTAAAGATTTGTAACGCAAATTCTTGACCTGTGAAATATTTTTATATGAGACTGCCACTGTAGCGGAAACTGGTGTCGTAAATATTTCGGTAAGAAAGTTAAGTGACCACCAGCACCTAATGCGTCATGGGCACCCAGCTGGGCGACAGTCGACTTAAAAAAAAGCCATTAGCGTGTGCCTTCCAGAGGCACAGGTGGAAAAAAAAGGGAGGCCATTATCATCGCTATTGATGTTCCTTTGTAGAAAGCATCGGAAAAACGACACGGTCGAACTTGATAACATATGATTACACTGTGGAGCTCTTAATTTACGATATTTACTTAATTGCCTAATGAAATGATGAGAAACATTTTACATCCATTGTCTTTCTAGTTGAGAGATACCTCATTTTGTTTAATATCTAGTTTCTAGCTGCACTGCAGCATTGGTTAAAATAAAATTTAATGTATGTACTAATATAGTTATTTTATGCCTACAGATCCAGTTAATAAGAAATTTATGATCTACTTCCAAGAAAACGAGGGCACATAAATAGACATTTCCCTTCACAGGAATTGCATAAATAATTTCTTTACGATTTGGTAACTTATCTGCTAGTGTAAGTTCTCATGATGCATCACTCTAGTGTTAAGATGTGACATAGGTATTAGACATGGCCATTTTTAATGTACTATTTTTTCTGCTTGAGCTTTGTCATGTTTAGGTATAAGTTATTTCATTTTCTGGTGCTGTTTTCCAGGCATAGTGTTACTGAATTTGACTTTGTATTACGCTGTTAAGCCAGTTTACTACGCATTTATTTTTCTTGTTTGCTGCACAGTGCCCTATATTAGTTGTAATATTGCAATTGCTTTGCCAGTTTGAACTTTTTGTCATTGATGTTTGTGTTAATTGTTTTGTGCTGCTGCATTGCCTTGTTCCTTAGTTTAGTATCTGAGCTCAGTAGATTTAAGTTAGCTTAACAGGGGTAGACTATATAAGAGAATGAGTTGCGATGAAATGCATTGAGAAGTCATACGAAAAACGTACAGAAAGCAGGTATAGATAGGACTTTTTGGAAATAATGAAGAACTAAGGGAGATCTCCGAGAAGTAATGAAAGTTTTGTTTGCAAAATACTGCAGTAAAACAAACCCTGTCCTTTCCTTTTGTGTCATCCCTCTATATGTTTGTGTACCCTTGAGTATTTGTGTTTTTCCTGTCTTTATGTGTTTAGCTAATAAGAGTTATGTTGTAGAATTTTTCAAATACTATGTTATTTTCTTCATAAAGGCGTTTAGACATTATCTATTCTGTTTTGTTTTAATGCTCATGTGTGAAGTTGATGTTTCAAAAGTTATTCTGATCTTTATGTATGTACTTATGTCATAATTCTTGTAACACTGATATGCATCTTTATTTCTATTCTTTTGTAAAGCCTGTTTTACTACAAATGTTATCTGCACTATTATTTTCTTTAATGATGTATTTTGTACCTTTGTTATTGTATTCTTATGTTATAAAATTGTAATGGACACCAGTTCATCAGATTTAGTAACTTGTAAGTTACATTTCACTGCACACGTTTCTGTTGGTCATAGTATATGGACAATATGTGAGAAGTAGGGACTGTTAGTGTTTGCACGTGTGTTAATAATTCAGCAAGGGACTGGATAACAGCATTGCTGGTTCTAAGAACATTTCAAACAAATTTTTTGTGAGTGGACATGTGGTGGTTTATGGACTTGCTATATTCTCCGCAACACTCTTCAATGGTGATTGTGCACCTGCACAGTCGCAACAGATGGCTCCTGGCCGTCTCTACAAGGACTACAGTGGGTCTGCACCTTTGATGACCCACCAGTACCATTATTTCTACAAGGACTGCAGTGGGTCGGCATCTTTGATGACCCACCAGTACCATAATTTCTACAAGGACTGCAGTGGGTCTACACCTCTGGTGGCCCACCAATACCGTAATCTCTACCAGATCTACAGTGGGTCTACTCTGTGATGACCTACCTACCAGTATTCTTCAAAACTTCGAATGAGTCTGCTGTGGGTTTGCTCTGTTGTGGCCCATTGTCTGTCAGCATGTCAAGAGTCAGCACTGTCTTTCCATTGGAAGGACAACACTACTTCTTCAAGACTGCATGGAAATCCACTACTTCCGTGTGTATTGTCTTTTACTGCTCAGACTTTGAGAAAAGAAACGGCAGTTTCACTGTGATGAATGATCAGGACTGTCTTTATGGACTGTGAGAAAATTTTAGCTTTTGACCAACATTGTATCAATAAGTGTGTGCATTTGATTTCTTTGTTTTTGTATTTATGAAAAGTTTTTCAAATCTGTATTGGCCAATGCCCAAAACAATTGGAAAATTTTTTGTGGGGAGCATGGGGGCTATGTAAGTAGGCTGTTTAGGTTCTTATATTGGTAACGCCGCCGCCACATAGCGCTCTCTGTATGAAAATCACTGGCTGTGCTGTGTGCAGTCTGTGGCTAGTTTGCATTGTTGTCTGCCATTGTAGTGTTGGGCAGCGGCAGCTGGATGTTAACAGCGCGTAGCGTTGCGCAGTTGGAGGTGAGCCGCCAGCAGTGGTGGATGTGGGGAGAGAGATGGCGGAGTTTTGTAATTTGTCATGAACTGCTAGTAAGGTAAATACATTGTTTGTTCTCTATTTAAATCTTTCATTTGCTAACTATGCCTATCAGTAGTTAGTGCCTTCCGTAGTTTGAATCTTTTATTTAGCTGGCAGTAGTGGCGCTCGCTGTATTGCAGTAGTTCGAGTAATGAAGATTTTTGTGAGGTAAGTGATTTGTGAAAGGTATAGTTTAATGTTACTCAGGGCCATTCTTTTGCAGGGATCTTTGATAGTCAGATTGCGTTGCGCTAAAAATATTGTGTGTCAGTATAAGCACAGTCATGTATAATTGTTCAAAGGGGACGTTTCATATGTCGACCCTTAGCCTAGGATACCTCACTGGAATCTTCTGATTTTTTCTTGTAGTTTGTGTAGTTAGTGTAGCTATTGTTTATTGCTAGAGCGTAATTGTAGAGAGATTCTCCTTTGTAGTTGCAGTCTTTCATTGTTGGACAGTTGAATTAGAAGCTTTAGCTATCGTTTGGGCATTTAACAAATTCCGTTTCTTTCTTTCTGGTAAGCACGTAAAAGTATACAGTGATCATCGTGCATTACAATTTCTTATGTCTTCAAAATTAAATCATGACAGGTCGAAACCATCTACTATCTCACATCATGCTCCGCTGTTTCCTGTCATTCCTTCTAAATTAAAAGAATTTGCTGCTGTTGATCTCTTGGGACCGCTTTTCAGAACATCTAATGGATTTTTGTACGTTCTAGTCGCTGTTGAACTTACTTCAAAATTTGTTTCTTTCACACCGTTACATAAAGCCACTGGGCGGTCTGTATCCAACGCCTTTGTTAAAAATTTCTTACGTGAAATTGGACATGTTAGTAAAGTCATTTCAGATAACGGACCGCAATTCAGATCTGCTGTTTGGTCACGCATGCTTCGCAACCATAAAACCAAACCTGTTTTTATTTCATTGTACTCACCACATTGTAACCCCTCCGAACGGATTATGAAAGAAATCAAGAAGCTTTGCAGACTTTATTGTCACAGAAAGCATCAGCATTGGGACAGATAATTACACTTATTTCAAAACGTGCTGAATGAAATGCCTCATGATTCCACTGCTTTACCACCTACTCTTGTACTGAAGAATGAAGAACCACCGAACAGAATCAGAGAGCTTGTACCTTTCCCGAATACACGTAAACTTCGACACAAAGACATAATTGATTAGGCTCTTAAAAATATAAAATCTGCAGCAGACAAAATGGCTCTGAGTACTATGGGACTTAACAGCTGTGGTCATCAGTCCCCTAGAACTTAGAACTACTTAAACCTAACTAACCTAAGGACATCACACACATCCATGCCCGAGGCAGGATTCGAACCTGCGACCGTAGCAGTCGCGCGGTTCCGGACTGCGCGCCTAGAACCGCGAGAGCAGACAAAAGGAGAAAACTACACGGTAAAGCAAAAAGAAAAAAAATTTGTATATTGGTCAGAAAGTTCTCATTAAAGCTCATTCATCGTCACATAAGAAGAAACACTTAAGTCACAAATTATTTCTAGTTTACAATGGACCATACAGAATCCGACGTATACCACACGATAATTGCGTTGAAGTTGAAACTCTGCGTACTAGGAAGAGTAAAGGTTTACACCACATTTCACATATAAAACCATTTATTGAGAGATAATCTGCTTTTTAACTTAGTCTTTGGTATAAAACTTTGCACTTCACATTTCTAGTATGCTTTGTCAGACTTAAGAAACTGTTAACATGCAACAATGTTTGAAGTTAAATATCCAATCTAGAACCTAGGGAACATTTTTAAACAGAAATTACGAATGCATTGTTATAGAGAACACACGTCACAGTGTTATTGTGTGTGTACATTCTTGCTTGTTAGTTGCACGATTACGTAACGACTATAAGGCTCACATACTTAGAACATTTACCAGTACTGTTAATGACATTTTAATGCAACATTTTGGATTACTTGAAATTTGGTGTATCATGAGGTAAGTACATTGGCTTCTGCAGAACTTAGCTTTCGGAGGACGATAACTACGAAACTTCCACAGAGATTATGTTGCAACAAGACGCACATTTAGCGCTACAGGACACGTATTTGAGTGATTAATTTTGCACTTAAATCATTTATTTTTAAAAATATTTAAAGTACAATGATACAAAGGTTTCCGTGATACATTTCATTCCACTGCTGTAATCTGTAACACCTGAGGGTATAATTACATTAATCCTCAGGGGGGTACACGCCTACTTTGTGTACCATGTGTTTGGCAAGCACAAGGAGCCCTAGCTAATATGGTATTTGCTTCCACAACTTTACACATCGGTACCATATTTCTCTAACACAGAATTACACTGTTATCTGATCATTTAACAGAGAAAGAAACTTTTTTTTACTACATCAGTGACAGATGTTTACGTAATTACACAGTTGGATAACTTCACACTTATGATACTGTATTTTGTCTGTACTTTGTAAACTGTTCATATCTTTTTGGAACCATTGTGACATTATGAGAGCTTTGAATGATATATTTGGTATGGGATCAAGATTTTTAAAGTATGTTTAAGGCAGATGACACTTTTGACATGAGCAGAGAATTTTTCTCAGGCTTTGAAATTATTAGAGGAAGCTACGACGATTTTGAGAGTTGACTGAGGTGTTATGATGTTATTATTACGATGACTATGTGTATTATGCTGTTGCAGTATGTTTAAGATCAGTAAGCTGATGCTATATGAGTTATTTGATTATGCTACATATCTGTAATGATGAAATATTGAAGAAGTGTCGACAAATAAGGTAAGGAATAATGAGTAGTGGTTAGGGACTCTGGTTTGTGAAAAAGGTTGTTGGAAACCAAGAACCGTACTTTAAGAGTTATGAAATGTGTGTATATGCGTGAATGTATCACAATGCTGGCGAAAATTTTTTGGACTCTGTTACATTTACAGGATTTTGTTTCTAAAGATTTGTAACGCAAATTCTTGACCTGTGAAATATTTTTATATGAGACTGCCACTGTAGCGGAAACTGGTGTCGTAAATATTTCGGTAAGAAAGTTAAGTGACCACCAGCACCTAATGCGTCATGGGCACCCAGCTGGGCGACAGTCGACTTAAAAAAAAGCCATTAGCGTGTGCCTTCCAGAGGCACAGGTGGAAAAAAAAGGGAGGCCATTATCATCGCTATTGATGTTCCTTTGTAGAAAGCATCGGAAAAACGACACGGTCGAACTTGATAACATATGATTACACTGTGGAGCTCTTAATTTATGATATTTACTTAATTGCCTAATGAAATGATGAGAAACATTTTACATCCATTGTCTTTCTAGTTGAGAGATACCTCATTTTGTTTAATATCTAGTTTCTAGCTGCACTGCAGCATTGGTTAAAATAAAATTTAATGTATGTACTAATATAGTTATTTTATGCCTACAGATCCAGTTAATAAGAAATTTATGATCTACTTCCAAGAAAACGAGGGCACATAAATAGACATTTCCCTTCACAGGAATTGCATAAATAATTTCTTTACGATTTGGTAACTTATCTGCTAGTGTAAGTTCTCATGATGCATCACTCTAGTGTTAAGATGTGACATAGGTATTAGACATGGCCATTTTTAATGTACTATTTTTTCTGCTTGAGCTTTGTCATGTTTAGGTATAAGTTATTTCATTTTCTGGTGCTGTTTTCCAGGCATAGTGTTACTGAATTTGACTTTGTATTACGCTGTTAAGCCAGTTTACTACGCATTTATTTTTCTTGTTTGCTGCACAGTGCCCTATATTAGTTGTAATATTGCAATTGCTTTGCCAGTTTGAACTTTTTGTCATTGATGTTTGTGTTAATTGTTTTGTGCTGCTGCATTGCCTTGTTCCTTAGTTTAGTATCTGAGCTCAGTAGATTTAAGTTAGCTTAACAGGGGTAGACTATATAAGAGAATGAGTTGCGATGAAATGCATTGAGAAGTCATACGAAAAACATACAGAAAGCAGGTATAGATAGGACCTTTTGGAAATAATGAAGAACTAAGGGAGATCTCCGAGAAGTAATGAAAGTTTTGTTTGCAAAATACTGCAGTAAAACAAACCCTGTCCTTTCCTTTTGTGTCATCCCTCTATATGTTTGTGTACCCTTGTGTATTTGTGTTTTTCCTGTCTTTATGTGTTTAGCTAATAAGAGTTATGTTGTAGAATTTTTCAAATACTATGTTATTTTCTTCATAAAGGCGTTTAGACATTATCTATTCTGTTTTGTTTTAATGCTCATGTGTGAAGTTGATGTTTCAAAAGTTATTCTGATCTTTATGTATGTACTTATGTCATAATTCTTGTAACACTGATATGCATCTTTATTTCTATTCTTTTGTAAAGCCTGTTTTACTACAAATGTTATCTGCACTATTATTTTCTTTAATGATGTATTTTGTACCTTTGTTATTGTATTCTTATGTTATAAAATTGTAATGGACACCAGTTCATCAGATTTAGTAACTTGTAAGTTACATTTCACTGCACACGTTTCTGTTGGTCATAGTATATGGACAATATGTGAGAAGTAGGGACTGTTAGTGTTTGCACGTGTGTTAATAATTCAGCAAGGGACTGGATAACAGCATTGCTGGTTCTAAGAATATTTCAAACAAATTTTTTGTGAGTGGACATGTGGTGGTTTATGGACTTGCTATATTCTCCGCAACACTCTTCAATGGTGATTGTGCACCTGCACAGTCGCAACAGATGGCTCCTGGCCGTCTCTACAAGGACTACAGTGGGTCTGCACCTTTGATGACCCACCAGTACCATTATTTCTACAAGGACTGCAGTGGGTCGGCATCTTTGATGACCCACCAGTACCATAATTTCTACAAGGACTGCAGTGGGTCTACACCTCTGGTGGCCCACCAATACCGTAATCTCTACCAGATCTACAGTGGGTCTACTCTGTGATGACCTACCTACCAGTATTCTTCAAAACTTCGAATGAGTCTGCTGTGGGTTTGCTCTGTTGTGGCCCATTGTCTGTCAGCATGTCAAGAGTCAGCACTGTCTTTCCATTGGAAGGACAACACTACTTCTTCAAGACTGCATGGAAATCCACTACTTCCGTGTGTATTGTCTTTTACTGCTCAGACTTTGAGAAAAGAAACGGCAGTTTCACTGTGATGAATGATCAGGACTGTCTTTATGGACTGTGAGAAAATTTTAGCTTTTGACCAACATTGTATCAATAAGTGTGTGCATTTGATTTCTTTGTTTTTGTATTTATGAAAAGTTTTTCAAATCTGTATTGGCCAATGCCCAAAACAATTGGAAAATTTTTTGTGGGGAGCATGGGGGCTATGTAAGTAGGCTGTTTAGGTTCTTATATTGGTAACGCCGCCGCCACATAGCGCTCTCTGTATGAAAATCACTGGCTGTGCTGTGTGCAGTCTGTGGCTAGTTTGCATTGTTGTCTGCTATTGTAGTGTTGGGCAGCGGCAGCTGGATGTTAACAGCGCGTAGCGTTGCGCAGTTGGAGGTGAGCCGCCAGCAGTGGTGGATGTGGGGAGAGAGATGGCGGAGTTTTGTAATTTGTCATGAACTGCTAGTAAGGTAAATACATTGTTTGTTCTCTATTTAAATCTTTCATTTGCTAACTATGCCTATCAGTAGTTAGTGCCTTCCGTAGTTTGAATCTTTTATTTAGCTGGCAGTAGTGGCGCTCGCTGTATTGCAGTAGTTCGAGTAATGAAGATTTTTGTGAGGTAAGTGATTTGTGAAAGGTATAGTTTAATGTTACTCAGGGCCATTCTTTTGCAGGGATCTTTGATAGTCAGATTGCGTTGCGCTAAAAATATTGTGTGTCAGTATAAGCACAGTCATGTATAATTGTTCAAAGGGGACGTTTCAAATGTCACGGAAGTGGAAACATAAGTTAAATGTGACTGAAGTAAAGAAAGATAAATTTAAAAAATTGCCAGCCAGAATTGCGATTTCCTCGGTTTCTTATATAATTGCAAGCTGATGATATAACTTTTCCAGACTACCAACCATGGGCAACACTTTACCATTATTGACATTTGTAAAATTCGTGTGCACTAATCTTGTCATTGTTAATACTGCTTGGGAGCTACATATCATTCTAACATGTAATTGTTCCACGTTTCGTTATTGTGTTTCGCTTTCGTTCGGTAAGACATATGTTTTGTGACTTACTGAGTGTCAGTGCAACACCAACAGAAATATTTGCTTGAGAAATAAATAAAATAGATTTTATCAAAAAAGCTCCATGCTATCGTCAATGTTACTGTAAATAAATATTCCGCTAAAGTAATTTTCAGCTGAACGCATGAATCGAATGGTACGTTGTACATGTCCTCGGCACTGTACCACTTACCTAGGACACCAAGGCGGTAATTGAAAGTGACAATTACGACATCATTCTCAAGCAAGTACTCAGGTCCGTGGAGATCAGAGTTTCCACTGCCCACAGAATATCCTCCACCGTGAATCCACACCATAACAGGAACCAGTTGTTTATCGGCATTTGTAGGAATCTGAAAGAAAGCACCAGAATATAGTACCTTTTTTATATCAGACACAAGAATACTGAAACTGCGAATTATTCCCAAAGAACACGACCTATAAAAGTTTCTTGTTGTAGCGGACGCTATGTATTCCAAAATCATTCCCGTGAATAATACATTAATTTAAATTTTAATGAGTGAAATTGGCTGCAAATACAATTGCCTGAAAACAAGAAGATAGTCTACCACACAGGCATATAAAAAAGAAAATGTATACTGGCTTCACCTCGTAGCCTCATACCGAGCATCATGGCACCGTGTTAAGTCAATGGGCCCTCAATCGGAATGACAGCTGTTTGCCAAAATGATTTACGTTTTCTGACGTTTTCCTAATCGCTTAAGAGGAACTGTGTCCTTCCCTCCCGAATTAGCATGTGTGCTCTTACTCTGAGGACATCGTTAATCTGTAACAATCCTTTTTTCACAACTTCAGTCCTCTGTGATATCTTAGACTGTTGGAAATTTTACGAAAGGGAAGGAAAAAGCTGCCGGCCGATGTGGCCGTGCGGTTAAAGGCGCTACAGTCTGGAACCGCGTGACCGCTACGGTCGCAGGTTCGAATCCTACCTCGGGCATGGATGTGTGTGATGTCCTTAGGTTAGTTAGGTTTAATTAGTTCTAAGTTCTAGGCGACTGATGACCTCAGATGTTAAGTCGCATAGAGCTCTGAGCCATTTTAACCATTTTAAGGAGAAAGCTCGGCAGCTATACCCTCGTGACTTTAATAAAAATTTATGTGATATTACAATTAACTTTGAGTAATAATTACCGAACGCAACAGTTAGTTTGCGAAAGTTTATATTTTCCAAACGACACTCCGTGTTGTTAATAGTATTTTTAACATTTGGAGCAATTCTTCCCCAGTTACTAGATCACTGCACTTATGTTACGAATATGGATATGTGTTACTTTTCTCTTGCAAAATAATTTTAGTTTGTTCCTTAACGAAAAATATTCCATTTTATAGTTTTAGTTATCTCTAATGATCTATCAAGAAATATGGGTTAGTCTGCCAGATAAACTGCCATAATAATATACATACCGCTGAAGAGAGAGTGAGAGAGAGAGACGTTCTTCAGACTTTTAAAACAACAGTCAGTGGATGTCTCAGAACTGTTAAGATAAACAGAAACCACCAAGCAACAGCTACATGATTAAAATGACATTAAACAATTGAAGGACAACATAGCCCCAGGTGAAGATGATCTCATAGCAGAAACGTAGAAGCCAGTGGAGATAATTAAAGTGGTATTTCATTACTACATTTAGAATTCAAAATCTTATGGAAAACTGTTCTGTCATAAAATTAATTCTAAATTAGATAAACAAATTGAAGTGCATAGTCCTGGATTTAGTAGTGTCAGATTCCCTTCGGAGTAAATCCTAAACCTTAATTATCAAATAAAAGACAGTGCTAAATATCTGTTGATTTTTAAAAAGATTTGCGAATCGATAGACCGTCTCCATTTTTAAAGCTACGAAAGAACTTTTACAGAAACAGTAGCTAAATTTCTTGGGGCCACTTCTAGTCCCTTTCAGATTGTATCAGGCGTTGGACGAGAAGACGGTCTCCGAACCCTTTTTTCAATTGAATGTCTTAAGAGAATGGAAAACATGAAGAAAAATGAAAAAATAATACCAACGTAAAACTGGATGGATCGCAAGAAGCAATAAATGCTTTGGACTTCGCAACCGATCTCTTAATAATAGATGGAAACTTACAGAGTGCAAACAAAAGGCTAGAACTCTTGAAGAAGGCAGCTGAAACGGCAGGTATACAAATATCTTTCGAAAAGACTGACCATCTGACCAATGAAAGTAGCACCAAGAACTTTAAAAACGTTATATGGTAACAACAATGAAGTATAAAACTTTAAGTATGTAGGTAAAAACATAGGTAAAAAATGAGAAAAAACACTGTTAAAACCAGAAGTGAAAAAATGAAAAGAGCATACACGAACGTGAGAAATCGTTACAATAAATATGTTTTTCTAAATTTGTTAAATGTAACCACTGTAACATAATTGTAAAATCTGAAGTCGTCTATGGGTCGGAACCACTACTACCATCTAGATGCAAATGGCGTTAAAGATACTAAAAAGAAAATGAACAGTAAATAAAGGTTAGGTCCAATCAAGAACATAGAGGGCATTTGGGTTTTGACACCAAATATTGAAATGTACACATTCTGCTCCTGCTAAACTGCTGAGATCAAGAAATGGCTGTGTTAAATTCTTTGAACATCTATGGAGAAGGAAGGACGACAAATTAACAAAGAACATTTACATATGAAACTTCGTGGCAAATTAAACCTTTGTGGTGGGCGAGGAACAGTACTGTGGACGTTTGACTTTTGCTGGCGAATAGTCAGCCGACAGAACTAGACGGAAGTAAAGCTGTGATGAAGGGGCATGGGTCGTGCTCGAGTAGGTCACTTGGTAAAGCATTTGTCTGCGAAAGGCCAGGATCACAGGTTTGATCTGCCACCGTTTTAATCAACGAACACCCCGTGGCAGAGTGAAAATTTGTTCTAGAAAGAAACCTTTAGGTTGCGGTTAACTCATGTCTCCACAGTATCCAATCCCGTAAGACATCTACGAAGTTTAGAATTTAGGAGTTGATGTACGGGAAGAACTAAAAAGGCTTGAATGGATCGTAAGTCGAGCTTGGGTGGTTCAATTGGAACAACTATCCGCGAATGGTGAAGGTCCATCTTCGATTGCTGGCCTGGCACACAGATTTAATCTGCCACGAAATTATTTATCAACTCACACTCCCAAGCAGGACAGCAGACCAAAAAGGACAAAAGAAGACTTAGAAGAAATGAAGATTGGATAGGAAAACGTACTCAATAGAGGCACATTCAGACTGCGAGTCAAGAAATGTAAGGGTTTTGGAGAAGATAAAACTAACACAAAAACTGGCAAAGTCAAATGATCAGGAGAGAGTAAGCTAGTTGTGAGAAAATGTAAGATTTTAGGAGGAGGATAAAAGAAAAGGGAAATAAATAGCTACCTTGATATGGTTCATAGTTAGCCTGAAGCAAAATAAGGATGTGGTTGATCAAAGTCAAAGAGAGAAATTAGATAAATAAACTTACTGATTTGCAGTTTTCATGGGTGAATCACCAGTTGATAAAAAAATCCAAATAATCATGTGGTCCTTGCATCTTTTCGGATGTTCGTAAATAGAAAGGACGTTATTATTTCTTTCAGCTTGACATTTGTTTGTTTTGTGCAAATCTGACCTTTTGAAAGTTTTTTACCGTGAGGGACTGAATCAATAACAGCATATAATCACAATTGTTTATAGTTATTAACTCCGTCTATTTTCATAATTGTATACAATATCACATGGCTAAACGACATCACGAGCGGAGTACTCTCCAGTTCTCGCGCGCATTACGGTTGTTGTGTTGGTCGAAGATGTTACATTAGCTCTATGCCATAAAAAAAGAGAAATCGTCGAACTGAACAAAGTCTGCTACTACAGGATAAGTAGGTTATCTTTGCCTCCTCAGGTACAGAAATTCTAATTGTTAGTAGCGAACAAAGGAGTTTTCAGTTCGGACACTTTTGAAGGACCCGAGGCCTTGGATGGTCGCGCTGCCACTATTCCGCAGTAACTAGATGATATTCGCTACGCCCAGCTAAATCTGCGCGACAGAGGTGAATTAACTTCTCACTACTTTTACCATTACAGACCTCATCTCAGAAAAGTAATTTAAATCACGTTATGTTAACCGACTCATAAAATTAATAACTAGAGTCTTTTCTTAGGTGGTTCAAGTTCTCATCCATGTAGCCATCAGCTGTCTAGTTAATTATTTTGTTACCTTTCTTATTCATTATATAAATGCTTTGCACTGCATTGTTTCATTACTGGTGATTTCGTCACATTTAGTGAACTAGCGTTTCAACCAAACGACTGGACCTACTTACACTGTTGTCTTATGTGATTTCCAGTGCCATCAGTTGGCCGTAACACGACCATATACCTCGCAAATGATTAAAAGATTGTATCACTCAAATATTTGATGTACTCCAACATTTTTTAGAGTAATTTACACTGTAAATCTGATGTTTTACGAAGTAGTCCGTTTCACCGAGTTGTAGTTAATGAGGTCTAGTTTTTAGGGAAAGGGTTCTCTTTCATACTGCATACGAATTTCTAATTCCTTGAGGGAGTTTCATATGATTTCAGTTGATTAACGCTAAGAAAGTGAAATCTTTTCTTACTTGTTTAATAGGAAGGCTTCTCTGATTAAATCGTTACTTGTATTTTACGTCACTTAAATAATTTTTTAATGTATATACTTCATGAAACGAAAATAGACTTTATGAGTTTTGTTTCATCAAGAAATGACCTTTTTTCACAAATGATTTTACGCTGATGTGCAGTACATGCGATGTGTGATAAAAATGTGTCCACTGATCTAAGCGGAATTTGATTTTAGCCTGGACTGTAAAAACAAAACCTTCGTTGTTACGTTTCTTTGATCTAGTAATCACTACTAAATTCAATATGTCAAGCAGTTGTTTATCACATGCCGTACCAGTGCGGGCATACTGCTTCAAAATTAAGTCACTATTTCCACAGGAAAATCCGATATTTTATTTAGATGCTCGCGTGGGAAGTTCATAATACAGAGAATCTTCGGACTGAAAGAAGAGAATCTTAGAATCCACGGGGCTAGGTTCAAGCTAGTCCATCTCACGATCACTTGTTTCAGGCTACATCACAGCATTTGTATTCCTTCAGCCTAGGAGCAAGAGTAATGGTAACCAGCAAATGGCCTTCTTATTACCCGTACTGCTTATAGAACTTTCAATTGAAGCTAGATCCAAAATATTGGGACTCATTGTATGTGTTGTTTCTATGCAGCCAGAATCATTTATAGGGTTTACGCTTTGGTTAAAGAATAGTAATGTATTTCGGTAGCGATTCATGTTATTGATTTTTGTGCATTTTAGGGTGCCTTATTGATATATATTTTGATGGCTACATTTTTTCCGTCGCTCTGAAACATTTCAGTCTTAGTTACAATATTCAGTCTGAGATACAATATTCAGTCTTAGTCAGATGCAGTAGAAGATATTAGACAGATACGTTTGAAGAAGTTTAAATTTTTGTGGCACTATAAACGAAAAACACAACGGTCCACTCATCGGCATTCTACTCAGTGTCACATAACTGACATAGAGAGCAAAGAGAGAACTTTCCAGTTCGCATATACACTCCTGGAAATGGAAAAAAGAACACACTGACACCGGTGTGTCAGACCCACCATACTTGCTCCGGACACTGCGAGAGGGCTGTACAAGCAATGATCACACGCACGGCACAGCGGACACACCAGGAACCGTGGTGTTGGCCGTCGAATGGCGCTAGCTGCGCAGCATTTGTGCACCGCCGCCGTCAGTGTCAGCCAGTTTGCATACGGAGCTCCATCGCAGTCTTTAACACTGGTAGCATGCCGCGACAGCGTGGACGTGAATCGTATGTGCAGTTGACGGACTTTGAGCGAGGGCGTATAGTGGGCATGCGGGAGGCCGGGTGGACGTACCGCCGAATTGCTCAACACGTGGGGCGTGAGGTCTCCACAGTACATCGATGTTGTCGCCAGTGGTCGGCGGAAGGTGCACGTGCCCGTCGACCTGGGACCGGACCGCAGCGACGCACGGATGCACGCCAAGGCCGTAGGATCCTACGCAGTGCCGTAGGGGACCGCACCGCCAATTCCCAGCAAATTAGGGACACTGTTGCTCCTGGGGTATCGGCGAGGACCATTCGCAACCGTCTCCATGAAGCTGGGCTACGGTCCCGCACACCGTTAGGCCGTCTTCCGCTCACGCCCCAACATCGTGCAGCCCGCCTCCAGTGGTGTCGCGACAGGCGTGAATGGAGGGACGAATGGAGACGTGTCGTCTTCAGCGATGAGAGTCGCTTCTGCCTTGGTGCCAATGATGGTCGTATGCGTGTTTAGCGCCGTGCAAGTGAGCGCCACAATCAGGACTGCATACGACCGAGGCACACAGGGCCAACTCCCGGCATCATGGTGTGGGGAGCGATCTCCACACTGGCCGTACACCACTGGTGATCGTCGAGGGGACACTGAATAGTGCACGGTACATCCAAACCGTCATCGAACCCATCGTTCCACCATTCCTAGACCGGCAAGGGAACTTGCTGTTCCAACAGGACAATGCACGTCCGCATGTATCCCGTGCCACCCAACGTGCTCTAGAAGGTGTAAGTGAACTACCCTGGCCAGCAAGATCTCCGGATCTGTCCCCCATTGAGCATGTTTGGGACTGGATGAAGCGTCGTCTCACGCGGTCTGCACGTCCAGCACGAACGCTGGTCCAACTGAGGCGCCAGGTGGAAATGGCATGGCAAGCCGTTCCACAGGACTACATCCAGCATCTCTAGGATCGTCTCCATGGGAGAATAGCAGCCTGCATTGCTGCGAAAGGTGGAGATACACTGTACTAGTGCCGACATTGTGCATGCTCTGTTGCCTGTGTCTATGTGCCTGTGGTTCTGTCAGTGTGATCATGTGATGTATCTGACCCCAGGAATGTGTCAATAAAGTTTCCCCTTCCTGGGACAACGAATTCACGGTGTTCTTATTTCAATTTCCAGGAGTGTAGATGTATTAATTTCACGCGCACATTATGGCTGTCGTGTTGCTCAAAGTTTTCAAGTTAACTGTGTGCCAGTAAGACAAGAGATAGTCGAACCTAGAAAATTCTGTTACCCCCGGAACCAGTGCGTCCTATGAATGGACAAACATTTTAACTGGAATGTGAGTGACAGGAGAAAGAGTGTTCCGATACATGAAGACTTCAGCTGATACAAAATGATAGTTTTTTCGAGTGTGACGCAGATCGACAGAACCACTCGAGTCTGACGCAGGTCTACCGAACCACGGACCTCAGGTATCATCAAAACCGGTACTAGATCCCTGTATCAATGGGACTTTTCCGATGTATTTGCGAGGCAAAGTTCTAAACCTCCAGTGGAACTGAAGTAGCAGTTCAGAGGTAACCGCTACATTCAGAATATAGTCAAGCAGTTAGCTTCCACCTAGCAGCATATGATTGATGAAAATTTCATGATAGCAATGCCCCACTACTGGAGGAAAAGGGAAAAGATGGAAAACGGTTTAGCGTCCTACTTACGATGCGGTCGCTACAGACGGAGCACAATTTCCAATTGCGGGAAAATGGGGAAGGGAATCGACCGTGCCTTTACAAGAACATTTTAGCGATTTCCGTAAAAAGCGGAAACCTGAAATCTACATTGCCGAACGGGGATGTAAGCTTTGAAGAAAGGTGTGTGGCCTTCTACGAGTGACTTATGGCGTTAGTTCCCTCCACATGAAACTGAGTTAACATCTTACGAGTACGATCAGAGAATCCGAGACGACATATCAGAATACACCTGCTGGCGACTTATTCTCGGTAATAACGTCCTGATCACTTCCAGTGTCTCTCTTCGCTATAGCGATATGGATGCATCTATGTCCCAAATGTACTTTTAATCAACGTAGATTCTCTCATTTAAGGGAAAAGAAATTGGTAACATCACACAACGTACAGTTCTGCCTATCATAGTCTAATTTGGAACATTGGCGTGTGAGAAACACAAGACTTACCTTTGGGGTATATAAATTTACATATAAGCAATCTTCATCTCCCGCATACTGCTTCGTGATAAAGTCACGTTGCGGAGCTATGTGACCTTCTTTCATTGCATTAAGAATGCCAGACCATTGTTCTGCTGGTTCTGGAGCCTGAAAAAAAAAGGACAGGCTCAGTACCAATGAAAAAAATTGTACAATTGAAAAGCTGATGACTGGGTGACACACAACTCTAAGTTTCGAAGCTTCATTTTGATAAATATGTCAGTTGAGTAGTTCCTAAACAATTCTCCGTTTGGCAGCTCCGTTTTGCAGTAAAGAGACTAGAGAAAGATACGACTGTTATTAACACCAACACCCTCACAACATAACATAGGGCACTCAAAAAGATGAGTTCTTGTGCCCGTATGAAAGAAAAAAATTGCTATGGAATAATGCGCATTAACGGCTGTAAGCAGTTCCTGCGATTGAAATACAGAGGAAATGGACACATAGCAGCGGAAACCGAATAACACAAAAATGTAATTATACACCGAAATACGTACTCCGCGAGACACTGAGCAGTGAAGGTCTGCGAGTACTTCGTACCATTTGTGTCTTTTCCTGTTCCACTAAGAAATGTAATAAAGATATATTAATTGAATGTATAGTTTTGTATGAGCCCTAATTTTTCTTATTTTACCGTTACTGTCCTTGTGCGAGATGAATGTAGGTGACAGTAGGCTTATTTTGCAGTCTGTCGCAAAGACTGTTTCTCCATTCTTCCTCAAGAGCGTTTCGCAAAAAGACTGTCTTTTGAACTCCACAGTTTTCTATCTGAAGTCATGGAGCGGTTTCCTTACGTTCTCGCTCCGAAATTCGATAACATGCCTCTGAATGGCTTGGATGCCTTCTTAACCCATTCAGGCCCGACTCTGCGAATTATGGTACCAGCAATACACTAACGCATAACGTATTACCTATCATCCAGGCGCAACTAACAGCTGCGAATACGGTTTTTCTTCGCGGAGGACGACAGTCATATAGAATGTTTTGAAAGAAATTCCACCATTTGACTGAAAAAAGTTCGTTTTACACTATCACGATTTTAGCTTTATAACCAGTGTCAAGTACATTTTGAAATGATATAATGTATCTGACATGTCTGTGACAATTCACTGCCGGAAAAAAGAAGACCAGAAAGGAGTCAGACTTATTTCAAACAGATATATTTTAAACATAAAAAAACTGTGAATACAATTTTGAATGACCTTTCAACAAGAGATCTTTCTGAACAAATTAGACTCACATATTCGTGATCAATTTAATGTATAATTATTTTATAAATGCTGTCCTTATTTTAAGAGAATGGAATTTAAAAATAGAAGGGAAATACACTAAAAGAGTAGCTCAGAGCGTTTCACTACGACCGCTATCCCACCTCGAAAAGCTGGAAAGTAAACAGGAAAGTAAACATGAATGCGCTCGTCGCCCCACAGCGAGAGACAAAGTTTTCGGCACAATGTAGTAAATGTACGTTAAAATATTAAAACCATATACATGCACATATTCCCAACGTGGCTACTACCATCTAATGTTGAACTCAGACGGAAAACCTTGGAACTAAGAAGGCAGTCTTTTTACGAAACACTTTTGAAGACGTTTGGAGGAACAGCGTTTGCAACAGAGTGTAAATTCAGCATTCCACAGGAACAGCCCAGTTGGGTCTATGTGCGTGTATGTGGTTTTAATGTTTCAACTTACTGTTACTGCATTGAAGACGGCTACACAGTGACCGAAATATAGGTATGCAGTGAACATTATCTGATACTGAAAGCTCTATTCTTTACAACCTGAAATGAATACAGTTGCTGGGCACAGTTACTTCCCACTGGAATCAAACTTGATTTAATAAACAGTTACACCATCGTTTTGTTCGCTGTCTGCTCCTAAACTCAGCTGTATCTTTCCAGAAGTCTCTTAGTAACGCGAGGTCGGGCAGTGTCCTTGATTAAAACAGACCTTATGCGCTCATTTCATTTTATGTTGTTTGGCATTGTTGCACCCAGCGTTTTAGTGGACGTGATTGAGTCAAGCTCCATACTATCAATTCTGTATTCGAACATCACGGAAATTTCTCTCCTGCCAAACGATATTAATATACATTTAAACTAATGTCAAGTACTAGACAAGACGGTCGTTGATGAATGTTGACCCAGACGCAGACTGACTCTCTTTCTGTATTCTTTTTATGTTATACAGAATGAAATGAATAAGCTATAGAGTTGGAACGCTAGGACTGACAATTCTCGTTATACATTTCAGCTGACAGCGTGTTCGCTGCAAATGGAACCCAGAAATCAATTCACAACTTCCTGTATTATGGTTGTTCAACGTTTATTATAGTACAAATTGTTTTCCTGTACGATGCTCACTGAGTAATCACTACATTTTTTCCACAAGTCATTCCATCTTACTAGCCACAAATAGTATCAAATTTAATATTATAGCAGTAACTTCTTTAAAACAATTGAGGTGAAAATTATGCACAGACTGAAACTTGAGTTTCTTCCGGTGGTGTATAAGACGTACAAATAACTTACGGGAATGCAGGCGATATTTCGACTGGTGGACACACTGTAATTCTCGAGGCATAAATGCAACGACAGAGTGCGGTGCAATGGAACTTCAAACCTCGGTATGCAATGCACAGGCTGAAAGACAATGCACACACACAGTAAACACTAGGACCATCACAGAAAAAATAAAGAATCAACGTCAGCGTCATCGATAATGAGAGTTGACTGTCAACAGGTGAGGTAGCATTGGTCTGTCTTTCTGTTGTATAGTGAGGGAGAGCAGGATACCAAGCAGAATTTCACCAAAAAGAACCATTTCTATCTACAGGTTCACTTGACAATTTAATATCAATCGCGCCTTTAATAATACTAATCCAACAGCAGGATGTGGATCTCCATTATCGTGATATCTGATCCGGTGTACAGTGCTCACCCGACGCAAAGTATTGAGTGGAATATTTTCAGTCTTCTGACGAAAAGCTCCTCGTCACAATACACAATCAGGAGCCTTCATTCTTATTGTAAACGTAGATTATATGGCCGCTCGAAAGTCCACAAAGAGGGATTACCACTTGGGCTCACTATCAGTAACATTAGTGCTCCGACATACTGTGTAGCGAAACACCTCGCTACTCTGTAGAGCACAGTGATAAAGCTGTGTGTGAAGCACGTTCACAACTTAGTGGATTTCTTACGTCGATAGAGGGATTACTTTTGAAAGGTTGATATTTAAAGTTTTGATGTGGCCTCTGTCTTGACTGGCCTTTCTTTGTCTGATTCCTTACGGTTAATTAATGTTGGTGCTGAATTAACGTATCTGCATCAACATGTGATCACTGCCACTTGAGCTTTACTGAATGACCAGTCCTATGAACAGACAGATGTAGTTGCCCTGGTGTCGGCTGCATTGAAATCTGCTCGTTTTCTCATAGATATTTCAGCTATTCGGCCTCATAATTCTCAGCGTTTCTGCCTTGGAAATTACTGGATTTGCGACGCTCGAAATACAGGCGGCTAGATTCCTGTAAGTTGTTAGAATGTGCACTCATCAAAAAAAGTTTTGCATCACCTCGGTTCCAAGAGTTTATGAACCTGTACAGAAAATTGAAATAAAGAATAACATAAACATCATGAAAGGTCTCTGTTGAATTCCTTTCACGTTTAATTTCTTAAATCTGTTGTAATTTACGGCATAAATTCCTCTTCTAAATTTACTGTGGCGTTTCTGACTATCTGGGAGGAGACTGAGTAGTGGAACGTGTTACTTTTACACATAAACAAGAACGATCTGTCACACTACTACACTTTAAAACACAGTTTATATGTAATTCATGTCACACAGTCTCATACGGAACCTACATCCGCTATCTTTTATATACTGTATATGATAAGATACTGTCAACCCCCTTCCCTTCTGTGTGAGAGGATGAATGAGCAAATGTATTTCTAGTTGCATGCTTGAGGGTAGCAGACAAGCCTGTCTGCTAGAGAACAGTAGGACCAACGTCGGAACAGGTAGCTACGCTTTCTAAAAGCAAAGAGGTTTCTATCCTTAGTATGGTCCTGTCCGTCCATTGTCATGTTGGTATAGGAAGCTGCCCCTCTGGCCACTTCCTTTTGTATTTGTGAGCCACCCCTCAGGAAGGGACCAGGCAGTCTGTCCGTGGCGAGCGTTTGAAGTGGTAAGATCTCCGGCTAAGCGCATGTCTGCTAAGTCTGTAGGATAATGAATTTCTTAATTTCAGCCTAACTGAAAATTTAATCACCTTTATTTCAGGTTTAGCTCTAAAATATTTAAAGTTATCTTAAATTGCAGCGCAGTGTAATTCTCGTGTGAAGTTCAGAATATATTCTGGTAGTTGCTTTGTCACTACTTTGTGAATAAAGTGGAACCACGTGTTGATCAGTAACTCTAACTAAGTTCATCAATCTTAGATGCGAATGTGCGTGAGATTATAACGTCTCGTCTTTCTTTATGTTCAGCCCACGTGGGGGGTACTTTGTGAGACCACTACCACGTGCTTATATAATTGTTTGACCCATCAGGTTAATAGTAAGACGTTAGTAACCAGTTCGAGATATTTCTTTTGTAAATTGCTTTTCGATCTAATTTATTTAAAAAAAATGGCTCTGAGCACTATGGGACTTAACATCTATGGTCATCAGTCCCCTAGAACTTAGAACTACTTAAACCTAACTAACCTAAGGACATCACACAACACCCAGCCATCACGAGGCAGAGAAAATCCCTGACCCCGCCGGGAATTGAACCCGGGAACCCGGGCGTGGGAAGCGAGAATGCTACCGCACGACCACGAGATGCGGGGTAATTTATTTTAATTATCAATATTATTGTGGAGTTACACTCTTTGTGTAAACCAAGTTGACCACGAGAAGCATGTGCTGTAATCATCAAAGTAGCCCTCAGCTATTCTTTTCGGGAAGATTTCACAAAGAGTTAATATGAATTTAGTATACCAGTGTGTGGTAATTACATGACGGACAGGATTGTACTACGAACGTAACTTCTTTGGGTGAAAATTGAATCGGTTGGTAGTGGTTAATTTTCTGTTGCATATGTTTCAACGTTCTTTGTGTGTTGTTTTATGAATGCAGTGTTGTATGCAGTCTCCCAATCTTGGCTCGATATTTGATGTGTACCGTAAGATTACAATCTCACATTTTCACAATCCTAAATAAGGCACCAGTTTAGTTAGGAATCACGTTTAATATGCTGAAATTTCAATGATCAATGTTAAAATAAATTTCCAAATATAAACTGATTTATTTCTTTTTATTTCAATTCTCTTTTATATATATATATCACCGATTGTCGTATGACTATTAAAAGAATATAATAAATGTTAGTCTGGTTGGGAATTTGGTAAGCTAGACTGGATACCTGGTGAAACAGTTGGTCAGTAATGCAAGGTTAACTTCCCTAGACAGCTCACAGCTTTTAACCCGCTTTTATTGTCTATCACCACTGCTTTCATAGCAAATTAAAACAATATTACACATGGCGACCCTGTTCTGTGATTCTGCTAGACTCTGGAATCTCTGAAACGCTAGATTGCGAGCGTTGTATAATCTTAATTTTTTTTCCCCTACAGCGCTCAAACAACTTCTGCGTTGTTTCTGAGCAGCCTTTCAAAAGATTCACGGCGTTCTTGAGCAGCGTTGGGTTGTTTGTCTTGTTTTGTTTTCTATTTTTGTGTGTTTTATATGTATGCGTTTTTTTTCTAGCTCGTAAATTGCACTGACTTCGATCAAAGATATAAATTTGATTTGTGTGTGAAAAAGTGCGTACTAGGTTGGGTACCTTTCGTTTGACTGTAGTAATTTTTGCGGGATACATTTATTCTGATTAGTGTGTTGCATACCGGGCATAAATTGAACTAATGCAGACTCGTAACCAAGCTAAAAGTAGGCAGTCCAACAACTTAAGCAACATGGACCATGGGGATAATTTGATTTCGAATATTAACACGCCGGACGGTTCCGAAAATGCAATGGGGAATACTTCAGAGGAAATGCAAAACGGGACGAACGGGCTCACACCAGAGCCAGAAATTAACTTGCCTCCAACTAACCAAATTGATTTGGCAGAACTCATGAAAGCCTTATTGCAGCAAAATAAAGAAAACGCAGAGAAATCTGAAAAATCGATCCGAGAGCTAGGCGAACAAATGACGCAGAAATCTGAAAAATCGATCCGAGAGCTAGGCGAACAAATGACGCAGAAATCTGAAAAATCGATCCGAGAGCTATGCGAACAAATGGCGCAGAAATCTGAAAAATCGATCCGCGAGCTAGGCGAACAAATGACGCAGAAATCAGAAAAATCGTTCCAAGAACAAAAAGAATCATCCGAAAAATCGATCCGTGAGCTAGGTGAACAAATAGACGAAGAACTAATTCAGCAGACAAATAAAGGTGACAAGTCGATGCAGAGAGTGTCCGATGATATCTCACAAAGAATAAACAATCTGGCAAGTGAAATAAAAAGTGATATTATGAAAGAATTAGGCCGTACATTTGAACAAATCGATGATCGTCTGCAAGCCTTAGAACAGGGCAAGCGGAGTCACGATGCGGAATCGAAAGAGAGCGAAGAACAGCTACTTAGGAATTTCCAAGTGCTGAGAGAAGAATGCCAAAGAGAACACCAGCAGGTACTCTCGAGCGTCCAGGAGGCGGAAACGCATTGTCCAGCGTCCATTAGCAACACAGTAGCGGACAACAGTCAAGCGATTCACGCTCTCGAACAGCAAGTACAACAACTGAAGCAGACTGGGGCGGAGGACAACAGACAAATACATGATAAGATTGCGGCATTAGCGGACATCGTAGGCACGATGAAGGTGATGGAAAGTGAGAACAATACTACACCGGTAGCGGTCGCAGAGACCAAAGAAGTGTGTTCGCTTCTTAGATTTCAGAAGGGACAGTTCGAAGGGAACAGGCGTCACAAAGCTGTAACAGGCGAATTACAAGAACGCGTGGTGCATCTGGAAAACTGCATGGCGTGTGATTCTGAACTCACCAATAGCACAAAAAATAGCCCTACGGACAGTACAGAGAGGGACTCCGGCCTCGAGGGAGATTTTGACGACAGGGAAGAATGTATTTTGAGGGGCAGACATGAGAAAAATAGAAACATTCAAGGGCCTTGCCGGGAGGAAATACGGGGATTTGATTTCAAACAATTCCTTACAGTGAGAAAGTTTGAGATATTTCGAAATTCGCAAAAAGGAATACATCCACGAGCATGGCTCGAGCAATTTGAGTTTTGTCTTCCCCCTGACTGGGCAAGTTCACATAAGATAGAATATATGTGTGGCTATTTGGAAGGCGAACCGACGATTCGCATGAGGTCGGCAGCACGTCACTGCAACTCCACTCAGGAGTTCCGACAAGCCTTTCTGTCCGCCTATTGGTCGGAAGCGGCACAAGATAGGGTCAAGCATGGCATAATTATGCTGCCATATTTGAACCAGTCTGGTTTCGGCAGCCCAGCACGCCTATTCGACCACATGCTGCAAGCAAATCAATTTCTATACGACCCATACGGGCCTGTGGAACTAATTAGGATATGCATCACCAAATTGCCGATGCACTTGCGCCACGTCATTCTTGCGGGACGATGCAAAGAGGACGTGGAAACGTTTAAGACACTTCTCCAAGAGTTGGAATACAATACAGCAGAATGCCCGCCTAATCAGGCACTAAGTTATTACGGGGCAGAGCAGCGCGATCGCAGTCATGGCCGTAGTACTAATCAACAGCGTGACTGGTCGTCGCGACGCGAACGGAACAATAATCGGGACCGGCCGTATAGAAACTGGGGTAACAGTCGCGAACACAGGTGGAACAACGGAAATGATCGAGGACGTGGACAAGATCGTGAACGCTACAGGTACAGCAACCAGAATCGATACGACGATGAATACGGTGGGAATAGGACTGTAGGCGGAACACCTCATGATGTTGAAATTCGGCCTGCTAACCCTAGACATAATCCAGCAAATGGAAATGAACAAAACCGGCAATGACAAACGATCAACGCAGAAGGCGCCCAATCGGAACAAATGAGCGACATGGCAAATGAGTAGAAAGGACAGTGAGAAGTAGAGAGGACGGTGAGGAGAAACAATTGATTAGTTTAAATTTGTGACGTATGCATTTTGAATAATATGTTGATAAAAATTAATGATAAAGATGTTTCTATGTGATTGATTGAAGTGATGTTTTAACTTTTTTTCTTTCCTTGTGTAATTAGGATTTAGGTTGGTTCAAATGTGAAGATAAAAGGTTTCTTTGTGAACGAGTGAAATGCTGTTTGTTTTTTTTGTGTAAATTGAAAAGAGTCGCTCCTGAGAGAAGCAAGATCTGTGTTGAATTAATGCAAAACTCAGGGGAATATCCGATCTGTGGGTATTATGGGTCTGGCAAACCCAGGTCCCCAGCTGTTAGTAGCCTTGTTTCCGATTTTCTGCTTTCAGTGCTACTATCTATTTATTACTAGTCTATATCTGTCAGTATAAATGAGGATCTCTTACTATAGTATGCGTGCTGTATGAATATTTTAAGATAGGAGAACTCTGAGAAAGGAATGAGTAAGTTTGGAATCTTGAAAACAGGATGCGATAATACGATTGTTTAACCAATGGCTTCCCAATATGCGAGGATATGTTAATATTGATGACATATGTCTTTTTTGTTCTTTATAGCTGAGTATGTAAAGTGCTGTCTGTGGATTTCGTCAGTATATTGCTTCCCTTCAAGGTGAAAGAAGAATTGTGGTTTGTGTAATTTACGTGGCCCTGAAATATTATTGTGGTAGTCAAATACGAGCAGTTTTTCAGCAAATGGAGAATGGAACAGAAATATGGATCCTTTCTGTAGTCTTGATTGATGTTGAGCCAGAGCCTGAAAAATTATTCTGCGTTAATACTTGTCCTAGAAAATTGACGTTTATTTGTTTTGCTGATGCTGTGAGCATTACTGCTTACTGTTTTCGCTGGTGCGGGATGCACTGCAGCCTATATGATTTGTACTGAGGAAATTTCCCTCTTGAAGGTAGAGGAAGATTAAATAATTTTGATTATGGGACCGAAGGAAAGCTTGGTTTAAGGTAATAAGGATGAAGCAAAACATTTGTCATTTAAACTACAGGAGGATTCGGATCTTTTGTGTCTGTTGTAAGTTCAATATGTTAAGATGATACTGTTTTACAGAATAGAGGAGACCACAATTTTGCCATTCATGAGATATGAATCCAGAATAACCACCACAGGCGAAATAACTGATTTGGAAGCGAAAGGTAACTTAAAGAAGGAACGAAATCGCAGCAAAATGGGTAAGAAAAGGTAGTATGACCTGTATGATGCAGAAATTTTTACGGTTCTCAGAGTCATCTGCGTGATTAACTCCTGTGATAACGTAATTTTAGATGAAATTTTCTTACTGTTTTATGTGTGAATATAAAAGTATGATAAATGTATAATTGCGAGTCTCTTATCAGGTGTGTGAACTGGTATAAATGTTTTGATTTGCAAATAACCATTGTTCTTTCTACTTTGTATGTTTAAGGAACGTTTCTCCATGTTTATCATGTGACAAGACGTATTCCGCGAGCGTCAAGAAGAGGACGAGTTAGAACAATGTTGAAATAGCATTGGAGTAGCTTGTTGGCTTAACTAGTAGTGGATTGAAGTAAAATTTTGAGTAATGCATGTTTATGGGTAGTTAGTTTGTAGAATAGACAACAGGTGTGCATGAGAGTGTGTGTAAATAACATGTGAACCGTATGCTGTCCTGACCTATACTTACACAAGGCATAATCCTATTCATTATAGTGAACTAATAAGTAGCATTTGATTTATTAAAACGTAAGTGAACCACATTAGTGACATGGATTTAAATATTATATAGTCAGTTCATTTAAATTTAATTTTTATACTGTCAAGTCATTTCACTTTTATTTTTTAATATTGTCAAGTCATTTAACTTTTATATTTTATATTGTCGATTCTTGTAATTTTTTTTATTAAAAAAAATAAGTCTCACTTTTGTTCTTAAAAAATTGTGAAAGACAATACTAAGCGGTATTATGTATGACATTTGGTAATGACATAAGTATGATGAACAATTTCTGTGAATGCAGTTGAGAACGTGAAAGCGAACCGGCTAAACTCTTACGAGACAGCGGGAGCAGCGAGGAGGAGGGCTAGTAGTAAACTAGCGGGTTTCCCAGCAGGACACACTGTCAACCGGGCCACTCCAGGAGCGCGGCCGACAACAAAAGAAGGGTACGCGACAAACACTTTCCCTTGCACCTGGAGCTAATGGGGGGCCACCCCGTGCGACCCTTCCTGGAGGCGATGACCTGAGATGGGCGAGCGGTCCACCGCGCGGAAATCCATCTGCTGGCAACGCACCACACGCACGCGACCATGACGAGACGGCCGAGGAGAAACGACAGAAGATAGGGGATAAAAGGGCGTGGAGCCCTTTGACAGGTACTGTCCAGAGAAACTTGCAGACGTCAACGACAACTATCAACATTTCTTGGCGAATGCCCATTGTCAAGCGACAATGTCATGGTTCGGTGTTCTCTGGTTGCCAAGGGTGGCACAAAGAAGAGCCACTAAGTGTCATCCTTGCCCAGGAATATCAAATCGGCGAGCCAATTGAGGATAACTCAAGAATGTAACAACACAAGGGGTGTGGAGCCTTTTTGATACGTACTGTCCAGAGAAATTGGCAGACTTCAACGACGCCTATCAACATTTCCTGACGGATGCTCACTGTCAAGCGACAGTAAATCATGGTTCGATGTTCTCTGGTCGCTAAGGGTGGCACAAAGAAGAGACATTAAGCGACATCCTTGCCTAGGAATATCAAACCGGCGAGCCAATTGAGGATAACTCAAGAATGTAACAACACAAGGGCGTGGAACCTTTTGACACATGCTGTCCAGAGAAATTGGTAGACTTCAACGACGCCTATCAACATTTCCTGGCGGATGCCCACTGTCAAGCGACAGTAAATCATAGTTCGATGTTCTCTGGTAGCTAAGGGTGGCACAAAGAAGAGCCATTAAGTGTCATCCATGCCCAGGAATATCAACCTGGCGTGTCAAACGAGGATACTACACGAATTTGACAACACAAACATTTAACCAAATCGAGATGTACGTGACACAGGCCACCAAGAGAAACTTCATGAGAGGGCAGAGACGGCGGGATTGCACGCAACAGATGGACAAAAATCCCTACTGACAGCTGTGGCGATGAACCCCTCCCCCTCCCCCGCCCCTTATATTGTGCCTCGGAACAGTGGAAGTACTGAGTGTGTCAGTGAACAGTGATTATACAGTTCTTAGTCCAGTGCATATACGTGTGTTCCTGTCACAGAAACTTTGACTCATGTGTTTTGCAGGGGTTCGATTTATTGGTGTTTATTAGACTGACTCTTGTATTTTGCAGGTGTTCTATTTATTGTTTTTTTTAGACTTTGACTCTTGTATTTTGCATTTGTTTTATTTATTGGTGTTTTTTTAGATGTTAACTATTGTACTTTCAGAGCTGTTTTATTGATCAATGTTTGTTCTTGTGTGATGTATTAGATTTGTGATATTTTGTTTCGTAAATTCATTCCTGTGGCATTGCTTCGTTTATCAGATAGCTATTCATTCTCATTGGACTGTGATCGATTAGCTTTTGCATGGGGCATATTTATAGTGAGGAACCCCATAAGGGTAACAATCACTTAATTAATTGTAGTTTCAGTATAATGACACAGTAGTCATTGTTTGCTAACTAACTGAAATATAGTAGAGTGATTAAATTAGTGCCACAAAGTTATTTTAATTCTACAAATTATTAGTTTTATAAGATATAGAATTTTTTTGCGATAACCACTTTGTAAAACATGTTTTTTCTCTTATCATTTTTTTGTTTTTCGGATTGTGCATTGTAATGTTCTGCTTTATAATACTGATGTTATTTCACGTTCTTTTATAATTGCTGTGGCCCCTTTGCTATTTTCATAAATTTTGCTTGTTAATAAACAGTCATAAATTTTCCTGTGATTAGTTGGCTCTTGCAATGAGCAAATACTGGTGAACTCCATAAGGGTAACAACCAGAAATTGTTTTCGTATTAATGACACAGGAACCATTGCTTTTACTTGCTGACCGAATTAGGTCTACACTATCTTTTAAATAGGTGTCACAGATTGTGTTCTTTTTTTCTGTTTGAAATTAGTTGATTTTAAAGATTTGTTGAAATTATTGTGTTTTAGCAAGTAGCTGGTGACCTTTTGCCTTTTCTTTAGGCTTTTGGTTTAAGTAGGGTGTGAGAAGCCTGCTTGGGTATGTCCTAGCATGGCCAGAAAATTCCCTGCACAGTCTTTTCCCGGAGCGTTGGGGTTATGAAAGGTCTCTATTGGATTCCTTTCACGTTTAATTTCTTAAATCTGTTGTCATTTACGGCATAAATTCCTCTTCTAAATTTACTGTGGCGTTTCTGACTATCTGGGAGGAGACTGAGTAGTGGAACGTGTTACTTTTACACATATACAAGAACGATCTGTCGCACTACTACACTTTAAAACACAGTTTCTATGTAATTCATGTCACACAATCTCATACGGAACCTATATCTGCTTTCTTTTATATACTGTATATGATAAGATACTGTCAACCCCCTTCCCTTCTGTGTGAGAGGATGAATGAGCAAATGTGTTTCTAGTTGCATGCTTGAGGGTAGCAGACAAGCCTGTCTGCTAGAGAACAGTAGGACCAACGTCGGAACAGGTAGCTACGCTTTCTAAAAGCAAAGAGGTTTCTATCCTTAGTATGGTCCTGTCCGTCCGTTGTCATGTTGGTATAGGAAGCTGCCCCTCTGGCCACTTCCGTTTGTATTTGTGAGCCACCCCTCAGGAAGGGACCAGGCAGTCTGTCCGTGGCGAGCGTCTGAAGTGGTAAGATCTCCGGCTAAGCGCATGTCTGCTAAGTCTGTAGGATAATGGATTTCTTAAGTTCCGCCTAACTGAAAATTTGATCACCTTTATTTCAGGTTAAGCTCTAAAATATCTAATGTTATCTTAAATTGCAGCGCAGTGTAATTCTCGTGTGAAGTTCAGAATATATTCTGGTAGTTGCTTTGTCACTACTTTGTGAGTAAAGTGGAACCACGTGTTGATCAGAAACTCTAACTAAGTTCATCAATCTTAAATGCGAATGTGCGTGAGATTATAACGTCCCGTCTTGACAATATTTTTCAATATAGCAACTTTTCTTTATGTTCAACCCACGGTGGGTGTACATTGTGAGACCACTACCACGTGCTTATATAATTGTTTGACCCATCAGGTTAATAGTAAGACGTTAGTAACCAGTTCGAGATTTTTCTTTTGTAAATTGCTTTTCGATCTAATTTATTGTAATTATCAAAATTATTGTGGAGTTACACTCCTTGTGTAAACCAAGTTGACCACGTGAAGCATGTTGTGTAATCATCAAAGTAGCCCTCAGCTATTCTTTTCGGGAAGATTTCACAAAGAGTTAATATGAATTTAGTATACCAGTGTGTGGTAATTACATGACGGACAGGATTGTGCTACGAACGTAACTTCTTTGGGTGAAAATTGAATCGGTTGGTAGTGGTTAATTTTCTGTTGCATATGTTTCAACGTTCTATGTGTGTTGTTTTATGAATGCTGTGTTGTATGCAGTCTCCCAATCTTGGCTCCATATTTGATGTATACAGTAAGATTACAATCTCACATTTTCACAATCCTAAATAAGGCACCAGTTTAGTTAGGAATCAAGTTTAATATGCTGAAATTTCAATGATCAATGTTAAAATAAATTTCCAAATATAAACTGATTTATTTCTTTTTATTTAAATTCTCTTTTATATATATATCACCGGTTGTCGTACGACTAGTAAAAGATTATAATTAATGTTAGTCTGGTTGGGAATTTGGTAAGCTAGACTGGATACCTGGTGAAACAGTTGGTCAGTAATGCAAGGTTAACTTCCCCAGACAGCTCACAGCTTTTAACCCGCTTTTATTGTCTATCACCACTGCTTTCATAGCAAATTGAAGCTACATTACAATCATTTCCACCCTTTTTTATTTGTCATGGAAACAACACATTGCATATTGTACTACCATACAGCGAGACCTTCAGAGGGGGTGGTCTAGATTGCTGTATACACCGGTACCTTCTAATACCAAGCAGCACGTCCTCTTGCATAGATGCATGCCTGTTATCATCGTGGCATATTATCCACGAGTAGATCAAAGCACAGGTGGTCCAGATTTACCACTCCTCAACAGCAATTGGGTGTAGACCCCTCAGAGAGGTTGGCGGGCCACGTCGTCAACAAACAGCCCTTTTCAATCTGCCCCTGGCATGTTCGATAGGTTTCATGTTTGGAGAACATGCTGGTCACTCTAGTCGAGCGATGTCGTTACCCTGAAGGAAGTCATTAACAAGATGTTCTCATTGGGGACGCGAACTGTGGCCATGAAGACGAATGCCTCGCCAACATGCTGCCGATATGGTTGCACTATCTGTAGGAGGATGGCATTCACGTATTTTACAGCCGTTACGGCGCCTTCCATCACTACCAGCGGCGAACGTCGGCCCCACATAATGCCACCCCAAAACAGCAGGGAAACTCCACCTTAATGCATCCGCTGGACAGTGTGTCTGAGGTATTCAACCTGACCGGGTTTCCTCCAAACACGTCTCCGACGATTGCCTGGTTGAAGGCATATGCGACGCTTATCGATGAAAAGAATGTGATGCCAGTCCTGAGCGGTCCATTTGGCACGTTGATGGGTCCATCTGTACCGCGCTACATGGCGTCGTGTCGGCAAAGATGGGCCTCGCCGTGGACGTCAGGAATTAAGTTGCGCATCATGCAGCCAACTGAGCACAGTCTGAGTCGTAACACGACGTGTTGTGGCTGCACAAAAAGCATTATTCAACATGGTGGGTTTGCTGTCAGGGTTTCTCCTAGCCGTGATCCGTAGGTAGGGTTATCCACTGCAGTAGTACACCTTGGGCGGCCTGAGCGAGGCATGTCATCGACAGTTCTTGTCTCTCTGTATCTCCTCCATGTCCGAACAACATCGCTTTGGTTCACTCCGAGACGTCTGGACACTTCCCTTGTTGAAAGCCCTTCCTGGCAATAAGTAACAATGCGATCGCGATCGAACAGCGGTATTGACCGTCTAGGCATGATTGAACTACAGACAACACGAGCCGTGTACCTCCATCGTGGTGGAATGACTGGAATTGATCGGCTGTCAGACCCCCTACGTCTAATAGGCGCTGCTCATGCATGGTTGTTTACATCTTTGGGTGGGTTTAGTGACGTTTATTAACAGTCAAAGGGGCTGTGTCTGTGATACAATGTCCACAGTCGACGTCTATCATCGGAGTTCTGGGAAACGGGGTGATGCAAAATGTTTTTTGATGTGTGTATGTAAATTTATTATAGCTTCAACTTTTTTTATTTAAACAAGAACAGCCTCAATCAAAATGCCGTAGCCACGTTTTGGCACAGTTTCACTCCCTTCCATCTAGTTTCCTATAGTATACGTTAAAGTAACTCATAAGGGAACAGCACAGTTACCGAAATGTATTTTCCAGAACAACGATGACTAAAATTTACTTGCTACACTACACCGATGATTGTGTGCAGAGAGAACGACGATGACTAAAATTTTGGTGGGAAACTTCAAGACTTGACAGACACTTGCTACATTACACCGATGATTCTGTGCAGAGCTTTTCTTCGAAATGGTTGTAGACAACTTATTGTAAATAGCATAAATTTGACATTTCATGAAATTCTTACTCTATTTATTTTCGAAATCGAAGATAAATTAGTTACCGTCACAGTTATTATAGATATGCTATTAATGTCGCTTGATGAAGACAATCCTTAACCTGACTATTTACTGCTCAGAGCGCTACATCCCTGAGACATTTTGTTTTTTTTTTGAGGTGTCAATCTTGGGACTGGCTTGATGCAGCCCTCCACGAATTCCTCGCCTGTGACAACCTCTTCATCTCAGAGTAGCACTTGCAGCCGACGTCCCCAATTACTTGCTGGATGTATTCCAGACTCTGTCGTCCACTACAGTTTTTGCCCTTACAGCTCCCTCTAGTTACATAGAAGTCATTCCCCGATGTCTTAACAGCTGTCTATTAATTCTATCCCTTGTCCTTCTCACTGGTTTCCACATATTCCCTTCCTCTCCGATTCTGCGCAGAACCTCCTCATTCCTTATCAGTCCACCTAATTTCCAACATTAATCTGCTTCGATTCTCTTCTGTTCCGTTTTTCCCACAGTCCATGTTTCGCTGCCATACAATGCTGTGCTCCATACTTACATTCCCAGAAATTACTTTCTCAAATTAAGCCCTATGTTTGATACCTGTAGACTTCTCTTCACCGGGATCGCGCTTTTGGCCAGTGTTAGCCTACTTTTGATGATCCGTCATTGGTTACTTTGCTGCCTACGTTGCAGAATTCCTGAACTGTATCTACTTCTTGACCATCATTCCTGATGTTAAATTTCTCGTTGTTTTCATTTCTGCTATTTCTCATTACTTTCGTCTTTCTTAGATTTACTCTCAGTCCATATTTTGTACTCATTAGACTGTTCATTCCATTCAGCAGATCGTGTTATTCTTCTTCTTCACATTCACTGTGGATAGCAATGTCATCACCGAGTCGTATCATTGATATCCTTTCACTTTGAATTTTGTTCCACTCCAGAATCTTTCTTTTATTTCAGTTATGTGCTTCTTCGATGTACAGATTGAACAGTAGGGGCGAAACACATCCTTGTCTTACACGCTTTGTAATCGGAGCATTTTGTTGTTGGTCGGTAACTCTTATTATTCCCTCTTGGCTCTAGTACACATTGTATAGTACCCGTCTCTTCCTATAACTTACTCCTATTTTTCTCAGTGTTTCGAACATCTCGCTCCATTTCACATTGCCGACGCTTTTTCCAAGTCGACAAATCCTATGAATGAGTCTTGATTTTTTTAAATCTTCCTTATATTGTCAACCGCAACGTCAGAATTGCTTCTCTGGTGCCTTTACCTTTCCTAAAGCCAAACTCATAGTCATCTAACACATCCTCTGTTCTCATTTTCATTCTTCAGTATATTATTCTTGTCAGCAAATTGGATGCATGAGCTGTTAAGCTGATTGTACGATAATTCTCGCGCTTGTCAGTTCTTGCATTCTTCGGAATTGTGTGGATGATATTCTTCTAAAAGTCAGAAGGTATGTCGCCCCACTGATACATTCTACACACCATAGTGAATACTCGATTAGTTGCCACTCTCCCCAACGATTTTAGAAATTCTGATGGTATGGTATCTATCTCTTCTGCCTTATTTGATCTTAAGTCTTCCAAAGCGCTTTTAAATTCAGTTTCTAGTACTGAGCCGCTATTTCTTCTAAATCGATTCCTGCTCTCCTTTTGTTCTACTCTTTCCCCTACAACTGAATTCTAGTTTTCCCATGCCTATTAAATTTTCATCTCTCTTTATGCACCGTATTACCCTTTCAATATCCTCATATACTTCCTGTGTCTCTTCATCTTTAGCTTGTGGTGTTGGTATGTATTCCTGAGCTATCGCTGTTGGTGTTGGTTTGTTGTTCACAGTAAGACACTCTTTTCCCTACTTTCCTATTCATAACGAATCCTACTCTCCTTATATCATTTTCTGCTGCTGTTGAAGTTACCCTAATCTGAGCAGAGATATTGTCCTTTTTCCGTTTCACTTCAGTGACACCTACTATATCTAGGTTGAATCTTTACCTTTTCCTTCTCAGATTTTCTAGCTTCCCTACCACTATTCCGGCAATTTTTGCCAGTAGAGAGATAATCATGACACTTTTTTTAATTATAGGCCTTATGTCCTGTAGATACACATTACTTGTCTTTAATGCATCGGTTTCCATTGCCTTCTGCATCCTCATGCCGTTGATCATTGCTGATTCTTCCACTTTCAGGTGTAATCTCCCACCCTACGGACAAGAGAGTGCCCTGAACCTCTGCCCGCTCTTCCGCCCTCTTCTACAAGGCGGTTTCGCCGGAAGCTTCCGACCGCCAATGCTGATTATTAATCAAAATTTAAACGGTCTCGGGTTTTGAACCCAGGACTGAGGACATATTTATTACTTGTCGAAGACGTTACCCTTTTCTTTTTCCCTTTTGGTTGATCTCATTTTCCTCGTTATTGTTCGTTGCACTTGTTCGGACGGACGACCCATGAAATTTACTCGAGTTAATGGTCGATTCATTCACACAGTTTTTTATTACAGAGGGCAGATAACTCTGTGACCGAACACGCCGAGCTACCATGTTGGCGCCGCTAGACCACGAGTACTGCCGTAGATCAACATTTCATCTGGTATAGAAGTACTTGGTCATAAACTGCTGTTAAGCTTGGATTGTCTCACAGGAGTTGATGTAGAGCTTTGAATAAACACCACACAAGTGATTTACACTGATCAACAAGAACATTATGACCACCGACCTACTATCGATATTAACCCGTCTAGGCGATAGTGCGCCATATGGCGAGGAATGACTGCTAGTCAACGCAAGTACGATGCCTGTAGTATCAGTGAGCGTGCTGTCCGTCTGTGGAATGGGGAAAGCACGCGATTTATCTGAACTTGACCGAGGGTAGATTGTGATGGTCCAGATACTCGACGCGAGCATTTCGGAAACTGCACATCTTGTTTGGGCTTCGAGGAGTGCTGTGGTGGTTGTCTTCAACACGTGGTGCAACCAATGCGGCATTTACTCCCAGACGTCGTAGTGTTGGGCGGCCACTCTTCATTGCAGATATCGGATGTCGTAGGATGGCCAGACGTTTAAAAGAGGACAGGTGGCGAGTTGTGGCGTAACTAACGTCAGATTTTAGAGCTGGGTAGAGTGCAAGTGTGTCTGAGCGCACAGTGCGCCGAACATTCTTAATGATGGGACTCCGCAGCCGACGAACTTCGCATGTGCCAATGTCAACACCACGACATCGGCAACTACGACTGCAATGGGCACGGGGCCATAGGCAGCTCCATTATGCTCTGGGGAACATTCACGTGGGCGTCTATGGGTCCAGTGGAGCTCGTGCAAGGCGATACTGCAACCAGTATCGTACACTGGTTACCGATCATGTACACCCCTTCATGTCTATCAAGTTTTCCGACGGCAATGGTATTTTTAAAAAGATTATGGGCCATGTCGCTAGGCCAGAAGAATGGTGGAATGATTCGAGGTTCACAGTGGTGAATTCCAACGGATTTATTGGCACCCCAGCTCACCAGATCTGAACTCTATCGAAGACATGTGGAATGTGGCTGCACGTGACGCTAGAGCTCATCGCCATGTGCCCTGGAATTTGCAGCAATTAGGTGACCTGTGTGTGCATTTGTGGTGCTAACTCTCTCCAGCAACCTACCAAGTCGTCATTGCTGTTATCCATGCCAAAGCTGGACGTACCGGCAATTAGGTAGGTGGTCATAATGTTCTAGCTGATCGGTGTATATTCATGAACGTAGTTGCTGAACAGACGTTTAGAACAGGACAGGTGGTGAGTTGTGGCGTAACTAACGTCAGATTTTAGAGCTGGGCAGAGTGCAAGTGTGTCTGAGCACACAGTGCGCCGAACACTCTTAATGATGGGACTCCGCAGCCGACGAACCTCGCATGTGCCAATGTTAACACCACGGAATTCACATGAAGTTATAAAAAGCTAAAGGCGCGTCTACGGGCCCTGTTGCTCCATTCAGTATCGAGCGGTCGCCGTTTTATCCTCAGCCGATGGCGTCGTTAACCCTTTAAGTGGGCATGACGGTTATGTCCGCCCACGCTTTGCTAATTCACAGTGGGTTCTACAGATATATCCGTCCACCGCGTTCTGTGGCTAGTAGCTAGTGGGACTGACGAGTTATCGGCCTGCCGTTGACACTGTGATATTAGCCCAGCTTCCTCCACTAGATAGCAGCTCTCGTGAGGTAACACAGTGTGTTCTGGGATAGTTATAACATTGTCCACTCGAGCGCGCGTTGACAGTATGCGCCCAGTGAAGCAGCCGCAAAAGCGCGTCATTTTCGTCTGTGTTTACCGCCGCGTTAGTGAGTGATCTTTTGCAATTGCGAAAGTGACAATAATTTCAGTGACAGTTCTGAAAGTTTTCACGATACGTATGTTCAGGCTAGTGAAAGCGATTTAGATTCAGAAACATCTGACGACGAGACACTACTGCAGCAGATGGTATCTAGTAAATTTGTGCGTGCTAGTTCGTAATCAATATTTGTTCAGTGGTCGTAGTGGTACAGTTGTGCCTCTAAAACAATGTGATGTGACGAGTTGTTTCATGTGTTTTGTGGATGATGCTTTGTGAATAATAATAGCTAAGCAGACGAACTTATATGCAGAACAGTTAATAGCTTCTTATCCCAGCTTAGCATCACGCTCCCGTGTTCACAATTGGCAGGATACTACACATGACGAGGTAAAAACACTTACTGGAATGCTAATACTTCAAGGAATTCTTCGCAAACCAGACCACAAGATGCACTTTTCAAAGAGAGAATCAGTTGGCACACCTTTCTTCAGGAAACTGATGAGTGAAAAGCGAAAGCGATTTCATCTTTAATTGAAATTCCTTCACTTTGCTGACACTTCGTATGACCAACTAGGCGCTATCAGCAGAAAACTATTCAAAATCACCCCACTATGGAGCGTCTGCGGCGTAAATTCGGATCGGTATACGTGCCAGAAAGGAACATCACCGTTGACGAATCGTTGTTGCTCCGGAAAGGACGGCTTGAATGGAGGCAATATATTCCATCAAAGCGTAGCAGATTTTGTATCAAATTGTAAGAACTCTGTCAAAGCAGCTCCGGGTATGTATGGGAGTTTACTGCTTATCCTGTAAAGAACACTAACAATGGTAGACACTATCCAGACGAAAACATAACTTCTCCAATTGTTTTGGAGCTTGCACGCAATATACTCGGGAAAGACCACTGCATTTATCTTGACAACTGGTACAACAGTCCAGATTTGGTGGACAAACTAACCATTAGTAGCCGGCCGGAGTGGCCGAGCGGTTCTAGGTGCTTCAGTCCGGAACCGTGTGATTGCTAAGGTCGCAGGTTCGAATCCTGCCTCGGGCATGGATGTGTGTAATGTCCTTAGGTTATTAGGGGGACTGATGACCTCAGAAGTTAACTCCCATAGCGCTCAGAGCCATTTGAACCATTTTTTAACCATTAATACCACCAACGTTGTCGGCACGATGAGGCAAGACAGGAAGGGGTTCACTGACTTCATGAAAAAGGAAAAACTGTAGAAAGGGAAGTAAATAACATGGCACATAGGCAAGCAGATGGTAATGGAATAGAAGGACAAAAGAGACGTTGTTATGGTCAGCACCTTCCATGACGATACATTTTTAAATGTAAACTCGAAGAAGGGAATCTTTCAAAAGCTACATGTTGCCGTTGACTACAACAATCATATGTAGGGCGTGAATAGGAGCGAATCTCAGTTACAAAGCTACCAGATGGCTAGAAGCAGGCTGAAAAAGTATTATCAGAAGCGTTTCCGCCACTTGTAGGATACTGAATGTTTCAATACCTACGTTCCGTACAAGAAGCATGGTGGCGAACAAAGTATAATGGGCTTCATGATTAGTCTTGGCGAACAGTTGGCCATATCTTCATCACAAAAAGGGACATCAGTAGGACGCCCACCTCGATCACCGAAAGCAACTCGTCTTGCAGCCAGGCATTTTCCATTCATTCTGCCGCCCACAACGACGAAAAGGCCTACAAGGATTTGTGTAGTGTGCACGAGAAAAGGCCTATGCAAGGAGACTTCATACTGGTGCGCAGAGTGCGAAGTTTCCTTGTTTATAGCACCTTGGTTTAAAATGTTTCACACTGAAAACGACTTGTAATATAGTGAAAATACAGTTTTGTACATCTCTGCCGCTGTGCCAACTGCTGCCCAAACTCTACCGCCACAAGCGGCCCGTCGCTCACCCAGTAGGGAGTGGCAAGAGCACAGCTCACAGCTCTCCCGGCAGTTTTCAGTTTCTCAGAACTCGGAGATGCAAATTTTCAATCGTGTAGCAACTCATTTGGCGTCACGAGGCAGAACGGACCCAATTCCAGTTCGATCTCCCCCCACCCCCCCTCCCCCCTCACCTAAGGAAAATACCTGTCAGTATTGGGAATCGAGCGCTCGTTCTCCTATAGAAGTCAGACCTTCTGATCACTTACAAATCGTGCAATATTCTATGACTGTACAAAGAGAGTGACGAAAAAGGCTCACCCAAAGTGGAAATTAGTGAGACGGGCCATAGAATCTGTGGTGTCCGTTCGCAGATGTTGTGCTGACCAGTGGAAGTCAATGACGTCACTGCCACCCACTAGTGAGCTTTGTAGCATTCATGATGGCCGACAGGCCGTATGGATTGTAAGAACAGTTTCATTACTTTTTGATAAACTTTCGGCAAAGCATTTCGTACGTAATTATGGTTACATGCTTTAATTTGCTGTAACTCCATTTTATAAATTTTCTAAATTAAAGATACTTCTATACTTCATAAATCACCATTACTGTTAAACTGGTGGTCAGTCATAAAATTTTACTAACAAAGATAAAAAAGTGGGCGGTAGATGAAGAAAGGTTGGTTACCCCTGGTGTAGACCATTGTTTAGATATCTCCGAAGTCCAGCTCTGCCATCCCTGTACATACACTATGTGATCAAAAGTATCTGGACACCCCAAAAAGATAGGTTTTTCATATTAGGTGCATTGTGTTGCCACCTACTGCCAGGTACTACATATCAGCAACATCCTGACAGAGCAGAATAGTGCGTTCCTTTGAACCCACGGACATCGAACGTAGTCAGGTGAATGCATGTCACTTGTGTCATACGTGAGATTTCCACACTCCGAAACATCCCTTAGGTCTGCTATTTCCGATATGATGGTGAAGTGGAAACGTGAAGAAGGGACACGTACAGCACAAAAGCGTACAGGCCGATCTCGTCTGTTGACTGACTGAGACCGCCGAAAGGTGAAGAGAGTCTATCCAGACCATCACACAGGTATTCCAGACTGCATCAGGATCCACTGCAGTTACTATGACAGTTAGGGGAGGTGACAAAACTTGGATTTCATGGTCGAGCAGCTTCTCATAAGCCACACATCACGCCTGTTAATGCCAAACGACGCTTCGTTTGGTGTAAGGAGCATAAGCATTGGACGTTTGAAAAGTGGAAAAACGTTGTGTGGAGTGACGAATCACGGAACAGAATGTGGCGGCACGATGGTCTGATGTGGGTATGGCGAATTCCCGGTGAACGTCGTCTGCCAGCGTGTGTAGTGCCAACAGCAAAATTCGGAGGTGGTTTTGTTATGGTGCGGTCGTGTTTTTCATGGAGGGGGCTTACACCCCTTTCTGTTTTACGTGGCACTATCACAGCACAGGTCTACATTGATGTTTTAAGCGCCTTCTTGCTTAACGCTATTGAAGAGCAATCCGGGCATGGAGATTCCATCTTTCAACACGATCGAGCACCTGTTCATAAAGCACGGCATGTAGCAGAGTGGTTACACGACAGTAACATCCCTGTAATGGACTGGCCTGCACAGAGTCCTGACCTGAATCTTACAGAACACCTCTGTGATGTTTTGGAACGCCGATTTCGTAACAGGTCTCACCGACCGACATCGATACCTCTCCTCAATGTAGCACTCCGTGAAGAATGGGCTGCCATTCCCCAAGAAACCTTCCAGCACCTGATTGTAAGAATGCCTGCGAGAGTTGAAGCTGCCATGAACGCTAAGGGTGGACCAACACCATCTTGAATTCCAGCATTAATGATGGAGGGCGCCAGGAACTTGTAAATCATTTTTAGCCAGGTGTCCGGATACTTGATCACATGGTATATGCTCGATCACGGGATTTGTTCTTGTCTTTAGCGATTCAGTCAGAAGAAACTGCAACATTCATCTGGTGAAAAGTAGATAATTTGCACTTGGGTTACGCTCCCTTACGCATCGTACAGGATATTCACCGGGTTTCACATTTAATTTTGTTCCAGCAGGACAGAAAATAAAAATAATAGAGTGATAAACCACAACTCTTCAAATCTAGGTTGAAAGGTTTCCTTGAAGCACATTATTCTTGGGTACAAGGATGGTGCAGGAAATGGCCAGAAATGAAAGTGACAGAAGTAGGAGTTCCAGATGGCCGAATGTTTAGAAAAAAAGGCATTTAGACGTGAGTCGGGTGAGTGAGGGGGCCGTTTGTTGCGGTACAGTTTGGCAGCGGTTATCACAGCGGTAGGCATAGAGGACGGCTATCCGAGGGCCAATGCGGTCGAGTCCCTACGAGGAAAATCTTTTTATTTTCAACTCTAATTTTATTTATACTGCAAATAAATCGAAATAATGCTCAACATATTGTGTTTATTAATATTTTCGTATCAGGCATGGAAAGGAAAATATGGGATTGCAAATACCTTTCCAGGAAGGGTTTGTAAGGCGTACCCGAGAACTTCGTGTATAAACTTACTTACTTTTATTATTTCAGAGTTGATTATTTTCACTTTCTGGTGGGTAACATTCACCGTAAAAACAGGGGGAGCAGTAATTTCCTTGCCGGCTGGTGTGGCCGAGCGGTTCTACGCGCTACAGTCTGGATCCGCGCGACCGATACGGTCACAGGTTCGAATCCTGCCTCGGGCATGGATGTGTGTGATGTCATTAGGTTAGTTAGGTTTAAGTAGTTCTAAGTTCTAGGGGACTGATGACCTTAGAAGTTAAGTCCCATAGTGCTCAGAGCCATTTGAACCATTTTTGAGTAATTTCCTTCCCATCTTCACCGGCAACCAATTGTTCTCGAGTAGATGCCAAAGATGATACGACTGTCAAAATTAAACTAACGTAATACGATTCAGTTAGAATCTCTTCTTCGGAAGTTATGCTCGTGGGCGCTGGAAATTTTTCTAGGTAATTTATTTGCAATCCCTAATTTCCCTTTGCTTTTTCTTTCAATGCCTTCAATTATTAAACAATTAATAAGTTTATCATTTTGAACATTACTTAGGTTTATGTGATATGTAAGTAACGTAAAAGTAGAAAATAAAGAAAGAGTAACTTGACCCCACGACCTTTGAATCACTTTCTGTAGCGCTGTCGGTGCACTAACCGCTGCCTGAAAATTCTGCTAACATAAATGGCTCATGCTCCGCGTGGCCAGCCGACTGAAAATATAATTTTTCTAATCGCTTGCCCACCTAGAGCTCCCACTCCTTTCACTTTGATTTCTGCCAAGGCCTGCGTATACCATCAATTTGGAAGAAATGTGTGGTGACTAGTATGGGCGGTTCCCTTGTTAGCACTTAATAACTTTCCTCTCTAATGTGCTATTCATTCCTACACTCTTTCATTTCCTTTAAATGCTTTCTTAATCTTTTAGCTTCTTTTGTATATTAACTTTTTAATCAACATTTTGTAAACTGTGTACTGACCCGTTGCATCACCAAGTACCTCTGGCTCGCATTGTCCCACGGACCCGATAAATGAGTTAAATAAAATAAAATAAATTAATGTTACAAAAATGGAAAGTGATAGGTAGTCTCAAAGTTGACAGATGAACAGCACACAAACATTTTACTATAGAGGCGTGTTATCTGAGATGTAGAATATCACTTTTTAAACCATATTTAGGAGCGTGGTTCAAACTCAGTTCCCGGGATCCAGATCTTCAGATTTAAAATTTTCGTGGTTTCCCTAAATCTGTAACGCCGAAAGCCAGAACGCCTCCTATTATAAGAACATAGCTCAATTATTTTCCCATCGTAATTCAGTGAGAGACTGCGCTCCGTATCAGCCTCGTTTACGGGACGTTCAACAGTAATCTTCCTCAAATTAGAAGGAAAATGAAGCATTGGTGGAGATGCACGTTTTCGAACTTACTATTAGAGGAATAGCGCTGCATCCGTTATCTCATTGACAAAATGTATTATAATATTAATAAGAGCTAATCATTCATTTTTGACGTTAACGACGTTATTAACTTGCGGATAAAGGTACTGTTCGTAGCAGTTATGTCATCATCAAGCTATCAATCTACATTAGAGGATTATGAAGACAGCTAGCAGATAATTCCTATTAGACAGGCATATTAAGATTCTATCAATCTACGTTAGAGGATTATGAAAACAGCTAACAGGTAATGCCTATTAGACAGGCATATTAACAGAGCTCTGTATGATGAGTGTGTTAACAACTTAACTGTACTTGGCTGATACTATTCAGTATATATAAAGTCTTCCCAGTTCAGTCTGCGTGTTTGGTCCGCTGTTGGTTGTGTACTCAATTAATGAATGGTGACTCCAGTTGTTATTATGTTCTGCATTTAAGTATACATCCACCCCATTTCCAGAAACACTTGAAAACGGCAGAATATTATAGCAACTGGAGTGGCTACTCGTTATCATTCAATATTTGTCTCTTAAGCACTATCAACGAACAGAAAATTTCATTACCCATGGCAAAGAGCTGCGATTATACAGACCTGAGCAACCTGCCTACGTCAAAATGCTGCTGTTCACTATGTACATTCGTTCCTGATATTTCGTTAACAAATGACATAGGCTCAAATTAGTTCACGCACCCTAGACACATGTCTGCACTGCATGTTCGGTCCTCCATACTTTGCATAGGGATCGTGACACTTTGCCGTTCCAGTGTAGGCTAAAGTAGCACCATTCCATGGACAGATAAATTTGTAGCGTTACATAGCGAAAATAATTACTAAGCTGCAGTACCTTCAGAAAATATACAGGAATTTATATGAAAAGTTCATTATTTCTAGAGCTGTGTTACAAAAAAGAATCAATGCGCTCTATTTGTGGCACGTATACACGTCAAGTAAATACCGCAGAACTCCCTAACTTTGTACAATTTTTCAGGTTTTTTCAAACGAACTGCCTCAGTATTTTATGTGGAAGCCTGAGGATTTTACTAGACATAGCAACGCAACTGACTTTTCGATTCCGTCTTTTCAAAAATATCTGTCTCTTACAGGAGGGAATGGGGAATTTCTTTTGTCTGACACATTGTTGGAGGCGCAAGTTGCCCAGTTAAGTGACACTCCTCATTTCACATAGAACACTCATCCATAGTGGACTTATTTTATTGTTGTAGTAACTTTATTGGCATCCACACATTATACTTGCTACAAATTGTCAGTTTTAACCCTCAACATTTCAAAATAAATTTTTGGATATAAAACGTATAAACAAATCAAACTCTTTTTGTAAAAATAGAAACCCCCCCACCCCCCCCCCCCTCACACACACATAGAAGGGGAACTGAACATGGAAACTCACTGCTTTAGGTAGGCAACAAATACACCTGGTGTGACTAAGGAGGACTGGACGACGTCCAGAATTTCCTTGCTTTGTTGTGGCTGACACGGGTGCCTCCCCCTGTCCCGTCGGGAGCGCAAAGCATGAGCCCATGGCAAAATTTTCCACAGTATGTCAGAACTACTTAGAGACAATTCTCTTGCGTGGCATCAGGTATTTCACACCCGCCATTGTTTGTAGTAGCTGGTTCAGATGCAATGATTGTTGGATGGGATAAACAACGCAAGAAAATCTGTTATCTTCAACATTTATGTCATTGATATCATCATACAAGTGACGAACCCCGAAAGACTGGTTGCTGTGCTTACGTTGAGCGTATGTGATGTCACCTTCAATCAAATCGTTTTCACTGTCAGGCGACTCATTCTCCCGCCTCATTTGCCTCCCCTTTCATTGGCGGTTGGCTACTCGTTTTGTGCATTTTTCTGGAACGTTTTGTATTGCTTCGGCGATACACGTAGCCTCCTAATACTACATGAGGGCACTTCAACTAAATGTCGTAGAATAAAAAGAGACTACTGGAACATGGTTGGGCACCTAACTTCTAATTTTTCATAAAAACGGCCTGTAACCCCAAATGAAAAACCAACTGATTGCCAAAAGTCACATTTTGTAGCTGATATTGTTGAGAATTGTAATTCTGTCAGAGACAGCAAAGGACTGGGAAGAGCAGTTGAATGGAATGGACAGTGTCTTGAAAGGAGGATATAAGATGAACATCAACAAAAGCAAAACAAGGATAATGGAATGTAGTCTAATTAAGTTGGGTGATGCTGAGGGAATTAGATTAGGAAATGAGGCACTTAAAGTAGTAAAGGAGTTTTGCTATTTGGGGAGCATAATAACTGATGATGGTCGAAGAAGAGAGGATATAAAATGTAGGCTGGCAATGGCAAGGAAAGCGTTTCTGAAGAAGAGAAATTTGTTAACATCGAGTATAGATTTAAGTGTCAGGAAGTCATTTCTGAAAGTATTCGTATGGAGTGTAGCCATGTATGAAAGTGAAACATGGACGATAAATAGTTTGGACAAGAAGAGAACAGAAGCTTTCGAAATGTGGTGCTACAGAAGAATGCTGAAGGTTAGATGGGTGGATCACATAACTAATGAGGAAGTATTGAATAGGATTGGGGAGAAGAGAAGTTTGTGGCACAACTTGACCAGAAGAAGGGATCGGTTGGTAGGACATGTTCTGAGGCATCAAGGGATCACCAAGTTAGTATTGGAGGGCAGCGTGGAGGGTAAAAATCGTAGAGGGAGACCAAGAGATGAATACACTAAGCAGATTCAGAAGGATGTAGGTTGCAGTAGGTACTGGGAGATGAAAAATCTTGCACAGGATATAGCATGGAGAGCTGCATCAAACCAGTCTCAGGACTGAAGACCACAACAACAACAACATTGTTGAGATGAACTACCAGCTTACCTAATTCCTCAGAACACTGAATATAGTGAAGTCAGATGAGACTATATCAACCACATTAACACACGAAACCTTCAGTCTGAATTTTGTAAACGTGCAGGCACCTGTAGTTCAGGCAGAAACAATGTGGAACTTGTTCCACTTCCTCCAGACACATGTCACAACCTCCCGGATACCCGAAACTTTAGCTCGACAGCCACAGCCGCGTAGGAGCTCTGCATGTCAAAAACATTGAGTTTCACATAGCGTCAAATTAATCGACTTTCTGAGATGCATCGTTTACTGGATGGAGTACGGGAAGGGCTGTTGCTTGACAAGGGGTGGCTGAAACATAGGTAGAGGTGGTAGAGTGCAGAGATGTTAACCTCTCTGCCCCTACAGACTGTAGCTACAACTTTTAACACTTCTTTGCCTTCAGAAGGTGCAGTGCAAGACAGACAAGGGGAGACGGCCCTTCCTTCCGTTTCTCGGAGCTTCCATGGCGTCGCGCTCGTCGCCTGAATCCATGCACCCTGGTTAACGTGCCACATGCATGAGCAATTAAGTGACGCTCTGCGCCACAGATTTAATCAGAAACTTTTATTAGCGGACTTGGATTACTTCTCTGCACTTCCAACTATCTGAAATGAATTTAACTAATCACCAATCTGGCTTTGACCCGCGAGATAGAATTAAACTTTTCACATCAGTGTCAATTACCAAAAGACCTTTCTGTAAATATTACTGGGTAAGGCGACTGGACTGGAACGTTTTTATCGCTTGCAGGTCATACAGTGCCTCCAGGTGCCTCCTGATACCTCCAGTCAATGATCTCCACACAACAAAATAATAATACAATTCAGTGTTCATAAATTATCCCTGGTGAAGAACTGAACCGGTACCTCACATTACCTACAACAACAACAAAACCACAAACGAAACAGAGATTCACTGATTATTTCATGGAGGTAAACGATTGTAGCCAAGAAAAATTTAACTGTCAAAAAAGCCATCATGCGTATCAGATCAGCATCTACTGGACACGATCGCATGATAGACAAAATGGTGACGCTTGTTATTCACTCTGTGCTGCCCACTATTACAGATACCTCCATCAACTTCTTAATCACAGGTGCTTTCCCTGAGACCTAGAGAATAGGAGCTACCCAATCCAGTACCACTAAAGGACGTTGCCACAGCGTCCTTTGGTAACCGACCTATTTACACTAACACTACCAGCCAACAAATTATCTAGCCACAAACAACCTACTAGATGAATACCAATCAGGTTTCCATAAGTATCGCAGCACAATTGCCTTATGAAAGGTAACAGATGACCTAAACTTTGGCATGGACGCGCAACAGGCGACTACAATGTGGTTCTTAGACTTCAGAAAAGCTTCTGAAACTGTCTACTTTAATATTTTACTTGCCAAACTTAGCAGCCAAATTTTCTCGCTAAGTTCAGTGCACTGGTTTCGCTCATTCCTGGCGTCTCGCCAGCAACATAATGCCACAATGAAGGCAAGTAGTATCAAGCGTCTCCCAGGGTTCGATATTAGGTCCTGTACTGTTTTCACTATACGTCAATCATGCGTTATCAGTTTTGTCCTACTGCAAATACCACTAGTACGCTGATTACGTAAAGTTGTATTAAGTACAAAATCAATAAACGTGAAGACAACAATCGGGAATCTCAGTTCCGATCTGTGTGCACTACTAAAATGGGAGCAAGATATAACATCAAAGGTAAACCCATACAAAACCAAAGCGATTCTGGTTGATCATTCTAGCCTCATTAATGGTAATTATTGGAAATCCAAACCATAGGGTAGTAGAAAAATATCCGCTACCACTCACAGTAAAGGTTATTTATATAAATGGTTCAAATGGCTCTGAGCACTATGGGACTTAACATCTATGGTCATCAGTCCCCTAGAACTTAGAACTACTTAAACCTAACTAACCTAAGGACATCACGCACATCCATGCCCGAGGCAGGATTCGAACTTACGACCGTAGCGGTCACACGGTTCCAGACTGAAGCGCCTAGAATCGCACGGCCACATCAGCCGGCTATTTATATAAATAACCTTTATTGTGACTGGTAGCGGATATTTTTCTACACCCTATAAAGGAACAGTCACGGAGTTCGACAGCATCCACTATGGATAAAATTTATTTAATCCGAACCATCTTTAAACCTAAATGGGACAAATATCAACTGTTCTCCTTTAGCAAAGTATATAGGAGTAATAATAGATGAAAATCTGAATCGGACTGGGTACGTAACTTCAATGTGCAAGAAGACATGACCATCTGCCCATGCCCTCCAAAAATAGAAAAACTCTCCGCATTTTACCTAAAACAGAAACTTGTACAAATGCTTATACTTCCAATTATTAATCACAGCGATGTTATTCTGCAAGGCCTTTCTCAGGAAAGCTCATGGAGCGTGGAACTGGTTAAGAATGCGTGTGTTCATTATATGTGTGACGTTCGACATTTTTTAATCATGTTTGACCATCATATGCAGAGGTACCTTGGTTGCGTGCAGACAATCGCAGACATTTCCATGCCCTCTGGCTTCCCTACTGTCTCATCAACGAACAGTGCCCTGACATTTCTCCTCGACCTTAACGTTCTTATCTGAACAATATGGCAGACACATCCGTTCCCATCAGAGCAAGATCCTTTCTGTTCCACTCCACCCTTCAGCCACTTCCTCGAAGTCATTCTTAGTAGCAGAAACCCGACTGTGGAATAATCTCCCGCATTATGTTACAGAACTGAATAACATCCCCAGCTTCAGATAACAGTTAATGATATACACTCCTGGAAATTGAAATAAGAACACCGTGAATTCATTGTCCCAGGAAGGGGAAACTTTATTGACACATTCCTGGGGTCAGATACATCACATGATCACACTGACAGAACCACAGGCACATAGACACAGGCAACAGAGCATGCACAATGTCGGCACTAGTACAGTGTATATCCACCTTTCGCAGCAATGCAGGCTGCTATTCTCCCATGGAGACGATCGTAGAGATGCTGGATGTAGTCCTGTGGAACGGCTTGCCATGCCATTTCCACCTGGCGCCTCAGTTGGACCAGCGTTCGTGCTGCAACGTGCAGACCGCGTGAGACGACGCTTCATCCAGTCCCAAACATGCTCAATGGGGGACAGATCCGGAGATCTTGCTGGCCAGGGTAGTTGACATATACCTTCTAGAGCACGTTGGCTGGCACGGGATACATGCAGACGTGCATTGTCCTGTTGGAACAGCAAGTTCCCTTGCCGGTCTAGGAATGGTAGAACGATGGGTTCGATGACGGTTTGGATGTACCGTGCACTATTCAGTGTCCCCTCGACGATCACCAGTGGTGTACGCCCAGTGTAGGAGATCGCTCCCCACACCATGATGCCGGGTGTTGGCCCTGTGTGCCTCGGTCGTATGCCGTCCTGATTGTGGCGCTCACCTGCACGGCGCCAAACACGCATACGACCATCATTGGCACCAAGGCAGAAGCGACTCTCATCGCTGAAGACGACACGTCTCCATTCGTCCCTCCATTCACGCCTGTCGCGACACCACTGGAGGCGGGCTGCACGATGTTGGGGCGTGAGCGGAAGACGGCCTAACGGTGTGCGGGACCGTAGCCCAGCTTCATGGAGACGGTTGCGAATGGTCCTCGCCGATACCCCAGGAGCAACAGTGTCCCTAATTTGCTGGGAAGTGGCGGTGCGGTCCCCTACGGCACTGCGTAGGATCCTACGGTCTTGGCGTGCATCCGTGCGTCGCTGCGGTCCGGTCCCAGGTCGACGGCCACGTGCACCTTCCGCCGACCACTGGCGACAACATCGATGTACTGTGGAGACCTCACGCCCCACGTGTTGAGCAATTCGGCGGTACGTCCACCCGGCCTCCCGCATGCCCACTATACGCCCTCGCTCAAAGTCCGTCAACTGCACATACGGTTCACGTCCACGCTGTCGCGGCATGCTACCAGTGTTAAAGACTGCGATGGAGCTCCGTATGCCACGGCAAACTGGCTGACACTGACGGCGGCGGTGCACAAATGCTGCGCAGCTAGCGCCATTCGACGGCCAACACCGCGGTTCCTGGTGTGTCCGCTGTGCCGTGCGTGTGATCATTGCTTGTACAGCCCTCTCGCAGTGTCCGGAGCAAGTATGGTGGGTCTGACACACCGGTGTCAATGTGTTCTTTTTTCCATTTCCAGGAGTGTATCTAGCAAATCAGTAGTAATGATTACCACTTCCCTGTACGCTCTCGTTATCCTTGAACACCCTTCTTTCCAGCACGATCTTCCTCATTTCCCAGTATTCTTAGCTTGTGCAGTCACCTTTATTTTCCTTAGAATTCACTATAACATAAAACAACCGTTTTTACACCATAGGTTCTTTTTATATCTGCGCTGTCATTACTGTTATTTTGTTATTATTATTATTATTATTGTCATTATTACTACTATTACTACTATCAATATTAATGATAGCTGCAGCAGCAGTAGCAGAAGTACTGCCAATTTTGTATACTTACTACAGAGACTCAAACAATTTTAATACTATTTGCAAATTATAACTGTTATTCATTAGGTAACTGTAAAGTAAAAGTGGTACTGTTTCTTTGAAACCCTTGTCCGATGTAAGAGAGGGGCCGATAGCCATAATGACGTCAGGTGAAATAAATAAAATAAAGGACAGGGTCTCACAAAACCAGAACACTCAAGTTTCCAAGGAAACGAATGGAAATTGTATGTTTTTATTAAACCTCGCCATGTCCTTCTCCTTAATTAAAATACCATCTCTAGCCAGCTAATGGATCCGTCCTCTACTCTCCAGTGTCGCCCTTTGACGAGCTATTCCACGTTCAGTAGTCCAGAAAACTGGTCGCGAAAAACAGGAATGTGCCTGAGTAGAATTCCATGTCCGAGCCCGGGAAGGTACTTGGAATGATCTCGCTCTTTCGCACTTACAATCTTGCTTGAGTTCTCCCAATCACCGTCTTCGTCCCAGAGGGTTCGAGAATACTAAGGCCCACGAAGGCAGGAAGAACCATCGATTTTGCGAGCTACAAACCGCACAACAAAATTCCTTAATCTATAGGGCTTTCAGCCATTAAGGTTGACCGCTGCCTGACGTTAACCAACGGTTGAGCCTTGTATGCATAATGACCCAAATTGAAAACGCAATAATTCACGGAATACTGTAGGAAGAGAAATGACATTGAGTTTTATTGAAACAAAAAATGAGTACAAAAACCGACTGACAGATGGCGCTGGTCAGCAACATATCAGTAACGCCGCATGAGAATCATTTATAAAATGAGCTGTAGTGAGAAAGGGAACTAGATGCGCCAGCAATCGCGTCTTGTTAACTTTGTCATTGTTAGTGAATCTTCGCTATCAGAATGGAGAATCCGTCACGGTACCTATACGGTCCTATCGCCATAAGAAAAGAATTAAAACGAGTGAAGGTCTTATGAAAAATTTGTTGTGAAGAAAATGATCAGGAAGTTCTATAACACCTGCTGCAAGGTATCATTTTTATACAGGATGGTACACCACCCCATATTGCTACACGTGTGAAATATCTCCTTTCGGTGATGATCGCATACTGAGCCACCGCTTCCGTCATGCTTGGCTTCCCAGGTTCACACTGTTACTCTTGAAATACTTGAAATGTGAAACACTGAAGATGGCACTAGACCTTGCATTTGATAATAATGTAGTGTCGTAGAAAGGGCTGTGCAACAGTAAAACAACTATTGCAACAAAATAGGTAAACAAAAACCAATGGATTTACGGTGAGACTAGATAATAGAATGTAGTCTGGTGTCCAGTAGTGTTTCAAATTCCAAAAATTTTCGATCAAGTACTGCACTGCTAAATCTGTCATCTTAGACTTCCACACTACACAGAAACCGGGCTTCACTGATGTAGTTCACCCATGAATATTCGTTTTCAAATTATCACTTTCAAGTGGTTAGGTAGAGTGGGTAAGGTAGAAGTCAACACAGACTGATTTCATGATGGCTTAGTCCCTAAACCGTTTTATAACGAGTAACATATATTATAAGGGGTCCGGAAACGCACTCCGTGAACTAAGCTTCATCGCATATGAGAATGTGTTGGATGACGCAGATAGGATCACAGTCACCGCTCACATGTATGTTGTGTCAAGGTAGTACGAAATGGATTCGCATATCGCTATTCCAGACTGGCGTGAGCTATTTGTGACACATGAAAATTTGTGCCAGACCGAATTTCTCACTTGTCGCTTTGGCCGCCAGAACAGATCCAAACGTCGATATGTCACGGAGTCCACAACCAGTGGCACGCACATTTCGTGACTCCTGCACAGGCAGAGACGGATATTTTATCGCCATTTTAGCCCATCGAGGCGTGGTTACATCCTGGAAGGACACTGTAACGTGAAGATACAGACACAGTATAACCCCACACATTTTATCCATTCATTTGTTTGAAGATAGGCTTGAAGGTTTAGGATTCAAGCATACAAGTGAGAAAAACCCGTCGCATACTTTCCAAAGAGCCTTTCATAAACTTTCCATGAGGGATGTAGCGACCCATAGAATAACTAAATGTGTGTGGCCGGACGGGGATTTGAAACCCGGCCATTTCGTGTGCGAGTCCAATGTCTTAACCAACTCGCCATCTCACGCTGTGTGCCTTTAGAGCTGTTTGAACAAAACGGATGTATCATTACGTAACTTATTTCGACTATCAATCATCTGTCAAAGATTTACGAATCGTGCCCCGTCCTTCACGCAGGTGTTACGAGAAGTCGTTATTGAACCATTCGATCAAAGCTAATGAAGAGGCTAAATTGTAGACAGGTGTCACTGTGGTATTATTGCCAAAAACGCTTCAGCACTTTTAATTTCGTTTCTTTAATGGAGGCTGTTACGTATGTGGAGTCAAAGTGGGAAAGAACAGCTTATTGGTTAACTTACTCATAAATCGATCGAGGATGTCTGAGTGGTAAACTGACAACTGAGTTGAGTTCTAAAAATGCTGTGAAGCGAGAATTCTAATTGCGTCACTTGCCGACGATTTCGTTTAAATGGTTTAAATGGCTCTGAGCACCATGGGACTTAACATCTGAGGTCCAAAGTCCCCTAGACTTAGAACTACGTAAACCTAACTAGCCTAAGGACATCACACACTTCCATGCCCGAGAAAGGATTCGAACCTGCGACCGTAGGAGCAGCGAGGTTCCAGACTGAAGCGCCTAGAACCGCTCGGTCACAGAGGGCGGTGACGATTTCGTGGCTAGTTCTGAAGGGAGATCGAATATTTGTTACTAACAACTCCAGGCCAACTTTTTCTACCGTACTTTCGTTGCGCTTCATCTCACTTCCTTACTCTTAACAAAGAATTTGTAGAAACGTATTAAACAAAGTAGTATAATCTGATTGCTAATAAGTAGTTGTACATGAGTATTTCTATATAGTCTGAAGAGTTTGTGATATATGAAAAATATATAAATTATTTGCAAAATGTTTTTCACTATTAAAATCACTTACGCAATGATTGTTATTTAAAAACATGGACGCTTTAGGTGGAAACAATACATATGTTTAGAGAGGAAGAACAATGACTTTGAAACAACCTTTGTAATGAAATTATTCTACAAATAGCATCTTCTGACTGCTACGATTGTGGAAAAGTTTGCATGAATGAGTAAAATAAGCATCTTTGTTAAATTTTTACCAGTTTAGTTCTTCGCTGTTTATGTAGAAGAATTATTTGAAATATGTTGAAGTTTCTGATAAATGACATGTAAGTCTGAAAACGTCGCGAAACTACTTTCCTTAGTCTCTGTTTAAACTCCTACTCTCGGTAAGTAACTTATCTTCTCGAATATCTTATGTAGCACTCCCAACTGTAATATTATTTCCAGCTGTTCTTTTGCTTCACACAGAATTTCAGGCTACGTTAATATGCGCTTAGTGCGCTTCTGTATTGCATGTATCACGGAGAAGAAATTTTAAAATACTGTGTTAGTACACGACCTTAAGCTGTGGGGCCTAAACATTATGCAAGCTAGAGGTCAAATAATTGCATGCAAAAATATCTATCGCACTCTATCATTTAGCCTGCAGGTATTCTTAGTTAAAATTTGGAATCAACGTCTCTTCTGTTTAATCCGTAGGTCGTTTGAATCACCATAGTTGACCTTCTCTTCTTGTTTGGTTTTTCAAACATCTCCATCGTGTACTGTGGCATCTTTTAAAACTGAATTTCCTATATAGGATACACATTATTGGCGACGCGTTGCTGACTTTGGGATCTACTGTGTCCAAAACACGCTGCTATGTTTTTGCAGAGGAAGTATATCGTTTTATTCCCTGTAACCCGAGCCTAATGGTCTATTAAACGGAGTGCCTTGAAAAAACAAGATCGCGAAATAGAATTCCGATCGCATCCCAGAATTTTCTGCCTGTATTTAACTTAACCTTCACGTCTCAGTTATGAACATGTGGTTCGAATTTTACGTTGTGGAGCAGCGCTCCTTTCAGCGGGTACGGTGCAAAGGACGGGCTAGAGCCTCGCAAGCCTCCGAGGCGTCGTTCAACAAAAAGACTTGCAGCAGGCCGTTGAACCACACCGAATTATTATTATTCTTTTTATTAGTGTGGAAATCGTTGCCTAATGGTTCATTTATGACGAACGCTGGCGGTGTAATTACTACGAGTACACTTCGCCTACTTCTATTCGAATTCCGCTCCCGTGGGTAACGTCCCCCTCATTCCGAAGCTTGACCGCCACCCAACCTTTGTTTAATTTACTTTTTTAGTACTCTTTGCTGGACTGTCAGTTTTTCCGTATAACTCTATTGTTTTTGAGCGTTAATCAATTTTACGTCGTTATTAAGAATCAGTTACATCTCTACAAAAATACATTTTACGCGATCACTTTTCATAACCACATTGCGAGATAGTAATGAGACATTGAAAATATGTTCCCGCTATAAGCGACGCATTGTTGAGTAATGTAAGCCTTAATGCTGCCACTTTAGCTGAGGACTACGATAAATTGAATTCTTAGCACAGTCAATTTAAACTGTTGTTCAGTTGCGAAAAGCTTTCTATACGGGCAGTAACTAAATTCCCTTTATAGACTGTATGGGCAGTTTCCTTATATCAGAACAAGAAAAGAAATCCCTTTCAACGTGGACTATAAAGGGCATACCTTAAGAGCTACTAGCGATTGTCCATCTCCATTGCTGAGATGCACATCTGTTCTACTGCAAATTACTAGCTTTCCATGCTTTGGGAGGTGCTCGGTAGACCAAACAAGAAAAACTGTCAAACGAACATAGTTCTATAAGAGCTCTGCTCATCATCACTGCTGTGATACACATCTCTGCTACATGGACTCTCATATTTCTTAAGATGTGCATTTTAGAATTCATGCTTACTGGCCACTTTTTCTCGTTTTGGTCACCTCCAAAAATATGGAAAGCAAAGAGCTTGCCGTTGAAGAGATGTAGTTGACTGTGTCGAAGATGAACTGATGTTTATGGCGCTTACGGGATGCTTTTTAGAGCCCATGTTGACTGGAAACCTTTTCTCCTTTTGATGTAAGAAACCCATCCTCGAAGTCCATAACGGTAATTAAGTGGCACCCTGTACATAACGGAGCCGTTATCATCGAGTAAAGCAGAAGTGATATCCGGCGTCCCCCAGGGAAGTGTTATAAGCCCTCTGCTGTGCCTAATCTACACAATCGGATTACGAGACAATGTCAGCAGCCTTCTTAGATTGTTTGAAGATGAGGGTGGTCGAATTCAAATGGCTCCAAACACTATGGGACTTAACATCTGAGGTCATCAGTCCCTTAGACATAGAACTACTTGAACCTAACTAACCTAAAGACATCACACACATCCATGACCGAGGCAGGATTCGAACCTGCGACCTTAGCAGCAGCGCGGTTCCGGACTGAAGCACCTAGAACCACTCGGCCACGGCGGGTAAGGGTGTCACTAACAGAGTCATCCGAAGGTCGGAACCAATTGCAAAATGATTTGGACATGGTATCTGCGTGGTGCGAAAAGTGGCAATAGTTCCTCAGTAAGGAAAAGTGTGAGGTCATCCACACGAGTACCAAAAGATATCCGTTAAATTTCAATTACACAATAAATCATACCAATTTAATGGCTGTCAGTTCAACTAAACACCTGAGAATTGCAATTAAAACGTAGGTTGGAACGGTCACATTGATGGTGTGGGAGGCAAACCAAAGACCACATTCTATTGGCAGAATACTTAGAAGATGCCACGTTATTACTACAGAGATTTCCTACACTACGCTTGTTCGTCCTCTGCTTGAGTACGGATATTCTGTTTGGGGCTCTTAATAGATAGGCTTGACGGAGGACATCGAAAAAGTTCAAAGGAGGGCGGCTCGTTTTGTATTACTGCTCCATAGGGAGAAGACTACCGCACATACGATACACGAGTCGGGGTGGCAATCGTTAGAACCAAGGCGCTCTACGTTGGTGTAAGTTTTTTTTCGCGAAATTTCAAACTTTCTACTCCGAGTGCGAAAATATTTTGCTGCCGCCCGCCTACAGAAGGAGAAAGAGCATCATGACAAAATAAGAGAAATCAAAGCTTGTGTACAAAGATTTAAGTGTTCACTCTTCCCATGAACTGTTAGGGAGAGGAACGGTGGAGGAATAGTCTGAAGGTGTGTCGAAGATGGCACTGCCAGGCAGTTAAGTGTGAACTGCACAGTAGTCATGCAGATATAAATGTATTTTCACCTTACCATAAACCTCAGAGGGCCAACAGGTGGCTTGGCGTAGGGAATGCCCTGGAAGCTGCAGTAGGGGCGGCCGGAAGGTGTCCTCAGCTTGCGCCCCCTCAGCGCCCCCTGAGGGAAGCTGATGGTGATGGCTCCGTTTGCTGGTGTCGCCATGTCGCTCCGTGTCGCGCAGGAGACTGGCAGAGCTAGCGGCGTCGCGCCGAGCGGCTGATAGTGGCTACCTGCTGGCGGGTTGTACGAGACTGCTGATAACAAACCGAACTGGATATGGAATACTCGTTGCCCTTGTGTGTCGCCTTTGCGCACATCGGCCCTATGCAGCATGTACATCACTGAAGTTGAAGTACACTTGAATAAAGGGTTTAGAACATCGAAGCTACTAGTTAACATCAAGGTAAACTGTGATCACGATCAGAAAGGTGCACGTTAATGTTCACGTTCCATGAAATAATAGGTGGAGATACAATCCATATCCGCTTTTCGGTTGTTACAAGTGATGTTTCGAGTTACTAGAATAAATTACCGGTGATGTGACTGTCAGATTACTGCGCCAATGAAATCAGGACATTCCTCCCTTTCCTGGTGACGATGATTCATAGGGAGCATCTTAGAAGATTCTTCTGCGGTGATGTCACTATATTTGACATATGTCATTGCTGGATTACAGTTCTGTCGTGAGTGATGGACTGTCCCTTGTAGTTGTGCTGTGTGATTTTACTTTATTTTTATAGTCTAGTAATCATCAAACACCTAACATGACATACGACATTTCTGGAGACATCAACTGTAATTACAAGATAATGTGCTCGGAGTCTGGGTATGAAATATCCGAGGATTGAACGACATATCGTTTCCTACATGAGCATGGTAAAAGTATGTTATAATCAGACTGTCCTGTTTGAATGCTATAATTAGGTTTGCATTATCCCTCACCAGCTGGTTAGGGAGTGTAGAATAGTCTGACTCAGGTAAATTACATCAACAACTTGTGGCTACCAAAACAGAAATACCGTCGAATTTGATCTTGGTTTTCCACAGCAACGTCGTCAAATATGAACGCATGGTTTGGCATTACTTTTCTGGTGGAGGGATATCACTGCTCTCACTGAATGTCGTGTATGTCAAAACATATAATCCTGAAACGTGTGCTGTAACAGCTGGTATTTGGGCTGAAAGGGTGTTTTGAAAACACACATACACTGATCAAAAGTATCCGGACACCTCCAAAAAAAATACGTATTTCATATTAGGTGAATTGTGCTGACATCTACTGCCTGGTACTCCATACCAGCGACCTCAGTAGTCGTGTTTCATGGAGGGGGCTTGCACTCCTTGTTGTTTTGCGTGGCACTATCACAGCACGGGCCTACACTGATGCTTTAATCACCTTCTTGCTTCCCACCGTTGAAGAGCAATCCGGGGATGGCGACTCCATCTTTCAACACGATCGAACAGCAGTTCATAATACAAGGCCTGTGGCGGAGTAGTTAGACGACTATAATATTCCTGTAATGAACTGGCCTGCACAGAGTCCTTGATCTGAATCCTATAGAACACCTCTGGGATATTTTGTAACGACGACTTCGTGCCAGGACACACCGACCGACATCGATAGCTCCCCTCACTGCAGCACTCCGTGAAGAATGGGCTGCCATTCCCATAGAAACCTTCCAGCACCTAACTGAACGTATGCCTGATAGAGTGGAAACTGTCATCAAGGCAAAGGGTGGGCCAACACCATATTGAATTCCAGCATTACCGATGGAGGCGCCACGAACTTGTAAGTCATTTTCAGTCTGGTGTCAGGATACTTTTGATCACGTGGTGTATATGCTCAAAGCGGACTCCATCTGGATGTGTTAGAAGTGACCTGAGATCATTTTCCTTGCTGCAGTTGGATAGATCTACAATTATTGCACGTATGTTGTCGTGAAGGATCATGTCACTGTCCTTCCAGTCTTCTTGCATGGTGTCACAGCTCCAGTCACTTAAGACAAAGACTAGAGGCTTCATCCACCTTGACATGATATCTACTATGTCAGGTATTGGCGTGCAATGGGGTTTTAAAGAATTTAGTGAAAAATATGCCCCTGCCATGATACTATGTCAGGTACTGGCGTGCAGCCAGCCGGTGTGGCCGTGCGGTTCTAGGCGCTTCAGTCTGGAACCGCGTGACCGCTACGGTCGCAGGTTCGAATTCTGCCTTGGGCATGGATGTGTGTGACGTTCTTAGGTTAGTTAGGTTTAAGTAGTTCTAAGTTCTAGGGGACGACCACAGATGTTAAGTGCCAGAGTGCTCAGAGCCATTTGGATCATTTTGAACTGGCGTGCAATGGGGCATCTACAGATCATTTAGTTAAACGACTTAATTTTCTGCTGTTGTATGGTTCCAGGGAAAATACTGGTAACAATAGATTTAGGACATGCAATATAATGAAAGGTATGAAATAAAACACATTCTGGTTTACTTTTATTCAGTAATCATACAAAGGATGCACATGACAGGTTTTTTCTTTATATTAAACCAGTACAAAATATAGAAAATAAAGCCTTCCTGTAAGCATAGAATTCAGCATGTATTTCTCTCAAACTTATTGGCAGTAGATTAGTTTCCGTTGTCACCATACTGATCCATAGTTCGGAATCGTCTACGTGTACATTTTTCTTATGGAGATACCCTGCAATATCCCTATAGAAAGCTGTAACACAAGGCCGCCATCTGTTCAGTCTGTCCAACACAGTGGATAGCACCATCTGTACAGCGAACAAGTTTATAATGGTGGGATGCTGTAGATGAATGGATGTGTCACCAGATTTCACACAGAGACCAGAATCATCGTTAGAGCTAGGATTTTTGCATATTAACATGATAATGCATATAAATGAATATTTAAGGGGTTATTGCATTTATAAATAACTTTTGCAAATTTATCGATATATTTTACTTTTGCAGCAATGATTCTTGAAATACGAGTATTTCACCACAATAGTTTAAGAAGAAGAGTAAGACCTTATCAAATTTCTCTTTTATTGCTCTGTTTGTGTAGAAATTACTTCTCGGTCTTATTTACAAATCCATAAAAGGGCGCCTAAAAATGAGGCGGATATAGCAATCAGCAATGAGCGGTTCGTGTACTATAAAAATATTTCTCTCGGCAGCTTAAGAAAAACTAAATAGCGATCAACAATCATGCGGCAAACCTATAAAGTTAGGTCGACCATCACGTCATAAAAGTCTGTGCGGTTTGCATTGTGTAACAAACGAAGCCGCTGGCGGCAACAATGACATTTTCAAGAATGAAAAAGTTCCATTGTCAGCTACCTAAAATTCAGTAACTAGTGTACAGTTCTTCGTGATTTCTGAAGTGTGCTCAGGAGAAGACCATATTACCACAGTGCCGAAGGAGAAGAACAGTAAAGCTTATTTACTACGACAGTGGATTGATGGAAATCCTACTCTAAGAACAGAGGGAAATGTGTTGTACCAAGTGTATGAGAAGCACGTAAGTTCTATTTTTGCTTTCTGAAAGTTAAAAATCAATATGATTTTGGAGTTAGTTTTTTACTTAACCCTTAACTACTATAGACCGCCTCTCAGACCGCTACTAATTTTTGTGTCGAGATATTTCTCACACCCCTGCAAAGCCAAATGGACTCTTCCATGCACCTTCCTATTGGGTGTCAAGCTACACGTGCCAGCGTTCTTGCATTGTTGCTGCTCTTTGTTTCGTAACTATTAGCCCTAAGAGATCTCGCAGACGTACCATAGTGTTTGCGTGCCGCGTTTTTACTGCATGCTGCTGTTTCTCCGTGGCGGGGAAAGATGGGCCTTCTGTGCAACGTGCGTTACGTGAGACAGATGTCTTCACTTGCGAGATGAGCCTCAGACACCGAAAGAAGAATTCGAAAATCGAAAAACGTGCCCCTTTTGCCCTCCTCGTCTGAAGAGGAAAACAAGTATCCATGTCAACTGCGTGGTGTTCCGATTTGTTTGGAGTGTTCCAGGAAGGTCTGCGTGAAGTGTTTGCAGTTGGAAATTGACTAAAGTATGATTCAATGGCACATGAGAACAAGTATTTAGTTTTTACTTGTAATTTTAGAAGTAAAATGGTGGCAAAGTTTTTCCATTCATAGACTTACAGACTGAAATATTCGCTCTACACTGCACAGTGAGTCGTAAACTGAAAGCTGACTTCGCACACAATTTATCGTGAGTCATGTCGGATTTTTCCACCTAGTTATATTGCCAATTTGTAATATAATCCCTCTGATGAAAATCTGTGTGTGAGTAGAGAGCTAACTATTTGCTGTTATTTTCGTAACTCATAAAATTGGATGTTTTCAGCCGACAATAAGAGCTCACTGTCCTGCTCCAATAAGCTGACCAGGAGCGCGTCTGGATGCCAGGGTGCTGCCACTGCTGCGAGTCCTGATGGGTTGGGTCACGTCGCTGCAGTACACCTTGACAGGTTGGAGGACGTCACATCCATTGAAGAACAACAAGCGATAATATCAGCACAAAGATGGCATTTGACTCACACGACAATAAGCAGAGACAACGAGCGGTGGATACTTACTCTCCAAATGCGCCTGTCGTCTAGGGGCTGTAATAAAAGAAAAGAAACACACTTAAAGGATCAACGACGTGTCTTGTGAACGTCCATTCCAGAGCATACGCAACGAACAAAAGCGAGCAAAATGAGGTTAAGAAAACAGATTAATAATCAAAAGCTCTCGATCAGGGATTCGAAACTCGCCACCGTATAAATTTTGACTAATAATCATCATTGGCGGCCGAAGACGTCCGGCATAAGAAGTCAGCCTCAATCTTTGTCAAGAATGCAGAAGAAAAAGGAAACCACTACATTAAAGACGCATAACTTGTATCCATAGGACATGTGACCTGTAATTGAAAAAATGTTATAATGAACTCTCCATTGGCGAAAGATTCTGGAAAAACTCCCATACTAACTCCGAGAAGAGACTGACAAGGGGAAGATGACTATGAGAGAAAGAGTGGATAGAAGCACCAACGCGGCAATTCGGACTTTGCGGTTGTTGATGGAGGCAAAACTCAAGAAAAATCAAGACACAAAAAAAAAAAAAAAAATGGTTCAAATGGCTCTGAGCACTATGGGACTCAACTGCTGAGGTCATTAGTCCCCTAGAACTTAGAACTAGTTAAACCTAACTAACCTAAGGACATCACAAACATCCATGCCCGAGGCAGGATTCGAACCTGCGACCGTAGCGGTCTTGCGGTTCCAGACTGCAGCGCCTTTAACCGCACGGCCACTTCGGCCGGCAATCAAGACACACTCATAGATTTTGTCAACCTCGAAATAGCGTTCGACAATATAAAATGTTGCAAGATGTTCTAAATCCTGATAAAAATTGGGGTAAGCTGTAGGAAGAGAGGGGTAATGTGCAATATGTCCATGTGCCAAGAGGGAATAATCTTAGTGGTCGACCAATAACGGAGTGCTCACATCAGAAAGGGTGTAAGACAGAGGTATAGTCTTTCGCTGCTACTGTTCTGTCTGTACATCGACGAAGCACTGGTAGAACTAAAGGAAAGTTTCAGCAATGGAATGAAAATACAAGGTGAAAGTATATCAATGATACGATTTGTTGATGCCATTGCTATACTGAGTGAAAGTTAAGGAGAATTACGTGATCTCCTGAATGGAATGCAAAGTCTAATGAGTATAGAATATGAATTGAGAGTAAATCTAAGAAAGACAAAAGTAATGTGAAGTAGAGAAATGAGAATAGTGAGAAACTTATCATCGGGATTGATGGTCACAAAGTAGAAAAATTTGAGGAATGGTTCTAACAGCGATTGGCAAGCAGTACTGATGCCAGAGCACAAGCAGTCTTAACAAATTCCCTGCATCACAAGTAAATTCCAATAAGTGAAAGCTCAAGTAACAGACATGATTATAATAATAATGATAACGCTTCCTAAATGCAGTTTCATACTAAGGCGGAATGAGGCTTGCTGTGTCAAGACCAGCTATTGAACCAAGCACCGTCGCTTATTTTAATGGAAGCCAGTAAGAATGCATGAACGGTGATCAACAAGTTGGAGCAAGTCTGCGGATGAATACTGGACCACAGACACATTGTAGGTCTTTGTCCTGCAGGCAGGAACTTGCTGTCGTTCCCCTTTGTCTTTGACAGACAGAGTCCCGCCGACTTCTAATAGGTGACGTTTTGTGAGCATACGTCTTCTTCGACATAAATTGTTGTGTTTCACAGCGAGTTACCACACAGATTGTCACTGCAGACTTTTAGACTCTTCATAGAAGGAGTCTGACAACAAGGTAGACAAGAGTTCCAGGAGTGCCTTTCTCGGCATACTGCACCCGGCCAGGGAGAGTCTGTTGCCATCTACATCAAAGCCATAGGCTGTTTTGATGCATGAGTTCTAGGAAAGCGTTCTTCGCTCCTTCCAGGAGAATCTTTGGTTGTCTACAAGGAAGCAGCCAGCATTACAATTTTTCTCCGATTCATGAATGTCTTTGAAGAGTGCAACACTTTATGGAATCATCATTCTTTGTCAATGACACCAGTTGTTCAGCACCATTTTATAGGAAGATATCTGAAACCACCGCCATAAGGTAGAGCGTTTTTTCCTTGTATCTCCCCACATCTCATCCTATCTGCAAGGATGTCACTGAAACAGTTCTGAACGATGAGGTGGTTTCACTGGTTAGCTCCTTTGTCTGTCTTCGCTTATCTTTCTAGAACCTCGCCGTCGCCTGAGAATAAGGTGGTTCTGAAGGCCAACACCGCAGCGTATTCAGGTATTCTGTTAGAATCATTTATAGTTTTGGTATTGAACAACCATCAAAGGAAACCCCTTCGTTAGCCCATAAAGCACACTACCACCGAAGGAACAGTAGTGACTTCCTAGCCTAGAGAATACAGCTACCGGATAAACACAACCGACACAGCCACTACTTCATGTCACCACTAGGTTCTCCTCGGCCCCAGGATAGGCATACCATATGTAAAGGATATGAGAAGAAAGAACATCAGCTGATCGCATTCTGCATTGTCACATGGACCCACCATCTAGTACAATGATGTGGGGTGACATTGGGTATACAACAGGATCCATCTAGTAATTAGGAAAGCAGCAGTTACATTTTTGACTGTGCCCTATAATCCAAGTCTCCATGACATTACCTTTCAATAAGGTTGTGTCAGAATGTGCCCTTGCTGTACTGACGCGTCTCAGTACAGGGGACATTCAATAGTTGACCTGATCAGCATGTTCTCCGTTCTTCTCATTCACTGTTTATACCTCGTCCTGCATTGCCAAGAGAGAGATACGCCACGAATATCAAGACACTCCGATTGATAAACTCCGGCTTAGAGTTGAAGCACAATGGAATGACCACCTCCGAATTGAGTTTCTCTAGTTGTCCAGTCGAGAAAAAGCCACTGTTACTGCCAGAGGTGATAGCTCTTTGTACTATATTTCGCAACCTTCATATCCTCATATTGTCTACAAACAATCACATTTACTTTCTGTTATTCAGTATATGCACAACGATAAAGATACCGTTAACTGCTTCCCTTCCTAGTATCAGTTTCATAGGTCATCATTGTACTAATATGTGCTTCTGTCAACAAGAGTTAGAGGGGAATTCCCATTCTTCGCATGGGCAGTTTCTGGTTGCCTGCCTCAGGGAAGACTTCCACCGTGTTCATCCACTAATCTGACACCATAACCCGAAACGGTGGAATTAATGTACACGTGCTATGTTGAAAAATGTATCACATGTTTATTGTTTAATTGATATACAATGCTGAATGTTTAAATAGCTACCTCGTCACTCGGTCCTATCATTTGTGCGTGACTTGAACCTGTTTAACGATTATGATGTTCAAACAATTACCGCTGTCTTGTTATTAGTAGGCTACATGGAGGGAGGGACTCTTTATTTAAGAAACTGACGCTGACTGAAGGTCATAGTACCCCATGCACCATGCCTTTGGCATGCAGGCCACAGGAGCCAACGCGAGTTGGGTCACGTATCGCTCCTGGTTCATCGTTAATGTTTTAAATAATTGAATCTTGTGTGTGAGCTGGAGCATAAGGGAAGCATTTAAAATTTTTATTTAGAGAATCTGAGACAGCAACAGCGCACATTGTGGCTCACGTCACATTGCTGCCACCACATTTTTTCAGCTGGACCACGAAGTACCACTGACTTGAGTATCTTGCGAGAAGTGACAGTAGCTTCCCCACGATGAATAGGTGTAACATCAGGGAGAATAACGCTGTATCACTCCTGTGGGCGCACAGCGGTCATGCTGATGTTTGACAACTAACAGCTGCAAGTCATAGCTTTCACAAATGAGTCAGCCATTAGAGATGTGAGAGTCCAGAGACTGCTGTCTCTACAACGAAGTGACCTACACAAAGCTCAGCGTCACCTTCTCTGTAAGAGGGTTCAAATGGCTCTGAGCACTATGGGACTAATGGTGTGGCCGAGCGGTTCTAGGCGCTTCAGTCTAGAACCGCACGACCTCTACGGTCGCAGGTTCGAATCCTGCCTCGGGCATGGATGTGTGTGATGTCCTTCGGTTAGTTAGGTTTAAGTAGTTCTAAGTTCTAGGGAACTGATGACCTCAGATGTTAAGTCCCATAGTGGCTCAAATGGCTCTGAGCACCATGGGACCGTAGCAGTCGCGTGGTACCAGACTGTAGCGCCTAGAACCGCTCGGTCACTCCGGCTGGCGTGGCAGGGTATGTAAAAGTTATGCCGACGGGCACTGCGGGACGGTAGGTTGGTTGCCGTAGGCAGAATGCAGGTTTCCAGCGCAGTTGCTTGTTATCTAAAGCCTACCCTGGACAGAGCGGTTACGGCTCGCACCGTGTGTGTGAGAGAGATAGTGGCTTGCCACACGCAGCCTTCACGTAACTTGTTTCTGGAGGACAGACACGTGTAGTAAAATGTAGCTGTTGTGCTGATGGAATAATTGCTGTAGGTACTGTCTTTCGACAATGTTACTGTCGTTCGACGTTATTTTTGAGAGAGAACATTATTGCTAAGTGCTATTGTGTAATGCCGGCCATGTAGCCGAGCGGTTCTAGGCGCTTCAGTCGGGAACCGCGCTGCTGCTACGGTCGCAGGTTCGAATCCTGCCTCGGGCATGGATGTGTGTGATGTCCTTAGGTTAGTTAGGTTTAAGTAGCTCTAAGTCTAGGTGCCTGATGACCTCAGATGTTAAGTCCCATAGTGCTCAGAGCCAGAGCCTATTGTGTAATGAGGTTTGTACGATATAAGCAAGTAGTTCAGGTCCATTTGTTGAAAGAGTTATTAATACGCTTCTCTTAGACCACGGCAGTGGATAGAATGAATGAAGTTGAAACAATAACTGTGGTCGTCGGATCAAGGAGACTCTTTATGCAAATGTCTAATACTGAGCTGCTTAGGGCGGAAGAACCAATATCCTAACGTATTTCTGTGGGCTTAGATAGACTGACGCAAATTCTAGTGGACTTGGTAACGATGAATCAGAGACCAGGACACCACCAGCTGTTTATAAAAAAAAAAGGAAGTTACGTTTCTACAGTTTGTTCCATTCTATTACGAAGTCTGGCACACCAAGCGTATGAAGAATATTTGAATTAAGAACTTGGTTGCAACTTGTTCTTTTATTAACAACAGGTTTCCCATTCGCGGGGAATTTTCAAGTTATCTCAAAACTTCCTTTCTCCAACATTTAAAGAACTATAAAACGGGTCTATGCTAGACTGAAGTGCGTATCAAATCAGATGAGCCAAAAGGTTGAATACAGCACGAGCCATATTTGATTTTTTAAATGTTAGATAAGGGAAACGTCTCGGGAAATCCATCTGATTTGACGCTTACTTCAGTCTGGAACTAATTCGTTTTATTGTTTTTTAGCATTTTGTAAACGGAAAATTTTAAGTTATCCTGAAGATGCCACAGAAAGGCGAAATGCGATGTTAATAAATAAAAGAACAAGTTGCAATCAAGACTGTTTAATTAAAAAAGAAGCTATGTTCTATCTCAGATTATGTACTCCTGAATGGTCATTAAAATTTAGTGCTATTGATTCTTTTTTAAAGTGTGAAACTGTCCATTGTTTACAGACTTGTATTGGTATCACTTGCTATGTTTTGTGGTCTTCGTAAGTTAATGTGACACAGGTAGTCTTTTACGGTGTGCTTAAAGCAAAAATCGTTGAATCTTACTGTAGGATAAAGTTTAAGTTGCTTTATTAAATTGTAGAGTTTTGATTGGAAAGGTAATTGGTTCCTTTCAAAAGTTTTATTTCAAAAGTAAAGTATCGTTTTCTAATATTCACTTTTGAAAGAAATTGTTTAAAGTTTTAATGTGTAATACAGTTATAACAATTGTGTACCAGTCTAAAAGGACATAAAGTGCGATCATCAGCGACCGAAGTTTTATGCACATTTGGTCCACAATAACATCTTTTAAGAAAGTTAACGTAATTCAGACTCAGCCAATCGCTCTACCCCTACCAACGCTCGGGATTTAAAGCGGAAACGGAATATTGCAGGCAACGGTCACAGATATTAATGCTTGAATATTGTTGGTGCGGTTTTAGTTACTGAAGTTGAATGATGTCTCACTTTAAGGAAATGTAACTTGGAACCGACGTAACGTTACTAAATGCAGATAAAGAAGAGCTTTTTTCTCTTTTTCTCTTTTTAAAGGGACGAGTATTTGGTGTCAGATAATACGGAATAAGCTGTAAATGTTTTGCAGCATAGAGCGACAGAGTAAACTGATGTGAAGAAATAATAGTATGTCATGCTTGTGCTAAATTCTGAACTGAGACACGCTGAAGGTCAGAATAGCATTGTGTTTTTGAATGGTCGTACTGGTAGGGTTTTTGGTTGGAAGCGAAGACGAGCATCCAAGAGCTCAGAATAAGGTGTAGAATTGCTTGTACGTACTAATTGAAGTCTAGATACAAAGTAAAAGAAGTGTCTCAGACCATGAAGTTATAATATTCAGTCAGGCATGACGGGACTGTGCAGAAATTTGAGGAAAAACGTCGATGGAGGCTATATATCGTGTCAGTGACGGACCTACAGTCGGTAAAAGGAACCAGGGTGTGGGCAAAGCAATTTGAGGCCAAAATTCTGAGGTTTGTGAACTTAGCCCACAGTTGAGAAACACAGATACAGAGGAGGGACTGGAGTGGATAACGGCAGTAAGGGGAGGGGAGGTGATATCATCACAATGAGGCAACACGCAGCGGAACCTTTCCCTGTCAGTTGACGCTTGCGTCGAAGTGGAGAACCACAGTCACTCCCCATATGTCTTTCCAGTCACACTGTTGACACTAGCGAGTGAGACCGTGTGTTGAAGTAGGGATAGAACGATTTTTTTTAAAGTCATTTGTCTTCAGACTATTTTTATGCTGTCCGCCATGAATTTGTCTTCTGTGTCAACCTTTTCTTCTCAGAGTAGCACTTGCAACTTACGTCGTTATTCGTTGGATGTATTCCAATGTCTGTCTTCCTCTACAGTTTTTACCCTCTACAGCTCCATGTAAAACAACGGCAGTCATTCCCTGATGCCTTAACATATGTCCTATCATTCTGTCCCTTCTTCTAGCCAGTGTTTTCCACATTTTCCATTCCTCTGTGATCCTACACAGATCCTCCTCATTCCTTACCTTATCAGTCCACATAATTTTCAACATTCGTCTGTAGCACTACATCTCAAATGCATCGATTCTCTTCTGTTCTGGCTTCCAACAGTCTATGTCTCACTACCGTACAATGCTGTGCTCCAAACGTACATTCTCAAAAATTTCTTACTCAGATTAAGGCCTACTTTTGAAGCTAGTAGATCTGTCTTGGCCAGAAATGCCCTTTTTGCCGCTACTAGTCTGCTTGTACATTACGTTACGTTAGTACTTAATGCATAGCTCATGAATACGACATTTCGTAATAATGTGAAACGTTTCAGTTTAACATGAGTTTTCTATACACAAAATAATTATTTTCTAGTTATTTCTTCGTATTTATTCTTCATATCTAAAAATTCATCTACTGAGTAGAAGAACTTGTCATTCAGTAATTCTTTTAATGTGTTTTTAAATGTTGGTTGGCTATCTGTCAGACTTTTTATGCTATTTGACAAATGACCAAAGATTTTTGTGGCAGCGTAGTTCATCGCTTTCTGTGACAGACTCAGATTTAACTCAGAATAGTGGAGGTCATTCTTTCTTCTAGTCTTGCAGCAACGCACATCGCTATCATTTTTTAATTTGGATGGGTTATTAGTAACAAATTTCATAAGTGAATATATGTATTGCGAAGGTAATGCGAATATCCCTAGTTCCTTAAATAAATGTCAGCAAGGTGGTTTTGTGTGGGCTCTAGGTATTACTCTGATTACACGCTTTTGTGCGGTGAATACTTTTTCTCTTAATGATGAAATACCCAAAAATATTACACGATATGGAAGCAGTGAATCAAAAAAGGCATAGTAGGCTAATTTACTGAGATGTTTATCACCAAAATTCGCAATAACCCTAACAGCATAAGTAGCTGAACCTAACCATTTCAACAGATCATCAATGCGTCTCTTCCAATTCAGTTTTACATCAGTGTTCACATGCAGAAATTTTGAATATTCTGCCTCTACAACACACTTTTGTTCTAAGTGTATATTTATCAATGGTGTTACGCCATTTGCTGTACAGAATTATATATACTGTGTTTTCTCAAACATTTGTGTGAGTCCATTTGCAGAGAACCACTTAATAATTTTCTGAAAGACTTTATTTACAATTATCTCAGCTGATTTTTGTTTGTTTTGTGTTATTACTATACTCATCGGCAAGAAGAACTAGATTTGCATCTTCATGAATATAGAGTGGCAAGTCATTAGTATATATTAAGAACAATAAGGGACCCAAGACTGAAATCTGTGAGACATCATTCTTGATACTTCCCCAGTTGGGGGAGTCTGCTGATTTTTTCAGAGAATTATACTGTTAAATTCAACCTTCTGCATTCTTCTAGTTAAATATGAATTAGTTCTTTAGTACATTGTCCCACTCATACCACAGTACTTAAGCTTATCTAAAACAATTTCATGATTCGCACAGTAAAAAGTGTTTGAGAGATCACAAAATATCCCAATGGGTGATTATCTATTAATAAAAGCATTTAATATTTGATAAGTTAAAGCATATATAGGATTTTCTGCTGAAAAGCGTTTTTGAAAACCAAACTGACATTTTGTTAGTACTTCATTTTTACAAATACTTGACGCTACTCTTGAATACATTAATACATTGAATACATCAATAATTTTGGATGAAGCTATCAGAAGTGAGATTGGACAGCAATTGCTATCATCAGAACTATCCCTTTCTTATGCAATAATTTAACAACACTATATTTAAATATATGTGGAAGAAAGCCCTTTTTCAGTGAGCTATAACATATGTGACTGAGAATCCTACTTATCTGTTAGGAACAAGCTTTTAGTACTCTGCTGTAAATGCCATAAATTCCACGTGGGCTTTTACTTTTGCATGATTTTTTTTCTTATTTCTGTAGGACAAGTGGATTGAATTGCAGTTTTATTAAATTGTATAGGTGTTGCCTCTTCCATAGATTACCTTGCTTTTTCTAATGAATGGCTGGATCCTATTTTACCTACAACACTTAAAAAATCATTATTAATTGTTTTTTACTTCTGACTTTTTGTTGACAGATTTTTCATTGGATGTGATAGAAATACATTCTCCCTGTGCTCCCGGTTGCCCTGTTCCTCTTTTAACAATATTCCGAATTGTTTTAATTTTGTTATCGGATGTACTAATCTCAGACACAATGCACATACTTACAAACTTTCAGTAACATAACTTCACTATTTTGGAGGACTGTTTTGCATTACTGTATGGAGCAATGCCATATACTGTAACCAGCTGTGCATCATTATCAGACAGACCATTCTTAACAGGAAAAGGTTTTATTTGGTTAAATTTATCTAACATTATCTAACAATGTGCTGCTGTCCGAGTAGGAAAATCAATAACTGACGTCAAATTGAAAGAACCAAGTAATATTTCAATATCAAACTTCCTATCGAACTCTTTCAGAAAATCTACATTGAAATCCTCAGAAACAATAATTTGATTCCTCCGTCTGACAGATAGCACAACAAAGAATCGAATTTTTTCAAAATAGCTGAATATTTCTCAATGGGGATCTGTAAATAGATACAATTATAAAAGTACCATTATCTAGTTTTTAGCTCTCACGTACATGTGTCTATACGTTGCTCTGCACAATATATTTTTGTTTATAAATTTTTTTCGCTGTAAAATATTTTGACATATGTAGCAACTCCTTCTCTCTCCATAGCGTGTCTACTTACATTGTAACACTACCGCCCTGCTCGGACGTAGGTTAGCTCTATAAAGCCTGTACTGTAATAAGTTCACGGGCTTCACCTTATAAACAAGGATTTTAGTACATTAGTTGACCGCGTGTACCTAATAGAAGCAAGATCGGACTTATTCTCAGTCAATAACTACAGTGATGCATCAGGCAAATGTAAAGTATAATTGCTCTTTCGCATGGACAAGAAGTACACACAGTAGGTGCTACCTATAATTAACAATTCGGTCGCCAACCTACTTAGGCAATTAGTGAGTTTTTCCTTGTACAAGTGGGTGCATGTACAAGCATAGTAACACGTAGTAATGATGCGTTATATGGCAAAGTTTGGAACCCGAAAAATTCCACTGAACTAAAGTTTTCTCTTTTTGTACTAATTTGGACGAATTACATTTACACAACACCACACAGTAATGATTACTACTAACTGCATTTTGTATGTTGAGCGGACTGAAATCGGGCATAGATTGCCCTAGCGTCGACAATCTTGAAAGTACACACACAATATCACTATGAATGATGGAAAAACTCTAATACATTTAGGATTAATATAGAATTTAGCTTTACTGGTCAAATCTGATCAACACATTTCAAGGTTTGAAAGAATGGACAAGAGAAGGGGGGGCCCTGAAACTGTTATGGTCGTTATACTGACACTGTTAAGTACTGAAGGCAAATTAACACACAAAATTATCGATCTATGGATAATTACTCTTTTGACTTACTTCTGAATAATTTAATTGTCATTATTTCTGGCTCAAATTAATTAAATAAAATCGCTAACTCAATTAAAAAAAAAACTCTTTTGTTCTTTACCAACATTTGCAACAACACACAGAACTTCAGATCCCTTTATGGCATAGATTAATCTGCTGATAATTTTCATTAACACTAACATTAAACTTTCAGTTTAGGATACTCGGATTGCACAATACGAGGTAAGGATCCTATCTAGGTCAGTGATTAGGATAATTCATGGCTAAAGCAATTCTGGTAAAAGTCACGTTATTATTGAACCATTAGAAACAGTTTCGACACTGGTCCACACAGATACACTTCTAAAGGTGAAATAAATGTTTGACCTGTGCAAGTCGGTGCGGCGGATGGCGGGCAGCGAGATAGCGGGCAGCACGGCACACATACAAGCACGGCTAAGGCTCACACAATATCGGCACTTTCCATCTTCGTAGCGTCGTAATTTTTCCAATTTTGTGCCTCAGAATATAGCCATGCCAAGTAGTCGTCGGAATCGGTTCACCCGAGGCTCAATGGAATCCACTTTTCCTGGGTAGCCTCCTCGATACAGTACGTGTACTTCCGACTATTGCTCGCCTCCGACTGTGTTACTGACCCCGTTGTGCCGAACCGCGCCAGTGTGCGTTTTCCCGCCTCGCCTGCCTCCACCTTTTCCCGCTCCCCTACAGGTAGGGTATTCACCACAGGTTTTCTACTACACATATCCTAATGCATTACCTACGTATGGACCAAGTGTATAAATTACAATTTTCACATCTTACAATAGTTTTAACATTAAATACACTTTCCTTTGATTACCACATTATTCGAAATCTAACATAAATAATAATATTCGTTTCAAAAGTTGCTCACAGTTTCTTTAACATGACACGAAAAGAATCGAAAAAGAAATTCAACACATTGCTATTATTAATTTATCAAAATTCATAAAGAAAAATTTATTATATGTATAATTCTCGTTACACATGCCCCTGTTTCCAGAAAATTTTCTTAAGTCCAAATTTTATGGGAACACTAAATCTTACAATTATACAGTGGTTCCGAATCTTTACTTAATTATCCAAAAAGATTTACACTACATATTTCCTTTTGCTCACTGTATATAGGTTTACACTTTTTTAACACTTCAAGAATAATTACTTGTCATTTACTCAAGTGCCTTTTGCACAGTCCAACTTCCCATCATAACATCACTAAAATAGCAATTTAATCATTTTGTCTAAATTTCTCAAAGAAATAATTTAAAATTCTGGAATACAAACATTTAACTACAAAAACAATTGCATATTTTGTATACACTATAAGATAATTTATCGCTGCATGCTTTGAATAGCAGTCCATTTTCTTACTTACTAAACAAAACACACACACATATATTCAGAAAATTAACTACACATATTTGCTGCCTATTATGCGGATTTGGGCAGTCCTTCTCACTTCATATTGTGACATCTTCTGGATCACATTTACAATTTTCCATCGATTATTTATCTGCCCTCATTGGTATTTGGCAGTCCTTCATATTATGGTTCATACGCTGCCCATTTTCATTTTGACAGTCCCATCTTTTATCTGGCTGATAGCATTCATCCTTTCTTTTCAGTCCTTTTCTCCATACATTTTTACAGTTACAGTACAATTGGTAATCTGAAACTCACATAACTACATTAGCACACTTTCAAGGGTATACAGACATTTACAAAGATTAGATACATTTAGAATAACTTGGGTTCAACATAAGATACAGCACATTTACTCGTTCCTAGGTACATACAGTTTCAGGTCCACAATATTTCTTACACCTAAAGGTCTTTTGGATTTTGGGTAGATCAGGTAGTAAGCATTGTCGTGTGGAATATTCTGTATTATATATGGTCCATTATAAATATATTTAAATTTTGAAATTTCATGGTTTAGTTCACTAGACTTTTCGTGGGTTTTTAAAAGAACATAATCTCCAATTTTAAATTTTGAAACTTTTAAATTTTTATTGTGTCTTTTAGATCTAGATTCAGCTTTTTGCTTTGCCCTTTTTATCACCAATTCTTTCTTTTGATCCAATCCCAAACTTGTACAAGGTGGAAACTCTAGTTTTTCTTCAATTAAACTTTTACTACTTCTGCCTAACAAAATTTCTTCCGGTGGAAATCCTGTAGTTTCATGATGTAATGTGTTCATGACATTCTCAAAATCCGATATAAACCTGCCCCAGGCTCTATGATTGTGACTGCAGTATGTTCTACACAATCTCCCGATTTCTCGCATGTACCTTTCAACCGGGTTGCTAGCAGGATGATAAGCTGAGATATATTTAACCTCCACACCATTTCTCTCCATTCCTTCTTTCCAAATTTTGGATATGAACTGGGGTCCATTGTCAGATAGTACTGCTTTGGGTTTCCCGATGGTCCTAAAGTATTCGACCATCCTATTAAATACAGCTTTTGCTGTTGCTTTTTTCAAGGGGTATAATTTCACAAATTTTGAAAATACTTCCAATATCACCAAAATATATGCACAATTCCCCGAAGTCTTTGGGAGGGGACCATATAAATCTACCGATAATAAGTCTAGGGTGTCTTCAGGCAACGTACTTTGCATTGGTCCCTTACTAGTTTTGTTCGGCACTTTGGCTTTTTGACAGACATCGCATGACTTAATTCGTTCCTTTACCTTCTTACTGACACTACCAACAATCACTACTACATTATTCAATTTATCCAAACACTTCTTTGGCCCACTATGCCCCAATGCTAAATGAAAATAATCTATGACCTCGGTATCAAACTGGTGTGGCCAACATACTCTCCATTCCTCAGTGGCTAAATCTTTCCTCCTATATAAAATGCCTTTAAATATTTTGTAATATTTCTTAATTTGAGGATACTGTACACTGTCAAAATTTACCTTCACTGATTTCCAGGTTGAATCCTCATTCTGATGGTATCTCATATTTTTACATATCTGCTCCATTTTCCTCTTTCCTGAAACCTCTTTCATATACCTTATCTGAAAAGTACCCTCTTCACCATTTTCATTTGGCACTTCACTCATACCATTAGGCAATCGAGATAAAGCATCTCCCACATAATTCTCAGTACCTTTAACATAGCAAATATCGTAATCAAATTGTTGTAGGTACAAAGCCCAATGAGTCAGCCTACCATTAAGTAAACGGCAATCTTTAAGAAAAGTTAAAGCTTTGTGGTCAGTATGTATGATGAGCTTATGGGCCCACAGATAATTTCTAAATTTCTTTAGCCCCCATATAATGGCTAAAGCTTCCTTTTCCGAAATAGTGTAGTTCCTCTAGTATTTTGTTAGAGTTCTACTTGCAAATGCGATAGTCCTGTGTTCGATTTCTTTGTCGTTACAGATTTCTTGGAAAACTTCTATACCAATTCCATAAGCACTGCTGTCAGTACGCATATGGAAAGGTTCTGATAGTATGGGGTGATGCAAAATATTGTCGTTCAAAAGTTCGTTCTTCAATTTTTTAAAATCTCTCATGCACTCTTCAGTCCACACAAAAGCACTATTTTTCTTAAGTAAATTATTCAGACGAGGACTATTAAAAACTTGCCCCTTGACGAACTTTCTATAGAACCCACATAAACCTAAAAAGGCTTTCAACTTTTTTCTACTTCTAGGAGCCGGACACCCTGATATTGCACTTAACTTTTCCGGATCCTTGCCAACGCCGTTTGTAGTAATAATGTGCCCCAGAAACTTTATTCCCGATTTCACAAATTCACATTTCTTCCACTTAAGCGTCATGCCCCCTGCTTGTAGAGCAACAAAAACTTTCCGCAACAACTCGCAATGCTCTTGCCATGGTTCTGTAGCAATTAGTAAATCGTCTACATAAATGGTTAGCCGGGAACTCAGTTCTCTTCCTAACACAAAGTCCAGTGCCCTAATAAATACTGCCACAGAAGTGCTAAGCCCAAACGGCACTACTTTATACTGATAGCATTTCCCGGCGAATAGAAAAGCGGTATATTTACGGGATTCTTTACTTAGTGGGATTTGCCAGTATCCGGCTGTCATATCCAGACTGGTTAAATACTTCACGTTATAAAATTTTTGGAGCATTTCGTCCAGATTTTCAGGTCTGTGTATTTCCTTCTTTACAATTTTGTTCAAAGTTCTGGCGTCGATAACTACTCTCACTCCCCCATCCCTTTTGTTCACTATGATAAGGGGACTATTATACTCGCTGCTACTTCGTTCGATTACCCCCCACTCTATCATTTTATATATTTCCACTTGAACAGCCTGCCTCTTTGATATGGGTATCGAAAATGGTCTTACGAAGAAAGGTTTATGCTCTATGGTCTCAATCTGGTATTCAAAATTCTTAACTAGGCCAGGTTTGTCCGAAAATACGGGGCGGTTACTATCTAAAATTTCAAGTAATTCTGCTTTCTGTTCGGGAGATATTCCCTCTAAATTTTCCACCATTCCCTTAAATTCCTGCCCCTGCTCGTCACTCTCATTTAATATTCTCTGGACATGGTACACCTCGTACTTGTTTGTCAACCCATCATTCCCTTGGTCGATCTCCAACAACAAAGAATCGATTTCTGAATCAAACACTTTCCCACTTTCCTCAAAATTTAATTCCAAATTCCTAAACGTACTATTTATTTTGATCACTCCCTGGCTACAGTCAATAATAACCTTTTCTTTATCCAACCAATCTATCCCCAAAATCATTTCAGTACTCAAGTCTGGCACAACCAAGAAATCATGTTCAAAGTTTTGTCCTTTTATACTAAATTCAATCAAAATCTGGTTCTTTACCGGCTTGCTAGCCTTACCAGTTGCACCAACAAATTTTACACCTGTCACTGACATAATTACTAGCCCAGGCTTATCACAAATATGTTCGAAAAATGACTGAGAAATTGCACTTATCTGAGACCCAGTATCAAGAAGTACTTGCAATTCCACATTATAAATTTCAATTGGTATTATAGTTTGTTTAGCCGTCGAATGTTTTTCGTTACCGTGGTCTTCCTTGAGCAAATCCGGGTCGACAATAACATCGTCCCAAGATATGCTTTTAACATTCACTTCACATATATCTGGCGGTTTCTTGGGTTCCGGAAGTTCAAAGTTATCAATTACCTGAATTCTTTGCGAAATAAACCCTGAGTCGTCTGGTGGTTCTTTCTTTCTTTGTTCGGTCTCAACGTTTGGATTTTGCTTTGAAGTTTCTTCATCCTTAGGTACAATGCCGCAATTAACTGCATCCCCTTTATTTTCACTGATTTTCTCATACCCTCTTTCAGTAAAAGTATATTCATTTCCCTTTACACCTGAAAAGTCATCTTCACTAGATTCATCACTACTCTCTTCCTCAACATCAGATTCACTTAAGCACGCTACTTTTGCACAATAGGGAGAGTCAGTACATTCATTTTCGCTTGTATTTGTGTATCTTTCATCATCCGACCTATCGTCGGAATCCGACCATTCCGATCGCTTTCAGGTTCTAACATAAAAGCTTTTCTGAGACAGGCACTAAGTTCTTCCTCTGTATTGTCGTCAGGCTTAGATTTTAATTCAATCTCCTCTTTTGGCAAAACGGCCTCATCCTCAGCCTTATTCACATCCACTGTGACTTCATATTCGGTGTAATCCTCGTGGACTTTCATTACTTTCAGGTAATCATCTACCCCTTCTCCACGGTGCCTCTCGGTAGCAGCTTGTACTATTGGCGGACTGTTAGCAGAAGTTATTTCTTCGTCAATGCTGAGGATTTCATTCTCCAAATCCTTCCTTTCATTAACCTTGCTCCTATCGGCAGCACGCGTACTTTGCGCGGCGCTATTTATTCTCCCATCTTCAAATTTGGGCCACGTCACTTTATGGACGTCCCTACTCTCTCTCTTTCCACCAACTAATTTCTTCGCCTCATACTCCTTCTTAAAATCCTCCCACTCACATTGCTTTAGGCCCTTGTACAGGTCATCGATCTGCACACGCCAATCAGTTACTTCTGCTAGTTCATCCTCGCCTTTTATCTCATTGCAAACACTGCTAACCGCACCTCTCTGTGTATTCACAGTTTCATTTATTGTTTCCTTTGCCACGGAATTATCACTCGTAAAATTTTCATTAGCTCTGACTGCTACGTTCGTACCTACTGCTGCCGTATTGCTGGCGGCTTCTTTCCGAACAGATGTTCGGCTAGGCTGGGCCGTTGCCCTCTGATGCTCCACTCGCCTGTTAACATGTAGCGCTCTGTGCGGCAGCGATGATTCATTCTGGCTCGCACCTGACGCTTGTTTCGCCACAACACGTCGCGGCGTCCCATGCTCGTCCCTAGCCTGTCTCATTACATTACGGTCGGTCCGGTATCTTTTCTTGAATCGGGGCCGGTATGTATTGTCCGCTTCCGTTTGGCCCGCAACGTTCGCGGAAATTAGTTTCCCGCGTCGTTATTATTTTGCGCGGTATACCCTCTACCGCGACCTGGATTATTTCCTCTGCCTCTTCCTCTGCCTCTTCCTCTCTGTATTACATTGACGCGAAATCCATCGCCGTCATTTCTTTCGTCATTGTTTCGGTTATTACGGTTACCAAAATTTTGATAATTGGCACGACTTTCGCGCCAATGATCCTCATCTTCAACCCTTTCTAGAAATGCTTGGAAGCTACGATGATTGCTTCCTACATACCTCTTGGAATCCTCCGGAAGCTTTTTATATAGCTCCCAGATAATTTCTGAATCTGATCTTCGGCCTTTTAAATGCGTTAATTTCCGGTACCAATGCTCGCAGAAATCTTTCAAAGAATTCCTGCCCCTGTTATCATGCTGTTTGGCCATGATGAACTCGCGCCATAAATGGTCCTGCTTTTGTTCAGACCAATATTCTTCCGTAAATCTCTGCCTAAATTCCTCGAACGTCATTTGTTCGGTATTTAAATTTATTCCCCAGCGCTTAGCATCACCCGCTAAGGCGCTAATTACAACGTTTATCTTTTCCTGATCAGACAAGTGCTCAGGAAATACTCTCTCGCAATTTTTGATAAAATCTAATGGATGCCACCCGTTATGTTTCTTGGCTGGATCGAAGCGTTCCTCGCCTTCTAGCAGCTTCGTAATTGGTGTGCCATTACAGACAACACCAGACCTATCCTTAGGTACAATGCCGCAATTAACTGCATCCCCTTTATTTTCACTGATTTTCTCATACCCTCTTTCAGTAAAAGTATATTCATTTCCCTTTACACCTGAAAAGTCATCTTCACTAGATTCATCACTACTCTCTTCCTCAACATCAGATTCACTTAAGCACGCTACTTTTGCACAATAGGGAGAGTCAGTACATTCATTTTCGCTTGTATTTGTGTATCTTTCATCATCCGACCTATCGTCGGAATCCGACCATTCCGGATCGCTTTCAGGTTCTAACATAAAAGCTTTTCTGAGACAGGCACTAAGTTCTTCCTCTGTATTGTCGTCAGGCTTAGATTTTAATTCAATCTCCTCTTTTGGCAAAACGGCCTCATCCTCAGCCTTATTCACATCCACTGTGACTTCATATTCGGTGTAATCCTCGTGGACTTTCATTACTCCACGGTGCCTCTCGGTAGCAGCTTGTACTATTGGCGGACTGTTAGCAGAAGTTATTTCTTCGTCAATGCTGAGGATTTCATTCTCCAAATCCTTCCTTTCATTAACCTTGCTCCTATCGGCAGCACGCGTACTTTGCGCGGCGCTATTTATTCTCCCATCTTCAAATTTGGGCCACGTCACTTTATGGACGTCCCTACTCTCTCTCTTTCCACCAACTAATTTCTTCGCCTCATACTCCTTCTTAAAATCCTCCCACTCACATTGCTTTAGGCCCTTGTACAGGTCATCGATCTGCACACGCCAATCAGTTACTTCTGCTAGTTCATCCTCGCCTTTTATCTCATTGCAAACACTGCTAACCGCACCTCTCTGTGTATTCACAGTTTCATTTATTGTTTCCTTTGCCACGGAATTATCACTCGTAAAATTTTCATTAGCTCTGACTGCTACGTTCGTACCTACTGCTGCCGTATTGCTGGCGGCTTCTTTCCGAACAGATGTTCGGCTAGGCTGGGCCGTTGCCCTCTGATGCTCCACTCGCCTGTTAACATGTAGCGCTCTGTGCGGCAGCGATGATTCATTCTGGCTCGCACCTGACGCTTGTTTCGCCACAACACGTCGCGGCGTCCCATGCTCGTCCCTAGCCTGTCTCATTACATTACGGTCGGTCCGGTATCTTTTCTTGAATCGGGGCCGGTATGTATTGTCCGCTTCCGTTTGGCCCGCAACGTTCGCGGAAATTAGTTTCCCGCGTCGTTATTATTTTGCGCGGTATACCCTCTACCGCGACCTGGATTATTTCCTCTGCCTCTTCCTCTGCCTCTTCCTCTCTGTATTACATTGACGCGAAATCCATCGCCGTCATTTCTTTCGTCATTGTTTCGGTTATTACGGTTACCAAAATTTTGATAATTGGCACGACTTTCGCGCCAATGATCCTCATCTTCAACCCTTTCTAGAAATGCTTGGAAGCTACGATGATTGCTTCCTACATACCTCTTGGAATCCTCCGGAAGCTTTTTATATAGCTCCCAGATAATTTCTGAATCTGATCTTCGGCCTTTTAAATGCGTTAATTTCCGGTACCAATGCTCGCAGAAATCTTTCAAAGAATTCCTGCCCCTGTTATCATGCTGTTTGGCCATGATGAACTCGCGCCATAAATGGTCCTGCTTTTGTTCAGACCAATATTCTTCCGTAAATCTCTGCCTAAATTCCTCGAACGTCATTTGTTCGGTATTTAAATTTATTCCCCAGCGCTTAGCATCACCCGCTAAGGCGCTAATTACAACGTTTATCTTTTCCTGATCAGACAAGTGCTCAGGAAATACTCTCTCGCAATTTTTGATAAAATCTAACGGATGCCACCCGTTATGTTTCTTGGCTGGATCGAAGCGTTCCTCGCCTTCTAGCAGCTTCGTAATTGGTGTGCCATTACAGACAACACCAGACCTATCTTTAATTTTGCTCTCCAGATCGAAAATTTTTCCCTGAATTTTCGTAGTATTTTGTTCACAATTTTGAACACATTCGGTTACTTTTTTACTTAAATCACTTTCAGTGTCCAAAACTACCTTTTTCAATTGCGATATCCCATGCTGACATTTGTTTACGACCTCAGTTTTAAGACCGAAAACTTTTTCGTCTACCTTAGTTTCAACCAGAGGTTCTACTTTCTCTTGGATGTTCAGAATTTCAACATCAAATCTACTATTAATGTTTCCAATTTCCTCCTGCATAGTATCCATGTTTTTGTTAATGGTATCAATTTCACGTTTCAGTGTATTTACCACAGAACTTAAATTACCCACTTTTTGTTCTACCTGTTCTATTTGTATACTAATTTTAATTCCCTGTCCTTCGACCTGTGCTTTAATTTGATCCACCTGTGTTTTGAGTTGCTCGTTAACGTGTGTTTTGAGCTGTTCATTCTGTGTTTTGAGCTGCTCGTCAACGTGCGTTTTAAGCTGCTCATTTTGCGTTTTGAGCTGGTGTCCCTGTGTTTTGAGCTGCTGATCAACATGTGTTTTGATCTGCTCACTCTGTCCTGAAATTTGTTTGGTTAATTGTTCAAATAAATCGTTTATGCTTAAAATTTTTACACTGTTTTGTTCTACAGGATCGATGTGTTCCGATTCTACTTCAGAAGTTTCTTTCGGTTCTTTCTTTATCTGTGGTGAATCAAATATGTCAGTGGATTCGTTCACGTACCCACTGTCATTTACAAAGTCACCCTCTTCTTTCTGTTTTGTCCCTTGCTGTGTCCGAGGCGATCTCAACCTTTCAATCTGTTCATTGACATGTTCGTGGTATTGTATGTACGCCAACTGTCTTTCGCTAACGCCATCTGTTATCTGGCCGCGTAAACTACGGCTACTGCCAGCCGCATTCTCCATTTCGCTTGGCGCATCTACCCTGCCTACGTTCCTGTCCATACTAAATGCCAACTACACCACACGATTATACTTGGCTCACACTGCAGTTTCTTTTACTAAACTTTATTGCAATTCGTGCCACTGAACATCCACTGTTCGGTATTTACATTAATTTGTAACCGACAACAGATGGATGTCCTGTCACCGGGAAGCCACTTGTAACACTACCGCCCTGCTCGGACGTAGGTTAGCTCTATAAAACCTGTACTGTAATAAGTTCACGGGCTTCACCTTATAAACAAGGATTTTAGTACATTAGTTGACCGCGTGTACCTAATAGAAGCAAGATCGGACTTATTCTCAGTCAATAACTACAGTGATGCATCAGGCAAATGTAAAGTATAATTGCTCTTTCGCATGGACAAGAAGTACACACAGTAGGTGCTACCTATAATTAACAATTCGGTCGCCAGCCTACTTAGGCGATTAGTGAGTTTTTCCTTGTACAAGTGGGTGCATGAACAAGCATAGTAACACGTAGTAATGATGCGTTATATGGCAAAGTTTGGAACCCGAAAAATTCCACTGAACTAAAGTTTTCTCTTTTTGTACTAATTTGGACGAATTACATTTACACAACACCACACAGTAATGATTACTACTAACTGCATTTTGTATGTTGAGCGGACTGAAATCGGGCATAGATTGCCCTAGCGTCGACAATCTTGAAAGTACACACACAATATCACTATGAATGATGGAAAAACTCTAATACATTTAGGATTAATATAGAATTTAGCTTTACTGGTCAAATCTGATCAACACATTTCAAGGTTTGAAAGAATGGACAAGAGAAGGGGGGGCCCTGAAACTGTTATGGTCGTTATACTGACACTGTTAAGTACTGAAGGCAAATTAACACACAAAATTATCGATCTATGGATAACTACTCTTTTGACTTACTTCTGAATAATTTAATTGTCATTATTTCTGGCTCAAATTAATTAAATAACATCGCTAACTCAATTAAAAAAAAACTCTTTTGTTCTTTACCAACATTTGCAACAACACACAGAACTTCAGATCCCTTTATGGCATAGATTAATCTGCTGATAATTTTCATTAACACTAACATTAAACTTTCAGTTTAGGATACTCGGATTGCACAATACGAGGTAAGGATCCTATCTAGGTCAGTGATTAGGATAATTCATGGCTAAAGCAATTCTGGTAAAAGTCACGTTATTATTGAACCATTAGAAACAGTTTCGACACTGGTCCACACAGATACACTTCTAAAGGTGAAATAAATGTTTGACCTGTGCAAGTCGGTGCGGCGGATGGCGGGCAGCGAGATAGCGGGCAGCACGGCACACATACAAGCACGGCTAAGGCTCACACAATATCGGCACTTTCCATCTTCGTAGCGTCGTAATTTTTCCAATTTTGTGCCTCAGAATATAGCCATGCCAAGTAGTCGTCGGAATCGGTTCACCCGAGGCTCAATGGAATCCACTTTTCCTGGGTAGCCTCCTCGATACAGTACGTGTACTTCCGACTATTGCTCGCCTCCGACTGTGTTACTGACCCCGTTGTGCCGAACCGCGCCAGTGTGCGTTTTCCCGCCTCGCCTGCCTCCACCTTTTCCCGCTCCCCTACAGGTAGGGTATTCACCACAGGTTTTCTACTACACATATCCTAATGCATTACCTACGTATGGACCAAGTGTATAAATTACAATTTTCACATCTTACAATAGTTTTAACATTAAATACACTTTCCTTTGATTACCACATTATTCGAAATCTAACATAAATAATAATATTCGTTTCAAAAGTTGCTCACAGTTTCTTTAACATGACACGAAAAGAATCGAAAAAGAAATTCAACACATTGCTATTATTAATTTATCAAAATTCATAAAGAAAAATTTATTATATGTATAATTCTCGTTACAACATGCGCTGATATTTTACATCTGCCTACATTTACATTATCCATATCTGTGACTATATGATGTTCAGAGTGACGTAGTACATCTATTCCACCTTCAATTTCTAAATTTTGTAAAGAAACAAGAAACTCAACTACTTTATTTTTAATCCCCTAATACTCTAATGCAGTACACCAACATTATTTTTCACTGTGCTTTTATGAGAATCTTGTAACATACTAACATTGTTTTTCACTGTACTAAGCTTCCTTGCTCCGTCCATCATTGGTTATTTTGCTGCCAAGATAGTAGACTTCCTTAAGTTCATCTACTTTGTGATCATCAATCATGATGTTAAGTTTCTGTATGTCCATCCTTTTGACTGGAGGTTTTGGGGACCACGCCGTTCACTATTGCCAGAAAATGAAACGCTTACAGCCGCCCTTATGACCTTCGTCATCTTGAAGCTACCTGTTTCGATACTTCAATGCGCCATCTTCGGGCCGCAGTTGTTGTTGAAGTGGTTGCATCACTGTTACAGCTAACCAGCGTAATCCAGTTATGTTGGCCACTGATGTTGCATTTATATGGATGGTGACAGGCTCTTCAGCATCAACTACAGCCTAAAGATGGCGCGTTGAAGCATCGAAACTGGTAGCTCATTTAAATTGTGATCCTAATACTGGATACCCTATCTCGTCCGAATAGAATCCTGTTTCTTCTTCTATCACGTCAGACAAATCTTCCCCTCCTTGGAGGTCTGTACTCTTTCCACCTATCCGCTCTCTCCTTTCCGATTAACAGTAAATTCCCGTTGCACTCTTAATATTACCACCCTTGCTTTTCATTTCGCCAAAGGTTATTTTGATTTTCCTTTATGCTGCGTCATTCCTTCTGACAAACATTTCTTTTTTTCGATTTCTTCATATTTTTTTGCACCCATTCGTCTTAGCTTCCCTGCATTTCCTGTTTATATTATTCCTATGTGACTTGCATTTCTGTATTCCTGAATTTCCCTGACCAGAAGTCTTTCTTCTATTATCTATGGTTTTTTCGCAGTTTCCTTCTTTGTACCTCCGTTTTTCTTTCGAACTTCTGTGATTGCCCTTCTTAGAGATGTCCATTTTTCTTCGGCTGTACTTGCTACTGAGCTATTCCTCATTCCTGTATCTACAGCCTTAGAGAACTTCAAGCATATCTTGCCATTCCTTAGTACTTCCGCATCAAATTTCTTTGAATACTGATTCTACCTGACAAATCTCCTATATTCAGCCTACTCTTCACCAGTACTACATTGTGATCTGAGTCTGTATCTGCTACTGGGTTCGCCTTACAATCCAGTATTTGACTTCGGAGGCTCTGTCTTGCCTTGGTGTAATCTAACAAAAATATACCCGTATCACCCGGCCTCATCCAAGTATACGTCCTCCGCTTGTGATTTTTGAACAGAGTATACGCTGTTACTAGCTGAAATTTGTTACAGAATTTAATTAGTCTTTCTCCTCTCTCGTTCTTTGTCCAAGGCTCACACTGTCTTGTAACCATTTCTTTTACTCCTTTCCCCAAACAGCATTCCAGTCCGCCTATGACTATCAAATTTTCGTCTCCTTTTACAGTCTGTGTTACCCTTTCACCATCCTCATATACTGTCTCTTTCTCTACATCTTCAGCTTGCGACGTAAGCATGCATACCTTAACTACTGTTGCCATTGTTGGTTTGCTGTGGATTCTGATATGAACAACCATACCACTGAACTGTGCACAGTAACACACTCTCCGCCCTACTTTCCTATTCATAATGAATTCTACTTCCGTTATACTATTTTCTGCTGCTGTTGATATGACTCTACACTCATCTGACCAGAAACCATTGTCTTCTTTCTATATCACTTCAGTGACCCCTACTATAGCTATGTTGCATTTCCCTTTTCCGATTTTCTAGCTTCCCTATCAAGTTCAAGCTACTGTCATTCCACTCCCCGACTCGTCGAACATTATCCTTTCGATGGTTATTCAATCTTTTTTTCATGGTCACCACCACCTTACCAGTCCTTCCCCAGAGATCCAGATGGGGGACCCTGAATCTTTCGCCAATGGAGAGATCAACTTGACACTTTTTCAGTTACAGGCCACATGTCCTGTGGATACACGTTACGCGTCTTTTATGTAGTGATTTCCATTGCGTTCTGTGTCTTTCTGTTGATCGCTGCTGATTCTTCCGCCTTTGGGGTCAGTATACCACACCAAGGACAAAAGAGTGCACTGAACCTCTGTCTGTTCCTCCGCTCTCTTCGACAAGTCCTTTGGAAAAATGCGGGTGTCTTCTTATTCCGGAAGTCTTCGGTCGTCAGTGCTGATTATTAATAAAAATTTAAGTGGTTGTGTTTTGAACCCAGGACGAAGGACGTTTTGATTACTGACCAAAGACTTTACCTCTGCCAAAAATAGCAGTGAAAACACCAAATCCATTGCGTAAAGGGGGTTCCTCACTACAGTTTCCTGTGCTACAATTACGTTTGAGTTTACGCCTGCTTATAAAGGTGGTAATTGAAACTTAAGATTATATGTTAATGTTTGGCTTGTTGATATAACTTAGAAGAAATTGGCAAGATGTATAAATGTAGTGACCTACACAGAATCAATGAAGTACAGAAAATTTTTGTGTTAAACGAATGTGGGTGGAAGTAAAGAATACCTTCATTTTGAAGTAGTGTAATTTTTGATATTGTTATTAAAGCTACTTGAAGTTTTAAAAACAATAGGGGCAGAGTGAGACGTGACAGTGATATATCATATAGGTGGCTGATATTTATGAGGCAATAGCTTGCCTTCTTAACTATTCCAGCCAGAAATGCAACGTTCTGGTAGTATAGACACAATACAAAAACTATATTTTCAATAAGTTACTCGCTAATTTCATGATTGAAAGTCACAACGTTTCCATGAAACCAACCTCCACTCATTATAATTGTTTAATTGTCTATCTAAAGGATGCAGTAATTTCAAGATATTATTTTCTGGTAGCATATGTTTGTATGACCCATTTAGAACAAACATTTTCTCTAACATAAACCGTAAACTTCGATTTCATATCTACAGAAAACCAGCAGCCAAAAATGCCTGCATCTACAGCTTATTCTTGCCGTTAAGTCCAGCGCAAGGTGGCATATTTCAGGTCCACGCGGAATCACCAACATAAAATTCTACTTGAACCAGTTGAACAACGAAAAATATCAATATTTTTAGAATCCTAGCTTCAAAGAACGATAGATATACAATGACAAAAAGTCAGAACATCAGACAATAAATCTTCATACCTGATACCCATGCAGCTAACTCCAAAGGAAGTGGAAAGCAGAGGAAAAGAAAGTTGCATCTCTCTTTTTAGAGAGCATTTCCTACAAAATAAGCAGTCAGTTTTACGAAACAAGCTCAAAAATGATCCTCCTCACTGATGACTTACTTAAGCAGCTATGTATTCATAACTTACGGAAAAATAACCTTGTCTTACAAAACGTCAGGCATATATACAATGTGAGATACCTCAGTAGCCCTCCGACTGTTGGGGTCAAGCCGAGAGAACGAAGGTGGGAGACGAGGTACTGGCGAAATTGAAGATGCGAGGACTGATCGTGAGCCACGCTTGGGTAGTTCTACTGGTAGAGCACCATCCTGCGAAAGGCAAATGTTCTGAGTTCGAATTTCGGTCGAGCACACAGTTTCAATCTGCCAGGAAGTTTCGAAATCGAAGAAGTTTCGACAACCAGTTCCAAGAGCACGTAGCTGCCATAAGCTTGAACAACGTATCAAAATCCACATTACAAAAGCACGTAACTCTTTACAGACTTGGCGTAAAAAGCATCGAAAGTCATATCCAGATATTAGACGATGCCGAGAATGATAGTCACATTAAACGAAGTGATAGTACGGCATTGTTAGCCCGGAGGCCCCGTCCGGGGAAGTTCGGCCGCCATGTTGCAAATCTTATATCATGTGACAGCACATTGGGCGAAGCTGCGTGTCTATGAGGATGAGGACAACACAACACCCAGTCCACGAGCGGAGGAAATCCCTAACCCGGCCGGGAATCGAGCCCGGGCCCGGTGCTTGGTAGGCAACCACATTACCGTTCAGCTAAGCAGGCGGCCATAGGTACATGAATCTACTCGAAGAGACAGACACATACATGGTGTACAGACATGTCCAACAGAACAGACAGTGTCACATATAATAATGTATGTGCGTCTTGACACTAATGAAAACTTCAGTGAAGATGCAAACTGCATCCGAATTCCTGTGGTAATCAGGCAATGTTGCGAGCAATGAGGATAATTCACAGTGAACATCACGTGTGCAGTGTGTCGCTGCCTCAAAAATGGTGTCTGTTCCGACACAACAGGCACCACAAATTTAATAATATATTTGCGCGTTGAAAGTAATGATAACTTCAGTGCGGATGGACACTATGTCCGAACTCTTGTGTAAATTAGATACGGCTGCGGGCAGTGGGGATAATGGACGGTACACGTTAGTGACAAGGTGAGAATTTGTTTCGGAAGGAAAGCAAGTCCGGATAGCCGATGTGATGAAAGCAACCGCTTGCTTAAAGTGGGGAAGCCCGGTGCGATTCCCAATCTGGTTCAAATCTTCACTTATGGCCACTGAATTTAATACAATGACCAATTGCGGGTGAGATCTGTATTTATGTTAAATCGTGTAATCTAATAGTGTGACAGTTCTGCCTTAGATATTTGTTTGCATTGTTTTCATTTGTTATTAGGTACAGATCAGGCAAATAGCCCATATCTCACATTGTTTATTGCTACAGGGCATCATCATCCCAAGGAACTTTAGCTGCAAGTGGGGATAAACAGTCGACAACTGATATAAACAACAACAAATCTGATCCAAACGTAAACGGTCGTTTGAGGATGACCTTGTCGTTTCGAAACCGGGAAGAACGACATTTTTGTCATAAAATAGCATCATTAATAATGGCTGGTTGCTGTTTTCTTCTTTGAAATAAATTACGGTCTTAGTGGAACCCTGCCCTTAGGAATGTTTTATTGCTTAAAGTATGGTTAACAAATGTCACTTTAACGGTACATAGTGTTTATGAAACATTCCATCGTCTCCAACTCCCATTTACAAATATGAATTAAAAATTTTCAAGTAGGAGGTTGTACCTTGTGATGTTAAAATGCATTTAATCTCAAGCAAATGTTAACGGACGTGGTTAAAACGGGAATGAAGCATTTAGCTGCATAACACTGAGGCAATTGGATCTTAGTTGAGATGTGGGGATGTGTAGCGAGGGTGAGTGGATGACAGGAGTCAAGGGGTTTGAAGCAGCTGTCACTAGGTTGGTCATGGAGGGAACAAAATGAAAGGAAGGTAACGAATCAGGAATTCCCTATGTGTTAAATGATAGAGAGAAATGGATTAAATCTCATAATAAGAATTAATTGTAAGGATAGGTATCATTCTCCTGGAGGTAGGGGTTGCTGAAGTTGCGTTATGAGAGGATTTTTTAAGCTGTATTTGAATCGGGTTAGTGAGATATATTGGTAATAGGACAGCAGCAAAACTGCATTTGTAACTGAATGTGAAGTAGGAATGATGTAGTCTCTCGTCGCTGTCGCGCCCATTCAGATAAAAGAGTTTAAAAAATATAGGGATAGATTTAAAACATTTAGAGAAAAACATGAGTCTTACGATGGTTGATTCCTACGAAATATATTTCAAAAATGGCAGTCAACCGGCTATCACAATATCCCAGTCACGACTCTTCGACCACGTTTCAAGAAAAATCGTATCACTGACGTTATTGCGAAATCTAATCATTCGATTAAACATTATCTTACTTGTAACTCTGGCAAGTAGTTCGAGGCTGTCACGAAAGATGGCGCAACTGTAATCGCTAACATGTACTCCATCTGACGACTTATCTTGGAAACACCTTCACTCAAATGATACTTCTATTTACGGAGCTACAGTTTTAATTTACGTGCGTTAACGCAGCACAATGCAACGGATCGAATGTTAGCTCAGACGGCGTAAGAAATCTTAAATGCGTTAGGTAATGTAGAGGACTAATTGGTAAGACATTCAACGCTCAATGCTTCTCTGTTCGACGCAATAAGTGTGACCACTATTCTCCCTCATCATGCTATCGAAAAATTCTTCGCCTCCACTCGTGTAGATCCTTAAAACTATAGTTGTAATCAGGACTCTTTCATACGAAAAGAAACCTCTCTACCAACGTGCACATTAATGCGGGGACTTGCACATTTCTTGTACTGATCAGAATACGAATAAATTTCAAACATTACTGGAAATCATTCCAACGATTTTCAGGTTCAAGCCCCTCCAACATGTATCAACCCGTACACTGCTACCAGCTACGCCATAACATTTATTTTAATTTTTTTACTAGAAGATTTTTACCATTGCTCTTAGTACTAAATTTCGATTTGCCTACTGCAAGGATCATATGCCCATAAACGTACGAATGTAAGCACCCACCGCTACCAGCTTTCTATTACGAATTTGCATCTTACTAAATCGGGTAAGCACACTAACAACATTTAAAAGAGATCGCACGAATAACTGCGTGATAGAAAACTCTCAGCTTGATCCCTATTCCATGACACACCATCATTTTAACGAATCCGAAAATTTCCTCAGAATACAACACTACGTTATTCGCCAACCATTGTATACATATCTGATCAAGAATATCCGACAACTACATGTGATGCGGAAACGTCCACTAGACCTCACGAGAGGCTGACCCGACAGAATACAAAGGAGGCCGGGAGTACTATGTTGTCAGTAGAGAAGCAGTAACAGCGGAAAGAGTCCGTCAGGTGAGCTGAGTGGATTCAAAGTAGAGTAGTCATTGGATGGCACCCGAGTAGCAGATGCGTCGTGGGCATTCCCACCCTTCCAAGGCTGCCGAAGTGGACAGCTGGTGATGAGATTGTGAAATGGAAACGCGAAGGGCCAACGGCAGCCAGAACAAGACAGCGCAGAACACACGTACTGACGGACAGGCACGGTTGAGCATTGCGGAGGGTTGTTTAAAATTCCGCATGAAATCAGCGGAAGGTTTCACTTGAGTACCAAAGTGCTACAAGCAATCGATGTAGCACAATGACCGCGCGAACGGAATTACAAATAATGGTGTACAATGGTCGACCAGCTCATCATAAAGCACATATTTCTGCAGTCAGTGATAAGCCATGCTTAGAGTGGTGTAGAGATCGACACGAGTGGACAGTAGACCCCTGAAAACGGGTGACTCGAGTAAAGAAATACACTGTGCCTTGTGGCTATCCAGTTGAATGGTTTGTGTTTGTCGAATGCATGGGGAAAGATACCTGCCACCACATGTAGTGCCAACAGTGAAGTACCGAGGAGGTGGTGTTACGGTATGGGGATGCACTCCCCTTACTGTGGAAGTATACGAGTACTTTATAAAGCATTATGTAGTCAGTACAGTAGATTCACAGTTCATCAACGAAGATCGTATCAACTTGACAATGCACTCCGTCGTAAAGCAACATCTGTGAGGTATTGATTTGTGTACATTACCGTTCACGAACTTGACTGACCTTTACATAGTCCCGACCTGAACGCAATCGAAAACCTTCAGGATGAGTTAGAGCGTCGACTTCACTCCAGAGCCTTGTGTCCAACTTCCCTGGTTTGTAAGGGTTGCCATTCCTTCACAGACATTTAGACACCTTACTGAAAATGTCCCCAGCCGAGTTAAAGTCCGATGTGTCCGGATACATTTGATCAGATGATCTATAAATAAATAAAAATCCACCAAGTCCTTCTCACTGCAACCTCTCTTCCCCTATACTTTGCGGCAATCAGACATAAGGTACGAGAGATTAACAGACAGTTTACACTTAGTTGCCCAATAAGAAAACATATCCATCCGCTTTCCAAAGTATTCAGAATGTAAGAGACAAAAATGTTGTTTCGACAGAATAATAGTACAGATGATTTTACTTCGTTTATTGACTTTTTGATCGTAACATTCACTCGAACAGTGTCTACGCCAAACAATGCTAGCATTAACAATTTCATTCGTTGTACTTTCACGTTGAAGTTTGCCAGTGCTATTTTCCTTTGTCAAATTAATCTTTCACTTTATATTTGTCCACGGTAGTTTTTCTTTAAAACTGTTGAAATAACATATTCTGCCATTGGAACCTTTGGACTGACATTGGCAACACAGATTCGTCCGCTGATTTCATATATAATTAGGCGGACCTTCTGCGAATTAACCGAACCATTACTACCCTAAAAACTGACGTAATACATTCAAACTCATAAGTTATCACTTTATGAAGCTGTTAAAATAACATACGTACTGCATAACTACGTGCGATCTTCTCTCGCGAAACCCTAAACAACGACTCACCAGTCGCACACTGCTGGGTGACCGCTAACGCTTGGGCATTGTTGGATGCAGAACATGAAGAAAATGCCCCTCACGAACTAAAGGCGCACTCCTTTCAAAGTTCTAGAGAACAAGTGCTGCTTACTTGATATCATTTTATACCCATAAATCGTTCTAAAGCTCGATAAACTTTGTTCTCTGTTGCACCCAACTAACGAATGTCACTTCCACAAAGCCTTTGAAAGCACACTAATCCAATGAAACCAACAAAACAAAGAAACATATTTCCCCATTCTCAACTTTGGTTCTAGAATACCATAAAAAAATTTTTTTTCAGTCGTCAGTCGTCTGACTGGTTTGATGCGTTCTGCCATGAATTACTCTCCTATGTCAACCTCTTCATCTCAACGTAGCACTGTGCGGCTGGTCCCGGCGGAGATTCGAGTCCTCCCTCAGGCGTGGGTGGGTGTGTTTGTCCTTAGGATAATTTAAGTTAAGTAATGTGTAAGCATAGGGACTCATGACCTTAGCAGTTAAGTCCCATAAGATTTCACACACATTTGATTTTTTTATTTTCAACGTAGCATTTACATCCTATGTTCTCAATTATTTGTTTGATATATCTTAATCTCTTACTTCACCAACATTTCATACCATCGTTTGACAAAGCCAACCAGTAATACCTCCCCTGCGTTAACATCTTCATCTCAAAGTAGTACATACACCCAACATCCTCAACTATTAGTTGGTTGTATTCAAATCTCGGCCTTCAACTACAGTTGTTACCCTCTACAGTTTCCTTTAATATCATGCGCCTACATATCCCATCATCCTGTCCCTTCTTCTTGTCAGTGTTTTCCACATGTTCCTCCGTTCGCCGATTCTGCTTAGAACCTGCTCTTTCTTTACCTTATCAATCCATCTGATTTTCAATAGTCTTTTGTAACACCACATCTCAAACGTTTCGACTCTCGTCTGTACCGGTTTTCCCACGGTCCATATTTCACTATGTGTCCTCCAAACGTACATTTTCAGAAATTTCATCCTCGAATTAAGGCCTGTGTGTGATACCAGTAAACGTCTCTGGGCCTGAAATGCCCGCTTTGCCTGTGTTTACTTGTTTTTCATGTCCTTCCTATTCCGACATGGGTAATTATGTTTCCAAGGTATCAGAATTCCTTAACTTCGTCTACTTCCTGATCAGCAGTTTTGATGTTCTTGCTATTCTCATTTATGCTAAATCTCATTACTTTTGTCATATTTTCCAGTATACTCTCAGGCTATATACTGTATTCATTAGACTGTTTATTCCATTCGACAAGTAATATAATTCCTCTTCAGTTTCACTGCGGACAGCAATGTTATCAGCATATCTCACCACTGATATTCTTTAGCCCTCAACTGTAATCCTACTCTTCAATCGTTCTTTTATTCCATCATTACTTCTTGGACGTAGATATTGAACAATAGGATCAAATACTCGATCTCTGTCTTACAACTTCTATAATCTGGTGCTATTGTTCCCTCTTGGTTCCTGTACATATTATACATCGTGTTTTAACTTGAAACAACTAAGTATCTCGGAAACGATGCATCGTACGAAGAAAATGTTTTAGGTGAAAAGTTTATAGTAGCAAAGAGGACAGTGTCTGTGCTACAACTAGCTATCGCCAAAGCACCGTTCCTGCGTGGGTGAGGACAAGCCGCTCGCCTGCCCCAATTTTTATTCCATATTCCAGTTCTAAGCCAAAAAATACGTAAAATTTACTCAAACAATTGTTCTTCTTTTGTGGTATATTGCCTGTAATCGACAAATATCAAGTGCACCGATTTTCGCCATTAAGACCCGACGCATTTGATTTTACATTTCATTTACGATCAAAATACTTGTGCTCGAAATTTACTTTAGTGTTACAAGTATGACTGTGCAGTACAATATGTTGAGCCGTTTCAACGTCTGGTTTGAAACTACATTTATCGTGATCAACGAACAACGATGTGGATGTAATAGATTTCTGTTCCCTTCGGGATGCTTGATTTCGGTGCGTCCCCTTGGCCTCTCACCATTGGGGAGCTTGATTTCGCTCAGTATCCACGGCAGGTGCACCTGTTACTATTACTTAATTGACATGTTTGTGGTTTGTATTCCGCCGGTAGCCGCGCTGCACTCTGCGCGGGAGTTTCGGCGGTTGGTACGGAAAGACACACCGAATTGAGTCACCCTGACGGCGGCGGTCGAGGACCACCACCGATGGTGTGCAGACTCACTACAATCAGTCCCTAAGAAACAGAGAACTACATTACCATACAAGTAGCTTATTTTCCAGAAATGTCAATACTTATCCGTATTATTCGTACTGTACATTCATGCCTACAAAACTCAAGTAATGTTGAACATCAGTATCAACCGTTATACCACAATAGCTTACATTTAGCTCGCAAGTGAATTGTAGAATCATGTGCGTCGGTTCTTAATTGCACAGATAGGTGCACTTGATATTTGGCGTGTACAGCGCCCTCTACCTCGAATGGAAAACTATAGTCTCAATAAACTAAATGTATTTTTTGCGTAGAATCCGAGTATTCAATAAAAGGCGGGGTTCTCAATTGAAAATAATATGAATCTGACCCCCACCCCCAAGCAGGTGGGGTGGTCAGAAGGCGGTTAGTTGTAGCACAGATAGATGTCCCCTTTACTGATTTTAACTTTTAACCTCGAACTTTCCTTCCGTACAGTGCACCATTTTGGAGATATTTACTTGCTTCAAGTTGAAACAAACACCCCTTCTTTCCCTGTAGCTTACTCCCATTTTTCTCAGAAATAGTAACATCTTGCATGATTTTACATTCCGACAAATCCCATGAACAAGTCTTTATTTTTCTTCTCTCTTCCATCAGTTATCAGATGCAACGTCACAACAGTTTCAGAGATTGGATGAATCAGCTGTTAAGCTCATTTTGCGACAGTACTCGTACTTATCGGCCCATACTGTCGTTGGAACTGTGTAGACGGTATTTTTCCAAAGGTCGTATTGTGTGCCTCTAGCCTCGTAGATTCTACAAATCAACCCGTATATTCGTTTGGTTGTGTTACGTGGCCGCTTTTCTCCAAAACCGTCATGCAACGTATTTCGTGGTATTGTATGCTCATCCCGTCTCTGTATGTAGTCGATCTCTTAAGCGGTACCATAACTGCAGACAGTATTCGGTACTATCTATAGCTGCCCAGCTAATTACTTCTTCTTTTCCCTTCTTTTATTACAGTGAAGGATTTGACGTTTTTATAGTGTTGAAACCTTCCATTCTGGACGGGTCGACATACAAGCTTACTTAAAGAACCAGGAGAAGCCACAAAGGTGTTCACAGCTCAGCGCAGGCAGTCGAAGATGGAATTCGCTTCGCCCAATTCAGCATTCCGGGCAGTACAGGAGGCCAGTTTCGTGCCAAAAAAGACAGACATGGAAACGAATACTTCTAGAAAAGATAAAAGTGCAAGCCAAGTGCAGACGTAAAGAGATGGTAGAACTTGAGAAACAGTTTGCCTTGTAGCCACGCCATGGAAGAACTTTGGTTCAGCCCTTCTCATTGGTTCGTTGTTTCTCTAGACCGTCAATTTCTCATGGTGTCTGCCTGGAAGCATTCTACATTTCACTCTCAGAAGCCTACCGTGGTGTGGCAGGGGTTTTATGGCTTCCTCCGCATGCCACACCACTACTGGTTAATCATAGCAAAATCCACTGGAGTTTATCTGCTACTCTTAGCTGGCTAGATTCCTACTCTGGCAGAAACAGCCAAGTTTGAGGGCATTAACACACAGAACAGTTGCTGCTAGGGGACCGATCCGACGAGTCAAGTGTAAACACTTGCTGCCAGATGAGAGTTGGTGTCGAATAGAAGGTTGTCTCCGTTTCAGTACTGAGTGCAGAGGCCGAACTGGACTCAGATGCTCCAGGAGTCACTGCTGCCCACTTCTTCCATGATGTGGTTAGGAATGGTCCAGCGCTGCAAACATCGATTCGGTAGGGAAGCAATGTAAGTTAACTCCGTTCAGGAGCTAACTGAACCGTTTTAACGTTTCACCACCTGATAGTTGGTTCTCTTGCGCACTCTGGCAATCTCACTGGTATTCATATTTCTCTGTATTCTTTAATACACTAACCACTCTTGCAGCATAAGCCATATCCGCGAATTATTCTGATTATTATGTTTTTACCGCGCTAACTCTTCCATAACAGTTCCAATTTCTTCGTCTACTACGTCATCAGATAGCCCCTCGCCTCATAGAGGCCTTCAATTTGCCCTTTCCACCTATCGGCTCTCTCCTATGCGATTACCATTGGAATTCTCACGACTACCATTGGAATTCTCATTGCTTATTGTGTCACCGACGATTGTTTTTACTTTTCTATACGCTGAATCAGGCCTCCCGACGTCTTTGATTACTATTTGCAGAGATGTCCATTCCTTTTGAACTGAAATGTATACTTTGCATTCCTTATAGAAGTAACCACATCCTTAGGGCACTTCAACCGTGTCTCATCATTCCTCAATACTTCAGTGTCCCACTTAATCCTACCACTGTTCACAATGGTTCACGCTCTGAGCGTTTTTCTTGTTCATAACGAATCCTACTTCAGTTAAACTATTTTTGTTGCTGTAAATATTACCCTACATTCGTCTCACCAGGAATCCTCACCTTTGTTCTATTTCACTTCAATGACGCACGTTGCATTTATATTGAGCCTTTGCATTTTCTAGCTTTCCTACTACGTTAAACCTCTGATATTCCAATCTCCTACTCTTACAATGTTATCCCGTCACTGATTATTCGATGTTTCTCAGTCACCTCCCTCCCCATTGGCAAGCCCCATCCGAAAATTCGAAAGGAGGACTACTCCAGAATCTTTTACCAAGCAGAGATCGTCATGACACTTTCTGAATTACAGGTAACGTGTCCTGTGGATACGCATTAAGTCCCTTCTGAATCCTCATGTCGTTGTTCAGTGCTGATTCTTCCAGATTTAGGGGCAGTTTCCCTACCCAAGGAAGAGAGTGCCCTGAATCTCTGTCTGCTCCTTCGCAGCTCTTATAAAGACCGTTGCCAGAACGAAGGTGATATCGTAAGCCAGAAGCGTTCGGCTGCCATTGCTAGTGATATCCATTTAAAATTGAAGCAGTGTGTCCCGAATCCTATTCCAGGAATTCCTTAAATTTTGAATAAAAATTATCAGGAGTGGCTTTCGCCATAAGAAGTTACCATAACTCTTCCAATACACTCGTCAGAAACGGTGGAGAAGCGGACAGAGGTTCACGGCACTCTCGTACTCTTCCAGAGGGAAACTGGGCCTAAAAGGTGGAAAAATCAGCAATCATCAACGGCATGATGACGTGGAAGGCAACAGCAGCCACTATTTTTTTTCCTTTTTTTCTCTCATCTGGTTACTGGTTGAATGCGGCCAGCCATGAATTAATCTCCGGTGCCAACCGCTTCGTCTCAGAGAAGCACTTGTAATCTACGCCATTAACTATTTGTTGAATATATTTCAGTCTCTGTCTTCCTCTACAGTTTTTGCCCTCTACAGCTCCCTCTAGTACAATGGAAGTTATTCCCTGATTACTTAACAGATGTCGTCGCATCCTATCCCCTCTCCTTGTCAGTGTTTTCCACATTTTCTTTTCCTCTCCAGTTCTGCACAGAACCACCTCATTCCTTACCCTATCAATCGACCTAATTTTCAACACTCGTCTGTAGCACCACATCTCAAGTACTTCGATTCCCTTCTGTTCCGGTTTTCCCACGGTCCATGTTTTACTACCATACAATCCTGTGCTCCAAACGTACATTCTCCTTCCTCAAATTACGGCCTACATTTGGTACTAGTTGATTATTTCGACCAGTAAGGCCCTTTTTGAAAGTGCTAGACTGCTTTCTGTGCCCTCTTTGATCCGGTCGTCATGGGTAATTTCGCTGTCTAGGTAGTAATATTCCTCAACTTCTACTTCGTGTCAGTCAATCCTGACGTTACGGTTCTCGCTGTTCTCATTTCTGCTACTTCTTATTACTTTCGTCTTTCTTCGATCTACTCACAATCCGTATTCCATATTAGATAGTTCTTGAATTCAAAGGATCATGTGATTCATCTTCACTTTCATTCAAGATAGCAATGTCATCAGCGAATCGTATCAATGATATCCTTTCACCTTGAATTTTAATTCCACTCTTAAAACTTTCTTTTATTTCGATCACTACTTCTTCGATATACAGATTGAGCAGTAGGTTTGAAAGACTACATCAGCGTCTTCAACACTTTTTAAACTGAGCACTTCGTTCTTCGTCGCCCACTCTTATTATACCTACTAGGCTCATGCACTTACACGTATTGTATATTACCCACCCCCTCTCTCTCTCTATAGCGTGCACCTATTTTTCTCAGAATTTCGAACATCTTTTACCATGTTACATTTTCAACCACTTTCTCCAGGTCGGCAAATCCTATGAACATTATTTTAAATCTTTTTTCTATTATCAACCGCAACGTCAGAATTGCCTCTCTCATGCCTTTACCTTTCCTAAAATCGAACTCATTTTCATCTAACTAATCCTCAATTTTCTTTTCCATTTTTATGTATACTGGTCGTGTCAGCAACATGGATGCATGAGCTGTTAAGATAATTGTGCGACAAGTCTCGCACTTGTGAGCTCTTGCAGTCTTAGAATTATATGGATGATATTTTTACGAAAATCGGATGGTATGTCGCCAGACATATACATTCTACACATCAACGTGACTAGTCATTCTGTTGCCACTTCCCCCAGTGACTTCAGAAAATCTGATGGAATGTTATCTATCCCTTCTGCCTTATTTCATCATAAGTCCTACAAATTTCTCTTAAATTCTGATTCTAATACTGGATCCCATATTTCTTCTAAATCTACTCTTGTTTCTTGTTCTATCACATCAGACAGATCTTCCCCCTCATAGAGTCTTCATTGTACTCTTTCCAAATATCTTCTCTCTCCGCTCCATTTAACAATGGAGCTCCCATTGCACTCTCAATGTTACCACTACCGACGGTTAATTTGTCTTTCCTATATGCTGAGTCAGCCCTTCCGACTATCATTGCTTTTCCGGTTGCTTCACATTATTCATGCAACCATTTCGTCTTAGCTTCCCAGCAGTTCCTCTTTGTTTCATCCCTCAGGCACTTGTGTTTCTATATTTCTGAACTTCTTTGAATGATCTTTTACTTCCTTCTTTCATCGACCAACTGATGTATTTCTTCTGTTACCCATGGTTTCTTTGCAGTTACCTTATTTGTACCTATGTTTGTGTTTCTAGCTTCTGTGATTGTCCTTCTTAGAGATGTCCTTTCCTCTTCAACCATACTGCCTAGTGGACTATTCTTTGTCGATCTACAGCTTTAGAGAACTTCAAGCGTGTCTCGTCATTCCTTACTGCTTCCGTATCCCACTTCTTTGCGTACTGATACTTCCTGACAATCCCTTAAACTTCAGCCTACTCTTCATCACTACTATATTGTGACCTAAGTCCATATCTGCTCCTGGGTACGCCTTACATTCCAGTACCTGATTTCGGAATCTCTGTCTCACGACGGTGTAATCTAACTGAAAATGTGGTGTCTGGTGGTGACACCACATTCCTCCCCCGCAAATCGGCGTACGGTTGTGTTATAAGGCTTCCGCCCGCCGTGGGGAGGACCCCATGTTGACGCATGCAACGAGGTGGGGGAGCCTAACAACAGGCGAGGCTGTGCCACCCGCACCCTGCCATTCGCACCGAGGGGAGCTAGGAAACGGCTGGAAACTTGCTCCAGGGTGCACGCCAACATGCGGTGTATGCGCCCGTAGCGAGACAGGAGGGGCCGAAGGGTCGACCTCCATCGGGCCGGGGCACCCGACGGGCGAAGACGACATATGGTCCGGAGCGGGCAAGAGTTCCGTGACGGAGGACAACTGGTCACGGGAAGCGATCGGCAGCGCGTGACCCAAGGAGGCGCCCGGCGGTTGCAGCGACGCGTCCACGGCGGGCGTCGCCGGCGGGAGAACAAGCGGCGGCGGCGTCGCGTCGCCATGGGGCAAAATGGAAGGCAGCGTCGGTAACACCTGGGGCTGAGGCGAGCCAGTAGATGGGTCCCCAGGGCGCTGACCGGACGGCACCGTCGTTGAAAGCAGACGGGGAGCGGCAGATCCCGTGCTACGACAGAGGCGCAGCTGATTGAGATGCCGACGCACCTCACCAGAGGCCCCCAAAACCAGATACATAGCGCGGCCGAGGCAGCGACAAATGCGCCCTTCGAGCCAACGCCGTGAACCTCGATAGTTGCGATAGTAGAAAACGTCGCCTGGAGCAAAAGCAGGTGTCTGTCGCTGCACAGGAACCTGATGCGGCGGATGTAGCAAAGACATCAAGGTTCAATGAGGGCGACCGTGGAGCAACTCAGCCGGCGAGCGACCATCTCGGGGCTGAGAGCGATACGAGGACAAAAAGAGCAATAACGCGTCCTCCCGAGAATGCGACTCTTTCAACTTCAACATCTGTGACTTGAAAGTCCTGACCAATCGTTCAGCGACACCGTTTGACTGTGGCGAAAACGGTGCGGACGTCAGATGTTGAATACCATTGGCCTTGCTGAATGACTGAAATTCTGCGGACATGAATTGTGGGCCATTGTCGGAAACAATAGTCTGCGGAAGACCTTCAATGCAAAAGATAGCGGGTATCGCTTGGATGGTGGCAGATGACGTCGTGGAAGACATCCGGACAACAAAAGGAAAATTACTGAATGAATCTACCACAACCAACCATCGAGCATTCCAGAATGGACCGGCAAAATCGATGTGTAAGCGTTGCCAAGGGGAAGTGGCTTTTGGCCGTACAAAGAATTTCCACGGTGGTTCTGATTGTTGTTCGGCACACACCATGCAATCGCGGCATAGATTCCGAACCAAGTACAGTGCTGACGAGCAAGTTGTTTCGTTCTCACTATACCCCAGTGTGCTTGGTGGAGAAGCTGTAAGAGGACTGTAACGAACGTGGGACCACGACCCTGGACTGACCATTATCAGAACGCAACAGCAAAACACCACGTCGTACAAAAAGTCTCTCCTTGTGAGCAAAAAATCGGCGAACCAACGGATCCCCGATCCGTGACTTTGACAAGGGCCATTGCGTAGCAACAAAACGCAGAACGGTAGCAAGGACAGGGTCTGCAGCTGTGGCTGTAGCTACACGACGAAAATCAATCGGAAACGATTCGACCACGTCATCGGTTTCCGCATCAATTAACATGCAAGCAAGTTCGGAAGAATCGAATGCTCTGTCCTCAGCAACAGGCAAACGGGACAACGCATCGGTGTTGCCGTGCTTAGCAGTGGACCGATACAAGATATCGTAGCGGTACTGCGAGAGGAAAATAGACTAGCGAATGAATTTCAGCGCTGTACGTGGAGGTACAGGCTTGTTCGGATCAAAAAGCGATGTCAAAGGTTTGCGGTCTGCGATGATGGTAAAGTGACGACCATACAAGAAATCATGAAACTTTGTAACACCAAATACGAGGGCCAATGCTTCTTTCTCGATCTGTGAATAATGTCTTTGCGCAGACGAGAGCAATTTGGACGCAAAAGCAGAGCGCAAGCGCAGCACCGATCCCGAAATTCGATGCATCCACCATCAACAAAAGGGGCTTCCGGGGATCGAATGGCGTAAGGCAAGTATTGGAAAGCAATGCCGATTTCAACTGGCGAAAGGCGCGTTCGCATTCCGCCGTCCAGACGAACGGAACACCTTTACGGCGTAAGCAATGAAGCGGAGCTGAATTGGAAGAGGCATGCGGCACATATTTGTTATAATAATTAATTTTTCCCAGCACACTCTGTAGCTGCTTCATATTCTGCGGCGAAGGCAAGTCTTGTATGGCACGGAGGTGCTAGGGACTAGGATGTATGCCTTGGGCATTGAGTACATGTCCCAGGTAGGGTAAGTCACGAGCAAAAAACACACATTTGTCCTTCTGCAAGCGAAGACCATTTTGTCGCAAGACCTGAAATAATGTTCTGAGATTGGCTAAATGTTCTTCTTCCATCTTTCCGGAGATCACAATATCGTCCAGATAGTTTGCTGCAGTAGAGACCGACGCACAAACAGTTTGTAGATTTTGCTGAAACAATGCAGGGGTGGATGCACACCCGAATGGCAGTCGTTTGAATCGATACAAACCAAGATGCGTGTTAACCACCAAAACGTGCTGGGATTCTTCGTCCACCGGTATTTGCAAGTACGTATCTGCTAGGTCCAACTTCGAAAAATATTTACCCGGGCACAGTTTGTCAAAAAGATCTTCCGGGCGGGGTAAAGGAAAAGTTGCAGTCACCAGTTGTGGATTCACTGTTGCCTTGAAGTCCATGGAAAGTCTCAATTTTCCAGAAGGTTTTTGCAAAATTACTAAGGGTGATGCCCAGAGAGAAGCCTGCACACGTTCAATTACATCTTGTGATTTCAAATCGTGTAATGTTTTTGCGACCTCATCACGCAATGCGTGGGGAACATTGCGCGCTCTGAAAAATTTCGGTTGCGCGTTTACTTTCAGTTCCAAATGTGCTTTATAGTTCTTAGCGCAACCAAGGCCCGGTGCAAAAATGACTGCAAACTCTTCACATAGACGAGAAACACTGTCTGAAGGCACAGTCTGGTTCACTGATAGGACCTGATTGACTATAGACAAGTTAAACAACTGAAACAAATCGAAACCAAACAAGTTCACTGCAGAAGAAGAACGAAGGACGTACAATGACACAAGTTTTGTTTGTCCCTTGTATGTTGCAAGAAGTCTGCACTGTCCTAACACAGGGATCGCTTGTCCTGAATAACTACTTAACATTTGTGGCACGCAACAGAGGTGTGCCCAGCTGTTTGTAGGTGTCTTGATTGATCAGTGAAGCTGCAGCTCCGGTATCAAGTTGGAATGGTATCATTTTGCCATTAATGTCCAAGTCTACAAAAGGTTTATTGTGCTGCTGACGACAAGAGCGACTGTCTCATGCAACGTTAACTGACACTGGTACAAAATCACTTGTGACATGACGGGATTTCCGTCGATGTCGATGCACACTATTTGTGGGACAAACACAGTCACTGTTAGAGAGAGTGGCACTGGGCGGAGTGGAATGAACTACATGAATTTCCATGGGCGAAGTTTCACGAGCCGAAGTATCCTTGGTTCGATTCCGATTCCGGCGCGAAGCAAAGGGCCTGGAATGGTTGTGAGTGTTCGATCTGAGCTTTTTCTGGCAAACACTCTGAACATGTCCTTGTTTATTACAGAAAAAGCAAATAGCTTGGCGTGACGGGCAGTTCTCACGCGAATGTCTAGTAGCACACCGTGGGCATGATTTTAGCACTGCATTTGCTTGTCTGCGCAGCACACGTGGCTGAGAGCCTGGTGGCAGCTGCGTGGACGGGCGCGAGGGCTGTTTACTGTTCCGTGCAGCGGCAGCGCGCCCGGCGGGCCGGTTAATGTGACACACGGCTGGTGAAGATTCAAATGAATCCTGAGCAATGTCAAGTGTGTCCTGTCGATCCAAAATGTCCATCACTTGTTGAAGGGAGGGATTGAGTAGTTTCAAAACCGGTTCCCTTATACGAACATCGGAAACGTTCTGTGCAATTGCATCATGTACCATTGTATCTGAATAAAGGAGTCCACATTGACACTCAAAAGCACAATCCCTAGTAAGGCCTTGCAAGGTTGCAACCCACTCCCGATTACTTTGACCGGCCGTACATTTTGTACGAAAGAAGGTATACCTTTTTGCAACTACATTGACTGATTCTTTGAAAAATGCATCTAATGCAGACAAAATTTCGTCGTAGGACAGAGTTGCTACATCGCGTCGGGGAAATAATTTCACTATCACACGGTACGTTTGGACGCCTACGGAGGCAAGAAGAAAAGGCTGTCGCTCATTACCTTGAATTCTGTAGGCGGCGAGATGGAATCCAAATTGGCGTGACCACTCCGTCCAGCTTTCCAGTGCAGAATGAAAAGGACGAAAAGTTTGTGTAACTGCATGTGGTGGCTGCGTGAGCGGTGGGGCGGCGGCCGCCGCATCGTTTTGCATTGCTCGTTGACCCTGGACGAGCTGTCCAAGGGCATCCAGCAAGGCCTGCGTCTGCTGGTTCTGTAAGCGATAAAATTCGGACAGTACATCTGGAGATTGTGGCGAAGCCATTACACAAGTAAATCAGGGCAGTATAGTTACTAACGCGAATTGGCCTCGTCGCCAAATGTTGTGGATTGGCAAGAGAGCCAACCCACTATGAGAGGAAGCCGAAAGGCACGTGTTTTAGCTCACGCAGGCTGGCGTGAGGTCTGGAACAGGACAAGGAAGTGAGACTAGCAAAAAAAAGGACGTAGCTGTGGAATACTCAACTTTAAACCATAATTGGTGAACATCGCTCTTGACGGTACATGTTTTACAGCATCAATAGTAACTGGTAATGGCGCCTTGCTAGGTCGTAGCAAATGACGTAGCTGAAGGCTATGCTAACTATCGTCTCGGCAAATGATAGCGTATTTTGTCAGTGAACCATCGCTAGAAAAGTCGGCTGTACAACTGGGGCGAGTGCTAGGAAGTCTCTCTAGACCTGCCGTGTGGCGGCGCTCGGTCTGCAATCAATGATAGTGGCGACACGCGGGTCCGACGTATACTAACGGACAATGGCCGATTTAAAGGCTACCACCTAGCAAGTGTGGTGTCTGTCGGTGACACCACAGAAAATTTCCCGTATCATCCAACCTTTTCCAAGTATACCTTCTCCTCTTGTGATTATTGAACAGCATATTCGTTCTTGAACAGAATATTCGCTGTTACTAGCTGAAATTTATTACAGGACTTAATTAATCTTTTTCCACTCTTATTCCTTGCCCCAAGCCCATACTCGCCTGTAACTTTTTCTTTTACCCCTTCCCCTACAACTGCATTCCTGTTCCCCATGACTACTAGATTATCATATTCCTTTGCGTAGTGTGTTACACTTCCCATATCCTCATATACTTCTTTCTGTCTTCATCTCCTGCTTGCGACGTCACATTGTAACGCCGGAAATGCATTTCCTCCTATTTCCATCTGCTGCACTATAGATTTTTCATTTTTTGTTACCTGAACATATGACATTTCTGTGTCTTTATATATTGTAATTGTTTTACTGTTTGTATATATTTATTTATGCATTTTTGTTGGTTTGTTTTGAGAATATTATTTGTATTATTACGCTGGGTCTGGCCTAGGGAAAACTATGCTATAGAACGAATACATCGCTAGGTCGTGTGGAGAACCAAAGTGTTTAGGACCTTTGGTAGTGTTAACTCGGTCGCGTGGAGCGCGGGCAGAGGGAGAGTCTGCCAGGAGTAGCGAGTGGAGTAGGTTTGTTGTGTGACGCTCCCGCGAGTTGCCGCGCTTTCGGGGTTTGGAAGCATGTAATTACGCTCGACTTGCTATGATAGTTTCTGACACGGTGTCGCGGACGGGAAGCATTAGCTGACGCACATCAAGAGCCCGTTTCGCCTGGTGACCGTGTCGAGAAGGAGGCGCGCCAACATCCAGTTTCTGCAACAGCGACGGCCGACAATGAGTGACTGTCGCCACCTCCTCGATCGATGGCTTCAAACCTTCAATCAACCAACAAGGAAGACTGGAAGCACGTAAAGTCTTAGAACTGTATGGCAGACCTCGGCTTTTAAAACTGTTCAAATCACAAAATTACAGCAACGTAGCATGAACCTTTGTTGCTCATTGTCCCAATAGCATTACCAAGCAGGGTCCCTTCCTTTTCCAGAATGAACCAGAGTGTCGTTGAAATTCAAACGCCAGCATTAAAGCAACATCATTCGATTTCACTACTTTAATTTCAAAGTTCAGTTAAGGTATTCATAGCTGGCTACAATATTTAGATTACACAAGCACAAATTAAGAGTGCGAGTTTTGTTACCGTATTTTAGCTTACCTGCGACTGCAGCTCAGCTTGGTACGTACTAAATTTTACTATTGTTAATTGTTCAGAATCATTTAATTCAAGTTCAAAGTTAAATCTCTTATTTCTAAATTGCGTAGATTCAAGTAGCTTTTGAAATGATTGTTGAGGTAGCCCAAGACTAACCGTATCTTACTGAATTTCGATGTGCTTCAGAAAGAAAGCTCACTATTAACTTTAGTCACTAAATTAACTTTCGATTTTCCGGTTTATTAATTATTTTGCTAAATTAAGTCAGAGTGTAGCGAATTTTAGTACTTGTGACAAACTTTCAGTTTTCACACTACACGTGTCACCCTTCAGTTGCCACGCTTCTAGTGCTAATTATATGTGTAATAACCTTTATTTTTCAGTTACTATAGTAATTGTCCTTAGGACTGGCGACCGTAATTTCCCCCAAATCTCAAATATCTAATTAGCGCCAATTAATTGTTAACGTGACGGCCGCACATTTACTTTCTTTATTAACTTTACCCCTTTTCAAAATTATTTTCCACCAGTTTCATTTGCATTTTTCCTTTCATTTAGATGTAACCCTTTCCTCCCTCTTTATCGACAAATTAACTTCGGTGACGATTGCTTTTCCCAAATTTCCATTAGGTACACGCGGTTTAATTTTTCACTGTCATTAAGGTCGATAAGTGAGGGGGAGGTTACAACATGTATACCGGAAATATCGATGTCGGTGTTGGTATTTTGTCGATTGTCGTAATAACAACCCTGTCTCTGAACTGTTCACTGTAATAAACTCTTTGTTCTACCTCCCTATACATAACGAATCCTATTTCCCTTATACCTTTTTATGATGCTGTTCATATTACCCATCTGACCTGAAATCCTTGTCTTCTTTCCACTTCACTTCTCTGACACCTATTGTATCTAGATTGAGCCTTTGCATTTCATTTTTCGGATTTTTTAGCTTCATTACCACGTTCAAGCTTCTGACATTCCACGTCCCGTCTCGTTGGTTATTCAAACATTTCGTTGGTTATTCAATCTTTTTCTTATGATAACGTCCCCTTTTGTAGTCTCCTCCCGGAGATCCGAATGGGGAACTATTCGAGAAGCTTTTGCAAATGGAGAGATGTCACTTTCTTTCAATTACAGGCTGCAGGTCTTGTTGGTACACGTTACGTATCTTTATTGCAGTGGATTCTGTTGCCTTCTGCAGCCTCACGCCATTTATCACTGAGGATCCTTCCGCCTTTAGGGGCAGTTTCCCACCTGAGGGACCAGAGAGTGCCCTGAACCTATGACCGCTCCTCCGCCATCTTTGACAAGGCAGTTGGCGGAAGTCTTCGGCCGCCAGTTCTGATCGTTACTCAAAATTATCAGCGGCGGCGGATTCCGATCCCGGGACCGAGAACATTTTTGATTACTAATCGAAGACACCACCCCTAGAAAACGGATGCAATACACATATGTAATGTGTATCTGAGGGAGATGTGGCCTGTAATTGAAAGCAGAGTCGCAATGATCTCTCCAATGGCAAAAGATTCAGGAATATTCCCCCATTCAGATGACCAGGAAGGACTTCCGAGGGGTAGATGACCTTGAGAAAGAGACTGAATAACTAACGAAAGATTGCGTTTTACGAGTTGGAACGTGGAATGTCAGAAGTATGAACATAGTAGGGAAGCTAGGAAATCTGAAACGGGAAATGCTAAGGCTCAATATACATATGGGGGGTCAGGTATGTGAAATGGAAAGAAGACTAGGATTTGTGGTCACATGAGTATACAGGGTGTTACAAAAAGGTACGGCCAAACTTTCTGGAAACATTCCTCACACACAAATAAAGAAAAGATGTTATGTGGACATGTGTCCGGAAACGCTTACTTTCCATGTTAGAGCTCATTTTAGTTTCGTCAGTATATTCTTCCACCTACGCTCAATGCAGCACGTTATCATAATTTCATACGGGATAGTCTACCTGTGCTGCTAGAACATGTGCCTTTACAAGTACGACACAACATGTGGTTCATGCACGATGGAGCTCCTCCACATTTCAGTCGAAGTGTTCGTACGCTTCTCAACAACAGATTCGGTGACCGATGGATTGGTAGAGGCGGACCCATTCCATGGTCTCCACGCTCTCCTGACCTCAACCCTCTTCACTTTCATTTATGGGGGCATTTGAAAGCTCTTGTCTACGCAACTGCGGTACCAAATGTAGAGACTCTTCGTACCCGTATTGTGGACGGCTGTGATGCAATACGCCATTCTCCAGACTGTATCAGCGCATCAGGGATTCCATGCGATGGAGGGTGGATGCATGTATCCTCGCTAACGGAGGGCATTTTGAACATTTCCTGTAACAAAGTGTTTGAAGTCACGCTGGTACGTTCTGTTGCTGTGTGTTTCCATTCCATGATTAATGTGATTTGAAGAGAAGTAATAAAATGAGCTCTAACATGGAAAGTAAGCGTTTCCGGACACATGTCCACATAACATATTTTCTTTCTTTGTGAGTGAGGAATGTTTCCTGAAAGTTTGGCCGTACCTTTTTGTAACACCCTGTATAATAATATCAACAGCAGCAGAAAATGGTATAACGGGAATAGGATTCGTTATGAATGGGAAGGTAGGGTAACGAGTGAGCTTCTGCGAACAAACAGTGGTAGGGTCGTATTGGTCAGAATCGACAGCAAACTAAGAACGATAGTATACATGCCGACGTCATGAGTAGAAGATGAAGAGATAGAGGAAGTACTGTATATGACGATGGCTACAATTTGCATGAAAATGCTGTGAGACGAAGCAGCCGCTTGAATGCACTTTAATAGGTTTTCTTATGTCTTGGGGTGGTCAAGACATATGAAAATTTATTAAAATGTATGAGGATAATGAACGGGTAATTCGGCACGTAAAGGCAGACGAACATTTAATAGTCACCGGGGATTGGTATGCGAATGTAGAGGAAGGGGCAGAAGAAAGGCTTAAGGCTGAATATGGGCTTGTTACTAGGAATGGGAGATAAGAATGACTAATTTATCTCTGCAACAAATTTCACCTAGTTATAGCGAATACTCCGTTCAAGAATCGAACGAAGAGGAGCGATACTTAGAGAAAGCCGGGAGATATGGGAAAATTTCAGTTAGATCACATCATGGTTAGGCAGAGATTCCGAAATCAGATATTGGATTGTAAGGCGTACTCAGGGGCAGATTTAGGTTCAGATGATAATTTAGTAGTGATGAAGGCCGGAGTCCAAGATTCTAGTCAGGAACAATCAATGCGCAAAGATGTGGGATACGTAAGTATTAAGAAATGAAGAGATGGGCTTGACGTACCCTAACGCTGTACATATTGCAATAAGGAGTAACCAAGTAGGCAGTTGGTTGAAAATCAATGTAAATCTCTAAAAAGGGAAATCATAGAAGCTGGAAAGAAAAGCATGTGTAAAAAGAAGGTAACTGTGAAATAAGCTAGTACATAAACGTTCAGAGAATTTCAAGTTACTTAGGAATCAAAGAAATAGGAAGTGCAGGAAAGCTAAAGGCAATTGGTTGCATGAAAAAAGTGAAGATCGAAAGACAAGTGATTGTCTGAAGGACTGTCTCAGCATGTAGAAAAGTCAAAACAACATTTGGGAAATTAAAAGCGAAGGTGGTAACATTATGATTGCAAGGGGTATTACACTGGTAAATACAGAGGAGAGAACGGACAGGCGGAAGAGAGCACTGAAAACCACTATGAGCAGAAAACTTGTCTGATGACATGATGGAAGTAGAAATAGGAGTCAATATAGATGAGACAGGGGTCCAGTATTACAATCAGAATGTAAAACAGCTTTGTAAGATTTAAGATGCTATAAGACAGAAGGGATAGATAACATTCTATTACGATTTCTAAAACCATCCGGGGAAATAGCAAGAAAACGACTGTTCGCGTTGGTGTATGAATATATGAGCCTAGCGATGTACCACCTGATTTTGGGACAAACATTAGCCACGCAATGCCGAAAATTGCAAGAGCTGACAAGTGCAAGAATTATCCCACAATCAGGTTAAGAGCACATGCATCCAAGTTGCTGGCAAGAATAATATACAAAAGGATGGAAAAGAAAACTGACGATTAGTTTGGTTTCAAGAACTGTAAGGGCATCAAAGTGGCAATTTTGGCGTTGCGGTTGACAATGGAATCAAGACTATAGAAAAATTAACACATTTTCGTAACAGTTGTCGACAATATAAAATGGTACGAGATCTTGGAAATTATGAGAAAAATAAGGATAAGCTACAGGGAAAGATGGGTGAGATACAGTACGTGCAAAAACCAAGAGGGTACAGTAAAATGAAGAGCAAGAACGAAGTGCTCGGAATCAAGAGAGTGTAAGACAGGAATGTAGTCTCTCACCCTTACTCTTCAAGTGACACATCAAAGAAGCAATGACGGAAAAGAAAAAGATTTCAACAGCGGAACTAAAATTCAAGGTGAAAGGATATCAATGATACATTTCGCTGATGACACTGCTGCTCTCAGTGAAAGTGAAGAAGAATTAGGATCTGCTGAATAGAGCGAACAATCTAATGAACACAGAATATGGATTGTGAGTAAATCGTAGAAAGACGAAAGTAATGAGCACTAGGAGAACTGAGAACAGAGAGAATTTAAGATCGTGACTGATGATCACAAAGTACATGAAGTTAAGGTATCCTGCTGCCTAGGCAGCAAAGTAACCCATGACAGACGGAGCAAGTAGGACATAAAAATCAGCCTAGGATAAGCAGAATGACATTCCTGGCCAAGAGAGTCTACTAGTATGAACAAAGATAGGCGTTAATTTGAGGCAGAAATGTCTGAGTATGTTACCTTGTCAGCAGAGCGTTGTAAAGTAGTGAATGATGCACTGTGTGAAAACCGGAAAAGAAGAGAATTGAAGCATTTGAGATCTGGTGCTACAGAAGAATGTTGAAAATTAGATGGATTGATAGGATAAGAAATGAGATTTTCCACAAAATCGTTGAGGAAAGGAAAACATGGGAAACACTGACAAGAAGAAGGAACAGGATGATCAGACATCTGCTGCAAAATTTGGGAGTAACTTTCATGAATCTAGAAGGAGCTCTAGAGGGTAAGAAATGTAGAGAAAAACAGTAATTGCAATACTTCCAGCAAATACCTGAGACGAGGACATAGGTTACAGGTGCTACCCTGAGATGAAGAAGGTTAGCAGTGTGTGGATCGCCAAATCAAGCTATTCGGAAGCCTGATGAGTACAACTAAGGAAAGAGAAAGTAGAAAATATGAGCTCAATCTAGTGAAGTGAAATGGAAAGAAAATAAAGATTTCTGGTAAGACGAATGTAGCGTAATATCAACAACAGGAATAAAATGTTATAATGGGGTGGTATTCGTTATGAATAAGAAAGTAGGACAGAGAATGAATTACTGGACACTGTTCAGTGATAAGGTTGTTCCACAACAAATCAACACCGACAACGAAAGTTTAGGTATGCCAGCGTCTCAGACACAAGATAAAGGGGTGGAATAATTATGCGGAAATATTGAAGGGGAATTCAGTATGGAAAGGGATATGAAAATGTAATGGGAGATTGGAATGCGTTTGTAGAGGAAGGAATAGAAGAAAGAGTTACGGGAGAATAAGGGCTTGGCAGTACGAATGAGAGAAGAAAGACTAATGGACATCCGCAATAAAATTCAGATGATAATAGCGAATACACTGTCCTAGAATCAGAAGAGGAGGAGGTACACTTGGAAAAGACCGAGACACACGGGAAGGTTCCAGTTGGAATACATCATGGTCAGAGAGAGATTCAGAAATCAGATTTGGATTCTAAGACGTACCCAGGTGCAGATGTAGACACAGTTCATAATTTAGTTACCTGAAGGCCAGACCGAAGTTTAAGAGAATCATCCGAATGAATCAGCGTGGAAGGACATGAATAATGAAGCACTGAGGAATGACGAGACGCGTTTTAAGTTCGCTAAGGATGCGGATATTGCGATAAGGATCACCAGAGTTTGGAGCTCAGGTGAAGAGCAGTGGACATCTCGGAGAAGCTCAGTCACAGATAAACATATGTACGACGAAGATAACTGCGAAGAAACTTTTGGTAACTAAGGAAATATAGTCATGTTCAGATAAAAACAGAAGAACTTGAGCGATTGTCCCTGCGGTTCTAGGCGCTTCAGTCTGGAACCGCGTGACCGCTACGGTCGCAGGTTCGAATCCAGCCTCGGGCATGGATGTGTGTGATGTCCTTAGGTAAGTTAGGTTTAAGTAGTTCTACGTTCTAGGGGACTGATGACCACGGATGTTAAGTCCCATAGGGCTCAGAGCCATTTGAACCATTTTTGAACTTGAACGATTGTAGATAGGACGTTCAAGTTCACACGACCTGTACATCAGTATGTTTTCTAGAAGTGACTGACATTTCAGTCACCTCGATTCAGCATGTCTCCTGTAGCCTCTTAGGCACGGTGTCCGCACTGGGACATAACTTGTACCATACGTGATGGCATCGACGCACATAAGACGCGAATAGCATCCAGTGATATAGCCGTCCGTGTCGCGGTCACCAGGTTACAATTTTCATCTGTGGTGGTTGACATGGGGTCACAGCACTGCAGCCATCGTCTCATCATGTCCCATACATTTTCGATTGGCGGCAAATCTGGTGATCTGGTGAGCCAGGGCCAAAGACTAACATTCTGTGTGGCCAAGAAGACACGTGTTCGTGCAGCAACATGTGGTCGTGCACTGTCTTGCTGGAAACTGGCGTCTAGGGGGTTGTGCACAACGGGTATGGCTACGGGTCGCAGGATATCATTCACGTAGGTCGTATTGGTCACAGTGCCCTGGACACGCACCAACTGTGATTTGTGGTTTTACCTGATAGCACCCCGAACCATAATGTATTGAGTTAGGACTGTATGTCATGTGTGAATGCAGTCACTGTGATGTCGATCCTCCTGTATGAGGCGAACCGAAATGTGGCCAATGTTTTCAAACAAAACAGAACCTGGATTCTTCGTAAAACACTATCTGGTACCATTCCTGTCCCCAGTGACGTCTTTCCATACGCCATTGGTTTCTAGCATGTTTCAGCACAGGCCGAGTTGTGGGCGACGTCCATGTAATAAGTGGAGACGGACTGTCACCCATGATAGCGTACAATGTGTTTCACCCTTTCACTGCTGCGCTAGAGCCGAGCAGGACGGATATCTGTTGTGCAACGCCATTCGAATGAGGTGTCGATCGTCTCGAGGGTGGTCTGGTTGGCGGGACTTGTCCTTCTCGTTGTGTTGTACGGCCTCCCATGAACCATTCTGCACACATCCATTGCACTGTCGAAACACTTCGTCTCATACGAGCAGCAGTTTCCCGGATGGATGCATCATGTCCTCTCATGCCAAAGATGCGCCCTCTTTCACACTCTTTGATTTCACGGTACGGTTCGCGCATACGTCTGCGAGGCATCCTGCACGTCTGTTCAAATCACGCTGTTCCACTACAGCGCCAGAGCCAAGGAGCACGCAGATCTGCGCTGGAATGCCATTCGGATGAGCTGTCGTTCTTCTCGGGGAATGGTGTGGGTGGCGCGGCCTGACCCATCTGTCTGCTCGTGTCACGTTAATCCATTACCTTCGGTTTATGGCGACAACGAGAGCCGCAGCCACATTTTACCGGTAGGTGGCGTTGCGATGCGATATCGATGTTGTCCTTGAAGCCGGTGGCCGACATGGTTCAGATGCTAATCATTTCTGTAGAACATACTAATATATATGACCTGTGAATACGAACGTGCTAGCTCTAGCCGTTCAAGATGTTTCGTTTTTCTGAATATGAGTGTACTTGAATTGATCGACAAAATAAGAAAGTATAAAGATTTTCAGGGTACAATAGGAAATCAGCAATACAAGCCGATGAGTAAGGAAGTAAATATCAAATGCAGGGCAGACAAGGCTAAATAACTGCAGGAAAGGTATAAATAAATAGACAAAGAAATGACCGTCGGGAGGAGTAACTAGCATACAGGAAAGTCAGACAACCTTCGGATGGAAACATTAAGACTGCAACGAGAATTTAACTGTTCAACGCAGAACAGCTACGTGGGAAGAGTACATTGAGAGCCTTTAAGAGGGTGAGGACTTGATTTGACAGATGAAGAAATTAAAGGCAATAGAAGTGACAAAAGAGTATCCAGTATTAGATACATATTTTTAAAAATCTCTGCAAGACTTGAGTACCAATAATGCAGAGCACATAGATAACATTTCATCTGAATTTCTAAAATCTTTGGAAGAATGGGAAGCCATACTGCTGTTCAAGGTGGTGCGTAGAGTCTATGAGACTGGCGACTTAAAATCAGACTTTCGGAAATTAATATCCATCCAATCCCGAAGATAACAAGTTCCAATACGTGCGAAAACTACCGCACAATCTGCTTAACAGTTCATGCATTCAATCTACTGACAAGAATTATACACACAATAATGGAAAAGAAAATGAGGACTAGTTGGATGAAGGTTAGTTAGTTCTGACGTTGCACTTGATAATGGGAACAAGACTAAAGAAAAATGAAGATACGCTCACAGGAATGGTCGACCTAGGAAAAGAGATTGATGATTTGAAGTTGTACAAGATGTTCAAAATTCGGAGAAAAATAGGATTAAGCCACAGGGAGGGACGGGTAATATACAATATGAACAATGAACAAGAGGGGGCAAATACATTAGAAGACCAAGAACGAAATGGTCGGATTAAAAAGGAACAAGACAGGGTTCATATTTTCGCCGCTACTGTGCAATCTGTAAATCGAAGAAGTAATAAGGAAAATATTAGGAAGAATCTAGAGCGGGATTTAAATTCAGGATGAAAGGACAGCGACGATAAGGTTCGCTGATGATATTGTTTTGCTCATTGAAAGTGAAGAAGAATGACAGGATCTGTTGAATGGAGTGAAGTGTCTAATGAGTACAGATTATGGATGGAGAATAAACCGAAAGAAAGCAGAGGTAACGACACTGGCAACTTGAGAATTGTGAGGAACTTAACATCAAAGTCGTTGGTCACGAAGTAGACGAAGTTAAGGGATTTTGATTCCTTGGAAGCAAACATACGCATGACGGGCGAAGGAAGGAGGACATATGATTAGTAGAGGCAAAAAGGGCATTCATGACCAACTGAAATCTACTGATATCAAAGATTGACCTATATTTGAGCAAAAAATTGCTAAATATTTACATTTAGAACACAGCATTGTATGGCAGTGAGTGAATCGTGGACAACTGAGAAAAAGAAACAGAAGAGGATCGAAGCTTTTGAGACGTAAAGATAAGGAAAAATATTGAAAATCAGGCGGACTGATAAGATAGGAATGAGGACGTCCCCGCAGAATCGTGAAGGAAGGAGCATATGGAAAACACTGACGAGAAGAAGACACAGGACATATGAAGGCATAAGGCAATAGTTTCCGTGGTACTAGAGGAACTGTAGAGGGTAAAAACTTTGGGATGAGACGGAGACCTGAATAAATCCATCAAACAATTGAGGATGTCGGGTGCACTGCTACTCTGAGACGAAGAGGTTGACGAAAGAGAGGAATTCGTGGCAGGCCTCATTAAACAAGTCAGAAGACTGATGAACCTGCAGCATCATCAGGCAAGAAATAAAAAGGAATGAAAATTACTATTTTACGTCCAGAAATCTCTTTGAGAAAGAACGACATACTTGTATGTTCGTTGAGTATCATAATTTGAGCCTCACCACTAATTATGCCAATGCTATAGCTTTCTTGCTCTATCAAAATCCCACGTTTATCTAATAAACTGTACGAAGCCCATGATATTCTATATTCTGTCACACTGCTGATGTGCTTCAGGGGTCTTTCCTGCTCCTATTCAAAACGTCATATTTCTAGCAGTTCTGTCTGTGCCTACAGCACCTATCACCTACATTAAAAATGCTTATTGAACACATGTCAGCTTGTCCATTGTCTTAAAATGTTACATAATATGTGGAAACTATTTCTAAATTCCATATTAACCTGACCTCCATAGGAGATTTTAGTAATAGAAAAGCAAAGAGATGCACTTGCTAGCTGCTCAGCTCTCTTTCTAAAAATAGCTGGTAGACTACTGCTACAGAAGCATAAAGGACGGGCTCAGCAACCATTCGACCTACTTTCCTTCTTTCCTTCATTACATCAAACATCTACAAATATTTCTTTTGCCTCTTACTGCTGCGGTAATTGTCCGTGTCGGCACCAATACAACCAACCTAGTCGACGTCTCCAGATCTTCCAAAACTCTTCTAAAACAGTTTTATAAGAATACCAGAATAATAATACGAAATCAGTTGTAACATCTATCCTGTCAATCACAACTCGTTGCGTAATATCCTCGTCTACACTTCAACACACCTACTTTTTTATTTATGTATACTCTGAAAAGTCATTCATTTCAACGTTACTTCCTCTAGACTTCAGTGAATGGTATAATCACTTGGTCTTCATGATTCATGTATGAAATTTGAGGTCCTAATTTATATATTAGCAGAAAATATAGAGCCCATAACCTTCATAGTCTATCTACCTCCCGTATTATTATTATATTATGGTTGTCGACGGACTGACTGAGATTATGAGCTACATGAGACTATGACTTATATAAATTCATGACATATATGTGGATCTCTGGGATATTAAGCTGTTGTGGTGTAACATCACGTCCACTACTGGTTTTATACACCAGCTCTGAGGTGTTGACCAGCGTTTGGACATTGACTGAGATTGTATAAATCGTAACTTTTCTCGGAAATAAGTATTACACGTCACTTTCTTTCTGTTTTGGTCTAGCTATTTATATTCAGAGTGAAATACTCGTACTTTAATGGTGCGCTATAAACGATTATTAATTAATAAATTGAATAAAATACGTATGGTAGGCAGTTTAAGTCCCTTCTGTAGCATCAGAATTACATTAATGAGACACATTTTCCTGTATTCGAAGTCTTTCTTTTTAAACACTCAAGTACCGCCTAGAGCAGAGAATAACATCCGCCAACATAAGACATCCACGTCACTTATGGTAACGGATGTTCAACTACAATGTTTGGCCGCCTTCATAAGGTAGTATGGGGTTCGAAGGTGCACTTCTTTCTGTGGTAACCTGAACGTAATTCTGTGAACATGTGTGTTCTGTATTTCTAGATCCTGCGAGACAATAATGATATTTTTTTACATGGTTTCGCAATGTGTGGGGAATGCATGTGAAAAATATGCCTCATTGAAGGCTGAGCAAGAGCTGAAGTTTTGTACGTGATGGCTACATGACATTAGATTTATAAGAGCTGAAAATGTGATATGAGAATGTAAATGTTGATATAGCAAAGAAGTATATCAGAACTGAAACTGTGTTTTGTAAACGGTTTCTGTTAGTTGCAAAAGAGATGTGTAGTTGCTGAAATAATGAGCTAGAGCTACATACCTCAATGTTTTGAAGAAGACGAGATTACAAATAAAACATGAACGGCCAATGGGCCAATGGAGGGAGGGAGAGAGAGAGAGAGAGAGAGAGAGAGAGAGCGAGAGAAGGACGTGAAATATTTTACGTATTTGAAACCGTATAGCAAACAACTAATTGACCTACGTGTAAGTGTTTGTTCATGATAAGTCAGCGAAAATGTGATGCTCTTATTTCAAATACCTGAAGAAGACGTGACAAGCCAAGATCGCTAAAATAATTTTACTGGATGACAGGCTTCGACATATTTGTAGTGTCAATATTGGAACTTATGATATAAAATTTTTGTGTATTGTCTGCCCGAGTGCTGCAAGTCGCTTCACACTTCATATGGACTTCCCACTTCCATGAAGATAACTACATATCTGCAGGTCAAATATAAAAGTATTAAGTAGAACATGAGCAATATAGTTATGTTAACGATTGTATATAATAGTTTTATATTTGACGTGCCGTCATGTTCATAGTAGTGGGAAGTGCATATGTAATATGAAGCGAATTGCAACACTAATAGACAATATGTTGTAAAAATTTTAAAGCATATGATCCGATGACGACAGCATTCCTCTGCCGAAACTGGTCGTCCAATTAAACGCGTTTTTAGTGATCTTGGCTTGTGAAGTTCTCTTCATCTATCACATGTCGCAGATCGTCCCTAGACTGACAATGCCAGTAATACGTAATGCTTATTTCACATGTGTGTAAAAGCGAAAAGATTGTGCAACGCAACCGAATGCGAAATTTGTGCCCTATATTGAGTGAGACTGCAGATGATTGACTTCTAAAAACTGAGGTGCCCAATAAGTACCTTTTTTTTGTTCGTTATTTCCGCTTACAATCGTTGTATGAAGTTGACTCTATTACGTTACTAACCTACAGTATCTACTCCATCACTTGTAGGTGGCATCGTTATTCACTTGATCGACATTGGTGGAACATCTCTAACCTGATCTCACAGCCCATACCTAGATATCTAAAGTGGTACTTTAAATCTCCCATCTCTTACCTACTTCCGTGGTTTCGTTTGTTTAATAATAAATCAAAATGTATGTAGCTTTTTTCTTCTAACAAGTACGACTAGTTAATTCCAAAAGAATTATAACACGAATCTTAATTATCAAATATATACGTCTTACCTATGGTATTATCAATATTCCGTGATCTAGTTTTTTATTGACACTGTAATTACTGTGGCGCATCCTTCGATGCGAAATTGAGAAACATGTTATTATTTTCTTTCACTTTATATCCCTCTTACGAAGCTAAAATATTAACATAAGCAGAAAGTGACGTTTTTGAAATCAAAAGTTTGTCCTTGGTATGCCAGGATTTCGTTATATATTTTTCGATATTACTAAAATGTAAATGGTAGCCAGTTTCTGGTTAATTTCCTTCTGATAATTTTGAAAGGATGTCCGTGCTGAGAGAGCGACGATGTAGGTAATAAGGTGATCTTCGAAATTTACTGTGAGAAGATATTCGTCGTGAAGTGATTGTCGTATTTCATAGTTTATACCTTGTTGTCGTTTTGCTGTCCTTATGAGGAATTACGGATGCATCTGCAGTAATAAAAGAGGGTGCTTATTGCAGTATGCGCAGTTTTCGGAACAGGGGGGAAAAACCGTGCAATGAATTAGCGGAAGGGTGAAATAAAAGAAATGTAATGGTCTATGCATACGAAACTACAGTAAGAAATCAGCAAGATTTAAACCGCAAGACCCAACTAGCCTTTATAAGTCGGCTATTTTGCAAAAGAAGGGAATATTAATGAATCTCGATCGCCTGCGATTTGTTGCTAACTGGCGTCCATAAATACGCCACAGCAGCTAATCAGCACTAATGACCGTATTTAAAATGAGCATCGGAAGCAATTCTACGGAAAACACAGGCAACAAATCCAAGGATTGTTCTATAGTGAAAGAAGGGACGAGTTGAATGACGTTTGTTTCGCATCGGACGGAATTAATATTTTCTGAAAAAATGATATCGTGGACAGTAAGGATTAATTTGTAACATCTGCCACTCATTGGATTAAATACGTAGCAGAGGCGAAATCTTTTACTCTTATAACAGTTTTGTTCTGTTGTAGTTATAGCGGAAGATGGAGATATGTCCTTTTTGTATGCCACTCAACAAGCTGAAGTCAGACTTGGTAGTACTGGTACCATATGTACGAATCTGAAAAGTTTTCCTAAAATCCTTCCCGTAAATTCGTCGTTGGTGATTTTTAAGTACATGTTCTCCGGGGTCTTTCTTTAACTGCTGGGAGTCGAAATGTTTTACTGTTTCCGCAACACTTGCCGTGAAGACGGAAAAAACCGTTGTCAAACCATTTACCTTCCGTTGTTTGTATCGATATTGCTTGTTAGCTACTTAATCGTGAACATTGAGCATACAATTTTTACATTTTATAAAGTTCACTACATCACATATCTATATTTGTCGTACTATTTAATATTCCATTAGCATCATAATATTCTTTCCAGACGTCATATTTGGCGTCATATTTAGCGTAACATTATCTGCTGCGATAATACTAATCTGAGTAATAACGATCCTACTACACTTCCTTAAGAAGGACGGAAAATGCTTCAGTGCCTATGAAAGACTCTTCGTCTAAAGTGAAATACTGGAATCTGCCTGTGTAGTTCTCAAACCAATCGCCAACGTCGGTAGATATCCTATATTGACATAATCTCGTTATTTCCTCTGAATGACACATAAACCATTTAGAAACTCGAGAAGCACTGAATTCGCCTCAGCCACTCATTCTCATAAAGTTACATATGAAGAACAAGATTTTAGTTTCATTTGATCGGTATTTTCTATTCAATGTTGGTTTCTACAGAGACCATCTTATGTTCCTACACAGGTGATCACCTCTGAGCTAATACTGTGTTCCAGAATTGGACATACATGTGATTATTATAAGACGGTGATAAAGTGAGGTAATCCTACTACGGTTTTATAAATGGTTCAAATGGCTCTGAGCACTATGGGACTTAACATCTATGGTCGCCAGTCCCCTAGAACTTAGAAGTAGTTAAACCTAACTAACCTAAGGACAGCACACTACACCCAGTCATCACGAGGCAGAGAAAATCCCTGACCCCGCCGGGAATCGAACCCGGGAACCCGGGCGTGGGAAGCGAGAACGCTACCGCACGACGGTTTTGTAGATGGGCGTGAAATGTGTTGTCTTTTAATCATTGGGAGTCATTTTCTGTTCACTATCACCGTAACGCTGAAAATATTTTTGCGTATACAGAAAAAATGTGTCCCAAAAGACACAGTACGTCATTAACTATTACTTCACTCGTATTTTCGTTGGAAAATTGATTGTGGTGTGCACTGCAACACCATAACGTCTGAATCCTCGATGCTTAACATTTTATATTCCAAGATTCAGCTTCAGCCTGGTTTTATTTCTATTCATATGCACTCCTGGAAATGGAAAAAAGAACACATTGGCACCGGTGTGTCAGACCCACCATACTTGCTCCGGACACTGCGAGAGGGCTGTACAAGCAATGATCACACGCACGGCACAGCGGACACACCAGGAACCGCGGTGTTGGCCGTCGAATGGCGCTAGCTGCGCAGCATTTGTGCACCGCCGCCGTCAGTGTCAGCCAGTTTGCCGTGGCATACGGAGCTGCATCGCAGTCTTTAACACTGGTAGCATGCCGCGACAGCGTGGACGTGAACCGTATGTGCAGTTGACGGACTTTGAGCGGGGGCGTATAGTGGGCATGCGGGAGGCCGGGTGGATGTACCGCCAAATTGCTCAACACGTGGGGCATGAGGTCTCCACAGTACATCGATGTTGTCGCCAGTGGTCGGCGGAAGGTGCACGTGCCCGTCGACCTGGGACCGGACCGCAGCGACGCACGGATGCACGCCAAGACTGTAGGATCCTACGCAGTGCCGTAGGAGACCGCACCGCCACTTCCCAGCAAATTAGGGACCCTGTTGCTCCTGGGGTATCGGCGAGGACCATTCGCAACCGTCTCCATGAAGCTGGGCTACGGTCCTGCACACCGTTAGGCCGTCTTCCGCTCACGCCCCAACATCGTGCAGCCCGCCTCCAGTGGTGTCGCGACAGGTGTGAATGGAGGGACGAATGGAGACGTGTCGTCTTCAGCGATGAGAGTCGCTTCTGCCTTGGTGCCAATGATGGTCGTATGCGTGTTTGGCGCCGTGCAGGTGAGCGCCACAATCAGGACTGCATACGACCGAGGCACACAGGGCCAACACCCGGCATCATGGTGTGGGGAGCGATCTCCACACTGGCCGTACACCACTGGTGATCGTCGAGGGGACACTGAATAGTGCACGGTACATCCAAACCGTCATCGAACCCATCGTTCTACCATTCCTAGACCGGCAAGGGAACTTGCTGTTCCAACAGGACAATGCACGTCCGCATGTATCCCGTGCCACCCAACGTGCTCTAGAAGGTGTAAGTCAACTACCCTGGCCAGCAAGATCTCCGGATCTGTCCCCCATTGAGCATGTTTGGGATTGGATGACGCGTCGTCTCACGCGGTCTGCACGTCCAGCACGAACGCTGGTCCAACTGAGGCGCCAGGTGGAAATGGCATGGCAAGCCGTTCCACAGGACTACATCCAGCATCTCTACGATCGTCTCCATGGGAGAATAGCAGCCTGCATTGCTGCGAAAGGTGGATATACACTGTACTAGTGCCGACATTGTGCATGCTCCGTTGCCTGTGTCTATGTGCCTGTGGTTCTGTCAGTGTGATCATGTGATGTATCTGACCCCAGGAATGTGTCAATAAAGTTTCCCCTTCCTGGGACAATGAATTCACGGTGTTCTTATTTCAATTTCCAGGAGTGTAGTTAATAACGGCAACTGTTTGCCCACAATTCTTGAACTAAAATAATATTGTTTCAACAGCAAACATTAGTGTAGTACTATTACAAGATAGTACTATTACAAGATGTCATATGTCATTATGCTGTTTATTAAGCCGGGTTTAAGTCACTTGATAATATTTTGTCTTTGTTTTCATGTCTTCCTGTCGCTTGCAGTTTGAGTCACTTCTACTACAGTTACTCGCTCTCTCGACAGCGAAAAGGATTATATGCTCTGTAGAACCACTATTGAATGATGATGTGACGATGGCCTTACTGAAGGGATATATCTGAAGACGAATTCCGCTGTAGCCAATGGTTTGATGTTTTCGTGATTTACAGCAAATATTTTCAGTCTTGAACTCGGCAGTTGCCCCACCAAGCTCACTAGAATGCCAGCCTGATAAAGTCTCCTTAAAACTGAGCTCTATGACTTTCATACAATAGATTTTTATATACTCCACTTTATTTTGCTTCAAGTATTTTCGACAATTTTACTATCATACGCCCTACATTAAAGCTTCAAGCGTCCAACACCATGAGTTCGTAATTCCGATATATATTAATTATTCAATGCTGTGAAAGCAAATGAGCACAATATATAGCACAATATCATCCAGCACACTACTGAATTGCGTTTCGTATAGAAAAGTCCTGGAACCATATTTAGAGACAGATATTCCAATATCAGTTATTACATTGATGGAGTGCCCAGGCGCAGACATTTCCTCACATAATAATTTACTAATGACGTAGAATAGGATGAAGTTCAAGGGAATCGTCACTAAGAATCAACATGTAAGGAAGAGGAAATCTGAAGCACTGAGAAATAATGATGTCCTTCCAAATTTCTCGACGCTGTAGATAATGTATTAAGCTAAAATGAGTATAAATTGTACTTACTTGTTCAGCCACAGAAATTGGACAGCCAAATGCATCTACATTCACAAAAAGGTTCCTGAGAAGAGGCATGGGTAAAGAGAAGAAATGTCTCAATTGACTGACGAAAGAAGGAAGTATAAAAACGTTACCTAATACGGCAATATAGGTCACTTGGATCGAACACAATGGATAAGGTAGGGTAGCCTAAAGTGTAAAATCTAAAGAAGAAAGTTAAGAAATAGATGTTCATGACATTCAACTCGTGGAAAACCTTAAGAACTGTTAAATTCAAAGCCGTTAACACCAAGAGAGAAGACGGGATGCAACTGTTAAAAGCCGAGGAGAAAGTGAAAAGATGGAAAGAGTCCTTTGTGAGCCTTTACGACTAGGTCTAACTGTACGCTGACGAGAAGCAGAAGATATGGGTGCCAATTTCGAAGACATGGCTGATCTAGTATTGGACTTAGAGGTTGACAGACTCCTGGAAGATGCATTCAGAGAAGACAGAAGGCATACGTAACATACCCCCGGAATTTATGAGATTGCTGGGGGAAACGGTAATCGAAGCGTGTAACTGGAGACATAGCATCGGACTTTAGAGAGAATATCGACCAAACATTTCCGAAAACATCAAAGCTAGATTACTTCAATAGTCGTCGCACAGTCAGTTTCACAGCTCATGCACACAAGGAGCTCAAAAGAACAATACACGTAATAGTGTGAACAAGAAATGAGGATATGTTACATATCGATTAGTTTCGCTTTCAGAATGTAAAGGCACCAGGTTGGCTGTTCTGACGTTGCGGATGACAATAGGATGAGACTTAATAAAATTATTAAGAATTAATAAAACCAACACATATTAATAGGGGACAGGTAACATACAACTATGAAGAAGTATGGAGGACGATAAAAAGGAAAGACAAAGAGAGAACTGCTCGGACTAGAAAGGCCTGAAGGTTTGAATGCAATCTGTTCAGCTTGTACATCAAAGAACTAATACAACTAATGAAGTACAATTTCAGGAAAGGAATTCAAACTGGGGATGAAAGAATATCAGTAATAAATTTTAGGATGAAATTATCATCATCTGTGAAAGTGTGGAAGAATTGCAGCATTTGACAAATTGACCTAATGAGAAAAGAATATTGATTGAGGGTAAACCAAGGAATGACGGAAGTAATGAGGAACAGTAGAAATGGGTTTATTGATAAACTTAACATCAGACAGGAATTCTGCTAAGTTGGAAGTAAAATTACGCGTGACGGATGATGTACGGAGGAAGACAGAAGCTGCACAGTCAAAGGGGGTACCTCGCCAAAAAGAAATCTAGTGTTATCAGACATCGGCTCTAATCAGGAGGAAGAAATTTATGAGAATGTACATCTAGAGCACACCACTAAACAGACTGGGGAAAAACCGCAAATGAACAGAATCGAAAACTTGTAGATGTGGTACGGAAAATTAAGTGGACCGATAAGATAATAAATTATGAAGTTCTTCTCAGAATCGGCGAGCAAAGATATATAGGGTGTCCCTCCTAAGAGTTGTTGGGCGCGTTTTCTCTGGTGTTTCGGCAGATATTTAAAGTTTTATTTTCACAGCGTGTAGCTGGAGTCAGCACAAGCAACTACTGCTCATTTCGTAGACGGAGGGCATTGGTTTGTTCCGCGTTACGAACTAAACGATTTTTAAAGCAGAAATGCACGTCATTATTCGACAGAGCGTTCAGAAATGTGTTTAGTACGATATTTGTTTTATCGATGTGTACTCACAAGGACAGTGAAACACGATTAATAACCAGTACTCCAACAACGACTGAGCAGCGCTGCTGCATGGCGGTAGCAGTTAGCGCGAGCCAGGGCGGCACGTGAGTCGCTGCTGGAGTATCGATCATTAATCGTGTTTTACTGTGCCTGTTAGCACAGATCGATAAAACAAATATCGAACTAAACACAATTCGGACCGCTCTATAGAATGAGAATGTAAAATTCTGCTTTAAAAGGTATTTCTTCTGTAATGGTAAAGTAACCGATACTTTCCGTCAACGGTCAGCAGTATTTATTTGGGCTGACTCCAGCTACATATAGCATAACAAGTATCTGTCGGAACACCACCGAAGCTGCGCCTTTGACTATTAGGAGGGGTACCCGGTTTATGAAGAACACTGCCTAGAAGAATGGAAAGAATGATAGAAAATATATCAAAAACTAACTACCACGGTAACAGAGTAAGCTGTGGAAGAAGAAAACTGAAGAGCAATACAGAGCTCAGAGTATGTCCAATAAATGTTTAAGGAGGTGCGAAGTAAGTGCTACCCTGAGACGGAGTAGTTGAGGAGGTGAAGTACGAGATGAGGAAGGAACATCTGGACGTCCGGTATAATATAGGCGCTCACTGTATTTATGCTATACGCGGGTTTGTAGTGGGGGATATGTAGGCACCATTCGGAACAGTAACTCATTTCCAGAGACTGAATTAACGCATAAAACTATGTATTTCTTTTTCAAGCGTCCATTGGTTGCAGTAGCCATTCTAATAAACTACAGTCTTCATAATTATTGGACTCATCGCTAACTAGTTAGTCTGGAAACTATGTTCAACAATGAAGTAGGAAGCAGTACGTGAAAGAAGAGACACTGAATGTGCACGACCACTCAAATTTTTGTGTCCCTTGTAATTAGTTGCGCGGAAGCAATAGTCACAATTAATTATTGGAGCCATATGCTTTGGACCATGGAAGATTAGCAAGAGATGATTACATGATTTTCATATATTTTCCTGTCTCTGGACATGAATTTCTAGCTACTACTCCTTAGCCATTGCAAGCCTTCACATTGTGTAGCGACTGTTACAAACAGCATGGAAATTCAAGTTTGATCGCAAGAAAATGACGAAATCCTCTGCATGCAGTTTGTTCCATATTATCTAACATTGCCAACTGAATCAGGAAAAACTTTTCATCTTTTGTAAGCGTTATCATTCGCAGGTGTGCTGATATCTCCCAGTTCAAAGTCGAAACTGATTGTAATCATATCTGTCAACAGATGGAGCAACACAACGCTTTCATGTCGTAAACCTACGCCATCCGTCTGAGTATACAGCCATCACGTAAACGGAAGTATCGATCTGTGTTCCATGCATAACTGCACAACCAAATCATATTCAGTTTACGTAGTTTAGACCTGTAGAGTTTTGGGATAACTTCTAGGACGAGAAGAAATATACGTGTTTATAAATTTGTGCTCATTCATTATACAGAGCGAGGTGTCGCAGTGGTTAGCGCACTGGACTCACACTCGGAAGGATAACGGCTATAACCCGTGTCCGGCCAGGCTGATTTAGGTTTTCCGTGATTTCTCTAAATCGCTTCAGGCAAATGCCAGGATGGTTCCTTTGAAAGGCATGGCCGTCTTCCCTCCCCATCTTTCCCTGATCCGATTCGACCGATGACCTCGCTGTTTGCTCTGTTCCCCAAATCAACCAACCGACCTATCACTCACTATGTTCAGCATTCCAATGGATGTTAGAACTTTTTTCATAAGTTGCAGTTTTTTACCTTGAAACTGAAAGTTTTGGACATAATATCATGAAATGGTTATCTGAACATGGGTTATGTACACTGTGCATCGGCATCTACACTCATGCAGCTAAATTAAGAATAATGCTGATAGATGGTGAAACAACGCTCTGATGGGCGGTTTCCGGGGTATGACCATGCGGTGCATCTGACCTGCGGTTGTAGCACCGTGGCGCTGGCAGCAGTCCACGTACGCAGAGGTGTGTTGTTGTATATCAGAGTACAGTGCAGCGAGTAAGTGTGCAGACGTTTTCAGACGTGCTAATGGTGACTGTGTGTTGAAACTGGCTCAAAGAACACATGTTTATGACGTTATGAGGGGTAGAATACTAGTGCGACTGGAGGCTGGTCAAACACAGTAGGTCGCAGCACAGGCTCTCCTGTGCCACAAAGTGTGATCTCAAGATTATGTCAACGATTCTAGAAGACAGGAAACGTGCCCAGGCGCTACAATACGGGACGTCCACAGTATACAACACCACGAGAAGACCGATATCTCACTATCAGTGCCCGGAGGCGTCCACGGAGTACTGCAGGTAGCCTTGCTCGGGACCTCAGCCACTGGAACAGTTGTCTCCAGACAAACAGTCTACAGATGACTGAACAGGCATAGTTTATTCACCCGGAGACCGGAGACCTGTAAGGTGCATTCCAGTGACCCCTGGTCGCAGGAGAGCCCGTAAAGCCTGGTGTCAAGAACACAGTACATGGTCATTGGAACAGTCGTCCCAGGTTATGTTCACGTACGAGTCCAGGAATAGTCTCAATAGTGATTCTCATCGGGTTTACATCTGGCGTGAACCAGGAATCAGATACCAACCCCTTAATGTCCTTGAAAGGGGACCAGTATAGAGGTCGTGGTTTGATGGTGTGGGGTGGGATTATGATTGGTGCACGTACACAGCTGCATGTCTTTGACAGAGGAACTGTAGCACGTCAGGTGTATCGGGACGTCATTTTGCACCAGTGTGTCCGCCTTTTCAGGGGTGCAGTGGGTCCCACCTTCCTCCTGATGGATGATAACGCACGGCCCCACCGAGCTGCCATCGTGGATGAGTACCTTGAAACAGAAGATATCAGGCGAATGGAGTGTCCTGCCTGTTCTCCAGACCTAAGCCCCATCGAGCACGTCTGGGATGGATGCTCTCGGTCGACGTATCACTGCACGTCTTCAAACCCTTACGACACTTCAGGAACTCCGGCAGGCACTGGTGCAAGAATGGGAGGACATACCCTAGCAGCTGCTCGACCACCTGATCCAGAGTATGCCAACCCGTTGTGCGGTTTATGTACGTGTGCATGGTGATCATATCCTATATCGATGTCAGGGTACATACGCAGGAAACAGTGGCGTTATGTAGCACACTTTTTCGGGACACTTTCTCAACTTATCACTAATACCGTGGACTTAGAGATCTGTGCCGTGTGTGTTCCATATGTGCCAGTTTTGTGTATTGCCACATTGTGTGGCACCACATTCTGCGATTATCCTTAATTTATGGGCATGAGTGTAGAACTCACGTTGTGGCAACTAATTTTTTCCTTCAAAAATTTACGAGGATGTGCTGAAAAGTAGTGCCTTCGATTTTCTTATGTGAAAACCCGTAAAGATTTCTAAATAAGATGTAAGTTATTTAAATTATACATACTTATTTTTCTTCCTTACATATTTGTTTCTCAACATAGTTGCCCAGGCGACGAATACATTTTTCCTAACGAGAGACCACTTTGTTGGCACAATCGGTATAGAAAAATGGTTCAAATGGCTCTGAGCACTATGGGACTTAACATCTATGGTCATCAGTCCCCTAGAACTTAGAACTACTTAAACCTAACTAACCTAAGGACATCACACAACACCCAGCCATCACGAAGCAGAGAAAATCCCTGACCTCGCCGGGAATCGAACCCGGGAACCCGAGCGGGGGAAGCGAGAACGCTACCGCACGACCACGAGATGCGGGCGGTATAGAATGTCTGACGTTATTGACGGAGCCACAAACTCACCTTTGCTTGTGCTTTTTCATCACTATCAAACTTAAGTCCTTGATGGTGTTCCTTGAGTTTTGGAGACATGAAAATCGGAGGGGGCATTGTCGGGAAAGTAAGGAGGAACGCAAGGCGCCTGGGTGCAGATGCCGCAGCTCTCGTATGTGGCCTGGCGTTATCATTATGAAGGAGATGGTGCTCCAAGTGTAAACGAACCCTCCGAGTTCAAAACCCGATTACAGTGCGATGTTTCTCACGTAACCGATAGAGTCATATTACATTGTGTCATGTTACACTCTACAATTCGGAACCCTCTAGCAGCGGAATGCTGTAAATATGCTGACATAAATAATAAAGATGTAGAATGTCAATAACGTCTGTTTTATTTAAAAACCGTTGGCAGTATTCACATAAAGCATTCTAAGGCATTAATTTTAAGCTCGCCGTCGTAAATCTATCTAAATGTGTTGTCTTACCATTGCAGAACTAAAGTGAAACAAAAATAATATCTTTCAGTGACTTACTACCGTAAGTTTATGGGAGTAGAGGCATAATCTGGTGATTATAAATACGAATGTGACCACGTATGTGTGAAGAGGCAGCGATAACGTAAATACCCTATTACAGCCTCTGGACAGCAATATGTGACTGGCATCATATAATAAAATATTTTAAGAGACACTGTAATTTCAGTGAACCAGAATATCGCTAAATTAATTTATCGACATATATTTCCAATGATCTCCCAATATCTGCGAATAAATCGACATTTTCCACAGAGTTGGACAGAGCGTAGGAGTTCAATTACAAACGGTAATGACGCTAAACAATCCACAAGACGTCTGAAACCTTTGTGTTCCACGCCGAGGGAAAGAAAGTCAGAATCTAAACTCACAACAATATCATGACAAAGGGTAGCACCTATAAGGATTTATGTTTACATCTACGTTCCTGATTTGCAATTCACACTTAACCGCTTGTCAGATGGTTCATCGAACCACTTTCACTCTATACCCCTACCATTCTATTCTCTAACTGCACTCAGGAAATATGAAATCTGAAGTTTTCCGTGTGGGCTCTCTTACGTTTTTACAGTGATAATTTCTCCCTATGTAGGTGGTTGACAAGAAAAATTGTCGCATTTAGAAGAGAATTTTGGAGATTTAAACTTCATCAAAAGCTCTCATGGCAAATGAAAACGTATTTGTTTAATGACTGTCACACCAACTCACGTATCGTATCCTTAACACTCTCTCACGTATTTTGACAGAATACAAAACGAGCTGCCCTTATTTGAACTTTTCCGATGTCCTCTGTCAGTCGTATTTGATACCGATCACATACCTCACAGCAGTACTCTAGCAGAGGATGGACAAGCGTTGTGTAGGCAGTCTCTTTAATAGACTTGTCACATCTTGTAATTCTGCCAGTAATACGCAGTCTTTGGTTTGATTTTCCCGCATTAGTATCTATTTGATCGTAACTAAAATTTCTAGATATTTACTTGACTCTTCAGCCTTTATACGAGTATTTGCATGATTTTCGTGTAACCTAAATTTAACGGATTCCCTTTAGTTCTCATGAGGATGGCGCCTGGACCTGTACCAAGTAACGCACATGGTGACGTTCCGAGCATGATTTGCACACCATCAATCTGTTTTTAGATTTGTTACCTTAGTTTGCCGTGGCTTCACTATACAAGTGACCTATAATTGTATATGTCATTGGTATCGGTATGGAGGGAATAGGCGAATGTCTCTGCTGGAGATGGGTAGAGGTACAGACGATGACGGCAGCCAGTTTGTTATTGATGTTCCATAATTTCAACCATAAACAAACGCTGAGCAGCGTGCCCATAGTCAGCGGATGACAAGCGACGGGTGTGGAACCTTGGGCTAAGGCGTGTCGTTATGGATGTACCGCAGAGGGTGTTTCTCCGAGCGGCGGCCCGGAGGCAGTCGGCCTCGATGCCAGCACATTCCCGTCGCCGGCTGTTGTTTTGTCAGGGTGGCGTGATAGCGTCTCTCTCGACTAGCTGGAGCGAGGTGGAACCTTCCAGGGTGATGATCTCAGAATCTCAGGCTGGAGAGCGACGGGTGACGGCGGCGGAGGCCCACAGCGTGTAGCTGTCAGGTTCCCAGTTGATTCGTTGGACCAAAAGGAAATGACAGCGTACCACGTGGCCGATCTTGCAGAGTCGATGGCAGAGTAAGGGCGGACCGATGGCGAGATCGCACGCAGTGTCGGTGCCCAGCTGCGACGATGTTAACGACGTCAAACGTCAACCTCGCAGCAGAAACTGATACAAGCATGGTTTTACGCACTGCCCTGCCGTGGAGTCAGCTACCTGTATTTTCTTCTTTGTTGTCATTTCATCACCCCGCCACCAATATGAGTGAAGGATTTGGGGGGGGGGGGCGGGGGGTCAGTTGTAGAAAGGGGCTTAGGGTCTTTCTATTTTATTTTCAATAATTCGTTCTGATGGTAATGATTTCTTTAATTCTCTTCGATTTTTACAATGACTATTTTCTTGATCCCTGTCAATGCACTCCTCAGTCAGTTGACAATAAAAATTAAATGCGACGAGAGCATCAGAAACAGAAGAAACAAATAAGTGAAAAACTTAGTGAATTTAAAAATTATAAGGTGGAAATAAACTGGAAGTTTTTATATATACGAGAGATACACTTCTTGCGATTTTTGTTAAAAAGAATAATAATAAAAGGTAAAATGAAACAAAATAACAGCACATTTAAAAAAAAACTTTGTGTTCTGCCTTAGAGCAGGTCTGGTCATGGGGGAAGCCTCGTCAGAGGTCCACCGCATGGGTGTCTAGGGAACTGAATCCAGTGGTCGATTCCCGTTGCCTTCCAGTGATGATGATGAAATGATAATGAGGACAACACAACACCAAGTCCCTGAGCGGAGAAAATCTCCGACGCAGCCGGGAATCTTACCCGAGCCCCTTTGTATAACTGACCTATCAGCTATCGGGGTGGACTAAAACATTTAAATATGATTCCAAAACAATGATATTTAAAAGAAGCACTTTCCTGACATTAAAAATGGAAAGACCTGCCCTGGGATAGATAGTCTGTTGTTGAAGGGGAAAAGGTTGGCCAGTGAGGAGGGTAGGAATATGGTGATATACAAATGGAAAACTGAGGCAAAGTTTTGATGAGGTAGGTGTGCCAGTAGAGGGGGTGAGGCAGAGTTGGGGTATTGTGTGGAAGATAGTTGGGAATAGAGAGGGGTGGGGAAAGAGGGGCAAACAAAGACAGAGTAAGGAAATGTGAGGAGGAGATGGAGAGGTGGCCCCGATGAGGTGTAATGGCCGAGGTGAAATTATAGCTTATATGGTAGGTAAGTGTCGAATTTGTGGTCTGGAAGGGGGAGACAGATGACAGAAGAGAGGGTGGAGTAGACAGTGGTATTGGTGGGGCTAATAGTCGTTGGGACTATAGGGTGGGGAAAGCAGGGCAAATGGGGAGAAAATGGGATAAGGAATGTGGAGAGTGGATGGAGAAGTGGCCCTGATAAGGTGGGTTGGAGGGGGTGAAATGATTGCTGGTAGGATGAGTAAATGTTAGAGGGAAGTTCATGAACTGGAAGTTGTTGAGAGAAGAGGGAGTGGAGGGGGCTACTGGTGAGGCTAATAGATGTTCAGACAAAGAGGGGGGGGGGGGTAAGGAGGGCAAATGGTGAAATATGTAAGAAATCGTGGGGAGGGAGCGGAGAGATGACCCTGATGAGGCGGAAAGGGTGAGGTGAAATTGTAGCTGATAGTATGGGTAAATACTGGATTGGTGTTCATTATCTGAGAGAGGGAGATGGTTGACTTTCCTTTGGGAGAGAGGGTGTGTAGGTGTAGGGTTGGTGGGATGGGTTGGTAAAAGCATAACGAGTGCTGAAAGTAGAGGGTAAACTATAGGATTATTGTAGTCGAAAGTGAAACAGAGTGCATAGCGTTCAAGATCTGGAGGGACTTGTAAAACTTAAGTGTGGCATATATCCCCCATGCTAGCAAGGGGGATATATATGGGCAAAACAGGCTTGTCATTGAGGAAGACAAGCTTTGTCACAGTTTCAGCGCAGTAGACATTTCCTGATTCACTTGTCCCTGCCTGGAAAATTGAATCGTAGTCGAGGAAAACGCGAGTATGTCGAAATACTGCAACAGCTAGCTGCGTCTTACGTGCTGGATATGGCACTCTGCTCTTCGTTTGACCTTCACCGTTAGGTATAGATGTATACTCTTCCAAAACAGTAGGGTATCTGTCGAACAGAACAGTTGGGGTATTTGTCGCCGTTTAACATTAGTTTAAGCAACCTCTCTTTACGTGGTACGCCACTCTGGTGATATTTGTAGTTCATTACAGTGACTTAGGAGTTCTCTTGGTCTTCAAAACACTGACTAACCAATAATTTTTAGAAACAACTGCCAGTCCGAAAGAACAAAGCAGAAAATGACTTTCTAAGTAATATTTGTCATGTAATAACCTCTGTGTCTGCTTGGCGAAATTCTAGTGAGACCACTCATAATCATATGGATTAATTTAAGGGAAACACGTGGAAGGGTGGCCCAATATGATATGTCATTTATCATTCCCAAACAAATGTTTTTATTTAATAACAACTCAGGCACGAGCCAACTACAGCCACCAAAATTCTTGCGAAATACACTCAAGTAATTAACGTTTCGAAATTAAATTCACAATGTATAAGGACATTTGCATTATATATAAAATTACAAATAGTACTCAATAAATGTCAAATGTGCAACATAGTGGTGGCTCAACTACAAACAGTTAATTAATTAAATAAACCTGCGGCGGCACTATGTCCCCTCAACTAGATCGTAACTGTGGCCTAATCCCACAACAGGCCTTGAATATAAGTTCAAAGAACATTAAATAAATGACTTTAAGATGCATATTTCAACAAACTTCAAGTAAAAGACGTTAAGATGCATACATCTCCACTGGTTGTTCTGTTCTCATAGAGACAAGATACGTCCAAGGTGTCGAAAGTCTACCCACACGTAAAACGAAACAACAGTAGTACTTCACTGATTGGCCACAAACCTGTTCCACATAATCACGCTAAGCAATTAAATAAACTACCAGGTCCCTAAAACACAATTAAAATGATGATGACAATTAAACCCTTAATTTTTAAAGAAATGAAGGAACTGAATGCTCAGTTTGCCCACACACGTTCATCACACACCATCAGTGGCCTTACAAATACAGAAATACTGAGTCAATTACTTCCTAATTCGGGGACACCACCGCTGTGGCACCATAGCAAAAGATTAAAAACAAACTACTCAACTTGAGGCTGGAACGGGAGCTCCACAGAATTTAGTGCGATGACGGGAGAGCCACCGAAGCAGAGAAGAACGCGTCCCTGCTCCGGACCGACAGAACAACAACGCGTCAACTGATACAAGGCTGTCAACATACACCAAACAACAGACAGCAAGACAAGTTTGATAAAAATTAACATACGGAGTAACACTTAAACGGTCAATTAAAAATTCAACTATTTAAACTTCAGTGTGGGAGTGTCCCAGTCATAACATTGCGAGCTAACGGTTCTAGGAATAACAAGAAGTCATAAAGAATAATTACATAATAATTCAAACAGGATTTTAAAAAATCAAGGTATAACTTTACTGCGATCCATTAGGGGTTAATAGACACTGCGATCGGGATATGCACCAAATGGTAGATGGCCGGTGAAATTGTACCCTATAACCCGAAGGGCTCCTCAACACGGAGTAAGAGACTCAAGTACAAGCACGCACGCACGCACACACACACACACACACACACACACACACACACACGCACACACACCACCCACCGTTGCGTACCTTCAGGCTGAGCAAACACAGCTTAAGATAAAGCCGAAATCCAATAATTCGCTCCAGAATGGGTCATGAGGTCTACAAGAAACAGATATTACAATAAGTAGTATCAAATATTCAATAATAACAGACCATGACATCAAGCACAAGATTAACATTGCAAAATACTTGCTTGGCGCATACATAAACTTGCTGACTGAGACACGCAGACCAAAAGGGTCACCGAAAAGCATAAATAAATTGTAATCCTGAACAGCTCACATCGGGCAGAATTAACAGTCTTTAGATACTAAACAATCTTCATAGATAATTTCAAACACCAAGGAGGCCAATAGCGTTAGAACTCCAGGTAGGCACCAGAAAATACTTCCCTGCTGCTCGTGGCTGCTAACAAATTATTCGGTACATCTCGGCGTGTTTAGCACAGCTCTATTGAGGGATGCACACGTGAACAGGTTGCATGCGAGGAGAGCCGCTTCTTGCCCACAAAACTTGCGGTAGTTACGGTCAATACTGCAGGAAAATGCGGGCCCCCATAGCCGAGCATTCAACGGTGTTAACTCACTGCAGTCGCCAGCTCTTTGCCTAGACAGCACCCGCCAGCACACAGTCCGAGAGGGAACACATAACCCCACAAAGACGATACGACGAAGGCCAGAGTCGATGGAATGCGCGCACAGGTGGCGCCAGTAGGATCGAGCGCTCGCCCGCAAGGAAGCGCCACGGCCCAGCTAGGACGCGTAATTGTCCATCAGACCGATGCCACTGTCTTTAAATCTACGCTGAACATCACTTGCTTGACGTTCTCCACATGCAGTAGCCTAGCCACCCCACAAACTTCAGTGGACGTGACCGGTGGACCGTCTCCAAGGCCCTCACACGCCTCTGCTGTCGCCTAAACAATGGCGAGGCGCCTAGCAACCATAAACGTACAAGAGCATTTACTCCCAGCTGTAATGCCATCCTGAAGGTAAACTGACCGCAGCTTCACGTGTTCTACTGTAAATTCAAGGGCGTCCTTGACAATCGACTTCCTTTAGCACAAAACACTCGAGAAATTGTAAAGAACGGAAAAGTAATGCTAATGTTCTTCTCGTGACATTAGTGTAACACTATTTGCCATTAATGTACTGACAGTTATTACTACTCCTTCTGCCTGGCTTCTGCATACTACTATACACCATGCGAGTGAAACTACCTAGCAGACTAAAAGTGTGAGGTGGAGTGGAACTCGAACTCAGTACCTTCGTCTTTCGTAGGCAAGTGCTCTACCAAGCGAGCTATCCGAGCACGACAAACAGCCGTGTTCCCTCCAGTATCTCATCTACCTTCCAAACTTCACTAGTTCTCCAGCGAACGTACCAGGACTAGCACTCCCGGATGAAAATATTGTGAAGAGACGTCCTAGCCACAGCCTTCGGGATGTTTCCAGAATGAAATTTTCACTCTGCAGCTGAGTTAGCACCTGTATGTAACTTCCGGGAAGATTTAAACTGTGTGCCTGACCAAAACTCGGAACCTTTGTCTTTTACAGTATGTAAGGACGGGGAAACAGCCGCACTTCTGTAGCTCCGTTGGAGAGTACGGCTTTAGCGGCCACCCGGAGAAGTCGTCTCGTACTTCCGCCCTGCAGACATTGCGACTTCGCCTGCGCGCTGGCTTCGCGCACTCAGATCATCGTAGATAAATTCAGAAAATCGAACAAAAGCCTTAGATGTGAAACGTTTTCTGCGTCAGTAGATACCACCATCGGAACTTCAGTAACAGCGTTTACGTTAAGATGATCAATGATGCTGCGTGCGAGCCCGTTTTAAACGCGATCAAACACAGACACCGATTCCATCGCGCTGACGGTAACGACGGCGTGATCAAAGTCGCACATACGGGAATAGGCATTTGTATATTATCTATGCGTGTAATCGAACTGCATTCGAGATACCTGCAGAGCACATCACAGAGCTTTCCAACCACACGGCACTGTACATGAACGTAAGACAGAACGCTTGACCGCCTTAATCAAAGGCCCTATTCTCAAAGGGCTGCGTCAGATCACAATGATTAGCGCTACTACGTTCCGTCTTATCAAACCATCACCCGATGTCAGACTATAATCATGTACGACGGACAGCTGCGCACCTGTTTGGGTGTAAAAAGAGGGCGTCATAGAAAGATGTGAGTGTCTGCTGCCACAGATAACGCAGCTACCGACAGAAGTAGTAGTACTTCCCTCGTTGGCTACGTCATTTCGGATCACACACATGACGTCACCGAAGACTCTGTCCGCCGTCCGGCGCCTTTCGGAATCACGTAAACAGCTGATGGATAATATTCCGATATTTCATGATCCGGTTGGGGACAAGGTGACAGACGAAGTGACTTCAGCCATGTCGTCGGTAGTTGTTCCTATTGCACCCGTCGATGACGCTGGAATCGAACGCGGCCCTTGGTCGACTCTCTGCCTAACGGCCGACACTCTCTCTCGTCTTCGGACACAGGACGAGTGCGTAAGTAATGCTCCCCTAAACGACATGAAAAGAGACAGCATACGACGTCGGCATAGGACACTATTCCCTCTCCAGTTGATACAGTCCCTATTGAGCAAACCAACGTTTCAGCGTCTGAGACAGTGGATGACGACGTCGTCAGTGCGTCTATGAAACGGCGGCCCTCATTGGCTCTGAAACTCCACCGAAGAGGGAACGATACAAGACGCTCTGGCGGTATTGGCATGCGTTGAACATAGGAATACCATGGCGACGGAGTCGCCGTTGTAGTGGAGTGAGGATCGTGAAGAAACAACCTGTAGCACCCCCCCCCCCCCCCCCCCCCCAATACCGTAGTGCGCAGCTCCATGCATATTGTACCGCGATGATACTGAATGACAACGGCGTCAGAGCATCAGTCAAGATCGATCTACTGAAAGAAATGATATAGAGTTGGAACTAGGCATTGCACTGTTACAGGAGGAGCACTTAACAGCGCTATCTCGGATGAAATGTTATGATGTCTATGTCTGTCATGGCGATCACATTGGCCGCGGAGTGACGGCGTATGAACGCGAAGGCATCCTGACTGACATTGTACCGTTCAGTTCCCTCTACCGGCAATCTGCATTTCCAGCTCCTGCGGTTCTGCCAAAAGGCGAAAAGGCGACCAGTTCTTGACTGCCGGTGTGAACAGCCGCAGCGACGAGGCAGAGTTGTGTTGGACAGGGTGGTGGCCGGTGATAGCAAGTAGTCCGTTAGCGCTGAGCTCTGCGAAAGTGTTGAAATACGTCTGAGATAGTTTAGTTCTACTTTGCTGTTCATAGTTTTGGTTCTTAACTGGATTTGGTCAGGATACTGGAGAGAGTAATTCGTAGCCAAGATTTGTCAAGATTTGTGGTTAGGCTCGGCTGATCATTCCAGTTTTTTTCAACTTTGTGGACCAGGTTCGATTACTTGCTGAGTAGCTCTGTTGTAACGTTTATTCATCGTTAAGAACAGTACATCGATTGACTATGCCGACGATAAAAAGCTGTTTTGCGTTGCCACGGTGGTTGACTACGAGAACTTGCTTTATTAACTTCTTAGTGGTTTTTCCGTCTTACTGAAGTGCCGATAACGACTGCGAATGGCAATTGTTGGAATTATTCTACAACAGTGTGTAAAAATTTCCTTGCCTTCATTTATGGTGCAGCAGTTATGAATTATTGCAAACAGTTGCTCCGACAACTGCTGCTTGATAACCTGCTTGTTCTTAAGCAGAACTTCAAAAGCATGCCCACCGACTTAAAGTGACAGAAACGACCGTTACTGAGTAACTACCACTGTTCTAGAGGTGCTGCGTTTGATCCTCTTTGCCTTGTCGTGGTGTGGTAAGGCTGTTGTGATATGCTGCAAGGATTGTCTCCGGCGACAACTCTGATAAAGTGTCATTACGTGCAGTCGAGTGTTAACACATGATCGCGTCGTTTCAGACTGACGGAAACGATACTTATTCAGTTGTGATACCATTCTCGGCTGTAGCGATTCTGGATCATCCGTATCTGGTTGTTGCTACTGTTGTAACCCCAAATGTGGAGGTACTGGTGGTCTATCGCGTGGGTAGGTTGTGTTTTTAAGAAACTAAAACTTCTGGAAATGTGAGACATGTCTATGCTGTATTGTGTGGCCACAAGTCCTGGCAGTGTAGGGCGTTGTGAGGTCGGGTCGTTTATTGAACTCTTTCATTGAACTGACTATAAACTAACTTTTTGTAACAAAGTGTGTATGTTACCCTTTCGGGCGGTTGTATTGCAGAGTATGTTCTTTAAGTAGTGCGCTTCACTTCACTTCACTACTACTGCAGTTAGTAAATTTTAAGTAAGAGCTGATGAGCTGGGTACGGTAGTACGGGATCATTTAACATTCTTTTGCGCAGACCCTTAGCGCCCTCATGGCTGGAAGCCTTGGGCCAGTGTTCGGCCTCACTTACATTGCTACGCTCCATTAAGGCTAAGCTAGCGCTTTGTGGTTGTGGCCCTGTGAGTCTATGATGCATCTGGATGACAGTAGCTCATTGTTTGAATGTAGTGATCATTGAACTTGGCCAGTATTACGCTGAGTATAGGAAGTTTTAAAAGTCTTGTTAGTAAGTTCTGTTAGCATGTACTAATAATGCACTTGGCCGATACAAAGTCTACTTTTAGCATAATAAGTTTTAAAAGCGTTGTTGCTAAATCTGAATCCTGATAGATTTATATAGTAATCATATTCTTGGCCACTATTAAGTTTAATTAGTAAGAATATTGTTGTTAAAGCTTGCTTGTTATTTATGTGTCTCACGGTTAAATTCTTGCCCAAGTACTGAAGTTGTCTAGCACACCTTCTTGTTCTCTGATGATTTTGCTTATCTTGGCGCAAAGTAGTTGAACTTTGGGCTTGTGTCACGCTCATTAGAGCTGAAAAGGGTGGGTAAAAACGTTTTTAACAATTCATTGGAAGTTTGAGCTGTTAAGCCCGTTAAAGTTTGTGCTAAGTTACTTCGAGGGTGAAGGTAGTGATTGTGGTAATTGCTTCAGAGATCTTGCCACAGCGTGTTGTACATTTGGCCTGGACTCAAATCTCCTGTGGTGGGAAAAGTGTTCCTGGGGGGGGGGGGGGGAGGGGGGAGCGGGGGTTCGCCCGAGATCCACAGCTCCATCAGGACCGAGACGGCGTTTGCTTCCTGTCATCATACAACGGGGGCGATGTATTTTGAACATGCAGGAGAGCTTGATCCCATTTAAAGAAATTAAAAAGACTGATTCCATTCCAGCGTCGATAGTTAATAAATACTGAGGCCCACTAGTCGTATTATATTAGGAACAAAACTGGTAGCAGAGTGTTGTGTAGGGGGATGGGAGTCGAGGCGGGACTGGCATTGATTTGTTGGTCACTGTTTTTCGATTGTTTCAGAATGAGCATCTGCGCAGTATGAGACCCACGTCACCTGAGGTAGGAGGAACTAAAATAAGAAGTCCGAATTCGAAGAGGCCACGATGAAAGTACAGTGCAGGAGCTACTAGGCGTACTCAAGAATTTTGGGGAAACACGTATTTCTGTTTCGTCCTGTGGCAGTGTAACGGTGAGTGACACGCTGTCTGCAATTAAAAAAGCATTCGCCGAGTTGCAGGCCGTTAGAGAACTTTTCGATAGCGGTAAACCGTTACTGCTCAGTAGCAGGGACAGGACATAATCAAAACAGGTGGAAGGATGCTGGGCGTATTAGAGGAGTGAAGTATCTGCAATAGCAGAACAGACATGCGGAAAACACAAGTCCGAAAACTGACCAAAACGAAACAATAATACAATCTCCAAAAGAACACAAGAATCGATGCAAACTGCGGATCGTCACCAATATACAATAACCAATAATAAAAGAAAAAACCCGTCTCGTCACGGGGAGAGATCACAATAAAACAATTCTACAATGTCATCGACTACACCAAGTGTATTTATAAGTGATCGTCCAGGCAGAAGAGGCGTCTGGTCGTGGCTGCCGGGATGGCAGATCTGTATACTTCCAAGCGGTGCGCTGAACTGCTGTGCGCCGCCCTATATAGCCCGTTTGTTGGATCCATCTTCCGGAACTATTTGAGTTCATGTGCCTGGCGTAGCAAAGTAGTTCCTGGGATAGTTGCGATCTCTGACGAAGCTGTTCTGCAGGCTCCGCGAAAGGGTAGAGGTCCCTGCCGGCCGTTGGTGGATACCTGGTGTTGTTTTGTGTTGTGTTGTAGCCGCCGCTAAATATTTGTGTTGACAACACAGACTAAGTAGGTTTTCCTGGTGAATGCATGCCTTGTGATGCATGCATCCCGTGTCGGTTGGACGTGAAGTGGGATGCCGATGCAGTAGGCGCTACGATGTCTGAAGTGGGCGGCCACAGCAAGGAGTGCATAAAATGCAGAGACCGTTGGAGCAACTGCAAAATCATCTGCGTGAATTGTCGCAGTGACTGGAGTCGGGTAGGTGTGATGATGTGGAAGATAGAGAATGCAGCGTCAATGGCATTCGAGATTAGTGACTGGTATGAATAAGGGGACCAGAGTATATGGTAACCATCGTTTGCAGAATTTTATGAGTGATACTGGAATGATGTGTAACACTTCCATTGTAATATACTTGAGTTTTCTTATATACGCTAGTTGATTTACAAGAGAAGGCTGGATTGTTTGGTACTGCAGACACTAAATTGACAGCTTTAATCATGTGAAAGGTTGGGGGTGGTTTCATATTTTATGTGAAAAGAACTGTAAATCGTGGGGAAGGACTGAGCCAACTTTGAAGTCGAACTGTGGCGGAGATGATGCTCAATCGCGCCCTCCAAGAGGGTATCCCAAGAACCGATATGTGACAGTAAATTGAGAGTAAAACGAAGTGTTATAGCGCTGGGGTTGAGCTATTCCGAAAAACAAGCGGTGCGCCATATTATTAATGGGCTATGACCGGAGGTTAGGGTGAGAGCAGTGTGGTGTCAAACACCACATAGTTATCAACAGTTGGAGGTTCAGAGAATAATATATACAGACCAAAGAAGGCAGGTTAATCTCCAGACTGGGTGTAACCAGGAGGTTAGAAAAAGACAAGATAGAGGAAAGAGGGATCACATCCAGAGGTTTTTCTATGAGAGTCGAGGTGGAACAGACATTTCACAATTAAGGAGGAAGTAAGTGGGGAGAGTTAAGAGAAAATACCATATAGCCGGAATATTGCAACCAAGGGTAGGGAGCCTCCCGTTTGTGTGTTTCCACATTAACGAGGAACCTGTCTGTGGATTATTGAATTCTGGAAGCGCCATTATGGGTATTGATAGTCGATGAGTGGAAGAGAACCAAACCATTGTAATTTTACGCTAATACGATTTGACATAAGAAGGTTAGCCGCGAGTAACAAATCATCGGTTGGGATTATAGGCACCGTGGAAGTAAAACTGCGGATTGATAACTTAATGTGGAAAGTACAGGTTAGGGTCGTGGATAATCTTGTGAGATGGCTAGTACTAGGATATGACCTTGTTGCCAATCTCGGTCTCATGCTCAACTTCGCCAATCGGTAGTTTTCGTTTAAGTCAGCCAAAGAAAAGAAATTTACGTTTTGTCAGCGTCAGTGCGCGAAACAACAAGGGAAGACTCGGGTGAGGAAATGGCGGTTACAGCCAGGGGTACAGTTGTGTGAAATGATAGAACTGTTTCAACATTTGTCTGAGCAAGATAAGACGAAGATGAGAATATTGTATGGCAAATTTCCTGATGTCCTAACTTAGAGATTAGGGCTTACTCATTTGATGAGATATAAAATTGAGGTAAGTGATGACAAACCCATTCGGAGACTGCCTCATAGGCTGTCGCCTCCTCGCATGATATGGCTAAAGATCGCACTAGCGGATTTGTTGCAACAGCGGGTATAGCAATCATCCTCATTGCCTTATTCGTACCCTATATTCACAGTTATGAAGCTGAGACGAGGAATTCGGCATGATGTTTTATTGGTTGTCCCAGGTAGAACGATATTTATTCATATGCAATTACGAACAGTGCAATTCTTGAATGAAGTATGTAACATGTACAGAAAAAACATTTACCATTCAACGTAATTTATTTAAAAACAGCATCGATTTATTATATATATCATTCTTTGTTCTGTGATAAAAATATTAATAACTATGAAGCAATCGAATGATTCTATGTAATTATAATTAGTTACTCTGGTCTCTTGATCTTGGATGAAGATGGACTTGAAAGACATTGTAGGTGTCCTTACGACGCATTGCGGTTGAATATATATGTTTTCTTTTTCATTTTTTGGATCATCGGTCTTATGACTGGTTTGTTGCGTTGGAATTACTCTACTACACCAATCTCTTCATCTCAGAGTAGCACTTGCAACCTACGACCTCAGTTATTTCCTGGATGTATTCCAGTCTCTGTCTTTCTCCTCAGTTTCTGCCCTCTACCCCTACATTACCATGGAAGTCATTCTCTGATATCGTAACAGATGTCCTATCATCCAGTCCCTTCTCTTTGTCAACGTTTTCCACATATTCCTTTATTCTCCGATTCCGCGCAGAACCTCCTCATTTCTTACCTTATCAGTCCACCTAATTTTCAACATTAATTTCTGTAGCACCACATCTGAAATGCTTCCGTTCTCTTCTGTTACGTTTTTCCCACAGTCCATGTTTCGCTACCATACAATGCTGTGCTCCAGACGTACATTCTCAGAAATTTCTTCTCCAAATTAAGGCCTATATTTGATACCAGTAGACTTCTCTTGGCCATGAATGCTATTTTTGCTAGTGCTAGTCTGCTTTTGATGTCATCCTTGCTCCGTCCATCATGGGTTATTTTGCTGAAGGAAACAGAATTCCTTAATTTTATCTACATCGTGACAGTCAATACTGATGTTAAGTTTCCCGCTGTTCTCATTTCTGCTACTTCTAATTACTTATGTCTTCCTTCGATTTACTCTCTACCCATATTCTTTACTCATTAAATTATTCATTCCATTCAGCATATTGTAACCTCCCAGCAGAATTATTTAAGTGGAAATGGAGCAAAATGTAACCTCCCTACAAAAATTGTTAAATGAAAATGTGTCATGAACCAAGCGTAGCCTGTCAAAGGAATAATAATTAAATGAATTTTTCTAATTATTGAACCTCTGAACAAAATTGGGTCCCATTTATTGTCTGTGTGCAGAAATGCATTCACACTTAATATTCCCACAAAATTCTTTTCTCATTTAATGTCAAGTTTAAAACAGAAAAATTCCTAAACACCAAAATAATAAAAAAGTTTTGTAACCTGATGAATTTTATGAGGACAGCAGCGCTGCCCTTCGGCCCTGTATTCTGAATAAAAAAAGCAAAAATTCTTACCTCAGTAAAACTGCAATTATATCTGCTCTTAGTTAGTCATTTTTCGACACAGCTTCGTGCAATGCTGGCGTATATTTTTTTTGATTCTTGGAAGCAATGATAATGCATTGGAAATTCTTTAAATTGAAATGAATGTTTTTCTTTAAAAGAGTTGCTTTATATTATAAAAATTATTATTGGGGCATTTCTTAGAACAAATTAAATTACAATTAACATACATTATTAAATATGCGCAAGCCTGCTTCTATACCTTCTACAACAATATTCATCGTCCAGAGTCCTGACCAGAGTCGCGAGCAGAGCACACAGCCGAAGCATGCCGACTCCTGCCGACTCACGCAGACTACACCAGACTTCTACTGACTCGCTACTAAAGCCGACCGACTACTACTGTCCACTCGCGCAGTCAAGCGCAGACAAGCGCAGACTAGCGTCAAGCAACAACTAACGATAAACTACTTTCTGGTCAGAGATTCTGTCATGCTTCGCCCATCGCCGGCAAAGCATACGTCTTACATAACCCTGCACTGGGGGGGGGGGGGGGGCAAAAATTTGGCAGCGATCAGCGATGGTGAGTCAATTGGACTTGCCATAAGCAACAAATTTTTCTTAATTAACTTTACAATCACAAAATATTTAAATATATATAAGTGCAGAACATGAACTAAAATATAGTGCACATCCACTGAGTACAGAACATATCAGGCAATGACAAAATGTATACACAATGAGTACAAAACATATTAACAAATGACAAAAGTGCACATGCACTATAAACCTCTTTAGCATTTTTACAACAAATAAACATAATGAGTACAAATCATATTGACAAATGACAAAATTGCACAGGCACTGTAGTTCAGAACATATCAGCAAATCACAAAAATGTAAATGCAATGAATACAAATCATGTTAACAAAATGACGAAAGTGCACACGCACTGTAAAACTCTCTATCATTTTTACATAACATACCATGGAGTGAAATAAAGTGCACACGCACTGTATAAGTCTTTATTATTTTACAAGACTTTAAATGCATTGTGTAAGTGTTTACCATTTTACAAGAACTAGGGAAGGAATGGGAAGGATTGTGTCATGGTTGTAGCACTTTATGTTGCACGCAGTTGCACTGAAAGTCCATATCTTTCTATAGAAGCACAACACCAAGTGAGACAATCTGAAGTTCTTTCCTTGAAGTATTAATCAGTGTAGCCAAGACACTGAAGTGTAGTAGTAATATTCCATGTTATCATTTTGATAGTACATTAGGTACACCAAACAGTGGGACCATAATAACATCTCCATCGCTCAAGCTGTTGGACAGCATGTCGTGTCAACACCATGTTCTTGTAAAGTACACCAACGTAGAATTAGTGCTAAAACCAAATATAGTGCTCCATGATCATGAGGATAGACAGGACAAACGGATATTATAGTAATTTCTGGTAATTAGGTCAGAAGGTGAAGGACATTAAGTCGCATACTAGTTTTCATTGAGAATTACACTAGTCTAACAACTGATTTGAGTAATTCATGGCACTCATCACCCAGTTACTGAACATTTCTGTACCATGTATATAGTATTACAGAATAATGTTCATAAATCATCTGTTTACAGAGATCATTGGCACTCATTGCCCAGTTACAAACCATCAGAAGTCATCATTCAAACCAGGAGCTAATCAATGGCATAGTATTAACATAATTCACTTAATTATAGTAATCATTATCATCATAGGTCATTTTATTACAGTAATCAGTGGCATTCATTGGCCAGCTACAAAGCATTTTTTTATGCATTATTCAGAAGTCATCATTCAAAATGAGTTAATTATTAGCATAGCATCTATACATAATTAATCTAATTATAGTAATCATTGGCATCATAGGTCATCTTATTACAGTAATAAGTGGCATTCATTGGCCAGTTCTAAAGCATTTTTTTATGCATTATTCGGAAGTCATCACTCAAAATGAGTTAATTATTAGCATGGCATTTATACATAGTATATCTAATTATAGTAATCATTATCATCATAGGTCATCTTATTACAGTAATCAGTGGCATTCATTGGCCAGTTACAAAGCATTTTTTATGCATTATTCAGAAGTGATCATTCAAAATGAGTTAATTATTGGCATAGCATTTGTAGAGTATATCAAAAATATTATTTACAGAAATTATGCTCATAGTATTTATGCAATATTACAAAGCATCATTCAGTATTATTCAGAAGTCATTATTGAAGTGACATACTATTCAGAGCTGATCAGTATTACTCAGAACTATATTTTTTTCTGCTAGCAATGCATTGCGTTAGGATCGATAATTAATTACTGTGGGATAACAATATTTGCTTTTGAGTTATTGCTGCAAATGAAGATGTGTAACATCATTCGTCATGAGTCAGCTGTAGCAAGGTTATGAAACAAGTAGAGTATTTGTGATCACATTCATAAATGACATAGGTTTAATGAACAACTGCTTATAGCACAATAATTTCATGAATAATTTCTCCTGTAAAATATACAAAATGGATTATGAAACTGAAAGAAGAAACGCATATTATGCTGAAAAGTAGTGAACTTCGAATTAACAGGTAGTGAAATGTGTATAAAAAATATAAATGTTCTCTAGCTTTCCTTTCCAAAACCTTCAGTCATCATACCATGCGATATAAGACATACTGTCAAAACGAACTGCAACAAATACTTAAATAACTACATAGCATAAAAACATAAACTTCAACATTATCCTCATCTGTAAAGAAAAAACTTCATTATCCATATCATCATAACTCCATTATAATCATCACCTGTAAAGAAAAACTTCATTATCCATGTTAGCGTATTCTTCACCATTATTCATCATCATTCACTATCATCTGCAAAAAAGTCACTTCATTATTCATTATACAACTATTCCTTATTTCTAGCATATTTTATCACTAAAACTAAGATGTGTAGTTCTGTCTGACAGCCTGCATCAATCGCCTCGTATTCTGAAAGAAAAAATTAGTTAAGACTGCTATCATACGATGTGTATAGTATATTCTTGTTAATGCTTGTTAATTCTGATCCATTTACTCTTCGTCATGAGTTATTGCATCGTCTTTCGTTTATTCCGAAGGTGAAATTCCCATTTCTGTTTAATTTATTTCATTTATACGTTATTTCTTTCTCAAAATGATAAACATAGCTTAACGTCTTGCATTTAATTCATGTATCCATTAAATAAAAATTGGTTTATAGGAACATGATTGAGCATACAGCATAGCATGACAGAAAACGTAATATGTCAAAAACATCGTCAGTGTTCAGAAGCAAAAATGTACACAATGTATCACCATGTAACAGCAAAAAAAAAAAAAAAAAAAAAAAAAAAAAAAAGGTAAAGTAGTCACGATGTTGAGATATCATATGGCAAAAATGTTAAAGTCAACTAGTGCTTGTTATATCTTAACTATTTCATAGTGCATACAAACAAAACAGGAAAACAATCGTACATACATAAAAAATGGAAAATATGCACGGTCTGATGTGTAACGACAAGAAGAGCGACCTGCTAACCTTACCTTGCCGGGCACTTGCCAAAAAAAAATACGATAATCATCAGTAAGTGTTCATGTGAATATAATTGCATAAGTGGTCATAAACAAATAGGAAATGGCATTACAGTGTGATAAACCATAAAGTATGTTCATTCAATAAAAGGTTTGATGTTCGACATGTGGTGGTTCCCTTTGGTTTCTCTGGTTCTCGAAGTTTCGGCGTGTACTACATTGGGGTGAGGAATGCTGTGAATACGATATGGACCTGCGTATAGAAGCTCAAATTTACTGCACCTACATTTTCCTCTATTGGATAAATAGTGTGTACGTACTAATATCTTCTGTCCAATGTGAAAGTCACGGCGTGTACAAACCTGTTTTTGCTGTCTTCTTCGGCGCTCTGCGGCACGTTTGATGTTGTTCAGCGCAATGTCAATTATTTCATGGTGTCGTAGTCGACGAGATGTAGGAAAGCTTACAAATTCTTTAATTTTGTTAGGTGGTTCAACATTTTTCAGTATAACAGACGGAGATAGCATAGTAGATTCATTTGGTATGGAATTAATTACATCGTGGAATGAGAGTATGTGTGTGTCCCAATCAATATGTTTTTTATGGCAGTATATTCTACACAGTTTACCAATTTCTTTCATTAATCGTTCACAAGGGTTCGAAGAAGCATGATACCTGGATATATAGATCGGAGAAATGTTTCTAGCTCGTAACGTACGTGTCCATATTGCAGATCGAAACTGTGGTCCATTGTCGGAAATTACTTTCAACACATGCTCTACATGAAATAGAAAATGTTTTACAAATGCTTTCGAAACAGTTTTAGCAGTAGCTTTACGTAACGGAGTGAAGGTAACAAATTTTGAAGTGAGTTCAAAAGCGACAAAGATGTAGCAAAAACCACTATTAGTTCTGGGAATCGGACCAAAAATGTCTACAGCGGCCATATGTCTCAATTTAACAGGTACAATGGGATGTAATGGAGGAATATGTGAAGTCGTGTCCGATTTAGCTTTCTGGCAGATTTTACATGACGCTAAAACTCGTCGAATACGTTTCTCCATGTTGGTAAAATAACAGTTCTGTCTCAGTATAAGAAAACATTTTCTGGCTCCGTAATGTGCGTAACTTAAAATGAGTATACCAGATTAATTTGTTAACAAGTTCGTCAGGAATGCATAGTAACCAATTGTTGCTGTCAGGATGAGAGCGGCGAAACAGAATGTCATTGCGTACAGTGTAATGGTTTCTAATGGTAACATTATTCTTATCTTGCCAAAGTTGTTTAATTTCTTTCCATACGTTGTCTTTACTCTGTTCTTGTGCTATGTCCTGTAATGACGACGAAATGAAATTTTCAAATGCAACTTGTTGAATGTACATGACGCTTAAATTTGCTTTGCAGAAGTTGGTTGCGATGTCTTGCTGATTGTTGTTAAGAGAACGGGATAGTGCGTCTGCTACAATATTTTGTGTGCCGGGAATGTGAACAATTGTAAAATTAAATTCCTGTAAATAAAGTTTCCATCTACTTAATCTGTCGTCTGTAAATTTAGCCGAAAGTAGAAATTGTATCGCTCTATGATCTGTGCAAACGGTAGTGTGTCATCCATAAAGAAAATGCCGAAATCTCGTAAATGCCCATACAACACATAATGTTTCAAGTTCTGTAACAGAATAATTGCGTTCAGCAGGTGACAGAATGCGACTCGCAAAGGCGATGTTTTTAATTACTGTAGAGCCGTCTTCTTCAATTTCCTGAAAAATGTGTACGCCTAAAGCTGTGTTAGAATTGTCGGTGGCAATGGAAAAATTTCTGGTAAGATCTGGGTGCGATAAAAGTGGTGCATTCAACAAAGCATGTTTCAAATAACATTCTCGTGAACAAGATTCTGCGTGTCAAAAGTACTGCTTGCGTTACTGGAATATGCAACCCGTACTGTATCTAGTCAAATTCTATCTGACGTGTTATTATTTTCAGGAGGATGCTGTATTCTGATTTTTCGACACAGCTTCGTGCAATGCTGGCGTATATTTTTTTTTTATTCTTGGAAGCAACGATAATGCATTGGAAATTCTTTAAATTGAAATGAATGTTTTTCTTTAAAAGAGTTGCTTTATATTATAAAAATTATTATTGGGGCATTTCTTAGAACAAATTAAATTACAATTAACATACATTATTAAATATGTGCAAGCCAGCTTCTATACCTTCTACAACAATATTCATCGTCCAGAGTCCTGACCAGAGTCGCGAGCAGAGCACACAGCCGACGCATGCCGACTCCCGCCGACTCACGCAGACTACACCAGACTTCTACTGACTCGCTACTAAAGCCGACCGACTACTACTGTCCACTCGCGCAGTCAAGCGCAGACAAGCGCAGACTAGCGACAAGCAACAACTAACGATAAACTACTTTCTGGTCAGAGATTCTGTCATGCTTCGCCCATCGCCGGCAAAGCATACGTCTGACAATATCATGAAATTCTTCCTCAGTTTTACTGAGTATAGCAATGTCATCAGCGAATCGTATCATTGATATCGTTTCACGTTAAATTTAAATCCACTCTTGACCCTTTCTTTTGTTTCCGTCATTGTTTTTTCGATGGAAAGAACATTATGGGGATAGACTACATCCATGTTTTACACCCTTTTTAATCCGACCACTTCGTTCTTGGTCATCCATTCTTATTATTCCCACCTTGGCTATTGTACATATTGAATATTACCCGTCTTTCCCTATTGTTTACCTCTATTTTTCTCAGAGTTTCAAACTTCTGGCACCATTTTACATTGTCGAACGCTCTCTCCAGGTCGACAAATCCTATGAACGTGATTTGATTTTTCTTTAGTCTTGTTTCTATTATCAACCTCAACGTCATAATTGCCTCTCTGGTGCCTTTACCTTTCCTGAAACCAAACCGATCGTCATCCAACACAACCTCAGTTATCTTTTCCATTGTACTGTGTACTATTGTTGTCAGCAAGTAGGTGCATGAGCTGTTAAGATGATTGTGCGATAGCTTTCCCACTTGTCAGCTCTTGCAGTCTTCCGAATAGTATGGTTAATATTTTTACGAAAGTCAGATTATGTCGCCAGACTCATACATGCTACTCACCGTCGTGAATAGTCGTTATGTTGCCATTTCCCCCAATTATTTCAGAAGTTCTGATTGAATGTTATCTATCCCTTATGCCATATTTGATCTTAGGTCCTCCAAAGCTCTCGTAAATTCTGAATCTAGTACTGGATCTCCAACCTCCTCCCTATCAGCTCCTGTTTCTTCTTCTATCACATCAGAGCAATCTTTCCTCTCATAGACGCCTTCAGTGTACTGTTCCCACCTATACACTCTATCGTCTTCATTGAACAGTGAAATCCCTGTTCCACTCTTAATATTACCACCCTTGCTTTTAATGTCAGCGAAGTTTGTTTTGACTTTCCTGTATGCTGAGTCTGTTCACCCGACAATCATTTCTTTTTTGTTTTCTTCACATTTTTTCATGCAGCCATTTCGTCGTAGCTTCCCTGTACTTCCTATTTCTTTCATTCCCCAGCGATTTGTATTTCTGTATTCCTGAGTTTCCCGGAACATTTTTTTCTTACTCCTTTCACTGATCAACTGAAGTAATTCTTCTATTACCAGAGGTTTCTTGTCACTTACCTTTTTGGTACCTCGGTTTTTCTTTCCAACTTTTGTGATTGCCCTTTTTAGAGATATCCATTCCTCTTAAACCGTACTGTCTACTTAGCTGTTCCTTATTGCTGTATCAATGGGCTTAGAGAACTTCAACCGTACTTCGTCCCCCTGTAGTACTTCTGTATCCCACTTTTTTGCGTATTGTTTTTTTCCTGACTAGTCTGTCAACTTCAGCCCACTCTTCGTCGTTAATGTATAGTGATCTTAGTCTATATCCGCTTCTGGCTACGCATTACAATCCAGTATTATCTGATTTATGAATCTCTGTCTGACCATGATGTAATCTAATTCAAATCTTCCCATATCACCCGGTCTTTTCCAAGTACACCTCTTCCTCTTGTGATTCTTGGACAGAGTATTCGCTATTACTTGTTGAAATTCATTACAGAACTGAATTAGTCTTTCTCCTCTCTCGTTTCTTGTCCCAAGCCCATATTCTCCTGTAATCTGTTTTTCTACTCCTTCCCCTACAACTGCGTTCCAGTCCCCCATGTCTATTAGATTTTCATCTCTCTTTATGTACTGCACTGTCCTTTCAATATCTTCATATACTTTCTCTGTTTCTACATCTTCAGCTTGCGACGTCGCCATGTGTACCTGAACTATCGTTATCGGTGCTGGTTTGCCGTCGATTCTGAGAAGAAGAACCCTATCACTGAAATGTTCATTGTGACTTTTTGCCCTACTTTTCTATTCATAACGAATCCTACTCCCGTTACACCATTTTCTGCTCCTGTTGATATAACCCTGTACCCATCTGACCAGAAATCCTTGTCTTCCACCCATTTCACTTCCCTGACACCTACTCTACCTAGATAGGCTTTGTATTTTCCTTTTTTAGATTTTCTAGCTTTCCTATGTGTTTAATTGCTCTTAAAATTATTATATATGTATATTTAGCATCCATACATGTTAGGAAACTAATAACTTATTTTTTCAGATTATCAGACTGTGCAATACAGCGCGAGCCTTGTCGGCCGTTTCCACGGCCCAACGTTTTATTTGGATATTGTCAATATTAAGTTGCACAGAACTGCAGAAATAACTTACAAAGTTTTCATTTTAATTATATTATTTAACTTCAGTGTAATTTTAATTTGAAATTCTTAATCATGGCTGCGAAACAGCAACTGTGTAAATCTCAAGAGATAGAGGAAATCAGCCAACCAGTAGCAAAACAAAGTTTTACTAGCCCTTGACCTGGTTTTCGGTATTTCTAAGAATATCTCTTTCGGAAAGACTGGTACATTAGATTAGCTGAAGCCGAGTGGCTCTTGTCATATATAACATTGACAGAACAAGAATTATCCCAAGCCACAGCTTTAGATAGCGTACATTAGAATGAAGGTCAAGGGCTAATAAACCTTTGTTTTGCAACAGGTTGGCTGACTTTTTTCAACCTTTTTATTTTCATTTATTTGCAAAAATTAATAGTAGTATTCATTAAATTCTTGTGGTTGCCACATTTCGGCTATCTTTTATCTCAGCTACGTAGATTCAGCGAAATTAGCTTACTGCGAAATGATCAGTGATAAATACGCCGCACAATAACATCTCTCTACGCGAACCCATGATACTAACGCAGTATTAATTTCAATGAAACTGCAACGCAAAAAGAACCTGAGATATTTTATTAACATACGAGCTCCTCACGTGTTTCAAATTTCGGGCATTAAATTTTCAGATTGTGTATCCATAAAAAAAGGCTCGGGAAATTGCCTGGGATACGCGGAGGTGTCACTTTAGCGTGCGTCGCGTCATTTGATGTGTAACTATACGTATATGTGCCCACAAATCATACAGTTTAATGAACTGTAATTGTACACACAATTAAAGCACACCATTTGACGTACAGAACACAACAACGTACATATAACAAACAACAGACTGGCGCCGATCGTGGGGCCTGTTATATTTTTTTGTGGTTAGGCTATATAGTATTTGTACTTTATTGTAATACTTATTGTATTTTCTTTCATGTATCACGCCGACTACAGCAACAACATAAATACTGATTGCCAAGAATTTTACAAAAGAGAGGATTAATTGCTAATTGAGAATCTGAGAAAATTTGCAACAGGACAGAAGATTCAAGGTAAGGAGACAGTTGTATGCCCAACAAGCTTTAAGGATACATGCAACTAGTGCCTTGGGTACATGCAGTGCGTGATTTGTGTTTGTACATTCTTCTGAATGTACTTCTTGTTGCCGCACATACTGTAGTACTGTGGGAGATATTTTGATTTATAGATATGTTTCAGTAGATTATTGGAGAGTAGGTTTAGTAAATGGGGAAATCTTTTTATCCGTTTATTGCAACAATTTCAGTGTCATACTATTTTTTGTGTTTTGTGTGTTATGTTTGTGTACATCTAGTGTATGCGTTGTGCTAAGTCATTAAATGGCTAGGACAAAGATAAAGAATAGAGCGGAAGGTGACAATATTACAGATTTAGGGGGACTGAGAATATCAGGATATTAACGTGTATTGATACAGATGATATTAGCCCGGACTTCCAAGCTTTGGAAACCGAAAGGTCTGAATTAGGGAACTTAACGTCTGGTTCGAATGTGGAGACATTAGAACTACATACAAGCGCCAGATCAGTTGACATCAAGGTCAATACCGAGCACACAGTAGCAGCAGGAAATGAGATACCGCCTAACGTCGCTTTAATCCATTGCGTGAAGGAAATGCTAGCTGGTGAAGAGGTTGTAACCTTCGCACAAAAAATAATAAAAATAAATATTATGGATAGTGATTCTAATTTTAGTGTAACCTCAGAACAAAATTGGTTCCCATTTATAATCTCCGTACAGAAATGCATTCACATTTAATGTACCCACAAAATTCTTTTCTCATTTAATGTAAGCTCGAAACAGAAAAATTCTTAAACCTCGTAATAAAAAATTAATTCAGTAAGCTGGTAAATTTTGGACGACAGCAGTGCTGCGTCACGGCCCTGTAAGATCATTCTGAATAAAAAAGCAAAAATTCTTACCTCAATAAAGTCGCCAAATATCTGCTCTTACAATAAATTTTTCCGGCACAGCTCTGTGCAATGCTGGCCGATGGATTTGTCATTTATGAAAGGAAGCAACTGATTTTTCTTTTGCAACAATCGGAATGATCATGGATTGGAGAAATTAGTAAATTCTTTAAACTGAAATGAATGTTTGTAAAAAAATTACTTTATATGACAAAGATTATTATTAGGACATTTTTAAAACATTTGCATGGGAGTTCAGATAACATTACTAGATATGCGTGAGGCTGCTTTTTACCTTATATAATAATACTCAGGCTCTGGCATCGCTGCACTGCGACCGGCCCAGCCAACACGATACACTATACCAGACCAGAGCAGACTGCAGACTAGCCACTAGCACCAACTTACTGCTACAGCTACACAGTTCCTACTCAGTCAACTCTGCTCTCTGGTCAGCTATTCTCTTATACCTTGCATATCGCAGGCAGCGCATGAGCAATACATCGAAATTACATCTGCTCGGACCTCTTACAAGGTAGAACGCGAGGAGAAAGAGAAGGCGAAAGAACGCAAAAGGGAAGAGGGGGAAAGGATTAAGGAGATAGAAGGCGAGAAGAAAGAGAAGGTGAGAAAGAGAAGCGAAAGAGAAGAGAGGAAAATGACCAAGAAGCTAGAACGCGATGAAAAAGTAAGGCTAAGAGAAACCGGGAAACGAGGTTAGCAGAACAGTTCAATAAGATCCTCGAAGAGCGAAATAAACAGATCGTTGACCGTACTAAAAAAGAAATAAATAAAATGCATGGCAGATTGAAGAACTTGTTAGGCAACACAAAGATTTGCCTATCAAAGCGAACTGGATTCACGAGTTACTCCTCAGGGGAAGTGCATCAAGCGCTTGAAGGGCAGGTTGAAAATATTACAATGACTAGACTATTTGTCTAATAGCTTAAATACACGAACTGAAACCAAAGTAGCCGCGACTCTGCAGCATGTGAATATTGCGGCGAGTGGCGAGGAATACGAATGTAGTAGACCCGTGCACAGGAAGGGCTTGATGTACCGCAGATTATGCCAGGGATAGAGCATCAGAACAATAACGAGGTATCGACAAATTACTGAGACTTCGTATACGAGTTATCAAGACGGAAATAGTCCTATCAGTGATACGCGTTGCGAGAGTTTGAATCGCAATACTGCTGTTAGGTACAGCCCGTGTAGCGAAGAATGCAGTGTTGGGACGATGCAAGGTATGCCAGATTCGCTTCCCGCTCAGACTGCTGGCGATACAGCGTGACGTTGTTAGGAATACGGCAAGCAAGAAGCAGGAAGCGATAACAATACACGTCTATTGTTAGTGCAAGAAAAATGCCAAATCCATGCGGTGAAATAAGTAAAATGCAGTTGTTTATCAGCTGTTCTTCTTTCTGATCGTTTTGTAGTGCAATGAGCCAAATTAGAAATCCCTGCGCTATTGCCAAGTGCAAAAATGATCCATGTAAAACAGTGGAAGTCGTTTGCCATCGTTTGAGGAAAGATAAGATAACTATAGCGCAAATGGGTCTCATGCTGTAAAATAACTGATCCTGTTAATGTGAATAATGCAAGGATTGGCTGAGATCACTTTCTTCCCGAATTATATGAACGGAACTTAAAAATTGAGCTTGGGGTTTCCTTTGAAAAGATAATCAAACGAGTTCTTGCGATCAAAGTAAATTCCAAAATAGCGTACAGGTGCATTTGAGGCTGTCGCAAGCATCAGCAAGGACAACGTTCAGGTAATTGCTAGTTAGTGATACTTTTTAGACACACGTTTCTACGTATTATAGTTCTTGGATTTATTCGCACATTATTTTTACACCGTTTACAAACGTTACATTTCTACAACAACAATAATGCTATCTGCAAACAGATTTGCTTTTATAAATTAGTAACATGGGAAAGAGGTCGACCATGCGTGAGGAGAAGCGTACAATGTCCGCCTTAGAAGCTTTATCTCCGAAGAAAATTCAGATTAATCACACGATGAGCACAGAGATAGTTGCCAACTTAGAGGTTACTCCTAAATACGGAACACACAGATTAAAAACTGAGTTACCACTGCTGAGAAGCGAAAAGTAGGCTTTGAAAAGAATTAAGAGGGTCCTGTAAGACAAATATTCTGTGAGTGTAGTGGAAGTAAGTATATGTGCTTCTTCTATGTCTACATGACTACCCTGCATTTCGCAATTAAGTGATTGGCAGACGGTTCCTCGTACCATCTTCAAGCTATATCTCTATGATTCCTCTCTAAAGAAGGTGGGTAAAAAAACGAACACTTCAGTCTTTCCGTCAGAGCTTGGATTTTTCTTATTTTATTATGATTATCTTTTCACACTATGTAGTTGTGCGTCAAGAAAATATTTTCCCATTCGGAGAACAAAGTTGGTGAATGAAAATCATGAGTAGATCCTGCCCAATTCGCATATCGTATCTGTGGCACGCTCTCGCCTACTTCGCGATAGTACTAAACGAGCTGTCCTTCTTAGAACTTTCTCGATGCCTTCCGTCAATTCTATTTGACGCAGATACTACATGCACAACCATACTCCAGAACACGGTGGACAAGCGTAGAGCCGTCACTTTAGTAGGCCGGTGGCGTTTTCTAAGTGTTCTGCCAATAAATCACAGTCTTTGGTTTGCTTTTCCCTCAATATTATCTATGCGGTTGAATTTAAGTTAATCGTAATTGTAATCCCAAAGTATTTAGTTGAATTTACAGCCTTTAGACTTCCGTTATTCTTCGTGTAACCGAAATTTAGCAGATTCCTCTTAGTACTCATGTGGATGACCTCACACTTTTCATTATTTAGAGTCAGTTGCAAGTTTTCTTCTACAATAGAACAACAAGTTTGAAAATGTTTCACAGAAGGCCGAATTTGATCTTATTGACAGTTACCAAGTCTCAGAGAAAATGATTCCGGATTCAGATTACACCACCGGTAAAGAATAGATCTCCGTAAAATTCAGAGGTGGGCTCACTTCTCCTCCAATTGACTGGGTCAATAAAATAAAGAAGTTTTAAGTGATATTTTGCAGTTTTCATTTGCTACATGTTGCTAACTGTGAAAGATCGTTACAAAAGACAATTTTACAATAACTTCAAAATTTCCGGAAATGCACCACAAAGGGGTTTCTTTCCACTTACGGCAAATAAGTCATCTGAACTAACACGGTAAAACAGGTAACATAAAACACTTGTCTTCGTTGGCTCCGTCATAATTTTCCTGAGCTACGGTGAGTATTTACGAACAAAGTAAGACATTCCAGCTCCTAATATAAGGTCTTTGATGGTGATTTACGAATGGGTATTTATTAAAATTTTTATTTAAGCTATGCTTAATAATGTGCATCAGCACTTAACAACATACAATTTATGATCCTGGTGTTAAAACTTTTGCGCTGTAGAAGAGTATTCCCGCTGACGTTATAGACGTTTTCGAATTCGAGAAAGCATTCTTGGGCTAATTCTGGTCGAACTGTGTATAAGAACGCTTAAGAAAACAAGGTTATAATCCTGAGCAGTACAAGCCAAAGGAGGGAAATCTGAACAAATACTTTGCAAAGACAAATCACTGTACGCGAGAAGCTATTCCACGTCGCTGACACGTGGCTGGAATTGTTTATGACTGCAGTTGACTTGATCGATCTTATCCAAGATGATGCGAAGCAGTTCGAAACAGTGAACAACTACAATAAAAACAAAAGTCGGAATGGCAACAGTGATTATGGCGGCTAAGGAGGGGAAGAAATCCAGTGTGCACTCCGTGTGCATTCCGGGTGGAATCATTCCTGATGTGAAAAGGGTCCATCCGGATGCCATGAAGAGCACAGGGTGCAGCCAGCTGCAGTTGGTGGCACATGTCGGCACTAATGACGTGTGTCGCTTTCGACCTGAGGAAATTCTCTCTGGATTCCAGCGGCTATCTGATTTGGTGAAGGCTGCCGCTCTTGCTCACGAGATGAAGAAAGAGCTCACCATCTGCAGCATCGTTGACAGAACCGACTGCGGACCTTTGGTGCAGAGCCGGGTGGAGGGTCTGAATCAGAGGCTCAGACGGTTTTGTGACCGTGTTGGCTGCAGAATCCTTGACTTGCGCCATAGGGTGGTGGGGTTTCGGGTTCCGCTGAATAGGTCAAGAGTTCACTACACTCAGCTGGCGGCTACACTGGTATCGGAGGCTGTGTGGCGTGGACTGGGCGGTTTTTTAGGTTACAAGGCCTCGGGTGGGCTGCAATCTTAAAGGGTGCATGGCAAATACAGGATGTGCTTGGATCAAGGAACAGTCGGAATTGTAGTTGTAAATAGCTGTAGTTGTGCTGGGAAAGTCCCTGAGCTTCAAGCGCTAATAGAAAGCACAGAAGCTGAAATCGGTATAGGTACAGAAAGCTGGCTAAAGCCTGAAATAAGTTCTGCAGAAATTTTTACGAAGTCTCAGACGGTGTTCAGGAAAGATAGATTAGGCAGAATTGGTGGTGGAGTGTTTGTGTCTGTCAGTAGTGGTTTATCTTGTAGTGAAGTCCAAGCAGATACTCCGTGCGAATTGCTATGGGTGGAGGTTATACTTAACAGCCAAGCTAAGTTAATAATTGGCTCCATCTATCGACCGCCAGACTCCGATGATATAGTTTCTGAACAATTCAGTGAAAATTTGAGTCTCGTAACAAAAAAATACCCCACTCATACGGTTATAGTTGGTGGGGACTTCAACCTTCCCTCGATATGTTGGCAAAAATACTTGTTCAAAACCGGTGGTAGGTAGAAAACATCTTCCGAGATTGTCGTAAATGCTTTCTCCGAAAATTATTTCGAGCAGTTAGTCCACGAACCCACGCAAATTGTAAATGGCTGCGAAAACACACTTGACCTCTTAGCCACAAACAATCCAGAGCTGATAGAGAGCATCATGACTGATACAGGGATTAATGATTACAATGTCGTTGTAGCTAGGCTCAATACCGTTTCTTCCAAATCCACCAGAAACCAACGCAAAATAATTTTATTTCAAAAATCGGATAAAGTGTTACTAGAAGCCTTTCTAAGAGACAATCACCATTCCCCCCGAACTGACTATGCAAATGTAGACGAGATGTGGCTCAAATTCAGAGATATAGTAGCGACGGCAATTGAGAGATTCATACCTCATAAACTAGTAAGAGATGGAACTGATCCCCCATGGTACACAAAACAGGTCCGAACGCTGTTGCAGAGGCAACGGAAAAAGCATGCCAAGTTCAGAAGAACGCGAAATCCCGAATATTGGCTAAAATTTACAGACGCGCGAAATTTGGCACGGACTTCAATGCGAGATGCCTTTAATAGGTTCCACAATTAAACATTGTCTCGGAATTTGGTAGAAAATCCGAAGAAATTCTGATCGTATGTAAAGTACAAAGCGGCAAGACGCAGTTAATACCTTCGCCGCTCAGTGCCGATGGCACTGTTACCGACGACTGTGCCGCTGAAGCGGAGTTATTGAACGCAGTTTTCCGAAATTCCTTCACTAGGGAAGACGAATGGAATATTCCAGAATTTGATACACGAACAGCTGCTAGCATGAGTTTTTTAGAAGTAAATACCTTAGGGTTTGCAAAGCAACTGAAATCGCTTGATACTGGAAAGTCTTCAGGTCCAGATTGTATACCATTAGGTTCCTTTCAGATTACACTGATACAATAGCTCCCTACTTAGCAATCATCTACAACCGCTCGCTTACCGATAGACCTGTACCTACAGATTGGAAAATGGCGCAGGTCGCACCAGTGTTTGACGTCGGTTTTCAGTAGGGTTTTAGAGCATATACTGTATTCAAACATTATGAATCGCCTCGAAGGGAACGATCTATTGATACGTAATCAGCATGGCTTCAGAAAACATCGTTCTTTTGCAACGCAGCTAGCTCTTTATTCGCACGAAGTAATGGCCGTTATCGACAGGGAATTTCAAGTTGATTCCGTATTTCTAGATTTCCAGAAAGCTTTTGACACCGTTCCTCACAAGCGACTTCTAATCAAGCTCCGGGCCTACACGGTATCGTCTCAGTTGTGCGAATGGATTCGTGATTTCCTGTCAGGAAGGTCGCAGTTCGTAGTAATAGACGGCAAATCATCGAGTAAAACTGAAGTGATATCAGGTGTTCTCCAGGGAAGCGTCCTGGGACCTCTGCTGTTCCTGATCTATATAAATGACCTGGGTGACAATCTGAGCAGTTCTCTTAGGTTGTTCGCAGATGATGCTGTAATTTACAGTCTAGTAAGGTCATCCGAAGACCAGTATCAGTTGCAAAGCGATTTAGAAAAGATTGCTGTATGGTGTGGCAGGTGGCAGTTGACGCTAAATAACGAAAAGTGTGAGGTGATCCACATGAGTTCCAAAAGAAATCCGTTGGAATTCGATTACTCGATAAATAGTACAATTTTCAAGGCTGTCAATTCAACTAAGTACCTGGGTGTAAAAATTACGAACAACTTCAGTTGGAAAGACCACATAGATAATATTGTGGGGAAGGCGAGCCAAAGGTTGCGTTACATTGGCTGGACACTTAGAAGATGCAACAAGTCCACTAAGGAGACAGCTTACACTACACTCGTTCGTCCTCTGTTAGAATATTGCTGCACGGAGTGGGATCCTTACCAGGTGGGATTGGCGGAGGACATCGAAAGGGTGCAAAAAAGGGCAGCTCGTTTTGTATTATCACGTAATAGGGGAGAGAGTGTGGCAGATATGATACGCGAGTTGGGATGGAAGTCATTAAAGCAAAGACGTTTTTCGTCGCGGCGAGATCTATTTACGAAATTTCAGTCACCAACTTTCTCTTCCGAATGCGAAAATATTTTGTTGAGCCCAACCTACATAGTTAGGAATGATCATCAAAATAAAATAAGAGAAATCAGAGCTCGAAGAGAAAGGTTTAGCTGTTCGTTTTTCCCGCGCGCTGTTCGGGAGTGGAATGGTAGAGAGATAATATGATTGTGGTTCGATGAACCCTCTGCCAAGCACTTAAATGTGAATTGCAGAGTAACCATGTAGATGTAGATGTAGATGATTACTGTACAACGAATATCAGTAATCAACCAAGCGGACATGTAAATCAGCCTAACTGCAACAACAATCATAACAACCGATTGAACGGTAATCAATTTCGCAATGGAAACGGTAATATTAACAGAAAAATGAGGAATGAAAGTGGTTATATTGCCCAATGCCCACCTAAAAATGTGTGTGAGATGGATGACCCTGGACAAAGAACAGCTCCAGTAAACTGGCAGTCGAATCCACTACGTGATGGAAACCATCCTGTAAATAACGTCACTGTAATACCAAAGTCACCTCCTAACCAGCAACAACAGTGTACATTGCCACAAAACGAGATGCCCCCGCACATGCAGCAGCAACATCGTAGCGGTAGCCGGCCGGTGTGGCCGTGCGGTTCTAGGCGCTTCTGTCTGGAACCGCGTGACCGCTACGGTCGCAGGTTCGAATCCTGCCTCGGGCATGGATGTGTGTGATGTCCTTAGGTTAGTTAGGTTTAGTTGGTTCTAAGTTCTAGGGGAGTGAAGACCACAGATGTTAAGTCCCATAGTGCTCAGGGCCATTTGAACCAATCGTAGCGTTAGGAGTGTTGATGAACATCAGCCCAGCACATCATAAGCGTCAAACAGCACACGACTCACGTAAGCTCTCTGCATGTGGTCGTCGGAGCACAAAGGGGAGGGGACAACTGTCAAATAAATGTATCCATGCTCAGGTACAAGGAGGTGTGGGTCCTGAAGGAGGAATTGTGCGCTGATACAGGCAAATATGGTCAGTGGAACACTGAATTGGTGCAAGCTGCGATCAAGGGAACTATTCACGGAACGCCAATGAATATCACTCTCGACATGGGAGCAAGTGTATCCGTGGTGGGTTATGACTTATTCAGGTGCATAAATCAGGTACATAAGTTATCGTCATTGCCGGTGCTGAACTGCAAAATTGTCGGGGCCATACAATTGAAAAACGAAGCGATTAAATGCTCATTCCTAGATGTAAGGAATTTGGCCGTTCCCTGTATTCTGGGATGGGAATTTTTGAGAGAGAGTGATGCAAAAATAGAGCTTTATCGGGCTGTGTGTTCAATAAGGAATGAAGGCAGAATTGTAGAAATGGCAATAATAAAGGCAACCGCTCTGCACCGACAGTACTGGAGGGGGTTAAAGATTACTTACGAGCGGCAGAAGTTCTTGTACATGTCCTGCGAGTATACACCGTAAGATTACCCACGTATATGTAGGAACAGCGAGAATGAGATATACGTCATAAAAAAGGACATCGATACTAAGGTCGCAGAGTCGAATTATCTTGACGAAAGCCGGCAGCACCAACTCACATAATTGCTAAAACATTAAGCAGAGGTATTCTCAGAGAAAGCGAGCATAATAAAAGGATACAATTATGACATGCAAGTTAAATCGCGTGAGACATATGGCCGAGCTACCTACTCTTACCTTTGGAACAAGAAAGAGGCTGTATCCAAAGAGATACAATGTATCATAAAGAGGGGGATTATAGAGATCTCCTCATATATACCAAGAGTTTTAAGTTTTTTCTATGTTTTTGTAACTATATGTGTGTAATGTTTTGTCTGACTTTGAGGCGGTAAGTAAAGCCGCAGACGTTTCAGTGCTTTTGACATAGAAGTCACAACGGTATGGGTACCGTATTAGCAATTTTAAGTGAAGCTGAGTCTCCAATAAGTAACTATAGCATGCTCCGGAGGCACTTTTTGTTTTATAATTTTGACTTGCTAGTCGGACCGTTCTGATTTTCACTTTGCTTATAACTGTGTCTCGTCCAGGATGAGACTCGTCGTGATTGTAAATATTTGTACGCTTTACGCGGATGTTCTTGACTGTTGATTCATGCGCGACAGTAGAAAACATATCCGAGCTTGGCAGGATGCAGCCGCATCCTGTATGTGGCAGTATTTTGCAGAAAGAATCAGTACGAATGAAAGTAAAACCACAGTATTTTGTCGAGAATGACGAATGGTCAAGTTTTCGACGTGAAGTGATACTACGCTACTTCGGATATGGTTTTAAGTAACGAAAGCTGAAATCTTCATAAATGAAAAAATGAAACTTGTAGACGTAAGTCACATTTTGTGGTAAGATCCTATGGGACCAAACTGCTGAGGTCATCGGTCCCTAAGCTTACCCACTACTTAATGTAACTTAAACTAACTTACGCTAAGGACAACACTCACACCCATTCCCGAGGGAGGACTCGAATCTCCGACGGGGGATACCAAATTTTGCGTATATGCTCGTGAACTGCTGAAATTTATATACTAATAGTGATTTTTATCATCATGTACAATGTACGGACTGAATGACGTGAAAAATATTCTCAATATGTATTTGTGAATTGAGCTTTAAGTGCAAGAACGCTCTATTCTAGTGCTAAACTGTGTTTGAGCCAAACAGACAAGTACTGCGTAATCACAGAAATCAAGTGATTGATATAATTAGCAGTGAGCTCCGTTATTCAGCTAAGTATTTAGGTGAGTAATGCTTCACCTCACACGTCCATACCTCTGGAATTGTGCATAACGAATACGGGACTGGAACGGTGTCGTGCGAGTAGAAACCAGCTGTGCTTAATCGCGAAGCGGGCAGTCTCAGTTACGAATAATGCATCTCAGCGTTGCAACGCCATATGCACCGACCGTAAAAACTACAAGCACTTCAACCCGTCAAACCTGTTACGAACGCTAACCACAGTGTCTACAGACGATGCGGGATGTTAGAAGCACTGTGCCGAACTAGAAAGTAATGCTTTGTGTAGATTTTTGAAAACAATGAGTTCCTACGACCCAAACGTGCACGAAACCGGGACTGAAATACGTCTTTATATAACATGCGAGAACATTTATTCACACACAAGGAGAACTGAGGAATGAACGCAGACTAACGGAACTTCTTTACAGCTAAGCCACAATTGCTGGTAAGATATGAACTTAGTGTTCGGTGTTATTTCATACACTCGCGGCAACAATCACGGCAACAAACTGCGGCTGCGGAACCACACCAGCCGATCGCCTCCGGGGGCGGAGCCGGCCGCAACAGCTGATTGCCGAGGGAGTGGTGTTGCTGAACTCGAGAAGTCGCACCGCGCCGGCCAACCACACGTCGAACCATGGATTTCTCTTCCAGTGCCCCACATCCATAATACCGCCACCTACGCAACAGACAAAGAATTATTTGAGTATTCACGAATTAAGATTGTAAAAACTTCTTACCTGTGCTAACATTATCAGTATTAATTGTTTATCAAACCTTTTTTGGCAAAGACTTTTGAATTCATTGACGTCTATGATCTCAAAAGACAATCTTGAAAACGAATGTTGTAATGTTCTTTATACAGCAAATGAGTTTCATGAATTTCGTAACAATAACAAAATAATCTGATTTCTTACCGCAGTCTGAATAATTGGAATAACATGTAAAAGGGCTTGATATTTATAATGTAAAGCTCAGACATTCACGGTCTGAAGACTGGGCAGGCCTATTGAGAGTACTTACATTCTCCCGTTGCCGGTAACCCGAATGGAGGAGTCAGTCAATATCTTCCGGGCAATGTAAATTTGCCAGACTGTTTCTGGTAACAGTAGTGTACAAGGGAGCCAAAAGACAAGAATGCAGTGGCCATATGAACCCAAATAACTATACAAGGAATATATATAACCAATAATATCCAATGTCATCTGATACCCAAAATTTTTTTAAATACTTTCAACAGTCGGTTAATCATTCTTAATTACTGACGAACGTTTTGAAAAGGCGATGATACAAGTTGTAATAATGAACTCAAATTAATATAAAGTGTCTCTTTCACATTTGCGAACAAGGTGATCAATTGGGCCAGCGCAGAACCAATACTAGTGGAATTACTGACCACAAATGTGCATTATATTTATTCATAAGGAATTACGAACAGTGCAATGAATTAAGACGTACTGAAAGATGTACAGAAAATACATTTGTCATTCAACGTAATTTGTTTGAAAACAAAATCGATTTATTATGTATACCATTCTTTGTCTTTGTTAAAATATTAAGAACTCTGAAACATTCACATGACTTTATGTAAGTATAATTACTTACTATGACCTCGATCGTGGATAAGGATGTCAGAGACATTGTGGTGTACTTACGTTGCATTTTGGTTGAATATATGTGTTTGTCAGCTCTTAAAACCTTTATCTGTGCATCTTTAGCATCCATACATCTCAGGAAACCAATGACTTATTTTGTCAGAGTACCAGAAAGCGCAATACAGCGCGAGCCTATGATCGATGGTTGTCGGCCATTTGCATGGCCGCAACGTTTTATTTGAATGTTGCCAATATTAAGCGGCACAGAACTGCAGAAATAACTTACGAAGTTTGATTTTTAATTATATTATTTAACTTCAGTGTGCTTTTAATTTATTTGCAAAGATTAATAGTAGTTTTTTATTAAATTCTTGTGGTTGCCGCATAACGGCTATATTTTATCTCAGTTACGTAAATTCACAGAAAATAGCTTACTCCGAAATGATTAGTCGTACATACGCCACACAATAACATTTTTCTACGCGAACTCATGACGCTAACGCATTATTAATTTCACTGAAACTTCAGTGAAAAAATAACCTGACACATTTTATTAACTTACGAGCCAGTACAGTGCGTCGCATCGCTCTTTACGTGTTTCATATTGCGGGCATTAAACCTTCAAATAATATTTCTATAAGAAAAGACTGTGTAGTTTGCCGGTGACAAGTTGTGTTGTTACTTTAGTGTGTGTAACTGGACGTATATGTCCTTATAAATCACACAGTTTAATGAACTGCACTTATACACACAGTTAAAGCACACCACTTGGCGTACAGAACACAACAACGTGTATATAAAAAAGCGACACATATTGACTACCGTGAACTTAATAAGAGGGCAAGTGACGTTCGTTACCGTTACCCTATCTCCACACCTGTTTTGCATGGTTTAAGGAAGCTAAGGTTTTCAGAAATCTAGCTTTAAATACCGCCTGAGGAGTCTCTAAGGCGTTAGTCGCATTTAGCATAGATTGGAACTTACGTCAATTTATCCGGTTTCTGTTCCGCCTTTCAACAAGTGCTGCAGTACTGTCACAACTCCTGGATCGCGTCTTCGAGGAGATTAAATTTGATTTCCTCTATCATCACCTAGATTATGCGGTACTTTGTAGTGTATCTGTCGAAGATCATTTCAGACGTCTTGAGATAATTTGCGAGAGGTTACGTAAGGCCGGCCTTACGGTCAGTCCTGACAAGGTGAGGTTCGCTTGCTCCTCAATACAGTTTCTTGGGCATGTGGTATCTGCAGAGACAGTGAACGATTTAGTGCGATTACTAAATTTTCTACGTCATGTAATGTGAAGCAGGTCGTACGATTTATAGGTATGGCCAGTTATTTTTAGGAAGTTCATTCCTGGATTTTCCCAAGGGCAGCCCTTGTATGCTTTGAGGAAGAAAGGGGTGAAATTTCAGTCGGGTGAGTCTCAGGATGCTGCTTTCATCGCTGTCAAGAAGTCTTGGTGGCGACACCGATGTTAGCGTGCATCGTTCAGACTGATGCATCCAGGTCAGGTATATGGACCGTCTTCGCTTCACGTTCACTTAATCTCTTGGAGCAACAATATTATGTTTACAAGCTTGAAGCATTAGCAGCCTTATTTCCTTTGGAAAAATTTAAGATGAATTTGGAACTCCAGATGTTTGAACTTGAGACTGACAATCAAGCCCTTAGTTGCGTGCTGGGGCGCCCTAGAAGAACTGGGCGGATAGCTCGATGGATGACGCAAAATTCAGGTTTCCAGTTCAGGATATGACAATCAAGGGCGTGGACTACATAGTCCTTAAGTCGAATGTTTGAAAATCAGGATGAGCATGAAGAAGATCTGGAAAGAAATGGTCAACTGCCTTACGAGAGCATCGCGACATTGGCTGAGTATACCGAACTATTTCTCGGAATTGAGAATTATCAGAATCAGGATTCAGAGTTAAGGCTGGGGATGGATAAGATCAACAAGGGTGAGGAGAGCTACCCTTTCCTATTGAAGAAAGGGGTTTTGTGCTGTTAGAAGAGGGGTGAAAATCGAGAAAGAGTTGTAATCTCAGCCGCCAGGGATTTTGAGTTGTCAGAAGCAGGGTGAAACTACTGCCACAGTAATTTCTCTTCGACGTTGCTCTCATTTGTCTTCAATGGGCGGTGACTCGGGGTTGTTTAAAACAAGGGAGACGTTTAAGGAATGTTTTTTTTTTTGGGTGGGTATGGACAAGGACGTAAGAAAGTTTGACAAGGAAAGTCAAAACTGCGTATGTAGTAAGCCTGCGCAGAATACATTGACGGGATATATGACCTCACAACCAGCCAAGGATCCTATGGAGAGAATATTCGTGGATTTTGTAGGTCGACTGCCCCTTTCTAAGATAGGATATTTATGTGTATTTGTCGCTGTGGGGGCTTTCTCCAGGTTTACCAGTTAATACTTAACGGAACGACTACTGCAAGAATGCCAGTACACGCTCTGAGAGGTGTACTCGGAGTGTTTGGTCCTAGTAGAGTCCTGGTATCTGCTACCGCTTTCACCTCCAAGGAATTTAATAATTTTTTATTTCATATGAAGATGAAACATCACCAGAGTACAACATACTACAGCAATCCCTCTCTCGTTGAAAGCGACAACTGAACTCTCTGGGCAGCCCCTTATCGCTTACCATCAGGAGAATCAGTTAAAGTGGGATGAAACCCTGAGTTGAATAGCCTTTGCCTTTTTTTAAATTTCGAGTTGAGCCTCTGTGGACTGCGTGGTAACAACCAATTTTATTTTAGTTCTTGCTCCAGCTTTGACTCCCTGCCAGTATCTTCTGAGCCCACCAAGAAGTGCCTGTTCATGCTCTTCGGACAAAGGTCCTCTCCGTCTTTTGGACGTTGATGCCATTTTAAAACCTTGGTAGTTGTTCGCCAATCTTCTAAATTTGTTCCCGCCAGGAATTTCTCTCTCTGAGATGCCAATCTGCCTATGATCTTCTTCACATTCTTCGAACCATCTTGGCCTTGTTTTCTTAGACTGGATGAAACTCCATAACCGTTTCGTTAGTCGGTCACTATCCATCCTTATGGGATGACCGTAAAATAACAATCGTCTCTTCTCAATGGATGCTGTGATAGGTTCTGTATTGCTGTACTAGTGCTCATTTGCTCTCGTTCTCCATTATCCACCAACCCACCTATTACCTATAATTTTCCTTAATATCCTACGCTCTCACTATCCAGCTCTCGGAACTTGCCCCCTATACTCGTAGACATTTGGCATAGGTATTCTTTGTCAGTTGGTATGAATGGTCGAACTTCCTGATCCTGACATTAATTCCTTCTTCTTCCAATCCATTCACCTGGATGACTTCACCGAGTTACCTGCAATTCTTAACTCGTCCAGTTTTTCCCAGACTGGTGATCAACCATTCAGGTCCATCACAGATGTTCGTCATACATTTTGTCCTCTGAATAGAGATCTGGAATCCAACTTTTTCAGCAATGTCTAACAGCCTATTGATCTCGCTGAATGCTGACTCTATGTTGTTAGCAAAAATGGTCAGGTAATCCGCAAAGGCCAAGCAGTCAATGTACACCCCTTTGTTCTTAGGAGCAAGTCTGAACCGCTCTTCATTTGTTTCTTCTTGGGCTAACAACTTTCTCCACTCTCGAATGACGTTTTCTGAGACGAAGTTGACAAGGATTGGGGATAGTCCATCTCCTTGTCTTACACCCGTTCTCATTGCAAAGGGTTTTGAAGTCTCACCCATAAATTTTACTTTTGACAATGTGTTAGTGAGAGTTTATTTGATCAGCTTTCTTGATGTATCATCCATTCCAAACCTTTGCAAAATATTCATTAATAACTCTCGGTCGATGGAGTCATATGCCTTCTGAAAATCAACAAACACGAGCACGTAGTTATTTCCTCCAGATTTTTTGTACCTGATGATGTTCATCAGGTTAAATATCCGTTCTGGGCAAGAACGGCCGTTTCGGAAACCAGCTTGATGTTCCCCAATCTATTGGTCAAGATGACCTATTCTGTTCTGTATTGCTTTGGAGAGAATCTTACATGGAACAGATATATAGTGATTAATATTCTTTTTATCGCCTTTTTTGTGTAGAGTATGGATTAAAGCTGACTGCCATTCAGTTGGTATCATCCCAGTTCTTCAGATCTCCTCAAAATGTTGGACTACTACATATATAGTTTCATTATTTGCCAGCTTCCGTAGTTCCGCCACTATTGATCCTCTCCAGCTGCCTTATTATTCTTGATGTTGTTGATGATCTTCTCTTTACCACGTGGAGATGAGTTGAGTAGTTTGTGGTTCGGGGCATATACAGGGAATCTATCTCTCTGTTCATCACAATAAAGTAGGTTTTGAAAATAACGAGACATGATCATACAGTTTTCTTTGGTGGTCAGGCCGAGCTTTCCACTTTCGTCTCTGAAGCAGAGACTAGGGGTTTGGTATCCTTTTGAAATTCGACTTGAATGTCTGATAGAAGTCTGTGGAATTGTTTTTCCGGAAATCCTTATCAATCTGTTCTAACTGCTGTTTCTCGTACAATCGCTTAGCCCTTCGTAAAGTTCCTGCTGCATATTTTCGATCGTCACGGAATACATCAAAATCTTCAGGTCTCCTGGTTGAGAATCACTTTTTCCAGGCGTTTGTTCTTTGGGCCACCACCTCATCACAAACCTCGTTCCACCGTCTATGCTTTCTCGTTTTAGCAGTCAGGACTGCAGTATTAGCTACTTTTTGGATCTTGGAGGCGATGTCCGTCCATTTATGAGATTCAAATGTCAGTTGATGGTGGTATTGTTCCAATATGTTTTGATTGATTTTGAGCTATTTACGAATTTTATTTCTGGGTTTCACGGACTTATTGAAAGGGATGAAATTCGTTTTGATCTTGGAGAGGAAATGATCTGAGTCAAACTAGGCACATCTCTGTACTTTAACATTCATTATTTTCTTAGTTGTTCTCCTAGGGATTGCTACATGATCAATCTGTTTCACTCCACGCACATTGCCTGGTGATCGCCAAGTCTTCTGTTTACTTGGCTTGGGTTTGTAAAATGTAGACATTAGCTAAAGAATGAAGGATCGACACAGATTGACGAGTCTTATACCATATTGCTAGTCATCTTGTGACCAGGATACTTTATAGTCGTTGATCTGAATTGCGGTTCTATTCCCATCTGAGCGTTAAATTCACCTAGTAGGATCATTATGTTCTAATATGGTATTTTCTTTAACTGTTCATCAAGAAGTTCCCAGAATTGTTCAACTTTCTCGGGATTACGTCCGTTGTTTTCACTGATTGGTGCATGCGCATTGATCAGTGGGTATCCTTTGTTACCACAGCTGAGAGTTAGGACGGGAAGTCTCCCAGAAGGGCTGAAGAACGAAGAACTCCACGATTGAACTGACAACCTTCTTACGAACAAAAACACTTGTGCCAAGTACAGGCATCTTTTAACTATTTTGACTGCCCTATTGCCTTTATAAATACAGTAACCTTTAATGTCCATTTTATATTCACCTAGGTTTCTGGTTTCTTGAATGGCCAAGATGGTTATGTCGTGTTTGTCCATCATCATCGTCAACTTTCAGTAGAGAGTTGACGTTCAAAGTCCAAAAATAATAATTTTTTGTATGCGTAGTTGTGTCTTCAAAGCATCTAGGTTCAGGCTCCCCAGCATCCATATTCCTGATTGCAATCCTCAAAGAGGTACTACCTGGGGTAGTGTTCATTTTGTGACGACATTCCATGATGCCTGGTTGTTTATACTAGTGTTGGGCGGACAAATCCTTCCCGGTAATAGAACAGAGGTTGTAATCTCCCGGAGCTTGATAATAGGCCGCTCCTCTGGAGTAAGACGCCCTTCGCAGCCGCTTCTCTGTGGAACACAAACTGCTAAATGAAGATAGTCCATCCGCTTTATCCATCGTTGGGACATGGTTGTCTTCTTCCGCCTTCAAAACCGCTGACCGTCTTCACCGTCACCCTGGCAGGGGCCCTCATAAGTTGCCATAAGCCGGGCCAGCTGAACCAAGGCGTATGCATTTAATACTGCGAGACGCGAGAGCCACTTAAACACGCTGGCTCGACTGATGTTCACTTACATCCCGAATTCTCCATAGAACAGCTAGTGGAGAACTGTTATGTTACCCGATTGATTCTCACCCACTTACATTAAAGAGCAGTGGTGCAAGACCTGGAGGGACATTTGCCGGTCACACCAGAAGCGGGAAGCCCGTTTTAATCAGAGCGGACCACCTCGCAGATAATGTGTAGGGGAAAGAGATTTTTGGAGGAATTTTGCAGCCATAAGTAAGACCAGCGAAAAAATATCTAAGAAATTACTACCCCAGTAGTCTCTTCATCATTCAGGGATTTGTTACTCCGGTCACAGTTACATTGCAAGACGCTCAAAGCGCTAAAGTCCTTTGGGCACCCGTAACACAGATCTAGCCGTATGGTTCGTAGGCGTCACACCCACGTATACCATGGAGTTTCGGGGGAGGAGGTTGTGCTGGTTGGTTTCATTCTCAGACAATATCGCTCCATTGGGGATTCTACCACTGTTCCTCGGCATTCTATGGAGCCTTGGTTGTACCTAGGTGAGTGAGTGTCAGTGCGGTGGTGCTAGCGACGTTAGAGGTGACAGAGTGGAGTAGCGTAGACCAGGCTGGGCGACCAGTTCTTGACTGCCGATGTCTACAGCCGCAGCGACGAGGCACAGTTGTGTTGGACAGGGTGGTGACTGATGATAGCAAGTATGTCTGTTATCGTTGAGCTCTGCGAGAGGGTTGAAATGCGTCTGTAATAGTTTAGTTCCACGTTTGCTGTTATTGTAATTCAGTCAGGATACTGATGAGAGTAATTCGTAGCCAAGATTTTGGGTCAGGCTCGGCTGACGGTCCCGGGTTTTCTTCAAAGTTGCCATCCATGTTCGCTTAAGTGGTGAGTAACGCTGTTATAACGTTTCTTGCTACGTTAGGAAGACTACGTCGATAAGCCAAGCCGACGATAAGAAGCCGTGTTGCGTTGCCACGGTGGTTGACTACGAGAACTGCGTAAGGCAGTTACCCTGGTTCATTAGCTCCTTGGTGTTGTTTTCTATCGTACGGAAGTGTCGGTAACAACTGCAACCTTGACTACGGATTGTTAGCGTTGTTCTTCAATTCTGTGGGACGTGTTGATTTCCTTGTCTTCATTTATGGTGCAGCTGTTGTGAGTTACTGCAAGGACTGGTTATAACAACTACTGTGTTTGATAAAATGCTCGTTGCTAAACAAAACTACAAAGCATGCCCACCGAATTAAAGTGACAGTAACGACGTTACTGAGGAGCTGCCACCATTCTAGAGGTGCTGCGTTTGATTCTCCTTCCCATGTAGTGGTGTGGTAAGGCTGTTATGAAATGTTGTAAGGACTGTCTCCGGCAGCAATGCTGATAAAAGTTTCATTAGCTGCTACGGACTTTTAGCACACATACCCGTGGTTGTAGGCTGACGGAACGATATTTATTCAGCACCAATACCATTCTTACCTGTGACGATTCTGGATCGTCCTTATCTGGTCGTTGCTATTGCTCTAACCCCAACTGTGGAGGTACTGGTGGTCTGTTCCCAGGGTGGGTTGTGTTTTTAAAAACTGAATCCTGAACTGTGGAAAGGTGAGACCTCCCTGTGCTTTATTATGTGGTCACAATGTCCTGGCGGAGCAGGAGGTTGTGTGGTCAGGTATTTCATTGTACTTTTCCTTTGAATAATTACGACACTTATCAAGCAGCTATACGCCAGTGTGGAAAAGCCAACCCTATTTCGATCATATGTGAACACTCAGTGGTTATACACACATTTTCAAATTTACTTAAGTATGCGTTTTCCATCACTCTGCTGGATAGGACTATGGCGTTTCCAGTGTTGCAGTTGTAATAGTGGGTACAATGCAACTCGTAGACTGCTGTGACATGGTCACAGTCTCACACCAAACGTAAGTATAAGGTTCAATTACGATTCAATTATTGGAATGTTGTGTGGACCCCTCACTGGTCAGTTGATAAATTGGTTTGTGCGACGATATGTATGGCCAGTATGGCTTTTTGAAATTTGATTATGGTTTTTAGTTTTGGTGTAGCTCAAAGTCCAAGGTGGACATTGGTTAAATTGTATATATTTACGAGTAAATGTATTGGTTAGAATACATTTACTCGTAGGTATATGCAATTTAAATTTTGTTGTATTTTTCCGTGTTTACTTGGGTTTCATACATATGAGTACTTCTCGAGTGGGTTGCTGATCAGGAAGCTGACGTTAACGTTGCTGTCAGCAGCCTCTAGTTACGTGTTTGGTGGTGGAACTGTGTATGTTAAAAGTCGCTCTCTTTAACATGCGATTACTTTAGTCATATGTGAAAGGTTTAGTGATTATGTACCCGTCTTCAATTTCGCGTAGATATGGATTACATTATCTGAAGTTCCGCTACATACGACTCGTGGCATTCCCAGAAAAATGGCTCTGAGCACTATGGGACTTAACGTCTGAGGTCATCAGTCCCCTAGAACTTAGAACTACTTAAACCTAACTAACCTAAGGACGTCACACATATCCATACCCGAGGTGGGATTCGAACTTGCGACCGTAGCGGCCGCGTGGTTCCAGACTGTAGCGCCTAGAACCGCTCGGCCACCACGGCCGGCGGCATTCCCAGTGTTTTTGTTGTAATAGTGCATGTATTACCAACTTACAGATTGCTGTCACTCGTTAACAGTTTACGTCTCACAGAAAAATTACTATTACTTACGTTTTAATTATGAGCATTGTGTGTGGCCTCCTCACTGCTCAGTTAATAATGTGGCTTGACTGACACGATTTGTATGGCTGGCATTTTCGACATAAAAAAATTAATTGCTTGCATGCAATGGCTTTTGGTTTCAATGTCATCGAAAGACCTAAGTGTGTCTTGGGTACAATGCATTTATTCATAACTATATATTATTTTCGACTTCAATTACTTCTTCTTGATCAATTATGTTTAACACACATGAGTACTTTTTGAGTGGTGTGCTAACTGCATCCTTGCGGGATACTTAGTATTCCTGTGTGTGGTTGTTTCATGGCAGTACATGATATAGGATGCATTCGCATATGAATGTTTGCATCGTGAACAGTTTCCTTGTGGTCGGCTTTCATACATTCTACATATGTTATGACCTGATGTGAGTCTTACATTCGGTTTATAAGTCTTGGACATTCATGTTATAGATATGACATAGCGAATGCCCCTCATTTGTGCACAAGTAAACATTTTATACTCTGACACGAAGCATAGGTCATGTTACTTATTTTTAGTTTGTGAGGTACTGTTTCCTTTCACTTATCGCCATTTCCAGTTATTTTATCTTTCAGTAGGTTATTTCAAACATGTGCATATAATGTATGTCTGACTGTTCAATACAAATCATGAAAAAGAAGTTTTTAATACGTAGTATAATTGTACAATGTATTGAGTGGAAATTCGTGATGGTATATTTTAGATATGTGACAATGGATATATCTGTTCGTTGTATCAAATGTTCGGTGTAAATTCACTTGTATAGTCTTGTGATTGTTTTTCATTCTGTTTTAATCTGTTTTTATGCAACTTGATTGATAAGTTGATGGTGCTATCGTTACTGTTTTATGAATACGGGCCTAACGATGCTTCATTGAAGCATTGAAACTGGTTGCAACAAAATAAAATAATATCGTAAGGACGGCTATAGATGTTTTATTTCGTCGCGATAGTAAACTGCCGTCGTCCCAGAGACCTCCTGCCAAAAGGATGGACCTACAAAAACTCAGATCTCCGCGGTCGCTGCGGCCGGAATAAGATCCTACAAGAACGCGACCAGTGACGACCGAAGAGAATCATTCAACGTGACAATAACGCAACCCTTCAGAAAATTGCTGCAGATTTCAATGCTGGGCCATTAAAAAGTGACAGCATGGGAACCATTCAACGAAATATCAATGATATCGGCTTTCCGAGCCGAAAGCCCACTCGTGTACCCTTGATGACTGCACTACACAAAGCTATACACCTCGCCTGGCCCTTCAACACCGACATTGGGCTGTTGTTGCCTGGAAACATGTTGCTGATCGGGCGAGTCTCGTTTCAAATTGTATCGAGCAAATGGATGTGTACGGGAATGGAGACAACGTCATGAATCCATGGACTGTGCATATGAGCAGGGGAATGTTCAAGCTGGTAGAGGCTGCGTAATGGTGTAGGGCGTGTGCAGTTGGAGTGATAAGGGACCCCTGATGCGTCTAGATATGACTATGACAAGTGACACGTACACTATATGATCCGGAAACCTGGCTGAAAATGACTTACAAGTTTGTGGCGCCCTCCGTAATGCTAGAATTCAATATGTTGTTGGGCCACCCTTAGCCTGATGACAGCTTCCACTCTTGCAGGCACCCACCCTTAGCCTGATGACAGCTTACACTCTTGCAGGCACACGTTCAGTCAGGTGCTGGAAGGTTTCTTTGGGAATGGCAGCACATTCTTCACAGAGTGCTGCACTGAGCAGAGGTACTGATGTCGGTCGGTGAGGCTTGGCACAAAGTCGGCGTTCAAAACATCCCAAAGGTGTTCTATAGGATTCAGGTCAGGACTCTCTCCAGGCCAGTCCATTACAGGGTTGTTATTATCGTGTAATCAACCCCTCACAGGCCGTGCATTGTGAACAGGTGCTCGATCGTGTTGAAAGGTGCAATCTGCAAACCCGAATTGCTCTTCAACAGTGGTAAGCAAGAAGTAACTTATCAATGTAGGCCTGTGCTGTGATAGTGCCACGAAAAACAACAAGGGGTGCAAACCTCCTCCATGAAAAACACGACCACACCATAACACCACTGCCTACGAATTTTACTGTTGACACTACACAGGCTGGTAGATGACGTTCACTTCGCATTCGCCATACCCACTCCCTGCAATCGGATCGCAACATTGTGTACCGTGATTCGTCTCTCTACACAACGTTTTTCCACTGTTTAATCGTCCAAGGTTTACGCTCCTTATACCAAGCGAGGAGTCGTTTGGCATTTACTGGAGAGATGTGTGGCTTATGAGCAGCCTCTCGACCATGAAATCCAAGCCTCACCTCCCACCTAACTGTCATAGTACTTGCAGTGGATCCTGATGCACTTTGGAATTGCTTTCTGATGGTCTGGATAGATGTCTGCCTATTACACATTACGACCCTCTTCAACTGTCGGCGGTCTCTGTCAGTCAACAGACGAGGTCTTCCAGTACGTTTTTGTATTGTACGTGTTCCGTCACGTTACCACTTCAATACCACATTCGAAACAGTGGGCCTAGTGACGTTTGAGAGTGTGGAAATCTCGCGTACAGACATATGACTCAAGTGACACCCAACCAACTGGCACCGTTTGAAGTGCGTGAGTTCCGCGGAGCTCTCCACTCTGCTCTCTCATGATGTCTAATGACTAGTGAGGTCGCTGTTATGGAGTACCTGGCAGTAGGTGGCAGCACAATGCACCTAAAATGAAAAAAAACGTATGTTTTGGGGGGTGTCCGGATACTTTCGATCACATGGTGTACGTGAGCATCACCTGCGCCCATTCATGTTCTTTGTGCATTCCGACTAACTTGGGGAACTTCAGCAGGACAATGCGATACCCCAAACGTCCAGAATTGCTACAGAGTGTCTCCAGGAACACTTGCCTGAGTTTAAAAACTTCCGCTGGCCACCGGTCTCCCCAGACATAAACATTATTGAGCATATCTGGAATACCTTGCAACGTACTGCTCAGAAGTGATCTCCACCCCCTCGTACTCTTACGGATTTATGGATAGCTGTGCAGGGTTCATGGTGTCAGTTCCCTCCTGCACTACTTCAAAGATTAGTCGAGTCCATGCTACGTTGTGTTGCAGCACTTCGGCTTGCTCTCGGGGCCGCCACACGATATTAAGCAGGTGAACCAGGTTCTTTGCCTCTTCTGTGTAATAAAGTGTGTATCTTGCCCTTTGGGGCGGCTGTATTGCGGAGTGTGTTAATGAAGTAGCGCGCTTCGCTTCTGTGGAATAGTAAAGTGTATTTTAAGTAAGATTGTACGACCGCGGCTGATGAGCTGCGTACGGTGGCACGGGCTTACCCAAGGCTGTTTTGCGCAGAGGCTTAGTGTCCGTACGGCTAAAAGCCTGGCTAATGTTCGGCCTCACTAGCATTGCTACACCACGTTAAGGTTAAGCTATCGCATTGCGGTAGTGGACCTGTGAGCTTCGAGCGCGTCTGGACGACAGCAGCTCATCGTTTGAATACAGTGGTCATGAGCTTGGACATTATCGAGCTGAGTATGGTTCAAATGGCTCTGAGCACTATGGGACTTAACATCTAACCTAAGGACATCACACACATCCATGCCCCAGGCAGGATTCGAACCTGCGACCGTAGCAGTCACGCGGTTCCCAACTGAAGCGCCTAGAACCGCTCGGCCACCACGGCCGGCTCAAACTGAGTATAGAAAGCTTTAAAAAGTTCTGTTGCTAAGTCTTGGTAGTCCGTTCTGTTTGAGTTTAGTAATCATGCGCTTGGCCGTTGTAATGTTTTTTAGCATAATAAGTTTTAAATCTCTTGTTGCTAAATCTGAGTCCTATAAGCTTAATTTAGTAATCATATGCTTGGCCACTATTCAGTTTCAGCTGTGAGAATAATGTTGCTAGAGCTTGAATCTGTTTTGCCTGTCATTTATGCGCCTGACGGCTAAAGCCTTACCCAAGTATTGAAGTTGCCTAGCGCTATTTCTTGTTCTGTGACAATTGTAATTATCGTGGGGCTGACGAGGTTAGGGTATGGGATACGCCCATTAGAGCTAAAAATGGTCGAAAAAATTTTATAACACTTCATCGGAAGCTTATCTCGTTAAGCCCGTTGCTAAGTTTGCACTAAGTTACTTCGAAGATGAAGGTAGTGATTATGGTCTTACTTTCAGGCATCCTGCCACAGCGTGTTGCACGTTAGCCTGGGTTGAAGTCTCACCACCCATCCTTGCGAGAAGCGTTCATGGGGGGTCGGCCGAGATCCTGAGTTCCTTCAGGACTGAGACGGCTTTCGCCTCCTGTCATCATACAGCGGGCGATGTGTGTTGAACATCAGGGAGAGCTTAATCACTTTTTCTGTTGATGCCATTTACGGAAATTAAAAAGACTGATCCCATTCCAGTCTCGACAGTTAATAATCCAGATCTTCAGTCCCACGACATCGAGAACAGCGTCATGTGTCTAGCGTTTGCCAGGGGTATATGATTCACTCTACGCGTATCATTGGTGTCGGCATGGAAGGGCGCGATATTATGCGAAGGAGATTGCCGCATTATTCTTAGGTCGAAATGTACATCTCTTGTTTGGAAAGGACTTTAACTGGCAAAGATAGATCCGTACTCGAATTTGACAACGTGCTAGGAGCTGTGTCTTATTGTTTGCAATGTAGCCCTACAGGATACCTGGTAGGTACGGCTCTCGGAAGACCCGAGATTCAGTTTTACACGAGCCCCTCGGGAAGTCAGTTAGACTACATTTATGTCTCCTGTGTGGTGTTTGACATTGTGCTCGATGTAGAGGCTGGCGTTTGGTGTTCTGTGACCACTCCATATTTGTTTATCAGCCGCTCCTTCCCTGCCATAAAGTCTGGAGGAGTTGGGAACCGTGGAAACTCAAAACTCAGCATCTGCAGGATCCTGACCGGTGCCAAACTATGAATGAGACAAAGACAATGTGTAGATAGCGTCTCCGATCATATCCATCAATGCTGAACTGATGGCTGCAACGCGCTAAACCAACGCTCCGTTACACATTATTCATTTATAGCAGGGAGGTGACCACTTGGCACAGGCACACTACTGACTTCTGCACCCGCTGCTGTTTTGATGCCAAACTCAACGCAACATGATTAAGGCAAAGCTACTTGCAATTACCCGCCTTAAACTGCAGGATTCTTCGCTGCGTGTCTGGAAACCTGATGCGGTGTGGCAGGAGAATCCTTCCATGCATCATAGTGTGTGCGACTGCAGAGACAGCAGACCTAGTCGTTGAACTCGTCGATCACTGTGCGCAGCTGGTATCCTGCCAAGTGGACACAGTCGATAGATTTGTCGAACATTATCGCCGAGTCTAGAGAGCCGATCATGAGAATCTTCTGGACTTCGATCCTGTAACAGTGGGTGTTCTTCGCCCCTCACTCATGAGGAGAGTTAGCCATGCGTCTCAACTCCCTTAAAATTCCCAGTGTCCCTCTGTCCTGTTTTAGCTCCCTTATGAGATATTCTTATTCTGATGGGGGTGCTCACCTCGCGGCGGCAGCTCGATTTCAGTGACGATGACTGCGAGAGGCCGTGATCAGCTGATCAGCAACCAGAGTGGTCGATGCAGGGCAGTCGGGTGAAGTGGCTCTGGCTGAATGGTATTGACAGCGTGAGTTAGGACGTGGCGGCGAAAACTGACAGGAGAAGGCTCCATCATTTTCCAGAAGACGAGGGCCACAGGTGTTGCGTTTAATTTAAGGGGATCATCGTCCACCCTGGTCGTTTTTAGGATGTCAGCTCTGGTTGGTTTTTACACAGTTTAGTGACCGTCTGAAATTTCTGTTACTTGTTGGAGTGGAACTAGTACTGTGATCCTGGACATGAATTTTGATCCTAGTTACAAAGACTGACTTATGGCTTAGCTGTTTACTTACCTGAATTCCAGAGAAAATGGGCCTGGATAGTGTCACCTTGCAGGCAGTTCTATTATACTTATTCAGTCAACCTGAAGTCCCACCCAGTGTTCAGTTCTAGAGATTTACTAACATTTTCCCGGCAAAGGGTGAATATCGTTGACCCGTCATTAAACTGTGCAATTTTCTACCTTCTCCGGAGTCGACCTAGGTTGTGCGGCTGTTTGCTTTAACCTTTGCATCTGTCGGCAACTCTTAAGTTGTTCTGCGTCTCTGTAAAGTTTCTCTTGTGTTTTGGTTCCATACGGCCGTGTGGGGTTGCGGGCCTTGGTCTCTGTTCTTTACCTTTAAGACACTGTGTTATTTCGCACAGGACTGGTTTTTCCCTTCCATGTGAGTCTATTAAAACTACTTATCGACTAGTGGTATGGAACGGCCACTAACTCTGCCTTAGAGTGTTCTAGTTTTGCTGGCGTCAGGGCCACGCCTTGGACAAGACGATACCGACGTGACGGGGTGGAAGGGCACCCTGACCTGCGACAACCGAGGGACGACGGCTCTGCAAATGGCTCACAAAATCAAGAGTAATGTAAAGCAATTATTCATATTTGAAATATTGCTTTGAAGGTGTATTTAGGAGGGGTCTCTCAAATGGTTGGTATCTTTTCTTACATTGTTACACCTGAATAATTTTCCTATCGTTTCTTTAACTGTTAGAAATTGTTAGATTTTATTGAGTATGGTATAATCATTTGGATTTTAATATTTAAGGCAGTCATGCAAAATATGGAGCTAGACTTGGAATCATATGTTGGGGTGTCTCTGAAATGGTTGTGTTTCTTCAATGGTTAATAACCTTTTTTAAAAAAAAAAAATCTGTCGCTGAGGAAAAGTGAATATTTTGATGGTTATCAATTCTCTTAAGAATTGGGTAATTGTGAACATCCTCTTAAATGGTTGTTTTTCTTAAATGGTTAATACTCTTTTTTTTTAAAAAAAAAGAATTTTCCTGATGCTTTTATCTAAGAGAAATGCGCAGGTTTTGATGGTTAACATTCCTCTTATGAATTGGGAAATTGTAAACTGTCTCAAGTGCTTGAGTTGGGCGGCGGGTTATGCTACAAATCCTTTTATTTAAATTATATTTCTTAAAACACTGGGAATTTTTTTTAATTAAAAAATTTCGGTCTTGATTAAATAAAGTGTGTAACCCAAGGGTGAAAGATGTTTTTCCTGAACCGTCCATACCGTTTCGACATTCCCCTTCTAAAACTGTTATCACTTTTTGTTTGGCCACGTCATAGGGGGTGACTTTAATGGATCCTTTCACCTCCTAGGAGGTCACCACCGCTATCTTCAGGGATGCGGTGTGCAAGTCGCTAGGCATCGGCAGACACTCAACCTAATTTTATAGTACGTTTTGTGGTGTCATATCTATACGATGGACGGAGATGTATAATGAACTGATCACATCTGCAGCTGCGATTCTGCAAGCTTTCTTCAAGTGAGTTCTTGTTGACACTCACAAACAGACACCTGGAATTACGTCGGCCCACTACCGTCCTTTCCCTGTGTCCAAAGGCTCAACTATCTTGGGATCACCTTTACGTCGTCAACACGCTGTACAGTGGCAGTCAACTTTCGTCAACTTTTGGGAGTAACCTGTGTGATGATCAGTCACAATTCCCTCTCTGCAAAGCGTGCTGCCTGCCTGAAGGCCTCTGTAGCATCCAGAATGGTTCATGTACGCAGATTCTACCGATGCAGATTACTATAGGATGTAGCAGTAGTCAAGCGGCGTTCGGGTATTTTCTAACGGCTGGGTACATCTTCAATGTACTAATGTTTTGAAAATGGCTGTGCTCGGCAACCGTAATTAATTACAATGTTACAAACTTCCAGCCAACCGGTTGCAAACAGAATTTAAAATTCTTTAAGTAGTTTTCAACGCCAACTAGGGGCGCCTTCTTTTCCTTTTAACTACATGTAAGGTAACTGTTTCTTCTGCTGAAGGCGCCCGTAGTTGGTGTTGAAAACTAGTTAAAGAATTTTAAATTCTCTATGCAACCGGTTGGCTGGAAGTTTGTAACATTGTCTTCAAAGTCCGTTGTGACAAACTCACTTGTCCCCTGCCCCCGCCATTAATGTAACAAGGTGACAGTACATATAAACAGGATGCTAAGTAATAGATGGCACGAACACGTGCCACGCACGCCTCACATTTTATGGCAGTGAAAAAAGGAGTATGGGAAAACCGGAACAGAATAGAATCGAAGCATTTGATATGTGATGCTACACACGAATTTTGAAAATTAGGTGGACTGATAAGCTAAGGAAATGGAGGTTCTGCGCAGAACTGGAGAGGAAAGGAATATCTTGAAAACAGTTACCACGAACAGCGCCAGGATAACAGGACATCTGTTAAGACATCAGGGAATGACTTCGGTGGTTATAGAGGAAGCTGTAGAAGGTAAAATCTGTAGAGGAAGACAGAAATTGGAATGCATTCAGCAAGTAATTGAGGACTTTGGTTGGAAGTGATACTTTGATATGAAGAAGTTGGCGCAGAATTCATGGCGGCCGAATATTGAAGACAAAAAGGGAAAAAAAAATTGTCGTGAAAGTGAAAGTTTCTCTTCACCCGGCTGGTCGCATCAGCGTGGTCCGGGCAAGCAACTCTAGCTAGAGGGCGTCTGCTGATGCGAGTTTGCATATGTAGCGCCAACCGTGGTTTGGCTCTGGCGACAAGGTGCTCTGGCGTGCAGATTGGGTCCCGTAAGCAAAGGCAACTTTTGAGCCAGTGTGTAGGCCGTCTGACAAGTCGTGGGGCGGTTCCCAGGACCTTGTACTGTGCGCCGGCCATCAGTGTTGTCGCAAGGGGTTGGCATCAGTCATCCAGTAAAGGTGCCGCTGTAAAGGCAGTGGCGAGCTGTCAGTTTATACACGGTTACCAAGCAAAGCAAGCCCTGGAGTGGAGAGCGCTGTGGAACTGCGAGCAATGTGAAGACAGCCGCAGTACTTTGAAGGTATTTTCTCAAAGGATGTGCCCGATGTCATTAATCATTGTCTCGCATCAAGTTACTACAGCAGGCAAATAAATTTTAACAGAAAATTGACGGTGTGATTGTGAGGAATCCACTGAGCACAGTGATAGAGAACTGAGGAATGGAAAAGACGAAAGAAATAGCCTTTCTTACGGCCGAGAATAAATATTAGTTTCGGTACTTTAACGTTACTTTGGTTACATTGTCTCAAGATGAAAGTGAAATCTCAGATTTTCTAAATTTACTGAATGTCAGTACGGAAAAAGTCAAAGAAAGTCAAATTCGATTAATGGATGTGCGATTACTTAGAAAACGCGACAGAATTATAGAGCAAAATACGTACAGATGTCCCACTCAAGTGAATAGGTACCTTCACAAAAATTCCAGTAATCATCGCAAACAGAACAGAATATTGGTCAAACCATTGGTAGACTGCGCTAAAAGGATCTGTGAACGACAACACTAGGAGGAAAAGCTCGATCACTAAAGACATACGTTCAGAAGAAATAGCTACTCTGATAAAGACAAAAAGGTAGCACCACATCCTCCAATCCAACTGGTAAATATATCAATTGAGAACTACATTGCGACGGGTTCGATTCCCGGCGGGGTCAGGGATTTTCTCTGCCTCGTGATGGCTGGGTGTTGTGTGCTGTCCTAAGGTTAGTTAGGTTTAAGTAGTTCTAAGTTGTAGGGGACTGATGACCATAGCTGTTAAGTCCCATAGTGCTCAGAGCCATTTGAACCATTTTGAACTACATTGTGAAATATCTCGGACTTACAGTGATAAACAGCCAGCTAAAGGAAAAGTTTCCTCCCATTCGTAGAAACGATCACAGACGGCATCAGCAGAGTACTAAGAAGACACGGTAGTTACACAATGCTTCTTCTACCACTATTTTAAAAATTCGAAGTATCTACGCCCTGCGCTTAGCACAGCAACAGTTTGTCAAATGCCTTGCATATGGGGAAAGCGTACATAGTATCTACAAACAGATGCATTAACACCTCACATACTGCTCAAGAAGCACGAAAGCAAATGTCGTTTGAGAAACCTGACAATCGGTAACAGATCACGCACTGGGATCAGGGAAGCAAGAAATTTGTTTCGCAAGTACAACGGTTTTACCAAGATTTAATAAGAATTACTCTCCTAGGATTTTTCATTTATATTCTTTATTTAGCAAATGGTTACATCATAAACAAAATTACTACAACTATCTCGAACTAAAAACTAATATCCAGACAACCGATATAGTCTCCTGATACCTGCGTCATACCCAGTAGCTTTGTTCGATCGCCAGAGAAAGCTGTCATAGGATATTCTTTCCCTGAATTAAATAACAAACAGTATGCTTTTCAGCGCCACAGTCACAACTTGGTGAAGTTTTTTTCTTCCACTTGTGCAAAGAGTTGTCACACATTTGGGTCTTATTCGGTTAAGAGCCTACCAGTTCTTACGTGGCACTTTAAAGCCACGTAGCTTAGTCGATACGCATGACATCTTAAACTGTTGTGTCGTAGCATTAATCTGCCATGTGTGTTTCCAGCAGTCAGCAGTATCAATTCAGTTTACAACTAACATTCTTGCGGTTTCCAGGGATGAGTGACAACAGCGAAACTTAACTCTACTGATGCTTTAAGTGTTTGTGTGAAGAGGAAGGTATGGATTTTTCTTTAGTTAAATGTACTCCCGTGCAAGTGCACTTTCCCGCTGCATAGATGGAGGTGCCATGTAGATTGGTTATAGAACGTACGGTGTGGTTGAGCTGTGTATCAAAATGTTTTGTGTGAGCACTGTTCATACAGGCTGGCAAACACTATTCTGGAGCAGGGTAAACCAACCTCAGAGCTGAAGTATGGACTGTCGATGCAGGTGATCTGCATGGTGTGCCACAGAGTTTCTGGAGCTTGTTATTTCGAATTTTGAATTTGGCAGCTTTAATAGATGTTATTTTCAACTCAGCGCTCTATCAAGCGTATCCTTAGTGTCCTGTTTAGGGTCTCTGTTGCGTCTATATTTCTTCATTGTGGACAGTGAGCTCTTTTTTGGCCATCTTGTTGTTTAGTTAAAACGTTGAGGCTTCTGCCTTAGCGACACTTGACTGCAAGCTTCATTTGCAGAGATATTCGTCAGTAATTAGTATAGCAGTGGCCAATGCATACTCGGTAAATTAAAGGTCATTGTGCTTCGTTGGAAGTGCCCAATCATCAGCATACCTCAAGTTTTTTTTTATGTGGTTCCATTTGTATCAGATATGTTCATATTGAAGACAAGAGTGACCAGAATATAACACTGTGAGCTCATGTTATTGCCCATTAGTACTTTGAAACCTGTCATTGAGCATATCATTGATGGGATTGCCAAGTTTTAGGCAAAGAATGAAGTTTCAGTATGATAGCTTGCCTCCACATTATCAGAATGTGTAGAGGACGTACAAATTCATAAGTGCAAGAATAACTTTAACGGAGAATTTGAACAACTAAAATTAGAAAAGTTGTGGGCCTTGAGCTACATAAAGTACCGACGTCAACAACTCCCCACGAGAAGCTGTATAACAGCAGGCGACGAGATTATATGATCTTAGGCACCGATATCTTGACGTCACGAACCAGACATTGCTTGGATACACATGAACAGCTTCTTGAGTTTGAGATGCCTCTGATGATGTCTGCAGTATGGGGAGACGAAACGTGTGGAATAGGAATATACCTCAGACCACAGCCTAATAACAATAATATAAAAATCCCCCAGGACGCAAATACTGGCCGTACACATAGTGTGATCACAAGTGATTGTGAACAAAGAGGCAAGCTGTTAAAACTTGTAGAAAAAATTCGAAGTACAAATCCTGCTCGTTATGCAAATTAGCGTACTTGCATATTAAGGCAAACACACAGGATATTGTTAGGGGAATTTAAAGTAATTTACTGCAAGGTCTGGGGTGTAGTGTACTTGGAGAAATTTCGGTTTTGCAAATGAGGTCTATGTGAAGAAATGTGGTGAACTGAGTTTATAAGTGCTTAAATTTCTACAGTACCCTCAATCGAACTGGAAGGGAGAACTAGCTCCGAGTGTGTTGTGAATTCGGTTTTAAGCGCAGTGTAGCCAGATTACATTAGTGTGTTTCCTATTTAGATGGATGCAGTTCGGCGTCGGCTTCGAGAGGCCAAAGGGGGAAGTGTATTTGGAAATGAAAGGTCACCCAGCAACTGAGAGGATGTAATTGACACTGAAATGTTTTGACCTGCATCATAGACTTCATCGTTGAAATTAAAGGTGTGCTGAAGAAACCTCATCTCTCCCATTCTTAGGACTGAATAATCTCTCAGGACAGTCATATCTTCGCTATGTTAATTTCGTAATTCTTCAGAGCGACATTTAAAACCAGTAAAACAAGCGTTTATCTCAGAGGCATTCGAATCACACACACGATTCACGAAAACTATTCAAAGGTAATATTCTGTGCTGTATATCTGTTTGTGCCAAGACTGCAGCGAACAATTTTAAAAATCAAAGAATTTTGTATGTGAGCCTTTGCACACATCGAAATCCAATCAACCTGTACTGTAGTTTGCTTCCTGCATTATTACGTTGTTCTGAAACCGTCCGGCTGGTCCCGGCGGAGGTTCGAGTCCTCCCCAGGGCATGGGTGTGTGTGTTGTCCTTAGGATAATTTAGGTTAAGTAGTTCAAAAAATGTTCAAATGGCTCTGAGCACTATGGGACTCAACATCTGTGGTCATCAGTCCTCTAGAACTTAGAACTACTTCAACCTAATTAACCTAAAGACACCACACACATCCATGCCCGAGGCAGGATTCGAACCTGCGACCGTAGTGGTCTCGCGGGTCCATACTGTAGCGCCTAGAGCCGCACTGCCACACCGGCCGGCGGTTAAGTAGTGCATAAGCTTAGTGACTGATGACCTTAGCAGTTAAGTCCCATAAGATTTCACACACATTTTTCTGAAACAGTCGAAACTGCTCTCTCACATGTAAATGTTATATATATTTAGGAGTATTTAAAATAAAATTCTCCCAAAGCATCTTTTGGTATAGTCGTAATAAAGTTTTTCCTTTTCCACACATTATTGGACAAATAGATACAAAAGCTCACTGATTACGAGGTAGCTGATGCACTACATATTTCTTTGCAAGAAAGAAGATATATTTAAATAGGACAAGTATGAAGATTAAGATTCAGCTAAAAACCTAAATTATGATAGCGTAAATAAATCGCTATTCAGTAAGTGAATGCTTTGTCAATAGATATTTCCGCTATGTTGTCTTAATTGTACTTAGAGACTGGCAGCCTAGAATAGGGTAAGAAGTACGAAAGTAGTCTAAAAATTAACTGTGGGAGGTGCGGGTATCTCAGGCGTAGACTAAAGCAAACATCCAGCATCAGTATGTAGAGTTCCCAAAATCCATGGAGCTACTCATACGCTGTCCTAGTTTCATCAACACGAAAGTATTTTTTTACCTCTGTGACGTCTTCGAGTTCATTTTAATAGAACAGTAGCTATTTTCTCAGCTGTGACACTAGGAATCAGACTCCGCAATTTCTTCGTTTCTATAGAATGCTTCTTTACACTCACATCTGCAAGTAATTATCTACATCTACATCTACATGGATACTCTACAAATCACATTTAAGTGCCTGGCAGATGGTCCATCGAATCACCTTCACAGTTTTCAATTATTCCTTCACCTATAGCGTGCGGAAAGAAGGGACACATATATCTTTCCGTACGAGGTCTGATTTCCCTTATTTTATCGTGGTGATCGTTTCTCCCTATGCAGGGTAGTGTCACCAAAATATTTTCTCACTCGGAGGAGGTAGTTGGTGACTGGAATTTCGTGAGAAGATTCCGTCGCAACGAAAAACGCCTTTCTTTAATGATGTCCAGCCCAAATCGTATATCATTTCAGTGACACCCTCTCCCATATTTCGCGATAATACAAAACGTGCTGCCCTTCTTTGAACTCTTTTGATGTACTCCGTTACTCCTAACTGGTAAGGATTCCACACCGCGCAGCAGTCTTCTGAAAGAGGACGGACGAGCGTAATGTAGGCATTCTCCTTAGTAGATCTGTTAGATTTTCTGAGTGTCCTGCCAATAAAAGGCAGTCTCTAGTTAGCCTTCCCCACAGCATTTTTTGTGTGTTCTTTCAAATTTAAGTTGTTCGTAATTGTAATTCCTAGTGATTTAGTTGAATTTACGGCCTTTAGATTTGACTGATTTACCGTGTAACCGAAGCTTAACGAGTTCCTTTTAGCACTCATGTGGATAACCTCACACTTTTCGTTCTTTAAGGACAACTGCCAATTTTCGCACCATTCACATATCTTTTCTAAACCGTTCTGCAATTTGTTTTGGTCTTCTGATGACTTTATTAGTCGATAAACGACAGCGTCATCTGCAAACTACCTAAGACGGCTGCTCAGATTGTCTCCCAAATCGTTTATATAGATAAAGAACAGCAAATGGCCTATAACACTACCTTGGGGAACGCCAGAAATCAATTCCGTTTTACTCGATGACTTTTCGTCAATTAGCACGAACTGTGACCTCTCTGACAGGAAATCACAAATCCAGTCACATAACTGAAACGATATTCCATAAGCACGCAATTTCAGTACAAGCCGCTTCTACGGTACAGTGTCAGAAGCCTTCCGGAATCCAGGAATACGGAATCGATCTGAAATCCCTTGTCAATGGCACTGAACTCTTAATGTGAATAAAAAGGTAGTTGTGTTTCACAGGAACGATGTTTTCTAAATCCACGTTGACTGTGTGTCAATAGACCGTTTTCTTCGAGGTAATTTATAATGTTCGAACACATTATACGTTCCAAATTCCTGCTGCGTATCGACGTTACCGATATAGGCCTGTAATTAAGTGGATTACTGCCACTACCTCTCTTGAATATTGGTGTGACCTGTGCAACTTTCCAGTCTGAGGGTACGGATCTTTCGTCGAGCAAACGGTTGTATATGATTGTTAAGTATGGAGCTAATGCATCAGCATACTCCAAAAGGAACCTAATTGGTATACAGTCTGGACCAGAAGACTTGCATTTATGAAGTGATTTAAGTTGCTTTACTACACCGAGGATATTTACTTCTATGTTACTCATGGTGGCAGCTGTTCTCAATTAGAATTCTGCAATATTTAATCCGTCTTCTTTTGTGAAGGCATTTCCTAAGGCTGTGTTTAGTATATGCTTTGAGAGCACTGTCTTCAACAGTATCTCCATTGCTACCGTGCAGAGAAGGCATTGATTGTTTCTTGCCGCTAACATACTGCACATACGACCAGAATCTCTTTGGATTTTCAGCCAGGTTTTGAGACAAAGTTTAGTTGTGGAAACTGTTATAAGCATGTCCAATTAAAGTCCGCACTAAATTTCGAGCTTCTGTAAAAGATCGCCAATCTTGGGGATTTTGTGTCTGTTTAAATTTGCCATGTTTGTTTCGTTGTTTCTGCAACAGTGTTCTGATCCGTTTTGTGCACCAAGGAGGATCAGTTCCGTCGCTTGTTAATTTATTTGGTATAAATCTCTCAATTGCTGCAAATATTATTTCCTCGAATTCAAGACACACCTGGCCTACAACTGTATAACTAATTTGGAAGGAGTGGAGATAGTCTTTAGGAAGGCGTCAACTGAATTTTTATCTGATTTTTGGAATAGGCATATTTTTCGTTTAGTTTTGGAGGATTTGGGGGTTACAATATTCAATCTCGCTACGACAGCCCTGTGTTCACTAATCCCTGTATCCATATTGAGGCTCGTTATTAAGTCATTTATGAACTTTGGATCTAAAGTAACTTTGCAGAAAGCTGAAATTTCACTTCCAGGTATTTTTTGAGTTGTCAAGTGTCTCTGCGGCACCTGCGAAACCGTAGCTGTAACGCTATTAGTCGAAATCTAGTTTTCCAAGAGACTAACTAAAGCAAAACTGATCATGAAACTTAAGATCTTGATATCGATAGTGCTCTAATCTCTGTCTAGTCAAGCAGTATAGAATTATTTTAATGATATCTTTATAGCCATTTGGTTACAATACTGTGGTATTGTCACTTACAGGAAGAGAGCTTTTACGAAGGCAAGGAGAGTGTTAAATTGTGTATTCGTTCTTAAGTCGATTGTCATTATGACAAGAAAACATATTTTGAGTTAAGTGCTTCTCCATATTAGTTGTGAAAATTATTTGCTTCTAGTAAACAACAGCATGTCGATTATAATAACTGACAGCTGACAGGGCTGAAAGAAGACGAGATCATAATCTCTGATATGTCGCAGATAACGGGAACCACGTTACAGTGTGGGCAATCAGCTTTACATCGTGACTCATAGCCGATACACCAGAGGTTCACCTGTTTATCTAAAGGGAGTGTGCAGGACTTAAAGCTATGCCATTTAACGTTACACTTTCTCTGGATAGCCGGCCGGTGTAGCCAAGCGGTTCTAGGCGCTTTAGTCTGGAAACGCGCCACCGCTACGGTCGCAGGTTCGAATCTTGCCTCTGGCATGGATGTGTGTGATGTCCTTAGGTTCGTTAGGTTTGAGTAGTTCTACGTTCTAGGAGACTGATGACCCCAGAAGTTAAGTCCCATAGTGCTCAGAGCCATACTCTGGATAATATCTGAAATCAAATTATTTTACAACTTACTTTAGTAGTTCAGTTTATATATTACATTAACAGTCTATAATCACATTGTAATGTCTCTTGCAGCGGTCTCTCCGCGATATTTACAGAAATTTTATAAATCATATAACTCAGTACATATCTCGAAATATCTCTTCTTATCTTACCGATTATCAAGGAAAAGTAGTTTCAAGCCCAATTATTCCTTGGAGCGTCCATTTACTCCATGGAATATCTTCTCTTCTATATATGTATTCTCTTATGAAAAGAATAGGGGACTTCTTGCCGATTAGTCGTGAAAGAAGGATGTATATGTATGTATTGTTGAGCTGGTCGCCATCTTGATGAGATTCTGTATGAGAAGGAATTTAATACATGAACTAAACTAAAGTAAGTGTGTTCGCGTATTATTTAACGGATTATTATTATTGACAGTGTCTGCTTACTACGCTGTGTTGCACGGGATCAGTGGGGAACGTCTGATTTACACTGGACGAACCTTCAAATAAATAGGCTAACACGGTCTTACCAGCAGATCTCCGGTCTTCCCCATGTGATCACCGAAAGTTAATAATTATTACAAATGTTTCCAGGAGATCGACTGACAATTTTCGTCGCACCGAGACTTCGAAATTGCTTCACTGCCTTACGGAATTTAAGTTAAGCTTAATTTAATCAGGATAGAACAGTATTGAACTGTGTGAATGTGATAAGCCTGCTTGTCAATGAAAATTCCCTTAATATACGCATGTTTTTACTATCCTGATCAGTGAAGCTAAATCAGGCCGGTGTGAGAGAGGTTTTTAAATTTTAGTTCCCATACAAAATATATTAAAACATTCCGTTGCCAAATAATTGTATTATGCAACTACATTATGTGAAATATGCACACACATAGAACTTATAAACGCGTTTTAATAAATATAGGACAGGTTATTGTCCGTGGCTTTGATGAAGGCACCATCCTGGCATTACATAAAAGGATTTAGGCAAACCAAGGAAAACCTAAATCAGGATGGACAGAAAGAGAAAACTCCATCACTCTGAATGTGAGATCAGTCTCTTAACAACTGCACTGTCTCACTCACTTGGACCACACCGTATAATTTTCATTTAATAGTACACAGTTTTAATCAGATAACTTATAATATAAAACACAGTACATCATAACACACACTATGGACGCCCGACGGCGGCTCCTGGAGCGCGAACTTGTTGCTATGCTCTTTGTGCTGCCTCCAGTCGGAATCCCGTATTTAGATATTTCGAGTAAAAATCTCGGCACAGAGTTATGCTTTATTGGTATACAATTGCGGCACAGAGACCTTGCCGTCCTGGAAACGCTGCGTTTAGCGTCCCGTCGACAGAGGGGTCAATGGATATTGCGACTAGCTCGGATCAGACAAGGACCGGTAAATGGAAAGTGCTGCAGCCCTGCACTCGTCGTAAGGGAAATCGAGTAAAACCTGAGTCTGGACGGCTACATGACATTTGGATCCAGAACGCGAAATGTAAGTACAGTGGCTTAATCACTGCAACACATCACTCGTTCTTTTGCATTTTATTCATCTACTGTAAATCTAGGACGAGGAATCAACGTAAACGCTACTAGCTGATTGCAGAAAGATTACAAAATCAGATTAAGTTTTGTCTGATGGAACAGAAGTGCCTGAAGTTGTTAAAAATGGAGCCGGGATTTAGATCTCTTACTGGTTCATATTCTTTTTCCGAATAGAATAATTTGCAGAGACACAATGAAGAAACCTGTGTAATTACTGACATACGTTTGTCTTAAAAAAATTGCTGAAAGTAAAGTATAATACAAAGGGTATCAATTTAAAACCTGACAGATGGAAAAACTTAAGTAAACTGATTATTATTTCAAAAGTAACGGCCATAACTCTTAATACATTTATCCCATGTGAGGCAACACGGTCATTATCTTCATGAAAAAACGCCTTCTGCCTACACAGGGTGTTACTCAAAACTATGCACTCACAGTACACACTTCACACGTTAGCAAACGTGAAGCTCAGTAGCTGTATACACTTATACAAAGTCAGAGGTGGTGGGTGCCAGTCTTCAACCTACTCTTACAACGTGAAACATTACGTCCAGTTGGTACCTAAAGCTCTAGGATTAGCTGTTGTTTTGCAGTGTTACTACTTGATCAAATGATCCTCAGAAACCTAATCTGACTACAGCATAAGGGACAACGTGGTGCCTAAACCTGCTCTGTGCATTTAAAATGAAGACCAAATGTATTACTACCGAAAGGTCCTGAGCAATGAAAAATTACTTTCGTAACAACGCCGATATCCTTCATTGGTGTTTCTGTTCCTCAGCGTCATTTAAGTGTGGACATGTGTCAGACGATTGGAATGGAGCTTTGATACAAGAAAGGCGATAAATCACGATGTGAAAATTATCGAGGAATAATTCTGCTAAATTCCTGTTATAAAAGGTATCTTAAATTATAAACAAGAGATTTATATCAGTAGTGGAAGCCCTTACGTTAGAGGTACAACCAGAAATATAGATCACGTTCCCGTTGTCTTTTCACTTTGTGCGCAAGAAACCGAGAATAGAAGAGAATTTAGTTTTGCAAATAAAATAAAAAGCGTTGCAGCGGTTGTAAATTCCCTATTAAACGCTCGCCAACATATTACGTTTTATCGGCTATGAACAGAGGTTTGACAACGTATAGCGGAAGAGGTATCAGAATCAGTTTAAAAAATGGGAGTTCCACCTCATCTGATTAAGAAAATTCAGTCATTACACAAAAATACTTACAATGAAAGGCGTATCTGTACTGTAAGGAAAGTTACAGAATCTGCCAACATTGATCAAGGAGTGAGACGAGGCCGCCCACTGTCGCTACTTCTTTCCAGTATTTATATTGACGATTTCATTCGTTAATGCTTGATTTTATTAAATGGCACATTAAGAAATGGTAATTTGAATTTTGTGACAATACTGTTTGATTATGATCAGCTTATATAGCAGATTCTTCATTAAAAGTTTCAAATTACAGTACAAAAGTAGAGTCAATTTGCCACTGACTAAGGAAAGATAGATAAGACAGAAGTGATGGCACTTTAAGGACTGGAACTCTCAATAGCCAGAATTGTTCTATTAAGACAAATAATTGCAAAAGTAAGAGAATTTAAGTATTTAGGGTCCAAAGCCAGTTGATATAGAGCTAAGACTGGCCAGATTCAAATATTTATGTGGAATTATACGACAAACAATAAGACATAAGATGAGGAAAGAAGCAATAATTACACTCTACCGACTAACAGCGTTTCCTTTCCTGTTGAATAGTATAGAATACTGGATCGTAACGCCTAATCAATTACGAAGAATCGAATCATCAAAGGTGAAGTTCATTCGCTTTGCATCGGAATATTCATTGTTGGACCGTAAAATAAATACTGTTATTAGACAAGATCTAAATGCTGAAACCATTAGAAACACAACTGAAGAATATCAACTGAACTGGAAGCATGGCGTCCAACGTTCTGTCTCATGTTAGAATGCTGTGGACGCACACAAAACCACCCAAATTAATGTGTACGTGTAAGATATGTATGTAAGTGGGCTATCAACCAACGTGGACGATCGACGGTCGTCGTCTGAAGCTAGTGATGAAGTAGATAACGACGTGGGAGACACCAGGTGAGACAAGGTCACACTTGTCTTATCAAAATCCAAGTTGCGTAAGTACAAATAACAGTATCATCTTTTAGAATTACATCATTTTTTTCCTTACTAGTCACCCAAAGGCCCACTGTTAGCCATAAAAATGTTGCATCGTAAGAGGTAGGTTAAGAACATGAGAATGACGTAACAGAACTAAAGAATCAACCTATCCTAATGGTTTACCAAATCATTCCTTCTTACCGGATGAAATAACGACCTCATCAAGTAACGATCTAAAACATTTCTCTTTAAACCTCTTTCGTATACAGTTTCTTTTTGTTTTTTTGTTTTTTTTTTTTGAGTCACCGATCTCGTGTCAGGTTTGATGCGAGCCGCCACAAATTCCTCTCCTAGGCCAACATCATATCAGAGTGGGACTTAACATACGACATCAGTTTTTTGCTCGATGTATCGCAATCCGTGATTTTTTTTCTACAGTTTTCACCCTCTATACCTTCAGTTAGAACTATGGAATTGTTCCATGCTAGTTTAACAGATGTCTCATCATCCTGTCCCTTCTTCGTCTCGGTGTTTTCTTTCCTTGCCGATTATGCCGAGAACCTCCTCATTTCTTTTCTTATCAGTTCACACAATTTTATGCATCACATCTCAAATGTCCATGTTTCACTACCATACAATGCTGTGCCCCAAACTCACATTCTCAGAAATCTTTCCTAATTTTATGGCCTGTGTTTATTACTAGCAGACTGCTCTTGGGCGGAAACGCAATATTTGACAGTGCTGGTCTGCTTTTTATTCACTCCTGCTCCATCCGTCATGCGTTATTTTACTGCCTAGGTAGCAGAATTCTTTAGCTTCATCTACTTCGCCATGACCAATCCTATTATTATGTTTCACGACGTTCTCATTTATGCTACTTCTCATTACTTACATCTTTCTTCGATTTACTGTCATTCCATACTCTGTACTCATCAGATTGTTAAATGAATTTTGCAGATCATGTAATCCTTCTTCTCTTTCACTGAGGACAGCATTGTCATCAGCGAATCTTTCACCTTGAGTTTTAATTCCTCACTTGGATCTTCGTTTTGTTTCTATCATTACTTCTTCCATGTATAGATTGAACAACAGGGGTGAAGGACTACATCGCTGTCTTGTTGTTGTTGTTGTTGTGGTCTTCAGTCCTGAGACTGGTTTGATGCAGCTCTCCATGCTACTCTATCCTGTGCAAGCTTCTTCATCTCCCTGTACCTACTGCAACCTACATCCTTCTGAATCTGCTTAGTGTATTCATCTCTTGGTCTCCCTCTACGATTTTTACCCTCCATGCTGCCCTCCAATGCTAAATTTGTGATCCCTTGATGCCTCAAAACATGTCCTACCAACCGATCCCATCTTCTAGTCAAGTTGTGCCACAAACGTCTCTTCTCCTCAATCCTATTCAATACTTCCTCATTAGTTACGTGATCTACCCACCTTATCTTCAGCATTCTTCTGTAGCACCACATTTCGAAAGCTTCTATTCTCTTCTTGTCGAAACTAGTTATCGTCCATGTTTCACTTCCATACATGGCTACATTCCATACAAATACTTTCAGAAACGACTTCCTGACACTTAAATCTATACTCGATGTTAACAAATTTCTCTTCTTCAGAAACGATGTCCTTGCCATTGCCAGTCTACATTTTATATCCTCTCTACTTCGACCATCATCAGTTATTTTACTCCCTAAATAGCAAAACTCCTTTACTACTTTAAGTGTCTCATTTCCTAATCTAATTCCCTCAGCATCACCCCATTTAATTTGACTACATTCCATTATCCTTGTTTTGATTTTGTTGATGTTCATCTTATATCCTCCTTTCAAGACACTGTTCATTCCTTTCAACTGCTCTTCCAAGTCCTTTGCTGTCTCTGACAGATTTACAATGTCATCGGCGAACCTCAAAGTTTTTACTTCTTCTCCATGAATCTCCATGAATCGCTGTCTTACACTCTTCTTAATCGGAGCACTTCTTACTTGGTCTTCCCCTCCTACTGATCTCTCTTGGTTGTTGAATACGTACTACATGTCTTTCCCTATTGCTTACTCACTTTTTTCTCAGTATTTCGAACATCTGGCACCATTTCATATTGTCAAATGCATTTTCCAGGTCGACAAATACTATAAACGTGTTCCGATTTTTCTTCAATCTTACTTCCGTTATCAACCGCAGCGTCAGATTTACCTCTTTGGTTCTTTACCTTTCCTAAAGCCAAGCTGATCATCATCTAACATATCCTGGATTTTCTTTTCATTCGATTCTTGTCAGCCACTTGGATGCACGAGCTGTTAAGCGGATTGTACGATAATTCTCCCACTTGTCGCCTCTTGCAGTCTTGGGAATTGTATGGAAGATTTTTTTTCCGTAAGTTAGATGGTATGTCGCCATATTCACGCAGTCTACACACCAACGTGTGTAGTCGTTTTGTTTCCACTTCCTCTATGACTTGAGAAGTTCTGATGGAATGTTATCTATCCCTTCTGCCTTATTTGATCATAAGTCCTCCAAACCCCTCTTAAATTCTGATTGTAATATTGGATCCCCTAACTATTCTGCACCGACTCTGTTTATTCTTCTATCACGTCATCCGACAAGTCTTCGATCTCATAGAGGCCTTTAATGCACTCTTTCCGCCTATCTGATATCTCCTTTGCATTTAACAGTGGAATTCCCGTTCGCAATTTAAGACCCATGCTTTTAATGTCACCGAGAGTGGCTTTGACTTTTCTATATGCTGAGACAGTCCTTCTGGTAATCATTTCTTTTTTGCCTTCTTCATAGAAAGTAAACACTGTTGCTACAAGTAAATGGACATTCTTACCAGCATCTTCTGATAGAGACTAAACCGTCAGACGAAGAAGAATACGCCACCTATTGCCAGAGCCCTTCTCTCCACTTAGTAGTCTGGAACTGCCACTATTATGAAATTCATTATAAGTGCTCAACAATATGAGCTGTATAATACGGATGTACTTTAAATTGTTATTTATCTGATGCGAAAAACATCACAGAACTGTGTGGTGTGTTACTGGACGATGAAACGTTATAAGTCGACGATAGACCTGCGTACCTACTTAGCCCACTTAGTTAAACGGTGGTATACTTGCTAAAAAGTGGTTCTAGTCGTAGTTCCGTTATTTGTCATTAGGTTCATATAGTTTCCAAAAGAGAAATCCTGTTTACATGCCGTAGAAATACTAGGTTAGTTTTATTTTCTCTTTGCTTTAATTGACGAACAACTTATTAAGAAACTGGATGAACTCAGTTGTACAAGTATGAGAGCAAGACTATTGCCAGACTTTAAAATTACCTTTAAGCAGTAAGACAAAAATGATGTACACTGATAATAAAAAAAAAGAAAAACGAGCACTTCGAACGGCTAGAGACAAGATGTTTATATTCACAGCACGAGTGTATTACTATGTTCTGCATAAATGATTAGAATTTGGACCATGTCGGCCCGCGGTTTCAAGGTCAACATCGATATCACGGCGCATCAGCACCTACCGCTAAAATGTGCCTGGGGCTCTCGTTGTCGCCATAAAGCGAAGGTATTGGATCAGCGTGACTTGAAAAACAATGAGTGTGAATTCATAAAGGACCAAACTGCTGAGGTCATCGGTTCCTAGACTTACACACTACTTAAACTAACTTATGCTAAGAACAACAAACACAACCATGCCCGAGTGAGGATTCGGACCACCGGCAGGAGCGGCCGCGCAATCTGTGACACGGCGCCTCAAACCGCACCGCCACTCCACGCGGCCAGTCTGACTAGAGAAGACGTGCAGGATGCCTCGCAGACACATTCGCGAACTGTTCTGTTACATCGGTGAGTTTGAAAGAGGGCGCATTATTGGCATGAGTGAATGTAATGGATGTAACCAGGAAACTGCTGCTCGAGCGAGACGAAGTATTCCGGCACTGCTATGGGTGTGTGCAGAATAGTCCACGCAAGGTCGAAGAACACGACGAGATGGGTCAAGCCGCATCACCCAGTTACCTCATCCGAACAGCTTACAGGACGGATCTGTGTCCTCCTTGGCTCTGGCGCGATAGTGGAGCAATATAAAACATCGTACACTATTAGGGGTGACAGTCCGATGTCATCTATTACGGCATGGGTTACGTGCGCGTCGTCCACTTCTCCGCCTACATTCGGCGAATGTGCAGAAACATGCTTAGCGGCAATGGTGAATGGAACGATGTCACTAGAGACAAGAGTGGCATCAGGTAGTATCTTCGGACGAATCCAAGTTCTGTTTGTTTGAAAATTGTGGCCTCATTTTGTTCGCCACAGACAGGGGGAGCGGCATCGCACCGACTGCATTCGCACAAGACATAGAGCGCCTACTCAAGGCCTTATGTCGTGAATTGTTGTTGGGTACAACCGCAAATCACAGCTCGTCCGTGTCCACTGGAGTGCGACCAGTGTGATCTATGTGGATGACATACAGCGACCCGCAGCCATACCCTTTCTGCACAACATCCCAGACGGCATTTTTCAGCAAGTCAATGCACGACCACATGTTGCTGCACGAACATGTGCCTCCTTGGGGTCACAACATCTCAGCCCTTTGCCCTAGCCTGCAACGTCACCAGACTTGCTGCCGACCGAAAATGTGTGGGATACGGCGAAAGGACGGGTGCAACGCTATGACCCAATGCCAACCACCACACATGAACTATGGAACCACGTGAATGCAGCATGGATGGCTATACCACAGGACGCCATTTGTGCCTTATACCCATCGATGCCATCATGCGTGGAACAAGTTATCAGGCCCCATGGTGTCCCTGTGTCTGCTGGGAGACATGCCGAACCGAAGTGACTGAAATGCTAATCATTTCAGCAGAATATACTAATGTACGTATCTTGTGAATATGAACATCCTGTCTCTAGACGTTTTCTGCTTTTTTTTCTGTAAATGAGTTTAATAACCGATAGTCTCCTACGAATATAACGACTAAAAATAATATTACTGAGTCTGTTGACGAATTCTTATTGTTAGGGTACTGAAAAGAGTTACTGAAAGGATTTTGAAAAAAGTAAATGAAAAAATAAAGACGTTCATTTTGAAACCTGCAACATTTGTTAAATCGTAAATCAGTTACAGGAAAGTAATGAACTGATGATTCTAGAGCGACTGTTAAAAACTTGAAATACAGGTGCTCGCATACTATAGATGTATAAAGTGACAAGACAGTGATTCAGTTAAACAGACAAGATGCACTGGACTGTGTATGAGGTCTGATTAGAATATGTGATGAAGTCGGTAATGTGTATTTATCCCTTGGCGGTTGAAAAATTACCCATGGTGGTGACGAACAACGGCTGCGACCATTTCATTTATTTCATAATGATTACTCTCAGTAGTAGCTCGTGCGCTGCAGTATCGATTACTTTCTAATGAAACCTGCGGCCGGACCACCACTCGAATATGGACGAAATAAATTGATGTTTCCTATAGCTGCGGACATACGAAGAAAATAAAAAATAGTTTATTTCCGTATACTGGAAAAGAAGATGTTATCCTAGACTCATTTTTGTGTGAAAGGATGAAGATTTCTTGTTCAGACAGACACTGAATGTATTATACTGTCTCCATCACATTTTTTGTTAGGTTAATGCTCATGTCTCAATTACTTCCCCTTATCGGACTACAATAGTACGAAATGATGATACGTAACATACAGTACAACACCCTACACCGTACACGGGTTAGAGAAATACTTTTGTCGGTATAATTGTTATGTGGAAGAAATTGAAGAAATTGACAATAAAAACTCGGTACCATCTTTTCTACATTAATGATTCTTTGTTAGTACAGTTTACAGTGCTCTGCGCTTATCTGTTGTGCAGTGTCTCTAATATGCCCATCGGCCGTGTCACATTGCACTTCTCAGTTCTGAGCGCACAGTGAATGAGTGAAGATGCCTAGAACAATAGTCTCTCCAGCCAACTGCGTGCTGTCGTTCAGTTTCCTCTAGCTGAGGAATTCAGTCTCATTTCATGCAGCCCACGTAACGCAATTATCATGCGTGACAGCAAAGTGCGTTATAAATGCAAAAACTTTGAAGCAGGACGTACAGACATTCACGATGCAGACGCTGAGGGAAGGAATGAGCGTCAGCCGATAATGTTGTTCTGCCGCTGGATCAGGCGATTCGGGAAAATCGTCTATGAAGAGCAATTCAGAACAAGCTGAAACGTGCCCTCTAGATAGAGAAAATTTTACAAGGGAACAATCCTCCTGGTAATACGACATTGAAAAATGCGAATGATTCAAAATTTCTCTAGACACAGAAAAGTTTACAAAGGAAAAATCCTCCAGCTACACGATATTGAAAAATGCGATTCAAAAGTTTCACGTGCGTATTTGGTCGCTTCAAGAAGCACATTTTAACGGTGATTGGATTTCATTTCATCCCCTTCAAATTGCATGAGTGTGTTTTGTAAGAAACATTTGGGATCTGAAAAGGTAAAAAAATATTAGCAATATTCACACCAATTGTCAAGAAGAAAAAATTTTAAAAAACAAATAAACATAAATTATAATACCTCAGGCCAGTGCATTTTTGTCGTCTGCTGTCATTGTTCAGTGACTCTTTACTGTGAAACATTAATGATATTCGAACACTGAAAAGTGTGGAAATTAATGCAATCAGACTTCGATATTGGCAGATATAGGTTCTTTCAATACTAAAGGAATGGAAGAATACAAATGGATGTCGACTTGTTTGGTGACTGGGAAATCTGGCGCTCCAGCTCTTTTAAGTTAGTCTCTGAAAATACTAAGAAGCATATGTATTCCAAAAACGGTTTTTAGATAAGGTGTTTCATCTGGTACCATGAAATTAGGCACAGTTAGGTAGTTATTTTTTAATTTATTATCCCATACAAAGATATTACCTAAATCTAATACGTTGCTTCTACTACGATCAGACAGAGTGTACGTAAAGGTCAAGTGTAACTAAAATATGAACCTGACAAAGAAAATAAAGCGCCCGTGTCTTCTTAGTGATGTACATTGGTAATTGGATATCGAGTGATTAAAGTTCATTTCTCTAGATTCTAAGTATCGCCTATACAAAAAATTCTCACATGTTTCAGTTGTGGCTGAAAAATTTATGCTATGTCGCCTCCTTGAATGCTGGGAGTTACGGGCGTTAACAGCACTCTTTTCGAGCTTTCCGTCACATAAATAATTTTTGCTTGTCATTAGGCTGCCATGTATAGATTATTTGGCAGAAACATTTGAATATTTTAGCGCATTACGGAACGCAGAGTTACATAACCGTGCATGGACTAGTATTGTACATTGTGTCACCCCATTACGGCATGCATCACGGAAAACCAAGCCTAGCACCGCACCAAGGCTTTCAAATCGATGTCAAAAATAAACTTTCAATAGGCTTAGATGCAATACGCTGTTTTACGACTATCAAACACGACAATTTTTTCGAATTTGCGTACTTTCTTTTATAAATTTGCTTTTTATGACTTGTGATGGGTGCATATTTAGTGCTTGGTTTTTCATGACCTGGTAATCACGGTTAAATAAGCTTTCTTTCAAAATTTAATTCATATGTTGTATCTAGTATAAATATGAATCAAAGAATGAATACCATAATGTGTGACAACCTAGTTGAGTTACAATTTCATTTACAATTTTTTAACAAAGAGAATATCGTTGATACGAATTCATGGTGTCTCACGGTCCAGCGACGAGTAATGATATCGGCCGTCGACCCCATGATCCCCCATGAACTGGTAGGAACACCGACACAGAAGCCCGTGGAACAGCCGATTGTCGGAAACGTCAGGTCCGATTTGTCGATCCTCGCAGAGAGTAAACAGTGTCAGTGTTAAATTATAACGAAACTGCTAGGCTGCTCTGAAATAAAATTCTGTTAATGCAGTGGTTTCAGAATAATAATTAGTTATTTACAAAACATAGTGGAGATTCTTGTCTTATTTTTATTTTTAGTTGGTAAGCCTGCTTATAAGCAATGATCTATGACTTCATTTCAAAAGTTTAACACTCTAATAAACGACCATTATATCTCTATGCGTCTCTGTAGCTAATTTTCATCATGCTGTTTCACAGCTGTCAGTCGAAACTTTTAACACTTCAATGCTTACAGACTGAGAATCACACAGGATATCAGTTAAATGTACTTCAGGCATTATTTTCGTGTACAGCTATAAAATTCGCTGGATTTGTGTCCTTGCTTAAGTGTTCGGAAGAGGCAGCATTCCACAATTCGTGTAGAAGTTTCACCAGGCAGCTGCTGTCCATGGATTGAATTTTACAACAGTACATTTCCAGCTTGACTGAGGTAAGTTTACTTTCACCATGTGCCTTACGTTTTCAAGCTTTCGTCGTCTTGTTGGACTCAATGATATCGTTCACGTGAAAATCTTACAATGTGAGCTTACGTAAATTTGAGCTCTTGTTCAGTAGCACCCAGATCACACAAGTGTTTATTTCGCATTTACTTTTTACAGAAACATTCATTTTGCACTCACTTTCTCATAGATATTTATTATGCATTTAATTCCACATGGAAACGAACAGTGTCTTTCTTTGCAACCCGGATCGTAGATTTGATGTTTACATATGGTTTAGGTAACATCTGTTGCTTTTACAGTATTCTCTTGCGTACAAAGCCTTTCGTAATTGTTATCTGTATTGCCTTATGGATTGCGTATTTAAAGCACTGATCTACACTCACAGATAAAAGTATTCTTTTCCATCAATTAAACACACTTACTATATGGAGGACATCACTATCTCACTTACGAAGAATTAATTCTGGCATGTACTTAAGCTAAACGGAACATGAATCAGAAAAAAACTACCATGTACGTGAAAAGATATGCACTTGTGGGAACAGGAAGTGCCTGTCTTGACTGTAAATAAACATACACTAGATAATTCATGTCCCATGTTGAATACAGTACCATGATACTGAATCAAGAAAAAGAAAAGTGCGTAATCACTTAGTAAATGTGTATGGTGAACATCATTAGCCTTAAATTATACTGATGAGTGGATCATAAGCCTACGTACGATTACAAATGGAACTGGTTTGTGCAGTCTCTTAATGCAAAAAAGAATTGCTTTAAATTCTCTTTTGTGGTAATGGTTCCATGGACACAAGAAATTTATTTATAAGATTAGTCTTCCATAATTCCATAGGTAGTTCTTTGAGCTTTGTGCACTACAAAATATTGCGTTAATCACTGAATATAAAACACTCCATTAGAAAAATTTATCACTCATTAACTTACAGTCAATAAGTACACTCGTTTCTAATATACAATGTTCAGCACATTTTAATACTCTCTACGTAAGAGGGCATTATACTGAAGTTTAGAACAGCGTCGTCGTTAACCACGTATCTACATACGTATACACATATAGAAAATGATGATGATGCTTCAGTTATTCCCCGTCCCAACATTCTCTTAGTCGTCCATTTGACTGCCTCCTTCTCTTCCCAAGGAATGGAGTTTGTGAGATACTACATCCATATGCTACTAATAACCTTTATTATTCCTCACTTGTCAGAAAAATCGGCTTAATAATAAATTTATTAGTTCCACTCGCCGTTCATTATTCAGACACTCCGATTCCTTGGTTTTCCTGTAAATAGTAGCCGAGTAGTTATTTGTGTCGACAGAGTGGTACGCCGTAAGTGCATGTGAGGAACGAGGCCAGTTATTGTGAGTTTATAGCACCTTGGATCTTATCATTTTAACCTTGACCCTTTGGCAAAATCTGACATGATGGGCCTTAGTTAACGATAAGTCGAAGACAATATTATTCATACCATTCGTCAAAGACTTTATCCACTAGAGATAATTTCCCGGATTCACGAAATCCACGTCCATAGACAGCTGAGAGGTAAGCCTTTTACAATAAAGTATAATATATGACTCTACTTCCAAAATCTACTGTAACATATGCCTATCTATTTACATTCTGAGATCTAGTGTCAGTAGCGCTGGAGATTACAAAATTCTGTACTGGCTGGAGCAGGAAGGGGGGTACTTTAGTTATCTCAGCTACCCCTCTAAAAAATTACTTGCCATCACATTAACCATAGCACTAGTGTCGTACTAGGGTAATAGGAATCCACCAACGTTTGCACTTACAGCTGCTTGAACAATTTCTTCATCTCGTTATTTACGCAATAAAATGTCATTACAGAGGTTATGCCTAATATCAGTACCATTATTGTAACATACCACACGATCTTCTTGGTTTAATTTTGTGCCCGCACCCCACCCTGTGACCAGCATCAAGGAGTATGGTGAGGTTGCGTTTGATATGCTAGTTGGAATGTCCACCTCCACAATGATTATCACATGATTCTGTTATTGTTGCTGCCCACTTGGATGCGGTCTGTGGTTTAAGGCTTTTCTATTGCTGGATTTTCAGGTATCTTTATTAGATGGCGCATGGTTCATAATATTCAGGTGACATTAAGTCCCAAACTCATTCTACCATTCATGTTGATATCGTTGCGGTTAATATTGTGCCCAGGCCTAAAGCTGTCGTTATTTCTCTGCTACCTACTGAAATGCGAAGGATTCTGCATTTTTGTGATCTGTTTCGATTTACAGATTTGTACTGCGGCGCTACGCTGTTGCCATGACAGTCGACATTTCGTCCAAAATTTTTGGCGTGACTTGGAATGCACGAACTCTATGATCCCGCTGCCACTATTACTCTTGGAATCTTCCTGTGTCAAGTCTACAGACGGCAGTATTATGGCACAGACAACGAGCTGCAGACCAGTTTGGAGAATTAGCAGAAAGCACTTGCGGATGCCTTCTTTGACGAAGATACTGGAAAGATGGTGCCACACTACAACATAAGTCAGAGCAGCGACTGTGAAGAGAACTTGCTGGAAGATGTAGCTAAATGTTTCGGAAAATCATTTTTGGTTTACACTGTGGTTTCCATTTCGCGAGCGGTCGGACCTTTGAAAAAATAAGAACAGCCTTTGTACATTGAATGAAGGACATATCTGGGGAACGTGTTGCCTGTAGATTCGATGAACGGATGTAGATGTATGAGAGTGTGTGCGGTACCACGAGAGATTTCTGTTGCGGGTTTTTCCTGCTAAAAGAGTACTCATCGCTATCGTTGTAGGAAGGGCCGCAGGGTAGTCGATGTGATGTGCCGCCTGCTAACGCAGTGTTCACCCTTTCGACAACTGCACCAGAGGTATACGTTCATTATGAATTACGGTTTCTCGCTCTGAACGTCTGTGCCTCATTCACTGTGGTAAAGGCTACTGGTCTCTTATGGAACACACGTTAAAACGAACCTTAACTAAGGCGAGGCATAATTTCTTTTGCCATGAAACGCAGTTTCGCACCAATCACCCCTTGATTTTAGTCATCAACTAAATTAATGTTGATTGGAGACTAGTATTTGCCAAAAGTGTCGTTCTTGACTTAACTGACACAGTGGGTCCCACGTTGTCCAAAGTTTTTCGTTCGTCTGTTACTTGGGTCTAATGAATTCGCATGTCCAGATACAGTAGATATAGCACTTCCACTTATCTTTTCCAAAAAGTACCCGGCATGATACAGAGCTACTGCCTCCAGTTAAAAGTGCTGTGCAATCCTTCGGAAGGACCATCGAACGATTAGAAGATCCGTAATATCTTCTAATCGTTGGATGGTCCTTCCGAAGGATTGCACAGCACTTTTAACTGGAGGCAGTAGCTCTGTATGATGCCGGGTACTCAAAGTTATTCATTTAATTTCACGGATTAGGCTAGGTGACCCTTCCTTGCATGTTTATAATATTTACCACGATCAAAGTAGCTACATATGGTGATCGTAGTTGTCAATGTTTGACATTATCGCCCTCTTTCAGCACCTACAAGGGTTGCCCAGAAAGTAATGCGCCGCATTTATTTTTCTAAGTCGGAAACCATGCTACGAATGTGAAACGTTATGTATGTGTTATTTGAAATCTCCTGAGTGAGCGCGCCAAGTTTCCGTCACTCCCACAGCGCAGCAGCAGAACAGTTTCAAAATGGCGTCTGTAGGTGACGTACGTTACAGGTAACGTGCGGTCATAGAATTTCCTACTGCAGAGAAGGAAGTTTTGGGGAATATTCACAAACGCTTGTGCAAAGTCTATGGAACATCTGCTGTCGACAGAAGTACAGTTAGTCGCTGGGCACGGATGGTGAGGTCATCAGAATGGGGTTCGGAGGAGCTCCACGATTTGGGGCGGTCGGGGAGACCATCCACAGCTGTCACACCTGACATGTTGCAGCGAGCTGATGCTATCATTCGAGAGGATAGACGCACTACGACCGGCAGTTGGCGCTGCATCTGTCAATCAGTGTGAATGCAATTATCCGCATTCTTGGATATTCAAAAGTGTGAGCAAGATGGGTCCCGCATTGTCTAAGTGTGGATCACAAACCGCACAAAAAAAAACCTTTGTCTTGATTTGTTGCAATGTTGTGAATCTGAGGGAGAGGCCTTCTTGTCCGGATTGCGACAGGTGATGAAACCTGATTCACCATTTTGAGCCCGAAACAAAACGACACTCGACGGAATGCCACCCTTCCTACTTCCAATTCAAAGCAATTACTTCCGCCGGTAAGGGAATGATCACAGTTCAGGGACATTGAAGGTGTGGCTCTCATGATTGTTATGCCAATAGGCGGTACCATTAATTCAGAAGCGCATGTCAACACATTAAAAAAACTCAGGACGCACATCTGGCGACTCCGGTGCCACAGCAACCCAGGAGATGTTTCACTGCAACACGATAACGCTCGGCCCCACACAAACTTGAGGACTGCTGAACACATCGCAAAACAGGGTTTGACAGTGTTATCCCATCCACTCTACAGCCCAGACCCAGCCCTCTCGGACTTCCACTTCTTTAGGCCATTAAAGAATGCCATTCGTGGAAGACATTTTGAGGACATGAGGAGCACTTGTGGTGTAGTGCTAGCGTCTTTGATTTATAATGAAAACGTCCTCAGTGCCGGGTTCGAAGGCCACGCTGTCACGGTAACTCAGCGTGTTCCATCAGACAGCTGGCTGGTCTTTGTAATAAGAAAACTGAGCAAACGGATGAACAACGAACTTCAATGCATGTCACATGACGTCCGTTACGACCAAATACAACGATCAATAACGAACAAAATGCAAAAAAAGTCAATGCTTTAAATTTGATTAATGATCTTCAATGGTAGCCGAAGTCTTCCGGCATAATAAGTCACTCTCGTTCTGCCAATAGCCTTGTCAAAGAGGGCGGAGGAACTGACAGAGGTTCAGGGCACTCGCTTGACCTTGAGGTGGGAAACTGCCCCTAAAGGCGGAAGAATCAGCAATGATCAACGGCATGAGGATACCAAGGCAGTGGAAACCATTGCTTTAAACAAACATAACGTGTATCCACAGGAGTTGTGGCCTGTAACTGAATAAGTGTTATGAAAAATCTCTCCATTGACTGAAGAGCTCGGGGAAGGGACAGCCAACAGGGAAGTGACCAAGAGAGAAAGATTGAATAATTAACGGAAGGATAACGTTCTACGAGTTGGGGATGTCAGAAGCTTGAGTGTGGTAGGGAAGCTAGAAAATCTTAAAAGGGTAATACAACTGCTCAGTCTAGATATAGTCGGGGTCAGTGAAAATAAGCAGAAGATGTGAATTGACGTTTGTGTTGGGGAAGGCACTCAGCTTGAGTTGTTCTTGCAACAATAGTAACCATTGTACTGCGATGGTTCAATGGTTAGCATTTCTACCAAACAAGCTAGAAGACTTTGGTTCGAGTCCCGACCGCAGCAAAAATTTAAATTGATTTCTTCTGCTTCGATCATTATCGTAAATAAAAAAAAGTCTTGAGGTAATATTTGAAGTGACGTTTAGAATCAAAGTTTTGAGTTAGCTTTGAAGAGGGTCCCGTCAACGGCCTTGCCGCAGTGGAGAAACCGTTTCCCGTCGGATCGCCGAAGTTAAGCGCTGTCGGGCTTGGGTAGCACATGGATGAACGATTGTCCGGCCTGCCAAACGCGGTTGGCAAGCGGGATGCACTCATCACTTGTGAGACCCATGGAGGAGCTACTTGATGGGGAAGTAGCTGCTCCGGTCACAAGAATTGACAACGACGGGCAGAGCATTATGCTGACCACATGCCCTTCATCTCTCCGTTCAGTCACGCCTGTGGGTTGAGCTTGGCACTGCGGACGGTCGGTACTGTTGGGTTGTCAAGGCGTGATCGGACGGAGTTTTAGTCTTTTTTTAGTTTTTTTCAAGAGTTTACAACATGGTAACGACAGGATGCATGGCAGATATCCAGATAACGGACAAACTCATGTCTGGATTTACGCTGTTGCTACTCGTCGTTGTAGATCAGCCACACTTGTTAGAAGGGGAGGCTCTTAGACAGGGACTTTCGCAGACTCCGACATATAATGAATCAGGCGACCTTGGGGGGCAATGGCAATTTTGTGAGATCCGTACGTTCATTGCGGCAACTCGTTGTTAAGAAATTCTCTCACACACTGTTACCTGTATTGTGGTGTTCCGTCCTGCTGTTAAACGAAAGTTTTCTTATATTCTCGCACGCTGTGGATAAGTCACATGGCCAATAACTTTATGTAAAAAAAGCCTGTAGCCACATTTTCCGCAAAAAAAGGATGAAGCCGCTGCTACCATCGTCCAATGCTTTGAAATATAGGGAATTCAGTGCCGTAGTCTTGACGAAAATAATGAAGCACCGTCTTCACGGAATTGCTGTGGATTTATATATTGATTTTCGTTTTTAATTAGCGGTTCAATGTTGTTAGTTAACATGTTTTCATTTTGTCGTTTAGGAATAGTGAGCGGAGCTGTGGACGTTAGAAATTGGAGTTCCAAGAGGAGAAATAGGAACGTTTCCGACATATTTGTCTGTGTGAATTCAGTAGAGGGGTGATGGCATTACAGGTGTAACCATCACTGCTGACATTTATTGTCAATAGCTGAAACGTTTCGCAGACCCAATCCAAGAACAACAACATAGAAGTCTGCGTGAAGTGATGCTACTCCACGATAACGACCTTCCGCATTCTGCTAGACTGACAAATAACACTGTACAGGAGTTGGATTGCGAAGCCGTTTCTCACCTCCTTACTCACCTGATCTTGCGCCCTTATATTTTCACTTTTTCGGCTCTCTATCTAACAACCCTCAAGAAACTTCCTCTTCGCATGAAAATGCGTTCAGAACATGGCCTGAAGACTTATTCGTCTCAAAACCACGTGGTTTCTACAGTCGCCGAATAGAAAAGATGCCCCAGCATTAGCAGACATCTAAATATTACAGAAGAACATATTATTGATTACTTAAGATCCTGTTATGTGGATCTGTCGTGTTTATTAAAATTACGGGAAAGAAAGCTACGAACTTACGCACCAACGCAATACATGCGCTACGCTTAAATGATTTCGTTTCTGTCAATGGCTCACCGTGACGATCTGGCTGAACTGGAACACCACCTGGACTACAAGCCTACGCAAGCCTGGTGACGTCACTTACAGATGACCGAGTCTGTATCACGAACTGCGCTGTGACGCATGGTACAGCTATAGGAACTTCAAGAGTTTCATGCCTTAAACTACATTAGTTTCTCCATTTTTTCTCTCCCTACATAGCTTCGTAATAAAACTAATCAAATTTTTACCATTACATAAAAAATAGCTGAACAAAATCGCCGTACGACTTTTGAGACTGTGAAATTGTTTTGACGATTTACTTCACATACATGTTTGTAGGGCTGAAGACAGAATGTGACTGACAAACCTGGCATTGCCTGGGTATTAGCAATCTTCTATTAGAAACGAAACAAGGCACTGTGATTGTGCATCGAAAAAAATCTCATTTCTATGTATATTCGTGAAAATACCTATGCAATTATGAAACAGTCATAGAAAAAAATGCGCATCGTGGACAGTTCCTATAAGCTGGGCGCAGCTGCTTCGCTTGTCCACAACGCGATTCTGTATACGTCTCCATGGCTATCGTTTTCGCCTGCAACTACTTGCTATTTGCCGTTGAAAACTGTCTAAATCGCTGCCACGAATCGGAGATTTCCTTAAGCTTACTGTACTGTAGGAGTGTCTTAGCAGTAAAGAAATAAGTGTATGAAAACGTCACGCGTGATGTGATATCTCAGTGTTTATATGTCACCTCTCTAGAACTATATATCGTATAATGATAAACTTGTGTAGGTACATACAGTGGCAAATGTGGATACTGTCATCGAAATATGTTGCGACTAGTTTTAGTAGCAAATAAGTAATAAATTTAAACGTCATTCACAGTGTGGCAGCATTTCACGCCTCTCAGTGTTTATGACGTCATATTTCCTGAACTATGTGCAGTAGCATGATATACTTTGTAGATGCATTTAGCGGCGTATGTGAATACTGCCTGCGAAATCTATTATTAAAAAATGGTTCAAATGGCTCTGAGCACTATGGGACTTAACTTCTGAGGTCATCAGTCCCCTAGAACTTAGAACCACTTAAACCTAAGTAACCTAAGGACATCACACACATCCATGCCCGAGGCAGAATTCGAACCGCGACCATAGCGGTCACACGGTTCCAGGCTGTAGCGCCTAGAACCACTCGGCCACCCCGGACGGCATTTATTGTTAACACAGGTAGTAGAACATAAGTAATATACTTAAATGTCATGCGTGATGCGCCATTGTATCATGCATATCGTTGTTTAAGGTGTGTTATCTCCAGAGATTTGATGGGCAGATGGACCTCACCTCGACAATAAGGGATATGCATACCAAGTATCGTTGAATCGATCCAGTGGCTTAGGAGGTGTGGAGACACACACACACACACACACACACACACCCACACACATACACACACACACACACACACACACATTTTTATAATGTGTATAGATTCAAGTTGTCTTTCATGAAAAGTATGGGATGTGAACTACATAGTAAATGGTTTTTCTATGATGGTCATATGGCACGAATATACCTTCTTCATCAGTCATGTTTGGTTAAAGAAGAGGAAAATTACAGTTTGAAACTTAAATACTGATTCAGCCATGCCATTCGGAGATAATTTACTACATGAATAACGCGAGGAAGATTACTAAGATCACAGAAAATAATAATTAAGCGTCTCTCCAAAGAAATATTCCTACACTGCCACGAATCTAGTTATCCTTTAAAACGCCTGGATATAATTGAAGTGGAAACAGAGAAATTTGCTAGCAAACTTTGAGTAAAAAGTCTATCGTGTTACAGTAAGATACGAAAAATCCAAAGATAGTCGAAAAAAACTAAAACCCCAACTTACTAGCCACTCCCATATTTTATCAGAACATTTGGACGTAGGTAGGTAACTTCTAGTTAGCAATATTGCTAAATTTAATCAATTTTTTATTATTCGAGAGTGTAGACAGATGATTTTTTAGAGCAGATGATTTTTTCCTCTCATGATTTATTTGTAAGTTCCCATGAATAACCTACAGTGCCTCCTTTTGCTCTTAATGTATACCTTGACTTGTTTAGCTGAATGATGTTTATGGAACATGATATATCAATGAATGAATAAAGAAAATAAAGAAAACACTAGCAATTGGAGCACAGCACTGTATGGTAGTGAAACACGGACTGTGGGAAAACCGGAAAAGAAGCTAAGCATTTGAAATGTGGTGCTACTGAACGCTGTGGAAAATAGGGTGGACTGATAGGTTACAGATTGATGAGGTTCTGTGCAGAATCGGCGAGGAAAGGAATATATTGAAAACACTGACAAGAAGAAGGGAAAGGTTGGTAGGACATCTGTTAAGGCATCACGGAATAACTTCCATGGCACTAGGATAGTTGTAGAGGGTAAAGCTGTAGAAGAAGACAGAGACTGGAATACATCGACAGTTTTGAGAATGTTTCCAAATGTATGATTACCACATAAATCCAGCTACTCAAAGTTTGATGACATATTAAGCTGTATCAAACTTTTAGTCTGTTGCCTTTACTGTTGCTCCTTCTGAAAGTGTTTTTCATATTCATGACAAACGAGGTTGGACATAGTGATATAACTGTAGATGACAGCTGAAGCATCCCCAACTCTTTTTTTTTTCTTTATTGTGATTTAATTCCCCTGCCCCATATGGGCAGGGGAGGGCTGAAAGTGGCACAATCCGCCGCTCTTCAGCCGAGTGACATGACAACTAAGATAAGAATAAAATGTTACATACAGAAGGCGATAAAAAAGGGGAACATAAAACAGAGTAATGGGAGAAAATGGAGGTAAAAATAGACTGACATGGAGACGTTCATGGGGGACAGTTAAAAAAGTCACCAAAAAGAACAAACACAGTTGGCAATTCTTAAGACACAGAGAAGGCGCAGACGCGCCATGCACAGGTTAAAAGTCGGCCACAGTATTAAAAACACTCCAGAACAACACACTTAAAACCCGCTTGTAGCACACACGACGTAGATTACAACTGCCAGGTAGGTCCTGCCGAGGGAAAGGTCAGAGAGGGTGGAAAAGGAGGAGAGATCAAGGGGCAACAGGGGAAGCAGCAGGATTGTAGAGTACACGAAGAGGCAGGAGACATGTGGAGTGGGAGATGAAGAGGGAAGTCAGGGTAGGAGGGAGTGCAGAGACACTGAAAGGGGGCAGAAGAGAGGGAGGGGGAGTAGGAGGGGGAAGCCGCTCAGAAGGAGGGAGGGGGAGGAGAGGGAGCCCTCAGGAGGAGGTAGGAACATGGGGTTAGAGTTGGTAGGATTGGTAGATGTCAGGGCGAAGCTCATCATCCGGGAGGGGTAGATGGTGGAAGTTGTGTTGGGAAAGGAGGTGGAGGGTGTGGAGATGGAGAGAGGGTGGGACACAACGGTAAAATGCGCGGCAACTAGTTGGAGGTGGAGAGGAAGAGAGACAGCAGGAAGTGAGGGGGATCATGGCGGCGGACAATATATAGTGTGCGGATGTGTTCAAGGAAAAGGAGAAGGTGGGGGAAGGGGACGAGGTCGTAGAGGATGCACTTGGGGGACGGAAGGCGTATGCGGAAGGCGAGGCGGAGCGCATGGCGTTCGAGGATTTGGAGGGCTTTATAGAACCGGGTAGGGGCGGAAATCCAAGCTACTCTGGCATAACAGAGGATGGGGTGGATCAAGGATTTGTAGGTGTGAAGGACGGTGGAAGGAATCGGACCCCATGTCTGGCTGGACAGGAGTTTCAGGAGGCGGAGGCGGAGGCGGACGCGGTTGTGAGGAGATGGGGAGGGGGCCTCCAGCTGAGGTGGCGGTCGAGTGTGAGGCCAAGGTATTTGAGGGATAGGAGTGAGGCGGTTAGGACGGCCATAAATAGTGAGGTAGATATCATGGAGGTGGAAGGAGCCACCCCAATCTTTTGTGGTTCCCTTTTTAGGCACTCCACGTCGACGTCTGCTCGTAGATACGTATCGTCGGTAGGTTTTCCGGCTTTACTTCCCGACGTGACAGCGACGACTCTCCGATGAAGTGCGGGCCTTGTGCTTTGCTATTACAGCGAGTCTTGTAAATATCGCTTTTATTTAGTAATTTTCCGGATAAAACTCTCCCCTTTTACGATTAAGAGAGCCTGCGGCGCCTTTCAGAGGGAGTGGGGACGTCAAAGAGTCACAAAACGTTTACTTCAGATAGCGTGTTAGTTAATGCCTACGCTTTCCGCTAGATGGTGATTACTGCTGAATAGCTTTGGTTCCGTAAAACCTTCATTGATTAGTACTAGGTAAATGAAATAAGTACAAAACTCTGGTATTTCACTTTCACTCTATATTCAAGGATTAAGATGATGATGGATGGTGGCCTATTTAAAAGGTTCCTAGCCTCGAGGAATCTAAATAGTCCGAAAATGCCGATATGCACGCGCTCTACGCCCAGATTCGCAACTAACGGCACACGACACATTCAAAAGTCCACACGTTAATATCTGAATACCGGTACCTCTGAATTCACACGTATCAGCAGATAATTTGAGTTTCTGTCGTCTATACGTCCGTAAAGTTCAAATCTAGCACTAAAGTCCTAAAATGCCCTTAATACAATGCCCTTAATACTCCGTTGCTACCAACAGTCAGAGATCGTACAGCACACGACTTTTAATCACCGTAATATTGTATCAGTTTATCGTGAATCTTAACACGGTAAAGTCCAATCTAAATACTGTCTCGCTGACTGACACTGGTTCCCCGCCCTTTAACGAAACAATCATTGAAAAAAGGCGGCAATAATGACGATCAGGCCTTTTTATATGTTTCTTGTCACTCGAGTTTAACGTCAGTGCCTTCTCCATGACGGAGCTTCCGTGGCTCTGCTGTACTTAGACGTTACACTACTTGCTGATATACTATAATTTTGATCTGCAATTACCGAAGTCTGATTCTACACTATTTTCCCCTCTAAAAATTCTATTCTTAATTTTAAAATATTCTTTCTATACTTTTATCAGTATAAACTGAACCGAGGTGTTACACAGCATTAACAAAAAACGGACGTGCGTACAGTAAGCCTCCTCAGTCTGTTGCCTATAACTTGAAGGTCTCCTCGTAATGCATGCCTTTGTGAAATACCATACTATCTTTGCAATAGTCATGGTGGATAGGAATGCGGTTGCAGAGGAAAGACTAGGGGGTTGGGGGGGGGGGGGGGAGCGGGAGATTATGGGCTTGGTACTAGGAATGCGAGAGGAGAATTGAGTTCTGTAAAAAAATTTAGCTAGTAAAGCGAATACTCTGTTCAAGAGGCACAAGAGGAGGAGATATGTTTGGAAACTGCCGGGAGAAATAGGGAAATTACAGTTAGATTACATAATGGCCAGGCAGAGATTCTGAAATCAGATACGATTGTAAGGCATACCCGGGAGCAGAGATGGACTCAGATCACAAGTTAGTAGTGATGAAGCTGGATACAATAGACATGAAGAATCACTACGCAAAGATGTGGGATACGGAAGTACTAAGGAATAAAGAGATACGCTTTAAGTTCTCTGAGGCTATAGCTACTGCGATTAGGAATAGCGCAGTGTGGAGTTCAGTTGAAGATGAATTAACACCTCTAAAATAGGCAGTCACAGAAGTTTGGGAAGAAAAACATAGATACAAAGAAGGGAACTGCGAAGAAATACTTAGGTTGATTGATGAGTGAAGGAAGTACAAAAATGTTCATTCAGAGTGAGGAATACAGAAATATATGTAACTTAGGAAGGAAATAAATGAAGTGCAAGTAAGCTAAGGAGAAATGGCTGCATGAAAATGTGAAGAAATCGAAGAAAACGTTATGGTCGGTAGGACTGACTCAGCATACAGAAAAGTCTAATCAACCTTCAATGAAATTAAAAGCAAGGATGGTAACATGTAGAGTGCATTGGGCATTCCATTGTTAATTGCAGATAGGAGAGCGGATTGGTGGTTAAAGGAGGCCTCTGAGAGGAGTAATTTGTCAGATGACATGATGTAAACGAAACATAACCATACAGTAAAGCATGAGCTTTACTGTATGGTTACATGATGATGGCATCCTCTTGGGTAAAATATTCCGGGGGTATAATAGTCCCCCATTCTGATCTCTGGGCGAGGACAACTCAAGAGGACGTCGCTATCACGAGAAAGAAAACTGGCGTTCTACGGATCGGAGCGTGGAATATCAGATCCCTTAATCGGGCAGGTAGGTTAGAAAGTTTAAAAAGGGAAATGGATAGGTTAAAGTTAGATATAGTGGGAATTAGTGAAGTTCGGTGGCAGGAGGAACAAGACTTTTGGTCAGGTGATTACAGGGTTATAAATACAAAATCAAATAGGGGTAATGCAGGAGTAGGTTTCATAATGAATAAAAAAATAGGAGTGCGGGTTAGCTACTACAAACAGCACAGTGAACGCATTATTGTGGCCAAGATAGACACAAAGCCCATGCCTACTACAGTAGTACAAGTTTATATGCCAACTAGCTCTGCAGATGATGAAGATATAGATGAAATGTATGATGAGATAAAAGAAATTATTCAATTAGTGAAGGGAGACGAAAATTTAATAGTCATGGGTGACTGGAATTCGTTAGTAGGAAAAGGGAGAGAAGGATACATAGTAGGTGAATATGGATTGAGGGGAAGAAATGAAAGAGGAATCCGCCTTGTAGAATTTTGCACAGAGCATAACCTAATCATAGCTAACACTTGGTTCAAGAATCATAAAAGAAGGTTGTATACCTGGAAGAATCCTGGAGATACTAAAAGGTATAAGGTAGATTATATAATGGTAAGATAGAGATTTAGGAACCAGGTTTTAAATTGTAAGACATTTCCAGGGGCAGATGTGGATTCTGACCACGATCTATTGGTTATGAACTGCAGATTGAAACTGAAGAAACTGCAAAAAGGTGGGAATTTAAGGAGATGGGACCTGGATAAACTGAAAGAACCAGAGGTTGTAGAGAGTTTCAGGGAGAGCATAAGGGAACAATTGACAGGAATGGGGGAAAGAAATACAGTAGAAGAAGAATGGGCAGCTCTGAGGGATGAAGTAGTGAAGGCAGCAGACGATCAAGTAGGTAAAAAGACGCGGGCTAATAGAAATCCTTGGGTAACAGAAGAAATACTGAATTTAATTGATGAAAGGAGAAAATATAAAAATGCAGTAAATGAGGCAGGCAAGAAGGAATACAAACGTCTCAAAAATGATATCGACAGGAAGTGCAAAATGGCTAAGCAGGGATGGCTACAGGACAAATGTAAGGATGTAGAGGCTTGTTTCACTAGGGGTAAGATAGATACTGCCTACAGGAAAATTAAAGAGACCTTTGGAGAGAAGAGGACCACTTGTATGAATATCAAGAGCTCAGATGGCAACCCAGTTCTAAGCAAAGAAGGGAAGGCAGAAAGGTGGAAGGAGTATATAGAGGGTTTATACAAGGGCGATGTACTTGAGGACAATATTATGGAAATGGAAGAGGAAGTAGATGAAGACGAAATGGGAGATAAGATACTGCGTGAAGAGTTTGACAGAGCACTGAAAGACCTGAGTCGAAACAAGGCCCCGGGAGTAGACAACATTCCATTAGAACTACTGATGGCCTTGGGAGAGCCATTCATGACAAAACTCTACCATCTGGTGAGCAAGATGTATGAGACAGGCGAAATACCCTCAGACTTCAAGAAGAATATAATAATTCCAATCCCAAAGAAAGCAGATGTTGATAGATGTGAAAATCACCGAACTATCAGTTTAATAAGTCACAGCTGCAAAATACTAACGCGAATTCTTTACAGACGAATGGAAAAACTGGTAGAAGCGGACCTCGGGGAAGATCAGTTTGGATTCCGTAGAAATGTTGGAACACGTGAGGCAATACTAACCTTACGACTTATCTTAGAAGAAAGATTAAGGAAAGGCAAACCTACGTTTCTAGCATTTGTATACTTAGAGAAAGCTTTTGACAATGTTAACTGGAATACTCTCTTTCAAATTCTGAAGGTGGCAGAGGTAAAATAAAGGGAGCGAAAGGCTATTTACAATTTGTACAGAAACCAGATGGCAGTTATAAGAGTCGAGGGGCATGAAAGGGAAGCAGTGGTTGGAAAAGGAATGAGACAGGGTTGTAGCCTCTCCCCGATGTTATTCAATCTGTATATTGAGCAAGCAGTATAGGAAACAAAAGAAAAATTCGGAGTAGGTATTAAAATTCATGGAGAGGAAGTAAAAACTTTGAGGTTCGCCGATGTCATTGTAATTCTGTCAGAGACAGCAAAGGACTTAGAAGAGCAGTTGAACGGAATGGACAGTGTCTTGAAAGGAGGATATAAGATGAACATCAACAAAAGCAAAACGAGGATAATGGAATGTAGTCAAATTAAATCGTGTGATGCTGAGGGAATTAGATTAGGAAATGAGACACTTAAAATTGTAAAGGAGTTTTGCTATTTAGGGAGCCAAATAACTGATGACGGTCGCAGTAGAGAGGATATAAAATGTAGACTGGCAATGGGAAGGAAAGCGTTTCTGAAGAAGAGAAATTTGTTAACATCGCGTATAGATTTAAGTGTCAGGATGTCGTTTCTGAAAATATTTATATGGAGTGTAGCCATGTATGGAAGTGAAACATGGACGATAACTAGTTTGGACAAGAAGAGAATAGAAGCTTTCGAAATGTGGTGCTACAGAAGAATGCTGAAGATAAGGTGGGTAGATCACGTAACTAATGAGGAGGTATTGAATAGAATTGGGGAGAAGAGAAGTTTGTGGCACAACTTGACTAGAAGAAGGGATCGGTTGGTAGGACATGTTTTGAGGCCTCAAGGGATCACAAATTTAGCATTGGAAGGCAGCGTGGAGGGTAAAAATCGTAGAGGGAGACCAAGAGATGAATACACTAAGCAGATTCAGAAGGATGTAGGTTGCAGTAGGTACTGGGAGATGAAGAAGCTTGCACAGGACAGACCACAACAACAACAAGTCGATGTAGACAACACAGGGGATCCAGTATTACAATCAGAATTTAAAAGAGGTTTTGCAGACTTAAAATTGAATAAGGCAGTAGGGATTGTTAATATTCCATCATAACTTCTAAAATCATTCCGAGGAGTGGCAATATACGGTCAGACTTTTGGAAAAACAGTAGCATATAAAGAGCCGACAAGTGCGTGAATTAGCCAGCAACTTGTTCAACAGATCATACATTCAAGTTGGTAAGTAGAAAGGAAAACTGAGGATGAGTTAGGTGACGATGAGTTTCGCTTTAGGAAAGGTAAAGCCACCAGATAGGCAATTCCGACATGACTGTTAATATTGGAAGCAGGACACGTTCATAGGATTTGTCGACCTGGAAACAGCGTTCGCCACTGCGAAAAGGTGTAACATTTTAGAATTTCTGAGAAAAATTCGGGTAAGTTATATGGAAAGACGGATAATATACAATGTGTACAAGAAACAAGAAGGAACAGTAAGAGAGAAAAAGTAAAAATGAAGTGCTCGGTTTGAAAATGGTGTAAACATGGCTCTAGTCTTTCAAGGCTACTGTTCTGTCTATATACTGAACAAACAATGACGGATATGAAAAGGAGGTTGAAGGGTGCAATTAAAATTCAAGGTGAAAGGTTATCTATGATAACATTTGCTGATTACATTGCTATCCTCAGTGGAAAAGAAGAAGAAGTACAGGATCTGCTGGATGGAATGAACATTCTGGGAAGGGCAGAATAAAGACTGAAAGTAAATCGAAGAAATACGAAAGTAATGAGCAGTAACATTTGCATTTGAATCGGACTACCTGAACTCTTGTGCACGAAGGTGTGCAGCTTACTGCTGAGTCCATTTTCGATACGCTACCGCTCGCGTTTCCTCATGGGTCACTCCTTCTATTCTGTCGAGGAGTTCCTTGAATAATTAAGCTGATTCTTGTTTTATTGTTGATTGCATAGCTTAAACTTATGGATTGACATTTTTCGAGTTCATAAACATTTTATTTTTTTCTGTTATTTCTTTAATATTGTAATCTCATGTACTGACACGTTCCATGACCTAGGAGATTTGCTCCTTAATTTGGTCCTACGGAACTTGAAGCGTAAATAAAATAAAAAAAAACAGAAATCTGAAAAGCGTAAAATTTAACATCAGAGCTGGCGATGATGAAGAAGATGAAAATTAGGGAATTCTCCTACCTAGGCAATAAAATAACCCATGATGGGAGGAAGAAGGGTGACATAAGAATCAGACCATTCCTGGCCAAGATACGTCTGCTAGTATCAAACATAAGTCTTACTCTGACGAAGAAACTTTTGAGAATGTGTGTTTGGGATACAGCATTGTATGATAGTGAGCCAGGGCCTGTGACAAAACAGAAACAAAAAAGAGTCGAAGCATTTGAGATTGGATGCTAAAGAAGAATGTTGAAAGTTAGTTGGACTGATTAAGTAAGGAATGAGGAGGTTCTGCGAATTGGTGAGGGAAGATATATGTGAAAAACACTGACAAGAAGGAGGTAAAGGATAGTAGGACATCTATTAAGTCATCAGGGAATTACTTCCATGGTACCAGAGGGAGCTGTAGAGGTTAAAAACTGTAGGGAAGGGAGAGATTGGAATACATCCAGAAAATAATTGAGGACGTAAGTTGCAAGTGCTACTGTGAGATGAAGAAATTGGCACAGGACAGGAACTCTGTGTGCGCTGCATCAAATCAGTCAGAAGAGAGAAGACTGATGATTACAAAAAGAAAAAAAAAATTATTCATCACATTGAACAGAAATATAATTCACTTTGAGTGGTCCATCTATTCCTGATCTTAAAAAATCATTTAAAATTGTAGAGAATCGCTGATTTTTCTCCACTTCAAAATTTTCTTGTGGTTGCTATATGGTACTGTGTCTATGCCCGTTGCCTGTACTTTCTAAACTGGTCTTCAAGAAGGTCTTTTAGAATTTTCCAGGCAAAATGTATTTTAAAGAAAGTTCTCCTGCAAAGTAATTTGTGATGTGAAGAAAGGAATGTCTAGACAACTTCAGAGCAGATAATGTTTCTAGTGTAAAGTTTCCTACACCTTTTTCCAAGTCTTTTGTTTCATTTACACAGGTCAAAAAATTGTTTAAGAAGACGAATTGCTGAGCCTGCCGCTGTGGCCGAGCGGTTCTAGGCGCTTCAGTATGGAACCGCGCTACAGTTATGGTCGCAGGTTCGAATCCTGCCTCGAGCATGGATGTGTGTGATGTCCTTAGGTTAGTTAGGTTTAAGTAGTTCTAAGTCTAGGGGACTGATGACCTCAGATGTTAATTCCCATAGTGTCTAGAGCAATTTGAACCAAGATGAATTGCTTGTCTACGTTATAATTAGTCAAGGGTCCTGCATTCGATCCCTCCTCAATAAGCCGTTGTAAGGCGTCTTCACATTTAAAATTTACCACCACAAAGATACATTATTCTGATGAACACTCCTGTACCTGCATACGTGTTCGATATATTTGAATGATGGACCCATGTCTTTACTGGTTCCACAATGCCATAATTGAAAATATGGACTACCAATTTTACATTTTCCTTTTCTAAAGAAGCAGGACTTTGGCGTCGACAGTTACGATGCCACAACGTAGGTGCACGCTCTCTTGAGTTGACACTACGAGAGGAGACTAACTATGCAGATCACAGCGCCCTCTGGCCGACGCTGTGGAACTCAGCGAGTGCCGTCTTGATTTCTGCCAATTTCATCGAAAGGAGACGGCCCGGAAATATCGCTTCTACTATCGAGTGGGATAGCTTTCTATTGAGACCTGGTATGAGTTACGTTCATTTAAAGTTTGGACAGCAACGAGTATTTGTTAGCCTTGAGACTATACAGAACAGTCATCCTAACTTCACAGGATTAGACACTGACTACGGCTGCAAACCTACGTGCTCATCCTAGCCAGAGTTATGTATGCATTTAATATTTACTTGTGTTTTTTACTCTTTTAAAATTGTTAAAGTTACATGCAGTACCGAAGTGCTTCACCTCTCCTTCTCCTACTCGCTTCCTTCACTCCCGGCCTATAATACAGAAGCAGTTCACAGTAGCAGACCCACGCGCCGCCTGTCCAGGCGGGATACAAAGAGGACAAAGTGCTTTTATTGTCAACCTGTAACCATATTTCAATAATATATCAGATTCTAAATTGTGCAGTTTTCTTACTTCAGAAAACGAAGCTTCCGACAGTAAGTTTGAGCTGCCAACAAATGGAGGAAATATAAAAGTACATAAATCCCCCAAGATTGGCGAACTTTTACAGAAGCTCTAAATTTAATGTGACTTACAAGCGAGATGCTTATAATAGTTCCCACAACGAAACTTTGTCTACAAACCTGCTGAAAATCCAAAGAGATTCTGGTCGTAAGTAAACTATTTAGCGGCAAGACACAACTAATGGTTTCTCTGAGCGATAGCAATGGAAGTACTATCGATAACAGTACTGCTAAAGCACATTTAATAAAAACAGCCTTCCGAAATTCCTTCACCAAAGAAAACGAATTAATATTCCAGAATTCGGATCAAGAACAGCTGCCAATATGAGTAACTAAGAAACAGATATCCTTGGAGTAGTGAAGAAACTTAAATAAATAAAAGCCAGTCATCCGGTACAGATTGTGTACTAGTTAGGTTCCTTTCAGAGTAGGCTGATGCAATAGCTCTTTATATAAGTTACAAAGCGCTCTAGCGTCATACATCTCGCGCTTTCCAAATATTCTTTACATGTTGTGTTGTTGTGGTCTTCAGTCCTGAGACTGGTTTGATGCAGCTCTCCATGCTACTCTATCCTGTGCAAGCTTTTTCATCTCCCAGTACCTACTGCAACCTACATCCTTCTGAATCTGCTTAGTGTATTCATCTCTTGGTCTCCCTCTACGATTTTTACCCTCCATGCTGCCCTCCAATACTTAATTGGTGATCCCTTGATGCCTCAGAACATGTCCTACCAACCGATCCCTTCTTCTGGTCAAGTTGTGCCACAAACTTCTCTTCTCCCCAATCCTATTCAATACTTCCTCATTAGTTATGTGATCTACCCATCTAATCTTCAGCATTCTTCTGTAGCACCACATTTCGAAAGCTTCTATTCTCTTCTTGTCCAAACTATTTCACAGCTGTATTACAACAAACTTTAAATGCAAAAAAAATTTATAAATTCGATAACTCATTGAATAATACTGTTATAATAGTATGAGCAAATAGCTGTTCAAATTGCCTTTTATCACGACAGTTAATCACAGTTTAAATGCAGGTTCCCCTCAATGGATGCTAAGTGTAGCGCTTCCATGTTAACAAATTGTTGTATTAAATATGAGAAAATGTTCCTATTACGCGAACATACAAGTGCACAAGTTGTTTACAGGAGGCTGCATATGGAGAATGAACCGCAAATATAAATTCTAGCGAATTGCACTTGAGTCTTACCTAGATGATCAAGTCGAGCCTTGCTAAGTCTGAAGCTGTCTCGATGTCTCCATCGAATTTCTTCTCTATTGCCGGCCTGAGTGCCGAGCGGTTCTAGTAGCTTCTGTCTGGAACCGCGCGACCGCTACGGTCGCAGGTTCGAATCCTGCCTCGGGCAAGGATGTGTGTGATGTCCTTAGGTTAGTTAGGTTTAAGTAGTTCTAAGTTCTAGGGGACTGATGGCCTCAGATGATAAGTCCCATTGTGCTCAGAGCCATTTGAACCATCTTCTCTGTAAGCTGCGACTTCTAATATGCGATTTTAAACACTGAAGTCTGGAGTAGCTTTTGGGAATGCCACGAATACCACGATGACACAATAATGTCTCAATATATGAGATCCACTTCATTTATTAATCCATTCCAAAATGAGGAAAAAATTCTTTATCACAGGCTGTCCTATATTAGAGAGTCTAAATTCGTTAATGACAATAACGATTGCGGAATCTGATTTTAACATTCCGATCCACACAATATTCACCAAATACGACACAGTATTTGTTTCCATGCTTCTTCAGTTCAGATTACCCTCTTATTAGTCAAAACTAAATTTTTAATGATTTTCTCAAGTAAAACGAAGTACTCGTGATTAACACGTGTTCGCATTATGGTCGGCATAGCTAGATGGCGTTGAGTGTGTTACTGCTTCCTGTCTGCTAGTGCAGGTTGCACTTTTCGGCAGTTTCCACCACGTTCGTAACTCTTTATTTAACTTCTGTTGGTCGGATTTAATAACTGAAATTGTAATTATATGGACATTACAATGGGCAAAGACTTCAGTATAGCCAGACTCTTCCGTGATCAACCATTAAATATTAATAACGGACGTTATCATCTTGGCGCCAAATCTGATACGGTATTTCCTACGCTGTCATGGCTTAAGGACAACTCTTAGGCTTCTCCCATCGTTTCGTTTTCCCACACTCCCGTTCCATAAGGCATCACCATTACTCATGTAACGAGTAACCTGTCTTTTCTACAGGCCTGCATCGCTACAACAGCGTATGCGCCTCCACACGATACGACAGATCATAGAATAAACGCCACAAGATGATAAGAAACGTCTTTCGACCTGTCTCAGAAAATGAAGTTTTTAGGAGAAAAACAGAAATCTACACGTTGTGTAATGAACGAGGTGGGGCATCCACAATAAGAAACAGAAGAATTGAATGGCTGAGACATGTACCGTGAAGAGAAGAATGGATGGTGCAGGTAGTGCTATTAGGGAAGCCGTAAGGTACGAGACACACAACTGTGGTGGGTAGATAGATCGAGAATTCCCTGTAGACCCTGGGAGCCCATGAGAACATGACCGGCGACTGAGTAAGTAAGTGAATAGTGTAATACTGAATCACACGTATATCGCGATGGTCTACTGCAAAGATATGCTCAAGTTATACATAGCACTCGATCGTATAACTATTTGTTGCTTGTTTCAGGAACAGGCTGCTGTGAGAATGTGCACCAGTAAAAACTATAGCTTCTTTTCACCAAAATAACATTTGAAGCTGACCTTCAAGCTTTTACTCATTCAAACTTTTGGGAAACTGATATTCAAGAGTGTTGTATTAGATGAAGCGTCGTGGTGATGTTATTTGCTTTTTGTAACTTTCTGTGTAGTTTAGAAAACTTTGAGATTTTGATTCACCTCCTACGCAGAAACACAAAACGTAACCTTCGCAAATTTTAGCTGTTAATTTGAAAGAAGTTTTCGTGTTGATCACTTTCTGCAGATTCATTGCGTGCATGTAGACTGCAAGAAAATGATTGATGACGCTTATGTGGGTTTCAATGTAACAGATCAAAATTATACGTCATCCGGATTAAAGGAAGAAAACGTATATATTGTAATTAAATAAAACATAGAAATGCCAGGAAACGTTTTTTCATGTATGAAATGGTGTAACAAATGCCCTGCATAATGCGATGGTATAGTCAGCTAAATGCAAGAGGTTGGCTGCTACGTGCGTCGAGAGTATTTTGTTCTTGGAAACATCACTCCAGGGAGGATTAATGCGATATTACACACTTCAGTTAGGTATGTGTTTATGACGCCACTTTATTGATGGGGCTTTCATTATTCTTTGAATGTCTGCAGGAAAAGAATGTATCATCGCCTTCCTTGGAGATTACGTGACAAGTAGGCCGCTGTGATGTCGAGAAACCGATAAGATAAATGCAATAATACAGTGCAAAGAAAACTGGAGACACTGGACTTTCAGAGCGACAAATATCTGCGAGTCTGTCCAAGCTGATTGTAAATCACTCCCTACAAAGCATTCACCGTGGAATCCTGTTCCCTGAATTCCGTTTAAGGCCGTTAAAAGTGGACACTGAAGTCCCTGACTTCTTATCATCGTTGACAAATAAAACGACTCCGCCTCCGAAGTCGTAAAGGCTTGCAAAGACGTTGGACATTCGCATTGATCTGAAAGTGAAAGGTTCGTTGCCAGTAAGCTGAGGAAAGGTATTGCTGCATAGCTCCTGATTACCAGATTTATGCCCGAAATCCAAATTCTGTTCATGGACTACGATCATCGTTGATTATAATGAATGCCTCATTCGCAAACGGTAATCTTGGTTCAGGACTTTGAATAACAAACCACACTTCAGACGCATCTCAGAACAGACAAAGTTATACGTATGAACCACCTATCAAAGGTGCCAATGTGTAAAAAGAAGACAGCCTTCCAAATAAAACAACAGAAATACCCCCATCATTTACCAGACAACAATGGACGACCACTCTTTCTACTTTGCTCGTATCATCGGAGCAGATATGAGACTGTTCGCATTACAAAGAAATGTTTGTCGTGGTCTCTCAGTGCATTACTCTTTATAACTCTTAGACTATGACATTAAAATACGAGAATTTGTACCGAAACCTATTAATTCATAAGACGGTTAAGGAAATTTAATACAGTTTTGTTCTTAAACTTTGCCAGAAGGAATTATCTGAAACATCTATGAACTTATTTATGTCCAACTATTAATGAGCTTCTTTGATAAGGATAAAACGGATATTATATGAAACATTTATACTATGGCTTTCCATCCATACGGGCAACAGGCATGTCGCCGTGGGCACGGTTCCCATCAGCTCACCGATGTTCAGCACCGCAGGACATGGTTGCAACTTGGATAAATGATCATCCGAACCACCACGTGCGGTTGGGCCACCGAGGTGCACACACCCTCGTGATGCCAGTTTTTGAGCAGCTACTTGACCGAATAATAGTGGTCAAGAAAACTGGCTACGGCCGGTAGAACGGAGTGCTGACTCCACGCAGCTCCGTACGGCATCCGATGAGACCAGTCAGTCGAGGATGACACTGGTGTCGATCAGTACCGTAGGGCCTTCCAAAGTCCGTTTGAAGGGAGAGTTTTTGGTGATACAGCATAAGAGCAGAGGCACGCAGAAGTGCTCCACAGCAAATATTTCCTTAATAATGTGAACAGGTTCGTAGTTCACTTTTTTTTGGCCTCTCCTCGTATATATAATGTTCTTGTGAAACTAGACTGTCACATACGTTCGAGGACGTAGGGAAAGAGCCAGAGGGTCATTACCTTGCAAGATCAGGTTCCTCTGCCGTAAAAACATGATCTGCATCTGAGGAAGGATCTCCTGTAAGTACAGCAAGTCTGAACGTGCGGCTAGCTGACTGGAAACGTAAGACTCAATGAAGGGCCTGAGTCTTCATGAAAGGCCAACTTAGAATAAAATACAATATGCTCTTCAGAGTTAGCATGACTCCCGAATATGCGACTTATGCTAAATATTATATCACCCTTACGAATCCGTAATTTGGTTGTCTTGCACGGAGACCACGGAACTCTTACGACGCTTGTGTCCGCATCCTGGTGCTCACTGTTACTTATCGATGATTTGTCCTGGCAACTGCAATACAAATACTCGTTTTTCCTCATCTCCTGTCATTCTGTGTTGTGACTCCCTTTGAAGGTTCAGAAACGCGTTCTTGGTTCCTTTGCTCGTATGTTTTTCTGACGGTTCCTCTGGTAGTCACTGCCCAGGTACTTCAGTAGTATTCCTTAATTTTAATTTCATTTCCTCGTCTGTGACGTACGATGTTAGACGGCAAAGATAAATATTCCACTCTTCATCTAAAGAACTGCTAAACATAATACACATATGGTGACATCAAAGTACAAAATGAATGAATATCTAAAACATTTTTAAAGTAGTATAAGATTTTATATACTCTGATGATCTTTAAAACAAAACAGAGTGTAATGCCACCACTAATATTCGTCCGGAAGGAATAAAATAGCAGCGCTGCCACAGCTGTCGCAGAAGAACCGTGGAAAGAACCATGGAAGTCAACGAGCGCAGAACAAACCAAAGCACATTTACATCAGATGCACCAACACCCCTAGGCTGTTTACGCTTTGTGAGCCGGTCGCCTGCGCCCGCAGTACTGACAACACAGCGGAAAGGCATAGAGACCACGCGACAAGTGGCCAGTTGCTACACCTTCTCGCTGCAGTTTAGTTTTTGTGTACACGTTCAGAAACTATACGTAAGCACGGGAAGTAGGCGTTGACCTTTTATAAGTACCCATTTGAGTCAAAAGTCTCTCAGGGTGGTAGCACCACCTGCAGGAGCAGGAGTACGCCAGGTGACGGGGTTATACGGTTCTACAAACTACCACGAGACCTGGGCTCCATCACCGACGAGCCTACTGCTGGTTCCAAGTCCACTCCTTTGCACTTCAGCAGCAGCATCAACGTTCTTCTGCCCTGTAGGGCAGACATCGTGACCAGGGCAGTGCGGCCATTCCACAGCGTGAACATCAGCAGCCCGGCCCTGAGTTACAAGGTTGCACCAAGACGGCGCACTTGATGCAGCAGATGTCTCTCTTCACCGTTCCGGCACAGTGGCGAGTACCGCCAGGCTCGCTGTTGTCGGCACACACCAAGGGTACGACGCCACTAAAGGACGACATTAAAAGTGCTGCAGCCGGCTTTCTGATAACATGTGTGGCTCTGCAAGTTGCCTACCCATGCATGTCATGGATAATCACACTATTCCTAGTTCTGTGTGAGTTCCGGTTTAACTCCTGTCTGTTTGCTTGAATGACCTTGGTGTACTGTAACTGAAATCTATATCGAGTAGACAAGCGAGCTGTCATTTAACACGGACTTTTGCCCTGACTCAATGATGGTAGGGAAAAAGTAGCTCATGTAATTTCATATCTTGCTCACATCTACCATATGTTAAGATTGTCTGCACGTAATTGTGTGCATGTCTCTTATAAACTCCTTCAGAGTGAATTGAAGCATCGTCATTATCTTTTCAAAGGAAACAGTATTAAGGAAGTGCGAAATTATGAGGTGTATTGAAATCTTTCTGAAGAAATTCTCAGTTATGTTGACAATTTATGTTGGTGATTAATACATCAAATCAAAATACACGATCTGACAAATAAAAGTAGAGTCCCCAATAAACACATCTGAATTAAAAATTTTCAAGAAAGTATACCAGCTAAATGAACAGAAGGATAAGATCACAAAAAGTTAGAAATGGAGGGTAATTTTGCATTAATCATGTAACAAAACGTCACGTCACTCAGTAAAATAGGAGAAACCGTTCATTTCACCAACGCTGGAACTACATAGATGAGCCAGAGAGGTCACTGAGACAAAGTCAGAGACTTACCACCGAATTTGAAAAAAAAAAAGTATAGCAGTCAAACTGGTTGAGTATTATTGTTGAGTATGGGGTTTACTTGACACAGAATACGATGTTTATTGCTAGTGGGATAGTCTGCTCTTACAACATTATTACTTCATCTACATGTTGTTCACTACTCGTAAAATGTCTGAAGTTGAAAAATAGAAAATGATTTAAATCAAGTTGGAGTTTCTAAGAATTCAATGGATAAACCATTCTTCAGCAGAACACGACAAGCTGTTAATCAAATAGAGCCCTTTGCTGATGGCGCTTGGTCGCCCTTAATATGAACAAAGACAATGGAAATGAGCGTTTTGCGTCATTTCATAGAGATGGGGCCCCTCCACGCCTGCACCAACGTGGTGACCAAACCAAAAGTTCTACTGTAACCTCCGTAAACATGTTATCTAGTAAGTGGATCACAGGATGCTGGGCTGTGATGTTATCCGTGCGTCTGGGTAAGACTACGCATTAACACGGTCCATCAGGTGATAGATAGTGGACAAAACGCGAGTGAGGGTAGCGATTAGAAGAGCAGAGGGAAAAAAGTGCCATGGCTCATGCCGTGGGAAATAAACCTCTGCGACAGTGGGATGGGTAGTAAGAGCAGTAGTGGCTTACTAGCTGCGATAGCTCATGCAAGTTGGATTTGTCAGTATGGGTATCATGCATCATTACCGTGGCAAGCGATGGCGATGTATCCCAGTTGCTGCAGCCGCTACATTCCTGGAACAATCAAGATCGTTATACAGTAGTGGGAGATCGGCCATAGATTATCTCACTGTGTGGGGGATGTGTGGAGCTTGCCTGCATGCAGTGTACAGTACGGCTTCCCTGCGTGATGCCAGTTATTCGGCAGTGTATTCCAGTTGGATATCCAGTAATGGCGTCTGATTAACAGGGGCTCACCTGTATCGTTATGTTTGCGTATGCATGGCCATAGATGTTAGGTCCTTACAAGTATGTCTTTTGGTCTTTTATGTTTCCATCTATGGTTGTAGTCGTAGTTCCCCAGATTCAGAATAAACGGGTTCTGCGAATGTCTGGAGTTTCTGTATAGTCTTGTGGTGAGTTTGTGGATTACCTCCGTGAGAATCTCAAATCGGTATTCCCGTTGAAGGTCCGCGATGCGTGTGTATCCTGGAGCATTGCTTATGATTTTGAGTACTTTGTTTTGTATGAGCTGCAGACGGCGCAGGCGTGTAGGCGCAGCGTATCCCCAGACAGGAGCTGCGTACGTCATCAGGGGTCGAATAAGTGTCATGTACATGGACCTCGACACTTTTCTGTTCAGTGTGCTACGCCTGTTGAGCATAGGGTAGAGCTGTTTGAGCCTCGCACTAGCTCGGTTGGTCATGTGTTGTATGTGGTCCCCCCAGAGTAATTTCCGGTCCAGCCAGGCACCGAGGTATTTGACTTTCTCACGGAAACGTATTGGGCGTGCATGTAGAGTTATTGGTCTGCAGTATCGGTGTTTGCACAGTTGCTTCGGTCTTCTAGTGAACAGAACGGCTTCGCACTTGTCGACGTTTACTCTAACATGCCATTTCTCCAACCAAGGCTCAGCCACTCTGAGTGCAGTCTGTATGCGTGACGTAATGTTTGATGGTTTCCAATCTTGCGCGAGGATGGCTGTGTCATCCGTGTAGATTGCCATTGTTGTGTTGTATGTGGTTGGGAGATCGTTTATGTAGAGGTTAAACAGTAGGGGCCCTAGGATGCTTCCCTGGGGTACTCCCGCGTGTATACCATGTCGTGTTGATTGTTTTCCCTGCACGTCAGTGTTGGAACTCCTGTCTGTGAGGTATGAGTGTATTAGACGCACCAGCCCGTCGCGGAATCCCGCGTCGCTGAGTTTGCGAATGAGGCCGTTGTGCCATATACGCTCGAAAGCCTTTTCGATGTCCAGGTACACCGCCCCTGTAGCTTTGTTTATGTTGAAGCCATATGTTATATGTTCAACGACCCGTAAGAGTTGTTGTGTTGTGGAGTGGTGATTCCTGAAGCCGAATGGCTCCGGTCTCAGGATGTCATTTGCTATGCAGTGCCTAGTGATGCGTTTGAGAATCACCCTGTCAACAATCTTACTGAGCGAGCTCAGAAGGCTGATGGGTCGGTAATTTTGTGGGAGGCTGTGGTCTTTCTCCGGCTTCCTGAACATCAGGACCTTGGCCGTCTTCGAAAAGGCGGGGAAGTGTTGGTGTTTTAGTACGGCATTCGTTATGTGTGTTAGGTACTCAGTTTCTTTATCCGTGAACTCCAGGAAGACACGGTTTTGAATGCCATCATGACCAGGAGCTTTCCTAGCAGTGGAATGCATTATAACCCAGGAGACTTCGGCTGTGCTAGCATGCCGAATGTCGTCGCGCGATGGTTCGGCTAGAATGCGTGTAACCTCTTGGTCAGTAGCAAGTGTGAACACTGGATCTGATGGTACCAGGTTCGGTGTGAATGACGCTGCGAGTGTGCGGGCCATTAGTTCTGCTTTCTCTTCCGATGAGTACGCAGGTCCGTCAGGCCCTTGAAGCGTTGGGGTGTATATTGTCTCCCTGGCAAAGTGTCGGGCTAGTTGCCACACGCCATATCGTGCGGTGTCCAGCCCTTCGAGTTTTTGGTCCCACTGTTGTGTTCTATGTGTTTGTATTTTATCGTGTATGATGCCCTGTAGCCTGTTAATGTGCCGTTTGAAGTACTGACGCCTGGTTCGCTGTCATTGTCTTCTGAGGCGATTCCTCATTGAGATTAGGCCCAGGATTTCCTGGGGCAGGGCCGCACTGTGTTGTTGTGAGGTGCGATCAGGTATGGTGCCTGCCATTGCGTCCTGGACGGCGTTAGTGAGGGTTTCTGCTGCCTCGTCGATTTGTGCTGTTTCATTAATTTCGTGTATGGGTGGGATGTGGCTATCGAGCGTTTCCTTGAACAATGTCCAATTCGCACGCCTGTAGTCCAACATCTTGCGTTGTTCCATGTGATGCAGTGTTTCCTCAATGTATAGTATTACGGGTTGGTGGTTTGAGGGCAGATCGTTTTCAACGGCAACGTTGAGTGTCGATGTAATGCCCTTGATGAGGGCCATGTCTATCACGTCTGGCCTGTGTCCCCTCTGATAGGGAATGTGCGTTGGTTCAGTCGGCGCTAGTATAATGTAGTTTCGGCGTAGTGAATGTTCGTGCAGTTTTTTGCCGTTGGGATTTCGTATGCGTGAATTCCATTCTGGGTGTTTTGCGTTCAGATCTCCAGCGACTATTACTCGCGGTGAAATGTTGAGTAGTGTGCTGATATCGCGTGTTGAAATGCCTACAGGGCTGTTGTATACCGATATCAGTGTGGTGTAGGCTCCATTGAACTTGACTCTGACTGCCGTAGCCTCGATTTTTTCCAGTTCAGGGAGCTCTATGTTTGTGTACTCAATGTCTTTGTGTATGACGATTGGAGTTCCACCTGCCACGGCGTCGCCAGGGCGGTCGGTACGATAGACGCAATAGCCAGGAAAGTTTTAATTGTTTGTGCGGTTTAAGCTTACTCTCGCTCAGTAGCACGACAAGGGTTCCCTTGCGCTCCATGAACGCGGCAAATTCTGCCCTTTTGTTCTGGATCGAGTCTGCATTAGAGAACAGGATCTGTGATAGTGTGTGCGGGTTTGCGTTATGGGCCGGGTGTGGTATATTATTCATGTAAGAGTGTGAAAGAGTGTTTTGATGGCAGTGTGTATGACAGCCCAGTATTGCCCGGGTTCGGCGCTCATGAACTGGGTGATGAGTGTAGCGACGGCCGTCAGTACCTTGGTAAGGATTTGAACGGTCGTGTGTAGAGGGAATAGTGTTTCCAGTATTCCCCCAGGTGATGTGTTGGTGTTGGGTGTGGCAGCCTGAGGTGCTTTTGTGGAGTTAGCGGCAGCTTGTGCGGGTATTGGTGTGTTGTTAGGAGTGGCATTTGTGCTTATGTTTTGTGACAGAGGTTGTGCCGCCTGTGTTACTTCTGTGGTGAAGGGGATGGTAGTGTGAGTTACAGTCTCGGTATCTTGTTGGCTGTTTTCCTGTGTGTTATTGATCTGTTGCTGCTGGGTGGCCTGTTGTGGTCATTTTGTGTTCCCCGCCCTGTGTTTACGTGTATGTCTATTCCTCCTCTGGGCTTGGAGTTCTGGAGGTTCTTGTGTGGATGTGTTTTCCTGTATAGCGTGCGTTTCTTCGCAGCACGTGATTTCCGGGAGTGGGGTCGTGTTGTTTGGGGGCATAGGTGTTGGTACCGATGCTTGTTGGTTTCCAGGTGTTGTCTGTGGCTGTTGTGTAGCTGTTGCAGCGGTTCTTTCGCGTGTGTGTGTAGGGCGCTGAGGTTCCGCGGCCTGTGCCGTTCGGCCAGGGCGTGCAACCGTGGCAAACGTTACGCCGTTCCTTACTGGGTTCGGCGCTGGCCTTGGGCGTGGTATGTCGTACTGTACCCTGATCTTGTCTTGTTTACGCTTCAGCGCCTGTTTGTATGCACTGCACTGTCTGAAGTTTGCCGCATGGGGCCCACCGCAGTTGGCACAGCGTCGCTGGTTTGGCTGTGTTTGTGTGCAAGTGTTGGATCTGTGATCGCCAGCGCATCCGCGGCAGCGAGTTGCCAGGCCGCAGCGGAGGGCCGAGTGGCCGAACCGCTGGCAGTTGTTACATTGTTGTGGGACGTTGTGTGGTTCGTAAAGTTCTACACGTACGTCCATCCGCAGAAAGCTCTTTATCTGCAGAATTGCGCGGGAATCAGCCGTGTCGGCTAACTCAACCATGTAGTGTGGTAGCGGTGCGTGTGTAAGGAACCCTGTCATCCGGGAGGCCCTTTTACAGTCGAATCCTAGGTAACAGAGCGCCGCCTGTACTGTCTCGTTGGGGGTACTGGGATCCACTCCCTTAATCACGTACTGCTGGGTTCTCTCGTCCAGCGTTCTGTACGTGTAGTGTTCGATCTTCCGATCTCTGAGGAAGGTCAGAAGATCTTTAAATTCGTTGTCTGTGACAACGTACAGTGAGGCCCTATCCCCCGAGTACTTTGCGTGTAGTGTACTGTTTATGTGCCTTTCCGCGAATGCAGTGTTAAGGGCACTAAGGTTCCCACAGTTTTATATAACGACTGGGGGAAAACCAGTCTTGTGTTGTGCGGGCACCGCTGTGGCTTTGTGTGCTTTGTTGTTGTTCGCCACAGCTGTGTTTGCGTTTGGTTTCGTGTTAATGTTGTTGCTAGCCTGAGAAGAGCTAGTAGGTGTAGGCAACAGCGCCTTTCTGTTGCCTAGCGAGTTTGGTTGCTCGCTTGTTAGTGTTGGTGTTTTTCTGGGTCTGCGTTTTGGGCCCTCCACCTGCCAGGGATCTGTGTTGTGGTTTTCTGTGTCCACATCCGCCGCCGCTGCCTCGATCTCTTGAAGCTGCGGCGACAGTGGGACAATGGTACATGACTGTCCAGCGACAGGGGAGTGTAAGGTTATGTTAAGTGTTGCTGTTTTGGTGGGTGAAACGTCCGCCTCGAATAGTTCGGTGATTAGCCGGCACGACTCGAGCTGCTTTTGCGCTTTCGCGCCAAGCTGTCGAACGTCGCCAGCCGCTCCCTTGCCTTCGGTAGCGGGCGGGGCGCGAGTTTCGGCGGGTGCAGTCGATCCTCGCGCCACGTATGTTGCAGTCTTACTGCGGGTAACAGCAGGGGAAGTGCTAGCAGCGTCCGCCACCTCACACTTAGGATTATTTATTAGGTGGGAGGTCGGAAACGACAATTTTGCTTTTCTCGATAGGCGAGAGAAGTGTCTCTTGTTCCCTATTGAAGTGGGTGTTCCCTACGTTATGCTAACATGCGCTGTTGATGCAAGCGCGGCACCTAAAGGAGGTGGCGCCATTGGCCGGCAGGCTCCTTACGGGGCATGTCCGGCCGCCTTCGTGCAGGTCTTATTACATTCGACACCACACTGGGCGACCTGCACACCGGATTGGAAAGAAATGATGATGAAGCCAACACAACACCCAATCCCTGAGCGGAGAAAATCCTCGGCCCAGCCTGGAATCGAGCCTAGGACCCTTAGGACAGCAGTCCGTCACGCTGACCATTCACCTATCGGGGCAGACAACAAAGACAATGAAGGAGTTTGAGCATTACTCATGAAAATCATTTTAAAATATTATAAGTAATGAAAGAAGAAGGCCGGCCGAAGTGGCCGTGCGGTTAAAGGCGCTGCAGTCTGGAACCGCAAGACCGCTACGGTCGCAGGTTCGAATCCTGCCTCGGGCATGGATGTTTGTGATGTCCTTAGGTTAGTTAGGTTTAACTAGTTCTAAGTTCTAGGGGACTAATGACCTCAGCAGTTGAGTCCCATAATGCTCAGAGCCATTTGAACCATTTGAAAGAAGAAGCACTCCTGAGTATTTAACGAACTGGAGCTCTGTGGAGGGAGTTATTGGCGTTGGTACTACAGAGCTCAGTCGCACAAGAAGGTCTCTGCTTCCCTGACAGGTAGACTTAAACATACATACTCACAGGTTGACACTTTGCGGAGATTATCTGGATAAACGGAGATAATACGCTGGTTCACACATAAAATAAATATATATTTTTATGCAGCACATTTCCTTTACTAAAATGTAGAGACTGAGGAGGAGATTAGTGTTTAACGTCCCGTCGGCAACGAGGTCATTTGAGACGGAGCGCAAGCCCGGGTGAGGGAAGGATGCGGAAGGAAATCGGCCGTGCCCTTTCAAAGGAACCATCCCGGCATTTGCCTGAAGCGATTTAGGGAAATCACGGAAAACCTAAATCAGGATGGCCAGAGACGGGATTGAACCGTCGTCCTCCCGAATGCGAGTCCAGTGTGCTAACCACTGCGCCATCTCGCTCGGTGTAGAGACTGAAAAGAGGTCTGCAGTTTGTATTAATTAGGTGGTATCACATCACTTGAGAAGAAAGTCATCTTATACTGCCCCCTTTCACGACACATCCACTTGTGACGAAACTTTTGCGGGAGCCGCTTGCTTTCATGTATCACAAAAGGATAAGAATAAATATTTTAATGCACTCATGAGGGAACTTTAACTGCTAATACAGTTACTTAAAGTATGAGAGTGGAGGCCAAAAAGATAGAAAGACAAAAAGTCACAAAATAATATAGAAGCTAAAACTCATACAATAAATAAAACGAAGATACAATTGGAAAATAATTTCTTTCTTGGGATCATTGTTCATTAATGGAGATGACGTAAAATACAGACAAAATAAAAGCGTTTCCTTCATTAGGACAATCATTCATTAAAACAAATGGTGCTAATCAAAGCTACAACAAACTTAAAGAGAACTTTACATGTTTGGGAATCAATGTTAAAGTAACCAGCTGTAACTGAAATAGGCCATCGGTCAACTAATGATTTGTTAATAAAATTATAAACGTATGATAATTAAGATAAATATCAACAATACAAATAATCTTATTTATTGGGACCATTGTCTTCTCAAGCAAATGACACTAAACAGAGATGGCATTAAGGAATTTCACATAACATTACATTTTGCGTGCCCATGATAAGGTAATCAATTATAACTGGTATAGATGATCAGTCACATTATAAAACGTGTTTACACGTGAATAAAGAGTTTATTGACGTAACTCACTAGTTTAAAAGGAAAACAACACAGAAATGGACAAAAGTAAAAGTCAGAGCGACTATGCTGCTGAGTATTACAGGACGATCTTCATTCATTATCACTGTCTGGCAAAAACATATAAGTGACGTGTACTACTCTTAATTCCTGACACATGGGCTACACATTCACACAACAGAAAGCAAGAAATGTTTTGGCAGACCAATAAATGTGTATATATAAAATTAATATTGGAGTACACGGCCAAGAACGCAAATAAAGTAATGATATAATAGCATGTGATGGTGTTCGTTCATACTGCATAAGCGTACAGAAAAGATGTGTGAGTGTCATTCATAAAGAAAGTAAGACATGGACAAATGATATAGATAAACAAAGACATTACCTTTCACTTACTTCGGATTTTTCATCATTGTACAAGATTTAATCTCCTGATTCATGAGGGTAAAGAATATACACAGGCGTAGAACATTGGGGCAAAGGACATTCCTTTCAACAGTACTCTGAGAATAACAACTGTGATGAAATGAGGCTGTTGGTAGTCTCTCGAATCATCTGTACTCTCGCCAAGTCACTTTTTCAGCACTAATTCTCCTGTTTCGACTACAGTTTCTATCAATTCACCTCCCCACAGACAAATTGTTCTTTCAGTTTAGCAGTAACGACCGTCTCAGGTGTAACCAACAACGTACTTACGTAACGAACAATGTACTTATGGTAATAGGATACACAAAGTTGGAAATAACGTCACTGCAGTTGTGCTTCGTCTCCTAAGAATATACAAGGTACATGAATATTAACTAGCAATTTAGATTTTACAAGTGTCCTCTTACTTATCTGAGACGAGTATCATGATTTGTAGTGTGATGCATATTTCGTAATTTAAAAGTGTCTGCTCGCTTCGTTATTACTGTCAGAGACTTATTCACAGGGTTATACTTTAGTGCACACCATCCTAACTACTAGCGAAATAAAACTCAGTATTCCAGTACCAGGTCCTCAGTAAAATCGTTACCAAAGTTAAGAAATTCGGTGTTGAGCACGGCATGTGTCCTAGAATGTCCGTCATCCGCACAGACAGTGTATGACAAGAAAGCCAGTACGTAAACACAGATCGGGTGCCGTGATCTCAGTGGGTCACTATGCGGACAGTGAAAGTGACGGCTTCCAGTCTGTCTAGCAGGTGTTGCGAATGTGATTCGGCAACTCTAGCGTCGGAGTGGCATGTCTTTGCGTTTTATTGAGCAAGTGGGGCTCACACTTCTTCGTGCCGCTAGCCCAATGCAGGCGTCAGTCAGCTGGTAGACGGTTGCCATGGGGAGGCGTGGGAGCGACACCAACAGTTTGTTCACCATATGGGAGATTCACAGCTCTTCGCCAGGAGGGTGGATGCCCCCTCCACGCCTGCTTTAATATGCGGCCAGTTGCTAATCCAACTCCCTGGGGACTGTAGGACCGTTGCTTCAGGTGTTCGCCTGTTGTCTCCCCTCTCTGGTTCTTATCCTCCCCAGACTCGTCACAATTCAACCTCAGAAAATTGGTTCAGATATGTATATTACATACTTACGTAACTGACACCATACGCAAAACTATCTATCTTGACTCTCAATATATCCTTTATAAAAAGATGAGAGTGAGTTACAAAACACATCCAAAACAAACGGTGACACTTACTTCACTCTCCAGTGGTTTCATACAAAAATATGAGAGTAAGATACAAAAAACAGAACTAAACCGGAATGTGACTTTGCATAAATAACCAAAAAACATTTACTTTACAAGGCTGGTTCCAGTTACTATGCTAGAAAGCCCATAACGCATATGCCCTTAAAAGATGAGACTGAAGCAGGTAAAACGAAATCTAAATGCAGTTATCTCTCGCTACAAAGAATAAAATGGGATGAACGAGAGGGACTAGAGCTCATGGACTGTTACCCGTTACTCCATTTCACATTACAACTTAATCTCCAGATACTCGATCACATGCTATGGGAAGTCCATCAACACAGGTATGGGCATCTCGATTATATAGAAACAAGACTACAGCTGATCTCTACTGCTAGAACAAAACTATCACAGTTGTAACTATAATCAACATTCATCGTTCTACTGTCGGTCTCACGGGCTAAACAAACTACGTCAAACCACGGCCTTTTCTCTCGTCTTGCCACATTTGATTTTGTCGACTATTTTGGAGAATCTCAATAAAACGTCTCGTCTCCAGCCTGCTACCTCAGCAGAGTCATATATTACAATCTGCAAGAAATAAAATGCTTCTGAGCACTGTGGGACTTAACATCTATGGTCATCAGTCCCCTAGAACTTAGAACTACTTAAACCTAACTAAGGACATCACACAACACCCAGTCATCACGAGGCAGAGAAAATCCCCGACCCCGCCGGGAATCGAACCAGGGAACCCGGAAGTGGGAAGCGAGGACTCTACCGCACGACATCATCTGCAAGATACCGCATCATCGAGTAACTACCGAACTACTTCCAATTGGTCTCTTGTAACACAATAACATTAATATAATTTCTGTCGCCAAATATGACCATTAAATTGATCCCTCAAAATAATATTCATCACCGTTTATCATGACATTCAAGAAAATTACATCTTAACAAATGTAGTAACATGGGATAGGTTTACACTCTTTAAACACTTCCACAGATTCATGTCTCTAGTCGTGCTCATTCCTCGTGGCATCCTGGACTACTGTTCACTTCTCATCCTTAACTCTATTGTCATTCATCTCTGGTGATGGGTGATCTGTCACAACTTAATTACTCATTGCTGACAGGAGTTTTCTCCGTCACATTAATTGTACTAATAAACAGAAATCAGCAATACTTTCAGGACGGAGACAAGACCCCACCACAAGACTTAAGGCCATGAAGATTCTAATCATATATACACACTAACCTTAGCAGATATAGATCTGCTGAAAAATTAATCTCCTTTGACACAAGCACAGGGCTTTCTTAGCAGCTGTCATTGCAACACGCCCACTCTAACAACTCGCTTCTAAAACTCTGAGGTATAAAAATAATAAAATAAATTTTAAAAAAGAGAAATTCACGTATGGCTCAAATATAAAACTCATCTTAGCAAGGCATCGTTATCACTTACAGTCATGTTGTTCTCTGGTGACACTAATACCGTATCCTTCGATCTTCCGGCTAATTTATATAAACAATTTACACATGTAACGATAGTGTTACCTGCACAATATCTATAACATGAAGTCCCTTGAGTGAGAACTCGCAAGTTCAAATTGTGTTAAAAATTATGACAGGAAAATATTAGCTGCTAATTACTCACTATGTGCATCAGGAAGGCGACAGAAAATGAACGTCCGGGAGGTGCCAAGATCAATTTTCTGTGGTATGTACGTATTACACTTCACAAAATAGAGATAGCTGACACTCAAGAAATGTTCAAAGCTAACCTTTATCTTTGCACCATGAACACCGAATGAAAAAAGGCTCACCACAGCGATTACAAAGATTCTCACCATCAAGATCGAAGGTGGACTCCTTGGGAGTTACAGACCGCGCAGGGTGTTCATCTGGTATCCACTCTCAAAGAATGCATGATAGAATCATATTCGTGTAACGGGGTGTTGAGAACTGATGAAATGTGATGGTATGCAACCGAATGTGAAACAATCTGTCGTGGAGCTTATGATGAAACTGGTTATCCTTCAAGATGTAGCTGCAGATTGTGCGATAAAGTGTTTTATAGGCACGGAAAAAACAAAAACACAGAGGCTAAATTTATCTGTGGTTCTAGATGGTATGACTTACCGTGTCACACACATTTCAGGAGCAATGGTTTGTTCTAAAGAAGTATAATTCTTTTACACGGACCCGGAATCAAGCAAAAGCAAGTTATTTTGACCATCTATAGGCCAAAAGCAGTGCTCGTAGCGGAGTTTTAATTCTCTTAGGGCCATTTTCTCACTCCTGCTTGCTGCCACTTAAATATTCCCTACAACCCTTGCAAGATCACGCACATGAGGAAGAATCGTAGGGAGCAGTGCACCTCCAACTCTCTGAAGCACAGTAAGTAGCTTTCCAGACAACTTACAATCCAGAGATTAAATGTCGGCAAAATTCTGTACGAATACGTTAAAGCATTGACAGTAGTTGCTCTTGATACAACACTCTCCGTAAATTTAATTTACCAGGGTTCCATTAACAAACATTTCGCCTTCAAATTTTCAATTGAAAAAAATTCCTTACTGAACTGTAGGGTAAGTTTGCTTATCTCCACTACAAATTTTCAGGACGATTCTGCAGTTTGCTGCACTTTGTGTGATATTTTGTTACTTTACACCTTCCAGCACTGTAGCACTGTTTGAAGTAAAGCTACTGTCCATTACATCCTTTGAAATCACTGTAATCTGTGTCATATGCAATCAGACCTGCATAACGTGGTAGGTCAGTTTCATGCACATGCTGTATATTGTATAGAGGTTCCCTGAAACTCACAAACACCAGTTTTGTTTTTCGTGTTTATCGATGCTCTGCTTTGAATCAACACCAGTAGAATGTGGAACAAAGCAGGCCTCACCCCACTCTCCATAGTTGCCAGATGTATAGAAGATGGCGGCGATGACGTCATCCAAGATGGCGGCCTGTTGACTTGGTAACAGTGCATGACGTCATCAACGATGGCGGTCGTGACGTCATCTGATGACACGAGTACCGTTATCCAAGATGGCTGCTTTTGGTGGGAAAGTACCACGTCCCCTGGCAGCAAGTTTGAATTTTTGCGGGAAATTGAATTATGTGCTTCTACAGGTCATCTGTCAGTCCTCCACGCCCCCTTTTCCGACTTTTCGCACGATGGTGCGTCATCCTCTTGGAAAAGGAGAGGAAGTTTCGAAGTTTGGAGCAATTTTGCTCTAACAGCTTACTCTTGCAGCTGAGGGAGTTAGTATGGGGTTGCCCCCTCTAGAGACTGGTCTGGATGTCTTTCAATTCGAACATAATTTTCTTAAATTTGTTTGGATTTCATAAAATTTCTTGATATCAGTACTTGTCGATCCCACGGTGCGGAAGGAGGATGTGTTCAATTAGCGAGATGTTGGTCGAGTTTTAATATCTGTATAACATGCACTCATCAAGCTGAGAGGTGTATCTACAGTTTACTGCATGAAGAATGGAAGCGAGTATTAATGTTTCACCACATGAAGAGGGAGAATATGGTCCTGCAAATAAATGCTTTGCATTAAAGATTCATTACACAACGCATTTCCAAAACCTACTTGTAAGTTCCCACCACTCAACAGACAACTGCCTCTAATCCAGCAGACCAAAGAACTGAGCTAGCTCACGAATTCACCATTACAGGGCGCCTAGATATGTACTGTGATTGAGCAGTTCAGTCTATAGGAGGACAGCATCATGATGACATCATATGTTTTTCTCAGGTGCACGTTTGCCCCAGCATCTTCATTCCCCGTCGGTCTGGAGGGGAATAATGGTGGGAAAAGAACTGAGCCTCTTCTGTGCAGCTGGAGAGAGGAGAGACTGTACTTTATTTTTGGAAAAATTTATTTAGGGGTGGATTTCACGTAGTTTATTTATTTCGCTGCTACAAAAGACTCGCCCTGACATGCTTGGGGTCACAATATACAGTTTAGAGACATGGAAACCACTCGTAAATAATGCAGTACACTTATGTGCAGGGATGTAAACAACTCGTGGATTACTGAAATAATCCAGTACACAGTATACAGATGTGCAAACTACTCACAGATCACCGAAATCATGTATGTGCAATGCAGTGTAAACATGCTCACAATGTTTTAACACCCGAAAATAATGCAGTGCACAAACACTCAGTGCATGTAAGAAATTCAATGTATCACTGACTCGAACCCTGATTCTACTGGATGGAAAGCCAAATTGCACCCCCTAACACATGGAAACAGTCCAGATGCGGGAGGGGAAGGTTTTCGTCTGGAAACTAACGCAAAAATCCATCCTAATTACATAATTAATCACTAAGATTGGGCCTAATTACACAGATATATGCTTAGTGCTACAAAAGGACGACATAAAGTCGCAGTATAGCGCAAAACTGACGATACCATATAACGGGTATTATCCTGTAACGAAAAACTTTCGCATTACCACTCGAAACCAGTGAACTAAACACTCGAACTCTATCCTACATCTACAAACTAGGGGGAAAAAGGCTGTGATGTAAGATACTATCTTTATTCTTTTTGGTGGGAAATACGAGCAACTTACTAGATGCTGGTGTTGAACAGAGAGAAGTTTAAAAAAAGTGTCTTACCTGCAAGCATACAGCATCTGTCGTTGTTTGACGTCAGATTCGCTACAGACACCTACTAGAAATCGCCCTACAGCCCAGGTGATCGAAGCGAATGCAGCTGATGGAAAAAATGTGTTGCAATTCTAATTACACTGCGAAATTGTCATGAAAAACCAGCACTCGTATTGAATGGGTCATAATGCAGCACATGTACTGGGGAAAATCGTCGTCCTAAAAGACAACAAAGGAGGCGGTAGTTGAACTTGCTTCATCTGTGATATAGAATCAGAAACTGCTGAAAATCAAATGGTTCAAATGGCTCTGAGCACTATGGGACTCAACTGCTGAGGTCATTAGTCCCCTAGAACTTAGAACTAGTTAAACCTAACTAACCTAAGGACTTCACACACATCCATGCCCGAGGCAGGATTCGAACCTGCGACCGTAGCGGGCTCGCGGTTCCAGACTGCAGCGCCAGAACCGCGCGGCCACTTCGGCCTGCTGCTGAAAATCGACGCCCTCTCACCACCTATGGGATGGATGGACTAAGGGAAGGAGCTACTCCACCACCAGCCTGGCGACACATTCTGACCACTGTCCACCATGATACGATGGTCCTTTGCCAACACAAAAGCAGGTATAGTTCACTAAACAATAGGAGATAAAAGGGGGGCTTTTACAAATGCATCTTGGTCGTCTAAAGTCACGTGATTGTGAATGAGGGAGAACGTTAGTTCAACTACCACCTCCTCTGTAGTCTATTAGGACGACGATTTTCCCCAGTACATGAGGTACACTACGACCCGTTCAATATGAGTGATGGTTTTTCATGACAGTTGCCCCTAATGGTTAGGGGGCGCAGCTGTGGAGACGAGCTGTCACAGACTAGACAGGTCCTCAACGCCTCCAATAGGTCTCTCGTTCTGGGATGGAAAACACTTTCATTTAACGTCACATAGGGCGCTACAGATGGGACCAGGGGAGAGGCTGTCGTTCTGTGCTGGACTATTTAACATCAACTCGACTCCTATAATAAAGCAACTATTAAAAAAAAGGAAAAAAATTGCAATGAAAATAAATGTCCTGTTTCCACAAAAGTAGACAAAGTACATTACCATTTAGTTCTACGAACAAAATAAACTTATTCCAACTGCAAATACCTCTAAGTGAAAACGGGAAAAAAATAAAGGAAACTGATATTTCCACTTGTGAATACCAATGTCGGAAATATAACAAATTCCAAATCATCCTTATAATGTACAAAGTCAACTGAAGTGTCTCTCATGTCTAGAGAACCAGCAAACGTGTTCTCCACCCGTCTTTCATCTCCTAAGTGCACTCAACACACACCACAACCGATCATTTCGCAACCAAATAAAGACGGGAATTGTGAAGAAGCAGCCAACTGGACAATTTACATAAGAGGGAATAATGGCCCAGCGCAAACACATGTCCGTATAGAGTCTTCTCAAATTTCCATACGATCACGAAAACTGTCCATCCTATACTGAGCATTAGTCCGCTATTCTGCCGTGTAGAGGACGATATGGTTAAGTCAACTACATTCCTGTATTGCAACAGGTCTCTCCATTCGGACGGCTCCTGCCATTAGTGCGAAACGTGAATCATTCTCGCCACAGGCCACCGCCGCCTCGAGCCAAGCACGCTGAGACGGAATCATCCTACGAAATCGGTCACAAATATATTTGACCGCTATACTTACAATACGATTTCGGTCTCAATTAAACGACATTCGACAATGGGCGAAATATCGGAAACACAACCTGCTGATGTCTGTGGCTCAGGAAATAAAAATATCTGTACCATTCTTATGACTTGACATACTGTTCCCTTTGCTATCACAGTATTCCACGTCAAATCCATACTCCTTTCGACCTGAATCTGATCATCATATAGTACTGTTTGTGATCCTTCTCAATCAACCATCACCTATAACCAAACCTCTGACATGGCATCGAGACAGAATGCGTTACAAATACTGGAGTAATATCTAGCGGCGGTGGCGTGAGCTAGTTGCAGATACTGGTTTCATACCACACTCGTTGCTTTGCACTTGTCGGAACACAAATACATACTTTATATGCCTGATGCTCAAGGCGAACCTATCACACATCCCCTACTACTAGGTATTATACTTCGTCAATAACTGATTGCTGACGATACGAAATAATACTAACCAAAAATCAATGATGGTTGGACATGTCTCATAAGGTTTCTTGCGGGTGGTATCACTGTGTCCTACAAAGAGAGACGTAATCGTATTACAAACCACCAGATGTTAAAAAACACAACCATATTACCATCACCAGTGATCTTGGTTCTACAGGTGCATACAAGCATCCATGTTGAAAGCTATACTCACTTTATAAATCTACTTATGGTATTACCTCTGAAAGGTTTTTTCGAGACACTGAATATAGACGTTGACCACTGGAGTGTATAGTACCAGACCAACAGTGTGGTTAAATGTCACCGACGGTGCAACCTCATAAGAATTTACACAATTTTGAAAGTGATTTTGCTAAGGAGCATGGTATGAAAGCGGTATTTGCAACTAGCTCACGCCACCGCCACTAGATATTTCTCCAGTATTTATAACACATTCTGTCTTGATGCCATGTCAGGTTTGGTGATATATCGACTTGATTATAGGCGATGGTTGACAGAGAAGGATCACAAACAGTAGTATATGATGTGCTGATTTAGGTTGTAAGAAATGCACACTAGCTTTCAGATCTCTAGTGCAACACTTTCGGTAGAAATGCTGTCTGGGATTTGGAATCAAGTATTTCCATTCAACCACATACCTGCGTTCGATCCTATTGAGAAGCCCTTTAATGATTACAGCCACTAGTGAATCATATTTCTGGCGCTCCTATATCTTCAAACGAGTCACTTTTCTCGAACGTTTCTGCTACAGTAAAATTCCAATGTTGCCTCTCAAACTCTGCACTACCATCCCTGCAGCTTTGCGCATGTGATTGTTCCAATGTAAGTCGAAACTGAGAAGAAGTCGGAGAAAGCTATATCTACCACCTTCTGCAATCTACCACCTTTTGCAATCTATGTAGAAACGGGGTAAACTGAGTTACTGTGACAAGATTGTGTTTTGACCATTCGATGGAAATGGTAACTGGAAGAAGGACGAGGATTTTGCCACTGCATTGTGGTGTGTCTGCAAACTACATACAAGTACTACAGATTCATGTCCCTCAGGTCCCATTCACTTATATCACCCCAACATGCTATCTTCGTTATTCTGTACCATCCAACAGAAAAATTACGAACTATAAAAGCTACACTAACTTCACCCTATAGAGAACTCGATAATATTTTTACCACATCTCTCTCCTCCTATATATCGAAAACAAATACCGCATGCATGTCGGAATCGATCACATGTGACGATCCTATTAAACATGTTGGTATTAATCCACTGCACAGACCAGTTTAAACTTTCATCACGTGTACTGTAGGAGAATGATTGTGCCCCACAGACCATACTGTAAGTCGCAAGAGAGGCTCCCTGTGATCCTGTGTCGTTGTTTGAAACATTGCTTTTTCTGATATAACAAGGTTTGTACACTGCCATAAATTTTGTTTTTTCTCGCCACGACTTTGAGGTCTGTGTCAGATTCTAAACTGACATTTACACGTTATGACCCATTGCTTCTCGCAGAAAACTAGACGTTGCACGGTATAAATCATGTTGCTACTGCTGCTACCATAACACACCAAACTCAGTGGATGGTTTTAAATAAAAGACAGTTACAACATAAGGAATCTGGAAGAGTTTGGCGGTGTTGTGGAGAGTCTCCAAACTGCTGTCCGAAGGTGACTGACAACCTCTACGTTTAAACTCATCTGTCACAGTGAAGGAATAGCTGATGGCTCTGCGTTCCATTTCAACTGATTCCTCATTTTTCGACCATGTACATGATCACTGTTTCGATGCTAGCTATCCCCAGTAGGTGTTGCCCCTCCACCAAAAACACTTTCTCCATCTCAAACAAGCGATGTCAGTCAGTCATTATATGGTAACCAACAGAATACCAGTGGATGGATGGGGTGGAAAAGCCACCGTCGATGTACTGTAATAATAACCATCACAGTTGATAGCGTGAACAATTTTAGCAATTTTACAGTAATTTCAATACTGACCAGTGATTCGACAGCATGTTTCCCAATTACTGTATAATCGCTAAACCGTTCCTTCTCTACTTGGCGAGTGTCATTGTAAATGTGGATAGATGACTGTGCAGTACGTCCATTAATTATCAATTCTCGAACATATACGTCATCAAAGTATACCAGACATCACTCTACATATTTCTAGCACCTCGAGCATAGTGCATAATTTACGGTGTATCTCTAGGAGGATGGGAGTCATAGAGCATTCTTGCAGTCTTAAGGTATAACTAGGGACTGAAAGTCCCCATAGCACTGTCTTTGACCAATCAATCCTGCTGTACCATTAGCAATTTAATCTGCAGCTGACCAGAATTAGACCGCTACATTTCATATCTCCTGAATGAATGGACCTTGCCGAATTCTCGCCCATCCAATGCACAAGATTTCTCCGGACACGCCCATGGCGAGGAGCTAAGCATCCCTTATCGGGGTATAGTAGTAGATTGGAAAGTGCTGTGATGTAATAGCAGACAGTTAAGAGGAACAACAAATGCTTGGTTTTTATGCATGATGGAACTCCAGAGAGATGGAGTTCGAAGCATTTTACATAAATCAACTACACTATAAATTTTAAAGTATTGTTCTAGTGTCCGGTATCAGTACCAGAAGGGTAAGAGAGAACATAGACACACGCACTCCTAACGCTAGACAGTTCTGCACTTAAAGCAGGCTATACTGTTAGATCGCTTGAGTTTCTGACCTATCAGTCATGCGAAATGCAGCTCTGTAAAGCGAAAAATCTACTTCCTTAAAACAGTGGCTCGGTGAGATACGTGAGCAATATAGCTCTCCAGAGATGTACAGCATCCACTCTTCACATCGGATCACGGTTCAGAAATTACACTATGCTCGCATCACTCCTATGTAACATTATAGTTAGTCATGGAGAATACCTGTTACAAGGAAACAGATAAACGCATAGAAGCGGCGTCTGACATGTGAAATTACATGTCATGCTGCCACTAACTCTGTTAACAGGATATCTGTCAAGCAGATGTATACATGGGGATTGCAGTGTCTCACAAACACCTATCGTTAACTTAGAATCATATTACTTACGAAAATGAAGTCTCGATATTATACTCAAGACGCGTCAAGGGAATGGAGTATATCGGATAACGACGAATTCGGGTTTGTGAGTTCCTCCGTGACGACTGCTCGGTCCTCATGCTATTCCGTCTCGACCGCTTCCTTCTCGACGCTGGGCCCTACCATGGTTCACCCATTCCTGGCAACATCGTCGAATATTGCTATTGCTGCTTCTGAAATATCGAACGATTCGCCAATTACTCCAAACCGTCTTCTCTGAGTCCACGACCTCTATCAAATGCTAACCTCTGCCAATATTGGTGAGCCTGTCTGCAAGGCATAGTGACTGACCAACTCAGTGCACTAAATGAAATTCGCAAAAACTTTATGCCTTGATATCGGCCTGTCCCCTGTTTACTATCCCTGCCAGCTGCGCGGTGAAATTGCGCTGCAACGTCATGCACTCTCATCCTTCGGCCACCAAGGCTTACAGTTTTACGTTATCCGTCAATACCTGCATGAATATCAGTTTTAAGGCCAATTTCCATGCTCTTTCGTGGTACGTCTTTTTTTCGTCATAAGAGTGTAGTGTAACTAACGCAAGAAACGCATACGAACGGAATCTATGTAAATCATAGAACGCTGCCTTCCACTATTAGCTGGAAAATTGATACATAATCATCATACACGGCAGTTTAGCCGTTCATATCGTGAAGGCCACTTCTCCCATCGAAAGCGCTGCTCGTCCTCCACGTTACAGACAGGACCAATGAGAGTAGCTAGATTCATATAAGGGGCACTCAAATGAAAACTAGACAGATGAAAAAAGTGCGTAAATTGCTCATTATTTCAAAAGTAATCGCTATAACTGTCGTCGTCTTTGCCCCACTGAGAGACAAACGGTCAGTGGTGTCGGGGAAAAACGTTTGCGGTTGCCTCCGGAACTATGACTGTACTCAGGCCTAGTGCACCTCTTTTGTCTGAAGCAAATTGTCCATCCATGGATGCCTTCCTTCAGGGTTCCAAATACACTGACATCACACTGAGAGGCAACTTGGCTGTACAGAGGATGTGTAATGGCTTCCCAGTGAAACTTCTGCAGTGTATTCGAAACAACGTTGGCAACGGTTGTTTCGAGGGCACTGCAGAAGTTCCACTGGGAAGCCCTTACACATCCTCCGTACAGCCAAGTTGTCTCCCAGTGCGATTTCAATATTTTTGAATCCCCGAAGATGAGATAGTCGTGGCCATCATTTTGCTTCGGTCGAAGAGTAGCACAATAATAATTTCGCAGGCAGATGCAAACATTTTTTTTCCACAAAGGCATTGACCGTATTTTCTCACTGTGTAATTAATGCGATAACAGCTATTGTGGCTACTTTTGAAATATCAAACAGTTTACTTACGTTTTCCCATATGTCTCGTTTTTACTTGACTGGCCCTTGTACATAGTTGGGTCCAGTTTAATCTTACTACAGTGTAGTTTGAAATTTGAAAAATTTCAGTCAAAAATTCTGTTAACCTGTGCTTCTCCTAGTTGTGAGTCAGTATCCCGTAATGCTATATGAACTATGCGTTCGAAAATATCGAGACACTGGGGTGAAAATGTCTTACAAGCTGTGGCGCCCACATCGTTAATGTTGGGATTCAGTATGGTGTTGGCCCACCCTTAGCCTTGATGACAGCTACCACTCTCGTAGGCATACGTTCAGTCAGGTGCTGGAAGGTTTCTTTGGGAATGGCAGCCCATTCTTCACGGAGTGCTGGGCTGAGGAGATGTATCGATGTCAGTCGGTGAGGCCTGCCACCAAGCCGGCGTTCAAAAACATCCCAAAGGTTTTGTATAGGATTCAGGTCACCACTCTGTGTCGGTCAGCCCATTACAGGGATGTTATTGCCGCGTAACCACTCCACCACAGGCCGCGAATTATGAACAGGTGCTCGATCGTGTTGAAAGATGCAATCGCCATTCTTGAATTTCTCTTCAACAGTGGGAACCAAGAAGTGGTTGAAACATCAATTAAGGCCTGTGCTGTGATAGTGCCACGCAAAACAACAATGGGTACAAGCCCCCGCCATGAAAGACACCACTACACCACAACACCACCGCCTCAAAATTTTACTGTTGGCACTACACACGCTGGCAGATGACGTTCACCGGGAATTTGCCATACCCACACCCTACCAACTGATCTCCCATTTTGTAGCGTGATTCGTCACTGCACACAACGTTTCTTCCACTGTTCAGTAGTCCTTACATCAAGCGGTGAGTCGTTGAGCATTTACCGGCGTGATGTGTGGCTTATGAGCAGCCACTCGATCATGAAATCCAAGGCGTAGTACTTGCATTGGATTCTGATGGACTTTGGATTCCTGTGTAATGGTCTATATAGATGACTGCCACGTTTTGACCCTCTTCAACTGTCGCCGGTCTCTGTCAGTCAACATGCGAGGTCGGCCTGTACGATATTGTGCTGTACGTGTCCCTTCACGTTTCCACTTCACTATCACGTCGGAAACAGTGGACTTAGAGATGTTTACGAGTGTGAAAATCTCGCATACAGACGAATGACACAAGTGACATCCAATCACCTTACCACGTTCGAGTTCCGTAACGCGCGCCCCATTCTGCTTTCCCGCGATGTCTAATGACTACTGAGGCCGCTGATATTGAGCATCTGGCAGTAGGTGGCAGCACACTGTACCTAGTATGAAAAACGTATGTTTTTGGGGGTGTCGGGATTCTTTTGATCACATAGTGTAGAGCGTGAGTGCTGTGTACGACTTATTATGTTTGTTGTTAATGGGATCGCAGTAAACGTAATTAACAACTGCTTTAACGAAACTGTACTTGTAGGACAGTAAGTTACAAATCACAATAACTCTACCACTAAGCGAAGGAGTGAGTGATCTAATCAACTTGCAGGGAAACAAATAACGCACTTGACTCGGTCTCTATGCAGTATGTTTGATTTCGAATGTATAAGTGGTTCTGTGATCCCACACGTCTTACTTACTTTCATGGTGTTCCAGTGTGTCAGAATATTTTTGCAGTATGTCAAAAGCCTTGTACAGCGGTTCATGAGCTAAATACATACTTACTGGTCCAGATGAAATATCTGGGTACTAATATGTCAGAAATGATTGTTTCCTCATTTGTGAACACTTCGGAACCATCCTTGAACAGAACCAGAATAGTTCTAAGTACAGCTCATCTGCCCTATACACAAGCTTCCTTCTGTGCTAAAGAAACACTGGGATGAGGTTCTGATTTTAATCCGTCTTTTACACACGGAATAAATGTTCACAGAGAAACAAAATTATCTTCAGGGGAGAAAAGAGAAACAGTATTTCTCCTAGAAACTTGCCGACAGGCTAAGAGGACAAATTCCTACGAAACAGCTGTTCTCTGCTTATGATTTCTGTATATATATTAGTTTCATTGAAGTTGAGATATGAATAATTTGGTTGAAAAATTCAATTGAAAGACATTTGAGAGATAAATTCAAGATGTTAAGCGGATGGCTTTAAATTATCTCACGTCTCTCAGTATTATCTCTACCGATAAAGTGACTCAAAAACATTTTTTATCGATTACGTGTACTTGAAGGGAGTGTCACATTTGCTTTACTAGGCCGCTGCAGATCCTTTCCACTACTTCTAACAAGTGCCGCCTTTATCCCGTAAGCTCTGTATATTTACGCTTTTCTTAATTTGCTCTGTAAAATACCATTAACTATGGACACTTCCGTCATTCCCTGCTAATACTAATGTATGTAGTTATCTCAGGCATCATGGAGGGCCATTAGGTTCATTTATTTTTCCGCAAGTGCAGTATTGCTTTGCTTTCTCTCTCAAAAAGAATGTAGCAGTCAAATGACTCCCGCAGAAGCAATCACCACCATGTCGCGTAAAAAGTCATTTTGTTCTTTAAATTAGTGGCTACATGTTTTACTTTTCTTAGTGAGTACAAAAATTTCTGTGAATAACTTTTTATTTCGTCCCGACATGAATCCCCGTATCATCTGGATGTTCCTAGGCATCTAATATGCTCACCCTCCTGCTCCATAAGATTTGCATGTAATGTATATGCCTATTCAAATTTATCACTTATAATAATTATTTCAAATAAACTGACACTTTGTTCATTCTTCTGTAACGATTACTTTGCGCTGATGAAACTAATGTGCACCCCTGTCTGTAAATGAAGTAAATGATTGTACCACCTTTATTCAGTTGCTAAAACATAAAAACGTTCTACGAGAAGAGAATGTGTAAAAATAGGTGAGACACTCAATCTGCGATGCGGTTCAAAGACTCGTCACTGGTGAGCAAGCTTTCCAGTCGTTGTGCAGTACTGGAAAATATTAATCTAACTTTGTTATTGACCAAACACAGCTAACTGTAAACAATACAGTGCATCTGCTGCCCTTTTACTACAACTGCACTAAATGAATTGTCCTATTCATAATCTCAGTGAAAATGGAAAATACAACGCGATGTCTCATCTTTTTCATCCACTGTACTTCTCCCAATGATAACGTACTCACGGAATCGCAAATTATTTTAACATGTCGGATTCACCTAGTCACCAGTTATTTGGTGAATCAGTTGTCTCAGTAGAATGTGCCGATTCTAAGAAGAAATAGCCTATCTTAATCCACGTGTTACTTAAGTGCTATGATTTCTGAAATTAATAACCTTTAACTTTTATGGTACTAGTGTTACTGAATTCCACTGCTTTGAATTATACTTACCGAAACAGTACAAAAATTATAAGCAATAATTCCCACTATGGGAAATAGAGAAACATTTAGAGACTAGAAAGAATTCACGAACAGAGTTCCACTAGAATTAATTTAGTATCTAGTTGTGAATAATCTTCTCCCTAGAGCTACTAAGCGTCTCTTTGCAAATGTACTTCCTCTTAACTTCTATGAACGAAACCACAAATACATTAACGATAAATTCAGCAAACTAGAGAAGAAATTAGGTGGGCAGAATGTCACGGAATTTAAAGTGGAAGAAACATGTTACTGAATATCTCAAATCGACAAGTTAACCTCTGCAAGAGAGACGGTCTGCATTGCGGTGTAGCTTGCTCGCCAGGTTTCGAGAGGGTCCGTTTCTGGATGAGGTATCGAATATATTGCTTCCCCCTACTTATACCTCCCGAGGAGATCACGAATGTAAAATTAGAGAGATGAGAGCGCGCTCGGTGGCTTTCAGACAGTCGTTCTTCCGCGATCCATACGCGACTGGAACAGGAAAGGGAGGTAATGACAGTGGCACGTAAAGTGCCTCCGCCACACACCGTTGGGTGGCTTGCGGAGTGTAAATGTAGATGTAAATGTAGATGTAGATGTAGATTCTTCTATTAGCCTTATCAGTAGTGTTTGAAATAAAGGAATGATACTTTTGCCGGCCGCGGTGGCCGAGAGTTTCTAGGCGCTTCAGTCCGGAACCGTGCGACTGCTACGGTCGCACGTTCGAATCCTGCCTCGGGCATGGATGTGTGTTATGTCCTTAGGTTATTTAGGTATAAGTGGTTCGAAGTTATAGGGGACTGATGACCTCAGATGTTAAGTCCCATAGTGCTCAGAGCCATTTCAACCATTTTGAATCATACTTTTCTTTTGAGTCATAAGTCTTGTGATTGGTTTGATGCAACCCGCCACGATTTCTTCTGTTGTCCTAACCTCTTCAACTCAGAGCAGCACTTGCAACCTACGTCCTCAATCATTTGCTGGGTGTATTCCAATATGTGTCTTCCTCTACAGTTTTTACCCTCTACAGCCCCTTCTCCTTCCATGAAAGTTATTCCCTGATGTCGCATAATCCTGCCCTTCTTCCTGTCAGCGTATTCCAAATACTACTTTCCTCTTCGATTCTGTATAGAACCACCTAATTCCATACTTTATCAGTCCGCCAAAATTTCAACATTATTCTCTGAGCTCCGCCCGTCATCAGTTATTTTACTGCCAAAATAGCAAAGTTTCTCAACTTCATCTACTTCGTAATCAGAGGTAGAAATTACCGTTACAGTTTTAAGGCTTTTTTTATTTAACACACGACCGTTTTCGGGCTCTTATGCGCCTATCCTCAGCTGTCGTAACTTGGTGCTGTGACCCCGATCGCCGCGGTGGGACTGTACGAGACGCAGTGTGCTACCAACGAGCACAGAGCATTAATGTTAATGTTAAGTTTCACATAGTTCTCATTTCTGATGCTTCTCATTACTTTAGCCCTTTTTAGACTTTTTCCCAGTTCATATTCTGTACTTATTAAACTATTCATTCCATTCAGCAGATCCTCTAATGCTTCTTCGTTTTCACTGAAGATAAAAATGGCATCAGCGAAACCTGAATGTTAATTCCACTCTTGAACCTATGAACCGCATTAACAGACTTAATATTTCCGCTCATTAATATGTTACGACATGAAGTTTTGAATAAGCTCACCAATAAAAATATCGACTGCACAAAATGAGAATAGCGAGAATTGTAAGTACTGTTCACACCCTCTCTTCTACACGTGTTGGTCACGAATACTGAAACACCGCGAGAAACTCCTGGTTGAACACAAATACAGATGCTAGCCAAGCTTGCTGTTTGCTCTGTTGTTTTGACCACGAACGACTCCTATGCAGTGTCCTCGATACGTTGGAAGTGTCAGCCTTTTGTGTAGCTAGGAGAGCATTAAGTCCAAGCTGACTTTCGAAAGTGGACTAACTGTTGGTGGTCGTATGGTGGATTCTTCCTTAACCAAGAGAGTCGAAGTGTTTGGTGTTTCAAGAGTCACCGTATCGAAGATTTATAACACATACAGTAAAGCGGAAAAACGCAATACGCTAAGTTACAGCGAGGAAGAAAGTGTGAGTTGAGTCATTGTGAGAACTAGAAAAAAAGGTCACTGCAAAACTGAATGTTGAATTCGCGAACGCTGTCATCTGCAAAACAAAACGAACCGAGCTCCATAATTTGGGATTGCAGAACGAGCTGGAATTTCTAAAATACACATCAGCGGTGCAAATGCCTGTAACAGGAAAATGTAGTGCCGAAGCCATAACACCTCTACCGTGGAGCAACGGAAGAAAGTCATTTGGTTAAATGAGTCTTCTTTCACACTGTTTACAACTTTTGTCAGAGTTTCCGTCCCGAGAGTGATAAACGGTGGAGGTTCGACGATGATTTGGGCGGCCGTAGCATGGAATTCCACTTGGGCTAGGGGTTATTATGCAGCATCACATTACTGCCAAGGATCATGTAATCATTTTTTTGATCAGGTACATCCCATGGTACAATGTTCCCATTGGTGATGCTGTGTTCCAAAACAACAGGGCCGTTGTCACATAGCCCACATTGTTCAGGACTGGTTTCGTGAACCAGAGGACGAATTCTTCTTCCCTGTCGACCACGGTCACAAGATCTCATTATTATTGAGCCTTGGTGGTCTATTTTAGAGAAAAGGATGCGTGATCACTATCCACATCCATCATCGTTACCTGACCTTGCCCCTATCTAGAAGGAATAATGCTATAAGATTCCTCTGGAAACCATACAGGACCTGTATTACGCGTTCCGAAACGATTGGGTTTTGTTTTGATTGCCAGCTGTTTACCTATATCACACTAGGCATAGTAACATGTATTTCGTGTTTTCATATTTTTGCCCCGCCTCCTGCCCCCCAAGCCCCCTCCCGTCTCATGTAGATGCCTCATAAACGCATATATATTTCATAATAAAATTAGTCAAATCACAAAAAAATGGATTTCCCAACTATAGCACCACACAGCGTATCACAAAATCTTTTAGAGGTCCTTAAACGTGTTTAATATGCAGTTATCATTTGCGTAGTAACATAAAACATCTGACAAGAGGCAAAGTCGATTTAAGGTATGAAATAGTATCTCCTGAAGAACTGAATTTATTGTAAGAGAGTAATAAGATAGTAAAATGTGTCCTTAAGTAACAATAATAGTGTCGAAGGTTAAAAACTTTCCTTTTTCTATTTAATTTACTTGTAGCGTCACCTACTCAGATCTACTATATTCGCATATCTTCCGCATTTTTCAAATAATGATAGGAAGTAATACGTATTTTACATTATTTCTTTATTTCTATGAAGGGTAATGTTTGTGTTCGTACACTTAATGTACATCGCAAGAGGCTGCAGCGGAGCAAAACATATCCTTTGTTAATCAGTGAGGATCGACGGAAAAAACTGTTATATGATGCGATGCGTCGGTGTCAATTCGCAAGAGAATTGATTTTAGAAGACTGCATTATATGTGGACATTGTTGTTTTAGTGTTACAAGTGAAATACAATACTTGATTAATTCTAGATTGCATAACTTTCGTAAAATGTACAACTGCACTAGGGTACAAGACAGGACATTTGTTTGCTTAATTTGTCATGTAACATACCATCTAAAGCATAACCTATAATTTATGACTTCCTTTAAATGAAATGTGGAGTTGTTAACTTCACCAAGGTTTGGTAGCAATGTGACATTTGAAACTTCCTAGGAGATTAAAATTGTGTGCCGGATCGAGACTCGAACTCGAGACCTTTGCCTTTCGCGGGCAAGAGCTCTACCATCTGAGCTACCCAAGTACGACTCACGACCCGTCCTGGCAGCTTCAATTCTGTCAGTACATCCTCTCCTACCTTCCAAACTTCACAGAAGCTCTTCTGCGAAGCTTGCAGAACTAGCACTCCTGGAAGGACGGATATTGTGGTGACATGGCTTAGCCACAGCCTGGGGGATGTTTCCAGAATGAGATTTTCACTCTGCAGCGGAGTGTGCGCTGTTATGAAACTTCCTGGCTGATTAAAACTGTGTGCCGGACCGAGACTCGAACTCAGGACGTTTGCCTTTCGCGAGCAAGTGCTCTACCATCTGCGCTACCCAAGCACGACTCACGACCCGTCCTCACAGCTTCAGTTCTGCCATTATCTTGTCCTCTACCTTCCAAACTTCACAGAAGCTCTTCTGCAACGGGCGCTGATAACCTCGTTGTTGTGCGCCCTAAAACACTAATAATCATCATCTTCTGCAAACCCTGCATTCATTCTGAATGTAACATTTTCCCCCTTTAGTGTTAGAGGGTTAACACCCAACTTCACATTTTGAAGATAAGTGAGTGATAGTTATAATTTTATTACTTTTTTTAATTATCATCTGGACAGACGTCGACAGAGATAATGCAAAAACCTTCGTTGTAATTTAAGCAGCAATAAACTCTCAAGATTGGTCGGTCTACGATAATAATTGATGTCGTTTCCATATAAATTACCAAATCTAGTCAACTAAAGGGATTTGGAAATTTCAGTCTATAATAGGAAACGGCTTTTGAAAGAATAGTCGATCGATATTTACTTACCATCGACATTATCTTCTTGGATTACGTAAAATATTTCGAAGAGAGAAAAGGCAGAGTAATTTCTGTAGAAAAAACTGAAGTATTTTAAGACGAACTGTTTTTATCCCCCATTGATAACAGAACGAGCTAAACGCCTAACAGTTTTCAGTGAATTCACTGAGGATGTGTTACAATTTCGCAGTATTATTCAGTAATAATTTGCCTGAAAAGGCGTCCTTTCTCATACGATTCCAGCATTACGAAGAATAGCCACGGTCTATACTTGTAGGGCCTGTCGATATTAATACTTTACAGAGAGACATTATTCCGAGGAGAACACGTAACTCAGCGTTCTGGCTACTCTACGGCAAGCTTTGGACCATTATAAAACGTGAAATATCAAGAAAAAGCGAAAGTAGCTTATGGAACCGTAGCAGGAGCCTAACCAGATCGTCAAACTTGTTCACTTCCTCTGAACTAATTCTTTGCCCCCTACAGCGGCAGTAGCAGCAATAGCATTCCATCTCAAGCAACTGTAGCTGCGGCAGCACCTGTACATCACATCGCGCTGTCATGCAACGGTCAGCTCTGGCAGACATATTTGAATTACTCAGGATAGACTTCGTTCGGCCGTAATCTTGCTTGATGGACATCAAGTATAAGAAAACAAACCGAGAATTATGTCTTTTGGTCTGCAGAAAATAATAAAATAATGAAATATTGATTCTCTCATTTCTAGGTGTGTCTGAAACAGAAGAACATGAGTGCTGTAGTTCACATTTTGATGCACAACACGCTGCCTATTCTTAGAATCTTGATAATTACCATTCCTTGTCTACACACATGGAAAATCATGCAGCCTATAAAGTGACGTGCAAATACTTCATGGAATTCGTACCACGCCTCTATGCAAAATATATAAGTAATGAAGTATTGCGTGAAACGTGAAAGACTATATCATAAGAATCATTTGCACGGAAACCAACACCAAAATACTGACGTGGAATCACTAAAAAGATAAATGATGCTGAGTATTGCATCAGCAGTCAACAACTAACGCAAATGACTTAACGATAACATTACGAGAAGCAGGCGGGCTCACTGAAAGCAAATATTCCGAAGAAAAGATGCAACAGAACTAATTGGAAACAAACGTACAAAGGTCAGAATTAAAAATTCCTCTGTGACAGCACAAGCTCCCATTAAGAGTTAGCAACTCAAAACAGGGGAACTAACTTTGCTTCCTATCTGACAGCTTCAAAGACGTTTAAATCAAAACACCGTGACATATTCGCGCTATTTTACTTCATAGTATTAGTATTGTTATCACCTAATGCAATGCATTGTGCTAAGTAAAGTAACATGGGACATGATGTCAGGTCGTACAACATGACACTTGCCGTCATGTCATCCAACATGGCATTTGACATGCCCAGCAATATAACAAAAGACTTCAGAATGATGGAGAACAGCAATCAGTCTTCCTATTCTTTAAGGCTTTAATACAGCAGATATAGATTTCTGCTACTGCCTAGCCATTATCAGTGCTAAAAATACAAGAAGCATACAGTCAGGCGATATTATAAAAAGGTACAACTCGTGGCATAACCTATATCGCTTGTACATTACATTACTTACCAGTGTTTCAGAGTTTTAATACGTGCCCTAGTACGTCAGTCTCATATTGTTCGGTATCCTATCGCGATAAATTCGAGAAGGAAGGTAGGCTTTGCGGAGAACACATCAGTTGCTGTATGGCACCCTCTTCATGAACCACATAATATGTAACATTCATAGTGAAGAGGCTACAAAATTAAGAATACACGAATAATTGGTGAAATAAAATTTGTTTCTCTGGATATCGTCAACATATATACAACCATAACTATTGCCTAGACTGCACGGGTAATTCAGCGTTGTTTAATGGAACAAAACGAACTTTCTAAGAGAGAAATAGATGACACTATTTAATTAGTTCAAATTTAATGGAGACGCTTATTCCCAAAAAGACCGTCTAAGTATGTGGAGATCAATATCTGGAATGCTGGCTGATATATCTATCAATTACGCAGAAAATAGATTTATTTCTGAAAATCCAACATGGCAGACAAAATACTACTTGAATTACGTGGACGGTGCCCTGCCGTTAACAAAGAATAACGAAGATGTCATCAACACTATAGTATCCATTTTTAATAGCTTGCATAAAATGATTAAATTTACATGTGAGATTTACACAAATAGGTGTATTACATTTCGAGATCAATCAATTCAATTCGGAATGAAAATGACAGGCACATACTTGTTATGATTCGCAAAGAAACTCGTACCGATGGTATTGTGGATTTAAAGGCAAACCGCCCAATTCAACATGAGAGCGCGTTTTCCAATTTTGCCTTCAATCGGGTATTGAAAATTCCGTTGTAAAAAGACGAACATGATCAGGACTTCCTGTGAGTTAGCATGGGCAGAGATCATTGTTGGCAACCGATATAAAATAATAACTCAATTCTTTTACCGACTTCCCAATTCAGATGATAAAGTTGCTGAAAGGTTCAAAGAAAACTTGAGTTTGATTTCAAAAGCCTACCCGACTCATTCGATAATAGTTGGTGGTGACTTTAATTTACCCTCGATATGTTGGCGAAAATACATGTTCAGTTCCGAAGGTAAGCATAAAATATCATCCGAAATTGTGCTCAACGCTTTCTGTGAAAATTGTTCGAGTAGTTAGTACATGAGCTCACTCGAATAGTGAACGGTTGTGAAAACACACTTGACCTCTTAGCAACAAATAATACCGAGTCAATAACGAGCATCAAAACCGATTCAGGGCTTAGTGAACGCATGGTTGTCATAGCGAGACTGGATATTGTAATCCCAAACCCTCGAAAAATAAGCGAAAAATGTAATTAATCAAATAAGCAGACAAAAATTTACTTGGCGCCTTCCTGAGAGACAATCTCCACCCATTCCAAATTAATAATATAAGAGTAAACCAGATGTGGCTGAAATTCAAAGAAATAGTATCGGTAGCAACTGAGAGATTTATACCAAATAAATTAACAAACGGCGGAGCTGATCCTCCTTGGTACACAAAACTTGATAGAACACTGTTGCAGAAACAACGAAACAAACATGCCAAATTTAAATAGACGCAAAATCCCCAAGATTGGCGACATTTTGCAGAAGCTCGAAATTTAGCGCGGACTTCAATACGAGATGCTTATAATAGTTCCCACAACGAAACTTTGTCTCGTAACCTGACAGAACATCCAAAGACATTCTGGTCTTATGTGAAGTATATTAGCGGCAAGAAACAATCAATGCCTTCTCTGCGCTTTAGCAAAGGAGATACTTTCGAGGACAGTGTTGCCAAAGCAGAGTTACTAAACACAGCCTTTCGAAATGCCTTCGCAAAAGAAGACGAAGTAAATATTCCAGAATTCGAATCGAGAAAAACTGCCAACACGAGTAACGTAGAAGTAAATATCCTCGGAGTAGTGAAGCAACTTAAATCACTTAATAAAAGTAAGTCTTCTGGTCCAGGCTGTACACCAATTAAGTTCCTTTCGGAGTATGTTGATGCATTAGCTCCAGAATTAACAATCGTACTCAACCGTTCGCTCGACGAAAGGTCCGTACCCAAAGACTGAAAAGTTGCGCAGGTCTCACCAATATTCAAGAAAGGTAGTAGGAGTAATCCACTAAATTCCAGGCCTATATCGGTAACGTCGATATGCAGCAGGATTTTGGAACGTATAATGTATTAGAACATTATAAATTACCTCGAAGAAAACGGTCTATTGACACACAGTCAACATGGATTTAGAAAACATCGTTCCTATGAAACACAACTACCTTTTCATTCACATTAAGAGTTCAGTGCCATTGACAAGGGATTTCAGATCGATTCCGTATTTCTGGATATCCGAAAGGCTTCTGACACTGTACCGTACAAGCGGCTTGTACTGAAATTGCGTGCTTATGGAATATCGTTTCAGTTATGTGACTGGATTTGTGATTTCCTGTCAGAGAGGTCACAGTTCGTAGTAATTGACGAAAAGTCATCGAGTAAAACAGAAGTGATTTCTGGCGTTCCCCAATGTAGTGTTATAGGCCCTTTGCTGTTCCTTATCTATATATACTATTTGGAAGACAATCTGAGCAGCCGTCGTATGTTGTTTGCAGATGATGCTGTCGTTTATCGACTAATAAAGTCATCAGAAAATCAAAACAAACTGAAAAACGATTTAGAAAAGATATCTGAATGGTGCGAAAAGTGGCAGTTGACCCTAAATAACGAAAAGTGTGGGTTTATGCACATGGGTGCTAAAAGAAGCTCGTTGAACTTCGGTTACACGATAAATCAGTCTAATCTAAGAGCCTTAAATTCAACTAAATTCCTAGGTTTTACAATTACGGACAACTGAAATTTGAAGGAACACATAGAAAATGTAGTGGGGGAAGGCTAACCAAAAACTGCATTTTTTTGGCACTTCGTAAACGTAAGAGACCTACTAAGAAGACTGCCTACACTATGCCTCTCCGTCCTCTTTTAGAATATTGCTGCGCGGTGTGGGATCCTTACCAGATAGGACTGACGGAGTACATCGAAAAAGTTCAAAGAAAGACAGCACGTTTGTATTATCGCGAAATATGGGTTAGAGTGTCACAGAAATGATACAGGATTTGGTATGGACATCATTAAAAGAAACGCGTTTTTCATTGCGACGGAATCTTCTCACGAAATTCCAATCACCAACTTTCTCCTCCGAATGCGATTGTATTTTGTTGACACCGACCTACATAGGGAGGGACGTGCACCACGATAAAATAAGGGAAATCAGAGCTCGTACGGAAAGACATAGATGTTCATTCTTTCCACGCGCTATACGAGATTGGAATATTAGAGAATTGTGAAGGTGGTTCGGTGAACCCTCTGCCAGGCACTTAAATGTAATTTGCAGTGCGTCCATGTAGATGTATATGTAGGAAATGGTAACAATAAGACATACTGCCAGAACAAATAACTAGCCACATGACTTTTGTAGACAGCATATACAAGAACATAGCTAATGAATATAAAAATAAGATGCCCCCTTACAACAATACGGCTTCTAAAGCAAATGATAGGTTTATTAGATTACTTTATTGTGGAAAAATGTGTACAAGGATTGCAACTGTCTTTAGAAAGTACAATGTGATTGTGTATTTTGGAACGACAAACAATCTAGGATGTATTCTGCAACATAATGTAGATACAAGGAATCTATTTCATGCTTCTCGAGATTATAGAATTGATCGCCTGGACTGTGGGGCCTGTTACGTTGGCCAAACGGGAAGGAGGCTCAAAATTAGGTTTTGGAAACACGTCTCGCTGAATAAAAGAAGCCACGGAGATATGTAGTATGGCTGCTCATTTACTTACAACAAAACATAAGTTTCCGACTTTGACATCTAATGTGAGGTTACTGCAGAAGTGTGAGAAAGGCAGGTTTCTCGACATCTTAGAGGATCTAGAGATCTTTTTCTATCAAATAATCGTTAGCTGCAACCTGATTAATGATCGTCATTATGAAAATAGGCAATTTTGGGAATTATTTTAAAATTTTTGCAAGCAAATAGTGAAGGAGCGACCCTGGGGGTACGAAGTAGATCCTGCTGTCTGGCTATTATGTAAAAGCCTCTGACACAATACTGTACGAGTAGGTGGTTATAATACTGTTCAACCAACGGAACTTTTTCGTGTTACATTGGTTTGATGCATTTACTTTGTTAATAACAGAAATTCTGATTATTGATTTTATTTTATTTACAATTAAAGATATGTTTGAAGTGAGAAAGAGACGAGTGCTCTCTACATCTGATATGGAATGGCAGATCACACCAAATATCTGTGTTATATTTGGAGCCATCTATGAACTATTCATTAAGTAAAAGGAAGTACACACCTCGTCGCGATGATTAAGTAAATAGAAAAATAGTACAAAAGATAAATTATTAAATCAATTCTAATTGTCGCAGCATACATCATATGCCTTCGAACATTTTGTAAAGATATAAAAATAAAAATTGTGAATCTGACGTTACCTATATGTTTTTAGAGAATAACAAAACAATTGTCTCACAATGCGTGAATCTGGCATTTTGTACATATTCTAATATTTATTGCAGTAAGTAAGGCAGGAAATTAAGTAATTTTACCAGTGACTCATTATGCATTATTCCTGTGCTTATCTTAAGTTTTTTAGTAGAGACCATAAATGCTTTACTATTAATGTTACGCATTACGTAGTCCATAAAGCGAGCGCCATACAGCCAATCGATGTGTTTTCTGTAAAGCCTTCTTCATTATACATTAGTCTTGAATGAACAGCGATAGGAGCCGGAACAGTAGGGTACTAACGTACTGGGGCATCTATTAAAACTTTGAAATACTGGAAAGTAATCTAATGTATAAGTGTAATAGGTTATGCCACGAGTTGTAACTTTTTGCACTGTCACCTGATTATATACTTCTTGCATTCTTTGCACTGATAATGGCCAGGCTCTAGCCGAAATCTAGATTTGCTTTAATAAAGCCTGAAAGAAAAGGAAGACTGATTGCTGTTCTCCATCATTCTGAAGTCATCTGTCATATTGCAGGACATTTCATATGCCATGTTGTATGACATGATTGCAAGTGTCATGTTATACGACCTGACACCATGTATCATGTTACTTTACTTGACACGATGCATTGCATTACGTGACATGGGTACTAATAGTAAAACATAACAAACAGAACCACAAACATCCTGCGGGCTTGTGGCCTTGATGTGATGGTGAGGTTACTGAGGACGCCGAAGACTATACTGGACAGGGTCTATCATATCCGCCTGGTATGGACTTAGGAAAGGATCTGTCAAATAAGGCAAGTATGATAGATCCTGACCAGTATAGTCTACTGCGTTCTTAGTAGCCTCACCATCAAATCAAGGTCACAAGCCTACAGGATGTTTGTGGTCCTGCCTTTTTTCATATTTCTATTTTTTATTATTTTTATTGTACTGTTTTGTCTTTAAAATTGTTTAATTTTGTATTCTTTTGTTTTAATTTTTGGTTTTATAGTTATATTTTATTCATATAAGTATGACGCTGTATGCACAAACATGTGAAAAATAGGCATAAATACTTTATCAGTGCACAAACCAACAGCAAACATGAAAACGATACGGAGCTAAATATTAACGTATATACATAATAACGTATATAAATAGTTTGCATTGTGTACGTAAACTTATGATATGTCCACATTACAAAGATTAATTAACTTAAAGGCTTTTCAACCTGCAAGCCGAACGATTCGTGCAACAACTGATAAACTGTTGATTAGATCATATGTATTGATTATCTATTGTCTTAAAATTCTTATCATTGTTTATTTTACGTATGATAGAAAAAACTGACGTGTGTAATTTTGGCGCGAAATATTGGAACAACCATTCCGAATTATGAGTACGATGGGCTGAAATAAGCTGAACCGCTAAACTATCTATACACCACAAAATACCATCCACTTTCCAATCATGTGCGAAAATTAACGAACTTAAGATTGTAATGTCCTAAAATAAATTTTGTACTAGCGAGCATAGCTGTTTTGAACAAAAAACACAGTAAAACATTAGCTATTGCTTAGAAATAAGGTGACATTTTTATAGCAGTTTTCGGGTTAGTTTAATTTTCATGTAGTCATCGGTAAAGTTTTAAATTCTCGATCAGACATATCATTTTTACGAGGATGGACATATATCTGGTTTGGTACATTCACTCTTTTGCACGTCCAAAGAGTTTTACATCAGTTTAAACCAATGGTGAATAAAATCTTTAACGTATAAACAACGAAATGATAATCTAATTATATGCAAATGCAGAGCTTGAAACACAACGCATTTTTAAGAAACGCAGTTTCATTTGTAACAGAGTGATTTTTTGCACGTAAAACGCGAACGAGGTAAATATTTGCAAACGCTTCTTACAACTACCGTAATATTTTTTTTTTTTCATCATCTATATCAATTTAAAACGTCACAGCACATGCGGCTCGCTTGAAACCGGATTTTACGTGCATTTTACGCGCAACTCTAGACCGCTATATCATGGCAAAGGATAAAGCTTTCACAAAACAACAGGGCGACCATTGATTTCATGTATTTGTCTACCGTTTTACAAAATTTGAACTTTTTCGCTCAAGTTTAAAACATAGAAGTGGTGTGCGAGAAAAAAAGGTCATAAAATGTGATTTTTGACGCAAAATCAGAATTCAGATTTTTTAAAACGAGTTTTGAGTTTTATCGTAAGAATTCAGTTTTTTATTATTTGATTCACTTTAAATCCTTTCCACGGTTTCAGCTCACGTAAGAACGAAATTTTCCGTGCTACGTTTAGATCTACTTTAGCTACCGTACCTTGAAAAGGGACACAGATTACTGGATAAAAAATTTCTTTTCGACTTTATCTATTAATGTACTTCCGTACCACATTTAAACCGATTCGTACAAGTTTAAAGAATAGAAGTGGCGCACTTCAAAAAGCTCGCAGAGAAACGTGTTTTTTGCATCAACGGAGCAAAATTTTTTTTCAAACAGTAAAAATGTATCTTAGACCAAGGTTCGATACACTAATGGACCAAACGTGAACCGTCAGTCTCTCTCTAATCCGGTTATTAAGTGTGACTCTTCTTTCCCGCAGAAGCAGAATTAGCGTGACTGTTTTTTACGCATAAAATACGAACGATGCACCTGCAAATGGTACCACTATTCGCGCATTAACTTCAGTCCACTTAAAACCTTTTGCAGAAGGAATTAATCGATTCGCGCAATTTCCCTGGGCGCCAGCTCCGGTTCGTCACGGCCTCCCCTTTAATACTTCCGCGCTGTAACGATAACAGAACGCTTTTCACGCCTTCTTTATTAATTGGAGATAGAAATGACAGGCTGTAGAACTTAGTTAAGATCAGTGTAGCTGACACCGATTATACAGTCACCACTGCAATAAACAGAAAGAAAACAATGTGCCAACGAAACTCAATTTGCTTTGGAATAGCTGGTGCGTACGTTCGTTCTCATTTCAAAAAATAAATAATTAAATAAATAAATAAGGAACTGATGTTGAATTTACCAACACGAGCAAGCGCTCTCTGGGATTAAGAACAAAACTTCGAAACATTCTACTTTTTATAAAGTGAAAGGGACCATCTCCTCGTGAGGCTGACATCTGTAACGATGACACCACTAATTATAGTTTGGCTAAGTATTTAAGTTTTAGAAACGACGTTTTTGACTAGTGTTAACTTGTAGAAGAGACATTGTTAGTATTCTTATGTTGTGTATACACACAGACACACACACCACAGTACTAAACCATTCGCATATACAAAATTTCTCAAGAGCGTTTACGAAAAGATACAAGGCAAATATTAATTACACTTGTATCACAGTACTGCTTTTTTGAAGAGCTATCCTCTGTCGTTAAACTACAGTATCCCATAAAAAATAAAAAAAAACCTAGTTCTTTCAGTATTTCGACTGATATTAAACAGTTATATACTTACATTATTTAAACATAGCAAAACGGAAGCTCAGTCTTCTGGCACTGACGGGACTCTTAGGGCCGACCAACGGCGTCACTGGATGCAGTATGCAGCGGCGGTTCTCCCACTCGTTGTCCGCTTTCTTGACCTTGAATCACCTACTTCCCTCACAACTGATCTCAGGGGGCTGGACCCAACCCGTTGCAGTTCTCACAAGAAACAAAAATCCCAAAATCCCAAGCGGTATCGGGAGTCGCATGGCAGCCAGATATATTGACAGTTAAGCTGTGGAGGCAGACATTTATTATTTAGGCAAATCGTTTTCCTTTTGATCATACAATGCCTCTAACACACCTTCCGTAGACGAAAGATTAGAGAAACATGTCTAACGGCGTACCCTAATCACCATTAAACCTTTCTTTTTTCTGGTCTTTATCCCTTATCTGGGGTCGGCATGTTAATTTTTGGACTTGGCACAATGTTAGTGGCAGTGGGTGGCCGGGCACCCTCCATGTCCCTCCTACCCTCCCTACAGCCTCTCGGAATGGAATTTGTGTACTTCATCTGTCTGCGTTTAATGTGAGAACATTTTCTATTTGTTTGCGAATCGCGTAACTGGACTGTGGTACCAGCAGCTCGGTATTTACCTAGTCGGACGTGGTGAAATCATCTAAAAACCAGATTCAGGATAGCTGGTATAACTCAGATCGTCATTAATCCTTGGGGCGGATTCGATCAGGGGCAGGCGCAACTCCACGAATCCCATAAGCGGCTTGTTAAGGAATGCGGCTATATAGGTGAGTAAACATCACAGAAAAAATATCATGGATACAATTTTCCTTTTGCTCACTTTTTTTCGTCGACAGTCTTCTGACTTGTTTGATGCAGCCCACCACAAATTCCTCTTCTGTGCCAATCTTTTTGTCTCGGAGTAGGAGTTGCACCCTACGTCCTCAATCATTTGCTGGAAGGACTCCAGTCTCTGTCTTCCTCTACATTTCTTACCCTGTACAGCTTCCTCCAGTACAACAGAATCCATCCCCTGATACCTTGACAGATAACCTATCATTCTGTCCCTTCTTCTTGTCTGTAGTTTCCATATATTTCCTTCCTCACAGATTCTGCGGATAGCCTGTTCACTTCTTACCTTATCAGTCCACCAAATTTTCGACATTCTACTATAGCAACATTTCTTAAATGCTTCGATTCTCTTCTCTTACGATTTTCCCACAGCCCATCTCTCACTGCCATATAATTCTGTGCTCCAAAGATGCATTTGTATAAATTTCTTCCCGAGGTTAAGACCTATGTTTGATCTAGAACACTTCTCTTGGCCAGGTTACCTATTTCGCCAGTGCCAGTCTGCTTTTTACGTGTTCCTTGCTCTGTCTGTCACAGGTTATTTTTCTGCCTAGGTAGCAGAATTCCTTAACTGATCCCCAGTTGTAATATTAATTTTCTCTCTGTTCTCATCTCTGCTACTTCTCATTACTTTCGTCTTTCTTCGTCTTCCTTATTCTCAGACCATGATCCGTACACATTAGATTGTTCATTCCATTAGTCACATCTGGTGAATCTCCTTCCCTTTCACTGAGGGTAGCAATGACATCAGCGATTCTTATCATTGATATCCTTTCCCTTTGAATTTTAAACCCACCCTGCAACTTTTCTTTTATTTCCATCTTTGCTTCTTCGATGCGTAAACTGAACGGTAGGGTTGAAAGACTATAGTTCTGTCTTACACCCTTTTGAACCCGAGCATTTCGATCTTGTTCCTTTTTGGTTCTCGTGCATATTGTACATTACCCGCTTTTCCCTATAGCTTGCCCCCATTTTTAACAGAATATCGAATATCTCGCACTGTTTTACACTGTCGAGCCCTTTTTCAAGGTTCGATAAATCCTATGATCGTGTCCTGATTCTTCTTCAGTCTTGCTCTCATTATCAATCGCAACGTCAGAACTGCCCCTCTGGTGCCTTTACCCTCCCTAAAGAAAAAATTATAGCCATCTTACAGAACCTCAGATTTCTTTCCCAGTCCTTTTATTATTATTTTCAGAAACTTGGATCGATGAGCTATTAAGCTGATTGTGATACAATTCTTGCTCTTTTAGGCTGTTGATTTCTTCGGAATTGTGTGGATGATGTTTTCTAAGTCTGATGGTATATCACAATTCCCCTACATTCGATACACAAACCTGCAGTCATTTTTCCGCTTCCTCCAATGATTTTTAAAAATTCTAATGAAATATTACCTTTCCATTCTGCTTTATTTGATTTTAAGAATTCTGAACTTTAAATTCTGATTCTCAAACTGGATCACACATCTCTCCTACATCGACTGATATTTATTGCAGAATTCGGTTAGTCTTTCTCCTCTCTCGTTTCTACTACCAACTGCATTTCAATCCCCCGTGATTATTAGATTTTCATCTCCCTTCACGTACTGAATTACCCGTCTATTATCATCATGTACTTTCTCTATCTCTTCCTGTTCGGCTTGTGACGTCGGCATGTGTACCTAAACTATCGTTGTCAGTGTTTGTTTTGCTGTCGATTCTTACGAGAACGACGCTATCACTGAACTATTAACTGTAACTCAATTTCTGCCCAACCTTCGTATTCGTAATGAATCCCGCTCCGTTTATATTTTCTGCAGCTGTTGATATTACCCTATACTCGTCTGCCCAGAAATCCTTGTCTTCTTTCCATTTCACTTCACTGACCCCTACTATATCTAGACTGAGCCTTTGCATTTGCCTTTTCAGATTTTCTAGTTTCCCTACTAAGTTCAAGCTTCTGACATTCTGCCCCCCCCCCCCCCCCCCGACTCACAGAACATTATTCTTTCACGCTTTTTCTCATGGTCATCTTCCTTTCGGCTGTCCCCTCTCGGAGACCCAGATGGGGAACTATTCCGGAATCTTTTGCCAATGGAGAGATGATCATGATCCTATTCCTATTACAGGGAACATATCCTGTGGATACACGTTATGTGTCTTTAACGAAGTGGTTCCCATTGCCTTCTACATCGTCATGTCGTTGATCATTGCTGATTCTTCCGGGCAGTTTCCTGTACCAAGGCAAAGAGAGTGCCCTGATCCTCTGTACGCTCCTCCATCCAATTTGACATGGCCGTCGGCTGAATGAGGCTGATATCTTATGCTGGAAGTATTCAGTATACCTGTTATTTAAAAGTTTGATAGTATAAATTTTAACAGATTATGAGGATTTAGCAGCGTACAGGTATTGTAAAATGTCCTGTAAAAACAAGACTTTTTGTTTTGAGCTTTCGATTATCAAAATTCGTTTGAGTAAGACTAATGGAAATTGCATATTTATACAACACGGGTACGTAATCCGTCCAGCATTTTCAGTTAAAAAATCTTGGCTTTGTTGATTGTTACCATCATTTCAGGCATTCGACGTCACTTGCGTCGTTTTGTACCCGTGCATTACTGGTGGTCGTTTAAGTTTATTATGGCACAATGAATTGTAGATTGTTTTCTTACATTCTACATCTACATTGATACTCCGCAAGCCACCCAACGGTGTGTGGCGGAGGGCACTTTACGTGCCACTGTCATTACCTCCCTTTCCTGTTCCAGTCGCGTATGGTTCGCGGGAAGAACGACTGTCTGAAAGCCTCCGTGCGCGCTCTAATCTCTCTAATTTTACATTCGTGATCTCCTCGGGAGGTATAAGTAGGGGGAAGCAATATATTCGATACCTCATCCAGAAACGCACCCTCTCGAAACCTGGCGAGCAAGCTACACCGCGATGCAGAGCGCCTCTCTTGCAGAGTCTGCCACTTGAGTTTATTAAACATCTCCGTAACGCTATCACGGTTACCAAATAACCCTGTGACGAAACGCGCCGCTCTTCTTTGGATCTTCTCTATCTCCTCCGTCAGACCGATCTGGTACGGATCCCACACTGATGAGCAATACTCAAGTATAAGTCGTACGAGTGTTTTGTAAGCCACCTTCTTTGTTGATGGACTACATTTTCTAAGCACTCTCCCAATGAATCTCAACCTGGTACCCGCCTTACCAACAATTAATTTTATATGATCATTCTACTTCAAATCGTTCCGCGCGCATACTCCCAGATATTTTACAGAAGTAACTGCTACCAGTGTTTGTTCCGCTATCATATAATCATACAATAAAGGATCCTTCTTTCTATGTATTCGCAATACATTACATTTGTCTATGTTAAGGGTCAGTTGCCACTCCCTGCACCAAGTGCCTATCCGCTGCAGATCTTCCTGCATTTCGCTACAATTTTCTAATGCTGCAACTTCTCTGTATACTACAGCATCATCCGCGAAAAGCCGCATGGAACTTCCGACGTCGGTAGACGTCTCTCCATTGATAACAACATGCTGTGTTCTGTTTGCTAAAAACTCTTCAATCCAGCCACACAGCTGGTCTGATATTCCGTAGGCTCTTACTTTGTTTATCAGGCGACAGTGCGGAACTGTATCGAACGCCTTCCGGAAGTCAAGAAAAATAGCATCTACCTGGGAGCCTGTATCTAATATTTTCTGGGTCTCATGAACAAATAAGGCGAGTTGGGTCTCACACGATCGCTGTTTCCGGAATCCATGTTGATTCCTACATAGCAGATTCTGGGTTTCCAGAAATGACATAATACGCGAGCAAAAAACATGTTCTAAAATTCTACCAGAGATCGACGTAAGAGATATAGGTCTATAGTTTTTCGCAACTGCTCGACGACTCTTCTTGAAGACTGGGACTATCTGTGCTCTTTTCCAATCATTTGGAACCCTCCGTTCCTCTAGAGATTTGCGGTACACGGCTGTTAGAAGGGGGGCAAGTTATTTCGCGTACTCTGTGTAGAATCGAATTGGTATCCCGTCAGGTCCAGTGGACTTTCCTCTATTGAGTGATTCCAGTTGCTTTTCTATTCCTTGGACACTTATTTCGATGTCAGCCATTTTTTCGTTTGTGCGAGGATTTAGAGAAGGAACTGCAGTGCGGTCTTCCTCTGTGAAACAGCTTTGGAAAAAGGTGTTTAGTATTTCAGCTTTACGCGTGTCATCCTCTGTTTCAATGCCATCATCATCGCGTAGTGTCTGGATATGCTGTTTCGAGCCACTTACTGATTTAACGTAAGACCAGAACTTCCTAGGATTTTCTGTGAAGTCGGTACATAGAATTTCACTTTCGAATTCAATGAACGCTTCACGCATGGCCCTCCTTACGCTAACTTTGACATCGTTTAGCTTCTGTTTGTCTGAGAGGTTTTGGCTGCGTTTAAACTTGGAGTGGAGCTCTCTTTGCTTTCGCAGTAGTTTCCTAACTTTGTTGTTGTACCACGGTGGGTTTTTCCCGTCCCTCACAGTTTTACTCGGCACGTACCTGTCTAAAATGCATTTTACGATTGCCTTGAATTTTTTCCATAAACACTCAACATCGTCAGTGTCGGAACAGAAATTTTCGTTTTGATCTCTTAGGTAGCCTGAAATCTGCCTTCTATTACTCTTGCTAAACAGATAAACCTTCCTCCCTTTTTTTATATTCCTATTAACTTCCATATTCAGAGATGCTGCAACGGCCTTATGATCACTGATTCCCTGTTCTGTACATACAGAGTCGAAAATTTCGGGTCTGTTTGTTATCAGTAGGTCCAAGATGTTATCTCCACGAGTCGGTTCTCTGTTTAATTGCTCAAGGTAATTGCATTCGTTATTGTTCTTTTTTTACTTTTCATACGTAGAACAAAGGAATAAGAAGTTTCTACATACGTTATTTGACTGATCACTCACTAAACGGAAGACGTCAGTTATCACAATAATTCTCTCATCTTTTTATTCGTTGTCACTTCCGACGTTATCTCATAATCGAAATGTGACACATCCTGTACATCTGCTCAACTGAATAATACGTCGTTCTTTTGCGTGAGAAACTTTTCCTCCATCCTGTTTGACATTATCTGCTGCTACTCAACAATTTCCCCATTAACCTTAGTTTTCTTATAACGGAACCCTGCATCTTTTTTCAGTTTATAAGCAGCCGATTCTCCGGAAAACCTCCTCATTCCTTACCTTACCTGCCGATCTTTTCTCCAAAGTTCTTCTGTAGCACCATATTTGAAATGCTCCGATTTTCTTTTCTCATACGCTGTGTTCCGCTGCCATACTATGCTGTGCTCCAAAAGAACATAAATTTCTTCCTCAAATGAAGGGCTATGTTTGATACTACACACTACACTTCTCTTGGCCAGACATGCTCTTTTTGCCAGTGTTAGTCTGGTTTTAATGTTGTCCTTGCTCCGTTCGTCATGAGTTATTTTGCCGCTTAGGTTTCTCGTTGTTATTACTTTTGTCTTTCTTCGATTTGCTCTCAATCCATATTTTGTACTCATCAGACTGTTCATTCCATTCTGGAGATCCTGTAACTACTCTTCACTTTCACTGAGGATAGCAATGTCATCAACAAATAATCTTTCACCTTGAATTTTAATTCCACTGCTGAACCCTTATTTCCGTCATTGCTTCTTCGATGTATGGATTTAACGGTATGGGTGAACGACTAAAACCCTGTCTTACAATTCAATTTCCAATTCGTGCATCTTGCTCTTGTTCTTCCATTCTTATTGTTCCCTCTTGGTTCTTGTACATATTATATATGAATCCATCTTTCCCTACACTTTACCCCTATTTTTCTCGGAACATCGAACATCTTTACAATTTGACATTGTCGAACTCTTTTTCCAGGTCGACTGACCCAATAAACGTCTCTTGATTCTTCGTTAGTCATGCTTCCATTACCAGTTGCGACGACGGATTTTCCTTTCTGTGGCCTTTACCTTTCCTAGAGCCAACTGATCCTCACCTAAGACATACACAATTTTCTTTCCCATTCCTCTATATATTTTTCTTGTCCGTAGCTTGGATGCATCACCTGTTAAACTGACTGTGCGATAATCTTCGGCATTGTGTGGACGGTATTTTTTCCCCGAAAGACAGTTTGTATGTCGACACGTGTAGACATATTACACACCAACCTTATATTTCTTTTGTTGCAATTCTGATGCAGTGTTACCCTACCTCTTCTGCCTTATTTGATTTTAATACTCCCAAAGCTATTTTATATCGACTCGTGTTTCTTCTTCTGTCGCGGCACCGGACCATTCTTCCTCCTCATAGAGGCCTTCAGTATACTCTTTCCACCTATCCGCGCTCTCCTCTGCATTCAACAGTCAAATTCCGGTTGCATTCTTAATGTTACCACCCTTGCTTTTAATTTCACTCAATTAGCTATAGGCTGAGTCCGTCTTTCTGGCAATCATTTATTTTTCGGTTTCTTCATATTTTTCATGCACCCATTTTGATTTTGCTTCCTGCACTTCCTATTTATTTCATTCTTTAGTGTGTTGCATATCTGTATTCCTGAACTTTCCTGAACATTTTTGTACTTCCTTCTTCCATCGATTAGCTGAAGTATTTTTTCCGTTATCCATGGTTTCTTCGCAACTACCTTCTTTGTACCCTTGATTTTCTTTCTAACCTCTGTGATTGCCCTTTTTAAAGATGTCCATTCCTTCTAAACTTAACTGCCTACGGAGATGTTCCATATCGCAGTATCAGTAGCCACAGAGATCTTCCGGTGTATCTCTTCATTCGTTTGTGCTTTCGTATCCCCGTTGTTTGAGCGTTGTTTCTTACTGGCTACGCTCTTAAATTTCAATGCAAAACTAAATTGACACCTTAGATCGAATCTTACGTGCTCAAAAATTTTGCATGTGCTTCAGTACTATCCGATGGGATTGCGAGAAACCTTCTGATGACAACGGAGACACTTTACAGTATATTTCTCCCTGCTACGTCACTAAATAAACTGCGTTTTTGCCTCACAGCCGTGCATAAAAACAGGATTTTTCCGGAGCTCGTATCTCGAGTTCTCTTGGTGATATAAAGCTATGGTCATGTGTTTTGTATAGTCTTTGGTCCAGGTACCATTTCTATACCCAGTAGACAGATCCTCTTACCCTAAATATCCTACAGTACAGCGGCAAAGTTTGATATTAGACAGTCTCTCCCGCTTAGGCAAACGCATCAAATCGGATGATTCTTTTTACATTATATGTGGTTTATAATGCGCCTTAAGGGATCCCTGGAGGCACCATTTAGTTCATGGACGTTTCTGAGAAAACCCGAAAAGCGTGGTTTTTGTGCACCAAAACAGGGTCACGGATTACAAGACGGCGATATAAAGTAAATGGCTGAAATATTTACTATATATTTATAAGATCGGGATCTCAAATAATCTTGAAAGTTTCTTGATATCTTTATCCGTTTCCGAGATACAGAGGTTCAAAATAACGCTCTTTGTTCACATAAAATACGCAAGCATTACCCATGTGAGGCGAAAAGGTAGTTTATAAAGTATCAAAGCACGGAAAAATATTTTCTTAAGTATCTCCGTTCTCAACAGAAGCGTTCTCGAAAACCATGTCATAGTAGTGAAACATATGAAAAAATTTTGAGCACGTAAAATCGGGTTTGAAGGGTAAAATTAGTTTTGCGTTATTTCAATTTCACATAAGTAAACTATAAAAATTTTATTAACTCCCTAAGTTCTTTTCATGTGAGTGACATGCTCGGCCATAGTAGGGCAAAAGACACCAGCGGAAAAATGCTTCTATCGGTGCGCAAAAAAGGCTAACGTGCTACTGTTTTAAAAGACACGGACTGCAAACGGGGTACCAGCTGCCTCATTCTATCTGCCTTATCACCTTTAAAAAAATATTCGCTCTTTTTTATTCTGAGAGGGGAGAGAATGGTAGTCGGAAAGAGACAAACCGTGCTAGAAAGAGTGTGAAGGAGACAGTGCGAATGGGAGAGGAATAAATAAAAGTAGTAAGTGGAATTGAGTGACACCCAATAATGATGAGAGACAGAGCCTGTAACACGACAGTGAGGAAGAGAGTGAGACAGTGACAATGGCAAGAGGCAGCAGCAGTGTGAAGGAATGAATGAGGTGATAGCAAATAACGGAGAGCAAGCGGGAGGCGGTGACAGTGAGAGGAGACGGTAGTAGTAGCACAGAGCGAAACAGAGTGGATGTGTATGAGGGACTTACAGTGATGGACTAGTGGGCGTGGGCCGTTTGCAGTGATCGGAGTTTGTGGGAGTGGTAGGTGAGTTGCACGTCAAAAAGAGAGCGAATAAGTTCGCATGCCAAAATTTTTGGGTACATTTTTAAAGGTGCTGAGGAAGGTAGAAGGAAACAGCTGGTGCATCGAATTTTAGTCGGAGTGTTAACATCTGAGGTCATCAGTACCCTAGAACTTAGAACTACTTGAACCTAACTAACCTAAGGACCTCACACACATCCATGCCCGATGCAGGATTTGAACCTGCGACCGTAGTGGTCGCCCGGTTCCAGACTGAAGCGCCTAGAACCGCTTGGCCACAACGCCTGGCGATGTTGTTTTACTATACTGCAAACAGTTTTAGTGACTCAGCACACAGCTAAGCGTCAGTTAAGGTATCACTGAAACTGGTTGCAATATAATAAAACATCAAAACAAGGGGTGCAGGCGTTTCATTCTGTTATGTCAGCCATATACGGCTTGAAGTCTGAACCCAGAAAAAAAAATCTCTCGCCTGAAATCCCCTGCGGGGGACCTATTTGTTGCTTTTGTTTAAACCACCTCTGTCCTATTTAACGTAGAACGTCTGCACTTCTACGTACTAAGTACACAACTGTTTCAAGTGTGGTACTAATGTACACTTTATGGTGTGTTTCAGTGACCAAGAAGCGTTATTTTATTTACAAATTTTAAGATATATATTTTGCAGATTTCGTGGGTCGATCACAGAAGTGTCTACTACTTTTTCTCAAGACTTTGTCACGCATCGGTGGAGGGTCAGTAGGGTAGTTAAAGGATGTGGCACGATTAATTTAAGCGGTGTCGGGATGCCCTTCCCATCACCGCTCCACGATGGGACGTGTAGTGTTACTCATGCGAACGTGAGCGAAAGATTTCTAAATGTTAGTGTGTAACTAAAGCGTGATGTGGCTACTACCCTGGTATTCATGTACTGGGAGTGGGAAATCGCCTCAAACCAAATACGTGCTGGACGACGCACAGACTCTCGTCGTAAATCCACTGAGAGGACTGGATCCGGGTCCGGCGTACCTCCCAGTTCCGCAAGTGGTGATTTAACGAGCACAGCCTGCCGGACAGGTGACGAGTGCTCACTCATATAACTTTCTCGCGAGTTTTTGTAATCACCATTTTCATCAAACAAGGAACATTTTCACGACCGAATGCCTTAACTTCTGACGAAACTTCCGGGATGTATGGGCTTGGTCGAAGGAACATTCCGGTTTCTGACGTTTCGTCCAAAGCTGCGCTGGACATCTTCGGAGCTGCTCCTTATGACGCTGAGTCTTGCCGGCGACTTCCTTCAAAACTCAGCATCACCGGGAGCAGCTCCGAAGATGTCCAGTGCAGCTCTGTACGAAACGTCAGGAACAGAAAATTTTCTTCGAGCCAGGTCATACAGCCTGGAAGACTCATCAGCTACTAACCATTATTTTGTGTGTGTTCTACATGCACTGTGGGTAGGAAAGCACATGGTGTTTGTCTACGGGCATCAGTTAATGTTTCATGTACTTATTTTTAGTCATGGCACTCTTAAGGTATCATCGCTAGTCATACAAATTTTGCGTGAGCTTTTGTAATCAGATTCCTGTGGGGGAGCAGCGACTACCTTTCACTTGTTGTCCATGTGAAGTTCGCTTGAGCATCGGGAGTGTGAAAGTTCCCCTCCTTTGCTAGACGTACTCCCCAATGTGGACAATACAAGGTCACCGACTCACGAATAAAATAAACAGCTTAGTAAAAAGATAAAAGATGCACATAATTTTACGAATCTGACAAATATTAAAAACATTTATGAGGTAATGCAGTTGCTTTCCAATACTCAAATTCCGAAAGACGCCGTTTTAGCATCACTTAAGGTAATCAGTTTATACACCAACCTACTCATCTCGGAATATCTTGAAATAATTAGTGAAAATCTCATTAGATCTAGAAAAATATACATTGGGGAAATAGCAGGATTCACTGTCACATAGCTACAACTACTTTCAATTTAATAATAAAAACTATAGTCAGGTGGAAGGAGTTGCTATGGGGAACAGCTTAGTAGGTCCTTTAGCAGATATCCTTCTCAACAACGTAGAGACTAATTTTTTTGATACATTTACAGAAATGGCAGGAAAAACTATATGCTACATAAGATACACTACATATGATATACTACATATGATGCTCTAATATTGTTCATTGGGCCCGAAACTGACATCCAAGCATCCGTTGCTGCCCTTGGCAACATGCATCATAAATGCAGTTTACATTAGCGTCAGAAACGCACGGATCCATAAGTTATTTAGATCTGACGATCAGTGAGCGTAAAGGAAAACCTAACCTCAGTATTTACAGAAAATCAGCAGTTTGCGACGTGATCAATAACGCTGATCCATGTCATCCAGAAAGACGTAAAATGAGTTTTCTTAATGCTATGGCTCACAGGCTTTTAAAGCTTCCCATTGATTCAGCAAAAATAAATAAAGAATGTTCCATATTGAGTAAAACACCCATAGTTAACAATTATAATGAAAATGTGGTAGATACAACTTACAATAGACTGAAAAAGGCACTCCCAAACTAAAATCAAAAGCCGGATACCAAAAAATAATAATACGAGAACCATGTAGGTAAAATTGACTCATAAAGGACAAATACCTTTACTTCGAGCATAGATTTCGAAAATCCAACGTTACATTAGCATTTGCAACATCTAACACATTGAAATCAAGAATACGTCATCAGATTTGTGAGAAAAAGGAAGACATCTACACAGCTTTGTAGTATACAAAATGAGGTCTAATGACTAATAAATTTTTATAGGGCTAAGTGGGCGTTCGTTTTCCATTACATTTGGTGAACACATTAATACACAAAATGAAACTGCATTTGGCACACACATGAAATAAACTAAATATGAAATGACAGATATTCGACAGAATATCAAGATGATACATAATGTACAGAAACGAAGGAAGATGGACCTCTTAGAGAGCCTGCAGATACACTACTGGCCATTAAAACTGCTACACCTCGAAGATGACGTGCTACAGACGCGGAAAAAGATGCTTTGATATCCAAATGATTAGCTTTTCAGAGCATTCACACAAGGTTGGCGCCGGTGGCGGCACCTACTACGTACTGACATGAGGAAAGTTTCCAACCGATTTCTCATACACAAACAGCAGTTGACCGGCGTTGCCTGGTGAAACGTTGTTGTGATGTCTCCTGTAAGGAGGAGAAATGCGTACCGTTTCCGACTTTGATCAAGGCCGGATGGTAGCCTACCGCGATTGCGCTTTATCGTACCGCGACATTGCTGCTCGCGTTGGTCGAGATCCAATTACTGTTAGCAGAATATGGAATCGGTGTATTCAGGAGGCTAATACGGAACACCGTGCTGGGCCCCAACGGCCTCGTATCACTAGCAGTCGAGGTGACACGCATTTTATCCGCAAGGCTGTAACGGATCGTGCAGCCACGACTCGATCCGTAAGTCAACAGATGGGGACGTTTGCAAGACGACAACCACCTGCACGAACAGTTCGACGACGTTTGCAGCAGCATGGACTATCAGCTCGGAGACCATGGCTGCGGATACCCTTGACACTGCATCACAGACAGAAGCGCCTGCGATGGCGTACTCAACGACGAACCTGGGTGCACGAATGGCAAAACGTCATTTTTTCGGCTGAATCCATGTTCTGTTTACAGCATCATGATGGACGCATCCGTGTTGTCGACATCGTGGTGAACGCACATTGGAAGCGTGTATTCGTCATCGCCATACTGGCGTATCACCCGGCGTGATGTCATGGGGTGCCATTGGTTACACGTCTCAGTCACCTCGTGTTCGCATTGACGGCACTTTGAACAGTGGACGTTAAATTTCAGATGTGTTACGACTCGTGACTCTACCCTTCATTCGATCCCTGCAAAACCCTACATTTCAGCAGGATAATTCACGTCCGCATGCTGCAGGTCCTGTAGGACCTTTCTGGATGCAGAAAAGGTTGGACTGCTGCCCTGGACAGCACCTTCTCCAGATTTCTCACCAATTGGTAACGTCGGGTCAATGGTGGCCGAGCAACTGCCTCGTCAGAATAAGCCAGTCATTACTCTCGATGAACTGTGGTATCGTGTAGAAGCTGCATGGGCAGCTATACCTGTACACGCCATGCAAGCTCTGCTTGACTCAATGCTCGGGCGCATCAAGGCTGTTATTACGGCCAGAGGTGGTTGTTCTGGGTACTGATTTCTCAGGATTTATGCACCAAATTGCGTGAAAATGTAATCAAATATTAGTTCTAGTATAATATATACCCGTATATCATCTGCATTTATTCTTGGTGTAACAATTTAAATGACCAATAGTATATATACTGGGAATAAAAGGTAATCACATAGAAAACTGAATGACCAATTAGTATCTTATCAAAATTTTATTTAGCATTTTTATCGATTCACAATCCGACGCAACTCACTATTTCTCTACATCATAGACTTTTTTATCGTTTCTTCATGCTTTGGTCTTATGCGTTGCACTTACGTGCACTCATTCTTATTGTACCTCAAGTGTCTTCAAATGCTCACCTAGATGTCAAGCTACAATACGTAAGTGCTCTCGTTGATCCGTATTCACATAAATATTATAACTTATTATAACCATATGGTTCCTCAATTTACGGTAAACAGAGCCCTTTCATATACATATACGTTTTTCGATAATTGTAAATAGTGAAACATCGTCTTAGGAAAATTTATGAATTACTGTGCTGGTGAACCTCTTTTGTCATTTGTTTTTCAAACAGCTGAGCTAAACTGAACGTACTCAGACATTTCTCTCTGCACCTATTCTGATCATCACTAAACTGACACACAATATTTTTAGAGCGCAACGGAATCAGACTTTCAATAATCCCTACAAAAGAATGGCCCTGACTAACAATAACCTAGACCTGTCATGAATCACCTCACAAAAATCTTCGTTAATCGAACTACTGCAATACAGCGAGCACCAATACTGCCAGCTAAATAAATGCCTACAGAAGTCACTAACTACTGATAGGTATAGTTAGCAAATGAAAGATTTTGATAGAGAACAAACAATGTATTTACCTTAATAATGTTCAAAAGTTATAATATACACTCCTGGAAATTGAAATAAGAACACCGTGAATTCATTGTCCCAGGAAGGGGTCAGATACATCACATGATCACACTGACAGAACCACAGGCACATAGACACAGGCTACAGAGCATGCACAATGTCGGCACTAGTATAGTGTATATCCACCATTCGCAGCAATGCAGGCGGCTATTCTCCCATGGAGACGATTGTAGAGATGCTGGATGTAGTCCTGTGGAACGGCTTGCCATGCCATTTCCACCTGGCGCCTCAGGTGGACCAGCGTTCGTGCTGGACGTGCAGACCACGTGAGACGACGCTTCATCCAGTCCCAAACATGCTCAATGGGGGACAGATCCGGAGATCTTGCTGGCCAGGGTAGTTGACTTACACCTTCTAGAACACGTTGGGTGGCACGGGATACATGCGGACGTGCATTGTCCTGTTGGAACAGCAAGTTCCCTTGCCGGTCTTGGAATGGTAGAACGATGGGTTCGATGACGGTTTGGATGTACCGTGCACTATTCAGTGTCCCCTCGACGATCACCAGTGGTGTACGGCCAGTGTAGGAGATCGCTCCCCACACCATGATGCCGGGTGTTGGCCCTGTGTGCCTCGGTCGTATGCAGTCCTGATTGTGGCGCTCACCTGCATGGCGCCAAACACGCATACGACCATCATTGGCACCAAGGCAGAAGCGACTCTCATCGCTGAAGACGACACGTCTCCATTCGTCCCTCCATTCACGCCTGTCGCGACACCACTGGAGGCGGGCTGCACGATGTTGGGGCGTGAGCGGAAGACGGCCTAACGGTGTGCGGGACCGTAGCCCAGCTTCATGGAGACGGTTGCGAATGGTCCTCGCCGATACCCCAGGAGCAACAGTGTCCCTAATTTGCTGGGAAGTGGCGGTGCGGTCCCCTACGGCACTGTGTAGGATCCTACGGTCTTGGCGTGCATCCGTGCGTCGCTGCGGTCCGGTCCCAGGTCGACGGGCACGTGCACCTTCCGCCGACCACTGGCGACAACATCGATGTACTGTGGAGACCTCACGCCCCACGTGTTGAGCAATTCGGCGGTACGTCCACCCGGTCTCCCGCATGCCCACTATACGCCCTCGCTCAAAGTCCGTCAACTGCACATACGGTTCACGTCCACGCTGTCGCGGCATGCTACCAGTGTTAAAGACTGCGATGGAGCTCCGTATGCCACGGCAAACTGGCTGACACTGACGGCGGCGGTGCACAAATGCTGCGCCGCTAGCTCCATTCGACGGCCAACACCGCGGTTCCTGGTGTGTCTGCTGTACCGTGAGTGTGATCATTGCTTGTACAGCCCTCTCGCAGTGTCCGGAGCAAGTATGGTGGGTCTGACACACCGATGTCAATGTGTTCTTTTTTCCATTTCCAGGAGTGTATATATCAGTTCATGACATCCAGTCTTACAAATTTACTCTTTCTGAGGGACACATGTCCAGATCGTCCACTCTCAAAATTCAGCCATCTCTCTCCCCACATCCACCACTGCTGGCCGCTCACCTCCAACTGCACAACGCTACGAGCTGTTCACTTCCAACTGCCCAACACTAAAATAGCGAATATTCCAACAATGCCAACCAGCCACAGAGTGCACACAGCACAGCCAGTATTTTCAAACAGAGCGCTACGTGACGAACCAACATAAAAACCTAAACAGCCTACTTACAATAGTACAATGTAGTATAATTGACATAATTCTGCAGTTTTCGTGCAGTGTACAATCATAACAATACACTTATTATAAATAAACTGAAAACCTTCCCTTCATAAGAAAATCGGTTGATGCTTACTTTTAACCACAACGACGTAGACCTCAGTCTACAAAGGCTGCTTCACCACCTTGATGTAAGCATTTCAACATTCTTCATCTCACAAGTCATGTGAACTGTACGATTCTCATTATGTATGGGAGTACATATGTCTGCCACACACAAACGTAACTGTTCTCTTCAAAGTGCCCACCCACAGAGGTTTTGTTCTATGTCTTGGACTGTTTTCTAATCGCCGTTGCTTGTACGTTTGTTGCCGTGCGGTCTTCAGCGCCTTGTCACTGTTTCCATGGCTGCCTCCCTCGGAGGTTCGAGTCCTCCCACAGGCGTGGGTATGTGTGTTGTCCTTAGCGTAAGTTACTCTAAGTTACATTAGTTAGTGTGTAATCCTAGGGACCGATGACCTCAGTACTTTGATTCCACAGAACCTTACCACAAATCTCCAAATTTCCACAGTATAACTCTGACGTATAAATGATATCCTACGTCATATTTAGTTTGGGTAATACATAGCTGGATTTCAAGATATAACTGCTCTAATGATTATACCTTACACTGTCTTCTTTATATTTTACTCTTTCTCACTAAGACGTCAGACGCCGTACCAGATTGTTCTATACTGTAACTATAAGGGTTACCGCCATAAGTGCCTGTTCCTATATAAATTCATAAGAAAACTATACTCTTAGCTGGGCAGTGCCCTTACGTTTTACTGAAATATTAATGATATTTTTTGTGGTTCTGTTATAACGCTGGAATATAAACATATATATTACGTTACTAGTCTTGTACCTGCCACTTTTCTCACTTGTAATTCCTTAAACCCCTGGGTACTTAATCTGTGTATTGCATTATGAAGTCCATAAGTGTCACAGTATCTCTCTGTAAATTATTTTAGCATCACATCTTGATAACCATACTGTCTAATTGTTATCTAGACATCGAGTGACATCGTTGTCATCGATAAACAAAATTTATATCAGCTGGAAATTGTCTCCCATTATTTCCTTGTTCTAAATTCCACACTATTATAGCTGCACAAGAACAATTATATATGTGCATTCACTGTTAAATATGTAAGAGTCCATCTTAAATTAGTAACGCAGACCGTGGTTTAATGCACGTTCCTTCCGAAATCCATTTCTGTAATATACCAAGGTAATATTACTTTTATGCTTCGTTTTGTGTATCGATGTTACATTACAAGTAAACAATTACATAAAACGGCACTGTAATCGGATATTTCAACACGATATCTACTGTAATACGAAAAGTATAATGCATGACATTACAAGTTGTAAAGTAGGCATTCAGCCACAAACCTATTAAATATAATATATTCTCATACTGTTATCAACACTGTGTTCCACTTACGTCGTTCATTTAGCCTCTATCAAATCTCTAATGTCAACAGCCTTATTAGAAATAATTTTCCGGCCTTAAAAACTGACGAAATATTTTTAGCTTGTGTATTTTCCATTTTATATAAGTGGCATTGTACTGTTTTCCATTTCAAAAGATTCAGTTTGCATTCTATTATATACTGTTGAATGCACATTTTCAAGCACCTAGAAAATATTTATTATTGTTTGTGAGACTGCTGTCATTTGGTGGTACTCCTCTGCATTACACTTTTAGGCTGACAGGTTATCCTGCAGTAGGTAACCGACAGCCAACCAAGACACATGCATCACTTCTTAATGTGCCACACTTGTATGTCTCTTCTTTGATGTGAGGACACAGTTATACTTTTCTTAATTTTGCAATCTCTTTTTATTATGAGGTAGTGTTATCTTAGGCATGTACTGGAATTTGAATATTTACTGTAATAACTTATACAACAGTAATTTTGTTTTATTTGTAACTGTAATCTGTTGGTGCATCGAAAAGAAGTTACGTAAATTCGTTACTTTACGATTACAGCTACTGTAGTGTAAATATTTTTTTAAATTTTTGTGATCTTTCAGATCTGAAGATGGCAGCTTGGTCCTGTTGAAACTAATAATCCAGTGTACAAAAAATGGTTCAAATGGCTCTGAGCACTATGGGACTTAACATCTGAGGTCATGAGTCCCCTAGAACTTAGAACTACTTAAACCTAACCAACTTAAGGACATCACACACATCCATGCCCGAGGCAGGATTCGAACCTGCGACCGTAGCGGCCGCGCGGTTCCAGACTGAAGCGCCTAGAACCGCTCGGCCATGAGGGTCGGCAATCCAGTGTACAAACACGCGGTCAAGACAATTAAAAAAAAATTTGAAGTTGGAATGAAATTTTCTCTCTTTAACGGAGTGTGCGCTGATTTGAAATTTTCTCTCTATAACGGAGTGTGCGCTGATTTGAAACTTCCTAGCACATTAAAACAGTGTGCCGAACCGAGATTCGAATTCGGAACGTTTGCCTTTCAGAGGCAAGCTTTCTACCGACTGAGCTACCCAAGCGCGACTCACGACCTGCCCTCACAACTTCAATTCTGCCAGCACCTCGTCTCCTATTGTTCCAAACTTCGCAGAAGCTCCGCTGCGGACCTTGCAGAACTAGCACTCCTAGAAGAGAGGATATAGCAAATGTTCCGAGTGCGAGTCTCGGTCCTGTACAAAGTTTTAGTCTGCCAGGAAATTTCATATCAGAAGCTTTCTTTACATTTTATTACAAGATGCATCCCTACAGCCACATTATCATTCGTAAAGTTCGGATAACTATCATCTAACCCTTAAATCTTAATTCTTCACTCCAGAGAGTACTGTTCAGCATATTGTTCTCAATAAGCTCTGCGGCATCACTGACGTATTTGATTAGTCACAGGCGCTCTGGTTAGTTCAACCTGTGCTTCCACTTTTCCACTTCTATTTCACAACCAACAGGCGCTCTTTCAGCTCCAACCTGTGCTACCTCTACTACTATATGCACTTTCTCCTTGTCACATTTTTTCTTTCCAGGTTTGTTAAGTTCTCTCATTATGACCCCTGGATCTTTCGTCCATTATCCATTACACTGGTTACGACAGTTACCTAAGTTTAGAGCGTTTGCCTCCTAGCTTAGAGGCTTGAATGAGGTTAGGGGGACAGTGAGCGGGTTAGCGATAACATCATGGCTAATGACCCATCACACATCCGCTAGCTATCTCAACGCCACGCTTTTCTATTTTGATCCGATGAAAAGACAAAAAAATCTTATCATGAGACACTGATGCAACTGTGAAACACCCTTTGAGTCACCGGTTTATCCGATAAGACATATCCTACTTAACTAGAGGAAAGGGTACGGATAGGAGAGGAAGGAGATCGCCGCAGACACAGAAAGAAAGAGAAAAAGCTCCCCAACATCTCAGGCACTCGGTGGAGCTCAATCCACATATCTACTAGCGTAGATCACTGGAAGATTCTTAATTTGTCTTACGTACATTACAAGACTTCTGATAATAAATAACGCAAATCCTTGTCTCCGTACTCTCCCAGAATCATAGGTGCGTTGTGTCTTAGCTGAGCGCAATCCCTACACTGTCTGACGTAATGCTTTATTTGTGTGCACGTCTAGCATACTACGTCACTTTACTCAGCACAAGGAGCCACCTGGCCTGAAACCATGTGATAGATCTTCTAGGATCGTCCATCAGACTTTTTCTTGGAACTACAACCGCTTCTATTCCAGACATGACCGTGTATGACAAGGAAAGGAGAAAGATGGTAGCCACGCACCTTTCTGAGATTTATGCAGCACACACGCTCAATACTTACAAAACGTGTACCAGATTATTATGTGTAACAATACCAATAGTTTCAAAGAGGTTAAGTTACAAATGCTGTATTGAGTTTATGTGAACGGTAAAGTACATCTTCGCTTGAGCGACGGAATTAATTTAAAGGTCGAAACATAAAGTAAAATTACGTACAATAAATTCCTATATGACATTCTCATGAATGGCTAAGATCGCAAACAAATATTATATACGAACAATGAAAGATATATAGATGTGAATTATCTAATAATATTTCATGTGTATTACATTCCAAACAGATAAGGTATTTATAGAGCGAACAGAGCCATCACTGAACCAGGTATTAGATGATTAACACTGAGTAACCTGTAACAAAACATGTCTGTTTTTCTTTTTGTCGCTAAAGCGATGAAATTGAGTGTCAACAACGAATATAAAGTTCCATTCTATCATACAAAAGGTATTATCATATTTCTTGTACCGATTAACCAGTTATAATGCAGGAGGTAAGTTCTAATGTTAGTACACTGAACAGAATCAACTTTCGACATCGGTATTGTATGGTCTACACTTCATTCTGAACAAAAGCAAAATAATATGTGCTTTTCGATACAGTCATAAAACGGAATATGAACGTGGAATCTAAAGTGGCATTCTGCGTTATGAATATTAAAGTATATTTTTTACTGATAGGACATTTATGGATTTCTAAGAAATCCGAAACCTATAGTGGTTTAATCTAGATAAACGTTTTAAGCCATACTTGTTGCTAATTGTTGTTTAAATTGTAATGACTACAGAGGGTCATAATTTTTTGAATCATTCATGCAAACCATGCGGTTATTTTGCAGAATCATTCTGATTCAATTCTGCAAATCCAAGCGGCCCGCCAGAGACGGTGTCGCCAAATGTGTTCTTCGTTCGGTTTCCTAAAACCGAATCAGAATTGGTAGTGAGGATCGAACGCGAGCGAAAGACTGGGTAGTCTCGTGCCCTATCATCTACGATGTAAAACGACTCACAGAAGGGGTATCTATCGGACCATTTGGATTTGCGCACGCGGCGACCTGATTGGCCACCGGAAACGGTGCCACCTACCGAATTTCTTTCTCAACAATTATTTCTCATAGCACTCTACTCTGCAACAGCCTTAGCGACTTTTCAGACTATTTCTGACCTCCCTGTATATACTTCATGTCGTGGTTTCCGTAGTTCCCTATATTTTTCGTTGCAACTGTGTTTCTTTTATAGCTTTCCATCTGCAACCATAGAGATGATAATGTAGAAACTATTTAAAAAGAAAATTTATTCCAAGGGAAGTAGTGGCAAGCATTATTGTATTGTACGTGGAAGATTTTGTGTGTCTATGTGTGTGTGTGGGGCGGGGGGAGGGGGGGGGGGTGCGTGTGTTGTGTGTGTGCGCGCACGCTGCTGTATATGCCTGGGAGTAAAAGTTTGTAAGAGTTAGTGTGTTATGATTTTTCTTTGTGTGTGTGTGTGTGTGTGTGTGTGTGTGTGTGTGTGTGTGTGTGTGTGTGTGTGCGTAAAATATTGAAGATGAATGTTTCCCGCGTAGGTCATATTGTGAGATATATCTGGGAGGAAACTGATTTTTCGGAATTATAACTTAAAGCCTCTCCTTTAATGTGCTACATGAATTGGATGACTTTTGATCACGCTTTCGTCTTTATCTCACCAAGTCCGAAGCGAAATCGCATTCTCTGAAAATTATTTCGAACAGTTAGTTCATGAACCAACGCGAATAGTAAACGGTTGTGAAAAGACACTTGACATCTCAGCAACAAATAATCCTGAGTTAATAACGAGCATCAAAACCGATTCAGCGATTAGTGAACACAGGGCTGTCGTAGCGAGACTGAATATTGTAATTCCCAAATCCTCGAAAAATAAGTGGAAAATATACCTATTAAAAAAAACAGATAAAAGTTAATTTGACGCCTTCCTGAGAGACAATCTGCACTCATTCCAAATTAATAATATAAGTGTAGACCAGATGTGGCTTACATTCAAAGAAATAGTATCGGCAGCAATTGAAAGATTTATGCCAAATAAATTGACAAACGACGGAGCTGATCCTCCTTGGCACACAAAACGGGTTAGAGCACTGTTGCAGAAACAAAGAAACAAACATGCCAAATTTAAACAAACCCAAAATTCCCAACATTGTCGATCTTTTACAAATGGTCGAAATTTAGCGCGGACTTCAAAGCGAGATGCTTATAACAGTTCCCACAACGAAATTTTGTCTCGAAACCTGGCAGAAAATCCAAAGAGATTCTGGTCGTATGTGAACTATATTAACGGCAAGAAACAATTAATGCCTTCTCTGCGCGATAGCAATCGAGATACTATTGAAGACAGCACTGCCAAAGCAGAGTTACTAAACACAGCCTTCCGAAATGCCTTCACAACAGAAGACGAAGTAAATATCCCAGAATTCGAATCGAGAACAGCTGCCAACATGAGTAACGTAGGAGTATTTGTCCTCGGAGTAGTGAAGCAATTTATTACTAAATAAAAGCAAGTATTCTGGTCCAGACTGTATACCAGTTAGCTTCCTTTCGGAGTATACTGATGCATTAGCTCCATACTTAACAATCATATACAACCGTTCGCTCGACGAAAGATCCGTACCCAAGGACTGGAAAGTTGCACAGGTCACACAAATATTCAAGGAAGGTAGTAGGAGTAATCCACTAAACCACAGGCCCATATCGTTAACGTCGATATGTAGCAGGACTTTGGAACATATATTGTGTTCGAACATTATGAATTACCTCGAAGAAAACGGTCTATTGACCACAGTCTACATGGGTTTAGAAAATATCATTTCTGTGAAAAAGAACTAGCTGTATACCAGTTAGCTTCCTTTCGGAGTATACTGATGCATTAGCTCCATACTTAACAATCATATACAACCGTTCGCTCGACGAAAGATCCGTACCCAAAGACTGGAAAGTTGCACAGGTCACACAAATATTCAAGAAAGGTAGTAGGAGTAATCCACTAAATCACAGGCCCATATCGTTAACGTCGATATGCAGCAGGACTTTGGAACATATATTGTGTTCGAACATTATGAATTACCTCGAAGAAAACGGTCTATTGACCACAGTCTACATGGGTTTAGAAAATATCATTCCTGTGAAAAAGAACTAGCTCTTTATTCACATTAAGTGTTGAGTGCTATTGACAAGAGATTTCAGATCGATTCCGTGTTTCTGGATTTCCGGAAGGCTTTTGACACTGTAAAACACAAGTTGCTCTTAGTGAAATTGCATGCTTATGCAATATCGTCTCAGTTCTGCGATTGTGTGTTTGATTTCCTGTCAGAGAGGTCACAGTTCGTAGTAATTGACGGAAAGTCATCGAGTAAAACAGAAGTGATTTCTGGCGTTCCCCAAGGTAGTGTTATAGGCCCTTTGCTGTTTCTTATCAATATAAACGATTTTGGAGACAATCTGAGCAGCCGTCTTATATTGTTTGCAGATGACGCTGTCGTTTATCGACTAATGAAGTCATCAGAAGATCAAAACAAGGTGCAAATCAATTTAGAAGAGATATCCGAATGGTGCAAAAAGTGGCAGTTGACCCTAAATAACGAAAAGTGTGAGGTCTTCCACATGAGTGCTAAAAGGAACTCGCTAAACTTCGGTTACACGATCAATCAGTGTAACCTAAAAGTTGTAAATTCAACTAAATACCTAGATATTACAATTACGAACAATTTAAATTGGAAGGAACACATAGAAAATGTTGTGCGGATGGCTAACCAAAGACTCTGGTTTATTGGTAGGGCACTTAGAAAATGTAACAGATCGCTCGTCCGTCCTCTTTCAGAAGACTGCTGCGCGGTGTGAGACCCTTACCAGTTAGGAGTGACGGAGTACATCGAACAAGTTCAAAGAAGGGCAGCACGTTTTTTATTATCGCGAAATATAGTGGAGAGTGTCACAGAAATGATAGAGGATTTGGGCTGGACATAATTAAAAGTAAGGCGTATTTCGTTGCGACGGAATCTTCTCACGAAATTCCAATCACCAACTTTCTCCTCCGAATGCGAAAATATTTTGTTGGCACCGACCTACGTAGGGAGGAAAGATCACCACGATAAAATAAGGAAAATCAGAGCTCGTACGGAAAGATATAGGTGTTCACTCTTTCTGCGCTCTATACGAGATTGGAATAATAGAAAATTGTGAATGTGGTACGATGAACCCTTTGCCAGACACTTAAATGTGATTTGCAGAGTATCCATGTAGATGTAGATGTAGATGTAATTATTTAGGTGTTTTTACGTATTAATTTCATATACAAACTCGTAGCTCTTCTTTGCGTCTTACCATCTCCCTTATTAATCTAATCTGGTAAGAGTCCATAATTGATGAACGACATTCATGAATTAGTGGTACGAACGTTTTTCTTTCATAGATCTCTTCCAATGAATCTCAGTTTGGCATCTATTTTTTGTGCAGCTGATTTCTCATGGTCTCTAGTTTTACGATTGTCTGAGAGCAAACTCTTGGACATTTACGTACTTCACGCCTGCCAAAGGCTTAATCGCACAGCAAAGTACTTTCCCTTCTACGTACATGCAGTACAGTAATAGTTGTTTGAGATGAGACAAAATTGACAGTCCTTGCATCAAGCAACGATGGCGTGTACGTCTTGGTGCAATACAGTATCTTTCCGATACACAAGAGCTTGGTCGACGAGCCGCTTCATGGAGATCATGAGTTTATCTATAATATCATCTATACATTCTGTGAGTAATAACTGTCTTCAAGAGCAACTCGTTGCCACGTACTTGGTACTTTCATATCTGATGATTAATCCCAATGTTGGAATACTAACAGTGATAAACTCCCTCAATTTGTGTATGCAGTAACTGTATTGGGCCTAAGGCTATTCTCTTTTGTTTTCAGGTCTTCTGGAAGGAGCGTAACGAACAGACACATCCCAAATATCCTCCATTCGTTGCATGTTGTGGAGAACAGTATCTTAACAAGCGAACTGAAATCTTGTGTACATTACGACATACTGATGTCGTAATATGTTCCATTCTTCCTGTTGATGAATACTAGGCATAATCAATGAATGTCGAGTATAGTTTCCTCCAACTTTCAGCCCGGAAGTGAAAGTGTTACCTGAGTCTCTCCCAGAGTGGCCGATGGGAGATATTTCTCCGCTAACCGAGTTGGAATACACAGCCGGAAACGTTTCTTTTATCAGTAACGACGGGTGTGTGTTCTAGATTAAATCACATCCACCTGCGTGGAGCAGATGTTCTACAGCTTACTTAGGTTGCGAAAGCTCTGTGAGAAAACAGATTGACTTTTCTGTGCACTAACCTTGTTAAAGAGATGACAGTGTGCTGTCATTATCACGTCACAGCCTGTTTGGAAGCCAGAGAGCGAGGAAGCCTAATGTCGTCGTTCACAGTTCCTGATGGAGAACACTATGTTTGTCGTAGAAATATTGTGCAGAAGAACGGGACCGCCAAAATGGACCATATTAGCTCACATCTTTTCACTAGGAAGTATTTTAATCAATGATGTAACCGGGAAAATTTCGTTCTCCTCATAACCCACCAAGATGCAGCTTATGCGAAAAAATCTCAGCTGCCTGATGATTCAGAGTTATTAGCTGCCTTGACATCTCTAGCAAGTACTTTTGAGGCCCTTGCGCGAAGCACTGGATATTTATAGTACATATGGGTACGGTGAAGGCCGAATGTGAGTATGGAGGTTAACAGATGCGAGGCGATTAGAGTGCGGTCCTATGTATTTATCATTATTTTCACGTAACTTTTGCCAAGTTTTCGGTCGTACTCGACCTCTCCTTATCGAAGCGTACTGGCTTGTTAGATCTATCACATCAACAGCAAAATGTTCCCATGCCCAGTTTTACATCTACCACATCCTCCAAACATAGCCGATGGGTGAAATTGATCCCAGACTTACACGAAAAGCTTTAATTAGTTTTTCTATATTTTATACTGAAATCAGTGGCAGGGCTTAACCATATATTCGTAAATGTCTCGTTCACAACTCATTTAAGGCATTTTTTCTTCTGTTATCGTATACTATCACTCATGCCAGTTTTCACTATTCATTACGGCTTGTAGATTGAAAACGAGTTCTTAGAACTCCTCCTAATACACCATCGCTAAGGTCAGCAACACAAACTCAGAACTGGAGAGCTAAGCTCTTACGTGAAAGTGCGTAGAATTAAAGGTCTTCATACGGACTTCACGGTACAATTATTTATGAACTAGTTGGAATACACGGTTTCGCTCAGGGAATTGATATGAGATTGTGTGGTAGTTGGAGAAAAAGCAAAAATCTAAAATTATAAGAGGCAAAGAAATTTTATTCAAATCACGTTCTAATTATTTACAATATTCGTTTAAGTATAAGAGGTAAAAAATTATTGAAAACATATTCTGACTGTTTACATTACTTGTTTATAAACATCACTTTCCATTTTATTACCCGGGCTATATATGTACAAATTTTTCAAATTTCCTACACGACAGCAATCTGCGTATATTTGACCGTGAGAGAAGCAGGAGTCTTTGAGGTTGATGCCCCAGTATTTTAAAGTTTGTCCTAGCGCTTTGTTAACTGTAAAACTGTAGGCTAATTTGATGGGAAATTGAAATATTTTAAATAGGGATGCTAGTGCAGTAGAGATCAGTGGTATTCTGGGGGTAAATAGTGTATTTCCTCTGTACTTTCGAGTCCTGAGTTCGGCTTTGATGATGTTATTCGATAGCTGTTTGGCGATTATCCTTGTTCTATTACATCCTTTTCGTGAGTTGAGAATTCTGAGAAGTACGGTAGGAGATCCAATTTTAAGTTTTAAGACAGTATAATGGCATACGTGGTACTTGCAAAGAGTTTAGAAATTCTGTAGGGAAGTTCGCATTTCTTGAAAGTTTATAATCGTGTCGATCGATTTGTGTATTGTCTGTACAACATTAATTTTCTTTTGAATATTGAAGTTGATATCATCGACAATGTTATCTTTAGATGCCAAAATTATGCTTTCAAACAGCCAGTCCGGATTGGTATTCTTGTGAACAGTGTTCGGATAAATTTTGTCGATGAGTTCGTTTCTAGCAGTGACTATGTAACAGAAACCACTGTTGAGTTTAATGAGACCGGTCGTCTGGTATTTAGTATACGTGTTTGTAAAAGTTGTTGAGCAAAGTGTGCTATGGTTTCGTCTTTCGAAAGTTCAGCTCTCATATTTTCTGTTAGTCGCAGTATTTTGATGTGTGGCCAGAGATGTGTCTTTCTTTAAGCATTCACTGATCTCGTCTGCTGGTGTTGACTTGGGGATAAATGGAAGTGTTTGTCAAAAACCTCCTGAGAATATGAGTACAGCTGCGACCATCACTTCAGAGTTTCCTCGCAAGTCTTGCAACGTTCTATCCATGGCTGCGAGTGGTTTTTTTTTATGTGCCATTGTACATTCGTCCAAGAACATAATTTACCTGGTTTTAGAAGCTCAGCACGTCCAGATGTTCTTGACATTTACCTACTGGGAATTGTTCTTCGGCTATATTCAGGGCGTTGTAGGGCGTAATGGGCAGTTCGTCGTCCTTCCATGTGTGTGGCTGCAATGTCGAATGATACCAGTGCAAAAGCGATGTGTTGTTTAGTTCGTATTTCAGCCAGCAGTAGCTTTACTAAAAACGATTTCCCTGCGCCGCTTGGAGCGTCCAAGTAAGAAATTCCGTCAGTGGTGTTGTCGATCCGGTCCACGACAATGTTGTAAATTTCTTTTCGACTCTCATTAAGTAGTGGTTTGTTCTGAAGAATGTACTGAAGTAGTTCATTGATGTCGTAGCTTTTTTCGTTTGTAATTTCGTAGTTTAGAACACTGATAGCATTGATTCGTGATGCTTGAATCCAAAATAAAACTAAGGTCTGGTAGTTTATTGATAAACATTTACCATCTAAGCGAATGAGTGTTTCTTTGAAAATCTCGAAGTTAAATTCAGTGGACTCTTGAGGATGAACTTGTCCGATTTGGTACAGTATGTCATCACTCATACTCTTTTTCAAGGAGTCCCATAGCTGTTTTAGATTCGATTGGTTACATGTTATTAGAATTGTGGCTTTCAACACTGTACCACACAAGCGGCTCGTAATAAAATTGCGTGCTTATGGAATATCGTCTCAGTTATGTGACTGGATTTGTGATTATCTGTCTGAGAGGTTCGTAGTAATTGACGGAAAATCATCGAGCAAAACAGAAGTGATTTCTGGCGTTCCCTAAGGCAGTGTTATAGGCCCCTTGCTGTTCCTTATCGGTATAAACGATTTGGGAGACAATCTGAGCAGCCGTCTTCGGTTGTTTGCAGATGACGCTGTCACTTATCGACAAATAAAGTCGTCAGAAGAGCAAAACAAACTGCAAAACGATTTAGAAAAGATATGGGAATGGTGCGAAAACTGGCAGTTGACCCTAAATAACGAAAAGTCTGAGGCCTTTCACATTAGTGCTTAAAGGAACTCGATGTACTTCGGTTACACGATAAATCAGTCTAATCTAAAAGCCGTAAATTCAACTAAATACCTACGTATTACAATAAGAACAACTTAAATTGGAAGGAACATACAGAGAATGTTGTGGGGAAGGCTAACGAAAGACTGTATTTTATTGGCAGGACACTTAGAAAATGTAACAGACCTTCTAGAAGACTGCGTACACTACGCTTGTCCGTCTTCTTTCAGAATACTGCTGCGCGGGTGGGATCCTTACCAGATTGGACTGACAGGACTGACGGAGTACATCGAAAAAGTTCAAAGAAAGGCAGCACGTTTTTTATTATCGCGAAATATGGGAGAGAGTGTCACAGAAATGATACAGGATTTGGGCTGATTAAAAGAAAGGCGTTTTGCGTTGCGACGGAACGGTCTTACGAAATTCCAATCATCAACTTTCTCCTCCGAATGCAAAAATATTTCGTTGACACCGACCCACATAGTAGGAGCGATCACCACGATAAAATAAGGGAAATTAGAGCTCGTACGGAAAGATATAGGTGTTCATCATTTCCGCGCGCTATATGAGATTGGAATAATAGAGAATTGTGATGATGGTTGGTTGAACCCTCTGCCAGGCACTTAAATGTGATTCGCTGAGTATCCATGTAGATGTAGATGTGGATGTAGAAGTCTTTTCTTCGTTCAACTGAGGCTGTGGGTAAGGCTTGTTGTAGTGTTAATTTCCAGTGGTTGTCCTTTTCCAGTATTCCTAAGCGTCTCTGTACGTGTGACATAGGCAATCATCAACAGTCCTGAGAGCTGCGAAGCTTGTTGTTTCCCGTATTTCGTGCAGCAACGTCAGAAGATGAAACATTCGGGCGTTGTTCCGAGGTACGGTGTAGATTCGGACTTGTGCTCCAGTTTTCATGGTCCCTGGATGATCTTCTACTGTAATTCCTTTTTTCGCGGTTGAAAGATTTTTCTTGCTGTCCATTCTCCAAATGAACCGCTAGATGTTCCACAGTTAGTTAGCGCTCGTGTGTGGGAAAACCGAAAATCTGCCACGCTGCTTCGTTATTGTTGATGCAGCTTCCCATTTAGCACACGAAGACGTCGGTGTTTCTGTTATGTTGTTCCCTGTCTTATGCTACTTGAAATACTGCCATGTCACTGCTTTTATTCACAAATTTGCAACATATTTCATGGATTTCACTGAATAGCAGTATTAATTTTTTTATGTGTTTACGTGAAATAAATCTATTTCCACTTCGTCGCGGCCTCGTATTCGTATTTTTGCTGTGGAGCCGTCGTTTTTGGGTGATCGTTTCTGTGTTTGGGATAGCCATCGACATCGGTTTGTGTATCGTCCAGATATGGGGTTGCGTACTTTTTTGTACATTTTCCATCACACATAAATGGCGAACTGGGGTTTAATGCAACGAATGGTCCTTGAATCATTTTTTCATTGGTATTTCGAAGATTTTCGGATGTTCTTGCGGATTGGGAAATTCAGCTTGGATGATTTTGTCCATGGGATGGATTCTGACTTGTAGCCATATGAGATTCCATGAGTGAGACAGTCCTTGTTTTTTCCATTCGATTGTGACCATCCAGCGCATAACGGTTCCAAAATGTGGTGTTTTGTGATGATTTTAATAATTCTCGTTTGCTTTTGTCGAAAAACTGGGGCTATTATGTCATGTCGATGCATGGTGGCTTGTCGGTATCTCAGTTATTCTTTGATTTCTGGCCACAAGAGTTGCATGTGAATTTTATGTAGAGGTCATGTCGTCCGTACTTTCGTGAGTCGGTGTTCGCAGCTTAAGTGTATTCGTGCATGCATCTCGGACTTCCTTTGTATGATGAGGGTAGGATTACCACTGTTCGAATGTCATCAATGTTTCCGTCATTTATGACTGCATCTCGAAGGTGGATGTATACTTCCGTGCGTACTTTCCACAGTGTTCCAGAATACCCCACAACATCGGAGAGTGTTCTGGAATGTTCCACAATGATATGGGGTGTTTCAGAGTATTCTGGAATCTTTAGCAATATTACGGACTATTCCCGAACATTACAGAACATTGCGGATCATTGAGGAAAATTCTGGAATGTTTTGAGGTACTATCGAATACTGTCGAATGTTCTAGAATGTTCTCGAATATTCTCGAATGTTTTGGAATGTTCTAGAAATTTCTAGAGGGCGAAACTTCCCAGTCTTTATGTCTTCAAAAGCATGATCTTCAGGTAAAAACTGGACCCTTTTTCGCAGGTAGAGGATAGGAGGCTTCCACATCATATAACTGCCTTGATCGGACCGGGACTCGTTTGTGAGTTTCAGCGGCACGCGCATTGCACACTTACTTTTATAACAGATATTATCATATACGTCGCATTTCCAAAGGCAGTTCGACAACTACTCAATTTTGCACATAATGTGTAGTCATTAATTTCGTCTGAGCTCAAATAACGTGATACTGCATTTGAAATGAAGCAGCATAAAAGTGACTTTTTATTTTTGCCTACACGTTCAGGGACAAAAAGCGGAAACTGCAAAAACACAACACAATACCATGACTAATGCGGTGTAGAAACCAAACTAACATATGAAACAACTTTCAGTCATTTCGGTTTTGTTTTCAAGGGAATCTTATACCATTCCTTCGGCTAACTAAGGCCAAATTCAGGTAACGATGATGGAGATGGGTAGCGATCACACATCTTTCTTTCCAAAGTAGACCACAAAGTTGCAACACTACTGAGATCTGGTGGCTGTGGTGGTGACCAGGTAGGGGACAGTTCATCATCGTGATCAAAAATCCGGACGATGCGATTTGTGCGAACGGGGCCCTGTCGTCTTGGAACACAGCATCACTATTGGGAAACAAACATTATACCATGGGATGGACATTATACCATTGGATGGTCGTGTGATAACTGGCATTAATGTGAACTTGCCGAGTAACTATAGGTACCATGGAATACCGCGATACGACTGCTCAAATCATCATCGAACGCTCGCCATGTTTTGCTTTTGGGGCTGTAAAAGCGGTCAGAAGATGGAAACACTCTGAAATAAAACACCTGCTCATATGACTTTCATTCATTCGCCTATGGCTTCGGCAGCACGTTTTCTTGTCACGGACATCTGCATCACTGATGGTGGTTCGGGATTTTCAGTTCTCCCTGTAGTTCCCAGCTTATCTCACACCTCTCGGTCTTAGTTTTAAGAGGGTTCGCGAGTGCCACATTCAGTTCTGCATTGACTTTTTCAGCTGCTGTCCTATTTTCCTCCACAGTCCTTTTCAATGACCATCTGTCGCGATCATTCAGTACAGCGTTGGGATTTAGCGGAAGTATTTCTGCTTTCTCTGTATGCGCTATAAATCTTGCGATACGGTGCCTAGTGAAACACCAAACACATTGGCTACTTGGGTTACGGAAAAACATACAATACGAGCACCAATAATTTGTCCACGTTCGAACTCACTGAGCTCCGACACAATGCTCTCGCAACTGTACAAAACGCTGTACTGACCACGACTGATACTTACAACGTGAGAGCGTACATTGAGCGTTTGCCGTCCGTGATCAAATACAACAGCGCAAATTGCAGGCTTGGCTACCATTTGAATTTCTGTTGAAGTATACATGTCTCGCGGATTGCCATATTTTTGCTGAGTCCCTGTAAAATTCACAAAATTTACTTACTGTCTCCTTTAATTTTAATTGTACGACAGTGAGTTTACGTACATCAAAAAAAATTTTTGCATCACCTCAGTTCTCAGAACTCCTGAAGACAGACGTTGACTATGGATATTGTATCACAGACACAGTCCCCTTCACTGTTCAGAGATGTTACTAAACCCGCCCAGAGATGTTAACAACCATACATGAGCAGCGACTATTAGACGCAGGGGGTACGACACCTGATCAGTTCCAGTCACTCCAACAGAAAAGATGTGCACGGCTCCTGTTGTCTCTGGTTCAACCATGCCTGGACGGTCAATACCGCGGTTCGATCGCGTCCGCATTGTTACTTTGTGCCAGGAAGGGCTCTCAAAAGGGAAATGTCCAGGCGTCCGTGAGTGAACCAAAGCGATGTTGCTCGGACGTGGAGGAGATACAGACAGAGACAGGAACTGTCAATGACATGATTCGCTCAGTGCCTCGTCAGGCCGCCCAAGGGCTACTACTGCAGTGGATGACCAATGCCTACGGATTATGGCGTCGTACTACAACTCAAACTGTGCGCAGTAGATGCGTGATGCGCAACTTCGTTCCCGACGTCCATGGCGAATACATCTTTGCAACCATGGCGATATCCATCTTTGCAACCACGACAACATGCAGTGCGGTACAGATGGGCACAACAACATGACGAATGGACCGCTCAGCATTGGCATGACGTTCTCGTCACAGATGAGTGTCACATATGCCTTCAACCAGATAGTCGTCGGAGACGTGTTTGGAAGCAACTCGGTCGCGCTGAACGCCTTAAACACACTGTCCAGTACGCGGAGGTTACTTGCTGTTGGGGTAGCATGATGTGGGGCCGACGTACGCCTCTGGTGGTCATGGAAGGCGCCATAACGGCTGTACGATACGTAAATGACATGCTCCGACCGATTGAGCAATCATATCTACAGCATATTGGCGAGGCATTCGTCTTCATGAGTGACAATTCGCGCCCTCATCGTGCACATCTTGTGAATGACTAACGGCTGTACGATACGTAAATGACATGCTCCGACCGATTGAGCAATCATATCTACAGCATATTGGCGAGGCATTCGTCTTCATGAGTGACAATTCGCGCCCTCATCGTGCACATCTTGTGAATGACTTCCTTCAGGATGACGACATCGCTCGACTAGAGAGGCCAGAATGTTCTCCAGACATGAACCCGATCGAACATGCCTGGGATAGATTGAAAAGGGCTGATTATGGGTGACGTGACCCACCAACGACTCTGAGGGATCTACGCAGAATTGCCGTTTCGGAGAGGAACAATCAGGACCAATATTGCCTTGATGAACTTGTGGATAGTATGCCACGACGAATACAGGCATGTATCAATGCAAGACGACGTGCTACTGGGTATTAGAGGTACCGGTGTGTACAACAATCTGGATCACCACCTCTGAAGGTCTCGCTGTATGGTGGTATAACATGCAATGTGTGAATTTCATAAGCAAAAAAAAAAAAAAAAACGTTGGTTGATCTCTATTCCAATTTTCTGTGCAGGTTATGGAACTCTCCGAACCGAGGTGATGAAAAACTTTTTTTGACACCTGTAAATGACCACTGAAAAACACCTTGATAGCCTGAAGACCTCGTCTCATGCAGCTAGTGAGCACCGTCTCTCGTTGTGATCAATGGGTGGCCGTTTCTTACGTGCCTACTCTATGTTCAGAATCAATGCACAAACCCTCATGGATTCCGTACCAGTCCGACGCCCCGACGAATTACTAGCAAATATACCTGGGGTGACTTTTCTTTCAAAATAGGGTTCTTCCACAAATTTTTCGGATATCATACAATGCAGCAGTAGTAAACATAGTAGCGATAAATGTATTCAGCGTATATCGTTTTTTTTCAGCAGCAAACTTTCAAAGATATGTAAATCTGCCCACAGAACCAGTTCTGTCCCGGAAAAATTCTGTTGATTATGTAAGTGAACCAAGTAAAAAAAAGTGTTTGAATTCCTAAGGGACCAAACTGGTAAGGTCATCGGACCCTAGACTTACGCACTACTTAAACTAATTTATGCTGAGAACAACACACAAGCCCATTAACGAGGGACGACTAGAATCTTCGGCGGGAGAGGTGGTGCAACAAGTAGAACCAGACAGTAACAAGTTATGGGGCAAGGGACATAACTCACCAAATTAATACAGGAGGACCTGCAAAGGATCTTGCGCAGATTCAATGTTTTGTTTTAAGTATGTCTCAGTTTTGTGCGACACTCTGTGCGAAGGACATCTATACAACAGCACTTCGCTTTAATTGGCAAATTCACCACAGCTGAAAAATACTAAAAATCTACAATCTTTTACTATGGAGAATTTTTGCACATGCACAGAAATAAAACAGTGTAAAACTTGACTAAGAAAAAAGAGTGTATCCATCACGTGGATACGTACTGCGATAAAATCTGAAAAATAATAGATTGAAAATCAAAGTCGTCGTCTTGTAAGTCAGATGTTACTATTGGAAAGCAATTGTTGCTCGCTAATTGTGTTACATAGTATGGTGTCGGAAGTTAACTATCGGGCGAAATGCTGATTACTTACAACAATCGATCACGCTCGTTTCGAAGTCAATGTCCCTGTAACTTAGAAAAGCATACTTGATACCAATAGAGCGGTAGTGAATTACCTGAAAAACGAATGACCCCAGTGTTCGTTCACCACAAAGAAATGTCCAGTCTGAAATTACTTCACGCTCTGCTACTGAATGGGACACGAATAACTTCGGTGATAAAAAGAATATACGACCGAAATCGAATAAAACATTTAATGACGCAACGATTTCAACAGCAAATGCCAAACCATATTTGAAGCTCAATCAAAATGCTCTGCAAGAGGTTGCTATCAAATTGGTTTGTGATTCTGGTTGTATACAGGATCACACTGGCGTACGAGAATAATCATGAAGAATTTCTTCGTAACCAGCATTCCCGGCCTTTTTGTAGAGCTCATGAAGTAAAGCAACAGAAAGACTATGCCATTTCAGCAGCCAAGATGCCCGAGTGTAAATGTGAAAGCTCGTGGACCAGTCGCAGTCAACACCTTGTTGGGAATTTATACATTTACCATCGATGGTTATGGGATGGATGTTGTTGGACACCAGAACCATCTTTACGTATGAGTGATGAGAATTACCAGACTGTGACTCAACTGCTGCAAATTCTACCACTGCCACTGCTACTGCGGCCACACCTCCCCACTGGCACCCAATATAAAGCCAACTTTATGCCTAAAAGGTGACGTAGTGCAGACAAGCACCTAAAGACAAGCTTGTAGCCCGACCAATAAATAAGGATAGTGTCGTCAACAGCATGCAGGTGGGGAACACGCATCGCAAGGCTCTGGAGAAGATCAAACTTATCAGAGTCTAACCAGATGTCAAGTGTGGCACAAGCCTCAGTATAATGGCACCGCAGATGAAGCGGGTAGTTGCCTCACCGGACAGGCTCCATTTCCCCTGCTTCAACTTGTATATAGTTGTGCAACTAATACCCCAGAAGTTGTGGTGACGTGAGCCTTACTCAGAAGGCAAGTTTACCAGTGGGCGCCAGTGCTGCATTGTAGTTATCAGGACCTCTTCCAACTCCATCTATCTCACCTCACTAGCATGGTGAGGCCTAGCGCAGTCCAGATGAGATTAAGCCATCATCAGTTCTTGAAGAAATCAGAGCAGTTGAGTTACTAATGTACATGAGGCGTTCAGTAAGCAATGCAACAATTTTCTTCTGAAATCAGGTACGTTTTATTCGGGATTCCAAAGCAACATATTACTCCCCACCCTTTTGGCTACAAAACCATATTTTCCAACAAGATACCCGTTATATATGATGGCCTTCAGCTACCTTACTGGGAGGACTTCTATGCCCACAAGTTTCTACTGGTCGACGTCGGAGTCAACGTCTTGCTCCATCAGTCCCCTCCTTATCAGCGACATACTCGTACTATTCCTTGTGGAGTGCATCCTTCATGGGCCCAAACAGACGGGAGGAGCGAGATAAGGAGGGAGATCCGGGCTGTAGGTTGGATGAGGAAGCTCTACCCGACCTTACTCCGATGATGACAGGCGCCTTGCCCTACGACTCACCGTGTTTTCTCTCTGCCAGGTCTCCGTAAACATTCAGGATGCATCTATGAATATCTTCGATGCTCTGTTTTTTAGCCAAAGGAAACTCAATGACAGCTCTCTCATTGGAACACACCTCCGTTGTACACGACATTGTGAAGGCTACGTACAGCGTCGCTACCTATCGGAGCTTCTTGAGGCTATAGGAGCTGCAGCGAGAATATTCCACAACAAATACCAAACTTTTTCAAGCGAAATTGGGCAAGAAAAAATGTGTTGCATTAATTATTGAACGCTCTTAGTAATACGAACATCTCACTTGATTATTCTGAACATTGTACACACTCAAAACAACAATGCACCTAACTTCTCGCTTACTGACAGTCTTTCAAAGTCTTATGATTTGGTAACTTATACTATCCCACAATTCTAGGCTTTGATGTTCTCAAATCAAGCGACTAAATAAAATATAATTATTTCGGTATCTTCATCTATGCTGTCAGTGGAGGGGAACACAGCCCAATGTCATTTTGTTCTATAAAGCATTAAAAGCATCCTCAGGATCTACTTTCTTTATGTTGGTTATTCATCTAACATAAATGATAGATTTCGGAATACACAGCCTATGAAGAGTCATCAGCGATATGTGAAAAACCGATAATATCTATATCGATTGAAAGAAATAGGTCCGAGAATATGTAGCCGATAACCACCTGTATTAATGTTAGTAAAAAGCGCCACGTTTGTGTCTAAGGTACGGTATATGAAGGGAGATGGGAAGCCCACGAAAAACAGGAAGACCCTCACGCTTGTGTGGTGGCGTTCGCCTCAGAGGTAAGCTAATTCGAGTTCTGGTTGTGCAAAGTTTTCGCTGCCAGTATTTGGCCTGCAAGAGGTGGATGGGTGGTGCTGTAAAGATCCAGATCACAGATCTTCACGCCAGTGCCCTGCATTAATTTCCTACCCTCACCGCAGGGCATCATGATGTGAGGTCATGACACTGCTGATCCGTTCGCCAGATGGGGACATTAAGCTTGGCAGTTCCCTTCGTGTTGTTCGAGGGGAATAGGCTTTCTGCCGGTACCGGGATTCGTGCACTCCCTTCATTTCATCCATAACAGCACAAAACCAGTACCACACTATCAAGGCAGTCAGAACAGGTTGGAGGAAGGCAACGGCAAACCACCTCCACTGGGACCATGCCTAGAACGGCGATGCTAGATTCTTGTGTATGCCCCCCCCCCCCCCCCCACGGTCATTTCCTCAATGTGCCACTACTTACTTTTTATTCCTACTATAGTCAAAATTACGTGTTGCCAATACTTCTCTGACAACACAAACAAAGTCGAAACGTATCCTGTAATGTACAGTCGTGCTCAAAAGTATCCGAACGACCTGAATTGCATTTCGCCTGATTCGAATGCAACCCACATAACGCAGCTGTCTAGCAGGTCCTCTAATCGCTCCTTGGTACAAACGTTTGACTGATGAAAATGGTTCAAACAAGTCACCACTAGAAAACACTGCTCCGTATCGCAATAACTCAAGATGTAATGTAATACCAAGGTACTAAAAAAATATCAGGGAACACCTTATCACAGATAAGACTGTCCTTAAGGCTAGTAAACTCACATTCATTACAATAAATGACATACCTGAAATGTTACCACTCTCATTATTACGTCAGATAGGTACTTCACGTAGTAAGTTGGTCGTATTCCTGATTTCTTCTTCAAAGTAACGTACCGTACTTATTATTTAACACAAAATGACATTAAAAATTTAAGTTATTCAATAGCTGCTAGTTGAGAATATGGATGAAGTGGATTCAAACCCAGATCATGCAGACTAAGCAAAGACTTCTGACTGACGGAAACTAACAGTCATTCCTGACTAGGCATACAGAGAGTAATATACCTCGATTTTAGACAGTATCAGTTAGCAAATATCAACTTTAAATTACGTAACGTAAACATTTTTAACGGACGCGAATTCCTACCAAGCATCTATTGCCCTCGTTGACGAACTACGAGAAATGTTAAATATTGCTTCTTCACAAGTAACTTACTTGAAATGCCGTGAGGTAAGGCTTTGTGTTGGACAGGTATTCGAACCCAGACCCTAATTGGATTGTTATCGAAGCACAATCAACTGTGACATATAGGATTTTCTCGGCAGTAGCTAGATGTTTTAACTGAAATGACGAGACGAAACAATAATTTTTTCCTTCCCAGGACTACAATCTGGCACCTATCGCTGTTATATTCTAGAGAAAACGAACGTTTAATATGGGTCTATTACACCAGCAGCGACATGTGACCATGTTTGAACTAGAAATAATATGACGAAGAGTTCTGCGCTGACTGGCAATCGAACCCCTCACACATCGTTGTTGACTGCACACAAAGAGACGTCAGGTACCAAATTTTTCCCCACCAACAGCTCGGAATAAAATCCTTGATCTTACAGCGATCTTGGAAACAGTTCTGTGTCTCACTGGGAGTCAAAAACGTCAGATATCGTCAGTGTTGTCAACGAATAAAAATACATTAAAAATCAAAATTATTATCCACCAGCAGATAGGTGTTCTCACGCTAGAGCTTGATACTACATAATGAAAATTATAGTGCCTGGCCAGGATTCGAACCTATTCACGCGCAGTATGTGGAGATGCTGAGGAATCTGCAGTTTTGAACAAACAACAAATTGTAGTCGAGCTGTATTGTCACGAAGGGATCAAATTCCGCGTTAAGGGCGGTCTGAGTTGCATTCCCAGTTCAGAACCAATTTTATCGACATACAGAAGCTCAAATAAAAGATGGAATAAGTGTCCTGTGACCCTACATAGCATTTGTTTCGTCACTAGAAATAAATAACTAGTATAAGAAATGTTACTGCTGATAAAGTTTCTACGTGTCGCGACTCCTCACTTTATTGTGGATCAACTTAACGTCGACTTGGTAGAGAAGGAATATCACGTTTAACGTGAATTTCAGATCACAATGCCATTATACCTTCTTCACTTGGCGTAGCCAGAAGAGAACAGCATGTGTCTCTCCTTATCAAAAACCATCAGTAGAAGTTGGAATCGAACCCTGACCACAAGTATACCAAGCAATCATGAATCCAACAGAGCACCAAACCCTCTTCTCTGTCATTCAATTTGCGACAGCTAGCGTCCCGCACTGTAGCTAAGACGTCGCTTGTTCCGGTACTTCACTGCCACATTTTCTAAAACGCGATTCTGCTGTCTGCTGAAGTTATCTATGTAATGCAACTTTGAACATAATTCCCTTCACTTCTCAACCCAAAATAGTCGCATGTGGAAAAAGGGCTAACTTCTGCGACGTTTTGTTCTTTTCCGGTTTAATAGATGGCCAGGCAGCAGATGCATATCGAAACTTTTGTATTATGTATGGGGAGAGCGCATCGTGCAAAAATACGCCAGGAAAGTCTTTTCTACATTAGCTGTAGTGTGACAGTGGTATTTTATTCTTCATCAAATCTTGTTTGACAGCGTTAAGTCAGAACAAGTTTTATACATGCATGTAATCAATAAACTGCATGTGCATTGTCAGACTGTTATAGATAACATCAGAGAATTCGCATATATCGTTGATGATTAATTTATCTCTCATGTTAACTATTGTTTTAACAACACTAAAAGAAACCTTACGAAAATTGTGCACTGTATTATAAGAAATGAAATAAAACTACCCACGATAATCTTGCGACGAAAGTCTGTTTCAATAAAACTGAGTATCTGTACATAAGCGTGCTTCTATCGGCACGAAATAATAAAATACTACTCACTTAGATTTCGATTGGGTCTGTGTTTGATTGGTATGCTGTGTCATACTCAAGTGGTACGCAAATGTGGCATAAATAAAGTTATGTATTCCTAGAAACCCAAAATTTGCTTGTCAGCAGCGGAAAGAGACGTTACCTTTTGTGCAGCATTGTAAGTTTTTCACCATTGCACTATGAGCGGAAAGCATTTTCTTGCGATTTCGTTATCGTTGTGAGATCTGACTGCTTGTAGCTCTTTCACAGATGGGATAAAAACGTTACAGTCAGCAGGACTGGAACAGTAAACCAGAACAGACGCATTTTCACAGGTCAGCACGTTAGCGCAGAGCTAGTGAATAGGCATGTGTCTGAAATCCGTCCTACTAGAATGGTGACTAGAACTCGTAGACCACTGTTTAAAGGGCAAGATTAGTTGTGATTTACACCAGCAATGTCTTTCCTGGGCTGAAAACTGTAATTTTATAATATTTTGTTACAGCTCAAGCCGTAATAACTCAAATTGTTCAATGGAAATGACAGGAAAAATCAAGTGAACTCGTCGATCACAGAGTTGCCAAACATACCCTGCCTTGTTGCCTAATCTCAGTTACATTGCCAGCAGGAAGAAGACAAACCGATGTGATCCCACAGCGGACTGGGAAGTGACCATAGGTTGCGTCTGAAAGACGTGGCTGCGACGGCCTGGAATACGTAATCCGTCTGATTCACGTTTCTGTAACTGGGCTTAGGGACTGGAGCGTAGTTATTAATAATACTCAGAACTGACTGCAAACCAAGCTTCATAAATCAGTAACTTCCATAGTTGTTTTTATATTTCATTCGTAAGTGTACCGAAAACAAAGAAACTTATTCACAGAAGTTTTCGTGCCTCGCCTATAGGCGAGCACAATAAACAAAAAAAAAAAGGATGTGTGCATTACTGTTGTCAGTATGATGTTGCACTCCCTAGGGCGTATAATAATAAAGGGCCCGTTTAGGTCATGTACATTGTATACAGAAGTGGAAGAAATGGTTCTAAATGGCTCTCAGCACTACGGGACTTAACATCTGAGGTCATCAGTCCCCTAGAACTTAGAACTACTTAAACCTAACTAACCTAAGGACTTCACAAACATCCATGCCCGAGGCAGGATTCGAACCTGCGACTGTAGCGATCGCGCGGTTCCAGACTATAGCGCCTAGAACCGCTCGGACACTCCGGCTGGCGAAGTGGCAGGGAGAGCACCACTAAATTCTACAATCCGTATGCATTGCATACACACAGAAATTACAGTTACAGTGTACTATTGGAGCCCAATGAGTGAATTGTATATTTTCCGGTGAGAAAGATCACTGGCAAACAGTCTAAGCTACATTAGGTTACTTAAACTGGTTTCACTCTGACCTAGAATTTATGGTCAGCGACTAAGTGTAAGGTCAATGAGTCGGATGCGGGTTTTGCAACTGTGAAACACTTTCCTACATTATGGAAGCGAATATTAAATTTGAATATATATTGCGAAAATTTTGAAATTGGATAGCTTAGAACGAAAATCTTTCTGTTTATTGCAAAGTAAAACAATTGATTTTCTGAAACATTCTCCACCATACACAATTTGAAACCGGTCACGTCGACCAAATCATTTGAAAAGACTGACAGCGACGTATATCGGAAGGCAGTAAGATCCCTTGGCTTTTGGTTTGGCAGTATTTGACAGCCATTTCTAGGCGCAAGTCAAGGAAGAAAGGCAGAGCGTTTTTGTTATTAAGTAACGTCTTCATCAATTACTTTAGTTTTAATGTAATCTATGAGTAATTGCTGATTGTTTGATATTAACATGAAAAAGGACTCCGTAGACAGGGAAAGAACCTCTTCTTGGGCAAGTGCTTCTATAATGAGCAAAAGGCCTTAAATGATGTCAAGCACATGTGGTCCAGCAGCGGTATGAAGAAAATGATAGTAATAATGACGGTAATAATCGAATTATACGGTAACGTCACACTTCACAGTGGATTTTCTCGAACTAAGAAATTTGCTGAATTAGCGAAAATTACAAAATGGCTTCACATCGAGGATATGATGCATAGAAGAGTCTTTACATGCTGCTGACATGAGAATAGCATAATCTCCGCGTCAGAAGCTTATTTCTACTTAACTATTTAATAGACTAGCATTTTTTCCACCGTGACTAATTTTGTAAGCTACGCACATCATCCTGGGTCTGGGAAATGGGGTCGCAATGGTCTGGTGGAACGAACTATCACAGGTGCAATGCGTGGGTTCAGGCATTTACTTTTAAGAGACACAAACAGATTTACTTTATCTCTGGTAACCTCAAGAGAAAGACGTTATAATCCAGAATCCGCATTAAACATCACGTTCCTTCATTACCAACTGAGCAGAAGCGTTTTCCGTTGGGAAATGGCATAGGCGGAAGAACAGAAATACTGTCTCTACTAAAGTTACTTACATTTGAAAATTTTATTTTATTTGCTGAAGCGATAGACATTTAAAGGAACAGGGCTCTTATTTTACTTGTACTTGATTGAACTAGATACGTTGAAAAATTTGGTGCTGGACTATGATTCGAATTCGTATCTCCTCTTTCGAGGAATTGAATCTCTCGGAACAGTGTAGTTCAATCATTTCGTTCCTTTCCCCAAGACTGCAATCTTCTCTAGTACTCCTCAAAAGGTAAATATGTGGGTCCGGATTCTGATCCAATATAAAAATATTCATAATTTCATTTCAAGCCCTATCACGTGCACACCAGTCTTCTAGTGAAAATTAACGTGCATTTTTAATGCCTGTTCATGTGTTGCCAGCAATGGCAATAGGTGTCGTTATTTCTGGTGAAATATGCACACATCTTACTGTTGGTGAGTAAGCAATTGATACTTAAGCTATATTCGTGGATGATAAAGAAGGATGGTAGATGTGAGGCTCGATTGTCGCTCAGGCACGAAAATTTTTATCCTTAGTTTAGATCCAAACACCTAGCGGCTGGTAAGAATAACCGATACGTAACATTTGATTTTACTTAGTTAACAATCCGATTACGTGTTGGGTTCGAATCTCCGTCACAGAACTTCACATGATGCGCTTCATCTTAAAATGCATACACGCTTTGTTACTTCTGAATGCAGGTTTATCACACATCTTTCGTGGTTAGTTAACAGGGACGAAAGGGTCTTTATAGGAGTCCAGGTTTATTACAAAAACTGTCGTCTTTTATTTTCAAGTTTAGATGTGGTTGCTGATATTGGCGAAAATTTCGGTAATTCATGCCTCTTCATGACTAGTCATAAATATGATATGATTTGATTAGATTAATACTTGTTCCATAGCTCATGAATGCGGCATTTCGTAATGATGTGAAACGTGTCATTTTAGTAAGAGATTTCTTTGCATACCATGATTCAGTTTCTTTACAAGAATTTTTTACTCTCTCTCTCTCTCTCATTCTTTTTTATTATTATCTCTCTCTCTCACTCTCTCTCTCTCTCTCTCTCTCTCTCTCTCTCTCTCTCTCTCACACACACACACACACACACACACACACATATATTCATTTTTTTTTTTTATTTGCTTGTTCTGCTCGACTATCGGCGAGGCACAAAAACGTCTGTCAATGAGTTTCTTGGCTTTTAGCCTACTTACGAAACAAATATAAAAACAACTGTGGAAGTTACTGATTTATGAAGCTTGGTTTGCAGTCACTTCTGAGTATTATTAGTAACTACGCTCCAGTCCTTAAGCCCAGTTACAGAAATTGTGAATCAGACGGATTACGTATCCCAGGCCGTCGCATCCGCGTCTTTAAGACGCAACCTATGGTCACTTCCCAGGCCGCTGTGGGATCACATCGGTTTGTCTTCTTCCTGCTGCTAACGTAACTGAGATTTGGCAACAAGGCAGGGTATGTTTGGCAACTATGTGGTCGACCAGTTACTTCCTGGTGTGCACGGAATTAAGCTTCAAAGTTCACTTGATGTTTCCTGTTATTTCCATTGAATAATCTTGAGTTATTATCGCTTGAGCTGTAACGAAATATTGTAAAATTTACTGTATTCAGCCCAGGAAAGTCGTTGCACGTGTAAACCGCAACTAATCTCGTCCTTTAAACAGAGGTTTACGAGATCTAGTCACTATTGACCTAGTAAGACGAGTTTCAGACACATGTCTAATCCCTAGCTTTGTGGTAACGTGCCGACATGTGAAAAAGCGTCTGTTCTGGTTTACTGTTCCAGTCTTGCTGACTGTAACGTTTTTTTATCCCTTCTGTGAAAGAGCTATAAGCAGTCAGACCAAACATCGATAACGAAATCGCAAGAAAATGCATTCCGCTCGTAGTGCAATGGTGAAAAACTTACAATGCTGCACAAAAGGTAACGTCTCTTTCCGTTGCTGACAAGCAAATTTTGGGTTTCTGGGAATACGTAATTTTATTTATGCTACATTTGCATACCACTTGAGTATGACACAGCATACCAATCAAACACAGACCCAATCGAAATCTAAGTGGGTAGTATTTTACTAATTAGTGCCGATAGAGGCACGCTTGTGTACAGATACTCAGTTTTATTGAAACAGACTTTCGTCGCAAGATTATCGTGGGTAGTTTTATTTCATTTCTTATAATACAGTGCACAATTTTCGTAAGGTTTCTTTTAGTGTTGTTAAAACAATAGTTAACATGAGAGATAAATTAATCATCAACGATATATGCGAATTCTCTGATGTTATCTATAACAGTCTGACAATGCACATGCAGTTTATTGATTACATGCATGTACAAAACTTGTTCTGACTTAACGCTGTCAAACAAGGTTTGATGAAGAATAAAATACCACTGCCACACGACAGCTAATGTAGAAAATACTTTCCTGGCGTATTTTTGCACGATGCGCTCTCCCCATACATAATACAAAAGTTTCGATATGCATCTGCTGCCTGGCCATCTATTAAACCGGAAATGAACAAAACGTCGCAGAAGTTAGCCCTTTTTCCACATGCGACTATTTTGGGTTGAGAAGTGAAGGGAATTATGTTCAAAGTTGCATCAGATGGATAACTTCAGCAGACAGCAGAATTGCGTTTTAGAAAATGTGGCAGTGAAGTACCGGAACAAGCGACGTCTTAGATACATTGCGGGACGCTAGCCGTCGCAAATTGAATGACAGAGAAGAGGGTTTTGTGCTCTGTTGGATTCATGATTGCTTGGTATACTTGTGGTCAGGGTTCGATTCCAACTTCTACTGATGGTTTTTGATAAGGAGAGACACATGCTGTTCTCTTCTGGCTACGCCAAGTGAAGAAGGTATAATGGCATTGTGATCTGAAATTCACGTTGAACGTGATATTCCTTCTCTACCAAGTCGACGTTAAGTTGATCCACAATAAAGTGAGGAGTCGCGACACGTAGAAACTTTATCAGCAGTAACATTTCTTATACTAGTTATTTATTTCTAGTGACGAAACAAACGCTATGTAGGGTCACAGGACACATATTCCATCTTTTATTTGAGCTTCTGTATGTCGATAAAATTGGTTCTGAACTGGGAATGCAACTAAGACCGCCCTTAACACGGAATTTGATCCCTTCGTGACAATACAGCTCGACTACAATTTGTTGTTTGTTCAAAACTGCAGATTCCTCAGCATCTCCACATACTGCGCGTGAATAGGTTCGAATCCTGGCCAGGCACTACAATTTTCATTATGTAGTATCAAGCTCTAGCGTGAGAACACCTATCTGCTGGTGGATAATAATTTTGATTTTTAATGTATTTTTATTCGTTGACAACACTGACGATATCTGACGTTTTTGACTCCCAGTGAGTCACAGAACTGTTTCCAAGATCGCTGTAAGTTCAAGGATTTTATTCCGAGCTGCTGGTGAAGAAAAATTTGGTAGCTGACGTCTCTTTGTGTGCAGCCAACAACGATGTGTGAGGGGTTCGATTGCCAGTCAGCACAGAACTCTTCGTCATATTATTTCTAGTTCAAACATGGTCACATGTCGCTGCTGGTGTAATAGACCCATATTTAACGTTCGTTTTCTCTAGAATATAACAGCGATAGGTGCCAGATTGTAGTCCTGGGAAGGAAAAAAATATTGTTTCGTCTCGTCATTTCAGTTAAAACATCTAGCTACTGCCGAGAAAATCCTATATGTCACAGTTGATTGTGCTTCGATAACAATCCAATTAGGGTCTGGGTTCGAATACCTGCCCAACACAAAGCCTTACCTCACGGCATTTTAAGTAAGTTACTTGTGAAGAAGCAATATTTAACATTTCTCGTAGTTCGTCAACGAGGGCTATAGATGCTTGGTAGGAATTCGCGTCCGTTAAAAATGTTTACGTTACGTAATTTAAAGTTGATATTTGCTAACTGATACTGTCTAAAATCGAGGTATATTACTCTCTGTATGCCTAGTCAGGAATGACTGTTAGTTTCCGTCAGTCAGAAGTCTTTGCTTAGTCTGCATGATCTGGGCTTGAATCCATATGCAGAACGAGACGGTTCGTCGTGTCATCTGAAGTTCATCCATATTCTCAACTAGCTGCTCGTGAATAACTTAAATTTTTAATGTCATTTTGTGTTAAAGAATAAGTACGGTACGTTACTTTGAAGAGGAAATCAGGAATACGACGGGCTTACTACGTGAATTACCTATCTGACGTAATAATGAGATTGGTAACATTTCAGGTATCTCATTTATTGTAATGAATGTGAGTTTACTAGCCTTAAGGACAGTCTTATCTGTGATAAGGTGTTCCCTGATATTTGTAGTTCCTTGGTATTACTTGAGTTATTGCGATACAGTGTAGTGTTTTCTAGTGGTGACTTGTTTGAACCATTTTCAATAGTCAAACGACCGTACCGAGGAGCTATTAGAGGATCTGCTAGACAGCTGCGTTATGTGGTCTGCATTCGAATCAGGCGAAATACAATTCAGGTCGTTCGAATAGTTTTGAGCATGACTGTACCAACTACTTTCCCGTATCAGGTTTCGTACCGTATGTGTTGGAAGGGAAACGTTCTCAAATAGCTTTACGAAAAGTGTCAGCGTTACGTGACAGAGTACCAGCGATCATGAAATGCATTGAATCGATGTTTATCAGACTGATTTGGGTAACACATCTGGTTATGACATTTGTATTTCGAGATACGTTGTATGAATAAGTACACTTATGGTTCTAAATTATGGATAATTGCTGAATGTGGTGCCAGACAACGTGGCAGTACACAAGACTGGCGCTAATAGCATAGCCACATAGGCAACACACACGACACAGATCAGTAAGTCCACGGTATTGGTGATAAGTTGAAAAAACCGTCCCGAAACACATGTGCTACAAAATGCCAATGTTTCCTGCGCATGTATTCCGACACCAGTGTGGGATATGATCACCATGCACACGTACGCAGGCCGCACAACAGGTTAGCATTCTCTGGATCAAGTGGTCGAGCAGCTGCTGGGGTATAGCCTCCCATTCTTGCACCAGTGCCTGTCGGAGCTCCTGAAGTGTCGTAGGGGTTCGAAGACGCGCAGCGATACATCGACCAAAAGCATCCCAGACGTGCTCGATGGGGCTTTGGTCTGGGAAACAGGCAGGCCACTCCATTCGCCTGATATCTTCTGTTTCACGGTACTTCTCCACCATGGTAGCTTGGTGGGGCCGTGGGTTATCATCCATTATTAGGAATGTGGGACACACTGCACCCCAGAAAAGGCGGACATACTGATGTAAAATGACGCCCCGATACACCTGACTTGTTACTGTTCCTCTGTCAGAGGTATGCAGGGGTGTACGAGCACCAATCATAGTCCCACCCCACACCACCACACTACGACCTCCAGACAGGACCCTTTCAAGGACATCAAGGGATTCGTATCTGGTTCCTGGTTCACGCCAGATGAAAACCCGGCGAGAATTACTGTTCAGACCATACCTGGACACGTCTGGGAACATAACCTGGGATCACTGTTCCAATGACCATGTACTGTGTTCTTGACACAAGGTTTTACGGGCTCTCCTGTGACCAGGGGTCAGTGGAATGCACTTTGCAGGTCTCCAGGCGACCAGCCTCCAGTCGATCTAGTATTCTACCCCTCATAACATCATCAATAAGTGTTCTTCGAGCCATTTTCAACACACAGTCACCATTAGCACGTCTGAAAACGTCTGCACACTTACTCGCTACACCGTACTCTGACATGCACCAACACACCTCTGCGTACGTTTACTGCTGCCAGCGCCACCGTGCAACCACCGCAGCTCAAATGCACCGCATGGTCATACCCCGAGGTGATCTAAACCCGCAAAACGACCACCAGAGCGTTTTAACGCCATGTATCAGCATTATCCTTAATTTATGAGTATGGGTGTAGTAATAATAACGTGCAGCCTGACGAAGTAAACAACCTTTCGTATAATAATTCTCATCATTTCTTACCATCAATTTAGCGGTGCCTCCAGCAATTTACTTGCCTATACGTGAAAGACTGCTGTGAACAGCAGTGAACCTTATCAGTGAACGCACTTGTGCAATGTTCAAAGGTTTTCAAGTTATCTACTAGGGAAACGTTCTTTTAAGTACGTGTATGAAGTGCACTAATTTCTTCAGGAAATAATGTATCAATGTTGCTCATACTATCTTGCTTTCATGGCTTCTGGTTTTATTATCTCTCGACTTGAGAACTCATTGAACTAGTATTTTACGAATATAGTTTCGTTACTAAAAAGGGCACCGAAAAGAAATAATGCGTCAATATGTGACAACAGTATACACGGTGTTTCAGCAACTGTTGATCATTATCGATGTAGATGCAGATAAAGATGCACGACATTCGGCAAGTTCGGCTCACCTCGTTACGGCTGTTTTACAAACATAACAAAAGCCTATCTTTACTGATGTGGGCAAACTACACGAAGATCTGTGCCCTGTTGGGATGGCTATATTTTTCATAACCAACGAAATATCATTTTAATGTTTGGCTAAATGTGTAATAATTATTGTAATTATTCACCTATTGTTAATCCCTTTTATTTATTTGATGTTTTTGTTGGAATGGAATGTAAAATATCAATATGTTTTATTATCTGGTATCAGAGGTTCCATGAGAAATATCGCATTTTTTTTAATTTCAGATAATGACAGTATTTGGAATAAGTAAAGTCGTTAGGATAAGGGTAGTTGCGGGAATATAGAGAAAGCGCCTTTAAAAATGAAATAATAATCATGAATTTATGAGACGTCCTTGTATGTCCATGTCCATACACATAATTTGGAACAAAATTCTTGACAGAGCATTACGATATCTTGTGTAAAAGATATTCGAAGCAAAAATGTAATCTTCCTGTACTTTTTGTTATTCATTTTCTGTAAGAAATACAAAAATGTTAGTTGATTTAGTTAGCCCTGAAAAGGCTACATAAAATTGTCCATGAATAAAGAAGGGATTTAGTAAGCAAAATCCAGCTCTTTGAAGACTTTGTCCGTGCGACTTGTGTATAGTGATCGCAAGTGCAACTGTAATAGGCGTCTGATCTCTTGTCAACTGAGAACATGCTTGGGACAGAAGATGTTAAGTTTATCCGTGGTATTGCATCAGCGGAGAATTAATTGGAAACTGGGGCCAATGAGAGACTTTCGCGCTTTTACAATTGTAAGAAATGACAGTATTTGAAGTAAGGGTAGTCGCTGGGATAAGGGTAATTGGCAACAATGACAAATATGTTTGTCGTTTTGGGAAAAGAAGTTCGTTTGGAAAACTCAACTTGTACGACGGGCTGAGCTAATGGATTACCACAGCGGTCACAGATATTATTTGTGACAATTCTATACCCAAATTATCCGGTTTATAGTTACTTACTGCAAAGAAAATGGTATTTATAACAATAAAATATGAAAAGGGAGTCTCTCATTCGTGATCAATAAGTAAGCTTCATAATATATAGGTACGAAGCTGGGTATCCATGGTGCCCTTTTGCCTATGATGGTTAAGAGTGTCTTTAATATTAAAATTTTCCATAAATAAGTTTTACCGCAAAATAGGTATGCAATGTGTCAGAATCCGGCTAAAAACCCTTCCTAACAATACCTGATTCATCCCTCTACGGTTAGTATGTGTTGAGGAAAAGGAATGTTGACATGAGAAATAATGTGTATGATAAATTTAATTTATATAAATTTTGTCTGAAATATTATTTTATACGTTTAGGTCCGATAGAAAAAAAATCATCTCTGCTAACATTTTGGGAGAGTAACGAGTGAAAGCAGTTTGTCTGTGCTCGGAATGGGTCATGTAATGACAGACGGGTGCGAACGTGGCGTTAATTAATCGAGAATTAATGATTTCACGGAAGTTAAATGTTAGAAGTATTTTAGAGCAGTATGGAATATGGTGGAAACTGGAGGACTTTGAGAGAAAAAGAGAAGTACTCAACTGGGACGGAGGACGCAGGTAAGCGTATGGAAGCGGGAGGACCATAGGACTTTCTGAAAGCTATTGCTCCTAAAAACCCTAAATTTTCGAGAAGGGTTGTGACTACAAATTCAGCGGAGAAGAGGAGATGCAAGAGGGAAAAATTTGGAATAAAGAAGAACAACAAGGAACAAGATTTTCGAGATAGATAATTTGTGAAGAATCAGCAGAAAAAACAACGGGAGGCCAAAATAAACAACACGTCGAGAAGAAGAGAACCTGATGGGAGAACCTGAGATAATCTCATCAAGAAGACGCCATTATGTTGTGTTTTCACTGTGACAGGGCACTAAACAATTATCAGTTTGGTTTAGATTGAGGAGAGATTGTGAATGACGCAAATACTAAGAACTGTGTTGCGGAAAGTGAATGTTCTCAATTATTTCGTGTAGTAAAAGACAGTTGTATTAATACATTTGTCAAAATTAATTTATTTCGTGTGATGACCAAAGCATGCAGTTATGTGACAGTAAAAGTTATTAAAGAGACGAGACAATAGTGAAATATATCATCATGCGGTCATCTGTTGTTCGTTACATGTAAAACCAATCGTATTACCCAACATAATTCAATTTTCCATCCTACTGTAAGGTATTTACAATTTTTAACAGTGAGAGTTCCACACCCGTACGATACACCGGAGCGACAGAGGGAATGTATTAGGCATTATTTAAAATTATTTTTCATTCACCAAGATAGCGACTGTTCTGTTCCTGCAAATCGTTAAACATCTACAACACGGTGACACCGGAGCTCATCTGCAACAGTGGCTGCACCTTGTGAGACAATAAAGCCTTCAAGTGATGTATTTATGTCACCTAACATTGTTTTTGCATCAGATAAATACAAAAGCAGTCTCTCGGCGTAGGCATTGATGAAACTCAAAGAAAAGTAGAATCAAACGAGTGAACCAATGGGTACGTTTTTGTTTCCTGAAAGATAAAAATTCTCTATAAGTTAAAAGTTCTTATTGCATTACTTAAATTGAGTGTGGAAACGTTACTACGTAAATGCAACATACGGCACTGAACATCTACAACGTCATGTAACCTTGTAATTACAGATTGATAGTTTCTCAATATATATTCACATGCAACACATGACGTTCACATATACTCCGTGACAACAGTACCATAGCATCTGACAGAAATTTCGTAGTAGATCATTTACATTAATGTCTCCTCTTTGAGCTTTAAAAATTTGTACAGAAGTGGTTTTATGAATTTCAGTAAGTCGCATTTATTTGTACACTCCTGGAAATTGAAATAAGAACACCGTGAATTCATTGTCCCAGGAAGGGGAAACTTTACTGACACATTCCTGGGGTCAGATGCATCACATGATCACACTGACAGAACCACAGGCACATAGACACAGGCAACAGAGCATGCACAATGTCGGCACTAGGACAGTGTATATCCACCTTTCGTAGCAATGCAGGCTGCTATTCTCCCACGGAGACGATCGTAGAGATGCTGGATGTAGTCCTGTGGAACGGCTTGCCATGCCATTTCCACCTGGCGCCTCAGTTGGACCAGCGTTCGTGCTGGACGTGCAGACCGCGTGAGACGACGCTTCATCGAGTCCCAAACATGCTCAATGGGGGACAGATCCGGAGATCTTGCTGGCCAGGGTAGTTGACTTACACCTTCTAGAGCACGTTGGGTGGCACGGGATACATGCGGACGTGCATTGTCCTGTTGGAACAGCAAGTTCCCTTGCCGGTCTAGGAATGGTAGAACGATGGGTTCGATGACGGTTTGGATGTACCGTGCACTATTCAGTGTCCCCTCGACGATCACCAGTGGTGTACGGCCAGTGTAGGAGATCGCTCCCCACACCATGATGCCGGGTGTTGGCCCTGTGTGCCTCGGTCGTATGCAGTCCTGATTGTGGCGCTCACCTGCACGGCGCCAAACACGCATACGACCATCATTGGCACCAAGGCAGAAGCGACTCTCATCGCTGAAGACGACACGTCTCCATTCATCCCTCCATTCACGCCTGTCGCGACACCACTGGAGGCGGGCGGCACGATGTTGGGGCGTGAGCGAGAGACGGCCTAACGGTGTGCGGGACCGTAGCCCAGCTTCATGGAGACGGTTGCGAATGGTCCTCGCCGATACCCCAGGAGCAACAGTGTCCCTAATTTGCTGGGAAGTGGCGGTGCGGTCCCCTACGGCACTGCGTAGGATCCTACGGTCTTGGCGTGCATCCGTGCGTCGCTGCGGTCCGGTCCCAGGTCGACGGGCACGTGCACCTTCCGCCGACCAGTGGCGACAACATCGATGTACTGTGGAGACCTCACGCCCCACGTGTTGAGCAATTCGGCGGTACGTCCACCCGGCCTCCCGCATGCCCACTACACGCCCTCGCTCAAAGTCCGTCAACTGCACATACGGTTCACGTCCACGCTGTCGCGGCATGCTACCAGTGTTAAAGACCGGGATGGAGCTCCGTATGCCACGGCAAACTGGCTGACACTGACGGCGGCGGTGCACAAATGCTGCGCAGCTAGCGCCATTCGACGGCCAACACCGCGGTTTCTGGTGTGTCCGCTGTGCCGTGCGTGTGATCATTGCTTGTACAGCCCTCTCGCAGTGTCCGGAGCAAGTATGGTGGGTCTGACACACCGGTGTCAATGTGTTCTTTTTTCCATTTCCAGGAGTGTACATTGATGACTTTTCTAGTACAACTGTGTACATTCATACACAAACAATATTTTGTCTGACAGCGCTTATTACATAGTGTGCAGATTAATCCGCATACATAAATATTTGGCTTTTATTTACACTATAGTACCTTCATATCATAGAAGTCTTACTAAATATAGTTGCTCGTAACGACATTTCCACGAGAATCTGCAGAAACATTCTATCATTTAGTTATCAGTTGTCTATACACTGAGGTGACAATGATCATGGGTTAGCGATATGCACATACATGGATGGCGGTACTATCAAGCACACAAAGTTTAAATGGACAGTACATTTGTGGAGCTGTCATTTGTACGCATGCCATTCATATAAAAATGTTTCCGACATTATTATGGCCGGACGAGGAAACTTCAAAGACTTTGAAAGCGATCTGGTCGATGGAGCTAGACGCCTGGGATATTCCATTTCGGAAATTATTTGGGCAGTAACAATATTTCGAGATCCACAGTGTCAAGAATGCGTCGAGAATTCAGGCATTACCTCTGACAACGGTAACGCAGCTGGCGACTGCTTCCATTTAACGACCGAGTGTAGCACCGTTTACGTACAGTAGTCAGTACTGACAGAGAAGCAACACTACTTGAAATAACCGCAGAAATCAATGTAAGACGTACGACGACCGTATCTTTTAGGACAGTGCGTCAAAATCTGTCGTTAACGGGGCGTGGAAACAGACGACCGAAGCGATTGCCTTTGTCAACAACAAATCGCCTGCAGTGCCTCTCCTTGACTCGTGACCATACCGCTTGGGCCCTAGATGACTGCAATTCTGCGGTCTGGAAAACCGTGGCCTGGACAGATGTGTCCCGATTTCAGTCGGTAAGAGCTGACGGTAGGGTTCGAATGTTGCGCAGAACCCACGAAGCCATGGACCACAGTTGCCAACAAGGCACTTGACTAGCTGGTGGTGGCTCCATAACGGTATGGGCTGTCTATGCATGGAATGGACTGGGTCCTGTGGTCCAGCTGAACCTATCATTGATATGGTTACGTTCGGCTACTTGGATACCACTTGCCATTCACGGACTTCATGTTCGAAAATAACGATGGAATTCTAATGAGTGACATTGCGTCATGTCACTGGACCACAACTGCTAGCGACAAGTTTTAAGAACATTCTGGACACCTGGAGCGAATGATTTACCCACCCAGATTACCGACATGTCCCCTCGAACATTGTAAATTTGTTAATTCGTGGTAAGACCTTATGGGACCAAACTGCTTAGGTCACCGGTCCCTAAGCTTACACACTACTTAATCTAACTAAAACTAACTTACGCTATGGACAAAACACACGCCCATGCTCGAGGGAGGACTTGAACCTCCGCCGGGGGAGCCGCGCGGACTGTGACAAGACGACCCTGACCGCACGGCTACCCCGCGCGGCCCTCGAACATTATGGGGCATAATAATGAGGTTAGTTCGTGCACGAAGAACTGCACAGGCAGCACCAACGCAATTATGGACGACTGTACAAGCAGCATGGCTCTCTTTTTTTGCAGGCGACATCCATCGACTTGTTGAGTCCATACCACGTCGTGGTGCTGGACAACGCCGGGCAAAAGGAGGACCGACACGATATTAGTAGGTATCCCATGACTTTTGTAGTATTAACAGAGGCATGGACCTTCTTGGCTTCCAACCATCAAGGAAGTAAATAAGCAGCCACCAGCCAAAGTGCGCGAGAAATACAACCTAGAAGCCATCTCTGCGGCACGATAATATTTTGATAAGCATTTCTCCTCTCGTGGTCTGCCTGTTTCGCTTTCTATCCAATGGCAGCCGTAACAGTTTCATCCAACAGATCCACTTCCTCAGCATAAGAGCTGGATAACTCCATTTTATAAGTGAATGCAACAATGGTCTATCAAATTTTCCTCTAACCGCGATCGCCGGCCGCGGTGGCCGTGCGGTTCTAGGCACACCAGTCCGGAGCCGCGCTGCTGCTACGGTCGCAGGTTCGTATCCTGCCTCGGGCATGGGTATGTGTGATGTCCTTAGGTTAGTTAGGTTTAAGTAGTTCTAAGTTCTAGGGGACTGATGACCACAGCAGTTGAGTCCCATAGTGCTCAGAGCCATTTCAACCATTTTCTAACCGCGATCACAATAAGATCTTGAAAGATATTCCTTTAGAGGGGTCGAAACGTCGACCGTGTAGAAGAAACTGGTCATACCGCGATCTAATATCTAGAATATTTGAACTTCAATGACAACAGCCACGAAAGGCTGCCGAAATAAACAATTTAGGAATTAATTGCTAGTGTCCTTCGACGCTCACTGCCTATCACAATTCATTCTACGACACAATTATGTTCACGTTTTCAAGGTGATAATAGAAACCATTATAGATAGTCGACGTGAGAAGACAACCTTACATCACTTTAAAGGTTCACAACGAAAACTTAAAACAACACAAAAAAGATTATAAAGAAGCAAGACCATTTTGCTCAGTCCAGCAAAAATGTGCTGAAAAAATAAGTTAACTAAAAAAACGGCGTCACAAAACCACCAGAAGCTGTCGTAGCGGGTATTAATTTATGAACAGCTAGTTCCAGTCAAGGGATCATCTTCATGTCACGGATACGGTTACATCAGATTAAAGGGACATCGCTGGTTCTGGAATGCACTGGTATCGCAAATTAAAGCAACACACCACTGTTTCCCCTTCCAGTGACTAATTCTCGATATTATCATACAAACTGTCAAGCAGATGTCCGTACAATCGTGTGCTGCACGGTAGATGGCATTCCGGTCAATGGACAACCATGCCAGTGATGACGTCAGGGCACCCATGAAACGGATAGTATTTGTTGGGTAGTCCCACATCCACAATCGCTGTTTACACAGTCACAGACGGTGCAGTATGGCACAGACAAAACGCCTGCCGGACTCTGCAGTGGGGAGGCATAAGAAGAATGGGAGAAGTACAGTCGAAACTGATGAGGCTCGATGGATTAACGTGAATCGTTCTGTTGTTTCTCAGATGTGGCAACAGTTTATAGAGCCCGAAACTGTATCCAATGGCCGGCCGCGGTGGTCTAGCGGTTCTAGGCGCTCAGTCCGGAACCGCGCGACTGCTACGGTCGCAGGTTCGAATCCTGCTTCGGGCATGGATGTGTGTGATGTCCTTAGGTTAGTTGGGCTTAAGTAGTTCTAAGCTCTAGGGGACTGATGACTACAGATGTTAAGTTCCATAGTGCTCAGAGCCATTTGAACCATTTTTTGTATCCAATGACCAGGGTTGGGTCGATTACGTGTGACATCAGAGAGAGAAACCGTTATTTAGCTGTAAGAGTACAACGGTACCACCTTAGTACCGCACGGCAACTGGCATCTGCCCTCGCCGCATCCACTGGACGTGTTGTATCGAGGCAAACGCTGTACAAAATGCTTCGGCAGAGTAGCCTTTACTGTCGGACACTTGCTGTGTGTGTACCTCTGACGCATCTTCACAGAAGGGAAAGTCTAGAGCGGAATCATCGTCGTGTCACCTGGATGGTCGAACTGTAATCTAACGTTCTTCTCGCAGATGAGCTCCGATTTGGTCTGGAGAATGATTCTCGAGGGATTCGTCTTTGAAGCGATTGCGGAACCTAAACATTGTGGAAAGAGACCAACATCGAGGAGTATCCTAAAGTTGTGCAAAAGGTTTATGCTGACCACTCGAACAGCTCACCATAAAATTGTACGCGTGATCGGTAAGGTTTAACTGCTTTCAGGTATTGTGACGAGTTTTTGAGACTTCATGTGCTGCTGTTGCAAGGTGCTATGGGCCAAGACTTTGTGTTTGTGGACAATAGTGCTCGACCTCATACAGCATGGGAGGTTGATGTTTTTAATAAACGGAAGATACTGCACCATTGCGTAGACTGCTCGCTCTCCCGATCTGAATCCCGTAGAGCATCCCTGGCATGCACTGTGGCGACGGGTTTCATCACGTCAGCGTCCACCAGCAACCACTCTCCAAAAATTAACTTTTCATAACTGGGATTCACAGTCATGGGAAATTTTTTTAAAGACATCATGTTTACGCCAGTGACTGTTAAACCTTTTATTTACACTGTTGCAATTTCGGTCTTAGGCCCTTATCAAGAGCAGATGTTTTGGCTTTAAGCCATGTCAACTTTATACAGGCTGACACATTCATATGTCGTTGTGATTGGCTGTTGTATACATTCGTAACGCCGCTAAGTAATGCGAGCACACATGTCCATATATCGTAAAACAGCACAGTCTGTACGTACACATGTTCGTTCCACCATCACTAGTAACTTTCAAAGTTAGCACTTGCTGATGGCCTAAGGCCTAAATGGCAGTAGTGGAAATAAAATGTTTGTCACTGGCGTAAACATGATGTCTTTCAAAAAAACACTCTCCAAAACTTGCGAGCATCTCTGCAGAATGGACGTTACTGCCTCAACATGAGACTGATGACATCATTCGATGCATGTCCCATTGTTGTGAAGCCTGTGTTGCTGCCATAGATGGCGAATCCCTATGGTGAGGACATTAATGAGTTGTCGATATGTTTGTGCTAATTCGTTAAGTTGGAAGAAACGAAGAACATTTTTGTCTACCCTTACGCATTTGTATTTCTATATGTTCTGTATACTTTACATTGTTTCTACTTTACTACCTTGCAAGTATTCTGTTTATTGCTTCAGTTTTGAACACCAGTGTACATATTTATTGACCTCATGGATTCGTTTGTTAACCTCATGTAACCATATCCGTGACTGGAATATAGCGTGGTTTCGTGGAACTATTCTTCAAATACACTGAACCTGCAGCACTGTCTACAGACAATTTTTACGGCAGGTTTTTCCGCGACGGACACTGAAATTCTGCCTCATTTGCTCACGTACAGAGGAAACACTTATTGAGCGGCAACTCTTTTATCAGGCATATCATCAGAACAAAAACTGCCGCTGTATGTTTGCTGTCACTTGACAGAATGTGATGAAATGATTGATTACCATGACAAGAGAAAAAAGGTCTCATTGGCGGTGCCTTCGTATCTCAAGGAGCAACAGTCTCGCAATTGATATGAGGTTATAGCAACACTTAGTGTGTTCCCTGGAGTACTTAGGGAGTGAAAAACTGCACATTCTCGTGTAGAACGTGGTTCTTGAGTGGAAAGAAAGGAATGTTGCACAAAATATAAACATAGCACAGTTTCTATTTTTATACACTGCTGCACTACTGGACAGCACTTCCATCTCTTGAGCTCTAAACGAGGTCAGATTTCTTCCCAGACGCGTGCACGAGAAGAAAAGCGACTGCCAAAAATTACTGCTAAAGAGGATTCTGGTTTTGCCATCACAACATCGCAAGTCAGTCAATACTGACGCTACACTGAGTTTAATTACACTACTGGTCATTAATATTGCTACACCACGAAGATGACGTGCTACAGACGCGAAATTTGACCGACAGGAAGAAGATGCTGTGATATGTAAATATTAGCTTTTCAGAGCATTCACACAGGGTTGGCGCCGGTGGCGACACCAATAACGTGCTGACATGAGGAAAGTTTCCAACCGATTTCTCATACACAAACGGCAGTTGACCGGCGTTGTCTGGTGAAACGTTGTTGTGATGCCTCGTGTAAGGAGGGGAAATGCGTACCATTACGTTTCCGACTTTCATAAAGGTCGGATTGTAGCCTATCGAGATTGCGGTTTATCCTATCGCGACATTGCAGTCGAGATCCAATGACTGCTGGGAGAATATGGAATCGGTGGGTTCAGGAAGGTAATACCGAACGCCGTGCCGGGTCCCAACGGGCTCGTATCACTAGCAGTCGAGATGACAGGCATCTTATTTGCATGGCTGTAACGGATCGTGCAGCCACGTCTCGATCCCCGAGTCAACAGATGGGGACGTATGCAAGACAGCAACCATCTGCACGAACAGTTCGACGACGTTTGCAGCAGCATGGACTATAAGCTCGGAGACCATGGCTGCGGTTACCCTTGACGCTGCATGTCAGACAGGAGCGCCTGAGATGGTGTACTCAGCGACGAACGTGGGTGCAGGAATGGCAAAATTTCATTTTTTCGTATGAATCCAGGTTCTGTTTACAACATCATGATGGTCGCATCCGTGTTTGGTGACATCGCGGTGAACGCACCTTGGAAGCTTGTATTCGTCATCGCCACACTGGCGTATCACCCAGCGTGATGGTATAGGGTGCCATTGGTTACACGTCTCGGTGACCTCTTGTTCGCATTGACGGCACTCTGAACAGTAGACTTTACATTTCAGATGTGTTACGACCCGTGGCTCTACACTTCATTCGATCCCTGCGAAACCACATATTTCAGCAGGATAGTGCAAGACCGCATGTTGCAGGTCCTGTACGGGCCTTTCTGGATACAGAAAATGTTCGACTGCTGCCCTGGCCAGCACATTCTACAGATCTGTCACCAATTGAAAACGTCTGGTCAATGGCGGCCGAGCAACTGGCACGTCACAATACGCCAGCTAGTACACTTGATGAACTGTGGTATCGTATTGAAGCTGCATGGGCTGCTGTACCTGTACACGCCATCCAAGCTCTGTTTGACTCAATGCCCAGGCGTATCAAGGCCGTTATTACAGCCAGAGATGGTTGTTCTGGGTACTGATTTCTCAGGATCTAGGAACCCAAACTGCGTGAAGATGTAATCACATATCAGTTCTAGTATAATAAATTTGTCCAATGAATACCCGTTTATCATCTGCATTTCTTCTTGGTGTAGCAGTTTTAATGGCCGGTAGTGTACTTCGTCGTTAGCTGAATCATTAGAGATATTACTAGCTTTTTTCTTCGATCATTTGTCTGACTGGTTTGATGCTGCCCATCACGAATTCCTCTCCTGTGCCAACCTCTTCATTTCAGAGTAGCACTTGCAACCCACGTCCTCAATTATTTCTCAGTAGTTTTCAACCTCTACAGCTCCCTCTAGTAGCATGGAAGTTACTCTGTGATGTCTTAACAGATGTCATACCATCTTCTTCCTTCTTCTTGTCAGTGTTTTCCATATATGCCTTTCCTCGCCGATTCTGCGGAGAACCAGCTCATGCTTTACCTTATGAGCCTACCCAAAATTCAACATTCTTCTGTAACAGCACGTCTCAGATGCTTCTATTCTGTTTGGGTTTGCCCATAGTCCATGTTTTGTTGTCATGCAATGCCGTGCTCCAAAAATACATTCTCGGAAATTTATTTCTCAAATTGAGGCCTATGTTTTACACTTGCAGACTTCTCTTAGCCAGGAATGTTCCATTCGTCAGTGTTATGGTTGTAATATCGCCATCTTTGTATATATACATCCATGTGATGAAACTTGGAAGTGTGTGAGTGGTGCTTTACATTATGTGCATATATACACACAAAAAGTGCATTTTACTGTTTCCTCTGCTGCAAGATGATAAACATCCTGCACTGGAAACTAATGGCGCGGATTCGTCATTGACACCACCACCTGAAGGAAGTTTTTTCAAGTGGGGAAACAAAACTCGAAATGACGTAAAACATGAACTAGCCGTCTGAAGATCAACCTATCGGTTCGAAACCGGCAACGGAGCTATTTAAATAAATAAATAGCATTGTAAAAAGTGGCTGGTTGCTGTAATCTTCTTTGTAAGAGACAGCCTATATTTTGTACACTTCCACGGGCTCAAAACGTCAGTTTTAGACACAATAACAAACGGGAATGTCATTTCCTTTTCAACTGTTGGCGCAAAGTCGTTGGAGCGCGTTCCAAATTTCCGTTGCGGTGCTCCCGACATCTTTGTGGCCATTTACGAAGTTCAAGAGATGTGGCCAGCGGCGTTCGCACGTAAGGATGGCTTGTTGATGGCTCCGTAGAAGCACTGTTTATTCACAGCCCATAGATTAGATTCTCCGACCGTCCACATTCATACCAGATCAGCATAATATTTCAAGCTATTGTCAGAGCGCAAACAACATTTTCAGTTTTATATAAACACAATAACCGTCAATATAAGCTTGTTTCAGCTACTAACTAATTTTGCGTTCCATAGCCTAGTGCCAAAGCGCAGTCAACATCTTCAATTTCGTGTAAACGCAGTAACCGTCAGTATAAGCTTGTTTCACCCACTGATTAATTTTACGTTATGTAGTTCACGTGCATATCACACCGGATATAACCTTCATCCAGTTCAGTATATTTGGTGGGGCTTTAACACATGCCACTGATAGCATCAAATATTACGTTCCTCTTCTCACAACTTTGAATTCCCCAAATAAGGATGTAAATAAACTAATTTCGGAAAACTGCGGAAAACATTTCGAAGTTCCTAAAATAAAAGCATGAAGCGAATAACTTAAATACAGTACCGCTGCGGAAAGCTACGTTATGATTTGTTGGGCTTGCATCATTTTTCCTCGGTGAATTTCCCTTTGCAGACGAGGACATAACTCGGTTCAGCGAGAACGAAAATCGACGTCCGATACTGTAAAGTTGTCGAGGGTGCATTCTTTAAACGGACATTGGCAAATTTAAGGTTGACTGTGCTCAGTGATACACTTATTGTTTAACAGTCGTCCTTACAATGTTCACGTACATTGAACAAAATTACTAACGAAAGAACAACTTTACAGAAAGATAGGATACATGTAGTTAGTGTTATGGTGTCAATGTGATAGTGATGTGTCCAACAGAAGCGTCGTATCATAGAGAGCTGTGAGAATTTGACTACGTGGAAATGGTGATACGTGAGTTGGCAGCCGAGTGTCTAACGCCCGACAAATGGTTAAAATGGCTCCAAGCACTATGGGACTTAATATCTGAGGTCATCAGTCCCCTAGAAATTAGAACAACTTAAACTTAACTAACCTAAGGACATCACACAAATCCATGCCCGAGGCAGGATTCGAACCTGTGACCGTAGCGGTTGCGCGGATCCAGACTGAAGCGCCTAGAACCACTCGGCCACACCGGTCGCCTAACGCCCGACAGCAAGCAACGTTTCCCATAGGTATGTCAAAGTATACATTAGACTCGACCAACGGACGACATTTCTCTTCACAGGTGATTCCCTTATTAACTTCCTGATCTGTCACGATTTCGTGAGAAACAGGAGCATGAAATCATCTATCACATCGCCGAGAAAGAAATACGTTCGTGAAAGTGTCTTTGCCTGAGGTTGTAAATCTTCAGAAGGACGCACATATCTCTTTGTCTTTCTACCACGAATTCTGGCTGCATTGGTCTCAAGCCGGATGTGCAGGTGTTAATTCTAGAGACGACAGCCTTCAGACACTTAGGGTTCACGACATGAACGAAAATCAATCTCATGCAGTACAAAACGTGATGAATAACGACCAAGTAACCCAGAGAGCGCGTTTAGGGTATTTTTGCATTCCTTCTTCCCAGTTTCTAGTGAAATCGCAGAACAAACTGTTACCAGCGTCATAAAGTCTTTTATATATATATATTGTGCGTAATCACACTGTGAAGTGTCGTGATTGTTCTCTGTGAAACTGTGTCCCATTTGACTTTTCAAATTCCTACGTGCAAAGTTTGGACTTAAAATTATAGGACTAGTGTCTTCTTTTTTAGATTATGTCACAAAAGTAACTATGTTTCATTTTACTAAGTGTCGTTTTATGTGGTGTGTCCTTCATTTACTTCCAAAACTATCACACAGAAACCATTAGGTTCCACAGGACAGTATTTCATCGCAAAGAAAGTCCTCAGAGCTAAAATATTTAAGTAACATAGCTTTCCTACGGGAATTTAACCGGATTTCGTCAACAAACAGAAACGATACATCTGAGAACAATTCCTACATAACGGACAGATAGCGACAACTCCTTATAGATACAAAGGACCAGTGATCATACTGGAAGAAGAATTTCCAGAGAACTGGCGGTAACGGCTGTTCCCTGCAGACACAGAGCACCAGTGTGCTTGCTAGAAATACCAAGATAACAAATGAATCAATAACGTTGACTCACTGGAAGAAATACAGGTACATCTCAACCACCTTTTTTCAGAAATCTAACAAATGGCGGATTTTTCTATGAAACAAATCTCCTGGAACTGAAAATCTGGAGTTATAAAGATAATTTTTGTTATTAGCGAATGCGTCATGAGAAATGGAGCATAAGCTTGGACTGAATGGGCATGGGAAAGTAAATTTATTATGTGCTTTTTGAAAAAAACATTTAAATATTCGCCTTTAGAAACACAGGAAAAACACGTAGAAAGCTTGTGTATAGCCGTACGGTGATCCGATAGTGACTCATGTCCTTTATTGTTTTATCCAGTGTGAAATCTCACTTTGAATGCAAGACAGTTCACGCATGTGATGTTAAAGCTTCGCTCGAATGACTAATAAAACAGAACAAAATATAAAGTCGTCAGTACTGTCAATACTTTGCAGCTGAGACTGCTAACGCTAGTCACACCCATCTCGTCCCAGATTAACAGTGTCGAAGGCCTTGGTGTAAAATATTATATTCGTAGCTATGTAGTCTAGTGGAGAAGAGAAATGGTGATGTATAGTTTCTCGTCGCCGGATTAGGGACCTATATCGTCGTTTACAGCTGAAATATCTTCAGGCTATCTAATTGAGTGAAACAGTCAGAAGTCAAATTTGTAAGAGGCAGAAACATTTAAATGACTGCTAATGTAAATGCTGTAGAAAGAACAGTTTTACTGACACACATGAATGGGGAGTTCCTATAAATGAATCTTTTCTTAATCCAATATGAAATCTATTTAATGAACCTTAATATCCCAGAATTGTTCAAAGCGAAGTGCAGAGACTGCTTATACCTGTTCTGCAGTATAGATGATGTCGTCGTCATCAACGACTCCAAGGAAAGCAAATCAAAATAACCGCGAAAGTGTCCTCACGTGTCCTAGCGTGGCCACCAAAAGCGATTTACGAAACTGCAGTACCAGAGTTCGATCCTTATGCTTGCGTAACCAAAGAAAGTCAATTCCATTTAGTGTTTTTCAATGGTCTCTCCAAAGATGCCTATAAACCTACTTGTTGTCTGCGGACTCAGACACACACACACACACACACACACACACACACACACACACACGAGAGCGCACGTGCGCTCTCTCAAGAAGATTCCTCTGTGTCTCTTACTTTCTACAAAAACGAAAAACCGGGAGGAAGATTGAGATGAATGTGGAGTTTTTACATTGCTTTACAAAATAAGATCGAGACTTTTTCTGCGGTAGACGGCGTTCACAAATTGTGGTTCGTTCTTGTGCACCTACCTGGTGTAACTACGGAACTTAGCAGCCACATTAATACACCGCTGTCAAGTGAGATTGTAGTACCAGTTAAGATAGTATGTGAGGAAATTTTAGCTATTGTACAATACAGTACAACAAATACAGTATGTGATTAAATAAGCAGGTGAGTTGGGTTATCCGTAGTGCGAAAATTAGAATACTGGTGGATATGTCTGACAGTAAAAATGGCTGTAGATAGGACCGGTACGAGAACAAAAGCGAATTACAATTTGGCGCCTCCTGTCCTCCCTCTTTTTCCCTCGCTTACTTTAATCCGTGCCGGTTTCCACTATTCGTCCTGCTTCTCACTCTACACAAATCTAGCATATGGGTGCCCCTAGCACCCCTCTGATCTTGGCGCCCCAAGCGGCCGGTACTAATTGTGAAACTTCACGTACAGAAATATCACAGCTGTGGTGCCTCTGGCGCCGCTCTCCGCTCGGCGCCGCAAAAGGCGGCTTGTGTTGCTTGGGTCTTAAACGAGCGCTGGTTCTCACTCGGCTGGGTACAAAATTCGAGTCTGGATGAAACATACAATATCGCTCAAAAGTAATTTGTAGTTTAACTAGTAAGTTGGTAGGTACGTTTGTCTGTATGCGGAATCAAATCAAACCTGTTGTTCAGACAGAAGACTGCTTGACTTCGCCGCAGTTACGTGTACCGATTGCTGAGTGTATATAAGCATCGATTTTAGCCGTAAACAGTGTTTCTAACGCGTTAATAAGTATTTTGTAGAAAGGGAAAATTGGAAATACCCTAACTACATAGAGCAAACCTAATTTTAAAAATTTTATTTATTTACTGCAATGCCTAAAACTGAAGAATATTCAGTAGATTTCAGACAAGCTGTCTTAACAACACTGATTCAACCCCAAACTCAGTCCTCCATTGGAACCTCACAACAGCTTGTGAGTATCTGCGCTCCGCTTCAGAAAAAGAGGGGGACGACAGAGAACAATGCGCGAAGTGGTAGGCCCACCCCAAAAGAAGGTAGGATCATTCAAAGGCAATCGATGGCTGATCCCGAAAATTCCGCCCGGGCAATAAGTGATGGATCATGTTTCGACAGTTAAATGTCGCTTAGCAGCTACAGATATGTACAGCAGGCGACTTTCTCGAATACCTATGGTAAATGCGAAATATTGGAACAGGACACAACAGTTTGCTAAGGAGGATATGTCACGAACCATTAAAGAATGGGCAAAAATTCGATGGAGTAAAGAAATCAAGATTATATTCTTCTCCTCAGGCAGTTTACAGAACGTTCGAAGGCCGAAAAACAAGAGGAACGATGAAATACAAAGTAGCTACCATGAAGCACAGAGGACGATGTACCATTGTGTGGGGCCATTTCTCAAAAACTGGTGCAGGTCCTATCACTGAAATTCATGGCACAATGGACAGTATGAAGTGTGGTGACATTTTAACGGACCATGTGATACCTAACGGAACTGGATTCAGCATGATAACCATCCGAAGCAGATTTCTGGCAATTTGGAGACAGCTCTGAAGCAGTACAAAATAATGCTATTCGTGTGGCCCAACCAAAGTCCAGACTTAAAACCTATAAAACAACTCTGGACCGAGCCGGGCACATTCTACAAAGAATTGTGTGAACTATGGAAGAAGATTGCTCATGCGCTATTGGCCAAACTCGTGGATTCCACGCCATCTGAGTGTGCTGCAGTTAATACACTCAAAGGGCTATGCAACCAAGTGCTAACCAAAGAACATTATGGGTCAAGACTTCATAACTGTTTACCTTCAGTCTAGTTTTAACAAAATGATTTTGAACCTACGTAATTTGTTCATTTTTATTTTATTATTGGTGCAAAGTTTAAGAAAGCGTAAAAAAAAGGAAAGAAAACGCGCTGCCATTCCTCGGCCCAGGTCTGCCGCTGGGCGTACCAGAATTGACTAGCAAGCCTCTGTTGCTACGTCAGGGGAAGCCGCAACAGTAACCACCGTTCTGGCAGTCCATGATGCTGCAGTGTCGTCGCAGTGTCCGCGTTGATACTTGTCTTCCTCTGAACACGTCCATTTCCCCAATCAAGGTAAACGGGTTGGATAAAAATGTGGAAACACCGCGAGAGATGCAAGTTTGATGATAAATGCCGAAGCTAATCAAACTTGCAGATTGTGGAACTATATTTGACCACGAGAAGCACCTGTACAATATGAAATGATAATTAAACCAACACCCTAGCCGAAAACAGGCGTTGATATACATCATTGTGGACATGTTGAAAATGTGTGCCCTGTTCGGGACTCGAACCCGGGATATCCTCCTTACATTGTAGACGCTCCATCCATCTGACCCACCGAGGGCATGTTCCCCCTGAGATCCACATTCTCAACATGTCCACACCACTACATCCGTAGTGCGCCTAACAGATGTTTGCCCATCACACTCATTACTCGTGGCAGATTGATCTACCAAGTCCCGTACGAGTTGGAGCATAGCATGTGCCTTCGCACAAGAAGGTCAATGGCCTGGTAGCCATATTTTAAATGTATATGAGCAGCCCGTAGTGGCCGAGCATTTCTAGGCGCTTCAGTCTGGAACCGCACGACCGCTACGGGTGCAGGTTCGAATCCTGCCTCGGGCGTCGATGTGTGAGATGTCCTTATGTTATCCGGCCGCGGTGGCCGAGCGGTTCTAGGTCTACAGTCCGGAACCGCGCAGCTGCTACGGTCGCAGGTTCGAATCCTGCCTCGGGCATGGATGTGTGTGATGGGGTTAGTTAGGTTTAAGTAGTTCTAAGTTCTAGGGGACTCATGACCTCATATGTTAAGTCCCATAGTGCTCCGAGCCATTTGTCCTTAGGCTAGTTAGGTTTAAGTAGTTCTAAGTTTTAGCGGACTGATGACCTCAGATGTTAAGTCCCATAGAGCTCAGAGCCATTTGAACCATTTAACTGTATATGAAGGTAGTAGCTGCTCCGGAAACAACAGATACCATTGATGACCGTCCAGCTTCTCTACAATGAAATGATAATTAAATCGACACCCTAGCTGCAAACAGGCGTTGATATACATCATTGGGGACATGTTGAGTGTGATAGGCAAAGATCTATTGGGCGCACTACGAATGTAGTGGTGTTGACATGTTGGGAATATGGGTCACACCGGGAGCGTCAAGGGATAAGTCCCTGCAGGCACACTATCCTTTATACCCTCGGTGGCTCAGATGGATAGAGCGTCTGCCATGTAAGCAGGAGATCCCGGGTTCGAGGTCTGGTCGGGGCACACATTTTCAACAAGTCCCCAATGATGTATATCAACGCCTGTTGGCAGCTAGGGTGTCGATTTAATTATCATTTCATTCTACGGAAACTGCCGGTCATCAACAGACACTACGTTCATGTATACCTGTACAATGTCCTTATTACGGTGCAAGTGCCAGTCGTGGTCAGAGCGCTGACCTTTATAGTCGTGAGTACAGGATGTCGGAGTTTGACTTCGAATGTGGGCAAACTGTTGCTGTTCGTATGGAAGGTGCTTTCGTAAACAAGGGAGCCAAAGTGTGTCGCGCTGCAACAGGCAGCGCAACCAGGGAAAGCGGAGAAACGTGATCCACTGAGACCGTACCAGGACGAAAGTTTGTGTTGATTGATCGTGATAGACGTTTATAGAAGAGAATTGCGACGAAAAATAAGAGGACGGGAGCTGCAAGAGTATCTGCAGATCTAAATATCGCACTCGCAAACCCATACAGGGCAAAAAATGTATGACATTTTGACCAATGCTGCGAGCTGTATGAATTGTTATATTATTCTGAAATGCCAAGATAGGTTTGTAAATTATTTTCTTGATTACCGGTGTCATCATCGGATCTTGTAATTATTAACAGGAATTAATAATCTCTACAAACTTGCAAATCACGTCGGGATGAGACCGAGACCGAGACGGAGTTACGTTCCTACAATGCCGCATGAGGAAACTGGTTGGGCACCACGGAAGACTGACGTCTACACGACCGAGGATAACCAACCAGTATGTTCCCACTGCGGGCGACCGGGATATGTGGTGCGCTATTGTCGAGAAAGGCGGCGGATATTTGATGCCGCCCACGGCAGAAGACAGCCGACGACAACTTGGAGACGACGAAGATGAAGATGTGGGTGCAGGAAGACGTAGGTCACAATCGCCGCAAGCTAGCCGCTGGAGAGGACGCTCCCCAACACGCCGATCAAGGTCTCCATCGCCTTTTAGAAGCTCCAGCCGATCACCTACCCTCCGCAACCTGGAAAACTAAAGGGTGCGACCTTCCTTGTAGGTGAGGCCGCCGAAGAGAAAAATCCTCCGCCGTCGATCACTGCAAAAATGATAGGAAACTACGTCGATATCCTCATGGATAGGCGACCAGCCCAAGCTCTTGTGGACTCTGGAGCATCATATTCAGTCATTTCGGAGAAGTACCGTCGCCAGTTGCAGAAAATCGTATTCGTCGACAGCAAAACATCCCTGCAGAAGGTAGCCAATGGCAAGTATGTAAAACCCACAGGAAGATGTATCATTCGTATGGATATAAGTGGCCACACACAGCCCTTAGAATTCATCGTCTTACAAGAGTGTAATCATGTAGTCATTCTCGGATTGGACTTTTTGAAAGCTTCTCAGGCAATTGTAGGTTGTGGTCGGTAAAAGATTATGCTAGACGAGATGAGATACTGCGGACAGGAAGATGCACATCCGAGTGTGTGGAGACTATGTGTGCTGGATGAAGTGATCATTACTGCAGTCAGCGCTAGAAAGTGAAAGGTATAGGTTAATGTTAGTCAGGGCCCATTCTTTCGTAGGGATTTTTTGAAAGTCAGATTGCGTTGCGCTAAAAACATTGTATGTCAGTTTAAGCACAGTCATGTATAATTGTTCAAAGGGGACGTTACATGAAATGCCACATGACTATTGAACGATGTTCTTATGCTTTGCTTTGTACATAGTTGCTTATTTCATTTGATATCTAGTTTCTAGCTGCACTGCAGCATTGGTTAAAATAAAATTTTATAGATGTACTAATATAAATATTTTCTGTCTACAGATCGAGTAAATAATAATTTTTTTAAAAAAATGAGGGAGCACAAAATGACATTTACCTTCACAGGAACTGCATTCATAATTTTCTTTTCAAGTAATTGGTAACTTTTTGGTAGAATAACTTCTTGTGGTGCACCACTTTAATTACTTAGACATTAAGATGTGATTATACATTTCCCTTATCTGCATTGTTATCTTTAGTGTACTATTTTTTCTGCTTGAGCTATGTCATGTTTAGATATAAGCTGCTGTTTGCCAGGCATAGTGCTACTGAACTTTAATTTGTGTTACTCTGCTAAGCCAGATTTATTTTTTTGTTGCTGCACATTGGCTCATATTAGTTGTAATGTTGCATTGCTTGGTAATTTAGATTTACTGTAGCTTGCTTTGCAATTTTCCAGTTTTTTGGTCATTGCTGTTTGTGTTACTTATTTTGTGCTGCTGCATTGCCTCGTCCCTTAGTTTAGCATCTGAGCTCAGTAGATTTAAGTTAGCTTAAGAGGGGGTAGCCTCTAAGAGAATGAGTTGCGATGAATTGGAAGAAATGCATTGAGAAAACAGGTTTAGGTAGGATTTTCTTGGAAATAAATGTTGAGGTAAGAAATGTGTGAACATATAAATACAGAAAGCATGCTTAGATAGAATTTTTTTGGTGGAAACAAAGGATGAAGTAAGAGGAAAGATATATGAAGTTTTGGGTTGGACTGCAGTACCAAATGTTACACTGAAAACGAACCCTGTCCTTTCCTATTGGTGTTATCCCACTATGTGTTTGTGTACCCTTGTGTATTTGTTTTCTTCCTGTCTCTGTGTAGTTTCATAGAATTTTTTTTTCTTTTAATATTAAGCTACATTCACTATGATGAGGAATACTGTTATCCTCGAATATAATTGGCATTAATAATATGTTGTTTACTTTGTAAAGATGTTTAGACATTATTTATTCTGTTTTGTGTTAATGCTCATGTGTGAAGTTGGTGTTTCGAAAGTTATTCTGATCTTTTATGTATGTACTCATGTCATAATTCCTGGAACACTGACGTATATGTTATTTCGATTCTTTTGTAAAGCCTGTACTACAAATGTTATCTGTATTATTATGTTCTTTAATGATGTATTTTGTACCTTTGTTATTGTATTTTTATGTTACCAAATTGTAATTGTTACCAGTTCTTCAAATTAAGTAACATTTCACTGCACACGTTTCTGTTGGTCATAGTACATGGACAATATGTGAGAAGTAGGGACTGATAGTGTTTGCACGTGTGTTAATAATTCAGCAAGGGACTGGAAAACAGCATTGCTGGTTCTAAGGACAATTCCAAACACTTTGTGAGTGCACAAGTGGTGGTTTATGGACTTGCTATATTCTCTGCAAGACTCTTCGATGGTGATTGTGCACCTGCACAGTCGCAACAGATGGCTGCTGGCCATTTCTACAAGGACTACAGTGGGTCTACACCTTTGCTGACTCACCAGTACCATTATTTCTACAAGGCCTGCAGTGGGTCTGCACCTCTGGTGGCCCACCAATACCGTAATCTCTACCAGGACTACAGTGGGTCTGTTCTGTGATGACCTACCTACCAATATTCTTCAAAACGTCGAATGACTCTGCTGTGGGTTTGCTATGTTGTGGCCCATTACCTGTCTGCATGTCAAGAGTCAGCACTGTCTTTCCGTTGGAAGGACAACACTACTTCTTCAAGACTGCATGGAAATCCACTACTTCTATGTGCATTTTCTTTAACTGCTCAGACTTTGAGAAAAACTCAGCATTTTTACTGTGATGAACAATGTGGACTGTCTTTATGGACTGTGAGAAATTTTTAGCTTTTGACCAACATTGTATCGATAAGTGTGTGCATTTGATTTCTTTGTTATTGTAATTATGAAAAACTTTTTTCAAATCTGTATTGGCCACTGCCCAATCCAATTTGTAAAAATTTTTTGTGGGGAGCATGGGGGCTATGTAAGTAGGCTGTTTAGGTTTTTTTATTGGTAACGCCACCTCTGTATGAAAATCACTGGCTGTGCTGTGTGCAGTCTGTGGCTGCTTTGCATTGTTGTAATACTCGCCATTGTAGTGTTAGGCAGCTGGCTGTGAACAGCGCGTAGCGTTGCGCAGTTGGAGGTGAGCCGCCAGCAGTGGTGGATGTGGGGAGAGAGATGGCGGAGTTTTGAAATTTGTCATGAACTGCTATATTTATATATGATGATATCAAGGTAAATACATTGTTTGTTCTCTATTAATATCTTTGATTTGCTAACTATCCCTATCAGTAGTTAGTGCCTTCCATAGTTTGAATCTTTTATTTAGCTGGCAGTAGTGGCGCTCGCTGTATTGCAGTAGCTTGAGTAGCGAAGATTTTTGTGAGGTAAGTGATTTGAGAAAGGTATAGGTTAATGTTAGTCAGGGCCCATTCTTTCGTAGGGATTTTTTGAAAGTCAGATTGCGTTGCGCTAAAAACATTGTATGTCAGTTTAAGCACAGTCATGGATAATTGTTCAAAGGGGACGTTACAAAAGGTATCTGTCATGTGTCATGCCATGCATCAACCCATGGATCCTGTAGTGGAATGTAAGAGAAGCATACCACTGAAGAAGAACTTGGTCATCCCAGCTTCTGTCGTCTCGTTTAAGAACGGATTCGGTGAATTGTGGATAGTTAATGTCGCCGAGAACCGCAGATCCTTCCAAGATGCATGTGTGTAGCAAACGCTGAGTCGTTAACTGCAGAACAGCTGAGCGTCATAGAAACCTCCCATGCCGTCTGTGGGCGAAATTAGCGGTACCACTACGGGACAATATCATCTAGCTCGACTATCACCAGATTTTACTATGGAACAACAGAAGAAGATACTTACCATTCTTAAAGAGTTCTCTGAATGTCTCAATCCACAGGTGAAGAGCAAATGAGACAAATCGATGGTGAAGTACCGGATGAGCACTGGAGACCATCAACCAATAACCCAGAGAGCATACCGTGTGTCAGCAATGGAACATAGAATAATTCAAGACGAGGTAGAGAATACGATGAAGAATGAAATTATTCAGCCTTCGCAGAGTCCATGGTCGTCATCAGTGGTTCTCGTTAGGAAGAAGGATGCCAGTCGGCGCTTTTGTGTTGATTACAGGTAACTTAATAAGATAACTAAAAAGGACGTTTACCCTCTTCCACTAATTGACAATAAACTAGATTGTCTGAAGGGGGCTAAGTTTTTCTCAACCATGGACATGTACTCGGTATACTGGCAAATCGACGTAGATGAGGCTGATGGTGAGAAAACTGTATTCATCACCCCTGAGGGCCTGTTTGAGTTTAAGGTAATGCCGTTTGGTTTGTGTAATGCACCCGCAACTTCTGAATGGATGATGGACAATCTTCTAAGCCACCTGAAGTTAACGATGTGTCTTTGTTATTTAGATCACATTATAGTGTTCTCAGAGACATTTGATGAACATTTAAAAATACTGAAGGCAGTTCTTATGTGTCTCCAACAAGGCGAACTAAAACTTTATACAAGAAGGTGTCGCTTTGGAGAAACAGAAATCAAAGTACTTTGACACCTTGTGTCAAACGAAGGTGTGCGGCCAGACCCAGACAAGGTGAGAGTTATAACGGAATTTCCTATTCTTAAAAGTATTAGAGATGTGAGAAGCTTCCTCGGATTATGTTCTTATTACCGTTGTTTTATCAAAGACTTTTGTATCAAAGCCAGACCACTCAAACAGTCGTTAAAAGCTGATGCTAAATTTATCTGGGGTGGTGCTCAACGAGATTCTTTCGATGTGCTGCGAAAAGCTCTGACGACTGATCCTGCACTTGGTATGTATGATGAGAGAGCTCCTACAGAACTACGCACGGATGCCAGTGGGTATGGGATCGGTGCTGTTCTGGTGTAAATGTCGGATGGAAAAAAGAAGGTTATTGCCTATGCTTCTAGGAAACTCACAAAAGCCGAGAGAAACTACTCATCTACAGAAAGAGAATGTCTTGCTGTGATCTGGGCCATGTGCAAATTTCGACAGTACCTCTACGGAAGGCCAGTCACAGTTGTTACAGACCATCATTCACTTTGCTGGTTGAGAAGTCTTAAGGATCCAACACGACGACTCGCCAGGCGGGCACTACGTCTTCAAGAGCATGACACCAAGATGCCGACTGTCTCTCAAGAAACCCTGTTCAAGACCATCAAGACTTTGATGAAGGTAGTGACTGTCTAGCTGCACTCCAAGATTTCTCTGCTGATCAGAAGGAGGACGCCAAGATATCTTAAATTATGCTTGCCTTAAATCGGTCAGAGGATGTGAAAGGACAAATTAAGGTAGTTAATGGATTACGTTGCAAGAGAAACTTTGATCCGTTTGGAAAGAGGTGGCTAACAGTGATTCCATAACACATGCGCTTAGATGTTCTAAAAAAATTCCATGACAGACCTGAGGCTGGACACATAGGATTTATTGACATACGATAGGCTCCGCAAGAGATTTTTCTTGCCAGGTTTACTTAGGAGTGTCCGTCACTATGTGTCGCACTGTAGAGAGTGCCAGAGAAGAAAGGCGGTTCCTCAGAAACCACCTGGCCGACTCATAGCAATTTCATCGGCCGAAACGCCTTTCCAGCGTGTTGGAATTGACCTCGTCGGACAATTTCCAACGTCCGCTAGTGGAAATAGATGGATTATTATTTGCACTGATTATCTGACACGCTATGCCATTACAGAAGCTTTGAAAACAGCCGAAGCAGCCGAGGCAGCCAAATTCATCGTGTAAGACATTGTATTAAAACGCGGTGCCCGAAGGTCGTTTATTACGAATCGAGGGAAAGTTTTTCAATCGAATCTTGTGACAGAGATAAACCGTCGGTGCAACATTAGTCATCACATTACGACTGCCCACCATCCACAAACTACCGGGCTTACTGAACGCCTTAATAAAACCTTGACCGACAAGCTATTAATGTTCGTCAATGTTGAGCAGAGCAACTGGGTTGAGGTGCTACCTTTCGTGACGTTTGCCTGCAAAACTGCCAAACAAGACAACGCAAGATTTACGCCATTTTTCCTGGTGCATGAGCATGAGGCGACTGCGACGATGGACACTGTGTTTTCGTTAAATCCTGACGACGAGGACGACGACTACATCGGCTAGGTTTTAACCAGAGCTGAGGAAGTTCGGCTGTTAGCTCGACTCCGCACCCTGCAGGTTGAAGAAAACGATCGCTGAAGGTAAGACGCGAGCCACCACCCTGATGTGTACCAGCCTGGTGGACCTGTCTGGATCTTCATTGCTGTTCGGAAGGTTGGTCTCTCTGAGAAGCTCCTCAGGCGCCACTGTGGACCGTATAAGGTTGTAAGACAGTTTTCTGACGTTACTTATGAAACTGAAGGTTTCGACCCCGACATAAAACGACGAAAGATCAGAGATACGGTCCACGTCCTTCGAGTGAAGCCCTATTAGGATCCTGCATCCAAGTGTAAATTCGAAGCTCTAGCGACAGGCAACAAGCGGAAAGGTGACGATGAGCGTAGCGGATAAGGAAGTTCTCAGAAGTTCTCAGAAGACCACCGCCAGGGCGGACTAGAAGGACGCAACAATGAGACGCTGTTCTCTTAAGGAGGGAGCAAAGTCGCAGAAGGATCTTCGCGGAGTAGTCACCATGGTGTAGTGGTTATGATACTAGACTGTGGCATGGATGGTCGTGAGTTCTCAACCCATCTGCACTGTAAAATTTTACTTTCTACATTTGCTTCGAGTACATTCTAGAAGTATCCACAAATGTCAAGAATCATTGTATTGGAATCTTCTGTAACTGTATATATACTGTATGTGTTCTAGCCGGAGGGAGTTCACTCGGCGCTCTTGTATATGCAAGTGCTGAATAGACCTGCGTTAACTAAAGTTCGTCATTCATCTAATTACACCTTCTTCTAAGTAACAACCCCTGTATGCGCCCTGGCTCTACGATACTGTCCTTTCTGGCACTAGTCACATGGAGCGACTGAGAAATTGCGTAGCGTTGAATGTAGCCCTCCTACATCCCTCGATTCTGTATGGATTCTCGAAAGGCCATGATCCGGCAGCTGTCTAATTCCGAAAAGTGGAATTCTTCAGTTTACATAACACGATCTTCCCACAAGCAAAAGATGTTCAGTAGCGACTGCTGAGTGAGACGCTCATTATCTAATTCTTTCCTTATCTTCCGTGTGTAGACAGAAGCACTTTTATCTAGTTTGTAGTGTTTTACTGAAGTGCTTATCATTGGGCTGTCCCATTTAGCATAATTTATGCCATACTAATGTTTGTGTGTTTTACAAGTTTAAGGGCCAGTAGTTCTACCATAGTACTGACAACGTTAATGAGCGTAGACTTTTATTTAGTAAAATCCACTGTCTTAATTCATCAGATACGGAAAGTGGATTACTGTCACAAGAAGATCAACAGCGGCGGATACACTAAAGCTGAAACGGATGACTAAACTGAGAGTCAGCTAGTGACGTGCATGCCTTGCACTTTCCACGCCAGCGGAAACTTTCGAGGAATTGACACCTCACTGATAACGGAGCGGTGTCCCGCTATCTCACCCACACTGGGCGCGGCAGGCTGACCACCGGGTCAGACCGCCGAGAGACATGGCACGAGTAGGAGCCGCGGTGACGGTGACCATCCCGCAGGGCACGCTCAGGGGCCGCAAGGCCAAGACGCCCTCTGGCCGGCCCTACAGCGCATTCCAGGCCATCCCGTACGCGCTGCCGCCTGTCGGCCCTCTCAGGTTCAAGGTGAGCTCTCTTAAGAAATAGATTTACTACTATCGAGTAGTTTGGTAAAGCTATAGTAATCTGTTAATGCACTGATCTTTTGAGTCATCTCTCCCCTGGTTTCAAGTGACTCGCCACTATTTGTTTTCCCGTTCCAAACACTTCATCTCAGTTATTACTGAAATACATTCAAATTTTTGTTTTATAAAATATTTGGCCTCTACAGCTCACTCTAGTATGCAGCAAGTACTCCATCTACAACATTCTCCTCCGTTATCAAACTGACGATTCATTGATGCTACAGCATGTGTCCTATCACCTTACTCGAGTTGTGACATAAATCTATTTCCTTATCAGCTCGATTCAGTTCCTATTCATTAGTTGTCCGCTCTTCCAACTTGCGCCACCACCGTAGCTGAGAGAGCAGGGCGTTTTCATACTCTGCAAAGGAACCCGTTTTCGATTCTCGGTATTGGCAGTGAATTTTCCATGCTAGAAAGATTGTCACTTTGTACCCTCAACTTCGTTAGGTCAGTCTAGGAACTAATTGACCGATTAGTAACGGTGTCAACGTCAAGAAACCCGACAGCGACAGGAGAGCGGTGAGCTGTCTACAGGCCCCTTCCAATGGCGTCGGGACGATGCGTCGGGGCCGCCACCCCGTCTACGGCGAGGACGGGAACTTTACCTTACCTTCCCATTTAACATGCAACACACTCCTGTAGCACCACGTATCAAAAGCTGTAATTTATTTACTGTGTGGCAGTTTATCAACAGCGTTTCACTTCTGTAAAAGCTAACCACCAAATTATTGCTTAGAAATTTTCCAACATTTATGTTTGCTGTTACCAAATTTGCCTTTTTCTGAATCATTTTCTCACTTTTGACAATGTTTATTTTATATCCTTTCTACTTCCGCTGTCTTCAGTTATTTTTCTGTTCATACATCAGAACTCATATACTACTTACAGTGTCGAATTTCCTAATCTAAATCCCTTAACATCTGATTTGATTCACGTACGTTCTATTAGCCTTGTTTTACTTTTATTGATGTTCATCTCGCTACATCTTTTCAAGACACTACCCATTCCGATCAACTGATATTCCAGGTTCTATCATTCTCTGACAGAGTTACATAGCCGTCAGCAAACTTCAGACTTTTCATTTCTTACCCTTCACCTTTAACTCCCTCTTCAAATTTGTCGTTGCTTTCCTAGGCTACTTGTTCACTACACGGACTCAATAACATCGGGGATAGGCTGCAGCCCCATATCACTCCTCTACTTACGAATGCTTGCCATTCATTTCTTTCCACTCTCTTAACTGCAGTCTGGATTCTCTACAAGCTATAGATAACCTTTCGCTTCTCGTATTTTATCCTTCCTGCCTTCAGAATTCTCAACAGTATATTTTAGTCAACGTTGTCTAAAACAATCTCTAAATCTTCATACACTGTAAACAAGGGTTTCCTTCCATCACTCAGTGTTCCCTGATCAGTCATATTGTATAAAATTTGAGTTCGCCAATGTTAAGTTCAGCACTAAGAACGATGTCTAACGCAAAGACGACTAGGTGTATTGGCAACAGAGGGCTTATTTCCCACGAATTGCGTACAAGATAAATCTCTATTCCTTCTCACTGTTTTTCTCGCCTCTCGTTTACATTTACCGACATGATAGCTAATCGATAACCTTCCGCTCTTTGTCCAGAACGACAATGAGAACACACTTTATGATGCTTGGAAAGCGAACAGCCGAAGTCTTTCCTCCTCCCAATACTTCATCATTTTCTTAATCCTACTGCTAATCCTATTTCTTCAGATAATTTTGAAAACTGGCTCGAAAGAAGATGTAGATATTCGATATATAGTGAACCAGAAAGAGACAAGGTAAACGAAAAAAAAATGAAAGTTGTTAGACGGCTATGAAACAAAGCATTTGCGGCAGTAATTCGCCGATAACAGTATAGGACATGTCCTGTTCCAGAAGACAGTTTAGAGGTTCAAAATCGTGATACAGGCTATTGACGCAGGTGGACTAAGAAGAAAGGAGAGTACAGGAAAATCTAAGCCGCAGTGATCAACTAAATTTTGGTGCTAAAGTGCTGGATTCGAGGCATTTGAGATGTGGTACTACAGACAAATGTTGAAAATTAGGTGGACTGATAAACCGAGGAATGAGGAGGTTCTGCGCAGAAAGGAATATGTAGAATATGTGGAAAACACTGACAAGGAGAATGGACACGATGACAGGATACATGTTAAGACGTCATGGAACAACTTCCATGGTATTAGAGGAAACTGTAAAGGATAAAATCTGTAGAGGAAGACAGAGATTCGAATACATGCAGCAAATAATTGGGGACGTAGGTTGCAAGTGCTACGGTGAGATGAAGAGGTTGGCGCAGGTGAGGAATACATGGGGCGGGGGCGGTTCAAACCAGTAAGAAAAGTGACGGCTCAGAAAAAAAAAACCGTTGGGAAAGAATTCAATAAATAAATTTATTTCGCTAAAAATATGATATAAATTTTTCAAATAACAATGCCTTTCTCAGCAACAGAATGTACTAGTAATATTTTAGTCTCAGATTAGTTCTGTATTGGAATTTACATTGAAGTTCATCATCCAGAGACCTTTTATGTTTCCAGAATAGAGGTTAGGACTCACATCCTTGGATTTTTCGTTCACACTCTCCCAGATAAGACATATAAACATGCTTCACACCCTCAACTTTCCATTAACGAGTGCATGTATTACTTTATTAAAGATTCACAGAGACCTTCCTACAAACACGGGAAAACTGAGGTTCCAAATCCAATCCAACTATTATCCGTAAGGTTTCGATAGATTTTTTTTCTCCTTCAAGCTCTCGAGAGTTCTACGCAGAAAGTCCTTCAGATGAATCTTCGTGTTGTATGAAATTGAAAATGGAAAACAGTTACAGTCCGATATGCGATTGGCAAACAGGAGATGTGCACTGTTCCGGGTGGATAACGATTGGGGAGGATAACGACCATTTTACGGAAGGAAGGAAAGTACTGATCCAGGGTCCCATAGACGAGGGCATCGACGGCGTCAGCAGACACGGATTTTCATTACAAACAATAACCTCTATATGGCCTACAAAGTTAATGATCGCAATTTAAGGAACTCATTTGCTTCATTAAAAAATACTCAGAAAACGCAAACCCACAGTGAACAAGTATGGGACATGCCATCAGCTGTATCCTTTGAAAAGGAACTAGCCGGGCTATGAACTGAAACATTTCAGAAAAACTATCGAAAAAAATCTGAGTGGACAGATAGGAATTGGAATTTCTCTTCACCTGAAAGCGAGCCTGTCGTTTCCTTCGAATTGGTAGACTGGCAGTTTGTAGCGGGCCATAGAGTACGATAGTACGGCCCAGGTTGTAGATCGCAGTTTGTATCTGAATTAGGTCGAGCGTCGAGTAGAGTTTCTATCTGTTTTCAATGTTCGTAAAAAATGTTTGAAACCTATGTTTGTTCCAGTATTATCAGGTAAAGATTGTGGGAAACAACACTATATTTAATTTTAGGTACGTGGACCATATACATTCAAAAACACTGTTTTCAAGCATACCACTTCTATTAAAAATTGGTTTATTATTATGTAAACACGAACAACCGGAGCTACACATATTCACTAGAAGAAGATAAGTTCGATATTTGTGTTAGGTGTACAGGATGGTGTCTTTGTTGTAAGCCCAAAGGGTGGAAAGTAAACTTATACCCTATGTTACGCTCTTTATTCTCCAGTTCTCTCTTTATCTCAATCTTTGTACCTTATTTCGTAATCGGTAACACAACATTTCATTTTTTTAAATTTTTTCTTTTCTGATTTTGCTGTGAAATGCATTTTTCTTCTTTAAATTTCCTTAACCCACCATGAAAACGAGTCTCACATCTTCTCAATTCGTTTAACACTCATCTCGCGAAATCGCCTCACGTATGGCCAGGGGACTCAGACAGTTTTTCTTTCCGTGTGAGGTGTATGGAGGGGAAAAATTGCTTCTTTCCCTCTACCCACCAAGGTCAACTTTTAAATATCTTTCCAACCAAGTACAAAAGTTCATTACATTTGAAGTCAATATCAGAGAAAGACAAGAGGAAGTAAATGAAAAACAAGTCGGGAGAAATGATACTGTTCTGATAGATGCAAGTCGAAGCAAGTAAATGGTACCCTTAGAATCATTGAGCTGCTTTGAGAAAGCCAGCCACGACAAATCTGTTGAATCCAGTATGCGAAGTAGGGGATGAAATAACCTCAGATATCAAGCAGAATCTGATAGTTCAAAGTCAAAACAAGGTTGGAGCAAACAGGTGTGAAAATTACCGAACCGCTAATTTAATGTCATCGGTCATAAAAATGACAAATTATTCACAGAATAATCGAGAAATTGGTAGAAGCCGACGTTTGGGAAGATCCGGTCTGGGTTCTGATGAAATGCAGGAACACTTGAAGTCATATTGTCCTTACGACCTCTCTTAGAAAATACGTTGAAGGAAGACAAATCTACGATTGTAGCAATTGTAGGTTTAGGACACGCTTTTGACGATGTTAGCTGTGATAATTTCTGAAACTCTGCAGGTAGCAAGGGGAAACTACAGTGAGTGAAAACTTATCTACAACATTGTACAGAGACCAGACACTGACTACAAGTACAGAAGGTCGTGAAAGAGAATCAGGGAACCTATAGGGTTGTACCCTCTCCCTCATGTTATTAATTTATATATTCAGCAAGCAGAAACTTAGGAAGGTGGTTAGACTTAGGGGAGAAGAAAGAAATGCTTTGCACTTTGATGATGGCACTGCAATTCAGTCAGATACGGCAAGGTACTGAGAAAACTGTTCAGTGGAATGGATAATGATTTGAAATGAGATTGTAAAACGAGCATCAACGCAAGTAAAACAAGGTAATGGAATTTAGTCTAATTAAACCGGATGATGCCGAAGAAATTAGGTAGGAAATGAGACAGTAAAAGAAGTCGATAGATTTGGCCGTAAGGACAGCAAAATAACGGAAGACCGTCGAAGTTGAGAGGATATCAAATGCAGACTGACTGTAGCTAGAAATGTGTTTCTGAAAAAGGAGAATGTGTTAACATTGAACACAAATAGAAGAATCTGGTAGTCTTTTCTGAAGGTATTTGTATGAAGTGCGGCTTTGTACGGAACTCATGAAAAGAATCCAAATTTTTGAAATGTGGTGCAACAGCATAATCTCGAAAAATAGATGGACATCTGCTAGGGGCTTTCAATAAGTAACAGAATACTTTTTTTTCTCCAACAGTGTCAGTTGAAAAAATGTGAAATATTTTATGTGACATCGTAAAATGTGGTGCAACAACATAATGTTGAAAAACAGATGGACATCTGCTAGGGGCTTTCAATAAGTAAAACAATACTTTTTTTTCTCCACCAGTGTTAGTTGAAAAAACGTGAAATTTTTTATGTGTCGTCGCCGAGTATTATTGCTTCACTCATTGTACTTTGATGGAGGTCCGACAGGTGGTGATGCTACACGCTGCCTTCTTCTGATGTTACGTTCAATCAGTAAGTGTCTCGAAACAGCATATCCAGACACTCTGGGATGATGATGGCATTGAAACAGAGGATGACACACGTAAAGCTGAAATGCTAAACACCTTTTTCCAAAGCTCTTTCACAGAGGAAGACCGCACTGCAGTTCCTTCTCTAAATCCTCGCACAAACGAAAAATGGCTGACATCGAAATAAGTGTCCAAGGAATAGAAAAGCAACTGGAATCACTCAACAGAGGAAAGTCCACTGGAACTGACGGGATACCAATTCGATTCTACACAGAGTACGCGAAAGAACTTGCCCCCCTTCTAACAGCCATGTACCGCAAGTCTCTAGAGGAACGGAAGGTTCCAAATGATTGGAAAAGAGCACAGGTAGTCCCAGTCTTCCAGAAGGATCGTCGAGAAGATGTGCAAAACTACAGACCTATATCTCTGACGTCGATCTGTTGTAGAATTTTAGAACATGTTTTTTGCTGACGTATCATGTCGTTTCTGGAAACCCAGAATCTACTCTGTAGGAATCAACATGGATTCCGGAAACAGCGATCGTGTGAGACCCAACTAACTTTATTTGTTCATGAGACCCAGAACATTTTAGATACAGGCTCCCAGGAAGATGCTACTTTCCTTGACTTCCGGAAGGCGTTCCGCACTGTCGCCTGATAAAGAGCCTATCGAATATCAGACGAGCTGTGTGGCTGGATTGAAGAGTTTTTGGCAAACAGAATACAGCATGTTCTCAATGGAGAGACGCCTACAGACGTTAAAGTAACCTCTGGCGTGCCACAGGGGAGTGTTTTGGGACAATTGCTTTTCACAATATATGTAAATGACCTAGTAGATAGTGTCGGAAGTTTCGTGCGGCTTTTCGCGGATGATGCTGCAGTATACAGTGAAGTTGCAGCATTAGAAAATTGTAGCGAAATGCAGGAAGACCTGCAGCGGATAGGCACTTGGTGCAGGGAGTGGCAACTGACCCTTAACAAAGACAAATGTAATGTATTGCAAATACATAGAAAGGAGGATCCTTTATTGTACGATTATATGATAGCGGAACAAACACTGGTAGCAGTTACTTCTGTAAAATATCTGGGAGTGTGCGTGCGGAACGATTTGAAGTGGAACGATCATATAAAATTAATTGTTGGTAAGGCGGGTACCAGGTTGAGATTCATTGGGAGAGTCCTTAGAAAATGTAGTCCATCAACAAAGGAGGTGGCTTACAAAACACTCGTTCGACCTATACTTGAGTATTGCTCATCAGTGTGGCATCCGTACCAGATCGGATAGAGGAGATAGAGAAGATCCAAAGAGGAGCGGCGCGTTTCGTCACAGGGTTATTTGGTAACCGTGATAGCGTTTCGGAGATGTTTAACAAACTCAGGTGGCAGACTCTGCAAGAGAGGCGCTCTGCATCGCGGTGTAGCTTGCTGTCCAGGTTTCGAGAGGGTGCGTTTCTGGATGAGGTATCGAATATATTGCTTCCCCCTACTTATACCTCCCGAGGAGATCACGAATGTAAAATTAGAGAGATTCGAGCACGCACGGAAGCTTTCCGACAGTCTTTCTTCCCGCGAACCATACGTGACTGGAAAGGGAAGTAATGACAGTGGCACGTAAAGTGCCCTCCGCCACACACCGTTGGGTGGCTTGCGGAGTATAAATGTAGATGTAGGTGTAGATGCCTTCAAAATGGCGTAACGGAGGTGCGATCCAAGCAATCACTGAGTTTCTTTTTGCGGAAAACCAGATCATCACAGATATTGATAGGCGCTAGGAGAATGCCTGCGGAGACCTGCCAGCGAACAACAGCACGGTGTCTTGTTCGTCGAGGTGTCTGTCATCATCATACTAAGATCACGCAAGCCTGTCTGTAGCGTGCCATTCGGCCGCACACAACTGGAACTTGCGCACTCTCTCGTTCTAGGCGATGGACGGAACACCTTGCTACACAGCTGGACGTCCCTACTGGCAGCGTTGACGCCCTAGTCCACCAGTTACGGTACTCAGTAGTTGTGTTCCGGCTAGGCTCCTCGCCGCCATAAAGAGCAACAAAGAACCATCTGAGCAGAATTTCTTCCACGTCTCGAGGCTTAAGGTGACATACTTTTATCGAACTTAGTCGAAGGCGATGAAACATGGGTTCATCACTTCGAATCGGAAACAAAACGGCAATACTTGGAGTGGCGACACATCAGCTCTCCTCCGAAGAAAAGTTCAACGCCGCAGGCCATGGCGACAGCCGTCTGGAACCCTGAAGGGGTTATTCTGTTTGATGTCGGCCCTCATGATGCAACGAAAAAAATCGGAAATGTACCGTGATACCCTTAGGAAACTGGAGAAATTATTTCAGCGTGTCGTCATAAAAATGCAAACGAAGTTCTCCTTCTTCATGACAATGGAAGGCCTCACACAAGTCAACGCACCCGAGAGATGCTCACGGATCTTCATTGGACTGTTCTTTCTAATCCTACCTACAACCTGTATATGTCAGATGTCAGCTGCCGACTTCCTTCTCTGTGGTACATCCAAGGAAAGCAATTCCTGGATGTCTGGGAGGTTATTGATGCAGCAAGACGCTGGCTCCGACGTCGTCCAGTAGAGTGATACCATGCAATGATACCATGGCTCTCCGACTAGAATTGCATAAGGCCATCGCGTTGAACGGAGGCTATGATGGAAAATAGGGTTTTGTAAAAAATGTTCAAGTTTGTGTGAATTCCTAAGGGACAAAACTGCTGAGGTCATCGCTCACAAGACTTTCACAACACTTTAACTTATGCTACGAACAACACACACATCCATGCCCAAGGGAGGATTTGAACCTCCGACGGGAGGGGTCGCGCAAACCGTACATGGCTCCTCAAACCACGCGGCTTCACCACTCGGCATGGTTTTGTTACCAGAAGATTGGGGAATAATATGGCGCACTGAAATCCAGATTAGAATCAACTAGATTTCCGGAAAAGTTGTATTACGTTACTTATCGAACGCTCCTCGTAGAACAAGTAATGAGGAGGTACTACACCAGTTTGGGGAAAAATTATATTTACGGCACAGGAGGCATCCTGAACCATAAGGAATTTTCAGTTAGATAATGGCGGGATATGTGTGTTTCATGGGGTGAGCGGGGAGGGTAGGGGGGGAATTGCGGAGGGAGTCAAACTCTTGAACACAGTAAGCAGGTTCAGTTCGATATTGGTTACAGTTAATATGCACATGATAAACCAGTCTTCAAAAAGAAGGCAACGAAACATTCGCAAATGTCATTACAATCTCTTCGTGGAGTTGACTTCAGTTTCCTGACTGAGCCTGGATGTTACTGAGGTTCTTCGGAGGCATACCTTGTAGGTTTCACTGTTTTTCGATTTAGTTCGCAGATCTGTTATTATCTTAAAAAGTATTTTTCGTATACCACCAGTAGTGAATAGTTGTTCTCTCAGCAAATAATCAGAAAGACAAAAGTGATGTTGTTATGCCATAACATGGTTGGAGAACATCACTGTTATTACTTCAACCGGTTCTTAGAAGGATATTGTTCGTTTTGCTAACGCTGAGAAAGGAAAAAAATTACCGAATTCAAATACTAGCTTGTTAAAGCAATTATTCTAGTTTTCTGTCATTAACGCTTCTTTACCTGCAGGATATCCGCTCCATTAGCTGAATGGTCAGCGCGTTGGAATTCCAAGCACGGGGACCCGGGTTCAATTCACGGCTGGGGTGGGAGATTTTCTCCCCTCAGGGACTGGCTGTTGTGCTGTCCTCATCACCATTTCATCCCCATTGTCGACGCGCCAAGTCGCCCAATGTGCCATCGCACTCAGTAACACCAGCACTTGGCGGCCGAACTTCCCGTCTGCGAACTCCCGGCCACTGGTGCCATACGATCATTTCCATTTCCTACCTGCTAGATATTCTACGTGTAATTCCGTTTCAGCATTCGTTATCTAGGAACAAGCAATATTTCTCATCTCTTGATTGAATTTTTCTAATTTAACTAAAAATTACATGTAGCAAGTCGTTCGGCATTGTTCAGGGAAGTGAACAGTCTCTCAGCGTAATGATAGAAGTGCACTTTGGAGCACAACACAGGCACAAGTGACCACAAAGGACGTCTCTTCAGGCAGGTTTCAGCAGAATATAATTACTTGCCTACCAAATGTAATTAAATTCTCCTCGCTACTTACTTTATAGAGATAATGCCGTCTCGTGCTGTGAACCTGTCATGTATTCTCGCTGTATCTTATCGGTTCACATGTCGGATAACACAGAAGTGTACGATGTGTTTTTATCGTTTCCTCGTGACTGTAAATAGACGTCCTTCTACCTGACGCTTGCAATTTTGGTAATCGTTTCATTTTTTAAAAGTCTATATTTTAGGTAACAGGAAATTTGTGGTCAGATCCTATGGGATCAAGCTGCTGAGGTCATCGGTCCCTAAGCTTACACACTGCTTAAGCTAACTTAAACTGACTTACGTTAAGGACAACACACACACCCATGCCCGAGGGAGTACTCGAACCTCCGACGGGGGCAGCCACGCGAAAAGTGGCAAGGCGCCTTTAGACCGCGCGGCTACCCCGCGCCTTTGTATTTTACTGTGGTTGCCTAGCGCCAAGTAAAGGCAGCCAATAAGTGATAAAACTCTTTCTCCGCGATTTTGTGACGGTTAAATAATAAGAAAGTGCTCATAGTACTTAAGTTATCAAACGCTCAAAGAGTTCAGACATCGAAAAATACTACTAAGAAGGTACAATGTAAAATTTCGGATACAACACGCTGACGACAAGGTTGCCGCTACACTCATTGGGTCGGTCTTCCGCCACTGCGATTCTTTCCATAATGCCCAAGCTCTCTATGACTGGTTCTGCCAGACACACGCCAAGTCCAGTATATTGATGCACTAATAAATAACAAATAAACAAGTTAAATAAGATAAGAAAATGATTGCAACCTTAATACGAAATTGTGTTGTCAACACAGTGCCTAAACTAAGTTGAATACTAGCTGTAGTATTTCCTGACTGACATGATGGATTTGAATAAAATTATTAAACACGTGTACAATGTAGTGACAAAAGTCATGAGGTACTTCCTAATATCGTGTCGGACCTCCTTTTGCCTGGTTTGGAGCTGCAACCACATGGCGTGGACTCAGCAAGCCGTTGGAAGTCCCCCAGCGATATGTTGAGCTATACTGCCTCTAAAGCCGTCCATATTTGCAAAAGTGTTTCCGGTACAGATTCTGTTCACAAACTGACCTCTCGATGGGATATGCCCAAAATGTTCAGCAATACGAGCAAAACAACTGCACGGGTTACCATAGTCCAACTTCAATTCACGACTTCAGCCTGTTTCCCCCTTCTCAAATCGTCAGTATTGCCGAGGCTCTGTAGTATTGGGATGGCACCCCAGATTTGCACATAAAAGGGCAATTGGCCGACACCTGGCAAGCGAATTTCGGTATTAAAACATCTTCCCTGTACGAGAATTTATGTAAAGCATGTCCAAACTAACATTGCATCGTAATTCGGAATTACAAAGGCACTGCAGTGTGGTATTTATCCACTGACACAGGGAAAGCGACTTTCAAGTAAAATGTCTCCCCTGTACGGGAATATAAGAGTACATATCGTAGACGCTCGGGTAATGACGTATGAAGGTTTTGATCTGACCGTGAGTCATCCACGGGTAGCCAAATGGTAGGGCGACGGCTCGCGATAAGCAGCAAATCTGGGATTCGAGTCCCGGTCCGGCACAAATTTTCATAGTCGTCAATCCATTATACAGCGGGTGATCGTCCATTTCGAAACTGACAATAGATTTCATGTACTTGTTTTCATTTTTCAGTCTCCCGAACCACCAGAGAAATGGAGTGGGATACGAAATGCAACAGTTGATCCAAACGTGGCGCCTCAGATTAACGTATTTTTGGATAACCAGTACCAAGGAGACGAGGACTGCCTGTACCTCAATGTGTACACACCTAAGGTAAGTTCCAATGATTTTTGTTATTCACTGAAGTTTCTCATACTTTTCACTGCAATCTTAAAGTCGAAATTCTCTGTTTGCGAGTCATCACTAGCTATAACAGTTCCCATATGACTTGTCAGTCGTGATGTAAATATTGGCTTTCAGTTGATTTCGACAAAATTAATGTAGTGTAATATACTGAGATGTATCAGATGGTCAGTAACTCGTTTCTTTATTAGCATAAAGGTAGACATTAATTTTCCACCCGTGAAGTAAGTCTGAAAAGGTTACGCAACAAAATCTCCTGTCCAATAAAACACTGCTTGGTCATCATGACACGTCATACTACTTTGTAAAAATGTTGTAGTGTTCTGTAATAGGATGACCGGAGCAGGTGACATAGCTGGGTTGTAGGGCGTGGCTGGGTTGAAGAAGGTGGCTGTTTTTAGGAATCTTCCTCTTTATTGTTGGTTCTTCCAATATGTTTTCCGGTAGCTCAGCCCCACCACTCGTGTCGTGGTGGAGACGCGCTGATGCACGCAGCCCAAGGAACGCGACGCTGGGCTCAGTCAGTGGCTATACAGGTGGTAGGAGGTTAGCAGCATGAGGCCTGGCCCATCTCGCCCCCTGCAGACGTGGTGGCTCATGACGGCGCTGGGAGTCGCCGGTGCAGCAGCGGACAACGCCTTCCACCGGCCGGTCCTCAGGGACAGCGTCACTGATGACGACAACGTAACAGAGACCGAACGCCCAATCGGTCGAACCGATGCCGACACCCACCTCTGATGCCCTTAAATAGTGACGCCGTGTTTATTAGAATGTTCTCAATGAGTTGGTTGACGCAACCGCGCCACATGCGGACCGTGCTTGCGTAATTCTGCTAATGCTCCATTCTGGCTGTTGATGGCTGCCACACATGTACACACATACCGACGCTCGTTGCAAAACTGTGTCACCTGCGCCGGCTAGCCTTCGTCCGCTGTCTGCCGTGAGGCTGGCGCATCACGCACTGAGACACACTAAATCACAATTTCGCACCACATTTCCTAAAAATAATCCCTTGTGCTCTACAGTTCTTATAGGCCGCAGTCCACGTCTCCAGAACCGCATTCTTCTGCTTTTGAACACGTCAGAAGTTACTAATTTCCTCGCAATACTTTGTGTAGTGAGTTAAAGGTATGTTCAAAAGGGATCACATCTGTACGACGCACTAGCCACGGTATTGGAGAAATACCCACCTCTTTCAGCATGACATGCGGCAACTGAGTTCTGTGAGGTTGTCCATATGGATGAAAAATTTAGACAACGGTGGTCGCAATACAGTCCAAAAGGAAGCGGTCACGCTAAATGACTTTGCAGGTTCACGATATCCTCGGTCAATGCTAGAATCATCTGGGTTGGGGGGAAGGGGAGGAAAGCGTCAGCCGTGTCAAAAATAATGGCACAGTGAAGTGTCGTTTCTGACTGCACATTGTGTGGGAATCACCGTCCCATGAAAAATGGTCGTTCCATTGACGTCCTTTATGTCACCTCCTGAGGCCTCTTCGTGTCTTTTGGGAGCGGCAATGCGTCTGAAACATTTTTCTCGCCCACCGATAAGAAACAGCGTGTCTTCTACACTGGGAATCGCTACTCTCATCTCTATCGCGTAAACGTCAGCAGGAGGGGTGAAATATGGATAAGAGGGAGTACGACGAAATTCCCGTCGTGTGACACATTACCAGTGCCGTTGGGCAGAATCGTGCCGAAATTTGGTGCAATGTGACATTATTAGTCCATCTGCAATTCACATGAATCTCCAAGCTCTGTCCTTATTTTCGCATGTGTCGACACGCCGCTGTTTGAAGCGTCATTGTGCCAGAGGGTGACGCATTTCGTTTTTGCACCATTACAGAGGAAGCACATTGGAGCCAAATTTCAGGCATCTGCGTCGGAATGCAAGACAATTCGAAAAGACATCCATTTAATTGTGTGGTGCAGCATATGCAGGTTGTTCGGAAGTTCCTGTTACAAACATCTAGAAGCTATATAATGAAGGGAGTACATAATATTTTGACTACGAACCCATGTCCTGCAACGTAGAAGTTATAGGCGCTGAAGACTAAATGTAAACGGTTTCTATGAAGATTTTACAAACTTTCCAGGATGGTGGAGACGAATAAATGTATCAATTTGAGGTGAGGTTCCGTGGTTCGGAACTGAATGAGTAGAAAGCTACAAGCGAAAATCATTCTGATACCTCTTACAGTGCAGTAGATGCACCGGTACCGTTGTTGCTAAGAATGTACGATAAGCAACTGTCAGACGTGGTAGTAAGGTCCAAAACAAAAAAAAGTCTAGTAAACGTGGGCTCTAGACTGCATATCTGAGGGGCTATGAGAATTTCTCATCTTCGCTGGTGTGGAACACATCTCCTCCACTGAAGAAGATATGCATTATACAGCTCACGTCTACTACACACTTTTTTCTTCATCTGAAAGTTGTGTACCCTGCATTTTTAACAACAACAGTACCGGTACAACTATTCGACTGTCAGAGATATCACACCGGTTTTTGCTTATAAATTTCGACTCTTTCGTTCCCGAAAAGTGGAACTTTATCTCACATTGATACATTTATCTTCCTCCATCATCCTTGAAAGCTAAATCACCCTGTATATACAAATATTTACAGGCACAGGCGCCTGTAACTGATGCTCTGTAGAGTCGTTTGTTGACGCGTCCGGTCATATAATATTACGTAATTACTTCCCTCTATAAGTCCTAGAAGTTTCGAACGGGAATTTTCCAACACCCTGTATCGCACAAGTGTTGTTGATACTGTGGCGACGATTCTGCACTGAAAATAATACCTCCAGATCCGTTTCAGACGACGACTCCTGCAATGTCGGAGCCGTCATCGGTAGGTTGGTCTCGTGGTGTTGCAGTTCCTGAGTGTGCACGACCAGAAACCCCTCGACATTGACGTATTAACGGTGTAGTATCTTTTGGTTAATACGACGCACTACACAGTGGCACTCGTGAATCAGTTTCTGTTCACTGAGCGACGTGACACAGTTATTCACACCAAAACACAGTCCTTATGGTGTTCCAATCTGATATCGTGCAAACGCGTTGATGCTGAATGACCGGAACAGCACCTGAGTAGGAGTGCGTCCTTGGCCGAGGGGTGAAAGCTCAGGCTAGCAGGCGGCAGAGGACGAGTAGTGCATCCTCTTCTCTGGGGTGCGGGATGTACTTTCCGATGAGCGCTGAGTGAAATAGTTCGTGATGGGGCCACCGAGGGGACCAGTATGTTGGCAATAACGTGCTGAACCCGGCAGCTCAGGAGTTGCCTTGGCCTAGGGGCGAGCTGCACTTCTTACCCCCCCCCCCCTCCCCCCCCCCAATGCCAGCGGAGCCGGTCCGGGGCAAGAGACGGGTTCCCAATCTTTTTCGCTTGTCTAATTTCAACATGGCTGACGAAGAGACAAGCGATTCGTGTGCGGCTGGAAGGGCATCTAAGCTTTCTGCTCCCTCCCCACAAGGGGGCCTCGGGCAGACTGAGGAGAGTGTCACTGAGAGACATGCCAGGATAACATAGTACCTGGACTCCAATTTAAGAAATTGTAAGGTAAGCCAGCCTGCGAAATGAACTCACCCCTTGGGCTATTGGTCACGCAAAGCTCGAGGGACGAGTTGAGGAGACTGAGAAAGAAAACGAAAGGCTGCGCAAGCAGACAATCAAACCATGGGCAGGTGTGGCCACTCAAGCGGCACCCAATCCTCAGACGACCAAAGAAATGATAGTTAAGGTATCACAAAGACCGGACACGGCTTTCTTGAGACCCTTGCCCTGTCAAGATACGAAAACGGTTCAGGAAATATTTACGACAACGATAAACCCTGCTGAGGAGAAAATAAGGTTCAACAAAGTCAAAGTAACAAAAAATGTGATATAGTAGTCGTTGAAACACAATAAAATAAAAACAAAATACTAAATTACCAAAAACTTTGTAGAGCTGTTAAATGCAAAGCACTGAAAAAGAAGAATCCCCTCGTTATAATGTATGACATTCCACTCACATTGGATCAAAATGAGTTATGTGAAACTATAAGGTCGCAGAATTTTGACGATATGAGCACTGAAGATCTTAAGAATGCATTCCAGTTGAGCTTCAAAACCGGACCTAGAGAGCAAGACGTTGTACACAACGCTACTGAAGTTTCAGGGAAAATGTGGAGAAAGCTTACGGCTATGTGCAAAATATACATTGATTTCCATGCCATAAATTACGGGACTATTTGGTGATGCCTCATTGCCACAATTGTGGAGACCTGGATTACATACATAAGTACTGTGATCGGAATCCGGTTTGGTCCAGGCGTGCAGCGGAAGACGATATAAAGAAGAACTGCACCAAACCTGGAATCTGTATTCCCTGTACGAAGGGAGGCAAAAAGACATGTAACGCCACTGGGAGGAACTGCCCCACGTACAGGATGTCGGAGCAGAGGTTACACAACAGTACACAGGATGCCAAACAGAAAACCCCAGTGCGAAAGGAGAAGGGATGCGGAAAGGGCCCAAGGTTTAGGCAGTTCTTGAGAATAGTCGCAGAAGTCCGAGCACGAAGGGTGTAAATGCTGGACACTTGAATTCAGACCGACCCTTGTGACCGAGAGGACGCTCCCTCTCCCGACCGCCAGGGCTGCAGATTGTCAGAAGATCGGGCAAGTCAAGACGGGAGTCCTGTTGTGGCGGGCCGACTGGTGTTTGTGCTGGAGAATACAGCAGAAGAACAACCGGTACAGATTAGTGCTGTTAATAGCACGAATGTCGACACAAGACCAAGTCAACTTAGGAGATTGGAAGCAGATCAGTAGATAGTCAGAATCACCCTAATATTGAATACTCTATGCAGTTATCCCGCCTGGAGTAGCCGGCTGTGCTGATCACAGAACTAAGGCACGTGGTGCGTATAGGACACAAGTACGGCGGTTGTATGGATGTGACTAGGTGGTTGTTTAGGTTAGAGCGTCTCAGAAAACTACAGAAAGGGAGTGAGTATGGAAGGTTGTAGAACAAACAGAGGACAGTAAAGAAATGGTTCTAATGGCTCTGAGCACTATGGGACTTAACATCTGTGGTCATCAGTCCCCTAGAACTTAGAACTACTTAAAACTAACTAACCTAAGGACATCACACACATCCATGCCCGAGGCAGGATTCGAACCTGCGACCGTAGCAATCCCGCGGTTCCGGACTGAGCTCCTAGAACCGCTAGACCACCACGTCCGGCAGGAGAGTTCTACGGACATTTTTTATAAAATATTTAAATCATCTAGTAGGTATAGTCGGAAGCTTCTTCAGGCTGCAGAAGGCCTATAACATTGTCTCTAGAAAACCTGCAACACCAGAAGACCGTAATGCGGCAACTCCTGCAGAGGAAGGATGGCTGACTCACGCACTAATAGTTGACACTGGAATTAATGTAACATGTTACTCATAAATAGCAAAGAGGTCCATTACTGTGCGAATAGACTGTTAGTTACAATTCATTGGAAATAGTAACAACCGAAAAGTACCTAGTAATAACAGTTCGTGTCGATTTAACGTGGACTGTTCACATATAAATAGTTGTAGGAAAAGAAGACAGTCTGTGATTCATTGAAAATTTCTTAACAACATTTAATGTCGATTTTGTACTCCACTGGTCCTAAGAACTGGTTAGAGGATGTCACCAGCATTGTTGATATTCTCTCATCTTCATACAATATAGGCTTTCACAGCCGGCGTCTTCTTCAGTTAAAGCTCCCGGGCTGAGAGGTTGTAGTCAATGTATAAAACTGCTTTCTGACGGTGGATGTCGACTTTGCGCCAACAGAATGGGATTCGATTATTTTAAATAGAGAATAGTGACGCCATCCAGAGATAGTCGCAGAGTCGGCATCGCGTGACGTTTGGTGGTGCCCTCTACGCGATTTATAAATGCGAGAGCCCCTCAAGCCTCGAAAGACGATTCCCCCAGATGGAGATGAAAAGTCCGGAAGCAGTTTTATACATCGATCACGGCCTCTCAGGACGGAAGTTTTGACTGCAGAGGATTGTCTCGCCATTTTCTACTCGTGCTGGGTGTGCGAGAGTTATGGTGACCGTGCTTGCCAACCGAGTAGTGAGAAATTTGTGCTCAGATTTTTGGCCTTCTTGAATAGAATATCATCCCGAGTTACGGGATGGGCAACAAAAGGACCGCAGACGTGTAGTCGAGAAGGCTCTAGTCGATCCTTTCTTCAGTTGCTTTGTACAGTGACGATGCCTTTCTACCGGTGGATATCACGCCGTAAAGCGGCCATCACAGGTGCCAAGGCTTTATCAATAAACAGCGTTACTTTTCAATGTTTAATCTTGTGTACTGAACTTGCATGTGCTGACTGCTATTCGCTGTACTCGTCTTTGTCTGTGTTGTAATGCTGAACAATGCTAGTGGCATCATAACGAGAACGATACCTGATGAAATGGGTCACAAAATCTGGAAAGGTGTAAGTATGTGACAGTATTTTAACTGACTTGAACAAATTAATTAGAAAGGCAACTTTATAAACTAAATAACCGACACTATTGAATTCTTTCTTGTGTAATGTAGTGCTAAAATGCGTGACACCATAGCACGTGACTTGCACTTCTGACACACAATATAACAGTAAAAAATGATACATAAATTAACCTAAAGAATTCTGAAACAATAGATTACTCCCCTATTAATTAACGAACGCAGTCTGACTGAATAAATTTCCAACAAATGAGTACTACACCCGTGAATGTCAGTTTGCACTGTGAGAAATGTCACTTTGCACTGTGAAAAATAAAACTGTCTGAATTTGAAATGAAATCTGAACTGAAATTCAATCAGCCTGTTATGGTAATGAATTCTGAAAAGCAACAGCTAACAATAAACGATCTTGCTACTTCGACTGCGCTGTAGCTGGCCCGAACAAATTTTAATGGCTTACCTATGTCAGCGGTAACTTAATGCACCTCGTAGTGAGGAACATAAAATATGAAACGCCGCAGCGGCTGAGCTAAACGGGAAAGAAGAAGCCTTGCGAAGCGAAATGCAGGGACGTGTCATTACTCTGAACAGATCATGCTTCAGTTTTAAGGGACTGTGTTCTACTTTTTGTGATGCAGCGATAAATATAATCAAAATATGTGAAAATTCTGAGTTCTCTACATAAATGAAAGTTATTTAAGGTTTAGTAAGGTGTATCACTACAGTGATTTTTACAAAAATTATCCTTTATAAAAGAGTTTCTTTGCCATGAAATTTACTGCAAATGGTAAAGGAGTGGTAAAACTAACTTTAGAAGCCATGTGAACTGTTAACTCTACTTAATCTCTTCTGAACAATAAACTAAATAACCTGAACCAATAAATAAAAATTCCATGGAAAAACTTCACATTTACATCTACATGATTACACTGCGATTCACAATTATTTACCTATCAGAGGGTTCACTGAATCATCTTCAAGCTATTTCTTTACCGTTCAACTCTCTAACAGAGAGCTATGATTTCTCTTATGTTACTATGCTGATCGTTCCTCCATATTTAGGTGGGCGCCAACGAAATATTATCACAATCTGAGGAGAAAGTGGGTGATTGATATTTCATAAGAAGCTGCTGCCCAAACGGAAGACGCCTTTGGTGTAATGATAGTCACCCAACATCTGTGGCACTCTGTCCCCTATTTCGGTAAAGTACAAAATGAGATACCATTATTTGAACTTTTTCCTGTCTTATGAGGATCCCAAAACTTACAGCAATACTGCAGAAGAGGACGTACAAGACTAGCGTAGCAATCTCTTTAGCAGACCTGTTGTATTTTCTTAGTGTTCTGGCAATAAATCGCGGTCTCTGCTTTGCTTTACCCACAACTTTACGTATGTGATCGTTCCAGCTTAAGTTACTTGTAATTGTAATCCCTAAGAATTTTGTTGAATTTATGGCCTTTAGATTCATGCGATTTATGGTATAACAGAAAATTAGCGGATTCGTTTTGGTACTCATGTGGATGACTTCACACTTTTCATTATTTAGAGCGAATTGCCACTTTTCGTACCATACCGATATCTTGTCTAAATCGTTTTGAAATCCGTTTTGATCATCTGATACTTTATAAGACGTTAAATGACAGCATCATCTGCAAACACTCTAAGAATGCTACTCAGATTATCCCCTAAATTGTTTATGTAGTTTACGAACAGCAGAGGTCCCATAACACTTAGTTGTGGAAGGCCAGGTATTATTTCTGTTTTACTCGATGACTCAATTACTACGAATTGTGGCCTTTCTGACAGGAAATCACGAATCTAGTCGCATAACTGAGACGATAGTCCAAAGGCACACAATTTGATTAAAAGTCACTTGCGAGGTACGGTGTCAAAAACCTTCTACAAATCTAAAGATACGGAATCACTTTGATATACCCTATTGATAGCACTCATTACCTCGTGAAAATAAACAGGTAGTTGAGTTTCACAAGATCAGTATTTCCTGAATACGTTTGTGCTGCTCATCAATAAATCGTTTTCTTCGAGGTAACTCAATATTCGAACACAGTGTAAGTTCCAAAAGTCTACTGCATGTCGGCGTTAGCGATATGTTTACGGATCTCTGAACGAGCGATCGGTTGTATTTGACTGCTACATAAGGTGTTGTAGCATCAGCACAATCTGCAAGGGACCTGGTTGGTGTACAGTCAGAACCGGTGGCCTTCCCTTTATTAAGTGATTTAAGCTACATTACTACACTGAGGATATCTATTTCTGAGTTACTCATGTTTGCAGTTGTTTTTGATTCGGATTCTTTGGTGAAGTAATTTCGGAAAATCGTATTTAGCAACTGCACATTAGTGGCACTGTCATCAGTAATATCTCCATTATTGTCGAGCGGTGAAGGTATTGATTGTGTCTTTACATTGGGGTACTTTTCAAACTACCGGAGTCTCTTTGAGTTTTCTGCTAGATTTCGGGACAGAGTTTTATTGTGGAAAGTATTAAACGCATCTCGCACTGAATTTCGCGCTACATATCGAGCTTTTGTATAATTACACCAAACTTGAGGGATTTACATCCTTCTAAATTTGGCGTCCTTTGGTCGTTGCTTCTGTAACAGTGTTCTCACCTGTTTTGCGTACGATGTGGGATCAATACCATCTCTTATTGATTTATTTGGTATTTGTCTCTTAATAGCAGTCGATACTAATTCTTTGAATTTAAACCGCATCTGGTCTACGCTTACATATTCATATTGGAAGGAGTGGCGACTATCTCTTAGGAAGACCTCAATCGAATTTTTATCTGACTTCTTTAATAACTGTATTTTGCGTTTACCTTTGGTAGGTTTGGATGTTAATGTGTTCAGTCTCGCTACAACAACCTTGTAGTCGGTATTCCGTCATAATTATCCCTATTTGCTCACAATTATTTGTTGCTAAGAGACCAACTGTGTTTTCGCAACCATTTAAACTTCAAGTGGACTCCTGAACTAAATGTTCAAAATAATTTTCTGAGAAAGCAATCAGAACAATTTCTAACGAAGTTTTATTCCTACCTCTGGTTTTAAAGACGTATTTCCGCCAGCATTTTGAGGGTAGATTGAAGTCACCATCAACTGTACCTATATGAGTGGAGTACTTATTCTAAATGATTCAAGTTTTCTTTAAATGTTCAGTAACTATATCATCTGAGTCGGTAGAAGGAACAAATTAGTAATTGATTTCGCTTATCAAGTATAACCTTTACCCTTACTAACTCACAGGAAGTATCTACTTCGATTTCACTGCAAGACAGATTACTTTCGAAAGCAATAAACACTCCATCACCAACACTATTATGTCCATCCTTTCTGAACACGGCTAGATGTTTTGCCAAAATTTCGGCTGGACAAATTTTCGGCTTTAGCCTGATTTCAGTGCCTATAAAAATTTGAACTTCAGTTTTTTTGTTTTGTTTTTGACCGCTGGTTATTTTTGAACGTAGCTGCTATTGTTTATGACTACATCTCCGATTTTGATGGTGTTGAGCCACAGCCATGCAGTATGTTTTGATCGAATAAACCGCCATTTTATTGTGTATTACTGTATTTACCTTCTGTACTGTGTAGATTTCGGCTTTTATACCATTATAAAGAACAATGCTAAAAGTTCTCAGACCGCTAACATATCACATCTGTTACGGCAGTCCAGAGGATGTAAACGAGACTAACACATGCCTTTAAGATGTAACTGACAGTTACATCTTAAAGGCATGTGTTAGTCTTGTTTACCTGCTTTGGACTTGTTTGGACTTCATCTAAGAACTTTTGGTATTGTACTTGACAGTTGTGTAAGAGCCAAAACCTAAATATTACAGAAGATAAATTCAGTAATACAAAGTCAAATGGCGGTTCATTCATTAAAAATTATTTCTTTGTCTACTTTCCTCTGTCTGTTCTGCACCCTTCTGTTTTCACGCCCTTTTTGTAGTTTTCTGAGACGCTCTAACCTAAACAACCGCCTAGTCAGATCCATACAGACGCCGTTACCCGAGTAGCCGCTTCCTGCTTATAGTGGACTCCTGGCCTGTTTATTGGAACCCGGAAACGCACGAGCTTTTGGCGCAAATCGAGGAATTTGCTGTCTACACGGTCGCAGAACCATCTGGGCCTCTGATTGAGACTCTCCAGTCGACTGTGTACCAAAGGACCACGGTTGGTTCTAGCTACGACACTACACGTGGCGAGCTCCACCTTCATCTCGCAGGCAAGAGTGGCAGTATAGACGCAAGAAAACAATGTGAATCTTTTCCAATCTAAAGCAACGCATGTCGTTTGTTCCGACATGAGGCACCACCTGCAGTTGGCTGCAGCGACACACATCGTTTCTTCCCACATGAACAGCCACCTGCACTTGGCTGCACCGTATGCTCTTTACGGCTTTCGTAAGCACTCTTACCACATCTGGAATGACTCCCCATGGTATATACACAGAGTGATCACTGGATTCATTCCCCACCTTGGCAACCACGTCGTTAATACCACATTACATTGGATCTCCCTATTACCAGTAGATCCACCCTCTGGAACAGGGCAAGCGATCTGATCTGGCTAACGGACTTGGTCAGCCATACATAGTACACAAAACCTGTTTCGCAGATGAGTCGGAGTGGCCTTCCCTCTTTTTACTACCTGCCTCTCCCTAGAGCGACCACCCACTCGCCCTCTGGAATGGGGTCAACCTCAGTGCTGGCAGTAAGCAGGGAAGTCGCATCTGTGGACTGATCAGGGGGATACGTGAGAATTGCTGGACATTTCCCAGATCTCCACGCCCCCCCCCCCCCCCTCTGCCTCCCCAGTGGAGCCCACTGGCAGTAAGCTCAAGCTGTGTGACGAAGTCAGCTGCCTGGAGCTGTGCGCAGGGGGTCACCACCTCAGTTTTCATCTGAACACAGCGGTCACTGTACACTACACAGTTATTAGAATGGTGGACTGTGCCTTGTAAGCACACAAACAAGCAAGAAATCGACGAAGTAAACTAGTATACACACAGACAATTGAAAATAATTCACTCATGTTTGAAGATCGTAAATGCAATTCGCAAACAAACGGTGTACTCACTATATCTGCAACAGCAATGGCAGGCGGGCTCTCTCATCGACGGTGTAACCTTCTATTATTCAAACACATCATAACTATGCGCAACCAAGCAGTGCAACAACAACATTACCTCAGATCTTTGCTTGTCAAATTAATCTTTACCGAAACATATTCTATAATTCGTTATCCTATGTATCTTTATCTCTTTTCTCTGCAGCTAACTCAGACCGCTCAGTAGCATAGACAACATGACTTACAAAAGTAATTAGCTCTAACAATCAATCCAAAAATATGTTCAAATGTGTGTGAAATCTTATGGGACTTAACTGCTAAGGTCATCAGTCCCTAAGCTTACACACTACTTAACCTTAATTACCCTAAGGACAAACTCATACAGCCACGCGTGGGGGAGGACTCGAACCTCCGCCGGGACCAGCCGCTCAACCCCTGACTGCAGCGCCCTAAACTGCTCGGCTAATCCCGCTCGGCGCCACACTTTCTTCAATTGCGATATTTCGTGTTTTTTGTCTTTCAGCTTCCGACAACAGCCAATGCCAAACTGTATCCAGTCATGGTGTGGATTCATGGAGGTGCGTTTACGATGGGCTCTGGAAACTCGGAATTTTATGGACCTGAACACCTGCTGGAACACGATGTTGTGCTGGTGACAATCAATTACCGCTTGGGTGTGCTAGGTGAGGCAACTGCATTCTTCTATGTAGACGCTATGTGGTTTAGTACAACTGTTCTACTAGCCACTGACACTGTGCTCATAACACTATGTTATCACCTGTTTGTCTTGCAGGTTTCTTATCAACTGGAGATGAGGTAATCCCTGGGAACGCTGGTCTCAAAGATCAAGTGATGGCCCTCAAATGGGTCAAGAATAACATCGCCAACTTTGGAGGAGACCCACAGAATGTCACAATATTTGGGGAGAGCGCTGGCGCGATTTCCTGCCATTTGCTACAAATCTCTCCTGCAGCTAAGGGTTCGTCGTTATAACTTTCTACTTTCCTAGCTGAAATGGTCATTTCTTCATGGGTCAGCCCTTGAAAATTTCCTTAATATGCATTTCGTCATGATACGACGTGGGGCGAAGTCTTAGGCGCTTATCACTGTTCCTGGTTGTGCATTGGTAAGATACTGGACTGCTTCTACGTCGTATGGTGGTTCGAATCCCTGTACGGCCAACCAGGTTAAGCTTTTCTACGATTTTCATTAATGGCTTAGGACAAACGCTGGGATGGTTCGTTTGATAAGATACTGCGATTTACCATCCCTTCGTTTCTTATAACCATCTCAAGCCTCGTCTGCATTGTTGACGGACGGTCCTTTTTTCAGACGCGTGTTGCTCGCGAGCTAAATTTTACTACTTATTGCATCACTGATTAGTCAACAAATGATCTACCGACAAATGAACATAAATTCTTGCCCAAGCTACTCTTGTAAAACGGTCTTATAAGGACTGACAATCTCTTGGCTCAAATGGTTCAAGTGGCTCTAAGCACTATGGGACTTAACAGCTGAGGTCATCAGTCCCCTAGACTTAGAATTACTTAGACCTAACTAACCTAAGGACATCACACACAACCATGCCCGAGGCAGGATTCGAACCTGCGACGGTAGCAGCTGCGCGGTTCCGGACTGAAGCGCCTAGAACCGCTCGGCGACAGTGGCCGGCTGACAATCTCTCTTTGAGCCGAAAGACAAGGTCAAAAGAGTGACCACTTCAACCAGTTGTCAGCGGGACTCATCAGCAGAAGCAGAGTTCTCAAGATGTGGAACAGTTGCCGCCGAAATATTGAATGGAGTTGATTTTACGATCCGGCAGCAAACCCGAAGAGGTTTTCAAGACCTATTACGCCGGGAATGCCCTTGATGTCAACTAGTGATACAATCGCAGCAACACTAAATGAGCTAAGTGTATGTTGGTCTGACCAAAGGACATGAAAAAGTACGTTGTTGAAAGTCAAGGTACCACATCTAATTGGCACATAACTTCCAGAGGATTCTCCATCTAGACAAAATACGGTAACAAAACCACACGTCACACGAAAACCAGAATGCGTCAGGTTTCCACAGTAAACCGTTCATTCGTTTTAACTAGTCCGTCTCTTCCGACAAAACCATCTCCAGTTGGTAGCTCCAAGGTCTAATGTGAGACTCTGCCGACCAATCACTTGCGCATTATACATGCTGCAACACCGATCGATGTGGCGTAGTGGTTAACACACTGGACTCGCATTCTGGAGGCCAGTGATTCAGATCAACATTCGACCATCAAGATTTAGATTTTCCATCGTTTCCCTAAATACGAAGGCTGCCTCGTGATGGCTGGGTGTTGTGTGCTGTCCGTAGGTTAGTTAGGTTTAAGTAGTTTTGAGTTCTAGGGGACTGATGACCATAGATGTTAAGTCATATAGTGCTCAGAGCCATATTGAACCCTAAATACGAGTCCAGGCAAAGTCTGGGATGGTTCCATGTAAGGGACGCGGCTTATTTCCATCTCCTTTCGTTACTAGCCTGAGCTGGTACTCAGTCTCTAATGACCTCGTTATTGACGGAACGTTAGGTCTAAGCTGCCTTTATTTGTTTCTAAGCCGCACACACCACTACAAAAATTTACCACTAAGCTCCATGTAAACTTTCCATACCAACATAGCATCTCTCGTATTTAGTCTGTATCAGTAACATCCGACTTCAGAACATGTAAAAGTTTCAGTTACCGCCTAGGTCCAAGAGGGTCTACAGCTATCCTCTTACATCTGGGATCACAGACCGATCGACACTCGTATCTCATGACCACCAAGTATCTCGCAAATTGTTTTTCACTCCATAACTAAAAAGTGATTGACTTTAAAGTCAAACGCTGTGTTCTTGATTTGTTACCCCTTATTCCAGCAAAGAACAAATGCTGTCTACTTGCAGGATTTTTGGAACTCTTATGTCCCACTTACGCATAATCGGTAGAAAGCTTCTGACCAGTACGTGAGCTTACGTCGACACCAGTAGCTTTCCCAATAGTCTGTCACAGGGTAAAGGTCTCTTTTGTGATGACAACATTATAGTCATTGAATGAAATAAAACTCCCTGCTGATGGTGATGAATCCCTCAAGGAGGTTCACTGTTGTTACCGCGACCGGAACGGTCACTGGGTGGCCGTGAACGAAACCGCGGCGGGACCGAACAGGAGCGCCCCGCGAACAAACAAGATGGACGCGCACAACGACAGACAACTGAGCAAGACACCAAGAACAACAACACGCAAGAAGCAACGGGGTCACAAGCGAAAACCTCATGAAATCAACAATGACCACTAGTACACAGAAATAAGCAAAGTAGACACGATGTCTGTTGGCGAGATGTCGAGAGACTCACGCGAATATCAGACTTCCTCGCTGAGTTTTTTTTTAATTTTGTTTTCTTTATTGAATTTCGATTCCCCCCGAAGGGGGCGGGCTGGCAGCAGCTTAGTATGCCGCTCTTCTGCCTACAGTCTTTGTTTTAAAAAGGAGAAGATAACATATAATAAAAAAAATCTGGCGATAAAATCGAAGACTTAATGGGTAACATGGCGAAAAAAATCGTGGAACTCAAAAAATAGAACAAAGGGATGATGATGCTCAGACAGGTAAAATAATAAGTAGACAATTAAAAATACACAGTGACAGTCTGGTTTCTGTTTGCAAGGGACATAAAATTCACACCCAGCATGGTTTCTGTTCGCAACACAGGAAAAGATGAAACAACCCTGAACAGTCACTGGAACACTGCGCTAAAATAGGACATACCACAGCCGAGAGCACATGAGGGGATACTAGACAGATGAGGGGAAGATAAGAAAGAGGGGAAGGTGAGGAAAAGCAAAGGGGGGGGAGGGGGGGAAAGGAGCCAATGGAGGATGAGGACCCATAAGAGGGGTGGGGGTGCTGGTCAGACGCGACAGGGAGTGGGGAAGGCAGAGGATGGGAACACAAAGGGACTCGGGTGGGGGGGAGAAGGGAGATAAGGAGAGGTTAGGCGGGGAGATACACAGGATGGAAGGGGCGAAGAGGGAGCCCACGGAACGGATGGAGGGGCAGGTGAGGATAAGAGTTGATAGGAGGGATAAATGGAGGGAGAGAGGGCATCATCCGGGAGGGGGAGTTGATGGAAGCCACCTTGCGAAAGGAGATGAAGGGTGTAGAGATGGAGGGTAGGAGGTACACAACAGTGAAGACGTGGCAGGGGGCGGGGATGGTAGAGGAGACGAGCAACCACGGGGTGAGGGGGATCAAGGCGGCGGGAGGTGTAGACTATGCGGATATGTTCGAGGAATAAGAGCAGGTGGGGGAAAGGAATGAGGTCATAGAGGATCTGCGTGGGGGACGGGAGGCGTATATGGAAGGCGAGGCGGAGTGCATGACGCTCAAGGATCTGGAGGGACTTATAGAATTTGGGGGGGGGGGGGAGGTGGGGGCTCGCTGAGTGAGAGGCAGGCGCTTAAATACACGGTAGGGTACGTCACAGGCCAGAAGCGCGTGCAGCCACAGCTTACGGCACGATGGCTGCAGAGACCTCTAGTGGTAATCGAGGTCCATGCCATCTGGCGCGGATTCGAAACCCGCAGCGCTCGGTACCAGATTTACTATTGGGCAGTGTACAATAAAGTGACATTTAAAAGAAAGAGAAAAATCTCTGGAACACCGGTTTGAAGAGTGAAAACGACACTTTCAAACTGCGAAACATATTTCCTAGGAATGGATTCTGATTACCATTTGAAGTCATGTGAACACACAAAGATACTTGGAAAAAAGAATCTTATCAACTTGCAATGTCCTTGCTGTCCTGTCTTCAGTTTGTAAAAGCCAGTGTCTTTTAAGTATGTAACATTCGTACATGTACTCCGTTCTTACCTATGTAACTTCTTCATGGAGAACAAATACCCAAAATATGTACACATTTGTCAAAATACAGAGAGGGGCCTTATAGTAAGAAACTACAACAATCTCTATCAGTATAAAGATATGCTTAAAAGAGTGGGACCTTATCTGCACCAGGGGAGTACATTTACCTCTTAGTGATGTACATCAAAAATAGCTGATGGAACAAGATCTAAACTGAAGTTACATTTACCAAGTGAGAATAAATTCCAAAACAGCGCTTTCTAGCAAGGAATAAAATTGAACCGTAAATATTTGCTGGTGAGATTAGAGTGATTACCATACAACTTCACTGAGAAGAAAATAAGTTTGGATGTGACTGTAGAATATTTTATTACGTACAATGAACGGTTATTTAGGCAAAGCAGAATAAGAATGCGGTAAAAATTGTAGTGCAAAGAAATAGCAAACAGCTCTGTTAACCCATATCGCGCCACACTTCGGCAGTATAACTTCATTTTTCTCTCCTGTAATCTTTACGCCGAAGCACTGAAGTGAGTAATACTAACATCTCATCTCTTTCTGAGATCAAAATACTACTCGTTAAATAAAGACGGTGACACAGTTTTTTAGTCAGACAAGTGGGGAGGTGAGGTACTCGAAATGAAAACCAAACATGATCGTTACAGTCCTGTTGTCAGCGGACAGTTTTTATATAGTGTGCCCAGTGAATGGTTCTGAGAAACGGTTGAACAGTGTATTATTAGCTTTTTACATTCTGAACTATCTTCATAGTAAGAATATATAAACAAAACAGTATTGCACAGCAGTGATACCGAGCGAGATGGCACAGTGGTTAGCACACTGGACTCGCATTCGGGAGGACGACGGTTCAATCCCGCGTCCGGCCATTCCGATTTAGGTTTTCCGTGATTTCCCTAAATCGCTCCAGGCAAATGCCGGGATGGTTCCTTTGAAAGGGCATGGCCGACTTCCTTCCCCATCCTTCCCTCACCCCATGAGACCGATGACCTCGCAGTTTGGTTTCTTCCCCCAAACATCCCAACCCAACAGCAGTGATAAATCGAACGAGTTCGTACAATTTTTTTTTAATTGGCAGCCCTTTTGTTCAGGGAGCGTAGAAGCAATGATCCCCCAAGGTGGTCATCCTTATCTATGTTAAACTGCTCCAAACCAATTCCGGGATGTATCCTACAACATTGCCAAACTAGGCCTGTAAGTGTGTTAAACCTTGCATGTATGAATTATGTTTTTGAGATGAAGTGATGACACTTAGCGGAAAATACAAGAACTGAGTAGGTGCTTAAAAAAGTTGCAAAAGCTATAAATTCTAACTTGATTTTCAGGAAAAGGTGTCAGATACGTAACGGTAGCTTTAGTTTCTGACTATGCAACAAACAAAACAACGAAAGCAAGAGATATTCTCGATCAACGCACTATACGAGTTTATACGTCTTGTGGAGCGTCAGATGGTCCGAGAGCTACGAGGGTTCTCCAGAAAGTAAGTTCTTATCGGTCGCAAAATGTAACCCACAGTGCAAACCAGAAACGTTTTATTTACAACAGTTAGGTACACCTTCCACCTACTTCTCTACATAGCCGCCGCTGCAACTTCGAGTGTTCTCATAGTGTTGTATCAACTATCCAATATCCTCATCGTAGAAAGAAGCCGCCTGTGCTTTTGGCCAGTTATCTGCACTGGTCTGCAGCTCGTTGTCTGTGGAAAAGTTTTGTCTCCATAGCCAGCGGTTCTTGTGAGCAGAGATGAGACTTAGGGGGAGCCAATTACGGACTGTATTGTGGGTGATCAAACACTTCTCATCGGAAACGCTGCAGGAGCATCTTTATTGCCCCTGCAGTGTGCGGCCGAGAATTGGCATGAAGAAGGAACTGGTCGACAGTTGTGTCATGTCGATTTGCATGAAACAGGCGAAACCTGTAACCAGGCCCTCATACTTGGCGGCAGACGCTATTCCCTACCCATCTTTACGTGGTCACTGTCCACTCAGAACTGAAAAGAGTGAAGCGACATGATCGACGAGCACACTAGAGACACTGCCCAACACGTCTGTGCAAAGAGTTATCGGATTTTCGCAGTGGTTTCCATTTCGCTTGATAGGAACTTTCTTTCTGGACGACCCTGGTATTATGGTAGTATCATTCGCTTTCCCGAAACTTAGCCATGTTTGTAGACCGAACCTATGTTTCTCGTCGAATGGGCGACTGCTCACATGCGGAAAACGTTGGACTGCGTTGTCATTGGCAAAACTAACTGCTTACACAATTTTTGTGGTCGCTGTACATTCCAACTCCAGTTAAATTACATTTTACTAAGTCTGAATAAGAACCATGTAGGATACGGATACTCTTCATTGGCACCATCACGAACACGTATTTACTTATGTTACGTATAACATATTCACCAATCTCTGAGTACTCGATGTTACCCACGTACACATTCATTTCAGTTCTATTAATCAATATTCTCTTTCCCCTCCCTTCTCTGTCCATCTCCTACTCGCCCTTCCCTCTGCCCAAGTCCCCCATCCCCCCAAATCCCTGTCCATCCCTTCACGCCCCTCTGTCCATCTGGTACTCCCCCCTCCATCTCCTTCTTATCCCTAACTATGTCCATATCCTCTTCTCCCGTCTCCCTGTACATCTTCTTCTCTTCTGTTTATCTTTCCTTCTCCTCGTACCCCTCTCGCCCTGTGCCGTACTATGGTATAATTTCGTAAGTATATTCAGCGGCGTATGTGGGTACTGCATGCTAAATATCTTCCGAATAGATTTAGTATCAAAGAAATAATAAACTCAAACGTCATGCACGATGCGATAGTTTTTTCTCGCATATCACAAGGAAACCCTTGAGTGTGAAGTCGTAAAAGGCCAATGATGTTCATGGCATTAACGCCCCACGTAATACCGGCTGCAGACATAATACCGGTTGCTAACGGCACGGGGAGAGAGACTGGAAGTATCCAATGGTGAGCGCAAAATGAGGCTACCGACAGTACTACAGTGCTAGTGGTGTTGATAAAAACCAGACCAATGGCAACGATAAACAAAGCAAACATTGCATTATATCTACAACAACAGTTACCGAAGTTGCCATTTCGTCGGAAAGGAACGCAAGGAATTTCGCAGAGTGAGAAAGAATTGGCATATGAAATATTAGCTTTTTTGCATGAAGAGTTATTGGAATTGTGGTGTCGTATAAGCTCGACTGTGCAGACAATTTACGTTGCGAGGGCAACGATGACAACGAGCGAAAGTATACTGACACAGGTGGCTAGCCATGTAGTTCATTACTCTTGCCGGGCATGGAGCCTTAAATCCCGTCTGCAGTGAATTCGGTTTCGAATAAATCCGCAGCAATATAACCGTGTAGTGCATCAGAAAACTAGGGATACTGAAGAGAGAACAAGGCCCACATGTTAAAAAAACTTGTGTTTGTGCGTTTCAAAGATGAGTGACAGTTTACAGAATGTACATGAAAATGGCCTACAAGTTACGCATATCAAATTGCGCGGCATAAATTACAGTGGTTTCGAGAGAAGCAGTGGATGACTGCATTACTTCAAGCAGTGCTCTGGAATTCGAAGACGTAAGCTAACGAAATTTCAACAAAGCGTCAAGTTGACGATGCACAGCAAACTGCAGAATCGGCACGAAAATGTGTGGGGGAGATAAACGAACCGTTCAGTAAGGAATTGTTTTCGACTCCGATCGGTGGGAATATGAAAACGAAATGTATGTGAAACTAAACATGGAATCCTGGAAATTAGAGGTACCAAGAGAGTTGTATCAAGAAGCCAATCGTATGCAATTATGCTGACCTTTAATCTCAGAATGGTAAGTCGGCTAGAAAGTTATTTCTTGCGCAATGAGAAGCTAGCGATGCTCTATTCCCTACGATTCATTCTTGCATGTGTGATCTTGCGAGGGCTATAGCGAATATTTACGCCACAGAAAGCGTGCGGTCCGCAGCTCGTGGTCGTGCGGTAGCGTTCTCGCTTCCCGCGCACGGGTTCCCGGGTTCGATTCCCGGCGGGGTCAGGGATTTTCTCTGCCTCGTGATGACTGGGTGTTGTGTGATGTCCTCAGGTTAGTAAGGTTTAAGTAGTTCTAAGTCCTAGGGGACTGATGACCATAGATGTTGAGTCCCATAGTGCTCAGAGCCATTTGAACCATTTGAAAGCGTGCGAAAATGGGCGTAAGAGAATTACAACTGTGGTGTGAGCACTGCTTTTGCGCAGTAGCTGGTCAAAATAGCTTGACTTTGCTTGATATCTGGTCTGCGTGTAAAATACATACCTCTTCAGATTATCCCTTCTGAAAAGACCGTGACATTGCAGTCCATACCTTCTGGAACCACTGGTCAATCTCAGATGTTGGTTTTTCTGTGCTTATAAAACTTATTATGGCACTATTTGCAACTAGTCAGTTTCACGATAAGCCAATGGCCGAGTTTGTGGAGTGCAATACATACGCCACATAGACGGTTGATTTCTGCAACTCTCGGACACTCCTGATGCACATGGTGAGTTATTAGCAGTCAATATCTGTCCTGTCATAATTGCTAACACAGCACTTTCAAATGAGCCTTTATACAATCTGAACATGCGACCTCGCTCTGAAGGAGGTTCCTTGTTTATGTAACGTTATATCTCCTACACTACGTCCCATTCGGTGGTATAATTTTGCACACAAATTCAGTGCTATATGCGAATACAGTCTCCATTGACGATAAATGTGTGTGTGCATGTGCAAGGAGGGGGGGGGGGGGGGTCTGTCAGCCAGAAGAAGTTTTGTAGAAGTCTGAAATTGTTAGTAAAATTTGTTCAAGTCAGTTAAGTGCTCTAGTTCTCAAGCACGGGATGAATAAACTCTGGGTATGCGCGCGGCATGGCTTGCATTTCTTTTTCACGCCGATACTAGCCTCCTTGACAGTTATTTTGTTGTCACTCGCACAGCGATGCTTCCCATACAGTAAGTGACGTGTGTACCAACTTCAGTTGAAACTGGTCTAGTGGTGGGTAATGTGGAACATACGTACTCATACGTACTCATACGTACTCATAATTTTTATAATATGTTTGAATAACTTTATTCGTTATTCAATATTAATTAAATATAGCCTATACGGTGTCCATATCTAAGCTGAAATTACCGGTGAAAACCCCATAAAATCCATCCTGTGATTCTGGAGATTAGCGTGTTCATACAGACGCACAGACTGAAAAAGTTTTAGTAAAACATCAAATCACGGTATCTTTTCTCTGATCCAGTTTTGACGAACTGAAGCCGATATGGTACACAAAGATACACTCGGTTACTAGCTAATACCGCATGAACATTCGTCTTGTAGCTTTGGAGATTAGTGTGATCATAGACAGACAGGTACGACTGTTTTACAGATTTGTTGTTAGTATTGATATAGATCTGGCAGACAGTATGAAGATACAACGTGAAAAGCTTGTAGAGGTATTGCAGGATACGTTGTACTGAGAAATATCTGTTAAGAAAAAACATTTGATACAGTGTGCCCTTTCCGATTTAATTAGCACTGAAGTTAGCCAATCACTTCATTGCGCGTACAAATCCAAGCGTCCTGTGAGAGAAAGGGACACCACAGGTGTTATTCGTTTGGTTTCTTAATTTAGAGTTATCACTTCTGAAAAAGGCACATGTTACCTGGTAATGAACATTGAACAAGTTGTAACTCGCGAGATCGCAGATGTCTGTGCGTTACCCCGTCTTACTGGGTGCAACTGCTTAAATTGGCGCGCACGATGACCCGATTGGGTAATTCCAACGCTAAGTAGCTCTGAAATGTCGGAACGTATCGAATTCTTTCATTGAAAATTATTTCTGAGGACAACCTTCCTGAAACACCCTTACAAGCTCTTCAGACTGTTTCTGTCTAAAGTGTATATTACTGAGGCCGGTCTCGAAAAGGTGGAAGGTAAGGAGATAACTTCCCTTCATGGACGAAGTCATAAAAGACGGTACACAAGGACCTGGAGCGAAATTAGTCACATACGTTTCAAACGAACCACTCTGGTATTTGTGTTCAGTGATTTACAGGATCATAGAAGACCTAACTCTGGATCGCTCAGCGGGGACTAAACTTCCGTCCTCCCGGAATGCGAATCTGGAGTCTTACCATGGTTCTGCGTCTCTTGATGTCAGTCCAGCTATGTACCTAGGAAAGAAAGTTGACACCAGCATGTGTTTCACTCTCTAGTTCCACTTTTAAACATGTAGAGAAATATTCTTCGGAGCCCCCACGACAATACGTCACGTATGTATAGTAGGGCAGGTTTGATACGACGTTTATAGGTTTTAAATTGTTCTACTTACGGAAAGATTCTGACGTCAACTGGCGCGTTTCACATGTGTTACGATAATCATAGGGCTCCAAAAGCCCATTTCCCAGACATTGGATCACCATATCTGTTCTCGACAGTGAAGAAAGCAATCTCATGTGACTACCAATTCCAACGAAAGGGGGTCTGTAATAATATCCTAATGCAATTAGTAGCAATTTCCCGTTGTACTAATTAAATATCGTAGAAATTTTAAATAAAACATTTAACTTCTAAAATCATCTATACCAATTCATACAATTCCCCCAAACACTTGCTTCAATTGTAAACAAAGTCAAAGCTAACAGCCACGCATCAATAGTTGGATTCATACATGCTGCGTTTTGTACGTACAGGAAGGACCTTCAATCTAATTAATACCCCTTATATATCACAGAAACGATAAATTAAATGCAGTCTTCTTTTAATTCTTCGTACACGAATTTGATTACAAAACAAGAACTTTCATGGAACTTAATAGAGTTTCACGTTATTTCCAAGCAGCTAAAATCTGAAAACATTTCACCTAATAAAGACCTAAGAATTCATTTTTATCTGAAATGACATTGGAATCATTCAAAAAATTTTATGAACTGTCTGACCGTTGTCTATACTTCCTGTACCACTGCGGCAAGTAGTAATGAGTAATTGTCGTAAAGTTAGTCTATGGTGTCCACACTCCATAAACAAGTTGTTGTCAATCTGACTGTCTTCTAAACGACTAAAAACCGTAACGAAGTGAACTCGAAGCAATATTATTCCAATAATTTTGAGTCTTGTATGAAACGAAGACACTGCCAGATGAAACAGGGCCATCTTGTAGCAAGCTTGATGATACGCGTCGAGTCATTCTTAATGTGCGCATAGTCGGAAAACGGCACTTCCGCACATGTTCCGCGACTCAGAAGTAGAGGTCGGTTGTGTCCCGCTTGGAGCTGCAGGGTTGGAGGTTCAGGCGACCTCGTATAAAGCTCGTAGAGTTTTTTACGTCTAAGAACTCTCCCGTGATTACAGTAGTACTTTCTCTCAAGACCCGCCATGCCAGGTATCCAAACTTTCAATCTGCTAGATTGTTTTCTTTTGTGTTCAAAGTGGCTGACAGAACATATCTTGGGGAATGAATGTTCATTCTGTAACGAGATGTGTCCGAAACGACCTGACAGACTAAAACTATGTGCCTGACTAGAACTCGAACCAGAAACGCTTGTCTTTCGCTGCAAACACCCTACTAACTTAGCTGTGTGCGGTACTATATGTCAAGTAAACTATATGTTTGCAAGCGATACGAAATGAACAACCTCAATAATCTCTATCAGATGATCAACTGATCCTAATATTACTTTCACGAGAATGTCTCGCGGACTTTAAACATACTTCAATGAATAGTTGTTCAGTAGCGTAATCTTTTGTTTATTTTTTTTAATTTTTATTTTTTATTTTTTATTTTATTTTATTTTATTTATTTTTTTTTTCAGGTCTATTCCACAAGGTTATCTGCCAAAGCGGCGTGGCGTCTTTGGAGCTGGTGTCGGCTCCTATTAAGGACAGGACGTTTCGCCTGGCACAGTCCCTTGGCTTCACGGGAGACAGTTCAGAGGAACTACTGGCCTTCATGAGAGACCAGCCAGCGCAGAAGCTTGTCGAGAATGTACTAAACGGCCTGACCAAAGAGGTGGGGTAAATGTGTCCAAAATTCCTGAGGTGTTACTACGAATGAAACAATACTTTTGTATTCCGCACTACTGTGGACTGTCTCTGTCGATTAGGAAAAGCAGAGAATGCAGTCGCTGATACCTTTTCCGCCAACCATAGAACCGGACAGCGTGAAGGACGCTATCATCACACAAGATCCCATGGAAATCCTGAAGAGCGGCAAGTTCAACAAAGTGCCTACCATCATAGGTGTCTGCTCTCGCGAAGGAATAGTGTTCATTCGAGGTAGGTACACACGAAACAGCCGAGAGAACTACTGAATATATAGACTATAAGTTAGTATCTGAAAAATGACCTGTTCTAACGATAAATGACTGAAGATTTATCTTTATAATATTCGAAAATGTAACATTGCATTTGTTTATAAATAGTCATTGGTATTCGTCTCTTCTTATTGATACTGTTAACAGACGCAGTTTTCTCTCTCACGTCTACTATTCATTACATGTCTTAAAAAAGAAGGGAAAATCTACTTTCACTGTATGATTGTTGAAATATTTTTCTCCCTCGCCATAACACTCTAATGCAGTCTACGTTTCTCAAGTATTTGGGAAAACGAAGAAACTCATAATCAAACCTGTTCATAACACTGTGCAAGAATAAAGAATAGCGTTGCACTGCAATTATAGTATTTTCCGAAAATTATTTTCAGTACCATATGGATCCAAACATGATCCCTTACACGTCTGTCTAGTACAACAAACCTGTCGCTGCTAGATTAAATATAGCTATTACACGAAAAGTGAGACGATATTTTTAGTTTATAAGTGCAAAAAGAAGATGACTGAATTTATCTTCATTATCACACGGATCTAAACATGATCCCTTAGACGTCAATCTAGTAAAACAAATCTGTCACCCGCTTGATTAACTATTGTTATTACACGAAAAGTGGGAAGATATTTTTAGTTGATTAGTTGATGAGAGCGAAAAGATGACTGAAAACGAATTGAACAGCCACTAGCAGAGCTGCAGCTGTGGGAGGAATTAATCGAAAATTTTTATCAGGCAAGTTTACATAGTTTGTCGAAAGCCTGCAACAGTGAAGGCCAGCAAGCGAATGGAAAAAGGTGCTGGTCACTACAATCACTAACATGGATCTGAGAACAGGTGCTGTTTGCCGTCAATATGTTGTACACCACTGTCCATTATATTTAACAGCACGAGGAACAACAAATACAGAAATTTTACTTATTTCGCAGACACAGTATGCCAGGAGGAATACGTTTAAATCCATAGCTGATCTGATGATATACAGGACGCAAAACTTATTACACATAGGTGCCATCTCTGGCAGCAGTAAAGGCTCTAACACTATTGGACGTCGAGTCGAACTGCACTGGGATGACACAATTACGTTGTTCCATTCTTGTTCATCTCTATGCTAGTCGATCAATCGTAGTGACTGTCGATATTGGCGTACCAATCTCTCAGCAACACACAACCAGATGTTTTCATTGGGTGAGAGATCACAAGAAAGTGCTGGCAAGGCAACAATCGAACAACTTAACGTCAAGCTACATCAGGACAACTGCATTTATATGTCATGTAGCCTTGCGACGACACAGAGATCTTGAAGATGGAGCACAACCAATGGCTTTAACGCGCCAGAAATGTAATAGCTATTATCTACTTATCGGCTTTGGGACCAGAGGTCATGGGGCTGTGCCGGTCTCGTATGACGATGGCGAATGAAATCTGGACCGTATTTTACTCTCGGAGCCTCATGAGGTTACGTCCTTCGTGATGCTGTACACAAAATAACGACTCGCCTTATAAACTTTCCTCATATAAAGAGTATAGTCTGTTGTCATAATGAACACCGAAACAATGAAACTGCTAGCGCTAGCCTAATTTGCGTGATTCCATTTATGTAACCGTTGCATTTTCATAGAATAGTCCCACTAAATGGAGCTCTTCCAATCACCTCCCTCATAGTGAAAGAAATTGAATATCATGTGGTTAGGGCCTGCTATCGAGTAGACTGGTCGCCTGGTGCAAGTTTGGTGACTTGCGCGTCGATGGGAATGATATGATGATGATGAGGACCACACAACATCCAGTCCCTAAGCGGGGAAAATCTCCCACTTAGCCGGGAATCGAACCCGCGCCCCTGCACAAGGCACTCCGTCGCGCTGACCAATCAGTTATGGAGGCGGACCCTGATAGTGTTTTTACGTGATTATTTTGAACAACAAATCATTTCCTGGAAAAACATAACACTTTTCATTAACATTTTTTTCTGAAATTAATACAAAACTTATTACTTCAAATGTTTTTGCTTCTTAGCATTGCTCCTCAGTACTTACACTAAGTGATATGCTGTAGCAGTTCACCACTAACTAATCGAGTACTATTGATTTTTTTTCTCTTTGTTATGGCATTGTCACCAATCATCAAACGTAACTTTAGCCCATGTCTTCATACATTTTCTTCCCTCACTACAGACGAAAGCAGTGTCTGCAAAGTATCTTGATGTATTGCAGACCATATACGATAAATCGTTTGTACTACGTTAGACGCTTATTTCAGCGTACGAGTATAATCTTGTTGCTAGTAAATTTAAAAAATAACATTTCACGTAGTATTAGTGAAAGAACTAGTGAACATTGACGATAATTTTGATGCTATAGGTATTACCTTCAGTGACCACTGCCGTTTCCACTGTAAGATTCGTTGTGTTCACAATGAATATTACCATGTAGTGTCCTTAGATGATATATTACTGTACCATTCACTGGCATTACACCCAATGGATATGCTTTCTCCTTAACTAAACATGAAAAGCATTTTTTGCGAAATTAGTATTTGCTTTATGACAAATTCACCAATTCCTATATGTTTTCTGCATTTAACAACACCACTTTCTCTATCTGAAAATTCTAACTGATGCAGTCTAAATATAAAAATTCCAGTATGTCAAGATAGGAAAACCCTATTATCTCTTTGGAAACAACTCATTTGTTGTATATTTTAGACCACAAACTAACACATTCTGTAATTCGGTCAGTCACAACCAATGTTACTGCAGCTGGAGATTTTCTTGAAATATTTCCTATAATTTCAAGCAAATATATACGCAAAATAGGAATTATAAGTCTGTTACTGTTTCTTAAGAGGCTCGTGATTAAACAAAAACTTTACGGACTACAAAAGCGTATGTTTTCGCAGCCAGTGTCCTTATCAGTAAAGTTTTACTTGTAGTGTAACCCTGTCAATATCTGATATAACTACCGACCTTCTGAATCAGGTAACTAGAAGGGTTACCCTGATGAAACCTGAAAGCAATGGCTGCCATAACGTCGGCAGTCTTATCACAACATGACGGTATCGTATATTCACAACAATTTCATTTCATAAAATATATTCATTACGGCCTGATCTGTTAGTTGTTTGCTTCAATTCTCTGTGAACAATGTTTTACACTTCAGTGGTGCTTCATTAACTTAGCTGTCTCCACATTCCTAGCATTTTCATTCACACAGAGGCTTTTAACTTTCACTTTTTCTCATCACTTTTGATATCACGTTGATGTCCACCAATTTTTTTTTAGTTGACATATTCAGTGATATATTTTAACGAACCCTCTTATTTTATAATAGTTTTAGGAAACTTTTATAGAGACTGGCAGTACATTTTGGCAACAGAAAGTTCAGCTGTTAGAAATATGTATTCCGTAGCATCATGGTGATAATTTTCCACTAGGATGTCATGAACCCACTAGTGGGTACTCTTTCGTAACTTCTGTTTAATCTTAGTTAAGGGGACATATATTCCATGCTTATCCCTTGGATGTAAACCAACAGAAGCAATTTGTTAAACGAAATACAATATACAAACACAACACTATTCTGTCATCTGGTTTTCCAGAAAACATGAGTCATTGATTCTGATACTTTTACCTTCTCAGCTGTTACGTCTGAGAAAATACCTTACCTCGTCGGCACTTGGACTAAAGGTTCTTGAGTACTGAAGTTTCTACTAGCATTAAATTATTCTTCTACTCATGTAGATTGTGAATATCAGCATAACTCAGATCAAAATGGTTTTAAGTTACATGCCTTTCCGAAGTCATTTATTCTTATACTTTGTAGTTAATCTTGTAGCTTAAAGCTTCTTGAGTTGGTCATTAGAGAATGAAAACAGTAGCAGAATAATATACATCCGAGACACGTATTCCAGCTTGTTCATGCAGGTAGCTGAAGTTGGTTTACATCTGCAGAAACTTCAGCTTAATGTTTCAATATTACTATCCCTTGTGTAACTTTTCTGCACTATAATGTCCTCTTTTGAAACGGAACCAAAGGCTACGGATGTGTAATATACGTGCAAGTGCGATACAAACCAAGTGATCAGCACCAGTAATTCAGAAACAGATTCACCCAACACAAAGAAGATCGTACAAAAGTGCTTCGAGACCAAAAGAAGGAAAACATGTCCCGATAAATATAAAACCATTGATTTTGTTCCTAACGATGATACTTTTACGTAAGAAAATTACAGTTAATTTCAGCACTAATCGAACCGGATGCAGAAATAACTATGTTGTTAGAGGGTATGTATTTTAATTCCTTGAGTGTTTCGTCTTCTGACAGATCAGATACAGACCGCCACGAATTCCTCTCCTGTGCCAACCTCTTCATCAGTCAGTAGAACTTGCAATTCCTGGACTATTTGTTGGTCGTAACCCGATCATTGTCCTCCTCTGCAGATTATACTCTCTACAGTTTCCTCTATTAACATGGAAGTTATTCACAGGTGTCTTAAGGGGAGCAGGAGGTGCCTTTGCTACCCATGTTAAAATCACTAAGTTTGAGGAACGTTTATGAGTAAACTACCAAATAGAAAAATTTGAATTTTTTTTTACATATAGAGTGGTTTAGTATTGCAGTTATGACTGAGGAATTTTGGAGTATCTTTACTAGTTTCCTTCCAATTATTTTTTTTATTAATGACCCAAATTTCTTTACAAATAATTGCTTTATAATAAAACTGAAATGAAACTTCTAAACATATTGCCAAATGGCTGTGTTTCAATGTAAGTTTGACCACTAGGAGTGCTGTATAAAAATTTCATCTCTCTAGCTTGAGTGGATTTTGAAAAAATTTTCCTTATATTCGAAAAATTCTAATTCACGGGAAATGGCTATCAAAGTTTCTCAATACATTCCTGCACTATAGGATGGATTATCAGGGTCTTCTTCTTCATCCTCCAAAAGCTTCCCCTTCTGTCTTCTTTTCTGGCCTGTTATTCCATCATACTTCATATGCCTTTCTCTTCTTTCTGCTCCTCTCACCCTTTCTCTGTCAATATTTCTTAGTGCTCGTACAGTGTTCACTCCAGCTGTAAATCCTAATGCCTTCAGAACTTCACACTTCTCCCTTGGTTGTAGGTTGCTATTGCATCATAAATGCCAAAGTGCAGTGTTTATATGCTTACAAACACCCTTTTAGGAAACACTTTCCAAATCAAATTGTTTACACTCTCATTAGGATTCTGCGTCTTTCCCTGTAGACATTTTTGTAACAATTCTGGCTGTGCTAAGTCATGAAAAATTAGTTTTATTGCATTTATCCCAGCTGCTGGCAAACCATGTTTGTGATCATAGTCCTTTTTTGAATTATATTTGCACCAGGAAAATTTTGGGCACAGGCTGTGTTGAGGGTACTCATTGGAAGAGGCAGTATGAAGGAACAATACTCACACTGCTTTTCGCAAGTCACTAACATTACTAGTATTTTGCCTTATAGCGTACCCATAGTATCTCTGTAGACGTTCAATCACCTCATCAGAAAGCCTGCCTCTCCCTCCTATTGTCTTTCCATCACTGAGCTTACTTGAACCCAAAGTTAGTTCGAGCCTTCGAAGCTGTGCACCCATACGCTTTTCCACATGCCCAATGCATTCCAACTTTTCAACTAGAAATTCATTTCCATATGGTTTCAGTTCCTCTATAGTCTTGAAACCTTTGGAGTCACCATCCCCAAGGTAGTATTTGTACCTAACGTTGTATCTGGGAACTGAACGTTCAAAAATTTGTTTCACTCCATCCACTTCCATTGCTCCACTTCATCCACTAAAATTTGCCTCACAGGTTCCGCTGTGCTCTCCTTTGATTTTATTTTTGCACCTACAATGTTCTGATAATATTGAAACATCTATCACTTTTGCACTATCACCACAAGTAGCAGTTACAACCCCATTCAGGGATTTATGACCCCTCTTTTGCCAGGAACCATCTAATGCCACTACCGAATCCCTAGAACCACCGTTCATTTCTACAGATTCCTCCACTGCTTCCTTTATGGTTTTCAAAGCCACATCTTCAACAGAGGATCCTACCAGTTCACAGTAGTACCCAAATTTGCTTGGAGGCGATGGCAAGTTCATAATACCACAAAACAGTTTACCAGCAGCAGACGCTTTTCCAATGGATCGAAGACCATACACAAGTCGAACATTCACATCAAACACTCCAGATCGTCCATTTTCACCAAAGAGACTGGCATGTGAATTGTAGAAAATCACTTGATACTTGCAACATGCACAGATTATCTTCATCTCACAAGCTAAATCAAAGTGCTTTGTTATCTCTAGTCCCACTCCTACACGTGAGCACATTTTGCACAGAACACTTTCTTTCAGCACAGAAGATAATAATTCAATATTAACTACTTCGGTAATATCATCACTGTCACTAACATATTCACGAAATCTGTCACACCTGTCAGCTTCTTGCTAGAAGATGTGACAGGGCTATGGCCGGCCATGTGTTGCGTAGCAGAAGAACGCACTGTTTCAGTAATTGTAGTAGCGCAACTTGGTATTAGTGTCAATTTTCTTTTCCCTACGTTCTTCCTCTTCTTATATACACGGTTACTAAAACGTGGCATCGTAACCAGAACAACGCTTTACACAAGAAGTATAATACTACCAACAACAGGCACAACACTGAACTAATTCGAAACGGTAAATAGCAAAGAGACGATGTTCCGCGCTCTTAGGGCTTCATTTGTCACAGAAAACAATGTAGCCAACCCTTGCACACTCGCTGTATGTGTAATATAATGCACTGTATGCGTAACAGGCCGAGAAAATCCCAAGCAGTTCGCCAGGAAGTCACGAGAGGGCGTTAGATGCATTCAGCGGCCGCCCATTTCCTCTGCAAGCGTGGGGGAAAATGGTAATAACTCCACTTCTAGGGCGAGTAGAACAATAATTCAAAGTCTACATTAAACAGGAATGTTCCAATTAATTTTCGGTAGGAAAAAAAAAACCTTAATTTTTTGGATTTGACCACCTCCGGTTCCCCTTAATACATGTCCTATAATCCACTCCCTTCACCCATCATTGCCCACTCATTCCCTAACAATCCACCTAACTTTCAACACCCTTGTGTATCACCACATCTCAGTTCATCAATATCTGCTATTCCGGTGTTGCCACAGCAATTTTTCACTACAATGTAATGTTGTGATCCAAACGGTCTGCACATTCTCAGAAACGTCATCCTCAAATTAGGACTTTTGTTTGGTACTGATAAACGTCGTCTGGCCAGGGATACCTTATTTGTCTGTTCCCTGTGCAAGTCTGTTTTTACACTTTCCTTGCTTCGCTACGGTTGCAGGTTCGAATCCTGCCTCGGGCATGGATGTGTGTGATGTCCTAAGGTTATTTAGGTTTAATTGGTTCTAGGTTCTAGGCGACTGATGACCTCAGAAGTTAAGTCGCATGGTGCTCAGAGCCATTTGAACAATTTTTTTTTTGTTATTTTGCTTCCAAGGTAGCCGAGTTCCGTGGCTTCATCTACTTACTAGTCACCAATTTTAATGAGAAGTTCTCACTCCCTCATTTCCACTGACTCTTCTTACTTCCGTATTTCTTAGGTTTACTCTCACTCCATCGCCTGTTGTCATTAGACTGTCCATTCCAGTCAACAGAGCTTGTAATTGTTCTTCATTTTCCCTGAAGACAGCAAAGTAATTAGCGAATCTGATATCCTTTGACCCAGATTTTTAATCCCACTCTTAAACTTCTCTTTTATTTCCGAAATTGTTTTTTCTATGGATAGAATGAACGGTAGGGGCGAAAGTCTGCTCCCCTGTCTTACATCCTTTTTAATCCAAGTACGCAGTCCGTGGTCTTCAAATATTGTTGTTTCCTCTTGGTTCATGTGCATATATATGTTGTTAGTCTTCCTCCTTAGAGTACTCCTAGATTTCTCATAATTTCTAATTCTTACACGATTTTCTATTATTTTCTTAGATCGATAAATACTACGGATGGCTCTGGTGTTTCCTTAAGTCTTCGCTCAGTTTTCAAGAACAACGTCCGAAAAGCCTCTTCCGAAACCGAGCTGATCGTCATCTACCAGCTCTCAGAGTTTCTTTTCCGTTCTTCTGTGTATTATTCATATCAACTGCTTGGATGCGTGAGACATTAAGCTGATGGACGGTAAATCTCAAATTGTTCTGCCCTTCCTATATCTGGAATTTTATGAATGATATTTTCCGCAATTCTGATGGCATGTCAGCACAATCATAGATTGTTCACATCAACATGAACAAGCGTTTGGCTGCACTTTGCCCCATGATATTAGAAATTCCCGAGGAAATACATCTATCCTTTTACCTTATTTGATCGCTGATCACCTAAAGCTCTGTTGAAATATTACATGTAGATTGACATTTCTTCTCAAATCACGTTACAATACAAGTCTACCTCTGGCAGAGGCCTTCATTGTATTCATTCTACGTATTCGCTCTCTCCTCCGCGTTTAAAAGAGGTATTTCCTCTTAGTGATGCCACCTTTTCTTTTAATTTCTCTGAAGGTTGAGTTAACTTACAATATTCATAGTCAGCCCTTCCAACTATCGTTTCTTCTCCGATTCATTCACATTTCCTTGCAGCCATTTCGCATTGGAATACCAGCGCGTCTTATTTATTTCATTCCTAAGTGGCTTTCTTTGATGTGTTTCTGCTATTCTTTAAATATTTTTGTGCTCTCTTCTTTATTTAATAGGTTGAAGTATTTATTTGCGTTACCTTGCTTGTACATATGTTTGTAGTCCAACTTCCGTGATTGCGCCTTTAGGGATGTCCATTCACGTTCAGATTAACTGGCTACTGTGGTATTCATTATCACAGTATCTGCAGCCTAAGAGAACTTCAAACGAACCTCATCATTGCCCAGTACTACGTATATCACATGTTTCTACAGTAATTCTTCCAGACCATTCTCTTTATCTTCAGTCTGCTCATCAGTTTACTACGTTGTGGTCAATTCTACGTCTGCTCCTGGGTACGCTTTACAGTTAAATACAAGGTTTCGGAATATCTATCTGGCGGTGATGTAATCTAGCTGGAAACTTCCCGTCTTTCTGGGTCTTTCCAAAGTACATCTCCTCTCTTCCTCTGAGAAAGATTACTTCATTTCTTTCATTTGTTCCTTCCAGTGCATGAGAATTTTTAATTGCTTTCACCAGAACTGGCGGAGAACAAGGGAGCTATGCGGGAGCTCAATTCAAACTTCCAAAGGCTGTTGCCAGCTAGCATCCCCGTCAAGAGGGAGGAACGCATCACCATCGCTCGAGACATCAAGAGGTTCTACTTTGAAAATCAACCTCTGGAAGACTCAACCGTCGAAATGTATGCTGATGTAAGTCTCAATCTTTTTCTGTCCTTTGTCTTAGCCAGCTGTATATATAAATGTATGTAGTGTTTTACTACAAACACACTCAATATTTTGTAGTGAAGTTTTTAGACAATTGGTAACAACTTTTTCTACTCAAACGTTTATGAGTTAAATAACTCACTTTAGTTTTTCCTCGGAGATTAATATAACTGAATAATGGAAATGGAAAACGCATTAAGTGCCACATCTGAGATCCCTCAGGAGAATCAAAAGGGGTAGTTGTTACATGATCAATTTGTACCCAGAAGATTGAGTAGGTATTCTGACACCACAGAATTATGCTACTCACCGCATCTCCGCAAAAAAATGAAACAATGAGACAAATTAAACAAAAAGTACTTCATGAAGAAAGTTCCAAGAGCCATACCAGGAGACTGACTGGGTCTAAGTGCCAATAAGAAAGTTTTTGCAAGTTGATTCTTGCAAAAAACAACACAGCAAGCATGCTTTTTATTTACACAAATAGCTCTCCGACCGGGTTCGAACAGAAAGGTTTACTTTCATTATATTTGGTGTCGTTTACATTAGCTGTCTACTACTGTTTAATATAAGCAACAACAAATGTAAGACCGTCCAGGGTGGCCGAGCTTCTCTAGGCGCTACAGTCTGGAACCGCGTGACAGCTACGGACGCAGGTACGAATCCTGCTTCGGGCATGGATGTGTGTGATGTCCTTAGGTTAGTTAGGTTTAAATAGTTCTAAGTTCTTTGGGACTGATGACCTTAGAAGTGAAGTCCCATAGTGCTCAGAGCCATTTGAACCAGCCAACAAATGTAATACTAACATGAACAGCCGCCTGAACATGAATTGTCAATTCGAGAATCGTAAAGGCGCTAATTGTGGAAATAAGTGGCATTGTTACCATGGATGGTTGCTGTTTTCTTCTTTGTAAGAACAGATTTGTACTTTTTACACAGCCACACTTTTAAAAATGTTAGTTTTTGACAAAAAAGTGGGAAGAAAGTTCTTATTCCAAGTGCCATTACTACGAAGGCACTACGTTTTATTTGTGATAATGCAAGTATGGAAATACAGGAGTAGGTTTTTAACTAATTGAACTTTGGTTAACAGAAATTACTTCTCACATTTATTTTAAATTTTGTAACTACAGAGGGAACCACAACTTGTCACAAAGACCATAATCCGTCTAGTAACCCATGTTTAAAAAACTTTCTCCATGGTTTGGCACTTTCAGATATGCTGCAAAATCACTATTAATTATGCTCCTTTTATTGTTTATTCTTCATTTTCGATCATCGCTTTCGTAACGAAAACCTTTCTTAACTTCTAAATATGCAGCTAGTTCTCTAAATAAATATGGTTATAATTTTTAAATGCGTTACTTTTGCCTTTAGGAGGAGACTTCAGACAGTAAGTTCGATACGTCTTCCCACACTTAGAGCTTTTGCGACAAGAATTTCACGTGTTAGGTGAGTAAATGCTCTGGGTCTGCTGTAAACACAGCTATTGCGCTACGGGTAACAGGTGCATCGCAGTGTGGAAGTGAAATAGCCCAACAACTGGAAATCTTATGTATGCGAGCTTGTCCGCCTCCGTAGCTGCACGGTCAGAGGGGCATGATGCTAAGCAAAGGGCTGGGTTCGAATCCCAATTGTGTCGAAGACTTTATCCGTTCAGAGATTGGGTGTTTTGTTGTCAATGGTAATTACTATTGAGATGGCTGAATGGCCACGAACTGTAAGCCAACACGGAGAAGAAAAAAAAGTACACTAGCAAAAGGTCTAAATTGAACATAGATTCCCTTAGAAATTCCGACGGTGTATGGACCAAATGCGATGTAAGGTCCAGCCGTACTGAAATAGTGTCATTAATTTGGTCAATCCCACACGGAGGTGGATGACTCCTATCGGGAAGGAAGGCCATCGACATCTACTAGATTCGATAGTGACCAGGCAATCGAGGAGTCGATTCACAGCAGTGACAGGTTTTTTAACGGTGAGGACATTAATGTGCCGGTTCTCTAATGGCTCCGTGACCATGGAGAGCATTTCTATCGTCGATGGTTTAGACAATTGGTAGAACCTTCCTAACGTCGGTTACAGATATGGAGCATTAAATAAATATTACTTGCCCTTATTTAAAAGAATTTTTATGTTATTTTACAAATTTCAACACCTTCTAAGCTTTTCACTCTAAATAAGATCATACAATAGGGTTAGTGAATGTACTTCTGTCCGAAAACTGGTTCAGGAAGCAGTAGTCCATGGTTCTTCTTAATCATGTCTTTTACTTTCTTGTGGTAATGTTTCCATAGCAACTTCATCCCATAACACGTATTTCTTTATAACTAATCGAGAAATAAAATAATAACTTTCATAGATTTAGCTTTAAAATTTTGTGACACAACGAAACATTTTATTAAAATTTTTCGTCCCCTATTTTACTCCCTTGCTAGTTGAATTTCCGAAAATGCTGCAACACTTTTTTGTTTTCACTTCTTACTGAGAAACCAAACGCCAATTTTCATAGTTCTAGCGTCAAAATTGCCTTAATAGTGACATATTTTCAAAAAGTCTTTCATCTCCTATTTCAGCTGCTTGGAACTATAATTTCGAACATAACTTCTTAAAAAATACCTACAGTATTAGACCCATACCCTCTCCAAATTTCAAACCTTAGCGGTATTGGCTGGGCGATTTAGAGTAAGTCCGGCCCTATTCTATCCCATTAAGGGTGAAGCATGCATTTTATCGTTTCTAACTGAAAAGGCAAATAGCCATTGTCATACATGTAACTACAAAAAACGATTTCACAACTAAATATCTTCATAAACCATTTCACCCCTCTATTTCAGTCCCTTAGGGGTTGAGTGTTCAAAAAGAGTGAAATGTGTAATTTTTTACTTCTAAAAGAGAAGCCAAAGACTAATTTTCATAGACTTTTCTGCAAAAATGCTTGCAAACTGAAATATTTCAACAAAAAATTTCGTCCTCTATTTCACCTATATGGGTTGAGTTACAAAAAGCAGTGAAAAATTTACTTTTTGTGTCTGACCAAGAAGCCAACTTAAAATTTTTATAAATGTGGCTTTAAAAACGGTTTCATACTGAGATATTTCATAAGACACCTCTTTAGTGGTGGAATTTCCAATAGCACTGAAGCATGTGTTTTTTCATTTTCAACCGAGAACTCAAATGACAGCTTTCATAGATCTGACTTATAAATGAATTTAGTAGTTCTATAATAATTATTTATTTTAAAGAAACTTTCACCCATTATTTTACTCCCATAAGAGTTAAATTTAAAAAATTGCTGAAGCACTCTTCAAGCAACCGACAGCCGAGCCTCCAGGCCATCACAATCTCCCTTTGGTCAAACTGATAAATCGTGCTCCTTCCCCAAAATGACAGCACGCTCACTGACACTACAAGCACCGTGCTCACTAGCTGGCGCTGCAATCGCTTGGACGCGTTTACATCGACAGTAGGTCGGTGGTTATAGTATTCTGGCAGATCAGTGTATACCTTTAGAAAAGGGTGAATAAGATAATTATAGTAACTGGATTAACCCCATAAAATTATGTACAAAAGCCCTAAATGTAAGGCTGAAAAATGTCATGGAAAACATCATATCTGAAGAACAAACAAATTTTGGATAGGGACGGTCAATATTTGACAATCTTTTCACAGTACATCAAGCTATAGAAAAGAGACGAGAATTAAATAGCGGGAATCCATCTTGCTGTTATAGATTTCCAAAAGGCACTTGGTACAGTGAAGAGGGAAATGCTATGAAATAAAATGGCTGAACGAGACGCTCTATCTCATTTCATCAATGCTATAAAGAGCTTATACACAAACCCCGAACTGTTATAGATATTGGAAATAAAGTCAAAAAGCCGATAAAGACAAAAGAAGGGTTAGGAAAAAGATACCATATTTTTCCGGCGCTCTTTAGTGTTCACATAGATGAAGTGATCAGTAAATGGAAAAAATTGACTACATGTCATTTTATGCGCAGATGGCCTCACTGCGATTGCAGAGAATGAAGATGACTTTTGGATGGTGGTCTATTAGATGTAGCAGATAACCTCACGTTACAATCTGACACTGTCTGCAGATAAAACAAAAGTGATGCCATTTCAGGGCATACAGCCAGTAAGATCTAAATAGCGTTGAATAACAAAATCTTGGCTTCCGTGGCCGTTGTCACCGTCAAAAATATTCTTCTGTAATTTTGACTGCATTGTCAATATATAAAATTGTCCGACGTTTCGGCCACTATTGTTAACGGCCTTATTCAGGGCTTTGTGCTGAGCTGACTGCTGGATATCCGGCCGCAGTGGCAGAGCGGTTCTAGGCGCTTCAGTCTGGAACCGCGCGACCGCTACGGTCACAGGTTCGAATCCGGCCTCGGGCATGGATTTGTGTAATGTCTTTAGGTTAGTTAGGTTTAAGTAGTTCTAAGTTCTAGGGGACTGATGACCTCAGATGTTAAGTCCCACAGAGCTCAGAGCCATTTGAACCATTTGACTGCTGAATGAGAGAGACTTTAAATCTTATATTAGTAGCGGAAGCAGCTGTTTACGTGATTTGATAGGGTACTTGAGGACATGGGTGTTAGTGGTTCTTTATTGGTCTTTATATTATTTATTTCCTTTAAGCACTAAAGCTCCAAAGAAACTGGTATAGGCAAGCGTTCCCAAACACGGTGATATGTAAACAGGCAGAATACGGCTCTGCGACCGGCAACGTCGGTATAAGAGAATAAGTGCCTGGGGCAGTTGTCAGATCGGTTAATGCCACTACAATGGCAGGTTAGCGAGATTTAAGTGAGTTTAAACTTGGTATTATAGTCGGAGGACGAGTGATGAGACGCAGTATTTCCGAGGTAGCCATGAAGTGGGAATTTTTCCATACGACCATTTCATGTGTGTACCGCGAATATCAGGAATCCGGTAAAACATCAAATCTCTGAGATCGCTTCGGCTGGAGTAAGATCCTGCAAGACTGGGACCAACAACGACTGAAGAGAATCGTTCAGCTTAACAGAAATGCAACCCTTGCTGAGACTGCTGCAGATTTAAAGACTGGGTCATCAACAAGTGTCAGCGTGCGAACCATTCAACGAAACATCAGTACGGGCATTGGGAGCCGAAGGACCACTCGTGTAGCCTTGACGACTGAACGACACAAAGCTTTACGCGTCGCCTGGGCCGGTCAACATCGCGTTTGACGTTTGATGAATAGATAAATGTTGCCTGGTGGGACGAGTCCTATTTCAAATTGCATTGAGCGGATGGACTTGTAGGGGTATGGAGACAAGTAGATGAATCCATGGACCCTGCATGTCAGCAGGGTAGTGTTTAAGTTGGTGGAGGCTCCGTAATGGTTCGATTGATTCTAAGCGCTGTGGTCATCACTCTCGTAGACCTAGAACTACCTAAACATAACTAACCGAAGGACATCACACACATCCATGGAAGAGTCTGGATTCGAACCTGCGACCGTAGCTGCAGCGCGGTTCCGGACTGAAGCGCCTTGAACCGCTCGTCCACACTGGTCGGCGCTCTGCAATGGTGTGAGCCGTGTGCAGTTGGAGTGATATGAAACCCGTGATACATCTAGATACGCTTCTGATAGGTGACACATATGTAAGCATCCTGTCTGATCACCTGCATCGATTCATGATCATTGTGCATTCTCACAGACTTGAGCAATTCCAGCAGGACAATGTGACGCCGCGCACGTCGAGAACTGCTACAGAATGGCTCCAGGAACACTCTCCTTAATTTAAACAGTTCTCGCACTCTCGCCGTGCCATCTTAGGAATGGCGTGGATGACGTTTTTCTGAATACCTCATGGTATGTCTGCAGAATCATATATCCTACAAAACAGTTTGAAAAGTCATTAGTTGCCACTTAAGGCAGTGACTTGAGAAATTCAAACAGACTATCCTTTCCACCTTAATTGTAGGCAAGTCTTGTAAAACTCTGTTAATTTGTAGTAATGGATCGTCTATGTGTTCCTTATCAAATGGCTCTGAGCACTATGGGACTTAACATCTGAGGTCATCAGTCCCCTAGTACTTAGAACTACTTAAACCTAACTAACCTAAGGACATCACACACATCCATGCCCAAGGCAGGATTCGAACCTGCGACCGTAGCAGTCGCGCGGTTCCGGACTGCGCGCCTAGAACCACGAGACCACCGCGACCGGCTGTCTTCCTTATCGAGCAACCTTCTTTCATCAGAATCGTTGAGGTCTTCAGTGTTCTCTTTATAACTGTACTGTGTCTCCTCTACATTGTACAGTGGGATTCCTGATATCGCTTAATGTTAACGCCTTTGTCTTTCTTTCACTGAAGACTGTTTTGACTTTATATGCTGACTCTGTCCTTCCGACGATCATATTCCTTTCTATTTCTTCATGATTTTGCTGCAGCCAACGGTTTTAGCTACGTTCAGGTGTGTATTGATTTTATTGCTAAATGATTTATACTGCAGTTTTCCTTCATTTTCCTGAATATTTGAGTACATCGTCTTTGGTATATCAGTTGAAGTATTTCCTCCGTTAACCAAGATTTCTTTGCAATTACCTACATTTTCCTGTCCTACTTTTGTGATTTCTTCTTCAACTTATCTGCCCGCTGTGGGCAGAGATAGCTTCAAGAGCAACTCACCATTCATCAGTACTTCAGTAGGCCAATTCTTTACACATCGGTCCTTCGTGGCGATTCACTACAATTTCGGTTGTACAGTTCACTATTGGTATAACAGTGCTTTTTTGAGACTAAGTAGGGAAAATGATATAGATAGGTAGTAAATAGACGATAGCTAATTTCTTTACGTAAATGACATTCTTTAGATTTAAGAACCACTACAACCACTACTTAATGGTTTTTTTCTACCAAACTATTGCTGAATAGGCCTCCGATCATAGAGAACTCTGTTCAAAGTCTCTTGAAAGAAATTTCAATAAATTCATTTATGTGCATATTTCTTACGAGACGAAATTATGCTTCTCCCTTAGCGTACAAAATAGTGCCCCAGCTTGTTACAAAACTTCGACATCCGTTTCATTGCGTGCGACAAGGTATATAGGAAATCGACACGTTCACTGTCAGCATTGTGCAGTAACGTCTCACAACGATCTCCGCCGAAATTGTTTCCTTTGGTGTAGCCTTGTTGTTGTTGTTGTGGTCTTCAGTCCTGAGACTTGACTGATACAGCTCCCCATGCTACTCTATCCTGTGCAAGCTTCTTCATCTCCCAGTACTTACTGCAACCGACATCCTTCTGCATCTGCTTAGTGTATTCATCTCTTGGTCTCCCTCTACAATTTTTACCTTCCACGCTGCCCTCCAATGCTAAATTTGTGATCCCTTGATGCCTCAGAACATGTCCTACCAACCGGTCCCTTCTTCTTGTCAGGTTGTGACACAAACTCCTCTTCTCCCCAATTCTATTCAATACCTCCTCATTAGTCATGTGATCTACCCATCTAATCTTCAGCATTCTTCCGTAGCACCGTATTTCTAAAGCTTCTCTTCTTGTTCAAACTATTTGTCGTCCATGTTTCACTTTCATACATGGCTACACTCCATATAAATACTTTCAGAAACGACTTCCTGAAACTTAAATTTAACTCGATGTTAACAGGTTTCTCTTCTTCAGAAACGCTTTCCTTGCCATTTCCAGTCTACATTTTATATCCTCTCTACTTCGACCATCATCAGTTATTTTGGTCCCCAAATAGCAAAACTCCTTTATTACTTTAAGTGTCTCATTTTCTAATCTAATTCCTTCAGCATCACCCAACTTAATTCACTGCATTCCATTATCCTCGTTTTGCTTTTGTTGATGTTCATCTTATATCCTCCTTTCAAGGGTGTAGCCTTACTTTCAAATACATTGGTAGTGAATGTAGTATCGGTAAACTGCATTTTTAGCCTGGACTAGAGAATGAATCTGTCAAGCTGAAAACTTGACAACTGCAGTAGTGCTTATGAATGCCGTTAATGAATCGAAGATTTTTTTCTCTTGTTACAGTTGCGCGGCGACCTCTTCTTCGTGTACCCATCCCTTGTGGCGGCGCGAGTACAGTCTGCAGTCGCCGGGGCACAACCGGTGTATTTCTATCACTTCGACGCCGTCACGAACCTTAACATGTTCAAGAAGATCTTTGCCAAAGAAGATATTGCCGGTAAATACATAATTCTGGTCATAAAGTGTCCTAGCTTGTTTTCTAGCAGAAATTACGGAATAATGAAGTAATATTCTTAATCGAAATATAAGAGGCGATCAAAAAGTTTCCGTTCTACGGCCGCACATCCGGAATCGGTATGCCGATCAGGAACGTCGACGTGAGCACTGAGGCAATCATCCCATCGGTGCAACAGGTTGAAGGTATCCGTCTGGTACAAGAAGCTCTCATGAGTTAAAAAGTCAATATTTACCTGCTGCACCGTCTTTTCCGACAGAATCACAGACACTTCGAGGCTTGTTTTATGGGACCGAAGTCGTGATAATCCCCTGGCCAGAGGTCAGGACTATTGGGGGGGGGGGGGGGATGTTCGTCTCGAGTGCCGAGTGTCATGGACAGGGCCAGCTTCCCAGATTGACCGACGTCTTGTGTCGAATCGCGACCACCACAGAACTTGGCGCACTATTCCACACGTTGATTTTCGACGTACATGCTTACCCACACACTTTCTTCATTCTCCAACAGATATCTGCAGGTGTTTGTCACTCAGCAGCCAAGAAAACAATAACAGCAAAATGGTTCCGTTTGATCACATTTGATAACAACGTCACTGTAGTTCACGATGTCACATTTACCATACGCCGTGGCAAAGACACGAAATCCAAACAATCCAAACAACTCCCCTGCATGCATGTCAATGCTTATAGACCGGCATTGGAGCCCCACTACGTTGCTTATACGCTGGAGAAACGCTATCAAGAAACATTTTGATCGCCTCTTAAAAAAATTAGCGAGGTATAAAAGTATAATAGCATTTCAGGTTGAACCACTTCCAACTTTATAATGAACGAGGTAACAGACCCTGCAGTAATAATCGATTATATTTATAGGGGCCTCTCATGCCGATGACGTCGTCTATTTATTCTCTGGAGAAATGTACAAAGACATCCCCAAAGGTCCAGAAACTGTGGAAGGAAAAGCAATAGCGCGTATGACCCGACTGTGGACGAACTTCGCCACTAAGGGGTAAGTACTGTAGCTGAACAATAATATACCTCATGACAATAAATTTCTGTTATTTGATAGTGTAGCTCTGTAGATTGGCTCTTCCTCGTCAGCTCGCCTTGCCCCATTACGACGTATTTAGTTTTGAAAAAAAAAGAAAAGTCAACATAAGAACAGAAATCTGTTATAACCAAGGTATGTAACTCGTGTTACAATATCTTTTTTATCCCGTTAAAAAGCACACTGGTCGTTTTCGAGCGCTGTGGGTGGTGCTGAATTGTTTCTATTGGCCATGTGACTCTCGCCTACAGACGTAAGTCATGGGAGTGAAGTGGTGTGTACGTGCCAGTTACTTGTGTGGGGTCAGAGCAGTGTGATCGGTCGACGTGAAGACATGTCAGAATGGCAGAAAGGAACTATCATGTTTGGATGATCCATGACCAAACCGTCAATAAACATCACCTTGGACTGTCTAAGGTACAGTAAATTTCCATGAAGCAATGGAACACTTTTGTTGCGCCTTCATTGCTCATAAGCTTGATTATTCCACTGACAGTATAAATCTTCAGTGTTCTGTTGATTGCTGTCAGCCGTCTGAAATGGCCAGTGTGTCGACTGCGATTGAAAATGAAGAAAACAGAGTTTCGTGCTGTTGTTGAACATTTTTAATTGAAGGATTGGGCTGCCGTACAAATAAAAACATAATGGGATGAAGTTCAAGCTGACACTGCACCATCGTTGAAGACCTTTAACGTTTGGATTAATGAATTTGAACGTCGCTGGACAAGCACCGAAGACGATGCAGGCTCCGGTTCTCTATAAGTGGTCACTACAAGAGAAACCATTGAAAAACTTATGATGCGGTGATGTAATACCGCCAAATAAAAATGCATTACATTGCTCACACTGTAGGCATCGTAGCTGAGCGAATGCATAATATGCTGCATGGCTATGAGGCAACTGTGTTCGAGATAGGTGCCATGATTGGTTACAGTCGAGCAACACTCATCTGGCAAAACATTTCAACACAACGTCTGGCGATGTTTAATCACAATCTGAAAGACTTCTTGCACCAATCTGTGACTGTTGATGAAAAGTAGACCCAGAACTACCCACCAGAATCAGGATATGGGACATAGGCTGATGAAAATTCACCGAAGAGGGCAAAGACCATTTTGTCAGTTTGTAAAGTGGAGGCCACTGTTTCTTTTTGGATTCCCATGGAATAATTCAATAAATTACTTGGAAAAGGCAGAACCATAACTGGATCGTTTGAAACTTGTATTGGCTGCAAAGAGAGCTAGGTGGGCAGGCAAAATTGTGCTCTTTCGCCAGGATAATGCACCATACCACATATCAGTGAAAACGATGGTGAAGGTACATCGATTGGGCTTCGATTTGTTTCCTCATCCGCACTATTTACTAGAGAGCCAAGTCACTTCTTCTCGTTTTCTGTCTTATAACTTCGGTTTGTAGGGAAGAAAGTTTCATGAAATCAGGAAGTGATTGTTGCAGTCAACGAATATATTTTGCAGTCAACGAGTACTAAGAGCAACAGAACCTATTTTTCCTATGGGATGAAAAATCTGGAGGATCGCGAGACCTAGTTGTCTTGTGACAGCCAGAGCGAGAGCACCAGCAGCAGCGAGTACTGTTTGCATAAAGCGTTTATTTTGCATTTTGTTTACGACCTTCCACTAAGGATGGGATTCTATTTGTGTTTATTTGCTCTGCATAGTAACTAACAGTTCTTGATAAAACTTTACGTAGTTTTCGTGTTAGATTTCTTAGTGTTTTCTTGATCGTTTAGAACAGAAAGCGCCCTAAAACCGTCTTTTGTTTGTTTCGCGGCCGTTAGCCACTAGTCACTTGAATCAGCAGTTGTCTTGTGACAGCCAGAGCGAGAGCACCAGCAGCAGCGAGTACTGTTTGTATAAAGCGTTTTTGTACTTATTTGCTGCGCTTAGCTTTTAAATAGTTTTTCTGGGAAAACCTAGCGTAGTTTTCGCGTCTCGTATTTCAGTGAGTGTTTCTTGATTATCAGAGTAGCTCATCAGAAGATTATCTTGGGAATTTGTCACCGTATAGAGTAGGGTAAACATAGTCATGTGTAGGGACTGTGGTTGTTGTGAGCGGACGCAAGGAGAATTGGCCACTCTTCGGGGGCAGGTGGAGGCTTTGTCTGTTAGGCTCATCGAGCTCGAGGCGCAGGCGTCGGCTCGTAGTGGCGTTGGGGCAACTGTGGTGAGACCTATGCCTACTTCGGTGGCCTTGGAATCACATGGAACCCCTGATGTCGCTGCGTCTTCTGGCAGTGAGCATCTTACCGGTCAGCCATCACTCCAGGGTGAATGGCGGACAGTGGTGGGCTCGCGCGTGCCTGGCCGAAAGGCGAAGGTGGGATCTGGCCGCGTGGCGGCTGCCTTACCCCTTTCCAACAGGTACGGGGTGCTTCCTAGTGGTGATGACATCGTTTCCGAGCCACCACAGGATGCCTCGCCTGTTGGGCCAGTGGCCGATTCTCCGGCAAGGTCCCGACAGTCACAGAGGGCGGGCCTATTAGTTATAGGGAGCTCCAACGTTAGGCGGGTTATGGAGCCCCTCAGGAAAATAGCGGGTAGATCGGGGAAGAATGCCAGTGTGCACTCGGTGTGCTTGCCGGGGGGTCTCGTCCGTAATGTGGAGGAGGCCCTTCCGGCAGCTATTGAACGCACTGGGTGTGACCGGCTGCAGATAGTAGCACATGTCGGAACGAATGACGCCTGCCGCTTGGGTTCTGAGGCCATCCTTGGTTCCTTCCGGCGGCTGGCTGATTTGGTGAAGACAACCAGCATCGCACGCGGAGTGCAAGCTGAGCTTAATATCTGCAGCATAATGCCCAGAGTCGATCGCGGTCCTCTGGTTTGGAGCCGTGTGGAGGGTCTAAACCAGAGGCTCAGACGACTCTGCGACTATAATGGTTGCAAATTCATCGACCTCCGTTATTGGGTGGAGAACTGTAGGGCCCCTCTAGACAGGTCAGGCGTGCACTACACACCGGAAGCAGCTACTAGGGTAGCAGAGTACGTGTGGCGTGCACACGGGGTTTTTTTAGGTTAGAGGGACCCCTCCTTGGGCGAAACGATAAAATACCTGACGGCTTACCAGAGAGGACATTATCATCGTTGATAAAGAACGTCCGTCCTCAGAGACCAAAAACAGGAAAAGTTAACGTAATATTGGTAAACTGCAGGAGTATCCAGGGCAAGGTTCCTGAATTAGTATCTCTTATTGAAGGAAATAGTGCGCATATAGTATTAGGAACGGAAAGTTGGTTAAAACCGGAAGTGAACAGTAACGAAATCCTAGACACAGAATGGAATATATACCGCAAGGATAGGATGAACGCCAATGGTGGAGGAGTATTTATAGCAGTAAAGAATTCAATAATATCCAGTGAAGTTATTAGCGAATGCGAATGTGAAATAATCTGGGTTAAGTTAAGTATCAAAGGTGGGTCAGATATGATAGTCGGATGCTTCTATAGACCACCTGCATCAGCAACCGTAGTAGTTGAGCGCCTCAGAGAGAACCTGCAGAACGTCGTGAAGAAGTTTCGTGATCATACTATTGTAATAGGGGGAGACTTCAATCTGCCAGGTATAGAATGGGATAGTCACACAATCAGAACTGGAGCCAGGGACAGAGACTCTTGTGACATTATCCTGACTGCCTTGTCCGAGAATTACTTTGAGCAGATAGTTAGAGAACCAACTCGTGAAGCTAACGTTTTAGACCTCATAGCAACAAATAGACCGGAACTTTTCGACTCCGTGAATGTAGAAGAGGGTATCAGTGATCATAAGTCAGTGGTTGCATCAATGACTACAAGTGTAATAAGAAATGCCAAGAAAGGAAGGAAAATATATTTGCTTAACAAGAGTGATAGGGCACAAATCGCAGAATATCTGAGTGGCCACCATCAAACGTTCATTTTTGAGGAAGAGGATGTGGAACAAAAATGGAAAAAATTCAGAAACATCGTCCAGTACGCCTTAGATAAGTTCGTACCGACTAAGGTCCAAAGCGAGGGGAAAGATCCACCGTGGTATAACAATCATGTACGAAAGATACTACGGAAACAAAGAAAGCTTCATCATAGGTTTAAGAGTAGTCGAATCATAGCTGATAAGGAAAAGCTGAACGAAGCGAAAAAGAGCGTAAAGAGAGCAATGAGAGAAGCATTCAACGAATTTGAACATAAAACATTGGCAGACAATCTAAACAAGAACCCTAAAAAGTTTTGGTCATATGTAAAATCGGTAAGCGGATCCAAATCCCCTATTCAGTCACTCGTTGACCACGATGGCACCGAAACAGAGGACGATCGAAGAAAGGCAGAAATACTGAATTCAGTGTTCCGAAACTGTTTCACTGCGGAAAATCGTAACACGGTCCCTGACTTCAGCCGTCGCACGGACGCCAAAATGGAAAATATTGAAATAAACGATATCGGAATTGAAAAACAACTGCTATCACTTAGTAGCGGAAAAGCACCCGGACCAGACGAGATACCCTTAAGATTCTACAGTGATTATGCTAAAGAACTTGCCCCCTTTCTATCAGCAATTTATCGTAGATCGCTGGAAGAACGTAAAGTACCTAGCGACTGGAAGAAAGCGCAGGTCGTTCCCATTTTCAAGAAGGGTCATAAATCAGATGCGAATAATTATAGGCCTATTTCGCTTACGTCAATCTGTTGTAGAATAATGGAACATGTTTTGTGTTCTCGTATTATGATGTTCTTAGATAATACAAATCTCCTTCATCATAACCAACATGGACTCCGCAAACAGAGATCATGTGAAACTCAGCTCGCCCTATTTGCCCAAGAAATTCACAGTGCCGTAGACACTGGCGAGCAGATTGATGCCGTATTCCTGGACTTCAGGAAGGCATTTGATACGGTTACGCACTTACGTTTAGTGAAAAAAATACGAGCTTACGGAATATCGGACCAGGTTTGTGATTGAATTCAGGATTTCCTAGAAGAAAGAACACAACATGTCATTCTCAACGGTTCAAAATCTGCAGATGTAGAGGTAATTTCGGGAGTACCGCAGGGAAGCGTGATAGGACCTTTATTGTTTACAATATACATAAATGACTTAGTTGACAACATCGGTAGCTCCGTGAGGCTATTTGCAGATGACACGGTTGTCTTCAAGAAAGTAGCAACATCAGAAGACTCGTACGTACTCCAGGAGGACCTGCAGAGGATTAATGCATGGTGCGACAGCTGGCAGCTTTCCCTAAACGTAGATAAATGTAATATAATGCGCATACATAGGGGCAGAAATCCATTCCAGTACGATTATGCCATAGGTGGTAAACCATTGGAAGCGGTAACGACCGTAAAATACTTAGGAGTTACTATCCGGAGCGATCTGAAGTGGAATGATCACATAAAACAAATAGTGGGAAAAGCAGGCGCCAGGTTGAGATTCATAGGAAGAATTCTAAGAAAATGTGACTCATCGACGAAAGAAGTAGCTTACAAAACGCTTGTTCGTCCGATTCTTGAGTATTGCTCATCAGTATGGGACCCTTACCAGGTTGGATTAATAGAAGAGATAGACATGATCCAGCGAAAAGCAGCGCGATTCGTCATGGGGACATATAGTCAGCGCGAGAGCGTTACGGAGATGCTGAACAAGCTCCAGTGGCGGACACTTCAAGAAAGGCGTTACGCAATACGGAGAGGTTTATTATCGAAATTACGAGAGAGCACATTCCGGGAAGAGATGGGCAACATATTACTACCGCCCACATATATCTCGCGTAATGATCACAACGAAAAGATCCGAGAAATTAGAGCAAATACGGAGACTTACAAGCAGTCGTTCTTCCCACGCACAATTCGTGAATGGAACAGGGAAGGGGGGATCAGATAGTGGTACAATAAGTACCCTCCGCCACACACCGTAAGGTGGCTCGCGGAGTATAGATGTAGATGTAGATATCCCTCAAAGGACATTATGTCGAAAAATAAGGTGAGTTGTTCACGAAACAAACTCCTTTACCAGACTCATCAAATCACCGTCGAACTACTGGTAGCCATATACACGCTGTTAAGAGCACTAGTTGTAGAAGTATCCTAACCGATTGAGACCTCAAACACGTGTTATGCCTTACTACAGTCTGTCTGTCTGAAACAGGAATTGCTGCTGTAAGGAAATGCAAGCCGATTCATACCAGTTTTCGAACGAACATTGCGATCGAGACTGCATGGAATGGAAATGCGAGTCTGGTGTATCGCAGATAACCAGTGCTCTCAGCGACACTGCATAACTGCCAGAGAGAGGGGTGCAGTGTTGTCCGGAGAGTAGTTATTTGGCCACATTATAAATGATTGAAAGCAACGCGTGGACAGACGGCCTGAAGAAGTGTTTACTCCGCAGTGTGTGGCGGGATGCGTTTAGGTTAGCGGGTTGGGAGGTGATTTCTTGTACATGAGCCCGGATGTTTATTTCAACATTCTCGGTGACCAGATGTTGCCCATTCATCTACATCATCATGATGAATGAGATGTAAATACTCCCGTTTTGCAGGTTATCAATAGCCACGTTCGAACGATGGCCATTAAGGGTTCCGATCACTCCTCGACTTGGCTGCTAAGAAAAACGATATTAAATTCTTTGGATGACATCGAGAACTGTTGATAAAATTTTTCGTGTTGAATAAATCGCTCCAGTTGTAATTGACAAGTCCTCTCTTTGGATAAAAACGTACACACGACCTGGGTTTCAGGATGTGAATCCCATCTTGTTTCAGGATGTAAATTTCATCTTCAGGCGCTTAATTGAGTACTCAGAATGACACCGGGCAACCGGAGCCATGTAAGCGCCCAGCCGGAGGCTCAGCAAAACCGGTTAGCAGCCGGCCGTGCGAACCGCAGTGAGAAATCTGAGTACAAATATATGAGTACACACATAAATCAGGGAGTGAAAGCCACCGGAACTAATTCCGAGGGCGAGGGGACAAACGAAGTGGTGGAAGTACATCTGTCCTCACACTGCCATTAACATTGATGAACCTTGTTTAACATGCCATCCCCTTGACGACACGGGATAAGGCCAGTAAAAAGAAAACGGTGAACTAAAGATCAAAATTGGAAAAAGTTGGAAATTAAGGAGGTGAGACTTGGACAAGTGTAAGTACCCAGAGATTGTTCAATTTCAAATTAAGCAGTAGGCAACGACTGACAAGCGAGAGAAAGTAATGCAGTAGAAGATAATTGGGTAGCTTTGAGAATTTAAACAGTGAATGCAGCAGAGGATCAAATAAGTAAAAAGACAAATTCTGGTGGGGTCGCTGGACGTAACAGTAGGTATTGAACTGACGAAAGAAAAGAATTTAAAAAAATCGGCAAATGAGGCAGACAAAGAATACGTACATCTGAAAAGAGAGAATTGACAAAAGAGCAGAATGAGTAGAGGAAAAGTGTCAGTCCACAGGGCGTTCGAAAATTCCCATTAAGAAATTCAAGGGTTTGCAGAGGGGAGAGAGTACATAACATTTTGAATGGGAACCCATGTTCTGAAACGTACCGTCCCCGTTCTACGATGGCTTCGATTCAGATGTTTAACTCTTCCACTTCTTGAGGAAGTGACTTAGGCGTAACACAGCACAATTATTAGGTAACTGTTCAAAGGAAACAAACGAAACATCCGTTGATCACTTAAGCGTATTTGCTTGTATTAACAGTGAAACATTATGTGTTTACATTATTCCGTAACAAGAAAGAACCCAGAATACTGTACGTACAGAACAATATTGATGCATTACAACAGCGGGTCGAAGTAGCAACCACCAATATTGTTACAGACTTGAAACTTCCTGGCAGATTAAAACTGTGTGCCCGACCGAGACTCTAACTCGGGACCTTTGCCTTTCGCGGGCAAGTGCTCTACCATCTGAGCTACCGAAGCACACGACTCACGCCCGGTCCTCACAGCTTTACTTCTGCCAGTACCTCGTCTCTGGCAGAAGTAAAGCTGTGAGGACCGGGCGTGAGTCGTGTGCTTCGGTAACTCAGATGGTAGAGCACTTGCCCGCGAAAGGCAAAGGTCCCGAGTTCGAGTCTCGGTCGGGCACACAGTTTTAATCTGCCAGGAAGTTTCATATCAGCGCACACTCCGCTGCAGAGTAAAAATATCATTGTTACAGACGTTGTACCTACTAAGCATGTTCTGGTACCCACGTTACGTATCATCTGATGTCTCTTCAGTTTCTGGTGCAGCAGGCAGAGCTCTGGCCAGCAGATCTTCCTCTGTCTTTGCAGGAGTCCCGTAAATTAAACTTTGCATACAATTCTACAAGAAGTAGTTACACTCACGAGCGCAGACATTATGACCACATCCTTGTTAGCTTGTTGGGTCATCCTTGTAACGCAATATATCACCGATTGTGCGTAACATCGACTTTAAAGTTCGTTGGTAGACTTCTGGATTCCGTAAATACCTAAAAATGGTTCAAATGACTCTGAGCACTACGGGACTTAACATCTGTGGTCATCAGTCCCCCAGAACTTAGAACTACTTAAACCTAGCTAACCTAAGGACATCACACACATCCATGCCCGAGGCAGGATTCGAACCTGCGACCGTAGCGTACACGCGGCTCTAGACTGAAGCGCCTAGAACCGCACGGCCACAACGGCCGGCCGTAAATAACTGCCCACTGATTTCTGTTTGCAGGGGAACCTCCGGATGCTCATCAGGCAACTTTGATGGCAAAGACATTAACGTGATTTACCTGTGAGTTCCTCTAACTACTGTAGCACGATTCTACCTTCCAGAAATGGACAACAGTAATAGCGAAAGACGACATTTGTCGTCAGGGAAGACATTAAGCATGAAGGGATGCAGGCGATCCGCGGCTGACATGGTGCCTTCCATTACTACCACTCATCCCATGTTATCACTGCGTCACGTATCCGCGACGCCATTTGGAGGCATCCAAGTTTGCAGTGGGCAGTGGTCAAAATGTTTTGGCTGATCAGTATAAATCCGGCGATCGCTGCCGCCAAGCCGTTGGATCACCTCGGCCTATCCATCTTTCGCTTTTCATCTGTTGAGAATTCACTGAACAGCACGTGAGAAGTGACGTGGAGCCCCATCACGCTGAAAGGTACACGGTGACCGTCTGACATAGTGCACGTCTGCCCTATTACATACCAGGAGAAGCTACTCTGAGACTTTTCTCTTTTCCTCAGCAGACGAGGATGCCTTACACATTTGAAATGAAATCGTCGTAGAACTGAAAAGTGCTGTCGTATGGGTTTCTACTCAAAATATTATGTACACATTCCCCTCTTTAAATCCGAGAAATTTGCAACGGGGCTTTGTCAATCACCCTGTATAGTCGCACGTATAATTTGTAGACACACAAATGCCTCTATAGGAAAATTGAAGAGGCTTTTGGAGAAAAGAGAAGCACTTTTATGTATGTCAAGAGCCCATATGAAAAACTACTACGATACTATATAAAGAATGGGCACCTTCGGAAAACATCTTCTCTCCTTCCACCATTGCGTGACAGAGGTCGTCCACGGACTCGCTGTACTCCAGCTACTGAAAAAACTATTGTGGATGTAATACACCAAGAACCTCAGCGAAGTACACATAGCTTAGCAAGGCAGCTGCATGTCTCGCAACCAACGGTCGTTAACGTGCTGCACTGGGCTGCACCATCATTATGCTTCCATTCAACACCTGCATCCTGCAGATCGCCATCAGTGGATCAATGGTTCCAACAAGAACAGGAAGCCAACGATGGCTTCGTGAACATTGTATATGGTCGGATAAAGCAGCATACACTCATGAGGGTATCTTCAATATGCAAAGTGCCCACCATTGGTTTGGGGTTAACCCGCATGTCACTCGCGACCGTGGATATCAAGTTCCCTTTGGTATCAATCTCTGGCCTGGAATATTGGGCGACACGTGTTTGGACCCCTACTTGTTGCCTGAAAGATTGACTGCATGACTCTCAAAGTATCTGCCTGATGAGCTGGAAGCTATTCCACTACAGTATTACTTTCAGTATTACTGTTGTCCATTTCCGGAAGGCAGAATCGTGCATAGGATATGATTCCAGCATGATGAAGCACCTCCTCACTCTGGTAATGTGCAACAGTACTTGGACAGAACATTTCCAGGGAAATGGCTCGGACGTGGAGGTCCAGTTGTATGGCCACCACGTTTACCTGACCTAGATCCCCTGAATTTTTTCCTGTGGGGACACCTGGAGGAGCATTTTTACTCTACTCTGCCGACGGATGTGGAAGAATTGGTAGCTCGTATTCATGTTGCTCTTGTTACTATGGACGCAGCTTCGCTGCCAAGGGTCCTGATCTATATGATCCGGCAGGTTGCACAATGTTTGGACGTGCATGGAGGTCGCTTTTAGCATCTGTTGTATATGAGCGCTCAGATGTCACACATTAGCAACCATTGACAATAATAACGTCCATATTAATGACCGCATGACCTTCACAACAGAGTACGGAAAGTTATTTAAAACTTGTACCGAAAGCAGACCGCAGTTAGAAGAGTTGAAGAATATGAAAGTGAAGCAGTAGTTGAGAAGCTACTGAAACATGGTTGCACCCCATTCTCGATGTTATTCAATCTGAACAGCAAACAGTACAGGAGACCAAGGAGAGGTTTGTGGAAGGAATTACTCAGAGAGAAGAAATTAGCACATTGTAATTTTCTCAGTGACAGCAAAGGGCTTGGAAGAGCAGTTGGACGCAATGGTTAGAGTCTTTAAAAGAGACTGCACGATAAACATCAAGAAAAGTAAAATAGTGTAAATAGAATGTAGTTCAATTGGATGGGGTGATACTGAATGAATTAGATTAGGAAATTAGACACACAGACCGGGGCATCACTTTAACTGCAGCGTGTGTCGCAGCCTCGGCCAAATGGAATCCCAAATTTGGCCAGGAGCGACATTCGTTCCAGACTGGGGCGGCTGAAGCACTAATGGCACAGAGTTCGAGCCCAGCGTACTTCGACCGCGTCCCCCACTAATCCACCCGACTCAGCTTGCGACTGGCTAGTGACGGAAGGCATTGGAAGCGATAGGATTATAAAAAGAGAATGACAACTTTTAGTGAAGACATCCTACAGCCATCACCTAAGGGTGACGGCGAGGTACGCAGTCGAAATATCGTGTTACAAAAATGGTGGCCTTCGGATAAACACCCGACAGCAATATAAACGTGCTTGGATCGCTAATGGCGTGCTGTTCACTGTATAGTCATGACGTCGCTGCTCAAGTCTGAACCAGTCATTGATAGAACGTATTTCGTGAACACCTCCCCTGTGAGACGAGTTTCTGCGAGGAAGGACCGCACATATCACCTGGTTCTAAGCATTCTGAACTGGGTGTACGGCAGCCGATGATTCCAGCCATTCCACTCTAATGATTCCTACCTCTTGCAGATGGATTCGGCCTTCTCGTGGTTTATATTCTTCAAAGACGAACCATTTGTCACTTTGCAGGACTACATAAGAGGTTAAAGTATCCTTGCCCGATACTGCTCGGCTGTCGTATTACTCTCGACAGCGATGAGAAGCGTCCAACATCTAACATACTACATATTCTAAGTTTGATTGAGCCATCTCCCAGCTTATCAGTGGTACTGCATGCCTGGGACGTGCATTGGTTCCCGCCCACTGCAAACGATCTTCGATGAAGGAGACGTGACGTCATCGGAGTGCTCCCAAAAAACTTATTTGATCATGTTTAGATGGTTGCATATTGTGTTGTGTAGGTGGACACAGATCTCCCAGATTCTCCCAAAACTATGTTACACAGTTCTATTCCATTATCCTCCGAGTACCTACGAGCCATGACATCCGCGTAGCGATCATCAGCTGGTGGTATTGATCGCGTGCAATCGCTGCCAAGCACATATTATCTTCTGTGGCCTACGACGGCGGCGTAATGTTCGAATAGGGCGGGCAATTTCTCCTGCTGGCAACCATCCTTATCATAAAGTGACAATGCGCATACGGTCTCAGCTTGAAATCTCCTCTTCAGGCATTTCGAGAGAATGGAATATTCCTACAAAGACGGATAGTTCCGTTCACGATTGAAGGCACAGTCGGCTCTAGCAAACATCACTGACACTGTAGGTTTACTTCTACGCCCATAACTACGATAGAGTTTATGTAGTCAAAAGCTAATCATGTCTTTACTTCACAATACCTCCAGTGAACACATCGAAAATTAATTTATATTTTTACGGTTCTTGTTTTGGTAGCAGACATGTATGAACACAAACTTACTTATTAATATAGGACTGCTCACGCACGCACACACACACACACACACACACACACACACACACACACACACACAATTTTTCGTCTGCTCTTCGATTACCAAACATGAAGTGAATGGCGTCCTGCAGTGGAAACACCGGTGCTCGTCGAATCACAGCATTTGCATAGCTTCGGCGTGGCCAGTACTTGCATGGTTGCCTGTCCTGCCACACCACGTGCTATTGTTAATTTTGCCTTTGCCTTTATGGCAGAGGGAACAGGAGGTGTGGTGGGGCGGAGTCGTTGATCAGCAGAGTGATGTCCAGGACTAAATTCCACACACACACACACACACACACACACACACACACACACACACACGCACACACACACACAAACACACGCACATCACTACTCTTATCAACTCGCAACAGACCTACTGATATACATAGTGCTCACATTTCACCAACGAGGTATTCCTGCAGGCGCGGAGAAGAAAAACTTTTCCAATTAGGTAGCTTGTCATACGACTTTTATGTAATCAAACAAGAAATGACTGTTATCGTAAACCGATGCATCTTTTGTTTTTTTCCGTTACGAGCACATACTCATGATACAAAACAGTTAAGTGTGAAACATCTTTTGTATCTTCTCTCAGGATTAAACGATGGTTTACACGAAGCGAATACTTTATGTGAATGTAATTACCTGAACGCCTTTCTTGTTGAGAAGCTACTTTAATTAATCCATAATCGTTTTTGAATCAGAAAATAATTCATTAAACCTTTTTTTATAATTTCCGGGAACTTGTTACAAATATTCCAATGCTACCGTAAATCTTTCCCCATTTTCATTAAAAATATCACATTTCACTGTAGCACCCGTAAAACAGTAATTACTAAGATTGTCACTAACTTGTACCACATTTCAGTCACAATACAGTATCTCGGAGAATGAACGAGATTTCCCTAGTGTGAAAGAGTGGAGTTAGACTGGAGATTGTGACGGATACAGTACTGCAAACTGCACGTCACTATGACGCTTCCTTGCCTCTCCTTTTAAAGTTTGTGGGCAGAAGTCTCGGGAAGGCCAGTCAAGTTCAAAGATGTCCCGTACATTATTTCCAGTTCTTGGAGTTACGTGAAGTGTATGGCGCAAGTTTAGAAACGGTATTTCAGCTGTCTGTTACAGACAAATGTATAGTGAACACGAAAGCACGTCGCGGGCTAACTCACATGGGATGATATCGGCCCAAGACCCATGTGTCACAGCATTTCGGAAGTAGTACAATAATTTGGATTTTATGGGTCAACATTGTCTAGGATGGACTTCCAACACCGCAAAAAATGTGTCCACAAATTAATTACCATACAAATGTTTGATGAATGGACTTCATGTCTCTTCCACAGAGCTATAGATAGTCTACTGATAGATCGCCGGTGGTTCGAATGTTGGTGTCAGGTATACATTCCTGTACGGGGGTCATATGCACTGCATAGGCATTAGAACATGACGACCTTGTTTCTTCGCCAGCCCATGTGATTTGGCCACCGAAGTGCATTTCTTGAATAGTCCTGTAGCCTGAATTCTGACAGCAGCGTTAGAGAGAGTACCACCACTCTTATCGGCTCTCATTGCAAGGGACACAATGGAGACATTTACGACTTACCGTAGACTACTGATACACAATTTTCGGATCAGATAATGAACGTCACTACCTTTCCTGCCAAAATTCCTACACTTGTAATTCATAAATTTATCAGTATCGCGTCACCTTGCTTTATTTAAATGTATATTTGTTTATCTGTACGTTGTAACATAATGATTATCATTTTACAGGAATCCGACACCAGATCCTGAAGATCCCATTCTGTCTGTGACATGGACCCCATTCAAGAAAGACAATCACTACTACTTGAACATCACAAAGGATGGACTGAGCGTCGAAAAGGACCTAATAAAGGAAAGAATGGATTTCTGGGACAAGCTCTACAGACTGAGAGCATGATTCCACTCATGACAAGCACCATGAACTGTGCTGCTGTGTACTGCAATAATATTCGCTAGACTAAAAAGTAACTTAACTGATTTATGTAGTGCTGCATCAGGTCCGTTTCTTTATGTTGTAATCAATAAAGTAAGTTCCTACTTACGAAATCCGGAGACCGTAAATAAAAATTCACCATTTGAAAAAATCAAACAATTATTTCTGATCATTTAATGGCAGTATGTCCATGCTGAACAAAGCTCTTCGGAAACTAGCAAACGTCTGGACTGTGGTATCCTTGCAAGGCAAGCCGTCACTTTTATAATAAATATGCGTCTAAGTAAAGCTAAATGTTGTTATCTTTACATAAAGAAAAGTATTATTTTATCAGTAACTTTCAAATCATGTGCTACTTACATGAGACTTCTATACAAAAGTAATCATTTTCAGAAGTCAAATTGATAACCAAATTACTTAATTCAACAAAACTGAATTTTAAATTGCTGGTGTACTCACGTACCATCACAATAAAATAAAAATTGTGATTAGTAGGAGGAGTGTGAATGAGAACAGTGGCATATTTAAGTTTACAAAATAATAAAAAGTATCATTAAACCTTCAGAAACGACAATTTTTCGGAGAACCAGCTGATAAATCTTACACAAAAATTGCAAACACGCATCAGTTAAGGAATGGTGATTGTTGACAAAGCATGTTTTGCGGTGGAAGCTATACAAATACTCCCCTGAGTTATCTCCTTTTATAACGCAAGATGATTTTATTTACATGCCTCCACTGCGAGTCCAACGGTATTCCAACGGAATCAACTACAACCAACTACACCACAACCTATGGTTCACCTGAGAACAGGGAGCTGTGAATATCATTTAACTACCCTACGCTGGTGCAGCAGTACTCTACCTATTCACCTTGATTCAGGCGCCAGCAGAAAACGGTTTGCTGTGGGTGACGAGCAGCGCAATGTGACAGTTGTAACGTTCTGCCCTGAACACGAAAATATACAAACTACGCGGTCTGCCGATCTAATTATCGGAATGCTAGAAACTTCCCCATCAGAGCCATGAAAGCCTGGAAGATTTCAGTGTGAGATGCATCTGCTCGCTGGTCTCACCAAACCAATTTGACCCCCAGGCACGACGGCGGGTGCTGGAATTGTCAAACGTCAGACAGCCGACTCAGGGTTCACCCTCGTGACACTTGATTTGCCTGAGATGATAAGCAGATCCATTGTTGGTGCGTTTGGATACTGCCACAGGCTGTTAATCCGCTACAAGATATAGACCATAAGTCTCACCCACTAGGGACAAACCCGACGTTCTCCACCAGGGAAGGACCAGGAGAAGAAGTCCCTCGAATAGCCACAACCACCTTCCATGAAGCCTTGGTATGGGAGACAAATTAGCAAAAGAAACTCCTCCCACATTGCACAAACCAATTGCACTGTCCTCTACTCATTAAACCTCCCCTCTTGAGTGTTCTGTTGGTCTGGTAGCCAATACACACACCACCAGGGTTCCCACGCTGTGAGGAGAAAGCCTCTACTTTGCATATCCTGACAGTAATTAGTCAACAACTTCAGATCTCTCTGATCTGAAAAAAGAAGAGGCATCGGTATCACGGTAAGTACGGTCATGTTTAGGTAAAAAATCATCTGCCTAAATGGGACCACAGTTGATGTAATCTTTCTAGGTTGACCATTTCCAATTTCTGAAAGAAGGCTGTTACGCTTCCCAGACAAGGCACTATCGAAATATATATTTTTGCCACCCATTAAAAGAGCATAGCGAATTACTGGCGTCAGGTTTGCGTGTGTGTGTGTGAGGGAAGGGGGGGGGGGGGCGGCGGGGGAGGGAGGGTTATAGTACTACCTCCACTAGACACATACGCCAGTTGCTCTGTTTGTATCGTCCCAGCTTCTCACATGAGAATTCATGGAGTTTTGCGGTCTTCCCACCATTTACACAAAAGCTCAGTGTGCAGCAGTTTCACTTAAATGGCTTCCTCAACCCGCTTTCAGCCATCTGGCCACCTTCTATGATGGACTGGCGCCTGGCCCAGGTATAGTATTTTGCGAACTGGTGCACTTGTAAGTAGAAGGAGGAGAGCGGCAAGAAGTCCCTCTGCAGAAAGACCCATTGAACACTATTTCCCAGAATCACTAGCATGTCGTCACTGTGCTCAGTATTTATGGATTCCAATTCATCTTGCTCCCTGTTCTTGGCTGTCGCCACGGAGGCTCCCACACATGAAGTTACAATAAATTATACCCAAAATTTCCTTGTTTAGAAAAACTCATTAATCACACATAGCAAATGTAGTACTGGGGAACACTGAGATCATGCCCTAAAATACGAAAATGGCTCTGAGCACTATGGGACTTAACTTGTAAGGTCATCAGTCCCCTAGAACTACTTAAAACTACGTAACCTAAGGACATCACACACATCCATGCCCGAGGCAGGATTCGAATCTGTGACCGCAGCGGTCGCGCGGTTCCAGACTGTAGCGCCTAGAACCGCTCGGCCACCTCAGCCGGCCCTAAAATACGAATGACAATCTGATTGAAATTGTTGGTAAAGTGAGAGGTGGGCCACCTGCCATCCTTTCTGGCAGTACAATAACTCGTGTCTCTCAGAATCCATAATGAAGAGGTCAATAATCATCCAACCTGTGCCATGGTTAATGGGCCGGCCGGACTGGCCGAGCGGTTCTAGGTGCTACAGTCTGGAACCGCGCGACCGCTACGGTCACAGGTTCGAATCCTGCTTCGGGCATGGATGTGTGAGATGTCCTTAGATTAGTTAGTTTTAAGTAGTTCTAGGTTCTAGGGGACTGATGACCTTACAAGTTAAGTCCCATAGTGCTCAGAGCCATTTGAACCTTGGTTAATGGTTTTCTATACCCGTTTACTCCTAACAAACAGTTCAGCCAACAGCTACAGAAACAAAACACCATACGAAAGTGTATGGTGTGTAAAACTCTATGACTAGACTAGTATGAGTTGACTTTGTGGCAAGTGGAAGAGAAAAGACTAGCGGGTAGCGCCCTGTCGACTATATAATTATAGTTGGAGTAAAAACTCAATGGTAGGGAGAAAGCTATGAACTTCTTAAAGGAACCATCCCAGCGTTTGTCTTAAATAACACAGAAAAAGCATTCGATATCTACATTATACTGGCCAAAAGTGGATATCAGCTTCAGTCCTTCCGAATCCTGTTGTACCTGTATCGGAATAATACTTTAATTTACCTCCTCAATGATGATCTCCCACTGTTTACTTCGGTGTCAAAATTTCATTCAAATCAGACAAATTAACATGCAAAAACATAACATCAACACCTGTAGAATTTTCATAATTTTGAACAATTATGCTAGCAGAGTTGGTACAATGCATATCACTAAAGACCTTATTGCTGACTACAAGCATTTAATCGTACCCTGTAGCCCTCAACTAGAGCACTAACACATTTTGTCGAATATATATTGCAACATTACGAAAAACGTGCGCTACTGCGACATCATGTAAATACAACAAATGTTTAACTTCTGTCATCCGCCAAAATGCCTCTGAAATGGTTTGTTTCAGCAAATATGAGATGGAAGTTCTTAACAAGTACAACGGTTCAGCCGGCCGCTGGTGGCCGAGCGGTTCTGGCGCTACAGTCTGGAACCGCGCGACCGCTACGGTCGCAGATTCGAATCCTGCCTTGGGCATGGATGTGTGTGTTGTCCTTAGGTTAGTTAGGTTTAAGTACTTCTAAGTTCTAGGGGACTTATGACCTCAGCAGTTGAGTCCCATAGTGCTCAGAGCCATTTGAACCATTTTGAACACCGATTCAAAATATAAATTCTTGATACAGTTTGAAAGCATACGAGAGTCGGTTTCTTTTAGTTCGCTTATACTGTTCATTTCGTGTGGTCAAAGATTTGTGCTGCACCCACCTCATGACGGATGCACGTAGCGATGGATCCTGACACCAGTGAAGCTCAAATTGATGACTCCTCTTTCCTGAGTAAAATGTAATTTATCATTACGATTATTAATGAAGCTAGCTGATTGATGCATCGCTGTCATATAGCACTTTCTTGAAATCAAAGACACCTAGAACCATTTTTGATTCGATGATCGGACAGGTTGGAGACTAAATTCTCATAGACACCAGTTTCATGTGAGATCATATACTGAGTTTATATGTTAATATTTTATTGATTATAAAGCAAAAGGAATTGGTCGTACTAACGTCATATTACTTATGCTGGGTGTCCCAAGAGGAATGGTCAGTATTCCGTGATATGACAGCAAAAATCATTGGATGCACCAAAGTCTAGTAAACATAGGTTCTAAAATACCTTAAGAGATATGAGCACTTCATCCTACATACTGTGAAACAAATCTCTCCTACTCCCAGCTGCATCACTTAAGAGCTATCAGCATTTGTTCATCATCGCTACTGTAAAACATTTCTTCTACTGGAGAAGTACTCATATTCCTTAAGGTGTGTATTTTAGAGCCCATGTTTATCTGTAATTCTTTTCTTGTTTTGATCCATATTATTACCACTCAAAATGTAGAAAGCAAAGAGATTAGGAGAGATTTGTTCCATAGTATAGAAGATGTGGAAATGGTAATGGCTCTTACGATATGCATTTTAAAGGCCATGTTTTTGTTTCGAATGATTGTCTTTGTCATATCGCTGAATACTGACTATTCCTCCTGGGATACCCTCTATAGAATATCTTCAAAATCGTTACACTCTTCGTCTGAGTAATTGTCGTACGCAAGAAAATTCGCTCTGTATTCTTCTAAATGTTACGACACGACCTCGGAAGTTTATTTTAACATTACAGAACTTTCCACACTAGTAATTAATTACTAATACCTTCTAATGAAACGTTATGTTTGCCTCTTGCATTGTAACACGTAATCCAACAAACTTTTAACCTATCTCTCTCCACTCGAATGTACCTCAGCTGTCTGTTCATCTCATTTTACAGACACTTACCATTCTGGACATAGCCTCTTGCAACAGAAAATAGACGTGTAAGGTTGTCTCGGGGTCTGTTCAGAAAGTAAGGTAAGATTCGGCCCGAAATGGAAACTACAGTGAAAATCCGGCGGAACTTCTCACAGATTTGTTGATCAGGATCTTTAGTAGGCCAGTCGACTGCGTCTCTTTTAAGTTCTGAGTGATCATGTAAAGATGCCTCGATCAGTGGTGTTCCCGCCATATATGAGGACCTCGCGAGAGATTTCATCCGGTGGCATCCAGCCGACATAACAAAACTGTCCTGCATTTCCTTCTTCATTACAATTGTCGGCCGCACTCTGCAGGGGCAATGGAGATGTTCCTGTAGAGTCTTCGATGGTAAGTGTTTGATCACCCACAATACAGACCGTAATTGGCTCCTCATGAATTTCCTCTCTGCTCGCATTAACTGCTGACTATGATGACGCATGGAGAACTGTCATGACTCACTTTGCACGCTGTGTGGTTCTTTAGTGGATACAGCAACGAAGAACAGATGCCCTTCATGAACATAGAATTAACATATTAGTTTATCCTGCATCTAATATGAAAGAATAAAAATAATACATCAGTTTGTCGTCGTAGTTGCAGCGTCAGTTGCTAACAGTGAAATCGAATGTTGAAATATAAATGGATACAAAATAACTTGCAATTCAGGCTTTAGTACTATGGAATTCAGTAAATGATGAGTCCTGACCTATATGAAAGTCTATAAATGTCATTCAACACCCAAACACACAAAGTAGACATTAGTGTATGAATGTTCTAATCTAAGTAAACCCACCGCTAGAGCTCCGGAGATGGGCTGCTACCATCTCATTGGCAGTGGTGTAATCGCTCGTGGCAATGCCCTCATGTCACTGTAGCAGCTGTACGATGCATGGTGGTGTAAGTTGTGGCTCAGGTACTTCAGTAATTCCACCGCTCGAGCGGTGTAATCGTTGGTGGCTGCGCTCTTATGCCATGCTAGTAGGTATAGGATTCACGGTGGCGTAACTAGCGGTGCACGTACTTACGTAAACCCGCCGCTCGAGCTCCAGAGAGGTGATGCTTGCATCTCATTGGCAGTGGAGTCATCGTCAGTGGCAGCGCCATCATGCCGCGGTGGCATAACTGGTGGTGCGCATACTTAAGTAAACCTGCTGCTTGAGCTCCGGAGAGGGGATGCTAGCATCTCAGTGGCAGGGGTGTAATCGTTCTTGGCAACGCCCCCGTGTTGTGGTGGCTGCTGTAGTTTTCACTGTGGCGTAATTGGCGGCGCGCATACTTAAGCAAACCCATCGCTCGAGTTCCGGAAAGGCGATGCTTGCATCTCATTGGGAGCAGTGTAATCGTTCGTGGCAGAGCCCTCATGCCATGCTGGCGGGTGTAGGATCCACTGTGGCGTAACTGGTAATGCACCTATTTAAGTAAACCTGCCTCTTAAGCTCCAGAGAGGGGATGCTTTCATCTCATTGGTAGCAGTGTAATCGTTCTTAGCAGCGCATTCGTTCGCGGTGGTGGCTGTAGGATTCACAGCTATGTAACTGGCGGCGCGCGTACTTCGCGTTCCAGGTAGGATAAATGTCAGGAGCAGGCAAAGTACGATATGAACTCACAAATTTCAATAAGGTATCTTCATGTGAATGTGAAGATCGAAGTTTTGACACTTGCTTCTTGGACGTTCGAACCAAACGTTCTGCCACGTTGTTAGATTGTAGCTGCCATGAGATGCTGAATTCCAGTGTTTGCAGAACTGTGCTAATTCCTTGGAGGAATAAGGAGATACATCGTCAAAAACAATTTTTTGTGACCACTCTTCGAGAGAAAATACAGAAGCGAGCTCCTTGACATATTCGTCGAATGCTCTGGGATGAAAAAAAAAGTTAATTTTCTGTAGCCATCCACGATAATCAACCATCATGTTTGTCAGAAGGGGCCAGCAATGTCTATACGGTAGTATTGCCCGGAAGAATCATTGCCATGGACAATCAGACTGTGGCCACGAAAAAATTCCTGGTGCGGAGCTGCTGAGTGTCTGCACAAGCGAGACATTGTGCCGTCACATATTCAGTTTGCTTCTCTAAAGCAAACTATGTACAATGCTGAAGCACCATCGGCTTAGTGCGAACTGTTCACCAACAATCTCTATGCAGAAGTCTTAACATCAGCTGTTGCAACAAGGCGGAGGTTAAAGCTCTGCCGGCCGCTGTGGTCTAGCGGCTCTAGGCGCTCAGTCCGGAACCGCGCGACTGCTACGGTCGCAGGTTCGAATCCTGCCTCGGGCATGGATGTGTGTGATGTCCTTAGGTTAGTTAGGTTTAAGTATTTCTGAGTTCTAGAGGACTGATGACCACAAATGTTAAGTCCCATAGTGCTCAGAGCCATTTGAACCACTAAAACTCTTGTCTGTTCATTAGGCGTGTGAAGCAAAATCACATCAGTCAGAAGAGATAAACTATTGCGTCGCACAAGGTATCTTCGCACTAACGGATCTGGAATACATTTCCGAGAGCGCGGCCAACCTTTGCGAATGTAACTTTGTAGCAATCATAGCGAGTAGTCATGCTCTGTGGCTTGTGGAATCCTCGATGAATCAATAAGTAGAAATCCATTGCTTCTGAATCAAAAGAATAAATATGTAAACAAGAAGGTTCCGTTGCGTCGAATACTGCATCTGAGCTGACATGTAAACGAGACAATGTGTCAGTGTTTGGGTGTTGCGCCGTCGGGCGAAATAGGATTTCGTACTGGTAATTTTACAATAGTAGTCACCAACGTTGAAGCTACTGCAGCGTGCGGTCGGGAACTCGATCTGATGCAAGAAACAGTGCAGTGAAAGGCTTGTGGTACACGACCACGAAAAACTTTCTGCCACACAAGTAGTGACAAAACTTTGTGTCACCATATATTAAAGCCAGGGCATCCTTCTCCAGATGACTACAATTAATCTGAGCAATGTTTAAAAGTTTGGAAGTAAATGCGATGGGGCGTTAAGTTTTCCCAGATTTGTAGGATAAAACTAGACGCCATGGGACGAGGCATGGACTGCTAGCAGCAGTGGTTTGAGCGGATCGTAGTGCATAAGGCAAGACTGATAAAGTAATGAATTTTTCAGTCTTTGAAATGCTGGGTCAGTCTTTTGTCCATTGGAACGGAACATTTTTACGTCTTCGGTGCTTCAGAGGTGTGGCAATTTGCGCTGCATTAGGAATGTAGTAAGTCAATTTTCCAAGAACAGCATGCAGTTCATGGAAGTTCTTAGGAGACAATAATTCCTGAACTGCTTGCAAATCGTTCGCCGAAGGACGAGTACCATTGGCTCGATGATATGTCCTAAGTATTCAGTCATTTTGTTGAAAAATGAGCATTTCTGCAAGTTAGATTTGAAGCCCGCCTCGGTTAAAATTGGAGAAAGGTAGTCCAAATTGTTAAAGTGTTGTTCCGGTGATTGTTCCGAGACAATTAGGTCGTCAAGATAAAACGATAAGGTACCCTGGACGTTACTTTTTCGAGTAATTTTTGGAACAACGAAGGCGCGGAATCACTTCCAAAATGTATGCATCAGTATTCAAACAAGCCCATATGAGGACTCACAACAAAAGCTTTCTCTTCCTCTTCGTCCAACGGTAATTGAAGGTAGGCTTCTGCAAAATCAGAACTGTCCTCCCGCTAATCGATCCAAAATATCCATGGGAGCTAATAAGAATCAAAGGCGGTCTATGAATTTACCGTGCTTTTGCAATCCGCAAAAAGACGAATCTTCCCATTTGACTTACGAAAGGCGACTATGGATCATGCCAACTGACTTAACAGGTTTTAAAACACCAGCAGATTCCAGTTTCCGAATTTGTGTAGCAACGTCGTCGCATAATGCATGCCGCACAGGGTGCAACCGGCAAATTATGGGTTGTGCATTAGCTTTCAGCATTATGTAAGGGTGAAAATCTTTTGCACTTCCTAGAGTACCGTCAAACAAATGTTGATAATTGTCTCAGAGTTGTTGAATTGCGGCTGGGCAAACTTTTGTCAATGACCTGCACATTGTTTTATATGTCTGATCCGAAGAAATCAAACGCATCAATGCCGAAAATATTTGGACTCATGCGTGAGTGACCAACCGTGAAAGGTACTTCCTTATTCTTGTTCTTGTATATTGCAAGTAAGTGGCATTTTCCAAGCACGGAAATGCTGTCGCCGTTACAGGCGGTGAGATGTTGACTTAACGTGTGCAAAGGTGGTTAGCCTAATTTTGTACATGTATCTAGGTTAAGCAACGTATAGAAGTTCCAGTATCTAGTTTAAAAGACGCTGAGTGGTTTCAAATTTACAGTGTAATCCACAGTTTGCGGTGTGTCCTCTGAATACAATTGTACATTAAACACTATTCGACGTTCAAGTGATCTAGCCATTGAATCAGTTGCGTCTAATGCTAATGCAATATCCATTACTTCACTCAAAAACATAGGAAATTCCAAACGAACCTTTCTTGATATTTCCGGTTGTAGCCGCCTCAAAAATGCATCAAGAGCCCTCTGCTCTGCTTCCCACAACAATAGGAGGTTAACCCTACCATCATTCGTGAGCCCATAGGCGCATACATTGATTTTGCGAATACTGTCGACGAAACTTTCAATCGATTCCTCCTGCTTACGAAAAACCCTTGTAAGTAGTTTCCGACAATATCTTGGTGTTCTTCCGATATCCCTCTATTAACCCTTCCTGAAAATTATCAAATGCTTTAGCATTTCTCAAATTCTCATTACTCATGACATGTGCTCTAGCATCTCCAGTTAACTTCAGTATAGCAACATGTAATAAATGCTCCTTACTCGATTTCCCCAATTTTGCGGCTGTAGCCAAATTCTCAAAAAAGATAAAAAACATCATCCTCGTGTTTCCCTGAAGACGGGGTAACCAGTATCGCAGTAGTGCCATGCAGGGTGGGTGGGTTTGGATGTGATTGCTCTTCCTCCACCGTGTGAGGTAAGTCACCTCTATCAGTAATTTGTCTACCCGATCCCAAAATTGCCCAATAACCTCAGGCGCTGAAAGTTCCTTCTCTATGGCTACAATTTAACCAAGAGAAAAGTATACCCAAGAATATAAAAATGATCCGGGAAGAAAAACAGGAAATGGGACAACGCAACAGGCTCGAAACTAAGATAACTGAAATCGGCTCTTACTTCCTTTTCTGCGAGGCACACTGTAGCTCTAGGAGCTCCATGTTACTGAATCCTAACTCCACATTGTAAACGGATCACATTAACGGGCACGGGAGTCCACTGTCCGTCGCTGGAATTGAACGTGGGTTCTCTGCTGGGCATGAGGAAGAGGGCCTTTTTTACGTGGTGCTATGGCTGGGGTAGGGGTTGTTTGTCTCAAGTGAATCGATAACTGGTGGGCAGGAATATTACTCGGCTAGATCTGAAACCTCATTTGCATCGATAACTTTTTAGCACTTCACTGAGGAGAGGGCTGCGATGCTTTAGAATTTCGGTCCTCAATCTCTGATCTGATGAAATATGAATGGTAGCATAGCGAAACGTTTCATCCTGATGCGTTCCGCCATAAACACAACTGAATTGCAGTAGTCATGACCTGCATTTCCACGATCCATTTTTATAGGACTGCTCACTGCGACGTTACGTGCAGAAAAATTCATACTGTGCAATAGCAATGTGTATTTGACCCTCAAAAAACAAATCTACTCTCGCAATTGTGACCTCATATAGCTGGGTTTGGGGATCACTGGCGAGGAAAATTTCACTATAAGGTGTACACTCTTACACACGAAAAGAAAAATTCATGACATGATCCAACTGTGATTTTGTAGGCATCTAAATGTTGATACAGCTGTGTTATGTATTCTTTCCATGTTTCCTCCGTCTCATTGAAGTGCCGGAAGGGCAGCTGAATTCCTTCTTTAGCGTCTGGCGCCCTTTGCTACTGAGCTGCTTTCATTTGTACGACGCAAGAAAATGCTGATAGCAGTTATGTTATTTGTTGACTCTGAATATGAGCAAGAGAAGTTAGACGCTGCCCAACACTTAGATGTCTTTCTCTCTGATTTGCCATGATTCTTTAAATATATAAGCTTAAATATTTCAGCTTCGGTATTTCAACTTAATATATGCACACGCACAGGATAGAAATCAATAGAACGAAAAAAAAAAAAAGAAAATTGTCCAGCTGTGGTGTCCAAAACTCCTTGTTCCACTATCGAATCCTCCTCGCCAGTTTGTTATGATTTCCTTTTCACGCCATGTTGTTCTTTAGTGGATACAGGAGCAAGGAACGAATACCATTCATGAACAGATAACTGAAATACTAATTTATTCTACTGCGTGCCTACGGAGTATTACCTCAGTTGTGCGACTGGATTCGTGATTTCCTGTCAGAAAGGTCACAGTTCGCAGTAATAGACGGAAAGTCATTGAGTAAAACAGAAGTAATATCCGGCGTTCCCCAAGGAAGTGTTATAGGTCCTCTATTGATCTACAGGGTGTTACAAAAAGGTACTGCCAAACGTTCAGGAAACATTTCTCACACACAAATAAAGAAAAGATGTTATGTGGACATGTGTCCGGAAACGCTTAATTTCCATGTTAGAGCTCATTTTAGTTTCGTCAGTATGTACTGACTCGCGACTGGGGAAGACCTAGAACGACGAGGACACCTGCAATGGACGAGTCAATTCTTCGTGCAGTTGACGATAACCCTAATGTCAGCATCAGAGAAGTTGCTGCTGTACAAGGTAACGTTGACCACGTCACTGTACGGAGAGTGCTATGGGAGAACCAGTTGTTTCCGTACCATGTACAGTGTGTGCAGGCACTATCAGCAGCTGATTGGCCTCCACGGGTACACTTTTGCCAATGGTTCATCCAACAATGTGTCGATCCTCATTTCAGTGTAAATGTTCTCTTTACGGATGAGGCTTCATTCCAACGTGATCAAATTGTGAATTTTCAAAATCAACATGTGTGGGCTGACGAGAATCCGCACGCAATTGTGCAATCACGTCATCAACACGGATTGTCTGTGAACGTTTGGGCAGGCATTGTTGGTGATGTCTTGATTGGGATCCATGTTCTTCCACCTACGCTCAATGGTGCACGTTATCATGATTTCATACGCGATGCTCTACCTGTGCTGCTGGAACACGTGCCTTTACAAGTACGACACAACATGTGGTTCATGCTCGATGGAACTTGTGCACATTTCTGTCGAAGTGTTCGTACGCTTCTCAACAACAGATTCGGTGACCGATGGATTGGTAGAGGCGGACCATTTCCATGGCCTCCACGCTCACCTGACCTCAACCCTCTTGACTTTCATTTATGGGGGCATTTGAAAGCTTCTGTCTACGCAACCCCGGTACCAAATGTAGAGACTCTTCGTGCTCGTATTGTGGACGGCTGTGATACAATACGCCATTCTCCAGGGCTGCATCAGTGCATCAGGGATTCCATGCAACGGAGGGTGGATGTATGTATCCTCGCTAACGGAGGACATTTTGAACATTTCCTGTAACAAAGTGTTTGAGGTCACGCTGGTACGTTCTGTTGCTGTGAGTTTCCATTGCATGATTAATGTGATTTGAACGGAAGTAATAAAATGAGCTCTAACATGGAAAGTAAGCGTTTCCGGACACATGACCACATAACATATTTTCTTTCTTTGTGTGTGAGGAATGTTTCCTCAAAGTTTGGCCGTACCTTTCTGTAACACCCTGTATATTAACGACATAGGAGACAATCTGAGTAGCCGTCTTAAATTGTTTGCTGATGATGCTGTCATTTACTGTCTTGTAAAATCATCAGATGATCTAAACGACTTGCAAAATGATTTAGATAAGATATCTGTATGGTGCGAAAAGTGGCAATTGACCCTGAATAAAGAAAAGTATGAAGTTATTCACATGAGTACTAAATCAGCTAATTTTTCATTACGCGGTAAGTCACACTAATGTGAAAGCTGTAAATTCAGCAAAATTCTTAGGGATTACAATTACAAATAACCTAAATTGGAACGATCACATAGATAATATTGTCGGTAGAGCAAAACCAAAGACTGCGATTCATTGGCAGAACACTTAGAAGGTGCAACAGGTCTACTAAAGAGACTGCTTACAGCACGCTTGTCCGCCCTATTCTGGAGTATCGCTGTACGGTATGGGATCCGCATCAGGTCGGACTGACGGATGACATCGAAAAGTACAGAGAAGGGCAGCTCGTTTTGCATTATCGCGAAATAGGGCAGATAGTGTCACAGACATGATACGTGAATTGGTGTGGCAATCATTGAAACAAAGGAGTTTCTCGTTGCGACGGGAACTTCTCATGAAATTTCAATCACCAATTTTCTCCTCCGATTTCGAAAACATACTGTTGCCACCCACCTACATAGGGAGAATGATAATCACGATAAAATAAGAGGAATCAGGGATCGGACAGAAAAATTTAAGTGCTCATTTTTCCAGCGTGCCGTTCGAGAGTGGAACGGTAGAGAGAGAGCTTGAAGGTGGTTCATTGAACCCTCTGCCAGGCACTTTATTGTGAATAGTAGAGTAATCCCGTAGATATAGATGTAGGTGTAGATCTAATATCAAATAGTAAAAATTGTGGTGTCACCGCCAGACACAACACTTGCTAGGTGGTAGATTAAATCGGCCGCGGTCCATTTAGTACATGTCGGACCCGCGTGTCGCCACTGTGTGATCGCAGACCTAGCGCCACCACAAGGCAGGTCTCGAGATACGATAGAGCACTCGCCCCAGTTGTACGACGACATTGCTAGCGACAATACAGACGAAGCCTTCCTCTCATTTGCCGAGAGACAGTTAGAATAGCCTTCTGCTAAGTCCATGGCTACGACCTAGCAAGGCGCCAATTGTAACAGTGCATGTATCTTACGAGTCGCATTTGTATAGTCAAGAGGGATGTATCACAAGGCATCATTAAAGTTAAGTATAAAGCAGCTACGTACTTTTCTTGCTACCATTCAATAGTTATCCTGTTCCAGAATTCTCGCCCGTCGGCGTGTGTGTACGCGTGCCTTTCAATCAGCTACTACCGTGTGGCGTAACAGTCTTGTTACGTCACTACAAAAATAATATATAAATTTGTGGCAGTGGTTGCAGCGTCAGTTCCTAACAGCAGATTTAACTATTGGAATACATACCGATGCAAAATGATTTCCAGTTCAGACAGTCTTCAGTACTAAGACCGTTCAGCAAATGACGAGTCCAGGCAAGTATGTAAGTTTTTAAGAGTCATTCAACAGGCAAACCCACAAAATGGCGTTACTGCATGAATATCTGATCTTAAGCAACAGGCTTCTGGAGATCTAGAGAGTAGATGCTTGCATTTAATTGCAACGGCGTAATGGTTTGTGACAGCGCCCGCGTGGGGCTGTGGTGTCGTAACTGGCGGCGCGCGTATTTGGAAGTGTTGCCGATCGGTTTGTGGTCCACACCCCAACAACGAGCGGCAGACCAGCAGAGAGGATTGGCGGCAAGCGCAGGAGGCTGCCTTCTATCAGGAGGGTATTGGAAACCTAGTACAATGCTACGCAATTGTCTAAGTCGTGTGTAGGGAAGTAGCTCGAAGATGTAGCTAACTGTTGCAAATTATAATTTTTTTGTTTTTCACTGTAATTGGACCGTACTTTCGGAAAAATCTTTGTGTATATATATTTTATACACGGCGGTGACTAATGTGGTGTCGGGTCTCCTTTTTCCCGCCTTTTGTTCGACTGACATTTACACAACAAGTCGTTGGACGTCCCCTGCAGAAATATTGAGCCACGCTGCCTCTATAGCCGTCCTTTGTTGTGAAAGTGCTGCGGTGCAGGATTTTGCGCACGAACTGGCTTCTCGATTACGCACCATAAATGTTCGATAGGTTGCCAAATCATTTGCTCGAATTGTCCAGAATGTTCTTCAAACCAATCATCAACAGTTGTGGCCTGGTGACATGGTGCATTGTTGACCGTAAAAATTCAAAAATGTTCAAATGTATGTGAAATCTTCTGCGACTTAACTGCTAAGGTCATCAGTCCCTAAGCTTACACACTACTTAACCTAAACCTAAACTTAAACATGTGCATCCTTTGTTCCTTGACAGTGTAACAATATACGTCTTTCGAGGTTAATTACCAAGAAGGTAATTGTCATGTTAGGGTTCCCGGTTTCGTACAAACATTGTCGTCATTTATGGTTCAGTTGGCTCTGAGCACTATGCGACTTAACTTGTGAGGTCATCAGTCGCCTAGAACTTAGAATTAATTAAACCTAACTAACCTAAGGACATCACACACATCCATGCCCGCGGCAGGATTCGAACCTGCGACCGTAGCGGTCGCCCGGTTCCAGACTGTAGCACCTAGAACCGCACGGCCACTCCGGCTGGCCATCTTTTATGTTCCAGTTGAGAATTGATAACTGATACTGGTTCCAACGTCAATATTTGACGTGTCTTTCTGGTTAGTGATCGAGTCTCGATAAGGCAAAAAGCTTTGCTTGGTTAACAATGGCTTTACGTTCTGGGTTTGCATCCGATCTTTGTGTACAAGTAACTGTTGATGAGTAATGTGAACAATGATACTACTTGTGATTCGGTTATAATGTTGAGATTTCCGTAGAGTGCTTGCCGCCGTTAAGCACGTTTTCTTTTAATTGCTTAGTATCACATAAAGTTGATGCGAAATCACTCCCCGTTGAACGTTGAACGACGTTCAGCAAGTGTTAGGTAAACCTTTTGGTCAGCAAAGAACTTGTTTCCAATTGCCTTACAACTTTGTAAATCCATACACTGTGTGAAATATTTAATTGTGCCTAAGGATTACTGAACGATTTATGTGACAAAATTAGTTGTCCCATAACGTTTGAAATGTCACTTATTGTAGTTAAATTTTGTTTAAAAACGTTAAGGACTGTCTGATCTCTTCTGTGCTATCGTGGTGTTACTTTACATTTGGACGGACTGTCATTAAGATCGGTGGTCTCTAGTAGTGTCTAGCGGTGCCCATTGTGTATCTTACAATGACTGTACTGTGGAGGGTTGCGACGATGTGCAACACAGGTATGTTATGTTGGTTGCATACATTCAGGTGCAGCCTACACGTTGGAATTCAAGCGTGACCAACTTTTTTTGCTGTCGAGTGTACATGTTACATGTATTGCAACAATAATGAAAATCATGTACTTTTTCCGTACTTACTCTGGTGATTTCGTTTGAAACCACTGCGGCTGCAGAGGTAGTATTAGAAGCTAATGTTGTTGTTAATTTCAGTTTCGCAAAATGTGTTCTCGCAAATTAAAGGATGAGGAAGTTCTGGCATGTCTTTTAGAAGAAATTTCTTCTGATGTGGACTCTGAGATTGACAGTATCAGTGGTATTGGAAGTGATATTCTGGCTGAAGACAGTGATCTTGATTCACAAGTGCCAAGACCAGTGATAGCTAATGTTGTTTCTGAAAGTGAAAGTATAATAGTTCTGCAAATTACAGTGATTACAGTTTCTGTTCTGAAAATAACGTTCCACTAATAAGGTCTTTGAATTTTACATGGGCAAGGGATGACAGTACGACGCAAATGGCTGGTTCAAATGGCTCTGAGCACTATGGGACTTAACATCTATGGTCATCAGCCCCCTAGAACTTAGAACTACTTAAACCAAACTAACCTAAGGACATCACACAACACCCAGTCATCACGAGGCAGAGAAAATCCCTCACCCCGCCGGGAATCGAACCCGGGAACCCGGGCGCGGGAAGCGAGAACGCTACCGCACGACCACGAGCTGCGGACTACGATGCATTCTTCGACTTTTTAGAGGAAATTCGTGTCAAAGTAATACTGAAAACTGAAGGTCAAGGTGTGCTGCTAGTTGATTTCTTTTTATATCTATTTGGGGACAATATGCTGGAACACATAGTATTCCAGACTAATCTTTATGCGATTCAGAATGGTAAGAATTACAGATCTCTAGAAAAAGATGAACTCAAGGTGTTTTTGGCTATAAATATTCTAATGGGTATCAAACAACCTTGCGCATATCGTGATTGCTGGTCATCACACAACGGACTCAGAGATGAGTACATTTCTTAACTTATGTCACTGAAAAGATTGAGCTGGAATTTATCTCATATACATGTAAATGACAATGTCCTTATGCCACAAAAAGGGAATAAATGTTACGGCAAATTGTATAAAATTGGACCACTAATAAATCAATTACTGACAAGGTTCAAAGAATGTTATGCTCCAACTAAGGAGCAATCTGTTGACGAATGCATGGTGGAATTCAAATGGCGAATATCATTGGAACAGTATATGCCTCAAAATTCCATCAAGAGAGGGTACAAAATATGGGTCAAAGCTGACAAAATGGGATGTATCTGCGATTTTGAGGTATATACTGGGAAATCAGATGGTGCAGTGGAGAAATGTGTGGGAGAGAGGATTGTAAGAGATTTGTGTAAAGCCTTAGAAGGCAAAGAATATCACATATATTTTGTCAATTTTTTTACTAGTGCTCCACTTTTGCAGACACTAAAACTTGATAGTATCCTAGCCTGTGGTTCCATTAGAGCTCATAGAAAAGGACTTCCCTCTTCTGAAACGGGACAATGAGCTGCGGAGAGGAGAAAGTGACTGGTCAGTTCGTTCTGATGGGATTGCATGCATGAAATGGAAAGATAAACGTATTGTCACGTTAGTGTCAACAATTGACTCACCTGTAACTTTGAAAGAAGTCGGTAGGAAAGAAAAGGATGGCACAATTACAAAAATACATTGCCCACAGGTAGTGAAACCTTATAATTCGAACATTGGATGTGTAGAAAAAGTGGACGTGATGAATAGTTTCTATGTAATTGATAGAAAATCTAGACGCCGGTGGCTCAGACTGTTTTGGTATATGATTCATATTTCTATTGGAAACGCATTTATATTGTTTCGACTAACCAAGCCGAATGAAAAGAAACAGCTAAAGGTTCAAATGGTTCAAATGGCTCTGAGCACTATGGGACTCAACATCTCAGGTCATTAGTCCCCTAGAACTTAGAACTACTTAAACCTGACTAACCTAAGGACATCACACACATCCATGCCCGAGGCAGGATTCGAACCTGCGACCGTAGCGGTCGCGCGGTTCCAGACTGAAGCGCCTAGAACCACTCGGCCACCAACGGCCGGCACAACTAAAGGAATTTCGGCGGCTTGTTGTAGCTGGCCATGCAGGATCCCGTGTTTTCAAAGACAGTCCTGGTCGCCAAAGCACATCATCTGAACCATGCGCCAAAAAGTGTAAAACTGTTGTTCCAGTGGAAAAACGCACAACAGAATCAAAACATCTGCCAGTACATGGCACATCGATGCGATGTGTACACTGCAGCACAAAAAGTAATCCACATAGAAGCAGATGGACGTGTTCTTCCTGCCAAGATGCTTTGTGTTTGTCAGTAGAAAAAAACTGTTTTGTGCTCTATCAAGGAAAGTAATGAAGTTTAAGGTGGTGGTCTCATTTGAAGCCACCGCATTTATTGTGCAGTGGTTTCATTTGAAACCGCTCTGTACCTGCCTTTTTTCACATTTTTTCATAATATTGTATGAGTTATATCCTAATAAAACAAAAAAACTTTAAAAAATGATTTTAGTTATTTTGCGTCTGAAAGGGTTAGGCGGAGAGCAAGGGATCGACATGCATACCATTCAGTTTCAATGTCAGCGGTAACCTTCGAGGAACTGATATCTCACTGATAACGGGAGTGGTGTCCCGCTATCTCACCCACACCGGGCGCGGCAGGCTGACCACCGGGTCAGACGGCTGACAGACATGGCACGAGTAGGAGGCGCGGTGACGGTGACCATCCCGCAGGGCACGCTCAGGGGCCGCAAGGCCAAGACGCCCTCTGGCCGGCCCTACAGCGCATTCCAGGCCATCCCGTACGCGCTGCCGCCGGTCGGTCCTCTCAGGTTCAAGGTGAGCACACGTAACAACTACTTTTACTATGACGAAGTAGTTTGATCAAGCTAATCCTAGCTGCATTTCACTTGTGAGTCATCGGTCCTCAGGATTCATGCGGCCTACCATTACTTTTTCTCCCTTGCCAAAATCTTCTGAGAAAGCACTTATACCCAACATCCTGAGTCATTTGTGGAATACATTCATATTTCGGTCTTCTACAATCTTTTCCCTCTACATCTCCCCTTAGTACTCTATTTGATGTTTAAACATATTCTACCCTATTGTCCCTCCTGGTCGACGTTTATCAAATATCACTTTCTTCGTCCTTTCCCCTGACAACCGTCTCATATAATCAGTCCACCTTTTTTACAACTCCTCCTACAACGCATCTCAAACACTTAGATACTTCTTAAATTTCCTCGCAGCCAGTGCTTCACTTATCAAAACCTCTGTCGGTTTTCGGAACGCTTGCGGACGAAGGTTGCTACGATACAACTCTCAACGCTCGTTTATCGTGTACAATCCTCTTTACCCATGCACAACTGCTGCAACGTACATCCTTTCGAAACTGCATACTGTGTTTGAAATAATTATTCCCTCTACGGTTTTTACGGACCGCACTCTCCGCCATTACCAAATTGACAATCCCTTCACGCTGCGGCATGTGTGATATCAGCCGATACTTCTTTTTAATCAAGTTGTGACACAAATTTATTTTCTCCCCAAACCAATTTAGCTCCTATTCGTTAGTCGTCTTATCTGTCCAACTAATCCGCCGCAGCAGGTGAGTAGTCTCTGCGGCTGTCTGCTCAGTCAACGATCCAGATTCGATTCCCGATGTTGTCAGTGATTTTCCTTGCTGGGATGGCTGGGTCGGCGTGTACTCAGCCTCCTGAGGCCAACTTAGGAGCTCATTAAGAGATCCTACAACGATCGGGAGAACTGTGAGCTGTCCACCTACATACCGTTTCCAATGACGTCTTTGGCAGAGGATGACACGGTGGTCGGTGATGCCCAATTCACTGTCTAGCACATTACCTACCAATATAACCTTGACCATAGTTTTGTAGCACCACGTTTCAAAAGCTTCAGTTTATTTATAGTGTAGGCTGATTATCAACCAAGTTTCACTTTTCTACAAGGCTGCTCTTCAGTTCTTATGTTCAGAAACTTTCCAACAGTTTAATTTGTATTCTTTGTACCAAATATGTCTTTTTCGTAATCATTTTTCTTACTATTGTCAGTCTGTATCTTGTATAACTTCTACTGAGCCTATTTTCAGTTATCTTTCTGTCCTATTGTCATAACACCTACTTTTTACAGTGTTCAGTTTCCTTATCTAATACCCTCATGATTTGATTTAATTCTGGTACATTACTTTATCCTTGTTTTACTGATGTTCGTTTCGTTACCTCTTTTCAAGATACGGCCCATTCCGTTCGACCGATCTTTCAGAGCCTAGTAGACTGACAGAATTACAAAGCCAGTGACAAACTTCTAAGTTTTAATTTAGTGACCCAGCACTTTTATTCCCCTCCAAAATTTCTTGTTGGTTACCTATACTATCTGCAAAGTATCCAGACTGAATAACATTAGAGACAGGATAAAGCTCTATCTCTCTCTCCCTTCTCAACCATAGCTTCACTTTCATATCACTCGAACTGTAGTCTGCATTCCGTGCAAGTTGTGTGATAACCTTTCACTTCTTATATTTCATCCTTGCTGCCACCTAGTCAACATCGTCAGAAACGTTCACTAAATTTACGTCTACCGTAAACGTAGGTTTTGCCTCCTCCACTCCGTGTTCTACGACCAGTCGTATCGTACAAAGTTTGACGAGAGCAGTGTTTTATCATAGCAGTGTTTGATCATTATGAAGAAAGAATTCCAACGCAAAGGCGACTAGCTGCAGCCGGAATAGAGGACTTATTTCTCAAAAATTTCGTGCAAGACGAACAGAAGATGTGAAATATCTCTTCCCTCTCAACCTCCTACTTTTCGTCTCTGCTTTACATTCACCAACTCAATAGCAAACTGATAAACATTAGATCATCGTCCACAACGACAATGAGAACACTTTTGATGAGAAAACAAATTTTTGAAAAGCGATTTTCGCACGTCTTTCCTCCTTCTAATACTTCTCGTTACAACAGAAAAGATGGAGTTTCGACAAACAGTGAACCACACAGCGACATGGTAAAAGGAAAAAAAACGATAAAACAAGTTATAAATGGCTATGAAACAATTAAAACAATCGTGAAAGGAATTCGCAGACATCAGCGCAGGGCATTTCGGTGGAGGTTGCCGTAGATATGCATAGATGGAGAGGCTTACGCAGGAGAGACTAGCATGAGGATCTGCATTTAACCACTCTTCGAAAACAAAACGACAAAGGATTAGAGAATGTGATTGTAGTCTCAGTGTAGCAGTTGACCTCTCTCAGTTTTCTGGCAGTGTCTCGATGTTAGTCAGGTCATATGAAGGAATGCCTCGTAGATTTCAGAGGTTTTCGATGTAGTTAGGAAGTTTATTTTTAATACAAGGTGCTTTTCCTATACCACCAGTAATGAACATCTGTCCTCCAAGTTGATACTCATACAGACAACAGTAATGTCACTGTCTCACTGCGTGATCAGAGGAAAGCGCTGTTTTTGCCTCAGCCAGTTACTAGAAGGATATTACATATTTTGTTCTAACACTGACGGTAGGTAAAAAAAAACAATCGTATTCAAACGCAAGCTTGTTGAAACAGTCATTCTAGCTTTCTGTCATTAACATCACATCATCTGCAGGATGTTCTACCTTTAAGTTCAAGTATTCGTTATGTTGTAACAGATGATGTTTCTGACTGCTGCGTTGATTTTTTTCTGATATCAATTAAAACATATGTGAAGCAAGTTGATCGACATTGTTGAAGGAAATTAACAGTCTCTTAGCGTTATTTCAGAAGTGTACTCTGCGGCACAACACAGGCTAAAGGGATCCCAGAAGACTGTCGTCAGGCACGTCTCAACGGAATGTACCTGCCGATCGAATGTAATTTAATTCCTCTCGTTATTAGATTTATAGAGATAATACTATCTCCTGCTACGAACCTGTCAAGTATTCTTGCGATATGATATCAATTCACATGTTAGATAACTCCGAAATCTGCGAAGTAGTTTTTTCAAGTTTCCTCGTCACAGTATATCGATGTTTTCCACCTCACGTTTATAACTTTGTTAATCGTTTCATTTCTAAAAAGGCTTTATTTTTTGTGGTCGATTAGACGTCAAGTAAAGGATCCAATAAGTAATAAACTGTTTTCAGCTACTGGTTGGGTAATAAGAAGGGCGTTGATAGCACTTAAAGTATCAAACGCTCAGAGAACTAAAACATCAAAAAGTGGTACTAAGAAGGTCACAGTGTAAAATTTCGTAAATATCGAGCACATTAAATTTTTGTCATTATCTCAGAAGGAATGTACTATGTAAGCTCACTCTCTACTTCTACATCTATATAGATACTCTACAAGCTACCTTACGGTGTGTGGCGGAGGGTAACCCTTAACACTACTTGTCATTTCCTTTCTTGTTCCATTCGCAAATAGAGTGAGGGAAAAATAAGTGTCTATATGCCTCCAAATAAGCCCTAATATCTAGTACGTTATCGTCGTGGTCCTTACACGCGTTGCATGTTGGTGGCAGCAAAATCGCTCGGCAATCCGCTTCAGATGCCGATTCTCTAAATTCTCTCAACAGCTTTTCTCTAAACGAACGTTGCCTTCCCTCCAGGGATTACCATTTGAGTTCTCGAAGCATCTCTGTAACACTTACGTGTCCTTCGAATCTACAGGTAACAAATCTAGCACCCCTCCTCTGCTCTGATGTCTTTCTTCAATCTGACCTGGTATGGATCCCAAACACTCGACTTATATGCAGTCTCCTTCATCGGCAAATCACTCGTTGCTATTATTCAAGAAGTCTTCGAGACAGATATATGTGAACTTCTCGTATACCCTCGTACCTTCATTGACAGCCTCCAATTGAGTAACGTGCCAAATGCTTTACGGAGATCTAGAAACATTGTTCGCAGTACTTTTTTTGAGTCATCAGTCTTCTGACTGATTTGGTGCCTCCTATACCCCCCCCCCCAACCCCCCCCCCCCTACCCCCTCTCACGAATTTCTCTCCTGCGCCAACCTCTTCATCAGAGTAGCACTTGCAACCTACGAACTCAATTACCTGCTGGATGTATTCCAATCTCTGTCTTTGTCTATAGTTTTTGCTCCCTACAAACCCGTTTAGTGCCCTCTCCTTGTTAGCGTTTTCCACATATTCCTTCCCTCTAAAATTATGTGCAGAACCTCCTCATTCCTTACCATATCGGTCCACCTAATTTTCATCATTCGTCTGTAGCACTACATCTCAAATGTGTCGATTATCTTCTAGTTTTCCGACAGTCTGTATTTCACATCCATACAATGCTGTGCTCCAAACATACATTCTCAGAAACTTTATCCTCAAATTATGACCTATGTTTGATACTAGTAGATTGCTCTTGGCCAGAATTGAACTTTTTGCCAGTGCTACTCTGTTTTTGGTGTCCTCCTTGCTCCGTCTGTCATTGGTTATTTTGCTGCCTAGGTAGCAGAATTCCTTAACTTCATTTGGTTCGTGACGATCAATCCTGATGTCTCGCTGTTATCATTTCTGCTACTTCTCATTACTTTTGTCTCTCTTTGATTTACTCTAAATCCATAATCTGTACTCAATAGGCCGTCCATTCCATTCAGCAGATCATGTAATTCTTCACTTTCACTGAGGATAACGATGTCTTCAGCGAATCGTATCATTTATACCCTTTGGCCTAGAATTTTATTTCCACTCCTGAATCTTTCGTTTATTTCCCTCATTGCTTCTTGATGTACAGATCGAACAGTAGGGGCGAAAGACTACATACCATTTTAATCCTAGTATTTCGTTCTTGGTCGACCACCATCATTATTTGCTCTTGGTTCTTGCACTTATTGTGTGTTCGCCCTCTCTCCCTATAACTTACCAATATTTTTCTCAGAATTTCGAACATTTTGTTCCGTTTTACACTGTTTTTCTAGGTCGACATATCCTATGAACGTTCCTTGATTTTTCTTTAGTCTTGTGTCCACTATCAACCGAAACGTCAGAACTGCCTCTTGGGGTCATTATTTTTCCTAAAACCAACCCATTCCTCGGTATATTATTCTTATCATTAACGTCGATGCATGAGCTGTTAAGCTGATTGTGCACTATTCTGGCACTTTCAGCTCTTGCAGTCTTCGGAATTCCGTGGATGATATTTTTCCTAAAGTCGCACGATATGTTACCAGACTTATACAATCTACACACCAACATGAATAGTTGTTTTGTTGTCCCTTCCACTAAAGATTTTAGAAATTCTGATGGAACGTTATCAAACTCTTCTATCTTATTTGATCTTAGGTCCTCCAAAGCTCCTTTAAATCCTGATTCTAATATCTGGACAAAGTTCAAAACCATCATTCAATATGTGTTAGATGAGTATGTGCCAAGAAAGATAGTAAGAGATGGAAAAGAGCCACCGTGGTACAACAACCGAGTTAGAAAACTGCTGCGGAAGCAAAGGGAACTTCACAGCAAACATAAACATAGCCAAAGCCTTGCAGATAAACAAAAATTACGCGAAACGAAATGTAGTGTGAGGAGGGCTATGTGAGAGGCGTTCAATGAATTCGAAAGTAAAGTTCTATGTACTGACTTGGCAGAAAATCCTAAGAAATTTTGGTCTTGTGTCAAAGAGGTAGGTGGATCAAAACAAAATGTCCAGTCACTCTCTGACCAAAATTTTACTGAAACAGAGGATGAGAGACTAAAGGCCGAAATACTAAATGCCTTTTTCCAAAGCAGTTTCACATAGGAAGACTGCACTGTAGTTCCTTCTCTAGATTGTCGCACAGATGGAAATGGGAATGGAAATGTCGTGTGGCTAGGGCCTCCCGTCGGGTAGACCGTTCGATGACAAAATGGTAGATATCGAAATAGACGACAGGGGGATAGAGAAACAATTAAAATCGCTCAAAAGAAGAAAGGCCGCTGGACCTGATGGGATACCAGTTCGATTTTACACAGAGTACGCGAAGGAACTTTCCTCCTTCTTGCAGCGGTGTACCGCAGGTCTCTGGAAGAGCGTATCGTTCCAAAGGATTGGAAAAGGGTACAGGTCATCCCCGTTTTCAAGAAGGGATGTCGAACAGATGTGCAGATCTATAGACCTATATCTCTAACGTCTATCAGTTGTAGAATTTTGGATCACGTATTATGTTTGAGTATAATGACTTTTCTGGAGACTAGAAATCTACTCTGTAGGAATCAGCATGGGTTTCGAAAAAGACGGACGTGTGAAACCCAGCTCGCGCTATTCGTCCAAGAGACTCAGAGGGCCATAGACACGGGTTCACAGGTAGATGCTGTGTTTCATGACTTCCGCAAGGCGTTCGATTCAGTTCCCCACAGTCGTTTATTGAACAAAGTAAGAGCATATGGGCTATCAGACCAATTGTGTGATTGGATTGAAGAGCTCCTAGATAACAGAACGCAACATGTCATTCTCAATGGAGAGAAGTCTTCCGAAATAAGAGTGTTTCAGGTGTGCCGCAGGGGAGTGTCGTAGGACCGTCGCTATTCACAATATACATAAATGACCTTGTGGATGACATCGGAAGTTCACTGAGTCTTTTTGCAGATGATGCTGAGGTGTATCGAGGGGTTGTAACAAAGGAAAATTGTACTGAAATGCAGGAGGATCTGCAGCGAATTGACGCTTGGTGCATGGAATGGCAGTTGATTCTCAATGTAGACAAGTGTAATGTGCTGCGAATACATAGAAAGATATATCCCTTATCATTTAGCTACAAAATAGCAGGTCAACAACTGGAAGCAGTTAATTCCATAAATTATCTGGGGTACGCAATAGGAGTGATTTAAAATGGAATGATCATATAAAGTTGATCATCGGTAAAGCAGATGCCAGACTGAGATTCATTGGAAGAATCCTAAGGACATACAATACGAAAACAAAGGAATCTGGTTACAGTACGCTTGTTCGTCCACTGCTTGAATACTTCTCAGCAGTGTGGGATCCGTACCAGATAGGGTTGACAGAGAAGATCCAACGGAGAGCAGCGCGCTTCGTTACAGGATCATTTAGTAATCGCGAAAGCGTTACGGAGATGATAGATAAACTCCAGTGGAAGACTCTGCAGGAGAGACGCTCAGTATCTCGGTATGGGCTTTTGTTAAAGTTTCGAGAACATACCTTCACCGAGGAGTCAAGCAGTATATTGCTCCCTCCTAGGTATATCTCGCGAAGAGACCATGAGGATAAAATCAGAGAGATTAGAGCCCACACAGAGGCATGTCGACAATCCTTTACACGAACAATACGAGAGTGGAATAGAAGGGAGAACCGATAGAGGTACTCAAGGTACCCTCCGCCACACACCGTCAGGTGGCTTGCGGAGTATGGATGTAGATGTAGATGTAAATGTAGAAATCGACTCCTGTTTTTATCTTCTGTCATCATACGAACTTTGCCCTCCTAGAGGCCTTCAACCTACTCTTTTCACCTATCCGCTCTCTCCTCAGCACATAACAATGGAATTCTGATTACACTCTTAATGTTGCCACCCTTGCTTGTAACTTCACCGAAGGTTGTTTTCACTTTCCTACACTCTGAGTCTTTGTTTCCGACTATCGTTTCTTTTTCGATTTCTTCACGTTTTTCATGCAGCCGTTTCGTCTAGTGGACGAGCGGTTCTAGACGCTTCAGTCCGGAACCGCGTGACTGCTACGGTCGCAGGTTCGAAACCTGCCTCAGGCACGGATGTGTGTGATGTCCTTAGCTTAGTTAGGTTTCAGTAGTTCTAGGGGACTGATGACCTCAGATGTTATGTTCCACAGTGCTCAGAGCCATTTGAACCATTTTTCGTCTTAGATCCTCTGCACCTCCTGTTTCTTTCATTCCTCACCGACTTCTATTTCTGTATTCCTAAATTTCCCTGGACTGTTTTTTTCTTCCTTCTTCCATCGATCAGTGAAGTATTTCTTCTGTTTCCCACGGTTTCCTTTCAGTTATCTTCTCTGTACGTATGCTTTTCTTTGCAAAGTCTGTGACTGCCCTTTTCGCAGATGTCCAGTGCTTTTCAACTGTACTGCCTACTGGACTACTCTTTGTACCTGCACCTGCAGTCTTCGAGAATTTCTGGAGATATCACCATTCCTTAGTACTTCCGTATCCACTTCTCTGCATATTGATTCTTCCTGACCAATCTCTTAAACTTAACCCTACTCTTCATCACTACTACATTGTGATCTGAGTCAATATCTGCTCCTGGGTACTCTTTACAATCCAGAATCTCATTTCAGAATCTCTGTCGGGCCATGATGAAATCCAAACGAAATCTTCCCGTATCACCCGACCATTTCCAAGAATATCTCCTCCTCTCGTGATTCTTGAACAGAGTATTCGCTGTTTCTAACTGAAATGTATTATAGAATTCAATTAATCTTTCCCCTCTCTCATTCCTTATCCCAAGCCTATATTCTCTTGTAACCTTTTCTTCCACTCCTTCCCCAACAAGTGCATTCCAGTCCCCCATTACTATTAAATTTTCCTCCCTTTGTGTATTGTGTTACCCTTCCAAGATCCTCATGTACGTCCTCTATCTCTTAATCTCCCACTTGTGACGTCGGCACGTTTACCTGACTTATCGTCGTCGGTGTTAGTTTGATGTCGATTCTCATAAGAATAACCCTATCACTGACCTGTTCACAGTATATTCACAACGAATCCTACTCCCGTTATACCATTTTATGCTGCTATTGATATTACCCTGTACTCATCTGACCAGAAATTCTCGTTCCATTTCCATATCACTTCACTGACGTCTACTGCCTCTAGGTTGAGCCTTTGCATTTCCCTTTTCAGATTTTCTAGCTTCCGTATCACATTCAAGCTTCTGACATTCCGCGCCCCGACTAGTAGAACGTTATCCCTTTGGTGGTTATTCGATCTTTTTTCATCGTCACCTCCCCACTGGCATTCCTCTCCCGGAAATCCGAAGGGATGTGAGATGTTCCGGAATCTTTTGCGAATGGGGAGATAATCATGACTATCTTTCAATTACAGCCACATGTATTGTGCACAGACTTTACGTGTGTTTAATGCAGTAGTTTCCATTGTGTTTCCATCGTCATGCCATTGACCATTGCTGATTCTTCTGCCTTCAGGCGCGCTTCCCTACCCCAAGGGCAAGAGAGTGCCCTGAACCTCTGTCCGCTCCTCCGCCTTCTTAGACAAGGTCGTTGGCCGAATGAGGGTGACTTCGTATGCCGCAAGTCTTTGGCCGCCATTGCTGATTATTAGTCAAAACTTAAACAGTGGCGTATTTCGAACCCGGCACCGAGGACTTTTTGATTAAGAATCAATGACACCACCCATAGACCACGAGTATATTCCGTAGTATATCATATGAGAAAGGGGAAGTTAAGTTTGGCACGAGCGATGCTTTCTAAAACCACGCTGATTCGTAGATATAAGCTTTTCAGTCCTATGAATGTATATTAAATTAGAACTGAGAATATGTTCAAGGATTCTGCACCCAAGTTATGTATTCTTTCTCTTAGTTGAGATAATAATCGTGACAATTTCCGTGTATCCTCTCATATTAGTACTAGGATTATTGGAGTTCTGGCCAGATAACAACCCTGACGACAAGATGTGGCTCTACGGTCGCAAAGGTGGGTCGTCCAGTGTTGTGCTGACTTAATAATAGCCCAAGATGTTTATGACAGGTTCTGACAGGCAAGCACCGATTACACATACTAAGTCCAGTATACATTATTCTAATAAATAATCACTAAAGCAATTTAAATAAAACAAAACGAGTGGAATAAATATGCTAAATAATATAGTCAACCCAGTGGTGAAGTTAGGTTGAATACGGGATACTGTATTTTTATTAAAAGTGCAAAATAAAATTATGGTCTTAGAAAAATTATCAAATGCGTATAGATTTCCACGTCAAATAAAAGAATTAAAAACGTAGCTAATTGTAGTTAAGATTACGTGAAAAGAGAGAAAATATACAATTTGGTCATAATTAACCGAGCATCAGTTAGAGGACGTTGATATTGGGCGAATCTATCCTTCGCCCTTATTACGCCATGAACTATGACCGGACACTTTCTGTATGGATGAATGTCCGTGGATGAATGACAGCTCATTCTTCCTCAAGTATCGAAACCAGAGGAGGTTGTGATGTTGGACGCTGGGGTCAGGAGAGGAAGCGACGGTCCAACTGTTCCCAAAGTATTCCATTGGGTTCAGGTTGCCCAACCAGTCCATTTCAGGAATGTTATTTTCCACAAATCAGCTCATCACAGATGCTGCTTTATGACAGGGTGCGTTGTCATGCTCATACAATCAATCATTTGGTACGAACTCTTTCTCTGTCGTACACTGTACAGAATGCTGAAAATATTTTCCTTTCGGATGTAGTACTTTCTTAAGCTGAATAATGGGATAACATCCTAACTACTAAAAGCGTGCCAGTATTGTAACACTGCTTCGTCCATACTTCACTGTTGGAGCTACACAACATAGCAAGTGACATTCTACAGGCATTCGTCGAACCCAAACTCTTCCATCGGTTTGCCACAGGGTATACCGTGATTCATCACTCCAAATATTTCGTTTCTATTCACGCACTGTCCGGTGACGTTACTCTTTACCCCACAACAAGGATTGATCTGCAGTGAGTAGTGAAATATGTATCTTATGAGGAGCTGTCCTCCATTGTATCCCATTACTTTTAACTCACAATGCACGGTAGTTATTATTGTGACAACTGGACCCCTGGTAACACTTTGGAGCTGGCATGTTATTCTTGCCGCTGATTTCATGCAATGTTTTACAAGCAATGCTCGTTGGTCTCAATCCGTCAGTACATGCGATCTGCCTAGTCTTGATTCAGCCTTGACTGTTCCTTCGGGTTTTCCACTTCGGTATCGCATAATCAACAGTCGATTTGTGTTTCATTAGTGTGGTTGAAATGACCTTGGATAGTACAAGCTTGAGGTGACGGAGTTCTTCTGACAGAGTTATTCAACTGTTACTCTTTCTCTATTGAAAACACAGTACTCAGCGCTACTCCTCATATTGGCTAGTCTATTTCTCGTGACAACTTGTGGTCACTTTCGCATTACCTAGAGGTATACGGATGCTTTTGATAGACTGTGCATTTCACAGATTCCACATTTAAACATCCAACTCGATAATGAAACCAGATTTGAAGTCCCAGCTATATGTGACAGTTAAACATAAGTCAGTGATGCTGCTTCCGCGCCAGCTAAAGTTCATTATGAAATATACTAACTCCCCCGCCATGTTAATGTTCTCCAGCTGCGAAAACATGCGTAACTCGAAAACACTGTGATGTTTAAAATGCCCCAAGTGCTTCTAAAATCCAGTTATCAGTTAAATTCGAAGTACTGAAATGGCGCGGCTGCGCTGTCACCCAGAAAACTAAGATGAATTCCTTACTCAACGCTGCTCAAATTCACCACCACCTCGCCACAGGAGCTACTGCCAGTACTGACTGCCAAATAGCGACTGACTAAGAAGTGTCACAAGATGTAGTAGTGTCACCGGTTTAGCATGTTCGAAACTAGAGCACACTAGTCACGTCACCATTCGCTTCAAGAGTATCGTCATAATGACCATAAGTAAAGGAACATTGATCTTCTTGCAAAAAACATCTGAAATGAGCACCACCCAATTATGGCCGCTTTCCGACTTCACAAAATAATGTAGGATACGTGTTACTGCAAAAGTTAGTAGAAAGTCACTATGGACGCGTCATGCATAAATTCCGAAATAATGAAATACTAGCTGATTTGCTTTCGTAAGTTTGTCGTATCGAAACAATGTGGTCTTTTATGTGGTGCCCTTGGTTTAATTAAGACTCACTAAATTCGAATTACAGCTGCTTTAACTAGTAGCCTGTTTCAAAGGCAAAGATGTAGCATAGCTCGTGCTGTCGTCATGACATGGAATTGTGTGGTAAATTGAGCGCTGGTCAAATTATCGAGTTGTGTTTGTCAAAATCGTTGGTCCTCTGGATCAAGTCAAATTTCGAAAAAACTATGTTAGATATCTTCACTTAAAACTTACGGGCTGATGGGCCATGGTCGATGTATAAACCTCTCCCCTGACGTTTCTTCTCCGACTGCGAGAGACGTCCTCCGAGGTAAAGCGGCAAGTTGCAGAAAAAGCACCATACCATGGCCTGCACGTTCACCGGATCTGACGTCCCCGAATTTCTTTCCGTGGGGAAAGTTGAACGATATTTTCTATCGTGATCTTCCGACAACGCCTGACAACATGCGTCAGCGCATTGTCAATGTATGTGCGAAATTACAGAAGGTCAACTACTCGCTGTTGAGAGAATTGTCGTTACGTGTATTGCCAAATTCAATGAGGTTGACGGACATCATTTTGAGCATTTATTGCATTAACGTGGTATTTACAGGTAATAACGTTGTAACAGCATGCGTTCTCAGAAATGATAAGTTCACAAAGGTACATGTATCACATTGGAACAACCGAAATAAAATGTTCAAACGTACCTACATTCTGTATTTTAATTTAAAAAAAACCTACCTGTTACCTACGGTTTGTCCAAAATTGTGAGCCATATGTTTGTGACTATTACAGCGCCATCTGTCACAAAGCGAAAAAAGTGGTCCGACTAAAACATACATATTTCTTTATGTACTACACGAATATGTAATAAAAATGGGGGTTCCTATTAAAAAAAAAACACAGTTGATATCCGTTTGACCTATGGCAGCGCCATCTAGTGGGCCTACCATAGCACCATGTGATTTCCCCCTTCAAGCTAGACTTGTTTCGTCTTTGTAGTTTTTTCGTTTGACGCTTATTTCGTGATATATTTGGCCCGGTCACGATCAATTGACCACCCTGTATTGTTGCTTCACACCTAAGATTCATAAAATACAATATAAATATTGATTAAATTTCGTTATTTATTAGAAAATTCTTGAAGAATCGACAGTAGTCACAATCTACAGCACATCACTATTCACTAATTAGAAAATGGAAATCATCTTTAGTTATGGTTACCTATTCTCCCACGTATTTTCGGGATGTGAGTAAGTTGATGGTGTTGATTACTGGTTGGGCCCTGTAACAAGGAATGTTTCTGAAACAAGGAAGTTCTCATACATTTTCATACTCAAAAGTAATTTCTTGTTATTTGAATTGAATCGCACCACCAACAGTTACGAGAAGGACGTAGATAGGAAAATTAACAATTGCGTGACTACAGAATTACGGACTCATGGTCCTAAAACTGTATGTGTTTTTATCTTTCAGTCTCCAGAACCACCTGAAAAATGGAGTGGTATACGAAACGCCACAGTTGAACCTAATGTAGCACCTCAAATGGACGTATTTTTCGGTAATCAGTATAAAGGAGACGAGGACTGCCTGTACCTAAACGTGTACACACCTAAGGTAAGTTTCCATAATTTTTGTTATTCATTGAAGTTTCTCATGCTCTTCTCTGCAATCATAACTCACAGGATAAATCAGTTTATGTATCATACGACATATCACTCAGTATCGGCTATCATTTCATTTTGACGGATTTAACGAAGTTTGATATACTGAGGTATACTAGACCATCAGTAATTCCTTTCTTTATTTGCATAGGGGAAGGCAGCAACTTTCCACCAGGAAAGTAGTTCTGAAATGCTTACGCAACAAAATCCACTGTTCAATAATACAGTGTTGTCGTCGTGATACAGCGTACTATTTTGTAATGGAGCAGCACAGTTGTTGTAGGCCATATTTCAAATCTCTAGTACTACTGTATTTGAACACGTTGGAAGCTGTTGATTTACTTGCAGTACTTTGCGCAGTGAGTTCAAGGTTGTTCAAATGGAATCATATTAGCACAGAGCGCTAGGCACGGTGTCGAAGAAGTATCTACATGTCTTACCTCATATGAACTTTTGAGCACTGACCTTATTTTCGCATGTGTCCAAAAATTAAAGCAACGAACTGCTGTTTCCCCATCCAGTGTCTAATTCATGGTATAATCGTATAAACTGTCGACAGATGTCATTACGATCGGACGAAGGCAGCAATAACGTCAGGGCACCCATCAAGCGCCGTAGTGTTTGCAGCGTACTCCCATAACCACAATCTCTGTGCACAGAGTCATAGACGGTGCTGCACGTCTCAGAATAGACACCTACTGACTCTCTACTGTGGAGAACACTTACAATATCGAACTGTGACAGATCTATTAAAGAACTGCTTGTTCACCCTCTTCTGGAGTACAGTTGTGAAGTGTGGGATCCGCATCGGATAGGATTGACCGAGGGACAAAGAAAAATTTCAGAGAGGGCCTATCGTTTTGTATAGTAGCGAAATAATGGAGACTGTGCCAAGGAGATGATACATGGATTTGGTGGGGGGGGGGGGAGGGAGCAGAGGGGACAGTCATTAAAACAAAGGTGGTTTTTGCTGCGGCAAGACCTTCTCCTGAAACTTCAGTTACCAGATTTCTCCTCGCAATGTGAAAATATTTTATTGTGACCCACTTACACAGGGAGAAACGATCATCATCATAAAGTAAGAGAAACCAGAACTCGCACGGAAATGTATGAGTGTTTGTTTTTCCAGTGCGCTTTTCTAAAGTGGAACGCTAGAGAAACAGCTTAAAGGTGGTTCGATGAACCCTCTACGAGAAATTTAATCGTAACTTGCGAAGTAATCATATGGATGTAGATGCAGAAAGAATTTAAACATGGTTGTGTGACTGATTAAAAAACTTGTTTTCTTTAATTGTCATGACTCTTTCCGTCTAAAGCCTATCATCTGATGTCATCTTTCAAATTTTACAGAGACCTAAATTTCTTATAAAACTTAGTTGTAAATGAACAGTACTCAAGAACAAAGTCTTATCTGGTACAGAAAGACGTATCATTTTAGATACAAATATAGGAGGCTTTGATGTAACACATATTATTAATATGTACAATAATAGGTAGCATCAGTTGTTGGGTCGTTGCTCATCCGACCAAGTGGAAATTAGTACACCATTAGACTAAGTTAAAACTTCACAAGTTTGAACTGGGTTGGACGAGCAACGACCTAAGAATTTTTATTTTGTGATAAAAATGAAAATGTGTTTCTATGCTAAGTTACAGACCAAATTTACGCCGTAACAGATTTCATTTAGTCCTATCTTGATAATTATTTTATATATGTCCGAACAAAAACGCAAGTAAAGATTTTCGTACTCTGATTTTATGGTAACGTGTCACTTGAATATTTATAAGTATGTTTGGATTTTTGCCGGTGGGTGGCCAAGTAATTTTATAAGTGTTTTATACTCTGATAAGCACTTTCAGCAACTGTGGCCTAAAAATTTAAAGGTAATACTTTCATAGGCCACGACTCTGTGTGACGCCGTTTAAACCTGCATCGAAACGCTTGCCCCGCCTAGCGTAATCTAGCCTCCTCCCAGCACACACGGTAACGCTAGCCATTTCTCGTATGGTAGTTCAGCAGTTAAGATGGAAACTTTGCAACTAATGTTGGTATCATTTATTGATCATTATAATAATATGTGTTACAGCAAAGTCTCATACATTTGTATCTAAAATGGTACGTATCTCTGCGCCAAGGAACATTTTGTTCTTGAATATTGTTCATTTAGTCTGACTTTTGTAATAAATTAGCGTTTCAGTGAAATTTACAGCGTAACCTCTTATACCTTTGCTTGTAATAGGTCATTAGATGATGGGTGAAACCTGAAAAGTGTCGTAACAATAAATGTAGTTGACTATTTCTAAGCAACCCCATTGCGTTTTTGAATTATTTCCAATAATTACTTTGATATCCTCTCGTTTTTAGAACGGAGAATTGTAAATACACAATGACACAATCGTGTTCTGCTTCTTAGATGTGTCACATTTGCTTCATTTGAAAAATTTCGTATTTTCTGTCTTTAAGCTTCCGACAGGAGCTAGTGCCAAACTGATTCCAGTCATGGTGTGGATTCATGGAGGTGCATTTATGATGGGCTCTGGAAACACGGATCTTTACGGACCTGAACACTTACTGGAACACGATATTGTGCTGGTGACTCTCAATTACCGTGTGGGTGTACTAGGTGAGGCCACTGCGGTCAGCTACGTATACGCTATGGCGTTTAGTACGACTGTTGTTCTAGTCATCGACTCTGGTTTCATAACATGATTTTATCACCTGTTTGTCTGCAGGTTTCTTATCAACTGGAGATGAGGTGATCCCCGGGAACGTTGGTCTCAAAGATCAAGTGATGGCCCTCAAATGGGTCAAGAGTAACATCGCCAACTTCGGAGGAGACCCACAGAACGTCACAATATTTGGCGAGAGCGCTGGCGCGATGTCTTGCCATTTGCTACAAATCTCTCCTGCAGCTAAAGGTTCGTCGCTATAGTTTTCTGATTTCCTAACAGTCATTTCTTGACTTTTTGGGATCTTGTAAATTTGATTAATACGTGCTTCGTCGTGATGTGAAGTGGCGAGAAATCTCAGGTGCTTAGCTACGAGGTAGTGCCGTGGTAAGACACTGGACTGCTTCTCCGCTGGACGGTGGTTCGAATCCGATGGTTCCTTTGACATGGTGCTCCGATTTCCTTCCCCTTCGTTTGTCATTTCGTCTCCGAAGACTACATTGTTCGCGGACTGTTACGCACTAAATATCCTTTATGTGGCGCATAGGCGTCAAGTTCAGCAGTCTCCCAACGGTGTATTGCCTATGAGATAAACTGTAAGACATTTTACACGACTGATTAGTTAAAATAATCATTTATCGACAGATATAGCTCAATTCTCGCCCACCCCACACCTGTAAAATGGTCTTACAAAGATCTCATCTGACTTTGAGCGAAGAGATAAGTGGAGTAGGCTTAACGCTCCTACAATTAATGATGTAACCGCAGCAGCACTTTAATTCCCTTAAGAGAAAGTGGGTCTGACCACTGGATATGAAAACGTGCATCCGTGAAGGTCAAGGTACTACATCGAAGTGGTACCTAACTTCCAGAGACATCTCCACTAAGACAAAACACGATAACAGAGCAGCACGTCACAGTAAATGAGAACACGTCAAGTTTCCACAGAAAGAAAGTTTATTCGCTTTCACCAGTTGCGTCTCTTCAGACAAAACCAGCTCCAGTTAATAGCTCCAGGATTTAATACAGGTACTGCGGACCCATCACATTCGCACTCTCCTAGCTGCAACACCGAACGGTGTGGCACAGAGTTAGCATATTGGACGCATATTCTGGAGGACAACGGTTTAGATCACCATCATATTTAGGGTTTCCATCACTTCCCTAAGTCGTTTGAGGCTAATGTCGGGACGATTTCTTTGAAAGTGCACAGCGGAATTCCTTACTTGTGTTTCTTCTCTGATGTTGTTGTCGATGGGTCGTCACATACTAATATTTGTTCATTCGTTTCTAAGCCACAACACTCGGCTGCAAAAATTAAACATTAAAATCAGCTCAAAGCTACATGGAAACATTCCGTAACGAAATAAAATGATCTTTCACACTTACAGTATATCACTAACTTATGACGTCAGTAGCTCCAGTTATGACCTACATCAAAGACGGCCCACAGCGACCTCCCCACATCAAGGAGTATAGTCCGATCAACGCTCAGATCTCAAGAGCTCCAAGTACCTCGTAAACTGTTTTTCACCCAACAAACAATGAGCTGTTGACTCTTAATTCAAACGCTGTCGTATTGAGTTGTTACCCATTTCTCCAACAAACAGTGCTTGTCTTGTTTATACTGTCTCCCAGCAGGAGTGATTATTTCCCACTTAATGATACTGGGAGAATATCTGTCATCGGCGGAAGGTTTGTAATCATTAATTGAGCTTACCTCAACACCTATAACCTTCCCAGTAGTCCGTCATGGTGAAGTAATCACATTGGTGATGACAGCAATAATATAGTCATCGAAAAATAAGGAAACTCCTTGCAGATGAACCTCTGAAGGATGTTTACTAATTGGCAATGAACAGTAATGTTACATTTAACATAAATAAAAGATTGTCATGGATATTAGTTTGCAGAGAGAAAGTGATACGTCTATAAACTGAATAACAAATTTCCTAGGAATGAATATTGGTTGTCAGTTGAAGTTATGTGAACGTACAAAGATTCTTGCAAAAAGAATTTCACCAGTATGGTAAGTCGTGACTGTCTCGTCATCAGTGTGTGAAAGCCAGTGTCTTTTAAGTGCGTAATACTCGTACGGCCACTTAGTGCTTACCTGCGTAACTTCACCATGGAGAAAAAACGCAAAAAATTGTAGACACTTTTCAAAATACAAAAAAGAGTATAAAATAAGACAAAATCCAATTGCGTTCATCATAAAGATGTGATAAAAGATTTAAGTTTACCAATCCGTAACGCACATCAAAAATAGCTCATGGACCAAAATCTAAACAGAAATTACCAAAAAAGAATAAAACCCAAAAGAGCTGTCTAGCAAAGAATTAAGTTGTACAATAAATTACTATGTGAAATTACACAGATAACCACAACAATTATATTGGAATATGGGAGTTTGGAATTGCCTATTGAGCAATTTATTATGTGAAGAAAGCGTTATTTAGGCAAAATAGAATAGCCGTTAATGGACATCATGCCATACATCGGCAGTACAGTATCAGTTTTTTCTCCGGAAATCTTACGCCGAAGCTCTGCAGTGGGTAATATTAACACCTAAACCTCTTTCTGATTTCACAATCTTACTCCTTCAAGAAAAATGGTGATTAAGTTTTTCAGGCAGACAAGTAGGAAGTTGCGGTACACGAAATGAAAGCTAAACATGACCGTTAAGATCCTGTCGCCAGCGGACAGTTCGCGTGTAGCGTGCCCATTGAATGGTTTTGAGAAACTGGTGGACAGTGTCGCATTGGATTTTTACTTTCTGAACTATTTTCTAGACCTGGGAGTATGTTAACGCCTGCATACAAGATTTATGGTTTTTGGGTTGAAGTGATGGCACTTTGGGGAAAGTAGAAGAACTGAGTCGTTATTTTATAAAGCATCAAGTGCTATATATTCCAATATAACTCGTCTCCGTCCGAACAGTCCTTGGAAAGCCTAACGGTACCGACCGACCGACATGTCATCCTTAGTTGATAAACGTAGGCGTCGCTGGATCCGGATATGAATCGGCATGTGGTCAGCAAACCGCTCTCCCGACCGGAGCCACTGATTTTCAGCCAAGTAGCGCCTCAATTGGCCTCACAAGGCCTCAGTGCACCCTGCTTGCCAACAACGCTCGGGAAAACCGGACGGTCACCCATTCAAGTGTTTGCCAAGCCCGACAGTGCTTCACTTCGATTTATTGACAGGAACCGGTGTTATCACTGCGGCAATGCCATTAGCATATATTATAATCGTCGTTAATCCCAACGCTTTGTAGAAATTGAGCTAGACACTGTAACTTCAGTTTGTTTCTCAGTATAATATATTAAGCACATTGTAACGAACAAAACCAAAACAGGCAATATTGTCAGTCGACATAATATACGTTGTTGTTGTTCTTCTTGTTTTAGGGTGCAAGACACCTGCGTTCGTAAGCACTCGTGTCATTACTTAAAACGGTCACTTAACGGATGGAGTTGAAGTCGATAATACTCAGAGCCTAATCGACTGGAATGGAGGGACAGCTGAAAACAATCACTTCCCCCTTGAGGAGGAAATTGATACGGTTAATAATTAAATTTCGTTCGCCATACTACTACAACGAATAAAAAGTGAACCACGACCTACAGTTCGTGCTGTATCTGCTAAAATATCTGATTGTTCAGCTGACAAACATACGTTGGAACGTAAATGACTGTAAAATAGTCATAGGGGCAGAAAATGTCATACTGTTGATAGCTGGTTGCAGCAAATACAGAGTGGTGCGAGGCCTCCACTCAAAAATGACGGTGACTGAAACGACAGCGCCCAGTACGCAGCAGAGCTGAAATATCTCCTCCCTACGACAGGAACGAGAGGAAGACGTCAAGTCGTCCAAGCTGTTGGGAAGTGGTTATCTTTGCGCAGTTTGTTCCCATATAGATAAAATCAATGTCGGAGCCGGAGGGACACAGTGTTCCTATTTGATGGAACAGAATAGCTAAAAGGCCTAGGTAATCCATTCCGTTGTCGCCATCATCAACGAGCGAGTGGAGGCATTCGTGAATTCGTTGTACTCTACCATCTAGTGAGCAAGATGTATGAGACAGCCGAAAAACCCTCAGAATTCAAGAAAAACATAACAATTCCTATCCCAAACAAAGCAGGTGCAATAGACTAACATGAATTTATTTACAGAAAATAGGAAAAACTGGTAGAAACAGACCTCGGGGAAGATCAGTTTGAATTCCGTAGAAAGGTTGGAACACGTGAGGCATACTCACCCTGCGACTTATCTTAGAAAATAGATTAAGGAAATGCAAACCTAAGTTTCTAGCGTTTGTAGACTAAGAGAAAGATTTTGACAATGTTGACAGGAATTCTTTCAAATTCTGAAGGTGGCAGGCGCAAGATACAGGGAGCGAAAGGGTATTTACAATTTGTACAGAGACAAGATGGCAGTTACAAGACTCGAGGGGCATGTAAGGGAAGCAGTGGTTGGGAAGGGAGTGAGACAGGTTTGTAGCCTATCCCCGATGTTATTCAATCTGAATATTGAGCAAACAGTAAAGGAAACAAAAGAAAAATTCGGAGTTGGAATTAAAATCCATGGAGAATATTTGAGATTCGCCGATGACATTGTAATTCTGTCACAGACAGCAAAGGACCTGGAAGAGCAACTGAACGATATGGACAGTGTCTTGAAAGCTGGATATAAGATGAACATCAACAAAAGCAAAACGAGGATAGTGGAATGTTGTCGAATTAAATCGGGTGAAGCTGCGGGAATTAGATTAGGAAATGAGAAACTTAAAGTAGTATATGAGTTTTGCTATTTCGGAAGCAGAATAATTTATGATGATCGAAGTAGAGAGGATATAACTTGTAGACTGGCAATGGCAAGGAAAGCGTTTCTGAGGAAGAGAAATTTGTAATATCGAGTATAGTTTTAATGGGCAGGGGAGAGCTGCATCTTACCAGTCTCTGGACTGAAGACCAAAACAACACAAAGAGTTGTATGAGTATAGTGTACAGAGACTCTGGAGAGCACTGAAGGAATCGGAACAGTTGACGAGCCTGTGTCTCGGATATACTGGATGGCCTAATAATATGCGGAAAGCTCTGCAGCAAAATTCGAGCACTGATCTAGAAACCGGTGTCAAAAATTTTCGTTGCCAATGAGAAAGGCGCATCCGGCAGCACAGTCGGTCTTAGAGTCATCATTTAAGGTGAAGGTGTGGCATCCAAGTTGCGTGCAAAGTTCTAGAACAGGGTCGCACAAGGTGCATGCACCGGTGCATCGCACAGTGCAGAGTGCAGAAGACGGCTGCGCTATGTTGACGACGGTGCAGACCCCCCACTCCTCGGCTTTATGCGACAGCGCTGCCTCTCACTTCCTCAGCTTGGGTCGCTCGCGCTGCCTGTCTCGACCTGTTTCAATGCTTTTACCCTGTTGTCTTCGTCATTCCCAAATACTAACGTACACTAGCTGGAGAGCTTAGTTTGGTATACCGGTACAAAAGGGATTTATATAATAACTGTAATGGTAACTATTTTAAATTTGGTTTCAACACAAATGTATCTTCCTATGTGCTCTTTATTTTATTTGCAATTATGCTGCTAAGCTCTGGAGCAAGAGATTGGCTGACAACGATTTCTGAGAGAATTTTTTAAATTACAATTAGAAATACTCGTACGCAATCTAGTTTTTGTACAAGACAAAACAGAAAAAAACCTTTCACATACACAAGTGGAACCTAACATAGAAATAATCTTCGCTGCTTCTCTGTGTAACTTGGGAAATTCTTCCTTCGGCAAATTCTGGTAGAATTGGAGCAAACCTTTTGTACTATAAAACACATCCTTTCGGTGAACATCGCTTTGCAAATCAATTAGTTCGAAATGTAAATATGAAGGCGCACTTTCAATATCCATCGAAAAAGGTTTCACAAAAACATCGAGAATTGGCTGCAGGTAGGTAATTTCCTGAAACAATAACAAAGCCAATGTTAATAAATGAAAGTAATGTAAGCCGTTGTTTCGAAGTACTAAAATACGATAGATTTTAATAAACATGTAATGTGTACTATTGGTTTTAATGTAATGCTACACTTGCATATGTAACGCCATCTCCTTTATTTGGCTGTATGTCACATACCGTCACATTACCTGGAATCGGTCGTTAAACGTATTTTCAAGCGATTGTAGCACCTCGACGTATTTTTCAAAGCGCGCTCCTTCCTGCACAGATGCTGTCAAACAAAAACATAGTACCGTTTTGATTAGAGCGGTTATAAAAATCAGGCTGTTTTAATAAAGGTACAATTTATATCTCGCTTACCTAGTTCAGGAAAGTGTTGCGTATTTTTCTTTGATAGGTTGTTTTTGAGGAGATTCAGTTTATACTGGAAAGCCTTTATTTTGCTGATCATATCGTTGATGAGATTGTTTTCTTTTTGGAGTTTCAGACTTAAATCGTTTAGGAGAGCCATAATGTCTGCTAAAAATCCTAAATCAGCTACCAATTCAGGGTCATGAAAAAGTGGCTCCGGACGTCCTTTGCTCTCCAAAAACTGAGCCACAGTGTGGCGTAGGCGAAAAATTCGGGAAATCACTTTCCCTTTGCTCAGCCAGCGCACCTCAGCGTTGTAGGGAATGTCTTGATACTCTTCTTCAAAGGAAATCAAAAATTCTTTGAATTGACGATGAGTGAGTCCATGAGAGCGAATGTAGTTTACGATACGCACCACTACCTTCATCACATCTTGAAGACCGATAACTTTCGCACAAAGAGCCTCTTGGTGTGCAGAACAATGACCGGAAGGTAAATTCGGCATGTTAAGTTTTTTCCGCAGTAGGCAAATAAACCCTTTTGCTTTACCGCACATTGCTGGTGCCCCGTCTGTGGTTACGGAAAACAACTTTTCCCAAGGGAGTCCTATTCCTTCAGCTGCCATTTCAACAGCTGCTAAAATATCCGCCCCTGTAACAGTGTCCTTCAACGAAATCCTATTCAGGAGCTCTTCCGTTACATGTAGGTCGTCGTCCACGCCACACAAAAATATTGCTAACTGAGCCGTGTGGTTAATATCGGTGGACTCATCAAGTGCGATGGAGTACGCTAGGAAGTTTTCAATTTTCGCTGCCAGTTGTTCATGCAAATTCTCAGCAATGTCGTTGATACCCCGATGTATTGTCATTCTGGAAAGTGGTATTCTGCTGTACGTGGGAGCTAATGTGGGATTCATTGTCTCTACTACGTCCAACATAATGCTTTTTATTAATGGCCCGTCAATAATGGCCTCCCAGCTCTTGCTAAACGTAGAGCAACTTTGTAACTAGCTCTGAGAGTCCTTTCGCAAACACCCCTCATCTTATTCACCATAAAGTAGAGAAAAAAAGATACGCTAGAAATAATTTATGCGAAAACGAAAACTAAGGAATCTAAACAAATGTTATTACGTTACGCATGACCTTTAACCAAATTATACATGCTAAAGTACTTGCAACAAACCTCGTTTGTAGATACAGAATTCTCTTCTGCAAGAGTTTGCAACTTCCGTAATTCTTCCTCTCTGGCATCCCCTGTTACATCACTATACTTTTCTGAATGCAATTTGCTGTAGTGCCTTTCAATAGACGATTTTCTGACACACGTAATTAGTATACCACAGATTAGACATTTGGCTTTATCGTCACAACGCACAAAAAAGTAGGAGAGTTCCCATTCCGGTTTAAACTGACTTTCGGCTATTCTCCCTTTTTTTGGAGCAGATGGTTCCATTATTCCGGTAATTGTCTTGGGCTTACGTATTCCAATGTTGACTAAGCCGTCTGGCAGCGCATTCGGCAGCGCACAGCGTCGGCCTCACCTAACAAGCTGAGTTGAGGCGAAGTATGCCGAATTGAACCGATGCACTGTGCAGGCACTCGCTGCACCTCGCTTTGCACGCCTGCGATTTTCCGTGTTTGTGCGGCCCTGTTCTAGAAACTTACAGCGATAGGTTGGTTCTAGAGTAGAGTACTTGGGAAGCGAACTATGTCCAAGATGAACGCAGATCTATACCCAAAGCCAAGACTGCGAAAGGCTCTCACCCATCGCCAATGTGGAAGCTGATGTAAGGTTAAGTTTCCGAAGCTGTATACGAAAGCAAACTCCGGGAGGCCAGAAAGATGTTCCGCTTACACCGTACTGGTGGTCAACTGAGTCCCAAAAATGGATGCGTAAAATGAATGGTTGGACATAGAGGACAGACGGTAAGCGTCGGAGAACACCACGATGGCACGCTTAGGAGAACACCACGTGGTATGACAGCGATAGTTTGGCAGCATCTGCTTAGAGACCCATAACTGAGCTAGTGTAGAAAGTACCAGTGGCCAAACGTATGCTCCGATGGTGGACTGTGTTGAGAAGGGGTAAAATAGATCGTCGTGCAGATGGGAAAACGAGACACCCATTGTACATTTTTGATTGGAAAAGGAATTGGTATGAGTGATGGAGGATTTTTCGATCTGCTCCGCCTGAAGAACCGTTTAAAACAGGATATTTACAGATCGGTTACAGCGTGCTGCCAGATACGATATGTGAGACTACCAACGGAGTTCCCTGTTGAGCGAGTCCGCAGCTCGTGGTCGTGCGGTAGCGTTCTCGCTTCCCACGCCCGGGTTCCCGGGTTCGATTCCCGGCGGGGTCAGGGATTTTCTCTGCTTCGTGATGACTGGGTGTTGTGTGATGTCCTTAGGTTAGTTAGGTTTAAGTAGTTCTAAGTTCTAGGGGACTGATGACCATAGATGTTAAGTCCCATAGAGCTCAGAACCATTTGAAACAACCCTGTTGAGCGAGAGCGCCAAGAATTTCCTGGTTTTGACAAACGACAAAGCAACAGGATCGAGACGTAAGGACGGTGGAAGAAACTCCTTACACCACTTGAAGTTCAGACAGACAGCCTTTTCAGTGGAAATATGGAAGCCGTTTTCGATTATGCACGAGTAAAGACGGTCGAGACGTCGCTCAAGTAAACAGGTCTGTTAACAGCTGCAGTAGATCGTAAAGTCATCGGCCAAAAGGGAGCGTGATGTGCCAGACGGGAGTCGGTCCTTGATCGGGTTAACTGCTCCGGAAAATGAGGCTACGCTCATCACTTAGCCCCGAGGCAGCCTCTTCTCCTGAATAAAAGTGTTCGACAATGCCAAACTCTCACGAACTTTGAAAAACTGTTCTTTTATAAATTCTGCAATTAAATGTGATAAGGGGCCTCGGAAGCTCCAGATGCACATTGTACGGAGAATGCCCGTCCTCCAACAGCTACCATTAGCTAAATCAAAAAACACGTCTACAGTCTGGCACCTGCGCAGAAAATTGCTCATAATTTGGGTTGTCAGAGTGACGAGATGATGAGTTACAGAGTGTTTCTTATGAAATCCACGTTGTACGTTTGTTAGCAAAGTCAGAGATTCAAACCTTCACACCAGCCGATAACTGATCATGCTTTTCATCACGTTGCTGACACTGCTGTTGAGGAAAGTTGGGTGGCAGCTGGATGGAAGATGCATATGACCTTGTAGGTATGGCAATCAGAGCTAGATATCTATCTTGAGTATTAATAAAACGCTATATTTAGTCCTGTATCACTGAACCACCACCGGTTTCGTGGCACTAAAAGCCATATCTTCAGGTGAACATCTGCATAACAACCCTGAGTTATACACTGGTATGGTAAATAATTTCAAGATTGAAAAGAAATTTTAAGTATTAAAGCTCGTACATGAGAATATCAAAATGTTGGTACTCACGTAACTAAAGCATTACAGCGGATAGGTTCGGATCATTTTTAACCATCTTTCGTTGTCCGTCACAATAAAATACCGGTACAATGCGGTATTTCATAAAGTGACACAACCGGATTACAGAATAGTGGATCATACCATAGTGATACAATGGTAAGGAGAAATTAAATGAAAACTATTAAGATCTAATTTTGGGCCAGAATGAAAAACCAAGAAGTGGCTGCCACAAAATGGAGGGACGTTATATCTGGAGCAAATAAAACAGGTAAATAGCTACTGATGGAAAAGCAGAATCTGAAAACTGCACTTACCGCCTCTCCCATCTACACGGAAGCGCGGACAGGGGACGCGGCTGCGTGCTGTCATACTGACGGCAGGAAAGTAAACAGTTTGCCTGTGGACAAGCTCGCGCATGCGCTGATGATGCGCGTGCTCGACCGAATGACCGGTACGATATTGCAGTGCCTCTGTTATTCTGATTAGACTCAACGTTCCTTTGGAAACGCATTCATGTCCAAAGGAACAGACACTGCGGCGACTGCAGCCGCTACGAAATACATTAAACGTATTCGCAATTGCGAATATTGACAACCATCAGTTGTGGAAAGGAGTGGCGACAGTGAAAATTTGTGCCAGACCGGGGCTCGAACCAGGATTTCCCGCTTATCGCGTGCGATCGCGCTGCCATTTGGCTAAGCGTGCACGACTCAGGGCCAGACCCAATCAGGTCAGGCGTTGTACTTGAAAGTCGCTTGCCCAGTATCGGCATACAAAGACGATATTGCAGACTCTGTGTCCAAGGGAGCTTCGTATCTTAACAGAACAACGCAGCCACTGCAATATCGTATTTGTCTGCCGATACCGGTCAGGCGACAACTTCTGCCCTGTAAGGGAATATATACAGTGGATGTGCGAGTCCAGGTCGTAAACGCAGGGTTGACGACATACGGACGTTTTGGTGTGTCTGTCAGTCGTGCACGTATAGCCAATGCCGGCACGGTAGCTGTGCGTATTCAGTCACAGAACCGATTGTCCTCTGTAATAAAAAAAACTGAGTGAAGGAATCAACGATCGACTTCAACAGATGTCATATGGCGTTTGCCCAGACAAAACGAATCGACCAATGCCGAACAAAATTATATATATAAAAAAAATGACAAGCCAACCGCTCGCGATAAGCGAGAAATCACGGTTCGAGGCCCGGTCCAGCACAAATTTTCACCGTCGTCATTCAGTTCCACAGCTGATGGTTGTCATTATTCGCAACTGCGAATACATTAAATGTCGATTGATTTGTGCTCTTTTGGGGATACACTAATGGTGAATGAGAACAAGAAACATTTGGATAAAAGGTCAAAAACATTTTTAAAGACCACTCTATAGAACAGCAATATGTTAGTGACAGTTGACATATTTTTCGTTACTAAGGCCAGTATGTTATGCTAAAGCTAGAGCGTAAAAGAGGAACATCATATGTATATATTAGGGCAACGAAACAGATCTGCTGACAGTGTCAACTGAAGAAACCTTAAAACTTTTTAAAAAAATTAAGAAGTTTTAAATTCTAAATATTATTGTTACGTGAAAATGTTTCAAAACAATTCTTCGCTTTGGTAGTTAAAAGAATCCACGACTGGAGTGAATTTTGATAGTAACTAAGAGTAGATAAAAAGAAAATTTCTAAAAAATTTAAGACATGTTCGAAACCAAGATGTGGGAAACCTAAGACAATAAGAAGGGAGCATAGGAGGTGGGGAGGTGGTGTAGGAGGTGAGGGAGAAGAAAATGGAATGGCCCAGGAGGAACAAAGGGGATTAAGTAAAGAAAATCCAGAGTATTATGTCAACTAAATTAGGCAGTCTAGGTTTCCAAAAACGCTACCGTTTCTCAACTCCGTTTGTCCATTCCGGGACTGGTGCGGAAAACGACTAATGGATCTCATATTTCCGACCTCCTTTAGGTTGCTTAAGGGATGGCCCTTGTTTTCCCGATATAAAACTCTGAAGTTACTAGTGAAATCGGCGACGAATGCCTCTGCTCACGAAAGATGGTACCCAATGGATATTCTGAGTTACAAACCCTAAGATGTTCATTAAACCTGGTGCTAAAGCTCCTGCCTGGTTATCCGATGTTGCATCCGGGGCAAACTTTGCAGGTGATGCAATACAGCTCAGTTTGTTATATTTGGAACAAGTGGTATTTTCTCTATGACTACACTTTGTACCAACGTTACTGGGAATGAAGAAAGCCGATTCAGTGTTTTTAGACCCCAACTGTCTGCCGACTTTCCTTCTTTCTGAGGATACCCCTATTAATACAATTAACGAACTGTCATAGCCATTTTGAAGGTTTTTTTGTTTTCTTTTGAGTCATAATTCCTCTGACTGGTTTGTTGCGGTCCACCGAGAATTTCTGTCCTGTGAAAACCTCTTCATCTCAGAATAGCACTTGAAACCTATTTGCTGGACGTATTCCAGTACCTGTCTTCCTCTACAGTTTTCCGCTCTACAGCTCCCTTTAGTACCGCATAAGTTATTCCTTGAAGTCTTAACAGATGTCCTATCATCTTGTCCCTTATTCTTCCCAGTGTCTTCGACATATTCCTTTCCTCTCCAATTCTGCACAGAACCTCTTCATTCCTTACCTTATCAGTCCAGCTAACTTTCAATATTCGACTGTAATACCGCATATAGAATTTCGAACATCTCGCACAATTTTACATTGTCGAACGCTTTTTCCAGATGCTATGAACGTGCCTTGATTTTTCTTTATTCTTGTTTCCATTATCAAGCATATCATTATAATTGATCCTCTGGGGCCTTTACCTTTCCAAATTCCAAACTGATTGTCATCTAACACATCCTTAATTTTATTTTCCATTCTTTGGATGATAATTTACCGAAAGTCAGATGGTATGTCGCCAGATTCACACCAACGAGAATAGCCGTTTTGTTGCCACTTACCCCAATGGTTTTAGAAATTCTGATGGAAGGTTATCTATCCAATTTGCTTTATTTTATGTTATGTTATCCAAAGCTCTCTTAAACTCTGATTTCAATACTGGGTACCCCGTCTCTTCTAGATCGACTTCTGTTTCTTCTTACATCACAACAGACAGACCTTCCCCCTGATAGAGACATTCAATGTACTCTTTCCACCTATCCGCTCTCTCCTCTGCATTTAACAGTGAAATTCCAAATGCACTCTTCATTTCTTAATTTTTGTGGCCATGTGGCTCTCTTCATGTTACCACGCTTGCTTTTAATTTCACGGAAGGTTGTCTTGACTATCCTACATGCTGAGACAGTCCTGAATTTTCCTAAACATTTTTGTGCTTCCTCCTTCTATCGATTTGTTAAAATATTTCTTCTATTAGCCAGGGTTTCTCAGCAGTTATTTTCTTGTACCTATGGTTTCTTTCCAGCGTCTGTGACGGCTGTATTTAGAGATGTCCATCCACCTTCAACTGTCTACTGAGCTATTGCTTATTGTTGTATCTATAGCCTTAGAGAAGTTCAGGCGTATCTCGCTATTCCTTAGTACTTCCATATTGCACTTCTCTGCATATTAATTCTTTCGGTCTAATCTCTTAAACTTCAACTAACTCTTCACCGCCAATAAATTGTGATCTGATTCTATACTTGCTCCTGGGTAAGCCTTAGAATCCAGTATCTTATTTCGGAATTTCTGCTGAACCATGATGCAATCAAACTGAAATCTTCCCCAGCCTTTTACAAGTATGCCTCTTGTGACTCTTGAACAGAGTATTCACTGCTACCTGAAATTTATTACAGAACTCAGTCTTTCTCCTCTCTCATTACTTGTCCCAAGCCCATATTCTCCTATAACCTTTTCTCCTGCTCCTTCTCCTACAACCGCGTTCCAGTCCCCCACGAGTATTACAGTTTCATCTCCGTTTATGTACTGTATTACTCTTTCAATAACTTCATATACTTTCTCTATCTCTTCATCTTCAGCTTGCGACCAAGGCATGTATAATGAACTAAAGTTGTCGGTGTTGGTTTGCTGTCGATTTTGATAAGGACAACCGTATCACCGAACTGTTCCCAGAAACACACTCTCTGCCCTACTTCCTCTTCATAACGAATCCTACGCTTCTATAGAATTTTCTACTGCTGGTTATATTGCCCTATACTCATCTGACCAGAAATCCTTGCCTCCTTTCCATTTCATTTCATTGACCGCTACTACCTCTAGATTGAGCCTTTGCACTTCCCTTTTCAGATTTTCTAGCTTCCCTACCATGTTCTAGCTTCTTACATTCCACTCCCCGACTCACAGAACGTCATCAATTCGTTGATTATTCAGTCTTTTTCGCATGGTCACCTCCTCCTTGACAGTCCCCTCTCTGGAATCTGTCAATGGAGAGATCATCATGACACTTTTTCAATTACAGGCCATACGTCCTGTGGATACACATTATATGTCATTAATGCAGTTTTTCCATTGCCTTCTGTAACCTAATGCCGTCTTCATGCCGTTGATTCTTCTGCCATTAGGGGCAGTAGCACCCGTGATATAGGGGTGCGGTTTTTAGTTGGTAATCAATACGTCCTCGGCCCCGGGGTTCGAAAACCGCCACTGCTTAAATGCTGATTAATAATCAGCATTATCGGCCGACGACTTCCGGCCAAAGAAGTCCCCCCCCCCCCCGCCCCCCCCCCCTATTCTCCTAACGGCCTTGTGAAGGATGGCGAAGAAGCAGACAGAGGTTCAGGGCATTCTCTTGGCCTTAGGGTGAGAAATGCCTCTAAAGGCCGACATGAGTTAGTAGACGAATTACTCACGTAGAATAGTCTCTCGCTCGAGTATATGTCTGAGAGGATGGATCACTCTAGACGGCGTGCAAACAGTTCACTAAAAAAAAAAAAAAAAAAACCTGATGCGAGAAGATAGGTGTGGAATCTGAAAGAAACTTGGGTTTATCAGAGTTAAGAGAAATGAGAGTAAGCAGTTTCAGAATATATGCCAGCAGAGAGACTCTGGGGCAGGTTCTCAGCCGCAAACGGGCTGGAGGTCGCTAAAGTCGAAGAGTTGAGAAAAGGTAGCGGGATCCGAGCGGTAGGCTGCGGCATGTGTGCCTTGGCGAGATCAGATGACGGTATGTAGATCTCACAAAGAGAAAAAGTATAAATGGGAAGAGAAACACGGATAGCAACAGCATGTAGCTGGGTGTTCGATCAAATGGCCTAAAATGAGCCTCATGACTTTTTCGGTGAGCTGGAGTTCTTTCCTCGGAAAGAAGGCCGAAACATTTTGGAGTGGAGTGTAAGAAATCAAAGCTGTGTCGAGGGCGTGACCTCCTTGGCCCTATCAACCAACTCCACGGTGGAGAATCGGTTGATGGTTCGCTGGACAGAGAGGTGTCGTGTGGTGCCACTGCTGTAGAGGATCCCCGAGTTGGAGAATGAGGAGAACGTTTGTCTTTGTTCGACTCCTTAGCACTTTCACGTTTGCCAGATGTAGACCTGGACGTTTGCTGACTTGATGAGCTAAAGGTTGTCTCAGGTGTATTTATATTTAACTTTCCGTTCCTCTGTGTATGATCATCTTGTCAGAGATGATTACGGGATCTCGGCTGTTCAGTACAGAATTCAAATCAAACACCTTTCAGCCGGCTAAATTTCCAAACGGTTACTTTATTGGACTATCAGTTTCGGGGATGTTTTGCCCCATCGTCAGGCCCCCTGACCAACGTGTAGGAAGATTCCAACCTCCGTTCCAGTCAAAAGAGGATCCAGCATTCATAGACGGGTATCTGTAGATTTTTGATACAGGCATCACTTCAAACATCATCTAGTACCTACAGCTACCAGTCTTCGAACACTGGTCCCTATTTTGACTGGAACTGAGGTTGAAATCTTCCTACACGTTAGTAAGGGGGGCTGAAGATGACGTAATATATCGCCAAAACAAGTAGCTCAATGAAATAAAAAATTGTAAATTTAGCTACTTGGAAGGTGTTTGGTTTGACATACCGTTCCATTCTTCTGGCTGCGTCACATGTGACTTCACTGGAGTGGGCGAAGATTTTTTGGTGTATTGAGACAGAGGTGAGGACGAAACTTAGCACTTGCCGTTTTCGCAACCATAGCACTGAACTGGAGATCACAGGTGTGTGTGGTCATATCCTTCAGAGGTCATCGCTTAGTAACGACGATACTGTAATTGCCACGCCGAAAGTGGTGTGCAACGCTTTCAGCTAGACGACACTTTGCGAGCAATATCTCATTCTCCCAGATCTCCTGAACGGCCCGCTCATCGAGGTACAGATGACATTCACGGGGTGAATCGACATGGATACCAGCGCAGTTGATGCAGTGCGGGGAAGGAGGTGGGCAGTCTCCCTCACGAGCATCCTTGCCACAAGTTACGAATTTGGCTGCATTTTTACGTGACATATAATTACGGTTATAACGCTGACATTAGTAGCAACGCATTGGGCTCGGTGTGTAGGGTCTAACGTTGATGACTTCATAGCCAGTCTTGATCTTCTGTGGGAGCCCGCCTCGATCAGACTTAAAGAAGGCTGGGAGTAGCCAAGAATTCTGCATCAACCTTGTTCATAACCCTCTGGAAGTGGTTACGCACGGTAACGCTGAATACTCCCTCAGTCATTAAGCAACCGACTGTATATAATACCACGAACACTTAATCCGTGGTGTACCGTAGCTTTAAGCAGCTTTTGGGCTTGAAAAACACTGTTTATCTCTAAAACCAATGTTCCACTGCGGAAGCGAGTGCAGGAACTTAGTGGGCCTGCAGTTGTGTCCACAGGTTTCTAAATGCCGTAAGAGTTCACTGCAGGAAAGCTCTGACGTTTTGTGCGTGTCACCAGGTGGTAGCGAGTGCAAGTGGAACAATCGTCAAGTGACTGGCTATATCTCATTTCGGTTCATTAGACAAAGGTTGCATACATGGAGTTGATGTAATCATTGCCAATGAACATCCAGTGATTTCCAGCAGATCTTCCTTCTAGGGGCTCCCATAGAGGTCATACCTTGCGAACTCCAGACAGCGGGACCAGTGGACAATTGGGAAGGTAACAGGTCAGGCAACCACACCTCCCTCGGCATACCCTTTACCAGTGCGTTACGCATGAGAGAATGTCATTCGGACTTTAAACAAACTTTAATGAAAAGTTGTTCACTAGCGTGCTCTACCTGTCGACCCAGGTGCTAGGAGTTACACATTACCCAGTCGCATTTTGCACGACAAATGCGCGAGTCGGATTTCAGGTACGCAGAAGGTCTCGGAAAGGTAGAAGGTAAGGATGTATCTTCCCTTCGACGACGGATGACGAAGTCATTAAAGATGGTACACAAGGACGTGGAACACAGTTAGTCGTATACGTTCCAAAGAAACCATCCTGGTATTTGCGTTCAGTGATTTACAGGATCATAGAAGACCTAAATTTGAAATCTTCCACGGAAACTTCCATTCTCCCGGAGTGCGAATCTGGAATCTTACCATTGGTCTACATCTCTTGACATCGGTCCAAGTATGTACCTACGAAACAACATTGAAACGAGCAAATGTTTTACTCTCTAGTGCCACTTCGAAACATTTAGAAAAATATACTTCGGACCTCCCACCACAATATGTCACGTATGTACAGTAGTACAGCTTTCATACAAAGTTAAAACGTTTTTAACTGCTCTGCATACGTAAAGATTCTGACGCCAACTGGCGCGTTTCATCTGTGTTACGAGAATGATTGGACACCAAAAGCGCAAGATCTTGGATCCCCGTACCTCCTCTCGACAGAGGAGAGAGCAAACATCTGATACGCCTCTCAGTTCCAACGAGAGGAGATCTGTCTCAGTATCCTAACGCAATTAGTTGCGATGTTCCCTTGTATTTATTGAATATCGAAGAACTTTTAAAGAGGGCGTTTACTTCTAAAGTTAGCTATACCAGTGCATGTCTCACGCAATTCCCCCCAAACACTGGCTTCAATTGTAAACACCGGTTACGTTAAGCAGCACACAGCAATAATTGAGCTCACACAACGTAAATCTGGTACATGCATGAAGCACCCTCATTCAAATTAATTCCCTTTATACATCACGGAAGCTGTCTTCTTTTAACGCTCGCTTCAAGTATTTGATTTTAAAATAAGAGCCTTCATAATAGCATTTCGTTTCCCAGTAGCTAAAATGTGAAAACATCTCACCTACAGCCGATTCATAACACAGGCCTTTGCACTTATTTTTATCTGCAATGCCGTGGAACGCGCAAGAACTTTTATGAACTGTCTGACGGTTATCTACGCCTCCCGTTCCACGGATGCATGAAGTCATTAGTAATCGTGGTACTGTTAGTCTAGGCCATCCGTACTCAGTAAACACGCTATATTCACTCTGCCTGTGACATTTTCTGCAGCTACAAGCTGTAATGAAGTGAACTCAAAGTAATATTCTTCTAACAATTTTGAGTCTTGTATGAAACGACAACGGCAGATGTAGCAGGAGCCATCTGTTACCAACCTTGATGATACGGGTCGAGTCATTTTTAACTTTCCCATACTCTGAAAATGGCACGTTCGAACATGTGCCGCAACTCGTAAGTACAGGTCAGTTTTGACACGCTTAGAGCTGCAGTTTTGGAGCGTGAGGTGATCTTGCATCCAAGTCGTAGATTTGTTCACATCAAAGAACTTTCCCATGAGTACAGTAGTATCCTGTATCAAGACTTTCCATACCAGAAATTCAAACTTGAAATCTGCTAGATTGTTGTCTTTCGTGTTCAAACTGGCTGACAGAACGTATCTTGGAGAATGAGTGTTAGTTTTGTAACGTGTGTACTGACTCGAAGGGACCTGACAGATTAAAGCTATGAGCCTGACAGGAACTCGAACCAAAAACCTTTGTCCTTTTCTGGGAAGGCCCTACCGACTTAGCTACGTGCACTAGAATATGCCATGCTGTTTTTTGCAGATGATGCTAAATGAACAACCTCAGGAGTGTCTTTCAGATAATCAACTGTTCCTAATACTGCTTTCAAGAATGTCGCTCGGGTTTGAACATAAGTTAATGAATAATATGTTCAGTAACGTGATCTTTTGTTTAATTTTTTCTCTTTTGGCAGGTCTGTTCCACAAGGTTATCTGCCAAAGCGGCGTGGCGTCTTTGGAACTGGTGTCGTCCCCTATTAAGGACAGGACGTTTCGCCTGGCAAAATCCCTCGGCTTCACGGGAGACAGTTCAGAGGAACTACTGGCCTTCATGAGAGACCAACCAGTGCAGAAGCTCGTCGAGAACGTACTAAACTGCCTGACCAAAGAGGTGGGGTAAATGTGTCCAAAATTCGTGAGTGGTTATTACGAATGAAACAATACAAGTTTGTATTCTGCACTACTGTGGACTGTCTCTGTCGATTAGGAAAAGCAGAGAATGCAGTCGCTGGCACCTTTTGCGCCAACCATAGAACCGGACACCGTGAAGGACGCTATCATCACACAGGATCCCATGGAAATACTGAAGAGTGGCAAGTTCAACAAAGTGCCCACCATCCTAGGTGTCTGTTCTCGTGAAGGAATACTTTTCATTCGAGGTAGGTACATACGGCACCTCCAGCGGAACTCCAGAAACCTTATATTTAGTATCTGAAAAACGACATGTTCCAAATAATAAAGGACTGAAGATTTATCTTTATAATATTCGAAAACTTAACCTTACGTTAATACAAAATTCGGTCGTTGGTTTTCGACTCTTGTTACTGATACTGTTAACAGAGGAAGTTTTCTCTCTAATATCTAATATTTATTATACGACTTACAAAAGAGGAAAATTTACTCTCACTGTATGATTGTGATCTTTTTTCCTCTCTCGCCACAGTACAATATTGCAATATATTTTTGTCAAGTATTTGGGAAAACGATGAAATCTGCAATGATATGTATTCAGAACGCTGTGAAACACTATAGAATTACATTAATTGCACGCAAATTATTTTGCAGAAATTATATTCAGTACCATACGGATCCAAATATGAACCCTTAGACATTGATCTAGTACTACAAATCTGTCCTCGCTAGATTAATTATTGTTACTACACGAATGGTAGGTATACGATTTAAGTCTTTTTTTTTGTGATATGTTACAATACAGCATCACCGGTCTATTGCGGTCTAACTGTGTTGGTGAGGCAGTAAATTTCCACAGGGCAGTGACTGCGTCACTGCAATTCACTTTGGAGGTGTGGCGGTGGGACTTGTAGTCTCGTACCACCCTCTGACGGTGACAGTACTACATGAGTCAAGCAGAAAAATTTAGCCAAACATGGGCAGGTATGATTGGAAAGTATTGGACGTGGAATGGGGGCTAGTCCCGCCAAAGGATGCGTCCGTGGTGGGCGTGCCAGACCTATCGTTAGCCATGGTCGGAATCCGTTTCCTCTAGGATGGTTAGGGGAACCGGATGTCGATGCCAGCGGCGTGGAAGTGTGGTCCCAACGTGGCGTAACCCATGGACAGTGTCCCGCAAGGCATCCACTTTCTCATAGAGCCGCCGCGCGTTGTTGCGTATGGTCGTCTTTAGGGGGACGATATCCGCTTCCTCGTGGAGAGTGACAATTCTCGTGAGTGGCGGGGCGTGCAGGCTCCACCTGAGCACCTTGTTCTGCAGGCGCTGCAATGTCCGCATCCTGGTGACACTAATCGTGGCCCATGCAGCAGATCCATACGTGAGGGCAGGCAGGATAACTGTTCGGTAAATGCGGAGCTTGGTATGCAGGTTCAGTTCCCTACTGTGAAAGAGCGGGTACAAAGCCCTGGTTAGCTTTTGCCCCTTGTTGGTGACATACTCCGCATGACAGTGGAAGAGCAACTTGTGGTCCATCTGGACCCCGAGATAGGTGGTTGTCGGGGACCAGGGCACCTGCACACCTGTAATCGAGATATTGCGGCGGAGGACTGGGCGCCGTTTCGTGAAGTAAACTGCCGTAGTTTTGGCGGCATTGAGAGCTATTTTGTTTGTCCGGCACCAGGTAATAGTGGCGTCCACCTGTCGCTGGAGGCGGGCGACGACGGCGTCAGTAATGCGGCCAGTGGTGTATAGCGCTGTGTCGTCAGCGTATTGTGCAAGGTGGCACTCGGGGATGACCGGCATATCATTGACATAGATATTAAATAGGATGGGAGATGGCACCGATCCTTGCGGAGTGCCTGCCGACAACTGGCGAAAGCCAGAACGCATTCCCAGTTGAGCCACTAGGAATGTCCTACCACGGAGGAAGTCATCCACGATCTTGACATAATTATCCGGTATAGGGGTCTGTGTCAGCATCTTGTGTACGATGTTGTCTTGCAAGATCTTATCGTAGGCGTTTTGCAAGTCCAGAAAAACGGCAGCTGTCGACTTGGCAGTGTTGAAGCCTTTGCTGATGTGTTCAGTGATCCGTAGGACCTGAAGTTCAGCAGAGAGGTGCGAAGTGAATCCAAACTGTTCAGGACGGATCGTCACAGCTGCTGCAAGAGGTTGGGAAAGTCGGTGAAGGATCACAGATTCAAGGACCTTCGCCATAGTGTTTGGGAGGCTGATGGGCCTGTTGTTGGTGGGGACTGTGGGGTCTTTGAATCTCTTGGGGATCGTAATCAGCTTGGCTTGTTTCCACTGAGGGGGGAAAAGGCCAGATGTGAGACAACACTTTAAAATCTTGGTGAACAGGATGAGTGGTGTGCGGGGAAGGTGGCAAAGATGTTCATTTAAAATTCCGTCCAATCCAGGGGCCGACCGGCCACGTTTCCGTCGAAGGATACGCTGAATTTCTGCCATGGGCATGGGAAGGGGGGCAGACTGGGGTGGGCGGTTGCGGAAGGCTGCAACAGCTGTCAGGACTTCATGTTCTTCCTGTAGATCGTTCGGAGAAGGGTCCTGGACCAAAGGGCGGTTGTATCACAGGCCCGCTGCTTTGCGAATGGGATGAGCGGTCGCTGGCTTGGGGCGCCGCAGGGTGCGAGCGACAGCCCAGTCAGATTTTTGGTGGAGTGGGAGGGTGGACATCCTGTCCTCCCACTGTTCAGGCCTCCATTCGGCGAGCCGGTGGCTGAATTCGCGTTGGAGGCGTGTCCTGTCAGGACTTCATGTTCTTCCTGTAGATCGTTCGGAGAAGGGTCCTGGACCAAAGGGCGGTTGTATCACAGGCCCGCTGCTTTGCGAATGGGATGAGCGGTCGCTGGCTTGGGGCGCCGCAGGGTGCGAGCGACAGCCCAGTCAGATTTTTGGTGGAGTGGGAGGGTGGACATCCTGTCCTCCCACTGTTCAGGCCTCCATTCGGCGAGCCGGTGGCTGAATTCGCGTTGGAGGCGTGTCATTTCTTGTAGTCCGGGGTGATATGATACAATACAGCGTCACCGCTCATTTCGATGATCGAAAAGTATTTAAACAGCCAGTAGCGGAGCTGCAGCTGCGAGAGAGATTAACTGACTATTTTTATTAATTAAAGTTACGTATTCTGTTGAAAGTCATCCCAACAACGAACGTTGACAAGTGAATGGAAAAATGTGCACGTCTTTACAATCACTGTTTGGTGTTACTATGTTCCGTGTCGCTACTCATTAAGTTTAGCAGCACGAGGAATGACAAATAAAAAAAAACTACTTATTTACAGTCATAGTATGACAGGAGGATATGATTACATCTGCAGGTGATCTGAGTACATACAGGCCGCAAAACTTAGTGCGCATAGGTACCTACGTCATTCTGTGGTTTTTCCACTCTATTCCATGCCCAATGAATCGTAGGCGAGATGTTATCCAGTGAGTGAGAGATCCCCAGAAAGTGCTGACAAGGCAACAGTCGAACACCTTTATATCTAGCTACATAAGGGCAACAGAACTCACATTCCATCTTACGTTCTCGCGTCGAAATGTGACGTCATGGGGATCTTGACGGTAGGGAACAACCATCGGCTTTAATGCGCCAGAAATGTAACAGCTGCTGTCCAAATTACCGGCTTTGCGAACCAGAGATCGTGGAGTTGAGTATCCAGCTTCACAACATATACTCATATACGTGCTTGTCTCGTAAGATGATGACGATTGCCATTTGGAACGTTCGTTACTATCGGAGCCTCAGGTCACGTCCTCCGTGGTGCTGTACGCAGAACCACGACTCGCCTGTATAGCCGTTCCTCATATACAGAATGTAGTCTGTTGTCATGTTTACTTTATAAGGAACACCGAAACAATGGAACTCCTAGCCCTAGCCTACTTTGAGTGATTCTATTTACATATCAGTTACAGTTTCATTGATTAGTTCCACTAAATCTGGCTCTTCAACTCACCTCCCTAATACACTACTGGCCATTAAAATTGCTACACCAAGAAGAAATGCAAATGATAAACGGGTATTCATTGGACAAATATATTATACTAGAACTGACATGTGATTACATTTTCACGCTATTTAGGTGCATAGATCCTGAGAAAACAGTACCCAGAACAACCACTTCTGGCCGTAATAACGGCCTTGATACGCCTGGTCATTGAGTCAAACAGAGCTTGGATGGCGTGTACAGGTACAGCTGCCCATGCAGCTTCAAGACGATACCACAGTTCATCAAGAGTAGTGACTAGCGTATTGTGACGGGCCAGTTGCTCGACCACCATTGACCAGACATTTTCTATTGTTGAGAGATCTGGAGAATGTGCTGGCCAGGGTAGCAGTCGAACATTTTCTGTATCCAGAAAGTCCCGTACAGGACCTGCAACATGCGGTCGTGCATTATCCTGCTGAAATTTAGGGTTTCGCAGGGATCGAATGAAGGGTAGAGCCACGGGTCGTAATACATCTGAAATGTAACGTCCACTATTAAAAGTGCCGTCAATGCGAACAAGAGGTGACCTAGACGTGTAACCAATGGCACCCCAATACCATCACGCCGGGTGATACGCCAGTATGGCGATGACGAATACACGGTTCCAATGTGCGTTCACCGCGATGTCACCAGACACGGATGCGATCATAATGATGCTGTAAAAAGAACCTAGATTCATCCGAAAAAATGACGTTTTGCATTCGTGCACCTAGGTTCGTCGTTGAGTACACCATCGCAGGCGCTCCTGTCTGTGATGCAGCGCCAAGAGTAACCGCAACCATGGTCTTCGAGCTGATAGTCCATGCTGCTGCAAACGTCGTCGAATTGTTCGTGCCGATGGTTGTTGTCTTGCAAACGTCCACATCTGTTGACTCCGGGATCGAGTCGTGGCTGCACGATCCGTTACAGCCATGCAGATAATGTGCCTGTCATCTCGACTGCCTGTCATCTCGACTGCTAGTGATACGAGGCCGTTGGGATTCTGCACGGCGTTCCGTATTACCCTCCTCAATCCACCGATTCCATATTCTGCTAACAGTCATTGGATCTCGACCAACGCGAGCAGCAATGTCGCGATACGATAAGCCACAATCGCGATTGCTACAATCCGACCTTTATCAAAGTCGGAAACGTGACGGTACGCATTTCTTCTCCTTACACGAGACATCACAACAACGTTTCACCAAGTAACGCCGGTCAACTGCTGTTTGTGTATGAGAAATTGGTTGGAAACCTTCCTCATGTCAGCATGTTGTAGGTGTCGCCACCGGCGCCAACCTTGTGTGAAAGCTCTGAAAAGCTGATCATTTGCATATAACAGCATCTTTTTCCTGTCGGTTAAATTTCGCGTCTGTAGCACGTCATTTTCGTGGTGTAGCAATTTTAGTGGCAAGTAGTGTACTTATTTTACGTTATTATTACTAACGGCCGAACTATTTCTGGAAAAGTACATCATTTTTCATTAAAAAGTATTTCTCAAACTAGTACGAAACATACGACTTCAAACGTTAACACTTCTTATAACTCCTTGTAAATACTTACACTATGTGAGGTGTACAAGCCGTTCACCACTAACCTCGTAATCAACTATTATCGATTTCTGTCTCTTGGTTGCGGGGGTTACTTAACATCCGTCCACAATTGAAGAGCTCTACCATTCGGTACACAAGGTGTAAATTTTGTCTACATTTTCCTGCATTTACTTTTCTTACTGCAGAAAACACCAATATCTGCGAGTAATCTCGTACTGCTACTGATCATATTTCATAAATCATTTACACAGAACGTTAGAAATATATTCCAGTGTACGAGTATAAGCTCGTTTCTACTCAATTTTAAAAATTAAATTTCACGTAACTATTCGTGAAACAACTAGTGAACTCTGATGTTAGTTTCCTTACTGCATTGATTATCTTCAGTTACCACTACTATCCACTGTAAAGTTCTGTGTGTTCACAATGAATATCTGCGTGGAGTTTACATAGCTAAACTGATACTATACCAGCCACTGGCACTGCTTCTTCTGAATATACTTCCTTTCTCCATATCTGATATGACCAGTATTTTCAACATTAATAGGTGCTATGTGGTAAATTTATCAACTCTGAAGGGTTTTCTGGTTTTAACAACACCGCTTTCTGTATTTCAAAATTCTAGATAATATAGTTTAGTGATAAGAATTCCAATATTCCAAGATGATACAGTCCTCTTGTCTCTTCGGAACTAAGCACATTTTGGGATCAGCTCAGTCAGAAGTAATGTTACTGGAGTTGGAGATTTTTTCAAAGACTTCGTTATCATTTCAAGCACATAAGTAAGAATTAACTATCTATTACTGTTTGTTAACAGCCTCTCAGCTACACAAAAATCTTACAGACCACAAGGGCGTAAGGTTTAGCGGCGGTTGTCCACTTCAATAAATTTCTGCCGTCAGTATCAATCACCCTCTTATAATATCACTGATATTCATTCATCCGGAGTTTTAATCTCACTTTTGAACTTTTCTCTTATTTCTGTCTTTACTTGTTCTATAAATAGATTGAACGTTAGGAGTGAAAGACTGCGCCACAGTCTGATAGCTTTTGAAGCCAAGCACTTCATTCGTGGTTTACCAGTCTCATTGTTCCCTCTTGGTTCCTGCACACATTTTATACTGCACGTCTTATCTTATAGCTTACACCTATTTTTCTCAGAATTTCGAATGCCTTGCATGGTTTTACATTGTTCCTCTAGATCGACAGATTCTATAAACGGGTCATTTCTTAAACCTTGGTTCCGTTATCAAGAGCAACATCAGAAAAGCCTCTCTGGTGGCTTTATCTTTCTGAAAGCCAAACTGATCTTCACTTAACAGCTCTCGGAGTTTCTTTCATTGTGTACATTATTTTTGTCACCAAATTAAATGCATAAGACAATCAGTTGTTCTGCCATATATTGTATGTGTAGAGTCTTGTACCATGAGAAGCAACGGAAAGGATTATTTACGGCCATAATGGCTACTTATGTGAACTGTGAATGTGTGGGATAGTTATTTATTTCTAGTTTCTGCTACCAGTCCATTCTGTTAGATTAAACATAAAATAAAAAAGTGACTGGTAGCAGAAACTGGAAACAAATAATTAATGCAAAGGATGTTATTACGGGTGGCCGATATCCTCTTTCTACAACACAAATGCACGCGTGGATTAACAGGGTTCTTTACTTACATGAACAAGAAGCTACTTATCTTGAATAGAATCCATGTGTTGTGGTAAAGTTCTTCCGTGACACTTCTTTTGCAGATAGTATCGGTACCCTTGCTATTACAATTTTTTAGTCTCTCTGATAGTCTCGATCTGGTCGTTATGTCGTAACCTGCGATGTACACTGACACACGCCAAGTGGAATATTAAGTCAGTGAGCTAGTGCCTGAGTTGGTGAGCGACTGAGGGCCTCCGGTAAACCGCGGCAGTCTACATACTTGTGGGCGAGAGGGCGTTGGCGGCGTGTTGCTTGTGAGTCTTTCTCTGGCCTCTCTCTTGATAGGCGTGCTTGATCGAGGGCCTAGTATCGATCTTAACGCTGTATCTTTGCCGACCAGTGTGCTGGCGACAGCTTACGACGGTACGTTCCTCACCCCCAAAATGCGACATCGCTATCATGTAGGAAAGATGCGAATGACAACAGGGAGGGAAGCAGGATGTTGGACGTAGAGATGAGGCAGGAGCCGTTACTATGGAGGACAGGTCAGTTTCCTGAACGATTAAAGTACTCAGTAGTAAAGCCGCTTATAAAAGGGAGAAAGTGATAATGTAGACAATGTTTGACCTATTTCTATGCCACAGTGTTTGCTAAAGTTATTGAAAAGGCTGTGTATGTAAGGTTAATTGATCATTTTATATGACACGATTTGCTATGAAATGTACAGTTCGGCTATAGACGTCGTTTAACAACTGAAAATGCCATATTCTCTTCTCTGTGAGGTACTGGATGGGTTAAACAACAGGTTTCGAACACTAGGGATATTTTTTGCTTTAACTAAGGCATTTGATTGAGTTGATCACAAAATATTGCTCCATAAGTTGGACCATTACGGATTACGGGGAGTAGCTCACAATTGGTTCACCTGTTACTTTAGCAACAGACTGCAAAAGGTCATTATTGACAATGTTGAGAATGGCTGTGATCTGGGGTCTCAGTGAGGTACTATCAAGCAGAGGGCTTACAAAATTGGGATCAATGGTGGGGCCACTCCTTATTTTGATTCGCTTATTTCGTATGGTATTATATTTTAGGTAGCTCTTCCCATTCTAAAAGGATATTTTGGGATCAGAAACGGGCTCTTCGGGCAACGGGTGGTGTAGGTTCACGAACCTCTCGTCGAACCCTGTTCACGAGTCTGGGTATTTTGACATTGGCCTCTCAATATATATATTCCTTACTGTCATTAGCTTATCCCCCATAATAAGTAGCTTTCACTCAGTTAATACTCGGCAGAAATCCAACCTGCATTTGGTTCGGACTTCCTTAACTCTTGTGCAGAATAGTGTGCAGTATACTGCTGCATCCATTTTCAATAAGCTACCACTGGAATTCAAACATCTCAGCAGTAATCCACGCGCTTTCAAATCGAAACTGAAGAGTTTCCTCATGGCGCAATTCTTCTATTCTCTCGAAAAGTTCCTTGAAAAATTAAACTTATTCTTGTTGTATTGTCGATTGGTTCATAAACTTTTATTTTTATCTTTTATTTCATTTACGTTATAATTTGATGTACCGATACGTTCCATGACCTCAGAGATTTGCTCCTCAATTTGGTCCCACGGAACTTGACGTGTAAATGAAAGAAAAAAGTATACTCCCGACTGTACCCCACCATCTGGCTACCGAGGTGACAGGGACATCCTCCGGAAAACTGTTGCGATGGCACATGTCTAGGCCTGAGGGCATGTCCTGCGGTGATGACGGCGACGGCGGGGGGACGGCGGAGGTGGGGGCACATCGTCGATCCGCTCCTCCTGCGACGCCCTGGTGGCACAAGTGGGCGGCTGCGAAGGCCGCGTGCTCCTGTGAGGCCGTGAATCTGTGGGAAGCAGCAGAATCACTGAGGACGATGACACGCACGAACTTCGTTCCGGCGGTGGCGCTGCAAACCATCGGGACCTGCAGTCAACTAAATAAAAGAGCCAGTGCGTTCCTGGTTCACGCCTCTTTCACAGCGCCCACGCTTGCCGTATAGCCTGAAAAGAACAAGGTGGTACGGTGCAAAGTGATACTTGGGGACTACTGGTGGCGCCGGATGCTGCGGTGGGTGTAGCAAAGGTAGCAGCTTCCGATGGCGACGGCCATGCATAAGTTAAGATGGTGATGGACCGTTTCGTGGGTGGCAACAATAGGAGGCGAGAGCACCTGTTCCCGTGCGTGGGTGGTGCGAAGCTTGGCCATCCGTCATTTAAATGTGCGTACGAAGCGTTCTGCTTCTCTGTTGCACTGGGGGTGAAACGGAGCACTTGTTAGATGACGAATGCCATTTCGTTCGCAAAACTGTTCAAAATCACGTAAAGTAAACTGTGGCATGTTGTCCGACAAAAGTACTTCTGGCAAAACTTCTATGTAAAATATGGAAGACAACGTTTGAATGGTGCTACCTTATGTGGAGGAGTTCAATGCAAATGAGAACTTGCTACAACAGTCTACCACTATGAGCCAATGAGTGTTCGAAACTGGTTCTGCAAAGTCTTTGTGCACTCGTTGCCATGGCGATTAAGTCTTAGGTCAAGATGAAAACGTCTATGGCCAAGCTGATTGGTTTCCCGCACATGCGCGACACTGTGACGTCATATGTTCAATGTGGGCGTCCATGCCCTGCCAGGTACAGTGCCGCCATGCTGTTTAGTGTGAACAATTCTCACATGTCCTTGGTGGATCAGTCGCAACACATCCTTATGTAACACTTCCTGAATAAGCGAATGCGATTGTCCACCGTCATTTTGAACTAGAATCACACGCTGTTGAACTGAAAGGCTATGCCGGCGTGCAAAATATCGGCGGCGCACAACTGAGTTGTGAATAGTGTTCAATGAACGAGGCCAAGACTTGCGAATGTAACCAAACAAAATCTTGAGAACTGGGTCTGCTGCAGTGGCCTGTGCTATTTTTCTCTAGTGCAAGGCAAATTATTCCAGCAGTTCAGAGTCCTGCCCAGAAATTTGACAACGAGATGCGGCACATGCATCAAAATCAGAGTCTGGGCCAATGCCTTGCTTTGCCGTAGGTCTGTACGCAATTTCATACTGATACTGCGAAAGCAACAAAGCGAAAAGTTGCAGTTTACTACATCTACATTTACATGATTACAATTCACTTTTAAGTGCTTGGCAGAGGGTTCATCGAACCACAATCATTCCACTCCCGAACAGCGCGCGGGATAAACGAACACCTAAACCTTTCTGTTCGAGCTCTGATTTCTCTTATTTTATTTTTATGATCATTGCTACCTATGTAGGGTGGGCTCAACAAAATATTTTCGCATTCGGAAGAGAAAGTTGCTGACTGAAATTTCGTAAATAGATCTCGCCGCGACGAAAAAGGTCTTTGCTTTAATGACTTCCATCCCAAGTCGCGTATCATATCTGCCACACTCTCTCCCATATTACCTGATAATACAAAACGAGCTGCCCTTTTTTGCACCCTTTCGATGTCCTCCGTCAATCCCACCTGGTAAGGATCCCACACCACGCAGCAATATTCTAACAGAGGACGAACGAGTGTAGCGTAAGCTGTCTCTTTAGTGGACTTGTTGCATCTTCTAAGTGTCCGGCCAATGAAACGCAACCTTTGGCTCACCTCCCCCACAATATTATCTATGTGGTCTTTCCAACTGAAGTTGTTCGTAATTTTAACACCCAGGTATTTAGTTGAATTGACAGCCTTGAGAGTTGTACTATTTATTGAGTAATCGAATTCCAACGGATTTCTTTTGGAACTCATGTGGATCACCTCACACTTTTCGTTATTTAGCGTCAACTGCCACCTGCCACACCATACAGCAATCTTTTCTAAATCGCTTTGCAACTGATACTGGTCTTCGGATGACCTTACAAGACGGTAAATTACAGCATCAACTGCGAACAACAACACGCAGTGTGCGTAGAAACCGGCGTCGACGGATGAAATAAGGACTCCAAAGACTTGTGAACTCTCAGTAAATTGAACTTACTACCATACAAACAGTGATGGAATTTGGTCACATCATACACAATAACGAGAGCCTCTTCTTCAATTTGAGAGTAATTGCACTGAATTTGAGTTAACAACTTTGAAGCAAAAGCAATGTGTCTGTCTTGTGCACCGAGTCTGTGCAAAAGCACAGCCCCGATTCCGTAGGAAGAAGCGTCGACTTGCAAAACTATTGGCTTAGCAGGGTCAAAATGCACTAAACACCTCTCACTAAGGAAGGCATTTCTAAATTTATGAAATGTGTCTTGACAGTCTTTAATCAACACATTTTTGCGACGCAAGCACAATACCTAGTACTGGTTGCGGTTCACACACATTGCGAAGAACAGGCAGATCTGGTATTGTAAGCAAATGAAACTGGATGAGGTGTACACCCTGACTGTTTATCACATGACCTAAGTACTTTACTTCAATCTGAAAAAGTGACACTTTTCGAGACGACACTTGAGTCCTGCTTGTGATCACACTCGAAAAAGAGTAGACAAATTAGTAATGTGTTCCTATGTTGTGCGACCTGAGACGACAGTATCGTCAATGTAGTTTGAATAACATGCAGCAGTTCCAAATAACGTTGCAAAATTGCCGGTTGCGGAAGCACTGCCTAAGGGCAAACGCGAATACATAAAAGTCCTAAGTGTGTATTTACAACAAACGCTTTTTGTGATTCTTCAAATGAAAATGGTTCAAATGGCTCTGAGCGCTATGGGACTTAACACCTGAGGTCATAAGTCCCCTAGAACTTAGAACTACTCAAAACCTAACTAACATAAGGACATCACACACATCCATGCCCGAGGCAGGATTCGAACCTGCGACCGTAGCGGTCGCCTGGTTCCAGACTGTAGCGCCTAGAACCACTCGGTCACACCGGCCGGCTGTTTTTCTTCATCCAATGGAATTTGGAAGTAGGCATAACGCAAGCCTGTGTTAGAAAAGTAACGTCTTGCACCACGCCTGTCCATGAGTTCCTCAGGGCGAGGTAACGGATAAGTGTCAACTACTGTAGACTTTAAGTCAACACAAATGTGAATGTGACGAGGTTTAGACAACAAAATGAGAGCACTTGCCCATTGACTAGCTTAACTGGGAGCAATGACACCGTTATCTTGCAAGTCTTTCGATTCACTGGCTACTTTGTTTCTTAAAGCAATTGGAACTGGGCGGACCCGGAAAAACTTAGGTTGTGCATTGTCTTGCAATGTAAAATGCGCTACAAAGGTATTAGCTTTTCCTTCTGAATATAGATCAGGAAACTCTTTAACCAAGCAAACTACGCTGTCTTTTGGTGACACTAACATTGAAAGTTCATAGTCTTGAATGTTAAGTCCAAACAAGTCAAAGGCATCTAAACCAAATATGTTCTCACTGTAGAAAACACAGTCCTAGTAAGAAATTTGTAATTGGCAGGTCAATTACGCTGTCCAAGGACAGGAATTTCCTGTCCATTGTAAGCAGTCAGGTGCTTGCTAGATTTAGAAAAGCGTGGTGAGCTTGTACTTACGTGGAACGATGAAGCAAAGTTACTGAGGCACCTACGCCTAACTGAAAGTTCACACGACCCGGTCCGAATTTCGTAATGAGACAAATAGTTTGTTAAAATGTCGTTGCACAGCACTAGGCCGAGAAAGAGGCACAACCTTAATCTTACTTTTGTCAGAATATGTTTTAGGTTTTGAAAACATAGCGTTTACCGCATGTGCACGAGCCCGGTCTCCCTGGGAGCGAGCAAAATTGGCGTTTTCGTGCCGTTGAAACCAAACTCCTTTGACATGGCGTTGCATTACGTGGTGTGCATCCTTGTCTTTTATGGCGAGCAAAACATCCATGGCAAGACTTCACTAAATTCTAAGGAGTGTTTACATGTTGATGTGGCTGTCCGCACGACTGTGTACGCGCTCGTTGTTGTGGCTGCTTTGGGCGATCGCGAACAATGGGCGACTCGGCCCAACAAATCTGGGCCTGGTCAAACTGATCGGCCGCTATGACACCCTAATCTTATTGCCCTAAGTTTTGCAATACTTGCGAATGTGATGGATCAGAGTACTTTAAGATTTCTTCCCGTATTCTACCAAATGGGACACTGAATGTTATTGCATCTCGTATCATGAGATCACAGTAAAAGTTGCCACAACCACACTTCAGTTTAACTTCCTAGACATGCCCATTAGTTCTGTGTACCAGCTTTTCCTGAAAACGAGAGAACTGATATCTAGCTGCAGCTATTTGAGCTTGCTGGTCATAGTACTGAGTTAATGCAGCGGTTAATTTGTCACGGCTAAGTTTGTCGGGAGACGCTGTTGGGAAAAGTTTTTGTATTAATCTGAATACTGGGGACCCCGCAATATAAAGGAAGCATTTTAACTTTAGAGTACCTTTAACATGTTGAACTTAACAATGTACTTGGAACTGAGACAGGTATTCGAGCCATTCCTCCTCTGTGTCGTGAAAATTTCCATGTCGGTTGGCGGCACTTGATTGGTTGGTTGGTCGGTTGTGCTATCGATGCAGGTTGTGCAGCCAAAAGACGTTGTACCGTCGTCAGTAGGGTAGAAATTTGTTGGATCTGAAAATGAAAAGCTTGTGTTAGATCCACCACATTGGTCGTCTGCGGAAGTGGCATGTGGGCAGTGAGTGGAGGGGGCGGGGAATTCATAGTTTACACAAACACATTGTAGCAAAAAGCAAGTAAAGCCTCCGAAAAGAAAAATTTGATTACACTACGGGCCATTAAAATTGCTACACCAAGAAGAAATGCAGATGATAAACTGGTAATCATTGGACAAATATATTATACTAGAACTAACATGTGATTACATTTTCGCGCCATTTGGGTGCATAGATCTTGAGAAAACAGTACCCAGAACAACCACCTCTGGCCGTAATAACGGCCTTGATATGCCTGGGCATTGAGTCAAACAGAGCTTGAATGGCGTGTACAGGTATAGCTGCCCATGCAGCTTCAACACGATACCATAGTTCATCAAGAGTAGTGACTGGCGTATTTTGACGAGCCAGTTGCTCTGCCACCGTTGATGAGACGTTTTCAATTGGTGAGAGATCTGGAGTATGTGCTGGCCAGGGCAGCAGTCGAACATTTTCTGTATCCAGAAAGACCCGTACAGGACCTGCAATATGCGGTAGTGCATTATCCTGCTGAAATGTAAGGTTTCGCAGGGATCGAATGATGGGTAGAGCCACGGGTCGTAACACATCTGAAATGTAACGTCCGCTGTTCAAAGTGCCGTCAATGCGAACAAGAGGTGACCGAGACGTGTAACCAATGGCACCCCATACCGTCACGCTGGGTGATACGCCAGTATGGCGATGACGAATACACGCTTCCAATGTTCGTTCACCGCGATGTCGCCAGACACGGATGCGACCATCATGATGCTGTAAATAGAACCTGGATTCACCCGAAAAACTGACGTTTTGCGATTCGTGCAAGCAGGTTCGTCGTTGAGTGCACCATAGCAAGCGCTCCTGCCTGTGATGCAGCGTCAAGGGTAGCCGCAGCCATGGTCTTCGAGCTCATAGTCCATACTGCTGCAAACGTCGTCGAACTTTTCGTGCCGATAGTTGTTGTCTTGCAAACGTGCCCATCTGTTGACTCAGGGATCGAGACGTGGCTGCACCATCCGTTACAGCCATGCGGATAAGATGTCCTTCATCTCGACTGCTAGTGATACGATGCCATTGGGATCCAGCACGGCGTTCCGTATTAACCTCCTGAACCCACCGTCTCCATATTCTGCTAACAGTCATTGGATCTCGACCAACGCGAGCAGCAATGTCGCGATACGATAAACCGCATTCGCGATAGGCTACAATCCGGCCTTTATCAAAGTCGGAGACGCGATGGTACGTATTTCTCCTCCTTAGACGAGGGACCGCAACAACGTTTCACCAGGCAACGCAGGTCAACTGCTGTTTGTGTATGAGAAATCGGTTGGAAACTTCCCTCATATCACCACGTTGTAGGTGTCACCAACGGCGCCAACCTTGTGAAAAGCTAATCATTTGCGTATCACAGCATCTTCTTCCTATCGGTTAAATTTCGCGTCTGTAGCACGTCATCTTTGTGGTGTAGCACTTTAATGGCCAGTAGTGGATTTCCGTGGCTCCCATCCTGGAATACATGCAAGAGAACAACAAAACATAAGCGAAGGGGAACACGATCACTCCTGCAATCTAAAACACAAGAGAAGCAAGTAAAATCTTCGACCAGGTTGATTAACTTCTATTGCTACTGAACTATCGTCGTCGCCTCCGTATCATCCTCGTCGCCACAGTAGGGTCCTCGTCGCCACTGTAGAGTCTTATACCAAAGGAAGAATAGGAGATGATGTTGTTATGGGTGGCCGGTGTTCAACACACATGCACACTTGGATTAACAGGACTCTTTATTTACATTAACGAGAAGCTACTTAACTTCAATAGTCCATGTGTTGCGGTACAAGGGTTGGGTTGGTTGGGGGAAAAGACCAAACAGTGAGGTCATCGGTCTCATCGGATTAGGGAAGGATGGGGAAGGAAGCCGGCCGTGCCGTTTCAAAGGAACCATCCCGGTATTTGCCTGGAGCGATTTAGGGAAATCATGGAAGACCTAAATCAGAATGGCCGGACGCGGGATTGAACCGTCGACCTTCCGAATGCGAGTCCAGTGTGCTACCACTGCGCCACCTCGCTCGGTGTTGTGGTACAAGCTCCTCCATAATAGTTCTCTTGCAGACAATATCGATACTCTTGCTAATACACTCTTTACTCTTCCTGCTAGTCTCGATCTGGCCGCTATGCACTGTCACAGCCTGCAATATGCACTGATAGACGTCAAGTGGAATAGTGAGTCGAGTCAGTGTCCTAGTCACCGAGTTAGTGAGTGACTGAGGCCCTCCGGTCAGCTGAGGAGATCTAACTACTTGTGGTCGAGAGGACGTTGGTGGCATGTTGCTTCCGAGTCTGACTCTGGCATCTCTCGTTATTGCCACACTTGATCGGGCACGTACTATCAATCTTCGCGCTCTATCTTTTCCGACGGGTGTACTGGCGATAGCATACGGCAGCTCAGTATGCACGATACTTCTCCGAAATTCTATGATATGTCAACACTTTCATAAATTCCATAAATCAGTTTTAACAGTCATTTGCTTGCCACTTATCCCCCTTGATATTAGAAATTCGGATGGATATATATGTATATAAAGCCCTTCTACATTACCAGTTTGCAAATCAGGTAAAGCTCTGTTATATTCCAATATTGTGTCCCCCCAACTCAAGTCTTCCTTCTCGACTCTCATTTCTTCTCCAGTGACGCAACCAAACAAATGCTCCCTTTTGTTCAGTGTACTCTTTCAACTTATCTACTCTCAACTTTGTGTTTAGCAGTGGAATTCCCGTTGCACTCACAATGTTTCCATCCTTACTTTAAGCCAGTCGCGGTGGCCGAGCGGTTCTAGCCGCTTCATTCCGGAACCACGCGGCTGCTACGGTCCCAGGTTCGAATCCTGTCTCGGACATGGATGTGTGTGATGTCCTTAGGTTAGTTAGGTTTAAGTACACTCCTGGAAATGGAAAAAAGAACACATTGACACCGGTGTGTCAGACCCACCATACTTGCTCCGGACACTGCGAGAGGGCTGTACAAGCAATGATCACACGCACGGCACAGCGGACACACCAGGAACCGCGGTGTTGGCCGTCGAATGGCGCTAGCTGCGCAGCATTTGTGCACCGCCGCCGTCAGTGTCAGCCAGTTTGCCGTGGCATACGGAGCTCCATCGCAGTCTAACACTGGTAGCATGCCGCGACAGCGTGGACGTGAACCGTATGTGCAGTTGACGGACTTTGAGCGAGGGCGTATAGTGGGCATGCGGGAGGCCGGGTGGACGTACCGCCGAATTGCTCAACACGTGGGGCGTGAGGTCTCCACAGTACATCGATGTTGTCGCCAGTGGTCGGCGGAAGGTGCACGTGCCCGTCGACCTGGGACCGGACCGCAGCGACGCACGGATGCACGCCAAGACCGTAAGATCCTACGCAGTGCCGTAGGAGACCGCACCGCCACTTCCTAGCAAATAAGGGACACTGTTGCTCCTGGGGTATCGGCGAGGACCATTCGCAACCGTCTCCATGAAGCTGGGCTACGGTCCCGCACACCGTTAGGCCGTCTTCCACTCACGCCCCAACATCGTGCAGCCCGCCTCCAGTGGTGTCGCGACAGGCGTGAAAGGAGGGACGAATGGAGACGTGTCGTCTTCAGCGATGAGAGTCGCTTCTGCCTTGGTGCCAATGATGGTCGTATGCGTGTTTGGCGCCGTGCAGGTTAGCGCCACAATCAGGACTGCATACGACCGAGGCACACAAGGCTAACACCCGGCATCATGGTGTGGGGAGCGATCTCCTACACTGGCCGTACACCACTGGTGATCGTCGAGGGGACACTGAATAGTGCACGGTACATCCAAACCGTCATCGAACCCATCGTTCTACCATTCCTAGACCGGCAAGGGAACTTGCTGTTCCAACAGGACAATGCACGTCCGCATGTATCCCGTGCCACCCAACGTGCTCTAGAAGGTGTAAGTCAACTACCCTGGCCAGCAAGATCTCCGGATCTGTCCCCCATTGAGCATGTTTGGGACTGGATGAAGCGTCGTCTCACGCGGTCTGCACGTCCAGCACGAACGCTGGTCCAACTGAGGCGCCAGGTGGAAATGGCATGGCAAGCCGTTCCACAGGACTACATCCAGCATCTCTACGATCGTCTCCATGGGAGAATAGCAGCCTGCATTGCTGCGAAAGGTGGATATACACTGTACTAGTGTCGACATTGTGCATGCTCTGTTGCCTGTGTCTATGTGCCTGTGGTTCTGTCAGTGTGATCATGTGATGTATCTGACCCCAGGAATGTGTCAATAAAGTTTCCCCTTCCTGGGACAATGAATTCACGGTGTTCTTATTTCAATTTCCAGGAGTGTAGTTCTAAGTCTGGGGGACTGATGACCTCAGATGTTAAGTCCCATACTGCTTAGAGCCATTTTGAATGTTACTTTAATTTCACTAAAGAATATTTTGACAGTTCCATAATCTAAGTTAGATCTTCCGACGACCATTTCATTTTTCGGTTTCATCACATTTTTCCGCAGCTACTTCATTTTGGATTTCCGGCACATTCTATTTATTTCAGTCGTAAGTGGCTTTTGCCATATTCCCCTCTTTCCTTCTTTAGCTGACAGGCTCAAGTAGTTCTTCGCAATTACTTTTCTTGTACCTATGGTTGTAGTACAACTTACCTGACTGTTCTTTTTACTGAATTATGCTCCAAGACATACTTTACTATCATATATATGATACCGGAACCTCTATCTGTCAACAATGTAATCCAGCTGTAATTTTCCCACCTCTCCGAACCATTCCCAAATATATTTCCTCTCTCCCCCTGCGAAAGATTACTTCATTCTTGTCATTTGTATGGTCCAGTGAAGAGAACTTTTAATTGCTTTCACCAGAACTGACGGAGAACAAGGGAGCTATGCGGGAGCTCAACGCAAACTTCCAGAGGCTGTTGCCAGCTAGCATCCCCATTAAGAGGGAGGAACGCATCACCATTGCTCGAGACATCAAGAGGTTCTACTTTGAAAACCAGCCCCTGGAAGATTCAACCGTAGAAATGTATGCTGATGTAAGTGACAAGCTAATTAATATCGTTAATTTCTTCTGTTGTTTTCTTAGACATACTTCATGAATGTAAGTATTATTTTATTGCAGCGAAACACACTCAACATTTATCAGTGAAATTTTGGGAAAATTTGTAACAAAATGTTTTTGAATGAAATAACACAAGTCAAGTGTTCCACTATAGCCTAATGCAATGAAAGAGTGGAAGCGAAAACGTCTTAAAGACCATATTTGTCAACAATAAGTAGAATGTAAAAAGAGTTTCTCTCTGTACATGGCTGATTTGTACCCAAAAGATTGAGAATATTTACGCCACAGAACTATGCTGCACGCTGCATCAGAGAAAAAATAAGGAAACAAATTGGTAAATATACACTTCTTTAACAACATTCTAAGTGTCGCACCAGGAAACGGACTGGGTCTAAGCGCCAATAACGAAGTTTTTGCAAGCTGATTCTCCCAAAGAAAATAACAACAGTCATCTTATGTACTCGTATTTACACAATTATTGCCGTTACCAGTTTCGAACAAATATGTTTACCTTCATTACAATTCTTGTTGTTCATATTATCTGCCTGTTTTTTTCCAACGACTAACATAAACAACAACGATTTTAATGTAATGTGAACTGCCGCCTAAGGACAAACTGTCAGTTCGAAACTGTTAACGGCGATGGCTGTGTAAATGGCTGGTTGTCGTTTTATTCTTTGTAATAATCAGCTTATACCTGGCACACAGACACACTCTTAAAAATGTCAGTAGTTTTTGCCATTACTATTGAGGCACTACGTTACGTACGTGACAACACAAGTACAGAGATACAACATTAGAACAGAAATACAACATTAGGTTTTAGCTGGTAGAACTGAAATGAACAAAAATCACTTTCTTAAATTTTGGAACATCAGAGGAAACTATATTTGGGCCTAAAGACCATAATTCATCTACTAAAGCATGTTTGAAAGACTTTCTACTTGATTTGTCACCTGATGAAGGAACAAGCGACAAGTACCGAGAACAGAAAAACACCGAAAAAGGCACTTTGTGAAAAAATAGCACTCCAATTTCCATTCTTCATAACTAGTGGATGCTCGTCATCAATTATGTTCATTTTATTTTTTGTTCTTTACTTCCGCTCACTGCCTTCTCATCTGAAGACTTTGTTACATTTAGAATGTGCAGTTCTTTAAATATCTTACGTTTGTGTTTACGAGGGATCTTCTGAAAGGAAGTTACACATGTCGTCCCACGCTAACAGCTTTCGCAATAAAAATATCGGATTTTTAGGAGTGAATACATGCTCTGGGTTTGCTGTAGACACAGTACTGCTGCGGTACGGATAACACGAGCATCACAGTGTGTCATTTACGTGCTCAGTAATGGCACTCGATAACGACTCCATAGCATTTACATCAGGTGAATTTTGAAGCCTAGGCATCAATGTGAGTTCACCCTAATGCCACTGTATCATGGTTTTGGCTCCGAGGCACGGACAATTACACTGCCGTAAGATGACGTGGCTGTCGGGGAACACATCAAAATCAAAGGCACGTAGATGGTCCGCAGCTGTCAGCGTGACTTCGATTACCATAATAGATACCACGCAAGCCTAGGAGAATGTCTCCCACAGCATAATACTGCTCCCACCAGGCTGCGTTCATGCCGCGCTACTCGTTTCGAGCCATTGCTCACCTCGCTGGCGGCGTTTGTGGAGACTTGACGATCAATCTAGTGTAGAAAATTTGATTAACCCGGATAGTCGAAGCGTTTCCACTGATCGACCGTCGAATCCCGATGGCTCCGTGCCCGCTGCAGTCGTAACTGACAATGTCGTTGGGTCAACATGGAAACACGTAAGGGTAGTCTTCACCGGAGTTCCACGTTCAACGAAGTACGATGAAAAGTGTGCTCCGAAACACTTGTGCGTGCACAAGCACTGTGCTCGTTCGGCAGGGATGCCACAGATGAGCACCTAACCCACTTTACAGAGCAGGCAAGCTTCCGAACTCCACGTTCCGTGAAGAGTGGAGAACATCAAACCATTGAGAGATTAGTGGTGGTTTCACTGTCATTTGAACTCTTTCCGTAAATGCTAATGAAAGTAGCACTTGAATATTCCACCAGCTTCGCTTTTTTCGAGATAATCGTTTAGAGGCTCTGCGTAATAATAATCTTCTCGTTGTCAATGAAGCTTATCTCAATGGATTTACCCATTTTCAGCCCATATCTTCGCTGTCCGTGTCTGTTCCGCTTACATACTCGTGTTACCTAGTCACGTGCCCGCAATGCCACGAGGCGCCACCCAACGTCGCGATGGGCAGTGGTCGTAATGTTTTGCGTCAGTGTATGTACCTGTGTATGTAGGTATGTAGAAAGGTAAAACTAAACGACTGGACCGATTTCAACCAGTCTTGGTATACACAGCCCGTTGTGTCAGTCAAGAATTGCTATGGGGGGAAGAACCACCTTCGTTTTTATAGCTCAAGAAGTATGACGTATACAACGAGATGCGTGAAAAACTGCCGCAACATGCATGACGTTTAAATTTATTACTTTTGTGCTACTAACTGTACTCGCAATGAACTTAGAAGACGCTATTCACATATTCCACTAAATGCACCTAATAAATTATGTCATAAAGCCTAGCATGTTTCAGAAGATATGACGTCATAAACAGTGAGATGCATGAAAAAATACCGCATTCTGCATGTCGGTTAAATCTATTACTTCGTTGCTACTAACTCTATTCACGACACATTTTACAGGCAGTATTCCCATACGCCGCTGAATGCACCTACATAATTATATCGTTGTAGGACGCACAGATCTCAGGATACGACGTCATCAGCACTGAACAACTTGAAAAACTGCCGCATCATTCATGACGTTTAAATTTATGACTTCTTTGCTACAATCTCAAGTAGCAATATATTTTGCAGACAGTATCCAAATATGCCACTGAATGTACCTACACAGATCTATTGTTTTATGACACGTAGTTCAAGAGGTATGTCTTCATAAACCCTGAGATGCATGAAAAATGATGCATCATGCATTTACAATTATTCTTTACTACTGAGACAACGTGCTGTCGAGGCAACGTAAAGAAATCCTTGACAGCTGACAGCGTTCTTGACAGGTATCAACTGTTAAGCGCAAACAGTTGCAGGTGAAAAAGATAGCGATCCTTAGAGCTATAAAGAGGCGTGGCCATAGGGACATTTACAAAATCACAATGTAGACCAGTGAAGAATCTGTGACCAGTGTAAAGAAAAAGTCCGGGTTACTGTATTTATACATGTGTATATTACACTTATTTTTTTGTAAGACTGTTTCATAATTGTAAAGGGTGTTTTCAAGAATAAAAGTGAATGAAATTTTCTCGATATTACACCAAAAACACAATGCTTTTTTTTGTTTTAGTTTCTAATACGAAATTGACAAAAAGAATACCGAGTTAGTGCCGGGTTTGTCAGCTCGTATGTTATAAAGTTTTCATTTAGAAGACAAATTTGCAAAAATTGCTAGATGTACACAGAATAGAAAAATAGCAGCTGATAGGGCTTCTCTCAAGGCTTCTACTACAGGGTATAGGTGCTCAGTACGTGCACCGATTTTGATGCGACTAACTAAGGGGTTGAAAAATAAGTTCTGTTCGAAGGCCTTTCAGTCCAGAACTGGTATGCCAGTCAAGCCAAATTGTTGTGAGCATTGAGGCAAACATTCCAAGACGCACCAGATGGAAGATTCCCGTTTGGTAAAACAACGTGTCCTGCTGCGTGAAGAAGTCCGTACCTGCCTGCCGCACTCCCCGGTCCGAAAGGAATCCACGAATAGTCGAGCCTACAAACGTCTTCTTTAGGGGATCAAAGCTGATGATCTCATGGTGGGAAGAGGGCTCATCAGGACTCTATGGCACGTGCTCGAGTGTCTCTCACTTCAGTTGGCTTAACTTCTGCTTTACGACATTTGTGATATGGTGATGTTAGTTACCATGAAGCAGCACCATCCCTTGGCGCAACATTCCACAACGGTGGCTTCCGACAGACATGCTACCCCATACACATTCTTCATTTTGAGATGCATGTCTAACGATGTTTTCTCTTCGGCAGATAAAAAGAGTAACAGCGTATTGATCACGTTGGGACGCATTTGGTAATAATGTCGCCAAAGTTGACGTATCCACAATTACCGCAGTCACGTCGGGAAGAGAAGAATGCATCACTAATCCCTTGCTTCCATGTCGGTGCTTATACGCCTGCATCGGAGTCGTGCTACGTTACATGCACGACGCAACAACGTCGTCAAAACGATACTTTTCGTGCGCCCATTATACACAACTGGTCATTAAAATTGCTACACAACGAAGATGACGTGCTACAGACGCGAAATTTAACCGATAGGAAGAAGATGCTGTGATACGCAAATGATTAGCTTTTCAGAGCATTCACACAAGGTTGGCGCCGGTGGCGACACCTACAACATCCTGACCTGAGGAGAGTTTCCAACCGATTTCTCACACACAAACAGCAGTTGACCGGCGTTGCCTGGTCAAACGTTGTTGTGATGCCTCGTCTAAGGAGGAGAAAGGCGTACCATCACGTTTCCGACATTGATAAAGATCGGATTGTAGTCTATCGCGATTGCGGTTTATCGAATCGCGGCACTGCTGCTCGCGTTGGTCGAGATCCAATGTTAGAATAGTATGGAATCGGTGGGTTCAGGAGGGTTATACGGAACACCGTACTGGATCCCACGGCCTCTTTTCACTATCTGTCCAGATGACAGGCATCTTATCCGCATGGCTGTAACGGATCGTGCAGCCACGTCTCGATCCCTGAGTCAGCAGATGGGGACGTTTGCTGGACAACAACCTTCTGCACGAACAGTTCGACGACGTTTGCAGCAGCATGGACTATCAGCTCGGAGACCATGGCTGCGGTTACACTTGACGCTGCATCACAGACAGGAGCGCTAGCGATTGTGTACTCAACGACGCCGACCGGAGTGGCCGAGCGGTTCTAGGCGCTACAGTCTGGAGCCGCGCGACCGCTACGGTCGCACGTACGAATGCTGCCTCGGGCATGGATATTTGTGATGTCCTTAGGTTAGTTAGGTTTAAGTAGTTCTAAGTTCTAGGGGACTGATGACCACAGCAGTTAAGTCCCATAGTGCTCAGAGCCATTTTTTGTGTACTCAACGACGAACCTGGGTGCACGAATCGCTAAACGTAATTTTTTCGGATGAATATAGGTTCTGTTTACAGCATCATGATGTTCGCATCCGTGTTTGGCGACATCGCGGTGAACACACATTGGAAGCATGTATTCGTCATCGCCATACTGGCGGTATCACCCGGAGTGATGGTATGGGGTTCCATTGGTTACACGTCTCGGTCACCTCTTGTTCGCATTGACGGCACCTTGAACAGTGGACGTTACATTTAAGATGTGTTACGACCCGTAGCTCTACCCTTCATTCGATCCCTGGGAAACCCTACATTTCAGGAGGATAATGCACGACCGCATGTTGCAGGTCCTGATCGGGCCTTTCTGGATGCACATTCTCCAGATCACTCACCAATTGAAAACTTGTGGTCAATGGTGGCCGAGCAACTGGCTCGTCACAATACCCCAGTCACTACTCTTGATGAACTGTGGTATCGTGTTGAAGCTGCATGGGCCGCTGTACCTGTACACGCCATCCAAGCTCTGTTTGACTCAATGCCCAGGCGTATCAAGGCCGTTATTACGGCCAGAAGTGGTTGCTCTGGGTACTGATTTCTCTGGATCTATGCACCGAAATTGCTTGAAAATGTAATCACATGTCAGTTCTAGTATAATATATGTGTCCAATGCATCTGCATTTCTTCTTGGTGCAGCAATTTTATGGCCAGCAGTGTACATACGTCCAGATTATTCAAGTCACAGCTACGACAAGCCGTAATGCAAACAGCTTTGCAAATCTGTACACCGAGTTGCCTATCTGCATGAGCTCACTGGTTCGATACGACAACACAGAGCGGATGATTTGTCTAAATACATGAAATGTATTCGCAATTGTGAATGTAGGGAGTCGTCAGCCATATAACGACATGACGACGGAATAAGAAACCGGATCCCCCGCTTATAACGAGCAGTCGCCTTAACATAGCACGACTCACGACCTGACCGAATTCCCATATGTCGTCAACCAGGCGTCCACAGGGTGTACTACTACATCCATTACCTATATTCCCCTACAAGGGAGACATTTTACTTGAAAGGAAATAGCTGTGTTTTACTACGCAGTTACCGAAGTAACACTTGATTTCTGGTTTCCATCTAAAGTTTATTTTTATCCTGCACACCAACAAATATCAGAGATTTTAGAGGCTACCACCCGCAGTTTACTGTTTTCCTCGACGCCTGTAAAACCTCCGATGTTTTTCGGTGTACGGAGTAGGATGAACTGATGATGGAAAGCCGTGTCCGAAACCGTCATGCACCAAAGCAATAGAGCATCACATTTATATCAGACGAGGCCTCTCTACGCAGTACCTAGCTCCCTACTCTCCACTGGCGATCGTGACAGTCGCGATCACTAAATAACAAACAACACTGGCAGACGCTCCGCCTACGGTCCGTCAGCGTACAGTCATGTTTTCTGCCTAAGAGGTGGCCTAGTAGACGGCAAAACTCTAGCGCCGGGCGGGAATATCGGTGTGACTACACACACAGCACATCACTGTTAGGCCGATAAAAGCCACGCACAGCCACAGACGTCGCTACAAATTCTGACTGCACAGGGAAAGCCTGGCCGACGTCAAGCGGCTTGTAAAGTTTGCTGCGATGTGCGCCAGGGCGAGATCATTTCGCTCTACATGACCGCTTTGAAAGCGTCGTAGTCTCCCTCTGCTGACGACCTGTGTATCTGCCTTTTGGAAAAAAAGAAAAGTATTTGATATTTACACAAGGAAGGATAATACTACGAAAGTTCGTGTCCACCTCAGAGACTAATCAACTTCCACGTAAACAGTCCGAAGAAATAACCAGAGTGAGAGAGAGGCCAAAATTCACAGCCAGGTTTAGCGAAACATGTTGTTAGTGATTGCGTTAAGTGACGTATGGCACGATCCGAACAGTTCACGCTCCTCCGGATTATCAGTGTGACGTCACTGGTTCTGATATGGCCGTCTTCCGATGTAGTCTCATATTGGTGCAGCGTGTAGCAGCGACGAAATTAGGCCTTTGATTCCGCTGTCCGAAGCGATACAGTTAAACAAGAACATAAAAAATGAAACAGCAAACAATTACATACATATTTCGCTTTTCGTCAACAACAGGAAGTTTTCTAGCGTATCTCATTTGCATCGTTACTCACACCCAAAACTACGAACAACTGGTATTCGTAACATCAACAATTGCAGGGTAGTTGATTGTGGGTTTCTATCGACAGTTTCAGGACTGAAGCATTTACGTATTACGTGGAGTACTAACACGGGCATGTATTGAATCCATAGTATTGGGCCATCAGTTTTCTGCTTGTTTTATTTCGGACCGCCACGATTTTCTCTCTTGCTTCAACTTCTTTGTTTGGGGTGTCCTTACACTTGTCCTGCCATCCAATCCCTTCCTTTTATCCGTCTATTTCCATTTCCTTTTTGTCGCTTTTTCTGCGTAGAACCTCCTCACGTCTTATCTTAAGAGTTCAATCATTTCTCGCCATCCTTTCATAGCACCTCATCTGGAATGCTTCGATTCCCTCCTTTCCGATTTGCCACATGGTACGCACTACTGGCATAAGGATGCCTGGGAGTGGAAAGCCCGGGAAAAATAAGGATTCAACACCATTGGTATCAAGATTTTTGTAAACACTCCTCAGGAGAAAAGTAACTGTAAGAATGATCTTGACATGAAGGAAAAAAACCGTCCAATTAGGTAAAACAATTGCAGAACAATTAGATAATTGATAAAACTATCTCTTTAAAGATTCTGAAGGGATTAGATACAAAACTGAAGAATGCCACAAACAGTGTGTTATAACAACTATAACGTGACAGGAAAACAGTCTTCAAAACAGGCAGCCAATAAACACCTATAGAATGTGTGTAACCAAAAGACAACAAATAATTCAGTTTTACCTAAATGAAGGAAGAACAATGGGGCGAACGGCCCTAAAATTGCTTAGAGCATGCCCGATACGCTGCCCCTTCTCTAAGCAACCTCTGGGTACACGCCCCAAGGCACAGCATACAATGGTAGCCTCATGAACAGAGGAGTAACTTTTAAGCAAAACGAGTGAAAATCTTAAGTCATCAGATTACACGCAGATACCGTAGTCAAAACAATTGTGGTAAGCCGTTAACAGATAAAAAGGCAATTGGCCAAGGGAGCACCCCCACTTATACCTGTTTGTAAAGATTTTCTGCTGCCAACTGAGATTCAGCTTCAAATCACGTCTCGAGGTAGAAACGGTAAACACCTAACCGTCGCACGGGACGGAAAACATAGGTGGAAGGGAGACGCAAACGATTGGATGGTGAAGGTCACCTACATTAAGCACATGCTTTGCTTGAAAGAATAACCCTCCAAAGTACATTCAACAAGATTTGCTTCTTCCTTCTACCTTATTTGTGGGCAAGTTAGTTTTAAATGCTGATAATGGATCATCTACGACTTCCTTATCGATCTCCACTTGTGTCATCAGATAGTTTCTCCCCGTCGTAAAAGCCTCCAATGTACTCTTTCCATCTATCCTGTATCTCCTCTGCTTCAAAACCTAGATTCTTAATATCTCTTAATGATGACGGACTGGCCATTAAAATTCATCGAAGTCTGATTTTACTTTTATTTGCTGATTTTGTCCTTTCCACGCCCATATACCTTTCGAATTTTTCGCACTTTTGCAGTAACCAATTAGTTTCGTTCCTACGAGACTTATATAGCAGCTTTACTTCATTTTCATGAATATTTGTGTGCACCTTCTTTCGTCGATCCGTTGAAGAATTTCTTCAGTTAGCAAAGATTTCTTCCAATTACTTTCTAGTACCTACATTTGCCTGTCTACCTTCTGTGATTTCTCTTCAAAGGGGATGTCCATTCTTGTTCAGCTTACTTGCCATCTGTGGTGTTCATTACAAAATTATCTGTGGACTGAGATAGCTTCTAATGCACCTCACCATGCCTCAGTACTTCAGTAGACATATCACTTCTTTACATATCGGTTGTTCGTCTCCAATCACTACAATTCCGGTGCACACTTCATTACTGGTATAATAGGGCTTTTTAGATGCTAAGTAGTGCAACTGGCGTAAAGAGTGCTTTCTCTTTTTCTCTGCAAAAAAGTGAGAAGTAGATTAAAGCTAATTTGTTTATGTAAATGAAATTCTTTATGTTCCGCAGCCAGTACTAACTCATTTTTTATGCAAATTTTGCTGGATAGTCCTACAATTATAGATCTCGATGTCGAAAGCGTCTAAAAAGACATTTCAGTAAAATCGTTTATCTCTATATATTTCTTCCAAGTATATATTATGTGTGCTACGTAGCGTATAAAATACTGCCTCAATTAAGAAACTTCAACGTCCGTTTCATTGAGTGGGACGCGACTCATAGGAATTCGACACATTCACTATCAGCACTTCGCAGTAATGTTTCACGACCCTCTTCCGAGCCATTGTTTTATTTGGTTTAGCCTATATAAAAAAAAACCAACACTTTTTCGAAATATATTGTAGTGAATGTAGTATCAGTAAATAGCGTTTTTAGCCATAATGAGAGAATGATGCTATTATTCTGCAAATAGTACTTATGTAGGCCGTTGATCAATCTCAGTCTGAGGACTTTTCCCTTGTTACAGCTGCGCGGCGACCTGGTTTTCGTATACCCCGCCCTTGTGGCAGCACGAGTGCAGTCTGCAGTCGCCGGGGCACAACCGGTGTATTTCTACCAGTTTGACGTCGTCACGAATCTTAACATGTTAAAGAAGGTCTTCACCAAAGAAGATATTGCCGGTAAGTACGTAATTCTTAATCGAAATATAAGGGGCTATCTAAAAGTTTCCATTCGAAGACCGTACATGCAGAAGTGGTATGCTGATCTGGAAAAATCTCCGTGAGTTTCTGAGGCAATTCTGCTACCGACACACCAGCCTGAAGATACGCGTTCGGTAAAACATGTCCGACTTCCTGAAGAAGTCCATATACCTGCTGCACATAGTTCTCCGATAGAATCGTCGATCCTTCAGGGCCTTTTTAAAGGACCCAGGACGTTATAATCACATTGGGAATTATCAGGACTGTCAGGGGGTGGGGGGCTCGTCTCAAGTGTAAAGAATGGGGCTGGCTTCCCAGATCGACCAACATCTTTTGTCGAATCGCGTCCGGCACAGAACCACAATGGTGGTTTTCGACAGACATGAAGCCCCCATTCTTCATTCTCCAATCAATGTCTATCGGTGTTTGTCATTCGGCAACCAAGAAAAGAATAGCAGCACGTTGGTTCCGTTCCGACACATCTGCTTATAGCCTCACCACAGTTCATGCTTCCTCATTTACCACACGCACGTCCCAAAGACATGAATGCCAAATTAATCCGCTGCTTTCATTTCAGTGCTTATATACCGACATTGGATTGCGCTACGTTGCATATGGAATGCAGCAACGCCCTCATATGGAAACTTTTTGATAGCTTATTAAAGAAAAGGTATAAGGATATAGTATCAAATCGGGAGGAACCACATTTAATTTTTTAAGAAAATATGTAACATACAGTGTAACATACCCTGCAGTGATAATCGGTTGTATTTATAGGGGCCTCTCATGGCGATGACATCCCCTATTTCTTCTCCGGAGAAATGTTTAAAGACATACCTAAAGGACCGGAAACGGTGGAAGGAAAAGCAATAGCGCGTATGACCCGCATGTGGACTAACTTCGCCACTAAGGGGTAAGTACTGCAGTTGAATAATAATGTCTGTCGTTCGAAGCTGTAGATATGACTCTTTTTCATAAACTCTTCTTGCGCCATGACAAGGTTTTTAGTTTTGAATAAACCGTTGACATAAGAACAGAAATAAGTGTAACGATGATATGTAAACTCATCAGACAAAATATTTTTTACCCCGTTAAAAGAGCACACTGGTAATTTTCGAGCGCCCTCGATGATGCAGAACTATTTCTGTTCGGTCATGTGACCCTGCACTACAGACGTAAGTCATGGCAGTGCAGTGGTTCGCTTGTGCCAGTTAGTTGTTCGGGAACTGAGCAGTGAGATCGTTCAAAGTGAAGACGTGACAGGAAGGCAGAAACAACCTGTCGAGCCCTGACCTTCCATGACCATACCGTGAATAAGGTTGCCCAATTTGTCAGTGTATCACCTTGGACTATCTAACGTACGAGGATGGTTTGATAAGTCGGTTTAATTACTATGAAATAATAGAACATTTTTGTTGCGCCTTCATGGTTGGTAAGGTTGATTATTCTATGGATCATATCAAGAATTTCAACAGTGTTCAGTGAAAAGTTGATTGCTAATAGCCGTCTGAATTGGCCAGTGTGTTGACTGCGATTAAAGATGGTGAAAATCGAGTTTCGTGCTGGTATTAAACATTTTCATTTGAAGGGTTAATCTGCCGTACAAATAAAGACTTAATTGGATGAAATTCACACGGACTCTGCGCTATCACAGCAGACCATTCAATTTTGGATTAATGAATTTGGACGTGGTCGGACAAGCACCGAAGACGAAGCATGCTCCGGCCAGTAGACAATTGTAGTCACCACAAGGAAAACCGTTGACAAAATCGGTGATATGTTAATACAAGTCCATCGAATAAAATTGCTGAGACCGTAGACAACGCAACTGAACAAGTGAATCATATCCTCCGCGGAGAATCGAATATGAAAAAAATGTGTGCAAGCTGACTGTCGCGATTGCTCATAGACGATCAAAAGCGGGTCTGGCAAACATTTCAACACAATACCTGACGACGCTTAATCGCAATCCGCAAGACTCTTTGCGCCAAATTGTGATTGTTGGTAAAACCTAGATCCGTAATTACTCACAAGAGTCAAAACGACAGTCGAAACAATGGACAAAGACTGATGAAAGTTGATAGAAGCAGGCAAAGACCATTTCATCATCTGGTAAAGTGATTGCCACTGTTTTTTCTAGGATTCCTAAGGAATAATTTTATAGATTACATGGAAAATGGCAGAACGGTAACTGGGCCCTATTATGTTTCATTGTTGGATCGACCGAAACTTGCATGGGCTGAAAATAGACCACAGTTAGTACACAAAAAGTGCTATTTTTCCAGGATAATGCACCATCCCAGACATCAGTGATAACAGGAACGCAAGTGCATGGATTGTGTTCTGAATTAGTTCCTCATCCACCCTATTCAGTAGACCACCAAGTGACTTCTTCCCGTTCCCTATATTGAAAGTAACCGAGCGAGGTGGCGCAATGGTTATCATTCAGGCCTCGCATTCGGGACAACGGTTCAAACCCGCATCCGGCCTTCCAGATTTAGATTTTTCGTAATTTCTTCAGGAAATTGCCGGAATGGTTCCTTTGAAGGGGTACGGCCGAACTCCTTCCAGATCCTTGACACAATCGGAGCTTGTGCTTCGCATGTAGTGGCCCCGATATTGACGTGACATTAAAATCAATCTTCCTTCCTTTCTGTACTTTGACTAGCCGGAAATAAGTTTTCATCAAATCATTGACAGTTGCAGTCAATGGGTATTTCTTGCAGTATATGAGTATTTTGCAGAGTTTGACACAATCTGTATATCTTATAGGATGAACAATCTGGAGGGTCGCTGGACCATGTGTATATCCCTCGAAGGAGACTATATCGAAAACTAAAATGAATTGTTTACGAAACAAACTTTTTTCCAGACTTATCAAATCACCCTCGTTCTACTAGTAGTCATGTAACACATTGTAAGACCAGCGGTTTTATAAATGTCGTAACTGACTTACACCAGAGAGATGTGCTACGACCTACTACTGACTGTCGGTTTGTAAACCGACAGTAATTGCCGCTGTCAGTGAATCCGGTCCATATCAACCAGTTGTCGAACAATCATTGCGAACGAGACTGCATGGAATGGAAACTTGGAGTCGAGTGCCTCGCAACCGACCAGTGCCCTCAGCGGCCACTGCTCTCATTAGCGTCACAAAATGTTCAAATGTGTGTGAAATTTTATGGGACTTAATATAAGCGTCACACCACCTTGTTTTATTTAAATGCATATTTGTTTATCTGTACGTCGTAACATTATGATTACCATTTCACAGGAATCCCACACCAGACCCTGAAGATCCCATTTTGTCTGTGACATGGACTCCATTCAAGAAAGACAATCTCTCCTACTTGAACATGACAAAGGATGGGCTGAGCGTCGAGAAGGACCTCATCAAGGAAAGGATGGATTTCTGGGACAAGCTCTACAGACTGAGAGCATGATTGCGCTCAAGACAAGCACCATGAAAAATGCTGCTATGCATTGCAGTGCTATTCCGTAGACTCAGAAGTAAACTGATTTATGTAGTCCTGTAACAGATCCATTTGCGTATGCTGCAATCAATAAACGGAATTCCATTTGAGGAAGTCTCAAGACAGTAAAAAAAAAACTCTGAATCTGACAAAACCAGAAAACTATTTCAGATCATTTATTGGAAACATTGTCCACGCTGAATAAGGTTTACCTCCTCACTAATGTTCTCTCACTCACACCTTCAGAAAGAATATCTTCAAAATTGTTACATCCTTTTTATGAATAAGAGTAGTACACAAGTTAAACCGATCTGTAGCAGTGATGTTTAAACAGTACAACATGACCTTTTCTTTTGAGTCATCTGTCTTCTGACTGTTTTGATGCGTTCCACAACGAATTCCTCTCCTGTACCATCCTCTTCATCGCAGAATAGCACTTGCAACCTATGTGCCCAATTATTTACTGGAGGTATTCCAGTCTCCGTCTTACATTCGGTAGATCATGTAATTCTACTTAACTTTCACTCAGGATAGCAATGTCATCAGTGAATCGTATCATTGATATCCTTTCACCTTGAATTTCAGTTGCACTCCTGAACCTTTCTTTTATTTCCAGCACTGCTTCTTCCGTATTCAGATTGAACAGTAGGGACGAAAGAGTACATCCTTGTCTTACATCCCTTTTAATCTGAGAACTTCGTTCTTGGTCGTCCACTCTTACACTCCTGGAAATTGAAATAAGAACACCGTGAATTCATTGTCCCAGGAAGGGGAAACTTTATTGACACATTCCTGGGGTCAGATACATCACATGATCACACTGACAGAACCACAGGCACATAGACACAGGCAACAGAGCATGCACAATGTCGGCACTAGTACAGTGTATATCCACCTTTCGCAGCAATGCAGGCTGCTGTTCTCCCATGGAGACGATCGTAGAGATGCTGGATGTAGTCCTGTGGAACGGCTTGCCATGCCATTTCCACCTGGCGCCTCAGTTGGACCAGCGTTCGTGCTGGACGTGCAGACCGCGTGAGACGACGCTTCATCCAGTCCCAAACATGCTCAATGGGGGACAGATCCGGAGATCTTGCTGGCCAGGGTAGTTGACTTACACCTTCTAGAGCACGTTGGGTGGCACGGGATACATGCGGACGTGCGTTGTCCTGTTGGAACAGCAAGTTCCCTTGCCGGTCTAGGAATGGTAGAACGATGGGTTCGATGACGGTTTGGATGTACCGTGCACTATTCAGTGCCCCCTCGACGATCACCAGTGGTGTACGGCCAGTGTAGGAGATCGCTCCCCACACCATGAGGCCGGGTGTTGGCCCTGTGTGCCTCGGTCGTATGCAGTCCTGATTGTGGCGCTCACCTGCACGGCGCCAAACACGCATACGACCATCATTGGCACCAAGGCAGAAGCGACTCTCATCGCTGAAGGCGACACGTCTCCATTCGTCCCTCCATTCACGCCTGTCGCGACACCACTGGAGGCGGGCTGCACGATGTTGGGGCGTGAGCGGAAGACGGCCTAACGGTGTGCGGGACCGTAGCCCAGCTTCATGGAGACGGTTGCGAATGGTCCTCGCCGATACCCCAGGAGCAACAGTGTCCCTAATTTGCTGGGAAGTGGCGGTGCGGTCCCCTACGGCACTGCGTAGGATCCTACGGTCTTGGCGTGCATCCGTGCGTCGCTGCGGTCCGGTCCCAGGTCGACGGGCACGTGCACCTTCCGCCGACCACTGGCGACAACATCGATGTACTGTGGAGACTTCACGCCCCACGTGTTGAGCAATTCGGCGGTACGTCCACCCGGCCTCCCGCATGCCCACTATACGCCCTCGCTCAAAGTCCGTCAGCTGCACATACGGTTCACGTCCACGCTGTCGCGGCGTGCTACCAGTGTTAAAGACTGCGATGGAGCTCCGTATGCCACGGCAAACTGGCTGACACTGACGGCGGCGGTGCACAAATGCTGCGCAGCTAGCGCCATTCGACGGCCAGCACCGCGGTTCCTGGTGTGTCCGCTGTGCCGTGCGTGTGATCATTGCTTGTACAGCCCTCTCGCAGTGTCCGGAGCAAGTATGGTTGGTCTGACACACCGGTGTCAATATGTTCTTTTTTCCATTTCCAAGAGTGAATTTTTCCCACTTGGTTCTTGTACATATTTTATATTACCCGTCACTCCCTAAAGCTCACCGCCAATTTTCTCAGATTTTTCAACATTGCACCATTTCACATTGCCGAACGTTATTCACAGGTCGACAATTCCTCCATTTTGTGTTACCCGTCACTCCCTATAGCTTACCACTATTTTTCTCAAAATTTTCAACACCTTGCTGCATTTCACGTTGCCAAACGTTTTTTCTAGGTCGGTCAATCCTATGAACATGTCTTGATTTTTCTTTAGTCTTGCTTCCATTATCAACTGCAACCTCAGAATTGTCTCTCTGGTGCCTTTACTTTTGCTAAAGCCAAACTGATCATCAGCTAACACATACTCAATTTTCTTTTCCATTCTTCTCTATATTATTCTTGTAAGTAGCTAGGATGCATGAACTGTTAAGCTGATTGTGCGAAAATTATCGCACTTGTGAGCTGTTGAAGCCTTCGGAATGGTATGGATGATATTTTTTCCCGAAAGTCAGATGGTATGTCGCCAGACTCATACATTCTATACACCAACGTCATCAGCCGTTTTGTTACCACTTCCCACAATGATTTTAGAAATTCTGCATTTAACAGTGGAATTTACGTTTCATTCTTAATGTTACCACCCTTGCTTTTGATTTCACCGAACGTCATTTTCACTTTCCTATATGCTGAAACAGCCATTACGACAGTCATTTCTTTTCCGATTTCTTCACATTTTTCGTCCAGCCATTTCGTCTTAGCTTCCTGATCTTCCTGTTTACTTCATTCCTTAGCGACTTGTATTTCTGTATTCCTGAATTTCAATGAACGTTTTTGTACTTCCTTCTTTCGTCGATCAACTGAAATATTTCTTCTGTTACCCATGGTTTCTTCGCAATTACCATGTTTTTTTCTTTATAACTTCTGTGATTATGCTTTTTAGAGATATACATTCCTCTTCAACTGTATTGCCTACTGAGCTACTCCTTACTGCTGTATCTATAGCCTCATAGAACTTCAAGCGTATCTCGTCATTCCCTAGTTCTTCCGTATGCCACTTCTCTCTTATTGATTCTTCCTGACTAACCTCTCAAACTTCATGACCTACGACTTTGCACACCAATAGTTAATGCCTAAGATTATTTAATGAAACTTGTGTCCTTCTTGTCAACCGCTAACTAGTCCAACAAACTCCATTAATTATCTTCACCACCCAACTGTCCCTCTGTTGTCGGTTCCTCTTAATGTAACACACAGATTAGTCTCTGTGGACATAGCCCCCTGAAACAGAAAATATAGATGCAAATATTATATAAAAGTTTACATATGACATACAACGTAGATGACATAAATAAACGGAAACATCACGTTAAGTAATGTACAAAACAACATTCATCACACGTTGTCCTATCCCTGCGTCATCTGGCTCAGTGCTAGTCACACATCGGACTACGAGAATTAATATATCCAGAACAAGCGATACCCAGACCACAAGAACCAAGAGAAAAAAAGGAGTGAAACTACCGAAATATTGTATTGTAGATTGTAGATAGATCCAGTGCGTTACGAAAAATGTTAAACTGTTTAAATGAAACTGGTTTTTAGGACATTTATATTGAGACTGGCTTCGAATCCTGAAAGTGTGTAAATCAATGTCCGGCTAGCTTTATTTCCGTTTTTCGATAACTTGATGGCTGATGGGTAATTTCTGAACCTGTATAGGGGTTCCTTTCTTATAACACTAATATCAAATTACTATTAATCTAAAAACTTTCCGTTTCTGCAGAGATTCGATTGTAGAAGGTATTACACTTCACACGCAAATTTGTTTTCTTAAATAACTGGGAGATAAGGAATTAAATTGCTGACGCTGAAGATAATAAGCATTTCAGGAGTTTGTAAAAATTATATATACCGTATATTATAAAAATGTTTTTCAGATGCTCCACATCTCTTAAAGCCACTTGACCTATTTCAGTCAAACTTGGTGCACATATTAGTCATTGTACGGAAAGAATCCCCGTGGGGGTAAGATCCACGTAGCTATTAAAGGGGTGTGGGTGAAAAAGCAGTTTAAGTCATGACACAAATACTCTGAATTTATTCATACAGCATTTGAGAACGAGAGCACTTAGTGGCTTGCATCGAACTTTATACTCGATTTCAAATCTTTACGAAACTTTCTCGCTGAGAACCTTCACAAAATGATGAAAAAAGAAAATTTTATCGCTTACTTGATTTTCGCCCTACTGTAGTGGAACTACCGCATTAGGCACAATGTTTTAATTTGTTACTTCTTTACTATTAACCGTATTCACGACACGTTTTTCAGACATTGTTACACGAACCGTTGAATATATCTGCAAAACTATATCATTGTATGACAGATACTTCAGGACATATGATGTCATAAACATTGAGATGCGTGAAAAACTGATGCACCATGCATGACATTTTAATTTATTACGTCTTTATTACTAACATTTTTTCCCAGCACATTTCACTGGTCGTATCTAAATATACCACTGAACGTACCTGCATATTATATCGTTGCAAGACACCTTGTTGGAGAAAGGTGACGTCAGAAAGTTTGAGCTGCGTAAAAACTAAAGAGCTGGGTGAAATTCGCTGGAGAAACTGGTGAAATACGTGTAAATATGTTTGTTAACTATGTGAGACGTGCGTACCCCAGCAAAGCTGTGGGTAAAAAGCATCTGGTATAGCGCTGAATCGTTTGCAACCAAACTTGGTTCATATATTACCTGCTATCTGCACAGAACACAGTGGGGGTAAGAAGGAAGCACCAGCATCCATTGGGATGAGATTGATAATTTGGTGAAAGAAGATGCGAAAGAGAATATGGAAAGGGAGAGGGAAGGTGTTGAAGGACAGAGATGGAGGGAAGAGGAGTAAGTGGTCAAAGAGAATAGAGGGAGGGAGGGAGGAAGGGAGGGAAGGAGAGAGAGAGAGAGAGAGAGAGAGAGAGAGAGAGAGAGAGAGAGAGAGAGAACAGGGAGGGAGAGGGGGTCAAAGAGAGAGGTGTAAGGAGGGGATGGTCGGAGAAAGGGGAAAGAGAAGAGCAACAGAGAGGTGGGAGAAAAGGAGGAGAGAGACAGTGTGGGGAGGAGAAAGGCCAGAGGCAGACGGAGGAGAAGGTGGACCAACGGAAAACCTGTACAATGGTGCGTACTCAGCTGGTATGTGTTGTAGTGAGTACATGGTTAAGGAGTGGAGCGCTGCGTTTATACAAATTTTGGAACACCTGATGGATCATCTTCCTAGCAGCGAGGGCATAACTGCACCAAATGAAATCAACTGTAGAAGATTATCGCGAAAAGGACCGGCTATGGATTCATAAACTGGATCTCAACTGTCAGCTCGCACAACAGTTTATTTTCTGGCAGGAGGGAGGCTAATGTCATCTGTCAAGAACGCTGTGACTTACAAAGTGATTGTTTGGCAACGTCTCTCGTCAGTACAAAACATCTCACTAGTACCCCAAAAATTCTAAACTGATAGCGATACTTAAATCCGAATTTTGAGAGTGAAACATATATTACTTTATAATGAACTCCAAGCCTATAAGTGTTTCGATAGTCGAAAAAGGAACTATATCTTGAAGAGGTGTAATAACATGATCACCAAACGATTTTAATTATTTCTAATCTCTTAGGACGTTACACTTAACAAGAAAATCTAATTAATAATAGATCAAAACTTAAAAAAATATATATTGCTGATCAGCGTTCGCCACAAGGACGCATACAAGACACCACCACGTCGTAACACATTTGGCAGCACAAATAAACAGAGAACCAGTTGTACCAGTGCCAAGCTATTACTTTTTCTAATCTGGCCCAATATTGTACTTCGCCACGTCGTTAAAGCGCTACTTACACTGGACAGCGCGCTTTACGAATAACTTAGTACTAAGCAGCTCTGGATTTTTGGCGGTAGCCTTGCTGTTAACAATTAGTAACCTGTCTATGCTAAGGCGAAAAAACTGCAATATGCAATGCCTCAATCATTGATCAGGGGATAGCCCTATTCACCATTCATATCTTGCACTGTTATTTGATCTTAGCCTTGAGTTACAGAGCTGAATCGACGCTGTTAAGTATGGCTAGGATACTTGTAGCTTACACTAAAGAACCAGAAAAATGCTTGCTTTAATACATTTAACCAAATCAACAACCGTAAGCCTGGGTGCTAACGAGGTCCGCAGTAACCAGTACTGAAGGAAGACTTACACTGAGGTGATAAAAGTCATGTGATAGAGCCTTATACTCCTTCGGGCCCCATTTTGCCCGGCATAGTGCTTCAAATCGACTTAGCATGAGCTCAACAAGGCGCAGTAAGTCCTCCGCAGAAATATTGAGCCAAGCTGCCTTTGAATCCGCCCATAATTGTGAAAGTGTTGCCGGTGCAGGATCTTGTGCATGAACTGACCTCTCGATAATCTCCCATAAATGTTGGATGGGATACATGTCAGGCGCTCTGGGTAGAATACTATTCACTTGAATTTTCCAGAACCTTCTTCGAAAAGGGAAACATTATGGCCTGGTGACGTGGAGCATTGTGTTTCACAAAATTTCCATCTATTTTTGTGAATATAATGTCCATGACTGGCTGGAAATGGCTTCCAAATAGCCAAACATAACCGTTCCCAGCCAGCGATCGGTTCAGTTGGGCAAGAGGACCCAGTCCATTTCATGTAAATACGAACCGTATCATTATGGAGTCACCAGCTCGTGTAGTGCCTTGGGTCGATAGCTTGATGGGGTGTACGCCACACTCGAACCCCACCATCAGCTAACCTCACCGTCAGCTCTTAAATGATATCAGGACTCTCCTGACCAAGCCACGGTTACCCAGTCGTCTAGGGTCCAATCGATACGGTCACGAGCCTACGAAAGGCGCTGCAGGCGATGCCATGCGCTTAGCAAAAGAACTTCCCTCGATTGTCAGCTACCACAGTCCATTAGTGCCAAATTTTGAAGCATTATCCTCACAGATATGTTCGTCTTACGTCCCGCATTGATTGCTGTAGTTATTTCATGCAGTGCTACTTGTCTGTTAGCACTGACAGCTCCATGCAAACTCCGCTGCTTTCCGCCGTTAAGTGAAGGGCTTCAGCCACCGCATTTTCCATGGTAAGAGTTAATATCCGAACTTTTGTATTCTCGAAAGACTCATGACACTGAATCTGGGATATTGAATTCCCTAACAATTTCCGAAATAGAATGTATAGTGAGGCTTGCTCCAACTACCATTCTGCGCTCAAAGTCTGTTAACGGCCGTAATCACGTCGAAAACCTTTCATGAATCACGTAAATACAAGTGACAGCTCCGCCAATGCAGTCCCTTTTATACCATGTGTGAGCGATACTTCCGCCGTCTGTAGATGTGCATATCACTGCTAAATGAATTTTCTTATCTCAGCGTAAACCATCATTCGGGCACACCCGTAGTCTAACCTCAGCCAGCAGCCAGAACAATGTTCTGCTTACATATGTCCTATATTTTATCCACGCACAAACAATAATGACTTCCATCTGGAGTGAAATAACGGCAGCAATCAATGTGAACACAATAAATTAAATTACTCATCGTTCACCAAACGCAGTATTACAAACAAGTAGCATCAACAGTCCACTAGGGCGATGTCGTGTAGTAATAAGTTATGCAAAACCTTATCTATGGCGCGTCGCTGGAGAGAATTTCACACGTAACCATAGCGACTTTAGCCCGTAGTTATACTGCTCTGTAAGGAGGGCATAAATTAATGCAGAACTTCGTCATGCACAAAACATCATTAGTAACCCTGCCGTTAATAACGGGACTACGCCGTCTTGTAGCAAAAAGGCGCCAGCGCCTACAGGACACAACTTAATTAAGAGCTGAAGCAATTGCCGAAAGCACCTACCCGATGCAGAAACCTCCCCAGCACGACACCCACGAATATAGGCAAAAAAACATGTTGCGTGAGCCTGACCGTATATAAACAACACAAAGCACCGAATCGTGTCTCAATTCAACGATGTAATAAGGACAGAAGCAAACTACAATGGTAATACGAGAGAGAAAGATCAAAGATGAAAAGCAGCAGTTATAAAATGTATTTTGGAATACATCCTTCTCCATTACTTTAAATCGTAAAAGTAAAGGATAAGCAGTCTAAAACTGCACCCACAATTCGATTTCGCTGCTCGCTCTATTCCTCAACGTAGACACTAGAAGACTCAAATACTCACCTCGGTCCACAACCGTAAGATCTAACAATCAACTGAAAAGACTTACTGGTGCAACGAATCCGCCTCTGGCACTCGCTACCACCAAACTGCAGGTGTTCTGCAGTGGTTACACGTCCTGCCATGCGAAATGTATGGCGACGTCCACGCTGGGCGAGCGCGCCTCTACGACCCGGAACGCTCACGTGACAGCCGGAACCTTACCGCCTCAGAACGTCACAGAAACGGCGACGAACTGCGTAAACAGGACCATTCAAATTGGCGGATAGATGTTTTGCATCTGACACAGCAATTGATTTCTAAGACGCTGTCCACACACCAGATGTATGTTACTGTTCTGCACAATTTCACAGCAAATAAGCGGACACGGACACGAACCGCTCAACTCCTTTTTGAGAAATGGAATAGAGAGAACATAAGCAATAAAAGCTATACGAGAGAGAAAGATCAAATATGAAAAGCAACAGTTTTAAAGTGTATTTTGGAATATATCCTTCTTCATTACTTGAAATCCTAAAACAATAAATACTGTAACATCCAGTGTCCTCCTTTCCTCGCTCTTTGACATTTGTGAACAAATACATCTTTAGGAACTATCGATCGATCGATGTACTTTACCAGAGGAAAACAGCAAACAGGTTTAAAGCACTTAGATCCATAGTTTGTTTCTCGCAAGCTTTCAAAAGATACGTGGATTTCCTTAGAGAGGACATTCGAGCATGATTATATATTTACTGGACTGAATTTCTTGTCATGTACATGAGATGCTGATACAACTGAGAAGATCTTTTTCCATCGAGAACAGTATTGAAGCTGCAGCTTATAATTAAATCACAAATATTAAGCTGACTATTATATTTTATGTGAACCTGATAATGGACCTTAACAGTCCATGATGATGAACTTATTTTCCAGACTAATCGGAGAAGTGATATTCCGTTGTTCATTGAGCCGACTAGCTGCAATAAATTCTCAACGATTTTTCAACTACTGTGAAAAATAGTAGCATCAAACTACATACCACTAAATTTATGACTCTCATCAGCACTTAAAAATTACATCAAGAGCTATTTCTTATTCAGTAATGGACAACCGAAGGCACATGCAGGGTGTAAAAATACTACATACACTAAATTTTATAATGTTTAGATGTGACAAAAATGTCGCATGTGTGCCATTTCCTCGCTAGGAATCCATAAGGTGCGGACGATAGCGATGTTCAGGGACGGTGTTCAAGCTGCAGTGCGATGAGCGATGAATATTACTTAGAGATGCTGCTGAGAATATCGTCTGTTTACATAAATACACAGCTGGCGTCTGCTAGCTAATGAGTGTCTACCACGCTTACAGCGTCCTGGTTCACGTATTATGGCAGTATCTTCAGCCAAACGGGCAACCAGGTCTACTACAATGTCTGTCGGTGTTTCGTTCAGGAAATGCTGCATTTCTAGTTTCAAATACGAATCCATAGGAGCTCATCATCATTGCTAAAACGATATTCATCTTACGGCAATTTGAACACTGTCTCACAAAACCACTAGCGTTAATACCTTCGTAGATGCGATTTTGTCATATGATGACACGGTTGTCGACAAATGTTGATGGTGTTGAGACAGCAACCAGCCACAAATTTATTTCAAGTTCCTTTATTCAAAAGATACCGTTACCGGTTTCGAATCATTACGATCCATCGTCAGACGGCTTTCATTACAACATGTACTGCGTTTTTTTACTGATTAGTTATAAGTAATACATAATTATAAGCAAATCACAAAGATGGTTGAGTTACAGATTTGCGTAGAGATGTGACTCACTTGAAATGTGGGTTTGTAGTACTTGTTTTCATAGTTTTCGTCCAGCATACAACGTTTGTAGTTTTCGCCGCATTCACATCATTGCACACATAAACTTGCATAATTGAACACTTCAGATTTATCAGTGATTGCATCTCTATCATATTTCTATCGTTAAACACGTAAATTGGTATCACTGAGCACTTCAGCTTAGTCACAGAACAGACTTCTGACATGCACCGCATGTTTTGATTGACACAAAGTGCTTACAAACATACGAGTGTCAAAGATGCTATGATATATCGTAATAATACAAAGAAGGAACATGTCTGGAAAAAGAACATATATTTTCATATGCAACTGAAACGCCTTTTACACCAGTAGAGAAAGATATTGATTTTTTTAATATTACAGCGAATACTGCTACACTAATTCACTAATTATAAAGATGTTCCATGTCAAAGCTCTTTTATATATATATATATATATATATATATATATATATATATATATATATACATACGAGGCCTGTTCAGAAAGTAAGCTCCGATTGATTGCTAAATTGAAAACACAGTGAACATCAGAAATGTTTTACTTCTAACTATTAGCTACACCTTTCAGCTACTTCGCTACGTAGTCGCCGTTCTGACTTAGACTTTTGTCATAGCGTTGTACCAACTTTTCAATAGCCTCACCATAGAAGGCAGCCGCCAGTGCTTTCCGCCAATTCTCCACGCTGGCCTACACATCGTTGTCTGTGTCAGAATGTTGTCTTCAAAGACAGCGGTTCATGTGACCAGAGATGAAACTCAGGGGGAGACAATTGCGGACTGTATTGTGGGTAATCTAACATTTCCATTTGAAAACGATGCAGGAGCATATTCATTGCCCCTGCAGAATGCGGCTGAGAATTGTCTTGAAGAAGAAACAGCACGACAGTTATGTAATGTTAGCTGCATAGCTTCAGGCGAAGTTTCTCACCAGGCCCTCGTACTTGGCGGCAGACAATATTTTCTAGACATCTTTACGCACTCACTGCGAGCTCAGAAATGAGAAGAGCGACGTGATGCTAACTGGGGTTATACTGGAGACACTACCCAACACATCTGTGCTAAGCTTTATCGGATTTTCGTAGGCGTTTCCATTTCGCGACCGATCGGAGCTTACTTTCTGAACGCCCCTCGTATATATATATATATATATATATATATATATATACTCCTGGAAATTGAAATAAGAACACCGTGAATTCATTGTCCCAGGAAGGGGAAACTTTATTGACACATTCCTGGGATCAGATACATCACATGATCACACTGACGGAACCACAGGCACATAAGCACAGGCAACAGAGCATGCACAATGTCGGCACTAGTACGGTGTATATCCACCTTTCGCAGCAATGCTGGCTGCTATTCTCCCATGGAGACGATCGTAGAGATGCTGGATGTAGTCCTGTGGAACGGCTTGCCATGCCATTTCCACCTGGCGCCTCAGTTGGACCAGCGTTCGTGCTGGACGTGCAGACCGCGTGAGACGACGCTTCATCCAGTCCCAAACATGCTCAATGGGGGACAGATCCGGAGATCTTGCTGGCCAGGGTAGTTGACTTACACCTTCTAGTGCACGTTGGGTGGCACGGGATACATGCGGACGTGCATTGTCCTGTTGGAACAGCAAGTTCCCTTACCGGTCTAGGAATGGTAGAACGATGGGTTCGATGACGGTTTGGATGTACCGTGCACTATTCAGTGTCCCCTCGACGATCACCACTGGTGTACGGCCAGTGTAGGAGATCGCTCCCCACACCATGATGCCGGGTGTTGGCCCTGTGTGCCTCGGTCGTATGCAGTCCTGATTGTGGTGCTCACCTGCACGGCGCCAAACACGCATACGACCATCATTGGCACCAAGGCAGAAGCGACTCTCATCGCTGAAGACGACACGTCTCCATTCGTCCCTCCATTCACGCCTGTCGCGACACCACTGGAGGCGGGCTGCACGATGTTGGGTCGTGAGCGGAAGACGGCCTAACGGTGTGCGGGACCGTAACCCAGCTTCATGGAGACGGTTGCGAATGGTCCTCGCCGATACCCCAGGAGCAACAGTGTCCCTAATTTGCTGGGAAGTGGCGGTGCGGTCCCCTACGGCACTGCGTAGGATCCTACGGTCTTGGCGTGCATCCGTGCGTCGCTGCGGTCCGGTCCCAGGTCGACGGGCACGTGCACCTTCCGCCGACCACTGGCGACAACATCGATGTACTGTGGAGACCTCACGCCCCACGTGTTGAGCAATTCGGCGGTACGTCCACCCGGCCTCCCGCATGCCCACTATACGCCCTCGCTCAAAGTCCGTCAACTGCACATGCGGTTCACATCCACGCTGTCGCGGCATGCTACCAGTGTTAAAGACTGCGATGGAGCTCCGTATGCCACGGCAAACTGGCTGACACTGACGACGGCGGTGCACAAATGCTGCGCAGCTAGCGCCATTCGACGGCCAACACCGCGGTTCCTGGTGTGTCCGCTGTGCCGTGCGTGTGATCATTGCTTGTACAGCCCTCTCGCAGTGTCCGGAGCAAGAATGGTGGGTCTGACACACCGGTGTCAATGTGTTCTTTTTTCCATTTCCAGCAGTGTATATATGTGTGTGTGTGTGTGTGTGTGTGTGTGTGTGCGTGTAAGACTGTACATTATTCATTTACATTTAGCATCATAAGAACTGTAGTAACAGATAAATTTGCTACTTGATCTGCAGAGAGGGTGGAAATTAATTTTTGAAATCTTTCACGAAAGTGGTGTTAGCCAGCTCAGTTGTTTCATCAAGGATATAGTCTGGGGTGCTGTTTCTTGTGTGTGTGTGTGGGGGGGTATTTCTATTTCTTCCAATATATTCATAGTGGTTTCCTTTACTGCTAGATGCAAGATTTTTAAGTTGTTCTCAATGTTTCTCACTGAGTGGTTTTCTTCAGCAATATGGGCTGCAAATGCAGATTTGTTCAAGTTGACAAGCCTTAAGGCCTCAATGTGTTCTTTGTATCTAACTTAAAAGTTTCTGCCTGTCTGTCCAATGTAGAATTTAGAGCATGTACCACATTTGAGCTTGTATATTCCTGATTTACTGTAGGTGCTCTTGGAGGTGTTTACATCATGGATTACTTTTTATTGTAATTTATTATTTGTGGAAAAACTGCTTGTGATATTATTCTTTTTATATAAGTTTGCTATTTGGCATAATGGTAGGCCTATGTATGGGAGAGCAGCATATTTAGGTTTGGCTTTTGTGGCACACTGATTTGGTTTGGAGTGAATGTTGTGTGGATTGCTGTTTAGTGGATCTATGTTTGTTGTTTGCATTTTGTTGTGGAGTTTTTCTATTATTGTGGGTTTATATCCATTATTATGAGCAACTCTTAATTATATCGATTTCATTTTGTTGGTCTGTGTCACTCTTGGTACTTTTTAATTCCATGTACCATGGCTCTGAAATATGCCATTTTTTGTTGGTGAGGGTGGCACAATGAGTTGTCAGTACTGACATCTTTGGTGTTAGGTTTTCCGTTAATACTAAATTGATGTTTATGGTTACTATTGCGTGAGTTACATCCCTATGCAAATCTATACCTCAACCATGTTTGTGACATACTTATAATTATGCATTATTTATATTTTGAGATAACTAATCGGTAAAAAAAGAAAGAACATGTTATAATGAAAGCATGAAAGCAGTGTGACGATGAATCGTAATGATTCGAAACTGGTAACGGTACCTTTTGAATAAAGGAACTTAAAATATACTTGTGGCTGGTTGCTGTCTTAACACCATCAACATTTACCTTCATGGATTCCGATTGAGGAAACTGTGATATTTCTGTAACGTAATCCTTTTATCGCCTCTAATCACTCCAGAATTTTGTATACCTAGTTCTTTTTCGCCCTATTTATTACATACAACACTTGTTTCCCAATAACTGTGCTGTCAGAGTTCCGAGCTGTACTAGTGACTTTTTAAGTAGGCCGTATCGGAAACCTACCGGGAAATCGATGTTAAAGAGCATTCTAAAGAAAGAATTGTTTTTCAGTCAGCTATGGCTTTCATTTAATGTCACCTGCAGTGTGTCGTCACTACCTGTAGTGTTTCAATTTTGAACTCGTGGTCCAATTATACAACTAGGAAACCAAAAATGTAAGTTCAACTGTGACTAACATAAAATATTACAAAGTTTTGCAAACAAAGTTATAAGACACGATGAGTGTTTTTCTATACAGGGTAAACATTAAAGAAACCGACAAATTGCATGGGGGGTATTCCCGAGAAATGGAGGAATAAAGCTCGTGTGAACATGTGTCCAGAAAAGCTTCGTTGCCACAGTAGATGGTGCTGACCAACGATAGTTCCTCTAACCACCTGCTGTGTTCTCCTAATGTGTTGCAGACTGTGTGATTGATGCAGGTTACTGTAAGCAGCAGAATGGTCCGGTTTCATGTCGACAACAGGCCGAGATCGTGTTTGCGTACGGCCAAGCACATGGAAACGGTCGAGATTCACAACTATTCCAAAACAAATACCCTCACAGTCACCAGCCACATCACACAGCTTGTCAAGCCCTTTTTGGGCGTTTGTGTGGTCAGTGGTCCATTCAGATACATTAACGGGGAGGGAGGCGGTGGACTGTGCGTACACCAGATACGATGGACCGGGTTCTACTGTATACGGAGATGAACCCTAGTAGAAGCTCCAGGTAAGGGGCTCACCAACATGGTATAAGCCAAAGTACGATTATGTGTATCCAGCATGACGACCGCTACTATCCCTATCACATGTAACGAGTTGAAAATCTGTTGTGACGTGGAAGGAATGTAGCTCTGTATTGTGTTCCGGGACCATTCTGTATGGGGAGCGAAAGAAGGGCTTGAAGAGATGTGAAGGGGGAGTAGAGATATCATGACTCCCAGCCGCACAAGGCATTACGGTACTGCAATAGCGAAAGTTGAAAATTGGTGCCAGACACGGTTTCGAACCCGTATGCTCCGCTTCACCAGAAGGGTCCACTTTACCGTCTCGGCCACCCGGACAAACCTGCCGACCGATGCCAATTCTCACCTTATCGCCCGCTGCATTGCAGCGTCCCTCGTTCTTTACATCTCCTACACCATAGGGATTGCAATGATATTTGTGCATGTCCAACAAAACAGACGACGCTCATAATCGATCGCGATGGCTCGATGACGTATGTTTGGATGCGGGCGCAGAAATATCGCATCACTTCATATCAAGAATTTGCAAGTAGGTTTAATAGTCGAGAGATGCTGCAACGCAGCGTGCCATTAGTTGAGAATTTAGGCAACCGTCGTATAGAAAGTGGTTGCGTGATTTTGAAACCACGAGTAGCCGACAAAGTTTCATGCGGCCGAGTACTGCTGTCATGAGCTTTTCTGTAAAGTGGGTGAAAGATGGTGAAAGAGCGAGTAGACGACAAGGTGTTCCATGTCCACATCTGTTCAAAGAACGTAGAGATTGGAAAGTAAAGCAGAAGATGACCCCCAAGTGTTTCCACGCTGATCCGACGTCATCGTCAGTTGACGAAATCATCGGGATTAGACATGGTTGGGTGAATCACGGTTCTTGTTAGACGATATCGATGGTCGTATCCGGATATGCCGAGCGGCTGCTCGAAAGATACACGCCAGGTCACAGGATGATAAGAACAGTACTATTCTATCTGGTCATTCACGTGGGTTGCCTTCTCTACGGTATGGCCGCACACAAGTCTGCACACCCGAGAGGAGATCACGAAACGCCTGTAGACGATGTTTCCTCATTCGCACTGACTTCTAACCCTTTGGCCCAATGGAGAATATCACGGGGAAGCATTGCACCAATTATACAGCAAAAACTTGTCAGAGACGCATATAGGCTTTCACATTTAAGTTGCGCAAGGCAATAAAACTAAACGAAGATTACACCGAAGAATAGGATTTTCTATCCAGAAATGTACCACCACGAAGAACATTTTTTAGATGTAGAAAACAGCCAAAGTTGCGATGTTCATTTCGTTTTATTTATCTGATGACCAGTTTTGGGTATCAGGTCCCAATGCCAAATTATCCAAACAGAAAAAAATGATGTATTCCTTGATAGTAGGTAATTAAAATTAATATTGTACATACTTGTGTCTCTATTTTTTCAGTGACGACTGGCGTGACAAACTTACATCTGTTTCTTCTGCAATTTGTATCCTCCATTCTTATATCCTCCATTCTCAGAAACGAAAAATATTTTAATTTTTTTAATTCAAGTTTCTGCTACCAGTCACTTTTTATTTTATGCTTAGTCTAACATAATGCAACGCGTTTCGAACATGTTTTGTTCATTTTCAAGCGTTTGCACATACATCGAGAAATGTTACTTAAAATTAAAAGTTTTAAATTAGATTAATCTAGAAAACTTTGTTTTTTATTTTTTACGGTAGCTGCTGGTGTGGCATTTGTGGGGGAGGAAGGATAAGTGTATATCTAGAAATCGAAGTCAGGGATGTCTTCTGCTATTTTTCTTCTTTGTTGTTCACTATGTATATCACAGCCTGTATCGGATGCAGATAGATTTGCATCAGTTATGTGTTACGAAAATAGTGTGAAAGGCAAGGCTTTTATATGACAGTTAACCACTTACAGTTACATCCTCTTGCTGCTTCACTTGTATCACTGGTGTAATGGCGGAGATGTTGATTGACATTACACTATTGCACATTATATTTTTTCACTGAATGCCACTGCACAAATTGCTTCGATGTTATACACACAACACAAGATGGCGGACTGTAGCATGTGAATCTCTATCGATTATCGAGGTTTTGTATAGATATTCTTGGTTCTAGCCGATTATTTACATTGACACTTCGTGAGTTAGAACTGGCTTAAGACTGACGAAGAATTTTGAGTTTTTGAATACGGTTATTTCATTAAGAATGTTATCTCCATGCTTTGCTTTTTTTTTTGGTCGTCAGTCTACTGACGCCACGAATTCCTTTCCTGTGCTAGCCTCTTCATCCCAGAGTAGCACTTGCAACCTACGTCCTCAATTATTTGCTTGACGTATTCCAATCTCTGTCTTCCTCTACAGTTTTTGCCCTCTACAGCTCCCTCTAGTACCATGGAAGTCATTCCCTCATGTCTTAGCAGATGTCCTATCATCCTGTCCCTTCTCCTTATCAGTGTTTTCCACATATTCCTTTCCTCCCCGATTCTGCGTAGAACCTCCTCATTCCTTACCTTATCAGTCCACTTAATTTGCAACATTCGCCTATAGCACCACATCTCAAATGCTTCGATTCTCTTCTCTTCCGGTTTTCCCACAGTCCATGTTTCACTACCATACAATGCTGTACTCCAGACGTACATCCTCAGAAATTTCTTCCTCAAATTAAGGCCGGTATTTGATATTAGTAGACTTCACTTGGCCAGAAATGCCTTTTTTGCCACAGCGAGTCTGCTTTTGATGTCCTCCTTGCTCCGTCCGTCATTGGTTATTTTACTGCCTAGGAAGCAGAATTCCTTAACTTCATTGACTTCGTGACCATCAATCCTCACGTTAAGTTTCTCGCTGTTCTCATTTCTACTACTTCTCATTACCTTCGCGTTTCTCCGATTTACTCTCAAACCATATTGTGTACTCATTAGACTGTCCATTCCTTTCAGCAGATCATTTAATTCTTCTTCACTTTCACTCAGGATAGCAATGTCATCAGCGAATCGTATCATTGATATCCTTTCACCTTGTATTTTAATTCCACTCCTGAACCTTTCTTTTATTTCCATCATTGCTTAGTACTTCCGTATCCCACTTCTTTGCGTATTGATTCTTCCTGACTAATGTCTTGAACTTCAGCCTACTCTTCATCACTACTATATTGTGATCTGAGTCTATACCTTCTCCAGGGTACGCCTTACAATCCAGTATCTGATTTCGGAATCTCTGTCTGACCATGTGTTATGTATGAAAATTTCCATTTCTTCCATGATATCCATTCTTTTACTTTTTCCTATTTTGTGTAAAATTTCGGGGTTGTCTTCGATTTACAAAGGGGGGCCTGTGTCTGTAATGTGAGTTGCTACTGCTGATTTGTTACATTTATCAAGCCTGTAGGAGTCTAAATGTTCTTTAAATCGGGTTCTGAAATTTCTGCCTGTTTGGCCGATATAATATTTATTACATTGGCTGCAGGTAATTTTGTAAATGCCAGATGCATCAAGACTATTTACTATGATGTACCAGTGCTGTTCGATATGAGGACCACAAAGTTTTGTGCACACAGTGAATCTGTGCAGTATGTTCGTATAAACTCCGTCCAACATGCGTGGTGTACAGTTAATCACTTCTGCCACAGCCAGATCCTTGCAACCTGATCTCCCACCAACTCGACATGGGACTCTTTGTTTTGCCCCACCAGAAAAAGTCTAGAGGCGCTAAACCTGGAGTTGTTGGTGGTCGAGCATGTGGTCCACCTCGACCGATCCACCAGTCCGCTTAAGTTACGTACAGAAGGAACTGGAAAATGGACTGGCGCTTCATCATGTTGAAACCACAGTTCCTGCCGAAAGTCCAGTGGCACATCTTCCCAAAAATTCACCAGCACTTGCTGTAAGAATTTCAAGTACCAGCCATCAGATGGGGAGGAAGGATGTACATGCCAATCACGCTACCATCGAAGATAGCCGCACAGACACTGACGGCGAAGGTGTGCTAAAATCTTCGTGTACATGTGGCTTTGGGGCTTTGCTGATGCCCAATGTGGCTATTGCGAGGATTCAAAACATCTTCTGTTTTGAAATGTGCTTCCTTGGTGAACAAAATTCGCCTAGGAAACTGGACAATCCTGACAATGGAGTAAAACACCAGGACAGAAATTGACACGTGTCACAAAAGCCGTCGGGAGCGTGGCGTGTACGTCCTGAGGGTGATACCGGTGGATTTGCTGTTCATGCAGAACACGCCAGACAGATGAGGGAGACACATGCAAGTCTCGTGCAATGGCTCGGCTACTCATCGATAGGTTCTCTTCAATTTGAAGCACTTCGTCGTCAGTGCAACAGTGTGCCGCTTTCTTGGAGCATCGTAGTGCAGTACTAGTCACAACAATGTCGACTGACGCATAACCAGGAAGCATGAAAACAGGGAAGATGGGAATAGAGGACATCACGTGACATCGCGTAAACGTACCATTCATCAATGTGGGTAGCCTACATTATCAGGCGAACTGCGTAAGGAGCATAATAACGCACGATTAAGTAGTAGTTGTTTTCCTTGTAAAATGGAAACGAACCGTTTTCGGATATGGGTTCCTACGTAACACTTAATCTCGTAAGTCGCTCTTTCCTAACTACGACTTTCAGTGAAGTGTGAAAGACCCTGTATATTTCAATCTGACATTAGAATTTTGACGCCGTTAATTCCTGGTTTCAGCCAACTCTCTGTGCCGAATGCTATGTTGGAATTATTATCTTTCGTGAGCGATACTCGACGGCTTTGAGGTATGTCCTACCGGGGAAATAAAATATCCGAGACGGATCAAAACCACCACAAGGTGAGGACAGATCTTGAAGCCGTAGAAAAGGCAATACGTCTAGAACAGAACAAGACTGAAATAAAATGAGCTGGGTGGGAAGCTAAACTGTGGCAGCTTCACCCCTGTCCTTACCCAGCGCAGCGTTTGGATGCGGTCAGGGGACACTTAAATTGCTAAAAATCCAGAACGTTTCACACCAGGCTGATCATTACGTGAAAGAAACAAGGTAAAGAGCAAGGAAAAATCGCACGTATCAGAAACATTTAAAATAGCAACACGAAATGTAAAGTTTCGACGCATAAAGAAACAGAAATGGAACAAAATCTAGGAAAAGTTGATGTTATTATCGTTGCCATCACTGAAACGAAAAATAAAATAGAGGAAACGTTCGAATTTCAGAATTAGTTGATGATGACCTATCACAAGAACAAATAGCTGCTCCTGGAGTCTCCATCTGGTTGCAGCGTTAATGATAGAAGTCAATTTGCACACTTTTGTACGAAGATATTTCTACGTCTTAAGGTAGAGAGAGAGATATAGAGAGAAAGATACGTCTTCATATTGCCTCTATGTGCGCCACAAGAATGAAGAACTCAAAACACTAACGAATTTTATGACCTGTGAAAGAAAATATATTTACTTACCATGGGAGACAAACTTCCAAACGGGTAAGAGATCTGTAAAGGATACAGTTGGTACAGATGCCGAAAGTACACTGAATAACATTGGAAAGATCTACGAGGGTTTGCCAAACGTAATGAATTAAGGTGACTAACACATTTTTTAAACATCGAGAGATCCGTAAATTTACATGTGCAGCTCTATGTACAGTGTTGAGCATAAAAAGGAATAATTAAGAATAAAAAACACAGGAGCCTGCAGAAGCTCGGATCTATAATCAAATCATGTCTTAGTATGAAGCGACACACCTTTTTTTACCAATGATGGAAGAAACCACGCATAAACACCCAGTCGTAAATCACAAAAAATAAGTTGCACCTACTCCAAGGATATATACCAAAAGAGACTAAACGAGAAACATCAAGTACAATCGGTAATTGAAAACATAAATGGAGAATGGAGTACTATTAAGGAAATTATAATTCAAGCAGCCGTTTAAACATTACGAATGAAGAAAAAGAAATATTTTAAAACTAGACTAACGATTTGGAGCGACCATACTAACAAACTAATAATCTTGTCATTACCTAACAGTATGAATTGCAGGGAGGATTATGGAAGTAAATCTGCTTTAGTATAGAAAGAAATATGAAAAAGGAGAGGGAAAGTTGGGATCGATAAGTGAGTGAAATAGAAAATAGACAAAGTACACTAAAGTAAGGAGCAGTTGAATGAAGAAGAAATGCGTATGTACAAGTAGTCTTGAACGAACTGTGACAGATACCCGAACAACTGGAGATTGACGTACTAGGACATGCACTGATTGAATAGTGCTTTGATAATGGCTAGGCAGTAACCGAAATCTAAATTTGCTTAATAAAACGTGTAAGAAAAGGACGACTGACTGCTGTGCTCGGTCATTTTGAATGTCATGTCACAGTAGTTGAGAGCTTACACATTCCTAATGGAAGGTAACTTGATGGACTACAACATATTTTACAAGTTAATATAAAATTCGAAACTGAATGGTTTAAGTTCAAAAATGGCTCTGAGCACTATGGGACTCAACTGCTGAGGTCATTAGTCCCCTAGAACTTAGAACTAGTTAAACCTAACTAACCTAAGGACATCACACACATCCATGCCCGAGGCAGGATTCGAACCTGCGACCGTAGCGGTCTCGCGGTTCCAGACTGCAGCGCCAGAACCGCGCGGCCACTTCGGCCGGCGAATGGTTTAAGTACTTTAAATGTTTACGGACTGACAATGAAGAACAACCAGAATTAAACACCAATACCACCGACTCTGTAGATCTGATAAGACTGGATGAACTGAAAATGTGACCCAAGAAACGAAAAACGAAAACTTGAGCCTATTAAGTAAGTATTTGACTAACTTAAGTATAGGCTTTCAGTTTTTATGAGTGTTTCCTGGCTGAGCAGACTTGTGCGAAACTAGTGGATAAAGCTTTGGTGTGACATTTTTTCAGGAAAAGTGATACATCACAAAGCATAAGCTACCAAGAAATAATTCTGTTAAAATACTGTTAGAGCTGCATACTAATGTTATAAATAAGAGTTTAATCTCACTAGTGGTAGCACGTATGTTAGAGGTACAGCACGGTTTTACGAAAGAGAGATCAGGGTTGGTCGGTTGATTTGGAGGAAGCGACCAAACAGGGTGGTAATCGGTACCGTCGGGTTAGGGAAGGATGGGGAAGGAAGTTGGCCGTGCCCCTTCAAAGGAATCATCCCGGCAGTTGCCTTAAGCGATTTAGGGAACCATGGAAAACCAGGATGGCCGGACGCGGTTTTCAGCCGTCATCCTCCCGAGTGTGAGTACAGTGTGCTAACGACTGCAGCAGTTCGATCGGTGGTACATCATATTGTGCCTGCCTTTTCGCTTTGGCTCATGTACTTATGAAAATGAAAGAATTTAGATTACCAGCTTGTTGTTGTTGTGGTCTTCAGTCTCCATGCTACTCTATCCTGCGCAAGGTTATTCATCTCCCAGCACCTACTGCAACCCACATCCTTCTGAATCTGCTTAGTGTATTCATCTCTCGGTCTCCCTCTACGATTTTTACCTTCTACGGTGCCCTCCAATACTAAATTGGTGATCCCTTGATGCCTCAGAACATGTCCTACCAACCAATCCCTTCTTCTAGTCAAATTGTGCCACAAATTTCTGTTCCTCCAAATTCTATGCAGTACCTCGTCATTAGTTATGTGATCTACCCATCTATTTTTCATCATCTTTCTGTAGCACCACATTTCGGAAACGTCTATTCTCTTCTTGTCCAAATTATTTATCGTCCATGTTTCACTTCCATGCATAGGTACACTCGATACAAATACTTTGAGAAACGACTTCCTGACACTTAAATCTATACACGATATTAATAAAATTCTCTTCTTCAGAAACAATTTCCTTGCCATTGCCAGTCTGTATTTTATATCCTATCTACTTCGACCATCATCAGTTATTTTGCTCCCCAAATATCAAAACTCCTTTACTACTTTAAGTGTCTCATTACCTAATCTAATTCTCTCAGCATCACCCGACTTAACTCCACTACATTCTATTATCCTCGTTTTGTTTTTGCTGATGTTCATATTATATCCCCCTGTCAAGACACTGTCCATTCCGTTCAACAGCTCTTCCTAGTCCTTTGCTGTCTCTGACAGAATTACAATGTTATCGGCGAACCTCAAAGTTTTTATTTCTTCTCCATGGATTTTAATACCTACTCCGAATTTTTCTTTTGTTTCTTTCACTGGTTGCTCAATATACAGATGGAATAACATCGGGGAGAGGCTACAAAACTGTCTCACTCCCTTCCCAACCACTGCTTCCCTTTCATGTCCCTCGACTCTTATAACTGCCATCTAGTTTCTGTACAAATTGTAAATAGCCTTTCGCTCCCGTATTTTACCCCTGCCACCTTCAGAATTTGAAAGAGAGTATTCCAGTCAACATTGTCAAAAGCTTTCTCTACGTCTACAAATGCTAGAAACGTAGGTTTGCCTTCCCTTAATCTATCTTCTAAGATAAGTCGTAGGGTCAGTATTGCCTCACGTTTTCCAATATTTCTACGGAATCCAAACTGATCTTCCCCGAGGTCGGCTTCTACTAGTTTTTCCATTCGTCTGTAAAGAATTCGCATTAGTATTTTGCAGCCGTGACTCATTAACTGATAGTTGCGTAATTTTCACATCTGTCAATACCTGATTTCTTTGGGATTGGAATTATTATATTATTCTTGAAGTCTGAGGGTATTTCGCCTGTTTCATACATTTTCCTCACCAGATGGTAGAGTTTTGTCAGGACTGGCTCTCCCAAGGCTGTCAGTAGTTCTAATGGAATGTTGTCTACTCCCGGGGCCTTGTTTCGACTCAGGTCTTTCAGTGCTGTGTCAAACTCTTCACGCAATATCATATCTCCCATTTCATCTTCATCTACATCGTCTTCCATTTCCATAATATTGTCCTCAAGTACATCGCCCTTGTATAGACCCTCTATATACTCCTTCCACCTTTCTGCTTTTCCTTCTTTGCTTACAACTGGGTTTCCATCTGAGCTCCTATATTCATACAAGTGGCCCTCTTTTCTCCAAAGGTCTCTTTAATTGTCCTGTAGGTAGTACCTATCCTACTCCTAGTGAGATAACTATCTACATCTTTATATTTGTCTGACATTCCACGCTCCGTTCCGCAGAACGCCAGTTTTCTTTCTCCTGGTAACGACGTCCTCTTTAGTAGTCCCCGCTCGGAGATCCGAATGGGGGACTATTTTACTTCCGTAATATTTTACCCCAGAGGACGTTATCACCATTTAACCATACAATAAAGCTGCATGCCCTCGGGAAAAATTACGGCTATAGTTTCCCCTTGCTTTCAGCCGTTCGCAGTACCATCGGAGCAAGGCCGTTTTGGTTAATGTTACAAGGCCAGATCAGTCAATCATCCAGACTGTTGCCCCTGCAACTACTGAAAAGGCTGCTGCCCCTCTTCAGGAACCACAGGTTTGTCTGGCCTCTCAACAGATACCCCTCCGTTGTGGTTGCACCTACGGTACGGCTATCTGTATCGCTGGGGCACGCAAGCCTCCCCACCAACGGCAAGGTCCATGGTTCATGGGGGGGCAACAACTTATTATGTTTTTATCGGCTACGAAAAGATGTTTGCAAGGTAGAGCGGAAACAGCTGTGCGAATCACTAAAGAAAATGGGAGTTCCAGCATATCTCATTAAGAAAATAGAGTCATTCCGCCCGCGAACTTAACAATATAAGGATAATCCCGGAAAGAGAGGGTGACAGGACCTGCAAATGATAATCAAGATGTGAGACAAGGCTGCCCACTGTGCCCCAAACTTTTCAATACTTATATTGATCACATGATTAATAAATGGTTGATTATACTAAATGACACGTTAAGAGGTGATAATTTTAATTTAATGACAACGCTATTGAGTGCTAGCTTATAATTGGAAAATTTGTTCTTTAGTTATACTGAAGCTGTGAAGCACTGTTTGCAGACAATTCTTCAAAGGATGGCAAATCTCGGCGTGACTGCGTCTGAAATTCTTGCTCAACTCATGTCACGCAGAGGAATTACTTATTAAGAGGCACCTCCTTTATCGGGCTTATTATCAGAACAAAAGCAGCCGCTAGACGTTTGACATCACTTGACAGACTGTGACGATATGACTGATTACGGTGAAGAAAGATAAAATTCTCATTGGCGGTGCCTTCATATCTCAAGGCGCCACCGACTGACAGACGTATGAGGTTCCTGCAAAGCAAAGAGTGTCTGCCGTGGTACGTACGCAGTGAAAAACTGCGCATTCTCGTATGACGCATTGTTCATGAGCGGAAAGAAAAAGCAGTGCTACAGAACATATAAACATAGCACAGTTCTATTTAGATGCATTGCTGTATGGCTGAACAGCACTTCAATCGCTGTAGCTCTGAAAGAAAACAGAACTCTTCCCAGATGTGTCCGACCCATACATGCGCGAGAAGAAAAGAGGCTGCCGAATACTATTGCTAAAGACGAATCCTGTTTTGCCATGACAGGGCTGGTCAGCTTATCAACAGCCTTAGTCAGTCCCGATGCTATACTAATTTAATTACTTCGCAGCAACTGAATTTTCAGACATATGGCAAGTTACAGCGACTAAAGGTGAACCTAGATAGCAAGTTGCCAGATTTAACGATCATACTCTCTCCTCGAATTAGAGTCAGCAAAGCGATTGCGAACCATCATTTCCTATCGTGATATTGGCACAAAGATGTTGCAGTGCGTTCAAAATTTACGTTGCGTTGCAGCCGCCACCTTTGAAGCGAGTTACGAAGATGAAGAGATGTCAGCAGTGACGTTCACACACAAGGATGCCTTTCTGGCCTCTGTGAAGTAATACCGTTCGATTCACAGCCCACTGGCAAAATTTTCTGATTGCCCAGCATTCATGCTTGGTCAGCACAAGTTTTCATGCGAATTGCTCTTTGTGGAGATATTGATTATATGGCCAGTCAAGTATCTAAGGCACGACAACATGGACGCCACCCACAGGCCGGGATTATTGATCATCGGAGGACCTTCATCATCTCCTGCGGTTCCCTTATTAACCTCCAGATCCATCATGATTTACTGAAAAACAGGTGTCTGAATTAATGTATAACAACGCCGAGAATGAAATATATTCATTAAAACTTATTTGCTTGGGATCGTACAACCTTAGGTAGACGCACATACAGGCTATAAATTATGAGTGCTTTGGAAGTCAGATCTGGGATCTGGAGAGACTGAATAAGATTCTCTCACCTTTCTAAAAATCTATCGTCTTCTAAAGTTGTGCCCCCAGTGCTGAAGACTGCTCGTCGGCCGTGGGATCTTCGGCGGAGGCTCATACGCTCGTAACTTGAACCTGTGATCGGGCTTTTTGCGGGATGCCACAGCCTTAGGTTATTCTCTGTATCTACAGAGGGCAAGATCCGTAGTACTGACAGTGAAGGTAGGCTACAAGTCTCATTTATATTTCCTGTTTGGTTATTATTTAAATATTTACACATTTTACACTGTTTTTACAACAGTTGACATAGCTTTCTTAATTGTACGGTAACTTTTCCATTCAACTTTCGACATAGAATACGTCATGTCCGTCTCTCCAGATCGACCGAGACACAGTTACCACCAGTCCGCCCCTCTAGAACGCCCGAATCAGAGTGACTAGTGCAGCCGAAGTACTTCGTCTCCCAGATGCGCCAAAGCGACCCGAAGGTGTCCGAAGCAATATCGTTACTCTTATGTTGCTCAGAACTAGTGAAATTTTAGAAACAAAAACGATAGACTCGTAGGGTAACAATGAGATGTTGTCATACTAAAACAATGAAAAGTATATAAATAATTAATTAGAGAAATTAGGCGTTTTGGTGCCTAGCACTCGAACATGGCCACGAATCAGAAGCAAATCCAATACAATTGGCGGGCTCTCCCACGGGACTGGTATATATTATACCATCTGTTGCTTGTACCTCACTTCACTTTTGTATCATATGGTACTTCACGTGTATCAAGCCTTATGAACGCGAGCTTCCAGGAAAATAAAATACTGGCGGCCACAGCCAGGAATATCACAAGGCATGCCTTTGTCTTTTCACAACGAACTCTGGCAGTAGTGGTCATACGTCGGAGGTGGAGCTGTTAATTCCAGTCTGGATATGAAAACGCTCCAACACTTGTGGTTCAGTAAGTGAACGAAAATCGGCCTCATGCAGTGCAACGCGTGAAGAGTCAGCGCCTTTCCACGACCAAGTACCTCGCAGAGCCTAGTTCGGATATCTCGAACTCCTCATCCCTAGTTGCTGATGAAATCACGGGACAAATTGTTATTATCGCCACAAAATCACTGGTAATCACACTCTGAACTATCGGTGATTGTGCTCTGCGAAACTGACACATCATATCTCACCTTTCAAACATCTCCATCGAGAGTTAGGAGTTAAGCTTTTGGGGGCTATGTTTTCGTGTTTAGTTAATGTAGCAAACTGGATCAAAACTTCGACTACGTTCCATTTTATTTAAATTATCGTTGCTGTTGTGGTCTTTCTTTCATTTGAAGACGTCGGCTTCAAAAGTTACAGTTAGAAACAGTAAAATATTTCATCGCAAAGAAAGTCCTCAGAGCCATGTATCTTACATTTCACAAAAACCAGCGACAGGGTCGAAGAGCGAGATGGTTGCGGAGTCTTAAATGGCTTGACAAAATCAAATGGAGACCTTCTATTCATCTTTAGAGTTTGAATATCTTATACTTTTTCCGCGTCTACAGTTAAAATTATTGGAGAACTCACTCAGGAACAAGTGAACACCGACAGGGGCAGGACATACAACAACATCGCTTACAACGTGTTTAGCGAAGTGAAAAGGCGTTTGCTAAACCAAAATTTTACAAAGTATATTTAATGTGTGTGTGTGTGTGTGTGTGTGTGTGTGTGTGTGTGTGTGTGTGTGTGCATTGCTCTCAGAACAAGGAAGAATAAGGATGTGACTCAACAAAACGTGAGTAATAAGAAAAATATACACGCAAAACATTTTGCCACGCCAAAATGATGTCTTTTTTTTAAAAAAATCTAGGTCACAAGCTATCAGTACCGGATATCATACATATGGTCCTGCAAAACCATATAATGAAAAATCAAGGTAAGAACAAAAACATACAAAATTTGTCTTTAGGCCTTATTTTGTTAAATCAGTTACAACCTAAAATGTGTTCCCTTTTCACAGTTTTTCAATAAACAAAACCCACTGATGGTGGCACAGAGGTGCCGAAATGTGTTTGGATAAGAAGAAAAACAGTGTTCTGTATTAAAGGCGGAACTTATATCCAATAATTTCAACTGCAGACACGGATTAGGTACAAGAGCTGCAAATCCAAAAGATGAATATTTCGTCGCCCAGTCATGCATTATCTCTCAAAGCTCTACAGTAAATAAACACCTACCTTAATGAAACTTCAGAAGATAACCTCAACATATTGTTTAATAAAACTTGTCTAACTCGTATTTCCAGACTATACAAAGAGCTCTGTGAATAGCATGTCACCTGCTCCAAGGCGGAGGTTATGTTGTTAAAATATGACATTAAGGAACTATCAACTGAAAAACAATTGCTCACCAACGAAATTAGAATTTGCCAATAAATTCGGAATGTCACCACAGATTGAATAATTAACAGAGCCAGAAAAGGCACAGGTTAAGTAAATAAGTCAAGAACAACAGGAAAGATCAATCAGAGAACTAAACAGAATCATAAACACCACAAGCACATCCGCTGCAAACAGTCATGATAATAAAAAACATCAGTTCCATGACAGAATCACCAAACTAACTAATGTTAATCTCACCAAACTAGAAATAATTCTATTGGAAAAAGGTCCATAACACAGCGTCAACACACACATGCCACACAAAGCAATAGCAGATGTCATTACAGAAAGCCTATGTATCTTCATTGTTTCTCAGATCAAAATTTGTTAGCCTTACTTATTTCCTACGTTGGTAATTCTGTAACATGTCGGTAGGTTTTCATATCAACAACGCTAAACGTGCTTGTGGTGAAACCTGGAATACGAATTCCGTGGGTAAATTGCAGTAAGGAGTGGCAGTGATTAACTGATTGTGAACTATGTTTCGGTGTGACCTTTCACGTGTGAGGTGTTATCGACAATTTGTTTTGTCATTGTGTAGTCGAGAGGAAAACTGTAAATTGTCTAATACTGAAATCTTTATCTTGTAATCTCAGACTGCCATGAACGTGTTTATTTCACCACAAGATCATTGCATTATTTAATAGAAAAACCCTGCAGTGAATTTTTTAATGGAAAATCCCGCATTCTTCGCTCGTCCTTCTGTGGAAGATAAACTCGTGTGAAAGAACGAAAGCCGATACCAAGTCTGTCTAATTAAAAAATCTTATAGAAAATCTGTAAGACGTTTCCAAACACAATGGTACAATTCAAAACCGTGATTAAGTGGCAGCGTTGTAGGGAACACTCTTTTTTGTTATTACTTTGTACTATTTGGAATGGGTAATGACGGTTTTGAAAGGCATAAGTGGGGAGTAGACGAAGAGAGTCTTTAAAATTTCCTTTCGAAAGCTGAAGAGCAAGAATATTCCATTTCACATACCACAGCAGTTTTAAATGCAGTCAGCTCGGTACGCTCTTTCAGAGAAACACTCCTGGATGTTTTGAAATATAATTCGAAGGCTGATTGAAACATAAACATTATGAGGAGGCTAATTTCGACAATCTGCTTTTTAGCACGGGAAGAGTTAGCTCTTCAAGGTCATGACGAATCTGATGTGTCAGTAAATGAAGGAAATTATTTAGAACTTTTAGATTTATTAGCAGAAGAAGAACCATGCATGAAAGATCATTTAGCATCCGATAGACGTATCCATAGACCGGAGTGCGCAAGGCATAGCCACTGTTTTACTGCAGCTGTACAATACAAGTATCTTGTTCGACATCTTGCAAAGTAAAACTGTGGACATAACACGCTGTAGGCTCGAAATTAAAAACTGCGTTAAGACTGTTGAAAGACAAAGACGTGAAGTACATAGTGAAGCTAAGATCCTAATAATTACAGTAGGAGCGTCGGAAATTAATTTTAACGGACAGAAGCAAGTACACAAAAACTGAGAAGGCTAATATTCGAAATAATTGACACAGTAGTAGTAAATGTGTAAACTGACATACGGCCGGGAGAGCGATGTGCTGACCATATCCGCATCCGGTGACGCCTGCGGGCTGAGGATGACACGGCGGTCGGTACCGTTGGACCTTCACGGCCTGTTCGGGCGGAGTGTAGTTTTTTAGTAGTACACATGGAAACTTGATTCCAGGACTTCCGTGAAACAAGCTTTACAGAAATCGTAAATGAGTAAAAGTTCTCAGAATATAATAAATCAAACAATTTCCGCATACGTGAAGTTGAAAAGCTGCTTCAAAATATCCTTCCTTTGATAGTAAAAAACTGGAAGCAGAACTTACGTTTCGTTACAGCACAGAGGATAAACGTCTACAGCCTCAGAACTTCATTAAATCAGTTATAAACAATGAATTAAAAAACATCTTCTCTAAATGTATGAAATTACTGTTGTTAGTTCTTGCATATCCAGCAGCCGTTGTCGTCTTGCGAAAGAAGCACCAGTGTATTAAAATGAGTTGAAACCTACTTTCACAACACAGTGGCAAATAACAGAAGGTCAAACTGGTTGATTTTGGCTGTAGAGAAGGGAACTGTGAAATCTTCAATCAAATAGGAGGACTTCATATCTCATGTTATCGATACTTACGTCCAGAAAAAGAACAGGAGGATAGAACTAATTTATAAAAAGAAAATATGTAATGGTGAGTTACTATGTGTTACAATTTTTTAAAGGGGAACGTGTTTAATATTTTAATGTATTTATTTATAACAATTTCTGTAGTGGTTTCAATGCTAGTAGAAATAGGTAATTACGTCACTTTCACAGTGTTTTTGTTTCAGGATATTTTTTCTTTCTTCGAAATTCGTGATTCTCAACCTACCCTACAAAAATTCACGCTTCGTCACTGAAAGTTATATACTGGTACCGTTATGTCGATTGCATAATATGTCTGACTGGGGAACCCCTTCCCCCCCCCCCCCCCACACACACACACATAGAACAGCTAGACATTGAAATAAACAACTTACACCCAAAGATTCACTTCGCTTGACTTCATAAGATTTAGAAAACCGGCAACCACGAGCACCACCATTCACAATCTATCGAAGAACAGTGGAACTCAAGTAAACTTCAGATTCATGCTCGACAGATTGAACGTAACACCATAAGCAAACAGAATTACACACAGGAGCTCAACACAATAAAACAAATAGCAGTGGAAAATGGTTGCAAGAACCATATAGCATAGAAATTAAACCAAAAAATTGGTAAACCGAAAAGAAACGAACTTACTAAACACCCACTAAGCCTTACACAACATAGAACACAACACAAAAACAGTACCGCATGTGAGACACAACAGTGCTACAGCACACTTTTAACACAAAATGGCATCTACTCACTAACAATAACAAAACTTTGCACGGAATAGGCAACATATATAAAAAAAATTAAAAGACAACAAGGACTTCAAATAGGATGCAGGACAGACAACACAACAAGAAAAAACTCAGAACTCAGAAGACACACAAATAAATTAAAAAGATCAGGAATATATGAACTCAACAGGCAGCACTTGCCAATCACTATACGTAGGACTAACATGTAGGAATTTTAGAAGTAGATACTCGGAACACCTCATAGCCCTAAAAAGTAATAGCACCCAGAGCACATTTTCTGACAACCTAATAGCTCATGACCACCACCCAATTGCTACAGCAACAGATTTAAAAATACTGAAATCCAGCTACAGTCCATACCACAAGATAGAAGAAAACTTCCACATACAGAAACAATAGCATAGGGCAAACAAGTTTTAAATGAATGCATTACGCTATATAAAGGCACACTGTTTCACATATTAAAGGAAGTTTGCAGAAAAGACAACACAAATAGCTGAAACAGCTCTCTCTCTCACACACACACGCACATACGCACACGGAAAAAGAGAGATAAAAGTAAGCAAAATTCAAATTTGGTGCCAAACTCACTCGGGAACAAATGAACGCCAACGGGGATAGGACGCACCACATCATCGTTTGCACCGCGGTTTGCGGGGTGAAAAGAGGTTTGTGAAACCCAAATTATACGAAGCGTATTTAATGTGGGTACACAGTGGTCTCCGAATGACAAAGAAGAAAGATGTCACAACAAAACGTGAGCAGTAATCAAAAATATATGCTCAAATCATTTTACCATACCAAAACCAAGTTTTTTAAAAATCAATGGATTTGTTAACTCGCTGATAAAACTGGCATTTACATCGTTTGGTTTCCAGATGACAAGCTATCAGTGGAGGACACCATATAGATCGTCCTGCAAAACCGTGTAACGTAAAATCGAGATAAGAACAAAAACGAACAGAAACTGTCTTTAGGCCTTATTTTGTTAGCTATAACCTAAAACATGTTCCGAAATCCACTGATTATGGCACAGAGGTGGCGAAACATGTTTGGCTACGAAGAAAAAACAATGTTTTGCATATAAGCTTGTAATGGTACTTGAATTACTTAACCATTACGCAGCACACCCGAACCCCTCGATACCAGCTATAATCTACTGTGTTTCTGTAAAGTAGTTAACATATTTCTCAGACAGCATTCAGATTTAATTTCATTTGTCATACATCGATATGTTTATATTACAATGATATTATTCTTATGTGTATTCTTTCCTTTGTCACTATGATCTTTGACTTACTTGTAACTCTGACTTTTGGGCGCGTAAGCAATTAATAGTCAGTTAGTTAGTTGTTGAGTTGTTAGAGAGTCGGACCTTGAGAAAATCAAGTGTTGGACGTCATGATGGAAAGATGCTTAACGTAGTCCACTTATAATATGTAAACTTTAACAGTGACTGTGAGAGAGATGTTTTCAAGTATGTTTTGTATTGTCAAGTGATGATTTGTGTTTAAGTGATATTGCAATAAAAGCAATTAAAAGGAAGTGTAACTTAATTTCGGATTGCTGATTATTTTTTTACATCACCATTGTCCAGCAAAAGTGTAATCTTCAAGGATGGTTTGTGAAGCGCATCTACATAACTTTTGGATATAGCAGAATAAAATCTAGGCCTCCTTGCGTCCGAGCTTGGAATCATAACCACCAAGATTTTCAACGATTGAGCCATGATTTTACGACGAGAGCAGCGTGGGAAACACAAAAAGATGAGTGCCTAGTTTTTTTACTATTACATGATATGACTTTATTAACTGTGCTCTAATGACACCTGCCACAGAATATGATTGTTGTTGCCCGAAAATGCAGTATTTAGCAGCGTGAGCAACACCAAACTCGTTATTAATATTTTGAGCCTTGTTGTGGTAGGGTTGTTAGAAGCTGGAACCTATATATACTACTTTGAAATCCTCTCTGCGATGAATGGCGTTTACAAATTATTCTTCGTACACATACACATTCCTGAAGTAAATTTGGGGATTATCTGGAAACATTAATACGCCGCTGGCCATTAAGATTGCAGTACCATTTGTGGTAGCATATAATGTAATTTTAGTTATTCTGCATATTCAATACAACAGAACAAATATACGATTAAATGTGCTGGGGATTTGGGTGTATACACGCTGCAAAATTGAGAATCCCAGAAACAGTAGCTCTAACCAGGGTCAGTACGAGAACACAAGCGACTTACAGGTTCCAGAATGAGTTATTCACTCAACATCGGAGTGTGCACTGATATGAAACTTACTCGAAGGTTAAAACTGTGTGCCGGACAGAGACTGGAACGGGGGACATCTGCCTTTGACGGACAAGTGCAAGTGCTCTAACGACTGACCCAGCCACGACTCGCGACCTGTCCCCACAGCATTACTTACGCCCTTTAAAGCTCCACAGAAGTCCTTCTGTGTAACTTGCAGCACGAGCACTCCCGCAAGAAAAGATATTGCGGTCAATGCGGAGGCTGGCCGTGTGGCATCGCCCGCTCTGCCTGTGAGTGGACATGTGGCCGCTCCTTCAGCTAGGTCTGAGCAGGCACACGGGGGGAGGGGTTTATTAGTTACTGGGAGCTCCAACGTTAGTCGGATGATGGAGCCCCTTAGGGATATAGCGGAAAGGTCGGGGAAGAAGGCCAGTGTTCACTCTGGCTGCTTGCCGGGGGGTCTCATCCGAGATGTGGAGGAGGCCCTGCCGGCGGCGATAGAGAGCACCGGGTGCACACGACTGCAAATTGTTGCTCATGTCGGCACCAATGACTCCTGCCGTCTGGGTTCTGAGGTCACCCTTAGTTCATACAGGCGGTTGGCGGAGTTGGTGAAGGCGGAAAGCCTCGCTCGCGGGGTGGAATCTGAGCTAACTATTTGTAGTGTCGTTCCCAGTACCGATCGCGGTCCTCTGTTTTGGAGCCGAGTGGAAGGCTTAAACCAGAGGCTCAGACGATTCTGCGGAGTTCTGGGGTGCAAATTTCTCGACCTCCGCTATCGGGTGGAGAAATGTAGGGTCCCCCTGAATAGGTCAGGCGTGCACTACACGCCGGAAGCGGCTACAAGGGTAGCGGAGTATGTGTGGAGTGCACATGTGGGTTTTTTAGACAATTTCCTCCCTAGGCCCGACAAGACGCCTCCTGAGACGCGGCAAGGTAGGAGTAGGCAAAATGCAACCGGGAATAACAATATTAATGTGCTAATAGTAAACTGCAGGAGCGTCTATAGAAAGGTCCCAGAACCGCTCTCATTAATAAACGGTCACAACGCCCATAGTACTAGGGACAGAAAGTTGGTTGAAACCAGACGTAAACAGTAATGAAATCCTAAACTCAGATCAGAATGTATACCGCAGAGAAAGGCTGGACAGTGAAGGGGAGGCATGTTTATAGCGATAGGAAGTGCAACAGCATCGAAGGAAATTGACGGAGACCCAAAATGTGAAATAATTTGGGTGAAGGTCACGGTTAAAGCAGGGTCAGACATGGTAGTTGGATGTCTCTATAGGCCCCCTGGCTCAGCAGCTGTTGTGGCTGAGCACCTGAAGGATAATTTGGAAAATATTTCGAGTATATTTCCTCACCACGTTATAGTTCTGGGTGGAGATTTTAATTTGCCGGATATAGACTGGGAGACTCAAACGTTCATAACGGGTGGCAGGGACAAAGAATCCAATGAATTTTTTTTAAGTGCTTTATCTGAAAACTACCTTGAGCAGTTAAACAGAGAACCGACTCGTGGCGATAACATATTAGACCTTCTGGTGACAAACAGACCTGAACTATTTGAAACAGTTAACGCAGAACAGGGAATCAGCGATCATAAAGCGATTACTGCATCGATGATTTCAGCCTTAAATAGAAATATTAAAACAGGTAGGAAGATTTTTCTGTTTAGCAAAAGTGACGAGAAGCAGATTACAGAGTACCTGACGGCTCAACAATAAAGTTTTGTCTCAAGTACAGATGGTGTTGAGGATCAGTGGACAAAGTTTAAAACCATCGTACAATATGCGTTAGATGGGTATGTGCCAAGCAAGATCGTAAGAGATGGAAAAGAGCCACCGTGGTACAACAACCGAGTTAGAAAACTGCTGCGGAAGCAAAGGGAACTTCACAGCAAACATAAACATAGCCAAAGCCTTGCAGATAAACAAAAATTACGCCAAGCGAAATGTAGTGTGAGGAGGACTATGCGAGAGGCGTTCAATGAATTCGAAAGTAAAGTTCTATGTACTGACTTGGCAGAAAATCCTAAGAAATTTTGGTCTTTTGTCAAAGCGGTAGGTGGATCAAAACAAAATGTCCAGACACTCTGTGACCAAATTTGTACTGAAACAGAGGATGACAGACTAAAGGCCGAAATACTAAATGTATTTTTCCAAAGCTGTTTCACAGAGGAAGACTGCACTGTAGTTCCTTCTCTAGGTTGTCGCACAGATGACAAAATGGTAGATATCGAAATAGACGACAGAGGGATAGAGAAACAATTCAAATCGCTCAAAAGAGGAAAGGCCGCTGGAGCTGATGGGATACCAGTTCGATTTTACACAGAGTACGCGAAGGAACTTGCCCACCTTCTTGCAGCGGAGTACCGTAGGTCTCTAGTTGAGCGTAGCGTTCCAAAGGATTGGAAAAAGGCACAGGTCATCCCCGTTTTCAAGAAGGGACGTCGAACTGATGTGCAGAACTATAGACTTATATCTCTAACGTCGATCAGTTGTAGAATTTTGGAACACGTATTATGTTCGAGTATAATGACTTTTATGGAGACTAGAAATCTACTCTGTAGGAATCCGCATGGGTGTGAAACCCAGCTCGCGCTATCCGTCCACGAGGCTCAGAGGGCCATAGACACGGGTTCACAGATAGATGCCGTGTTTCTTGACTTCCGCAAGGCGTTCGATACAGTTCCCCACATTCGTTTAATGAACAAAGTAAGAGCATATGGACTCTCAGACCAGTTGTGTGATCGGATTGAAGAGTTCCTAGATAACAGAACGCAGCATGTCATTCTAAATGGAGAGAAGTCTTCCGAGGTAAGAGTGATTTCAGGTGTGCCGCAGGGGAGTTGCTATTCACAATATACATAAATGAGCTTGTGGATGACATCGGAAGTTCACTGAGTCTTTTTGCAGATGATGCTGTGGTGTATCGAGAGGTTGTAACAATGGAAAATTGTACTGAGATGCAGGAGGATCTGCAGCGAATTGACGCATGGTGCAGGGAATGGCAATTGAATCTCAATGTAGACAAGTGTAATGTGCTGCGAATACATAGAAAGATAGATCCCTTATCATTTAGCTACAGAATAGCAGGTCAGCAACTGGAAGCAGTTAATTCCATAAATTACCTGTGAGTACGCATTCGGAGTGATTGAAAATGGAATGATCATATAAAGCTGATCGTCGGTAAAGCAGATGCCAGACTGAGATTCACTGGAAGAATCCTAAGGAAATGCAATCCGAAACAAAGGAAATCGGTTACAGTACGCTTGTTCGCCCACTGCTTGAATACTGCTCAGCAGTGTGGGATCCGTACCAGATAGGGTTGATAGAAAGCCTTACGGGGATGATAGATAAACTCCAGTGGAAGACTCTGCTGGAGAGACGCTCAGTAGCTCGGTACAGGCTTTTGTTAAAGTTTCGAGGACATAACTCCACCGAAGAGTCTAGTAGTATATTGCTCCCTCCTACGTATATCTCGCAAAGTGACCATGAGGATAAAATTAGAGAGACTAGAGCCCACACAGAAGCATACCGACAATCCTTCTTTCCACGAACAATACGAGACTGGAATAGAAGGGAGAACCGATAGTGTTACTCAGGGTACCCTCCGCCACACCCCTTCAGGTGGCTTGCGGGGTATGGATGTAGATGTAGATGTAGACATGGTTAGGCACAGCCTGGGGGATGTTTCCTGAGCGAGTTACTACTTTGCACCCCGTCCCTCCGTCCTCTTCTCCTTGTACAGAATCATCCGTGTCAGATCTCGCTACCATTTGTGATCCATCTGACCTTTCTGGCGCTAGTCGCACGGAGCGGCTGCGATCGTACATAGCGTGGAGTATGGTCTTCCTGCATCCATAGATTCTGTAATGATTGTTGAAAGCCCACGATTCTGCAGATGTATAATTCGATAAATGGTTTCAGGCATCTCTCCATCTTCCATAATACGATCTTCTCATAAAAAAGCATTCAACTGCAATTACTGAAAGAGAAACGGGCTGTGTAATATAGCCTTGTGTTCTGAATGGAAATCTAATCATTCCTACCTACTCTGCAGGGTCGCGTTGATATGCTCATCACTGGCATACCCAGCCATGTAGCGCAGTTTTTAAGCCAAATTGATGCTTGTTAATCTTGCAAGTTTAATGGCCAGTGGTGTACCATAATGCTTATAACACACATCAACACGGCCTTTTATTTAGAAAAACTCACTACCTTAATTCATTAATGAACGCGTCTTTCGGTATGTGGATTACTTTCACAAAATGATCTACTGCGTCGGATTTAGGGGAGCTGAAGTGGAAGAGTACTAGAGAGCCATCGAGTTATGTGCATACCATTCAGTTTCAGCGCCAGCGGTAATCTTCGAAGAACTGATATCTCACTGATAACGGAGCGGTGTCCCGCTATCTCAGACACACCGGGCGCGGCAGGCTGACCACCGGGTCAGACGGCCGGCAGACATGGCACGACTGGGAGGCGCGGTGACGGTGACCATCCCGCAGGGTACGCTCAGGGGCCGCAAGGCCTAGACGCCCTCTGGCCGGCCCTACAGAGCATTCCAGGCCATCCCGTATGCACTGCCGCCTATCGGCCCTCTCAGGTTCAATTTGAGCTCTCTTAAGAACTACATTTACTATGATCAAGTAGCCTGATAAAGCTAATCCATTTGGTGTATTTCACTTCTGAGTCATCAGTAATCTGGAACACGTGGCCCGCCACTACGTCCTCTCCCGTGCCAATCTCTTCATCTGAGAAAGCACGTACACCCATCGTCTTCAGTCATTTCAGAAATATAACCCAATTTTTGTCTTCTACAATTTTTTCCCTCTAGAGCCCGCTCTTGTGTCATGGACATTACCTGCGTCTAAAACAATTCTCTCCCTCGCCCTTTCTAATCAATGCACCTACTTTCCAGCATCCTTCTACAACACATCTTAAACAATTCGATACTGTTCACTTATTATAACCTCTCTCGGATCTCAGTACACGTAAGGACGAAGGCTGCTACGATACAACTTGCAACCTCCCCTTAGAAAAATTAATTAATTACTATGCTGATAAACCTCTTACATTATTTGATTTTCAAACAGCTGAGCAGAACTGAACGCACCCAGACATTTCGCTCTTTACCTATTCTGATCAACACTAAACTGACACACAATATTTTTAGCGCAACGCAATATGACTTCCAAAAATCGCTACAAAAGAATGGCCCTGACTAACATTAGCCTATACCTTTCACAAATCACTTACCTCACCAAAAATCTTCGTTACTCGAACTACTGCAATACAGCAAGCGCCACTACTGCCAGCTAAATAAAAGATTCAAACTACTGATAGGCATAGTTAGCAAATGAAAGATTTTAATAGAGAACAGACAATGTATTTACCTTAATAGTGTTCAAAAGTCATAATATATATAGAAGTTCATGACATCCAGTCTTACAAATTTCCAAACTCCGCCATTTCTCTTCCCACATCCACCACTGCTGGCAGCTCACCTCCAACTGTGCAACGCTACGCGCAGTTAACATCCAGCTGCCCAACAGTACAATGGCAGACAACAATTCAAACTAGCCACAGACTGCACACAGCACAGCCAGTGATTTTCATACAGAGCGCTACGTGGCCTTACCAATAAGGAAACCTAAACAGCCTACTTACATAGCCCTCATGCTCCCCACAAAAAATTTTACAAATTGTTTTGGGCAGTGGCCAATACAGATTTGAAATAAATTTTCATACTTACGATAACAATGAAATCAAATGCACACACTTTTTGATGCAATGTTGGTCAAAAGCTAAAATTGTGTTTTTTTCTTCTCAAAGTCTGAGCAGTAAAAGAAAATGCACACAGAAGTAGTGGATTTCCATGCACTCTTGCAAAAGTAGTGTTGTCCTTCCAACAGAAAGACAGTGCTGACTCTTGACATGCAGACAGGTAATGGGCCACACCAGAGCAAACCCACAACAGAGTCAGTCGAAGTTTTCAAGAATATTGGTAGGTAAGTCATCACAGAGCAGACCCACTGCAGTCTTGTTAGAGATTGCGGTATTGGTGGGCCAACAGAGGTGCAGGCCCACCGCAGTCCTTGTAGAAATACTGGTATTGGTGGGCCATCAAAGATGCAGACCCCCTGTAGTACTTGTAGAGACGGCCAGCAACCATCTGTTGCGATGTGCAGGTGCACAATCACCATCGAAGAGTCTTGCGGACAATAGGACAATATTGCAAGTCCATAAACCACCACTTGTGCACTCACAATGATTTTTTTTTAATTGTCCTTAAAACCAGCAATGCTGTTAACCAGTCCCTCGCTAAATTATTAACACACGTGCAAACACTATCAGTCCCTACTACTCACATATTGTCCATATACTATGACCAGTGAAATGTACCTCACAAGTTACTTAATTTGAAGAACTGTTGTCAATTAGAATTTTATAACATCAGAATACAATAACAAAGGAACAAAATACGTCATTAAAAACGTAATAATACAGATAACATTTGTAGTAATACAGGCTTTACAAAACAATAGAAATAAACATATACATCAGTGTTACAGGAATTATGACATAAGTAAATACGTAAAAGATCAGACTAACTTTTGAAACATCAACTTCACATATGAGCATTAAAACAAAACAGAATAAATAATGTCTAAACATCTTTACAAAGTAGATAACATACTATCATAAAAATTCCACAATGTAAATCTTATTAGCTACATACATAAAGACAGGAAAAACACAAAGGCACAAGGGTACACAAACACCTAGCGGTATAATATATGAGGAAAGGACAGGGTTTGTTTTCAGTGTAACATTTGGTACTACAGCCCAACCCAAAACTTCATTCCATAGATCTTTTGTCCTATTTCAATATTTGTTTTCACCAAAGAAATCCTATCCAAGCATGCTTTCTGTATTTATATGTTCACATATTTCTTACCTCATTATTTATTTTCCATTATCTTACCTCATCATTTATTTCAAAGAAATTCCTACCTAAACCTGTTGTCCCTAAACCCTACTTTTTTGTTCATATCCTCTTTCAAAATACTTTTTTGGCCAAACCATTTTCTTATAGCTTCTCAATGCATTTCTTCCAATTCATCACAACTTGTTCTCTTATATGGCCTACCCCATCTTAAGCTAACTTAAATCTACTGAGCTCAGATGCTAAACTAAGGGACAAGGCAATGCAGCAGCACAAAACAATTAACACAAACAGCAATGACAAAAAAATGGAACATTGCAAAGCAAGCTACAGTAAATCTAAATTACCAAGCAATGCAACATTACAACTAATATGATCCAATGTGCAACAACAAGAAAAATAAATCAGTAGTAAAACTAGCGTAACAGAAATACAAAGTGAAATTTAGTGGCAAACAGCAGCAGCAAATGCAATAACTTATATCTGAATATGACATAGCTCAAGCACAAAAAATATTGCGCTAAAGACAACAATGCAGACAAGGGAAATGTATATTCATATCTTAATGTCTATGTAATTAAAGTGGTGCACCACAACTTATTCTATAAAAGAAATTACCAAGTACTTGAAGAGAAAATTACGTATGCAATTACTGTTATTAGTCTCTTCTTATTGTTCTTTTCTTTCCAAGTGCTCCTTTTTCGAAGACTGTGGATCATGAAATTATTATTGACTAGATCTGTTGCCTCTGAGCACTATGGAACATCTGAGGTCGTCAGTCCCTAGAACGTAGAACTACTTGAACCTAACTAACCTAAGGACATCACACACATCCATGCCCGAGGACGGATTCTAAACTGCGACTGCAGCGGTCGCGCGGTTCCAGAATGAAGCGCCTACATCCGCTCGGTCACAGAGGCCAGCACTTTTGCAAGAAACTCCATCTGGCCTGTTGGACATGCGGCTACACATTTGGTTACAGCATGATTTAGTACACTAAAGACAACAATGCAGACAAGGGAAATGTATATTAACATCTTAATGTCTATGTAATTAAAGTGTTGTACCACAACTTATTCTATAAAAGAAATTACCAAGTACTTGAAGAGAAAATTATGTATGCAATTACTGTTATTAGTCCCTTCTGATTGTTCTTTTCTTTCCAAGTGCTCCTTTTTCGAAGACTGTGGATCATGAAATTATTATTGACTAGATCTGTTGACAGAAGGTGTTCACATTAGCAAATGCATTTACTTTTATTTTATAAAACCAATGCTGCAACACAGCTGGAAACCAGATATCAAATGAAATAAGCAACTGTGTACAAAGTAAAGCATAAAAATATCATTCAATAGCCATGTGGCATTTCATAAGATAGTAGAAATTCTCTCAACTCTCGTAGAAAGACGCTTGTCGTAACCAGGTGTGCAGATGTAAGGATATTTCCCATCAGTTCATAAGCATTTCAGTAAGGAGCACAAAGTACGAGTAATCATATGTTTTCAAGTAATGAGCGTGTCATATTTGCGATGCTTTCTACAAAGAAATGTCAATAGCGAGGATAATGGCCTTTTATTTCCACCTGTGCCTGTGAAAGGCACACACTAATGGCTTTTTTCCAGGCAGGTGGTACAGCTGGGCGTCCACGACGCATTACGTGAAGGTCACTTAACTTTCTTACCGAAATATTTACGACAGCAGTGACAGTCTCATATAGAAATTTCACAGGTCGAGAGTTTGCGTTACAAATGTGTAGAAACAAAATTCTGTAAATATAAAAGTGTCCAAAAAATTTTCAGCGGCATTCTGATACATTCACGCATATACACACATTTCATTACTCTTTAAAGTACGATCTCAGCTTATTGATTATAAACGTACCTCAACAGCATAATACATATTGTCATCACAATAATAACATCATAACAGATCAACCACATCTCTGAATCGTTGCAGCCTCTTTCAATAATTTCAAGACCTTCAATAAAGTCATCTACCTCAAACGTACTTCAAAAATCATGATTGCTTACCAAATACATCATTCAAAGCTCTCATAGTATCACAATGGTTCAAAAAAATATGAACAGTTCACAAAGTACAGACAAAATACAATTTCATAAGTGTGAAGTTACCCAACTGTGTAATTGCGTAAACATGTGTCACTGATGTAGTAAAAAAATGTTTGTTTCTCTGTTAAACAATCAGATAGCTGTGTAATTTATGTGTTAGAGAAATATGGTACCGATGTGTAAAGTTGTGTAAGCAAATACCATATTAGCTAGGGCTCCTTGTGCTTGCCAAACACATGGTACACAAAGTAGGCGTGTACCCCCTGAGGATTAATGTAATTATACCCTCAGGTGTTACAGATTACAGCAATGGAATGAAATGTATCACGGAAAACCTTTGATCATTGTACTTCAAATATCTTTAAAAATAAACGATTTAAGTGCAAAATTAATCACTCAAATACGTGTACTGTAGCGCTAAACTGTGCGTCTTGTTGTAAGATAATATCTGTGGAAGTGTCGTAGTTATCGTCCTCCCAAAGCTAAGTTCTGCAGAAGTCAATGTACTTACCTCATGAGAAACAAAAGTGAAATGCTTTGCTTATAGATATCTTAGTTATTACGCTTATTGCCGTGATGAAGAAAGTACTGTGCTGTAACGTATTGTTGTGCTACGAAAAAGGCTGTCTCATTGTAGCTTTACCACGAAAGTTACTACTAAAACATGTTATATTTTCCAGAATAATACATATAAACTGTGCAGATATAAAACAGATACACCGCAAAAGCAACAATGTAAATTGTGTCACACATTAGTAGCGTCATGATATAATTGTGTAGCTGTCAAAGAAACCAAATGCAAAGCCATCTTTAATCCCACAGAAAGTATGTACTTCAAATAAAGAATGTCTTTTCAAGTAAACCAAAATGTTGCATGAAAATCTCATTAGCAGTACCAGTATATATTCTAAGTATGTAAGCCTTATAGTCGTTACGTAATCGTGCAACTAACAAGCAAGAATGTACACACACAATAACACTGTGACGTCTGTTCACTATAACAATGCATTCGTAATTTCTGTTTAAATAAGTTCTCTTGGTTCTTGATTGGATATTTAACTTCAAACATTGTTGCATGGTAACAGTTTCTTAGTCTGACAATGCATACTAGATATATGAAGTGAAAACGTTTATGCCAAAAACAAAGTAAAAAAGCAGACTATCTTTCAATAAACGGTTTTACATGTGAAATGTGGTGTAAACCTTTACTTTTCCTAGTACGCGTCAGTGGAATTATCATGTGGTGTATGGTACATCGGTAAAGAATGCTAAAATATTTCTCAAGGTTAGCGTCTATGTTATTTTTCCCTGAGCCAGCGGGTGCACGTGGCTGCCTGCGGTGCGAGTCATTGTCTGTTTCTTTGTTGGCGCATGTCGTTACTGGGATTAGGAGACCTAACTTCTACAAATTCACCTTGTCGAAAGGGCCCTGCTCTGTTTAAATCCCGCCAGTTCTGATGCAATTCAGGTCTGTCATTACGATCATATCGTCTGTCGTCATGTCGGAAGATTCCATAGTTTCTTTCTTGTTGGTCACGTGGTGGAGAATTTCTCCCTGAATCGTAACTGCGCGCTGGACCGTTGCGTCTAAAGTTATTCTGTCTCCCTTGATAATATTTATTTTGGTTCCCATATTGTCTGTTTCTCTGATTGTCTCTGTGATAGTCATTACCGCGGTGAGGTGATCTTTCCCTGTAATTATTACTACTCTGCCAACGGTTGTCATATGGGTGGTGTCTGTTTTGGTCACGATTTGTGTAGTGAGAATAGCCTTGTCGTGTCCAGTTATTATTTCTTTCATCGCGGAATTGCGACGGATGTGACCTGTAATTGTTGTGTTCCTGTTTTCGCGTTCCGCAATTGTCAGTGTCAATTTCTAATTCTTGTAAGAGCCCCTGAAAAGCTTCAATGTCGTCTTTGCAACGTCCTGCCAAAATAATATGTCGTAAATGTTCAGGTAATTTGATTAAGCAAATGCGGATGAGTTCTGAGGGGCTGTATGGGTTTGACAGGTACTGATTCATGTGCAACATGTCTTCAAAATATTTCACAAGACTGGAAAATTCAGATTGTTCGAAACGTTTCATCATTATGATGCTATGTTTTACTCGGTTTTGTGTAGCTTGAGACCAATATGCTGAGAGGAAGGCATGGTAAAATTCTCCTTCACTGTGACAATCGTAAATGACCGATCGCATTCTTACAGCTGGTTCATTCTCTAAATAGCCACACATAAATTCTAATCTATGCTCTAATGACCAGTTGGGAGGAAAACAATGAGAGAATTGATGGAGCCACGCTTGTGGATGAATGTCTTTGTCAGAATTCTTAAATGTTTTGAATTTACGAGTAGTAACGAACAGCTTATAGTCAAAGTCATCATGTCGGCGAGTGACATGTCAGTCATTGTTACGTCGTGTCGGCGGTTCCATCTCAAAATTCAGTGCACCTTGCGAATTTCTTCCATAATTTCCGAAATTATTTTGTGGCTTTTCCGTATTTCTAAGTCCCTCTTCCCGTGTTGGAGGGCGAGTGCCCTCTGAAATATGTAACTTTGTATTACTTGTGCCAACTGGTCTTGTACTTCCCGGATTTCTCTTTTGTGTTGCGTATTAATTTGATTCTGATTTTGTTTAAATTTCTTAATTTGTTCATACTCTTCTGTGTCAGTGATGACTACAGGTCTTGTGTCATTCAGGTCATCATCTACCTTTTTAGATAAGTTAGTGAACTGATCCGAAAGTTCGGCTACTTTCTCCGATAGTGTACTTATTTCCTCAGTGTGTTTTTCTGAACCAAGTTTCAGAGTATCTACTGTGTCCTTTAAGGTTTCCTGAGTTTTTGCAAGTTGCGTAACTGAATCGGTAGATGCAACTGAGTCAATTTTAGCTTGCAAGGTGTCGTGATTTTCATGAACAATGGTTTGCAGTTCTTTATGGCTGCTTCGTGATTCTGTAATGCATTTTCATGCATCAAAAAAAAAAAAAAAGGTTGAAAATGCTCACAAATTTGTGTTTTCACTTCATTACAGACTTTATGACATTTCGATTCAATGTTATGTAACTCAGTAGTTAAATCTTCACGTGTTTGTTCAAGTGTGGTGTCTAACTTTTGAAGCTTTTGCTGTGTTTATCTCTGATTTTGTTCCATTGTGTCTAACTGTTGCTGTGTTTGTCTCTGGTGTTGTTCCACTGTGTCTAACTTTTGAAGATTTTGTTCCATTGTGTCTAACTGTTGCTGTGTTTGTCTCTGGTGTTGTTCCATTGTGTCTAACTTTTGAAGCTTTTGCTGTGTTTGTCTCTGATTTTGTTCCATTTGTTGCATTAGCTGTAATAGCAATGCATTAGTGTGTGGAATCTGTTCCTCTACGCTTTTCGGCAGTGCATTTGCACCGGCAACATTCACATTTTGACAAGCAGAAAATGTGTCTTGACTTATTTGAGAAAACGGTGAGGACGCAAAACCTGAATCTACAGTATTTGTAAAATTGTGTCCTGTCATTTCGGATTCCTGAGGCGAGCTGTTTCCGAGCGATCGATCGATAATGCTTCCCTGTTCACTAATTCTTTCACTGCCTACGCCATTGTTTGCCGCCCGCTCCATTTCCCTATGCACAATTACCAAATTACCATGTTGAACATTAGTTAATTCATTACACAGTGGCGCTAACACACTGCTTTCGTCTTCACTGTCATTTCTCAGTTTACTTTGGAGCCTAGTATTACGTTTTTCAAACGCCATAATTGTCACAATATTTCACACGATAACACAGAAAAGCACAATTTGAAGAGCAAAATAAGATAACATAGCAATGGAAATAATGTCTACTTAATTGCAAGCGCAGCTGCGAAATACTTGGTGCAAGTCTACATGCATGTCACAACTGTTTTACTGTACAACAATGTAAAACTACAATTACAAAGAAAATTCTCTCTATGATTACGTGCTGGCAATAAACAAAGGCTACACTAATTACACAAACTACAAGAAAAAAATCAGAAGATTCCAGTGAGGTATCCTCGGCTAAGGGTCGACATATGAAACGTCCCCTTTTGAAAAATTATATACGTGACTGGGCTTAAACTGACACACAATGTTTTTAGCGCAACGCAATCTGACTTTCAGTAATCCCTACAATAGAATGGCCCTGACTAACATTAACCTATACCTTTCACAAATCACTTACCTCACAAAAATCTTCGTTACTCGAACTACTGCAATATAGCGAGCACCACTACTGCCCGCTAAATAAAAGATTCTAACTACTGAAGGCACTAACTACTGTTAGGCATAGTTAGCAAATGAAAGATTTTGATAGAGAACAAATGATGTATTTACCTTAATAGTCATAATATATATAGCAGTTCATCACATCCAGTCTTACAAATTTCAAACCTCCGCCATCTCTCTCCCCACATCCACCACTGCTGGCGGCTCACCTCCAACTGCGCAACGCTACGCGCTGTTCACATCCCTCTGCCCAACACTACAATGGCAGAAAACAATGCAAACCAGCCACAGACTGCACGCAGCACAGCCAGTGATTTTCATACAGAGCGCTACGTGGCGTTACCAATGTAAAAACCTGAACAGCCTACTTACAGATTCGATAAGCAATGAATAACACAGCGACATGGTAACGAAAAAAAAAGAATTAAGGAATTCATAAAGGGCTGTGAAACAATTAAAGCATTCGTGAAAGGAATTCACAGACAGCAGAGCAGAACATATCCGTTCCCAGAAGACAATCTGAATATTTAGGATGAAGCAGATGGAATAGGAAGAAAAGAGAGGCTACAGGAAAGTCTGAGACGTATTATCGAGTAAATTTTGATGCTGGGTGGTTGAAAAGAGCTAAATAAATAAATTTGTTACATTTAAAATATGAAAATAAAATTTTTTCAAATGGAAATGCCTTTTCCAGGACCAGAATATACTGGTAATGCTTTAGTCTCAGACTGACATAACTCTGTAGTGGAATTTACACTGAAGTTCATTCTCATGAAGATTTTTTTGTCTCCCAGATCGAGGTTATGACTCACGTCCTCGTATTTGCGGTCATCACTCTCGCAGATAGGACATATAACATAAACATACTTCACACTTTTAAGCTTCGATTAACTAGTACAGCTTTCTTACTTTCTAAAGTTTCACAGAAACCTTTCTACAAATCCCGGTAGGCTGAGGTACCACATCGAATCTAGTTGTTATCCATAGGCTATCGATAAGTTTTTGTCAATTAAGCTCTCGAGAGTTCTATACAGGAAGACCAGATGAGTTTCAAATGGGACATGGACTTCTGCTGCAAATAATAACCTCTAGATCGCTTATAAATTTATAATGACCGCAATTTAACGAACACATTTGCTTCAGTAAAAAGCAGACGCGGAACGCAAAACAATCTAACCCGCCAACTGGACAAAATGTGTGACGATGTCCCTTTGGATGACATCCAAGAACTCTTATCAGTCAGTGCCACGCCGAATAACTGCGTGTTTAAGTGACAGAGTTGGAACAACGCCTTAATAACTTGCTCAGTTTGTGAGGCTATTTCTATTGAATAAATCATCTTGTTCTTTCTAAACGTGCAATTATTCGTTCGCCTATACATGTACAGCGCATCTACAGATTTCTGTCCCATTAGTACAATTACTTGGTGATGCATTGCTTTTTTTCTTTTAGAGTGTATTAGAAACCGGTGTGTATTTGCTTCTGGCGTTCACATCAGGGATTAAGGGAAACAGCAATATATCTAATAATTCTATTTATGTGGCCATATAAATTCAAGAACACTTTGTTTTCAAGAACAATGACTCTTACTAAATGTTGTTTTTTGCTATGAAAACAGGAACTACTATCCAATAAAAGAAGATAAATTAGATGTATCTACTAAGCTTTCATGATGATTTATACATTTTAATTCCAAAGGCTGGAAAGTAAACTGATACCCTTTGTTACCTTTTTCATTATCCAGTTCGTTATGTATCTCAACATTTTTACCTTACCTTTAATCAGTAACACGACATCTAATTTTTCAGTTTCTTCTCTCATTTTGCCGCGGTAAACGCTTTTATTCTCCGAATTTCTAGATACCTCATTTAGTATGATGTTCAATACATTTTACTTCGTGCAACACACATCTCCCACGATTGGCTCACATAGGGTCGGGGAAGCAAAACATTTTTCTTACCATGTGAGATATGCCGACGGGAAATTGTGTTTCTTCACGTCTACATATTAAGAACAACGTCTAAATATCTTTCCTACCAACCACTAAAATTTCACTGCATTTGAAGTCAGTATTACAGAAAGAGAAGAGGAAGTAAATGAGAATGTGAGAGGACATACTGCACTTCTCTGAAGGACCTAAATAGAAAAAAGTAAATGACGTTCCTTGAGAATTATTATGATTTTTGGGAGAGCCAGCCACGAGAAAACCTTGCATGTGAGATATATCAGTAGTCGAAATAACCTCAGTGTTCAAGAGGTATGTAATAATCCGAACTTCAAACAAGGCCAGTGTAGCAAGGTGTGAATAGTGCCGAACCACAAATTTGTGCAGTGAGGTGTGAATATTGCTGAACCACTAATTTAATAAGTTACGCTTGCAAAAAAAAAAAAAAAAAAGAAACACGGGTTATTTTCAGATAAATGGGAAAATTGGTAGGCGCCGACTTCGTGGATGAACAGGTTTTATTTCCGAAGAAATTTAGGAACACGGGAGGTGATATTTATCGTTCAGGCTTAGCTTTAAAGAAAGACTGAAGAAAAAGAAACCTAAAATTGTAGTATTTGAGGTTTAGAGTAGGCTTTTGACAATGTTGACAGTAAACAGTCTTAGAAATTATGATTGTAGCGTGCGTAAATTTCCTATCTAGCGCGACTAAAATACTTATCTACAGTTTGTACACAGATCGAGCTCCAGTTATACGAGAGGAAGGCCATGTAAGGGAAGCAATATTTGAAAATTTAGTTACACAGGCTTGTAACTTTTCTTTGATGTTATTAAGTTTGTAAATTGGGTAAGCAGTAAATAAAAGACAGAAGAGATTCAGAAAGGGGATTGAACTTAAGGGAGAAGAAATAAAGACTTTTCAGTTTCCCGATGACTTTGTAATTCAGCCAGGGACGACAAGGGATTCGGAAAAGCCGTTTGACGGAATGGAGAATACTTTGGAATGAGATTGTAAGATGAATATTAACGAAAGTAAAACAAGGGTAATTAAATATAGTCGAATTAAACCAGGCGATGCTGAGAGAACTAGGTTAAGAAATGAGACAATATAAGTAATACATGAGATTTGCTATTCCGCAGCTAAATAACTGATGATAACCAAAGTAGAGAGGATATCAAATGTAGACTGGCTGTTACAAGTAAAATATTTATGAAAAGATGGAATTCGTTAACATACAATACAAATTTAAGAATTAGGAGCTCTTTTCTGCAGGTATTTGTATGGTGTGTAGCTTTCTACATCTACATGGATGAAAACCACATTTAAGTGCCTGGGAGAGCATTCATTGAACCACCTACACAATTCTGTATTATTCCAATCTCGTATAGCGCGCGGAAAGAACGAACACCTGTATATTTCCGTACAAACTCTGATTTCCCTTATTTCATCGTCGTGATCGTTTCTCCCAATGTAGGGCGGTGTCAACAAAATATTTCCGCATTCGGAGGTGAAAGTTGGCGATTGGAATTTCGTGAGAATATTCCGTTGCCACGAAAAACGCGTTTCTTTTAATGATGTCCAGCCCAAAGCTTGTATCATTTCTGTGATACTCTCTACCATATTTCACGATAGTAAAAACGTGCTGCTCTTCTTTGAACTTTTTCGATGTACTCCGTCAGTCCTACCTGGTAAGGATCCCACACCGCATAGCAGAGGACGGACAAGAGTAGTGCAGGCAGTCTGCTTAGTAGGTCTGTTACATTTTCTAAGTGTCCTGCCAATAAAACGCAGTCTTTGGTTAGCCTTCCCCACAACATTTTCTATGTTTTCCTTCCAATTTACGTTGCTCGTAATTGTGATACCTAGGTATTTAGTTGAATTTACGGCTTTTAGATTAGACTGATTTTTGGTGTAACCGAAGTTTAACCAATTCCTTTTTGCACTCATGTTGATGACCTCACACTTTTCGTTTTTTAGGGTCAACTGCCAATTTTCGCACCATTCAGATACCTTTTCTAAATCGTTTTGAAATTTGTTTTGATCTTCTGATGACTTTAATAGTAGACAAACGACAGCGTCATCTGCAAACAATCTAAGACGGCTGCTTCGATTGTCTCCCAAATCGTTTATATAGATAAGGAACAGCAAAGGGCCTGTAACACTAAATTGGGGAACGCCAGAAATCACTTTTATTTTAATCGATGACTTTCCGTCAATTACTACGAACTGTGATCTCTCTGACAGTAAATCACAGATCCAGTCACATAACTGAGAGGATATTCCAATCAAACGTAATTACACAACAAGCCGCATTTGTGGTACAGTGTGAAAAGCCTTCCGGAAATCCAGAAGTACGGAATCGATCTGAAATCCCCTGTCAATAGCCCTCAACACTTCATGTGAATAAAGAGCTAGTTGTGTTTCACAGGAAAGGTGTTTCCTAAACCCAAGTTGACTGTGTGTCGATAGACAGTTTTCTTCCAGGTAATTCATAATGTTTGAACACAATATATGTTCCAAAATCCTGCTACATATTGATCTTAACGATTTGAACCTGTAATTTAGTGGATTACTCCTACCACCTTTCTTGAATATTGGTGTGACCTGTGCAACTTTATAGTCTGTGGGTACTGATTTTTCGTCGAACGAACGGTTGTATGTGATTGTAGAGTATGGAGCTAATGCATCAGCATATTCCGAAAGGAACCTAATTGGTATACAGTCTGGACCAGAAGATATGCTTTTATTAACTGATTTAAGTTACTTCACTACTCCGAGGATATTTGCTTCTACGTTACTCGTGTTGGCAGCTGTTCTCAATTCGAATATTGGAATATTTACTTCGTCTTCTTTTGTGAAGGCATTTCAGAAGGCTGTATTTAGTAATTCTGCTTTAGCAGCACTGTCTTCGATAGTATCTCCATTGCTATCGCGCAGGGAAAGCATTGATTGTTTCCTGCCGCTAACATACTTCACATTCGACCAGAATCTCTTTGGATTTTCTGCCAGGTTTAGAGACAAAGTTTCGTTGTCTAAACTGTTATAAGCATCTCGCATTCTACATCTACGTGATTACTTTGCTATTGACGTAGCCTGGCAGAGGGTTCAATGAACCACATTCAAGCTATCTCTTTATCGTTCCACTCTCTAACGGCACGCGGGAAAAACGAGCACTTAAATTTTTCTGTGTGAGCGCTGACTTCTCTTATGTTATCGTGATGATCTTTTATCGCTATTAGGTGGGTACCAACAGAATGTTTTCGCAATCAGAGGAAAAAACTTGTGATTGAAATTTCATGAGAAGTTCCCGTAGCATCTAAAAACGCCTTTGTTTTAATGATTGCCACTCCAATTCACGTATCATGTTTGTGACACTATCTCCCCTATTTGACGATAATACAATACGACCTGCTCTTCTTTGTACTTTTTCCATGTCATCCGTCAGTCCCACCTGATGCGGATCCCACGCCACACAGCAATACTCCAGAACAGGGCGGACAAGCGTGGTGTAAGCAGTCTCTTTAGTAGACCTGCTGCACGTGCTAAGTGTTCTACCAATGAATCGCAATCTTTGGTTAGCTCTACCCACAATATTATCTATGTGATCGTTCCAATTTAGCTTATTTGTAATTGTAATCCCTAAGTATTTAGAGGAATTTACAGCCTTCAGATTTACGTGACTTATCGCGTAATCGAAATTTAGCTGATTTCTTTTAGTACTCATGTGAATAACTTCACACTTTTCCTTATTCAGGGTCAACTGCCACTTTTCGCACCATACAGATATCTAAATCATTTTGCAAGCCGTTTTGAACATCTAATGACTTTACAAGACGGTAAATGGCAGCATCATCAGTAAACAATCTGAAACGGCTACTCAGATTGTCTCCTATGTCGTTAATATGGATCAGGAACAATAGAGGGCCCATAACACTTCCTTGGGGAACACCGGGTATTACTCCTGTTTTACTCGATGAATTTTCGTCTATTACTACGATCAGTGGCCTTTCAGACAGGAAATCACGACCCCAGTCGCACAACTGAGGCGATACTCCGTAGGCACGCAGTTTGGTTAGAAGACGCTTGTGAGGACCGGTGTCGAAAGGCTTGTGGAAATCTAAAAATATGTAATGAATTTGACTTCCCCTGTCTATAGCACTTATTACTTCATGAGTATAAAGAGCTATTTATGTTTCACAAGAACGATATTTTCTGAAACCATGCTGACTATGTGTCAATAAATCGTTTTCTTCGAATACAGTATATGCTACAAAACCCTACTGATAATAGACTTTAGTGATATAGGCCTGTAATTCAGCGGATTCCTACTTCCCTTTTTGGGGGGACTTGAGCAATTTTCCAGTCCTTAGGTACGGATCTTTCTGTGAGCGAGTGGTTGCGTTTAATTACTAAATATGGAGCTATTTTATCAGCATACTCTGAGAGGAACCTGACTGGTATACAGTCTGGACCGGAAGCCTTTCCATTATTAAGTGATTTAAGCTGCTTCGTTACTCCGAGGATATCTGCTTCTATGTTTCTCATCTTGGCAGTTGTTATTGAGTGGGATTCATGAATATTTACGTCGTCTTCTTTGGTGAAGGAGTTTCAGAAAATCGTCTTTAATAACTCTGCTTTAGTGACACTGTCATCGGTGACTTCACCGTTGTTATCGCGCGCTGAAGGTATTGATTGCGTTTTGCCACTGGTGTGCTTTATGTGTGACCAGAATCTCTTTCGGTTTTCTATGAGATTTCGAGACAGAATTTCGTTGTGGAAATTATTAAAAGCATGTGGCATTGAAGTACGAGCCTTATTTCGAACATCTGTAAAACTTTGCCAGTCTCGGTGATTTGCGTTCTTTTAAATTTGTCATGCTTTTTTCGTTGCTTCTGCAACAACGATCTGACCCGTTTTGTGTACCATGGGGGATCATTACCATCACTTATTAATTTATGTGGTATATATCACTCAATTGCTGTTGATACTATCTCTCTGAAAACATTCCACAAGCCGGCCTGAGTTCTAGGCGCTACAGTCTGGAACCGCGTGACCTCTGCGGTCGCAGGTTCGAATCCTGCCACGGGCGTGGATGTGTGTGATGTCCTTAGGTTAGTTAGGTTTAATTAGTTCTAGGTTCTAGGGCACTCATGACCTCAGAAGTTAAGTCCCATAGTGCTCAGAGCCATTTGAACCATTTTTGAACATTCCACAACTTTTCTACACTTACGTGATCAGATCGGAAGGAGTGAAGACTGTCTCTTAAAATGGCATTAAGAGCATTTTTATCAGCTTTTTTAAATAGATATACTTGGCGTTTCTTTTTGATGGTTGTAGGTGTTACGGTATTCAGCCTAGCAGAAACTGCCTTGAGGTCGCTAATCCCTGTATTCGCCACGATACTCACTATTTCTCCTGGATTCTTTGTTGCTGAAAGGTCAAGTACGCTTTCACAACTATTTACGCTTCGAGAGGGCTCATGAACTAATTGTTCAAAATAGTTTTCCAAGAAAGCATTCGGTACAATTTCGGATGACGTTTTATGCCTGTCGCCGGCTTTAAACGCATAATTTTTCCAGCATATCGAGGGTAGATTAAAGCCACCACCGACTATAATTATATGAGAGGAGTACTTATTTAAAATGAGACTCAAGTTTTCTTTGAACTGTTCAGTAACTATATCTTCTGAGCCGGGGGGTCGCTAAAACGACCCAATTAATAGTTTAGTCCGATTGTCAGGTACAACCTCTACCCATACTATTTCACATGAACTATCTACTTCAATTTCGCTACAAGGAAAACTACCTTTGACAGCAATAAATACTCCACCATCAACTGTATCTAATCTATCCTTTCTGCACTCTGTTAGATCTTTTGAAAAAATTTCGGCTGATTTTGTTTTCGGCTTTAGTCAGCTCTCTGTACCTACAACTGTTTGAGCTTCAGTGCTTTCTATTTGGGCTTGGAGCTCGGGTTCTTTCGCAACATAGGTACGATAGTCTACAATACCAATCGTTTCTACAACTACCTGACTGTGTTTTACCTGCCCACTATTAGATGGACGTCACTTCTATGGTTCCCTGAGACCCTCTAACATAAACAACCGCCCAGTCCCTTCCACACACCCGCCGCTACCCGTGTAGCCGCCTGCTGTGTGTAGTGGACTCCTGACCTTTGCGCGTAACCCGGAAACCCACCACCCGATGGCGTAAGTCAAGGAATCTGTAGCCTACACTGTCACAGAACCGCCCGAGCCTCTGATTCAGACCCTCCAGTCGGCTCTGCACCAAAGAACCGCAGTCGGTCCTATCGACGATGCTGCAGATGGTGAGCTCCGCCTTAATCTCGGAAGCAAGACTGGCGGTCTTTACCATTTCCGCTAGGCGCCCAAAACCAGACAGAATCAGCTCCAATCAAAAGCTACACACGTCATTGGTACCGACATGAGCCACCACCAGCAATTGGCTGCACCCAGTATTCTTAATGGCATCCTGAAGCACCCTTTCCACATCCGGAATGACTCCCCCAAGAATGCACACGGTGTGCACACTGGCTTCCTTCCCCTCCTTGGCAGCCATGTTCCTAAGGGGCCCAATTACGCGCCTAACGTTGGAGCTACCGACTACCAGTAAACCCACCCTCTGTGAATGCCCAGATCTTGCGGACCGAGAAGCTTCCTCTGGAACAGGGTGGACGATTCCATTCGGCTCAGAGACATCGTTAGCCAAAGATAACGCCCCAAACCTGTCCGTCAAACCAACCAGGGAGGCCCTAGGATCGGCCCCTCGGGAAGTTTTTCGCTGCCTGCCAGACTTTGGAATGATCTCCTACTCGACCACGGGCGAGGGGTCAACCTCAGTGCAGGCAGTACTGGGGGCGACAGATCGGAGGAAACGTGGGACGTGCTCGACGACCCTCACATCCCCGCGTTCGATCCCCCCCAGTGACGCCCCTTGGTAGCAGCCTCAAGCTGTGTGACGGGATCCAAAGCAGCCTGGAGCTGTGAGTGAAGGGTCGCCATTGAAGTCCGCGCTAAATTCCGAGCTTCTGATAAGATTGACAATCTTCGGGATTTTGCGTCTGTTTAAATTTGGCAGGAGAGCTTCTGTGAAGTTTGGAAGGCAGGAGACGAGATACTGGCAGAATTAAAGCTGTGAGGACCGGGCGTGAGTCGTGCTTCGGTAGCTCAGATGGTAGAGCACTTGCCCGCGAAAGGCAAAGGTCCCGAGTTCGAGTCTCGATCGGGCACACAGTTTTAATCTGCCAGGAAGTTTCAAACTCAAGTTTTCTTTGAATCTTTCAGCAACTGTATCATCCGAATTGGGATGTCGGTAAAACGATCCTATTATTATTTATTCCGGTAGTCATCAATGGCTTCTGCCCATACTAACTCACAGGAAGTATCTACTTCAATTTCGTGACAAGTTAAACTACTTCTAACAGCAACAAACACGCCACCGCCAACCGCGTTTTGCCTATCCTTTAGGAACACCGTTAGGTTCTTCGCAAAAATTTCCAGTGAGGTTATCTCTGGATTGAGCCAGCTTTCTGTGCCTATAACGATTTGAGCATCAGTGCTTTCTATTAGCGCTTGGAGATCTGGTACTTTCCCAACACAGCTACGACGATTTACAACTGTTACACCAATGGTTCCTGTATCTACATTCTTTCTGTGTTCGGCCTGCACCCTTTGTGACTGAAGCCCTTCTTGTGTTTTCCCGAGACCTTCTAACCTAAAAGACCGTCCAGTCCACTCCACACAGCCCCTGCTACCGGTGTAGCAGCATCCTGCGTATAGTGGACACCTGACCTCTTCAGCAGAACCCGGAACCCAACCATGAACGCAAGTCGAGAAACCTGCAGCCTACACAGTCGCAGAACCGTCTGAGCCTCTGATTCAGACCACTCGGCTCTGTACCAGAGGTCCGCAATCGGTCCTGTCGACTATGCTGCAAATTGTCAGCTCTGCTTTCATCTTACAAGCAAGACTGGCAGCCTTTACCACTTCTGTTAGCCGCTCGAAACCAGACAGAATCTCCTCAGATGCAAAGTGACTCGCATCATTGGTACCGACGTGAGCAACCACCTGCAGTTGGCTGCACCCTGCGCTCTTCATGACATCTGAGAGGACCCTTTCCACATCTGGAGTGACTCCACTCGGTATGCACACGGAGTGCACATCGGTTTTCTTACCCTTTTTGTCAGCCAAGTCCCTAAGGAGCCCCATAACGCGCCTAAAGTTGGAGCTCCCTACTACCAATAATCCAACCCTCTGTCATTGCCCGGATCTTGCAGGCTGAGTGGTTTCCTCTGAAACAGGAGAGGCGACTGCATCTGGCTCAGAGACAGTGTCAGCCACAGACAGCACGTGGAACCTGTTTGTCAGACAAACCGGGGAGGCCTTACATGCGGCCGCCTGGGAAGTCTTTCGCCGCCTGCTTCGCCCTGGGGCGACCTCCCACTCGACCACAGGTGAGGGGTCAACCTCAGTGCGATCAGTGACTGGGTTGGCCACTGGTGAGGACCGATCAAAGGTCTCGTACATGCTAGACGTCCGTTGTATCCCCACGGCCGGCCCACAACAGTGGTGCGCATCCACTCAGCCTCCAGCTGTGTAACAGAAGACGTCAGAGCCTGAAGCTGAGAGCAAAGTGTCACCAACTCGGCTCGCATGGAACTGAAGAAAAGAATAGACGTTTTTTCAATACGGTGCTACAGGAAAATTTTTGAAAGTGAGATGGGCACAATGAATAACTAATGAGGTGGTGATAAATCGGTGTGGAGAAAAATGATAATCATGACACAACCTAATTAAAGGGAGGCATCCTGCTTGTTAATGATGGGTAGTGTGTGTGTGTGTATGTGTGTGTGTGTGTGTTGTGTGTGTGTGTGTGTGTGTGTGTGTGTGTGTGTGTGTAGGACGGGAGTGAGGGAGGTAATATCTGTAGAGGGAGGTCAAGTCTTGTATACAGTAAGCAGATTTAGTTCAATATAGGTTGCGGTTGATATTCAGAGACGGAGAGGGTTACACAGGATGGACTAGCATGAGGAGCTGTATCTAACCAGTCTTCGAAAACAAGACCACAAATCATTAAGGAATCTTATTACAATCTCGTCGTAGCAGTTGACGTGTCTCAGTTTTCTGACTATGTCTAAATGTTAATCAGGTCTTATGAAGCAAAGGTTGTAGATTTCTGATTCCTTCGATTTAGTTTGCAAGTTTATTTTTATCTTACGAAGTGTTTTTCCTGTACCCCTAGCAGTCGACGGCTGTTCTCCTAGTAGATATTCAGAAATGCTATAGTAATGTTACTGTCTGACTACATGATCGGGGAACAGCGCTGGTATTGCTTCAGCCACTTCTTACAAGGATATTACACCTGTTTTGCTAACACTGACAGGAGGTAATAAAATTTTCTAATTAAGACGCAAATATTTTAAAACAATTATTCTAGTCTTCTGTCATTAACGCTTCAATCACCTGCCGTATCAAGTCTTCGTTGTCTTGTAACACACAAGGTTTTTCATTTCTTCATTAACTCTTTTTTCTGAAATTAACTAACGGATACGTGCAGCAAATTGATCAAGGTTGTTGAAGGAAGTGAACAGATTATCAGCATTATGACAGAAGTGTCTCTGGAGCACAACACAAACACATCTGACCGCCAAGGATGTGCCGTCAGACACGTCTCAACATCAAAAGTAATTTAATTCCTCTCGATATTGGATTTATAGAGATAATGCAATCTCCTGCTACGAACCTGTCAAGTACTCTCGCGATATCTTATCAATTCACGTTTTGGATAACACAGAAGTCCACGAAGTGTTTTTCTCAAGTTTCCTCGTCACAGTAAATCGAGGTTTCTCCAGCTGACTCTTACAACTTTCTTAGTGGTTTCATATCCAAAAAAACTCTATTTTATTGCGTTAGATTAGCGTCAAATAAATGGAGTCAGTAAATAATTGTTTTCAGCCAATAGTTGGGTAATAAGAAGGGTGTTCATAGTCCTTACAGTTATCAAACGTTTAGGGAGTTAAAACATCCAAAAATAATACAAAAAAGTTACAGTGTAAAGTTAGTGTAAGTATGAGAACATGAAAGATTTGTTGTTACTTCAGACGCACTATACTGCGCAGGCTAACTCTCCTAGTTGAGATAATATTGATGACAATCTACATGTATGTTCTCGTTTAGTTCTAGGATTTTTGGATCTTGGCCAGCCAACAACCGTGAGGACAAAGTGTAGCTCTACGGTAGTAGAGGTAGGTCGTCCAGCACAGTACCACGTTAATAATAGCCTCGTCTGTCTATGACAGATAGTTACGTATACTAAAACTGGTATAAAATGCACTAATAAATAACCAGGAAAGCCATTTCAATAAACGAGGAGAAACTAAAATACTAAATAATGTGGTCAACTCAGGAATGAAAACAGGATGAATATACGGGATACTTCGTTTTCATTTAAGGAGTAAAGTGAAATGATGGCTTTAGATAAAATTACCAAATGTCTATAGATTTCTACCTTAAATTAAGGAATGTATCTAAGTGAAGTTAAGATTAATCGAACAGAGAAAAATATACACACATCGAAAAAAGTTTTGCATCACCTCGGTTCTGAGAGTTCCGGAACCTGTACAGAAAATTGAAATAGAGATCAACATAAACATCATTTCCGCCCTTTTTATTGCTCGATGAAAACCACAATTCCATGTTATACCGACATACAGCGAGACCGTCAGAGTTGGTGGTCCAGGCTGCTGTACGCACCGGTACCCCTGATACCCAGTAACACGTCCTCTTGCTTTGATGCATGCCCGTAAACGTCGTGTCATGCTATCCACAAGCTCAAGACACTGTTGCTCCAGATCGTCCCACTCCTCAAATGCGATTTTTTGTACGCCTCTCAGAGTGCTTCGTGGGTCACGTCATCCCAAAACAGGGCTTTTCAATGTCGAGCGATGTCGTTATCCTAAAGGAAATCATTCAAAAGATGTGTAAGATGGGGGCGCGAATTGTCGTCCATGAAGACGAATGCCTTATCAGTATGCTGCCGATATGGTTGCACTATTCACGTATGGCATTCACGTATCGTACAGCAGTTACGGTATTTTCCTTGAGCACCGGCGGCGTACGTCGGTCCCTCATAATGCCACCCCAAAACATCATGTAACCTCCACCTTGGTGCACTCTCTGGACAGTGCATCTAAGGCCTTCAGACTGACCGGGTTGCCTTCCAACCCGTCTCCGACGATTGTCTCGTTGAAGCCATATGCAACAGTCATCGGTGAAGAGAACGTGATGCCAATCCTGAGCGGTCCATTCGGCATGTTGTTGGGCCCGTCTGTACTGCGTTGCATGGTGTCGTGGTTGCAAAGATGGTCGTCGCCATGGATGTCGGGTGTGAAATTGGGCACCATGCAGCCTATTGCGCACTGTTTGAGTCGTAACACGACTGTGGCTGCACGAAAAGCATCATTCAACATGGTGGAGTTGCTGTCAGGGTTCCTCCGAGCATAATTAGTAGGTAGTGGTCATCCACTGCAGTAGCAACCCTTGGGAGGCCTGAGCGAGGCATGTCATCTACAGTTCCTGTCTCTCTCTGTATCTTCTCCATGTTCGAACAACATCGCTTTGGTTCACTCCGAAACGCCTGGACACTTCCCTTGTCGAGAGCACAAAGTAATAATGCGTACGCGATCGAACCGCTGTACTGACCATCTAGGCATGGCTGAACTACAGACAACACGAGCCGTGTACCTCCTTCCTGGTGGAATAGCTGGAACTGATCGGCTGTCGGATCCCCTCCGTCTAATAGGCACTGCTCATGGATGGTTGTTTATGTTTGGGCGAGTATAGTGACATATCTGAACAGTCAAAAGGACTATGTCTGTGACACATAACCACAGTCAACTTCTATCTACATGAGCTCTGGCAACCGGGGTGATGTAAAACTTTTTTTGATGTGTGTACAATCTGGTCAGAATTAAACGAGCATCAGTTACTGGACGTTGTATGGCACCTATCTATCCTTTGGCTTTACGACTACATGAACTCTGATGGGTCATTTTCAGTATGGATGAAAGTCAGCGAATTAATAACGGCTCATTCATCCTCAAGTATTAAAGCCAGACGAAGTTTTGATGCTGGACGCTGGGGTCAGGAGCGAAATCGAAGTTCTGACTGATCCCAAAGGTGTTCCATTGGGTTCAGGTAGACCGACCAGTCCATTTCAGGAATGTTATGGTCCACAAATCAGTCCATCACAGTTGCTGCATTATGACAGGGTGCATTGTGATGCTCATACAATCAATCACTTAGTACCAATTGTTCCTCTGTCGTACACAGTTCACAATGCTGCAAAAAGTTTCCATTCGCATGTAGCATTTTCTTAAGCTCAATAATGGGACCAAATCCTAACCACGAAAAACATACTCGTACCGTAACACTACCTCGTCCATACCCCAATGTCGGCGCTACACAACATAGCATGTAACGTTCTACAGGCAGTCGTCGAACCTGAACTCTTCCATCAGTTAACCTCAGGGTATATGGTGATAACCAGGATTTAAGTCCCAGCTATATCTTACTGTGAAAGTTTGTCGGCGATGCTACTGAAACAAGCTGAAGTTCATTATGAAATAAAGTAACACTCCTTCCAAGTCACTTTTCTGCAGTTGCGTGCTTCTGAAACTCAATCGTTAGTTAAATTCAAAGTACTGAAGTGGCGTGGCTGTACTGTCACCCAGAAAACTAAATTCAGCCCTTGCTCATCACTGCTCAAATTAAAAAGAAATGTTCAAATGTGTCTGAAATCTTGTGGGCACATTAGGCGCCAAAATGTAGTATGTCGAGAATTCCTTTTGATATCACTTAGCATGTAAAATACCAATTGGGTCGCCCCATCTTGGACGCCCAAAGGGTAGTGATCGAGAAAAGTTCTCCTCTCCGTCATAAAAAGGCTTGTAGATGAATAATGTGATCGTTCCACGATGGGCGCCAAAAATGTAGTGAGCCGTGAATTCTTTGATCTCTTGCGTAAAGTGACAAGCAGATTACTAATTACTTTGCCCCATTGTGCTACAATGATTAAGTTACATAAATAATTTAAAAAAATGAAAGTTAAAAGCTAGGAGTCTTTGATTAGTAACGAAAACGTCCTCGGTCCCGGGTTCGAAACACGCCACTGCTTAAATTTTGGTTAGTAAGTAGCACTGGCGGCCGAAGACTCCCGGCATAAGATGTCACCCTCATTATGCCAACGATATTGTCAAAGAGGGCGGAGGAGCGGACAGAGGTTCAGGGAAGGCACTCTCTTGCCCTTGGAGTGGGAAACCGCCCCTAAAGGGGGAATAATCAGCTACGGTGAACGTCATCAGGATCCAGAAGACAATGGAAACCACTGCATTAATGACACGTAACGTATATCCACAGGATAAGAAATCACTGTCATTCAGACAATGGCCTTGTGAAAGAGGGTGGAGGAGTGGACGGTGTCTCAGAACACTCTCTTGTCCTTGGTGTAGGAAACCACTCCTAAAGGAGGAAAAATGGACAGTGATCAATGAGGATGTAGAACGCAGTAACAATGGCAGTGGAAACCAATGTGTTAAAGACACCTAACATGTATTCACAGGATATGTGGCCTGTAACAGACAAAATAATGTCCTCATCATCTCTCCATTGGCAAAAGAGTCCGGAATAGCCCACCATTCGGGTCTCCGGGAGAGTACTGGCAAGGAGAGGTGACCATGAGAAAAAGTCTGAATAACCAATGCAAGGACAACGTGTCGGGGTGTGGGATGTCAGAAATTTGAACGTAACAGGGAAGCTAGAAGATCTGAAAAGGGAAATGCAAGGGCTCAGTCTAGATATAGTGAAATGGAAAGAAGATAAGGATTTCTGGTCAGGTGAGTGTAGGGTAATATCAACAGTAGCAGCAAAAGGTGTAACAGGGGTGGGATTCGTCGTGAAGAGGAAGGTAAGACAGAGAGCGAGTTACTGTGAACAGTTCAGTGGTAGGGTTGTTCTCATCAGAATAGACAGTAAACCAACGCCGGAAACAATATTTCAGCTGTATATGCTGACATAGCAAGCGGAAGATGAAGAGACAGATGCTGAACAGGCGATTCAATACGTATAAGGAGATGAAAAACTAATTGTCATGGGGAATTGGAAACCGAATGTAGGGGAAGGATTAGAAGAAAATGTTGCGACAGAGTATGGGCTTCAATTATAAATGGGGTAGGAGAAAGAGTAACTGAGTTCTGCAATAGACATCAATTAGGAATAGTATTATTTTGTTCAATAATCACAAAGGTGGAGGTAAACTTGGAAAAGGCAGGGAGATACGGCAGAGATTTTGAGGTTAGACACTGGATTGTAAAGCATACTCAGGAGCAGATATACACTCAGATCACCATTTAGAAGTGATGAAAAGGAGGCTGAAGTTTCAGATAATGGTCACAAAGAAACAATAGGAGAAGAAGTTGGATACGGAAGTATTAAGGAATAAAGAGATACGTTTCAAGTTCTCTGAGATATAGATTCTGCGATAAGGAATAGTTCAGTAGGCAGTTCAGTTCAACAGGAATGAGCATCTCTAAAATGGGCACGCACAGAAGTTGGGAAGAAAAACATAATTACAAAGAAGGTAACAGCAAAGAAACAATGGATAATAGAAGAAATACATTAGGTGATCGATGGAAGAAGAAAGCACAAAAATTTTCACGGATATTCAGGAATATAGAAATCCAAATAAATAGAAAGTGTAAGGAAAATAAGGCGAAATGGCTGCGTGGAAAATGTGAAGGAATCGAAAGAGAAATATTTGTCGGAAGAACTGTCTCACCTTACAGAAAATCCAAAATAACCTTCGGTGAAGTTAAAAGCTAGGGTTGTAACATTAAGAGTGCAATGGGAATTCCACTGTTAAACACGGAGGATAGAGCGGATGGATGCAAAGAGTACATTGATGACCTGTATAGGAGGAAAGACTTGTCTGATGACGTGTTAGATGAAAAAACAGCAGTTGATGTACAGCAGGTAGGGCATTTAGTATTAAGTTCAAAATTTGAAAGTTTTTTGGAAGACTGACGACTGCATAAGCCAGGAGGAATGTACAAAATTCCATCAGAATTTCTAAAATCACTAAGTTAAGAGGCAATACAACGACTATTCACGTTAGTATGTAAAATTTATGAGTAAGACGATACACTATCAGACTTTCGGAAAAACATCATCCACAAAATTTTGAAGCTTTCAAGAACCGACAAGTGCGAGATTTGTCGACAGTCATCTTAACAGCTCATACGACCAAGTTGTTGACAAGAGTAATATGCAGAGGAAAGAAAAAGGAAATTAAGGATTTCTTAGATGACGATCAACTCATTTTTAGAAAAGGTAAACCCACTCGAGAGGCAGTTATGACGTGGTGATTGATAATGGAAGCAAGACGAAACGAAAACCAAGACAAGTTCATAGGATTTGTGCACCTGGAAAAAGCGTAAAATGGAGGAAGATGTTCGAAAGTCTGAGGAAAATAGGGGTAAGCTATAGGGAGAGAAAGATAATATGCAATCCGTACAAGAACCAAGAGGGAACAATAAAAGTGCAAGACGAAGAACAAGGATCTGAGTTTTGCGTCTACTGTCCAATCTACACATCTGGCCTACGGCTTCCATTTAGTCCCATGTTGACCAGTGTGATTTGGCAGTTGAAGATAGCGAAACGAAAGCCGCAGTTTTAAATTTCACCTTCAAAAACCCTTTCGCAATGGGGAATCGTACAAACATACCGTCATTTGGCCATCGAGCAGAGTTCAGATGGAAGCCATCGTAATAAGCATGCACGGTGTAGTGAATCAAGTAAAAGGTTTGAAAGCAAATAAATCACCAGATCCGAATTTAATCCAAATTCGGTTTTACAAAGAGTACTCTGCGACATTAGCCCCTTACCTAACCTGCATCTATCGTGAATCTCTCGCTGAGCACGAAGTCCAAAGCGATGGAAAAAACGCGCAGGTGACTCCAGTGTATAGGAACAGTACAAGAACGGAACCGCAAAATTACAGACCAATGTCCCTAACTTGCCTTTGCTGTAGAATCCTTGAACATATACGCAGTTCGAATGTAATAAACCTTCTCGAGACTGAGAAGTCTGCGTCCACGAATCAGCATAGTTTTAGAAAGCATCGCTCGTGTGAACTCAGCTTGCTCTTTTCTCACATGATAAACTACGAGCTGTGGATGAGGAGCAACAGACGGATGCCATATTTCCGAATTTCCGGTAGGCGTTTGACACGCTGCCCCATTGCAGGCTGCTAATTAAGGTACGAACATATGGAATAAGTGAATCGCTCGTATACTTCTTTAGCAATAGAACCAAGACAAGCGTTCATCAAAGACAAGGCTGTCGTCAGGAGTGCCACAGGGAAGTGCGATGAGAGCGCTGTTGTTCTCTATATACAGAAAGGATTACACGCACAAGGTGGGCAACAGTCTGCGGGTGTTTGCTGATGATAGCATGGTGTACGGTAAGGTGTTGGGGTGTGCGTACTGTAAGACCTTCAGTACACACATCAGATTATTTGTCTTGTCGCTCTAACGAAGTAGGCGAGTGTCAGAAATATGTCTCGTGGTCTTATCGTGGCGTGAAATACCACTTGCACGCTTAGAGTAGCAGATTGAGGGCGACCAACTTTAAACAGAACTTGATTAATTTTCACACACTTTTATTAAAATAATAACAAGCATAAAAATTACTTAACTTGGTTCTGGATGCTATTTACAATTGACAATCTGAAGTTCCTTTGGTATTGGTACGTTAATCGTATTCTCACATATATCTCTGATACTTGACAAAAGTGTCTACACATTTATCATCATGGCTATGTACAGGAATATGGTAATCTTATTAGGCGCAGACTGAAACTTGACTGTAGACTGGTACAGACAAATGTAGAACTCGTACAGACTGGTACAGACTAAGGCAGACTGGTACAGACTGGTGCAGACAAATGCAGACTGACTAATCGGAGGTCTGTACACTCGTTATAATACCTCGCGCGTTCATTTATCACTACGCGAGTGTGATTCGCGAGGAGAAAAGGTTCTACGTTAGCAGCAATCTCCTTGGCTGCATTACATACACTCCTGGAAATTGAAATAAGAACACCATGAATTCATTGTCCCAGGAAGGGGAAACTTTATTGACACATTCCTGGGGTCAGATACATCACATGATCACACTGACAGAACCACAGGCACATAGACACAGGCAACAGAGCATGCACAATGTCGGCACTAGTACAGTGTATATCCACCTTTCGCAGCAATGCAGGCTGCTATTCTCCCATGGAGACGATCCTAGAGATGCTGGATGTAGTCCTGTGGAACGGCTTGCCATGCCATTTCCACCTGGCGCCTCAGTTGGACCAGCGTTCGTGCTGGACGTGCAGACCGCGTGAGACGACGCTTCATCCAGTCCCAAACATGCTCAATGCGGGACAGATCTGGAGATCTTGCTGGCCAGGGTAGTTGACTTACACCTTCTAGAGCACGTTGGGTGGCACGGGATACATGCGGACGTGCATTGTCCTGTTTGAACAGCAAGTTCCCTTGCCGGTCTAGGAATGGTAGAACGATGGGTTCGATGACGGTTTGGATGTACCGTGCACTATTCAGTGTCCCCTCGACGATCACCAGTGGTGTACGGCCAGTGTAGGAGATCGCTCCCCACACCATGATGCCGGGTGTTGGCCCTGTGTGCCTCAGTCGTATGCAGTCCTGATTGTGGCGCTCACCTGCACGGCGCCAAACACGCATACGACCATCATTGGCACCAAGGCAGAAGCGACTCTCATCGCTGAAGACGACACGTCTCCATTTGTCCCTCCATTCACGCCTGTCGCGACACCACTGGAGGCGGGCTGCACGATGTTGGGGCGTGAGCGGAAGACGGCCTAACGGTGTGCGGGACCGTAGCCCAGCTTCATGGAGACGGTTGCGAATGGTCCTCGCCGATACCCCAGGAGCAACAGTGTCCCTAATTTGCTGGGAAGTGGCGGTGCGGTCCCCTACGGCACTGCGTAGGATCCTACGGTCTTGGCGTGCATCCGTGCGTCGCTGCAGTCCGGTCCCAGGTCGACGGGCACGTGCACCTTCCGCCGACCACTGTCGACAATATCGATGTACTGTGGAGACCTCACGCCCCACGTGTTGAGCAATTCAGCGGTACGTCCACCCGGCCTCCCGCATGCCCACTATATGCCCTCGCTCAAAGTCCGTCAACTGCACATACGGTTCACGTCCACGCTGTCGTGGCATGCTACCAGTGTTAAAGACTGCGATGGAGCTCCGTATGCCACGGCAAACTGGCTGACACTGACGGCGGCGGTGCACAAATGCTGCGCAGCTAGCGCCATTCGACGGCCAACACCGCGGTTCCTGTTGTGTTCGCTGTGCCGTGCGTGTGATCATTGCTTGTACAGCCTTCTCGCAGAGTCCGGAGCAAGTATGGTGGGTCTGACACACCGGTGTCAATGTGTTCTTTTTTCCATTTCCAGGAGTGTATTAATACGCTGATCGGCGGAACCGGAATTTGGTCCGTCTCTATGGCAGCGCCATCTCGTAGTGCGGAGACGGACGAGCGCTGCGCCTGCGCTGTTGTGCTTAGCAGGGCGCGCTCTAAAGAGAAAGTTGAGTACGCAGAACTATGTACACAACAGGTGTCGAAGTTGAGTAACTGTAGGGAGATACATGATGGATTAGATAAAATTTCTAGTTCGTTTGACGAATGCCAGCTGTCTCTAAATGTAGAAAAATTTTTCATGCGAATGAGTAGGAAGAACAAAACGGTAATGTTCTGATACAGTATTACTAGTGTCCTGGTTGACACAATCAAGTAGTTTAAAATCTGGCCGTTTTGTTGCAAAGCGATGTAAAGTCGCATGTGAGAACTGTGATACTGGGAGCATTTTAGGAAAGAATGATTCACCTGTAAAGGATACCGCACATAGGACCCTGGTGCGACCTACTCGTGAGTACTGATCGGATGTTTGGTATACGTACCAGGTCAGATTGAAGGCAGACATGAAGCAATTCAAAGACGGGCTAATAGATGTATGTTCAAAAAACAAGTAAGTATTTCGGAGTTGCTACGGGAACGAAAATGAATCCTCGGAGGGATTGCGACGTTCTTTTCCATGAACGCTATTCAGAAAATTTGGAGAACCGGTATTTGATGCTGACAGCAAAAGGATTCTTCTACCGCCAACATACATTGAGCCTAAAGACCACGAAGGTAAGATACGACAAATTAGCGCTCATATGGAGGCCAAGACATAGTATTTTTTTGCCACGCTCTATTTGCGAATGGAACAGGTAAGGAAATGACTAGTAGTGATACAGGGTAACCCCCACCTCACATCATAGTGTGACTTGCGGTGTATCTATGTAGATGTAGATGTAGATGTAGATGCAGAAGATGCAACGAAACTGAAATAATAGTTCAAGAGTGGAATTAAAACTGATGGTGAAAGGATATCAATGTTAAGATTCGCTGTTGGCATTGCAAACCTCACTCAAAGAGAAGAAGAGTTACAGAAACTGCAGAATGAAATTAACAGAGTAATGAGAACAGAATATGGATAGAGAATATTTCGAAGAAAGGCGAAAGTATTGAGAAGTATCAGATATGAGAACAGCGAGGGACTTAACATTAGAATTGGTGATCACGATGTAGGGTAAATTAAAGAATTCTGCTCCCTAGCCACCAAAAGAACCCATGACGGACGGAGAGAGAAGGACACAAAAAACAGACTAGTATTAGAAAAAGGGCATTCCTGGCCAAGGAAATTCTACCGGTATCAAACGTTGGCCTTAATTTGAGGAACAAATGTCTGAGAATGTAAGTTTGGAGCGAAGCATTGATGGTAGTGAAACTTGGACTGTGAAAAAAACAGAAAACAAGAGAATCGAAGCATTTGAGGTGTACAACTTCATGGCGGGACCTTCGTTATCACGGCAAAGTGCTCTGTCAATTGAGATACACGACACAGATCCCTCGTTTGGAGGAGCCTACTGATATTAAACCTTAAGACGTAATATGGGGAGGAACGCTTTCTCCGTTACAATACCAATTCCTCGATGCATCAGGATGTGCCCATCCCTTCTTTTGGTTAGTTTGTCAAAAAGATTTTTTTCCTCAATGAGATGCAGCCCCTTCACATTATTAAATACATTTAGCCATGTAATCTTCAGCATCAGTCTCTTTTAAAATGTTTGTGTTCTTTTTTTGACTGTATTAATCATCCACCCCAATTGAAATAAACGTTTCCTGAAAAGACTTCCATACGTTTATATCTGTTATAGACGTCAATTTGTTTCCCTTTTGAAGAAACATTTTTCTTGCTGTTGAAAAGTCTCTTTACTTCCGCCATATTCAGTTATTTTGTTATCTAAGTACACTCACGGAAAAGAATCGCAACACCAAGAAGGAGTTGTGCGACATGAAAAGGTTGGTAGGTGTGTTTCTACATTTGAAAGATGATGTTTGTTCAGATTTCACGCCACCCGCGTAAGAGTGGCGCTAGTAGCGTCATTATGAAGGTACAAATTAGATTTGCTTTACATACTCCGTGTAACAATCGTGAGAGTTAGGTATCATTGATACTGGACGTGGTGAGTTGATGTTAGTAAAGAATGCGTTTAAGGTAAAAATGTCGCCATTATCAACACTTCATTGAGTTTGAACAAGGTCCTGTTGGAGGGCTACAAGAAGCTGGACGTTCTTTCTGCGATACTGTAGAAAGACTTCCCAGAAATGAAGCCAAGGTACGTGGTTGCTGGCAGCGGTGATCACAGAAATGTGTAGTCAATTGGCACTACCGAGAGGGAGGACCATAGTGTTCGGCATATGGCTCTGGCACATCGTCCTGCATCTGCAGGAGCAATATGAGCAGCAGTTGACGCCACAGCGTCACAAACAACAACAGATCTGGTAGCCGTGCGGTCTCAAGCCTCTTGGCATGGTTAGCGCGACCCCCCCCCCCCCCTGACGGTTCGAGTTGTGCCTCGGGCATGGGTGTGTGTGTTGTCCTTAGCGTACGTTATGTTAACTTAGATTAAGTAGTGTGTGAGCCTAAGGACCGATGAACTCGGCAGGTTGGTCCCATTGGAACTTATCACAAATTTTTAAAAAATGTGGTACTTCAAGGACTGCTGCGAGCCATACGCCCTGTAATGAGCAATCCACTGACCCCAAACCACCGCCATCTGCGACTTTAGTGGCGTCAAGTGAGAGCTCATGTGGGGGTAGGGTGGAGGTCAGTTGTGTTTTTTGATGAGAGCTGGTTCTGTCTCGGTGCCAGCGTAGGAGGTAGCCAGTTAAGGGCCTGCAGCCAACGTGTCTCCATGTTTAACGCACTGGACCTTATACCTGGAGTTATGGTGTGTTGTGCGATTTTGCTTGACAGCAGAAGCACAGTTGTGGTTATCCCATGCACTATGGGAGCAAATTTGTCCGTCAATGTGGTGATTCGACCTGTTGTGCAGCCACTCACGAACAGCATTTTAAGGGCTGTTTTCCAACAGGATAAAGCTCTCTCACATAACGCTGTTGCACCCCAACATGCTCCACAGTGTGTCGACATGTTTCCTTGGTTTAGTCGATCACCATATCTGCTTCCATTAAGTACATATCGAACATCATCGGAGGACGAGTCATCCACAAACATGATGTGACTTAGTCACGCAAGAGGTATGCGCCTATTTTATGAAATTTAAACTGTTGAACAGTACTCATATGGACGCTGGATAAATATATAAAAGTCACTTAATGTAAGGAAACTGCTTTGTTGGTGCGTTCCGAATGCACTCATCATCAGAATGTCTGGAAAACGTTACAAGAATCAACAGTAGCACCGTGATGGTAGCTAAAAGACAACCTAGGAAATACAATGAAGAGATCGTAAAAAACGTATACCAGATCCGGGAGAAGAACTTCACAATGGAAGTTTGGTGTCGTGTGAATATGACATAGTCCAAAGCACAACTGACTGCACAAGGCATAACGCCTAAGTTAACGAAGTGTCCAAAAAGTGGCGCTAGTGGTAACATACTGTAGCGGTTGAACATGGAAGTAAAATGTGACGTAAAGTACTAGAGAGCTGTAACATACATGCTATATACATACTTTAATCCTTGTTCCATAGATTATGAATTCATTTCGTAGTGATGTGGAATGTGTCACTTTAACATAAGTTTTCTATACACAAAATAATTAATTAATTCCTTTCTTTTTTTACATTTACTACTTCATATCTTAGAATTCATCTATTGAGTAGAAGGAGTTGTCATTCAGAAATTCTTTTAATTTGCTATTAAATGTTGGTTGCCCATCTGTCAGACTTTTAAGACCATTTGACAAATGACCAAAGATTTTTGTGGCAGCATAATTCACCCCTTTCTGAGCTAAAGTGAGATTTAATCCAGATTAGTACATATCATCTTTCTTCTAGTGTTGTAGCTATGGACTTCGCTGTTATTTTTGAACTGGGATGCGTTGTTAATGACAAATTTCATAAGTGAATATATGTATTACGTAGGTACTGTGAATATCCCGAGTTCCTTAAATAAATGTCTGCAAGGGGATCTTGGGTGGGCTCTAGCTATTACTCTGATTACACGCTTTTGTGCAATAAATACTTACTCTCTTAATGACGAATTTCCTCAAAATGTGATGCCATATGAAAGCAGTGAATGGAAATAGGCGTAGTAGACTAATTTACTGATACGTTTATCAGCATAATTTGCAATAACCCTAATAGCATAAGCTAACAGTTTCAGCAGATCATCGATGTGTTTCTTCCAATACTATTTATCTTCAATGTACACACCCAGAAATTTTAAGTATTCTGCCTCAGCAACAGACTTCCGATCATAGTCTATATTTATCAAAGGTGTTATGCCATTTACTATACAGAATTGTATAAACAGTGTTTTCTCAAAATTTAGTGAGAGTCCATTTGCAGAGAATATCTGAATAGTGTTCTGAAAGACATTATTTGCAATTTCCTCAGCTTTTTCTTGCTTCTTGGGTGTGATTATTTGCATCATCAGCCAAAAGGACTGGCTTTGCATCTTTATGAATATAGAGTGGCAAGTCGTTAATATATATCAAAAACAATAAGGGACCCATGATTGAACCCTGTGGGACACCATTCCTGATACCTCCCCAGTTGGAGGACTCTGCTGGTTTTTGCAGACTATCTGTACTGTTAATTTTAGCCATCTGAATTCTTCCAGTTAAGTAAGATGTAAGCCATTTGTGCTCTGTCCCACTCATATCACTATACTTAAGCTTATCTAGAAGAATTTCATGATTCACACAATCAAAAGCCTTTGAGAGATAAAAAATGTCCCAATGGATGATGTTTGGTTATTCAATGCATTGATCAGTGAAAGCATATACAGCATTTCTGTAGAAAAACCTTTCTGAATACCAATCTAGCATTTTGTTAGTGCATCATTCTTACAAATATGTGATGCTGCTCTTGAATATGTTACTTTTTCCAGAATTTTGGATAAAGTTATCAGGAGTGAGATTGGGTAGTAGTTGATAGCATCAAATCTATCCCCTTTTTTATGCACTGGTTTAACAATTTCAGTCTATCTGGAAAAATACCATGTTTCAGTGAGATACTACATATCTGGCTGAGAATCCTACTTATTTGTTGAGAACAAGCTTTTAGTACTCTGCTGGAAATGCCATCGATTCCATGTGAGCTTTTAATTTAAAGTGATTATTCTCCTAATTTCAGTAGGAGAGGTGGGTTGAACTTCAATTTTATCAAACTACATAGGTACTGCCTCTTCCATATATTGCCTTGCATATTCTAATGAGTGGCTGCATCCTATTTTCTCTACAATACTTAGAAAATGATAATTAAAAATGTTATCTACTTCTGACTTCTTGTTAGCAAACCTTTCATTGTGTTAACGTATGATGAATCATAACCACACAAAGAAAATGTAAAAACATACCAAATCTGACATTGCTCAAATAATATTGTATAGGTAGTTGTATAGGTAATTGAAAGTATGAATAGAAGAGAGACAAAAAGGGATGGGGCAACATAAATGAAGAGGGATACATTTGTTATCCTACAGAGATGGTAACATATCGTAGCATTGAACTCATGTCAGTGGAAGACGTGAAAGAATGGTCATACATATGATGAACCACAGCAACAGAAATAAAATGTAGAAGTGTACGAAAACGGACATTGCTCAAAAACTATGCCAAGAGAACACTCCGTGTGCAGCTAAAAATAGGTATAGGAGAGGGGCAGGGAGAAAGAGGGATGAGGGTAAAACATCAGTTACAAGGAAAAATTTATTTTATACCTACATGGTAACAAAAAATGAAGAAAATGAATACACGCCAAAGCAATGAAATTGTATCAAGGCCAGGATTTAAACCTAGGTCTCCTGCTCACCACGAAGATACGCTAACCACTGCACTCCACGGGGCACTGCATCTAAAATTGCTGCACAGATTTAGTACATCTTCCTCCGTAATACAAGGATGTGTAATTACGTTTAAAAATGAAATTATGTTGACTAAAAAGTAGGCAATAGTAATCGTGAAAGGGTCCTGTAGCCACCTTTCAGTAGTCCGGTAGCCCAGTATCACTAGCATTTCTCCTTCTTTTCCTTGCTTATATTATCTCATAACTCTCATAGTGGTGTGGTTGAATGAATGTGGCTGTGTGTCACGTTGCTAGACGGTGGCGTAGTCTGCTGCAGAAAGTCTGCGATAGTGATATAGATTCAGAAGCAGTTGTACGGAATAGCCAACTCTCGTACTGGTCAAGTAGGCAATGAGGTTTGCGCTACTTGTGAGAAATCCACCTGCGTTAGGTTGGTGGCGGAAATGGCATCTTTGGGTTTTCCGGGCCACTCGGAGCTTGGAGGAGGCTGGAAATGAAAAAGGGAGGCAGTCTGCCGGCGGTACGGGAAGCGTCCACAGCTGTGTTCCAGTCGAAGAAGGGTGAGTTAGACTGACCGCGTGGCGAGGGAAGAGCTGTTAGCTTTTGGTCTCGCTGGAAGTTTGCTTTGCCTTGTCCCAGCAAGGAATGCAAAACTTTGGAAGATTTTTCTTTTAGTAAATTTCTATAGCAGACTTTGATCCACCGGAGCAGTGCCACACAAAGTGTCGATAAGAAGTGAGCACTCGCTTCTGTATGAATGTCTGTTTGCCTTCAGCTGTGCCTGTATAAGCTTTCATTTTTCTAAATATTAATAGCTTTGCCTTCTCGTAAATTTGCCTTGCATTATGTATCTTTCGTCTGTGGGGAGCCGACCACGTGGTTGAACATTAAAGTTTGTTGGGCTACCGACATCACTAACTGTCCGGTCTCATGTCTGTTTTAAAAAACGTTAACTGTTCATGGTTGTGTGATAAGATACTGTTGAAACTTGACCATGATACCTAGAAATTGCGTCTCCACAAAACACGTGGGCACGCGGGTGTACTGCGAAACGTGTACCGTTTCACGAGTTATTGCGATCAGTTGTCAGGCAACAGCAGTTGTATGAATGATTCATACCAATGATTTTGGGTGTAGATTATAACGGTGTATGTTTCGATGCTTTTCTTTAACATTTTAGAAATTAATGTTATCAGGAATTGTGTACATGCCTCACATCCATATTTTAGGAATAAATGATTTTATACACAATTTTCTCTTGCATTCCGAGGTTACATTTTTGCACCTAAGCCACTCACCTCGTAGCTTTCCAGTTAGCACATCCAACGCGTTTCCTTACACAAAGGTCCAGTGATTAGGTTCCCCTTTTATTTTAGAACAAATGCTTTAGATTAAGTCTTATTTTCAGATGTGTTGCTGGGAGCTGATCTTCTGCACATTGTTCATGCATGTACTATTTTATTTTAAATGGTTGATTCTCGTGAACAGTGCACGGGAAATACTATTAATTACATCGCATCCCCTATGAGCGATATCATGACGTACGTACTTTTATGAGTTTTTGGTTTGTGATCAAATTAATTTATTTTCCGGCTCGGCCAAACCATTGATTAGTTGTACGGCTAGAGTCGGTGGCGACCCTAATCTTCTCACGTTAATTTCACAATCAATAGGCATTTCCATATCCACTCTTAACGTAGTAACCCGTAGACACAGGTTAGTCACAATAGTAAGACTAAAATGTGATATCATCCGAATTCCACTGAAATGACAGGTGTAGGTTTGACATAGCTGCCTGTAAATTGGAGGCAGGCTTAAAAACAATTTCAACCTGTTTTTGCTTTTCATTGTCACCTAAGTACAATATCAAGGAGCAATAGTTCATCCAATCCATTAGTCATCTAATGTGTCACAGAAAGAAGTACGTAGCAAAATTGTGCAAAGACGTTCTTTAACTTTTGGAAACCGATGAACATTGAGTGTGGTAGAGACTGTAGGGGGGATAATCGATTGCAGTGAATCCGAGGAAATGGATTGTTACAGATGTCACAGTGCTCATGTGTGTTCTGGTATAGTTATGTTGAAGGTGAGGGTGCTCATTGTGTGCAATTTCAGTTTCCCACACAGCGACATAGGTACATTACACAGTGCCATCTTACACGCTACATTCCGGAGCCCTCTAGTGGCAGCAAGTTGCAGCCCACATAAGTGAAACGGGTAAGTCTAAAGGTCCTAGTGATAGCTATCCATACTTATCTAATGTGAACCGACCAAATAAAAATAGTTGCAGGGACATTATATGACAGGCTGCAATTCATTAAAACTTTCTTAAGAAAATTTAATAGTAATTTTGATCCCCTCCACTTGTCCTAGAAATATGTTGCAGGCCAACACCAGAAATTTGATATTATCACTTTCTACACTGGGTATGGAAGAGTCCTGGTAACCATGCTTATGAATCCGGTGATGAGCACCTTTCGTAAGCCTAGAAAATTGTACACTGGCTTTGACCTTCTTGAATTGAATATCATCCAATATTACAGGATGGGCAACAGAATGAGCTGGATAACGCTCTGGATGTACTATGGAAGGCTGAGAGTTCCCTCAGTACTTACCACAATATGAGGTGCCAAATATTTTCCACCATACGTTTAGTATTCTTTTAGATTCAAATTTGTATTAGATCACTCTTTACAATGTACAATCCGACTGATACAGGCTAGCACCATGTACTAACAATTTCTGTAGTACTGCATGTCTGGGAGTTAAATTCAGCTGAGTGCTGACAGAAATGGCAACGTGGGCAACATGTTCCTCAGGAGCCGCTATCGGCTTTTTGTGTTCTGTAGGGGTGGAAATTTACCGCCCTGAGAGAGGACAGAGCGAAGAGGCAGTAGCGGTTTAGAATGCTGGAGGCCGACCCCATGCTGCTGCAGTGTAGTCAGAGCATAAGGGATGATGCTCCCTAGCGGGACGGAAAAAATTTCAGGATAGCATACCTGCAGAAAGAGTGTCTGAGGCGGAACAAAGCGAAAAGCCAGCCATTTAGTGTGAAAAAAAGCACTAGTTCACACAAAATGGTCACCAGCTGACCTCCAATGAAACTTCTCATGGAAATTGCTGTGGCACATCTCCGGCCGTAAAGAAGGGATGTGTTAGTGTGGCGGAATGCTAAGGATGTAGGAGGGGAAATGGAAACTTTCAGAGAATCTTCTGAAAAGAGTATGAGCCTTAGGTGACCGGCTAAAAGATTCATGGCCCATGTAGTGGGAGTTATTGTTCCCCTAACCAATTCTCGGATTTGTCCCTTGGCCACAAACGTAGAGGCCACATGTCCAGGAGAGAGCGGGATGTGGTTGGGAGGACCAACCGAGGGCGCAATAATATCCGGCTCAATCGAAGACATTTCCCTTTGGAGATCGATCTAGAGACTTTTCTGGCAATAGCCACAGTGGACAATCTGGTGGTTGGACTTTTGACGCAGAGAGGATGTAAAGTCTTAAAATGTGGCAAAGTTGTTATTCTGTTTGTTTCGACAACCATTTTTGGGGTGGCAAGTTGATAATAAAATATATTCTATTGCTTTGTCGTCTTTTACAAGAGCCTAAAAACTATTTTGTGGTCAGCCAGAAAGCGATGGAGAACACACTGAACATAATTTCCGTGAGTATATTCTTCTAGTATTCACTGAAAGATTTACTCAGTGGCATCAGGAACTATGATTATAAATATAAGTTTTAACTGATTCATATATTCAGTAAAAGCTCACATGCGCAAATGTAGTAATATTCCTGACAATAATAATAATAATAATAATAATAATAATAATAATAATAATGTCTTTATCACAAACAGCTCTATGAACAATTCAGAGGCGACTTCCACACTTAGTTCCAATGGTCTCTCGCCCTGACATCTTATGATCAAAGTTAATTGCTTGCTACAAAAGTAGAAAATAATCTCACCACTTTCCACGCGGTTTTGTTAACATCACAGTGGCACACGAACAGTTACTACTGTGAAATTTAAGCGATCCAGGGCGGTGTGCAGTCCTCTGGAGTTCACTTCCCATTTGTACCGAAAACATGCGTTTCGCAGCAGACTGTCTGTGACGTCATCTCAGGCAGCACTTATGTGCAGTTGATAGCTGGGTGCGAAGTGAGTGAATACTGCCTCTGTGGTCGTATTTATATACGGGCGCAGCGAACGGCCGAACGGAACATCTGCCGTCTTCCGCTCTATGGTCAGGTAGCAGCATCTAAACAGCCGGTTTCTCGGACACTTTTTTTAATTACTCGGTCATGAATTAATTTACAATCTTCGTAATTTTGTATGAGCGGAGTTAAGTTTAGTTTAATTACAGAAAAAAGTTTTAGCTCGACTGCATTTAAACTTCCCCGGCTAGAATGCTTAGAACGGAAACGACAGTAGAACATGAACCGAGAATTACATCTTTAAGAGACCTTGTATTGATTGTTATTTAAATTAAGGTCTTGAAACCTGTAATAGTTTCACAATTTTATGGATGTAATCAAGTGTGCAATCAGAACTTTCTATCATTAATATAAATGACACTAAATGTATTACAAATAAGGATGTCATTGTTACAGATTTAGTTTATGGTAAATTACTTGAAAATTACTTGAAAAATTAAAAGTAGCTTTATGAAGGTCACAGAGTTTTTGTTTTTGCACTAAACTGAAAGCTTCGTACGAATTTTCACCTTTCTGAGCCTAATATTTAGCGCTTTAAATTTTTTTAATAAAACGCCGACTTTGACCAAAATACTGCTACGATCAAGTTGAGATTCGTGACAGTTAGTTGATTGTGACATACATTTGGACATCCTCAACAATTTTTGAATTTATAGCATTACTATTTAGCGTTACTTGTTTTTTACTTAAAACAATATATTTAGTGAAACACATTCAGCTGATGATCTATAGATCTCACAGTTTTAACATTAATATACTGAAACATACGTTGACAAAGTGTGGAAAAGCTACTTAAATTTTTGATTTCATCCTTCGATTATTACGCAGTACTTGTGAGTGTTCGTATTTTTCACGCGCTCTTCTAAAGTGGAACGCTAGAAAAGGAGCTTAAAGCTGGTACGCTGAAACCTCCACGAGACACAAAATTGTAAATTACGAAGTAATCATACAGATGTAGTTATAGAAATAATTTATAAAGGCTGTGTAATTGCGTATAAAACAGTCGTTGGTTTTCCTTACACTTCTTTTTACTTGACTTGACTCGTTTCGTATTAAGCCCATCCTCCGATATCTGATGAGATATTACAGAAAAACGAAGGTAACGTCATCTTTCATATTTTACAGAAACCCAGATCTCTTAAATGTAATTTCTAAATGAACAATATTGAGGAACAGAACGCTATTTGGTATGGAAATACGCACCATTTTAGATACAAATGTGTGAGACTTCGATGTAACACGTATTATAAATATATACAATAATAAGTAGCATCAGTACTACGGTCTCTGCTCATCCGCCCAAGTGCGTGTGTGTACACCATTAGATGATTTCCCTTGGTCGCACGAGTAACGAAAAAAAACTTTTATTTTGTGATGAAAGTGAAACTCTATTTCCACGCTAAATAACAGAGCCTATTTACACAGTAACAGATTTTTTTTTTTTTTCATTTATTGAATTTCAATTCCCCCCGAAGGGGGCGGGCTGGCAGCAGCTTAGTACGCCGCTCTTCAGCCGACAGATTTTGTGACAAAGAGCAAGAGAACAAATAATAAAAAAACAGGCGATAAAATCGGAGACTTAGAGAGTAACAAGGCGAAAAGAAATCGTGGAACTTAAAACAACAACACAGGGATGATGACGCTAATAAAAATACATACGAAGTAGACAGGGAAAACAATAGACAATTAAAAAACACGGCGACAGTCTGGATTCTGTTCGCAAAGGAAATAAAATTCACACCGAGCGACAGCATGGTTTCTGTTCGCAACACGAGAAAGACAAACAACACTGAATAGTCACTGGAACATTGCACTAAAAAGTTGGCAAATGTGACACCACAGTCGAGAGCAGGTGGGGGGAAACTGGACAGAAGATGGGAAAACGAAAAAGGGGGGAAAGGAGAGTAAAAGCGAAGGAGGGAGCCGGGAAAGGAGCTGAAGGAGGATGAGGACCCATAAGAGGGGTGGGGGGCAGACGCGACAGGGAGTGGGGTAGGCAGAGGAGGGGAATACAAAAGGACTGGGGGGGAGAAGGGAGGTAGGGAGAGGTTTAGTGGGGAGAAAAACAGGACAGAAGGGGGGGGAGAGGGAGCCCAGGGAAAGGACAGAGGAAAGGAGGAGGATGGAGGATCAGAGTTGATAGGAAGGATAAATGGAGGGAGAGAGGGCATCATCCGGGAGGGGGAGGTGATGGAAGCCACCTTGGGAAAGGAGATGGAGGGTGTAGAGATGGAGGGTAGGGGGGACACAACGGTGAAGACGTGGCAGGGGGCGGGGACGGGAGAGGAGAGGAGCAACAAGGGGGTGAGGGGGTTCAAGACGGCGGGAGGTGTAGAGGATGCGGATATGTTCGAGGAATAGGAGCAGATGGGGGAAAGGAATGAGATCATAGAGGATCCGTATGGGGGACGGGAGGCGGATACGGAAGGCGAGGCGGAGTGCATGACGCTCAAGGATCTGGAGGGACTGATAGAATTTGGGGGGGGGGGGCAGATATCCAGGCAGGACTGGCATAACAGAGGATGGGACGGATGAAGGATTTGTAGGTGTGGAGGATGGTAGAGGGGTGCAACCCCCATGTCCGGCCAGAGAGGAGTTTGAGGAGTCGGAGGCGGTTGTGGGCTTTGGATTGGATGGAGCGGAGATGAAGTATCCAGGTGAGGTGACGGTCAATGGTGAGGCCAAGGTAGGTGAGGGTGGGGGTGAGGCGAACAGGACGTGGGCAGACAGTAAGGGAGAAATCCAGGAGGCGGAAGGAGCGAGTAGTACGACCTACGATGATTGCCTGGGAAGGATTGAGTTTCAGGAGCCATTGGTTACACCATGCAGCAAAAAGGTCAAGGTGATTCTGGAGAAGGCGTTGGGACCGTTGGAGGGTAGGAGCGAGGGCGAGGAATGCGGTGTCATCAGCATATTGCAAGAGGTGTACTGGAGGGGGGGGGTTGGGGCATATCTGCCATGTACAGGAGGTAGAGGAGAGGGGAGAGGACAGAGCCCTGGGGCACACCAGCAGAGGGGTAGAAGGTGTGGGAATTGGCATGATGGACAGTAACATAGGAGGGGCGGTGGGAGAGGAAGGAGGCCACCAGACGGATGTAGTTGATAGGAAGGGCGTAGGTTTGGAGTTTAAACAGGAGGCCGGGATGCCAGACACGGTCGTAGGCCTTTTCGAGGTCAAGTGAGACAAAAATGGCGGAGCGACGGGAGTTAAGCTGGAGGGAAAGGAGATGAGTGAGGCGGCGGAGTTGGTCATCAGCAGAGAAGGAGGGTCGAAAGCCACATTGGGTGTTTGGGAGGAGGTGGTTTTGGTGGAGGTGGAGATGGATGCGCCGGGAAAGGATGGATTCCAAGAGCTTGCTGAACACCGATGTGAGACAGATAGGACGATAGGAAGAGGCATCAGATGGAGGCTTATTGGGTTTGGAGAACATCAGGATACGGGAGGTTTTCCACAGGTCGGGATAGAAGCCAGTGGCAAGGATGACATTGTAGAGGGTGGCAAGGAGGGAAAGGAAGGAGGGAGGGAAGTGTTTGAGGTGGCGGTAGGTAACGCAGTCGTGGCCGGGAGCAGTGGTGCGTTTAGTGCGGAGTTTGAGGCTGATGTCCTGTGTAGTGATGGGAGTGTTAAGTGCAGAAGGTGGGGTGTGGCCCAAGTACTGGAAGCTAGGAGCAAGGGGAGGAACAGAGGTATTCGTACGGTCCATGACATCAGGGAAGAGGGAATAATCAAAGTGGGGATCATCTGGGATGGAAAAAACATCAGAGAGGTGGGAGGCAAAGTGGTTGGCCTTACTGAGGTTGTCAGGAAAGGGACGGTCATTAAGGAGGAGAGGGTACTGGGGGGTGGGGCGGTTCCCAGTAAGGCGGTGGAAGGCAGACCAATACTTGGAAGAGTTGATGGGGAGTGTGGTGTTGAGTCGTGTACATGTCTGGCGCCAGGCTCGGCGTTTCTTCGCAACAAGCAGGTTGCGGATGTGTCGCTGTAATTGCCGGTGGCGGGTAAGTGTATCCCGGTCACGAGTGTGGAGAAAAGAGCGGTAGAGGCGGCGGGACTCTCGAAGGAGAAGGACGGCCTGTGGAGGCAGGGCGGAGCGGTGAGGGTGGATGGCTTTGGTGGGGATATGGGTGGCGACGGCGTCAGACAATGTCTGGTGCAGGAAGGCAGCAGCGCGAGCGATGTCATCAGGAGACTGGAGGGTAAGGTCGTGGCCGTCAACCTGGGTGTGAATGGAATCCCGGTAGGCATCTCAGTTGGCACGGGAGTAATCATGGACAAGTTTAGGAGGGACGTCAGGGCGAGGAGCGTGGCGGGGATGGCGACCGTTAGAGATAGTGAGGAGGAAAGGAGCATGGTCACTGCCAATGAGGTCAAAGACATCCGCGGTGATGCGCCCAAGGAGGTTTGGAGAGGCAAGGACCACATCAGGAGTGGTGTTGGATTCGGGCCGGGTGTGCTGAGGCAGGGGAACCAGGTCTCCCTGGAGAGTGGTGAGAAACTGATGCCACCGTCGGAGGTCGGCAGGATCACGGCTGTGGATACTGAGGTCAGCGGCAATCACGTAGGTGGAGAAGGTGTGGTCAATGTGGGCCAGGAAATCGTACGGGATGGGGGTGCGAGGGCGGACATAAATGGTGGCACAGGTGATGGTAAGGGTGGGGAAGAAGAGGCTGAGGGTGAGATGCTCGGCAGGATTGTTAAGGAGAGGTTGGGGCCGGACAGGGAGGTACTTGAGGTGGCCTATAGCAACTCCGCCACGCGCAAGAGGGTACGGGTTATCGGTGCGGTGTAGAGTGTAAGGAGCCGTGGAGACGGAGAGACGGGGTTGAAGGAAGGTTTCATTTAGGACGAAGGCATCCACGCGGTGCTGACGTAGGGTGTGGAGGAAGAGGAGTTTGTGGGTGGGCAGGGAGCGAATGTTGTGGTACAGGATATGGTACGGTTGTTGTGCCATGGGAGTGGAGAGTTAGACAAGGGTGGTGAGGGGGGTGAAGGTGAAGTGGGCCTGGTTGTGGGAGTATGTGGCATAGGTGGTAAGATGGAAGATGGAACGGGCAGCGAGGGCGATTTGGGAAAGAGTGTGTGAGCGCTGGAAGGGGTGGATGTTTTGGAGCACAATGGTGGTGAAACGGATGATGTCCTCAGCAGTAGGGGGAGGGCGGAGCGAGTTGTTGGGGTGGATGGGGTCATCAACAGGATGGACAGGCATGGTGAGCTCAGGGGTTACTGGTGGAGGTTTCGCTTTACACTTCGAGGAGTAGGTAGGATGTGGTTCGTTGCAAGTGTTGCAGGAGGGGGGAGAGGTGAGGTTGGGGCAATGCTTGAGGAAGTGGGACGCTTTGCAGTGGGGACAAGTAGGGGGGTTCCTGCAGGCAGAGGTAACATGCTCGTTGTAGGTGAGACAGCGTTGGCAGCGGTAGGATTGGACGGGGGAACGGGAGGGGTCCACCTTACGGCGCTGATTGTAGATGAGGGCTCCCTCGGTGAGGAGGCGGTCAATGGAGGAGGAGGATTCGGTGAATATCCACAAGAGAAAAGTCGGTCTGGCATCATTGAAGATGCGACGGGCCGAGCGGATTTCAATGTCGGGCCGGGAGTTGAGTTCCGCCAACACCTCAGCCTCCGTGATCACGGGGCTAAGCTTCGTGATCACAGCGGTGAAGGTCGGCGGACGCCGGGGAGGTTGAGGCTGATGGGGAGAGGACGGGGTGTGGTAGGGGGTGAGGGTTGCACGTTGGCCAAATTGGATACGGGGGATGCGGGAGAGGAGATCGGTGTGGAGGGAAGCACTGGGGGATTTGATGAGGACCGAGTCCTTGCGAGGAATCAGTTGGGAGCATTGGGGTAGTATTTCCGGATGGCGAGGGTGAGGGAGCGGGCATCAAGGAATTGAGGGTCTGGATTGGAGAGGACAAAGGTATGGGTGGCAGTCGGGGCGGGGGCGGGGGTCGGAGCCGCGTCCATGGGGGTGGGTGGGTCACGGGGGCTGGGGATTTTTTTGGAGGAGACTGCAGGGGAAGGGTCAGCATTCGGGCGCTTTGAAGGTTTCGCGGGCACGACCGGGTGGAGAGGGGGCAGGGGTACGGGTTGCAGGGGGAGATGGCGAGGGGCAGGACCACCCTGAGCAGCGGATGACGCAGACGGAGGGGGCGTGGGTGTCACTGAGACTGTGGAACGTCGAGCAGAGATCCGTGCTGGCTTGGAGCCTGTCGGAGGCGGTGCGGGGAGCGGCGGAAAGTCAGTAGCTGTCGATGGGGCGACAGTGATAGGGGAGGAGGAGTTGGGGGTGGTTACAGCCGAAAGTGGTGCAGGGGTGGGGTGGACAGGGAGAGAAGGAAGGACGGGAAGTGGGGTGGAGGAGGAGCTCCATGTGATGGTGGTTGGAGCAGCGGAGGGAGAGGTGAAAATGATAGTGGTGGTGGTGGTGGGTTGGGACATGGCGGCGGCGCGCGAGAAGGGCGGCGGCGGCGACCAGACGGCGACGGCGACGGCGCCGACCGGCAGGCGGCGGCGGCGGCGGCGGCGGCGGCGGCGGCGAGCACCGGCAGGCGACGGCGGCGGCGAGCCCCGGCAGGCGACGGCGGCGGCGGCGGCGGCGGCGGCGGCGAGGACCGGAAGGCGGCCAAACGGCGGCGCAGACGGCGACGGCGGCGATCAGCAGGCGGCGGCGGCGGCGGCGGCGGCGGCGGCGGCGGCGAGCACCGGCAGGCGGCGACAAGGCGGCGGCGGCGAGCCCCGGCAGGCGGCGACGGCGGCGGCGGCGGCGGCGAGGACCGGAAGGCGGCGACCAAGCGGCGGCGGCGGCGGCGGCGAGCATCGGCAGGCAGTATGGACGGCAAGCAGACGACACAGGCAAGCAGACGACACGGCAGGGAAACGGCGGGGATCTTCCACGTCGAAGGTGCACCCTGAGAGTAGCCCAGGCAGTGAAACTCTTCGATGAAGAAGAGAGGGAATCCAACCCTCGAATGAGTGTAACAGATTTCATTTTGTCATATCTTGACAATATTACATATATGTAGAAACAAAAACATAGAGATTTTCCTACACTGATTTTATGACACCGCATCACTTGAAGTTTTGTAAGTAAGACTGGAATTTTACCCAATTGGACAAGCTCATTTGTAAATGTTTCATTTCATTTCGGCAATTGTTTCTTAAGAATTTAAATGTGATTCTTATATTGGTCACGAATCTGTGTGACGCTCTAGAAACTGCATCGACACGGTTACGCCACCTAGCGTTATCGAACCTTCTCCCAGCACACACGGTAGCGCTGACCGTATCTTTTATGGTACTCGTATTTCAACAGTTAAGGTCGAAACTGTGCAACTAATGATGCTACCTGTTATTGTGCATATTAGTATTATGTGTTATATCGAAGTCCTATAAATTTTCATCTGAAATGGCACTTATTTCTGTATCAAGAAGCGTACTGTTCACGAACATTGTTCATTTAGAACTATCTTTTATAAGAAATTTGCGTTTCCGTGAAATGTGTAGCGTAACATCTTATATCGTTTCTTATAACAGGTCATTAGATGGTGAGTGAAATGTGAAACGTGACGTGACAATTAACAAACATAGTCAAAGAAAAGTATCGACTCTTCTTAAGCAACCACAAAGCCTTTTTCAATAATTATTTATATCTTCTCTCCTTTTTAGAATGCAGACTTCTGTTCTCTGTGTTAGATATGTTACACTTGCTTCAGCTCTGACGTACTTCTTTCTTCTTTTTTTTTTCTTCCAGCTTCCGACAGGAGCCAGTGCCAAACTGATTCCAGTCATGTTGTGGATTCATGGAGGTGCGTTTATGTTGGGCTCTGGATACACGGATTTTTACGGACCTGAACACCTGCTTGAGCACGATGTTTTGCTGGTGACACTCAATTACCGTGTGGGTGCACTAGGTGAGGTATTTTTGGTCAACTATGTAGGCGCTGGGTGGTTTAGTTCGACTTGTTTTATTCATGGACACTGTAGTCATATCACGATGTTACCACTTATTTGTATTGCAGGTTTCTTATCAACTGGAGATGAGGTGATCCCAGGGAATGCTGGTCTCAAAGATCAAGTGATGGCCCTAGAATGGGTCAAGAGTAACATCGCCAACTTTGGTGGAGACCCACAGAACGTCACAATATTTGGCGAGAGCGCTGGCCTGCCATTTGTTACAAATCTCTCCTGCAGCTAAGGGTTCGTCGCCATAGCTTTCTGCTTTCCTAACTTAAATGGTCATTTCTTGATTTTGGAACCTTGGAAATTTTCTTAATACGTACTTCGTCGTGATATGACGTGGTGCGACGTCTCAGGTGCTTAGAGACTTTCGTGGTGGCGCATTGGTGAGACACAGGACTGCTTCTCCCTTCGATGGTGGTTCAAATCCCCATACGGCCAACGAGGTTAGTCTTTACTGCGATTTCCCTTAATGGCTTAGGGAAATACACTCAATGGTTCCTATAACATGGTATTCCGATGTCCTTCCCCTTCCTTTCTTATTCCGATCTCGTGTTTCGTCTCCAACGACTAGACTAGATTAGATTAGATTTACTTTCATTCCAATTGATCCGAAGTCTGGACGTCCTCCAGGATGTAGAACATGTCAGAAAACAACAATACATTACAAATATTGACAACTAAAACAAATAAGCTAATGTACCTTCCACAAGTCCCAAGTGGAATGAACGTCATTTATTAACTTTTTTTAATTAACACTATTTCAAAGGGCCGTTTTACAACAGTCATTTACTAAGATCGCATTATTGCACTGAATTTAAATTAAAAAAAAGTCTTTTTTATTTATAAGATAATAAACATGTAATAGAACTAATAAAATGCTTTTTTACAATGAACACATTGCGGCACTGAAATTATGCAGAAGTTTATCATCGACGGACTGTTAAACCCTACACGTCCTTTTTTCTGGCATATAGGCGTCAAACTTAACAAGCTCCCAAAGATTTACTGCCTGTGATATAAACTGTACGACATATTACACCACTGATTAGTTAAAAAGTCTATATCGATAGAAATGGCGCAATCCTTGTGCAAGCTAAACATCTAAAGCAGTCTTATAAAAATTGTAATCTCTCTTGAGCCCTGAGAGAAGGTTAAAAAACTCACCATTTCTACAACTAGTGATATAACCGCAGCAGAAGTCTGACTCCCTTAAGAGAGAAAAAAAATGGTTCAAATGGCTCTGAGCACTATGGGACTTAACATCTTAGGTCATCAGTCCCCTACAACTTAGAACTATTTTTTTTATTTATTTATTATTGTTCCGTGGGACCACATTAAGGAGAAGTCTCCATGGTCATGGAACGAGTCAATACATGAAATTATAACACGATTGTAGAAACAGATAGAATGAAATATAAGAAACATATTCAGGCGACAAGTCGTAAGTTTAAATAAAGAAAATCACCAATGTAACACTTGAATTTGATTAATTTTTTAACTCTTCTAGGAGCTCCTCGACAGAATAGAAGGAGTGAGCCATGAGGAAACTTTTCATATTAGACTTAAAAGTGTTTGGGCTACTGCTAAGATTTTTGAGTTCTTGTGGTAGCTTATTGAAAATGGATGCAGCAGAATACTGCACTCCTTTCTGCACGAAAGTCAAGGAAGTGCATACCACATGCAGATTTGATTTCTGCCTAGTATTAACTGAGTGAAAGCTGCTAACTCTACTACTACTTAAACCTAACTACTACTTGAACCTAACTAACCTAAGGACATCACACACATCCATGCCCAAGGCAGGATTTGAACCTGCGACCGTAGCAGTCGCGCGGTTCCAGACTAAAGCGCCTAGAACCGTTCAGCCACCTCGGCCGGCCTTAACAGAAATTTGGGCTGACCAGCGGATATGAAAACGAGCATCACTGAATGTCAAGGTGCGAAATCGAAGTGTTACCTAACTTCCAGAGAACTCTCCAGCAAGACAAAACACGGAAATCAGAACACGAAAATTAGAACACGTCAAATTTCCACGGAAAGAAAGTTTATTCGTTCTGACGAGTTGAGTCTCTTCAGCCAAAAGTAGCTGCACTTAATACAGGTACTGCCGACCGATCACGTGTGCACCTTCGTAGCTTCAACACCCAACGCTGTGGCGCAGAGCTTAGCATAAGGACGCCTATTTTGGAGGACAATGCTTCAGATCACTATCCGATTATCCAGATTTAGGTTTTCCATCATTATTTCTCTAAGTCGTTTAAGGAAAAGGTGGGAGGATTCCTTTGAAAGCGCGCAGCAGGTTTCCTTCCACAACTTTCCCTAATATGAGCTCGTGTTCCGTCTCTAATGACGTCTTTGTCGATGGGACGCTAAACTCTCATACTTCGTCATTCGTTTCTAAGCCACAACACTCACTCGCAAAAGTTAAAAATTAAAAACAGTACAAAGCTACATGGAAAGTCTCCGTACCGAAAGAAAATAGTCTTTCATACTTAGAACGTATCACTAACGTCCGACTACAACATATGAAAGTTCCAGTTTTGACCTACATCTAAGAAGGCCCACGGCGACCCTCCTACGTTTAGGAATATAGTCTGATCGACACTCAGTACTCAAGAACTCCAAGTACCTCGCAAGCTGTTTTCCATCCCACAACTAATGCGTTATGAAGGCTGAAACAGTTAACCTTCAAAATAAAATAAAATAGCATCTTACGATACACGGCTCTTGGTAAATTTCATTGACACTGGCAGTCACTTAGCTAGCCGATGTCCTCTTTCCATGATGCACCAACAGAGACTGTTCATAAACCGCTGGATGTGGCTCACCAACAGAGACTGTTCATAAACCGCTGGATGTGGCTATGCCCTGACCGGAGAGACAGTGGTGTATGACTCCGTCAGTCAACATGCAGCCCGCTCTATAAGACACTACGAATAAGGGGTACGTGGAAGAGTGTAGTTTTAAGCAGTTTTTGGGCTTAAAAGGCACTCTTTGTCTCTAGAAGCAACGTCTCTCTGAGTAAGCGCGTGAATGACTTAAGTGGGCCCGCAAATGTGGCCACACCTTCTTCGGTGCATGATAACGTGCGGTAGCGGGTGCAACTGGAAAATTCGTCGTGTCATTAGCCTCATTCCATTTCCGTTTATTAGACTTCTATCTTGCTGTGAGCTGTTTAGGGGCTGACATTTTATGGAGGTCTGTCCTCACCATGAAATTCCTACATACTCGTCGGGAAGCAGTGCCATGCCCGAACCTCGCTGAAAGATAATCGCCGCAAATGAACTGGATGATAGTTTGGTTAAACATCAGTCTTTCGATTTTGCCGATGTGCGTAGCGTCCTCATAGTATAAGTAGTAAATAACTTGAGTCCAACGAACGCTGGGCTTAGAGACACGGTATTATGTAGTCGTTGTACGTCTACAGATACGATACGACATCGCTTTACTTGTGGTGGTTATATGGCAAATTGGTCTTGTATTATGACACCACTGGCCTTCCTTACTCGACATTCTGCGACGTCGTATTGCGCCCAGATTCTTCCTTCTTTCGACGGTCGAAAACCACATTGTTATGTGGTTGCCGGGACACTTCGTTCAATATGTTGTAGAACGCAAGAGGAATGTCACATGAACTTCATGAAGTACATGATAACGGCGTATTGGACATAACTATGGTTGCCTCGATAGCGAACCATGTTGAATCTTGTTTTCCGTCGACAATTTTGTGGTGGTTAATTTAATTTTTCTGATGATAGCTGTTTCTCTTTGTTATGTGTGTTTCCATCCAATTTGCTTCGGCTTTTTCTCTCCTAGTTTCCCTATTTGTTTTGTTTTGCATTTTGACTCAGCATCGCTCCAGTTCTATTGTAAAAGTATACATATGTAGTGCTAATATACAATCCTTGTAAGAAAATTGATATTCTTCTTAGTTTCCTATTTAGAATTCCATATAAAAACTGAAAAATATATAAAGAAATACAAAGTAAAAATATTAAAAAATTACTAAAATATAAAAAACTCGATATAATAACATATGTTGATACATATCATGAGAGCTTGGTGGTGGTTTTTCGGCTATGTTGTCAGTTTTTTCCTTTCTCCTTTCATTTATTATTCTGTTATCATCATTCATTTTTTCTCCCATTGGCAGCTTATATTACACGATGATTTGACTGTGGTCTACTGAAGTGTCATGGTAGTACCAAGACATTCTGATAAATCAACTCATTCTCCGTCCCCGGTTCGAAACTCGTCAATGCTTAAATTTTGATTAATAACCAGCATTGGCGGCTGAAGACTTCCGCGTAAGCGGTCACCCTCGTTCAGGGCACTCTCTTGTCCTCGGGATGGGAAACTGCCCCAAAAGGTAGAAGAATCAAAAATGATCAACGTTATGAGGCTTTAGAAGGCAAGGGAACCACTGCATCAAAGATACATAAACTGTATCCACAGAACGTGTGGACTGTAACTGAAAAAGTCTGATGAGGACCTCTCCACAGGCAAAAGATTCTTGAATAGTCCCGCATTCGGATCTCCGTGAGGGGACTGCCAATGGGGAGAGACCATAATAAAAATACTGGGTAACCAACGAAAGGATAACGTTCTACGGGCTGAGGTGTGGACTGTCAGAATCTTGAACGTGGTAGGGAAGCTAGAAAATCTGAAAAGGGTCATGTAAAGGCTCAGTCGAGATATAGTAGGGGCCAGTGAAGTAACATGGAAGAAAGACAAGGATTGCTATTCAGATGAGCATAGGGTAACAACAACAGAAGAAAATGATATAACTTGTGTAGAATTCGTTATGAATAGGAAGTTAGGGCGGAGAGTGTGTTACTGTGAACGCTTCAACGATATAGCTGTTCTGGCCAGAATAGACAGCAAACCAACGATAATTCGGGTATAAATGCCGACATAGCAAGCTGAAGATGAAGAGATAGGGAAAGTATATGAATATACTGAAAGGTTAATACAGTACGTAAACGGAGATGAAAAACTAATAGTCATGGGCGACTGGAATGTGGTTGTTGGGGATGGAGCAGAAGAAAAGTTTATGGAAGAATATGGGCCTGAGACAAGTAATGGCAGAGGAAAGGCAATGAGTTCTGAAATTAATTTCTTATTTTAATAGCGAATACTCTGCTCAACAACCACAAGAGGAGGAGGTATACTTCGAAAAGGCTGGATGATACCAGAAGATTTCAATTACATTATATCACGCTCAGACAGAGATTCCGAAACCAGATACTGGATTGTAAGACGTACCCAGTAAGAGACATAGATTCAGATCGCAATTCCGTAGTGACGAAGAGTAAACAGAAGTTTAAGAGATTAGTCAGAAAGACTCAATACACAAAGAAGTGGGATACAGAAATACCGAAGAATAACGAGATACACTTGTAGTTCTCCAGGTCTAATATATACAGCAATAAGAAATAGCTCAGTAGGCAGTACAGTTGAAAAGGAATGGACATGTCTGGAAAGGGCAGCCATAGAGGATGGGCAGAAAAGCAAAGGTACAATGAAGGTAACTGCGAAGACACCGTGGATAACAGAAGACATACTTCAGTCGACCGATGAAGCCGGCCGTGGTGGCGGTGCGGTTCTAGGCGCTACAGTCTGGAATCGCGCGATCGCTACGGTCGCAGGTTCGAATCCTGCCTCGGGCGTGTGTGTGTGTGATGTCCTTAGGTTAGTTAGGTTTAAGTAGTTCTAAGTTCTAGGGGACGGGTGACCTTAGAAGTTATGTCCCATAGTGCTCAGAGCAATTTGAACCATTTTTTACCTATGAAAGAACGAATTTCAGAAACGTTTGACGAAATTTAGGAATACAGAAACACAAGTCGCTGAGAAATAAAATAAATATCAAGTTCAGAGAAGCTAAGACGAAATGGCTGCATGAAAAATGTGGAGAAATCGAAAAAGAAAGTATTGTCGTTAGGACAATAGGAAAGCCGAAACACCCTTTGGTGAAATTAAAAGCAAGTGAATGAACATTAAGAGAGTGCAACGGGAATTCCATTGCCAAATGCATAGTGGAGAGCGGATAGGTGGAAAGAGTACACTGAAGGCCTCTATGACGGGGATTATTTGCCTGATGTGATAGAAGAAGAAACAGCAGTCGATTTAGAAGATATGAGGGCTGCAATATTAGATTCAAAATTTGAGGGTTTTGACGAGCTTATGATCAAATAAGGCAGAAGGCATAGATAATATTCCGACAGAATTTCTAAAATCATTGGTGGAAGTGGCAACAAGAAGACTGTTCACGCTGGTGTGTGGAATATATGAGTCTGGCGACATACCATCTCACTTTCGAAAAAATGTCATCTACACTATTCGAAAGTCTCCAAGAGCTTGTAAGTGCGAGAATTATGGCAAAACAGCTTAACAGCTCATGGATTCAAGTTACTGACAAGAATAATATACGCATGACTGGATGTGTTAGATGACGATCAGTTTGGATTTAGGAAAGGTGAAGGTACCAGACAGGCAATTCTGACGCAGGATCACGGTTCTTTCATTTTATTATTAATTGTTTGTGTTGCTTTTCTTGTTTTCTTGAAATATTTGTATTTGCGGTTGATAATGGAAGCAAGACTAAAGAAAAATCAAGACACGTTCAAAGGATTTGTCGACCTTTGAAAAGCGTTCGTCAATGTAAAATGTTGCAAGATGTTCGAAATTCTGAGAACAATAGGGGTAATCTATACAGAGGGGCGGATAACATACAATATATACAAGAGCCAAGGGGGAATAATAAGTGTGGCCGACCAAGAATGAAGTGCTCTGTTAAAAGAGGACGTAAGACAGTGATGTACCCTTTTACCTCTACTGTTCAATCAGTACATCGAAGAAGCAATCATGGAAATTAAAGAAAGGTTAAGGAGTGGGATTAAAATTCATGGTGAAAGGATATCTATAATACGAATCGCTGATGACGTTGCTATCCTGAGTGAAAGTGAAGAACAAATACCGGATCTTCTGAGTGGAATGAACAGCCTAACGACTACACAATGTGGATTGAGAATAACTCGAAGAAAGACGAAGTAATGGGAACTAGCAGAAATTGGAGCAGCGAGAAACTTAATATCTGGATAGATGGTCACGAAGTAGATGTAGTTAAGGAATTCTGCTAACTAGGCTGCAAAATAACCTGTGACGAATGGAGCAAGGAGGACATCAAAAGCAGACTACCACTGGAAAAAAGGGCATTCTTGGCCAAGATAAGTCTACTAGTATCAACCATAGAACTTAATTTGAAGGAGAAACTTCTGAGAATGTACGTTTGGAGCTCAGTATGAGATGGACTGTGGCAAAACCGATAGAGATTCGAAGCATTTGAGATTTGGGGCTACAGACGAATGTTGAAGATCGAGTGGACTGATACGGTTAGGAATTATGAGGTTCTGCGCAGATTCGGAGAGGAAACTAGCATATGGAAACCACTGACAAGAAGGGACAGGATGATAGGCCATCTATTAAGACATCAGGGAATGATTTTCATGATAGCAGAGGGAGATGAAGAGAGCAAAAACTGTCGAGGAGCACGGAGATTGGAATTCATCCAGCAGATATTGAAGGACATTGGTTGCAAGTGCTACTCTGAGATGAAGAGGTTGGCATAGGAGAGGAATTCGTGATAGGCAGCGTCAAACCAGTTAGAAGAAGCATATATATATATGTATATATATATATATATATATATATATATATATATAAAGAAATATCGTGAAAAGCTTGTATGGATGTTGCAGAATATACCATGCTGAGAAATAATTCTTAAGAATAAAATTAATTACATTGTGTGCCCTTACCGATTCAGAAGAAGGCACAGTGTAACTGGTAATGAATGTTTGACACGTTGTAACTCACGGACCCACGGATGTCTGTACATTACCGCATTTTAAGCCGGTGCAGTTGCTTAAATTTGCACGCGCGACGACCTCATTAGCTAATTTCATTGCTAAGTTACACTGAAACGCCCCAACGTATCGAATCTATTTCTTAGCACAACATCCCCTAAAACCTCTTTACAAGCTTTTCAGATTCTTTATGACTACCCTATATATTACTATGGTCGGTCTCGAAATGCAGAAGGTAAGGATATAGCGTTCGTTGACGACGAAGACAAAAAAAGCGGAACACGAGGACAGGGAACGAATGTAGTCGTACACATTTGAAAGTAATGCATAGGATCATAAAGATAATTCTAGATTGCTGGACGGGGGCTTAACTTCCGTCCTGTCGACTTACTACGGCGCTACAACTCTTGGTGCTAATTTCCAAGCATTTACCTACGAAGGAATCGTTGACACCAGCATGTATTTCACTCTCTAGTGCAACTTCGAAACATTTAGAGAAATTCTTCGAAGCTGTCATCACACTGCTGTTAGTTCATAAAGTTCCTTCGAACTATGCTCCGCTTAAAATCTTTTATATCTTCGAATAAAAATAGCAACTGCTGGCATTTAAACACACTGAAAGTTGTTAGCCTGCTACTTGATTTTTTGCTGGCTGTGGGATGTTTGGGGATTGAAACAGTGATCCAAGAAGTGTAGAACAAATTTCGTGTGTTTCCGTCAATGATCACAAAACGTTTAGTCGTGAGACTATTGGTTTCGGTGAGAAATGACCCTCTTAAAATATCGGTGATGATTTTCTGCTTCAGTTTCAAATCGTAAGTTTAGACATTGCTATGGTCGAAACCGATATTCTCGGGATCAGATATTTTGTGATCATTGACAGAAATAGTAGCATTTTATTCTACACTCCCTGGATCACTTTTATAATGCACGACCATGTCGTAGCTTGTAAAAGTAGTGCCATGTCTGGTCTGCGACAGTATCAAAAACGCTCTGCAAACTTAAACAGCGCATCAGCACCGAGACGTAAAGATGGTCATTGCTGGCCGAAATCAACACTCTCAAGACCATGGGTTTTGTGATCATTGACGGAAATGAAAATGATTTATCCTACTTGTTTTTTAATCAGTAAGTCTCATACGCTCTGGTACACTGTCGACGAACAGAACACAAGAGCTGATAGTACTCCCAAGAGTTTATGTCGCACTTACTCATGCAGCACTGAAAGATGATGGAACGCCAATGTTGTGAAATCTTACAGAGTTAGTACTGTGTCGTAAATCACAGTATAAGACAGAAATCCTACCCCACAATGTGAACAATATTTATCCGTGGGGAACCCAACGTTAATCGAAACAAGACCTCTTTCTATAGCACTACTTTTTCAATATGTCGGTTACGTATGGTAATATAGATTTGATACGAAGTAAGTAAGTTTTTAACTGTTGCGCATAAGATAAGATTCTGACGCCAATTGGTGCGTTTCGCGTGTGTTACGAGAATGACAGGACACCAAAAGCACAATTCCAAGACCTTGGGTAGTCGCACATCCTATCGACAGTGAAGAAAGCAAACACCTGTTATGACTCTCAATTCCTACGAGAGGGAGCTGTCTAAGTGCCCTAATGCAATTGTTTGCCATTTTCCATTGCATTCATTAAATATCGAGGAACTTTTAAATAAAACGTTTACCTTTAGAGTTTCATGTTATTTCCCAGCAGCTATAATTTGAAAACATCTCACTTACAGCCGATTCATAATCTAGGAGTAAGTACTTATTTTCATCTCCGGTGACATATGGATCGTTCAAGAAGTTTTATGAGCTGTCTGACGGTTATCTACGCTTCCTGTACCACTGCGGTGTACCGTCATTAGTAATGGTGGTACAGCTAGACTGGGTCATCCGTACTCGGTAAACACGCTATATTCACTCTGACTGTGACTTATTTCCTACAGCTAAGAGCCGTAATAAAGTGAATTCAAAACACTATTCTCCCAATAATTTCGTGTCTTGTATGAAACAAAGAATAATATAATAATTCCAATCGCAAAGAAAGCAGGTGTCGACAGATGTAACAATTACAGAACTATCAGTTAAACAAGTCACAGCTGCAAAATACTAACGCGAATTCCTTACATGCGAATGGAAAAACTGGCAGAAGCCGACCTCGGGGAAGATCAGTTCGGATTCCGTAGAAATGTTGGAACACAAGAGGCAATGCTGACCTATCTTAGAAGAAAGATTAAGGAAAGGCAAACCTACATTTCTAGCATTTGTAGACTTAGAGAAAGTTTTGACAATGTTGAGTGGAATACTCTCTTTCAAATTCTAAAGGTTGCAGGGGTAAAATACAAGGAGCGAAAGGCTATTTACAATTTGTACAGAAACAGGATGACAGTTATAAGATTCGAGGGGCATGAAAGGAAAGCAGTGGTTGGGAAGGGAGTGAGACAGGTTTGTAGCCTCTCCCTGGTGTTATTCAATCTGTATATTGAGCAAGCAGTAAAGGAAACAAAAGAAAAATTTGGAGTAGGTATTAAAATCCATGGAGAAGAAATTAAAACTTTGAGGTTCGCCGATGACATTGTAATTCTGTCAGAGACACCAAAGGACTTGGAACAGCAGTTGAACGGAATGGACTGTGTCTTGAAAGGAGGATATAAGATGAACATCAACAAAAGCAAATCGAGGATAATGGAACGTAGTCGAATTAAGTAGGGTTTTGCTGAGGGAATTAGATTAGGAAATGAGACAGTTAAAGTAGTAAAGGAGATTTGCTATTTGGGGAGCAAAATAACTGATGATGGTCGAAGTGGAGAGCACATAAAATGTAGACTGGCAATGGCAAGGGAAGCGTTTCTGAAGAAGAAATTTGTTAAAATCGAGTATAGATTTAAGTCTCAGGAAGTCGTTCCTGAAAGTATTTCTATGGAGTGTAGCCATGTATGGAAGTGAAACATGGACGATAAATAGTTTGGACAAGAAGAGAATAGAAGCTTTCGGATTGTGGTGCTACAGAAGAATGTTGACGATTAGATGGGTAGATCATATAACTGATGAGGAGGTATTGAATAGGTTTGTGATGATGAGAAGTTTGTGGTACAACTTGACTAGAAGAAGGGATCGGTTGGTAGGACACGTTCTGAGGCATCAAGGGATCACAAATTTAGCATTGGAGGGCAGCGTGGAGGGTAAAAATCGTTGAGGGAGACCAAGAGATGAATGCACTAAGCAAATTCAGAATGATGTAGGTTGCAGTAGGTACTGGGAGATGAAGGAGCTTGCACAGGATAGAGTAGCATGGAGAGCTGCATCAAACCAGTCTCAGCAGTGAAGACCATAACAACAACAATGAAACAAAGACGACGGCAGATGTACGCGTCGAGCCATTTTTAATGTGGGCATACTCTAAAAAGCACACGTTTGAACATGTGCCGCAACTCGTACGTCCAGGTCAATTTTGTCACTGTTAGAACTCCAGGTCTAGAGTCTGAGATCATCAGGTACTCAACTCGTAAACTTGTCCACGTCTAAGAAATCTCCCATGACTACAGTAGTACTCTCTATCAAGACTCTCCATGGCAGGAAACCCGTACATTAAATCTGCTGGATTGTTGTCTTTCGTGCTCAAAGTGACTAACAGAACATATCTTGGAGAGTAAATGTTCTTTCTGTAACAGGCAGTGACCGACACGACTTGTCAGATTAAAACCATGTGCCTGACTGGGACTCGAATCAGAAACACTTGTCTTTCACTGGCAAATGCCCTACCAGCATATGTGTGTCCGCTAGTATATTTCATGCTGTTATTTTCAAGCGATAGTAAATGAACAGCATCATGAGTCTCTTTCAATCAACTGTTCCTAATACTACTTTCAAGGGAATTTTAGTCGGACATACGTTAACCCTTAACTCAATAGGTTAATTTTCCGTATCGTGTTCTATGAGGTGGGAGTCTATGAGACCCTTATGCTTAATGTAAGAATGACGGCATAAATGATCTCAAATTTTTAATTTAAGTTATGTAATACCTATATTTGCAATAATTTAAGCGTCGTTTAATTATTCCTTTTTGACATTATTGCACTAAATAATGTCTGCAGTATTTTGCTTTTTACCACACCAATCAACGCTTTTTTTGCGTTTTTTTAATTTTTTATTTTTTTAATAGAACTGTTAGAGAACCGAATTTCACAATCTGAAACATTTCAGTAGCTCTGTATAAAGTAAATATCCACATACAACTAAATTCCAGGGTTTAAATTAGCAGATAAAAACTGCACTTGGTAAGTACAAAAAGAAAGTCTGCAAAATTGACATTCAATTCTGGGATCTAAATTTTTCTTTATCATCACTCAGAGCACTTTTGGTTTTGACCAACACCTTAAGTACTTTATTGGAGAGATACCGACATCCGCATCACAATATTCCTGAAGATCTGCCTCTGTACCATCGTGCTGTTCGGTAGCAGAAATGTGACCACTGCCTATTGTGAAATCGCCTTTTTGTTCTGTTTCTTGATCTATATCAGTGACATCTTCATATATCTACCGATTAACACTTAATCAAGCTTACGATCGTTATAACTGACACTTTCCTACTAACACGTTTTGTACTAAACTGAAGAAAACAGGTACGTAATTCACGAGGCGCGGTCCAGGAGATCACAACACGTGTCAGAAACGCATGTCAACAACAAACAAAGAAGCAGGTAACGCAACTGATAGCAAAACATTATGCGGTTGGCGATATAAGTATGGTTGTGGGAGCATGGAAGCATTCCCCTAGAACTGGTCTAGGAAAGCGTTCGATAATTTCGACGCGGTCTGAGAGACCACACTTCATGAGTTATGCGTTAATGAAAAGTTGTTCAGTAACGTGATGTTTTGTTTCATATGTTCTCTTTTTGCAGGTTTGTTCCACAAGGTTATCTGTCAAAGTGGCGTGGCGTCTTTGGAGCTGGTGTCGGCTCCTGTTAAGGACAGGACGTTTCGCCTGGCACAGTCCCTCGGCTTCACGGGAGACAGTTCAGAGGAACTACTGACCTTCATGAGAGACCAACCAGCGCAGACGCTCGTCGAGAGTGTACTAAACTGCCTGACCAAAGAGGTGGGGTAAACGTGTGCAACATTCGCGAGGTACTATTACGAATGAAACGTTACAAGTTTTTAATTCCACTCTACTGTGGACTGTCTTTGTCGACTAGGAAAAGCAGAGAATGCAGACGCTGGTACCTTTTGCGCCAACCATAGAACCGGACAGCGTGAAGGACGCAATCATCACACGGAATCCTATGGAAATCTTGAAGAGTGGCAAGTTCAACAAAGTGCCCACTATCTTGGGTGTCTGTTCTCGCGAAGGAATATTGTTCATCCGAGGTAGGTATACACGGCGCCTCCGACATAGACTCTAATTTATGATCTGAAAACTGACATGTTCCGGAAGGACAAACTGAACCTTACGTTTGTATATAAATCAGTCGTTGGTAATCGACTCTTCTTACTGATACTGTTGACAGTGGTCGTTTTCTGTCATGTCTAATATTCGTTACATGACTTACAAAAGCCCGTAAAATGTACTTCCTCTAAATGATTGTGAATTATTTTTCTTTCTAGTCGTAGTACCCTAAAGCAGCCTACGTCCCTCTGTTATTTGGGAAAGGGAAGGAACCCGTAATCCCACCTATTCAGAACGTTGTGCAAGAATAAAATGCCTGTTACATTGCACATATAGCAGTTTTCTAAAAGTATCTTCCGTACCATACGGATCCAACAAGGTGCCTTAGACATCGATCTAGTACAACAAATCTGTCGCCGCTCGACTAACTATTGTTATTACACGAAAGGTGGGAAGATACTTGTTGTTGATAAGTGAAAAAAGAAGATGACTGAAAACTCTGTCAACAGACGATTGCAGAGCTTTATCTGAGGGAGGAATTACTATTTTCCTTACACAAATTTACGTAATTTGTCTAAAGTCATTGCATCAACGAAGGTTGGCAAGTGAATGGAAAGATGTGCAGATCCTTTCAATCATTAACAAGGATCGCTGGATAGGTGATGTTTGCCGTCAATATATTGCACATGGCTGGTCATTGTATTTAACAGAACGAGGAATAATAAATAAAGATATCTTATTTATTTTGCATATACAGTATGGCAGGAAGAACTTGATTAAATCTGTGCGTGGTCTCATGATATAAGGGACGCAAAACTTAGTACACATAGGTAGTTTGGATGACACCCTTACGTCGTTCCATGCTTTTTCAACCCGATGCCATAGTCGATCAATCGTAGTGATTGTCCATTGTGGTAAATCGATCTCTCAGCAATACACAGCCAGATGTTTTCACGTGGAGAAATCTCAAGAAAGTGTTGGTAAGGCAAGAGTCAGACACCTTTATATCGAGCTAGATTAGGACATTAGGGTTAACATGCCATCCTGCGTTTTCGTGTTGAAATGTGACATCACGGATCACTTGGCGTTAGTGGACAACCACTGGCTTTAATGCATCATAAATGTAGCAGCTGCTGTCGAAAATAACGGCTTTGATAACCAGAGGTTACCGGCTTGTGTATCCAGAGCACACCATTCATTCATACTCCTGCCGGTCTCGCATGAAGATGACGGATTCCATCTGGAACGTGCGTTATTCTCGGAGCCTCAGGTGACGTCTTCCGCAGAACTGTACACAGAACTGCAACTCACCTGTACAATCTTTCCTCATACGCAGAATATAGTCTGTTGTCATGCTTACTTCATAAGAAACACCGAAACAATGGAACTGCAAGCTCTAGAATTCTTCGTGTGATTCCATTTAAAAATCAGTTGCATTTTCGTAGGATAGTTCAACTAAATCTGACTCTTAAAGTCACGTCCCTAATACTGATTTCACGCGATTATTTCTAACAGCTGATCTCCATAGATTCTCTTCTCTGGTGTTCAGTACAACACAATGCTGTGCTGCAAACATCTTATACATTCTCAGAAAGTTCTTCCTCCAATTAAGATGTATGCTTGATAATAAAAACTTCTATTGGGTTTCGTTTACTCACAATCTATAATCTGTAGTAACTAAACTGGTCAGTCCATTCAAAAGATCATTTAATTGTTCTTCGCCTTCCTGAGGATAGCAATGTTAACAGCGGACCTTATCGCTGATATTCGTTCACCCTGAGATTTGATCTCACTCTTGAACCTTTCTTTTATTTCTGTCATTGCTTATTCTGTAAAGAGATTGAATGTTAGGAACGAAAGACCGCACTTCCGTCTTACAGCCTCTTTAAGCCGTGCATTTCATTCTTGGTCTTCCAATCTAATTGATCCCCCTTGGTTCTTGTACATATTCTATATTTCTCGTCTTTCATTATAGATTACACCTATTTTTCTCAGAATTTCGAATATCTTGCATGGTTTTTACATTGTTTCTCTAGATCGACAAATTCTATGAGCGAGTCTTGAGTTTTCTTAAGCCTTGGTTCCATTATTAAGAGCATCGTCAGAAAAGCCTCTCTGGTGGCTTTACCGTCCCGAAATCCCGACTCATTGTCATTTAACAGCTCTCAGAATTTCTCTTTCATTCTGTATAATATTCGTGTCATGAACTTGGTTGCATAAGAGAGTAAGCTGATATTAGATATCCCTGGCACTGTTGTGTTCTTCCTACATTCAGAATTGTATGGACGAAATTTTTCCGGAAGTTCATGGTATGTTAGAGGACCATAAATTATCTACATCAATTTGAAAAGTCGTTTGGTTGCCACTTATCCCTCTTGATATTACAAATTCAGAAGGAAATATATCTATTCTTTCTACATTAAACGATCGCAAGTCAGTTAAAGCTCTGTTATACTCGAATTATGAGTCGCCCTACTTACGTCTTCCATCTCGACTCACATTCCTTCTTCTCCGAGCGAGGTGGCGCAGTGGTTAGCACGCTGGACTCGCATTCGGGAGGACGACAGTTCAATCCCGTCTCCGGCCATCCTGATTTAGGTTTTCCGTGATTTCCCTAAATCACTTCAGGCAAATGCCGGGATGGTTCCTTTGAAAGGGCACGGCCGATATCCTTCCCCATTCTTCCCTAACCCGAGCTTACGCTCCGTCTCTAATGGCCTCGTTGTCGACGGGACGTTAAACACTAATCTCCTCCTCCTCCTTCTTCAGTTGGGTAACCAAACAAGTGCTCACTCTTGCAGAGGCCTCAATGTACTTTTTAAAGCCATCCGCTCTCACTTCTGTGTTTAACAGTGGAATTCCCTTTGCACTCATAATGTTCCCGACGCAACTTTATTTTCACTGAGGATTATTTTGACTTTTCCACATTCAACGAGTAGGTCAGTTCTTCCGATGATCACTTCTGTTTCGATTTCATCACATTTTTCCGCAGCTATTTCACCTTGGCTTCCCTGCACATCCCATTTATTTAAATCTTAAGTTGCTTTTGCTATATTCCTCTCTTTCCCTAAATATTTTTTTACTTTCTTTTTTTGTTGACTGGTTGAAGTAGTTCTTCGCAATTACTTTGCTTGTACCTGTAAGGTGGCAATCATGGAACTATATAAAATAAAATTGTCATAAATTCTGAACGGTTTTGCGTTAGGACATTCAAACTGCACGGATGGCCACGGGACATAATGGAAATCAATATACGCACGTGCACGCGCCTTGTTGTTGTCATTTGGATGGATATCTCAATAAGAAAAATTGGCACATTTGGAAGATTGAGAACACTCATTTCACGATTGAGAAGTCTGTTCACCCTCAGCTGGTGGCTGTGAGGCGTGCAATGTCTATTCATGGAATAATCGGTGCGATATTCCTTGATGGCACGGTGACTATAGAACGGTACGTGAACGTTTTGGAACATGATTTCATACCCATTATCGAAAGTGACTCTGATTTCGACAAGATGTGGTTCATTCAAGACAGAGTTCGACCCCATCGAAGCAGGAGAGTGTTTTCTGTCCTGGAGGAGCACTTTAGGTACCGTATTCTGGCTCTGGGGTACCCAGAGGCCACTGGCATGGATAGGTTTCGACTGGCCGCCATATTCTGCGGATCTGAACACGTGCGACTCCTTTTTCTGGGCGTCTATTAATGACAAGGTGTACATACATAGCCACGAAGTCATTGCTGAGCTAAAAATAGCCATTCAGAAAGTCATGGACAGCATCGATGTTCCGATGCTTCAGCAGGTCACGAAGAACTTCGCTGTTTGTCTGCGCCACATCATTGCCATTGATGGCAGGCATATCGAACATGTCACAACCTAGATCCGAATATCTGTAGTGACGTTCACATGTTGAATAACGTGTGTGCACTCCGTAGGTTGTAACTAATTTACGTTTTCTTTTCACATAGTTCAATAATTATCACCCAGTATGTTTGTAGTCCAACTTCCTTGACCGTTTTTTACTAAGTCGTTATCCTCGTCTATATTTGCTCTTGAATATATTTTACTATTAAATACATGATTTCGGAACTCTATCTGTGAACGATGTAATCAAGCTTTGATCTTCCCATCTCTCGGAACCTTTCCCACGTACATTTCCTGTCTCCCTCTGTGAAAGATTACTTCATTTCTGTCATTTGTAAAGTCCACTGCATGAGAATGTTTAACTGCTTTCACCAGAACTGACGGAGAACAAGGGAACTATGCGGGAGCTCAATACAAACTTCCAGAGGCTGTTGCCAGCCGACATTCCCGTTAAGAGGGAGGAACGCATTACCGTTGCTCGAGACATCAAGAGGTTCTACTTTGAAAATCAACCTCTGGAAGATTCAACCGTCGAAATGTATGGTGACGTAAGTCTCAAGCTAATTAATATAGTTGATTTCTTTTGTTCTCTTCTTAGACTGCTGTATGTATCGATATTTTTCAGTGAAATTTTGAGATAATTGGCAACATTTCCTTCTAACAAAATGTTTTTGAATGAAATAACATACAACTCTAATGTACTCCGGGACCATAAGAGTAGAAGCGAAAACGTTTTATATGCCAAATATGACATCTAGCAAGAGAGTGAGAAAAAAGCTTCTCTCTGTTTGTACATGGCTGATTTGTACCCAAAACATTGACAACGTATTATGAGGCCACAGAATTGGCTGCTCACCGCATCACCGAAAAGGTAATAAGACAAATTAGAAAATATACACTTAATTAAGAATGTTCTAAGCATCGTACCAGAAAACTGACGATCTAAGTGCCAAAAAGAAATTTTTTGCAAGATGATTCTTATAAGGAAGAAAACAGCAACTTGATATTTACTCGTATTTACACAAACACCTCCGTTACCGGTTTCGAACAGATAAGTTTACCTTTGTTGTTGTTTATGTTAGTTGTCTGCTTTTTCCCAACAACTAATATATACGAAAACAGTTTTAATATAAACTTTAACTGGCACCTGAAGCCAAACTGTTGGCTCGAAACTGTTAACGGTGCTACTTGTGTAAATAAATACCTTTGTTAACTTGGATGATTGCTGTTTTCTTCTTTGTGGGAATCAGCTTATATTTTGTACACAGCCACACACTGAAAAATGCCAGCAGTTTTTGAGAAAAAATCAGAATGCAAGTTTTTGTTGGAAGTGCCATTACTACTGAGACGCTATGTTATAGTATCTATAACAAAACGACAGAAATACATTAGGTTTTTAGGTAGTATAACTGAAATGAACGTAAACCATTTCTCATTTTTTTAACTTGTGGAACATTTAAAACATAGCGTATCTAATAAATGTTCATCATTTAAATTTCACAGATCCTTAAAAAGAGCTATAATGAAATATTAATATTTCACCTTACAAATTCATAATTTAACTCCAATAACGTATGACGCTAACTTGGCTCAAAGACCACAGACCATCTACTAACGCATGTTTGAAAGACTTTCTCTTGGTTTGGGTCTTGGATGAAGTCGATGAACATGCAGAAGAGTACCAGTGCTGTTCTACAGCATAGAAAGAGTCGTTTTATGAAAAAATGGCACTCCCATTTCCACACTTCATAACTATTGGAGGTTCGACGTCGATCATGTTCGTTTTATTATTTGTGCTTCTTTCCGCTCATCGTCTCCGCAACTAAAGACTTCCCTATATTAAAATGTACAGCTGATTCACCAAATAAATATGGTTATGTTTTTATATGTAGTACTTTATATGTAGTATTTACATGTAGTCTTTACGACGGAAATTCTGACAGAAAGTTACGCGTGTAGTCCCACGCTAACACCTTTAGTATCAAGATTGATACACTTTTAGGAGTGAGTACATGCTCTGGGTTTGCTGTAGACACAGTACTATTGTAGTACGCATAACAGGAGATCCATATCGTAGGAGTGAAAAGGCGAGGCAGTTGGAAATTTGAAGTATGTTGGCAGAACGTCTAAATTGAACACAGATTCACCGTAGAGTTCTGGCGGCATCTGGACCAAATGTAATTTCACGTATAGTCATAATGAGCAGGTGCTAACAATTTGGCCAAGTCCGCAAAGACGTGGATGACGCTAACTGGGAAGGCAGACCATCCACGTCGACCAAAGACGGTAACGACCAGGTAGTCTAATCGAGTAGGTAACTCGCAAAATTGGCCAATTTTCAAACAATGAGGACCTTTACCAGCGTTTCTCCACTGGCTACGTGACGAAGGAGCGGATTTCTGCCTTCGAAAAACAAAATGATTGACAGAAGATCACGACCATCGGTTACAGGTAGTTGGTGAAAATGTTGTCACATGTGATAAAATGAAACCCCTACAGCCGTTATTATGATTTTATTTCTATGGAAGCTACCAGTTTCGGCGCTTCAGTGTGCCATCTTCACACATGTACGCATAAAGCAGTAACTATGGCATTATCAACTTATCAGTCATGCGACGTAAACAAAGATTAAAAACAGAATGAGAAATAAGGAGAAGACTCAACAAGTGAAAACAGTATAATTCGAAACAAAACATTTCGCAATTAGCGGTGACGGGATGAATAATGCATTACAATATCTATCAGAGGGGTAATGTGCCTTAGGTGGAACAGCGCGCAGGACTGGTTCAAATGGCTCTGAACACTATAGGACTTAACTTCTGAGGTCATCACTCCCCTAGAACTTAGAACTACTTAAACCTAACTAACCTAAGGACATCACACACATCCATGCCCGAGGCAGGATTCGAACCTGCGACCGTAGCAGTCACGCGGTTCCGGACTGAAGCGCCTAGAACCGCTCGGCCACACTGGCCGGCGCGCAGGACTGACGGCGTGTTTGTTGTATGCGCTGTCCACCAGATAGGGACTACTTGCGAGCGGAGTAACACGCCTATAATAGACTAGAATGTACATCCGTACACGTATCGAATGTTCTCATTGTAAACCTCTAAACCAGTGTGGCAGACGTATGCCATATAAAAACGATGAATATGTGGATATGCTTCTGGTCCTTGGTGCATCTGATAACAGGGATGTTGTTGCCGTTCGTGAATATGCTGCTAGATATCCTCTTCGACGCCATCCAAATAAAAATTTGTTTCGTCGTCTGGAACCACGCCTTTGGCAATCAGGTTCTCTCCAAAGCGTGACACAGGTCGTCCACGGACTCGCCATACTCTAGATACTGATGAAGCTGTTCTAGAAGTCATAAACCAAGAACCTCAGCGAAGTATACGTCGCGCAACAAGGCAGCTGGGTGTCACGCAGTGCACAGTCGTTAACGAGCTGCACGAGCGTGAGCTGCAGCCCTATCATTATGCTTTCACGCAACACCTGCATCCGGCAGATCGCCATCAGCAGATGCAATTCTGTGAACGGTTCCAACAACAACGGGAAGTCAACGATGGCTTAGTGAACACCGTAATGTGGTCGGGTGACGCAGTATTCACTTGTGAGGGTGTGTTCAATATGCACAGTACCCACCATTGGTGTGAGGGTAACCCGCACGTAACCTGTGATCATGGATATCAAGTTCACTTTGGTATCAACGCGTGGGCCGGAATATTGGGTGATAGGTTTTTGGCCCCCTGCATGTTGCCTTACCGGTTGACTGCAAAAAGGTATCATGGATTCCTCTATCTGTTTGATGCACTGGTAGATGTTCTACAACATGTTCGGCAGAAGATATGGTTCCAACATGATGGTGCGCCTCCACACTCTGGAATTAATGTGCGACAGTATTTGGACCGAACATTTCCAGGGAAATGGCTCGGACGTAGAACTCCAGATGTATAGCCACCTTGTTCCCCTGACCTAAATACCCTGGATTTCTTCGTGTGGTGACGATTGAAGGGCACATGTACTCTATTCCACCGACGAGTATGGAAAAATTGGTAGCGCGTATTTATGTTGCTCTTGTTACTGTGGACGCAGCTTTGCTGCGGAGGGTTCAGAGCTGCATGATTGGGCGGGTTGCGCAATGTTTGGACGTGCAGGGAGATCGCTTTGAGCGTCTGTTGTTCTGTGGACGACATATTCTGTTGTGAAGGTCATGCGGTCATTAATATGAACATACAGGGCTATTACAAATGATTGAAGCGATTTCATAAATTCACTGTAGCTCCATTCATTGACATATGGTCACGACACACTACAGATTCGTAGAAAAACTCATAAAGTTTTGTTCGGCTGAAGCCGCACTTCAGGTTTCTGCCGCCAGAGCGCTCGAGAGCGCAGTGAGACAAAATGGCGACAGGAGCCGAGAAAGCGTATGTCGTGCTTGAAATGCACTCACACCAGTCAGTCATAACAGTGCAACGACACTTCAGGACGAAGTTCAACAAAGATCCTCCAACTGCTAACTCCATTCGGCGATGGTATGCGCAGTTTAAAGCTTCTGGATGCCTCTGTAGGGGGAAATCAACGGGTCGGCCTGCAGTGAGCGAAGAAACGGTTGAACGCGTGCGGACAAGTTTCACGCGTAGCCCGCGGAAGTCGACGAATAAAGCAAGCAGGGAGCTAAACGTACCACAGCCGACGGTTTGGAAAATCTTACAGAAAAGGTTAAAGCAGAAGCCTTACCGTTTACAATTGCTACAAGCCCTGACACCCGATGACAAAGTCAAACGCTTTGAATTTTCGGCGCGGTTGCAACAGCTCATGGAAGAGGATGCGTTCAGTGCGAAACTATTTTTCAGTGATGAAGCAACATTTTTTCTTAAAGGTGAAGTGAACAGACACAATGTGCGAATCTGGGTGGTAGAGAGTCCTCACGCATTAGTGCAGCAAATTCGCAATTCACCAAAAGTTAACGTGTTTTGTGCAATCTCACGGTTTAAAGTTTGCGGCCCCTTTTTCTTCTGCGAAAAAAACGTTACAAGACACGTGTATCTGGACATGCTGGAAAATTGGCTCATGCCACAACTGGAGACCGACAGCGCCGACTTCATCTTTCAACAGGATGGTGCTCCACCGCACTTCCATCATGATGTTTGGCATTTCTTAAACGGGAGATTGGAAAACCGATGGATCGGTCGTGGTGGAGATCATGATCAGCAATTCATGTCATGGCCTCCACGCTCTCCCGACTTAACCCCATGCGATTTCTTTCTGTGGGGTTATGTGAAAGATTCAGTGCTTAAACCTCCTCTACCAAGAAACGTGCCAGAACTGCGAGCTCGCATCAACGACGCTTTCGAACTCATTGATGGGGACATGCTGCACCGAGTGTGGGAGGAACTTGATTATCGGCTTGATGTCTGCCGAATCACTAAACGGGCACATATCGAACATTTGTGAATGCCTAAAAAAACTTTTTGAGATTTTGTATGTGTGTGCAAAGCATTGTGAAAATATCTCAAATAATAAAGTTATTGTAGAGCTGTGAAATCGCTTCAATCATTTGTAATAACCCTGTATTTATTGTCACTGGTTGCTAATGTGCGACATCTGTTCACTCATATTATATGTAGTATAAATGACAAGTAGATGTTGTGTTATTGTACTGTGCTATCATCTTTAGCATCTCGAAACTGATATTGTTTTTGTAATTATTCTGTGCTATGACTGGTCATTTGTTTCAACTGTCTATTTCTTATTTGTCTAACCACGTGCTTCTTATGTTCAGCTTTACAACATGTAAATTTAGGATACATGTGACCTAAGTAACGGTGTATATTACAATATGGAATGACAGATGAAATTGGCAAATAAAAAAAAATGGGTCCCAACAAAGGATGAAACGCTCAACCTCCTGTATGCTACCCCAAAACTCAATCCACTGCACCAATCACATAGCACAAATAAAATATGCTGACAGAGGTAGTTCCCATATGTGAAGTTACAGTGTTGGCAGATTGCCACTTTTTAACGTCCTTTTTCTGACAGATATACTCGCCTGACGAAATTTTGTGAGAGACACTTTTTTTATATTGCTGGCATGGAGGACACGCGCTGCGAAGCCCGAGTGAGCGAATCACTTCACCTTGCATGTAGAGCCAGCATCTGGGATGCGTAATTTGTTAAACCGATTGTACGATAGTTCCCGCACTCTCCCCGTGCTATCTTCTGGATGGCGTGGATAGTATTTTTCCGAGTCTCGTGGTATGTCTGCAGACCCATGGATTCTACAAATCAATCGCAGTAGTCATTTGATTGGCACTTCCCGCAATAACTTTAGAAACTGCAAAGGTAGATTTTCTATTCCTTCCGCCTTATTTGTTCACAAGTCTTCTAAAGCTCTATTAAACGCTATTCGTAGATCACCTACGACTTCCTTGTCGGTCGTCACTTCTTATTTTGTCACCAGATACTTTCTCCCCCTCGTAGATCCCTTCAATGTACTATTTTCACCTGCCCTGTGTCACCTCTTGCGTTTAATACCTGGATTTCTAATACCTCTTAATGTTGACGACCTGGCCTTTAATTTCACCGAAGACTGCCTTGACTCTTCTGTACGCTGAATCTGTGCTTACGACAACCATTTACCTTTCGATTTTCTTACACTTCTGCTGTAGCCAACTAATTTCGTTCCTAAGTGACTTGTAATGCAGTTCTACTTCATACTCACTAATATTTTTATACTTCTGCTGTAGTCGATTAATTGAAGTATTTTTTCAGTTACCCAAGGTTTCTTCGCAGTTACCTTCTAGTTCCATAGCTGTGTGTTCAACCTCTGGCATTTTCCTTTTACGAATGTTCATTTTTCTTCAACTTACTTGCCGAATGTGGTGTTCATTAGGAGATTATCTACGCCATCAGGCAACTTCAAACCCACTTCAGTTTTCCTCAGTACTTCAGTGTGCCACTTTTCTAAACATCGGTTCTTCTTTGCTATTCACTTTAAATGTGGCGCATTCTTCTTTACTGGTATAACATTTCCTTTTATAGGCTAAGTAGTACAACTGACACAGAGGATGCCTTCTCTTTTCCTCCGTAACGTAAGTAATAAACAGATTACAGCATATTAATTGTTAACATCAATCAAATTCTCTATGTTCAACAAACACAACTTCCTGGTTTTGTTTTCTGTACGGCTATTGGTGCGTAGTCCTCCGATCACGGAGACCTCCGTTGAAAGTCTCTAAAAAGAATTTCCTATAAAACATTTCTAACGAGACGATGTTTTGTGTGTTACGTAGCACACAAACTAGTGCCTCAACGTGTTAGCAAACTAGAAAGGCCGTTTCATTGCTTGGAACACAATACGTAGGAATTTGACACATTCACTGTCTGCACAGCGTAGTAAAATGTCACGACCCTCTTCCGCAACACTGCCTTCTTTGGTGTACCTAAATTAAAGAACGCCACACTTCCTTTCGAATATGTTGATAATATGCCAACTAGCTCTGCAGATGACGAAGAAATTGAAGAAATGTATGACGAAATAAAAGAAATTATACAGACAGTGAAGGGAGACGAAAATTTAATAGTCATGAGTGACTGGAATTCGGTAGTAGAAAAAGGGAGAGAAGGAAACGTCGTAGGTGAATATGGATTGCGGCTAAGAAACGAAAGAGCAAGCCGCCTGGTAGAATTCTGCACAGAGTACAACTTAATCAGAGCTAACAATTGGTTCAAGAATCATAAAAGAAGGTTGTATACATGGAAGATGCCTGGAGATACTGACAGGTTTCAGATAGATTATATAATGGTAAGACAGAGATTTAGCAACCAGGTTTTAAAATGTAAGACATTTCCAGGGGTAGATGTGGACTCTAACCACAATCTACAGGCTATGAACTTTAGATTAAAAATGAAGAAACTGCAAAAAGGTGGGAATTTAAGGAGATGGGACCCGGATAAACTGACTAAACCAGAGGTTGTACAGCTTCAGGGGGAGCATAAGGGAACAATTGACAGGAATGGGGGAAAGAAATACAGTAGAAGAAGAATGGGTAGCTTTGAGAGATAAAGTAGTTAAGGGAGAAGAAGATCAAGTAGGTAAACAGATGAGGGCTAATAGGAGTCATTGGGTAACAGAAGAGATATAGAATTTAATTGATGGAAGGAGAAAATTTAAAAATGCAGTAAATGAAGCAAGCAAAAAGGAATACAAACGTCTCAAAAATGAGATCGACACAAAGTGCAAAATAGCTAAGCAGGGATGGCTAGAGGACAAATGTATGGATGTAGAGGCTTATCTCACTAGGGGTAAGACAGGTACTGCCTACACGAACATTAAAGAGACCTTTGGAGAAAAGAGGACCACTTGTATGAATATCAAGAGCTCAGATGGAAACCCAGTTCTAAGCAAAGAAGGGAAAGCAGAAAGGTGTTTAGTCCCCCTTAAACATCCCAACAACCACCACCTCCACCAGAAAGGTGGAAGGAGTATATAGAGGGTCTATACAAGGATGATGTACTTGAGGACAATATTATGGAAATGGAAGAGGATGTAGATAAAGATGAAATGGGAGTTACGATACTGCGTGAAGAGTTTGACAGAGCACTGAAAGACCTAAGTCGTAACAAGGCCCCGGGAGTAGACAACATTCCATTAGAACTACTGACGGCCTTGGGAAAGCCACCGGCCGATGGTGGCTAAGCGGCTCTAGGTGCTTCAGTCTGGAACCGCGCGACCGCTACGGTCGCAGGTTCGAATCCTGCCTCGGGCATGGATGTGTGTGATGTCCTTCGGTTAGTTAGGTTTAAGTAGTTTTAAGTTCTAGGGGACTGATGACCTGAGATGTTAAGTCCCATAGTGCTCAGAGCCATTTGAACCATTTGGGAGAGCCAGTCCTGACAAAACTCTACCATCTGGTGAGCAAGATGTATGAGACAGGCGAAATACCCTCAGACTTCAAGAAAAAATATAATAATTCCAATCTCAAAGAAAGCAGGTGCTGACAGATGTGAAAATTACCGAACAATCAGTTTAATAAGTCACGGATGCAAAATACTAACGCGAATTCTTTACAGACGAATGGAAAAACTGGTAGAAGCCGACCTCGGGGACGATCAGTTTGGATTCCGTAGAAATATAGGAACACGTGAGGCAATACTGACCCCACGACTTATCTCTGAAGCTAGATTAAGGAAAGGCAAACCTACGTTGTCTAGAATTTGTAGATTATAGAAAGCTTTTGACAATGTTGACTGGAATACTCTCTTTCGAATTCTGAAGGTGGTAGGGGTAAAAGACAGGGAGCGAAAGGTTATTTACAATTTGTACAGAAACCAGATGGCAGTTATAAGAGTCGGGGGACATAAAAGAGAAGCAGTGGTTGGGAAGGGAGTGAGACAGTGTTGTAGACTATCCCCGATATTATTCAATTCGTATATTGAGCAAGCAGTGAAGGTAACGAAACAAACATTCGGAGTAGGTATTTAAATCTATGGAGAAGAAATAACATTGAGGTTCGCCGATGACATTGTAATTCTGTCAGAGACAGCAAAGGTCTTGGAAGAGCAGTTGAACGGAATGGACAGTGTCTTGAAAGGAGGACATAAGATGAATATCAACAAAAGCAAAACGAGGATAATGGAATGTAGAGGAATTAAGTCGGGTGATGCTGAGGAAATCAGATTAGGAAATGAGACACATAAGTAGTAAAGGAGTTTTGTTATTTAGGGAGCAAAATAGCTGATGAAGGTCGAAGTAGAGAGGATATAAAATGTAGACTGGCAATGGCAAGGAAAGCGTTTCTGAAGATGAGAAATTTGTTAACTTCGAGTATAGATTTAAGTGTCATGAAGTCGTTTCTGAAAGTATTTGTATGAAGTGTAGCCGTGTATGGAAGTGAAACATGGACGATAACTAGTTTGGACAAGAAGAAAATAGAAGCTTTCGAAATGTGGTGCTAGAGAAGAATGTTGAAGATTAGATGGGTAGATCATATAAATAAAGAGGAGGTATTGAATAGGATTGGGGAGAAGAGAAGTTTGTGGCACAACTTGACTAGAAGAAGGGATCGGTTGTTAGGACATGTTCTAAGGCTTCAAGGGATCACCAGTTTAGTATTGGAGGGCAGCGTGGAGGGTAAAAATCGCAGAGGGAGGCCAAGAGATGAATACACTGAGCAGATTCAGACGGATGTAGGTTGCAGTAGGTACTGGGAGATGAAGCTTGCACAGGATAGAGTAGCATGGAGACCAGCATCAAGCCAGTCTCAGGACTGAAGACCACAACAACAACATGCTGGTAATAAATGAAGTATCGTTATTAGTCAGGTCTACAGAATGAACCTATTGTGTTGCAAAATTCTGGCAACCACTTTAGTGCTTGTGAATGCCGTTGATGAATCTTAGTCTGAAGACCTTTCTCTTCGCCAGCTCCGAGGCGACCTCTTCTTCGTGCATCCCTCCCTTGTGACGGCCCGAGTGCAATCTGCAGTCGCCGGAGCACAGCCGGTGTATTTCTATCACTTCGAGGCCGTCACCAATCTTAACGTGGCCAAGAAGATCTTAACCAAAGCTGACATTGCTGGTAAATACATAATTCTTGACATGAAAATCTTCCGCTATTTTTCTAGCAGAAATAACGGAAAAACAAAGTCCCATAATCAATCGAAATATAAGAGGCGATCAGAAAGTCTCCGTTCGAATGCCGTACAGTCCAGAATCGGTATGGCGCTATAGGCAAAATCGACAGGACCTGAAGCAATCGTTCAACTGACGCACCAGGTTAAGTATATCTGTTTGGTAAAGCAACGAGTCCTCCTGCACGAAGAAGTCCGAAAGCGCCTGCTGCACATCCTCGTCCGACAGGCATTCAAGGTCTTCTTTAAGGGACGCGAGGGGAGATATCGGGAGTGTCGAGTGTAACGGAGGAGGCTGGCTTCCGCGATCGACCGACATCTTGTGTCGAATTGGCTCCAGCACAGACATGGAGCACCATTCCATAACGGAGGTTTTCGGCAGACATGCTGCCTCCATTCTTCATTCTCCAGTGCATTCCTACCGGTGTTTGTCCCTCTTTAGCCAAGAAAAGAATAACAGCACGTCGGCCACGTTAGGACGTCTTTATTAATAATGTTGTTGAACCGTAATTTATTTTCAAAGAATTTTCTTGAGAATTACGGTTCATTACTGGTTAACACACCAAATCAGACAAACATGACAGAGGAAATTCCGAACGACAGACAGACACTAACTGCCTAATAAATGCGGACGAGAGACAGACGAGCAAGCTGGGGACGAGAGACTGGCCAAGAAAACAAGTAGAATTTAACAAGTAAATGAAACAACATATCACCAATCACTTAACTTCTAATAAAGTGCAATTTCTGGAGAAGACCTGGCGCAGCATCCCGAAATCGCTATCCCGAACCGTCCGCTGCCAGCCGCTTCAACGGACGCGGGAAGGCGCGCCGATCTCCCGTCTCACGGTGTCGCAGCTCGCACCGGCCAGACCGATGTCGTGGGTTGACTCGTGTTGCTATCGTGTCGACCGCGAAGCCACTATCCCTTGCTATGCGGCGCGGCCCACTGGACTCACGTGGCGACTTCACAAGCGCCGACGCTCGCGGACAAGTCATCTTGTATCTCAGTGCGCGACCGACCAACTGATCGATCTGACCGCCAATGACCATTCCCTGAGCAACTTCAGCAGCCTGGCGGCCTAACGTGCAGACTCAGATGCAGAAAATAAGCCCCGACCGGGCGACCACTCGCTGAGTTCTCTTACTGGTGGAGTGTCATTTATCCGGCTTTAAAGATTGATCCGAACGAAAGACATACTAGCACTCCGGACGACAGACAGACATTAACTGCCTCACAAACTCGGACGAGGGACAGACTAGCAAGCTGGGGACGAGAGACTGACCCAGACTTCACCCAAGACTGACCGACTGGCAAGCTCATAGCGCCCCTTATATGCACGTGGACGGGCAACCTTTCCCCTTTCTTACCAGAGAGAGAGACACCAAAGCTGCGATTGCCACAGCGGCGCCACCGCCATAAATGGAGGGCGATTGCTTCACACTACGCGCTGCGGCGCGCTCTTCGAAACAGCAATTTTTACCATGGCTCAGTTGTCATAGTTCACGTACACGCATTTACCTCTCGCACGTTGCAAAGTCACCAATGCCAAACTAATCTCCCGCACGTTTGCCAGTGCTTATATATCCGAAATGAAGTCGTGCTACGGTGCGTATACCCTTCAGCAACGCCATAAAGAGAAACTTTCTGATTACCCCTTATAAAATTTACATGTATAATTGTATGATTTCATGTTGAATTACTTTTAACTTTTAAAGGATATATACCATGTAACAGACCCTGCAGTGGTTATCGCTTAAATTTATAGGGGCCTCACACGGCGATGACGTCGCCTATTTGTTCTACGGACAATTGTTTAAAGACATACCCAAGGGACCAGAAACGGTGGAAGGAAAAGCAATAGCGCGTATGACCCGCATGTGGACGAACTTCGCCACTAAGGGGTAAGTACGGTAGCTGAATAATACTACACCTTACGATAATACATGTCTGTTGTTCTGTACTGTAGATGTGGCTCTTCTTCATCAACTCGCCTTGCACAATGACGGCATTTAGTTTCGAAATAAAATAAACAAACACCCGTCGACAGAAGAGAAGAAATATGCAAAAACAAAGTTATGTAAACTCGTCGGACAAAATACTTGTAACTCCCTTAAAAGTACACTTGGAGCGCTGTTCATGGCACACAATTGTTTCTGTTCGGTCATGTGACCATCCAATACATGTGTAAGTCATGGCAGTCAAGTGCTGTGTACGTGCCAGTCAGTTGTAGGGGATCAGAGTAGTGTGACTGGATGACGTGAAGAAGTGACTGAATGGCAGAAAGTAGCTATCGCGCCTGGACGTACCATGACCATACCATGAATAAAGTTGCCCAATTCGTTGGTATACCACCTTGGATTGTCTACCGTACGAGGTTTGTTTGATAAGGCCGCTAAATTTCCGTGAAATGATTGAACACTTTTGCTCCGCCATCGTGGTATAAGTTTCATTATTCCAATGGTCGTAAAAGAATTTCAACAGTGTTCAGTGTATTGTTGATTGTAGACAGCCGTTTGAATTGGTCAGTGTATCGAATACGATTTAAAGAGGAGAAAACATTTTCATTTGAGGGGGTGATCTGCCGTGCAAATATAAACTGAACTGGATAAAGTTCAGAGTCTGCACCGTCACTGAAGACCATCTGCTTTTGAATTAATCAATTTAAAAGTGGTCTGACAGCACTGAACACGGTCTTGCTCTCCAATTGTAGTCGCCACTATCAAAACCGTTTACAAAATCAACGGTATGGTAACGCAAGATCGCCGAATAAAAATCCGTGTGGTTACTGATACTGTACGCATCGTAACTGAGTGAGTGCATAATATCCTACAACGAGGATTGGCTATGAAGAAGATGTGTGCATGATGGAGTGCCGTGATTCCTCACAATCGATCAAAAGCGTATCTCGTACAGCATTTGAACACAATGTCTGGCGGCGTTCAACCGCAATCCGCAAGACTTCTTGCGTCAGTTCGTAACTGCTGATGAAACATAGATCCATTGTTACGTACCAGAGTCGAAATGGCAGTCAAAACAAGTTAACCGAAGAAAGCAAGGATAATTTTTTGTCAGCTCGTAAGGTGTTTAGGTGGGTTTGGATTTCCAGGGAATAAATCCATAGAATACATGTAAACGGCAGACACACGTCTGGATTCTATTATTCATTGTTGGATCTGTTGAAACAAGCTTTGGCTGAAAGCAGGCCACATTTGGCACACAAAGATTTGCTCTTTTGCCAGGATAATGCACCATCCTACACAGCAGTGATAACAATGGCGGAAGCTCCTGAAATGGGCTTCGAATTGGTTCCTCATCACTAGGGCGCCAAGTGACTTCTTCCCGTTCAATATCTTGAAACTTTGGCTTCTTGGGAACATATTTTTATATAATCAGGAGGAGACAGTTGCAGTCTACGAGTATTCTTTGCAGTCAACTAGTATTTTCGGAGTCTGTTCAAATGTGTGTGATATCTTATGGGACTTAACTGCTAACGTCATCAGTCTCTAAGCTTACACACTACTTAACCTAAATTATCCTAAGGACAAACACATACACCCATGCCCGAGGGAAGACTCGAACGTCCGCCGGGACCAGCCGCATGGTCCATGACTGTAGCGCCCTAGACCGCTCGGCTAATCCCTCGCGGCTTTCAGAGTCTGACAGAACATATCTTTCTTATGGAATGAAAGAGCTGGAGCATCGCTGGAAAAAGTGTATATCCCTGAAAGGTAACTCTGTCGAGAAGTAAGATGAGTTGTTTACGAAACTAACTTTTTTACCAGGCTTATCAAATCACCCTCGAAATACGCGTAGGCATGTAACACGCCGTAAGAGCAGTGGATGTATAAACATGCTAACCTGTTTAGACCGGAGACATGTGTTACGCCTTACTACTGGCTGTAGGTTTGAAACCCGACATGAATTGCTGCTGTCAGTTATTTCAGACGCATATCAGCCAGTTTTCGAACAATCATTGCAAACGATACTGCATGAAATGGAAACTTGGAGTCGGGTGCCTCGCAGATGACCAGTGCTCTCTGCGATACCGCACAGTAGCCAGCTGGAGGCGTCCTGAGTGGTCCGAACTGTTGATATTTGGCCCCATTTCAGATGATTTAAGGCGATGAATGCACAGAAAGGCCGACGAAGTGTTTATTCCGCAGTGTGCGGAGGGTTGCGTTTAGGTTTCAGGTGGTTCTGGGATGTTATTGAGGGTTGATTTCGTGAAGATGATCCAGGATGGTTATTTTAACATTATCGGTGACCAAGTGTTATCCATTCTTCTACATCTTCATGATGAGGACGATACGGACACTTCCGTCTTGTAGACTGTCCAAAGGCCTGCACACTCAAGTTCCTGGTTTGACTAACGCTACTGTATTCAATCACAGCTCGATTTACACGCTAAATAATACAATATTACATCCTTTGGGGGGATACGCGACCGTTGTCAAATACAAGTGGAGCGGATTTATTCATCATGAAAAATATGATGCACAAATCCGCTCCACTTTGTATTTGGCAAGTTCTTTATTTTCGATAAAATCGTACACATGACGCTGTTTTCCGGATGTAGGTCCTATCTTCAGGGGCATGATTGAGTACGAGAATATCGTACCAGTCATGTAAAATATCCTACAAATTTATCAAGTAACATGCGACTTCCCGTGCCGGTGAGGCATAAGAAGGTTCTTTGAGTCAACCAGAACCACACCGAGTAAACGGGACCATGTAAGTGCCCAGCCCACGGCATATCGTGGACGGCTAACCAGATCGCTCAAAATACTACTGCGCCAACCGCAGTGAGACGCCTGAGTACATTTATACGTCAGAGAGCGGCCGCTACCAGAACTAACGCCAAGAGCGCGAGGGACAACTGCAGCTGTGGAAGTGAGTCCGACCATTCTCTCTACTAACATCATCAAACCTATTATAATATGCAGAGCCTTTGAAGATACGGCATAAGGCCAGGAAAAAGGAGGTTATGATGAACTGAAGATTAAAATTGAAAAAAAAACGAAAAGTACTAAAATGAGGAGATAGGACCTGAATAAGTCAAAGAAAACAGAAATTGTTCTGAGAGTCTAAGGGAGCATTAGGCAACGAATGATTGAAACAAGGGAAAGGAACACGATGCAGTTGCTCAAGTATTTACCAGTCTTTGGTGTTTCTCCGGTGTTGTACAACTTTCCTGTGAGGTGAGTTTCGGCAGGACGCTCTGCACATTTTACCTGGTCCTAAAAGCAATCACAATCGGCTGTAAGGCAGCTCGTAAGTCAATGCATTTCATTGCGATGATTTCAAACTCCTGACGGTGCACGCGGTCTGATCGCGATTTCTTTTCTTCAAAGACGAATCTTTTGCCACTCTGCAGAACTATATAATAGATTGTATGAGCCTTGTTCGGTTCTATTCAGCCTTCATATTAATCTCGATATTGATGAGAAGCGTCCGAAACCTAAAGTGTTACCGATCCAAAACATGAGTGTGTCATGTCCCAAACATGTCCCAGATGAACTGCCGTACTGAATGCCTGATATGTGCCTTAAAGCCTTTCTGCCTACCTGTATTATTGAACTCCACAATGTTTCGAGTGGACATATTGACAATAATTTTATATTTTATTATTGTTGTATTGCTAACAGATATACTTTAAAGACAAGTGTACTTACAAATACTGAACATACGCACACACACACGCACACACACACACACACACACACACACACTCACTCACTCACTCACACACACACACACTCACTCACTCACACACACACACACACACACGCACACACACTCACTCACTCACTCACACACACACACACACACACACACTCACTCACACACACACACACACACACACACACGCACGCACGCACGCGCGCGCGCGCGCGCGCGCGCACAGAAAGAGAGGGAAAGCAGGGAATGTTGCCACTACTCTTCAATCATCAAACAAAACGTCAAGGCCGTACCGAGATGGATACACCGGTTGTTGTCGGATAGCCGCAGTTGCGCACCGTGGGGCCACCACTTGAATGGGCGACCGTCCTGGTGCGCCGCGTGCTGTTGATATTTTTCCCTTTGCCTTCACGGCACAGGGAACGAGAGGGGTAGTGGCGTAAATTTCCTGATCACAATTGTCCTGTATTATATTCCAAACCTCCCCACAGCGTGTCGTGAAATGAGGGCATGCGACACTGTTGTTGATCCGTACGACGGATGGAACAATTAAGATTGGCGGCCACTTTGCTGCTCTTTGAGAGGAAAAGGCTTTGTGCCATGGCATGGTTTCGCCGTCTAGCTTCTCCCATCATCAGGAACACGACAGTGGACTACACATACACACCACTACAGTCATCAACGCTTAAAAGACGCACTTACATACACAGTTCTCACGGTTCGCGAGCGAAATGTATCTGCAAGTGTGGGAAATATGAAAAACGTTTACCGTCGGCGGCTGTACCTGCCCTTCTCGGCCCCACACTCATTCAGGCCAGACGGCTTAACTTTTGCTTCACCAAACAATAAATAAACTTTACTGTAAACAAATGTATCTTGTATTTTCCCCGTAACGAGCAAATTCTCAAGATACGAAGTAATATTCTGCACGTCTTCTGACATTTGATGTATGGCTTGCGCGAGGCGGATATTTAATACGAGCATAATTACTTGAAAATCTTCAGTAGAGAAGCAACTTCAACTGATCCACGCTCCTTTTAGAATCAGGAAATAATTCATTTAAACTTTGGTATGATTTCCGAAAAATTGCTACCGTAAAACTTTTCCCATTTTCATGTAAAATTTTACACTGCATTGTTGCGCCCTTGGATCAGAAATTATTATGATCATCACTAACTTGTACAACACTCAAAATCCAATATTTCGGAAACTGAGTCGGCCGTAGTGGCCAAGCGGTTCTAGGCGCTTCAGTCTGGGACCGCGCGACCGCTACGGTCGCAAGTTCGAATCCTGCATCGGGCATGGATGTGTGTGATGTCCTTAGGTTAGTTAGGTTTAATTAGTTCTAAGTTTTAGGGGACTGATGACCTCAGAAGTTGTACCATAGTGCTCAGAGCCATTTGAACCATTTTCGGAAACTGAACAAGGTTTCCTCATTCTGAAACAGTGCCCTTAGTCTGGAGGTTGTGGCGGATACTGGTGATCCCAAATGCACGTCGCTAGGACGCTTCATTTCTATTCAGAAGTCACCTGATAGGTGGTCCTGATCGAGAATGTGCTGTGTATGACGACCAACTGTGGGAGTTGGATGCAGTGTATGGTGCGAGTGTAGACACGGTATCTGAGCTATCTACTGCAGACAAATGCGTAGTGATCATAAACGCACGTCGCGAGTTACCTCACATGGGATGATAATCGACATAAGACGCATGGGCCATAGTATTTCGGAGGTAACACAAGAATTCGAATTTCGTAGGTCAACAGCATGTAGAACGGATTTTCAATACCGCAGACAATATTTCTACACTAAATTGTGACACTAGTATTTGGTGAATGGACATCTCGTCACCTCCGCAGAGCCATACATGGTCTCCGATAGGTTGCCACTGATTGGAAAGCGGAGTGTCAGGAACCCACCCCTAATTCGACTGTAGAGGGACATATGCAATGCAAAGGCACTACCAGACACCAACCAACTCGTGTCCCTTTGCCCTCCCATTTGATTTGGCTACTCAAGCGTATTTCTCGAATAGTCTTGAAGCCTAAATTAAAAGAGTAGCTACAGATAGGCCACCACAGAGGTTAACGTATCCATCAGAAAGACGGATAACCATCAAGCTTCTCGGCTCTCTTTGCAAGTGACACAACTGAGACTTGTGGGATTGAACCTAGAACATCGGTAAACAGTTTTCTGATCAAATAATGAACGTCACCACCTTTCTTGGCCAAATATCTACCCTTTCAGTTTGCGAAATCATTAATGCCACGCCATCTTGCTCTATTTAAATGAATACTGTATATCTGTGTGTTGTAACTTTATGATTATCATTTTACAGGAATCCCACACCAGATCCTGAAGATCCCATTTTGTCTGTGACATGGACTCCATTCAAGAAAGACAATCGGTGCTACTTGAAAATCACAAAGGACGGACTGAGTGTCGAGAGGGACCTCTACAAGGAAAGGATGGATTTCTGGGACAAGCTCTACAGACAGTAAAAGCATGATTGTGCTCAGGACAATCACCATGAATTGTGTTGCTATGCATTGCAATGTTCTTCCGTAGACCCAAAAGTGACTTAACTGATTTATGCGATATGACATCCATTTGTGCATGTTGCAATCAATAAATTGAGTTCCTACTGAGAAAATCCCAAGACTGTAACTAAAAACTCAGTATACGACAAAAGAAAACAAGTATATCAGATCATGTAATGAAGACATTGTGTATACTGAATAAAGTCCTTCAAAAATTAGTAAACATGTTGACTGTCACATCCTTTCCTTTTTCTTCTTCCTTAGCGTTTGTCTCGCGTGCTGGAGGGTTCCGCTGTTTTGGCTCGTTGTCGCTACTTCTTGCGATCTTGTGCTTGATCTGGGTGAAGGCCTGAGGTCTTGAGGTCTTCATGCAGGGCGTCAAGCAATCGCTGCCTTAGTCGCCCTGCTGGTCGTTTCCCATTTACATTTAGATTGAAACTAGTCTTTGCCACAGTTGTCTCGTATGCTCTGCCATGCCCGTACCAACGTAGGCTTCTATATCTCATTTTGTCTACTATTGATGCAACACCACATATCCTGCGAACTTCATTATTCGTAACATGGTCATGCAATGTTAATCCTGATGTCCACCTAAACATTTTAGTCTCCATAACAGCAAGTCTTTGGTCTAATTTCTTTGTTGAACGCCAGCATTCAGCCCCATACAGTGCAACTGAACTGATTACCGATCGGTTTAATTTTGATATGAGCCTGTTTGGAATTTTCTTGTCGCATAGTACTCCAAAAACGGAACGCCATTTGAGCCATTCGCTGCTAAGGTGTTTGGAGATATCTGCACTGAGATTTACATCGCCAGCAATTTTCGAGCCCGGGTACTTAAAAGTCCTTGCTGCTGGGAGGCCAACACCGTTGATTGTGATGGTTACAGAGTCATTTAAATCTGTGGTAAGGTAATACGTTTTAAGACAATGATCGGTAGTCCTACATCTGCAAGGCGGTCATTCCATACTTGGACTTGAAGTTGTAGATCATTCTTATCTTCACTGGCTGGTAGTACATCATCAGCCTGCAGTAACGTCCAGGGAGACGTTTTCAACTGGTTTCTTGTGACTGTATCCATGACAGTGATAAATAGGAGCGGTATGAGAGCAGATTTCTGATGAACTCCCACGGAAATAGCGAAGTCGTCAGATAGTCCAGCAGCTGACTGTATCCGGCTCTTCGTGTTCTATAACGCCAGATAACGAGAACTGGCAGTCATCTGCCAGTCCATGAGATGGTTTAACTGTTTTCTGTTCCCCTGTACACCCAACAAATCAGGCATGCATATAACTGCAGTCTGGAAATACACACATACAAGACAAAACAATATACGCAGGTGGATGGTATGTGAAACTCCACGACTCAGACTATTATGATTTGGCGTTGTGGCAACTCAAAGACGGAGAAAGAGGAAGACGGGCGGTCAGCGTTCCGTCGTCGACGTGATTAGGGACGAAATAGAAGCTGGTATTGAGGTAGGAAATCGGTCGTGACATTTTTAAAGGTGCCATCCCAGAATTGTCTTAAGCGGTATAGAGAAAATGCTGGATATCTAAATTATGATGACCGGAGGGGGTTATCAATTTCTGTCCTTCCGAATTCAGTTGCAACTGTATCAGTATTCTGCTTAACTTTAATTTACCTTCTCACTAATGTTCTTCCTACTATTTTACTTGGGTGGCAAAATTTCATTGAAGTCAGAAATTTAGACATTCAGGGATTTGATTTTTGAGGGGTATTACCTCTCACATGTCAATTTATTTTGTTAAATGACTACGGGGTGAGGAATTAGTCGAGAAAACATGACTAACATTGAAGTTAAGAAGCATTTCAGGAGTTCGTAAATATTCTGTGTATATATAAAAATGTATGTACGTGTGTTTCACATTTTCAAAATCACTGGCCCGATTTCAACAAAAATCTGTTGTCCCCTTAGAAAAATTATACATGGCTGTGCGTAAACTGACACACAATATTTTTAGCGCAACGCAATCTGACTTTTAATAATCCGTACAAAAGAATGGCCCTGACTAACAATAACCTATACCTTTCACAAATCACTTACCTCACAAAAATCTTCGTTACCCAAACTACTGCAATACAGCGAGCGCCACTACTGCCAGCTAAATAAAAGTTTCAAACTACTGAAGGCACTAACTACTGATAGGCATAGTTAGCAAATGAAAGATTTTGATAGAGAACAAACAACGTATTTACCTTAATAGTGTTCAAAAGTCATAATATATATAGCAGTTCATGACATCCATTCTTACAAATGTACTGCTTCTGATGGACACACGTCCAGATCATCCGCTCTAAAAAATCCGCCATCTCACTTCCCCACATCCACCACTGCTGGCCGCTCACTTCCAACTGCGCAACGCTACGCGCTGTTAACAGCCAACAGCCCAACATTACAATAAGCGAATATTACAAAATGCCACCCAGCCACAGACTGCACACAGCACAGTCAGTGATTTCCATACATAGCGCTACGTGGCGTTACCAATATAAAAACCTAAACAGCTTACTTACACAGTTACTGCCAGGAAAGAATCCCTGTGGGGATTACATCCACATAGCTATTAAAACGCTGTGGGTGACGAGGCAGATTAGTCATGATACGCGAATACCCAGACTTTATTCATACAGTATTTGAGAATGAGAGCACTTAGTGCCTTACAACAAACCTTACACACAACTTCAAACCCCTAAGAAACTGTCTCGCTGACAAACCTCACAAAATGATGAAAGGAGAAAAGTTTATCGCTTACTACATTTTCGCAGTCCATGCACTAATTTGTTACTTCTTTATTATTAACTGTATCCGCGGCACATGTTTCAGACAGTATTCATACCTATCACTGAATGTACCTGCAAAATTATATCACTGTACCAATGATACTTAGGAGATATGACATCATAAACACTAAGATTCGTGGGATACTGAAGGACCATGCATGACGTTTTAATTTATTACGTCTTTGGTACTAACTCCGTTCCCACACATTTCACAGACATCATACATATATATAATTCAATGTACCTGGAAATTATGTCATTGTACGACACATTGTTCAAGGGACATGACAACATAAAGATTGTGCCGTGTAAAAACTAAACAGCCAAGCGAAATTTGCTAGAGATACAGAAAAAATATTTGTTACATCCGTGACAAGTTCGTATTCTGGCACAGATGAGGTTGAAAACTTCTCCTAGAACGCTGGATCGTTCGCAGCCAAACTTGGTGGCCGCGCGGTGTAGCCGCGCGGTCTAGGATCCCTGCCACTGGCTATCCCCCCGTCGGAGGTTAGAGTTCTCCTGCGAGCATAGGTGTGTGTGTGTTGTTCTTAGAGCAAGTTAAGGTTAGAGTAAGTAGCGTGTAAGCCTAGAGACCGATGACCTCAGCAGTTTGGTCCGTCAGGGACTTACCACAAAATTTACAAACTTGGTACACACATTAACTTCTACTCAGGCAGAAACACTAAAGGGTGAGGTTGAGAACTTGGAGAGAAAACATGGGACAGAGAAAATGGAATGGTAGGGGGAAGGCGGTGATTGACAAATATGGGGGGTATGGGGGTGGAAGAAGTCGACATAGAGAGGAGGGTGAGGAGGTAGAGAGTGAGGGGGGAGGAGAGGAATTGAGAGGAGGGAGGAGGAGGAGAGGGTCAAGAGTGGGAGAGAGAGGGGGGGGGGAGAGGATAGGAGAGAGAGAGGTAGGAGGACAGGTTCAGAAAGAGGAGGGAAGAGGAGGTCGAAGAAAGAGGAGTGGAGAAGAGGAACAGAGAGATGGGGGAAGAGGAGAAGGACAGCGAGATGGGAGAAGAGGAGGAGAATGCCAGAGAGAGAGATAGAGGAGAAAATGGACTAACAGAAGACAGGAATAAATACATACCCGTGTAATGCTCGGTACTTAGCTGGTATACATTGGAAAGAGTACATGGTTAAGGAGTGAAGGGCTGCGTTTATTCCACTGACACGTGTGAGTTGAACTTACTTTATTCAAATTTCGTAAGAACAGTGCAATATATGTTGGAACTTCTCGTACATCATCTTCCTAGCAGCGAAGGTGTAACTGCATCATATGAAGTCAGTTATACGTTTCTGGGAGTGGCAGTTGGTATTAATAATTGTATTTTATTGTATTGTATGTTAACTGGGGGCCTAGAAACGACGGACAGTCTTCGTTCCTGCCGCAGCCGTAGTGGTCCACAACCCCACGACGACTACCTCAGTCCACTTCACCCTTCCGCCGCCCCACAGCGAACCACTCTTTCAGGGTTATTGTGCGGTTCGGCTCCCGGTGGACCCTCCCAGGGAACGCCTCACACCAGACGACTGTAACATCTACGTTTACTTGGTAGAGTAATGGTGGCATACGCGTACATGGAGAACTTGTTTGGGCAGCAATCGCCGACATAGTGTAGCTCAGGCGGAACAGGGGGAACCAGCCCGCATTCACCGAGGCAGATGGAAAACCTCCTAAAAGCCATCGACTGACTGGTCAGCACATCGGACCTTCACAGAAGTCCGCCGGGTGGATTCGTGCCGGGGACCAGGCGCTCCTTCCCAATCCGGAAAGCCGTGCGTTAGCCCTACCACCATCTGTATATGTGCATATCATATGTCATAACTTTTTCACCTCAATGTAAACCAACATTTGGACATACCCGCAGGATAACCTCAGCCAGCACAATGTTCTGCTTATAGATGTGTTAAATTGCACCTGCTTACAAGGATACTGACTCGAGTCTTCAAACAAGAACCCAATAGGTTAAATAACTCATCGTTCACCAAATGAAGTACTACAAACAATTCACATCAACAACTGACTAGGACAAGCCGAACTAAAGTGACTATCACAGTAGCGACTATAAAAACTGTTCCAGAGCATGGAGAAATAACGTGATCAATGCTCAGGTAGACGATCAATACTAGCGACGTCACGTAGCAATAAGCGATACACAACGTTATCTATGACGCTCGTGGTTGGCGAGAATTTCACACTTAACCACAGTTATACCGCTGTGTGAGGAGGGCAAAGATTTATTCAGAACATTAATTTTTGTGCACAGAACTTAATTAGCAATCCTTCCGTTCACAACAAGACTATGTTGCTATGAAGCAGGGAGGAATAGGGAAACACAGCTGAGCCGTAATAAAAATTGCTGTTTTGAAGAGCGCGCCGCAGCGAGTTGTGTGGAGGAGTCGCCTTCCGTTTCTGGCGGTGGCGCCGCTGTGCCAATCGCAGCTTTGGTGTCTCCCTCTGGTGGGAAACAGGAAAGGTTACCTGTTCATGTGCATTTAAGGGACGCTAAGAGCTCACCAGCTGGTCTCTCGTCCGAATTTGTGGCGCAGTGAAAGAACTCAACGAGTGGTCGCCCGGTCGGGAGCTTAGTTCCTGCATCTGAATCTGCCCGTTAGGCGCCCGTCTGCTCGAGTTGCTCAGGCAACGGTCATTGCGGTTGGATCGATCGGTTGGTCGGTCGCGCCTTGAGCGTCGGTGCATGTGAGGTCGCCACGTGAGTCCAGTGGGCCGCGCCGTATAGCGAGGGATAGTGGCTTCGCGGCCGACTCGAGAGCAACAGGAGTCAACCTACGACATCGCTCTAGCCGGTGCGAGCTGCGACGCCGTGAGATGGGACATCGGCGCGCCTTCCTGCGCCCGTTGAAGCGGTTGGCAGCGGACGGATCGGGGGAGCGTTTTGGGGGTGCTGCTCCAGGTCTTCGCCAGAAATCGCAGTTTATTAGAAGTTAAGTGATTGGTGATATGTTGTTTCATTTACTTGTTACATTCTTGTTACTTGGTGAGGTCACCAGTCTCTTTGTTTTTGAGTCGTCCCACCATTCTTCTCCGTTTGCCCACCTGCGGGAAGGTGGTTATTTATGAGTTGGGTGGCCCGTTTTTCCCTTGTGGAGTAGGGACGGGTTAGAGCAAACTGAGGTTCGGGTTGTTCGGTGATCTCCCTATCAATCTGCCGTACGTTAATAGCTGCCTCTGTCATGTTTGTCGGATTCGGTGTGTTAACGAATTTATTGCTTGAAGTGTAACGGCCTAATTCCTGAAATATGTTTTTATCTTGCCTATCATCTTGGGAGGCGGTATACGTGTACTGTAGAGCATGTTTTGCCAACCTTGTATAATTTTATGTAAGATTGCATTTCATGGGCTTTTATTTAAATGGTCATTTTAGTATATAAAGTTTCCACCCTTCCACTGTAAGACTTTTGTTAGAAGTTAAAATCAAGTTGCACCGTCGGTGGCAAGTTAATCTTTTAATTTTAGTGTTTTGTACCATTTCCATCCCTCCTACGGGGTGGATAGTTTGTGTGCTTCTGTGAATTGTTAAAACTTTTACCTTAAGGTAATCTGATGTGTTGCAGATTTGCACCTGTGTAGTCTTTCAGAGGTTGTTGTGTGGGGTCGCGACTACGGCCGTGTCAAAAGGGAGTGGCAAGGTTCTCAGCCCGAAAGCTCATACACTCAAAAATTTGTTTCTTTCTGTCTCTGAATAAATTGTAACTTGATAATTAGAGGGTGCTTTCTGCTTATAATTTTAAATATGTTTCTTAAAAAAAAAGCTTTTAGGAATAAAATTCCCATTTGTTAAAAGCAATTTCATTTTGATTTCATCAGTTACTCCCCGGCAACTAATTCCACGCTCACATAGTGTGATTAAATGTGTTAATGTTCTTGATGAATCGCTAGTAAATAAAGTAAAATCTTAAGAAAAAGTTTTGAAAGTAAATTCACGGTTCAACAGCAAACATAATTAACAGTTACATAAGTAACTGCCCAATGTAGCTGTCCGATGTGGAAACCTCCTCAGTATGACATCTTCAAATAGAGCCTAACAGACATGATGCCTGAAGCTTAGCGAGAGTAAACCACGAAATAACGGACCGACTCGTATTCCAGTTCAACGATGTAATAAGGACGGTAGCAACCTACACTGGTAAAAACCAAACTAAAAGACAAGAAGTTTAAAACAACATCCACGGTTCAATTTCGCTTCTCACACTGTTTATTAGCGAAGTCACTGCAAGACCTCATTATCCAGTACGTTCTACAACCGCAGGAATCCAATAGCCTATGCGACGTCCGAATGGGAAGGACCTGCTGGTTCAACGAAGCCGCCTCTGGCACTCTCATCACAGAACTGTCGGAGTCCTGCAGGAATTGCACTCTCTGTGACACCACCCTGGCCGCACGCGCCTCCGCTACCCGGAGCGCTCACGTGCCGACACTGAACCGTGCCGCGTGAGAGCATCACAGAAACGGCGCCGCAGGCCATAGACGATGCGATTTAGATTGCCGGAAGAATATTTGGCATTCTGACACAGCAAACGCTAAGACTCCGTTGCTACTATAGACTGTAGCCTTCTACACAATTTAAAAGCAACCACGGGCACAAAACGCACTCTTCTCCGTTTTAAGGACTAGAATAGAGAGCAAATAAGCAATAACAGCTGTACGAATGAGAAAGATTAAAGATAAAATGCCAAAATTTTAAAGGATATGACGAAATCATCCTAATGCATTACTTGACACACCCAGGCCAGTGGAATTTCGAAGTGACACCTTACACAATCTAGTGTCCTCCTTTCCTCGCTCTTTCTCACTTGTGAACAACTACTTTTTAGAAACAATCGGTCGACCGATCTACTTTAGTAGAGGAAAACAGAAAACAGATTTAATACACTTAGACCCCCAATTTATTTGTGACATTCTCCCACAAGATGCGGGTCATTCGTTAGAGAGAAAAATACCGCCCTATTTTGTATTTACGGGACTGAATTTCTTGCCTTATACAGCAGAAGCTAACGCTACTAAGAAAATTTTTCATTGAAAAAAGTATTGACAATGCACATTATAATTAAATCACAAAGTTAAGACTAAGTACACTACTGGCCATTAAAATTACTACACCAAGAAGAACAGCTGATGATAAACGGGTATTCATTGGACAAATATATTATACTAGGCTGACATGTGATTACATTTTCATGCAATTTGGGTGCATAGATCCTGAGAAATCAGTACCCAGAACAACCACCTCTGGACGTAATAACGGCCTTGATACACCTGGGCATTGAGTCAAACAGAGCTTGGATGGCATGTACAGGTACACCTGTCCATGCAGCTTCAACACGATACCACAGTTCATCAAGAGTAGTGACTGGCGTGTTGTGAGGACCCAGTTTCTCGGCAACCATTGACCAGACGTTTTCAATTGGTGAGAGATCTGGAGAATGTGCCGGCCAGGGCAGCAGTCGAACACTCTCTGTATCCAGAAAGGCCCGTACAGGACCTGCAACATGCGGTCGTGCATTATCCTGCTGAAATGTAGGGTTTAGCAGGGATCGAATGAAGGTTAGAGCCACGGGTCGTAACACATCAGAAATGTAACGTCCACTTTTGGAGGTGCCGTCAATGCGAAGAAGAGGTGACCAACACGTGTAACCAATGTCACCCCATGCCATCACGCCTGGTACTAGGCCAGTATGGCATTGACAAATACACGCTTCCAATGTGCGTTCACCGCGATGTCGCCAAACACGGATGCGACCATCATAATGCTCTAAACAGAATCTGGATTCATCCGAAGAACTGACGTTTTACCATTCCTGCACCCAGGTTCGTCGTTGAGTACACCATCGGAGGCGCTCCTGTCTGTGATGTAGCGTCAGGGATAACTGCCGCCATGGTCTCCCAGCTGATAGTCCACGTTACTGAAAACGTCGTCGAACTGTTCGTGCAGATTGTTGTTGCCTTGCCAACGTACCCATCTGCTGACTCAGGGATCCAGACGTGGCTGCACTATCCGTTACAGCCATGCGGATAAGATGCCTGTCATCTCGACTGCTAGTGATATGAGACCTTTGGGATCCAGCACGGCATTCCGTATAACCCTCCTGAACCCGCCGTATCCATATTCTGCTAAAAGTCGATGGATCTCGATCAACGCGAGCAGAAACCTCGCGATACGATAAGTGCAATCGGGATAGGTTACAATCCGACCTTTATCAAAGTCGGAAACGTGATGGTACGCATTGCTCCTCCTTACACGAGGCATCAGCACGACGTTTCACCAGGCAACGCCGGTCAACTGCTGATTGTGTGTGAGAAATCGATTGGAAACTTTCCTCACGTCAGCACGTTGTAGGTGTCGCCACCGGCGCCAACCTTGTGTGAATACCCTGAAAAACTGATCATTAGCATATCACAGCATCATTTTCCTGTCGGTTAAATTTCGCGTCTGTAGCACGTTATCTTCGTGGTGTAGCAATTTTTATGGCCAATAGTGTGTTACATTTATGAGAATGTGGCCTATCTTTTACAGTAATTCATGAACTTAATTTTGAGGCTAATGAAAGAAGTGATGTTCCATTGTTCATAGAGCCTCCAAGCTTCAATACATTCTAATCAATTTTTCATATACTCAGAAATATAATAACTTCCAGCTACGTACCACTGAAACTGTGACTATAATCAGTGCGTAAAAACTACACAACAACTACTTTCTTATTCTGTAATGGGCGACCGATGGCACGTGTAGGGTGTAAACATACCACATACACAAAATTTATAATATTTATTGCAGATAAGATGGAACATTTTACTATGTAACAAAATGGTCGCTGGTGTGCCATTTCCCCGCTAGGGACTCATGAAGGTAATGATGATAGTGGTGTTCAAGGACGATGTTCAAGCTGCAGTGCGTTGAATGTTGTTTTAGTGATGCTGTTGAGAATGTTGTCCCTTTACATTAACGCACAACTGGCATCTGCAGGCTAGTAATTGTGTAACTCGATTAAAACTTGTGTTTCACGAATAATGGCGGCAACTTTAGCCAAATAGGCAACCAGCTCTTCTGGAGTGTCTATCGGTGTCACCAGATACTTCATTCCTCCACAGAAAAATAAATCCATAGGCTGTCAGCAGCATTTCTAAATTAATATTCATCACATGGCAGTTTGAACACTGTCTTTGAAAACCACAAGCGTTGAAGCTTTCGTGGCGCCTAATGAGGAACCAGCGTGTCAGGGACAATTCTTTCAAGTACAGTAGGTGTTTCATTTATCGACTTTTAACATTCTAAACGTAGTTTTTCGAAAATGGTTCAAATGGTTCTGCGCACTATGGGACTTAACTACTGAGGTCATCAGTCCCCTGGAACTTAGAACTCCTTAAACCTAACTAACCTAAGGACATCACACACATCCATGCCCGAGGCAGGATTCGAACCTGCGACCGTAGTGGTCGCGCCGTTCCAGACTGTAGCGCCTAGAACCGCTCGGCCACCCCGGCCGGCAATTTTTTACACCCTTTATACTATATAGTACATGTAATCACGTCATTTCACGGTAACTGTGCTATCAGTATTGAGAGCTGTACTAGTGACTATTTCAGTAGTCCGTATCAGATGACCTACGGGCAAGAAGATATTAAAAAGCGGTCGAGACAAATAAATATTTTTCAGTCAGCTATGGTTTTCCTTTAATGTCCTCAGTGATGTGTCGTCACTGCCTGCGAGAAATGTTTCATTTTTTAAAACGTGGTTCCTTTACATTATTGGGATACCTATGACAGGTAGGCTAAAATATTGCAAATATTCGCAAACAAAGTTGTAAGACACAATGAGTACTTTTCTGTACAGGGTATATATTGATGAAACCAACTGATTGCAGGGGTGGATTCCTGATAAATAGAGTAAAGAAGGTCCTGTGAACATGTGTCTGGAAATGCTTCATTGCCACGGTAGATGGACCTGACGAACAAAAGTTCCTCTGACCACGTGCCGTATGTTCCTTGCATGCTGAAGGCTGTATGATTGATTCAGTGTACTGTAAGCATCAGATTGGTCCTGTTTCATGTGGACATTAGGCTTAAATGATGTTCGTGTACGGACAAGCAATTGGAAAAGGACGAGATTAAGAACGACTGCTCCAAAACAAGTACTCTCACAGACTCCAGCCACATCACACATCATTTCAGGCCCTTTTTTGGCATTTTTGTGATCATAGCTCCTCTCTGATACAATAACGTGCAGGGAGGCGGCAGACTGTACGTACACAAGATATGGTGTACCGGATTCCCCGGGATATGGAGATGAACCCTAGTAGAAGCTCCAGGCAAATGGCCTACCAACTTGATGTAAGCCAAAGTTCGATTATGTGTATCCTGCATGACAACCGCTACAATCCCCATCACCTACAACGAGTTGAACATCTGTTGTGGCGTGGATGCGTTGTAGCTCCTACTGTGTTCCGCGACGATTCTGTATAGGGGAAGGGAAAGAAAGGGAAAGGGGCAGAAATAATGACTTCCAGCCGCACAGGGCACAGCGGTATTGCAATGGCGAAAGTTGAGAATTTTTGCCAGACACGATTTCGAGCCCGTAAGCTCCGATTCTCTAGAACGGCCGCCTTTATCGTCTCGGCCAGCCGGACACGCCTGCTGTCCAATGCAAATTCTCACCTTATCGCATGCTGCATTGCAGCGCCCGTCGTTCTTTACACCTCCTGTCCCTTAGGGATTCCAATGGCATTTGTGCATGTCCGACAGACCAGGCGACACTCAGTTACATTAATATAATCAAACAATCCTGTCGGAGCAACATTCGCAATTGAGCATTATATCAGAGGTTAAAATACCGCTGCTCCGCGCTCGCTGGTAGCGCACCGCGTCTTGTAATCATCCACGGTGGCCCTGCGGGGTCAGAGCACCAAATTACAACACATGAAGAAGGGCGCTTAAGAGACCCAAACCGGTCGCCTTCTAAATAAATAAACCTTACAACTGTAGCGGTATTTTCAACCTCTGTTGTGAATATAATTGATCGCGACGGCTCCATGATGTATGGTTGGATGTGGGGACCCAAATTTCCTTGGAACACTTCGGGTATCAAGTGTTTTCAAATAGGTATAATGGAATGCCATTAGTTAACAATTTCGGCAACCGTTATACAGACGCGATACATTCAGATTCAAATCCTGGGCCACAAATCCTTCAATTTTCGCCTTGGCAATACCGCAATGCCCTGTGCTGCTCGGAACATGATTTCTCACCGGCCTCTTCCCCTTTGGTTCCCTTCGCCTATTTAGAGAAACAAAACTAAATGTCTTTGACGTGGCCAGACTGTTACCGCCTGACGCCGTGGTACAAGCATCTCGTAAACAGAGAATCTCACCAGTTGCTCACATCTACTGGCATGTGTACGTATGGAAAATGGTCGCACGACTGTGAAACCACGTGTAGGTGACAAGGTATCTTACGGCCGCGCTCTACTGCCGTGAACTTCTCTGCAAAGTGGATGAAGGATGGTGAAACAAGGAGTACACGACAAGGTGTCCGAAGCCCACATTTCTTCATAGAACGTGGAGATTTCAGTGTTGCCCGTACCGTAAGGCATAAGAGACCGCTGCGTGTTCCCACGCTGATCCGTCGTCATCGTCTGTTGACGAAATCATTGGGGTTACACATGGTCGGGCGAATCACATTTCTTGTTAGATGACATCGATGGTTGTATCCGGATATGCCGATCGGCTGCTCGAAACATGCGTCTCGCCAAGAACACAGGATGGTAAGAACAGCACTATTCCACGTGGGCATTCACGTGGGTTTCCTTCTCTACGCTAAAGACGCACCCGAGATGAGATATCGAAATGCCAGTACACGGTTCTTCCCCATCCGGCTTACAGCCCGGATCTCGGACCTGACTTCAAATCATTTGGCCCAATAGAGGATACCACAGGGAAGCACTGCAGCAGTGATAGAGAAAAACTTGCCCGAGACGTAAAGCAATAGAGTGGCACCATCACAGCACACAAACTCTCACATTAAAATGGCGCAAGGCTATAAAAGTGAACGAATATTACGTTGAAAAATAAGATTTTGTAAGCAGAAATGGTCCAATATAAAATAAAAAAACCAAGAAAATTTATTGTCATGTAGGAAATAGCCAAAGATGAAAAATTCATTTCTCCTTATTTATTTGCTGACCAGTTTTGGGTTTCATACCACTATGTCAAGTCATTCGAACGGAAAAAGATTTTGTATTTCCTTACGTTGATTAATTAAAGTGAATATTGTACATACTTGTGTCTATAGTTTTTCAGTGACCACTGGCATTAAACATTTACAACATGTGTTTCTCATATTCGTGGTCACTGAAGAACTTGCTATACACGAGTACGCAAGATATTAACATGGTTTGACTGCTGCTATAATTTCTTTCTGTGTCGATGATTTGAGAATGGGCTCTGATACCCCAAACTGGTGATCAGTTAAATAGAAGGAACTGAAGTTCGCAACTTTGGTTGTTTCCTACATCAAACTGCTTAACACAACTTGCTGTCATGTTATTAACCAGTATGCTGGAAATTCTTGAAGAAAATTATCATCTCTGGTGACAAATAAAAGCCAAGCAAACAGGGGATAGCAACTACCCAAAATCTCTCATCTCGTAAAAGGGAATCTAATTTGTGAAGAAAATCTAAGAAAAAGATTTTTGAATGTGCTCTTCACAACAGAAATTTGGAAAATTAAAAATAAAATAAAATTAATTTCGACCATTGTTCGGAGGAAGAGAAGGATAACAACCACCCAAGCAGGCGTCATCTGCACTGAAACGAAAAAGACTGTCATTAATGACAGTAATTTTGTAAAAGTGGTATCAGAGATTCAAGTGAATGAAAATGGAAATAAAGTTTGAATTTCCTGACTTAACTAAGTCTACAAAAAGTTCCATCTTCCACGAGCTCCTGTGTCGCCACACCATCTGTCTAAGAAGGGAGATGGTGCAGAGATAGACATCAGGATCAGCAACGGCCATCGGCCATATCTCAGCATCACCACATCCGTCATAGGTTGAAAGCAGTCTTTGGGGGGGCACACTATTATGTGGTACCCGAATACGATAATAATATTAATGTAAACTAAAATTAAACTAGTATATGATATTATAAACATTGTATGCACCTGTCAGTTTTTATAATGCGGATCGCTGACTGTGCACGACCGCGGAGCCAAAGATACTGATTCCGGTCTGAGATTGTAGTGTTGAAGCAAGAGAGTGCTGGGTGCACAGTTGTAAGTACCTGTTTGTGAGGGAAAGAGTTTGGAGTAAGTTTTTGTGTTGTGCTTTGTGAAGCCACCAAGTGTTGGTTTAATGTAGGTATGTCAATATTGTTGAACACCGAAGCCAAAGTCATCTCACAACCAAGCTAAAGATGTTAAATGGTTATGATTTTTGTTTTTCTAGCGTGTTAGTATAGATGAGTTGGTTGATAATTTGTAACTGTTGAGTTGCCCCAGAATGTCCATATACTGATTTGATAAAAAGACTAGTTAGATATTTCACTTTTGTAATCCTTGTAAGATTTGTTAACTGAGATACATGTAATCTGATGATTTGCATTTATGCTGGTTTAATAAGGTTAGAAAATACTTGCTGTAAAATTCAAATTGTTCGTGAATCAATTAGTAAGTATGATGTATTTTTCTCACCAAATTTAATAGTCAAATGTTTTGAAAAGGCAAACTTCACTTTCAATATAATTTTGCTCAAAAAAAAAATCTGCGTTAGTCGTTCACCACACTCAGTACCGCCCCCCCTGTCCAGGCCACATATTTTTAGAAGAAGCTGGATTTTTCATAAATGTTTTCATTTATCAGGTAAAAGAATTTCATGTACATTTCAAAGCATTACCGCCAGCATTGAACTCCTCTGACCCTGTAGCTATTTTTTTTGTAATGAGAGACCAGAATTTATAGCATTACTCTGTTGCTGCTGTAGAGGTAAGACAATTTAATTTATTGGTTATGTGCACAGGGACCAAAGTTACCAGTATTGAACAGGGCCAGATCATTCAGTGCTTAAGGGGCTGAATGTATTTAGCAGTGACTGTATTTCTTTATTAGTATTGGGAGTTGCATTGCCCAAACTGTTCTTATAAGGTTTTCGCTAACAATAACAACAGTTGCACTTACAACACGCTACACGATAATTCGAATTTTGTATTCAGTCCACATTTACAAAATCATTCAAAAAATTATTTAAAGAAAGTTATTTATTTGTTATGTAGACATTCATTCAACATAATCTAAGGAATTAATAACATTCCTTATTAAAGAACGTTACAAATAAACAAATACTAATACCGCAAAACACATTCAGCACCGTAGACACTGAATCCTTGACCCTGTCCAATAACGATAACCTTGATCCCTGTGCAAATAACAAATAAATTAAATTGTATTACCTGTAAAGCAGCAAAGTAGTAACGTAATATATTATGGTCCTTCATAAAAAATAAAATAAAATATACTAGCTACAGGGTAGGCAGTGTGCAATGATGGCGGTAATACTTTACAATGTACTTGTAATTCTATTAGGTGATAAACGAAAACATTTATGAAGAAACTAACTTTTTTGAAAAACACGTGACCTTGACAGGGAGGCGGTGCTGATTTTGCTAATTTATTAAAACTAATCATTTTTATTAAAATTATATGGCAAGTTAAGTTTGTCTTTTCAAAACATTTTACTATTAAATTTGGTCAGAAAAGTACATCATACTTACTAATTGATTCACGAACAATGAGATTTATACAGCAAGTATTATCTAACCTCACTAAACCAGCATAAATGCAAATCATCAAATTACATGTAGCTCCATTAACAAATCTTAGAAGCATTACAAAAGTGAAATATCTAACTAGCCTTTTTAATCAAATTAGTTTACATACATTTTGAGGTAACTCCACAGTTACAAATTATCAGCCAACTCATCTATACTAACACGCCGGCAAAACTAAAATAATAATTATTTGACATCTTAAGCTTCTTTGTGAGACGTCATCGGTTCCCATGTTCGAACCGTGAATTTACTTTCCAAACTTTTTTAAGAATTTACTTTATTTACTAGCGATTCATCAAGAACAGTAACACGTTTAATCACATTATTTGAACGTGGAAGTAGTTGCCAGGGAGTAAGTGGTGAAATCAAAATGAAATTGCCTTTAACAAATGGGAATTTTATTCCCAACGTCTTTTTTTTTTAAGAAACAGATTTAAAATTATAAGCAGAAAGCACCCTCTAAATATCAAGATACCATTTATTCGGAGACAGAAAGAAACAAATTTTTGAGTGTATGGGCTTTCGGACGGAGAACATTACCGCTCCCTTTTGACACGGCCGTTGTCACGACCGCTCACAACAACCTCTGAAAGACTACACAGGTGCAAATCTGCAACACACCAGATTACCTTAAAGTAAAAGTTTTAACAATTCACACAAGCACACAACTATGCACCCCATAGGAGGGATGGAGATGGTACAGAACACTAAAATTAAAAGATTAACTTGCCACCAAAGGTGCAACTTGATTTTAACTTCTAAGAAAAGTCTTACGGTGGAAGGGTGGCAACTTTATATACTAAAATGACCATTTAAATAAAATTCCATGAAATTCAATCTTACATAAAATTATACATAGTTGGCCAAACATGCTCAACAGTACACATATACCGCCTCTCAACATGATACACAAGATAAAACATATTTCAGGAGTTAGGCCGTTACGCTTCAAGCAATAAATTCGTTAGTACACCGAATACGACAAACATGACAGAGGCAGCTATTAACGTACGGCAGATTGATAGGGTGATTACCGAACAACCCGAATCGCAGGTTGCTCTAACCCACCCCAACTCCACAAGGAAAAAAAAAAAAAAAAAAAAAACGGACCACCCAATTCATAAATAACCACCTTCCCGCGGTTGGGCAAACGAAGAAGAATGGTGGGACGACCCCAAACAAAGCGGCTGGTGACCTCACCAAGAAAACAAGTACAATTTAACAAGTAAATGAAACAACATATCCCCAATCACTAAACTTCTAATAAACAGCGATTTCTGGCGAAGACCTGGCGCTGCACCCCCAAAACGCTCTCCCGAACCGTCCGCTGCCAGCTGCTTCAACGGACACAGGAAGGTGCGCAGATCTCCCGTCCTTTTCCTGGTCCGCACCAACCGACCAACTGCCCGCTGCTCGGTCCGCGACTGCTGCTCCGTCGCGACCGCACTGCTGGTGCGTCTCCCACTCACTTCCAGACACACGACGGCGTAAATACTGGCTCGGACCCGACCATGCCAAGGAAACACGCCCACTGGCAAAACGACATCCCTGCACCAGTAAAGGACCGAGCGAAGCTCCACAAGATGGTAACTGAAGGGGCCCAGAAGCGCTCGGAGAACCAGTTACACCGCGGCGTCCGAGCTCACACCGGCCAGACTGATGTTGCGGATTGACTCCTGTTGCTCTCGTGTCAACCGCGAAGCCACTCCCCTTTGACATACGGCGCGGCCAACTGGGCTCACGTAGCGACCTCACTTGCACCGACGCTCAAGACAGATAAATCATCTTGTGTCTCAGTGCTTGACCGACCAACCGATCGATCCAACCGGCTTTACAAAAAATGGTTCAAATGGCTCTGAGCACTATGGGACTCAACTGCTGTGGTCATAAGTCCCCTAGAACTTAGAACTACTTAAACCTAACTAACCTAAGGACATCACACACATCCATGCCCGAGGCAGGATTCGAACCTGCGACCGTAGCGGTCGTGCGGTTCCAGACTGTAGCGCCTTTAACCGCTCGGCCACTCCGGCCGGCCCGGCTTTACAGGTCGATCCAAACAATAGACATACTGGCACTCCGAACGACCGACAGACACTAACTGCCTCACAAATTCGGACGAGAGACGGACTTGTTAGCTGGGGACGAGAGACTGCCCAGACTGCCTCCAACTGACTAACTCACTCAGACTGACAGACTGGCGAGTTTTTTTTTCCTTTATTGATTTTCAATTCCCCCCCGAAGGGGGCGGGCTGGCAGAAGCTTAGTACGCTGCTCTAAAGCCTACAGACTTTTATTTTAAAAAACGGAAGAAGAAAAGAAACAAGAAAAACAGGCGATAAAACGGTGACGTCAAGTGTAAAATGGCGGAAAAATGCGGAAAGTTAAAACAGAAAGCAAAAGGGTTTGGCAACGTTAACAAAAGACATAGGAATCAGACAAGTAACATAGTACACACACAATTAAAAAAACACGGCGACAGTCTGGTTTCTGTTCGCAAGAGATAAAAGGCACACCCAGCGACAATATGATGGCCGTTCGCAACACTTCCCAAAAAACACAACACGGAACACTCACTGTAAAACACTCACTGTAGAACACTCACTGTAGAACACTGCACGAAAGTGGCGGCACAAAGATGACACTCCCGAGCCAAAGGCAGATTGGGGGGGGGACCTGGAGGAGGGGGAAGAACAAGGAGGGAGAAAGGAAAAAAACGATAAAGGGGGGGGGAACCAAGGAGGGAGAGGACAAATAAAGGGGGAGAAGGGCAGATGCGAGAGGGAATGAGAGGAGGCAGAGGAGAGAAATGACTCGGGGGAGAGAAGGGGGCAAAGAGAGGGGAGGTGGGGAAGAAAGAGGATGGAAGGGGGGGAGAGGGAGCCCAGGAAAAGGACAGAGGAAAGGAGGGGGAGTGAGGATCAGAGTTGATAGGAGGGATAAATGGAGGGAGAGAGGGCATCATCCGGGAGGGGGAGTTGATGGAAGCCACCTAGGGAAAGGAGATGTAGGTTGTAGAGATGGAGGGTAGGGGGGACACAACAGTGAAGACGTGGCAGGGGGCGGGGATAGGAGAGGAGAGGAGCAACCAGGGGGTGCGGGGGTTCAAGGCGGCGGGAGGTGTAGAGGATGCTGATATGTTCGAGGAATAGGAGCAGATGGGGGAAAGGAATGAGATCATAGAGGATCCACGTGGGAGACAGGAGGCGTATACGGAAGGCGAGGCGGAGTGCATGACTCTCAAGGATCTGGAGGGACTTATAGAATTTTGGGGGGGAAGGGGGCAGATATCAAGGCAGGACTGGCATAACAGAGAATGGGACGGATTAAGGATTTGTAGGTGTGACCGGCGAGCTCACAGTGCGCCTTAAATGCACGTGAACAGATTACCTTTCCCCTTTCCCACCGATTGCCACAGCGGCGCCACCACCAGAAACGAAAGGCGACTGCTTCACACTACGCACTGCAGCGCGCTCTTCAAAACAGCAGTTTTTACCAAGGCTCAGTGTTCAACAATACTGACATACCTACATTAATCTAACACTTGGGGACTTCACAAATCACACCACAAAAACTTCTTACGCCATCATCTTTTGCTCACGAACAGCTACCTACAACAGTACGCCCAGTGCTCTCTTATTCCAACACTAAAATATCAGACAAGAAGCAATATCTTTGCTTCTGCGGTCGTGCTCAGTCATCCATCCCCATTATAAAGCTTATTGGAGACATACACAATAAATCATACACTAGTTTATTTTTATTTTACATTTATTGTATTATCGTATTCGGGTGCCCCTGTAGACTCCTTTCAAGATCCCTAGAAGATGGAGATCCAGTCAAAGCTCCTTTCCTAATGTCCATTAATGTATGTGTATCTTTGTCTGGCACTATGAATACTTCTAAGTTGAAGCTTCCGGTATATGCTGAAATGCAGCCTTTGATCCTGTGGTGACAGGACACAATTGACATCGTCCCCACGTGATATGGTAACAGCATCATCCTCCACATAAAACATTGAACGGACTCTCCTCCTATCTGTACTAAGGCGGACTACACATTCAAGATCCTGACATCCCAAAACGTAACTGCAGGCTGCGACGCTGATAGAAAGTAAGTCACTTCATCGATCACGATGCCTTCCTTAGGAAGGATAGCCGTGCCAACGCCATTGTCCACGCACAGCGCCTGGTAAACGTCGTATTTATAAACAGATAGGAACTTGTCGATGCGCACTTCCTATACGAACATGAAGTCTAGATCCGCGACCCAAAAAGTATCACTAAACACCTGCAAGTTGATTCTTGACCTGAGGCTATTGACACTGATGGTGCCAATCCGGTAGACGTGGCATTGGGAGACGGAATCCTTAGCGCCCATTGAGAGGGATGGGGGTGGGAGAGCGAAGAAAACTCCCCATCGCACAAGGTGCCCCTTCCAATATCCATCGGCGTTTAACTGTTGTGATATGACGTATCCGAAACAGCTTAACGGCAGGAGACCATCAGGTCCTTGACGTCATCAACACCTGCAGTCGATCTTGTACGGTGATCATCCTACAGGGTTACAGGGATGGCCGGAGGTTGCAGCATATCCGCGACGGGTAGAGACAAAAGCCACCTGCAGTCCATCATCCAGAAGTATGCCGCTGCGAGACTCCCCTGTGCTTCCGTTCGACTTACGTCACGGGAACAGACGGTCATATCTTCCTGTTGGCGTTTCGTTCATCGCTTCGTAGCCTGTTGTTATTACGCGTGAGTGTCAGTATCTCACGACGACTTGGGTGGTTTTCCTCGGGCTCAAAAACTGCACATTTTTTTTCAACCCAGAAAACTAATGAACAGAAAAGACTACGCGTCGTTATAGTTTTCTGCTAGTGTTTTACTACTAGTCTTTGGGTGATGTTTTACACGATGATTATAGTATCACAAGGGCAAAGAAAGCTACTGCACTCATACCTGGTGTTCATATACGGATGAATTTCAGCAGTGAATAATATGATACGTAGGGACGCCATCCCCTGTGGCAGTAGAGGACACCATCTGCTGATACGGACAAAGATTAGAAGATGAAATATGAGTGACGGAGGGTGTTTGGAACAGTACTTACGTAGCGAAAATATTAGTATGTTACAGGAAAAATATGGAGGGCAAAGTTTAAAATCAAGTTTTTTCCATTTTTTCTGCAATGAATACCAATAAATGCTCTCAGAATCAGTACGAACCTTCTGAATACTACAGTTAAACAGGTCCTAATGAACATATAATGGACTGTATACCATCGCGTCACCATATGAAAGAATACAATGGAGATTTGGTCCTAGGGTTGCCATAATTCTTTGCTTTTTGGAACGTATATTCCGCACTGATTCTTTTACAGGGGAACACGCATGAAAGCTGCTGCATCCGGACATTTATCTTTTGTTAACAGCAAATTTCCAGTTGAGCCACTTCACAGCGCTTCATGAACACCTTTAAAGGTGCTTATGGCTTCTTGCATTCTTCGTAAATAATCGTGAGGTGTTAGAATCTCACACAAGACACAGTTTATATTTATCACGTGCAATCAGTGCAGGATATATTGCAACAAAGGTACAACAATGCCTTCAAATTTGAACCATTGTTAATTGGACGACTTCGTCATGTTACAAAGAACTGACGAACTGTGCATGACTTCAGAACTTTTCGGACGGCCTTGAATCACTGTGCAAGCAAGATTCGGCCACTGATTCAAACATCAGAAACCGAACGAGATCGTAGAGCCTGACGGTGTACTACTAGATGCAGGAGAGCGTCCTGTTGAGATATTATTCTGATGAGGAGAAAAATTTGTCTTCTTCTTCTTCACTTCATGTAATAGGCAAATTGCCTGTTAGGGTACGTTGACTTTCGTATGGTCTTCCTAGATTTCTTTTCCAATGCATTTAGGATTGAGAACCATTATTGGTAAACGTCCTTCTTCCATAGGTTATATATTCCTAAACAGTTCCTTATATCTTTTTCGATCTTGTCTCGTACATCCTTCCATTCTTCTTAGTAATCCCATTTCCTGAGCCTGCATTCCACTTTCCTTGAGCTTGGGACGTTGTCAGCCGGAACGTTAGGAGAATTACTCTCAAGGAAGTCGAATTAGCTAAACATTTGGAAGAAAAGGAAACAGAATTTGTAGCAATTACGGCAAATGTGTCTCCGAGATGTAAACACGTAAGTGTGCATCGTGTGAGGTGAGCACGCCTGACGTTGATATCAGAGTGTTTGGCGTGGCGCCTGAGACCTTGCTCTGCGGTTATCTTCCCCGGTACCAAAGCAGCCCGTCATTCTGCATGTCAGCGTGGCTCTCTTCCCCGGTATCAAAGCAGCCCGTCATTCTGCATGTCAGCGTGGCTCGGCATTGCATGAGTCGGTGGCGCGGTGAGCATCAGCATTCCCCCCCCCCCCCCCCCACCCCCCGCGGCACTCACGGGTCGCAAGCTCACGACGCCCCCGGCCAGAACTTACTGTAGCTGCGTGCGCACCCCTTACGCCTAGCCAACCGTAGAATTGTGCAGATTCAAGTTGAATTCAAACACTTTCTGCTTTCGCTTACTGCGAAGGTGTCGTTGATATCGAGATCACTCAAGACTAATGGCAAAGGATAGCACATAAAAACAAACAACGAGAAGTGACATTTCTAACTTGGAGACCAGGATTTGTAAGGTAGATCACCTAATTTTAAAAATTTCCTTTCTTCACACACAATGGCACATCATCTTTGCATAGTGTAAGTGCTATTCACAGAGCTCAAGTGTGGGCGGTGATTACAGTATGGCAGCGAAACTTCGAAAAGTTCCAGTTTTGGCTACCAGCTGCAGATCTGGCGCTGTCATTGAAAGACAGAACTATAGAAATGTTTCCCTACGTAACGGATAAGAAATGGGACGTTGGCAGAAAGGTTCAAACAAGTGACAAAGTCATTATGTTGATTCTATTATTATCTGCTACTTACATAATTTGTTCAGTGTGAGCACCAGAGATGTCAACGAGATGCAGCATCCGTAAAACGAATTGATAATTCGCTCGCAGCAGTTGCAGTGGAAATTAACCAACGTGTTTCGTATTCTCACCTTCAGATCAGGTAGGGACCGAAGATGTCGCTGATAAACGCGTTCTTTTAGATACACACGGAGCCAAAGGTGAGTTATATCAGTTAATATTGCAGGCCATGTATCCGTAAAAGATGTGGATATAACACATGGTGGAAGTTTGCATAAAGCACGTCTTTCACTAGGCGAGCGACATGACGTATTATCCCATCTTGCATAAAAGCAATGATTTCCACGCAATTGCGTTCTTCCAAAGCAGGATTCAAGTGCTGTACAAGGTCTCCATAACGTGAAGACGTCGCCGTACGCCTGACAGGCCCTCCGGATTTATCCTCTTCAAAGAAGAACGAACTGAGAATAAAGGTGTTTGTGAATCCACACTACGCAGTCACATACAGCGAGTGCAATTGCTCTTCGTGTTCAACACACGATTTGAAAGTTCGACGTTCTATGTATCTACTGCCCCCTGCAGCGTAAAATGGGCCTCGGCAATCCGTAGAATTTTGCCTGGACACATGTCATCAACTTCGATCTGTGCCAGAAATCAAAAAGCAATTCCAGAACGTTCCTGCGGACCAGGAGCTTTCAGTTGCTGCGCCGTCTGGATCTTATATGGGTACAGTGTAAATAAGATTGCACAACATTCCGTATTGTTGATCATGGGATGGACAATTGTCTTACACTGCACGAGCACTAGCACAGCGCTTGGCATGTGCTTATGTTCATTCACATCAACAGCAATCTCGGCAATAACTTCCACCAGTATAGGAGGCATTCCTCTTTCATGTGCTGTACCAAGCATATCTGTGTTTACAATTTCATTATCTTCTTCTATAAACCATTTAATGACATACATCCTGTCCTCTGGCTTTTCAGTCGGCGATGCCCTCTCATCGCAGCATTGTATTGCTGCCGTCCTCCTAACACAGTTTCACTAAAAGCGCAGTGGCCCCATAATCGATAAGTTCATATTTTTTCACCGAAAGCGTCTTTCTTAAAGCCCTCTCGATGTCACGGACGAACAGGCAAGCTGAATACACTCCTGGAAATTGAAATAAGAACACCGTGAATTCATTGTCCCAGGAAGGGGAAACTTTATTGACACATTCCTGGGGTCAGATACATCACATGATCACACTGACAGACCCACAGGCACATAGACACAGGCAACAGAGCATGCACAATGTCGGCACTAGTACAGTGTATATCCACCTTTCGCAGCAATGCAGGCTGCTATTCTCCCATGGAGACGATCGTAGAGATGGTGGATGTAGTCCTGTGGAACAGCTTGCCATGCCATTTCCACCTGGCGCCTCAGTTGGACCAGCGTTCGTGCTGGACGTGCAGACCGCGTGAGACGACGCTTCATCGAGTCCCAAACATGCTCAATGGGGGACAGATCCGGAGATCTTGCTGGCCAGGGTAGTTGACTTACACCTTCTAGAGCACGTTGGGTGGCACGGGATACATGCGGACGTGCATTGTCCTGTTGGAACAGCAAGTTCCCTTGCCGGTCTAGGAATGGTAGAACGATGGGTTCGATGACGGTTTGGATGTACCGTGCACTATTCAGTGTCCCCTCGACGATCACCAGTGGTGTACGGCCAGTGTAGGAGATCGCTCCCCACACCATGATGCCGGGTGTTGGCCCTGTGTGCCTCGGTCGTATGCAGTCCTGATTGTGGCGCTCACCTGCACGGCGCCAAACACGCATACGACCATCATTGGCACCAAGGCAGAAGCGACTCTCATCGCTGAAGACGACACGTCTCCATTCGTCCCTCCATTCACGCCTGTCGCGACACCACTGGAGGCGGGCTGCACGATGTTGGGGCGTGAGCGGAAGACGGCCTAACGGTGTGCGGGACCGTAGCCCAGCATCATGGAGACGGTTGCGAATGGTCCTCGCCGATACCCCAGGAGCAACAGTGTCCCTAATTTGCTGGGAAGTGGCAGTGCGGTCCCCTACGGCACTGCGTAGGATCCTACGGTCTTGGCGTGCATCCGTGCGTCGCTGCGGTCCGGTCCCAGGTCGACGGGCACGTGCACCTTCCGCCGACCACTGGCGACAACATCGATGTACTGTGGAGACGTCACGCCCCACGTGTTGAGCAATTCGGCGGTACGTCCACCCGGCCTCCCGCATGCCCACTATACGCCCTCGCTCAAAGTCCGTCAACTGCACATACGGTTCACGTCCACGCTGTCGCCGCATGCTACCAGTGTTGAAGACTGCGATGGAGCTCCGTATGCCACGGCAATCTGGCTGACACTGACGGTGGCGGTGCACAAATGCTGCGCAGCTAGCGCCATTCGACGGCCAACACCGCGGTTCCTGGTGTGTCCGCTGTGCCGTGCGTGCGATCATTGCTTGTACAGCCCTCTCGCAATGTCCGGAGCAAGTATGGTGGGTCTGACACACCGGTGTCAATGTGTTCTTTTTTCCATTTCCAGGAGTGTATCTCTAGATCTCAGAGCACGGGATCCATGTTAGTTTTTACAGAGGATTAATTTTTATATAGTTTCTTACCCAAATAATGTCACAGTACCTAAGCTATAAACATATGCGTCTATCCTACGACCCATTTTCAAAGCGGCGATGGCCTGATCTGTTTTCTAGTCGCTAGTTAACTTTCGCTGATTCAGCGACCTACGATAAACTACAACTAAAAGCAAACTAACCTGGTTTTTCGTAATTTCAGTACAGCCCTCCATCCTTATATCCTCCATCCTTACAAATGAGAAATATTTTATTACACTTCCAACAATCCTTGTAACACCTGCAGTCTTATGATATTAGATTCCCTCTCTGGCGTTAACTGATTCGAAAATTTCGGGTATCGAAGTTACTGGAACGTCTCAGGTATTGTCATCTGCATTGGCTGGAAGTATTTTCAGACAAAGCATTCAGAACACTCTCACATGACTCTGGTACCTGTTTCAATCGCATGACTCTCTCATTCTATAGCTGGCAAATTAAAGTCTCTCCTTTATCAACAGCATGTGCCGGAAACCTACAATAATCTTCAAGTTGTCTCTGAAGCGCTCTGTCACTTCAGCTCCGACGCAGGTGGTCTATAAAAGCATCCGATTATCATGTTCGGGTCAGCTCTGATGCTAAACATCTCCCAGATTACTGCATATTCTAGGTGAGTAATGAACTTACTGGATGTACGGCAATAAATAGGCCATCACCATTGACATCTGAGCTACCTGGTGATACGCAGGGTGTTTCATAATTCATGTTACAGACTTCTTGAGGTTTTAGAGGGGCTTAACAGATCAATCTTTACATAGGTACCCATGATCGAAAACGGTTCGTTTCCATGTTAGGAGAGCAAGATGTACACATTTCACTCCTATTTACTGTGATATACCAGGGCTGTCCAATGCGAAGACCTTGAAGTTTGGTGCACAGAGTGTATCTGTCAGGTAAGTTCGAATAAACTCCGTCCAACATCCGTAGTGTATGGCTAATCAGTTCTGCCGCGGCCAAGATCCTTGCAATCATATCTTCCCCCAACTCGACAGGTATCTCGTAAACAAGACTCTTCATGTGGCTCCACAAGAAAAAGTCCAAAGTGGTAAAATCTAGGGTTGTTGGTGGTCACGTAAGTGGCTTGCATCGACTGATCCACCCGTCTGCTTAGATTAGGTAAAATGGAAATGCAAAATGTGCTGGAGCGCCCTCATGCTGAAACCACGATTGCTGCAGAGTGTCCATTGGCACATCTTCCAAAAACTTCTTCAGCCCTTGCAGCAGGAATATCAAGTATATGCCATCAGGTGAGGAGGAAGGATGTACGACCCAATCATACGACCATCGCAGGTACCTGGCCAATTAACGCCGAACTGCATACGTGGCTTAGGGGGTTTGCTGATCCCAAATGTGGCTATTTAGTGCGTTCAGTAGACCTTCCGTTTTGCAATGTGCTTCGTCTGTGAACAAAATCTTCCTTGGAAATTGAGGAAAATCCTTACAATGGAGTAAAAAACCAGTACCCAAATTGACACGTGTCAAAAAACTTGCCGGCAGCGTCAGGTGTACCTTCTGAGAGTGATATCGGTGGAGTTGCTGTTAATGCAGTACGTTCCAGACAGACGAGGGACACACGCAAGTCCCGTGCGATGGCCCGCTGGTGTGGTCGAGCGGTTCTAGGTGCTTCAGTCTGGAACTGCGCGACCGCTACGGTCGGAGTTTGAAATCCTGCCTCGGGCATGGATGTGTGTAATGTCCTTAGGTTAGTTCGGTTTGAGTAGTTCTAAGTTCTAGGGGACTGATGACCTCAGATGTTAAGTCTCATAGTGCTCAGAGCCATGTGAACCAACCCGTGCGATGGCTCGACTACTCATCAATGGGTTCTCTTCAGCTTGAAGCACTTTGTCTTTCAGAGCAACTGTCTGCCGCTTTCATGGAGCACCCTACTGCAGTACTAGTCACACTAATGTCACCTGAAGCATCACCAGGAAGCACGGAAACAAAGTAGATGGAAACAGAGGACATCACGCGACATCGCGTCATCATACCATTCATGAGTGTAGGTAGCCTACCACAATAGGCGAACTGCGTGGGAGGCATATAGGGTGCTATTGAGTAGCTCTTGTTTCCCTTGTCAATTGAAACAAACCGTCTCAGACATGGGTTCCTATATTAAACGTAATCTACTAAGTTCCCTTCACAACCTCTAGTAGCTTGTAGCAGGAATTGTGGAAGACCCGTATATCCTGGTAAGTTCATTACAGAGCCCGAATATGAAGCATCAAAGATTTCTCAGCTTCGACATACGTCCTGTCGGCGCAATACCCAGGACGGACCAAAGCTAGCATAACCTGAGTACACATCTTGAAGCCGTCGAGAAGCCAATCTATCAAGGACAGACCAAATCTGAAATAAAAGCAGCTGGGACAGAAGCTTAACTGGACAGCCTCAGCACTGTCCTCAACCTGCGCGGCTTTTAGATGCGGCCAGGGGCCACCTAAATTGCTAAAAATGGAGAACGTTTCACACCAGGCTGAGCAGTGTATGAAAGAAATAAGGTAAACAGTAAGGAAGAATCGCACATATCAGAAACGTTTAAAACAGCAACACACAATATTGACGTCTGATGAATTAAGAAACATACATGGAACACGAACAAGGCAAAGTTGAAGTTAATATGTCTTGAAAGTTTCTTCGAGTTTGCTGCTGGACAATAAAATCTACTCGATTTATTATTTCCAACTTGTAATGTCTCTTGCAGTGGTCTCTCCACGATATTTTCAGAAATTTTATAAATTATATAACTCAGTACATATCTCAAAGTATCTCTTCTTATCTTACCGATTATCAATGCAAAGTAGTTTCAAGCCCAATTATTCCTTGGAGCGTCCATTTACTTCATGGAATAGCTTCTCTGCTATCTATGTTTTCTCTTAGGAAAAAGAATAGGGGACTTCTTGCCGATTAGTCGTGAAAGAAGGATGTATATGTATGTATTGTTGAGCTAGTCGCCATCTTGATGAGATTCTGTATGAGAAGGAATTTAATACATGAACTAAAAACTAAAGTAAGTGTGTTCGCGTATTATTTAACGGATTATTATTATTGACAGTGTCTGCTTACTACGCTGTGTTGCACGGGATCAGTGGGGAACGTCTGATTTACACTGGACGAACCTGCCGTTTTGTATGCTCAAGATATCCAGTTACTTCAAATAAATAGGCTAAAACGGTCTTACCAGCAGATCTCCGGTCTTCCCCATGTGATCACCGAAAGTTAATAATTATTACAAATGTTTCCAGGAGATCGACTGACAATTTTCGTCGCACCGAGACTTCGAAATTGCTTCACTGCCTTATGGAATTTAAGTTAAGCTCAATTTAATCAGGATAGAACAGTATTGAACTGTATGAATGTGATAAGCCCGCTTTGTCAATGAAAATTCCCTTAATATACGCATGTTTTTTACTATCCTGATCAGTGAAGCTAAATCAGGCCGGTGTGAGAGAGGTTCTTTAAATTTTAGAAATATTAAAAACTGTTCGCCACTCTCAGGAGAACGCAGCTCCTGCTGCTGAGTCCCGCTTAGAACTAACGCCAAGGCTTTTTTTCCCTTTATTGTCATTTCCATTCCCCATCAGGGGCAGGCTGGCAGGAGCATAAGCGCTGCTGTTCAGCCAAGAGACATAAATACACAGGAAGACAATTAAAAGCAATATAAAGGAGATAACAGGGAGGAACATAGAAACAAAAAGGGCAATACAGAAGCAAATAAGACATACAAACCATGACTGTAAATATGAGATAAAAATCTAGAAAAGTATGTAACACAAAGAAAATGCACACTACATCAAGAGGCACCAGGCAAAGTACAGCCAGAGGATAAAAGTCCATAGAACGAGAAAAACAGCCATATGGCAGGCGGCGTAGCAAGGAACTGTCATGGACAATAAACAGGTCGAGCACACAATTAAAACCCACATCACCATAGAACGGCACCGAAACACAACACTGAGGTAGCCCACTTATACCGAGTAAATACCTGGGAAGACCTGCATGGGAGGGGAGATCAAGGGAAATGGGGAAAAGGGGAAGGAGGTGAGGAGAAGGGGCGAGAAGAGGGGATGAGGTGGGGGACCATCCGAAGGAGGGCTGGGAAGGGAAGGGATGGGAGAGGAAAACAGCTGAGGAGGAGGTGCAGGGACAGGGAGGGAAGGAGGAAAATTCGCTCTGGGAGAAGGAGGGGTGAGGAAAAAGGGGATCCTATGGTTGGCTAAGTTCATCATCCGGGAGGGGGGAGGCGCTGGAAATTGCCCTGATGAAGGAGATGGAGGGTGTGGAGGTGGAGAGAGGGAGGGATACAGCGATAGAGGCGCGACAATGTGCACGGGGTGGAGGGGAAGGAGAAACCCAGGGGGGGGGGGTATCAAGCCTGCATACAGTGTAAAGGATGCAAAGATGTTGGAGGAACAGGAGGAGGGAGGAGGTGGGGGAAGGGGATGAGTTCTTACAGGAGCCGTGTGGGGGAAGGAAGGCGGATACGGAAGGCAAGATGGAGTGCATGGCGTTCAAGGATTTGGAGGGCTTGTGAAAGTGGGTGGGTGCGGAGATCCAGGCAATGCTGGCATACCAGAGGATGCCAAGGCTGCAAATCGACGTCCTATATAGGCTCCAGTATCGTGCACGGCGCATGCGCCGCCCATCACGGTTGCCATCCTCAGTGGAACACCGTCGGAAACGATATGTCGCACTCAGAGACGATTTTTGAACGTCCAGACTTGCCGCACCGAAGAACGCTCTATTTTGATGCTGGATAGTACAGGGTTCCATGTCGTGCTAAGAGAAAACGCATTGTTTCTATTAACCAAATTATCCACGAACCTAATTTCAATTGCATCTTTATAAAAGTTGTTCCAAAAACCGGAAGTGTTGGCAGCTATCACAGTTTCGTCAAAGTTCGTACCGTGTCCCTCTTTTAAACAATGTTCTGCTGCCGTCGATTTTTCAGGCTGTTGTAGCCTCGTGTGATGGCGATGTTCCACGCACGTGTCATGAACTGTGCGTATCAAACGGCCGATGTAAGCCTTCCCAAACTGACACGGAATTTCTTATTGACCAGGCTTATTTTTTCAATCACTGAAATGAAAAATAAATTTAATTAAACGATCGAATTTCAGAATATATATGCTGATGATCTGTAGCGGAGTACCACAAGAACAAAGAGCTGATCCTTCAGTCTCCATCCGTTTGCAGAAAGCATTAACGAACACAAGCCATTTGTTCACTTTTGAACGAAGATATTGCTATGTCCTAAAGCTGAGAGAGATACGTCTTAATATTGTCTCTGTCTGCGCCAGAAGGAGGAAGAAGTCAAAATACTAATGAATTTTATAACCTGTTAAAGAAAGTAAATTTACTTACCATGGGAGACCAACTCCCAAACGGGTAAGAGACATGTTAAGGATATATTTGGTACAGAGGCCAAAATTACACTGATTAACTATGGAAATATTTAATAGGGTTTGCCGTGCATAATGAATTAAGGTAATAAACACATTTTTTAAGCATCGAGACGTTCATAACTGTTTATTTGAAGCTCTGTGTACCTCTTCAGTAATTATACTGTTGCTCTAAGAAGGCATAGGTGAGAATGAAAAACACAGGAGTCTGAAGAAGCTGGGATCTGTCATCATATCGCTTCTTAGTAAGAAGCGGGACAGCTTTTATTTAAAAAAAGGGGAGTAACCAAGCATAAGCACCCATTCGGACGTCACAAAAAATTAACTTACATCTACTCCAAGAATATAGAAGGGACTAAATGAGACATGTAAAGCGAAACCAGTAAAGAACAACATAAATGTAGGATGGAGTACTATCAAAGAAATTATAATGGAAGCAGCCGCTGAAGCATTAGAACTGAGGGAAAAGAAATATTCTAAAATTGGACTGACGGTTTGGAGCGACCATACTAACAAACTAATAATAATGATAATGTTAATATCATGACGATGCTATTTACTGATAATAGTTTATAATTGGAGAATTAGTTCTTTAAGTACACTGCAGCTGTGCAGACTGTTTACAGATAATACTTTTAAGTATGGCAAATATTGGCGCGACTGCCTCTGACTTTCATCCTCATCTCATCCCATGCAGAGAAAGTCTTTACTGAGAGGCTGATTACGGTGAAGGAATAAAAAATCCCCATCGGCGTTGCCTTCATATCTCTAGATGCCACAGCCTGACAGTTATATGAGGTTTCAGCAACGCTAAGAGTTTTATCGAGGTACATATGCAGTGAAAAACTGCGCATTTTCGCGTGACGCACTTTTCATGAGCGGAATGTAAAGCTACAGAATATATAAACGTAGCACAGTTCTATTTAGATACATTGCTGTAATGGTGAATAGCACTTCAATCGCTGTGACTCTGAACGAAATCATAGCTCTTCCCAGATATGTCCGACCGTTACCTGCCCGAGAAGAAAAGAGACAGCCGGTCATTACTGTTAAAGACGAATCTTGTTTTGCCATGACAGCGCCGATCAGTTAATCATGGGTCTTAGTCAATCCCGACGCTATACCTAATTACTTCGCAGCAACTGAATTATCAGATATGTGGCAAGTTACAGCGACAAAAAGTGAAACTTGATAGCAAGCTGGCGAATTAACAAACTCTCTCCCCCAATTAGTTTTATCAAACCGATTGTGGTACGATCATTTGCAAGCGAGCTATTGGCCCGAAGTTACTGCAGCGTGTTCCAAATTTACGATGCGTTGCTGCCAACTCCTTTGTAGCGAGTTGCGACGATGAAGAGATGTGACCAGCGATGTTCACACACAAGGATGCCTTGCTGGCTGCCGTGTCGTAATACTGTTCCATTCACAGCCCACTGGAAAGGTTTTCTGATCGTCCAGCATTCATGCTTCGTCGGCACAATTTTTCAAGCGAGGGCCTCTTTATGGAGATGCTGATTGTGTGAGTTGGCCAGCCAAGTGTCTAATACGCTACAGCAAGGAACATTTCCCACAGCCCGTATTCACTAGACTTTAGATCATCGGAGGACCTTCATCTTCTCGAGTGATTCCCCTATTAACTTACAGATACGACACTATTTAGTGATAAACAAGTGTCTGAACTAATCTGTAACATTGCCGAGAAAGAAATATTCATTTGCCTGGGATTCTAAATCCTTAGGTGGGCGCATATACAGGTACTTTTTTGTCTTTCTGCGACTAACTCTGGCTTTGATGTTCTTGCGTTGTTGCATGCGATAAATCCCTACGTGAATGAATATCAACATCATGCAGTTCAACGCGTGAAGAGTGAGCGTCCTGCCACGACCAAGTACCTCACAGAGCGTGGTTCAGCTAGTCTCTCATTTCTTCTTCCCAGTTTCTGGTGAAACCACAGGATAAACTGTTATCAGCGTCATAAAATCATTAGTAATCATACTCGGAAGTGTCGGTGATTGTGCTCCGTGAAGCTGATACATCATGTTTGACGTTTCAAACATCTTTGTCGAACGTCCGAGTTAAACTTCTGGGAACAATGTTTTCAAGCTTATTTAATGTATAAAACTGGATCTATACTTCAACTACGTGTTCTTTTATTTGAATCATAGTTGTTTTTGTGGTCTTTCCTTCTTTTGAAGACGTCGACTTCCAAACAGTAAAATACTTCATCTCAAGGAAAGTCCTCAGAGCCGGGTATCTTACTTTTATCAAAAACCACCAACAGGGACGAAGAGCAAGATAGTTGCGGAGTTTTATATTGCTTCACAAAACCGAATTGAGATCTTGTATTAACATTTTGAGCTTGCACCTCATGTATTTTTTCCCGTATCTGCAGCTAAAATTGCCGGCCACTAGTGGCCGAGCGGTTCTAGGCGCTTCAGTCTGGAACCGCGCGACCGCTGCGGTCGCAGGTTCAAATCCTGCCTCGGGCATGGATGTGTGTGATGTCCTTAGGTTAGTTAGGTTTAAGTAGTTCTAAGTTCTAGGGGACTGATGACCTCAGATGTTAAGTCCCATAGTGCTCAGAGCCATTTTTTTTTGGAGCTAAAATTAATAAAACTTATTTGGGAACAAGTGAAGACCGACGTGGATTGTACACGCAACAACACCGTTTCCACCACGTATTATGAAGTGAAAAGACGTTTGTTAAAACAAAATTATACAAAGTACATTTAATATTGTGTACAGAACGAGAAAGAAGTAAGATCAGTCACAACAAAACGTTAGTAATGACCAAAAATATACACTCAAAACTTTTTGCCACAGTAAAACCACTATTTTTAAAAAGTCAAGGGATTTGTTAACTCGCTGATAAAATTCACACTCACATAGTTTGGTTTCCAGATGACAAGCTATCAGTGCAGGACACCATACAGATGATCTTGCAAAACCTTTTAACGTAAAATCGAGGTAAGAACAAAAATAAACAGAAACTGTCTTCAGGCCTCGTTTTGTCAGCTACTACCTAAAATATGTTCACTTTACAGTTTTTTAATAAAGTAAATCCGCTGGTGATGGCACAAAGATGGTGAAACAATGTTTTTCATAAATGGTGGAATCTGTATCCCATAATTTGAGACACTCTCTGCGGTAGATGGCATTTACAAAAATGATCGTCTGCACACACATTCCTGAAGTAAATTGTAAGACTTATGCACAACATTAATGGACCGCTGGCCATTAAAATTGTGGTGACGTTTATGGTAGCATACGACGTAATTTTTGTTATTCTGCATACACAGTGTAACAAAACGAATATACGATTAAACGTGCAGGTGATTTGGGTCTATGCATGGAGAAAATTTAGAATGTAGATGGGAATCTTTAGCAGCGATAATAGCTCTAACCAGGGCCGGTATGAAAATGCAAACGACTTACAATTTCCAGAAAGAATTATTCACTCTACAGCGGAGTGTGCGCTGATATGAATGCTCCTCGAAGGTACAAACTGTGTGCCATACAGAAACTCGAACGCGGGACATAATCTGCCTTTGACGGGCAAGTACTCTACCTACTGAACCTGGCATGACTCGCGACCTGTTCTCACAGATATACTTACGACAGTACCTCATCTATTTTTAAAACTTCACAGAAGTTCTTCTGCGAAATTTGCAGGACTAGTACTCCTGGAAGAAAGGATACTGCAGAAACATGGCTTAGCCACAGCCTGGGGGATGTTTCGAGAATGAGTTATTACTCGGGAACTCCTACCTCCTCCACCGCCCCCCTTTTCCATCGTACAGCTTGTAACGGTGCCACAGACCACCTTGAACGGGAATCGATGTTAAGTAGTTGTGACTGTGAGGTAACCTCATGGAAGTAGGAAAATCAAAACGGAAATCGTTCCCGAAATACTCCAGCAGAGTATAAACAAGAGTAAACCGTGGTTCAGGAACAGACGTTCTCCCAGCACAAAAGCAAGTTGTAACAGTACATATTAAAACAGGTCGCCAGCCTAATTAGGCATTCTTGTGTCAAACAAAATGAAAAAGCAGAAGACAGTACGAAGGCTAACCTATCCTTCCTTGACACACACTCTAAACTGTCTCCTTATACCTGTTCACACGACAACACAGTAACATAACCTTACAGATAAATGTGTTACTAACTAGTAAGTCAGACAAACCAATGGCCAACGAGAGAGTAAATAGCAACATATGCCTCTCAACAACACATACCTTAAATGTACTGGGTGCAACGGTTTATAAAATCAAATATCGACACAGATGAAACTAGTAGCAATACTGAACAGGGAAAAGCTTGAAATGATTCTGAATATAAATCAGAGCGTCTACCAATGCTCATAATCTATACTTTCATTGCCTAATACCGAGTCTCTATGCCAGTGCATTACTGAACTTGCATAAGAAAATATAACACAGTGATCAGTTCTTTCTTAAACTCGGTTTGAAGCAACTAAACAGAATGCAAACCTAACTACACTGGCTATGAAAGAGCCTTTGCATTGCTGTTACATGAGGACCCTTAAACGTTCATGATTTGAAGAACCATGCTCATTAACCAAATCGCAATAGTATGTATGAGAAAAGGTAAGTATTCTTATTAATTATTAGTTCAGTAAGGCGTAACTAACTATAACTCTTCAAATAACAAATGTGCTCTCATAAGTAATCTTTTGACCCATTCAAAGTTATAATTGGCTGTGCAAATGATAACACTACGTTAAATTCAAGTTCAGCCACTTTCTCATAACAAATTAGAACACTTGAAATTAAATTCACTAGGACAGTAATCCTATCCATATTTGTGATTTGGGATAAGAACGGGTGTAAGATAGAGTTTTTAGTAACACTATGATTATCATTAAAATAAAGCAAATTTCACAAATAACTGACCCATTTACACAGTGTCAAATACGAAATAATGGGGTGGAAGGCTGGTGGAACTGATGGCGCAATTTGCTGTGGCTGTTAACCTGGCGGCGATGCAGTCATGGAAGTACTGTTGGCCTCGCCCTGTTACTGATCTTCTTGGCATCGAAATAATATTTGTATAGGGCCAAAAATCATGCCATGATAATGCTATCACCAAATTCAGCATCCGAGTCCTACAAATACCACCCTTAAGCTGTTCTAGCCTCAAAACTCCAGGAATCTGAGTCACTGTCATCCACTGCCGCTAGCGAGGTGAACACTGCTCAGCCCAGGCTCCCTACTCGTCACAGAGGACGAGTTGCCACTTGCGCGCCAACCACACCTTTTGCACTCCGCCAGGCTACTTCCGTAGCTGCGGGGCTTCCCCACATCTTTTACATTTAACCCTACGTTCCCTAATCGAGGATCAAGTCATTTATAGTACATTACACAACAACCACTTCATTAGTTATTGAAATTCAGAAGCGGAATTTAACCAACATCGCTAAAAAATTCACATAACTAAAACGTGTATACATTGTCAAAGAATTTCCATGACAGATACAGCATTATACATAAGCAATCCTACAAACTGACATAGAAATATCGATACGGATACAAAACAGGTCAAAAATTGTTGTTACAAGTTCTCGCTACTAATTGTGATACACTACGTACACGTATCTGGCAGTTGGGTGCGCCTGCCGCCCCTCCCAGCTTGGCGCCACAAGCGGCGACTTACATCGCTTGGACATTAAAGCCGGCCGGGGTGGCCGAGCGGTTCTAGGCGTTACAGTCTGGAACCGCGCGACCGATACGGTCGCAGGTTCCAATCCTGCCTCGGGCATGGGTGTGTGTGATGTCCTTAGGTTAGTTAGGTTTAAGTTGTTCTAAGTTCTATGGGATTGATGACCTCAGAAGTTAAGTCCCATAGTGCTCAGAGCCATTTGAACCATTTGGGCATTAAACCATCTTACGCTGTCACCCGGCTGGGTTATAATCCGAGCCTGGATGCCAGATACGACAGATACGTCTCTTCACGCTGCTTCAGTTCTTCTAATCAGTTATGATGCCTGGCGAGTGGTGGTTCAAAAAAAAAAATGGTTCTGAGCACTATGGGACTTAACTGCTGTGGTCATCAGTCCCCTAGAACTTAGAACTACTTAAACCTAACTAACCTAAGGACATCACACACATCCATGCCCGAGGCAGGATTCGAACCTGCGACCGTAGCGGTCACGCGGTTCCAGACTGTAGCGCCTAGAAACGCACGGCCACTCCGGCCGGCAACTGGCGAGTGGTGACGCGCTAGTCTCTCAGCTACCCATTACCATAACAAAATCTGTTTCCGCGAGAAATCTGGAGAAAGTGTTGGCCGTGGTAACAGGGGAAACATTGGCTGCCATTCCTTTGCGAGCTGTTGTGCGGTGCACGAGGATTGATGAGCCTCTCTGTTGCCAAGTCAACGGAATTCGCGATGATAGCCACCGTTCTGATAGACCGTGCTGCAGCAATGCCGTTATCGTGCCCACGTTGATACTTGCCTTCCTCCAAACACGTTGATTTACAGGATCAAGGTACAGTGGTTGGACAAAAACATGGGAGACTCCGAGAAATACTTGCTTAAACATAAATGCAGATGCAAACCAAGCCCTCAGATTGCACTATTGTAGTTGATCACGAACGGCACCTGTACAGTGCCCTCAGTATGTTGCAGGTGTCAGTCGTGGTCAGAACACTCAGTGCATTATGTCGGACCTAAATGACTTTCAACGTGGGGATATTGCTGCGGCTTCTATGGCGGGTGCTACCATAGCCGAGTGAGCCGGAGTGCTTGGTGTTTGTACAGGCACCGTGTTGGAGATTTATACTGCATGCAGGGAAAGCAGAAAGACATCGTTCGCTTAGTCAGAACACTGACGAAAGTGTAAAGTGTGTCTTGATTGATGGCGATAGACGGACACTGAAGATCGTCGTGACGAAATATAAAGACTACAGCTGCAGAACTGAATCAGAATTGTTATATTAATTCGAAATATCAGGTTCACCAAGAGAGCTTGCAGATCTATGTCATTGACTACCGGTTTCCATAGAGCTGTGCTGTCGTCATCGGGTCTTGTGGCACATTTACATAAGTTCATGATCTTTACAAAATTACAGGTCATATAGCGATCTTACGTCATTCTATAATGAAAATGGTGCCGTTCTGGTGCGCTAGCACATCATCACAGCATCATGTATGTTTTTTATTTGTGGTAGTTTATATCTGACATGGAGTGGAAACATGGAAGTAAAACATGGACGATAAATAGTTTGGACAGTAAGAGAGTAGAAGTTTTCGAAATGTGGTGCTACAGAAGAATGCTGAAGATTAGATGGGTAGATCACATAACTAATGAGAAGGTATTGAACAGGACTGGGGAGGAGTTTGCGGCACAACTTGACTAGAAGAAGGGACCGGTTGGTAGGACATGTTCTGAGGCATCAAGGTCTCACCAATTTAGCATTTGAGGGCAGCGTGGAGGGTAAAAATCGTAGAGGGAGACCAAGAGATTAATATACTAAGCAGATACAGGAGGATGTAGGTTGCAGTAGGTTCTTGGAAGTGAAGAAGATTGCACAGGATAGAGTAGCATAAAGAGCTGCATGAAACCAGTCTCAGGACTGAAGACCACAACAACAACAACATATATCTGACATGCTGATGTTCCTTGCTATTTTTTCTTGTAAAACGGCGCAATATGACTACGTTACGTGCAAACTTGTGAAGATCATGAACTTGCGTTAATATGTTTTGATGACAGGACAGATCTGTCGAAACTGGTAATTAATAAAATTATGTGCAAGCGATTGTGGCGAACGAGATATTCCAGAAAAAAAGGAAGCACAGACCAAACAATCCTGCCGGAGGAACATCCGCAATTGAAAATTATAGCAGAGGTCGAAAATACCAATTAAAATGTAAGGTTAATTTTATTTTTCAGTAGTTAAAACACGACCGGTTTCGGCCTCTTTCATGTCCATCATCAGATAGTATGAGTTTGTGCTGTGACCCTGAGCGCTGCGATGGGTGGGTACAGGACGCGGTGTATCACCAGCGAGCGCGTAGCAAGGAGTGTCAGAGAAAATAGTTTTAACGTCTGGTGATGGGCATAAGCAGTATTTTCAACCTCTGTTACAATCATAGTGTGGCAGGGCAAGGAGGCATTCGAAAATCACTCACTAGTGATGCAGATGCCTGTAACAGAAAACGTGGACCCCAAGGCATCAGGCCTGGACTATGGAGAATTTTATCGGACAAGTCTTGTACCACAGGGCTTACAACTTGCGGACGAGTTTACATCCCGAAAGTGAAAGAGGCGAAGATTCGGTGGTGATGTAGCCAGCCACGAGCCCCGTCATTACTCTGCAAGGTCGCATTACTGTCGAAGATAATGTGACTACACAGCTCGCATCACCTGGGACTGTTCACACATTTCGCATCTTCCAGAACTGTTTTCGTGTGCGCGACGATAACCTGTCTTACCTTCTCTACCACCAGTTCTCACTATTATTGAGCCTTTGTGTGTTAGAGAGAAGCGTACGTGATCACTATCAGCCTCCATAATTCTACCTTAAATGCCACTATTTTGCAAGAGGAATGGTACAATATTCCATTAAAAACCGTACACGACCTGCCTTTATGTATTTCGAGACGACTGGAACCTGTTTTGAGTACCAAACAATTTCCTACACTGTATTAGGCTTGGAAATGTGTTGTGCTTTTGGTGTTTCCATATTTTCGTCCATCTCTATATGTGCCGTGGCTTTACGATACTGCAAGGCAGAGCGAACGGTATATCTGGCGTTTCTGGCGCTAGTCGCATGGAGTGGCTAAGATAATGCATAGCGTGGAGTGTGGTCTTCCTGCATCCATCAATTCTGTATGAATTGTTGATGGCACACGATTGTGCTGGTGTCTAATCCGATAAATGGTTGCAGGCATCTCTCCATCTTACACAACACTACCTTCACATAAAAAAAGCATTCAACTGCGATTCCTGAACGTGAAACGCGCTGTGTAATATTTAAAGTTTTTAATCTAGATGGAATCATTCCTACCTACTCCGTAGTGTCGCGTTGAAATGCTCAGCACTAGCACATCCAGCCGTAAAATGTGGTTCAAATAGCTCTGAGCACTATGGGACTTAACTTCTGACGTCATCAGTCCCCTAGAACACAGAACTACTTAACCTAACTAACCTAAGGACATCACACACATCCATGCCCGAGGCAGGATTCGAGCCTGCGACCGCAGCGGCAACGCGGTTCCAGACTGTAGCGCCTAGAACCGCTGGGCCACTCCGGCCGCACATCCAGCCATATAGTACAGTTTAAGCCAAACTGGTGTTGGTTAATCTTGCACGTTTAATGGCCAGTGGCGTATCACAATACTTATAACGCACATGAACAAGGCCTTTTATTTGGGGAAACTCACTATTTTAATTCATCAATGAACGCGTCATTCGGTATTTGGATTAATGTTACAAAATGATCTACATCGTCGGATTTAGGGAAGCTGAATTGGAAGGGTACTATGAGAGCAAGCGAGTGGCGTGCATACCATTCAATTTCAGCGCCAGTGGTAACCTTCGAGGAACTGATATCTCACTGATAATGCAGCGGTGTCCCGCTATCTCAGACACACCGGGCGCGGCTGGCTGACCACCGGGTCAGACGGCCGGCAGACATGGCACGAGTGGGAGGCGCGGTGACGGTGACCATCCCGCAGGGCACGCTCAGGGGCCGCAAGGCCAAGACGCCCTCTGGCCGGCCCTACAGCGCATTCCAGGCCATCCCGTACGCGCTGCCACCCGTCGGCCCCCTCAGGTTCAAGGTGAGTTCCCTTAACAACTTCATCTACTATGATCAAGTAGTCGGACAAAGCTAATTACTGTATTTCACTTTTAAGTGACCAGTCCTCTGGATTTATGTGGTCTTCCAACACGTCCTCTCCCGCGCCACCCGAGAAAGAACGTACACCCACCGTCCTCAGTTATTCCGGGAATATATTTTAATTTTTATCTTCTAGAATTCTGCCCTCTACAGTTCTCTCTAGTACCACGGACATTCCTTGATGTCTCTTATGTCCTAACCTCCTGTCCCTGCTTGTCAGGGTGCCACCAAAAGGACCCATGATGGAAGGAGCATGAAGGACATGCAGACCTAGTTCTGCCTCGATGCCAGTATAGGAGGGGGCCAGTTGATGGCCTGCTACCTGGAGTTATGGTCTGGGCTGCGATTTCGCATGACAGCAGGAGCACACTCACGGCTATCCCACGCAAAGTTGTACGTCAGTGCGATGATTCGACCTGTTCTGCTCACACTCACGAACAGCATTCCAGGGTCTCTATTCCGACAGGATAAGGCTCGTCCACATATCGCTGTTGCAACCCAACACACTCTACATTGTGTCGACTTGTTGTCTTGATCTGCTCAATCACCATATCGAACATCATCGGAGGACAACTCAAGTCATCCACAAACAGCAAAACCGCTCCTGTACTGATCTACCAAGTACAACTCCATCCCACAAACTAATAAGTGGCACATGTACAATACAATGCACGCACATTTGCATGTTTGCATTTAAAAATCTGGGGGTTATTAACGTACCAGCATTTCACATTTGCGTTGCCTTATCTCGTGCTCGCGTTAACTTGTGCTCTTGCAATGGGAGTAACTTAAATGTTACATAGATAAATGTATTCCCAAAATATCATTACTCTATATTAATTATGTTTATGTATTGGGATATTCTTCTGTCGGTGTTGTAGACCCTTCCACTACGTTCAGCTACTCATTTCCTAGTATAATATCCTTAGCAACACCGGACATAATTCAACTGCACCCCATTACCCGAGATTATCTTCTATTTATGTTTACTTTACTACCTGTACTCAAGATATTATCGACTGCAATCAAGTTATATATATATATATATATATATATTCTGTTAGTGAGTTACCTTGTCATCGGCAGAGGCTTTTTATTTCTTCATCCTAAACTGAACGACTGTCCAAATTTATCCTTGGTTTCCTTGCCGGGTGTTCAAATTGAATGACACGAAGTATAGGCTATTATTCTCTCTCTTCTAAATTCCTGTGTATCTTTTTTGTTCTTAGGTTCTAAGGAATGCAGCATACTTTTTGTACGACTTACAAACAATCTTTCGCTCGCTGTATATCATCCCTGAACGTTCCAGAATTTAAAAAAAGTACAGAAACACTATAGACGACAACTCCACTAGCCTCTCTCCATTGCAAATTCAAAATACGTCTGCCTTAATGAAAAGCATATTGTTGGTTCACATCTAGTGTTCATAAAATCTCATACAAGTGTTGATTAAATTTGGTTATAATACGAAAATCCTTGGAAGAATCGACAGTTGTCACAAATTACAGTACATTACCACTCACTAATTAGAAAATGGGAATCATCTTTTGATACGCTTGTATTTAATCCTACGTATTTTAGGGAGGGTAGTAAACCGATGATTGTAAATTAATGGTTTGGCCCCGTAACGCAGATCATTTACTAAAACAAGGAAGTTCACATAAGTTTTCACCCTGAAACAAGTAACTTGCTGTTATTCGCATCGAATCGCGCCACCAACAGTTACGACAAGAATGTGTACAGCAAAAATAATAATTTGTGCGATTAAAATTACGAATTGATGATACAAAAATTGTACGTCTTCTTATCTTCCAGTCTCCAGAACCACCAGAAAAATGGAGTGGGATACGAAATGCCACAATAGAACCTAACGTGGCCCCTCAAATCGACTCATTTTTTACTAATCAGTACAAAGGAGATGAGGACTGCCTGTATCTAAATGTGTACACACCTAAGGTAAGCTCCCATAATTTTTATTATTCATTAAAATTTCTTATGCTTGTCTCTGCATTCTTAGCTATAACAGTTCACATATGATATAACATATCACTCTGTATTTGCTTTCAGTTCATTTTGACAAAATTAATGAAATGTGATGTACTCAGGTAGATCAGTAACTTCTTTCTTTATTTGCATAGAGGTAGCCAATAACTTTTCACCAGTAAAGTAATTCTAAAAGACTTACTTAACCAAATCTGCTGTCCAATAAAGCAGTGTTTGTCGTCATGATACTTCATGCTACTTTGCAAACGAGCTGCTGCCACGTCTCTAGAACAGCATTCTTCTGCTTTTGAACACGTTGGAAATTGCTAATTTACTTGCAATACTTTGCATAGTGAGATCAACGAATATTGAAATGGAATCAAATTCACACAGAGTGCTAGGCACGGTGTTGAAAAAATATCTACATCTTTTACCTCACACCAATCTTTCAGCGATGGCCTTATTTTCGCACGTGTCGACACCTGCTGTTTAAAGCGTTGCTGAACCTGAGAGTGACGCATTACGGAAAAGCACCACTACAGAGGAAAGTTATGTCCCCCTTGAGCCTAATTTCATACTTCGACGCAGCAACAGGAGGCAATTCGTAAAACTAGCCCATTTTGTCCAGTGTATATAATACCAATAGAGTTGATAATGTGCCGCCGATTCTGAACTGAAAATAATACCTTCAAATCCGATTCAGATAGAGACTTCCTTATTGTCGCAGTTGTCATCGGGAGCTTGACCTCGAGGTATTGCAGTTCCTGAGTGTGCGCGGTTAGACAGACGCGTTACTGAAATATTGACAGTAGAGTATGTACTTATTTACAGAATGCCCTACACCGTGGCCCTTGGGAAGGAGCTTCTGTGCATTGAACGATGTGACACAGTCATTCACATCAAGACATAGTCCTCATAATGTTCAAATCCAATACCGTGTAAATGTATTTTTCCACCAGCGATCCATCGATTTGGGTCCAGTAGACACGCATAAACTCTCCTAGTTGATCCAAGAATAAAAGCACTGATCGTAGTTGGCAATATACTCAAAAATAATAATTGTCATTGTGCTTTTGACATTGATACGGTTCACATGTTGATGTTGTATTCATGCCCTTTCATACGCACCCAATGCACCAGTGATGCTATTACGTTATCCAACATAGTCCCATCGTCACCGACCCTACCCTCCGACTGTTCAATATCGAAGCATGTTCTCTTAAATCTGAAACACATAAATATGCATTTAAACATTTTTCTTCAGATAATTGCCTTGTAATATTTGAATTTAATGACGTTTATAATATATACAATGAATAAAGCAAAATACTAAATGGAAAACTACGAGAGTGTAATGAAAAGAATTGTCTCTGAACATTTTACATCTACATCTACATCCATACTCCGCAAGCCACCTGACGGTGTGTGGCGGAGTGTACCATGAGTACCTATATCGGTTATCCCTTCTATTCCAGTCTCGTATTGTTCGTGGAAAGAAGGACTGTCGGTATGCTTCTGTGTGGGCTCTAATCCCTCTGATTTTATCCTCATGGTCTCTTCGCGAGATATACGTAGGAGGGAGCAATATACTGCTTGACTCCTCGGTGAAGGTATGTTCTCGAAACTTTAACAAAAGCCCGTACCGAGATACTGAGCGTCTCTCCTGCAGAGTCTTCCACTGGAGTTTATCTATCATCTCCGTAACGCTTTCGCGATTACTAAATGATCCTGTACCGAAGCGCGCTGCTCTCCGTTGGATCTTCTCTGTCAACCCTATCTGGTACGGATCCCACACTGCTGAGCTGTATTCAAGCAGTGGACGAACAAGCGTACTGTAACCAGATTCCTTTGTTTTCGGATTGCATTTCCTTAGGATTCTTCCAATGAATCTCAGTCTGGCATCTGCTTTACGGACGATCAACTTTATATGATCATTCCATTTTAAATCGCTCCTAATGCGTACTCCCAGATAATTTATGGAATTAACTGCTTCCAGTTGCTGACCTGCTATTGTGTAGCTAAATGATAAGGGATCTATATTTCTATGTATTCGAAGCACATTGCACTTGTCTACATTGAAATTCAATTGCCATTCCCTGCACCATGCGTCAATTCGCTGCAATTCCCTGCACCATGCGTCAATTCGCTGCAGACCCTTCTGCATTTCAGTACAATTTTCCATTGTTACAACCTCTCGATACACCACAGCATCATCTACAAAAAGCCTCAGTAACCTTCTGATGTCATCCACAAGGTCATTTATGTATATTGTGAATAGCAACGGTCCCATGACACTCCCCTGCGGCACACCTGAAATCACTCTTACTTCGGAAGACTTCTCCCCATTAAGAAAACTCTTAAAGCTTTTTAAATAAATCCAACTTTATCAATTTTCTACATCTTTACTCTTCATGTGTGCATACTTATTCCTCAACACAGTCACCGTGGCGGCGAAGATTTCTCCCAACGATAGATCAATGTGTTGATCATGCATCAATGCGAGAGGACATGCTACTGGGTATTAGAGGAACCTGTGTGTGCAGCAACCTCGAGCACCACCTCTGAAGGTCTCGCTGTGTGGTGGTACAACGTGCAAAGTGTGGTTTTCATGAGCAGTCAAAAAGGTGGAAGTGATATTTATGTTTATCTCTTTTCCAATTTTCTGTACAGGTTCCGGAATTCTCGGAACCGAAGTGACGAAAAACTTTTTTTTGATTTGTGTAGAATTGTCACTAGATGTAAGGAAACTGCGTTATTGGGGCGTTTAGAATGCACTCATTTTCAGGATATCTGGAAAAGGTTACAAAATCAGCAGTAGCACCGTAAATGTAGCTAAAGGACAACGAAGAAAATACAACGAAGAGTGCGTGGAAAACAGACACCAAATCAGGGAGAAGAACTTCACCCTGGAAGTTTGGTGTCGCGTGAATATGACGTGTTCCATAGCATAGCTGTCTGCACAAGCCATAACTCCTAAGTTGACGAAGGGTCCAACAAGTGGTGCTAGTGGTGATATAACGCACTGGTTGAACATGCAAGTAAAATGTTACGTAAAGTACAAGAAAGATGTAACAGAATGGTAAACGTATGATGAATCATAACCACACAAGTAAAATGTAAAAACGTATCAGAACTGACATTGCTCACATAATATTGGTAAAACAATACAGCATAGGTAATTAAAAGTAGGGATAGAGGAGAGGCAAAAAGGAATGGGGGAAACATCAATGGAGAGGGATAAATTTGCTATCCTACAGAGATGATAACATATCATAGCACTGAACACATCAGAACGGTAGACGTGAAAGAATGGTCATACATGTGATGAACGACAGTAACAGAAGTAAAATGTAGAAATCTACAAAAAGCAACATTGTTCAGAAAATATGCCAAAACAATACAGTATGTGCAACTAAAAATAGGGAGAGGAGAGGGCAGGGAGAAAGATGAATAGGAGTAAAACATCAGTGTACACGGAAATACCGACATGATAACAACAAATTAAGAGACTTAATACAGACTAAAGCAATGAATTAAAATTTGTATCAGATCGAGGAATTGAACCTAATCCTGCTGCTGAGTAGGCAGATACGATAACCACTGCACTCTCTGTTACAGCAGCCAACATAGCTACACAGACTTAGTACATTTTCCTCCCCAATACAAGAATCTGTAATCATATTTAAAAACAAAACTGTGTTAAATAAAAAACATGCAATAACAATAAGAGTAGAATGTGGCGTCATCAGAATTACACTGAAATGAGATGTGTATGTTCGGTATGGCTGCCTGCAAAGAGGAGACAGGCTTAAAAATTATTATAACTTGTTTTTACTTTTTATTTTAGCCTAAGTACAATTCCCACACAGTGACATATTTACATTACACACTGCCATCCCACACGCTACATTCAGAAACCTCTAGTGGCAGAGAGTTGCAGCCCGCATAAGTGGAATAAGGATGTCGAAAAATATCTGGTAATAACCGTTCATACCAACCTAATGAAAACTGACCCAATAAGAGAGAGTAGATAACAGAAGAGGGGCAGCTGGCTTTTCAGTAGTTGCAGGGGCAACAGTCTGGATGATTGACTGACCTGGCCTTGCAACATTAACCAAAACGGCCTTGCTGTGCTGGTACTGCGAACGGCTGAAAGCAAGGGGAAACTACGGCCGTAACATTTCCCGAGGGCATGCAGCTTTACTGTATGGATAAATGATGATGGCGTCCTCTTGGGTAAAATATTCCGGGGGTAAAATAGTCCCCCATTCAGATCTCCGGGCGGGGACTACTCAAGAGGACGTCGTTATTAGGAAAACGAAATCTGGTGTTCTACGGATCGGTGCGCGGAATGTCAGATCCCTTAACCGAGCAGGTAGATTAGAAAATTTAGAAAGGGAAATGGATAGGTTAAAATTAGATATAGTGGGAATTAGTGAAGTTCGGTGGCAGGAGGACCAAGACTTTTGGTAAGGTGAATACAGGGTTATAAATACAAAATCAAATAGGGGTAATGCAGGAGTAGGATTAATAATGAATAGAAACATAAGAGTGCGGGTAAGCTACTACCAACAGCAATGTGAACGCATTATTGCGGCCAAGATAGACACGAAGCCCACGCCTACTACAATAGTACAAGTTTATGTGCCAACTAGCTCTGCAGATGAAGAAGAAATTGAAGAAATGTATGATGAGATAAAAGAAATTATTCAGGTAGTGAAGGGAGGCGAAAATTTAATAGTCATGGGTGACTGGAATTCGAGAGTAGGAAAAGGGAGAGAAGGAAACATAGTAGGTGAATATGGATTGGAGCTAAGAAATGAAAGAGGAAGCCGTCTGGTAGAGTTTTGCACAGAGCATAACTTAATCATAGCTAACACTTGGTTCAAGAATCATGAAACAATGTTGTATACATGGAAGAATCCTGGAGATACTAGAAGGTATCAGATAGATTATATAATGGTAAGACAGAGATTTAGGAACCAGATTTTAAATTGTAAGACATTTCCAGGGGCAGATGTGGACTATGACCACAATCTATTGGTTATGAACTGCAGATTAAAACTGAAGAAACTGCAAAAAGTTGGGAATTTAAGGAGATGGGACCTGGATAAACTGAAAGAACCTGAGGTTGTACAGAGTTTCAGGGAGAGCGTAAGGGAACAATTGACAGGAATGGGGGAAAGAAGTACAGTAGAAGAAGAATGGGTAGCTCTGAGGGATGAAGTAGTGAAGGCAGCAGAGGATCAAAGAGGTAAGAAGACAAGGGCTAGTAGAACTCCTTGAGTAACAGAAGAAATATTGAACTTAATTGACGAAAGGAGAAAATATAGGAATGTGGTAAATGAAGCAGGCAAAAAGGTATACAAACGTCTCAAAAATGAGATCGATAGGAAGTGCAAAATGGCTAAGCAGGGATGGCTAGAGGACAAATGTAAGGATGTAGAGACTTATCTCACTAGGGGTAAGATAGATACTGCCTACACGAAAATTAAAGAGACCTTTGGAGAAAAGACAACCACTTGTATGAATATCAAGAGCTCAGATGGGAACCCAGTTCTAAGCAAAGAAGGGAAAGCAGAAAGGTTGAAGGAGCGTATAGAGAGTCTGTACAAGGGCGATGTACTTCAGGACAATATTATGAAAATGGAAGAGGATGTAGATGAAGATGAAATGGGAGTAACGGTACTGCGTGAAGATTTTGATAGGGCACTGAAAGACCTGAGTCGAAACAAGGCCCTGGGAGTAGAGAACATTCCATTAGAACTACTGACGGCCTTGCGAGAGCCAGTCCTGACAAAACTCTACCATCTCGTGAGCTAGGTGTATGAGATAGGCGAAATACCCTCAGTCTTCAAGAAGAATATAGTAACTCCAATCCCAAAAAAAGCAGATGTTGATAGATGTCAAAATTACCGAACTATCAGTTTAATAAGACACTGCTGCAAAATACTAACGCGAATTCTTTACAGACTAATGGAAAAGCTAGTAGAAGCCGACGTCGGGGAAGATCAGATTGGATTCCATAGAAGGCAAAACTGACCTTACGACTTATTTTAAAAGCTAGATTAAGAAAAGGCAAACCTACGTTTCTAGCATTTGTAGACTCAGAGAAAGCGAAAGGCTTTTTATAATTTGTACAGAAACCAGATTGCAGTTATAAGATTCGAGGGGCATGAAAGGGAAGCAATTTTTGGGAAGGGAGTAAGACAGGCTTGTAGCCCCTCCCCGATGTTATTCAATCTGTATATTGAGCAAGCAGGAAAGAAAACAAAAGAAAAATTCGGAGTAGGTATTAAAATCCATGGAGAAGAAATAGAAACTTTGAGGTTCGCCGATGACATTGTAATTCTATCAGAGACAGCAAAGGACTTGGAAGAGCAGTTGGACGGAATGGACAGTGTCTTGAATGGAGGAAATAAGATGAACATCAACAAAAGCAAAACGAGGATAATGGAATGTAGTCGATTTAAGTCGGGTGACGCTGAGGGAATTAGATTAGGAAATGAGGCACTTAAAGTAGTAAACGAGTTTTGTAATTTGGCGAGCAAACAAACCGATCATGGTCGAAGTAGAGAAGATATAAAATGTAGACTGGCAATGGCAAGGAAAGCGTTTCTGAAGAGGAGAAATTTGTTATCATCGAGTACAGATTTAAGTGTCAGGAAGTCGTTTGTGAAAGTATTTGTATGGAGTGTAGTCATGTATGGAAGTGAAACATGGACGATAAATAGTTTTGACAAGAAGACAATAGAAGCTTTCGAAATGTGGTGCTACAGAAGAATGCTGAAGATAGATGGGTAGATCATAAAACTAACGAGGAGGTATTGAATAGAATTGGGGAGGAGTATGTGGCACAACTTGACAAAAAGAAGGGACCGGTTAGTAGGACATGTTCTGAGGCATCAGCCGGCCGAAGTGGCCGCGTGGTTCTGGCGCTGCAGTCTGGAACCGCGAGACCGCTACGGTCGCAGGTTCGAATCCTGCCTCGGGCATGGATGTGTGTGATGTCCTTAGGTTAGTTAGGTATAACTAGTTCTAAGTTCTAGGGGACTAATGACCTCAGCAGTTGAGTCCCATCGTGCTCATAGCCATTTGAATCATTTTTTTCTGAGGCATCAAGGGATCACAAATTTAGCATTGGAGGGCAGCGTGGAGGGTAAAAATCATAGGGGGGGGGGGCAATAGATAAATACACTAATCAGATTCAGAAGGATGTGGGTTGCAGTAAGTACTGGGAGATGAAGAAGCTTGCACAGGATAGGGTAGCATGGAGAGCTGCATCAAGCCAGTCTCAGGACTGAAGACCACAAGATCAACAACAGATGACAGACTGCGATTCATTAAAAATCTCTTAAGAAAATTTAATGTCGATTTTGATCCTCTCCTCTTGTCTTAGCCTTTGGTTACAGATCAACACCAGAAATTTGACGTTATCTCGTTCTACGCTGAGTATGGAAGAGTTCTGGTAACCAAGCATATGAACACCTTTGATGAACACCTTTGGTAACAAGAAGTTTGTAAACTGGCTTTGGCCTTCGTTAATTGCATATGATCCAGCATTACAGAAGGGGCAACAGAATGAGCTGGATGATGCTCTGGATGTACTATGCAAGGCTGAATGTTCTCTCAGTACTTACCACAATGCTAGCTGCCAAAATTTTTCCACCCTACGTTTTATATTCATATTTGTACTAGATCAATGTTTACAATGTACTATCTGATTATTACTCACTTCATTGCCTGGTGCTGGCTATCACTACATACACTACTGGCCATTAAAATTGCTACACCAAGAAGAAATGCAGATGATAAACAAGTATACATTGGACAAATACATTGTACTAGAACTGTCATGTGATTACATTTTCACCCAATTTGCGTGCATAGATCCGGTGAAATCAGTACCCAGAACAACCACCTCTGGCCGTAATAACGGCCTTGATACACCTGGGCATTGAGTCAAACACAGCTTGGATGGCGTGTACAGGTACAGCTGCCCATGCAGCTTCAACACGATACCACAGTTCATCAAGAGTAGTGACTGGCGTATTGTGACTAGCCAGTTTCTCGGCCACCATTGACGAGACGTTTTGAGTTACGGAGAGATCTGGCGAATGTGCTGGCCAGGGCAGCAGTCGAACATTTTCTGTATCCAGTAAGGCCCGTACAGGACCTGAAATGTGCGGTCGTGCATTATCCTGCTGAAATGTAGGGTTTCGCCGGGATCGAATGAAGGGTAGAGCCACGGGTCGTAACACATCTGAAATGCAGCGTCCACGGTTCAAATTGCCGTCAATGCGAACAAGAGGTGACCGAGGCGTGTAACCAATGGCACCCCATACCATCACGCCGAGTGATACGTCAGTATGGCGATGACGAATACACGCTTCCAACGTGCGTCCACCGCGATGTCGCTAAACATGGATGCGACCATCATGATGCTGTAAACAGACCCTGAATTCATCCGAAAAAATGACGTTTTGCCATTCGTGCACCCAGGTTCGTCGTTGAGTACACCATCGCAGGCGCTCCTGTCTGTGATGTAGCGTCAAGGGTAACTGCAGCCATGGTCCCCGAACTGATAGTCCATGCTGCTGCAAACGTCGTGGAACTGTTGGCGCAGACGGTTGTTGTCTTGCAAACGTCCCCATCCGTTGACTCAGGGATCAAGACGTGGTTGCACGATCCGTTACAGCCACGCGGATAAGATGTCTGTCATCTCGACTGCTAGTGATACGAGGCCGTTGGGACCCAGCACGGCGTTCCGTATTACCCTCCTGAACCCACCGATTCCTTATTCTGCTTACAGTCATAGTATCTCGACCAACGCGAGCAACAATGTCGCGTTACGATAAACCGCAATCGAGATAGGTTACAATCCGACCATTATCAAAGTCGGAAACGTGATGGTACGCATGTTTCCTCCTTACACGAGGCATCACAACATCGTTTTACCAGGCAGCGCCGGTCAACTGCTGTTTGTGTATGAGAAATCGGTTGGAAACTTACCCCATGTCAGTACGTTGTAGGTAGCGACTCCGGCGCCATCCTTGTGTGAATGCTCTGAAAAACTAATCATTTGCATATCACAGCATCTTCTTTCTGTCGGTTAAATTTCGCGTCTGTAGCACGTCATCTTCGTGGTGTAGCGATTTTAATGGCCAGTAGTGTACTAACAATTTCTGTAGTACTTCAAGTCTGGGTGTTAATTACAGCTGAGTTCTGACACAAAGGGCAATGTGGGCAACATGTTCCTCAGATGCCGCTGTCGGCTAAAGAGGGGGCTGGAAGAGGCTTGTTGTCTTCTGCTAGGGCGGAAATTTACTACTCTGAGAGAGAGCACAGGAAAGAGGCGGCTTTTTAGAATGCTTGAGGGCACCCCTCTTGTGGACAGAGCATGAGGGAGGTCCCTCTTTGGGGGACAGAAAACATTTCACAATAGCGTACTTGGAAAAGGAGTGTCAGGGGTGGAGCAATGCGAACAAACGTAGACGCCACATGTCCAGGAGGGAGCGGGCTATGGTTGGAGGGACCAGCCGAGGAAACAATCCTGTTGGGATCAGTCGAAGACAGCTCACTCCGGAGATCGATCTACAGACTTCGCTGGCAATAGCCACAGTGGAGAATCTGGGATTGGAGAGGATTTAAAGTCATTTCTATGTGGCAAAGTTGTTATTCTGTTTATTTAGATGTCAGTTTTTGGTGTGGCAAGTTGATAAAAAAATGTATTCCTTTGCCATCTTTTACAAGAGACTGAATACTATTTTGTTGTCAGCATGAAAGCGATGGAGATCATACTGACCGCAATTTCCATGAGTACATTGTTCTTGTACTCGCAGAAAAACTTACTCAGTGGTTCAAAATGGCTCTGAGCACTATGGGACTCAACTGCTGAGGTCATTAGTCCCCTAGAACTTAGAACTAGTTAAACCTAACTAACCTAAGGACATCACAAACATCCATGCCCGAGGCAGGATTCGAACCTGCGACCGCAGCGGTCTTGCGGTTCCAGACTGCAGCGCCTTTAACCGCACGGCCACTTCGGCCGGCTACTCAGTGGTAATCAGGAACTATTATTATAAATAAATGTTTTGATTCCTAACTCATTCACATATACAGTAAAAGTTCACATGCACAAGCATGTATAATAATAATAATAATAATAATGTCTCTATCTTAAACAGCACTATGAGCAGTTCAGAGGCCACTTCTACAGTAAGTTCTAATTGAAATGGTCTCTCGCCCTGACTTATAAGGATCAAAGTTGAATGCTCGCCACATAAAATAGTCTCATCGCCTGCCACGCGTTTTTGTTAACATTGCGGGTGGCACACAAACAGTTACTTCGGTGAAATCTAAGCGATCCAGGACGGTATACAGTACTACCTATTAGTATCGAAAAACATGCGCTTGGCAGCAAATCGGCTGTGACGTTATCCGAGGCAGCACGTAAGCCAGTGTTTCACGCGGAGAGATTGATAGCTGGGTGCGAAGTGAATGTGTATTGCATCTCCGGCCGTATTTGTAAATGGGCGCAATGAATGACCGAACGGAACATTTGCCGTCATCCGCTCTTTGGCGAGGTAGCAGCATCTAAGAAACTGGTTTCTCAGACACATTATTTAATTACTCGGCCATGAATTACTAATAGTAATCTATAAATGAATTTAGTTTAGTTTGTTTTAATTACAGAAAAAGTTTTAACTCGACTGCATTTAAACTCCGCCGGCTAGAATGTTTAGAACGGTAACGGCAGTAGAACACAACCTCTGAACTACATCTTTAAGAGACCTTGTATTGATTGTTCCTCTGAAACACATCTTCAAGAGACCTTGTATTGATTGTTATTTACATTAAAGTCTTGAAACTTGTTCTAGCTTTACTATTTAATGTATTTAATCAAGTGTTCAATCAGAACTTTCTCTCATTAATACAAATGATGTTTAATCTATTATGAATAAGGACGTTCTTATTCCAGATTTAGTTTTCAGTAAATTACTTGAAAACTATTAGAGGTAGCTTAATGGAGGTCAGATAGTTATTGTTTTTATATCAAACTGAAGCTTCGTACGAATTTTCACGATTTTGAGTCATATTTAGCACCTAAAATTTTTCTTGTAAACACCGACTTCGACCACAATATTGTTCCGATCAAGTTGAGACTCGCGACTGTTGGTTAACTGTGACATTCTGAACAATTTTTGACTGTAGCGTCACATGTTTTTTACCTGAAACATTATATTTAGTGAAGCATAATCGTCTGATGATCCTGAGATTTAACAATTTTAACATTTATATACTGAAGCATAAGTTGACAAAGTTTGTAAAGGCTGCTTTAATTTTTAGTCTCAGTTTCACTCTTAGATTATGACGGAATACTCGTATGCTACGCATAGGTGTGTTACGATGACGTGGCACTAGTAGCAGTGAACTGGGGTAAGTCCCGGTACACTCACTCGCCTCTGTAACTCTCAAATGATACAGCTCTTGTTTCGCCACATATTCCTTAGCCCTCTGTGAAGTCTGGCACATTGAAGTGTTTCTTTACGGGAGAATCCTTGAGTCGAATCACTGTCCCTGGCTTGTGGGCAAAAAAGATCTTGTGTTCTGGCTTGTACTGAAGTGACTTCAGCCCTAGGAGTTTCCAAATGTTGTGCTGCGTCCACAGTGTAGGCAGAGAAATTCAGGTACGCACAGTAGCCAATCCTCAGCGGGATTACAGGTGATATGTGCACTCCGATTCGGCGGATAGAGAAGCACTCACAGTAAATGCATTATATTCCAATTGTTTGTTCACTGAGAATTTTCTGAAAGTACCATTCAAGATGGATATCTTTCTGTTTCGCACCGCTAATCAGTATCAGCCATCTTTGTGTCCGTCTAACAACGGGGAGGTTCGGTGTAAAGAGAGTCAAATACATGTTTTGCGAATCCTGCCATTATACACTACTGGCCATTAAAATTGCTACACCACGAAGATGACGTGCTACAGACGGGAAATTTAACCGACAGGAAGAAGATGCTGCGATATGCAAATGATTAGCTTTTCAGAGTATTCACACAAGGTTGGCGCCGATGGCGACACCTACAACGTGTTGACATGAGGAAAGTTTCCAACCGATTTCTGATACACAAACAGCAGTTGACTGGCGTTGCCTGGTGAAACGTTGTTGTGATGCCTCGTGTAAAGATAAGAAATGCGTACAATCATGTTTCCGACTTTGATAAAGGTCGGATTGCAGCCTATCGCGATTGCGCTTTATCGTATCGCGATATTGCTGCTCGCGTTGGTCGAGATCCAATGACTGTTAGCAGAATATGGAATCGGTGGGTTCAGGAGGATAATACGGAACGCCGTGCTGGATCCCAACGGCCTCGTATCACTAGCAGTTGAGATGACAGGCATCTTATTCGTAAGGCTGTAATGGATCGTGCAGCCACGTCTCGATAACTGAGTCAACAGATGGGGACGTTTGCAACACAACAACCATCTACACGAACAGTTCCACGACGTTTACAGCAGCATGGACTATCAGCTCGGAGACCATCGCTGCGGTTACCCTTGACGCTGCATCACAGGTAGGAGCGGCTGCGATGGTGTACTCAGCGACGAACCTGGGTGCACGAAAGGCAAAACGTCATTTTTTTCGGATGAATCAAGGTTCTGTTTACAGCATCATGATGGTCGCATCCGTGTTTAGCGACATCGCGGTGAACGCACATTGGAAGCATGTGCTCGCCATCGCCATACTGGCGTACCACCTGGCGTGATGGTATGGGGTGCCATTGGTTACACGTCTTGGTCTTGGCCACCTCTTGTTCCCATTGACGCCACTTTGAAAAGTGGACGTTACAATTCAGAGGTGTTACGACCCGTGGCTGTGCCCTTCATTCAATCCCTGTGAAACCCTACATTTCAGCAGGATAATGCACGACCGCATGTTGTAGGTCCTGTACGGGCCTTTCTGGATACAGAAAATGTTCGACTGCTGCCCTGGCCAGCACATTCTCCAGATCTCTCCCCAGTTGAATACGTCTGGTCAATAGTGGCCTAGCAACTGTCTCGTCACAATACGCCAGGCACTACTCTTGATGAACTGTGGTATCGTGTTGAAGCTGCATGGGCAGCTGTACATGTACACACCGTCCAATCTGTGTTTGACTCAATGCCCAGGCGCATCAAGGCCGTTATTATGGCCAGAGGTGGTTGTTCTGGGTACTGATTTCTCAGAATCTATGCCCCCAAATTGAGTGAAAATGTAATCACATGTCAGTTCTAGTATAATATATTTGTCCAATGAATACTCGTTTATCATCTTCAATACTTTTTGGTGTAGCAATTTTAATGGCCAGTAGTGTATGTAGGGCAGAGTGTGACATAGTGTGCCTTATAATTTTCTTGTACTCTACATAAAATAATTTACTGTATTTACATTGTGATTCCTTCTAGTAGTAGCATCCCATTAGCAGTGATTGGTGATGTCATGATAGTTCTTTTCATGGAAATCCCTAGGTATAGGTGTCAGTAGCAGGGTATTGTGTGTGAATTCCTAAGGGACCAAACTGCTGAGGCCATCGGTCTCTAGACTTACACACTACTTAAAGTAACTTAGAACAACCCACACACTCATACCAGAGAAACGACTCGAACCTCCGGCGGGAGGGGCCGCTCAATTCGTGACATGGCGCCTCAGGGCGCGTGGCCACTACGCACGGCGCAGGATCACCTTGAACATTTGTAAGGGTGAGAATTCTAATGCGCTGACAACATTAAGCAACCACACATGCACATGCTGTTTGTTACAAACACCGTGGGGACTGGCAACAGATGTATAGTCCAGTATTCCCAAGCTGTTCCTTTATGCAGTTGCGCTATACATCGGTGATACCTTTCTGCCGGTCGTCATCAAGCTGTAAAATGGCTACCACTGGTGCCAAGGTATAATCTGGTACTTTCACTAAACAGTAATTTTCGCTAATAGCCTGTCCAGATGAGTCGCTCAGTATATCATTGCAAAGGAATCACGGTAATCATCAGCATTGCCCAGCTTCCACATAATGGTCCCTGAAAATCGTGAGCGAGATTCTCGCTAAAGCGATAGTTTTAGTTTTTGCTGTAACCGCCATTAATCATCGAAGGTTGCTTATGTAAAGTAGCACTCATGAGAACTCTAAAGGCCCGCGTTATAGGATCTATCAGTATCTGTAACTATAGACGACTATCGGAACTAGCACTGATACGCAGCGGATGTTGTTGTTGTTCTGGTCTTCAGTCCTGAGACTGGTTTGATGCAGCTCTCCATGCTACTCTATCCTGTACAAGCTGCTTCATCTCCCAGTACCTACTGCAGCCTACATCATTCGGAATCTGCTTAGTGTATTCATCTCTTGGTCTCCCTCCACGATTTTTACCCTCTACGCTGCCCTCCAGTACTAAATTGGTGATCCCTTGATGCCTGAGAACATGTCTTACCAACCGATCCCTTCTTCTGGTCAAGTTGTTAAGCATTTACTATATTTCCATTATTTTCTTGACATCTAGGGATATACTTTATTCTTAGTTACACTAATGTTATGCATCAACTAGCAACATGAAAATAGAATATTTTGTACATGAAATGACCAGACTTTAAATTTGCTACTTATGCACCAGAGCACCAGTTTGCTCAACAGCACGAACATTTATACTATCTTTAGGATTATATTGTGATGATTATGTAATACATATTAGTCAAATTGTAAATACAGATGTAAATAATTTTCTCTCCATTTGGTGTCCATTTAACTTCCAAACCGTATGGTAAATTTAACAAACACCATTGGAAGGTTATGTGATGGGACCACTTGTATGTGGAACCAGATTATATAATATATTTCATGAGAAATGACACGAAATGGTTATCAGCGGATACCTGATCCTAATTGTTCCTCAGTTCTTCAATCTCTCGCTCCTCATTGCGTGCAAGGCTTACAGCGTCATTAATTTGCAAAGATAAGTAAAACTTCCTCCCCCCATGAACCATGGAACTTGACGTTGCGTGCCTCAATGATACAGACAGCCGTACCGTAGGTGCAACCACAATGGAGGGGTATCTGTTGAGAGGCCAGACAAACATGTGGTTCCTGAAGAGGGGCAGCAGCCTAATCGGTAGTTGCAGGGGCAACAGTCTGGATGATTGACTGGTCTGGCCCTGTAACACTAACCAAAACGGCTTTGCTGTTGTGGTACTGCGAATGGCTGAAAGCAAGGGGAAACTACGGTCGTAATTTCTCCCAAGGGAGTGCAGCTTTACTGTATGATTAAAGGATGATGGCGTCCTCTTGGGTAAAATATTCCGGAGGTAAAATAGTCCCCCATTCGGATCTCCGAGCGGGGACTACTCAAGAGGACGTCGTTACCAGGAGAAAGAAATCTGGCGTTCTACGGATCGGAGCGTGGAATGTCAGATCCCTTAATCGGACAGGTAGGTTAGAAAATTTAAAAAGGGAAATGGATAGCTTAAAGTTAGGTATAGTGGGAATTATTGAAGTTTAGTGGCAGGAGGAACAAGACTTTTAGTCACGTGAATACAGGGTTATGAATACAAAATCAAATAGGGGTAATGCAGGAGTAGGTTTAATAATGAATAGAAAAATAGGATTGCGGGTAAGCTACTACCAACAGCTTAGTGAACGCATTATTGTGGCCAAGATAGACACGAAGCCCACGCCTATTACAGTAGCACAAGTTTATTTACCAACTAGCTCTGCAGATGAAGAAGATATTGAAGATATGTTTGATGAGATAAAAGAAATTATTCAGGTAGTGAAGGGAGACGAAAATTTAATAGTCATGGGTGACTGGAATTCGAGAGTAGGAAAAGGGAGAGAAGCAAAGGTAGTAGGTGAATATGGATTGGGCTAAGAAATGAAAGAGGAAGCCGCCTGGTAGGGCTTTGCACAGAGCATAACTTAATCATAGCTAACACGTGGTTCAAGAATCATGAAAGAAAGTTGTATACATGGAAGAATCCTGGAGATACTAGAAGGTATTAGATAGATTATATAATGGTAAGACGGAGATTTAGGAACCAGGTTTTAAATTGTAAGAAATATCCAGGTGCAGATGTGGACTCTGACCACAATCTATTGGTTATGGGCTGTAGATTAAAACTGAAGAAACTACAAAATGGTGGGAATTTAAGGAGATGGTACTGACTATACCAGAGGTTATACAGAGTTTCAGGGAGAGCATAAGGGAATAAGTGACAAGAATGTGTGAAAGAAGTACAGTAGAAGAAGAATGGGTAGCCTTGAGGGATGAAGCAATGAAGGCAGCAGAGGATCTAGTAGGTAAAAAGACGAGGGCTAGTAGAAATCCTTGGGTAACAGAAGAAGTATTGATTTTAATTGATGAAAGGAAAAATATAAAAATGCGGTAAACGAAGCAGGCAAAAAGGAATACAAACGTCTCAAAAATGAGATCGACAGGAAGTGCAAAATGAGTAAGCAGGCATGGCTAGAGGACAAATGTAAGGATGTAGAGGCTTATCTCACTAGGGGTAAGACAGATACTGCCTACAGGAAAATTAAAGAGACCTTTGGAGAAAAGAGAACGACTTATATGAATATCAAGAGCTCAGATGGGAACCCAGTTCTAAGCAAAGAATGGAAATCAGAAAGTTGGAAGGAGGTTACAGATGGTCTATACTAGGGCGATGTACTTGAGGGCAATGTTATAGAAGTGGAAGAGGATGTAGATGAAGATAAAATGGGAGATATGATACTGCGTGAAGAGTTTGACACAGCACTGAAAGACCTAAGTCGAAACAAGGCCCCGGGAGTAGAGAACATTCCATTAGAACTACTGACGGCCTTGGGAGAGCCAGTCCTGACAAAACTCTACCATCTCGTGAGGAAGGTGTATGAGACAGGCGAAATACCCTCAGACTTCAAGAGGAATATAATAATTCCAATCGCAAAGAAAGCAGGTGTTGACAGATGAGAAAATTATCGAACTATCAGTTTAATAAGACACAGCTGCAAAATACTAACACGAATTCTTTACAGACGAATGGAATAACTGGTAGAAGCCGACCTCGGGGAAGATCAGTTTGGATTCTGTAGAAATGTAAGAACACGTAAGGCAATACTGACCCTACGACGTATCTTAGAAGAAAGATTAAGGAAAGGCAAACCTACATTTCTAGCATTTGTAGACTTAGAGAAAGCTTTTGGCAATGTTGACTGGTATACTCTCTTTCAAATTCTGAAGTTGGCATGGGTAAAATACAGGGAGCGACAGGCTATTTAGAATTTTTGCAGAAACCAAATGGCAGTTAATAGAGTCGAGGGACATGAAAGGGAGGCAGTGGTTGGGAAGGGAGTGAGACAGGGTTGTAGCCTCTCCCCGATGCTATTCAATCTGTATATTGAGCAAGCAGTAAAGGAAACAAAGGAAAAGTTCGGAGTAGGTATTAAAATCCATGGAGAAGATATAAAAACTTTGAGGTTCGCCGATGACACTTGTAATTCTGTGAGAGACAGCAAAGGACTTGGAAGAGCAGTTGAAATGAATGGACAGTGTCATGAACGGAGGGTATAAGATGAACATCAAAAAAAGCAAAACGAGGATAATGGAATGTACTCGAAGTAACTCAGGTGATGCTGAGGGACTTAGATTAGGAAACGAGACACTTAAAGTAGTAAACGAGTTTTGCTATTTGGGGAGCAATATAACTGATGATGATCGAGGTAGAGAGGATATAAAATGTAGACTGCCAATGGCAAGGAAAGCATTTCTGAAGAAGAGAAATTTGTTTACATCGAGTATTGATTTAAGTGTCAGGAAGTCGTTTCTGAAAGTATTTGTATGGAGTGTAGCCATGTATGGAAGTGAAACATGGACGATAAATAGTTTAGACAAGAAGAGAATGGAAGCTTTCGAAATGTGGTGCTACAGAAGAATGCTGAAGATTAGATGGGTAGATTACAAAACTAACGAGGGGGTATTGAATAGAATTGAGGAGATGAGGAGTTTGTGGCACAACTTGAGTAGAAGAAGGTATCGGTTGGTAGGACATGTTCTGAGGCATCAAGTGACCACCAATTTAGTACTGGAGGGCAGCGTGGAGGGTAAAAATCGTGGAGGGAGACCAAGAGATGAATACACTAAGCAGATTCCGAATGATGTAGGCTGCAGTAGGTACTGGGAGATGAAGAAGCTTGCACAGGATAGAGTAGCATGGAGAGCTGCATCAGACCAGTCTCAGGACTCAAGACCACCACCACAACAACAACAACAACAAGTAAAACTTACCCAGTCTCTGAGTCAGACTGAAAATCCTTGTAAAGGCATGCAACCACCGTGAATGTAATTATTGGTAAGGTAGACTTGCAATAATATTTTGTAACAATATGAATCATCTACAAGAAAATTATTTTTTGATGAACATCTCTCTTTTTGGCAATCATCTCACCTTTGAAGCATAACTAGCTCTTTATTCTCACAAAGTAATGTGCTATCGACAGGGGATGTCAAACTGATTCCATATTTTTATGTTTCCAGAAGGCTTTTGACACCGTTACTCACGAGTGACTTTTAATCAGATTAGGCCATTGTGGAGTATCGCCTCTGTTGTGTGATTTGTTCCATTTTTTCCTGTCAGAATTGTCACAGTTCGTAATAACTGACGGAACGTCATCGAGTAAAACAGAAGCAGTAACTAGCTTTCCCCAAGGAAATGTTATAGACCCACTGTTCCTGATCTACAAAAATTATTTTGCAGACATTCTGACATTAACAGTTTAGGAGACAATCTGAGCAGCCCTCTTAGATTGTTTGCAGATGCTACTGTCGTTTACCATCATATAACATCATCAGATGATTAAAATGAATTGCAAAATGATTGAGAGAAGATATCTTTATGGTGAAAATATTAGCAATTGTCTGTAAATAATGAGAAGCGTGAAGTAATCAGCATGACCAATAGAAGGAATTCGCTAAATTTCAGTTACACGATAAATCACGCAATACTAAAGGCTGTAAACCCAAATAAATATTTGGGGGTTATTGCTTTAACTGAAACGATCACATCGTGAGGGGTCCACTTGTACGTGGAGTGCAATTTTGTAATATAGTTCACAAAAAATGATATGAAATGTTTATCACATGAAGAAGAGATTGTATATTTGACACCACAGAACCAAAGATGTTGCCTGAGTGGCAGAATCGATTGTAAGCAGGGCGCGCGGAGCGCAGTAATTGTTGCTGCAGCACTCTGTTAAAGGTAAGATGTAAGACTTTAAGCTAGAGGCTAGCTGTGAGAATTTAGCTGTTGGCCTATGGACGCAGCATCATACGGTTTTGTAAGTTAATGATATTTTGAATATTTAGTTTTAAGTATGCAGCAACACAATGTGGCTTTTACTAATTTTACACTACTGATCCTTGAATGTAACAACCAAGTATCTTCCATCAGGTTTATTGTGTACGTTGATTAGGTATACCCGAATTGTAATGTTTTGTGTATTTTGTAAACCTGATACATGGAAGTTAAATTTTGGAATCTATTTTGTCAAACGATGTCAGACCTTTTGTCATGTAACAATCCAAGTATTGTTAACTACGTCAGTAAGTGAGAATTGTAAAACAGTTGAGAAGTTCACTGATTTTGAAGTTAATGTAAAATGTTTCATATTAGATTTTGTGAAGCAGAAACTTGATTTTGAAGTCAAGTTTCTTCCTGAACCATTCGGTATTTGCGTATCCCCTTATCAGTACCTCATCCTCATCCACATTGTTTTTATTTAAATCCAATGAATATTTTTTAAAGCAAATGATTTTTCAGCTGTGTAAACTGGGCCGCCTTGAGCCAGACATATGTTTTCCGTTACATTAGCAATTAAGATCAGCATTTATTTCATATAAGAACAGGGCTACAGTGAGCCTTACTTTTGTCACTTTTTATTTATGAAGGTCAGCAATTATTTCTTTATAAAACTTGGCCACTTTGAGCCACAAATATGCTGTCTGTAATATTTTATAGCTACTAAGATCAGCATTTATGTAAGGAAGGTAGGAAGCAATGATACAGGTAAGGTAGTGGAACATATCCTATTAAATGTAGCAAAATGTCTATGTATGTTCTAAATCAGCATACACTAGTGTTGCAACATGACAACTTCTAGTAAACGCTGTAACAGAGAACAGTAAAGACATAATATCCTAACAAAACTATGGACTAAACTAAGCTGCAGTGAAGTATATTATGACATGTCAATTCTATACAGTATAATGAGAAGTGTGGCAACAGTCTGCCTTTATGTATAACAATTCTCAGGAAATGTGGCATCAGTCTGTCTGTGAGTATATCAGTACTAGCATACATGCTAAATAAACAAGATATAACGATTGAAGCAAACAAGGAGAGACAATATTATTGGTAATGGATGTTGTTGTTGTGATCTTCAGTCCTGAGGCTGGTTTGATGCAGCTCTCCATGCTGCTCTATCCTGTGCAAGCTTCTTCATCTCCCAGTACCTACTGCAACCTACATCCTTCTGAATCTGTTTAGTGTATTCATCTCTTGGTCTCCCTCTACGATTTTGTCCCACCACGCTGCCCTGCAATACTATATTGGTGATCCCTTGATGCCTCAGAACATGTCCTACCAACCGATCCCTTCTTCTACTCAAGTTGTGCAACAAACTTCTCTTCTCCCCAGTCCTATTCCATACCTCCTCATTAGTTATATGATCTACCCATTTAATCTTCAGCATTCTTCTGTAGCACCACATTTCGAAAGCTTCTATTCTCCTCTTGTCCAAACTATTTATCGTCCATGTTTCACTTCCATACATGGCTACACTCCATACAAATACTTTCAGAAACGACTTTCTGACACTTAAACCTATACTCGATGTTAACAAATTTCTCTTCTTCAGAAACGCTTTCCTGGCCATTGCCAGTCTACATTTGATATCCTCTCCACTTTGAGCATAATCAGTTATTTTGCTCCCCAGATAGCAAAACTCGTTTACTACTTTAAGTGTCTCATTTCCTAATCTAATTCCCTCAGCATCACCCGACTTAATTCGACTACATTCCATTATCCTCGTTTTGCTTTTGTTGATGTTGATCTTATATCCTTTTTTCATGACAATGTCCATTCCGTTCAACTGCTCTTCCAAGTCCTTTGCTGTCTCTCACAGAATTGTCATCGGCAAACCTCAAAGTTTTTATATCTTCTCCATGGATTTTAATACCTACTCCGAATTTTTCTTTTGTTTCCTTCACTGCTGGCTCAATATACAGATTGAATAACATTGGGGAGAGGCTACAACCCTGTCTTACTCCCTTCCCAACCACTGCTTCCCTTTCGTGCCCCTTAATTCTTATAACTGCCATCTGGTTTGTAAATAGCCTTTCGCTCCCTGTATTTTACCCCTGCCAACTTCAGAATTTCAAAGAGAGTATTCCAGTCAACATTGTCAAAAGCCTTCTCTAAGTCTACAAGTGCTAGAAATGTAGATTTGCCTTTCCCTAATCTAGCTTCTAAGATAAGTCGTAGGGTCAGTATTGCCTCACGTGATCCAATATTTCTATGGAATCCAAACTGATCTTTCCAGAGGTCGGCTTCTACCAGTTTTTCCATTCGTCTGTAAAGAATTCGCGTTAGTATTTTCCATCCGTGACTTATTAAACTGACTGCTCGGTAATTTTCACATCTGTCAGCACCTTCTTTATCTGAGATTGGAATTATTGTATTCTTCTTGAAGTCTGAGGGTATTTCACCTGTCTCATACATCTTGCTTACCAGAAGGCAGAGTTTTGTTAGTATTGGCTCTCTCAAGGCCGTCAGTAGTTCTAATGGAATGTTCTCTACTCCCGGGGCGATGTTTCGACTCAGTTCTTTCATTGCTCTGTCAAACTCTTCACGCAGTATCGTATCTCCCATTTCATCTTCATCTACATCCTCTTCAATTTCCATAATATTGTCCTCAAGTACACTACCCTTGTATAGACCCTCTATATACTCCTTCCACCTTTCTGCTTTCTCTTCTTTGCTTAGATCTGGGTTTCCATCTGAGCTACAAATGGCCATTATAGAGAATGCATGAGTACATAGCTAAATAAATTGTAGTGCAATTTGAAAGTTAATGGCTCTGACAGCCATTTGCAGTAAGTTCATAACATGTTATGAAAATTAGAATGCTGTTTCTCAGTGGCCTTGTTTATATAATACTGTGACATCATTACTTAAGAAAACCTAACAGTAAAATCAAGAATTGAATGGCTCCAGGTGGCCTTCTCTTTGAAACACATGCACATCTTAATAACTAAAACAACCGTGCATCAGATATCAACCACAGGCTCCAAGTAGCCTTCCTACACACATAAAAGCTGGTATTAATAGCTATAAAATGTCTGGGGTTCCAAGTGGCCTAGTACATGAAGTACATGCAAATCTTAATACCTATAACATCTGAATAAGAAATGTCAACTAAAGGCGCTAAGTTGCTTTCTTTACATAAACTGATCGTAACGATTGGTAACAAATACACAGATGGAGACGTATTCCTTTGATCTGGCCTGCTGGGGATCCGAAAAACTCGATCAACACTCAGGATTGCCGGTCCGGAGTGGCCGAGCAGTTCTAGGCGCTTCTGTCTGGAACCACGCGACCGCTACGGTTGCAGGTTCGAATCCTGCCTCGGGCATGGATGTGTGTGATGTCCTTAGGTTCGTTAGGTTTAAGTAGTTCTTGATGACCTCAGATGTTAAGTCCAGTAGTGCTCACAGCCATTTGAACCATTTTTGAACACTCAGGATTGCATCTCAAAGGAATTCTCTATGACGTATCCCCTGTGTAAGTGCGCTACATTTCGCCAGAACTCCCCGAAGTCTGCATTCGCTTTCCATGTAACTGACCTTACGTGCTCGTCCCATTTCACGTCGTTTCGAAACATTACGCCATGAGACTTAATCAACGTCGCTGAGTCGGGTTATGTCATTAATATTGCATTCGAACATCACAGGAATGTTCGTTGCCGAGCCATTCAAGGCCCGCAGAGAGCAAATTTAAATTTGACTATGTACGCGGCGCTAAGAAGAGATGTTAACACTACTGAAGAAATATGCCTAGAGGGGCTTTACTCTCTCATCTCACTGAAGCACTGCTCCATCTCGGTCTCACGTCGGGAAGAGCGTATCTCAAACCTCTACTCGACTGTACCTTATTTAGATTTTCCGAATATTTATTAGATAATTTTGTGGGGGATTTCGGTACGGTTCCCTAAATTTGGTGTCCCTTTCACACCCAAACCGTATGGTAAATTTAACAAACGCAACTGGAAGGTTATGTGATGAGTCCACTTGTATGTGGAACCAGATTATATAATATATTTCATGAGAAATAACATGAAATGGTTATCACACGTAGAAGTGATTGTATCTTTGACACCACAAAACCAAAGCTGTTGCCTGAGGGCTGAATCGATTGTAAGTAGGGGCGCGCCGAGTGCAGTAGTAGTTGCTGTTGCACTGTGTTAAAGGTAGGATGTAACACTTTAAGCTATGAGCTAGGTGTAACAATTTAGCTATTGGCCTATGGATGCAGCATAATACAGTTTTGTAAGGTAATGAAGTATTGTATATTTAGTTTTAAGTATGCAGCAACACAATGTGGCTTTTACTAATTTTACACTACTGATCCTTGAATGTAAGAACCAAGTATCTTCCATCAGATTTAATGTGTAGGTTGATTAGGTATACCCGAATTGTAATGTTTTTGTGTATTTTGTAAACCTGGTACAAGGAAGTTAAATTTAGAGATCTATTTTGTCAAACGATGTCAGACCTTTTGTCATGTAACAATCCAAGCATCATTTACTACGTCAGTAAGGGAAACTGTAGAACTGTTGAGAAGTTCACTGATTTTGAAGTTAGCACAAAATGTTTTATACCAGTTTTTGTGAAGGAGAAACTTTATTTTGAATACAAGTTTCTAACTGAATCATTTGGTGTTATCATAGTACCCCATACTCTTCCATATCGTGATGACATAAATCCAATGAATATTTTTTAAAAGAAATTATTTTTCAGTCAGAATCAGAAAAAATTTAATGTGCCAGGATCAGAAAAGTACTAATGTTTGTAGCAGCTTCACTGCGGGCTGCACTGGACAGCACTGAACCAATATCCAAAATCATCACTGTCCACTTGCAAGGTTATTCATTATTTATTAACTAATCTACTTGCATTATTTCTATGAAGCTATTTTACCGCCGGCATAGCACTTCGCTGAGCTAAGATAGAATGTTTTGTATGCGTAATGTAGAGAGAACAGAATATCGAGATTACATTCGTTGCAACTCAGAAGCCAAGAAAAATGTAATTCATCGTTTATTTGCATTGGAAATTTTATCATTTTATTGAGTAGGGCCACAGAACTCGGTGCTCACGAGACTGAGTAAATTTCAGAGCGATGGATTTCATTATAGACATTACATACTGGTTTTCCAGATGAAGTTCTTTAATTTTTCTTTGGATTACAGTAAAACTGATCAAGCACACCATTTGCTCAACAACAGATTATGCAGTAAATTTCCGTAAGAAAAACATCACGCATTGTATATCCATTAACAAACACCAATAATTCATTATTAAATAAAGACCGTTAGACGTGGGACATTGCAATATATACAATAATGGGGGAAAGCAAACAAATGACTGAAATTTGTTCGTAGAACATTTGCGAAATCAAACTGTAACACATCTATTAAAGAACTGCTTACACTTCGCTCGTTCGCACTGTTATGGAGTACCGCTGTGTAGTGTGCTATCCACATCTGATAGGATTGTCGGAACACAACGAAAAAGTTCGAAGGAGGGCAGATTGTTTCGTATTATTGTGAAATAAGGGAGAGTCTCTGTACCAAGAAGCACATTGTTCTTGACTATTGTTAATTTAGAACTGACTTTTATAAGAAATCTACGTTTCCGTGAAATTTGTAGCGTAACATATTATATCTTTTTCTGAGATAGTTCATTAGATGGTGTGTGTAACCTGAAACATGTCATGACATTTAACAAACATAATCAAAGAGGAGCAGCGAGTCTTTTTAAGCAACCAAACAGACTTTTTCAATTATTTCCAATAGTTATTTTCATCTTCACTCGTTTTTAGAATGCAGAGTTGCGTTTTACGTATTAAATGTGTCACACTCGCTTCAGTTGACGTATTTCGCATTTTTTTGTCTTTCAGCTTCCGACAGGAGCCAATACCAAGCTGATCCCAGTCATGGTGTGGATTCATGGAGGTGGGTTTCAGTTGGGCTCTGGAAACACCTATTTTTACGGACCTGAACACCTGCTGGAACACGATGTTGTGCTGGTGACGCTCAATTACCGCGTGGGAGTACTAGGTGAGGCAACTGCGTTCAACTATGCAGGTCCCATAAGCTTTAGTACGACTGTTGTCTTAGCTATGGACACCTATGTCACCTGTTCGTCTTGCAGGTTTCTTATCAACTGGAGATGAGGTCATCCCAGGGAATGCTGGTCTCAAAGATCAAGTGATGGCCCTAAAATGGGTCAAGAGTAACATAGCCAACTTTGGTGGAGACCCACAGAACGTCACAATATTTGGCGAGAGCGCTGGCGGGATGTGCTGTCATTTGTTACAAATCTCTCCTGCAGCTAAAGGTTCGTCGCTATAGCTTTCTGCTTTCCTAACTTAAATGATCATTTTTTGATATGTGGGTTCTTGCAAATTTGCTTAATACATATTCCCTCGTCATATGGTGCACTGCGAAGACTCAGGTGCTTAGCAACGTGCGTGGTGGTGCAGTGGTAAGACACTGGACTGCTACTCCGTTGGGTGGTGGTTCGAATCTCAGTACGGCCAACCAGGTTAAGCTTTACTGTCAAACTCAGGATCGCACCAAACATTTATTGCCGGCGAGATAGCCCGTACCACATATTTTCGTTTGTTGTGGTCTTCATTTGAGAGACTGGTTTGATACAGTTCTCCAGGCTATTCTATCCTAAGCAGACTTCTTCATCTCAGAGTAACTACTGCAATCACTGAATCACTGTACTCATGTCTTGGTCTCACTCTAGGATTTTTACCCCCCGCGCTTCCCTACGGTACCAAAATGGTGATCCCTTGATGTGTCCTACCAACCGATTCCCTCTTTTAGTCTGGTTCTGAAACAACTTCCTCTTCTCCCCAGTTCTATTCAGTACTTCCTCATTAGTTACGTGATCTACCAATGTAATCTTCAGCATTCTTCTACAGCACCACATTTCGAAAACTTCTATTCTCTTCTTGTATAAACTATTCATCGTCCATGTTTCATATCCATACATGGCTACACTCCATACAAACAGTGTCAGAAAAGACTTCCTGGCACTTAAATCTATACTCGATGTTAACTAATTTGTCTTCTTCAGAAACGCTTTCCTTGCTATTTCCAGTCTACATTTTATATCCTCTCCACATCGAACTCATCGGCTTTTTCTTCCCAAGTAGCAAAACTTATCTACCTAATCTAATTCCTTCAGCATCATCTGATTTAATTCGACTACATTCCGTTATCCTCGTTTTGTTTTTGTTGGTGTTCATTTTATATCCTGCTTTCAAGATACTGTCCATTCCGTTCAACAGCTCTTCCAGGTCATTTGCTGTCTCTGACCGAATTACAATGTCTTCGGCAAACCGCAAAGTTTTTATTTCTCCTCCGTGGATTTTTATTCCTGCTCCATTTATTCTCTTTTTCCTTTACTGCTTGCTCAATATACAGATTGAATAACATTGAGAACAGGCTACAACCATATCTTCTCATCCCTACTTCCCTCTCAAGCCCGTCGACTCTTATAACAGTCATCTGGTTTCTGTAGAAACTGTAAATAGCCATTCGTTCCCTCCATTTTATCCTGTCGCAACTGGAATTTGAGAGTATTCCAGTCAGCATTGTCCAAAGCTTTCTCTAAGTCTACAAATGCTAGATACGTAGATTTGCCTTTCCTTAGTATATCTTCGCGCGTTCCAACATTTCTACGGAATCCAAACTGATCTTCCACGAGGTCGGCTTCTACCAGCTTTTCCATTTGTCTGAAAGAATTCGTGTTAGAATTTTGCAGCCATGAATTATTAAACTGATAGATAATTTTCAGACCTGTCGACATCTGCTTTCATTGGGATTTGAATCATTATTTTCTGCTTGAAGACCTAGGGTATTTCGCCTGTGACACACATCTTGCTCATCAGTTGGTAGAGTTTTATCATTGCTGGCTCTCCCAAGTGTCAGTAGTTCTAATTTCTCCATTCAAGGTGCCTTTTTTTGACAGGTCTTTCAAAGCTCTGTCAAATTCTTCAAGCAATAACGTATACCCCATTTAATGATCATCTACGTCCTCTTCCACTTCCTATTACATTTCTCTGAGTTGTGACGCTCTTGTATAGAGCCTCTACATACTCCTTCCACCTTACTGCTTTCCCTTCTTTGCTTAGGACTAGTTTTCCATCTGAGCTCTTGATATTCATACAGGTGGTTCTTTTTCCTCCCAACCTCTTTTATTTTCCTGTAGGCTATATCTATCTTACCCCTAGTGATATATGCTTCTACATCCTTACGTTTCTCCTCTAACCATCCTTGTGTAGCCATTTTGCACTTCCTATCGCTGTTATTTTTTCGACGTTTGTATTTCTTTTCGCCTGCTTCATTTACTGCATTTTTATATTTTCTCCTTCCAGCAATTAAATTCAATATCTGTTACCAAAGGAGGGCCGGCCGGAGTGACTGTGCGGTTCTAGGCGCTACAGTCTGGAGCCGAGTGACCGCTCCGGTCGCAGGTTCGAATCCTGTCTCGGGCATGGATATGTGTGATGTTCTTAGGTTAGTTAGGTTTAATTCTAAGTTCTAGGCGACTGATGACCTCAGAAGTTAAGTCGCATAGTGCTCAGAGCCATTTTTATTACCCAAGGATTTTTACTAGCGCTCGTCGTTATATCTACTTGATCCTCTGCTACCTTCACTACTTCATCCCACAAAGCTACCCATTCTTCTTCTACTGTATTTCTTTCTCCCGTTCTTGTCAATTGTTCCCAAACGCTCCTTCGGAAACTCTCTGCAGCCTCTGGTTCTTTCAGTTTATCTAGGTCCCCTTTCCTTAAATTCTTACCTTTTCGTACTGTCTTCAGTTTTCATCTACAGTTCATTGTTATAGCTACTCCGGATTGTGGTCGGAGTCCACATCTGCCCCTGGAAATGTCTTACAATTTAAAACCTGGTTCCTAAATCTCTGTATGCCCTTGTATAATCTACCTGAAATCTTCGATGGTCTCCAGGCCTCTTCGACGCATACAATCTTATTTAAAGATTCTTAAACCAAGTGTTAGCGGTGATAAATTTATGCTCTGTGCAAAATTCTACCAGGCGGCTTCCTCTTTCATTCATTGCTCCCCGTCCTTATTCACCTACCAATTTTCCTTCTCTTCCTCTTCCAACTATCGAACTCCTGTCCGTCATCACTATTAAATTTTCGTATCCATAAACTATCTCAGTAATTTCTTTTATTGCATCATATATTTCTCCAATATCTTCACCAATTGGCACCTAAACTTGTATCACTGCGATAGGTGTGGGCTTCGTGTCTGTCTTAGCTAAATTAGTGTCACTTTACTGTTAGTAGTAACTTATCCGGTCCTCTATTTTTTATTCATTGTTGTAACTACTGCTGCATTACCCCTATTGAATTTTGTACTTGTAACCCTGTATTCAGCTGACCAGCAGTCTTGCTCCTCCTGCCGCCGAACTTCACTAATTCCCACTATATTTAACTTTAACCTATCCATTTCCATTTTTAAATTTTCTAACCTACCTGCCCGATTAAGGGATGTGATATCCGTAGAACGCCATTTTCTTTCTCCTGATAACGATGTCCCTCTTAGTAATCCCCGCCCGGAGATCGGAATATGGGACGAATTTATCTTTGGAATATTTTACGCAAGAGGATGCTATCATCATGTAACCATACAGTACAGCTGCATGACCTCGGGAATAATTACAACTGTACTTTCGTCGTACTTTTAGCGGCTGGTAGTACCAGCACAGCAAGGCTGTATTGGTGAATGTTACAAGGCCCGATTATTCAATCACCCAACATATTTCACCACTGATTAGCTACAAAAATCAGTTTCTACAGATAGAGCTCAATTCTGAAATCTGTAATATTGTCTTATAAAGATTGCCAGCTCTGTTTGAGCCCTGAGACAAGTATGAATATCTTGCCACTCTTACAACTAGTGACATAATCGTAGCAGGAATCTAGCTCCCTTAAGAGAAAGTGGGCTGATCACTTGATATGAAAACGTGAATCGCTGAAAGTCAAGGTACCACAACGAATATGTACCTAACTTCCACAGAAATCTCCACGAAGACAAAACACGAAAATCAGAATACTTCACATTTCCACGGAAAGAAAGTTTATTCTTTTTGCCTAGTTGCGTCTCTTTAGACAAAACTAGCTCCAGTTAATATCTCCGCAATTTAATATAGGTACTGCCTACCCATTACGTGAGGACTCACCTAGCTGCAACAATGAACGGCCGGCCGGGGTGGCCGAGCGGTTCTAAGCGCTTCAGTCTGGAACCGCCCGACCGTTACGGTCGCAGGTTCGAATCCTGCCTCGGGCATGGATGTATGTGATGTCTTTAGGTTAGTTAGGTTTAAGTAGTTCTAAGTTCTAGGGGACTGATGCCCTCAGATGTTAAGTCCAATAGTGCTCAGAGCCATTTTTTTTATTTTTAATTATTTATTTATTTTTTTTTTTTTTTTGAACACCGAACGGTGTGGCGGTGAGGTTAGCATATCAGACGCGTATTCGGGAGGACAACAGTTCAGATCATCATCCGACCATCCAGATTTAGGCTTTACATCTTTTCCGTAAGTCGTTTAAGGCATATGTGGGGTGATTCCTTTGAAAGCGCGAAACGGGATTTCCTTCCACAACTTTCCCTAACATGAACTTGTGTTACGTCTCTAATGACCTCATTGTCGATGGGACGCTAAACTCCACTACTTCGTCATTCTTTTGTAAGCTATAACACTCACCTGCTCAAAGCTACATGGAAACTATCCGTATAGAAATAAAATAATCTTCCATACTTACAAGTATGACCTATATCCAAAAAGGCCCATGGCGAACCTCCTACATCTACGAGTACAGTCCGAACGAGACTCAGAACTCAATAGCTCCAAGTACCTCATAAACTGTTTTTCAGCTCACAACTAATGAGTTACTGACTGTAAATCAAACGCTGTCTCCTTGACGTGTTACCCTTTTCTGCAGCAAATAGGGTTAGGCTTGTATATGCTGTCTCCCGGCAGGAGTTATAGAATAATTATTTCCCACACAATCTTACAGGGAGAGTACCTATCATCCGTGGAAAGTTTGTAACCATTAAGTGAGCTTATCTCAAGACCAGTAACTTTCCCAGTAGTTTATCGCGGAGGAAACCATGTCTTTGAAGATGACAGCAACAATACAGTCATTGAAAAATAAGGAAACTCCGTGCCGATGAAGCAGATAAACGTCTCAAGGAATTTTACTGAAGGGTAATGAGCAGTAAAGTGACTTTCAACAAAACAAACGATTATCATGGATATCAGTTTCTAGAGAGAAAATGACACCATTATAAACTGGGTAACAAATTTGCTAGGAATGAATATTGATTGTCAGTTGAAGTTAGGTGTACGTGGAAATATATGCAAAAACAATTTCATTAACATGTAAAGTCCTGATTATATTGTCATCAGTAAAGTCAGTGTCTTTCAAGTAAGTAATACTCGTATGCACACCGAGTTCGTGGCAACGTAACTTCATCATGGAGAACAAATGCCCAAAACATGTAGACACTTCTCAAAAAGCAGGAAGGAGCATAAAACATGAAAAATACTAATTGCGTTCATCATAAAGATATGCTTAAAAGATTGGGATTTTTAGACATAGGCCCTACCATGTGAGTATATTTACCAATCCGTAATGCATATAAAAAATAAAAAAAATGGTTCAAATGGCTCTGAGCACTAAGGGACTTAACTTCTGAGGTCATCAGTCCCCTAGAACTTAGATCTACTTAAACCTAACTAACCTAAAGACATCATACACATCCATGCCCGAGGCAGGATTCGAACCTGCGACCGTAGCGGTCGCGCGGTTCCAGACTGTAGCGCCTAGAACCGCTCGGCCACTCCGGCCGGCCATAAAAAATAGCTCATGGACGAAGATCTAGACTGAAATCACGTTTATGAAACAACAATAAGACTCAAAAAGCGCCATCTATCAAAGTATTAAATTGTATGATAATTTGACTGGCAAGATTACAGAGATTACGACAATAATTTTACAGGAAAAGCCGAGTTCAGAAGTGTCTGTTGAGTAATTTATTATGTAAATGGTTATTTAGGCAATGGCAGAAAACTGACGTGTCCTACCACTCAACTCGGCTGCTGGGAGTTACGCATTACCTTGTCGGGTTTTACGCGTCAAACGTGTGAGTCGACCTTCATGTACGCACAAGGAGGAAGGAAGACAAAAAGTGAGACCTCATACACCGAAGCGGAGGAAGAACAGGAAAAGTAGGAACAAGAAGGGTGAGAAAGACAAAAATGAAACTCAGCTAAGCCTTCTGATATTTTCATAAGTTTCGGTTCCCGATTTTGAGCAAGACATGGTCCCCAAGCGATGGGAGAAAGAATAGTGGAAGAATAGATATGCAGCGTTTAAAAGGGAGGAGTACTAGAAGGGCAGATGCCCCCTGCGTGCCAAGCAACTACTCACAATAGAGTGATGAGTTCTCTGGGAGGACATAACACGTGTACGTATGGTAGAAAGTCAGATGATACAGAGGTTATCATGTTTCTGTCAATCAGTTTTCCGAAACGCAGCTATATTTTTAGAATGAACCTGTTGCTTGCTGAACAGGTTCAGCAAGCAACCCAGACCTGGGGTCGCCGTACATCTCTCGACAGTGAAGAAAGCAAACATCCGATATGCCTGTCAATTCCTACAATAGTAAGTCTGTCTCAGTATCCTAATGCAGCAGTTCTTTCCCATTTTCCCTCGTGTTTATTAAACATCGAGGAACTTTTAAATTAAACGGTTTCTTCTGAAGTTACCTATACCGATGTATGTCTCATTCCCCAGACGTTAATTAGGACACAGCAATAATTGAGGTCGTACACGCTCCATTTGGTACATACAGAAAGCATCTTCATCCAAATCAGTTGCCTTTATATATCACAGAAGCTGTCTTCTTTTAACTCTCTCTGCAAGAATTTGATTTTAAAGCAAGAACCTTCATGAAACTTAATAGATTTTTCATGTTATTCCCAGCAGCCAAAATCTGAAATCATCTCACGTACAGCCGATTCATAATATGCACATGAGTGCTTATCTTCATCTGCGATGGCATATGGATTCTTCAAGGAGTTTTACTAACTATCTGACGCTTATCTACGCTTCCTGTACCACTGCGGTATAAAGTCATTAGTAATCGTGGTACAGATAGCCTGGGTCATCCGTACTCGGTGAACACGCTATATTCAGTCTGACTGCGAATAACTTCCTACAGCTAAAAGTGGCAATGAAGTCAACTCAAAGCAATTTTGAGTCTTGTATGAATCAAAGACGATGGCAGATATAGCTGGAGCCATCCGTTGGCAAACTTGACGATACGCGTCGAGTCATTCTTAATGTGTGCATACTCTGAAAAGGACTCGTTCGAACATGTGCCACAACTCATGAGTGCAGGTCAATTTTGTCACGCTTGGAACTGCAGGTTTGGAGGCTGAGGTGATCTTGTATTCAGCTCACAGAATTGTCTACGTGTAAGAGCTCTCCCACGAGTACAGCAGTACTCTCTACTAAAACTCTCCATGTCAGGTATCAAAACTTTAAATCTGCTACATTGTTATCTTTCGTATTCAAAGTGACTAACAGAACTTATCTTGGAGAATAAATGTCCATTCTGTAACGGGGTGTGTCCGAAACAACCGGACGGATTACAACTATGTGACTGACTGGGACTCGAACCAGAAACCATTGTATTTCACTAGCAAACGCCCTACCGACTCAGCTGCGTGCACTGCTATATTTCATGCCTTACTTGCAAGCGACGGTAAATGAACAGCCTCAGGAGTCCCTTTCATACAGTCAACTGATCCTGATATAACTTTCACGAGAATGTCACTCGAACTTTAAACATACTTTAATGAATAGTTGCACAGTAACGTGATTTTTTGTTTCACTTATGCTCTTTCTGCAGGTTTGTTCCACAAGGTTATCTGTCAAAGCGGCGTGGCGTCTTTGGAACTGGTGTCGGCTCCTATTAAGGACAGGACGTTTCGCCTGGCACAGTCCCTCGGCTTCACGGGAGACAGTTCAGAGGAACTACTGGCCTTCATGAGAGGCCAACCAGCGCAGAAGCTCGTCGAGAATGCACTAAACTGCCTGACCAAAGAGGTGGGGTAAACGTGTGCAACGTTCACGAGGCGTTATTACGAATGAAACAATACAAGTTTGTGTTCTGCAATACTGTGGACTGTCTCTGTCGATCAGGAAAAGCAGAGAATGCAGTCGCTGGTACCTTTTGCGCCAACCATAGAACCGGACAGCGTGAAGGACGCAATCATCACACGGAGTCCTATGGAAATCTTGAAGAGTGGCATGTTCAACAAAGTGCCCACCATCTTAGGTGTCTGTTCTCGTGAAGGAATAATGTTCATTGGAGGTAGGTATAAACGGCGCCTCCGACATAACTCCTGAACACATAGACTCTAATTTAGGAGGTGAAGAACGACATGTTCCGGAAGGAAAAAGCACTGTAGATTTATCTTTATACTATTCGAAAACTGAACCTTTCATTTGTATATAAATCAGTCTTTGGTATTTGAATCTTCTTACTGATACCGTAGACATTGTCAGTATTCTCCCTAATGTCTAATATTCATTACGTTGTTACTGTTGTGGGCTTCTGTCCAGAGACTGGTTTGATGCAGCTCTCCATGCTACTCTATCCTGTGCAAGCTGCTTAATCTCTCAGTACCTACTGCAAACTACATCCTTCCAAATCTGCTTAATGTACTCATCTCTTGGTCTTCCTCTATGATTTTTACCCACCACGCTGCCCTCCAATACTAAATTGGTGATCCCTTGATACCTCAGTATATGTCGTACCAACCGATCCCTTCTTCTAGTCAAGTTGTGCCACAAATTTCTCTTCTCCCCAATTCTGTTCAGTATCTCCTCATTAGTTATGTGATCTACCCATCTAATCTTCAGCATTATTCTGTAGCTCCACATTTCGAAAGCCTCTATTCTCTTCTTGTCCAAACTATTTATGGTCCATGTTTCACTTCCATCCAGTTATGGAAGGTATTATTGACTTCCTTTACCAGGCAAATTTCGTAATTTTTCGAAATTCATTTTAACAGTGATTGCCAACAAGTGCATGGAAAAATGTACAGGTGGTAACAACCCCTAACAAGGATCGCCGAAACGTTTCCGTTTGTCGTAATTATGTTTTACACTGCTGCTCATTATACTTAGCAGCACGGGAAAGAAAAGAAGTATTTTACTTATTTTACAGACACAGTGTGGCAGGAGGATAAGATTAAACTGGTACGTGATCTGTGGACATAAAGGACGCAAAACTTAGTACAAATAGGTGCCTATGTCGTTCTATATTTTTTCCTCTCTATTCTACAGTCTATCAATTGTAGTGATTGTCGATTGTGGCTTAACGATCTCTCGGCAGCCCAAGACGAAATGTTTTCAGTGAGTGAGAGATCTCAAGAAAGTGCTGGCAAGGCAACAGTCGAACATCATTTTATCGAGCTAGACGATGGTTAACATTCCCTCTTGCGTTATCATGTTCAAATGTGACGTTACGGAGACCTTGAAGATAGAGCACAACCACTGACTTTAACGCATCAGAAATGTAACAGTTGCTGTCCAAATTACCGGCTTTGGGAACCAGAGATCGTGAGGTTGAGTATCTGGCTTCACAACATACACTCATACACGTGCAGGTCTCGTATGACGATGACGGATGCCATCCGTAACGTTTGCTATTCTCAGAGTCTCGGCACAAGGTTACGTCCTCCGTGATGCCGTACGCAGAACAGCTTCTCGCTTGTACAACCTTTCCTCATATAAAGATTACAGCCTGTTGTCATTCCTATTGATAAAGAATGCTGGAGCAGTACAATTGGTAGTCTTGGCGTATTTAGAGGAATTAAATTTACACATCAGTTGCTTTTTTGCAGAATAATTCCACTAAATCTGGATCTTCAGTCACCTCCGTAATACAGACTTTGCGCGATTATTTCTAACAGCAGATCTTTTTTTGGAAAAAACATATCGCCTTTCATTAAAATGTTTTTCTCAAACTGGTATGTAATGTACCCCTTCAAATGTTAACACTTCCTATAACTGCGTCTAAATACTTACACTATATGAGGTGTTCAAGTCGTTCACTCTTAACCTCTCAATCAAATGCTATCGATTTCTTTCACTTCGTCATAGGGTTTACTTTGCGTACATACACATTTGATGAGGATTACCATTCGGTACATCAAGTGTAAATTTTGTCCAAGTTTTCCTGCATTTACTTACCTTACTGCAGACAACAGCAACGTCTGCGAAGAATCTCGTATTGCTTCTGATCATATTTAATAAATAATTTATGCGTACACATAGTGTTAGTGGTTTGATGCAGTGTACGGGTATAAGCTTGTTTGTACTCAAATTTAAAAAGTAAATTTCAAGTAACTGTTAGTGAAACAACTAGTAAACTCTAATGTTAGTTTTCTTACTACGTGAATTATCTTCTGTGACAACTACTATCCACTGTAAAATTGAGTGCGTTCACAATGAATATTTGCGTACAATGTACTCAGAGAAGCTGGTTTTATGCCAGTCACTGATACAGTACCTTCTCGATATATTATCTTTCTGTGTAGCTGAATATGAGAAGTATGTTTTAAAATTAATTTTTGCTATATGGTAAATTCACCAACACTGATCGGTTTTCTGATTTTAACAACACCGCTTAGAGTAGTTTCCAATATTCCAGGATGATACAGTCCTCTTATCTCTTCGGAAAAAAGACGTGTCTTTTCAATTTTATTCCACGAACAACACATTTTGCAATCATGTCGGCAACGAGTAATGCTACTGGAGTTGGAGATTTTTTAGGAGTTTCCAAGAACATAAGTAGGAACTGAACTACTTATTACTCTTCGTTAACAGCCTCCTGGTTACACTAAAATTTTACAGCCCACAGCCCTTAGCGGCCGGTGTCTATTTCAATAAATCTCTGCTCTGAGTGCCACCCAGTTATTCTCTCATAAAACTTCCTTCCTTATGAATCAGCAGCCTGAAGGGTCACTCTGCCAAAAGGTCGATAGTTTTATCACGTCATTTTGTTTACTCGATCGTAAAATAATTTTGTTTAAAAAATACAATCATTACGATTGATAGGTTAGTCATATGTTCAAAATCTCTTTGAAATATTTTTTACTCCTCAGCTGTGCACCATTAAGTGAGCTGTCTCACACACTTTACATTTTCATTCATGAGGGAGCTCTCTCAACATTACCTTTTTCTCGTCGCATTAGGTCCACGTTGATGTCTACCAATTTCAATGATGACATTTTTAATGAAGTGTTAAAAAATAGTCCATATATTGCGTATTTGTTTCAGGAAAGACTTTTTAACGACGGGTGGTACATTCTTCCTGCAGAAAGTTGAATTTTCAGAGATATATATTCCCTACCAAACCATTGACCATTTTCCACTAGGAGAACCAGAACTCACTAGTGGATACTCTTTATTAACTTATACTGAGATAAAACAACAAAACAATTTGCGAACTGAAATAAGATCTACAAACACAATACTGGTTTGTCCATTGTTTCCCCGAAATGTTTGAGATGCTGATGACAGTGAGCGCTACACATTTTCGAGTCACTGACTGAACTACTTTTACCTTTCCACCAGTTGCATCTGGAAAAATGCCTTACCTAGTCAGCAAGTGGACGGAAGTTTCTTCTGGCACTTAATTACTCTTCTACCCATGTAGATTCCGAATATCAGCGTAACTAAGGATCACAAATCTTTTTAGTGAAATCCGTTTCCGATCTCTCTTACTTGTATCGTTTATAGTCAATCTTATTGCTTAAAGCACATGGAAGTGGACCATAGGCAATGAAAGCAGTAGTGAATAATATACACCAGAGTGACGTAATCCTGCTAATTCATGTTACACTCACAGTTAATTTACTTCTGTAGAGTCTTTAGCTAACTGCTTAGATGTGATAATCCCTTGTTTAGTTTTCGTACATTGTAGTGTTCGGTTTAGAGACAATATGAAATGCTACCAACATGTAACACAAGTGCATTGTAAGAAAATTATAGCTGATTTTAACAATAATGAAGGCGAATCAGAAATAACTATGTTATTACTGGGTCAGTGTTTTAATTCTTTGAAAAATCCTTCTTCTGATCGGATTGGCACGGACCACCACTAATTCCTCTCCTGTGACGGTGTCTTCATCTCACAGTAACACTTACACCCTGTTGTTTATTAGCTCTAATCCAGTATGTCCTTCTCTGAAGTTTATGCTCTATACAGATCCCACTATTAGCTTGGAAGTTATTTAGCCGGTGTCTCAAAACATGTGTTATCATCCTTCCCTTCGCCTACCTTCGCCTTTTCACAGAAAAAACTTCTCATTCTTTAACAGCCCACCTAATTTTGAACGTTCTTCCATTGCACCACATCTGAAATGCTACAGATTTCTTCTCTGATGTTCACTACAATACAATTCTGTACTGCAAATACTTACTACATTCTCAGAATGTCCTTATTCAAATTAAGATGTATGTTTGATACTAAAAACCTTCTATTGGCTTTCGTCTTTCTTAGGATTACTCGTAATCAGTAGTCTGTAGTGATTAAGCTGTTCAGTCCATTCAAAATATTTTCTAATTGCACTTGGTCTTCCGGAGGATAGCAAAGTTGATGCTGAATCATTTATATCCATTCAAACTGAGTTTTAACGCCACTCTTCAACCTTCCTGTTATTTCCATCATTGCTTGTTCTGTAAATATATTGAACTTTAGGAGCGAAAGACTGCAATCCTGTCTTACAACCTTTAAATGCGGAGCACTTCGTTCTTAGTCTTCCCTCTTGTTTCTTGTACGTATTCTACATTGCTAGCCCTTCCTTATAGCTTAAACCTATTTTTATCATAATTTCGAATATCTTGCACGGTCTTATATTTTTTCTATAGATCGACAATTTATATGAACGGGTCTTGAGTTTTCTTGAGCCTTTTTTCCATTATCAAGAGCAAAGTCAGAAAGGCGTCTCTGGTGGCTTTACCTTTCTGAAAGCCAAAACTATATTCATTTAACAGCTCTTACAATTTCTTTTTCATACTGTGTGTTATTCTTGTCGCGAACTTGGATTCATAAGGCAGTAAGCTGACGTACGATAAATCTCATACTGTTCTGCCCTGCCTATATTCGGGTTTGCATAGACGACATTATTCCAAATGTCCATGGTATATCAGCGCATTCGTAATTTCTATACATCAATTTGAATCGTAGTTTGGTTGCCACTTATCCCCGTTGACATTCAGAAGGAAGACATCCTTACCTGATCGCAAGTCAGTTAAAGCTCTGTTAATCTCTAATACTGATCCCTGCCCCCCCCCCCCCAAGGATGTCTTCCATTTAGACTCACATTTATTCTTCAGTCACGTAACCAAACAAGTGCTCCCTCTTGCAGGGGACTTCAATGTTCTCATTGAACCTATTTGCTCTCACCTCTGCTTTTAACAGTGGAATTCCCGTGGCACTCACTATGTTGCCGTCCTCCATTTAATTTCAAAGAAAATTGTTTTGACTTTTCCTTATTCTAAGTCAGATCGACCGAAAACCACTTCTTTTTTTTTTCGATTTCATCACATTTTTCCACAGTAATTTCACCTGGGCTATCCCGCACACCATATTTATTTCATTCCTAAGTCGATTATTTTTATATGTACGTCTCTTTCACAAAGTATTCTTTTTACTTCCTTCCGTTAGCCGGCCGCAGTGGTCTCGCGGTTAAGGCGCTCGGTCCGGAACCGCGCGACTGCTACGGTCGCAGGTTCGAATCCTGCCTCGGGCATGGATGTGTGTGATGTCCTTAGGTTAGTTAGGTTTAAGTAGTTTTAAGTTCTAGGGGACTGATAACCACAGATGTTAAGTCCCATAGCGCTCAGAGCCATTTGAACCAGAGCCATTTGAACCAGAGCCATTTGAACCTTCTGTTGTTGACAAGTTGAAGCAGTTCTTAGCAATTACCTTTCCTGTACCTATAGGGTGACAAGTATTGATGTATCTAACATAAAAACCTTTTAACAGCTTGCGTCAGGGCACTCAAACTGCGTGGCCGCGGAAGCAAGGCATGATGGGAATTAGTGTGCTCACGCGCACGCGACTTCTTGCTGTCATTTGGATGGGTTCCTCAGTAAGCAAAATTGGTGCGTTTGGGGGACTGTGAATGCTCATTTCACTATCGAGAAGTCTCTTCACTCTCAACGGTTGACTGTATGGTGTGCAATGTCTAATCACGCAACAATCGGTGCGATATTCCATGATGGCACGGTCAGAACCGAATTGTACGTGAAGGTTTTGGAATATGGTATTATTCCTATTAACCAAAGTAATCCAGATTTCGACAAGATGAGGTTCGTGCAAGACGGAGCTCGACTCCACCGAAGCAGGAGAATGTTTTATGTCTTGGAGAAGCATTTTGGTACCGCATTCTGGCTCTGGGGCACCCAGAGGCTACTGGCATTACCTTCGATTGGCCGCCATATTCTCCGGACCTGAACACATGCGACTCCTTTCTCTGGGGCTCTATTAAAGAAAAGGTGTACAGCAATAACACAAAAACAATTTCTGAGCTGAAAATAGCCACTCAGAAAGTCATGGACAGCATCGATGTTCCGATATTTCAGCAGGTCACGCAGAATTTCACTATTCGCCTGCGCATTATCATCGCCAATGATGGCAGGCATAACGAACATGTCATAACCTAAATCTGAATATCTGTAGTGACGTTTACATGTTGAATAAAGTGTGTGCACTCAGTAGGTTGTAACTAACATACGTTTTTTTTCACATAGTTCAATAATTGTCACCCAGTATGTTAGTAGTCCAACTTCATTGACTGTTTTATTACTGAGTTGTTATCCTAGTCTACGTTGGCTCTTGAATATATCTTACTATTAAATACATGATTTCGGAGCTCTATCTGTGAACGATGTAATCAAGCTGTAATCGTCCCATCACTCCGAACCTTTCCCAAATACATTTCCTGTCTCCCTCTGTGAAAGATTACTTCATTGCTGTCATTTGTAAAGTCCACTGCATGAGAATGTTTAACTGCTTTCACCAGAACTGATGGAGAATAAGGGAACTATGCGGGAGCTCAACACAAACTTCCAGAGGCTGTTGCCAGCCGACATTCCTGTTAAGAGGGAGGAACGCATTACCGTTGCTCGAGACATTAAGAGGTTCTACTTTGAAAATCAACCTCTGGAAGATTCAACCATCGAAATGTATGCTGATGTAAGTCCAACGTAGTTAGTATAATTAATTTCTTCTTTCCATAGACAGCTCTGTGTATAAATGTATGTATTATTTTCCTGCAGCCAAACACACTCAATATCTCGCAGGGAAATTTTGAGAAAATTAGCTACATTTTATTTCTAGCAAAATGTTTTAGAAAGAAATAACACAAAACTGTAATGTGGCCTCGGAGCTTAACATAATGAAAGAGTGGAAGCGAACACGTTTTATACACCAAATATGACATCTACCAGGAGAATGAAAAAGCAATTTCTCTGTGTTTGTACATTGCTAATTTGTACCCTACAGATTGAGAACGTATTCTGAAGCCACAGAATTATGCTGCTCACCGCATAAGCGAAAAAAGAATGAGGCAAATTAGAAAACATACACTTCATTGAGAACGTTCTAAGTATCAAACCAGGAAACTGATGATCTAAGCGACAATAAGAAAGTTGTTACTAGCTGATTCTTCGAAAGAAGGTAACAAAAACCACGCTATCTCATTCTGGAACCACGAAATATACTCGTATTTACATAAATATCACCGTTACCGGTTTATAACACATATGCTTACCTTCGTTACATTTTTTTATGTTTATGTTAGTTGCCTGTTTCTTGCAGCTACTAACAACAGCAATTTTAAAATAAAGTTAACTGCTACCTGCAGACAAATTGTCGATTCACAACTGTTAACGGCGCTACTTGTGTAAACAATTAGCATTGCTTAACATGGCTGATTGCTGTGTTCTTCTGTGTAAGGATCAACTTATTTTTGTACACAGCGACACTCTGAAAAATTTCTGCGGTTTCTGAGAAAAAAAACAAAAAACGAAAACAGAAAGTAAGTGTTTGTTGAAAACGCCATTACTACTGAGACCCTCCGTTATATTTGCGTTAACACAAATACAGAAATACAACATTAGGTGTTTAGCTAGTACAAATGAAATGAATGAGTTACCACTTCTGACGTTTTTTTCTTTAATTTTGGAACATTTAAAATAATAGCGTATCTAATCATCATTTAAGTTTCACAGATTCTTAAAAAGATCCACAAAGAAATTTTAATATTTCACCTTACAAATTCATTATGTAGCTTCTATAATATACAACCATAGCTTGGCTCAAAGATATCTGATAGACTTTCACCTTGGTTTGTCACCTGGATGAAGTCAAGGAGCATGCAACAGTGTATAGGGAACAGAGAAGCACCGAAGAACGCGTTTTGTGAAAAGCTCTTCATATTTATTGGAAGATCGTCATCAATTATATCTATTTTATTGTTTGTTCTTTACTTCCGCTCAGAGACTTTGTAACTAAAGACTTCTCTACATTCGAAATGCACAGTTCCTTCGCCGAATAAATATGGTTACAGTTTTAAATATGTTACGTTTGTCTTTCTTTACGAGAGAAGTTACACATGTCATTCCAAACTAATACCTTTAGCAACAAGAACGGCGCAGTGTTAGGAGTGAGTACAAGCTTTGAGTTTGCTGCAAGAAGCCACAGTACTACTGTAGTATGGATAACAAGTGCATCACAGTGTGGGTGCAGCAGTTGTAAGTGTGAACTATGCGCAGCATAACGTCGGAATTGAACACCGATTCGCCGTACAATTCTGGCGGTATATGGACCAAATATAGAGTCACGCACAGGCATAAAGAAATGGCGCCAACAATCTGACGAAGTCCGCAAAGACATGGATGACGCTTATCGCCAAGGTTGGCCATCGAGATCGACCAAATACGTTAACGACCAGGTAGTCAAATCGAGTTGCTGATTCGCAACGGACGCAATTTTCAAACGATGAGGACGTTAACACATCGTTTCTCGAATGGCTCCGTGAGAAGGTTCCGACCGTCGGTTACAGCTACTTTGAGACAATGTTGTGATGTATCTCTGTGAAACTCAAGTCTAGTCCATAACTGAATAAAAGTTACTTGGTCTCCTTTAACAAAATGCAACTTGCTTTTTGAAGTGACGTCGTAATTTCCTTTTAATTAAATAACCTCCTACTGATTTTGAAGCTTTTCTGTATGTCTTGTCTCTTCATCTGTTCTGAAGTACTAAACCCAAAATATGCTTTGCATGTTCCACTCTGCCCTGCAATATCGTCCTTCTATTGTTACTTCCAGTAAATTCCAACTTATATTATCATGGATGCCATGGAAAATTATAAAGTAATTCGGTGGGGATCCCCAATGCTGCTATCTTATAAATAGTACACAATAAAACCTTGAGCTTCAAGTCGATCCTCAAATGATTTCTCTGGTTTCCTTCACTTTGCACAGATGTAAATTGTTGACGCCAATAAGAAGTGATCCAACTCAATACCCTTTCCTCGACAAACTTTAGTGGCTACAATCTGTCCAGGAGATCCCTCATTTATTATTATAGAATTTATAATTGATCTATATCCTCTTGATGAACAGGTAAATTTGTGAATATTTTTCTTCCTAAATAAATTATTACTAATTTTTGCGTGATTAAATGTAGCACATTCTCGAAGTATTGTTCCGATATAACGCAAAATACACAACTCTGAAAGCACACTCAGAATTATGGGAACGCTTTATTAGTAATATTGAGCACGATCTACATGGCATAACAACTACCACCTATAAAGTGATGAGATCACTGAACAGACAAAGAAAGGATCGTAAGTATGTGGTAATAATATAGGACAGTAGGGGCAAGTAGCTCATTATAAAAAATTATGGTATGATGATAGTCTAATCCAGATATTACCTGAACTTAATTCTGTGAAAGATCTAGACGGTGATGATTTGAGAGGAAGGAAGGTAGACGGTGATGATTTGAGAGGAAGGAAGGTAGACGGTGATGATTTGGGAGGAAGGAATATATATATATATATATATATATATATATATATATATATATATATATATATATATATCCCGGTTTTAGGAAGGTCAAAAGGTCCTATACGTATCTGACATTGCAATTGAATACGACTTTAAAACAATCAAAACACGTTCATAATATCTGTCGACGTACAATGTCGCTTTAGAATGTGAAATGATGCGCGACGGTCTAAATTCTCAGGGATATGGCATCGCAAGGACGGCTGTAGGTGATGCATTTTATTTCATAAACGTCAGATATCTCTAGTACCTTTACCTTTCCTAAAACCAGGCTGTTCCTCATACAACAAATCCTCAGAATTTAGATCGTCCTGCATAATTTTACGTTGTCAAGCGACATTTCATATCGACAGATATTATGAACGTGTTTTGATTGTTTTAAGGTCGTATACAAACGCAATGTCAGGTGTATCTAGGACCTCGACCTTTCCTAAAACCGGACTTTTACTCGTATAACAGATCCTTGGTTTTATTTTACATATATATGAATGAAAAAGGAAACTATGGATGGATCCGATGTATGAGGAAAAGCCTTGTTTTAAGGAAGGTAAAGGTACTAGAGAGCTTTGACGATTATGAAATGAGATGCAACACCTACAGCCGTCCTTGTGACGTCATTTATTATATGGCTACCAGTTTCGGTGCTTCAGTACACCATCATCAGGTATATATATATATATATATATATATATATATATATATATATATATATATATATATATATGAGCATTTACATTGTCAAGCGATATTTTATGTCGACAGATATTATGAACGTGTTTTGATTGTTTTAAAGTCGTATTCAAACGCAATGTCAGATATGTATAGGACCTTGACCTTTCCTAAAACCTGGCTTATATATATATATATATATATATATATATATATATAAAGAGAGAGAGAGAGAGAGAGAGAGAGATAGAGAGTCAGTATCCAGGATGCATGAGTTGTTGAACCGATTGTGCTATAGTTCTCGCACTCTCCCCATGCTGTCTTCCGGATGGCGTGGACGATATTTTTCTCAAAAGTCGTTTAGTTGGCACTTCCAGCAATGACTTAAGAATTCCAAAGGCAGATTTCCTATTCCTTCTGCCTTATTTGTTCGCAAATCTTCTTAAGCTCTATTAAACGCTTCTGAGGGATCAAATACGACCTCCTTATCGACCCCAACTTCTTCTTTTGTCATCAGACACTTCCTCCCCTCGCAGAGCGTCTAAGTGTACTGTTTCCACCTGCCCTGTGTCGCCTGTGTGTTTCACAACTGGATTCCTAATATCTCTTAAAGTTGACAACCAGCCCTTTAATTTCACCGATGACTGCTTTGACTCTTCTATAACCTGAATCTGTCCTTCCGGCGACCAGATAACTTTCCATTTTTTACACATTTGATGCAGCCAATTAATTTCCTTCCTAAGTGACTTGTATTGCAGTTTTACTTCGTTTTCATGAATATTTTTACACAATTAAAGCAATTCTTCGGTTATCCATGGCTTCTTCACAGTTACCTTCTAGTTCCATAGCTTCCTGTCCAACGTCTGGTATCTCCTTTTTAGGGATGTCCATTTTTCTTACTCTTACCTGCCTACTGAGGTGTTCATTAAGAAATTGTCTACGCCATCAGGCAACCTGAAATTCACTTCAGCGTTAATCAGTACCTCAGTTGCCATTTCTCTACACATCGGTTCTTCGTGGCCAGGGTAAGTAGTGCAACTGGCAATGAGAGTACGTTCTCTCTCTTCCTCTGTAACATAAATAACAAGCAGATTGCAGCTTATGAATTGTTTATATCAATCATATTCTTTATATTCAACGAACACTAGTTCCTAATTTATTTTCTGTACGATTATTGGTGCGTATACCTCCGATCACGGAGACCTCTGTCGAAAGTCTCTAAAAAGATATTTCTATATTTCTTATGTGACGATGTTTTTGTGTTGTATAGCACACAAAATAGTGTCTCAACGTGTCACTAAAATTCAAAGAACGTTTCATTGCGTGGGACACGATACGTGGGGATTCGGCACTTTCACTGTCACCACTGCGTAGTAACGCCTCACGACCCTCTTCCGCGCCACTGTTTTCTTTGGTTTAGCCTAAATGAAAGAATGCCACACTTCCTTTCGAATATGTTGATAATGAATAAAGTATCGTTTTTAGCCAGGACTACAGAATGAACCTATAATCCTCCAAAATTCTGGCAGCTGTATTAGAGCTTACGAATGAGGTTGATGAATCTAAGTCTTAAGACCTTTCTCTTGTTACAGCTGCGCGGTGACATCGTCTTCTATTACCCTGCCCTTGTGGCGGCACGGGTGCAGTCTGCAGTCGCCGGAGCACAGCCGGTGTATTTCTATCACTTCGACGTCGTCACCGATCTTAACATGTCCAAGAAGGTCTTAACTAAAGAAGACATTGCAGGTAAACAAATAATTCTGGACATGAAAATCTCCTAACATTTTTCTAGCACAAATTACAGAATATCGAAGTCCCATACTTAATCGAAGTATAAGAGGCGATCAGAAGGTTCCCGATAGAATGCCGTGCACTCCAGAATCGGTATGCTGAACAGGAAAATTTGCCATGACCATGATCCAATTTTCCAACCGATGCACCAGGTTCAAGATATCCGTTTGGTAAAACAACGTGTCCTCCTGCTCTAAGAAGTCCATAACTGCCTGCTGCACGTCCGCCTCCAACAGGCATTCAAAGCCCCTTATAAGGGACCGAAGGCTTTATGATCATGTGGTGGGGTATCAAGACTGAAAGACGGGCGCTCGAGTGTCGGGTGTACTGGAGAAGGCTGGCTTCCAGATCGACCGACATCTTATGTCAAATCGCGTTCAGCACTGAACATGGAGCACCATTCCATAACGTTGGTTTTCGACAGCCATGCTGCCTCCATTCTTCATTCTCCAGTGCATACCTAACGGTGTTTGTCCCCCGGCAGCCAAGAAAAGAATAATAGCCCGTTGATCCCGTTAGGACGCACTTGCTAATAATGTCGAAATTATAGCTGTGAGGACGGTTCGTGAGTCGTACTTGGGTAGTTCAGTTGGTAGAGCACTTGCCTGCGAAAGGCAAAACTCCCGAGTTCGAGTCTCGATCCGGAACACAGTTTTAATCTGCCAGGAATTTTCATATCAGCGCACACTCCGCTGCAGAGAGGAAATTTCATTCTAGAATGTCATCATAATTCACGTTTTCGCATTTATCTCTCACACGTCGCAAAGTCACGAATGTCAAAGTAATCTCCCGCATATTATCCAGTGCTTATATATCCGAAATGAAGTGGCGCTATGATGCATACACGCTGCAGGAGTGCCCTAAAGGGAAACTTTTTTATCATCTTTATAAAAAGTTACAGGTGTAATTGTATGATTTTATGTTGAACCACTTTTAAAGAAAATAAATAGTATACTATCTAACAGACCCTGCAGTGATGATTGATTATATTTATAGGAGCCTCTCATGGCGATGACGTCGGCTACTTGTTCTCGGGAGAAATGTATAAAGACGTACCCAAAGGACCAGAAACGGTGGAAGGAAAAGTGATAGCGCGTATGACCCGTATGTGGACGAACTTCGCCACTAAGGGGTAAGTACTGTAGCTCAATAATACTATAACTTGCGATAATATATCTCTGTCGTTCTGTACTGTAGATGTGGCTATTCTTCATCAACTCGACTTACACAATGACAAGGTATTTAGTTCTGAAATAAAATAAAAACACACTTGTCAACATAAGAACTGAAATACGTAATAACAAAGGTACGTAAACTCGTCGTACAAAACACTTGTAATCCCCTTAACAGTACACGCTGGTACTTTTTGGAGCAGAATTGTTTATGTTCGGTCATGTGACCATCCAGTACAGGTGTAAGTCAGGGCAGTGTATTGCGGTGTACGTGCTAGTCAGTTGTATGGGATCAGAGCAGTGAGATCGGTCGACGTGATGACGTGACTAACTTACAGAAGCCATATAGCCTAGACTTTCCATGACTATACAGCGAATAAAGTTGGCCGATTTGTTGGTGTACCATCTTGCACCGTCTATCGTAATAGCTAGGTAGGACAAGTCTGCTAAATTTCCATGAAATAATGGAAGACTTTCGTTGCGCCTCCGGGGTTGTAAACTTAATTATTCCAAGGATCGTGTAAAGAATTTCAACAGCGTTCAGAGCATAGTTGTTTCTTATTGGTCAGTGGGTCGCCTGCGATTGAAAATGGAAAAAACCAAATTTCGTGCTGTTATTAAACATTTTCGTTTGAGGGTGTGATCTGCTGTACAACTAAAAAAAGAACTGGATGAATTTCAGAGTCTGCAACATCACTAAATACCATTTACTTTTCAATCAATAAATTTAAAAGTGGTCGGAAAAGCACTGAATACGAAGCACGGTCCTTCTCTCCAGTTGTGATCACCGCAATGGAAACGGTTGACAAAGTCAACGATAAGATAACGCAAGATCGCCGAATAAAAATCCGTGTGATTGCTGAGGCTGTAGGCATCGGAACTGAGAGAATGCATAATATCCTGCAAAGAGGATTGGCAATGAAGAAGATGTGTGCGTGGTGGGGTGTCGCGATTGCTAACAATCGATCAAAAGCGCATCTCACACAACAATTCAGCAGAATATCTGGCGATGTTTAATCGCAGTCCACAAGACTTTTTGCGTCAGTTTGTAACTGCTGATGATACATAGATCCATCATTACTTCAAATGGCTCTGAGCACTATAGGACTTAACATCTATGGTCATCAGCCCCTAGAACTTAGAACTACTTAAACCTAACTAACCTAAGGACATCACACACATCCGTGCCCGAGGCAGGATTCGAACCTGCGACTGTAGCAGTCGCGCGGCTCCGGACTGAGCGCCTAGAACCTCCATAATTACTCGCCAAACAGGAGTCAAAGAAGTTCACTGAAGAAAGCAAGGATCATTTTTTGTCTCCTAGTAGAGTGTTTAGGTGTCTACCACTGGTTTCTTTTAGTTGTTTGGATTTCCAGGGAATAATTCTATAGAATACATGGAAATATACAGAAACATTTCTAAACTCTGTTCTTCATTTTTTGATCTACTGAAACTTGCTTTGCCTCAAAGAAGACCTAGATGGGCACACAAAAATTTGCTCTTTTTCCAGGATAAACCACCATCCTACACATCAGTGATAATAGTGGCGGAAGTGCCTGAAATGGGCATTAAATTGGTTCCTCATCCACCCTATTCACTAGAGCGCCAAGTGACTTCTTCTCGTTCCCTATCTTGAAACTTTGGCTTATTGGGAACATATTTTCATCACATCAGGAAGTCGTAGTTGCAGTCAACGAGTATTTTTGCAGTCAACTATTATTTTCAGAGTTTGACAGAACGTATTTTTCCTGTTGGATGAAAAAGCTGGAGCATCACTGTAACAACCGTATACCCCTCGAAAGAAACTATGTCGAGAAGTAAGGAAAAATGTTTACGAAACAAACTTTTTTATCAGACTTATCAAATCACCATCGATCTAAGTATAGCCATGTAACATGCCGTAAGAGCAGTGGGTGTATAAAAATCCTAACCGACCTAGACCGGAGACATGTGTTACGTCTTACTACTGACTCTCGGTTTGAAACCCGACAGGAATTGCTGCTATCAGTGAATGCAGCCCCATATCAACCAGTTTTAGAACGATCATTGCGAAAGAGACTGCGTGGAAGGAAAACTTGGATTCAGGTGCCTCGCAAATGACCAGTGCTTCCAGCGACACTGCATGATAGCCAGCTGGAAGAGTGCTGAGTGGTCCAAAGAGTTGAGATTTGGCCCTGTTTCAGATGATTTAAGGCGATGAATGCACAGAAAGCTCGACGAAGTGTTAATTCCGCAGTGGGTGGAGGGCTACGTTTAGGTTGGAGATGATTCTGTGATGCTAGTGAGAGTTAATTTCGTGAACTTGAGCCAGGTTATTTATTTTAACATTATCGGTGACAAGGTGGTGTCCATTCTTCTACATCTTCATGATGAAGACGATACGGACACTCCCGTCTTGCAGGTTGACAGCAGCCATGTACAAAGGCCTGAACACCCAAGTTCCTGGTTTGACAAACATTACTGTATTCAATCACACCTAGACTTGCCTGCTAAATATTATAACGTTACACCCGTTGTGGGATGTCCACGACTGCTGTCAAATACAAGTGGAGCGGATTTATTCATCATGAAAAATACGATTCACAAATTCACTCCGCTTTTATTTGAAAAATCCTTCATTTCGGTAAAGTGGTACACGTGGCCCGGGTTTCCGGATGTGAATCCCACCTTAAGGCGCTTGATTGAATACGAGAATATCGTGCCAGTTATGCAAAATATCCTACAAATTTATCAAGTAGCATGTGAGTTGCCATGCCGGTGAGGCATAACAAGTTACTTTGAGTCAAACAGAACCACACCGGGTCAACGGGACCATATAAGTGACCAGCCCAAAAAAGGTCGTGGACGGCCAGCCAGTCCGCTCAACAGACTACCACGCCAACGGCAATGAGACGCCTGAGTACAAATATACGTCAGAGAGCGGTCGCCACCGTAACTAACGCCAAGGGTGCGACGGACAACCGAAGTTGTGAAAGTGAATCCGACCTTCCCCTCTACTACCATCGTCAAACCTAGATCTATATACCAAACCCCTGACGGTACGGCATAAGGCAAGGAAAAAGAAGATTATAATGAACTGAAGATTAAGAGCGAAAAAAATACCAAAAAGTACCAAATTAAGGAGATGGGACCTGGATAACTCTAAGGAACCAGAGATTGTTCTGAGAGTCAGAGGGAACAGTAGGCAACGAATGACTGAAACAAGGGGAAGGAATACAGCAGAAGATGAATGCGTAGTTTTCAGAGATGAGATAGTGAAGGCAGGAAAATAAGTAAAAGTACAAGAACTAGCATAAAGCCTTGGATACAACAGTGAGTACCGAACTGATGAAAGAAGAAAAGACGAAAATGCAGCAAAATAAGCAGGCAAAAGAGAACACATACGTTCCAAAATCAGCGGATTGCTATAGGAGTGAAATGGTTAAGCAGGAATGGTTGGAGGACAAGTGTAAGTCTGTAGTAGAAAGACAGATGCCCCTAAAGGGAAATTAGAGAAGCCTTAGAGAAACGAGAATCTCACGAAACCAGATGAAAAATCATGCTACGCTGAAAGGTGGAAATAACATATAGAGAGACCATGCAAGAGAAAGGAACTTGGAGCCAACATTATAGACAGGGAGGAGGAAAGAGGTATGGGATGGAAAATGTGATACTGCAAGAGGAATCTGACAGAGCGCTATAAGCCCTAACTCGAAACAAAGCTTCTGCAGCAGACGAACTTCCCTCAGAACCACTGATGCCCTTCGGAAAGTCTGCCATGGTAAAACTATTCCACCCGGTATGCAAGCTAGATGAAACAGAAGAAATACTCTCACACTTCAAAAATTATGTTAAAATTGCGAATCCAAAGAAAGCAGGTGCAGGAAGGTACGACTATTGCTGAACTATCAGTCTCATAAGGCATGGTTCAAAATACTGACACTATTCAATTATATAAAATTGAAAAACTGGTAGATGCCAACCTCAGGGAACATCTGTTTGTGTTCGGGAGAAATGTAGGGCCATTCATCCTAGAAGGTAATGTCAACTAGGGAAACCTACCTTCATTCCATTTATAGACGAAGAGAAACTTTTTGACAATATGTTCTGGAATGGGCTCTGAAGTACTGAAGGTAACAGGACTAAAACACAGGGAACGACAGATCGTTCAAAACTTTAACAAAAACCAGAATGCGGTTATGATTTGATGGATGTGAAAGGGAAACCGCTGTTGATTAGAGAGTGGGACAGTATTGTAGCTTATTCTCTATGTTACTTAATCCGTGCACTGAGGAATCAGTAGAGGAAAGAAAGGAGAAATGTGCAGAACGATTTATTCAGAGCAAGAAATTAACGTTTTGAGGTTTGTCGATGACAATGCAATTCTGTCAGCGACAGCGAAGGGCTTTGAATAGTAGCTGATCATAGTGGTTAGCGTCTTCAAAAGAGATTATAAGATGTACATCAAGAGAAGTAAAACAATGATAATGGAATGTAGCCAAATTCAATCAGGTGACTGAATGAATTAGGTTAGGAAATGAGACACTAAGACAGTGGCTTCACCCTCGGCGTAAAGTGGGACCAAACCCTCAGCGAACAGAAAACCCAACCTTGGCCTTGATCGGCTTTCGCGTCAACTGTGGCGGTGCAAGCACTGATGGGCCAGAGTTTGAGCCCGTCATAAGTCTATCGCGTCCTCCACCATTCCATCCGACGCGGAGTGCGACCAGGTTGTGAGGGAAGGGACCAGGAGCGATAGAAGTATAAAAAGGGTATAAATAATTATAGCGAAGATGCCCATTCTACAGCTATCACCTAAGAGTTACGGCAAGGTATGCAGTCGAGATATCGTGTTACATAAAGGACTGTATACACTCTAGAGCAATACAAACGTGCTGACATCACTCGTTGCATGTCGTCCACTGAACAGTCACGACGCATTTGCTCCAGTCTGTGCCAGTCGCTGATGGCTCCCTTTTCTTGTACATCTCCCATGTGAGGTGAGTTTCTGCGAGGACGCACTGCACATTTTACCTGTTCCAAAAAGCAATCACAGTTGGGTGTAACTCAGTTTACGTCTACATCTACATCTCCCATGGATACTCTGCAAAACACAATTAAGTGCTTGGTAGAGGGTTCATCGAACCACCTACACAACTCTCTATTATTCAATTCTCGTATAGCGCGCGGAAAGAACGAACACATATATCATTCCGTGTGAGCTCTGATTTCTCTTATTTTATCGTGGTGATCGTTTCTCTCTATGTAGTTTGGTGTCAACAAAATATTTTAGCATTCGGAGGAGAAAGTTGGTGATTAGAATTTCCTTGAGATGATTCTGTCGCAACGAAAAACGCCTTTCTTTTAATATTGTCCACCCCAAATCATGTATCATTTCAGTGACACTCTCTCCCACTTTTCGCGATAATACAAAACGTCCTGTTCTTTTTTGAATGTTTTCGATGTACTCCGTCAGTCATATCTCGTAAGGATTCCACATCACACAGCAGTATTCTAAAAGAAGACGGATAAGCGTAGTGTAGGCAGTCTCCTTAGTAGATCTGTTAATTTCCTAAGTGTCCTGCAAATAAAACACAATCTTTTGTTAGCCTTCCCCACAATATTTTCTGTGTATTCCTTTCAATTTCAGTTGTTCGTAGTTGTAATTCCTATGTATTTGACTGATTTATGGTGCAACCGAAGTATAACAAATTCCCCTTTTAGCACTCATGTCGATGATCTAAAGCTTTTCATTATTTAGGGTCTATTGCCAATCTTCGCTCCATTCAGATATCTTTCTAAATCGTTTTGCAATTTGTTTTGATCTTCTGGTTACTTTATTAGTCGATATGCAACTGCGTCATCTGCAAACATCCTAAGACCACTGCTCAGATTGTCTCCCATATCGTTTATATAGATAAGGAACAGCAATGGGCCTATAGATCTAACACTACCTTGGGGAACGCCAGAAATCACTTCTGTTTCACTCAGTGACTTACCGGCAATTACTACGAAATGTGACCTCTCTGACAGGGCCGGCCGCTGCCTCGGGCATGGATGTGTGTCATGTCCTTTGGTTAGTTAGGTTTAAGTAGTCCCATAGCACTCAGAGTCATTTTTTTCTCTGACAGGAAATGAAAAATCCAGTCACATAACTCAGACGATATACCATAAGCATACAATTTCGCTACATGGCGCTTGTGTCGTACAGTGTCAAAAGCCTTCAGGAAATCCATATAAAGGATGGTCCATTGATCGTGACCGGGCCAAATATCTCACGAAATAAGTGTCAAACTAAAAAACTACAAGGAACGAAACTTGCCTAGCTTGAAGGGGGAAAACCAAATGGCGCTGTGGTTGGCCCTATAGATGGTGCTGCCATAGGTCAAACGGATATCAACTGCGTTTTTTTAATTATGAACCCCCATCTTTTATTACATATTCGTGTAGTACGTAAAGAAATATGAATGTTTTAGTTGGACCACTTTTTTCCATTTGTGATAGATGGCTCTTCAATAGTCACAAACATATGGCTCACAATTTTAGATGAACAGGTATGTTTATTAAATTAAAATACATAACTTAGATACGTTTGTCATTTTATTTCGATTGTTCCAATGTGGTACATGTATCTTTGTAAACTTATCATTTCTGAGAACCCATGCTGTTACAGCGTGATTACCTGTAAATACCACATTAATGCAATAAATGCTCAAAATGATGTCCGTCAACCAAATGCATTTGGCAGTACGTGTAACGACATTCCTCTCGACAGCGAGTAGTTCGCCTTCTGTAATGTTCGCACATGCATTGACAATGCGCTGACGCATGTTGTCAGGCGTTGTCGGTGGATCATGATAGCAAATATCCTTCATCTTTACCCACAGAAAAGGGGACGTCAGATCCAGTGAACGTGCGGGCAATTATATGGTGCTTCGACGACCAATCCACTTGTCATGAAATATGCTATTCAATACCGCTTCAACCGCACGCGAGCAATGTGCCGGACGTCCATCATGTTGGAAGTACATCGCCATTCTGTCATGCAGTGAAACATCTTGTAGTAATATCGGTAGAACACTACGTAGGAAATCAGCATACATTGCACCATTTAGATTGCCATCGATAAAATGGGGGAAAATTATCCTCCCTCCCATAGTGCCGCACAAGACAGTAACCCACCAACGTCGCTGATGTTCCACTTGTCGCAGCCATCGTGGATTTTCCGTTGCCCAATAGTGCATATTATGCCGGTTTACGTAACCGCTGTTGGTGAATGGCGCTTCGTCGCTAAATCTCTTTCTCTTGTGCCCAGTGACAGAACCGTACAAGACGTTCAAAGTCGTCGCCATGCAATTCCTGTTGCATAGAAATGTGCTACGGGTGCAATCGATGTTGATGTAGCATTCTCAACACCGACGTTTTTGAGATTCCGATTCTCGCGCAATTTTCTGCTACTGATGTGTCGATTAGCCGCGACAGCAGATAAAACACCTACTTCGGCATCATCATTTGTTGCAGGTCGTGGTTGACGTTTCACATGTGGCTGAACACTTCTTGTTTCCTGAAATAGCGTAACTATCCGGCGAATGGTCCAGACACTTGGCTGATGTCGTCCAGGATACCGAGCAGCATACATAGCACACGCCCGTTGGGTATTTTGATCACAATAGCCGTACATCAACACGATACCGACCTTTTCTGCAATTGATAAACTGTCCAGTTTAACAGGTGTAACATATCACGAAGCAAATACTGTCCGCACTGGCGAAATGTTACGTGATACCGAGTCCTTATACGTTTATGACTATTTCAGCGCCATCTATTACAAAGCGAAAAAAGTGGTCCAACTTAAACAGTCATATTTCTTTACGTACTACACGAATAAGTAATGAAAAATGGTGGTTCCTATTTTAAAAAAACCCAGTTGATATCTGTTTGATCTATGGCAGCGCGATCTAGCGGGCCAACAATAGCGCCATCTGGTCTCCCCCTTCAAGCCAGACGAGTTACGTTCGTTGTAGTTTTTTCGTTTCACGCTTATTTCGTGAGATATTTAGCCCGGTCTCTATCAATGGACCACCCTGTATACGTAATCGATCTGAAATCCCTTGTCAATAGCATTCAACACTTCATGCGAATTAAGAGCTAGTTTTGTTTCACAAAAACGATGCATCCTAATTCGATGTTGACTGTGTGTCTATAGACCGTTTTCAAATGGTTCAAATGGCTCTGAGCACTATGAGACTTAACATCTGAGGTCATCAGTCCCCTAGAACGTAGAACAACTGAAACCTAACTAACCTAAAGACATCACACACATCCATATCCATGCTCGAGGCAGGATTCGAACCTGCGACCGTAGTGGTCGCACGGTTCCAGACTGTAGCGCCTAGAACCTCTCGGCCACTCCGGCCGGCTAGACCATTTTCTTTGAGGTAATTCATAATGTTCGAACATAATACATGTTAGAAAATCCTGCTGCATATCGACGTTAATGATATTGGCCTGTAATTAAGTGGATAATTCCTACTAACCTCCTTGAATACTGGTGTGACCTGTGCAACTTTCCAGTATCTTTGGGTACGGATTTCTCGTCGAGCGAACGATTGTATATGATTGTTAAGTATGGAGCTAATGCATCCGCATACTCTGAAAGGAACCTAATTGGTATGCGGTCTAGATCAGAAGACTTTCCTTTATTATGTGATGTAAGTTGCTTCACCACACCGAGGACATTCGCTTCTACGTTACACATGTTGGCAGCTGTTCTCAATTCGAATTCTGGAATATGTACTTCGTATTATTTTATGAAGGCATTTCGGTAGGCTGTGTTTAGTCACTCTACTTTGGCAGCACTGTCTTCGACAGGATCTCCATTGCTATCACGCAGACAAGGTATTGATTGTTTCTTGCAGCAGACATATTTCGCATACGACCAGAATCTCTTTGGATTTTCTGCCATGTTTCGAGACAAATTTTCGTTGTGGAAACTCTTACAAGTATCTCGCATTGATGTCCGCGTTTAATTTCGAGTTTCTGTAAAAGATCGCCTGCCTTGGGGTTTTGCGTCTGTTTGTAATGTCTGTTTCTTAGTCTCTGGAACAGTGTTCTGATCCGTTTTGTGTACCAAGGAGGATCAGCTCCGTCTTTTGTTAATTTATTTGGTATAAATCTCTCAATTGCTACCGATACTATTTCTTTGAATTCAAGCCCCATCTGGTCTACACTTTTATTATTAATTTGGAATGAGTGGAGATTGTCTCTCAGGAATGCATCAAGTGAATTTTTTGCGGATTTTTTGAATAGGTTTATTTTTCGATTATTTTTGGAGGATTTGGGGGTTACAATATTCAGTCTCGCTACGACAACCCTGTGTTAACTAATCCCTAAATCCGTTTTAATGCTCGTTATTAATTCAATATTATTTTTTGCTAAAAGGTCAAGTGTGTTTTCACAATAGTTTACTATTCTCGTGGACTCATGACTATCTGCACGAAATAATATTCAGAGAATTAATTTAGCACAATGTCGGATGATGTTTTACGCATACCTTCGGACTTAAACATGTATTTTCGCCAACATATCGAGAGTAAATTAAAGTCACTACCAACTATAAACGTGTGAGTCTGGTACGTATTTGAAATGAAATTCAAGTTTTCTTTGAACCTTTCAGCAACTGTATAATCTGAATTGAGAGGTCAGTAAAAGGATCGAATTATTATATTCTCGTTGCTAACAATGACCTCTGCCCATACTAACTCACAGGAACTATCTACTTCATTTTCGCGACAAGATGAACTACTTCTAACAGCAACAAATACGCCAGCACCAACCGTGTTTAGCCTATCCATTCCGATCGCTGTTAGGATCTTCGCAAAAATTTTGGTTGAGTTTATCTCCGGCTTTATCCAGCTTTCAGTGCCTGTAACGATTTCAGCATCTGTGTTTTCTACTAGCGCTTTGAGCTCTGGTACTTTCCCAACACTGCTACGACAATTTGCAATTGTTATACCGAGGGTTCCTGTGTCTACGTCGTTCCTGTGTTCGGCCTGCAGCCTTTGTGACTGAAGCTAATCTTGTATTTTTCCGGGACCCTCTAACCTAAAAAACACCCAGTCCACGCCATACAGCCCCTGCTACCCGTATAGCCTCCTCCTGCGTATAGTGAACATCTGACCCATTTAGCGGAACCCAAAACTCAACCACCCTTTGACACAAGTCGAGGAATCTGCAGCCTAAATGGTCGCAAAACCGTCTGAGCCTGTGATTCAGACCGTCCACTCGGCTTTGTACTAGAGGTCCGCAATCAGTCCTGTCGACTATGCTGCAGGTGTCAGCTCTGATTTCATCTTGCAAGCAAGACTGCCAGACTTTAACACTTCTGTTAGTCGCTCGAAACCAGAGAGGATCTCTTCTGATCCAAAGTGACACACATCATTGTTACCGACGTGAGTAACCACCTGCGGTTGGCTGCACCCTGTGCTCTTCATGGCATTCGGAAGGACCCTTTCCACATCTGGAATGACTCCACGCGGTATGCACACGGAGTGCACATTGGTTCCCTTTTCCTTCTTGTCAGCCAAGTCCCTAAGGGGCCCCGTAACGTGCCTAACGCTGGAGCTCCCAACTATCAATAATCCCACACTCTGTTTTTGTCCGGATCTAGCAGGCTGATAGGTTTCCTCTGGAACAGGACAGGCGACAGAATCTGGCTCAGTAGCAGCGCCAAGCACAGACAGCACCTGGAACCTGTTTGTCAGACAAACCCGGGAGACCTTACGTGCGGCCGCCCGGCAAGTCTTTCCCCGCCTGCTAAGCCCCGTGGCGACCTCCCACTCGACCACAGGTGAGGAGTAAACCTCAGTGCGAGCAGTAACCGGGCTGGCCACCGGTGTGGACCGATCGGGGGATTAGGACGTCCTGGACGTTCGTTGGATCCCCACGGCCGGTCCACCGTAGTGGCGCCCATCCACTGCAGCTTCAAGCTGTGTAACCGAAGTCATCACAGCCTGAAGCTTAGAGCAAAGTGTCACCAACTGGGCTCGCATCAGCACACAACAATCGCAGATCCTGTCCATACTAAAGGAAAACTAAACTATGCAGATAAACGGACTATCTGCACGTGCTGCGTTACTGTACTATAGACCCTGATGAAAAGGCAGGAACTGTGTCTAATAGCTTAGATTAATATGCAGAGATTCAAAAATTTAACTACCTAAGCAAACAGGTGAAATTAAGTAATTCGTGCCTAATTAGGATCTTGTAGTATGTCACAAAATCGGTTTACTTTCCGACGCAAACAAAAACGCGAGAGCTGTGGCTATTACATATTAAATAAACACGCAGAAACTCAATAAACTAAGCTATTAGAGCACACAGATGATTTTATAAAATTCGCTCCTGGCTAGGAACTCGTAAAAGTCACGGAATCGGTTACTTCTCTGTTGATGCTTGTGTCTCGCCTGGCTACTGGTGCCTGACTGCATTTCCTTGTGATGATTTCAACTTCTTGGCGGTGACTTATTTTCTTCAAAGACGAACCCTTTGCCACTTTGCATAACTACGTAATATGTTGGAGGAGCCTAGCCCGGTTCTGTTCAGCCTTCATATTAGTCTCGATAGTGATGAGAAGTGTCTGATACCCAGCGTGGTACCGATCCAAAACGTGAGTGTGCCATCTTCCAGCTGAACTGTCGTACTGCCTGCCTGAGATGTGCATTAGAGCCTTTCTGCCTGTCTGTAATATTATATGCCACAATGTTTCGAGTGGAAATATTGACAATAATTTTGTATTTTTTTATTGTCGTTTTGCTAACAGACATACGTAAAGACAAGTGTCCTTACTAATACTGAACAAACACACACACAAACACACACACACACACACACACACACAGTCACACACACAAAGAGAGAGACAACAGGAAATGTTGCCTCTACTCTTCAATCACCATAAAATATGTCAAAGGCCGTGCCGAGGCGGATACACCGGTTGTCGTCGGATGGTTGCAGTTGCGCCCCGCCGGGCGTGGCCAGCACCATCCTGATACGCACCGCGCTGTTGGGACAAACGTGGTGGTGGCGTGGTTTTCCTGATCGCCAGTGTCCTGTATTAAACTCCAAACCTCTCCACAGTGTATTGTGAAGTGAGGGCACGCGACACTGTTGGTGATCTGTACGTCGGATGGGGCCGTTAAACTTGGCAGGCCATTTGGTACCATTCGAGAGGAGTAGACTTTGTGCTGGCACCAGGTTCCACCTACTAGCTCCTCCCATCATCACGAATACGACAGTGCACTACACATTCACACCACTGCAGTCATCAACGCTTAAAAGACACACTTACATACACAGTTCTCACAGTTCACGAACAAAATGTATCAGCAGACGCGGAGAATAGGAAAAACCTTTCCAGTCAGGTGGCTGAACCTGACCTCCTCGGTCCCACACCCATAAATGCCAGGCGACTTAACTTTTGCTTTACCAAACAAGAAAGAATCTTTACTGTTATCAAATGTATCTTGCATTTTTCCCGTTACGGGCAAATTCTCATGAAACGAAGTAATACACTTCAATTCCACTGACAATTAAATCATGGCTAGCACGAAGCGTATATTTTATGTGAGCGTAATTACATGAAAGCCTTCCGATTTGAGAAGCAACTTTAACTGATCCATACTCAATTTTGAATCAGGAAATAATTTCATAAACCTTTGGTATAATTTCGGAAAAATTGTTGTAAATGTTCCAACGTTACCGTAAAACTTTCCCCTTTTTCATGAAAAATTTGACGCTGCATTGTTGCCCCCTTGGATCAGAAATTATTAAGATCTAACTTGTACTACCCTTGACTCAAAATACAATATCTCGGAAACTGAACGAGACCGGCTGATGCGTCCGAGCGGTTCCGGGCGCTACAGTCTGGAACCACGCGACCGCTACGGTCGCAGGTTCGAATCCTGTCTCGGGCATGGATGTGTGTGGTGCCCTTAGGTTAGTTAGGTTTAAGTAGTTCTAAGTTCTGGGGGACTGATGACCTCAGAAGTTAAGTCCCATAGTGCTCAGAGCGAAACTGGACGAGGTTTCCTCAGTGAGAAACAGTGCCCTTATTCTGGAGGTTGTGACGGATACGGAACTCCAAACTGCACGTCGCTATGACGCTTCATTTCCATTCCTTTTCAGCTGTGTGGACAAAAGTCACGGGATAGGTGGTCCAGATAGAGGATGTGCTGCGTATGACAACCAATTGTGGGAGTTGGATGCAGTGTATCGTGCGAGTGTAGACATGCTATGTCAGTGATCTGTTCCAGACAAATGGGTAGTGACCATAAAAGCACATCGCTAGGTATCTCAGACTAAACGTGGGATGATAATCGATACAAGACGCGTGGCTCATAGCATTTCGGAAGTAATACGAGAATTCTTGTTTCGTAGGTCAACAACATCTAGAACGGATTTTCAACACCGCAGACAATGTTTCCACATATAAACGGTCAGAGTAGTATTTTGCGAATAGACATGACGTCACATCCGCATTGGATACTAATTGATTGCCGCTGATTTGAATCTGTGGTGTCAGGAACCCATTCCTACTTAGATGAGAGACATATGCGCTGCATAGGAATTAGCAGTCGCCATCCAACCCGTGTCCTGAAACTCCGAGAATAGTTACAGAGAGGGCACCAGAGAGGTTAACGTATCCGTCAAAATGGCGGATAACCATGAAGCTCATCGGCTCTCTTTGCAAGTGACGCAGCGGAGACTTTTAGGATTGAACCTAGAATACCCGTAAACAGTTTTCTGGTCAAATAATGAAGGTCACCACCTTTTCTTGCTAGATATCTACCCTTTCTGTTTACGAGTTCGTTAATGTCAGGCCATCTTGCTTTATTCAAATGCATATTGTTTGTCTCTGTGTTGTAACATTTATGATTATAATTTTACAGGAATCCAACACCAGATCCTGATGATCCCATGCTACCTGTGACATGGACTCCATTCAAGAAAGACAATCGCTACTACTTGAACATCACAAAGGATGGACTGAGTGTCGAGAAAGACCTGCACAAGGAAAGAATGGATTTCTGGGACAAGCTCTACAGACAGTAAAAGCATGATTGTGCTGAAGACAAACACCATGAATTGTGCTGCTACGCATTGCAGCGTTATTCCCTAGACTCAGAAGTAACTTAACTGATTTATTGAGTGCGGTATCAGATCAATCTGTGCATGTTGCAACCAATAAAGTTCCTACTGAGAAAATCTCAGGTCAGCAAATAAAAACTCAGAATATGACAAAACAAAACAAGTATTTCAGATCAGTTAATGAAGACACTGTCTGTGCTGAATAAAGTTCTTCAAAAAGTAGTAAATATGTTTATTGTCGTATCCTTTCCAGAGGTACAGCGCGTCGTATAACCCAAAAATCAATAACGCCAGCTAACGGGAGCTGGTCAGCAATCTGCCAGGCCGACAGTTGGTTTAACTGTTTTCTATTCCCCCTTACAACCAACAAACCAGACATACAAATAACTGCAGTGTGGAAATAAACACGTAAAAGACAAAGCAGGATGCACTGGCGGATTGTATGTGAAACTCTACGACTCAGACTAGTATGATTTGACGTTGTGTCAACTCAGGGACGGGGAAAAAAGGGAATACGAGCGGTCAGCTTTTCCGTCGATGACGTCATTAATGACGGAGTAAAACGTGAGACAGTGGTCACAAATTGGTGGTGACATGTTTAAAGGTGTCATCTCTGAATTGCCTTAACCGATGTAGACAAAATATTGGATATCTAAATTATGATGGACGTAGGGGCATATCAATTTCCATCCTTCCGAATTCAGTTGCAACTGTATCAGTATTCTGCTTAACTTTAATTTACCTCCTCATTTAAGTTCTCCCGCTATTTTATATGGGTGGCAAAATTTCATTCAAGTCACAAATTTGGACATTCAAACACACAATATCGACATCTATAATATTTTCATAATTGTGAATTAAATATAAACACAAATTTTGAATATGTACTGTAACATTATCAGAGATGTGCGCTACTGTAACATTAACTGTAGATAACGATCGTTCAACTTTTGTAGCCTGCGAAAATGATTATAAAATAGTATGCTTCACTATATATATGAAATCGAAAGAGCGAAGTCCTATATATTGTTTTAAAATATAAATTCCTGTTACCCTTTGATAGCGCATGTGACTAAGTTACTTTTTATTCGCAGATGTAGTGCTATGAGACAGATATCTTCTGCTTCAAGTTCTTTACTTTCCATATTTCAAGAGGTAGCAGAATGGACCTAAACAAGAAAAATATCCCTTACACATGTGCTCATAAGTGCTTACCTTGAGACCTATGATCACTGAGTAAATTAAGTTACAGTATGAGGGCTTGTTCGTCTTGTTTCTACGAAACATGTGCTCATCGCTCACAAAGTAGGCATTTTAGAGCCAAGGTTTGCTAGATATTTTTGCTTCGAATGATCATTGCTGTCATATCCATGAATACTGACCATTTTTTCTAGCAAATCCTGAATAGAAGATTTTCCTGTTCGTTATACCGTTTCTCTAAGTGTCCACCTGCTTACGTGCTTGTCAAATGGTTCAAACGGCTTTGAGCACTATGGGACTTAACATCTGAGGTCATCAGACCCCCAGAACTTAGAACTACTTAAACCTAACTAACCTATTGACAGCACACACATCCATGCCCGAGGCAGGATTCGAACCTGTGACAGTAGCAGTCGCTCGGTTCCGGACTTAAGCGTCTAGTACCGCTCGGCCAGCGCGGCCGGCCGTGATTGTCAACCATGCAGCGGGCCCAGGTTCGATTTTCGGTCGGACTGTGATTTTCTCCGCCAGTGGACTGGGTGTTGTGTTGTCCCTGTCATCATCTCATCCTCACAGACATTCAAGTCACACAGTGTGGCGTCACGTGAAATAAGACTTGCAACACGGCAGCCGAACTTCCCCGGACGGGGCCTTCCGGCCAACGTTGCCATACGATCATTTCATTTCTAAGCGTAGTACACGAGAAATAAGATTCTGTAGCAATCATATTTACTCAGTACATCACGACCTAAAACAATTTATTCTCACTTTCCACCACTTTCCATACCAATAAATAATTCTTATGTTCTTTAATAGAACTTGTGTCTTTCTCATCGACAACTAACTGGTCCAACAAACTCCTTTAGTTATCTCTCCAACTGCCCCTTAAATGTCCATTCTTCTTATATCGAACACATATTAATCTCTCTTGACATAGCCTGACAAACCCCCTGTAACTAATCATCCAAATTATTACGACTAGCGGTCTACTATCGATATAAATCCGTCCAGATGATAGCAGAGTCACTTGGCGAGGAGCGGCTGTTAGTTAGGCACGCACACGGTGTGTGTAGTATCAGTGAGCGTGCTGTCCGTTTGTAGGATGGGGAAGGCGCGCGATCTAACTGAGTTTGACCGAGGGCAGACTGTGATGGTCCGCCGGCTCGGCACGAGCATTTGTGAAACTGGACGAGTTGCCGGGTGTTGGAGGAGTGCTTTGGTGAGTGGCTTCAACTCCTGGCGAAAGCAAAGTAAAACCACGTCCACGTTGAGCACCTCCTTCCTCATTACAGATGTCTGAGATTATAGGCTGGGCAGACTGGTAGAACAGAACAGACGGCGAACTGTGGCGGAACTAAAATCAGATTTTAATGCTGGGCAGAGCACCAGTGCGTCTGAATACACAGCCTGCTGAACACTCCTAACGATGCGCTTCTGCATCCGACGACCCATGCACGTGCCAATGTCAACACCACGACATCGCCAGCTACGACAGAAGTGGGCACGTAGCCATCGGCATTGGATGTTGACGCATTGGCAGAGCGTTTCATGCTCTGATGGATCCCAATAATTTCTTCATAATGGCCATGAGAGGGCGAGAGTCCGTCGTCTTCCAGGGGAACGGCTCCAGTATTTGTAACTTGAAAGAAATTTTGCCGCCAAAGTAAAACAGCGGGATAACATTAACGATGAGGTACATTAAAAGATAGGTAGACACAGTTGAAACTGAATTCGGAAGGGCAGATGTTGGTAACCCCCTCCGACCATTATAATTTAGGCACCCAATATTTTCTCTACATCGCTTAAGGCATTGTATGGATGGCTGCTTTAAAATTATCACAACCGATTTCCAATCATTATCGCAGCTTTTACACCGTCCCTAGTGACGTGGTCTATGGAACGCTGACCCCTCGTCTTCATTTTTCCCCGTCTCTGAATTGCGACAATGTCAAATCGTACTATTCCGAGTCTCTGTGCTGCGGGACGGGGATAAGCTGGCGGCGGCTCCATTATGTTATGGGAAACATTCACACGGGCATCGATGGGTCCACAAGGGCAGGTGTGTGATTGAGTGGTTCGAGCAACATAGTGACGAGTTTCAGTTGATGTGCTGACTCCCCAACTCGCCAGAATTGAAGCCGACCAAACACACTGTGTCTAATAGTGTATTTTAATACGACAGTATGCATCTTAGGCAATTTTTAACACTTAAAACACTTGATACTGGAGCTTTGACGGCGAAATCATGATTGTCTAAGTGTAAATGTAACACTGTAAATAAACAACAATCTAATGGCGGTACTGACTTTAAAGACCGATCGAACACGTCTCTGATATGACTGAACGTGGCTTCAGAGTTAATTGCACTCTCGACGGAGTTTGTGACGAGTGTGTGCAGATATGGTGGCAGCTAACTCCAGGGTCCTACCAAAAACTTATTTCTTTCGTACCACGACCAGTCACCGCTGTCATCTGTGGTGGAAAAGATGCACATACCACCTATTACGTAGGTGGTCACAATGTTCTGGCTCAAATAAGTTTACATGTAACATACAACTTAAATGATATAAATAAAAGGAAAAAAAAACACTTTAAATATTGTGCAAAAGAAAATTCATCACGCAGTGTCTTACCGCTCTGTCATCTGGCTCGTTGCTAGGTAGACATCACACTACGAGAATTTATACACCCAGAAGAAGCAAACACCAGACCACGAGAACCACGTGAAAATAGAAGCGAAGCCACAGAAATATTAAGATGTAGGCGGATCCAGTATGTTGCAGAAAATGTTAAACTGCTAAAATGAAATAATATTTTTGAAACATTTACACTGACACAAGATTCGAATTCCGGACCTGCATAAATCAATGGCCCGCCACGCGCATTTCCGTTTTATCGATCCACATCCCATGTGAAGTGAAAGTGGCTGATGGGTAATTTCTTAACCTATCAAGGGGACCCTCTCGTTTACCAGTACAAATTAATATCAATCTTAAAAAGCTATCCATCTATGCAGGGATTCGATTGTTGAGGTGTATTACATCTTACATGCAAATTTATTTTCCTAAATGACTGCTACATGAAGAATTAGTCGAGAAAACATGACCAACACTTAAGTTGAGAAGCATTTCAGGAGTTCATAATCATTCTGTATATGTTAAAAATGTATCTACGTATGTTCAACATCTTCTAAATCACTGCAGCGATTTCAACCAAACCATTTCAATTACTGTCTGGAAATAATCCCTGTGGGGATTACAGGCACATGGCTATTAAAACGTTGAGAGGGTGACAAGGCAGATCTGTGATGACACATGGATACACAGACTTCATCCATACAATATATAAGCCTGAGAGCAGGTAGTGAGTTGCAACAAACCTTACACACAACTTCAAACCCCTAAGAAACTGTCTCGCAGACAACCCTCACAAAATGACGAAAGGAGAAAGGTTTATCGCTTACTACATTTTCGCTGTTCATGCACTAATTTGTTGCTTCTTTAGTGCTAACTGTATCCGCGATAGATTTTTCAGACAGTATTGATATCTACCACTGAATGTACCCGCAAAATTATATCATTGTACGAAAGATACTTTAGGAGATATGACATCATTAACACTAAGATGCGTGGGAAACTGCCACACCATGGATGATGTTTTAATTTATTACGTCTTTGCTACTAACTCCAATCCCAACACATTTCGCTGACAGTATCCAAATATATCACTAATGTGCCTGGAAATTATATGACTGTACGACACGTTGTTCAGGAAACATGATATCATAAAGATTGAGTTTCGTAGAAACTAAACAGCCAAGCGAAATTTGCTAGAGATACAGGCAAAATATGTGTTACATTTGTGGCATGTGAGTATTCTGGCAAAGATGTGGGGAAAAAGCTGCTCCTAGAGAGCTGGATCGTTCGCAGCCACACTTGGTACACACATTCCCTACTACCTGGATAGAAACACTGTGGGGCGAGGTTGATAACTTGGTGAGTAAACATGGGACAGAGAAAATTGAAAGTGAGGGGGATGGTGGTGAAGGACAGTGATGGGGGTTGGGTGGGGGGGAGGAAGCCGACAGAGAGAGGAGGGGGAAGAGGTAGAGAGAGAGGGGGGAGGAGGAGAGGATCAAGAGAGGGGGAGAGAGAGGGGGGGAGACAGGGGGGCAGAGGGTAGGTGAGAGACGGAGGAGAACAGGGTCAGAAAGTGAGGGGTGAGGGAGAAGAGGACAGAGAGTGGAGGGAGGAGGACAGGTTCAGAGAGAGAGACAGAGGAGGACATGGACTAACACAAGACTGGAATAAATACAAACCCGTCCAATGCTTGGTATTTAGCTGGCATAAGAGTACGTGGTTAAAGAGTGAAGGGCTGCGTTTATTCGACTGATACGTTTGAGACGAATTTACTTTATTGAGATTTCGCAAGAACAGTATAATATACGTCGGAGCTTCTCTTACATCTTCTTCCTAGCAACAAGGGAGTAAATGCACCATATGAAGTCATACGTTTCTGGCAGTGGCCTCGGTATTAATAGTTAGTAAGTTCACTAGCCTAAGGCGAGTAAACTTCAATATTCAATGCTTCAGTCAGTAATCAGGATCCAGCCCTTTTCACAATTCCTGTCTTACACTGATAAGCAACCTTAGCCTAGAACCACACAGCCCACTCAACATATTTGAGTATGTAGAAGATCCTTGTAGCTTACAATAAAGAACCCGGAACCTGGCGCTTTATTACCTATAAATAAATCAAGAATTTTAAGCATGGCTACTAACTCTGTCGCAATAGCCAGAACGTAGGACATAGACTGAGGTGATAAAAGTCATTGGAAATACCCCAATATCCTGTTGGACACTCTTTTGCCTGGTGTAGTGCTGCAAGTCAACTTGGCATGGACTCAACAGATCGCTGGAACTCCCCTGCAGAAATATTGAGTCATGTTGCCCCTGTAGCCGTCCATAACTGCGAAAGTGCTTGTGTTGCAGGTTATTGTGAATGAACTGACCCCTCTATTATGCCCCCAAATGTTCGATGGGATTCGTGTCGGACGATCCGGGTGACCAGACCATTCGCTCGCATTGCTATAGATCGAAGCTCTTTGTCCTTATGCTTTAGTTCTTTGATTATAATAAGCAAGAAAACACGCAGAACATTTTAGTTACCTGCTGCGTTTTAGAATCTTTCACAAATACTCGATACATAGCTCATTTGTCCACAAAAGTACATATACTATTAGGACTCACATAAACAATACATATTGATTCTTTTTCAATCAATTTATAAAGAGAAACATTGTAACATTCTTTTACTTACTTGTCTTAATGATGATTTATGAAAGACTGTGAAATTTCTTCTGTAAAATTTAAAACTAGAAGAGTTTATTTCTGAAAATTTATGTTTGACAGTGTACTATTCATTTTAGAGATCAAATTATCCTTTTGTTCAGTTTAGAGTCTTCCTGAACGCATTGTCAACATGGCGACTCTCAAAACACCACCCAAATAAGAATAATGTGTGTCAAAAATAATCCACACGATACTACTAGAGTTACCGCAAAGTCTGGTTCTTCTAATGTTGATAATGGACTCCCAAGAAGACGCAGCTGTGGTCAGAATCACAGTTCTATCATACTCCACTGAAGGTCCACTGGAAATATAGCGTTTGGCAACAGCGGACTTGCTTGTTTGCAAAAGACGACTTCAACGTTAATGTTCAGTGCAGCATTCTTTCATAGCACTTGTGATCTATCCTATGTAAACCATACCACGCTGATAAGGTATTTTGTAAATCCCACAATTCTGCAATAACAAGTCGTTCTTTATCGATCTTAGATGGTGGACGAAAAATAACTTTCACTTAAAATTTACTGAGGTTTCTTGCTATTTTAAACGAAATGTTATCCAAAAAGGAAAGAAAAGCTAAAGATTTTGTCGGCGTGATCTCCTCTTTATTCTTGATTTTCACTGAAGCGTCCTGTTCATCTGCTGGGTATAATATCCATTCCTTCTAAACATTGTCTTTAGTTGGGCGAGCTGTTTAGGTGAACTCTCTAGATCTGAGACAGTGTGAGCCTTGTGTACGAATGTTTTAAGAACGCTCGTAGTTGGTGACGGGTGATGGCAACATGACGCTTGCAAACACAGTTCAGTATGAGTGGGCTTACGATAACGATAACGATAACATCGTTAATTAGTCTAACGAAACCATCCAAGATAGGTAGACAACTATCATTCTCTATTTCAGTCGTAAACCGAATGCTGCTATGAATGGAGTTGAGGTGGTGAAGAAAGTAACAATAATCCTCAGTAAATTTCAAATGAAAGTGATTTTTCGTCCACCATCTAAGATTACAGACCTTTTGGGATCGATGAAGTGAGACTTGTTACGGAAGACTGCCGGAATTTGCAAATTAGCTTGTGACTATGGTCTGATTTACATAGGACAGACTGCACGCACTGTGAAAGAACGCTGCACTGAACATCAAGGTTGTATTTGTCTTCTGCAAACAAGCAAGTCCCCTATTGGAGAACAGTGTATTTCCGCTGTGCATTCAATGGGGTATGAAAGAACTGTGATTTTGACCACACTGCACCTTTTTGGGACTGCATTATTACAGAAACCGTTGAAGTAATCTGACGAACCTTGACACGGCTACCAGACGGGCAGTGCGTCGAACTCAGTCATCTCCACGATTTTTCTGGTCGAAGATGGCACAGTACACCAACATTCACTGTGAGCATTAACACAGATAATACCTGAGTTTCGCTGTTCCACTAGCGAGGACTCTGTCGCCGTGAAGTGTGGTCCGTCTGTCAACTTGAATTTTGACGCTTGGGCGGAATAAGTAGCGCACCAAACAGGGCAGAACTGAACAGTTCTTAGTGAGTAATTGACGGATCACCTGAAGATGATACTGACAGGTACCCAATCGAAATATCGTGCAATGAATGAGTCGACGACCTACTGCAAGCCCGAAATTTTTTTGAAGAATCAGTACGTCGGGAAAACTATAAAATTCCCTGACTGTCGTCGTTATCGCCGGAGTCGAGAGTATGGGTGCCCACCACCAAGTCTGCAGCAACCAACATCTCCTCTGGGGCCATACCCTCTCCGCGTTGCAAGACCGGGGTGTCCGCCTACACTTTTATCTGAGAATTTCCTCTTGTCTGAAACCCGGATACGTCATCCTCTGATCATCGTAAAGTACGATGCTGTAGCCGGCATCTACCGGGTGATCAAAAAGTCAGTATAAATTTGAAAACCGAATAAATCACGGTATAATGTAGGTACAGAGGTACAAATTGACACACATGCTTGGAATGACATGGGGTTTTATTAGAACCAAAAAAAATTACAAAGGTTCAAAAACTGTCCGACAGATGGCGCTGCATCTCATCGAATAGCAATAATGAGCATAACAAAGTAAGACAAAGACAGGAAATGCTCAATATGTCCACCATCATTCCTCAACAATAGCTGTAGTCGAGGCATAATGTTGTGAACAGCACTGTAAAGCATGTCCGGAGTTATGGTGAGGCATTGGCGTCGGATGTTGTCTTTCAGTATCCCTAGAGATGGCGGTCGATCACGATACACTTGCGACTTCAGGTAACCCCAAAGTCAATAATCGCACGGACTGAGGTCTGGGGACCTGGGAGGCCAAGCATGACGAAAGTGGCGGCTGAGCACACGATCATCACCAAACGACGCGCGCAAGAGATCTTTCACGTATCTAGCAATATGGGGTGGAGCGCCATCCTGCATAAACATCGTACGTTCCAGCAGGTGTTTATGAGCCAGGCTGTGGATGATGCGATTCTATAACATATCGGCGTACCTCTCACCGTCACGGTAGCAGTTACAAAACATGAATTACGCATTTCGTCGAAGAAAAAAGGCCCTACAATGGTAGATGTGGTAAATACAACCCAAACCGTGACTTTCTCGTCGTGCAATGGAGTTTCCACGACAGTTCTAGGATTTACGGTAGCCCAAATTCTGTAGTTATGGGCGTTGACACACCCACGGAGCGTGAAATGAGCTTCGTCGGTCCACAACACGTTACTCAACCAATCGTCATCTTTCGCCATCTTTTGAAACGCCCACACCGCAAATGCCCTCCGCTTCACTAAATCGCCAGGTAACAGTTCATGATGCCGATGGATTTTGTACGGATAGCATCGGAGGGTACGCCTAAGTGGTGCCAACCAAACAGTAGTGTATGGAATGTCGGTGCGACGTACGACTGCACGAGCGCTGATTTCCCCGTGCATAGACGAACCCGCTACAGTCTCCATTTCGTCCAGAACTGTCTCAGCAGCATTACGCCTTGTGCTCGGTCGGCCACTATGGGGTCTATCGTCTAAACAACCCGTGGATTCGAACTTCGAGATCACTCTCGCCACAGCTGCATTTGTCAATGGACCTTTACCCGTTCGAGTCACCTTCCTATGGCGGTAGGAACGTAGCGCTCAACTAGCGCATTCCCCATTCTGATAATACAGCTTCGCTAAAAGCTCCTTTTTAGGTAACGTCAACATGCTGCGACCGCTGGCGCATCTGATTCTCTCTCTCATTACAGCTCCTTTTATACACGATTGTCATGCGCAGTCACTGACGTTCCGCTGTCCAGCGCCATCTGTCGGACATTTTGTGAACTCTGTTTTTTTTTTTGGTTCTAATAAATCCAATGTCATTCCAAGCATGTGTGTCAATTTTTCTCTATCTACATTATTCAGTCGTTTATTAAGTTTTCAAATTTATACTCGCTTTTTGATCACCCTGTATGTCAGAATAGGATGGGACACTTTTAGTAAGGTCACTTAGCGCCCACAGTTCAGAAGTGAGTACGTAGTAAAGCGTGCCTATTTATCCGCCGTATGGCAAATCACAATGCTGGCACCTCAAACAGCCGGTCGAATTCATCTACCGTTCTGTGGCCGAGACCCGCTTGTTCCACTTTCTCAGGGCCGATGTGTCGATCCGAATGGTTGAATTGAAGGTCGTTCATCTTATTGAGGATACTTTCTCAAGTCGCGCCGCCCCTCAGTTTCATGTAGACCATGCTACTCACGATGGAGAGGTCGTGACCTCATGAAAATCGACGATTTTGCTCACGCATTCTCTGCCATAAAACTGACTTCAATGTACTATTTTCGTTGCGAAAATTTTATGATGCGTCAAAGAGAATACATTGCTTAGATACAACTGTTAGCCACAAAGTAATTGTTCTAAGACATTCTCCAGATATTAAAAATATTCTCAAGTGTTAATGAGTGTCTTAGAATGTTATAGAATATCTTCGAATCCGTTAGAATGCACATCGCGTTGATCAGCACTCCGGCAAAATCGTCTCCACCAATGAGTTGTGCAACGTAGTAAAGACATAGGACTGTTCACTGAAAAAGCGTATCCACATATAGAGAGAAACTACATAAAAAGTTACTTGTGTGATTGAGCGACTTTAACAACAAAAAATTACGTAGTGCAATAAACAAATCAGAGAATATAGAGTACGACACTAGCAGAAGAAAAAGAAATTCAAATTATCTAATACAACGGTGAACCAAGGCAGATACTTAAGCTTCCTAATAGAATTACTAAATTCGTTCAATGTTTCCACTGTGACTTCCGAACACCACCGTGTTAGCTGGAATATTGGCCTGAAAAGAAAATGTAAGTCAGAATGCCACTTATGTAAGTTAAAAGACTGCAAACAGTTCGAGTACTAGCAAACAGTAGAGCAAACATTCCAACTCTGCGGAGTGAATGTAAAGGAAGTGCATCTCTCGTATGGTCAACTGTCCGTAGCGTGTTTTCGTGCTGGATATACACAAAAGTTATTTGTCTTTTCACCCGAAAGAAAAACCACAAAAGTATTCTGTAAGAATATATTTTCCGTAATTTATATGATATACAAATGATAAAATTAACTGCACATTTATTTCCAATCCAAGAAACAATCGAAAGGAAAGACTGCGCGCCATTATTCGCTATTGTTTTACAAAATGTCTTTTGGTGATGTTTTTTGGATGACTAAAGCATCACTGGTGCGAAGAAAGCCCTTCTGCTTACACTGGAGTTCAGACACACATCAATTTCAGCAATGAAAAATATAGTACGTAGGGACGTGGTCATCTGCGGCGTCCACGTACGAACTTGGTTCTGAAGGAACGGTAAACTGGAAAAATCTGCGGACATGGACATGGACTAGAAGATGAAATACTAATGGGGATAGGATGTTGGGAGTTGTACTTACGAAGCGAAGACATTAGTGTAGTACAGAAAAATGTGGAGGACAAAACCAAACTTTTAAAAATTACATTTTTCCAGTTTTCTGCAATGAATACCAAGAAAATGACCTCATAAATCGTACGGATCTCGTGAATGCTACAGTTACAAACGTCCAAATGAACCGTATACCATCAAGCCACTATTAAAAAAATACACTGGAGTTATTGGCCGAGGGTTGTCACTTTTCGCGACGTACAAGGTGGATATAATTATATTTTCCCTGTTTGACACGTTATAACACGGAACCTAATTACCCTTCGAGTATCAAACTTGAGAGCATTAACATCGAGGACATGGGGTAGAGAAATAATTCAGAATTAATTCAGTTGAAACACTTTTACTGTGTTGCTGCGGTACACCATATCATTACATACTGGTACCATTATTGCTGCAAAAGGGGCTCAATATGGCGCCTATCAGTGTCCAGAAGATATGAATGCGCAGAACTGCATTCTGCACAGCAGAACGAAGCATGTTCGTAGGTATTCTGGCTACCTCTCTTGATATGCTGAGCTTCGAATCAGCACGTGTGTGAATGTTCCCTTGGTAAATCCTGTCCTTCAGGAAGCCCAGAGCCAGAAATGACAGGGAATGAGAACAGGTGATCGTGCCCCCCAAAGCATTTGGAAACGGTCAGCTAACAGTTCTCTCGTTTCCAAATGTGTCTCGGAGAAGCAGTTGAACTTCACGAGCGATATGCATGAAAACTGTTGAGTTCAATGCGTATGTCCCTGTAGGGCAGGTATGACATGATGGCGAAGCGTATAACAGTAACTCTGGCCAATCAAACAGCACGTCTTTGGTCCTTGAGAACCAACTGTAACGAAAAAAAATGGGCCTATGATTAACGTAGCTGCAAAGCCACACCATACGATGTCACGTTCATCATGCAGAGGAAATTCACGCACAGCGACAGGAGGTGAAGAACCTCACACTCGGCAGTTCCGTGTGTTCACCTCACCCGACAGAGAAAAATGAACTTCGCCTGTTCATAGGATGGTCCAGGCCAGCTCTCGTCAACTTCAAGCCATGCGAGAATTTGAGAGCGAAGGCAACACGCCGTTGTGCGTCCTGTGGTGCTGTACGATATTGATCTCGTGCGGATACCAGTTGAGAATGGTTCTATGGACCTTCCGTACCGTGGACCACGGGACGTTCAACTGTTGTGACACAACACGCACGCTGCCTGACGGTCGGGAATTGAGCGCAGCGTTGTCTGCCGTAGCTACACCCCCGATTTCATCAACCAGCTGTGGTATAACTATCGTCGGCCACTTCCCTGAGCGACGCCCAGTTCTCCACTTGATTCGAGCTTCTTCATCACGCTCTGCACAGCAGGTGGAGAAAGAGGCCCCTTCCGTAATCCTTTCAGTCGGTGATATCCTCGAGGTACAGCTGCAGCATTACTGTTGTTTTGGTGAAATAACGTCACCAATAATGCCCTGCCCCTTCTGTCCTAGCGCATGTTGACCCGTCAACACGTGCACTGCGACTGGTCAGGTGTGTGTGACTATGAATCACAATGACTGATCACGGCAGATGGTGGCCGTAGCTGGAACTGGACGGTGGCGCTGTGGCACATGAAAATAATATACCCCATAGTCTGGACGTTGTTGCTACCAAGGTTCATACTCATGCGGTAGCTAGTTTCCGTGTTATAACGTGTTAAGTACGAAAAGTTAATTAAAGCCCCCCCCCCCCCCCGGGTGTATTCCGCAATGATCCTTTTTGAGGGGATCACGCATAAAAGTTGAACAACTCCGCCGCGCTTCATGGACACCTTTATAGGTGCATCTGGGTTTCCTAAATATTCGTCAAGTGTTAGAATTCACACAAGACACAGTTTAAATTTATCACGTACAGTAAGCGCAGGATGTGTTGAGACAAATGTACATCAATGTCTTATAATTACAGTATGTCATACAGCGAGGTGGCTGCATAAAATTGCTGTCAAATTGACTATGGTTTCGACAGCTCTAAAGCGGTTTTCATCACAAAAAAATTACATAGGATTACGTACAAAATATAATGACATAGCTCAAAAATACAATATAATTACTAGGATTACTTCCATATACTGTACAAACAGTGTACTTGCATGTAATCACACCATAGGTGAAAAAAAATCTGAGGAAAAAAATGTTCTTGTCAAATTGAAATAATCACAAGAATAAAAATTAAACTGTATATACATAAAACGTTTGTCAATGGGAATAAAATGTTCCATCGAAGTTCAACGGCAGTCACGAGGTCGCTTAAAGCCAAACAACTCCATCAAACCGCCGCTACCGTCAGACTAGACGGCTAAAAGCCAAGGCAGACGCGAGTTGGACACGAAAACAAATTCGCGCCATCTAGCAAGAAGAATTATTAGTAGATGAGGCTACTCTACAGTTATATTTATTTCGAAGTAAACACTGTATCGTGCAAGAAATTGGACCCAGAAATGGCATAGAAAAAAATTTTTTCTTTTCATTAGGTTCGTTATTAGAAAGGCCTACGCTGTTGACTCTCTTATTGGTTTTCCTACTAAAAGTACTATCTTCTAAACAGCTATGAAAGCCATTATTGGCAACCACACTTTTCATCACATTTATTTCAGAACTGAGATTTTCAGAATAAAGGGGTGTGGAGGTGGTTCTACGAATAGCTGAATGAAAAAAGGCCATCTTTTGAGAATGCGGGTGTACTGACGTGAATGGAATAATTTGATCAGAACTGTTCTTTGCGGAAGATACTGAAGTTAACTTTGTCATCTACTATCGTAAGAGTGAGATCTAGAAAATTAATTTGCCGGAAGTCATTTTCGCGTTCACAGGTGAAAGAAATATTTTCATGAAACTCGTTGAACATATTAAAAAGTTTATCAATGCCATCATTAGGCCCTTTGCGTATGATCAAAATGTCATCGCCGTATCTAGCGTATGAAATAATGCCTGCAGCTGGCACTGAAAAATTACTGAAAAATTTCACTTCTAAAGAATTGATGAACACCTCTGCAAGGATTCCTGCTAAGGGGTTTCCCATTGCTAGGCCATCCAATTGCTGATATAGTTTTCCATTAAATTCAAAATAATTGTATTGTACTACAATACGAGGTAAATTCAGGAAGTCAGTGATTTGTTCATCAGATAAATCTTTTTTGAAAGAATGTAAATCATTTTCTACTATGTCTAAGGCATCAAGTACCGGCAAATTTGTGTAAAGATTTTTAATGTAGAAGGAAATTAATTTCGTATCTATATCACAGTAAACGTCTTTAATTTTATTAGCTAAATCTTGAATAATGGAAACACAATAATTGCTATGGAAAACGAAAGATTTTTTAATACATCTTGCAATAATTCGGCTAAGTCGTGATAGGCACTGTTCATACTATTGGAAATTGGGCTGATCGGATGGTCATTTTTATGGCCTTTCAGCTGAGCTCATAATTTAGGTGGCTGTGAATTCAAGTTGATTAACTGCTTTTTGTGGAAAGGTTTAAGAAGAGCTTTGGAATAGTTAATAGGGGTAATGACTTCTTTCTGCAAAGTTGTTGTTGGGACCTCAAGCATCTCGGAAATATCGTTTTCCTGAAAGAACTGTAGAGTTTTGCCACACATTCTTGTTAGCTAGCAATGACAAGGGTGGTATCCTTATCAGAAGGTAGCGGCAGTTTGATCTTGACTGCCATTGCACTTCGATGGTACATTATATTCCCATTGACAAACATGTTACATTATTAATTTTTATTTCAATTTGACAAGACCATTTTTTCTCAGATGTTTTTCTCCTATGGTGTGATTACATGTAAGTATACTGTTTCTACAGTATGTGGAAGTAATTCTATTAATGATATTGCATTTTTGAGCGATATCATTACATTTTCTAGGTAATCCTATGTAATTTTTATTCTGATGAAGACCACCTTAGAGCTGTCGAAACCATGGTCAGTTTGACAACAATTTTATGCAGCCACCTCGTTGTATGTGCATTCCGTAATTAAGTTAACACACGGTTGCTGGACTTCAGCCTACAACAATGTCTAAAACTGCAATGTCTTTTAATTTCAACCATTGATAATAGGAGGAGTTCGTCACCTCACAAATAACTGACTAACTATGCTTCAAGACTTCTTGTACGACCCTGATCCACTGTGCGAGCAAGATTCGACCGCTGGTTTGAACAATAGATATGGTACGAGATTGGTGAATATGAAGGTGTACTCTCTCTCTTACTGGAGAACATCCTGTTGAGATATTTTTCTAATGAGGAGGGAGATGTTTCTTCTGCTTCTTCACTTGACGCATTAGGCAAATTGCCTGTTGCGATACTCCATCTCTTATATAGTCTTCCAGTGCATTTATAACTGAGAACCGTTATTGTTAAACTTTTTCACCCGCACAGTCTACACGTTTATCATTTTCCCCTATTTTCTTTTATTTTTTAGTTGACGTTATATGTTCATAAATCTTTCCTTATATCTTCATTTCTTTTTCGATCTTGTCGTGTAGTTCCATCCACTCTTAATAGTAATCTCACTTCTTGAACCTCTATCCCCCTTTCTTCGCTCATGATATAACGGAGCTAGGGTAGCTGCCATCTGGAATGTTAGGGGAATTTCTCTTAAGGAAGTCGAATTAGCTAGACATTTGAAAGAAAAGGAAATAGAGGGTGTTTCAAAAATGACCGGTATATTTGAAACGGCAATAAAAACTAAACGAGCAGCGATAGAAACACACCGTTTGTTGCAATATGCTTGGGACAACAGCACATTTTCAGGCAGACAAACTTTCTAAATTACAGTAGTTACAATTTTCAACAACAGATGGCGCTGCAAGTGATGTGAAAGATATAGAAGACAACGCGGTCTGTGGGTGCGCCATTCTGTACGTCGTCTTTCTGCTGTAAGCGTGTGCTGTTCACAACGTGCAAGTGTGCTGTAGACAACATGGTTTATTCCTTAGAACAGAGGATTTTTCTGGTGTTGGAATTCCACCGCCTAGAACACAGTGTTGTTGCAACAAGACGAAGTTTTCAAGGGAGGTTTAATGTAACCAAAGGACCGAAAAGCGATACAATAAAGGATGTGTTTGAAAAATTTCAACGGACTGGGAACGTGACGGATGAACGTGCTGGAAAGGTAGGGCGACCACGTACAGCAACCACAGAGGGCAATGCGCAGCTAGTGCAGCAGGTGATCCAACAGCACAGGATTGATGACGGCGATATGCATGTGGGCAGCATTTGGTTTACTGACGAAGCTTATTTTTACCTGGACGGCTTCGTCAATAAATAGAACTGGCGCATATTGGGAACCGAAAAGCCACATGTTGCAGTCCCATCGTCCCTGCTTCCTCAAAAAGTACTGGTCTGGGCCGCCATTTCTTCCAAAGGAATCATTGGCCCATTTTTCAGATCCGAAGCGATTACTGCATCACGCTATCTGGACATTCTTCGTGAATTTGTGGCGGTACAAACTGCCTTAGACGACACTGCGAACACCTCGTGGTTTATGCAAGATGGTGCCCCGCCACATCGCACGGCCGACGTCTTTAATTTCCTGAATGAATATTTCGATGATCGTGTGATTGCTTTGGGCTATCCGAAACATACAGGAGGCGGCGTGGATTGGCCTCCCTATTCGCCAGACATGAACCCCTGTGACTTCTTTCTGTGGGGACACTTGAAGGACAAGGTGTACCGCCAGAATCCAGAAACAATTGAACAGCTGAAGCAGTACATCTCATCTGCATGTGAAGCCATTCCGCCAGACACGTTGTCAAAGGTTTCGGGTAATTTCATTCAGAGACTACGCCATATTATTGCTACGCATGGTGGATATGTGGAAAATATCGTACTATAGAGTTTCCCAGACCGCAGCGCCATCTGTTGTTGAAAATTGTAACTACTGTAATTTCGAAAGTTTGTCTGCCTGAAAATGTACTGTTGTCCCAAGCATATTGCAACAAACGGTGTATTTCTATCGCTGCTCGTTTAGTTTTTATTGCCGTTTCAAATATACCGGTCATTTTTGAAACATCCTGTATATGAAGATAGTAACTGTTCTCGAAATATCAGATACCATTGATGACCTTGCAGCTTCTCTAGAATAAATGATAATTAATTGAATCACTGGCGACAGGTGTAGTTGACGTACCTTGATGGGGACAGCCGAAAATGCGTGCTCCGACCGGGACTCGAACCCGGGATCTCCTGCTTACAAGGTAGACGCTCCATCCATTTGAGCCACCAAGGACACAGATGAGTAGCGCCACTGCAGGGACTTATCCCGTGCACGCTTCCCGTGAGACCCACACTCCCAACTGTCCAAAATCTACATACATAATTTTCCTAATAGATACTCGTACTTTGCCCATCCACTCGTTACTCGCGCCCACTTAAGTCCCCATCAAGGTATGTCAACAACACCTGTCGGCAGTTGAGGGTTTCAATTAATTATCATTTATTCTAGAGAAGCTGCACGGTCATCAATGGTATCGGTTCTTTCGAGAACAGTTACTATCTACGTATGTAGTTAACTGGCTACCCGGCCATTGACCTTCGTCTGTGCGAGTGCGCACAGGTTGCCCGAACTCTAACGGGAATCGTTAACTTAAGTGGGCGCGAGTAACCAGTAGATGGGCAAAGTATCTTATTAGGAACATTACATATGTAGATTGTAGACAGTTGGGAATGTGGGTCTCACGGGAAGCGTCCAAGGGATAAGTACCTGCAGTCGCGCTATTCATATGTGTCTTCGGTGGCTTAGATGGATAGGGCGTCTGCCATGTAAGCAGGAAATCCCGGGTTCGAGTCCTGTTCGGGGCACACATTTTCAACTGTCCCCATCAAGGTACGTCAACAACACCTGTCGGCAGCTGAGGGTTTCAACTAATTATCATTTATTGAAAACGAAATATATGTTGCAGCAGTTATGGGAAATGTGTCTCTGAGATGTTAACATGTAAATGTGCATCGTGTGAGGTGACCACGCCCAACGTTTGGTATCAGAGTGTTTGTAGTGGCGCCTGAGACTTTGCTCTGCAGTTATCTCGGCCGGTATCAGAGCAGTGAGACCGCTGCCCGCCATTCTGCGTGTCAGTGTTGCTCGCCATGGCACGAGTGGGCGGCGCGGTGACCATCAGCATACCCCAGGGTGCGCTCCGAGGCCGCAGGCTCAAGACGCCCTCTGGCAGAACTTACTGCAGTTTCCAGGGCATCCCTTATGCCAAGCCACCCGTAGGACCGCTCAGGTTCAAGGTGAGTTCAAACACTTACTACTTTCAGAGCTATGACTTACAGGCAAGATAGGTAGATATGAATTCAACGTGTCGTCGATATTGAGATTATTCAAGGGAAATGGAAAAGGATAGCGCACAAAAACAAATAAGGACAAGAGTGACATTTCTAACTGAGTGACCCCAGTGGGTAAGGTAGACTACCTAACGTAACCATTATCCTTGTGTAGTGTAAGAGATACAGGGCCGCTATTTTTACAATGCCGCTACTCTCAGAAATCCTGAGTGGGCTGTATTTCTTGTAAGGCAGCGAAACTTGGTAGATATGCTACTGCGTTAATGCGAAACCGATTTTCCCTGGAAAAAAATTAGTTCCAGTCTTGGCCATCAGGCGAAAACCTGGAGCTGTGAACACGAGAAAGGCGTACAGAAATGTTTCTGTGTGTAGTGGATTAAGAACGAGACGTGAGAAGAAAAGCTCATACAAGCGATAAAGGCATAGTGTTGATTTTATTATTAATTGCCACCTACATAATTTGTTCAGTGTCTGCACGAGATGATACATCCGCAAAACGACGGGACAATCAACTCGTAGCAGTTCCGTGGAATATAACTTAAGTGTTCCTGTATACGGACCCTCAGATCAGGTAGCGCCAAAAGGTTTACATGGTAAAAGCGTTCTTTTAGATCCCACATGGAGTGATATCAGGAGATCTTGCAGGCTATGTATCTGGAAAATATCTGGAGATAACACGTTCGTCCCAGGTTGCATTAAGCAGATACTTCACTCGGCGAGTGACATGGTGTACTGCCCTATCTTTCACGAAAACAATGATTTCCTCATAGTTGTGCTCTTCCAAAGCAGCAACCACGTGCTGTTCAAGGAGGTCTCCGTAACGCACAGACATCGCGGTACACCTGACAGACCCTTTAGATCTATCCTCTTCAAAGAAGAACGCAAGCAGAATAAAGGTGCTTGTGAATACACACCACGCAGTGACACATGGCCGGAGCCATGGCTCTTCGTGCTCAACAGACGAATTGACAGTAGCCTCAGTTCGGCAGTTCTTTGTATCCACTGCTACCTGCAGTGTAAAATGTGCCTCGTCACTCCATAGAATATTGTCCGGCCACATGTATCAACTTCGATCCGTACCAGAAACCGAAGAGGAAGTTCAGACGTTCCTGCGGATCATGAGGTTTAAGTTGCTGCTCCGTCTGGATTAGTAGCTGCACTTTAATCATAACCACGTGATATTGCCTTGTGACAGCCAGAGCGAGAGCACCAGCAGCAGCGAGTACTGTTTGTATAAAGCGTTTATTTTGCATTTTGTTTACGACCTTCCACTAAGGAAGGGATTCTATTTGTGTTTATCTGCTCTGCATAGTAACTAACAGTTCTTGATAAAACTTTACGTAGTTTTCGTGTTAGATTTCTTAGTGTTTTCTTGATCGTTTAGAACAGAAAGCGCCCTAAAACCGTCTTTTGTTTGTTTCGCGGCCGTTAGCCACTAGTCACTTGAATCAGCAGTTGTCTTGTGACAGCCAGAGCGAGAGCACCAGCAGCAGCGAGTACTGTTTGTATAAAGCGTTTATTTTGCATTTTGTTTACGACCTTCCACTAAGGAAGGGATTCTATTTGTGTTTATCTGCTCTGCATAGTAACTAACAGTTCTTGATAAAACTTTACGTAATTTTCGTGTTAGATTTCTTAGTGTTTTCTTGATCGTTTAGAACAGAAAGCGCCCTAAAACCGTCTTTTGTTTGTTTCGCGGCCGTTAGCCACTAGTCACTTGAATCAGCAGTTGTCTTGTGACAGCCAGAGCGAGAGCACCAGCAGCAGCGAGTACTGTTTGTATAAAGCGTTTTTGTACTTATTTGCTGCGCTTAGCTTTTAAATAGTTTTTCTGGGAAAACCTAGCGTAGTTTTCGCGTCTCGTATTTCAGTGAGTGTTTCTTGATTATCAGAGTAGCTCATCAGAAGATTATCTTGGGAATTTGTCACCGTATAGAGTACGGTAAACATAGTCATGTGTAGGGACTGTGGTTGTTGTGAGCGGACGCAAGGAGAATTCGCCACTCTTCGGGGGCAGGTGGAGGCTTTGTCTGTTAGGCTCATCGAGCTCGAGGCGCAGGCGTCGGCTCGTAGTGGCGTTGGGGCAACTGTGGTGAGACCTATGCCTACTTCGGTGGCCTTGGAATCACATGGAACCCCTGATGTCGCTGCGTCTTCCGGCAGTGAGCATCTTACCGGTCAGCCATCACTCCAGGGTGAATGGCGGACAGTGGTGGGCTCGCGCGTGCCTGGCCGAAAGGTGAAGGTGGGATCTGGCCGCGTGGCAGCTGCCTTACCCCTTTCCAACAGGTACGGGGTGCTTCCTAGTGGTGATGACATCGTTTCCGAGCCACCACAGGATGCCTCGCCTGTTGGGCCAATGGCCGATTCTCCGGCAAGGTCCCGACAGTCACAGAGGGCGGGCCTATTAGTTATAGGGAGCTCCAACGTTAGGCGGGTTATGGAGCCCCTCAGGAAAATAGCGGGTAGGTCGGGGAAGAATGCCAGTGTGCACTCGGTGTGCTTGCCGGGGGGTCTCGTCCGTAATGTGGAGGAGGCCCTTCCGGCAGCTATTGAACGCACTGGGTGTGACCGGCTGCAGATAGTAGCACATGTCGGAACGAATGACGCCTGCCGCTTGGGTTCTGAGGCCATCCTTGGTTCCTTCCGGCGGCTGGCTGATTTGGTGAAGACAACCAGCATCGCACGCGGAGTGCAAGCTGAGCTTAATATCTGCAGCATAGTGCCCAGAGTCGATCGCGGTCCTCTGGTTTGGAGCCGTGTGGAGGGTCTAAACCAGAGGCTCAGACGACTCTGCGACTATAATGGTTGCAAATTCATCGACCTCCGTTATTGGGTGGAGAACTGTAGGGCCCCCCTAGACAGGTCAGGCGTGCACTACACACCGGAAGCAGCTACTAGGGTAGCAGAGTACGTGTGGCGTGCACACGGGGGTTTTTTAGGTTAGAGGGACCCCCCCTTGGGCGAAACGATAAAATACCTGACGGCTTACCAGAGAGGACATTATCATCGTTGATAAAGAACGTCCGTCCTCAGAGACCAAAAACAGGAAAAGTTAACGTAATATTGGTAAACTGCAGGAGTATCCAGGGCAAGGTTCCTGAATTAGTATCTCTTATTGAAGGAAATAGTGCGCATATAGTATTAGGAACGGAAAGTTGGTTAAAACCGGAAGTGAACAGTAACGAAATCCTAGACACAGAATGGAATATATACCGCAAGGATAGGATAAACGCCAATGGTGGAGGAGTATTTATAGCAGTAAAGAATTCAATAATATCCAGTGAAGTTATTAGCGAATGCGAATGTGAAATAATCTGGGTTAAGTTAAGTATCAAAGGTGGGTCAGATATGATAGTCGGATGCTTCTATAGACCACCTGCATCAGCAACCGTAGTAGTTGAGCGCCTCAAAGAGAACCTGCAGAACGTCGTGAAGAAGTTTCGTGATCATACTATTGTAATAGGGGGAGACTTCAATCTACCAGGTATAGAATGGGATAGTCACACAATCAGAACTGGAGCCAGGGACAGAGACTCTTGTGACATTATCCTGACTGCCTTGTCCGAGAATTACTTCGAGCAGATAGTTAGAGAACCAACTCGTGAAGCTAACGTTTTAGACCTCATAGCAACAAATAGACCGGAACTTTTCGACTCCGTGAATGTAGAAGAGGGTATCAGTGATCATAAGTCAGTGGTTGCATCAATGACTACAAGTGTAATAAGAAATGCCAAGAAAGGAAGGAAAATATATTTGCTTAACAAGAGTGATAGGGCACAAATCGCAGAATATCTGAGTGACCACCATCAAACGTTCATTTCTGAGGAAGAGGATGTGGAACAAAAATGGAAAAAATTCAGGATCATCGTCCAGTACGCCTTAGATAAGTTCGTACCGACTAAGGTCCAAAGCGAGGGGAAAGATCCACCGTGGTATAACAATCATGTACGAAAGGTACTACGGAAACAAAGAAAGCTTCATCATAGGTTTAAGAGTAGTCGAATCATAGCTGATAAGGAAAAGCTGAACGAAGCGAAAAAGAGCGTAAAGAGAGCAATGAGAGAAGCATTCAACGAATTCGAACATAAAACATTGGCAAACAATCTAAACAAGAACCCTAAAAAGTTTTGGTCATATGTAAAATCGGTAAGCGGATCTAAATCCCCTATTCAGTCACTCGTTGACCATGATGGCACCGAAACAGAGGACGACCGAAGAAAGGCAGAAATACTGAATTCAGTGTTCCGAAACTGTTTCACTGCGGAAAATCGTAACACGGTCCCTGACTTCAGCCGTCGCACGGACGCTAAAATGGAAAATATTGAAATAAACGATATCGGAATTGAAAAACAACTGCTATCACTTAGTAGCGGAAAAGCATCCGGACCAGACGAGATACCCTTAAGATTCTACAGTGATTATGCTAAAGAACTTGCCCCCTTTCTATCAGCAATTTATCGTAGATCGCTGGAAGAACGTAAAGTACCTAGCGACTGGAAGAAAGCGCAGGTCGTTCCCATTTTCAAGAAGGATCATAAATCAGATGCGAATAATTATAGGCCTATTTCGCTTACGTCAATCTGTTGTAGAATAATGGAACATGTTTTGTGTTCTCGTATTATGACGTTCTTAGATAATACAAATCTCCTTCATCATAACCAACATGGATTCCGCAAACAGAGATCATGTGAAACTCAGCTCGCCCTATTTGCCCAAGAAATTCACAGTGCCGTAGACACTGGCGAGCAGATTGATGCCGTATTCCTGGACTTCAGGAAGGCATTTGATACGGTTCCGCACTTACGTTTAGTGAAAAAGATACGAGCTTACGGAATATCGGACCAGGTTTGTGATTGGATTCAGGATTTCCTAGAAGAAAGAACACAACATGTCATTCTTAACGGTTCAAAATCTGCAGATGTAGAGGTAATTTCGGGAGTACCGCAGGGAAGCGTGATAGGACCTTTATTGTTTACAATATACGTAAATGACTTAGTTGACAACATCGGTAGCTCCGTGAGGCTATTTGCAGATGACACGGTTGTCTACAAGAAAGTAGCAACATCAGAAGACTCGTACGTACTCCAGGAGGACCTGCAGAGGATTAATGCATGGTGCGACAGCTGGCAGCTTTCCCTAAACGTAGATAAATGTAATATAATGCGCATACATAGGGGCAGAAATCCATTCCAGTACGATTATGCCATAGGTGGTAAATCATTGGAAGCGGTAACGACCGTAAAATACTTAGGAGTTACTATCCGGAGCGATCTGAAGTGGAACGATCACATAAAACAAATAGTGGGAAAAGCAGGCGCCAGGTTGAGATTCATAGGAAGAATTCTAAGAAAATGTGACTCATCGACGAAAGAAGTAGCTTACAAAACGCTTGTTCGTCCGATTCTTGAGTATTGCTCATCAGTATGGGACCCTTACCAGGTTGGATTAATAGAAGAGATAGACATGATCCAGCGAAAAGCAGCGCGATTCGTCATGGGGACATTTAGTCAGCGCGAGAGCGTTACGGAGATGCTGAACAAGCTCCAGTGGCGGACACTTCAAGAAAGGCGTTACGCAATACGGAGAGGTTTATTATCGAAATTACGAGAGAGCACATTCCGGGAAGAGATGGGCAACATATTACTACCGCCCACATATATCTCGCGTAATGATCACAACGAAAAGATCCGAGAAATTAGAGCAAATACGGAGACTTACAAGCAGTCGTTCTTCCCACGCACAATTCGTGAATGGAACAGGGAAGGGGGGATCAGATAGTGGTACAATAAGTACCCTCCGCCACACACCGTAAGGTGGCTCGCGGAGTATAGATGTAGATGTAGATGTAGATGTAAAGGCGTATGTTAAACGAAGTGTGTTGTGATAGTTGTGTGTTTAGTCAGTGTCTTCTTTGTGTTGTTGGTGATGAGAGAGGAAAGGAAGAGTGTGGAGCCTGGTGCCGACATTGTCCCTTCCTCTCCAACAAAACACGCTTAATCTCTCCACATGACAGAAGGGTCACTACAAAGTGCCACATGTCCATTCTCCCTGCAACATTACCGAGGATTTGTAATTCATTCAAGACATTGCTGCATAGCTTGCTGCTCAGGAACTTCACACGACCCCATCTTACTCCTTTGAGGGCTAAATAATGGCAGTGAAAAGTTCTTCAATTACCATGGTTCGAAATGAATACCTCCGAGTCAAGCGACATCGAATATCAAGTATTGGGAGGGAGGAACTGAAAGTGACCCCACTCAAAGGCCTAACTGTGTCATTCAATATGTTATTTACAACGAAAAAAACTTTCCATTCGGTTTTGGATATAGGTTAACAATTAACTGACGTCTGCGATTTTCAATTAATTGTTTGGTTCTTCAGACTACTTCATTTTGTATTTACTGGGTCAAAAATCAATGGCATCAACGGTGTGAACGCTTACAATTTCTTCATTAGCGTCTAAAATGCTGGGTGATGTTAAATCTAATCTAGAAGTAGTACTTCCTAGAATATATGAAAATGACCTGATGATGTGGGAATATATATGCACACGGTTTAAATGCCTATTGCTATAAATTTATCACGATGTTCACGGAAATATTACCTTCATAATTCAGCACCATAACATAATATGGCACCGAGCGAGGTGGCGCAGTGGTTAGACACTGGACTCGCATTCGGGAGGACGACGGTTCAATCCCGCGTCCGGCCATCCTGATTTAGGTTTTCCGTGATTTCCCTAAATCAGTCCAGGCAAATGCCGGGATGGTTCCTCTGAAAGGGCACGGCCGACTTCCTTCCCCATCCTTCCCTAATCCAATGAGACCGATGACCACGCTGTCTGGTCTCCTTCCCCGAACCAACCAACCAATCATAATATGGCGCAAACTTTGTGTGATATTCTACATTATCTAGGCAACTTCAGGAATACTGATGTCTTTACGGTTTAGCCTCACATAACAAAAGCGAAAAGGATAATGTCACACTGCACTGGAAACACACTTAAGAATGGGAGTTACTTTCCGAAACACGAGATCAATTAAATAAAATCCTTAGTGGCAGAAGCAAAAGTTTTCTTATGTTTAAGACATCCGAAGGGTTTGCATATAAAACGTCATCTCAAAACTATTCAAGAATGATTCGAAACGGATAAATTCTGTTTTATGCGAAAACAGAAATCTTCCTGTTACGGCTACTTCAAGGATGCTAAACTCCAGGCGTTAGATATTTGTAAGCTTGGATATTTAAGTAAATGCATCCATTACCAGCGGAGAACTGTCACATATAACAGCCGTGAGAGAAAACTAACTGACTGCAACTGACTTTCCAGCAATTCATCTGTTTCTTACTTTACCTTTACTATAACTACAACTAGCGATTATAAGTGTTGCCTGAAAGGACTCGACACTATCTCGATTTAGCTTCAATTTAAAATATGAAAAAATTGTGTTATTTATTATCCTTTCCATTCCAGTGACAAAGCCAATAAATAGAACATTTTCGTTTGTTGCAGTAAAAACTATCAAAAACCTCTTCAGGCCAACGGTAACACATCCCACATTAACATTATTTTTTGAGCAGGTCATAACGAACATCTGGTTTTCTGTTCCATGATATTCGAACAGACCATGAACATTACAACGCTTGTTTCTGTTGAATCTTCTAGTGTGTTGGAAACTGGGCGCTTATCACCCATGAGTAAGCTATTATCTTTGTCTTATCTCAGCTTATAGATTCAATAAGTTACAAGTACGAAGAGTTACCTTCGTGAAAGATCAGTCAAGGATGTGACGCACACACTGTCAGAGAAACATGAATCAGTTGAAACAGACGTTTCTCACCCGCATTTTCTTAAATTTTTTTGTCTTTTTTGTAGTAGTACGCACAGTACTATGCGAAAGGGGCGTCCCTCCAGCTGTGTCAACAGTGGAAGCCAACAACATTTTTATTTATTTCTGAAAACCTCCTTCCGCTGGAGAAGGGGCAACTTAGGAGACAGCCGACAAACGGTTATAAGAACAATAAATTCATTATCACGTGTTGAATTTGGAGGAAAATATTTTAGTAGATGGACAACGAATTTTACTAAAAAGTAAGTCTCTGCGAAAAGAGGAGGAATGTCAATCCAAGGTAGCATTCATTTCTGTTACTTATTCCGAATTCATGTCCATATCATACAATCCATCCCTGGTGACCGCATCTAATTTAATTTGTAGACTTGTAAAGCACGCTTCCGACTCAAGTATCTAGTGCAACACAGAATTCTTACAGTGAATCCTAATAACGGTGATGACATCAGAATGTTTTGAAATACACCCCTTAAATTTTTTTAGAGTATTAGGGGGACAAACTTATAGCCCTTCAGGAGAAGATTAGTGTCATAGGCTTAAATGCGTGTTACTGGACGCATTACACGTCCCTACTGCTATAATACATATGCTGGTTGTATACCCCTAGTAAATACATAATAAATGTTGTTCTAACAATACAGAGCCTACATCTGTTCTCAAAATGATAAACCACTACATGTCCGGTGCATACAAAAAATGCTTTGAAAGCCATTCCTAATATTCCGTTACTTCACTGAATTGGGAAATTTGTAACTTTCTTCTTACCGTGCGTATCGCACGAATAAAAATAATTTTATTGTAGAAAATACTGTGTGATTTTCACTAGCAGTAGACTCAGTTGTCGTTCCGAGAGCAGCAGTTTGATTTTAGAATACTTTTTAGTTTCTCGAAGCTAGCCACTGTAGAAACGGCCGACTGAACTGACGATTAAAAGGTGTTGCTAGTGTAAAAAAAATTGAACCAAAATATTTTAAGAGCTTTAAATTTCTACATCTACATCTACATACATACTCCGCAATCCACCATACGGTGAATGGTGGAGAGTACCTCGTACCACAACTACCATCTTCTCTCCCTGTTCCACTCCCAAAAAGAACGAGGGAAAAATGACTGCCTATATGCCTCTGTACGAGACCTAATCTCTCTTATCATATCTTTGTGGTCTTTCCGCGACATGTAAGTTGGCGGCAGTAAAATTGTACTGCAGTCAGCCTCAAGTACTGGTTTCTAAATTTCCTCAGTAGCGATTCACGAAGGAGACTCCCACCTGAGTTTCTGAAGCATTTCCGTAACACTCGCGTGATGATCAAACATACCACTCACAAATCTACCAGCCCGCCTCTGAATTGCTTCTATGTCCTCCCTCAATCCGACCTGATTGGGATCACAAACGCTCGAGCAGTACTCAAGAATAGGTCGTATTAGTGTTTTATAAGCGGTCTCCTTTACAGATGAACCACATCTTCCCAAAATTCTACCAATGATCCGAAGACGACTATCCGCCTTCCCCACAACTGCCATTACATGCTTGTCCCACTCCATATCGCTCTGCAATATTACGCCCAAATATTCAGTCGACGTGACTGTGTCAAGCGCTACACTACTAATGGAGTGTTCAAACATTACGGGATTTTTTTTCCTATTCATCTGCATTAATTTACATTTATCTATATTTAGAGTTAGCTGCCATTCTTTACGCCAATCACAAATCCTGTCCAAGTCATCTTGTATCCTCCTACAGTCACTCAACGGCGACACCTTCCCGTACACCACAGCTTCATCAGCAAACAGCCGCACATTGCTATCCACCCAATCCAAAAGATCGTTTATGTATATAGAAAACACCAGCGGACCTACCACACTTCCCTGGGGCACTCCAGATGGTACCCTCACCTCCGATGAACACTCACCATCGAGGACAACTTACGGTGTTCTATTACTTAAGAAGTCTTCGAGCCACTCACATACTTGGGAACCAATCCCATATGCTCGTACCTTAGTTAGGAGCCTGCAATGGAGCATCGAGTCTAACGCTTTCCGGAAGTCAAGGAATATGGCATCCGTCTGATGCACTTTATCCATGGTTCGCAAGATATCATGTGAAAAAAGGGCGAGTTGCGTTTCGCAGGAGCGATGCTTTCTAAAGCCGTGCTGATGCATGGACAGCAACTTCTCTGTCTCTAGGAAATTCATTATATTCGAACTGAGAATATGTTCGAGAATCCTGCAACAAACCGATGTTAAGGATATTGGTCTGTAATTTTGAGGATCCGTCCTTCTATCCTTCTTATATACAGGCGTCACCTGCGCTTTTATCCAGTCGCTCGGGACCTTACGTTGGGCAAGAGATTCGCGATAAATGCAAGCTAAGTAAGGAGCCAATGCAGTAGAGTACACTCTGTAAAACCGAATTGGAATCCCATCAGGACCTAGCGATTTATTTATTTTCAACCCATTGAGCTACTTCACCACCACAGGGATGTGTATCACTATGTCCTCCATACGGGAATCTGTACGAGACTCAAACGGTGGTATGTTTGTGCGATTCTCCTGCGTGAAAGATTTCTCAAATGCTAAATTTAAAATTTCAGCTTTCGTTTTGCTGTCTTCCGTTGCCAGGCCAGACTGATCAGTGAGTGACTGGATGGAAGCCGTCGACCCGCTTACCGATCTTACGTAAGCTCAGAATTTCCTTGGGTTTTCAGCAAGATCATTTGCTAAGGTAGTGGTTGAATGCTTCGCGCATAGGTCTTTTTACAGCAGCACGAATCTCTACTAACTTTTGTCTGTCCTCATTCTCCCTATCTTCCTTGTACCGTGAGTGCAACTGCCTTTGCTTCCTGAGCATCCTCCGAATTGCGCTGTTAAACCACTGTGGGTCTTTTCCGTCCGTAACCCACTTTTTCGGCACATACTTGTCCAATGCGTGATTTACAGTGTGTTTAAAATTTGCTCATAATTCTTCCACGTCCATCGTACCGGAAGTAAATAAAGTCGATTCATTTACTAAGTGGGATGATAACAACTGCTTATCTGCTCTTTCTAGTAAGAACACTCTCCTAGCCTTCTTGGCCGACTTTTTAACTCGTAACCATAGTCGTAATGACAATATGATGCTCACTAATCCCTGTCTCAACACTGACACCCTCGATGAGGTCTGGTCTGTTCGTGGCTACGAGATCTAAAATATTTCCATTACGCGTTAGCTGTTGATTTAGCTGCTCAAGATAGTTTTCGGATAATGTGTTCAAAAGTAATTCACACGACGGCTTGTCTGTAGCACCTGTAATGAATCCATAGACATCCCAGTCTATACTAGGTAGGGTGAAGTCGCATCCGACTAATATAGCATGATACGGGTACTTCTTCGATACAGAATGTAGACTCCCTTTGAATGATTCTAGAACTGTCACTGTGGAGACTGGTGGCCGGTAATAACACCCCACAATAAACTTTATTTCCCCTAGACCTGGTAAACGTCTCCAGATAACTTCACAATCACACTCTACTTCTACTTAGGCTACTCCTTCAACCTAAGATTAAAGATTTTCGCCTATCTCCCATTTTTTACTTAGATTCATTTGTGAATTAGTGTTGGGGAATACATTTATTACATGTCGCTTATTCGTACTGAAGGATATTGCTGTATACCAGACAATAAGATTTCAAACACGTTAGCGTTATTATGTTTCAGAGAAATAAAATATGTTGCAATTTTGACAGAAAACGTAATCCTACCGGTGATATAAATATTGCCAAGAGTATGCGTTAAGTTCTATGATAGAGTAGATGAAGCAACGTTGCTTTTGATACATTCGGCGGTTCGCATAAACAATGTATAAGGCTTTAAAGACAAAAGAAAAAGGAAAGAAAAGGAGTACATACAGGCATAGAATTTTAGTTCAAAATATTAATCATGAAAATGTCTCGATTGCGGAACGTTTCTCGGGTTACTAACGAAGCGGACGACCCCATTTCCATAATGAAATCGTAAATCAGTACAAAAACCTGAAAACATACAATCGTAGCATTATTCATGTTGCGGTTGAAGCTCGCTTTTTGGCCAAGTTATCTTATAGGAGAGAGAGTAGAAGACAACAAAGCTGATGGAGAAACTTCTGTGTAACGTGTTTCTTTGTTAATCAAAAAGAACTTACGTTTACTCAAGGCCAAGCCAATTCTGTAATTACAATTAATCCACCAATGAGATCTCTGGATTGTTAAGCAGTCTTCACATCCATCAATGCGAAAGACGCTAAACCGAAACGATTTGCACTGTCTGACGTCCTCGTGCTCTGTAAACATCTTGCTAAATGCCGTAGACCAAACGGTGGTTCAAGAAAAGCATTCAAATCAGAAGTGGTTTTGGATGTGCGTGAGGACAAAGATTGTATTGAAAGTATCTAACATGTATTCTGTTTCAAAATCAAGTTAGTAAGACATACATTGTTCAGTCGCATTAATGCGACCAACTGTTAAAGCCCTGAACAACCACCATTCGCAGCCCGGACCGTTGCTAGACGTGCAGGAGGAGAGTGAATGAGATCGTCACAGGTACCGACAGGGATGTGGAGCCGTAGTGACTTCAGTACTGTGCCTATCTGCTCTAGGGTTCTTGTCTAAGGATTCATGGCGCGAACAGCCGGATCATGGTCATCTCGCAGACTCTTGGTTTTGTTTGTATCTGTGGAGTACTTCTAGTAACACCACCTTTTTCCGTCGTCGCCGTTCCTCTCACAAATGACGCATTGGTAGAATGATTGTAGGGAAGCCGTCGTACGAGGTATAATTTCTATTATCCCCGAGACGTGGTTATTTCGTGGGACGTACTATATTGTCCTCCTCTTCTTTGAACCTACGAACTCGAAACTGCAACAGGAAACCTTTCTACACTCATGCTCTTAAATTAAGGATAATGCTGATACTTGATCAAACAGTGCTCTGGTGGGCGGTTCGCGGATCGAAATCACCTCGGGGTATGACCATGCGGTGCATCGGACCTGCGGTCGTCGCACGGTGGTGCTGGCAGCAGGCCACATAAGCAGAGGTGCATGTCAGAGTACGGCGAAGCGTGTAAGTACGCAGACGTTTGCGGATGTGCTAACGGTGACTGTGTGTTGAAAATCGCTCAAAGAACTCATATTGATGACGTTATGGCTGGTAGAATACTAGGGCGACTGGAGGCTGGTCAAACACAGCAGGTCTTAGAACCAGCCCTCCGTGTGCCACAAAGTGTGATATCACGATTGTGGTAACGATTGCAGCAGAGAGAAAACGTGTCGAGGCGCTACAGTATGGGAAGTCCACACTGTACAAGACTGCGAGAAGACCGATCTCTCACCATCAGTGCCCGCAGACGGCCACGGAGTACTGCAGATAGCCTTGTTCGGGACTTTACTGCAGCCACTGGAACAGTTGTCTCCAGACACACAGACGACTGAACAAACATGATTTATTCGCCCGGAGACCTGCAAGGTCCATTGCACTGACCCCTGGTCGCAGGAGAGCCCGTAGCGCCTGGTGTCAAGAGCACAGTACATGGTCGTTGGAACAGTGGTCCCAGATTATGTTCATGGACGAGTCCTGGTATAGTCTGAACAGTGATTCTCGCCGGGTTTTCATCTGGCGTAACCAGAAACCCCTTAATGTCCTTGAAAGGGACCAGTATGGCGGTCGTGCGTTGATGGTGTGGGGTGGGTCTATGATTGGTGCACGGACACCCCTGCATGTCTTTGACAGAGGAACTACAACAGCTCAGGTGTATCGGGACGTAATTTTGCACCAGTATGTCCGCCTTTTCAGAGGTGCAGTGGGTCCCACCTTCCTCCTGATGGATTATAACACATGGCTCCACCGAGCTGCAATCGTGGAGGAGTACCTTGAAACAGAAGATATCAGCCGAATGGAGTGGCCTGCCTGTTCTCCAGACGTAAACTCCATCGAGCAGGTCTGGGATGCTCTCGGTCGACGTATCGCTGCACGTCTTCAAACCCCAAGGACACTTCAGGAGCTCCGACGGGCACTGGTGCTAGAATGGGAGGTTATACCCCAGCAGCTGCTCAACCACCTGATCCAGAGTATGCCAACCCGTTTTGCCGCCTGTGTGCATGTGCATGGTGATTATATCCCACATTGATGTCGGGGTACATGCGCAAGGAAACAGTGGCGTATTGTACCACATGTGTTTCGGGACGGTTTTCTCATCTTATCACCAATAACGTGGACGTACAGGTCTGTGTCGTGTGTCTTCCGTATGTGCCTATGCTATCAGCGCCAGTGGCGCCACATTCTCCAATTATCCTTAATTTATGAGCATGAGTGTAGTACGTACAGCTTCTGTCCCGAGCCGAGTGTTTATCGAAACACCTTCATGGTAGTTCTTACCATTCCAGTCTCCAACAGCGTGTGAGAAAAATGTACATTTGAATCTTCCCGTACAGGCTCTGATTCCTCTTTTTTATTATTATTATAATCTCTTCCTATACAGACTCGGATTTCGAGGATTTCGAGGAGCAAGTTGGTGATTGAAATTTTCTGAAAGATCTCGCGACGAATAATTCCTTTAATTTAATGACTGCCACCCCACCTCCCTTATTATGTCCATGACACTCCCTCAAGCTGCCATTCTTTTGCGTTTTTCAGCATCTTTTGTGAGGAAAGATGTCTCGAAAGAGTTTTGGAAATCCAGGATTGTATAATCAATTTGAGACCCCCTGTAGATAGCACTCATTAGTTTGTGGAAATAAATTTTCTGAATTCGTGCTACCTATGTGTCATCATAACGTTTTCTTACAGATAGTTCGTTGTAAACAATAATGGACGAATAGCGCTCTCTTGGGGTACTAGTGAAATTACCTTTAAAGCACCCAATTTTTTTCGATAAAGAACGACATTCTGAATTCATTTACAATGAAATCATGAATCCAATTAAAAATCAGGCCCGATACTCGACAAGCTATATTTTGTTCATTAAAAGCGTCTTGTTTCCGGACTCTTGATATCATGGGCGAACAGGGCAAGCTGAACTGCGCTAGATCTCCGACCGCGGGATCCACGTTGATTTTTATAGAGGAGAATTTCGTTATCCAAATTACGTCATAATACCATTCTTCAAAGCGGGAATGACCTCTGTTTTTTTTCTAGTCGGTAGGTATCTTTCGCACCTCCGGCGACCTACGATGAACTACAACTGAAATACGACCAACTTGTTCCTCGTAATTTCTGTACAACTTACAGCTATCTCATCTTGCCTTTCCACTTCTGAGCAATTTTAACTGAACCACTATTCCGCGAGCGCTTAGCTCAATATCTACAATTTCGACGTCCGTGCGAAGATTGAAAGGCGAAATAATACTAGGATATTTCGCCGTGTAACAATTTCGGAAGACCTATTTCAGTATTTCAACCTTCTCGGTACGCACACTGTAGCTTCGGTCAGAGTTTGGTTGTCAACTAGGTTTTGACTTTTTTTGCAATCTGATTTGACCAATTTGCTTTCATAACAACTTTCTCACCCAGTTATGTGCCCTTTCCATCCCTCACACCCTTATGCAGCTCTTAATTGGGTGAAGCGTACAGAGTAATGCATTGAGTTTTTTTCCATTTGTGCTCCACATCATCGTCATTAAAGCTTTATGTTTGAGATTAACAGTTTAGATACTCTGCGATGTGTCTCCTCTATAACATACGAAAAACATACGAAAAACAGTTTGCTAAACTTTCAAAACTTCTTTTAATACCTGATGTCTTACGATATTGGATTCGCTCCCCGGCGTCAACTGTTTTGAAAATTTCGAGTCTGTAAGTTACTAGTAGGTCTGAGACGTAACCACCCCATTGGCTGGAAATACTTTTCAGACAGAACTTTCCAAACAATCTCACTCGACTCACTGTCTCTGGCACCAATTTGAATCTATGACTCTTTCATTATACAGGTGGCAAATTGAAGACCCTCCCTTATCAACAGCATGTACCGGAAACTTACAATATTCGGCATGTTGCCTCTGAAGCGCTATGTCGCTGCAGCTCCTGACGCAGGTGAAGCATCCGATTATCAAGTTCGGGCCACCTTTGACGTTAAACTTCTCCCAGATTACTTCATAATCGGGCTCTGTTATGAACTTGGTAGATGTTGTCATATTCTTTACGGCTATAAGCAGGCCATCATCAATGACATTTCACCTATCGAGTGTTATACGGTGTGTTTCACAATTCATGTTACACGCTTCTAGAGGTTGTAAAAGGTTTATGTTTCGCATAGGAACTCATGTCCGGTAATGGTTCGTTTCTGTATTACAAGCAGAACGATATGTATACATTTCACTTATATTTGTTGTGATGTGACAACAGCTGTTCGATGTGATGACCACAGCCTTACAATCCGTTAGCGTGTATGTTGCTATGTGCCATATGATGCCACACTGCCGGCCGGAGTGGCCGGGCGGTTCTAGGCGCTACAGTCCGGAACGGCGTGACCACTACGGTCGCAGGTTCGAAACCTGCCTCTGGCGGGGATGTGTGTGATGTTCTTAATTTAGTTAGGTTTAAGTAGTTCTAAGTTCTACGGTATTGAAGACCTCAGGAGTTAAGTCCCATAGTGCTCAGAGCCATTTGAACCATTTTTGATACCACACTATCCTTACTGCCCAGCAGTCACTTGACGCAGTGCTACACCGTGGCTCCTTACAAATTGTTCAGAGTTCTGCAGAGTTTTGCAGCTTCACTCGTGACTGTAGTCAATACACTCGAGGTATGAATTGAAAAACGCCTTCAGTCACAATTCTTCGTGTTTTATTCAGTACACGATGCATTTAGGACCCTGTGGGTCCATCTTCGGGTGTAATTCGCCTTAATACATGCTTTATTTGTTCTCTTGAATGAGATGAAGTAGATATTCCTGTCACGAAATGGTTTGATGTTAGGTTATGAGTTTCTTAAGTCAGACGCCGAAAATATGTGTGAAATAGCGGAAAAGATGAATAGTGTAAGTTTACCAAATAATCCAAGAAAAGCGTGTTTAACATTTTAGCAACAGCACAAGTCTTTTCCTCCATCTTTCTCAAACATATCACTTCATTCACTTCATTCAAGTGGCACATTAGCAAACACATGTTTGTTAACACTTCACAGGTGGTTGTGTACATGGTGTGGTCAAGGATGAATTTTTCATACTTCCAAAGATATAATTATTAAACAATTGACGTATGCAGAAAACAATTTACATATGCAGGAAATATCTTTAGAACAGATCATTTTACATCGATTCTGGTGTTTTGATTTAGTGGAGGTAAATCTCCAGTTGTTCTAAAAAATTTAGGGTCTTACCATTGGCTTCATTACGTAGTACTAACAAATTGTTTTCTACACTGTTGATGACATGTTTCATTTCAAAAAAACTTATGCTCTTGCTAAAACGTTAAAAACGCTTTTCTTGGATTATTTGTTAAGTTTACGCTATTCATCTTTTCTACTATTTCGCACATATTTTCTGCGCCTGACTTACGAAATTCATAACCTAACATCAATCCGTCTCGTGACAGGAACATCCATTTCATCTCATTCAATATAACAAATAAAGCATGTGTTAAGACGAATTACACCTGAAGAGACCCACAGGGTCAGAAATGCATCGTGTACTAAATAAAACTCGAATAATTATAACTGATGGCGTTTTTTAGTTCATACCTCGACGCTACAATTGCATTGTTTTGAACTTACGAGTTACTGCATTATCATTTTGATGTGTTGGTAAATGTGCCAACACCTTGTAGATAGATGAGGCTGAAATGCACGCTATCTAACGCAGACGGGCGTGAATTCTGGAACAGGGTAAGTAGTGAATGGTAACAAGAAAAGTACGTAGCTGCTATACTTAACTTTTATATCGTCCTTTGGTTTACAACGTTCTTGATGAGACATTTCATACGATAACTATCAAACTATGCAAGGCTAATGGCGCCTTGCTAGGTCGTAGCCATGGACTTAGCTGAAGGCTATTCTAACTGTCTCTCGGCAAATGAGAGAAAGGCTTCGTTAGTGTAGTCGCTAACAAAGTCGTCGTACAACTGGGGCGAGTGCTATTCCGTAACTCGAGACCTGCCTTGTGGTGGCGCTCGGTCTGCGATCACACAGTGGCGACACGCGGGTCCGACATGTACTAAATGGACCGCTGCCGATTTAAGCTACCACCTAGCAAGTGTGGTGTCTGGCGGTGACTCCACACATTTTGATTTTCATTAATACCCGTGAGTAAAAATAAAGTCCTTAGATGGTGTTAGTGTGGCTGCTGTTATCTAAGATCTAAGAAGACAGTCTTCGCTGAATGTGGGACATACCCCAACCTCTGGCCATAGACGTGTGCCAGAGCAGCGCTACCGTGACCAGATGGGTGGGCTGGAAGTAGGCCTACGAAGTGTCCAAACTTTTAAATTGACGGCACACTATGTTCCACAGAACAGATGTGGGAGAGCTGAACACAATATCTTATATGTTTGTTCCAGAGCATTATCTACTCCATATCCTCCATATACGTCCTGCACACTCTATGTGTACCCATTTCTAATATAAAGGAGCTCCATAGTACAACATTTGTTGTTTGATTGTGTTTCAATAAATCCGCTTCTGTCTTGCTTACATCATTACCATTTGCTACAGAAATGTAGCCAAAGACCATAGTCAAAATATTTCTATGATAGTTGCTTCGTATCGTACACTGCCTAATGAAAGCCATCAGTTGAATACTACAGAAATGTGTTTAGGTCGTAGTCCTTGCATATTGTCCGTACTGTAAATGAGTCTCCTTTCTCTGTATGGTAAAGCTACTTTAGCGTCAACAAAAGTAAAAAATATTTCAGTGTCTTTTTTAAGAGTTATTCCTGCGTTGCTCATTGCTTTATAGAGCGTCATGGTATGGACCATGTATATGTTGATTAGTGGTAATCCATACCCTTCAGGCACTCATTTATTAGTTACAATGCCGTTTAGATAATCTCGTCTTATTAACAGCCGTGATCTCCGTCTTCTGGCATAGGCCGTTTACGATCTTTGAATAACCCCTTTGTTGTAATCTCTCCCAATGTTTCGTGCTAAAAACGTAATCGAATGCCTTTATTTTACCTGCAAAATTTAAGTTGATGTCTCTGTTGTATTCCCTCCTTGACTCGATGATTATTTTAGTTGCAAATATGTTGTGCTATCGTGATCGACACAGTCAGAACAAAATAGTTTCCTCGGACGTCGAGCCGTCTGCTATGATCGTTTATTATCTATTAGCTTCCTCTGATTTCTCTTTGAGGGGTCTCATATTTCCGACCTTCGGACACGCTAATGGTTTCATAGCACTTGTAGAAGTATCTATTTCAGCATGTTTCTCTATATTTAAATAGTTCCCTACTGATACAGTTTAATCCTGGCGCTTTTCTATCGTTCGGTTTACTTAGCTCTTTTCCAGTTCTTGAATTGCTACGTTGCCCAAATGCGTTGGTGTTTCTGTTTCTGATCGTTTTCATCCATTGTTGTACTGCATAGTAGAGTGATAGTCTATTCTTGTTCTTTGGAAAAGAAATTCACTTGTGTTTAGATATTTTAATATTAGGTATGCGATGTAATTTGTACCACATCAGCGTTGCTCAATTTGTTTACAAATCTCTCAGAGGTTTTTCAATATTGTTTTATATTTTTATATTTTTTATATTTATCTTGCGTTAATATTGTTGACCTCACTCTCGAATATTGTGGATGAGTTCTTACAAAAATTGCTCTCTCTAGTAACTTAACAAGAAATGTGTAGTCTGAAAATTATTGTTTTGTTTCAGTCGCCGGAACCACCAGAACAATGGAGTGGAATACGAAACGCGACAAAGGAAGGCAATGTAGCTCCTCAAATAGACTTCCTTATGACAGCCAAGACGGAATATGAGGGAGACGAAGATTGTCTGTACCTAAACGTCTACACTGCTAAGGTTCGTATTAACTACAGTAAACAGCACTCGACCACTCTTCAGTGTTAACGTCTCGTCTGGAGATTGGCTCCCTTCCTCCGTCTACACCTGGTCTATATTTGATCGACTTTATCAATGCTCATCTGTCTTCGTTTGTAAATCTCTTAGCTGTCTGTGTGTCTCCAGTTTCTTTCTTTCTATAATGCTCTTTTTTCCATTTGGTTTTATGCAGTCCTTCGCCCACGCGTAACTAATTTAGAAATTCGTGCGTGGAACTAAAAATATGTCCTTTCTCTACTTGCATTAAATCTAAGCATTATTCTCATAAGGTGTAGAAAACATGTTCATCTCTCTCTCTCTCTATCTATCTCTCTCTCTCTCTCTCTCTCTCTCTCTCTGTGTGTGTGTGTGTGTGTGTGTGTGTGTGTGTGTGTGTGTGTGGGCGAACGTGTGTGTGTATGTCTGTGATTCTCTCTCACCTCCCACTTGCAGTTTTATGTATCCATTTCATTGTTTCATGAAGGGGATAATGTTGTCGTTTCTCGAATACAGTTGCATTTTATCCACCCATTCAGTATTACCCAGAAAACATATACTGTTTGCTTCTTTCGTCGATATGAGCTCCTGTGAAGTACCAGAGTGGACAAACTCGTTAATTCACCAACCATCGATATGTCCCTCATTCCAAAAAGGATTTTCAGTTCGTACTCTGACAGATGTTTTCCTGGTGAGATAAATCCAACAGATGTTATATCTACTTTATCTAATCATACAGAAGACAGTACTTAGAATTTCGAATTATTTATGAATAAAGGAGACGAATCACCGAAAGGTAGAAGCAATGCGTCGTCGATAGGTACACAGACAAGAGGTACAGAGCTTTGCTAGCTTTCGGAATGAACTTTCTTCTTCGAGCTCTGAGTGCAGTACATATCGCGCGAATTCTGTGAGACACTCAATAACATGTATTTGCTTGTAGCCGGCCGGTGTGGCCGTGCGGTTCTAGGCGCTTCAGTCTGGAGCCGCGTGACCGCTACGGTCGCAGGTTCGAATCCTGCCTTGGGCATGGATGTGTGTGATGTCTTTAGGTTGGTTAGGTTTAAGTAGTTCTAAGTTCTAGGGTACTGATGACCACAGATGTTAAGTCCCCTGGTGCTCAGAGCCATTTGAACCATTTGCATCTAACGAATCCTCGTGTAAATAACAGCTGTGAATGACATTTTCATCCACTATTTCAGAACTATCGTAGTTTTCCTTTGACGTACAACTCTGAGATGAGAGAGCAGCATATGAAATTTATCTTTAATTATCTTGTTAATATTGTAGTTACCAAGTAATCTTTGTGAAGCATCATAGGCACTGAGGTGACCTGACTTTTGAGCTATAAGATAAATAGTACACAAATCTTTTCTTTCTAAGCATACTCATTGAAAAATACTTCATACCCTATAATCCCTGTATATTAATATTGTTATGCTTGGCCTGTAGATAGCCACTTCGGTTCATGATGAAAACAGACGTAGAAGTATCTTCAACCGTGCCCTACTGAACTCTATTGGGAAACATACTGTATCTTAATGACCTTGCTGACAATATTCATAGGAAGCTCATGCTGTCTGCTGACGATGCAGATATCTGTGATGAAGTATCGTCTATCAAACTCATCTCAAATTTCAGTCAGACCTTCCTAAGATTCAATAGTAATCCAACAATTGGCAACTGGCTGTCAGTGCCAAAAAACTGCATACGTACTTCACAATACAACAAATGAAACATAGACCACTATGACTAAAATATCTATAAATAAGTATTTCACTCAGTCAGATCGTACAAATACTTGGGTACTTGGGTGAACCAATAGTTTTATGAAATGGGATGATCTCATACACGTGGTTGTAGGTCGAGCAGACAGCTTACTTCGCTCCATTCGCAAAGTACTAACAAGGGAAACTTCCCATCGCACCCCCTCAGATTTCGTGGTAATATGACCCATTGGATAGCCAGTCAAAATCTGAAACAGATCAAGCATGAGAACAAGAAGAAAGTGTTCTGAGCAGTGAGGAAAGAAGTGAAACACAGTGAATGTCTTAAGCTCAAGGTATCCAACGTCGAGCAACTTGTAAGAACTGAGCTGTCGTGGTCGTATGAGCCAGGTTGTTGGACTGTAAACCGGGAGATACGTCTTCAGATCCCCCTCGTGTCCTATTAGTGTTATTATTCATTAAATTATAAAGTTTCTATGGGGTCGTTGACAGGTCTGTTCACATTCTTACTCTCAGCAGTTATCATACTATAAGCTAGTTATAGAATATGTGTCATGTGGTATTAATATATTACCGTCGCAAGTAAATGTGGTGAATAGAGAGAGCAGGTGAGATCAATCATTGACCTCTCATGGAAATGAAAACAACAAATAAACGGATGTGAACTATATTGCAGCAAATAAATTCAAAAGCCAAAACTTCCAAAACGAAACACAAGATTCATAACATGCGGTAATCGTGTAGAACAAATAAGAGGTGAAGGTACGTACGTCTGGAGTTCCCATCTGTACACCTCGCTATTCTGAATGGTTGTTACAGCACGACGCAGACATATATTTGAATACAGTGAACAGACAAGTGAATGACCCGACGAGCAGTTTATAATTTTGGGGAAAAACGGGGCGCAAGCGAAATTCGAATATGGATATCCCCCTTCAGGGTCCAACACCGTGATAACAGCGACGCTGCTGTCAATGAAATACACTCCTGGAAATGGAAAAAAGAACACATTGACACCGGTGTGTCCGACCCACCATACTTGCTCCGGACACTGCGAGAGGGCTGTACAAGCAATGATCACACGCACGGCACAGCGGACACACCAGGAACCGCGGTGTTGGCCGTCGAATGGCGCTAGCTGCGCAGCATTTGTGCACCGCCGCCGTCAGTGTCAGCCAGTTTGCCGTGGCATACGGAGCTCCATCGCAGTCTTTAACACTGGTAGCATGCCGCGACAGCGTGGACGTGAACCGTATGTGCAGTTGACGGACTTTGAACGAGGGCGTATAGTGGGCATGCGGGAGGCCGGGTGGACGTACCGCCGAATTGCTCAACACGTGGGGCGTGAGGTCTCCACAGTACATCGATGTTGTCGCCAGTGGTCGGCGGAAGGTGCACGTGCCCGTCGACCTGTGACCGGACCGCAGCGACGCACGGATGCACGCCAAGACCGTAGGATCCTACGCAGTGGCGTAGGGGACTGCACCGCCACTTCCCAGCAAATTAGGGACACTGTTGCTCCTGGGGTATTGGCGAGGACCATTCGCAACCGTCTCCATGAAGCTGGGCTACGGTCCCGCACACCGTTAGGCCGTCTTCCGCTCACGCCCCAACATCGTGCAGCCCGCCTCCAGTGGTGTCGCGACAGGCATGAATGGAGGGACGAATGGAGACGTGTCGTCTTCAGCGATGAGAGTCGCTTCTGCCTTGGTGCTAATGATGGTCGTATGCGTGTTTGGCGCCGTGCAGGTGAGCGCCACAATCAGGACTGCATACGACCGAGGCACACAGGGCCAACACCCGGCATCATGGTGTGGGGAGCGATCTCCTACACTGGCCGTACACCACTGGTGATCGTCGAGGGGACACTGAATAGTGCACGGTACATCCAAACCATCATCGAACCCATCGTTCTACCATTCCTAGACCGGCAAGGGAACTTGCTGTTCCAACAGGACAATGCACGTCCGCATGTATCCCGTGCCACCCAACGTGCTCTAGAAGGTGTAAGTCAACTACCCTGGCCAGCAAGATCTCCGGATCTGTCCCCCATTGAGCATGTTTGGGACTGGATGAAGCGTCGTCTCACGCGGTCTGCACGTCCAGCACTAACGCTGGTCCAACTGAGGTGCCAGGTGGAAATGGCATGGCAAGCCGTTCCACAGGACTACATCCAGCATCTCTACGATCGTCTCCATGGGAGAATAGCAGCCTGCATTGCTGCGAAATGTGGATATACACTGTACTAGTGCCGACATTGTGCATGCTCTGTTGCCTGTGTCTATGTGCCTGTGGTTCTGTCAGTGTGATCATGTGATGTATCTGACCCCAGAAATGTGTCAATAAAGTTTCCCCTTCCTGGGACAATGAATTCACGGTGTTCTTATTTCAATTTCCAGGAGTGTACGTTCGATTTTACACATCTTAATCTTCGACCATTCACGGTTTCTATTTTGCTTCCTCCTGTCCCCATGCTTGATCTGTGTTCAGTTATTGACGGTCTATCCACTAGGCCATCTTACCACCAAATCTGAGAAAGGGCGATGGGGAGTTTCCCTAGTGAGAAAATGCGATCTGTCTACAAATGAGATTGCCTTTATAACACTTCAGCGACACACCTATATTAATGTTGAGCAGTTTGAGAACCGTATCTAGTAGTACTAAGAGGGGATACAAAGAAGGGCATCACTAATCTCAACAGCATTACTGACCCTTTGGAGAGTGTCAAAGAAATGCTGAAGAACGCGAACTAGCAAACAATTGAGAACACAGGAAAGCTTATTTACAATGTTTCAACAACGAGTGTTGAGGAGTCTACAGATGTACTAACGCAAGTGAGTTTGCTAACAGCACGAGAACGCCTACAGTGTCCCTACTAGGTACGTGACCACATCGTTTCGATAGTAGACGACTGGAGAATCGTGGCCCGCTCGGATGATCCCCGATTTCAGTTGGTAAGAGCTCATAGTAGGGTTCGAGTGTGTCCTTGGACACAAGATGTCATTCAGTTGGTAAGAGCTCATAGTAGAGTTCGAGTGTGTCCATGGACACAATATTTCAACAAGGCACTGTGTAAGCTGGTGGTGGCTCCAACTTGGTGAGGGTCGTCTTTACTTGGAATGAACTGGGTCCTCTGGTCCATTTGAGCCGATCACTGTTCGGCTATTTGGAAACCATTTGGAGCCACTCATGGACTTCATGTTCCCACGCAGTGATGGAATTTTTATGGATGACATCGTGGAACGTCACCGACATGAATCCCATCGAACATTTACGGGACATAACCGACAGGTCAGCTTGTACACAAACCGTGCACCGGCAACACTTTCGCAGTTACGGAAGCCTATAGATGCACCACGGCTCAATATTTCTGCAGGGGAATTCCATGTCGAGCCGCTGCACTGTGTCGGGCAAAAGGACGTCCGGAACGATATAAGGAGGTTATCAGCTCTTATGGAAGTTCTTGTCGAGGGAATATGAAAAAAACCTGTAACATACACTACTGGCCATTAAAACTGTAACACCAAGAAGAAATACAGATGATAAACGGGTATTCATTAGACAAATGTATTATAGTAGAACTGACATGTGATTACATTTTCACACAATTTGGGTGCATAGATCCTGAGAAATCAGTACGCAGAAAAACCACCTCTTGCCGTAATAACGGCCTTGATTCACCTGGGCATAGAGTCAAACAGAGATTGGATGGCATGTACAGGTGTAAGTAGGCCGTTTAGGTTTTTATGTTGGTAACGTCACGTAGCGCTCTTTATGAGAATCAGTGACTGTGCTGGGTACAGTCTGTGGCTGGTTGGCATTGTTGGAATATTCGCTATTGTAGTGTTGGGCAGTTGGATGTGAACAGCGCGTAGCGTTGCGCAGTCGTAGGTGAGCCGCCAGCAATGGTGTATGTGGGGAGAGAGATGTCACAATTTTGAGAGCGGACGATGTGGACGTGTGTCCATCAGAAAGAGTAAATTTGTAATACCTTACATCATGGGCTGATATATATGATCACTTTTGAACATTATTAAGGTAAATACATTGTTTGTTCTCTATCAATATCTTTCATTTGCTAACTATGCCTATCAGTAGTTAGTGCCTTCAGTAGCTAGAATCTTTTATTTAGCTTCCAGTATTGGCGCTCGCTGATTGCAGTAGTTCGAGTAACGAAGGTTTTTGTGAAGTAAGTGATTCATGAAAGGTATAGTCAGGGCCATTATTTTGTAGGGATTATTGAAGGTCAGGTTGCGTTGCGCATAAAATATTGTCTGTCAGCTTAGTATTGATCAGAATAAGGAAAGAGCGAAATGTCTGAGTACGTTCAGTTCTGCTCAGCTGTTTGAAAATCAAATAACGTAAGGGGTTTATCAACACAGTCATTCATAAATTTTTCTATGGGGGTGTTTTACAGGTACAGCTGCCTATGCAGCTTCAAAACGATACCACAGTTCATCAAGAGTAGTGACTGGCGTATTGTAACGAGCCATTTTCAATTGGTGAGACATCTGGAGAATACGCTGGCCAGGGCAGCAGTCGAACATTTCCTGTATCCAGAAAAGCCTGTACAGGACCTGTAACATACGGTCGTCCTTTATCCTGCTGAAATGTAGGGTTTCGCAGGGATCGAATGAAGGGTAGAGCCACGGGTTGTAATACATCTGAAATGTAACGTCCACAATTGAAAGTGCTGTCAATGCGAACGTGACTGAGACGTGTAACCAATGTCAACCCATACCATCAAGCCGGGTGATACGCCAGTATGGCGATGACGAATACACGCTTCCATTATGCGTTCACCGCGATGTCGCCAAACACGCATGCCACCATCATGATGCTCTAAACAGAACCTGGATTCGTCCGAAAAAATGACGTTTTGCCATTCGTGTTTTGCCATTCGTGCACCCAGATTCTTCGTTGAGTACACCATCGCAGGCGCTCCTGTCTGTGATGCAGCGTCAAGGGTAACCGCAGCCGTGGTCTCCGAGCTGACAGTCAATGCTGCTGCAAACGTCGTCGAACTGTTAGTGCAGATGGTTGGTGTCTTCCAATCGTCCCCATCTGTTGACTCAGGGCTCGAGACGTGGCTGCACGATCCGTTACAGCCATGCGGATAAGATGCCCGTCATCTCCACTGCTAGTGATAAGAGGCCGTTGGGATCCAGCTCGACGTTCCGTATTACCCTCCTAAACCCACCGATTCGATATTCTGCTAACAGTCATTGGATCTCGACCAAAACGAGCAGCAATGCCACTGTACGATAAACCTCAATCGCGATAGGCTACAATCCGACCATTATCACTGTCGGAAACGTGATGGTACGCATTTCTCCTCCTTACACGAGGCATCACAACAACGTTTCACCAGGCAACGCCGGTCAACTGCAGTTTGTATATGAGAAATCGGTTGGAAACTTTCCTCATATCAGCACGTTGTAGATGTCGCCACCGGCGCCAACCTTGTGTGAATGCTCTGAAAAGCTCATTATTTGCATATCACAGCATCTTCTTCCTGTCGGTTAAATTTCACGTCTGTAGCATGTCGTCTTCGTGGTGTAGCAATTTTAATGGCCAGTAGTGTATGTTTTATTCAAAGTAGCCGGCCGTCTTAACACGATTTTTGTAGTAGCTGTACATAAACAAATTGTCAACGGCTAACAAGCGGGTTGAGCGTACTACATAGGACTGATTCTAACTTTCCCATTACCTACATTCTCCGGTCTGCTGAAAAAACTAGACTGCTCTACTAAAGAGATTCCTTACACTACACTTGTACACCTTCTTTTGGAGTACTGCTGTGGGTGTGGGATTCGCTTGAGACAGGGATGACGGACGATATCTATAAACTTGAAAGGAGGTAATCTCGTTTTGTATTATCGCGAGATAAGGGAGAAAGTGCGACCGATATGATGATCGGATAGAGTGGGGGGGGGGGGGGAGATCATTAAAACAATGACGTTTTTCGCTGCCGTAGGACCTTCCCACGAAATTTCAATCACCAACTTTCTCCTCAGAGTGTGAAAATATTTTGTAAGCGAAATCAGGGTTCTCACAGAAAGATTTACATGTTCGTTATTCCCGTGCGCTGTCCAACAGTGGACCGGTAGAGAAGTGTCTTAAAAATGATTCGATGAATCCTATGCCAGGCAATTAAATTGTGAATTGCAGAGCAGTCGTGTAGATGTAGATGTAGACATAGATTCTACACTTGGTGCTAGAATAGTACTGTCAGAAATTACTGTACATTAAATAAATATTAATTCTTATTGCATGCAGCGCACTACAATTTCCACCGTCACTTAGTATTCGAAATTTTGAAGGAATTAAGTTCCTTCACGCATGAATGCAGATGATCAACATTCATTTGAAAATAAAATAAAATTTTCAGTTCTCTGATTATCAAGCGCTGCTTATTTTTCTGTGATCATCTGCTTCAATTACGTTTCAGCTACCAACAAGAGAAAATGAAGATCTCATCCCCGTTATGGTGTGGATACATGGAGGAGGATTTTTGGTAGGTTCTGGGAGTACGGAAGTTTATGGGCCAGATCATCTCATGGAACATGATGTTTTGTTAGTGACCTTCAACTATCGTCTTGGAGCGCTCGGTAGGTTCATATTTCAGCCAAAACACGTCTACTTCTTAGAATTTATTATGTTAATGTTTCTAGGTTATGTCTGTTTACAACTAGATAAATGCGTCTACAAATCTTATAGTATTAATTTTTTATTGGTGCATATGAGTATCAGCTTTATCTACGGTAATGATAGAAAGTGAAAAAATGAATTAAAAATTGTTCCCCGTCCGGGACTTGTATTCAGTTCTCCTGCTTCCTACTCACATATAAAGGGGGGTACTAATCCTATATCTCAGAACTTTGGCAACAAGAACTCTTTTATGAAGAGCAAAATACGCTGAAAGCATGAAGTTTGTGTTAGTGAGGGCATTGGACTTGAGGACTCCGTGACGCTGCCTCTCTCATACTGCTACGGTGTTGTTAGAGCTAATACATCTGTCAAGTAAGAGAAGTCTGCCGCCAGTGACACAAACTGTGATTCATTTCTTCAGCTTCTAACATAATCGTAGATAAATGCAGTTCACATTTTTCTAGACGTGTTTCCCCTTAATTCATTGAATTCTAGCGACCTTAAATACATACAAATTTTCACTTAAATGCAGAACTACTAATTTACATATTGTGCCATTGCACTTAGAAGCTACAAATACTTCTGATCCTGGCACTATATTGCAAAATACATGCTTTTTATTACGTCTGGTACGTGTGTTCGCTATTTTACTGATGAAGGTAGTTGTCTAGTAATCGAAACGTCCAGCGTAGCGGGTCCAAACCTGCTTCAGTTTTCAATGAGAATCATTAGCAATGGCGGCCGAAGTCTTCCGGCATAAGAAGTCACCCTCATTCTCTCAACGGCCTTGTCGAAGAGGGCAGTCGGGCGGACGAAGGTTCAAGACACTCTCTTGCTCTTGGCAGGGGAAACGGTCTATATGGACTGATGATCTCTTCATCGGCAAAATATTCCAGATAAGTCCTCCATTCAGATCTCGGGGACTGCCAAGAAGATAGAGGACAATCAGAAACAGATGGCATAATCAAAGAAAGGTTAACGCTCTAAGAGTCAGAGTTTGAAATGTCAGATGTTGGAATGTGGCAGGGAAGCCCGGAAATATGAAACGGAAATTGTAAGGGCTCAATCTAGATGTAGTGAGCGTAAGCGAAGTTAAATGCTAACAATTTAAGAATTTCTGGTCCGGTGAGAACTGTGGATGATCAACAGCAGCATCAACGGCACATCGAACTAGAATTAGTTATGAATAGGAATGTAGGGAAAAGAGCGAGCTGCTGTGAACGGTTCAGTGATGGGATACTGCTCAGAACCGTGCATCGCGCCACATTTACCAGCTCCATCCCGCCTGCGGCCGACCACTCCGTTCTGCGGGCAGCCGATTTCAATCATACCGGGAACAAAAGTAAGCGAGCTGCAATGCGCTTTCGAGGCCGGAGACCTGTACGGGTGCCCGGTCCTGCCCAGGTGTCAACAGGGTGCGGTACACTAAGGAAACAGACAGCACTGGGAAGGCGGAAACAAGGGGCAACAGGCGAGCGGAATAGCTTTATGAATCGTCTGCTTTCCTCTGAGAATCGTGAAGCTTTGATATGCTAGGAAGAGACTGTTCTTTAGCCTTTGTAAAGAAAAATAAATTTCTTTCTTTCTGATCTGCTGCTTTGCTTATTTGCCTGTATTGTGTTTATGTAGGTCTTCTTCGCTTTTTAGTTTGGATTTTGGAATTTAGCCCGTCTATTTTCTATATATCGTATACATTGGTAACTGGGAAGTACACTGCCTTGGAGAAATATGACCAGAACAACTGTTATCAAGAAAATATTAGATTCATAAAAATGTTATTCAGCACACTGAAAGGCCAGATACAAGAACGTAAGATAGTACGGTAAACAACTTCATGGAACATGAAAACTAAACTTTTAATTATTACATGATATTTAATTTCATCCATATCTTGCAGCTTCAAACGTGACTGTATTCAGTTCGCTGTAAATATTAATGAAAAGACGCCTTCAGTCACAACTTCTCTTGTTTTATTAAGTACACGATGCATTCCGGATCTTTTGGATGCATCATCAAGTGTCATTTGCCTTGACACATGTTTTATTTTTCCTCTAGAATGAGGTGAAATGCATATTCCAGTCACGAAAAGATTTCATGTTAGGTTCCGATTTTTCACAAGTCAAAATCTGAAAATATGTTGGAAATAGTTGAAAAGATGAACACTGTAAACCTACCACATAATCCAAGAAAAGCATTTTCATTCTTTTAGCACCATCATACATTCTTTTCTCCGTCCTGTTTGTACATATCACTTCATTCAAGAGGCACGTTTGCATACACATGTTTGTAGACACTCCACAGTTATTTTTGTACATGGTGTGATCTAAGATGTATTTACTCGTAGTGCTAAGGATCTAATTATAAAACAATTGACGTATGCAGGGAATAACTTTAGAATAAGACTTTAAAAATACTGAAATAAATGGGACTTGAGGAATCAGTTTGTACATAGATTCCGGTTTTTTCATTTTATGGAATTATATCTCCAGTTGTTCTAACAGATTTGTTGTTCTACAATTGGCTTCATTATGTAGTGCTACCAAATTATTTTCTAGGCTGTTGATGACATGCTTCGTTTCAACATATGTTGTGACATAACTGATTTTTCGAAGTGATTGAGCCTGAGAAGATTTATGTGTTCTTGAGGACGGGTTTTCAAGTTTCTGCGTGAAACCCTGAAAACAGTTTGTCAAGAGACAAAGGTAGTAAACATGATAAATATGAAACTCAGTAATAACTGTTCCATCATTCGGAAAGCTGACAAAAGCAACTCTGTAGTAATTGTAAACAAAAATGAATACATCACTAAAGCACTGAATTTCTTTTCTGAAAACAACATAACAGAGCTCAGATAAGATCCAACTGCAAAACTGCACTACAAAATCAGAAGATATTGTTAGTAAATGCAATTTCTTCTTCGCAGAAAAACAAGCAAAAGTATTCATTTTGATGAATCACACAGCCACAAGACTAAGAGATCAACCCAAGACCCATAAACCTCATGTTCCACTCAAGCCTACTGATAGTTTTACAAATACACCTGCCTCCAAATTGATGAAAGAATTTCTGAAGTAGTACTATACGTTTGGAAAGCCATATTTAGTTGAGAACACAACTGAATTACCAACTAAAATTAAAGAAATAAATATGCATGAAGGTGCCAGATTGGCCTCTTTTGATATAATTATTTACAAATGTACCAACTCAAGAAACTATAGACATAATCTTCGAATACTTAGGTGTTGTTGCTGTTGTTGTTGTTGTCTTCGGTCATGAGACTGGTTTGATGCAGCTCTCCATGTTTATCCTGCGCAAGCTTCTTCATCTCCAAGTAACTACTGCAATCTACATCCTTCTGAATCTGCTTAGTGTATTCATCTCTTGGTCTCCTTCTACGACTTTTACCCTCCACGCTGCTCTCCAGTACTAAATTGGTGATCCCTTGATTTCTCAGAATAAGTCATACCAACCGAACCATTCTTCTAGTCAACTTGTGCCACAAATTCCTCTTCTCCCCAATTCTATTCGGTTACGTGATCTACCCATTTATCATCAGCATTCTTCTTTAGCACCACATTTTGAAAGCTCCTATTCTCTTCTTGTCTAAACTATTTATCGTCCTTGTTTCACTTCCAAATATGGATACACTTCACGCAAATACTTTCAGAAAAACTTCCTGAAACTTAAATCCATACACGATGTTAACGAATTTCTCTTCTACAGAAACGCTACTCTTGCCATTGCCACTCGACATATTATAACCTCTCTTCCTCGACTATCATCACCAATTTTTTTCCCCAAATAGCAAAGCTAATCTACTACTTTAGATGTCTCATTTCCTAATCTAATAACCTCAGCATCACCTGATTTAATTTGACTGCACTTCATTGTCCTCGTTTTGCTTTTGTTGATGTTTATCCTATATCCTACTCTCAAGACACTTTCCATTCCGTTGAACTGCTCTGCCAGGTCCTTTACTGTCTCTCACAGAATTACAATGTCATCGGCAAACCTCAAAGTTTTTACATCTTCACCATGGATTTTAATTCCTACTAGAAATTTTTCTTTGGTCTCCTTAACTGCTTGCTCAATATACAGATCGCATAACATCGGATATACGCTACAACCCTTCCCAACCACTACTTCCCCTTCATGCCCACCAACTCATAACTGCCATCTGGTTTCTGTACAAATTGTAAATAGCGTTCCTCTCCCTGTGTTTGACCCCCTGCACTTTCAGAATTTGAAAGAGAGTATTCTAGTCAACAGTGGCAAAAGCTTTCTCTAAGTCTACAAATGCTAGAAACGTATGTTTGCCTTTCCTTAAACTATCTTCTAAGATAAGTCATAGGGTCAGTAGTGCCACACATGTTCCAACATTTCTACAGATTCCAAGCTGATCTTCCCTGAGGTAGGCTTCAATCAGTTCTTCCATTTGTCTGTAAAGAATTCGTTGTAGTATTTTGCAGTTGTGACTCATTAAACTAATAGTTGGGTAATTTTCACAACTGTCAACACCTGCTTTCTTTGGGGATTGAATTATTATATTCTTTTTCTAGTATGATGGTATTTAGCCGCGCTTATACATGTTTGCTCAACAGATGGTATAGTTTTGTCAGGGCTGGCTCTGCCAAGTCTATCAGTAGTTTTAATGGAATGTTGTCTACTCCCGGGGCCTTGTTTCGACTTAGGTCTTTTAGTGCTCTATCAAATTCTTCATGCAGTATCATATAACCCTTTTCATCTTCATCTACGTTCTCATATATTTCCATAACATTGCCTCCAAATACATCGCACCTGTATAGACCGTCTATATAATCCTGTTACCTTTCTGCTTTCCCTTCTTTGCTTGGAAACATTTTTCCATCTGAGCCCTGGATATTCATACAAGAGGTACTCTCTTCTCCAAACGTCTCTTTAATTTTCCTGTAGGCAGTATCTATCTTAGCCCTCATGATATATGCCTTTAAATCCGTACATTTGTCCTCCAGCTATCCCTGCTTAGCCATTTTGCACTTCCTGGCGATCTCACTTTTGATTTTTTTGTATTTTTTTTGACTACTTCATTTACTGCATTTTTATATTTTCTCCTATCACCAATTAAATTCAATATATCTTCTGTTACCCAAGGATTTCTACCAGTCCTCGTCTTTTTACCTACTTGATCCTTTACTGCCTTCCATATTTCATCTTTCAAAGCTACTCTTTTTTTTTCTACTGTATTTCTTTCCCCTAGTTCTTGACAATTGTTCCCTAATGCTCTCACTGAAACTCCCTACAACCCCTGGATATTTCAGTTTATCCAGGTCCCATCTCCTTAAATTCCCACATTCTTGCAGTTTCCTCACTTTTAATCTACAGGTCACAATCAATAGCGGCCAGAGTCCATGTATGTTCCTGGAAACGCCTTAAAATTTAAAATCTTCTTCCTAAATCTTTATCTTAGCACCTACTAGAATCTATCTAAAATCTTAAGTGTCTCCAGGCGTCTTTCACGTCTACAGCCTTCTTTTATGATTCTTAAACCAAGTGTTAGCTATCCCTTCATTATATGAATAAGTTCTTTTATCTCATAATACATTTCTTTAATCTCTTCATAATCTGCGAAGATTTTTGGCATGTAATCTTGTACTAATGTGGTAGGTGTGGGCTTCGTGTCTATCTTGGCTATATTAATGGGTTCACTATGTTGTTTGTAGTAGCTTACCCGATCTCCTATTTTTTTATTCGTTATTAAACCTACTCCTGCATTACCCCTATTTAATTTTTTATTTATAACCCTGTACTCATCTGACCAGAAGTCTTGTTCGTCCTGCCACCGATCTTCACTAATTAAGACTATACTTAAGTTTAACCTATGCACTTCCGTTTTTAATTTTTCTAAACTACTACCCGATTGAGGGATCTGTGACATTCCACGTTCCAATCCGTAGAAGGCCGGTTTTTTTCTTCTGATGCCAAGTATTTAGTAAAACATAAAAAATTTGTCATTTACAGGAATCAAGAACATGTTGCTGTTAATATTGTGTCACAGTTATTTTACATTTAATGGGAAAGTTTACCAGCAGAATATGAGTCTTGCCATGAATGTAAGTTCTTTAATGAAAACAATAGACTCAAAAGTAGAATTATATATTACTGGAGATGATATCTTGATGATATCTTGCTGCTGTTTGATGGAACAAACGAGGAGTTTGAAGAACTACTAACAGTATTCAATTCTTTGCACAAAAAGATAAAATTCACAGTAGGAGATGAGGTCAACAAAAGCATAGATTTCCTGGACCTTAAAATTCACCAACCATCAACAAAAACATAAGTTCAGCATACACAGCAAACACACATACACTGACATCACAGTGAACAACTCAGCACCCATCCAACCACACAGAAACATCCTGAATTTAGGTCCATGCTCTCTTGATTTAGAAGAAAGCACCCTCAAGAATGAGACAGTAGCAACAGAGAGCGTTGCCATAAGTAATGGCTACACAGCCAAAACAGTTGACAATTTAGATAGACAAATACAGAAAAGTAAGACAATAAATGGCCACACTGTGAAACCAAAGACCCATATCACAAAAAATCGCTAACGTTTCAAACAAAAATGTAACAGTTGCATTCTGAACTAATAATAAGCTACGAAACTTACTCGTCCGTAACATAAAATAAATTATCAAAAAAAAAAAAAAAACCAGTGGAGTGTTCAAAGTATACGAGTAATGCTCCAGTTATCCTGCCTACTATATAGGGAAAACAGACAGGAACTTTAAAATCCGTCATCAAGAACACACAAATAGTTTCAGGCTCAAACGACTTAGAAAAATCAGCTATTGCATAACGTATGTTGGAGACGAATCATGTCATCAACAGTCTAGAAACCAATTTGGTAGTACTACATCATGAAACCAATGGTAAGACCGTAAATCTGTTAGAACAACTGGAGACATAACTCCACAAAATAAAAAGACCGGATTTATGTTAAATGAACAAACAGATTTCGCAAGTCCCAGTTATTTCAGTAATTTTAAAGACTTATTCTAAATATATTCCCTGCATACGTCAATTATTTGATAATTATGACTTTGGCACTACGAATAAATACATCTTTGATTACAGCATGTACAAAAATATCTCTGCAGCGCTGCCCCTTGAGTGAAGTGATATACACGAACAAGGCGGAGAAAATAATTTATGATGGTGCTAAAAAGTAAAAAACGCTTTTCTTGGATTGTGTGGTATGTTTATAGTGTTCATCTTTCAACTATTTTGCCCATACTTTCCGCGTTTGACTTATGAAAATCGTGACCTAAAGTGAATCTTTTCATGACAGGAATATGCATTTCACATCATTCAACAGAAAAAATAAACCATGTGTTAAGACAAATGACACCTGATGATGGACCAAGATGGTCCGAAGTGCATCTTTTACTTCATAAAAGACGAGAAGTTGTGTATTACATGATATACTAAAGGCCCGGGACAGTTCCACATCTCATTGAAGAAAACATATTTTGTTCATTAGTTATGTGGACTTGTTGCAACAGGCAGAAGGTACACACTGTGCCCCTGGGATGATTGAACGTAAGATGTGTCACCCGATGTCTAGGTGGTCTTGAGGATGGGTGTGCTGACTATATAGCGCGGCTCTCTGAGCTACCCAAACGAAGACGATTAATGCAAACGAGGTAGTCCCGCACAAGCAAGTACATACAACTAAGATGGGAAGAGGAGGTAAGAAAAAAAATTTCTTGGTTGAGGTAAAAGGAAAAATTCACGTTAACTGCTTATAGAGGTAGATCAAATTTGAAATACTGTATAAATATTAAATTTTTATTAGCAGAATCTTGCACCAGGCCACTATGATTGGGACTGACACAAATTTAAGCAATGGCCCTAAATACCTTAGGCTTACCATATTGAAACCTAAATAATACAAATGAGCTCGCTCATCAATTAAAATGCAACTAACCTGATGGCTAGCCAGCTCAAGAAATTTACAGGAAACTTAAATACAGAATTTGCAATAACGTCTTAACTGGGTTACAAATTTAGATCACCAAGACCTGCAATGCTGTCCAGCATTGTACACGTAAAATCCCAAAACACAAAACAAGAGAAATTAAGCTTCAGTATCGCAGAGTTTACCGCAGTTCCAACGGTGAGCCCAAAAGTGGATAACAGATCGCGTACATCCAGCAAAACAACCATCCGGTGATGTAACCATCGCTTAAACTTAGTAGTCCACATCGGTAATACAAAAACACATCAAAATGTCCATCAATTGCAATGCTAATAAAATACGTTAATTGGGCTCTGAGCACTATGGGACTGAACATCTTTGGTCATCAGTCCCAGAGAACTTAGAACTACTTAAACCTAACTACCCTAAGGACATCATAACACACCCAGACATCACGAGGCAGAGAAAATCCCTGACCCCGCCGGGAATCGAACCGGGAACCCGGGCGCGGGACATGAATTGGGAACAAATCGCTCACATGATGCCTAACCATATCACAATGCGCATAGCCGGAGACAGAGTAGCTGAAGGCAGTCTGTTAAAATACACTACTGCCCATTAATATTGCTACACCACGAAGACGACATGCTACAGACGCGCAATTTAACAGACAGGAATAAGATGCTGTGATATGCAAATGATTAGCTTTTCAGAGCATTCACACAAGGTTTCCGCCGGTGGCGACACCCACAACGTGCTGACATGAGGAAGTTTCCAACCGATTTCTCACACACAAACAGCAGTTGACCGCCGTTGCCTGGTGAAACGTTATTGTGATTCCTCGTGTAAGGAGGAGAAATACGTACCATCAAGTTTCCGACTTTGATAAAGGTCGGATTGTAGCCTGTCGCGATTGCACTTTATCGTATCGCGACATTGATGCTCGCGTTGGTCGAGATACAATGACTGTTAGCAGAATATGGAATCGGTGGGTTCAGGGGGTAATGTGGAACGCCGTGCTGGATCCCAACGACCTCGTGTCACTAGCAGTCGAGATGACGGGCATCCTATCCGCATGGCTGTGACGGATCGTGCAGCCACGTCTCGATCCCTGAGTCAACAGATGGGGACGTTTGCAAGACAACAACCAACTCCACGAACCGTTCGACGACATTTGCAGTAGCATGGACTATCAGCTCGGAGACCATGGGTGCGGTTACCCTTGACGCTGCATCACAGACAGGAGCACCTGCGATGGTGTACTCAACGACGAACCTGGGTGCACGAATGGCAATACGTCATTTTTTCGGACGAATCCAGGTTCTGTTTACAGCATCATGATGGTGGCATGCGTGTTTGGCGACATCGCGGTGAACGCACATTGGAAGCGTGCATTCGTCATCGCCATACTGGCGTATCAGCCGGCGTGATGGTATGGGGTGCCACTTGTTACACGTCTCGGTCACCTCTTGTTCACATTGACAGCACTTTGAGCAGTGGACACTACTTTTCAGATGTGTTACAACCCGTGGCTCTACCCTTCATTCGATCCCTGCGAAACCCTACATTTCAGCAGGGTAATGCACGACTGCATGTGCAGGTCCTTTACACGCCTTTCTGGATACAGAAAATGTTCGACTGCTGCCCTGGCCACCACATTCTGCAGATCTCTCCCCAATTGAATACGTCTGGTCGATGGTGGCCGAGCAACTGGCTCGTCACAATACGCCAGTCACTAATCTTAATGAACTGTGGTATCGTGTTGAAGTTGCATGGGCAGCTGTACCTGGACGCCGGCCACGGTGGTCTCGCGGTTCTAGGCGCGCAGTCCGGAAACGCGCGACTGCTACGGTCGCAGGTTCGAATCCTGCCTCGGGCATGGATGTGTGTGATGTTCTTAGGTTAGTTAGGTTTAAGCAGTTCTAAGTTCTAGGGGACTGATGACCACAGCTGTTAAGTCCCATAGTGCTCAGAGCCATTTGAACCATTTTGTACCTGGACACGCCATCCAAGCTCTGTTTGACTCAATGCCCATTCGTATCAAGGCCGTTATTACGGCCAGAGGTGGTTGTTCTGGGCACTGATTTCTCAGGATCTATGCACCCAAATCGTGTGAAAATATGATCACTTGTTTGTTCTAGTATAATATATTTGTCCAATGAATACCCGTTTATCATCTGTATTTCTTCTTGGTGTAGCAATTTTAGTGGCCAGTAGTGTAGAATCTCAAGCCAGCCCTCAGCCACGCTGGGAAAACATATGCTGCAGGAAGCAATTACAACTCTTGGATCCAGAGTTCGGAAAATACCTTCACTTCCAGAAGATCAGCTTCATGTTCAGCAAATACGGCTTTAATGGAAAAATGGAAGGCCTGCAAAATCAGTTCGGCCCATCGGCCAACGTGCAACCAAAATTCGCCAAGACCAATAGGACAGTCAGCACTGCGTAGTGCTGCCAGGTCGCGCAGCCTGGGGTGCTACCACAGGTGCGCAAAACGCCCAGTAGCGCACATATCCTTCTAAGCGGTCTACTTAGGTTCCGTGCCCTCGCCTAGTTGCCCACAGGCCAGCTCCCTCATGGCTTCACTGCCCTTCCAATCTCGGAGGCCCACGTAGCTACACTGCGCGATACTCTACCAGAGATACGCAGTGTGCGATGGATCGACTCGAGCCGCCGCGCCTCAGTTTCTACTCCTTATTACTATTTAAATTGTTAAATATGATTTTGCTTACTCTATTTAACACTTGTACCAGAGGAGCGTAATTGTGGTTGTGGTGAAAATTAGACGTGAAGCGAAAGATTCAGTCTTTGTTGGACGGGACACCCCATCGTGGGAAGTTCGGCCACCGCGTTGCCAGTCTTATTTCACATGTCACCACACCGGACGAATTGCGTGTCGGTGTGATGATGAAAGGATTATGAGGACAATTCCAACATCCAGTCCACGAGCGGACAAAATCCCCAACCCGACCGAGAACCGAAATCGGGCGCTTTGCTTGATACACAAACAAGTTACCAATCAGCTATGCAGGCGCACACGTGTCCCGTAATTCGCGTAAATAACGGGCCGCCGATACAAGTACATGGCGATAGCACACGATAGGGACCAATATGGGTGCCATAGGGTTTATATCAGACGAATTTGGTGGCTGATATTTTAAACCATACTATCACAGTTTTCGTTGAACGACAAAAACGACTATACTGATGAAAGATGACTTTACTGCCGCTGAAGATGTTGTTGTTGTGGTCTTCAGTCATGAGACTGGTTTGATACAGCTCTCCGTGCTACTTTATCCTGTGTAAGTTTCTTCATCTCCCAGTACCTACTGCAGTCTACATCCTCCTGAATCTGCTTAGTGTATTCATCTCTTGGTCTCCCTCTAGGATTTTTACTCTCCACGATGCCCTCCACTACTAAATTGGTGATCCCTTGATGCCTCAGAACATGTCCTACCAACCGATCCCTTCTTCTGGTCAAGTTGTGCCACAAACTTCACTTCTCCCCAGTTCTATTCCATACCTCCTCATTAGTTATGTGATCTACCCATCTAATCTTCAGCATTCTTCTGTAGCATCACATTTCGAAAGGATCTGTTCTCTTCTTGTCTAAACTATTTATCGTCCATGGTTCACTTCCATACAGGGCTAAACTCCATACAAATACTTTCAGAATCGATTTCCTGACACTTAAATATATACTCGATGTTAACAAATTTCTCTTCTTCAGAAACGCTTTGCTTGCCATTGCCAGTCTACATTTTATATCCTCTCTACTTCGACCATCATCAAATATTTTGCTCCCCAAATAGCAAAATTCCTTTACTACTTTAAGTGTCTCATTTCGTAATTTAATTCCCTCAGCATCACGCAACTTAATTCGACTACATTCCATTATCCTTTTTTTGCTTTTGTTGATGTTCATGTTATACCCTCCTTTCAAGACACTGTCCATTCTGTTCAACTGCTCTTCCAAGTCCTTTGCTGTTTCCGACAGAATTGTAATGCCATTGGCGAACCTCAAAGTTTATCAAGCATGAAAGAATACAGGTTGTTCAAAGCTCTCACCGTATCTTCGGTTTCTACTACAGGTCCAATGCAAGCGCAGGAGGATGTTCCCGTCGCATGACACCGATCCCACCAGCCTGCGTCCGTGGTGCGGTGCAAATTTCGAGCCGCGGTTCACCTCGGTGACGGCGTTTGTGGAGAACACTATCGACTTAGTGTAGGAGAAATGTGATTCTCCTCAAGACCCGACACGTTAAAATTGATCGACTGTCCAATCCCGAAGATCTCATGCACATTACAACTGGCGATGTCTTTGGGTCAACATGTAAACATGTAGGGGTGGTCTGCTGTGGAGCTCCACGTTCAACAATGTACGATGAACGGTGTTCTCTGAAACACTTATGCGTGCACCAGCATTGTGCTCTTTCGGCAGAGATGGCATAGATCACCGTCTATCCTAAGGGATTTTCTCTGCCTCGTGATGATTGGGTGTTGTGTGATGTCCTTAGGTTAGTTAGGTTTAAGTAGTTCTAAGTTCTAGTGGACTGATGACCATAGATGTTAAGTCCCATAGGGCTCAGAGCCATTTGACCCATTTTCGAACCGTCTATCCTACTTAACAGAACAGACAAGCTTCCGAATCCCAAGTGCTGTAAAGACTCGTGGAGGCTCAACCGTTTGGCGTCTAGTGACTGTTTCACTGTCCTTCTACCTCTTTCCGCAGACGCTCACGACAGCAGTACGTCAATATTCGACCAGCTTCACTGTTTTCGAGATACTCTTTCACAGACCCTGCATAACAATAATCTGATCGTTGTCAAGTCGCTTATCTCAATGAATTTCCCAATTAGCAGTCCATATCTTCTCTAGGGTGATCCCCCGACCGTATATCAGAGTATATTTCCTTTGTTGATGGTAGGGAAAAAAATTATTACTTCTTTACATTTTCTATTGATAATTTTATGTTTACGTTTGTGTTATTTATGTCTGTATGACATCTATCTAGTCTTTCTTGTGTTCAAAGGTTCCCAGAAATTACTACAACCAGTCACCTTTTGTAATTTTCCAACTTTTAATACCTTGATCGGTTCCGAATCGCCTGGCGATTAACCACCAGATAGTACATATTTTTTCACCTATTGCATGTCTCGAGTATTGTGAGGTCCTTATAGCTGTGCTAAGCTATAAATAGGAAACATGTAGCCACTGAAGTCGACCTCATAATGTAAAACCTTCTTTCCACATTCAGTGTTTACATGTTTCGTTCTTACATTCAGCCACAGCTATATAACCCCAACAATTTTCCAAAAACGCACTAAATGTGTATCATATGATGAGCCGCTATGAGGTTCGAAAACGGTCGTGGTAATCAGAAATTGCAGGAAGCGACTGGTTGCAATAATTTCTGGAAACATTCACTCATCACAGTCGTGGTCTCCCACATCCGCAATGGGTGAAACTTCAGTATGCGAATTTATATTTTCTCTGTGTGTCTATTTTTTCAAAGATCTGATTTTCTAAATGATTTGTGGACATAAGGGCTATCTTCTTGATGACAGGGAAACCATACCGGATTTCTTATTTATTCCGTCAGGTCTCCCGTGTTACCAGTTCTCGAAATATTGGTTATTTTGGTAATAGATGTCACATCAAAGTATTCGAAATGCGAAAACTCTGTACAGAATAAACAAAATGACATGATGGGAAGATTCATGTACGAAGTGCGTGCTCTGCTGAGAAGAATTTTGGAGGTGTTTGCAGAAGGATATCTCACCAACTGAGCACTTAGCACACATTTTAACTAACGTCAACACGTAGTGGAAGTAATAAAACACATGTATTGAGCAATAAAGTGTCAAATATGCAGCGTATACATGAAACTTTTCTGGCCGCTGAACAGTATTCAAATAACACACGTGTCATAACGTTAATTACGTCATTCAGTTGTTCATGAACAGACATAACCTATATATCATTAATATAATTTTATTATCATCTGAGAATCAACATCTCAATTAAATTAAAAATAATTAGTGGAGAGTCCGAATGTTAGACGGTTTTGCACGTTGCTGGACTTGATTTCCTTCACCTCAGAACAGCTATTGCAATCACGTACTTTTCTCTCACGCAGGCTTTCTGTCTACGGAGGACGAGTTGGTGCCCGGAAACGCAGGTCTCAAAGATATGGTGATGGCTTTGAAGTGGGTGAAGATCAACATCGCCAGATTTGGCGGTGACCCGGGCAACGTCACCATATTTGGTGAGAGCGCGGGTGCCGTAGCCTGTCATATACTCTCCATGTCTTCTGCAGCCAAAGGTAAGACTCGTTCAGAGTGTGGGTGAAGTTTTTCTATTCGAGAACAATCATGACACTATAGAAAAACAGTGAAACTGACGAGCTTTAAATACATGAATCGTAGGAAGATGTGTACCAAAGGTACTGTCGCAGCGGAATCATCGGTCTTGTGTTAGCTTTTTTGAGCCATTCAGATGCGTCTATGTACCACCTGCTATTCACTTTGAAGAGTGTATGCAAAACATCTCTCGTGCGAACAGTGCTACATCACTCAGTATAAGCGGCGTGGTGCAGTTGTTGTATAAGACTTTTCTGATGATTGCTCTAAATCTGTTAAAGTGAATGTCAGACAGTTTATTAAGTGGATGGTGACTGTTTGACCATTCTCTTCATTTTCCAACTGAGCTACACTACCCGGCCTATAAATACGTTAAACTAATCTTCACTACTTATTTTAACGGCAGAAGGAAGAAGATGTGCAGTGCGGGTTGCAGCGTAACTATAAAGACTGCAAAATATCTAGGATAGTAAGAGGGAATATTTTAGGTATCTTATTGAAGATTCGAAATATACATTCACGGGCTGCTGAGTTGTAGAGAGATATTTCTTAGTGCGAGCGCATCCTTTTCCGCCCTGATGGTGGTGTCAGCCGTGGTGTGGATTCAAAAGACACTAAAAGCATGGGAGAGAAATCCAGAGAAAGCGCAACCTCTCACCACAGCCTTTGGACTGTGCTCGCTTCTTGGTCCAAGATGGCGTACGGCGCGCTTGATACGAAGGAACAATTGAAGGGCATCTTCACCCTGTCGACGATTAAGTAAGTTCATGACACGACATCTTCGGCGATGAGAGGTGGCAGATCTACCAGAGGCGGCATTGCGTTCCTCTTATCAAATTCCTCCTCCAACCCTCCCCCCCTCAAGTCCGCTTTCTGAAGAAAATCTCTGTCGCTAACCAGACCGGTGCCCTTTTGGCAAATTTCTTGCATCACCTCATATGATTTTATGAGTTTGACCGTACTCGAACCATGTCATAGCAGTTTACCAAAGCACACCTCACTTCAGTGGTAGGCCGGCCAGTGTGGCCGAGCGGTTCTAGGCGCTTCAGTCCGGAACCGTTCGAGCGCTACGGTCGCAGGTTCGAATCCTGCCTCGGGCATAGATGTGTGTGGTGTCCTTAAGTTAGCTAGGTTTAAGTAGTTCTAAGTTCTAGGGGACTGATGACCTCGGAAGCTAAGTCCCACAGTGCTCAGAGCCAATTCAGTGGTAGTGGCTTTTTTTCTTTCGTTCCCATATGCGGACGATGGCAGTATTTCTGTACCCACACTCATTCCTACGACGTAATTGAGCGTAAGCACACCTGTGAGGCGATACTCAAAAAGGGCTCTGAGCACTGTGGGACTTAACATCTGAGGTCATCAGTCCCCTAGACTTAGAACTACTTAAACCTAACCAACCTAAGGACATCACATCACATGCCCGAGGCAGGATTCTAACCTGCGACCGTAGCAGCAGTGCGGTTCCAGACTGAAGCGCCTAGAACCGCTCGACCACAACGGCCGGCTGAGGCGATGTCTTTGGCATCCCACAAGCGAGGAGCTGATAATGGATTGTATGGCTGCAGATCTGTTTTCGAAGTCTGGAGATGGGTTGAGAAGTGATCTGATGTAAAACGACCGTATGTCACTTACACAGCCCGTGACACAATGCTGCTATTCATCACATGAAAACGTTGCTACTCAAGGCAGTTGATTCTCACGGTGGATGTTTCTCTGGACAAGTGGTATTCAAGATCCGTCATTGACAGGGTGGTTCATTGTCTGCTCGACCTCTGTCATGCGGCGAACAGCCAAGCTGTCGAATGAGATTATCCGTCAAATGACGTTCATTACAACGCCTGATAACTTACCAGTCAAGCGACATGATGGGTTGTTATCTTCGAGTGCAGACAGGTGAACTCACACTTCGATAAGTGATTATTAGGATAGGTAATGCTGACTCAAACATTATCACAGCCTTACACTGAACTCTCAGTTTCTGAGGAGCAGATATGTGGAATCATAACTGAAATTTTACGTTTCTCCTGCCATTACAGTTTGCATTCATCGCCACAGGGAAACAAAAAATACATTGCCGGCCATGAAAACTAATTTACCGCTACACCAAAAATGGCTCTGAGCGCTATGCGACTTAACTTCTGAGGTCATCAGTCGCCTATAACGTAGAACTAATTAAACCTAACTAACCTAAGGACATCACTCACATCCATGCCCGAGGCAGGATTCGAACCTGTGACCGTAGCGGTCGCTCGGTTCCAGACTGTAGCGCCTAGAACCGCACGGCCACTCCGGCCGGCTTACCGCTACCCCAACTAGTGCCATTTTCATCAGAAACGACATGAGAGTAAAACTGTGAAAATCAAATATTGAAGAACGTAAAAGTATATGGTCAGAACCTATTCAGTTTATGGAGAATCCAAAGTTATCTTTCCAGTGTATTGGAGACATTTATCAAATTTACACCATCTGAAGGTTTCGCAGCCACTCCTTTTCTTTTAGTATCACACTCTGCGACTTGAGATTTTTGGCAGCAATTACACTGTATGTCATTTGCAGCACCATGACGGTGGCATGTAACAAGTGTGATACTGCCATTGAGCCTTGGAGGTGCTTGGCTAGGCAGACGTTTACGATTTAAGTACAACGGCGGAGGGGAGTTGGAATTACGTCCCCTATATTCTGGATGTAAGGGGGATATTACGCAGTAGATTTCTCTGGTGACAAGATCGTGTCACGCCTCATGTAAGAAGAAGTAACGTCTTCCAACATGTGTCAGGATTCGACAGAGACAGGATCGTCGTCTGTACAGTCTGTAATTTATCTCTCCGCACTATTACTTCTGGCTGCAGTCCCAATGCCAAGACCCATGCGACCAACGAATGGATTCAGGTTAGCTATAAGAGACGCCATGAGGCATCTCTAAGTTCCCGTGCGACTACCACCAGAGAGGCTAAACATATAGCTTGTTCGGTCATACCGGATCGTACAGAAACGTTCCGTACATTGAAAAGTGCTTGTTGGCAGCTAGACAAGTAATCATATGGGCAGTGTGACGACTTCTGTACCCCTACTGACTGTCCTCAGAGCGGCCAGTTCAGTGGCATCATTTGACATCGCAGCTGAGAGGCGCGCTGTCGGTGGCGGACTCGAAGTCAGTGCTGACACAAGAGTGCCACTGCGTTGTCTTTTTCAACGAGTTCGAGTACTACTCACAACATAAAGATGGACCTATCCGTTTATAGATGTCCAGAGGAGAACTAAGTTTCCATCCACCATCTGCCTCAACAACAATGCAAGAGTAGACAAGAAAAAATTACCACTACACGCTCGAGTACTGTCTTCCACTACAGACACTTTTTCTTTTCTTTGAGTCATCAATCTTCTCACTGGTTTGATGCAACACAAAATAAGTACCTTTCCAGTGCCATCCGTTTCACCTCAGAGTTATTTGCTCCATGTATTCCAATCTCTCTCTCTTCCTCTTCAGTTTCTGCCCTCGACAATTCCCTGAAAAACCACGGAAATTATTCCGTGGTGTCTCAGCACAAGTCCTATGATCCAGTCCCTTCTTCTTGTTAGTGTTTTCCATATATTTGTTTCGTCGCCTCCTCATTTCTTACCATATCAGTCCAACTAGTTTTCAACATTCTTCAGCACCAAATGCTTTGATTCTCTTCTCTTCCAGTTTTCTACAGTCCATGTTTCACAGCCATATAATGCTGTGCTCTAAACGTATATTCTCATAAATTTCTTCCTCACTCCAGTCGCTGTGGCCGAGCGGTTCTAGGTGCTTCAGTCTGTAACAGCGCGACCGCTACGGTAGCAGGTTCGAATCCTGCCTCAGGCATGGATGTGTGTGATGTCTTTAAGTGAGTTAGGTTCAAGTAGTTGTAAGGGACTAATGACTTCAAATGTTAAGTCCCATAGTGCTCAGAGCTATTTGAACCATCTTTCTCACATTAAGGTCTATGTTTGACACTAGTGTACTTCTCTTGGCCAAGAATGCCATTTTTGCCACTGTTAAACTGCTTTTTATGTCCTTGCGCCGTTAGTCTTGGCCTATTTTGGTACCTAGGTATCAGAATTCCTTAACTTCATCTACATCGTGATCACCAATCTTAATGTTACGTTTCTCGCTGTTTCAGTTCTGGCACATTTCATTACATTGGCCTTTCCTTGATTTACTTTTAACCCACATTCTGTACTCATTAGATTGTTCATTCCATTCAATAGCTTCTGTAATTCTTCGTCACTTTCACTGAGGATTGCAATGTCATCAGCGAATGTTATCATTGATACCCCTTCACCTGCAATTTTAACTGCACTCTTGAAACTTTGTTTTATTCCCAACATTGCTTCTTCGATTTATGGATAGAATAGAGGGACGAGAGACTACATTCCTGGCTTAATTCTTTCTAATACGCTTCCTTTTTTAGTTGTTGTGTCCCTCTTCCTGTTCCCTCTTGGCTCATGTACATGTTGTGTTCTCCATCTTTCCCTACAGCGTACCCCTATTCTTGTCGGAATTTCGAACATCTTGCACCATTATACACTGTCGAACGCTTTTCCAGGTCGATAAATCCTATGATCTTTATTCAGACTTGCTTCCATTATGAACTGACAAGTTCGAATTACCTCTTTTGGGGCTTTACCTTTCGTAAAGCCAAACTGATCGTAACCTAAGAGATCCCCTATTTTCTTTTCCATTTTTCTGTATGTTATTTTTGTCAGTAACTGGACACATGAGCTGTCAAGCTGCCTGTGCAATAATTGTCGCACTTGTCGTCTTTTGCTACCTTCGGAATTGTGTGGATGATGTTTTCCCGGAAGTGTGACGATCTGTCGCCAGTCTCATACGTTCCCCAGACAAATTATAATAGCCGTTTGGTTGTCACTTCTACCAATGACTTAGAAATTCCGATCGATATCTTATGTTGTCAAAAGCTATTTCAAATTCTGATTATAATATTGGATTCCCTGTTTCTTTCCTGTCGACTCCTGTTTCTTCTTGTATCATGTCTTCAGACAAGTCGTCCTCCTCATGACTTTATGACAGTTCATTGGGTAAGAAACAAGATTACCTATGCTGCGCATAACCAGAAATCTGGACGTCTGTTATTCCATCTCAATGGTTGCCGTGACTGTCTGCGGCCTAGCACGTTTTCTACATGTCTCATCGGTCAGTAGACTCGCAAGCCACCGGTAGCAGGCGTCTACGACTGTTGAATAAAGAATAGGGCTGTAGCAACACGGAGTGACGTACTGACATCCATTACCCTAGCTCAGTTCTGCCCCATATCCTGCGATGTTATGGCCATTGTGGCTGTCACAGGTGGCAGCTCTGCATCACTTACACTGAAGCGCCAAAGAAACTGGTTTAGGCCGGCCGGTGTGGCCTTGCGGTTCTAGGCGCTTCAGTCTGGAATCGCGTGGCCGCTACGGTCGCAGGTTCGAATCCTGCCTCGGGCATGGATGTGTGTGATGTTCTTAGGTTAGTTAGGTTTAAGTAGTTCTAAGTTCTAGGGGACTGATGACCACAGATGTCAAGTCCCATAGTGCTCAGAGCCATTTGAACCATTTTTGAACTGGTTTAGGCATGCGTATTCAAAAACAGAGATATGTAAACAAGCAGAATACGGCGCTGCCGTCGGCAACGCTATGTTTGGCGCAGTTGTTAGATCGGTTATTGCTGCTACAATGGCAGTTTATCAACCCTTAAGTGAACTTTAATGTTGTGCTGTAGCCGGGGCACGTTCAATGAGACACATCTCCTCCAAGGTAGCATTGACATGGGGATTTTCCCGTATGACCATTCTACGAGTGCATCGTGAGTATCAGGAATCCAGCCGGTAAAACATCAAATCTCCAACATCACTGCGGTCGGGAAAAGATCCTACAAGAAAGGGACCAACGACGACTGAAGAGAATCGTTCAACGTGACAGAAACGCAACCCTTCCGAAAATTGCTCCAGATTTCAATGCTGGGCCATCAACAAGTGTCAGCGCGCGAACCATTCAACGAAACATCGTCGTTATGGGCTTTCGGAGCCGAAGGTCCACTCGTGCAGTCTCTATGACTGCACGACACAAAGCTTTACGCCTCACCTGGGCCCGTCGACACCGACGTTGGACCGGTTATGACTGGAAAAAATGTTGCTTGGTCGGATGGGCATGCACTGGTATGGAGACTACCTCGTGAATCCATGGACCCTGCATGTCAGAAGGGGACTGTTCGAGCTGGTGGAGGCTCTGTAATGGTGTAGAGCGTGTGCTGCCGCAGTGATATGCGACCCCTGATTGGTCTAGATACGGCTCGGACAGGTGACACTTACGTAAGCATGCTGTGTGATGACCTGCATCCATTCATGTCCAGTGTGCATTCCGACGGACTTGGGCAATTCCAGCAGAACAATGCGACTCCCAGAGTTCCTACAGAGGGACTCCAGGAACATTCTTCTGAGTTTTAAGACTTCCACTGGCCACCAAACACCCCAGAAATGAACGTTATTGAGCGTATCTGGGATGCCTTGCAATGTGCTGTTCAGAAGAGCTCTCCACCCCTGGTGGAGAATATGTATTAATATAGAATCTTCTTTATTTTCACCTGCAGTCTGGTACGTTGTTTGAAATTACAGAAAAAGTTTCAGCATGCTTGATTAAAAATTTTGCCTTCTAGAATTTTTAAAGTGGAACCTAAAGTAGATCGTTACCTCTGAACTACAGGGTTGTCCATTGATCGTGACCGGACCAAATATCTCACGAAATAAGCGTCAAACGAAAAAACTACAAAGAACGAAACTTTTCTAGCTTGAAGGGGAAAACCAGATGGCGCTATGTTTGACCCGCTAGACGGCGCTGCCATAGGTCAAACGGATATCAACTGCGTCTTTTTAAAATAGGAACCCCCATTTTTTATAACATATTCGTGTAGTACGTAAAGATATGAATGTTTTGGTTGGACCAGTTTTTTGGCTTTGTGATAGATGGCGCTGTAATAGTCACAAACATATGGCTCACAATTTTAGACAAACGGTTGGTAACATGTAGGTTTTTTAAATTAAAATACATAACGTAGTTACGTTTGAACATTTTATTTCGGTTGTTCCAATGTGATACATGTACCTTTGAGAACTTATCATTTCTGAGAAGGCATATTGTTACAACGTGATTGCCTGTAAATATCACATTAATGCAATAAATACTCAAAATGATGTCCGTCAACCTCAATGCATTTGGCAATACGTGTAACGAAATTCCTCTCAACAGCGAGTAGTTCGCCTTCCGTAACGTTCGCACATGCATTGACAATGCGCTGACGCTTGTTGTCAGGGGTTGTCGGTGGATCACGATAGCAAATATCCTTTAACTTTCCCCACAGAATGAAATTCGGGAACGTCAGATCCACTGAACGTGCGGGCCATGGTATGGTGCTTTGACGACCAATCCACCTGTCATGAAACATGCTATTCATTACCGCTTCAACCGCACGCGAGCTATGTGCCGGACACCCATCATGTTGGAAGTACATCGCTATTCTGTCATGCAGTGAAACATCTTCTAGTAACATCGGTAGATTATTATGTAGGAAATCAGCATACATTACACCATTTAGATTGCCATCGATAAAATGGGGGCCAATTATCCTTCCTCCAAAAATGCCGCACCATACGTTAACCCGCCAAGGTTATTTGATTTTCAAACAGCTGAACAGAACTGAACGTACTCAGACATTTCTCTCTTTACTTATTCTGATCAACACTAAACTGACACACAATATTTTTAGCGCAACGCAATCTTCCAAAAATCCCTACAAAAGAATGGCCCTGACTGACTATAACCTACACCTTTCATGAATCACTTACCTCAAAAAAATCTTCGTTACTCGAACTACTACAATACAATGAGCACCAATACTGCCAGCTAAATAAAAGATTCTAACTACTGAAGGCACTAACTACTGATAGGCATAGTCAGCAAATCAAAGATATTGATAGAGAACAAACAATGTATTTACCTTAATAGTGTTCAAAAGTCATTAAATATATCAGTTCATGACATACAGTCTTACAAATTTACTGTCTCTGATGGACACACGCACAGATCATCCACTCTCAAAACTCCGCCATCTCACTCTCCACATCCACCACTGCTGGCGGCTCACCTCCAACTGCGCAACGCTATTCACTGTTCACATCCAACTTCCCAACACTACAATAGTGAATATTGCAACAATGCTAACCAGCCACAGAATGCACACAGCACAGTCAGTGATTTTCATACAGAGCGCTACGTGGCGTTACCAACATAAAAACCTAAACAGCCTACTTACAGTATGTATTAGCAAATGCCTTCTTCCGCAGGTTTGTTCCATCGCATCATTTGCCAAAGCGGGGCCCTAACGGAAGGTGTTATGATCACTAACTGCAGAGAGAGAGCATTTCGACTGGCCAGGTTCCTGGGTTTCACCGGGAACACCACGGAGGAACTGGTCGCCTTCATGAGGGAGCAGCCGGCAAGAAAACTCGTCGAACATGCGTCCGAGGCAGCTACGAAGGAGGTGACGACTCACACACACTCAAGGCACACGAACACACACACACACACACACACACACACACACGAGCGCGCGCGAGCGCACAGAGAGAGAGAGAGAGAGAGAGAGAGAGAGAGAGAGGGACAGAGAGAGAGAGAGAGAGAGAGAGAGAGAGAGAGAGATAAACAAAGAAAACATATAGAAAGAAATTACAGAAGTCTTACAAGTGCTAATAACAACTATTTTCTTTTATTTGAGAAAAGGATAGGACGGAATTCGCGCCTTTCGGAGCATCGATTGAGCCTCCTGGGGTACCAGACAGTGTGGTGACCCAAGATCCCTTCGAAGTACTAAGGAGTGGAAAATTTAAGCCTGTGCCATTGCTCCTAGGTATCACCTCTCGTGAAGGACTCATTTTTATGCAAGGTTTGTACTCCCTTCAAGACAGTAATTATTATACACTAGGTTTACACAAAAGAGTTCTACTCTCTGGTATTCGTACCATTAATAACAGACAGGAATTAATGCTTCTACTCAAAGGTTAAAATGCTTTGCCTTGTAAATAACACGATGAAAATACTGCATATAGATTTAAGTAAATGAAGAATATTATCAATCAGATTTTCCAGGGAGAGTTAAATGACAGTTTAGTATGGATATACGTTAGAGTTCTCGGTCTGAATGTCGCTGTTGTGAAGACAGTTGTCGAAAATTCGTCTATGTTAACTGACGCCGTTGTCTTTCGGATGAAGAATTTAACTGCTGTGACATGTAATGTATCATGTGTCTTTCAATGGGTTAATGAGTAATACAAGAATAAAGCCTACAGATTTTTTTAAAATTCCTATTGATTCCAAAACGCTGTTGAATAAACTATATGTGCACTCATCGACTTTTGAGGGACACAGCGTAACGTGAATGCACTACAACGTCACGCCTCTCTACAGTGGCTACGGAATGACACATGGAAAAACACTCTTGAATTGTTTGAAACATCTCTACAGGAATCCTTGGCACCATAATGAGTTTTTGTTGTTGATATTCCTATGTTGGCTAAACCCGCCAGGGTAGACGAGAGTGCTGACGCGCTGCTTCCTGGACTCGAGTAGGCGCGCCGGCCCCGGATCGAATCTGCCCGGCGGACGAGGGCCGATGTGCTGGCCAGCCTGGATGTCGTTTTTAGCCGGTTTTCCACATCCCGCTAGGTGAATACCGGGCTGGTCCCCATGTTCCGCCTCAGTTAAACGGCTCGCAGACATCTGAACACTTTCGCACTATTCCATGGATTACGCGCGATGCAGAGAGTTGGGGTACACTAATTCCGACCTGGGGGGTATGGGGTGGCTGCAGGAAGAGCATCTGGCCACCCCTTCATGATTAACATGCCAAATCGAATTAACGTGGCTGACCCTGTGTAATTGCAGGACAAGGCTCAAGCGATAGATAGAATTCCTATGTTGGCTAAATATTTCATTCTGACTGGGACAGTTTGCATTCATTGCTGGATCACAACGAGTGTCATTAATCAGTTTATAGTGCACGAGAAACAATTAATATTATTTTGCAGTCATCACACAGAGAAAAAACTTCCCTTTAGCAGCGATAACAGCATTTTATTTTCACTAATGAAAACGAAATGGGTGAATTTTTACACTGGCTGTATTTTCCATTTATAATCTTTTTAGAATCTTATTATTCCGTTACCACTGTCCCACCCCTGGTAGCTGAGTGGTCAGTGAGACGGAATGTCATGCCTAACGGCCCGGGTTCGGTTCACGGCTGGGTCGGAGATTTTCTACGCTCAGGTACTGAGTGTAGTATTATGTTTATCTTCATCATTTCATCCTCATTGAAACGCAAGTCCCCGAAGTGGCGTCCACTCGGAAGACTTGCATCAGGCAAACGGTCTACTCGACGGGAAGCCCTAGCCACACGGCTGTATGTGTGTTTCCACTGAAACATAAAACTAATAAAACTTTCGTTAATAGCTCCAGCAAGGTATGTCCATCACGACGATCTGTTTGGTGGCAACTGCATGTTAACTGTCCGCTCATACCACTCTGGCTATCAGCCTTCAATACTAAACCTGAAACTGTTGTTGTTGTTGTTATGGTCTTCAGTCCTGAGACTGGTTTGATGCAGCTCTCCATGCTACTCTATCCTGTGCAAGTTTCTTCATCTCCCCGTACCTACTGCAACCTACATCCTTCTGAATCTGCTTAGTGTATTCATCTCTTGGTCTCCCTCTACGATTTTTATCCTCCACGCTGCACTCCAATACTAAATTGGTGATCCCTTGATGCCTCAGAACATGTCCTACCACCCGATCCCTTCTTCTGGTCAAATTGTGCCACAAACTTCTCTTCTCCCCAATCCTATTCAATACTTCCTCATTAGTTATGTGATCTACCCACCTTATCTTCAGCATTCTTCTGTAGCACCACATTTCGAAAGCTTCTATTCTCTTCCTGTCCAAACTGGTTATCGTCCATGTTTCACTTCCATACATGGCTACACTCCATACAAATACTTTCAGAAACGACTTCCTGACACTTAAATCTATACTCGATGTTAAGAAATTTCTCTCCTACAGAAACGATTTCCTTGCCATTGCCAGTCTACATTTTATATCCTCTCTACTTCGACCATCATCAGTTATTTTACTCCCTAAATAGCAAAACTCCTTTACTACTTTAAGTGTATCATTTCCTAATCTAATCCCCTCAGCATCACCCGATTTAATTTGAGTACATTCCATTATCCTCGTTTTGCTTTTGTTGATGTTCATCTTATATCCTCCTTTCAAGACACTGTCCATTCCGTTCAACTGCTCTTCCAAGTCCTTTGCTGTCTCTGACAGAATTACAATGTCATCGGCGAACCTCAAAGTTTTTATTTCTTCTCCATGGATTTTAATACCTACTCCGAATTTTTCTTTTGTTTCCTTGCTGCTTGCTCAATACACAGATTGAATAACATCGGGGAGAGGCTACAACCCTGTCTCACTCCTTTCATGCCCCTCGACTCTTGTAACTGCCATCTGGTTTCCGTACAAATTGTAAGTAGCCTTTCACTCCCTGTATTTTACCCCTGCCACCTGCCAGAGAGTATTCCAGTTAACGTTATCAAAAGCTTTCTCTAAGTCTACAAATGCTAGAAATGTAGGTTTGCCTTTTCTTAATATTTCTTCTAAGATAAGTCGTAAGGTTAGTATTGCCTCACGTGTTCCAACATTTCTACGGAATCCAAACTGATCTTCCCCGAGGTCCGCTTCTACCAGTTTTTCCATTCGTCTGTAAAGAATTCGCGTTAGTATTTTGCAGCTGTGACATATTAAACTGATAGTTCGGTAATTTTCACATCTGTCAACGCCTAATTTCTTTGGGATTGGAATTATTATATTCTTCTTGTAGTCTGTGGGTATTTCGCCTTTCTCATACATCTTGCTCACCAGATGGTAGAGTTTTGTCATGATTGGCTCTCCCAAGGCCATCAGTAGCTCTAATGGAATGTTGTCTACTCCCGGGGCCTTGTTTCGACTCAGGTCTTTCAGTACTCTGTCAAACTCTTCACGCAGTATCTTATCTTCCATTTCATCTTCATCTACATCCTCTTCCATTTCCATAATATTGTCCTCAAGTACATCGCCCTTGTATAAACCCTCTATATACTCCTTCCACCTTTCTGCTTTCCCTTCTTTGCTTAGAACTGGGTTGCCATCTGAGCTCTTGATATTCATACAAGTGGTTTTCTTCTCTCCAAAGGTCTCTTTAATTTTCCTGTAGGCAGTATCTATCTTACCCCTAGTGAGACAAGCCTCTACATCCTTACATTTGTCCTCTAGCTATCCCTGCTTAGCCATTTTGCACTTCCTGTCGATCTCATTTTTGAGACGTTTGTATTCCTTTTTGCCTGCTTCATTTACTGCATTTTTATATTTTCTCCTTTCATCAATTAAATTCAATATTTCTTCTGTTACCCAAAGATTTCTATTAGCCCTCGTCTTTTTACCTACTTGATCCTCTGCTGCCTTCACTACTTCATCCCTCAGAGCTACCCATTCTTCTTCTACTGTATTTCTTTCCCCCATTCCTGTCAATTTTATGCTTTCCCTGAAACTCTGTACAACCTCTGGTTCTTTCAGTTTATCCAGGTCCCATCTCCTTAAATACCCGCCTTTTTGCAGTTTCTTCAGTTTCAATCTGCAGTTCATAACCAATAGATTGTGGTCAGAATCCACATCTGCCCCTGGAAATGTCTTACAATTTAAAACCTGGTTCCTAAATCTCTGTCTTACCATTATGTAACCTATCTGATACCTTTTAGTATCTCCAGGATTCTTTCAGGTATACAAGCTTCTTTCATGATTCTTGAACCAAGTGTTAGCTACGATTAAGTTATGCTCTGTGCAAAATTCTACAAGGCGGCTTCCTCTTTCATTTCTTCCCCCCAATCCATATTCACCTACTATGTTTCCTTCTCTCCCTTTTCCTAATGACGAATTCCGGTCACCCATGACTATTAAATTTTCGCCTCCCTTCACTACCTGAATAAATTCTTTTACCTCGTCATAAATTTCATCAATTTCTTCATCATCTGCAGAGCTCGTTGGCATATAAACTTGTACTACTGTAGTAGGCATGGGCTTTGTGTCTATCTTGGCCACAATAATGCGTTCACTATGCTGTTTGTAGTAGCTAACCCGCACTCCTATTTTTTTATTCATTATTAAACCTACTCCTGCATTACCCCTATTTGATTTTGTATTTATAACCCTATAATCACCTGACCAAAAGTCTTGTTCCTCCTGCCACCGAACTTCACTAATTCCCACTATATCTAACTGTAACCTATCCATTTCCCTTTTTAAATTTTCTAAACTACCTGCCCGATTAAGGGATCTGACATTCCATGCTCCGATCCGTAGAATGCCAGTTTTCTTTCTCCTGATAACGACGCCCTCTTGAGTAGTCCCCGCCCGGAGATCCGAATGGAGGACTATTTTACCTCCGGAATATTTTACCCAACAGGACGCTATCATCATTTAATCATACAGTAGAGCTGCATGTCCTCGGGAAAAATTACGGCTGTAGTTTCCCCTTGCTTTCAGCCGTTCGCAGTACCAGCACAGCAAGGCCGTTTTGGTTAATGTTACAAGGCCAGATCAGTCAATCCTCCAGACTGCTGCCCCTGCAACTACTGAAAAGGCTGCTGCCCCTCTTCAGGAACCACAAGTTTGTCTGGCCTCTCAACAGATACCCCTCCGTTGTGGTTGCACCTACGGTACGGCCATCTGTATCGCTGAGGCACGCAAGCCTCCCCACCAACGGCAAGGTCCATGGTTCATGAGGAATAAAAGCACTACCAGACCCTTAAATCCGAATAAAGCTCACAACCTAGTTCATAAACTATTACCAAAGGCCAGAACCACAACTGTGCTGTAGTTAGGACTCCTTTGTTTTAAAAGATCTTCATGGGAAATTCAGATATTGAAAGGGGCCTTAAGTTAGCCGGTTACTACAAGTACATTGTAATTCAAAAACGAAATCATGGCTCCACCACATGTAACACTGTGCTTCGTTCGAGCTCCTGAATGGTGTAGCAACGTTTCTTTTTCACAGTACTCTCCAGAGACAAAGCAGCATGGCGAGAACTCAACCTGAGTTTTCAGAAAGCCCTACCTACCAGCGTTCCCATCAAGAAGGAGGAGCGTGTCACTGTTGCTCGAGATATCAAGCGGTTTTATTTTGATAACCAGCCGATAGAGGAATCTACAATTGATTTGTACGCTGACGTAAGTTGGTTTCTTCATGCATCACCATATGTAAAAAAAAAAATCATTATGGTACGGAATACGCAAAAAAACGAAGTATTTGGAAAATATCTCCTCGACGACTACCAAAAAACCATAGGAAAATTCATAAATTAAAATTTCACAGCGACAATTTCAAAACTGTCAGAAAAAAAGATTTTAAAGAGCTCTTGACAGTAAATCAGTTTAATATATACTTTCTCTTTCTGGTGACAACTGTATAGCTGTACTTATTATCTACATCTACATATTGATGGATACTCTGCAAATCACATTTAAGTGCTTGGCAGCCTTCACAATTCTCTATTATTCCAATCTCGTATAGCACGCCGAAAGAATGAACACCTATATCTTTCCGTACGAGCTCTGATGTGCCTTATTTTATCGTGGTGATTGTTCCTCCCAAAGTAGGTGTCAACAAAATATTTTCATATTCGGAGGAGAAAGTTGGTGATTGGAATTTAGTGAGAAGATTACGTCGCAACGAAATACGTCTTTCTTTTAATTATGTCCAGCAAAATTACTCCACAAACAGTTGCGCTAGATAATGCTTATTTCTTCCAGAATGACTATATAAATTTAAGTGTCACTCTTACAATAATACGATGCTACACAGCGTTTTATATAAATTACATTACTATCACTTACGCTAAAAGCATCAATATTATAGCTGGTACCCTACTAGTCTTACAGTACATAGAACGTAACGGGTTTTATAAGAGTGAATATTCCTACAGCTGACTGAAGACAGTGCGCTAAACAACAATACATCAGCTTTTCCATCATTCGCAGACTAATAATTACAGCACTTACAAGTTGTATGTTTTTAGGTTTGGTAGTTCCTCCAAGCACATGTCGTAAGAGCGAGACATTAATGCTTAGTTTCCCCTGGGGCAGCTGGTTAGATGCTGAAGTGTGGAGGCATTACGGCCCTGCAGAAAACATCAGGTCGCAAAGTTTGTGGCTTGCTTGAGGGAAGACTTTTCGTCGCAGAGAAAACGACTACCACACTGATGTGTGTACCTATCAAAGTACCACATACAAAAATATCTGCACTCACATCTGTTGCACCCTTTTTAAACTGTCTTCCATCGTATATCGATAAAGCTTGGAAACAATAAGTGCACGTAAGAAAAAGTAAAAGTCACAAAGACATAATACACATAGTCATGCACAAGAGTGAATTTAGGTTCCACAGTAACAGCAGCAGCTGGATGGGAGGTAATATGGAAAAAGGAATTTTCAACGATCCTGCATGTAAATCTGATAAGAATGTGGACAGAAAGTCACATATTTCGGATTCCTAATATCAGCTGCTTTTCGTCTCTGTATGTGGGTAGTTTATTTAGGATGCCGTTCATTAAAAGCAAATAGAATAATACTCGTGGATAAATGTGTAGTTATGGTGAAGGTGTTCCTCGTAGATAAGCAGTAACAATATGGAGTTCCATGCTCAGGGTTCCTGCGGGCAGCTGTTTAAATTAGCTAATATTTTGGTAAAACATGTGGTTCACTCATCGTTAATAAGTCTATAAAATGAAATCACAAATGCAACGCCTCTAAAAGTAACTCTTACAAGAAAACTATGAGCCGTTTTCACTACTTACAACTTAATCCGACTATAGCACAAAATTATGCACCAACGAGGACATTAGAACACTTTCCTAGTGACATTGATGCTGGGAATTAAAAAGAAATTAATAAGACAAATTTTAACCTTTTTCGCTTGACAAGTATTTTCAGCTTTTTATAGCAAAGTCTTAAATGCTTACATTAAAAAGTTCTAAAACTACCTAATTTGAGCACAACCTTAAAACTATATCCGTTTTTTGTTATGTTTTCACTAAAAGGTGATTTCTATCTTTAAAGGTAATGTCTATTTCCATGTTTGCTTGAACTGGAGTGTTGGGTTTCCTTTCTCCATACATTACCCAAGCGTCTCATTTTACCTCATCTGTTGCTCTTTACTCTCGGCAAATAACTCCTTATAACTTCAGCAGAATATAGTTTAAGATTTATAAGATAGAGATATTCAAGGAATCTAACAATTTATTTCTTCATCCATTAACTAGACACCCCATTAATTGTTCTTTGGCTGCAGCAAAGCTAACTGACGTGAATGCCGAAGCATAAACTGATGGCTGAACATCTAAGAGATGCATCAAATCTAGTAACGAGATATCCTGCATCACGCTTGTCCATTTCTCTATTACTGCGGCGATATGGCGTCCTTATGCGGTGGGATTGACAGAAGACATTGAAAAAGTTCAAAGAACGGTAACTCTTTCTGTATTATTGTGAAATAGAAGATAGAGTGCGACGCAAATGATACGCGAATTTGGGCCGCAACCATCGAAACAAAGACGTTATTAAAACTTCCTGGCAGATTAAAACTGTGTACCGGACCGAGAGTCGAACTCGGGACCTTTGCCTTTCGCGGGCAAGTGCTCCTTTCTTCCAGGAGTGCTAGTTCTTCAAGACTCGCAGGAGAGCTTCTGTGAAGTTTGGAAGGTAGGAGACGAGGTACTGGCAGAATTAAAGCTGTGAGGACGGGGCGTGAGTCGTGCTTGGGTAGCTCAGTCGGTAGAGCACTTTCCCGCGAAAGGCAAAGGTCCCAAGTTCGAGTCTCGGTCCGGCACACAGTTTTAATCTGCCAGGAAGTTTCATATCAGCGCACACTCCGCTGTACAGTGAAAATTTCATTCTAAAGACGTTATTAGTTGCGGTGAGAGATCTTCACAAAATCTAAATCACCAATTTCCTCTTCCGAATACCACAATATTTTTTTGACTCCCAATTGCACAGGGAGGAATGGCCATCGTTATAAAGTAAGGGAAATCTATGCTTGCTCGGTTATATTCGGGTGTTCATTTTTTCCACATGCTATTCGAAATTACAACGATATAGAAATAATCTAAAAGTTGATCTGGCCTATGCCAAGCTCTTAAGTATGAATTGCACAGTAATCATATAGATATAAATATTGTGTTAAATGTTCCTTAAACCATATCCATAGATTCGAATGTAACACACTACTCTTACTATAATTCAGTTTCATTCAGTGTGAAAAACACTGTGTCAGAAAATACTGAGAAAAACGTCGTGGCCACATTTTTGTCAACAGCTCCGTGCAGATCTGCTGATCACATATCCCTCGGTGACAGTTGCCAGGATTCTCTCTTCCATGTCTGCAGCTCAGCCCGTCTACTTGTACCACTTCGACGTCGTCTCGAAACTTAACGTTTTCAAGAAACAATACGGTGGAGAACAGTTTTCTGGTAAGTGGCGATCGTTTCTTTCTTCTTACTTGTTAATCTACTGTAACAACGAAAGAAGCACGTAACAGTCCACTGCCTCTTGTAACGTAGAGGTTGTTTTAGGTTCGTAAAATACACTGCCAGACCAAGGACAGGTGAAGAAACTTAAAGACACGGTCGGATGTCAGTACAACTTCGTACACGTGTATGCCATCGGCGGGTGGGTAAATAATTAGTTTTTAGAAATGGATTAAAAATAGTCTCGACTATAATAAAGCATTTATTTACAGTGATCACCGGTTTCGGTCAGAATGTAACCATCTTCACACCACTTATATCACAATGGTAGGTGTTGACAGTGAACGAAGCAGGTGTTATGATTTCATGAACGTCGCGACGTACATGCAGTTATAACACCTGCTCCGTTCACCGCCACCGGCTACCATTATGATATAAATGGTCTGAAGATGGTCACATACTGACCGAAGTCCGTAATCAACGTAATTAAATATTTCATTGCAGTCGAGAGCGTCTTTAATCTATTTTAAAGCGCGTTTAGCCAGACCTCTCTTTGTCCAACAGACTTGTTCCCAAAAATTACTAAATGAGTAGGGTTACAATTCCCTCTGTCAGGTAGAACGGGTACCAGTGTGCAATATAATGTTGTTTGTTTTTAGTGTAGTTACCACGACTAGTAGCGTATAGAAATGGTGCGAACAGCGTTACATGAGAGATCAATGTGAAGGATTCGGAGGTGTCGCGTGTTGTGTGGGACAGCCGTATGAGCAGCAGAAAGAGTTTGAAAGATGTTGATTGTTGGTCCCGCATTTCCTGCTGCTCGAATCGAGCAGTATTCGGATATGTAGGGCGCTCTGGTGTGACAGCATCCCGATGTTGGACTACATGGGTATGTAAGGACAGGCATATAGATCTTCAAGATTTCGGTCCACCACGTCTGACCACTATAGGTCAGGATCGCAGTATTGTGTACAAAGTGCGTAGTAATACTTTCATACGTGTACTTGCCGCCGGAGGACAAGTAATAGACTCACCATAGCATCCCGTGTCATCTGGAGAAATTGGTCAGAGATTAGCAGCAGCTAGAGTCACGAGTTACTGCCCCATGTTCAACCTGCTTTCAACACCAATACAGTAAAGACTGCTTCAGGACTGTGCCATGATCGGGAAACATGGAGTACTGATGAATGACGTCGTTTTGGGTTCAGTGATTAATCACAGGTCTGCACATCTCTGAATGACCATCGTCGGAGTGTATGCGGAGGGGGTCCTGCTACTATTCCAGTTATGGAGAGCCGTAGCGGTGTTACTTCTTGCATCATGGTATGGAGAGCCATCGGGTGTGACTTCAGGTAACGACTGGTTGTGAGTGAATCTGGCGGTACTATGGTATGTCGCTGCAATCCTGCGTCCCCATGTGTTATCTCTCATGCTGCCCTTTTACCATAGGACAATATCCGGTCACACATGGCATGTGTCTATAAACCGTCTGCATGATGTTAAGGTGCTTCCGTGGCCAGTAAGATCCTCACATGGGAGGTCTGTGGGACCATCATGTACATCAGCACCGTCCCAATGCCAGTATCAAGGATGAGTAGCCAACCGAGACACAAGCAGAAACTGGGAAGTAACTGCTTTTGTGACATTTTACGAGTTCCTAACCAGTAGCGAACTATATAGTTTCCTCTTTGTGCTTTGATAGTTTAGTTTTTGATTTTGTGGGCGATAATTTTATATTTAATAGACACAGTCCCCGCGTTTACGTTTGTGTCGGAAAGTAAACCGAAAGTAAACCGATTATTACAAGTACCTAAGGATGGGCGAATTACTTAATTTCAAGTGAGTGCGTTGGTAGTTAAGTTTTTGAATCTCTGCGTGTTGATCTAATTTATTAGCCACAGTCCTTGCGTTTTCGTCAGTGTCTGCACTAGAGTTCCATAGCGCGTGTCGATAGTCCTTTGTTTGTGTGTATAGTGTAATTTTCCACGGTGTTCAGTATGGACTGGGACTGCGATTGTTGTGTGCGGATGTTAGCCGACTTGGTGACACTTTACTCTCAGCTCGAGGATGTGACGGCTTCGGTTACATGACACTGCAGTGGATGGGAATCACTGTTGTAGGCCGATCGTGGGGATCCAACGGACGTCCAGCACGACACAAGAGTCTGCCAATCGGTCCGCACCGGTGGCCAGCTGCTTCCACTGGGTTTGGCCTCTTACCCATCATGGTCAAGTGGGGCGTGGCAGGCGGCGAAAGACTTCCGACAGTGCCGAACGTAGGGCCTCCCTGATACGACTGACAAAAACGTTACAGGTGCTGTCTGTGGCCGACACTTACCCTCAGACAGACGCAGTCACTTGTCCTCTTTCAGAGGAAACCCAATTAGCCTGCAAGATCCGGGCAATCACAGAGGATGGGACTATTGACAGTTGGGAGCTCCACTGTTAGGCACGTCATGGGGCCCATTAGGAACATGTCTGCGAAGGAGTGGAAGAAAGCTAATGCACATTCCATGTGCATACTGGATGGAGTCATTCCAGACGGTGAACATGTCCTTCTGGATGTCATAAGAGCACAGGTTGCAGCCCACTTCTAGTGGTGGCTACGTCGGTACCAATGATATTTGTCGCTTTGGATCGGAAGAGATTCTCTCTGGCTTCGAGTGGCTAACAGAACAAAGAAAGGCTGCCAGTCTTACTCACGAGATGAAACCAGAGCTCACCATTTACAGCAGTGTCGACAGGACCGACTGCGGAACTATGGTTCAAAGCCAAGTGGGGGCGATTCTAAATCAGAGGCTCAGACGATTCTGCGACCATGTAGGCTGCAGATTCTTCGACTTGCGGCCTAAGATGGTGGGGTTTAGGATTCCGCTAAGGAGGTCAGAGGTCCGTTGCACAAAAATGGTGGCTACACGGGTAGCAGGGATTGTGTGGTTTTTTATGTTAGAGGATCTCGGGGAAACACAGAAAAAGGTGTAGGTCTGATAAAGGAAGATCGTAGATCTAGGAACCATCGCTATAACAATTGTAAACTGTTGTTGGGCTTTTGGGAAATTACTAGAGCTTCAAGCTGTAATAGAAATCACCGATGCTCAAATCGTCATAAGTACTGAAAGCTGGCTAAAGCCGGAGATACGTTCAGCGGAAATTTCTGCAAAGGACCCAACGGTGTTCAGAGAGTACAGGCTAAACACAGTTGCCGGTGGTGTGTTTATTGCTGTTAGAAGTAGTTTATCTCGTAGCGAAATCGAAGTAAATTGTTACTGTGAGTTAGTATGGACAGAGTTTATTCTTGGTAACCGGAATAAAATGATGATTGGATCCTTCTACTGATTGCCCAACTCATGTGGTATAATTAATGAAAGATTAAAATAAAACATGAATCCAATTTCAAACACGTACACAACTCATACAGATATAGTTATTGGTAACTTCAATTTACCCTCCGTATGTTGCTGAAAATACACGTTTACCTCCGGAGGTACGCATTAAACGTTATCTCTAATTGTGCTAAACGCATCCTCTGGAAATTATTTAGAGCAGTTAATTCATGATGCCACTGCAACAGTAAATGTTTGTGAAAACACATTTCACCTTTTAGCTACAAATAATCTTGAGCTAATAACGAGCATCAAAACGGATACAGGGACCAGTAAACACTAAGTTGTCGCTGTGAGACTCAATAATGTAACTCCCAAATCGTCTAAAAATAAACAAAAGTTACACCTGCTCAAAAAATCACATAAAAATTCGCTTGACAGCATCCTGAGAGCCAGTCTCCTCTCCTTCTAAATTGACAATGTAAGTGTAGGCCAAATGTGGCTTGAAGGTTTGAATTCAAAGAAATAGAATCGACAGCATTTGTAAGATGCATATAGCAAACAGATTCACGAACTACGTTCCCCCTTGGTACACCAAACGAATCAGAACACTGTTGCAGAAGCAATGGGAAAAGCAAGACGAATTTAAACGAACGTAAAATACCCAAGATTGCGCGGACTTCAATGCCAGATACTTGTAATAATTTCCACAACGAAACTTGGTCTCGAAATCTGATAGAAAATCCAAAGAGATTCAGATCGTATGTGAAGTATGCTAGCGGAAAGAGAGTCGATGCCTTCGTAATAGCTATAGAAATACTGTCGATGATAGTGCTGCTAAACAGAGTTACTTAACAAAGCCTTCCGAAATTACTTCACCAAAGAAGACGAAGTAAATAATCCAGAATTCAAATCAAGAACAGCTGCCAATGTGAATAACTTACAGGTCGGTATCCTCGGAGTAGTGAAGTAACTTAAATCACTTAATAAAAACAAATCTTCCATTTCAGACTTTATACCAGTTGCGTTCCTTTCAGAGTACGGCGACGCAATAGGTCCACTGAAACATAGCAACCGCTTGCTCGACGAAAGATCCGTATACAAAGGCTGGAAAGCTGCACTACCGCACGAGAAAGATAAAAGGAGTAATATGCAGCAGTATTTTGAAACTTATATTGTGTTCAAACATTATGAATTACCCCGAAGAGAGTGGTCTATTGACACATGGCCAACTTGGAATTAGAAAACATCGTTCTTGTGAAACACAACTAGCTCTTCACTAACACGAAGTGTTGAATACTACTGACGAGGTATTCCAAATTGATTTCGTATTTCTAGATTTCTAGAAGGTTTCTGATACTATTTCTCACAAGCTACATGTAATCAAATTGCGTGCGTGTGGAATATCGTCTCAGGTATACGACTGGATTCGCGATTTTTCGTCAGATAGGTCACATTTCGTATTAATTGACGGAAAGTCGTGGGGTAAAACTGAAGCGATATCTGGCGTTCCAGAAGGTAGTGTTATACGCCCTCTGCTGTTTCTTACCTACAAACGATTTAGGAGACAATATGAGCAGTCGTATTTGGTTGTTTGTAGATGATGCAGTCGTTCATCGTCTAATAAAATCATCTGAAGATTAAAGCAAATTGCTAAACGATTTTCAAAAGATGTCTGTATGGTGCGAAAACTGTCAATTGACTCTAAATAGTGAAAGGTGTTAAGTCATCCACATGAGAGCTAAAAAGAATGCCTTATAGTTCGGTTTAATGATAAATCAATCAAATCTAAAGGCCGTAAACTCATGTAAATATTTATGAACTACAATTACGAATAACTTAAATTAGAAAGATCACGTAGAAAATGTTGTGAGCAAGGCGAACCAAACACTGCAATTTGTTGGCAGAAAATGAAACAGCTCTGCTAAAGAGACAGCCTACACTAAGCTTGTAGTGGCCTATACGACCAATAGTTAATAACATAGGATGCCCTTCTTACAATCTTAATAAGAAACTGAATATGCTTTAAAACAGTTCTATACATATGACGAGGCTTTTTCAGTGAAAAATACCTTTGAGTTAGTAACAGGAATACATAATATTACCATACCGATAACAGCCAGATTTGCCCCATTAGACATTAAAAACTTGTATACCAATGTTCCGGTGGCAGAAACAATCGAAATTATTAGAGAAAACCTTATACGCCATAAGGCCCTTAATTACGATGAAATAACTGAATTAATGCATCTTCTTGAGACAACCTTAAGTTTTCACTATTTTTCGTTTAATGATCGGATATATCAGCAGAAAGACGGCCTAGCTATGGGCAATTCACTGGCAGGAACGATAGCCGACATTTTCATCAATAATAAAGAAGTTATGTTTTTGAAAGATCATCCGTCCATACGCAAAAAAATTATATACTATAAGCGATATGATAATGACATTCTAATATTATTTGACGGTACAATAGAGGAGATAAGTAATTTGACGGAAATGTTGAACAGCATACACCGAAAACTTACTTTCATGGTTGAGCAATAACAACATAAATCTATAAACTATTTAGACCTAACTATTTTTTGAGATAATGGACACCACAACTTTGTCGTCTATCGGAAACCTACCACTACAGATACCATTATCAATGCAAAGACATGCCCCCCAAATAGATGTAAAAAAGCTTTCTTCTTCACAATGATACTTAGGTTGAATAGAATACCACTAATATCGGATATCTAATGGATATAACGCAAATATAGTAGAGACGATACAACAGAAAATCTACGTCAGACAGGCGAAAATACCCGAAAAGAGAACTCCTGTGAAGATGCTGTATATGGGGACTATATCAGATAAGATAAACAATCTGTTCAAGAATTCGGATGTTACGATTGCTTTCTCTACAAATACCATAGCTAATAGTCTTAGGCACAGTATAGGAGATGTTAAAAATAAGATGCTTGCTCAATCAGGAACTTATACATTGACTTGTACAGATTGTAGCAAAATTTACATAGAGCAAACAGGGAGAAGTTTTAATACCAGATTTAAAGAACATACTTCAGGAACAGCACGTAATAAATCACTCTTCGGACAGCATTTAGATATGGAAAAACATGCAGAAATCAATATAAGGGAAAATCTGAAGATACTGCCTGTAACCCAAAATGGACCCATAATGGATATTCTAGAGAACCTAGAAATTTTTATACATAATAAACGGAATCCGGCACAGATGCTGAATAAATAAATAGAGATCACGATAAAAAAATTTTCGAGCTATCCGAAAATATTGTGCTACTTTTCCTTTTATTATTTTAATACCTTCATTCCTTAAACAGGTATTACAAACGTGTCGTAAACTTTTATCCTATCTTTACATTTTTTAGGTTATCCTTGATTGTACGAGGGCAGTTCAATAAGTAATGCAACACATTTTTTTTCTGAAACAGGGGTTGTTTTATTCAGCATTGAAATACACCAGGTTATTCCGCAATCTTTTAGCTACACAACACTATTTTTCAACGTAATCTCCATTCAATGCTACGGCCTTACGCCACCTTGAAATGAGGGCCTGTATGCCTGCACGGTACCATTCCACTGGTCGATGTCGGAGCCAACATCGTACCGCATCAATAACTTCTTCATCATCCGCGTAGTGCCTCCCACGGACTGCGTCCTTCATTGGGCCAAACATATGGAAATCCGACGGTGCGAGATCAGGGCTGTAGGGTGAATGAGGAAGAACAGTCCACTGAAGTTTTGTGAGCTCCTCTCGGGTGCGAAGACTTGTGTGAGGTCTTGCGTTGTCATGAAGAAGGAGAAGTTCGTTCAGAGTTTTGTGCCTACGAACACGCTGAAGTCGTTTCTTCAATTTCTGAAGAGTAGCACAATACACTTCAGAGTTGATCGTTTGACCATGGGGAAGGACATCGAACAGAATAACCCCTTCAGGGTCCCAGAAGACTGTAACCATGACTTTACCGGCTGAGGGTATGGCTTTAAACTTTTTCTTGGTAGGGGAGTGGGTGTGGCGCCACTCCATTCATTGCCGTTTTTTTTCAGGTTCGAAGTGATGAACCCATGTTTCATCGCCTGTAACAATCTTTGACAAGAAATTGTCACCCTCAGCCGCATGACGAGCAAGCAATTCCGCACAGATGGTTCTCCTTTGCTCTTTATGATGTTCGGTTAGACAACGAGGGACCCAGCGGGAACAAACCTTTGAATATCCCAACTGGCGAACAATTGTGATAGCACTACCAACAGAGATGTCAAGTTGAGCACTGAGATGTTTCATGGTGATCCGTCGATCATCTCGAACGAGTGTGTTCGCACGCTCCGCCATTGCAGGAGTCACAGCTGTGCACGGCCGTCCCGCACGCGGGAGATCAGACAGTCTTGCTTGACCTTGCGGCGATGATGACACACGCTTTGCCCAACGACTCACCGTGCTTTTGTCCACTGCCAGATCACCGTAGACATTCTGCAAGCGCCTATGAATATCTGAGATGCCCTGGTTTTCCGCCAAAGGAAACTCGATCACTGCCCGTTGTTTGCAACGCACATCCGTTACAGACGCCATTTTAACAGCTCCGTACAGCGCTGCCACCTGTCGGAAGTCAATGAAACTATACGAGACGAAGCGGGAATGTTTGAAAATATTCCACAAGAAATTTCCGGTTTTTTCAACCAAAATTGGCCGAGAAAAAAAATGTGTTGCATTACTTATTGAACTGCCCTCGTAGATATTTCCATAACCCCAAATAAGTGACAACTCTGTGGATGAAGAGCCATGACATACCGCTACCACGGCAACGAACGCCTGGTATACGCTTTGTAGTCCATGGCAACGGCGTCCTCACCACAAGGAGTTGAGGGCTTGGTAGTCCTTCCATATTAGCCGTTTTAGTAAATTGACTCATATGTTTTCTACGTAAATGTAAGAATAGATATATTATAATACAAGACGACACCAGTTTTGTGTGTCACAAATTGTTTTACTTTACATTATGGCACATAATGTAATATACGTCTACGAATTTTACGAGTTGACTACGGAATATTCGTTATTATTTTCTAAGTAACACTCTTTTTAAATGGAATGGTTCCGTTTTCTGTTATTACTGTCACTTAAATTTATGTTAAACTAAGGTGACTAGTAATTACATATAATAAACTGTATTAAATGCCGTTGATCGCCGCTAGGGGTGTTGCCGTCTATTCACGTGATCTCAGCACGCTATTTAAACCCATACGATGGGTTAATCTCGCATAGTTTCCTGCCGTTATGTAGACAGGAGTGACACCACCAGCAGTCGACCAATGGGTAACATATTTACAATCTACGTAATTTTAGCTGTTGTATAATGGAGTCTTTCTGACGGATATCTATAATTTCACAGTGTAAACGCCCAGAAGATGTCCCCTACGTCGCGTTGAAACCGGTTGGCGGTATAGTAATAATAAATGCGATTAAGACTGTTTTTGAACGATTGCTTAATCATACTAATCGCTGCTTCATCTCCGCAATCATGTTGTCGAAAAAAGCTTTTCGTTCACCCACAGGACATCGTGCATGATTTGCAACTTCACTCCCGACGTCCATGGCGATGTCCATCTTTGCAACCACGTAACCATACAGCGTGATACAGACGGGCCCAACAACATTCCCAACGGACCGCTCAGGAGTGGCGTCATGTTCTCTTCGCCGATGAGTGTCGCATATGCCTTAAACCAGACAATCGTCGGAGACGTGTTTGGTGGCAACCCTGGCCCCCCCACCCTCCCCCTCGCCCCCACCACCATCACCAGCAACCTCTAAACTCCTGCTTCCCGATACTTCTCTCCATAACCAAACTAACAGATCTTTCGTGCACCAGGATGTATCCTAGCTACCAACACTTCTTTAAGTTGTTCCATGAAAATATTATTTTCCCTAGTTGGTATTTACCTGCTCATTAGCTACTCGAGCTTCCCATCTAATCTTCATTACTTTTCTGTAACATAACATTTCAAAATTTCCTCCACTCTTCCTGTCTGAAGTACTTATCGTCCACTTTTCACTTCCGTACTACATTCCAGATAAATAATTCCTAACACTTATATTTATTAGGCTGATGCTAAAGCTCGTAGCGCTATTTTTCTTTATTTATCGACAGCCATTTTTATTATTTGTAGTTCATTGTAGCTATCTGAGTATGTCATCTGCAGATAATGAATTCAGCTGTGGACGCAATAAAATGAAGTGTCAAGTGGAGGAACCGTACAATTTCCGACATATTCTTCGGTATGAATTCGATAGAAGGGTGTCAGCAGCGGAGGCAGCCAGATTTCGTATATGGGGATAACACCACCGGACAGAGCACGTAAGGAAAATGGTTTTCCCGCTTTAAGGACGATCCTTTTGACATTAGTGACTCTCCGCGTACGGGAAGACTTTCGGGGTTTGATGAAGATCGTTTAAGCGCCTGTAATGAAGCACGTCACCGACCGTTCCTATCCTGCGTCATTCCTGGTGACAAGGAAAGCTGTCCTTATGCTAATATAATAAAATAAAGTAATGGGTGAGCACAAATGATGCAATAACTCCCCTGTACAAAGACCTGCAGCCATTCAAACAAATAGCGTTATGCATCTGGTGGAACAGCGACCGTGTGGTGTGCTACGAATTGCTTCCCCGAGTTCTAATCATCTCTGCTGACATTTATTGTCAACTAGTGAGATGTCTTACAGGCACAGTCGAAGAACGACCAGGACGACTGCGTCAAGTGATGCTACTCCACGATAATACCCACCAGCATTCTGCTAGACTGACGAAACACGTTACGTAGGAGTTTGACCGGGAAATCATTCCGCAGCCACCTTATTCACCTGATCTTGCGCCGTTTGATTTTCGCCTTTTCCGTTCTCTAGCGATCAATCTTCATGGAAATTTCTTCCTAGATGAAAATGTGTTCCGAACGTGGCTCGACAGGTTCTTCATCTGAAAACCACGTGGTTTCTATAGTCGCGGGGTTGGTAAGTTAACCCAACGTTGGCAGACTGTTGTAAATCGTGAATTAGATTGGCTTATCGATGATTAAAGTGTCCGTCATGCGTATCTGTTGTGTTTATTAAACTTACTGAAAAACGATACGAACTTATGCACCCAACCAATTCATTAACCGCTACCAAGTTTCTCTTTTCCAGAAACGCGTTTCGTGCTATGGCCAGTTTCCATTCCATATTCTCTATACTTCGGCCGGCGTCAGTGACCTTACTGCTCAAGTAACAAAACTCATCTGCTGTTTTTAGTGTCTCACTTATTAACATAATTCTTTCAGCTTATCGTCATTTAATTCGACTATATTCCTTTACCACTTCTTTACTTTTGTCGATTTTCATCTCATAGCTTCTTTTAAAAACAGTATTTATTCCATTCAGCTACTTTACTGAGGGCTTCGCTCCCTGTGACAGAATTAATGTTAAGGGACAACCTCAAGGAGCTTGTTTCTTCTCCCTGAACTTTAACTCCTTCTCTAAATTTCTCCGTGGCTTTCTATGCATCTTCCTCGTTTCACACACTGAGTATGTTCGGGGATAGGCTACAACTCTGTCTCACTTCCGTTTCAACTACAGTATCTCTTGCTGTGCTTCGATTCTCATAACTTATGACAGGTTTCTATAAAAGTTTTAAATAAGCTTCCACTTCGTGTATCTCACCCCTACTAACTTCATAATTTCACAGCGTGTATTCCACTCAACACTGTCAAAAGCCTTCTCTAATGCTACAATTGCTATGTACGTTGGTTTTCGTTTGTTTAGCCTATCCTCTAAGATAAGTCGTAGGGTAAGTATTGCCTTGTTGTTCCTACAGTTCTCTGGGACCCAAACTGCGTGCCCGCATCTCGTGGTCGTGCGGTAGCGTTCTCGCTTCCCACGCCCGGGTTCCCGGGTTCGATTCCCGGCGGGGTCAGGGATTTTCTCTGCCTCGTGATGGCTGGGTGTTGTGTGCTGTCCTTAGGTTAGTTAGGTTTAAGTAGTTCTAAGTTCTAGGGGACTGATGACCATAGATATTAAGTCCCATAGTGCTCAGAGCCATTTGAACCAAACTGCGTATCTCCGTGGCCAGCGTCTACGAGTTTCTCCATTCTTCTGAAAGTAATGTGTCAGTATCTTACGACAATTCCTCACGGAACTAATAGTAAGGTAGTATTCACACGTGACAGTATGCGCCTTCTTTGAAACTGAAATTGTTACATTCTTTATGAAGTCTGAGGATATTTCGGGCTTTTAGCTATCACGCACACTAAGAAGAATACTTTTGTCATGGCTGGCTCTCTCTAACATCTCAATAATTCTGAGGAAATACCTTCTCAAGGATCCCTGCTCTTGTCATTTCTCTGTCGAATGCTTCTCGTAGCTTCGTATAACAGGTCTCCCGTGTAAAATACGTTTAAAAATATAAGATGCTACATGAATGGCTTAAGAGATACGTCAGTTACTTCGTTGTACAGTTTTTTGTTAGTGCTAACAACTCTGCCAAAATCTGTGGCTTATGCGATGGAGCAATAGTTTCGTTGTGAGAAAATATGATTCAGCCCCATGAAAATGATAACTCCTTTCTTAGTATTTCTTGATTTTAGAGATCCTGATGTTTCTTGGTTTTAGATATCCTGTAGGAATGTACTCTCGACTGACTAGCAAATGTATGGCCTTTCTTAAGAGATGCACATCTTGTTATCAAGGGATCATAGTTTATAAAAAAAAAAGTTCAAATGTGTGTGAATTTCTAAGGGACCAAACTGCTGAGGTCATCGGTCCGTAGACTTACACACTACTTAAACTAACTTATGCTAAGAACAGCACACACAACCATGCCCGATGCAGGACTCGAACCTCCGGCGGGAGGAGCCGCGCAATCCGTGACATGGCGCCTCAAACCCCGTGGCCGCTCCTCGCGGTTATTTATATTTATGCTGGCATACGAGGTATTACAAAATGATGTTAAGTACTTATGTAGCTTTGAATAAAAATATTGTTATTAGTCGTGTATTAAAGTAAAAAATACATAAATCAGGCTCTGTAACATTTGTTTTTCACTTCCGTAAGAATTTGAAAGGTTCCCTTGATTAGAGATGTAATATGTGACATTTACGACGTGTCTTTTGCGAAAGATGAATACCTGATATACGTCACCTAGTAGCAGAAGCATCAAAATGGCAAACAAATACAGAAATGAAGAAGGCTGAATAACAAATACCAGGCACATAAACGGTTCCAGTTGTCATCAGTATGTGTAAGAAGATGTTAATTAAAAAGCACACGGTAATGTGTGTTCCCTGAAGATCGTAATTAGAAGATGTTTACGGGTTCAGTAGAAGAGTCTTCAACATTATTCAATAGCGTTCTTTCTCGCATTTCGTGTAGACGTGTTAACTGTGCGGTGAGTGAGATCCATTGCGCGCAGTACGTGACGGTGATGTAATCTTGACCCTGTATTGAAGGCTAGGGTAATCAGACAATTGTACCTGGACTGAACGCACATGTCACCCAGCCACAACAAGTTCTACGAAGTGTAACGTCAAGAATAAAAGGCAGTTTTTTAGCCACTGACGATGTCCAAAGTTGACATCCAGCACATTGACCGAAGTTGGCTCAGCACACAGCTCGTGGTCGTGCGGTAGCGTTCTCGCTTCCCACGCCCGGGTTCCCGGGTTCCCGGGTTCGATTCCCGGCGGGGTCAGGGATTTTCTCTGTCTCGTGATGACTGAGTGTTGTGTGATGTCCTTAGGTTAGTTAGGTTTAAGTAATTCTAAGTTCTCAGCGACTGATGACCATCGATGTTAAGTCCCATAGTGCTCAGAGCCATTTGAACCATTTGGCTCAGCACGACTCACTGACAGGAAGACATAATCGGCAGATTGAGCAGGCATAGAGTGCAGACTACACTCCTCAAAGCAAAGTGTGCATGCGTGCCAGCCAACGTCTAGGACAGATGACCGGTAGTAGTTACGCCGCCCAGATCTTCGGAACAGTGGATCCACTTAATGATGGCAGACCAGCACGATTTAGCTCTGATGTAGGACGCTTGTAGCGAGGAGAGAACAGTATGCATTCAACAACAAAAACATAGTTTTATGTCAGTCGAGATTGTGCAATGAAGAGTGCAGACATACATGCTAGCATTGAAAACGTTTCAAATCACTGAGCTACCTATGCAGCTGCTACCGCTGATTACAAGGGGTACTGAGGATCCATACCCACCACATTCTGTGGTTTGTTCGTATTTTTAAATGCAAAGACACTGGATGATGAAGAGACATATTCCAAATGGTTTGGTATTCCGTTTGTTTGCATTTCACGTGTGGTATACCAGGTAGTGAATATGCCACAGGGGTGCATATTGTAGGCACTGAAAAGAACTTAAGTTCTTGGGACAGGCTAAAAATACTTCAGTTATATTTATTAGCACCTTTGGTCTCCTACTGTGCTTCAGTAATATTAGTAAAAATTGCAGCACCCACTATGAATGGCCTGAACGAATCCTACCTCGTATTTTACCAGAATAAGTCGTCCATATTACAGAGGGGTAGCTTGGCATTGCACTGTACTGACAGGGAAAGGCAGCGATACAACATGCTCAGGAACTGTAGCGCCGACTATTGAACTGGAAAGGTGAAAGCAAGTGCCAATACGCCTCGTTCACGTCAGAGGTTATAATATTGTTATATTTGTTGAGTATAACGGAGAAGAAACTTCTAGTCTCGGGAAATAGGTTTTTCGTACCATAAAATATCAATTAGCACAGGCCATACAGCAATAATAAACTGCACCAGTGGTACCAGTGAATTTAAATCACTCTTACGTAAAGACACGACAATCATGAACTTATACTACACATTGGGATGATCGCCAGGTACACATACGATCGTAACGCCTCATAGTCTATGATGTTGGGTTGATGTAAGAGCGTTGTATCAACTGTGAATTTGTCTGTGTAGCCGGTTCGATATGGTTTGCTGCAGGCTGTGGGGAAACCGTTCCATTAGCTTCTATTGTTCAGAAACGACGAACATCGGAACAGCAAAGGCATGCGGAGAGAACAAATGTCGAACAGTGATGGGAGCATGTTTGTTACATGCTAATGGGATGGACTCTATCAATAAACCAGTGTTTTTGAGTGTAACACCAGACAAATTCCACGTATGATGATTTGAGCCACGCTGGAAACAATGCACGGTTCTGACTCCGATGTACGAGTGTTATTCGGAAAGTAAGGAACGATCGGTCGCGAAATGGAAAATACAGTGAAAGTCTGATGAAGCTTTGCACAGTTGCGTTGGGCACTGTGTCTAGTACGCCCGTCGATGACATCATGTCGCTCTTTCAGTTCTGAGCTCACAGTGAAATGGCTAGAAATTAGCGCCTTCCGCCAAGTATGAGAGACTGGCGAAAGATTTCACCTGAAACTATGCAGTCCACATAACATAACTCTCATGCGTTCGTTCTACTCGACTATTCTCGGTCGCACTCTGCAGGCGCAATGAAGATGCTCCTACAGCGTTTTCGATGGGAAGAGTTTGATCACCCACAATACAGCTCATAATTGGCTACCCCTGAGGTTCATCCCTGCCCAAATGAACTGCTGTATATGAAGACAATATTTTGACAAAAACAACGACCTGCAGTCCAGAGTAGAAAAATGTGGAAAAGCACTGGCGGCTGCCTTCTATAACGAGAGAAATGAAAAGTTGGTACAACGCTACGACGGATGTGTAAGTCTGTGCGGCGATTGTGTAGAGTAGTAGCTGGAAGGTGTAGCTAACTGTTGCAAATAAAACAGTTTTGAGTTGCAATGCGGTTTCCATTTCGCGACATATCGTTCCTTACTTTCCGAATAGCCTTCGTATATCAAACCACAGGTGGCTACGCCTAACTGAGAAGTACCTGGGGCCAAGGCGTTTTACTCTACAAGACATGTTTAGGGACAACTGGTTTCAGCCATATGTGATGAGGAACGTCAGGCCTTTTTAGAGGTAAAACGTGTAACATCTACAACCTGCACTTTCACCCAACATGGCACGCATAAAACATTTTTGGGATGTAGTTGGTCGTTGTAATACACTCCTGGAAATTGAAATAAGAACACCGTGAATTCATTGTCCCAGGAAGGGGAAACTTTATTGACACATTCCTGGGGTCAGATACATCACATGATCACACTGACAGAACCACAGGCACATAGACACAGGCAACAGAGCATGCACAATGTCGGCACTAGTACAGTGTATATCCACCTTTCGCAGCAATGCAGGCTGCTATTCTCCCATGGAGACGATCGTAGAGATGCTGGATGTAGTCCTGTGGAACGGCTTGCCATGCCATTTCCACCTGGCGCCTCAGTTGGACCAGCGTTCGTGCTGGACGTGCAGACCGCGTGAGACGACGCTTCATCCAGTCCCAAACATGCTCAATGGACAGATCCGGAGATCTTGCTGGCCGGGGTAGTTGACTTACACCTTCTAGAGCACGTTGGGTGGCACGGGATACATGCGGACGTGCATTGTCCTGTTGGAACAGCAAGTTCCCTTGCCGGTCTAGGAATGGTAGAACGATGGGTTCGATGACGGTTTGGATGTACCATGCACTATCCAGTGTCCCCTCGACGATTACCAGTGGTGTACGGCCAGTGTAGGAGATCGATCCCCACACCATGATGCCGGGTGTTGGCCCGGTGTGCCTCGGTCGTATGCAGTCCTGATTGTGGCGCTCACCTGCACGGCGCCAAACACGCATACGACCATCATTGGCACCAAGGCAGAAGTGACTCTCATCGCTGAAGACGACACATCTCCATTCGTCCCTCCATTCACGCCTGTCGCGACACCACTGGAGGCGGGCTGCACGATGTTGGGGCGTGAGCGGAAGACGGCCTAACGGTGTGCGGGACCGTAGCCCAGCTTCATGGAGACGGTTGCGGATGGTCCTCGCCGATACCCCAGGAGCAACAGTGTCCCTAATTTGCTGGGAAGTGGCGGTGCGGTCCCCTACGGCACTGCGTAGGATCCTACGGTCTTGGCGTGCATCCGTGCGTCGCTGCGGTCCGGTCCCAGGTCGACGGGCACGTGCACCTTCCGCCGACCACTGGCGACAACATCGATGTACTGTGGAGACCTCACGCCCCACGTGTTGAGCAATTCGGCGGTACGTCCACCTGGCCTCCCGCATGCCCACTATACGCCCTCGCTCAAAGTCCGTCAACTGCACATACGGTTCACGTCCACGCTGTCGCGGCATGCTACCAGTGTTAAAGACTGCGATGGAGCTCCGTATGCCACGGCAAACTGGCTGACACTGACGGCGGCGGTGCACAAATGCTGCGCAGCTAGCGCCATTCGACGGCCAACAGCGCGGTTCCTGGTGTGTCCGCTGTGCCGTGCGTGTGATCATTGCTTGTACAGCCCTATCGCAGTGTCCGGAGCAAGTATGGTGGGTCTGACACACCGGTGTCAATGTGTTCTTTTTTCCATTTCCAGGAGTGTATAATATTCGAATTTCTTTTTAATTTACTGTTATTGCAGAGTGTTATTTTTTTCAGGTAGACACTTCATCTTCCTTCTCTTTTTTGTCTTTGTGGTTGGCTTTGCCTTCACGTGGACTAAAGTACATGACAGAAGTACGCTGAGGAGGTGTCTAACACTGATAGTTGTCGTAAGTTGTAACTGAAATAATATTCTGGAGATTTCATGTTCTAGTGTACATAACCATTCACTGGCCAAACCATTACGACACTAGAATGAGAGTTCCACTCTACAGCGGAGTGAACTACCCAAGCACGACTCACGAGCCGTCCTCACAGATTTGCTTCTGCCAGTACCTCGTCTCCTACCTTCCAAACTTTGCAGAAGGTTACCTGCGAACCTTGCAGAACTAGCACTCCTGCGGAGACATGACTTAGCCATAGCCTGGGGGATGTTTCCAGAATGAGATTTCCACTGGCAGAGCACTTGCACGCGAAAGACAAAGGTCCCGAGTTCGAGTCTCGGTCCGGCACACAGTTTTAATCTGCCAGGAAGTTTCAGTACCACACTCACCGTACCAGATGGTCCATGCAAGCCGCCCTCTGTATTCTTAGGTTTTCTGCATATGTTTACGCAAGGAGCGTTGCCTCGCCACTGCTGTCCAAAGGGGAAGTTCACGAACAAGCGAACCTTCACTAAGCTGTACCGCCCTCTGCGTGCGTGTTCGTCCTGGTTCCTCTCTGACAAGGTCGCGTTGCCCTGTGTGTGTAATTTGAGTCAGGGCTTACAGTCGAACAGGTAACAACTGCAGTGTACACCAGTGAAGCCTACACCGATATGATACTGGTCTATGGGGAGACACACCGCAACGTAACTAAGGACCGAGGGCTGCGTCCACAACGTTTCCCAACGGTACGTCTACCTTCTGCGCATGTTTTAGACGTACAGAGATGCATTTAAGAACGGAGGGAGCATTATAGGCACAACATGTCGTGGAAAGACCAATCCGCGACTCACCCGTTGTTGCCGGAACGTTACTGAGTATTTTGGAGCACGTCTCATGCACGGTAAGCATAGCTTAAATCAATATAACTTGTACGTACAATATAGTATAAACGGATGTATTATCGAGCTATTGCACTCAGGTTCGGTATTATTTGTACCTATAATAATAATAATAATAATAGTAATAATAATAATAATTATAATTATATAATTGTTTCTTATTATTGTTATTAATATTATGAAAATCATTAGATCTTGCCCATTAGTACTTATTTCTCATCGTAATTAGTACAAAGAAGAGCTACAGCGGATATGGGGATATGGAGGTCTTCGGTACAACGGATTCTGGATGAACGAAAGTGGACCTCCTTAAGCTGCACCTCAGATATGGAGGTCTTCGGTACAACGGATTCTGGATGAACGAAAGTGGACCTCCTTAAGCTGCACCTACACCAATAGCTATAATGAAACGATTTCCAAAATGGGCTGTTATTCTACAGACGTATCGCAAATAAATTAGCCGTACATCCCAATTTCGTCACGTAGATCTTATGGGGAGATGAATGCTATTTTATTTGGCTTCTAAATTAAATAGCCGGCTGTATTTGCAATTCCTACAGAATGAGCCGAGTTTTGGGCATCTCCTAGAAGACACCCAGTTTATTTACATGTGAGGCACTGTTTCAGCACGATGGTGCACCACCTCATTACTGTACAGGGGTTAGGGAATATCTCAAACAACGTGCACTCCGAACGGTGGACAGATCGTGGTCGTTTCATTCGATAGCCATCGAGATCGCCTGATTTAACGCACTTGGATTTTTTCTTATGTGGTTAGATGAAAGCCAGGGTTTACGAAACGGAACCAGATAATCCAGATACGTTAACAGAACGAATACATCGTACTTACGACTCATTATCGGCAGGAATGTTAACAGGTGTCCATGCAAGTACAGAGAGGCGCTTACTTCAATGCATCCAACAAGGCGGATATGCATTTGAATATTTGTATTATGAATAATGCAGTTATAATTGTCTGTCAGTCTATAACACAATTTTAAAGGAACATTATTTATGATATTCGTTATATTCATTGTTCTTTATTGTAATCAGAGGTGTGATAGCATTTATGTAATACTTCCAATTGTTTAGCATGTACTGGTATATTATGTGTTGTTAATAAATTAGCTGCCATATGTTGATATGGCATGAGACGTACAATTAATGTGCTTTTGCCTGGGTGCGCATTGTTTTGGGCAATCATTCTCCTACACAGACATCTTTCTCGAGCCCAAAAATCGAACTCAGCACCCCTCCTACCAAAACCAAGTTTTCTAGCAATCAGCCACAGGACCAGCTGTAGCTGTAAAGTGTTTGCTTTCAAGCAATGGTCTTGTGTTTAGTAGGGTCTTGTCTCTGTTGGTGCGGGGTCACCTTTCCTGTTGTGTTTAGGTAAACCTCTCGGCGCCTGTGATATCCGGGATTAACTTACGTCGATGGAGGACGGCGTGCCTGGGTCACCTGCAACAAGTATATTAATATTTTTAAATATGGGACTTCTCTAACTATAAGAATAATAGTTTTTGTGAGAAATTCTAACAACAACGGTAGGATTTATTCCATCGAACACTTATTTCACAAACTGACGTTACTCTAGCAATAAGTCACTTCTCATTCAGGTACCTAACACACCAGAGTGGATAAACATTGAGACATTATCGCAAAAGCAGTGAGACAACTCCGGGAGCGATAAGGTATGTGCTCTGGGCGCCTCTGACTGCTATCTAGACATAATGGATGCTCGGACAATTATCACGAAGCAACTAATAAAATTTTGAAGCAATTGTATGGTAATACGGGAAACTTGTTCGTCGTGGTCTTCCGGCACATACCGTTCATGTTTGTGGACTAATATTTAAGCATTTGGAGGGAGATTTCGTAGGTACACATCTTGATCTTCTTTGCGTCCTTCGTTCGGTGATCACACTGGATTCTTTTTAGAATAGTTGTTACAACTTTTAATCTTTCGTGTGATTAAGCTGTGGCATAAAGTTGATTTTGATCACACGTATGTTTCTACTTTTTGCGGCTTTCATAGGGTCGTTGTGTAAATACTACAAAAGTAATTTCTGGATTTCTTACGCACATATTTTTATTGTTTGATGTGTTGCAAAGATATGATAAATGGGACCTTGACACTTTTTGAAATGAAATTCATTGTTTACACATCACATTCCGCGGACTATATTGCAATAGTACATAATATTAGAACGATAGTAGTGAGGCAAACGTTAAGCTACGAAGAACATTAAAGAGCGTTCAAACAAAAAAACAGTCAAGGGAATACTTCTTTGAAATACTTATCACTTGAAACGTGTCACAACTATTATAGCTACTTATCAAACATTATTTGATCAACAAAGTATTCCCTGTTTCATTTTGCAGTAGACCTTACTTATTAGAAGTGCAAGAAAAACTTGCCATTTCTCTAAGGATCGTCGAGCGACAGGAAAGCGTATGCGCTAAAAAGGCACAGTGCATTCACTTTTGACGTAATTTAGGTGGAATTTTGTTTGATTGTCGCTTACTTCGACAGGGGCCAGCCACTGTGATGATATACCCTACTTGTTCTGTGGAGAAAAAACGAAGGACATCCCGAAGGGACCAGAAACCGTCGAAGGCAAAGCTATAGCGCGTATGACGCGGCTTTGGACAAATTTCGCCAAGACTGGGTAAGTGCTCTTTTAGTTTTTCAGCGATGTCTTACACAGAAAACCGCAGGTAAATGTCACATATTACCACAAACCTATTTCAACGTCAATCTACTGAGACGTAGCGCTGCCAACCCGCTGATTCAGCTCCCCATAAAGATCACATTACTGTTATTGTTATCTGTTAAGATTATCACAAGTGAGTTGTGTTTCCATTCATACTACTCTATACCACTTCTTTATAACCAAAAATAGAATCCTTATTATCGTTCTTCATAAGAAGCCTTTCTATCAGAAAATCCCCAGACCTGATTTTCATTCTTTGAAATTGATGTATTGAGAAGAGTCTCTTAAGTTCACAATATTGTAGTATTTTTCAAAGAAAAAATAAGTATTGTACGTAAATAATTCTTCTGTCAGAAAATCCATGCCCATACTTCGTTAGAGCTATTTGAAGAAAACCATTATAAAGTAGACAGTCTAAAGAAATATTCAAAAACATTGATGAAAGGGAAGCACGAAAGACGGCTTTTTGAGCCGTAATACACATATGCATATAGACAACAGAAAAAGTAATCATAACGTAATCATTTCTACATTTCAACACATAGAAAACTGTCTGATAACCACCTTCTTTTCAGAAGTCTTTGCAACCATTTAATATAGTACGTACGTATCGGAAGACAGGCTATGAGATTAACTTCAGTTGAAGCATTCTGTTACAGTTAAAGCAGGAAAAAGCCAGCTATTGTTCTTGATCAGACAGTAATAGGAAAATTCACTAAACACATTTTTAAATGGTTTCATTTCATGTTTGTCCTTTGTAAATGTAATAAACATGGCTCCACTTATGCTTCACGACATAAAACCAAAACATTTAGCTATTAAACATTTCTTGGTGTCGGTCGTAATAACAGTTGATACTTACAGCGCGTCTACAAATTCTTAGTTTCGTATTAATTTGACGAACCCCCTATCCCTCACACTTGTTCATCTGTTTCGTTTTTAGTGTTTTTGGTACAGTAATAAATATAAATCATTGTTACAGATGCCTAATGTATGAAATTAAAGTAAATTAAACGCACTACAATAGACGACTACTTCATAACTTTCGTCGATGTAACTTTTTCTACCATCTTAGATGGTTTAGTAAAGGCCTACGTAATACGTTACGGAATTATCTAGTTTGATTCCCGTGAATAACGAAGATAAGTGCGAATGTTGGCCACGCTGCTTACTCCTCCCCCAACTATAAAAATACAGTCACTGCGTGTGCTACGTTGCATTTGTAAAATGTCAACGATGTGGTTGTGTGCAAGCAAAAACCCTGTAAACCCATGTTTATGGAAAGAGTAATCGTCTTCTGCAAGATATCCCTGGATTACCATTATGTTGCTGCCGTTGAGCAGAATCACTGTCTATGATTTTAGAACTTTTTTGCCAACCCAAATTCAGTTGTAACGATAATACAGACAATCACAATGTGCAAGAATTGAGTTCGTGGGAACATGATACTTAGCTACACGAGATTCAAACACGCTGTGACAAGCACAAACGGAAAGAGCTTGGCAATTATGTACAGTTAACAAAGTCGTTCCTATGTTCGTTTCACGTTTTCGAGTAGTAGCGGCCATTGTATTATGGTTTTTATTTTCTTCAACAGGAATCCGACGCCTGATCCAGGTGACACTCTGTTGTCGGTGACGTGGTTACCTTTCAAGAAGAACGAGGGCCATTACCTAGACATCACCAACGATGGATTAATTTCTAAGAAGGATTTGATGAGGGATCGCATTGACTTCTGGGACAAGATCCTCAGAAAGTAAAGGAACTACAGAGCGTCCAACAAACTATGAACACACTGAATACATATAGATATTTCCTGACATTAATATATTGCCATACATTGTTTATTACCGTCATTCACACTTGTCTTCCGGTAAAACAATAAAGTGAAAACTTAAGTCTAGAAACTGGTGATGATACTTCATAAAGTAGGCACATTTTCAACTTATATTTCTTCCTCTTCTTTTCCTATGCCTATTCTGGCTTTTCATTTTGAAGAATAACTTTGCTCCACCATCCAATGTTTCTTTCCCCTGAGGAATAGAACTTGTCTACAATGACTGTAATCCTTCTTCCTTTCAATTAACATGTTGTCACCGTTTCTTCATGTATTCTTCCAGTTTGTCGTTGAGGTTAAATATGTCTACTTATCTTCGAATGTGGTTTTTTCTTATAAAATTACTGATCTGACAACCACTGGCAGATCTTAAAAGACTCATTTGAGTCTACTATAAGGTGTAATTATCTTCTCAATGCAAGGTTCACTGTGATAAAGGAATACAGGCACAGTCATTGTTCTGTGAAACTTCAGTTTTGTGTCTTTCCTCGTCTTATATTTTATAGTTCCACATACGCTCTGAAATTTATTGACTCTATTCTGCGCATCTTTATGTTTATTTAAGTTGATACAGCGGCCTGAACTACCTAAAACTGGAAACTTGTACCGGTGGCTTGTCTTCCGTAAGAACATCTATCGAACTGTTTCCCATAGGGACCTTTAGGTTGTTCTGAATATTTTCCGCTTTCAGTGTGTCTTCCTAGTTCACATAACCTCTACACCGAATGCTGTAAATATGTTTCCTTATTCTATATTTAGACTACATAATTCGCGTATTGCATACCATGGAGACGGTAGATTCTTTTCAATTCTGTAACATTATTAACTTAATGTTTTCATTTTCTTCTGCGTTACGACATTCTCGATATGGGGACGTGCGTCATCATGATGCAGCAACACACCAGCACGGAACTTGGGGAATTTTCCATGACGGTGTCTTAAGACAGACAAACCGCAATGTACAAATTCTTCATTCTGCGAAGGATGTCTACCGGTGTTTGACCTTCGGCAACCAAGCAAAGAACAGCAGAACGTTGTTCTTGTTTGAACGGATTCACTAATAACGTTGCCATTTATCGCGTTTCCGTGTTTACCGCATTCAAGTCGGGAAGTAACTGATCTCTTGCCCTCATATCGATGCTTATATTCACGTATCGAAGTCGCACAACGTTATATGTATGCAGCAGCAACGCCCTGAAACGTAAAATTTTTGATCGTCTTGAAAATCTGGATTAAAACTTTAAACTCGTGTTTGCAAGTTTCAGGTTGGTATCTCTGAGATATGTAAAACTTACTTTGATATCATAATACGTAAATCTCGGTGATGCGAAATCCATGTTAGGCGGTCCATCAAACATTTCATCTGCGAGAAAGTAATCAGATTTCAGAGAAATTTACGTATACCATCTGACTGAAAAACTAATGACAGATTAAAATAGTGGCCCTGAAAATAGCTCATATTTATATAGTCTTGTAAAAAATCACTTTTCCAAAATTTTTATTGCATGACAGAGAAAATGAACAAGTCAGTACTTTACTGAAATCTTCTACTAATAATAAGTCTCTATACCGATACTGATATTTTCACAAAAACACTCCGACAGTCACTGCGCCCTACAATGGACATGAACTTCAACGGTAATTAAATTTACTGGCATACCTGTGCGCACGGAACACTCGCCTGCTCCGTAGCCTATAATTATTAGGATTTTCAGCCTGTCCAAAACCAAGTTTCATTTGCCATTACTTACGATAAGCAATGCAAGACGGTATCATGGGGAACTAATCTTAACGACTGATGAATAAGAACAAAATAAGAACAAGAGTCCAAGTTTAACTACGCTTCATTAACCATAGACAGCAATACGCGTTTTGATAAAGGTCTCACATCTAGAAAAATTAGCAAAATATTTCTTAATAATTCTCTTGTGTATAACTGGCTTTCTGACACTCGTATCAACTATAAGGTAATTACATGTGCTTCACTTTAAAGTTTATACAGTGAACGTAGACCATACACAAAGTTTTAACAATAAGAAACTACACCTTTACAAATACAAAAAGATCGATTCGCTTAAAAATAGGCTGTGTCATTTTTCCACTCATATCATGTAATTTCCTAAAACTATTTGCTAAAAATATATTATTACAAAATCGTTTTTAACTAATGCTGCCTGCGCTACATGGCAGGCCAGCTTCCATCCTTTTCAAACCAAGTATATAGCCAGACCGTCCAATAGACATTGGCTGCTACTCTATTCAAAAGAAGTAACCTCTCTGACCAACATATTTGATGTCAAGAGCAGACTCACAAAGTATATGGTTACATCAGTACTGCAGAAGTTGAGTACATTAATCACATTCAGAACTTCATTCACATTTATATCCAAAGTTACCTGAAAACTGTCATGGTAAATAAAACAGCCTCATTTCATCATCTCTCTCTCTTGTTAAACAAGAACGTTGGGGAGTGGTTTCTGCTGATAGAATAACGGGAAGCTCTCAAAAAATTCTCCAAGACAAAGTGTCACGAAAGTACGGTACAAAATGTGTGGTTACAAATACCTGGGGTAGTTGACAATGTATAAAAAATATCACTGAAGTGGTAGAATGCGATACTTACGTGGTACATAAGTTGAAATGCAAGTAACAGTACATGCATGCCAACAATTGTACAAAGCATCCAGTAATAAGTCACTTTGCATATTTGTCATGATACAGAAGATATGGCAAAACCAGATCTCTGTTGTGGTAAGTCAGTAATCTAGTTCAGTCAAATAAAGCGACATAAATACGTAAAGCTTTACGATAAGATACAAAGCATTACAAAGGCATTACAATTAATTGTACAACCGATTAAAAAAACTGTGAGAACAAGTAAGAATTACTGTAAATTCAAATGAACTAAGGAAGATGCATTTCACGCAAGATGAAAGCAGTAGCAATTGTCTCTTCACGTACAGCAAGAAGGATACACACATTTACAGGACAGTACAAAAATGTGTATAATTGTGTTCACAATTATTGGTAAAACCTATGAGGACAATGTTACACAGTGGGAGGAAAAAATATCACTGCAAAGTGTCACACGCATCGCTGTTTTGTGACACACACACACACACACACACACACACTTACCACAGTTTTACCAACATGGTAGCATGAACACATTTCTGCTGCAGACTCCAGGTAGCGTAGTACTTTGCTTTCAGTTTCTCCACTGACTACCAACAGCTCTCAAAATACGTTCTCCAGGCAGACTCAGGGAAGATGAAGTGTCTTGTCACAGCCTCCACTGACAATTCAGAATTTGAAGAGCTACAATCACTGCTGTAGAATTGCCTTAAGGAGCAGTGTTTCCATTGATTCATGTTTCACAAGTTGAGACATGCTATGACAGTGAACTTAGTGCCACAACCAGTCGTGTAAAGTCATCGAGTATCATTAATTTCGTTAGACTTTGTGTGTATGTGTGTGTGTGTGTTTGTGTGTGTGTGTTTTAACCAAGATCATCTCCCACGTGTGCCCAGAATACATGAAACCAATTTAGATAGGAGTTATGTAAATAGTTACTTTCATTTTACTGCCAAAATGAATTGTCCTGAAAAAATCTTAGTTTCCTGTACATTTTCCTTATTCGAAGCTTCTTATCTAAAATACATGCAGTAGAAATGGTTATCTTATATCATGTGCGATATATAAATTGCATAACGTAAAATTCTGGTGTTATTTCAATCAATAACTTAAACAAGTTATCACGTTATCAAAAATCAATCTAGAATACGTATCTCCATTTTTAAAGCACTTCACATAAATGAAATGACTTGGATCCAGTTTCTTAAGTTACAAACATTTCTCTATCTGGCCAAAATGGCAACTGCCACATACGTCATGTACAATAACATCAGGAATAAGTATGTGATCAACAAAATAGTTAATTATTGTATGCACACTACTGGAATAGAAAACTTTATTAGAGTACAATTAATGTCAGTCATTCCAGTCAACATCTTATACTATTGCCACAAAAATCTAATGTGTTACATCATCTTAGCATTTGTCAAATTCGCTGGTATTGCAACTAGAAATATGTTGTCATTCCTGGTGGTAAATGAGTAACATCTTAATTATATTTCCATTAAGAAGTGGCAAATTCCTGAAAATTCAAAGATCAGGTGTCAAACACAAAGTGGGTATATTATCTATTGAATGAATTCCTCATAAAGGCATACATGCAGAGCGCAGTTATGAACAAAACGTGTTCATGTTAAATGTATGTTGGTTCTTGTTCCCACCGCTACACAGTGTTCCTGTTAACAACCCAAATACAACACTGTTATCAGGGAAAAAATCTTCCCGTACCCTTCACTGGATACTCGAAATAATAAACCATAAAAAATTAATATACATCATCAACACTGAAATTACATCATCTTCTACCACTCATTGGCTTCATGAAATATTTTTTCTTAAACATATCTGTTCATCTAGATATACATCATAACTGAAATCGTATTATTCCTTCATTACTGCTCAGCATAAGTACCATTTACATTACTGCATAATATTATTATCTTATTTCAACATACAAATACAGCTAAATACTAAATACATCATTTATTATCTTTTGGGCTCAGTGTTTTCTTAACATGAAAGTCATACTTTCCCCTTTCTCCATCGTTCTTTACACTGTCTCCAATTTCCCAGAATATACATATTCAGCTGGAATTGTCGATTCATATCTCTGTATTACCTGTAGCCAATAACTGAGGATTCTTAGCGTCATAAAACTATTTTCAAACATCTCAAAATGTTACGAATACAGTAGACATCTGAAACATCATTCACAGATAAGCAAACTATATTTATCACTAGTTAGGAAAATCTTATTGTGTAAGGTCAACAAGTCCCAAAACTTATTTTGGTTGGTTTAAAAGAGGGGGGGGGGGAGGGGGAAGGGACCAAACTGCGAGGTCACCGGTGCCTTGTACGAAGAAAAATAACTACACAAGGGAAAGAAGAATAAAAGGAGACGGACAGCGCAATAATAGGAGAAAGGAAGAACCAGAAGAATGACAGAAGGACAACCAACACTGCTATGGACAAAACAGGAAAAGAAAACCACAGAGATAAGCAAGAAACAGGTAGACGAGATATAAACAAAAGGGCAGGTGACCGTGGCTGGCCGACCACGAGAATAAAAAGGAAAAGCTAGCCACTCTGCGACACATTAAAACATCCATCCCAAAAGCATTACAGTGAAGGACACAAAGAGACGAAAGACATGCACTAAAACTTATATAGAATGTTAAAACCCACAGTCATGTATAAAACGTAAAACTAAATTAGCCGATGCATTGTCAGCTAAAATTAATGCCAACGAGTCCGGTAATTGAAGAGTCTGTCGCAGGGCAGCCAAAGAAGGAAAGCTCACCAAGATATGGGCCACTGTCAGCCGGGCGCCGCACTGACACTGAGGTGGGTCATCACGTTACAGGGGGTAGCCATGTGTCACCCAAGCGTGGCCAATGCAGAGCTGGCAGGAAACCACAGAGTCCCTGTGGGAAGTACGCATGGAGGACTGCCACATATTCGTGGTCTCCTTAACGGCACGTAGTTCATTGAGCGTGCTGAGGTTATGCCATTTCGTCTCCCAAAGCCGCAAAACCTTGAGTCGTAGTACTGAACGCAGGTCAGTTGGAGAGAAGCCGATCTCCATAAGAGGTTTCCGCGTAGCCTGTTTGGCCAGCCTGTCGGAAAGTTCTTTTCTGGGATTCCGACGTGACCTTGGATCGAGACAACTGGACCGTTCCAGGGCATAAATGGACTCCTGGATGGTCGCTACCAAAGGAATACGAGGGTAGCACTGGTCGATAGCTTGTAGGCTGCTCAAGGAGTCACTACACAGAAGGAACGACTCCCCAGGGCATGAACGGATGTGCTCAAGAGCACGGAATACAGCCACCAGCTCGGCAGTGAAAACTCTGCAGCCAATGGGCAAGAAATGCTGTTCAATATGTCCTCTATGGTCATACGCGAAGCCCACGTGGGCATCAGCCGTAGAGCCGTCTGTGTAAACCACTTCGTGGCCCTGGTACATGTCAAGAATCGGGAGGAGGTGGTAGCAGAGAGCCACGGGTTTAACTGAGTCCTTAGGGCCATGTAGAAGGTTCAAGCAAAGCCGCGACCTAGGTGTGCACCCTGGAGGTGCACGTGAATGGACCTCAAGAATAGGTGGTAGAGGCAAGGATTCCAGTTCGGAAAGAAAGGATCGGACACGAACTGCAATTGGAAGCCCATACCTGAGCCGCCGATGCGGGAAATAAACCGCCGTGGGTGGGAAAAGGATACGTGGATTCTGATGTGCAGGAAAGCTACAAACATGTACAACGTAACTCGCCAGCAGTTGTGGATGCCTAACCAGCAATGGAGGGACTCTGGCCTCCACAAGGACGCTGGTCACCGGGCTCGTCCTAAAAGCACCTGCCGCTAGGCGAAAGACACAGTGATGCACTGGATCGAGTAAATGCAACGCTGAGGTCGCCACCGAACTATAAACCAGACTCCCATAGTCAAGGCGGGATTGAACAAGGGCTCTGTAGAGCTGTATCAGCGTAGAGCGAACTGCACACCAGTTGGTACTGCTCAGGCAGCGGAGGGCATTGAGATGCTGCCAGCACTTCCGCTTCAGCTGACTTAGGTGACAAAGCAACGTCATTCGGGCGTCGAAACACAGTTCTAAGCATCGATATGTCTCCGCTACTGTGAGCAGATCGTCATTAAGGTAAAGTTCTGGTTCCGGATGAACGGTATGACGCGGCAGAAGTGCGTAGCACACGACTTTTCAGCCGGAAACTGGATACCGTGCGCTAGAACCCATGAAAAGGCCTTGTGGATGCCTCCCTGTAAGCGCCACTTAGCAACACCAGTACTGGTGGAACAGTAAGAAATGCAGAAGGCGTCCGCGTACAGAGAAGGTGAGATGGACGGCCCTACAGCTGCTGCTAGACTGTTAATAACCACTAAAAATAGCAACACCAGTACTGGTGGAGCAGTACGAAATGCAGAAGGCGTCCACGTATAGAGAAGGTGAGATGGACGGCATTACAGCTGCTGCTAGACTATTAATAGCCACTAAAAATAGAGATACACTCAGTGCAGAGCCCTGCTGGACTCCATTCTACTGGATATGGGGGAAGGGGGAGGGGGGGAACTGTGGGAGGCACCAACTTGAACATGGAAAATACGAAACGACAGGAAATTCTAAATAAAAATCGTGAGCGGGCCTCACAGGCCCCAATCGTATAATGTGGCAAGGATATGAAGTGACCAGGTCGTGTCACACGCTTTTCGTATACCAAAAAGACGACAACCAGGTGTTGCGTCTGGAAAAGGCTGTTTGAATGGCAGACTCGAGGGGCAAAAGATTTTCAGTGGCAGAGCGACCGTGGCGGAAGCCGCCCTGACGTGGAACCAGTAGGCCACGTGACTCCAGGACCCAACCCAACCGCCGGCATACCATACGTTCCATCAGCTTACAAAGAAAGTTAACAGGGCTGCTGGGCCGATACCTATCCACATCAAGAGGGTTTTTACCGGGTTTGAGCATAGGAATGATTGTGCTCTCCCGTCACTGCGACGGAAAGGTGCCATCGCATCAGATCCGGTTGAAGATGATGAGGAGATATCGCTTGTAGTTAATCATCTGACTGTGGATCCGATCTGGCCCAGGCGCTGTGCCGGGGCAATGTGCAAGGGCGCTGAGGAGCTCCCACTCTGTAAATGGGGCGTTATAAGATTCACTGTGGCGTTTTGTGAACGAGAGGACTTTCCCATCCAGCCACCGTTTGAGAGTGCGAAAGGAGGGGGGGGGGGGGGGGGGGGGCGTTGGGTACTCCTCCAACGCAGAGGCTCGAGCATAGTGCTAAGCAAAGTGATCGGCAAACGCGTTTGCGTCGTTTGATAACACGGCATTCATGTTAACACTGGGAAAACCTGTAGTGGTCTGGTACCCGAAAACACGTTTTATCTTTGCCCAGACATCGGAAGGTGACGTATGGCACACAATGGTCGAGACGTATCTCTCCAAACACTCCTGCTTCTGTCGTTTGATAAGCTGGCGAACGCGGGCACTTGGCCAATTAAAGGCTATGAGGTGCTCCAGGGAAGGGGCCGCTTACGTCGGTGTAGAGATCGCCGACGCTCCTTAATTGCTTCAGCGACTTTCGGCGAGCACCAAAGGACTGCCTTTCGCCAGGGGAAACCTAAGGAGCGAGGAATCGTGTTTTATGCCACAGAAACGATTGCTGTAGTCACCTGCTCAACCATCACATCGATGTTACCGTGCGGGGAGATTCAACGGTGACAGCAAAGGTGAAAGCGTCCCAGTCCGCCTTGTTTAAAGCCCCTCTGGACAAGCGTCCATACGCATGTCGCCGGGGCAGTTACAGGAAGATGGGGAAGTGGTCACTACCACACAGTCGTCCTCTCCAGTAGATAAATGGGAGAAGCCCTGCATTGCAAATTGCTAAATCAATGGCTGAGTAACTACCATTAGCCCACTAAAATGTGTGGCGGCCCCAGTATTTAAGAGGCAGAGGACGAACCGAGACAGTAAAGTTTCGACATCTCTGCCACGGTCAGTAAACGCGGTGCCACCCCACAAAGGGTTGTGTTGTTGTTGTTGATGTTGTGGTCTTCAGTCCAGACACAGGTTTGATGTAGCACTCCATGCTGCTCTATCCTGTGCAAGCTTCTTCGTCTCCCGGCACCTACTGCAACCAAGATCCTTCTGAATCTGCATAGTATATTCATCTCTTGGTCTCCCTCTACGATTTTTACTCTCCACCCTGCCCTCCAGTACTAAATTGGCGATCCCTTGATGCCTAAGAACATGTCCTACCAACCGATCCCTTCTTGTAGTCAAGTTGTGCCACAAATTTCTCTTCTATTTTACTCAATACCTCCTCATTAGTGATCTACCGATCTAATTTCTAGCATTCTTGTGTAGCACCACATTTCGAAAGCTTCTATTCCCTTCTGTCTAAATTATTCATCGTCCACGTTTCACTTCCATACATGGCTACACTCCATACAAATACTTTCAGAAACGACTTCCTGACACTTAAATTTATACTCGACGTTAACTAACTTCTCTTCTTCAGAAAAGTTTTCCTTGCCATTGGCAGTTTACATTTAAATGTTGTCTACTTCAACCATCATCAGTTATTTTGCTCCCTAAATAGTAAAACTCGTAAGTGTCTCATTTCCTAATCTAATTCCCTCAGCATCATCCGATTTACTTTGACTACATTTCATTATCCTAGTTTTGCTTTTGTTGATTTCATCTCATATCCTCCTTTCAAGACACTGTCCACTCCGTTCAAATGTTCTTCCAGGTCCTTTACTGTCTCTTAGAGAATTACAATGACATCGGCGAACCTCCAAGTTTTTATTTCTTCTCCGTGGATTTTAATTCCCACTCCGAATTTTTCTTTTGTTTCCTTTGCTGCTTGATCAATATACACGCTGAATAACATCGGGGTTAGGCTGCAACCCTCTCTCATTCGCTTCTCAACCACTGCTTCCCTTTGATGAACTCGACTCTCATCACTGCCATCTGGTTTCTGTCCTAATTGTAAATAGCCTTTCGCTTCCTGCATTTTACCCCTGCTACCTTAAGAATTGGAAAGAGAGTATTCCACTCAACATTGTCAAAAGCTTTCTCTAAGTCTACAAATACTATGAACATACGTTTGCCTTTCTTTAACGTATCTTCTACGAGAAGTCATAGGGTCAGTATTGCCTTGCGTTTTCTTACATTTCTCCGGAATCCAAACTGATCTTCGCCGAGGTCGGCTTCTACCAGTTTTTCCTTTCTTCTGTAAAGGGTTAGTGTTAGTATTTAGCAGCTGTGACTTATTGAACTGGTAAATCGTACTTTTCACATATGTCAGCACCTGCTTTCTTTGAAATTGGGGTTATTATATTCTTGTAGAAGTCTGGGGGTATTTCACCTGTCTCATACATCTTCCTCACCAGATGAAAGCGTTTTGTCATGGCTGGTTCTTCGAAGGCTATCAGTAGCGCTAACGGAATGTTGTCTACTCCCAGGGTCTTGCTTCGACTAGAGCCTTTCAGTGCTTTGTCAGATTTTTCATGTAGTATCATATCTCCCTTCTTATCTTCCTCTTCCATTTCCATAATATTGCCCTCAAGTACATCTCTCTTGTAACGACCATCTATATACTCATTCCACTTTTCTGCTCTCCCTTCTTCGTTTAGGACAGGTGAGATCCATCTCTTGATATTCATACAGGTGTTCTCTTTTCTCCACAGGCCTCTTTAATTTTCCTGTAGGGAGTATCTATCTTACCTCTAGTGATATATATGCTTCTACATCCTTACATTTGTCCTCTTACCATTCCTGCTTAGCCATTTTGCACTTTCTGTCGATCTCATTATTTAGACGTTTGTATTCCCTTTCGCCTGCTTCATTTACTGCGTTTTTATATTTTCTCCTTTCATGGATTAAATCCCATATCTCTTGTGTTACCCGAGTATTTCTAACAGCCCTCGTCTTTTTACCTATTTGATCCTCAGCTGCCTTCACTATTTCATCTCTCAAAGCTACCCATTCTTCTTCTACTGTTTTTCTTTCCCCTGTTTTGGTCAATCGTTCCCTAATTATCTCTCTCAAACCTTCTACAACGTCTAGTTCCTTCAGTTTATCCAGGTCCCATCTCCTTAAATACCTGCCTGTTGGCCGTTTCTTCACTTTTAATCCGTCAGAGTTCGCATCTACCGTGGAAATGTTATACAATTTAAAATCTGGTTCCAAAGTCTCTTTCTAAACATTATATAATCGATCTGAAACCTTCAGGTGCCTTCTGTTCGCTTCCAAGTATTCAACCCTCTCTCTTGATTCTTAAACCAAGTGTTAGCTATAATTAAATTATGGTCTGTGCAAAATTCTCCCAGGCGGCTCTCTCATTCATTCCTTGTCACCTATCACTTTTCCGTCCCTTTCTTTTCATACTATTTAATTCCATCCACCATGACTGTTATATTTTCGGCTCCCTGAACTATCTGAATAATTCCTCTTTTCTCCTCTTATATTTCCTCAGTCTCTTCGTCATCTGCGGAGCTAGTTGATTCATAAACATGTACTACTTTGGTGGGTGTGGACTTCATGTCTATCTTGGCTACAATAATGCGTTCACTATGCTGCTCGTGCTAGTTTATCCGTGTTCCTATTTTTTAGTCATTATTAAATCTACTCCTGCTTTACCCCTATTTAATATTGTACTTATAACCCTGTATTCACCTGATTAGAAGTCCTATTCCTCCTGCCACCGAGCTTCATTAATTCCCGCTATATCTGACGTTCCACGCTCCGTTCCTTAGAACGCCAGTTTTGTTTCTCCTGATAACAATGTCCTCCTGAGTATTCCCCACCCGGAGATCCGAATGGGTGACGGTTTTACCTCCAGAACATTTTACTCAAGAGGATGCCAGCATCATTTAACCATACAGTAGAGCTGTATGCCCTCGAGAAAAATTATTTTTCCCTTGCTTTTAGCCGTTCGCAGTACCAGCAAAGCAAGGCCGTTTTGGCTGATGTTGCAAGGCCAGTTCAGTCAATCATCCAGACTGTGGCTCCTGCAACTGCTGAAAGGCCTATTGCCACTCGTCAGGAACCAAACGTTTCTCTGTCCTCTCAACAAATACCCTCTATTGTGGCTGCACCAATGTATGGCTCTCTGTACCGCTGAGACACAGCCATCTGTGAAAATCAAATCAAGGTCAGTTACATCGTGAGTGCAACGGAATTGCACTTTTGAAAACAGGGGAGAGGACGGGTGGGTGGGAAGAATACACTGAAGGCCTCTATGAGAGGTGGGACTTGTTTGACGACTTGATACAAGCTGAAACTGATGTCGCTATGAATGACATAGGAAATCCAGTAGTAGAGTTATAATTTAAAAGAGCTTTAGACGACTTAAGATCAAATAAGGTGCAAGGGATGGATAATATTCTATCGAAATTTCTAAACTCATTTGGGTAAGTGTAACAAAACGACTATTCACGTTGGTGTGTAGAATGTATGAGACTGCCGATATACCATCAGACTTTGGGAAAAACGTCATTTACACAATTCCGAAGAGAGCAATCAGTTTTCCAGATCTTGGGTTCAGGTTACCGACAAGAACAGGATATGCAGAAGAATTAAAAAGGAAATTGACAATCTGTTAGATGACGATCGGTTTGCCTTCGGATAGGCAACGGCACCTTAAGAGGGAGTTTTGAAGCTGCGCTTGTAATAGAAGCAGCACTGAATAAAAATCAAGACAATTTCATAGGACCTGTCGACTTGCAAAAAGCGTTAGACATCGAAAATTGGTGCAAGACGTTCGGAAATCTAAGAAAAATAACGGTGAGCTATATGGAACGATGGGTAATATATCGTACAATCGTAGAATATGTACAAGGACCAGGAAGGAGCAATGAGGTTGGAGGACCAAGACCAAAGTGCTCGAATTAAAAAAGAGTGCAAGACAGGGACGCAGCCATTCGCCCCTACTGTTCGATCTGAATATTCATTAAGCAAACACGGAAATAAAGGAAATAAAAGAATGGGACTGAAATACAGGGTGAAAGAATATCAGTGATAAGATTCGTTTATGATACTACTATCCTGAATGAAAGTGTTTAAGAATTGCAAGATCTGTTGAATGGAATGTACTTTTTAAAGTACCGAATATGGACTGAAAGTAAAACGGAGCAAGACGAAAATAATGAGAAGTAGTGGAAATGAGGACAGCGAGAAACTTAACATGAAAATTTGAGATCACAAAGTAGAGAAAGTTTAACAATTTTCATATCTAGTTAGCAAAATAACTATAGACATAAAAAGTACATTGATAATGGCAAATAGGACATTTCTGGCCAAGAGAAGTCTACTAGTAGCAAACACGAGTGTTAAGTTGAAGAAGAGATCTCTGACAATTTACGTCCATCTTGGAAAATGTCTTGGAGCATATTATCAGTGAGCTATGTTTCTTCGTAAGGTGACGTAACAGAAGGTGTTGCGCTCATCTGTTTATTTCGCGGCACAGCAGGTCAACAAACTCATGGAAGCAGGAAAGTATGTATCCTTCCCCTCCTCCTTCCACGGCACAAGCCCACAGGTAGTACGGTTTCTCCAATACGCTGCAATCGTTACACTTCCTATTTTGGACCGCAACTATCAGGGGTAGTCACAACGTTTTAAGTATGTTAAGTTGTAGAATAAATTTTAATTCAGTTTCCGGTACCTATGTGCAGTCTACGTACACATTAAAATCCGTGCGCCGCATTACCGTAGCAGGATGCTATAGGAGTAAAAAAAAGTGGCAACCCACTGATAAATTGGACTCCCATGCGGTAACGCGTTTACTGTATTTGAAGAGGAACAACGTTGCGACAGTGGTGCTTAAAAGGTACACGTGTACGTCCAAAACGGACCTCATATGACAGCGCTCAGGTGGTGCAGAAGCCTCAACAGTGCTCAAACAAGTGTAATCACGAAGAGCGGAGTAGCAGACCATCTCTGTGTGAAGAGCCACGTGTAGCAAAACAAGTGGAGGTCCTGGTGCTCAAAGACCGACGTATCACAAACTACGAATGGTGGAAAAAGTAAAGTCGTTTATAGATCATTCTGCAACATAATGTACGACATTTTGAAAGATTACCGCCTGCAGGGGTCCGCGATTACTCACATCCGTTCAAAATCTCGCCGAACTAAGACTGAAGTGAAAATGTTGCAGCCCTGCCCATGCCAGTCCAGATGTTTTCCTTAGCTGCTTAATCACATGGACAATCACTAGAACGCTGGGGCAAAGGAGGAAAACAAACATGCATATTCACGACCGCAGGGGGAATCGAAAACCAAACCATCAGTGGGGAATATTTTTGGGGACTACCATTGTGGTGCGATCAGATTATGCCCGAAAGAGGCAAACCGTCTCAAGAGCATACTACCTAAATCTGATGGCAGGGTTACAGGTGACAGTCAATAAGAAGCGTTGCAGAAAGCTGCCCCAAAGGGTGTTTTTGTTCCACCACAACGTACCGGCTCTCTCCGCACGGGACACAATCACAAGTACTGCTTCTTTGAGGCTTCTAATTTTGCCCCCTCCCCCAGTATTATCCTGCCATGTCAACTAGATGATTTTTCCTCTCCCAACGGATGAAAAATCCATTTAAGTACAGGCACTTCGAGGATGACGAAGAGGTGATTTCGAGATGCAACGTTTCCTGGACAGTCAGAATTCCCGCTCCACAACCAAGCTATTCGCTAAGTCATTCATCCATCGTTGGAAAACATGAGTCGTATTCAAGAGCGAAGGACGAATAGCATCATGAAATTTTATGGTCACAGCTTTATATTTTTTCGAGGTGGAGATCTCTGATTATCCCCTCGTATCATCACCATACTGCCAGTTGGATTTCTGTCCTAGAGCATCATTTCGTACTGTCTTCCTATTGATGTGTTTTCGCTGAAGTTTTGAGATGACAGCAGGACGAACTGTATAAGTTAATAAGAGGGAAAAGTAGTCATCTCATCTACCCTAGTCTCTGCGTAGCAAGAAAAGCTGTGCAAAATTGGTGAAGTACGATAACAGAATCTGAGATGATAGTGCCGTGAGCTTACGTGATGAATACTTTCAGGGTGGCACCGCTTTTATCTTGTCGCTGTTATCAACAACTGCAAGAGTCTTCAAAGGTTTCTTCTTACTGTCCAGAAGAAAGGGTTTGTTACATGTTTGTAGGCAATTTTGCAATGTTAAAGCCTTCTTCTAAGTTGTAGCTTACAACCCTCCCCCACTAAGAGGTGCTGCTTATTTATGTTTTAAACAGGCTTCCACCGTTCCCAAAGCAATTCCAACAATGTAAACAACGTCCACAGAAAATAAAATTTACACCTGTGAGTTACAACCACGTTCTCCGAAATTATTTAAATATACTTTTAGGTTACTGATCTTTCTCGTGCACTCTTTCTACGTCAACTCGTATATGTCTAAGTGGCTTATACCAAGGGTTCGCCGATGCTTTTATTTCTGGATTGAGCATAAGGTGTCACTCAATGTTAAAGGGAGTTTTAAGTGGACGTAACAGCATCATAGATTAAACTTTAATGTATAAAATCGGTAGCAAATATTTGAAGACGTCGGTTGTAAGTGCTACTCTCAGATGTAAAGCTGGCAGAAATGAGAAATTCAAACAAGCCACAATTTCGACATACCTTGTCAACAGGTGAGTACTCATATCTGGAGAATCAAATTTTTAATTACGAGTAATGATGTTTTAAATACTTATTTTTGTGTCAACCTTTAGAACTGAATTAGGTAATTGTTTTGCACCGGATTCCTTGTTGAAGCTAGATAATCGCTGTATCAAATTAGAGTTGTAATCCTTGTCATTTTAGAATTCTTATTACATCTGTCTAGCACAATTACGAGTTTCGAACATTTGAAAGAACCGCCTCCCTATAAATAATTTATAGCTATTAAAATTAAAACCTCATGAACACATGCTAATGATCCTAATATTGTCCATATCATGTGTACACAATTCTGCAAGCCCAATCTTATTTATAAATATACTGTCAGGAAGAGATTTTGCCTTTTTGTTGCAGTTTTGACCATTTCTGAATAGCTCTAACACAAATCATACTAGCCGAACTTTTTTTCTCGTTACGGATAAACCCCTGAATAAAACTCTCTGTATGTATTCAGTCTGAGAACCTTTATTTAGCTAATGAATATCTTAACTATGCGCTTTAAATCTAGTAATTATTTACCTGGAATCAGGCTCCCCCCATCCCAATCAATAAAACACGGCAAATGTAGCCTCACTGTTAGATTTTAATAATTTATACTCCAGTCAATTTAATTTTAATGATTAAAACACAGTAAAAAAGACTTGAATGAACTGTGACAGGAGCCTGAACAACAAGGGACTGACGTAGTAGGACATATATTAAAACTGTGAAGTATAGCATTGATAATGGCCAGTTGCTATCCGAAACTTATATTTGCTCTAATAAAGCCTGAATGGACAGGATGACTTACTGCTGTGCGCCATCGTTTTGAAAGAATAAGTTGATCCAAACACCCCACTCCTATTACAGTTTCCGTGCTCGGCCCACTACAGGTTTCCATATATTGCCCATATTTGCCACATTTTGGTAAAGAGCGTCAGTGGATACATTTATGACTATAAACTTTATTTCCGTCGATACTTTCTTTGGGTGGGGTGATAAATCTTCTACAATGCGACCCACCAAGGCGTCATCTCAACCCACGTCCTCGATTATTTTTGGGTATATTCCAAGCTTTGTCTTGCTCTAGAGTTTTTATCATTTACACTTAATACTAGTACCATGAAAGTTATTCCCTCATATCTTAACATGTGTCCTACCGTCCTGTTCCTTCTTCTTGTTAATTTTTGCCACATACTCCTCTCCCAATTCTACGAGGCACTTTTTTTCCTTTTTTGAGTTTCGATTCCCTCAGAAGGGGGGCGGGCTGGCAGCAGCTTAGTACGCCGCTCTTCAGCCTACAGATTTTGTTTTAAAAAGACTTAAACGGTAAAACGGCGGAAAATCGTGGAACTTGAAACATAGCCACACAAACAAACTTGTTATAGAACAAAGGGTTGATGATGCTAATAAAATACATATGAAGTAAACAGGTAAAAGAATAGACAGACAATTACAAAAACAAGGTGACCGTCTGGTTTCTGTTTGCAGAAGGTATAAAATTTACACCCAGCGACAGCATGGTTTCTGTTCGCAACACTTTGGAAAGACGAACATTACTGAACATTTACTTGAACACTGCACTAAAAAATTGACACAAATATGATAAACAACAGCTGAGGGCAGATGGAGGGAACCTGGACAGATGACGGGAAAGGAAAGGGGGGTGGGGGGAGGAGAGGAAAAAACTAAGTGGAGGGAGGGGGGGGGGGGAAAGGAGCCCCAATGGAGGACGAGGACCCATAAGAGTGGGCAGGTGCTGGGTCAACATGACAGGGGAAAGGCAAAGGAGGGGTATACAAAAGGACTTGGGGGGGGGGGAGGGGAGGCAGAGAGAGGTGAGGTGGAGAGAAAACGGGATGGAATGGGGGGGGAAAGGGAACCTGGGGAAAGGACTGAGGATCAGAGTTGATAGGAGAGATAAATGGAGGGACAGAAGGCATCATCTGGGAGGGTGAATTGATGGAAGCCACCTTGGGAAAGGAGATAAAGGGTGTAGAGATGGAGGGTAGGGGAACACAACAGTAAAAGAGTGGCAGAAGGCAGGGATTGAAGAGGAGAGGAGCAACCAGAGGGAGAGGGGGATCAAGGTGGCGGGAATTGTAGAGTATACGGATATGTTCGAGGATGAGGAGCAGATGGGGGAATGGAATGAGGTTGTAGAGGATGCGTGTGGGGGACAGGAGGCATATATGGAGGGCGAGGCGAAGTGCATGGTGCTTGAGCATCTGGAGGGACTTATATAATTTGGGGGGGGGGGGAGGGGGTCCGGATATCCAGGTGGGACTGACATAATAGAGGATGGGATGGATTAAGGATTTGTAGGTGTGGAGGGCGGTAGAGGAGTGCAACCCCCACGTCTGGCCATAGAGGAGTTTGAGGAGTCAGAGGCGGTTGTGGGCTTTGAATTGGATGGAGCTGAGATGAGGGGTTCAGGTGAGGTGACGGTCAATGCTGAGGCCAAGCTAGGTGAGGATGGGAGAGAGGTGGAGAGGTTGGGCACAGATGGTAAGGGAAAAATCCAGGAGCTGGAAGGAGTGAGTGGTACGACCTATGATGATTGTCTTGGTCTTGGAAGGATTGATTCTCAGAAGCCACTGGCTACACCATGCAGCAAGAAGGTCAAGGTGATTCTGGCGTTGGGACAGTTGGAGGGTAGGAGCGAGGGCAAGGAACGAGGTGTCATTGGCATACTGCAGAAGGTGTAATGCGGGGGGGGGGGGGGGGGGGATTGGGGCATATCTACCGAGTACAGGAGGTAGAGGTGAGGGGAGAGGACAGAACCTTGGGCACACCTGCAGAGGCAGAGGCTCTCTTTATTCCTTTTCTTATCAGTGAATTTTCCGTACCATTCTGTAGTAAGACACAGCAAACTCTTCGATTCTTTTTCTTTGTGGTTTTCCTTCGTTCCATGATTCACTTTCATATAACGTCGTGCTCCAATGTGCCGTCTCCACACCGTTGCGTCCTCATGGTAAGATCGACGTCTGAGACTAGTAGAATTCTTTTAGAAAATAACGTCCAATTACATAAGCTAGTCTGCTTTCTACGTCCTCCTTGCTTTGCCCGCCATCTGTTGTTTGTTTCAAAGATACTACAATTCCTTCATTTCGCGTAATTCGCAGTCACTAATTTTGATGTTTTATAGCTTATCTCATTTCAGCTAGTCATCATAGTTTTCATCTTCCTTTGTATCAGTCGCCGTCCAGATTTTGTGCTCAGTAGACTGTTAATTGCAGTCAGTATTTCTTGCGTCCTTCCTCACTCGCACTGAGGATTGCAATGTCGTCTGCCAAGTATGTCATCAATACTCCATCACAGTGAATTTCAACCCCAATTCTGAACCTATCCTTTATCTCCGTTATTGCTTCTTCATTGTACAAATAGAACAGCAGGGGAGAAAGAGTGCTTCCCTGCGTTACAACCTTTTTCATCCGACCACATTACTTTTGATTTTACGTCCCTCCCGGTTGTTATTCATATTGCACAGTGCACACATTTCCCAAAAGCATGCACCTACCTTTATTAAAACTTCGACAGTCGCCACCATTTTACATAGTCGAACATTTTCTCTAGGTAAACAGATCCTTTGAAAGTATGTCGATTCTTTTTAAAATTTGTTTCAGCTGTCGAGCGCAACGTCCCAACTGCCTCTGGATACCTAAAATGAATCTGATAGTCGGTTATAACAGATTTCAATTCTCTTTTGCAGTTGTTCACATATTATTAAATTAAGAAACATGTGTATGAGCTGTTAGGCTGATGTTCCCATAATTCTAACTATTTTCGGCCCTTGCTGTCGTCGGTATTGTGTGGATGATATTTTTCCAAAAGTCGTATGGTACGTCCCCAATTTCGTACGTTCCACATAATAATTTTAACCGTTGTGTGGTTTTCATTTTCCCTAGGACTTTTAATGTGTCTTCCCATCCCTGACTGTCTTCCGAATGAACTATTTCTTCTGTCATCTCCGCATACTTACTTCCGCTCGCAGAGGCCGTCAGTGTATTCTTTCTACCTAGATGCGATCTCATTAAAATTATTCCGCACTCTTAATGCTGCATCTTTCGTTCACACAAAGATAACTTCTAATGGGAATTAGAACTTTTTAACAATATGTAGAGACAATTTCATTTTTAGAATGTTCAAACGGCTCTGAGTACTATGCGACTTAACTTCTGAGGTCATCAGTCGCCTAGAACTTAGAACTAATTAATCCAAACTAACCTAAGGACATCACACACATCCATGCCTGAGGCAGGATTCGAACCTGCGACCGCAGCGGTCACGCGGTTCCAGACTGAAGCGCCTTTAACCGCACGGCCACACCGGCCGGCTCAGTTTTAGAAACTTGATGCAAACGTTCTGTTTTAACACAGGGTTATCATACATAGCGTAAAAAACTGAATAACAGTTGGTCATTGAAATGTGATTAAATGTAAATTAAAGAGATGTTAGTTTAAGGATGAGAAGTTTCAGGACGAGACACAGACAGGTTGTTGCGAAGTTACAGTTTCGGGAGCTACGGCGAGAGAAAGTTAGGTACTTCTTCTCATTGTTTGACGTTAGGACAATGGTGCTTTCCATCGCTTAAATTTCCGCTATACTTATGAACAAGGCCGGCAGGTTAACAACGCACCTTCCAGAATTTACGTCATAGCCTTTGTTCGCTTGATTGCAAGGAGCCCTGGTGGAGTTGCACAGTATCCAGCGCCCGGGCGACCTCCTAACAGCCCCTCCTTTTGTCTCGGCCATAGATCAAGGGGCCAACACTTGTGCAGCGGTTTTGTTACGGCTTACATATGAAACTAACGGTTTCTGAATCTCCTTCATCACTAGCATAATTGCATCTGATATATTTTCCCCTGGATCAATATTTTCTATTTCTTGGATACTGGGAATTTCTGGTGCACCACTTTTATGATGATTTTTTTATTCTATTCTTGACGCGTGTGAAAAATTAGTCGTAGAAAGAGAAAGAAGTACAAATGGTTCCTGAAAAATCAGTAAAATGTAGCATTTATATCCTTGAGATTGGTGGCAACACATCAGTATTAGAAGTTAAAAACGAAAAAGCGTTGCTAGTACTGATGCCCAGCTGAAGCTGCTGCTATTGTGTTCCTAGATAAAAACAGTCCATTTTCGTAGGGTAAAGTGACAGTGTGAAGAACATTTTATACAGAAGTTCTTTCCTTTAAAACTCCTATATTCGGACCATTGTAGGTTTCGTGACCTGAGGTATAGTTCTTAAAGTATCACGTAAAATAGCAAGAAGCGTTATAGGCTGTATTATACCAAGAGCAAACTGTTATCGAGTAAGGGCGAGGTTGAAAGTGAGTGTCATACTTTTCTCCAAACACATAACTTTATTTCCAAAACTCCCATTAATCGAAAATAATATTCAAACCTACATTGAATCTAAAAATAATATAGCTTTAATCCAGTGAAGTGGATACACCTCGTGCACTTCATGACCAATTACAAAATGCAACTACAATAGTAGATAGTAAGACAAGTTCAAGAAAAAAATTTATCACTTCCCGATTATCCATTCATGGAAAAATACTGCTGTGGCATGCATGACAATAAGCCTCACTAAGATTAAAATCAAGTTGTAAACACTTGTTGCCGGCCGGATTGGCCGTGCGGTTCTAGGCGCTACAGTCTGGAGCCGCGTGACCGCTACGGTCGCAGGATCGAATCCTGCCTCGGGCATGGATGTGTGTGATGTTCTTAGGTTAGTTAGGTTTAAGTAGTTCTAAGTTCAAGGGGACTGATGACCACAGCAGTTAAGTCCCATAGTGCTCAGAGCCATTTGAACCATTTTAAACACTTGTTGCTTTACATAAACACCCACATTTAAGATAAGTGTCAATAAAATTTATAATGACTTGTTCTCAAACTGAACTCCGATATGGCTGCAGGCACCACAATCGCAAATTAAAGGCAACCAACTTGCCATTGACTAGCCAAACCAACGGTTGTAAGATGACGAGAGACTTTCTGGATAACGAACAAGGCATCTGACACTTCTGTGCACACAATGAGGAACACCAGGTTTCACAATCCCGGGCAGGCGATCATTAGCGCACTGAGTGAACCGATGGTAGGCACCGCCATTGAAGATACTGCCCCAGCAAAAAGTAACAGTGGACCACTCGCTGCGGCGAGGACTCCACTGATGGTCGCTGCAGGCGTCAACTAATGGCGGCAGAAACCTACGTTCAGGAGGCGCCACAGTCGCGCTGCCCACGGGGCTACCAATAGTGGCGGCAGAGGCGAGCTCGTGAGTTCAAATGCATTGGGACAATGGCGACTTTCGTGTCGCCACATAAACATTGTCTACCATCAAGTAATGCTCGTGATAAATAGCGAGTGAGAGCTACGTTGAACAACGACATGAGGATGCAGAAAGCAATGGAAACCACTGCATTAAAGACACGTAACGGGTATCCACAGGACATGTGGCCTGTAATTGAAAAAGTGTCATGATGATCTCTCCATTGGCAAAAGATTCCGGAATAGTCCCCCATTCGGATCTCCTGGAGGGGACTGCCAAGGGGGAGGTTACCATGAGAAAAAGATTGAATAATCAACGAAAGGATAACGTTCTACGAGCCAGGGCGTGGTATGTCAGAAGCTTGAACGTGGTAGGGAAACTAGAAAATCTGAAAAGGGAAATGCAAAGACTCAATCTAGATATAGTAGGGGTTAGTCAAGTGAAGTGGAAGGAAGACAAGGATTTCTGATCAGATGAGTATCGGGTAATATCAACAGCAGCAGAAAATGGTATAACAGGTGTAGGATTCGTTATGAATAGGAGGGTAGGGCAGGGGGTGTGTTACTGTGAACAGTTCAGTGACCGGGTTGTTCTAATCAGAATCGACCGCAGACCAACACCGACAACGATAGTTCAGGTATACATGCCGACGTTGCAAGCTGAAGATGAACAGATAGAGAAAGTGTATGAGGATATTGAAAGGGTAATGCAGTATGTAAAGGGGGATGAAAATCTAATAGTCATGGGTGACTGGAATGCAGTTGTAGGGGAAGCAGTAGAAGAAAAGCTTACAGGAGAATATGGGCTTGGGACAGGGAATGAAAGAGGAGGAAGACTAACTGAGTTCTGTAACAAGTTTCAGCTATAGTAATAGCGAATACCCTGTTCAAGAATCACAAGAGGAGGAGGTATACTTGGAAAAGGTCGGGAGATACGGGAAGATTTCAATTAGATTACATCATGGTCAGACAGAGATTCCGAAATCAGATACTGGATTGTAAGGCGTACCCAGGAGCAGATATAGACTCAGATCACAATATAGTAGTAATGAAGAGTAGGCTGAAGTTTAAGACATTAGTCAGGAAGAATCAATACGCAAAGAAGTGGGATACGGAAATACTAAGGAATGACGAGATACGTTTCAAGTTCTCTAACGCTATAGATACAGCAATAAGGAATAGCGCAGTAGGCAGTACAGTTGAAGAGGAATGGACATCTCTAAAAAGGGGCATCACAGAACTAGGGAAGGAAAACATAGGTACAAAGAAGGTAGCTGCGAAGAAACCATAGGTAACAGAAGAAGTACTTCCGTTAATTGATGAAAGGAGAAAGTACAAACATGTTCCGGGATAATCAGGAATACAGAAATACAAGTCGCTGAGGAATGAAATAAATAGGAAGTGCAGGGAAGTTAAGACGAAAAGGCTGCAGGAAAAATGTGAAGACATCGAAAAAGATATGATTGTCGGACGGACAGACTCAGCATACAGGAAAGACAAAACAACCTTTGGTGACATTAAAAGCAACGGTGGTAACATTAAGAGTGCAATTGGAATTCCACTAGTAAATCCAGAGGAGAGAGCAGATAGGTGGAAAAAATACATTGTAAGCCTCTACGAGGGTGAAGATTTGTCTGATGTGATAGAAGAAGAAACAGGAGTCGATTTAGAAGAGATAGGGGATCCAGTATTAGAATCGGAATTTAATAGAGCTTTGGAGGACTTACGGTCAAATAAGGCAGAAGGGCTAGATAACATTCCATCAGAATTTCTATAATCATTGGGGGAAGTGGCAACAAAACGACTATTCACGTTGGTGTGTAGAATATATGAGTCTGGCGATATACCATCTGACTTTCGGTAAAGCATCATCCACACAATTCCGAAGACGGCAAGAGCTGACAAGTGCGAGAATTATCGCACAATCAGCTTAACAGCTCATGCATCGAAGCTGCTTACAAGAATAATATACAGACGAATGGAAAAGAAAATTGAGAATGCGCTAGGGGACGTTCAGTTTGGCTTTAGGAAAAGTAAAGAGACGAGAGAGGCAATTCTGACGTTACGGCTAATAATGGAAGCAAGGCTAAAGAAAAATCAAGACACTTTAATAGGATTTGTCGACCTGGAAAATGCGTTCGACAATATAAAATGGTGCAAGCTGTTCGAGATTCTGAAAAAAGTAGGGGTAAGCTATAGGGAGAGACGGGTGATATACAATATGTACAACAAGCAAGAGGGAATATTAAGAGTGGACGATCAAGAACGAAGTGCTCGTTTTAGGAAGGGTGTAAGACAAGGCTGTAGCCTTTCGCCCGTACTCTTCAATCTGTACATCGAGGAAGCAATGATGGAAATAAAAGAAAGGTTCAGGAGTGGAATTAAAATACAAGGTGAAAGGATATCAATGATACGATTCGCTGATGACATTGCTGCCCTGAGTGAAAGTGAAGAAGAATTAAATGATCTGCTGAACGGAATGAACAGTCTAATGAGTACACAGTATGGTTTGAGAGTAAATCGGAGAAAGACGAAGGTAATGAGAAGTAGTAGAAATGAGAACAGCGAGAAACTTAACATCAGGATTGATGGTCACGAAGTCAATGAAGTTAAGGAATTCTGCTACCTAGGCAGTAAAATAACCAATGACGGACGGAGCAAGGAGGACATCAAAAGCAGACTCGCTACGGCATAAAAGGCATTTGTGGCCAAGAGAAGTCTACTAATATCAAATACCGGCCTTAATTTGCGGAAGAAATTTCTGAGGATGTACGTCTGGAGTACAGCATTGTATGGTAGTGAAACATGGACTGTGGGAAAACTGGAGCAGAAGAGAATCGAAGCATTTGAGATGTGGTGCTATAGACGAATGTTGAAAATTAGGTGGACTGATAAGGTAAGGAATGAGGAGGTTCTACGCAGAATCGGAGAGGAAAGGAATATGTGGAAAACACTGATAAGGAGAAGAGACAGAATGATAGGACAACTGCTAAGAGATGAGGGAATGACTTCTATGGTACTAGAGGGAGCTGTAGAGGGCAAAAACTGTAGAGGAAGACAAGAGATTGGAACACGTGAAGCAAATAATTGAGGACGTAGGTTGCAAGTGCTACTCTGAGATGAGCACAGGAAAGGAATTTGTGGCGGGCCGCATCAAACCAGTCAGTAGACTGATGACAAAAAAAAAAAAAAAAAAAAAAAAAAAACATAAAGAGCAAAGAGCAACGGAATAGTGAACGTCTGTACGTGTTCTAATCTCTGTTATATTATTCTCATGGTGCTATCTCATACTTATGATGGTGGCTGTAGAATTAACGCAAAATCTACTTAAAATGCCCATTACCTAAAATTACCTCCAAGGTTTTGCCTGCGCGTATACTGAACACACCTCCTCCTCTGTATCCGTCTCTTCCGCCCTATTTCCGTCCACCTCATTCTCCCACCCTCCCAACTCCGTCTACTCCTTCTCATCTGTCTATCTCTTCTCTCTGTCTGTCTGTCTGTCTCTCTCTCTCTCTCTCTCTCTCTCTCTCTCTCCCTCTCATGTCCTCCACTCCATTTCCTCCACCCACTATTTTCCTTCTCTTCCCTCTGACCATATCCTCCTGCTCCTCCTCCTCTCTCTTTTGATCTCTGCCTCCTTCCCTCTGTCTTCTGCACCTCCCGGTCAATCCTCTATACTTTCCAGCAGCGTCCTGTATCTCTCAATCCTCCCCTCTTTCGGATCCCTCTTCCACCTTGCCCTCTACTCATCTGAACCTGTCCCCAGCAGTGCTAATCTGCAAACGTAGCCCCTACAATACAGTTTAATAAAGCAGGCAACACATCATTTGCTTACCCCTGACATACAAGCTGCAGTGCAAAACAGATCAATGAAGCAGGCCAATACTATTTCAACTCACCTGTCACGCAGGGCATTCTCCATGTGTGAGCCAGGTAAACCATTTCTTGTAATCGACATGTAGGCTGCCCTGCAAACCACGTTAATTTGACAGTCAGATGCTATTCCCACACATGTCTGTAATACAGGGCAGCATGTATTCCAGTGGCTGCGAAAAACACACTTTTCCCATATCGTCCCTCACATTGTAGCTAGGAGGTTATTAGCCACACAGTGCTGATATTCATGAGGCCTGCTGTTCCTGTGCCCAATTTGGTTGAAACAAATTGAGCGGTCTGGGACGAGACCTTGTATAAACATACACATCTACCACCTGCATTTCAAAGTAATAAAGGTGAAAGTTGCTTTATATCTCAAAGAAAATAGTTTTAACGGCACATTAGTTAAAGTCACGTATACCGGAAAGGGCAGTACCATATAGCATCAAACTAAAAGGAAACTGACGAGCAAAGAGCCGGTGCTTTCATTTTTGGTGTAGATCTATTGCATCTTCTACATGTTTGGGCAGTAAAATTTAGTCTTTGGCTTGCCATACCACATGAATGATGTATAGGGTAGTCACCCTTTTCCTGTGTATATACGTATGTTGTTTAGGACAGTGATTACTAACTGAAAACGAGGGATATTGCACATTAGGCATGTTGAGAAAAGAATTACGAATGCCATTGATCGAACCCAGAACGTCCCTGTTTACGTGTAGTGTTTTACTGTGATGTGATCATTACTCATTTAATATTGAGAATGTGAAAGGTAGTCCTGTGGACTAAAAAGTCAACTGATTGCCCCATTGCTACTGGGTGGATCGTGTGTTTGCATGCAGTAGCCTGCCGTGTTCCTGTCATTGGCCTAGCAATCGTCTAGCTGCGGTTACTGCAGAAGGATGAGATTCATGGTGACGGCAGCTAGCCGCAGTGCAGGGTGAATTTAGACCACATATTGCTGACCACGGAACTAACTCACCCACACCTTTATAGTGATTTATAATAACGATGTCGTTATCGGTCCTGTACTATGCTAGTGGACATAGTACATGCGTGGGATATTGGTGCAATTTATTGATATCTTGTGTAAGTGTACATAATTGCCTATACAATAGCTTCTTCCTGGATTTCCGACCGTTATTTACAGCTCTATTATAATGTAATAATATTGGACTCCCCTAAGGCAACCTGATATTGATGTATATAGTGCACATTTTTGACCTTGTAGTCATTGTAATATTATGTGAGCAGTATGTTGTTTACACAATTTTGTGTAAAAAATATATGTCCTCGACTTTGATATTTCTTTGATATTGTACCAGAGGTGTTTGTGCCTTTGACTTTCAAGTGAAGTAATGCCATTTGGCGCCATTTTTAAGCATCATTATAATACTTTGCTGTGACAGGCTGGAAAGAGGGGAAGGGAGATGTGGGACACGTAGCACAATTAAGCTAGCTCCACCATATCGCGATTTTTAAAATTTCCTACTTATTGTTAAATTTCCCACCATCTTCGTTTTTTTTAATTTCCTGCTGTTTTATAATCCTGCTTCCGCCCATTTTTGAATTTTAAATTTGCTGCCATTTTACGTTTATGGAAATCGCTCTATTTTACGTTTCCCGCCAATTATTTTGAACTTTGAGCAACATCAGCGATTTTTAGTTTCTCGCCTAAAGCGATACTTCATGACTGTGGCGCCAACTAGGTACAGAAACAGGAGCTGTGTGCTAAATATTTGGCATCTATACTACTCACCAAGTTTCAAAAGTGAATAAGTTTTTTCTATAAAGAATCCCAAAGCATGTTCATTCAAAATGAATGTAGGTACAAACAATAAAGCATAAACAGTTACCATGCTGTTAACAAGTAAAACGTGAATATACTATATTAAGTGCAATTGGTCAGTCTTCATATATACAGCTTGAACATTAATAAAACTGACAAACTGCAGGGACGGATTTCTGACTGGAAATGGAGGGGAAAAGGCCCTATGAACATGTGTCTAGAAATACATCGTGGCCACGGCAGATGGCGTTGTCTAATGACAGTTCCTGTGACCATGTGTCGTGTGCTTCTTGTGTGTTGAAGACTGTGTGATTTACGCGGAGTGCTGTAAGCAGCAGAATGGTCCGGTATTCACGTAGAGAACAAGCTGAGATGGTGTTTGTGTACAGCCAAGTAGATGGAAACATGATGTGGAAACAGATACCAACCACATCACACAACATTTCAAGCCCTCTTTGGGGCTTTGAGTGATCATCGATCCTTTCAGACAGACGAACGTGCAGGGAGGCATTGGACTGCATATTTTGGTGCAATGTACTGTTTTCTGCAATTATCTCCTCACAGCTTGATAATGTTCATGTGTCAATGTACCAACAAACGTTTCGTTTGTTACGAAAAAGTAAAAATAACACCACAGAAGACACTGATCCAGACAAAATACGTAGATTGGTTGCTTGCTTGTAATGAGTTATAATACGAGACCCAATATTTCAGATTATCGGTCTCATGATAAAAACCAGGTGACCAAAAAGTCAGTATAAATTTGAAAACTTATTAAACCACGAAATAATGTAGAAAGAAAGGCAAAAATTGACACACATGCTAGGAATGGCATGGGGTTTTATTAGAAGCGAAAAACCACTTCATATTGCTAGACGCGTGAAAGATCTCTTGCGCGCGTCGTTTGGTGATGATCGTGTGCTCAGCCGCCACTTTCGTCATGCTTGGCCTCCCAGGTCCCCAGACCTCAGTCCGTGCGATTATTGGCTTTGGGGTTACCTGAAGTCTCAAGTGTGTCGTGGTCGACAGACATCTCTAGGGATGCTGAAAGACAACATCCGACGCCAATGCCTCACCATAACTCCGGACATGCTTTACAGTGCTGTTCACAACATTATTCCTCGACTACAGCTATTGTTCAGGAATGATGGAGGATATTGCGCATTTCCTGTAAAGAACATCATCTTTGAAACTTCGTGGCAGATTAAAACTGTGTGCCCGACCGAGACTCGAACTCGGGACCTTTGCCTTTCGCGGGCAAGTGCTCTACCAACGGTCGGGCACACAGTTTTAATCTGCCAGGAAGTTTCATATCAGCGCACACTCCGCTGCAGAGTGAAAATCTCATTCTGGAAACATCATCTTTGCTTTGTCTTACGTTGTCATGCTAATTATTGCTATTCTGATCAGATGAAGCGCCATCTGTCGGACATTTTTGAACTTTTGTATTTTTTTGGTTCTAATAAAACCCCATGTCATTCAAAATTTATACCTTTCTATCTACATTATTTCTTGATTTATTCAGTTTTCAAATTTATACTGACTTTTTGATCACCCAGTACGTGGATAATGAGGGAACAAATGTGTAAATTGCGCGAAACATGCTCTAACTTTTGCTGTCGAAGTTGTGTTTCAATGGTCCCCAACAACCTGCAGGCTCTTCAAAAACATATTATACCGATGAGGTTATACGCTTCTCTCGATCACACCTTTTGTAGGGGAAGGGAAGAGAGCTGCTATCAGTGTATAGAAGAGTTTATGCCAAAATACAAAGGGAAATCTGCTCTCAGGTAACCTATTAAAGGAGGTATAAAAATTCGAGATCGTTGTGACGCTGTAACTGAATACACGTATAATGTCAATGTTTATGCGCATTAAACAATCAGGTAAACTGACGCCACAACAAAAGGGAACGGACATGTATAGAGACTAGAAAATAGTCCATTGATAATGGCTAGGCATTAGCCGAAATCTGGATTTGCCAAATAAAACCTACAAAAAAGGATGCCTGATTGCTGCACTTTATAATTTATAAATTTATAAATTAGGTAAAAGGTTACCAGGGAAGACTCACTTTGGAAGGGAGTTTTCTTGACACTGTCAAATACAGTCAGAAAGGAAGAGGTCATACTTTTTATTGACAGCTGTTCCACAGGCGTCAATTTACTGAATATTATCAAATTAGCTTCAGTGAGCACTGCCCTCAGATACCAAAGTTCCGAAGAAAACTGGAAAGAGTGGGCTGCGAATTTATTGTGAGCAGACAACAAACATTAGCAGCAAGATGGCAAGATAGTGAACCAGTAGTTGTTCCAAGCATTTGTCGTGAGCCTACATTAGGCAAAGGTAATCCCAAGCAAAATGATGAAACTAAGGTAAAAGCGTTACACCTAAACCCGATCTGTTTCCATAGTAAGACTATGGGAGCTGTTTATTTTGGTTTGTATGACTCTGATCGATGCTTTAACAACTGGTGGGAGAAAGTACTCTACAAATTGTCGACGGTGTCTGTTGTTAATGGCCGGCCTAGTGGCCGTGCAGTTCTAGGCGCTGCAGTCTGGAACCGCGGGACCGCTACGGTCGCAGGTTCGAATCCTGCCTCGGACATGGATGTGTGTGATGTCCTTAGGTTAGTTAAGTTTAACTAGTTCTAAGTTCTAGGGGACTAATGACCTCAGAAGTTGAGTCCCATAGTGCTCAGCGCCATTTGAACCATTTGTTGTTAATGTGTAGGTACTGTTTAGGTACGCAAATATTAAACATGAACCATCGTAAAACATCAGGTAGCAAGTGTTTAAGCCTTACTGTAACGATTCACTTTTGGTGGCCACAGGCATGACAAAGGACATTCGTTAAGTAGCTTTACATTTGAGAACCATTTCACTTATACATTTTAATTCTGTCATAGATCCTTACATGCTGAATTTTTAATATTATATATATGAATTTCATATAATATACTAAAACCGTCAGTCATACAAATGACATTTAACCGCAACGATGGGCAAATGGTTTACGCTCTCACTATGGACAACGTAAGTGTCGGAAAACGCTCTGAGAACATGCAAGAACCACCTGCGTGCTACCCTTATCATCCAGCAAAGTAAATTCCACTTGCTGAAAGGGTACATATTAATTGCAACGAAACAATATAAATCAGAAAACGAAGCAACTTTACTGAAGCCTAACTGTTAAAAAAAATAGTAAGTTAGTGAGTTAGGGGAACTCATTTCTCAAGACATCCCTACTCCGCGGGGCAGCAGCATTCAGGTGAATGCTTGTCATAATTATCCTCGTGAAAGAATGCAGCGGAGAGCTCACCTGATGGTCTTAAGAATTCCTTTACTTTTCGCATCGTATATTCCTCAGCGATTCTTTTCTGGGGGTACAAGCTCAGCGGCACAACTTAAGTTGACACCAAACTTCCAGTTCAGTCACTGTTACGTATCACGAATAGCATTAAGGACGCCTTTAGCTCTTTTGCATTCGTTCGAAATATCAGTCAGGCCTTAGAACCCTCACGCTCTTAGAGAAATTCATCAGCAACAGAAATTGCAGGGTGTATATCGATAAATTGAAACAGTTTGTTCTACTTTGAACAACTGACAATTGAACGACTTCATCAAATGACAGAAGTGTGCGTCGCTTCAAAACTTTTCGGATAACATTGAACCATCATATGACCAAGACTCCACAGCTGCTACAAACAGTAGAGGCTGTAGGAGACAGGTGAAGCATCCGGGTCCACTATCCCACACAGCTGAAGATCCGGTTCAGATATTACTTTGATAAGGAGGAAAATGTACCTCTGAGATGTAAGCCGTGTGCAGTGATGCGTCACACGTTTGATATCAGAGTGCTTGGATTGGCTCCTGACACCTTGCTCTGCGCTTATCGTCGCTGGTATTAAAGCAGTGAGACGGCTGCCCGTCATTCTGCGAGTCAGTGTGGCTCAACATGGAACGAATGGGCAGCGCGGTGACCGTCAGCATCCCCCAGGGTGCGCTCAGAGGCCGCAGGCTCAAGACACCCTCCGGCAGAACCTACTGCAGCTTCCAGGGTATCCCTTATGCCAAGCCACCAGTCGGGCCGCTCAGGTTCAAGGTCAGTCGAAACACTTCCTATAATCAAAGTTGTGTCTTACAAGGAAACACTGAATTGAGCTTGAGGTTGATATTGGGGTCGTTCAAGACAATGGAAACGCACAGCGCAAAAAGTAGGGAAAAATGTGGCACTGCTGACTGAGAGAACCCAAGCGGTAAGTAAAACAGTCGCACAAAGGCTGAGCATCCTTGTGAACTGTGAAGCTCACGTCTGAAGTACGAGCAAGTAGGTGACTATGGCAACTGCGTGTGTAGTCAGTAGTCTTGATCGGCAGTCGCACCCAACTTACACACACGATGGATGGATCACAACAGAGTGCGTTATACTCTCAGTCCCTGAAACATTAATTTAAGATAAGGGTGTAAAATTTCTTTTGAGGAACTTCAGACCACCATGTCTTCCTCCCTTAGCAAATAGCGACAATGAAACTTTCTTCTACTGCGGGGAATACCGCCAAGTAGGGCAGCCACAGATATTCAGGTAGCAAAACGATAGTGTGATGAAGGTATTGAAAGTAGTCTTGCTCAACGAACCAACTCAGTCATCTATTACGTCGTTCGAAACTAGAAGGCCGGCCGGAGTGGCCAAGCGGTTCTAGGCGCTTCAGTCTGGAACCGCGCGACCGCTACGGTCGCAGGTTCGAATCCTGCCTCGGGCATGGATGTGTGCGATGTCCTTAGGTTAGTTAGGTTTAAATCGTTCTAAGCTCTAGGGGACTGATGACCTCAGCTGTTAAGTCCCATAGTGCTCAGAGCCATTTGAACCATTTGAAACTAAAGGCTCTTCCTTTGTTTTCGAAAATAGGTTAAAACATAGTTACGACATTTATATTTTACGACCGATATTGGTGAGCTTGTTTATGATTAAGTAAACGTATTGATTGCTGGCAGAGCACTGCTAGCTTGAAGAGGAAACCAGATTGCGCTATGATTGGCCCGCTAGATGGCGCTGCCATAGGTCAAACGGATATCAACTGCGTTTTTTTAAAATAGGAATCCCCATTTTTATTACATTTTGTGTAGTACGTAGAGAGATATGAATGATTTTAGTTGGACCACTTTTTTCGCTTTGTGATAGATGGCGCTATAATAGTCACAAACGTGTAAGTACGTGGTAGCACGTAACATTCCGCCAGTGCGGACGGTATTTGCTTCGTGATACATTACCCGTGTTAAAATGGACCGTTTACCAATTGCGGAAAATGTCCATATCGTGTTGCTGTATGACTATTGTGATCAAAATTCCCAACGGGCATGTGCAATGTATGGTGCTCGGTATCCTGGCCGACATCATCCACGTGTCCGGACCGTCCGCTGGATAGTTACGTTATTTAAGGGAAAAGGAGGTGTTCAGCCACATGGGAAACGTCAATCACGGCCTGCTACAAAAGATGATGCCCAAGTAGGTGTTTTAGCTGCTTTAGCGGCTAATCCTCGCATCTGTAGCAGACAAATTGCGCGAGCATCGGGAATCTCAAAAACGCCGGTGTTGAGAATGCTACATCAACATCGATTGCACCTGTACCATATTTCTATGCACCAGGAATTGCATGGCGACGACTTTGAACGCCGTGTACAGTTCTGCCACTGGGCACAAGAGAAATTATGGGACGTTCACAGATTTTTTGCAGGCGTTGCATCTAGCGACGAAGAGTCATTCATCAGCAGCGGCAACGTAAACCGGCATAATATTCACTATTGGGCAACGGAAAATCCACGATGGCTGCGACAAGTGGAATATCAGCGACCTTGGCGGGTTAATGTATGGTGCGGCATTATGGGAGAGAGGATAATTGGCTCCCATTTTATCGATGGCAATCTAAAAGGTGCAATGTGTGCTGATTTCCTACGTAATGTTCTACCTATGTTACTACAAGATGTTTCACGGCATGACAGAATGGCGATGAACTTGCTACATGATGGATGTCCGGTATATAGCTCGCGTGCGGTTGCAGCGGTATTGAATAGCATGACAGGTGGATTGGTCGTCGAAGCACCATACCATGGCCCGCACGTTCACCGGATCTGACGTCCCTGGATTTCTTCCTGTGGGGAAAGTTGAAGGATATTTGCTTCGTGATCCACCGACAACGCCTAATAACATGCGTTAGTGCATTGTCAATGCATGTGCGAACCCCAGATCACGTAAGAAACAGATTGCCCGATCGCTTGGTCTAGCAGGCAACCCTTGTCAGGGAACGACCACCAGGTGGCAACAGTGTCACACCCTTACTTGTGGCACCAACTACTAGATGGCACTCCGTTCTGAGAAATATGTGGCAACATCGTCAGAACGCGTGTAGCTCTCCACCATTTGGCGTCTGTGAAGTACAGCTGTTTCTGACATACCGGTGGTAGTGGATCGAGTCGTCATGCCGAGGGCCTGCGAGTATATCAACTGTGGAAGGAGTAGACAGACAAATCCTGAACTAAAAATGTAGTAGAACTGTCTCAAAACTGAAAATTATAAAATATGTACTTTATTCATATTGTATTTAAGTACCAAATAAAGATTCTCCGTTAGGCTGCACAAATGTTTCGTTGCCTTTCCTTGATCACTCTACCGCGTTTAACTAGAAAGAAGTAATGTCTTAAATCTGAGCAAAACAGTACTGCTTGCGACAATAGTAGATGTGCTGACCGCAAAGTTAAGACGTTTACCATCACAGAATTTTTTTTTTACTCACGATATTTAAAGTTCCACAATATTTATTTTTTTCGAAGATATTGTTGTTAAGTTATATTCGTTTACAACTAACAGTAATCATATGGAAAATATGATTATACTTAAGAACGCTTACTGAAATACTTAGAAAGGATGCAAAATCTGTTTCTTTAACTTATTTACAGTTTCAATGTGAAAATTATATTGTCGTTATAACTCACCTAATCCCTATAGATAATCTATGCAAAATACATAATTATGTCGGTAATGTGTCGGGACGCGAAACCCACTGCTCAGTGCAATATTTGTCAGTAAATTAACTGATTATATTTCAAAGACATTGAGAAGATTTTGAAAACTTTCTAGTGTTAACCTGCATGTGGAGATCTTTTTTACCACTATAATCCGTATCAGAAGAGCTGTATAATAAAGAGGAAATGTGTAAAACCTATGCGACTGCAATACAGTCTGCATTTAAACAGTAACTCGCGAGAAATGTTTGTGTGTTACTTCTCATTTATCTCATTTCGCATATGACTGTGAGAAATATCCCTACAGTAGAAATAAACTTGGTTTGTAGAATTACTGGAGGTAATCTACATTCTTCGATTGAAAACTCGTGAAAAACCACAGCCGATCATGAGCTACAGTCAGCTGTGTGACGAATGCATTTCGCGCGTAGCGCTCAAGCCGACCACAAATCAGCGTCATTCACGTCTCCGAAGATACAGCGTTGCCAATTCCGCGACATGGACAGGTCAGTTAGCATTGTAGCGTCGCCTGTGACATCTGTTGATCGACGGGAAAACTACACTCCTGGAAAAGGAAAAAAGAACACATTGACACCGGTGTGTCAGACCCACCATACTTGCTCCGGACACTGCGAGAGGGCTGTACAAGCAATGATCACACGCACGGCACAGCGGACACACCAGGAACCGCGGTGTTGGCCGTCGAATGGCGCTAGCTGCGCAGCATTTGTGCACCGCCGCCGTCAGTGTCAGCCAGTTTGCCGTGGCATACGGAGCTCCATCGCAGTCTTCAACACTGGTAGCATGCCGCGACAGCGTGGACGTGAACCGTATGTGCAGTTGACGGACTTTGAGCGAGGGCGTATAGTGGGCATGCGGGAGGCCGGGTGGACGTACCGCCGAATTGCTCAACACATGGGGCGTGAGGTCTCCACAGTACATCGATGTTGTCGCCAGTGGTCGGCGGAAGGTGCACGTGCCCGTCGACCTGGGACCGGACCGCAGCGACGCACGGATGCACGCCAAGACCGTAGGATCCTACGCAGTGCCGTAGGGGACCGCACCGCCACTTTCCAGCAAATTAGGGACACTGTTGCTCCTGGGGTATCGGCGAGGACCATTCGCAACCGTCTCCATGAAGCTGGGCTACGGTCCCGCACACCGTTAGGCCGTCTTCCGCTCACGCCCCAACATCGTGCAGCCCGCCTCCAGTGGTGTCGCGACAGGCGTGAATGGAGGGACGAATGGAGACGTGTCGTCTTCAGTGATGAGAGTCGCTTCTGCCTTGGTGCCAATGATGGTCGTATGGGTGTTTGGCGCCGTGCAGGTGAGCGCCACAATCAGGACTGCACACGACCGATGCACACAGGGCCAACACCAGGCATCATGGTGTGGGGAGCGATCTCCTACACTGGCCGTACACCACTGGTGATCGTCGAGGGGACACTGAATAGTGCACGGTACATCCAAACCGTCATCGAACCCATCGTTCTACCATTCCTAGACCGGCAAGGGAACTTGCTGTTCCAACAGGACAATGCACGTCCGCATGTATCCCGTGCCACCCAACGTGCTCTAGAAGGTGTAAGTCAACTACTCTGGCCAGCAAGATCTCCGGATCTGTCCCCCATTGAGCTTGTTTGGGACTGGATGAAGCGTCGTCTCACGCGGTCTGCACGTCCAGCACGAACGCTGGTCCAACTGAGGCGCCAGGTGGAAATGGCATGGCAAGCCGTTCCACAGGACTACATCCAGCATCTCTACGATCGTCTCCATGGGAGAATAGCAGCCTGCATTGCTGCGAAAGGTGGATATACACTGTACTAGTGCCGACATTGTGCATGCTCTGTTGCCTGTGTCTATGTGCCTGTGGTTCTGTCAGTGTGATCATGTGATGTATCTGACCCCAGGAATGTGTCAATAAAGTTTCCCCTTCCTGGGACAATGAATTCACGGTGTTCTTATTTCAATTTCCAGGAGTGTATTTTTACGGTTGCCTGTTCCGCCGTAAGGACGGTCAACCTGTTTCATACGTGATCAGGGGTGCGAACATTGCGGAAGGCGAACTACTCGCTGTTGAGAGGAATGTCGTTACACTTATTGCCAAATACAACTGGACCAGCTCGTCCGATTCATCAACTGGGACGACACGATTGAGATGCGTCCGCACGTTAACGGCGAAGTTGGTGTGGAGCACCATCACGCAGCAGCCACATAACCCTTCGAATCATCAATGGCATTTCTTCCAGCGGGAGATGCAAAGTCAGTCGCTAGAAATGCCGATAGTTCCCTGCCTGTTAGGTGACGTGGAAGAAAGCTAGTCCCAAAATACGGTCATCAATTATCTTGGCCCACAGTTTCCGACCACACCGATGATGATGATGATGCGCTGTCACTATGCCACGGGGGTTCTGCATATTATCCCATAGATGACTGTTATGAATGTTGAAGATACCACTTTGGTAGAGGTGGCCTGATCTGCGACTTGGTTGGATGACACAAATCGCGGAATCGTGGTTTCCTGGTGAATAAACCAGTTACAAAACTAATTTTGATATGGGAAGTCTGTCGCTAGTAACTCTGCACGTGCTGTAAGTGATAAGGGTAGTAACAATTGTAGTGGAGAATTGTCCACACGCTCGTCTGGATTACGCTGTGTTGGCGGACGAACTTCCTGGTACTGACATAGCTGCCGCCTTTCACTGTGTTAATCACATTTTTACCAAGTCTGGTGTACGAACATTTCAGATACGCCCTTCATGATTTCCTGCTCCCTAAAACGACCCTGTCTTAGACAAACGGTGAAACACTACTGCAAATATTGAATGCTGTGGTTGTTGGCGTGGATAGGTCTCCTGATACAACCTTGCTGCCGGGCGCCAGTTTCCATTTGCCTTTCCGTAAGTAGACACCGCGTCGGCAAGCTCTCGATTCGAATACAGAACCATTGTGTACAACGCGATATCACATCCACTACAAGGTGAGTCAGCAAGAGAAGTGAACCGGACACAACATTACAAATTACTATACGAGGAGAAGGCACTAGGGCGTGACGCATGACAAAAAGTGCCACTCTCTAGAAGGAAACCATGCGTGCTGTAACTGTGCCTGCGTGGTACAGCGCGTGTTACACGGCAGTCTCTGTAACAAAGTATGAGTGAATAATTGACCTATAGTATGGAAACCAGTCGTTTCCGGACATAAGTTCATTACACCTTTTTTGTTCTGTATCCTCTCATCGATCAGTCCCTAGAGTTTGTAAACCGTAAAAAAAAATCGCCCTGTATAAATACGCGCCGCCACATATCCGACCGAGCGACGTGGCACAGTAGTTAGACACTGGACTCGCATTCGGGAGGACGACGGTTCAATCCCGCGTCCGGCCATCCTGATTTAGGTTTTCCGTGATTTCCTTAAATCGCTCCAGGCAAATGCCGGGATGGTTCCTTTCAAAGGGCACGGCCGAATTCCTTCCCCGTCCTTCCCTAATCCGATGAGACCGATGACCTCGCTGTCTGGTCTCCTTCCCCAAAACAACTCAACCACATATCCGACGCCTTACAGGAGCCAACTAGGAAGTTGAGACCGAACTTCACAAATAACACATTAGGAGCATTAAATGAGGAATCCAAATTGAGCCTAGAGAAAGAAGCGATATCAATAGAGTCTTATACGGATGCAGGTGTGAACCCCTATCAACCGGAAAAATACCGAACTAAACATTAAAATACTGCTACATGAAGCGGCAATTATAGCTACGGTCACACGCATCTGATAAACCAAATAGGAAGCGCACCAGACGTATCTGTTCAAAGATCCAGAAAGGATATTGTGGAGCCAACATACATTTTCAACATAGCAACGACGGTCCGGCGCCCCCTCCCACCCCCTCCCCCCCTCCCTCTACTGGTCCGGTCAGTTGCTGAAACACTCAACACGCTCCTTCCCTCAGTACAAAACATCCAAAGGTTTCCAGCCGGCCACAACCGAGGTAATAATGGTTGGCAATACAGGAGCCTGCCTGGGTGTCACTTACTGGTATTGTTGCTACACTCAGAGCCGGTGACTGTTAACTACCAAAATTATACCAGCCATCAAATGATGGCGCAATGCTCGCCCTCGCCGCCAGGTTTCTGCTCGGACGCCGCACCACGAGCGAACTGTTTCACTTCCCCAGTCCTACAGTCACCGGCATGTCGCCTCCGATTTCCACGCTAACCACACCCTCCCATACCAATGACGCTCTACTAGAGACTGTGAGCACGACCTATTGTTGGCGCAACGGTTCAGTATCATTGTACGGCACAGTGTTCAGGAGACGTGACGACATAGGGATTGAAATGTGTGCATTCCAAACTACAGGGGGAAATTCGCTACAGATAAGGTGAAAAATAGGTGTAATAGTTTAAATATATGTCAAATATATGTGAGATATGCATACTCTGGCAAAGCTGCGGGTGGAACGCTCAGCCAAATGTTGTTTACATATTACCATCAGGAAACAAATACTGAAGGAGTAAGAATCAGCAACCAGCAATTTAGGTGGAGGTGATAACGTGGAGAGAGGAGGGGGCAAGAAAACAAAGATAGACAGATTGAGGAAAGAGACTGACTCTGTCCATGGACAGAGAGAGGGAAGGAAGGTATGGTCACAGATATGAGGGAATAGGAGATGGACACAGTCAGAGGAATGGGGAAATGGACACAGAAATGGAAGCAGAGGAGATGGACAGAGAGCGGTTCGAGTAGGAAATGGATATAGAAACGAAAGAGGAGGAGATGAACAGAGACAAGGAGAAGGAGGAGACTCAGAGAAGCTGGAGGAGAAGATGGGTAGACTGGGAGGAGCAAATAAACGAGAAAGGGAAGGGTAGATGGACTGAAAAATTGTAGGAGAGAACAGGGATAGGAGGAGATAAACAGAGCGAAGTGGGAGGTAGAGATAAAGGGAGTGAAAAGGATGTAGAGGGGCAGGAGGAGATGGACTCCGACGTGGGCCGGATGAGACGGAAAGACTAGGGAAGGAGCAGATGCACAGAAAGATTGAGGAGGAGCAGATGGGCACAGAGATTGGGGAGGAGCAGAGGGACAGTGAAGGATGAAGCACGAGGTGGACAGAAAAGGGAGAGAAGGAGATAGACAGATAGGAAGGCGAAAGAATGGACAAGTAGAGGGGGCAAGGAGGAGATGGGCTAATAGAATTGCAATGAATAAATACTCAGACAATGCCGGGGACTCAGCCAATCTATGTGTAAAATGAAGTTCTTGGAGGTTGTGTAGTGAGGTGTCCTTATTCTAATGTCTTTGCGTTTCCCCACTTAGTATAACTATTATATGCTATCCTGTTATCTTTGTGTTTGCCCACTGGATGTAATTACGCATGTAATCTGTAGTAACTCATTTGGCTTACAAGGAGACGACAAGGCACTCTCAGAAAATCTAGAGAAAATCGAATTTAAAATTTTGAAGTTTTCAGAGTGCCTGTAGTACCTGAAAGTAAGGTCAATTTTGCGACTTACAGTGTGGCCCTGTGGTGGACTGATCGTTACCTAAGTGGAACGACTGGATTCGATTTCCCGCCGATGAAAATTTATAAACATAGTTGAATTGTAAAATGCATTAAGACGAATAATAGCAGTAGCGCTCGAGACTGGTAGTTGCCGGTAAGTATCTGGTTTCGGTCATTACTTCCCTCCGTTCAATTTTTGTTTTTTGGTTGCGTTAACTTTAAGTATAAAATTCGTCAAAAACATGGTAATTAACACGTATCTGATTGTCATGAAGCTTCCTGTTGAAAAAGAATCGTTCTTATTTCGTGACATAAAAGTCGTTCGGAAACTTCAGTGTCGATCTTCTCTATTACTTTTTAGACAAGGATTTCTGGTCAGGTGAGTGTAGGGTAATATCAACAGAAGCAGAAAACGGTGTAACAGGAGTAGGATTCTTTATGGATAGGAAGGTGGAGCAGAGGGTGTGTTACTGTGAACAGTTCAGTGACAGGGTCGTTCTTATCAGAATCGACAACACACCAATACCGGCAACGATGGTTCAGTTATACATGCCGAGGTCGCAAGCTGAAAATGAAGAGATGGAAGTGTATGAGGATATCCAAAGGGTAATGAAGTATGTAAAGGGGGATGAAAATCTAATAGTCATGGGGGACTGGACTGCAGTTGTAGGGGAACGAGTAGAAGAAAAGGTTTCAAGATAATATGGGTTTAGGGCAAGAAATGAGAGAAGAGAAAGACTAACTGAGTTCTGCAACAAGTTTCAGTTAGTAATAGAGAATACCCTGCTCAAGAATTACAAGAGGAGATATGCTTGGAAAAGGCCGGGTGATACGGGAAGATTTCGGTTAGATTACATCATGATCAGACAGAGATTCCTAAATCAGATACTGGATTGTAAGGCTCAGATCACAATATAGTAGTGATGAAGAATAGGCTGAAGTTGAAGACATTAGTCAGGAAGAATCAATACGTAAAGAAGTTGGATACGGAAGTACTAGGGAATGACGGGATACGCTTGAAGTTCTCTAAGGCTATAGATACAGCAATAAGGAATAGCGCAGTAGGCAGTACAGTTGAAGAGGAATGGACATCTCTAAAAAGGGCCATCACAGAAGTTGGGAAAGAAAACATAGGTACAAAGAAGGTAGCTGCGTAGAAACCATGGGTAACAGAAGAAATACTTCAGTTGATTGATGAAAGGAGGAAGTACAAACATATTCCAGGAAACTTAGGAATACAGAAATACAAGTGCTGAGGAATGAAATAAATAGGATGTGCAGGGAAGCTAAGACGGCATGGCTCTAGGAAAAATGTGAATACATCGAAAAAGAAATGACTGTCGGAAGGACAAGCTCAGCATGCAGGAAAGTCTAAAGAGCCTTTGGTGACATTAAAGGCAAGTGTGGTAATATTAAGAGTGCAACGAGAATTCCACTGTTAAATATAGAGGAGAAAGCGGATAGGTGGAAAGAATACATTGAAAGCCCCTATGAGGGGGAAGACATATCTGATGTTATAGAAAACGAAACAAGAGTGGATTTAGAAGAGATAGGGGATCCAATGTTAGAATAAGAGCTTTGGAGGAATTGAGGTCAAATAAGGCAGAGGAGATAAATAACATTCCATCAGAATTTTGTAAATCATTGGGGGAAATGGGAACAAAACGATTTTTCACATTTGTGTGTAGAATGTATGAGTCTGGTGACATACCGTCTGACTTTCAGAAAAGCATCATCCACACAATTCGGAAGACGGCAAGAGCTGACAAGTGCAAGAATTATCGCGCATCCAAGTTGCTTCCAAGATTAATATACAGAAGAATAGAAAAGAAATTTGCGGATGCGCTATATGGCGTTTAATTTGGCTTCATGAAAGGTAAAGGCACGAGAGAGGCAATTCTGACTTTGCAGTTAATAATGGAAGCTAGACTAAAGAAAACACAATACACGTTCATAGGATCTGTCGACCAGGAAAGGGCACCGACAATTTAATATGGTGCAAGATGTTCGAAATTATGTGAAAAGTAGGGGTAATCTAAAAGTAGAGACGGGTCATATAGAATATATACAACAGCCAGGATTGATTAGTAAGAGTGAACGACGAACAACGAATGGTCGTATTACAAAGGGTGTAAGACAAGGATATCGTCTTTCACCCCTACTGTTCAATCTGTACATCGAGGAAGCAATGATGGAAATAAAAGAAAGGTTCAGGATTGGAATTAAAATTCGAGGTGAAAGGATATCATTGATACGATTCGCTGATGACGTTACTATCCTGAGTGAAAGTGAAGAAGAATTACATGATCTGCTGAACGGAATGGACAGTCTAATGACTACACAGTATGGACTGAGAGTAAATTGAAGGAAGACGAAGGTAATGAGAAGTAGTAGAAATGAGAACAGCGAGAAACTTAACGTCAGGGTTGATGGTCCCGAAGTTGATGAAGTTATGGAATTCTGCTACCTAGGCAGTAAAATAACCATTGACGGACGGAGAAAGGAGGACATCAACAGGAGACTAACTGTGACAAAAATGGCATTCCTCGCCAAGAGACGTCTACTAATATCAAATATCGGCCTGAATTCGAGGAACAAATTTCTGAGAATGTACTTCTGGCTTACAGAATTGTATGGTAGTGAAGCATGGACTGTGGGAAAACTGGAACAGAAGAAAATAGAAGCATTTGAGATGTGGTCCTACAGACGAATCTTGAAAATTAGGTAGCCTGATAGGTTCTGCGCAGAATTGGGTGGAAAGGACTAGGTGGAAGACACTGATAAGGAGAAGGGACAGGATGATAGGACATCTGTTAAGACATGAGGGAATGACTTCCATGGTACTAGAGGGAGCGGTAGAGGACAAAAACTGCAGAAGAAGACAAAGATGGGAGTACATCCAGCAAATAACTGAGGACGTAGGTTGCAAGCGTTACTCGGAGATGAAGAGGCTTTCACAGAGAAGCATCAAACCAGTGAGAAGGTTGATGATAAAAAAGAAACAAAAAAAAATAGCGCCAAAAGATAGTGGCCCAGCGACAAGAGGCAGTTGAAGAAAGGGCCTAACACAGAGTAGTGTGTCAATCAGCGAACAGTTACGATGCCCTATCGTGGTGCTGATTACAACATGGCCCAGAGACCACATTGCATGGCAACACAAGGGGAAAAAGCAACGAGTGTAGCTCAGGAGTTTAGTAAGTTCAGAGCCTTGTTTCATATGGATGGGGGAGTGTTCCGAACAGCAGGCTTGCTCCCAAAATAGAGGAGGTGGTGAACCACCGTGAACTGCAGCGGCAGATGACTGTTTCTTTGAGTGCAATTGCTACTACATTTAACAGGACTATAAGGCATACAATTTCGCACTTCACATTTGCATGGCGACAGCATGAGGGTGGTCTGATTGTTCGACGATCAGTACGCCTACGTTGTGCTTTGTCGACACCAACATTTCGGAGACACTCTTTGCGATGGTGCCAAGACCATAAGATCTAAACCAATGAGGATTTGGGTTATGTGTTCTTCTCGGATAAGAGCAGATTCATTCTGAGTAGTGGTTTTGGAGATACGCACATATGGAGACAAATAAGAATACCTAATGCACTCAAGAGCACTGTCGAGCATGATCGTTTTAGTGGTCCTGTTGTCATCATGTGAGTGCTTGGGCGTACTGACCTCTACATCTTAAGAAACGGCACGCTCGCAAGTCAACGTTCTTATGATACCATACTCCTTCCCTAAGTGCGGCGTTTTAGGAGGTGCATTTGTACCTGATTTTATTTTTATGGATGACAAAGCGCGATTGCATCAGTGAAGGACAAGGAGCTCTTTGGACGAGACGACGAGAGGACAGTCACCGAATGGACTGGCCTGTCCATCGTCCCGAGTCGAATCCCATCGAGAACGTGTCGGATACATTGGAGGGACGTATTTCAGCATGGACACATGCGCTAACTACCATCCATCAGTCGCTAACCGCGCTAGTAGAGGAATGGGACGCCGTACGACAAGAACTCCTCACCAACCTTGTGGCCAGCGTGGAGTCAGTCAGCAGAGCATGCATTGCTGTCCCCGGTGATCGCATACCCTGCTAAGAACCATGTCCGGCCTATTTCCGTGTCCAAATGACCATGATAAATCGCGGTGATTTCACTGTAACTTTTATCTCTGGATGAAAGTATCATTTCTGTGAGTCTCACTGTGTGTTTCTTTCAGTTACCGTCCCTACTGGTCTCTGATAGTTCCTTCTATGTAAGGAACAAGTTTCGTAGAATTATGTTGCATGGAAATGACTCATTTAGTGAAAGATACTTTCCTCCTTAAATTTTGCACACCAATGTAGTATTGTCGCCGAATAGTTTGGTATTCGCTTTATAAACTTTTTCTTTGCATAGAGAGTGCCCAGGAGGTATCGACTTGAAGAGAAAGCCACTTCCAAAAGTGAACACTCTTTCGAGTCTCAGAGTCAACAACGTGAATGTAACTGTTCTCATGTCTCATATGAGTTGTGCAAAAGTTGTATAACAAAACACTGTGACTTCGTAACTTACTGTATTTGCAAGCAATTATAAAAAAACCATGGTAACAGTGATAAATGTCCTCAGTTATTGCAATAGTCGATAGGTATGTGAGCCATATATAGAAACACAGACCGTGAGGGTATACCTTAAGGTTTAAGATTGCCACTTTACAGAAAATGGATTTATTTTATAAAATTAAACTCTGACAAAATTTTTTATTGAAAATAACAGTACACCGCATTAACTTCTAATGTAAGACGTTTGTCCATAATTGTGATCACTGCGATAAATATTCACTCGAAAATATGAAATAACTGGCATTGATAAAATTCAATAAACATCAACTCACAAAATAACGGAATTTTACCAAAGGGCAAAGAATAATTTTCCGTGGTTTTTTAAAAGTTTCTTATAGAAGTTATTAAAAATGAACGCCACATTAATCTGTAATGAATAAACAAATATGCACCTCTAGAGCATACAATATTCGGTTTCCGCGTCAAGTATATTTTCAGATGTCATTTTAGAGGTTTCTTTAAAACTATAGATCAGCTGCGGGTTTCCGCTTGGCTTGTGGATTTTAGGTTAGATTTTCACAATCCGTCGCAATAGTCCAGTATTAGTCGGCCATAATAGCGGGGGCCGTCTTCCCTACTCACCTATTCTTCACAACTGCTATACTGTATCCTGTTTGAATCGCTCGCCACGTTCATCGGAAAGTACTCCGCAGTATTCAGAGAAGAAGTCCAGGTGGGCATACTGGAACTGTATTTCTAAAGACGTGTTACAGTCACGCTTCTCATAACATGGCAACGGAACACGGAAAGGCTCCTTAAAATTTGTTACTCTTTCATGAAATGCTCGTACTGTGCCTACACGATCGAGAGTATCATAAGAAAATTGATTCCTTTTGGTAAATATATTTGCTACAGAGTTAACTATTACCTTATAAAAACAGATAAATAATTTTATGCCTATTTAACTGTCGCATCTGTTAGTTTCCCCTTTTTTCAAAAGTGACTAGTAACTTAACATTTCTAGACTTAAGAAACATTAATGATTTGATAACGTAAGCTATAAATTTGTAGTACTATTTGTTTCAGTAACGATTTTTCGTTTCAAAGTAGTTCCTTATTGATTACATTCACTCCTAGTGCTTTCATTTCTTCTGTTTAGTTAACTTTTTTCGAATTCTTCTACTCTTAACTTGCCAAAGTGCGTGCCTGATATGGCTCCTTTTCTGATGGTTATCTCTCATTATCGTTCCATAGATCACTGTAATGGTGAATTCTCGTCCTTTGCAATTTTTTGATTTCTGTTTACATATTTTAATATTGCTTTCTTTCAGTCACCGGAACCACCAGAACCATGGAGCGGCATACGAAACGCAACAAAGGAAGGCAACATAGCCCCGCAGATAGACTTCCTTATGAGAAGCAAGACGGAATATGAAGGAGATGAAGACTGTCTGTACCTAAACGTTTACACTTCAAAGGTTGGTATTGGTTCAAATGGTTCAAATGGCTCTGAGCACTATGGGACTAACTTCTGAGGTCATCAGTCCCCTAGCACTCAGAACTACTTAAACCTAACTAATCTAAGGACATCACATCCATCCAGGCCCGAGGCAGGATTCGAACCTGCGACCGTAGCGGTCGCGCGGTTCCAGGCTGTAGCGCCTAGAACCTCTCGGCCACTTCGGCGGGCCAAAGGTTGGTATTAACTGCAGTAAACAACTCTGCGTGACCACTTTTGGTATGGAGTTTGCTTGCTATGTCCTTATGCGCTTGGTCTCTATTTTATCGATTTTACATCTGACTTTATTTATCCTGCTCCTGGCTGACCCTATCCCTCCAGTCTCTTTCTTTCCCTACTACTGTGTATCGCAATGGAATCTGTAGCAGCTTTTACCCATTGTGAACTGTTTCCGAAATTTGTGATTGGAGTAACAATTAATTTAAAATATCTTGTTTCGCAACTTACATTCAATCAATCTCTCCCTATCGTTACGAAGTATTGAAAACATGTAAATCTATCTGTCTCTCTCTTCATTATAGCTCTATGCATCTACTTCATTGTTCCGTAAAGGACTCGATTTGCATCTTCCCTGTATCCACACATTCCGTATTACTCATCAACCATGTTTAAAGTCGTCGAGACTTTGTTAAGGTTTATTATTCGTTTCTTTCACCGATGTGAGGTTCTGTGAAATCATTGATGAATGACAGCGTCATTAATTCACCAGCAATAGATATGAACATCATTTTCTCAGAAGCTTACTGCAATTCGTACCTTTGCAAAATAAATTTAGTGCATATTATTTTATTGTAGCTAATTTCACAGAAAGACAGTTCTTAGAATTCCCTTGCTGTAGATGCATTTCGTGTGGAATTCTGTGAGACCCTCAATAATATACGCTGTAATGCACCCACTTGTAGCTAATAACTTTAAACGACGTTTCTCTCCACTAATTACAAACCACCGTAGCTTTCCTTTAACATTTAAGACTAAGATGACGAAGCAGTCGAACTAATTAATCTCTGTTGAGTATCATGGCTATGAGTGTAACTTTAAATACAAATAGTATACAAACTTTTTTTTCTCTAAGTACTTTAAAGGAAAAGTACTTCGTACCCCTTACCGCTAAAGCATCTTAATACTGTCGCGCTTGACCTGATGATGTTTGAGTCTTGATGATTACAGATGTACAAGTAATTTCAAGAGTGAACCGTTGAAGTATGTTGTGAGTCTATCGGTATGTTAATTGCCCCACACAACCCTGTCGCAGAAGCAACGAAAAAAACATGCCAAATTTAAAAGAATGCTAAGTCCCCAAGACTGACAGCGTTTTACGCAAGTTCGAAATTCAGCTAGAACTTCACTGTGAAATTCCTTTAGCAGTGTCCACAACGAAACTCTGTCTCGAAATCTGCCAGAAAGTCGATAGAGATTCTGATCGTATGGAAAGTACACCAGCGGCAAGACACAATCCATACCTTCACTCAGTGATAGCTACCACTCAGTGATGCAGAGTTGATTTTGGTTCTTATTATATTATGTTTTATGTTTTTATGATTTTGGCTTTTTTAGTTAAGATGCCTATAAAAGTTTTCCGTAATTGGCTGGCTCTGAGCACTATGGGACTTAACGTATATGGTCATCAGTCCCCTAGAACTTAGAACTACTTAAATCTAAGGACATTACACAACACCCAGTCATCACGAGGCAGAGAAAAATCTCTGACCCCGCCGGGATCCGAACCCGGGAACCCGGGCGCGGTTTCCATAATTCCTTCGCCAAACAAGACGAACTAAATATTCAATATTTCGGATGAAAAGCTACTGTCGCCATGAGTAACTTAGATGTAGATATCGTCACTACAGTGAATCAGCTTAAGTCACTCAATAAAGGTAATATTTCCGGTTCAGTTTGTATGACAGTCAGGTTCCTTTCGCAGTATGCTGAGACAATAGCTTCCTATTCGCAATCATATACCAACGGTCAGTCGTCGATAGATCCGTACCTAAAGACTGCAAAGTACCACACCTGACATCAGTACCAAAGAACGGAAATAGTAGTGACCCACTGAATTACAGGCCGGTATACCTAACGTCGATTGCAGTCGGATTTTCAAACATATGCAGACTTCAGATATTACGAATTACCTCAAAAAAAAAAAAAAAGATTTATTGACAAATAGCCAACACCGATTCAGGAAATATCGATCTTGTGAAACATAACTAGCTTTTAGCACTCGATCTTCACAGGTAGCCCATGAGTCGACGACAGTCCGGCTCCTCAAAGTGAACTATGTTCATTTTCCAGCATCCGTGGCTCCTCCATAGCTTCTGATGACGGAGCGAGACAGAGCAGATGTATACGCTATGGTCGGAAAAGCCAAATGCCATTTTCCTGCTACCAACGTCATTGCAGCTAGATCAAGAGAGATATAAATGCGAGCGAAGCGACTCGCAGAGTGATCCGTGATGCATGTGCATTCTGGACGGTCGCCATGCACCCTTTCCCAAGTGTCTAAAAGACGTAGTTCTTGCAATAACAGACGGAGTTCGGGACGTGTGGTGTAATTGGAGTCCTGATCTTTCTGCTGAAGCACTAAGGATGCTGTTGTCATAGCGTCGCAGGAAGAGAGGCGTGAAATCCTCTGAATAGCAGTGGAACTGCTGGTGACTCTTGTCCGTGCCAGAGCGGGCATAGATGTTTAAAATCCATATACTTTGTGTGATTATCGCCAAACCTCCGGTCGGCGATAAATACGTCAAGTCGTTAATTCTATGCCTTCTCGCACCAGTATGGCCTTACTGCTACCGCCATCATCGGCAGGAATACGTGCCAAGCATAACCTTAGAAGTCCGGAAGGTCTCCAAAAGAACTTCTTGCATAACTGCATTGTCCATATCTGACAAATTTGGCATATGATGCATCAATTGAAACTTCACTCTTGAACCGATGGTGTCGAGATTGATAGACTCAATCTGGAAGACCTGTGGCGGGTCTGCAGGCGTACGGACAGTCATTGCAATAAATGTATGTGATGGTTCGATATTTTCTGCAGTGTACATGCCGATGTCTTTCTCCACTTCAACAGAAATTTATTCCAGATTGAGATTGTCACTCTGCAACGGAGTGTGCGCTGATATGAAACTTCCTGGCAGATTAAAATTCTGTGTCGGACCGAGACTCGAACTCGGGACCTTTTCAAAGCCATGTCTCCGCAACATCCTTTCTTCCAGGAGTGGTAGTCCTGCAAGGTTCGCAAGAGAGCTTCTGTAAAGTTTGGAAGGTAGGAGACGAGGTACTGGCATAAGTAAAGCTGTGAGGACGGGGTGTGAGTCGTGCTTGGGTAGCTCAGTTGGTAGAGCACTTGGCCGCGAAAGGCAAAGGTCCCGAGTTCGAGTCTCGGTCCAGCACACAGTTTCAATCTGCCAGGTAGTTTCAGAAATTTATTAATCACAGGCCGCCGAGGCGTTGAGCGCTAGCGGAACTTCAGTCGGAGGATCTTCGTCATCATGGGTTGTGGGTGGTTTCAGGTGCTAGCATCCTCGAGAGGGTCAACGTCGGTGTTGGAGCTGGAGTGGCAGGGAAGCGTTGTTACCTCAGCGAACATCAGACTGAGCCACTTTTGACAAGGGCGCATCAGTGTCTGGTCCAGCGTCTGGGAATAGGGTGCATGTTCCCACGGCTTCTATTATCGTCTAGCTCAAGTGGGAAATCATCTGCCCGGGAGTGTGTCGCGCGGTCGTCAATCGATGTGCTCCGTCTCCTCTCGCGCTTCTTCTGCGATCGTTGTTTACATGAGTGCGCTTCCGCGTCAGACGATGGTAAAGAGTCCCGATGGTCTGGCACGAACGCTGCCTTAGGCATTATCATGGTGTCAACGTATATGTCTCCATCGGCGTTTCGTCGTCCGTCGACAAAGCAGTGGTGGCAGAAGGGGGTTGTAATGGGGGTGGGAGACTCTTCTTTCCTCTGTAGTGCATAAGTTAACTGCAGAGCGTTGCAAGGGACCATCAGAGGCAGCAATGTGGCGACATCGTTCCTGCTCGTTGCCACATATGTCATAGGTAGGGATGTCAACAAAGGTGAGAGATCGAGATTGCAGGTGGCAGTTGTGCTACCCTCTTCTTTGGACATTCGGAGCGCACATGATCTTCTTTACTGCATCCCGAGCACGTCTTCGGCTGTCCGTCGTAAATGATGACGGCTCTGCATCCTCCAATGTGTAAATAAGACGGTGTGTGTTTATTTAAAGTTATGCGGGCCTGACGCATCTCCTTTACGATCAATTACGTGCTGAACTGAGCCCATTTCACAGCACCATGTCCATGCTGTGGTCCATACAGGCGAAGTGCACTCACCATCTCTTCCGCTGGCAGTTCAAAAACGAGTTCGGAAAATCTATGTCCTGTTTCCAAGGCACCCTCGTTACTATATGAGTGGCGGAAATTGAGCCCGTTTTTAGTCTCTAGTATCCTGTCGCAGATTGCGTCGTTGAGTAGATTGACATACACAACACTGCTGACTATGGAAGAGTGTGTGTCAACCAGTTCGTATCTGAGAAAACGTTCTACTTCCAGAGCTTTTGATCGAGCAAATGCACTGTTGAAACCGAATTTCAGTGTCGGTTTTCAGTAAGAATTGGCCAATCTGCACGCGAAAAAATGCCGAAGCAAGTAGACAAACACAGAGCGCGTGCTCCCCGGCAGGAACGTCAGCTCTAACTCTGATGTGACATCATCCCTTCTGCACGATCAATGCTACGTTGCTCACAACCCTAGGTCACTGTACTTCTATGAATATGCGTGTTGTCCAAGTGTAGAGTTTGAGGGATTTTTAAGCAGCCAATGTAACCACGCTATGCCCGAGTAATCTAACACAATGACTGGCTATTCGTCGACTCTTATTCGATCCCCGCTGTTATAATTTTTTTCATTTTTTTAACACTAGAACGACGTTGATTCTAACATTCCTAAAACGGTGGAAAGGGGTCATTTTGACCCCAGATAAAACATTTTCATATTTGACTTAAACAAGTGCCTTTTCTAGTGTTTGTTAATCCATTCTTTATATCAAGCAATCACAACAATTATTTACAATTATAAATAATAATTACTAATTTATTTTGACAACAATGTATCATACTAATTTTTTGTTGCTACTGCTAATAAGTTTCTTAACTATAGATTTTAATTTATTAACTAATCATAAACCTTCTAGACACATTTAGTATCTTGTTGTTGTTGTGGTCTTCAGTCCTGAGACTGGTTTGATGCAGCTCCCATGCTACTCTATCCTGTGCAAGCTTCTTCATCTCCGAGTACTTACTGTAACCTACATCCTTCTGAATCTGCTTAGTGTATTCATCTCTTGGTCTCCCTATACGATTTTTACCTTCCACGCTGCCCTCCAATGCTTAATTTGTGATCCCTTGATGCCTCAGAACATGTCCTACCAACCGGTCGTTGCTTCTTATCAAGTTGTGCCACAAACTCCTCTTCTCCCCTAGTCTATTCAATACCTCCTCATTAGTTATGTGATCAACCCATCTAATCTTCAGCCTTCTTCTGTAGCACAACATTTCGAAAGCTTCTATTCTCTTCTTGTCCAAACTGTTAATCGTCCATGTTTCACTTCCATACATGGCTACACTCCATACAAATACTTTCAGAAACGACTTCTTGATACTCAAACCTATACTTGATGTTAACAAATTCCTCTTCTTCAAAAACGCTTTCCTTGCCATTGCCAGTCTACATTTTATATCCTCTCTACTTCGACCATCATGAGTTATTTTGCTTCCCAAATAGCAAAACTCCTTCACTACTTAAAGTGTCTCATTTCATAATCTAATTCCCTCAGCATCACCCGATTTAATTCCACTATATTCCATTACCCCCGTTTTGCTTTTGTTGATGTTCATCTTATATCTTCCTTTCAAGACACTGTCCATTCCGTTCAACTGCTCTTCCACGTCCTTTGCTGTCTCTGACAGAATTACGATGTCATCGGCGAACCTCAAACTTTTTATTTCTTCTCCATGGATACCTACTCCGAATTTTTCTTTTGTTTCCTTTACTGCTTGCTCAATATATAGGTTGAATAACATTGGGGAGAGGCTACAACCCTGTCTCACTCCCTTCCCAACCACTGCTACCCTTTCATGCCCCATGACTCTTATAACTGCCATCTGGTTTCTGTACAATTGTAAATAACCTTTCGCTCCCTGTATTTTACCCCTGAAAGAGAGTATTCCAGTCAACATTGTCAAAAGCTTTCTCTAAGTCTACAAATGCTAGAAACGTAGGTTTGTCTTTCCCTAATCTTTCTTCTGAGATAAGGCGTAAGGTCAGTATTGCCTCACGTGTTCCAACATTTCGACGGAACCCAAACTGATCTTCCCCGAGAACGGCTTCTACCAGTTTTTCCATTCGTCTGTAAAGAATTCGTGTCAGTATTTTGCTGCCGTGACTTATAACTGATAATTCTGTCATTTTCACATCTGTCAATACCTGCTTTCTTTGGGATTGGAATTATTATATTCTTCTTGAAGTCTGAGGGTATTACGCCTGTCTCATACATCTTGCTCACCAGTTGGTAGAGTTTTGTCAGGGCTGGCTCCCCCAAGACTATCAGTAGTTCTAATGGAATGTTGTCTACTCCCTGGGCCTTGTTTCGACTTTAGGTCTTTCAGTGCTCTGTTAAACTCATCACTCGGTATCATACCTCCCATTTCATCTTCATCTGCACCCTCTTCCTTTTCCATAATATTGCCCTCAAGAACATCGCCCTTGTATAGACCCTCCATAACTCCTTCCACCTTTCTGCTTTCCCTTCTTTGCTTAGAACTGTGTTTCCATCGGAGCTCTTGAGATTCATGCAAGCGGTTCTCTTTTCTCCAAAATTTTCCTGTTGGCAATCTGTCTTACCCCTAGTGATATATGCCTCTACATCCTTACATTTGTCCTCTATCCGTCCCTGCTTAGCCATTTTGCACTTCCTGTCGATCACATTTTTGAGACGTTTGTATTCCTTTTTGCCTGCTGCAGTTACTGCATTTTTTTGTTTTCTCCTTTCATCAATTAGATTCATTATTTCGTCTGTTAGCCAAGCATTTCTATAAGCCCTCGCCTATTTACCTACTTGATCCTCAGCTGCTTTCACTATTTCATCTCTCAAAGCTAGCCATACTTCTTCTACTGTATTTCTTTCCCCCATTCTTGTAAGTCGTTCCCTAATGCTCTCCCTGAAACTCTCTACAACCTCTGGTTTTGTCAGTTTATCCAGGTCCTATCTCCTCAAATTCCCACTATTTTGCAGTTTCTTCAGTTTTAATCTACAGTTTATCACCAATTGATTGTGGTCAGAGTCCACATCTGCCCCTGAAAATGTCTTACAACTTAAAACCTGGTTCCTAAATCTCTGTCTTACCATTATATAATCTATCTGAAACTTGTCAGTATCTCCCGGCTTCTTCCATGTATACAACCTTCTTTTATGATTCTTGAACCAAGTGTTAGCTATGATTAAGGTATGCTCTATGCAAAATTCTAACAGGCGGCTTCTCTTTTATTCCTTAGCCCCATTCCATATTCACCTACTACGTTTCCTTCTCTTCCTTTTCCTACTATCAAATTACAGTCACCCATGATTCTTAAATTTTCGTCTCCCTTCACAATCTATCTCATCATACATTTCATAAATCTCTTCATCATCTGCGGAGCTAGCTGGCTTATAAACTTGTACTACTGTGGTAGGCGTGGACTTAGTATCTATCTTGTGCACGATAATGCGTTCACTATGATATTTGTAGTATTTACTATTTTTTATTCATTATTAAAGTAACTCGTACATTACCGCTATTTAATTTTATATTTATACCCCTGTATTCACCTGACCAGAAGTCTTGTTCCTCCTGCCACCGGACTTCACTAAATCCCACTGTATCTAACTTTAACCTATCCATTTCCCTTTTAAAATTTTCTAACCTACCTGCCCGATTAAGGGATCTGACATTACACGCTCCGACCCGTAGAATGCCGTTTTCTTTCTCCTGATAACGACGTCCTCCTGAGTAGTCCCCGCCCGGATATCCGAATGGGGGACTACTTTACCTCCGGAATATATTACCCAAGAGGACGCCATCATCATTTAACCACACAGTAAAGCTGCATGCCATCGGAAAAAATTACAGCTGTAGTTTCCCGTTGCTTTCAGCTGTTCGCAGTACCAGCACAGCAAGGCCGCTTTGGTTAACGTTACAAGGCGAGATCAGTCAGTCATCCAGACTGTTGCCCCTGCAACTACTGAAAAGGCTGCTGCCCCTCTTCAGGAACCACACGTTTGTCTGGCCTCTCAACAGATACCACTCCGTTGTGGTTGCACCTACGGTACGGCCATCTGTATCGCTGAGGCACCCAAGCCTCCCCACCAACGAGAAGGTCCATGGTTCATGGGAGGGACCTTTAGTATATTTAGTCCATTTTACTCTCAAATGTGATTTACAGACACTTCTGTATTCATTTTCATTCAAGTCGGTTGACGCTTCTAGACGCACTTAGCACATGTGATTTCTGTTGTACGTGCACATTTTCCTCACACGGCTTTGTGGCACTTTTCACAATTTTCGCTGGTGTTGTTGCCTTTGCAGAGGCTGTTTTGGTACATCCTCCGCTTTGTAGGTGATTTCAGTCCCATATCCTCTTCCTCTGCCTTATGTTCTTGCTCTTTCGTTTCCTTGAGTTCCTTTGCCAGTTGAAGTATGAACTTCTTCCTTTCCATTTTCTTGTTCGTTACCACGCTATAGGTGATCCATGCATTTATTGCCGCCATGTCCAGTATGTTCTAGAATACATTCATTGACCATCTTCTACATGCAACCTTCGTAAGATATTAACATATCATTTGATCAACCATGCCCACCCTATTATTTGTTTCATTGTAGATTGTTACGGTTTCAGGTTTTTTCATTCCTTCCTTTCTTATTGCTAGTTCAGCATGCATCGTACTCAAAAGAATTTTCTTAGTCTTCTTTCCTTGGTATACAGTCAAGGAGCAGTCTTTGTTGCTCTATTGTGTAGTATTGTGGTGGAGTGTTTTTCAGAATTAGGCTTCCTTACTTCATCTGGGCTTTCACGGCGGATCTTGTTCTTTGAGTTTTTTAGCAACTTGAAAAGACGTAAAGAAGTTGTCTGTGGTCACATTTCTTCCTTGATTTACAAATGGCTCCATGAGACGCAGAACGACAGACTCTCCAAGTGGTTGTTTCTGTCAATGTTGTCCTCTTTGCCGAGGTATGGGAAAGCATTACGTATATACTTTGTCGTTCCTCAACAACCAACCAGAATTTGAGACCATAATTGTATGGTTTGTTGGAGATGAGTTGAGTAAAGTTGCATCTTGCTTTGTTTGGTAATAGTTGCTCGTCAATGGTTATATTTTCACCAGGCCAGGAAGCGCGAATACTATTTTCAATGAACTTTCCCCAAATTTCAGATACAAGAGCGAATTTGTTGGCTGCCAGGCGCTCATCCCGTGTTGTTTTTTCATCAAAATCGATAAATCTGAGGAGCTCCTGAAATCTGTCCCTTTGCATAAAGACCTTAATAAAAGTAGGCCCGCTAGAGTGCGACCAGAGATCAGCCTGAGACATACATTTTGTGCACAATACACCCCGAACATTAATTATGGCTATCAGTTTCTCCAGTTCCTCAAGTGACACAGTCCAGTCATTGTTTTTTAGTACTTTTCGAGCATTTCATTCTGTGTATGTCTTCATCAGAAATAAGACGGAAGGCACTGATGACAGAGCTGTCTACTCGTTGGCAAGCATTAGTAGTTGGGCCTCCTCTCTCCTTGAGAACATTCCCAGCTGACCGCCTTCAAGAAGATGAATAATTTCCAATCTCCCGCACGGTTCCATCCCCTGCAATCATCTTTGTAGACGCTAACAACTGTACCTGCTGTGGTGAAAGAGGTGATGACTGACGTATATCGGCATCTGAATCCTCTTCCACTAATCGCCCGACGTTCAGAACGTCTTCATCTTCACTTGTGACAGGTACATAATCATCATATTCATCAGTGAAGTCAATTCCGATTCAACTTCGGAATTCTGCAAGAGATGTAACACTTCTTCATTTGAAAGTCCACTACTGACCATACATGTTCGAAAACGTGTTTCACGGACAAAGACTGCCTGAGTGACACAACATAAGCTGTGGCAGACTGAAATGTACGCGTGCCAAGTTGCAACATTGAGCAGCAACTGTTCTGCGTTACTGCTCACTGTTGCCATTGTATTGTTAGATAATTTGCATATATTCAAAAGATAAATCCCAGCGGGGTGAAATTGACCCCTTCCGCCGTTCTAGGTATAAAATTCAAATGGTTCAAATGGCTCTGAGCACTATGGGACATAACATATGAGGTCATCGGTCCCACAGAACTTAGAACTACTTAAACCTAACTAACCTAAGAACATCACACACATCCATGCTTGAGGCTGGATTCGAACCTGCGACCGTAGCGGTCGCGCGGTTCCAGACTGAAACGCCTGGAATCGCTAGGCCATACCGGCCGGCGAAGAAAATTAAAACATTTTGTAAATACTAAATCATATTCAAAAAGACGAGAAAAAATTAGAAAGTCATATAATTTCAGTAATGAAGGAAATATATTGGATATGAAACTGAACGAGAAAAGTATGTCAGGGGTAATTTTGACCCCTTCCGCCATTCTAGTGTTTTTATTTATTTTTATTTACACGTCAAGTTCCGTAGGACCAAATTGGGGAGCAAATCTCCAAGGTCATGGAACGTGCCACCACATGAAATTACAATACAAAAGTAAACCACAGGCCATTAAAAGTGCTATACTAAGAAGAAATGCAGATGATAAACGGGTATTCATTGGTCAAACATAATATACTAGAACTGGCACGTGATTACATGTTCACGCAATTTCGGTGCCGAGATCCTGAGAAATCAGTACCCAGAACAACCACCTCTGGCCGTAACAACGGCCTTGATACGGCTGGGCATTGAGTCAAACAGAGCTTGGATGGCGTGTATAGGTACAGCTGCCCATGCAGCTTCAACACGATACCACAGTTCATTAAGTGTAGTGACTGGCGTATTGTGACGGGCCAGTTCCTTGGCCACCATTGACTAGACGTTTTCACTTGGTGAGAGATCTGGAGAATGTGCTGGCCAGGGCAGCAGTGGAACGTTTTCTGTATCCAGAAAGGCCCATCATACAGGACCTGCAACATCTGGTCGTGCATTATCCTGCTGAAATATACGGTTTCGCATGGATCGAATTAAGGGTAGAGCCACGGATGGTAACACATCTGAAATGTAACGTCCACTGTTCAAAGAGCCGTCAATGCGAACAAGAGATGACCGAGACATGTAACCAATGCCACCCCATACCATCACGCAGGGTGATAAGCCAGTATGGCGATGACGAATACACGAAAATGCCTTTTTGCATTCGTGCACCCAGGTTCGTCGTTGAGTACACCATCGCAGGCGCTCCTGTCTGTGATGCAGCGTCAAGGGTAACCGCAGCCATGGTCTCCGAGCTGTTAGTCCATGCTGCTGCAAATGCCGATAAGATGCTGTCATCTCGACTGCTAGTGATACGAGGCCGTTGGGGTCCACCACGACGTTCCGTATTACCCTCCTGAACCCACCGATTCCATATTCTGCTAACAGTCATTGGATCTCGACCAACGCGAGCAGCAATGTCGCGATACGATAAACCGCGATAGGCGCAATCGCGATAGGCTACAATCCGACCATTATCAATGTCGGAAACGTGATGGTACGCATTTCTCCTCCTTACATGAGGCATCACATCAACGTTTCACTAGGCAACGCAGCCGGCCGAAGTGGCCGTGCGGTTAAAGGCGCTGCAGTCTGGAACCGCAAGACCGCTACGGTCGCAGGTTCGCATCCTGCCTCGGGAATGGATGTTTGTGATGTCCTTAGGTTAGTTAGGTTTAAGTAGTTCTAAGTTCTAGGGGACTAATGACCTCAGCAGTTGAGTCCCATAGTGCTCAGAGCCATTTGAACTAGGCAACGCCGGTCAACTGCTGTCTGTGTATGAGAAATCGGTTGGAAACTTTCCTCTTGTCAGGACGTTGTAGGTGTTGCCACCGGCGTCGACCTTGTGTGAATGTTCAGAAATGCTTATCATTTGCATATCACAGCATCTTCTTCCTGTTGGTTAGATTTCGCGTCTGTAGCACATCATCTTCGTGGTGTAGCAATTTTAATCGCCTGTAGTGTAATAACAGATAAAAATAAATGTTCGTGAACCTGAAAAATGTCAGTCCATAAGTTTAAGTAAACGCTATCAGCAGTACAATAAGAATCAGCTTAATTTTTCAAGGAACTCCTCGACAGAATGGAAGGAATGACCCATGAGGAGACTCTTCAGTTTCCATTTGAAAGCGCGTGGATTACTGCCAAGATTTTTGATTTCGAGTGGCAGCTTATTGAAAATGGATGCAGCAGTATACTGCCACCCTTTTGGTACAAGATGTAAGGAAGTCCGATCCAAATGGAGGTTTGATTTCTGCAGAGTATTAACCGAGTTAAAGCTGCTTATTCTTGGAAATAAACTAATATTGGTAACAAGAAACGACTATAAGGAATATAGATATTGAGAGGCCAATGTCAAAATACCCAGACTCGTGAAGGTCGACAAGAGGTTCGTGAACTCACACCACTTATTGCCCGAACCGTCAGTTTCTGAGCCAAAAATATCCTTGTAGAATAGGAAGAGTTACCCCAAGAAATAATTCCATACGACATAAGCGAATTAAAATAAGCAAAGTAGACTAATTTTCGTGTCGAAGTATCACTCACTTTTGATACAGTTCGAATAGTAAAAATGGTGTATTAAGTCTTTGAACAAGATCCTGAACGTGGGCTTTCCACGACAGCTTACTATCTACTAGAACACCTAAAAATTTGAACTGTTCGGTTTCACTAATCATATGCCCGTTCTGTGAAATTAAAAGGTCAGGTTTTGCTGAAATGTGTGTTAGAAACTGTAAAAACTGAGTCTTACCGTGATTTAACGTTAGTTTATTTTCTAGAACTGAGGTCATGTACTGCACTATTCGAAACAGAGCCAATGTTGCACACAACATCCTTTACTACCAAGGTAGCGTCATCAGCAAACATAAATATTTTAGAGTTACCTGTAATGCTAGAGGGCATATCATTTATATAAATAAGGAACAGGAGCAGCCCCAATACTGATCCCTGGGTCACCCCCCACTTGACAGTACCCCACTCAGATCCCACATCACAGCCGTTGTCAACATTGTGAATAATGACCTTTTGCTGCCTGTTGCTAAAGTAAGAGGTGGACCAATTGTGAGCTACTCCCTGTATTCCATAATGGTCCAACTTCTGGAGCAGTATTCTCTGATCAACACAATCAAATGCCTTAGTTAAATCAAAAATACGACAAGCGTTCGAAACTTTTTGTTTAGCCTATCCAGTACCTCACAGAGAAAAGGGAATATAGCATTTTCAGTTATTAAACGACTTCTCAAGCCGAACTGTACATTTGATAGCATATCGTATGCTATAAAATGATCAACTATCCTTACATACACAGCCTTTTCAATAACTTTTGCAAACACTGATGACATAGAAATAGTTCTAAAATTATCTGCATTATCCCTTTCTCACTTTTTATAAAGCGGCTTTACTACTGAGTACCTTAACCGCTCAGAAAACTGACCATTCCTAAAATATGGCTAAATACTGGGCTAAAATGTGCAGCACAGTACTTTAATATTCTGCTAGACACTCCATCATAACCATGAGAGTCCTTAGTCTTCAGTGATTTAATAAATGACTCAATCTCCCTCTTGTCTGTAGCGTATTTCAGACATCAATCTCGGAAAGGCATTTGCCAAGAATGTTATATGATTTCCTGTAGAAACTAAATTTTTATTTAATTCACCAGCAATCCTCAGAAAATGATTGTTAAAAACTGTACACATATCGGATTTATCAGTAACAGAAATACTTTTACAGCGAACTGACTTTATATCGTCGACCCTGTGCTGCTGACCAGACACTTCCTTCACAACTGACCATATGATTTTAATTTTATCCTGTGAATTAGCTATTCTATTTGCATATCACATACTCTTTGCCTTCCTAATAACATTTTAAGCATCTTAATATACTGTTCGTAATGGGCTACTGTAGCTCGATTGTGACTACTTCTAACATTTTGATATAATTCCCGCTTTGTTCTACATTATATCCTTATCCCACTAGTCAACCATCCGGGCTGCCCATTACTGCTAGTACCCCGTTTAGAATGTTCTAATGGAAAGCAACTCTCAAAGAGCATGAGAAATGTGTTGTGGAAAGCATTGTATTTACCATCTGTGTTATCGGCACTATAAAATTCCTGCCACTCTTGTTCCTTGAAAAGTTTTAAAAAACTCTCTGTTGTTGTTGGATTAACTTTCCTACATAGTTTGTAGTTAAATATGACTTTGGTTTGAAGCCTTTAAGTGTTAAAATTTATGCGTCATGGTCTTAAAGGTCATTCACGCTTTTGCTAACAGAATGGCCATCTAGTAATGAAGAATGAATAAAAATATTGTCTATGGCAGTGCTACTGTTCCCCTGCACCCTAGTTGGAAAAAACACAGTTTGCATCAGATCAGATGAATTTAGATCTGCCAGCATCCTTTTTCTTGCACAATGATATCCGAAATTAATATTGAAGTGACCACATATAATTAGTTTCTGGTACTTCCTACAAAGTGAGTGTTAAAGTATTGATTATAAAAATTAAATATATACGTAAAATTAATGACTCAATTTATTTGTAGTCAAAATGGCCCAACCCACCACGTTGTAGCACGTTGATAAAATTTTTCACGAGCTGCCACTGCTTCTTTGTAAGGCGCTCGGCCGATACCCTTCCCCACTCACCTCCACCTGAGCTTGTACTGGGGTCTCTAAATAACCTCGCTGTCAGTGGAACGTTGTAGTCTAAATCTTCCTTCCTTCATGCAGGTAGTGAAAGATAATATTATACCAATTACTGCTCGTGCAGACACATTTCAGAAATCATTTTTTCCACTGGCCCAAATTGTAATGGACCCTCAAGATACCCTAATACATGTTACAGTACAGTGCAGATAAACATATAAAAGAATCGGATAAGTGGTATAGCTACAAAACATTGCATTTATGCTTCCCACAACAGTCCTCCATCTGTGGTTAAGGTGATGGACAGATATTCAGGAAAAGCAGCTCTCAAACCATCTTCGTCATTATCTGCCTTTTCCCTCAGTGGCCTAGTGAGCTTCGTGCCAATGTTCGTGCCAATATTACGTGGCGTCATTCAAAGGACTGACTTCATCAACAAGATGACCAGCAATCCATTTTCGCTGATTACACTAACTCCGCTGTGGCCCCACCCGCCCCTAATGACTTCGATACTAACAAGATTTTAAATTCCCAATTCTTTTACGTTAAGTCTTTACAACAAACATAGTACTTTACGTGAATGGTTTTATACCTGTGAAGCGATATTTAACAAGTAATATTTTTAATTCCATTCCTTTCTGATCATGTACATCAGTTCCATACAAGGTGCGAATAATTTGTCGCAGAAATCTATGAAGGTTGCTACGAGGAACTGTTTTAGAAATTCTTCAGGTTGTCCACTATCTTTTACCTTTTTCTTGTAAAAAAGAACCTGTTATTAGAGGTACTTGTAAGGTAATAAGAGAGGATTTGTGATGTTATTCAGTCAATGAGATAATTTTAGAATGATTTATGAAATTATGGGTAGAAGCTGTATATAAACAAATTATCAACAGCAAGCTCGTTTTTGAGGGAGTCACATGACATTGGTCCACACTTTCTCATTACTTTCTATTGTCTGTTGTACTTACTGATAAAATAATAATGACACGAAATCCTGTACACCAACAGAAAACTAATTTAGTAAATAAAAGTTAATGCCTATTTCAAGCAACACACAGCAGCTTCCACTGTCTATAAGCATAAAGTTATGAAAGAATGAAGTTATTTAACACGTAAATGCAAACTACCAATATTCAATTGAAAATGTAATAATATTTTTCTTGCTTATTAAGCACTGCTTGTTTTTCAGTAACTATGTCCTTCATTTACGTTTCAGCTTCCAACAGGAGAAAATGCACAACTCATCCCCGTTATGGTGTGGATTCATGGAGGAGCATTTTTGTTAGGTTCTGGGAATACAGAGCTTTATGGGCCGGATTATCTCATGGAACATGATGTTCTGTTAGTGACGTTCAACTATCGTCTTGGAGTGCTTGGTAAGCTTATGTCCTAGTCATAACGCACTTTGTTTTGCTTTCTGGGTTATGTGTGTTTATCAGGAAATGAGTAAATGCGATTTACATTTTACCAGACGCCTTCCGACTTAATTTATTGAATTCTCACCTTTGTCCTCAACGTCGTAGAGTTTACTCTTAATACAGCACTTCTAACTTGCATATTCTACCATAGTACCTATAAGCTACAAGTGATTTCCGTTTCGGCATTTTGTTTCGCAGTACATATGTTTCATTACTTCCTCTTAGTGTTGCTGTTGTTTTACATTTGTGCTGGTTTTTCTTTTTTTTTTTATGGAAATATTATTCTCCCTAAATCACTGATAATTCGTGTCGGCACAGTGCATGAACTGCTCACGCACCTTTGTACCATGTATTTTGTTTGTTTTGTGTAGTGTTGTATTTACAGGATGCCTATGGTAAAGGATTATATTTGTTTGCGAGTGCGCACGCTTTTGTGTTTGTGTGTGTGTGTGTGTGTGTGTGTGTGTGTGTGTGTGTGTGTGTCTGTGTGTGTGTGTGTATGTGTGTGTGGGTCTGCGAGTATGCGTAGTATGTATTTAATTTTGTTTTGTTAGGTTTTATGGTGAGATGTTATTTATGTGCATGTTATCAATTATTAGTTGCTGGGCTTCTACTATAACTTTTCGTAAATATTTCTCTACCATCAGGATTAGACATTTACTGTAGTTCTTTATTCTCATAATTTTGATATCTTCTGCTACGTCTTTGAGAGATCCCTATGTCGTAAACTTTCTGTAAATGTGAAACGATTAACGTTACACTTCCCACATCTGATATGGTTTTTGTACTTCGATTTAAAATTCATACGGATAAAGACAATTAAATTTTCTGTCTTGAATGTTTAGTTGTTGGCGTCTGCATGCAGAGAATTTGTTTCCTTATACTTTCTGACGCACTGTATGATTAATTTGTGTATGTATTTTATCGTGTACCAAATCGTTTCCTTTCCTGTTTAGTAGTCAATCTGTTTGTATGTGTTGTCTTTATTTGTTGTCTGCTGCTTTGCGTATTTTCCCGTATTGTGTCATATATATTGTTAACTGCTGTTTGTTTTATTGTTTGCCGCTCCTTCCCATACTTCTCTCGTTATGTAGAATTCTAGTTTATACAAGTCTCTCAGTACAGCTTACTTTTGGTTGTGGGGATGATCAGAATGAATCTTAGTAATTTAACTACATCTGTAGGTTCCCTAATTAACTTGAAATAAGTATGAAGGATTTCCTTTCGTTATTGTTAGATCGAGAAAGTTGTTGAAAACTGTATGAAATTTTCGCCCTTCTTGTGATCCAACTTGTGCACAAGTCATGTTCCCATATCTGTACCAGTATACGAATTACTCTTTCCCTTGTGTGTTGATTTTTTCAAAGAATTTATTTTGTTAGTGGTTTGTGCAGATATTGGTTAATGTTCCTGATGACAGTGAAACCATTCTGCATTTTGATTTATTCTACCATGTCTCCTGTGTTTTTAACTCCCAAATCCTTGACTGTTTTGACAAGACACATAATATAAAGACATTATACATGCGGAAACGCTGCCCGAAACAAACACAAGAAAACGAATGGAAGATGCATGTACAGAATGTTTGCTCTAATGAGAATTTTTGGAGGAGTAGACAGAAGAATATCTCACCAGCAGATCACTTGGCAAAAATGTAAACGAACACCAGCATGTAAAAAAAAGGAAAAAAATATTACTAGCAATCGAAAATCTAAAAGAAACACATACGGTCTCATGCGCAATTGCCGTTAGGCGTATTTGCAAAACACATTATTCTAAGGCATCTTTTGCACAGTAGCACGTGACCTCTCAAAATAATATTTCTTGCAAATATGCTTAAAGGCATCTGCACATGAGATTGTACGTTTTTCTTGTATTGCTCACTTATATGAGATTTTCGACGCATATTTTATCTGATGATGATTACTCGAAACGCTTCATAAATGAAGTTTTTAGCGATCAAGACTTTTCCAAGGAAATACTACATACCAAGTCTGTATAGTCGCATACGTTACAAATGGATGACTACATCAGTCAGATGGAAGACAATCGGCTAGTCAATGACAAGAAAAACAATTGATGGAGAGTCTCATGTTCGACGGTTTTGTAATTCGCATAATATGCTGAGAAGTGTCTTCAGTACAGAAGGACTGGAACAATCACATTCTTTTCTCTCGCGCAGGATTTCTATCCACGGAAGACGAGTTGGTCCCCGGAAACGCAGGTCTCAAAGACATGGTGATGGCTCTGAAGTGGGTAAAGAGCAACATCACCAGGTTTGGCGGTGACCCGGGCAACGTCACCATATTTGGCGAGAGCGCTGGTTCCATGTCCTGTCATATACTCTCCATATCTTCTGCGGCCAAAGGTAAGTTTCCTTCAGCCGTTGGGTAGTATGTTTACCTGCATACTTTCAGATACTGCATGTCATGGAAAAGCAGCTTTTATCGAACTGTGATTTGGAAAGGTAGCTAGAGTTACGAATAAAATAGATGTTTTTTCAGTAGGTGACCGGTTTCGGGTTAATACCCACCAACCAAAGCTTGCAAACTGAAATGTAAGCATTAAATAATGTCCATACTCTTCTGCCCGGTCCGAAGAGGACATCAGTCGGAGGTTATCATTTATTAAAGAAATGTGTGATATTCATCGCAGAGGCAAAACATGAACGTATTCATCTTCTTGTGCCCTGATTACACGTTCGGTAGCAATTACAATAACCTAGCAAAGAAACATTAAAAGATAATTAACAAAACAGTGTTGCCAGAAGAAAGCATTATACAAACATATGCCGTAAATAACGTAATATCAACAAAGAACAAAATAATTCAAAATCTGATAGGTCCTTTTTAAGCTTAGCCGTTCGTTTCCATTCTGTGTAAATAATATACAGGGTGTTTGTAAATTAGTTACACGAAAGTAACCTTTAATTGTTAACAGGATAAATAACTTACAAAAAAAGTTTTAATACAGCGCTGACTGCAATATATCTTTTTATTCTCGCCTAACACTGTTAGTTCCAGATGTTTCAGATAGATGGCATGTGCGAATGAATTACTACAATGTTCGTCATGGTGTCGTATAACGGTGCAGAGTGTGCGCAGTGTTATTTATGATTTCATGAAACCAAATCCACTACTACAGTTCAGAGAAAATTCAGCAGGAAATATCGCAAGCCATCATCTCAAACAAAAATTGTTATTAATAGGTAAACTGTGGCTGTGTATCACGTAGTACGCCGGGTCAGGGTCGCCCAGCAATCTCTGACGCAACAAATGATCAAATTCAGTAGAATTACATTCGTAGCCCCTGTAAATGAACCAGACGTCCCAGCTTAGAATTGAATAAACATAAGCCTAGTGTTGTAGCGTGGAGGGTATTACGGAAACGCCTGCCATTCAAACCCTGCAAATTGGAATTGGTGCAAGCCTTAAGAGAAAACAACAAAGGAAAACTAGTAGGTTTTTGCGTAGAAATGTTTAACAAAATCCAAGCTGAAGACGATTTTCTTAATAAAACTGTTCAGCGAGGAAACCACCTACGGTAAAGTGAATATTCATTATGTTGGGATATGAGGTGAGCAGATACCACGTCACGTCATTGGACATATACGGTACTCCCCTAAGGTAAGTGTCTTTTCTATATAGCAGGCGAAGGACAGCTATGTAAACCTAAATATCTGCTATTAAGGAATATTTGTTGCTAAAATAGTATGAATGTAATGATCACAATACTGCAACTCCATGTACTATCATACAAATTGCTCCTCTTAGTCAAGAGATAATGAGATCAAGCGGCAGACAAGGTGAAGCTTCACTGAGACATGTAGGTATGAAAACGAAGACATTTATTTTACGTTGCTGCCGCCATGTGACTATAACAATTTTTTGTTTATAGTTATGTGATCCACATTTTCAAGTACAAAAACTTATTTTGTAAGTCAAGAGATATCATATTGGTACGAAATACAAATCCCTGTCGAAAAACCATGTTTGGCCTATATGACCACATATACTTTTTCGACAATGACATATTTCATTCCAGTCTGATGTCTTTTGACAAGTAGATACGTTTATCTACTTGAAAATAGCCTAAAGTCGAAATGTGTAGCGTATAACAATAAAATATAAATTTTACTGACGGATGGTTGCTGCAACATACAAAAAATTTACAATGACTATGGCTGCAGCCAAATTAAAAAGAAGATAGTTTTGTCTGCTCATAGCAGAATCCTTTCTCTAAACACATTCATTTGTAAATGCATTCACCTGCAGGTTTATTCCAACGTGTAATTTGTCAAAGTGGAGTCCCAATCAAAGGTCTGATGGGTAGTGGTGGTAGAGAACAAGCATTCGGCTTAGCCAGAGCCCTGGGTTTCACCGGGAACACCACGGAGGAACTGGTCGCCTTTTTGATGGAACAACCGGCAAGAAGACTCGTCGAACATGCGCCTGAGGCAGTTACGAAGGAGGTAAAGACTTACAATCAACAAATAAACAGTATAAATATTTAAAGCAAACATACACACTGTATGGCTCCTCAAAGTCGTCATGCGCATTTTTTCTGGTATTTTTCGGCAGCTATTTGCAATTTCGCTTTTGCAATGTGTTGCTGGAGACAGACCAAGCGAATACTGCTCATCATATCTTTCACGTGACGCCAAGTATTTACGGAAAGCGTCGGTTTATTTTTGTTTAAAAGCGAACTTTGGCTTTTATGACCAAGTTCACTTTGGTTCATAACAAGGACTTCGCGTAGATGAGCGCTAACTTTGCACAAATACTGTGGTTACCGTTATTTATTCTGCGGTCAGTTGCTGTTATCTGGGAACAAAGGCACACAAATTCTGGTTCCCAGTGTGATTTTCCTCCCTGGCATGGAAAATATGAGCATGGAATATACGAGAAAATTCAGGCAGGAAATAAATACTCTGCCGAACTTGACAAGGCAAGACAACCAAAATTATATAGGACGCGAATTGATTGAGGCCTTTCTCCGACATAAACGAATTGGTCTTTACGTGTATCACATAGACCAGGCCAGAAATTAGTCTACTGGGGTATTCGTTTTATGTATGTGTATTAATAAGAACAATAAAACTCTAATAATAACAAGAACTCCAGGCGGGACAACACCGTCACGGCCCGCGATAACTGCTTCCGCCTTGCAGTGGTGCTGCTCGGTAGCTGTTGGTGTACTGTCCCTGGTAATACATGTTACTAAACTAAATAGTTTGATACTGCTCTATCCAAGGGGCACGTAAAATTCCACTAAAAAATCAGTTTGTTTGTAACGAGAAATAAACCGACACTTTCGGTTGACATTGAGAGTGTCTTATCTGCCGAAACACCAGAGAAAATGTACCCGACAACTCTTTGGAGGAGCAACCTATATGAAGAAATAACTGATGTCGTACACGTGCCGCTAACAGTAATTCTGTCTTATTTAGCGACTGGAGAGACCGGCAATGGCGCCATTCATACCATCAATCGAGCCTCCTGGGGTGCCAGACAGCGTGCTTACCCAAGACCCTTACGATATACTAAGCAGTGGAAAATTTACTCCAGTGCCGAGGATTGTAGGCGTCACCTCTCGTGAAGGACTGATTTTTACGCATGGTTTGTACTCTCACCAAGACGGTAATTTCATGAAGTATCTTTAATTATAATACAATAAATTGGTGCAAAAGACGTCCACTCTCTGCAAATCTAATAAATTGAATGTCATTAATGAGGGACAGGAACTCATGCTTCCACTCACAGGTAAAAAAGAGAGTTGCTGTACAGCAAATATGGTAGAACCATTTTTGGAAATTTGTGTAAATGTATAAATTTATCATGCAATTTCTCCAGGAAGACTTAATCCTGTAAGTGACACAATGTTCTATCCGGCGTAATAAAGTAAAAACGTGTCAATGTGTATTCTTTGGAAATAGGAATCAATAATATTACTCAAATTATTATTTATTTCGAAACCTACCATGAGTTGGTGTGTGGTGTGGTAAATATTCATACCAACGAAGAAGGAGCACAAAACACGTGTTCAAAACGCTTAAAAATATTTTCAGTTCATTAGGAATGTGTACTTCTATTAGTAAATGTCCACAGATGGAAGACGGTTCCCAAAGGCCTAGAATTCACAATAAATTATAAACCACCATGTAAATTCACATTTGCAGCCACTACAGTACCAGAGACAGTTTCACGACATTTATGAAATCGTTCTTCAAGCACATGCGAACATTCTTCTCTAACTGCTGTATCTGTACTTGAAGATTGACCCACTGGTACACTTGAAACTGTGTTACCCATACTATTGTCAGTCAGTCAGTCTGTGACAGTCAGTGAGTCATCTTTGAGACTGTAGAAGTAGTAACCACACTAGTTGCATCAGAGTCTCCTCCAAATTGTGAATCATCTGCATGCTCTTCTGTAAACTCTACCCAGCAGTTCACTACACGACTAACCAGAACTTTATCTGCCATGGAACTGTGAAATTCCATAAATTAATTCTTGTAGATCTAAAATAAATATTCAAAGACATCAATAAGCACCGCCACAAAGTATTTCTTGTAGATCTAAATCAGCATTCACAGATATCAATACGGTCCTTCTAAGTATAAACACCAACTACAAATAAGCAAAAATTATATGGTTACTACACTTAAGTCTGTACATAAAATGTTTTCGTGATGTTGCACATTTTCAGTAATCATCCTACATGTGCACTGTCAGCGGAAATAATTTATATTATCTCAACAGCCAACATTTTCGAAATAATTTGCCTAACAATATTATCTTCAATGTTCATTCTTCATTACAAGCAGCAATACATATCATATAATGAATAGAACTGGATGTAACTGGAGTTGATTTCATGACAATCCATTTGTTTACTTGTATGGCGTTGAAGGAAAGTATCTCTAAATGTGCTTACAAACGGCTCCATGTAGATATTATACTTTATCCATTTAGTGACCAAATTATTTCCAGAAGTTGTAGACTTTTTATGAAGACTTTATTGGGCTAAGAAACCATACACAAAATCATAGTTTACATCCTGAATGTGAACGTGAGGCTACAGGTATAAGAAAATTAGTGCGAACTATTCTTCGCACCGAACTCTGGAGTAGCTTGACATGGTAATTTAAAAAACTATATATCCTTTATTTTTTAGTGCAAAAAACATATTGAACAATACATTAATATTTGTATTACTTCATATTGTCCTTTGAGTTCACTATGGAACTTCGAGAAGCATGGTGCTACACACAAAGGTACATGACTGTTGCTACACATTAATTTTGTTCTGTTTTTTTTTGTTCTTGGTGCTACATTTGCGGCAATTCTGTTTGTTTTACCTTTTGTAGGCAAATGAGTTTAACTTTCTCCAGACGTACTTCATCTGGTATTCCAGACACGCCTATTTTTGGTGTCTGAAAATGAACGGGCCTTCTCTTCACTTACGACTTGAGAAGCCATGGATGAGCAGCTTTGTCAAGTGTAATCTAAATGTTAGCTGGTCTGCTTCTGTCTTCTGTAGCTTCCACATTATGTAGGAATTGACAACTGCTAAATCTACAAGAAAGAGAAACAGTCCGTGCCACCACTTCCATGAACGACGACCTACAGCATACCATTTACACAGCTGATCAAATCTACCCACTCCTCCCATTATTTTATTGTACTCTGCCACAGTCCATGGACAGAATACTTCACTTCTGCTTCCGTCTTCGTTTCTTCTCAAAGCAGTTGTAGTGTGTTTGGGATTGTGATAATTTGATAGTATACAAACAGGTTTACTATCCTGTCGCTTCACTGCTGCAACACGAGACCTGACAGCAAATTCGAATTCTCCCCTGCAAAATCTAGAGTATTTTTTGCAGCATATCAAGCAAATCTTTCCTATTTTAAAGAAAAGTTCCAGTGCCATAAAGTCCATGAGACTGTAACTCTTCCGTTATTCATACTGTTGTAAAATAATTGTCAAATGCCATAGACTTTTGCTGTCAGCCATTGCCTTTTTGGTAGAGTAAGCGCAATTTCTTCCCTCAAAGTACATTCAGACGTATCATTTGTATCTATCTTTCCAGAGTATATGTCTAAATTTATGATGAACCCAATACCAGCATCAGCCATCCACCACACTTTATTTCCATGCCTCACTGGTTTCATTGGCGTATATTGTTTGAGTGTTGACCGTCCTTTGAAGGCCACCATACATTCACCAACAGCTAAAACAGAGGATGGTTTGTACACTTTACAAAGCTTATTTGATATTGCACTGATTGCAGGTCGAATTTTGTCATAACCTGGTTCTCCTTTTTTCACATGTGCTGTGGTAATTGCAATCCAGGTTCTCAACAATTCTTATCGATGTTTTGTCGTGACTGATGACACAGCCGTTACTCCAAGAATAGGATCACTGCTCCAATAATTTCCGAGTTGTGGAAGATGATGAACACCCTTCAAAATCAGAATTCCCAAAACAGCTTTTAGCTCAGGAACAGTAATGTCCTGCAAGTTGGAATTTACTTTAGTTGTTTTCTTCCCTGATTTCACGACACACCTTTCCTGCCTTCCATATAAGTTCTTCTGATTGCAAATGTGAAGCAACAGATCTTCTGTAAATATTGAGTCGAAATATTTTGTTTCATTACCAGACTTTGAGAAATTTGCAAAATTTTCTGCCCTTTTTTCTAATTTCAGTGGAAGATTTTCAAACTAAAAAATATTCTCATTCCATGTTTTGTCACTAGAAGATCAAAACAAATTGAAAAACGATTTAGAAAAGACATCTCAATGGTGCGAAAATTGGCAGTTGACCCTAAATAACGAAAAGTGCGAGGTCGTACACATGAGCGCTAATAGGAGTTCGTTAAACTTCGGTTACACGATAAATCAGTCAAACCTAATGGCCGCATATTCAACTAAATACCTAGAAAATACCGTTACGAACAAGTTAAATTGCAAAGAATACATAGAAAAGGTTGGGGACCTTTGGACACGATCATCATTCAAAAATGAAGCTCTGATTGGGTAAGGGACCCAGGATATTTTTATTACTAATCAAATACGCTACCATTAGATCATATGTACAACATGGGAACCTTGTCGTAGGTCTCTTGTGGAAATCCTAGTCTGGATATAACACGAGAGTCCCGACCTCCGAACCCTACCCCTAAAACTGGCAGTAACTCTACATCAGGTAACGTTTGGGTGTTCTTTCTGCCCCAATAGGAAAAGTGCAGAATACTGTTATGCGCAGCACAGTAATAGTTCTGTAAGGTATCTGGAAATCTGCTCCACATAGAAGAATTTGGCATAGGGTAAAGTGGAGCGTATTGTAAATACTGTTCATTGATATTTAATTCACTCAGGCGGTTTCCGACAGGGCCAAACAACCCATCCATTACATTATAAGTCCTAGCTTCCGGCGTAGTAATGGCATGTTGTTTAGCTAAGAAAGTTGTAAGGGTTTCTCGTAGATGCTTATCAGAGCACTTTATAAAATAGATAAGATGATTACAGATGCCTTGTTTTCACTCTTTGGGCTTGTGATGTGACATACAGGATGGACAGAGACAGCCAGAAAAGATTGTTAGAATTATGCAGGGTAGATTGTGCTGAGTAATGATTTTTAAGATAAAAATAGATACTTTGCGGCATTTCAAAGTTATTTGCCATCGAAGTTAGCCATTCAGTTCGTCAGGTGTACAAATTCAAGTTTCAACTAAGCAAATGCAAAACATACTGGGCCTAACGACGTGATTGGCTAACTTCAGCGCTAAATAAGTCGGAAATTGTGCAACATAACGATTCTTTTTCTTAACTGTTACTAGTCAGCACTATCTCCCTTGCAACCCTCTTACAGGGTTTTCCAACTGTTTCTGAATACCATGTATAAATCTGTTGTTCTACAGTTCGAGCTCATTCACGTTAAACAGTTTATTTTAACGGTTTTGTCATTGTTTGCAGTCACGTTGCTATTTTGTTGGTAGACATCTTAAACGCAGAAGGAGTGGTTTGATATTAGGCTGTCACACACCTCCATTTTCCTAAGAATCCCAGCAAAATCTTGTAATACGTCCAGGTACATAAAGTAATGGACATCTACTCGAAGGTGCTCCAATATCCCACGCAGCTTAAATATTAGTAGAGACTTTACTTAGGGATGACGAATTCGAGCCATTACTGTTAGCACATTTTCTTCCTTGTTCCACATTTTCATCACAACTGTTTCTCCTTTCATGTCACCGGAAGCTGCAATCTAAATGGCACTGCACTCATACACAAGTGAAAATTTCGTCGAAGCTTTTGACTCCAGTTTTTCAGTTACTGTGAAATATTTCCTTCTACATTTTGCTTTTCTGGTTTGAAAAGTTTTTTTCCAATTTGAAACTATGTTATAAGCAGAATCTAAGATTTCTTTCTGGATGGTACTGTTCTGTAATTAGTGCTATACTGTCTTAGCTGTGGTGCCAATGAAAGCATTGATAACAAAGCATATAATATTAGAATGTTTATTATTTACTCATCAAGTTAATAGCGTCTGGTGACGCTAAATAAGCTAATCTCTTCCAGCGAATGAGACTTTCACTTTGCAGTTTACTGAAGCCAGAAAAATGAAAATAGCTATGACAGCTGCAGAAGAGGAGGGCCATAGAAATAATTGCCCTTGCGTTATATTTATGATACTCGACGCATCTGGATGTTATTTCCAGCTACGCCTTAGACCTAAATCATATTTATGATGCTTCAGTTGTAGTCGATGCATCTGGATATTGTAGTTGCAGTGCTACATACTTACAGCAATGCAAATTAAATTCAATGGACTATATTTTACTATAGTGAATAAAATAAACAAAAGAGAAATTTAAAAAAGCAGTATAATCTCCCACAAGATCTACAAGTGTCTGACGATGCTCGCACAGTTTTTCTACTTCACGTCTATAGACAGTATGTTGGTAGCAATTTGTCTGATTAAGTGTTATATTATATAAAAGACGTAAGGCTGTGCAGTTCGGCTTCCCCACTGGTACAGAAGAATGCAGAATATTGAATGGGTAGATCACATAACAAATGAGGAAGTACTGAATAGAACTGGGTAGTAAAGAAATTTGTTCCATAAGCTGACTAAAAGAATGGAACGGCTGGTGGGACACATTCTGAGACATCAAGGGATCACCAGTTTAGTACTGGAGGGAAGTGTCTGGATAAAATCCGTAGAGGGAGAGCAAGAGATGAGTACAGCAGGTAGATTCAGAAGGGTGTCGGTTTCAGTAGTTATTTGGAGATGAAGAGGCTTGCGGAATTGTCAATGTACTCTTAAGGTTACCACCCTCTCTTTTAATTTCACTGAAGATTATTTGTCTTGTCTGTATGCTGAATCAGTCCTCCTGATTATTATTTCTTTTTGTGTTTCTTAACATCTTTCCTGCAGCCCTTTCATCTTGGCTGTGTTAGATGAGCCTTTGATTATCACCCATAGAGAGTGTGATGAAGCGTCAGAACGACAGTAGATTTGTTAAATTCTCTACTGTGGCCTTCAGCCGTAGCGCATCGGGCGCAGTATGGCGGAGGCGTCCGTTTGCCTCTCATGCTAAACAGTAGACGTCTGGCACTGCTGACAGCACAAAGAGCGGGGCGTTACTCGAATGCCACTGCCAGTGACGACTACGGCTGCGAGCGAGATGACAACGTGGCAGCGCAGCTGACAATACCGCGTTGTGGCCGAGGCATCCATCTGGCGAGCCGGCCGCTCTCCACTCCGGTGGCGGCTCTCTCGTGACTCAGGAAAGGTTGCCCTTTCCAGTGGTCAAACAACAGAGCCTGTACTGAATTCCAGGATGTCACTCCGGGAGGCAAGTTTTATGGTGTAGTCTGTGACAATGAGCCGAGAATATTTTATTACCGAAATCGGTAACTACTTATGTTCGTTTAGGGCCTAAGGCAGGTGCTCTCAACACTTTCATGGTGACAAGTGAGGAAAGGCTTGCGTCCTCCCAGTAGCGTATTGCAACATCTCGCTTTGGCTCTGGCATACGTTATGACCCAATATGGTAACCGCATTTATCACTTGTTTCATTCTCAAGGACGCTAGTGATTAAGGGTGTAAACAGAATCTCTGTATATGAGGCACTGAGGAAACAGGTAGCTCAGTCTGTAAACGGAAATAATAATATGATAGTCATGGGAAGATTCGATCACGATGGAAGTGAAAGAACTAGAAGAAAATGTTACAGAACATGGGCTCGGTAATAGAAATGAGATAGCAGAAGGACCAGTTGTGTTCTTCAATAAATTCTGATAGTTAACAGCGAATAATCTCTTTAGGAATCACAGGAGCAGAAGGTAGATTTGGAAATCACCCGATGACACAGGAAACGTCAGTGTTTCAGTCCCAATTCTCTCACTGGGATAAAAGTCTTAATGAAATGACCTTCCAGAAAAGAATCATGAAAGTAATGGAACACCAAAGGAACGAGTTCTATGGGGAAGCACCACCCATCTACTAGTCCTTCTAGGCCTCGCCAAAACCCAACCCGAGGCTTGGTTATATATCTATAGACCGAACTTTCTGTGCTCGAGATAGAGTCTAAACTTCTAGAGGGTGAACAGGACTCCAAGGCGTCACACTCATAGACAGATTATTCGAGTTCGGAAGCTGATCAGCTGATAACCTCCTGGAAGCGCCTGTTCATCGGTTACTTGGGCCCCCTTCCCTGTACCAATGAGGGGAATCGTTACATATTGGTTGTGGTTGACGCCTTCTCCCGATTCGTCTGGCTTGTCCCTAGTGGGGTAGTTGTCGCTTCCGTTACCGTTCACCAGACAGTCCCTCTGCAAGGCTGCAGCCGTGACACCAGCGTTAAAAGCGTCGACAAAACCGGGAGTGACTAGCACAAGAGTATTACTCATGGCAAAGCCTCGAAAGCAGCTGTTGGCTCTCACCCTCGACGGAGGTCTCCCCTTTTTTGCAGAGGCTGTAAAAAGGAGCTGCAATATGGGAAAAGGTGGGAATAAACGTCGTGCAAAAAATGGCCATGCCGATGGACCTGACCACCCTCTTTTTATTCCTTGGGGTAAGAAATTTCCTTAAGTCGGACTTACGTTCTTGGTCGATCCTAATTCCATCACTCGACCCAGCTGCCCCAAGAAGGAACCGGCTGCCTAGCCAAGGTAATTTTTGACGGCCCCTCGAAGCCCGAATAACACCTGTTCAAGGTGCCACAACTGTTCATCAAAGAAATAGCTATACACTACAACATCGTCCAGGTAGTTATAGACACAACTTAATTTTAGATCGCCCAGGACATGTCTAAAAGTCAGAAGAGCACGACAGCACCGGTAGACAAACCTAAAGGCACTCGATTCAACTCACAGAGGTTCCAACCTGTTCAAAATGCAGTAAAATGCTTGGAATTTTCAGTCAAATGTGTCTGATAACGGGCTTGATTATGGTCAAACATGTAAAATAACGAACCTTGGAAAACAATTGTGGAGGTGTGGGAGCGTCACAGATTCCAGAATGGCCTTTTGCTTAAGTGCTCTATAATCGATCACGAATCGGCAATCCTTGCTTGCTGGTTGGGCACTGAAAAGATCAGAGAAGCGTAGGGTGCAATTGACGGTCTGATGAGCCCATCCCAAAGCATGCCATTAATCTTCTGCCGCAGAATTCTCATCTTCGGAGGAGACATACAGGAATATCATCAACCATACGCATTTTGTATTTGATTATGTCCTTTACCTCAGTTGATTAATAAGAACATTAGGGAATTCCTTTAAAATGGCCAACAACCGCTTGGGGTCATTTCCACTAAGACGAGCAATCTTCGTAAGCCGTATTTCAAGAGAATTAATGTCGTTAGTGGTCCGGCAAGAGCAGAAGCCTCTCTTCTCTGAAGGACAAAACTAATATCGAGCACCAAGGCTATTAGCTGAATAAAGTCACAACCAAGAAGCAGGGTAACAAAGAAGTTTTTAACCGCAATTAGCTTAATAGACGAGGAAAAATCCAAAATAGAAAATCTCCTTCGCACCTCCCGCACCAGAGACACCACCTGCTCATTCGCATCCCGACATCACCACAAAGAATGTCGCAAGGGAAGAATCTTCCACAAATTCCTAAATTCCAAATACCAACTGCAATCCAGCAACGAAACAGAACTTCCCGAATCCAAAATACTGCTGATAGGTTCCTGGTTAGGTCGTGCAGTTCAGTACCTAAGAGAAATATTCCTACCAGCCACAATAAGTGCGCAGTGTGCGGGGACCCTGCCCGAAAATTGTTTATTCCGCCTTCGGTGGCATCAGCTGTAAGTCCTTGGGCCACGTATACTCGTACAATCGCGCGCAAGGTGTACACCAGGGCCACACCGAAAAGAACCGTGACGGATTGGAGAGTTGGAAGGTAGCTCGCGTGGGTTGTCAGTTCAGAGAAGACCAAGGGTTTGGACCCCTTTCCTTGGTCACGATATTCATCGGCGGATGCAATGAGTTGGTGTCCAACTCATTCAACTCGATAAAGGTTTAGTAGGTTTTTGAGTGAAAACATCACGTGAGCGATCTTCCGGCCTCATTCCCCCCAAGCTGATACATGGTCGCGAATTAAACAGTGACCCAAAAACAGAATAAATTTGCTTTGCATCACGTCTATATTCACAAATTTTTATGTCATCAGACTACCGGTTGTGGTCTATAATGACCGTCCTCAGATCAGTTTCATACACAACTGATCTGAATCTAATATATTGGAGCCATAGTGGCATCGTCAAATACTAAACACAAAATCAGCTCCAGCTTCGTCAAATATATATCAATAATAGCATAGGAATTTTCAGCTTAATATGAAACAGGAGGATACGGTTCATCAATTAATGACGTTTGCGACGGAGTCATGTCAATGGATGTACCTTGGCTTTAGATGAGGAAGTGGGTGGTACAGAGTCTAATGCTCCTGCTGTGAGTTGGTCAGATCAGGTTCAGAGCACGTACATAGATACCCAGTGTTTTAAAAGATTCGTTCCTGAAGTGCTTGCTAAGTTGGCTGTCCCAATCATACATTTGATTCGCGGTGTTTAGGAGCTGTCTATTCATCAGTTATTCCGGGCTGTGAAAGTGTTGCGTGTGATCGTGCGCTTTGAACCCTATAGCGATGCTGTGCAAAGTTCATGCTATATTACCCTTTGTTCGTCGTATCCTTTCCTCCATGGGTACTTGGGTAGTTGGTTTTCTGGAATTCTGCAAGAACGGGGCGTCTTAGGTGAGTTGAGAGTCCGTACAGTACAACAGAATTTATCGCCACGCATTCATAATTAGCTCGAGCGTGCGCATTATTGATGGATTCAAGCAGCCACTGAAACGCTGGTGGAATATACTGAGCATGTTCGCACTGTGGTATCTACCTTGCACATAAAAGTCACGGAGCAGGACGACGTTTTAAACTTCCTTTGCTTTGCCTAACATTATCAATACGGTTATCCCAGTGAGAGAGTTGGGACTGAAACACACGCATTTATTTTGGCGTAAGCTAACTACCAACACGGACCTAAATATTACGATGCATTTCGGCCAATGCCACGCAGCGTGTAGAAATAGCGACACCTACTGCTGAAAAATCTGATGTATCTGTGCATAAAAAAACGAGACAGACTGATGTCGGGCGACAACTAGCATGGTCTAAGCATGTGTGGCAACTGTTATAGACTGTAATATGTGTAAATAAATTGTACACTTAACAACCAACCTCTTTATGTGCAGACCCCGAATACTACATACGTTTCTAGCCAAAAACTTCCTTCTGAAAATTCAGCTATTCAATCCGTTTACTATAACAACATAAGGTGACTCGCTGAACGGTGCAGCGGCATACAGAACACGACATGTGGCTGCTGGCTGTCGGAGCGCCCCTCCGTAGCTCTCAAGTTGATGGCACGAAGGTTCGCAAGCACTAGCTGTTCCTAAATGTTTGCCACATTTCACACCCTTCAGTGTAAGACCCAAAAAACCGTGTCGAACGTGAACTGATACCCAGCTCTAATGACATATTGGAAAACTGAATTTACAGAAGGAAGTTTTTGGCTAGAAACGTATGTAGTATTCGGCGTCTGCACACTGCATGGAGAAAAACTGTGGTCGCGGGGAGACTGGGGTTGGCAGCAGATGTCTGTGCGGTGAAGTCAGAGCCTGCAGATGCCTGGACGAGACTGTCATCTCGGGCAAGAGTTCACGGCCGCCGGTGCACGTAGGAGTGTACTGGGGCTGGTGGCCAACTGCAGTTACCATTTGTACTTATAAAATATGACAAACTGGCCGTGACGCCAGGTGGTGAAAATTGTTTATAATAAACCCACCGTTCCTTCTGGCTACAGTACATCTCGGCGTCATTTAAATGCTGTAAAAACAAACAGTCCCGGATATTTAAAAAATAGACCATTTGACCTGCAGTGTGTTTGTAATGTCATGGTAATTAAATACTGATACAGATATGCCTGATGGTGCAAAAAAGTGCCTAAATAGTAATGTAAATAGACCATGCAATACACAGGCGTCAAATAAACTATCTCACTTGGAATTTTTTAAACTGCCTCTGTTATAGATTGGCTTATGTCCACTGAGACGTCACAGTAGGAGCCATCTTGCCAGACTTATAAGGCAGTTTACAGAGATAACCATCTAGGGTGTATATCATGATGACTCCATCTTAAATTTGGCAACTATGCAGGCTACGCTCACCGCCTTCAGTCACAATAGTCCTTGTATTTTTATTTTTTATTCATTTTATTTTTTTTCAGTTCACAACGCATTCGAGCCATGGGGGCTCATCTTCAGGTGGTCTGACAGTCTACAGTAACTGTTTTTTACCAAATTTATGTTAAATCCTATTCATGGTAAATCACATTGGTATAAGTAATAAGTGTAACATGGTGAACATAAATTTAAAACACTAAGAATAACCGAAAGTGTCTTTTTCCGCAGTGGACGCAGGGTTTCGGAGTACAGTATGAGTAGACATATTTATGTTCGTATATACGCTTTACATTATGTAGCACATTTGTGAACAGAAGTAAAAGCGTTTCGAATGTGAAAATGTTGCTTTTCTGCAAATATAGAGGTGTTTTTATTTCAAATAAGATACAAAGCTCTTATACTATTAATTACTAGCTGACAAGCCCGGCATTGCCCGGATATTAATTTTGCCTATGGCTATCAAAAACGAAAATAAAATGAACATTGTTTGTAGTGTGACATCTAAGCAATTCCATTTCCATGTACTCATAAAAACGCCTTAGAAATTATGGGACGTTCGTGCGAATAAATACGCATAATGTACAAACGTACAAGTATAATTTCCAAATTAAGAAACACAGTACACCAACTAAGAATTCTCTGTAATATTTATTTTAACTCATATCTTGATTATAAACAATGCTGTCACATGTACAGGCAGCTGGGCGCTACTGCTTTGAGTGTCAACAACGCGATTTTGTGAAAGTCTCTATGGGAACGCCTCTTCATAGCTCTTTATACTGATATTTTCTGCATCTACAGCCGTTTCCGTTTCGTAGTTGAAAGCTGTCGAAGGCTTTGACAGTTCTCAGAGATTTCCTTTATCTGCCACTACTGTAGGAATGTCTTAGTAGTAAGGAATAAATATATCAAAACTTCATGTACTCGTATGATTCATTCATTTTTTCAAGCATCTCAGTGTTTATGACATCATATCTCTTGATCTGTGCGTCGTAAAAGGATATATTTGTATAGGTACAGTCAGAGGCATACGTATATACTGTCTACAGATATGCATATGTGGATACTGTCTACGAATTCTATGGAGTTGGTAGCACAGAAGTAATAAATTTAAAAGTCGTGCAAGATGTGGCAGATTTTCACTCATCTTATTGTTTATAACGTCATGTATCCTGAACTTTGATAATTAGGTGTTTCTTACCCCCACAGCAATTGTTGCCTGACAGTAACGGATATGTGTACCAAGTGTGTATGGATACATAGATATCATATGTACAACAAATATCTGTATGTATGTCAAATGTGACTGTATATTATCAAATCGTTGTACTGTTAAATAGTTTTTATTTAGGAAAAATAGACAAACATCTGCAGTTATTTATGTAAGAACTTTAATTTTTAAAAAAAACGCCCATTCTTCTGTGTCTGTAAAATCTTCATTTCCCAAGATGGTGATTTTTTTTTTTAAATCAGTTGGTAGATTGCCCTGTTCTTAGATAAAGCCTCATTTTACAGTTTATCTAAGAATAGCTCCGCCTAACAGTGTCAGTTAAGTAACAAATCCAGTATCCATTTTCCTGACTACTTGCTTGTTGGGTCTGTTTTCTCATAAAGGCATGTATATATCTCCTCTGTTTCCTACGAGTCAAAGTGGTTTTGGGAGTGTGCCATTTTTTATTTGATTAAATTTAGTCCCAATTATTAAAATATTCCCTGCTGTCTAAACCAATGGTTTCGATAATAAATTCATCTGACCACACGTAACATCCCGAAATAATTTAACAAGTGTGACAATTCCAGCCCTGAAAGTTTATGTTTTGCAATCAGGAAATTCACCCAAATCTCATTATGAGTTTAATTTCGGCCTTTGCAATATCATTTTATATTTGCTTTCTGGTGGAAGAATGTTTCATGGGCAATCGTGCTATTTATCTTAGTGAATTCTATTAAAGAGTAACGGTGGTAAGTGACGCACTGGTGAAACACTCAACTAGCATTCAGAAGGGCAGAGGTTCAATACCACTTCCGGCCACTCCGATTTAGCTTTGCAGTGATTTTCTGTACATCATTTAGAGCACGCTCAGGGGTGACTCGTTTGAAGAGGACACGGCCTGCTTCTTCCCTATTCGTCCCAAACAGAGCCTGTGTTCCTTCTGTAATACCATTGTCGTTGATTTGATGTTAAACCTTAAACTTATGTACTTTGCTTTTAGTAACGTGTCACCTCTTCCATTTCCTGTACCATTAAGCAACTCCGCTACTCACAACTCGTTCTTTAGGTCAGACCACCATTCGCACTAAAATATCCCATTACCTTTTCGTAGTGGATCTTGTTTTAATGAATCAGCTTCTTTTGCTCGTTGCAGAGGTCTGTTTAGGGAAGGCGGTTATTGGTGAAACTACCGGTTTTCGGCAATACTTTAACATGTCTGTTGATACCACTGAAGATAACCGGTTTGCAGGGTAACTGATTTTCCATTTCTCATTGCTGTTACTTTTAGCAATCAACATGACTTCACACAAAGATCGAAAGAGTCTAATGAAGGTGATGGAGTAAGTGATCACGATCGACATGAGGTTGAATCTATCTAGGAAACTCGTCTGCCTGTCTCCAGCAAAGACTGCGACGAACGGCGCGGCAACAGCTATGTCGGAAGGTCACAAGTTGATCATCACTTCTCTGCATCGTCACTATTGGGTGGTATCAGTTTATCAGACTATAGCAATGTTCTAATTAGAGAGTCGGTTATTATCCCACCGTCATTCCACGTCGGTAATATTATTGAAATATTAATCAAATTTTCCTTGATTTCTGAGGAACGCTGCTGATGTTTCCTCCTTATCTGATGTCCCAAATTTGTTGCGCTTCTCTCATTGTAAACTTCTTAAAGCAAATGGAGCATTTTACTTCATTCCAATTCTCCTTCTTCTTCTTTTACTTGTGCCTTGTCCCGCAGTTTTCGCAGGGTCAGCATTGTTACAATCGGATTTGGCAAGGTTAGTTTAAAGGGGTGGCCAGATGCTTTTCTGCCGCCAACCCATACTCCCTGGGAGGAAGCAGTATACCCCAGCTGTATGCCTCTAGTGAAACCATGAAAGAGTGCGGATGAGTTTCGAATGTCTGAGTGGTGTAACTGAGGCGGGATGTGAGGACCAGCCCAGTATTCACCCAGTTGGATGTGGAAAACTGCCTAAAAACCGCATCCAGGCCGGCCAGCACACGAGGCCACGTCGTTAATCCGCCAGGCGGATTCCATCCGGGGCCAGCGCGCCTACACAAGTCCAGGAAGCAACGCATAGCACTCTCGGCTAACCTGGCAGGTATTTTACTTCATTCCACCGATCTTACTAAAATACTTCCAAACTGGGGGATTTGGTTGCTATCCACGTTCATTCCACGTGAGTGAAAGTCTTGGTATGTCAGTCAAATTTTCCTAGTCTCACGAGGAATATTTTGAATGTTTACTCATTATATCATGTCGCAAGGTTGTTAAGCCTTCTATTTTTAATCTCTTAAAGCAAATGGAGCATTTTATTTCATTGCTGTTGCACATTCTAAAACACTTTCAAAATGGATGGTTTGGTTATTATCCCACGTTTATTAAATGTCAGTAAAATTATGGGTATGTTAATCAAATTTTCTTCTCCTCCAATTAACATTGTGGATGTTTTCTCCTTATTTGATGTCGCACGCTTGTTGCACCTTCTCTCATTTTTAAATTCTTAAAGCAAATGGAGCGTTTTACTTCACTGCTACTCCTCTTACTAAAGTATTTACAAAGTAGTACGTTCGGTTATTATCCCACGTTTATTGTACGCCACAAAAATTATTGGTATGTTAATCAAGTTTTTCTTGTCCTCTGAGGGACGTTGGGGATGTTTTCTCCTTATCTGATGTGGCTGGTTTGTTTTGCCTTCCCCTATTTTTTTATCTTTCAAAGGAAATGGAGCATTTTACTTCACTGCTACTACACTTAGTATAATACTTCCAGACAATGGTGTATGTTTATAATCCAACGTTTATTTCACGTAAATAAAATTATTGATACGTTATTCAAAATTTTCTTGTCTTACAGGGTAAGTTGTGGATGTTTTCTCATAACAAGATGTCGCAAATTGGTTGTACCTTCTGCCATTTTTAACCTTTTGAAGCAAATGCAGCATTTTACTGTAATATAAGTAGTAAATTATATACATTAAAATATACATGTATAGTAAAATAATTCCAAACTATATGGTTCTCTTATTACCCCACGTTTATTCCATGTCAGTAAAATTATTGGTATGTTAATCATATTTTCCTTGTCTTCCTAGGAACGTTGTGGATGTTTTCTTCACCTGTGATGTCGGAAAATTGATGTGCCTTCGCCCATTTTTAATCTCTTAAGGCCTATGCAGCATTATACTTCACTGCTACTGCTCCTAGTAAATGAGTTCCAAACTCGGGATGCTACCATTGTGCAATACAATTGGTGTCCGTCAACAACAGCGAGAGACTATCGTGTAGACCAAGTGGCATGTCTTAAAGACTGCACGTACGAGCGTAACGTCTAATAGGCCATGCTATACATCGACAGCTATGTTTGTGCCTCTGCAGTGCTGTACCGATTTTTATGTCATGTATTTGTCACTGTTTTCTAACTGTATGCGTTTTCAATAAAATAGTGCTGATTGGTATTCGGAATTTCAATAATAGTCCAATATTTCAAAGTAGTGGAAATTTAACGAATGAACATCATGGTTTTGTAAAGAAGTTTTATTTAAAAAGCAAAAATTTTAGCTCAGCAGCTGTGGCAGATTTAAATGCCGGTTTTTTAACCAGTTACTAGTAAATAATGAGAAAGATACTGCATAACAGAGAGCAAACAAATAGCGAAAAATACGGGTTATCTCTTTACTGGTCGGTTTTCGAATTCCCCATAATGTGACTACATTGCACATAGACTTCATTGATTTCCGTTGAATGCATTTTCTTTATTTCTTAAAACAGACTTAACGTTCTGTCTGAACTTAATTCATTATTAGTAATACTCTTTCTAATATTCAGTTTTACAACTGAATTTGTTCCCAGTTCTGTTCCTGTGTAATATCACAACGGCCTGATTTTAATTGTATTCAGTCTTCGGTTTTTTGGTGCTCCTCTGATAACCCTCACGTGTCACACATAATGTTACATAATTTTTGTTTCAGTTCCTCTAGCATACCTTCGTAGCTTGAACTGGAAATCCCCTCCCTGATATTCCCATTTGGGATTCCCACAGCCTCCCTCCCAGCCTGTTGGAATGTTTGGCTAAGTAGACGAAGTCTTTAGGAGCCCGCTTCCTCTCAGGAGCTGAGAACGAAAGATTTAAAAATGAAAACCACGCTGACTGCGAGTAGCCCATCCATATTTTTATGTAGGGCGTCGACTGTTCAACGGGATCTACAGAGATCGGTTGCCTTAATCGCCACTGCTTCTTAATAGTCATTTACCTTTTCTAATACTTATTTCATATTTTTCTAAAACTGAAATCAGTTCACATTAGCTTGATTACCGCATATTTTGTCAAGTTCTCTTTTGCTTCCAGCTTTCGTACCCATTAGAATAAGCAGACTGGAGACACAAAACGGCATTGTCGATTCTGTCTCTTTAAGACGAGACACATATTTTTCTTTTGTCTATTTACTGCGAATATTTCCTCGTTTTACCACATGATATGGCGACAGTATTAAACTGAAAGTGATACAGCCAGAAAGCCATTATTTTATTGATTAAATGTCGAATAATACACACCTAGACTGATCCTTCAGCAAGCATAGCGTGGAGACACCCGATCACTTTTCTTGAAAATTTTAGTCTGGCTAGTTAAACTATTCATTTTCGTTCAAAGGATACACTGATTGCCGTGAAGTCCCATAGTGCTAAGAGCCATTTGAACCATTTGATACACTGATTCAGGAGGATCCACTAACGCAAATTGGAATACGCAGGGCAGACCTTTTCACTTGCGTAACCACTGTATAGGAAGATTCTCAAGATTCTTCAGGCGTCGCTTTGAACAAACTTCTAGCAAAACTGAAAATTATGAGTGATAAACTGTTAGAATCAACGTTAAAAGGCTTTCTTGAGACACAGGCAATCTGTATAGCAGTTCGGTTTCTTTCATTGGAATGACTTACTTACTTTCTTAGGCAATCCATAACTTATTTTCATTTATAATCTTTTTTTTTATTTTAACACTCAGTACACAATATTAGTTAAGCTTTTGACGGCCTGTTGACATAGCACAATGGAACTCAAAATAAATAACTTCCTTGTTCTTGGCTACAGCAAGATATGTCCGTCAAAACTATCTGTTTGATGGCAGCCAGATTTTTGATTGCCTGTGCCTGCCGGTCAGCCTGTTTACATTTTCAAAATTCAACTTGAAACTATGAGGAACAAAGTTACCCACATCGTAAATTCTAAGCTAGCGCACAACATAGTAAGTAAGTTATCACTAAAAGCCAGAAACAGAACTGTGGAGTAATTCAGGCTACTTAGTCTTAGAAGTTATTAATAAAAACTTCAAATATCATACTCCACATCATGTGTTGTACCACTGTCCTTAATCCTGGATGCTGAGTGGTGCAGTAATGTCCCTCCTTTACAGTACTCAACGTGGACAAAGCAGCCCTGCGAGAGCTCAACTTGAACTTTCAGAGAGCTCTACCCGCCACTATTCCTGTCAAAAAGGAGGGGCGCATCGCCGTTGCTCGAGACGTCAAGCGCTTCTATTTTGATAACCAGCCGCTAGACGAATCTACAATTGATCTGTACGCTGACGTAAGTTTTTATCTTAATGTATGACCAAATGTATAAAAGTATCGTTATATTATAAGGCGCTCAGAACAATAAGGACCTAAAGCACATCATCATTGATTGTGATGCTTCTGACAATTATTGATCTCATACTGAGTTCAGTTTATCTGTGCTGTGGGCCCATATTGTACATATGAGCATTCACGAAATTTTCTTTCACTGGTTCCCCTGATATTCGCTGAAATGTGGGCACGACAGTTGTGAGCTGCAGGCCCTTATCGTCCTCAGCACCTCATATGTAATATACAAAAAAATAACGAAGTGTGTAGAAAATATTTTCTAGACACCTGCCACAAAATCAATGGAAAAATTAAATAAATAAGAATTTCATAAGCTATGTAAGCCTCTTGACTCTCATCCAGTTTAAAACCGGAATCGTCGTTCTGGTGACCACTATATACTAATATTTATTATTCTATAAAGAGTTGCTAGGTTTATACTGTCATCTGATTTATAAAAACCGCAGTTCACGTGGTATGTACAAGACTGAGCGAAATTTGGACAACAATAGTAGTAGCTGGGTGGTAGGCAACATGAAAAAAATGAATGTTCAAAGCTCCTCCATGTACATGCTGATGAGAACGTGGGCTGGAAATCATATATTTCTGGCTTATAATGTCGGCTGATTTTGGTTTATGTGTGACTGAGGTCGGATAGTTTACTTTGGATGCTGCTGTTCGTTATAGTCGAAATGAATAAAGTCCTACGACAAATATACATTACTCTTAAAGATTTTCATAGCTTAGAACACCGATAAGGATTTGGAGATACTCATTGCTCTTGTCATCAACTCTTTAAATACATAAGCTTAGTATTAGCGTAAAGTATAATATCTGTGTAATGCATTTGTCCTCTTATTACGTTCGACGGTATTGAGAACATGAAATAAAAGCACAACTGTAACACCCATAACTGTAGCACTAGGAAGAAAACAATGAGCAATATTAATTAGCAGAGGCTTCATCTGGCTACAGTACAAAATTACTGATCAAATGAGTAGTTGGCGAGGAGCATTAAGAAGAAATTAAACAGTCAAATTTGATACTTCCTACTTAACAACTACTTCAACAATGCAGATGAACTGTTGTATAGATAATGTGTATGAAATATCTTTTGATAATAACATGTAAAACACTATTATGTCAAAATGTTTTGTTGTTGTTGTGGTCTTCAGTCCAAAGACTGGTTTGATGCAGCTTCCCATGCTATTATATCATGTACCAGCCTCTTCATCTCAGAGTAACTACTGCAACCTATATCTTTCTGAGCCTGTTAACTGTATTCATCTCTTGGTCTCGCTCTGTGATTTTTACCCCGCCCCTTCACACACCACCCCAACACACACATCCCTCTAGTACTAAATTGGTGATCTATTGATGCCTCACAATGGTTCAAAAATGGCTCCGAGCACTAAGGGACTTAACTTTTGAGGTCATGAGTCCCCTAGAACCTAGAACTACTTAAACCTAACTAACCTAGGGACATCACACACTTCCTTGCCCGAGGCAGGATTCTAACATGCGACCATAGCGGTCGCGCGCTTCCAGACTGTAGCACCTAGAACAGCTCGGCCACTCCGGCCGGCGCTCAGAATGTGTCCAGCCAATCGATTCCTTGCTTTAGTCAGGCTGTACCAGAAATTTCTCTTCTCCCCAGTTCTTTTCAGTACCTCCACATTACTTACGAGATCTACCCATGTAATCTCCAGCATTCTTCTGCAACGCCACACTTCAAAAGCTTGTATTCTCTTCTCGTCTAAACTATTTATCATCTATGTTTCACTTCCATACATAGCTACAATCCATACTCGATGTTAACAAATTTCTCTTCAGAAACTCTTTCCTTGCCATCGCCGGTCTACATTTCATATCTTCTCTACATCCATCATCAGTTATTTTGCTGCCCATTAGCGAAACTCATTTAGTACTTTAAGTGTCTCCTTTCCTAATCTAATTCCCTTGCCATCAACTGATTTAATTATGCTAGTTTAGCTTTTGTTGATGTTCATCTTACATCCTGCTTTCAAGACAATGTCCATTCAGTTCAGTTGCTGTTTCAATTCTTTGCTGTCTCTGACAGATTACAATGTACTCGGCAAACCTCAAGGTTTTTATTCTTCTCCTTGGATTTCAATTGCTACTTCCAATTTTTCTTTTGTTTCCTTTCGTACTTGCTCGGTATTGAGATTGAACCACATCGGGGATAGGCCACAACATATAACAAAAGCGAGTCATTTAAGTGAATTGGCTGCTCTTTACTTTCTGCAAAATTATTCTTTTCGTCTTCACTAGAACATATTTTCAAGATAGACGTAATTGTGATGTCTATTAATTCGCTTCTGCATTTATAAAGTGCCACCTAACACATAAGGAGAAAAATGTGGATGACCATCTGACGATCAAGCATTGGACAAAACAAATTGATGTTACATAAATGTTGAGGTCTAACCTGATGGCAGAAGATTTAGAAAGCGCAACATATCTCCCAAGGAGAGTGCCTACACTACGCTTGTCCCATTTTGGAGTAATGACGCGAGGTAAGGGATCCTTACTCGGTAGGACTGACAAAGACATCCGACAAGTTCACAGAAGGGCAGCTCGTTTTGTATTATTTCGAAATAGTGGAGAGGTTATGACGAATATGTTATACGAGTTGGGGAGGCAATCATTAAGAAAAAAGGTTTTTTCCGTTTGGCATCAGATTTCCACGAGATTGCAATCGCCAGCTTTTTTCTGCGAATGAGAAAATGTTTTGTTGTCGCCCATCCATTTAACATATAAAAAGAAGTACTCATTGTAATAAAATAAGAGACATCAGAGATCGCACGAAAGAAAATCAGGTTATATTTTTCCAATGTACTAATCGATATTGGAACTCTTGAGAAATAGTCTCAAAGTGCTTTTGTGAGCCTACTGGCAAACATTTAACTGTAAATTGCTGCATAGTCATTGAGATGTAGATGTACATGATGTATAAAATGATTTTTAAACTATATATGTGATGTATTCATTAACATTAACATTAATCATGTGTACACACCTTGTAAACGCACGAGTTGAACATCATTTCGAAGATCATTTAAATGATCTATCTAACCTCTAAGTAACTAACTTCCTGCAATTAGAAAACAGTGTTACTCTTAATATATTTCAGTTTCATTCAGAATTTGGAAGATATTAACATAAAATTGAGTAAAACATTGCAATGTTATTTTTATTAACAGCTCCATGCAGACCTTGTCACCATATACCCCTCGGTGGTAACGGCTAGGATTCTCTCTTCCATGCCTGCAGCTCAGCCTACCTACTTCTATCACTTCGACGTCACTACAAAACTTAATGTTTTTAAGAAACTGTATGGAGAACAGTTTTCAGGTAAGTAGCCATCACTTCCCCTTAATTATTAATTTATTGTGACGTTTCTGACAAAGGCAAGGAAAGAACCACTTAACATTCCATTGACGGTTATATAAAGAAGGCTTATTTTGAATTTGTAATACGTAACGCCTTCCTGAGCATATTAAATTTCCTTCTCCATCAGAAAATGGCGTATTGTAGTTGTGATGAAATTATGGGCCAGGTTACATGTTAAGAAAGAGGTAGGCAGAGAGAAGTAGTAGTAGTAGCTTTATTCATCTGTAGATTTCTTTTTACAAAGATATAGGATATGTCAAAGTATTTACAAGTTTAAACCAATTTAAAATAAGCTAATTCGGGTAGACATATATTTACAGACCTTTAGTTAGGCATAATCATTAGATTTACTCCTGGTATACAATACTTTCTTTAAAAATAACTTATTAAATAAAGTAATGCCACACCGTTCACTCATACCTCACTATCACTTGCTGAACACACTATACACACATTGTTTCATAGCACTTCACCCAATACACACACACAGACACACACACACACACACACACACACACACACACACACACACACACAAAACTGGTGATCTCTGGGCCACTTTCTGTACTGCAACTTACCATTTGCTAACCTGAAAAACTGAGTCAGCATCCCTCCATAATGAGTGAGTTGTTGGGCACAGGAAGAGGAAGAGGTGTTAATATTGTGCTATGCATAGCTTGGGGGTAAGTATTTGTAGAAAGGAAAAAAGCAGGAAAAAACATAAGTGAAGGTGTTATGTGGAATGTTGGATGTTTTATAATCATTATTATTGTTATTTATTTCTACAACACTGTTAACCAAACGCCTACTCTGTTTTATCTAAGTAGTCCTTCAACGTATAAAATGTACTGCATAACAGTACTTTTTAGCTGCCTTTTTAAATAAGTGTATTTTTGCTATTTATTTAATCTCTTTTGATAATTAATTGTACAGTTTTATTCCCTGATAGAAAATGCTGTTTTGAGTTTTATGTTAATTTTTTCTTGGCAAATGTAATTTGAGTTTATCCCTGTTGCATGGTCATGGACAGAACTGTTTGTGCAGTAATTACCAATGTTACTTTTGATGTGTATAACTGACTGGTAAATGTATTCACATGGAGCGGTTAAAATACCCAGTGTTTTAAACAGATCTTTACAATGAGCTCGACTGGTATTTTGGTTGTCAATCTTATGGCTCTTTTGTGGAGTTTGAAAATTGTGTTTTCATTTTGTGCATTTGTTCCCCAAAAAGGAATGCCATAGCTAAGAATTGAATGTACTTATGAATAATATGTAACTAAAAGACACTGCATATTACACGTTGATGATAGAATTCTAAAGGCATAACATGCTGATGACATTCGGTTTGAAAGTACCTTTGTGTGTTCACACCGCTTCAACTGAGAATCAATATTAATTCCTAGAAATTTTGCATTTGTTACACAGTCTATAGAGGTGCCATCTACATTTAATTTAACAATCTTATTATCGTCTTTAAACTGAAATTCATGGCATTAGATTTTTTATGTTCAGTGTCACTTTCTTGCTTACTGACCAATCATAAACTTCCTTGACAGTTCCGTTTGCTTTCTCGGCAAGTTCTCTTGTTTTCTCAATGACTGTAATACTGCTGTCATCAGTAAACAGAATTTTTTCATTCTGAGTAACACTACTAGGAAAGTCATAGATGTATATCATGAATAATATTGGTCCTAATATGCTACCTTGCAGAACCTCTATATTAATATCTTTTGGTTCTTATAAGTGTTTTATTAAATGTTTAGATCTATTTGAAGTATGTGGTACCTCTACTCTTTTTACTCTATGTGCTAGGTGTGATTGAAACCAATCATTTGCTACCACTCTTATTCCTAATTCTTCTAATTTATTTAATAGAATCTTATGGTCTACTGTATAAAACGCCTTAGAAAAATCCAAAAATAGGCCTGTGGCACACTCATCTTTATCAAGAGTATCAAGTACAACTTTTGTGAATTCTACTATGGCTGACTCAGTATTTTTGCCACTTCAGAAACCTGACTGTAATTCGCTTAAGGGATTGTATTTATTCAGGTGATTCATTAATCTGTCTTTCATAATTGCTTCTATAATTTTTGAGAATTCTGACAGCAGGGAAAAGGGCCAGTAATTTTCTATGTTTTCTGCATTACCTTTCCTAAGCAAAGGTACAACTCTTGCCTGTCTTAACTGCTCTGGAAATGTCCCTGATGTGAAGGATTCACTTATTATATTTGTTAAGAACCCTTGTACAATCCCTATGCATTGTTTCAGTACACACATTGGTACTTCATCTAAGCCTACTGACTTTATTTTTCAGTTTTTGAACAGTTTTATTGACTTCAGTCTCTGTGGTTGGAAGTAACAGTATTGTGTTTTGTGCAACATTATTTACAGGTTTTTACTTGTTTTGGGGAATTTTTGCTGTACCTTCTCTGCGACACTTGAATAATTATCGTTTAAATAATTTGCTAAATTTTTTGGATCATTTATCACCTTATCCCACTCCCTTACCAGTATTTTATACTGTGATTGTTTGCTTCTCCCCATTTCCTTTGTTATAACATCCCAGACTGCTTTGCTTTCATTCTCTGCATTATATATTATTTTGTCATTAAATGACTTTTTTGCGTCAATCAGCACCTTCCTATAGATATTTTTGTATCTATGATAGAAATTTTAGAATTCTGGATCATTGTCAATCATTTTCATGGAACTCAGATGTTCAAGTGTTTGGGAGGACTTCTTAATATCTTCTGTTACCCATCTGTTTTTGTGAGATGTTGATACACAGATGCATACTTTTGGAAATGGTTTTCAAAGTTCAGTTTAAACAATGTGGAGAATTTCATATTCACATTGGTTTCCTTATACACTTTACCCAGCTTTGTTTTTTTAGTTCTTTTGAAAAATCTTTTATTTTGATTTATGATAAAAGTCGTTTGGAGGCATGTAGCTTAGGGAATGTTTACTGTTGTTATTTGACAGAGATGGTATGATAGTCCGAGATATTTTACTGCTATGTCACCTTTTTCCCTGTCCATATTTGTGGTCACATGCTCAATTACTGAAGCAGTCATTGTAGTAACCCTTGTCACACTATTGATTAATAGGGACATGCCAAAACTCTGGAGGAATTTTATGAAGGTGCTGCTGGATTCACTTGTGATATTAGTGTTGATGTTAATGTACCCACACAGAATTATTTTGTCCTTTATACTTGAGGCTTTATATAGAACTTCTATTAATTTATTGAAAAAAGTGTCCACACTACCTCTGGGAGACCTACACACACAAAATGATTAATTGCTTTGTGACATCAAGCCCTGTTAATTCAATAGCTGATATTTCAAAGTGTTTGTCTTCACTTACTGTACTGAGGCCATGTCTTGATTTGAACTGTGTTTCTTTTCTGATATAAATGCGTGATCCTCCACCCCTTTGAGTAGTTCTGTAGTAAGAGTTTGCCCTTTCATGCAGTAATAACATTACATGTTGGATTTCTGTGTCTCTACACCAGTGCTCAGTAACACACACTACAGTGCAGTCCATACATTGGAGTTCAACTTCTAATAGTTGTATTTTATTTTTTAATGATTGCATGTTGCATGAGGATTCTTAAGTCTGTGAAATTCCCCATGTTACTCTTTCCAATGGTTTTTTTGTGACATCTGGTATGTGAGGTATTTGAAGTGTTAAAATTTGGCTTGTGAGTGATTGTTTCAGTATTTTTTAAAGTGCTAGCGATACTCTCTAGGAAGGTGAACCTGTTGTCGGGATTTATCCTACAAAAGACTTACTTTTCTCACCTATGACAACAGGTGTTTGACATGTGTGGCCCGAGATTCACCCCCTGTACTTTCATGAATCAGCTGTACCAATCTTCCCTTCCCAGTCCCTTTTAGGTGAAGGCCATGCCTAGTGAAACCCCATGTGTTGATAGTCCCGACAGGCACCAGAGAAACATGAGCGAAGTTGCTGTCCTCAGAGCCATCCCTAATCCCACATTGATTTGCCCCACAGCTACATCAAGGTGTGGTCGACCATGACGCTGGAACAGCTCAACAAAGTTACGTCGGTGCCATGAGTCAGGGAAGCTATCTTGTCCAAGTGACCACCTGTGTCATATGCCCCATCCCTGTCCAAACGGTTTCCCGCCCCACCCACTATCACTACATGGTCCTCTTTTGGAAAGGCCTGACATAAGACAAAGGCAAGGAAAGAACCACTTAACATTTCACTAATAGTGATATCGTGAAAGTTTATTTTGAATTTCTAATATGTAACGACTTCCCAAGCATATATAGTTTTTCTTCTCCATCAGAAAATGGCGTCTGGTAGTTGTGATGAAATTATGTGCCAGATTAAACGTTAAGAAAGAGATAGGCAGAACGTAAGCTTAAGAGACTGGAGAAACTGTTGCAAAAATCCAATTTTAGTAATATAAATGTCATAGCAAACGATCAGTTTACTCCAGATTTACTGTTGCTGTTGTGGTATTAAGTCTGCAGCCAGTTTAATACAAATCTCCACACAAGTCTACCCCGTGCAAACCTTGTCATCTTCGGATAAATGCTCCAATCTACATTCACTTGGCCCTGCTTTCTCTAGTGAACCTAGGCCATTCTCTGTAATTTTTACCTCCCACACGTCCCTCCACAACTAAACTGACGATCCCATCATTACTCAGCAATCTGTACCTCCCACAGGTCCCTCCATAACTAAACTGACGATCCCATCATGCCTCAGCCCACGTCATATCAACAGCTTCCTCCTTTTAGTCAAGTTGTGCCACAAATGCTTCCACATTTCAAATCAATACACCCTCGTATTTTCCCTATTTACCCATTTAATTTGAACACTCTTGTATAGCATCACATTTCAAGAACTTCTACTGTCTTCTTGTCTGATCAGCTTGTTGTTCACATTTTACTTTCGTAAAAGACTATGCTTCAGACAAATACACTCAGAAAAGATATCCTATGGCTCAAATTTGTATTAAGAGTTGCAAGTCTTTTTTATTCACAAACACTTTTCGTGATACAGTCAGTCTTCATTTCTTTTTTTCCTCTACTTAGCCTGTCATCAGTTATTTTGATGCCCAAAGAGCAAAACTCATGTACTATTTTTAGAGTCTCATTTCCTAGTCTAATTCATTCGTTATAACAAGATTTAATTCGACTACATTGCATTATCATTGTTTTAATTTTCTTGGTATTCATCTTATAGTCATAAATTTCTGACTTCTTCAAGGCAGGGGCGATCTGTAGTATTGTGAACACCGAATAAATTTTCAACAGCCGAAATCGCTAAAATCATCTATTCATACAGATGACCGGTTTCGGCAATTCTCTGTTGCTATCTTAGGATCTATGTTGACATCATTACACGATATCCTCCTTCTGTACAATGGATGTCGATGTTGCTATAGCTCAAGACCCCATTTCAGAGTAGCACTTGCAATCCACGTGCTCAAATGGTTTAAATGGCACTGAGCACTGTGGGACTTAACATCTGAGGTCATCAGTCCCCTAGAACTTAGAACTACTTAAAACTAGCTAACCTAAAGGCATCACACACATCCATGCCCGAGGCAAGATTCGAACATGCGACCGTAGCGCTCGTGCGATTCCAGACTGAAAAGTCTAGAACCGCTCGGCCACAACGGCCAGCCCCACGTCCTCAGTTATTCGCTGAATGCATTCTAATTTCTGTTTCCCCCTACAGTTTTAATCATCTACAGCTCTCTTTAATACCACTGCAGGTATTTTCTGATGTCTTAAGAGATTCCATACCATCCTGTCCCTTCTTCTTGTCACTGTTTTCTATATATTCATTTCCTCGTCGATTTTACGGAGAACCTCCTCATTACTTACCTTATCGAACCACCTAATTTTCAACATTCTTCTTTAGAGCCACATCTCAAATGCTACTTTGTACTTATGTTTTTCTTTCCTACTTCAGTGATTGCCCTTTTTAGAGATGTCCATCCCTCTTCAGCTGAACTGCCTACTGAAATATTCCTTGTATCTGTATATACAGCCTCAGAGAGCTTCATGCGTATCTCTACTTTACTTAGTACTTCAGTATCCCACTTCTTTGCGCATTTACGCTTCCTAAATGGTCTCTTAAATTAAGTCTACTCTTTATCACTACTAAATTGTGATGTGAATCTGTATATGCTCTAGGGTATGTCTTAAAACCCAGTACCTGGATTCTGAGTCTCTGACTGTCCAAGATGTAATATAACTGAAATCCCCTGTATCTCCTGGTCCCGAGTATACCTCCTGCCCTTGTGATGCTTGAACGGAGTATTCGCTACGACTATTAAATGTTACTGCAGAACTCAATTAGATTTTCTCCTCTCTCATTCCTAGTACCAACCCCATATTCTGCCGTACCCCTTTCTTCCGCTTCTGCCCCTACAATGGTATTGCATTGTATGTTATTGCAGAACTCAATTAGATTTTCTCCTCTCTAATTCCTAGTACCAACCCCTATTCTGCCGTACCCCTTTCTTCCGCTTCTGCCCCTACAACGGTATTGCAGTATTTTCTCTACCTCTTCATCTTCCGTCTGCGACATCGGTATGTATAACTCAGCTCTCATTGTCGGTGTTGGTTTGCCGTCGATTAACTGAAATGCTTGCAGAAACTCACTCTGTTCTGCGTTCCTATTCGTTATGAATCGTTCTGCCATATCCGCTGCTGTTGATATTACCCTTTACTCGTCTGACTTGAAGTCCTTCTCTTCATTTCATTTCACGGAGGCCCACATATGATGATTGAGCCTTAGAATTTCCATTTCCAGATATTCTGGTTTACCTACCGTGTTCAATCTTCCGACATTCTGCGCACCGTCTCGTAGAACATTTTCCTTTCGTTGGTTATTCAGTCTTGTTCACGTCCTCCTTGGCAGTCTCCTCCCGGAAATCCGAATGGGGGAATATTCCGGAATATTTGGCAACGGAGAAATCATCATGACACTTTTTCAGTTACAGGCAACATGTTCTGTGGATACACATTGTGTGTCTTCAATGCAGTGGTTTCCACTGTCTTCTGCATCGTCAGTCCGTTGATCATTGCTGATTTTCCCTTATTTAAGAATATTTTCCGATCCCAAGGGCAAGAGACTGCCCTGAACCTCTGCCTGGCTGTTGACTGAATGAGTGTGACTCCTTTTGCGGGAATCGTTTAGCCGCCATTGCTGATGATTTTTATTCAGAATTCAAGCGGTGGCGGGGTTTCGAAACTGGGACTGAGTGCAGAGAACAGACAACAGAAAAACTAATGCTATAAACCCTTGTTTGCCTCTTTTTAACCAATCCTCTAAGTTACGACATACGTTCGGTATTGTTTCACCTTTCGTTACATTTGTCAGGAACACAAATAAATCGTTCCTGAAGTCATCTTATACTAGTTTTCTTTCATTTTTCTGTAAATACACACCAAGACAAAAAAATGCACCACGAAGCAATTATCCAAATAGAACGCAAATCGAGAGCTGTGACGTACGTGCACAGAGAAACAAATGACTAAAGTTTCAAAAGAATTTGAAGATTTATTCAAGTGCTTCACAGTTTCAGAAAGTCAATATTACATTTGTCCTTCTCGCCTCCTTTGGCCCTAGTGCAAGCGATTATCGGCTTAGCATTGGTTGATAGAATTGTCAGATGTCCTGCTAGGGGATATAATGCCGAATTCGGCCCAATTGAGGCATTAGATTGTCAAAATACCGAGCTGGTTTCAGTACCCTGCCCACAATCTCCAAAAGTTCTCGACTGGGGACACATACGGTGACCTTGATGCCCAAGGTACGATTTGGCAAGCACGAAGACAAGCGGTAGAAACTCTTGCTCTGTGAGAGCGGACATTATTTTTCTGAAATGTAAGCCCAGAATGACTTGCCACGAAGATCAACAAAACGGGCGTAGAATATTGTCGACGTACCGTTGTGGTGTAAGGGTGCGGCGGATGACAACCGAAGGAATCTTGCCATGATACGAAATGACACCCCTGTTGTCGGGCGTATGGATAGTTACAGTTCGTTTGGTTCCCACCAGCGTCCGGGGCCTCTCCAGATACGGCTTCGCTGGTTATCGGGGCTTAGTCCGAAGCGGGACTCATCACTGAAGATAATTCTACTCCAGTCAATGAGATTCCAGTCCCTAATGGCCAGCGAAAACGTGTCTGGGGCCACCCCGAACAGTAGTGGGATACCAAACAGGGTGTCACCCGCCGTACGGTCCGGCAAACAGGGGTGAGTGTCGGCAATGCCATTTCATTTCGCCCCAAGACTGCTTTGGTTGTCCTCCGCGCTACCCTTACAGCACAGTGATACGTTGACTACATTGTACGCCTCATTTGGTTGCCCTTCATAGCAAGCCATCCTAGGCTTACATTTCTGCAAGATAATACCCACACGCCGGCCGGAGTGGCCGAGCGGCTCTAGGCGCTACAGTCTGGAACCGAGTGACCGCTACGCTCGCAAGTTCGAATTCTGCCTCTGGCATGGATGTGTGTGATGTCCTTAGGTTAGTTAGGTTTAAGTAGTTCTCAGTTCTATGGGACTGATGGCACCATAGTGCTCAGAGCCATTTGAACCAATACCCATCCACACACGTTGAAAGTTTCTACTACTTGTCTTCGTGCTTGCTCGAACCTACCTTGGGCAGCAAAGTTGCAGGATGTCTCACCAGCTGATAACGTTTGAATAGTTATGGGCAGAGCCCTACGACCAGCTCGGTATTTTGACTATCTAGTGGGCCAACTGGGCAGAATTTCGCACGATGTCCCTTAGCAGGGCAACCGACAACTCTGTCAATCAATGCTAAGCCGAATAACTGCTTGCATAAAGGTCAGAGGTGGATCATCTCGTTACTGACATGCTAATTTTGTGTGGTTCTTTCCGTTCATTTTTATAGAGTAAAAATCCGCTTCGTTTGCTAGCAGTTTTTTTAATATACTCCATGACCGGTTTCGAAGCCTAAAGATACGTCTTTAGATACCATCATGCGTAGGCCTAGCAAAAATGCGCTCCCTTGGACAGCACTTGAAGGTTTAAGCTTCGAAACCGGCCGTGGAAGAAAATTAAGAAACTTACTAGAAGCTGAGGCTGACTTTTGTTCTATAAATATATTCCTCAATTGCGGATGTACACCTGATCGAATGTCATGTTCTCTTTCTCTTCAATAAATTATCCAGTTTTTCTGAAGTAGTAAGCAATTGTTGGTCTTGATGTGTACGTTCCATCTACCGATTTCCAGTCCAGTCTGATAATTCTTTCATGTTTGCTTTCAGACGTATTAAATTCGGTACGGAATACGATGTTTAGTACTGGAGAGACACTGTATAGAGTCCCAGACGTTACATATAAACAGGCCTCTATATCCTCTATATCATCCTTTTAGACAGCAGAGCAGCGTGCGATTCGTCCGCCCACAAACTGAACCAACAGAAAATTGCCTAACACTGCAACCGGTCACTGGCCAGAAAAACTGACGTCGTTTTTGGCTTAGTTCAGCGTTTGTATTTAGTATTTAGCTTTAAAATTGTGACCATTCTACTGAGTCTAGTAATGGTTAATTATCTGGTTGACCATGTCAACCTAACGAAATACATGGTTAATCTTTAGGTAGTTGATTTTTTTATGGAGCTCTTTGCAATGCGCGAAGTCGATAAAGAGGCTCGATGAGTAATTTCGTAATTTCGTCACACTACAAAGCGCATTTCACTGAATTATTGCTTCACTGTCTACGTGGTAAATTTATCCTCACCACAGCAATGAATGGTTTGCAGACTGTATAATCTTGCTGTACAACAGTCCAACGCTGAAAGATACTAATTATATGAAGATTTTTCGGTCGCCAGTTGCGAAGGAGCAGTTTAATACGTCAGAATCTATTTTACTATTATTGAAATAGAGTTATCTTGTTAACTATTTTGAAACTTCTACTTTCAATCAAGTTAGCTGCAAGCTCTGAGATCACTGTGTAGCTCAGTGGTTACACACTTTAAAACTTGCTGTTATAAAAAAATGAAAATGAAATAACTGCCAAAATTGTAAAAGAAATCTCAAGAGCAATGTCAATGCGACCATTAAATTTCAGTAATATAAAAATACATTTACAGCTGCCTTTGCAGCTAAGTTAACATTAATTGAAGTTACGATTATATTTAATTATCGTGCTATTTGGAAAGTAATATGATCTTTACAGAAAATTATAAAAAATGGTAAAACAAAACAAGAAAAGATATATGATTTTCGGAGAATGAATTTAAGTAATAATTTTAAGTAACTTCACCTATTCCACAGTGGCGTATGAAGTTTGGACTGTAATGTTCACTACAGATCTACCCACTTATAATTAATAAAAGTTCTCGCCTTGTGTGTAGTAGCTGTTGTGGTGCCGTAGCTGACGTTTGCACAATGATATCTGGCTAAGCTCTTCACATCTCCATCTAAATGGAATTAATTTAGTACGACTACATTGCTTGCGGGAGCCATTGTTCTTGATGTAGTGTCGGTTCAAAATTCCACGGTAGATTAATATTGGATAATCTTGCTTTCCTAAATACGAAATTTCCAGAGAAAGCTTTGCAACGTAAATGCCGCTGCCACCCGAATTTTCGGTCGAATTTACACAGTTTTAGCAGTCACAAAAATAATAACATCGCCATACATGACGCGGTTACGTCCGCACACAAGGCTACCCTGCCTTTGACTGTCATCTTGTTTCTTTCCGCGCCATTCGGTGCCAAGGTGACCCACACAAAACGATTTGAAAATCTATTTGAATCACCACATTCCTTATTAGCTTACTAAAAGGTTTAAGATATTTTTACGTCACCTCATTAGCTTAATCAAGCACTAACAACATTTCTAAGTAAGCGCTGAATATTACAGTTATTGTAACTATTATAAATGTCCGTTATTATGTTCTTAGTATCTTTAACAAACAATCATTCAGTCCTTTTAATAAGAATTTCAAAAACACTTCGGAATGTTGGTAAAATATATATCTCAAGTACTTATTTCTATTGTTACAGTTTAAGCGAAAATTTTAATACATTTTTCGTCGAATTTAAGCGATTACGTTCAAACAGCCTCGAAATAGATAACTTTCTCAACAACTGATTTTTCTAAAATATGCTCTACATTTGATAGTGAAATAAATAGTGAATGACATTTACGAAATGTCTTTTTCCGGCTGTTCACACGTGATATGTGTCAAATATACATAGGAGAAACGAAATGGCTAACAAATACAGAAATAATAGTGTGTCAGTTGCGTACTGAGTTTATAACTCATCTGCTACCTTGGGTTATTAGACTAAGCCCTGACGTACGAAGCTATGCCCTGTTACGCTGATGTTTGTGACCCTGTAATCAATTTGTGATCGTAAGCAAAAGAATTAGTCACAACAGCACTGACAGAAAATCGACTTAACGTGATATCCTGTGTAACTAAACATCTAACAATGTGTAATCACGCTTAGAAAGGCTCTAAGAATTGTTGTGCGGAAATGTGCTTACGTTGGGACGATTTCCCTTGAATGTAATCATATTAATCTGAAACTGGTCTAGCACAGAAAACACGTCAATAAAACCCTGAATAACGACGTAGCAGAACAATAAAATCTGCACGTACTGTTGCTAAAACTAAAAACCTAATTATCATGCTCTGCACAAAAATTGCAAAAATGTTTCTAATGGCTCTGAGCACTATGGGACTTAACGTCTGTCCCCTAGAACTACTTAAACCTAACTAACCTAAGGACATCACACACATCCATGCCCGAGGCAGGATTCGAACCTGCGACCGTAGCGGTCGCGCGGTTCCAAACTGTAGCGCCTTGAACCGGCTGGCTCACAAATATTGCACGAAAACATCAATGTACATGCTACAAAAATTTGCTACCGCAAATTTTCCTCCTGGTGTCATCAAAGAACTTTTATTAAGTACACAGAGCGCAATATTTATTACTAATTAATGGGAGAATCTGTATATGACAGAATTAATTCATTTCATCTCTGGCTTTGATGGTCACTGAATTGACGGTGGTGGATATTGGCAACAAGTATAAGGAGACCATATATGAGTAACCACAAAGCTAAACTGATACTCTGTATTTAGTTCAAAATAATCAAATGTTACATGAACAACACTTGGGCTTTACAATACCCGTGAACATGAATCGATTTTCTGTCAGTCACAGAAATGCAGGTGTCCTCTGCACGCATTGAAAACTAAAAACCAACAGGTCTCGGAAGACCCTAACAGTGCTGACATGAATCGATTTTCTGTCAGTCACAGAAATGCAGGTGTCCTCTGCACGCATTGAAAACTAAAAACCAACAGGTCTCGGAAGACCCTAACAGTGCTGACCGGTCGCCGTGTCGTCCTCAGTCTATAGGCGTCACTGGATGCGGATATGGAAGGGCATGTGGCTAGCATCCCTTTCTGCCAGCTTTTGTCAGTTTTCGTGTCCGGACCCGCTACTTCACAATTAAGTAGCTCCTTAATTTCCCCCACAAGGGCTGCGTGCAGCACGCTTGTCAACAGCGGTCGATTGACTTGACGGTCACCCATCCAAATGGTAGCCAAGCCCGACAGCGCTTAACTACAGTGATGTGACGCGGACCGGTGTTACCACTGCGGCAAAGCCATTGTCAGTATTGCATTGAATAACCATAATTACAGGAGAGAATAACGAACCTGAGAGCATAAAACACTGGATAAAATGACTACAACATGGTCCTCTAATCATCTTCCCCAATTTGCGAAAAGTTATCGGCCTGTGAGCCTGTGTAATACCGCGTTACTAATTATTAGACCACGCTCGCAATTCGTCACTAATTCAACATGCGAAAAGACGTGATTTATGTGTGCAAATACCAAACTCTCCGTACTGAAATGTCTTTCATGATGCAAATTAATACCTGTTACGATCCCACCAAATATCCAATTGCAAAGATCACCTTCAATCAACTTACACAACCTGGCCGCTGGATCTGGAACACAGTTCTGAAATTAAACTCAGTCGGTCGCATGACCCAAGTCAACCGCCTGACGCCTGTAGTCGAGCGGAACTTTGTCGAGTTGAAAACACTCAAACTGCAACAGCGACCTATCGATACCGATTACAGGAAATATTTGCGAAATGTTTGCAAAGATTGTGTCACATACCCAAGAAAAATCCTTCGAGTGAAATGAAAGTGTTGTTTAACACACAACTTTCAAATGTTGTGACTAAATAGCTCACCAAGTAACGAAAATCCCAAAGACTTACTGAGTTCAACTACGCAGCTGTCAGCAGGTATAGCATAATGAAGAGGATGGACAAGGAATACAAGATACATAAAGAATTCCATTTGTCATGAAGAAGTGTGTAAGGATGTGGAATTAAAAAGTCTCACAATTGTAACTGAGTAATATTTACAGATTCACGGAAATATCTAGCTCTCGAAAGGTGTCACGAATATTACAGACCTTTATCAGAACGCCACTTAACCTTATTCGTGATCGTTGACGCATTACTTGCGAAAGTGCTTATTCGTGAGAGTTCTCTCATTATTTGTGAAAATAGTGTTTGTTGGATGTGTACAATTGTGATGTCCAACGATGATGTAATTTTTACGCTGTTCTGAAGTGCAGGTTAACTTCTGAAGGGGAGAATAAACGAATATTTGCAGCTGGACTGATTGCTGGACAGACGCTGCATGTGTTACAAAGTGTACCATCGAGACAGAGACGCGGGCTTCTAGCCACTGACCGTGTTCAAGGCTCACCTGCGCCAGATCCACCGAAACTGGTTGACAACAAGGCATGATCGACAAATGACGCTGCTGCACCTGATACCATATTGCACGTATACTACGTGCTTCAGGGCAACTGTCCCTTGGTGGCAGTTATTGTCTTGGTCACAGGCGCTGCAGTCTGGAGCCGCAAGACCGCTACGGTCGCAGTTTCGAATCCTGCCTCGGGCATGGATGTTTGTGATGTCCTTAGGTTAGTTAGGTTTAACTAGTTCTAAGTTCTCGGGGACTAATGACCTCAGCAGTCGAGTCCCATAGTGCTCAGAGCCATTTTGTCTTGGTCAGACGACCTGTAGTTGTCATACAGCTCAGACATTGTCTGCCCCCTGTAACTGAGTAGTCAATGCGACAGAATGTCAATCCTAAGGGCCCGGGTTCGATTCCCGGCTGGATGGAGATTTGCTCGGCTCAGGGTATGGGTGCTGTGTTGTCGTCGTCATCATTTCATCCCTATCGACGCTCAAGTCGCCGAAGTGGCGTCAAATCGAAAGACTTGCACCCGGCGAACGGTCTAACCGACGGGAGGCCCTAGTCACACGACATTTACATTTAGTTCAAACATTCCAAGGTTTGACGCATTTAATGAGAGGAGACGACCACAATTCGGCTTATAGGCTAATTTACAGCGCTTGTAGCCTGAGTGAACATGAAATGTGCCACAGTACGCGTGCAACCATGGAAGGAGAGTTCAATGGCAGTACAGATTGCGTAATGAATGGTGTGGATATACGTCGCACACACGGAAAACATTCCAAATCACTATGCAGAAGCTATATGCGATTACAAGGTGTACCGAGGTTTCTTCCTGCTCTTATATGCAAAGATGGTGCACAATAAATATATTTTACGTATGTTTAATCATCTCGTTCGTATTTCACACGTAGTTTACCAGACAGTGAGTACTATATGGCGGCAGCTAGGAAAAACAATTACCTAATTATCTGAGACCCGTATGAAAATTTTTAATTTATATTTATTTAGACAGTTGGTATTCACAATTTTTATTTTTGCAGGAACAACAGTCATTGTAAATTGTTTGTGTGATGCTGACGCCATTTGACTGTAATAAGATGATCCATATTACGGCCTTAAGCCTTTTTCTAGCACAAAAACTTATTTATACATGAAAAGACATCAGACTGGATTGACATACAAGTGCCTGTCGACGAATCGTATCTGGTCATATTTTGTCAGCTACTGTTCAGACAGAATAATGTGGCGCATACCTATTAAGTGTTCTAGTAGTTTCATATAACGACTGTACTATGGAGTCCAGAAATGAAGTTTTGTAATACATTTAGGCGTTTTAGAGATATTCTCACTTTTACTTATGACAGATCTGGCCTTTATGGCTAGATGTGCGTTCAAAGACTTGTATTTGATACCAGTCTGATACTTTTGACATTTAAATAAAGTTTTTGTACTTGAAAATGGCCTAAGGTCGAAATCTGGATCGTATTACAACACAAAAAATGGCAGCAGTATCATTGAAAGAAAGAAAACTGTTGGTATTGTGCTGTGTTTCACTAATCTTAGCGGTGGCCGAGTGGTTCTAGGCATTTGAGTCTGGAACCGCGCAAGTGCTACGTTCGCATGTTCGAATCCTGCCTCGCGCATGGATGTGTGAGTGTCCTTAGGTTAGTTAGGTTTAAGTAGTTCTAAGTTCTAGGGGACTGATGACCTAAGATGTTAAGCCCGTTAGTGCTCAGAGCCACTAATCTTAGTAACAACTGCAACGTCCACTGAGACTGGCTTGGGCGAATCCTACCTCATATATTATACAGAGCAGTGTACCTGAATAAGACGTTAAGAGCGTTGTTCATCATTGCATTATTTTGGCAGGGAAGACCAGCGGTACAACACTCTCAGGAGGTCTAGAGCCGCTTGATTATCTGGAAAGAAGTGCCACTATGCTTCGTCGACGTCATAGCTCGTAGTGTAAGTGAGCTATTGAAATAGAACGGAGAAGAAAGCTCAGTCTCATAGAAACAGGTTTCTCGTACCATAAAATTTCAAACTTACTGGACATGCAGCTATAGTGTGCACCGTGGAACCAGTTAATACAAACTGGTGTTACATAGCGACGTGATGATTATGAATTGATCACACAGAATGGGATAACCACCAGCCAGCCATATGGTAGTAGCAGACCGTATCGTATCGTATATGATGTCGGTTAGGTGCTGGAGAGTAGTATACTGGATCTGTTATTCTACACTGTTCGACATCGTTTGCTGCGAGCTGCAGGCAAAACTTCACTCCAGCTTCCTTCTTTCGCAAACGAGAAACGTCTGAACTATGACGGCATACCGAGAGTACAAATGTCGAAAAGTGACAAGAGCATGCCCATGCCTGTCACACACTTATTTGATGAAATATGTGGAGCACCCGACTTCCAACAACAGTAGTGTATTAATGTCATCGTGCAGAGCTCTGACGGTAGCAATCACGAATCCAATATTGTTTAGTATCACCTCAGACATATGCCATGCACACAAGGTGCCATATTGACTCCTATTTATAACAAACTACGTCCACGTGAGAGCGATGTCAGAATCCAAGGTACTTTCCTCTATAGCTCATGTTTCAGCACAATTACCAGCCACATGTGGCCACATGGTACGAGGTTGGTCTTCCAGCAGCTAGTATTTAAACATATGGCGCAAGCCTTCATAGAAACATTTCTTAACTTTCTTTCTGTCCCTCGTAGAATAAGAGAATCTCAGAGTAAGAACCTTAACATCTTCTGAAATGTGATGTGCTCAATCTTAGGTCTAAAGTTCATTTTAGTCACACATATCTAAGTTTTAGGATTTTCAACCTATCGCCGTGTAAATATTACAAACGTAACTTCTAGACTAATTAGAGTGGTTTGAAGTGAAGCAAGGACATAGTAGATGGGACTCAGACACTTCTTCGGGAGACGGGGTAGTACAGGGATTATACATTAAATAGCGTGGAATATCTTACAGTAGGACCTAATATTAAAACAATATTAGTGAAGCAAATATAAAGCCACGTGGAGGATTTGATATAACTAAACCGAGCAAATTAACTGTCGACGGAATATGTCACGGAAATATCTACCACTCGAAAGGTACCACGAATATTGTAGACTTTTATCAGATATCATATAACCACAGACGAATTCTCTGATTCATCTTGCGGTAGATCTTACTAAAGTAAGCATCTCGATACTCTATGAACCGCCGAAAGAGAGGGAAGTGTATGGGCCGAAAAGCCACAGTTGCATTACTTTTGATGTTAATTAGGTAATATTTTGTTTGATTTTCGCTTACTTTTACAGGTGTCAGTCACTGTGATGATTTACCTTACTTGTTTTCCGAAGAGAAAACGAAGGACATTCCGAAGGGACCAGAAACCGAAGAAGGCAAAGCCATAGCGCGTATGACCCGGCTTTGGACCAACTTCGCCAAGACTGGGTAAGCTTTCTTCTTGTTTTTCAGCCATATATTTCCAAATTTGCAGTGACAGAAATCTCTGATAAGTGTCAGACATTATTAGAAACGTATTTCAAGGTCAATCGGCAGATACACCATGAGTTGTCACACCATTAATTTAACCTTCCATACAGGTCCTTCTCCAGCTCTTGTTAATTAAATATTTTGTCTTTATTAAGGTTATAACAAAGGAACTGAATTTCTAGTAGTACTACTGTTCCATTCCTTCGTAATTGAGAATGGAAGCCTTATTACTGTTCTTTATTTGACTGATTTCTAACAGCGTATCCGCAGATTTCTATTCCGCGAAATTCGCGTGATGATAAGAGTCGCTTAAGGTCGTACTTATAAGCAGTTCATAAATAGAGTTATGGAGAAGCAATGGTAATAAATTTACCAGCTTATGTTGTAGCGTAGTTAGTGAGAGCTATTTTAAGGCCCGCAACTCGTGGTCGTGCGGTAGCGTTCTCGCTTCCCACGCCGGGGATCCCGGGTTCGATTCCCGGCGGGGTCAGGGATTTTCTCTGCCTCGTGATGGCTGGGTGTTGTGTGCTGTCCTTAGGTTAGTTAGGTTTAAGTAGTTCTAAGTTCTAGGGGACTGATGACCATAGATGTTAAGTTCCATAGTGCTCAGAGCCATTTGAACCATTTGAGCTATTTTAAGGAAACGTTCATAAATTAGACCATTTGAAAAATATTCCGAAACGGTGCATGAAGTGCAATTCCGAGAGATGGCTTCTTGTAGACATAACGGAACGTACGAATACGATCAACAGCAAAAGTAGAACAATAACCAAATTAATCCTTTCTACATTTCATCATGCAGAAAACCAAGTGATTACCACTGTTATTCAAGAGTCTGCCTAACATTATAAGAACGTATCAGGAAGTACTCTACAGACAGAAAACGGATTACAAGTTCAACTTCATTTGAAACATCCTGTGACACTTCACCTAGGTATAACAAACTATTGTTCAGGATCAAACAGTAAAAACAAAATTCACCCCACATATAACTGTTTCATGTTATTTTATCTTTTGCCAATTTAATGGACGTAGCTCACTTACGCTTCACGACATAAAAACTAAATACATTTAAGCATTTGTAGGTGTCGCTCAAAATACGGAAGGTACATGTAGGACGTTTCTGAATTTCCGAATTCCATCGAATTTCATGACTCAGTTATCAATCAGTTATTGGTCTGTTTAGTTTTTAGCGTTTACTCATATTTTAACCAAATAGAAGCAGTTTCTACCTGTACCTAATGCATGAAATTAAAACAAATTTAACACACTGTAATAGACGAAGACAGAAGTTTTATTTTCGTTGATATGATTCTCTCTACCTTCTCTCGTGGTTTACCTAGATATCTGTGAACTTGCATAGTGTAGAGATTTTTCTGTTTGTTCTTCGTAAGAACGAGTATTATCAGAAATGTTTCGAAGTATAATATATCAATCCTGTCTCGTCACCCTTTGTTTATTAAGTAAAGGATGTGAAACTGTGTCGTGTGGTAACTCTTGGTATATCCCTCACACATTTTTTCTGCGAAAGTTCGCTTCAAGCAAAATAGTCATCATATTACAATCAAGGACTTTTGAATGCTGTTAAGGAACAATTTAGTTTCATTCACATGACCCACAGTTGTATTCAAAACTCGATAACGAAAGGTACTAGTGATGACGGCGTGGCAAAGTACGTTTCACCTGAATATTTTTCATGATATTGAAATCAAAATACTTGTGCCCTACATTGTACATGGATTTTTGCATGTGGAAGATTTCAAAGGGCTGGTTGCATTGAAGCAAAAGCCTTGAAACCACATGTTAGTTCATATTTATGAAAGGATTGATAATATTTTTCAAGATATGTTCGTCTTTCCACTATTTTGTCGCACGTGGAGTAGGAGCAGAGCAAAAATTCTTCCTTGTTTTTAATTTTTAATTTTTTTTACTTTTTTTCTTTAATACAGTTTCAGTCGTAACAATAATATAATTGGGAATTTTGCTCAAGAATTGAGTTCATAAGTGCATGTTATTTTAGTACACAAGATTCGAACAAGCAGTGTACAAATACAATGAGCTCGGACGCTATGTACGTCCATCCTATAAATGATCAACAATTTAAACAGTGTTCTCTATATTCGTTTCATGCTTTCGAGTAGTAGCTGCCAAAGTTTTATTGTTTTCATTTTTTCAACAGGAATCCAACACCAGATCCAACGGACCCTATGTTGTCAGTGACGTGGTTGCCTTTCAAGAAGGACGAGGGATATTACCTAGACATCACCAATGATGGGTTGAGTTCTAAGAAGGATTTGATGAAGGATCGAGTGGACTTCTGGGACAGGATCTTCAGGATGTAGAGGAACTCCAGAGTGTTGAACAGACTGTAAACACACTGAATGACTCCAGACATGACAACGTCTTTCTAAATGTTGTTTACAATCATCGTTCATGCCTCTCTTTTATTAAACTAGTACATTGAAAACAAAAATCATCAAACTGATGGCCATGCTGCTTAAAGTATCCTATTTAGAACTAATTTAAAGCCGGCCGGAGTGGCCGTGCGGTTCTAGGCGCTACAGTCTGGAAGCGCGTGACCGCTACGGTCGCAGGTTCGAATCCTGCCTCGGGCATGGATGTGTGTGATGTCCTCAGGTTAGTTAGTTTTAAGTAGTTCTATGTTCTAGGGGACTGATGACCTCAGATGCTGAGTCCCATAATGCTCAGAGCCATTTGAACTAATTTAAAATTGTTAGAGGTCGTTCACTTTGTAGGGATACCTACAGTTTAAGTAGTGAACATTTACACTTCAGATCTCGTTCCATTGACAACCCATAGGTAATATGATTGGATATGATAGTTTGTTGGCAATGGAATTGCATGCAGCATTGCACCAGAAACCACTGCTTTCGTGATAGAGTTTGCCAGACTCTTGAAGATATACCTATTTTAAAACCGGTTAAATATCTAAGTAAAACTGACCGGACGCCCCTGTGTAATTTGAGATCTGACCACCAGATACCAAGGGAGGTGGACGCAACCAGTATAAAAGAAGGCACGGAGTAACATCAGTAGAGCAGCCGTGACGGGAAAATGGGTCGGTGAAGAGAGCTCAGTGTCTTTGAACCTGGTCATTAGATGTTGCCTGAGTTACATATCCATCAGGGTTAGTACACCCCTTCTAAAACAAACAGCCCAAGTAGATTGTTGATGTGACTGTGAAGTGGAAATGCGAAGGAACAACCACGCTGTATCACCCAGGATGACATAGTGTACTGATGGACAGGAACGGTCGAACACTGCACAGCGATTTGTAAAAAAATCTGTGGAAAAGACAACTCATGCCACGAGAAGTCAGTAGTATATCAGGGTGGATTCTAGGATAACGATCATTTCATAAGGTCACTAACGTGATAGTCCATCCACACCTCGAGGGAAATCGTGTGTGGTACATTCAATATCAGGATGTAACCGGATATCTGCCTGCAGGGCAGCTGCATGGCTAAAAAATGTTGGCAAAATGGTCACCCATTCACTATACTGGTTCTGGTTCAGTCAACGATCTAAGACAAGAACATCCTCTGGTCGTTTACCCCGCCCTTCCTTCCCTCTAGGTCAATAGGATGACTTATATCGCCCCATCCCGCTCTTTATTTTAATTACTATTCCAATTTTGTGAATTTCAGCCTTTGTCTTCTGTGCATCGTTGTGAAAGGATGAACATCGAAAGAGTCCTCCTACTTGAAATAACTCATATGTTATCATAATTTATTATGTAAAACACTTTGACATTACAGAGTGTCAGTATGATATGGCAGAATTACTGTAATTTAATAATGTCATGACATATTCTGCAATATGTTAGGGAATATTAAGAAATTTTATGACATAAGGCATTTTGGCGTTACACTGTGTGAAGTGGGTGCAGTTGAATTATTGTAATTTAATGCCGTCAAGACCTTTTCTGTGCACTCTCCCACATATGAGAACGTACCATAACGATAGACAATTCTGGATTAATTTATTGTAATTTTATCGATGTTCCCCTAGCATTCAACCAATTCTCTCGCCTCAGTTCTATGATACATCGAAATATTTGATTTAAATTATCAATAACCATATTGCATTATTTTAACAAAAATCACCATTATCCAGCATTAAACGATTTCCAAAATGCTTTTTTTTAACAACAGATGTACTTACACTAAGTGCCTTCAACAAGCATATCACTGTACAGCCCCACTCCTCCAACGCTGTTTACAGTCCGTTTCACTTATCTCGACTTCCTCTCAGTATTCCAAACATACACACGTAAATGTGAGACTGCACAGTCAGTACTGTCTTATATTTCCATAATGTCAGTATCCCCATTAAACAATTTGAAAAGTGGCATAGCACCTTCGCATCAGAAAAATTCGCTTTTGGGTGAGAAAGCCACGTCACAGTAAGTAAACCCAAATTATATTTTAAGCTCTATTCACAATTAAATGACAAAATCCAATGAGAATTTATTTTAATGAATAAATTTACGCATAAGTAATAATAAAATTACTTAAATCTTTATTGTAAATCATTTACCAAAGGATATTTTGAACAAGAATGTGTAGATAGTTGTCATCATTAGTGAAGAAATTACATGAATCTTGAAAGTACCATTTACAAAAGTAGGTTTTCAACGAGACTCTATAGATACGTGACTCGGCGACAAGAATAACGGGGGACGCAGTCGCCATAACAGAATCACCCCACAGGTTCGTACAGAGAGACAGTTACAATCAATCTCCAGAAATGACTAAAAATTATAATCACATTTCACATACAAACAGTGCTCCAATAACATTTCCCCCCCCCCCCTTTTTAAAAGCAAAACTAAAGCACCATAAATAATGGTGTTGGTAGGTATTGAAAACATTAAAGAAAAGTTTCGCATACTGGATTTGGTTGATATAAAACGCCATCAATAACTTAACCCTTGAAATATTCTGACTCTTTAAGAAAATTCAAATATGCTTCTAGGAAGCCTCCTGTTCTTCAACAGCACTGATAATGAGGAATGTATTGCAAATAATTAAAAACGGTTAACTTAAGAGCAAATATCTGCTTGAGGCTATTTATTTTTTTAATAAAACATTCATAACGGCCACGCTCAGCTCTGCAGTAAAATTTATATTTGCTTGGTTAATCCTAATGATGTTAAAAGAAAAATTGCTATATAACATCCCTTAAGCAGTAACTGCCGTTAATCAGTATGAGAAGCTACATTATACTTAGCACTGACTCGAAAGCGCTTTGCTTTCCACGAATGTTAACCTGGTCCTATTAAGTACAATAAAACCTGAATATAAACACTAAAGAGACTGGCCAAACAGTTTGGCCTGGATTGACGTTCAAAGGTTAGTTATGAAATATCAGACAGACAAATATTATTGTGCATATGGCTTATGTTGCATTCACCTAAACGATAGTTTCCATCATCACACACAAGAGTAAAGTCTTTCACCATTTAAATTGTAATGTTTTCTGTATCAAAATAGAGCGATCTTTTACTGCAGATCTTGTCGTATAACTACACTGAAGTGCCAGATTACACAAACAACAAAAGTACTGCCGCATGATATGTTATCTTGACAACAAGCAGGTGAATAAATACATCATCATTCGTGATTTAGTGCACGAGATTCAGAGCCAGACGTCCCACCGACCAGGGCTGCACGGTACATCCCAGTAACCATGCAGGTGACCCAGTCAACGATCCTGGGCAGCCAACCGATCAAAATTCACGCCCGCAGCCACGCCAAAACTCGCCCTTATGGCAGCGTTTACACTTCACATTGATGCTCAATTCCTGGCGGCTCATCGACAAGTCCCTGTACTTCTCCTCTCGGCGGTTCGGACACGCGCTGTCCACACTTGCGCCTCCGCGCGCGCTGTCTAGCGCTGCTAACGAAGCTCACAGGCAAAGATTACAACTCCCGTCGAGAAACGAGGTCGACAGGAGCGCACGTAGAGCACAGTTAGCATAGTGCATAGTGTTAACAAACGCACTGATATCCACATCAAACAAGTAGCACCAAGCAACAAAGAAACTCTTTCCAGTAGAAACTAGTGCCTGCATTGTTAATATCTTAAAAACAATGCTTTCTAGTCAAGTTAACCTTAGAGGAGTACGACACTAATGGATTACAAAATATGTGAGGAGAGACTCACGTCTCAGGGTCTCACTGCTCCAACACGTGTCTCCAGATTAGTAGCTCAGGGCCCACTGCCTTAACTCTCGCAGCTGTTAGACACCGGTCACTGTGTCGCTATAGGTTTAGGTTGGGAAAGGTACCGCAGAAAGAGGTTGCTGCCGCCAGAGATACACTATGTGGTCAAAAGTGTCCGGACATCCCCAAGAACATACGTTTTTCATATTGCACTGTGCTGCCATCTACTGCCAGGCAATCCACATCAGCGAACTCATTGGTCATTAGATATCGTGAGAGAGCAGAATGGGGCAGGTCATTGGGTGTCACTTGTATCATACGTCTGTACGCGAGATTTCCACAGTCGTAAACATCCCTAGGTCCACTGTTTCTGATGTGATAGTGAATTGGAAACGTGAAGGGACATGCACAGCATGAAAGCGTACAGGTCGACATCGTCTGTTGACTGACAGATACCGCCGACAGTTGAAGAGGGTCATAATGTGTAACAGGCAGGCATCTATCCAGACCATCACACAGTAATTCCAAACTACATCAGAATCCACTGCAAGTACTATGACAGTTAGGAGGGAAGTGAGAAAACTTGGATTTCGTGGTCGAGCGGCTATACATGAGCCACACATCACGCCGGTAAATGCCAAACGACGCCTCGCTTGGTATAAGGAGCGTAAACACTGGGCGACTGAACAGTGGAAAAACGTTGTGTGGAGTGACGAATCACGGTATACAATGTGGCGATTCGATGGCAGAGTGTGGGTATGGCGACTGCTCGGTGAATGTCGTCTGCCAGCGTGTTTGGAGGCTGTGGTGTTATGGTGTGGTCGAGTTTTTCATGGAGGTGGCTTACACCCCTTGTTGTTTTGTGTGGCAATATCACAGCACAGGCCTACATTGATGTTTTAAGCACCTTCTTGCTTCCCACTGTTGAAGAGAAATTAGAGGATGGCAATTACATCTTTCTACACGATTGAGCACTTGTTTATAATGCACGGCCTTTGACGGAGTGGTTACACGACAATAATATCCCTGTAATGGACTTGCCTGCACGGAGTGCTGACCTGAATCCTACAGAAGGCCTTTGGGATGTTTTGGAACACTGACTTCGTGACAGGCCTCACCGACCGACATCGATACCTCTCCTCAGTGCAGCACTCCGTGAATAATGGGCTACCATTCCTCAAGAAACCTTCGAGTACCTCATAGAAAGTATGCCTGTGAGAGTGGAAGTTGTCATCAAGGCTGAGGCTGGGCCAACACTATAGTGAATTCCAGTATTACCGATGGAGGGCGCCACGAACTTGTAAGTCATTATCAACCAGGCGTCCGTATACATTTGACCACTTAGTGTATCATTACAGTTTGTGATTGAGGAATCACAGTCTGCTGGTGGCAGAGAGAGAAGGAGAGAATCTGCAGCCGACATACTTTAACTCGTACATTATGTGTCTTGGATGCCGATAATGATCGACCAATGCCTATACATCTGACAGATGACGATAATTAGGGTAGGGAATAGTTGCTCTCTCCGCTGCGTCTTTAAACCGTTGGCCTGACGAGTTCATCTTGCTGCTGAACGCTGGGAAACTATGCGACTTGTGCATGCGATCGCGGAGCACTGTTTTACGAAATCTATGGCGTAAAATACCTTCGTTAGATTATTAAAACGCACATTTCCTATGTTGTCGTTGTGTTATTGTGTCTCTAGTATACGTAAGTAAAAACTTCAGTATCTATGAGCATGTTATAAGGCAGAAGGAAAAGTCCTACGTCCAGCCAGGCATAACATCTGCTTTCTAAAATTCCATCTGCAACACAGATTTTCAATAGTCTTCCGTAAAAGTTAAAAATTATTTTATCTTTCCCATTTTTTAGTGAAACGCTAGGGTCGCTCTTATTTGATCGTTGTTCCAATTGAGTTACAGAATCTTTAGGACATGTGAAATACAACATTAAATAAGAACGTCCGGGATATCAATATCACATCGCAAGTAGTGCAGATTCCGCAGTAGATTTAAAGCTATTCGAACACAAACGCGCACATACACACACACACACACACACACACACACACACACACACACACACACATTCACACACACTCACACTCCTGAGGGAGAGCAGACTTGTATTTACATAACGAATTTTCTGGCAGGTCCTCTACCATCTCTCTCTCTCTCTCTCTCTTTTCTTATTTTTCTCTTTAGACCACTTCCACCACAGGCGTTGGCCCCCAACACTCATACTACTCCCAAAATCTTCCTAACCAACATACAAAAGCAGTATCTAATGCCATCGCCACTTCCATGTAAAAACTAATTCGGATGGATTTTTGCCAACACCTAGGTCCCACAAATTAACAGAAACGAAACATGCCTCCGATCCTTCTGCATAAAAAACGGAAAAAAGAAACGTACGTGTGCAATGTTTTTATACTTATTTTTTTCCTGGGGACGTCCACAGCAAGAGTCAGAGGGGCGGGGGAGATGAGGGAGGATCCAGGTCATCTCCTCGTTCATCGAGGGTTAAACATCGTGTAATTGCTGTTGACGTCACGTGTCAGTCCATTATGTGCTGTACCCTCGATCTCTACTCACACCAGGCGCAGTCCAGTGCTCTGCAGGATGCGTAATTCGCAAAGAGCGAACCATACAGTACCTTGTGCCATAAAGCAGTGGAGTTGATCGTTAAGTAGTGCCTAAAATGTAACAGCTCTGCAACGTCCACACTAAAAAAAGCGTGACAACGCCATATCTTTAAACAACATCATGGCAATGGCATTACGTCGAGTAGCAGCGTAGTGAATGACGTCAGGATGAATCAGTTCAGTGGGCCCTACGAACTGAGGCGACAGTCGCACCAAAAATGCCCACCTACGGTTTGTGAGGTAGTGCGCAGCCGTATCACAAACGAAACGGTGCATGTTGGTGTAGACATCTGGGACAGAGAGGGTCCTCAGCAAGCAGTATACTGTGTTAACGTTGTCGAGTGGCGAAGGGAAGGCGAAGGTATACTAGAACAGAGCGGCCACCATGTTCTACAGACATGAGCCCTATCGCACATGCCTGGGATAGACTGAAATAGGCTATTTATGGACGAAGTGACCCACCAACCGCCGAGGGATCTACGCCGAATTGCAGTTGAGGAGTGGGACAATCTGGACCAACAGTGCCTTGATGCACTTGTGGATAGTACGCCACGACGAATGCAGGCATGCATCAATGATTTCCTACGATACGCAACCTGCACAGCTATCTATCGCGTATACACCTCCAACACTCGCCGTCCGCCTCCCCCTCTGATTTCGAAACTGTTTACTTGCAACTAGTAACCGCTACTCCAGCAATTCAATTGAATCGGATGTTCAACGTAGATTTCCACCATGAATTAGTCTAAAATATACCTGTAAGTCCTCAATTTGGTTACATTTTCATTTTGAACAAATGTTGCAAACACATGCTCTACAGCACTCAAAACAGATTTGGAATGAAGTTTGGTTACAAAGAAACGACAGTACTCTAGCAGAGCAATGGAATGAGATGTGTAACAAGATTTATACATAGTTTACAGGCAAATAATCAGAACTATAAGCAGATAAGACCTAAATAATTGCCGGCCGGTGTGGCCGAGCTGTTCTAGGCGCTTCAGTCTGGAACCGTGCGACCGCTACGGTCGCAGGTTCGAATCCTGCCTCGGCCATGGATGTGTGTGATGTCCTTAGGTTAGTTAGGTTTAAGTAGTTCTAAGTTCTAGGGGACTGATGACCTCAGATGTTAAGTCCCAGCCGGCCGAAGTGGCCGTGCGGTTAAAGGCGCTGCAGTCTGGAACCGCAAGACCGCTACGGTCGCAGGTTCGAATCCTGCCTCGGGCATGGATGTTTGTGATGTCCTTAGGTTAGTTAGGTTTAACTAGTTCTAAGTTCTAGGGGACTAATGACCTCAGAAGTTGAGTCCCATAGTGCTCAGAGCCATTTGAACCTTTTTTGTTAAGTCCCATAATGCTCAGAGCCATTTTGAACCCAAATAATTTGTAACCTTTCTTTGGTCATGAATGTCTGAAAGGTAGGCTACTACACCAACCAACTTCCATGTGTTTTTAACTGCACTAGACAAATATAAGAATGACAGTAGTCGTACATGTATGTTAAATACTAGAAAGCAGCGAATTCTAATTCGGTAATGGCCATATATTCGATAGTATAGTATAGAGCAACGTCGTGGATTGGGAAAATGTGTTTCACCAGGGGTAATACTATGGCACTTACATACAGGAGTTGTGCTGACAGGTGATTGCTGGCTGTTCGGCAGCGCTACCACCATGACATGAGCCGATCTGCTGAATGGGTGTAGGCAGACTGACCTACCAAAACATGGTGTGACAATGGAGGGATTTGCGTGGACCACATATTGGTCCATCCTAAGGTACTTACTTCAGCAGCAGCAAATGTGTATCCTTAATGCAATACAAACTATGCAGAATATCCTGTACACCAACTTATCTTGTATTTTCCTCATGTGGAAAGTATATAAATTACAGTACATGTAGTAAAACAATAAGTATTGCTGAAATTATGGTAACTGATTTGCAATTTACAATTAGATGCTGCTCTCACACGCGGAGATGAGCCTAGACAAAATGAGTGTGACAATTATAACAGGTCAGTTACAGGGTCGTAACCAATTTTTCATGAATTCATTTAAATATATTACTTTCAAGTGTAGTATTGCACTCGAGTTAACCTGTTTTTTTAGTTTTATATCTAGCAGGGCAGTATATCAGTTGGAAGTACACAGCTCCAAAGAGTCAGAGAATATATCTGTCTGTGTCAACTGATAAACATGAAAGGACATTTAAAACCAGAAATATTACGACGAATTAAATTGGGCTAACGAGCTTAAGAGAGGCTCTCTTCAATTTCGAAATCTAAGATGTCAGTTGAGCTGAAGAAGTCTATTTTTGACCAAATTATATTGCCAGTAATAGTTTATGGCTGCGAAACATGGACATTATATGAGTTCATTGTTAGAAAGCTAACAGTAGTCCCAGGAGGAATGGAAACATCAATGTCGGGTTACACGAAAATAGACAAGAGCAGAGCGGCTGAAATAAGACGAACAACGAAGGTCACCTACATAATGGAAAGAGTGAATACACCGAAATGGCAGTGCGCTGGCCATGTTGCTCAAACAAAAGATAGTAGATGGTCTAAACAAGTCCTACACAGGAGCCCATTTACCAAAAAAGACCAAGAGGAAGACTACCACATGGATGGGACAGAGATATAAGGAAGTCAGTGGGATTCAACTGACAACTGGAAGCTCAGGATCGGAAGACATGGAAGATCTTACTGGAATGCTTTGTTACAAGCTGACTCAAAGAGGCCACATCATTAAGTGATATTTGTCATATTTAGTATATTGTTCGATGTTATATGTTTATAAGTACAAGAATATTTGTGATCTTATTGATTACCGTACCAGGTTTCTTAAGCATCCAACAGTAACTGGGATTCCCTCACCAAGCCAGAGGTTCTACAAAGTGGCGGCAGATCACTTTTCCTCTACTTCAAAATGTCCACCCAGAAAAAAAATTAGTGTCAACGCACAGTGTTTACTGCCAAATCCAACTCTTATACACAAAAACACACATGGATTGTGAGTAATATTACTACTCTCTCTTTATAAATTGTTCTTTTTTCTAAGTGTATGCATAGTACGATGCCTCTACTGTATCTATTGCTTAAATTACTTTCCTACAACTTATGCCACAAATTTCGATTACTCACTCTGAATACATACATACGTACAACTCTCTCATTTCGTATCCTGATTTTTTTCCCTATGGTTTCCACATTTTACAATACTTTTCCATATTTTCCACATTTCCCTCATTTTCCCATATCCTTCATTTTTTTCGCATTCTATATATAAATATATGAGCAAATCTGCGATCTCACAGCTTACCATTCCAAGTTTCTTTGCTATCCGACGGTGATACACACACACACACACACACACACACACACACACAGGCACACACAAATAGACACACAGTAAAACTCCTACATGTATGTAACAGATAGAAATAATGTTCGAAGAACTCATTTTACCTTATTTTTTTAAAAAAAAAAAAAAACATGGTCCAGTTACGCTACTTTGTGTGGTCATGTGTCTGCTTAAGCTGGGAGCCGCGGCTGTTTTGGATGATCTTCACTCATGTATCTACCCATGGTATCTACGGTTGTGGCTCCCCCGTCGCTATACCTAGGATACTCTAGTACTAAATTTGGGATACTGTTCAGTGCTGGCAGCACTAGCTTTAACCTAGGGTATTGTTCAGCATTGTTACATCTGCATTACACCTGGGGTAGCGTCCAGAGCTTGATTCACAAGTGTTAGATCCGGGGTAGGGTCTGTGGGTCCCTGTGAGAAAGCGCCACATGTGCACACAAATAGAGCGTTTACACAATGTGTGTTTAGAATAGGATATAGTCAGTTCCTTGAAAATTACTTCTATCTTTTTACATATAACATGTACCTTATGAGTGTACATAAAGCCTTCAGTTAATTAATTAATTACATGTATCATTTGTATTATTAATCACAATGAAGTGGATTTTACACTCGCATTACTCATTCATATGCAAATACGGCTACATGCTGATCATCTACAATTTTTATTTGTGGTAGTTATTGTACTGTACTCACAGATATCGACACATGCGGGGTTGTTATTGGATATCACTGTTTTTAGATGGCCACAGAGGTAAATTTTGTTACAATTAGTAATCATAAATCTGTATTTAAAACACCTCAAGAGGTGAGCACCCCACCTCCACCACCGACGTTTTGTGGTTTCCGGTATATACAAGGGCTAGCTTTGGCAGTCAGCTTCGTGTGTTGACAGACATTTTTTTCCGGGTTGACATTTGGAAGAAGAAAAGGAAAAAGTGATCTGGCAGACAGTTTGTACATGTTCTCTCGCTTTGTGGGGATGCTAAAGAAACTTGGTAAGATAAAAATAATAACACATCAATTCATACATTTATATGTGGAATGTGGAAAATTATGGAACAATATGTAAGATATGGGAACACCATGAAAAAATCTGGGTACGAAATGGCAGTACTGACATCTGTATTTATTTATTTTTATGGAAACACCATGAAAAATTAAGGGTTCGAAATGGCAGTACTGACACCTGTACTTATTTATTTAGTTTATATTGCATTTTTGTCATCAATCTAGTGACCTGTTTGATGCAGTCCGCCTCGAATTCCTCTCCCGAGCCAACGTCTTCATTTCAGAGCAGCATTAGGTTCCTACTTCCTTAGTTATCTGTTGTATGTTTTCTAATCTCTGTTTACAGCTTTTGCAAGGTACAGATCCCTAAAGTACCATGGAAGTTATTCTCCAATGTCTTAACGCATACCTTGTCATCTTGTCCGTACTTCTTCTAGGTGTTTCCAATAAGTGTCATTCTTCACCGTTTTTGAAGAGGACCAGATCATTCCTTACACTATCAGTCGAAGAAATTTTTCACATTCATCTCTAATACCACATTTCAAACGTTTAGATTCTCTCTTGCTCAGGTTCTCCCACGGCCCTCGACTCACTGCCATACAATTCTGTGCTCCATACGTACTTCCTCAGAAATTTCTTCTACAGTTTAAGACTTAGGTTTGATACTAATTGATTCTATCTCCCAGGAATGTTATTTGTGCCTGTCCACATTACTTCGTTTGTCACGCATTAGGTTGCTTCCAAGGTAACTGAATTCTTTAATTGCATCTATTTCACGGTAACCAATTTTGATGTTAGGTTTTTCGCTACTCTCATTATTTTCGTCATTCTTTGGTTTATTCTCAAACCATACTTTGTAGTCATTAGACGGTTTGTCCCATTCAACAGGTCTTATTATTATTATTCTGCTTCACTGATGATAGCAATGTCATCAGCGAATCTTGCCTCTAATATCTTCACACCCTCAATTTCAGTCCCACTCTTGAACAATTTCTTTATTTCCTTTATTGCTTCTTCGATGCATAGACCGAACAAGAGGTTGCGAAAGACTGAATCCCTATCATACCCCCTTTTTAATCAGAGCACTTCATTCTTGGTATTCCGGTCTCATTGCTTTCTCTTGGTTCGTGGTCATTGTACTTCACCCGTTTGGCGTTTATCTTACTCCTGTTTTTCATAGGGTTACAAACTTCTTCCACTATTTCACACTGACCAACGCTCTTTCGAGATCGATAAATCCTGTGAACACGTGTAGATTATTCTTCAATCTTGCTTCCATTACCAAGCGCAATGTCTCTGGTGCCTTTCCCTTTCCTACGGCAGCATCAGCTTTCTTTTCCGTTCTTCTGTACATTATTCTTGTCAGTAGCTTGGTTGCAGGACTTGTTAAGCTGACTGTGCCGTAGTTCATCCATTTATCTGCCCTTTATATCTTCAGAATGGCGTGGAGGATATTTTTCCGAAAATCTGATGTTACACCATCAGTCTGATAGATTCTACACACCCACTTGAATAGTAGTTTCACTGCCACTCCCCCCTCAACCCCCCCCCCCCCCCCCCCCGGGTCAATGATTTCAGAAATTCTGACGGAATCTTATGTATCTCTCTCTCCAACTTTTCTATCTCATTTGATCTTAAGTCATCCAAAACCACTTTAAATTCAGACTCTGCTTTTAGATCCCACACTTCTTCCACGACGCCTACAATTCTTTCTTCTATCACGTCATCAGACAGTTCCTCTCTCCCTCCACCACTACAGAGGCCTCCTTTGTACTGTTTCCAGCTATTATCTGTCTCCTCTTATTAGTAAGCCCATTGTGTACCGTCAACAGAGTACGAGTTCCTACCACAACCTGGCACCATAGTCTTAACAATGTAGTCGCTTTTGAGGGTAAATTAAAAAAATCCACTCCACTCCATTCCGCTCCTGATCTCCAGCAAATGAAAAAACTCTAACATGAGGTAAACAGCCCATTTGAACGCCTTACATCCCCTCCCTCTCTGTCTCCAGCCAATCAGAGTTTAGTATTAGAAAATAACACAGGACATTAAAAATTCTCAGCCTTTGCCCTCCATATGCCCAGCCAATCATAGTGCAGCATAAACATTCACGACTGAGGAATCTAATTGTGTTAGTGGGAAATTTAAAACCTGAACAAGACAGAGAGTTGTCTTAAACAATATGGGAAAATTACGTTATTTCCGACGTACATATCAAGTTATCCCTCTTTCTTCCCCGTCGCCTGGTTGTCTCCATCTAATCAAGATTTTGGAAACAGACCACTTGTATGTTCCTTTTCCTAACCAGTCAGAGAGCAGTATTAAAATGATGCGCCAGATACATAGTACAAATTATGTACCGTCCTCCTGACGTCCCTCGCCCCCCCGCCCCTCCCCTTCTTTATCTGTAGCTAGTCACAGTACAGTACTAAAAACTCCCAGTGTGATGGAAACTAACTAATTGTGCTTTGTGCCCCAAACCTCCTCATACCTTCAACCAGTCAGAGTGTAATGTTTAAGTGGTGTGCAATAATAATGTCAACCTGCACCATTTAAGACTAAATCAAAACGTAGTATCGAAATTATTTACCAGATATGCAGTAGAAAATTATGTGACCCTCAGTTTAAAGTAAAAGTCACGTACTTCCGCCTTAATATACTAAATTAAAGCCATGTATTATGTATTAGGACCCTATGTATTACTTACCTATGGCGTAATATTCACCGAGCCAGGTGGCGCAGTGGTTAGCACACCGGATTCGCATTCTTGAAGACGACGGTTCAAGACCGCTTTCAGCTATCCTGATTTAGATTTCCCAAAATTGCTTCAGGCAAACAAGGGAATGGTTCCTTTGAAAGGGCACGGACGAATTCCATCCCCACCCCTCCCTATTCTGACGGGAATGACCTCGCTCTTTGGACCCCTTCCACGAATCAACCAACCAGTCAATCGTACTATTCAAATGGCCCCTCCACTTTCAGAGCAACGTATAAAACAGCAAACACATACATACACACACAGACACACACACACATACACACACACACACACACACACACACACACACACACACACACGTATTTCTGTATGTAATGTGTGACTCTGTTAATCATAACATTCTCTCCCTCTTTCTCTCTTCTCTCTCTCTCTCTCTCTCTCTCTCTCTCTCTCTCTCTCTCTCTCTTTCCCTCTCTCTTCCACATAACTCTCTGTATTTCATATGTCAAACATAGTGTACGCTTTAAGCACACCTATGATCAGTATTCAATTCTTGTCAGTTTTCTAGAAATTTCAATTAATTTCCTATGTAAGTGCCGTCTGTACTGTTTCGTCATTCAATTTCCTCGTCAAATATATCACATTCGTGTTTGTGAACATCTTTCCGCCTCTGTCTCATCATTAAACGACATGTCTCGTAGCTGTATGCGTAAAGTATAAACACTCCATTGTCTCAAGCTCTTTCATCACATACACGTATTACGCAGTGTCAGTAAATGTCTTCACCTGCCTGCTGTGTGGTAGAGAGAGAAAGAGAGAGAGAGAGAGAGAGAGAGAGAGAGAGAGGTCCAGGTAAGAGAGATGAGGAGATGTCTTTGTAAGGTCTCGGCATTCCTCATAAGACGTAGCGAAGTTGTGAAACAGATATACACTCGCTAAAGCAGTGTGGAAACATTCTATAAAGTGAAGGAGGAGGAAAATTCAAACACACAAATAAGCTACACGTAAAATTTATTCTAAATTTTCTGTCTCGTACTATGTTTTAAGATACAATAGGTTTCGCTGTAGGTTAATAGACACAACGGAAGACTGAATTTTCATCACAAAGTATGCAATTAAAGTTTTTGGGTTCAGTGTTTACATTAAGTTTCCCTCAAAACAACGAGGAAATGAGTTTCATCAAGAGCTGAAACAGCCTTTTGTGATTTATTCTAATTCGGAAGGCATACTGGTTGGCTGGTAGCAGCCATAGCCCTGGCCATGGTTCGTACTCCAACTAGGTATTTTTGCAAAAGCCTCAGAGTGTAGATTTGAATGCACACTACAGTTAAAGTTACAAGTACTCGGAATTTCGACTGTACTTACGTGAACGTTGCACTGAGTAGTTTCATAAACGGCTGTAATAGATTGCTGAAAGAATAAAAACAATCACCTGTTGCAGAACAAACACATGATTATTGGCGTTGAAGAGGAAGAAGCTTTTCAAACGGAATAAATCTGTCGCATCTGCAAAAAGATCACTTCATGAAAAGACAAGTGAAACACAGGGATCACTGCCATTTTATGCGCAGACTTTGTGAGACCACACATGACAGATGTAATTTAAATTATAGACCTAATTGTAGGGTGTCTATCGAGTTTTACAATCTAACTAATTATGACGCACATTTCATAATCATCAACATCTCCAAACGTGTCAAAGAAACAGCTAAAATAAATCTACACGTATTTCTGTAATACGGAAAAATTTCAAACGTTCACTAAATCTAGACCTCTGGGATATCACAGTGACATAAAATTTTTGTTTGTAAATTCCTTCTACGTTCTGGCATGCTCACTGGAAATATGATTCTGATATGTAAGGACGGAAGAGTTGAAGGTAACAAGAGAGAATTTCTCCTACAGCAAGGTGCCTAATTTGATCAAACATATAAGGGGTCTTTACTTATGAGCATGATACCGATGAATCCGTTTCGACGGAGGAACAGTTAACATCGAATTATGCCTGGATATTTAATGGTCCATTGCAAATGCATGGAAGCTTGCCAAATTGTGAAACAGCAATCGAAGAACAGGATTGTTAAAGAGCATGCTAAGTGTGGAACTCATTTGAATGCAAGATCAATGAAGACTACTGAGAGTTATGTTACAAAAACCAGTGCATTTTTTCTAGATGATGTGTTTAAAAACCTCTTCATACACTAGGTCTTAAAACACACGAACTGGATCTTGTCTATTTTGTTACCTCATGTGGCTCAGCATAGAATGTTGCTGAAAACCAGTAAAGAAAAACTAAATCTTATTACTGGTATTGAGCAGCAATTACTTACAGTCCCATTGATTCCTTTATTATTCTCACGTACCCAGATTTCAGCCATCTTCAGTGCATTTAAGTGAGTTATAATCCCACAAATTCCCATGAGTACATGTAACGAAATGCCTTTACTATTGGCAGATGGAATTGCACGGGATTACGACCGACTGCTGTGCCCCTATCCTTTCTTATAATAATATACAGTCTCTGTGCACGAAGGTTACTTATAGAATCAAAGTTAGTCAGTTACAGTTTTTTTAACCACGTTAGCAGAGGTGATACTGTTCACATGTCCCATAGAAATGTAGTTTGCAAATATGTTGCTGAGTACGGCAAAAATAAGGACGAATCTTATATTATATACCTCCATGTTAACGGTCTTCATGGCTACGCCATGATGCAACACACACAACATCCTCAGATTGAATGGATGGCTGTTGAGAGTTTCTTTCTGATGAGTGTAGCCAATGATTCAGATGTGAGCTATATCCTAGAGGTACATCTAGACTGACTTGAAAATTTACATGAAGTTCGCTATCTACCTAGCATCAACAAGTCAGGAATGTCAAAGAAGTTCATTTCTACGTTGTACAATAAGCAAAATTATGTAATTCACTGGAAGTGCAGATTAATATTTAATGAAGATTTAGTAGCAACTGAAATGAGCAGAATTAACATTCTTTTGACAAACCTACAGCTGTAGGAATGGCTATTGTAGACATTTACATAATAAGGCGCTTTGATTTTTATTGTAATTATACGCTGAAAACATTCGACCCAAAAGAATTTGAAATGCGTCGTGCAGACCCACGTAGCGTAATACATCAAATAAGGACACCAAAAGTTTTTTATGTTACTAAAAGCGGTGTGTATATGTGTTTTGACACTATGGCCAATATATATTTGATTTTTAACAGCTGAATTCGCACTAACCCATTCTAGATTATCGTAGCCGATTGTAGTACGCTTTGTAGATGGCTTACCAATAACTTATCACTAGATATGAACTACTACTCTACTTAGCCTTAAGCTGATGACAAATACGATGACAATGACGAAAAAGTCCACGAAATTACAGTGGTCTTCTTCTCTCTCTACTGCTGCTGCTGCTACTCTTTTAGAAGGAAGAGGATAGTAGACCACGGATTGTGTAACATTGCCAAAACATGTTCGAGTGACCAGTAATACTGTTAATAATGAAATCTATGTAAAATAACAATAAAAAGAGGTTGAGTTATCAGAATGTTACCAGTAAGACGTATGACATATTTACATAGTCTCATAGTCTTGTTGTGTACGAGCTAAAACGATGAAGACAGCTACGATGGTGGTGTCGGTGGTGGTAGTGGTGTCGATGGTAGTGTTTTCGTTTGTGACGTCAGTGATGGCTCAACATTAACCGCAAGCTTCGTAACACGTTTTTCGACGTTTACAGTATGCCTCCCAGCTGAATCAGTAGCAATTTGCAATCTCAGGTGCTGAATCTGAGATGGCGCAATAACATCACAGGTAACGTCAGTTTACAACAAGCATGAGCAAACAGATGGTCTAAGCAAGATGAAAGACTTTTTTTTCTGAGAGATAAGAAACAGGTGAGGGGAACTTGAAAAGACTTATTGCGCGTTGTTTCTTCTTCCAACTGAAAGTCTCTAGAGAAGCAAACGCATCGCTGTTGGTTTTTGAACATTTTTGAAATCATTATAAGTTGTTTACTGAACGACTCATTAGCTGATTCTTGAGTACGTGCGCAGTGTACGCAGCACTTCTGCCAGGGGAATCTCCGTCGAATCTAGAAATAAAAAACTTCCCGCAGACACAAGGTGACGGGAGTATACGAATTGAGCCGAATAAACCTGAAAGGGTGAACCTGAACGGGTGACTGCTGATCGCTATTTCTTTATGTGATTGATTATTGTGTGCCAATGATAAGCGTTGTTACAATTATTAGCAAAATCCATAGATTCAGAGTACCAAAGTGGAAATACACGACTAACAGGAATAAAACTCAAGAGAGATTACATATTACCTTCCCTGTGTCTCCAAGAACATGAAATTTTGACAGAAATTTTTTGCCAGAATGTTACACACTAAGGACAGTAGTACTGTCAGCAGTTAGAAGCCACTTACGTTATGTACTCGGAGCAGCTAAGAAAACACCTTTTACGATCACATAATAAAGCCTCACCGGAGAATAAACGCGTCGTAATTGAATCAGTGATTCTGACACGGTTATTGAAATTAACTGGAGAATAAGTTTTAACAGTGGGAGAAACAGTAACAGAACTAGTGATGACAAGATACCTTGTTACAATAAGGAAGGAGAAGAAAAAGGGACATCACACAAATTATATTGAATAATATAATGATTCCAAATTCATATAAAAATTTCATACTACTCCTTTTCGTCTCATGCTTGAGAAACTGGAGGATATGAATGAAATGTTAACCTATTTCCTACCATAAAACGTTTTGCTTTACTAGGCATTCAGTCGTGTTATTTATGTAAATGAGGTAGACAAAAATGACCGTTTCTGCCCCAACAGTCTCCCTTATTTGGGGTGTGTCACAATTGCTACTGCATTAAAAAGACCTATTTCGTAATATCTAGCAGACAGTGAGAAGCTTTCTTTTTTTTATGCCAGTCTTCTGACTGGTTTGATGAGGCCAGCTACGAATTCCGCTCCTGTGCTAACCTTTTCATCTCACAGAAGCTCTTGCAACCTACGTCCTCAATTATTTGCTGGATGTATTCCAATCTCTGACATACTCTACAGTTTTTGCCCACTACGGCTCCCTCTAGTATCATGGAAGTCATTCCCTTATGATTTAACAGATGTCCTATCATCATGTTCCTTCTCTTTATCAGTGTTTTCCACATATTCCTTTCCTCTTTGATTCTCCGCAGAACCTCCTCATTCCTTATCTCATCAGTCCACCTAATTTTCAACATTCGTCTGTAGCACCACATCTCAAATGCTTGGATTCTCTTCTGTTCCGATTTTACCACAGTCCATGTTTCACTACAATAAAATTGCTCCAGACGTACATTCTCAGAAATTTCTTTCTCAAATTAAGGCCGATATTTAATATTAGTAGACTTCTCTTGGCAAGGAATGCCTTTTTGCCATTGCTAGTCTGCTTTTGATTTCCTCCTTGCTCCGTCGGTCACTGGTTATTTTACTGCTTAGGTAGCAGAATTCCCTAACTTCATCTACTTCCTGACCATCAATCCCGAAGTTAATTTTCTCGCTCTTCTCATTTCGGGTCTAGGGGTAGCGTCTTTGATTCATAATCGAAACATCTAAGGTCCCGGGTTAGAATCCCGACGTTGCTTAAGTTTCTATTAATAATCAGCATTGCCGGCCGAAGACTTCCGGCATAAGAAGTCAGCCTCATTCTGCCAACGGCGTTGTCAAAGAGAGTGGAGGAGTAGACAGAGGTTCGGGGCACTCTTTTGTCATAGGGGTGCGAAACTGCCCTTAAAGGCGGAAGAATCAGATGTGATCAACGGCACGAGGATGCAGAAGGCAATGGAAACCACTGCATTAAAGACATGTAACGTGTATCCAAAGGACATGTGGCCTGTAACTGAAGAATTCTCATGATGATCTCTCCATTGGCAAAAGATCCTGGAATAGTCCCCCATTCGGTTCTTCGGGAAGGGACTGCCAAAGGGGAGGTTACCATGAGAAAAATGTCGAATAATCAAAGAAACGATGTCCTACGTGGAATGTCAGGAACATGAGCGTGATAGTGAAACTAGAAAATCTGAAAAGGGAAATGAGAAGGCTCAGTCTAAATATAGTAGGGGTTAGTGAAGTGATGTGGAAATACGTCAAGGGTTACTGGTCAGATGAGTATAGGGTAGTATCAACAGCAGCAGAAAATGGTATGACGGGAGTAGGATTCGTTATGAATATTAAACTAGTGCACAGATTTTGTTATTGTGAACAGTTCAGTAACAGGGCTGTTCTTATCAGAATCGACAACAAACCAACAAAGACAACGATAGATAGATAAAGAGATATTGAAAGGGCAATACAGTATGCAAAGGGAATGAAAATCTAATAGTCATGGGGGACTGGAATGCAGTTATAGGGGAAGGAGTACAGGAGAATATGGGCTTGGGAAAAGGTATGAGAGAGGAGAAAGACTAATTGAGTTCTGTAACAAGTTTCAGGTAGTAATCGTGAATACTCTGTTCAAGAACCACAAGAGGAGGAGCCGTACTTGCACAAGGCGGCGTAATACGGGAAGATTTCAGTTAGATTACATCATGGTCAGACAGAGATGATAATGGGTAAGAGAAGAAATACTTCAATTGATCGATGAAAGGAGGAAGTACAAAAACGTTCCGGGGAACTCAAGACTACAGTAATACAAGTCGCTCAGGAGTGAAATAAATACGAAATACAGTGAAGCTAAGACAAAAGGCTGCACGAAAAATGTGTAAATATCGAAAAAGGAATGATTGTCGGAAGGACAGACTCAGAATACAGGAAGGTCAAAACAACCTTCCGTGACATTAAGAGCAAGGGTTATAACATTAGGAGTACAACGGTAATTCCACCGTTAAATGCAGAGGAGAGAGCGGAGAGGTGGAAAGAATACATCGAAAGCCTCTATGAGGGTGATGATTTGTCCGATGTCATAGAAGAAGAAACAGGAGTCGATTTAGAAGAGATAGGGGATCCAGTATTAGAATCAGAATTTAAATGAGCTTTGGAGGACTTAAGATCAAATAAGGTAGAAAGGATGGATGGCATTCCCTCAGAATTTCCAAAATGATTGGGGAAAGTGGCAACAAAACGCCTATACACGTTGGTGCGTAGAATGTATGAGTCTGGCGACATACCATCTGACTTTCGGAAAAGAATTATCCACACAATGCCGAAGACGGCAAGAGCTGGCAAATGCCAGAATTATCGCACAATTAGCTTAACAGCTCATGCATCCAAGTTGCTTACACGAATAATATGCAGAAGAATGGCAGAGTAAATTGAGGATGCGCTAGATGACGATCATTTTGGCTTTAGGAAAGTTAAAGGCACGAGACAGGCAATTCTGACGTTGCGGTTAATAATGGAAACAAGACTAAAGAAAAATAAATACACGTTCATAGGATTTGCCGACTTGGAAAAAGCGTTCGACAGTTTAAAATGGTGCAAGATGTTCGAAATTCTGAAAAAAGGAGGGGTAAGCAATAGGGGAGACCGATCATATGCAATATGTACAACAGCCATGAGGGAATAACAAGAGATAACGACCGAGAACGAAGTGCTCGTATTAAAAAGGGTGTAATACTGTTCAACGAGTACATCGAGGTAGCAGTGATAGAAATAATAATGATGGCCTGTGACGAGGGCCTCCCGTTGGGTAGACCGCTCGCCTGGTGTCTTTCGATTTGACGCCACTTCGGCGACTTGCGCGTCGATGAGGATGAAATGATGATGATTAGGACAACACAACACCCAGTCCCTGAGCGGAGAAAATCTCCAACTCAGCCGGCTATCGAACCCTTAGGATTGACAGTCCGTCGCGCTGACCACTTAGCTGCAGGAGGAGGACAGTGATAGAAATAAAAGAAAGGTTCAGGAGTGGAATTAAAATTCAGGGTGAAAGGATATCAGTGGTACGATTTGCTGATGACATTGCTATCCTAAGTAAAAGTGAAGAAGAATCATATGATCTGCTGAACGGAATGAACAGTCTGAGGAGTACAGAGTATGGACTGAGAGTAAATCGAAGAAAGATGAAGGTAATGAGAAGTAGTGACAAGATATACGCAATCAAATCGAGAAACTACGCCACCCTTGGCTACTATTAGTATTAACCGCCTTTTCAGTATTGGACAATCACATTTTGATTATCATGTAGCAAAACGTTTGACAAACTTTGAAGAGGGGATAGATTCTTTCGTAGGAAGGCAAGCACGCTCTGTAAAGTTGTAGCAAGATTAGAGTTAAAAAATGCTTGGACCTAAGGATTGAAGAAATGTGTACTGTCTTGCTTGTCTCTTGTCTTTACTGCTTTCATGTTCCCTATATTTAATTTTATGTCAGACAAAAGAGAAAATTATTAGCTAATAGGCAATAAAGAGTGCAAATTTTCTGAAGAGTTTTATTGTTCCTGTTAGAAATAATTTCACCCAGAATAAATTGTGAGGGGTTTCTTTTTTCTTTTAAGGGATGTCAAACCGGTCGACTGGGAGCAGAAAAGACACCGCGGGATATTTTAATTTCCACTGTCCTGAGTATAGGTTCGGTTGCTTCTATTGCGAAGTATACACATTTGAATTCCACAGAGTGAAATACGTAACAAAGGCAACGACGCAATAAATAAGAGATTTTAATCATGTTTCTCGAGCTTTCGCTCATCCTGTTATCTAGTGACGAATATTGCAGCTGTTATTTATTCTTGCGATAAGCTTTACAGTCAGGGTATCACGACATATTTCGTTTCTTAGGAACTTAATTTTTCTTTCATTTTCTGAATTCTCTCATCTGAATGTATAAATAGAAAGTGAAACAGCTAAGATCGTTTAGAGAGTTTTGGTAAGAACCTTTCCCCGTTGTATGTTACATACATATATGTTTCAAGTCAATTTACGAAATATAATGTAGACTTTGACAAATGCCAAAGCAAGAGCGACTAATACCCCACAAGGACTTTACAATATGGGCGATACGGATCCATTTCAAATCTATTCATGTTGAGTTTACAAATAAAGAACACTGGGATATTTTAAATAAGAAATTAAGACATCGAAAGCAACAGTCGAGGGTATTCGTTATGATGTACGAAACACCCAGGGCAAACATGATAGTAAGTGCTTAGAATGTGCTTGAACAGATGCAGGTATGGTGCTGTGGAAATGTCGGTTACTAATACCATAGACAAAACATTTAAGGTCCCTCTGCATCTACACAATTTCTACGCAATTCACGCTTAAGTATATCTCTATCGTTCCGCTCCCAAGCAACTTGAGAAAAAACAAACACTTAAATCTCACCGTGCGAGCTATGATTTCTCTTATATTATTAAGACGATCATTTGTCCTCTTGTAGGTGATTTTCAGCAATATGTTTTCGCATTATCAGGAAGAGGTTGAAGGTCTCAATGCAACGAGAAACGTCTTTATTTAAATGGTTGTTACCCCATATCCGTCACCCTCTCTCTGCTATTTTGTGATAATTCAAAACGAGCTACAGTTCTTTGAACTTTTCTATATTCTTCGTCAGTCGAATCCTGTAAAGATCCCATAACGCAAAGCAATGTTCCAGAAGTGAGCGGAAAAATAGTGATGTACGCGGTCCCTTTATTAGAAATGTTGCATGTACTGAATGATCCGACAGTAAAACACAGTTTCTCTCCCCCTTCCTAACATTTTCTGTGTGATCTTTGCAACTTATATTGTTCATTATTGTTGCCCCAAGGTGTTTAGTTCAGTAGACATTCTTCAGATGTTCATTATTTACTGTGTTACCAAATTAAACAGATTCCTGTTAGTGCCCATGTGGATGACCTCACACGCCTCATTATGTACACTACAGTCAATGGCACTTTTCACACCCCTCAGAAATATTATTTAAATCATTTTGCAGTTGGTTTTGATCTTCTAATGACTTTATTAGACGGTAAATGACAGCATTATCTGCAGACAATTTAAGAGGGATGTTTAGATGTCTGGTAAATCGTTTACATCGATGAAGATGAGCAGAGAACCTATAACATGCCCTTATGGAACGCCCGATTTCACTTCCATTTTACTCGACCTCTTTCCGTCAGCCACTACGAACTGTAGCCTTCCTGAGAGGAAATCACGAATCTAGTCGCAGAACTGAGACAATACTCCATAGGCACATATTTCGATCAGAACCGCTTGTGAGAAATGGTGTCAGAAGTCTTCTGGAAATATGTTATTCATTTGACATCCCTTGTCGATAGCACTTACTACTCCATGTGATTAAAGAGCTTGTTGTGTTGCCCAAGAACAACGTTGTCTGAATCCGTGCTGTGTGTTAAGAGATCGTTTTCTTCAAAGTGCTTCATAAAGATCGGAGTATGTTCTAAAATACTATTGCAGATCGACGTCAGTGGTCTGAGTGTTTAATTCACGGGATTACTGTTACCTTATTGAGTAATGATGTGGCACGTGCAACTTTCCGACCCTTAGATACAGATCCTTCGTCGAGCCAGCTATTATATCAGCATATCCTGAAAGGAACCTAACTGATATACTCGTACAATTCGGACTGGAGGCTTAACTTGATTAAGTGATTTAACTTTCTAAGCTGCAGCGTGGATATCTACTTTTAAGTTACTCATGCTGGCAAAACTTCTTGGTCAGAATTCTGTAATATTCATTTTGCCTTCTTTGGCGAAGGAATTACAGAAAACCATGTTTAGCAACTTCGCCTTAGCGGCACTGTCATCGGCAACGTTGCCAACACTATCACACATTGAAGGTAGTGACTGTGCCTTCCAAATAGCGTACTTTACGTACGACCAGAATGCCTCTGAATTTTCTGCCAAATTTCGAGACAGAATTTCGTTGTGGATATCATTAAAAGTTTCTCGCATTGAGGTCACCACTAATTTCGGGCTCCTGTATAACATGACCAATTTTGCGTTCTCTTAAATCTGCCATTTGTTTTTCGCTGTTTCAACGACAGTGATCCGTTGCCATCCAAAACTATTCCTTAGAATTTAAACCACGTCTGGTTTACACTTCCAAACAAACACTTAAATCTCATCGTGCGAGCTATGATTTCTCTTATATTATTAAGACGATCATTTGTCCTCTTGTAGGTGATTTTCAGCAATATGTTTTCGCATTATCAGGAGGAGGTTGAATGTCTCAATGCAACGAGATACATCTTTATTTAAATGGTTGTTACCCCATATCCGTCACCCTCTCTCCGCTATTTTGTGATAATTCAAAACGAGCTACAGTTCTTTGAAGTTTTCTATATTCTTCGTCAATCGAATCCTGTAAAGATCCCATAACGCAAAGAAGTGCAGACTGTCTCTTAGGACAGAGTCAGGAGAATTTGTATCAGTTTTCCTTAAGTAGACATATTTTACGTTTACTTTTGGTGGAATTAGATGTTGCGGTAGCCAGTCTCGTAAACACAACTTTGTGTTCACTAATACTTGTATGTATGATTGTGCTCACTATTTGCTCAGGATTATTTGTTGGTAAAAGGTCAAGTATGATTTCGGGACTATTTACACTTCAAGTGGACTCCAGAACTGTGTACTCAAAATAATTTTCGGAGAAATCATTTAGCACAATTTCGAACGAAGTTATATGCATACCACCGGCTTTTCTCATGTATTTTCGCCAAAATATCGAAGATAGGCTCAAGTCACGACCAACTGTAGCTTTATGAGTGCGGTTCCTATCTGATATGATACTCAGGTTTTCTCTGAACCGTTCAGGAAATGTATCACCTGAGTCAGGAGATCGGTGAAGGCATCAGTTAATAATCTATTCCGTTTGTCAAGTATAATCTCCATCCCTGCTAACTCACAGAAATTACCTATTTCAGCGTCATTACAAGATAGTCCTGTTCCATAGCTGAGTGGTCAGCCTGGCAGACTGCCATGCAAAGGGCCAGCGTTCGCTTCCCGGCCGGGTCGGAGATTTTCTCCCATTGATTGCTGGAAGTCGTATTGTATTCATCGTCATTTCATCTCTATCAGTACGCAAGTCGTCTAAATGGGGTCAGCTTAAAAGACTTGCCCCAGACGAGCGGTCTACCCATCTGGAGGCCCCAGCCACACACACACATTTCACTGAATTAAAAGGTAAACTATTTCTAACAACAAACACGCCACAGCTAAACATATTCAATCTTCCTATCTGAACATAGTTAGGTCTCTTGTAAAAATTTCGGATCCTTTGGCTAGCCTCCAGTACCTATAACGATTTGAGCATCAGTGCCTCCTATTTGCTTTTGAATATCTGGTTCTTTCGCAAAAGCTACAGCGGTTCACTACCATAATAGCTGCAGTTCCTAGGCCAAGCGTCATTCCTGTGCTTGACCCGCACCCATGGAGACTGAAGCCCTTCTTGTGTTTTCTCGAGACCCTCGACCTAAAAAGCCTCCCAGTGCACTCCACACAGCGTGTAGCCGTCTCCTGTCTGTAATGGACCCATGACCTATTAACCGAAACCCTACAACCTGATATTCTGGTGAAACGATTATCTGGAAGATCTAATCAAGATTCGAGATAAGTGTACTGGACTTCGTCAAACAGATGATATTGACTCACATAGAGAGCCACAGTACTATTAAGATATGAACGAGGTATGTGTGTGAATCAGCAAGTGGAAGGTAACGATGAGACAGCAGAAGACTGAAAAAATGGTAACATCGAATGTACAGGTTAGCACTATGCCTTTCCCTTAGCAACACCACATTCACGAGATTAGCGTTGGTCAAAATGACAAATCCATAATCGGGAAGTCTGGTGGCGCGCAAGACAATCCATATACGTAACATAAATACGTTTCATTTACAGTGAGCGATAAATAACGTTCTAAGTTGGTTGCTTTGCTCGCAGACTCAAACCTACCTAGACTTCTGCTTACAAGGCGAGTGGCCCACGACTAATTGCCAGCTCGAATCACTTCTTCGGACAGTGTTCATGACAACCCTCAATGCACGGCGTGATTAAGGCTGTTCATATCCTTTCTTTTTTTAAACTGTGGTCATGGTGGTCTAACGGCTTGAGCAATAGACTGCGGCTCTAGATGTCCGAGATTCAATTCCATGTAGTGGAGAGGATTTATCCTCGTTCGAGTCCCTCCTTCACGGCTCATAGCCTGTGTTTCAACCTAATAATAAGTCAGTTTGATTTAGAAAGTGTACAAAAACTACACATATCAATACTTTAGAGCAAAAACTGAAATGAGTACCAGGGATCATCCCTATTTCAACAATAGATATCTACATGAAAATATGCACATTAATCATGTGCTACATGAATTGCTACTGTCCATACAAGAAACATTAGAAAGAAACTTGCCATAATGAGCCTCCGATCAAGCTTTCTATTCAAAATTTACTATTAATAATTGGCCACACTGATGAAACTGAATGTCATCAAACTGTGCCGACGGGCATTTTGTAATATTTTCCTTCGTAGCGGGAGTAGCCATTTATACTTACGGGGAAAATACTGGAGATATCCCTTCGTAGCCGGCCGCTGTGGCCGAGCGGTTCTATTCGCTCAGTCCGGAACCGCGAGACCACAACGGTCGCAGGTTCGAATCCTGCCTCGGGCATGGATGTGCGTCACGTCCTTAGGTTAGTTAGGTTTAAGTAGTTCCAAGTTCTAGGGGACTGATGACCACAGATGTTAAGTCCCATAGTGCTCAGAGCCATTTGAACCATTTTTTATCGCTTCGTAACTGACTTTAATTTACCACTGACGCAACTAAAATACCAACAAATTTTTCTGTAGAGATGATTATTAGATGAAGAAGGTATTACAATATTTACTCCCGTGTTCATCTTTTTAATCAGAATGGCTATAGTAACATACACTTAGAGTTAATCCATATCTGTACAGTGGAATTATAATCTTTGAATAAGTGCTACATGCAGTCTTTCTTGGGATGGACGTAGGGCTTCTTTCCGTGGTAGAAATCGAAGTAAGTGTTCCAGGATTTGAAACGTTTCAAAAACTACAGACGGGAGATTAGCCCGTTTTTCTTGTTATACAGTCCGTCCCAGAAGTCCATCCGCGGTTTGAGCAGATTTTTCTCAATGCTGAGCCCGTGGTTGCTGATGTACAAGTGGCTGGGATCACGAGTGCTGACTGCTGGCCACGTGACACTCAGCAGAGGGTCTCCTTGAACAGGTGTAGGGTTCCTGCAAACAATTCCAACTTGTTAATATAAACGCTCTTAAAACGAATAACTTATTCGTGTGTTGCCTATTTACAGACAACCAACGAAAATGTTGGATAGTCATCAAATAAAAAAAATTAAAAATGGATGAATTCAGCCTACCCTGTCTTTGCAAAGTTGGTCCACAGTTTAGTCATCCTGGCAATAATTCTGCCCTCGACGGAGTCAGGATCGACGTGAGAAGCAAATGAATTGACACGGAACAAGTAGCCAATGTCGTCGGCGTGGCTGGCACCTAAAATATAACCAGAATATCACAACTTCAGCCGTTATTTTCCACATTCACACCTACCAAATGGTTCAAATAACTCTGAACACTGTGGGACTTAGCTTCCGAGCTCATCAGTCCCCTACAACTTAGAACTACTTAAACCTAACTAACCTAAGGACACACACACATCCATGCCCGAGGAAGGATTCCAACCTGCGACCGTAGCGGTCGCGCGGTTCCAGACTGTAGCGCCTAGAACCCCTCGGCCACCCCGACCGGCTCATACCTACCAATCTGTAGCCGTATACACATTGAACGATCCTCGTACAATCGTTACTTAATTTTCACACGTTTCTGACTTTGTTACTACGTAATGTTCGGATGATCTGGACAGGAACTACAACAAGAGGTACTTATGAACTGCACGCACAGTGAGTATGTGAAGAGAATATCAGAAAAAAAGCTTACGAAACGAAATTTCTCTAGACGTTCTGTGCTTCAGAGCATTTATTGGATTCTATAAGTCTCATACATCTTCTTCATAATATCACTTAATTCATTATGTATCACAGGTTAAGGAACTTAGTTGAGGTCAGTTTGTAACGAAGGGTTTCTTTTGCGATAAATAATAATAAATAGATATCTTGAACATACTGGCGCAGACGATATGAAAAAGGAAAATATGACCGCTGGGAATTTTCAGTATGATATTGCTTTATTCAACGAATAGTTTCGATAGCATCATCATCATTATCAACATCTGGTGGTTGAACCTATTACTACTTCAATTTGATTTGGTGAGTATACAGAAACTACATAGTTAGCAGTGTCTAAAGATATATATCAAAACTTGATAGCAAAAACTTCAACATTTGAGTCTCACTTCCAACTAAGGAAACCGATTGTCATTATGGCAGTTTAAATGTTATTAAACACTACAAATATTTGTCTATATACCATTATATAGAAACTTAAAGTTTAATAAAAAAATATGCAAAACTTTTCAATTTTGGAGAGGTTGAAGATGTTTATAAATTATATCAGGTAATGTGATTTTGCTGTGTGTGCATCCACTGCTTAACTGATACATGTTAAATTTTCTTAAAAAACCGTTTCTATTTCTTCATATAGTGGTGCGACCTTCCTACCGCAGACATAGCCACTGTCGCTACATGTGGCTTTTTGCTGTTTTCATCAGTTTTGCAGCATTGGTCTGAAAACGTGACTTGCAGTGTTTAGCTACACGGTTTATAACCCATTTCAACTGGCAATGTTAATTTCCAGTGTAATTTGAATGGTCTAATGTTAAATTAGGTATATTTTTTTCACTTGAAGATGCAACTACTATATCGGGAAACCAGTCATGTATAATCCAGGAATAAAGGTTTATCAACAGTGAAAGCGGTTTCCAGAATTTTCTGCAAAACATGTAAATAAAATTTTTGAAAGAAATTTTGTAACATATATCAGGTAAACTAAATGTAACTGTATACTTACCAAAGTCTATGAAATTTGTGAACTTCAAAATAAACAAGTTAATCTATAAAAAATCAAACCGCTTGTGTAAATTGCAGTGTAGCTGTAGCTTCACCATGGCAGATGGTTGATATCGTAAAAGCAATAACAAACATTGTTGAAATATTTTATTAAAATGCAAAACGTACAAACAGTGTGAATATGATACTTTTCGAAAAATTCGTTGATTATCAAAACCGGAGGCGGCTCTTCCCAGAAGGTGTTATTATGTCGTACGTACTGTTAAAGGACAAATGTGTTGTCAGTGATAAAAGGGTGTTGTAGGCTGAATAAATAACTATCAGTTATAATCTTCCTAAAGCATAAATCAACAAGGGCCATCAGTCTCAAAATGTTTAAAAGTGGTGTGAGGACAACTATGTATTCCAACAACTCATTCGTATATACACTAATTAGCCAAGCCAATATGACTGTTAAGACGGGAGTATATGTGTAAATATCTGTATCTATTTAAGATTCTCTTTTCTGTTGGTAGCAGAAAACTGATTAAAGACCCTTGCCTGTCTATGACCTGTTTCGAAATTTTATTCTCGAAAGTAGCGTAATCCCGTCAACTAAATTAGTATATTCATATCCTCCTCTAAATTGACATTTACGAGAAACACTGTCTCCATAATAGCGACTAATAGTGAAATGACTGTCTAAGTTACACCACACTATCACTTGAAGCTTATCAGTGCTCTGTTCGTTTATTAATCTTTCGGTGCACAGGATTGTGTAAGAGGCAAATTATCGTGAAGCCCTAGTCAGTTATGCTCATGTGCTAAATGAAAGATTAACTAAAAAGGTTTTAATGATCATTTGATCGGTCGTCCGTCTACATAAAACACTTAGTTTGCTATTTTCCCTTCATTTGGTAATGAGTGTAAAGGTAGGTATTATCGACAATATCATGCAGCATAATATTTTAGAGATTTGTACAGCCTGTCCCAGGAGGCCTGGTCAATGTTGCGGGGTATCACAGGAACGATCATGTGAAGCAAAAACACTCTATGTGGATATATGCCCTGTTCCTAATGGTATCTGGCATATGATGCATTTGATGTCCATCATTATTTATTTTCTGCCTTATGTAATGCATTGTCAGGTTTACATATGTACAACATCAATACACGCATTTTACAAAGTATCAGTTGCTAAATGCGTATCTCTAAGACATTCACCTCTAAACGTTAGCGTAATCGTCACATCATTGCTACTGTAGTTCACAATAAATGTTCGAATATCCCACTGTCAACTTCAGTGCGTTTGTGTACTCTTGGGGGAACATGCTGTGTTGCTTGTCTGACAAGAAACACCTTGACTGCGAAGTCACAAGTATTAACAACAATGACGGGAAAACATTATCTGCTGTTGACTCACCACGTGCATCAGGAGGACGACAGAAAATAAGTGTCCGGGAGTGGCAGAGATAACCTTCTGTGGGTTGTATATATAGAACTTAACAAAATCGGCATAGCTGACATCGAAGAAATGTTCAAAACAAACCATTAACTCGCACCATAAATACCGAATGAAAAATGACGCACAACAGTGATCACAAAAGTTCGCACCATCAAGATCGAAAGTAAATTCCTAGGGAGCTAAAAGTCGTGCTGGATGTACAGCTGGGTATCCGCTCTTAAAGAATACATGTAGAATTATATTGGTATCACGTAATGACGAGAAGGGATGGAATGTGATGGCATGCATCCGAATGCGAAACAGTCTGTCGTGGAGCTTATCGTGAAACTGGCTATCCTTTAAGGCGTAGCTGCAGATAGTGCGATAATATGTTTTATTAGCACGAAAATTAAAAAAAACCACAAACGTCCATATTGTAGGAACAGCAATGTCACATAGTTTTCAGAAGGGATAGTTTGCTGTAAAGGAGTTTGAATTATTTACGAAGACCAGGAATCAAGCAAAAGCAAGTTATTTTCACCAGTGCTCATACCGTAGCTATAGTTCACTTAAGCCCATTTTCCCACTCTTTCTTGCTTTGACACAAATATTCCATACACCCCTAGCAATGTATTCCATATTGCCCTTGCAAGATCACGCACACGCGAAAGAATTGTAGCGAACAGAGCACCTACAACCTATTGTAATACAATAAGTCTCTTTCCAAGTAATTTACCATCCACATTCACAGTCGGAATAATTGTATACGAATGCGTTAAGGCGTTGATGTTAGCTGATCTTGATACAACTCTCTTGGTACCTCTAGTTCCCGGAGTTCCTTTCATATGCAATTCCTTTCAAAATCCTGTTTGGTCGTAGTTGGAAATAAAGTCCTTACTGAACAAGAGGATAAGTTTGTTTATCTTATCCACTAATTTTCGGACCGATTCCGCAGTATGCTGCGCATCGTCATGTTGACCCTATGTTTCAATTTCGTAATCATACATGTTACAATTCTGTAGCACTGTGTGAAGTTATGCAGCTATCCATTGCTTCCCTTGAAATCACTATAATCTATGTCGCGAGCAATTTCATTTGCATTATGTAATAGGTCACTATCATGTACATCCTTGAAAAGCGCAAACACCAATTTTTGTAACAAGTGCGACATGCCTTCCCTTGAGTATCCGTAGTTTTACTTATCCACTACACGGTAATATTGCTTGCTGCAGACCTATTCGAAATTGTTCATAATTGCTCGAACAGTCCACGGGTGTATTGCCGGTCCATAGTGTCCAACGGGCACAATATTTCGGCGATCAGACACGTCGCCATCGTCAGGTACGCGGACGAACTGAATAGTAATTAGTTATTTACTATGCTGCGACTGACCGTCCATGTATGTAATAATGACAAGTACCGGCTCCATGACCAACGATTGTCCTTTACTATGTTTCAGTGGAGACTGGATCTGTGGCTTCCATTCCGACAAAGGTGCTGAACTACATGGTTCGACACCTGCTTCAATATCACCTTCACCCGTTAAGAATGTATAGTCATCATGAACACTGTCCGCACCGTAAAGCGTATACGACATCACACATACCACTGACTCATCTTTCAAGAACACTTCTTCCTCACTCTGCAAAATTCGTTGGGTCCCTTTCTGACGAGATATCTGTTTCAGCAACTGGTGTTGTAGATATAAATCCTTGTTTGCTTTGTTTGTCGTTGCCATTGCATTTGTAGCAGAACCATTAGCACTGTAGCTCTGCTATGATCTACACTATGTGATCAAAATTATCCGGACACCTGGTTGAAATTTACTTACAAGTTCGTGGCGCTCTCCATCGGTAATGCTGGAATTCAGCAAGGCGCTGGCCCACCCTTAGTCTTGATTACCGCTTCAAAAATGGTTCAAATGGCTCTGAGCACTATGTGACTCAACATCTTAGGTCATAAGTCCCCTAGAACTTAGAACTACTTAAACCTAACTAACCTAAGGGCATCACACACACCCATGCCCGAGGCGGGATTCGAACCTGCGACCGTAGCAATCCCGCGGTTCCGGACTGCAGCGCCAGAACCGCTAGACCACCGCGGCCGGCATTACCACTTCCCTCTCCCAGGCATACGTTCAATGAGGTGCTGGAAGGTTTCTTGGGGGATGGCAGTCCATTCTTCACGGAGTGCTGGACTGAGGAGAGGTATCGATGTCAATCGGTGAGACCTGGCACGAAGTCGGCGTTCCAAAACATCCCAAAGGTGTTCTATAGGGTTCAGGTCAGGACTCTGTCCAAGCAAGTCCATTACAGGGATGTTATTGTCGTGTAAACACTCCACCACAGACCGTGCATTATTAGGTGCTCGATCGTGTTGAAAGTTGCTATCGCCATTCCTGAATTGCTGTTCAACAGTGGGAAGCAAGAATGTGCTGAAAACATCAGTGCAGGCCTGTGCTATGATAGTGCCACGCAAACGACAAGGGGTGCAAGGCCCCTCCATGAAAAACACGACCACACCATAACACGACAGCCTACGATTTTTACTGCTGGCACTACACACGCTGGCAGATGACGTTCACCAGGCATGCGCTATACCCAAACCCTGCCATCGGATCGCCACATTGTGTACCGTGATCCGTCACTCCACAGAACGTTTTTCCACTGGTCAGTTGTTCAATGTTTACTCTCCTTACACCAAGCGAGGCGTCGTTTGGCATTTACCGCCGTCGTGTGTGGCTTGTGAGCCGCTCGACCATGAAATCCTAGTTGTCTCACCTCCCGCCTAACTTTCATAGTAATGAATCCTTTTGTAGTTTGGAATTCCTGTGTGACGATCTGGATAGATGTCTACGTATTACACATTACGACCCTCTTCAACTGTCGACAGTCACTGTCAGTCAACAGACGAGGTCGGCCTGTGCGCTTTTGTGCTGTACGTGTCCATTCACGTCTTTACTTCTCTATCACGTCGGAAACAGTGGACCTGGGGATGTTTAAGAGTGCGGAAATATCGCGTACAAACGTATGACACAAATAACATCCAATCAACTGACCACGTTCGAAGTCAGTGAGTCAGCGGAGCGCCCCATTCTGCTCGATCACTATGTTTAATGACTACTGAGGTCACTGATATGGAGTACCTGGCAGTAGTTGCCAGCACAATGCAGCTAATATGAAAAGTGTATTTTTGGGGGTGTCCGGATACTTTTGATCAAATAGTGTTTTTGTCGACTAAGCAGTTCAACTACGCTCACTAACCTTATACTGTGCTCACTATTGGATACTTCCAGTCCAGCCCCATTAGCATCCAATATTGTGGATGCATGGCAGACAATTTGAGGGGCGTCGAATGCCTTAAACCTCATTACCTTTTTTCGACACCACACTCAAAGGGTTGCTTGTGAGTGCCAATGTACGTTTCTTAATGAGGGCATCAGCTTCCATGACGCGACCAAGCAGTTCGTCCTGCGTCTTCACTTTTCGTATGTACATCTCTGATTTCATCCAATCCCATAAACAAAAATCTATGGGCCAATTAATCGTACGATCAAGGCCAATCCAGCGATTAGCGTAGGTCACATACATGGGCACCACTATCTCAGAGACAAATAACATTAAACGTGCACTGCCTCGGGAACCATTTGGAATACGGCATATCTCCAGACGAAGCTATTATCCCATTGAGAGTTGAATACTGCCCATTCCTGCTGGGACACCAAGTATTATGTTAGTGTTTATAGGCGTTGATGTCCATTGTAATTAAGGATATATATTTTACATCACCTCATGCTGTTAAACTGATTGATGATCTAACGCGAGATCAGTATTATGATTACCTACTTTTTTTGTCAGATAAAATTGTAAGCTCTTTTACGTAATGTATCTCAATCTCTCAGATGACGACTGTCATGCTGAAATCAGTCGCAGAGTGTACTATGATTCACAAACTTTTTTTTGTATAAGGAAAGTCCTTTACACAATTTCTAAAAGCTACAGAGCACGACCTATGGATTTTATGATTTTGTAGTCTCCGTAGATTATTAAATGGTTACGTTGCTGTCACGATGCGCAATTCTTGAGAAAAACTGTGCTTGCGTAACTCCACTTTGCCAATGGGTTTAAATGGCGGTACGCCAGCTTGCAGCAGTCGACCAAGCAATGGTGAACTTTTATTCCCAGTAAGCTTTTACGAATGAGCGGCCCGCAGGCGCTGACAGTGTAGATTAGGTTAAGTAGGCAGCTATAGGCCAATCGCTGTCTGCAAGAATCACAGCTGACGCAAATCCTTACGTTTTACATCAGGCAGCCCTCGTACCGTACATAGCTACGGACATGTTCATGGCAGTACCTGTCTAGTACTCTATGTGGGAGGGAGGGAGCTACAGAACTGGGATAAAATTAAAGGTAAGTAATCTTAGCATTTCCTCACCTTACGCAGTGGCACTAGCACTATGCCTCGCGGATTAGAGCCACTGCGTTAGAGCAAAGACTGCTTTGGCTGTATCAGACTAATGGGAACACTCTCAACTCAGCGTGACTCACCTGGAAAATCCTGCGCCCCGTACAGTCTTTTGAACCAGTTGAGTCGAGTGTCAACGTTGAAGAAGTAGAAGTATACAGGTTGAGCAGGGAACGTCTCGGCCTGCCTCCTAGCGGTCCTGTAGCATTGGTAGATGTACGTCGCGTCTCCACGTACCTGCAACGGCAACAGGCCGCCGTCGATAAACGGACCAGTAGCTAAACGGAGTAGCCAGGTACTTCTTGTCACACAAAATTAAACAGGAAACCTTGCTGACAAAGTACCTACTGTCTCGAATGAACTGTTATCCAGTTAGGAGACGTACTGCCACGAAGTATCTGCAGGGTAGGAACACTGAGATTTACCGTTTCTACGTAATCTTTTAAGTCTCAGAACATATAAGTTTCCTGTAAGAGCATCTGAAAATACAGTTTTTAGGCAGAGAAGTACAGTGTGAATATTTACTGATTATGAAAGGCATATTTATGTACACCATCAGCATTGAACTGGTAGTTTTAGTATACATGTACCATTTTTTGGATGTGTTCACAAATTCGTTATATAATCTTTCTTCCTAATGTAATAAACATAGTTCCCTTATTATTCATTTAAACAAAAATATATACAAAACATTAACCTTCAGAACGTCGTTGACTTTGAAACCATTGTGGTAGTAACACCTTAGCGCATAGAGGGCACACTGAGTATACATCGTCTGTAGAGTTGTTTTAAAGCTTTTAATCGATATTTTATACAATATTTAAGTATTTTCATGGTTGTAAAGAGATATTTTATGCATAACTATTTTATGTTATTATTGTACTTTGTTTTTTATGTTTTGACGATTATGTGAACCCGTTATACACTGATTGGTTGACATTAAGTAGATGGAGAAGTGGCAGGCGGAGCATCTTCGTATTTAATCGTATGCCCGTCACTTGCTGCCACCAATTGACATCACAGCAGCTGAGAAGAGTGCTCCACCTACCATCTTCGAAGCATGCTATGGCTATAACAAGTCTTAGTGTATTTTATCCTTATAAGCATTTTGCCATATTTTATTGTCAATGTAGTAAGGTTTCTATTACTTTCTAAATTAAATTACAGGTCTGATGATGGTCATGTGATATGACCGAAACCGGTCACCTATGTTTATGTAATATAAGTGGTGCGATCAACATTTAATTTTAAAAAGAAAAAAATTTTTTAAACAATTTTTGATCGCTGTTCCAAAAATATTTATTAAAAAAGGAAACATCAGTATTTACACTGATAAGCCAAAAGCTTATGATCACTGCCCACCGCGACTTTCGATGCCACCTGGTGCCGCTGCGGGCATGTGGTTCGGTAACAAAAAAATGTAAGAGGAGCAACAAGGGACGGGGGATCACCCTAACGAAAATATGGGCTGCAAATTGGGATATGCAATGAGATAAGCGACTTTGACAGAGGGCAGATTTTTACTACGCAGAGACTGTGAACGCGTATCTCTAAAACGGCGAAGCTGGTTGAATGTTCACCTGCTACCGTCATGAGCTTCTACGGAAAGAGATAAGACAGTAAAACTACTATTAGGCTCTAAATGATTGGACGTCCAAGACTCTTCACAGAAACTGGTGTTCGGAGACTTATATTCACTGTAATGTAGGATAGGTGGTAATCTGTGGCATCTCTGTCGAAAAAAGCAAAGCACTATGGTGGTGCAGGCACAAGTGTTTCGGTGCACACCGTTCGTCGTACGTTGTTGAACGTGAAGCAGTGCAGCAAAGCAACCGTACATGTTCACATGTTGATTGACCCAACAACATCGTCATTTACGATTACAGTGGGCACTGGACCATCGGGATTCGACCGTCGATCACTGGAAACGTGTCGGCAATTCGGGTGAATCGAGTTTTTGCTACACTGAGTCGAGGGTCGTCTCCACAAACGCCATCATGGAGGTGAACGGCGGCTCGAAACGCGCAGAGTGCCACAGACGAAGGGTGGTGTGAGCAGCATTATGCTATGGGAAGCATTCTCTTGCACTTGCATGGGAACTGTGTTTGTAATCGACACGTTGACAGCTGCAAACTACCTGCATTCCTTCATGCTTGATGTCTTCCACGACGGCGATGTCATCTTTCAGCAGTATAACTGTCCGTGTCTCGGAGCCAGAACTGTACTACAGTGGTTTGAGGGCCGTTATGGTGAACTCAAGTTGATGTCTCGACGATCAAATTGGCCTTATGTAAATGCTATGAAGCCCATCTGGTTCGCTATAGACAGCCATCACGGCATAGGCTATATCTTTTGTGAGACGGGAGCTGTACGCAGCAAGAGTGATTCGTTTCGGGACCAGTACAATACAAAGAGAGACTCCAATGCAATACAAAGAGAGCGAAGAATACTTATTAGCGGCCCTGCAGCGCCGATATGACCACTCACAGCCACGTTTCTGGCCACTGGTATTACACTGACATCATCGCCTATGAAGGCGATATAGTCAGCTAGGCTATTCACACGTCGCTCAAGAACATTGTGAAAGGTTTCACTTCTGAAATCTTGTAAGACAAGCAGATGTTTAGCGGTAGTAAACATGGGAGATAATGCTCGGAAACAAGAAACGCAAGATACATCAGTAAATATAAACTCAAGTTTCACCAGCAAATGTAGCAGAAAATCCCTAAGATAGCAAGAGGAAGAAAAATAACAAGGAAAAATTCCAGATCAATTGAAAAAGTACCGCAAACGTCACTATTGGTTAAAACCCACAGAAAGCATCCAATGACGCACAAGCATTAAGAGGAGCATCGAGAGTCCTCAAACGAAAAAGTAATCAAGTTTTGAAATCAGGCCAAAGTGGGTAACATACCAAATAAGGAGAACACTTTAATGAGACTACTGTGCTGCTTACTCTCAGCAGTTCTGTGCTCGATGTTATTAGCGCCAATAATAATTTCAAGACTCCCATTCCAGTGCAAAAATAACGGTTTGATTACAATAAGGGCAGTGGTCGGAATTCTACATGAAGTCATGATATAGAAAATTTGTTAAGAAGTAACTGTACTGTTCTCAACAAGGCAGATGAGCTAAATCCATGTATGTAGAGGGTCGTTTCGCCTCCAAGCCATATAAACACGTATCTGCTGTGAAAAAAAGGTCGTATAATCTGAGCCTTACATTAGAGGAGACTAACAGCACTATTAGACTCTAAGGCATAAAAAAGGCACACCACAAAGGAGTTATCCGAAAGATATCGAAATCATTAGACGTGATGAACATGCACAAACGAACTCTTAACAATTTCAGAAACATTGGATGTTTCATTCAGGAGTTAAATCTTCACAAACTGTGCACATCAATAACGTGTTGGTCCACATCTGGCCTTTAAGTAGCCAGTTACTCCATTTAGCATTGTTGTTGGATGTCCTCCTGATGGACATCGTGTCAGTGTCTCCCTAAATGGAGCTTCAAATCGCCAAAACCCCGAGCTGGCTGTAGGGTCATACCCATAACGCTCCAACACCCTCAACGGGCGAGAGATCCAGTGACCCGTCTGGTCAAGGTAGACTCTCCCAAGCACGAAGGAAAGCAGTGAATACTCCTCCTGCATGCGGGCGGGCATTACCCTGCTGAAATTTAAGCCCAGAATGACTTGCCATGAGAGACAACAAAACAGTTTGTCGACGTACCGCTGTGCTGTAAGAGCGCCACTGATGAGAGAGCTCTTGCTATGAAAAATATGTCACTCCAGTCCAATATTCCTGGTTTTAAGGGCGTATGGTCGGCGATATTCAGGGCTGGTATCCCACTGCTGTACGAGGCGTCTCGAGGCGCATTTTCGGCTTGGAATCTGTTTGACTGGAGCAGCGATGTCTCCAGTGGTGAGTCCCCCTGCGAAACGAGCGCAGATGACCAATGAAAACGTGGCTTGAGACACTCCAGACAGCGATGGGATACGAACCTGTCATCCGCCATATGGCTCGACAACCAGGAGCTATGGTCTGAGGTACCGTTTCCTTTGATAGCAGGATTCCTTTGGTTGTCATCCTCACCATCTTTACAGCTCAACTATACGTCGAAAATATTTTATGTTACGTTTCGTTGCCTTTCATGTGTAACAACAACGACTCTGTCCTATTGTACATATAATATTTTTTTCTTCTGATTTTTCGATAAACTTGTGTAATTAATGTTCTGCTTTCATTTCTTTTTTTGTTTCATGCCATTGTGTTAAGAAAACTGTAAACAAGTTTCAATGTGAATATTAATGTTTATGTCAAATGTCAAATAATATTGTAATAGAATTGAAATGTAACAAATGTTGAAACTGTCGTAAGATGTTTAAAATTGTAATTGTGCGTCTGGTCCATACGTAGGCAATGTGTTAGGATATGTAGAATGCAAAACCTCGGGTGAATACTTGGCCTGTCAGGGAGCGGTAAATGGTGGATGGCAGGCGAGTGCGGGGAATGCACGCGGGCACTGCACGGCACAACGGGCTCAGCAGTAGTAGTTGGAGTTTGGCACTGGTTTGAGCAACACCTTCTGGAGCGAGGAGGCTCTCCTGGAAGACGTAGTTTCACTGACCCTCGGGTATGCTGTTCCAACGCCCACACAGCATGGCAAAATTCCATAGGCACTAAATGGAAAAGTATTGCGACGCTAAGAAGAATTAAAGTGCCGATACGTCAAGAACCATAGCTGTGGTTGTACGTGTGCTCTGTGCCTCGCCATGTCGCCGCCCGCCAACCGCGGCATCGATACAAGCAGGTTGAAACTTTTAGTACTACATTCGTATGGACCATAGAGTGAACTGTTCAATAATAACCTAAATTTTACCAGAACTTTCCCCTCATTTAATTATCCTCACAACTAACCTAGACAGGGTCCTTTCCAAATGTTGTGCAATCCGAGTGTCCCGAAATGAAAAATTAAATTTTGTGTTAATAATAATTACTTGCAGACCTAACTATGTTAGAATGGTGTTTAAAGAACTGTTTTGTTAATGAACAAGTAAAAGAATAACGAAGGTCTAACGAAGTTGAAAGATAACTTCAATATTGATATAGTAATGAAGTTTGATTATTTCGAGACAAATATAAAGGTATTTAAATGAGAAGTAAATAAGATAAAAAGAGTAGTAACTCATATACTGGAAATCTTGAACGCATGATAATTTCAGTAATCAATTTTTTTAACATAGTGATCATAACAGTTTCATGGTCCCCCCCCCCCCTCCCTTTATTCATTTGAATTCTGAAGTGTTCTAAATTGGTGTGACCAGCAAAAGTCAATATAAAAGCCAAAATTTATCAGTGTTTTATCTTGATTAAAATTGACATTTTGTATGTGGTTCGAAAGTGCTATTTCTAGGGTAACCTATGTCCGATTTTAATCAGATCAATAGACAGTACGAAGTTTTGTAGTATACATTATAATGTAGTATTATGTATTCATGGTTTTTCCATATCAGTACAGAACGTGAAACTATCAGTTCAATAGATTTTCTGGTTAAAAAATTCTACTATATTATGCAGTATTACTACGTGTTGTTTTGCATGAATATGCACCAACTTGTACAGGGAAGAAACTCAGTTAATGCCTAACTAGTCTGGCGACCGTATTATTATTAAACTGGTAACATCTTCTGGTTTGATTTTCGTCCATCCTGACGTGTAATTGCATTTCGAACATACTTGAGGATCATTGTTATTACAGAGTGGGTGTAAGTCTGATTTGCCACCATTCAGGTACACGCGGTCGATATCTATACGAAAATCCTTCCTCATCAGGTGAACCCCACTCAATTACCATAGCACAGGCTTTAACGAGAATTGTGTGCCCCACGCGCACGTTACACATGCCATACATTTCAGCAAGATAATGCCCGTCCATACACTGCGTACGTTCCTTCCGCTTGTTTTCGTGCTTGCGAAACGACACACGTTGGCGGGAATGATAGCCGGACCTCTCCCAGTTCACAACGTTACAGTTGAGAACATTATAGGCTTGACCCTGGAACCAGCTCGGAGTTCTCACGACGTAACGCCGTCGTCTCCAGCGTCACTGATGGAAGTAAACCGACACTGAATGTCCACCAATAGCCAGAGACTTATGTGTGGTGGCCAATGGATCTGTCATTAGCCGTATCACCAGATGTACTGAACACTAACCAGTACAGAAAGCATTTGGAGGATCTCTGTAGCAAAGCAAATTATGGGTACTTTTTATGGAACAAATCAGTGTGGAGACAAAATGGCGGGTGTGTGATGTTTTACTTGTGATGACTTTCCACACGCCGAGTCCTTATGGAACTGACACAATGGTACGTTTTTTCAGGTCTTCAGACTGTTGGGTGGTTCATAATTTAATGTAGAACATCGTCACAGTAATCTTCTCCCATTGCCCGACGGACAGTTGTGAGAATTTTTACGCCACTATGATTAATACCGGCTGCAGATTTGTAGAGCACTGATGGCAATTCGCGGCCTATGTGAAGCATCGTGCTGCCGATTCGTCTCAGTCCGGCCCGCGAAAGTAATTCGTACGCATAGAGAGTGTGGACGTATTAGACCACGGGGACTGGAACTGAAGATAATTTATGATGAATTAACCGTGTTTATTTTGCCATGACGACATTTTCAGATGTGTCCTCAAATTGTTTCTTCACTAACGGTGTTACAGAATTTTGCAACGAAAGTTTTAAAGACAACTATTGTAAAACGCAGCAAGCAAAGAAATAATGTTCACGATATGTAAATAAATATAAATTTCTGAAGATGGTATGAATATTAAATTAATTTACTCTCAAAAATGCCTGTTTCGAGACGTAATTTGGTGGTGAAGCGTGTCGTGAAAGGGGTGTCGTTCATATCGATGCCTCACCGCAATGTTAATGTCACGGACGCTATAGTTTAGAATTTATGCGTTAGGAACGCTTCTGTTGGGTTACTTGGCAAGGCAGTCCGGGAGCTTGGTTAAGGATGAGTATTAGGCCCGCGGGCCTGCCTATGGTCTATGTCTGAGCATCTTATATCGACATCCAGAAACTCCGATGGTGCCAGAATATGCGGATTCCCTGCACGTTATCAGGAGTAACGTGAAATGTTTCCAGTAGCCATCAGCAAATGTAATTAGGAAGATAACAGAACTTTGTGATAAGGTTTGGACAACTCCAAAAACAATTAACCCGCACGTTGTGCACAAATAATTTCAGACTAAAAGGATAAGGAAGCATCAGAATTGTGAATGCCTGTTAAAATTATAGATTAACAGTACGAAGTAAGCACACGGTTATCCATTTTCTATACCGTGATTAGAGAAAGTAAGTAAAAAATCAAGGGATTATGCAGAGGTGGTTTTTTCCCGACCCACGAGGAGTATAACACAACTTTAAACTTCATATACTCACTCAACAGATAAATCATTACGAGCGCGGCCCACCGCGTGATTAAATGCAGTCTGGTGGCGTTGCGTGAACGTGTCGCTGTTAAGAAAGTACCGGGTGATTAAAACTGAACTGCCCACAACCACAAGCCGGCCGCGGTGGCCGAGCGGTTCTAGGCGCTCAGTCCGGAACCGCGCGACTGCTACGGTCGCAGGTTAGAATCCTGCCTCGGGCATGGATGTGTGTGATGTCTTTAGGTTAGTTAGGTTTAAGTAGTTCTAAGTTCTAGGGGACTGATGACCACAGATGTTAAGTCCCATAGTGCTCAGAGCCATTTGAACCCACAGCCACAGAGGTATAGTAAGGGCTGTAATCATCAGAAGGCAGCGAAGTTTGGTAGATATTAATGTGAAACAGATTCACTCTAGAAAATTTTAGTGCCTGTTTTGGCAACCATGTGCAAACCTGGCGCTGTGAACGCAAAAGACATATAAAGAAATGCTTCCATATGTAATGGATTAATAACGGGACGTGGGTGGAAAAGGTTAATCAAATTAAAAAGACATACTGTAAATTTTGTTACTAGCTGCCACTTACACAATTTGTTTGATATCAGTACCGGAGACGTCGATTAGATGTCGTACAGCTCCCGATTTGTACCTGGTGGCCTAAACTGTAACTATTTTTTCCAGCGTCAATCGGTTCCGTTTTAATGTATTGCATATCTACCAAGTTTCGTTGCCACTGGACCTCCGTGAGTAGCTGCCTTTTGTTGATAACCATCTTATATATAAATGAAGCTGGGACGAATGGGGAAGCGTTCTGGTATAGATACGAGCCGCAAACTTGGAAATCCACCGACAAACTGCTTTAACAAAGAGAAGATTGTTATGGCCCACGTGGGAAGTGATGAAGATGGACGACTGATCATGTGCTACAGTCTTATCAATGGAAGGGGGTTGAAAGACGCTGAAAGTAGATTTAGGTGACAAGTCGTACGTCTACCCCTCACCACAGAACATGATGGTGGGAGACTTGGCCACTTTGTGAAGCAGAGTAGGCGGTAGTCTGTGAGTGATCTGACGAAGTGGAATTACGACTCCTTGGCGTTGCTTTGTTGACTCAACGACATCTTCAGGTACTATTGAAGGGGGCACGGGATCTTCGAGATAGGTCGTGAATCAATGGAAACATGTAGCCTGGTTAAATGAATCACCTTTCTTATTACCCTAGGTCGATGGTCATATCTGGACACGCCGCCACCCAGGCGAACGATTGCTTGATATGCACACAGCGCAACCTACGTATGTCAGTGGGGGCATTCACGTGAATTTCCAAGCGATCAAATCGAAGGCACCATGACGCCAATTTTGTGATCATTATTGCTGACCGTCTGCATCCATTCATTCTTCCGCCAAAATATAATTAGACTCATGTGTGGCCGATGAAATACATTTTGGACGTTTCTGGCGCCAGCTTCACGCACAAATACCGCCGGCTTGTTGTTCAAAAGAATTGTGTGACCTGCGGGCAGACATCTGGTGCCATACACCTTCGGAAACTTACTACGCAGTTGGTGAATCCGTGAAGCGCAGGTGTATTGCGTTAAAATGGTGGAACAAGAGGCTACTAAGCTAATGTCTTAGCTCATGAGTATACAACCATGCAATAACCACATCTTTCATCAATTTTCTAAATATAAACCAATGATATCAACCTGAAGGGTGACTGAAATTGATCTAGACCTTTTCTCCGTTTCTATGCAGATACAGGACATCAGTTTAATGAGTCACGACTGCAAAATACCCCTCACGAATCCTCTACAGAAGAATGGAAAAGCTGGTAGGAGCCGACCTCGGGGAAGATTAGTTTGAATCCCAGTGAAATGTAGGAACACACGAGGCAATACTGACCCTACGGCTTCTCATAGAAGATAGGTCGCAGGGATGAAATACAGGAACCGAAAGGCTATTTACTATTTGTAGAGAAACGAGATGGAAGTTATAAGAGTTGAGGGGCACGAAAGGGAAGCAGAGATCGAGAATGGATTGAGACAGGGTTGTAGCCTATTATCGATGTTGGTTGGGTTGATTTGGGGAAAGAGACCAAACTGCGAGGTCATCGGTCTCATCGGATTAGGGAAGGAATGCGGCCGTGCTCCTTCACAGCTACCATCCCGACATTTTCCTGGAGCGATTTAGGGAAGTCAGGAAAACCTAAATCCGGATGGCCGGACGCGGGATCGAACCGTCGTTCTCCCGAATGCGAGTCCGGTGCGCTAACCACTGCGCTATCATCGATGTTCTTCAATGTGTATATTGTGCAGACAATGAAGGAAACGAAATAAAATTTTGGAGTAGAAATTAAGGCCCATGGAGAAAAAATAAAAACATTAAGATTTGACGACGGCAGTTGAAATTGGAAATTTGTGGTAAGGGCTATGGGACCAAACTGCTGAGGTCATCGGTCCCTAGGTTTACACACTACTTAATGGAACTTTAACTTACGCTCAGGGCAACACACACACCCATGACGGAGGTAGGACTCGAGCCTCATAGGGGGGAAGCCGCGCAAACCGTGACATGGCGCCTAAGAACGCATGGGTTCCCCGAGCGGCGACGACGTTGGAATTCTGTCAGGGATAGCAAAGGACCTGGAAGAGCAGCTGAACGGAATGGACAGTGGTTTGAAAGGAGGATGTAAAATGGACATCAACAACGTAAAACGAGGATAATGGAACGTAGTCGAATTAAATCAGGCGATGCTGAGGGTATTAGATTAGAAAAAGAGACACTTAACGTAGTAAATGAGTTTTGCTTTTGAGGAGTAAAATAACTGGTGATGGTCGCAGTAAAGAGGATATAAAATGTAGTCTGGCTATGGCAAGAAAACCGTTTCTGAAGAGAAATTTGTTAACACCGAGTATAGATTTAAGTGTCAGGGAGTCTTTCCTGAAAGTATTTGGAGGGAGTGTATCAATGTATGGAAATGAAATATGGACAATAAACAGTTCAGACAAGAAGAGAATAGACGCTTTCGAAATGTGGTGATACAGAAACATGAAAAAGATTAGATAAGTTGATCACGTGAATAATGAGGAGGTACTGAATAGAATTGTGGATAAATTGACTTGAAGAAGGCGTCGTTCTGAGGCATCAAGGGTTTACCAATTTAGTACCGGAGGGAAGCATGGAGGGTAAAAATCGTAGATGGAGACCAAGAGATGAATACAGTAAGCAGATTCAGAAGGATGTAGGTTACAGTAGTTATTCGGAGATGAAGAGGCTTGCACAGGATAGAAAAGCATCGAGAACTGCATCAAACCAGCCTCTGGACTGAAGACCACAACAACAAGAACACGCGTAATATACGGGAGGATAATACATAAGTCCATTAAATTTCAGTACTCAGTGAGGGAGCGTAGCAAAATTATATTCGTTACTATCACTGACATTCCATTCTTAACTCATCCCCGTCGTAGATACGACAGGCTATATGTGAAGGCTCGGAAAACTATCCAAGTACCTTCCCATCTAATCTAGACCCTTCTATGCCATGTACAGTCCACGAGTGACTATTAGCCTCTACACGATAGGTGACTGAAAGACCGAAACCCTTTCGTGATATTTTGCGATCTGGCACAATCTAGTGCGTATTTCACATATATGATGACAGGCGCAGAGAATAAAGGCTTTCCACAGAGACCACGTTCATCATGTAAAATCATATAAGTAGGAGCTTACAACGTCTGAACTACAAACTTTATTCAGCAAATCGAAAATCGATTCCTTTAGGCAATTTTTCTATTTAATCGATTAATGTGGTTTCTCCTGTAGAAACTTTCGCAAGAGTTACTTGTGAAGATGTTACCTGTGTGTATTGCCGCAATGTGCTGGCGTCGAGACGCTTGTTCGCGAAGTAGAAACTCCTGATGAGGCGCGCGACTGCGGAACGTTGCTCTTCTGTCGGTGCTACGGTTTTTGGGACCAGCAGGTGAAAGTTGTTGTCGAGGTCGCGAATGGATGCCACGTCACCTAGAAGATCTGCAACACAAGTTATATCGTTGTTTAAAACAGAATTTTCCGAAGTTTGCATAACATCGTAATTGTTTTTGAGTCAACGGGTTTCCTATCATTGCGTGTCATTTTCAGTACACAACAGTGACACTCTAGAGAGAAAATTTAATTTTGTCTGAAGAGGTAGCATTCGATGTTACGTCAATTATACAACAAATTACTTGCCCCTCAACTTATTTACCTTTGCAGTTCCACACCGAAGAAGCTCCTTAACAATTATCTCAGAGGAACAACGGTCAGTGGGGAAGATGGGAGATGTCTTTACGGGTAACTTCGTTGAAGATTTCTGAAATTCCTCTCAGTTCTTGGTAAGACGCGCCTCTCACTGTTATTATAAGTGTAATAATCAGTACTGAATAACAAGGTGCAGAAGACACGTATTTATAACTGAATAAACTGTCACAACCCCTGAGGGCTGAGAGCGAGTTTACATTTCAAGGGATGTAGACGCAGTCCAGACCATGCTATGCAACTGAATTTTTGTCAGTAGACTTCAGTGTGAGTTGTATGCTCACCTTTGAGGTAGATGTAGCCCTCCTGAGAGTTGACACCGATGATGGCAGGAACTGCATTGTAATTCCCGCTGGCCATGATGTCCTCTGGGTCCTGCGTGATGAAGGCTCCACCCTCTGCGTCCTCAGGCTCCACTGTCGGCCAGAAGGGAAATGCATCCTGCAGGATCGTCTCCTGGAGGACACGAGAAAACATCGATGAATAATGCTCTAGGTGTACCGGTGAAGGAAGCATGGATCAGCCTAAAAGAATCGACTGCTTCGAGCTATGTTTATTTTCCTATTCTAAAACATAAGTACTTCAACGACAAAATTTTATAGCCCTTAAAAGGCAAAAAGAAAAGTATGAAAATGTATTTGAAACGAGCAATCTGCTGAGAAGTGACTTGTAGACTAGAATCCTTTCTTTACTTTTTTTTACACTTGAGAAAATTATAATTACCCTCGTATTTTGCATCTTGTAAATAATATTGTGTCTGATGTGTCGGTTATCAGTGACGTGTATACGTTTAGTTTGCTTATGTTACGTTACCCCCAATGTATACGCCAAACATGCGAGAGTGAAATGTGTTCCAGGCCAGTGCAACAATACTGAAAAAAGTTGTGACAGGGTCATAACTTCTGACATCTGACTGCACAGATTGGCAAAGTTTTCTAAGCTACAATCAAAAGAAAGACACAAAAAGGAAAATGGCTTTGATAAGACCATGCTGAAGTTGGGCATCGTTGCATAGATGCAACTCTCAATTGAATCTGAGGTGATACAATTGCCACACTTAACTTCAACGTTGTTTCGTTTTTTAGACCACATATGCACTCTTACAACTAATTTCTTGCCTCTGCCGCATCAGAGGTGAGAATCCAACAAATGCGTGAAAATGATTTGGAGAGAAGAACTGAATGGTTCGCACAGAGCTCTGATATGAAGACGGATTGACAAGTAATGGACATTAACAAAATCAATTGAAAGCCAGACGAAAACCCCTCGCGTCCTAATGCTTACACTTAGCAATTACATGAAACATTATGAGATATCTATACAACTTTCTCCTTAGTTTCTGTCGTTGCGAGGTCCAGTCGTGACGGTGAATAATGCTGTCTTTAGAGAGTGCGCGGTCTAGGGAGGTGCTAACAGTATGAAAAGATTGCCACTCGTTGGTAGAGCTAGAAAACGCCAAATTCCTACAACAATATTTCAGACTTTAAAACAGACTAGTACAATGCTTCTTTCGACTAACAGTGTGTATAATCTGTCAATGAATGCATCAAGAGCGTTTGTTCGAAATAAGTTTAGATATGTATGAAGAGTACCAGCAAGTAGTCACTGACAAAAAGTTTTGTTTTTAAACAACATATTTTCAGCAGTCCATTCGCGGCAGTCGAAAGAAAGAGTTGGTCACTTCGAATAAAATTGAACACAGCACAGGTTGTCTGTTGTAAAATATGCTGCGCTTACAACAAGTTACCAGCTTCACTCGAAGGCGATTAATCAACTCGCCTGTCGCCTAAATATTTGGAATTGTTATCTTCAAGGCTTAACAGTATATTAAGCGTGTTAAATTACCAAGTAAATGAAATGGTGACTGCTCTAAATAATAACTGGTTCATGAAAAAGAGTTAATTAAATACAAACTATCCGCAACTATCAGGTGTGCGCTGTTCTGTTCTGTGACACGATCCAACTGCTGTTGCGTGCAACTCGTTGCACTAAATCCAGATTTACTGGTTTTCTGGTTTCGGACTTCTGACTTCTTCGTGTTACACTCTCGTATGTGTGTATGTATGTGTGTTTGTGTTTGTGAGAGAGAAAGAGAGAGAGAACGTGGGTAGGCGGGTGGATATTGTTGGTTTTGGGGAAGGGGACCAAACAGCGAGGTCATCGATGCCATCGGATTAAGAAAGGATGGGGAACGAAATCGGCCGTGCCCTTTCAAAGGAAGCATCCTGGCATTTGCCTGATGCGATTTAGGGAAATCACGGAAAACCTAAATCAGTATGGCCGGACGCGTGTTTGAACCGTCGTCCTCCAGAATGCGAGTCCAGTGTGCTAATTACTTCGCTACCTCGCTCGGTGTGGGTCGATGTCGAACAAGGAACAGACGGGAAGTCGTCAACACTTTTATACACAAACAAGACAACAGACGTTGTAAACAAACAGGTCTACCAGCAAAGCTCATCACAGTTTTCGTATTATCAGTATGAAATAATTGCTAGAGTGGCACTGTAGAATATTAAATCACAAATCACATAGTGCAAAGCCTGAAAAGAAAAAAAAAAAGAAAAAATTGATTTCATGAGAGGAAGGGCAGAATTAGTCAGAAAAGAAACACCTACGTGTCACATTTTAATGAATTGAAAATTGGGACGAGAACTGCAAAAAAATGTTATATTATACGTGATAACAGAAGTGTATATTATTCAGTCAAGCTTCGCTGAAGTTGCTATTAATCTTTATCTTATCCGTACGGAAACTGGACACACCACAAATTTGCAGTGCAAGATTCGTTTCTAGCAGGCATATGCACACAAGTTAGTAAGGATCGAAAGCCCCTCCGGAGAGGTGACTGACCTCTTTGGAGCGCGCGTAGGGCGCCTGCTCGACGAGCATCCTGGCGGGCACGTCCCTGAGGAAGGCGACCAGCTCGCGGCCAGAAGCGCCCTCCGGCAGCCCCAGGTGGCGCGCGAGCCGTCGGGTCCTGTCGGCCACGGGCGCCCGCAGGCTGCCGCTGGTCGACACCGTGCTCTGGCACACCACGCGCTGGAACAGCCCTGCCATGAGGGCGGCCCGCAGTGCTCAGCGTACTTCCGTGGAGGTGGCCTGTTACCACATCGTCTCTCTTCAACTAAGAGCACTAGTACACACTTTTCCATTGTCCCTTTCGCTGCTAAAACCTTGCTCTCTGCATTCCGTGCTGAGGCGTCACTTTTTATGGCTTTACTGATTGCCTAGTTCTGGAGCCCGTGCTGAGGGACGGGGTTCAGTTCATATGAAATACTTATTGTCCGACGTTTCGAAAAATATTATATGGAAAAATAAATTGACTTTTGCGCATCTTACAGTCCGATAGCTTCACTCGTTAAAGAACTACGTTTTCGTTATTCGTCATACTTATTGCAGTGCTTCAAATTTAGTAAAATATTTCTGAAATTTTAAAGTGTTTGCACGGTAAAAACACAGTCCGTAAACTACACTTATGGTTGATTTTAGCTCATACCTTGCAGCGAATGAAATGTAGATCAGGTATCGACATTGCATTTAAAGCTGAGAGCAAAACAATATCTCGTTGATGCGTTATTGGATTTTATATCTGGCAGACGGTCGTGCACGACGCGGCCATTCACGTCCTTGCACATCACGAATCATGTGGTCACAACATTCGTCATATATTACAAACTATTCGTGTTTTCGAAATGAGGGATTTTTTATACATGATAGCACACCATCAAATACATATTTTGTATGATAAATACTCTAAACTCTTTTATTAACGAAGATCTTGAAGTAGCTCGACCTCAACTAGAACACCCAAGCAGCGTGTGTATACAAGTCCACAGCACTTGGGGAACGACGTAGCAAGTTGTGTATAAAAGCCGACAGCTGTGAAACAGCTGTAACAGTAACACCAGCAAGGATAGCAAATAACAGAATTTCACATATTGTGGGAATACAGTACTAGCCAACCCGGCAGTGCTACACAATTTCTAAATATGTATATGAAACGGATATACGACATAATCTCCTCTTATTCCTCCCCTCTTCATATCCCCCACCTTCTCCCCCTCACCCTGTCCGACTCCTCTTTTCCCTCTCTATAGCCATTTCCTTCCCCCTTACTCTGACCGTGTTTATTACTGCTGCACTCATATTCCCTAATACTATCCTAATCATAAGCTGATAAGCCAAAAATACAACTTCCCCTTTGTCTATGAAAAGCGACTGCAAGGTACAAAACAAAAAAGCACATTATTGCGTATACAAGCTTCGTATAAAACATACACAATGGGAAATAATATGTACGGGGGAAACAATTTATCTAGTGATTTAAATACCCCGCTATCGTAGTTAGAACTGACTGCAAGGAAGAAAACAAAACCACAAATTTTTCACAGTAGAGCACAGTACACCATTTTGTCTTCCTCGCAATCTGTTTTAACAGAGAACATGTACATTGTTATTCAAAGAAATCTTAGCCGACGTCCATGAGTAGGTACATTAGTGTCGTATAAGGATTTCGAGTAAATCGAACCAGAGCTTTTTGAGCTGTTATTTAATGTAATCTCAAATGTTATAGTTGGCTTCGGTTTATGCAGACCAGCAATAACATTCAAAAACGACGCTCGACATTTTCATATAATCTCGCTCGCTATTCGCAAACGGGAAAAATGAGCTGGACTAATTTTGTAGGAAATCTAATACAGTAAAACTGTGTAGTCAGAGTTCACGGTATTCGAGTTTTTCAAGAAAAACATACAAAAGTGACCTTCAAAGGCACCTTAACCACATACTCATCACTCACCAATCAGGATTTCTGGTATGTTGTTCGTGGAACTCCCCCTTAGCGCTGCACCAAACATTTTAACTAAACCAACTATTCCCAATAATCGACTTTTTTTGTTTCTAGTGATTAGGCTACTACGCCACCAGTATAGTCGGCTACTTCATTAACATATTTAATTTAAACGTGCACATGAAAGGAAAACGACTTTTGTAAGCGTTATACTAAAACTATTTACTTTGAAAATTAGATCCAAATTCAACCCTTATAAGCACAGTGGTTTGGTCAGAAGGCCTCACTAACACAACGATGTGATTGTTTCGTACCATTCAAATTCAAAAAACTGTTAGGTAAAGTTTACACAAACGTCCATTTTACAATTTGTAAGTGCTCGACTATGCTGGTAGCGTAAAAAAGGCCAATCAGTGAAGACTAAAAAATGTCGAATATGAGAAATAATTCGCGCAGTTGTAAATATTTGTACAGTTGTAGGAGGGAGCGCCACGAGCAACATTCTAAAAATCCTGAACACAGGGGCCTGAGTGTGGGAACAGGGGTGGGTCTGAAGGTCAGTTTTGTAAGTCCTTATTCAATAACTTGAAAACTACGGTCTATAACGGATACGTGTCCCAGTACGAAAGTTAACTACATTAAATTTCCTACAGAGAGGTCCTGTTCATTTTTTCTCGTAGAAACTAAACATAGCGCGTTGTGTGCGAGAGAACGTGAAAATATCGTGCCTGGTGTATGAAGTCAAGCTGTAACATTGCAGATTGAATAAAATGACAGCTGCAGGGTCAGCTGAATAACCCTGTACATACACATACGTTATACATATTTAAAAAATATATAGTTACGTTCGTCCTAATGTTCATTACCGTGTAAGAATTTGATGTAAATCGGTCAAGTATTTATTTTCGGTAACAACGTTAAACGACGACTTGTTTATACAGGGTGGTCCATTGACAGTGACCGGGCCAAATATCTCACTAAATAAGCATCAAACGGAAAAACTGCAAGGAACGAAACTCATTTAGCTTGAAAAGGGAAACCAGATGGCGCTATGGTTTGCCCGCTAGATGGCGCTGCCATAGGCCAAGCGGATATTAATTGCGTTTTTTTTAAATAGGAAATCCCATTTTTATTGCATATTCGTGTAATAGGTACAGAAATATGAATGTTTTAGTTGGACCACTTTTTTCGCTTTGTGTTAGAAGGCACTGTAATAGTCACAAACGTATTAAGTACGTGGTATCACGTAACATTCCGCTAGTGCTGACGGTATTTACTTCGTGATACATTACCCGTGTCAAGATGGACCGTTTACCAATTGCGGAAAAGGTCGATATCGTGTTGATGTATGGCTGTTGTGATCAAAATGCCAAACGGGCGTGTGCTATGTATGCTGCTCGGTATCCTGCACGACATCATCCAAGTGGCCGGACGGTTCACCGGATAGTTACGTTATTTAAGGAAATAGGAAGTGTTTAGCCACATGTGAAACGTCAACCACGACCTGCAACAAATTATGAAGCCCAAGTAGGTGTTTTAGCTGCTGTCGCGACTAACCCGCACATCAGCAGCAGACAAATTGCACGAGAATCGGGAATCAAAAACGTCAGTGTTGAGAATGCTACATCAACATCGATTGCACGGGGAACCATATTTCTATGCACCAGGAATTGCATGGCGACGACTTTGTAAGTCGTGTATAGTCCTGCCACTAGGCACAAGAGAAATTACGGGACGATGACTGATTATTTGCACGCATTGTATCTAGCGACGAAGCGTCATTCACGAACTGCAGTAACGTGAACCGGCATAATATGCACTATTGGGCAACGGAAAATCCAAGATGGCTGCGACACGCGGGACATCAGCGACCTTGGCGGGTTAATGTATGATGCGGCGTTATGGGAGGAAGGATAATTGGCCCCCATTTTATCGATGGCAATCTAAATGGTGCAGTGTATGCTGATTTCCTACGTAATGTTCTACCGATGTTACAACAAGATGTTTCACTGCATGACAGAATGGATCTCCAGCACATAGCTCGCGTGAGGTTAAAGCGGTATTGAATAGCATATTTCATGACAGGTGGATTGGTCTTCGAAGCACCATACCATGGCCCGCACGTTCACCGGATCTGACGTCCCCGGATTTCTTTCTGTGGGGAAAGTTGAAGGATATTTTCTATCGTGATCCACCGACAACGCCTGACAACATGCGTCAGCCCATTGTAAATGCATGTGCGAACATTACGGAAGGCGAACTACTCGCTGCTGAGAGGAATGTCGTTACAGGTATTGCCAAATGCATGAGGTTGACGGACATCATTTTGAGCATTTATTACATAAATTTGTTATTTACAGGTAATCACGCTGTAACAGCATGCGTTCTCAGAAATGATAAGTTCACAAAGATACATGTATCACATTGGAACAACCGAAATAAAATTTTCAAACGTACCTATGTTCTAAATTTTAATTTAAAAATCCTAGCTGTTACCAACTGTTCGTCTAAAATTGTGAGCCATACGTTTGTGACTATTACTGCCCCATCTATCACAAAGCGAAAAAAGTGGTCCAACTAAAACATTCATATTTATTTACGTACTACACGAATATGTAATAAAAAATGGGGCTTCCTATTTTTAAAAAAACGCAGTTGATATCCATTTGACCTATAGCAGTGCCATCTAGCGGGCCAACCATAGCACCATCTGGTGTCCACCTTCAAGCTAGACAAGTTTCGTTTTTTGTAGTTTTTCGTTTGACGCTTATTTCGTGAGATATTAGGTCCGGTCACATTCAATGGGCCACCCTGCATATAGTAGTATAGCTTGTAAGAAGAATAGACGATTGCCTTTTTAGTTGGTTTGTGACGTACAGAGTGACAAATTTACTATACAGAGCTGCCACCTTTGCGAGCAACAATAGCTCTAACGCGGCTGGGCGTCCAGTAGAACTGAATGCAGATGAGAAGAACGAATACGCCTTTGCATGCTGCTTTTACTCCAGCGCAAAGATCATCAATCGTAGTGTCAGGCGAGCTTCTCTGTTGGCAACCCATGACTAGATGAAATCCGTGGGTGAGAGATCTACACAAAATGCTGAGCAACAGTCGAACTCCACCAGTATCGAGGGTATGCCTTGTCTGCATGGGCAACATGCTGTCCTGTGTTATCTTTCTTAAAGACAGCTTCATGGAGACCTGAAAGATTAGGTACAGCGACAGCCTTCAATACGTCAAAATGAACTAACTGCTGTCCACTTTACCTGATGTATGAACCAGATGTGATCGATTTGTTTGCTCCGCCACGCAAGGTGCTAGTACTATATGACGACGATGAATGCAAACTGTCAACATTCGTTCTTCTAAGAACCTCTACACGAACTATATGTGCTGTTCGCAGAACTGGGACTCTAAACATCTACTGTCGTTCTTAGACTCACCACTGTAGGTGAGAATATCTCTGCTGCCACTTGTAACATTATGTAATTGCCTTATCATGTTAAATCACTCACTAATCGAGCAGTCGCTCGGCAAAAGCTACAGTTAGCAAATAATGTTGCGAGAATGTAAAAGGTGAACGACCTGTGACGTAACTTGTTTATTGTCGAAGCACCGTCAGAGATGCAGTGAGTTACTGACTTTGAAAACCGCGGTGCGAAAAACGTACAGAAGAAGAACACTATTACACATTCTTTTGATGTACGAGACTTTCTCGATTAAGAGTTAGTCAGTTATTAATTTTTTTCTTCTCTTGTCTCTTGTAACTTGTGTCGGACGTGCATGTCTTGCCGCCGTATTAATATTGTTAAAAATAATGTTATTTTAGTGTAAAGTAAAAGTGCAATACTAAAAGTGCAATACTGCATAGCAGTAGAATTATTGCGCGACGTGAATGTGAAAAAGTCAAAGGCATTATTTTCATTACGAGAAGAGAAGTGCCAGTCAAAACGGCATCCATGTTAAATCCTTCATTGCAGTGTAAGTTCATCTATTAAGTGCCATATATTCAGAGTTAAATGGAACTGGTGTATGGACTATTTATTTAGTATAGAATCTATGTCTCATTCCTTCATGAAGTTACTTAATTTTCTTTATGTTTCTGCCAAATAGAGAGTTCACAGTCACGAATTCTTTCGTCTAAATCGGACGGAAGTTGCATGCGGCGAAATATTTTCTCCGCGCCATATTCTGCTGGAAAATGGATGATAAACTACGGTCCCTTAGGAAATTCATGTTGAGCTATCGAAAAATAATTATATTTTGAATAGGCATTTACTCTCCTCTGCAATGCAACTTCCGACTGATCAGAAGATCCAACAAGAAACAGCCGCAAACGGTCGGCGTTCGCAAATATGTTTCCACCGCTGATTATAGCTATATGTTACAGCACAAAAGTAAATATATTGTTATAATTAGCGACTACGAACGGGGACACTTATAACTGTATGTTTATGTATACACATTACGTAAGCATATCGTTATACACTTCAAAGGTCACTGCAGCGATGGTCGCCATGATGATTGTGGTGTTCCAAATGGTGTCATATTAATCTTGCTGTAAGCACGATCGAGCAGACAATGCTTCTGTCCTCTCTTTGGAGCTACTCAAGTGAGATTACAAGACGGTGACTACATACTTTCTGAACCCATAGTTTTTATATTTGCAATAGAGTTGTGGAACGATAACCTGCAGCCTCTAAAGATCACGACCCTACCACTGTTTTATTCTGATACGTAATAGTAGATGTTTCCCCTTCTTACACGAAACGTAAGAGGATTCGCACTCAGATACAATTTCTGAGCCGGCCAGAGTGGCCCAGCGGTTCTAGGTGCTACAGTCTGGAACCGCGCGACCGCTACGGTCGCAGGTTCGAATCGTGCCTCGGGCATGCATGTGTGTGATGTCCTTAGGTTAAGTAGGTTTAAGTAGTTCTAAGTTCTAGGGGACTGATGATCTCAGATGTTTCGTCCCATAGCGCTCAGAGCCATTTGAACCAATTGAACAATTTCTGAACGAGAAATCTAGAGTGTAATCTTTCCTAATATACGGAATATTGATGTCGTTACTCCTGTCGGCTTTATACAGCTGCACTGAAAGTTTGATCATTTCGATTTCCAAGTATGTAGTACACTTCACACAGATTTGTCATTTGTCACATAGCGCCTTCATGGTGCTACAATTTAAATATCCAGAAGTGTAACTGCTGACGTAAATTTATGGTTTAATTAGGAAAACACTGCTAAATTCTGGAGTGCCTTTTGAAAAATAGCAGCGTAACCTTAAATTTGAGGTGTCGAATATTTGATGAATGTCGCAAATGTACTGGAGAGACTATTTTAGGCTAACGTAACGTCCTGACTTCTTAGTAAACTGTATAAGTACTTACACATAGTTTCGGTTTACATTCTCTGCGTGTTTTCGCCGTTTTTTGTCGTATTTTGTTAGAAGTTATAATACCGATAAGATGGGCTCGTGGTAAAGCATGTTTTCTTTTAGAAGCTGCGAGAACTCGTCACCTCAACTAACGCCCAATTGCGACCGACTCGTCAGCTTATCGACCTCATGTAGGGATTGGATACCTTTGAAAATGGTGCTGAGTCTATCAATCGCTCGAAGAACTGTAATGTTAACTGTACTGCATGCCGATTCTGTGAACACTCATTTATTTGATACCGTGGGCATGAAGGGTAATCCATAAAAGTATGGTAGGATCACCGTTATTTCCTATACACATAAATGATCTGTCGGACCGGGTGGGCAGCAATATTTGGTTGTTTGATGATGATGCTATGGTGTAATGGAACGGGTCGTGGTGGAGTAACTATAGGGGGATACAAGGTGACAGAATGAATGGCAGCTAACTCTAAATGTAGAAAAATGTAAGTTAATGTGAATGAATGTGAAAAACTAACCTGTTATGTTCGGATATAGAAGTAATAGCGTCCTGCTTGACATAGTGACGTCGTTCAAATATCTGGGCGCAACACTGGAAAGTGATATGAAACCGAACGACCATGTGAGGATTGTGGATGGGAGGGCGAATGGTCGACTTCGGTTTATTGGGGGAATTTTGGGAAAATGTGGTTCATGTATAGGGGAGACCGCATATAGAACGCTAGTACGACCTATTATTGGGTACTGCTAGAGTGTTTGGGACCCGCACCAGGTCGGATTGAAGGAAGACATCTAAGCAATTCAGAGACGTACTGCTAGATTTTTCTACCAGTAAGTTCGCTTAACACTCAAGTATCACGAAGAAACTTCAGAAGGTCAAATGAAAATCGCTGGAGGGAACCCGACGTCGTTTTCGAGAAACACTACCGAGAAAATGTAGGGAACCGGCATTTGAAGCGAACTGCAGAATGATTCTACTGCCGCCAACGTATATTTCGCGTAAGGATCACGAAGATATACGAGAAATTAGGGTTCACACGAGACATATAGACAGTCGTTTGTTCGTCACACCGAAAGCGCGTGGACCAGGAAAGGAAATGACTAGGAAAGGTACAGCGTATCATCAGCCACACACCATGCCATGATTTGAGGATTATGTATATAGATGCAAGTTACATAGACCTTGAAAGTCAAGTTATTATAAAGTGCTTTGACCTTGTAATTATGACACCTCAGGCAATCACAGCGAATCGTGGACTGTGATGCACCAGTAAGAAGTTACAGGAAAGGGATCTCATGCAATCGTGGTTAGAAGGAACAAAATAGATATTGTGTTTCTGCTACTCGGACTGTCTTAATTTCAACTAATGAGAATGGAGGGGTATCCAACGATCTCAACGTGCACCCAGTTACAAAAGCAATTCAGAGCCCTTTGTCCAACTCTCGGGTACCAAGAAATTACGGCAGCCATGATCGGTAGGGAGAAAGAACATTAGGGCAAGTTCTCACTCTTTAATAGGGAAGTCCATCATACTAACAGTTTACAGCCGCTTGCCGTACTCGGCTACGTGACACAGAGGCTCATTTCGCCGACGTTGAAGTAGGTTTCCCCGTGTTTGTACGGGTGGAGGTTTTGTCAAGTTCACATATTTTCTGTTTCGTACCTTTGAACATCTAATATTTTGTCCAAAGTGTAAAGATAGCAGGTGCGATCTTTATTAGCCCAAGCAACAAGTCGTTTCCCACAACGTACACAACGTAACTAACAGAAATAGATTGTACTATTTTGAGACATAGTATGACGTCGTTCTTCCCAGAGGGTGTTGTGGCACAGAATTTACCCAGTATTTTCCCCTATCGTTTTATCCCTCAGCATGCAACTTCAGAAGTCTGCTTCAAGACACCATGTGGACCCTTTGTTTCCTAGACTTTCCCTCCCGTAGGGTGATAACGAAAGTTGATCACTAAATAAGTTGTTGAAACTTTCAAGTTTGATCATTGAAATGGTTCCTCGACAAGGATACAAATTTATAATTTTAATAGACTTGCTTGGAGTCTATATTAAAAATCAGATCAAAAATAATAATTAGTTAGGTGACATGGCATTTATTATGCCTGTCTGACACGAGTAATGACATTATCGTTTAAAATTTTTGAATAGTGGTTCTCCTCAGCTTGTACATAATTGAAGTATTGTTGGAACTATCGACGACTGTTAAAATGAGTTACTGTATTTTTCTACCAGTTTCTACCATAAGCAATCATCCTCAAGTACAGTAATGACAACTTCAGCATTCCCATGCGTAAGGCATCATGACGATTGAAATGAGCATTCTGTGTCGAAATAGATATTATAAGACTGAATACTTCGGAAAATTTATCCTATATAATAAAGCTTGAAATCAAGGTCACAAAACTATGCTCCACGTCGCTATCAAGTACATGTTCATATTCTTTTTGGTGTGTAATTAGCGACAGCTATAATTTTTATTTCTCCTAATAATGTTATCACACCCTTTCCTTACCGTATTTGCCATTGGTTGTATTTAAGAAGTGTGCTATCTCATTCATTCCCTATCTGACATACATACAATTTAAATTCATAGCATAACCCTCATTCAAGTTCTGCATCAATAGGCGGAACTCGTCTCGAGCTTTTAAAACTAGCTTGTAAGCATCTCAGTCAGTATAACTCTTCCCTCTTATTTTTTAAGTTTTAATGACAAGTACACTGTTTTTATTCTACCGAATTTTTTATTTGTGTGCAAAGGCCACCAGTTCTTAGGTACCTCAAAATTATATGAAAAATGCCGTAAACTTGCACAGAATGTTGCACACCAAACTCCTTTTTTAACGTTGAAATCACACTTCAGGTAATGGACAATATTAAGCACAACTGACTCAACTGATTACTAGTCACGTTGTACAAAAAACATGTTTTACACTGTAAACTACAGTTTATGCAAAGGGCAATATTAAACACGGTAGATGATTAAAATACAGTAATTTGAGCTATATTGTTATAGTGCTGAAGTCTGTGAGGTAAGGAAGGTAAAAATATGAAATTGTATTGTGTTTTAATTTTGTACAGCTTTGAGGTTGTTTATTGACATGTGGCGCGTTGATCATCACGTGAAGTTTACAAGTGGGGATGTGCTCAGCTGCAATTGATCATTTAGAACCAGCAGGGGATTTTGAGCTAAATGTTTGTTTACCTCACGTGCTTCATACAGGATTAGTTTTCTTCCTTTGTTGGCTGTCTGAAGTACTTCTGTGTACACTTTGTATGTATGTTTTTCCTTCAGTACATGCTCGGAAAGATGGAGTCTGACTTACATAATCTCCAGCTGCGTCCGTGTTCAGTCAGCCTAGTTGATATACGCCTGCCTGTTTGACCAATATACAGTTTGTTTCAGTCTTTGCAAGTGATTTTATAAACACCGCTATTACTTGATAGATCTGTTCTGCCCTTGCTGTTAAATAGGATATGAGCTGTAGTGCCTCTTACATAAAATGAAGTTTTCTAACTGCAGGATCTGAGAGTTTTGGCTAATTTGTCTGATAACGTCCTTAAATAAGGGGTAGTACACTAGATATAAATGTTGCTGTGGAATGGGCGTACAAACGTAGGGCAACATTTTTCTTCTTTGTTTCTTGCGTTGAACGTAGTTAATAAAGGCAGTGGCTAGCGAATGATAGATTCAATCGGTTTAATGGTGTCTAATTCTGCCTCAAAATTCTGTTGCCACTGGTATGGATGTAAGACGATGCACCACGGAAAGAAAGGCAGCACGTTTGTGTGTTATCGAGTGTTGTGAACATGAGAGGTTTAGCGCGTCTATTGTTGTCGGTTTTTTCTGTAAATTTTGAAACAATATGTATTTTCAGTGAATCTGTCTTGAGGTTTAAGAAGTCAGTTTCCATGGTGAACTGTATGTTTTTCTGTTGTGAGTTTAGAAATACTAGGAATGTGTTCAGTTGTCTTCTGGTGGCATTCCACAGACACAGTACATCATCTACATATCTTTACCAAAATCTAATATTATCATTGTGAGGTTCATTATGTAGGAAATATTTTTCGAAATTGTCCATGAAGATTTCTGTTAAAAGACGGCTCAGGGTAGACCCTATTATCAAGCCGTCTAGCTGTATGTATAAAGTACCTTCAAGTTATGAATTACTTTATTGTAAATATTATTCTGTGTCCAGTTTTATCTTCCCAACTTGTACAGGATTGACACCTCCTCTGTATAGTAATTCTGTCATAATATTGAGGCATTCATTGACTGTTATGTCTGTAGATAAGCTGCTAAGTTCCCTCTTCGATTAAATAAATTAAATGAACAATTTCTGCTTCTGTTTGTTGTAGGATTAATTTTATACCTGTAATAAGAGTTGAGCTTTGTTGTTTGGGGCACTGTTGCGAGATTCCTTTCTTATTGACATGACATGAAAAACTGATTCTAAGGTTTTCAATGGAATAAACATCGTCAATATTATTTGTGTCGGCAGGAAAGGGTGAACTTGTTCCAGTTGCTTTCTCATTTATTTTTTTTGTTCTAGTTTTACAGAGAAGGTGGTGTTACTCGAAGACAGTAAACCTCTTGTTGAAACACGCTTGGTATTAAATTTCTGCAATGATTTATCTAATTAAGACGATGTTGTAAGAGGATTCTTACCTTTCGCCATGGGCGACAGCATCATGAGGTGGCACGCCCTGCTGCCGGCGCTCTCTCCAAATATGGTGACGTTGTGGGGATCGCCACCAAAGTTAGCGATGTTCTCACGGACCCATCGCAAGGCCATGACCATATCTTTGAGACCCATATTACCTGGCACCACGGAATCTCCTGTCGTCATGAATCCTGTCCACAAAATAAGAATAGATCGTCGTTAGTAGCTTGACATAGATGCTGTCAAGGAAGGAGTGAGGGTGCTAACGGGAGTCACGGAACACTGTAACAATGATGCAGTTTTCATAACAGCATGAAAACCTGGAAGTGTCCTGGCCTATGAATCTTCTACTAATGAAGCAGTCTAAGGTGGAGACAATCTAGGATACTCTTAAAGATAACATCCGACAGGAGGAAAATGTGATAACGGTGTAGTCAAAGTGTTTTGAAATGTTTACTCCTACCATCAATGAGACAGGAAATTTCAGAAATAATCTTACCTTTTTAACCAGTTACTTTTTTTAAGTTCTCTAATCTTACTACTATATACGAGGTGCATTCAAGTTCTAAGGCTTCCGATTTTTTTTCTCCGGACTGGAAAGAGATAGAAACATGCGCATTGTTTTAAAATGAGGCCGCGTTCATTCTCAATACGTCCCAGAGATGGCAGCACCGTACGGCAGATGGAATTTTACCCCCAGCGGTGAGAATGAGAATTGTTTTAAATACTTAAAATGGCGACGTTTTCCTTACTTGAACAGCGTGCAATCATTCGTTTTCTGAATTTGCGTGGTGTGAAACCAATTGAAATTCGTCTACAGTTGAAGGAGACATGTGGTGATGGAGTTATGGATGTGTCGAAAGTGCGTTCGTGGGTGCGACAGTTTAATGAACGCAGAATATCGTGTGACAACAAATCGAAACAACCTCGGGCTCGCACAAGCCGGTCTGACGACATGATCGAGAAAGTGGTGAGAATTGTATTGGGGGATCGCCGAATGACTGTTGAACAGATCGCCTCCAGAGTTGGCATTTCTGTGGGTTCTGTACAGACAATCCTGCATGACGACCTGAAAATGCGAAAAGTGTCATCCAGGTGGGTGCCACGAATGCTGACAGACGACCACATGGCTGCCCGTGTGGCATGTTGCCAAGCAATGTTGACGCGCAACGACAGCATGAATGGGACTTTCTTTTCGTCGGTTGTGGCAATGGATGAGACGTGGATGCCATTTTTCAATCCAGAAACAAAGCGCCAGTCAGCTCAATGGAAGCACACAGATTCACCGCCACCAAAAAAATTTCGGGTAACCGCCAGTGCTGAAAAAATGACGGTGTCCATGTTCTGGGACAGCGAGGGCGTAATCCTTACCCATTTCGTTCCAAAGGGCACTACGGTAACAGGTGCATCCTATGAAAATGTTTTGAAGAACAAATTCCTTCCTGCACTGCAACAAAAACGTCCGGGAAGGGCTGCGCGTGTGCTGTTTCACCAAGACAACGCACCCGCACATCGAGCTAACGTTACGCAATAGTTTCTTCGTGATAACAACTTTGAAGTGATTCCTCATGCTCCCTACTCACCTGACCTGGCTCCTAGTGACTTTTGGCTTTTTCCAACAATGAAAGACACTCTCCGTGGCCGCACATTCACCAGCCGTGCTGCTATTGCCTCAGCGATTTTCCAGTGGTTAAAACAGACTCCTGAAGAAGCCTTCGCCGCTGCCATGGAATCATGGCGTCAGCGTTGTGAAAAATGTGTACGTCTGCAGGGCGATTACGTCGAGAAATAACGCCAGTTTCATCGATTTCGGGTGAGTAGTTAATTAGAAAAAAAATCGGAGGCCTTAGAACTTGAATGCACCTCGTAGCATCAGCACCCTGGACCATACACTATTTTCTCCCTGATAACATCCTCCTGAGTAGTCTCCGTCCAAGATACGAATGTAGCACTATTGTATGTCAAGAATATCTTACACATGAGGATACCTTCATTACTAAGTCACACAATATTGCAAAATGTACTCGGGAAAATAAAACGGTTGTAGTCTCCACATTGCTTACAACAGTTCGCTGTACCAACAGGGTCTCTCATTTCTAATAGGACAATACTGTAGCGTTCAAACCAGTATTTTGGTTGAGAACAGTTTTCATTTGTCCATCAGAGTAACCAAGGCTAAAAAAATCGATTCATAATAATAAATGAGCAACATACCAAGTACTGCGCATCGACTCGTAGTCTGATGTTGTTTGTATTCTCCCTTGTAGCAAAAACTGTCCATATGTCCACAGCCATTAGTTATCAAATGAGTTTCAGTTGCGTTTTACGGAGATCTGTAGTTTAAAGTAATGTCATTGGATTCATTTCCAGAGTAGTAATCCTAGTGGATAGGAGCTAATTACTCTGTAAAAGGACTCAGATTATCCAGTAAATATTCTCAAGAGCAATTTCTGCCAAGTACAATCAGTGAAGGAAATAATTCAGACTGTCATGTCACGAACAGAATTACAACCATATACCGTGCCTCAAAACAACATGAGTAGCCATTGTTGCTCGCAGGGCGACCGCGTGATCTGGAAACACCCAGATTACTATCGAGGAGCATCAGCAACTCTTCTATGCATTGTGAGTCAATCACAAAAGTTCCACTTACATCTCGAAAACGTGCAGCGTGTACACTGTTGTAGAAAAAAGACAAAACAGGAAAGGCAACTGGGATAAAGCTGTGTTTAGCGACGAAATATATTCAGTCTTGACAGCTCTGAATGCCCTTTGTAATACATCTATGGTGTTTGTGGAAGAGTAAATTAATAGTACATATACATGCTGAAAATCACTGACTCCATTTTGTCTAATTCTTGCAACAGTTACACTTTCAGTGTATAAACCCTATTGTCATCTCAGACTCTGAGAGACTTTTGTCACTGTTCAAATACCTGCGTGTTTGTAGGTAACCTTAACACGGATCAGTCGCGAAACTTTTCCTTCCTGTCCGACAAAAGTCGTGTCTGCCTCCAGATGGCTGTGACACTATCTGTGTGGGCCAGCAAATGCCTCACTTGTTCTACCCTCTACGCTAGCTCAGAATATCTTACGGAGGCAGTCTCCTATAAGGGGCAGTTGCGTGAAGACGAGACAGATGGAAAAAAGTAAGTCAACAGTTTATTATTTTAAAAGTAATCGCCGTAACTGTTAATACATTTGTGGCACTTGAGACAAGACGATCAGTGCCTTTATAGAAATCGTTTTCCGTTGTCTCTGGGACCATGATTGTACCCAAGTGTGGACCTGTTTGTCCAAAGCAAATCTGCAGCCACGAATGTCTGTTCAGTGGTCCAAAAATACGTAACGCACAGCAGTACGTGGGAACTTTGCAAAAGTTGAAGCGCACCGTCAAGCATAGGAATGTTGACGAACGGCATCATTCTTCCGCCCGCACACATAATGCAGATGTTGCCTCGGTATCTGCCCATGAGGTTTGCATATTTTTGGGGCCCTGAAGAAAGACATTCATGACTGTTAATTTGTTTTGGACGAAGAGGTGTACGCCTGGATACAATCATGGTTCTGTCGGCGACCGAAAACATTTCCATGAAGTTATTGACCATTTTGTCTCACGGTGGGATAAATATATCAACCCCCTAATGGCGATTACTTTTGAAATTAGAAATAGTTTACCAGTTTACTTACTTTGTTCCACTTGTCTTTCATATGATTCCCCCGTGTACAATAAAATGCCACAGCCTCATTCCTTACCCACGGATTCCATCTCGGATCTTCAGTTGCGCCTTTGATTACGTCCTTACCATAGGAATGTTGAACCTCAGTGACATTTTATCCCACCTTTTATCAGTTACTTGTCCTGTGCCGGATCACAAATATCGACCAAAGTGTGTCTCTGTGCAAAGGGAGCCTGAAGATAATGCAACGAAAGAAACCTCCCAAAATCCATAGCAGATACTGTAGTAACCTACAACATTTTTTGACCACAGGATCAAAGAAAATGAATGAAGCTGGGAACGAGAAGATTTACAACACGTCAAAAGACGGATTTTGTAGATTCCAGGAGAGATGTTGGACAAATAAGCGTAATTCAAGGAATGGTTACAGAAGCTTATTCTATGGGCAAGTTTTTTTTTTTTTTTTAGCGTAGAGAAAACCCGTTAAAATAGAGGAACGAAGGTTGCTAATAAGAAAATCGATTGACAAAGCATCTAAACTTGCCGGTTAAAAATACTCTCAAGAGCTTGTCCAGTGCAGAATGCCAGTGGAGGGAGGAATGAGTCAAATTGCCCCGTGTCTAAGATCGCTGTGTCGTTATAGATTTTCGCAGGACAATGTAGAAAAGCAGAACACTAGTGTCGCCACTCACCCAGTGCACCGAGGCGGTAGTTGAAGGTGACGAGGAGGACTCCGTGCTGCAGCAGGTAGTCGGGGCCATAGGCGTCAGTGTTACCGGAGCCGCGCGCGTAGCCTCCGCCGTGGATCCACACCATCACCGGCAACATGTCGCTTCTACTCTTCGTCGGCAGCTGAAAGTATTCTCCTACGTACAAATACTGAAATAGCAAAGGGGCTCTTTCCTACTCATTCCCAATCACACAGCATAAACTTCGATGCCCATTTGGACGTGGATGCAGGCTGAGGTAAAACAGTCATAAGCCTAGTAAGAAGATGTTTCCGTCTACCAATGCGAGCGATAAGAGCTTACCAAGAGCGAATACTAACATTATTTGCTGCAGACAGGACATGTAGATAGGACCACTGCCAAGGCAATCTGGAAAGTGAAGCCAAGCGCCAACTGTAGTTTGACATGGACCAATGACACGGCTCTTGCAGTTGCATCCCTCTGTATTCCATCTTTCTACTGGATCTGGTGATCACGGAGCGAATCTACTCCCGTAATATTATTTTCTGCTGCTGTTGATAGTATCCTATACTCATTTGGCCAGAAAAACTTCTTTTCTTCCCATTTCACTTCACTGACCACTACTATATTTTCATTGAGCCTTTGGAGTCCTGTTTTTAGATTTTCTGGCTTCCCTATCACTTTCAACCTTCTGACATTCAGCGCTCCGACTAGTAGAACGTTATTCTTTCGCTGGTTATTGAATCTTTTTCTCATAGTCACCTCCGCTTTCGCAATCCTCTCCCGGAGATCCGAATGGGGGACTATTCCGGAATTTTTTGACAATGGAGACATTACCATGATATTTTTTTTTATTTACATGTCGCTGTCCAGTGGATACATGTTATGTGCCTTTAATGCATTCTTCCGACTTTAGGGGCAGTTTCCCACCGGATGAACAAGAGAGATCCCGTAACCACTGTCCGCTCGGCCGCCCCCTGCCATTGGCAGAATATAGGTGACTTCTTATGCCAGAACTATTTGGCCGTCAATGCTGTTTATTAATCAAAATTCAAACGATGACGGGTTTCGAATGCGGGACTGGGGCCGTTTTGACTATAATCAAAGAAATTACCCCTAGGCCACAGGTGCGAGGCACGGAAACTGCAAAGAACAGTTCGATGGTGGCATTTTATTCAGTACTGTGAGAACAACCGACAAGCTACCAGAAACAAATGTACATCTCCGCTCCAGAAAGTCGGCAGCTACATCCGTTAAAGCTGATTGTGTGAGGTTCGTAATATCGCCGTGAAACAACAGCTTAGATAGAGGATGAACACTCACAGATGGGGTAATGGCGTGTAAGACACATTTTTCTCAGTGAGGACGGTAATAGGTGCTACCTATGACTTCGCTCTATGACATGTACTTGTAGAATTCATCATGTAATAAGCCTCACCCCCCCCCCCCCCCACACACACACACAAAGAGAGAGAGAGAGAGATTTATCATTTATTACGAAAACGATCCGCAATTGTGTTTGTTGTGGCGGACCGAGGCTCGAACCCGAATTTCCCGCTTTTAGCGAGAGGTCCCTAGGATCGATCCAAACTTCCGTATGTCACCGAGTCGACAACTTTGGCGGTCCAACATTTCGTGAGTACCGCACAGGGAGAGACGAATACTCTTTCGTCATTTTAGACCGTCGAGGCATGGATACGTCATTAGTGGTAACGTTTTTGTATGTACACAGTGTCTGTATGTATGTAGGATATTGTAGTGTGAAGATATAGTCATGCCTACATGTCTGAAGGAACAGACATTGATCTGACAATTACACCTGTGGCTAATATTAAGAAATCGACACACATTTTACAAATCCGAATTGACTATAACTGTTTGTGACAGATGAAAATTTTTGCATTCATGTCTGAAGCACAATGTAATGTGAAGATATTGACACTGTATAAACACAGACGTTGTAACCATCAATCAAATATTATTTATGTATTATGTACAAACAACCAGATACCTTATCAGGTTCATTGTGGGATTTAACAACATTAATGCTACACCAGCAAATTCATGCATATGTCATTTCTCACTAAAAGTCATACTGCACTCTCAATCGACGTTGGTTAATTTATCTTTGCTTTCCTTTAATTTATTTCAGTTTTCCATGTTATTCTGATGTGTTATTTTACAGTTAGTGTTACATATCGTGCCAGCAACATAACATTCCTTATGCATTACATTTTGGTGATTCTTTCATTGTTTAATTAATTATATACAATGCACAACTAACTTTTGCTTTACAATACATTACATAATTTTATCGTATATTAAGAACTCTATCAAGTGCCCATCGCAAATAGATTTAATTTTCAATGTTTATTAAGTTCATAATTTCATGTGATATATTTGACAACTGACTACTTTCAGAATGCCTGGAAATGAGCATGTGTGACATTTCAGTTGTGATAAATATTGTTTTCACAGCCTAAAGCGGAATGGTTTCATTTAAAAATTTTACGAAGGCTATGTATTTCTCCATCTCTCCTTGTTGGTGTTCCACAAAAGCTTCTTTTTTATATAATAGCCTAATCCCCACATCTGCACCCATTTACATATTTGACACATATGTTACACCAGTCCCCTCCTCCTCCTCCTATTTTTGTCCATCTACACCTCACCTGTCACTCCAACCATCTCCCTTACCTATCTCTCTGTCCTCTCCTTTCGCCCCCCTCTGACCACCTCCTCCTTCCTAACTCTCGCTTTCTCCTCCTGCTCCCTCTCTTAATCCATCTCTTCCCTACCACTCCTCCTCACCATATAGACCTCCTCCTGCATTCTCCCATCTCCTGCTCCAATCTCCCTATCTCCTCCTCCATCCCTGTGTTCCCCCTCTCCCTATCGACCTCCACCTCCTCCTCCCCCCTCACCCCCCCCCCCCCCTCCTGTCACTTTTCCCTGTTCGTATCCTCCTGTCTGTCTCTCTCTCTAGCCATATCCTTCTGCTCCATCACCCTGCACTTCCCTCCTTCCCTCTTATGTTAACCTCGCTACAATCCAGTCATGTGGACACTTACAAATAGCCCCTGCACAACAGGTTGATGGTGCAGGCCAATACTACTCCCATAAAGTACCTTTAATGTGAGGCAGTCTGTTTGAAAACTGTTTCTCATCCCAGACATGTAGGCTCCCCTGCAAAGGTGGTTGATTTGGCAAGCTGATATTGTTCCCTCACAACATGCCTGTCATGTACACAGCCTCTCTGGCAGGGGCTGGGAAAAAGGACCTACTTGCATATCTCCGCTCCTACTGCAGCTCGGAGGCTATAAACGCCACAATGACACACACACACACACACACACACTCACTCACACACACACACACACACACACACATATATATATATATATATATATATATATATATATATATATATATATATATATATATATATAGCATTCTATGGATTGCAGGGTTGTGATGGCTGCTGTATAGTGAAAATAGTGACAAATTGCGCTCTAATATGTAATTTCTCTACATTCATTACTTCTGCATTCTGAATAAATTGAAACGATGCTCGTCGAGTAGTATACTATCCTGACTTTTGGAGACATACATAGTTTCGTTAACAATATATATTTGAAGTACAACTGTGAAAACTTGAACACAAAACTGAGGCTTACAGGTATACATTACCTTTGGAGTGTATACGTTCAGGTAAAGACAATCTTCGTCACCCAGGTATTTGTTTGCGAGGAGACTGAACTGAGGGGCCATATTTCCTTCTCTGGTAGCATCTCTGATACCGGTCCATGGATCACAGGGCTGTGGCGGCTGAAAAGTGAGAACATTTTGAGTCTTTCATAGTGTGATACTAATGCATCTGAAAATAGCATTGTAACATAAACTTTTTACAGCAAATACAGTGATTTCCCCAATCTAAAGAAACATTGCTAAAATAACAGCGTCAAATGTGATGCAACTTGCCGGAAGTCACCTCATAGAAGACAAACGCGGAAACGCAATTGCAGGTGTAGTGTATGACTTAGAACATATATTAAATACACATTAGTCGTAGAAGCAAATAACGCCTATTGTTGCTTTCCAAGCGTAAGTGAAACTCACGTCACAGAGACAATTCGTCCATTGATCTATGTGTAGTCTAAGGCTAACAGTCGCAACCTGCAAGCTGCAAATATTTCTCTGAAGAGCATTAATAGTACTAACAAGTGTGACTGTCATTTCTAATGCCTGGCTTCTTAAGAGATTCTGCATAAAGTACTCGATGATGTTAGCTATCAGACTGTTTCAGTTAGGCAAACTGCAGTTAGGAATGGATTACGCTCCTTTTGCACACTTCGACCAGCAATGATAACGCTCGTCGGAAATCCACATGGTGCTGCCACTAAAATTTTCCGAAAACTACTTGATTGCACGTCTCAACCACAAATATGAATAGCGAAGAGGCTGTATAACTGACAAATTGAGGCGCAACTCACAGAGGCCACCTAGGTGATGAAGTCCCTAGTGTCGTAGAATAAGCTGATCATACAAACACAGAAGGAGAAGTATGTGCCATTGCTGTCCCAATGACTTCGTACTTCACAACTTCGATGAGCAATGAGATTGGGAATGATCCACCTGACCGTATGTATGACTATCCTGTACAGCACATGCGTATGCTGCTTTCGAAGAGATATCTTAATCTGCACATGAACTACTAAGCTTAAACTGGCGTCTGATGATTGTTTTATTCTACGATCTCCCTTTTCACAGAGACGCGCGCCTTTTCCTATAACATTAGCATGACTTTTCCGGACAGATGTAATGTCACTGAAAACCACTCGCGTCTTCTCCTAGGACGTGATGTCACTTCCGGCGTTTGCGACTCAGTAGTAGAGCTGATATCTGTTTCCAGTCTATACACACATTATTTCGCTAGGAAATAAAACGTTCATGTTGAGACTTTTATCGATGAAGTGGATCAGATACTGTAACTGACGTATATTCAGCCCCTCCTGTGATTGTACTACCGCCTCTTACAACTTTAGCATCTAGGAGGTACGTATTGTAAATTTGTATGTAGGTAGTCCTTTAACTTTCCTTTATTTATTTCGTGTTCTTGTGTAAACGAAAAAATTAAAATGCAAAGAAAAATTTTGTACGTGTGTTCTGAAGCTCGTGTCTGATAGGGAACAATCATATATGAAAAAATTTGTAATAGCGGAAGTAACAGATGAAGCAGAATCCGGATAAGGCTGGACTCAAACGTCTCAAGATTGACAGAGGTGATAAGTCTGATTATTACTGGAAAATCATTTGCATTTGTAAGAAGGAGATCTTTTGTTGATAGTAACGAGTGGAAGGTGAAATCTGGAAAAGAGATATCGAAGTGTTATGCAGACACTCTTGCTCGGTACTCGGCTTTGCATGAACGGACGGACGCAACCGCGGAGTCAGTCGGTCAAAAAATTAATGATTTTGATTAATGCAGAATAGTTAAAGGAGTGATGGAAAGTGGTGGATCTTACGAATATCACGGAGGCAATGTGTGAAAACGGACCACGCAGTAATTACATAAAAAGACGGGCAGATTCAGAAGTTTCTAGAACACTATTGCATAGTTCTTGTTCCAGCAACTCACCGAAATTCGATGCAGAAGAGGATTGCGGAAGAACTTAATAAATCTGAAGATATAAGGCAAATAAAAGCCAATAATTACAAGAGAGAAGGCTTTCTTTCAAGATCCAAAGTATAACATGCCGGGAGGTAGACGCTGGTAATACAATGAGCTGTCTAGTACCAAAAGAAATCACATCAAGAGGACACAAACGCACCATGATATCTTCTGGGACTATGCTGAGCCATTTTTATGTTATTCAGGACACAACAGAGACTGCGAAGCTCGCCCGCTCTAAGGACTGTGTTAAGAGCGGAGACACATTTGTCGTTTTCATGTATAAAACTGAAGAATATTTCAATAGTTGGACTGATGAGTGTAAGGGCAAAACCTAAGTCATTATGCGTGAAAATTAATAAACAGATGTCCTCCCATTAAAACATGTAGTAGCCAGTCGTCCATTGTTAAACTCTTGACTGTCTCTACGTTTAAGCAACCCGGCATATACCAGTCCCGCATCCTGCTCCAAAACAGTTTGAAGTTTTAGTGATTATTCTGTCAAACCGCGACGCGTCGGAGCAGCAGGGGAAATTTATTTACCTTTTGGTAATTAATTTTCATATTGACAAGATAGCATCTGTCATCTTTCAATGGCCAGCGATCTCCAAAACAGAAGCAACGCGACGGCGCAAAGATCATTCATCACTGCCACCCGACACAGGGTGAGACACTTGGAAGCTCCAGCAATTTCTACGCAACCATTATCTTCACTTCGCAACGCGTGAAAACAGAATTCTTAACAAATAACAAGCAAACGTTAACAGATATTTAAGAACAGTATTCCTTAGGAAAAGTACTGAACAGAAGTTTATTGCATAACATTATATTGCAGCACACAGCACTTTCGCAGTTACAATTTCCAGCCACATGATATAAACACAACTGCGTGAGACAGGTATCACAGTTATTGTGAACTTTTTTGTGGTGCTCTACAAAATACATTCGGTGGTTGTAAAAGCATACGATCGACGATAATATTGTGAGCTACAATGAGAACAAAGAGAGGACATAACGAGACATATAAAAAAATATAAACGTTATTCTCCAGGAACCAGAAATGTCTTTGTCATTCATTGCATTAAGTACCGCTCTATGTTACGACTACGTAACTTCCACGAAGGTTCTCACTTTCGTACACAATCATTATTTCAGTATTCTGTCATTAATTCTACTGTGAAAATCTTACAAAAAAACTGAAGGCTGGTACATGTGATTAGTGCACATCCCTCCACTTTTTGCGTTTCCTTAACTGCGTCAGACTACAAGTACGTCTGAACACACACTGCACCAAACACTTCAAACGATGGGCCTCCGCAGCCGACAATCCATGCCTGTGCCAATGTTAACACCACGACATCGACAACTACGCCTGATGTTTTGTTTGTGGGACACTCAAATGCGCTGTCATCAGGACACGTACGAAGTCCCAATTTTTACCCAGTCCAAGTTTTACACAATCCAATGCAGCCACTATCAAGAATGATGATGTTGATGAAAACACAAACACCCAGTCCACGGGCAATGGATATCCCAAACCGGCCGGGAATCGAACCCGTGACCCTGAGACCCAAAGGCGGCAGCGGTAGACACTAGATCACGAGCTACGGACGGTAACTCCGCCGGAAATGGGCAGGTGACCAAAAGCCCTGAACACTGGCACAGTGGCGGAGCGATGAACGATCTTGTGAACCCCGATACCTTCTTCATCCTGCCGATGGGCGGGCGTGAATCCGTCGACATCAAGGGGAACAGCTCGTTGACACCTGTACTGCGGGACGGAGAGAAGCTGGCGGTGGCTCCATTACATTCATGTTGGCATCCATGGGTCCAGTGGACCTCTTGCAAAGCTCTATGATGGGCAAGGAGTTCAAAAATGGCTCTGAGCACTATGGGACTTAACATCTATGGTCATCAGTCCCCTAGAACTTAGAACTACTTAAACCTAACTAACCTAAGGACAGCACACAACACCCAGCCATCACGAGGCAGAGAAAATCCCTGACCCCGCCGGGATTCGAACCCGGGAACCCGAGCGTGGGAAGCGAGAACGCTACCGCACGACCACGAGATGCGGGCTGGGCAAGGAGTATTGTCCACTCGTTGCAGACCAAGTACACCCCTTCATGACGATCACGTTTCCCGACAGCAATGGCATTCCCTTAACAAGAAAATGCGCCATTTCACACGTCCAGAAGTGTGATGGAGTGGTTCGAAGAAGATAGTGGCGAGTTTCAATCGATGTGTTGGCCCCCAAGTCACCAGATCTGAATCCGATCTAACAAATATGGTACATGATTGAACGTTGCGCCAGAGCTCATCGCACCCGTCCTAGAAATTTATGGGAATTAGGTGATTTGTGTGTGGAGATGTGGTGCCAACTCCCTCCAGCGACCTACCAAGGCTTCATTTCTTCCATGCCACGACACGTCGCCGCTGTTATCCGTGTAAAAGGTGGCTATAATGGCTGTTAGGTAGTTGAACATAATGTTCTGGCTGATCATAAACCTGGCATCGCAGTCGTTTCCATTGGCAAGGGCGAACATGTCCAGTGCAGAGTAATGGATGCAAAAGAATGTAACTAGATTTTCAATTAATAGGGCAGCTTCAAAGACATTTACCTCAAAACATCTTGTCACAATCGCGGCTTTTTACGTGTTAATATCAGACCTCATGTCATGTAATATAATGCATTGTGTCAAATACAGTAACACCATAGATGATGTCCTGTTGTCTAACATGTCAACCAACATAGCATATGTCATGTGCAGTAAGATGCAACGTGTCATTAAAGTTTAGGAAGCATGCATCTCCACTCTGAGATACTTTCTTAGATAAATACAGCTCCACTCTCGGATACTTGCTACTGTAGATGCATCCCCCTCTAGAAACACCTAAATTTGTGTCTACTTGTTCTTATACTACCCACCATACATAGACAATGGTACACAGACAGTGGGTGCGTTTGGGGAAGTAATAGTTCCTTGGGGGAAAAAGTCAACCCCCCCCCCCCCACACAGATATGGAAAAATTATTTTAGCGTCTCTCCGGGAACAAATCAATCCCCAGAAATTTTATCCCCCCAGAAAAACTTTTTTAGCAACTACATGTAAGATCTTCGGCACAATGATATTATACTCGTATATTGTTTGCTATAGTTGAAGAAGCTTCCGGATTTTAGACACAGGAGCATTTATCCTACAAACAACATGCAGGTATGCGAACACTCTGCAGCTAATAAAGCTCACTGCGTTGGGTAAATAGGGTTAACTCGCAAAAACTGACGTAGGTGTCAAGATGTTTTGATTTAAATATCTACGAAGCTTCCAGATAAGTCGAAAAGCTAGTTCTCTCTGGCCAGGGCAAATTTGCCTTTTCTACTATGACAGGAGCATTTTCATTCTGGTTCCCAAGTGTAACTCTACCATGATGCTGACACTACACCGTCACAGCTTGGCAACCGATGTAAATTTTTGTTGACGCGGATGACGATTTATCTGATATAGGTTCTTTTTTTGTCTTTCGAGCCATGCTGCCTTTCTATGGACATAGTCATTCTGGTTCCTTTACGGATACGTGGCTGGTATGGTTGAACCTGTCTTCTCATGGCACACAAGCCTCCGCACCATGTCTAGGTCGCCTGTGGGAAGTTTTTTGTTTTATCTTGGATTTCTTAAATTTTCTCATATTTTCTATACTTTTTATTTTATTTTGTTTTGTTTTTTAATTTTGTTTTTTTATTTTTTATTTTATTGTTACAGACATTTTATTCATATATGCATGAGACTGTATACGTAAATTCTGTGAGAGATAATTACAACCATTTAATACAGTGCACAAAACAACAGCAAAGATAAATATGATACCGAACGAAATATTAAATACAGTGTGAAGTTTGTGTTAATAATGTATTTAAGTAGTTCATATTACGTAAGATACGACCATATTACACTCATAAACTTAGGATGTGAACAAGAATGTAGAATGGTTGCACATATAAAATCGAGGTCAAAAGGTTCATGTGAATTAGTAGCTCTGAAACTTAAGAAACTGCGCGAATCTCTCTGTGCCCACATACTGCTGTTAAAAAAGTTTACTTGTCAAATGATGTCTCGAGGGCAAAAGGCATTCGCCTGATTTAACAGCAGCACTAGATTGTGGATCATTGTGCTTCTTAAAAGTTGTAGCCGAGTAACCCATGTGCCGAACCACACGATGAAATAGTACGAAATATTACACGGACGAAGATACAATCGGCCATTATAAAATGTGAAAGTATCTATAGAATGCATCCTGAACTGCGGACAACAATGCGCCGGGGTACGCCGGCTCTTCGACATCCAATTATTTGGCGACCAGCAGGAAGAAGCATCCTAAGACACTAAGAAGAACCAACTGACAGTTAAATAACTTGACTAATTGACAATCCACTTCAGCATTTTATTAGTTGAGGATTTAACCCGTTGACTAATTAACTGCTGGACCAAAATATTCCAAACTTATTGGAGCCCTACGGATCTGTGGGTAAATCTCACTTACCTATCAGCTCAGCGAACATAGCGTTTCAAAATATTCGAAAATTTCTCGAATGATCTTGTAAATGAAATGTTGTACTGAACCAAATGAAGAAAGAAGCTTGCTGTGTAAAGAATTGTATACTGCATGAACGGTAAACGATTCGCGCAACAAATAGTAATCTACTGAATCTTGTTATTATATCTTATCTTAAAATTCTTTTTTTAAAATATTAATACGCTTTGGCATCACCCACACAGCCAGCCTCGGACCATAAAAAACAACAGCCATATAAACTGAACATAAGTAAGCGATCTAAATAAATTAACATATTTAATATATTATAAAGTAATAAACATTCTGTATTTCTATATTCTTACTTTATCGTGTGTTATAAAATCGTATAGATGTGTGGCTAAACTGAATTTAATGTTTGTAGGCAAGACATTTACGAAAGTCACCCGAAGCTGTAATAGTTTCATAGTTTCTTGAAGCCTTGTGTGGCAGCCGAAGAAAATGTGGTTAGCAACTTTCTCACTGCAGCATTCACACTAAGAAGATGTGACCACGTTGAGGCGGTAGAGATATTGCGAGAATCTCCCGTGCCATTTTTATATAAAGTTTCTGTTTTATCTGCAGTTGTGGTAACAAGTGTGTGATGGAAGATTAGGTACCACTGCGGCATAGTGTCGCTCTTTAATTTCTTATGACCGTTGGAGGATTTCATACCACCGGGACCTGATTACAGCGCTTTTTTATCAGGAATATCGTCGGGTGGCACTTTAGCACATCTCATTGAAGCAGTGTGTACAGCTTCCATGGCCAAAGAATCTTCCTTTCCATTTCACTCTACTTCGCTGTTTTGTTTCACCCATAACATGCCGCACGTGTGATTTAAGCGAGAAAGCTCCGGCACTGCTTCTATAAGCTGATACACGCGTACTAGATAATTTTTGGTGTTGTTGACGTCTTAGCATTTCAGCAGCGTCAGTGATGAGCGCGAGTCTGATTAAGTGTACTGTATCTTCTTGCATTTCTCTTGCGTATTTAAATCCCTATAAAATCGCTGTGACTTTCGCAAGTGATTACAGACTTCAACTACCGTGAGCTTGAATTTGCCTCTTCGATTAGTCTTGCCGTCTATGAATGCACTTCCTGCCCCGTTATTTTGTTTGGAACTAGCTGTGTAATTTGTTTTTACTCATCCGTTCCAAAGTCGTACACAGATACGATAGAGAAGCGTTGGGCCTGTATGACGGAGAGCGTTCATGCGCCTTCCTCATTCAACATGTTTCTGGGATATAGATCAGGTTGGTCCATATTCTGTTTAAGATGTTCAACAGATGAATTGATGTCTTTTCCGGAATATGTTGAATCGTAGAATAATGAAAGTTATCCGGTCCAGGGGCCGTATTCTTGCTGGTGCTCCAGTGAAGTCCGACAGGCAGAAATTACCTTTTAAGGGGAATTTCATCTGATTGTCTGCCATTAGATCGTTGTTTTCCTGCTCAGCAGCGTGTGGGGTCTAGATCCATTAATTGTTTTCTAAAAGACTTTTGATATTTCCAGATTTTTCGCGTTGCTGTATTAATTCGTCTTATCTTCTTAATCTTATTCCAAACAATAGCCACGGAGCATCAAGTAGATAGGGTAGTGCATAAATTCCGCCCGCTTTCCCTCTTAGTTTTTGTATAGTCACTTTGACCTTGCCCGGATCCGATTAAAATCACGAAAATTTTCTTCCGTGACGCTTGTCGCTTGAATGTTTTGAGTGCTTCTCTCCCCTTCTTAGCTGCCCTCTCACATTCTTCGTCCCATCAGACCTAGCAGCAACATAGAAGGCGTGTTTCGTGGGACTGAGGCCTTAGCTTCCCCTCCAGTAAGATGTACTTGGTCTGCATAGCCCACTCTCACATCCCCACTTTCTTTGAAGTCGTTCAGCTTTTTCATCAGCACTTCTCCATATTCTGTGCGATTTGCTCTTCTTGTACGCCACTTATACTGCGGAAAGATCTTTATTCCTGTACTGAGGTTATTCTCACATTATATCAGTATCGGTCGGTGGTCAGATCCGAGTGGTTCTTGTAATACGTCCCAACTGACTTTAGCGCAAAATTAGCCAATGCGGAACTGATGTCTACAACAATCTTTTGTTGATTAAGTCAGTTGATTCTCGTCGATGTCCCGTCTGGAATTTCCCTTCCCACTCGGTCTTCACCATCTAAGTCCCAAATGAGACAGTGGGTGTTCTTGTCCCCTACTATTACCCTTAGATGGTCGACAGTATTCATATTTTTCTTGTATGTTCCCTGTTTATGTGCTTGTTAGAAGCCCTAATAAATGGTTAAGTGATTCACATGGGCACCTCTCGTTCGCAGAGTGACCCCACATGCCTCTACTGGAACGTTTTGAAGATTTAGTTTTATGAACGAAAATTCCATAACTTTTCTTATGAGGTATTTTATCCATGTTGAATCTTGTGAACCTTGCGACCGTTAGTTGGTGAATGAGTTAACTTGCCACAAATACTTTTTAAATGCTTTATTTTAGTGCCATTAGCTGTTTCGGGCTGGCTAATACTTTTAATTAGACAGATGTTTTGACCAACAGCATATCATCTGCTCCCACACTGCAAAAGAATTTTTGAGTATTTAGTGCCACTTTGTAAGTTGTTTCATTAATAAAAATACGCTGAAGTGCTTGATTTATTTACACGTGACGCAAAACATAGTGTTCACTTATACAAGTTAAAGCTGATGGTGACAACGAAACAAATTGCCATCTGCTGGAACTTGGTACGTGAACACAACTAGTCGGCATCATGTATAAATTAGAGAAGCACTTCAGTGAATTTTTGTTAATGAAACAACTTACAAACTGTCACTAAATACTCAAATATTCTTGAGCAGTGTGGGAGCAGACGACATCCTTTTGGTCAAAACTAAAAGTACTAAAATTTTGTTCACCACTATCATCAGCTGTGTAGTACGTTTTAAGATCAGAAATAATCAGGTGTCAGTTGTAGAAAGTTTTAATTAAATTAATTTCCTGACTAGCGTCGTCAAATTTATGTTCTATCCTCAGAAGATAATGCAATTAAGCTTACTTAGGAAAGCAATCGACGAGATTACTCCGGAAAATAAATTCCTACAAAAAATGGGTGCAGAGTAAGAATTTAGTGATTTCCAGGATTGGACAACCGTTAACAGTAAATTAACGACTATAAGTGTACAGTAATAAACAGATTATAAAACGTACGTCCATAAACTTTTAGGTAGGACTGTGAAGCAGTTAAAAAGTAACGTAAAAAATGCTAAGACATGGTGACCATAAAAACATCGCATCATAAGTAAGATATTACAAAACCATGACGATTAGCGTCAACAGACTGACTATAAAAGATTTCACTTGTATAAGAAGCAACGGGCGCCAGTGTGCCTAAAAGCTTACGAAGACTAAGCACAGTGAGGGCGCTTCTGTCTATAACGTTAAGTCAAACGAAACTGAACAATTTTAAGGAAATGAAACAACATTAACACATTATTCTCATGCGCTAATCAGGCGCGTCTTTGCACCGCTACGGCACACTGACGTGAATGTTTTTCAAGCACAACATTCGCTTTCTCGGGGCCTGTTACCGTTATGCCTAAATGCTCACTGCTCCGCTCTCGTGACAGAAATCTAAAGTGCGGCTGCAACAGTAGAAAACTTCGAGTACTTCTACAGAAGTGTCACAGACTCCCCTTCGGCAGCAAACAAGACTTAGTACTCTGACAGACCTTTGGTTGAACGACTCACAACGCTGTTCCTTACTCAGTGATCGCGAGTTATTGCCATAATCGCCACGGGAGAGGATGGAGCTAGCTGCTGCTGCAGGCCGTGTCTGCTGTAAATACGATGCTCTATTGCTTCGGTGGATGACACTGTTGGACACGTGCTTCGATCCCCACTTTGTTGTTTAACTGCAACTTTCTAAAGGCACCAGAGCCTCATGGTATACAGGAGAAAAATAAACTGCAGATGTAAATTCGTACCTGAAACAATCATCCACCAAGGCAAAAGAGGATTGTATCCATAGGAGACAACACCTGTCTACGCAGAAGATAGCTCCATCTTCTCCACTAGCGATCTTGGCAACCAGTCACCGTCACTGAGTCCGCCCCTGATAGCCGAGTGCTCAACGCGAAGGAATGTCATACTGATGCCCCGGATTCAATTTTCGGCTGGGTCGGAGATTTTCTTCGCTCAGGGACTGGGTGTTGTTCTTATCATCATCATCATTTCATCCCCATCGACAAGCAAGTCGCTGAAGTGGCGTCAACTCGAAAGACTTGCACCAGGTGAACGGTCTACCAGCTGGCCGCAGTAGCCGAGCCGTTCTACGCGTTTCAGTCCGGAACCACGCTGCTGCTATGGTCGCAGGTTCGAATCCTACCTCGGGCATGGATGTGTGTGATGTCCTTAGGTTAGTTAGGTTTAAGTAGTTCTAAGTCAGGGGACTGATGACCTCAGATGTTAAGTCCCATAGTGCTTAGAGCCATTTGAATGATCTATCCGACGGGAGGCCTTAGCCACACGGCATTTCCATTTTAGCGTCACTGAACTGAACTACGAAAAACAAAGTGCGACGTTCCCCCTAAGGTCCGTCAGCGTACAAAGTCACGTATGCTGCCAAAGGTATGGTCTAGCGGTGGGCGCCATCGCCTCCAGTTTCGATGCTCTGTAGCGTCTTTGTTGAGGTTTTCAGACACGGTTTCCTATCCTCAGTTTCCTACTCACGACACACTCTGTATCCACTAGAAGTCTGTCAGTATTGTTTCGAAACAAACCGTACATAGTATCGTGTGTTGAACTTGAATCTGTCAAACAGGCCACAATACTTTGAAATAATTTTGGTCAGGATGGTTTTAGTTGCGACAAAGTAGCGCGCTGATGCACTAAGTGTGACAGTGCGTTGAAGACTCATTTATTTTTCAAACACAATTGAAATTTGTGAAGCAATCGAGCTAGTCCAGTTTTGCAGCTGAAGATGGTATTAGGACCGTTTTAATCCCCGAGTTGCAGCATTTTTGTACTGAAGAGTTATGTTACAGTGAAACCTCTATTTACGGTCTCATCTCGATATTTTTTTTACGTCGACGGTAAAAGAATTCGATGAAGTACATTGCCTTCAGATAATTAAAATATCGAATATATTAATAAAAGGATCACATTAATCTGTCTTTACATCTGCATCCATTGTCGTAGTTGCACCTCTCCGGTGCTGTATCAGAACCGAAGGTTCCCATCACCTCCACCTCTCCTTTGTCTAATTTTTCTTGTGTACGACTTTACTGCGGGTAACCTGTTTTCTTTTATACATGTCCAATAAGTATGGCTGACTGAACAGTGTTGAGTTGCGGAACACGGAAACTTTGCATCACTCCGACGACACATTTGAACGCTTTGAACCTTTCAACTAGACTGAGGACTACATGGCAGACGCCACCAGAGGCAGCAATAAATAAACAAATAAGCGTAAAGGTATTTTGAATAGTGCCACACACAGTCATTCGTGTCTCACTGGAGCTTGTAGCTCACAATGAAGATTGTTATTGCCTGAATGCTACTGGAGATCGACAAAATAAGAAATGTAGTTAGTGAGAGTTGTATTTCTTTAACACTGGTGTCTTTCACACAAGCACTGTGTTCACAAACAGCCTCTTGTGCATAATACGTAAAAATGTACATATACGTCTAAGCTAAAGAAGCCGAATATCAATCGTTCTGAACACATCAAGGGACGTCACATGCTTCAGAGCCTTCGTTAACTATAGAACTAGGCCCACGAGAAAGACAGGCCGTAGCGCGTGCGTCACGAAGGTAGTCTTGAACTCGCTCACTCCCTCAGCTCAGCAGACAAAATGCGTTTCTAAACCATTTAACTCGCAGCTGGGCGTGTAAGTACTAACGAGACTTGCACCTTCACTGGAATCTGCTATTATGAAGTCTTCTGATTAACAGTACTACAGCAAAATTTAAGATCAATTCTCCATATAAATAGTATAACGGCTTGTTTATAGCATTTAGTCTCTTCTGCTTAACAGTACCCATTACACGGTGGAAGTGGTGCCTTATGCAACTGATAATCATTTTAGCATGATTTTATTTTATTGTACGCCGTAACAAATTATGAATAGGCCCATTTACTTCCCATCATTATAGGACTAATAACAGTAAGATTCCATAATAGCGGATTCCTGTACAAGATTGAGCTTTCGTTTGTACGGATACGCCTAGTTACGAGTTAACAAGTGTAGAAACGTAGTCTGCCTGCTGATTTGAGCGAGCGAGTGAGCGCAGGAGTACCTTCGTGACGTAGGCGCCGCGGCCTGTCTTTCTCGTAGGCCTCGCTATAGAGTGTCTGACGTTCCATTGTGTGACCGCCACTTCAACCAGCTTCGCACCGACACATCAAGTTATAAAATCATAATGTGTACCGAAATGCGAATATATTTCTTATTTTTCTGCTCAGTAATAACTGTTTTCATAATATACTCATGTACTAAAACTTCCTGTTTTTTAACGTTTCATGTAAGTAAAACTTAAGGAAGAACGGCGATCTGCAGTAGCATGAGCGTGAATGACAGAGTAGGTGGAACAAGGTAGCCAAACAATCGAAGTGCCATTTGGCACACACCGAGAAAACGCAGTTATCACAACGATAAAAAAGCAGCACGAAGGAGCCGACACATCTCCAGAACGTAAATGAAAACTAGCCGTCTGAAGTCACGAACCATCGTCATTCATTCCGTGTACTATTCCATTTCTAGTAACGACAGACAAGGGCCTCGATTTTTCAGAGTTGTGACGAATCAAACAAATATATAAGAGATAAAGCTGCTGCTTCTCGTACGCAAACTGCAACTTCCTGTATCGATAATGTAATGAAAGTGTAACAGACGATTATTTTCACTTCGATACAGGGTATTTCGATCACTGCGGAAATGGAAGTAGTTTTGGAGTTGCCAGATAGTAGCGCATGCGTGAAACTGGTAAAAATTTTTATTTTGTAGTTAACAAGTGGGGCCCAAGCCGAATTTATTTATTATTCTTTTCAAACTGAAGGTCAGAGTCCGGAATTTCTAGCTATGGAAACACAAATACGGCTCAAGTGATTATTCCATGGTAATAAACAGACAAATAAATGTCCATAGAGACATGAAATTATATTTACAATTCTTGGCATTTAGTAGGGTTTTCACGTTTTTGCCGGTCCTTTTCCTGTCTTATCCCTGAAATATTGACCATTTCTCCTGGGATACCATTTCCCAGGAGGCATGATCAGTATTCAGGGATATGAGAGGAACGAGCATTCAAGGCAAAAACGTGTAGTGAACATGGGTTAAGAAATGCATACTTTAAGAGCTACAAGCATTACATCTTCGATACTGTAAAATAAACCTCTTCTACTGCAAGCTTTCTACCTTCCACATTTTGGCCAAAACAAGAAAAAAATGTGTAGTAAAAATGAGCTCTAATATTGGTACCTTAAGACATATGAGAACTCTTTCAGTACATAAAATGTGTGTCACAGTAGCGAAGGTGAGCGTGTGCTCATTGCCCTTAAAGTACGGATTTTAGAGGCCATGTTTACTAGATATTTTTGCTTTCACAATAGCGAAGATGAGCAGGTGCTCAAATCTCTTAAGGTAGGCATTTTAGAGCCAATGTTTGTTACACATGTTTTGTCTCTAATCAATGTTCCTGTCATATCCCAAAATGCTGACAGTCCTCCTGGGACACCCTGTGTACGCGGTGTCCTACCTATCTTTGACAGCACATATGTTTCGAAAATGAAACAAAATGTGAAAAATACAGTTAGCCGGGCATGCACCTGTGTTAGGGATTCACACAAGGGGCAGAAATGCACACTCCCTACTAGCAAACAAACATCACATTCCACACAAAGTTACCTTTTTGTTTATCTTATTTTTTTAAGGGCACGCATTTTTTTTACTGAAATGAAAACTACAGGTACAGTTAGTGAACGCAAACGTCGTTTCACTGCTGTAAACCGTATACTTTCTGGAATACTTACAATTTAAGTAATGGAAACGGTGCCACAGTTTCTGCCACAATGCTGTAATGCCGTAATGTTGGCTGCCTGCAGTGTCATAAAGCTGGCTTAGACAGCCCTTGCTCTGCGTATTACGGCGGGAACTATGGCGCCGTTGACGTCCTTCAAAGTCTAGGTATTTCAGAGGGTGTGAGGATCAGAACAGTGGAAAAAAGTCTACCATCACTAACTGCAGCTCTAGTTTTCATTTAACTGTGAGCCCCTGACATTTTCTTTCGTGGCCGGCCGAAGTGGCCGAGCAGCTCTAGGCGCTACAGTCTGGAACCGCGCTACCGCTACGGTCACAGGTTCAAATCCTGCCTCGGGCATGGATGTGTGTGATGTCCTTAGGTTAGTTAGATTTCAGTATTTCTAAGTCCTAGGGGACTGATGACCACGGCAGTGAAGTCCCATAGTGCTCAGAGCCATTTCAACCATTTTTTTTTTCTTTCGTGTCGAAAAATTTTTAGGTGTCAGAGTTAGGTGGAACACCCTGTTTATAAAATACACATATACACAAATGTGTCAATATAACGTGCGAGCCTCTGTTTGTGGTTCTGTGTGTGTGTTTCTATGATCTCACGTTTCCATATTTCCGTACTGCCATGCTGCCCTCTGTCCTTCCTGCTGTGTTGCTATGTTTCTGTGCTTCTCTGTTCCCATGTTCTCAAGTTGCTGTGTTTCTTTGTTTCAGTGTTGCTGTGTCGCCATGTTGCTGTGTTTCCGCGTTATTGTGTTACCATGTTGCTGTGTTCCTGTGTTCAGACAGTGCACAAAATTCTGTATACATTCTGTATATCTTAGAGACAGCACTTTCAGCCTCAACACTCTCAAAAATCAGCAAGCGCAGTTGTTGACACAATGGGCCAGCCACTGTAAAATGCAGGATTCAAATCGCAATACTGCCAACCTGATAAATTTCCGTTATCTCACGTACCTTGAAAGTGGCTCTAAAAAGCAATACACAACAATGCCTGAGTATTTCAAAGACTTGTAGGCAATTTACAATTGACCTCTGCAACAGTCATTAAATACCTAAACTGATATTGCCCTACTTCACCTGGCTATTAAATCAGGAGTTCCCATGATGATAGCGGTACAACTATCAAATTACAACCACTGACAGCCACTCTGTAACGTTTCAATACCATCATTATAAGCAGACACATTCAGCTAGGCAGCTGAAGTTGACCAAAGAAACTGTTCCTGAGAAAGGACCCAACAGCATCAGTAGTGTGATTCATAGACTTCGAAGGCAACCACTCGCAGAATACAGCAGACTTTATTTTTTCTCTCAGTTGGGATCACTGACAGAGTGCTGATTTGCAGGCAGGCTCTTGGAGGAACTATCGATAAGATTCAGCAAGAAAGAACCACGATGTAGTTTCAGCAGTCATCTGTCGACGGAGCTCAACAGCTGATTACGAAACTGAACGTAAGAGTTGTCACCACAGCTACGATTTCAGTAGTCGTTCTCACTCAGTGTGCAGCAGGCTAGGTAGGATTTGAATGTATCGCATCATAACCAAAGGACCTCTAGTCGACCTGAGGTCACAGTCTCTTTCTCAGAGATTAAGCTACTGCGACCATCGTCGAAGCTTTTCTTGCATTTACATTTTCATGGTAGATCAATTACAGTAGCCAAATCCTGATCTTGCGGCCCAAGAATCCTCGTCCTTTTGTAAACATACATTTCCAAGTGGTTGTTAAATACGCCTTTCCGAATATAATATACTGAGGCCACGAAATCATTGTTAGAGGTATTTCACAAATGAATTTACACCTCTATGGCGCAGTCTTCGACTACTGTCCTTTTTCTTGATTTTTATCCCTGTAAATTTATGTTTAGTAACATTTCACATACGTTTTCATATTTCTCTCTCAGTACTCCTATTTCTACCCGTTATTTTTCTTTTTTTCTGGAAAACATATGTGAAAATTAGTACACAGGATAAAATTGAAGACATTTCATATTTAGCAGCACTTGCAACCTACGAGTCATGCAGAGAGTTTAGTATGAATGGGACAAGTACATACTGTATAGTTACGTCATCCGTGAAAACGCAGGCGCAACTTATTATGTACTATGTACAGACGGTTGTTAAGAAAGAGGACATGCAGATAGTAAACATGGTCTTATACTTTGGCTAGGATTGGACTGGATTATTTTCTAAGTGCAAAAGTGTGGTTGGCGGGTAGCACTGATGTTTATGTTCACGTAAAAGTCTATCGTCCCTAATTAGCAACGGAATCGGCTACGATGTGAGCGCTTATGAAAGTTATATCACGACAGTTCTTCAAACGAGATTTCAAGCAAAAGCTGAAGTACTCTGATCACGCTCAGTTCTAAGGACGTAAGCAGAACGTCATCGAATAGCAGATATAAAGTGCTCTCAATTCCACTGTACTCTCTTTCTATATGCTTCTGCCAGTAGTATATATCTGTTGTGAATATTTCATAGTCACTCGTGAGAATTGACCTATGTACCGCAGTCAGTTTAGCAAACTTGTTAGTGCCGGATGTCGGAGTGAACGGCGGCAGAATCACCCATGGTCTGCGGGTGCAAGGCGTTCGATCGGGTCGATCGCAACTATCTTGAAAGAGTGCTCCGCAGTATCAGATGCCCTGCTACTACCGTCGACGACGTAAAGCGTCTGTTTCGTGTGCTCTACAGTGGCCCTCTCACTCCTCCAATCTCGACCCATCGTTCGGTGCGTCAAAGCTGTCTGCTCTCTGCACTCTTGTATGCTTTCGCCATGGAACTGTTGCTCTGAAGCCTCTGTCAACACCTGTCCGGGATGTCTCTCGGTAGCTACGTATTTTATTGCACCGCTTATGCGGACGATCTCGTCCTCTTTCTTCGTAGCAGTGCTGAGGTCAGGGAGTCATTGGGTGGGAATCTCCTGGTAGCTGTCTTAACGTCCGCAAGTCGAGCGCTGTGGCTATAGGTGCTCATAGCGCTGCTCCACTGCGTGTGGCTACTGATGCTTGGGACTCGATTTCGCGAAGTATCTGTGGTGCACGATTGCCCTCAACTGCTGACAGTTACTATCCCAATTACTAGCTGGGCTCCAAGATCAATTTTACGAGCCCTCGATATCTTGCAATGGACACAGTATGTCAATGTATATTTGACGTCACGTATCCCCCACGTGGCACATATACTCCTCATTCCGCCATCCACGGACCATAGCATGCTGCGGCATTGGGTTCACACGTTCAACATCGTACAAGACCTCACCCTCTCCGCCGTTCAGGGGCTGTTCAGCCCTGTATCATGTCCCTGGCAGAGCGTTAGCCCTTTTCGTCAGCTCTAAAATGGTGCTGTGGCGGCGTTGTCCTACGTGCCTTACCAGCCTGTTGCTGAGGCCCTTGAACCACGCTCGCTCTCAGCCCCCGTCCAACTTTCGACGTCCAGCCTCCCTTCTTTTATTTTCGCCATTTTTTCTTTGAACTAAGCTATGTCTGTACTGCGATGTTGCCGCCGCACGTAATGTCGACAAATGCGATCTATTTCTTTCTTCACCAGAACAGGTCACCTAATGAGGGGTAGCATTCTCACGTCGATTGGAATGTCGTCTGGCAAGCAGTGTGCATACCACTGACGTCCTGTCTGCATCGTACTTTACGGTCAATAGGAGTCAAGTATGTCGGTTAAGCACCTTGAAGACACACCGCCGTGTGTCGCTTGTGAAGTTCTGGACACAGACGAGCATCGCCTGGTATGTGGACCGGCGATAGGTGTCTTGCTCTTGGTGAGTCAGATGCTGGCCTTAATTACACGTACAAATTCTCATCAGATATAACCTCATCTGCTTCTTCACCCGTACTCGGGGTACTTCCTTCCAACGAAGACGATCCCGTGAAGTGAATTTCTGCATAGGTAGTTCACTACTTGCCTGAGGACGACGAGAAAAATTTACTTGATTTTTGGCACTTAGTGAACGACATTGTGCAGTTGTCCGCAATTCCCAACAGAGGCAATTTTTCTCTGATTTTCTTTGTAGTGTCATTCTTAACCCACCTAGACTTGGGGTGTTCCTGCAATTGGGTGATGAGGGGGGTTACCGGTTTTTCTCTGGTCTCTGGTCATTGGAATACTCTTTCTCAACAAACTGTCCGTTCAATAGTCCCACCATACGTGGCGAATTGCTGCTCCCTCCTCGCGACGTTGGTGTCTTGCTAAGCTTGGTTATTTCGTAAAAAAGTAAAAACTAAAATAAAAATAAATAAAATGAAACAAATAAAAAGTTTTGAATATAAAAATAGGGAAACGACTTTGTACCTCTATTCCACGTTCCATGCGCTTTCCTTGCTTCCTGGAGAGGAAATGGTACATAGCGGACAGGTCTGGCGTTGCGAACCCTGCCCACTTGCCCTCCACACCTCGATTTGGGTGCCAGGAAGGTTCCATTATAATAGAACTTTAAAAAGCTGGTAGCGTCTTTGATTCGTAATCAAAACGTCCTCGGTCCACGGTTCGAACGCCGTCATTCCTTAAGTTTTGAATAAAAATCAGCAACGGCGGCAAGTTACCCTCATTCTACCAACGGCTTTGTCAAAGAAAACGGAGGAGTGAACAGAGTTTCAGGACGCTATCTTGCTTTTGGAATGGGAAACTGACCCTAAGACACGGAAGAATCAGCAGTGATCAACGGATGGAGATGGAAATGGAAACCACCGTATTAAAGACACATAATATCCACAGCCGTGCTTCTTGTAACCGTTAAAGTGTCATGTCTCTCCACTGGAAAAAGATTCCGGGCTAGGCCCCCATCTGGAACTCCGGGAGGGGACTGACAAAGGGGAGATGACCATGAGAATAAGAGCGAATAAACGACGAAAGAATCATGTTCTACGAGACGGGGCGTGGAATTTCAGAAGTCTGAACTGGTACAGTAGCTAGAAAATCTAAAAAGGGAAATGCTAATGATTTATCGACATGCAATGGGCGTCAGTCAAGTGAAATGGTCTGACGAGTATAATGTAATATTAACAAAAGCAGAAAAATATATAACTGGAATATGATTCGTTATGAACAGAAAGGTACGACATAGAGTGAATTCAGTGCTAGAATTGGTCATAGGAGAATGAGCACCAAACCAACACTGAGAACGATGTTTCATGTACACATGCCGATGTCGCAAGCCGCAGATGAAGAGATAGATAAAGTACGAAGAAGAACCAAGATGGAAAAATAAGAGTGGAAGACCAAGGACGAAGTGTATGGATTAAAAAGGATGTAAGAAAGGGATATAGTCTTTCGCCCCTGACGTTTAATTTGTATGCCAAAAAAACAATGATGGAAATAAAAGAATGGTTCGAGACTGGGATTAATATTCAAGGTCAAATGATATTAATGATAATATTCACTGATGACATGCTGCTCTTAGTGAAAGTGAAGAAGAGTTACAGATGTCTTGAATGGAATGGTCTAGTGAGTGAAGAATATGCATTGAAAATAAATTGGAGAAAGGTGAAAATCATGGGATATACCCTAAATGAGAACAGCGCGGATTTTAAGATCATAATTGTTGACCACGAAGTAGATGAATTTTAGAGAGGACGCGTCACTTTCTCACCATTCTCCACGTTTGGGGGTGCCATTTAATATTGGTTTAACACCAAGACATCGTTTTTGTGAGACAACAGGAAGGTATCGGCGAGCGCAAGCATTGCTGGGAACATATACATTGTTAATGAATGTGGGATCTCTATGGTGGCTCTCCTTCGAATGTTATTTTTCCAGAGTTGAGAACAAGCAAGCAGTTTAGTCATTTAAAAGTAACTCTTGCAGAGGACGTTTGGGGCTTGAAACCCACTTGCATCTATTAGGGAAAAAAACATCTCTAAGCCCTTCCCGGGGACAGAGCGCTAGCCACAAGAATTTCTCGCATCAGTATCCAGGAAATGCATTTCGTCGAAGAGGTGAGAAAACAGCCTACCTGGACCTACCTCTTAGGCGCCTCTTGCCACAGCAGGGACTGGGGCACATGAGACATCTAGGCCGCCCGGCCAATGCGTTACAACAGCCCCGAAGATGCCCTTTGTGAACAGGGACGGTGGTCAAAAGAAATTCACGAGTTCCCATGTTCACTGTGGACGGAACATCATTGAAGGAGCCGCCAGGTGATGTCTTCCCTCTGCCTGCAGAGTTTTGTGGGAAGCCTAAGGCCTTCAAAACAATTTTAGAAGATACGTAACATTTATTGCAATTCTGAAATGGTCTACGTTGGGACACAAAAGCACTTTTCTTAGTTTAGTTGTGACCCTTGGTAATGTTCAAGCCGCCTAGATAATGATCTCCATGATAAAAGTGTTGTTTAGGAAACTAAAAACACGCTGCCTATAGTGGCCGTGGCAGCACAACAGCTCCTCCTCTCTGCACAGGAATTTACGAGTAGGGATTGGCTGCTTCTCCTGAAAAAAGAAGAATATTGTTAACTTTGATTAAGACTGGCCAGTGGGTAGAGAAGAGGAGTTAGAGGGGAAATATGGAGCTTGTCTAGTCTTGTGATTGGCATGAAACCCTTCTGGAGGTTTGCAGGAGTGCTTTTGTGGAGTTTACTGAGGTTTGATGCAAAGGGAGAAGAAAAGGAACTTGGTCTTCTGATTAAGACTCGGGTCTGGAGAGAATTCAGGTCTTTGTTATGACGGGGCTGCACTTGGGACACATGTCCTGAGCGTTTAGACCTGAGTCATCTTGGACAACCAGCTGTGCTGAGGCCAGTCTAATTTGTGAGAGGCCTGCCACGTAGGCATTTGATCTCCTTGTGTGCACTGCCATATCAGTGAGTCAAATTGGTCCATGGTATAACCAGAGATTCGGAGAGTCACACGCTGGAATCTGCCGAGATTTATGGACTCCATAAGAGATTAATTGCGATCACCAGCTGTGGCCTTGCTAATTTCTTCCCGTGATAGCGAATTAGAGGAAACACACATCGCTGCTGTGCAGATGCTTAAACCACGACCGTCACTTGGAACAGCGCTGCACATCGAGAAAAGCGGTACTGCATTGCTGCTCCAGCTTGTTATGGCAAATATGATTACAATCCCGCCACTTGTGTCAGCTGCACCAACGTAGAGTAACTTCTGTGTAGAATAAATCCATCGAACTCTGTTCAGCGTTAGATAATTTCGGCTTGCGTTATCCACATTTTGAGCCAGAGTAAATGATTCAATCTGACAGTCCTTAGTCTTTCCTAACCAGCCGCCATAAATGGAAGTGTTAACTGTTTGTTGCATATTTGTGATGACATCAGTTCATGTTTTATATTTTGTCATCACGCTTAATATCTATTTTTTATCCTATTTTAAACAATGAACTTTAGTCATAATTGTTATGAAAGGTCAGTGCTGTGTTGATACATTAATTACCCATCAAAATTGACTAAAATAACGACAGGGCCGCAATTTCATTAACGTTATTTCAGCATTCAAGTTACTTTAGCTTCTGATAAATGAATAACCTCTAATGCAAGCTATCATCAAGAAACACAGTTAAAGGGGAAAATCAATTTAGCAGACACATGGGGCAGTTAATCAAGTGGGAAGTTTACTAGTTAAAGTGATTGCTGTCAGGGCGGTAACACATAGTCGCTTGTCGCCTTCCAAAAAAAAGAAAATAAAACCGCAAGCCCAGTGTAGTCTTGCAATGTTAAGGAATTCCGTTACCTAGGCAGCAAAATAATCCATGACGGTCAGAGGAAGAAGGAGATAGAAAGCAGACTAGCACGGTAAAGCAATGCGTTTATGGCCAAGAGAAGTCTACTTCTATTAGCCATAAATCTTACTGTGAGGAAGAGGTGCCTGAGAATATCTTCACACATTTGGAGCACAGCACTGTATAGCAGTGAGAAGTGGTCTATGTGAAAACCGGAAAAGAAGAGAATAGAAGCATTTGAGGTCAGTTGCTACAGAAGAACGTTGAAAATTAAGTGGACTGATAAGATAAGTCCGCAGCTCGTGGTCGTGCGGTAGCGTCCTCGCTTGCCGCGCCCGGGTTTCCGGGTTCGATTCCCGGCGGGGTCAGGGATTTTCTCTGCCTCGTGATGACTAGGTGTTGTGTGATGTCCTTAGGTTATTTAGGTTTAAGTAGTTCTAAGTTCTAGGGGACTGATGACCACAGATGTTAAGTTCCATAGTGCTCAGAGCCATTTGAACCATTTGATAAGATAAGGAACGAGGAAAGGAATATATGTAAAACATCGGTAGAGGGAGCTGTAAGGTTAAAAACTGTAGACCAACGCAGATATTGGGATATATCCAGCAAATAACTGAGGACGTAGGTTGCAAATGCTAGTCTGACATGAAAAGGTGGGCACCAGAGAGAAGTTCGTGGCGGGCCGCATTAAACCTGCCAAAAGACCGAAAACTAATGAGGCAAAAAAATAGAAAAGCGGCAGGGTGACAAAGAAGCCACCAAAAACCTTAAATCTCTTTCGCCCGTCTATCTACTCATATGGTCTTGTGGCATATCAGGTGGTAACAGTGTCTGGCTTCCATCACCATCGCAACAACAATACCGGCATATCTGAATCGAAAATGACGTTCTGTTTTAGTGCTATGCAAGCCAGCGTGAGATACAAATGAGGCATTTATTTGCAGTCCACGTCACGCTTCTATATAGATAAGGGTCTAACGCGGCCACATTAATGTGTGTGTTATTGCGGTGGCTCAAGGACAGTTACCTTAGACCTTCTCTATACTTACGTGCTGATCACGCAAAAACGGTTATTAAGAAAATCTCACCCGAACAGATTGCCGTCCGGCGGCACCGCAGTGGTCTCGTGCGCGAAATAGCGGTCAACGGCCGGCGACACCACAGTGGTGTCGTCTGCATAGTATCGCGCAGAGGCCGGCGACAGCACGGTAGTATCTTTTGCATTGTGTTGGTGTTTTGTTTAGGTAACAATACGTTACACACATGTTAACAGGTGTTTTGTTTTTATAAGTACTTGTGTCCTTTCATCATGGCGGACGAAAGAGACAATAGGATTATTTACGATGAATGCGCGGACGTCTAGTCTGACGTTCCGGACGACTTGGCCGATTGGGAAGAAGACATTGGATATCAAAAAAATGAAAGTGAAACAGAATCGTAGGAAGAGAGTGAAATACGTCCAAGAAGAATTCGGCGAACGCTACGATTGCCAACTGATCGGTTGAATCAGATGAAGAAGACAGTGCACAGAGGTCAGACTTCGATTTACCGAGGACCAGTAATAAATTTGAAGAATTCCCGGGTCCAAAAATATTTCCCAAAGACACACAGAGCGTCGGGGATATCGTACAATTATAGATTGGGAACGATCTATCTGAATATATCAGCAACGAAACCAAAAAGTACTACAGTCAAAATTGCAATAGAAGGAAACTGGATTTAAAAAATGCCAAATTAGTCGACGTTACGGGACCCGAACTTATAAAATGGTTTGGGCTTACTATCCTTATGAGAACTGTAAGGAAAGCAAGGATCAATGATATCTGGTCAACGAATCCGTTGATGAACACACCGATATTTCGCAAAACGATGTCCCGCCACCGATTCAGACAAATATTATCATTTTTACATTTTTCCGACAGCAACAAAAACTGGTTGTGCCGACCGGCTTCTCAAAGTGCAATTCGTAATTGATTATTTTTCCAAAAAGGTTAAAGAAACGTTTAACCTAAGTCAAAACATTTCAATTGATGAGGGAATGATACTGTGGCGTGGACGGTTAATTTTTAAACTTCACAATCCATCGAAAATTGCGAAATACGGCATACTCATTCGGATGCTGTGTGATTCGAGTACGGGATACATTTCCTCATCCAAGATATATTCCGGCGCTGGACAGCCTTTAGACAAAACAGTGATGGAACTATTGACACCTTCTGATCGAAAGTGGCATCACCTCTGCATGGATAATTATTATAACAGTGTAGAACTTGCAGAGAAGTTACTTGAAAAAGAAATTCGAGTTTGTGGAACGATACGGCGAACCAGAGGATTTCCGGAAAATTAAAGCGCGCAAAAGTCAATGTCTTTGAAGCTTGTCATCAACGGAAAGGTGACAATCGGCCGGCGACAAGCCAAGTAATCCGATCTAAGCTGCCGTCGCCAAGCTAATAAATTTGTACGAGACGTGCGGACAGGAAAGTTTTGAAGTTCTCCCGTGGTTGTTTGATCGGGGGAGGGGATCAAACAGTGAGGTTACCCGTCCCATCATATTAGGTAAGGATGGGGAAGGAAGCCAGCCGTGCCCTTTCACGGGAACCATCACGGCGTCCACGTGAAGTGATTTAGGGAAACCACGGAAAACCTAAAACTGGATGGCTGAACAAGGGCTTGAAACGTCGTCCTTCAGAACACGAGTCCAGTGTGCTAACCACTGCGCCACCTCGCTCCCTCTCTGCGGTGTTCAATAGCTTCGTTGTTGCCAGTACCAGCCTGTGAGAAGTAAGTGAGTAGGTTGTTGTTCATGCCACTAAGCGCTCTGAAAATTTCTAACAGCAGAGAGGTAAACATGCAGACGGTGATGAATTTCGTAAATGTTACATGCTAAAGATTGACTTGAGAAGATTATCGGGTAATGTTGTCGCTGCATTGCTTCCTCGCTCTTGTGATGAGTCCGTGAAATGTAAACTCCGGTGATTTTTCGATAATGGTTTGGGCTAGTCAGTGTGACTGTCGAAACGAGATCACGCTAACATGGCTTGCACTCGGAAGTTACAGATTTACCATTCCTTTAGCATTTCGGTAATTAACTTCTTGGCACAGCCACGTTTTTATAAAGAAGTAATTTTTGTGAAGATGGTTGTAATCGTTAAGTAAAGAATCAGAGTTTAAGTTTCAAATACTAGTCTCATTTGAATCGTTTAATAAGTGCAATACTTTCTATTGTCTCCTCACGAAAATTTGGTTTTCTAATAGTGCGTGGCAGCATTGCACATCGTGGAATACGGTGATTAAAACTGAAGCATGATCTGCTTCAGTAGTTGCACGTTCTTGCATTGCACGGGTCAAGGCTTTCTCTTTCTTTCTTTTAGCTGGTCTGCTGCTGCGCTGTATTTTAATGTTCATCACTTTCGAGCAATACCGCGTTTCCGTCGCCACAGGTAAGCCATGAAATTTGTTAGGGCCAGTTCAACATTACAGTCAAGATAATCGGATTATTCATAGGTAGGCGTTGTATTTCAAAATTAATATCCAGTTCAGTTTAGGTGAAGATCGGTCCAGATTTCATTTCTTATGCAGACAATCTTATTCTTCCAATGCAGTGTTACATTTGCGTGTACATCCTTTAACGTCTGGAATTTTCTGTATTTAGTCAGTCTGCGTAAGTAAATTTGCAGGGGGTTTTCACAAGAACATTTTGGTTATTTATTCTTTCAAAGATCGATTTGTAGACTTTCTATACAGTTGCCTGCCTTTGTGGCCGAGCGGTTCTAGGCGCTTCAGTCTGGAACCACGCGAGCGCTACGGTCGCACGTTCGAATCCTGGCTCGGGCTTGGATGTGTGTGCTGTCCTTAGGTTAGTTAGATTTAAGTAGTTCTAAGTTCTAGGTGACTGATGACCTCAGATGTTAAGTCCCATTGTGCTCAGAGCCATTTTAACCATTTTTCTACGTTGTTAGCTTTGAGGGTTGAAACTGTGTGCCGCGTACTATGACGTCACGCGTTGTAAACACTGTTCACTGCACTGCCTAATACAATTTAGTATACACTTTTAAGTTTTCTGATTATTTTGGTAAAGGTTAATTAAAACACAATCATACAGTTTCAGATATTTTTGGCGACTGATTTTATGAGATAACGTTTTGGTAGCTATACTGTTTGCATTGTTCTCTTCGTTGCAAATATACACGAAAGTTTTATGAATAAGAAACCAGACCACTTCAGTACTGTTCAGTGTGCAGCAACAACAACCATGACATGCTCTTCTACTACATGCGAGATTAGCAACAGTAATTTACGAACAAACCTACGGTGGGTATACCGTTATTACCACGCATTTGTCCGCCCACGGTAGCTGAGTGGTAAGCGCGGCTGGGTCAGAGATTTTGTCCAGTCAAGGACTGGGTGTTGTGTTGTCCTAATCATCATAATTCCATCCCCATCGACGGGCAAGTCGCCGAAGTGGAGTCAAATGGAAAGACCTACACCCGGCGAACGGTCTCCCCGATGGGAGGCCCTAGTCACACCAAGAAGTTCGAATTTGCTAAGTCGGTAAACATGCCCCAGTGGGCAAAGAATCCACCACCTCAAGTGCAGATGCACAATTACATTTGACCTCCTGCGGGAATCTGAAAGTAGCGAGCGTGGAGGACATGGACTGAGACTGCGTATAGGTGGCGCTATGTGCCAATGTGTGCAGGCCGAGGGGAGTGACGAAATAGTCTGCGCAACTGCGTTGAACACTTTGGATGGCGCAGTGGTTAACGCAAACTGCCTTGCAGGGAAGAGATACTGAGTACGAATCCCCGTCTATCACACATTTTCTCACGTCGCCACTGATTCCACTTAAAGTCCAAATTCAGCTGACATCAATAGTTCCCTTTCTCCCTCTTTCACATTCAATTTCCCTAATCTATGGAACCACCTTTCTATATCATTAAAATGGAACGGTTGTTTTCAGCTGAACGAAGATAATGATCAACTTACTGCTAAATCCAGTAATACACAGAAAATAACTTTGGCCACATTAACCAACATTTTAACAGCTTTTAACAACCGGTCACAACTGGTAGAATCTTTACACGGAAGCATTGCAGGATTGTACAAGCGGAAAACCAGCAGCCACACCCACATTTCCCGATCAAGTATTGGAGTGTTTGCACTACTAATCAGAAGCGAAATTACGAAATCCGTTTATGGAGACCACGTGAACATAGTGATAGCGTCGTAAGATACTCCACAGAAGCCGGCGAGCGATAACCACTGTGCAGTGTCTCTCACCTTGAACCTCAGCTCGCCGAGTGGCGGCTTGGCGTAGGGAATGCCCTGGAAGCTGAAGAAGGTCTGCCCCCTGACGGACAGCACGGCCTTCCCGCGCAGCGCTCCCTGACGTGTCGACAGCTCCACGTGCATCCTGCCTGCGGAGGAACAGCCGAGCGTCGGGAACTGCGCTCTGCCGCCGCTGCTGCTACCGAGACAGCGCCGCTCAGTGTGTCAGCCTCATGGGAGAGTAAATAGCCCGCCGTTACGCAACAGCCGCAGCCGAGTCTCGGTGGAGGGGGCAGCGACCTTTGTCTGCTGCCGGGAAGTGTCTTGTGGCGTAGCCACTGTCAGAATGGCTGCAGAGGGACTGATCACACTTTGCTTGTACGGTAGTAGTTCGGCCTACACAGCTTCAAAGAGTACTGCTGAAGGACGCACAATGATACGAAGTGTTCAACGGTCGTGCATTTGTCAGAAACAAAAGCTTCTGCCAAAATCATCGTCAAAGTTCGGGTGAGAAGGTAGAAGAAGAACAGGAAGAAGGAGGAGGAGGAGGAGGAGGAGGAGGAGAAGAGTTATACAACATCATTATCCAGTTATGATACAGCAATAGTACTCACTTTAATTGCTCATACCAGCAACATGTTCTGAGTACACATGAACTTATAAATATTAGTGTATCTATCTTGTATAGCACAGTAATACGAGGCATGTTCAGAAAATAAGTGTACTGTTTACATTGTTTTAGAAAACTTGTATTTAAAAAAATGCAGGGTACTGTTGACACACTTGGTCATCATCATCATCTCCTTCCAAGAAAAGTGTTATGTAGTCACCTGTGCCGGTCTGTATCATCCATCCCTTACGAGGTCTACTCACTTGTATCTTGTCATTAACTGAAAAGATTTCTCGATCTGATCTTATTGTTCAGGCCTTATTTTGTCCATTTTATTACAGCCTCTTATATACAGGGTAGACAAAATTGTGTCAAGAAATTTTGACCCAGGACAGCTGATGCCAGTAGCAACCAAAATTACTAAAGTTGTGTAGGTCGACAAAAAAATGCCTCTAAGCACTATGGGACTTAACATCTGAGGTCATCAGTCCGCTAGACGTAGAACTACTTAAACCAAACTACCCTAAGAACATCAAACACATCCATGCCCGAGGCAGGATTCGAACCTGCGACAGTAGCAGCAGCGCGGTTCCGAACTGAAGGGCTTAGAACCGCTCGGGCACAGCTGCCGGCTGTAGGTCGACAACGCACAATTTTTAAACTACAGAATCTTGGCGCTACGAACTCCGATTGGCCGTGGGATTGTCCTGTTGCCGTTCGCTGACGGGCAGCGCTATGGTTGTCGGTTCACACGTACAAATGTCCTTCGCCCCGTCTCTGCCCCTATCGTGATACGAAAACGGCAGAACAAGGCATTCGCCGTCATGCATTGTCCAGAGCATCCGGCAAGAGGCGAATCTCGCGGCCAATCGCAGCTCGTGGCGCCAAGTTTCCGTAGTTTAAGAATTGTACGTTGTCGACCTACACAACATGTGTAATTTTGATTCGTTCTGGCATCAGCTATCCAGGGTTGACATTTCGTGACACAATTTTTCTCCATCGCGTATTTAACTTCATCTCTGCTGCCAATGCATGCTATTTTTCTTTTTCTGGTACTGCACATGATTCAGAGACATACACAAAAGTAGGTACAGCCATAACTTTATAGGATTTCATTTGTGTTTCATTTCTCGTTTTAGTTCCCAAAGTTCCTTCAATTGTTGCAGAGACACCTTGATATTTATTAACTCTCTTCTCAATGTCTTCATCATAGTTAAAACTAATATTACAACAAAGATAACTGAAGTGGAACACTAGTTCTAAAATGTTCTTGTTTCCTCTGAAAATTATTATCTTTGTCTTCTTTGCAGATATATTTAAGTTGCAACATATAGCGTTTTGGCTCAATATATGTATATTGCTCTTTGTAAATTGTCTTCTCTTTCCTATATAATTATTGTTCGTTAGTATATAACAGAGTATTTAATGCTACGCTAGATCATATTTTAATCCCTAGGTGATTTCATTTTTCGGTTCATAACTAGGTCGTAAATATATAAATAAAATAAAGTGGGTGAGTGATTGCGCCCTTGTCGAACACCTTCATTTCGTCTCACGTTTTCGAACCTGACCATATAACTGTTTTTGTATTTTCGTGTAGACTCTTTACAGTATTAATGAAGTGTTTAGTAAAAACCTTTTATTTCCAATATTTTCCACAAAAGAGATCTTTTTATCTTATCGAAGGCTTTTTCATAATCAATAAATAACTGAATGTGTTTCTAAGTCAAATTTCCGACGTTCTTCAAACAATTTATGTAATAAATATATTATTATCACACACACCTTCCCTTCTGAGATTGCTGCATCAGTGATTGTTTGACACACTTGTTGCCTATATTTTCGCATAATCGCCATCCACCGTACGTTGTGAACCGTAGCACAAGCTTCTTTATGCTCTCCTCGAAGAAAGTTCCCGCCAGCTCCTTCCTCCGCTTTAAAACCTCTTTCTGCACCTGCTCGTCCGCTGAAAATGTCATTCAACTCATGTGTGCCTTCAGGGAGAGGAAAATATAATCTGAAGGCGCCAGGTCAGGTGTTCAGTGGAGGGCTTGAAGTGGTTCGAAACATCCCAACTAAATCAGTCCAAGAGCGCCTTGGTGGCTAAGGCTGTGTAAGGGTGGGCGTTGTCGTGCGAAAGCACCCTCGTCGCGTCTGTATTCCCCTACTTTTCTTCTGAATGGTCCTTTTGAGATTTCCTGAAGCTTTCACAATGTCGCTGTGCGTTAACGATAGCCCCTTGAGGTAGAAATTCGACCAAAATGATGCCTTTCCGGTCCCACATTACTGAGACCATAATTTTCTTGCCTGAAATTCTGGTTCTGAAAATTTGGCAGATGGAAATGCCACTGTGACAACCGTCTTTTGGCTGATGCTTGTACTGAGCCTTCCACGTTTCATCTCCGATTACAACAAACTCGCGCGCGCTACTGACGCGATTTTTCTTGTGCTGCTCTGTCAGCTGTTCTGGGAACCATCTTGCATACAGTTTCTGGTATCCCAGTCTTTCTGTGAATATCGTGTAAGACATGTGGAGATTTTTGAAAACACTGCAGAAATTCCATCCACTGTCAATCGGAGATATTTAAAAACAGCTTCCTCGATTTTTTAGTCATCAGTCAAAATAGAAGATCTCCCATTCCTCTTTTTGTCATGAACATTTGCTCTGCCTCTACTAAACTCCCTACAACACTTAAATACACTTGTTCTGTTGATAGAAACTTCACCGTAAACCGTTTTGATTCGAGAAAACATTTCGATAGGCGTTATTCCTTCTGCGACTAGGAAGCGGATCACAGCACATGGCTCGTAGTTTACGAGATTTCTACCAACATCTTTCACGCAATGATACTACAAGTTGAATTTACGTACTACCGTGTTCCTGCGATGTTCACTCTGGTGAGGGGACCTCACTCTACCACTCTCTACCACTCAGGGTTGCCAACCCACAAAAAACAAAAAAAAATAGCGGTCTATTATGGTTACAGAACACTTACTTTCTGAATATGCGTCCTACCTAGACACGCTACTGCCTCATCACCGCTATTTTCCCGATTTGTATCATATTGCATTTTGCAGAGATTAATTAACTGACTATAAGTGTCCTACCCGCTTCATCACAGGAAAATTTGTAAGGAAATTCTCCAAAATGCATATAAATTATCATATAAGTATTTGGTTCTTAACAGGGATGGGAAGAAGTACATACTAAAAATTCCAACGCCGTATTACAAAAACTACAACTCAGCATTTAGCAAAGGTATATTCAACAGCAATGTAGAATATCATTTAATGTGGGCTGTAATAAACCACTCATACATGGATATCGGGAGTCATATTTTGTGCATCATCAAAACATATGAAGAGTGCTAATGTCAAACGTTCTACAAGGCAGTTTTTCCCAAAATGCAATTTCAGTCCCTCTGTGTTCTCGGTAGCTACTCTCTTGTATGGCACTAGATTTGTTCCTAGTGCCGAATCATTCAGAATTTTTTTCAAATATTCGTTAATAGATGGCACACGGTATTGTGCCATTCAGTTCTTTCTTCTGGAGTTCCAAGTGCCATATATCACTGTCTCCTCCATCTAGTTGATGCACGGTTCGTGTGGTACGCATAATACGTGTAAGTTTTTGTTTATGTGAATAAAACATCATTGCACTGGAACGACATAATTCGAGTTTCAAAAGCAGTAAAAGAAAATAGAGAAGTGAACCGACAAAACAAAGCGTATCTGTAAAATGTTACGAAAAGAGAAAGATAACAGATCTTAGTAGCTCTGAAGTGATTTGTAGAGATAAAGTGAGTGGGTACAGCTTTTCGAGCTGCTGCAGAGATTTCGCAGTTGTAGAGAAACAACGAAACGCAAACAAGGTTTTGTTCCGCAGAATTTACAAAAGATTGTTCAATCAGCTAAATCTATGAAACCACTCAATATAATTCCAATACATAAAACTGAGTTCTTTGACTATAAAGACGCTGCTGAAATATAGTTGCCACTGCACGTGCGTAACATTTCCGAGTGCAGTATGATCAAAGTGTCCTATATTCGTCCATCGCAAATAACTATTGAAAGTTTTTACTCTGAGACATAAGAACGGAAAAAATATAAATGTATTCAAAAGAAAAAGTCAATGGCCGAATATGTCATTCTGTACATTACGGAAAGACCAGCGAAGACCTGTTGATGAGTCCTCTTCCTCAATAGCACAGGGAGCTCTTCAATAAATTTAGATATATATTTTCCGAAGAATGGAGTTGTGTAAGAAAGCAAGGGTACCACTGAGAGATTTTTTATTGAATTTAATTTGGTTATCCCGTCGTAAAAAACCTGAAAAAACAATAAAAATGGTTTTTATTGACTACGGTTGTATTAGACATTACTGCTTTGTTTCTATACTTGTACTAACACAAATAAAACATAGCGCCTCGGTATTAATGGTACTTGAAACAAGAACTTTATTGTTCGGAGGTTCGAGTCCTCCCTTGGGCATGGGTGTGTGTGTTTGTCCTTAGGATAATTTAGGTTAAGTAGTGTGTAAGCTTAGGGAGTGATGACCTTAGCAGTAAGGTCCCATAAGATTTCACACAAATTTGAACATTTTTTATTGTTCGGACTTAGAATCAGTCAGTTCCTACGACGTTGTTGGTAACTACTTATTTGCTAATTTGCCTCAGTATTTTTGCTGTGATTAGGTAAAATGCACATTTCTGCAGTATCAGTCGGCAGGACTCAGCAGGACCAGCCATACCTCTGAGGATGTCGAACGTAGTATTGGACGAAACGTTAGGAATAGAAGAATTCCATGGACCACGGCCATAAAACCCAGAAGAATTATCAACAACAGTACCATCCTGTCGTGAAAGCCTTCATTGTATGAGTATCAGAGCACCATCTCAGTTTTTTGGATACAAATAAGTTATGTACAAAAAGAGATACATAGTTCTTTGATTCTCCAGGTGAATGTGAGATTTGGGCCTTAGAAAGTTTGACATTTCGGCTCTTTAAATGGAACCATGTTAGTGTAACTGATCACGTAAATGATAACTAATCTGCTGAAATCTACAAATGATTTAAATTTATGTAATTCGAAATGAACAATTATTTGAGGACTGTTTTGTAGCGCAGTACTGAAGTATCGCCATTTGATTAAGTAGCTAAGTGGATTGCGCTGACTTTCTGACTTACAAGATTTAGATTCAATTCAGCCACAAACCGCAATCAGAAGTTGACAACTGAAGCACAACTTAAATGTCTACTACAAACAATTTTATAAAAAAAATCTAGAATGACTCTTTCACTTTACAGTGAATTGTGCACTTTTCTGAAGCTTTCTTTCAAATTAAAATTGTGTGTCGGACATGGACACGAACCATAAATCCTGTCTTGCGGCAGTGGGCTCTCATCCGAGTCCGGCTCAAAGATTTAATTTATCAGTAAATACTTCTCATTTGCAGCACTGATCTGTGCTCTCGAAGTTAGGACACGTCCCTGTCATTATTAGTAGCATCTTCAACAATTTTATCACAGCAGAGTTATTACAGGGATCCATCGCCCAGACGAAGATATTTATGGAACGTTATCTAAGTGTTGTATTGTCTAAAAAATCACGAAAAACCTCAGTAAGGGCTCTGTTTACCTGTCAAAGTCGCATTTTTCCGGAGAAGAACAGTACAGGAGCAAAAATAAAGCGCGAATATAGTTAAGGCCAACGGTCTTGACGCAGTGGTAACACCGCTTCCCGTCAGATTACCGAAGTTAAGCTATGTCGGGCTGGGTTAGCACTTGGGTGGGTGACCATCCGAATGCCGAGCGCTATTTGCAAGCGGTGTGCACTCAGCCCTTGTGAGGTAAACTGAGGAGCTACTTGATTGAGAAGTAGCGGCTCCGGTCTCGGAAACTGACATACGGCCGGGAGAGCGGTGTGCTAACCACATGCCCCTCTATATCTGTATCCAGTGACGCCTATGGGCTGAGGATGACACGGCGGCCGGTAGGCAGCGTAGGGCTTTCATAGCCTGTTCGGGAAGAGAATACAGTTAACTATCTAACTTACTACGAATGACGCTGAAGAAGAGGTACCATGAGAAAAGTCATGGGGTAGCGATGTGCACGTGTACAGATAAGGGTAGCAAAATGGCTCTGAGCACTATGCGACTTAACTTCTGAGGTCATCAGCCGCCTAGAACTTAGAACTAATTAAGCCTAACTAACCTAAGGACATCACACACATCCATGGCCGAGGCAGGATTCGAACCTGCGACCGTAGCGGTCGCTCGGCTCCAGATTGTAGCGTCTAGAACCGCACAGCCACTCCGGCCGGCTAAGGGTAGCATCGCGTACACAAGATACATAGCGGCAGTGCGTTGGCGGAGCTGTCGTTTCTGCTCAGGTGAATCATGTAGAAAGCTTCCTACGTGAGTGTAGCCCCATGACTGCAATTAACAGATTTTGAACGCGGATTGATGGTTGCTCTAGATGCATGAATAAGACATTCCATTTCGAAAATCACCCGAAAATTCAATATTCCGATGTTAACAGTGGCAAGAGTATGCCGAGAATATCAAATTTCAGGCATCGCCTCTCACAACGGACAACGCCGACAGCTGTCACTTAACGATCGACAAGCAGCGGCTCCTGCGCAGAGTTTTCAGTGCTAGCAGACGGGAATAATGCTTGAAAAAGCCGTAGAAATCAATGTGGGACGTTTGACGAACGTATCCGTCAGGACAGTGCAGCGAAATTTGGGGATAATGGGTCATGGTGGCAGACGACCGACGAGAACACATCAACTTCTGCTCCTCTCCTTGTCTCGTGACGAAATTTGTCAACAGGGCACTGTGGAAACTGGTGGTGGGTCCATAATATTGTGTGCCTGTTTTTGCATGGAATGCGGTGGTCCCTGATTATGTTCAGCTACCTGGAGACCATTTCCAGCCATTCATGGACTTTATGTTCCCAAACACCGACTGAATTTTTACGGATGATAATGCGCCGTGTCACCGGTCCGCTATTTTTCGCGATTGGTTTGAAGAACATTGTGGACACTCAGATCGCCCGACATAAATCCCATCGAATGATTATGGAACATAGTCGAAAGGCCAGTTCGAGCATAAAATCCTATATTGGCAACACCTTCGCAATAGAGGATGGTTATAGGGGCAGCATGGTTCAATATTTCTGCAGCCGGCCAGTGTGGCCGAGCGGTTCTAGGCGCTTCAGTTTGGAACCGCACGACCACTACGGTCGCAGATTCGAATCCTGCCTCAGGCATGGGTGTGTGTGATGTTCTTAGGTTAGTTAGGTTTAAGTAGTTCTAAGTTCTAGGAGACTGATGACCTCAGATGTTGAGTACCATAGTCCTCAGAGCCATTTGAACCAATATTTCTGCAGGTGACTTCCAACGACTTGTTGAGTCCACGCCACGTCGAGTCGCCGCAATACCACGAACAAAAGGAGGTCCAATCGCCATATCCCATGTCTTTTGTCACTGCCGTGCATGCTCTATACCTAATAGTTCATTTGAAACAGTCAGCAGCTGGAATACACTACTGGCCATTAAAAATGCTACACCACGATGATGACGTGCTACACACGCGAAATTTAACCGACAGGAAGAAGATGCTGTGATATGCAAATGATTAGCTTTTCAGAGCATTCACATAGGGTTGGCGCCGGTGGCGACACCTACAACGTGCTGACATGAGGGAAGTCTCCAACCGATTTCTCATACACAAAAAACAGTTGACCGGCGTTGCCTGGTGAAACGTTGTTGTGATGCCTCGTGTAAGGAGGCGAAATGCGTACCATCAAGTTTCCGACTATGATAAAGGTCGGATTGTAGCCTATCGCGATTGCGGTTTATCTATCGTATCGCGAAATTGCTGCTCGCGTTGGTCGAGATCCGATGACTGTTAGCAGAATATGGAATTGGTGGGTTCAGGAGGGTAATACGGAACACCGTACTGGATTCCAAAGGCCTCGTATCACTAGCAGTCGAGATGACAGGCATCTTATCGGCATGGCTGTAACGAATCGTGCAGCCACGTCTCGATCCCTGAGTCAATAGATGGGGACGTTTGCAAGACAACAACCATCTGCACGAACAGTTCGACGACGTTTGCAGCAGCATGGACTAACAGCTCGGAGACCATGGTTGCGGTTACCCTTGACGCTGCATCACAGACAGGAGCACCTGCGATGATGTAGTCAACGACGAACCTGGGTGCACGAATGGCAAAACGTCACTTTTTCGGATGAATCCAGGTTCTGTTTACAGCATCATGATGTTCGCATCCGTGTTTGGCGACATCGCGGTGAACGCACAATGGAAGCATGTATTCGTCATTGCCATACTGGCGTATCACCCGGCGTGATGGTATGGGGTGCCATTGGTTACACGTCTCGGTCACCTCTTGTTCGCATTGACGGCACTTTGAACAGTGGACGTTACATTTCAGATGTGTGACGACCCGTGGCTCTACCCTTCATTCGATCCCTGCGAAACCCTACATTTCAGCAGGATAATGGACGACCGCATGTTGCAGGTCCTGTACGGGACTTTCTGGATACACAAAATGTTCGTTTGCTGCCCTGGTCAGCACATTCTCCACATCTCTCACCAATTGAAAACGTCTGGTCAAAGGTGGCCGAGCAACTGGCTCGTCACAATACGCCAGTCACTACTCTTGATGAACTGTGTTATCGTGTTGAAGCTGCATGGGCAGTTGTACCTGTACACGCCATCCAATCTCTGTTTGACTCAATGCCCAGGCGTATCAAGGCTGTTATTACGGCCAGAGGTGATTGTTCTGGGTACTGATTTCTCAAGATCTACGCACGCAAATTGCATGAAAATGTAATCACATGTCAGTTCTTGTATAATATATGTATTTACTATGATGGTATCTGTCTTTGTCCAATGTATACCCGTTTGTCATCTGCATTTCTTCTTGGTGTAGCAATTTTAATGGTCCGTAGTGTAGAAGAAGTGGTTTGGAAGTCTCTTTTACTCACGGAATTTCCTTAAAACTCAGGCTCAGTTATCCTGTAACCACGTTCAGTCGATTATAAACTGAAAAAGGCACAAGTTAAATCACTTCCTTTGTCTTTGGCTTCTGCACAAGAATTTAAAATGTAACCAGGAAGAACGACAATGAATATGTCTGTCTCCATTGAAACTTTTTGCATCTAGATCTTGAATTCTGAAGAACATGAAAAACAACAGTCTACATTATTTCTAAGGTGGCAACAATTTCGTACCTTACAAGCACTCATCTACATACTTTGCCGTGATTTACAACCGGAATTAGGTGTAACTTGATCGGTTGTACATTGTATATATGAATATTTAAAGAAGACTGACATTGTCCCGTACACCCTGTAAATAGTTGTTAACGTTTATTGTAGAAAGGTGATGGATTGTCTTTATTATCAAAACGATGTAATGCATGATTGCCTATACTAGCAGAAGTTGGAACGTCAGTGGAAATGAAATGGCAGGCGTAATTCAGGTCCCGGGTGGAAAAGGTCGCACAAGTGTGTTGGGCCTGCCTAACACAGGAAGTTGCCGAGGACGGACAGTGGGGGCCACCTGAGCGCTGAAGCTCAATGCAGAGGCGGCCGGCCGGCTTTGTAACGCGGCCAGAAGGATAACGGGATAATACTTCGGAAATTTTCAAAATCTTGGACACCACAGAGAGGAACTGGGAAGCTTCGCCTCGGAAATCACGCAGGCTTGATTATTTCCGAGGATTTTTACTCTGAGAATCGTATCATTGTATGAATTCCTAATTAACGGGCATAGGGATTTCCTCGCAAACTTTACGCGCTGGACGACAAAAGACCAAAATATGGTTGGTCGGCGTTCAGAAGAATCTGTAGAGAGGGAGAATATTCCATGGTTTTGAGAATATGATTCGCCTTCTGCAGTTACGAGGGAGGGGAGCCGAGCCTTGCTGGGAAGCCAGCAGTGGTGAGAAAGAGGTCTTCCGTTTTGAGCGCCTGTGTTTGACGGTCGCTCAGTATCAGATTTTGTTGGCTCTCAGGAGATTTTATAGTTAGAACGGTTCGGCACTGTACTGTTGCGAACTTATACGATTCTGGACTTCTCCTCCGGGTAGGGAGTCGTCGTTGAGTGCGCAGCATTCTGTATTTGAGAGCACTGTTCTGTCTATACTCATGTTGAGACGTTATCTGAATTCCGTCCTCGTAGCTGGGAGTTCGCGTTTCGTGTCTGTAAAACTCAGTGAAGGGAAGACAGTATTTGATTATGCTAGTGAGAGGACCACCTTCTGGAGCCCTAGTGTTTGAATTTTTATTTTGTGGCTGGAGTTCTTCCATCGTCGCACACGTGTACGAGAACCAAACTCCGACGCACCGGACGCAGTACATACGGTGATATTGCTAATTGCTTCGGCTTATTAGGGCTGCAAGCTAAACAGCTGTCATGACGCTAGTTTATTTCCATTGAGGTTGCACATCAGTGTAGATCATATTTGAAAGTAGTGTCTTGTAGTGTTTGGTAAGTAGATGATGTCAGTCACCTCGCGTTATTTATATTAGATCGCTTAGCCATAAAAAGGGGCAGATTTGGGCAATTTATCAGTAGGAACTGTTAGGACATTCATTTATATCTCTTGCGCCCATTGGACATTGATATACAAACATTGTAATATATAAAGGGTTTTTAAACTACAATAAGTGTATAAGCAGAAACAACATTTATCATTATCACTAGTTCCCTTAATCACTCATTTACATTTATGTTGCAAATTATATGTTAAAGAGCAAGCAGGAGGAAATAATACCACCATTAAGAGATCCTAAGAGCTGCTTCAGGGGGTAGTCAAACAGGGCTAAATCTTCATTTTCGCGGTGAGTATTTTCCGTTCCGCACATTCATTTTACACCCGCCTGGAGTAGCACCTTGGACATTAACAGTAATCTGGTAATACTCAAGTGCCCTGGACGCAGTCGGGTTTAAATATAATGCCAGCCATTGAAGCTGCAGCACCATGAGGGCGGCTTGCAACAAACGTTAAATTGACATGAAGTGAACTACATGCTTTGACACTCAAATGATTAGCATTGACAACGACGCAAAGCAGTTACCTGTAAAGATGTCCACGGTCTGTATATACGGAATTATTATGCTGTGACAAAGAATTTCCCCATTACCAACAAAGACCAGATGAGTTTCATACCATTTACATCAGGTGAATTCGGACACCAAAACATCAGCGTGAGTTCTCTATAACGCTCCTCAAACGACTGTAGCAAAATTCTGGTTTGGAGACATGGACAGTTAAACTGTTGGAAGGTGACATCGCCGTCGGGGAAGACATCAAGAGTGAAGGGATTCATGTGTTCGCAGCTGTCAGCATGTCTTCGCTTACTACCACAGGTACCATGTACCACGCAACGCAGGAGAATGTCTCACATAACACAATACTGCCCCCATCAGCCTGCGTCCGTGCCGCGCTGGTTTCGAGCCGCCGTTTACCCCGATAACAGCGTTTGCGGAGATGACCATCGACCTAGTGTAGCAAAAATGTGATTCACCCGAAGAGTTGACACGTTTCCATTGATCAATGGTCTAGTCACGATGGTTGCGTGCCCACTGCTATCGTAATTGACGATGTCGTCAGGTCAACATGTGAACACGTAGGGTTTCTCTGCTGCAGAACTACATGTTCAGTAATGTATGATGAACACTCTGTTCCGAAACACTTGTCCGTACACCAGCATTGTGCTCTTTCGGCAGAGATACCACAGACTACCATCTATCCTACTTTACGGTGTAGAAAAGCCTGCGAACCCCGAGTTCTGTAAAGAGTCGTGGACGTCCAAGCATTTAGCGCCTAGCAGAAGTCTCAGGGTCCTTTTACCTCTTTCCGTAAATGCTCACACCAGTAGTACGTGAACATTTGACCAGCTTTGCCGTTTTCGAGATATTCGTTCACATGCTTTGCATAGTAATAATCTGCCCTTTGTCGAAGACGCTTATGACAATGGATTTCCCCATTTACAGCCTATATCTTCTCTAGAATGAACCCCTCCGTGTCTGCTGCGTTTACATATTTTTCTTACCGCGTCACGGGTCCCCGTAACGCCATCAGGTGGCATACAATGTCGCCGTGGACAGTGGTCTAATGTTTTGGCTCATCAGAGTATGTTGTGATTTATGCAACTTTGACTGTGTGTAATTTCCATGCAGCCGTCAGAAGCCGTCAGAATATTACAAGGAGCAAAGCCGTTTCAGAAGAAGAACAATAAATCCAAATTATTAGATTTTACATTCAAATGATGGATTTATGATTGAAATTGTTCTGATTGTTGTAAAGCGTCATTGTATAAAACACTTTAATTATAAATTTACAACCATCGTACCACTGGTCGAAACAGGAAAGATGAAACAGGAAGCCGTCAGAATATTACAAGGAGCAAAGCCAGCAAGACACAATAGTGCACATGAAAAAAGACAGGCTGTAGAATGAGTTCAGGAATAACAAGGATATTTGCGGTCCTACATGCAGACAAAGGAAACGCTACGATTTTGATGGAGACTGCTGAATATGAAAAGAAAATGGACAAACTGCTGAGTGATCTCATTTACAGGGAACTGAGGGTTAACCCCAGGTGAGGACAGTCAAGTAAAGAGCTCGAGAACTGATCCTGACACAGCCAAGAGGCTCATCAAGAAAGTTCCATTGCCATCTATAATTTATGGGTTACCTAAGCTCCATAAGGAAGGTTACCCACTGAGGCCTGTAGTGAATGGTATCGACTTACCTAACTATTACGTAGCAAAACATCTGACATCTAAATTGCGATTTGTTGTCGGACAAACATATTCGTATGTGAAGGATTCTTCCCATTTTGTACGACTAATTAACAAGCAATTGATACAATCAATTGACGGTCTGGTTAGTTTCGATATCAAGTCTCTCTTTACCAACATACTCATAGAGAAGACCTTTCGCATCCTACAGCAGCAGATTCGTGATACTGAGCGCTTATGCCTGTCATCAACGTGCTTCACCTGGTGCGAAAATATTACGAGCAATTACATGGAGTGCCAATGGGCTGCCGCCTCACCCAAGTCGTTGCGGACATCTTCATGAGTGCTTTTGATTAAGCGGCCCTAGCTTCGGCACCCTTACGCCCCCGTTGCTGGTTTCGGTTTGAAGGCGACACATTCTTTATTTGGCCACATTGGGAGGCAGAGTTGGGAATCTCCGTTCGGCATTTAAACATCTTGCGTCAGGATATACATTTCACCGCTGAATCCGCAAACAACGATGCGTTTCCAATTTTTGGCATGGTGTTATATACATAATTGGCAACGGCCTTGCCGCAGTGGATACACCGGTTCCCATGAGATCACCGAAGTTAAGCGCTGTCGGGCGTGGTCGGCACTTGGATGGGTGACCATCGAGGTCACCATGCGCTGTTGCCATTTTTCGGGGTGCACTCAGCCTCGTGATGCCAATTGAGGAGCTTCTCGACCGAATAGTAGCGGCTTCGGTCAAGAATACTAACCTAACGCCCGGGAGAGCGGTGTGCTGACCACACGCCCCTCCTATCCGCATCCACCACTGAGGATGACACGGCTGTCGGATGGTACCGGTAGGCCACTCGTGGCCTGAAGACTGAGTGCTTTTATATACAGGGTGAGTCACCTAACATTACCGCTGGATGTATTTCGTAAACTACATCAAATACTGACGAATCGATTCCACAGACCGAACGTGAGGAGAGGGGCTAGTGTAATTGGTTAATACAAACCATAAAAAATGCAAGGAAGTAGGTTTTTTAACACAAACCTACGTTATTTTAAATGGAACCCCGTTAGTTTTGTTAGCAAATCTGAACATATAAACAAATACCTAATCAGTGCCGTTTGTTGCATTGTAAAATGTTAATTACATCCGGAGATATTGTAACCTAAAGTTGACGCTTGAGTACCACTCCTCCGCTGTTCGATCGTGTGTATCGGAGAGCACCGAATTAAGTAGGGATCCAAAGGAAACGGTGATGGACCTTAGGTACAGAAGAGACTGGAACAGCACATTGCGTCCACATGCTAACACCTTTTATTGGTCTTTTTCACTGACGCACATGTACATTACCATGAGGGGTGAGGTACACGTTCGACGGGCGTTTCATAGGACGTGGAGGACGCATAAATTGGCCAGCCCGTTCTCCTGATCTTACACCTCTGGACTTCTTTCTGTGGGGTACGTTAAAGGAGAATGTGTACCGTGATGTGCCTACAACCCCAGAGGATATGAAACAACGTATTGTGGCAGGCTGCGGCGACATTACAACAGATGCACTGCGGCGTGTACGATATTCATTACGCCAGAGATTGTAATTGTGTGCAGCAAATGATGGCCACCACATTGAACATCTATTGGCCTGACATGTCGGGACACACTCTATTCCACTCCGTAATTGAAAACGGAAACCACGTGTGTACGTGTACCTCACCCCTCGTGGTAATGTACATGTGCGTCAGTGAAAAAGACCAATAAAAAGGTGTTAGCATGTGGACGTAATGTGCTGTTCCAGTCTCTTCTGTACCTAAGGTCCATCACCGTTCCCTTTGGATCCCTACGTAATTCGGTGCTTTCCGATACACATGACCGAACAGCGGAGGAGTGGTACTCAATCGTCAACTTTAAGTTACAATATCTCCGGATGTAATTAACATTTTACAATGCAACAAACGGCACTGATTAGGTATTTGTTTATATGTTCAGATGTGCTAACTTAACTAACGGGGTTCCATTTAAAAAACCTAGGTTTGTGGTAAAAAACATACTTCCGTGCATTTTTTTATGGTTTGTATTAACCAATTACACTATCCCCTCTCCTCACGTTCGGTCTGTGGAATCGATTCGTCAGCATTTGATGTGGTTTACGAAATATATCCAGCGGTAACGTTAGGTGACTCACCCTGTATATATATCATTCCAGATGGGACACTGAGACACAAAGTGTACCGGAATCCAGCCCACACAACTCGGTACCTGCACGCCGAGAGCCACCATTATCCATTTCAGAGATATACAATTATCCCCACGCCGACTGCCCATGCTTACCGAATAAGTGACACAACGTTAAAGTAGAATTGAGAGAGCTACACCACACGTTTCGCCCAACGGTTTATGACAACAACATTATAAGAAAAGAGACAAAGGCCAGCCGGAATGAAAGAAGAGAAGAGGGCAATGAAGAAAAGCTTCCGTTTGTGCAGTTACCACAAGTGAAGGGCGACAGTGAAGGGCTGGGCAACGTCCTCCGCCGAGTAGATTTAAAACAGATTTTCCACAGCAGCCACGAAATCCACAACATTGTAAGTACCACGAAGGTTGTAGTCAACAAACTAAATACTGCAGGAGTATATGAACTACGTTGTGAGTGCGCAGTTACCTAAATAGTGGAGACGGGGAGACCCGTTAGCACACGTGTAGCAGAATATGAAAGCTATGTGTGATTAGCACAGGACACTAAATGGGCGACGGTGGAACACCGCCGTAACTACGGGCATCATCTCTTGTTCCAGGAATCCCTTGTGCTGGCGAAAGAGTCGTGGACCCGACAACGCAAAAGTTGAGAGAAGATAGAAATTATTAACATAGATTGACGATATCAACAGAGGAGACGGCTACAAGATTTCCTGCGTTCTGGCTGCTAACTATCCCAGCCCAAAGGGCCGCGAACACGCAGAAGCCTCACCGGGAGCGGAAGCGACAGCATAAACAACTGTAGGGAAACTGTCGGTGCATTTCCGCGCATACCAGGAAGAATACGCACCCACCAGAAGCCATATGCTGATTTACAGACTGTCACCAATCACTGCCAAACCGCCGAGCCCACGAATAGCTTCTTTCCTACCCTCTCCCACTCCATCATGGTTAGCCTATTATATTCTAGGGTCAATAAACATTCAAAAATGTGGCATATTGACACCTATCGTCTGCAATAAATACAGCTACCTTTTCTTCAGCAAAACCATTCTTATCCTGAGGAAGGCAGCTGTAATACTGCCGAAACGTTGGTTTTAAGTTTATAATTAAAGTATTTTACACAATGACGCATTGCAATACCAAGAAGAATTTTAATCATCACGACCCCGGCTACGGGAGCCTACGTAGTTAAATGCTTATGAAACTACATGGAACGTTGTTCAATTTAGCAGCTGATGGTTACACACATCTTCTGTTACTGTTCTTCTCAGTCAAGCTGCTACTCAGTTCGTCTCACAAGGGCTGAGTGCACCTCGCTTACCAACGCACTCCGCAGACTTCATGGTCGTTCATCAAAGTTCTAGACCAGCCTGACAGCGCTTAACTTCGGTGATATGACGGGAACCGATGTTACCGTTGCGGTAAGGCCGTTGACATGGATTGCTCAATAGGTTCAACAATTCGTTACAGTTTATACATCCACAACTGGAGGCGTCAGCAGAATAAAATACTAATCTTCAATTTAGCGAGAACCAACCTGATCATGCTGTACGTCGTGGGTTTAGCTGCACTTCATGTTGCCAACCAGGAGCTCCATTTGAACTGCTAGAAAGCATTTATCGGTTACATAATTTGTTTTACCTCTATACTTGGATGAAAACAGAGTATGCCACAGTGGCAAAGTCGAAATCTTGTAAAAGAGTAAAGAAATGAATGTTTGGCAAGGTCGCTAATGAAAAAAGTGATGCAGACCCTGATTACGCACTGGGGAATACATCAGATATTGAGAATACTGTAAGTGTGGGTTAGCGCTTTATCGCAACCAGTCGAATCTCAAAACGTTTACTCACGGTATTTGTTAAAACTTTAACGTTATACGGGGTGTTCAAAATGTCTCTCCGCAGTGCCGTATGATTGTTAACCGTGCATGCCGTATGCCGCATTGAATATACCGAAATGAAACACAGTTAAATACAAGTTATTAATTTATTGAATATTCATTTTTACTTACAAGCTTTCACATTAAATATTGAAAGTGTCCCCCCTGTTGTTGAATACATAATTCAATTCGTCTAATCATATGGCACGCGCGGCTAACAATCATACGGTACTGCGGAGATACTTTTTGAACACTCCAATGTAATACGTATGAATGAAGACATTTAAAGTCGTCACAGTCACTGCTTCTTTTTACCTTGTACCAATAGAAAAGTAGCCCTAAATGTGGAAAAATGTAAGTTAATTCGTATGAGTAGCAAGAAGAAACGTGTAATTTTCGGATGCAGCATTAATAGTGTCCAACTTGACACAGTCAAACCGTTTAAATTTAGGGCGTGACGTTACAAAGAAATATGAGGTGGAATGATCATGTGAAAACTGTGGTAGGGAAAGGAAATGGCCGAACTCAGTTTTCTGGGAAAATTTTAGGAAAGAGTGGTTCACCTGTAAAGGAGACCACATATATGACGCTGGTGCGACCTATTCTTGAGTAATGCTCGAATGTTAGGGATCCGTACCAGGTCATATTGAAGGTAGACATCGAAGCAATTCAGAGGCGGGCCTGCTAGATTTGTTACCGGTAGGTTCGAACAAAATGTGAGTGTTAAGGAGGTGCTTCGGGAACACAATTTGGAATCCCTCGAGCGAGGACGGCGCTCTTTTCGGGAATCACTATTGAGAAAATGTAGAGAACCGGCATTTGAAGCTGACCGCCGAAAGATTCTGCTGCCGTCAACATACAGCGCGCCTAGGGACCACTAAAATAAGATAGTAAAAATTAGGGTTCATACGGAGGCGTACAGACAATTGTTTTCCCCTCTCTCTGTTTACGAGTGGAACAGAAGGGGAAATGTGTGTGTGTGTGTGTGTGTGTGTGTGTGTGTGTATGAGAATTCCTGAGGGACGAAACTGATGACTTACACACTAGACTTAGAACCTACTTAAACTACCTAACTTACGCTAAGAACAACACACACACCCATGACCGAAGGAGGACTCGAACCTCCAGCAGGAGGGGCCTTACAGTCCGTGACATGGTGCCCCCAAATCGCGCGGCCACTCTACACGGCGGAGGGGAAATGACAAGTAGTGGTACAGAGTACCCTCCGTCACGCACCTTACGGTGGCCTGCGGAATATCTACGCATATGAAGAGGTATATGTTGACGAAAGGTCTGTAATAATCATATTTAAAGGTCAGCATGTTTTATCGCTAACGTTAAACATATCAATTAACACTACTTTTATCCTGTTTTACTTCTCTACAAACGTTTGTGTATATTTATTTTTCCGAAGGAACATAGTCTACATCCCTTGAAACAGAAGTGGGAAGTATTGAGGGACAATTTCTACCACTTTAGAATTAGCAAACAACATTGATGGGCCACACCCTATCAGCCAGAAAGCTACATATCTCCCATAAATCACTACTATTTTGGAAGCTATCAAGACAATAATGGCGAAAAGGAATATAGCAGTACACATGGTTCAGTGATGAGATGTGCTTCCACCTACCTGGCTATGTAAACTCTGAGAATACAGGTTAGTGGTGTAATGAAAATCCGCATGCACTGAGCAATCCCTGCATTCACAAAAGGCTGGCGTGTGTTGTGCAGTATCAAAGTGTCGCATCATCGGACCAATTTTTTTCGAGTCTACTGTGACAAGTGCAGCTTGCATCGAAATGTTTCGGAAATTTGTGATCCAGTTGGACGTTGAAGAACTTACCCTCGGCTGGTACCAACAGTACAGCGCTACATGCCACAGGTCTCGAGTGACCATGGCTGAGGTCGAAATATTTTCCCCCGACAAAGTGAGTTCGTAAGGTCACCTGATTTAACACCAGCTGACTTTTTCCTCTGGGGTGGCCTAAAAGGCAAGGTCTACAGGATCAAACCACACAATATGGAAGATTTACGAGAGAACATCATCCTTGAAATCCAGGCAGTGACACCAGAGGTTCTGTCAGCAATATTCGAGAATCTGCAGATTCATGTATAGCTGGGTTTACATGTTGAGGGCGTTCACTTCCACTACCTTTCGTGATTGACCTTTATTTCTCCATGAACAAGGTGTGTCATGTCCATTTCGTTTCCTGATATTTATGCAAAGCCTTTAAGTGTAATTAAACAAATGTCTCTTTGGGGAGACCTCTTTCGAGTTGGACACACTGTAGAACACGCGTACTTGTGGGCTAGCATTTTCTTTCAGTGACCCCTTCAATTTTACACAAGAAAATCCATTCCAGTTACACTGATGCACAACAACTGAGTTACAATAGAGAAGCAATTTATCAATCTAAATAACTGATTAAACGTTATTGGGATTTCATACTTGCACTTCTTTATGTAAGTGAGAATGTTCATTTGTGTGTGCGAGAAACTACACTCCTGGAAATGGAAAAAAGAACACATTGACACCGGTGTGTCAGACCCACCATACTTGCTCCGGACACTGCGAGAGGGCTGTACAAGCAATGATCACACGCACGGCACAGCGGACACACCAGGAACCGCGGTGTTGGCCGTCGAATGGCGCTAGCTGCGCAGCATTTGTGCACCGCCGCCGTCAGTGTCAGCCAGTTTGCCGTGGCATACGGAGCTCCATCGCAGTCTTTAACACTGGTAGCATGCCGCGACAGCGTGGACGTGAACCGTATGTGCAGTTGACGGACTTTGAGCGAGGGCGTATAGTGGGCATGCGGGAGGCCGGGTGGACGTACCGCCGAATTGCTCAACACGTGGGGCGTGAGGTCTCCACAGTACATCGATGTTGTCGCCAGTGGTCGGCGGAAGGTGCACGTGCCCATCGACCTGAGACCGGACCGCAGCGACGCACGGATGCACGCCAAGACCGTAGGATCCTACGCAGTGCCGTAGGGGACCGCACCGCCACTTCCCAGCAAATTAGGGACACTGTTGCTCCTGGGGTATCGGCGAGGACCATTCGCAACCGTCTCCATGAAGCTGGGCTACAGTCCCACACACCATTAGGCCGTCTTCCGCTCACGCCCCAACATCGTGCAGCCCGCCTCCAGTGGTGTCGCGACAGGCGTGAATGGAGGGACGAATGGAGACGTGTCGTCTTCAGCGATGAGAGTCGCTTCTGCCTTGGTGCCAATGATGGTCGTATGCGTGTTTGGCGCCGTGCAGGTGAGCGCCACAATCAGGACTGCATACGACCAAGGCACACAGGGCCAACACCCGGCATCATGGTGTGGGGAGCGATCTCCTACACTGGCCGTACACCACTGGTGATCGTCGAGGGGACACTGAATAGTGCACGGTACATCCAAACCGTCATCGAACCCATCGTTCTACCATTCCTAGACCGGCAAGGGAACTTGCTGTTCCAACAGGACAATGCACGTCCGCATGTATCCCGTGCCAGCCAACGTGCTCTAGAAGGTGTAAGTCAACTACCCTGGCCAGCAAGATCTCCGGATCTGTCCCCCATTGAGCATGTTTGGGACTGGATGAAGCGTCGTCTCACGCGGTCTGCACGTCCAGCACGAACGCTGGTCCAACTGAGGCGCCAGGTGGAAATGGCATGGCAAGCCGTTCCACAGGACTACATCCAGCATCTCTACGATCGTCTCCATGGGAGAATAGCAGCCTGCATTGCTGCGAAAGGTGGATATACACTGTACTAGTGCCGACATTGTGCATGCTCTGTTGCCTGTGTCTATGTGCCTGTGGTTCTGTCAGTGTGATCATGTGATGTATCTGACCCCAGGAATGTGTCAATAAAGTTTCCCCTTCCTGGGACAATGAATTCACGGTGTTCTTATTTCAATTTCCAGGAGTGTAGGACGCCCACCATAGACAAGGGCAGACTTGTGACTAACTACAAATAGGTCAGTTGGAAGCATTTCTTTAGCACTGAATGGCCGCGCGGGGTAGGCTCGCGGTCTAGGGGCGCCTTGCCACGGTTCGCGCGGCTCCTTCCGTTGAAGGTTCGAGTCCTCCTTCGCGCATGTGTGTATGTGATGTTCTGAGCGTAAGTTAGTTTAAGCTAGATTAAGTAGTGAGTAAGCCTAGGGACCGATGACCTCCGCATTTTAGTCGCATAAGAACTTACCACAAGTTTCCAAGTTTTAGCACTGAATTAATTCTGCGACACAGAGCAAGTCTGGTGGTAGCACTTCACGTGTTTCTTGTTGGCAGTGATAGCAGGCAGTCATTCAGGCACACGTCAGCGGCAGTTCTTTTTTTTATCTTTCTTTGGGCTTTGTCCCACTTCTACGCGGGATTGGCCTTATTATTATGGATTTGGCAGTGTTAGTGACAGGGGGTGGCTGGATGCCCTTCCTACCGCCAACACAAACCCTCTGGGACGTCATTAGTGCACCCCAGATGTCTGCGTCTACTATAAGCGATGAAATATTGCGAACGTCTTCAAATATTTCCGAGTTGTGTAACTGAAGCGGAACGTGGGGACCAGCCCGGTGTTCGCCTAGCGGGATGTGGAAAACCGCCAAAAACCACATCCAGGCTGGCCAGCACACTGGCTCTCGTCGTTAATCCGCCGGGCGGATTCGACCCAGGGCCGAGGCGCCTGCCCGAGTCCAGGAAGCAGCGCGTTAGCGCTCTCTTCTACCCTCGCAGGTACACGTCATGTGTATGAAAGCAGTACTCCAGGTTTATTTAAGCAATCAGTCGAAGAGGGGGGACTTAGCTGCCCCTACCTATACGTTTTACACAACCCACAAAGCTTTCAAAAGCCAATAGTGTGGCTCAAATGGTTCAAAAGGCTCTGAGCACTATGCGACTTAACTTCTGAGGTCATCAGTCACCTAAAACTTAGAACTAATTAAACCTAACTAACCTAAGGACATCACGCACATCCATTCCCGAGGCAACATTCGAACCTGCGACCGTAGCGGTCGCCCGGCTCCAGACTGTAGTGCCTAGAACCGCACGGCCACTCTGGCTGGCTTCCAATAGTGTGATTTTCATATTCTCTCTCTCGCTATGCATAAACTATTATTCCTACAGAAAAAAATGTGCTGGAACGTTTTTTAGAGGCTTACGGTTTCGCTGAAGGCCGCAATTTTCGAGGTATTCAAGAAAAACGCGTTTGAAAGTCGCTTTGTACGTTGCTCTTGAATAATTCGAAAACTACGGTCTGTAGCGAAAACGTATCCTAGAACAACATTAGCTGGCTTACATTTCGTACGAAGGTTCTGCCCATTTTTTTCTGTAGGGCTAATGGTTTGCACGTAGCAAGGGAGAGAATTTGAAAAAATTGCGCATTTGATTGAAGGCTTTTTGGGCTGTGAGAGGATCGTCAGGCAGAAACTTAACGGCCCCATGCAACTAGCACTCGAGAGAACATATATGTTACTTGTTTCGTCTTCCCTCGATATAACAGCATATAGAGATGTGCTGGCAGTGGTGAGCCCAATGACAGCAATGAACAAATGTGTGTCTGTGTACAGACTCATGACGGATGTATTCATATGTGAAGGTTCAGAGGAAAGCGAACGTTGAAAGACTGCATCTGTCATCATCACAACGCCCCAGAACTTGCAGCGATATTATTAATTGTCTGTGAGCACGTTCACCTCTTCATAGCAGTAATGTGAACAGCAGTCGCTACACACCTTAGGGGGAAAAGACGTTGCAACAAGAAGTAATTATCCGAAAGGGATAGAAGTCAGTAGATGTGATGCATGTGTACAGGCAAACAAATGGTTTCAGTTTCAGAAGACTTGGATGATTCATTCAGTAGAAAGATCTCCACAAATTGAGGGAGTCAAAAACGTGTTAGTCTCCTCTGGCCCTTACGCAAGCAGATATTCGGTTTGTCATTGATTGATAGAGTTGTTGGATGTTCTCCTAATGGATAATGTGCCACTTTCTGTCCCACTGGCGTGTTAGTTAAAATTCGGAGCAGGTTTGAGGGCCCTGCCCATAATGCTCCAGACGTTGTCAATTGGGGAGATATCCAAAGACCTGTCTATCCAAGGTGTGGTTTGGCAAGCATGGAGACAAGCCGTAAAAACTCTCGTCGTGTGTGGTCTGGCATTATCTTGCTGAAACGTAATCCCAGAATGACTTGCCATGAATAGCAACAAGAATATCGTCGAGGTACCGCTTTGCTATAAGGATGCCACAAATGACGACCCAAAGGGTGCTGTTATCAAAGAATGCCACTCCAGACCATCATTCATGGTTCCTGGCCGTATGGTGGGTGACAGACAGGTTGGTATCCCATAACTGCCTGGAACGTATCCAGGTACGTACTTCGCTGGTCATCGAGGCTCAGTTTACAGTGGTATCTCGACGGTAGTCTATGCCCAGCTTTGTGGTCCTTCATGGCAAGCTATCCTGAGATTATGTTTCAGCAAGATAATGTGCGCCTGCACACAGCGCGCGTTCCTACAACTTGCCTTCGTGGTTGCTAAACCCTACTGTGACCAGTATGGTCTCCGGATCTCTTTCCAATTGAGAAAGTTTGGAGCATTACGGGCAGAGCACTCCAATCAGCTCGGGATTCTGACTGTCTAACGCACCAGGTGGACAGAATTTGTCATGGTATTCCTCAGGTTGACATCCATCAACTCTGTTTGACAATGCCAAGCCGAATAACTGTTTGCATAAGGGCGGAAAGGGCATCAAGGCGTTATTGACTTGCTCGATTTGTGACGCTTTTTCTCATGACTTAATCATACAATTCTTCTGAAGTTGTAACCATTTGTTTATCTGTACATGCACATCACATATACCGAATTACGTCTCATTTGGATAATTCTATGTCAATTTTTCTATTTTTTTATTTCCTTTCATTCGAAGTCTCCACAACATGTGTTTCAAGAAGATACAGCAGCACGTTACCCGTATTGTTCTGACCCACCTCGATACAGATGGTGTACGACTTTGTCCTTGGCCAGTATGATCTGCACATCGCTGTCCCACTGAAAAATGTTCGGCCAGTGATTAATGAGAGACTGGCACGCTACCACTCGCCGGCCACTATTACTCATGAACTCCGACACAGAGTTACAGCACCATGGAATTATGTACTCGTATCTGTCTATCAAGCTCATATCAACTCAAAGCTCAGCGTGGGTAAAACCATTGTTGCTGCTATAGGTGAATGCTCTGTGTATTAAATTTTGCACCCAGTGTACCACAGACATTCTACAAAATCATTCGTGTATTCGTGTTTCTGTACTGTTCACACACGACCTACGAACTCGCCATACTTTCCATCTTTCCTTATTTTGATATTTCAGCGGACAGAAATGTACCTCGGATATAGTACACTGTACGTCATGTATTTATTCACTGTAGAAGGCACAGTCAGTTGAGGTTATACAATATTTACATACCTTATAAACCTTTTCTTGATTTTCAAGGCTATCATCTGACAATAAGGAACTGTTTTCAGATATGTGAGCTAGATAATGGGTAGGAGAGATGTGTCTGCGAAAGTCACAGAGTAAAAGTTATCTTTGACAATGCAATCATGACAAAGCAGAAAATATTAAAAGTAAACAAAAAACTGAAGGTAGAGGTATTGTAGAGCGTTAGCCTTACGAAATTAATGCATTCACACCAGGTTAAAAATAAATCGCTATTTCCTGCATATTATGATAATTTGCTTATGTGTGTATTAATATAGAATTACTCATGACTACAAGGAAGATAATAAAAGATGTCGTGTGACTAGGGCCTCCCGTTGGGTAGACCATTCGCCGGGTGCAAGTATTTCGAGTTGACGCCACTTCGGCGACTTGCGCGTCGATGGGGATGAAATGATGATGATTAGGACAACACAACACCCAGTCCCTGAGCGGAGAAAATCTCCGACCCAGCCGGGAATCGAACCAGAGCCCGTAGGATTGACATTCTGTTGCGCTGACCACTCAGCTACCGGGCGCGGACGACAGGGGAGATGAACCTAATGTAAAAGTTTAGAAACTTAGAAGTCGTTGAAATTCATAATAAGACAAATACGAAACATAAGAAATGTCCAGCTGTCCACTCAGTGTTACATCCTCTTACATCTTTTCAAGTGCTAAACATGAATTTCCAAACAATGCTCATCACCATAAAAATCATTCTCTCTGTCAACAGCAATACTCCTATTCTAATTCGTCGTATAGTCAACTGAAGAAAAAGAACGAAAGCTAAAGGTTATTCTGCTCTTATATGCGTCATAGGCGAATCCTTTAGTTGCTTACAGAAAATGGAGGCATACTGCCCATACGTAATTTTAATGTGTTTAATTCATCTAAATACAACCAATGTTTCGAAATTTACCTGTTAAGTTTATACACATTTCACATACTTTGCTACCCATTCTACTCATTCACTTTGCTAAGCGTTTATTATACTGTAATTTTCAAAGCATTACACACTATTTAGTATTATCCTGTTTTACCATTTGTGCGTCTTCTCAGCAGTTTTGCGTAAATTTTTGTATTTACAAGTATGTACTGTGTATTTAACCAGAATTGAGCTTGTAACCTAGATGGAGTCACCATAAAACCCTTGTTTTTTGTATTTACCTTTTCTTAGTTTTAATGTTTTCTATTACGCCTTCATTATACTTCGATAATGAGTTTTACACTGTGAGTTTTACAATAAACCTTTTACATGCAGTATCGAATTGTTGAAGTACAGTCACGCTTCATCAGAAAGTATTTCAGATCTGTCTCGAAATCATGCACAGACTGCAGTAGCCACTTGCAGGACTGACGTGGGATAATAGTATCTGAATTGGCCTGTCGATGCTCTATCGTTTTTCATTCGGTTTCAGTTTGTTTTTCCACAGCTCAGTGAGCAAACTCTAGTGACATGTTCCAAGGCTACTCCTTCACATCTACGTCTACTGCCGGTTGACAGACTGCTCCAACAATGGGCCGGAGTGTCATGCGGCGATAGCTCCGCTCAACGCCGCAGGCAGCACGTGCGTCTTACGTGGAACATGTTATGTAAAATAGGTCAAAGTAGCAGCTGTAGCTGCGTGTATCTTGCTGTCATATTAAAAAGACCCAACTGGAGCAGGCAACAACTACAAAGAAGAATGCACTGATTCTTTATTCTCCGTGGTGATGTTGAAACTTGCCTAATGATTCCTACAATCGCTTTCAGGTACTCGATATGACAACGTCGTTCGGGGCATCACCAAACTGAAGCCGCTCACTGCAGGTACAGTCTCTTATTGTGCACGTCATCCCAGAAGTCCATCCTGTCCTTGAGCATGTTTTCCTTGATGGCGAGTCCACTGTTGCTGATCTCCAGGTACTTCCCGTTGTCAACACTGAAAGTTGGCCAGGACACACCCAGCACTGGATCATTCAGGTCTGGAGTGGGATTGCTGTGAACAAATTTGAAATCACAAGTGAACGGCAGGAAAATTATGTTGATGCAGGTATTATACGTTTTGCGAAAGAAAATCTGCATCGTAAGTAAGCACATGCCTAACGGAAACCATTATAAGTGAAAGGAAAGAAAAATTCTTGTGTCTAAAATGCGATCGTACGTAACACATTATTAGGACCTCGACTGTGATTCGATCCCGTAGACCAGCTCTTTGTGACAATATTCTTTCCGTTTAGCTACCAGGACAAGGAAGAAAGAATAGAAAAACACAATATAACATTAAATATTCCACTTATGTTACGAAAAATCACAAGACATCTGATACCATCCAATAAAGACCGATGGTACTGACAACAAATTCTTTGTAACACTGCATTCACTCTACTTCACAGTACATGTCGCGTTTCTAAGCCCAGTGCTAACGAAAACTTGATGGAGATTCCAGTTAATGTAGTTCTGTAGAGTACTGCACCCACCTACTGAGATCACGCTGTGCGGTTCCACATTAGACTCGCTTTCGTCAGGAACGGGTTCAAATCACCGTGTGGCCTTCCAGCTTTGTTTTCTGCGGTTTCCTGAACGATCTTGACGTAAATGCCAATTGGTACTAAGAAGACCAATGATGTCCTGCTCGAGCCCGGTTCAGTGTTGTCAAATTAGCCGTTTTCCCCCCCCCCCCCAAATTTAGGGGGAAGATGGATGGAAAGGGGTTTCTGGAGGGACTTCATTTTTACAGGGTTTTTTTTTTTTTTTTTTTTTTTTTTTTTTTTTTTTTTTTCGGGAGGGGAGGACTCTGAGAGAAAGAGAGACAGCGCACATGAATGAAAGAGGTTGACATCATGGAGACTAGAGCAAAGCGTGCATAGCGAGTTCCAGCAGTGGACACGAAAGCCGTACCTCTTGCGGCGGCGCTGCGGTCGGCAACGTCTAAGACGTATATGTATGTAGACGGGGCTGTGATGGGAATTGTTTACTCTAGTCTCCAAGGCAACGGGATAGAACTTCGTACTGCGCAAGCGCTGAACGGAATTGTACTGCTATTGGTGGATGTTAACAAACGGCTTTACTAAGTTTTTCAAACAATGAATCAAACATCCTTACATAAAAATGTCTATTTTTATACCAATTAACATCATCACAACGCTTAAAAATTAGTCGAAAAAATTCACCAGTGTCTGTTTATCATAATAGGTTATTTAGAGTATAAAATACAACTATGTAAATAAAATCATGATTTCTTCCTACCCGAATGTTTCTATCAAATACAAATGCGTATTCAGAGTTTTAGGGGGTTAGAAGGAAAATTTAGAGGAATTTCGAATTGATCCTAGGGGGAACGTTTATTAAGAGTTGGCAACACGGCCCCAGTTTGTGTTCCACGTACGATGACTTAACGTTGATGTAATGTTAAGCTCATACATTTCTTGAATTAAATTTTCAAGCTGCAGTGGAGTGTGTACCGATGTGAAACCTCCTCGCAGGTTAAAACTGTGTGGCAGATTGAGACTCGAACTCGAGTCCGTTGCTTTTCGTGGGCAAGTGCTCTACCAACTAAGCTACCCAAGCACGACTCATGACCCGTTCTCATACTTTTACTTCCGCCAGTACCCCGTCTCATACCTTTCCAACTTTACAGAAGCTCTCCTGCGAAACTTGCAGAACTGCAGCTCTGCAAGTTCCGCAGGAAAGCTTCTGTGAAGTTGGGAATGTAGGAGACGAGGTACTGGCGGTAGTACAGCTGTGAGGACGGGTCGTGAGTCGTGCTTGGAGAGCTCAGTTTGGCTCCGACACGGTAGCTCAGCGTTTTCGGTCAAAGGGTTAGGCTACTCTCTGTAATAAAAAAACCGTATGAACGGATCATCGATGAACTTGAACCAGTGCTATGGGATGTCTGCAGCGAACAAATGCAACGAGCATTAACAAACAAAATGTGTTCAAGAGAAAAAAAAAAGGTGGCAGAGCACTTATCCGCAAAAGGCAAAGGTCTCGAGTTCGAGTCTCGATCTGGCACACTGTTTTAATTTGTCAGGAAATTTGTATTCTTCTTACTTACGAGAAACTTAGGAAATTATAGAACTGTATTAGACAGAAACTGTTTTAGATTCTTCCGAAATGGCAATAATACACTGTGAGTGTACCCTGTTTTAGCGAAATTCGTCCACAGCTTGGTCATAGTGGAGATGGTACGGCTTTCTACGGAGGTCGGTTCGGGGATTCTCAGCAACCTTGGCTTCCAAACGTAGGCGATGTCGTCAGCGTGAGCAGCTCCTACGATAGAAAAAAAAAATCTGCATCACAATTGTGCTGCGGTTACATCATAAAGCAGAAATACATTTGTGAGCAAAAATTAAGGACGACAATAAGTTTAGCATCACGTGTAACTTGTACCACACACAGAAAGACCTGCTGCTGCAAAGTGCAATAGATAACTGAAAGAATCATGCAGTGAGACGAACATAAATGACTCATTCATATACAATAATTACACTGAGGACACCCCTGGGCATTACAAAAAGTTCCTAGTAGGGGATGTAATCACCACTTACAGCAATGCTTTCTTTGCAGCGTGCTCCCGAGCTGGTCACAAGGTTAGTACGGAGTTGTTGCGATAGAGCTTTCCATTGCTCCACAATTGCGGTTGATAACTGTCGGATGGTCGTTGGTGCTTGTGGACGTTCCGCAATACGTCTCCCCAACACATCGCACACATGTTCGATGGTATTTAAGACGGGGAAACAGGCAGGCCAATCTATTCGCTAAATATCCTATGGTTCCAAGAGCTGACCCGTCTGCACCACTGTTAGATGGAGTCACCAACCGACACTCACAAAAATGAAATCAGGATCGAATTCACCCCTGAAAAGACGCACATGGGAAGGAACACAGTAACACAATAACGTTGACCGGTGACTAATGTCGAACTTGATTGATTTAGCGTTTCAGATGTTATAATGAGGAGGTAATGACCATTTCTTTGAATACAGTACACTCAATAGTCAACGCTATTGCGACACTGTTAAGTGAACACTGTCGAATGTGATCGTTTTGTGGGTCCAGATGTTACGGTGATGGCGTAATGATCTCTTAACCATTCAATACGATACTATCACTTGTCAACGTCATTCTAGCACTCAGGTCTTTCCCTTCTTTTTAGAAGTGTATTCAACCTTTACTTAATTTTTTGTATGTACACTACTAAAATTGCAACGCACAGAGTGTAGCATTCGATCCAGTAAAATTATTTGTATACTGAGGAGTCATTTCCATTTTTCTCGTTTGAGAGTATAGAGTTTTAAGTAAGTTTTAGGGGGACTATTTTACGTTTGCGTTATCATCCAACTACGTTTATGATACATGTTCTCCAAAACTGTTTGTATTCAGTATCTTGGGAAACCGAGTCGAACGTAGTTACCATCATTTAACGTGATCTAGGCACACAATGTCGGTAGTTGCGTAGTACGTCCGATCTGTTCAGTGAACTACTTTTGTCAGGGTGTTTCCTATGACAGTTGCTCACACGTTTCGGATCGTTTTCAGGAGGTTCATGGTTCTATATAACGTTTATTCCTCAACAACCCCGAGAAATAGAGACTAAGAGGTGTTAGATGCGACGCCGTGTTTAGGTCACACCAGCACCTCTTCGACTGACTGATGGTCCAGGTAGAGAATATCGCAAAAACGCCAAACATGAGGATGAGAGCAAGCGTGTCATATTTCTACCTTTCACAAAACAGCTCCGGAATGATAGAATATTGACGTGTATGTGACTAGTGTGACTAATGCACCATCGAAGTGGAAGGGATCAATCACATGGCGCCATAAGAGACCACACCTTATATTACTGCATTAACTTCCATGTCTAGTTGTACAGAGAGTGGGTTTCAGAGTCAAATATTCGTCATCAGAACAGCTAGCCCACTCCGAAAACCCGCCACTCTCTCACAAACCATTCGCAGCACTGATGCGTGCTATCTTAGGTAACCCCATTCACAGCTGGTATTAGTCTTGTAATGAATAGTGTAACATAACCAGATGAAATGTCCTTACGTAAGAACAATTTGACAGCAGAATGACAGCTAGCAGCCACCCACTGGTTTACTAGGGCAGGCCGACTTGTAGGCGAGACCCATTTGGACAGGGTGTGCCTCACATCACATCATCAGATGGGCTGTCATTTGTTGGTGGATGGAAAACCGCGACCGTTGTAAACTGTGCAGCTGTAAAACTGTGGACTACTGCCGGCGTTTGCACAGACGGTAAAAATGGCCTAGCGGCATTGCTCCTATTATGATATTTCACAAAGGAGTAAAGGTATTCAATATGTAAAAACTGATGTTTGATGATAAAAATTGAGAGGAAATTGACTGTTTGTGATATCTTTCTAACTAGCAGTTCCAGAGGTACACATAGTAAAAAACATATTTCACTACCACTCTCAGAAATTAATTGATACGATATTCAACGAGGTGTCATAGATAGATCTTGGGGAGAATTATTTACTAACATACTCGCATTGTTAGCATGCTGGTTAGCTGGCTTGAGACCGTCGCTAATTATCGTACTTTCAGAGTAACTATATCTGTTCATAAAATTGATATGAGAGCAATGTGTCAACAGATCTCTGTGAAAGCTATCTTCAAATAAATGCATCTAGAACGATCGCTGGCCGGAGCGGCCGTCCGTTTCCAGGCGCTAAGGTCTTGAGCCGAGCGACCGCTACGGTCGCAGGTTCGAATCCAGCCTCGGGCATGGATGTGTATGATGTCCTTAGGTTAGTTAGGTTTAATTAGTTCTAAGTTCTAGGCGACTGATGATCTCGGAAGTTAAGTCGCATAGTGCTCAGAGCCATTTAAACCATTTGAACCTAGAACGATCGTACGTAGGTGTAGGTAGCAGGAGGTTGTCATTGATTACTGAACTCGATTAATGACTTTTGAGAAGCTTCAAAAATAGCAGAATGTTAGACACAGTGGCATGCACTAGTATGAAGGCCTAGTTATCAGAATAAAAATAAATTTCTATGCTTGTCGTATAAATTAAGTCAAAATTAGGTGACAGTACATGCGTATTATTAATAACGTCAGTTATGTGATACCTAGATGTACTACGCTAATTCTGAGTGCACTCTTCGAAATGGGGGCTTTTCCCCATAGGAAAGAACCTCTACTAGTTGTGTCAGCATAAAATTAAGATACATTTCAGCTGTTTAAGGGTTAGTACTCCACAAAAATGTTACATATGTTGGTATCGAGAGATTAAAACACATACAGTGAAAGATGGTGCATAGAAACAAGTTTCCAAATTACAAAAAAAGTGATAAAATTAAAAAGCAATAAGAAAATCAAAATTACATGGGATAATAGGTATTCTGCTTAAATTTCAACTTATAATTGCTTTTGGGACCTAGCTCTTGATTTTATAACAAAAATAAATAAATAAAGCAAATAAATTAGATAAAAAGTTTGTGTTTCTCTTGGCCCCCCCTGAGATGAGTGTTACTCTTATTATGTTGTCTATTTATTGGCCTTTGTGCTCAATAGGGACATTCCAGAATCTGTTTTAGGTTCAAGAGAGTAAGAAACGAAATTTATCTGGCTCAAGAAATGTTTCATTAGCACAAAAACTAAAATTTTGTCTGAATTGTAGTTTTTTGTTATGTTTTCCAAATGAAAGTTGTATGTATATAATAACTTATTGAGACATAAAATGCTTAAGCTGCTTTGCCTCTCAGTACATTAAGTCGACATACTATTGCAAATTGATGTCACTGAATCTACATTTCACACCACAAGATATAGTGACAAGCTGTCAAACAACATGTTCCTCACCAAACATGACTCCTAATTTCCTAAAATAAATAGTCATAACCTTTGCTTTCCAGATGATAAACTTATATTGTGTACAATCTAAATGACTGCCTATTTCCTCCATGTACCTTAATCCAGCATAATCTCTTGTGCTGAGATCCCGTAAATTATTGGTCATCTTGAAGAAGCTCTATCGATTGCTGTTTCTGTTCACCCCGCAAACATCGGAAACACCACTCTACATTTTAAGTTAGCCGAAATAAAGTCACATTAAATTATACTTTAAATCTGAACTTCTGGTTAATGAAAAAGATCTCCAAATTCGCAGTCCCATTTCATTAACTAGAAGTTATTTTAAAGTCTAATTTAATGTGACTTGTATTTCGACTAATAGGAAATATAGAGTTTTGTTTTCGAAATTTGTAGGGTGAATAGAAACAGTAAAAGTCGGTGCTTCTTCAGAAGAACAACAAGAATTTGACGGATACGAAGAACGACCTGACAGTGTTCTCAACACAGGGACGTTTAGATTGTATTGATATAAAATTTATTATTTACAAGCAAAGATCTTTTTTTGGGGGGGGGGGGGACAAAGGCAGTTTAACACATGAGGAGTAATTTTCTAGTCAAGGATTTGCCATTATAGGTCTACGACTTATACATTCGAAGACATCATTTTGAAACATGTTGTCAGTGACTTCTTCAATTTAATTTTAGAATAAAGATTTATGCTAGAAACACAATAACACAGCAGTTCATGTAATAACTTTTTGTATAGAAAAGAACATTTTGTGAACATGACAATTTTTTTTCTTGTCCTCTAAAATCCAAAACAAATTCTAGCGTGCCCCCACTCACCGCAAAAACCAATAAATAGAAAACATTATAAGATTAACACTGATGGTATCTATTGAGCACTCTCTGTGCAGCGAAGATAGAAACCAAGTTTTTATTTTATTTTATTCTATGTTATATGAGACTCGTTTTTGCGAGGCACCTGTGTCGGTTTGGCCGGCGATTTAGCTACATTGGCAAAATATTTGTAGCGAGAAGTATTACCGTCCAGAACCTAACTGTCTCAGGGACTTGGTGTTTGGCCCGTAATAAGCAACTCGTGATTAACTTTCGAAGATTCTCAGTGCAGTGAGCTGGATAATTAGTCGAAGATTTAGGTACTCCGACAGGACACTGATATAGTCACCATGCCCTGTACATGTGTCTGAGGATAATAAACAGTTAACTGGACTTTAATTCTTACATTTGCGACTAGCGTTATTTGAAATTATCTGTAATCATTGTTATTTAGGAACATTTTCTGGTCATTTCCGTGAGTAATACTTTCGGGAACAGAATGAGACGGTGTATGGAAACCCCTTTTGACACTACTGAGCCACAAACATTAATTATTCATTCATCGCATTGCACTAACGGGGTAATATTGTGGAAATTAATAAACATTATTTTATTTCAAAACTCCAGATGCGAGCAGAAGCGTCGCAACGCTCTTCACATCATAATTCGTTGCATTCTTCACATAACTTGTCGACTTTCATGTTCGCACACATTCACAGCCGTTTACTGTTATTGTGCACAGTTTGCATACCTTACCGTTCAAGTCTTTACTGTCGATGATTTCCTATATCTTTGCTTGGGGACACGCACTGCTGACCCAAAACATTATGACTCCATGATTAATAGCTTGGTTGTCCGTCTTAGAAAGAAATACTTGACTGATTCTGGATATCAGTTTCTTGGTATGTTTGTTGAGGTATGTGGCGTCAGATGTCTTCACACTGGTCGTACACTTCGCGTAACTAACGGGCCGCTGATTTGAGTACGTGGTGATTGTACCCGAAAGCGACCCAGATGGGTTCCATAATATTTACAACAGGCGAACTCGGTCGCCGAAACTTTTAACGTGAGTTCACTGTAATGCTCCTCAAACGACTGTAGCTGCGAGACATGGCCAATTATACTGCTGAAATATGACATCGCCGTCGAGGAAGACATTAAGCATGAAGGGATTCAGGTGGTTTGCGACTGTCAGCGTGTCTTCGATTACTACCTCAGGTCCCATGCAAGCGCAGGAGAATGCCTCCCTCAGCATAATACTGCTCCCGCCAGCCTGCCTCCGTGGCGCGCTGCACGTTTAGAGCCGCCGTTCACCTCGATGACGGCGTTTGTGGAGACGACCATCGACCTAGTGTAGCAACATTGCGATTGATCCGAAGAGCCCATACGTTTCCATTGATCGACGTTCGAATCCCGTTGGTTCTATGCTCATTGCAGTCGTAATTAACGATGTCGTCGTGAACAAATTGGTGTGATCTGATGCGGAACTCCATGTTCAACAATGTACGATGAACGGTGTGTTCCAAAACACTTGTTCGTGCAGATCACCAAGATTATATATTCTACTTTACAGGGTAGACAACAGAGAAGCCTGCAAACCACTTGGCTCTTGGTGGTAGTTTCACTGTCCTTCTACCTCTTTGCGTAGATGCTCACGACAGTAGCACGTGAACAGCTTCACCTTTTTCGAGATACTCACTCACAGGCTTTGCGTAGCAATAACCTGTCCTTTGAAAATGTCGCTCATCTTCATGGATTTTGGCATTTGCAGCTCATATCTTAGCTAGGGTTATCCCCATCCGTCTCTCCTTACCTTACATATTTTTCATGGCGCATCAGATTCCAGCATCATCACCAGGTGGCATCGAACCTCGCTTTGGGCAGTGGCTATAAATTTTTGGCTTACGAGTGTATGTACCGTGGCGACTGGCCTCAAATTCATCTCGAATGTGGGAAATTTTTTGGCGTTTTGGTGGTACAGTTCGAATTTATTTTTATTTGTAGCTATCATTTTTCAAGTACCGCTTCGTTATACTCAAGGAGAAACTTAATTTTATCCAGATTTTCACATTAAAATATATCGTCAGTTGGCTCCATGACGCTGAGTGCAATGCATCTTCTCAGTAAGAATATTCCTAGCAATGCAGGGAACTGAATGCAGGTCATCTACATGGCAGTGAGACAAGCTGACCGTTAAGCAAACGAAAATAAAGGAATTTAGCTGTGGAGAAAATTTCTGAAAGTATAACAGATGTTACAATGTAATTCCTTTTCACCGCTTTCCATAGTTCTAGAGGAAATTGAGAGTAGTTGAAGGTTAAAAAAAATGGCTCTGAGCACTATGGGACTTCACATCTTAGGTCATCAGTCCCCTAGAACTTAGAACTACTTAAAGCTAACTAAACTAAGCACATGACACACATCCATGCCCGAGGCAGGATTCGAACCTGCAACCGTAGCAGTCACGCGGTTCCGGACTGAAGCGCCTAGAACCGCACGGCCACCGCGGCCGGCCAGTTGTTGAAGGGACTCACCTGGATATTTGTGGAGTTTTAACATCTGTTTGTATAGGTTGAACTTGGCGTCTACGTCGAAATAGCTAAAGTAGACAGGCGTAGATGGGGCAAGAGCCAGCTGCACCTTGGCCACCTGTTGAGCACCGTACGGAAACACAGGGTCACCCCTCGCCTAAAACAGACACAATTAACTGGACTGTGGCCAGTATTCCACTAACAGTTCTGCTGTCATGTCTACTGATGACGGTATAATACCATGTGAACTACTCAGTACGGGCTCTGCAGATTTAAATACAAGGAAATGCGTCTCATCACTGACATCAAATTACAGGGATTAGTGTTGCTTATTTTTACATCCAGAAAAGCAAAAAATGGTTCAAATGGCTCTGAGCACTATGGGACTTAACATCTGAGGTCATCAGTCCCGTAGAACTTAGAACTACTTAAACCTAACTAACCTAAGGACATCACACACATCCATGCCCGAGGCAGGATTCGAACTTGCGACCGTAGCAGTCGCGCGGTTCCGGACTTAGGCCTCTAGAACCGCTTGGCCACCGCGGCAGGCAGAAAAGCAATGAAATGTTCATTTCCATAGTAAATTTTATTTTAAAATGTAGATTGTTAAGCTGTTGGTGGACTAGTTGTTCATCTACATATGATCCTTCTATTAGCAGTAGTGTATCGCCTGTATATCTGTAATAATACACTGATCAGTCTGAACATTATGACCAACTACCTAATAGCCAGCATATCCACTTTCGACACGTATAGCAGCGGCGACGCATCCTGACATGGAAACAGTGAGGCCTTGGGAGAGAGGGCGATGAGCTCTGACGCCACATTCAATCACATACAATAGGTATTCGATCGAGTTCAGATTTGGCGAGTTGGGGGGCCAACACATGAACTCGATCTCGCCACTGGGTTCCTCGAACCCCTCCACCACACTCCTGCCCTTGTGACCTGGCGCATTATCTTGCTGAAAATTGCCACTGCCGTCGGGAAACATGATAGTCATGAAGGTATGTACGTGGTGTGCAACGAGTGTACTATACCCATTGGCCGTCGTGGTATCTTGAACGAGCCCCACTGGACCCATGGATGCTCAGGTGAACGTTTCCTAGTGGATAATGAAGCCCTCACCAGCTTGTCTCCGCCCTGCAGAATAGGTGTCAAGCAGGTGTTGGCCTGGAAGACAAGAGATTCGTGCCCCTCCATCAAGATGACGAAGATGCTATCGGGATTCATTAGACCATATAACGCTCTGCCACTGCGCCAACGTCCAGTGCCGATGGCCACGTGTCCAGTCGTAGTTGCCCATTTGTCGTGGTCTTATAACATTGGCAGAAGCATGGGTCGTCGGTTGCGGAGGCCCATCGTTAGGATTGTTCGGTGCACTGTGTGCTCAGACACAGTTGTACTCTGCCCAGCATTAAAGTATGATGTTAGTTCCGCCACAGTTCGCCGCCTGTCCTGTTTAACCAGTCTGCCCAGTCGACGACGTGCTACTTCTGTAATAAGGGGTGGCCGCTCAACCCCACGACGTCTGGAAGTGGATTCACTTTGGTTTTGCCATGTGTTGAAGACACGCACCACAGCATTCCTCGAACACCTGACGTGTAGTGAAGCTTCCGAAATGCTCGTGCGGAGACTCCGGTCCCTCGTAACACTCTCGCAAACTCAGATAATTAACTTGTAAGCTGGCCGCTGTAGCCGAGCGGTTCTAAGCGCTTCAGTGCGGATCCCCGCTGCTGCTGCTGCGGTCGCAGGTTCAAATCCTGTCTCGGGCATGGATGTGTGTGATGTCCTTAGATTAGTTAGGTTTAAGTAGTTCTAAGTCTAAGGGCCTGATGACCTCAGATGTTAAGTCTCATAGCGCTTAGAGCCATTTGAACCACTTTTGAATTAACTAGTAGTTCACATAACCATAGAAACACAAGTTCGTACGTCATAGTTGTATCTCCAATACAAATGTATCTCAAAACCAACGAACACGTTCTTCAGTTAGTGTGTTTCACAGAAAGCAATAAGAAAGTTTTCTGTTGTTTTGGGTACATTTACTGTCCTTAAAATAAAAATATTTTAATGTTGTGAGTATCTTATAAGGGGATGATCATAAAGTGTGCCAAGGGTTCATGATCGGTTAAAACAGTTTCCTGAATGTAGCTTAAACAACTCTGTTCTTCGGAGGGTGTATACTAAACTGTTTACACGCGATGGACCAAATCAAACATTCACTCAATTCGCCTCTCTGCTATTTTAAATCCAACATAGTCTCCCCTCCTGCTCTCAATCCGACAACCCGTTAAGGTAAGGAGTATGTTGGAGAACACATTTTCAACCTATCTCGTACTGGTAGAAAACTGTCTAATTCTAAATTTTTCTGTTTACGAGATGATACAGGGAGAAATCAAATTAGTGAGGGTAAGTCTAACAGGGGAACGAATGATACAAATATTTGCAGGTAGATGGTAGCAAATGGCTCTGAGCACATGGGACTTAAATGCTGGGGTCATCAGTCCCCTAGAACTTAGAACTACTTAAACCTAACTAACCTAAGGACATCACACACATCAATGCCCGAGGCAGGATTCGAACTTACGACCGTAGCGGTCGCGCAGTTCCAGACTACAGCGCCTAAAACCTCTCGGCCACTCCGGCCGGCGATGATAGCAAATATCGTTACCTCCTGTCAGCGAGACCAAATACGTTTGGGTGGCACTGAATTAAGAAACAGAGTACTGGTGGACTCGGAGAGCTCTGCGATTTTCTTTACAGTAATATACGACTTGGCAAACAAAAGGTAATGAGATGGGGAGCTATTAATATCAATGGGGGCTACTCTCGGAAGAAGGTAGAGCTGGCAGAGGCTGCAAGTAAGATGGCGTTGGACGTTTTAGCTGTTAGTGACATTCGGGTAAGGGGTGAGAAAGAAGAGGAAGTGGGAGAATTCAAGGTCTACCCGTCAGAAGTCAAAGCAGGAATAGCACAATGGGGTGTAGGGCTTTACATCAGGAAAGAAATGGAACCCAGCGTAATTGCAATAAGGTATGTAAACGAACGACTGATGTGGATAGATTTGACAGTGTCTAGCAAGAAAATTAGGATTGTGTCAGTATATTCGCATTGTGAAGGGACAGACCAAGATAAGATGGATAGTTTTTATGAGGCACTCAGTGATGTAGTTGTTAGAGTAAAGGGCAAGGACAGTGTTCTGCTCATGGGTGATTTTAATGCCAGGATTGGAAATCGAACAGAAGGGTATGAAAAGGTTATGGGTAAATTTGGAGAGGATATTGAGGTCAACAGGAACGGGAAACAACTCTTGGATTTCTGTGCCAGTATGGGCTTAGTAATCACAAACTCCTTTTTTAAACATAAGAACATTCCCCGGTATACTTGTGAAGACAGGGGAACCAAATCTGTCATTGACTATATAATAACAGATCAAGAAATCAGGAAGGGTGTGAGGGACCCACGTGTATTCAGGGTATTTTTTGATGACACCGATCATTATTTAATCTGCAGTGAAATTGGGATTGTGAGGCCAAAGGTGCAGGAGGTCAGGTCCATATGTAGGAGGATAAGAGTGGAGAAACTTCAGGATAAGGAAATCAGGCACAAGTACATAACAATGATCTCAGAAAGGTACCAGTTAGTTGAATGTAGTCAATTACAGTCATTGGAAAAGGAACGGACGAGGTAAAAGGACTCAGTACTAGAAGTGGCTAAAGAATGTCTTCGAACAGTTAGTGTGTAAAGGTAGGATGAAGCAAACAGCTTGGTGGAATGACACAGTCAAGGCAGCCTGTAAAAGGAAAAAGAAGGCGTATCAAAAATGGCTACATACTAGAACTCAGGTAGACAGAGAAAGTTATGTTGAAGAAAGAAACCAAGCCAAATAGACAATTGCAGCATCCCAGAAGAAATCTTGGGAAGGCTTTGGAAACAGGTTGGAGACTTTGGATCAAGCTGCTGGAAAACCATTCTGGAGTGTAATTAGCAGTCTTCGAAAGGGAGGTAAGAAGGAAATGACAAGTATTTTGGACAGGTCAGGAAAACTGTTGGTGAATCCTGTGGATTCCTTGGGCAGATGGAGGGAATATTTTGAAGAGTTGCTCAATGTAGGTGAAAATACGACCTGTAATGTTTCAGATTTCGAGGTACAATGGGATAGGAATGATGATGGAAATAGGATCACATTTGAGGAAGTGCAGAAAATGGTCAGTAGATTGCAGTGCAATAAAGCAGCTGGGGTGGATGAAATTAAGTCGGAACTCATCAAATACAGTGGAATGTCAGGTCTTAAATGGCTACACAGGATAACTGAAATGGCCTGAGAGTCGGGACAGGTTCCATGAGACTGGACGAAAGCAGTAATCACACCAATCTTTAAACATGGAAACAGAAAAGATTGTAACAACTACAGAGGTATCTCTTTAATCAGCGTTGTGGGTAAAATCTTCTTAGGTATTGTTGAAAGGAAAGTGCGAGTATTAGTTGAGGACCAATGGGATGAAAATCAGTATGGGTTTAGGCCTCTTAGAGGTTGTCAGGACCAGATCTTTAGCTTACGGCAAATAATGGAGAAGTGTTACGAGTGGAACAGGGAATTGTATCTATGCTTTATAGATCTAGAAAAGGCATATGACCGGGTTCCTAGGAGGAAGTTATTGTCTGTTCTACGAGATTATGGAATAGGAGGCAAACTATTGCAAGCAATTAAAGGGCTTTACATGGATAGTCAGGCAGCAGTTAGAGTTGATGGTAAATTGAGTTCATGGTTCAGAGTAGTCTCAGGGGTAAGACAAGGCTGCAACCTGTCTCCACTGTTGTTCATATTATTTATGGATCATATGTTGAAAACAATAGACTAGCTGGGTGAGATTAAAATATGTGAACACAAAATAAGCAGTTGGTTGTTGGTTGGTTGTTTTTGGGGAAGGAGACCAGACAGCGTGGTCATCGGTCTCATCGGATTAGGGAAGGATGGGGAAGGAAGTCGGCCGTGCCCTGTCAGAGGAACCATCCCGGCATTTGCCTGAAGTGATTTAGGGAAATCACGGAAAACCTAAATCAGGATGGCCGGACGCGGGATTGAACCGTCGTCCTCCCGAATGCGAGTCCAGTGTCTAACCACTGCGCCACCTCGCTCGGTAAAATAAGCAGTCTTGCATATGCGGATGACTTAGTTGTGATGGCAGATTCGATTGAAAGTTTGCAGAGTAATATTTCAGAGCTAGATCAGAAATGTAAGGACTATGGTATGTAGATTAGCATCTCCAAAACGAAGGTAATGCCATTGGGAAAGAGATATAAACGGATTGGATGCCAAATAGGAGGAACAAAGTTAGAACAGGTGGACGGTTTCAAGTACTTAGGAAGGATATTCTCACAGGATGGCAACATAGTGAAAGAACTGGAAGCGAGGTGTAGCAAAGCTAATGCAGTGAGCGCTCAGCTACGATCTACTCTCTTCTGCAAGAAGGAAGTCAGTACCAAGACTAAGTTATCTGTGCACCGTTCAATCTTTCGACCAACTTTGTTGTATGGGAGCGAAAGCTGGGTGGATTCAGGTTACCTTATCAACAAGGTTGAGGTTACGGATATGAAAGTAGCTAGGAGGATTGCAGGTTCTAGTAGATGGGAACAATGGCAGGATGGTGTCCACAATGCGGAAATCAAAGAAAAACTGGGAATGAACTCTATAGATGTAGCAGTCAGGGCGAACAGGCTTAGATGTTGGGGTCATGTTACACGCATGGGAGAAGCAAGGTTACCCAAGAGACTCATGGGTTCAGCAGTAGAGGGTAGGTGGAGTCGGGGCAGACCAAGGAGAAGGTACATGGATTCGGTTAAGAACGATTTTGAAGTAATAGGCTTAACATCAGAAGAGGCACCAATGTTAGCACTGAATAGGGGATCATGGAGGAATTTTATAAGGGGGACTATGCTCCAGACTGAACGCTGAAAGGCATAATCAGTCTTAAATGATGATGATGATGATGATGAAAGCAAGAGGCAATCAAACGTCCTTCAAAGGAAGGAAATTCTTCCGCATGTCAATGAATATGGTTGAGTTTCGACAGCTAATAGCTTACCTTGTGTTACGTAACCAAGCAAAAGGACAGTTGGTAATGTATTACCGAAGAGTTGGCTGATAACTGATTAGCGACGAGCGACTATCAGGTAATAGGTGGACCCTACGGTTTGAGATTATGAGTGAGGAAACCATCCGCCTTTCGTAAGACAAGAATATAGAGAGAAATATGAATCAGTGAGAAACTATTCACCCATATAATGTATCTTACTAAACCTATGAGACTTCCATTTAGGTTTCCAACAGAAATTCCTGGAATCTTTCCAATGCTGACGAAACATCCAATTTGAGAATAAGCTTCCCGCTTCAAAGGAAGACACTCTCACAAAATAAATAAATAACAGAACGAAATCACCAAATTTAAGGTTAATTTCAGGAGTACCACAGGGGAATGTAGTCGCGTCGTTACTGTTTATAGTATATATGTCTGCTCAAAAGTACCCAGACACCTATTATTAGACATTAATTTGGGTGGTCGAACCTTCGCCTTTATCGTGGCTTGAGCTCTGCTGGGGACACTTTCAATGAGGTGTTTGAATGAGTGTGATGGAATGGTAGCCCATTGTTGCTCACAAGCAGAAACCAGAAAAGGCAGTGATTTTGGATGCTGGCTTTTTGAGCGACGTCGACTTTGAAACTCACCCCAGAGGTGTTCCATTAAGTTCAGGTCGGGACTCTGAGTAGGAAAATCATTTCATGAATCTTTTTGTCTATAACCAATTGTCTCACACGTGCTGCTTTTTGACCCGGTGCACTGTCATGTTGATACAATCATCGTCCCTGAACTGTTCCTCTACCGTTCTACACAATGCTTTAAAATGTGTCCATATCGTTCCACATTTTGCGTTTTCTCAAGCGCTATAAAGGAATCACATCCTAACCACGACAGACATCACCGTAACACCACAATTCATCACTCACAATCACTCGCTTCGAGTCATCCACTGTCCAGTGTTGTCGCCCTTTATGCCACATCAAGTGCCGTTTAGCACTGAATAAAGAAATGTGTGGCTTATGAGAAATTGCTCAACCACTGTACCCTAGCAATTGCAGAAATCTTTACGGAGCATCTACGATCACTTCAGGGACGGATAGTTGATCCTGTAAGTAAATAACTGTACCGCACATAAACAGGCGAAAATACGTATAATTGACAGATTACAGTACTGCTTATAAACCAACGGAAAACGGAAAATCCTGAAGATACCTAGAAGTAACCTTCCAGAGCGACCCGCTATTGCCTAACCACGTAAAACTAATTGTAGACAAGCAAATGCCAGACTGAATTTCACGGGAAAAATTTTAAAGAAATTTAATTTAATCCCTGGTTGGATTAATAGAAAAAGTGGGGTACACCCAACGAAGAGCGGGAAGTTTCTCCCCGGGGTCGTTTAATAAGTGCGAGACTGCTACGCAGATACTCAACAAACTCCAGTGGCAAGCGTTACAGGGGAGACATTACACATTACGGAGAGGTATACTCTTAAGACTTCGATAGCGTACAGTCCTGAATTTCACGGGAAAATTTTTAAAGAAATTTAATTTAATCCCTGGTTGGATTAATAGAAAAAGTGGGGTACACCCAACGAAGAGCGGGAAGTTTCTCCCCGGGGTCGTTTAATAAGTGCGAGACTGCTAGGCAGATACTCAACAAACTCCAGTGGCAAGCGTTACAGGGGAGACATTACACATTACGGAGAAGTATACTCTTAAGACTTCGATAGCGTACAGTCTACGAAGCCGAACATTATTTCTTCCCGTATACCTCTTGTGAAATCAGATAAATTGGGAGTACATACGGAGGTTCATCGATAGCCTTTATTCCAAGCACAATTCGCGAACGGGACAGGGAAGGGAGATAATGGTAGCGGTACCAGAAGTTTCCTACATCGCAACCGTAAGTTGGCTTGTAGAGTATAGATGTAGATGTAAACAGATTTCAGAGAGGTGAGAGCGATCCTGGGGGAGCACCAGTGCGATGGACCATCCAGTTTTATTGTTTTCCTCAAGACTTCCCGATAAACAGTGCTTCAGGAGCGTAGTAAAGGCAGGTTATGATTAAAGTGCAGCTACTCACAGAGATCCAGCGTGGTCTGTAATTAACGTATGGGGGCTAAACTTGATAGATTTGCTAATGCGTTAATGTGGAACCGATTTACGCTGGAAAAAAATTAGTTCCAATTTTGGCCACCAGGTGCAGGCGCTGTACAGCATATTGTCGACGTCTCCAGTGCTCATATTGAGCAAATTTTGTAAGCGGCGGTTAATAATGAAATCAATATTACGGCCTTGTCATGTTATCTTCCATTAGGAACGTGGGTGCACTCGACAACTGTGATATGACCTTCAAATGATAGAGCACAGCAGTCAGTCGTCTTTTTCTTTCAGATTTTATTAGGCAAATCTAGATTTCCGCTGGTGCCTAGCGATTATCAATGCACTATCTCATGATATCAATGCATGTTCTAGTACGTCATTCCTATATTCTTCGGGCTTCTGTCACAGTTCGTTCAAGACTGTACCTGTCTGACCTATTCTGCTCGCGTCTCGTTTCTGTTCCATTATACACGGTGTTACAAAAAGGTACGGCCAAACTTTCAGGAAACGTTCCTCACACACAAATAAAGAAAAGATGTTATGTGGACATGTGTCCGGAAACGATTAATTTCCATGTTAGAGCTCATTTTAGTTTCGTCAGTATGTACTGTACTTCCTCAATTCACCGCCAGTTGGCCCAATTGAAGGAAGGTAATGTTGACTTCGGTGCTTGTGTTGACATGCGACTCATTGCTCTACAGTACTAGCATCAAGCACATCAGTACGCAGCATCAACAGGTCAGTGTTCATCACGAACGTGGTTTTGCAGTCAGTGAAATGTTTATTCACGCGGAGTTGGCAGATGCCCTTTTGATGTATGGATTAGCACGGGGCAATAGCCGTGGCGCGGTACGTTTGTATCGAGACAGATTTCCAGAACGAAGGTGTCCCTAAAGGAAGACGTTCGAAGCAATTGATCGGCATCTTAGGGAACGCGGAACATTCCAGCCTATGACTCGCGACTGGGGAAGACCTAGACGACGAGGACACCTGCAATGGACGAGGCAATTCTTCGTGCAGTTGACGATAACACTAATGTCAGCGTCAGAGAAGTCGCTGCTGTGCAAGGTAACGTTGACCACCTCACTGTATGGAGAGTGCTACGGGAGAACCAGTTGTTTCCGTACCATGTACAGCGTGTGCAGGCACTATTAGCAACTAATTGGCCTCCACGGGTACACTTCTGCGAATGATTCATCCAACAATGTGTCAATCCTCATTTCAGAGCAAATGTTCTCTTTACGGATGAGGCTTCATTCCAACGTGATCAAATTGTAAATTTTCACAATCAACATGTGTGGGCTGACGAGAATCCGCACGCAATTGTGCAATCACGTCATCAATACAGATTTTCTGTGAACGTTTGGGCAGGCATTGTTGGTGATGATTGGGCCCCATGTTCTTCCACCTACGCTCAATGGAGCACGTTATCATGATTTAATACGGGATACTCTACCTGTGTTGCTAGAACATGTGCCTTTACAAGTACGACACAACATGTGGTTCATGCACGATGGAGCTCCTGCACATTTCAGTCGAAGTGTTCGTACGCTTCTCAACAACAGATTCGGTGACCGATGGATTGGTAGAGGCGGACCAATTCCATGGTCTCCACGCTCTCCTGACCTCAACCCTCTTGACTTTCATTTGTGGGGGAATTTGAAAGCTCTTGTCTACGCAACCCCGGTACCAAATGTAGAGACTCTTCGTGCTCGTATTGTGGACGTCTGTGATACAATACGCCACTCTCCAGGGCTGCATCAGCGCATCAGGGATTCCATGCGACGGAGGGTGGATGCATGTATTCTCGCTAACGGAGGACATTTTGAACATTTCCAGTAACAAAGTGCTTGAAGTCACGCTGGTACGTTCTGTTGCTGTGTGTTTCCGATCCATGATTAATGTGATTTGAAGAGAAGTAATAAAATGAGCTCTAACATGGAAAGTAAGCGTTTCCGGACCCATGTCCACATAACATATTTTCTTTCTTTGTGTGTGAGGAATCTTTCCTGAAAGTTTGGCCGTATCTTTTTGTAACACCCTGTATATGGAAATGTTTCCATGTGTTTTTCGTGCATTCACAGCGCCAGATTTGCCCCTGGTAGACAAAATTGGAACTAATTTTTTTCCAGCGTAGACTGCTTTCGCGTATTTACCAGTTTTGGCTGTCGTACGATAATCACAGCTCTTAGTGGACCTCTGCGTGTGGTTGCACTTTGGTTATAACCACGCAGTGTGATAGGTCATTTGTTTTATTGCTGAGACAACACTGTCTTACAGATTCCACATGCCAAAAATGGCCACTGTTGAAGAGGAGGCGGCCGCTGGTACCTGCGAGTACTGCTGGAAGGTGTCGTCGCCGAGCGGCCTGTCCCCCAGGTAGAACTTGCGGATGGCCCTCGCGATAGCCGGCCTCTCGTGCTTCTCGGCGCGCACGCTCGCCGGCACCAGGACGTCGAAATTAGCGTCGATGTCGCGCCACGCCGCCGCGTTGCCCATCACCCCTGGACACAACAACAAGACCGTCGTTTAATCACAATCGATAGCAGCGTCCCTCATCTGCGTTATTGCCTGGGCGCCTATCGTTTTTCCATTACTGATACATTACCCTGAAATACAGATTGCTGACTGCCGCTGTTAGCATTTCAATGGAAAATTGTTCCATCAGCACGTGTCAGCCCAGTTATCAGATGGAAAACGCTAACGATTATACGTAACGAGCACGTCCTTTCTTTTATATGTCGGCTAGTTATATGCCCCGTTACCATGTTTCATTCTGAAATCCCAATAGAACCTGTGGGAGATAGGTGCTATTAACAATAAAGCACGAAATCACGCAAACGATCACAAATGCTGAAACGACAGTGCATGAGCAACGTTCGGATTCATCATCGCACCTTAAAGTGGTGCAATCTAAACACTGCGCTATACCGCCACTAAATGACGGAAAAACTGATACTGTCAGACGACAGTCACTATGTGATCCCCCATACTTACACCCTTATACTGCAAATCTGCGCGGACTGGATACAGTAGGACACATTTATTGTTCTACATACTGGACTTCCAGAAAGCTACAAAGATATCCACGTAATGTAATAAAGAACTAATATATTAATTACTTTGATGACTTTTCTGTTCTGCTTCCGCTAACAGTCTTCCTAGTACACAGAAATAAATACGTTATGTTTAGCGTCCATTTCTGTCAATCCGAATACATTACTAGCCATCAAAATTGCTACACCACGAAGATGACGTCCTACAGACGCGAAATTTAACCGACAGGAAGAAGATGCTGTGATATGCAAATGATTAGCTTTTGAGAGCATTCACACAAGGTTAGCGCCGGTGGTGACACCTACAACGTGCTGACATGAGGAAAGTTTCCAACCGATTTCTCATACACAGACAGCAATCGACAGACGTTTCCTGGTGAAACGTTGTTGTGATGCCTCGTGTAAGGAGGAGAAACGTGTACCATCACGTTTCCGACTTTAATAAAGGTCGGATTGTAGCCTATCGCGATTGGGGTCTATCCCATCGCGACATTGCTGCTCGCGTTGGTCGAGATCCGATGACTGTTAGCAGAATATGGGTTCAGGACGGTAATATGGAACGCCGTGCTGGATCCCAACGGCCTCGTATCGCTAGCAGTCGAGATGACAGGCACCTTATCCGCAATGCTCTAACGGATCGTGCAGCCACGTCTCGATCCCTGAGTCAATAGATGGGGACGTTTGCAAGACAATTACCATCTGCACGAACAGTTCGACGACGTTTGCAGCAGCATGGACTATCAGCTCAGAGACCATGACTGCGGTAACCCTTGACGCTGCGTCATAGACAGGAGCGCCTGCGATTGTGTACTCATCGACGAACCTGGGTGCGCGAATGGTAAACTGTCATTTTTTCCGAAGAATCCAGGTTCTGTTTACAGCATCATGATGGTCGCATCCGTGTTTGGCGACATCGCGGTGAACGCACATTGGAAGCGTGTATTCGTCATCGCCATACTGTCGTATCACCTGGCGTGATGCTATGCGGTGCCAGTCACCTCTTGTTCGCATTGATGGACTTTGAACAGTGGACGTTACATTTCAGAAGTGTTACGACTCGTGACTCTACCCTTCATTCGATCCCTGCGAAATCCTACATTTCAACAGGATAATGCACGACCGAAAGTTGCAGGCCTTTCTGGATACAGAAGATGTTCGACTGCTCCCCTGGCCAGCACGTTCTCCAGATCTCTCACCAACTGAAAATGTCTGGTCAATGGTGGCCGAGCAATTGGCTCCTCACAATCCGCCAGTCACTACTCTTGATGAACTGCGGTATCGTGTTGAAGCTGCATGGGCAGCTGTACCCGTACACGCCATCCAAGCTCTGTTTGACTCAATGCCCAGGCGTATCAAAGTCATTATTATGGCCAGAGGTGGTTGTTCTGGGTACTGATTTCTCAGGATCTATGCACCCAAATTGCGTGAAAATGTACTCACATGTCAGTTCTAGTATAACATATTTGTCCAATGAATACCCGTTTCTCATCTGCATTTCTTCTTGGTGTAGCAATTTTAATGGCCAGCAATGTATATTGAGCCGTGTTGTATACTGCCTACTTGTCAAATATGGAGTGTCTAGGAAACCTGCTTTCTCGGGTTGCTAGAAGACAATTCAAGCAAACTGTATAAGTAAATTTTATTACAAAATGAAATGGTTACAATACTTAACTGTATGAGATTCAGACGTGTCGCGAGCAACGGGCGACAGACAAACGATAAATCTCTTCAGTATATACAGTTCGTAATACAAGAGAAATAAAACAGTTCCTAAGTCGCTGCTATACAAGTGCCTACTTTTTATGCCGCTGTGGAAGTTGTAGAACTGCTAATCTTCATCTGGGCCGCGGCCAGGCGGCGGGGCGCTTATGTTGTCTTCGTGTCGAGGGCGCTGCCGTCAGGTTGTCGTCCTAGAGAGGGGTCGGTCCACGTGCAATTGGCTGACGTCTTCACTGCTGCAATGTTCCCGACCGGCGTGCCGTCGTTAGACTTTACGCAGGAACAAAAAGTGGCTGTTACTTGGCTCTCCCATTGTTTCCTTTCCAAACATACATCTTTTTCGTGATTTGTAATATTTGTTTTGGTACTATCGTCGATCGCTTGCAATAACCACTTTCTATGTATCTACTCAGTTAATTTAGCAGACTTTTTGCTAGACCACTACATCGGTAATAGGTCTTTCGAGAGCCGGCAGGCCATCAGCCATCAGAATTATTTGACGGCTAGCAAGCCATGTGGGTGCCTTGTTCAGCCATTATTACTATTCTATTTTCTGTTACGTTGCTGCACAGTATTCTGGCATGAGTTATGATGAAGTCACTTTTGTTTGATGGAAAGCCACATTACTGAACAGGCTGAATGACGTCTGGTAAGATGAATCCGATTTGTGTTCTGTGCTGAAATGCCATTATTGCGTGATTACCAGGGTTATACTAATATCGCTCCGCGCACTGCTATCCTTCCAATGCATACGCGCAGTGGAATACGTTCGGAGAGGTTGAGAATTATTGAGTCCTTCGAAGCTGGTTACTATATCATTTATAGCTTCATTTCACTACGCGCACTGTTAAAAACCGTAATATTAACCTGCATAGTGAGGTTACTGTCGTACTGATAATTTTGATTACGTACCAAACACGATTTTCTGGGTTTTGTAACGAGAAGCGTGCGTTATGTTACTGCTGCAAGTTTGGAAAGAGTGTGCTTCCTTCCTCAAGTTCAATACATCATCGTAAGTTGCAACTTTATCTACTAGCAACGTATCTTCCTGGATACAAACTTTAATTAAATGTGCCACGTCACCAAGGTGCCATCTTGTCTTGTGTATCTCAAGCACGTTCCCTCCAGCTGTTTTCATCAACAGGCACTCACTCGCGCAGTGAAGACTGATTATTATTATTAGTGACAAACCCCACAGTCTTTTACCAAGCTAGTTAGTTTTCAGGAATTGTGTAAGATTCTGCGTCACTAGACGCAGATATGAGACATGTAGCAGCACTGCCTCAGTGAACTACTATCGTTATAGCACCTAAAGAATCTTATGTTTCTGTTGAATGATTTTTCAGCTAGTTGTCTATTTTCTCCATTCTCAGTTTATGTGTACATAACAGGACTGCCGGACTCTATAAGCGGAAAGCTAATACGTACTCACGCAACCTGTTGCTTTCATGAAACCGTTCATTCATGTATTGCGCACTATTTTAAGATGTGCAGGGCCCCAAAGTCCCCTATTGCTGCGCTCGGTTAATGAAAGTGTATGCTGTGCCATTATCTTATAGATGTTTCCCGAGTCAGATAGCAATACGAACTTATTGTTTGGGCACTTCTTATTTCATTGTAGATATCACAAAAAATATCAGGGCATATTTATCATTAGTCGATGTTCCTTACACAAACACAGGCACAGCTTACAATACGAGTATTCATCGGCTAACTCATTCATTTACACTAGTCTTCTTTTCTGTGGTTGCCTACTAATTTCATGACGCTATATAATGTTATATAAAAGGCATCGCTTGTTTTTTGGTACGTACAGTAATCAGGCAGTTCATTTTGGTCCAGTTTTGGCATTCGATACATTTACAGCTGTCGCGACGTGCTATGTTTAAGTTAATTCTTCGACGACCGACTCAGAGGCACTACATATCCACCCACCCCCCAAATGTTACGAGATGAAGGTTTAGGAATACTAAAGTTGCACCCGATGTTGCCAGAAATTTGTTCAGTAGGCTTGATATGTGCAGTGGTGGTTCAGTGAAATTGTAATTCGAAACTACAATCAGCAAACTCCCAAAAATAGTAGATAGTAAACATCAACAACTGGATATGATCATACCCGATGGGGACGAAATTGACGACGAAAGGACGTGACTTTCGCAGCTTTCAGTACGCCTGCTGTAAAAAATTCACACCTCATGAACTACCAGGTGAGCCCTCTCCACGTCACAATACTGCCAGTACTGGCCCGTGTAAGTCTTTCGCTGCTTTTGTTGCGCAAGTCTTCTAAAGGACAGCATACCTTGACGCCACCATCGAAGTAAAACTTTAGACCAAGCAGCTACTTTATTGTACCTCAATTCAGTCACTAAATTCCCAAGACGACTAAAAAAGCGAAGTTTACAAAATCGCTGTGTCAACTTGGATAGGTTTCAAGTTGCCATTTGCCGAATCGTGTTTGCACTCCGCTATCAGTTGCGCCACGAACTGAGGCTTTACGGAGCTGAAATGCCCACATTTCATGAAATATAGATGGACGAGATAATTCAGCAAACCACGCCACTTGGGGTATTCACGTTCCCTACTCTGTGCCATGGCAGTCTGTTACAGGAAACAGCTGAAACTAATAACAGATGCAATTAAGATCGCTAGAGCTGCTTCTACAAATGAAGTCCGTTTTATTTTCACTGCATCACATACTGTGTTGCGTATTTATATTGCGTGGTGTGGTTTTACGTTGCCCACATTTCATGCCCACGTGGAAGGAATAATCCTGATACATCGAAAAAGTCGCGCTTAAGGTCTCTTGTGTGGATGAAAATCGATGAGAATGAGTGATTATATCCCTGTGAGTGAACTATTGTTAATATGGTATTATTAACGCTAACAACAGACTACTTACAGATACATACATTAATAATTGCTTTGGAATATTGTTCTCAAGTTGTTGCGGTGTGTTAGTTGTCATTAATTCATCTGATAATTTAGTCCATGCAGACAAAAAGTGAAGTATACAGGAGTATTATGAAGTTTTTGTGCTAGCGTAAAGACAATTTAACTGTCGATTTAAAGTAGACAAGGCAAAATTCGAATGTTCCTCCTGCACCAGATGCAGTCTACGAGCTTCGCTACGGATCTTGTCATACCATTATCACTTTTACCGAAAGCGGAATATTTTTGAAAACAATATGTAGTAAATGTAGCACTGAAATCAAAAGTTTTAAAATTTTTACTTGGTGTGTCAATTGCAAAGTAGAATCAACACACAACGCCAGTTTCAAGATTCCAGCAAACAGAACGTATCAGTCATTTATTGTTTTATTTCTCGATATTACAAACCTCAGTTTACAATATGCACATAAAACGTTCCTACAAGTGATACATACTTGTAGTCTGCTGGTCTTTCTTTCCAGAAAACGCTAATTCATAAAGCCACGCTACCAGTATTGTGTTCAGATAAAACATATACACATCAAAAAAAGTTTTGCATAACCTCGGTTCCCAGAACTCTTGAAGACAGACGTTGACTATGCATACGGTATCACAGATTCAGAGATATCACTAAACCCGCTCAAAGATTTAAACAACCATGCATGAGCAGCCCCTATTAGACGGAGGGGGACCGAGAGCCGATCAGTTCCAGTCATTCCACCAGGAAGGAGGTACAAGGCTCATGTTGTCTGTAGTTCAACCATGCGTAGACGGTCAATACCGCGATTCGATCGCTTCCACATTCTTTCTTTGTTCCAGGAAGGGCTCTCAACAAGGGTACTGTCCAGGCGTCTCGGAGTGAACCAAAGCGATGTTGTTCGGACATGGAAGAGATACAGAGAGACAGGAACTTTCGATTACATGCCTCGCTCAGGCAGCCCAAGGTGCTACTACTGCAGTGGATGACCGCTACCTACGAATTATGGCTCGCAGAAACCTTGACAGCCACTTCGCCATGTTGAATAATGCTTTTCGTGCAGCCACAGGACGTCGTGACACCACTCAAACTGTGCGAAATAGGCTGCATGATACGCAACTTCACTCTCAATGTCCATGGCGAGGACACCATGCAGCGCGGTGCAGATAGGCCCAACAACATACCGAATGGACCGCTCAGGATTGGCATCACGTTCTCTTCACTGATGAATGTCGCATATGCCTTCAACCAGACAATTGTCGGAGACGTGTTTCGAGGCAACCCGGTCAGGCTGAACGCTTTAGACACACTGTCCAGCAAGTCCAGCAAGGTGGAGATTCCCTAATGTTTTGGGGTTGCATTATTTGGGGCCGGCGTATGCTGCTGGTGGTCATGGAAGGCGGCGTATCGGATGTACGATACCATGCCATCCTTCGACCGATAGTGCAACCATATCGGCAGCAGATTGGCGAGGCATTCGTCTTCATGGAAGACAAATCGCGCACCCATCGTGCACATTTTGTGAAGGACTTCCTTCAAGATAACGATATCGCTCGACTAGAGTGGCCAGCATGCTCTCAGACATGAATCCTGTGGTGTCACCGCCAGACACCACACTTGCTAGGTGGTAGCCTTTAAATCGGCCGCGGTCCGTTAGTATACGTCGGACCCGCGTGTCGCCACTATCAGTGATTGCAGACCGAGCGCCGCCACACGGCAGGTCTAGAGAGACTTCCTAGCACTCGCCCCAGTTGTACAACCGACTTTGCTAGCTATGGTTCACTGACAAAATACGCTCTCATTTGCCGAGACGATAGTTTAGCATAGCCTTCAGCTATGTCATTTGCTACGACCTAGCAAGGCGCCATATTCAGTTACTATTGATATTGTGAATCATGTACCGTCAAGAGCGACGTTCATCATTAATGGATTAAAGTTAACTATTCCACCAGCTACGTCCGTTTTTTCTAAATTCTAATTTCCTTGTCATGTTCCAGACCTCACGCCAGCCTGCGTGAGCCAAAACGCGTGCATTTCAGCCTTCTTTAGTAAAAAGGTGTTGGCTCTCTTGCCAACCACAACAAATCCTATTGTACTTTCCTAAGATAGATTGAAAATTTCTGTTTATGGACGACGTGACCCACCATCCACTCTGAGAGATATACTCCGAATCGCCGTTGACAATCTGGACCAACAGATCCTTGATGAACTCGTGGATAATATGCCACGACGAATATAGCCATGCGTCAACGCAAGAGAACGTGCTACTAGGTATTAGAGGGGTGTGTACAACAATCTGGACCACCACCTCTGAATGTATCGCTGTATGGTGGTACAACATGCAATGTGTGGTTTTCATGAGTAATAAAATGGGCGGAAATGATGTTTATGTTAATCTCTATTAGAATTTTCTATTCAGTTTCCGGAACCGAGATGACGCAAACCTTTTTTGATGTGTGTATAAAATCCGTGTCCTGGACCGGTATACAGTTACAGTCTGTCAGGGAGTTTCATACAGTGCACACTCTGCTGCGCAGTGGATTTTTATTCTGAAAATACGTATAAGTGTTTTTATTTCTAATAGCGTAGAGACGATCAAAAGCCACAATCTGAGGCAAAACATATTCCAAATCCAACTGCAGAAAAGCATGTTTTCAAGGGAATATATTTCTGAGCAATACAATAACTGGCTGTGTTTCTACATAAAGGACTACGACAGTAATGAAAAGCACAGTTTAAAGTAGTGCGGAACAAATATCTGGAATAGAAACTAACACCATCTTGTCATGAGTTTCCATCAACCAGGCTGATTCCTGGAAAACTATACGTGGTTTGTCCTGTGTCTGCAGATACTCTTAGGTAAGATTCTGAGATGGGATGTAGCCGTTAATTCCGCCCTTTTCCGATATCGCAGCTTCCAGTCCCCCGCAACATAATTTTCCGATCACCGCTACGTACCACTGGCTTTATTGTGGCAGTACTGGCAAGCGTTGCGGGCAACTCTTGAGATGTGCCAAGAACTGTCTCTTCACTCATTGTAATAAAGTGGTGCACAATAGAAAACACTCAGAACACTGAAGTACGAAACAATAACACAGTACACAATAATCGCTACCTATCGCAGTACCGCGTGGTTATAATTAAACTTTCTCTGCTTAACACGTTATAACACGGAATCTGATCACCGTACGAAGACCAAACCTGGTAGCATTAATGTCCAGTGTATTGCGTGCATGATTTCCATGCGTCACAGCGCCACCGTCCACTTCCAACTATGGTCACCAGATGCAGCGATCAGTCATTGTGATTAATAGTCACACACGTCTCACCAGTCGCAGTGCACTTGTTTATCTGTCAACATGAGCATAGACAAAAGGAGGATGGCATTACTGGCCAACCTCTATTATTAAAACAACAGTAATACTGTAGCTGCACTTCGAGGATATCGCTGGCTGAAAGGATTACGGAAGGGTCCTCTTTTTCCACCTGCTGTGCGGAGCACGTTGAGAAAGTTCTAATCAACTTGAGAACTGGGGCTTCGCTCCGAGAAGAGGCTGCCGACCGGTTGCACCACAGGTGGTTGATGAAATCGCTGTTGCTATGGCAGACAACGCTGCGCGCAATTCCCTATCATCAGGCAGTCCACGTGCTGTGTCACAACAGTTGAACATTCCGTGGTCCACTGTACGGAAGGTGCTTCGAACCATTCTGAAATGGTATCCGCACCTGATCCATATCGTGCAGCAGCTTGCACCACAGGACAAACAATGACGTGTTGACTTCGCTCTCCGCCGGCCGGGGTGGCCGAGCGGTTCTAGGCGCTAGAGTCTGGAACCGCGCTACCGCTAATGTCGCAGGTTCGAATCCTGCCTCGGGCATGGACGTATGTGATGTCGTTAGGTTAGTTAGGTTTAAGTAGTTCTAAGTTCTAGGGGACTGATGACCTCAGAAGTTAAGTCCCATAGTGCTCAGAGCCATTTGAACCATTTTTGAACTTCGCTTTCCACTTTCTCGCAAGGATTTAAGTTGATGAGGGCCATCCTATGGACAGACGAAGCTCATTTTTCTCTGACGGTTGAGGGGATTGCTGAGTGTGGGGATCTTCACCTCCAATCGCTGTGCATGAAGTTCCTCTGTATTTCGAACGTGTCACTGTATGGTATGGCTTCACGGCTACGTTCATCAGTGGGTCATTCTTTTTTGAACTGGTTGGCGCTCAAGGACCAAAGACGTGCAGTGTCACTGGCCAGCGTTACTGTGATATGCTTCTCCAGCGCTACAGGAGAGAGAGATGCAGGGAACTCAACAGTTTACATGCAAAATAGGGACCCACTGCACATCGTTCGTGAAGTTCATCTGCTTCTTCGAAACACATTTCGATGCGATCGAATTATCAGCCGATTGTTTCCAAATGCTTGGCCGCCATGATCTCCTCATCTCACTCCCTGTGATTTATGGGGCTAATCTGAAGCGCGGCGCCGGCCGAAGTGGCCGTGCGGTTAAAGGCGCTGCAGCCTGGAACCGCAAGACCGCTACGGTCGCAGGTTCGAATCCTGCCTCGGGCATGGATGTTTGTGATGTCCTTAGGTTAGTTAGGTTTAAGTAGTTCTAAGTTCTAGGGGACTGATGACCTCAGAAGTTAAGTCCCATAGTGCTCAGAGCCATTTGAACCATTTTTGAACTTCGCTTTCCACTTTCTCGCAAGGATTTAAGTTGATGAGGGCCATCCTATGGACAGACGAAGCTCATTTTTCTCTGACGGTTGAGGGGATTGCTGAGTGTGGGGATCTTCACCTCCAATCGCTGTGCATGAAGTTCCTCTGTATTTCGAACGTGTCACTGTATGGTATGGCTTCACGGCTACGTTCATCAGTGGGTCATTCTTTTTTGAACTGGTTGGCGCTCAAGGACCAAAGACGTGCAGTGTCACTGGCCAGCGTTACTGTGATATGCTTCTCCAGCGCTACAGGAGAGAGAGATGCAGGGAACTCAACAGTTTACATGCAAAATAGGGACCCACTGCACATCGTTCGTGAAGTTCATCTGCTTCTTCGAAACACATTTCGATGCGATCGAATTATCAGCCGATTGTTTCCAAATGCTTGGCCGCCATGATCTCCTCATCTCACTCCCTGTGATTTATGGGGCTAATCTGAAGCGCGGCGCCGGCCGAAGTGGCCGTGCGGTTAAAGGCGCTGCAGCCTGGAACCGCAAGACCGCTACGGTCGCAGGTTCGAATCCTGCCTCGGGCATGGATGTTTGTGATGTCCTTAGGTTAGTTAGGTTTAACTAGTTCAAAGTTCTAGGGGACTAATGACCTCAGCAGTTGAGTCCCATAGTGCTCAGAGCCATTTGAACCATTTTTGAAGCGCGGCATATCAAGAGAGATAACCAACATACCTACGGAAATGCTTCTTTTCGCCATGCAGAATGCAATCATGCGCTTTCAGACTCTTCTGGATACTGATGGACGCCACATTGAGCTCCTTTTGTACCAGTAAAAGTACCGGTAAGTAATGGTATGATGTACCGGAGCAGCACTAGAAATGTGTTTCAAGTGAATGATTTTACATTACTTCTCTTCCTCGTGTCCTTGGCGTTAATGCAACCAAGTATGGTACTCGTACGGTAATTAGTTCCCGTGTTATAACGTTTTAAATAGGGGAAGTTTAGTTACAACCACCAGGTATTTTTTGCTATTTAATTTTGGCTGCAACCAAGAAGAAATGACTACCGACCGAAGCCTTCAGATCTAGCGAATTCAGGACTGGAGAGAGGATCGACCAACTTATTTAATGCATTGTAGTTGGGACATGTGATACTTAGCTACAAATTAATTGTGTGTAACTGAAATACGCTTCATCAGCAGAAATTGGGGATATGAAAATATGATTTCCTTCAGTCAGTTCAGGACAGAAATTCACCTTTAGCGTATAGAAAGCCCTCCTGCGAGTTCACGCCGAATATTGTGGGCACTGGGAGGGCTCGTCCGCTTGTCAGAACATCGTAAGGGTCTTCGCTCATGAAGACGTCTTCTTCGCTGTCGGCAGGTTCTATCGTTGGCCGGAAAGGAAACATCTTACGCGCCGCCTTGTCCTGTGAACAAACAATAACATATAATTTCTTAAGTTACTTTCGTGTTGGTGAGGCACAGTTAAAGTCATCTAACAAAAGATTTCGCTCCAGACTATCTAGAAATCCATTGTCCAGCATCTCTGCCGGTTCCTTTATCACAAGTCTACTCTCACTGCCTCACTGGCAAGAGCTGATCTAGTAGAATGGTTGGCGTCACTGCAAACTCTTTCATAGTTTTTGTTACGTAGTGCTAGAGAGTGGTAGGACTAAGTTTATTCCTTGCACTATTTATCACCATATTGATTAAAACAATATTTCTTAAGTATAAAAGTATTTTAATTCCGGCTTTGCGCCTATAACAAATGCCGTACTTGTGTCACCAAACACGTTTCGTTTTATTGAGATAAATCATAATCAGTACTACGTAATGAAATATATTTAAAATTTGGCGTATGCGTAGAAAAAGGGACAGTTCGTTACAAAAGATGTTGGCTTTACTCACATTAATTTATGTTCGACTTTCGTTGACAGGAGGAAACGCCGTTTTCTTGTACGTTTTTTAGGTATTCCTGCATTTTTCATTGTTGTTTTGCGCGTAAACCCACACTGCGTTGCGGAACTATACGTTTCTTGATGCGAATCGTAACACAGAGTAACAATGTTTGTCTTTTTCTAGCTGCACAAGTCTCTGTTGGCTTTACTCACATTACTCACATTAATTTATGTTCGACTTTCGTTGACAGGAGGAAACGCCGTTTTCTTGTACGTTTTTTAGGTATTCCTGCATTTTTCATTGTTGTTTTGCGCGTAAACCCACACTGCGTTGCGGAACTATACGTTTCTTGATGCGAATCGTAACACAGAGTAACAATGTTTGTCTTTTTCTAGCTGCACAAGTCTCTGTATGTTTTGTGTGCGTAGTGTACCAAATTAACTACTAGATCCCCCTTTAAAAGTTTCCTGCTCCTTTGTGACTCGTCATATGCGTGTTACGTCATTGAGTTATGTTACTGTGTATTTACTTAATGTGTTGGAAAACAAAGGAGTTGTGGTGGAGTTGAAGATCTAAATGGTGAGTGGATATGTGTATGTGAAGGAGGGGTGTGGGGGGGGGGGGGGGGAGGTGGCAGAGGTGAAGTAGGGGCAGGAAGAGTGAACTGGTTATGAGCTGGAGGGAAGAGGGGTGAGGAGGAAGAAGTGTAATGAAGGGGGGGGGTGGAGGTTTGTGTGTATATTTGTGAGAGAGAAATGGCAGGAAAAGGATTTTTTCTCCATTAAGTGCTTTTTCAGTTACACTCTCAGACAGAAAAAAAGACGCACCACGAAGGAATAATCGGAATAGGACGGTAATAGGAAGCTGTGGCTGTGCACCCAGGTTTGTATCCCAGTCCGTCATAAATTTTCAACTTTCCCCATTGAATGACTGCCCACTCGCAGGAATGCTTGTAATGCGTTTGTATTTTAATTTACAGTAGCTTCTAGATCAAAACGAAAGGATAGACACCACATGTACCCGTATATAGAAAGAAGACTGGCCGCAGTCGCGGAGTCTGGGGCCCGAGTTGTACGGAAATGCAGCTGCCAATCCGTCTTGAGGATGAACGCCTCCTGCCTTTTCAAGAACAGACACCACAAATATCTATAATTAAGGTTACTGCATCCAGTGCTCTTTTGAATGCTGATGCATACCAGGCTCGAACTCTTACGGGAATCGGCGAAATGCAGTGAGTAATGAGGATATCGGACAAGGGGCACTACATTAGTAGTATGTGAGAATTTGGGTCTGACGGAAGACGTTCTAGGGTAGATCGTACAGTGGAGATGACCACAGTGTCCGTATGGCAAAGTGGTCAGCGCATCTTCCTAGTAAGCCGCAAACCCTGGTTCGAATCCCGGTCGGGCACGAATTTTCAAATTTCCCCATTGATTTAGATCAGTGCTCACTCGCAGCCAGTGTCTATAATACCTTTGTATCTTACGTCTTCTTCCGCCCCGGGCGGAGCGGGGAGAGCCGTATGGCCCAACGGCGTCGCTCGGCTCTGGCGCTGGGTAATTCAGACCCCATGCCGGCAGCATCGGAGGGATGCATTGCCCATCACGACATACGAAGCAGGAACCCTCGTCTTGCCGATTATAAAGTTCCATCTTCGACGCGTTAACTACCAGGTCTGTCGCTCGCTTTAACTTTTATGACCACATCACAAAAAATGGTTCAAATGGCTCTGAGCACTATGGGACTCAACTGCTGAGGTCATTAGTCCCCTAGAACTTAGAACTAGTTAAACCTAACTAACCTAAGGACATCACAAACATCCATGCCCGAGGCAGGATTCGAACCTGCGACCGTAGCGGTCTCGCGGTTCCAGACTGCAGCGCCTTTAACCGCACGGCCACTTCGGCCGGCACCACATCACATGAGTACTAAAAGAAATCCGCTAAATTTCGATTACGCGGTAAGTCACACAAATCTGAAGGCTGTAAATTCAACTAAATACTTAGGGATTACAGTTACAAATAACCTAAATTGGAACCACCACATATGTAACGTTGTGGTTAGAGCAAACCATAGACTGCGATTCATTGACAGACCACTTAGAAGATGCTACAGATCTTCTAAAGAGACTGCTTACGCCATGCTTATCTGCCCTGTTCCGGAGTATTGCTGTGCGGTGTGGGATCCGCATCACGTGGGACTGACGGTATGACATCGAAAAAGTTCGAAGAAGGGGGGCTCGTATTGTATTATCGTGAAATAGGGCAGATAGTGCCACAGACATGATACGTGAATTGGAGTGGCAATCATTAAAGCAAAGGAGTTTTTCGTTGCCACTGGATCTTCTCGTGAAATTTCAATCGCCAGTTTTATCCTCCGATTGCGAAATAGTTCTATTGGCACCCAGCTACGTATGAAGAAATGATTATCTCGATAAAATAAGAGAAAAAAGGGCTCGCACAGAAAAATTTAACTGCTCGTTTTTTACGCGCGCCGTTCGAGGATCTACTACAATCACTCCCTTATCTTCCACAAACTTGAGCGATGAGCTTTACAAAGTACGCAGGCTCTATTACAGACCGCCACACACAAACGCAGTTTGTAACTGCACAGGTGCGCAATTCGCCTATGATATGTCAAGTCCTTCTTATATTTCGGCACAAACACGTGATAACAAATCAAACACCTGGGAGCGGTTCTCTTCCAACTTTTTCTACATTTTTTTTCATACTGTCAGACAGATCCAAACACAAACATGTTACATTTTCAATAGTTGTAAACTGAGTGATGCTCAAATGCATAGTCTCACAGCAGTCAGTTTTTTCGCCTGTACTTGCAGTATTAGGCCAATTATGGCCTGTTACGATTCCCGCCTTTTTCTCCGCTGCCAGAATCTCTTTTCCTTTAGCTCATAACGTTATTTATCTGACGTGGTAATCTCCCTGGACTTAATCTTTGTAGATGTTTGAAGCCATTTCTTTTTGTTTTCATCCAATTTTTCATACATATTCCAAATATTGAACTTCTTTCGAATATCTTCGTTTTGTATTTAATCTGTTCATTTTCATCCCTTCGCTGCTCTAATAATTCTCATTTATACTTCTTATATTTATTTTTCTCGTCTTTTATTCAATAATCACGATTCACAGCCATATAATACGTACAGCAATGTGGCTATTATGAGTTAATAATTTCTTGTCAGACATCTGCAATGGATGACAGACACTGGGAACTATTAGGTCCAAACATCGTGAAATTTAGATTTCTGTATCCGATGGACTGCTCAATTAAATTTAATTTTTTGTACAACATTGCAACACATTCGATTCTGTTGAGCTACCCTTAACTGTAGCATCGTTTTGATCTGCTCTTTGTGTACGCCTTCTGTGCTCAACTCTCGATAGTTTCTACTTTACCCAACTGCAAGGAATATAACAAAATGTCAGATATTTAATTAAAACAATTTTGTCCAATATAAAATAGCAGAGCACTCCAGCCGTGAGACATTTATCGTACTGTTAAGTTGTCTTTAAAACTCTGCCATCTCATCTTCGCAATAAAAATAATTTCAGTACTGCTTATATCAATAGTTCATAAGGTGGACGTTACCCAATTCTCTGACTGATTTCATGAATTACATTACGAATTCCTCTCCTGCAGTAGGCCCGTCATCTCAGAGTAGCACTTGCAACCTACGTCCTCAGTTATTTGTTAGATGTATTCCATTGTCTGTCTGCCTCAACAGTTGTTACTCACTACAGCTCCCCCTAGTACCTAGGGGGTTATTCAGTAATGTCTTAATACATGTCTTACCATCGTGTTCCTTGTCTTGTCAGTGTTTTCCGTATGTTACGAGTCTTCTGAGAACTTCCTCAGAACTTCCTCTTTCCTTATCTTATCAGTCCACCTAATTTTCAACACTCTTCTGTGGCATCACATCTCCAGACGCTTCTACTCTCTTCTGTTCCGGTTTTCTCAATGTCCACAATTGACTACCATACCGTGCTGATCTGCACATTCTTAGAAATTTCTTCCTTAATTTATAGCCTGTGTTTGATACTGGTAGATATCTCTTGGCCAGGAATGCTCTCTTTGTCCGTGACAGCCCGCTTCTTATGTCCTCATTGCTTCATCCATCATGAGTTATTTTCTGCCGAGGTACCAAAGTCCCTTAACTTTGTCTATTTTGTGGTCATCAATTTCTTTCGCTATTCTTATTACATTTGTCTTTCTCTGGTTTACTCTCAATCCATAATCTTTTCTCATTACATCGTCCATTTCATTCGAAAAAATACTGTAATTATTCTTCAGTTTCACAGTGGATATCAATGTCATCAGCGAATCTTTCTTATTTTTGATATCCTTTCACTCTGAATTTTAATCTCGGTCTTTAACCATTCTTTTGTTTTCGTCATTGCTTCTTCGATTAATAGATTAAACTGTAGCTACGAATGAACGCGTCACTGCCTTATGCCGTTTTTAATGCCAGCATTTCGTACTTGGCCTTCCAGTCTCATTGCTCTGTCTGGGTTCTTTCACGTATTACATATTACTCCAATTTTTCTCATAATTTCGAACGCCTTTCAGCCTTTCAAACGATCTAACGCTTTTCTGGGTGATACCTTAGAGCGTGCCTTGATTTTGGATCAATCTTGCTTCCATTGTCACTCGAAATGTCAGAATTGCGTCTCTGGTACCTTTACTTTTTCTAAAGCGTAACTGAACACCATCTAATGGAACCTCAAATTTCTTTTCCGTTCTACTGTATGTATATTGCTCTTGTCAATGGCTTGGATGCATGGCCTGCTAAGATGTTTGTGCCACATTTCTCGCACTTATCTACCCATTTTATCTTCGGAATTGTGTGGATAATGGTACATCGCCAGTCTCTTACATTCCAAGAAAACTTGAATAGCCATTTCGTTGCCCCATCCTCCAATGATTTTAGAATTTCCTATGAAATGTTGTCTATCCCTTTTACCTTATTATTTGATTTCAAGTCTTCCAGAGCTCTTTTAAATTCCAATACTGGATCTCCTGCGTCTTCCATATCAACTGCAGTTTTTTCTTCTATTACATCCATAGATTATTTTTTGGTCATCAGTCTACTGACTGGTTTGATGCAGCCCGCCACGAATGCCTTTCCTGTGCTAACCTCTTCATCTCAGAGTAGCACTTGCAACCTACGTCCTCAATTATTTGCTTGACGTATTTCAATCTCTGTCTTCCTCTACAGTTTTTACCCTCTACAGTTCCCTCTAGTACCATGGAAGTCATTCCCTCATGTCTTAGCAGATGTCCTATCATCCTGTCCCTTCTCCTTATCAGTGTTTTCCACATATTCTTTCCTCTCCGATTCTGCACAGAACCTCCTCATTCCTTACCTTATCAGTCCACCTAATTTTCAACATTCGTCTATAGCACCACATCTCAAATGATTCGATCCTCTTCTGTTCCGGTTTTCCCACAGTCCATGTTTCACTACCATACAATGCTGTACTCCAGACGTACATCCTCAGAAATTTCTTCCTCAAATTAAGGCCGCTATTTGATATTAGTAGACTTCTCTTGGCCAGAAATGCCTTTTTTGCCATAGCGAGTCTGCTTTTGATGTCCTCCTTGCTCCGTCCGTCATTGGTTATTTTACTGCCTAGGTAGCAGAATTCCTTAACTTCATTGACTTCGTGACCATCAATCCTGATGTTAAGTTTCTCGCTGTTCTCATTTCTACTACTTCTCATTACCTTCGTCTTTCTCCGATTTACTCTCAAAGCATACTGTGTACTCATTAGACTGTTCATTCCGTTCAGCAGATCATTTAATACTTCTTCACTTTCACTCAGGATAGCAATGTCATCAGCGAATCGTATCATTGATATCCGTTCACCTTGTTTTTTAATTCCACTCCTGAACCTTTCTTTTATTTCCATCATTGCTTCCTCGATGTTCAGATTGAAGAGTAGGGGCGAAAGGCTACAGCCTTGTCTTACACCCTTCTTAATACGAGCACTTCGTTCTTGATTGTTCAATCTTATTATTCCCTCTTGGTTGTTGTACATATTGTATATGACCCGTCTCTCCCTATAGCTTACCCCTACTTTTTTCAGAATCTCGAACAGCTTGCACCATTTTATATTGTCGAACGCTTTTTCCAGGTCGACAAACCCTATGAAAGTGTCTTGATTTTTCTTTAGCCTTGCTTCCATTATTAGCCGTAACGTCAGAATTGCCTCTCTCGTCCCTTTACGTTTCCTAAAGTCAAACTGATCGTCACCTAGCGCATTCTCAATTTCCTTTTCCATTCTTCTGTATATTATTCTTGTAAGCAGCTTCGATGCATGAGCTGTTAAGCTGATTGTGCGATAATTCTCGCACTTGTCAGCTCTTGCCGTCTTCGGAATTGTATGGATGATACTTTTCCGAAAGTCAGATGGTATGTCGCCAGACTCATATATTCTACACACCAACGTGAATAGTCGTTTTGTTGCCACTTCCCCCAATGATTTTAGAAATTCTAATGGAATGTTATCTATCCCTTCTGCCTTATTTGACCGTAAGTCCTCCAAAGCTCTTTTAAATTCCAATACTTGATCCCCTATCTCTTCTAAATCGACTCCTGTTTCTTCTTCTATCACATCAGACAAATCTTCACCCCCATAGAGGCTTTCAATGTATTCTTTCCACCTATCTGCTCTCTCCTCTGCATTTAACAGTGGAATTCCCGTTGCACTCTTAATGTTACCACCGTTGCTTTTAATGTCACCAAAGGTTGTTTTGACTTTCCTGTACGCTGAGTCTGTCCTTCCGACAATCATATCTTTTTCGATGTCTTCAGATTTTTCCTGTAGCCATTTCGTCTTAGCTTCCCTGCACTTCCTCTTTATTTCGTTCCTCAGAGACTTGTATTTCTGTATTCCTGATATTCCCGGAACATGTTTCTACTTCCTCCTTTCATCAATCAACTGAAGTATTTCTTCTGTTACCCATGGTTTCTTCGCAGCTACCTTCTTGGTACTTATGTTTTCCTTCCCAACTTCCTGTGATGGCCCTTTTTAGAGATGTCCATTCCTCTTCAACTGTACTGCCTACTGCGCTATTCCTTATTGCTGTATCTATAGCGTTAGAGAACTTCAAACGTATCTCGTCATTTCTTAGTACTTCCGTATCCCACTTCTTTGCGTATTGATTCTTCCTGACTAATGTCTTAAACTTCAACCTACTCTTCATTACTACTATATTGTGATCTGAGTCTATATCTGCTCCTGGGTACGCCTTACAGTCCAGTATTTGATTTCGGAGTTTGACCATGATGTAATCTAATTGAAATTTTTACCGTACCTCCCGGCCTTTTCCAGGTATACCTCCTCCTCTTGTGATTCTTGAACAGGGTATTCGCTATTACTAGCTGAAACTTGTTACAGAACTCAATTAGTCTTTCTCCTCTTCCATTCCTTGTCCCAAGCCCATATTCTCCTGTAACCCTTTCTTCTACGCCTTCCCCTACAACTGCATTCCAGTCGCCCATGACTATTAGATTTTCGTCCCCCTTTACATACTGTATTACCCTTTCAATATCCTCATACACTTTCTCTGTTCATCTTCAGCTTGTGACGTCGGCATGTATACCTGAACTATCGTTGTCGGTGTTGGTCTGCTGTCGATTCTGATTGGAACAACCCGGTCACTGAACTGTTCACAGTAACACACCCTCTGCCCTACCTTCCTATTCATAACGAATCCTACACCTGTTATACCATTTTCTGCTGCTGTTGATATTACCCGATACTCATCTGACCAGAAATCCTTGTCTTCCTTCCACTTCACTTCACTGACCCCTACTGTATCTAGATTGAGCCTTTGCATTTCCCTTTCCAGATTTTCTAGTTTCCCTACCACGTTCAAGCTTCTGACATTCCACGCCCTGACTCGTAGAACGTTATCCTTTCGTTGATTATTCAATCTTTTTCTCATGGTAACCTCCCCCTTGGCAGTCCCCTCCCGGAGATCCGAATGGGGGACTATTCCGGAATCTTTTTCCAATGGAGAGATCATCATGACACTTCTTCAATTACAGGCCACATGTCCTGTGGATACACGTTACGTGTCTTTAATGCAGTGGTTTCCATTGCCTTCTGCATCCTCATGTCGTTGATCATTGCTGATTCTTCCGCCTTTAGGGGCAATATCCCACCCCTAGGACAAGAGAGTGCCCTGAACCTCTATCCGCTGCTCCACCCTCTTTGACAAGGCCGTTGGCAGAATGAGGCTGACTTCTTATGCCGGAAGTCTTCGGCCGCCAATGCTGATTATTTATCAAAATCTAGGCAGTGGCGGGGATAGAACCCGGGACCGAAGACGTTTTGATTATAAATCAAAGACGCTACCCCTAGACCATAGATTTGTCTTCACAACCATACAGACATTAAGTCTACTCTTTCCACCCATTCGCACTCTCCTCTGCGTCCATCAGACGAATTCACACCAAACCCTTATTGTTGCCGCCCTTCCTTTAAATTTCACCCTCTTCTCTGTTTTTCTGTGTGCTGAGGCAGTCCTCCAGACGGTTATTTCCTTTCTTTTCCTTCACAGCTTTCCTGTTGTCACTTCACCTTGTCTCCCCTATATTTCCTAGTTGCATCATTCCTAAGAGAATTATATTGTCATCATCCTGTCTTTCTCTGAACATTTATGTGTTTCCTTCAACCGTAGATGAATTGAAGTATATCTTTTGTAATCAAAAGTTTCTTCGCAGTACCTTCCTTGTAACTACGTTTGTCCGGCCAACATGTGTATTTGCCCTTTTTATAAATGTACATTCCTCTTCACTCGAAATTCTTGCTGTGTTATTGCTAATCATTGTATCCACATCTTCATCGAACTTCGCACGCGTCTCACCATTCCTCAATATTTCAGTAACCTACTTCCATCCATACCAATTCTTCCGTATGATACTCTTAACTTCATTCTACCCCTCTTCAATACTAATCCGCGATCTGAATCTATACTGATCAGCCAGAAATTATGACCAGCCAATTACTATCGATATACACCCGTCCAGCCGATAGTAGCGTCACCTGGCGAGAAATGAGTGCTAGTGAGACACACACATGGTGCGTGTTGTATCAGAGCGCCTGCTGTCCATGTGTAGAATGGGGAAGGCGCACGATCGATCTGAATTTGACAGAGGACAGATTGTGAACACCCGGAGCCTCGGCACATGCATTTCAAAGCTGCACGACTTGTTTTGCGTTCGAGGAATGCTGTGGTGCATGTCTTCAACAAGTGGCGAAGCCGAGGTCATAGTCAAGGTGATATCACGTACAGAAGTCACGGCGCTGGGCGGCCACCCCTCATTACACATGTCGGACACCGTCGGCTGGGTAGACTGGTAAATCGGGGCAGGCGGGGAACTGTGGCGGAACCGACATCAGACTTTAATTCTGCGCAGAGTACAACTGTGTCTGCACACATAGTGTGCCGAACGCAACTACCGACGGGCCTCAGCAGCCGACCACCCATGTGTCTGCCAACGTTATATCGCCACGACATATCGGTAACTACGACTTAAATTGACACATGACCATCGGCACTGGACGTTGGCACAGTGGCAGAGTGTTACATGGTCTGATGAATCCCGGTACCTTCTTCATCATGATGACAGGAGGGCGCGAATCCGTCTTCTTCCGGGGAAACAGCTCCTTCACACCTCGTCTGCGGGTCGGAAACAAGGTGACTGTGGCTCCGTTATGGTCTGGGGAACATTCATGTGGGCATCCATGGGTCCAGTGGAGCTCGTGCAAGACACCATGATGGCCAAAGAGTATCGTACACTGGTTGCAGTCCACATACAACCCTTCATGACGATCATGTTTCTGACGGCAGTGGTATTTTTCAACAAGGCGAGGAATGTGAAAGAGTGGTTCGAGGAACACAGTGGCCCCCCACTCCCCAGATCTGAACCCGATCGAACGCGCCTGCAATGCGATTGAACATGGTGTCAGATTTCATTGCCCCCTCCCCGGAATTTTCGGGATTAGATGATTTGTGTTTGTAGAGGTGGAACGAAATCCCTCCAATAACCTACCAAGGCGTCATTGCTTCCCTCGCATCGACGCGTCGTGCTGTTATCCGTGCAAACGTTAGACATACCAGCTATTAAGTTAGTGGTCTGTTTGATTGTTGTATACCTACACCTGGGTGCGCTTTACAATCCAACATCTAATTGCGCAATCTGCTACTTATTACGATGTAATAGACCTGGAATCTTCCCGTGTCTTCGGCTCTTTTCCAAGTACATCTTCTCCTCTTGTGAGTCTTGAACAGAATATTTGCTAACACCATCTGATATGTGCAGAAATTAAATAATCTTTCTCCTCGCTCATTCCTAATATCAAGCTCATATTATCCCGTAACTCTTTCTTGTGTTCTTTCCTCTACAACCTCGTTCCAATACCCTACGATAATTAGAGCGGCCAGTTCTATTTCTTTTAATTACGAGCTGTGGTAATTTTTGAAATAAGAATTAACATGCTACCTCAGGAAAAGCTCAACTCCTATCTTTTTGTTATAGTGGAGGATGTATTCTGCTATCTAAAACTTTTCATTGAGATCTGCGTTCGTATCGCAGATATCGAGAGCAATACAAAACACGGAAAATGGGTCAATAGGATCACGCCACCTATAAGGATTTTCCTTGCTGTCACAGCGAACTCAGGTAGATATCCATAAGTAACTATCCGCGATGTAAAACTTATTTTAAATAGGTTTCGTAAGTGGTGCAATGCTGCACAAGACTTTCAGTCTGGACAGAAGGTAAACATTACGTTCTGATGAAGTGAAGTTTCCAGTGTGGCAGTTTGCTGATGTGGCACGGCGTCATCCACAAGGAAACAACGTACTCCATAACTATTGTTTCAAAGTACTCAAAACGTATTAAAATCTAGACCTCTGATTGGTCGAACAGTTTGAAACCGAAATGACATTAAAACCGCTAGGGAATCTCTCGGCGTCGGCCATAGCGAACAGCCACGCGTTAATCATTGGCCGCACAAACTAGTCTCTGATGACTTAACTATCGTTAATTAAAGTCAAAATCTTACTCAAAATTCAACAGAAAATGGCTGCCAGAGTGTTGTCAATAGTAATTATTGCATCGGACACCATTATGATGATGTAGAACCACTGTATATCAGGCACGAATGGATTAAATTGCTGTGTGACATAAGTGATTATAAAATTATTTTAGCATTGCGCTGTGGCACGAAATGCACGCATCATTAAAGCTGAAATCCCCAAAATTGACTAGAAGTGTTAGTTACTGAGGTCAAGCTCACTGTCCTACAATTTTCACTAAACAGTACTCTGATATCGAGTTCACGACGTGGCGCTATCAGCTGCTGCGAAAGAGAGCTCATCTATGTAACTCCATGTAGAAGGTCTCTATAGATACTCTTGGCGATGTGTAACGCATCTGCACATCCTCAAACACAATTTTTGCATGTACGGTTAGTTCAGTACAGGCACCGGTACATGAACTTACTAATGTAAGGGGAATGTTGCAGTAAGTTCCACAGATCAACACACACACACACACACACACACATACACACATGCAGAGAGAGAGTGAGGCATCTGAGAGCGTCCCATACACTGATTCATCGTCTCACATAAACGTCAACCACTGTTTCATGGATCAATCATGTCGTTCTATTCACCACATTGACCAAAGTCGCACATAAATTTTCGGGACCAATGACTAAATAGGAACAACATGACCATGAAGAGTGAGTCGTATCACCCCTCGAAGGATAGTTCTGCTGCTAAATTTTGTAAATGAATACATTTTGAAAAAAAAAAAGCCGTTAGTTATGTTAGCCGAAGATTCTGGCGTAAGAAGTCACCCTCAATAAGCCAACGGGTTTGTCAAAAAGGGCGCAGGAGCAGACAGTTCAGGGCACTTTCACACCCTTGGGTTGCGAAACTGCCTCTGAAGGCGGAATAAACAGCAATGATCAATAGCATGAGGGTGCAAAAGGCAATGGAAACCACTGCATTAAAGACATATAATGTGTATCCTCAGCACAAGTGGCCTGTAATTGAAGGGCTCGGAGAGATATAGGAATAAGCTACAACTTTCACGAAACTGAGTTTTTCATTTTGCGGCATTCTTAACAATGTCTTCTTCACAATGTGTTGAAAAAGTTCCGTGTTACTGCAACAGATGGCAGGCTATGACGGAGTGCAGTTCTATGTTGTGCCATCTCATGGTGGTTTCAGAAGATACATAGTCACAAGCCAAGGCAAAATGGCAGGTGGGTCAGGCACGTCTGAAGCGTCTTCGGGTCTTCAACGCATATTTGACACAGACGGTAGTGGAAGTGAAGAGCTTTACCCTTTGGATCCTGACAGTGATGAATCTTGGCATACATCGACCAGCATTCCCAGCTCACATGAAGTTTCGGTAAGTATATAAAACGATTTCTTTCTAGTGATTAATTTCCTGTGGTTTGTGACTTTGGTTCTCTCAACATTGCCAACGCATTTGACAGCCATCCTGTGTGTTAATGAAACTTGACGGGCACATTTATATTACTGCTTAATGGTGAAATAATGTAGTTTCAAAGGCAAAAGATGTGTAAAAAATATTTTCTCATTAATGTGATTTTAGCGAAATTTAATGTTTTGTGTGGCTTATGACTATATCTCATGCAAATTCTTAGACTATTTTTCTCTTCATATTATAGTTGAAATAAGTAGAATAAATGAAGAATCACCCAAAAAACCAAAGCCTTCACGGAAAAGAAAGCGAAATATTGATCAGTGGAAGAAAAATAAAGCAAAATGTCAACGAAATGCTGGTCAGCAGTATAAGTCTTTAAAAACCCACAGGACTGTTCAGGCTGCTACTATACGAAGTCCCTGTACTTGTTTAAATAAATGCTTCACAAAACTGCTTGGAGAGGCAGAAAATATTTTTCATTCATTTTGGGACATAGGAAACATTAATGCCCAGAATACTAACCTGATGAGCTGTATGAAAATGGAACCGAAAAAGTGGAGGTTTGTTCACTATTTAAATACAAATGGTTTAATATTTTGTATATTTATTTTATTTTGTTATATTTGTCATAATTTCTTTCAAAGCTATCGAAAAGATACTTCCAAGAAAATATCATCCAGGGATGTTACATTTTCTTATAATGTGAGGGTATGCGGAATAGAAGTCATGATCTGCAAGGAAGGTTTCCTAACGGTTCGTGGCTTACCAATACATGCACGAAGAGTGAGGAATTTGCAACATCAAATGAAGCAGGTATTTGCAGTGCCAAAAGAAGATGGAAGAGGTTTGTATGTTACTCTGTGCTATAAGTTAGGGATGTACTCAAACTGAGTACTATACAAATATTTCTATTAGGAATAGGATATAAGCTCATCTTTATTTTCTTTCAGGAAAACTACCCACACAAATTTCAAGACGAAGCTGTACAAAGTGTTAGAGAATTTCTCAACGCCATACCGAAATATGTCATTACAGTAGGCAGCAGAACCCAAATAAAGTGTATTTGGATTGTAATCTCACAATTGCTTCCTTATTTCAAGATAAATACTCAGAATACTGCAAGGAAAAGCATGTTCCTGCAGTATCTGAAAGTGAATTCAGAGAAATTTTCGTATCTGAATTTAACATAGGTTTCTAACTACCAAAAATTGACACCTGTTCAAAATGTGATGAATTTCTAATTGCAATAAATAACCCAGAATTATGTACAGTAGAAATCACAGAAAATAAACAACAATATGAACTGCATCTCAAAAAGGCTGACAGAGGACAAAATATGAGTGCGTCTTTAACTGCTCCGGCTAAAGAAAATTCGGAAGAGCATCATGTGACAGCAATGAACATGCAGCAAACGTTCCCCACACCTAAACTAACAGTTGTCCAGCATTTTACAAGAGAAAAGTATGGACATACAACTATGGTATCCATGACTGTGGATCAAAAAAGAATTATATGCTTCTGTGGAGCGAGAAAGATGGAGGACGGGTTTCAGATGAGGTTAGGGGCTGCTTATTGAAGTACTTGGAGACAGCTAATCCTTAGACAAAACATCTCCACATAATTACAGACAACAGCAAGGGTCAGGCAAAGAATTGGACTGTTATTGCTTCGGAAAGGTCTCTTGTTGCTACCAAAAGATTTGATTCTGTCCAGCATTAGCTCCCTGTGGTAGGTCACACCATGCTACCTTGTGATCGTGATTTTGGTCGCATTGAACGGTATGCAAGAAGCAGACGTCCAGTAGTGTACACTCCAGATGAATGGGCAGAAGTAATAATATCTGCTAGTCCAAAACATTTCATTGTTACTAAAATAGAAAGAGAAGACTTCAGAAGTTTGGAAAGCCTGATGACCTTGATCTCAGAACGTACAGAATCCACGTCTGGAGATCCCTACCATTGCAGTGACGCTACTCAATTTAAGTTTGAGTCTGAAGATCCCTTCAAGCTAAGTGTGAAGCACTCTTCTTCAGACATAGGAGCTTTCATGCCAGTGGATATTCGTGTCAAAAAGAAAGGAAGGGTAGTTGAACCAAATCCATATCAGCTGCCAGTAAAGTACAGGAAGCCACTACCAATTAACCAGAAAATAATTTGATGATGTACCGTCTCTTATACCATACATACCTGCAACAAATCGAGATTTCTTTCGGTCATGCACTGGAAATAGAGTGTACAATGATGAGGTAGAGAAACTTCCTTGATGTAACTGTATCAATGAAAAAGTAATTTATACATCTGAGATACCTGATACGTATATATTAATGTGTATAAATTATATATTCTGCTTGCTGTGTAAGAGTAGTTATAATTTCATACTTTATGTTTTAAGTAACTTTTTGGGAGATATAGTCATAAGCCACCGTTGACTACATCTTAATTAGAATCATTCTAAAATTAATATTTTATAGCAGGCAGAGAGTTGACTATTTAACAACATGCTTCGCAAGTATTAAGCAAATGTTTGCAGTAGAAATAAGGTTTCTACTTTGTATTAAACATTTTCAGACCTCCATGGAACTTTAAACTAGCTGTATCTCAAAACTAGTTCGATGTGGCTTATGACTGTATCTCTCCAACCCCTTCAATTGAAAAAAGTGTCATGAAGATCTGTCCATAAGTAAAAACATTCCGGACTAGTCCCCCACTCAGACACCCGGGACAGGACTGGCAAGGTGGAGGTGTCCATGAGCAAAAGATTGAATAACCAACGAAAAATTAAAGTTCTATGAGTTGGAGCGGGGATCGTGAAACGTTGAACGTGGTATGGAAGTTAGGAAATCTGGAAAGGAAAGTGCAAAGGCTCAATCTAGATGTAGTGGGCGTCAGTGAAATGAAATGGAAAGAAGATAAGGATTTCTAGTCAGATGTGAATAGGGGAATATCAACAACAGCATAAAACGGTATAACAGGAGTAGGGTTCGTTATGAATATGAAGGTAGGACAGAGAGTCAGTTACGTGAACAGTTCAGTGACAGCTATCTTCACATTAAAATCGGTAACACCGACGACTGTGGATCAGGTATGCAAGCCGACGTCGCAGACAGATGATGAAGAGATAGAGAACGGGTAACTCAGTACGTCGAGACATATGAAAATCTAACAGTCATGAGGGACTGGAATGCGGTTGTAAGGGAAGAAAGGGTTACGGGGAATGTGGACAAAGAGGAGAAAGGCTAATTGAGATGAGCAATAAATTTCAGCTAGTAATAGCGAATACTCTGTTCAAGAATCACAAGAGGAGGAGGTATACCTCGAAAAGGCGGGAGATACGGGAAGATTACACTTACAACCCATCGTAGTCAGGAAGAGATTCCGAAATCAGGCATTGGATTGTAAGGCGTACCCAGGAGCAGATACAGACTCAGACCACAATTTAGTAATGATGAAGAGCAGCCTGAAGTTTATGGAGTAGTCAGGAAGAGTTAAAAGTCCCAAATGTTGGTTATGGAAATACTAAGGAATGAAGAGATACGTTTGAAGTTCTGTGAGGCTATAGATTCTGCGATAATGAACACCTGAATAGGTAGCTGAGTTCAAGAGGTTCAGACATGCTATAAAGTGTCGTTGCAGATGGTGGAAAGAAAAATATAGGTACAAAGAAGGTAACTGCGAAGAAAAGATGGGTAACAGAAGATGTACTTCAGTTGATCCACGAAAGAAGGAACTACAAAAATGATCAGGGAAATTCAGGAATACAGAAATACAAGTCACTTGGGAATGAAATAAACAGTATAGGGAAGCTGTACAAAGTGGCTGCGTGAAAAATGTGAAGAAATCGAAAAAGATATGGTTGTCGGAAGGACTGACTCGGCATGTAGAAGGCCAAAATAACCTTCAGTGAAATTAAAAGCAAGAGTGATAACACTAAGAGTGCAATGGGAATTCCGCTGTTAAATAGAGGTGAGATATCGGATAGGTGGAAAGAGTGCTTTTAGGGTGTCAGTTGAAAACAGTCTTGGTTGCAATTTTATTATTTTTAATTTTTTATAATAAAAAATTTTAAAAAATTGCAATCAAAACTGTTTTCAACTAATACTATCAAATACCGGTTTGCTGATTCATGCCACAGATGGATTGGAAGAATTTCTGTACTTTGAGGGCCTCTATGAGGAGGGGGACTTACTTGTTGACGTGACAGAATAAGAAACAGGAATCGATATAGAAGAGATAAAAGAACTTTGAAAGACTTAAGACCAAATAAAACGTAGGAGATAGTCGACATTCCACCAGAATTTTTAAAATCATGGGGGAAGTGGAAACAAAGCCACCACGTTGGTGTGCAGAATCTATGAGACTGGAGATAGAGACCTACCATGAGACTTTCGGAAAAAACATCATCTACACAGTTTCGCATACTGATGGAGACAACAAGTGCGAGATGTATCGCACAATCAGTTGCTGACGAGAATAATACACAGAAAAATCGGGAAGGATACTGGGAGTCTGTTAGAAGACGACCAGTTTCGCTTTAGGAAAGGTAAAGGCATCAGCAAGGCAGTTCTGACGTTGCGGATGATAATGGAAGGAATGCAAATGAAAAATCAAAACACATTGATAGGATCTGTCGATCTGGAAGAAACGTTGGACAATGAACAATGGTGCAAAATTCCAGAGGAACATAGGGATAAGCAATGGGGACAGACATACTCTATATGTACAAGTATCGAGTGGAAGACATACCTCGCTTTACAAAGCACGTAAGACTTGGATGTACTGTTTGGCCCCATTGGTCAGTGTACACTTGGAAGAATACCTGGAAGAATCAATGAAAGCAGTAAAAGAAAGATTCAAAAGTGGAATTAAAATTCATCGTGAAAGGATGTCGTGATAAGAGTCTCTGATGACGTAGCTATCCTCAGTGAAAGTAAATGGAATGAACAGTTTAATGAGTAGAGAATGTGAATTCAGAGTTAATCGAAGAAATACGAAAGTAATGAGAGGTAGCAGAAATGAAACCTCGAGAAACATGTCAGGAATGGAAGTCACAAAGTACTTGAAGTTAAGGACTGTAATAATGGAATGGAAGCTGGGAAATCTAATCGTTACTTTGATGAAAGTCTCAAAGGGGTGTACCCTTGTTTTTTAATAGAAAAACATTCTTTAGAGCCTGTCCAACGGTAATGATTTAATGTAAATTATTGAATTATAGTCATCGCATGTTGAACATTATTTTAAGTTCGTATAGTTGTCTCTACAAGAGTTTAATGACAGTTCTAAATCACACACTCGCGTATTGCATGTAAACAGTCTCCGAGGTACTTTTAATCAATAAATCACTTTTGGATGTTTTACAGCTCGTTCGTGGTGTACGAGTTCAAAAGAATAAAACGTTTTAACTGGGGGAATATATCGCACGCCGCCTGGGCCGTATCAGTTGTTAACTGCGAGTTTTCTAACATCCGAAGAATTAAACCAATCGAAACCTACACATTCCAGAAAATCAACAGCACACGTAATATGCCAAGAGGGCAGACCGAGGGAGAGAGATACCCATACAAAAGCTACCGTCTATACGTGGTAGAATATTAGGATATCTGGCTTATAAATTGGCGAACACATAAGTGAACTGAGTCTGTAGACGTCTTCCCTTCTCGTCTCGGTCACCAGAGGCTCTTTCAAACACACACGGCGAGGGCGTGTCCTGCAGGCGACTGCCGTGACAAGTTCGCTGGCTGCCAGCATCGTTGGTCGGCGTCCTGCGTTGCCATGGAAATATAGACAGTCGCGGATACCCAATCCCTCCCACCTTCATGGTCACGTAACGACGATAATGTCCAGGTCTAAGTCTTAAAAGTTTGGGTAGAGGAGAGAGAGTGACAGCTAGCAGTTGTAGAGGGACGCCAGTATCCTCTGGTATGGCTGCTGGAACCTAGAGCGGCAAAAAGTGAGGCAACTTATCTTTGCCGTGTTCAGTGGGCTAGTCCTCTGGTTTCGGAGTTAGCAGCTCAACCTCTTTTGGATGCTCTCCCCCCACTGTGGAAAATTAACATTGCCGTAACCTTAAATAATAATCATAATGTTGGGGTAGCGAGTCGCGTTGCCTTATACACTGACCGGAAATGGTGACATCGTCCTTACAGGCTGTAGGTCCAGGAGTTGGCTCTTTAACTGCCAGCTGATTATGCTCAAGTTGCATTCATCTGTCTAGTCCAGTCGATACCCAGCCATGTGAACCCACGCCATCATACCCTTCAGGAAACTGGGCGTAAAATGTGACTGCTGAGGGTTGGGTGTCAGGCACAAGATACCCAATAACATATGGAGTCATCTTCCGTGTAGAAGCTCCACCAGACTACACCCAATTGCAGGCGTAGTGTTGTAAATGGCTAAGAAGTCTGAAAGAGCGTCATCCACTGGCATGGTTTGCGCAGCCTTACTCATTTGGGTCTTAAATGTCCTGATCACTCGCTCTGTCTCTGAATGTGGATGGAAAGGACCAGTGGTCATGTGCTGGATACCGTTGCAACAACAGAACTCCATAAAATGGGAGTCATTATCAGAGCCTTCAGATGGATCTCTCTGTTATGGAGGACGTCCTTAATGTATGGGGATGTTGGACAGGGCGTCCACCAGAATAAATCGCATTTCCCCAAGAAATGGACCAGCGAAATCCAAGAGTACACGCTGAGTCGCCTCAGGCAACAGTGGAAATTTGTGGGAAGGGGTCGCTTGCTTCTGTGGACCGGCCTGGTACTGCGTCCCTGCACCACCGATGTGGGTGTTTATCGCAGGCCAAAATATATGCATCGAGCTAACGCTTTCATGCGAGATGTACCCAGTGAGAAGAATACAGCAACCGGAGTATGCGTGGATGGAGCAAAGACAGAACTACAATGTGGTATCCGTCACCCTTAGTTGTAAGCAACAACTCTCCTTGGCTGGCACTGAGGAGCTCTTTCATACTGAAATAAGGTCGACAATCGGTATGGGCGTCCGCCATTCTGTGTGAACCGGTACAATAATGTTGCACAACATTGGGTTGTGTCTTGTGGCTACCTCTACTTATCTGATACTGATGTGAAATTCCTGCAGCACTGTTTTAAAAGCATCTTCAATCGCAAAACAAACTGTTTCTTCCCTATCCTACTTCATAATGGGACTTTTGGGCAACTTGGACAGCGCATCAGTGTTAGAATGCCGTTCTGTAGACCAAGAACTGAAACCATAAAAATAATTGTGAGAAATAAAGCCCAGCGCTGTAATCTCGGAACCGTCTTGCCATGGAGTCTAACTTTAAGATTAAACAACAGTACCAATGGTTTATGATCCTTGATCAAATGAAATTTTGAGCCATACAGGATATCGTGAATCTTTCTAATACCAAAGGCATTGGCTGGCCCGTCTTCCTCTATCTTTTGAGCGGCGGAATTAGTTTAGATGCGAAATAAATTTTCATTGGATCACAGGTAGCAAGGTAACACTGTTTTAGTCGCAAAAGAGCTTGTAGCCATGTGCAGCATACTATTGATATATTTATCCAGCTTGCTGCAGGTCCACAATGTGACCCCATTTAGGTGGCGTAAACTGTTCAACAAGAGATCGTACATTTCTCAGAGGTTGCATGATTGGAAACAAACTTTACGCAGTTACCAACTGCTGAGTCAAAACAGAAGTTACCCAGACAGACCTCTTGAGCGCCGTCCTATCGTGTCAGATGGATCACTAATATTGCAACTCCTCAATACTCACATACTCTTATATGACAGGAGTCACTGAATACCTGTTAATATCGCATCGATCTCCTGTTGCCTAGAGTAGTGCAGCAATTCGTCGCGGCATGGACTCAACATGTCGTTGGAAGATCCGTGCAGATATATTGAACTACGCTGCCTCTACAGGCGTCCATCATTGCGGAAGTGTAGCCGGTGCATGATGTTGTGCACGAACTGACCTCTCGATTATGTGCCATACATGTTCGATGGGATTTATGTCGGGCGATCTGGGTGGCCAGATCATTTGCTAGAACAGTCCAGAATATTCTTCAGACCAATCGCGAACAATTGTGGCCTAGTGACATAGCGTATTGTCATTCATAAAAATTCCAGCATTATCTGGGAACATGCAAATGGTTTACCGGAGTCGAATATAACCATTTCCAGTTAGTAAGCGATTCAGCTGGACTGGAGATTCCAGACCATTCCTTGTAAACACAGCCCACACCATTATGGAGCCACCACCAGCTTGCACAGTGTCTTAATGACAATCTGGGTTGACGGTTTCGGGAGGATTGCGTCATACTCGAGCCCTATCGTGAGCTCATACCAAATTAAATCGTAACTCTTCTGAGCAGGCCACAGTTTTCCTGTCGTCCAGGGTCTAACTGATAGGGACACGAGCCCAGGAGAGGCGCTACAGGCGATATCATACCGCTAGCAAAGGCACTCACATCGGTTGTCTGCTGCCACAGCTCAGAAACGCCAAATTTCGCCGCGCTGCCCTAAAGGATACGTTCCTCGTACGTCCGACATTGATTTCTGCGTTCATTTCACGCAGTGTTGCTTGTTTGTTAGCACTGGCAACTCTACACAAACACCGCTGCTCTCGGTCGTCACGTGAAGGCCGTCGGCCACTGCTTTGTCCGTGGTGAGAGGTAATGTCTGAAATTAGGTATTCTCGACACGCTCCTTACACTGTGGCTCTCGGAATATAGAGGCCCCTAACCATTTCCGAAATGGAATGTCCCATGCGTGTAGTACCAACTACCACTCCGCGTTCGAAGTCTGTTAATTCCCGCCTTGCGGCCATAATCACTTGGGAAACCTTTTCATATGAATCATCTGACTAAAACTGACAGCTCCACCAATTCACAGCCCTTTCATATCTTGTATACGCGATACTATTGCAATCTTTATATGTGCACATAGTTATCCTGTGACTCTTGCCACCCTACTGTATTCTACATTGGTGCCATTGGAAACAGTCATTGAGGGCTTACATTAGGCAGAGTTAGGCGGGGAGGCGGAGAAAGATATGGAAACAACAGCGCTGCTCCCCCTGCCCCCGCACCCTCCCCCCCCCCCCCCCACTCCCGCAGAAAAGAACGTATCTTAGAACCGAGCGTATCAGGGTAATCTCAGAATTGCTTCATACAGTGTAATGCTGGTAGACATCATGTAACGTTACCAAGGTTGAGGACAGCATTAGTTACCTGTGCGGAGAACGCCGTGGGCGCCTGCTCTACGAGCACCTTGGCAGGTATTTCTCTGAGGAAGTCCGCTAGCTGGTGGGACGAGGCCCCCTGCTGCAGACCCAGGTGGCGGGCCAGCCGGTGCGTGCGCTCCGCCATAGGCACCAAACAGCCGCGGAACGCCACGGCGCTCTGACATATCATGCGCTGGAACAGCCCTGCAACCGGCGACAGGTGAACTTGCAGCACGGAGCAAACTGCAGCAAAAAGTGTTATTACGCTCTACTGGCCAGCGTCTCTCGCTAAAAACACGTATGTCTCAGTTTGAACACCTGGAACGGAGTCCCGTTGGCCTTCTGAAGGGACATAAGAAGTTGCGAGGCCAAAGAAGCAGCGATACTATCACGCAGGTCTACTAAGTGGCGCCAGACTGGAACGCGTGCATGGGGCTGGGAATCAAATGCACATCTGTAGCTTGTTTTATTAATTAATGTGAAATGACGGGGAATCTACGTAAATTGAGTGACATTCGCTCCATCCTATAAATTAGCACCCAGTCTTTGTGGTGTGCCATGAGAAAGAATTAACTAAATCAGTACTAGTGTGGAACTGGAGAAAGTACTGCCTTAGATGAAAAAGGATATATGAAAATCTGAGAAGAATTTGGTAAAGTACGTACCTACAGGGTGACTACAATTTAAGATCAACTACCCGTGAAGGTCTAGTGTGGGCTGTTATTATCGTATGGCAGCGAATCGTGGCAGATACGCTTATACGTTAATGCGAGCAATTCCGATATATGCTCGAAAACATTTAGTTCCAATTTTGGTCACCAGGTGCAATTCTGGCGCTGAATACCATCTCGTCGACGTCTCCAGGCCTGATATTGAACAAATTGTGAAAGCGGTGGCTAACAATAAAATCAACATTATGTCTTTCTCACTTGTTTGACATTTTCTGCCCACGCCCCTTTCCTAATCCTTTACAATGTAAACATTTCTGTACGTTTCTCTTGAATTCATAGCGCTGGTTTGCATCTGGTGGCCAAAATCAGAACCAGTTTCTTTCGAGCGTAAATCGGTTCCGCATTAACACATTAGAATATCCGCCAAGTTTCGCTGCCACACAATAATTACAGTCTACACTTGAATTCTTTGAGTTGCTGTACTTTAATTCTATGCAACCGGTACAATACTGTCACCATAATCGTGCACTTGACACGAAAGCACAGTCGTCAAGTATGTCCAGTACTTTACGTTGAAAGCAAGTCGATAGTTTAAAGACAAAGCATGGATGGAACTGTTCTCCATGTTGAACTGAGTCAACATCTTTTTATATGCAACCTTAAATTTTCTCGACACATTCAAACGTTTTGTGACCAAGAAACTTGTAATATCTATCAGGACTTTTAAATATTGAATAAAGAAACGTTTGTGCCACCCATTGTTAACTCATGTTAGGAACATAGGAAGGTACCGAATCAATTTAGATGCATGCTGGAAGATACGTTAATAGTAGATTCCCTCAGTAAAAAAGTGTTACCAAAACACTCTGTGAACTTTAACGGAAATCCATACAGTGAAGAGACGTTCGTTTCGGGAAAAGTTATTGAGGGTGCAGAAACATTCCACTACCACCAGCATACATATCCTACGGACAGCAGGGATAAGAGGTACTAGAATCCAAGAGCGGCATACACTCGACCATTTTTCCCTAGAAAAAGGAATGGCCACAAGGCAGAATAGACACTCCGGCGTACACTGTACAACTGCTTGCATAGTAGGTATAGTAGATATATGTACAACTTGAAAAAAATGTTGAACGGAATAGAGTTCAGACTTAGAAAGGAAAATTGAGGTGAAACAGTGAAAATCCTGAAATTATGAATGAGAGCACAAAATGGATTGCTGATTTACTGGAATTCGGAAATGAATTGAGACCGTACCACAACGTTATGAATTCTGTTATCTAAGAACACGTATCAGTTGAGATAGCCAACAGAGACGAGATATCAGATGCAGACAGCTGCAGGCGAAAGAAGTTTCCTTCAGCAAAACAACTCATCCAATGCAGAGGTGCCAGAGCAACACGTAAGAAAATGAGGCTATGGAAAAATCGAAAGATGCGAGATTGTAGATGTTGATTCTTTTCGGCCACTCAGTACAATCTTTCAGACTAAAATCAGTCTTAACCTGAATGTAGTAATCAGATTGATATCTCTGTGAGCTATAGCAACTATTGATTGCCTATATTAGTGTGGCTGTAAGCAGATTTGAAGTCCATTGCTTCCGGATAGAGTCCAGTGTGCTAAACACTATGCCACCAAGTTAGTTAATCAATTTTCGTCACTAGCGAGTGGATAGTGAGACTTGTGCCAACACATCCCGAAAACGAGATCTGCATACATTTTATTTATATTTTATGTTCTTTGCAACACAGACTCGTGAATGTCGTACCTGGTTTCGACCAGCCGTTGGTCATAGCAGCCATTGGTCATCTTCAGATTGAAGGCAAGGAATTTTTTACCTCAGAAAATTTTCGTTGAGGAAAAGCGGGATATGTTATGGGACATTGTGGAATATTCCCAATTCAGCCCGTACAGTTTCATGAAGTTCCTACATGTGGCGGCGCTAAATATGGCCTTCAAAATGGCATCTGTAACAGATGTGCGTTCCAAGCAGAGACCTGACAGTGAACTTCTTTTGGCAGAAAAACAGAGCATTGCAGACATTCATTGGTGCTTGTAGAATGTTTACGGAGACTTGGCAGAGAACAAAAGCGCGTTGAGACTTTGGGTGAGGCGTCCGACATCATCGCAATAAGGTTGTGCAAACCTGTCCGATCTCCCGCAGCCGGCCAGCAGCACACAGATGTGACTCATGCAGTGTTGGAATGTGCGAACACTCTCATTGGCGGTAATCGACGGATCACAACCAAGCACCTCCATCCTCAACAGGACGTCTCTCTTGGTAGTGCTGACACATTCGTCTGCCAGTTGGGGTATTCAAAGGCGTATCCCCGCTGAGTTCCTCGCCGCCTAACGGAATACCATGAAGAGTAACGAAGGACCATCTACGAGGAAGTGCTTGCACATTGTAAGACAGACAGTGACAAATATTCTAAAACATCGCCACAGGCTATGAAACATTGGTTTATCGCCTCGAACCGGAAAAAAACGCAGTCCATGGAGTGGAGCACACCACCTATCCTCCAAAGAAAATGTTCAGAGCCGTACCTTCAGCCGATTGAGTCACGGCGACTGTCCTCGGGACTCTGACGTGGTTATTCTGCTTGATGTCCTCCCGCATGATGTAACTGCAACCCTATAGTGTCTCGTGCTACTCTCATGAAATCGAATAAACTAATTTAGCGTGTTCGTCCGCAAAAAAATGCAAACAAACTTCTGCTTCTTCATGACAGCGCAAGGCCTCACCCAAATCTGCGCAACCGAGACGAGCTCACTGAACTTTATGGGACTGTTCACCCGCATCCATCCTACAGCCCGGATCTCGGGCTTGCAACTTCCATCCGTCTGGCCCAACGATGGAAGCACGTTGGGGACGTTACTGATGCGGCAAGACTTTGGCTGCAAAGTCGACCGGTAGAGCGGTATGATGCGAGCACATAGGCCCTCCCAGCAAAGTGGGCTAAAGCCGTCGCATTGGACTGAAACGATTTGAAAACAGGGCTTTGTAGCCAAAAAAGTGGGGAATAATATTATATATTGAAAGGCTGTACATACCCAACCTTTCAGAAAAAAAGTGTTGCTTTACTTATTGAACGACTCTCGTAAAATGCTCTTGCGACTGTGTCGTGAATAAGACAAAAAATTAAAGAACGTAAGTCAATCACTTATTCTCAAATGGACTATTTCACTTTTTTATTTTATTTTACTTTATTTTTACAACAAGTGGGCCTTCTCACCTTCGGCAGCTGAAGACAGCATGATAAGGTGACAAGACCTGCTGCCAGCACTTTCTCCGAATAGTGTAATGTTCTCCGGGTCCCCTCCAAAGGCAGCGATGTTCTCCTTCACCCAGCGCAGAGCCATCAATTGGTCTTTGAAGCCCATGTTCCCAGGCACCACGGTGTCTCCAGTGCTCAGGAAACCTGCAAATCGTTACCGTCGGCTAAACTGAGAATGAATGGGAATCATCTTAGAACTACAATAGTAAGTAAAGTGAAAATAAGACAGAATGACCATCATACATTGATGAGCATTTGTTTTAGGAGAGTTATTACGCTGGAGATGCTATCAAGGCACACGGAATGTTTCGGTGTCTCGCGCGACTAGGGTCAGGACGGTGCCAGTACGTCTAATGGCAGCCAGATTGTGGGCACAGGGCACATTTTACGTGCGAGTCGAGCGAGCACTGCGGACGTCACGTGTCAAGGTGTACCTGCCCTATCTGATCACATGTGTCCGGACATCGCTGTGTAATGCGCAATTGACCGCTAGATGTCATGAGAGGCGGACACGCCAGCATAAAAGGAGAGTCTTTTGTTGTCACTGGGGAAGCAGAAAATGCAGAATTGGTCGGGAGAGTTCAGCAACTTCGAACGTCGACTAGTTATTGAATGTCACTTGAGAAACAAATCGATCACGGTGTACCTGCCCTATCTGATCACATGTGTCCGGACATCGCTGTGTAATGCGCAATTGACCGCTAGATGTCATGAGAGGCGGACACGCCAGCATAAAAGGAGAGTCTTTTGTTGTCACTGGGGAAGCAGAAAATGCAGAATTGGTCGGGAGAGTTCAGCAACTTCGAACGTCGACTAGTTATTGAATGTCACTTCAGAAACAAATCGATCGAGGGCATATTTCAGCCCTTCTAAAACTGCCAAAGTCGATTGCTCGTCAATGTGATTGTAAAGTGGAAACGCAACTGAATAATTGCAGCTAAACCGAGTCAAGGCAGACCACATATGCTGACGGACATGGACCGTTGAGCATTCTGTAGAGTAACTGTAAGAAAAACGCATAAAATCAGTGGAAGCAGAGCCGTATTAGCCACGTAGCAAGAGCTAGAAAATGCTGCGGGCCTCGTCCATTAGGGAGCTTCCCACCTGGCTATAAAACTGTGAAATTAGATGTGAATGGTACTCTACCTACCATCCAATTGGAAAGACGTTGGTGATCAAATCCACAATGAGTAGTAACAATTTTAGCTCAGTTCTAAAACTGAACGCTGGTCACATCATACATTATGTATCGTTAATTTGACAACGCCGCAGAACTTGCATGGGAGATTCCTAACGTAGGCCGCACTAGTTGTAACAATCCGATCAGCTAGAATAGGGCTCTATTGATTATCAACAAGAAACTAATTAATGGACTCTGTATTTATTTTTGTATCTCTAGTGCCACAGTCATTCCTTCTGTGTTTCGTACAGTACACCTGGTACCAGCCGTCTAGAGCAGAGCTTGCTTTCCTGTTGGTGAACTACTGTTGTATAGCGTGTAGCAGTTTCGCAGATCATGGATTTGTTTTTTTTTTTTTTTTTTTTTGCTGTCGTTGTTTCTCTTCCTGTTGCTGTGGACTAATAGAATACAATACTATACTGATATTTAACATCCTTTTTCGGATTTACCTAGCGCTGGAGTCTTCTTTTGAAAGAACTGAAAGAAACTAGTTCAAAAAATCAATTTTGAAAATATTGTCGGACACAGTGGCACTGACCCGAGCAGATGCTACGAGAACACTTGTATATGGTATTACCGCTCTCAATCAAGTTTTGAATGAAGTATCTAATAGCATGGAGAAAATAGTAAAGTGCTATAATAAGGCCTACGGACTACTTTCGAAGATGGATACTTCGTAAACGGAAATAATAACTATACCTTGGAACTAAATCCTAGAACGCTTGCAAGCGACTAACGCTTCTCTGCATCTTAATATGGGTTACGTCCTTTATAAATTGTTACGTGGTTACGTCCAACCAAAGCAGTCACCATTTTCAGATTCTGAGGCAAAAACCAAAGTACTGACCCGATGTGAAGAATATAACGTCAAGATGATGCACGTGAAATACAGAGTACTACCATTGTAGCGGCTCTAATACACTCAACACAGTAGGAGAAAGACAAACCCCTGCACAACATTTTGAAATTTAGGAGTTTACTGTGATAATTTATAACGTGTTGTCTGCGTTAGTTAAACACACAGAAGCGCACCATCAAGTGACTAGTGTATTTGGAATACTTCAGTAGTTTAAGTATTTAACAACAGAAGAGATCACCTGCCAGAGTGGCCGAGCGGTTCCAGGCGCTACAGTCTGGAACCACGCGACCGCTTGCCTCGAGCATGGATGTGTGTGATGTCCTTAGGTTAGTTAGGTTTAAGTAGTTCTAAGTTCTAGGGGACTGATGACATCAGAAGTTAAGTCCCATAGTGCTCAGAGCCATTTGTACAGAAGAGATCGTAAAAAGAGCTCCAGTTATCGTCAGTGCTTACCCAGACGATTTGGAAGAAAACCTAGGTGGCTGACTGGCGCAGTTTGCTCAATGTAAGTTGCTCATAACACATCTGGCTGCTGGTATTGATAGGAAAAATCACGAGCCCCTGGAACTGCAGTTCTATAAACTACTCATGAAAAATTCATTAGAATAGTCTTTCCCAAATGTAGAAATCGTCTTAAGTATTTACTTGCCTTTGATGATCTTAAGCTGCAGTGGGTAATGTTCGTTTTCAACATTAAAGCGCCACACCATGGGACAAGAACACCTAAACAAGTTCGTGAACACATAATATGATTTCCTTAGCGACATTGATTTGACTAGTTTCATCTTTAAGTTTGCCCAAATTAAAGTAAGAGAAGTTTTTTTTAAGTGCTGTTATATATTATTTCCTAACTCTGAGGCTTAGGGCAAACCAAGGGCCTGCGCGCACCGCACTGGCTTCATCCAGCACTGAGCGGAAGGAATCAGTTTCCATCGGATTGCCACGGCATAGAATCATTCATCACTCCATATCACTAGTTTCCAATCATCCACTTCCCCGTAGCATTGCCCTCTATACCACTGCAAGTGTCGCTTCCCATTGACCACAGACATGTTTTGATTATCAGGAGCTGCTCAACCTTTGCACCGCTTGTTTAAGTCACTACCCACAATTAATGTCCTACTTTGGCTGCTGGTAGCACTTTGAAAGTCACGAGTGACTCATTCTGCTGATTTCACGCGTACTTTTTTTTCTTTTTTACAACCACCCTCTACAGTGCTCGACGGTACTCAACCTTCAGTACATGATTTGCCTGGTCCCGTTTTAGCTGTGGTTGTTCCTTCGCGTTTCCACTTCACAGCCACATCACCAAGAGTCTGACTGCACAGCTTTAGCAGGGATTTGTCCTCAGGTGACATACAATGATTAGTCCACCTTCTAAGTTACTGAGCTACCCTCACCGATCCATATTGCTGTTACTGCTTCTCTACTGATAACACAGTACTTCCAGCCTCCTTTTATACTGGCGGGCCCGCATTTCGCGACATACAGTGGTTAACCCTTGCATAGGGGTGTCTCAGTACTTCTGATTAGGTAGTGTGCGTCTACATGCCTTAAAAGTAGACATATAAAATTATAAGCTAATTTCTGTAGGCTTATATCGCTGGAGTACTATCCCCTATTAAGTAATTAAATACATTTGTAATATTAGCTACGGACTCCAGGGTGACTACTAAGGGTATCCTCGTTTTTATATTCATAAGGCAAAATGATACACTTATTAAGGTGACAAGTTCATTGGCATTAAAGAGGGGTTAACAATAATCAGCTAAGCGGGGATTCAGAATCTGAACCAACCCACCTGTAGTCAAACGAAAAATATAAGGTAATGATTGTGACCTTGTTCCTTAATTAGACTCCTGTTGCAAACAACAAGCGAGAAGAATGTTTCAGCCAGGACTTAGCACAATATCACATGGAAATTACATGATACTTCCGCTGGAACTGATCAACGTAAAAAGAACGTGTGAATTTGGTGCCATGTTATATGTTAATTACGTACAGCTGCAAACAACAATTTCATCTAATTAGCGTACGAGTTTAGATTAACAGTTTATAAGTATTCCGGACATACCGTCTGAGCTTTTGCCTGTACAGCGTCACAAATGTAGGTATCAGATGCCTGTTCTAAGGACAGCAGACACTAGGCTGAGAATCTGAATGATCCAGGGGTAGCATTGAAATGTGTAGTACGGGTGCAAAGGTAATGTCACACCAGGTCTTCTTTGCGTATGTTATTCAAGAGAACCCACTTTAGGAAATAGAAGGTACGTGTACACATTACGTAGTTTGTTGACAAACGAACTCTTCGTCAATATGTTTCATTTGAGGCACAGCAACAAGCTATAGTAACTGGTATCGTGCCCGTTCGAAGATACACAGACCGCCAAGATGCGATGGCTTTTACTCGAGACATTCAAAGTGTGAGTTAATATAACAGAAAAAAACTTCTCAAAAAAAAACAACAATTAACACCAGAAAGGCAGTCCCCAGCATACGCTACATCTACAATTACATTTATACTCTGCAAGCCACCCAACGGTGTGTGGCGGGGGGCACTTTACGTGCCACTGTCATTACCTCCCGTTTCTGTTCCAATCGCGTATGGTTCGCGGGAAGAACCACTGTCTGAAAGCCTCCGTGCGCGCTCGAATCTCTCTAATTTTACATTCGTGATCTCCTTGGGAGGTATAACTAGGGGGAAGCAATATATTCGATACCTCATCCAGAAACGCACCCTCTAGAAACCTGGCGAGCAAGCTACACCGCGATGCAGAGCGCCTCTCTTGCAGAGTCTGCCACTTGAGTTTGCTAAACGTCTCCGTAACGCTATCATGGTTACCAAATAACCCTGTGACGAAACGCGCCGCTCTTCTTTGGATCTTCTCTATTCTCCTCCGTCAACCCGATCTGATACGGATCCCACACTGATGAGCAATACTCAAGTATAGGTCGAACGAGTGTTTTGTAAGCCACCTCCTTTGTTGATGGACTACATTTTCTAAGGACTCTCCCAATGAATCCCAACCTGCTACCCGCCTTACCTAAAATTAATTTTATATGATCATTCCACTTCAAATCGTTCCGCACGCATACACCCAGATATTTTACAGAAGAAACTGCTACCAGTGTTTGTTCCGCTATCATATAATCATACAATAAAGGATCCTTCTTTCTATGTATTCGCAATACATTACATTTGTCTATGTTAAGGGTCAGTTGCCACTCCCTGCACCAAGTGCCTATCCGTTGCAGATCTTCCTGCATTTCGCTACAATTTTCTAATGCTGTAACTTCTCTGTATACTACAGCATCATCCGCGAAAAGCCGCATGGAACTTCCGACACATTATCTACTAGATCATTTATATATATTGTGAAAAGCAATGGTCCCATAACACTCCCCTGTGGCACGCCAGAGGTTACTTTAACGTTTGTAGACGTCTCTCCATTGATAACAACAAGCTGTGTTCTGTTTACTAAAAACTCTTCAATCCAGCCACACAGCTGGTCTGATATTCCGTAGGCTCTTACTTTGTTTATCAGGCGACAGTGCGGAATTGTATCGAACGCCTTTCGGAAGTCAAGGAAAATAGCATCTACCTGGGAGCCTGTATCTAATATTTTCTGGGTCTCATGAACAAATAAAGCGAGTTGTGTCTCGCACGATCGCTGTTTCCGGATTCCGTGTTGATTCCTACAGAGTAGTTTCAGGGTTTCCAAAAACGACATGATAAGCGAGCAAAAAACGTGTTCTAAAATTCTACAACAGATCTACGTCAGATATATAGGTCTATAGTTTTACGCATCTGCTCGACGACCCTTCTTGAAGACTGGGACCACCTGTGCTCTTTTCCAATCATTTGGAACCTTCCGTTCCTCTAGAGACTTGCGGTACACGGCTGTTAGAAGGGGGGCAAGTTCTTTCGCGTACTCTGTGTAGAATCGAATTGGTATCCCGTCAGGTCCAGTGAACTATCCTCTGTTGAGTGATTCCAGTTGCTTTTCTATTCCTTGAACACTTATTTCGATGTCAGCCATTTTTTCGTTTGTGCGAGGATTTAGAGAAGGAACTGCAGTGCGGCCTTCCTCTGTGAAACAGCTTTGGAAAAAGGTGTTTAGTATTTCAGCTTTACGCGTGTCATCCTCTGTTTCAATGCCATCATCATCCCGGAGTGTCTGGATATGCTGTTTCAAGCCACTTACTGATTTAACGTAAGTCCAGAACTTCCTAGGATTTTCTGTCAAGTCGGTACATAGAATTTTACTTTCGAATTCACTGAACGCCTCACGCATGGCCCTCCTTACGCTAACTTTGACAACGTTTAGCTTCTTTGTGTCTGAGAGGTTTTGGCTGCGTTACGCTTGGAGTGAAGCTCTCTTTGCTTTCGCAGTAGTTCCCTAACTTTGTTGCTGAACCACGGTGGGTTTTTCCCGTTCCTCACAGTTTTACTCAGCACGTACCTGTCTAAAACGCATTTTACGATTGCCTTGAACTTTTTCCATAAACACTCAACATTGTCAGTGTCGGAACAGAAATTTTCGTTTTGATCTGTTAGGTAGTCTGAAATCTGCCTTCTATTACTCTTGCTAAACAGATAAACCTTCCTCCCTTTTTTTATATTCTTATTAATTTCCATATTCAGGGATGCTGCAACGGGGCTTATGACCACTGATTCCCTGTTCTGCACTTACAGAGTCGAAAAGTTCGGGTCTGTTTGTTATCAGTAGGTCCTAGATGTTATCTCCACGAGTCGGTTCTCTGTTTAATTGCTCGAGGTAATTTTCGGATAGTGCACTCAGTATAATGTCACTCGATGCTCTGTCCCTACCACCCGTCCTATCCTACTGTATCGTCACGTCGCTTAATAAGCAAGAAGAGAGAAGAAAGCTATGGGACTGAACTGTCTGTATTGGCTATATGGGAAAGTTATGCATTAGATGTCAGTAACGTCCGAAGTTACGAGGCTTGCCTAGAAATTAATGCACGTCATTTTCGTTTTCAGCCGAAAACAATGCGACGAAAGCGAAACGTTACGTATGTATTACTTGAAGTCTCCTGCATGAGTGCGTCAAGTTTCCGTCGCTTCCAACAAATAGCGTAGCTGCAGGACAGTTTCAAAATGGCGTCTGTAGGTGATGTACGTCACAAGCAACGTGACGTCATTGAATTTGTCACTGCATCGAAAGAAACTGTGGGTAAAATTCACAAACGCTTGTGCAAAGTCTATGGAGCATCTGCTGTCGACAGAAGTACAGTTAGTCGCTGGGCACAGAGGGTGACGTCATCATAAGGCGGTTCGGCGGAGCTCCACGATTTGCAGCGGTCGGGGAGACCATCCACGACCGTTACACCTGACATGTTGCAGTGAGCTGACGATTTCATTCGCGAAGACAGACACATTACGACTCGGCATTTTGAGGACGATGAGGAGGTGAGTCACACACTGAAGCAGTGGCTCCGCCACCAGGGTAAAGATTGGTACCAACAAGACATACATGCCTTGTTTGGCGCTGGAGTAAGGCCAAGAACGGGATGGAGATTACGTGGAAAAATAGGGTGTGTAGATAAAACACCATTCTTTCGTGTGTGTAATTCTGATTATGTTCAATAAAGAACTGTCGAAGAAAAAATGCTGTGAATTACATCCTAGGCAATCATTGTAGATCGCAAACAACCAGATACTGTAATTGTGCAGTGTCTCAAGGATCAAGGCTCCTGTCAATGATGGTCTATTCGTTAACGGCTTCCAGGGAGAGATCACACAAGATCCTGTATGCCATTAACAACCCACACGCAACGGAAACATTTTAGGCCTTGTAGCTACAAACAGGCCTGACCTAACTGAGATGTCAGTATAAAGACAAGGATTAGTAAAAAATTGTAAATTTGTGGTAAGATCTTATGGGACCAAACTGCTTAGGTCATCGGTCCCTAAGCTTACACACTACGTAATCTAACTTAAACTAACTTACGCTACGGACAACATACACACCCATGCCCGAGGGAAGACTTGAACCCCGATAGGGAGAGCCGCATGGACCGTGATGAGACGCGTCAGACCGCGCGGCTACCCCGCGCGACCAAGGATTAGTGATCGTGATGTCATCATACCGACAATGGTTACTAAAGTTAATAGATCCGCCAAGAAGGCCAGGAGAGTGTTTATAGCTAGGAGAAACAGAGAAGCAATTGTTGGCATCCCGCTTAGGTAATGAAAGTACAAGTAAAGGGATTATGGGCAAAGTTTAAACTGATTCGCGCTCTGGGGACACATGTGCCATGTAAGTGGGCTCTCCGTGGTTTAATAATCAAATTCGGAAATGGTGAGGAAACAGAGACTATTGGTCTCTCGGTTCAAAAAAAGTGCACGTAAAGTTGACAGGCAAAAGTTAATAGAAGTTCCTGCATCTTTAAGAAGCTCAATGCGCGAAGCATGCAACAACTTCCACCGTAATACCTTAAAAAAAGATTTTGCCGAGAACCTGAGAAAATTTTGATTGTACGTAAAATAACAAAGCGTGTTAAAGGCTTCCATCCAGTCACTCGTCGACCAGACTGGGATAGCAGTAGAAGACAGCATAAAGAAAGCTGAAATTTGAAATTTCATGAGAGGCCATTCACGCAGGACGATAGTACAAACATATGGTCATTCGACTGTCGCGCTGACTTCCGCTTGGAAGATACAGAAACTGGCATACGTGCCGTAGAGAAGCATTTACAACAGTTGGAAACCAATAAGTTGCCAGGCGCAGATGGAACCACAATTTGGTTTTGGCCCATTATTTGCCTTGCATTTAGTGTGAATCTCTCGCACAGCGAAAAGCCCTAAACTGCAGGAAAAAAGCGCAGATGTTTCCTGTATATAAGATAGATAAAAGAACTGTCTCGTATAAATACGGACAAATTTCCTCACCATCGGCTTGTTGCAGAATTCTTGAACACATTCTGAGGTCGGATATATGTGAGCCCCACCAAGTCAGATTAAAGGACGATACCGAAGTAATTCAGGGGCATGTTACAAGATTTGTGACTGATAGGTCCGATGAGCACGCAAGTATTACGGAAATACTTCGTTAACGCAAATGGGAATCCCTGTAGGATAGGCGACGCTCTTTTCGCAACGAGCTGTTGCTATAATTTAGAGAACCGGTATTTGAGGCCAGCTGCAGAATGATTCTACTCCCGTCAACGTATACGTCGCATAAGGACCTCGAAGATATGTTAAATTAGGGCTGGTACAGAGGCTTTCAGATAGCAGTTCTTCCTGTTCCACTTTCACAAGCGGGACAGGAAAGGAAATTAGTGTAGTTGCGTCACGAAAATAGGCACCTCAAGGACATCTTATTATCGTACAGCAATGCCAGTTTGTGATAATACCAAATGTTAGGAGAAACAAATGGTTCAAATGGCTCTAAGCACTATGGGACTTAACATCTGAGGTCATCAGTCCCCTAGACTCAGAACTACTTAAACCTAACTAACCTAAGAACATCACACTAATCCATGTCCGAGGCGGGATTCGACCCTGCGACCGAAGCAGCAGTGCGGTTCCGGACTGAAGCGCCTAGAACCGCTCGGCCACAGCGGCCGTCTTAGAAGAAACATCTCTAGTTTGCGTCTAGAATTTGACGGAGTACTTTTCATAAAAAATTATTGCCAGCTGCTACTAAAAACTAACGTTACAAGAAGTTTTGAAGGAAAATATTTTCTTTACTTCGCCCTGCGGAAACAACAAAACTACAGACATATTTGGACTAAAAAAAATAAGTGAACATTCTCGAAATTTGTAGATGCGCACGAAAACGTGAGAACATTAAAGTATTCCAATATAAAAAATTAAATATCGTAAAGGGTTTGAATCTGTTCCATCTGTGTAGCAAAAAATTTCGTCACTGATGAATCTGCGTTCTGTTGGACTTTGTAGGAACTTCCAGAGACAATATTGATAATAAAACAATGAAAATAGTTTTGGTAAGGTCTGAGATGTCATTATTGTATCGTGCCAAGTATGAACACATTTTATTTACGAGAGACTCCGTGCACGACAGCGCGCGAGGCCTTGCGTGCCGTTGCTCCTGCATTTCGCTCCATTCCGTAGAACACTGAAACCGTCATAAACACACAATACCGCACAGAAACATTGAGCATCTAGCTGGCGATGTTAAAAGTGTACATGTGGCAGGAAAGCTATGGGGCAGGCGAATCACATCGCCTAGCGCCGGCTATCTGCAGGAAGCGCTGATTTCCTTGAGGTAATGATACAGTGCGCCGTCCTTGTAGTGGTACAACGTACCCTGCTCCACGCAGCGTGCCGTGATTTCTGGAGTATGTATGTAGATGTAAATACAGACGTAATGTGCTGAGAGTGATGAAATCAAGAAAATCAAAACTGCTGTCAACAATGGCGGCTATGGCTGCAACGCGTCTATACTTTCGTAACTGCAAGTCGAGTCAAATTAATAAAGAAAGAAATACAGAACAATATCCTTAATCCTCCTATCCCCTCCCGCAAATTATAAAACGACAAAACAAATAGATAAGCCAAAATCGCATTTCTAATTAGGTAATTGATCTCATTGTTGCATCACTTAATCCAGAAACAGACGCCGATTTCTACTGATCCACTACGAACAAAATAATTTCATTATTCAGCTACCATACACACATCCATATTACTCATCTAAAATTGTCAGAAGTCTCGTCCTTACCCAAAGGTCAGCATTTTGACACTGTCCTTAGTTTGAACTCACTTTTGCTGTTACTGTTACTATTTCTTTCAGCTATAGCAATGGACACATGCTCAGTGTTTGTACATCCATCCTTACCCAGAACACCCAGGCGGTAGTTGATGGTCACGACGACGACGCCGTGGCCCAGCAGGTAGTCAGGGCCATACAGGTCGCCGTCGCCAGACCCCGTCGTGAATCCCCCGCCGTGGATCCACACCATCACCGGCTTCAGGGCATCACTCGCTCCCGATGGTAACTGTAATTTGACGCAATTCCTATGAAATAACGCGGCGAGATCGTGAGTCTCTAAAAGGTTAACTAGAAGTAACAATCAGAAGCGCATTAATAAGGTGCCGTACCTCTGGTGTGTAAACATTGAGAAAAAGGCAGTCCTCGTTTCCGACGTACTTGTTCGTTATATCGTTGATCTGTGGAGCAACTGGGCACTTAGACGTCGCATCCCTAATGCCAGTCCACGCTTCTGCTGGCTGAGGCGGCTGCCAAAAATAAATAAATAAAGTAAAACAAACCCTCAAATCAGTCTAATTTGGTGACAAGCATAAACGTGGGCATACATTTAACCAAAGGGGGGAAAGATTTTGAAATTTCCATATTTGTTATAACTGACAACGTGTGTGCCACACCTGAATTTCACACGAAGTACACAACGTGTCTAACGACAATATTTTTCTCAGATTACTCTGACAGATAATAGGAAGTCATACTAGGGAGTTGTAATTAAAGTGCAGCTCCTCATGGAGATTTAGTGTGGACTGTAGCTACCGTATCGCAGCGTAGCTTGGTAGGTATGCTAAAGCGTTGATGCGGAACCGATTTACAGAGCCAACAAATAGTTACACTGATCGGCTGTTCCGTCGGTTGTTGGAAGAATATTTTATATATTGTGAATGGAAACACACCCAACACTGATGCAGTATTCTACAATGTATACTATTTATTTCACAAACCAATTTTCGGCTCTTATACCATCATCAGGTACGAGGATAAATAAGCGGTGTAGGGAAATTTTGTTGGATCAAAAATTTGAAACTAGTGAATCTACGGAGCATCTCTATTTCTGGAGAGGAAACATGTTGATACTAGATTTAGGAATAAAACAGTAGGGATTATTTCAGAGTAAATGGAACTTAAAATTACTTAGCTAAGATGAAATATGTAAGCTATTAACTAATGAACTCTGCAATAATTACAACAGTTGTTCACACAGGAATATAAATTGAACAATACACTTTGGTGACATAGTCCAAAGATGTGGCTGAACTAAATGGTCTTGTCTTTAATAGGTCCTAAATTGAAAACAGATAAGATGTAATAGTGAAACTAAGCATTTGAGTGAAGCAGTTGTGATTATACAATGTAAAATTTGTTAACACAACAAGAGATATTGTAGCAATTGAAATAAAGGAAAATGGGGGATGTGAGTAAGAGGAGTAATTTTCAACATAGCCTGTATGGGATTAACTGGTGAGTGAGGAAACTGTGTCTAGACATTCAATCTAGGCCTGGGTTCCAATTCTGTGCACGAGGAGCTAGTCTGGCGCAGTACAGCATCTCGTAATCTCCGGTGCTCATATTGAACAAACTGTGTAAGCGGCGGTTTATAGTAGCATCAGCATTATGCATTTCTCACTTTTTTGAGCCGTTCTGACCAAGTCCTGTACATATGGAAACATTTCTATACGTTTCTCTTGCATTCACAGCTCAAGATTTGCACCTGGTGACTAAAATTGGATTTAAATTTTTTTCCAACGCAAATCGGTTCCTCATTAATGCTCTAGAACCTCTACAAAATTTCGCTGCCATACACTAATTACAGACCGCACTGGACCTCCACGAATAGCTGCACTTATAACGACCCAGTACCTAAATAATCTATCCAAATAATATACTTTTGTCTTAGTATGAATATGGATAGGATCTCCTTATTTAACGATCTGAAATTATTTCCCCGTACGATGAAATCTAGTGCATCCAACGATTTATAAACTAAACTTAGAAAGTATTTTCGGAAGATATTTTAGTTCACAAACCAATATCATTATACTGAACTTAATAATTAAAACTACGAACTAGAAAGAAAATCAGAATACGCTTGAAAATTTTTTAGCTATTAACAAAACTACACACAAAAAATATTACTCACATGTACTCCTCAAAGTAGCAAAACAAGGAAAAAACAATAAAAAGGCTCATTTAATTTTTACACCTTGTACAACACTTTTCTTCCATCGAAAACCTCGCATCTGATCGTGTTAATGAGTTTATTGTAGTACTTTCTACTTCTATGCCTTCTATTTTTGTAGTTCACTGGATTAATTAAAGTGCAATGCTTTAAAAGCTACCGGTTTTTGGTATCTCAGGCCAACATTCGAGGAAATGACTGATGGAACTATGAAAATTCCCAAAATAACACCAAGCTTTTTTTCCTTATACATTTCTGCACACAGTAATTATTTCAGTGTCTAGTCAGTAATCATAAATACATTCTAACATTAACACGTTGGAGAATTTCTGAATAGAATCATGGAATGAGGACGGAGTTGGGAAACCAAGGCTGCTAAACATATGAAAATTGACTATTTATAATAATAATGGAACTCGGGATGACTAATAAATTATAATTACGTAACGTGTATTAGAAGGCTCAGTAGATATTTACTGACGGAAAAAAAACAGGCAATACGAAATCAGAAGTTGTTTTCAACTTCTATAGAAAAAGGTACCAGAGACGCTCACGGGAAAAAAGTCAAGGTTATCTACATTTTCATTCTAAAAGAAACCTCACTGCCAGCCTTCTGAAACAGTTTTGTGAAAACCAATATCATTACGGCCATTTCCTTAAGTTATCCAACTTCAGGAAATGAAATGTAGAAGATGCGTAAAATTAAGTGTCTTGGTGCCTAACAACGCAAAAATTACAAACAGCTAGTAAGATATTCTGCCAGGCAACATCAAGTCTGGAGATTATTTACGTACTAGGTAAATGCGAGTTAGTTTCCATTAGTAACTCCCGAGGAAGAAAGGGACGAAGCATGAATTCAGCAAAGGAGACAATTATCACCAAAGCTACAATCATTTATGAATAATTGCCCTAAAATATTTATCCTGTAATTAACAAGCTTTCAAATCACATCAGGAATATCAAATGGTGTCAGTGGTGAAAATATTATTCTATGAGTCATGTGCAGATCTCTGCCAAACACGTTCCTATGTTATAGTTTGTGTGGGATTTTGTGACCTCTAATGAAGAGACACTGTAAGCCCCTCCCCCTCCCCGCCCCCACCCCCACCACCTATCTATATGTGCTGCTATACATGGGGCTTAATAGGATAAATCATTGGTATGGAATGGGACAGACCCTTTCTTGCGACACCCAGTGACTCACAAACCCTGTGGACACTTTTGCACACCGGGAGTGCCATATGTATCTCTTAAATCGGCTGGCGCGTGAAGTCAAGCTACACGTGTCTACTTAACAGAGGTCCGATATCATAAACATAACTGTGGATTATTAAATACATTTCTAGTAGCCCAGTTGTTACGTAATTCTTTTGTGATGGGAATCAGATTTAACGACAGTAACGATTTCAGTTTACCATCCAAAGTAACTTCTGAAATACACAAAATTAAATGTATCACTTTCTGACATACAGACATGTTTTGTTTGCCGAACTCAGTGAAGATTTTCAACTGAATACTTGATCATTAAATAAATAAATAAACAGCATTTTCATTAAAAATATAAAATTTTGGTAATAGTTTCAGTTACAGACAGTTGCTATTATTTTATGTGTTGAATGACAATATTTTCATTCGTTGTGCTGACTGAATGAATGAGGGGGTGAATGAGGTGTGAATGTGAAGTATGAATTGTTGCTATTAATAAATTAATTGTTAGTGAGCATGTGAATCGGATTTTGCTACAGTGAGTCACAGACATGAAGGAATACCACGACTGTAAAGTAGCCATTTTTCAGTTGTTTTGAAATAAAATAGTTTCTTCTGCCCTTCAGTCTGTAAAGACGAGATCAATTTGATTTTATTTGCTTTTTGCAATGTGTTAGTTTAAATTTTCCGTAAACTGATTTAAGACCTGTGACTGGCAAAAAGAAGACGACACCAGGTTACGTAAATTGAAAGGGGGAGATTATTGACTTCTGTGTTATTCGACCTTTCAGAGAAGAGATATTTCGTGCGCTTTGGTAGCGGGAGAGGATTTTAGTCCTTGAGTCTTGAGGAATTCGTGGTCTGCTCTCGTTCAAGTGTAATTTTTTTTTTTCTAAACGTGGTGAACTACATGGGTTGAGACGGCGTTTAATACCAGTAAATATCGAATGTTTTCTACAAATGGCTTATTAACTTATAAAGAGTGTGATTATTTCAACAACAGGTCGTGAGTTAAAATCTTGAGCTGGCTGCTAGATACAAAGTGTGCTGTAAATGTGAAAGGGTTTGTGCAAACTGAGCGTATTTTCGTACTTCCATTTCTGGAACTATGTTTTAGGATGGACTAGGTAGTAAAATTTGTGTACTTATTTGTTTACCTATAGGGTCAATATGGAGCAGATATTTTGAGAAAGGATTTTTTCTTCGTTTGATAGTTACTGTCAGACGTAATGAAATTAACTGGTTTCACATGGGTAGGACAACAAAATAACTCTACCCATCCTGTTTGCATGCGTAGCGCAGCTAGTTCCTTATAGCTTTCCTCAAATCAGAAGCACGATACCTAGCTGCCTGCGCTTCTAAAGAACTTACTACCATGCTGAGTACTTCCAATGTTATCAGAAAGACGAAACAGGCCGCATCGCTACAGCGTCCAAAATACCTGTGGTTATTACCAAAGCAAACATAGCTTCAACATAACAAATGCTATCATCACACACGCAAGATCGACTACTGGTGACGCCGTTAAATCTGACTTCACCTTCGTGGCAACAGCCGGTTTCACAAAAATGTCCGTGAGACAATGGAGAGGGAGGATACAGCACCAAGGTAGTGTCCCGTATATTTGGTGGAGGTAAACCCCTCCTCACCTCTCTCCTTCAGCGTTTTCTTTAGTGTGATTTCCGTAACATTAACACCATAGCTTGGCTGGGTCTGTAATATTTCATCAAAAATTTATAGGTGAATCATAACCGATACATCAGAATTGATGTATTTGGAACTTCTCAGTATCAATCGCTGTCTTGACGTACAAGTAATTTTTAATGTTTGCCTAAAGCTTAACTACTTGGTGGAGCCACGATAAACGAACAGTAACTATCATACTGAAGGTAATTAAAATCGCTCATTATGATGTTTGCTAATAGGTGGTTGTTGTAACAATCTTTTAAAACAAGACACAAACATTAACTTTTAAGAGCCACTGTCTCAAGTTTCCGTAACATATAATGTCTTTGCATTTTGTAAAGAAATTTCAACTACTATGACATTTTGTGGATATAATTTTAGATGAAGTTTGTATAGTAAAAAACTGTGTGTTTTGCAGAATACATACAAGTGTCTCTTTAAAACAGACACTCTAAGTAATGAAATGTGTGTAGATATAATAGCTGTAGATGAATGTGTGGTGGCTTTTCGTAGCAAAATAATCCGTTCACAGAAACAAGATAGAAATGGAACTCAGATATTTCATTATTTCCGACTTCAAAAAAAGTACATACGTTTCCTTTTTATTATTCACACCATTTCAAGAGAGTAATCAAGTGAGTCTGAATAACATCATTAAACTGAGGCCAACAATCCAAGCAGACGACACAAGTCTACAATATTGCTCTATCAACGTACAAACACCTTCCTTATCTCAGTCGTATATAACTTGTTTCATGTTAGATAAAAGAACAGACCGTAATCTCAGCTGGGCTTTTATCATGTCCGATTCGTCAAGGTCGACAGCAAAACAGCCACACTCCGTGTTACACAAGAGTCGATGCGATACAGCACTTTCAAACGCACTAATATTTGACGGATGACCAGAAAAGGACGTCCTTCTTAGTCAGTGTCACAATGAAAATGCAAATGCAGTGACAGAGTCACTGTCAAGCACATAGTTTTAAGCTGTCAAGAAGTTTCTAAAGAATGTTTTGTTCTTTGATGATGCGTATTAATGCCGACGTATGGGTTAAAAGCTTTGTCACACACGGGTGAGACGTATTCTGAACACTACCTATGTCGCGAAGGTTCCAGTACTGTCTATGGGATTTCACTAATTACCTGATACAAGTACAGCGTAATTCTTTATTCTCAAACACCAGCACTTCCAGGACTCTTAACTAATCGTATCTTTCTAGTAGCGTAGAAACTTGCTTCCAATTAAAACACCATCACGCATGATCGAAAATGGAGTACTCAGTAAAACTATCATACTGTAAACTGTCGCATGGATGCTAAAACATTGGAGAGAGAGAGAGAGAAATAAGTGAGTTCTGAACTGACTCCTAATGAACACAAGACAGAGGAAATGCTACTGGAACCAATGACGTTGCTTATTCCATTCTAGTAGAAGATGTAGTAGTAGTAGTAGTTTTATTCATCTGTAAATCAGTTTTACAGGGATGCTGGACGCCTCTTGGTTCTGCAGTTTCACAACAGAAATAACAGAATTCATATATACATGCATTTACATTCTCACAGGTCTAGCGTACAAGGATGGGACAGGTGGTCGACAGTGGCCTTACACTAGAAACTGTGGTGGCATTTACCTGAAGTAATGTAGGGAAATCACGTAAAAGCTGAATAATGATGGCCACAGCCTCAACCTTCTTGATTTGAAGGCCGGTCTGTTTAAAGCAATGTTACCTAGTTCAGTTTATCCCCATGTACAGTACAGTTTTATAAATAAGTTATTTAATAATTTAAAAGCAAGCAGTACAGTGTTTATCCATTTCTCACTCCCATTAACTACACACACACACGCACTATACCAGCATCGTTTCATAAAGTAACACTTCGGTCGGTTGACGTCGGACTATTGCGATGACCTTTGTGTTCCACAACTTCCCATTTGCAAGCCTGAAAAACTAAATAAGTATTACTGTACAATGAGTGAGATGTTCACTTTAGAAAGAGATTAAGAGGATTACACAATTCACAGATTTGTGAGTAAAGCTCTCCACAGAAAGCAAAAAAGAAAAGGAAGGGAAAGAAAAAAAAGGTAAGAAGAAAGAAAGGGAAGAACATGGTGTGGAAGTGTTACGTGATATGATAGCCGTTTTACGATCGTTTTATTATTCCTTCGCGTTATATTTTTTAACAAATCTCTACTCTGTTTTATGTAATTAAGCCTTCACTGCATATGACGCTTCTTTAAATAACTTTTCCACTACTTTTATTTCAGCAGTCTTTTCTATCTGCTTGGGCAGATTATTGTATAGTTTTATTCCTTGGTAGGAAACACTGATTAGGCGTTTATGTTCATTCTTCTTTGGTAAATGTAAGTTCAGACTAGATCTTGTTGGTGGTCATGTACAGAGCTGTTTCGCCAGACCAGTTATAAATTTCATGTGTTCAAGTGATTAGTAAATGGTGTAGTTAAAAGCGTTGGTGTTTTGAACAGATCTCTGCAATGAGCACAAATGCAACATTTTTTTCGTTGTTATTCATTTGGTCCTTTTCTGTGAACTGACATTCTATATCAAACAGCGAAAGAATTGGTTCCTGTTTTAGCAAATATTGCATGTCGCTCGAACAACAACGAAGCTTCTCATGTGTATGGTAATATATGCAACTCGTCCCAGATTTCAAGAAATGCCTCAGGAAGACGCGCAGAACTACAAAGCAATTTGTTGTAGAATTGTGCGACGTATCTGTGCTAGAACCAATTGTATGAACCCACAACGGTGTCGTGTTTATTGATCTCTAAAAAGGCCTCGCCAGAATTCTACACCTTTACCTAGTAAATAACGGGTTAAAAGATCAGACAAGTAACTCGATTAAAAACTTTGTAGCTAATAGAATTCTGTACGTGATTCTTAATAAAAAGAGAATGTCACAAGTGAAAGTTGTCACTAGCATCCAATATCCACGGGTAGCTGTCATGGGAGATTGTAACAGCTGTCGCCAGTGGATACGCTTGTAACAGTAGCAACTTATGCTTTATGCACAGTATTTGGTTTAGTTTCCGTTTTCATATACACCTGCGGAAAAGTGAACTGTATCTGTGTATTTTACTGTCGACATCAGTGTTTACTAACTTCATCTTAAGGCTTTTGTGAAAAGTTGTCTTGTGACAGCCAGAGCGAGAGCACCAGCAGCAGCGAGTACTGTTTGTATAAAGCGTTTATTTAGCATTTTGTTTACGACCTTCCACTAAGGAAGGGATTCTATTTGTGTTTATCTGCTCTGCATAGTAACTAACAGTTCTTGATAAAACTTTACGTAGTTTTCGTGTTAGATTTCTTAGTGTTTTCTTGATCGTTTAGAACAGAAAGCGCCCTAAAACCGTCTTTTGTTTGTTTCGCGGCCGTTAGCCACTAGTCACGTGAATCAGCAGTTGTCTTGTGACAGCCAGAGCGAGAGCACCAGCAGCAGCGAGTACTGTTTGTATAAAGCGTTTATTTAGCATTTTGTTTACGACCTTCCACTAAGGAAGGGATTCTATTTGTGTTTATCTGCTCTGCATAGTAACTAACAGTTCTTGATAAAACTTTACGTAGTTTTCGTGTTAGATTTCTTAGTGTTTTCTTGATCGTTTAGAACAGAAAGCGCCCTAAAACCGTCTTTTGTTTGTTTCGCGGCCGTTAGCCACTAGTCACTTGAATCAGCAGTTGTCTTGTGACAGCCAGAGCGAGAGCACCAGCAGCAGCGAGTACTGTTTGTATAAAGCGTTTTTGTATTTATTTGCTGCGCTTAGCTTTTAAATAGTTTTTCTGGGGAAACCTAGCGTAGTTTTCGCGTCTCGTATTTCAGTGAGTGTTTCTTGATTATCAGAGTAGCTCATCAGAAGATTATCTTGGGAATTTGTCACCGTATAGAGTAGGGTAAACATAGTCATGTGTAGGGACTGTGGTTGTTGTGAGCGGACGCAAGGAGAATTGGCCACTCTTCGGGGGCAGGTGGAGGCTTTGTCTGTTAGGCTCATCGAGCTCGAGGCGCAGGCGTCGGCTCGTAGTGGCGTTGGGGCAACTGTGGTGAGACCTATGCCTACTTCGGTGGCCTTGGAATCACATGGAACCCCTGATGTCGCTGCGTCTTCCGGCAGTGAGCATCTTACCGGTCAGCCATCACTCCAGGGTGAATGGCGGACAGTGGTGGGCTCGCGCGTGCCTGGCCGAAAGGCGAAGGTGGGATCTGGCCGCGTGGCAGCTGCCTTACCCCTTTCCAACAGGTACGGGGTGCTTCCTAGTGGTGATGACATCGTTTCCGAGCCACCACAGGATGCCTCGCCTGTTGGGCCAGTGGCCGATTCTCCGGCAAGGTCCCGACAGTCACAGAGGGCGGGCCTATTAGTTATAGGGAGCTCCAACGTTAGGCGGGTTATGGAGCCCCTCAGGAAAATAGCGGGTAGGTCGGGGAAGAATGCCAGTGTGCACTCGGTGTGCTTGCCGGGGGGTCTCGTCCGTAATGTGGAGGAGGCCCTTCCGGCAGCTATTGAACGCACTGGGTGTGACCGGCTGCAGATAGTAGCACATGTCGGAACGAATGACGCCTGCCGCTTGGGTTCTGAGGCCATCCTTGGTTCCTTCCGGCGGCTGGCTGATTTGGTGAAGACAACCAGCATCGCACGCGGAGTGCAAGCTGAGCTTAATATCTGCAGCATAGTGCCCAGAGTCGATCGCGGTCCTCTGGTTTGGAGCCGTGTGGAGGGTCTAAACCAGAGGCTCAGACGACTCTGCGACTATAATGGTTGCAAATTCATCGACCTCCGTTATTGGGTGGAGAACTGTAGGGCCCCCCTAGACAGGTCAGGCGTGCACTACACACCGGAAGCAGCTACTAGGGTAGCAGAGTACGTGTGGCGTGCACACGGGGGTTTTTTAGGTTAGAGGGACCCCCCCTTGGGCGAAACGATAAAATACCTGACGGCTTACCAGAGAGGACATTATCATCGTTGATAAAGAACGTCCGTCCTCAGAGACCAAAAACAGGAAAAGTTAACGTAATATTGGTAAACTGCAGGAGTATCCAGGGCAAGGTTCCTGAATTAGTATCTCTTATTGAAGGAAATAGTGCGCATATAGTATTAGGAACGGAAAGTTGGTTAAAACCGGAAGTGAACAGTAACGAAATCCTAGACACAGAATGGAATATATACCGCAAGGATAGGATAAACGCCAATGGTGGAGGAGTATTTATAGCAGTAAAGAATTCAATAATATCCAGTGAAGTTATTAGCGAATGCGAATGTGAAATAATCTGGGTTATCAAAGGTGGGTCAGATATGATAGTCGGATGCTTCTATAGACCACCTGCATCAGCAACCGTAGTAGTTGAGCGCCTCAGAGAGAACCTGCAGAACGTCGTGAAGAAGTTTCGTGATCATACTATTGTAATAGGGGGAGACTTCAATCTACCAGGTATAGAATGGGATAGTCACACAATCAGAACTGGAGCCAGGGACAGAGACTCTTGTGACATTATCCTGACTGCCTTGTCCGAGAATTACTTCGAGCAGATAGTTAGAGAACCAACTCGTGAAGCTAACGTTTTAGACCTCATAGCAACAAATAGACCGGAACTTTTCGACTCCGTGAATGTAGAAGAGGGTATCAGTGATCATAAGTCAGTGGTTGCATCAATGACTACAAGTGTAATAAGAAATGCCAAGAAAGGAAGGAAAATATATTTGCTTAACAAGAGTGATAGGGCACAAATCGCAGAATATCTGAGTGACCACCATCAAACGTTCATTTCTGAGGAAGAGGATGTGGAACAAAAATGGAAAAAATTCAGAAACATCGTCCAGTACGCCTTAGATAAGTTCGTACCGACTAAGGTCCAAAGCGAGGGGAAAGATCCACCGTGGTATAACAATCATGTACGAAAGGTACTACGGAAACAAAGAAAGCTTCATCATAGGTTTAAGAGTAGTCGAATCATAGCTGATAAGGAAAAGCTGAACGAAGCGAAAAAGAGCGTAAAGAGAGCAATGAGAGAAGCATTCAACGAATTCGAACATAAAACATTGGCAAACAATCTAAACAAGAACCCTAAAAAGTTTTGGTCATATGTAAAATCGGTAAGCGGATCTAAATCCCCTATTCAGTCACTCGTTGACCACGATGGCACCGAAACAGAGGACGACCGAAGAAAGGCAGAAATACTGAATTCAGTGTTCCGAAACTGTTTCACTGCGGAAAATCGTAACACGGTCCCTGACTTCAGCCGTCGCACGGACGCCAAAATGGAAAATATTGAAATAAACGATATCGGAATTGAAAAACAATTGCTATCACTTAGTAGCGGAAAAGCATCCGGACCAGACGAGATACCCTTAAGATTCTACAGTGATTATGCTAAAGAACTTGCCCCCTTTCTATCAGCAATTTATCGTAGATCGCTGGAAGAACGTAAAGTACCTAGCGACTGGAAGAAAGCGCAGGTCGTTCCCATTTTCAAGAAGGGTCATAAATCAGATGCGAATAATTATAGGCCTATTTCGCTTACGTCAATCTGTTGTAGAATAATGGAACATGTTTTGTGTTTTCGTATTATGACGTTCTTAGATAATACAAATCTCCTTCATCATAACCAACATGGATTCCGCAAACAGAGATCATGTGAAACTCAGCTCGCCCTATTTGCCCAAGAAATTCACAGTGCCGCAGACACTGGCGAGCAGATTGATGCCGTATTCCTGGACTTCAGGAAGGCATTTGATACGGTTCCGCACTTACGTTTAGTGAAAAAAATACGAGCTTACGGAATATCGGACCAGGTTTGTGATTGGATTCAGGATTTCCTAGAAGAAAGAACACAACATGTCATTCTTAACGGTTCAAAATCTGCAGATGTAGAGGTAATTTCGGGAGTACCGCGGGGAAGCGTGATAGGACCTTTATTGTTTACAATATACATAAATGACTTAGTTGACAACATCGGTAGCTCCGTGAGGCTATTTGCAGATGACACGGTTGTCTACAAGAAAGTAGCAACATCAGAAGACTCGTACGTACTCCAGGAGGACCTGCAGAGGATTAATGCATGGTGCGACAGCTGGCAGCTTTCCCTAAACGTAGATAAATGTAATATAATGCGCATACATAGGGGCAGAAATCCATTCCAGTACGATTATGCCATAGGTAGTAAATCATTGGAAGCGGTAACGACCGTAAAATACTTAGGAGTTACTATCCGGAGCGATCTGAAGTGGAATGATCACATAAAACAAATAGTGGGAAAAGCAGGCGCCAGGTTGAGATTCATAGGAAGAATTCTAAGAAAATGTGACTCATCGACGAAAGAAGTAGCTTACAAAACGCTTGTTCGTCCGATTCTTGAGTATTGCTCATCAGTATGGGACCCTTACCAGGTTGGATTAATAGAAGAGATAGACATGATCCAGCGAAAAGCAGCGCGATTCGTCATGGGGACATTTAGTCAGCGCGAGAGCGTTACGGAGATGCTGAACAAGCTCCAGTGGCGGACACTTCAAGAAAGGCGTTACGCAATACGGAGAGGTTTATTATCGAAATTACGAGAAAGCACATTCCGGGAAGAGATGGGCAACATATTACTACCGCCCACATATATCTCGCGTAATGATCACAACGAAAAGATCCGAGAAATTAGAGCAAATACGGAGACTTACAAGCAGTCGTTCTTCCCACGCACAATTCGTGAATGGAACAGGGAAGGGGGGATCAGATAGTGGTACAATAAGTACCCTCCGCCACACACCGTAAGGTGGCTCGCGGAGTATAGATGTAGATGTAGATGTAGATGTAGAAGTTTGAGTGTATTTGGTTTGGATGAACTGATTTTGGAGTACAGTGCAAACTAGAAGCAGCAGAAGAATTTAGGTAGCATCCAACAACCTTTTGGCTTAGTGTTCCTTTACTTGTGATACAGACAAGAATTGATTAAAGTCGGATAGAGACTGTGTCTGTTGTGTACAGATGCATGAGGAATTGGCCACCATCCCTAAATAGCTGAAAGCTGTGTTGACCACAATCGACAGGCTTCTGACTGCTGCCCTAAGCTGCTGTAGCTTTGGGGCACCTGAGACGAATGCTTTAGTTCCACTGGAGCCTCCAGCGCTGCCTCGGATCCCTGAAGTCGCTGCGGCTTTCGATTGGCGCGTCCCAGCCGGTCGACACTTATCTCACAGTGCGAGATAGCAAATATCTGGGTGGAAGACGAAAGTGGATATCTGCCACACAGATGTCCCCTTACGCCTTAAAAACAGGTTCGAGGTATTGCTCACTGCTGAAAGTACGTCCGAGCCAGGCAAGATGCTTCGTCTGTTCGGACTGTGGCCAATTTTCGTGCGAGCTCCGAACACGCACAGAGAGTGACGTAGATTGTAACTGGTAGCTCCGTCTTAGGCAGGTAGTTAAGCCCTGCTGGGAAATAGCGGGCACGTCTGTAAACAAGGCCAGTGTCTAGCCTGTTTGCTTGCCACGAGAGTATCATCCGAGACGTGAAACACGTTGTGCTGGCAGCGACAGAATGCACTGGCTGTACCTGGCATGAATGACGCCTGCTGCCTGGTTTCGGAGACCATCCCCGGGGAAGGGAGAGGAGGGGTTGAAGGGTGTGGAAGCAAAGCTATCGTTTTGTAGAATCATTCCGAGGACAGATCGCGTTGCTGTGACGATCTAGAACGAAGATTTCTCGACCTCCGCTGTCAGGTGCAGAAGTATAGGGCTCCCCTAATAAGTCAAGCATGGACTACACACAGAAGCGGATAATGGGGGAGTACAGGTGATACGCACATGTGGGTTTTTTAGGCTAGAGAAATCCCTCCGGCAGCCCGATAAGATGTATTTAGATTCCAGACAGGGTAGCATTTGTCATTGCAGGTCGGAGAAAGGAGATGTTAATATAGTTTTTGTTAGCGTCAGGATCGTCTATGGGAAGGAATCGGGACTATACTCACTTATGAACAGTATCAACTCCCACATAGCACCCGGGACAGAAAGTGGCTGAAACCAGGTATTAGCAGCTAATAAAATCTTAACGCCGATTGAAATGTATACAGCAAAGATAGGTCGAAGGCTATCAATGGAAGCGTGTTTATACCCATAAAAAAGCACAGTTATATCAAATGACATTCGAACAGATTCAGAATACGAAATAATTTGGGCGAAGATAAATATTAAAGGTAGATCAAGCGTGGTCATCTGACGCTTTTATACGCCACCTGGCTCACCGGCAATAGTGGCGGAACATTTAAGGGGGTGCTTGGAGAATATTTCGCGTACGATTTCCTGGCCATGTTATAGTTTTAGTTGGAAGTTTGAGCCAGCTGTAGACTGGGAGACTCAAGTGATTAGGAAAGACAGTAGGGACATGAGATCCTGTGAAATTATTCTAAGTGCCTTGTCTGAAAAGTAACTAGAATATTTAATTACAGAAACAGCTCATGAAAGTAACATCTTTGAAGTGCTGGTGACATACAAACCCGAACTTTTCGACTCAGTACGGAACAGGCAACCAGTGATCTTTAAGCCGTTACAGAATTACTGAATATCGCTGTAAATAAGAACGAGTACTGCAGCGGTTAATGGTAATGGCCACCATGCTTGTGGTGAGCGTTTAGAACTTCTCTGTAGTTCCCTTTTTTCAGTTTCTTCGTACAGAATACCATTAAATAGTATAATGTACAAAAGTAGTCATTGTTCCTTTGGTAAGTCCATCAAAAAAACAAACATCACAGCAAACTTTCTTCAAATGTGCACTCCATCTGTAACAGAATAGATTACATAATCGTCTTACACGCAACCGTTTGCTGAGCTAGAACAAAATTCTGGTGGTATTTGTTGCAAAGGAATGACAAAGCATTTAATAGAAGCTACTGTTTTCGAAAGTGGTACCGGAAAACACAGTTTGTTTGGATGCAGAACAATTGTTCTTTCTTTGGTAATTTTCGATGCGAACCACGCGTATTTGATCATTCCTGTGAATGCAACATTTTGATTTTTTTTCGTGGGTATTTCAACCATACTGTAAAAGTAAACATCAGACGGTTGGCTAATCCATAGTGTGGCAACTGTAAACCCAGGCCGCTGCACTCCGCTCGCTTGGTCGAAACATGACTAACGTTGTGGGTATAGGTGGTAACCATAAAATTTTAATATCGATTTTCTCGGAAACTAGGGGCCGTAGCATAAAAAGCCACGAGCCATGTACTCATGATAGATCCCTCTACAACGTAATTAAGTTTCATCAAACTCCGTGATTACTAGGTCTGATGGTCTCCTTGTCAAATTACCTGAGAGGGTAACATGATCCTCAGCTCAGAGGTTGGCAGCAGACGTTTCGTGTAGTGCCATCCGGCAGCCCCTCCAGGGATAAGCCCGTCTCTACAGACGCAGAAAGCGCCACTGTCAAGTGCCCGCCACAAGCTGTTACCGGAGTTCAGTTGTGTGTACTACTTCTCCGGATACTCAGCCTCTGTAATGATACTACTGCGTCAATACTGATCCTGTAACGCACTTGTATGATTCTGGATTGTACACTGAATTTGCGGGCACTTGTGTCCCACTGTGACCTATTTAAATTAGGAAAACAATTTTTACCTAAGAGTTGTTTTCTCTTTCATTCTCTATTTTCTGCTATAGAATCCACGCATCTCTGCTTTAGACAGTAATGCGCCGAGCAAAATTGTGAGGAATGGAAAAGAGCCATCGTGGTTCGACAACTGTGTTCGAAAGCTGATACGAAAGCAAAAAGAGCTCCACCGCAAATTAAAATACAGCCAATGCCTTACAGACAAACGAAAGGTAATTGAAGCCAAAATTAGCAAAAGGATGGCCATGAGTGAAGCGTTCAACAAGTTCGAATGTAAAATACTGTCTATCGACTTGACAGAAAATCCTAAGAAGTTTTGGACTCGTGTTAAATCAGTAAATGCATCTGAGCCTTCTGTCCACACACCCAATGACGGTGAAGACACTGAAACGGAGGATGACAAAGAAAAGGGAGATGTACTAAATATCTTTTTCACAGAGGAAAATCGCATGTAGTTCCTCTTTTAAATCGTTGCACGAACGACGTAATCACAGATACCGAAATAAGTGACCATGGGACATTAAAGCAACTGTAGTCGCTCAACAGAGGAAAAGCTACTGTGCATGACTGGGTACCAATTCGATTCTACACAGTGCACGCAAGAAACAATGCTTCTCTTCTAGCAGCAGTGAACCGTAGGTCTCTGGATGAGTAAACCATTCCTAATGATTCGAAAACAGCACAGATCATTCCCATTTTCAAGAACGTTCGTCGAACAGACGCACGAAACTACAGGCCTTTATCTCTCACGTCGGTCTGTTGTATTGTTTTAGAACACGTTTTATACTAGTGTATCATGAAATTTCTGGAAAGCAAAAATGTCCTCTTTAAGTGATAGCGTCGGTTCAGAAAACAACGATCGCGAGAAAACCAGCTCGCTCTGTTCGCCTACTGGACCTAGAAGGCAGCAGTTTTAGGCGTACCCGTAGATGCCGTGTTCCCTGATTTCCGGAAGGCATTCGATACAATTCCGGATGATCACCGAAAGAAGAAAATACGAGTGTACGGAATACCCGACCAACTGTGTGATTAAACTGGAGAAGTTCTAGTAAACAGAAGACTGAATCTTATCTGAACGGGAGAAGTCTTCAGACGTAAACGTAACTTCGGACATATCCCAAGGGAATGTCACGGGTCTATTAAGTTTCACACTATGTATAAATGGCCTAGTAGATAACGTCGTAAGTCCCGTAAGTTTTTTTGTGGCCGATGCTGCTACGTACAGAGAAGTCGCAATGCTGAGGGATTGTAATGAAATGTAGGAGGACAAGGAGAGGGTCGACGTTTGCTGCTGGGAGTGGGAATCGACGCTCAGCATAAACAGATGTAACGTGCTGCCTACACACAGACTGCAAGACCCGTAATTGTGTAATTAGACGACTGCAGAACAGTCATTGGAAGCAGTTACTTCCACAAAATATCTAGGACTAAGAGTACAGATCTGAAGTGGAACGACCACAAAAAATTAGTCATGCTTAAGGTAGAAGGCAGACTGACATTGGTTGGAAGAATCTCCAGAAAATGTAGTCCATCAATAAGGACGTAGTTTAGAGAGCACTCGTTCGACCAATACTTGAATACCACTCTTTAGTCTGGGATCCGTGTCAGATAGGACTGATAGAGGAAGCAGAGAATATCGAAATTAGAGTAGCACCTTTCGTTACAGGTTCATTTAGTAAACGCGTAAATGTCAAGTGTCACAGAGATTATCAACCACCTCCAGTGTCAAACCCTGCAAGAGAGACAATCTGCATCACTTAATGGTCACTGTTTAAGTCCCGACAGCCTATGTTTCTCAAATTGGACAACAAATATATTGATTCCTCTCACGTGTATCTCGCGAAAAGGCTATGAAGACCAAATGAGAGAGATTCGAGCCCACGTGGAGGCTAACCAGCTATCGTTCTTCCGCGAACCATTCGCGACTAAAAAAGGAAAAGATAGAAGTATGACTAATACACAAAGTGTCCTCCGCCACAGATCGTGAGGTGCATTACGATGTAGATGAAGATTTCAGAGGCAATGAACGCATACAGTCTGTTCCACATGAAAGTATACGCCGTTATCTGTATGAAATAAAAGACGCCACTGTAAATGTATGTTTACAAGCAAATACATGTTATTACTAATTGCTCGCCGGCCAATGTGGCCGAGTGGTTCTAGGCGCGTCAGTCGGGAACAGCGCGACCGCTACGGTCGCAGGTTCGAATCCTGCCTCGGCCATGGATGTGTGTGATGTCCTTAGGTTAGTTAGGTTTATGTAGTTCTAAGTTCTGGGGGACTGATGACCACAGCAGTTGAGTCCCATAGTGCTCAGAGCCATTGGAACTAATTGCTCAATTTCGTAGTTTGTCCAATCGACACCCTTATCGATTGTAGCTTGGAACCTTTTTCGGCATGCTTTTCACAAGATTTTCTGCATATTGTGTCCATAACGATCTCCATATCGTGCTGATTTTACATAACAGCTACTTCAAAGTATATATTGGCTTCCCTTTAAGCTTCATCTTAATTTACGATCAAACATTTCGATCGGATTGTATCAGGAGACACTGCAGGTCAATCCATCGTGGACATCCCATTGTCTTGTTTCGTCGCTGTACAGAGACGGCCGCGACGTTTCGGATCACTATCTTCCTGAAGCACCCAGTTTGCCTCGTTCGAACCAAATAGCTTCTTAACGGACCTCAGAAGGTATTTTTATAAATATTGCACATATTTTCAGCGTTTAAATTGGCTTCAAGTAAATGTAAATAGCCGAAACTGCAACCGACCATACAAAAATTTCAACTCTTGCACTGTCTATCTACACACTGTGCAAAAGAGCATTTAGTACAGGTGATAGACCACTAACACAGATATAACAGCGCACGTTACATTTAACATTATAGCTTACACTTTCTTGTGGAACTGATCGTAAATCTATCCGCGGAGAACTTAGACCGCAGACTGTGATCTATCGAAAGCGTGATAATTCACAATAACCCGGATGACCAATTCTTGATTAGAAGCAAATCACGATTTATCGCCAAGAGCTGCAGAGAATATTTTTTTATTATTGATACTATTGATTTTACGTTGCTTAGAGTGACGTAAATGTTCTATGAAGCTCATGCTTGCCCACGGACCAAAAGTGGTTGTTAAATAATGAAAGTTTATCAACAGCACTTGGCAGTAAATCATGACGTTCTTGAATTATTGCGAGCTGCGGGACACACCCCTGTTAAGACTTTTGATTAATGATTGCAATTTAAGTTCTTACACAGCTAGTTGAGAGGTAGGTATTGCTATATTTCCGCCAGTGGTCATGTTCATTGATTCCCAGCGTCAGAGGTACAGGGCGAGAGGAAAGCTGGAACACATACGGTGAGCACAAGAGGCATGGACGCTCTGCAGCCACAAATGGAGTAGGCTGGCAGATGTTCCAGCTAGTCTGAGAGTGGGATCCTTGCTAAAAGCCTATTGCACAATGAGAAATGTGCTGACAATAGTGAACCCCAGGAGGCACTAAGGCATTGCGTAGGCAGAAAAGAGTCGAGGATGCACACTGGAGGCGCGTGAAACTCCCGTCTGGCAGCAGCAGTTTTCGCCTGCTTTAAAAAAGCGAGAAACGTGCTGAGAAGTCATGGACCTCTGCAGGCACCCAGAAGGAGCATAAGGCACAGAGCGCCAAGAATCCGCACAGGGAAGTATGTGAAGTTGTGGAACTACGGAAGAAGTCAGCCTGTTTAAAAATAATGTTTTCTGAACAGTAAGAAGGCTGGTTATAAATCATGAACGCCAGTAGATTCTTAAACAAAACACAACCGTAAGACTGTCCAGGCCTTACACAGAGGCGGTCATTACAAAAAAGTGTAGTGTGGCTGCATCCACAGCAGCTAAGAACTGTAGACAAGACATTGGAACAATGTGCACATACACCAGGAACTACCTCGACGTGAACATTTGAGAAAGACTCCAATGATCGATTCACACACAAGCCGACGCAAGATGTGACATTACCACCATTCACTGGGATGCACGCTCATGAAACGGCAATCAGTCATTGGATGGCACTAAATTTAGTCTGTCAATGACAAAACAGCGAGGAGGAAAAATTTGAGCAGTCTGTGAGCTAAGGAGGCTGATGGGAGGGCAGTAAGAGAGACGGCGCGCAAGCAAGGTGACATGGAGACTGTCCCACCGACCGCCTACATAATCTGCTCATTACTGAGCCGTGGTAAAATTTGCTGTTTTGGAGAGTGCGCCGCAGCGCGTTGTGTGAAGCAGTCGCCCTCCGTTTCTAGCGGTGGCGACGCTGTGGCAATCGCAGCTTTGGTGTCTCCCTCTGGTGGGAAATGGGAAAGGTTGCCTTTTCTAGTGCATTTAAGGGGCGCTATCAGCTCTGCGGTTGTCCACCTCCACACCCTCCATCTCCTTCATCAGGGCAATTTCCAACACCCCCCTCTCCCGGATGACGAACTTCGCTGTGACATCTACCCTTCCTTCCAATTATAACCTGGCCTTATTCCCTCCCCCCCTCCCCAGGGCCTCCTTCTCCCAGAGCGGATTTTCCTCCTCACCCCCCCCTCCCCCCGAGACCCTGCGCCCCATACTTGCCTCTTTCCTTCCCACATCCCTCCCTAACTGGCGCTCTTCACTGCGCCCCCCGCTCATGTCCCCCCTCTCTTCCCCTCCCTCCCCCTTCCCTCCCTCCTACCCTTCTTCCGGTCTCCCTCATCTCCTTGCTCCTGGCAGATCCTCCGTTTTGAACATCGTCAGTGTGCCACGTCAGTGTTGTGTTTAGTGCTGTTTCTCCTGTACGTCAAGAGGTGTGATTTTAATTGTGTACTGCCTTGAGATTCGCTGTCAGTGTTTGTTCTGTGCTACGCCATCCGTCGATACCTTTTATGCTCCAGTCATACAGTGCCTTGTGTTCTTTTAGTTGTCGCAGTGTGTGACTTTTTGTGTGTGCTACTTTTAAACAGTTTTTTATCTCCATTTTACAGTCACCCCGTTTTTTATCTATCGCCTTCCATGATGTTCCCCTTTTTTATATCTATGTTCACCATATTCTCTCCTTTGTTATTTTTAAATGTCTTCTATTGTTTGTTCTATGTCTTTCGGCTGAAGAGCAGCGCATATGCTGCTGCCAGCCCGCCCTGATGGGGAATTAAAATACAATAAAGAAAAAAAAAAAACTCTGCGGTTGGTCGGTCGGAGTGAGTCTGGTCAGTTGGTCAGCCAAGTCAGTCTGGATCTGTCTCTCGTCCGCATTTGTGAGGCAGTTAGTGTCTGTCGTCCGGAGTGCTAGTATGTGTTAGGCCGTCAGTCTGCTCGAGTTTCTTCAGGCAATGGCCATCGGCGGTTGGATCGATCGGTTGGTCTGTCGAGCACTGGGACACAAGATGACTTGTCCGCCTTGACGTCGGCGCATGTGAGGTCGCCACGTCAGTCCAGGAGCCGCGCCGTATAGCGAGGAGTAGTGGCTTCGTGGCCGACACGAGAGCAACAGGAGTCAACCCACGTCATCGGGCTGGCCGGTGCGAGCTCCGACGCCGTGAGACGGGAGATCGGCGCGCTTTCCTGCGTGCGTTGAAGCGGCTGGCAGCGGACGGTTCGGGAGAGCGTTTTGGGGGTGCTGCGCCAAATCTTCGCCATACATCGCAGTTTATTAGAGCTTAAGTGATTCGTGATATGTTGTTTCATTTACTTGTTAAATTCTACTTGTTTTCTTGGTCAGTCTCTCGTCCCCAGCTTGCTCGTCTGTCTCCCGTCCGCATTTGTTAGGCAGTTAGTGTCTGTCTGTCTGTCGGTCTGCCGTACGTTAATAGCTGCCTTTGTCATGTTTGTCGGATTCGGTGTTAACGAATTTATTGCTTAAGGAGTAAAGGCCGAATTCCCGAAATATGTTTTTATCTTGCCTATTATCTTCAGAGGTGGTATATGTGTAATGTAGAGCATGTTTGTACATTTTATGTAAGACTGCATTTCACGGGTTTTTATTTAAGTGGTCATTTTAGTATATAAAGTTGCCACCCTTCCACCGTAAGAGTTTTCTTTTAAAAACAAGTTGCACTTTCGGTGGCAAGTATTTTTTTTTTTAATGTGTTTTGTACCATTTCTATCCCTCCTATGGGATGCATACATTATGTGTTTGTGTGAGTTGTTAAAATTTATAGTTGTAAGTAATCTGGTCTGTTGTAGATTTGCGCCAACGTAGTCTTTCAGAGGTTGTAGTGAGCGGTCGTGACTACGGCCGTGTTAAAAGGGAGCGGCAAGGTTCTCAGCCCAAAGGCTCATACTGTCAAAAAAGAATTGTTATCTCTGCCTCTGAACAAATCGTAACTTGATATTTAGAGGGTGCTTTCTTATTGTAATTGTTAAATCTGTTTATAATTTTTTTTTAAATTTCCATTTGTTGAAAGAAATTTATTTTCATCAGTTACTCACTGGCAACTACTTACACGCTCACATAGTGTGATTAAATGTGTTAATGTTCTTGATGAATCGCTAGTAAATAAAGTAAATTATTTAAGAAAAGATTTAAAAAGAAAATCTACGGTTCAATTACTACTGATCCTTACTTCCATCCTAATGTTCATCGCCGTTTTGCGATGCTTTTCCTGTTTCCAGTGCTTGGTTATGAAGCGCTCGATTGTTTCAGTTCCTTGCCTAACATCGACTCTCGACATCGTGACATCGCTGTTTCGACTATGCCAACTCACGTTGACAGTCGACACGGGAAATCTTACAGAGGCCTCAACGATGCGAGCTGCCGACTCGCTACCGCCACTACGAGGCAGTACCGACCCAGAATCCGTCACCACACACGAATGATTGTGAGATGATTTATTTCTCACTCCTTACTGAGTTATGTTCACGTCAAATCAAATCGGCCCTGGGATTTGTAATTTTATGCAGAGAAGGCACTGTAATAAAAGCTAACATACCATGTTTTAGTCATCTAAACAACCTGATTCTTTCACTTATGAATCTTTGCTGTTTGATTTCACTTAATTATTGGCTTCCAAAGTGGGGCGATCTCATTAGTAACTTGCACACTATGTCATGTCTATGAGTTTTGAAGGATTCACCACAATGTTTGAAGAAAATTTACGTGTTCCACAGGGATGTTTAGTCACGGAAATGCTGAAAATCCATTGTGACAGGTCTTTAGGCACACGGGCCGCACATTGAACTAATACCTTGGAACACCGACTCTGACTTGGATAGTAGTCTCAGTTTATTCATAACGACATATCCCACTGCAGCCACTCATTGATGATTAGTCCTGTGTCCCAGAAACGTCCAAACTTCGGGAATGTTGATTGGTGCTTTTACCCGCTATTCCAAGTACTTTCAAATATTTTCCAATGAATTACGGTCGAGTGATTTAGCGGACTAATAGTGGTGCGACAGGGTGCCCATGTGTTTGTCAAACCAGGAATGAGTACGTGCAGTCTTCTGAACGCAACAGTAGCCATTTTGGAAGACGGGTACGTGCACAGCTTACTCATCTGTTACGGCGTAAAGTCAAGCGCCGGCACGCAGAAGACTGTGGAAAGGCGTCAGCCAATCGCACGCTGACCAACCACTCTCAAGGGACGACAACCCGACAGCAGCGGCCCCTATGTGAAGGGGACTCAAGCGCCGCGACCGACTGGCGACGACACAATTGAATAGCAGCTTCAAGATTAACGAGTTTTATGGCAGGATCGACATTAGTCATTTGCTTTGACACTCTATGTGGCATCGACTTGAAATTGTTTATACAGAAGAAGGTTGATTATTTCGTATGTCGCCCGTTGCTTGCGAAACATCTGTGTAATTGCGAAGTTAAGTATTGTTGCGAAGTATTGTATCTTTTCATTTTGTGATGAAACTCATTAATACGATTTGTTTGAATTGTTTGTCTAGCGAACCGAGTACGTAGCATTCCTAGACTCCACATACTTGACGACGACCATGCAGACATAATATAATCAAGCATCACGAAGATATAGAATGTAGACAGCGCTTGGTCAGTGAAAATGTTCAAATAAACATTCTTGTTCGTGGTAACATGAATGAGTGATCCCAAGGCAAGTATAGAAAAATCAAACATCACAGAATCACCTCCGGCCCCAACTACACTCTCTACTCTCTGCGAGTTGAACCCCTCATTGGCCCTTCAGTGGTTCAGACCTCTCGCATCACTTGAAAATATGCAATATCGCGGCTCGTCGGATCATACACACGCCTCCAGTCAGGTACTGTCCTGTTGTTGAGCAGCCGACTCCGAATGTCCACCACGTGCAACCCTTTTCCCAATGCTTCGCTCGTAAATTAGTTATTATGGTTTCCATTCAGTGAGAGCAGCAATTCCTGTCATAGATGAAACCGACTGTCATTAGCGACTCGTGACGTTCGTCTCCGGCACCTTTAGGGTCTTCTTATGAGTAACACTGTGTTACATGGCTGCGAGTGACACTGACACCATTATTTGTAGATTCGTCAAACAGCCGCTATAATCAACAGATCGGGAGCTTAAATCTACGGTATATTGGTGCCTACGCTCAAACACAATAATTTCCTTGCGACATTCTGTCACGTCTGCACGTCGACGTGTCTTAGTCTGCTAATTCCACACAACCGAAATGTATACACACGACTCACTGTCACGACATATCTGAACCAGTGGAGAGTCACACGACCGCCATCTACAGGGCTCCAAACCGTCCAGTGATTCTGTTAATGAGCTGTCTAGCACATGGTACAGTCACATGAATCTAACCACCACCTCTGTTCGACATCAACGTGCAAGAACCACTTACAGACGGCAGATGGCAGCACCAGCAGTGGAGGGTATAGCTAAAGAGCGATTTGGGGGGGGGGGGGGAGGGGGGTGAAGGGGGGGGGGGGGCGGGCGGAAAACAGTGCAGTCGCTGTCGTACTGCGGGAAAAGAGCGACTCATCTCACATCCAGAAGGGCATGGTCATTGGCTTTCGTGCCAAGGGCAGAAGAATTTTCGAAACGGCTAAGTTTATGAACCGCTCGTGTTCCGCCGTGGTAAAAGCAACTGTGCATGACGAAATGGCGCTTTCCAAAATAGGCGCAGAGGCAACTGTGATACCACACAGGCCACGGATGACAGGGGTGAACGACGCCTGCAGAAATGTGTTCTAGCGAATAGACTTGATACTGTGGAGCAACTGACCGCCCAAATCACCTACCGTTCAGCAAAAATTGGCGCGTTTTAGCCTCCATAGCCGGCGCCTGTTTATGCACCCATGCCGACACCTATTTATCACTAACGTGCACTGGAATTTGAACGCGAGTACCGCAACTGGATGTCCGCCGAGTTGCAACAGGCGGCCTTTTCAAATGAACTTTTTTATGCGGGTGAAACGCCTGAATGCAAACACCTTGAAACAATCGTCAGAAGAGTCCAGGCCGGAGGACGGAGAGTTATCGATTGGGAATGTTTTCGTGGCACTACCAGAGTGGTCTCGTCATTCTAGAAGGTACAATGTTTCAGCACAAGAATGCACCTATCCTGGGGTACTGAGCCGCGTGACTCACTGGCAGTACATCGATTCGCACGTTCGTGTAATCTTCTCCTGCGCGTTGGGTTGGGGCGGCATCGCCGGCTGCTGGCTGTTTTTGAACAGCTGGGAGTTGTGGCTCCGAACGGGGGGCAGTTAACAACGGACACCGGTTAACAGCAAACGTCTCCTGCCTGTTACGACGTCTAGGTTGGCTTCAGCACAAGTCGGCACTGTGTACAAAGCCGGTGCGGTGTTCTAGAGGAACCGCTTCGCCGCGGCTAAGCTGTAGACGTGCAGCATGGCCTGCCCCCGTCTTTTCTGCGGAGCGGCTAGTGCGTTCCGCCCTGTGGTGTTTTCTTACCTCGACAGTTGGTAATGGTCGGTCCTTTTCTCAAGTGACCGTGGTGAGAGAGTAATTTTTCATCTGCAACGTATCTCTAACACAGTCTCACCTTTAAGCCCATTGTGTATGGAATCTCTAATGTGACCACGTGCCGCAGCTGACTTCCAGTCCCTAATTTAAACTGAACTCGATGTGCTGAACTACAGTGGTGTCTGACTGCCGTAATTTTGTTAATTTGTGGAATTAGTGGCCGTTCCAGACTGGCCTCGTTATTGTGTGGCTATGATATGAATGTATGAAGTTTCTTGCAACTATAGATGGGTCAGGAAGGCATTACGAGTGAGGATATGTTTTGCAATTAAATATTTTGTTTGATAAATTGAAGAGTGGTTACTGTTGATGCAGATGTAATCTGTGCCAAGCATTATGAATACTTATCAGAGTTCTGTTCGTTTACATTGTAGCGTTGTTTTTTAAATGGTAAGAGTGAATATGAGTCTTCTAATCTAATGTTTGCCAAAATTTTCCAATTCGGGGGTTGGGTTGGATATATGCATTGGCTTGCAGGGGGTTCTCAGTTCTTTCCAGTGTCTGCTAAGCCGGCGTGCCCGGTTAATTTATTCGCGCTGTTAAGCCATTGCGCTACGTTCGTGTACTCGTATCATCACTGCCTGCTAGCTGTTTGCGGACTCGTTGCCGGTTGACTGCGCTCGCTAAGATGCTGGTGTCCGCTTCTTTCTAAGGTACCCACCAAAGCCTGATACATCTGTTGTCTTGTTACATATTATGTCTGTTATTGAATTTGATCCACTCTGTTGCCGCTTGCTTATGGCCAATCTTAGTCTGTTACAGATGTCACTTCTTGGATTTCTGCCGCCACTAGTCTCTTACGTGTGGGCGTTGTCACGGTATCTTGCCTGGAGACGAGAGTAACACTGGTGGCCCACAGTCTAAACTTGTACATCTTGCGAAGTTTTGCTGTAAATTTTCTTTTACACTCAATAGTAATAATTTAAGGCTTAAAGGGCAAATAAATGTCTTAATCCCACTATGTGTGGCTAATTCACTCTGACATTGAATATTCGGTTAATCCGGTTACACATTGCCGTGCTCTGGAAGAGAATAAGAATAGACGCCTTACGTTCTAGGTAAGCTAGTGTTTAGAGTTATTTGACCACGATAGTAGTGTTTCTTTGAGATTGGCTGCTTCTAGTGCTAACGTTTGTTAGTCTTTGTATTATTTCTCTATTTCTACTTTACATAAATCTTGGAGAAGTTGCATGCAGTTGCCTTGCAGGAAAAAAACTACATTCACATTAATCCTGTGTAATTTGGCCGTAGGCTTGGGTGGAATTAGCAGTTACTTCACCCCGCTGTCATCAAGGCTCTATAGTTATTTTATTGTTCTGTCATGTATTTGTTCTTAAATTTTTAAAAGTCTTTTATGAACTTCAGCTATTTGTACAGCAAGAGCATTCATTATGTGAGTCCCTGTGTTTAAGTGCAGTCTTATCATGACTTTGCCCGTAAGTTTTCCTTGCAGTCTGAATTTAATATTCTCAATGAGATCCAATGTTACAGTAATTTTGGAATAAAGGGGCATACTGAGTACCTGTATTTACTTTCCCAGAGGGTTAATATAAATTGTTGACATTCTCACTGATTGCTGTATAAAGTTTATTTATTGTAATAATTGTGACCACTTAAATTGAGTGATCGTTAATCGCGTTCTGAACTTAAATAAAGGGTGTATAACTACGAATGCTGTTGCCCCTGTAAATATTTGGGTTCCCCTTTCACTCCACAGCCACTTGCGCTGCACCTTGCGTCGTTTTAGCTCAGAAAGACGCATCGACTTACGTGCGTGATATGAAGAACACAACGATGAGTTTACCGTATTTGGCTGGCCACCATAATTCTCACATTAAAACCCAATTCAGTAGTCCGCAGCTCGTGGACGTGCGGTAGCGTTCTCGCTTCCCACGCCCGGGTTCCCGGGTTCGATTCCCGGCGGGGTCAGGGATTTTCTCCGCCTCGTGATGACTGGGTGTTGTGTGATGTCCTTAGGTTAGTTAGGTTTAAGTAGTTCTAAGTTCTAGGGGACTGATGACCATAGATGTTAAGTCCCATAGTGCTCAGAGCCCAATTCAGTATCTGCCGTACCACCTTCATCGGTCTGTTCGCGTCATTGATCCTCAGCCGAGAAACTTACCGCAGCTTGCCACTCCAGTGGAGCCGGAATGACTACGCATCCAAGTCGGTACCTTCCAGAACCTCACTGAGTCTCTTCCTGCTCGTCTTGCAGTAGTCCGCGCTGTTAAAGGCTTTTGACAGCCGGCCGGTGTGACCGAACGGTTCTAGGCGCTTCAGTCGGGAACCGCAGTGCTGCTACGGTTGCAGGTTCGAATATTGCCTCTGGCATGGATGTGTGTGATGTCCTTAGGTTAGTTAGGTTTAAGAACTAGTCTAGGGGACTGATGACCTCAGATGTTAAGTTCCATAGTGCTTAGAGCCATTTGAACCATTTTTGAGGTTTTTGGCAGATCGTCGCATTAATATGACCCGAAGATGTATGCTGTCTGCTAAGATGCGTAGGACCCCAGTATCTTACTCTCCGAATTCCAAGATCTCAAGTTAAAATACAAGAAACATACATCCTACTTCTCAAGTGATCATCGTTAAAGTAACATAAGAGAAATTTGAGCGTGCATTGATCGATAAGAGCTATCTGTCTTCCTGTGTACCACCCCGAAATTCGGGAAGAGACGTTTTTTGTGCACCCTACCACACACAGCACAGTCTAAGTAGCAGATCTGATTAATGTCCCATCATAAATCTAAGCATGTTGGCGATTCCATTCTAAGAGGTTCATATTTTTAACCTAAATGTACTTTTCTAACATTATCAATGCCACTTCCACTTGTACACGTTTCCCATTTTGCTCTTTGCAGTGCCACTGAGGTTCAGTTCTGTATGCTCAGTTTTAACACCTGTGTGGTGAGAGTAACGGTAAGAAGAGGTTAACTTATGTTAGTAGACGAAACCTCAGACACCTATTTTCGCACGTGCATATACTCAAAATTTTAGAATTCCACTATCCACACTGTCAACTGATCATTGTCACTGACATATTCACGATAGGCGCTGACTTACACACAAGCACCTGACGCAAATACACAATGAATAGTCAGTTTTGATCAGAAAGTAGCTAGTGTAAAACGGGCTAAGCAGCTAAGCTTCAGGTAAACACTGAACTGAGAATGCCGCTACCTATGAAGCACTGACCTTGAACCGTAGCGATCCCACAGGTGGCTTTGCATAAGGGATACCCAGGAAGCTGCAGAATGCGGTTCCGGTGGGTGACGTCACCAGCTTCCCCCGCAAAGAGCCCTGCCGCACCGCCGCCAACACCGCTTTCGCCGTCGACATCTCTGTCGGACTATGCTCTCTGGCTGCTGCTGCCGCTTCCCGCGTGGCGTCATCTGTTACGTATGCGCGCCAAGGCCGACCGTCACGTATACGCAAGGAGTGGGGCAGGCGCCTCGCTATTGACCCAGCAGTCGCCAGCTTATGAAATTACCGCCTACCTAGCACATGATAATGCAGACATGAAAACAGCAAGAACCTATGTTCTTAACACGTTACATCTCACTGTACAGTGCAGGCCTGTAAATCTCGCGTTGTGCTCTCGATATTTTTATATATCATTCATTCAATTTTCTCTGGAAACCCTTCGAATCGAAACAGTTTGAATCGAGCTGCCAGCGTAACTACTCTTCGCACGGAATTAAATGTAAGATACGAAGACTGAGCAACGAAAACTGAGACCAATTCTTTCCTGTACTTTCCTATTTGTACCATGAATTTTTGAAACGAGTGGGTTTCAATGTCGCAAATACCTTACAAAAATGGCGTGCACCATGTGTTTGAGGACTGGCAGGGACGCTATAAAAAGTTCATTCCAGTGGGAGGGGCCAAAGATTATGTAAGTATTGAAATGGAGTAGTAAACATATGTGAATAAAATCAGTTTCAGCTTTTGGTGATCAGCCTTCAGAATTCAGAGCATGAACAGCCGTTTGTAACTGTGATAATTGCGAGTTTATTCCACATTAGTAGTCAACAGTGGACGCAAATAACAGTAACCGAGCGGAATAATTTACAATAGTAGTGTTTCACTCACTGACTCTTCCGCGAAACACCAAAGTTTTTAAATCCAAGACAGTCGTTTCATTGGTGCGTTTTTCACCACAGAAACAGTCAGGTGAAGACTGTCGAATAGCAGTTAACGTGGTTGTTACATAGGTGGACACATCTGGTGAGTATGGCGAGTGCGGAAGACGCTTGCAACGTTGGCTGTTTTATCTTTCCTGAGTTTATCTTGGTCTTGGATGTTTGTGTTTCTGTTAAGTGCTGATCATTTCGCTTCTAAAAAAATCACTGTCTCATTCATCGAACGGATAAATGGCGTCAGAGAAGTAATGTACCCCCATATACAGAAGAGCACTCAAGTAAAATGATTGAATGTTATTATTGACCGGGATACCACGTCTGCAATAGCCTTCCTGGTGCAGTTTATGTGTTTGACGCCACTTCGTCGACATGCGCGTCTTTCTAATAAAAATGAGAAGACGTTATTGGGAAGACAGAAACACCCAATCGCCATGTGAAGAAAATCTGCGTGCTGGTTGGAAATGGACCCCGTGATTTAGAGGCAGCTACGCCGCTCACCAGGCCGCAACCCGCGTACAAAAGATCGCTAATTTGTGTTGGGAGCCTAATATGTTTGGAGAGAAAATGAATTCCTGATGAAAGCCTGCCGCCTACATCTGCATACATATTCTGGAAGGCACTCACTGTACGCTGCGTGGCGGAGGGTACCTTGTATCACTACTAGTCATTTCCCTTCCTGATCAGCTCGCAAAAAGAGCAAGGGAACAACGACTTTCCATATCAGAGTCGTTCAGCAAAGCTGATCGAGAGCGCGGAGGCGCATGAAATAAACACAGCGACAGGCGGGAGCAACGCAAAGAGCGGGAGCCGTGTCGGCCGCCATTTCCAGCCGTCAGCGCATTCAGACGTGGATGGCAGGAGCAGCAAGCAGCTCTTAAGAGCAGGACCTCAGCGCCACCTTGTTTCGATGCTGCATGGGAGGATTTGTTACATTCTACTGAACGCGATGGTCGCATAAAATGTTTAGTGTGCCACAAAGTCTTAAATCATATAATGAAATGAAATTTAAGACTTCATTATGCAGTAAATCACGCACCAGAGTACCACACATACACTATGTGATCAAAAGTATCCGGACGCCTGGCTGAAAGTGACTTACAAGTTCGTGGTGCCCTCCATCGGTACACATACACTATGTGAAGTATCCGGACACTTGGCAGAAAGTGACATAGTAGTTCGTGGCGCCCTCCATCGGTAATTCTGGAATTCAATATGGCGTTGGCCCACCCTTAGCCTTGATGACAGCTTCACTCTCACAGTCATACGTTCAATCACGTGCTGTAAGGTTTCTTGGGGAATGGCAGCCCATTCTTCACGGAGTGCAGCACTGAGGAGAGGTTTCGATGTCGATCGGTGAGGCCTGGCTCGAAGATGGTGTTCCAAAACATCCCAAAGGTATTCTATAGGATTCAGGTCAAGACTCTGTGCAGACCAGTCCAGGGATGTTATTGTCCTGTAACCACTCCGCCACAGTCAGTGCATTATGAACAGGTGCTCGATCGTATTGAAAGATGCAACTGCTATTCCCGAATTGCTCTTCAACATTGGGAAGCAAGAAAGTGCTTAGAACATCAATGTAGGCCTGTGCTGTGATAGTGCCATGCTATACAACAAGGGGTGCAAGCCCCCTCCATGAGAAACACGACCACACCATAACACCAGCGCCTCCGAATTTTACTGTTTGTACTACACATGCTGGCAAATGACGTTCACAGGGCATTCGCCATACCAACACCCTGGCATCGGAAAGCCACATTTTGTACCGTGAGTCGTCACTCCACACAACATTTGCCCACAGTTGAATCGTCAATTATTTTCTTTCGCTCCTTACATAAAGCGAGGCGTCGTTTGACATTTAACGGCGTGATGTGTGGCTTGTAAGCAGCCTCTCAACCATGAAATCTAAGTTTTCTTCCCCCCCCCCCCCCTCCCCCGCCTAACTGTCATAGTACTTGCAGTGGATCCTGATGCAGTTTGCAATTCCTGTGTGATGGTTTGGGTGGATGTCTCCCTATTACATAATACGACCCTCTTTAACTGTCGGCGGTCTCTGTCATTCAACACATGAGGTCAGCCTGTACGCTTTTGCGCTGTACGTGTACTTTCGCGTTTCCACTTCGCTATCACATCGGAAACAGTGGACCCAGGGATGTCTAGGAGTAAGGAAATCTCGCGTACAGACGTATGACACTAGTGACACCCAGTCACCTAACCACGTTCGCAGCCCATGAGCTTCATGAAGCGCCCTGTTCTCCTCTCTCACGATGTCCAATACGATATGGAGCACATGGCAGTAGGTGGCAGCACAATGCACCTATATAAAAAACATGTTTTTGGTGGTGTCCGGATACTTTTGATCACATGTATGTATGTCGACGACAAACGGAAGGAAATAATCTTTGAACTGAAAGCCAGCTTTTCAAACCAATATGGTGGCAATGGAAGGAATGACAAAATTGCTACGTTTCACGTCAGTTTTGAGAGCTCGTCCTCCTGGTTTTATTTGATGCAAATATTTCGTATTATTTGCAGGACGTTGATCATCCTGGAAGAAACTCTTTTGTGAAAATTAGCTACAGAATTTCTCATCAGACAGCAGAGCACTTGAAGCCATTTGCTGAAGATGAATTTATTAAAGAATGCCTTCTAAGAACGGGGGAAGAGCTGTGCCCACAACCAGTTGCGCAGCTACAGTCTCTGTCACTTTCTCGAGCCACTGTCTTGCACCGAGTTGATGACGTTCGGTTTGCGGGGCGCTCCACTGCGCGTTCATCAGCGCCCGTAAAAAGTCGCAATTTTTACACAGTCGGATTTTTTCACTCCAATTAGCCACTGTCACGAATGATGATGATGAAATGATGAGGACAATACAAACACCCTATCTCCATTGTACTGTGCTGAAGAAGTAGCAAAAGACTTGTATCCTCAGATGCCAAGGATATTAAAGACAGTGCTGCTTTTTGCCTGTCTTTGGATGACTCTCTTGACTTTTAAGGCACAGCACAGCTGGTAATTCTCATTAGGATAGTAAACAAAATGCTGGAATTTCGAGAGGACATGTTATATCTCGTTAGTAGGGGGTAGTGGGGGGGGAGGGGTGCAGCCCCAAAGTATCATTATTCAAGATGGTGGTCGTGATGTCAGCTGATGATGCAGGACTTGGCAACAGCAGGACTTGACATCATCAAAGATGGCGGTCGTGACATCAGCTGAAGATGCAAGTACTCTTATCCAAGATGATGTCTTTTGGCAGGAAACTGCCACAGCCCCCTGTCATGCCCCTCTGGCAGGAGGTTCAAATTCCATCAGGACATTGCAACACACCACGGCTACCTCTACTAACCTAACAAAATGGCGGGAAGGTATCAGTTAGGCTACCTCCACTAGCCTAAATCACCCTACTGTCATTTCTTCCTATGAACTTGTGGGAAGTTCAATATCCAGCAGGACATTGCAACACACCACTGCTGCCTCACTAATCTAAGAAAATGGTGGGAAAATAGCTCACTTGGGCTGTACTGTAAGAGAGGCGACTCGTTTAGAGACATGACAGTGCCAGAAATATGATTCACTTACGGTTGTAATCATTAAAGGACTTCTCCATAGGATCCAATGCAGGTATGTGGTTGAATGGAAAGATTTGATTCCAAATCATAGACGTCATTGCTAGTGGATAGTGTGACACTAGAGATCTGAAAAGCTAGTGTACTTTTCTTACAACTTCAATCAGCACAACATACGGCACTGTTGTTTTCCTTCTGAATCAGTCATTGTCTATAATTCAGTGGTATCTGCCCCCGGTACCTGAGTGGTCAGCACGACAAAATTTCAATCCTAAGGGCCCAGGTTCGATTCCCTGTTGGGTCGAAGATTTTCTCCACTCAGGGACTGGGTGCTGTGTAGTCCTAATCATCATTATTTCATCCCGACCGACGCGCAAGTCACTGAAGTGGCGTCAAATCGAAAGACTTGCACCCAGCAAACTGGCTACCCAACGGGAGTCCCTAGTCACACATTTACATATGCTCAGTGGATACATCACCAATACTCTGACATGGTATTGAAATCCCCGGGCTAGCAGGATAGAGAGGATGTGGTTATATTTGTGGAAAGGGGTCAAAATAAGTTACTGTTAGTTGCACTCAGCATATAAACTTTATTTCCTAAAACACACAGTCACACAAGCAAGAATTAAAACTCTCAAAGCTTTAACGAAAGACTTTCTTTGATTTAATTTAGGTTGCCTGAAGGCCACATCAAAAATTCAAGGCACATGGCCTAAGCAAGGAATTGAAGTACAGGATTTCTTCTGGAGGTTTCAGTTCTTTAGAAAAAAACTGTTTTTCTTCAATATAAATAGGCTGAAAGCCTTAGCTTAAATTTTTCCCATAGAACTCGGCTGAGGGCCTCACATTATTCAAGAATAAGGTTACGGCTTAAGGCTGAGACAAAGATTTACAAAGTTTAATCTAAATAGGCTGAAAATTCGGCTGAAGGCCGCATATCAATAAAACAATTTAACGGCTTAAGGCCTAGTAAGAAGAGATTTACATTTGGAAAGGCTGAAGTCCTTATCTTAAAATATTTCGTGTAAAACTCGGCTGAAGGCCTCATACTAAAGAATAACAATCTTATAACGTAAGGGAAAGACAATTTGAGTTTATAATTTAAGAGCCCGCAGCTCGTGGTCGTGCGGTAGCGTTCTCGCTTCCCGCGCCTGGGTTCCCGGGTTCGATTCCCGGCGGGGTCAGGGATTTTCTCTGCCTCGTGATGGCTGGGTGTTGTGTGATGTCCTTAGGTTAGTTAGGTTTAAGTAGTTCTAGGGGACATAGTGCTCAGACCCATTTGAACAATTTTTTTAATTTAAGAGAGATTAAAACTTGGCTGAAGGTCACACACCATACAGTAAACAATTTTACAGCTTGATGCCTAAAGGGAAGAGCTTCTAAATTTCAACTAAACTACGCTAAAGGCTTTGTCCTAAAATGCTTCACATAACTCTCGGATGAAGGGCACATACGAAACCCAAACCATCTCATGGCTTAAAGTTGAGACAAAGAAATTTCCAGTTTTTAATTTAAGCTAGAAAACTCGGTTGAAGGCCACATAAAAACTAGAAAATATTTCTTACGGCTTAAGGCCAGACAACTTTTGATTTGAAAAGGCTGAAAACTCGGCTGAAGGAGACATACCAACTTGAAACCAGTTTATAGCTGAAGGTCAAGGCACAAGGAATTTTCAATTTTAATTCTGAAAGTCTGAAACTCGGCTGAAGGCCACATACCAACAAGAAATAATTTTTTTTATGGCTTAAGGCCTAAGAACAAAAGCCTTGCAATTTTAATAAGCTAAAACTCAGCTGAAGGCTACACAGAGTACCTAAAAGGAAATTACTATGTAAAATATAAGGAGTGGCGCTCATAAGTTTCCAAGGATCGGCCTGGGATGGTAACACTAACACACATTTAGGTGAGACAGGCTGCCAGACCGACAACCTCTTAATTGGAACGCAACCCATCTGAAAGCCAGATGAAGAAACCAACCAACAAGATCAGTTCTCTACCACCCGACCAGCAAAACGACAACAACGTGTCAATAGCACAACATTCTGGATACTGGTGCCCAATACAGCCAAGTCAGAATAAACGCCGTAAACGCCTAAAACTACCAACAATACCTCAGCTGTCGAACTACATGCCGTGCTGGACAGCATCAACACAATTAGGAAAATACACTGCCAAAACCTAAACGACCAGAGCAGGTTACCGGAACGTCGATAGCCACAAGGCACAAGATACGGCTGGCACACTTCATTAATGAAGGAATGAATTGAATTAAGTTAAACACCACACCGGAAGACGGCTACAATTCTAGCCAACTTCAACGCACTCAGGTTGTTGCTCGCGGGAACCACCCAGAAAGCGACAACCAGGATCAAACGAAGAGTTGTGATAGCAGTTGACGCTTGACAGTAGGCTAAGTGAGCACTCAGTTTTAGTGTTCAGGATCAGAGGGCGACGGACTTCGTAACCATCAAAAGAAGCGCCTCATCACTACAACCACAAGCGCACGCAGCCAGCTGTTCCGGCCAGACTATGGGACACGGAGACTTCCTCCCTGCTCTGCCCCAACCGACCAACTGCCACTCACCACAAAGGCAGAAAATATATCCGTCACACCATAGATAGTACAGCAGTACTAGAATCGATGTACGCTGCTACTACCACTCATGGAGATAAGACAGCAATGTTATGGCGGTAAACAAGTAAGAAATAAGACATCACTGCACTTCAACCAATGGTAAAAAAAAGAAGGCATGATGCGAGCCAGCAACAGCTCAGGTTTCGAGACAGAATACGTCACAAATACTGGGTAAAGATCTGGCGGCCTGAAGGAGTTGCAAATACTGGTTTCATACCAAGCTCCTTAGCCGAATCATTTTAAAAATTCAGCGATATTATCAGGAGGCAGCTTTGTGGGCTAGATGTAACTGGACTGCTGATCTGATAATATACACTCCTACGATCATCATCTTGGTATTTTTCTAGAAAAACCAATTCATTCGGAGGTAATTCAGCTCCTCGATTTATAAAGCCAGTATAGCTTGTAACATGGGTACTTGCGTGCAGCTGAAGAACTAAGACTGCTTGTGATGGTGATGTGGTTGTGTTTTTTAACATCTGCAGGTGTGTAAAACGATTACACCTCTCTTTCTAAGACACAGTGTTACCACTCGCAAGAAAAACTTATGAGACATGCCAACCAATTATTGATTTTTGGTCAGTATTATTTCGTATCGCTGGCAATCAGTTATTGACGGAGTATTATAGTACATTAATTGGGGATCTGTTATGGGTTCGCCTTGGGCATTAGGCTTATAACGTATATGTTTATGTTCAGACATGTACAAAGGAAGATATGGATCTGACATGGAATACTGTGACAGTAAAGGGAAGAATATGTCAGGTCATAAGAATGGTACAGATATTTCTATTTCCAGAACCACAGCCATCAGCAGGGTGTATTTCGGATACTTTGCTCACTGTCGAATGTCTTTCAATTGAGACTGCGATCATAACAGTTAATTGTAAATACAATGATAAAGCATATATGTAACCGGTTTTCTAGGATGATTCTGTCTATGCGCGCTTGGCATGCTGCGCCAGTGATGGGAATAATTCACATTTCCAGTTAAAGGGAGGAGCTGTCCGAATGGAAAGGTCTGTTGGAATGTAGGAATGTAGCTGACTTAACCGAGTAATCCTCTAGACGGCTGTGTTGGGCAGCTTTCGTCTTCGCTTGCAAATTTGAGAAAATTCAATATGGAGATGTGTCTGTGCTGGACCATTATTCCCTCCCATGTCAATTTTCGGACTGACTGTTTATTCACAATTGCCGCCTTTATTTAGTTGGGGGAACATCGATTGTGGTGTGTGCATCTAGCAGGTGAAGGGCACGTTTGCTGATCTCTAGACATGAGAAACACCTTAGTATTATGGTAAACCATGCGAAAATACATTTTTCTTGTAATCCTAGAGTCTGGAGCTGTGTGTAGAAAAGCAAGCAAGCAAGCAGGTCCAGACCAGAACCAGTAATGCATTTGCACCGAGGTGAAACGAGCTCGTCTTTGCACTACGGTTCTGAGAGTGAGTTTGATGCACTGAGGGCACTCTGGTCATGCATTGGGAGTGGATGACCACCCAAACTTGCATGGAAATATCTAGTGCTGCAAGTATACCTACAGTGCTGTCTGTCTTTTTGGTATATGTATGAATAATGTTAAAGGGTGATTTTGTATGGTGCAGGAGACGAACTGAATGTTTACTACATCGACACAGTACAGAGTGATATATTGCTGGGTTGGAGATCGGTTTCACACTTTAATATTCAAACTGCTGTCCTCAGTGGGAGACCAGTGTAATTGAGTAAAAGTCTTTCCGTATCTGACACCACGTAGGGCACTTCCTGAGGTTTAATTGTCAGTGCACTATGTCGATCTGTGTAATATAGCTTTTTGCTGCTGAAAGTCTCGTCTACAGAAAGAGAGAAAAAGGTGAACGGTGCTTCCACTCAAGCAGCATCAGTAATTAAGCAGGTAAATTCGAGAATAGCCAATCATAATACCCTTTCATTCACAAGACATGATTTGTGTTGGGATATAGGAGTCTCTACATAGTGGTGGAAACGTTTACGTATGTTGAAATCAGGAAGGGTAGCACGTGATGGATGGGGTACCATGTTAGGACCACGAGGAAGAATGCATTCGATTTTATTCCGCGCTATTTTCGTAAACAGGTTCTGTTAGGGCAAGAATTTCCATGCGTACAAGCCGAGACATCACGAAAGCTCCTACAAAAGCTGCTTTACATCTACATCTACATCTACATGATTACTCTGCAATTCACATTTAAGTGCTTTGCTGAGGGTTCATCGAACCACAATCATACTATCTCTCTACCATTCCACTCTCGAACAGCGCGCGGGAAAAACGAACACCTAGATCTTTCTGTTCGAGCTCTGATTTCTCTTATTTTATTTTGATGATCATTACTACCTACGTAGGTTGGGCTCAATAAAATATTTTCGCATTCGGAAGAGGAAGTTGGTGACTGAAATTTCGTAAGTAGATCTCGCCGCGACGAAAAACGTCTTTGTTTTAATGACTTCCATCCCAACTCGCGTATCATATCTGCCACACTCTCTCCCCTATTACGCGATGATAATTTGCACCCTTTCGATGTCCTCCGTCAATTCCACCTGGTAAGGATCCCACACCGCGCAGCAATATTCTAACAGAGGACGAACGAATGTAGTGTAAGCTGTCTCTGTAGTGGACTTGTTGCATCTTCTAAGTGTCCTGCCAATGAAACGCAACCTTTGGCTCGCCTTCCCCACAATATTGTCTATGTGGTCTTTCCAATTGAAGTTGTTCGTTATTTTAACACCCAGGTACTTAGTTGAATTGACAGCCTTGAGAGTTGTACTATTTATCGAGTAATCGAATTCCAACGGATTTCTTTTGGAACTCATGTGGATCACCTCACACTTTTCGTTATTTAGCGTCAACTGCCACCTGCCACACCATACAGCAGTCTTTTCTAAATCGCTTTGCAACTGACATTGGTCTTCGGATGACCTTACTAGACGGTAAATTACAGCAGGTCATTTATATAGATCAGGAACAGCAGAGGTCCCAGGACGCTTCCCTGGGGAACACCCGATATCACTTCAGTTTTACTCGATGATTTGCCGTCTATTTCTACGAACTGCGACCTTCCTGACAGGAAATCACGAATCCAGTCGCACAACTGAGACGATACCCCATAGGCCCGCAGATTTATTAGAAGTCGCTTGTGAGGAACGGTGTCAAAAGCTTTCCCGAAATCTAGAAATACGGAATCAACTTGAGATCCCCTGTCGATAGCGGCCATTACTTCGTGCGAATAAAGAGCTAGCTGCGTTACACAAGAACGATGTTTTCTGACACCATGATGATTACATATCAATAGATCGTTCCCTTCGAGGTGATTCATAATCTTTGAATACAGTATATGCTCCAGAACCCTACTACAAACCGACGTCAATGATATACGTCCGTAGTTCGATGGATTACTCCTACTAACCTTCTTAAATACTGGTGCGACCTGCGCCAATCTGTAGGTACAGATCTATCGGTGAGCGAGCGGTTGTATGTGATTGCTAAGTAGGGAGCTATTGTATTAGTGTAATCTGAAAAGAACCTACTCGGTGTACATCTGGACCAGAAGATTTGCCCGTATCAAGCGATTTGAGTTGCTTCGCAACCCCTAAGGTATCTACTTCTAAAAAACTCATGCTAGCAGCTGTTCGTGTTTCAAATTCTGGAATATTCCATTCGTCTTCCCTGGTGAAGGAATTTCGGAAAACTGCGTTCAATAACTCCGCTTTAGCGGCACAGTCGTCGGTAACAGTACCATCGGCACTACGCAGCGAAGGTATTGACTGTGTCTTGCCGCTTGTGTACTTTATATACGACCAGAATTTCTTCGGATTTTCTACCAAATTTCAAGACAGTGTTTCGTTGTGGAACGTATTAAAGGCATCTCGCATTGAAGTCCGCGCCAAATTTCGCACATCAGCAAATTTTAGCCAATCTTAGGTATTTCGAGTTGTTCTGAACTTCGCATGCTTTTTCCGTTGTCTCTGCAACAGCGTTCGGACCTGTTTTGTGTACCATGGGGGATCAGTTCCATTTCTTACCAATTTATGAGGTATGAATCTCTCAATTGCTGATGCTACTGTATCTTTGAATTTGAGCCACATCTCGTCTACATTTGCATAGTCAGTTCGGAAGGAATGGAGATTGTCTCTTAGGAAGGCTTCTAGTGGCACTTTATCCGCTTTCTTAAATAATATTATTTTGCGTTTGTTTCTGGTGGATTTGGAAGAAACGGTATTGAGCCTAGCTACAACGACCTTGCGATCACTTATCCTTGTATCAGTCATGATGCTCTCTATTAGCTCTGGATTGTTTGTGGCTAAGAGGTCAAGTGTGTTTTCGCAACCATTTACAATTCGCCTGGGTTCGTGGACTAACTGCTCGAAATAATTTTCGGAGAAAGCATTTAGGACAATCTCGGAAGATGTTTTCTGCCTACCACCGGTTTTGAACAAGTATTTTTGCCAACACATCGAGGGAAGATTGAAGTCCCCATTAACTATAACCGTATGAGTGGGGTATTTATTTGTTACAAGACTCAAATTTTCTCTGAACTGTTCAGCAACTATATCAACGGAGTCTGGGGGTCGGTTGAAGGAGCCAATTATTAACTTAGTTCGGCTGTTAAGTATAACCTCCACCCATACCAATTCGCACGGAGTAACTATTTCGACTTCACTACAAGATAAACCACTACTGACAGACACAAACACTCCACCATTAATTCTGCCTAATCTGTCTTTCCTGAACACCGTCTGAAACTTCGTAAAAATTTCTGCAGAACTTATTTCGGGCTTCAGCCAGCTTTCTGTACCTATAACGATTTCAGCTTCTGTGCTTTCTATTAGCGCTTGAAGCTCAGGGACTTTCCCAGCACAATTACAACAATTTACAACTACAATTCCGACTGTTCCTTGATCCAAGCACGTCCTGTATTTGCCATGCACCTTTTGAGATTGCAGTCCACCCCGTACTTTCCCCAGGCCTTCTAACCTAAAAAACCGCCCGGTCCACGCCACACAACCTCCGCTACCCGTGTAGCCGCCAGCTAAGTGTAGTGAACTCCTGACCTATTCAGCGGAACCCGAAACCCCACCACCCTATGGCGCAAGTCAAGGAATCTGCCGCCAACACGGTCGCAACACCGTCTGAGCCTCTGATTCAGACCCTCCACCCGGCTCTGCACCAAAGGTCCGCAGTCGGTTCTGTCAACGATGCTGCAGATGGTGAGCTCTGCCGTCATCTCGTAAGCAAGACCGGCAGCCTTCACCAAATCAGATAGCCGCTGGAATCCAGAGAAAATTTCCTCAGATCCAAAGCGACACACGACATTAGTGCCGACATGTGCCACCACCTGCAGCTGGCTGCACCCTGTGCTCTTCATGGCATCCGGAAGGACCCTTTCCACATCAGGAATGACTCCACCCGGAATGCAGCGGAGTCCACTCTGGATTTCTTCCCCTCCTTAGCCGCCATATCCCGCATTCTGGGACACTACACACTTTCCGAGAGGTCGACTTGGTTCTTAATTTATATAGCCATTTGTCATCAGTATAACACTGAGAACCTTATTTTATATGCTCTTGCGATGGTGTGTAGCTACACACGTGAGTTTTGCGGCGATGCGTCGGTCACGCTGGGCAGTTAAAAGCACAGCTAAATGGAGCTCAAATGTTCAAATAGGATCATGAGGAAGAGAAAGCAGCCTGTGGTATTCTGGGAAGCGCTGGAACAGATTTCTGCAGCATCTGTGAGGGTGTGTCACTCTGCAATTAGGTCTTTGCTCCCGTCTAGTGGACCGGGAGCGGCTGGCGGTGCATGCACGCATTGTTTGCGTGTCTGTTGCATTAATTTGCGAGCAGGTCTATAGGCTGTGCTATGTGTTATTTGAACAGTTTAGCGAGCGTGTCTGCTGAGCGTTTTATATGCATTATTTTGATAATTTACGAGTTGATTTCGTGTCTGCACTTCAGTGTACTGCATAATTTCGGTGATTTACGAGTACTTTACTGGTCAGTATGCTGACAGCTGCATTATTTCTGTAATTTACGAGTTGTTTGTGTGTCTGTACCTCAGTACCTGGCAGCATGCATGGACTGTCAGATCGAAGGCCTGTGGTCAGGAGGGTGCACGACGTCTTAGTAAACCGGATCTTGCAAGCTTTAAGTTGAATGCATTTTGATTCGAGTAGAGAAACCTCCACCATTGTGAGATCTTGCGATTCTCCAGTGTCTTAGGTTCGTGTTGCTGCTCGTAATGTTGCTGAGGCGAAGAACAGCGAGTGGAGTGCTTGGGGATGGCGGATCTGATTAGCTTTCCTGGACTTCTAACTGCTATTTATTGCATTCCGTTTGTTACTACCGTATTGTTAAGTTCAACTAGTGGTATGTTTCCTGTCTCGTGGCCACTACTGCCACAGTTACCTGCCCTGGGGGTTAGTGTATGTAACGGCAGTGTATGTTTACTCGCCTTGCTACTGCTGTCCGGTGAGGCATGTAGTTTTGACAGTTTTCTTGATTGTAGGGTGGCTGGCAATTCTTCTACTCTGGTGATAGTGATTCCTTTCTTGTTCTGGGCGCTCTAAGCACGGTATTCTGCTCACAGAGTCCACACCGCTGGTTCCGGCTTTGACGTATTTTTACATCTCTACATATGGTTTGTTGGACGCCATTTAGCCTCAGCAAGATTATCATTAGTCTTCGTTAGACTGCCACTAGTCTGAGGTACCATCTTGTGAAGTGAATATAACTCTTGGCTGCCTATCGCATTGCTCACAAAAGTGTTTTTTGCCGGACCTACTCAGAGGTTGAGTCCTGTTGCACCACCTGTGACTGTAACTTGTGTTTTATTGTTGTATTTGCTGTTTTACTGTATCTTTTTAATAATTTCCTTTATAATTGTCATTTTTGGCGTTACAGCAGGGTTAAATAGTTGTGCTACCAAATTTACCATCATTTTGTCTCACCCGTTTGGTGACCAGTTGACTGTCTTTTTAAATTAACCTTTGCTATTGCAATTCTGTTTTACAGTATGTTTGTTAAAATTTTTAATAATTGCCATTCTTGGCCTTAAGCCATGACTGATTACTTTCCTTAAAATTCTAATAGGGATCACACTGCCTTGTTTTTAAAATAGTATTTGCTATATCTGTATTTTATGCTCATTTGGTAAACTGTAATGCACTGAAAGCACTATTAATTACACAGTTGTTTAATCCTTCGTTAATAACGAGTGATACCTTTATTTGTTGCAGAGATGGAATTACCCTTTAAACAAATAAATGTGTGTAATTGCAAAAGGGAAGCAATAGTACGTGATTATGGCCCCATCCAAAATCATAACCGAATCCTGCCTTTCTTGACCATCAGGTCACGCATACGGCATTATTTAAGAGTATTAAACTTCCTGGCAGATTAAAACTGTGTACCCGACCGAGACTCGAACTCGGGACCTTTGCCTTTCGCGGGCAAGTGCTCTACCAACTGAGCTACCGAAGCACGACTCACGACCGGTACTCACAGCTTTACTTCTGCCAGTACCTCGTCTCCTACCTTCCAAACTTTACAGAAGCTCTCCTGCGAACCTTGCAGAACTAGCACTCCTGAAAGAAAGGATATTGTGGAGACATGGCTTAGCCACAGCCTGGGGGATGTTTCCAGAATGAGATTTTCACTCTGCAGCGGAGTGTGCGCTGATATGAAACTTCCTGGCAGATTAAAACTGTGTGTCCGACCGAGACTCGAACTCGGGACCTTTGCCTTTCGCGGGCAAGTGCTCTACCAACTGAGCTACCGAAGCACGACTCACGACCGGTACTCACAGCTTTACTTCTGCCAGTACCTTGTCTCCTACCTTCCAAACTTTACAGAAGCTCTCCTGCGAAGAGTAGTTTGCATGCCTGCAGAATGTGTGTTGGGACCCCAAGTATGTCAGTGTGATAAATGAACTACGTGCAATCTGTCCCTAAATAAACTGTTCCAAAATAAATAAAGTACACTCCTTCCTCTCTCCAGCAGCCCAGCAAAGGCTGTCATTTTCCCGCCATTTTCCCCTCCAGACTACCATCGTGGATTATGTCACAAGAGGGACGACAGCACCCTCTGGTGGCAGTGCTGTGTAATATGTCAGTTTGATTCCTGACCCATGGTGAACACACAGGATGGAGGAAATTCGTCTAATTGCTTAAATAAAGACATAAGTCCTACTCCCGCCATTTTCCCTCACTCCAGACCGTCATATTAGGTTAGGTCACAGAACGGACGACAGCATCCTCTCGTGGTGGTACTTTGTAGCAGGTCAGTAGGACTCTGGACCCCATGGTGAACTCACTTGATGGTGGTACTGCCTCTAATTGTTTAAATAAAGACTGAAAATAAAGACTTATGTCCGCCACAGGCTGAGTCCTCTTCCCACCAATTCCTAGGAAGAGGTGGCGATTGGATAACTTAGGTTAGTGGAGGCAGCCCAAGTGACCTATTTTCCCGCCACTTTCTTAGGTTAGTAGTGGTAGTAGTGGTGTGTTGCATTGTCCTGCTGGATATTGAACTTCCAGCAAGTCCCTAGGAAGAGGTGGTGGTCAGGTGACTTAGGTTAATGGAGGTACCACAATATACCTATCATCCCGCCATTTTCTTAGATTAGTGAAGTTAGCTATGGTGTGTTTCATTGTCCTGGGGGGTGTGAAGGGTGGCGTGACACTTTCCCGCCAAAAGACGCCATCACCCTTAATGGTACTTGCATCAGCAGCAGACGTTAAGACCGCCATCGTGGATGATGTCATGCGCTGGTGCCATGTCTTGCGTCACCAGCTGACGTCACGGCGACCATTTTAGATGATGTCATCAGCTGATTCCACAGCCGCCATTTTGTATGACATCACCAGCTGACGTCACGGCCGCCATCTTGGAAAACAGTACTTTGGTGCCACATCCCTCTTGTCCCCCTACTCTCGTCCCATTGAAGGACTCAACATTGGTCAAGACATGTTCAATGCAATTGACGTAGTTGTGGAGAAGTTTGGCGGGAATTACTAACTTCCCATAGAAAGAGACAATGCTGGTGCTACGACTGGGGAAATCACTGGCTTAGCAGGGCGCGTTCAGAAAAATGAAGGATCACCATCTGTTTATCCCTATATGCTGCCTAGTGCGACAAAATCATTTGTATCCCGGCGCGGTCTTGGGCGCCATGTGACGGTCTGTGCAGCTCGGCCCGTCAGAGGTTAGAGTCCTCCCTTGGGCAAGGGTGTGTGTGTTATCCATACAGTAAGTTAGATTAAGTAGTGTGTGGGCATAGGGACTAATGACCTCGGCAGTTTGGTCTTATAAGATCTTACAGCAAATTTCCAAAACGTTGTGTTCCAGGAGTGTAAAACTGAGTTATGTAATGAGTTTGGTCGTGAAAATCACTGATTCTATTCGAGCAAAAGGACTTAACCGTCGCTTGTTCAAAGAGTTTCTGGACGATTTCGCTTGTGAATATAAAGATTTACCTTACCTCTATGAGGTTCGCTTGGAAGGCAATGGTGTTCTTATCATCCATTTCTGTGACAATATGAAGGATTCAAGAAGAAAACCGTCTATCTGGTAAAGGAGGCCGGAAGTCAGAAACTTCTCTTACTTTTCGAAACTGTCAGCGTTCAAAAACGTCGTCACTGCTGCAGATTTTGGAGAATGATACCTTCTCTCATGGATTCTAAAGGGAAGGATAACCTTTGGAGCTGGTCAAGCTAGAACACAACGGTTAAGGTGTGTTAAGATGCTGAGCACAGTAGCTGAACATTTATTAGCTTACTTAGTTTACACAGGCGTACACAGGCATACAATTATTCATACATTTTTTCATTAAAAACATTAAAACCACTGAACGTTGAAACATAAATATGGCATAACGTTTTTAGAATATAAAATATTTCAAAATATTTAAAAGTAATTACTGAAATTCAAAATTACTGAAAATTTCCCCTTTTGCATTAGAACCCATAATTCTCAATGATCCACGGTATTTAGAAGAATTGCTGAACTTCTAGATTGCTCAAGTTCCTTTTTCTTTTAAATACTAGAACCAAAAACTTTTAAAACTTAAAATTATTCAAGGTATTCTTTCTAGACCAAATAATATTAAGTTCATAAACTCTTTCACATTAGTGCAGTGTAACTGTCCGTAGGGTAACTGACATGCCAATTCCTTAACGCCAGTTCAACCAGACTGTTTGCGATAAAACGAACGTTATGGTAGTTGTAGAAGAACCAATAAAATAAATTTAATTATAATTCACTGAATCATACTATACGCTATTGCGGCCGCACACAAATCAACTTTTCATCAGTATCAGATACATCAGTACACGCTTCACTTTGCTACCGCCCCAAGCTAAGGACAAACTCTATAAACAACAAATTATCAGTATCAGTCTTAACCAACTTTGGGTTCATCCTGCCTCTTCAACAGGAGTCAATTTGGAACAATACAATGAAACCTTGATGGGACTGATTGACAGCTTTGTAATCACAGAAATTAATTAACTCCCTTACATGTGAATTCCGGCTAATGGAGATTGTGAACACGTATCCACAATCACGAATTTCCCTGTAGTTGACACCACTTCTCTAGAATACCGTGCACACAGTTCAACATGATTTGCGCAGTCCGGAAAGTCTGCATGAGAAAGCCATCCGATTAGCGACACATACATGGAAATTTGTATAACAATACCAGGCTACAATTTTGTGACACTACAGTCAACGATAAGCCCATCTCGCTCTTCGGAGCAACATCCAATGTGATGTGTCCCAGAGGAAATATGGAACATGCTACCGAGACTTGAAAATCGAAATCTGTTTAATTTACAGGATGACCCTGCACGCAACCAGCGTCGATCACAACGGACGAATTACTGTTCCATCTAAGACGAATGACCCAGCTTAAATTCCAAACAGAATTCCGAAGCTAACCAAAATCATTAGAAGTGCGAGGTACTAGTTCCGTTTGATGTGTTCCCCGCCATCCGCCGACTAACAGCAAGCTCCGGGCTGCTGAACCATCCCTCGGACGACGACATAGCGCTTCCCTCGCTTCAGTGCTAGTATGCGTTCAGCTCTCGGTGCACGGCTGACTCCACCGTCTGTCGTCCAGTCCACCAGTCCCCCCAGACTCGACCGGCGAGCGCTTAAGACCACTATCCACGCCCGGCATCTCTGACCACCGAACAATCCCTCTTCGCACAACGGCGCGCTGACGCCAGAAATCGATACCATCCCATGCATGCATCGCAGATGTGCAAACCGAAAATAATACGACCGTACCAGAGAGTATACAAATGTTTTAAGAAAAATGCGTATTGAATTTGAAACAAGATTCACTGATATTTCGCGCTTGAAATCAGATTTAAGAACTTTTGTCACACCGTACTCTATGGACGTAAGTTGTGTAAGCCACCCTCTCCAAAGGGAAATCATAGATCCTCAGTGCTGTTGGGATTTGGAAGTTGGATATCAGAGCAGAAAGATATCTATAAACATTTGTTATGTAAGCGTTACCCGAAGCTTCATAGATATGCATCACGAGTGCTTAGTCTTTTCGGATCAAAGTACAATTCTGAGCACTTCTTTTCCCTAATGAAACTCGTAAAACTCAATTGAGAGGGTCCATATCAGATTATAGTCTGGAATGTGTTTTGAGACTGAGCTGTGCTGAATCAGTCTTCCCCAACATTGAAGCTGTTACTCAAAGAAAAGTAAATAGATGTAGAAAACAGTAATATAAAACTGAGGTGGATTAATTTCGTATAGATTCTTTGTAATTTAGTTCCCTAGTTCTGCCTTACAGTTTGCCATCGTCTGTTACACTACTGGGTATTAAAATTGCTACACCACGAAGATGACGTGCTACAGACGCGAAATTTAAGCGACAGGAAGAATATGCTGTGATATGCAAATAATTAGCTTTTCAAAGCATTCACACAAAGGTTGGTGACGGTGGCACACCTACAACGTGCTGACATGAGGAAAGTTTCCAACAGATTTCTCTACACAAACAGCAGTTGTACGGCGTTGCCTGGTGAAACGTTCTTGTGATGCCTCGCGTAAGCAGGAGAAATACGTACCATCACGTTTCCGACTTTAATAAAGGTCGGATTGTAGCATATCGTGAATGCGGTTTATCGTATCGCGACATTGCTGCTCGCGTTGGTCGAGATCCAATGACTGTTAGCAGAATATGGAATCGATGGGGTCAAGAGGATAATACGGAACGCCGTGCTGGATCCCAACGGCCTCGTATCACTAGCAGTCGAGATGACAGGCACCTTATCCACATGGCTGTAACGGATCGTGCAACCACGTCTCGATCCCTGAATCAACAGATGGGGACGTTTTCAAGACAACAACCATCTGCACGAACAGTTCGACGACGTTTGCAGCAGCATAGACTATCAGCACGGAGTCCATGGCTGCGGTTACCCTTGACGCAGCATCACAGACAGGAGCGCTTGCGATGGTGTACTCAACGACGAACCTGGGTGCACGAATGGCAAGACGTCATTTTTTCGGATGAGTGCAGGTTCTGTTTACAGCATCACGATGGTCGCATCCGCGTTTGGCCGCATCGCTATGAACGCACATTGGAAGCGTGTATTCGTCATCACCATACTGGCATATCACCCGGCGTGATGGTATGGGGTGCCATTGGTTACACGTCTCGGTCATTTACAGCACTTTGAACAGTGGGCGTTACATTTAAGATGTGTTACGACCCGTGGCTCTATCATTCATTCGATCCCTGCGAAACCCTACATTTCAATAGGATAATGCACGACCGCATGTTGCAGGTCCTGTACGGGCCTTTCTGGATACAGAAAGTGTTCGGCTGCTGCCCTGGCCAGCACATTCTCCAGATCTCTCACCAATTGAAAACGTCTGGTCAATGGTCGCCGAGCAACTGGCTCGTCACTATACGCCAATCACTACTCTTGATGAACTGTGGTATCGTGTTGAAGCTGCATGGGCAGCTGTACCTGTGTACACCATCCGCGCTCTGTTTGACTCAATGCCCAGTCGTATCAAGGCCGTTATTACGGCCAGAGGTGGTTGTTCTGGGTACTGATTTCTCAGGATCTATGCACCCAAATTGCGTGAAAATGTAGTCACATTTCAGTTCTAGTACAATATGTTTGTCCAATGAATGTCCTTTCATCATCTGCATTTCTTCACGGTGTAGCAATTTTAATGGCCAGTAGTATATTTACGACGCCACAGTCTTCCACAAATCAGCCAGCTTTGCGCAGCGCCGCTTGGCTGTCACTGTCAGGCGAGAATTCAAGTGCTCAGCGTTCCTGCTCTCAGAGCTCCGACGGAGCCGGAGCAAAGAGCGTAATCATGCTGCTCCATGCAGCGGTGCCTTGAACGGCACTGGTCTACATTCTTCCATATGAGCCCTAATTTCTCATATCTTATCTTCGTAGTCCTTATGCGAAGTGTATGTTGGCAACACTAGAAGCTTTCTGCAGTCACCTTCAAATTTCGGTTGTCTAAATTTTCTCAATATCGTTCCTCGAAAAGAACATCGCCTTCCCTCCAGGAATTCCCATTTGAGTTCACAAAGTATCTCCGTAACACTTGTGTGTTGTTTGAACCTACCAATAAGAAATCTAGCAGAACAACTCTGAATTGCTTAGATGCCTACCTTTAATCCTACCTGTTCGGTATCTCAAATATTCGATCAGTACTCGAGAAAAGGTCGCACTAGCGTCCTATATGAGGCCTCTTTTACAGATAAACCACACTTTCCAAAAATTCGTCCAATAAACCGAAGTTCACCATTCGCCTACCCTACCAAAGTCCTCACATGCTGGTTCCATTTCATACAGCTCTGTAACGTTACCCTCACATACAAGGAGAATGTGACTGTGTCAAACAGGACACTACTAACGCTTTATCCGAACATTTCAGGTTTGTTTCTTCTACTAATCTGCAGTGGCTTACATTTCTCTATATTTAGAGCTAACTGCCATACGTCCCGCAAACTGCAAATTTTGTATAAGTTATTTATCATTAATTTCATGCCGGTCGATTTACGACTATTTGGCGTTACTTCTTTCAGCTCTTGCCATCATAGTTCACAAACTCGAGAAATAAAATTCAGTGTCAGTATATGGTAAATCTTGGGCCTTTGTAAGGTGTGTTCATGTAATTAAGTTTTACTTTTCTTCGTCGTTCGTTTGTAAAGTACTGCAGTACTCGGTACAGAAGTTTTGTCCTGAAACAAGTGGTTATTTCTGCCGATGCTGTGATAGTGTTATTTTTCAAAACGTGTTATACTGAAAGAAATAAATACTACTATTAACTTGCAAATTTAATGTGAATTTAATGAAATTTGAATATGCACAGCCCTCTACCTAGTGAGACAAGAACCTGAGCCAGACCCAGATCGAATCCATGCTGCAGGTTAACGACAGTGACTGGTACACCGGCCAGCCCAAGTGTGGTATGTAGGCGGTTTCCAACGCTCGTCCACGAAAATGCTGTGCTGGTATCCAATTTCTGCCTCAGAAAACCCCACAAACTAACAGGTAAAATACGATGACGCACAGAACGAATTTCATGCAGTTGACGAGACAGGTGGCGTACACAACTTCCTTCCCCTTAGGTAACTGACAGCTGCTGCGGCAGGAAGGGTATCTGGGCGCAAAAGTCACATAAAATAAACCTGCTACAACGTGAGTAAAGCGGATCCTGTACTAAAAGGAAATAAAGCTAAGTGAAGGGAGAAAAGGAGAATGAATTTAGAATACAACTAAACACTACTTCCATCCTAACTGAGGTGTACAGACGTTAAGCGAAGTTCTGCAACAGCCTTAACAATAGATTAGTAGACTTGTGGGACTTTGTGGGATGCAATTATGTGAAAGGTGACAAACAAATACTGTATTACTGTCAGGTTTGATTCTATAGGGACACAGTTGTGCCCAGCGACTGTGTTCACTTCAAGCAATAAAGGGCACAGCGACGAGTAGCGAATGACGTTTACAGCATATCTATATTTCGGTCACTGTGTGGGTATCTTCAGTGCAGCAAATGTAAGTTAAAACATTAAAAACACTTGTATATGCACGTTATCGCAACTGTACTATTCATGTCAGAGGTTGAGTTCACACTATGAATTCAGTCTCTGACATGATTACTGTACTACAATTGGGATTATGTGCATATACAAGTGTTACACTTTAACTTACATGTACTGCGCTGAAGACGGCCACACAGTGACTGACATCTATATATGGAGTATATATCATTCGCGACTGATGGTTGTACCATTTACTGCTTGAAACAAATATTAATCCACCGAATTAACTTGTTTATGACAACAGTGATTATCAAGACGTAAACTACGAAGAAAAGGTTTTAAATAGCTTAACAACAGCTGCAAAATAACACGAAGTAAGGAGTTGACTTTTCATCATATCAAACAGGTCAACAAATACAAAAAAATTGATAACTTACGTTATGGGAATTGAGTTCCATCTGATTAAGTATACAACTGATCTTACCGTTGCCAAAAAAGATATTTCCTTCTTTAGATGGCCATAATATCTCGCCACTGTTTTTCTCTCATTTCTTGCCCTCATATGCATGTTCTCTCTTCCAAAAAGAGGCACAGAAGCACGGTGTATATCAGTTTAGTAAATAGGAGCCTACAAAAGAAACGTAAGAATCATGTTTTGGAAAATATACTTTAAATTGTGAGATCTGTGCACTAAAATGTCGTGGAGTGTTCCATTACTTCAAGAAAACACACTTTCTATAAATTGTCGGCAGCTGTAAAATGTTCAACAACTAATAAAAGACCATTTTAATAGTAACCTAAAGAATTATTTGATGACCAACTCCTTCTTCTCCATTGATGTATTTCTTATTAGAAATAACTGATATATTTATGTTATTAATAATATCAAATAATGCCAATATTAGTATTATACGAATTATTAGTACTATGTGACTTCTGTACACATTCAGTGCAGCAATGCGATCATTGTAACAGTTGTTATGCAATTATTTTTCTATTTGATGATGCACGGCTACCTCAGTGTAATGAATATTTCAATGATTTGTGACAAGTTGTTTATTACTTTTTAAATAAAAGGTGTTCAAGGTGATTTTTACATATTCCACATCCACAAGGACCGTTTCACTTGCTATCTGTGGTAGATAGATTATCATATTTCTATTTTTAATTGACTATTGCATTTTCTTGATTTTCTGGCACTTTTATATCTTGGAGGAACTGCTCATTACGGACCCACTAGAAGAAAAGTGTATCTACACTAATCTAATCTTTAAACATGTGGCATATGAATGATATCTCACTTTCTACCAGAAAATGACTTACTCGAAGTCGTCAAGAACATCGTCTTGTAGTCGAATGGTAGAAATTAACTGAATAAATAATATTCCAATTTTTTTACAGAATACTTTGGTAATTTCCGTAGTGAGAAAGGCTCTCTGTGCAGGTATCAGCAATGACATGTAGAATACACTGAAAACCTATACGAGACGGTGGAACTTTCTGATGATGGGATGGAAGAAACAAGGGAAGTCGGTATGGGAGATATAGATGATCCATTACTTTTTACAGCTAATAGAGCTTCGGAAGTCATAGACAACATAACTTCGGAATTTTTAAGAGCACTAGGTTAGTGGAAACCGGACGACCAAATTAGTTTGTGACTGGGGAGATAATATCAAACTATTGGACAAAAATCATTCACAGAACACCAAAGATAGGAAAGGTAAATAAGTGTAAAACCCTCCTACGATCAACTTAACATCTCAAGCATCAAAGCTATTAACAAGAAGAACATATAGCAGAATGAAAAACAAAACTAACGATCTGTCAGACGACAATTAGGTTGGTTTTAGGAAACGTAAAGGCACCCAAGAGGGACGTTGCGCTTGATACTGGAAGCAAGACTGAAGAAAAACTAGGAGACGTTATTAGGATTGGTAGACTTGGAAAAAAATTCGACAATGTAAAATTATGCAACATGTTCGAAATTCTCAGAAATATAGGTGTAAGCTACAGGGAAAGGCGGGGAATACACAAAACAAGAGGTCACAATAAGAATGAAAGACTAATGACAAAGTCTCAAATGAGAAGTGGTGTATGACAAAAATATGCATTTTCTCCTCTACTGTTCATTGTAGACAGTAAAATCCCAGTGAATGAAATGAAAGAAAGGTTCAGGTGTGGGAATAAAATTCAGTGTGAAAATATACCAACGACAAGATTAGCTGCCGGCCGGGGTGACCAAGCGGTTCTAGGCGCTAGAGTCTGGAACGGCGAGACCGCTACGGTCGCAGGTTCGAATCCTGCCTCGCTCATGGGTGTGTGTGATGGCCTTAGGTTAGTTAGATTTAAGTAGCTCTAAGTTCTAGGGGACTGATGACCTCAGAAGTTAAGTCCCATAGTGCTCAGAGCCATTTGCACCATTTGATAAGATTAGCTGATGGCATCGCTATCCTCAGTGAAATCCAGAAAGAATTAAATAATATTGCACTGAATGAACAGTCTACTGAGAGAATAATGTGGATTTAGAGTGAAGCAACAAAAGACGAAAGCAATGAGCAGTATCAGTAAAGAGTTTAAGTTAGCAGCACTGGGGACCATAAAGTAGATGAAGGGAAGGAATTCTGCTAACTTGGAAGTGGAATAACGTTTCAGAAGCGGATCAAAAATTTAAAAAGCAGCTCAGTCAAAGAAAGTATTACTGGCCAAAATAAATCTACTAGTACCAAACGCGAGTCTTAATTTGAGAAAGCAGTTGCTGACAACATACGTCTGGAGCACAGTTTTGTACGGGAGCCAATCGAGGCCTGTGGGAAAACTAGATACGAAGACAATCAAAGCGTTTAATATCTGGTGCTGCAGGAGGATGTTATACATTAACTTACAAAAGAAGTGAGGAGGAGATTCTTTGCAGAATCGACGAGGAAAGGAACATATGCAGAACTCTAACGAGAAGAAGGTACAGAATGGTAGGGCATATGTTGAAACATTAGAGAATAACAACTTACATGTTACTAGATGTATCTGTAGATGGTAAAAACAAATAACTGAGAACATTAGATGCAAGTGCTACTCTGCGATGAAGAGTTTCACAAAAGTAATGAGCAGAATATATTCTGGTCCAGTTTGTATTGTTGCCAGATCTCCTTGTGGAACGCCCTCCCTCCTTTCCCAAACCCTCTCCCCTACTGTACTTCTCTGGGCCAATTTCACTGGGCGTCAATGACAGAAAATTAAAAGGGGCATTATCGTAATGATCAGGAGAGCTGTTTAAGACTGGATGATTCCCAGACTTCGCATGTATATTTAGGAATTGATACATGACCCAATTATCTTCATTTAAGAGCCACTATCAAATGGCTGCCTGTGTACTTTGCTTTATCTTAATTATTATAATTTATGACTCAATATGGTTGCCTCTGTACAAATATCACCCTTGTTTTAATTAGCAGAATTTATGACTGAAAACGACATCACAGTCAAATATGAATACCCCGACAGTTAGTCATTACAGTGGGTGTGTAAAATTGTGTGAAATCAATATGAAGTGGCATGTATTGACTAGAAAACGTACCAGAACAGCGCAACTGTAAAACTATAACTTTTTAATTAATTTAAGGTACTTGTTTTTACATTATCATTGAGTTAAGACACATTGCACTGTGCTGACTGAAGTATCATAGCTTAAGAAAAAGACCATAAGAAATTTGTTCTTACAATAGAATTGTGTTGAAACACGTTGCACAGCACTTGCTGGCATATTATAACATTTTTAAAAATTATGGAACTTGTTCTCAGAGTGTCAGTGTGCTAAAATACTTCACACTGAACTACATCCCACACAGAGGGAGACAGGCAGGTCTCACTGTGTCAACTGACTATAGAGCTGATGAGGCGTGCTGTGCTGCACCTCGCCACATTATGTAGCATGAGAGACTTACCATGCTCCCAGCCACCTTGGTGTTGACTAATGACCTTGCGGCAGCTTCCACATACTCACTTGACCATCAACACACACACACACACACATTCAGGATAGTAGTGAAGGCATCACAGCGCATGTGGATGGCTCTTTCTTGCTCTACCTCTAGAAGCTCCCGCGGTATTTTACTGTGGTGAGAGAGCCAGGCTGCTGATTAATATCGTGCACTGTTCTGAAGCATCATACTCACTTACCTCCATGTCATATACCATAAACTCTGCTTTTAAGTTATACATGCAAGTCTTTGCCTCACACAGAAGCAGCTGCAGCCAGTATGCTGCTCCATGAGTGCTATGCAAATTAAAAAATAGAGGATATATAATGCCAATATTCTATATGTACATATATGCCACAGTAGACTTATAATTTCTGCCAGGGTACTTGTTGATTATATAATGCCATCAGACAGTAAATTTATTTTACACACATCAAAAACGTTTTGCATCACCCCAGTTTCCAAAACCCCTGAAGACCGACGTTGACTGTGGATATTGTATCACAGACATAGTTGCCCAAAGATGTAAACAATCATGCTTGAGTAGCGCCTATTAGACGGAGGGGGTCCGACAGTCGATCATTTCCTGTCATTCCACCAGGAAGGAGGTGCACAGCTCATGTTGTCTGTAGTTCAACCATGCCAAGACGGTCAATACCGCAGTTCGATCGCGTCCGCATTGTTACTTTGTGACAGGAAGGGCTCTCAGCAAGATTAGTGTCCAGGTGTCTCGGAGTTAACCAAAGCGATGTTGTCCGGACATAGGGGAGATACAGACAGACAGAAACTGTCGATTACACACCTCGGTCAGGCTGGCCAATGGCTACTATTGCAGTAGATGACCGCTACCTACGGATTATGGCTTGGAGGGATCCTGACAGCAGGGTCACCGTGTTGAATATTGCTTTTCGTGCAGCCACAGGACATCCTGTTACGACTCAAACTGTGCGCAATAGGCTGCATGATGCGCAACTTCAATCCCTAAGTCCATAGCGAGGTCCATCTTTGCAAACAAGACACCATGTAGCACGATACAGATGGGCCAAACAACATGCCGAATGGACAGTTCTCGACTGGCATCACGTTCTCTTCACCGATGAATGGCGCATATGCCTTCAACCAGACAGTCGTCGTAGACGTGTCTGGAGGCAACCCGGTCAGGCTGAGCGCCTTAGACACATTGTCCAGCGGTGCAACAAGGTGGAGGTTCCCTGCTCTTTTTGGGTGCCATTATGTGGGGCTGACGTACGCCGCTGGTAGTCATGGAAGGTGCCGTAATGGCTGTACGATACGTGAATGCCTTCCTCCGACCGATAGTACAACCATATTGGCAGCATATTGGCGAGGCATTTGTCTTCATCGACGCCAATTAAAGCCTCTATCCTCCACATCTTGTGAGTGACTTCCTTCAGGACTTGAGTGGCCAGCATGTTCTCCAGGAATGAACACTATCGAACATGCCTGGGATAGATTGAAAAGGGCTGTTTATAGACGACGTGGCCCACCAAACACTCTGAGAGACCTACACCGAATCGCGTTCAAGAGTGGGACAATCTGGACCAACAATGCCTTCATGAACTTGTGGATAGTATGCCATGACGAATACAGGCATGCATCAAGGCAAGAGGACGTGTTACTGGGTATGAGAGAAACCGGTGTGTACAACAATCTGGACCACCAGCTCTGAAGGTCTCGCTGTATGGTGGTACAACATGTAATGTGTGGTTTCCATGAGCAATAAAAAGGACGGAAGTGACATTTATGTTGATCTCTGTTCCAATTTTCCGTACATGTTCCGGAACCTTCGGAACAGAGGTGATGCCGGCCACGGTGGCCGAGCGGTTCTAGGCGCTTCAGTCCGGAACCGCGTGACTGCTACGGTCGCAGGTTCGAATCCTGCCTCGGGCATGGATGTGTGTGATGTCTTTAGGTTAGTTACGTTTAAATAGTTCTAAGTTCTAGGGGACTGATGACGTCAGATGTTAAATCCCATAGTGCTCAGAGGCATTTTCAACAATAGAGGAGATGAAAAACTTTTTTCGATGTTTATGTTTGTTAATGGACTCTCACACAATTCCCTGACAGACAGATCATAATAATTTCCTGCAATGCGTGTGTTCACTATATTAAGTTAGCAATCCATGCATACAAAGGGTTCCTCACACATTTCACAGTAAATTTTTTAATTGCCTGCAGGGCACATACAGCCTGATTATACCCCCTCATATACAGGTTGGCTGCACATTGTTAAACAATGGACACAGAAGGTGTAAATTTTGAATATATGACTGTAGTGTCAACATCATCACTCCCCTCTTAGTGGCTGAAAAAGACATGGTGGGATTTATCACAATGGCTGGTTATATGTGCCCCCTACCTTCTCCTCCTTGATCAATTTAGTGCCTCGTAAGACAGCTGCAATAGCATCATTTCTCTCTCCTCATACTAGTCGAGAAAATGGAGATAAACTATACCATAGTCCGTTTACAAGTATATTATGGCAAAATAATGTTTCAAGAAACACATTAGTATCATTATGTTTGGTGAAGAAATTACGTGCCAGCAAAAAAGGGAGCAGACGAGCTCACAGCAATGCGCAAACCTTTCAAGAATGTGAACGATAGGTTTCCTCTGTTGTATATATAAACCAGGAATTTATCCCGCCATTGATGAGATACACACCTTGTCCAGAGGACACTGTCCCTTTGAAGTGTCTGTGACGGTGAAATTGTACAAATATGGCATACTTATACACGTGATGTCAGACGCAATAGACAGAACAGACACAATAGACAAGAATATGTAACACAATGTAGGTAAATTACAGGATTTATCCTAGGAAGAACGAGGTTCAGCAACTGTCGTTAAACGTCTGGCAGTGCCTGTGAAAAATACTTCTTCAAATGTTACTACGGAACGATATTACACATTGGTAAATTTGACTGAAGAGTTGTACGAAGACTGCAGTGCTACTATAGGAACTCTTCAGCCAAACAGGAAGCATATTCCAGACATACTAAAGACCATCAGAGTGAATTGAGAGCGATATTCATTAGCGTTCTTGTTCACTGACCGAACAACAGGCAGGCCACCAATTACCTAGGTGTTCTACATGGAAAGGAAAGAGAAAGGGCCAGAGAAAAATCCTGCTAACGTTATCAATAATGCTTCAAGATGAAGTTGCTGTGGGAGCGGAGTACGAAAAATCCAACATAAATATATTGCTGCGTCATCCGAACAAGACGCAGCCAGGGAAAACGCACCACAGCCACAAAGATGCGAGCTGGTACCAGCGCCATAGGGACTCGCCCCTTGCGCGCCTTCCACCAGTGCCACGGGCGGCGCTGAGGATGAGAATATCAACTTGGCCTCGGACAATTGCCGGCCAAGTACAGACCGCCAATGACCGGACGTCAACGGGCAGAAGTCTACTCGAAAGACAGCAGAGCAGCTCTTGCGCACTTGGATATAGATCCAGTGCTGACTTAGACAGGGAATGTCGTTTAGTGAACTCTCAGAAGTGAACAGACAATTGTTGTGAATTGCATTAGCTAGGTACTGTGAGGTTTACTTATGATTATTTGCACTTAGCCGTTGAGGGCCTTTTTTGTTTTATATTACAAGCAATTTTGTAGATTTCATAATTCAACAAAGATATGTAAACCTTTTCAAATCATTTGTGTGACACGGTTACTAAGTTTTTGGAATGTTGTAGAACCTTCGTTCTCCTATCCTGTTGCCTGACCCTGGGACATAGCTGTGTAAAACCGGCAGGGAGTAATTGCGTTAGCGGTGTACTGCACTAAAAGCCGTTTCACTAACTCACAAACTCGGCCTACAGTAACGACAGTGGCAACTCTGTCTCCACCGCGGTAGCGACCAGGCCTTTTCCAAAGTGGCGACGAGGGACTTACAAAACTGGTGACAAGGGTTTACAAAATACACTACTGGCCATCAAAATTGCTACACCAGGAAGATGACGTGCTACAGACACGAAATTTCACCGACAGGAAGAAGATGCTAAGATATGCAAATTATTAGCTTTTCAGAGCATTCACAGAAGTTTGGCGCCCGTGGCGACATCTACAACGTGCTGACATGAGGAAAGTTTCCAACCGATTTCTCATACACAAACAGCAGTTGACCGGCGTTGCCAGGTGGAACGTTGTTGCGATGCCTCATGTAAGTAGGAGAATTGCGTACCATCACGTTTCCGACTTTGATAAAGGTCGGATTGTAGCCTATCGCGATTGCAGTTTATCGTTTCGCGACATCGCTGTTCGCGTTGATCGAGATCCAATGACTGCTAGCAGAATATGGAATCGGTGGGTTCAGGAGAATGATACCGAACGCCGTGCTGGATCCCAACGGCCTCGCTCACTAGCAGCCGAGATGACAGACATCTTATCCGCATGGCTGTAACGGATCGTGCAGCCACGTCTCGATCCCTGAGTCAACAGATGGGGACGTTTGCAAGACAACAATCATCTGCACGAACAGTTCGACGTTTGCAGCAGCATGGACTATCAGCTCGCTGCATCACAAACAGGAGCGCCTGCGATGGTGTACTCAACGACGAACCTGGGTGCACGAATGGCAAAACGTCATTTTTTAGGATGAATAGGATGAATCCTGGTTCTGTTTACAGCATCATGATGGTCGCATACGTGTTTGGCGACATCGCGGTAAACGCACATTGGAAGCGTGTATTCGTCATCGCCATAGTGGCATATCACCCGGCGTGATGGTATGGGGTGCCATTGGTTACACGTCTCGGTCATCTCTTGTTCGCATTGACGGCACTTTGAACAGTGGACGCTACATTTCAGATGTTTTACGACCCGTGGCTCTACCCCTCATTCGATCCCAGCGAAACCCTACATTTCAGCAGGATAATGCACGACCGCATGTTGCAGGTCCTGTACAGGTCTTTCTGGATACAGAAAGTGTTCGACTGCTGCCCTGACTAGCACATTCTCCAGATCTCTCACCAATTTAAGACATCTGGCCAATCGTGGCCGAGCAACTAGCTCGTCACAATACGCCAGTCACTACTCTTGATGAACTGCGGTATAGTGTTGAAGCTGCATGGGCAGCTGTACCTGTACACGCCATCCACGCTCTGTTTGACTCAATGCCCAGGCGTTTCAAGGCCGTCATTACGACCAGAGGTGGTTGTTCTGGGTACTCATTTGTCAGGATCTATGCACCCAAATTGCGTGAAAATGTAATCACATGTCAGTGCTAGTATAATATATTTGTCCAATGAATACCCGTTTATCATCTGCATTTCTTCTTGATGTAGCAATTTTAATTGCCAGTAGTGTATATAATTCCACTAATGGTGGAATTGATAGCATTGATCAAATGGATCGTACGTCCATGTCCAAGAGGAGAACAAAGAAAAGTGCTTTACTCTCTCATCAATACCTGGGCTATCAACGCAACGTCCCAGATAGAATGAGAAGAAATGCATCAAACGGAAACTTTTCCTTCTGCAAGCTGGGTTGGAACTAGTGAAACCACCGGTAACAGAGAGAAGTAAGTAATGTATGGTTATCTAAACGAATGTCCGCCTGCTTAACCGGGTGGTAACGTGCTTGCCTCCCATGCAGCGGGCCCGGGTTCGATTCCTGGCCGCGTTGGAGATATTCTCCGCACGTTGACTGGGTCTTGTCTTGTCCACATCATCGTTGCACCTTTATCCTCGGCCGCAAGTCGCCCAATGTGAGGGCGACTGAACTCAGACTTGTACTTGGCGGCCGAATCCGAAACGGACCTCCCGGCCAAAAATGCCATACCACCATTTCATTTCACACCCAAACGAATGCTTGGTCAATAAAAGGTATTGTACAAAAGAAAATAAAAAGAACGTGAAAAGACACGCTCATCAGATTCCCGCGGGGGAATTTCGTTGCCATGTTTATGTAAGAGATGGTAAAACAAGGAAGCAGAAGCACAGCAGTCTAATTAAGCGAAAATAGTATTGCAGAGAGTGTCATAATCATGTACGTGACACACATTCAGAAAGAATACTGAAGTGAGTCTTCTGCCTTGAAGCTCAAGACTCAAAGAAGTTTGTGTGGAATATGTAGTGTATCACGTATGGTAACATAAAAATTTTTTGAACCTTTACGAACTGCGTTGAGACATAGAAAATAAGGAGAGCAAGTTGCGGCTCCTAGCTGATCTAGCCAGTAAGTGAGACGGACAGATGAAAGTGCAACGCGCCTCGAAAAATCTGCAGTAATACGACGAGATGGACGTCCATCAGTTCGTCAACAGTGAACTTTCTGAACGGATAATCATTCTTTTGAATTAAATCTGATATGTATATTCATTTATTAAATTTTAATCACGATTGTATGAAGATTTGTGCTATAAAGACGTGTACTTAATTTAGGGAGATTGAAGTGCATTGTTGAGTACCTTAAGAAAATAATTTTTAATTTGATGGGGTTGCTTAGACACAGTCGACTTGAAGTCAAGTGCACGCTGTTTACAGATCGTTGAATGGAGAATGAAATTATTTTCAGTCTAAACTGGCTCGTGAAAAAACCAGTTTATTAATTGCACCTGATTATATTAAATGTAATTATGGGGTCTGAAGTTGAACGTTCACTTCGAAAGTCTATAAAGTCTGCCGTTCACTTGACTCCATCACAGCCAAATGCCCACATAGCAGTTCGTCATTGCACTACGACAATCAGCCCTGTTTCATGCACACCTTATGATTAACTGAACGTAAGAAAACAAATAACAGAGTGTTACACGTATCACTGAAGTTTCAGAGAGAAGCAAGTCGATTGATCTACTACAAGTAAGTGATTTTCGGTTTTTGTATATAAAAGCGGGACTATAGCATTACATATTCAAACTGACGAAACCTTGGAAGTGAATGTATAATTACTTGTGTGTAGCGAGACACTAAATCCATAAAGATTTCGTTAATCTCTTTAAGGTTACCTACATTGCTGATATATAATTTATTGCTGTAACAGTAACGATAGGAATTCAAGATGACATTCTGAAATTTATTTTTTGCAGATATCTAAAGTACTAATTTAAATCAAGCTGACTGACTGGGTGATTGCACTGTATGAGTGTGAAGAAAGGACATACTAACGTATAAACGATTTTCAACATAATTATTCGAGATAATTCTGTAACAGAGAGCTTTCCCAAGTACAGGTCACAATTACACTGTCCCACAGTAACTGTACGATGGCACACCAGTGCACAGGCACACAACTAATAACTTCATACTAATAACAGTAAGGACAATAGAATGTGGCAGACAGAGTGCAAAAGATGACAGAAGGAGTGAATGGAATATAGTTGAACAACAAATGTGGTAGTATATTTTGCTGTTGGATTAATTTTTTGTTTTGATGCTAGTGACTAATTTTTGGTTCATGGACGTGCCCGTGAAAATGAGGATCTTGCTTGAAGCAGCCGGGAGCAGTTTCGACTCGCCACACGCCAACTCTCGCTGACGCTAAAAGAGGATACGGGGGAGTACTTGCTTCCACTTTTTTGTCACCTGTTTGTGTTGGTTTTAATGTGCTTTCGTTTATACCAGCAAATAGCTTTGGCATTAAATGCACTGGCACAAACAATCTCATGTAGAAAAATATTCTGCTATAGTAAAAGCTTCCAGGATTTCCAAAAAAAAGTTAAAGAAATTCAAGATTCACAAGCCTTGGTAATTTCTCACTTTCAAAAACTGTCTCCATATGTAAATTTTATTAGAATACATGAATATGAGGTAAATAGTGCTGTGGAAAATATGAGTAAAAATGTAAATCAGATCAGTTTATGACATGAAAAATTGAATGAAGAAACATTTTAGATTTATGGTCAAGTCATTTCCATTATAAGAAGACACTGGATGGATCAAAAGAATAAACAAATATCCGCTCAGGTTACAGAGAGTATACAATCCGCAGTGGATGAACTTCCGCAAATTCTTGCTTCAGCTGATAATTCAGTGAAACAAGACGTCGAAATTTTGAAACAACCCACAGGTTCTGACTTGACGCGATGGAAAGAACAAATAACTAAAACGTTAGAAAATGTCTCGAAAAGGGTGCAGAAGGCGAGGGGGACTAAATTATACATGCCCTCTGTAGCTTCGATTGCTAGCAGAACACAGACTTCAGACGACAGAAGAGATTTTGTTAACACTTACTGTGTTGCCCTCATGTATCACAAACTGTGATGCTATCCGAATCTGCAGCTGTACCACCGCAAAATCTATTCACCTCTAAGCTCATGGAGGATATCTCCTAAAGTACTGGCAATCCCAATAATTTGTGCCTGATAAGAAAAGTGTGACTCCTGTCGTATTCATGAGAGGATTTCGCAATGTTCTTGCATGCTCATGGTCAGAGTAATAGAAGACAAACTAATGTGTCTGGATACATATATGGTGACGGGTTCATTATGGGGATGGGAGGCAATGGAGAATTGTGCTATGTATAAAGTGCTCGAAAAGTCATTACTGGCGAAATGTTAGCCTAAAGGTATTCAATAAAGATTACACACATAAGTGTCAGATCCAGAGCCATTCTCATTCCATAGTGAAGTGCTGAGAAGAAATTGGGGAAATACTTGAAAAAAGCTAAACAGCGGGACGCTCCATTGCCACTTGTTGACATAATACGATTTCTGAACGATGCATGTTGATTTACAGGGAAAACTGCTGCGTGTGCCAGGAGACTATCGTTAAACACTTCTGAGCGCAGTCGGTTCTATCTACTCAAATTAGGAAGAGGTACGGAACGTCCCGTCGACAACGAGGTCATTAGAGACGGAGCGCAAGCTCGGGTGAGAGAAAGATGGGGAAGGAAATCGGCCGTGCCCTTTCAAAGGAACCGTCCCGGCATTTGCCTGAAGCGATTTAGGGAAATCACGGAAAACCTAAATCAGGATGGCCGGAGACGGGATTGAACCGTCGTCCTCCCGAATGCGAGTCCAGTGTGCTAACCACTGCGCCACCTCGCTCGGTCAAGGATGAATAAATGGAAATAACATGACAGCACACCACAAGAATTCGAATGGGTCATTGCACGCAGATAACAGTGAAGGGAGACAGCCAGGAAACCAATTGAAAACAAATTTTAGTGACAATAACGTTCCGTGAAAACAACTGCACGTGCTCAAATAAATTTGGTTGAATGGTTGAAGATATCACCTGACTTATCCATGTGATAATAATAACAATAACCAGAACAGGAATAATGAGGATATAACTAGCCACCATTAATCACAGATGTGAGGCTGTGTTAAGTGCATACAAATGTTCAGGAACTGCTAAACTAGAGGTGGCTGAATTTCGGCCCAAAATTACAACCGTCATTAGAGACCATGGTCACAATAGTCAAATTTCTTCCAATTCGAAAATTAAATGGATATTAAAGATGAACTAGTTTAAGATGTGAATAACTGTGGCTAAAAGCATCCATAAGTATCTTCAATACAATTAACTATAGATGCTATACCCATAGAGGTTACTCTCTGCATGGTCACCTCTGTGAATGTTCTGTGAGAGTCTGTTTAATCAATTGGCGCCTCGAATAAAACCGTCAGTGTTTCCAATTCGAAACTGTTGGATAGATTAGAGTTGTGGGCTCTTGTTCGAAGAATGTAAGGTCTCAGACGGGGTTATGTATGAGCGGAGCAATAAACTGCACATTCCTCACAGTGAAAGATTTGTGGGAAACCTTTACCCTGGGCTTGGATTTTACCAAGCCACTCTTAAAATTCGAGGAGCTACAGTAGCAATTCCACGTACCCAGAAAGAGGGTGGACATGACAGATGTCAAAATAAGCCATTCAATATTGTGATGCAATGGAGAACTAAAAGTTGGTTCCTTCCGCTTTTCTTTATAAATCCAGTGAAAACCTCTGAAATTATTAATCAGACACTAAGTGAGCCCAACCATTTAAATGAATATGAAAGGAAATATTTGGCAAATGTGGCATTATCAGGAAGTGTCCAAGGACTAGCCAGGAACTATGTGTGGCTATTAATAAAAGGCTGAGATGTTGCAACATGAAATGTTCTCCCAACATTTATATCACATAGCCTGGTCCAAGAAGAATGCTGTCAAAGAGGAAATCAAACTGATGCTGGAGTGGGGATTAATAGATCATTCAAACAGTCCATATTGCAGCCCACTGCTCGTAGTACCCAAGCCACATGGAAAATTGCGCCTTGTAGTTGATGCACAAGAAATCGGTATGATCATTGTACCTGGTATGCACATATTCTGAAAATATAGACGAAATTATTCAGATATTTGATATAGTGAATTATTTGATGAACATCGATTCCTGAGCCTCTTACTGGCAATTGCCCCTAAATCCCAAAATGAGGCAACACCTAGCTTTTGTCTTCTCTGGCTATATCTACCAGTTCACTGTGTTACCCTTGGATTAAATGTTAGTTTTACTGTTTTTTTTTATTTTTGCATTAAACACCGTGTTAGGGCCTGAGCTCTGTTGTCAAATCACTTTGCCCGTTGATGATATTTTAACAGCAACCATAGCTTGGGCTGAACATACGTAGTGTTTCAAGGGTGTTGGTGGCATTCTGATGAGTCAGAATCACAGCCAAATTACAAAAATCATATTTTTCATTGCAGAGTATAAATGTTTCAGGGCCATTGATTGATTCAAAAAGGATTTTCCACACATTGAGAAAATCCATACCATAGCATTTTTCGCAACCCCATGACAAGACAAGCATTAAAAGGATTTAGGGGGATGACATCTTGCTTTAAACACTGTCTACCCCATCCAACAACTAACTATACTGTGGTCTATCGTAGGTCCAGAAAACATTGAAAGAATGAATTGCAAATAAGTTGCTCCTGGTAAACATTTCGGGGTATAATGTCATGGTCCACCAAACTCTACCGTACCTAAAGTTTCGTCCAGAACTGCGCTGGACATCGTCAAGGGCATCTTTTCTTCGTGAGTTTTGAAACTGACAGATCGGACATCCGCGAGTGACACATATATTGCAGAAAAAGGAGGGTGGATGGAGTTACATGTAATAAGCAGAGATGATCCTTGTGAACGATGAAACTGAACTATCGATTGTCGTCTTGTCAAAGATAGAGTGTTAGTGATCCTGCAGAGCTACTGCCCATATATCGCTAAGTTTCATGGTATCTTATTTCCCATCTAATTATTCCTATGTTTGCATATTTCAATGACGTTGATAGTGCTTGGTCGTCATAGATAAAATTTTTGTTTCAGAAAACTTAACCTCGTGACTCCCTGGCTGAACAGCATGCTCTGTTACAGTAATTTGTCAACTATTTCCTACTGGCAAGGACATTGGTGTTCCTTTAGCAGTGTACTCACCCTTCTCTTTGTTGTTTCAAAACCGACTTTACCATACGTACACGGAATTTTATACATGGCACATGCTGAAAGAATATACTACACAGATGTTCTTTGTCTAAAAACCGATCTGATGTCATGTTTCTGTAAAATCTTTCCGATCTGACCAGTTACTTTTTTAATAAAAGAAACGAAACTATATACTTCCATTGTTGTTTCTCATACTTCTCCTATGGCCTTCCATTATTTGGTCATGGAATTCTGCTTAGTTTCTTCACCGAGTACCTATTTTTCTTGAAAGCCTGCTTCAGATGTTTTAATTCGGCATCCAGAGTGCAAATCCGTTTGGCTCTATCGGAAAAACTTTAATGACACTTCTCTTTTCCTTTGGATGGTGATAAGAGTTCTCACGTAAATATCTATCCATTTGCATTACTTTTCAAAAAGATTTGTGTTCCAATCTTCCATTGGCCTCTCTCATAACTAAGCAGAGAAGCAACTGCTCTGATGATGTCCAGTGCACTTCTGGACGAAACTTTAGGAACAGGAGACCTTATTTCCCCGAAAGGTTTGCCAGTAGCAATGTTATCTGGTCGTGAACGCATCCACTGTATAAATACATTGCTAAGAGCCAAGACAGAAGAGTAGTCATCCGAAGAAAAGATATGGAAAGCAGTAATAAATCTACATCACCAACCCATCAAAAAATGGACACATGGTAAAAAGCTGGGAAGGATACAATTATTTGAAATAGAGCAAGTGCTGCTGCAAAACCATCCACCTTTGTCTTTGAGAAAAAGGTTCAAGTAAAAGACAATTTTAAGCTGCAATGTTATGTTAGGATACTAAATCCCGATGCATATGTATCAGGATATCCTAACACGAACAGACTAAAAGGAATGTATCCACACCAGGACATTAAAGGTAAATATACCTGAGTGTAAGATTTTGCATACTGCAATGAATTTTGTACAGCTTTTGAATAGTGATGTGTGTGTTACAAGTGTAGTTTTCTAATTGCATTTTGTCGTTATCATCACAGAAAGATGGACTTTTCTTTCAGCTATTTAAGGTAGATTCTTATGAAGTAATCTTGTGCATGTAATTAACAAGATTTATTTTGAATCTTGACAATAGATACACAACCTTATTGAGTCTATTGTACTGAAGTTAAATAATATTGATCTAGCTCGATTTCATGAATGACTTACATCCAGTAGGTAGCGAATGTGGATAGGAGTAAGTTTTCAATTCTTGCAGTTACCATCTTAGATTTAAAAGGCAAATATCTAGTAATTTTCTAATGTTCTAATGAAGGGGAATTTTTATGTATATTTTATTTCATACGAACACTTTCAAATTATTACATTTACTTTACAAATATGTGTGGGTTTAAGTCCTTCGTCTGTTTAGAGTATAGGATAGTCATGACTACAAAAGCAAGGCTTCAGTGAGAAGTCACATACTCAGACGAGGGTGATAGATTATGATAGCTATGTTAGAATCATGCAGTACTCTTAATTCAGACTCGTGTAATCATATCGTGAATTAAAATGAATCATTATCAAGAACTATAGATCGTGGTTACAATTCAGCCTAAAAGGACTCAATGTAGGAAAACATTGACTGTATCCTGTAACAAATTAACGACATAGAGTTGTGCATCGATAAAACGAATTAGTCATGAGTCAGGAACTGTGATGGTATCGAAAGAGCAAAGATACTCTACAACAGAATAAGAATGAACTTTGTTGCTGTGGGAAAATCATTCTGAAACTTCGCCATTCTGTGCTTTTACGTGGAATCGCAGTGTGAACAATGCACAAACACAATATTACCATCTCCATTGGTAAATGAATGTTTGATTGAGCAGGATAAAAGTTCAAAAGAAATCTTTTACAGCCAAACCAACAGTAATTTGAAGAATAACCTTCAACAATATGAATTGATAGTGTCTTCTAATCCGTTTCTTTTCAGCTTTGTTACATCGTGTGAAATGACAACTCGATTGTATATATGGTCTGTTTCCAGTTATCGAACTGTTGTAATGTCCAAAGCAACAGACGATCAATTCATTCCTGTTAACCCTGAACAAGCAGTCATTCCATTTCATGCCCATCACACGCATCCATCCCAAGCAGATCTGCTCTATCGAAAACCTACACCGATTTCCCACTGCTGCTTCAAAATTCCACCAACCTAAAATCTTACTTGTAAAATATGCATCACTGATGCCTTGAATATTCTTCATATTATGTACAATGACACTCATCTTATGGATCACTGTTTGATGTAAATGTCAATTGGCCTAATGTTTTTCTGATGATCACTGAATAATTGATTTTCCGGTATTCATGAAGTTGAAATTATTATCGAAACCGAAATTTTTTTACTTTTATCCTCTGAATTTTGAAGTACAAAAATCCTTGAAATTAGTGTATGCCAAGGTTGACGAAGTTTCTACCCAGGCTTTCAGGATGATAGAAAGCAGGCATCAGTCGTCGTTTCCGCTCTAGTTTTATTAAAGTAGATCCAAATTTGGGCCAGAAACTAGCCATTATCAATGCACTATCTCAGAGTTATTATACATGCGCCAGTATGTCAACATCTGTTGTTCAGGCTCCTGTCGCAGTTAATTAGTGAACTGTGACAGGAGCGCAAACAAGAGATGTAAACGTGCCAGGGAATCTATAAAAACTCTGAAATACTGCACTGATTATGGCTAGTTATTAGCTCGTATTTGTATCTACTTTAATAGAGAGAGAACGGAAGCGATGACTAATTGCTGCTCTCCATCATTTTGAATCATGTCACAGTCTTTGAGCACATTCCGCGTTCCTAATCTAAGGATATCTGATCTATACTCCGTTTTTTCTATGGTTTTTCCTAGGGTCCAGTGGGAACATTGGAAACGGTAGCAACAGTGCTACCACTCCTATATTCTTTGTGCCATTATCCATTTTCAAACTTGGTTTGGATTAAATTAGTTAAAGGGACCCACCAAACAATATCTTAACTAGTGAAATCGGCAGTCAATTTGTAATGATTTAATTATGTTTTAAATTACAATATTTATGAGACTTTTCACGAGCATTATTGTCTGAATAATGTATGATATCTGGGATTTTTATTCTTAAGGTGTATACGACCATAGTTTTTAAACTGCACTTTCCAAATATAGTTAATTGTGGACACTTGTGCAATAGTGACGTGGCCCCAACTATGGTAATAACGCACATTTGTTGTCAAGAGCAATCATGTACTGTATCACGCACGATTATTTTAAAAATTTTATAAACGTTTACAAACCATACTTTCTTATACCGAAACGTAGGACACTAAGCGCCAAAGTGGTGGGTCAGAGTAAATGCAGCCAGTGAGTGAGGGCGACGAACAGGTGAAAGTGCAGTGCACCTCGAACAGTCAGAAGTAATACAATAAGATAGACATTGTCACAACAATGAATTCTCTGACAAGGTAATTACTCTTCTGAATTAAATTTAATATATCTACATCTACATATATACATACATATTCCGCAATCCGCCATATGGTGGGTGGCGGAGGGTACCTCGTACCACAACTAGCATCTCTCTCTGTTCCACTCCCAAACAGAGAGAGGGAAAAATAACTGCCTATATGCCTCTGTATGAGCCCTAATCTCTCTTATCTTTGTGGTCTTTCCGCGAAATATAAGTTCGCGGCAGTAAAATTGTACTTCAGTCAGCCTCAAATGCTGGTTCTCTAAATTTCATCAGTAGCGATTCACCAAAAGAACGCCTCCTTTCCTCTAGAGACTCCCACCCGAGTTCCTGAAGCATTTCCATAACACTCGCGTGATGATCAAACCTACAAGTAACAAATCTAGCAGCCGGCCTCTGAATTGCTTCTATGTCCTCCCACAATCCGACCTAATAGGGATCGGAAACTCTCGAGCAGTACTCAAGAATAGGTCGTATTAGTGTTTTATAAGCGGTCTCCTTTACAGATGAACCACATCTTCCCGAAACTCTGCCAATGAACCGAAGACGACTATCCGCCTTCTCCACAACCACCGTTACATGTTTGTCCCACTTCATATCGTTCTGCAATGTTACGCCAAAATATTTAATCGACGTGACTGTGTCAAGCGCTACAGTACTAATGGATTCTTTTTCCTATTCATCTGCATTAATTTACATTTTTCTATATTTAGAGTTAGCTGACATTCTTTACACCAATCACAAATCCTGTCCAAGTAAACTTGTATCTTCCTACAGTCACTCAACGACGACACCTTCCCGTACACCACAGCATCAGCGAACAGCTGCACATTGCTATCCACCCCATCCAAAAGATCGTTTATGTAGATAACAGCCGACCTACCACACTTCCCTGGGCACTCACCATCGAGGACGACGTACTAGGTTCTATTACTTAAGAAGTCTTCGAGCCACTCACATACTTGGGAACCAATCCCATATGCTCTACCTTAGTTAGGAGTCTGGAGTGGGGCACCGAGTCAAACGCTTTCCGGAAGTCAAGGAATATGGCATCCGTCGAATACCCTTCATCCATGGTTCGCAAGATATGATGTGAAAAAAGGGCGAGTTGCGTTTCGCAGGAGCGAGTTCTTAAATATTAATCACGACGGTGCTAAGGTTTGTGGAAAAAGAACTGTACTGAATTTCAGGATATTTAAGCTCATTGTTGGACTTCATTAGAAAAGAATTACTAATTTGATGTAATTCCTAGGTTATAGTTAACTTGAAGTCAAGTGCATTTTGTTCATGGACCATTAAATGAAGACGGAAATTATATTCAGTCTAAACTGGTCTGTGAAAATAATTATTTGAGCCATTTCACCTTATTGTATTAGACACTGATTTGACCGCAGAAAGAGGGTACGTATGCTCTGGTTGAATGGCAGAGCCTGCATATAATTACGCGGTCTAAAGCTGAACTTTCATTTCGAAACTTTGAAAAAGCTTCCCATTCACTCGACTCCGACACAGCCAAATACCTACACAACCGTTCGTCAATGCACAACGATGATTTCGGCATTTTCGTACATAACTTGTGTTTCATTATAATGAAAGAAAAGGAATAACTGAACTTTACAGGAATCAACGATGTTTCAGAGAGGAGAAGTAGGCCGATTGATCTACAGCAAGGAAGTGATTTTCGGTTTGTGTACATGAAATTGCAATGATCAGACTACTTATTTAGACTTATAATTTTCTTGATGTTCAAACCTTGGAAGCGAATGTTTAATTACTCGCTGTAGGAAATGATAAGACACGACAGAAATTAACGAAGACATCAATTCAGATCAAGCGGATTGATGTGAATGTGTGGATAGAGCACTGAGACGTTTACACCACGTACAGCATCATCATTCAAGATAATTCTGTACCAGGCAGCCTTTCAGCATATAGTTAGATGATCTCAGTCACACAGTCAGATTTTATGTTTACAGTGGTACACACAGACTAATATTAATAATGGCAAGGACAATAATGTATCAAGACAACTGTATTTTGTAGTGTAATATGCCAATTTTTTATTGACTGAATCCAATATGTGTAACTATTAACAACATATGTAAGTCACCACTTTAGTTAAAATACATAAATCTTTGAGAATTTTAATTTTTTTATCTGCAGACTATTTTAATACCAGTGGGTTGACCATGCCACAACCCTTTTCAGTAACCACTTTAAGAATAAAAGCATAGGTAACCTGGGGTTAAGTAAACTTGGTTATGAATTGTACCTTATGAATTGTACCCTAAAAGTATGTGGAAAAACTGCTAATCATGCTGGCTTCACCAGATCTCCTGATCCTTTGAGTTTCCCAACATTTGTACATTATCAAGTTTACGTACAGGGACCTGGGTACAACGCAGAGTATGTCACAAAGAAGAAGATTCAGCGAATTAAGGATCGAATTTTAAAATTGGTCTCTTTGATAGTCATATGATTAGAGATGGAACACTTGTTCAGTTAGGCAAGGATGAGACAACGCGTCGTTTGACTATTGGGCAATAATCCTCCAACGTGGTGGTTACTTACAAGGTGTTTCCATTATCAGGTGGAAGTAAGAAACTTTCTTTCAGTGCACCTACGAACATTGTTTGATCTGTTATTTTCCTGAGGGTTACTATAACGAATTATAATTATCTAAATCGAACATGTATTTTGTATTATGTAGCTGATGTATTTAAACTGGTAAGTGGTCTGTTTCAGTTTTCGTCAGCACAATCTGTCAGGTTTCTATATTTGTTTCCAGGCACCATGATAGATGGTGCAGTGGTTAAACAGGGAACTCGTATTTGGGAGAAGGATTAGAATCACTAAACAGACATTTAGATTTAGAATTTCCATAGTTCCCTGATTCTCTTGAGACAAACACCACATGCCCCTAATACACTCTTGCTTCCTCTTAAATAATGTTTCTGTCGATTTCCAAGCACCATATTCCAGTACTTTTTTTATACGCGTCGAGTATGCTGGCGAAAACTGAAGCAGTGAGACTATAAATTTCTACTATTTACATCAATAGAGGGTGGAGTGCGGTCTCTGAGACGTGCTTTCAAAATTTCTGTAAGTTAATGATTCTTTGTTTCCCTTCAGTTGAAGAGTCACAGATTTCAGGTTAATCTTTTTTAAATTTTAGCCCTTTACATTACTGGTACAGAAACTAAAGAATGACAATCTGGACTACCCGCTATGAAGAGCAATATTTATTTTCCAAATTGAACGTATGAAATATTGTCACTGCTCTTATTAGATATTTTACTGTGTGATTTGATTGCCAGAGACACGGTTAGTAGTGCTCTAAAAGAAGTACGGGAACTTAAACTAATGAGAAATGTCTGTTACGCGACATGGAGACAATGATTTTAGCATACCAGCTGCAAAAGAATTGTCATTAAAGCTTCAGATTTACGAAATGAGGGTACAGTCAGATGAAATACAGACTTCGATCTATTCTACCAACATAAGCAGTTTATTTTTCGCAATGGTTTACAAGTTTCAAAGTATTTTATAAGATAATGAAGGAATACTGTCGGTAATAATTACACATAATTACACCATAATTCAACATACGGCACCGCACACACTTTCTTGAACCCTGAATACAAATGCAGAGACCGCGTTCCTCTGTTCCGTAAAGGTGCAAGTTTCCTTTTCAGTGCGCATTATTGACAGCTTTTGGTGAGTGACGTTACGAAGATGACTTAACACCAGCTTTCTTTTTATGCAGCGCATCCCAGAAATCCATCCTCTCCTTGAACAAATTTTCCTTGATTGCAAGTCCATCGTTCGTTATCTCCAGGTATTGGCAGTGGTCCGCACTCACTGCAGGCCAAGTTACAGAGATAATCTCGTCGCCTCCTGGTGTTGGTTTCCTGAAAACGATGAGAAATTGCACAATGTAATTACGAAATCACATCTTCATTACATACCAAAAACCGACTATGTACTGGTTCACAGTAGAAAAAAGTTGATAAACCAGAAAAAAATTCATCTCTACTCAATATGAGAAGTAAATAAGGAATAGCAGTAAATGTAAGTAATTTACCCAGTCTTAGCGAAATTGGTCCAAAGTTTAGTCATTCTGGCGATGACCCTGCCCTCCACACTATTCGGTGGGCTGGGGTTGAGGAGTCCAAAACGAAACAGGTACGGGATATCATCAGCGTGAGCCGCTCCTGCACATAAAAAACCATTTGCTGTCACTGTCATTTCTTTAAGATATCTGATTTCATATAGAAAGGTGGAACACGATCAATCAATGCCGCTAGACAGTATAATTCATGTGGATACTCACCTAGTACAATAATCCCCTCTCAAGTGGGTGTGTAACTATTCACTAAGATATTTATTTTTTACTGTTTATCTAGCAAAGCACAGTATCACAAACAGGAATACTTCTCCGATTATTAAGATACAATGTATACTAGAATTTAATGAGATACTGTTTTTGCCCTTGATTTCTGTCCTTGCTCTGTGAAAACCGACTACCTGAATTGAAGTAGACCTGCACTTACGCGGGACAGGTATACGATTTATACAGAAGAAAGGCTATTCACATACCACGTATACTTCCATTCAGCTGTGTTTATTAAATTATTTGCAGTCTATTTCGGATCATCATTGTCTTCCTCATCATTCGCTTCAACACCGTTATTGTTTAGTGCACTTCAGTAACTACATCCTATTAATGCGTTTCGTAACTATGAGAGTTTTGAGTCTTATAGTTAAATGACCTGAGGCATATTTCTAATCCTGTGCTTTTTATACATCATAATACTATTGTAAGACATATTTCTGTTGTCTATCGTCAAACCACAATTAATTAAAATAGGATTGAATAGGAATAATTAATATTTGTCACGTTGGAAATAATTGTGGTAGCAGGGAATATCTGCACCAAAGTATTGTTGATATAATTTTAAAAAAGGGCGGGAGAAACCACGTACGGATACATTTTAAGAAAAGAGCTGGAAAGACCGCGCATTGATACATTTTATAATGGTAGCAGGGATTGTCTGCACCAGAAAGCATTGTTGGCAGGAGAAACGGCACTTTAGCGTTCGTAGGAAGTCAGTAGTAAGCGAGAAGTGAAGCGAGAGGTTGAGAGGAGTAGTGTGCCTGCCAGCCACCAGCTATGATTTACAAGAGATTATAAACGGATGTACAGAGACAACAACTATTATCATAAGAGGAACTAATATTATTGAATTATTTTCTTTGCGAAACTCAAGACTACTGAAGGTATGTTTGTGAAATGCTAGTTGTAAGATTATTGTAAAAAGTAAGTCCCATTTGAACGTCTGCAAAATCATTTCATTACCAACAGTAAATATTTGAAGCGTTTTCAGAATAGAATTAATTTTTGCCAGCATTATTGCATTATTGATTATTGATTATATTCCATCCAAAAAACCATCAACGTAAATCTTTGCAAAATTTTATTGTTGTCAAGAGAAAATTTAACTATGATTTACGTAACTTCTCTCAAATTAATTAAAGAATAACGTGAGCTTTGCTATTAAAGAATAACGTCAGCTTTGGCAATAAATAGAGCCACTTATTATGAAAGCCCACCAGCAGCTAATAGAGGATAGTGAAACAGAGTAAGTATATTCATGTCGCAGTTCGATGTAGCAGTCAGATGGCGATCCAGTAACAGTAAAAAAGGTAAGGAACAGTTTTTGGTTATTGCAGATAACGACTGAGGGCCACGACGACGACACATTCTACACTCCTGGAAATGGAAAAAAGAACACATTGACACCGGTGTGTCAGGCCCACCATACTTGCTCCGGACACTGCGAGAGGGCTGTACGAGCAATGATCACACGCACGGCACAGCGGACACACCAGGAACCGCGGTGTTGGCCGTCGAATGGCGCTAGCTGCGCAGCATTTGTGCACCGCCGCCGTCAGTGTCAGCCAGTTTGCCGTGGCATACGGAGCTCCATCGCAGTCTTTAACACTGGTAGCATGCCGCGACAGCGTGGACGTGAACCGTATGTGCAGTTGACGGACTTTGAGCGAGGGCGTATAGTGGGCATGCGGGAGGCCGGGTGGACGTACCGCCGAATTGCTCAACACGTGGGGCGTGAGGTCTCCACAGTACATCGATGTTGTCGCCAGTGGTCGGCGGATGGTGCACGTGCCCGTCGACCTGGGACCGGACCGCAGCGACGCACGGATGCACGCCAAGACCGTAGGATCCTACGCAGTGCCGTAGGGGACCGCACCGCCACTTCCCAGCAAATTAGGGACACTGTTGGTCCTGGGGTATCGGCGAGGACCATTCGCAACCGTCTCCATGAAGCTGGGCTACGGTCCCGCACACCGTTAGGCCGTCTTCCGCTCACGCCCCAACATCGTGCAGCCCGCCTCCAGTGGTATCGCGACAGGCGTGAATGGAGGGACGAATGGAGACGTGTCGTCTTCAGCGATGAGAGTCGCTTCTGTCTTGGTGCCAATGATGGTCGTATGCGTGTTTGGTGCCGTGCAGGTGAGCGCCACAATCATGACTGCATACGACCGAGGCGCACAGGGCCAACACCCGGCATCATGGTGTGGGGAGCGATCTCCTACACTGGCCGTACACCACTGGTGATCGTCGAGGGGACACTGAATAGTGCACGGTACATCCAAACCGTCATCGAACCCATCGTTCTACCATTCCTAGACCGGCAAGGGAACTTGCTGTTCCAACAGGACAATGCACGTCCGCATGTATCCCGTGCCACCCATTGTGCTCTAGAAGGTGTATGTCAACTACCATGGCCAGCAAGATCTCCGGATCTGTCCCCCATTGAGCATGTTTGGGACTGGATGAAGCGTCGTCTCACGCGGTCTGCACGTCCAGCACGAACGCTGGTCCAACTGAGGCGCCAGGTGGATATGGCATGGCAAGCCGTTCCACAGGACTACATCCAGCATCTCTACGATCGTCTCCATGGGAGAATAGCAGCCTGCATTGCTGCGAAAGGTGGATATACACTGTACTAGTGCCGACATTGTGCATGCTCTGTTGCCTGTGTCTATGTGCCTGTGGTTCTGTCAGTGTGATCATGTGATGTATCTGACCCCAGGAATGTGTCAATAAAGTTTCCCCTTCCTGGGACAATGAATTCACGGTGTTCTTATTTCAATTTCCAGGAGTGTATGTTTCGTCGGAATAATCAGAAAATCACTTTTAATAAGCAGCAGTTAAATTTATAAGCGAAGATTGAGAAAGAGAATAAATTTCAAAGGGAATATTTCATTTGTTGTTATTAAGCAAGAGATAGAAATCCTAAGGGAAGGTTACGTAATATATTGTAAAATGTAAGGTTATCATTAACAAAAGAGGTATAGAGGAGACGGGAGGTTTCACTAGTGACAAACATTGTTCTAAAGATCAGCTGCATTATTCTGTAACGTGGTGTTTTCACTCGATCACCTGTTTTTATTCCTCTCCGAGTTAGAAGCTTGTCTCCAAGATTTTGAATGGAAATGTGAAGCTATGTTGGACCCTCTCCTCACTAAATGCAGACACGCCACACAGGGAATAAGAATTACTCGGCTGGCTGCATCTACAATAACCTACAGTAGAGTATCTTCCGAACACGAGCAGCCTTAGGGACGATTAGATTTTAACATCTAGTCAACAAAGACGTTATCAGAGAGGAAACGTAAGGTCGGATTGCAGGAAGGAAAGAAAAAGGTTGTGCCCTGTGAGGTAACGGGCGAGTTGTGGTGCCCTGTAAATAATATATCTTCGAAGTTGGGGCTGCAGCACGGGCCGCTCGACCAGCCGGGGCCCGGCAGCCAACACGGGATGCCGAACGCTAGCCGGACGAGAGAGGCAGCCCCAGCGCATGGTCCAGCCACGTGGCTGGGAATTCCGCTGTGACGAGGACGGTGCTTTGTGTGGATGAAGGAAATGTCTATGCCGGGAGTGCCAAAGATGGCGGACTTTGTGAAACCATAATTAATAGTAGCCAGATGAATCATGATACCTCAAAACGAAACATGTACATTACCATTATTTGCACGACGATTCTGATGGTGTAATCAGAGATCGATTATCTTCATTACTTTAAAGTTTTATATCTGACGATAAATTATACAAATAACACCCAGCAACGAATTTCCAAAATCTAAGCACTTCATCCCATTTTGTCGATCGCCGTATCTTTAGAAGGCTATTAGTGTAAACCTAAATTAGTATGAATTATAGGCATGTAACTTGAATAGTACACGAGTTATTGGAGGTCACAGTGGCTGATTACTATCGATCGCGTCCGGTCATAAGTACTCCACAGTTACACGAAAAACGGTAGCAGCATGCTTACAAATACATTTCTTCATCTGTGTCTTTGTTTATATCCGATATATAATATTCATGAAGAAACTTGTTGAATATGTTCTGTGTTTTAAAAAGCACAGAGGCATTAGCCTACAGGCCAATCTTTTGCTCTATTCCTTTGATATGTGTTTATTTAATTTATGTATCTAATAATGTGTGTTAGAACGTGTTTATGGTCCAGCTGTAGGAATACTTATTTTATATCAAGTTATTTAAATGCAAATCCAGTTTTTCGATTGTGCTTCATTATGTTTGTGTGGATATGTTGGCTTGGAGACATGGAGTGAGCGCTCTAGGCAATGACAGAGCTCGTTAATAGTGAGACTGTATGGAACTGGGGGAGGAGAATCGTTTCGGCCACAGGGCACGCAGTGCCCACGACGGTACGGCACAGGACAGGGGATGGCACGACGCGACGGACGCACAGTTGGCGGAAGGACAGAGTATGGAGCGGTTTGTGCGTGGTCGTGGCAGACAGAAATACTTTGGAGTGCCATCTTCTGCACTTGTGGGATTTCCGTGGCTTCCACGGTGAAGATGTAGTGTGCGTTTAGAAGTAAATATCTCGCGAGCTGTGTTGTTGTTCATAACTAATTTCGTGCTGTAAGAATCTATTTTTTCCCTGTTATTCAACTTATATTTATTTAATTGCTGGACCATCGATACCAATAAGTGTTTTGCAGAAATAACCACATTCTCGGAAGTACTTTTACTATCGTACTCATCATCTAAAGTCATTAGGATAATACCTACAAATTTTTTTAATTGCAGTCTTTCATTTATAAATTTATATCTAACATTCATAATTCGCTGTTGCCGAGTGATAGAAACCTTCGACCATTCGATTCATGTATGTATTCTTATCGTATACTGTAGATTCAGCAGTATTTGGCCTGTAATGCGGCAACTACGTATCCCAGCCCCTAAACAAAGAAACCAGCCAAAACTTTTAATATTGCAACTCTTAGTCAGAGGATACGTAGTTGAAGGCCACCCCACAGCATCGCATTATTTTGGAAATCCCGCAGCCCTTTTCAGATACTTTATCCCTTCATACACCGTTTCGATTTAAGGAAATCACCGCAAATTATTATTCATTTCGTTGGAGGGTCGGCGGGATTTCTCATAAAAATGCTTGTCGTAGACGATTTGTTAGCTATGTGCCGGCTACGACTCAGATACTGTAGGTGGTCAATATATTGCCTAAACGAATCACGTTTGAGAACGTACTTTGAGGTTGCGTGTAAAAGAAACATTCCTCCGTCGAGAATATCGTTTTCTTTTGTATATAATGTGAATCACCCCCTCATCGACCTTAAAATGTCTGCCAACTGCCGAGTCGTACTGCGTCTGTCGTCGCGAATGACACCAGCTCGCTGCAACATGTCAGGTATGATTGCCGTGGATGCCCTCCCCGACCGCTGCAAATTGTGGAGCTCCGCCTAACCGCCTTCTATTGACCTCACCGCCCATGCCCAGCGACTGACTGTACTTCTGACGACAGTAGATGCTGCAGAGACTTTGCACAAGCGTTTGTGAATATTCCCCACAGTTTCTTTCTCTGCAGTGAGAAATTCAATGTAGCACGTTCCTTGAATTGTTAATTAGTTCCAGACATTTTAAAACTGTCCTACAGTTACACTGTCTATAGGAAGTTACGGAAACTTGGCGCGCTCACTCACGAGACTTGAAATAATACATACGTAAAGTATCGCATTCTTAGAATTGTTTTCGGCTGAGAAGAAAAATGAGATGCATTACTGTCTGCACTACCCTCGTACTAAGCTCATAATGTATCAGGATATCCTACAGACAACACAACTGCGTTGATCATTCAGTTACAAGCTAGAAATAAAGCATATTTCGGACTTGCGAAGAGGTCAGGTAAGGAGAGGTACTACGCCTGGGGAAGAATCTATGTGGAGCGCAATGTTCCGTCTCCTGATGTTAATGCATCGCTGCTGTAGACAGTACGCTCAGGAAGGGTATCACTGAATGAAGAGCTGCAGAAATAAACAAATATACTGTCTACTGCGAAAGAGGTGAATGGATGGTGATGTGAGACACCATTACGGTGTATAGTAAATGTTCAAATAGTTTTTTTGCACAAAATAAAATCCAATAACTAACATCAACTATTCAAGGGCTGTGTATTTCCATATCTAAATTAGTTAATTATCACGGTACAGACATTACTAGACGTAAGTCGCTCGGAGGTGAAGTTTGGAACGATAATTCGAACCTGCATTTTCACGGTCAGAATTCGTCGAGAGATTATCTCCGAATTAACAAAGTTTAACATGCTAAACTGTTGGATCTATCACTCAGACTCGTCAAACAACATAGCACACATTTGTGCCGAACGATCTGCGTAGCGAGCAGATTTTAGAGATTTCAGTTGGAGCAGATAACGGCGAGAAATTTCCGCGAGATTGCCGCTGCGGAATGTATCTGTTGCCCTCCTGTGGTATTTAAAACGAAATACATATATTTTCCAGGTTTTCAGGAGAGTAAAATTAAAGGAAATAAGGAACTAAGCTAAACCAACTAAATCCAATAACTAAAATAAAAGCAAACATAAAGAATATTTATTTATAATAATAAATAAGAAATATTTTAAATTAACTAACTTATAATAATATATTAAAATAATAAGTAAGAACTTTGGGAAGTAGGTTACGCACGGGGTCCTACGGTAAGGTGCAACCAGATTGGCGTATTGTCAGAGGAGAGTACATGTTTCAGGTGTCCTGTAGCCAACAGTTCTGTTGTGGTACTAATAAGAGGTACATCATACTATGAGAGTGAAATGATCCGGGAACTAGAAACGTACACCAAAGATGAAATACGCCAACTAGTACGATTCTTGTTAGCAAAGCGTCTAAATTGCGCACAGATTAAACGTGAAACTCTGGCAGTACATCCCGACCAAACGTCACATCCGTCCGACGATACGGAAATGGTGCAAATGATGTGCGCAATAACGCAAAATCGTGGGTGGTGCTGATATGGAATGAAAGAAAATCTTGCGCCACAATGTTTGCACATTTTCGGCAAATTGACAGAACAACTAGGGGAAAGATATGCCAATGAAGAGACCGTTAACACAGCCGTTTTCTAATGGCTTGGTAACTACACTGAAAAATAGTGTAATGTATTATCTCGCTTTGAAGTGTACTCCAGAATCAAAAATGTTACTTATCTTATCATAATAATGTCTGACACACACACACACACACACACACACACACACACACACACACACACCCAGCCACACTTGCAGTTACGATGGCAACTGCGCCGTTTAATTAACAGACGACAAAACAGTACTGCTTGCTGAAATTTATACCTTTGTATTTCGAGGCTCCGAACATCATCTTGAAAATGTTTAGCTTCGTTTCGACATCGAAGAAATAGAAGTAGACGGGTTGCGCTGCAGGGACTGAAGCATGCAACCTGGTGACTTCCAGCGCTGTGTACACGAAATAGTAATCTCCTCGTAACTGTAACACATGAAAACACATTGATCGCATTCTTTCGCGGGACTGAGGACTGTAGTTTCTCACGGAACAAGGACATTCTTTAGTATACTAACGAGTAGGTACTTACGCTGGTAAGCTGTCTGCAATACCAGTACGTATTTTCATTATCTCTGTCCCAGCGACCCACTTTACTGTAAACATTGCGTAAATTGACATGTGTGAACAATGCTCGAAGAAAGGAAAAAAAAGGAAAGGAAAAAAGCTTCAAAAAGACGAACGTATCAGTAACTGCTGCTGAGTAGTTAGCTCCCAAAAGGGTCGAACAATTTTGCATGGGGGCAAGCTATGTTGAGGTTTGTGCCAGCACACTTCTGTTAGATATGCAATGCCTGTCAGGGGGACAAATTCTCAAACTATTTGAAAGTAAATCTCATGAAAGCTAAACTTATCTTTTTTCAGTCTTCAGCAGAAAGTAATTTTTATGCACAAATTTTAAGTAATAAATGAATTAATAACGTATTTTTTCCAATTTTATAACCTAATTCTTTTCGGTTGTTTCCATCGTTCATGTTTTAATTTTCTACTTTAACACATTTATTTAATGATACATTTATCTAGTCTATTTTTTTCAGATATTGCTCACACATAACAGTAAAGAACGTCTTTGAGACAGTGTTCATGCAAAACAAATGATTGTTTCATTTGTTAGTCGAATTACATATATAACAGTCGCATACTGGTTGTTTCGTTTATGTTGTTAGTAGTAATTATATTAATAGCTGACTGCAGGACCAACGTTTGTTCACGTTTTGGTTGTACTAAGTTAAGAATAGATGTCCCTATTCTGACGCTCCCTCTAGCTAACTAATGCAAGAAGAACATCTTTTCCTTCACTCTTAATGGAAGAACTGAGATGCCAAAGTTATATCAGAGGAGAAACACCATGACTAATTCCATTTCTGCAACCAACGTTGGTTACTCCGTTGCCTGATATTATCTCTAAATTCATGCGAATTTGCGATGTTAAACACCATGATGGAATATTTGGATGTATATGTTGGTGGTGAAAGTTTAAAGAGGAAAAAGGTGTAAGTAATGTTTAGCATCAACATGAAATCATAAAAAGGTCGCAAATTAAAGGTTTAGACTACATAAACTACAGTGGGAAGTTACTTTAAAAGAAAAAAAACATGGGTGAAGGCTGCAAGAAAGTAATGTCATGATAATAAAGGATATGTATAATTGAAAAAATTAATGATTTATTGTGTCAGTGAAGTATCTGTATGATTTTCTAGACGTTATCACCAATACTTTGAAAGAATTTTCGAAGAGGAAGGAAATGAAATATTGTCACATTTCCATGGCGTGACATCAGAGAATGTACACTATTCTTATCTTCAAGGATTGACTTCTGTAGGTAATATTTGTTGAAGGAGAGGAAGAGTACCAGAAGCAGCTAACAGCAAACCAAGGCATAACAACTTACAATATTTCATTACTTCCAGCAAGTGCCGATCAGGGGTGTCCAAGAAACATTTCATATTTATCCTTGGCGTCACAAGCCAAAGGCTCAGAAGGATAACCAATCTCTTTGCTTGTGAAATGTCCCCTATTGATAAGAGGGGTAAAAATGCACCAGGAAATCTCATCTGCAATGCAGAAATAAGTATGATTATCGATCACATAAATTCCTATCACGAAAAACTAACTCACTATGAAACGTTTAAATGGGCAACTGAATGTCAAACTCATGCATGAGCAATTTCAAATATGGCATCCCCACACAAGTAATATTAAGTATGACTTTTGGATAAAAATATTCAAAGAACGGTTTACACTTACTCCACAGGTTAGCAAATATGGAACTTGTTAAGGGCTTAAAAATAAATTACGAAGATACTGAATGAAATACCAAGATCGTTCCTGATACAGTACCGATGGACCATAAATGCAGAGCTTCAAATTTTTCTGGAAAAGAAGTAGGTCAAAAAGAGGGTGATGTTGCAGGTATTGCTATACATTTTATGTACAATCTGTCACTTCCTAGCATGCCGGTGCCAGATGCGTCCTACCTCTGGAAACGTAACGTTTGGGTTCAATATACATTACCTCAAAACAGGACGTGCAACATTCTAAACATTGTAAATTTATGATGGCGTCGCAAAAATAGGCCTGATGAAGTGTGTATTTCTTTACTGGACTTCACACAAAATTATTTGCGATCCAACATAAAATTATTTTATATATTTTCAAATAGGTAACTCAGGGAACATTAAGAATTAATCTACGGTAAGATTCCTGTGGCAGTTACGGTTTCTCAGCGTTTTGTCGCAATTAGTTATTTCCCGGTTAGAGACCATTCGCTACTGCGATATGACAAGGACTTCATGGTCATTAAGAAGAAAATGTGAGCTGTTTATAGTATTCACAGGACATGCACTTTGTAGAACTTATTGCTACTGCTAAGTACCTTACAAAACTATCAGGCGAAAGTTGTTTCAACTGAATATTATGCAGTTCAAAAATGATGGTCAGAAAATTACAAATGCAGTGTCATGTCCTTAGAATCAGTGAACAGGAAAGTATTCCCATGAAGTGAGAAACAATCTTTCACTGTATCAGAATTCATGGAATTTGAATACAAAAGTGAGTGTAGTGGAAATGTGACAGCAAAGCGCACATTGGAGGCCTAGTTAGGCATACTTTTTCGTTTACTTATTGATTTAAACACAAAAGTAACTGCTGCATCATACGAAAACTGTGTCACTGAGCGGCAAGAAAACGGCTGACTCCAAGAAACTGGAGTCATATCCCTGAAGAGCACATTTCCTTTTATGGAGCACTCTACATCTGACTTTTAGCGGACTATGAAGAGCCTGAATGAATAATAAATATGGGGATAGGAGCATTTTACCAACCCTTCTGTTTCATTGACTGTGTTCAGTAGTTAAAAGTTGGTGTTCAGAACCTGTATGTAAACTTACAAAGTTTAGGTATTGAGAAACAATAAAGCTGGACTTCAGATCCTATTATGTAGCTTTACAGTAACAGTTTGTGTGTTCAAATCAATAAATTTTGGAGTAAACTGTTGAGTATCACGAAATTGCATTTGTGAAAAGCAATTGATTTCAGGAACAATACATGTCTACCAACATTAAGCGTTAAAATAATTGTATAATCACGACACTGAAAATAGTGTTTGGTTATCATCAGAAACTGTATCCTGTTTTCCCTCCGCACGTCTCATAAAAATGTATTCGCTTGGCGCCGGCAGCGCTAATTCGAATTACTTGGCTTGTCGCCGGCAGTTTTGACATTATCGGGAGATTATAAATTGTTAAGTTTTACTAATCTCATCGTTAGTTCTCATAAGTTCACAACCCTGTTACCCTACTTTCATAAAATTCCAAAGAGATACATACGAAAATATATACTAAATTTGTTTGTTTCATACACTTTTTTATTTGCATTGTCTTTCGTACTTAGTATTTCTCTTTCGTATGATATGCAGAAAAAGTCTCCAAGATGTAACGCAACTCCGCAAGACTTGCACATTAAGTTTGTTGTTCTTTTTCGTTTTTGAAACATACATGGCAGTTCCTTCGTTTTAGTTTATTCGTTTCGTAATTAAGTATTAGCTGATGTTGCTTTATGTGACCGGAAATGCTGTCAACCGGATCATGATGGGGTGTACGCGATGTAGTGGCAACCCCTAAGTTTTGCTCAGAAGCAGGTACATGATCTTTCATCTACGACACTTTCAATAAAAAATCGTGAAATAAGAGACTCTTGTGGTCTGTATCGAAATATTGCCATGTATGGAACGCATTAAATAATGCGCAATTAAAAACGTGCATGCAAACATTTTTGACCATTTTATACTTTTTCTGTATGTAGGGTAATAGCTCAAATATAGGTCTGCCCGATCCACGCCTTTCATGTATGTGCTATAGTCTAATTCACTTTCAGGTTTTTTTAATTGTGTAATTGGTTTCTCTTCATTTTCTTTGAATATCAGTCAAGGTGGCATTATGTACTGTAGAGATCATTCGTATCGTTAGTTTTCGACACTCTACAAGCCTGTGCGAGAACTTCACCTTTCCGTTGATGACAAGCTTCAAACACATTGACTTTTGCGCGCTTCAAATTTTCCGGAAATCCTCTGTTTTGCCGTATGGTTCCACAAACTCTAATTTTCTTTGGAAGTAACTTCTCTGCGAGTTCTACACTTTTTTAATAGTTATCCATGTAGAGGTGATGTAGTTTCCATAAGAAGGTCTCAATAGTTCCATCACTGTTTTCGCCCAGCGCCGGAATATATCTTGAACGAGGAAATGTATCCAGCACTCGAATCACACAGCATCCGAATGAGTGTGCCATATTTCGTAAGTTTCAACGGATTGTACACTTTAAAATTTAACCGTCCACTCCACGGTATCATTCCATCATCAATTGAGATGTTTTTGACTTGGGTTAAAGGTTTCTTTCAACTTTTTGGAAAATTAATCAGTTACGAATTGCACTTTGAAAAGCCGGTCGGCATTATCCAGTTTATTGCTGTTGTCGGAAAAATGAAAAATGATAGTATTTGTCTGAATCGGTTGCAGGACATCGTTTTGTGAAATATTGATGTGTATCAACGGATTCGTCGATTGTCATCGGTCCTTGCTTTTTTTACAGTTCCCATAAGGTAAGCAAGCACAGGCCATTTTCAAAGTTCGGGTCCCGTAACGTCGACGAACTTTTTTTGTATCCAGTTTCCTTGTATTGCAATTTCGACTGTAGTACTTGTTGGTTTCGTTGCTAATATATTCATATAGATCGTTCCCAATATATAATTCTCCGATATTTTCGACGCTCTGTGTATCTTTGGGAAATATGTTTGAACCCGCAGATAATTGAAATTTATTATTAGTCCTCGGTAAATCAAAGTCTGACCACCGTGCGCTGTCTTCTCCTGATTCATACCAACCAGTTGGCAACCGTAGCGTTCGCCGAGTTGTTCTTGGACGAGTTGTCTTCCGACGATTATGCTTCACCTTCATTTGTTTTGATATTCAATGTCTTCTTCCCAATCGGCCAAGTCGTCCGCGCATCCATCGTGATTAATCGTGTCGCCTCTTTCGTCTGCCATGATGAAAGAGCACAAGTACTTACGAAAACAAGAAATTTGTTGGCGTGTGTAACTTACTGCTACCTAAACAAAAAAAAGATAATGCAAAAGATACTGAAGTGCTGCCGCCGGCCACTGAGCGATACTATGCACACGACACCTCTGTGGTGTCGCTGGACGGAATAGTGTTAAAATAATTCTATAATCACGACACTGAAAATAGTGTCTCGATATCGTCAGAAACTGTATCTTACTAAGTGTAATTGAACTGACAAGGCAGCAAATAAACATTTTTCCATTTTTCTCAAAAGCAACAGGCATGGACTAGTGCTGTTTCTGCAGTCAGTGATTCTGCGAGTGGGGTTAGATAGAAATGCTCCTCTACATAAGTTTCGCCGTGAAAAGTTTGAGAAGAGCTGCTCTACAATACTGGAGTATTTGTCTGCATAGAAGTGGCTATGATTAGAAAATGCAGTTTCAGTTTGTTGATTGCCGTTTCATATTCTCAGAATTACCGGTTTCGGGCAGTGATATTTATCTTCTGATCTGTTAAAAAACACAAAGTAAACAGCGATAGGGTTCTGCGTTTACAATATCACAAAGCTAAAGAGTTTCTACTTATTTACAACAGTAACGTTGTATACACAACATTCACGTAGTTACAGAGTAACACGCCTCAACGAAAACATTGCCACTTCAACTGTACTATCCTAAAGCTAACTCGTATGCCGTAGCCTTACGTAATAAATTTAAAAGAAATTTCATTGATAGAAAAAGCCTATAGTGTTACTGACAACAGAAGTAAGTGACCTTGACCGCTCACATCCGCACGAAAAGTGCTCAGAATATAAACCCTTCATCCCAAAAACAGCGCTATAAGAGATCCGCATGCAAAACCGCGTCTTACCACGGAAAACATTTGAATGGTCAATCATTAAATGTCTAAGACAGGAACTTTGGTAAAACAAATTGCTGTATTTCCCTCTGCTAAAATAATTGCTCGATTTGAACAACCATCTTATTTTACTGGCGTAATAGTGTCACACAGCTATTCAGTCTTCAAAGTGCAGGTGTGGGATTTCAGTGATGTGGTCAGAGCAAAAGCAGAACGGAAAGATATTCATAAGAACAAGCCTATCTAACAGTATGTTTGGTAAAAGGCATGTTATGACGCTGACATTCCAATATCATTGTCTGAAAACTTAACTGGTGCGGTGTTTGATATTGGCCGGCTTGAATCAGGAATGTGAAAAACTGTTTAGTAAGCTGCCTATATTGTACTGTTCCACTTTGCTTTGACCACATCATTGAAATCCCACACTTACACGACTAGCAGCAAATATAATTGTGTACTTTGAAGACGGAATAGCCGGACAAAGTCTATTTTTCAGAGAGCGCGATTATTTTAAGCAACTTACGACCGCAAAATATGTGTGATTTGCAACCCATTATTTAAATACTTTGCCTCTTCGCTTTACCAAGGTTCCTCTCTTAGATCTTAAGTAATTAATCATTCTAATATCTCTCGTGGTAAGACGGGCAGTTTTGCATGCGAATGGCTCATGTTACTGTTTTACCATTGTGTAAGCACATTTTCGTGCGGTTATGAGCGTTCGAGGTCACATTTTTTACGTGTGCTTTCTGTACGTACAAACTGATTTAAAAACAAAATCTGGAGGTAATTTGTGTAGTAAACATGCCAGAATATCTAAGATAAGAAACTGAAGAGATTTTCCTAAATTGAAAAACTTATTTTATTAAAGGTTATGAGTTACAAAAGTTTTACGATATCCGCCCCTTCCTTTCCATTAAATCTTCGTTGAGGGAGCTGCGTAAAAGCCAGACCAAGTACAGGTGTCTAGCGAAGGAGTCTTTGATTTCAGAATTAGACATCTTGAAAACTAAGATCGATAGGCGAGTGCAACAAACGGTATGTTTATTGTGAAAGCTGTGAGCATTTTATACAGAAGTTTCGAAACTGTTCGAAAAGCTGCTAACAAATCGCACTGTAAATGCAATACGTCGTGCCTATACAAAGTGCAGTGCAGAAGAATCACGTCCACCGCTGAAACGTTGAAGGAGGTTACCGAACCGAAGGAAGTGTTTGAAATCATGTATTTCACTGAACAATGTGTTTTTCTGGTACTGGAGTACCACAGGTTAAAACACAGTCCTACAGCAAAAAGGCCAGTTTTCAAACACGTCTGAATGTTCCAAAAGAATATTCGCAAGCTATTCGCCAGAATCCGACGGACAGGCTACGCGGTCGATGATGTGGAGGGAAATTTTGGGCCAAGGAAAACTATTGTTTCGTCCTGAAACTGTCGCCCAGGTTTCTGTGATTATTCAGTGAAATAGTAATACGACCAGAACGAAGAACTGCAGCAGATATTGGTTCGAAGCGTTCCAGCACGTACAAGCCGGCCGCTGTGGCCCAGCGGTTCTAGGCGCTTCAGTCCGGAAGCGCGCTGCTGCTACGGTCGCAGGTTCGAATTCTGCCTCGGGCAGGGATGTGTGTGATGTCCTTAGCTTAGTTAGGTTTAAGTAGTTCTAAGTCTAGGGGACTGATGACCTCAGATGTTAAGCCCAATAGTGTTTAGAGCCAGTAAAACCAGCACGCAGAAAATACTGAGACAGGGACTACACATGTTTCTACTCAGTATCCAAAGCTATTATAGCACACTTGTACGACCCGTGCGACAGACAGCTGACTTTGCGAATCACATTCTGACAATGATTCATAATGAAAGATTTGATGCTGGCTGCATCTGATTCACAGGCGAAGTGCTTGCACCGAAATGGCGGTGTGAACACACAAATTAATCAATTGTGGGGTTCTCAAAATCCTTATTCGTGTCAAGCTGAATTACTGTATAGTGTTACTATTTAGGCTGCTGCGTGTAGCACAGACTTTATTGTCCCTTCTCCCATGCGAGAAAGCATCACTAATGAATGTTACGCTACATTTTGGAACACAGCGTGGGAGTGTCGATCGAGCACAGAGTGAGTGCTTCAAGCAAGATGAGGCCAACCCACATCGCAAGGAACTGGTGCTTGGTTTTCTTCAAGAATACTACAGGAATAGAGTCACTGCGCTGGATTATTGCACAGAATGGAATGGCCTCCATATCCGTGCGACCTGACTTCCTGTGACAGCTGTTTGTGGTGCACATCGAAAGACACTTGTTCGTAAACCGTCCCACCGTGCTGGACGAGCTACAATCGCCACTCTGCTTGGCATCTGAATTCATTTCCGTCGAAACACAGTAGTATTTGATGGAAATTTCGTTGTTCATTTGCGTCACCTCTATACTGTGTCTGGTGGATATTCCGAAACGGTTGTTATTTGGTTGCAATGACTGCCTACCGCGGACTAGTTAAATTCCTACAAGCTGCTCAAGCTACCATGTGTTAGCTACTTTTCGAGCCATTTCGAAACTTTTGTACGACTTCTGCACAAAATTCTTACCGCTTTCACCATCAATATACGCTTTTTGCACCAATCTATTAAACTCATTATTCCATATATTTAATTTTGAATTCGAGGACGCCTTCATTGGAGACCTTGTATGTCCAGTTTTTATCGTGATGATGATTGTTGTGATTGCAAAATACTGAGACGTATTCTTTAAAGAAGAATAGGAAAACTGTTAGAAGCCGACTTTGGGGAAGATCATTTTGGATTCCGGAGCAATACTGCCCCCACGACTTCTTAGAAGGCAGGCTAAGTCACGGCAGACCGACGTTTATGACATTTGTAGACTTAGAGAAAACTTTCGACAGTGTTGACTGAAATTCTCGCTTTGGAAGTCTGAAGGCAGCTGGGATAAAATACACGAAGCGGAAGGCTATTTACAACATATAGAAAAACCAGGCAAGAATCATAATAGTTGAGGGGTAATGTCTGAAAAGGAGGTGAGAAAGGGCTGTAGCTTATCCCGATGTTATTCAATCTGTACACTGAACAATCAGTAAAGAAAGAAAATTGTTGTGTAGGAGAACTAAAAAATTTGTGGGTTACCGATGGCAGTGTAATTGTGTCAGCAAACGCCTTAGAAGATCAGTAAAACGGTATGGACAGTGTCTTGAAAGGAGAATATAAGATGAACATCAATGAAAGGAAAACCAGGATATGGAATGTAGTCGAATTAAATCAGTTGATGCTGAGGGAGTTTGTTTGAGCAGCAAAATAACTGATGATGGCCTAAGTGAAGAGGAGACAAACTGTTGGTTGACAATGTCAAGGAAAGTTTATCTGAAGAAGACAGACTTGTTACATCAAATGTAGACTTACGTGTTAGGAAGCATTTTATGAAAGTATTTTACGGAATGTAGCCACGAATGGAAGTGAGACATTGACGACGAGCAGTTCAGCCAACAAGATACTAGAGGCTTTTGAAATGTGGTCCCACAGGAGAATGCTGAAAATTACATCGGCAGATGGCATAAGTAATGAGAAGTTACTGAACAGGACTGAGGCAAAGAAATTTGTGGCACAACCTGACTAGGAGAAGGGATCGGTTGATAGGACACGTTCTGAGAAATCATGTGATCACAAATTTAGCATTGGAGGGAAATGTGAGGTAAAAGCCATAGATGGAGACCGAAAGATGAATAAACGAATTCAGAAGGATGTAAGTTGCCGCAGTTATTCCGAGAAGAAGAGGCTTGCATAGCATAGAGTAGCTTAGACGGCTGCATCAAACCAGTCTTCGGATTCAAGACTACAACATAAACGTGATCGTCATGGTAACCGTCTAAGAACCGCGTTGCCACCTCTGCACGTACCTGCGCATACTGCAAGAACGTGTCGTCGCCTAGCGGCCGGTCTCCCAAGTAGAAGCGGCGGATTTCCTGCGCGGCCGCCCGCTTCTCGTCTGGTGTCGCCGCTGCCGTGGACGGAACCAGCGCATCGAAGTTGGCGTTCAGGTCGCGCCACGCGTCCTTCTTGCCCAGCACTGCCGGAAATTCAGATGTTTGATCGTATCGTCACTGTAAATGAGTAAGCATGGCGTCAGCCCGCCCGGTTAGCCGTGCGGTCTATCGCACTGCTTTCCGGGCGGGAAGGCGTGCCGGTCCCCGGCACGAATCCGCCCAGTGGATTAGTGTGGAGGTCCGGTGTGCCGGGCAGTCTGTGGATGGTTTTTAAGGTGGTTTTCCACCTGCCTCGGCGAATGCGGGCTGGTTCCCTTTATTCCGCCTCAGTTGCGCTCTGTCTGCGATTGCTGCGGAAAGACTTTCTCCACGTACGTGTACAACGTAATTACTCTACCACACAAACATTGAGGGTTCCACTTGTCTGGTGTGAGACATTCCCGAGGGGGAGGGGGGAGGGGCGAGGGGGAGGGGCGCGGGGGAGTGGGGAGAGGGAGGGGGGAGTGGGTCGGGGCGGTCCACTGGGTGCCGAACCCCGAACCGCACATTAACCATGGGTTCAGAGTGGGGCGGCGGTGGCATGAGTGGACTGCTGTAGCCTATTGTGGGGTTGTGTACCATTGTCGGCTACAGCGGGGACGAAGTCTCTCCGTCGTTTCTAGGTCCCCACTTCCATACAATACAAGCATGGCGCCGTTTACCAGCCGTTACAAACGGCGACAGAACTGGCACATGAGATACCAGTAATTCATGCCCTGCAGCGGATGTTGTGACAAGTCTCTCTTTTCCACATAACTACATACTGCGTACGTCACATGTAATGCTACTGATGTGTACACTGCGTTAATAGATGTACTGGAGAAAACGTAACTTTAAATGAAGCAAGAGCAAACAACTACTAAAATATGCAAATTACATATTTTACGTTTTTGATAACTTTTTTAAATACAAGTACTCTAAAGAGTACACAAATGTCAATGGCCATCATATCCTAAGATCTTGAGGCAGAGAGACAGCTTTGTGTAAGATAATTCTATGAAAGCGCCAGAAAAACTACCAAGATACAAACGCCCACATTGAAAACTCTTATGTAAATGAACAATAAACGATTAATGGTACAGCAATGAAGTTCATTTTAAGAACATTGTCTCTAATAAGTGTAACAACGGAAAATCATTAACAACCAGTTAGAAAAGCGCAGTGCTTTTGTAGGCACTCCTTGTCTATCGCGCACTGCTGATAATTGCGAAAGTAATTGCAAAGACAACGCCGACGCAAATAGTATTAGGTCTAGCGTATATGGATCCAATATGTAGTGTAGCTACAACAAATATGTCTATGTTCGTCTGTGAAAATAAACTGGATAAGCAACTTGAGCTATCAGTAAACGGAACCTAGCTGCATAACACTGTGTGCGTGTTGCGTGTCAGTTCGACTGTCCTTAAGCCCTCAACCGATCGTTACATGAGAATCTTTAATATTTGGATAACCTATCTGACTGCGTATCTGAGTAAGAATTTACGGGTGATACAGAGTCGGACTTGTGCAATGGAATGTACTCGATTAGGGTACATGACGTGTTGTGGTGTGTCAGTGTGTCTGTTTTGGCCCTAAGGTTTGCACTCACCTTTCCAGATGACTGCCCTTTTCCATGTGGTTTACAGCAATTCGAAGCAACATGCAGCAGCAGCGGCAAAAACTTATTGTCACTACGAATGAATTTAATAAAAAGAAGTTGCTTGGTTCCTTTTAACTACTAAATAACTTGTGAGAAGGCATTTAATTAATTTACTTGTAACTTCAGAAACCAATAATAATAATAATAATAATAATAATAATAATAATAATAATAATAATAATAATAAACCCTGTGGAGGCCCAGGAAAAGAGTAGGCCTCTGGTATGTTCTGCCAGTCGTAAAAGGCGACGAAAAGAGCAAACTACTAATAGGGCTAACCCCCCTTTTAGTGTGATTAGTTGGTTCAGGACAGAACTAATGAAGCCTAGGACAAGCGCTATCACGAAACTTCCTGGCAGATTAAAACTGAGTGCAGGACCGGCACACAGTTTTAATCTGCCATGAAGTTTCATATCAGCGCACACTCCACTGCAGAGTGAAAATCTCATTCAAGTGCTATCATGGTCGGGGATGACGTTTGAACCCTATACCCGTCCACAATGGTAACGACACTGCTAGCCACATGGAAAATGATTTAAATCCAAATAGAGGTGTTATGATGGATATGCTTCCTGCAACCACCCTGGAAGGAAAACAAAGACAGAGGATGAGATGGTCAGATGAAGTTAACCAACACCTCATGTTCTGTTATTACCAAGCAACAAACTTAGGAACCAACACAACTGGATACAGATCACAAGTATACAAAACATTTATTACCAGATACCCTGAATTAAAATTTTTAACATAACATTGGCTGGCTGATCAGATCCGTGTAATAATCAAAAATAACAGGATACCCAAGTCAGAATTAGAAAACATCAAACAACAATTTTAACGAATACTGTAACAAAGTAATGTGCAACCAGAAGAAGAAGAAAATACAGTAATGGACTCAAACATCCCAGAGCAAACAAACGAAGAACAACACGCATAAATTAAACAATCAGAGGAAAACGAAATCTTAAGACAGCTACCAGAACAAGCACAAATAGAACTCGAAGTAACACACACGTTAGATATAGAAGAAAAATTTCAGCTGACATATATAGAATACAAAGACACAAATACAGACATTAGACCATTCTTGCATAGACCACCAAATAACCCACAAGTCGAAACAACAATAAAAACTATCAACACAATCATACACAACAAAATAAATGAAAACACAACTATGGAAGAGTTACAACTACTGGTTTATATAGGAGCACTCACTACACTAAATATACACACTAGGCAGAGATCAGAACCAACCAACACACAGAAGAAACCCACAAAACCAGCATGGCAACACAGGCTACAGATCAGAATAGAAAAACTGAGAAAAGAAATCGGACAGCTAACACAATTTATAGGAAATGAAATGTCACAAAAAAACGAAAAAGGTTAGGTAAAATTTCTCAACAAGAAGCGATTGAGCAATTAGATGAAAAGAAGCAGAAATTACAAGCATTGGCCAAACGACTTGGAAGATACAAAAAAAGTGAAAATAGAAGAAAACAAAACCAAACATTCAACACAAACCAAAAGAGATTTTACCAGACAATAGATCACACACATTAAAATAGACAATCCACCAAACATAGCAGACATGGAACACGTCTGGAGCAACATATGGCCAAACCTGGTACGACATAACAGGCATGCACAGTGGATACAAGCAGAAACAGATACATACAAGATGATACCACAAATGCCTGAAGTGATAATTTTGCAACATGAAGTCACCCAAGCAATTAATTCTACTCAATTGGAATGCCTCTGGAAAAGATAAAATAGCAAATTTCTGGCTAAAGAAGTTCACCTCAACATATTCACATCTAACTTAATTATTTAACAATCACATTGCAGACCCATACACATTCTCTGATACACTTACACATGGAATAACTTATATGAAACCTAAAGATCAAGCAGACACAGCAAACCCAGCTAAATATCGCCCCATAACATGCCTACCAACAATATACAAAATATTAACTTCAGTCATTAAACAGAAATTAATGACACATACAACACAGAACAAAATTATAAATGAAGAACAAAAAGGCTGTTGCAAAGGAGCACGAGGATGTAAAGAGCAACGGATAATAGATGCAGAGGTGACATATCAAGCTAAAACTAAACAAAGGTCATTACACTACGCATACAATGATTACCAAAAAGCTTTTGATAGTGTACCCCACTCATGGTTACTACAAATATTGTAAATATACAAAGTAGATCCTAAACTGATACAGCTCCTAAACATAGTAATGGAAAATTGGAAAACCACACTTAATATCCAAACAAATTCAAATAATATCACATCACAGCCAATACAGATTAAGCGTGGAATATACCAAGGAGACTCATTAAGTCCTTTCTGGTTCTGCCTTGCTGTGAACCCACTATCCAACATGCTAAATAATACACATTATGGATACAATATTACTGGAACATACCCAAACAAAATCACACATTTGCTATACATGGATGATCTAAAACTACTGGCAGCAACAAATCAACAACTCAACCAATTACTAAAGATAACAGAAGTATTCAGCAATGATATAAACATGGCTTTAGAACAGACAAATGTAAGAAAAATAGCATAGTGAAGGGAAAACACACTGAACAAGAAGATTACATATTGGATAACCACAGCGACTGCATAGAAGCGATGGAAAAAACAGATGCCTATAAATATCCAGGATACAGACAAAAAATCGGAAGAGATAATACAAATATTAAAGAAGAACTAAAAGAAAAATATAGACAAAGACTAACGAAAATACTGAAAACAGAATTGACAGCAAGAAACAAGACAAAAGCTATAAATACTTATGCTATACCAATATTGACCTACTCATTTGAAGTAGTGAAATGGAGTAATACAGACCTAGAAGCACTCAATACACTTACACGATCACAATGCCACAAATATAGAATACATCACACACATTCAGCAACTGAAAGATTCACATTAAGCAGAAAGGAAGGAGGAAGGGGATTTATTGACATAAAAAACCTACATTATGGACAGGTAGACAATTTAAGAAAATTCTTTACAGAACGAGCAGAAACTAGCAAAATACACAAAGCAATCACTCATATAAATACATCGACTACACCACTGCAATTTCATAACCACTTCTACAACCCTTTAGATCACATAACATCAACAGAAACGAAGAAAGTAAGTTGGAAAAAGAAAACACTACATGCCAAGCACCCGTATCATCTAACACAGCCACGCATCGAGCAAGACACATCCAACACATGGCTAAGAAAAGGCAATATATACAGTGAGACGGAAGGATTCATGATTGCCATACAGGATCAAACAATAAACACCAGATATTACAGTAACCATATAATTGAAGATCGCAATGCAACAACAGATAAATGCAGACTTTGCAAACAACAAATAGAAACAGTAGATCACATCACAAGTGGGTGTACAATACTAGCAAATACAGAATACCCCAGAAGACATAACAATGTAGCAATAATAATACATCAACAGCTTGCCTTACAACATAAACTTATAAAACTACATGTTCCCACTTACAAGTATGCACCACAAAATGTACTGGAGAATGATGAATACAAATTATACTGGAACACAACCATTATAACAGATAAAACAACACCACATAACAAACCTGACATCATACTCAGCAATAAAAAGAAGAAATTAACACAAATAATCGAAATATCCATACCCAATACAACAAATATACAAAAGAAAAGAGGAGAAAAAATTGAAAAATACATCCAACTGTTTGAGGAACTCAAGGACATGTGGCATCAGGATAAAGTTGACATTATATCAATTATACTATCAACTACGGGAGTCATACCACACAATATCCACCAGTGCATCAATGCAATACAGCTACATCCAAACTTATATATACAACTACAGAAATCCGTAATTAATGATACATGTTCAATTACCCAAAAGTTCCTAAATGCAATATAACATATACCGTACAGTTAAAAGGAAGTCGCGCTTCATCAAGGTCCACGTCACTTTCCATTTTCGAGCAGACATAACGTCTGAGAAAAGAAAGAATAATAATAATGACATAGGTAACAATAATGGCTGAGTGCCAGATTAACATTATTTGAATTTCAACGTTACGTTAACATAAAATAACCGCAGTATATTTGTTAATTAGACACGGAAAATAATTTGTATTATTTGGAGGCTAAGGTGGCTGCCTTATCTGACAAGAAAAACATCGGATTATTATATACCCGGACTAACAATCATGAGCGTAACCCTGAAATTGCTCTTTACGATATGCTTCAAAATTTAACTTGGATTCCATCGTCAAGTGTATCTAAGCCATCTAAATCACTCTTTGTCTATATAAATGTAATCAGGCCTTGAGTGTGATAACATCTGCCATCACCGACGTGAGGGCAACGTGACATTTTCTGTCTCCGATCCCTCGACCGACGCTACTACTTCCACTATCGCAGGCATCTCGTCTCACAACAATGCTTAGAACAGCGCTCCCTTGTTTCACCCTCAGACGGTTACTATCGATATCCGAGTGCTTACACAACGCAAAGAGTAGCGTTAAGTTGACTGCATTGTTTTCAGTGTAATAGAGACACACTCTTTACACAGGCCGGCCGGTGTGGCCGAGCGGTTCCAGGCGCTTCATTCTGGAACCGCGCGACCGCTACGGTTAGAGGTTCGAGTCCTTCCTTGGGCATGGATGTGTGTGATGTCCTTAGGTTGGTTAGGTTTCAGTAGGTCTAAGTTCTAGGGGACTGATGACCTCAGATGTTGAGTCCCATAGTGCTCAGAGCCATTTGAACCAATCGTTACAGAGGTTGGTGCATACGGTTACTATGCGAGTTTACGTATCATTTTGTCATTTGGAAATCGAGTGTGCAACTGACGACTCTAGAAAATGAAGTGCCAAGTGGAGAAATCGGAAAATTTCCGACATATTCTTGTGTGTGTTCAACAGAGGGGTGACAACAGCGGTGGCAGCCAGAAACATTTGCGCCCTGAATGAGTATAATGCCACTGGACAGAGCACGGCATGAAGATGGTTTCTTCGTTTTAAGAAAGATCGTTTTCACTATAGCGACTCTCCACGTTCAAGAATATCTGCGGGATTTGATGAATATTGATAAAAACCAATAACTCACAATGATCCTTGTCAGTGTACTCGAGAACTAGCAAATGTGGTGAAATGTTATCATTCTACCATCGTGCCACATTTGCACGCAGTGGGGATGGCTCAAAAATCGGGAGTATGGATTCGGCTTGTTCTAGGCCAAATTCACAAAAATCAGCGGGTGGCCACATCTCTGCTTGCTCCTCACCACTTGGCTCGAATGACATGGACCATTCCTATCCTGCATTGTTACTGGTGACGAGAAATGATGCCTTTATGCTGACATAAGGAAGAGATGTCTTGCAGACGCGGTCCACGACCAACGACCAGGAATACTGTATATAGTGATACTACTCCATGATAACGCTTAGCTGCTAGACTGACAAAAAATCTGTATAAAAGTGTTGGGAAGTCATTCCACACCCGCCTTATTCACCTGACACTGTGCCCTCAAAATTTTCACCTTTTCCGCTCTTCTGGCGAATAACGTTCAAGGAACTTCTTTCCGGACGAAAAAACCACTCCGAACGCGGTTCGATGAGTGCTTCACTTCTAAACCACGTGATTTCTAAAGTCGTGGAATGGAAAAGTTACCCCAGCGTTGACAGACTGTTGTAAATAGTCAAGGAGAATATATTGTTGATGACTAAATTCTCTGTAACGTGTATCTGTTGTGCTCATTAAAGTTACGGGAAAACGCTACGAAATTGTGCGCCAACCTTAAGTTCTCGCATTACCCATATAACATACGTTTTGATAAAAACGTAGGTAGTGAACTCTTGTGCGTGGTTGAATAATCCTGAAAGGACATTATACTGAAAAGTCAAATGATATTCCTGCTTCTGGACAGCCATGTAACAGCTACTAGTATTATTTCAGCTACAATGTTTGCGAGTTTATGTCAACTCTCATGAATGAAAAGAAAAAAAAACTTTCTTTTGGTTGTACCGATGTCAGAGCAAAGTCTTGTAAAAAATGAACATCTTTGACACATTGTTATATCTGAGCAATATGCAACACCGTATTTTCTTCTACTTTTTCTGACAATGAGGTTGGTTGGTTGGTTTGGGGAAGGAGAACAGACAGCGTGGTCATCGGTCTCATCGGATTAGGGAAGGATGGGGAAGGAAGTCGGCCGTGCCCTTCTAGAGGAACCATCCCGGCATTTGCCTGGAGTGATTTAGGGAAATCACGGAAAACCTAAATCAGGATGGCCGGACTCGGGATTGAACCGTCGTCCTCCCGAATGCGAGTCCAGTGTCTAACCACTGCGCCACCTCGCTCGGTTGACAATGAGGCCATAGATAAATTTTACTAGATATATATTATTGCCAATAAAAATTAGAATGTTCCAATGTAAGCTCGTTTTATTGTAAAATTTGAAACCTGTCAGCTCTTCTGTTAAATTAAATGAGGAAATTAATTTCTGGGCGTTTAACTTGGAAACGGCTGGTTTGTTGACGCAAAGAACGAGCGCCACCAATGTTCTATCATTATTTATGTTAATAATAACATCTTACTTTGAAATCGGACTAACATTTTACAAAATAACTTCTTTTATACGAAAATTATCTACTTGTCAGGCCCTTCGTCCCCAAGTTCAAAAATGGCTCTGAGCACTATGGGGCTCAACTGCTGTGGTCATAAGTCCCCTAGAACTTAGAACTGCTTAAACCTAACTAACCTAAGGACAGCACACAACACCCAGCCATCACGAGGCAGAGAAAATCCCTGACCCCGCCGGGAATCGAACCCGGGAACCCGGGCGTGGGAAGCGAGAACGCTACCGCACGACCACGAGATGCGGGCGTCCCGAAGTGCACCATCAATCAACAACGGCGTTTACTCCTCATACTAATTTACGTTTAGTCCAATAAAGCCAATCAATATGATTTCGTTTGAGGTAAAAATAAACAGCACTTACAATAATTTCAATTCCAAATGAGAGTAGTTGCACTTCCGCTCTTTTATTGCCTGTGGGGCATATCCTTTTGTTTGCGTCTTTATAATACCTTCTAATCTGAAAAATTAATGATTTATACAGAAGGAACCACTTCGCCTAGTAGAGAACAGTGTTACCCTAAAGTCAGTCCATTTTCCTGAAGCTTTAACATTTTAATGTCAATTTGTTGCTCTCGGTTGTTCGTAAATGTCTCTAATAGTGACACTCTTCCTATACTTACATGATATAGTTTCACTTCCCATTGTCTTCAACAAGCACAATATACAGACCATGCGACATTATTTTAATTCCAATTTCTTTTATCCTATAAATTTTTTTCTAACGTTATGTCAAATTTTACTGTGTTTTAAATTTTTTAAATCGTTTGGCAGAATATTGGTGAACCGTAACCGCTGACAACCCGCTTCCCTCCCATATGGGACGAGGGTGATGAAGCAACAATAAATAAAAAAAGGAATCATGTAAGTCTTTGACGTATTTTATACCACTTATTTTCAGAATGTATTTAACTCGAGGGTTTTTGTATTACGACGAATCTGTTTGTGAATTAATTACCACATCTGATGATGGCAGTAAATTTCCAGAACCGGTAATGTGAATACTGTAGTACTCAGGTAATCTTGTCGTTATTAATAGTTATGTAAGCATCAGTGGCTGCCCTTGTTCTGTATTGTCGAGATAATGTGTTTGTTCGATGCAGAGTTGTTATAAATGATATGCTTCGGCGACCTATAGGCAGCAGGTTTTGATAAAGTGCAGCAGTGGGCGCAAATCTGGTCAGACATGGTTTATACTGTATGAGCTGTGAGCTATTCTTTTGTTCTACGCCTGGTTGCTATCACGCACAGTCTTGGACTGCGTTTTCTCGTTCTCCTTGGACCGTAATGACATGACAACTTCCGCAATTTGAAGGTTATTTCACAATGGTGCCATTAGTCAGCTCACAATACACGCACACAACATTAGCATGTGAACAGGTAACAAGTACACTGTTCCAGTTATTGTGCTAATCTAATCATTTCATAGTGACGCTCTCAACGTCCTAAATTATTAATATTATTGTTATTGTTGTTGTTGTTGTTGGTGGTGGTGGTCTTCAGCTAAAAGGCTGGTTCGATGCAGTTCTCCACAGTAGCTTTTCTTGTGGAAGCCTCTTCATCTCTGTGTCATTACAACAACGTACACCATTTGAATTTGGTTACTGTATTCGAGTCTTGGTGTCTCTCTAGAATTTTTATCCCTGTAGCCCTCCGTTAGCAAACTCACGAAGCTTTGATGTTTCAGGACGCGTCCTATCAGTCGATCCCTTCTTTTAGTTATGTAGTACTTTAAGTTTTTATCTTCTTCAATGCAATTCAGTATTTCATCTTCTAGTTATTCGATCTACCCAACTACCCTTCAGAATTATTCTGTGACAGCATATTTTAAAAACTTCTGTTCTTTTCTCGTCTGAAGTGTTTATCGACTAAGTTCCAGGCATAAATCTTCAGAAATGAATTCCTAACAAATTATATTCGATGTTAACAGATTTCTCTTTTATAGAAACGCTTTTTACTAGCTGCTCGCGTTCGGTGGCTAATTTGAACACCTGTCAATTTACCGCCCAATTAGCAAAACTCATCTCTAGTTGTAGTGAGTCATTTCCTGATCTCATTCCCTCAGCATCATCTGTTTTAATTCAACTACATTCCGTTACCTTTCTTATATTAATTTTGTTGACGTTCATCTTACAGTATCTTTTCGAGGCATTAGTCGTTCCGATGAACTGCTTTTCAAGCCCCTTGCCGTCTCTGATGCAATTACGTTGTCGTCAGCCAAACTCTAGGTCTTTATTTCTTATTCCTGAACTTTAATTCCCTTTCAGAATTCTCCTTGGTTTCCCTTAGAGCTTGCTCAATGTATAGATTAAATAGCATTGGAATAGGCTAAAATCCTGTACTACTACCTTCTCAAATACAAATTCCTTTCCATGGTCTTCGACTCTTAACTACAGCCCAGTTTCTGTTCAAATTGTAAATAAAGTTTAAACACTGCACAATTATTGTCCTCTATTGCTCCACTGCACAATGAAAGTTATTCTTCGTACATGCCTTATCTCTTTGTTCCTTAAACAAATTGGTTTCCATTTATATCTCGCCTCGCCAGTCCTACAGATACGCTGCTCTTTCCTTATCTTTTCGCTTAACTTTGGTGTATTTGTCGACCTTTACATGTCAAATCTTTCCATTCTCCTCTTACTCGCTTTTCACATTTCTTGATTCACTTCCATACAATTTCTTTCTCAAACCAGGTGAAGTGGGACAGTAGTCAGCATACAACACACTCATTTCGGAAGAAGGCGGTTCATATCCCAGTCTATCAAAATGAACACTGTCGTCATTGTCCCAAATGGTTTATGGCGAATACAGGAATAGTTACGTCGGGTAGGATACAATCGACTGCCTGCTCTCACATTCTTGCAATTTAAGTTTGTGCTCTGTCTACAATGACATATTCGTCGAGAGCACGGTAAACAATAACCTTTCATTTCTTCCTCCAATTGAAGCCTATGCTTCATACATACTAACTTCTTTTGGGGAAGAATGGTCTATGCCTTGGTTAATCTGCTTCTTACGTCCTGCGTATTTCACCTGAAATACATTAGTTTGGTTCGAGGGCGGCAAAAACGACTTCGTCTACTGTACCTAAATTTTGACTTTTGGTTTGTCACCTTTCTCATTTCTGATGCTCAAGAGACCGTTCATTTCCTTTAAGAGAATTTTTAATTCTCCCTGACTTTCACCCGGGACGGCAATAGCATCAGTGAACCTTGTCATTTCTACCCTTTCACCTGGATTTTTCTTCGACTTTTGGTGTTTTACTTATTGTTTCTAGTCGACAGACAGTAAAAATTTACACCCTGTTACGCCCTTTTTAATCCGTGGTCTTCCCTTTTTGTCTTCTATTCGTATAATTTTCTCTTGATTTCTGTAAGTACTGCATATTACCCGTCTCGGGCTATCAGTTGTGTAACTTTTACCGAGCAGGTTTCGGACAGCCCACGTTCATACTTCAAAGTGGACAACAAAAGATATATAACTTACGTATAAACACTCCTGAGCAAAAACATTGTGATCACCTCCTTAATAAGTTGTTTATCCGTCTTTGGAACGAAATACATCACTGATTCTGCATATCACGTATCCGATAGTTTCTTCGTAGTTTTGTGGCGGTATGTGGCATTAGATGTCTACGCAAAGGTAATGTAATTCGCGTAAATAACGGGCTGCTTATTTGCGAACGCGGTGACAGCCCTCGATAACGAAACAGATGGGTTCCGCAGGATTTACATCACGCGAATTTGAGCGCCGAGACATCAACGTGAGCTTACTATAATGCTCTGCATCACATTTGTGGCTCCGAGACACGGACATTTACACTGCTGAAAGATGACATCACCGTCGGGGAAAACATGAAGCATAAAATGATCCATGTGGTGGTTCGACGACTACCACAGGCACCATGCAAGCGCAAGAGCATTCCTCCCACAGCATAATACTGTTCACATCAGCCTCCATCTACGGCGCGCTACATGTTTCGAGTCGCCGTTCACATCGATGACGACGTTTATGGCGACGACCACCGGCTGTTTTTTTTTGGGGGGGGGGGGGTCATATCAGTCTACTGACTGGTCTGATGCGGCCCGCCACGAATTCCTCTCCTGTGCTAACCTCTTCATCTCAGAGCAGCACTTGCAACTTACGTCCTCAATTATTTGCTGGATGTATTCCAATCTCAATCTTCGCCCTCTACAGCTCCCTCTAGTACCATGGAAGTCATTCCCTCATGTCTTAACGTATGTCCTATCATCCTATCCCTTCTCCTTATCAGTGTTTTCCTCATGTTCCTTTCCTCTCAAATTCCCCGTAGAATCTCCTCATTCCTTATATTGTGAGTCCACCTAATTTTCAACATTCGTCTGTAACACCACATCTCAAATGCTTCGATTCTCGTCTGTTCCTATTTTCCCACGGTTCATGTTTCACTACCATAACTATGCTGTACTCCAGATGTACAATCTCAGAAATTTCTTCCTCAAATTAAGGCAGATATTTGATATTAGTAGAATTCTTATGGCTAGGAATGTCCTTTTTGGCATTGCTAATCTGCTTTTGATGTCCTCCTTGCTCCTTCCGTCACTGGGTACTTTACTGCCTAGGTAGATGAATTCCCTAACTTCATCTACTTCGTGACCATCAATCCTGACATTAAGTTTCTCGCTGAACTCATTTCTACTAGTTCTCATTACTTCTTTGATTTACTCTCAATTCAATCTTCTACACTCATTAGACTGTTCAGTCCATTCAGCAGATCATGTAGTTCTTCACTTTCACTGAGGGTAGCAATGTCAACAGCGAATCGTATCATTGATATCCTTTCACCTTTAATTTTAATTCAACTCCTGAACGTTTCTTTTGTTTCCATCATAGCTTCCTCGATGAACAGATTGAACCATAGGGGCGAAAGACTACATCCTTCTCTTAAACCCTCTTTAATACGAGCACTTCATTCTTGGTCGTCTACTCTTATTAGTCCCTCTAGGCTGTTGTACATATTTATGTGACCCGTCTGTTCATATAGTTTATCCCTATTTTTCCCACAATTACGAACGTCTTGCACCATTTTACATGGTCGAACAGTTTTTTCAGGTCGACAAATCCTATGGACATGTCTTTATGTTCCTTTAGTCTTGCTTCCATTATTAACCGCAATGTCAGAATTACTTCTCTCGTGCCTTTACTTTTCCTAAAGCCAAACTGATCGTCATCAAGCGCGTCCTCAATTTTCTTCTCTACATTGTTCCTGTCAGCAACTTGGATGCGTGAGCTGTAAAGCTGATTATGAGATAATTCTCGTACTTGTTATCTCTTACCGTCTTCAGAATTGTGCGGATAATGTTTTTTCCGAAAGCCAGGTGGTATGTTGCCAGACTCATACATACTACACACCAACGTGAATAGTCGTTTAGTTGCCACTTCCCCCAGTGATTTTAGAAATTCTGATGGAATGTTGTCTATCCCTTCTCCCTTATTTGATCTGAAGTCCTCGAAATCTCTTTTAAATTGCTCTGAGCACTATGGGACATAACTTCTGAGGTCATCAGTCGCCTAGAACTTAGAACTAATTAAACCTAACTAACCTAAGGACACCACACACATCCATGCCCGAGGCAGGATCCGAGCCTGCTACCGTAGCTGTCGCTCGGTTCCAGACTGTAGCGCCCAGAACCGCACGGCCACTCCGGCCAGCAAAGCTCTTTTAAATTCTGATTCTAAAACTGCATCTCCTATCTCTTCCTGTTTCTTCTTCTGTCACATCAGACGAATCTTCTCCCTCATAGAGGCTTTCAATGTATTCTTTCCACCTATCCGCTTTCTCTTCTGCGTTTAACGGTGGAATTCCCGTTGCACTCCTAATGTTATCACCCTAGTTTTTAATATCACCGAAGATTGTTTTGACTTTCCTGTATGTTGAGTCTGTCCAGCCGACAATTATTTCTTTTTCGATGTCTTCACATTTTTCCTGCAGCCATTTCGTCTTAGCTTTCTTGCACTTCCTATTTATTTCATTCGTCAGCGACTTATTTCTGCATTCCTGAGTTTCCCGGAACATTTTTGTACTTCCTCTTTTTTATTGAGCCGGCCGAAGTGGCCATGCGGTTAAAGGCGCTGCAGTCTGGAACCGCAAGACCGCTACGGTCGCAGGTTCGAATCCTGCCTCGGGCATGGATGTTTGTGATGTCCTTAGGTTAGTTAGGTTTAACTAGTTCTAAGTTCTAGGGGACTGATGACCACAGCAGTTAAGTCCCATAGTGCTCAGAGCCATTTGAACCATTTTTTTTATTGATCAATTGAAGTATTTCTTCTGTTACCCATGATTTCTTCGCAGTTACCTTCTTGTACTTACGTTTTCCTTCCCTAGTTCTGGTGATGGCCCTTTTCAGGGATGTCCATTCCTCTTCATCTGTACTGTCCTGCTGAACTATTCCTTATTGCTGTATCTATAACCTTAGAGAACTTCAACGGTATTTCGTCATTCCTTAGTACTTCAGTATCCCTATTGTTTGCGTATTGATTCTCGCTGGTTAATCTCTTAAACTTCAGCCTACTCTTCATCGACACTATATTGTGACCTGAGTCTATATCCTCTCTTGGGTACGCCTTAAAATCCAGTATCTGATTTCGGAATCTCTGTCTGACCATGATGCAATCTAACTGAAATCATTCCGTATCAGCTAGTGTTTTCCAAGTGTACCTCCTCCTCTTGTGATTCTTGAACAGAATATTCGCTATTAGTAGCTGAAACTTGTTACAGATCTCAATTAGTCTTTCTCCTCGCTCATTCCTTGTCCCAAGCCCATATTCTCCTGTAACCATTTCTTCTGCTCCTTCCCTTCTACAACCATGGACCTAGTGTACCAAAAACATAATTAACCCGAAGAGCCGACCTGTTTCCATTGATAAACGGTCGAATCACCATGGTGCAATGCCCACTGCAATGGTAACTGACTATGTCGTTGGGTCAGTCAACCTTTGAGCACGTAAGGATGGTCTGCTGCGCAGTTCCACGTTCAATAATTCACGATGAACGGTGTGCCCCGAAACTCTTGTGCGTGTACCAGCATTATGCTCCTTCGGCAGATTGAGACAACCATCTACCGTACTCTACAGAGCAGACAAGCCTGCGAACCACATGTTCTGTGACGGACTGTGAACGTCCATCCATTTAGCGTCTAGTATTACTTTCACTGTCCTACCTCTTTCCGCAGATGTTCACGGCAGTAGAACGTGAACACTCGACCATATTCGCCGCCTTCGAGATACTCGTTCACAGGCATTGCGTAATAATAATCTGCCTTTTGTCTCAATGGATTTCCCCTTTACAGTCCGTATCTTCTCTAGGGTGAACCCCATTTGTGTCTGCTTTGCTAACACACTTTTCTTATCGCGTCACGTGCCCCCCCCCCCACCCCCCACCCGAAACACCACCACACGGCATCCAACATCGCAGTGGTCGTAATGTTTTGGTTTATCAGTTTATGCATGTATGTAATAAGTGACAATGCTAATGTAACTCTACAGTGTTAATATAGTTCGTGCATTAATGACATGGACAGACGTATGAATATGGTGAAGTTAATTTCAGACTGCGACTTTACGCCCTTTGTCCCAATTGCGTGAAGTATGCGCACTGTACTATTAATATCTTAAAAGCGTTACTTACCGCCGGCGTAGATTAAGCCTTCCTGCGACGTGACACCGAATATGATGGGCACGGGGGTGAACTGGCCGCTGCTTATGATGTCTGCCGGGTCTTCGGTCATCAGTGCGCCTTCAGCGCCCGCCGGCTCCAGCGTCGGCCGGAAAGGGAACATTTCTTGCAACGTCTTGTCCTGCGAACCCAAGTTGTTTTTAGTTCGGCACCGTGGTTCTTATAATGCTCTCAGAATAAGTATTTTTCGATTTGACTTAACGGACACTTTCCGCTACAAGATAAAATTACTTTAGACTAGTCGTCCCCTTTCAGTACAAGCAATTTTATAATAGTAACTTGTTGGTTAGAGATATATTTTGTAAATAATTTTGACCGTCAGTCACAATATTTTTTATTTTCTAATTACTGTTCAAAGCATTTCAGAACGACAGCTACATTTTCAAGGACTGTATGTATAGACGTAATGGGCGCTGCAACAGCTTTCTTTGTTATTCAGACCAGAATGTCACGTGACAAATCCCATGAAGCCGTGCACCTGTATGTCTAACACATCAATGTCAGCAACAGTAATTATATTCTCTGGAACTATGAATTTGGGTTTGTAGTAATATGAATTCTGGGTGATTCGACTGCTTTCCGAAAATAAAAGTAGGTAGAACTCTTAGTTCGCAGATGCGTGCGGGTGAAATGGTTATCTTATTTTCTGTGGATGGAAAATCTCACACTGAAGGCATGACTCATTTTGTTTACCGCATTAAATCTATTCTGATATCGCTATCGGCATGTCGTAAGCCTGCCATTCACACTGGAGCCATGTTCTTTAACAGAAACACATTAGTTGAGCGTTGGAGAGCAGAAATGAATAGTTTTGGATTTGAGCGCTCGAGTTTAGTTGAGGCAATCAGGATTTCTAGGAACATTAAATGTGAAACTAATCTAGATGACAGGGGAGCGCGGGAAAAAGAAAGGAAGAACATTAATTTGTAATACAGAGGGAAAAAATGGTAATAAGAAGCTATTAAGGAGGTAGTGAACAGGCCGAAAGTGGCTGAAGTGGTTAATAAATCGTATGTGAATGTCAGGAAATAGTAATTGTTCTACACGAAATTTCGTTTAATTAGTCTGGATTTTCGTAGGTTATAAGCTCAACGGACAAAAAGTTAGTTACCCGTAGAAGAATCTTTACAAGCAGCCGTTAGTACTGCGTAATTCGGCTCCTGGACTTTTTATCTTCCAGGATCGACTGCAAGCACACTATCTACGTGTAATAGAATACTTCACACTGGTTTTTCTTTGCTTATTATAATGTAAAAGCAGTTGGGAAGTGATTCCACAAGGCTGTGCAGTTACGTCGCATCTCGGTTAAGCTCGCTGAGGATTCCTTCAACATGGTTCCACCAAATTGTAGGGCTGCTTATGTCGGCATTTTACTCACTGTTCCAAGAGATTCCAAAGATTTCCTTTTTAGGTGCAAGTCACGTGATTTTGCGTACCAATAGAGACATAATAGCACGAGGCCGTGTTCAGGAAACCAGTCATATACTCTTCCAGCCCGATGAACTTTTCTGTTGTCTTCATGCGTCTGTGTGAGCAATGGCCTCTTGCGAGGTGACCGACTCCAGATGTTCAGCATGTCGTTCCTGTCGCGATGTTTTAACAGGTTGGAATGGACCTTCAATCACAGCCTGCAGCCATTCGTGTCGGGTGTTGAAGCGATTTTGATTTACAGTGCCGTGGTACGCACCTTCGGTCCCTCTCAGTGAGGACTTACGTCTACATCTACACGTAGACGGATATTCTGAAAATCATACGGATGTGCCTGACAAAGGGTTCATCAGACCACCTTCACAATAATTCTTTATTATTCCACTCTCTAGCGCGAGCGGAAAAAACAATCCCCTATGTCTTTCCATGCGAGCTCTGATTTCCCTAATTTTATTACAACGATCGTTTCTTCCTACGGAGGTTGGAATCAACAGAATAGTTTCACATTTGGAGGAAAAAGTCTGGTGATTGAAATTTCGTGAGAACATCCCGCGAAAACGAGAAACACCTTTCTTCTGGTGTTGTCCACCCCAAATCCTGTCTCATGTCCGTGACACTCTCTCCCCTATTTCCTGTTAATACAAAATGTGCAGCCCTTCTTTGTACTTTATCGATGTTTTCCGTTAATTCTATCTGATAAGAATCCCACATCCTGCAGCAGTACTCCAAAAGAAGACGAACAAACGTAGTGTAGGCAGTCTCTTTACTACATCTGTTGCCTCTTCTTAGTGCTCTGCCAATAAAACGCAGACTTTGGTTCGCCCTCCCCACAACATTTTCTATGTGCTTTTTCTATTGAAGTTGTTCGTAACTGTAATTCCTAGGTATTCTGACGTGTTTCGCAACCGATGTGTTACACCACTGCTTGTAGTCACATTCAACAATCCGCCACGAAACACCAACGAACGCAGCAACTTCACGGAACGCTCGGCCGTTGGCATGGCCAAACACGATTGCAGTTTTACATGCTTTGTTAAGTCGGTATAAATACCCATGTTTATGTAGCATGTCCGCTTGAAATACAAATTTCTCTCATTGCTACTCCCTTTAAAACGTCCCCTTAGAAAAATTTATGCGTGACTGTGCTTAAACTGACACACAATATTTTGTTAGCGCAACGCAATCTGACTTTCAAAATTCCCTACAAAAGAATGGCCCTGACTAACATTAAACTATACCTTTCACAAATCACTTACCTCACAAAAATCTTCGCTGCTCAAGCTACTGCAATACAGCGAGCGCCACTACTGCCAGCTAAATAAAAGATTCAAACTATGGAAGGCACTAACTACTGATAGGGATAGTCGGCAAATGAAAGATATTAATAGAGAACGAACAATGTATTTACCTTGATATCATCATATATAAATATAGCAGTTCATGACAAATTTCAAAACTCCGCCATCTCTCTCCCCACATCCACCACTGCTGGCGGCTCACCTCCAACTGCGCAACGCTACGCGCTGTTGACATCCAGCTGCCGCTGCCCAACACTACAATGGCAGACAACAATGCAAACTAGCGACAGACTGCACACAGCACAGCCAGTGATTTTCATATTGAGCGCTACGTAACGTTGCCAATAAGAAAACAAACAGCCTACTTACATAGCCCCCATGCTCCCCACAAAATTTTTTTACAAATGATGTTGGGCACTGGCCAATACAGATTTGACAAAAATTTTTCACAATTACAGTAACAAAGATATAAAATGCACACACTTATTGATACAATGTTGGTCAAAAGCTAAAATTTTCTCACAGTCCATAATGACAGTCCACATTGTTCATCACAGTAAAAATACAGAGTTTTTCTCAAAGTCCAAGCAGTAAAAGAAAATGCACATAGAAGTAGTGGATTTCCATGCAGTCTTGAAGAAGTAGTGTTGACCTTCCAACGGAAAGACAGTGCTGACTCTCGACATGCAGACAGGTAATGGGCCACAACAGAGCAAACCCACAGCAGAGTCATTCGAAGTTTGGAAGAATATTGGTAGGCAGGTCATCACAGAGCAGACCCACTGTAGTCCTGGTAGAGATTACGGTATTGGTGGGCCACCAGAGGCGCAGACCCACTGCAGTCCTTGTAGAAATAATGATATTGATGGATCATCAAAGATGTAGACCCACTGTAGTCCTTGTAGAGATAGCCAGCAGCCATCTGTTGTGACTGTGCAGGTGCACAATCACCATTGAAGAGTCTGGCGGATAATATAGCAAGTCCATAAACCACCACTTATGCACTCACAAAGTTTTTGAAATTGTCCTTAGAACCAGCAATGCTGTTATCCAGTCCCTTGCTGAATTATTAACACACGTGCAAACACTAACAGTCCCTACTTCTCACATATTGTCCATATACTATGACCAACTGAAACGTGTGCAGTGAAATGTAACTTACAAGTTACTTAATTTGATGAACTGGTGTCAATTACAATTTTATAACATAAGAATACAATTACAAAGGTACAAAATACGTCATTAAAGAACATAACAATACAGATAACATTCGTGGTACAGGCTTTACAAAAGAATCAAAATAGACATATACATCAGTGTTACAAAAATAGTGACATAAGTACATACATAAAATAATGAGAATAGTTTTCGAAACATTAATTTCACACATGAACATTGAAACAGAACAGAATTGTAAACAACTTTACAAAGAAAATAACATATTCTTAATGCAACTTATATTTGAGGATAACAGTATTCCTCCTCATAGTGAATATAGCTTAGTATTAGAAGAGAAAAAAAATTCTATGAAACAGTACACAGAGACAGGAAGAAAACAAATACACAAGGGTACACAAACACGTACTGGGATAACACAAAAGGAAAGGACAGGGTTCGTTTTCAGTGTAACATTTGGTACTGTAGTCCAACCCAAAACTTCATTCTATAGATCTTTCGTCTTATTTCAACCTTTGCTTCCACCAAAAAAATCTTATCCAAGCATGCTTTCTGTATTCTGTTCATATTTCTTTCAAAATAATTATTTCTGATTGTACAATACTCATTTGAGCCCAAATCCTTTTTATATAACTTCGCAATGCATTCTTTACCTATTCTCCATAGTCAGTTTCTCATATAGTCTACCCCCTCTTAAGCTAACTTAAATCTACTGAGCTCAGATGCTAAACTAAGGGACGAGGCAATGCAGCAGCACGTAAAACAATTATTATAAACAGCAATGAAAAAAATGGAAAATTGCAAAGCAAGCTAGAGTATAAATTAGCAAAAGTCAAATTCAATAACACTATGCCTGGCAAACAGCAGCAACTTATACCTAAACATGACATAGCGCAAGCAGAAAAAATGTTACACTAAAATGGCCATGTCTAATACCTATGTCACATCTTAACATTAGAGTGATGCATCACAATTTATTCTACAAAAGAAATTACCAAGTACTTGAAAAGAAAATTATGTGTTACTGTTATTAGTTCCTTCTTATTGTTCTTTCCTTTCCAAGTGCTCCTTTTTTTAAAGAATGTGGATCATAAAATAATTATTTAATAGATCTGTTGACAGAAAGTGTTCACATTAGCAAAGGCATTTAATTTTATTTTATGAAACCAATGCTGCAACACAGCTGGAAAACAGATGTCAAATGAAATAAGCAATTACGCAAACCAAAGCATAAAAACATCATTCAATAGCCATGTGGCATTTCGTAAGTCAGTAGCTCTCAACTCTCATAGAAAGACACTTGTCAAAATCAGGTGTGCAGATGTACGAATATTTCCCTTCAATTCATAAGCATTGCAGTAATTAGCACAAAGTACGAGTAATCATATGTTTTCAGGTAATGAGCGTGTAATATTTGCGATGCTTTCTACAAAGGAATGTCAATAGCAAGGTTAATAGAAGTAATGAGGGTGTCGCATTTGCAATATTTTCTCTAAAGGAATGTCAATGGCGAGGATAAAGGTCTGCCTTTTTCCCTCTTTTTTTTTTTCTACCTGTGCTTCCGGAAAGGCACACCCTAATGGCTTGTTCTCCAGGTGTTTGACACAGCTGCGTGCCCACAACGCATTACGTACAGGTGGTCACTTAACTTTCTTACGGAAATATTTACGACACCAGTTTCCGCTACAGTGACAGTCTCACATAAAAATATTTCACAGGTCAAGAATTAGCGTTGCAAATCTGTAGAAAGAAAATCCTATGAATATAACGTTGTCCAAAAAATTTTCGCCGGCATTGTGATACATTCACGCATTTACACACATTTCATAACTCTTAAAGTACTATGTAAGTAGGCTGTTTATGTTTTCTTATTGGCAACGTTACGTAGCGCTCAATATGAAAATCACTGGCTGTGCTGTGTGCAGTCTGTCGCTAGTTTGCATTGTTGTCTGCCATTGTAGTGTTGGGCAGCGGCAGCTGGATGTGAACAGCGCGTAGCGTTGCGCAGTTGGAGGTGAGCCGCCAGCAGTGGTGGATGTGGGGAGAGAGATGGCGGAGTTTTGAAATTTGTCATGAACTGCTATATTTATATATGATGATATCAAGGTAAATACATTGTTTGTTCTCTATTAATATCTTTCATTTGCCAACTATCCCTATCAGTAGTTAGTGCCTTCCATAGTTTGAATCTTTTATTTAGCTGGCAGTAGTGGCGCTCGCTGTATTGCAGTAGCTTGAGCAGCGAAGATTTTTGTGAGGTAAGTGATTTGTGAAAGGTATAGTTTAATGTTTGTCAGGGCCATTCTTTAGTAGGAAATTTTGAAAGTCAGATTGCGTTGCGCTAAAAATATTGTGTGTCAGGTTAAGCACAGTCTCGTGTATAATTGTTGAAAGGGGACGTTTCACCTTATGCTCAAAGAGAGACAGTGCGCGCGTGGTTGACCACATGACTCGACCATTGCGCCATCTGTAAAGGCTTAAAGATTCAGCTGCGACTGTGCACTAGGGTGACCAGTTTTTGTTCGCTGAGGTTATATCAGAACCACACCAGTCGGAATCAAAATAGTATCGTCACAACAGCCTGCGAAAGCGTTAGCAAATTGAATTTATAAGGGGTTCCAATGCTCGTGTAATAAATAATGTTTACATTCACATATTTTGATTGTCTGTGTTACTGAATATGAGCAATTGACATCATATTGGCGGTCTGCACTGAAAGTAGTAATAATAAATTGTATTAGGTACTTGTCCCAACGTGAGAGTTCTTAAACCTCACCCTTACGTATTTCTTCAGTCTTCATCGACCTTACTACATTACACTACTGGCCATTAAAATTGCTACACCACGAAGATGACGAAATTTAACCGACAGGAAGAAGATGCTGTGATATGCAAATGATTACCTTTTCAGAGCATTCACACAAGGTTGGCGCCGGTGGAGACACCTGCAACGTGCTGACACGAGGAAAGTTTCCAACCGATTTCTCATACACAAACAGCGGTTGACCGCCGTTGCCTGGTGAAACGTCGTTGTGATGCCTCGCGTAAGGAGGAGAAATGCGTACCATCACGTTTCCGACTTTGATAAAGGTCGGATTGTAGCCTATCGCGATTGCGGTTTATCGTATCGTGACATTGCTGCTCGCGTTGGTCGAGATCTAATGACCGTTAGCAGAATATGGAATCGGTGGGTTCAGGAGGGTGCTAAAGAACGCCAGCTGGATCCCAACGGCCTCATATCACTAGCAGTCGAGTTGACAGGCATCTTATCCGCATCTACATCTACATCTACATCTATACTCCGCGAGCCACCTTACGGTGTGTGGCGGAGGGTACTTATTGTACCACTATCTGATCCCCCCTTCCCTGTTCCATTCACGAATTGTGCGTGGGAAGAACGACTGCTTGTAAGTCTCCGTATTTGCTCTAATTTCTCGGATCTTTTCGTTGTGATCATTACGCGAGATATATGTGGGCGGTAGTAATATGTTGCCCATCTCTTCCCGGAATGTGCTCTCTCGTAATTTCGATAATAAACCTCTCCGTATTGCGTAACGCCTTTCTTGAAGTGTCCGCCACTGGAGCTTGTTCAGCATCTCCGTAACGCTCTCGCGCTGACTAAATGTCCCCATGACGAATCGCGCTGCTTTTCGCTGGATCATGTCTATCTCTTCTATTAATCCAACCTGGTAAGGGTCCCATACTGATGAGCAATACTCAAGAATCGGACGAACAAGCGTTTTGTAAGCTACTTCTTTCGTCGATGAGTCACATTTTCTGCAACGGATCGTGCAGCCACGTCTCGATTCCTGAGTCAACAGATGGGGACGTTTGCAAGACAACAACCATCTGCACTAACAGTTCAACGACGTTTCCAGCAACATGGACTATCAGCTCGGAGAGCATGGCTGCGGTTACCCTTGACGCTGCATCACAGACAGGAGCTCCTGCGACGGTGTACTCAACGACGAACCTGGGTGCACGAACGGCAAAACGTCATTTTTTCGGATGAATCCAGGTTCTGTTTACAGCATCATGATGGTCGCATCCGTGTTTGGCGACATCGTGGTGAACTCACATTGGAAGCGTGTATTCGTCATCGCCACACTGGCGTATCACTCGGCGTGATGGTATGGGGGCCATTGGTTACACTCTAACATTCAGCATGGTGTCTGTTCTGTATCGTGTCTCCTTACCACTTTCGCGCAACGACGCTCTGAGCGTGTTTTTTAGGGAATTTTCTAGTTTGAACCTGGGACCTGTTGCTGGTAAGGAGACGCCAGACCACACATGACATTTAGAATTCAGAAGAGTTCAGTGATACTAGCGATGATGTAACCAAATAATTATTTCAGTGTCAGCTCCACTGCACTCTCTGTAAAAGAATCTTAATACTAACTAAATTTAGTGGAAGGGGTGCAAGGCTTTCCTGTTTTTAGTTAGATGGTAAAATAACGTCGAAAAATCAGTTCAGTTTACCAATGGAAATTTATTCTACTCACAAAACATCGTTTGTAAATTGCGCTATTGATAAAAGGAAATGTTTTAATACAGGATAATAAAAAACTGCGTTCAACAAAAATGTGAACGAATATTCCCTGAATGGGTTTCCAAGTTCTACAATGGACTGAAGGATGACCTATGCCATATCACATCTATAATCTAGGTTTAAATTAAGTTTCACAAAAGAGAAAACTATCAAAATGGTCTACAGTGACCCTCAATTATCTTTAATTACTTACGTAATTTGCTATGAATTACAGTGGCTGATGTGGCTTCTCAATAACTATATAACAGAAACATCATCGTGTTTCAGATTTTTACTTCAAGTGGCAAATGTGAACACTATGAGCTTTAATTGACGATCGACACTAGTATTACGCAAAAAGGGGGTGTAACAGATGAGACTTCTGCAGTTCTGAGTGAAGCTTTATGTGCTGTTATGCGGCATCGCGTGTGTTCATTACCTTGTCGGTGTTCGTCAGGGGGTGGCGAGCAGCACAGCTCCGCTCACCTCGCCGTCTCGGAAGCAACTCCCTTCTAACTTCTCCTTACTACAATTTACCGAAGTTGGTTTAAAAACTATCTGGCTGTTTTTTCATCCGACCAATCAGGGTCTCAATGTTAACCTTAAGCTCCGCCTACAAAAATTCTGTCTATCCAATAACAATCATACTTTTCGTGGTGGGGCAATGTTTTTGAAGTTTTCAATGTAACAGAGACGCGAAAAAGTCTCACACTAAAAGTTGCAGCTGGTTTGGTCCTTTTAGCGTTATCGTAAGATCTATAATGTTCTTCTGGAGGGCTCTAGCTTTTAACATGGGCTGGGGGTGGTCCTAACGGTTAACTGGCTACGTGGTTGTCCGTCCCTTATCGTAGGGCCTTCTAAGTTAACACGGTTCTGCTCTCGGCTTCTGTTCTCGTTTCTCCCCTCGGAACCGCGTCTGTCTCACGGTGGGAAGGTATGACATGCATTTAGGCATTCTTGTGTTAGTCTGTGGTATTCCATTAGCTCACTCGTTACTCGTATTACTTTGGTTAATTTAATGTCACGATTTATTCGGAGCTATGTGACATACTACTGGATTTTCTTATCATGTCAGGGTTTTCATGGAAGGTGTTGGATTTGCCTGACACCTTACAACGCGTCTCGGTCACCTCTTGTTCGCATTGACGGCACTTTGAACAGTGAACGTTACATTTCAGATTATTACGATCCGTGGCTGTACCCTTCATTCGATCCCTGCGAAACCCTACATTTCAGCAGGATAATGCACGACCGGATGTTGCTGGTCCTGTACGGGCCTATCTGGATACGGAAAATGTTCGACTGCTGCCCTGGCCAGCACATTCTCCAGATCTCTCACCAACTGAAAAGGTCTGGTCAATGGTGGCCGAGCAACTGGCTCGTCACAATAATCCAGTCACTACTCTTGATAAACTGTGTAATCGTGTTGAAGCTACATGGGCATCTGTACCTGTACCCGCCATCCAAGCTCTATTTGAAAAAATGGTTCAAATGGCTCTGAGCACTATGGGACATCTCAGGTCATCAGTCCCCTAGAACTTAGAACTAGTTAAACCTAACTAACCTAAGGACATCACACTCATCCATGCCCGAGGCGGGATTCGAACCCACGACCGTAGCGGTCGCGCGGTTCCAGACTGAAGCGCCTAGAACCGCTCGGCCACCGGAGGCCGGCGCTCTGTTTGACTCAATGCCCAGGCGTATCAAGGCCGTCATTAAGGCCAGAGATGGTTGTTCTGGGTACTGATTTCTCAGGATCTAAGCACCCAAATTGTGCGAAAATGTAATCACATGTCAGTTCTAATATAATATATTCGTCCAATGAATACCCGTTTATCATCTGCATTTCTTCTTGGTGAAGCAATTTTAATGGCCAGTAGTGTACATTGGATTGCCTTAATCTGCGACCAATAATCTTCACTGAAAAATGGTGGAAGCTAACCACCGGACTAATTCAGGGAATTTAATACATTGTTCGAACAGCCTCTACAGGCTTTGTGGGCAGTCCGCCTGCGTAGAGATATCGGGATTTTGTCGCTGTTACTAGCAGCCGCACTCACCTTCTGGGAGCGACAGTGCATCATCTCCTCGACCAGCTTCCTGGCGGGGACCTCCCTCATGAAGGCCAGCAGCTCCTCTGAAGAGGCGCCCTGCTTCAGCCCCAGGTGGTGCGCCAGCCGGAACGTACGCTCCGCCACCGGCGCGTCTAGGCTGCCGCGTGACGCCACCGAGCTCTGGCAGATGGCGCGGTGGAACAGGCCTGCAAAGTGTTCCGTGTAGCGTCCATCACAAGTTCCTCACTCTCCGGTCTGAGCCACATTACTCATCAGTGCCAACAGGTATCTACAATAATCCAGAACTAATCCAAGTTTGCATACACTAAGAGCCTAATGAAAGGGTTGGAACCAGCCCAGATTAAGAAAATATCGTTCCTTATTTTATCATTCATAGGACAGGTGATCTCCGGTTGATTCCATATTTCTGTATTCCCAGAATGCTTTTCAAACCGAACCTCACAAGTGGTTTCTAACCAGATTAGCTGTCTGTGGAGTATCCTCTCAGTTATGAGACTGGATCCGTAATTTCCTTTCGGAAAAGTCACAGTTCTTACTAACTGACAGATATGGTGACACGATAGTCTTGCCTGGCATTCCCCCAAGGAAGTATTATACGACCTGTGCTGCTGCTAATTTATATAAAAGATGAGCAGACCTCATATATTCTTTTGCAAATCATGCTGTCGTTTACCGTCTAGTGAAGTCACAAGAAGATCATCAAGTACACAATGATTTAGACATCGACATGGTGGAGTAAGAGGCAACGGACTCTTGGCATTGAGATCCGCCATACGAGTACTAAGAATTTACCTTGGCAACATAGAAATCTAGAGGCTGTAGATTCGACTGAAAGCAAGAGATAAGCACTTAAATCGGGACCATCACATAAAATATTGTGATAAAGGCAAACAACGATTGTGTTTTATTGGAACACTTAGAAGATACAACAAACCAACAGAACACACTATCTACACTACCCTCGTCTGTCCTCTGCTAAACCGTTTCTACGCAGTATGGGATCCTTACCAGATGAGACTGATGGAGGACATCGAAGTAGTACAGAGAAGGGCAGACCGTTTGCGGGTTGAGGCGGGAGTTGTCGTAATAAACTTGTGTCAAACATCCCTCTTCCGACTGCCAAAACATTTGTTTACTCTGTCCCATATATGGGGGATGACTATGGTGATTACAATAAGAAAAATCAGTGCGTGCACGCACGGAATGGTGTAGGTATTTCTTTTTCCTACGTGCTACTAAAGAATGAAAGAGTAGAGAATTTGGAAGTGGTGCTATGTACCCTCTGCAAACACATATGTGTGAGTTGCTGAGTAATCACATTGATGTAGCTGACAAATTTTTATCAGTCCAACTGAAGCATCATTGGTAGTACTAGATATACGAGGGTTGGAACTTAAATAGTGGCAACTGCTATTTATTCACAACCGATACAAAAGAGTTACATGTTTGCACCTGTTACTGTCCTTCAAAGTGGTCACCAGCGTTGTGCAGAACCCGTTGCCTCCAGTCGGTCAGGCACAAATGGCGCGCACGTCAATGAATTATCGTGTTCAATAATGTCGCCAGTTAATTAAAATGTTAAAGGAGGACTAAAAATTAATGAAGAATACGTAGTTATGTGGATGAATGAGGAAAACTGCGAAACAGACCAAATTTGAACAGATAAAGAAATAATCAAATGCGGGCAAAAATGGTATGATTAAAGTGATGAAGGAGAGGACGTAGAAGGTGATTTCATGAAGATTTCTCACACTGGTGGTGCTTTATCTGTATATATCTTTGTGGAGTATATTATGGAACGACCAGATTTATGAAGTACTTACGTCATGCTTGTAAAGCGATTGCGTGTCGGCGTTGCATACAGTCACTGAGACTATTAAAACTTCTGGACCTTATTCATAGTGCGTCATCCTGTTATTTACTTATTCATTGGAAATCTAATACTAAAATATACTGTTGTTAATGTTCTTTGAAACACCTAGGACATAAGGCAAGTACACGATGGCAAGTGCGTTTATGACCACGCAGAGACTAACTGCTACAGAGTATTCGCGAAGCAGTGAGCCGAATCTGTTTCTTACCTTTGGCCATTGGTGACAGGACGTGCAGATGACAGGCCCTGCTACCAGCGCTCTCGCCGAATATCGTGATGTTGTCGGTGTCTCCACCGAAGGCAGAAATATTGTCCTTGACCCAGCGGAGGGCCATAACTTGATCTTTGAGTCCCATGTTGCCGGTGACAACCGAATCACCCGTACTCATGAAACCTGCATAACAAGCAAAGCGTTACGTGGAGAGAAACTCAATATAAAATGAGTATGAACTTAGGACTAGGCATGAGTACACAAGATGAGTCCACCATTAAGTTGAAGCAGCTCCAATGCAACTGAGGATTACTTTGCCCTTTACTGACTTAAAAAAACCGGTACGAAATATAAGAGACCCTTTCATTAGTGTCACACGTACGTCACGGGGCGAAACTGCAGTGAAGTTTCGAAGTCAGTACATCGTCCTGCTGTTTCTGCATCAAGTTTCACTGCTAACATTGGAAGTTTTGTTTGAAAACTCATAGTTGTTGCCATATCTCGATACACCAAATAGCTTCGTGTGTTTAATAAATTTCGACAGTAAGTTCTTTCATATCGGGTGCCACAGCTAGATATCGCACTATCAACTATACTCAGCGATGTGCCATTTTCAAGTACTTCCTCGTATCCTCATAGTTTTAAGTGGCCTTCCTGTGTGGGTGTGTACATTGTATCTGTTATTTAAATACACCAGCTAATAGAAGTATGTGAACACCTATTAGTGGACATTAACATGGAATGTGTCCATCCTTCTCCTTTATGGCGGCCTGAATTTAGCTGGGGGCACTTTCAGTCAAGGGGCTCATTGTCTGTGGAGCAATGGCAGCCTAGACTATCCCAAAAGCTGGTAACATGGAGGGTAGTGACGTTGAACGCTTGGTTCTGGAGCGTAGACGACGATGTAACTTATGTCGAAGGTATTCCATTGGGTGCAAGTGGCGACTCTGGGGCTCAGGAATGTTACTGCCAATAACCACTGCTGCTATATGACAGGGTGCATTCTCATGCTGATTCAGTAATCGTCTCAGAATTGTTCCTCTGCTCTACAAAGTACACAGTGCTATAAAATGTGTACACGTAATTCTGCATTTACCGTCTTCTTAAGTGCAACAAGTGGATCCACCCTAACCACAAAAAATACGGTTTGCATAACTTCCTCGGCACTTCACGGTTGCCACTACTCATGATGGCACGTAGTGTTCTCCAGACATTCACCAAGACTAAACCATTCTATTGGATTGACATAGGGTATAGTCTAATCAATTGATATCACTCGTTTTCAGTAATCCACTGTCCGCCTCAATCGTCGCTTAGCACTTACTACGAAAGCCCTTGTCTTCCGAGCGTCTGTTCGACCGTTGAACTCCTACGCACAATCACAGGACTAATTAGACTGCTGACAACACTTCGTAACTCTCGATTAATTCATTCCGCCGATTTCAAATGATTTTTTTTACACACAACCTTCCCCCCCACCACCCTGCCCTCCTCCCTCCTACCACCTCCACAGTGCTCGACAATCCCGCCCCCTGTCTGTCAGAACAAAACGCGAAGCAACTACTACGGCTAGAACAAGACCAGGCAGCAGGTCTTGTTCTAGCCGCAGTAGTTGCTTCGCGTTTTCACTTCACAGTCACATGACCAACAATCGACGTTGCAGCTTTACAAGAATTGGAAGATCCCTGTTGGATCTGTCAGTTCCAAGTCCTGCCCAACCCATTGTAGTGTTACTGCTTCTGTAGTGAAAAACACAATACAACCTCCCCTCGCCAGCCTCTCCCCATCCCCAACCCCCACCCCCTCCACCCCACACACAAACACGGCTTTCCATGTTATACTGGATCCGAGCGGTCTTAGGCGCTGCAGTCATGGACTGTGAGGCAGCTCCCGGCTGAGGTTCGAGTCCTCCAACGGGCATTGGTGCCCCGTGCCCCGTGCCCCGTGCCCCGTGCCCGTATGTGTGTGTGTGTGTGTGTGTGTGTGTGTGTATGTGTGTGTGTGTGTGTGTGTGTGTGTGTATGTATGTGTGTATGTATGTGTGTGTGTGTGTGTGTGTGTGTGTGTGTGTGTGTATGTATGTATGTGTATGTGTATGTGTATGTGTATGTGTGTGTATGTGTGTGTGTCCTTAGGTAATTTACGTTAAGTAGTGTGTAAGCTTAGGGACTGATGACCTTAGCAGTTAAGTCCCATAGGATTTCACACACATTTGAACATTTTTTGTTATACTGGCGGCTCTTCCTCTGGTGACATCTAGTAGTCACTCCCACATTACTTAAGTCTTCATCTACGTACACACTATCGTACTATGCAAACCACTGTGAAGTGCATGGTCGAGAGTACTTCCCGTGTTACTAGTAGGGCTTCAGTCGTCGACTCACCTCGGAAGATGTTCTCCGCAGTTGAGAACGAAACGTCAGGGAGAAGAAGTTCTACAGATCGTCCACGGCAACTTAGCCCGGAAGAGTTTACTGATAAAGACGCCGGCCGTGAAAGCCTACATACAGTGATTATTATTTTTCTTCTGCTTTTTTATGTTTTTCGTTTCTACTTGAGGTTCTGCTGTATATGTCAAAACAGGATGCATCACAGTTTTATGTATTTTTATTTTAATATCAGTTGACTTATTATGTGTGTCTCAATACAGTATTTTGCAGGCATGCGGCTACCATTATTGCCTTATCGCTTAATTTTTCACCTCAATGGTTAGGTCCTTATAGCTTTAAGACAAATTGTGGAGAATTGCATGGATTTTAATAACCCAGCCAACCTGCGATTCGTTGACTTGTCAAAAGTCTTTCGTAGGATTAGAAAAAGGATATAGCTCAACCCTTAACCGACGAGAGTGTACCAATGGTTTCGCGAAAATCATAGAAGATATACAAATATTCAAGTAATGAAACGTGAATTGAAACGTACGAAGGATTCACAGATGAATTATCTAAAAGAATTAGACAAGGAGACTTATTAATCCCACTCCTGTTCAACTTACAAATGGACCATATGATTGATGACATGAGATTAAACTGGGATATAAAATAGGAAACAAAATGGTAATTATTATATGTTATGCTGATGAAGCTGTACTGATAAATAGTGGAGATAATTTACCAAGATCACTTCAGTAATTTATCAAAACAGCTAAGCAATGTAACATGAAACTCATCTAAAAAAACCTAAGAGTATAGTAATATCAAAAGCAGCTGTACCATGTAATGTAGAAGTAGGTGGTGTGTCAATCTAGCAAGTGATAAGCTTTAATTATCTAGGGACTGTTATCTCCACCTATAAAGACTACAACAGCACCTATATACGTATTTAAATGGCAGTAGAACATTGCACGCAGCCACTTTGGGTGAGTGTGTAAAAATACAAAGACATAAGCAAGCACCTGAAAATAGCACATCACCGATATCAGCTACTGCGTATGAAATAAATGACGGTGTTTGTAATACGGCCAAGGTGGGAAACGACAATATTTTGAAAGCCTTCTTCGATATGCCGAACGTTTTGTGGAAAATAACTAGTTCTACATCTGAGTTCCGTGCGGCATCCTGCGATGTTGTAAAGGGAACCTCAAGTACATTTATCAGTTATCCCTTTACTGCTCCATTCGCGAATAGTTCCATAAGAAGAGCCACTGTCGTTAAGCCTCTATAAGAGCTACAATTCCTGTGATTTTTCTTGCGTTATTTCGCTATACTTTTCTGGGATGAAGTAATGTGCTACCTGTTTCCGCTTTCGACAAACGCATTCGGCATTTCAGCAGCAGAAAGAAATGTTATCCTACACATATGATAGATCCGATGTAAAACATAATTAATGATTCTGTCGCAATATCAGAGTTCAGCCAAGCTGTAGGAACTAACACACAATTAAGAATGTGGCCATTTCCAAACACAAGAAACAGCGCAGAATATGTATTTTCTGTCTAGAATGATTGCATGTCAAGAAAGTTACAAGGGCGTTGCAATAAAAGGGCAGCACGAGTGATGTATACACAAGCTGAAATGTAATTGTAAGAAAAACGTACTGAACGGTATGTATATGGACTATTCGTCGTTTACATATTAAATTCGTTTAGTTATTTCTGCAGTGTTGCAACATTATTCTTTCAGTGATAATGACTAATTTTTTTTATAAAATAAAGAAGAACGTCTTCAATCACAATTGTAATTTTATTTAAATGCACGATGGATTGGTATATGCATATCTTGAGGTGCTTGCGGAGCCTACAACCACTTTCTTTCAAATTCAGGTTTAGTCCTGATAAGATTAATTTCATACATTACAGAGTGGCACTTAGTGACTGTCAGTTTATAAACCCAAAACAAAATTTAGCTTACGGGTTCCAGTAGTGGATCCATGGTTTTAAAGTAATGTTTAAACTTCTATTCACAATGTGCTACTCTATAATGCAACAATGTATTCTTACCGGGACCAAAATTAAACTAAATTTGGGAAAAAAACTGATATAAATAGTCAAAGCACGTGAAGATGTGTCTTCAAGACTCGATATGCATCGTGCATTGAAGTAAAATCTTGATCGTGATCGAAGGTGATTTTTTTTTATTTTACGAAAGTAATACAGAAACGGAAGAAAAACTGAGAAAATGGATAAAATTGAGTGATTATTTTAATCTTGAAGTTAGTGCTAACGCACCCAGGACGCCGAGACGGTAGTTGAGCGTGACCACGACGACACCGTGCTCGAGCAGGTAGTCAGGGCCGTACATGTCGGTGTTCCCAGAGCCGACCGTGTAACCGCCGCCATGGATCCACACCATCACCGGTGTCAGGGCGCCGCTGGTATCTCTCGGCATCTGCAGCAGCACGCAACCAGACCTGCACGTTAAGCAGGAAAGGCACTTGCGCCAAATGATCGCAATTAAAATACAGATCACAGACCTGAGGTGTGTAGACGTTGAGGAAGAGGCAGTCTTCGTCCCCCATGTACTGCTGCGTGGTATCACTGAACTGAGGGGCCACATTGCCTTCCTTGGTGGCGTCTCTCATTCCGGTCCATGGCTCCGCGGGTTCAGGTGGCTGCAAAGATACGTATCAAGTCAGAAGTCTCTGCATCTGAAAGGCATGGGGTATCAATGGAAAGATACTTTTACTGTCGAAAGATTAAAGCAAACTGGCCATTAGGGTACACACAATCTCGTCAAAACTACCAGGACGCCTATTAGTGGCCTTTAAGACAGCTTGAGCTCTGCTGGGGACATTTTCAGTGAGGTGTCTGAATATCTGTTGAGGAGTGGCAGTCCATTCTTCCTCAAGAGCCGAAACCATAGAAGGTAGTGATGTTTTACGCTGGAGTCTGGAGAGAAGTCAACTTTCTAACTCATCCCAGAGATGTTCCAGTGAGTTCAGGTTGGCACCCTTGACAGGCAAGTCAACTTAGGAGTATTACTGTACACAAACCAGTGCCAGACAAACGCAGCTTTATGAGAAAGTGCTTTGTCACGCTGATACATTCGTCGCCTCCGAATTGTTCCTCTGTTGTAAGCAGAACATTCAATGGTTCAAATGGCTCTGAGCACTATGAGACTTAACTTCTGAGGTCATCAGTCCCCTAGAACTTAGAACTACTTAAACCTAACTAACCTAAGGAAATCACACACATCCATGATTCGAACCTGCTAGCGCAGCGGTCGCGCGGTTCCAAACGCAGAAAATTAGGCTCTAGACTGTTTCCTTATCCTTGTGCATTTAGAGTTCTCTTAAGGGCAACGAGGCGATCACGTCCTAATCACGGAGAACACCCACATACCGTAACACATCCTCAGTGTTGGCGCTACACATGGTGGTTGGTAAAGTTTTTCAAGCACTAGCCAAACCCAAATCTTTCCATCGGTTAGTCACAGAATAGAGAGATATTCATCGCTCCAAATCACTCGTGCACAATTATCCACTATCCGGTGACGTCGCTCTTTACACCACCTCATGCATCGCTTGGCAATGACGAGAGAAATGTGTGGCTTACGAGGAGCTGGTCGATAACTGTGCCCTATTTTTTTTTACTTCTTACGTACAGTTATTGTACTAGCCGGGCTGCTAGTAGCACTTTGAAGCTCGCTAGTTATTCCTTCATCTGATTTAATGTGATTTTTAGACACCTATCCTCCGCAGTTCTCGACGTCCCCTATCTGTCGTTGTGAGCTCTTTCTGGTCTACGTTTATCTGTGTTTGCTTCTTCGCGTTTCCACATCACCAACAGTCGTTCTAGGAAGCTTTATAATGTTTGAAATGTCCTTGAAGGATTTTTTCCTCATATGGCATACGGTAACTAGACCGCGTTCCAAGACGCTTAGCTCTCCCGTCTCACTACGTGTTATCGCTTCTCTACTTACAACAAAATACTCCAAAATTTCTTTATACTGGCTAGTTCGCCTCTGATGACATCTAGTTGTCAATGCAAGTCCAGTATGCTAACCATTGCACCACCTCTTTCGGCACGCCATTGTGGTATCCACAATCCGGAAAGTTGTTTTCTTAAATAACATAGCAGATACACAACGAATGTGTTCTTGTTGCCGTGGGATACAACATATTGTGACAGCTGTACGATTATAAAGATTAAAAAAAGTTATAATTGCAGTTTGTCTGGAGGGGAACGTTCAACGTGGAAAGGGGGGGGGGGGGCGCAATTTTGACATCTTCAATGAAAACCATTTTTTTATTGCACGTTACGAAGTCTACATACGTTTTGTCTGAAGCATTTTCTTCGTTCCGTCACAGATGGCGCTGCGATCGGAGGAATAGAAATGTAATTTACAACAAACTACTCAATGGCTGTTGAATATCCAAGGCTACGTCGGACCCCACTCCAGGCTGCGAGGGTAGGTCAGGCCAGTATTTCATGATTCCTGGTTGGAAAAGTATACTAAATATGACCTGATGCTAGAAATAGGATGTTAACTACATGACGAAAACAACAAAAATGGAGACTTACTATGCAAATTAGCAACAAGGAATAATATGACTACTAAAAGTACCTGCTTCCCACACAAAAGGATCCATCTGAGAACTTCGAAGTCTGCAGTCTATGGAGGAGTCAGTCGGATTGACCATATTTTAGTGATTGCAGGCAACTCCACGTCAGTTACGGATGTACGGAGCAGCAGAGGACCGAGATTTGACTCAAACCACTTTCTAATAAAATCAGTCTTCAGAGAGAAACTGTCACTAACAAATGGCAAAAGAGTAGGAAAGATGATGACATGGAACACAGACAAACTCAAAATTCCTGATGAAGCTACGTGGTACCAAGTAACACTAAGCAGGAATTTCAGCAGTGAAGGGACCGCAGTAGGAGTACACGAAGGTGGAGCAGGATTGAAAAAAGCCATTAAGGATGCTGCAGAAAAATAATTGGCATAAGAGGGAACAGAAGAACTCAGGAATGGTTTGACGAAGGTTGTAGGTCAGCAATAGAGCAGAAGAACAGGGCAAGAACAGAAGTGCTACAGAGAGGAGCCAGGAAAATATGGAACAATACAGAGAATTAAGGAGAAGAGCTAACAGACTGAGTAAGGGAAAGAAAAGAGAGTGGACCAAGAAGAAATTTCAAGAACTAGAAGAGCTAAAGGTACAGAGCGAAATAAGAAAGCTGTATCATGATGTAGGCAACATAAAGAACAGATTCCAGCCAAAAATAATGGCATGTTCTAGTAATGACGAGAAAATGATAAGGGAGGAAGAACAGATAGTGGTAAGATGGACAGAGCATTTCAAAGATACACTAAGCACCTGTCTATAAGAGACAGCTCTACACGAGCAAAGAGTGGAGCTGGAAGTAGACAATTATGCCAGTGAGGCAACAAAACCACAAGAGGCCTCCCAGGTTGTACACAAGTAAAAAACAATCTAGCCCTTGGGAAAGACAGCAAAATCCCTCAATTAATAGAAACTGGTAGCGATGCTGTAATAAAAGAGCTCCAAACATTAATATCAGACATATGGGAAACAGAAACTATACCAGATAATTGGAAAACTGGAATAATAATCCCCATTTATAAGAAAGGGGATAGAACAGCATGTGAAAACTAAAACCAAGCACAGCTTATAAGATCTTCACACGTATATTAAACGATAGGATACAGAATTGCACAGAAGACATACTAGGGGAATATCAGTAAGGCTTTCGACCAGACACAGGAACAACTGATCAAATATTTGTGATAAGACAAACGATGCGAAAGTTCCATGAAAATGATATTGATCTGGATTTCCTATTCATCGACTTCAACAAGCCTCTGACAGCATAAACCGGCAATAACTGTGTGTAATATATATATATATATATATATATATATATATATATATATATATATATATATATAATGTGCTAAACTAATAAGATTAATCAGAAATACAATGACAGAGACAAGAGCGAAGTAAAGATCCTAAGCATAACAAGTGAAAGCTTTGACTGTAATAAAGGCGTTAAGCGAGGTGATAGTCCCTCCACTGTCCTATTCAATATAGCCCTGAATAGTGTAGTTAATAAAATCAACAAAAGAGGTACAATATTTATGAAAACTAGCCAGATATGTGCATACTCTGATGATCTTGTTATAGTAGAAAGAAATATCAGCATACTCTAAGAAACATACCAGGCAATGGAAACCAAGGTCTGAAAAATTCGCCTCATAGTAAATGAAAACAAAACAAAATACATGGTAATGACACAATATGAGGCCAGAAGAACCCCTAATGACCTAAACATCAATGGGAAATACTTCAAAGGAGTGTCCTCTTAACTACTTGGGAGCCCTGATAAAAGTAACAGTATAGGAAATGCTATAAGGGAGAGAATACAAGAAGGAAACAGAGCTTACTTTGCAAATATGCAACTTTTCAGAAATAGCGTCGTTACAGGAAAAACAAAACTGCAAATATATAACTCCCAAGTCTGCCCAGTTATCACATACGGGTCAGAGGTATGTACGTTCACAGAACACGACAAAGATTCACTAAGGACTCTTGAGCGGAAAATACTTCTCAAAATCTATGGTGAAATAAAGGAGGAAGAAGGCTGGAGAATACGGTACAACGCCAAATTACAAGTGCTAATACAACGTAGGGACATAGTAAAATTTCTGAAATCACAGCCAATACAATGGCTAAGACACGTGGAGAGAATTGCAGATGATCGAATTCCAAAGAAAACGATGAAAGGTGTAATCCATTCAGCTATGGGAAAAAGAGACCTTGAAGAAGATGAATTGACGAAGTAGTAATGGAACTCACCAGTACGGGAGTCTGGAGGTGGAAATGACCAGAAAACAACCGAGAAAAGTTCAGGAAGATCGTTGAAGAAGCCAAGGCTTACGAAGGGCTGTAGCGCTACTGAAGAAAAGGAGGAGGAGAAGAAGAAGTTGGAAACCCCATTCACAACGCTATATTCCTCAGACGTATCGTCCAAGGGACTACTCGACGCTTCACGGTGACCGCATAGCGAACTACGCCGCACCATAACAGGCAGTGCACCGCGACTTGTTCTCATGTACTGTGCAGACGTAGAACAGATAACACATCTAACAATTACAAAACTTGCACAGTGTTTATTGCCTGCACACCTACCTATCATTTGGAGAATATACGTGCAAATGGACGATGAATGTTGCAGCCATAGAAGAGAAAATTGAAACAATCCCGATTTACAGAGAACGTAGGAGAAATGTTAAGGCTGCTGTTGTCTTGTTGTCTTTCGTTCTTTGACAAGGTTGTGAACGCCTTTATGTCTGATGACAGCGCAGACGGGCAAAAGGAAACTAAGAAAACGTGTTACAGAAGAGGATAATGAAATAGCTGTACTAGCGGCAGTGCACCAAAACCCACGGTTAAGCACCCGGCAAATGTACCGTAATTTCTGATCAACGATACCAGGTATCACTGCATCGAGAAGTTCATGGCGCCGATTTCCTTGACCGGCAGTGTTCAGTGAATGGACATGTCAACAAATGGAAACGACGCCGACGTTCTTTGCCGAGGTACTGTTTTCCGTTGAGTCTACATTCACATAGCATGGTAGCGTTAACAGGCACAGCATGCATAACTGGAGTGTAGACAGCACCCACTGGTTGCGGCAAGTTGACCATCAATGTCCTTAGGTCAGTTAACATTTGGTGTGGCATCATGGACAACAAATTCTTTAGTATTTTATCGACGGTACATTGAATGGACCCAAATATGGAACATTTTTGGAACAGGTATTACCGGTACTATAATATGATGTATCCCCAGACGTTCGACAAGGTATGTGGTTTCAGAAAAAACCGTTGCCCATCGCATTAGGAAACCGAAGAACGGGAGGTATTTGACCGTTTTTACACTGCTTGGTGGATCGGGAAAGGTGGCCCTATTAAGTGGCCCACTAAGTCGGCTTTGACGTTGCCACAATTCTTTCTGTTGGTGTATTTAAAAAATAAGGCGTACCAGCAATGCCAACAGGCCCTGAAGATATGGTCCACTGCATCAGAAATTCCTGTGCCGACATTCCCGCAGATATACTTCTGTCCTGTGTACGGTTATTTGAAAAGTGTATTGAAGTTGGCGTTATTACGTTTGAACACTTGCCGTAACTGGAAAAGCAGAGTAGCGTTCGGCTAGAGAGACGGCAGCAGTGGCACCTCGAGTAGTCCCCTTTTTGGTATGTCGGAGAAATAAAATGTTACAAATGGGGTCTCCAATGAGAACTTTTGAAATACTGGCCTGTACTACCTCCATAGCGTGGAGATGGGGTCCCACTTGCCACTGAATATTCAAGGGCTATTATATAGCATGTCGCAAATTACTATTGTGTACCCATTTCTTTTCCACCGATTACGGCACCATCTGTGGGGAAAGAAAGAAAATGCTTCAGACAAAACTTATGTAGATTTTGCCGTAGAATCGTAATCTGCAATAAAAACAGAAGTTCCCCTGAATGATTTGAAAGTTGCCACTCGTCACCACACACAGGGTGGAATCGGGGAGGGGGGCCGAGTGTGGTAAGATTGGCTGTCTCCCTTCTTTCGAGACTTCTAGGTGCGCCAGCACCAGATCAAAATCATCCGGCCGTTCCACGACGACAATCGGTGTGCCACCCAGTCTGCAAATGGTTTTTAGGTGGTTTTCTGCATCCCACTAGGTGATACTGGGCTGGAACCCAAGTCCGGCTTCAGTTACGTGATTTGCAAACATTTAGAAAATTTTCCCTCACTTTCACACAGATAACACTACAAGTAGAACAGCTGGAGTACACGTATTCCATCCTGGGGCGTGGGTAGAATGAGAGTGGGGGGGGGGGGGGGGTTATGAGGTGCCGACAGGCCACACGCCATCCGACCACTGCTTAAGTTAACCATATGACATCCGTTATCCGTTAATAAGCAATCCAACCCCGTGCCAAAGTGAGATAATGGCAAAAAAATTGAATGATGATGATTGTAGTGTTAATTAGTCACTGACAGTTGCGTCTTACTCATTATCCACCACTACACACATTGTTTGCCATTTACTTGTTCCTCCATTCTTATGTAATATTTATTATGTACAAAATAATAATGATTTTAAATAAAACAGGTTAAATAAAAAGTGCCAGTGCTGTAAACTCCTGTATGCCGGTATTAGGATAAACAAAAGCATTAAATAGTACGGAAGAAGGAAAACATCCATTAATGGCGCAGCAAGTGAACAGCCTGCTTCTCTAGAGTGACACAAAGGCGACCCTAAAACTAAACGTCACCTACATTGAGTGGGTCATCATCGAGACTAACACCCCTTATTCCGTATAAAACGAGGAAAGGCATGAAATTCAAACCCAGAACACTGTGGACAACGTAGTTTTTCCCGGCTGCATTCTGGAATAAATGCTTCACGGAGCTCTCGCTGCGTCAGATTGGTAGACAGTCCCGAGACTGAATACAAATCTGATGCGGCAAGAACTCCGTAAGGCATTTACTGTAACAGTATTGTGCATTCTGGTGATCAGGAATTTTACTTCATCACAAATTCTCGCTGCCTTTTGGCCACACAGTGGTCACTAGTGTCTCGTGACCTGTAACCTAACCAGCTACACGCGGATCATGAAGCATTGCACACGTATGTTCTTACCCTCCTGCCCCCACATACCCGCCGCCAATTCTTTATCGAACTCCGTTTTTAATAAATTGTCTTTCACGCATCTCAATGTTTATGACTTCATGATCCTGACCTGGGTATCGTATGATAAAATAATTTTGTAGGTACATTCGGTTATATATGTGGATACTGTCTTAAGATGTGCTGCGAATAGAGCAGTAAGAAGAACTACATTAAAACTTCAGGTTGATGCTGAAGTCGAATTGCATGTACAGCGAATAGTGTCAGCGAAAACAAAATCTAAAAGGTTTGAAATTATACGAAAAGTCTCTAAGTGCTCTCATATAGGATGAAAGTAGTCAGGTAATTGACTTACGTTGGTTCGAGACCTGTGAAAAGCTGCTAATTTTAATTTTTGACTTTCGTATTAAATATGTAACGTATGATTGTTCACTTAATGAGTAGATGATAATTTCAATTTTTAAATTCGGGCAATAATTATATTAAATAATGAGAAACTTCTTTTGCTTCTGGATCCATTAGATACGTAAAATCTGAAGCTGGGACCATATATGTCGACCGGGTTAGGCGTTTAGTAATAAAGATTGCATACAGAAGTACGTGTACAAAGGGGCATCAAAAGAGGGAAGACATTTTTCCAAGGCGTCATTTAAGAAATACTTCTTTGCAGCCATTAGAGAAACTAACGACGCTGTAATGACTGTAGTTCCTTGCAATGCCTGCCTGACGAATACCTGAAAATGGGTTTACCTAGAGACACAAAGTGTCTCTGAAAGCCTTCAACCATTATATGAATGACTGGTTAGGTCTTTATCACCACTAAGTCGCTGATAATAAAAAGTAACATCTTGTTATTAGCGGCTTAAACGACTGCAAAGACGTCGTCACTGCCTAAAAATAGTTTTACTACCGTAATTTTGGACTCATTGTGACCGACATATTTTCTGCCGTTTCCCTTCAAAGACTGGCAGAATACAGTCTGTTTTTATATCACTCACAAGAAAACAAGACCTACATGATATAAGAATGTAATATGCATGTTTTGTGATTTAGCTGCACCGTACTCACGGTCTTTCTTGCTTTATCATTGCACTATACCGTTTCTGTTAAGGGTTCCATGTCACTAGTACGCCGGAATACAGCGTCGTGTTTATCTACTGTTCAGCAGCGCCTTGCAAACAGCCGAAGGGAAAGAGTTGTTGAATGTGGGCTACGTTTGTGCTATCCTGACAAAGATCGCAAAACTTTTTACAGCATATCCAGTGGCGTCATAGCATAAACAGTTTCCATAACAAATTCGTCTGCCTAACACTATAGTGAAGAAAAAATAACTTTACTGAAAGTCACAGGGACACATTAAAATGGAACTTGCAATAATAAGAGCATGTGCACTACTAATGCGACATTTAACTTGCACATGAGTCTCACGTGAACTCCACAATACGCCCACGACAAGCTCTAAGCCTGGTGAACAGAATAACAAAATGTCCCACCAGGAGAAAAAAATCGATTGATTTGTTGGTTGGTTGATTGGGGAGAGAGAACCAAATAGCGAGGTCATCAGTCCCATGACAAAGTGGAAGGAACAACACAAATACCACAGTCCAGTCAAGGGGAAGGGAAACGAGCAAACGAAGTACAGGTATCATCGGGCCAACATGAAGTTCAAAGAACAGGGAGAGAAGGGGAGGGGAAAGGGAACAGCAAGAGCAGGGGCGTCCCAGAAGAGGTGCTACACACATTGGGCGCCAACACTGCCATCGAACCGCCAAGATTTCCACACCATACCATGATCATGACAAAATGCGGACAGTACCAGAGGAAAGAAGACACAAAAAAGGGAAACAAAACGGTACAAAAGCCCAAACAAAACAAAAGAGAAAGGCAGGGGGAAATTCTGGATGGCGTGTGGGCAATGCTGCGGCCTCTGTAACCAACACCAACGTTAACTCCAGGACTACAACCCCAGAGGGAAATTCAGGTACTTGAACATGGGAGGACAAACCACTTTCGTGAAGAAAACAGAGGACAGGCGTAACCAGGCGAGGGTCGTCCATTAACACCCAGGCCCAGGAATGTGGGCATGCATATTTAGTGTGAAGGGCCAGAAGGCAGGATCACCCAGCATAATATTGGCCACCATGAGGGGGATTTCACGAAGTCATGAAATATGCTATTCAATAGCGCTTCAACCGCACGCCGGAGATCCGTCATTTTGGAAGCACATCAAGAGTTCGCCCACAATTGTGCATAAAGGGATTTGATTTAAGGCAGCAAACCGACACGCAGAGGGGTCGTGGAGAATGAGGCAGTGAGGCAGGTGAGGGTTGACAATTACCAATCCCCCCTTGCCCCCCCCCCCCCCCCCCCCCGCTAGACGATTAGAATGTTCATTACTCACGATACACACATGGCCAGGAATCCAAGGGAAATCAACCAAATAAGTAGAAGGACCAAGGTCGACAAGAAGGTTGTGGATGGCAGAGACCAAGGGGTGGTGGGAAAACAAGTAAAGAACTCATAAGCCGAAAATAACTCCACTATATAAACGCGATCCCTGTGAACTGTGAACTTTTTTTGTATAACTTTTTTGTATAACTGGGAATTAAGGCACTTTCGTCGACTAGCGGAAGTCAGCATATAATCCAGGTTTATAGTATCGTGACCAGGCCAAATATCTCACGAAATAAGCGTCAAACGAAAAAACTGCAAAGAACGAAACTTGTCTAGCTTGAAGGGGAAACCAGATGGCGCTATTGTTAGCCCGCTCGATGGCGCTGCCATAGGTCAAAACGATATCAGTTGCGTTTTGCTAATAAGGAACCTCCATTATTTATTACATATTAGTATAGTATATAAGGAAATATTAATGTTTCAGTTGGACCACTTTTTTCGCTTTGCGATAGATGGCGCTGTAATAGCCACAAACATATGGCTCACAATTTTAGACAAACAGTTGCTAACAGGTAGGTTTTTTAAATTAAAATACAGTTTATTTCGGTTGTTCAACGCATGCTGTTACAGCGTGATTACCTCTACATACCACATTAATGTAATAAATGCTCAAAATGATGTCCGTCAACCTAAATGCATTTGGCAATACGTGTAACGACATTCCTCTTAACAGCGAGTAATTCGCCTTCCGTAATGTTCGCACATGCATTGACAATGGGCTGACGCATGTTGTCAGGCGTTGTCTGTGGATCACGATAGCAAATATCCTTCAACTTTCCCCACAGAAAGAAATCCGGGGACGTCAGATCCGGTGAACGTGCGGGCCATGGTATGGTGCTTCGAAGACCAATCCACCTGTCATGAAAGATGCTATTCAATACCGCTTCAACCGCACGCGAGCTAAGTGCCGGAGATCCATCATTTTGGAAGCACATCGCCTTTCTGTCATGCAGTGCAACATCTTTTGGTAACATCGGTAGAACATTACGTAGGAAATCAGCATACACTGCACCATTTAGATTGCCATCGATAAAATGGGGGCTAATTATCCTTCCTCCCATAATGCCGTACCATACACTAACCTGCCAAGGTCGTTGATGTTCCACTTGTCGCAGCCATCTTGGATTGTCCGTTGCCCAATAGTGCATATTATGTCTGTTTACTTTACGCCGTTGGTGAATGACGCTTCGTCGCTAAATAAAACGCGTGCAAAAAATCTGTCATCGTCGCGTAATTTCTCTTGTGCCCAGTGGCAGAACTGTACACGAATTTCAAAGTCGTCGCCATGCAGTTCCTGGTGCTCAGAAATATGGTACGAATGCAATCGATGTTGATGTAGCATTCTCAACACCGACGTTTTTGAGATTCCCGATTCGCGCGCAGTTTGTCTGCTAATGATGTGCGGATTAGGCGCGACAGCAGCTAAAACACCTACTTGGGCATCATTTGTTGCAGGTGGTGGTTGACGTTTCACATGTGGCTGAACACTTCCTGTTTCCTTAAATAACCAAACTATCTGGTGAACGGACCGGACACTTGGACGATGTCGTCCAGGTTACCGAGCAGCATACATAGCACACGCCCGTTGGGCATTTTGATCATAATAGCCAAACAACACGATATCGACCTTTTCCGCAATTGGTAAACGGTCCATTTTAACAAGGGTAATTTATCACGAAGCAAATACCGTCCGCACTGGCGGAATGTTACGTGATACAACGTACTTACACATTTGTGACTATTACAGCGCCGTCTATCACAAAGCGAAAAAAGTGGTCCAACTAAATCATTCATATTTCTTTACGTACTACACGAATATGTAATAAAAATGGGGGATCCTATTAAAAAATGAAGTTGATATCCGTTTGACTTACGGCAGCGCCGTCTAGCAGGCCAACCATAGCGCCATCTGGTTTCACCTGTCAAGCTAGACGAGTTTAGTTTTCTGTTGTTTTTTGTTTGACGCTTATTTCGTGAGCTATTTGGCCCTGTCACTATCAATGGACCACCCTGTGTACACAACTGATGTGAATCATTTTCGTTAGTCACCACTGTACTTGTTTTCTGTTGTCTGATTGATTGATTTATTATGGGGACTATTGGACTAAACGGTAAGGTCATCAGTCCCGCAATTCAAAAATTACTTGTGTAAGATAGAGGTGTCCGCTAAAAGTGGGCGAATCGAGTCAGAAGTATCGAACTACAAACCGAGGAAGCTGAAAACACAAGAGAAGGCATAAAAGGGTAGGCCAAATCTAAAAACGGGAAAAACAGAAGGATAAATAGCTGTTTTTGAGAGGGGGAGTGATCATGGTTCCCTTACCCAGAAAACGCGAAGAGAGGCCCCAACCACAACCACTCTGCCCCTGCTCCAAATGTAAAACAAAACCTTACAACTGAAAATATAAACCACTGTCATCTAGGAAACTGAGGACCAATCCTACCATTATTTACTAATATTAAAGTGAAGGAGTCTGATAGGCTATACTTAGTATAAAGGGCCAAAAGAAGGGGACTTTGCACCAATATATTGGATAACGTCAGACTGGCTACACAGGCACTTTGCGGGGGTGGCTCGTTACACAAGAGAAAAAAATGGGTGAGCCTTTTGTGACCGATGCATAGACGGAATAAGACAGTGGACTCGTTCCTAGAAGAGTGGAAGGAAGAGCGCCAAACGTCAGTAGTCTCCTTGATTGTGTGGAGTTCATACTGAGGGCAGCAGCGCACCAGATGTCATTTCACTTTTGAGCAAAGAGAGATCTGATATGTAGCTACAGATCTGCAAGTGAAATAATGAAAGGAAATTGGGGGCAAGTATCTGACCCTCTACCCAAACGGCCAGCCATTTAATTCCCTGGGATGCACACATGAATTGGGACCAAGACGAAGACAACTGATCAGGCGGCACGGCCAGGGGCAGAAAGCTTGTCATGGATAAGAAAGACCAAAGTCAATAGCCTGCAAGCTCTGCATTGTGTCGGTACGTATTGAAAGACTGTGGATGGAGGCCTGAGTGACAAAATGGAGAGCCCTGTTACTAGTTAGCAGCTCTGCTGTGATCACAGTACATAATCCCATGAGTAAATGGTGTTCCGTATGTGGCGAGTGTGTGTGCGTCGGCTATATGGAAATGGATGTTCAAGTCTGGTTGACACAGGTCGGCGTTCGTCAATCGCGACAACTCCGTTCTGTAACTGTTGTAACAAACACTTCACTCTGTTTGGTTAGTTTCAGATACTATCTGCCTTTAACCGATATCCGCGTATCGATGGAGCAGCACACCGAAATGTATAAGCGGCCCTCGCTTATAATTGAAGCAATGGTGTTCGAAGGATGTCTGTCTTCTTTACTGCTTCACACAGCGTCTGCACCACTCGGTACCGCAACATCTCCGTTTATCTGAAACAATAAACCAAATATCCTTCGCGTGTTCGCGACTGGCTTCTAAGCTTATGGTAGTTTTTATGCCCTATTTGCAAATGAATGTTCAAACGTGTAAAATATATCTCGAATTATAAGTTACACCATTCAAGCCGATGTCACATTATAGTCTAGTGAGAATGTTGATTTGTGATGTATTATAATGTCGTTAATGCGTCGCTACGGGGCTAATTCAACGACTCCCACGTCGTATATCGAGAGATAAAGTATTCTCTAAGTGAAGTACAGAAAGCGTCGTAATACAATGTTCAATTACTGCTCCCTGCTAATAACGTCACTCAAATCAACTTTAGCTTCAGCGTTCTATCAAGAAAACAATTATTCACAGTTACACAGTAAAGTTCAATTAAGTGATGTAGACGACACGAAGTATTGAAGTTATAACTGAGTTTATTGAACTTCTGAATTATTTAAACACTGCACTGGAAAGCACACCCATCTGTCATTCAGCGAATTGAATCTACGATTTACATCAGCAGTTCTGACATTGACTACAGCTTCCGACAACACGGCGTCCCTGTGAATTCTGCATGATTGCCTGTATATGTTTCCTACTCAAGTCTATTTGTAGAGTTTATGTAGGCGTCTGGTACATTGTTATGTTCTTCAATGTTTGTGACAATCACAGGTCACGACGACGAAGTCCCAGAATTGATTAAGTATGACACGAGAAACTTTTCCCTCGCGTGTAACATCTGTTCCGTTGTCTGGCTTAACGGCAAATGTTCTATCACCTTTCTTCAGAACATTGACTAATACGTCAAGACGATACTTGTAAAACTTTAAAATTCCAGATCGTTCTCAAGCAATCTAATATTTGTCAATAAGCGTGCTTCTATTGCGACGTCTACAGAAGAGCGAATTAACATCTTCCCTGAAATTTTTTATTTTAATCGCAGCGAACTTACATCTCGATGTGGCTACAAATCTTTTCTTGTGTAAATGTTATCTCTGACCACTTTATCTCGTCTGGGTTTTAACCTTCGTAAAGCATATGTTTTGTATTCTTAATTTAGAGTTTCATACTTTGTAGATTAAGTGATCATCTGATAGTCTTTCATTTAGTTCTTTCCGTGGAATAGATGTCAGTTCCCTAGAATTTCTGTTGGTCAAATTTTGAATAGTGTTAATATTTTGTCACCAGTAGCTACCGTCAAGATCAGGATCAGTAATTTTTATATCTTTTGCTGTCAAAAGGGATGTCATCAGGGGCTCTATATCTGAGGTGTTATACAGTGTGTTTCAAAAATGACCGGTATATTTGAAACGGCAATAAAAACTAAACGAGCAGCGATAGAAATACACCGTTTGTTGCAATATGCTTGGGACAACAGTACATTTTCAGGCGGACAAACTTTCGAAATTACAGTAGTTACAATTTTCAACAACAGATGGCGCTGCGGTCTGGGAAACACTATAGTACGATATTTTCCACATATCCACCATGCGTAGCAATAATATGGCGTAGTCTCTGAATGAAATTACCCGAAACCTTTGACAACGTGTCTGGTGGAATGGCTTCACATGCAGATGAGATTTACTGCTTCAGCTGTTCAATTGTTTCTGGATTCTGGCGGTACACCTGGTCTTTCAAGTGTACCCACAGAAAGAAGTCACAGGGGTTCATGTCTGGCGAATAGGGAGGCCAATCCACGCCGCCTCCTGTATGTTTCGGATAGCCCAAAGCAATCACACGATCATCGAAATATTCATTCAGGAAATTAAAGACGTCGGCCGTGCGATGTGGCCCGGCACCATCTAGCATAAACCACGAGGTGTTCGCAGTGTCGTCTAAGGCAGTTTGTACCGCCGCAAATTCACGAAGAATGTCCAGATAGCGTGATGCAGTAATCGTTTCGGTTCAAAAAATGGGTCAATGGTTCCTTTGGAAGAAATGGCGGCCCAGACCAGTACTTTTTGAGGATGCAGGGACGATGGGACTGCAACATGGGGCTTTTCGGTTCCCCATATGCGCCAGTTCTGTTTATTGACGAAGCCGTCCAGGTAAAAATAAGCTTCGTCAGTAAACCAAATGCTGCCCACATGCATATCGCCGTCATCAATCCTGTGCACTATATCGTTAGCGAATGTCTCTCGTGCAGCAATGGTAGCGGCGCTGAGGGGTTGCCGCGTTTGAATTTTGTATGGATAGAGGTGTAAACTCTGGCGCATGAGACGATACGTGGACGTTGGCGTCATTTGGACCGCAGCTGCAACACGGCGAACGGAAACCCGAGGCCGCTGTTGGATCACCTGCTGCACTAGCTGCGTGTTGCCCTCTGTGGTTGCCGTACGTGGTCGCCCTACCTTTCCAGCACGTTCATCCATCACGTCCCGAGTCCGTTGAAATTTTTCAAACAGATCCTTTATTGTATCGCTTTTCGGTCCTTTGGTTACATTAAACCTCCGTTGAAAACTTCGCCTTGTTGCAACAACACTGTGCTCTAGGCGGTGGACTTCCAACACCACAAAAATCCTCTGTTCTAAGGAATAAACCATGTTGTCTACAGCACACTTGCACGTTGTGAACAGCACACGCTTACAGCAGAAAGACGGCATACAGAATGGCGCACCCACAGACTGCGTTGTCTTCTATATCTTTCACATCACTTGCAGCGCCATCTGTTGTTGAAAATTGTAACTACTGTAATTTCGAAAGTTTGTCTGCCTGAAAATGTACTGTTGTCCCAAGCATATTGCAACAAACGGTGTATTTCTATCGCTGCTCGTTTAGTTTTTATTGCCGTTTCAAATATACCGGTCATTTATGAAACACCCTGTACATACCAGAACGAGAAGTCAAAACGTATCCCCCGTGTCTATCGTTTTAGAACCGTCAGTGTAGAAGACGGTAACACCCTGTAACTCTTCAAGCATGAAAAGTTCGGGACGCCAGAATATCTCACAGACCCAGACAATTTTACAAGACCATTGATGGCGACGAGGTAGAGTGTGACACTTATCGCAGAGCCCTGTAGGATACTGTTCTTTTGCATCCCAGGAGCGCCGAGGGAAGTGCCAAATCTAACCTGGAAGAGCTGGTGACATAAAAACTCGTGGGTAAAGGTCGGAAGGGGCCACGAAAGCTCCTGTCATGCAGGGTAACTGAAATGTGATGTCGCCACGCTATGTTGTAAGCCTTATGTAGGTCAAAGAAGACCGGACAAGGTTTCAGGGGACTATAGAATCACCAGAAAGTGGTCACTAAGATTATCATGGAAAGGCCAGTGTAGTGAAGCCACAAGAGCAGCAGAGGAGGTAATGAGATGCATGGTATAAAAGGGGCAATGAGTGTCACTGAATTGTGTTGGAGAACAATCGCTGAGTAGATGAAAATCAAAGTCTGTAATAAGTTGGTCAATTAGAAGATCGCTATCCATGAAGTGGCAACCCCTTACAAAGGGTGCCATACAATGAAGTCCCAGAGGGGGAGGTAAAGGAATGAGGGCTGCTCCGTTAAGGTAGGCAGTAAGGAGCTGGGCTACCTGGATGGAGGTAGACATTGCAAATGGTGATTGCTATTGTCATTCACACTCGTGTCACTACTGTTTCCGGGTTGGTACTCAGTGGTATCCAGTCTGTAATGACTTTGGTGCTAACTAAAATGTAGACCCCCTCCAGGTGCTCTTTCAGGGCCGGAATGGTTCCAACAGAACGTCAAATAACCACAAAACGTTGGAGAATGGTTATCATCGAAGTGCAATTCTTAAGACAGAATGCAGAATAAGGAGAAACAAGTTGTTGTATTTCCGCTAGGTGTCAGTGACGGCAATATGCATTGCAGTTACAGTGGATTCTCAGGTAGCAAGAGCTCAGGTTAGACATAAAAAGCCGAGGGGAAGTCATGTCATTGGATCAGTTTTCGTGACTGATGAGGACAGGGTGGCATCAATAAAAACTGGGTATGCTTCAGAGTGAGGAGGAGGGGTGAGCCCCAGGATGCTGGGGAAGCCTCGTCTTATCTCAAAAACACCGGAGAGGAGGAGGAGGAGGCGGAACTGTCCCTTGAGTGGAAGCAACAGAAGCTCCTGGCTTGCAGCAAAGGGGAACTGCAGGGTAGGAGGAGAGGAGAGGGAGATGGGACCAGGGTAAGGAAGAGGCAGAAGTAGAAGACATCGCTACTGGGTGGAGATGGTCATATTTTTGATGAGCCTCAGTATAAGATAGATGTTTTAGGGACTTTACTCTTGGACCTTCTTTTCTTTCTTGTAAACTGGAGAGTGGTGGTCATGACAAATTACAAATACAAATGGTGGAACACAGGGGCTTCCCTCATGGGATGGGTATCCACGCTCACCACACAGAGGGTTCGCCATAGAGTGGGAAGACATATGCCTAAAATGCAAGTACCAAAAGCCTCTCATGGTTGGCGGGACATACAGCTTCAAATCACATTGGTAACAGGTAACCTTTACATTCTCTGTACATACTCTTGACATTCTCAGAAAAAAAGCACGAGTATTGGTACAGTTGTCTCTACCACCCTTCTGCACACATCCAACAAAATTAACGCTTGTCGCTCCAGATTAGCCCAGAGTCCCTCATCAGTTTGAAGGATGAGGTCCATAAAGAAAACAGTTCCCTGGACCGTATGCAAAGGCTGGTAAGGGGTAATAGATACTGGGATGTCACCAAGACACAAGATCACAAGCATGAAGAGCTGCAGATTAGGCAACACAAGAAGCTTTGATCAACAGGGAGCCTGACCACATCTTACTGAGAGACTTCACTTTGCCGAACTTGTCCTCAATATTTTCCACAAAAAAAAACAATGGCTAGCTGGCAGTGACTGTGACCCATCCATCATACAGACTAGGTAGTGGGGAGAATGATTCAAGATGCTGAGCCTTTCCCTCCTCCCATGGTAGAGCCAGGAAGGGAAGGCGGCAGGGTCATACGAAGCAACATACAATGATTCGGTACCACTTGAAGAGACGGCCATGTGGAAAGGGCCAGATTTTCATAGCTTGATGCACTTCATGTGCCAAGCATCCGCCCAGGAAGCACCCACTGCAATCAGGGGCTCTACCCATGGGCGCAATCCAGCCACAGCAAGGGCTATTTGGCAAGTTGGCCGTAGCCAGGAATTCCAATACTCTGGGATGACAAGCAACCACTCCTTGGCGTACATAGGGAGGCAACAGCAGAGTTATTAGTGGGGTGATTCCTGAGTTGTCAGGGGCTCAGCCAGATGGGTACATAGCAGACCCACCACAATGTTACATGTGCTGGTGACTCAGAGGGCCACTATGGCAGGGAAGGAAGAGAGAAAGGAACACAGGGACAGAAATCCACACTGTAGGCACTGTGGAGCGAGTTCTTTCCCACATGGCTCACACTTAAAACAGATAATTTAGAAGTGGAAGTCAAACCCGAAGTGGGGACCAAAAACGCCAAAAAGGATGAACAGGCAAGAGGAACAAAACCGCAAGGAATACAACGAAACAGGTGAAGAGCCAGATCGACATAAATAAGAAGAACGAGAGGGGGAAAAGAGCGCAGCGGGGAAGGAGCAAGGATGAGGAGGGAGGGGCACTGAGAAGGAAACGCAGTTTGGGAAGGAAGAGTAGGGTGCAATAGCTTGGGGCACAATGTGCACCATGCACGAGCACACGAAAGTATCTCAAGACCCCTTGGGGAGGGGGGGGGTGTACTTGTTTACTGTGACGATATCGCGTGTTTCTGATAATGGCCGAGTGCAGATTAAACCTCAAGATACTACAAAAAGTGGGAAATTTCAGAGAAGTGAGTTAGCTAAATTGATGGAACCATGGCTTTTGAGACTTGCAGAGGGAGCATTAGGCAACAGTGCACTGATACAGAAAAAGGAATAGAACAGAAAAATGAACGAAATGGGAAGCGTATAAATCACATATGTAAAAAGACAACACTTAGCAAAAGTCCCACAATTTTTGAGGTACATGGTAGGGAAGCTAGAAATATACACAGAAATGTAACAAATGTAGCAAGTGAAAGGGAATACAAACGTCTAAGTAATGAGATTGGCAGGAAGTGCAAGATGGCCAAGCAGGTGTGGCTCCAGAACAAATGCAACGCTGTAGACTCTGGTGTAACTAGGGAAAAATGGAAGCCACGTTCACGAAATCTGAAGAGGCATTTGGAGGAAAGAGAAGCAAGTCTATTACGTTAATGTGAGAAGAACCGTATATCATTTCAAGACAAGCATCTGCAGAAGATTGTTTTTATATAATTTTAAGAAAGAAATTGTTTATTACCGATACAGTTACTTTCTTATTGTCCAGAAAAAGACGATTTCCCTTTCAAGTGTGTAGAAATATGCTTTATGGAACCTAGAGTAATATGTAATTACTTTCAGTCAGTCTTTTCTTGTCATCAGTCTACTGACTGGTTTGATGCGGCCCGCCACGAATTCCTTTCCTGTGCTAACCTCTTCATCTCAGAGTAGCACTTGCAACCTACGTTCTCAATTATTTGCTTGACGTATTCCAATCTCTGTCTTCCTCTACAGTTTTTGCCCTCTACAGTTCCCTCTGGTACCATGGAAGCCATTCCCTCATGTCTTAGCAGATGTCCTATCATCCTGTCCCTTCTCCTTATCAGTGTTTTCCACATATTCCATTCCTCTCCGATTCTGCGTAGAACCTCCTCATTCCTTACCTTATCAGTCCACCTAATTTTCAACATTCGTCTATTGCACCACATCTCAAATGCTTCGATTCTCTTCTGTTCCGGTTTTCCCACAGTCCATGTTTGACTACCGTACAATGCTGTACTCCAGACGTACATCCTCAGAAATTTCTTCCTCAAATTAAGGCCGGTATTTGATATTAGTAGACTTCTCTTGGCCAGAAATACCTTTTTTGCCATAGCGAGTCTGCTTTTGATGTCCTCCTTGCTCCGTCCGTCATTGGTTATTTTACTGCCTAGGTAGCGGAATTCCTTAACTTCATTGACTTCGTGACCATCAATCCTGATGTTAAATTTCTCGCTGTTCTCATTTCTACTACTTATTACCTTCGTCTTTCTCCGTTTTCTCTCCAACCATACTGTGTACTCATTAGACTGTTCATTCCGTTCAGCAGATCATTTAATTCTTCCTCACTTTCACTCAGGATAGCAACGTCATCAGCGAATCGTATCATTGATATCCTTTCATCTTTTATTTTAATTCCACTCCTGAACCTTTCTTTTATTTCCATCATTGCTTCCTCGATGTACAGATTGAAGAGTAGGGACGAAAGGCTACAGCCTTGTCTTACACCCTTCTTAATACGAGCACTTCGTTCTTGATCGTCCACTCTTATTATTGCCTCTTGGTTGTTGTACATATTGTATATGACCCGTCTCTCCCTATAGCTTACCCCTACTTTTTTCAGAATCTCGAACAGCTTGCACCATTTTATATTGTCGATCGCTTATTCCAGGTCGACAAATCCTATGAAAGTGTCTTGATTCTTCTTTAGCCTTGCTTAAATTATTAGCCGTAACGTCAGAATTGCCTCTCGTCCCTTTACTTTTCCTAAAGCCAAACTGATAGTCACCTAGCGCATTCGCAATTTTCTTTTCCGTTCTTCTGTATATTATTCTTGTAAACAGCTTCGATGCATGAGCTGTTAAGCTGATTGTGTGATAATTCTCGCACTTGTCAGGTCTTGCCGTCTTCGGAATTCTGTGGATGATACTTTTCCGGAAGTCCGATGGTATATCGCCAGACTCATATATTCTACACACCAACGTGAATAGTCGTTTTGTTGCCACTTCCCCCAATGATTTTAGAAATTCTGATGGAATGTAATCTATCCCTTCTGCCTTATTTGACCGTAAGTCCTCCAAACCTCTTTCAAATTCCGATTCTAATAGCGGATCCCCTTTCTCTTCTAAATCGACTCCTGTTTCTTCTTCTATCACATCAGACGAATCTTCACCCTCATAGAGGCTTTCAATGTATTCTTTCCACCTATCTGCTATCTCCTCTGCATTCAACAGTGGAATTCCCGTTGCACTCTTAATGTTACCACCGTTGCTTTTAATGTCACCAAAGGTTGTTTTGACTTTCCTGTATGCTGAGTTTGTCCTTCCGACGATCATATCTTTTTCGATGTCTTTACATTTTTCCTGCAGCCATTTCGTCTTAGCTTCCCTGCACTTCCTATTTATTTCATTCCTCAGCGACTTGTATTTCTGTATTCCTGATTTTCCCGGAACATGTTTGTACTTCCTACTTTCATCAATCAACTGAAGTATTTCTTCTGTTACCCATGGTTTCTTCGCAGCTACCTTCTTTGTACCTATGTTTTCCTTCCCATCTTCTGTGATGGCCCTTTTTAGAGATGTCCATTCCTCTTCAACTGTACTGCCCACTGCGCTATTCCTTATTGCTGTATCTACAGCGTTAGAGAACTTCAAACGTATCTCGTCATTCCTTAGTACTTCCGTACACCACTTCTTTGCGTATTGATTCTTCCTGACTAATGTCTTGAACTTCAGCCTACTCTTCATCACTACTATATTGTGATCTGAGTCTGTATCTGCTCCTGGGTACGCCTTACAATCCAGTATCTGATTTCGGAATCTCTGTCTGACCATGATGTAATCTAATTGAAATCTTCCCGTATCTCCCGGCCTTTTCCATGTATGCCACCTCCTCTTGTGATTCTTGAACAGGGTATTCGCACCTACTAGCTGAAATTGTTACAGAACTCAATTGGTCTTCCTCCTCTTTCATTCCTTGTCCTAAGCCCATATTCTCCTCTAACCTTTTCTTCTGCTCCTTCCCTTACAACTGAATTCCAGTCGCCCATGACTATTAGATTTTCGTCCCCCTTTACATACTGTATTACCCTTTCGATATCCTCATACACTTTCTCTATCTGTTCATCTGCAGCTTGCGACGTCGGCACGTATACCTGAACTATCGTTGTCGGTGTTGGTCTGCTGTCTGCCCTACCTTCCTATTAATAACGAATCCTACACCTGTTATACCATTTTCTGCTGCTGTTGATATTACCCGATACTCATCTGACCAGAAATCCTTGTCTTCCTTCCACTTCACTTCACTGACCCCTACTATATCTAGATTGAGCCCTTGCATTTCCCTTTTCAGATTTTCTAGTTTTCCTACCAGGTTCAAGCTTCTGACATTCCACGCCCCGACTCTTAGAACGTTAGCCTTTCGTTTATCATTCTATCTTTTTCTCATGGTAACCTCCCCATTGGCTGTCCCCTCCTGGAGATCCGAATGGGGGACTGTTCCGGAATCTTTTGCCAATGGAGAGATCATCATGACACTTCTTCAATTACAGGCCACATGTCCTGTGGATACACGTTACGTGTCTTTAATGCAGTGGTTTCCATTGCCTTCTGCATCCTCATGCCGTTGGTCATTGCTCATTCTTCCGCCTTTAGGGGCAATTTCCCACCCCTAGGACAAGAGAGTGTCCTGAACCTCTATCCGCTCCTCCGCCCTCTTTGACAAGGCCGTTGGCAGAATGAGGCTGACTTCTTATGCCGGAAGTCTTCGGCCGCCAATGCTGATTATTTATCAAAATTTAGGCAGCGGCGGGGATCGAACCCGGGACAGAAGACGTTTTGGTTATGAATCAAAGACGCTACCCCTAGACCACGGGCTCGTTTTTCTTACTAAAGGAATTTTATCGCTTCATAAAATCGGAAAAACGACATATTTATTTCATATTTTCAATATTATGATTTCATTATGAGGAAATCAACAGATACAATTAATGAATGACAACGAATAAAGTATTAGACAGTCCTTATGACATAAAAACACATTTACTTGTAAGTGATGACCGGTTTCGTTCCTATGTTGAACTTCTTTGGTCCATGCTCCACTGATGACGTGTGCAGAGGATGGCACAGAACAGGAACTGTGGATACCACCCACTGATACTGTAGACTCAGTGTGTGGTACCCAAAGTTCCTGTTCTGTTTAGTCACTGGAGATGATTCAGATCAGGTCGAAACTGGTAATTCCTAATAAAAGTGTTTTTGTGTGATCAAGAGCGTTCTATGTAATATTTTAATACCGTTCATTGTGATCGCTGGTATGTCCAACTTGCAGAGGCTATAAATGGTACTGAATTGTGGTCGATGAAAGCACAATTGGTGAGACGGAGAAAGGGTTATGGGGGAGGAAGGAGGCAAAAAATTCTGTAGATTCCATGGGTAGATCGAATTACAGATGGCGAGACACTGAACAGAATTTTGGACAAAATTAATTTACGGCACAAGTTAACCGAAAGCACAAATAGGTTAAGAGAACACTTACTGAAGTATCAAGGATTTATCAGATTGGTCATGAAAATGTTTATGGGTAATACCTGTAATGGAAGACCAAGACTCGTCTACAATGAGCAGGATCTAATGGATGTAGGGGAAGTTGACCCGGAGAAAACGACTGAAAAACCAATCAATGGATAACGTTCTACGAGTTGAGCCGTGGAATTTCGAATGTCAAAGTGGTAGAGAACACTGAAAAGGGAAATGCCCAGGCTCAACCTACGTACAGTGAAGGGTCAGTGAAATGAAGTAACGAGAGTAGGATTTAGCTCAGATGAGTACAGGGTAATAACTGCAGCAGAAAATGATATAATGGAATAGGATGCTTTATGAATTGGTAGGGTAGAGAGTAAATTACTATGTACAGTTCACTGATAGGACTGTTATCAGACTCAATACCAAATCAACGTTGACAACAATAGTTTAGGCATACATACCGATGTCACAGAGGATGAAGAGACAAAAGAAATATATGAGAATGTTGAACAGGTGATTCAGTACGTAAAGAGAGATGTAAATCTAAGGTACAAAAAAGGGTTACGGGAGAATGTGGGCTTGGTATTAGGAACGAGACAGGAGAAACATTCAATTCTACAATAAATATCAGTTAGCAATAGCGAATACTCAGTTCGGGAATCACAAGAGGACGACGTATACTAGGAAAAGTCTTGGTGATACAAGAATATTTCAGTTACGGTACATCACAGTCAGGCATAGATTCCAAAATGTGGTATTTGATTGTAAGGCTTACCCAGCAGAAGATACGTTCTCAGATCCAAATTTAGTAATGATGAGTTAGCTTAAGTTTAACAGACTATCCAGGAAGAATCAATGAGCATAGAAGTGCTAAGTAATGAAGAGAGATGCGCTTGAAGTTCCCTGAGGCTACATATACTCCGAAAATTAGTAGCTCAAAAGGCAGTTCATTTGAGAAAGAGTGGACATCTGTTAACAAGCAGTCACTGAAGTTGGAAAGAAAACTGTAAGTAGAAGGAGGGCAACTGAGAAGAAAACATGGATAACAGATAGAATACTTCAGCCAATCGATGTAAGAAGCAATCATAGAAACGTTCAGGGCAATTCGGAAATACAGACATACAGGTCTCCTCGTAACGAAAGAAAAATGAAGTGCAGGACAGCTCAGGCGAAATTTCTGGATAAAAATTTGAAGAAAATGAAAAAGAAATTATCGTGAGAAGGACGGACGAAGCATATTGAAGAGCCGAAACAATCTGCGGTGAAGTTAAAAAGCAAGGACCGTAACACAGAGTGCAATGAGGATTCCACTGACAAACGCAGAAGACAAAGCGAATAGGTGGAAAAGAGTGCACCGAGGGCCTCTATGAGGGGAGAATTTATCCGACGGAGTGATAGAAGAAGAAACAGGCGTTATACTGTCAGACTTCTGGAAAAACATCATCCACACAATCCCCAAGATAGCAAGAAGTGACGGGAGACTTATCGCACCATCAGCTTAAAAGTTTGTTTACAAGCTGCTGACAAGAATAATGTACACAAGAATGGAAAGAAATTGATGATTTGTTACATGACTTATCATTTTCGCTTTAGGACAGGTAAAGTTATCAGAGAGGCAGTTCTGACATTGCAGTTGATAACCGAAGCAAAAATCGAGACACGTTCATTGGCTCTATCGACATGAAAAAGTTCGACAATGTAAAATGGTGAAATACGTTCTAAATTGTCAAAAAATAGTGGTAAGCTATACAAGAACCAAGATGCAGCAATGAGAGTCGAAGACCAAGTAAGAACTGCTCGGATTACAAAGAGCGAAATTCATGAACGTAGTCTTTCACCCCTACTGTCCATTCTGTGCATGAAGAAGCAGTAGCGGAAATAAAAGGGAGGTTCAAGAGCGGGATAGCACTGATGAGATTCGCTGATGACGTTGCTATCCTCAGTGAAAGCGAAGAAAAATTACAGGATGCGTTGAACAGAATTGACAGTCTGATGAGTACCAAATAAGAACTGAGAGTAAATCGAAGGAAAAAGGAAGTAACGACCAGCAGAAAAATGAGAACAGCGTGAAACTTAATATCAGGACTGGGGATTATGAAGTAGACGAAGCTGAGGAACTCAGGTACCTAGACAGCAAAATAACCCTTGGCGGCCTGACAAGGAGGACATAAAAAGCAGACTAGCACTGGTGGAAAGGGCATCCTCGGACAAGAGAAGTCTGCCTTGTATCAAACACAGCTCTTAATTTGAGGAAGAAATTTCTGAGTATGTAAATTTGGAACGGAGCACTGTATGGTACTGAGTTATGGACAGTGAGAAAACTGGAGCAGAAGAGAATCGAAGTCTTTGAGATGCGGTGCTGTAGGCAAATGTTAAAAACCAGGTGGACTGATAAGGAATGGGGAGGTTCTGCGCAGAATCGTAGAAGAAGGGAATATGTGGAAAACACTGACAAAAAGAAACGACATGATGATGGGATATCTGTTAAGGCTTCAAGGAGTAACACACGTGGTACTACAGAGAACTATAGAGGGTAAAAGCTGTAAAGGAAGACAGAGATCGGAATACAGCCAGCAAAGAATTGAAGACATCAGTTGCAAGTGCTATTCTGAGATGAAAATGTTGGCACAGGAGACGAATTCGTGGCGGATGGCATCAAAACAGAAGACTGAGGACTCAAAAAAAAAAAAAAAAAAAAAAAAAAAAAAAAAAAAAAAAAAAAAAAAAAAAAAAAAAAGAGGAAGTCATAAATTTAAACAACATGCGTCAAGCATACAAAACCCATGTTTTGCGGAATTTTCAAGTAAACAACACTTCCCCACTAATCGAAACACAGTTACTGCTGCTTCTGAGTGCTGTGCATCCAGCTAGTGTCACTGCATAGTGTAGTACAGTCGTTTATAAATTGTTTTCTTACTGCTGATGCTTTCTGTGTGTTATCTCCCATTTTAAGTTTTCAGTAAATGCTATGGTTGAATTTTTGTATTTTTAAGTCCTTTTCTTAATTGGGTGATGTTTTTGGGTCACTAAATGGTCAGAAAATGTGCTAATCTAATCATTACTTTTAGAGGAACTTAGAAACAGGCTGTTCAGAACAGCTCCAGTATCACATTTCCTGACGACTTTATGGGCCCCGACTATCACCCAACTAAAACAGACTTAAAAAATACCAAAAGTCTAGCAACAGCCTGTGCTCTAAACTTACAACAAAAAAATTTACACATGCACAAGGCATTAACAAAGGATAACAGACCATAAACAACTACACTACAGAATGAGATCGCACACTGAAACGTGGAAGGAAATGTTACACACAAAGGAAATGTTACACACACACACACACACACACACACACACACACACACACACACACACACACAGAGAGAGAGAGAGAGAGAGAGAGAGAGAGAGAGAGAGAGAGAATGTAAACAATTTGGCGTCGAAGTGATATGAAAACAGGTCTCCATCAACAGGGACTTGACACATGGCTGCAACACTAACATCGATTTTCGTAAAGTGGAAATGTGTTATTTAAGGCTGAAAATCCACAATATGTGCAGTGCTTTTGTGTGCTTAACAACGACACACGAGAACGCAGATTAGGAATGATTTTCGAAAGCTGGCTGTAAATAATCACAAAATATAGCCACGGAATAATTTCGCAGAACAAAATTACGTTGAAGGATAAAGTAACTTGTTAAATTGTCAACAATATTCACAGGAAGATCGTTTAATTTCAGATAACACGCTAACGGCATCGAACAATGTAGAAAGGGACATACATAACAGAATACGGCAAAATTTAAGGTAATGACACCAAAGAAATCTTCCTCTAAGCCTAACTTTCGTTTAATAACTATCTCTCAAAACATGTTTGCATATACCGATTGACAAGGGCTTTCATACGATCATCGGTGTTTTTTTTTTTATGGATGTGGTGGAAGGTGATGGGAGTTTGTCCTGGGGAGTACGGAGTATCTTTAACCTTTAAGTCGCCGTAAAAACCCTCATAATACCGTCATTTATATCATTTTCTAAGAACATCTGAATGCACTACATTTTTTTCTACGAGGGAGGGGGAGGGGGGATTGTGCGGCCCCCATTACCTCCCAGGTATGGGCGCCCTTGCCCACGGACGATAGCACAAATGTACTGTCAAGTGTATTGGTTTTTATAAAAAAAAAAAAAAAAAAAAAAAAAAAAAAAAAAAAAAAAAAGTTGTTTGCATCGGAGGCGCGCCTTATATCCAGAACAAAATTTCTCTACTACGTAGGCCCTATTACTCACCGAAATTTCTGTCAAAAAGAAGATTCATCGAGTGCTGTGCTTTCGAAGCCTGCATATTGCCCACATTCTAACGAGAATGATTAAATGTAATTTGCCTGTGAAGTGTAGACGACTGCGATGAATTTCTCTACATTTGAAATTCCGGGGACAGAGTAAGTCCTGGTCACGGAATTCTTCACCAGGGTCATGTTTATTTTTATAAGGACTCTGTGGGAAGCAGTTGTGCAAGTGAATCAGGACACGCAGTAAAATGAAACAAATCCATTTACAATATTTGGTCGTAAGGACATTCCTGTTATGCAAACAATTTAATGTTTATTGCTGAGTACATAAAAATAAAGTTTGTCTTGACGAAGGTGTTTTGCGCTGTTTAACTTCCAAGTATTGTCACCGGGGCAACGAATATCACGGGACACTCGCGTCTCATGAAGAAATATAAAATAAATAATACGCTACCGGTGTCTGTTTATCTGCAATTTATCGCAAATTATGCAAACAGCTGTTTCTCTTGTTTCATCCCGTGAATGACATGGGCCCCGAGCAAAGTAATTTACTGAAGTATGTCCAACAGTGGCTGCGAAATTAACGACCCAATAAATGATATGTTATTGATGGCGCATTTCTGGAGTTATTGGAAGATGATGATGTTCTTATGTTGTAGTCCTAAGAACGGCAAAAAATATCTGTCAAACACCAGAAATTTAACCACCTAAAGTACCATAATCGATATAGGGTAGATGTTTATAAACACGAAGTGAACTTAAAGTGTATCGAATAGTAGTACTGTTCCGTTATATTTGCTGCATCTGAAGTCCAAAGTAGTATTTAGAGTTTCGATAAAGGGGCTCCGGTCAGGCGAGTCAGCTGACTGTAAAACTCTGTACTACTGCGCAGGGCTACTAACCTTGAACCTGAGCGGGCCAACCGGCGGCTTGGCGTAAGGAATGCCCTGGAAGCTGTAATACGTCTTGCCAGTGTGAGTGGTGGTGACCTTTCCCCGCAGAGCTCCCTGGCGGACGGTCGCTGTAACGGAAGACATTCTGCTCCGCTCTCTCGCACAACAGGGCCTGCCTCCTACTAGCGCACCGCGTTGGAGCATTGCCTGGTGTCGTGCGCTGCCGCCAAGGTCGCTGCTGCTTCCCGTCGAGTTGGCGCTGGAGGGGGGAGATGGACAGAGCAGTGAGCCAGCATGACCGCCATCTGCAACCGTCGCGTTCCACTTGTTATCGCAGTGCTCGGGGCAACACAGAGGCAGGCGCGTAACACGCGCGCCCTGCACTTCCACTGCTTCTGATGCCTTGCTCAAAACTACGACTTATCAAAACTTATTAATACTTTGACTCATCTTGTTCATTTTCTGTCGTGTTAATAACAGAGTGCAACAGCGGAGTTATTGCAGTGAAATACAGTGAAACTCGAGTAAACTTATATACTTAAAATAAAATGGTAAAAGTGTCGCGTCTGTTTGAACATCTCGAAAACTACTAGACCAATTTTGATGGGATTTCGCAGGTAACTTCAACGTAGCTTGGAACGATATACAGCCTTTATTTAATCAAAATAATATCACTAACTAAGATGTGTCTGAAACAGTCGTGTGTGTGTGTGCGTGTGTGTGTGTGTGTGTGTGTGTGTGAACTTGCCAATCTCCAAAACTACGGAACGAATTTTTATGAGGCTTTCACAGATAACTTGAGCTTACCCTGTAGGCAACGTACATACTATATGTCATCAAAAGCGGATCACTGAAAGAAAATCTCATCACTGAAAGAAAGCTATTAATACATGAAATGTATTCGTAGTTTCAGTATGGACTACTGTCAGCCGTATAATGAAAGACAATGAAAGTTTGTCCCGGACTCAGACTCGAACCCTGCTGACTTCCCTCTTTTCGCGAACGGTTGCCTTACCTTTTGATTCAAATGGTTCAAATGGCTCTGAGCACTATGGGACTTAACTTCTGAGGTCATCAGTCTCCTAGAACTTAGAACTACTTAAACCTAACTAACCTAAGGACATCACACACATTCATGCCCGAGGCAGGATTCGAACCTGCGACCGTAGCGGTCGCGCAGTTCCAGACTGTAGCGCCTAGAACCGCACGGCCACTCCGGCCGGCTTACCTTTTGGCTATACTTGCACGACTCCCGGCTGGGCCCAAACTTCCGTGTGTCGTCAACCTGTTCTCGTACATTTATTATGTTTATTTTCATGTAGTTGAGACATTTTGCTTGCAAGTCCGTTGCCCGGTGTCGCCGGATAAATACGATATTGTAGTGCCTGTGTTATTTCGAGTTACGATATCAAAAACCTTCGGTCACGCTTGGCGACATATGGAAGCCCGGGCCTCGCAATGAGCCGTGCACGGATAGCCCAAAAGAAATGCTGGCACGGTAGCTCAGCGTTTTCGGTCAGAGGGTAAGCTGCTCTCTGTAATAAAGTACTGAATGAATGGATCAATGACGAATTTGGATGAGTGTCATGATACGTCCGCCCAGAACAAATCCAACAAACAATAACGAACAAAATGCGATAAAAGAAAGTGTTGCGACCGCTATAGGAAAGCAGAAATTCCGAGATCGGGTCCTGGTTCGGGACAAATTTTTATTGTCGTCGTTCCATTATATAGCTCTTGTTAGTCCATATTTGCGGATACACTTCATGTGTTTCAACACGGCTCTAGCAGCTGTAGTGCCTGTTCCTTCGGACATGATCCTGTGTCGAAGGAACTCTAGATCGTAATTCGGAATCACACAGGCGCTGCAATACCATATTGCGTTTTAAAATTTATCTAAAACCGTCGTGTCTGTTTCTCTGTTGAACACGCTAAGCTCCAAAACTACAGTATGAATTTTCATCGGGGTTTCGCAGGTAACTTCAGTTTAGCGTGAACCGACATACAGGCTGTATTCCATCAAAATCGTGTCATTGTTTGAAGAATATACAGCGGCATAGGGAAACATAATCAACCTTTGAAAAAGCTCTTTGGCGGTTGACCTGTATCATTTGTGAAAAAGCCTCAGTTTACTGATATGTTCTACTTAATACGGTTCGACATAATGAATACAGTGCTTATACTGTCATTAAAAACTTGAATACACAACATTAATGTTGCACAATAATATTTACTTCATAGTTCGTTATGAAGCATCTTTCGGCTTCCTAGACCATCATCATATAAGTTAATAGTAAACAGATAACCCACACAAATTCAACGAGGGTTCATAGTTTTACAAAGATTGTTACATAAATATGTGAGATTTTATGACTATCGATACCAAACGTAAGCATAATGTAATACCCAAAGAGACACTGAGCAAACAAATCTTATATTACGGTATACTCAGATATTAAAACAACCTTATATGAATGCATAAACCAGATTCGTTGTACAAGTTGGTAGTGTCACAGGCTTCTATGTCATATGCATAAACTGGTGAACGTAATCTTTGTACAATGATCGTTGTACAGATATGAACTCTCGCTGAAGTTTTGTGGACAATCAGTTTAGTAATAAGTTATCTGACGAAGACCTAAGAAGCTTATAGCGGATTCTTAAAGAACTATTAAATTAATATGGTTGTGGGTCATTAATATTGTTATTCAGTAAGTCTATGTTCCTCCGAGAACCGACGGAGTATTCCATAAACATTAATCCCCAAAGCGTTTAATCCACACTTCCAAACTGATATTACCAAATGCGAAATTAACTTTGTCACATTTTCACAACTAAACTGCCGAACCGATTTCGATGTAATCTGGTGTGGAGATAGCCTTGAACCAAGTGGAAGAGCTTGATAAAGTAACAAGAAGAAAACTGCCCCCTACGAGTGTGAGGTAGGGGATAGAACATACTTTTCTACACCAGTGAACATAAACTATACTACAAATATTAAATCTGTCGCGTAATATCCACGCTGTATGATGCACAGGTACTTGAATAACACGATGCACAGAAGATGCCCCATTGGCGGGGGGGGGGGGGGGGGGGAGGGCGCGGACCGCACACCATGGCTGACATTAAACATAAGGAAGGCTGGTCCGGGCGGAGGTTCGAGTCCTCCCTCGGACATGGGTGTGTGTGTTTGTCCTTAGGATAATTTAGGTTAAGCAATGTTTAGGGAATGATGACCTTAGCAGTTAAGTCCCATAAGATTTCACACATTTGAACATAAGGAAATGCTTCATGGCTTAGCGAAAACCGCCGCTCAAAACGGCAATTTTTTAAAACACATATCTCAGACAGACACATGACGGTAGTGAAATTACTGCATGTACAGTTGATTACTGTCACATCATAACAAAACTGATGATATGCGAGCGCAGCCATGGGTAACAGCCAGTTCAAAATAAATGGGGTGAGTCCCAGTCCGAATTACTTAAATGTTTCCTGTAACTGTTATTTGAGGGTAAAATAAGGAACAGAACATACAGAGTGTTCAGTGGTTACACTGAAACTATATATAGTGTGATACTAACTGCAATTCTGTACAGTATATTTAATTTCAAAGTAACCAATGCAATAATATGTGAATAAAGAACAATATCTCTAAAAAACTAAATTTAAAAAAAAAATCTGAGACAACATTGAACAAGCTTGAAATGTAAACGGCTGCACATATATATTTCCATTGGTATTCCAAAATGAATATTGCCAGTACTGGAAAATTTGTGTGTTATATTTACTGTATGTACTTAGCCACCTATTTGCTGTGTCACCTGGATCTACAATTTCCCGGCCAGAGCAGCCAATGAGGCACTACCGTCTGATGTTGCAATTTTTTCACTCTCGGTATTTGTTGGACCAGTGAAAGCATAACTCTGTGGTATATAAGCCCATTTGTTACTTAGCTTTATAGGTGCCTGGTAGATGCTGCATAATATTGTTAAAAGACCTACATTTTATAAATTTCCTACTTAGGATTGATTTTAAGCCGTCAGTAGTAGCACACGAAAGAAACAGTGATTCATTCCTTACTTAATGACCAAGTATCGAACATTAAATCTCTATGAACTGCATGAACACTTGCAAAGTCTACACATAAGGTACCGCACACACTTTTCAATTTCCACAGCGACTTTTCGGTAAAATATTCCTCTTACAGAAACTCCAGAGGTTTGCTGTTTCGACACGGTACACACCCCAAGATCAGTGGTTGTCGTTTTGGTCCAGTGGTTAGTCTTCGTTTTCCCATTGTTTCCCATTTCCTAATGCGTAAACGACTAAGCTTTTTTACGATTTTTCTTAACGTCGACTTAGCACTGTCATATTGTCGTAATACACAGTGCGGAAGCATCAACTAGGAATTTATCAAGCTGTCTCATTTTATCTTCTAAGCTAAACACGATTTGCATGTACTTTAATACACTTTGAAGCGATCACAGAAATGGAATTCAACACAACTCGTCATGTGAGCATCAGTAAGCAAACCGAACAGCTTTGACTTCTTTCTCAACAATAATACATACAGGACGTCCCTCATTATCGGCCACAGATGAAGCGAATGGGAAGAGGGTTTTTAGAGTAAACAATTTTGGCGCGATGATGTCCAGTACAAAAAAAAAAAAAAAAAAAAAAAAAAAGGCTCTGAGCACTGTGGGACTTAACATCTGAGGTCATCAGTCCCATAGAACTTAGAACTACTTAAACCTAACTAACCTAAGGACATCACACACATCCATGCCCGAGGCAGGATTCGAACCTGCGAGACTGATGCGCCTAGAATCGCTCGGCCACTTCGGCCGGACGATGTCCGGTAGAGAAAGTCCCCGGTTCACTTAGTGAAGAAAAAAAGAAAATCTCCAGTCCGAATTTCTAGTTAGCGCAGTCCGAATTACTGAGCGATTACTCTACTTCATAAAATATGTTGGTGGCTAAACAGATTTCCACTTACTCGTTATTTCCAATTGCCTTTTAAATTATTCTGAGTCTAACGCTGCATCAAAGTACGTTGAACGTCGCTGTATATGCACTGCAGCTGCTTCTGTTGGGAATTACTACGCACGCGCTCTTACTTTATACGTAACTCAACATAGCCTTGGGCATCTATATCTGCATCTACTAAGATACTCCGAAACCACCGTATGGTGGGCGTCGGAGGGTACTCTGTACCACTGCTAGTCATTACCTTTAAACAGGGGGAGGGAAAAACGACTGTCTATATATCCCCGTATGAGCCCTAATTTCTCGTATCTTATCTTCGTGGTCCTTACATGTAATGTATGTTGGCGGCAGTAGAATCGTTCGGCAGTCAGCTTCAGATGTCGGGTCTCTAAACTTTTTGAATAGTTTTTCTCGAGAAGAATGTCACCTTCTCTCCAGGGATTTCCATTTGAGTTCCTGAAGCATATCAGTAACACTTATGTGTCGTTCCAACCCATCGGTTTCAAATCTAGCAGCCCACCTCCGAATTGCTTCGATGTCTTCCTTCAATCCGACCTGATAAGGATCCCAAATGCGCAAACAGTACTCAAGAATAGGTCGCACTAGCCTCCTACATGCGGTCTCCTTTACGCGTGAACCAGTCTTTCCTGAAATTCTCCCAAAAATCGGAGTCGACCATTCGCCTTCCCTACCACAGTTCTCACGTGCTTGTTCCATCAAACATCGCTTTGCAACGTTACGCCCGGATATTTAAACGACTGTGTCAAGCAGGACACTGGTAATACTGTGTCTGAACATTACAGGTTTGATCTTCCTACTCATCTGCATTTACTTACATTTTTCCACATTCAGCGCTAGCCTCCATTCGTCAACCAACAGGAAATTTTGTCTAACCATCTTGTATCTTCCTGCAGACACTCAACTTCGACGCCTTACCGTACAATACGGCATCATTAGCAAACATCCACAGATTGCTGCCCACCATGTCCGCCAACTCATTTATGTATACAGAAAACAACACTTCCTTGGGGCACTCCTGACGATAACCTTGCCGGCCAAAGTGGCCGTGCGGTTAAAGGCGCTGCAGTCTGGAACCGCAAGACCGCTACGGTCGCAGGTTCGAATCCTGCCTCGGGCATGGATGTTTGTGATGTCCTTAGGTTAGTTAGGTTTAACTAGTTCTAAGTTCTAAGGGACTAATGACCTCAGCAGTTGAGTCCCATAGTGCTCAGAGCCATTTGAACCATTTGAACGATAACCTTGCCTCTGATGAACACTCGTGTCTAAGACAACATACTGCGTTCTATTATTTAAGAAGTCTTCGAGCCACTCACATATCTGTGCACTTATTCCATACGCTTGCACCTTCGTCAACAGCCCCTAATGGCGCATAGCGTCAAATGCTTTCCGGAAATCCAAAAATATTGAATCTGCCTGTTGCCCTTCATCCGTAGCTCGCAGTATATCGTGTGAGAAAAGGACAAACTGAGTTTCCGAAGAGCGATGCTTTCTAAAACCATGCTGATTAGTCGACATTAACTTCTCAGTCTCAAAAAAATTATTATATTCGAACTGTGAATATTTTTAAGGTTTCTGCAGCAAACAGAAGTTAGGGATATTGGTCTGTAATTTTGCAGGTCCGTTCTTTTACACTTCTTATAAACTGGAGTCATCAGCGCCTTTTTCCAGTCACTTGGGACTTCGTGCTGTGCGAGAAATTAACGATAGATGTGTAGTGTCGGTAGCTGGACCGACACCGTGATGTGGATTGCTGAAAAGGAAGGCTAAACTAACGCTGTGGCCGATAGTGCACGAACGGCAATAAGCATACGGGCGTGAAGTCTGGAACATAAAAACTTATGAATGAATAAGAAGAAAAGTATGTAGATACTTTTTACTTATCTTTTATTGATTCCTTGGAATACATCTCTCTTGAATACTCGTAAGCTATAGGCACTGATACAAATGGCTCCTTGTTAGTTCGTAGCCATTAACTTCTGATGGCTATTCTGTCTCTCGGCTAATGAGAGAGAAAGGCTTCGTACAACTGGGCGATAGCTAGGTTCGCGTACAACTGGGCGGTAGCTTGGTTCTCGTACAACTGGGGTCGAGTCCACTCTCGTATCACGAGACCTGCCTTGGTGGTGGCGCTAGGTCTGCGATCACAGTGGCGACACGCGGGTCCGACATGTACTACATGGACCGCGGCCGATTTAAACTACCACCTAGCAAGTGTGGTGTCTGGCGGTGACACCACATTCCTCCCCCGCAAATCGGCGAACGGTCGTGTAATAAGGCTTCCGCCCGCCGTGGGGAGGACCACATGTTGACGTATGCGATGAGGTGGGGAGCCTAACAACAGGCGAGGCTGTGCCACCCGCACCCGGCCATCCGGTCCGAGGGGAGCTAGGAAACGCCTGCAAAACTAGTCCAGGGTGCACGTCAACATGTGGTGTATGCGCCCGTAAAGAAACATGAGGGGCCGAAGTGTCGACCTCCATTGCGTCGGGGTAGCCGACGCGCGACGACGTCACGTGGTCCGGAGCGGGCTGGAGGTCCATGGCGGAGGACAGCTGGTCACGGGAAGCGATCGGCGGCGCGTGACCCTGGGAGGCGCTTGGCGGCTGCAACGAAGCGTCGAATGCGGTCGGCGGCGGCGGCGGCTGCTGCTGCTGCTGCTGCTGCGGCGGCGGCGGCGCGTCGCCATGGGGCAAAATGGAAGGCATCGTCGGTAACACCTGGGGATGAGGCGAGCCAGTAGATGGGTCCCCAGGGCGCTGACCGGACGGCACCGTCGCTGAAAGCAGACGGGGAGCGGCAGAACCCGAGCGACGACAGAGGCGCAGCTGATTGAGATGCCGACGCACCTCACCAGAGGCCCCCAAAACCAAATACATCGCGCGGCCGAGGCAGCGAAGAATGCGCCCTGCGAGCCAACGCCGTGAACCTCGATAGTTGCGATAAAATACAACGTCGCCTGGAGCAAAAGCAGGAGTCTGCCGCTGCGCAGGAACCTGATGCGGCGGATGCAGCAAAGACATCAAGGTGCGATGAGGACGACCGTGGAGCAACTCAGCCGGCGAGCGACCATCTCGGGGCTGAGAGCGATACGAAGACAAAAAGAGCAACAATGCGTCCTCCCGAGAATGCGACTCTTTCAATTTCAACATCTGTGACTTGAAAGTCCGGACCAAACGTTCAGCGGCACCGTTGGACTGAGGCGAAAACGGCGCGGATGTCAGATGTTGAATACCATTGGCCTGGCAGAATGACTGAAATTCTGCGGACATGAATTGTGGGCCATTGTCGGAAACAATAGTCTGCGGAAGACCTTCAATGCAAAAGATAGCAGACAACGCTTGGATGGTGGCGGAGGACGTCGTGGAAGACATCCGGACAACAAAAGGAAAATTACTGAAGGCGTCGACCAGAACCAACCATCGAGCATTCCAGAACGGACCAGCAAAATCAATGTGCAAGCGTTGCCAAGGGGAAGTGGCTTTTGGCCACGCAAAGACTTTCCGCGGCGGTGCGGACTGGTGTTCGGCACACGCCGGGCACGAAGAACACATATTCGTAATCGCAGCATCGATCCCGAACCAAGTACAGTGCTGACGAGCAAGTTGTTTCGTCCGCACTATACCCCAATGTCCTTGGTGAAGAAGCCGTAAAACAGAGGACTGTAACGAACGTGGGACCACGACTCTGGACTGATCATTATCAGAACGCAACAACAAAACACCACGTCGAACAAAAAGTCTCTCCTTGTGAGCAAAAAATCGGCGAACCAACGGATCCTCGATCCGAGACTTTGACAAAGGCCATTGCGTAGCAACAAAACGTAAAACAGTAGCAAGGACAGGGTCAGCAGCTGTGGCTGTAGCTACACGACGAAAATCAATCGGAAACGATTCGACCACTTCATCGGTTTCCGAATCAATGAACATGCAAGCAAGTTCGGAAGAATCGAATGCTTTATCCTCAGCAACAGGCAAACGGGACAACGCATCGGCGTTTCCGTGCTTAGCAGTGGACCGATACAAGATATCGTAGCGGTACTGCGAGAGGAAAATAGACCAGCGAATGAATTTCTGCGCTGTACGTGGAGGTACAGGCTTGTTCGGATGAAAAAGCGATGTCAAAGGTTTGTGGTCTGTGATGATGGTAAAGTGACGACCATACAAGAAATCATGGAACTTAGTAACACCAAACACGAGAGCCAAAGCTTCTTTCTCTATCTGTGAATAATTTCTTTGCGCAGACGAGAGCCATTTGGACGCAAAGGCAATAGGGCGATCATGTGAGCCAACTTTGTGCGCAAGCACAGCACCGATCCCGAAATCCGATGCATCTACCATCAACAAAAGGGGTTTCTGGGGATCGAACGGCGTAAGGCAAGTAGTAGAAAGCAACGCCGATTTCAACTGGCGAAAGGCGCGTTCACATTCCGTCGTCCAGACGAACGGAACACCTTTACGGCGTAAGCGATGAAGCGGAGCTGAAATGGAAGAGGCATTGCGCACATATTTATGATAATAGTTAATTTTACCCAACACACTCTGTAGCTGTTTCAGATTTTGAGGGGAAGGCAAATCGTGTATGGCACGGAGGTGCTCCGGACTTGGATGTATGCCTTGGGCATGAATGACATGTCCCAGGTATGGTAAGTCACGAGCAAAAAACACACATTTGTCCTTCCTCAAGCGAAGACCATTTTGCCGCAAGACCTGAAATAATGTTCGTAAGTTCGCAAGATGATCTTCTTCTGTCTGTCCGGAGATCACTATATCGTCTAGATAGTTTGCTGCAGTAGGGACCGACGCACAAATAGTTTGTAAATATTGCTGAAACAAGGCAGGGGCGGATGCACACCCGAATGGCAGTCTTTTGAAGCGGTACAATCCAAGATGCGTGTTAACCACCAATACGCGCTGGGATTCGTCGTCCACCGGTATTTGCAAGTACGCATCGGCTAGGTCCAACTTTGAAAAATATTTTCCCGGGCACAGTTTAGCAAAAAGATCTTCCGGGCGGGGCAAAGGAAAAGTAGCAGTCACTAGCTGTGGATTCACTGTGGCCTTGAAGTCCACGCAAAGTCTCAATTTTCCGGAAGGTTTTGGCAAAATTACTAAGGGTGAGGCCCAGAGAGAAGCTTGCACACGTTCAATTACACCCTGTGATTCGAGATCGTGTAACGTTCTTGCGACCTCATCACGCAATGCGTGGGGAACATTGCGCGCCCGGAAAAATTTCGGTTGCGCGTTTACCTTCAGTTCTAAATGTGCTTCATAGTTTTTAGCGCAACCTAAGCCCGGTGCAAAAACGTCTGCAAATTCGTCACACAGCCGAGAAACACTGTCTGTAGGCACAGTCTGATTCACTGATAGAACCTGATTTACAATAGACATGTTAAACAACTTAAATAAATCTAGACCAAACAAGTTCACTGCAGAAGAAGAACGAAGAACGTAAAATGACACAAGTTTTGTTTGTCCCTTGTATGTTGCAAGAAGGCTGCACTGTCCTAACACAGGAATGTTCTGTCCGGAATATGTAGTTAGCTTAACATTTGCGGAACGCAACGGAGGTTTGCCCAGTTGTTTGTAAGTGTCGTGATTGAGCAATGAAACTGCAGCTCCGGTATCGAGCTGGAATGGTATCACTTTGCCTTCAAAGTCTAAGTCCACAAAAAGTTTATTGTCCTGCTGACGACAAGAGCGACTGTTTTGTGCAATTGGAACAGACACTGGTACAGAATCACTTGCTAATTGACGTGATTTCCGGCGACGTCGACGCACAGTTTTTGTGGGACGAACACAGTTACTGTTAGAGAAAGTGTCACTGGACGAAGCGGAATTAACGACATGAATGTCCATAGGCGAAGGTCCACGAGCCTGAGTGTCCTTGGTTCGATTCCGGCGCGAAGCAAAGGGCCTGGAATGATTGTGATTGTCTGATCTGAGCTTTTTCTGGCAAACACTTTGAACATGTCCTTTCTTATTGCAGAAAAAGCAGATAGCTTGGCGTGACGGGCAATGTTCACGCGAATGTCTAGTAGCACACCGCGGGCATGATTTCACTGCATTTGTGGGCTGGCGCGGCACACCTGGCTTAGCACGCGGCGGTCGCTGTGTCGCCGTGCGCACGGCCCGGTTACCGGGCCGCGGAGCGCGTCCAGCGGGCCGGTTAATGTTACACACGGCTGGCGAAGTTTCAAAAGATTCCTGAGCACAGTCCAGTGTGTCCTGTCGATCCAATATGTCTATCACTTGTTGAAGGGAGGGATTAACTAGTTTCAAAATTTGCTCCCGTATGCGAACATCAGAAACGTTCTGTGCAATTGCATCACGCACCATTGTATCTGAATAAGAAAGACCACAGTCACATTCAAAGGCACAGTCCCTAGTAAGTCCTTGCAATGTTGCTACCCACTCCCTATTAGTTTGACCGGCCGTACGTTTTGTACGAAAAAACTTATACCGTTTTGCAACCACATTAACTGTTTCTTTGAAATAGGCATCTAATGCAGACAAAATTTCCTCGTATGACAAAGTTGCTACGTCGCGTCGGGGAAACAATTTCACTATCACACGGTATGTGGACACACCGACACAAGAAAGCAAAAACGGCTGCCGCTCATTACCTTGAATTCTGTAGGCAGCCATGTGGAAGGCGAACTGACGAGACCACTCTTGCCAGGTCTCATCGGCTGCCACGTATGGTCGAAAGGGAGGTGCAACAGCGTTCAGTGGCAGCGGTAGCGAAGAAGCGGCGGCGGCCGCATCGGTGTGCAGCGCACGTTGACCCTGGACGAGCTGTCCAAGGGCATCCAGTAACGCCTGCGTCTGCTGATTCTGCAAGCGATAAAATTCGGACAGTACATCTGGAGATTGTGGCGAAGCCATGACACAATGAAATGTAAGCAATCAGAAATAAATGTAAGCAATCAGAAAAAGGTCCTTTTCCCTCGTCGCCAATATTTGTAGTGTCGGTAGCTGGACCGACACCGTGATGTGGATTGCTGAAAAGGAAGGCTAAACTAACGCTGTGGCCGATAGTGCACGAACGGCAATAAGCATACGGGCGTGAAGTCTGGAACATAAAAACTTATGAATGAATAAGAAGAAAAGTATGTAGATACTTTTTACTTATCTTTTATTGATTCCTTGGAATACATCTCTCTTGAATACTCGTAAGCTATAGGCACTGATACAAATGGCTCCTTGTTAGTTCGTAGCCATTAACTTCTGATGGCTATTCTGTCTCTCGGCTAATGAGAGAGAAAGGCTTCGTACAACTGGGCGATAGCTAGGTTCGCGTACAACTGGGCGGTAGCTTGGTTCTCGTACAACTGGGGTCGAGTCCACTCTCGTATCACGAGACCTGCCTTGGTGGTGGCGCTAGGTCTGCGATCACAGTGGCGACACGCGGGTCCGACATGTACTACATGGACCGCGGCCGATTTAAACTACCACCTAGCAAGTGTGGTGTCTGGCGGTGACACCACAAGATGCAAGTTAGGTAAGGGGCCAGTGCCGTATAGTACTCTTTGTAAGATCGAAGTGGGATTCCATCCGGGCCTGGTCATTTATTTACTTTCAAATGTTTCAATTCTTTCTCTTCACCAGGGACACTTATTACTATGTCGTTAATACGGGAGTCTGTCCGATGGACAAATGACGGTATGTCTGTACGATACTTCTGTGTGAACGATTTCTTGAACGTGAAATTACGGTACTTCGGCTTTCGATTTGCTATCTTCAGGCCCCATCAGACTGGTCAACAAGGGATTGAATGGAATCCTTAGACCTGCTTAGCGATTTTGCATTAGACCAGAATTTCCTCGGTTTCTCTGGCAGATCTTTTGCTAAGGTGTGACAGTGGTAGTTGATGTATGCTTCGCGCGTAGATGTTCCCGCAGGCGCCCCAATCTCTACTAACTTTCGCTTGTCGCATTTTTGCGATCCGTTTTGAACCGAGAGTGCAACAGCCTCTGCACCATCGCATCCTGCAAAGTTCGTTATTAAACCATTGTGGCTCTTTTACATCCTGTATCCACTTGCTAGACGCTTAACTCTTCAAACCACAATATGCAATCTACTTAAACTTTGTCCATAATTCCTCTACATCCATTTACCGGAACTGAGTGATGCTAATTCACTGCCTTAGTGAGATACTAATAACTGCTTATCAGCTCTGTCTAGCAGAAACACTCTCCTAGCCTTCCTGGCTGATTTATTAACTTTCGCAGTCATAGTTACTATAATAACATAATGATCGCTAATCCCCGTTTCTGTACTGACATTGTCGATAAGTTCCGACCTATTTGTAACTAAAAGGTCTAAGATTTACTGAAGCGCGAAAGAAACTGATATAGCCATGCATATTCAAATACAGAGATATTTGAACAGGCAGAATATGGCGATGCGCTCGGCAAAGCCTATATAAGGCAAGTGTCTGGCGCAGTTGTTAGATCGGTTACTGCTGCTACAATGGCAGGTTATCAAGATTTAAGTGAGTTTGAGCGTGGTATTATAGTCGGCGCACGAGCGATGATACACAGCATCTCCGAGGTAGCGATGAAGTGGGGATTTTCCTGTACGAACATTTCACCAGTGTACCGTGATTATCAGGAATGCCGTAAAACATCAAATCTACGACATCGCTGCGGCCCGAAAAAGATCCTGCAAGAAACGGGACCAACGACGATTGAAGACAATCGTTGAACGTGACAGAAGTGCAACTCTTCCGCAAATTTCTGCAGATTTCAGTGCTGGGCCATCAGCAAGTGTCAGCGAGCAAACCATTCAACGAGACATCTTCGATATGGGCTTTTAGAGCCGAAGTCCACTCGCATACCCTTGATCACTGCACGACACAAAGCTCCACGCCTCGCCTGGACCCGTCAACGCTAACATTGAACTGTTGAAGCCTGGAAACATGTTGCCTGGTCGGACTAGTCTCAGTTCATACTGCATCGAGCCGATGGACGTGTACGGATATGGACACAACCTCATGAATCCACGGACCCCGCTTGTCAGCGGGGGACTGTTCAAGCTGGTGGAGGATCTGTAATGGCGTGGGACGTGTGCAGTTGGAGTGATATGTGACTCCCGATACGTCTAGATACGACTCTGACAGATGTCTCTCAAGTAAGCGTCTTGTCGGATAACCTGCAACCATTCATGTCCATTGTGCATTTCGACGGACTTGGGCAAATCCAGCAAGATAATGCGACACTCCACACGTCCAGAAATGTTACACAGCGGTTCCAGGTACACTCTTCTGAGTTTAAACACTTCCGCTGGGCACCGGTGTCCCCAAACAGGAACATTATTGAGCATATATGGGATGTTTTGAAACATGCTCTACAGAAGAGATGCCCACCCTCTCGTACTCCTGTGGATTTAAGGCCATTCGTGGTGTCGATTTCCTCCAGCATTACTTCAGACATTAGTCGAATCAATACCACGTCCTGTTGCAGCACTTCTACGTTGCTCGCGGGCACCCTATACGACAATAGGCAGGAGTACCGGTTTCTTTGGCTCTTCAGTGTATTTCCACTACGCGTGGGTTGCCGAGCTAGCTACTCAGTTCAAAAGTATTTCGCATGACTCTCTATACCGCCCTCAATGAATCCATAGAGATCCCCGCCTCTACTCGGTAGGTTAAAATCTCCTCCAACTAGTATTGCATGATCAGGGTATTTATGCCCTATTGACTCTAGACGTCCTTTGAATGACTCTACAACGGTCACAGCAGAATCGGATGGCCGATAAAAACATCCAACAATTAACGTGGTTTCACCTACACCAGTCATAAGCGATCAGATAACTTCATTGTGACACTCAACTTCGACCTCACTAGAGACAGTACTTTTGAAAACTGCAATGAACACTACCCCCCCTCTCTCTCCTCCCCTCCCCTATGGTCTCTGTCTTTCCGTTATAGGTTCCATGAGTCGCCAAATATCTCAGAGCTTTCCGCTTCGGGTTTCATCCAGCTCCCGGTACCAAGAACAATTTGGGGGACAGAACTTTTATGAAGAGCAATAAACTCGGGGACTCTATAACGGATACTTCGACAGTTTACTGATAAAATTATGACAGTCGATGTGTCTCTATTCTGAATGTCGTTTGACTTTCCTTGCTGCATATCGACTGGCGAGTGTTCATCAGAGCAGCTCAAACAACTGCCTAGTCTAAAATGCCCCCATGTGCACTCCACAAGTACTCTGGTATCCGAGTAGCTGCTTCCTCTGTGTAGTGCACCCCCCACACGATAACGCCGGTCTGCCAAGACCGTCACAGAGTCGACGAAGCCTTTGGTTGGGACACTCCACTGGGTTCCAAACCAAAGCACCTCGATCAACTCTGGGAACAATGCTGCAAATAGTGAGCTCTGCTTGCAGTCCGCGCACGAGGCTAGCAGTTTTCGTCACCTCCGCCAGCAACCTGTAAGAACTGAGGATCGCCTCAAAACCCATGCGACAGGCGTTGTTGGTGCCGACGTGGGCCACAGCTTGCAGATGACTGCACCCAACAAAGATTAATTTGACAAGCTATTGAAAACGCACTGATAAAGGTGACAGATGACCTGAAACTTGCCATGGACAGACAAGGAGCGACTATCATTTGCATCTTAGATTTCAGCAAAGCATTTTATACTGTCGACTTCGACATCTTACTAGCCAAACTTTGCGGTCTAAATTTCTCACCAAGTGCAGTCCAGTGGTTTAGCTCATACATGACGTCTCGTCAGCAACGCGTCCTGTCCGGAAATATAAAATCACAATGGCGGCTGGTAGTGTCAGGCGTTCCCCAAGGCTCAGTACTATGTCCCATAATCGTCTCTCTGTATGTCAATGATGAGTCATCGGTTCTGACTTATTGCGTGTATCATATGTATGCTGATGGCCTTCAGTTGTATCTAAGTGCGAAATCAAGCAATTTTAAGAAAACTATTGAAAATTTCAATACTGATCTCGATGCATTATCAAAATGGGCACAGGACATAGGACTAAAACTAAATCCATCTAAAACCCAAGCGCTACTTGTTGGTCACTCTAAGCTCACTAGCCCAAAACATCGGGAATCCGTACCATCTCTTATCCTAAATGGAACAAATATTAACTTCTCTCTCTCAGCAAAGAGTTTGGGAGTAATAATAGATGAAAATCTAAATTGGACAGAGCACGTAACTGCAGTGTGCAAAAAAGCATCAGCATTCATTCATGTCCTACAAAAATATAAAAAAACTCTTCCCTTTCGATATGAACAAGAAATTAGTACAAACGCTTATACTCCCAATCATTGACTACAGCGATATTATCCTACAAGGCCTCTCTCAGGAAAGCTCGCGACGTCTGGAACTGGTCATGAAAGCCTGCGTCCGATATATCTGTGACGTTCGCATTTTGATCACATTTCACCAGCATATGCAAAATTGTCCTGGCTGCGTGCAGACAAACGCAGAGATTTTCATACACTCTGTCTCATCTATTGCCTTATAAATGTACACTGTCCCTCATGTCTCTCCTCGTCCTTAACGCTTATGTCGGAACAACATGACAGAAACACACGTTCAAATTATAATAAAACCCTCTCTGTTCCCCTACATCGCTCAGTCACCTTCTCCAAGTCCTTTACAGTAGCGGGAACCCGACTCTGGAATAACCTCCCTCGTTATGTTAGAGAACTTAAAAACATGTCCGGCTTCAAAAAATCGTTAATGACGTATCTACTTAAGCAACAGTAATGCCTCCCTCTGTACATGAATGCACTTCACCGCATTACTTCCCTCTTTTCCCCCTCCTTAAATCACCCTTCCCCAAAACTCGCTATACTAGTAAACATCTACATTACACACCAAGATATTAATGTACATCTGCACAAATCTTCATTACTATTGCCAATTTTTCTCATGTTTATCATTATTATTAGATTTTTTTACAGTTACTATTATTATGTCCTTTACAAAATATGAAATGCTGTCCTCTGGTTATCCTTATCGGATACGTTTCCCTACAAGCGCGCCAGATTCTGCGAGTCTCGCTATATTTTTGAAAATAATGCTGTATAGTCGTACACAGTGAACAGATTTCTATTTGTATTGTGTCTATTAAAATTCTGTGTCATCGTAGTGTAAAATTAGACGGGTTGCATATTTTGGCAGACCTTATGGCTGATGTCGTCTTATTTCTAATGTAGCGATTAAATTGTCGGTTTGATTTGCCTGGAAAAGGACTAAATTGCGGAAAACGTTGCAAGTATCCTTAAGATGGGAAGCAGACTTTTGAGTAGTTGCAGAGGCATGAGTGATCTGGCCTTGTAACATCGGTCAACTTGATCTTGCTGTGCTGGTACTGCGAACGGCTGAAAACAACGGTAAGCTACGGCCGTCATTTTCCTCGAGGGCATAAAGCTCCACTGTATGTGTCAACGATTAGTGACATCCTCTTGGGTAAAATATTCCGGAGATGGAATAGTCTCGCATTCGGAGACACAAAACCAAAATACGCACAGTAATACTAGTTTATATGTCAACGCTGCAGATGATGAAGATATAGAAAGAATTCGCGGTGCTGTAAAAGAAACTCTTCACGTAGTTAAGGGAGATAAAGTTTGTGACTAGGAACTGGAATTCAGTACAGGAAAAGGAAAACAATATGAAAGAAATTGAAGAGGAAGCCGTCTGCACAATTACGCACAGAGCATAATGTAATCTAATCACAGCTAACACTCGGTTTAAGAATCATGAAAGAAGTTGCATACATGAAAGAGAAGTGGAGACATTGTAAGGTTTTGGATTGGTTGTATAATTGTTAGAGAGGGATTTCAGAAACAGATTTTAAACTGCAAGACGTTCCAGGTACAGATGTTGATTCTAAACACGAATTACTGGCTACGAACTTCAGATTAAGCCTGAAAAAAATTCAAAAAGATAGAAAATTAACGAAGCTGGACCTGGATAAATTGAAAGAACCAAATGTTGCTGAGAAATTCAGGGGAAGCAGTAGGCAGTGACTGACTGAATCAGGGGAAACGACTACGGTAGAAGACAAATGGATAGCTTCGAGAGATGAAATAGTTAAGACAATGAGAATCAAACAGATGAAAAAACATGGCCTAGTAGAATCCCTTGGATACCAAAGGCGACATTAAATTTCGTTGATGAAAAGGGAACACATAAAAATGCTGCAAATGAAACAGCATACGAGAATACAGACATCTGAAACAAGAGATATATAGAAAGTGCATAATGGTTAAGCAGGAATGACTGGAGACAAACGCAAGTTCATAGAAACTTGTATAACCAGTGGAAAGATAGCTACCGCCCATAAGAAAATTAAAGACGACTTTGGCGAAAAGAGAAGCAGTTGTGTAAATATCAGGAGCTCTGACACAAAATCAGTACTCAGCAAAGAACGGAAAGGTAAGTATCGCAAGGAGTACATAGAGGGTCTATACAGGGGAAATGAGAGCCATATTATAGAAAGGGAAGAGATGCGATACTGTGAGAATAATTTGACACAGCACTGACAGTGTCAAGTCGAAACAAGACCACTGGAGTAGGCGGCATTCTCTCAGGTAAGCTGATACTCTTGGAAGATCCAGTAATTTGAAAACTAATCCACCGCATGTGTAAGGTGGACGAAACAGGCCAAATACTCTCTTACTTCAAGAAGAATGTAATAATTCCAATTCCATAGAAGGCAGGAGCTGACAGGCTTGAATGATATCCTACTATAAGATACGTACGTCATTTTGTAAAATACTGACACCAAATGTATACAGTAGAAATGAAAACGCTGTTGGAAGCTGACCTCGGGGATGGTAGGTTTGAATTCGGACAAATGTAGGAGTACGCGGGGCATTTCTGACCCTACCACTTATCATAGAAAGTAGGCCAAAGGAAGGCAAACCTGATTTGCTGCATTTGTGAACTTAGAGGAAGAATTAGACAATGTTGGCTAGAACACACTCTTTCAAAGGTAGCAGGTATAAAATGCAGGAAGCGCTAGGATATTTACAGCTTGTACAGAAACCAGACAGTTACAAGAGTCGAAGGGCATGAAAGGGAAGCAATAGTTGAGAAGAGATTGAGAAAGTGTTGTATCCTATCAGCGATGTTTTCAGTCTCTACACTGAGCAAACAGTATAGGAAAGAAAAAAAAATATTTGGAGAAGGAATTGAATTTCAGAGAGAAGAAACAAAAACATTGAGATTTGTCGATGACATTGTACTTCTGACTGAGACTTCAAATGACTTGGAAGAGCAGTTGGGCTGAGTGGACTGTGTTTTGAAAGTGGGATGTAAGATGAATATCAACAAAAGCAAAATATGGGTAATGGAATGCAGTCGTATTAAATCAGGCGATCTTTAGGGAACTTCATTAGGAAATGATACATCAAAAGTAATAGATGAGATTCCCTACTTTGGTAGTAAAACAACTGTTGATAGCCGAAGTAAAGAGGATCTGAAATGTGCTCAGCAATGGCAAGGAAAGCGTCTCTGAAGAAGAGTTTGCTAATGCCGATCATAATTTTGAGTGGCAGAAAGCCTTTTCTGAAGGTATTTGTCTGGAGTGTAGCATTGTGTGGAAGTGCAATTTGGACGATAAGCAGTTCAGGCAAGAAAAGAATAGAAGCTTTTGAAATGAGGTGCTACAGAAGAACACTGAAGACTGAATGGATGGAGGAGATACTGAACAAAACGGAAGACTTCAAAAATTTGTGGCACAACTTGAGTAAAAAAGGGCTCAGTTGACAGAACACGTCCTGGCATATCGACGACTCATCAGTGTAATACTGGAGGAAAGTGTGAGGGGTACAAATTTTAGAGGAAGACCAAGAGATGAATATAGTAAGCAGGTTCAAATGGATGTAGGTAGCAGAAGTTATTCGGAGATACAGAGGCTTCCAGAGGTTAGAGTAGGATAGAGAGCTGCATCAAACCAGTCTTTCGAATGTGCTCAGCAATGGCAAGGAAAGCGTCTCTGAAGAAGAGTTTGCTAATGCCGATCATAATTTTGAGTGGCAGAAAGCCTTTTCTGAAGGTATTTGTCTGGAGTGTAGCAATGTGTGGATGTGCAATTTCGAATGAAGATCACAACAGTAAGATCGAAAATTTGACGGCCGGGTGTGTGCTTACTTGCATTTTATTGGCATATTATGTAACCTTAACGTTTTATGTGCGATACATTTTCGCACGGTGTTTTTCGGTCCCTTTGCCACTTAACTGTTCCTTACTTTCGTTGGCATACCTTACGAGAAAAAGATTGGTGAGTACATTCAGATTGAGATGTTATGTTACAGCTGCTGTTCACTTGTTACATTGCGTGGATAACTAAAACAATCGTGTGTGGTGGTATGAGCTTGTATGCACTTTGATAATGGCCGATCTATAAAACCTGAGCTGTGACAGGAATTCACAATGCCCTGTAGCCTTGTCTATTGTCCTCGGCATTTTTCCATTAAACGACGAGTATGTTTGCTCAAGGCGGATCCTATCCAAAAAGTGGTTTATTCCAAACTTATGTCATAAATATCTCAGACTAGTATTTCACGCCCTCCAGAGTTTTCCTCTCTTGGATCGCTTCACTTTTCTTAGCTCTAGTGGATCAGGAGAATAGTTTCTTTCTTTTCTCTATCTTGCACTTTTACTTGTTTGATGTCATAATATATTTTCTTAATAACTACACCCTCCTAAACGTACAACATGGAGCACCTCGATAAAGGTGTTAATCTTGCCCATTTGTATATTTGTCTCCTGTACTGCTTCCTGAAGTTGTATGTCAGCTGTCTGTGGATGGTAAGAACACGTTCGTGTAATGACCTTTCATTGGAAGACCTGCTTCAGCTATTAACCATTATTTACACTGATGAGCCAGAACATTATGACCACTGCAGGTACGTGATGCAGCAAGGAAAGAATATAAGTAGAAGAATTTCATTACGACGAAGATGCGGGCCGTAAATGCGGAAATCCAGTGATTTAAGCGGTTTTGTCAGAGGGCACATTATTACGGCCCTGCGACTGGAAACGAGAATCTCTGAATCGGCGAATCTGGCTGCCTGTCGTGAGCTCCTATAGAAAATGGTGGAAGGATGGTGAAATAACGAGTAGGCCGCATAATATTGAACGACCATGTCTCTTCACAAAACGTAAAGGTCAGAGGATGCCCCACTGTGTAATCCAGGATAGGCAGCGATCTGTGGTAGATCTGACGACAGAGTACAAAGCTGGTGTAGGGACAAGTGTCTTGGAGCACACAGTTCAAAAGCCGTTGTTGTACATGGAGCTCCACATCACACGACCCCTACGTGTTCCTGTTTTGAACCAACGACATCGTCAGTTATGTTTGCGATGGGCATAGTATCACTGAGTGTCGTCTGTTGAATGAATCGCATTTCTTGTTAGAGCAGGTCGATGGTTGAGTGCTTATGCGCCGTCATCCAGGCAAGTGGCTGCACGAAACAGGCACCGTGCCACAGACGCAGGCCAGTGAAGGCATAATTTGCTATGGATACTCTGAGTTGATCTCCTGTGGGATCTGTGGTAGTAATCGGAGGCATCATGACAACAGTGCACTACGTGAACATTTTTGCGGACCATCTGCATCGCTTCATGTTTGAAGTTACCCCCTATTGTGATGACATCTTCCAACAGGATAACTCTCCGTGTTTCAAGGTGAGAATCGTGCCACAGTGGTTTGAGGGGAGTTATAGTGAAATCACGTTGATGTCTTGGCCAGCAAATGTGCCTGATCTGTACCCACTGGAACAACACATATCGGGCGCCAGCTGCATGACTGTTAACCACCGCCGACCGCTGTGGCCGAGCGGTTCTAGTCGCTTCAGTCTGGAATACCGTGACCGCTACGGTCACAGGTTCGAATCCAGCCTCAGGCATGGGTGTGTGTGATGTCCTGAGGTTAGTTGGGTTTAAGTAGTTCTAAGTTCTAAGGGACTGATGACCTCAGTTGTTAAGTCCCATAGTGCTCAGAGCTATTATTTCTTTTTCTTTTTTCTTTTTTTTTTAACCACCATCCCGTAATTTTCGTGTACTGCTTGACCTGTAAATAGACATCTGATTCCACAAACTTCTGGAATCCAGTCAAGGACTTGTAGAATTCGCGCCAAGCAAATTGTTTCTTGCACTGTGTTTGAAAAGGGCAACAACACGCTACTAAACAGGTGGTCATAATGTTTTGGCTCATCAGTGTACATGTTCTCTTATCACATATTATGATTCCTACGTTTATTGATCGCCCTGTTAGGCAACAGATCCCCAGCGGTTTGTGTGCAAGGCGAGTTAAGCAGCAACCGGAAAAGGGATCCTGGCAATCAGTGACACTGAAGCATACATGTAAGTTTCCGAGTAACAGTAAATTTGTGTCTTGGAATTTCTAGGTGCTATAAGCTTCTGATACCTTACAAATATACACCGTTCCGCAAAACATGTGGACGAGATGCATAAAGTAACATAACATATTAACTACTATGTGGAAAGGAATGAAAATAAGGGCGCATATCGCCAGTGGTCTTGCAGTTGCGAGTATTATCAGGTTGATTGTGGTACAAAATGTGTCTGACCCCGCAACACGACGCCGTTGAAGGAACGCGGAAAGGCATCATCATTATAACTTGGCCCCGATATAACACTTGGATGAAGTCACACAGGGAACAATCATCGGGACACTAGAGAAGGACGTAGTGTGATGCAAGCTGCCTCGGAGTTTGGTATTGTTGACAGCATTGTTTCTCGTGCATGGCGACCGTTCCGAGCCACTGGCACTGCTACCCGAAGTAGCGGAGGTTGCTGACCACGGTTAACTACAGCAGGAGGTGATGGCTACAGTCTGCAACATGCCAGGAGGGATCCACGTCAAACAGCGGATGCAACTGGCATCACATTTAACAGAACTGCCAGGCTCGCAATCTCACGCTCCACAGAGACACGGTAACTGTATGGGGGTAGTCTGTTTGTCCGGCGAACAGTACGTTGTGTTCCGTTGACTCATGCACATCTGTGGCCAAGAGATCGTATAGACTGTACCAAATACATCAGTGAAGTTGTGAGGTCTTGTCGAACTTGTCGAATGAGAGTTGATTCAATGAAAGCAGTGATTCTGATTCACCTGGGAACGTTGGCGAACATAGTCGTTATAATAGGCTCCAAATCTTTCAACACGATGCACTCACTGGTCAACTATGTAGCAAACTGTTATGCTTTCCATTTGCTTCTTTTCAGCGGAACCTTCGGCCATGATGTTATTTTTAAGGATGACAGTGCGCTACCGCACCGAAGAGCACAGGTGGAGAGGACATTCGGCGAAAGGACTGGCCTGCTCGTTCCCCAGATTTAAAACCGATGGAGCCCGTGTGGGTTGGAATAGGTAAACGTATTGCAGTACGTCCATATGCACGGCCGACCATCCAGCTGTTGTCAGTTACGCTGATAGAGGACTGGAGCGCCCTACAGCAAGAAAACGTTACTAATCGTGTGGCCAGCGTTGGAGCACGTTGCAGAGCATTCACTGCTGTTCGTGGTGATTGCACACCACATTAAAAATCATGTCTCACCCTTAGCCCAAGGTACAACAATATCAAGGTGACGTCGGTGTAGTTACTTTCTTTGAATAGAAGTATCATTTCTGTGCTAGACTGTAGCATTTCTGTATTTGGTCCAAGTTACATCGAGCTGTGTTACATGGCAGTGAAACATCATGTAAAAGTTACTTTCGTCCGTAAGTTTTGCACGCCTGGGTATATACCAGTACGATTCTCCGGAAACATTACGTACGATTCTACCCGCAGTCAGGCGAGCTCTGCCTACGTCCCGTTGCCACACCAGCAGCCAGCGAGCGAACGGTGCAGACGCCGCAACTGTCCTCACGGTTCGCGCACTCTCACTACACTTCTAGACCCATGTGAACGGTGGGTCGCTGCCTCACATAAGCAGGCCGTCTCCTTCCACGGTTGCCGTTCACCTCCTTTCTCTTGCGTCCCGGCTGCCATTACATGCGAATTCGTGCCAGCATTTTCAGCAAACTACCTGTACATTTCTTTCGAATACAGCTCAACGTGACGCCACGATGATTCTAGCACCCACCGCACTAGTCTTTTCTGGTTAATGATTAAAAAGTCTTTCGCCACAGGCACGTTAATTGCTTAAGAAGTTTCACTAAACCTGTGCTCATTTTAACTCTTTATTCACAAAAGCGCGAATATCAGTTGACATCCTGAGCCAGAAAAAAGACTTCTCTTGCGTTTGGGCCGGCCGGAGTGGCCGTGCGGTTCTAGGCGCTACAGTCTGGAACCGGGCGACCGCTACGGTCACAGGTTCGAATCCTGCCTCGGGCACGGATGTGTGTGATGTCCTTAGGTTGGTTAGGTTTAATCAGTTCTAAGTTCTAGGCGACTGATGACCTCAGAAGTTAAGTCGCATAGTGCTCAGAGCCATTTTGAACCATCTTGCGTTTGCTGAGCACTGCAGATTTCTGTGGCACGCATTCATCTTCCTCCCACAGGTTTCACTTTCACACCGAGTGAGGTGCCGCAGTCATTAACGCACTGGACTCGCATTCGTAGGACGACGGTTCGAACCCGCATCTGGCCATCCTGATTTAAGTTTCAAATGATTTCTCTAAATCTCTTCGGGTACATGCCGGAATGGTTCCTTTGAAAGGGCATGGCCGACTTCCTTCCCCGTCCTTCCCACAAATCAACCAACTAACCAACCCAATTTCACTTATTCGTTGTCGCGGACCACGTTTGGTTCTTGGAATCCAGGAAAGGACCTCTTTACATCAATTCACGTAGCTGTCTGTCCTGCCTGTGCTCACTTAACTTTCATTACCTAATTGCACTCTACACTGGAGTCTGTTCCCTGTTGGTATCCTGTCTGACTCAGTAATTCCCAACATGCATACAGTATATCCGTCGCACATGAAGTGACTCTCAGCTTTTGAGTGATCTGTAGATTTCCGTGCCTCTTTCTGTGAAAACGGAACCCTTACAGGATCGCTTTGTTGTCCGTCTGTCTGTCTCGCAGACTGTTAAGAACCCTTTTTCTCAGGAACGATGAACTGTATCAAGTTCAAATCTGTGTCACGTATTAAGTTCTTTCGTCCCTTCAGGGTGTATAAATTTAAGATTCTGTCAGTTCATTCAAATGATACAGCCATTTCTGTCACATATTTCGATACTCGAAAATTCTTAATTTGCAATTACACCACAAGAAAAAATATTTTTGTCACTTTTTTTCCGCCTGTTTGCCTGTCTGTCTGTTAAGACCTTTGATCTCTGGATCGGTTTGACGTATTACGTTCAAATTTATTGCACATATTAAAGTCTAAAGTCCCTTGGCGATGTAAAAACTGTAAGTTCCTTAGTCAGTTCAATCAAAATACGGCTATTTATGTTACATAGTTTGGTATCCCAAAACTCACTCATCAAAACCTATAGTGTTCTTCCCGTTGCCCTAGAATCATGAAATTTGGTAAGAAGCAAGGTTTCACAATACAAGTAAAAGGAAAAATTTTTAATTTGTAAATATATCAAATGAAAAAGATTTTTCTTTTGTCATTTGTTGTCAAACCTCGGACTTGAAATTAAAATATTCTTGAAAGTCTTTGAATGCCAGGGACCGATATCTTGCCAGTATCAATGTCGATATCAACATCCACGATTCCGCGCATGAATAAACAGTCTATACATACAATTATGTTTGTACGGAACCCTCAGTACGCGATCCCTGCTCGCAACTGGTCAATTTTTTCGCAGTAATACTCCATGCATTATCAAGCATTAAGCTGCTCTTTGTGTAAGATATCACCATGTCGCAGAAAATCTGAGTGATTTGAAGTTCTCTTTTTTAGTGCTCGCAAAACATCGTTGGATAGTAAAAATTAAACACTCCCGAAAACGTGATGTAGACTGGCAGTGACTGTTTCTTCAGGCCTGCATTTATAAATTATTTTAAAATTTTTTTCTCGGAAACATGTGTTCTAGAATAAATTTGTAATGTTGGTATTGAAAATTGCTTTCATTTTCTTCAATCGTGCCAGGATTCTTTGCCAAATAAGATATCATATTTTGACGATTTTACTAATTCGAGCACAAATTTTAAATAAAATTTCGATCAAGATCTGAATTTTAATTATTGTTTGGCTTTTTAGATACATACTAAACTGCTACAAACAGTTGTGTTAGCAACATAGCAACACTAAGTGCACACTATTGCCTTTTTTCATTATTCATGTTTCTTGTCCCTCTTCAACATTCAATAATAGTCGGTCATTATACTTTCATTACAGCTTCCCTAGTGCCTCTTCCCTATCTCATGAATGTGTAGGTGGAGCGTTCCCCTTGCGTTTCTTTAAAATATTTTAATGTTTCGGATGTAGGCAGTGTGTGGATATAGAAATGGAGCTCTTATACTCATGTTACAAAGCAACTTCTTAAAATTTTTCAACATGTTTTGGACAGTGTTCTTATAATTTGAATGATTTTTGTTGCCATAGAAAGTTTTCACCAACAGACCTGGGTGTAGTCCATTGTCTTTACTGATACACTCATTTAATTCACAACTTTGTGATTCTTCATCAGTTTGGGGACTAAACAATCATCATTCACTTTTCCTTGACTGATAGAGGGAAATTTCGTACAAATGAGTTTAGATCAGAATCGTCTTGTGGAGCAGCTCTTAAACTTGTTTCCTCAAGCCCATCGTAGTGGTGCAAGCGATATTTTTGTGGTGTACACATTAATTTAAGATGAGTTTAGTTGTAGGCACGAAGGGTCTCCGAGTTCACCTAATCTGTATACTTTATACCTTTTGTTGCCGTGCTGCCAGCTTGCTTTTCTAATAAAATGTAAGGTAAATTTTATTGAGTAACGAAAAAACCGTGTATTAAGAGATGATTGAGAACAGTTTTGAAATCATCATAAAAGTTTTACTTAAAACATATTTTTATTTTCAACCATCTGATATCATGCAGACTGGTGTAGTTATTCGATGTACCTTACTGTGGACAGAGATGAAATCACTAATGAACATGGGAACGAAAAGTCTTTAGTAAATGTATTTACCTTGCTATAACAGAGTCTCTTTCTTTCAACCATCGCATTGTGCTAGTAACGTTTTAGACATCCCAGTACAGCGTCTATTTGTAAAATTCGTGCAATAAATTCCTGTGAGGTTTTACAGTGGATTTGCAGTAAGCTTTCTGCTCTTTCCCGAAGAATTGTCTGACAGACTGGACGACAGCTGATAACACATCTTTTCTCATCGTCACCCTTGCAAAAATCACGGCTGGACCATGGTAACCCACGAGCAGCCATTGGCGATCATATTATGAATATGGCAGAAACTACGTATTTCACAAGCGCAGCGAGAGTTACAGCTTAAGACCACCGACAACAGTTTGATCTAAACCGGACAATGAGCGCTTGTGCCGTCTACAATGTTGTCTCCCAAACCCTATTCTTGACCTAACAGAGGTGTAGTCACCTCCGAACACTGTTCCGGATATGACACACCTAAATCCTCTCCCAGACACTACCTGGAATTAAAGTGTGTGGATCCGCCACCAGACTCGTCCCTGGACCAAATGCTCACTATCCATCTCCAAACTGCACCCAGACTTAACACGTGTGGACCCACATCTGAACTGTATCCTGCATCTATCCTGGACAGTAGGGCCCCGTGAGAAACCGACACAGGCCCACACAGCTAAATACTGCAGTTGTTCTACGTGTTTACATGAGTATAAAGTCTGCTCCTACCACATTACTTAAATCTGTAACGTCCATCTTGTGTCTCTAGAATATAAACGAAGCTTTGAAAAACGTAGCTGGACTGCGTTGTCATTAAAATACGAGAAAATATAAATGGATCCCATCGTTGTTAGGTGGTCGTGCAGTGAGATTTTAGAGGAATGAATAGGCATAAATCTGTATTTGACGTACCTAAAGTTAGTATTCCACCTCCACTGCAAACATTGTGTGTTTTAGTGCACATAAAGGTTCGTTTTTGTGGTTAACGTAGTGTGTCGATGGCAATTTCTTTCTGGGTGAACATTCTGAAAGAAAAAGATGTGACCTTCGAAATACTTCTTAAATTCTCTGGTTTAGTGGGGGAATCGGAATCACAGTTGGATGCAAAAGAAACCTGGCGGGACAAGCTATTAGAGCACAAATATTCTTGTACATTTACCTATAGGTTATGGAAAAATTACGGAAAATATGTGAAATATGGAAAAATATGGAAAATATGGAAAAAAACATGGAAATATGAAAAATGTGGTTGATGAGCAAATAACGAAACTGGATGCTGATAATCGAAATGTGGTCGCTTTCCTCAGAGGTCACTACCATTGCATCAGTAAGAACTATAACGACATGCCAAAGTTACAGCTTAGCTGGTAATGTGCAAGATTAAAAACAAGAATAAGTTATCTCCATTACAAACTGCAACTGACGGATATAGATCCAAATTAATTCACAAAAAGAATAGGAAACCATCCCCCTAACTGACTAGGTTGTAATGATTGCACACATTTTCTCTACATTCATTTCCCATGACAACTAATACTATTTCTTGGCAACTGCTTGACCCTCAAGCAACTGACTGATTTTGACGTTAAGCTACTGATTTTGGAGGAGATTGGTCAAACGTTGACACGTAAGAGCGATGGATTCGTTGCTGCTCACTATATCCACATTAGTTTACATGATACTTCGAACATCAGAGACATAGAAAATAATCTAGTGTTTTGGATACTCTGCATAATTTACATCGTATTAGAGATACGCATTCACAGGTTCTTAAGTCAGTCACTCATCCATGTTAATTCCCCCATAGTACATCAGTCATAACTGAGCCCGCTTAACCACGATGCTGTGGGTCATACCGCAACTGACTCGCCAGAGCCACCCACTTCAGAGCAGCGATGTTAGCTAACATTCAGCGAGCACCTCTTAGTGCTATTTGGCTTAACGTTTAATGATTACAGTAACGCATTGTTTAAACAAACAAATACACTCTTGCTACGAAACGGAACTGGTTAAAGTTAAAATGAGTATTCTAATGGACCTACTGCTAAGAATGTTGCACCAGATCCATGTAGATGACTGTCACCTTTGACGACGCTGATATTACACATGAGTGTCATATTATTAAACCTGGAGAAACAGATCTATTTTTATTAATTCAGAATGTTGTTCTCCAGAGCACTGTCAAAAATACAGACAAAAAAACGTTGACTAGCGTAGAAGTACACCCTCCAGATGAAAAATATCCAAGAAAATGTTATAAACTATGTTAGGTCTGCAAGTAGTTTTAATTAGTTTCCTGTCAACTATTTGGAGATCTGTGTTATGTGTCTGGTTTCATTGCGTTGCTGGAGTACTTGCCATTCTTTGCAAACAAATTGCATTTCAAAACCAGGAAGTTGGTTGTTATGGGCTTATATATAGTGTGTAAGCCTGTAGTTTTATAATCCTCCATCTGGTAATTGCGGGAGGCAGTACCACGCAACAAAACTGTACTAAACAAGACACTGACTGGCTTAGTGTAGACATTCTCTTGGTGGAAATCTATGTTGCACATCTGATTCCAGTCCTCTGCTGGAGTATTGTCTATTCATTTCACAGTCAGGAGAATGGAAGTCTGGTGAGTGTACGCCATAAAAGACTGTAGTTTTAATGGAACATTTAGTAAATGGTGGGAAGTAGTGTCGCACAGCAATAGTCCACTAAAAATGGGGGCCGACAGGCCTATTTTAGACTATTTCTCGATCGGAATCTATGTGACGCAACCAATTCCATTGTTTTGCTGGACTACTGGCTATTCGTCACAAGAAATTTCATTTCAAATCAGGACGATGGAAGTCATGGGTGTATATGACTTAGAGGGCTGTAGCTTTAATGTAATGTTGTGTTAACGATGGGTAGCATTGCCACATAACAACAATCTAGTAAAAAATGGGGCTGAGATCCTACTTGTAAGATACTCTACTGAAAAGTGGACTGACTAGTGTAGCTTAGTGAACCTTGTTAACACAGATTCCAACACAGACGGCATAGGTTTGATATAACATGCATCGAAATTCTGTATCAAGATAGATAATACCTAAAGACCACATTTTTCTAGCAGACTTGAACCATTCTGTAAGAAATGTTTCGAGTGTGAGGCACATTTGTAACACTCTTATCGATCTGCAGTTTGTCTACTGGAATAATATGAACACAAAAATCTTTTCTGATGTGGACATTCAAGACTGGGAAAAGTTTAAACTGCGTTTCTTCTGCCTTTAGATTTAATTATTTAACATGGAAGCCGATTACACAAACTCGCACAGTTGGTGTACACGAATAAAATAATGTATTCTGTGACGAAAACTACACATCTACATTTATACTGCTCAAGCCACCCAACGGTGTGTGGCAGAGGGCACTTTACGTGGTACTGTCATTACTTCCCTTTCCTGTTCCAGTCGCGTATGGTTCGCGGGAAGAACGACTGCCGGAAAGCCTCCGTGCGCGCTCGAATCTCTCTAATTTTGCATTCGTGATCTCCTCGGGAGGTATAAGTAGGAGGAAGCAATATATTCGATACCTAACCCAGAAACGCAGTCTCTCGAAACCTGGACAGCAAGCTACACCGCGATGCAGAGCGCCTCTCTTGCAGAGTCTGCCACTTGAGTTTGCTAAACATCTCCGTAACGCTATCACGCTTACCAAATAACCCTGTGACGAAACGCGCCGCTCTTCTTTGGATCTTCTCTATCTCCTCTGTCAACCCGACCTGGTACGGATCCCACACCGATGAGCAATACTCAAGTATAGGTCGAAAGAATGTTTTGTAAGCCACCTCCTTTGTTGATCGACTACATTTTCTAAGGACTCTCCCTATGAATCTCAACCTGTCACCCGCCTTATCAACAATTAATTTTATATGATCATTCCACTTCAAATCGTTCCGTACGCATACTCCCAGATATTTTACAGAAGTAACTGCTACCAGTGTTTGTTCCGCTATCATATAATCATATAATAAAGGATCCTTCTTTCTATGTATTCGCAATACATTACATTTGTCTATGTTAAGGGTCAGTTGCTACTCCCTGTACAAAGTGCCTATCCGCTACAGAACTTCCTGCACAGGTTAAAAAAAAATGTCTCTGAGCACTATGGGACTTAACATCTAAGATCATCAGTCCCCTAGAACTTAGAACTACTTAAACCTAACTAACCTAAGGACATCACACACCTCCATGCCCGAGGCAGGATTCGAACCTGCGATCGTATTGGTCGCGCCGTTCCAGGCTGAAGCGTTTAGAACCGCTCGGCCACTCCGGCCGGCGTTTCCTGCACAGGGAGCATAAGCATTTGTTCGGTAAGCATGGGGTGTCAGTCGCCTGTAAGCATCTCAAAGAAACCTATCTCGTCAGGATACAGCACCACATTGTTATACCGTAGACTGGGACAGAGAGTATTGGCAGTTTCATACATCTAAGGTCTCTGCTGTATGTGGGTTGCTCACCCACATGGTCCAGACACTGTTGTATAGCAGGTGTTAGCATTTCTAGCTGCATATGGCTGGTTCTATACATACACACATCCAACATGTGCCCTGTGAGTTTTGTTAGGATAACATGACAAGGCAATAGACAGTCATCAAAAAGAAACTGCAGATACATGGAGCCTGGAAGCAGGTACTGCTTCCTACTGCACAAGGAAGTAATATTAGTCTTACAAAACCATATTGAGAGAAACGGCGTTCAATCTGGGCTCTGATGCCATCGTATATGTGACACAGCAATTTTAAGAGGGATAATTGAATGTACTGAGATATATAGACTTTCAGTTTTCCTCTGTCAGTACATGGGAATGGAACAGGAAAGAAAATCGACAAAAGTGATACAGTGTACCCACCATCACATAGTGTGCAGCGGCTTGTATAGTATGAGTTTGAACGTAGATGTAGACGATGCTAAAAGAAGTGCTGAAAAGCCAGCAGACTTTTTACATGCACAATTACGAACTGCTTTGGATCAATAATTGATGTAGGGATTGGCTGAAAATAAAGGTAACATGCTGCGGTGGAGATGTCCATTACTATTGACCTGATGGAATGACTGTTTGCTGGAGACATATTAATTCTTATCTTCGATAAGTACGGAAGCTGAAGTAACGAATTAAAATTTGTGGCTAGAATTTGTCACAAATTTTTATAAATTTTTCACCTCCCATCCTAATCGAAGGTCCATTACTTTCGATTACACTATTGACAGTACGTCACTGGAATCAGTAAAAGCAAATATTGCCTTAATCTAAGATGTTTACATAACAAGGTTTGTAGGAGAATGAGAGGCCACACAGAGGCTCGTTGACAGAATCTTAAGGTTTTCGACCGATTACATCCTCACACACACGTATCGAGAAATTAAAATTAATAATTATGAAGACTCAGCCTAACGATCCCAAGTGTGTTCCAGTATACATGTGGATCACGAATGTGGTGCTCTCATTTTTCTGTGTCAAATTGCCAAGTGATGCATACCTCGATGTACTGAATCTACTATGCCACCCATCCACATCTACATATACATTGTATCGGCATGTGGTGGTCACTGTTGTTTTTGCACCGGCTTTAGGAAAAAAAATCCCCTTAAGGTGCTACTGGTTCCAAAAATATTTTTTTCACAGGTCTTAATAAAATGACGCAAAATCGTATAGACATTCGTAAGTCGCTATTAAAGAATTTATTGTTAGGGTCCAGCAACAGTTGGATGAGATGTATACTTTTTTTCCTGAGTCATCAGTTGGTAAGGTAGGCATATCAGTTTCATTTTTGTCAGTTTTCGATGTGCACGTCAGAGAGAAAAAGTTAAGTTACTGTTAAACAAGCTTTGGTCTTGTTGTGGCACGGTCTTCGCCTCTGCGCAGTCTGGTACATTCTTAGTTCAAGCGTGGTAGGCGATGGACGTATTCGGTACTGCTGTGTTGACTCGTGGTTGTGTCCGTTACATGAAGAAACATTTGTTTTAAACGACAGCAAGAATGAATTGTCGTATGTATTGAAAGGTGAAATAAACTAAACTCTGTCTGAACAGGCCTTGGAAGGCCCAACGATACCGACCGGCCGCCATGTCATCCTCACCCACCTGCAGATATCCCCAGTAGATGCAGATATGGAAGCCTTATGTCAGTTTACAAGACCAGAGTTGCCACTTCTCAATCAAGTAGCTCCTCTGCCTCACAACGGTTGAGTGCACCCCACTTACCAACAGCGCTCGGCAGACCGGATGGTCACCCATCCAAGCGATAGCCCAGCCCGACAGCGCTTAACATGATCTGACGGGAACCGGTGTTACCACTGCGACAAGGCCGTTGGCTTGGATGGAGAAAAGAATAAAATTTTTGAATAACATAATTATTTTTGAAGAGAAGAAGTTTCAGGTAAGATTGCAGCACTGCGCAGCTAATTTTTTATAATAATAATCGTCAGCTAGTTAACGTGCTCAAAGACCATCCCACTTCCATGAGTCATGCATTAAGGTATGAACTGATTAAGCTGTTCGGTTTTTATAGAAATTCTCTGTTAACACTTTCGAATCATTGTTCACTCTGTTAAACATAGTAGTGTTCTGACCAATGTCATGTGTGAAGACCATGCGAAATTTTACTCTGTCTTTTTGAATACATACTTATTTCTAAAATTGTTGTCCTGAAATATCATTTCACAGCAATAGTTTCGCTCCCCATCTCATTGTTTGAAGAAGGCTTATCATTACGCATTATCACGTTGCACTATATCGTATGCAACAACTTGAATATTGTTTGGAAATTATATTTAAAAACAGATATCTACCTTAGCCGCTGCCTGCTTGCTGTTCCCTGTTGTGTTTTCGAGAAATCAGCAAGAATGTTGTCAAGAGGTGATGTTCAAATGTTCAAATGTGTGTTAATTCTTAAGGGACCAAACTGCTGAGGTCATCGGTCCCTAGCCTTAAGCACTACTTAAACTAACTTCTGCTAAGAACAACACACACACCCATGCCCGAGGAAGGACTCGAAACTCCGGCGGGAGCGGCCGCGCAGTTCGTGACATGGCGCCTCAAATCGAGCGGCCACTCCGCGCAGCAGACGCTATGTAAGTGGAAATTTTGATTATAGCCAGATAACTGTTTTACTTCAGTTGCGCATTTAATATAAAGACAAGTTGTATTCAGACCAGTTACAGATCAATTCAAAGTAGGTTCTATTTAGTCAAAGGTTATAATTACATCCTCAATTGTTTGCTTGACTTATTTCAGTCTCTGTCTTCCTCTACAGTTTTTACCCTCTACAGCTCCCTTTAGTACTAAGCTGTTCCCTGATGTCTTAACAGAGGTCCTATCATCCTGTCCCTTTTTCTTGTCAGGGTATTCAACACATTCCTTCCATACCCGATTTTGCGGAGAACCTCCTCCTCCCTTCAGATCACGTAGTTTTCAACATACGTCTGTACCACCACATCTAAAATGCTTCTGGTCTCTTCTGTTCCGGTTTGCCAGTCAATGCTGTGCTCCAAACGTGCATTCTCAGAAATTTCTTCTCCAAATTAAGGCCTATGTTCGATACTAGTAGAATTCTCTTGGCCAGAAATGTCCTATTTTTCCAGTGATATTCTGTTTTATATGTCCTTCTTGCCCCGTCCGTCACGGGCTATTTTGCTGCCTAGGTGGCAGAACACCTTAAAATCATCTACTACGTGATCATCAGTCCTGATGTTAAGTTCTTCGCTGTTCTGATTTATGTTACTTGTCTTTTCTTTCGTCTTTCTCCCATTTCATCTCAATCCATATTCTGTACTCATTAGACTGTTCATTCAATTCAATACATTCTGTAAATCTTCTACACTTTCACTGAGGACTGTAATTTCGTCAGAAAATCTTATCATTGGTATCCTTTCACCTTGATTTTCAGAACCACTTTTAAAACTTCCTTTTATATTCGACATTGTTTCTTCGCTGTATAGATTCGACAGTAGGGGCGAAAGACTGCGCCCCTGTCTTATAGATTTTTTAATGTGTGCACTTCTTTCTTGGTTGGGTTGGGTTGTTTGGGGAAGGAGACCAGACAGCGAGGTCATCGGTCTCATCGGATTAGGGAAGGATGGGGAAGGAAGTCGGCAATGTCCTTTCAAAGGAACCATCCCGGCATTTGCCTTGAGCGATTTAGGGAAATCACGGAAAACCTAAATCAGGATCACCGGACGCGGGATTGAACCGTCGTCCTCCCGAGTGCGAGTCCAGTGTCTTACCACTGCGCCACCTCGCTCGGTTCTTTCTTGGTCTTCCAGTCTTATTGTTTACTCTTGGTTCTTGTACATACCGTATGTTATCCGTCTTTCCCATAGCTTACCACTATTTTTATCACAATTTCGAACATCATTTTACTTTGTATAACGTTTTCTCCGGGTCGACAAAACCAGTGAAAGTTTCGTATTTTTCTTCAGTCCTGCTTTTGTTATCAATTGGGAAGCTACAACTGCCTGTCTGGTGCCTTTACTTTTCTTTTATCGTCTATATATTTTTCTTCTCAGCAATTTGTTTTCATGAGCTGTTAAGTTGATTGTGCTATAAATCTCGCACTTGTCGGTTCTTGCAGTCTTCGGAATTGTGCGGATGGTATTTTTCCGAAAATCTGATAGTATACGTCCAATCTCATACACTCTACATACCAACGTGAATAATCATTTTCTTGCCGCTGCCCACAATGATTCAGAATTTACAATGGAAACGTATCCCTTCCGCATTATTTGATTTTAGTTCTACCAGAGCTCATCTAATTTTTAATTCTAATATTCGATTCCCTATCTCTTTCACTCCTGTTTCTTCTTCTGTTACATCAGACAAGTCCGTACCCTCATAGAGGCTTTCAGTTTACTCTTTTCACACATTCGCTTCTCCTCTGCATTTAACAGTGGAGCTCTCATTGCACTCTTAGTGTTACCAACCTTGCTTTTAAAAAAGCCAAAGGTGGTTCTGACTTTTCTATAAGCTGACACTGTCCTTCCGACAATCACCCCTTCTTCGATTTCTTCACATTTTTCACGTGGACATTCCACCTTGCGTTCCCCGCACTTCCTACTTATTTCGTTCCAAAGTGACTTGTACATCAGAATTCCTGAGTTCCAAGGAACGTTTTTGTACTCCCTTCTTTCGTCGATCAACTGAAATATTTCTTCTGTTACCCTTGGTTTCTCGTAATTACCTTCCTTGTACCTATATTTTCACTCCAGCTTCTGTGACCGCTCTTTTTAGAGACACCCATTGCTCTTCAACTAAACTGCCTACTGAGCTATTCCTTATTGCAGTATCTATAACCTCAGAGAAATTCAAGCATATCTCTTCATTTCTTAATGCTTCCGTATCCTATTTGTTAGCACGCTGATTCTTCCTCACTAGTCTTTAAACTGCAATTTTCTCTTCATCGTTACTAACTTGTGATCTGAGTCTATATCTGCTCCTGGGTACGCCTTACAATCCAATATCTTGTAAGTAGGCTCTTCAGCTTTTTATGTTGGTAACGTCACATAGCGCGTTGTATGAAAATCGCTGACTGTGCTGTGTGCAGTCTGTGGCTGGTTTGCATTGTTGTTTGCTATTGTAGTGTTGGGTAGTTGGCTGTTATCAGCGCTTAGCGCTGCGCAGTTGGAGGTGAGTTGTCAGCAGTGGTGGATGTGGGGAGAGAGATGGCAGAATTTTGAGAACGGATGATCTGGACGTGCGTCCATCAGAGACAGTAAATTTGTAAGATTGGATATCATGAACTGATGACTTTGGAACATTATTAAGGTAAATACATTGTTTGTTCTCTATCAAAATCTTTCATTTGCTAACTATGCCCAGCGGTAGTTAGTGCCTTCAGCAGTTAGAATCTTTTATTCAGCTGGCAGTATTGGCGCACGCTGTATTGCAGTAGTTTGAGTAACGAAGATTTTTGTGAGATAAGTGATTCATGAAAGGTATAGGTTCTTGTTAGTCAGGGCCATTCTTTTGTAGGGATTTTTGAAAGTCAGCTTGCGTTGCCCTAAAAATATTGTGTGTCAGTTTAGTATTGATCAGAATAGGTTAAGAGCGAAATGTCTGAGTACGTTCAGTTCTGCTCAGCTGTTTGAAAATCAAATAATGTAAGAGGTTTATCAGCACAGTCATTCATAAATTTTTCTAAGGGGACGTTTCATAATCTGACCACGTAATCCGTCTGGAATCTTTGCGTATCCCCCAGCCATTTCCAAGTATACCTCCTCCTATTGCTGTTCTTGAAAAGGTTGTTCACCATCCGATATTTGTTGTAGAACTTAATTTTCCTCCTTTCTTATTCCTAACACCAAGCCCGTGTTCTCCCGTAACCTCGTCTTCTATTCCTTTCCATACAACCGCATTCCAATTCACCGTAACTATTAGATTTTCGTCTCCCTTTATTCACTGAATTACCATTTCAATATTCTCATATGCTTTCTCTGTCTATTATTCTTCGGTATGCGACGTCGATATATATACCTCAACTATTGTTGTCGATGATGGTTTGCTGTCTATTCTAATGAGAACAAACCTATCACTGAAATGTTCATAGTAGCTCGCTCTCTGCCCTAACTTTCTGTTCGTAACGAATCTTACTCCCGTTATACAATTTTCTGCTGTTGTTCATAATAAGCTACAGTCATCTTACCACATATCCTTGTTTCCTTTTCATTTTATTTCGCTTACCTCCACTTTATCTATACAGAGCCTTAACATTTACCTTTCCAGCATTTCTAGCTTCCCTACCATGGTCGAACTTCTGACATCCCACGCCTCGACTCGTAGAACGTTATCCTTTCGTTGGTTATTCAATCTTTTTCTTATGATCACCTCCCCTTGGTAATCCCCTCCTGGACATACGAAAGAGGGACTTGACCGGAATCTTTTGCCAATGGAGAGATCATCATGACACTTTTTCAGTTATGGGCCCCATGTCCTGGGGATACTTCATACAGTGGTTCCCATTGCCTTTTGCATATTCTTACGGATGATCATTGTCTACTCTTCCACCTTTCAGAGGCAGCTTCCCACGCCAAAGGCACCGAGCATGTTTTGATTACTAGCCAGAGACACTACCCCTAGACCACTGTTTCTAACTGCTCTACACTAACTTAACTCTGATGCGAGACTCAGATGTAAGCTGATGACACTGTCATAGATGGGACATTACAATTTTCATTAGTTCTGTTACCCCTCCCTCGAACAGTGTTCAATATCAGTCACCGAACAATGAGCGATTGTCTCTTTCCTCGCTAGAATGAGACGATTGCTGTGAATCAGCATAATGCTGAACTTTAAAGAACGGAAAGTCACTTCCGGTAGTCCTCTGACATCGAAGACTGAGTTCACGCAGAATACTGTCAGTGACAGTAACATGGAAACGGTCAGTATAATCCGAGGCGAACAAAAAAGAGTCCAAAAAATAATGTTAATGTGCCAGTTAGCGACACTTAGATAGTCAATACTGTTTAAAACACGGCTCAGTGTGGTGTGGCTTTGCAAATTGATTTCTCTGGTTACGCAAAACTACAGCGATTACGAGAAATCATGCGTAGGTAAGTGCACTCAACATTATTGGTAAATAATACCATTTAATTGGAGCAGTGAGATTACCACTACTTACAAAGGTATGCGTGTATCAAGATTTTTGCGCTCCCAGTTGGGTACCACCTTTAGCTGCCCCCAAACTCCACGAGCATTGACTGTAACGAAAGAGTTTCACTACGGTCTGTCCACCGACTGCATTGGAAACGAAAAAGTTACACAAGAAACCAACATGAGGATGCGTCTTGCATAGTGACTTGTGATATACTTTTAATGGCATTGTCAATGGCTCAGTAGATGCAGCTATCATAGAATACCACTGCACACATTAGCAAAACGCAGATTTAATGACTGCATTAAGCTTGTTAGTCGTGATCATGCTGCCACCAAGAAAACAATTCATTGCATAATTTCCATTGCCAATGCTTCAAGTCATTTTTCTAGTACAATGGATATAAAAAAGTTGCTGTGCAGTAGAACTTTGCTACTATGTGGAATTCTAATAATGACTCATTTACAGATGTATTATCAAGAAATTAGAGAGACATGTAATAAAATTTATTTGATGGTTTCAGTACAGGCTGCATGGTGCGCCTCAAGTTGTAGTTCTTAAACCAGCTGGTCTCGTATTCTCTGACTTTGGTGGCGCCACGTGATCACTGCAGCTCTCCAGTTAAAAGCTGCTGACTGTTATTTATCATGTATGGGTGTATTTTTTGATGGTTTGTGGCAGGCAAAACACTGAGCGACCGCTCTCCATCTCTCTCACTCGCCTGTACCATTACCTGTCTGGCGTGTAGCTGCTGGCCAACTGTTGGGAAGAATCATCAGCCCTGCACCAGCTATCTGGGGAGTCAGTCACGCATTACCAAGAAGAAGATTTTCGGTGGGATTACCGTTCTGCTTTCAATTTCATGATTATCCTGTTATCCATCATATGTCTGTGTCCCACAGTTATTTAGTAACACATTGTAATGTCAAAGTACCTTGCGTAATTTTGGATCATAAATTAAGATGATATTCACCGCCATTGTAAGTAGGATAGCTCTGTAGTTGACATCTCTGATGATCTTTTCACTACGAAGTGCAGACCTTGATTGACTAAACTCACACAACTGGCCTATCAAGAGAGAAAAGAGAGGAGGAGGGGGCTTGTTTTCCCACTATTGGCATAGAGGGAGAAGGGGTAGATGTGGAGACATGGTTACCCGCCAGTTTTAAGTCGTCCTACTGGCCTAGAATGGCCCAATGGGGGAACGTTATCTTGACTTTGGAGTTTGAATCGGTACAGTGAATTGGTGGCCTTAATGTTCCCAAGAGTTGTATGTCACACAACCGATCTACAGGGGTGGGCGACGCTGGGAAGGGCCCTATCATGAAACGTGATGGGCATCAGGATACTTCCTGGAGTTACTGAGAAGACTGCTTACGTAACATGAATACTAAGCAACAGTAATCCATGTTCCTAGGTGTTCAGATTGATGATAAGTTGTCATGGAAAGCATATGTTCAAGATCTTCGTCAAAAACTGAAGGCTACTGTATTTCGTACTAGAACAGTATTCATTGTAAGTGTTGGTCCAACACGAAAATTCGTCTCGCTATTTGCACTCACTTATGCTACACGGCATTATACCCTGTGCTTACTCTTTCCTGTCACAGAGAGCATTTTTGGCTCAGAAACGGGGAGTTCGAGCGATTGGTGGCATACGTTTATGGACCTGTTGTCGACTCCTGTTAAGGAGTCCCGTAGTTCTGATAATTGCCTCTCAATATATAGTGTCGTTTTTTGTCCACAGTATGTGATTATTTCCAAGAATTACCATCTTTGACTCGGTCGATATTCAGTTGATAATACGCACAAATCCAGTCTGTATTTGTATCGCACCTCCTTTTCTCCCGCGCAGAAAAGCTTGTTGCATTCTGCTGAATTCAATTTCAATAAGCTAGCAAATGAATTTTTAAAAAATCTTAAAAGTAAACCGCGCACTTTCAAGACCAAAACTGAAGAATTTTTTGAGGCTCACTCTTCCTATTCTATAGGAGAATTCCTGGAAAAAATTTCAGCAAATTCCTGAGTTATATGTCATAGTTTTGATCATGCTACTACAATCCTAGCAACTTGTCGTCTGCTTAAGATTCAAGTAAATTTTTTTCATATATTGTCAACTTTTTTATGTAATTTCACGTACTGATTCGTTCCATGATAGTGGAGATTAGCTCCGGAATTTCGCCCTAAGGAACTAGATGTGTAAATAAAAAATTAAATAAATGAAGGACAGGTAGATGGATGAGTCTCGGCTATGTCATTGGCTAGTTTAAAGTCGTGTTAAGGTCTTGCATCACCTATCAGAGGATTCGTAGGTAACGCGAGCCCTTACAATCAGAACGGTCACTCGAATAACACCCTGATATATTTACTTAACCCTTTCCAAACATCCAGCACTAAGTCATAATCCAGCAGAGTATACGTTACACGGTTGAACGCCAGTGGTAACCATCCGCAGCACTTCGCATAGTGCGTGAAGCCTGACGAGGTTAAAGGCTGCTGTGTTTACTCCAGACAGTTGTTCCAAACGTCAGGTAGATGAAGGATTTATTTGAAAGGACGTAAAAGCATTTCTTCAAGATAAGATAGTCGCCTGGTTGACACTTCGATCATTCTCATTCAGAAGACAATCAAGAACGTCTTTCTTCGTTCATGACACAATTCTTCAGGAACAGACTAAGTTTCTGTGGGTTTCAGAATCACTGCTATGTTCATGTCCGTGACATATTTGGGTCTTTCAGCTTTAGGTTTCTAGAATAATCTTTCGCTTTCTCTAAGGGCGTACCAAACGCTTTCGCAGTACTGCGATTCGCAAGAACATCGTTTAGAACGTCTGGATAACATTTCCCCCCAGCTGCACTAAAATTTGGGTTCTGCAGAGATCAGGCTGCTTCTTCACTTGCGATTGTTTTTATATGATGATGTTAGTCTTTCCTAGTCCCTTCGTCAGCGCCGTAGAATTGACCGTTTTTCGCCCTCCATAGAGCTCTGCGCGTTCAGTATTTCATCACTGTTTCCTGGAACCGGTCGTAGTTTTCCCTGAAACGTTTGAAATAATTTACCCCTACAACCCTTCGGGTCAGACACATTGGTATCCTTTGTTGAACTTCTAGATATGGATTCATCTCGTGAACTCGTTTTCCCTTTTATCGGATTCCAGAAATACATCTGAGACGTGTCTGGAGTTGCTAATATATCGCATAAGATATCACAGATTCTAGAAACATACGGTAACGCAAGATCAAAACAACGATTACTGCAGTGGATGGAGCAGCCTTGTGGCTGTTCTTGATGATAAATTTTCTTCACACAACCCTTACACCCAGAAATATTAGCTGCACTATCGAAACGTTACTAGAGAGAGTAATAGAAAGTCGTCTTTAATAGTAATTGCCAGTGTGGTAGTCTGTACAAATCCTGAAAACGTTCTTTTACTTGGGAAACTAAATTTTTCAGAATAGTTTTGCACCATCTACATATCTATGAAACAGCGTATGCCTAGATTCAAGAGAACAAACACGAAAGAATAAGTTTCATGAGACAAAGTCACAGTTGTTTCCTGTGTCGAAAAGGTTACAGAGAAAGAAAACAAAATTAGCTGAATTTTCTGTCAGTGCTTGGCAGGAAATAATTGTAATATTAAATAAGAAAGACTTCATAATGATCCGCAAAATTATCACGAACCAGCTTTCAGCTTTTCAGGCCACCATCTCGTGGCAGCTATGGAAGTGATGAGTGCGGTGCAAAAGTTGTTTTGAACAGTATATTTTCATGCAGATTAGTAGACAGCTGTTAATAACATAAATTGAAAGGTAAGGCGATTTGTTGAAAGTGTTAAAATTATTATCTTACATTTGGTGATACTCCCCCAACATTCACATCAGGCGGCTATCTTATAGTACAAATTTGCGACAGGTGACCCTCCTGACTCAAGCAATTTCAACCACTGTTCAAATGTTCATAAGAAAGTGATATGCAGAATTTGTCACGCCTACTCTTAGAGGTTGTCGCCCATTATCAATTTTCTTTTTGGGGAAGTAAGAGAGGGGCTGAAAAATGGAATGAAAGGAGAGGGGACAGGAGAGAATTTAGTTGGAATTGTAAAATTTGTAAGATTATCTAGAGCTATAAGGACGCAATAGATTGATTCAGCTACCAACAGACACTGGTGTCAAGCAAAATATTAATCACTTACTTGATGATATGCCTCATGTAATGCCTGACATCTATGCTGCTGTGGATGCCCACCATGTTGAGTAGGTAGTACCTGGACGCATTTCGGAGGTATGTGTGTGGACAGGCATGGCTAAGCAAGGAGAGGGGGAAATAGGAGACGAATAGACAGAGGGAAGAGGAGATGGACACAGGAGGGAGGGGGAAACAGACAGAAAGGAATTACTGTTGAATACATTATGGGAGTGACAGTGATCAATGTGTTACAAATGTTTAATGTCAAAAACAGTCTTGATCACAATTTATTTACTACAGTAATAAATAAATTGTGATCAAGACTGTTTCTGATAGTACAGACAGAAAGGAAGAGAAGGAGGAAATGGACAGAGAGATGGGGAAGTTAAAATGAGCAGGGAGAGTGTGGAGGAGGAAAAGGGCAGAAGTAGAGCAAAAGATGGACCTAGAAATGGGGAAGCAGACATCCTAAGAAAGGGGGGAACAGAAGATGGACAGAGAGAGTGGCAAGGAGAACATGCACAGAGAGTCGGGGAGGAGTAGGTGGACCGAGAGACAGGCAGCAGGAAATGGACATACAAAGGGCAGATGGACAGACAGAGTAGGAGTTGGCCAGAGAGAGGGGGAGGAGGCGATGGACAAAGAGTGAGGAGAAGATGTACAGAGGGATGGGATAGGAGAACATGGATAGAGAGATGAGGTAGGAAGAAATGTGTGCAATATGTATGACACACGTGTACAAGGGTGAAGCTGCATGTATAAAGCTAGTAGTGAAATGAAAGTCTTGTATAAATTAACTTTGCTTGATTCTTCATTTCATTTTTTCCGAAAATAACAATTGAACAGAAAGATATTATGCTATTAGGTAGGCTTAACACTATATTTCAGATACGATCATGTGAAAAGAAATTGAAATAAACCCAGTATTTAACACAAATCTATCTTATAATCTCATTAAAATGTTAAAATCCGTTGAGAAATTTCACGCACTCAAGACTAAAAAGCATAAAACGTTTATTTAGAGAAAAAAGTTTTTTTATACAAACCGTTTTGAAATCAGACCAAAATTTACGAAATAATTTCTCCTAGTACCATATAGATCGTTATCCCCAAACAAATAGCTCCAAAATTTTGTTGCTGAGAGTTTTTAACATTTGTAAGATTTATAACAAACGTGGGGACATCTAGTGGATAAACGTTAGGACGGCATCAGTTATTTATTACATGTGCCACACGTTTTTGATTATAAATGTTAGAAGTATTTTCGTATTAAATATTCACAGTATCGATCTATCAGAAACATCCTTATGGACTTGTGAATCTGTATGGGGCTATGAGAAATAACTTTATAGTTTTTAGTCCAATTTAAAAAATGGCTATATTTTAAAAAAAGTTGCTGTTATTATGGTAATCAATCTGAAGACTAGTTTGTTGCAGTTCTCCAAGCTACTCTATCCTGTGCAAGCCTCTTCATGTCTGAATAACTATTGAAGCCTACATCCTTGTGAATCTGCTTATGGTATTCACCACTCGATCTCCCTGTACGATTTTTACACTCCACGCTTCCCTTCACTACTAAATTAGTGGTCCCTTGATATCTCAAAAATTGTCCTATGAACCTATCTCTTCTTCCAGGTAGATTGTGCCATAAATTTCTTTTCCCTCAATACAGTTCAGTACCTCCCCATTATTTACCTGACCTATCTATCTAATATTCAGCATTCTTCCGCAGGACCGCATTCCAAAAGTTTCTGTTTTCTTTTTGTCTAAACAGTTTACCATGTTTCATCTCCATAGAAATACTTTCAGAAAACACTTTCTAGCACTTACAGCTCTTCTTAAGAAACGCTTTTCTTACCATCGCCATTCAACATTTTATAACTTCTCTACTTTGGCCATCATCAGTTATTTTGCATATTCTCTCAACATCACCTGATCTAATTTGATTACGTTCCATTATCCTCCTTTTTTGCTGTTGTTGATATTCATATTATATCCTCCTTTTAAGACACTATCCATTACGTTCAATTGCTCTTCCAAGTCCCTTGCTGTCTCTGATAGAATAACTATGTCATTGTAAACCTGAAAGTTTTTATTCTGTCTCCATGGACTTTAGTTCCTACTCAAATTTTTCTTTGGTTTCCTTTACTGCTTGCTCAGTATACAGAGTTAATAACATTGGGCGAAACTGCCTCAGTCCCTTCTCAACCACTGCTTCCCTTTCATGCCACTCGAATCCTTTTGCCGCCGTCTGGTTCTGTACAAGTTGTAAATAGCGCTTTCGCTCCCTATATTTTATCCCTGCTTCCTTCTAATCAGCACCGTCTAAATCTTTATACAAGTTTACAAACTTTATTATCAAAGTACTTTTAATTAAATAATTACATATTGCTGACTCTACCTTTATCACTTGCACGTGAGGGAAAGAGGGGAGTGCAAAAACTGTATCTCTACCTCCTTCCAAGTCCCCCTCCCTCAATGATGTCACACCATTGGATGGAACTGTTGCTACCATATTCTGGAGCAGCACGAATGGATCCGCTTTCGCGATACCACAGTGGGCCAGCCCGTGGCGAGTAGCCAGTGGCCGACAATTTTCATTACCCCTCGCGTGGGCTGTGTTTGCACTCTGCGCCTGAATAAGAGATCAGCGCCGCCCAACATCCGCCGCCCTCCTGAATAATTGGGGGCTGCCTCCCTCGCTTTCGCCGTCGCCCAGGGCGCACTTTTCACTTGTGACGAAAGGGCGAAGCCGGTGGTCGCCCAGGGAGCACTGCTGTGCGCCGCTGCAGCCGGCAAGCGGCCAGATTGCGGCTACAGATATCGTCCAGTCCCAATGGCTACTTACAGTGGGACACAGGCTGTAACAATGCCATAGTGCGCTAGAGATTGACGTCGTTCCAGGGTTTGTCACCAGACAGCATTGCAATATGTTAAATAATTATCTACAACGATCATCATTCAAACTACCTAAGCCAGCAAATGTTCTGATTTTAGACACAAAGGTAACTTTTCATTATCATCATCCTCATCATGATCATTTTCGCTTCCAGGGCCTATGGTGTTCTGTCTTGAAGGGTTGCTGGTGAGATCATCTTATTTTGGACCCACCAAATTTTCTTCTTTCTTTTGGCCAGTGACTCAACAGCTGTTTCGTCAGCAGTTCTTCAGGCACTCCGCTCACATATTCGTTTTGCACCTGTTTGTGTATTTTGCCATTATGTTCTTCAGCCCTTGTCTAATTTGATCATTTCTAATCCAGTGCTGGAGTGTATAACCCCTCACAGGCCTTAGAAATCTTATTTCGCTGAGAGTATTTCATCTCGTCCCTCTTCATGAGAATCCATGTCTCGCTCCCTTACAGCAGAGGCGTCACAGCCATCGTTTTATGAAACTTCATTTTTCCTTACTTTCGAGGTTTGTTCTGTAAGGTTGAATTAATAATGCCTCTACACAGGGTGGTCATAAACAGTATGAAAAGCTTGCAAGGATGTAGCAGGGTATCTTGGTGCTGGAAAATAATTGTTTAGAAAAGAATTCGGTAAGTTGCGCCGTTTCTGAGTTAATTAATATTGAAGTTAGTCAACCAGGCTGTTGCAAGGGCAAATTCAAGCGACTCGCCAGAGGCAATTAGAATCAGTTGTTCTCACAGCATACTAGACGATAGTAAACGAAACTGCTCCGCCTTTAGCTCAGGCTTGATCCTTATTACCGGACCATGTGCAATTTTCGTATCGCTCTCTTGTTCGGTTTTAGGAAGTCAAACTGATGTGTGAATGCAGAGCATTTGGCTGCGAGAGTAAAAGGACGACACCCATTTAAGGATACAGTATAACAATACCGTGTTAGTTCCTTTATTTACCACTACATAATAGCAAAACACCGTTGCACAATGGTACCAGCATAGATATTCAGACTTAAATAACCGGTGTGTAGCCGGTAAATTTTATTTAAATAAAATGTAACAAGAAGATGAAAAACTAAAATTGACAATATATTGAATTTATAGTTCGGAACCACCGGCTGTTACCCAGTGAAATATAACACGCAATAGATAAAAGTGTGACTTCTTAAGATACATGGAATATTTATATATGAATGCTCCAGTGTGAAACAAAGTCCCTCTTGTAACGTCAGCAAGTAGGCACGGCTACTGAAATTATAGGTGAACTGAATTTAAACTTCAGCTTCAAAAAAAAAAAAAAAATCTCAATTCCATACAAAATTTAATCATCACAAGGATACAACCAATACCTTGTCAAGGGGATTTAAAGAATGACACAATTTCATAGAATGAAACCCTTCTACTTCCTCTTCCTTAAAAGTTCATCGTTTATAACCAAAATTGTTCTTAAGGGAGGTGCTTTCTCATAAACACTGTGTAGACGCTCCATGGCCCCTTGAGACAGTGTAGCCCCGACTGACTGCACCTGACGCTAGCAACAACTAAAGGCAGCCTCGGATACGACACAGACATACAAGTTGCACTCTGCAACATGGAAAAAAACAATAAATTTATAGCCAATCGTTGTGACGCTTGTGAAGCCGTAAACATTTTACTCAGCAGTAAGATAGCAAACATTGAATTAAAAGATCAGAGGAAGCAAATATTTCGGTAAATACCACACAGCTCATATTGTGGCTCATATAGACAAACTTTCAGACAAGGAGGTGACTAATTAAGATTATTAGGCAATTCAGTGAAAATGGGCAGCATATTAGTATTTAATTCCACGACTCACGTTACAGAAACACTGGGTGATTAAGAGTCTTAGCTAACCTAACTAATGAATACCAGTAAGGGGCAGCAAACAGATTAGAAATTTATACAGTGTTGATAATGACACCTCCCATACTGAATATTATTTAAGAAGCACTAACAGAACTAAAGATCAGTATTTTTTACTGGCTTCACATGAAAAGATTTTGAATGTAAGTGCCTGGTACGACCGTATGAAACTAATTTTAAAGGCACAACAAAGTGATTTAAATATACATAACAGTATAGAAAGAGCAGAGCACGGGCACTGCTGAGCCAGGAAGTACAGCAGTGCAGTCGCAACATAGCATTATTTCCAAGAGAAAAATAACTGCCAACAATTTGGTATATCAGAGGCCAGAACTAAATAAACCGTTCACCCTCGAGAAAAGACACCGTCTGTAATAGCAGCATGAGGCTTGGAGGTAACTACGCGGTGCCGCAGGGCAGGACACAGCCACAATCAGACCTAAAAATCCACGCACAGCAACGGCTTCCACTGCGGACGCTGACATCCCCAGTTACGCTACGCCAAAGTGGCCTCGCTGTGCCGACCCACTCATTGGTGTCGCCAAAACACAGCAGCGCCGCACTGCTCCAGTGCTGACTGCTCGCTACGGCCGCCGGCGTAGCCGCACCTCGCTCGGTACACGACAGTACTGCCCTCTCCCGAACGAGCTCGCAACTCCCTCCAACCTCCCTGGAAACCGACCTGTGAGCCCGTTGTAGCCCGCTCCTCTTCAAACTTCACGTGGCCAATCACGCCACAGCAACGGAAGCTAAGACGAAGAGACGGCACACGGCTGGCGCCAGAGATAAAAAGAAGGCGCCACGGCTCACAAAGAACACTGACAATGTTGAGTATATATGGAAAAAGTTCAAAGCAATCGCAAAATGCGTTTTAGACAAGTACGTGCCGTGTAAAACTGTGAGGGACGGGAAAAAACCGCCGTGGTTCCACAACAAAGTTAGAAAACTACTGCGAAAGCAAAGAGAGCTTCACTGCAAATTTAAACGCAGCCATAACCTCTCAGACAAACAGAAGCTAAACGATGTCAAAGCTAGCGTAAGGAGGACTATGTGTGAAGCATTCGGTGAATTCGAAAGTAAAATTCTATGTACCGACTGGGCAGAAAATCCTAGGAAGTTCTGGTCTTACGTTAAATCAGTAAGTGGATCGAAACAGCATATCCAGACACTCTGGGATGACAATGGCATTGAAACAGAGGATGACACGCAAAAAGCTGGAATACTAAACACCTTTTTCCAAAGCTGTTTCACAGAGGAAGACCGCACTGTAGTTCCTTCTCTAAATCCTCGCACGAACCAAAAAAATGGCTGACATCGAAATAAGTGTCCAAGGAACAGAAAAGCAACTTAAATCACTCAACAGAGGAAAGACCACTGGACCTGACGGGATACCAATTCGATTCTGCACAGATTACGCGAAAGAACTTGCCCCCCTTCAAACAGCCGTGTACCGCAAGTGTCTAGATGAACGGAAGGTTCCAAATAATTGGAAAAGAGCACAGGTAGTTCCAGTCTTCAAGAAGGGTCGTCGAGCAGATGCGCAAAACTATAGGCTTATATCTCTGCCACCGATCTGTTGTAGAATTTTAGAACATGTTTTCTGCTCGCGTATCATGTCATTCCCGGAAATCCAGAATATACTCTGTAGGAATCAACATGGATTCCGGAAACAGCGATCGTGTGAGACCAAACTCGCTTTATTTGTTCCTGGGACCCAGAAACTATTATACAGGCTCCCAGGTATATGCCATTTTCCTTGACTTCCGGAAGGCGTTCGATACAGTTCCGCACTGTCGCCTGATAAACAAAGAAAGAGCCTACGGAATATCAGACCAGCTGTGTGGCTGGATTGAAGAGTTTTTAGCAAACAGAACACAGCATGTTGTTCTCAATGGAGACGTTAAAGTAACCTCTGGCGTGCCACATGGGAGTGTTATGGGACCATTGCTTTTCACAATATATATAAATGACCCAGTAGATAGTGTCGGAAGTTCCATGCAGCTTTTCGCGGATGATACTGTAGTATACAGAGAAATTGCAGCATTAGAAAGCGGCAGCGAAATGCTGGAAGATCTGCAGCGGGTAGGCACTTGGTGCAGGGAGTGGCAACTGACCATTAACGTAGACAAATATAATGTATTGCGAATACATAGAGAGAATGATCCTTTATTGTATGATTATATGATAGCGGAACAAACACTGGTAGCAGTTACTTCTGTAAAATATCTGGGAGTATGCGTACGGAACGATTTGAAGTGGAATGATCATATAAAATTAATTATAGGTATGGTGGGTGCCGGGTTGAGATTCATTGGGACAGTTCTTAGAAAATGTAGTCCATCAAAAAAGGAGGTGGCTTACAAAACACTCGTTCGATCTATACTTGAGTATTGCGCATCAGTGTGGGATCCGTACCAGGTCGGGTTGACAGAGGAGATCGAGAAGATCCAAAGAACAGCTGCGCGTTTTGTCACAGGGTTATTTGGTAAGCGTGATATCGTTACAGAGATGTTTAGCAAACTCAAGTGGCAGACTCTGCAAGAGAGGCGCTTTGCATCGCGGTGTAGCTTGCTGTCCAGGTTTCGAGAGGGTGCGTTTCTGGATGAGGTATCGAATATATTGCTTCCCCCTACTTGTATCTCCCGAGGAGATCACGGATGTAAAATTAGAGAGATTCGAGAGCGCACGGAGGCTTTCCGACAGTCGTTCTGCCCGCGAACCATACGCGACTGGAACAGGAAAAGAAGGTAATGACAGTGGCCGTAAAGTACCCTCCGCCACACACCGTTGGGTGGCTTGCGTAGTATATATGTAGATGTAGACGTAGAACACATTTGGCGACACCATCTCCAGAAGGGCACTTTCATTTGAGCACGATTGCGTAGTTGGCATTATCGGCGCTCATTAACTCGGAACGGTGCAACGTATTCAATGTTTTTATCAACAATTATTTCTCAGCACAACCTAGCCTGCAGCATCTTTAAAAGCTTTTCATATTGTTTCTGACCACCCTGTATAACAAAACTCATTAAGCTCGTTCTTCACATCTCTGTTGTGCTAGTGACTTATTTGTTCTCACAGATAATTAAACCTGTTACTAACAAGTTTTGATCGATTAGCGCACCTCCATTAGATACCATTAACTTCGTTTATTTAATCGAGATTTCGTTATATTCTCTACCCAGCAGTTGCACATTGTAATTTCTTTTCACTGTCAAATACAAGAAACTGATCGTCTGCAGCCAAATCTGTAACCCATGATTTACTTCTGGTTTCCATCTTATCAAAATGTCTTCAGTGTATATATGTAATAATGTTGGCGGTACACTGAATCCTTTTCTAATACTCTGATGCACAGGCACTTGATATAAAATTCTTCCACCTCTTTTAATCATCACTTTAGTGTCTGGTCATAAATCATTGAGAAACTCTACGTAATACACTGATGAGCCGAAACATTATGACGACCTACTTAAAAGCTTGCTGATCCACTTCTGGAAAGCAGTTTGGCAGTGATTGTGCGTGCCATGGTTTCGACAGGTACTTGATAAGTTTGCAGAAGTTCATGGCACCAGATGCCTACACACAGGTCGCACACTTTCCGTGTTTGTGGCCGTGGAGGTGGCGCCCGATAGCGTCCCAGTTGGATTTCATCGGACTCAGATAATCCTAATTCCATGGCCAAGACGTCAACACGAGTTCGCTATAATGCTCGCCAAGCCAGTACAGCAAGATTTTGACTTTTAACACGAACACTTATCCTGCTGGAAGATGCCATCGCTGTTGAGGAAGACATCAAGCATAAGGGTTTACAGGAGCTACCTAACAGTTAGTCCTCCACAGCTGTCATGATACCGTCGATTACTGCCGCAGGTCCCATGGAAGCCCAGGTGAACGTCCCGAATAACATAAAACTGCTCCCAGAGGCCTGCGTCCGTGGTGCGCACCTTGTTTCGAGCAGTCAAAAATGGTTCAAATGGCTCTGAGCACTATGCGACTTAACTGCTGAGGTCATCAGTCGCCTAGAACTTAGAACTAATTAAACCTAACTAACCTAAGGACATCACACACATCCATGCCCGAGGCAGGATTCGAACCTGCGACCGTAGCGGTCACTCGGTTCCAGACTATAGCGCCCAGAACCGCACGGCCACTCCGGCCGGCGTTTCGAGCAGTCGTCCGTGTAGATAACGGCGTATCTGGACACAATAATCGGCCCGAATTAACAATAAATGGCCGGAGATTGAAAATACCGCTACAGTTGTAAGGCTCTTTTATTTAGAGCATGACTAGTTTCGGGCTCTCATACGGCCATCTTCAGGTGTTATAAGTTCGTGCTGTGACATCGAGCGCCGCGGTGGACGAGTACAGGACGCGGTGTGTTACATGGAACGCAGAACACAGAGTCCATGTAGGATAACCTCGTTTGTCTAGCATCTCCATAATACACTAACGAGCCGAAAACGTTATAACATTATGCAGGTGGTTACACAAACTTAGAAATCAATTCCTACTCATGCAATGTCATCCGTGTTGGGAGCACTGATTAATTTCCACAGAGAGTGCAGGAGTTAATTTCCAAATACGACACAGTTTCTGTCTCGCGTGCACAATAGATAACCTATAAAGAAAATAATATTTATGATCATCAATTTGAATCATCCTTAAATATACATAATCGTCATCATGTCATCATTATCGTCAGCTATTAGATATTGACTGTTGTTTAAAGTTTTCTTCGAGACTTGTCCATGAATTTCCATACTCAGTGACACACTTCCATGTTGGTCATATACATTTTCTGATGTTATGTACCACATCCCCTTATAGCGTCGTGTAGGTGCTTTCTTAACTTCGGGAAGCAAGAAGGAACTTGCTTGTCCCATCTATCATTCATTCACTTGCCTTTCTACCTACTCAGTTGAAGCACCAGATATAGCATTCCTTCGAAAATATAATATAGGTTTTTGACTGTTATCTCCATCTCACGAGAAATAATCACGGCAAATATCATAACAAAAAATCAATTAATAAATGATTAAACACGCGTAAACAACTATTGACTACTCAAGCTGTCCTAATATATGAAACAGTTATAACATTCATATATACCCACAATACGCACATAATTATAATTTCTTAAAATGGCTCAGAGCACTATGCGACTTAACTTCTGAGGTCATCAGTCGCCTAGAACTTAGAGCTAATTAAACCTAACTAACCTAAGGACATCACACACATCCATGCCCGAGGCAGGATTCGAACCTGCGACCGTAGCGGTCGCCCGGCTCCAGACTGTAACGCCTAGAACCGCACGGCCACTCCGGCCGGCTATAATTTCTTACCACAGACTTCACAGCACACAAAAAGTACACACACGTTCCCGCCACGCTATTATGTTTATTTTTCTGTAGTGTCGCCAGCTGTATAATGTATTTATAATTTAATTTTCTACATTGTTGTCAGTGTTGTTTTCAAGGGTCTATTCCGTTCGTAAAATGGAAAACAAACCGCCTTTACTTAAAAATCGTGATTTTCAAATTAGTACACAATGCTTTCGAGCCATGCGGCATCATCTTCAGATAGTTGGTCATTTTACATCATGTTGCAAATTGATGTTGCTACTCGTTCTGTTAAGAGTACATAGACGTATTACAAGGTGGTATATTATGGTTGCAATTTTCACAGAACTAAGACCGAAAAATTATTGTTTTCATTAGTCGTAGCTTGTAAGCCCAGAATGAGTAGGTAAATTTGTGTACCTACACATATTCTTCCTTTGACAGCACATTTTTAAACAAAATCCATAGACACAAAAGAATATCCTAATGTATGGATGTTACATTTCTACTTGTACACTGGTGTTGTGTAGCTCCTGTAACGTGGATGACTCTCTACTCCTATTTGTGACACAAAAGATGAGGTATTATTGAATTCACTCCATAATGAAATCTCGCTCACAACAGAATATGAACAACAAGAATTCAACTTTCACGTCTTTAAGAATCCACCCTACACTGATATCGCAATACACAAATCTTCATACCATCCGAACATGCACATGTTTGCTTGCGGCATTTACGTCAATTTTGAGCAGGACACAAACATTACCTTTAAAACACGTAGCACTAACAGAGCAAATAGATACCGTCAAAGCAAACTATTGCAATGAATATTGTGTACTAGACAAAATCCACTGACAAACTATCCAACAAAACACAAGCCAAATCGTTAATAGAGGCACTGCAGGAAAAACAACTAAGGCAACAATATCTACATTCGGAATCACAAGAAATTACTAACTTATTTAGAAATACTAATATAAAAATAAATTTCTCCGCAAACAACAAGCATAGACACCACTTGTTGCACTTGGTGAACGTAAACCCCCATTAACAAAAAATAGTACTACATATAACTTACAGTGTAACAGCTGCCCTGCGTAACAGGAAAAAACAGGAAGAATTTTCCATATTCGTTACAAAGAACACACTGATGTTTTCAGGCTCAACCACTTGGATAAATCCTCTGTAGCTAAATCTGTATACCCTAATAGACGCACATTAAATGACGTCCACAACATCTTAATTGTACTTCACACAGAAAATAATGGTAGAAAACTTGATTTGGTAGAACAATTAAAGATACTGTTACACAGAGACACAGTTTCTGAAACTATCTCAATGAGCAAGATGAACTTAACAGCCGCAGTCTGTTCAATAATTTGAAAAGTTTATTTTCAATAAAACAAAACAATGAATTTAATAGTTGCAGTCATTTTGTAACATTAGGTCACATAGGATATCTGCACAAATAATCGTTTTCCAAATGACATCTGTGCATAAATAATAATGTAACATCTTTGTATCTTCTTAGAAATAACGAAACTGGTATGTAGACAGAAATGTAGCAATTTTACATCTGAATATTCTTTGACGTGTTGGAATTTTGTTTACAAATGTGATTTGAGGCAAAAGGTATGTAAGTGTATCAGTCTTTCTGCTCATGCTGTGTGATGTTAGTTTTGAAAAAAACTTGTCACAATGTGGCACCTTACTTAGGTACTCTTAACACGACCAACAGTAACCTAAATTCGAATAATGATGTAAACTGCCTAATATCCTGAAGATGAGCCCCGGAGCTCGAAATACACCGATCGGTTTGTTTTAAGTAAGTAATACAGTTTTGGTAGTGGCACTAACATCAATCAATAATATTAGGCAGTAAATAAACATTACAGCTGTTAATACTGCAGAAAACTTAACATAATAACGTGACTGAAACGTATGTGTACTATACGCTCGCTGTGATGGAGTTGTTTTTATTTCTCGAGGCAGAAGACAAGCTTCACCATAATAGTATTAGTAGTAGTAGTAGTAGTAGCTTTATTCATCCGTAGATCTCTTTTTACAAGGATATAGGACATGTCAAAATATCTACTAGTTTAGACCAATTTAAAATAAGCTAATTCGTATACACATATATTTACAGACTTCTAGTTAGACATACTCAATAGATTTAGTCCTGGTATACAATATTTTTTTTACAAAGAACTTATTAAATAATGAAATGCCACACCGTTCACTCATACCTCACTATCAGTCACTGCACACACTATACACACATTGTTTCATAACACTTCACTCACTACACAGACACACACACACACGCACACACACACACACACGCGCGCGCGCGCGCACGCACGCAGACACACACACTATTGATCTCTGGGCCATTTTCTGTAGCGCAAATTCCCATTTGCTATCCTGAAAAACTGAGTCAGCATCCCTCCATAATGAATGAGATGCTGAGCTCAGAAAGAGGAAGAGGTGTTAGTATTGTGCTACGCATACCTTGAGGGTAAATATTTCTAGAAAGGAAAAAAGGAAAAAATCATAAAGTGAAAATGTTATGTGGAATATTGGATGTTTTATAATCATTATTATTATTACTTATTTGTACAACATTTTATATCAAACCCCTACTCTGTTTTATCTAAGTAATCCTTCAATGTATAAAATGTGTCCATAAAAGGTACTTTTTAGCTGCCTTTTTAAATAAGTGTATTTTAGCAATTTCTTTAATCTCTTTTGGTAATTTATTGTACTTTTTTAATGCTTGGTAGAAAATGCTGTTTTGAGTTTTATGTTTATTTTTTCTTCGTAACAGCAATAGTGAATCACCGAGGAACACTGAAAGTAATAAAATGTATATTGAACTAGAATGTGCCAAGGCCAGGACTACTTCTAAGTGCAGTAGTTATGTTGTATGTCAATTAAGAAGTCTTGCATGTAACTGAAAATGTGTATGTAGATTAGGCCAATGAAAATGCTTCAATAAATTAAGGCAAAACCCTCATGGCAAAACATAATTATTTTAGTAGGTTGCGTCCAGTTAACAATCTATGAAATATTGTTGTGATATTGCTGAACGCCGTTGTCGGGGCATTTAGTACACACTGGCCGCCGTGCCATCCTCTGCTAATGACGTCATTCGGAAACGGTGTGGAGTGTCGTGGAGTCAGGGCACCGCTCTCACGGCCGTTATCTGCTTTCCAGACCTTCTCACTCAAGTAGCACCTCGCGAGGCATCACGAGGCTGAGCACCCTCCGGTCCAGACTTCCCATCGAGGATAATTCCTGGCAGCTCTAGGTCTTCCTCATAGCAGTCAAACACACTCACCACTGAGTTAATGAGGCGAAAATATGTAACATTACAGGCAACAGTGAACTGACTGGTTATCTCCTTATAGACATTTCTTCATTATTTCCTAATATTTTAGTTCCATTTGGTCCTTGCAAAATCCATTTTCAATTTGTATCCTTCAAGAACAATATCTATTCTACGTAAATTCGTGTAACATATGACCTCCGTCATCTCTAATATCACACCTAAACTTTTCCACTAAATATTAGTTGTTTGTTGTATTTTTGCACTTTATTGGCCAACTGTTTGTTTGTATTGGGATTATCAGTCATTCGGCTTCTGCTTCTGCAACTCTCTGTATAAACCAACTTTCTCACCTGAACGTGTACACGCTGGTTCAATGACCTGAATTATTTCCATAGAGTATTTTTTGTTTATAACTTATCTGAAAGAAGTCATCATGCTCTGTCTGAGAATCATTCAATATCTGTGATAATCTCTTGTTTTCTTGTTTGCAATAAATCCCAAATTTGATTTTCGCCCCTGCTCAGTTCCTCTGAAATAGGACACATGGCAAGATTTTAATTCTGTTTGGTCTTCGTTTTTTTCTGTATTTTTGATAAACCTACTATAGTCCGTTGAATATCATTTAACTTCTCTTGCTATTTCAGGACCTTTCTTCGGATCCAAAATTTTGTGAAATATATTGAATATCAAGAGCTCAGATGGAAACCCAGTTCTAAGCAAAGAAGGGAAAGCAGAAAGGTGGATGGAGTATGTACAGGGTCTATATAAGGGCGATGTACTTGAGGACAATATTATGGAAATGGAAGAGGATGTAGATGAAGATGAAATGGGAGATACGATACTGCGTAAAGAGTTTGACAGAGCACTGAAAGACCTGAGTCGAAACAAGGCCCCGGGAGTAGACAACATTCCATTAGAACTACTGACGGCCTTGGGAGAGCCAGCCCTGACAAAACTCTACCATCTGGTGAACAAGATGTTCGAGACAGGCGAAATACCCTCAGACTTCAAGAAGAATATAATAATTCCAATCCCAAAGAAAGCAGGTGTTGACAGATGCGAAAATTACCGAACTATCAGTTTAATAAGTCACAGCTGCAAAATACTAACACGAATTATTTACAGATGAATGGAAAAACTGGTAGAAGCCGACCTCGGGGAAGATCAGTTTGGATTCTGTAGAAATGTTGGAACACGTGAGGCAATACTGACCTTACGACTTATCTTGGAAGAAAGATTAAGGAAAGGCAAACCTACGTTCCTAGCATTTGTAGACTTAGAGAAAGCTTTTGACAATGTTGACTGGAATATTCTCTTTCTAATTCTAAAGGTGGCAGGGGTAAAATACGGGGAGCGAAAGGCTATTTACAATTTGTACAGGAACCAGATGGCAGTTATAAGAGTCAAGGGGCATGAAAGGGAAGCAGTGGTTGGGAAGGGAGTGAGACAGGGTTGTAGCCTCTCCCCGATGTTATTCAATCTGTATATTGAGCAAGCAGTAAAGGAAACAAAAGAAAAATTTGGAGTAGGTATTAAAATCCAGGGAGAAGAAAAAAACTTTGAGGTTCGCCGATGACATTGTTATCCTGTCAGAGACAGCAAAGGACATGGAAGAGCAGTTGAATGGAATGGACAGTGTCTTGAAAGGAGGATATAAGATGAACATCAACAAAAGCAAAACAAACATAATGGAATGTAGTCGAATTAAGTCGGGTGATGCTGAGGGAATTAGATTAGGAGATGAGACACTTAAAGTAGGAAAGGAGTTTTGCTATTTGGGGAGCAAAATAACTGATGATGGTCGAAGTAAAGAGGATATAAAATGTAGACTGCCAATGGCAAGGAAAGTGTTTCTGAAGAAGAAAAATTTGTTAACATAGAGGATGGATTTAAGTGTCAGGAAGTCGTTTCTGAAAGTATTTGTATGGAGTATAGCCATGTATAGAACTGAAACATGGACAATAAATAGTTTGGACAAGAAGAGAATAGAAGATTTCGAAATGTGGTGCTGCAGAAGAATGTTGAAGATTAGGTGGGTAGGTCACATAACTAATGAGGAGGTATTGAACAGGATTGGGGAGAAGAGAAGTTTGTGGCACAACTTGACTCGAAGAAGGGATCGGTTGGTAGGACATGTCCTGAGGCATCAAGGGATCACAAATTTAGTATTGGAGGACAGCGTGGAGGGTAAAAATCGTAGAGGGAGACCAAGAGATGAATACACTATGCAGATTCAGAAGGATGTAGGTTGCAGAAGGTACTGGGAGCTGAAGGAGCTTGCACAGGATATATTAGCATGGAGAGCTGCATCAAACCAGTCTCAGTACTGAAGACCACAACAACAACAACAACAACAACAACAACAACATATTGTCCCAGTACAAGTGATAGAAGATGTCTTGTTTATAAGCATTCTACAGTTTTTTAGCTCATCTTCGTCTAGAAACTTCCAAGCACAGCAGCATCTGGACATTTCCAGAATTCCCTCTTCACCATCGAGTAATTATAAGGGGCTATCAAAAACGTTCCCGTTTGAAGGGTTGCTGCAGCGTATATGCAGTGTAGCACGACTCCGAAGCGGGCATATCCGCACCGACATGTAGACAAGGGATTAATGTCACATTCGTATCTTTCCGACGTGCGTACGGTAAATACAGGATCGTGAACTATGGCGAAGTTATTGCCAAATGCTTCCAAACGGGACCAACATACTGTTATTTTTTCTTCTGTTTTGTCGAAAACTAACATGTCAGGACCGTGGCTGTGTACAAAGTACGGCTTTATTTTTGCAGAGAAGATAACAGCAACCAGGCACGTTTTATAATGCTATTTATTTACATAGATAGCGCTATTTTTATTTATTTATTTAAATAAATAGCATTAGAAAAACGAACTGGTTCCTGTTCTCTTCTCTGCAAGAATCAAACTGTATGTTATTCTTTTCCTGGCTGCCGAAGGACAAACACCAGTACACATCCATCGGTGAATGAATAATGTTTATGGAGATGAATGTCTGTCGAAAACCGTTCTGTGACAAGGGGTGCTGCTGTTCCATGATAACGCATGCCCCCATATCCCAAATGTGGCAACGGAGAAGTTACGCCAACTCAAATGGTTGACCGTCGCGCACCCACACTTAATTCCTGATCTCGCCCACTTGTGACTATCTTGCCTTCGGTCACATATAAAAGAACTTAAATGGTCAGCGATTACTGTCGGATGAGGATGTGCAGCAGCCAGCGAAGAATTTCTTCACACAGTAGGATATGGTTTTTTAACAAACTGGTATCTTCAACCTGGTGCTCCAGTGGTATGATTGCCTCAATGTTCAGGGCGATTTTGTCTGTTTGGCATACCGATTCTAAACTGTACAGTGTTTGAACAAAAACTTTTCGATCGCCCCTTGTATTTCACGCGGGCTGGAACCCCGAAGTCTCTGATATTCGCACATAGCAGTGGGCTCACGACAACTCTATCCACGGTTCACTAGCCCCAGTGATTTTGGCGAGACACCTGAGCTGTGTTGATCATCAACAAACGACGTCCAAAATTAGGCCTTAGTGTGTGTCTTAGAGCCTGGGATCAATATGAGCGACGACTTGCTCATCACGATCCATAAGAGACCTGTATTTATTATTGTCACTAATGCCACAGTCAAGCCGGCCGCTGGTGGCCGAGCGGTTCTGGCGCTACAGTCTGGAACCGCGCGACCGCTACGGTCGCAGGTTTGAATCCTGCCTCGGGCATGGCTGTGTGTGTTGTCCTTAGGTTAGTTAGGTTTAAGTAGTTCTAAGTTCTAGGGGACTTATGACCTCAGCAGTTGAGTCCCATAGTGCTCGGAGCCATTTGAACCATTTTTTTTTTGAGCCACAGTCAACCTTTGTTTTTGTTGTAATGAATTCAAGTCTGTTCCTCAAGGTTGCAGACATTAACTCTAAATATAGTCCAGGTAACTGTCTAAGGCCAACCCTAATAATACACTACTGGCCATTAAAATTGCTACACCACGAAGATGACGTGCTACAGACGCGAAATTTAACCGGCAAGAAGAAGATGCTGTGGTATGCAAATGATTAGCTTTTCAAAGCATTCACGCAAGTGTGGCGCCGGTGGCGACACCTACAACGTGCTGAAATGAGGAAACTTTCCAACCGATTTCTCATACACAAACAGCAGTTGACCAGCGTTGTCTGGTGAAACGTTGTTGTGATGCCTCGTGTAAGGAGGAGAAATGTGTACCATCACGTTTCCGACTTTAATAAAGACCGGACTGTAGCCTATCGCGATTGCGGTTTATCGTATCGCGACATTGCTGCTTGCGTTGGTCGAGATCCAATGACTGTTAGCAGAATATGAAATTGGTGGGTTCAGGAGGGTAATACGGAACGCCGTGTTGTATCCCAACGGCCTTGTATCACTAGCAGTCGAGATGACAGGCATCATATCCGCATGGCTGTAACGGATCGTGCAGCCACGTCTCCATCCCTAAGTCAACAGATGGGTACGTTTGCAAGGCAACAACCATCTGCACGAACAGTTCGACGACGTTTGTGGCAGCATGGACTATCAGCTCGGAGACCATGGCTGCGGCTACCCTTGACGCTTCATCACAGACAGGAGCGCCTGCGATAGTGTACTCAACGACGAACCTGGGTGCTCGAATGGCAAGACGTCATTTTTTCGGATGAATCCAGGTTCTGTTTACAACACCATCCGCGTTTGGTGACATCGCGTTGAACGCGCATTGGAAGCGTGCATTCGTCGTCGCCATACTGGCGTATCGCCCGGCGTGATGGTATGGGGTGCCATCGGTTACACGTCACGGTCACCTCTTGTTCGCATTGACGGTAGTTTGAACAGTGGACGTTACATTTCAGATGTGTAACGACCCGTGGCTCTACCCTTCATTCGATCCCTGCGAAACACTGCATTTCAGCAGGATAATGCACGACCGCATGTTGCAGGTCCTGTACGGGCCTTTCTGGATACAGCACATTCTCCAGATCTCTCACCAACTGAAATTGTCTGGTCAATGGTGGCCGAGCAACTGGCTCGTCACAATACGCCACTCACTACTCTTGTTGAACTGTGGTATCGTGTTGAAGCTGAATGAGCAGCTGTACCTCTACACGCCATCCAAGCTCTGTTTGACTAAATGCCCAGGCGTATCAAGGCCGTTATTACGGCCAGAGGTGGCTGTTCTGGGTACTGATTTCTCAGGATCTATGCACCCAAATTGCATGAAAATGTGATCACATGCCAGTTCTAGTATAATATATTTGTTCAATGAATACCCATTTATCATCTGCATTTCTTCTTGTTGTAGCAATTTTAATGGCCAGTAGTGTAAAAAAGTGGCCAGAGCCCAAGTTCATAGAATTAGTCTGCAGTAAAAAACAAGAATATTTTTGTAAATGAGGAAATACAAGAAAAAACCGTAACTGTACAGAGTTTTCTTCATGAAATGCCATTACTAAATAATCTAATAACTTTTAATTATCCAATAAAAGACTATTGAAAATAATAGATGCTGTATAACAGCTATTTAAAATGAAAATATACATCACAGTCTGGAATGAACTGTCTTCAATCACCTGTTAACCATAAATATAAGGAAGTAAAGACGTGTAATGATATTTCTGAAAGACATCTAACCTACCAATGTGGAGCTGTTACGTGTTGTAATGAGAAACACGAATCCAGTCCACAGTGATCAATACCACAATGATACGCTCACTGTAGGAAGGAGTGGAGTCTACGAAAATTAACTCTGCGCGTCTTTAATTAAGCTCGAGGAGCCCCATGCATTTTAATGGCCTGTCCGCACAATCACGCCCTGGAAGAGACACCCCTTTACACGTCTTGATGAGCCCACGGAAGTCTGTTAACTCCTTTTACTAAGCGCGAATTGAAAGGCCCTTGAGCTCTCTCAAGTTCAGACCGCCCTCCGTCCAACAAGGCAGCAAAGTGTTTGACTTGGTCTCGAGTCTATCAACTTCCATGTACAAAATTTTGTCAATTCCACATTAGAGGATACCAATAGGTGCACGGATCCGTCAGTTTTAACGTACTCTTTCTGTTACTGTGCCTCACAGTTGGCTTTTAAATAAAGTGGCATGTAAAACTAATACAACAGAGTTGCAGAAGTCCAGGAAAAGTACAGGCATTATTGGTCTTTTTATCAGGAACCCACACAAAATACAACAATAAGAAATACGAATGTGTGACGTCAGATCACAGTTACGTCAATTCAGAAGGGAAAAACGTACAGACAATCAAACCAGCCCAATGGTGGGTGAGGGGGAATCGTCGATCAATAACTGCTTCGAAACTTTCTTTCGCGTCTATTGAAAAGCAATCTACATTAGAAGTAGTTCGTTGACAATGCTTTCTAGTGCCACTTTATGATGTTACTGTAGCAGACTTTCTTTTAAACAGTAACGATGTAATACTTTCAGAACACCCTGTCGAGAAGTATAAACACACGCAGTGTTAAAATTAAAGTATAGCCTAAGAAAACTTACAAGCTTTTTTCAGACGATCTAGTAGAAAATGGAAACGGTTACCTGTGATTACATTGCAAAAACACGAACAAAGAAACTCATCAGTGGTTCTCATGTCTTCAATGTTAATATGTTAAATTCTATTTTCGTTTTCTTCATTGTATTCAGTATTAATCGTACTATAGTCGATTTTTCAGAACTGCTTTAAAATTTCAGTGTTAAGGGCCTCCGATGTTGAAGTTAATTTGCACTAGAGGGAAAAGCCGGCCGAAGTGGCCGTGCGGTTAAAGGCGCTGCAGTCTGGAACCGCAAGACCGCTACGGTCGCAGGTTCGAATCCTGCCTCGGGCATGGATGTTTGTGATGTCCTTAGGTTAGTTAGGTTTAACTAGTTCTAAGTTCTAGGGGACTAATGACCTCAGCAGTTGAGTCCCATAGTGCTCAGAGCCACTAGAGGGAAACTTGAGAATGTCACTAAAGAAACGGAAACGGAAATGTATGTGTTCCATTAACATGTACACCGTCCTCGTTTTCCGGGTTCGTAGATTTCAATAAAGTTCCTCTAGGGCTCCTGAGAAAGATTAATGGAATCCAATTAACTAATCCCTCCATAAATCTGTAATCTCTCTAACAGTGATGAAGTCTAATAGACACTCTAGTATTGAGCTTACGTTCGTTAGTGTACTGACATAGTTTCAATCAGTTCCACGTTCCTCAAAGGCTGCCTGTGGAGACTTTTTCAACTGAGTTCAAACTTTCGCAAAATCTGTGAATCTCGAACATAATGATAATCAGTGCTCATTACTCCCTTCTACAGTTATGTGCAAATGTTGTTGAGAGAGCTTGTTCTTTTGTGTGCTTGAAATCTAGAACTTCTATGCACTTGATGAATATTTTACTGAATATCTTAAACATTACGGAGAGAAGGCTCTTTCTACATCATTTTACCTTCAGCGTTAACTAGTTCTATTGAAAAACTATCATCTCCACGCCCGTTCCCCCTATACTCCTTTCTTTATACATCTCAGCTTCTACAGTTTCCATTACTAACCATTGGCGTTTCCGATTTGTTTCCTGAACTATACAAAGTTGTTCATACAGTTTGCTTCATTTCTCACATATACGCCATCTGCTTATGAAACGTTGTCTGCCAAAGTTAAAAGTTGTACCACGGGTGCATAACTTGTTTTTAATTTACAGGTATCAGCGGACTGCCAGAATTTTGTTATTTTATTTTCACTACCATTATATCAAGTGTCTTCCTATCGAAAGCATTTGCCAAGAGTTTTCTTTCTTAATTGTTATTTCAACATATTCTATTGTGTTTATATTATTTTTGCTTGAAGTTCTCAACATTTCTTCTACGGAACGCTCGTTTCATTTGGCATTTTCTTTTCCATGTCGATAAATAAAATCTGTCCTGAATGAGATTTTCACTCTGCAGCGGAGAGTGCGCTGATATGAAACTTCCTGGCAGATCAAAACTGTGTGCCTGACCGAGACTCGAACTCGGGACCTTTGCCTTTCGCGGGCAAGTGCTCTACCATCTGAGCTACCGATGTTTGGAAGGTAGGAGACGAGATACTGGCAGAAGTAAGGCTGTGAGGACCGGCCGTCAGTCATGCTTCGGTATCTCAGATGGTAGAGTACTTGCCCCCGAAAGGCAGTTCGAGTCTCGGTCGAGCACACAGTTTTGATTTGCCAGGAAGTTTCCAAATCTGTCCTATTTCTTTCTACATTGCATTTATTGTTTTTCTGAATTTTACGTGTTTTATATACTTGATTGAAGAGGTTTGAGAGTGCAATATACTATATAATTTCTTCATTTTAATAATGATTGGTTTTTTTCTCCTCAAGCTCACTGTAATTAATGTCTGTTTGCCTTTTGTGCCACACAAATATAGAAGACACAGGAACAGGAACAACAAAACGTGAGAGGCAAAGCAAACTAAAGATGGTGTACCATATTATACAATCACGAATACACAGACAAAATGTACAAGACACAGGAACAGGAACAACAAAAAGTGAGAGAAAAAGCAAACTGAAGATGGTGTGCCATGTTATACTATCACGAATACACAGACAAAATAATAATTTCAGAAAACAAGGATGGCAAATAGAGAAATAAACCAGGTAACATCTGGCAGCAGACACAAAAAAATGTAACAGCATCGACGCGTCATTCAACTTTTGTCAAACATTGACACCAACATCAAAATAAAATTACAGAGACGAAAACATAGAAATCGTTTAAAGAAAAGAAAAACACCTTCTCAGCCTGTAAGAAATCTATCACATTCATAAAACCTTAACAGATAAGAACAACTCATAAACGATCAGACAAACCTGAGAAATCAAACATCTGTTAACTTGATATATTATTTCCTATAATATTAAATATAAACGCATAAATTAACAGAACACTCAATATAACATTAAATAAAAACATACGACCACCCTTCTACCGACGCCAACTATTCACTACCACCCGAACCCCTGCTCCGCCACCCTGCTCATTGAGTTCCCATTCTTCAATACCATCTCCTCCCAGTTGCTTTCACTATAAAAACTGCACACTTGAACCCTCGCCCCCCTCCCTCCACTCCCCTGAAACGCCGATAACGACCCTCGCCTCACATTCCCAACACTTCTCTCACATCTTTGCTGAACATGTAACGCATCTTTACACTTACACCCCGCCACACACTCCTCCATCCCTCCCCCCCCCCCCACAACACACATACGACTACAAAAAAATATTGCATTCACAAGCTTGCTAATATTAATTATGTACTTATAAAGCCAATGAATAAACATAATCACTATGCTCAGTACGAAACACGTAAACCTGCATATACCATAGTAGGCGAATGAGAAGATACTTTATAAATAAAAGCGAAACGTGTGTTTCGAAAAGTACTCCTTAACTGCAGTAGTTTTAAGATCGATTAACCAATAATCATTTACTTGCAAGATGCTAAGATGGCCACACAAAAGAGCTTATTAATTGGTATTTGACGTAGCGTAGTAATTTCGCCTTTAGTCCCTTTTGCCCCTGACCGCGTACACTTCCCATTGACTTTCTTCTGCAAAAGTGAGTTGAGGCCTTACGTATTGTTCTTTTCTGCAACTTCTGATAATGCATAATCCCCGTCATTTCTGCTATCATATCGATAGTTACTGTAGAGGAATCGCTCCTGAATAATTACTTCCGAATTAAAATTTCTCGCTACACAAATTATTATTTTTAGTGAAAGTTGCCGTCACTATCAGCTTCTGTAGCTCATAGTACGGGTTGTCTGCTTCCTTATCGTCATGTGAGCATGTTGGTGCATAGGCTTCTTTCATGAAACAGATTTCAGTTGCTTTTAGAGTAACATTTCATATGATGCCTGAGAATCCATAATAAACGAGAGATATTCAGTAAATAAAGCAAAATATTTTTTTCTGAATTTTATTCAGAATGTCAGTATATCATATTATTCCTGACTCTTTTCGCTACAAAACAACATTTTTCGTCTCCGTTCAGTGTGGCGGTCTTAGGACACCTTGCTGGGGGGCCTGTGTGCCCGCGTGGTACCACTGTACGGCTCGACGTCGGTGCCAACGTCTTGCTGCATCAATAACCTCCACATCATCCATGTACTGCTTCCTGTTGAGTGCATTCTTCATTGGGTCAAACGGATGGAAGTCAGAAGGTGCGAGATTCGGGCTGCAGGGTGGATGAGGAAGAACAGTGCAATGAAATTTCGTAACTTGTGTGAGACCTTTACTTGTCGTGGAGAAGGAAAACTTCGTTTGCATTTTTGTGGCGACGAATACATTGCAGAAGTCGCAGTTGTGTGTGGAAGACCTGGTCTTGGGAGATCGGACAGGTAGCAGGGACTTTGTTGCGAAATGACAGACGCCTCGCCCAACGACTCACCGCGCTTTTGTTCAGTGCCACATCTCCGTAGATATTTTACAAGCGCCTCTGCGAGGCTCTGGTTTTCCGCCAAAAGAAAGTGACAGCTCACTGCTTGGAATGAGTCTCCGCTACAGACGCCTTCTGAAGGCTAAGTATAGCGCCGCCACCTGTCGCAACTTTATGAAACTATAGGGTCTGAATCTAGAATAATCCATGATGTTCGTAACTCCTCATGTTTTCACCAAAAATTGGCCCGGTAAAGGAAAGTGTTGGATTATTTACTGAGCGCCCTTCGTAAGTACACAGAGAACGCCTTCTCTGTTCCTCTGACATACGTCCTGATTTTAATTACGTTGGTTCTTTATTTCTTCGCCGAATCCTGACAACCCTGCTTCTTCACAACCCACGTTCCAGTCTAAAATTTTGCAATCTATTGTACAGGGAGGTGGGTTTACAAGGATACTTAATACTCAGCCGTTACGGAAATACGGTACTGCACTGGCTGTGTTACTCCGAATTACGATGCAATGTCCCTTTGGACATCGTAATTCGTAACGACACAGGCACTGCAATATCACATTTATCCGCCGACACCGGGCAAGCGATTTTCAAGTACAATGTCTTCCCTGTACGGGAGTATACATAATGGATGCACGAGTACAAATTGTAGCTACATGACTGGCGATGTACGGAAGTTTGGGTGTCATCGTTAATCGTGCGTGTATAGCCAAATGGTTAGGCGAAAAACGAAAAATCCGTCCTCGAGTCCTAGTGCGGCACAAGTTTTCGTAGTCGTTATCCTATTATACTGTTGACGGTTGTCCATATTCGCAACTGCGGACACATTTCATTTATTATGGAAATATATTGGCATCACTGATGGATGATTAGTAAGCGAAGTAGTCTAAAAAAATACCTTTAAGCATCGGTAAAGAGTCAGCTGATACACTGAAGAAATGTCTACACAGCACAAAAAGGCTTCTAAGAAACATGATAAACGGGACATTCTATATGCTCATCTAAGGTATGCTAGTCAAACGGAGCACATAAAACGCACTATAGCTGTATTCTCTCAACATAGACATAATGTCGACAACATGAGAAATAAAATTGTCCCGCTGTTAATATAGGAAAATATAGAACTAACCCTAGCGAAGAGCCCATCAATTTTACAAATGCTTTAGGGAAGCATGATACAAGTTCTGAGAAGTTTGAAGTACTAGGAGATTTACGGAAAAAAATTGACTACAGTAGCTTCAACAGTATGACTGTGGAAAATTAAGGTTCCGAGGGCACTGATTCAACTGAGATCAAAATATTAGTTTGAACTGCCTGAAAACTAGGTTAGGAAGTAAAGCAACACAGATCAAAAAAGTTTTGTATTACCTCGGTTCCCAGTGCTCCTGAAGATAGCGGTTGACTGTGGATGTTGTATCACAGACACAGTCCCTTTAACTCTACAGAGATATCACTAAACCGGCCAAAGATGTAAACAACCATGCATGAGCAGCGCCTATTAGACTAAGGGGGGTCCGACAGCCGATCAGTTGCAATCATTCCACCAGAAAGGAGGTATACGGCTCGTGTTGTCTGTAGTTCAACCATACCTACACGGTCAATACCGCGGTTCGATAGCGTCCGCATTGTTACTTTGTGCCAGGAACAGCTCTCAACAACGGAACTGTCCAGGTGAACCAAAGCGATGTTGTTCGGACATGGAGGAGATTCAGAGAGACAGGAACTGTCGATGACATGCTTCGCTCAGGCCTCCCAAGGGATACTACTGCAGTGGATGACCGCTACCTATGGATTATGGCTCGGAGGAATCCTGACACCAACGCCAACATGTTGAATACTGCTTTTCGTTCAGCCACAGGACGTCGTGTTACGACTCAAACTGCGTACAATGCGCTGCATGATGCGCAACTTCAGTCCCAACGTCCATGGCGATGTCCATCTTTGCAACCACGACACCATGCAGCGCGGTACATATGGGCCCAACATAATGAAGAATGGACCGCTCAGGATTGGCGTCACATTCTCTTCACCGATGAGTGTCACATATTCCTTCAACCAGACAATCGTCGGGGACGGGTTTGGAGGCAACCCAGTCAGGCTGATCGACTTAGACACTGTCCAACCAGTAACCAAGGTGCAGGTTCCTTGCTGTTTTGGGATGGAATTATGTGGGGCCGACGTACACCACTGGTGGTCATGGAAGGCGCCGTAACGGCTGTACGATATGTGAATGTCATCCTCCAACCGATAGTGCAACCAAATCGACAGCATATTGGCTGGGCATTCATAAAAGACAATTCTTAGCCCCGTCGACCAAATCTTGTGAATGTCTTCCATCAGGATAACGACATCGCTCGACTAGAGTGGTCAGACATGAACCCTATCGAACATGCTTGGGACAGATTGAAAAGGGCTGTTTATGGACGACGTGACCCACCAACCACTCTGAGATATTGAAAGGGTACGGTACTGACCGATATTGAAAATAGGTACAACATATGAAACTTCCTGGCAGATTAAAACTGTGTGCCCGACCGAGACTCGAACTCGGGACCTTTGCCTTTCGCGGGCAAGTGCTCTACCAACTGAGCTACCGAAGCACGACTCACGCCCGGTACTCACAGCTTTACTTCTGCCAGTACCTCGTCTCCTACCTTCCAAACTTTACAGAAGCTCTCCTGCGAACCTTGCAGAACTAGCACTCCTGAAAGAAAGGATATTGTGGAGACATGGATTAGCCACAGCCTGGGGGATGTTTCCAGAATGAGACTTTCACTCTGCAGCGGAGTGTGCGCTGATACGAAACTTCCTGGCAGATTAAAACTGTGTGCCCGACCGAGACTCGAACTCGGGACCTTTGCCTTTCGCGGGCAAGTGCTCTACCAACTGAGCTACCGAGGCACGACTCACGCCCGGTACTCACACCTTTACTTCTGCCAGTACCTCGTCTCCTACCTTCCAAACTTTACAGAAGCTCTCCTGCGAACCTTGCAGAACTAGCACTCCTGAAAGAAAGGATATTGCGGAGACATGGCTTAGCCACAGCCTGGGGGATGTTTCCAAAATGAGACTTTCACTCTGCAGCGGAGTGTCCGCTGATATGAAACTTCCTGGCAGATTAAAACTGTGTGCCCGACCGAGACTCGAACTCGGGACCTTTGCCTTTCGCGGGCAAGTGCTCTACCAACTGAGCTACCGAAGCACGACTCACGCCCGGTACTCACAGCTTTACTTCTGCCAGTACCTCGTCTCCTACCTTCCAAACTTTACAGAAGCTCTCCTGCGAACCTTGCAGAACTAGCACTCCTGATAGAAAGGATATTGCGGAGACATGGCTTAGCCACAGCCTGGGGGATGTTTCCAGAATGAGTCTTTCACTCTGCAGCGGAGTGTGCGCTGATATGAAACTTCCTGGCAGATTAAACCGTATGCCCGACCGAGACTCGAACTCGGGACCTTTGCCTTTCGCGGGCAAGTGCTCTACCAACTGAGCTACCGAAGCACGACTCACGCCCGGTACTCACAGCTTTACTTCTGCCAGTACCTCGTCTCCTACCTTCCAAACTTTACAGAAGCTCTCCTGCGAACCTTGCAGAACTAGCACTCCTGAAAGAAAGGATATTGCGGAGACATGGCTTAGACACAGCCTGGGGGATGTTTCCAGAATGAGACTTTCACTCTGCGGCGGAGTGTCCGCTGATATGAAACTTCCTGGCAGATTAAAACTGTGTGCCCGACCGAGACTCGAACTCGGGACCTTTGCCTTTCGCGGGCAAGTGCTCTACCAACTGAGCTACCGAAGCACGACTCACGCCCGGTACTCACAGCTTTACTTCTGCCAGTACCTCGTCTCCTACCTTCCAAACTTTACAGAAGCTCTCCTGCGAACCTTGCAGAACTAGCACTCCTGAAAGAAAGGATATTGCGGAGACATGGCTTAGCCACAGCCTGGGGGATGTTTCCAGAATGAGGCTTTCACTCTGCAGCGGAGTGTGCGCTGATATGAAACTTCCTGGCAGATTAAAACTGTGTGCCCGACCGAGACCCGAACTCGGGACCTTTGCCTTTCGCGGGCAAGTGCTCTACCAACTGAGCTACTGAAGCACGACTCACGCCCGGTACTCACAGCTTTACTTCTGCCAGTACCTCGTCTCCTACCTTCCAAACTTTACAGAAGCTCTCCCGCGAACCTTGCAGAACTAGCACTCCTGAAAGAAAGGATATTGCGGAGACATGGCTTAGCCACAGCCTGGGGGATGTTTCCAGAATGAGACTGCAAGGTTCACAGGAGAGCTTCTGTAAAGTTTGGAAGGTAGGAGACGAGGTACTGGCAGAAGTAAAGCTGTGAGTACCGGGCGTGAGTCGTGCTTCGGTAGCTCAGTTGGTAGAGCACTTGCCCGCGAAAGGCAAAGGTCCCGAGTTCGAGTCTCCATCGGGCACACAGTTTTAATCTGCCAGGAAGTTTCATATCAGCGCACACTCCGCTGCAGAGTGAAAGTCTCTTTCTGGAAACATCCCCCAGGCTGTGGCTAAGCCATGTCTCCGCAATATCCTTTCTTTCAGGAGTGCTAGTTCTGCAAGGTTCGCAGGAGAGCTTCTGTAAAGTTTGGAAGGTAGGAGACGAGGTACTGGCAGAAGTAATGCTGTGAGTACCAGCCGTGAGTCGTGCTTCGGTAGCTCAGTTGGTAGAGCACTTGCCCGCGAAAGGCAAGGGTCCCGAGTTCGAGACTCGGTCGGGCACACAGTTTTAATCTGCCAGGAAGTTTCATATCAGCGCACACTCCGCTGCAGAGTGAAAGCCTCATTCTGGAAACATCCCCCAGGCTGTGGCTAAGCCATGTCTCCGCAATATCCTTTCTTTCAGGAGTGCTAGTTCTGCAAAGTTCGCAGGAGAGCTTCTGTAAAGTTTGGAAGGTAGGAGACGAGGTACTGGCAGAAGTAACGCTGTGAGTACCCGGCGCGAGTCGTGCTTCGGTAGCTCAGTTGGTAGAGCACTTGCCCGCGAAAAGGAAAGGTCCCCAGCTCGAGTCTCGGTCGGGCACACAGTTTTAATCTGCCAGGAAGTTTCATATCAGCACACACTCCGCTGCAGAGGGAAAGTCTCATTCTGGAAACATCCCCCAGGCTGTGGCTAAGCCTTGTCTCCGCAATATCCTTTCTTTCAGGAGTGCTAGTTCTGCAAGGTTCGCAGGAGAGCTTCTGTAAAGTTTGGAAGGTAGGGGACGAGGTACTGGCAGAAGTGAAGCTGTGAGTACCGGGCGTGAGTCGTGCTTCGGTAGCTCAGTTGGTAGAGCACTTGCCCGCGAAAGGCAAAGGTCCCGAGTTCGAGTCTCGGTCGGGCACACAGTTTTAATCTGCCAGGAAGTTTCATATCAGCACACACTCCGCTGCAGAGGGAAAGTCTCATTCTGGAAACATCCCCCAGGCTGTGGCTAAGCCTTGTCTCCGCAATATCCTTTCTTTCAGGAGTGCTAGTTCTGCAAGGTTCGCAGGAGAGCTTCTGTAAAGTTTGGAAGGTAGGAGACGAGGTACTGGCAGAAGTGAAGCTTTGAGTACCGGGCGTGAGTCGTGCTTTGGTAGCTCAGTTGGTAGAGCACTTGCCCGCGAAAGGCAAAGGTCCCGAGTTTGAGTCTCGGTCGGGCACACAGTTTTAATCTGTCAGGAAGTTTCATAGCAGCACACACTCCGCTGCAGAGTGAAAGTCTCATTCTGGAAACATCCCCCAGGCTGTGGCTAAGCCATGTCTCCGCAATATCCTTTCTTTCAGGAGTGCTAGTTCTGCAAAGTTCGCAGGAGAGCTTCTGTAAAGTTTGGAAGGTAGGAGACGAGGTACTGGCAGAAGTAACGCTGTGAGTACCCGGCGCGAGTCGTGCTTCGGTAGCTCAGTTGGTAGAGCACTTGCCCGCGAAAAGGAAAGGTCCCCAGCTCGAGTCTCGGTCGGGCACACAGTTTTAATCTGCCAGGAAGTTTCATATCAGCACACACTCCGCTGCAGAGGGAAAGTCTCATTCTGGAAACATCCCCCAGGCTGTGGCTAAGCCTTGTCTCCGCAATATCCTTTCTTTCAGGAGTGCTAGTTCTGCAAGGTTCGCAGGAGAGCTTCTGTAAAATTTGGAAGGTAGGGGACGAGGTACTGGCAGAAGTGAAGCTGTGAGTACCGGGCGTGAGTCGTGCTTCGGTAGATCAGTTGGTAGAGCTCTTGCCCGCGAAAGGCAAAGGTCCCGAGTTCGAGTCTCGGTCGGGCACACAGTTTTAATCTGCCAGGAAGTTTCATATCAGCACACACTCCGCTGCAGAGGGAAAGTCTCATTCTGGAAACATCCCCCAGGCTGTGGCTAAGCCTTGTCTCCGCAATATCCTTTCTTTCAGGAGTGCTAGTTCTGCAAGGTTCGCAGGAGAGCTTCTGTAAAGTTTGGAAGGTAGGAGACGAGGTACTGGCAGAAGTGAAGCTGTGAGTACCGGGCGTGAGTCGTGCTTCGGTAGCTCAGTTGGTAGAGCACTTGCCCGCGAAAGGCAAAGGTCCCGAGTTCGAGTCTCGGTCGGGCACACAGTTTTAATCTGTCAGGAAGTTTCATAGCAGCACACACTCCGCTGCAGAGTGAAAGTCTCATTCTGGAAACATCCCCCAGGCTGTGGCTAAGCCATGTCTCCGCAATATCCTTTCTTTCAGGAGTGCTAGTTCTGCAAGGTTCGCAGGAGAGCTTCTGTAAAGTTTGGAAGGTAGGAGACGAGGTACTGGCAGAAGTAAAGCTGTGAGTACCGGGCGTGAGTGGTGCTTCGGTAGCTCAGTTGGTAGAGCACTTGCCCGCGAAAGGCAAAGGTCCCGAGTTCGAGTCTCGGTCGGGCACACAGTTTTAATCTGCCAGGAAGTTTCATATCAGCGCACACTCCACTGCAGAGTGAAAGTCTCATTCTGGAAACATCCCCCAGGCTGTGGCTAAGCCATGTCTCCGCAATATCCTTTCTTTCAGGAGTGCTAGTTCTGCAAGGTTCGCAGGAGAGCTTCTGTAAAGTTTGGAAGGTAGGAGACGAGGTACTGGCAGAAGTAAAGCTGTGAGTACCGGGCGTGAGTGGTGCTTCGGTAGCTCAGTTGGTAGAGCACTTGCCCGCGAAAGGCAAAAATCCCGAGTTCGAGTCTCGGTCGGGCACACAGTTTTAATCTGTCAGGAAGTTTCATATCAACGCACACTCCGCTGCAGAGTGAAAGTCTCATTCTGGAAACATCCCCCAGGCTGTGGCTAAGCCATGTCTCCGCAATATCCTTTCTTTCAGGAGTGCTAGTTCTGCAAGGTTCGCAGGAGAGCTTCTGTAAAGTTTGGAAGGTAGGGGACGAGGTACTGGCAGAAGTAAAGCTGTGAGTACCGGGCGTGAGTCGTGCTTCGGTAGCTCAGTTGGTAGAGCACTTGCCCGCGAAAGGCAAAGGTCCCGAGTTCGAGTCTCGGTCGGGCACACAGTTTTAATCTGCCAGGAAGTTTCATATCAGCTCACACTCCGCTGCAGAGTGAAAGTCTCATTCTGGAAACATCCCCCAGGCTGTGGCTAAGCCATGTCTCCGCAATATCCTTTCTTTCAGGTGTGCTAGTTCAGCAAGGTTCGCAGGAGAGCTTCTGTAAAGTTTGGAAGGTATGAGACGAGGTACTGGCAGAAGTAAAGCTGTGAGTACCGGGCGTGAGTCGTGCTTCGGTAGCTCAGTTGGTAGAGCACTTGCCCGCGAAAGGCAAAGGTCCCGAGTTCGAGTCTCTGTCGGGCACACAGTTTTAATCTGCCAGGAAGTTTCATATCAGCGCACACTCCGCTGCAGAGTGAAAGTCTCATTCAGGTACAACATACTTCATTATTCTTGTCTGAACAACATATTTTTTCTAATAATAACTCAATTCCAATTAATACAGCAAAGCCGGATACCAGTGTGGGAAAGAATGACAATTTATTTATTTAATTGATCACATGTGCACTCCCACAAAATAAATCCCTACATCCAGTTTGGTGAGATCTGTGAAATGAATGAATGTACGGTCGTCTGCTAATCGCAGATAGTGAATGTGAATATATGATCATCTTTGAGACGATCCTTTGGCCACCTTTGGTGGAACCAAAGAGATGAAACTTGCCGGAGCTTTGAGCGCCTGAAATGTGGCTGACCAATACGGTAGCATGGTCTTCCCCCACCTCGACAGAGGTGCGAGATGATCTGAAGAACGGCCATGTTTCAGCACTCTGGCGCTGGATCTAGTGTTGGTAAGACCTGTCTTAGGCGTGCTCCGTAAGGACAAAAGAGTGGACACATGTTATTCATGTGAAATACTTAAGAGTAGTTTAGAATAATAATTTCTCTATTTCAGGAACTTTTGTGGGGAGAATTAAATGTCAGGCAGGTAATATTAATGGGATCGTAGTAATCTTCGGAAGTGACCAACGGTCACAATGAAACCACGTGTAGCAATAAGTTGAAATACTTCCGAGTGCTTAAGTTAAGCTGAATTTCTAGCGTGTGTACTATAAGTTGGAAATATTTAAGAAATGGCGTGTGCAGGACTTGAAATTAGAGACGAGTACTTCCACGTGGTGAGCACTGTGTGAGTCTCAATCTGTGTATGAGACAAAGGATAAAGAGAAGTACTCGTCCATGGTGTCAGTTGAGGACTCGCGTGTGTGATGAATATGTTCTTAATACTACTTTGCGTGTTATGTTTCCGTGTGACGCTTGATTCAAACTATAATACTCTGAGAGAGAAGCAAGGTGAGTCAGCCGTCTATCCAACAACGCCACTTGCCTTGCATTGCACAGGAAGACGTGCATATATCGTCCAGAGTTCGTAGTAGGAAAGAAAAGTTACAAAGTGGGGCAGTGTTGAGTAGAACTGGGATGAATACTAATTGAAGTGGGAAAGCTGAAAGGGATGGGATTATAATGTTGTGACTATTCCTATGTTGTATTCCATGTCGCAGTGTGGTGTATGTCGCGTAATTTAAGTATGCGTGGTTTGCATGGGAGAGTAGCAAGGTAGTTTCAGAGATAGTGGGTTATGCATGTTTCTTTTGTACTGCTCGGTGTGGAGGAAAGTTTCGTGATGATGGTTATGAGAGTCGAAGCGTGAGATATAGCAAAAGATCCACCATCCTATCCAGAATGTGCAGTGTAGCATTACATAATTACGAGACCGTAAGATAGAGAATCACCAATGTAAAGTCATGCCCACTGGGCGGAATTTCTCATGTGTTATTGTTGTACGTTATAGAATTTGTGTGTTTAGGTTATAGAATTTATCGGAATAAAGAAGATAGTGAAAAGAAAAAGATTGGTGGCCTTTTCCTTGGAATCGTTTGTTGCCATAATACCCGGAATTTATAATGTGTGCGCCATTCATATGCAGGGTGATGACCACGTGTTGATCAAAGCCGTTAAATAAGAAAGAAAATGTGGTATTTCCAGTGCATAGTGAACAGTCACAGTACTGTAAATTACTGATCGTCAGATGTCCGTTTCCGTTGCGTAATATTCATACAGGAGGGTAATTTTTAACTTAGTTGTGAGTATGAGAGTTCATGTTACTCGATAAATACGAATGAATCCACTTGCTTGGCAGACCACTCATCTTGCAGGCCTGACTGCTTGATGCCACAGTATGAGCAAGGCATGTGGGTGCCTCTCATAATTTCAACCCCGCCAGGATTTTGCTGTTAGGGTTTGCTGTTAAGATTTTTTTTAAATGTAATATATTGTGATAGCGCTAAGAATTAAAAATTTTTTTGTTTGCAATTTCTTTCTGGATTGGTGAGGATCTTTTATTTTTTTATGTAATTAATTGCTATATCGTTCAAGGCTGGAAGATCGTTTGCATAATTTTTTTTTTTTTTTTTTTTGCGTAATGTCCGTTGTAACCAGGTTGCAGTCGAAAAGTGTAGTCACCATGGAGAATAGTGATTCTCGGGTGAACGTAGCAGTGCAGCAGGAAGTAGGTGTCGCCCTTGGGTTAATGAGCGAGAACGGCAAACACTTGGAAGGGGCTGAATTGGTCAGCGGACCGCGGCTAGGTGATCCTTTAAGTGGCGGGATTTGTCCACAATCGGGGGCTTTTCCCGATGATGCGGGCAAGCCGGGACTAGGTCAGGTATGCAGTGAAAGTGTAGCTACCCTTAGAGAAGCTATGGTTTCTCAGGCGAACGCGGTGAGCGCACCGAAAGTAGCAAATGACAATGTGCTACTGCAGTTTTTACAGAGGATGGACAGAGATAATAAGGAAAGACTGGAAGCGATGGATAGAGATAATAAGGAGAGAGATAGGGAGACTTAGGAAAGCACAGTTATCAATGAGTGTCTGTCTGCAGTTAATAATCGGTTAGATGAGGGGAAGAAGAATCTGGATGTGCTGAAGCAAGTATGTGATGCCGTGAAAGAAAAAGCCAATAATTTGGAGGTACGAATAAGTGCGATAGAGAGTGTTTTTACAGAACGTAGGGACGTGTTGCCAGATGAGCGAATCAAAGAGATAGTGGAGGACTTACTTGCAGATAAACAAGGGGCATTAGATAGCGTGGAAGCTCAAGTCACCCGGCAGGAAGTGGCGCTAAATAAACACAGGGATGAAGTTGCGGAGGTAGTGGTAGGAATGAATACGATTAGCGCAGATGTAGAAAAGATCAGTATAAGAGGCGAAACAGGCTCTGACTGTACGCAGCGAGAGGTTTATGCCTACCAGGATGAGATACAATCACTATTACAGTTTAAAGAGGCACAATTAGAAACAAATAGGAAACATAGGGAAGAACTAGCACAGTTGCAATTAGCGTGCAGAAGCGAAGGTGAAACACCACGAGGTAGATTGCAGAGGGAGAGTGAGATAAATTCAAAAAACGAAAATAGGCAGAAAGAGGAAGACGAACTCAGAGAGTTAGAAGAACGGTTGTGTCGGATAAAACAGGTGGCAAACCCAACTGGGTATAGTCCAAGGTCGGAAAACATAAATGCGGAAGAAGAACGTAGGAGGCACTTCATGTCGGTACAAACGTACACTTGTTTTCCGGATCCAGATAACTACCAACATCCATGCCTGTGGCTGTCTCAATTTCAAGATTCATTACCTTCATCGTGGGGACCGCTCCTCAAAATGAAGTTTGTGTGTAACCATTTGAGGGACGAGGCTAGAGCGAAAATGCAGGAACTTATTAAAGACTGCAGTAGCTACAAGATATTTTGTGACAAGTTTTTAAATGAATTCTGGTCGAAAAGTAGGCAGGACCAGGTTAAGCAAAGCATATTGATGATGCCAAATTGTAACGAAGGTGGTATAAGAGATCCAGTGGCGTGCTACCAGGAAATGCTGAGTCAAAATAGGTAATTGGATGTGACATACGAACCTGGGGAACTCATTAGGATCTGTATAACGAAATTGCCAGTGAAAGTGAGCAGAGATATAGTGATAGCAGGCAGAGGCTTAGACGATTCTTCGTAACTTCATCACATGTTACAGGAACTTGGTAATGAGAGCAACATCGTAAACGGAGATACGACTCATAGGTCAGACAGAGTCGAGGACAGGAACGGCAGAAACTATCAGAATGACAGGAGAGCATGGAATCCTGGCATTTCATTCTTGTCATAATGGATTGATGGATAGGAGAAACTAATCCAACATATCAGCCCTTAGCATCTTGCCTTAAAACACATGCCGTTGACACTGGAAATTGCCTATGTAGCAGACATACTCCACTGATATGTAGGAAGGCAAATACCAGACTTCTGATCATCGAATAAAACACCAGTAATGGCATCTGTTAGGCTGGTCTCTCAGAGCAAAATTTGCAAATTTTTATTTGGAACACTAAAGTAAATGGACTGTTTCCTCAAAAACCAGTTGCTAAAAATGTTATGCAATAATGCCAATGAGTCCAGTTAAATTAGTGCGATTTGACTAATGCAGGTACTTAACACGTAATGTAAAAAGTCAACATTGTGATCTATATGGCATGGAGTACATTTATACTGTTGTTACAGGTAACATCAGTAATGTGATCGAAGTTTTTAAATTAGATGCCATCTGATCTATAGTATGTCATTGTCGTGGTGACAGTTACAATGAAGTGCTGCGTATGGTTGTTCGGAATCTGGTGTTAGAGAAAGAGGCCACTAGCACCAAAGTTTCGAACACTTGTGCTGTACCTTTCTCCCAGCTTGTATATTCTCTGCACTCATTTAATTTTCATGAAAGCACAGATTCCTAACTAGCAAATTCTTTACAGTGTATAGTGGACCATTCAGAGTGAGGCGGATTGTCCATGAAAATGCTGTACCTATTGAGACGATCAAAGGAAAACAATCTCATGGGCTTCATCACATTTCTAACATCAAATTATGGAAAAGTGAAGGATAGATCGAAAGTAGGCAATTTATTGTAGATAGTCAGTGTATTTATTTTTGGTGTGTAACGTTGTCCAGGGTCAAATCGAACATAAGAATTTTCAGGCGGGATGTCAGGAAGTATGACGGAATAGACTGGTCGAATGAGTCATGAAAAGGCGTCGACAGAGTGGTGTATGTACGTATTTTTTGTCATATGAATAAGGATCAAGCAGAAACGACGTGATGATTAATGAGTGGATAAAGATGGTAGATAGAGAGAGAAGCGACGTGATAAATAATAGGGGATAAAGGTGATATTTAAGGAGAGAAGCGACGTGATAGATAATAGGGGATAAAGGTGATATTTAAGGAGAGAAGCGATCTGAAGCAGTGTCATTAATAAAGAGAGATTCGACGTGATGATACAGTGGTAAATAAAGGTGAGTAGAATTGAATAATGTGGAGATGTCTTAAATGTATGTTACAGAGAGGCCTGTGTATGCTGCAATCGAGATCTATGCGAATGGCGAAGGAAGACCAGGAAATGATGGAGTAATGGACGGACGGAGAGCCGAAATACGAATGAAGAGATGAGGACAGCTGCACAACGTGAAGGGACGTAAAGGGAGTATGAGATCCAGATGGTGAACGTTGTGGAATACTGACGTAAGATGTAATATAAGTGTAAATCTAATTCTTACCATAACATTTGCAACATGAAAAAAAAGTAATTTTTGTTGTTGTTGTTGAAGCCTGGTGCCAGTATAACTATTCAAAACGGTACCAAGAATGTGTACAGTTATTTTACAGGATGAATAATTTGTATATTTTTTGTTCTTAGATGAAATGTCGCAATACTAAATTGATATTTAGCAGGATGAATAATCGGAAAAGTGAATGCAGAGGTAAGCCGATGGAGAGAGGTGCCAGAGTGAAAGGACGAATTTGGAGACTGGAATGCTATCTCCGAAACAGCTTCATGTATTATGTGGTTGAGTATAAGGGAGCAAAGGTATGGTATGTTGTCGTGAGTGTGGTGGTGTTAAGGTTAGCTGACTTCTAGACCTATTCTGTTAGTGTATTAATGGATTGAATGAGAAGGAAAATGTGATGTCTGGTGAGTGAGAATCGTAGAGTAGTGTGATCAATACGCACACTCCCGTAAAGGGGATGCTACTGATCCATAACTAAAACATTATTGTGCTTTATCGTTTGATTTGGATGAACCTCGATGGCAGGTCAGGATATGACGTCATGTGGATGGTACATACATGTTCTAGAAATGTTGTTAAATATAATAAAAAGGTAAAATATATAAAGAGATACTAATTTCAGTCTGTCACAAGCACAAAGGTGCATTGTATGTTGTAGATTTAGAGTCATCAGTTTCTAGGATATATATTGTGTTAGGATGTTAAAGTAGTTTACTATTTAAGAACATGTGGTAGGTAATTGTGAGCTGTGTAGATTATTTCTTTTTTTTTTTTTTTTTTTTTGTTAGAACACTTTCAAGGGGTATTAATTTCAGTCTGTCACAAGCACAAAGGTTCATTGTATATTGTAGTTTTAGAATCAACAGTTTCTAATATTTTCACTGTGATAGGATGTTAGAGTAGTCTACTATTTGATATTGTAATTATGAGCTGGGATAGATTGTTTCTTATTCCTTTTTCTTTTTTTTACACTTTCATGTTTTGTATGAGGGACGACTGGTACAATAAATAGCACAAGTGTGGGCTGTATATAGAAAAGGGATAAATGTTGATGTTGTATGTGTAGAAAACTAGGGTGTATGATTTTATGTTTTATAGAACAGATTCTTTTATTACCAATGTATCTAATAGATCATGCATGTAATCAATGAGTATTTGAATACTGTAAGAATATCCTTTTGTCTGTAATGTTGCAAGATGCACGGAATGGTCTGACTGATTGGGTGTCGTAGTGCTGAGGTGCCCATGCAGAACGCGCCCGTACTTACACAAAAACAAAGTGGGAGGCCAAGCTGACGTCGCCATGGGAGAGGTGACAGAGCCGCGGCGCTCCCCACTCCACTGTCGGTTGGGGTACACTCCACGCGCCCGCTACAACAGGTCAACGGCCTGGGGCGACACGCACCTACCACTGGCTGCCATTCATAAGTTTGGTCACCCTTACGACAGGGGACAGTATCCTGCAGAGGCAACAGCAGGTGGTTTCTTCTGCTTAACGGCTTGCGTGGCGGCGCGACGGCAGAAAGAACGACGCGCGGCAGAGTCTGGTGGGCATTTTTTACCAGCAACTATTAACTGGTACTGGAATGTGGAAGCGTGAAACTAGATGACTGCTCGTATGTCTCCATAAGGTGGAAAGTGAAGGACTGGTGTTTCCACGTTGTGAGTGGTGGAAAAGATTTTGTCTTTAGCAGACAGGACGATTGTTTGTTTTGTCTTGACCACTGAACGGTGGGATCCATAAACTTTTGGCAGTGACTTGTTAAGTGTGCTTTGTGAATTGCATGTGGGACGCTTGGTATACTTAAAGAGGATAGTTGTCGTTTGGTGACTAATTATTGTATGAACGCAAGAAACTAAAGTGGGACATTGACATTTGCATTTGTAGTAGGAGACATTTCTTTAATTGGTGCGGGAATAAGTGCTGGTTGTTGGAACTTACGTCTTTTAATTACACCATGAACTGAAAGGACAGAACCGTGGGTAATAGTAGTTCTAGGGCCATTTCTGGACGACCGGATTCGTGTGGATGGTACTCTGAGGGTGACTATGACATTTGTGTTTAATGTGAGATACAGTTTACTGTTCAGTGCGTGTTCAAAATGCCGATTTGAGTGACTTAAAGACTTTCGTCCGGGTAACTATGGGAGAGCTTTGACACCGAGACAGTGTTTCTAGGAAAACTATCAGCAACATCTTGACCCCAAGAAAATCACAGAATGAAATGTTTCCGTGTGACTCGCAAGATAGGGAATAATGTATTTGTAATTGTGTTAAATTTGTAGAATTCTTTTATGTGTTTCATTCCTGAAGGGACAGCAAGTGTAATTGCATTTCATTAACGTATGTGTTTAGAATAGTTAGGGTGTTTTTTTGTTTGTTCTGGGTTATCAAGTTCACGTAGCATGTTTATTAGAATATTTGGTACAATGATGCTTTAATTATTAGCCAGTGGCGTAATACTAACGTAGCGGCTCTTGTTGCATTGGGCAGTAAGGTTGTCACAGGGGACAAGAGTTTTCATTGCACAACAAATATCGGAATTAACTGATGCATTTTGATGTCGTCGACAGTAATGATCTTGTTGGTGTGTTGACTGAAGCCACTTAATTGCATTATCGCAGTGGTGATATTTCACATTAAAGTGTAACGAAGGCTAGTCGAAATGCAAGTTCTTGTCGTCTCAATGTGTAACAACGGAGAAATGAGCAGTAGAGTAAGATACGATTGCTAACTACTTACTGCGTGTATTGATCAAAGCTGATGGACTGACTAGCTCAGCAGCAGGTATTTGTGCTGGTGGACAAGGATAAGGTTAAACTCACAGTCGAGTAGTGGTGGCAATTGCTTAAGTGATGATAGTTAATTAGGTATGACATGATGTCTTACATGAACTGTATTACGTAACCTGTATGTAACTTGTGGCATATTTCATTGTTTTTCTTCTCAGTTTTATTTCTCTGTAGGCTTGATGTATATTTTAGAGTAATGGTATGGAGCCTGAAATTCTACATGTATCTAGTGTACGCAATGTTTTTCTTTTGTTCATTTTGTTTTGAATTTAGACTTTGCTGTGTAAAGGTTTTTACCCCGCAGTTTATGAACGTCAGATTACTTGCTCTGTGTTTAGACGGTGAGCTATTTAAAATTTCATGAGTACAATTAGTATTTTTTTATTTGTTTTAGAATTACTGAAGTTTGGATTATTCCTAAAAATAAAGGAGATCCCGGAAACTAAGCCAATTTTCATCTCACCATAATTTTTTATTCGTATGATGTGATGTTTTATTTGTCATTTGGATTATTGTAAAATATGTATGTGTACGTTACTCCGGATTGTGGAGAGTACAATAATGCAACAACTATGTCAATAATTTGGTAAAGTAACAGCATTTGGTCGTCTATTTGAGGTCACCAGGGGCTAAGGTCTCCTCCTGGTTATTATGATGACTTGCTACGTTTGTTCTAATACAGATTTCTTAAAAAATGTTCGGAACTACCCTCGCATTGCAAGGAAAGTACCGCGCCATTTTTTTCCGCATGGGTAGCCGGTGGTGAAAGGGTCCAGTACCGCCCGACATTGAAAACAGGTACAACATACTTCGTAATTCTTGTCAGAACAACATATTTTTTCTAATAATAACTCAATTTCAATTAATACAGCAAAGCCGGATACCAGTGTGGGAAAGAATGACAGTTTATTTATTTAATTGATCACATGTGCACTCCCACAAAATAAATCCCTACATCCAGTTTGGTGAGATCTGTGAAATGAATGAATGTATGGTCGACTGCTAATCGCAGATAGTGAATGTGAATATATGATCATCTTTGAGACGATCCTTTGGCCACCTTTGGTGGGACCAAAGAGATGAAACTTACCGGAGCTTTGAGCGCCTGAAATGTGGCTGACCAATACGGTAGCATGGTCTTCCCCCACCTCGACAGAAGTGCGAGATGATCTGAAGAACAGCCATGTTTCAGCACTCTGGCGCTGGATCTAGTGTTGGTAAGACCTGTCTTAGGCGTGCTCCGTAAGGACAAAAGAGTGGACACATGTTATTCATGTGAAATACTTAAGAGTAGTTTAGAATAATAATTTCTCTATTTCAGGAACTTTTGTGGGGAGAATTAAATGTCAGGCAGGTAATATTAATGGGATCGTAGTAATCTTCGGAAGTGACCAACGGTCACAATGAAACCACGTGTAGCAATAAGTTGAAATACTTCCGAGTGGTTAAGTCAAGCTGAATTACTAGCGTGTGTACTATATGTTGGAAATATTTAAGAAATGGCGTGTGCAGGACTTGAAATTAGAGACGAGTACTTCCACGTGGTGAGCTCTGTGTGAGTTTCAATCTGTGTATGAGACAAAGGTTAAAGAGAAGTACTCGTCCATGGTATCAGTTGAGGACTCGCGTGTGTGATGAATATGTTCTTAATATTACTTTGCGTGTTATGTTTCCGTGTGACGCTTGATTCAAACTATAATACTCTGAGAGAGAAGCAAGGTGAGTCAGCCGTCTATCCAACAACGCCACTTGCCTTGCATTGCACAGGAAGACGTGCATATATCGTCCAGAGTTCGTAGTAGGAAAGAAAAGTTACAAAGTGGGGCAGTGTTGAGTAGAACTGGGATGAATACTAATTGAAGTGGGAAAGCTGAAAGGGATGGGATTATAATGTTGTGACTATTCCTATGTTGTATTCCATGTCGCAGTGTGGTGTATGTCATGTAACTTAAGTATGTGTGGTTTGCATGGGAGAGTAGCAAGGTAGTTTCAGAGATAGTGGGTTATGCATGTTCTTTTTGTACTGCTCGGTCTGGAGGAAAGTTTCGTGATGATGGTTGTGAGAGTCGAAGTGTAAGATATAGCAAAAGATCCACCATCCTATCCAGAAAGTGCAGTGTAGCATTAAATAATTACGAGACCGTAAGATAGAGAATCACCAATGTAAAGCCATGCCCACTGGGCGGAATTTCTCATGTGTTATTGTTGTACGTTATAGAATTTGTGTGTTTAGGTTATAGAATTTATCAGAATAAATATAGTGAAAAGAAAAAGATTGATGGCCTTTTCCTTGGAATAGTGTGTTGCCATGATACCCAGAATTTATAATGTGTGCGCCATTCATATGCAGGGCGATGGCCACGTGTTGATCAAAGCCGTTAAATAAGAAAGAAAATGTGGTATTTCCAGTGCGTAGTGAACAGTCAGAGTTCTGTAAATTACTGATAATCAGATGTCCGTTTCCGCTGCGTAATATTCATACAGGAGGGTAATTTTTAACTTAATTGTGAGTACGAGAGTTCATGTTACTCGATAAATAAGAATGAATCCACTCGCTTGGCAGACCACTCATCTTGCAGGCCTGACTGGTTGATGCCACAGTATGAGCAAGGCATGTGGGTGCCTCTCAGTATCTACGCCGAATCGCCGTTGAGGAGTGAGACAATCTGGGCCAACAGAGCCTTGATGAATCTGCGTATAGTATGCCACGACGAATACAAGCATGCATCAATGCAAGAAGATATGCTACTGGGTTTTAGAGATACTGGTGTGTACAGCAATCTGAGCCACCACCTATGAAGGTCTCGCTGTATGGTGGTACAACATGCAATGTTGGTTTTCATGAGCAATAAAAAGTGCGGAAATGATGTTTATGTTGATCTCTATTCCAATTTTATGGACAGATTCCGGAACTGTCGGAACTGAGGTGATGCAAAACTTTTATTGATGCGTGTAAATAGAAGTAACTGGCGGGTGGACGACGTGATACCACGTCAGGGTCTAATTAATATGCCAATAAGGAGCAGTGTAGAGGAAAATTGTAATAGGAGGAAAAGATAGCAGTAACTAGTACAGATAAATGAAGATACTGAAATATATAAATATGCTTAGCGGTAGAGTTTTTACACGGTTTAGGAAGAAACAACAACTGACATCAGCTTAGTTGAAAAGCCCGATAGAACGATGGAGAGGCAGCGTAGTACCTGATGCGTAAATGTTCGGTGTAGTTGTCTGACACTCCACTCCTTTTCACATTCTTCAGACATCAGCAAAAACACCCTGTGAGTGCGTTAGTGTCACTGGAATAAGATACTGGGGATCCATATTCTACGACAGAGCACATCGATATTTAGTTGTACAAAATTTGTTTAATTTTTGTATTGTTGTCAAAGAAGCGCACTGGTCCTTTACATAGATCGTGACATTGCAATTTCAAGACAGTTGTCAAGATAACGTATTACGTCCCGATTAACAGAAATAACACTGAACACAACAATATCAAACTTAAATGGAAGCTTCTCTACAAGTGTTTTCTTACATCTAGACAGTGAAGCACTGTCTGAGTTGGCCAATATTACGTCGAATCATCCGATTCCCGTTCTAAGTTCAATACTATTTAGGATGACAATCAACTCTACCGAGATGGTTAGTTTTCGTGACAAGATGTGCAAAAGATTATTCATAGTTGCTCATGTTCACAGTGGACACAAGCTGGTGATCCAATAGTTTTACGTCTCTGCCAGCGGTATTTACCTTTAACTGAGAGGTGTTGTCGGCTGCATGGCTGCTCTCGCCCTCTCAAAATCCTATAAAAAGCTTATCAAAATCTTTACTGATTTTATCAGCTGACACTGCCCTATGTCTCTCGTTAGGTGAGAAAATATGCACTCATCCCTAGTCTGGAAAATATGGCGATATACACGTGCATAGATGGAGCAGCGCCAGTTCTTGAACGACAATTAACTACGTGGCTGTTTCGTTTCTCTGCTATCGGAGCTCAACGACTCTTCAGCTAATGTCTGTCTGAATATCAGCCAAAGTGAATACAGTGTTCACACTAAATTTCTCTTTTGCCATCGTACAGAGTGTGATGCGCCCTGTTCTACACTTTACGCTGGTTCAGAGGAGAGTCCCCGAAGTTTTCGGTATCCTGTCTATCGTAGCAAACTTGTAATGAATGTATGCATTCCCTTCACTTGTTTAAGCCAAGTATTACGCACATTTATGCAATCGGGAATTGTCAGTACCAGCCAGGCTATATGTACATTAACAACTAATCGTCAGCAAGGAGCATTAGCGATGAAATCATAGGAGGCAATGTTGTGCAACCTTAGTAGGGACAAGAGCCGACTATTTGGAAGTAGAATCTTACAATCTGAGATAGTGTTCTGAGACAAACTTCCGTCACAGTGTCCGCAAACGTGACGTCAAATCCGCCAAGCAACAGCTATCTGAACGCCCATTGGCTGAAAGTTTGTATATATATATATATATATATATATATATATATATATATATATATATATGAGGAAACTAGAGAAGGAGAGAAGTGTTCTTATTGGCTGAGGGAGAAAGGGGCAAGACAGGGGAATTAGTCGCGACGAGCCACGCAAAACGCACGGTCGAGTAACCGAGGCGGCTCTAAAAAACGGTCGCGAGTGCATATTTCAGATGTTAAACAAGAAAACTGTGTTAATGTGTGTAAAGGGCCGAATATAACGGCGTAGTCCAGAGCTGCGATATTGTAAATACTGATTCTGTGACGTGTGTGACAAAGCAATTTCTGTATTAAAACAAGTACAGTAAAACGTTGTTGACAATTAACAACTGGCATCCCTAAACACTCCACTTCAGCAGGATCACTAACTACAAGGAACCTGGCGACTGAGCGATACTACTGTGCTACGAGGGACTTACCGAAGCAGCAAGACACCAGGTTAGTGATACCGCCCAGAGAAGTACTTCCTTCTCGCTACAATGCCAATGAGGGTGTTGTAAACTGTCCCCCACCTGTGTCCGTTCGTGCTTTACATCATGACCTTCTCGGACCAGTGGGAGCGTTCCTTTCATCTTGTGGAAACAACTCCGCCCAATCGCAAAGGGTCTACCTTTAAATTGTGTCGAAATATCACCACTTCTTCCGATTTATTTCACCTCCTGATGCCTAAAATTTACACGCGTGCACCACATGAGCAACACAGATCTTTCACATGATCTGCAACTGAGTCTCTCTTTTAACTACGTCTCTGGCTTCTTTGTACCCATCTGGAAATTCCCCAACGCAGTTTTCTAAAGAATTTCTCCGTCGCAGGCAGCGCTGGGCCGCTACCTGCTCCGCGTGATGTATCGCCCAGCGCCTTCGTTGTCTCTCTCGCTGCGGGTCACTGACCCTTGTTAGAAGTCTGTCGTTATATGTGGGCCGTGACTGTGAAACTCGCGTCTGTCCCCATACTAAAGCGTTTCTTTCAGTAGCTTTCTTCACGTTTTTCTCATTGACATATAGGATTTGGCTTCGGTGTGTTAATACCATCGAATCGAGTGTCATCCCTTTGCACTACATACTGTGCATTTTGATAGGCAAATCTACTCACTATCGCCGAAGTATATCAGATGACATATCCATCTACTTGTTACCACATATAAAATCTCGTGTAAGCTGTGAAATTAACATTGATCCAAGCTGCCACCTTACTGTGGTGCTTTGTGGAGCACATCACATGTGCGTATCCACTAGACTTGAATATTTCGCAATGGGTCCAATTACGAATGGTGTTTGTTACTAAATATTAACACAGAATTAAACACAAAGCAAATTATGGAAAAAAACAGAATACATTTAGAAACCATTAATAGAAATGTTTTCAACGAGGGAAGACAGCGAAGCAATGAGGAGAGAAACGAATATATCCTGCTTTCCCCTGTCAAAAGTGAAATGGTTGAGGCGACATGTTTAATTAACTTGTGAGGGAGAATATATGGTGGCAGGTGTATAAAGCCACGAGGGAATACCACACAGCTACGGCAACTGAAAATGTGCATCTTCCAGTTCCGGCCTGCGAGAAGTGGGAACAGTTTCAAATTTGTACACACCGTGTTCAACAAATCGAAGCTCACAAACATTGAATTCCCTGCTGCGCTACACTTCACAGAAGGTGTAAACTTCTGAGTCTGTATTCAAAGTTGTTTAGTAAACTGAATCATACGACATAGTATAGGTCTCCAGATACAAGGTATATTAGCATATCCGTACTACTCCTCATATCCCTCAAAGCCACTCATCTATCTTTCTCCAGTTTAGACATTTTAGTTAAACAAATCCAGTTGCTGAGTTGTAATTGTGATACAAGCATTATTTCGGTGATTTGTTTCCCTTCTTTAATGTCAGCTTGGGTAGACAGGTAGTAACTGAGGTGCACCAACCACCAGCCAAGTAAGTCATCCACTGCTTACACCTTTAGACACAGCTGCCAGCCTCCGTTGGTGAAGCACCAGGAGACTAGTAAGTCATATAGTTAGCTTTTCTGTTTGTTTTCATAGTTCAGTTCTTAAATTATTCCCGTGTTTCGTGTGCTTGCATAATTTAATCCTTTAATTCGTTATGTGTTTTTATATTGAAAATGCGTAGTATCACGTATTTAGCAACTGTAACACGTACATTCGCATGGTCTGTAACGCTCTTGTCATTTATTTGTTTTGGACGGCAAGGATCTATTAATCACAGCCCGGACGACTGTCAACCTCCGTTGGTGAAACGCCAGGAGACTAATAGGTCAGATATTCCATTATTTGCTTCTGTGAACGTGTACGCATTATGCAGGTCTTGGAGTCACTCACGTCCACATAGAAAGATCAGTCTGAAGATGCCTAGATAAGGTGAAACGTGTAGTTGATAATTAAAGGGTACAGTACCGCCCGACATTGAAAATAGGTACAACATTCTTCGTTATTCTTGTCAGAACAACGTATTTTTTGTAATAATAGCTCAATTTCACTTAATACACCGAAGCCGGATACCAGTGTAGGAAAGAAGGACAATTTATTTATTTAATTGATCATATGTGCACTCCCACAAAATAAATCCCTGCATCCAATTTGGTGAGATCTGTGAAATGAATGAATGTATGGTTGTCTGCTAACCGCAGATGGTGAATGTGCAATATATGATCATCTTTGAGATGGTCCTTCGGTCACCTTTGGTGGAACCAAAGAGATGAAATTTATCTGAGCTTTGAGCGCCTGAAATATGGCTGACCAATATAGTAGCATGGTGCTCCCCCACCTTGGCGGAGGTGCGAGATGACCTGAAGAACGGCCATGTTTCAGCACTCTGGCGCTGCATCTTGTGTTGGTAAAACCTGTCTTAGGTGTGCTCTGTAAAGACAAAAGAGTGGAGAGAATGGTATGCATATGAACACTTATGAGTAAATTGGAATAATTATTTCTCTATTTCAGGAACTTTTTTGGGGAGAATTAAATGACAGGCACGTAATATTAAGGGGATCATAGTAATCTTCAGAAGTGACCAACGGTTACAATGAAATCACGTGTAGCAATAAGTTGAAATACTTGCGAGTGCTAGTACTAAGTTGAAATACTTCCGAGTGCTAAAGTTAAGCTGAATTACTGGCGTGTGTACTATAAGTTGGAAATATTTAAGAAATGGCGTGTGCAGGACGTGAAATCAGAGACACGCATTTCCACGTGGTGAGTACTGTGTGAGTCTCAATCTGTGTATGAGACAAAGGATCAAGAGATGTACTTGTCCAAGGTATCGGATGAGGACTTGCGTGTGTGACGAATATGATCTTAATATTACCTTTGCGTGTTACGATTCCGTGTGACGCTAGATTCAAACTCTAATACTCTGTGAGAGAAGCAAGGTGAGTCAGCCGTCTATCCAGCAACGCCACTTGGCTTGCATTGCACAGGAAGACGTGCATATATCCTCCAGAGTGCGTAGTAGGAAAGAAAAGTTACGAAGTGGGGCAGTGTCGTGTGAAACTAGGATGAATACTAATTGAAGTGAGAAAGCTGAAAGTGAAATGATTCAAACGTTGTGACTATTCTTTGTGATGTATTCTATGTTGCCAGTGTGATGTATCTCATGTAATTTAAGTATGTGTGGTTTGCATGGGAGAGTAGCAAGACAGGTTCAGAGGCAGTGGGTTATGCATGTTCCTTTTTGTACCGCTCGGGCTGGAGTAAATTTTCGTGATGGTGGGTGTGAGAGTCGAAGTGTGAGATATAACAAAGATCCACCATCCTATCCAGAAAGTGCAGTGTAGCGTTACATAATTACGAGACCATAAGCTAGAGAAACACCAATGTAAAGCCATGCTCACTGGGCAGAGTTTCACATGTGTAATTGTTGTATAAAATGTAATGGTGTCTTTAGGTTATCTTTGAATGATAATAGAATTTATCGGAATAAAAGAGATAGTGAAATGAAAAAGATTGGTGGTCTTGTTCTTCGAATAGTGTGTAGTCATGATATCCAGAATTTATAAGGTGTGCGCCATTCATATTCAGTGCGATGGCCACGTGTTGATCAAAGCCGTTGGGTAAGAAAGAAAATGTGGTATTGCCAGAGCGTAGTGAACAATCAGAGTTGTGTAAATTCCAAATAGTCAGATATGCGTTATCCGTTTCCGTTGCGTAATATTCGAACAGGAGAATAATTTGTAGCTCAATTGTGGGTACTAGAGCTCATAATCAGTCATTGATGTTACTCAGGGAACAAGAATAAATCCACTCACTTGGTAGACCGCTCATCTTGCTGGCCTGACTGCTTGATACCACAATATGAGCAAGGCAAGACTGTTTTCAACTAATACTATTAAACACTGGTATGCTGATTCATGCCACGGATGGATTGGAAGACTTTTTATCTTTTTGTGTTTGTTTTCATACTTTAATTACTGAAGTATTAGTAGCAGTATGATTGATAGGGTGCGTGTGTGCTGTGTGCGGATACGGGAGGAGCTGCCCCAGTTTGTGAACAGTTGGAAACTGCTAAGGCCGTTTGCAGGCTGCTGATTCAAGATGTGGAGGCAGCGTAGAAATTGATGTGTCGCGTGGGACACCTCGGGCGTCACCTGTTTCGCCCACGGGCTCTGCTGTCAAGGCACCCTTCCTAGTACCTGAAGCAGGAAATCAGTACTCACATCAGACTGTGGCAGAGGGGTTCACTATCAGGAGCTCCAATGTCAGGCGCATTGTGAAGTCCATTAGGGAAATGGCTGGAAAGAAATCCAATGTGCTCTCAATATGTCTGCTGGGTATGCATCATCCGAGATGTGGAGGAGGTCGTGCCTGCGGCTATTCAGGGTTCAGTGTGCAGCAGTTTGCAAGTTATTGCTCATTATAGCACCAACAATGCCTGATGCTTCGATACTAAGGCCATACTCAACTCCTAAGAGCGGCTGGTCAAGGTAATGAAGACTGCTGGCCTCGCTTTCGGCTTGCAAGCAGAGCTCACAATTTGTAACTTGGTACCTAGAGTCGACTGGAGTCATTTGTTTTGGAGCTGAGTGGAGGGTCTCAACCAAAGGCTCCATCGGTTCAGTCACAGCTGCAAATTTCTGGACTTGCGTTATGAGATGGAGAATTGTTGGCTCTCTTGACAGATCAGGAGTGGGCTACACAAAGGAAACAGCTACTCGAATACGCCGGTACTCGTGGAGTGCAACCGTTTTTTCTTTTTCTGTTTTTTTAGGCTGACTAGTATTTTGAGGATTTAGAAATCAGATTGTGTGCAAAGTAAAGACAATTCGACTTTCAAAGATTTCACAGTAAATTATCAAAGTATCTGTCATAAAATTCCTGCCCTCCAGAAAGTTTTCTCGCTCAAATTATTGTCGGAACTGACAGGTGGCTGGCCGGCCGGAGTGGCTGTGCAGTTCTAGGCGCTGCAGTCTGGAGCCGAGAGACCGGTATGGTCGCAGGTTCGAATCCTGCCTCGGGCATGGATGTGTGTGATGTACTTAGATTAGTTAGGTTCAATTAGTTCTAAGTTCTAGGCGACTGATGACCTCAGCAGTTAAGTCGCATAGTGCTCAGAGACATTTGACAGGTGGCTGAAGCCTTACGCTTTCTAAGCTCCGAAATATTTAGAGAGGCAGGAAACGTTTATGGAAAAGACGTATTAGACGGCTGCAAATTTCTGGACTTCCGTTATGAGATGGAGAATTGTTGGACTCTCTTTGACAGATCAGGAGTGGGTTACACAAAGGAAACAGCTACTCGAATAGGACGGTACTTGTGGAGTGCACTGGTATTTTTTCCTTTTTTCTTATATTTTAGGCTGACTGGTGATGAGAGGGTGTTCATTGCTGGCGACAACAATATTGTCCGTCGCAATCCGAAACTTAGTCTGACTCTGGCGATACCTGCATACGAGTAGCAGGTCTACATAACCTCAGTTATCAAAAGCTTTTACCGTCCACTCGATTTCACCGTGCGATTTTTAGAATCATTCAACGAAAGTCTACGCTTAGCAGCACGGAAATACCCGTTGTAAGCGATTTTAATCCACCTCGGCCGGCCCGTGTGGCCGTGCGGTTCTAGGCGCTACAGTCTGGAACCGCGCGACCGCTACGGTCGCAGGTTCGAATCCTGCCTCGGGCATGGATGTGTGTGATGTCCTTAGGTTAGTTAGGTTTAAGTAGTTCTACGTTCTAGGGGACTGGTGACCTCAGAAGTCCAGTCCCATAGTGCTCAGAGCCATTTGAACCATTTAATCCACCTCGTATAGGTTGGGACATCTACGGAATCAGTGATATGGACAGTCAGTCTTTAAAGTACTTTTGAACATGTTTTCTGGGAACTGCCTGAAACAACTAGTTAGACAACACACAAGCAATGGAAATATTTTATACCTTGCAGTTACAACAGTCCTGCCTTTATCGACAGTATTAGTATACAGAAAGGGGTTAGTGTTAATGATGTCTTTATAGCGACAAAGTTAATAAATCCATTAATAAGTCTAGGACAGTATATATGCAAAAAAAGCAGCTAAGCCGTTTTTAGTGTCGCACTTTCTCAATGAATGGACGTCATTTAGTTCCAGTATGACGGACGCAGAAGAATTATTGGCAAAATTTAAAATGAGTGTAAGTCGCGCTCTGCAGGCTATGTGCCGAATAAGTGAATTAAGGATGGAAAAGATCCACCGCGCTTAGCAATAAAATTCGGAAAATACTAAGGAGACGGAGGTTGTTGCACTCTCGGTCAAAACAAAAATGCCTTAGCAAAGATGTTGCCCAGAACCTGAGATCATTCTGGAGAACATTCTGGTCGCACGTAAAATCACTAAGCAGGTTAAAGACTTCTATTCACTCACTCGTCGACCAGTCTGTGGCGTGAAAAAAAGACAGGAAAAGGAAAGCTCACGTTTAAAATTTCGCGTTTAAGAAATTAACAATGGAAAGATGCTCCTATCGGAGCACAAAAAATGCGAATAAGTTCCTGTTTATTTCGAAGATTCTGACAGAAAAGTGTAGTACTGGCTGCCTCATTCTAACTACCTCAGCATCCTTCAAAAATTATGTCCAAATTATGGCCTGCTAATATATTCGTGCTTTTTTTAAAATATGTAACTTACCTCAAACTCCAACAAGCTCACTCACACCCACTAGTCCAACGCTGTAGATCACTCATACCCATCAACTCCCAGCTGCCCTTTCTCAGTCACTCATTAAGTGTAATACATTGTCATTATCTCTTTGAGTATCCCTGTCATTATCTCCTGTGTCACAGTCGCAGTTACCTTCGTTCTGTCTTAATACTACAGTCTCTTCTCATTTCACTATCTCCTTCTTGCTCTCTCTTACTGCTAATATATCATTCCTTTCCTCCTACCGTTGTTGTCTCTTCTCACTGTCACTGTCTCTCTCTTTCTCGTTGTATTCTCATATAACCTATCTCTCATTATCACTCCCTCTTACCCACTTCCACTTTCTCTTTCTTCCTCCACACCCTCCCCCTGCCACTGTCTACTTCACGTTTTTCCTCTTTTGTCACTCTCAACTATGTTCAACAGCCACTGCGTCCCTCTCTTTCTCTCACACTGCCATTATCTCCATCGCTCTTTCTATGAAACAACCACTGTCTACTCTCTTCCAGCATTTATTATTTTCCGTCTCTTTGCCACTGTCACTGTCTTTCTCTCTCTCAGCATAAAAAAGCACGAATATGTTCACATGCCAAAATTTTGGGCAAAAATTTTAAACGTGCTGAAGAAGATAGAATGAGCCAGCTGGTACCCTATTTTTCTGACACAATTTTTTAAATAAACAGGAACATATTCGTATTTTTTGTGGTCTGACAGGGGCATTTTTCGCAGCAGGGCATGTAGCTCATGTAAATGAGATGTATTGGTCAATAACATTTAGATAGTTTGCTTACGTGAAACTGAAATAACGCCAAACTAATTTTACACCTCAGTGAAAAAAAAAAAAAAAAAAGAAGTTGCTAGTGGTCAGTACTACAAATGACGTTCCCAGACGTTAAAGGCGACATTTTACAGAATATTTCTCCATGATACGTCATTTTATAAACTACGTTTTCGCCTTAAACTGAAAATTACGTGCGTTTTTTGCGTGTACAAGTATAATAAATCTTAACGTCTGCATCTCGGAAACGGGTAAAGATATACAGAAAATTTTCAAGTCTGCTCGAGATCGGGAACTTTGGGATACAGTATAAAAATTATAGCCATTTCCTATGCATAGGCGTCTTGAAGTCCTCGACTGGATTTTTCTCTGCCAATGACGGCAAAGAAAAACCTTTCTGCAATTTTTCGAGGAACCGCCCATGAACTAATGGGCCTCTATAAATCCCATCAAGCCCACAGTAGACTACATCAAATGCAAGAAGAACCAACTGATTTACTCCATTTGCCTAAGTAGAAGGAACTGTGTAATAGTCATACTTTGTCCCTGTACTGTACAATAGGGACAGTAACACTGTCCCCAGTCGAGGGGTCTATTTGTATAACCGGAAAATGCGCGCGTTTTCGAACACACTAGGTACGCAAGCTGTCGCATTTATACCTATTCACGAAGGAGAATCGTACAATGACATCATCATTTTGTTATCGCTTGGAGGACATGGAAATAGGCATCTTTGATGTAGAAAAACAACTGAAAGAGTTGAAAACAAATCAGCTGCCCGGTCCAGTTGGATTACCAGTTCAGTTTTACAGAGTACCCACTGTAGCTTGGAGTTTTGGCAAATCTCTCGCCCAGAGTAAAGCCCTAGCGACTGGGAGAGAACGAATGTGCTTCCTTATAGAGGGTGTTACAAAAAGGTACTGCAAAACTTTCAGCAAACATTCCTCACACACAAATAAAGAAAAGATGTTATGTGGACATGTGTCCTGAAACGCTTAATTTCCATGTTAGAGCTCATTTTAGATTCGTCAGTATGTACTGCACTTCCTCGATTCACCGCCAGTTGGCCCAATTGAAGGAAGGTAATGTTGACTTCGGTGCTTGTGTTGACATGCGACTCATTGCTCTACAGTACTATCATCAAGCACATCAGTACGTAGCCTCAACAGGTTAGTGTTCATCACGAACTTGGTTTTGCAGTCAGTGCAATATTTACAAATGCGGAGTTGGCAGATGCCCATTTGATGTATGGACCAGCACGGGGCAATAGCCGTGGCGCGGTACATTTGTATCGAGACAGATTTCCAGAACGAAGTTGTCCCGACAGGAAGACGTTCGAAGCAGTTGATCGGCGTCTTAGGGGGCACGGAACATTCCAGCCTATGACTCGCGACTGGGGAACAACTAGAACGACGAGGACACCTGCAATGGACGAGGCAATTCTTCGTGCAGTTGACGATAACCCTAATGACAGCGTCAGAGAAGTTGCTGCTGTACAAGGCAACGTTGACCACGTCGCTCTATGGAGAGTGCTACGGGAGAACCAGTTGTTTCTGTACCATATACAGCGTGTGCAGGCACTATCAGCAGCTGATTGGCCTCAACGGGTACACTTCTGCGAATGGTTCATCCAACAATGTGTCAATCCTCATTTCAGTGCAAATGTTCTCTACGCTTCATTCCAAAGTATCAAATTGCAAATTTTCACAATCAACATGTGTGGGCTGACGAGAATCCGCACGCAATTGTGCAATCACGTCATCAACACAGATCTTCTGTGAACGTTTGGGCAGGCATTGTTGGTGATGTCTTGATTGGGCCCCATGTTCTTCTACCTACGCTCAATGGAGCACGTTATCATAATTTCATATGGGATACTCTACCTGTGCTGCTAGAACATGTGCCTTTACAAGTACGACACAACATGTGGTTCATGCACGATGGAGCTCCTGCACATTTTACTCGAAGTGTCCGTACGCTCCTCAACAACAGATTCGGTGACCGATGGATTGGTAGAGACGGACCAATTCCATGGTCTCCACGCTCTCCTGACCTCAACCCGCTTGACTTTCATTTATGTGGGCATTTGAAAGCTCTTGTCTACGCAACCCCGGTACCAAATGTACAGACTCTTCGTACTCGTATTGTGGACGGCTGTGATACAATATGACATTTTCCAGGGCTGCATCAGGGATTCCATGCGACGGAGGGTGGATGCATGTATCCTCGCTAACGGAGGACATTTTGAACATTTCCTGTAACAAAGTGTTTGAAGTCACGCTGGTACGTTCTGTTGCTGTGTGTTTCCATTCCATGTTTAATGTGATTTGAAGAGAAGAAATAAAATGAGCTCTAACATGGAAAGTACGCGTTTCCGGACACTTTTTCACATAACATAATTTCTTTATTTGTGTGTGAGGAATGTTTCCTGAAAGTTTAGCCGTACCTTTTTGTAACACCCTGTATAGTGCAGGAGATGTGACGTCGTCAGCACTGAGATGCGTGAAAAACCGACCCATCAAGCCTGATGTTTAAATTTATTACTTCTTTGGTACTAACTCTTTTCACAATACGTTACTCAGGCAGTACCCAGATCTTCCTCTGAATACATCTACAAAATTATATCATTGTACGACTCTTAGTTCAGTTGGTATATCGTCATAAACTGTGAGTTGCTTGAAAAGGAAACTGCAGTGCGCAATCTCCTAGGGATACAGGTGAATTATGTGTTCAAATATGTGTGAAATATGTATACGTGAAATATATGTGACATGCGTGCAATCAGACAAAGCCAGTGTCAACAAGCTCCTCCTAAAGCCCTGGATCATTTCAACAAAACTTGGTACACATACTACTTATCTGGAAAGAAATACTGTCAGGTAAAAACTAGCAACAGCCTGTTGGATAGAGAGAAAAGGAGCTAAGAGAAAAAGGATACAGTTAAGAGGGAGGAGTAGATGGACAGAGAGGAAAGGGGAGGAGGGAACTCATAGAAAGGTAAAGAGTGGATATGAACAGAGAGAGAGGCAGGGAGAAATGAACAGGGGAGAGGAAGACGGCCGGCCGGTGTGGCCGAGCGGTTCTAGGCGCGTCAGTCTGGAACCGCGTGACCGCTACGGTCGCAGGTTCGAATCCTGCCTCGGGCATGGATGTGTGTGACGTCCTTAGGTTAGTTAGGTTTAAGTAGTTCTAAGTTCTAGAGGACTGATGACCACAGATGTTGAGTCCCATAGTGCTCAGAGCCATTTTTTAGAGGAAGACGAGACGGACAGAAAGAGGGAGGGAAATGAGATAGACAGAGAAAGGAAAGAGGAGGAAATGAGTCAAGGGAGGTGGAGAGCTGATGGGGCACGAGAGGGGGAGGGGGAAGAAATGAATAGAGGGAGGGGAAAGTAGGAGATAGGCAGAGAGAGTGGGGGACGGCGGAAATGAACAGAGATCGTAGCTGGACATGGACAAAGAGGGGAGGGGGGGCGAGGAGATGTACAGAGAAATGAAACAGGTGAGGGTGGACACAGAGAGGGGGACAGTGGAGATAGGCTAGGAGAAGGTTGGAAGAAATACATCCCCTCGTAATCTCAGGTAATCACATAGTTAGACAAAGTGAGCACCAGAACTAGTAGATAAACTGACATCATTGCGCCCATAAAATTAGGTCGACCGGTATGGAAAGAAATGAGGAAGTTCTCTGGAGAATCGGCGAGGAAAGGAATACATGGAAAACACTGAAGGGACAGGAAGGGTGGACATTGAGGGAGCTGTAGATGGAAAAGCGATAGAGGAAGACAGAGATTGGAACACATCAGGCAAATAATTGACGAGTTAGGTTGCCAGTGCTACTCTGGCATGAAGAGGTTGTCACAGAAGAAAAATTATTGACGGGCCGCACCAAACCAGTCAAAAGACTGATGACTCAAAAACCCGCACATAACATACACCGACATGTGTTCATCCAGGAAAATATAAATATTAGTAGTGCAGTATTGTCTTGTTTCATACGTTAAGATATGTGTAGTGGTGCAAGTCGAAGTAAAATCAGGCGAAAAACATCAGTCCTAAATACAGGAATGCCTGGGAAAACTGGCATGTAGACGACAATTACAGATTGTATACGAAATCAGACAAAATAACTCTAAGTTAAAAAAAAATAAATCGTACTTCGTTAAACCATGATTTGGAGATTTACAGCGATCTGTTGTAAATTATTAATTAATTAAACAGTCAAGACCGCAATGTTTATTTAAAAATGTTAACCGATTCCGAACCTTATGCTGGGCATCTTCAGATCTAAGGCACCATATGGCTGCAGTCGGTAATGCACGGAACAGTTGCGTGTAGTCACAATTGTTTACAGCTGTAAACAACCGTGACTTCAAGCACTGTTACGTGTACTGCCAGCTACACCCGTATGACGTATCAGATCTGAAATGGCCAGCATAAAAGCCGAAACAGGTTAATATTTTTAAATACGCGACAGTTGTGATCTTGACTGTTTTCGTTATTAATACTTCAATATCTTTTGAAACTGTTTTAGACCTAGGAGTAAATCAGAAGGGTAATTACTCCATTGGCTATATTTTAAAATGAATAAAAGGAAAAGGATATGGACAAATAAACATGTAGTTTTTAATATTTGCAAAAATAGATTTGAACAAATCTTATATCTGCAAAGCATTATAATCACCATGCCACTAAACAAAAGGAAAACAAAACCGAAGTCCGTCCGAACAGGCCTTGGAAGGCCCAACGGTACCGACCGGCCGCCGTGTCATCCCCGGCCCACTGGCGTCACTGAATACGGATATGTAGGGGCATGTGGTCAGCACACTGCTCTCCCGGCCGCGTGTCAGTTTACTTGACCGGAGCCGCTACTTCTCAGTCAAGTAGTGCTTCACTTTGCCACACAAGGGCTCAGTGCACCCCACTTGCCAACAGCGCTCGGCACACCGGATGGTCACCCATCAAAGTGTTAGCCCAGACCGAGAGCGCTCAACTTCGGTGATATGACGGGAACCGGCGTTACCACTGTGGCAAGGCCGTTGGCAGCACCATGCCACTACAAATGAAGAATTTCTCATTAGTTAGTTGCACATTGTTTATCAGTCAGTATGTGTGCCCTAATCTTGTCCTGCAAATGGAATGTGTAGTGTTGTTTGCAAATGGAGGTAGATATATTGCCAGCTTCTTTCCTTTACGCGGTAATATAAGGTGAGAGAGGCATTTCCATGTCATCTTTGACAATGCTTAGCTCACATGGTTTTTGAATTTGTGCTCCGCAGTTACGATGGTGTCTGGAACGAGAACTTTTCGAAGAAACAAACGTGGTGAAATAATTTAAAAGTTCTACCATTCTCAGATATATTTCTTTTTACGCCTTGACAGAGGAGGAACGCAAATAAATCAGCATGTGACTGATTTTAAACATTTCTGTACCCTGATAACGCCTTAAGACAAGTTCCAGTTTCATCACCAACTTTATTTGCGCAATAAGTAACGGCCTTCAGCAGATAGATCACAATTACTGGTAATGTTACCACCGTTTTTTATCTACTTTTACATATATACTCTAAAAGCGGAGGATACTTTGTGGCCGACCGGAGTGGCCGAGCGGTTCTAGGCGCTACAGTCTGGAACCGCTCGACCGCTACGGTCGCAGGTTCGAATTCTGCCTCGGGCATGGATGTGTGTAACGTGCTTAGGTTAGTTAGGATTAAGTAGTTCTAAGTTCTAGGGGAGTGATGACCTCAGAAGTTAAGTCCCATAGTGCTCAGAGCCATTTGAACCATTTTGATACTTTGTGTACCACGTCACTTCCCTCATTTCAAGTCGCAAATGGTTCACGGAAAGAGCGATACTGTGTAAGCTTTCGCGTGAGCTCCACTCTCGTAAATTTTACTTTCATGGTCCTTTCGCGAGATGTACTTAGGAGAATGTAATAGATATAGGGAAGCATGCCCTCGGAACTTTTCACAGTAATCCACACCACGGTGCAGAACACCTCTCTTGCAGCGTCTGCCACTGGAGTTGCCTGAGCAGCTCCGTAACTTTTTTGCGCTCACTAAATGACCTCTGTCGAAACACGTGTTTTTTGTGGATCTTCCCTATTTCTTCTGTCAGTCCATTCTTGTAAGGATCCCAGACATTAAAGCATTGGCGAACGAGAGTATTTTAAGCTTCCTCCTTTGTGGGTGACTAAACTTCCTGGAGATTCTTCCAGTTCATGTTAGTCAGGCATCTGTCTTACGTGCCTACGTTTACATAGTCCTTCCACTGTGCCTCGCTCCATAAAAATGCTCTTAGATATTTGACAGATGTGACTCATCACATTATATTACATTAATACTTGTTCCATAAATGTTGGATACAACATTTCGCAATGATGTGGAATGTGTCAGTTTAATGTAAGCTTCAATTAAACAATATAATTTTATTTTACATTTACTACTTAGTATCTAAAAATTCATCTATGAGTAGAAGGAGCTTTGATTCAGAAATTCTTTTAATTTGTTTTTAATTTTTTTACAGTAACCTGCAATCGGGCATTCATGCGACAAATCAAAATAGAACCTTGTGGTCTCGCATTAATATTGCCTTCAGTACTAAAAGGCATGCGCAGTGCAACTACTAAAATTTTTGATCGCTTACCCAGTGAAATAAAAGTAAAATATAAAATGATATGAAATAAAATTTAAAAAAAAACTAAAAAAGTCGTTCCGTAACTCGGAATGTGTAAAAGGTGGTGGGTAGGTATGTGTGTGTGTGTGTGTGTGTGTGTGTGTGTACTTCAGGGACAGGTTCGTTGTACAGAAATAAATAAGGAAGTATTGATCGAAAGGAGAACAAAATGTCCAGTAAACGTATTATCTGAAATGCATACTTTAAGAGCTGTGAGCACTTGTTCATCTTCGCTAGTGTGAACCACATAACCACATCTCTTCTACTGAACACGTGGTTATAGCTCTTAAGGTACGCATTTTAGAACCCATGTTTTGTGAAATTTCTGTCTTGTTTTGGTCCTATTACCTCGCCCCAAAACATTAAAAACAAAAGAGCTTACAGTAGAAGAGATCTGTTTCATAGTATCGGAGATTAACAAGCGTTCACATCTCTTAAGGTAGGCGCTTCAGAGACTTTGTTTACTATACATTTTTTTTCTTGTTTTGTTGTGTATATTAATTTGAGATGTGAATATAAATTGACTCGCTTCACATTGTTAGGATTTATAGTCCAAAAGCACCCTTGGAACATGAAACCAGCTAATTAAATAATCGGTACTTGTGTTGTCTTCTTTTATGGTCCTTCAGGGGTAATTGTGTAACATCTATTTTGTCTAATGTAATATCTTGTATACACACCTTTTATTAACCTGACACCTTCCACATCATTACGAAGTGTCGTATTCATGAGCTATGGGACAAGTACTAATCTAATCTAATCTAATGTAATCTGTGAAATTCTGTCCACAGTTGTACGTTCCTGATAATACAGGATGATTCAAAAAGAATACCACACCTTTAAAAATGTGTATTTAATGAAAGAAACACAATATAACCTTCTGTTATACATCATTACAAAGAGTATTTAAAAAGGTTTTTTTTTCACTCAAAAACAAGTTCAGAGATGTTCAATATGGCCCCCTCCAGACACTCGAGCAATATCAACCCGATACTCCAACTCGTTCCACACTCTCTGTAGCATATCAGGCGTAACAGTTTGGATAGCTGCTGGATAGCTATTCTCGTTTCAAATCATCAATGGTGGCTGGGAGAGGTGGCCGGAACACCATATCCTTAACATACCCCCATAAGAAAAAATCGCAGGGGGTAAGATCAGGGCTTCTTGGAGGCCAGTGATGAAGTGCTCTGTCACAGGCTGCCTGGCGGAAGATCCATCGCCTCGGGTAGTTGACGTTCAGGTTTCATAACTAACCTTTTTCGTAGGACTCTCCATATAGTTGATTGTGGAATTTGCAGCTCTCTGCTAGCTCTGCGAGTCGATTTTCCTGGGCTGCGAACAAATGCTTGCTGGATGCGTGCTACATTTTCATCACTCGTTCTCGGCCGTCCAGAACTTTTCCCTTTGCACAAACACCCATTCTCTGTAAACTGTATATACCAACGTTTAATACACCACCTATCAGGAGGTTTAACACCATACTCCGTTCGAAATGCACGCTGAACAACTGTCGTCGATTCACTTCTGCCGTACTCAATAACACAAAAAGGTTTTCGTTGAGCGGTCGCCATCTTAGCATCAACTGACGCTGACGCCTAGTCAACAGCGCCTCAAGCGAACAAATGTACAACTAAATGAAACTTTATAGCTCCCTTAATTCGCCGACAGATAGTGCTTAGCTCTGCCTTTTGTCGTTGCAGAGTTTTAAATTCCTTAAGTTGTGGTATTCTTTTTGAATCACCCTGTATATCACATTTAATAAATTCCCACCTACTGGAACATAGTAAGAAGCCAGCAGTTTCAATGAACACAAAATGCAGTGGAGTTTGACATTCGTCATATACGCCCTTAATATCTCAGGCAAACGAGGGTCGAAGCGGTGGGGCCACGCATTTAATTTCGCGAGCCGTTTTGCTGGTGACGTCGTTAGAGCGATATGAGAATTACGTTCGACGCGCAGAAAGGTGAACTCCCATTTGCAACGCTAATCCAGCACATTACCGCAGTTCGACATCTCTCGTGAATTGCTCACTAGCGTCTGACGACGCTGTTTTGGAAATTATTGCCGCATCCAGTAATGGGTGCGAGTAACGAATATTCAATGAATGTTCTACAAAAAAAGTATCGTGTTATATGTACAAGGAAATAATCGTCAGAAATAATGGGTTCAGTTTTTCGGGGCCAAACTCAGAAACGTCTTTGTAAATCAGCCCTACTGCTAATGTAACGGCACATCGAACTCGCTGGGCCTCATCGATTTTCATCGATACTTCCGACCAAGCAAAGAGAGCAGTTATCTGTCTTAAGTGAATTTGCGGTTGCACACCAGTTCAGTGCAATCGCTGTTCTTTTTCATGCCATCTAAAATGTAAATGGAAAATCAGAAGAGGAATTGCTCCTATGTGTAATATAAAATGAGCAATGGAATATGTTCCATTCCACATAGCAATCACATTTCCTTGATCACTTGACGGCAGCGATGCTCTGAACCTTTTTTGACGTGTCAGCGTTAATTCATTCATTGCTTGTCTACGGAGTGTGCTGCATGTTCTTGATATAAATATCATTCTTTTTCATATCTCGTCAGATCAAGTGATTTTTCACTATCGTCTGGTATTTTCGGAGTAATGAAATAGACATCGTTAAATAATATTTATTGAATAACTTATTTCATGCGACATACTTCGGTTATTTACGTAATGGATCCATAAAGCTCTGTTTCAGTACTCAGCATGTCTGTAGCTGGAGCAAGATGTCAACTTGAGACTTGCAGATGACGAGTCGGAAATTTGTTGAAAGGGCGCTTGAAGACCGCACTGCCACCCAGCTATTAATATGTGGTTTCGGAGGTGTAACTCACCGAGGAAACTGGGATTCTCATGCAATCAGCCGTAGGTTTGGAGTTAAAATACTTAGCTGAAACCTCATAAATGGTTTAGCCACAAATCTGCTTAGTATGTGATGGATATGATAGTTGGTGGCAGTTGGAAATCGCAAAATGCCGACAGAGGTTATTTCGCACTGAGTGCAAACGTCCATCTCCGCCACATGGACTGGTATGTACTTCGAACCAATTTCCGTTCTGTGGCAAGAGTAGTCAGTGTTGCGTAGAGCTCATGAGTGAAAAGACGTCACACGAAACGGGAACATGAAAGAAAATCAGTGTATTCCTTGTCGATGTCAGAAGATCCTATACAAATATGCGAGTAGTTGCAACTGGTGATAATTATCGGTTGCCGGGAAATAGATTAGTCATACCATGCATTTCGGCTCGTACATACCATAATGTTACGACAGAAACCAGTGAACAGTCCAATGGATGAAAGAGAGTCGTTTTGTGCTACGACTAGATACTGCCCCAAAGAGAGGTTGCCTCGATAAGACAAGTTTTTGATATGTTTACACCTGCAAAGTTTCCTTCGAAAATCGAAGATCGTCGTTGCACCATTCTATTAGCTGCCATGTAATATGTTAGCCCACTTACTGAGCATATCTGGAACACCGTAGGTTGGAACGTTGTTTGTCACTATCAGGCAGAAACTAAAATTGGTGTTCTATGATATACACACAACATATCCAGGTTCACATTGATTATATGAAATGTAGTTGAGATACGCTCAAAAGAGCACCAGACAGCTTAACACCACACTGAATTCTGAAAGCCAGGAATCATGTGCAGTTGTATAATATTTAACCTGCTGCTTTGTCAGGCCTCGGAATGACGGAAGTTTAACGCTGGTAGGAAACCTAGAAAATCTGAAAAGGGAAATGCTAAGGCTGAATCTAGATATAGTGGGTGTCAGTGAAATGAAATGGAAAGAAGAAAAGGATTTCTGGTCATATGAATATAGGCTAATGTCAACAGCAGCAGAAAATGGTTTAACAGGAGTAGGATTCATAATGAATAGGAAAGTAGCGCAGATAGTAAGTGACTGTCGACAGTTCGGTGATGTGATTTTTCTCATTAGAGGTGACAGCAACCATTGAGAACAACAATAGTGCAGGCTGAAGATGAAGAGAAGGAGAACGTATATGAGGAAGGGCAACACAGTACATAAAGGGAGATGTAATCTAATAGTCACGCAGGAGTGGAATGGCGTTGTAAGGGAAGGAGTAGAAGAAAGGGTTACGGGACTAGGACTGATAGGGGAAAAGACTACCTGAATTCTGCAGTAAATTTTAGTTATTAATAGCTAATCCTCTGTTCAAGATTCACAAGAGGAGGAGGTGTATTTGGAAAACATCGGGAGATACGGGAAGATTACATCATAGTCAGGCAAATACTGGATTTTAAGGTGTACCCAGGAGTAGATATTGACTCAAATCGCAATTTAGCAGTAATAAAGAGTAGGCTGAAGATTAAGAGGCTAGTTAGTGAGAATCAATACGAGAAGTAGTGGGACACATAAGTGCTAAGGAATTAAGAGAAACTCTTGAAGTTCTCAGAGGCTATAGATACTGCGATAGTGAATAGCTCAGTGGGCAGTTCAGTTGAAGAGGAATGGACATCACTAGCTAGAAATGAAACTGTAGATACAGGGAAGGCAACTATGAAGAAATCATGGACAACAGAAGAAATAATTCAGTTGAGCGATGAAAGAAGGCAATACAAAAATGTTCAGAAATACAAGTCGCTTAGGAAATAAATAAGCCGAAAATGTAGGGAAACTGCATGAAAAATGTGAAGAAATCGAAAAAGAAATGACTGTCGGAAGGACTGACTCAGCGTATAGAAAAGTCAAAGCAACCTTTGGTGAAATTAAAAGCAGGAATATAACATTAAGACTGTAATGGGATTTCCTCTTTTAAAATCAGAGGAAGGAGCAGATAAGTGAGAAGAGTACACTGAAGACCACTAAGAAAGGGAAGAGTTGTCTGATGACGTGATAGAAGAAGAAACAGGAGTTGTCATAGAAGATATAGGGGATCCAGCATTGCAATTATAACTTAAAAGAGTTTTGGAAGACTTAAGATCAAATAATACCAAAGGGATTTATAATATTCCACCAGAATCACTAAAATCATTGGAGGAAGTGGCAACAAAACAACTATTCAAGTTGGTGTGTAGAATATACCATCAAACTTTCAGAAAAACATCATTCACACAATTGTGATGATTTCAAGATCTGACAAATACTAGCATTAGCGCGTATTCAGTTTAACAAATCATGCATGGAAGTTGCTGACAAGAATAATATACAGAAGAACGGTGAAGAAATTTGAGGATGTGTTATATGATAGTTTGGCTTTAGGAAAGGTGCAGACACCAGAGAGGCAACTGTGACGTTGCGGTTGATAATGGAAGCTGGATTAAAGGAAAATCAAGAAACGTTCATAGTATTTTTCGACTGGAAAAGGCGTTCGACAATGTAAAATGGTGCAAGATGTTCGAAATTCTCAGAATATCGGGGTCAAGTTACGGTGAAAGATAGCTAATATATATATATATATATATATATATATATATATATATATATATAACGTAATTAAAAGAAAGATTAAAGAGTGGATTAAAATTCAAGGTGAAAGAATATCAGTGATAAGATTCTCTGTGTTCTGTAAAAGTGAATAAGAATTATAGGATCTGCTGAACGGAAGGAGCAGTCTAATGATTACAGAACCTGGACTGAGGGTAAACCGATGAAAGACGAAGGTAATGAGAAGTATCAGTATTGACAACAGAGGGAAAGCTAACATCAGGATTAGTGATTACGAAGAAGGTGATGTTAAGGAATTCTGCCACCTAGGTAGCAAAAAACCCATAACGGCCGGAGCAAGGAGGACGTAAAAAGTAGGCTAGCACTGGAAAAAAGGGCGTTCCTGTCCAAGAGAAGCGTACTAATTTCAAACATAGGCCTTAATTTGAGAAAGAAAATTCTGAGAATGTACGTTTCGAGCGCAGCGTTGTGTAGTAGAGAAATATGAACTGTGGAAAAACCAGAACAGACGATAATTGAACCATCTGAGATGTTGTGCTGCGTAAGAATGTTGAAAATTAGCTGGATTGGTAAGGGGACGAATGAGGAGGTTGTCTGCAGACTTGACGACGAAACGAATGTATGTAAAACACTGACAAGAGGAAGGGACATGATAATAAGACATCTGTTAAGATATGAGGGAATAATTTCTATGGCACTACAGGGAGCTGAAGAGAACGAAAACCATATAGGTAGAGAGAAATTGAAATACATCCATCAAATAATTGAGGACTTAGGTTTCAAGCGCAACTCAGAGATGAGGAGGCTGGCACGGGAGAGGACTTCATGGCGGGCTGCATCAAACAAGTCAGATAATTGATGACTCGAAATCAAAAATGTTGCCAAATATCAGTCCATGGTATACATACTCCTTGATGTTGCAAGTTTCATAAAAGATGACGAAGAGATGAGAAATATTTAACGCAACATTCGATTTTTTCTGTTAAATTCTGGACAAAAAAGCCGAATGTTTCAGATATATGTTTCCGAGAGGATAGATGGGACTTTGGTAAACAAGGATTAAGATATCTAAATTCGACCAGAATGCAGAGACATTATAATAAAAGCACTAGATGTCAAAGGAAAGAGGTGCACTGTTTCTGCCAAGCAAAGAGAGAAACAAGTGATATATAAATGTTGCTTAGCAGCGAAACTAATTGACAACAAATAAAGGTATTAGATACATCACAGGGCTTTACCAATTTATATATCAGTTACAATTTACGACTTCAATAGAGATATTTTTCGAAATTATGGCTTGCTAGTGTGGTAAATCAAATCAAGTCCAGGATTTTTTGTATGTGTGTGGCGTATGTAGATCAGGACAGATAACACGAAAGCAACAGTAAACAATCCCTAAATATAGTCGGGAAATATTTTCACGCAAATAAAAATAACGTGTATAGGTCATTTCGTAGGAGATGGTCAGCTAAATAATAATTTTAAGAAGCTTTCGAGGGTGCCGAGACACAGTCATGTTGAAAAAATGAACCACCTTTTCACTGTACATTACTGTATGTTTCTTCCGTTCTATCTAGATTTCGGCTTTTAAGCCAATATCGCGTAAAATGTTAAAAGCTATTATACCATTAATATGTCATAGTTTGGTAAAGTTAGCCAAAAGCAGTTAAACAAGACTTGTTTACCTGCTTTGGACTGATTTTATCAGATATAACGTGCTAACATTATAAGAACTTTTAGCACTGTAATCTATAATGGCATAAAGGCCGAAATCTAGATACTGCAGAAGAAAAACACGGTAATTTACAGTCAAACGGCAGTTTATTCATTCAAAAAAGTTTTAAGAAGTGTTAAAGGAACGTAATATTCTAGAAGTAATGCAATAGCCACAACAGATAAGAAATGTTTAGAACTATTTTTCGTTCCATTAATTAGTATTTAAAATATATTTATACCTTACAGAACTGATTAAAAGTACCCATTGATGATGGTACAAAGATGTCGAAATATGTTTAGGCCTTAACAATATCGCATAATTAGAAGAATTAAATTTCTTATATGAGTTAGAAATAATTGTGAATATTTGAGGAATAAAATTTTTGCATCATTTCGTCTCTTTAAATAATTTTTAATAAAATGTTCAGTGTCAGTATCAATAAAACCTATACCTAATAGGAGGGCCATTTGCTCTGAAAGTCCGAAGTTTTGTTCAGGTAATACCAGTAGCCGAAACGGCATCACAAACCACAAAATATCAAAAACAGCAGTTTTTTACATAATAGGCGAACCTGAATTCCTGTGATTTAGCCAGGAAGCATGACTGCTTTAGCGTTGCACTCAAAAGATGATTAATTCCTTTAGGGTTTGAAAGAGATTATCGTTGACAATATCACCCACCCCGTACCCAGTTGGGTGGGATCTTTGTAAGAGTAGTGTCCCTACGTAGCGTTAGATAGCTGCAAGTGGTACATTACTTCGTACATTATTTCGTGTAGGTGGTACATTACTTCGTACATTATTTCGTGTAGGTACGTAGAACAGTACGTTTTAATCCACCAATAATTCGGGCAGCTTAGTTCACGGTGTGGTCATGGGCGCGTTATAGCACGTAGCTCTTTTCTGCCATTCTGTCACGTCTTCACGTCAGCCCAGCATACTATGTTCATTCCACACAACCGACTCGACATACGTACACACTACATCAACTCCATGACATAACATGACAGCTTCCAACCAGTTCTAAACCACCTACAGGGCTCCAAAGAGACCACTGTGCCCTTCTAAGCGAGATTCTAATATACACTGACGGAAAAACTCTCAAAACCAAAGATAATTAGTATACACTAGTGAAATTTTGGGAAAACTTACGTCTAAGTAATATATGTGATAAATGATGCAAGACCACAGGTTAATGTAAGCGCAAGTTAAGTCATTGCAAATGTGAAATTCTGGTACATCAATAACTGGCGTAACCGCCAGAACATTGAATACGAGAATGCAAACGTGTTAGCACTCTGTTGCACAGGAGCCGGACGTCAGTAGGTGCAGTGGAGTTCCACGCCTGCTGCAGTTGCTCGGTCAGTACGTGGACAGTTAATACTGTTTGTAGATGACGCTGGAGTTGTCGTCCGACGGTGTCCCACATGTGTTCGACTGGAGACGGATCTGATGATCGAACACGCTAAGACAACTGTCGACATTGTTTAGAGCGTATTGAGTTATAACAGTGGCATGTTTGAGAGCGTTATCCCGTTGCAAAAACCCCCCAGAATTTCTGTTCATGAAAGTAGCCCACGAGGTCTTATCATCAAATTAACGTACAGATTTGCAGTCAGTGTGCGTGGAATAACAACGAGAGTGCTCCTCCTGTCACACGACATCGCAACCGAGACCGTAACTGCAGGTGTAGATCCAGCGTGTCTAGCGCTCACACACAGGTTGGTTAGCTGCAGGCCCTCAATTAGCCTGCTTCTAACCGACACATGGCCATCACTGGCACCGTCGCAGTGCCAGCTTTCTTCATAAAAGACAACAGACCTCCAACCTGTCCTCCAATGGGCTCTCGCTTGATACCATTGAAGTAGTAAATGGCGGTGATTTGGGGTCAGTGAAATGCACACTACGGATTGTCTGGCTCGGAGTTGTCCTTGAAGTAACCGATTTGTAAAAGTTTGTTGTGTCACCGTGGTGCTCAAATTGCTGCTGCAGATGCAGTACGAAGCGATAGAGCCATACGCGGAATACGATAGTCTTCCCTGTCAGTAGCGCACGTAACCGTCTTCTTCTGACCGTACATTCCCGTGATCACCACTGTCAACAATCTTGTACAGTGGCTACATTCCTGCCGAGTCTTTCTGCAGTATCGCAGAAGGAACCTGCAGCTTCTCGTGGTCCTATTAGACGATCTTTGTCGCCTTAAAGGCAGTCTTGACTCACCAAGTCCTGTCTCGCTCACGAGTGTTACAGCGTGAATTTATAGCAGCTCTTATGCGACTGGAGCGAAATGTTAGTAGACGTCATATTTGAAACTTAGAAACACGCCTAACGACTTTCGTTCATGTCGCATAACTCGTTCTTGTTGTTGCGATTTTTTCAGTAAGTGTATATTTTTTCCGGTGAGATAAGAGAAAATAATACTGTTGGTCTGCTGCCTTTTAATAGATACTGAGCCGTGCGTGGCTCGTGTTCCAGCCATCATGTATTTTACACCCTGTTTTTAACGTACTTCCACCTCACTAAGTTAATTTAAATTACTACTCTCACTGAGTTGCTGCTTTGCCTGACCGTGAGCGGCGTTAGCAGCGCGTATCAATATACCCCCTCTCATAGTATTTTTGCTCGACTGCTATTACTTGCCGGACGTTGTCTGTCGTAAGCTAGGTCGGGTCGCGAGTTCGGGCTGCCACTCAGTTGGAACGCGTCTGGAGCGCAGTCCGGACCTGCCAGTCGAGGAGTGGCAATGCGGCTGTAGTGCAATCGGCTTGGAGCAGCAGTGAGGTCTGCGTCGACATGACTGACTCGACCATTGCCGCCACGCATCACTTGAGCCGGGTCACGGTCTTGGTGATCGTCTCTCGGTCGTCCTACTGGACGACGCGTTTTGGCTCGCCGATCGTTCATGAGTCGTCTTTGTGCGTGATTAGTTACTGTTGTGTACCGTTCAGGTCTTCGTGCAAGTGTTTTTCAGGTTGTGCGTGTAGTTGGCGTTATTTCGACTGACGACGATTTTACATGTTGTCGGCATTCTGAGGCCAGTCGGTCGGTTGCTGCGGACCAGTGAAGTTGTCCCGGCGCGGTGCACACGGCTGAGTCCGCTGCCGGTCGCTGTGCAGTGTCGGAGCGTGTGTGGAGCTGTCCGATCGCTACGACCTTCATGGTTCACCGACACAAGACATCAAAGTTGAGTAGTGGTTTCAACTATCCAAGCCATGTCCATTCATGCTGTGTGGTTCGTTTCGGTGGTTCGCTGTTGGGGAGGTTTTCCTGTGAGCAACACCGAGTTTTTCTATTGCTGAAATTCAACCGCCATGCGTTGCAATTAACTATATTGGTTGACTACAAAGCGAGTGCTCCACCGGAATTTTCTGCCTTGTGGCCGTTAGTGTTCCGTTACCTGCCCTGGCCACTAACGTAATTCCAGGCGACGTCCTTTTCCCACCTGTTGTCGCTGTCCAACATGGTGTGTAGTTTTGACCGCTACTACATATTTCATTGTGGATAATCACGTTCGTAGCTTTCGTGTTTGAGTTCTCATGTGCTGATTGGTGGCAAGCAAGTCGTTGCGTCGGTCGGTCCGTGGCCGTCCCCTGGTTGGGTTCCGACGGATCAAGTGTAGTTGGGCTCACCACTTGTCTCACCTAAGTGAACGATGGCAGACCGACCTCCCTCGAGGCTTCTAAGTACCGTTGTCTTTATTGTCTTTCCCACCGGTGTTTAATTATGTTTTCAGCTACTTAAAATTTAAGGCTTATGGTTATATGTTTTTAGAAAAAAATTGGAAAATTATTACTATTAAAAACAGTCTTGATCACGATTTATTTAACAAGGTGACCGGTTTCGACCACTACTGTGGTCATCTTCAGACCATTGAGTAGAAACCTCTGCTAGGGAATCACTACTAGTGATTCCCTAGCAGAGGTTTCTACTCAATGGTCTGAAGATGACCACAGTAGTGGTCGAAACCGGTCACCTTGTTAAATAAATCGTGATCAAGACTGTTTTTAATAGTAATTATTTATAAGACATTGATCACTGCTGTTCCCATAATGCATTCAAAAGTAATTGGAAAATTGATTGGGGGCTCTCAGCCTTGCAACTTTATTCTTAAAATTTTTCAAGCTTAAACATTGCGGTCTTCTGCCTTTAAAACATTATGGTAATATATTTTAAAATTTTGAAACTTAATTGTGGTCTTCAGCCATTTGTATTGCACCATGCATATGTTTGTTCTATCTACCTTGCCTTGAGGCCTTCCACCTAGCTGTGATGTTTTTTTAATTGTTTTATTTGCTATTTTAATTGCATTTTTATCTTGTTGGTTTTTAAGATTTCTTCTTTGGAGGCCTTCAGCCGTGAAAGAGTTGCATTTGGTAAAGGTTAGATTATAATAAATTACAATTTTAATGTAAAACTGACTCCAATCTTATTTGGCCCTTTCCAGAAACCTAGTCACCTGTTCTGCTGAGCGGGTTTAGCGGGCGTTTCAGATATTGTAGACATTTAGTCAGAACTGTCATTGTCCTTCTGTAGGTAGTGTTTAACAGGAAGTGGCTACGGCACCCTTTGCGGAGTACCTTTTAATTACTTAGTAGCAGCCGGCGCTAAATGGTCCGTCCCAATCGGCAGCTCCCTTCTGTGTGCACCTCAGCCCGTGCACTGGCACTCTACCGGCGCCAGTTCCACCGGTGCTGCCTTAATTTCCGGACGAAGGAAATGGCTATCCCGGAGGTGGGTGGCCGCCGCGAGGACCGGAGTTGGGGGGGGGGATGGGGGGCTATCGGATGTTTGTGCTCCCCCTTGAAAATAGTTTGCAGACTGCCTGCAGTAAGACAGAAGACGTTGAGAAACAGGGAAAGAGCTGGCGGGCTACGTCCTCACTCGCTACTAATTGCTCTGAGGATCCAGCAACACAAAAGGGACCAAGTTTCGCCGGATTCCGCCTCGCCGCCCACCTGCTCGGTACGGCGTTCAGTAAACTCTGCTGGCCGCGGGCAGGGCTGGTGCTCGCTCCGGAAGCTGCAGCAGCAGACAAGGCTGCAGGGCGGAAGAGCAAGCAGCCACAAACCAGTACACGACAGTTCTGTGTTACATACCCAGCTACCTTCTACAGCCACCTACTACCTTCTACAGTCACCTTGTATGCGCGCCTGCTTGTGTACAAGATTGAAGCAACAATTTATCTGTGTTGATATGAATGAAATTTAGCTTTTCATATGTGCGCTAAGGTCCACAGGATTTAATTATCACCTAGGAAAACTCTAGAAACATACTTATATTTCTAGAATGAAAATGTCGCTCTGCAGCAGATTGTGGGCCCATACGAAACACCCTGGCATATAAAAACTGTGTTCCAGACCAAGATTCGAAATTGGAACCGTTGCCTTTCGCGGACAATGATCTCTGCCCAAGTTCTACTGATGATCTCTCCTTACAGCTTTAGATCCACCTGTACCTCGTCTCCTACCATTTTACTTATTTTTCAGTTTCTATACAGATGCATTCTGCAATCCGGGTTCACACTAAAATACCCCATACCACAGCACTGCAGCAGGCATCTATGACAACCAATCAAAATGTTGTAGTGCACTGGTAAAGCGAGATTCTAATCTCTATCTTCCTTCACAGCTTTGCGCTCTACAGCTCCTTCTAGTACCATGGAAGTTAGTCCCTTACGTCTTAAGACACGTCCTATCATCCTTTCCCTCCTCCTTATCAATGTTTTCCACATGTTCCTTTCGCCTCCGATTCCGTGCAGAACCTCCTCATTCCTTACATTATCAGTGCACCTAATTTTCAACATTCGTCTGTAGCACCACATCTCAAATGCTTCGATTCTCTTCTGTTTCTGTTTTACTTCTACTTCTACATCTACATCTACATTTATACTCCGCAAGCCACCCAACGTTGTGTGATGGAGGGCACTTTACGTGTCACTGTCATTACCTCCCTTTCCTGTTCCAGTCACGTATGGTTCGCGGGAAAACTACTGCCGGAAAGCCTCCGTGCGCGCTCGAATCTCTCTAGTTTTACATTCGTGATCTCGTCGGGAGGTATACGTAGGGGGAAGCAATATATTCGATACCTAATCCAGAAACGCACCCTCTCGAAATCTGGTGAGCAAGGTACACCGCGATGCAGAGCATCTCTCTTGCAGAGTCTGCCACTTGAGTTTGCTAAACATCTCCGTAACGCTATCACGCCTACCAAATAACCCTGTGACGAAACGCGCCGCTCTTCTTTGGATCTTCTCTATCTCCTCCGTCAACCCGACCTGGTACGGATCCCACACTGATGAGAAACACTCAAGTATGGGTCGAACGAGTGTTTTGTAAGCCACCTCCTTTGTTGATGGACTACATTTTCTAAGAACTCTCCCAATGAATCTCAACCTGGCACCCGCCTTACCGACAGTTAATTTTATATGATCATTCCACTTCAAATCGTTCCGTACTCATACTCCCAGATATTTTACAGAAGTAACTGTTACCAGTATTTGTTACACTATCATATAATCATACAATAAAAGATCCTTCTTTCTATGTATTGGCAATAAATAACATTTGTCTATGTTAAGGGTCAGTTGCCACCCCCTGCACCAAGTGCCTATCCGCTGCAGATCTTCCTGCATTTCGCTGCAATTTTCTAATGCTGCAACTTCTCTGTATACCACAGCATCATCCACGAAAAGCCGCATGGAACTTCCGACACTATCAACAAGGTCATTTATATATATTGTGAAAAGCAATGGCCCCCATAACACTCCCCTGTGGCATGCCAGAGGTTACTTTAACGTCTGTAGACGTCCCTCCATTCTGTTTGCTAAAAACTCTTCAATCCAGCCACACAGCTGGTCTGACATTCCGTAGGCTCTTACTTTGTTTATCAGGCGACAGTGCGGAACAGTATCTAAGACCTTCCGGAAGTCAAGGAAAATCCATCTACCATGGAGCCTGTATCTAATATTTTCTGGGTCCCATGAACAAATAAAGCGAGTTGGGTCTCACAGGATCGTTGTTTCCGGAATCCATGTTGATTCCTACAGAGTAGGTTCTGGGTTTCCAGAAATAACATGATACGCGAGCAAAAAACATGCTAAAATTCTACAACAGATCGATGGCAGAGATATAGGCCTATAGTTTTGCGCATCTGCTCGACGACCCTTCTTGAAGACTGGGACTACCTGTGCTCTTTTCCAATCATTTGGAACCTTCCGTTCCTCTACAGACTTGCGGTACTCGGCTGTTAGAAGGGGGGGGGGGCAAGTTCTTTCGCGTACTCTGTGTGGAATCGAATTCGTATCCCGTCAGGTCCAGTGGGCTTTTCTCTGTTGAGTGATTTCAGTTGCTTTTCTATTCCTTGGACACTTACTTCGATGTCAGCCTTTCTTTTGGTTTGTGCGAGGCTTTAGAGATGGAACTGCAGTGCGGTCTTCTTCTGGAAAATTCCTCTTTGGAAAATGGTATTTCAGCTTTTTGCGTGTCATCCTCTGTTTCAATGCCATTGTCATCCCAGAGTGTCTGGGTATGCTGTTTCGATCCACTTACTAATGTAACGAAAGACCAGAACTTCCTAGGATTTTCTGTCAAGTCGGTACATAGAATTTTACTTTCGATTTCAATGAACGCTTCACGCATAGCCCTCCTTACGCTAACTTTGACATCGTTTAGCTTCTATTTGTCTGAGAGGTTTTGGCTGCGTTTAAATTTGCAGTGAAGCTCTCTTTGCTTCGCAGTAGTTTCCTAACTTTGTTGTTGAACCACGGCGGTTTTTCCCGTCATAGTTTTACTCGGCACATATTTGTCTAAAAGGCATTTTACGATTGTCTTGTCCTTTTTCCATAGACACTCAACATTGTCAGTGTCGCAACAGAAACTTTCGCTTTGATCTGTTAGGTCGTTTGAAATCTGCCTCCTATTACTCTTGCTAAACAGATAAATCTTCCTCCCTTTTTTTATATTCCTACTTACTTCCTTATTCAGGGATGCTGGAACGGCCTTATGATCACTGATTCCCTGTTCAGCGCTTACAGAGTCGAAAAGTTCGGGTCTGTTTGTTATCAGTAGATGTTATCTCCACGAGTCGGTTCTCTGTTTAATTGCTCGAGGTAATTTTCAGATAGTGCACTCAGTATAATGTCACTCGATGCTCTGTCCCTACCACCCGTCAGAAACATCTGAGTGTCCCAATCTATATCTGGTAAATTTAAATCACCACCTAAGACTATATCATGCTGAGGAAATTATTTGAATTGTATTCCAGATTTTCTCTCAGTTTTCTCAGTTCTCCCAGTTTTGCCACTAATGCTACTGAGTCGGGAGGTCGGTAAAAGGAGCCAATTATTAACCTATCTCGGTTGTTGAGTATAACCTCAAACCCATAATAATTCACAAGAACTATCCACTTTTATTTCACTACAGGATAAACTACTAGTAACTGCGACAAACACATCGCCACCAGTTGCATGCAATCTATCCTTTCTATACACCGTCTGTGCCTTAGTAAAAATTTCGGCAGAATTTATCTCTGGCTGCAGCCAGCTTTCCGTGCCTATAACGATTTCAACTTCTGTGCTTTCTATCAGCGCTTGAAGTTCCGTTACTTTACCAACGCAGCTTCGACAGTTTACAATTACAATAGCGATTGCTGCTTGGTCCCCGCAAGTCCTGACTTTGCCCAGCACCATTTAAGGCTGTTGCCCTTTCCGTACTTGTCCGAGGCCATCTAACCTAAAAAAACCGCCCAGTACACGCCACACAGCCCCTGCTACTCGTGTAGCCGCCTGCTGTGTGTAGTGGACTCCTGATCTATCCAGCGGGACCCAAAACCCCACCACCCTACGGCGCAAGTCGAGGAATCTGCAGCCCACACGGTCACAGAATCGTCTCAGCCTCTGATTCCGACCCTCCACTCGGCTCTGTACCAAAGGTCCGCAGTCAGTCCTGTCGACGATGCTGCAGATGGTGAACTCTGCTTTCATCCTGGTAGTGAGACTGGCAGTCTTCACGAAATGAGATAGCTGCCAGAAGCCTGAGAGGATTTCCTCCGATCCATAGCGACACACATAATTGGTGCCGACATGAGCGACCACCTGCAGATGGGTGCACCCTGTACCCTTCATGGCATCCGGAAGGACCCTTTCCACATCTGGAATGACTCCCCCCAGTATGCACACGGAGTGCACATTGGTTTTCTTCCCCACCCTTGCAGCCATACCCCTAAGGGGGCTGACGTTGGAGCTCCCAACTACCAGTAGGCCCACCCTCTGCGACCGCCCGGATCTTGCAGATTGAGGGGCAACCTCTGGAACAGGACAAGCAGCCATGTCCGGCCGAAGATCAGTATCACCCAGAGACAGAGGCTGAAACCGGTTCGTCAGACAAACTGGAGAGGCCTTCCGTTCAGCCCTCCGGATTGTCTTTCGCCTCCTGCCACACCTCGAGACGACCTCCCACTCTACCACGGGTGAGGGGTCAGCCTTAATGTGGGCAGTATCCCGTAGTCCAATCGGGGGATGCGTGGGACGAGCTGGCCGTCCCTGACAAACCCCCGTCCGGACCACCACAGTGATGCCCATTGGCAACAGCCTCAAGCTGTGTGACTGAAGCCAACACTGTATGAAGCTGGGAGCGAAGGGATGCCAACTCAGCCCGCACCCGAGCACAGTCGCAGGCCCTATCCATGCTAAATACTGTTGAGCAAAGAACGTCTGAAATAATCTATAGAGAGCACAAACAATTCAACACAAAATTTAAACGGTTATTAAAATACAAGATTGCATAGTAAATGCAGTAATGCTGCTATTTGCGCACTACTGACACACTGCTCGGCGGCAGAAGGAGACTACGCGATTTTAAACAATTCCGGTACTAAAACGCGATGCTACAACTCTCAAATACTATAATACGCCCAAACTTTATGAATTAAACAATGCAAGTACCCAAAAACACGCAAAGAAATTAAGAATTAAACTATGTAACAAATAAGTGAGCTAAGAGTATACGACTTGCTGCTGGCAGCTGCTTATCCAGCGGCGGCAGGGAGCACACTGGCTGTAACCAATCGACACTAGCCGATGAAAACAAAAACAGAAGACAGACGACTTTGCGAATTTACACTATTCAGATGCTAAAACACGTCTTCCTTACCCTCAGTCAATATTCTATGCTCCTGTCCATTCGATTACACAGAGCATGTAATTCTTCTTCACTTTCACTCAGATAGCAATATCATTAGCCAATCGTATTATTCGTACCCTTTCACCTTGAATTTGAATTCCACTCCTGAACCTTTCTTTTGTTTTCCATCATTGCTTCTTCGATGTAGAGGTTGAACAGTATGGGGGAAAGACTCTATCCCTGTCTTGCACCCATTTTAATCGAAGAATTTCGTTCTTGGTGGTCCATTATTATTATTGCCCCTTGGTTCTTGTACATACTGTAAATTATCCGTCTCTCCATACAGCTTACCCCTATTTTTCTCAGAATTTCGAACATTTTCACCATTTTACATTGTCGAACGCTTTTTCTGGATCGACAAATCCTATGAAATTGAACTTGATTTTTCTTTCGTCTTGCTGTCACTATCAACCTCAAAGTCAGAATTGCTTCTCTGGTGCCTTTACTTTCCTAAAGGTGAACTGATCGTCATCTAACACATCCTCAATTTTCTTTATCATTTTTCTGTATATTATGTATGAACTGTTAAGCTGATTGTGCGATAATTCTAGCGTTTGTCATCTTTTGCGGTCTTCGGAATTGTGTGGATGATATTTTCATAAAGTCAGATGGTATACAGCCTGGCTCATACCTTCTACACACCAACGTAAATAGTCGTTTTGTTGCCACTTCCCCCAATGATTTTAGAAATTCTGATGGAGTTCCTTATCTGATCTTAAGTCCTTCAAAGCTCTTTCAAATTCTGATTCTAATATTGGATCCACTATCTATTCTAAATCCCGTTTCTTCTATCACATCAGACGTATCATCCGCCTCACAGGATACTTCAGTGTACTCTTTCTATCTATCCGCTCTCTTCTATTCGTTTAACATCGAATTCCGGTTGCACTCTTAATGTTACCATCCTTGCTTTTAACTTCACCGAAGGGTGTTCTGGCTTTCCTATAAGGTAAGTCAGTCCTTCCGATTATCATTTCTTTTTCCATTTCTTCACATTTTGCATACAGTCATTTCGTCTTAGCTTTCCTGCACCTCCAATTTATTTCATTCCTCAGCGACTCGTTTTTCGGTATTCCTGAATTTCCCTGAACATTTTTGTACTTCCTCCTTTCATTGATCAGCTGAAGTATTTCTTCTGATACCCATGGTTTCTTTACACTTACCTCCGCTGTACCTATGTTTTTCTTTCCAGTCTCTGTGATTGCCCTTCTTAGAGATGTCCATTCCTCTTCAACTGTACTGCCTATATGACTATTCTTATTGATGTATCTATAATCTTAGAGAACATCAAGCGTATCTCATCATTTCTTAGTATTTCCGTATCCCACTTCCTTGTGTATTGATTCTTCCTGACGAATCTCCTGAGCTTCAGCCTATTCTTCATCACTACTGCATTGTGATCTGAGTCTATATCTGCTCCAGGGTACGCCTTACAATACTGATTCTGATTTAGGAATCTCTATATGGCCATGATGTAATCTAACTGAAATCTTCTCGCATCACCCAGCCCTTTCCAAGTATACCTCCTCCTCTTGTGACTCTTGAACAGAATATTCGCTATTACTAGCTCAAATTTATTACAGAACTCAGTTAGTCTTTCTCCTCTCTCATTCCTTGTCACAAGTCCATATTCTCCTGTAACCTTTTCTTCTACTCCTTGCCCTACAACTGCGTTCGAGTCCCCCATGACTATTAGGTTTTCATCTCCCTTTACGTACTGTATTACCTTCTCAGTATCCTCATCAACTTTCTCTATCTCTTCACCTTCAGCTTGTGATGTCGGCATGTATACCTGAACTATCGTTGTCGGTGTTGGTTTGCTGTCGAGTCTGATAAGAGTAACCCTATCACTGAACTATTCACAGTAACACATTCGCTGCCTTACCTTCCTATTCATAACGAATCCTACTCCCGTTATACCATTTTCTGCTGCTGTTGATGTTACCCTATACTCATCTATTCAGAAATCATTGTCGTCTTTGCATTTCCCTTCACAGCTAATAAGCAGGCACGCATTAATGTCGAAAATAAAACCACTCAGGCTTGTTTTGCATTGTCAATCCTGGTTTACGAGATAAATTACACAGAAGATGTGCAGCGCACATCTCAGTATGGTACAGTATGTATCTTTATATTCATAAGTGTTATAACTTTGATGATATCGAGTTCCCTGTCAAGATCCAGAACATACCTAAATTTGAGGCACGGAATACCGGAATATCAGTTCATATCTATGGCCTGGAGAAGAAATGGGAATCAGATGAGCAGGACAAGCATATAGTCGTCAGCCCCCTCCATTTCTCAAAATTTGCCATTGGGCATAAGATGAATGTAAACATGCTGCTCTTCTCTGGATCTGAGAGATTCCCGACTCCTATTCTCTCAATCGAATACGTACAAGTTTAAAAAGCATATTTGCTTAGGTGCCTGAATTAGTTTTCTTTAGACATGATATTAACAGTGCATCTAGCAGACTGTACTTCCTAGGACCTAGTACGTGTTATTATGGCTGATGAGGAAGACAAATTCATAAAGTTTAAAAAAGCTCACCACGAGGAGCGATGGCCATTTGTAGTGTACGCTGACTTTAAATGCCTCGTCGCTCCTGTGGCCTGCCACCTTTACGGAAAAACATGTACCATATGTGGCAGCATACCGAATTGCATCGTCTTATGATTAAAGTCTTTTTTTTTTTTTTTCATCAGTCTACTGACTGGTTTTATGCTGCTCGCCACGAATTCCTTTCCTGTGCTAACCTCTTCATCTCAGAGTAGCACTTGCAACCTACGTCCTCAGTTATTTGTTTGACGTATTCCAATCTCTGTCTTCCTCTACAATTTTTGCCCTCTACAGCTCCCTCTAGTACCATGGAAGTCATTCCCTCATGTCTCAGCAGATGTCCTATCATCCTGTCCCTTCTCCTTATCAGTGTTTTCCACATATTCCTTTCCTCTCCGATTCTGCGTAGAACCTCCTCATTCCCCACCTTATCAGTCCACCTAATTTTCAACATTCGTCTATAGCACCATATCTCAAATGCTTCGATTCTCTTCTGTTCCGGTTTTCCCACAGCCCATGTTTCACTACCATACAATGCTGTACTCCAGACGAACGTCCTCAGAAATTTCTTCCTCAAATTAAGGCCGGTATTTCATATTAGTAGACTTCTCTTGGCCAGAAATGCCTTTTTTGCCATAGCGAGTCTGCTTTTGATGACCTCCTTGCTCCGTCAAATGGCTCTGAGCACTATGGGACTTAACATCTGAGGTCATCAGTCCCCTAGAACTTAGAACTACTTAAACCTAACTAACCTAAGGACATCACACACATCCACGCCCGAAGCAGGATTCGAACCTGCGACCGTAGCAGTCGCGCGGTTCCGGACTGCGCGCCTAGAACCGCTAGACCACCGTGGCCGGCCCCTTGCTCCGTCCGTCATTGGTTATTTTACTACCTAGGTAGCAGAATTCCTTAACTTCATTGACTTCGTGACCATCAATCCTGATGTTAAGTTTCTCGCTGTTCTCTTTTCTACTACTTCTCATTACCTTCGTCTTTCTCCGATTTACTCTCAGACCGTACTGTTTACTCATTAGACTGTTCATTCTGTTCAGCAGATCATTTAATTCCTCTTCACTTTCACTCAGGATAGCAATGTCATCAGCGAATCGTATCATTGATATCCTTTCACCTTGTATTTTAATTCCACTCCTGAACCTTTCTTTTATTTCCATCATTGCTTCCTCGATGTACAGATTGATGAGTAGGGGCGAAAGGCTACAGCCTTTTCTTACACCCTTCTTAATACGAGCACTTCGTTCTTGATCGTCCACTCTTATTATTCCCTCTTGGTTGTTGTACAAAGTCCTAACCGCTACAAATCTTATGTTGAAGATCGGCCTGAGTTTTGGCTGCTCACTGAGCTCGAAAACTTTTCATGGAAAGTTGATAAGATGTACAGCGACAACTTTCCCATGACCACATCGAAGATTTGTAGAATGACGCGGTTGAGTGTTATATCTGTAGGGACCTCTGTCTCCTTACGGGGAAGTTCTGTGGCACTGTTCACAATACGAGCAATTTAAAGTACCAGCTACCAACGCACATACCCGTTTTCTTCCATAATTTAAATGGTTGGGACGCTCACTTTCTAGTTGAGCAATCGGCTGATTTCGTTTGTGAGAAAAATCGGGTCAGTGTCCTACTTGAGAACGTCGAGAAATACATTTCATTCCCCAAACGATTTACTCCAAGAATTACGTTCCGCTTCCTTCACAGGCTACGTTTCATGCAGGCACCAGTCCAGAAGCTCGTTGAAACTGTACCTCAGGGGGATATGTACATCACTCGAGCTGCATTCCCCGTTGAGGGAAAGTTTCAACTTGTGACTGGGAAGGGGGTTTTCCCATACGAGTATGCGGAAAATATGGCAAAACTCAACGAAACTAGGCTACCCAACATAACTGCATTCTCCAGCAACCTCACAGGCGATGTCATAACGGATGCAGAGTATGAGCGGGAATTCAACATTTCCACTTAAGGACAGTATGCATGACTTTACTTGGACACAGACATGCGCTTGCTTGCCGACGTTTTCCAGAAATTCCGGAGTCTATGCAAGACCACACATTCTCTGGATCCCACCTTTTACTACACGGCACTTGGATTGTCTTGGGACGCAATGTTCAACAAAACGAAGTACAATACCGAATTACTGGCCGAAGCTGGTATCTTCTTTTCTTTGAGTGAGGGATCCGTGGTGGACTTTGCCAATGTGTCCATAGGCTGAGAAGATAAACAACCCATCAACGAGTGACAGATTCAGTGCAACCCTTGATTCGAGTTACATAATGTACTTGGATGTAAATAACTTATACGGGCACGCCATGCAGCAATCACTGCCGATCAGTGAATTTCGATGGGTGCCCAAGGTCAAATGCAAGGGATTAGGTGCTGAGTCTGATGCCTGGTGTGTGGTGGAGGCATAATTCAAATACCCTGCTAGTTTGCCGCTGTGTCCATAGCAACTAGTTCCGCGAGGAGGCTCCGTCCCAGAATTGATGACAACCATGTGGAATAAGCGGAGAGACGTTATTCATTATCATAATCTCCAGCAGTGTCTCCTCTTGGGGGTAGAGGTAGTTAGAATATTCTGGGCTATCTGCATCAAGCAGCCCCCTGGCTGAAGAAGTATATTACTTTGTATAGGAGACGGAGAGGTTCTGTGACATATGACTTTGAGGAATATTTTTATAAATTGATGAATAATTCAATTTCCGGGCTAAACAATGGAGAATTTGAGGAAAAGACGTGAAATTTTGATTAGAACTGATAAGCGTGGGCCTTATGATGCAAGAAAATGCATGGCCAGACAAAATTTCAAGTGGTCACCATATTCAATAATAATTTTGTTGCTGCGGAGATGGCAAAGACTGCAGTAGAGTTTACAAAACCTATTTATGTGGGAATGTGCGTACTAGACCTATTTAAGCTCCAGATGCACCGCTTTCATTATGAGTTTCGAAACCCATGTCGCAGATCCTAAATTACTTTATATGGATACAGATAGTTTCATCTTTTGGGTGAAGAACTGCCATACATATGAAGTAACTAGGTACCACGGTAAGGAATTCGACACATCCTCATACACAGCCGATAATCCTTCCGGTGTCCGTCTCCAGTAGCTGAGTGATCAGCGCGACAGAATGTCAATCGTAAGGGGCTGGGTTCGATTCCCGGCTGGGTCGGAAATTTTCTCTGCTCTGGGACTGGATGTTGTATTGTCCTAATCATCATCATTTCATCCCCATCAACGCTCAAGTCACCAAAGTGGCGTCAAATCGAAAGACTTGCACTTGGCGAACGGTCTACCCGATGGGAGGCTCTAGTCACATGACATTTATTTATTTTATCTTTACAGTATTGTCCCACAGAACAAGAATTTTGTCGGCCTTATGAAAGACGAGGCGAACGGATTGCTGATTGTGGAGTTTGTAAGTCTGCGATCAAAACTGTATGTGAATTGCACATTAGAAGGTGCCACCCAGAGGCGGGCTTAGGGGGTGCGTCGTATGGCATCGAGAGCCCTCTCTATCGAAGATTATTCGCGGTACCTGTACAGAGGTGTTCGTGGTGTTGCACTGCAGCAGCAGCACATGACATGGCAAACTAGTATTCGATCGAGAGGACACGAGGTATACAATGTTCTGCGGTATAAAATCGGCCAGTCACTTCATGACGATAAAAGGGTCATTAGTGATGACGGGACAGAAACTCTCCCGCACTCACACTACTCAGTTCTGGCGAGAGAAGGGTAGGGGACTGATTGAGTGAGACGAAGAGAATGAGTGTGAGAGAGAGACAGACAGACGGGGAGGGAGGGAGAGAGAGAGAAAGAGAGAGAGAGAGTCTGCAGAGTGTGTGTGTGTCTGTGTATCATGAAATATTTATTTATTTATGTGTACACCTATGTACATGTGAATAAATAAGCACACATATCACCCGTGGGGAAAAAGATAAAAGAAATTTAAAAATTTGAGAAGCTGAAAAATAAGCATAAACTAAAATATATTAATTTTTATTAAAAATGCACAAACAGAAAAAATTATTGTTTGTTTATTCATACACTATGTATGTGTACCATATGTGTGTGTGTGTGTGTGTGTGTGTGTGTGTGCGTGTGCGTGCACCATGTGCGTCTTGTAAATAGAACAGTTTTTAAGTCTTATCACATGCCACTCGGTTAAATCCCGCATCCGGCCATCCTCATTTACGTTTTCTGTGATTTCCCTAAATCGCTCCAGACAAATTCCGGGATGGTTCCTTTCAAAGGACGTGGCCGACTACCTTCACCTTCCTTCCGTAATTGGATGGGACTGATGACTTTGCTGTTTGGTCTCTTTCCCCAACACAACACAACCCCAACCTGCCATTAGTCATCCAAGTTAGATTAGTATTAGTGTGTATATATTCATTAGAATTATTGTATAAACCTTTGCTATAGGGGCTGTGGAAATTAATTTGTAAGTGTGAACAGTTTTCAGAATTATAGTAAGACCTTTGCTACTGGGACTGTGGAATTTAATTGTAGTAGAAGTATCTCCGCATTATTTTTAGAGTGGATTTATATACATGGAAAAATTGTAAACATTCTCATCCAGTGCTACTGGAAAAAGTTGTAAAATATGTTCCCAGTCAGTGTTACTGTTGTAGTATCTAAGTTAAATATACCTCTTCATTGGAATAACGGTGTCAAATTGTACCTCAAGACCTGAACTATGTCTCAAGTACTGAATTGTAATCTTAAAAACTGAATTGTGTCTATCTGAAATGAATAAACACATACTTCGTTACCATACGTCTTTGTTGTTGTTGATTACAAAAAATTTATGCTCTATTGCATTATGTATGTATATAAAAAGTATGTGTACGATACAAATGATATTTAAATAATAATTACTTGAAACCGTCAGCTGCCGACAGGTGTTATTGAGATACCTCGATGGGGACAGTTGAAAAAGTGTGCTCCAACCGGGTCTCGAACCTGGGGTCTCCTGCTTACATGGCAGATCCGCTATCCATCTGAGCCACCGAGGACACAGAAGAATACCGCGACTGCAGGGACATATGCCTTGCACCCTTCTCGTGAGACCCACATTCCCATCCGTCCACAATCTACATACGTAATGTACCTAATAGATACTTGCCCATCCACTCATTACTCGCGCTCACTAAGGATTATGCCTGTCGTGCAGCACATATTGGGTTATGGGAGCAGGAATCACGTGACCGTGTCCACTTCCAAAGAGATATAGCAGACACGTCTAAAATTATATCTAGGAGAACCACAGACATAGTATCTGGATGAAACTGTTTACTGTCAAAGCTACCACTCCTCAGGTTCACTATCAGAATTACGGAATTACACTACTGGCCATTAAAATTGCTACACCACGAAGATGACGTGCTACAGACGCGACATTTAACCGACAGGAAGAAGATGCTGTGATATGCTAATGATTAGCCTTTCAGAGCATTCACACAAGGTTGGCGCCGGTGGCGACACCTACAACGTCCTGACATGAGGAACGTTTTCATCCGATTTCTCACAGACAAAAAGCAGTTGACCGGCTTTGCCTGGTGAAACGTTGTTATGATGCCTCGTGTAAGGAGGAGAAATGCGTACCATCACGTTTCCGATTTTGATAAAGGTTGGATTGTAGCTCATCGCGATTGCGGTTTGCCGTATCCCGACATTGCTGCACGCGTTGGTCGAGATCCAATGACTGTTAGCAGAATATGGAATCGGTGGGTTCAGGGGAGTAATACGGAATTCCCTGCTGGATCCCAACGGCCTCGTTTCACTAGCAGTCGAGATGACAGGCATCTTATCCGCACGGCTGTAACGGATCGTGCAGCCACGTCTCGATCCCCGAGTCAACAGATGGGGACGTTTGCAAGACAACAACCATCTGCACGATCAGTTCGATGACGTTTGCAGCAGCATGGACTATCAGCTCGGAGACCATGGCTGCGGTTATCCCTGACGCTGCATCTCAGACAGGAGCGACTGCGATGGTGTACTCAACGACGAACCTGGGCACACTAATGGCAAAACGCCATTTTTTCGGGTGAGTCCAGGTTCTGTTTACAGCATGATGATGGTCGCATCCGTGTTTGGTGACATCGCTGTGAACGCACATTGGAAGCGTGTATTCGTCATCGCCATACTGGCGTATCACCTGGCGTGATGGTATGGGGTGCCATTGGTTACTTGTCTCGGTCACCTCTTGTTCCCATTGACGGTACTTTGAACAGTGGACGTTACATTTCAGATGTGTTACGACCCGTGGCTCTACCCTTCATTCGATCCCTGCGAAACCCTATATTTCAGCAGGATAATGCAAGACAGCATGTTGCAGGTCCTGTACGGGGCTTTCTGGAAACAGAAAATATTCGACTGGTGCCCTGGCCAGCACATTATCCAGATCTCTCACCAATTGCGAACGTCTGCTCCTTGGTGGCCGAGCAACTGGCTCGTCGCAATACGCCAGTCACTGTTCTTGATGAACTGTAGTATCGTATTGAAGCTGCATGGGCCGCTGTACCTGTGCACGCCATCCAAGCTGTGTTTGACTCAATGCAAAGGCGTATCAAGACCGTTATTACGGCCAGAGGTGGTTGTTATGGGTACTGATTTCTCAGGATCTATGCACCCAAAATGCGTGAAAAAGTAATCACTTGTCACTTCTAGTATAATATATTTGTCCAATGAATACCCGTTTATCATCTGCATTTCTTCTTGGTGTAGTAATTTTAATGGCTAGTAGTGTACCCTATTCACAGACATCCAGCACACACTTCAAGTTGAATAATTGAGTGACAATGGATTCATGGTGATTATTCAGTTAGATACAGCTGGTGCGCTGAAAGGGAGAAACAGAAGTCTATTGTACGCTTGGAACAAAGCATTCTTTCCATCCAAGCCTATATTCTATACAACATGGCATTCCTTTTCGGAAATACAGCTCCGCATACCATTTTATAGGATCTAAACAGGTCTGTATCATTAAGTCGCCGTTTCTCGCACATGTAACAAACAAAATCTTTGTATGACGCTCTAAGAGGCTTTTGTTTTTTCGTAACAAAATCAATTTGGGCAGCTGTAAAACAAATGTGACTCGTGGTGATCCTCCCCTGCTCCGAAATGTCAAAGAGGTACCGCACGTAAAAAAAGTAACTTAAAGTGTGCTTACACTCGATACAGAAAAGTTTAGCAGATACTCCATCCATTTGCTTGGCCCCTGAAAAGTAACCCTGAACTGACGTACGGTGTTTTAGTATATATTACACTCGTAATGATTTCTCAGTCAGAGGAAATTTGTGTAACCTGTATGGTGGTAGGTAGGTCTACGGTAGCTATACATGGAATGCAGTGACCCAATCCCCTACTTGGCGGCCTGAATACGTATATAGATGCCACCGTGCGTTGGCTGGATTTAGAAGCACCAATAATTACGGAAAGGTTTCGTGGAAGTGATAAAATCGATAAAAAAAGAGACGGTGAACTTTTATAAATTGGAATTACATCCTACATTCATCGAGAAATATGTGATGACGGGAGGCTCTTTTCCAGTGCGAAAACGGCACCCAGCTGGTGCGAGTGTGGAAGTATCATGATTTTTTTTGTTATGCGCCTATTATTGAAATGTTATGCTGCTGCTTCAAAGTAAAGGTACTGTGGCTTACGTTCCGACATATTACCAGTCGTTTGTGAAAATAATGAGATTACTATTCATGTAAAAAAAATACACATGTTTAGTCGTAAGGGGAGGTTCAAATGGTTCAAATGGCTCTGAGCGCTATGGGACTTAACTTCTGAGGTCATCAGTCCCCTAGAACCTAGAACTACTTAAACCTAACTAACCTAAGGACATCACAAACATCCACGCCCGAGGCAGGATTCGAACCTGCGGCCGTAGCGGTCGCGCGGTTGTGAGACTGTAGCGCCTAGAACCGCTCGGCCACAACGGCCGGCCCGTAAGGGGAGGATTGATTTGAAGTGGTGAATTGTGATTTTAACACATTGAGGAGTATATCCGATCGTAGGGAGTCATAATATATTCATTCCACAAACAGCTGCACAATACAACAAGTTGGGGTTCAACTGGATCTGATATAGTGAACAAACAGGACGAGCAGTACGGCTGTAAGAAAATGGATACACAGTGTTCCCTCATAGGCTTCCCTAAGCATATCCTCGCGTTTGCGATGTTGAACTATCGACTGAGATGTTGATTACAGTACACCACTCCCTACTGGTGGTGTCAATCCAACCATTTCGGCCGCGGGAGCTCTATTGATTATCACATAGTGACGGACCCCTGTGCTTTACAACACTTTTTTGAGAGAGTCTTGGCGGGACGCAGCACTGACAGGAAAACTGAAACGCCAGTCAAACAAGTTCCTAGAGTTCAGGAGAATGGGGACACGTAGCTAGTGTGGGTGTGGGTATACCGCAATTTTTTCGGGTGCTGTACACATATAAACGAAAACTGCGCGGCTTGTCTGAAATGTGTACATGTTTCAGTGTAAAGTCACTGTGCCTTATGTTCCGACATGTGCTATCGTGAGGGAGGCATATATTCAACAAATCGGGAACTGTAAGGGTATGAGAGGGAGATTTTAATGGAAGAATTATTTGCAGGCTGTTGTTGTTTTGTTGCCTTCAGTCCTGAGACTGGCTTGATGCAGCTCTCCATGCTACTCTACCCTGTGAAAGCTTCTTCATCTCCCAGTACTTACTGCAACCTACATCCTTCTCAATCTGCTTAGTGTATTCATCTCTTGGTCTCCCTCTACGATTTTTACCCTCCACGCTGCCCTCAAATGCTAAATTTGTGATCCCTTCATGCCTCGGAACATGTCCTACCAACCGGTCCCTTCATCTTCTCAAGTTGAGCCACAAACTCCTCTTCTCTCCAATTCCATTCAATACCTCCTCATTAGTTATGTTATCTACCCATCTAATCTTCAGCATTCTTCTGTAGCACCACATTTCGAAAGCTTCTATTCTCTTCTCGTCCAAACTATTTATCATCCATGTTTCACTTCCATACGTGGCTACACTCCATACAAATACTTTCCGAAACGACTTCCTGACACTTAAATCTATACTCGATGCTTACAAATTTCTCTTCTTCAGAAACGCTTTCCTTTCCATTGCCAGTCTACATTTTATATCCCCTCTACTTCGACCATCATCAGTTATTTTGCTCCCCAAATAGCAAAACTCCTTTACTATTTTAAGTGTGTCATTTCCTAAACTAATTCCCTCAGCATCACCCGACTTAATTCGACTACATTCCATTATCCTCGTTTTGTTGATGTTCATCTTATATCCTCCTTTCAAGACACTGTCAATTCCGTTCAACTGCTCTTCCAAGTCCTTTGCTGTCTCTGACAGAATTACAATGTCATCGGAGAACCTCAACGTTTTTATTTCTTCTCCATGGACTTTAATACCTACTCCGAATTTTTCTTTTGTTTCCTTTACTGCTTGCTCAATATACAGATTGAATAGCATCGGGGACAGGCTACAACCCTGTCTCACTCTCTTCCCAACCACTGCTTCCCTTTCGTGCCCCTCGACTCTTATAACTGCCATCTGGTTTCTGTACAAATTGTAAATAGCCTTTCCCTCCCTGTATTTTACCCCTGCCACCTTTAGAATTTGAAAGAGAGTATTCCAGTCAACATTGTCAAAAGCTTTCCCTAAGTCCACAAATGCTAGAAATGTAGGTTTGCCTTTCCTTAATCTATTTTCTAAGATAAGTCGTAGGGTCAGTATTGCCTCACGAGTTCCAACATTTCTGCGGAATCCGAACTGATCTTCGCCGAGGTCGGCTTCTACCAGTTTTTCCATTCGTCTGTAAAGAATTCGCGTTAGTATTTTGCAGCTGCGACTTATTAAACTGATAGTATTTGCAGGATAGATATTGAAATTTCATTGTGAGATTCAATCGACGACCACAGCCATCAAGAGGAGATATTTCCAGTGCATCGCTCGGTGGCAGACTACAGCACCTATGGTAATATTTAACTGTAGTTACACACATAAATATGTGCTTGGTTCCCAACAGTCTTGTAAGTCTGGCTTAGAAAGCATAGAAGCAAGCAAGCAGATCAGGGCCGGAAAGAGCATCACTGCAGAAGCCTTTAATCCGGGATTGGATTTCCCTTCCTTTGTACACCAGTTCGATGAATCTGAGAAAGTTTCCAGTCTGCCGCTGCTTATGACGTTTTGGCACGTGGCTCCCCCTGAACGTGTGAATAGTGGACTAACAGCCATTTTGCGTTAACTCGATTCTGAGACAGCGTGTATCCTCCGTGCTAATTTGAGAAGATTCAGTACGACAAGTGTTTGCGCTGGGAGTATTGATAGCATTCGAACTCCTGCTACTCAGGTCTTCCTGGGCTGGGGACCCTCCACGGCCGGTGGTCCTCACTCTGGCTGACACGTTCTTCCGCGGCAGTGGTCAGGGGCCGAGTTTACGGCGGTTGTTTCCTCCGGTCCCTGAGGATTGGCGCTGCACTGCGGCAACGGTGCGCCGGGTGTGGACTTTTGGAACGTGAGTAAGTGAGCTGTTTTCAACCATGTCAGTCAATTAGCCGTGAATGGATCGTGTTTCTCAATACATAGCACCGGTAGTTGTTGGTACTACTCTATCACGGATAGACCCTCTCCTCCCTCCTTCTTCGTCCTGATGTAGCTAAGACAACCAGTTAAGTAAGGAATTCTATAGCACTTTTAAAAGAGAAAATGCACTTAACAGTCCTGTAGTGGTCAAGAACGCTATAACAAAAACGGTATCAATTCACTTATAAATTTCAAAATATGACTATCATTTCATACATCACCACTTCCACTCGCGGACAAATAATAATAGGTTTGGATTATTTAATGAAATTTCTCGTCAAAAACTTAGCACTGTTGTTTATGCACGCTAACTACTGTGCAGTGTCGATTTTTTTTATTTCGAGTAGTTTTAAACTGTGCGAAGCAAATTGTTTAAACGCTATTTATCTATTTAATTAATACTTCCCGTGGCATGTCTTCTGAAGCAACATTGGTGACATCTTCAAGATATGATATTCCACACCAGATTTAATAACTCCTGAAGCTGTTCGTGAGATGCAACACAAAAAAGTGATCCAGGAAGGCCGTGGCAGCTTAGAGCCTACGGCAGAATGAGATATACCATGCTAGTTCATATGTCATCTGCAAAGCAAGCTACAGCTCTCTCTCTCTTTGTATACAACAACCATTTTTTAAAGTGTATTTCGAGTCACCCACCTGCTACCTCTGTGACTTCGTCAAATTTGGGTGTCAAGTAGCTACTGCATCTGTCTTATATCCCCTGCATCACGATCATGTGACCGGAAATTAATTATTCACTAACTTCAGCAGTATTTATGGGTCGATTCCCTGTCAGGTATTTGCTTTGGATGGAAGGCTTCTGTCGCTTGCGCTGTTTGATGACATGTTCTTGCATAGACCACATGAGACGGCGTGGTGGGAGGAGGGGGGAGGGGGATGGCGACAAGAGTTTCTCAGGTGGCAAACTCAAAGCGTTGCCACCACCCGACGCCTTTGTTCATGGGTTAGCTCCCTAATTCACGTAGCTGTGGAGCCACCGACCGCCGACAGCAGTGCGGATAACCCGCCGGTGCGTGGTGTGGCCGCTGACGGGCATGTCGCTTCGATGGGCCCCTGGTGCAACCCCAACTCCGGGCAACCTGCGCGGGTGCCGAGACGAGAGAAAGTTTTTCAGATATTTTAAGAGATCTGTGATGGTGTAATTACATGTTTCCTTACGCGATCGGAATGAAAAAAGCGCCGCAGTTGTTTAAATATTCCACTCACTGCAATCGAGTTCCTGACAAATTCTTTCAATAAACTACACTGAAACGCCAAATAAACTGGTGTAGGTATGCATATTAAAATGCAGACATATGCGAATAGGCAGAATAGGGCCCTGCTGACAGCAACGCATATATAAGGCAACAAGTGTATGGCGCAGTTGATAGATCAGTTACTGCAGCTACAATGATAGGTTATCAAGACATAAGTGAGTTTGAACTTGGTGTTACAGTAGCCGCACGAACGATGGGAGACAGCATGTCCCAGGTGGCTATGAAGAGGGAATTTTCCCATACAAACATTTACGAGTGTACCATGAATGTCAGGTGAAACATCATCTCCTACATCGACGCAGCCAGAAAATGACCCGGCAAGAATGGGACTAAAGACAGCTGAAGAGAATCGTTTAACGTGACAGAAGTGCAACCCTTCCGCAAATTGCTGAAGATTCCAGTGCTGGGCCATCAACAAGTGTCAGCCGGCGAACTATGCAACGAAACATCATCGATATGGCCTTTCAAAGCCGAAGTCCCACTCGTGTATCCTTGATGGCTGCATGACACAAAGCTTTACGCCTCACCTAGGCCTGTCAACACCGGCATTGGACTGTTGATAACCAGAAACATGTTGCCCCGTTGGAAGAGTCTCGTTTCAAATAGTACTGAGCGGTTGGACATGTATCGGTATGGAGACAAACTCATGAATCAATGGATACTGCATGTCAGCAGGAGACTGTTGAAGCTAGTGGAGGCTCTGTAATGATGTGGGGCATGTGCAGTTGAAGCGATATGGAACCCCCGATACCTCTAGATACGACTCTGACAGGTGACACATATGTAAGCACCCTGTCTGATCACCTGCATCCATTCTTGTCGACTTCCATTCTGATGCACTTGGGAAATTCCAACACATACACTGAACACCACACTCCCCAGACATGTACATTGTTGAGCATATCTGGCATGCCTTGCAACATGCTGTTCAGAAGAGATTTCCACCGCCTCGTACTCTTACAGTACGATCCAGCTCTGCAGGATTCGTGGCATAAATTCCCTCCAGCACTACTTCTGACATTTGTCAAGTCCATTCCATGTCACGTTGTGGCATTTCTGCATGTTCATGGGGGCCCTACGCCATATAAGGCAGGTGTACCAGTTTGTTTGGCTCTTCATTGTATATATGCCACCATGCATCCCATTAATTTTTTAAATAACCAAACAATATTCCACCTATTGTCTACATTCTTTCAACAGTATTCCATAAACCGTGGTTGATCAGTCAGTATTTCCAAAAGGGGCTGGGGGAGGGGTGAGGAAAACCAAGGGATAACGATTTCAGTAATTCATCAACTAAACTGATGCAGTGATTGGGGGGAGGAGGATGAGCTATTTGAATAACATGATGCAGATCGTGTGTACCGAAAGTGGCGCCATTGAGCTATTTGTCTCCAATTTTTTTAAGATCAATTTAATTTATTAGACAATTAACTTGATATCAGAAGTGCTGCCAGGCATCTGAGGGGATGGGAGGGGTAGGGATCACACGGAAAGCCACTTAACCGAACAATAGATTTAGGACATGTCAATCAAATTGATGGATTATCCCCAGGAGGTCATAATCGACTTAACAGAACAATAGGTTATCTTCCTGGCAGATTAAAACTGTGTGCCAGACTGAGACTCGAACTCGGGACCTTTGCCTTTTGCGGGCAAGTTGTGAGGATGGGGGGTGAGTCGTGCTTGGGAAGCTCAGTTGGTGGAGCACTTGCCTGCGAAAGGCAAAGGTCCCGAGTTAGAGTCTCGGTCCGGCACACGGTTTTAATCTGCCAGCAAGTTTCATATCAGCGCACACTCCGCTGCAGAGTGAAAATATCATTCTGGAAGCATCCCCCAGGCTGTGGCTAAGCCATGTCTCCGCAATAACCTTTCTTTCAGGAGTGCTAGTTCTGCAAGGTTCGCAGGAAAGTTTCTGTAAAGTTTGGAAGGTAGGAGATACTGGCAGAAGTAAAGCTGTGAGGACGGGGCGTGAGTCGTGCTTGGGTAGCTCAGATGGTAGAGCACTTGCCTGCAAAATGCAAAGGTCCCGAGTTAGAGTCTCGGTCCAACACACAGTTTTAATTTTCCAGGAAGTTTCTTACTTGAACTAAGTCCTCCTGCTTAGCTGGGTGGTAATGTGCTTGTCTCCCATACATTGGGCCCAGGTTCGATTCCCGGCCCGGGTTGGAGATTTTCTCCGCTCGTGCACTAGGTGTTGTGTTGTCCTCGTCATCATTTCATCCTCATTATCGGCCGCAATTCGCTCATTGTGACGCCGACTGCAATAAGCGTTGCACTTGGCGGCTGTATCCGAACGGGACCTTCCGGCCAACGATGCCATAAGATCACTTCAATCATAGTTACACAATGTTGTACAGAGCAATTTATTACCACTAGAAGTAGTTCCTAACTATGGTGGGCCAATTCTTCTAGAAAGTTTTAAAGTTCGATACCTGGAATACTGTTTTTTATGCTTGCATTTAATGGCTCAGTTTTGTTTAAAATTAAGACATGATTTGGCGAATTTGTAAGGCAATTGTTAGTGTTGTCTTGCAAATAAGTTCACATCATTAATTAGCTGTAGCCTAATATGGCGAAATATACAAACCAGGATTGTTCAAGATTTATTAATCTCAGTAAGTAAAGGCACATCCCTATTGATTGTCAATTGTCATAATTAATTTCTATTTGACCAAGCTTAGCAAATTACCATATTATATGTTCCTTGGGTTTTATTCTTAAGGTGTATGTGACAAGAGCTTTTAAACTCCACATGGCAAATTTAGTGAATTGTGGACACTTGTGCTATAGTGAATTGGGAACTGTGGCCTAACTATGGCAATAACGCACATTTGGTGCCAAGGGGGACCATGTACTGTATCACGCACAGTTATTTTACAAATTTACGAATTATACCTTCTTATACCGAAACATAGGAAATTAAGCGCCAAAGTGATGGGTCAGAGTCAATATAGCCAGTGAGGGTGTGCGACGGTCAGGTATAAGTGCAGTGCACCTCAAACAGTCAGAGACAATACAACGAGATAGACACCCATCACCGCAATCAATTATCTGACAAGGTAATTATTCTTTTGAATTAAATCTAATATGTGTATTGAGTCTTTAAATGAAAGTCGCGATGGTGCGACCGTTTGTGATATTGAGGCGTGTACTGAATTTCGGGTGATTTAAGCCCATTGTTGGGAGCCATTAGAAAAGAATTATTAATTTGATGGAAGTTATAGTTCACTCTAAGTCAAGTGTATATTGTTCATGGACCATTAAAAGAAGATGGAAATCATATTCAGTCAAAACTGGTCCTTGAAAATAAATATTTTATCTATTTCACCTGATTGTATTAGATACTGTCAGCTTGCGGGAGAAAGAGGGATGTGTATGCTTTGGTTAGGTGCCAGAGCCTGAAAATAATTACAAGTTCTGATGCTGAACGTTCATTTCGAAAGTTTTAAGAAGTTTTACATTCACTCGACCCGGAGGTAGCCAAATACCTACACAGCATTTCATCACTGCGCAATGACGATCTCTGCAGTTTCGTGCAAGCCTTATGTTCCATTATAATGAAAGAAAAGAAATAATAGAACATTACAGGAATCAATGAAGTTTCAGAGAGGAGAAGTAAGCTTGTGGATCTACAACAAGTAAGTGATAATTTCGCTTTATGGATATGAAACTGCGAAGATCAGATTACTTATTCAGATTTATAATTTTCTAGATGCCCAAACCTTGGGATCGAATGTTTACTTACTGGGTATAGCAAATGATAAGTCACGATAGGAATTAACTAAAACATCGATTTAGATCAAGCGGACTTCGACTGTGTGCTTGTACTGTATGAGTGTATGCATAGGGAATAAAGACGTTTAGACAGCATACAGCGTAATCCCAGTATACTGTTAGATGATCTCAATCTTACAGCAAAATAGTAATTTTACAGTGGTATACACAAGGAGAAAATAATTGGCTGTCTACGTGGAATATAAGATCGCTTAATCGGGCACGTAGTTTAGAAAATTTAGAAAGGTAAATGGATAGATTAACAGATATAATGGGATTTAGTTAAGTTCGGTGGCAGGAGGAACAGGGCTTCTGGTCAGGTGAAAGAAGTGTTACAAATACAAAATCAAATAGGGGTAGTGCAGGAGTAGGTTTAATAATGATTAAAAAAATAGGATCGCGGATAGGCTACTACAAACAGCGTAGTGAACGCATTTTTTTCCAAGATAGACGTGAAGACCACGCCTACCACAGTAGTGCAAGTTTATATGCCAACTAGCTCCGCAGATGATGAAGAAATTGAAGAAATATATGATGCGATAAAAGAAATTATCCAGATAGTTAAGGGAAACGACAGTTTAATATTCATGGGGGACTGAAATTCGAGCGTACGAAAAGGGAGAGAAAGAAAAGTAGTAGGTGCATATGGACTGGTGGTAAGGAATCACAAAGGAAGCCGCCTGATATAATTTTGGACAGAGCATAATTCTGAGGCTAGCGGAAATCCATGGGTAACACGATACCGAAATTAACTGATGGAAGGAGAAAAGAAGAAGAAGTACAAACGTCTCAAAAATTTAAGAGACATTTGGAGAAAAGAGAACCACCTCTATGAATATATAAAGATCTCCGATGGAAAACCAGTCCTAAGCAAAGAAGGGAAAGCACAAAGGTGGGAGGAGTATAGAGGGGTTATATATAAGGGCGATGTACTTAAGGGCAGTATTATGGAAATGGAGGAGGACGTAGATGAAGATGAAATGTGAGATATGATACTGCGTGAAGAAATGACAGAGCATCAAAGACCTATGTCGAAACAAGGCCCCGGCAGTAGGCAACATTCCAATAGATCTACTGATAGCCTTGGGAGAGCCAGCCATGACAAAATTCTACCATATTGTGAGCAAGATGTATGAGACAGGCGAAATAACTTCAAGACGAAAATTGTAATTCCAATCTCAAAGAAAGTGAGTGTTGACAGACGTGAAAATTACTGAACCTTTAATTTAATAAGTAACGGCTATAAAATACTAACTCGAATTCTTTACAGACGAATGGAAAAAATGGCAGAAGCCGATCTCGGTGAAGATCAGATTGGATATTGTAGAAATATTGGAACACGTGAGGCAATACTGACCTTACGACTTATCTTAGAAGACAGATTAAGGAAAGGCAAACCTACGTTTCTAGCACTTGTAGACTTAAAGAAAGCTTTTGACAATGTTGACTGGAATACTCTCCATGAAATTCTGAAGGTGGCAGGAGAAAAATACAGGGAGCGAAAGGCTATTTACAATTTGTACAGAAACCAGATGGCAGTTATAAGAGTCGAGGGGCATGAAAGGGCAGTAATGATTGGGACAGGAGTGAGATAGGTTTGTAGCCTATTCCCAATATTATTGCCCGCATCTCGTGGTCGTGCGGTAGCGTTCTCGCTTCCCACGCCCGGGTTTCCGGGTTCGATTCCCGGCGGGGTCAGGGATTTTCTCTACCTCGTGATGGCTGGGTGTTGTGTGCTGTCCTTAGGTTAGTTAGGTTTAAGTAGTTCTAAGTTCTAGGGGACTTATGACCACAGCAGTTGAGTCCCATAGTGCTCAGAGCCATTTGAACCATTTGAACCCAATGTTATTCAATCTGTATATTGAGCAAGCACTAAAAGAAACGAAAGAAAAATTTGGTGTAGGAATTAAAATCCATGGAGAAGAAATGAAAACTGACGTTTACCGACGACATTGTAATTCTGTCAGAGACAGTAAAGCACCAGGAACAGCAGTTGAACTGAGTGTGTTGAAAGGAGGATACAAGAAAACAAGGATAATGGAATGTAGTCGAATTTAATCAGGTGATGCTACTTAAAGTAGTAGATGAGTTTTGCTATTTGGGGAGCAAAATAACTGATGATGGTCAAAGTAGAGACGATATAAAATGTAGACTGGCTATGGCAAGGAAAGTGTTTCTGAGAAAGAAAAATTTGTGAACATCGACTATAGATTTAAATACCAGGAAGTCTTTTCTGAAAGTATTTGTATGCCGTGTAGCCATGTAAGGAAATGGAACATGGACGATAAGTTGTTTAGACAAGAAGAGAATAGAAGCTTTGGAAATGTGGTGCTACAGAATAATGTTGAAGATGGGCAGATCACGTAACTAGTGAGGAGGTATGGAGTAGAATTCGAGAGCAGAGGAATTTGTGGCCCAACTTGGGCAGAAGAAGAGATCGATTGCTAGGATATTCCGAGGCATCAGGGGATCACCAGTTTCGTATTGTAGGGAAGCGTAGAGGGTAAAAACCTTAGAGGGAGACCGAGAGATGAATACACTAAGCAGATTCAGAAGGATGTAGGTTGAGGTAGTTACTCAGAGATGAAGAAGTTTGCACAGGACAGAGGACCACAACAGCACACCAACATACAGACACAGAACTAACAACTTCATACTAATCATAGAGAGGACAGTAATATATCAAGACAATTATATTTTGTATTGCACTAAGTCAAGTTTTTGATGATTCATACCCAATATTTATAACTGCTAACAACTATTATAAGTTACTACCGTACTTAAAACACGTAAACCTCTTTGAGAGTTCCAACTTTTTATTGGCAGTCTATTTTTAACACCAGTGGGTCCACCAAGCCGCCCCTTCAGCATCCATTTTAAGAATAGAACCTAAAGTATTGTAGAGTTACGATAAGGTAAATACAGAGGTAGCCAATTTGATAGTCGGTTATAAATTAAAATAATTTGGTTATAAATTAGGAGAAAGAAATATGTGGGAAATCTAGCGATCATACATTCTGCACCATCTATCCTGATCCATTGAGTTTCCAAGCATTTCTACCTTACCCAGTTGGTCTAGAGGGGTTTTTGTTTACTTACGGTGATCTGGTAACAATGTAGAGTGAGTATGACGTAAGGAAAAGATTCAGGCAAGGAAGGATATAATTTTAAAATTTGTCTCTTCGATATTCAGATCATTAGAGACGGAGCACTAATTCAGTTATGCAAGGATGAGACAATGTGTCGTTTCACCATTCAGCAACAATCCTCCAACGCGGTGGTTACCGAGTGTTTCAGTGCAGTTATGAACAGTGTTTTATTTGTTATTTTCCTGAGGGTTACGGTAACGTATTTAAATTATCTAAATCGAACATGATTTTTCTCTATCATGTAGGTGATATATTTAAACCGTGAAGTGGTCTGTTTCTGTTTTTGTCAGCACAACCTCTCAGGTTTCTATATTTCTTTCCAGTCAGCATGACACATGGTGCAGTGGTTAAAGCAGAGAACTCATATTCTGGAGGAGAAGGGTTAGAATCGCTAAATCCATTTAGATTTAGACTCTTCATAGTTCCCTGATTTCCTTGAAGCAAATACCATGATTGCCCTTATGGACACATCATAAATGGCTCTGAGTACTATGGGACTTAACAGCTGAGGTCATCAGTCCCCTAGAACTTAGAACTAGTTAAACCTAACTAACCTAAGGACATCACATACACCCATGCCTGAGGCAGGATTCGACAGTAGCGGTCGCGTGGTTCCAGACTGTAGCGCCTAGAACCGCTCTGCCACCCCGGCCGGCATGGACACATCCATTTGCCTCCACCATACGTCCCTAATACAGTCTCTTTCTTCCTCTGAAACGACATTTTTGTCGATTTCCAAGCATCATCCTCCATTCTCTTTCTTTCAAACACGTAGGGTATGCTGACGCAAACTGAAGCAATGAAACTCCAAAAGAGAAATTTACGCCATTTACATCACCAGAGGATGGACTGTGGTCTCTGAGACACGCTTTGAAAAATTCTAAAAGTTAATGATTATTTGTTTCCCTTAATCAGTTGAAGAGTCACACATTTCATATTTTAATTTTAGTCGTTTACATTAATTGGGCACACACTACAGGACGACTGTCTGTACTACCTACTATGAAGTACAATATCTATTTTCCAAGTTGAAAGTATGAAACCTTATCACTGTTCTTGTTAGTTATTTTACTGTGTGAATGGATTGGAAGAGTCACAGTTGGTAGTACTATAGAAGAAGTACAAGGACTTAAACTGATGAGAAACATGTGCTGCGCGACATGCGGCCAATGATGATAGCTTACCAGCTGCAAAAGAATTCTCATTAAAGCTTCAGATTTACGAAATTAGGCTACAATCACATGAAATCTACTGCGATCTGTACTACCTACAAAAACAGTTTATTTATTTTTTGTAATGGTTTACAAAATTATTTATGTATATAGTAAAGTAACGAAGGAATATTTTCGATAAAAATTACACCATAATTCGATATACTGCACCAAACAGGGACTGTCTTGAGCCCTGAATACAAATGCAGATATTGCGGTCTTTTGCTCCATAAAGGCGCGATTTTCCTCTTCATTGAGCATTATTGACAACTTTTGGTGTGTGAGGCTACGTAGATGAATTAACACCAGCTTTCTTTTTATGCAGCGCATTCCAGAAATCCATCCTCTCTTTGAACAAATTTTCCTTGACTGCAAGTCCATCGTTCGTTATCTCCAGGTACTGGCAGTGGTCCGCACTCACCGCAGGCCAAGATACAGAGATAATCTCGTCGCCTCCTGGTGTTGGATTCCTGAAAACGATGAGAAATTGCACAATGTAACTACGAAATCGCATCTTAAACGCATAACAAAAGACGATTATGTACCAGTTCATAAGAGAAAAAAGTAGGCAGTCAAACCAGAAAAAATATCTGTACTCAATATGAAAAGTAAATAAGGAATAGAAATAAGTGTAAGTAGTTCACCCAGTCTTAGCGAAATTGGTCCAGAGTTTAGTCATTCTGGCGATGACTCTTCCCTCTACAGTATTCGGTGCACTGGGCTTGAGAAGTCCAAAGCGAAATAGGTACGGGATATCATCACCGTGACACGCTCCTGGAATTAAAAACCACAGTCACTTCTTTAAGCTGCTGTCTGTTCCACATAATGGTGAAACACGATCGATCAGTGCCGCTAGGTAATACAATTCATGTGGAAACTCACCCAGTACAGTAACCTCCTCTCACATAGGTGTATATTTGTTTATCCTCAAAGCGATTTATTTTTACTGTCTATCTGGCAGCGCAAAGTTTCACAAAAAGGAATGCTTCTCGGATTACTATAAAACAATTTGCACTGGAATTTTAGTATGAAATTGTTTTACGCCCTTGATTTCTGTCCTTTCCCTGTGGAAAACGACCACCTCAACTGAGGTAGACCTGCACTGAGGAGGGACGGGTGTACGATTTATACAGAACAATGGCTTTTCTCATACAACTTTCCTTCCACTCAGCTTTTAGTGATTTATTCACAATCTATCTCGAAACAACTCTGGCTTTATCGTCAGGTACCTCAGCACCGTTTCTGTGTGATGTACCACAGCAAGTACATCCTATTAACGCGTCCCTTAAACCCTTGTTTCGTAACTACATACCACAGGCAGGTTTCTAATTATTTTTGTGGACTGATGAATCTGTGCAACAGCGAAATAGAACTGTTGCTTTCTCGTGCATAAATTGAAAGTTTAAATTTATTTATGCACTTGTCAAGTGAGTTAGTTACAGTTTTAATATTACAAACAATTATACCAAATGCTTTCACTTTCCCTTTTTTCTAGGCAAAAACATGAGCTCAAGTCCAGGAACTAGAAAAGAAAAAAAATAATAGCCATGTAAACGATTAGTAGAGGCTTACGGTAAGCTTTTCATTTTCATGGACTTAGTTATGTACCATTAGCTTGTTTCACTCATGAGAATGAAGCGCTATTAGATATATCGTAGCGGAGATCTCAGAAATATTTGTATGTGTTCGAGGGTATGTAAAAGTCCGTACCAAAAGAGGACAAAAAAGTTTTGATCAGTTATGAAATTTTACGAACTATATTGCAGCATAGAGAGACAAGCACGTGAGAATCTTAAAAAAATTAGTGGATAGCAGCTTTAATTATAAATCATACCTATTCCGCTGTGTTGATGATGCGTTACAGAGATGCTAGATTGTTTACTATCACCCTGCTGGTTTTTGTCGAAGAAATAGTAATGGCAGAATATATCACGATTCAGCAATGAAACACATACACGCTTTAATATTCCAATTCCATCGAGATTAATTTACGATGAGAATGTCAGCCATTTTCCATATTATTTTATTGCGGATCAAACGCCATTTTTGTCACACTAGTTAATGAGACAATACTGAGGAAAATTAGGTAATGTGAAAGTATTTTAAAGTTCAGCAGATAAATAAAGACCTTTGAATGTGCGTTTCCAATGGCGTCAGAGAAAAATATCAAAAATTTATTTAACCTGCTTCCCAAAAGGGCACTTAGCGTTTATAAACTGAGGAACTCGTGTGTAGCACTCCATTTAATCACAAAGAAAGTAGCTCCCAAGCCACCCGTGGCCAACTTCCGTCAAAAACGAGTTCCATTTGAGTAGCTCAGTACGCTGAGGGCCTTGGTGTCTAACCGCTCACTCGGTGATAATAATTCACTCGGTTTATTGTCAATATAATACTGTGAATGTTGGCTAGCCAGGTTGATGATTAATTTAAGTTATGCATTAACTTGTTAAAGTAGAATATTCATCGTGAACTACATGCCAAGTAGGATCACGTTACAGCAGAGGTTGTTCCAGTGGAACGTGATCTGTTGGCAACATACCAGCTATGCACCCTCTGCCGGTAGCCAATAGGAGCCATCGGAGAGATATCACGTGGTGTCTGTTGGTCGCCGTTCAAATCCTCGTTTCCAGGCGCAAAATCTGTCTAGCCTCGGCTGTCACCTAGCAATGACGTGATTCTTCTCGTATGTCTTTGTTCGGACTTTATTCCGACCTAAAATTAGCTTCTACTGATCTTGGAACACCTGCTCGCGCCTGTCTCTATTCCGTACAGTGAATGTATGTCTCTTATTTTTAATCGACGCTTTCGTTTAAAAATCGTTTCAGATATGCATATCCTCCTAAATCCATATCAGGTCATCCCTGTCTCTGTGCAATATGCTGCTATTGCAGTTAAGCCGGCCGAAGTGGCCGTGCGGTTAAAGGCGCTGCAGTCTGGAACCGCAAGACCGCTACGGTCGCAGGTTCGAATCCTGCCTCGGGCATGGATGTTTGTGATGTCCTTAGGTTAGTTAGGTTTAACTAGTTCTAAGTTCTAGGGGACTAATGACCTCAGCAGTTGAGTCCCATAGTGCTCAGAGCCATTTGAACCATTTATTGCAGTTATGTCGTACTGGGAATTCTCCCACACCAGTGAAATGGTTGTAGTACTGAACGTATAATGTGTTATCAATAGAATTAATATCCGCTAGCTTCTTTGACTGCGCATGTGAACTCTAACTTCATCATAACACTCTAACTGTTTGGAGAAATACAGCGAAGGCTTACAGGACAAAGAGTAACGCAAGCAAGCTGTTGGTGCCATACGGGGGAAAACGATCTAACGATCTGCTCAGCTGGCTGCATCTACAATGACCTACTTTAATGTCTTCCAAACAAGATGAGCATTAGGGACGATTAGATTTTTGTCAACAACGAGGTTATTAGAGAGGGTGCATAAGGTCGGATTGGAGGAAGGGAAGAAAATGGCTATGTCCTTTTCAGATACATCATCCCTTCACACACTGTTTTCGATTGAAGAGAATCACTGCAAATTATTATTAGTCTGGATGGGGATGGGGGTTGTTCTCGCAACTGTGCATGTGGTAGACGAATTGTACGCAATATTCCGTCTAAGATTTATAAATTCTATAGGTGCTCAGTATATTGCCTAAATCAATACATTGCCTAAACAAAGCACGTTTGAGAACACACTTCGTTGTTGCGTATAGAAGAAATATTCCTCTGGCGAGAATATCGTTTTCTTTTGTACGTGCTCAAAATAATCTATAGTTTGGACTTGCGAAGAGATGGGATAAAGAGAGGTACAATGTGTGGGGAAGAACCAATATGGAGCGCAATGTTCCGTCTCTTAATGTTAAAGCATCGCTGCTGTAAATAGTGCGCTTAGGTAAGATATGACTGAATGAAGTGCTGCAGAAATAAACTGGCATCGGCGAAAGAGGAGAACGGATGGTATGTAAGAACTTTAGACAGTAGGTTACACTCGCCGTCTCACGCTAAGAAGCAACAACAGTGGTGTATTATCAGAAGAGAGTACATGTTTCAGGTGTCCTATAGACAACAGTTCTGTTGCGGTACTAGTGAGAGGTGCAGCACACTACGGGAGTGAAATGATCCTGAACTAGAAACGTAGTACAAATTTTAAGTACGCCAACTCGTACGGTTCTTGTGAGCAAAACGTCTAAATTGCCTACAGGTTCACCGTGGAACACTGGCAGTACATCGCGACCAAATGTTATGTCCATCCAACAGTAGGGAAATTGTACCAATAATTTGCCCGAGATCGCAAAAGCGTGGGTGATTCTGAGCCGAAAGGAAAGAAAATCTTGCACCATTATGTTTGCATCTTTTCGGCAAACTGACAGAACTATGGGGGAAAGAGATATGACAATGATGAGGACGTTCGCACAGCGGTTTTTTATTGGCTTGTCTACTACACTGAAAAATAGTGTCATGTATTGTCTCCCTTTGACGTGTACTCCAGCAATCAATAAAAGTTACTCAGCTTATCGTAATAAGGTCCGACTTACAGTACTTTCTGTCGTACACTCATAGTAGCTGGAGATTAGAAGTCCAGAGGTTTTACATTCTTGTGGCGAAGTATCCCAACGCGGAAACGTACAACACAGGGCTGCTTTCTCCCTCTCTCTCTCTCTCTCTCTCTCTCACACTCACTCACACTCAAACACACACACACACACACACACACGGTTATAAGCCGAAATTGCAATATCGATGACAACTGCGCCGTTTATTTACCAGATGATAAAACATTATTTTATCCTGAAAGCAATACCTTTGTATTTCGAGGCTCCGAACATCTTCTTCAAAATGTTGAGCTTCGTGTCGACATCGAAGAGATAGAAGTAGACGGGTGGCGCTGCAGAAACTGAAGCATGCAGCCTGGCGACTTCCAGCGCTGTGTACACGAAAAAGGAGTCTCCTCGTATCTGTAACACATGAAAACACACTGATCGCGTTGTTGGTTGGTTTGTTTATGGGAGGAGACCAGACAGCGACGTCATCGTTCTCATCGGATTAGCGAAGGACGGGGAAAGAAGTCGGCCGTGCCCTTTCAAAGGAACCATCCCGGCATTTGCGGTGGTGGTGGTGGTGGTGGGTAGTGTTTAACGTCCCATCGACAACGAGGTCATTAGAGACGGAGCGCAAGCTCGGGTTAGGGAAGGATTGGGAAGGAAATCGGCCGTGCCCTTTCAAAGGAACCATCCCGGCATTTGCCTGAAACGATTTAGGGAAATCACGGAAAACCTAAATTAGGATGGCCGGAGATGGGATTGAACCGTCGTCCTCCCGAATGCGAGTCCACTGTGCTAAGCACTGCGCCACCTCGCTCGGTCCGGCATTTGCCTGGAGCGATTTAGGGAAATCACGGAAAACCTAAATCAGGATGGCCGGACGCGGGATTAAACCGTCGTCTTCCCGAATGCGATCGCATTGTTTCGCAGGACTGAGGTTTGCAGTTTCTCATAGGTCAAGGAAATTCTGTAATATACTTAGAAGTAAGTATTTATCATCGTAAACTGTTTGTCATCAGCAGTTCATATTTTCATCGTCACTGTCTCAGTGACCCTGTTTGCTGGAAACCTCATCGTGTAAATTGCCATGTGTGAAAAATACTCTAAGAAAAAAAAAGTTTAAGACGACGAATGTATCATTAACTACTGCCGTGTGTTTAACTCCCATCAGGGTCCGTCAATTTTGCTCGGGCACTAGCTGTGTTGAGGATTGTGGTAGCACACTTTTACTGGATATGAAAGTGCAACGCCTGTCATGAGGGCAAATTGTCAAATTGTTTGAAAGTAAACCTCATTAAAGCTAGGTTTACCAGTCTTCAGGAGAAAGTAACTTTCATAAATAAATTATAAGTAATAAATTAATTAATAATGTATTTTTTCAATTTCATATCCTAATACATTTTCGTTGTTTTCATCGTTCATGTTTTAATTTTCTATTTTAACACACTTATTAAAAAATACATTTACCTTGATTAACAACTTTTTCTCAAATATTGCTTACACCTAACAGTAAAGAACGTCGCTCTTTACTGAAAACTTGACTAAATTCAATTTGGTTTTCAGTAAAGAACGTATTTGATACAGTGTTGATGCAAAACAAACGATTGCTTGTATCATTTCTCAGTACTACTTTCATTTATAATAGTGGCATATCAGTTGTTTATGTTTTTAGTGCTAATTACGTTAACAGCTGATTGCGGGAACAACATTGGTCCATGTTTTTGTGATTCTGAGTTAAGTGTTTATTTCCCTGTTCAGACGCTCCCTCTAGCTAATTAATGCAGGAATAACATTTTTCTAACACTCTTAGTGGAAGAAATGAGATTCCGAAGTTACGTCAGAGGAGAAACAACACCTGCCGATGTCTAGTGCTATTTCTACGACCATCGCTCGCTAGTATGCCGCCTGATATTATCTCCTTACTGCTGCGATTTTGCGATGTTAGACACCATGATGGAATGTATGAATGTAGATGATGGCGGTGTAAGTTTAAAGAGGAAAAAGGTTTAAAGAATGTTTAGTATCAACGTGGAATCATAGAAAGGTCGCGAACTAAGGATTTAGACTACAGAAACTACAGTGGAAAGTTAGTTTCAAAGAAAAATATTGGTGAAGATTCAAGTAAGTAATGCTATGATAATGAAGGTTAAGTATAATTAAAGAAGTAAACTAATAATTTATTTTATTACTGAAGTATCTCTATGATTTCCTGCATGTAGTCCGTAAAGGTTTGGAAGAATTCTTGAAGAGGAAAGAAATGAAATATTTTCACGTTTCTATGACCTGGCATCAAAGGATGCACACTATTCTTATCTTCAAGGATTGACTTATGTAGGTAAAATTTTTTGAAGGCGAGGAAGAGTACCGGAAGGAGTTAACTGCAAACCAAGGTGCATCAGCTTTCAATATTTCATTACTTCCAGCACTGGACGATAAGAGGTGTGCAAGAAAGTTTTCATATGTATCCTTGGCGTCACAAGCCAAAAGGTCCGGAGGATAACCAATCTACTTTCTTGTGAAAAGTCCACTTCTGATTAGAGGGGTAAAAATACATCAGGAAATCAAATCAGCGATGCAGAAATAAGTATGGTTATTGATATCATAAATTCCTATCCCCTAAAAACTTACTCATTATGACACCAGGGGACATTTTTACTTAGGTAGGCAACTGAATGTCAACATCATGTATGAGCACTTGAAAATACGGCGTCCCAAGCAAATAATGTAAAATATGACTTTTATCTGAAAATATTCAAAGAAAGGTTTTCACTTACATTTCGTCGCTCCCAAGCTGACGAATACGGAGCTTGTGAAGTGCTTAAAAATAAATTATAAACAAAATACTGAATGAAAATCTGAAGATGGTTCTGCTATAGAACTGAGGGACCATAAACGCTGGGCTTCAAAATTTTCTTCTCATATTCGTGAAGGAAAAGAAATAATGTTAAAAAGAGGGTGATGTTGCAGGTACTGCCATAGATTTTATGTACATCTGTCCCTTCCTAGCGTGCCAGTTCAAGAAGCATGCTACTTCTGGCAACGCAATTTTTGTGTTCAATATCCATTATCTCAAAACAGGACATGGAAAATTGTATATTTACGATGAAGGTGTCGCAAAAAAGAGTCCTGATGAAGTCTGTGCTTGATTTCAGACAAAATGAGTTGCTACCAAGCAAAAACTTTCATAGACGTATTTTAAAATGGGTAACCAAGGGAATAATAAGAATAAACCTATCGTAAGGTTCCTATGGCAGTTGCAATTTCCAAGCGTGGTTGCAGGGTGATGTTGCAGGTACTGCCATAGATTTTATTTACATCTGTCCCTTCCTAGCGTACCAGTTCAAGAAGCATGCTACTTCTGGCAACTCAATTTTGGTGTTCAATATCCATTATCTCAAAACAGGACATGGAAAATTGTATATTTACGATGAAGGTGTCGCAAAACAGAGTCCTGATGAAGTCTGTACTTGATTTCAGACAAAATGAGTTGCTACCAAGCAAAAACAAGCAAATATGCTTCCCGGTCAGTGGCCATTCGCTCCTCCCATGTGACAGGGACTTCACGGTCATTAAGAAGAAAATCTGATCTGTCGGCAGGATTTATAGGACACAAAGTTTGTAGTACTTGTTCTTACTGCAAGTACCTTACAAAAATACCAGGTTAATGTTGTTTCAACAGACAATTATAGCATTCAGAATTGGTGGCCGGAAAACTACAAACTGAGTTTCCTGTCTTAAGAATAAGTGAACAGTAAAGTACTCCCAAGAAATAAGAAATAATCTTTCACTGAATAAGAATTCATGGAATGTGAATACAGAAGTGGGTGTAGTGGAAATGTGACAGTAAACTGCACATTGGAGGCCTACTGAGGCACCTTTCTCGTTTACTTATTGATTAAAACGCAACAGTGGTTCTACCCACTCCTGCATCATACGAAAACTGTGTTTCATTAACCGCCAATAAAGAGCTGGCTCCAAGAAACTGGAGTGACATATCACTGAAGAGCACACTTACTCTTACAGAGCACTCTATAACTGAGTTTTAGTGGTCTGTAAAGATCCTGACAATGAATAAGAAATATGGGGATAAGCAATACTTTACCAAGCCTTCTATTTCATTGACTGTATTCAGTAATTAAATGTTGGTGTTCAGAACTTGTATGTAAACTTAAAAACAGTTTGAAATTGAGAAACAATAAAGCTGGTGTTCAGAACCTATCATGTAGCCCCATAATACAAGTTTTTGTATTCAGATCAATAAATTTTTAAATAAACTGATGAGTAACATGGAACTGCATTTGTGAAAAGCAACTGATTTCAGGAACGACACATGTCCACCAAAATTACGTATGAAAATAACTGTATAATCACGACGTTGAAAATGGTGTCTGTATATCACCAGAAAATGTATCTTACAAAGTATAAGTGAACTGACAAAGTCTCAAATAAACATAGTTTTCCATTTTTCTCGAAAGCAACAGGCATGGAATAGCGCTGTTTCTGCAAACAATGATTCTGCGACTGGAGTTGGATTGAAATGCTCCTCTACGTAAGTATCGCCGTGAAAAGTTTGAAAAACCTACATACAATACTTGAATATTTGTCTGCATAGAAGTGATTATGATTAGAAAATGCAGTTTCAGTTTGTTCAAATGGTTCAAATGGCTCTGAGCACTATGGGACTTAACTTCTAAGGTCATCAGTCCCCTAGAACTTAGAACTACTTAAACCTAACTAACTTAAGGACATCACACACAGCCATGCCCGAGGCAGGATTCGAACCTGCGACCGTAGCGGCCACGCGGTTCCAGACTGTAGCGCCTTTAACCGCTTGGCCACACCGGCCGGCTTCAGATTGTTGATCGCTGTTTTATGTTCTCAGAATTACCGGTTTCGGGCAGTTCAAATGGCTTTGAGCACTATGGAACTTAACTTCTGAGGTCATCAGTCCCCTGGAACTTAGAACTACTTAAACCTAACCAACCTAAGGACATCACACACATCCATGCCCGAGGCAGGATTCGAACCTGCGACCGTAGCGGTTGCGGGGTTCCAGATTGTAGCACCTAGAACCGCTCGGCCACAGTGGCCAGCTTTTCGGGTAGTGACACCTATATTCTGATCTGTTAAAAAACATGTAAAGTAAATGAAAACTGGGATGTGATCCTTCGTTTACAATATTACAGAGCTAAAGGGTTTCTAGTTATTTACAGTACCAACGTTTTAGACACAGCATTCACGTAGTAACAGGATAATCGATCTCAACGAAAATATTGGCAGTTCAACTGTAATATACTATAGCCAGCTCATATGCTGTAGCTTTATACAACAAATTTAAAAGAAATTTCATTGGTATAAAAAGGCCTTAGTGCTACTGAGAACAGAAATAAGTGACCGCTTCCGCTCACATACACACGAAATATGCTTAGAATATAAATCCCTCACACCCAAAACAGCAGTATAAGCGGTCCGCATGGAAAACCGCGTCTTACCACGGAAAATATTTGAATTATTACCTATTAAATGACTAAGACAGGAACTTTGGAAAAACAAAGAAATGAAATTTCGATATAATAGAATAAAAAACACTTCTATGTCAATGTCATGACTTATTGCTACATTTCACTCTTCTAAAATAATTGCTCAATTTGAACAAAAAAAGTTTTCTACTGGCCTAAAATTCTTACACAGCTATTAAGTCTTCGAAGTGCAGGTGTCAGATTTCAATGAAGTGGCCAGAGCAGAAGATAAACAGAGAGATATGCGTAAGTACAGGCCTATCTAACAATATGTTTGGTAAAAGGCAGGTTATGACACTGACATACCAGTATCATCATCTCAAAATGTAACTCGTGTGGAGTTTGGTACTGGCCGGCTTGAATTCAGAACGAGAAAAACTGTATTTAGTGAGCTGCGCATATTGTTCCACATTGCTTTGACCACTTCATTGAAAAGTCACAATTGTACTTGGAAGACGCAATAGCCATACAAAGTCTATTTTGCAGATAGCGCAACTATTACAAGCAGGGGTAAATTTACCAACAACTTACAACAGAATATGTGTGATTTTCGTCCTATTATATCGATATTTTGTTCCTTTGCTTTACAAAAGCTCCTCTCTTAGACCTTAAACAGATTATCAGTCTAATACCTCTCGCGGTAAGATGCGTGTTTTTGCATGGGAATGGCTCTTGCCAGTGTTTTAGTTTTGTCTAAGCACATTTTCGTGCGGTTATGAGCGTTCGAGGTCACATTCTTTACGAGTGCTCTCTATACGTACTAATGGATTTAAAAATAAAATCTGGAGATAATTGGTGTAATAAACATTCCAGAATATTTAGGCTAAGACACTAAAGAGATTTTCCTAGATTGAAAAACATATTTCATTAAGGGGTATCAGTTACAAAAGTCTTAGGATGTCCGCCCCTTCTTTTGCATTAACTCGTCGTTGAGGGAGCTACATATAAGCCAGGCCATACTGACAAGGACAGGGCACCCAGCGAAAGAGTCCCTGAGATCATAATTAGACATCTCAAAAATTAAGATCGATAGGCGAGTGCTACAAACGATACGTTTATTGTGAAAGCTGTAAGAATTTTATACGGAAGTTACGAAACTGTTCGAAAAGCTGCTACCAGCTGGCTCTGTTACTGCAATGTGTAGTGCCTATATACAGTGCGGCGCAGCTCAAAGGGAGCAGTTCCATCGCTGAAACGTTGAAGCAGGCTAGCGAACCGAAGGAAGAGGTTGAAATCATGTATTCCACTGATCAATGTGTTTCTCCGTTACTGGAGTTCTTCAGATTAAAACACAGTCCTATAGCAAAAACAGTTTTCAAACACGACTGAATGTTCCAAAATAAAACATTCGCAAGCTCTTCGCCAGATTTCGACGGACAGGCTGCGCGGTTGATGATGTAGCAGGGGATGTTTGCTCCAGGGAAACTATTGTTTAGTCCTATAAATGTCGCCAAGGTTTCTGTGATTATTCAGCGAAATCCAATGAGAGTAGCCAGAAGAATTGCAGCAGAGATTGGTTCGAAGCGTTCCAGCACGCAGAAAATACTGAGACGGAGCCTACCCATGTTTCCACTTAACATCCAAAGCTGTCAGACCACATCTGTACAAGCCGTGCAAGAGACAGCTGACTTTGCAAACCAAATTCTGACAATGATTCATAATGATAGATTTGATGTTGGTGACATCCGGTTCGCAGATTAAGTATTTGCACCTGAATGGCGGTGTGAATATACAAATTTTAGCGATTTTGGTGTTCCGAAAATCGCTATTTGTGTGAAGCGAAATCACTGTTTTCTCCAGGGTTTACCATTTAAGTTGCGGTGGGCAGCACAGGCATTATTGGCTCTTTTCCAATGCGAGAAATCATCACTAATGAATGTGACGTTGCAATTTTGGAACAATATATCGCCACACAGCTATCTTTACAGTTTCGAAAAGGTACGGAGTGGTTCATGAAAGATGAATCCAGTTCACATTGCAAGGGACAGGTGCTTCGTTCTCTCCAGGAATACTTCGGAAATAGAGTCATTGCATCGGATTTTTGGAAATTTACTTGTGCATGGATGGAATGGCCTCCAAATTCACCCGATCTGACTCCTTGGGACTACTTTAAGTGGGGCACATCTAAAGACACTGCCTACTGGAACCGTCTCAGCACGCTGGGCGAGATCAAATCGGCGATCTGAGTGACATCTAAATCCATTTCTGTCGAGACACTGTAGAATGAGATGGTAATTTCATTGTTCGTTTGCACCACCTCATTACTGCGAGTGGTGGACATTCCGAAACGGTTGTGATGTGGTACAATAATTGCTTGTTGAGAAGAAGTTTAGGTATCCACGCCAATACTGTTAGAACTGCACAGTGTACAGTGCCATGTGTTAGCAGTTTTCCGAACTATTTCGAAACTTCTGTATGACTTCTGTACAAAATTCTTACAGTTTTCGCAATCAACATACGTTTATTGCACCCGTCTATCGATCTTAGTATACGAGATACTTAATTTTGAAGTCAAGAACACCGTCACTGGACTCCCTGTATGTCTAGTTTTCAACATGATTATGATTGCCATGATTGGAAAATACTAAGACGATTTCTTTGAAGAAGAATGAGAAAACTGATAGAAACTGACTGTAGGGAAGACTGTTTAGGATTCCGGAGGAATGTAGGAATACTCAAAGAAATACTGACCCCACGACTTATCTTGGAAGGCAGGTTAAGGAAAGACAAGCTTACATTTATAGCATTTGTACACTTAGAGAAAGCATTTGACACTGCTGACTGGAATTCTCGCTTTGAAAGTCTGAAGCAGCTGCGATAAAATGCACGTAGCGGAAGGCTGTTTACAAAATGTAGAGAAACCAGGCAACAGTTATAAGAGTTGAGGGATATTATTTGAAAAGGGAAGGAGAAAGAGCTGTAGCTTACCCCGATGTTATTCAATCTGAACATTGAACAAGCAGGAAAGGAAACAAAAGAAAAATTTTATGTGGGAACTTAAGTCCAGGGAGAAGAACTAAAAAATTCGTGGTTTATCGATCGCAGTGTAATTCTGTCAGAGACAGCAAACGGCGTAGAAGAGCAGTTGAACAATATGGACAGTGTCTTGAAAGGAGAATATAAGATGAACATCAGCTAAAGGGAAACAAGGATGTGGGACGTAGCCAAATTAAACCAGGTAACGCTGAGGGAGTTGGATCAGGAAAAGAGACACTTGAAATAATAGTTGAGTTTTGCTGTTTGAGCAGCAAAATAACTGATGATGGCAGAAGTAAAGACGAGATATACTGTACACTGACAATCACAATGAATGTGTATCTGAAAAAGAGAAACTTGTTAACATCTGAAAAAAGTATGGAATGTAGAAAGGAAGTGAAATATTGATGACGAACGGATTAGACAAAATACTAGAGACTTTTGAAATGTGATGCCACTAACTAATGAGGAGTTACTGAACAGAAGATTACGGGAGGGGGGGGGGGGGGCGGGTAGGGGAAGCAAAGAAATTTGTGGCATAACCTGACTACAAGAAGGAATTGGTTGTTCGGACAGGTTCTGAGAAATCAATGAATCACAAATTTAGCATTGGAGGGAAATGTGAGGTAAAAGCAATAGAGGGAGACCAAAAGGTGACTAAACGAATTCAGAAGGATGTAAGTTGCTGTAGTTATTCGGACATGAAGAGGCTTGCATAGCATAGAGTAGCATGGACGGCTGCATTAAACCACTCTTCGGACTGAAGATTACAGCACAAACTTGATCTCATGGTAACCGTCTAAGAACCGCTTTGCCAGTTCTGCACGTACCTGCGTGTACTGCAAGAACGTGTCGTCGCCCAGCGGCCGGTCTCCCAAGTAGAAGCGGCGGATTTCCTGCGCGGCCGCCCGCCTCTCTTCCGGTGTCGCGGCTGCCGTGGGCGGAACCAGCAGCTCGAAGTTGGCGTCCAGGTCGCGCCACGCGTCCTTCTTGCCCAGCACTGCCGGAAATTCAAATGTTTGATCGTATTTCCACAGTAAGTGAGTAACATTGGCGCCGTATACCGGCCCTTAGAAACGGCGAATAGAACTGTCACAATAGTGTGCAACAATAGTGTGCAACAATAAGAATGCAGTGGGAATGTATTCACATCTGTTGGACGAATGTTATGAAAAGAAACACTCCAAACCGACATTTCACGCAAGTCACATGCAACGGAAATCTGTATCGCAACCATCCCTGTGTGACATGTTTATAATTATGTATTATTTATATTTTAGGACAATTAATCTGTAAAAGACACCACATGTCATAAAGAAAGCGTGTAAACCGTCTGAGGATGAATCACAACGATTCGAAATCGGTAACGGAACCCCTTGAATAAAGGAACTGAATGTAATTTGTGCTGGTTGCTGTCCTAACACCATCTACATTTGTCTTCAAACAACAGCCACGGTCTCCATCATGTCATCATATGCCAAAATTGCATGTCACAAGAGATACCGAAGATTCCTGCGCCCAGCGAATGTTGTGACAAGTCTCCCTTTTCCGCGCAACTACATACTGCGTGCGTCACATGCAATGCTACTGATGTGTAAGCTGCGGTATGAAACATTAAACAAAGCAAGAGCAAAAAACTAATAAAATACTAAAATTTTATATTTTACGTTTTAAATTTTTTGAAATACAAGTGATCTAAAGATTACACAAAAGTTAACGGTCATCGTATCCTAAGATCATGAGGCAAACAGACAATTCTGTGTAAGGTAACAATTCTGTAAAAGTGCGCATCACCAGAACTACCAAGATACAAGGGTCCACATTGAAAACTCTGTCACGTAAATAAAAAATAAACAGAATGCGTTTTTAAAAACATGTGTCATTGATAAAAATAAGCGCAACAACGAAAACCATTATTAACATCCAGTTGGAAAAGTGGAGTGCCTATGTAGGATTAGGTGGCCACTCCCCGTCTACCACACACTGCTAATAACTGCGAAAGTAATCACAAAGACAACGCCGGCGCAAATACTGTAAGGTGTAACGTATATGCTACCAATATGTAACGTAGCTACAACAAATATGCCTATGTTCTTATGTGAAAATAAATTCGGTGAACAACCTGAGCCATCACTAAACGCCGGTCGGGGTGGCCGAGCGGTTCTAGGCATTACAGTCTGCAACCGCGCGACCGCTACGGTCGCAGGTTCGAATCCTGGCTCGGGTATGGATATTTGCGATGTCCTTAGGTTAGTTAGTTTTAAGTAGTTCTAAGTTCTAGGGGACTGGTGATCTCAGAAGTTAAGTCCCATAGGCTCAGAGCCGTTTTGCCATATCAGTAAACGGAACCTAGCTGTATACATACCACTGTGTGTGTGTTATATAAGTGTCAGTGTCCTTTAAGCCCTGAACAGATCGTCACATCAAAAACTTAAAACTAACATTTGATAAGCTATCTGACTATATTTGAATAAGAATTTACAAGTGATACGGAGTCTGACTTGTGAAACGGAATTTACAGAATCAGAGTACAAGTTTTGCACTCACCTCTTTAGATGACTGCCTTTTTCCATGTGGTTTATAGCAATTCCCAGCAACATGCAGCAGCAGCGGCTAAAGCTTATTGTTACTAAAAACTAATTTAATAAAAAGGAGTTGCTTGGGTCCTATTAATTACTAAATAACTTGTGAGAAGGGATTTCATTAATTAAGTCTATTTTGAACTTCAGAAACCAATAATAGACAATGACAACAATAATAACACAGGTATCAATAATGGCCGACTGCCAGACTAACAGATTATTTAAATTTCAAAGCTACATTAACATTAAATAACCACAGCATATTTATTAATTAGATCTGAAGAATAATTATTATTATTTGGAGGATAAGGAGGCTTCTTTATCCGACAATCAAAACACGGGATTATTACATACTCGGACTAACAATCACGAGCCAAACCTGCGTTTTACGCTATGCTTGCGAATTTTACCTTTAATTCCGTTTTCAAGCGTAGTTAATGTGCCGAAATTGCTCCCCCTTAAGTGGGATAAGTTCTGCCATCACCGAAGTGAGGACAGCGTGACACATCATCTGTCTTCAAGCCCTCTACCGACACTACTACTTCCACTCTCGCAGATAGACCTCATCTCGCAACAATGCTTAGAATCACGCTCCCATGTTTCGCCCTCAGAAAATTACTATCGATATCTAAGTGCTTACACAATGCAAAGAATAGCGTTAAGCTGACTATATTGTTTTGAATGTAATGGCGAGTTCTGATACACTCCTTACATTGGTTGGTGCATACTGCTACTATTCGAGTTTACATGAAGTCGTTTTGTCATTTGGAAATCGTGAGTGCAGCTGTCGACGCTAGAAAATGGAGTGCGAAGTAGAGAAATCGGAAAATGTCCGACATATTCTTCTGTTTGTGTTCAATAGGTGGGTGACAGCATCAGTGGCAACCAGAAACATTTGCGCCGTGTATGAGGATAATGTCGTTGGACAAGCACGGCATGAAAATGGTTCTGTCGTTTTGAAGAGGATCGTTTTCACTTTAGTGACTCTCCACGTTCAGGAAGACCTGCGGGGTTTGATGAACATCGATTAAAACCATTAACCCACAGTGGTCCATGTCAGTGTACTCGAGAACTGGTAAATGCGATGAAATGTGATCATTCCACCATCCTGCCACATTTGAATGCAATGGGGAAGATGTACGGGTACGGCAACTTCTAGGCCAAAATCACAAAAATCAGAGGGTGATTTCTACTTGCTCCGCTACGGTCGCAGTTTCGAATCCTGCCTCTGGCATGGATGTGTGTGATGTCCTAAGATTAGTTAGGTTTAAGTAGTTCTAAGTTCTAGGGGACTACTGACCTCAGTTGTTAAGTCCCATAGTGCTCCGAGCCATTTGAAACATTTTTCTACTTGCTCGTCGTCACTTGGCTCGTGAACAACACCGACCATTCCTGTCCTGTATTGTCACTGGTGACGAGGAATGGTGGTGCCTTTATGCTGACATAACGAAAAGAAATGAATCACCTACTCACAAAAGATCATGCTACGCTTCTGGAGCAACGATGATGGTGAACCACCACTGTTATACTTATTGTCAATAACTGAGATGTCTTGCAGATGCAGTACACGAGCAACGACCCGGAATACCGCATGAAGTGATACTACTCCATGATAACGCTCAACTGCATTCTGCTAGACCGACAAAAATGCAGATAAAAGTGTTGGGTTGCTTTATTCACCTGACCTTGTACCCTCAGAATTTTTCAGCTTTCCCGCTCTTTTGTCGAACAACCTTCAAGGAACTTAGTTTCCGGATGAAAAAAGCTCTCCGAATATGGTTCAACGAGTGCTTCACATCTAAACCACGTAGTTTCTAGAGACATGGAATCGAAAAGTTAGCCCAGCGCTAACAGACTGTTGTAAATAGTCAAGGAGAATTGTTGATGGCTAAATTCTCTGTAATGTATATCTGTTGTGTATGGAGAAACGCTAATAACTTGTGCATATGCCTAAAGTTCTCACTTTACCCATATAACATATCTTTTGACAAAGACTCTAGGAGTGAACTCTCGTGCCTGGTTAAATAATCCTGAAGGAACATGATAGAAACATTGTCAAATGATATTCCTGCTTGTGGACTGCCAAGTAGCAGCTACTAGTATTATTTCAGTTGCAATGTTTGCGACTTCATGTCAGCTCTATTGAAAAATGGTTCAAATGGCTCTGAGCACTATGGGAGTTAACTTCTGAGGTCATCAGTCCCCTAGAACTTAGAACTACTTAAACCTAACTAACCTAAGGACACCACACACATCCATGCCCGAGGCAGGATTCGAACCTGCGACCGTAGGGATCGCGCGTTTCCTGACTGTAGTGCCTAGAACCGCTCGGCCACTGCGGCCGGCCAACTCTATTGAATCAACAGAAAAAAACTATTAATTTTGGTTGTACTTATGTCAAAGCGAAAGCTTGTAAAAAAAACATCTTTAACACAGTGATGATATATCAATTTTTGCTGTTGGATTATTGTTATATCTGAGAAATATGCAACACCAGAATTTCTTCTTCTTGTTCTGGCAGTGAGGTGACATAGATTTAATGTGTACCAGATATATATTATTGCCAATAAAAATTAATGTTGTATTTTGAACATGTTTTGTTGTGTAAAATTACAAACCTGTCGGCTCCTCTGTTTATATTAAATAGGGCAATTAATTTTTAGGCGTTTAAATTAAGTTGGAAGCGGCTGGTATGTTGACGCAGTGAACGAGCGCCGTAAGTGTTTTGTCGTTAGTTATTTTATTATTAACAAGTCGAGCCTGCATCTTACTTCTAAATCGGATTCAATTTTTACAAAACTATTTCTTTTGTACGAACGTTATCTACTTGTACGGCCATTCGTCACAAACCGACAACGCCGTTTTGGCCTTATGCTAATATTCATTTAGTCCAATAAAGGCAATGAATTGACTTCGTTCGAAGTAAAAATGAAGAAAGCTACAATACTTTCAATTGCAACTGAGGATAGTTGCACTTCCCCTTTGTTATTGCCTGTGGAGAGTGTATTTTTGCTTGAGACTTTATGATACTTTATAATCTGGAAAATCAATGAACCAAAGGAACCACTTCTCTCCATTTTCTTGGAACTTTTACATTTTTATTAATGGTTTGTTGCTCTCGTTGCATCGTAAATGTAACTCTGTGACTGGTTTCTAGTAGCAACTCTCTTGCTGTATTTATGTTATGATTTCCCTTGTTCCATAGAATGCATGTGAATTCCTAAGGACCAAACTGCAGGTCATCGGTCCCTAGACTGACGCACTACATAAACTACCTTATGCTAAGAACAGCACACGCACCCAAGCCCGAGGGAGGACTCGAACCTCCGGCGGGGGGAGGCGCGTGGTCCCTGACTTGACGCCTCAAACCACGCGGCCACTCCTCGCGGCTCAGTTCCCCTTACAATTCTCTTCCACAAGTCCAGTATAGAGACCATGCGACGATACTGTAATTTCAGTCTTTTTTATCGTACAAATTTTTTTCTAACGCTTTATCAAAATTTACTATGTTTTAAACGTTTTTATTCGTTTGGCAGAAGAATGGAGTATTGGAACCGCTGAAAATCCACCTCCTGCAAATATGAGGCGAGGGGCGTGAAGTAACAACAACTACAAAAAGAACGATATAATTCATTGGTATATTTTATACCATTTATTTTCAGAACGGATTTAACTTGAGGTTTTATGTATCACGAGGAATTTGTTTGTGAATTAATTTTAAAAAATGTTTCAAATGGCTCTTAGCACTATGGGACTTAACATCTATGGTCATCTGTCCCCTAGAACTTAGAACTACTTAAACCTAACTAACCTAAGGACATCACACAACACCCAGTCATTACGACGCAGAGAAAATCCTTGACCCAGCCGGGAATCGAGAACGCTACCGCACGACCACTAACTGCGGATCGCGAATTAATTACCACACCTGATGACGGCAATAAATTTCCAGAATCGGGACTTTGAATACTGTAGTACAAAGGCGATCTTGTCGTAATAAATTGTTATATAAGCATCAGCGGCTGCCCTTGTCCTATATTCTCGAGATAATGTGTCTGCGCGATGCAGCGTTATTATAAATGATATGCTTCGGCGACCTATGGGCAGCAGGTTGCGATCAAGTGCAGCAGAGCAGTAGGCGCAAATCTGGTCAGCCATGGTTTGTACTGTATGATCAGTGAGCTATTCTTCTGTTTTATGCCTGGTTGCTGCCACGCACAACCGTAACCTGCGTTTTCTCGCTCTCCTTGGACTGTAAAGACATGACAACTTCCGTAATTTCAGTTATTTCACAATGGTGCCATCAGTCAACTCGCAATATACGCACACAACGGTTGCGTGTGAAAAGATAACAAGCACACTGTTCCGATAATGCAGTACCCCCCCCCCCCTACCCCTCCACCGGTTCGGCCCGAAATACAACGACTTTGCTTTCCGCATAGGAACTGGTCGCCTGCTTTACCCATGGCACCAGTGAGCCATATATGTACAGGCAGCTCGTCATTCCCCTTTTATCCGTGATGCACGAAACACTTAGTGTCAAAATTATGCGTCACCTAAACGACCTTAACTGAAGCCCAAACGAACAGGTCAAGACGACTGAGAAAAAAAAAATGCACTGTAGAAATTGTGGAGCTGGCATTGGATCATCAGGTAGAAAATTAGTCGCGTTAGCTAGCCCGTGAATTTTCCTGAGACATAAATCACGGGACAGCGATAGCCACATAGCCTATACAGATGGCGGTAGTACTACGTAGGCCTACACAACGTATAAAAGTGCTGTGCAACGGCGAAGCTGTCTTTTTTTGCTAAAGTGATTGACGAGAAAAAGTTTCCGACGTGATTATGACCACACGATGAGAATTAACAAATTTTCAACGCGGTGTAGTATTTACTGCTAGATGCACGGAACACTTCATTTCGAAAACAGTTAGTGGATTACATTCCGATACCCATATTGTTAAGAGTGTGCCGAAAATACTAGCTTTCAGGCAATACCTCGTACCACGGACAAAGGCCTTCACTGAACGACCGAGGACAGTGGAGTTTGCGTAGAGTTGCCAGTGCTAAAATACAAGCAACACTACGTGAAATAAACGCAAAAATCAATTTGGAACGTACGACGAACGTATTCGTTAGGACAGCGCGGCTAAATTTGGCGTTAATGACCTATGGCAGCAGACGACCGACGCGAGTGCCTTTGCTAAGAGCGCAACATCGCCTGCACTTACCTCTCCTGGGCTCGTGACCACATTGGTTGGGCCGTAGATGACTGGAAAATCATGGCCAGGTCGGATGAGCCAATTTCAGTTGGTAAGAACTGATGAGTTCAAGTGTGGCACAGGCTCCATGGAGCCATGAACCCAATAAGGCACTGTGCAAGCTGGTGGCAGCTCCGTAATGGTGTGGGCTCTGATTACATGAATCATTGACTGTAAACTGTTCTCGGAGACATGGAGACTATAAGCAGCTAACCATGAACTTCATGTTACCAAACAACGATGGCATTTTTATGGATGACAATTCGTACACAAACTCCTGCACCGTCAACACTTGCACAGTTATGGACGCCTATAGAGGCGCATGGGTCAGAATTTCTTAATGGGACTTCCAACGACTTGTTGGTCTATGTTACGTCGAGGTGCAGCAATACGCCGAGAAAAAGGCCTGATATGGTATTAGGAGGTATCGCATGACTTTTTCACCTCAGTGTCTAGTGGGCAAAGTGGAGCAGCAAATACGTCCAAACTATAAATTAATATACATACAATGGAGGTCAATGTTTTCAAGCTAGAGCTGTTTTGTAGCAGGAATGTATTTTAATGTATCCATTAAAACTAGCGGTTGTCGCTATGACGTAAGGAATGTGTTTAAGTTGTTGTTGTGATGTTTAAGAGCTGTTTGTATCATTAAAAGTGTAGACATTCATTTCCAACCATTAGTTTGTTGTCTAACAGCGTTCTGTTTAGGATCTTTTAGTTTCTTCAGTTTTGCTTTAGACTAGATTTGCAGTGTCTGCCACAACGTCCTGTCTTGTGTCAGGCTAATCATCTCTCACTGGCACCTACTCTGAACGTCCTCAATTATTAATGTTACCGTTTTTGTTGTTGTTGTTGTTGTTGTTGTTGACATTCAGCTAGAAGACTGGTTAGATGCAGTTCTCCACGGTAGTCTGCCCTGTGGAAGCCTCTTCATGTCTGTGTCATTACAGCACCCTACATCCATTTGAACTTTATTACGATATTCGTGCCTTGGTGTCTCCCTCCGTTAGCAAACTGACGATGCTTTGACGCTTCAGGACGCGTCCTGTCAGTCGAGCACTTCTTTTAGTCGAGTTGTACTGTAATCTCTTTTCCTCTCCAGTTCAATTCGGTATCTCCTCTTTTAGTTCTTCGATTTCCCAGTTAACCTTCAGAATTATACTGTAACAGCATATCTCAAAAACTTCTGATCTCTTCTGGTCTGAAGTGTTTATCGGCTACGTTACACTCCCGAGCAAGGATATATTGCACGCATAAATCGTCATAAACGAATTCCTAACAATTAAATTTATACTCGATGTTAACAGACATCTCTTTTCTAGAAACGCTTTTCTAACTGCTCGCAATCAGTCTTAATTTGGACACCTGTTGTTTTGCCGCCGAAATAGCGAAACTCATCACTGATACAATTATATTATCATCAGCAGAAACTTGAAGTTTTTATTTCTTATTAGTGAACTTTAATTTCCTTTCAGAAATTTCCTTGGTTTCCCTTACAGCCTGCTCAATGTATAGATTAAATAGCAATGGAATTACCTCCTCAAATATTAATTCCTTTCCATGCTCTTCGAATCATAATTACAGCCTAGTTCCTGTTCAAAAAATTGTTGAAATGGCTCTAAGCACTATTGGAATTAACATCTGAGGTTATCAGTCCCCTAGGCTTAGAACTAAGTAAACCTAACTAACCTAAGGACACCACGCACATTCATGCCCGAGGCAGGATTCGAACCTGCTACTAGTTTCTGTTCAAGTTGTAAATAACCTTTATACACTTCACAATTCTTGTCCTCTATTGCTCCACTGTCCAATGAAAGTTATTCGCCGACGTCTTTGTACATGCCGCATCACTTCGTTCCTTAAATACGAGTAGATTTCCATAAATATCTCTCCTCGCCAGTCTTGCGGATAAGCTGCTCTTTCCTCATCTTATCTTTTCACTTAATTTTAGCGTATTTGTGGATCTTCACATCTCTTCTTATACGCTTTTCACCATATTTCTTGATCCACTTACATACAATTTCTTACTCAAACCAGGTGAAGCAGCACAGTAGTTAGCATACAACACTCGCATTCCGCAGCTGCAGCTCGTGGTCTGCATAGCACAGGTTCTCCCCATCCCATCAGTGGTGGCGAAGACGATCATGTCCACCTTAGCAAAGTTTTTGTGGAAAGGGGAGTTGTTTTGAGTGCCGGTGAAGACAGCAGTTTTGGATTCAAGCAGAGGAGGAATGGGACTAACTGACATCAAGTCTAAAGCGATGGCATTGTGTGTCGAACGAACATGGAGCATCATGTGTAACGATCCAGGGTGCATTACAACCAACCTATACGACATTGTCAGGCAAGAAAATGTAGAGCCAACGATAAATATACAAAAAATAAGTCTTAAACTAAAACATATTAGGAAGTATTATCTTGAACGAAGCTAACTCCTCAAAAAGTTTTTAAACTCCACAAACGTTACAGCAAAGGCGATTATAGCTGGAAGACGGAAACATGAAAGGAAAAATAACAAAGAAATTAAATATGCTGGGATAAAATGGAATTTGGTCTCGGAAAACATTAGTAATGATGTTCTTTCGTCTGACGTGAGTTCAGCGTGGTACAAGGTGGTCAATAGCATCACCAGAACTAATGAGCGTCTCTTTGCCATCGGTTTAAGTGACACTATCCTCTGTAGTAAATGCAACCTCGCTGATAGTGTGCCTCATCGTTACACATGTGGAGATCACATTATCAACTGGAGGTGGACCAGGGAGAAAATTGCTCCAATAACAAGAACTTCACTGAACAATGTACCGACTAACATTTTCTTCAGACCAGAGGAATGTTACTACCATCAGGCAAAAACTAAAGCAGTGATTTGGTTAATGGGCAAATATACAAGTTACATTTTTAACAATATTGGGAGCGATGAACATATTCGAGAAAACACTTAAGTATCAGAATCACAATAGTAAATATGGTAACATGCTCCGAATTGTCTTCAACAGAATGGGTATAGGTTAGGGACACGTGGATTCCTCGTGGAGAGGGGATGGGTTGGGTCACGTTCCGACCCTAACCTTACCTGCAAGTCACACATGAGAAATAAATCAGTAGTACAGCAGATACAAGGATATGACGGCAAATATCTGGTGTCTTTTAAAGGAAGATCCTTAACTCCCTACAGATGCGTTTAGAAGGCTGGAACTGACAAAAATACCAAGGCAGTGAAGGACTTTGCTATGTCACTGTTCGGGAGTGCTCTCCTGTCCACGTAATTTACCTTGGAACGAACACGCATCAAGGATTTACTGAATGATTCATATGGGTCTGGAAAATGATGATGAGGAACCTCAGGCTGCAGAAGAAGAAAACGTGCATACTGAACTGCCACCAGTTGAAGGTGACAATGAAGTTACTAATAATGTGTGCTACTGCTAAAGACTGAATATCATTCCACATTCTATGACTGCTGTAATTTATGACTGCAGTTGTCACCTTATATATGTCATTTCATTGTAAGCTAGCCATTTTTGTTACTGTTTTGTGGAATAAAGAAAAAAGTGGCTAGCGTTGCTATCTCTCGATCATGGAGTCCCGGGTTCGATTCCCGGCCGTGTTTGGAAATTTCTCTGTACAAGGACTGGGTGTTCGTGTTGTCCTAATCATTTTATCATCATTTGTAAAAATGTACCGATTGGGAATTTGTACGGGCGCTGATGACCGCGCAGTTGAGCGCCGCACAAATCAAACATCATCATCGTCATCGCATTCGGTAAAAAGGCGGTTCATATCTTGGTCTAGCCAGACTGACATTTTCCTAAATCGTTTATGGCAAATATAGGAATGGTTCCTTCAGGTAGGACACGGCCGGTTGCCTATCGTTACATTCTTGCAATTTAAGCTTGTGCTCTGTCTGTAATGAGATACTCGTAGAAGGCACGGTAAACAATAACCTTTCATTTATTCCTCCGATTAAAGCCGGTAATGATACTAATGAAGTTCTTCTGACGAAGAATGGCCTACCCCTTGGCTAATTTGATTGTTACGTCCCCCGTATTTCACCTGAAATACGTTACTTTCGTTCGAAGGTGGCAAAATTACTTCGTCTACTACATATTCCTAAATTCTCATTTTAGGTTCGTCGCCTTTCTCATTTCTGACGCTCAAGAGACCGTTCATTCCCTTCAAAAAATTCTCCAATTCTCCCGGACTTTCACCGAGGACAGAAATATCGTCAGTGAATCTTATAATTTCTACCCTTTCACCTGGATTTTACTTCTACTTCTGACATTTTACTCATTGCTTCTTTTGGTCAGATAATAAAAATTTACATCTTGTTACGCCCTTTTTAATCCGTAATCTTCTCTTTTGGTCTTCCATTCGTATTATTTTCTCTTGACTCTGCCCACTGTATATACTCGTCTTCGCCTATCAGTCGTTTAATTTTTACCATATAGGTTTCCGATAGCCAATGTACATACTTCAAAGTGGACAGCAAAAGCTATGTAACAAATGTATGTACACTCATGAGTCAAAACATTGTGAGGACTGCTAAATAGCTTGCTTCTCCGTTTTTGGAACGAAATACACCACTGATTCTGGGTATCACGGATCCGACAATTTGTTGGTAGTTTTGTGGAGGTATATGATATTATATGTCTACGAAAAGGTCATGTGATTTGCGTATACAAGGGGCCGCTGATTTGCGTACACGGTGATTGTGACCCATATGTGTTCCATAGAATTTACATCAGGCGAATTTGATCTCCGAGACATCCACTTGAGTTCACTATAATGCTCTACAAACCACTGTAGCATGTTTCTGGCTCCGAGACATGGATATTTATACTGCTGAAAGCTGACATCGCCGTAGGGGAAGACATCAAGCACGAAGGGACTCAGATGATTTGCAACTGTCAGCGCGTCTTAAATTACTGCCACAGGTTCCATGCAAACGCAAGAGCATTCCTCCCATACACAATACTGCTCACACCAGCCTGCGTCCGTCGCGCGATGCACTTTTCGAGTCGCCGTTCGCCTCGATGACGGTGTTTGTGGAGACGACCATTGGCGTAGTGTAACAAAAATGTGATTAACCCGAAGAGCCGACACGTTTTCATTGATCCATGGTCGAATCCCCATGGTCCCGTGCCCACTGCAGTCGTAACTGACGATGTCGTTTGGTCAATATGTGAACACGTAGGGGCGGCGCTGCGCAGCTGCACGTTCAGCGATGGACGATCAACGGCATGTTCCTAAATACTTGTGCGTGCACCACCATTGTGCTCTTTTGGCAGAGATGCCACAGACCGCCATCTGTTGTACAGATATGCTTCCGAACCCCATGTTCTGTGAAGACACGGCTACGTCCAAGAATTTTGTGATTAATGCCACTTTCACTGTCCTACCTTTTTCCATAGATGCTCACGACAGTAGAACGTGAATATTCGACCAGCTTCGCCATTTTCGAGATACTCGTTCACAAGCTTTGCATAATAATAATCTTCCCTTTGTCGAAGTCGCTTATCTCAATGGGGTCTCCCCATTTACAGCCCGTATCTACTCTAGGGTGAACCCCATTTGTGTCTGCTCCGCTTACACACTTTTCTTACAGCGTTTCATGACCGCCGCCGCCCCCCCCCCCACCCCCCACCCCCCGCCCAAAACCGAAACGCCCCAAACGGTATCCATCGTCACAGTGGGCATTGCATTGCTCATAATGTTTTGGCTTATCAATTTGTGCATGCGTGTAATAAGTGACAATGCTAATGTAACTCAACAGTGTTAACAGAGTTCGTACATTAATGATACGTGACAGACGTATGGATGCGAACAAGATAATTTGAGACTGTGACTTCAGGTCCTTTGTCCCAATTGCGTGAAGTATGCGCACTGTACTTGTAGCATCATAAAGCGTTACTTACCGCCGGCGTAGGCGAAGCCTTCCTGCGACGTGACACCGAATATGATGGGCACAGGGGTAAACTTGCCGCTGCTTATGATGTCCGCCGGGTCTTCGGTCATCAGTGCGCCTTCAGTGCCCGCCGGCTCCAGCGTCGGCAGGAAAGGGAACATGTCTTGCAACGTCTTTTCCTGGGAACCCACGTTGTTTTTAGTGCGGCGTCGTGGTTCTCATAATGCTCTCACAATAAGTGTGTTTCTGTTTAACTTAACGGACACTTCCCGCTACAAGATAAAATTACTTCGGACCAATCGTCCCATTCAATACCAGAGAATTTATAAAAATTATATTAAATCTATCAGCTGTCATTGTGTTTTACATGTTTTCGTTTTGGTCTGCCTAATATTACCTTTTATTGGCAGTGACATTCTGTCGGGAATTGCTTCCATCAGCTAATCCAACAACATGAAGACTATTAAACTTACGTTTTGAAATGTTTCGTGAAACATTTGTTGAATCAATGGGGCTGTTTCAGTGAAAACACGGTTCACACAACTAGTTTCACTCAAAAGATGACGTTGTAATTACTATGAAGTAATTGAAGGGGTGAGAATGATACACTCCAAAACCATGCTTTGCTCAAAATAGGTTTTTTGTGTTAAATGGTTCAAATGGCTCTGAGCACTATGGGACTTGACTGCTCACGTCATCAGTCCCCTAGAACTTAGGACTACATAAACCTAACCAACCTAAGGACAGTACACGCATCCATGCCCGAGGCAGGATTCGAACCTGCGACCGTAGAGATAGCACGTTTCCAGACTGTAGCGCCTAGAACCGCTCGGCCACTCGGCCGACATTTTGTGTTAGTTGAAATTCAATTCAACAGAGAAAGCTACTGCGAAAATACTTTAACTTTCACGCAGTAGATGGCAGAACAGTTCACACTAGTTCTCATAGAGGGAGGAAGTAGTCTTTTTCGTGCGTGACACAACTCCCATGAACCATGGACCTTGCCGTTGGTGGGGAGGCTTGCGTGCCTCAACGATACAGATGGCCGTACCGTAGGTGCAACCACAACGGAGGAGTATCTGTTGAGAGGCCAGACAAACAAGTGATTCCTGAAGAGGGGCAGCAGCATTTTCAGTAGTTGCAGGGGCAACAGTCTGGATGATTGACTGATCTGGCCTTGTAACATTAACCAAAACGGCCTTGCTGTGCTGGTACTGCGAACGGCTGAAAGCAAGGGGAAACTACAGCCGTAATTTTTCCCGAGGACATGCAGCTTTACTGTATGATTAAATGATGATGGCGTCCTCTTGGGTAAAATATTCCGGAGGTAAAATAGTCCCCCATTCGGATCTCCGGGCGGGGACTACTCAAGAGGACGTCGTTATCAGGAGAAAGAAAACTGGCGTTCTACGGATCGGAGAGTGGAATGTCAGATCCCTTAAGCGGGCAGGTAGGTTAGAAAATTTAAAAAGGGAAATGGATAGGTTAAAGTTAGATATAGTGGGAATTAGTGAAGTTCGGTGGCAGAAGGAACAAGACTTTTGGTCAGGTGATTACAGGGTTATAAATACAAAATCAAATAGAGGTAATGCAGGAGTAGGTTTAATAACGAATAAAGAAATAGGAGTGCGGGTTACTTACTACAAACAGCATAGCGAACGCATTATTGTGGCCAAGATAGACACAAAGTCCATGCCTACTACAGTAGTACAAGTTTATATGCCAACTAGCTCTGCAGATGATGAAGAAATCGATGAAATGTATGACGAGATAAAAGAAATTATTCAGGTAGTGAAGGGAGACGAAAATTTAATAGTCATGGGTGACTGGAATTCGTCAGTAGGAAAAGGGAGAGATGGAAACATAGAAGGTGAATATGGATTGGGGGGAAGAAATGAAAGAGGAAGCCGCCTTGTAGAATTTTGCACAGAGCATAACTTAATCATAGCTAACACTTGGTTCAAGAATCATAAAAGAAGGTTGTATACCTGGAAGAATCCTGGAGATACTAAAAGGTATCAGATAGATTATATAATGGTAAGACAGAGATTTAGGAACCAGGTTTTAAATTGTAAGACATTTCCAGGGGCAGATATGGATTCTGACCACAATCTCTTGGTTATGAACTGCAGATTGAAACTGAAGAAACTGCAAAATGGTGGGAATTTAAGGAGATAGGACCTAAATAGACTGAAAGAACGAGAGGTTGTAGAGAGTTTCAGGGAGAGCATAAGGGAACATTTGACAGGAATGGGGGAAAGAAATACAGTAGAAGAAGAATGGGTAGCTCTGAGGGATGAAGTAGTGAAAGCAGCAGACGATCAAGTAGGTAAAAAGACGAGGGCTAATAGAAATCCTTGGGTAACAGAAGAAATATTGAATTTAATTGATGAAAGGAGAAAATATAAAAATGCAGTAAATGAAGCACGCAAAAAGGAATACAAACGTCTCAAAAATGAGATCGACAGGAAGTGCAAAATGGCTAAGCAGGGATGGCTAGAGGACACATGTAAGGATGTAGAGGCTTGTCTCACTAGGGGTAAGATAGATACTGCCTACAGGAAAATTAAAGAGGCCTTTGGAGAGAAGAGAACCACTTATATGAATATCAAGAGCTCAAATGGCAACCCAGTTCTAAGCAAAGAGGGGAAGGCAGAAAAGAGGAAGGAGTATATAGAGGGTTTATACAAGGGCGATGTACTTGAGGACAATATTATGGAAATGGAAGAGGTTGTAGATGAAGATGAAATGGGAGATACGATACTGCATGAAGAGTTTGACAGATCACTGAAAGACCTGAGTCGAAACAAGGCCCCGGGAGTAGACAACATTCCATTAGAACTACTGACGGCCTTGGGAGAGCCAGTCCTGACAAAACTCTACCATCCGGTGAGCAAGATGTATGAGACAGGTGAAATATCCTCAGACTTCAAGAAGAATATAATAATTCCAATCCCAAAGAAAGCAGGTGTTGACAGATGTGAAAATTACCGAACTATCAGTTTAATTAGTCACAGCTGCAAAATACTAACGCGAATTATTTACAGACGAATGGAAAAACTGGTAGAAGCGGACCTCGGGGAAGATCAGTTTGGATTCCGTAGAAATGTTGGAACACGTGAGGCAATACTAACCTTACAACTTATCTTAGAAGAAAGATTAAGAAAAGGCAAACCTACGTTTCTAGCATTTGTAGACTTAGAGAAAGCTTTTGACAATGCTAACTGGAATACTCTCTTTCACATTGTGAAGGTGGCAGGGGTAAAATACAGGGAGCGAAAGGCTATTTACAATTTGTACAGAAACCAGATGGCAGTTATAAGAGTCGAGGGGCATGAAAGGGAAGCAGTGGTTGGGAAACGAGTGAGACAGGGTTGTAGCCTCTCCCCGATGTTATTCAATCTGTATATTGAGCAAGCAGTAAAGGAAACAAAAGAAAAATTCGGAGTAGGTATTAAAATTCATGGAGAAGAAGAAAAAACTTTGAGGTTCGCCGATGACATTGTAATTCTGTCAGAGACAGCAAAGGACTTGGAAGAGCAGTTGAACGGAATGGACAGTGTCTTGAAAGGAGGATATAAGATGAACATCAACAAAAGCAAAATGAGGATAATGGAATGTAGTCGAATTAAGTCGGGTGATGCTGAGGGAATCAGATTAGGAAATGAGACACTTAAAGTAGTAAAGGAGTTTTGCTATTTAGGGAGTAAAATAACTGATGATGGTCGAAGTAGAGAGGATACAAAATGTAGACTGGCAATGGCAAGGAAGTCGTTTCTGAAGAAGAGAAATTTGTTAACATCGAATATAGATTTAAGTGTCAGGAAGTCGTTTCTGAAAGTTTTTGTATGGAGTGTAGCCACGTATGGAAGTGAAACATGGACGATAACTAGTATGGACAAGAAGAGAATAGAAGCTTTCGATATGTGGTGCTACAGAAGAATGCTGAAGATAAGGTGGGTAGATCACGTAACTAATGAGGAGATATTGAATATGATTGAGGAGAAGAGAAGTTTGTGGCACAAGTTGACCAGAAGAAGGGATCGGTTGGTAGGACATGTTTTGAGGCATCAAGGGATCACAAATTTAGCATTGGAGGGCAGCGTGGAGGGTAAAAATCGTAGAGGGAGACCAAGAGATGAACACACTAAGCAGATTCAGAAGGATGTAGGTTGCAGTAGATACTGGGAGATGAAGAAGCTTGCACAGGGTAGAGTAGCATGGAGAGCTGAATCAAACCATTCTCAGGACTGAAGACCACAACAACAACCAAAAAGAAGATTCTGAGACAGAATTGGCCAGTTCTGGGGAAGATTATTCGTCGAGTGGAAGTAGGTATTGACCCTCTGATAAATATTCATCCGAATATTACGTGGTAAGTCGAAAATACTTCCTTTTTTAAACATTTGAAACACTGAGTCATCAGACTGAACCATAAAAAAAATTATAATTTTAATATTATAAGTCTATTTGTATAATATATTCAGGTATGTTATATGTGTTAAAGTGCCTTTGGTCTTTCTCATTCTGAATACTTTCTTTGGTTTAGGAAGCTGATGAATGTAAAAGGTGTGCTGAAGTATCACCTGCTAAAGAGCCTGAAGGCAGAACGAAAGGATGAAATATTTGCAACTGCAAAAGGAAAAATGTAAACGTCATAGAAATTGTGGCAGATAGCACATATCTGATAAAACAGGACAAACTGTTGGTGATAAAATTCATGTTCCTGGATGTAAAAGTAAAAACGAGTGTTGGGAGCAAATTTTATCAATGTGTAGAGCAGATACTTAATTTTTTTTGTGGGGGTGGATATGGATGATTTCAATTGCCGAAGTAATTACCTACTGAGCAATATTAAGATGAAACAAGTGCAAAGAAGGTAACTATGATTAATGAAAATTTGAAATTAATTTTTATATCATGCAATTCTTATAAATAAAATATTATCTTGATTAATATATTTTAATTTTTTAATACCCAAATAAAAGGAAACACACAGTTTCACATCAAATGGTTACTCTTTTGTATCAGGTTAAGGTTAATGGCTGTAATATCTTGGTATGCATAGAAGCATTTTTGAGTGTGTATGGACTTCAGAACAATCAAGGACATCTGAAGAACTTACAAAAACAATTGTCGGATGGACACTCCATTTCTCCAAAACTCAGAAGAGGTATTTAAAGATATATCAATATTGCTTATCAGAAAAACGAAAATTTTGTTCTATTCTGTTTAATTATCTAGTGTTTTTCTTCAAGTATCATAATCAAACATAAATTCACTAATTTTCTCTGACCTGGGCACTTACCATTAAAAAGGGAATACATCAAGGAAGATTTCACCAGAAACAGTTCAGACAGTTCGCAACTTCTTAAATAATATACCTAAGTATGTCAGTCATTACAGCCACTCACAGAACCCTAATAAAGTGTACTTCGAACATGACATGTCTATTTCTTCATTATATGAAGCACATTATTTGCAAAATCTTGAAGAAATTTCTAATTCAAACAAAAAATGCACAACTGACAAACTCTGAACATAAGATCAGAAGATTAAAAATTGAAATCGACCTTATCATGCTAATGCATTTTCTAGACAACACATCATTATATAGCTTTCCAAGCTAGCTAGATAAAATCCTGAGAAACATCTATGACAAACATTTCTAACACCAAGGCTGACATCTGGGCCTACAACCTATAAGAGGAAGTTGCCCACATATAATTCTGGTATTCATCATTATGGATCTGAAAAGGGACATATGTTCGTGTGGACTGAAGATGAAGTAAAGCTTGGATCTGACGAGGTAAACTGTCTGATAAAATTCCTAGAACTAGAAAAGTCTCAAGCAAACATTCTTCACATTATCAGTGATAAATGCAGAGGCCAAGACAAATCTGGGCAATTGTTGCACTGGAGAGCTCACCAGTGCATTGAAAATTTATAGCCATTGAACATTGGTTTCCACGAGTTGGAAACACACGATTGCCCTGTGACTGAGATTTCGGTCGAATTGAGCAGCACGTTAAGAACAGAAACCTCACTGTGTACACCCCCAATGACTGGATTACAGTCATTAGAAAATCGTGCAAGAAGAAGCTATTTTCTGTCGTTAAAATGAAGCAAGCAGACTTTATAGATCTGTCACCTGTACAGATAAATATTGTAAAGAAGGACAAACATGGTGATGGATCTCAGTTCCGATTTTCTGAAGCCACAGCTTTTCGTTTTGATGAAAGAATGCCATCATACAAGTGAAGTACCAGTACACTAATTCTGAAGAATTCAGATCTGTAAATATCACCAGAAAATGATGAGCACATCAGGAGTTTAGCCCATTTTCAGTTATCTAGGAAATACTTAAAAGACATTTCAATTTGAAACAAAAAACTTGAAGATGTTATGTCATTAGTGCCATACGCACATACGCCACTAGAATAATTTCACCAGTTCTAGCTCACTAGCTCAATATTAAAATAAATTCTGTATAAGTAACTTGACTGATATTTTTTTTAAAAATTCAGTATATTTGATTAACTTAACCAATTTCATAACATTAACTTTACAATAATACAACTAATTACATTCACTCTGATTTCTAAACCCATTTACTTCATTTAAAACACACCTTTAACACAGTAACATGTATTAATTAAAACACTAAGTTATTTTTTTAAATTTTAAACTATGAATGTAAGCCAATTAATTAAAATGTATTAGTTAACAAAAATAAGTTATTTTTTTAAAAAATCACATTGTGAAGGTTAATAAATAAATAAAATGTAATAGTTAATGAAAGTAAAGAATTTTGAAAATTTTACAATGTAAATGTAATAAAAAAAATAAAAAAAAATTTTAACAAAGGTAAATTATATTAAAAAGCATTCATTGTTAGTAAGTTTATAAGTTTTTCATTCATTTATATAGTAGCAATTAATAATGAAATCTCTTCAGTAAGTAATCTATGTTGTGCATCGTATGTAAGATTCTTTTTACCATACATAATTGCATAGGCAAGTGTATCATTTGGAGTTTTATCATTAAAAGTTGCACTAAGTTTCATAGTTGATTTTTGTGGAGTTACAATTTTTTTTCTACAGCTCATATTGATAACATAAATTGGACAATTAGTTATAAAACAATATGGATTACTATCAACATCTGATTTTAGTAAGTAATTCTTAAAATCTAGAAATGGATCATATGCTAATTTTTTTATTCAAAAAGATTAGAACACCCAAAATATCAAGAATTCATGTAAAAAAACGAAGATAAATTTAATAAACAAATTGTTAGTTTCAATGAAAATAAGTGAAACGATTTTATTTAATTAGATGAATGCAACGAAAATTCAGTTGTTGCATTTGATGACTTTATTATAGAAAATCTATATATTGCTAGAAATTATTTTACTAGAGGTAGACACAATCGTATAGATTGCTTTTATTTAGCTCAATGTTATTCAAAAATACCAAAAAACTTAGTAAGAATCTGTTTACATTTTTTAAATATTTTTAGTCAAGATGAAACAAATTTCAAACATATTTACCATACGTTTGTTACTGCAGATTTAAAGTTTGGTAACTTAAAATAATAGTGTACTAAATGATGAATTTGGTGTTGCAACAACAGATATGTCTAGAAAACCAAATGAAGTTAAGTTTTTAAATAAAATACAGACACTTCTCAACAACTTAAACATTAAACACAAACATTAAACGTTAAACATTAACATTAACTTAAGGGAAACACAAACATTAATATAAATTTAAACATAAACATAAACATTAATCATAAATATAAATATAAACATAAACATAATTAATGTTTTTTCTTCATTAAAACATGTTTGCAAAGTATAATGAAAAAGATGGTAAACAAGCTAAACAAAATAGACAGTTATTTGAAGAAAAATAAAGAACAATTTAAGCTTTGGAAATAGCAATCAGGAACAGAATATGAGAAATATAAAAGAAATAGATCAAACTGTTATTGATGCTACTGAGAAATTCAAACAAAGTATTGAAGGTTTGCATGATAATGTTTTTAAAGCAATTGAAGAAAGTAGAGTAGTTGAAAAATAAGTGATTCCATAACATTGTATAGAAGGTTTTGGAGATGAACCACCAATTGAAAAAACAACAGATAGGTCTGATGATATACCTGGAAAATATAATTATACATTAACTGAAACAAAAATTAAAGATACATTTAAAAAATACCAAGAAAAAGAACATAAAAATATAATTGAAACTAAAAAGATAAATGTTAGTGAAAGAATATTAAAGTATATATAAGTCATAGTGAAGATAAAGTATTCGTTTTAACACCTGTTGGTATCTTTAAAATTTGTTATTTTACCTGTAGAATTAAAGGTGATAAGTTAACAATTGGTAAAACAACATGTGAAGGTTAAGATAGATTAATGAGACTTTTGACTGAAAAACAAATTTCTATATATGGTTTAAATGAGAAGTGTAATGGTGAATATTTATGAAATTATGCAGATATATTATTAAATTCAGGAGTATTATATTTTGATAATAATCGAAATAAAAGATCATAAAGTAGAGGTAATAAATATAAATATTTAAAAACACCAATTGTTGATGATTATTTTACAAACTTACAAACTTAAGAAGAGCAACTATAGATGATACAGATATTAGTTCCCCTGAAAAACCAAAAAGTGAAGGTTTAGATAAAAAATATACAGATAAAGCAATTGAATCTGTTTGGTTGAAAGATGTTGGACAATTAATTGAAAATATTAGCTGTAATTTATGGTGAAGAACTAGCAGGAAATAGAAATTAACATAATGAAAAAGCTAATATTACACAAATATTAACAAACAATTTTATCGATTTTAAAATTGAAAATGCAATTAGAATTCCATATTTAATTAAATTGTTATATAATCATACAACACACATTTTGGCAAAGTGATAAATATGGAAAAGGATTAGTAAATTGTTTAATTAACAAATTACCCTGTGAAATACATCTTCCAGGTTACAAATTTTGTGGTCCAGCTACAAAATTAGAAGAATGGTTAGCTTATAGAGATAAAGATTTAGAAAAAAGACATCTAGCTGATAAAGAACTTCAGTTAGCTGCAAAAGAAATGATATACGCCAATTATGCTTCATTTGGTGAAAAAATGCAGCAACAGTTGTTAGAGGAATAATGTATGGAAAAGAAAATTTGGTATGGGAATTAATGTTGATGAAAATGGTTGGGGATTATAAAAATTTGTAAGAATATTTAACCTATATAAAAATTCTTGATAACTTTTTAATCTATATTAATTTTTAACTATATGAATTTTTAACTATATAAAAATCTTTATTAAATTTTTAACTATACAACTATAACTATATAAATGAATAACATTTCAATTGATAATCTTAGGTACCTATTGGTTTATTACCAAAAAAATTCATTAGATTTGTGAAAAATATTTTTTAACAAAATGATAATTATTTAATAGATGGATAAGAATTATTATTTAATTTGTAATGAATCACAAAAGAAAATTGGTTTATTATTTAGTTCATCAATCAGTTAGCTTTTAAAAAATCAGTTGTTGAATTGAATTAATTTTCTATTTTGTTCAACATTCTGTTAGTTTACTTTTTAGTTTAACAATCAATTAGTTTTAATAATTTATTTAATTAATCATAATAGATTATTATTTAATAAATAATATATCATAAAGTGAAAGCTTTCTTATTCTTAATCCTAGGTGATGAAAAATAAATTTGAAAACTTAATAAACCACAGAATAATGTCGATAGAGAGGTAAAAATAAAACCCCATGTCATACCAAGCATTTGTGTCATTGTACCTCTCTATTTACATTATTCCATGATTTATACAATTTTCAAATTTATACTGACTTTTTGATCACCCAGTATATTCTAAAGTACACTTCTTACATTTATTTTTATGTTTATCTATATGTGAAGGATTTATCAATCAAAATCTTTAATCTCTTGACAACTTTTACCATTCTTTGTAGATTTAGATACTTATTCAGCTACAACTTCTCCATTATTCATTGTAGATGTATATGTTTCTTCATTTACAATTTCTTCATTATTCATTGCTAATAATATTTTTCAATGTTCTTCACTTGGATTTCATAGTAAATGTTTTTTAAAATAATATTTAGCAACACTGTTTCCACATATACATGGGTTTGATTTTTATAGTAATTTTTTCATGATATTTATGTATACATAATATACATATTGTTCTATAACTATCTTTTCTATAGTTCTGAAAAGTAAAATTATGAATTGATTTCTCTGTATTACAATATTTACAAATTTTAGATTCCACACTAGACTCTTGTTGAACCTGCTCCATTTACAAATTTAAAAAATTTGTGAAAAAGTAATCTTTTATAATTCTTACGATTTAAATATTTAATTGATCAGAATCATAATATATGCTGGTTCACCATAAATTGGTGCTTAATCTTGAGCATCAAACAAATCAATAATATTTATTTTTGAACTGTTTCTGGTACTTTATTTTTAATAAAAATTGTACAATGTGGACAATTTTCTTTTTCCTTTAACCACTCATCAATACATTTTTTTATGAAAAATATTATTGCAGCTTGCTTTGACAAATTGATTGGTATTTTCATTACTTAAACAAATAGGACAATCAGTATCTTTTTCAGATTGGTCAATTAATTCATTAGTTTCTTTTAGTTTAGTTTGTATTTCGTTTAGGTTCTCCACTTATAAGAAAGAATTTTTGTTAGATTTATAAAATAATTTTGAATGAATCATTTAGCAATAAGTTCAAAATTACAATTTTTAAAAATATGTTGAATGCAAACTACAAATTTATTTTTGTAAAACTAATAACATTTTTTTCTATACAAAGGGAAACTATTTTAATCAAGAAGCACAACAATGTAAGTATTTCTAAAGAAATTAAGAAAGTAAATGAGTTGGAGGCAAGTGTTTTATATAATAATAAGAATTGTGAATATTTAAATACTAGATATGGAGAAGAACTTTGTCTAGAACTCAATAATGATTTTAAAGTTATTTTACCAAATAGATTTTTTAAATTGATTGACAATTTTTACTTTCAAGTAATGATATAGAGTTCATAATGTAAATTTTTTAAATTAATGTACTTTAATTTCAACTAATACATCTTATTATCTTACAATTATGTTATAAAATTTTTATAATTTACTTTTGTTAGTTAACACATTTTAATTATTTACTTATGTTCATGCTGTGATTTTTAAAATAATATTCTTTGCTAACAAATACATTTAATTAATTTAATTATTTTCAGAGTATAAAATTTTTAAAAATGACTTACTTTTTTAACTAACACATGTTATTGTGTTAAAATCATGTTGTAAATGAAATAAATTAAGTTATAAATCAGTTAGTTATTGTAATTAGTTTTATTATTGTAAAAAATAAGTGTTTAGTTAATGATATAAAATAAGTTAAGTAAATTAAATGTTCAGAATTTTTTAAACTGTTTTAAGTTACTTATAAAATGCAGAATTTATTTTAATATTGAGATTGTGAGCTAGAACTGGTAAAATTATTCTAATCACACCCACCCAAACACACACACACACACACACACACACACACACACACACACACACACATACACACACACACACACCAGATGTTTTGAAGGGTTACTCTGGGAGTATGAGTTAAATAAAGGAATAAAGTGATGACAATGACACAGAGGTGATAAATATTGGTGATATTGTTTGAAATATTGTAGTGACTGTCATTGTAAGTTATGATGTACATTGACTTTCAAAATTTTGATAACGTTGTATTTATTTGGTATGAGTCAGGCTGAAGCCCAATGTTATGTCACACAGGTATAAAATATTCTTTTAATGATAATGTTCAACTTTGTTAACAATATAACTCTGCACACATGTATATTAACACATTCGAAAAACAAACTACTTTTGTTGGATATCCTGAACAGTTAACATATGACTAACAGATGGATAACTCTGATTGTTACTCCAGTAAAAATGGAACCGATTTAGATTTTGTTTGATTTTTATTTTTTAATTTTAGAATTTTTTTATGGATGCTTTTATTCCTTCTACCCTCATATGAACCCTGTTCTCATGACTTACAAACAAAACCAGCATTGAGTAACAACTCTCATTTTCATTGCTCTCATTTGAATTTTGATGTATTGAACCTTGCATAAAATTGGCTTTCAGCAGAATCTGGAATTATATAAATTATAAACTCGAAAGCCTCATGTAAGGTGAAAGCCTCATACCTTGCCTGACACAGGCACATTTTCTAGATTAATTTGACTTTATTATAGCATAGTCTTAGAGAAATGCATTGTCTACCACTTATATAATTAGGATATTGTATTTCTAAAAATAATTTGTTGACTGTATTTGTAGTGTATTGATTCACTGAGACACAATTTTCTGTAGCACAATTTTATCAGTCAATTGTATAACAGGTCAACTGCAAAGACTCAAATTTCCAAATATAGATTTGTAAAGCACAGTCTCACGAAAGAGACTTCTATTTAATAATTTAAATGCAAAACTGAGCACTTCTATACTTCTAATGCTTTTTCTGTGATAGGGTAAAAACATTGAGTAATTTTACTAGAATTCATTTAAATGTTAGTTTCACAATTTTGAGAAAATTAATCAAGTTCTGATTTCATTTTATTTTTCATTTATAATCATCCTCTCGCATTTTTTAAAAGCAAATGTTTTGAATAGACTTTCACCGCAATGAGTACTGAGAGTATTGTTAGCAAATGAATGGAATGACAAGTGGATAGAGTGTTGTCTTTCTCAACAGGAGCTAAATTAAAGTAAGCAGTGACGGGCTTTTCTCTTTCAGCTTATTGTGTTGCAACAGCATTATTATTGGCAGTTGTGCTGATACAGAACAGAACCGTGCCTACACTGCAGGTATGTCACAATAAGGACACAACCTATCTTTTCAGTAGAACATACGTCAAGTGAAAGCAGGCAGCTGTTTCTATGACAACAACAGGAATAAACGACCTTTGTGTGTGTGTGTGTGTGTGTGTGTGTGTGTGTGTGTGTGTGTGTGTGTGTGTATTGCTTGAGGTGGAATAGTATCGTCGTTGTAAATAACTGATTTTTGGCAGCCCTATTGATGTTCAAACCAGTATGTGATTCGGTTTATATCTTTATTTGTGTAGGAATAGTACTAAATAACCACAAATACCATAAACTCTTGTTTGTTACATTATTCATAGGCATAAAGTTATGGACTATGTATGACAGAAACTTGTAGGTTACATATATATTCTGTAAGCCATATTACACCTTCGGTCACAATATCTGTTTTTTCTAATCACTGTTCAGTGCATATGAGAGTGGGAGCTACAGTTTCAAGGACTGTATAGACATAATGGGCGCTATATCTGCTTTCTTTGTCATTCAGACCAGAATGTCACATGAAAAATCCAACACAGCTTTGCTCCTATATGCTTAGTCAAACCGATGTCAGCAATGATAATTACATTTTCAGAAACTATATATTTGGGTACGTACTGATGTAAATTCTGGGTGGTTCGACTGATTTCCGAAAATAAAAGTAGTTAGAACTCCTAGTTCGGAGATGCATGTGAGTAAAACGTTTATCTTATTTCCCGTGAATGTAAAATCGCGCACCAGAGGTATGACCCATTTCGTTTACCCCCCTAAATCAATTCTGATATCGCTATCGGCATGTCGTTAGCCTACCATTCATACTGGAACCATGTTCTTTTACAGACAGATATTGGTTGCGTACAGAGAGCAGAAATGAGAAATTTTGGAACTGAGTGCTCGAGTCCATTTGAAGCAATCAGAATTTTTAGGAACGACGTTGCGTGGCACATTAATGAATGTTAAATGTGGAATTAATGTGGATGACTGGGAAGCAGGGGAAATAGAGGAAGGATATTAACTTGTAACACAGAGGAAAAGGCGGTAATAAGGAGTTATTAAGGAAGAGGTGTACAGATTGAAAGTGATTCAAATGGTTAACAACCGCATGTGAACGCTACAAAAATGCGAGTAGTAATTGTTTTATACGACGTTTCATTGGGAATTTCACGGGTTACAAGGCCAGAGGACAAAAAATAGTTACCCGTAGAGAAATCACTACAAAAACCATTTGATATTGCGTAATTCAGCCCCTGGACTTGACAACCGCCTGGATTCGGTTAGGAAGTAAGTCCACAAGATTGTGCAGCTACGTCGCATCTGCGGTAAGCCATTCGCTCAAGATTCCTTCGCGTGATTTCACCAAATTGTAGAGCTGCTGATGTCGGCGTTTTACCTGCTGTTCCACTAGGTCCCACAGATTTCCTATGAGATGCAAGTCACGTGATTTTGCCTATCAGCCGAGACGTAATAGCTTGGAGCAGTGTTCAGGAAAACAGTTACATATTCTTCAAGCCCGATAAACTTTACTGTTGTCGTCTTTATGTGGATGTGTACGCAGCTGCCTGTTGCGAAGTTACTAACTCCAGTTGTTCACTGCGTGCAGCTCCTGTCGCGATTTTCTATCGCTAACAGATTTTGGATGGACCTTCAATCAGCGCCTGCAACGATGCATGTCGGGTTTGGAACCGATTTTGATTCACAGTCCACAATACGCATCTCCGGTCGCTCTCACTCAGCATCTACATTTGCATCTAGACGGATACTATGAGTTTTACTGCTACGTGTCTGACAGAGGATTCATCTAGCCAACTTCACAATAATTCTCTTTTATTCCTCTCTGTACAGCGCACGAAAAGAAACGAACATCTATGTTTTTCCGTGCGAACTCTGATTTCTCTTGCGATGGTTTCTTCCTATGTACGTCGGCGTCGAGAAAGTATTTTCGTGTTTGGACGAGACAGATGATGACTGAAATTTCGTGAGAAGATCCCGCCGCAACGGCAAACGCCTTTTTTTTTCATTACGTCAACACCAAATCTTGTATCGTGTCCGTAACGCACTTTCCCCTATTTCTAGATAATAAACGACATACTCCTCTTGTTTGAACTTTCTCGATGTACCTCGTTAATCCTATATGGTAAGGATCCCACAATGCGCAGCAGAACTCCAAAGGAGGAAGGACAAGCCTAGTGTAGGCAGTCTCTTCAGAAGATCTGTTGTATCTTCTAAGCGTTCTGCCAATAAAACTCAGTCTTTGGTTAGCCTCCCCCATAACAAGAAGACGGACAAGCGTAGTGCAGGGAGTCTCTTTAGTAGATCTGTTGCATCTAAGTGTTCTACAATAAAGCGCAGTCTTTGGTTCCCCTCCCCCATAACATTTTCTATGTGTTGTTTCCAATTTAAGTTATTCCTAGCCATTCTGACGTGTTTTTTCCACATGTGTAACACCACTGTTTGCAGACACGTTGAACAGTTCACCGCGAAACACCAAGAAACGCAGCAACTTCACACAACGTACGGGCATGAGCACAGCCGAACGCCATTGCCCATTTCAGCCTCTCTGTCACATCCTTACATTTGATACTAAAATGTAAACTTTCACGGCCGGAAATATCATGTCCATTATAATTATCCGGGCTGTTATGCCGTGGTCGGTTGATGAATTCTGTGGTGATTCCCAGCGTTTCGTCTCCGACTGCGGGAGACATCTTCAAGGGGGTCCGTAGCTTGATGTAAGGTCCAACACACACACTGGCTCGCTACTGACTGCCGCTAAATTCCGTGTCCGCGCGCCCCAGCGCCGCGGCGTGACGTCACGTGTTTTGAAAACGTCAGTGCAATTGGCCGCTGTCCGTCGCCGTCGATCGCCGTTGCCATCACCCAGTAGTGGACGAGTGGTACACATCTTCTTTAACACCGGCATCCATATACCGTTTAATTTGACGCCCTCCTCCTTTCAGTTGAAATTATTTGGGTGTTTAGCGATTTCGATTGCCTCCCTGTAGAGCCTTTCGTAGTATCCGCTCGTGGCCGCTAGTACTTGCGTCTCCTCGAAACGAATATTGTGGTTCCCTGGCTGGAAAGCATGCTCCGCAACAGCTGATCGTTCCGTTTCTCCTCTTCTACAATTTCCCTTGTGCTCTTCCAAACGTTTAGAAACAGTTCTTTTGGTAGTACCCACATAAACATCACCACAGCTGCATGGGATCCTATACACTCCAGATTTTTCCAATGGTTTGCGAGCGTCCTTGGCAGGCCTAAGGTATTCCTGTATCTTCCTGGTGGGCTTGTAAATTACGGTAATATTCCGCTTCGTCAAGATCCTCCCTATTCTTTCCGTTACATTTTTAACAAACGGCACGAAAACCTTAGATTTTTAAGTAGCCTGTACGTCAGTATGATTTCTGCGTGGCTGCCTCAACGCACGTTTTATTTCGGCGGACGAATATCCGTTCTTCGTTAGTGCATTGTGGAGATGTTCCATCTCAGCGTCGAGCAACTCAGGTTCACAAATATTTCTAGTTCTGTCCGCTAACGTCTTGATAACACCCCGCTTCTGTTGTGGGTGGTGGTTCGAATCCCGGTGCAAATAACGGTCCGTGTGCGTGGGTTTGCGGTACACTGAGTGGCCCAAACTACCATTTTCGTTTCTAAACACAAGCACATCGAGGAAATGTAGTTTGCCGTCTACCTCCTCCTCCATTGTAAACTGAATTCTTGAGTTTATACTGTTCAGATGTTCGTGGAACCGGCTTAGTTCCTCCCTACCATGTCTCCACAACATAAACATGTCATCCACGTATCGGAACCATACATTTGGTTTCTTGCTGGCCGTACCTAAGGCCTGTTCTTCGAATTTCTCCATAAAGAAGTTTGCAATTACGGGACTTAGGGGGCTTCCCATAGCCACGCCATCCGTTTGCTCATAAAACAGTTCATTCCACTTGAAGTATGTGGTCGTCAAACAACACTTAAACAGCTCTAAAATATCGGCAGGAAAAATTCGATCCAGCTGTTCCAATACATCATTAAGTGGAACCATGGTAAACAGCGATACCACATCGAAGCTGAACAATATGTCCTCCGGCTGGACCACTATGCCATTCAATCTGCTGATGAAATGTGTCGAATTCTTTATATACGAGTCCGAACGGCCCACATGTGGTTTTAACAGCGTAGTCAAAAACTTGGCTAACGAGTAGGTGGGCGAACCAATGGCACTTAGTATCGGTCTTAACGGAACATTTTCTTTATGAATTTTGGGCAATCCATAAAGCCTCGGTGGTAGCGCAACCGAACTGCAGAGACCTTTCTGTACACTCTCTTCAATGGAGGACTTTTTTATTAACCGCGACACAGTTCTGAGAACGTTGTTAGTGGGGTCCTTATCCAGCTTCCTATATGCTTGCGGATCCAGTAGATCCGTAATTTTTCTCTGTTAGTCGGCCACATCCATAACCACCGTTGCGCTTACTTTGTCAGCTGGGAGAACCAAAATACTGTCGTCCTCATTCAGGAGTTTTAAAGCTCTTCTCTCACCCACAGTTATATTACTTTTCGGCGGTTTTGCATTGGCTAATATTCTCACTGTTTCTATACGGATTTCTTCAGCTGTTACAGAATCTACACTCCGAATTCCTGCTTCTACATTGGCTATAATTTCTTCCGTGGGCACAAAACGCGGACTAACAGCAAATTTTCCTCCCTTGGCAAGCACAGATGTCTCATCGTCAGATAACGAACGTTTGGACAAATTGATAACGGTCCGGGAAACGTCTAAATGCCGAACAGTCTGATTAGGTAGCAAATTATCAAACTACTTCTTCTGTCTACTAGACGTCGTCAACATACGCTTCCCCATGGTATCATGCAGTAGTCTATCAATTTTACCCCAGTCACCGCTGCACAGTTTATTACTGATCGTAATATGGAGAGACATTAACTTACAGTTTGTGCTTGCCAAGTCCCGTCGGGTCTGCTGAATGCGCTCTCGTAGTAAGGCGTCCTCAGTCCGTTTGAAAATGCGTTGTGCCTTTCCCGAGTAGAACAGTCGCTTTATCTTCAGCAACTGCGGTATAACGCCGACGGCTCTGCAACGAGACAGGAATGTGAGGGAACACAAAAGCTGCACTCTCTTCTTCTGGAGTCCTTCCAGGCGTCGCACTTCTCTTGACATCTCCTCCCCGTAGAGGCGTCTGATACTAAAATGTAAACTTTCACGGCCGGAAATATCATGTCCATTATAATTATCCGGGCTGTTATGCCGTGGTCTGTTGATGAATTCTGTGGTGATTCCCAACCTTTACCCATGCTTACGTACCATGTCTGCCTGAAACATAATTGTCTCACTGATCGCTACTGCGTTATCCTCAAGTAGAGGCAGTGAGCGCATGTTTGAGCACATGACTCGATCTCTGCGCCATCTGTAAAGGTTTAACGATTCATCTGCGCATGTGCACAGCGGTGACTTAATTTTTTGTACGCTTAATTTATACCATAATGCTATAGTCAAAATCTAAATAGTGTTTTCATAGCAGCGTACGCACGCGAGGGTGAACTGGAACTGTTGAGGATCCAGTGATTGTTAATAAACAACCGCTACGTTTACATATTTTGTTTGTCTGTGATACGGAATACAAACAGTGCACATTATATTGCCTGTTTGCACTGAAGGTAGTACTAATCAGGTTATATTAGATACCAGCACAAAGTCAGAGCTCTTTAACGCATTATATTTAGCTCTCTAAATGAGTTGTCTACCTTCCGATTTCCGAATTGCTGGGGTTCCGATGGTTGTTAATAAATAGTGTCTAAGCTAAAAAATTAAACTCCGCCTGAACAGCCCATGAAGGTCTAAGGGGACCGTCCGTCCGCCATGTCATCGTCAACCCACAGGCCTCACTGGATGCTGATATAGAGGGGCTGTGGTCAGCACACCGCTCTCCCGGCCGTATGCCAGTTTATGAGACTGGAGCCACTACGTCTCAATCAAGTAGCTCATCAGTTCGCCTCACAAGGGCTGAGTGTATCGCGTTTGCCAACAACACTCGGCAGACCGGATGGTCACCCATTCAAGTACTAGAGCAGCTCGACAGCGCTTAACTTCGGTGATCTGACGGGAACCGATATTACCACTGCGGCAAGGCCGTTGGCAATAAATGATGTCTACGTTTACATATTTTGTTTGTCTGTGTTACTGAATACAAACAGTACACATTATATTGCCTGTTTGCACTAAAAGTTGTTAAAATAGGGTTGTATTATATACTAGCACATAGTCAGAGCTCTTAACCCCCTGTATTTATCTCTCTAAGTGAATTCTTCCCCCTTCCACTTCCCCAGCCTGCATCCACCCTTCCTAAATTACTTCGGATTGCCTTAAAATAAATTTGCGACCGATAACCTCTAGTGAGAAAGTGACAAGTGTGGGTGGAGGCTAAACACCGCTTATTCAGGGAATTTAGTCATTGTTCAAACAGCCTCTACGGGCTTTGTGGACAGTCTGCCTGCTTAGGGATAGCGGGATCATGCCCGGTCACTAGCGGCCGCACTCACCTCTCGGGAGCGACAGTGCAGCATCTGTTCGACCAGCGTCCTGGCGGGGACCTTCTTCATGAAGGCTAGCAGCTCCTCTGAAGAGGCGCCCTGCTTCAGCCCCAGGTGGTGCGCCAGCCGGAATGTACGCTCCACCACCGACGTGTTGAGGCTGCCGCGTTGTGCCACTAAGCTCTGGCAGATGGCGCGGTGGAACAGGCCTGCAAAGTGTTCCGTGTAGCGTCCCTCACAAGTTCCTTACTCTCCGGTCTGAGCCACATTACTCAGCAGTGGAAGCAGGCATCTACAACAATCTAGAACTAACGCAAGTCTGCATACACTATGTCGAGCCAAATGAAAGGGTTGGGACAAGCGTAGGTTCAGAAAATATCATTCTTGTGAAACATAACCGCCTTTTTATTGATACGAGGTAATTAGGACTATCGACAGGATATCTCAAGTTGATTCCATATGTTTTGATTCCCATATTGCTTTTCCAACCGTACGTCCAAGTGGCTTCTGATCAGACTAGCTACATGTGGAATATCGTCTCAGCTATGTAACTGGATCCGTAATTTCCTTTCGTAAATGTCACAATTGGTGACACAGTAGTCTTACTTGGGGTTCCCCAATGAAGTGTTAATTTATATAAAAGATATAGGAGACCATCTCAGCAAGTCTCATATTTTTTGTGGATCATGCTGTCATTTAACGTCTAGTGAAGTCATCAGAAAATCATAACGAATTACATAACGATTTATACATCGACATGGTGCAGTAAGAGGCAACTGACTCTGGACAATGAGAAGTGTGAACTCCTTCATACGAATACTAAAAAGTTTCTGTTGAATCACACAAATTTAGAAGTTGCAGAATGAACTAAAGGTTAGGGAATAAGCACTTAAATTGGGACCATCACATAAAATATTGTGGTGAAGGCAAACAACGATTGTGTTTCATTGGCATTTCCTGCAGGATAATAAAAGTTTGTTCCCAAGAGATAAGTGGGATTCTTAGCCACATATGTAATAGCTCTCTGAGGCAGGGTATTTTCTCAGATAGACTGAAGTATGCCACTGTTAAACCACTGCATAAAAAAGGAGATACGTCTGATGTCAACAACTACCGCCCAATCTCTCTTCTGATTACCTTATCCAAAATTTTTGAAAAAGTAATTTATTGTACAGTAGCTCCACACTTTAGTAAAAATAAAGTTTTAAGAAAATGTCAGTATGGTTTCCAGAAAGGTTTTTCAACGGAAAATGCTATATCTACTTTCACTAATGAAATATTAAATGCTCTGGGTAACCGGAAGTCACCTGTTGGGATTTTTTGTGATCTCTCAAACGCTTTTGATTGTTTAAATCATGGAATACTTCTAGATAAGCTCAAGTACTGTAGTATTGATGGGACAGCGCTCAAATGGTTTAAATCATACCTAACTGGAAGAGTGTAGAAAGTTGAAATAAACAGTTCACGTAATATGCAAAAAACTGGCAATTTCTCAAACTGGGGAACAATCAAGAATGGGGTGCCGCAAGGTTCGGTCTTGGGCCATCTGCTCTTCTTAATGTATATTAATGACTTACCATTCTATATTCACGAAGATGCAAAGCTGGTACTTTTTTCCGACGATACAAATATATCTATCACACCCAACAGACAAGAATTAACTGATGAAATTGTAAACGATGTTTTTCAAAAATCATTAAGTGGTTCTCTGCAAATGAGCTCTCATTAAACTTTGACAAAACACAGTATATACAGTTCCACACAGGAAATTGAATGACACCATTAATGAACATAGACTTCAATCAGAAATCGGTAGCTAAGGTAGAATATGCAAAATTTCTAGCTGTATGTATTGATGAGGGGTTGTACTGGAAAAAACACACTGAAGATCTGCTGAAACGTTTGAGTTCAGCTGCTTATGCTATTAGGGTCTTGCAAATTTTGGCGATATACATCTCAGTAAATTAGCTTACCACGCCTATTTTCATTCTCTGCTTTCGTATGGCATCATATTCTGGGGTAACTTATCATTGAGTAAAAGAGTGTTCATTGCACAAAAGCTTGAAATCAGAATAATTGCTGGAGCTCATCCAAGATCATCCTGCAGACACTTATTTAAAGAGCTAGGGATCTTCATTGTTACTAACAATCCGAACGAATTCAAAAGTAATAGCAGTGTACATGGGTACAACACTAGGAGAAAGGTTCAAGTTCACTACTCAAGGTTAAATCTAACTTTGGCTCCGAAGCGGGTAAATTCTGCCGCTACTTGGTCACTTACCTAATAGCATCAAAAGTCTGACAGATAGCCATATAGCGTTTAAAAGAAAGTTAAAAGAATTCCTAAATGGCAACTGCTTCTACACATTAGATGAATTTTCGGATCTAGTAAGTGGGTAACTTCCCCACCCCCCAACCAAAAAAAAAAAAAAAAATAAATAAATAAATAAATAAATAAATAAATTTTGTGTCATGTAATATTTCGTGTAATATAATATCTTGCATAGACACCTTTTATTACTCTGACACGTTCCACATCATTATGAAGTGTCGTGTTCATGATCTATGGAACAAGTACTAATCTAATCTAATTTAGTCTAATTGGGACACTTAGAATATACAAGAAATCAACAGAACACAGTATCTACACTACGGTCGTCAGTCCTACGTAGTAGGGATCCTTACCAGATGAGACTGATGGAGGACATCGACAGAGAAGGATAGACTGTTTGCGGGTTGAGGCGGGAGTCATCATAATAAATGTGTATCCAACTTCCCACTTCCGACAGAAAAAACATTTTTTTTACTCTGACCTATACCTGGGGGATGTCCATCGTTATTAAAATAAGAAAAATCAGTGCACGGACGCACGGAATGATGTCGGTATTTCTTTTTCCGATGTGTTACTGAAGAATGAAACAGTAGAGAAATTGAAAGTGGTGCTATGAACCCTGTGCAAAAGCATGTGTGTGAGTTGCCGAGTAATCATGTTGCTGTAGTTGTAAATTTCCGATCACTCCAACTGAAGTATCACAGGAAGTACTTGATGCGCATCGCAAGCTCCATATGATCACTTAAGGAAAGACGAATTCGTCAGAATTAGACATATACATACTGGCCGAAATAATTACAGTACCACATTAGACATATGGCGAGACTAATGAAAAATTCTAGGGGAGATCCCAAATGAAAAATCTTTCCTACTGTGTGAACAGTGCCTGAAATTATATTTTCAGCTAATATACGAAATAGCTCACTTTACTGGCCATCGCTCTTCGTTAAAATCAAGGAAGATTAGGCTAACGACCCGTCATAGGTGATGTCATTAGAGACCTATCACATGCTCGGGTTGGGGAAAGATGGGAAAGGAAACCAGTCCTGTTGTTTCCCCTCGAACGCTCTATATGGGCATCAACCAGCAGAAAGAATCAGAGGAAAAGATAAATGGGCTGTAATTAACATCCCTTCAGAACATCGTTCAAAGACAACTTCACCGGTCTGCAAAACTGAGCGAAACGAGTGACGACTGCAGGAGGTGTTACGCTGGCCACACGTCATCCACTGAGCGTACAGCAGAAACCAGCTGCGTGGCACTCATGACAGGAATGGCGCCGGCAACCTAGGACCATCACAGATGGGCTGCATCTGACAAGCGGTATGTCCTGGCTCCATAAATTTTCGGTTCTATTCCGAACTCCCGAAATAACAGTAACTGAAGTGCTCTGTTACGCAATTTCAGCAGTCGAAGTTCGTGTACAGCTACACTACTGGCCATTAAACTTGCTACACCACGAAGATAACGGACTACTGACGCGAAATTTAACCGACGGCAAGAAGATGCTGTGATATGCAAATGATTAGTTTTTCAGAGCATTCACACAAGGCTGGCGCCGGTGGCGACACCTACAACGTGCTCACGTGAGGAAAGTTTCCAACTGATTTCTAATACACAAACAGCAGTTGACCGGTGTTGCCTGGCGAAACGTTGTTGTGATGCCTCGTGCAAGGAGGAGAAATGCGTACCATCACGTTTCCGACTTTGATGAATGTCGGATTGTAGCCTATCGGTTTATCGTATCGCGACATTTCTGCTCGCGTTGGTCGAGATATAATGACTGTTAGCAGAATATGGAATCGGTGGGTTCAGGATGGTAATACGTAACGCCGTGCTGCATCCCAACGGCCTCGTATCATTAGCAGTCGAGATGACAGGCATCTTATCCGCATGGCTGTAACGGATCGTGCAGCCACGTCTCGATTCCTGAGTCAACAGATGAGGACATTTGCAAGACAACAACCATCTGCACGAACAGTTCGACGACGTTTGCAGCAGCATGGACTATCAGCTCGGAGACCATGGCTACGGTTATCCTTGACGCTGCATCACAGGCAGGAGCGCCTGCGATGGTGTACTCAACGGCGAACCTGGGCGCACGAATGACAAAACGTCATTTTTTCGGATGAATTCAGGTTCTGTTTACAGCATCATTATGGTCGTATCCGTGTTTGGTGACATCGGGGTGAACGCACAGTGGAAGCGTGTATTTGTCATCGCCATATTGGTGTATCACCCGGCGTGATGGTATGGGGTGCCATTGGTTACATGTCTCGGTCACCTCTTGTTCGCATTGACGGCACTTTGAACAGTGGACGTTACATTTCAGATGTGTTACGATCCGTGGCTCTACCCTTCATTCGATCCCTGCCAAACCCTATATTTCAGCAGGATAGTGCACGACCGCATGTTGCAGGTCCTTTATGGACACAGAAAATGTTCGACTGCTGCCCTGGCCAGCAAATTCTCCAAAAAAATGGTTCAAATGGCTCTGGGCACTATGGGACTTAACTACTGAGGTCATCAGTCCCCTAGAACTTAGAACTACTTAAACCTAACTAACCTAAGGACATCACACACATCCATGCCCGAGGCAGTATTCGAACCTGCGACCGTAGCGGTCACGCGGTTCCAAACTAACGCGCTTAGAACCGCACGGCCACAGCGGCGGGCTAGCAAATTCTCCAGATCTCTCACCAATTGAAAACGTCTGGTCGATGGTGGCCGAGCAACTGGCTCGTCACAATACGCCCGTCACTACTCTTGATGAACTGTGGTATCGTGTTAAAGCTGCATGGGCAGCTGTATCTGTACACGTCATCCAAGCTCTGTTTGACTCAGTGCCCAGGCGTATCAAGGTCGTTATTACGGCCAGAGGTGTTTGTTCTGGGTACTGATTTCTCAGGATTCATGCACCCAAATTGCGTGAAAATGTAACCACATCTCAGTTCTAGTATAATATATTTCTCCAATGAATACCCATTTATCATCTGCACGTCTTCTTGGTGTAGCAATTTTAATGGCCAGTAATGTAATTTAAATTGGTGATGGGGCACGGGGTTAGATAAGAAGTAGTAGCAGAAACTCGTATAAGAAGTACCCCATGCCAAGCTGCCAGGCGGTGTGATCATTTATGAAGCGCGATAAAGCGCGATAAAGAAACACACATAAAACGAAATGGTTTAAAACGTAAAAAATTTTCAGTGATTTTTTAGGAACTAGATGACAGGCTTATACAGAACAACAACATCATTTCCTAACAAATTAATATTACATTTCGGGCTGAGGCTCAAGCCCTCTCACTCACTCCTAGTCGAAATTTGCGTTAACGTGTCATCTGATTAAGGAGCTTTTGAGAATAGGCCTCAGAAATCTGGTTGGTTGCCTTTCGTTGTCATGTAAAGCTCAATCGATAAGTGTATTATCTGCGAAAAGTAAGGATCGGATCGAGTCACATATCGAAACAAGGATTTAATGTCAACAGGGCTGTGAAAATGTTGTATGATACGCGTTGTTATTTTCAAATAGGAATAGGCTGATGTGACGAAAATTGCATGCTTTCATGTCACAGTACCTGCAGTCTCATTGTTTGGTGTTGTTCATATAAAACTTCAATTACAGCAGTGCGCAATTCACGACTGCTAAAACTTCGGAAATATTCGATCTTCAATACTAGTTGCGCAACTAAACTCACTTTCTCAGTAGACGGCGAGTAAGACATAACACAAGAAGTCTCTCCACATTACTGCAATTCGCAACAAAATAAATCTCTCTATTCCCTTGTATGTTCTTGATGTTGTCGTCGTTTTCAGTCAGAATACTGGTTTGATGCACCTCTCGACGCTAGCCTATCCTGTGCAAACCTCTTCATCTATGACTAAACACTACAACCTACGTCCACCAGAGGCTGTGGAGCATTTATTGCCGTCACAAGTAGTTTACCTTGTAGTGAAATTGAAATAAATATTTCCTGCGAAATAATATGGGTAGATGTTATACTTGACAATCGGACTAAATTGGATCGTTTTGCTGACCCCGACTCAGAAAGTATAGTTGCTGAACAATTTAAAGAAAAACTAAGTCTGATTTCAAATAGGCATCCCACTCATACAGCGGTGACTTCAATCTACCCTCGATCCGCTGGAAAATTATACGTTTAAAGCCGGCGGCCGGTAAAAACGTCGTCCGAATCTATACTGAATGCTTTCTCAGAAAATTATTTTGAACTATTAGTTCATGAACCCACTCGAAGCGTAAATGGTTGCGAAAGCATACTTATCTCTTAGCAGCTTGGCAACAAATAACCCTGGATAAATAGGGAGTGTCATGACGGATACAGGTATTAGCGACAACTAGGCAGTTGCTGCTAGGCTGAATACCGTAACACCCACAAGCGTAAAAAAGAAACGCAAGGTAAATGAATTTAAAAAATCTGATAAAAATGCTCTCAACGCCTTTTTAAGTGACAGTCTACTCCTATCGATTTGATTATGTAAACGTAAAAAGGCGTGGAATCATTTCAAAGAGAGAGTATCGATGGCGATTGAGTGATATATACCACTAAAATTAATAAGTGATGATACTTATCATGGGTCAAATCGCTGTTTCAGAAGCAACGAAAAAAGAATGCCAAATTTAAAAGAACGCTAAATCCCCAAGACTGGCAAAGTTTTGCAGACGTTCGAATTATAACGCGTACTTCAATGCGAGATGTTTTTAATAATTTCCACAACGAAATTCTGTCTCGGAATCTGGCAGATATCCCAAAGAGATTCTGGTCATACATAAAGCACACCAGTGGCAAGACGCAACCAGTTCCTTCACTGCGCGATAACAACGGTGAAGTCATTGATGAACTGATGACAGTGCCACTAAAGCAGAGTTACTAAACAAGATTTCCGAAACTCCTTCAGCAAAGAATACGAAGTAAATATTCCTGAATTCCAATCAAGAACAAGTGACAAGATGAGAAAAGTAGAATTAGATATCCTCGGTGTAGTGGAGCAGCTTAAATCACTTAATAAAGGCAAGGACTCCGGTCCTGATTGTATACCAGTCAGATTCCTTTCAGAATATGCTGATTCAATAGCTCCATATTAATCAGCTATATATAACCGCTCGCTCACAGAAAGATCCATACCTAAAGACTGGAAAATTGCTCAAGCCATACCAATGCCCAAAAAGGAAAGTAGGAGAAATCCACTGAATTGCAGGCCCATATCACTAACGTCGATTTGCAGTAGGGTTTTGGAACATATACTGTGTTCGAGCATCATGGAGTACCTCATTGTCACACGTGCGAAAAGTGGCAATTGACTCTGGATAAAGAAAAGTGTGAAGTTATTCACATGAGCACTAAAAGAAATCCGCTAAATTTCGATTACGCGATAAGTCGCACAAAGTTTCAGGCTGTAAATTCCACTAAATACTTTGGGATTACAATTACAAATAACCTAAGTTGGAGTGATCACATAGATAATGTTGTGGGTAGAGCAAACCAAAGAGTGCGATTCATTAGCAGAACACTTAGAAGGTGCAACAGGTCTACTAAAGAGACTGCTTACAACACACTTGTCCGCTCTATTCTGGAGTATTGCTGTAGCGGTGTGGGATCCGCATCATGTGGGACTGACGTATGACATGCAAATAAGTCAAAAAAGTGCAGCTTGTTTTGCAATATCGCGAAATGTGGGAGATACTGCCACAAACATGATATGCGAATTGAAGTGGCTATCATTAAAGCAAACGCGTTTTTCGTTGCAACGGGATCATCTCATGAAATTTCAATCACCAGTTTTCTCCTCCGATTCTGTTGGCACCCATCTACATAGGGAGAAATTATCTTCACGATCAAATAAGAGAAATGGGGGCTCGCATAGAAAAAATTAAGTGCTCGTTTTTCCCGTGCGCCGTTCGAGAGTGGAAAACACTCCCAGGAATTCTGTTCATGAATGGCAACCGAATGGGTCGGATCACCAGATTGACGTACAAATTTACAGTCATGGTGTATGAGATAAACATACGAAATTTTACCGCAGAGGATGGTTCTAGCTGCATGTCCAGTGCGTCTAACATGCAGATGGGGTGGGCGCAGGTCCTCAACTGGCCCACGTGTAAGCAACACGCAGCAATCTCTAGCACCGAGGGATAATCAGTTTAAAAAAAAAAAAACCAACAGGCCAACACTCTGCATCCAAATGTGCTCTCACTTGACACCACTACAGTCGGTGGTAATTTTCGGTCAGTTCAATGCACGCTTAAGGGCTCGGAGCTGTCTTTGTAGTAACCGATTTATACCAGAATGTTGTATCACTGTGCTGCCAAATGCTGCTCAAACTGCTGCTGTGGATGCTGTATAATGGAACACAGCCAAACGCCGAGTAGGTGGTCTGACAGGGAAGACCCCGTTACAGTCTGGAGCCTGGTCTTCCTGCGACCGTATATTCTAGTGACCACCAGTGCCAGCAATCACGTACAGTGGCTACATTCCGGCCAAGTCTTTCTGCAATATCGCAGAAGGGACATACAGCTTCTCGTAACCCTATGACACCACCTCGTAAAACTAAGTGAGGGATTTGTAAGAGCGTCTTTGTCGCCTTACAGGCCTTCTTGTCTAACATCACCATTTTCAGTCTCAAAAGTAACTAACGCTCACTAGCATTATAGCGTCTACTTGAAGGAAACATTATTTGTATTCTGGTATTGGTGCTGCTACCGTTACTCTTATGCGACTGGCGCGAAATTTGAATATTCATCTTTCAGATCTAGTAACACTCCCACCAACTTTCGTTTATATCGCACAACTAATTCTTGGTGTTATGATTATTTCCCGTCAGTGTACTCTTGAGCATGGCCAGGATGCCAGCTCTGGTGCTATATACTGACTGGCTGTTTAGTTAGTCAATTCAAGTCCATTGGATTATTTTTGCTACGGGCAAGCTCGCTACTCTGAGGCTACGTAATGACTGGCTACTTTCTTTGTTGACTTAATTCAGGCTATCTGGAATCTTCTCAGCAATGCGGTTATGGCGGGTCGGGGACTACATAGCGAATGGCTGTTTTGTGTAGATGATCAGTAAAATATTGGACTGTGATTGGGAGATCGAAATATGCGTTTGGTCAGAAACTCTGTCTGGCTAAGGAATGTGGCTTTAGGAGAAAATGCCACATGGGGTACATACTGATTGGGTGTGTTGTTTTAATGGCTGGTAAAAGGGATAGATAACATTCCATCAGAATTTCTAAAATCATTGGGGGAAGTAGCAACAAAACGACTATTCACGTTGGTGTGTAGAATATATGAGTCTGGCGATATACCATCTGACTTTCGGAAAAGTATCATCCACACAATTCCGAAGACGGCAAGAGCTGACAAGTGCGAGAATTATCGCACAATCAGCTTAACAACTCATGCATCGAAGCTGCTTACAAGAATAATACACAGAAGAATGGAAAAGAAAATTGAGAATGCGCTAGGTGACGATCAGTTTGGCTTTAGGAAAAGTAAAGGGACGAGAGAGGCAATTCTGACGTTACGGCTAATTATGGAAGCAAGGCTAAAGAAAAATCAAGACACTTTCATAGGATTTGTCGACCTGGAAAAAGCGTTCGACAATATAAAATGGTGCAAGCTGTTCGAGATTCTGAAAAAAGTAGGGGTAAGCTATAGGGAGAGACGGGTCATATACAATATGTACAACAACCAAGAGGGAATAATAAGAGTGGACGATCAAGAACGAAGTGCTCGTATTAAGAAGGGTGTAAGACAAGGCTGTAGCCTTTCGCCCCTACTCTTCAATCTGTACATCGAGGAAGCAGTGATGGAAATAAAAGAAAGGTTCAGGAGTGGAATTAAAATACAAGGTGAAAGGATATCAATGATACGATTCGCTGATGACATTGCTATCCTGAGTGAAAGTGAAGAAGAATTAAATGATCTGCTGAACGGAATGAACAGTGTAATGAGTACACAGTATGGTTTGAGAGTAAATCGGAGAAAGACAAAGGTAATGAGAAGTGGTAGAAATGAGAACAGCGAGAAACTTAACATCAACGAAGTCAAGGAATTCTGCTACCTAGGCAGTAAAATAACCAATGACGGACGGAGCAAGGAGTACATCAAAAGCAGACTCGCTATGGCAATGAAGGCATTTCTGGCCAAGAGAAGTCTACTAATATCAAATACCGGCATTAATTTGAGGAAGAAATTTCTGAGGATGTACGTCTCGAGTACAGCATTGTATGGTAGTGAAACATGGACTGTGGGAAAACCGGAACAGAAGAGAATCGAAGCATTTGAGATGTGCTGCTGTAGACGAATGTTGAAAATTAGGTGGACTGATAAGGTAAGGAATGAGGAGGTTCTACGCAGAATCGGAGAGGAAAGGAATATGTGGAAAACACTGATAAGGAGAAGGGACAGGATGATAGGATATCTGCTAAGATATGAGGGAATGACTTCTATGGTACTAGAGGGAGCTCTAGAGGGCTAAAACTGTAGAGGAAGACAGAGATTGGAATACGTCAAGCAAATAATTGAGATCGTAGGTTGCAAGTGCTACTCTGAGATGAAGATGTTAGCACAGGAAAGGAATTCGTGGCGGGCCGCATCAAACCAATCGGTAGACTGATGACCAAAAAAAAAAAATTCGGGACTGTGACTGGAGGACACGGGAGGAGAGGGCCGAGAAGAGGGGCATGACGACTAGCCTTCATGGTGAAAGGTAGTAGACCAACTCCTGCAAGTAGGCAACCTTTAAGGTCACTTATGACGTCTTGCATCCCAGTTCAGTAACTGTGTTAAACGTCGAATTGTATCCAGAAAGTAGGAAGTTCTCCTGTTCCTGCCAAATGATTACTCACAATGACGCTCCTTTCAGTCTATGTCAAGTTCTAATGATGCTGCCTCACGTGAGCATACAGTTTCTTTGTGTCCAGTGTTCACTGAACATCTATCGCTTTTCACGTCCCTTACGGTATCGCACCAGTGCTGATAAGATTACTAAACACGAACAATACTAATGCTCTCTGGTAGCAGTTCTGTATGTCAAAGAGAACTGCTGCAGTAATCATTTACATACTCGCCGATGATATGTATGCATACGAAGTTGGATTGACAGAAAACCATTTCTTCTGGTGCTTCACCTTTTTTGACAGCCAGTGTTATTGAAAATCATTTACCTACCAAAACCCGCAATCTCTCCCCTCCTCCCACCCTCTCTCTCTCTCTCTCTCTTTCTCTCTCTCTCTCTCTCTCTCTCTCTCTCTCTCTCTCTCTCTCTCACACACACACACACACACACACACACACTCTGCTTTGTTTCTATCGCCTCCCCCCCCCTCGGTGTGTGTGTGTGTGTGTGTGAGTGTGTGTGTGTGTGAGAGAGAGAGAGAGAGAGAGAGAGAGAGAGAGAGTGTTCATTCGGTAAAGTATGACATCATTGTGTTTTATCTGAGCACTGCTGGAAGCGCGGTGTTGTCGTATCCAATACATCTGTCAGCTATTCCTCACTAAAACAACTTAAGTACAACAGGTTTAACTCATTTAAAATATCTGCATCTTGCGTAAAAAAAAAGAGGAAAACAACCAAGTCAACCTCTGATCGTCCCTCTCAAAACATGTTGCAGTTGCAGCAAGGTCCCGGTATACTGCGTTAATATGGACCCAGACTGCAGAGATAATCTAGAAACACCGATTATCCTGAATAAGCATGCTTTTTCTATGGTTTCGAAACATGATACATGTCATATTTGAAGGGCCACGGAATTAATTAGCCATTTCTCGTTGGAAACTGACAACTTACTTAAAAAATTTCTTGTTATTTACGTTCAATTCACTTACGGAAAACAGTCATCCCATTTTCCTTTGTTCCTTTTTCCGCTAACTTTTTTCGACGGTCATCGCTATGATCAAGGGAATTTTACCCAGCTTAGAGATCAGTGTTTTTCAGGGGCTCCATGTGTATGACAACGGCGCTTCTATCGCCTCACCGTTGTTCCCCTAGTGAACACTCTTTGACCATCATATCTGCGTCACTTAACTGCTCAAGACTCAGTTAATAGGTATCGCTGTCCTACCACACGTCATCCAGTCTTCGCAATCAGGAATTTATTTGTGCACTTCGTTTTACTGCGGTTCCAAAGATACCTAATTGAGAAAATTGACCTAAGGATTACCATTTAATATCAGAAACAACGACATTCAGCTTCTTGAGGCAGTAACAGTGACCACTCACAGAGAATCACTCCCGTTCGCAGATAAAGTATGTCTGATCGCTGTATTCTAGGGATGCGCTGGATATTCTCTAATAGCCAAGAGAGGTGGGTGAAATGAGATATGTGTAACTTTCAACGAGAGCAGATCGTTGGCTCACCGTTAGATGGAGTAAGTGCGTCACATTTCGTCATTGCATTGCCTATCGAGAGAGGCTATGCCCGAGGAGATAACATGAACCAACTCGAAACAAGACAGTGACAAAAAATAGAGGTCTAGTAGCATTCTTCAGTGATCCTGACAGCTAACAGTTTAAGAGCATCATCACGAATAATCACATAGCTAAAGCAACACATGTGACTTCAGACCTAGAATCACCAGTACAACGAATTGGCTGTGCAACGCCACTCCAATGGGAGACGTTCAGACTGAACATGTGTGACAGGACGACCGTCTTCTAGCGTCTTCGAACTGTCGTTTCCACAAGGCGGACACTGCCAACACCAGGCGGTTGTCGTCGCGGTTGACTGAAGAAGTCTAGCATTAACAGCGATTAAATTTCAGCTCCCATTTATAATCAATGAGCCGTGCGCGGCTCGCGTTCATGCCGTTTATTGCTCTTCATCTTGTTTTTTGTCGTTCTGTGACCTCGTTTTTCTTTTAATTCGATTTACTGGCGTCACTACTTTGCTGGTTTGCATGTCCGTGAGTGGCAGCAGCAGCGCTTATCGATAAGGGTACTGTCGTACCATCTCTGGAGCGACCGCTAGTATTTCCGGGTCGTCGTGTGTTTGAAGTTCGGTCGGAATGGAGTTCCAGTAAGGTCTGCACAGCCAGTACTCGCCCGACCGCTGGGGACTCACATGCACTGTCCGACAGGACACTGGAGCGGGAACGACGCTACTTGGTCGTTCGATTGGTCGTTTCATTGGGCAACATATATTTGGTCTTTTGACCATTTCTGGGCCTCGTCAGTGGGTCATCTTGCCGGACGTGGGTCGGCTCCTTCCTCGTGCAGAGATGTCGTGGGCGATGGGCAAGATTTACCTCTGCATAGGTGGGTCCGAGCCAGTTGTTCCCCGGTTGCTGTGTCTTCGAGTTCCAAATGTACATCGAGTTGAATCGGGTTGGAGCTGCAGTGAGCTCCAGTCCAGACAGCCAATACTCGCCCGACCATTGCCTACACTCATAATTTGAGAGGGGAAGACCTTGGTTGGTCGTTCGGTCGCTCGTCTCATCGGACGACGCGTATTTCGTCGCCGATCACTTATGGAAACTCTTTGTGTGTCGACTTGTGATTTCTCCTTGTTGTTCCACGGTGATTGGTTTTAAGATTGTTGGAGTTCTTGGTGCAAGTGTTTACGTGGTACTGTATGTAGCTTCTGTGATTTCCGCTGAGCAGATGAATGCTGTCTGCGTACCAGAGTAGCCAGTCGGTCGGTTGCGACAGAGCAGCGAGGAAGTCTCCACGGCGTGAGGTCAGGCTGGGGCAGCTGGTGGCGTGCACATGCAGTCGGAGTTGTGAGGCACTAACTGCGAGAGCTGCATAGTTCGTCGCCCACCAGACCTGGATACTGAAGCTGAGTAATCACTTAACCTGCATGTAACCTCAACTGCCGTGACATCTCTTTATTCATTACTGGTTGTTGCTTCCTGGGCCGTTCCTGCAAGCAGCAACGCATGGTGTGTTGGTGTCCAATCGTCAAGACGTAGTGCTGCTGGGATCTTCGTCCTCGCTCATATTTTCGGTTGTCGTGACGTGGGTCGGGTGAAAGGGAATTGATTAGGTTGTTAGTTGGTGCGTCAGCCGTCCCTATGTCTTGCTGCCACCCGATTATTTAGTGTTACACTTGGCTGCCTATCTCACCTAAACTGTTGTTAGAGTTTCATCCCCAGGCCGACCCTTAGAACACTCCTAAGCACCATTGTTCTGTTGTTTGGGATTGTGATTTTCTTTGATCTCAAGTACTGTGTGAGGTCTTCAGCCATGTATTAATTTAGTTTGTGTTGGTGTTCAATATATGGCCTTCGGTCGAACCTTATGAGAAATATTTTACACCTTCAGCCGTGTTTTATTTGCAATTCGTGTTTGCTCTGTATTTAGGCCTTAAGCTGCGTTTGTTTTAAAATCTGTGGCTTTCAGATGTAATGTGTAAATTCCTGTCTGTAGAGTTTCTCTTTAATTATCTTGAATCCTGTGTAAATGCTTATCTTAAGGTTTGTCTTTAATTATTTTGAATAATTGTTTGGGCCTTCAGCCAGCAAGATATTTCAAGTTTTCTTAAGATGGATTTTTGTTATCCTGTGTAAATGCTTGTCTTTAAAGGTTCCCCTTCATTATGCTGAAATATTATTGGGCTTCCAGCCGAGGAATTAATTTACATTTTCCTTATTATGGCTTTTAGCCGAAAGTGGTAAATGCTTGCCTTTTAAAAATTTCCTTTGCAGATCTAATACATTATTTGGTCCTTTAGCCAAGAACATATTTTAATTTTACTTAAGTAAGGCCTTTAACCGTTTTTCTAAATCCTTGATTTTTAAAAGGAATTATTTAGTCCTTATTATTGAGATGTTACTTGGGCACTCAGCCGTGAGTTCATCCTTATTGTTTTAAAGAGAAAGCTGTGTATTGGTTTTCGATGAAGAAAGTTGTGTGTTCTTGTGTAAGCAACAGTAAATGATCTTGGCTCCTTTCCACAATCTGATTCGCTCTGTCCTGCGAAAGCAGATCTCACTTAATATAGGCGCTCAGAAACATATTGTACCAGGATATCATTTCTTGTAACGGCGCTCAGAAGTATATTGTCTCATGATAGCATTTCTTGTAACCGTCTGAAACGAAAGACAAACACAAACAGGTTACAATATTTTCCTCAGTTGTAAGTAAAAGACAACATAATCTTTGTCGAGAAAAACAAATTAAATTAAGACAATAATGTCTGTTAAATAACGCACTCTCGAACAGAAAATCTTGAATAAAGGACAACTATGTTTGACAGTAAATTAAGAAGAGGGATACTGTGACAGTGTGATGGCGAAATACGGAAGTGTCGACGCTGCCGGCTGATAATGTCTCTGTTTTGAAGGGGCCGTACGTTGGCCTTTGTAAATTCTAATAAGGAAGTAATGTCAGTAATGTACATCACCTGATGTGGACGATCTCTATGCTGCTCGTCCCGCTTACTCTGGAGAATAAGGACACCAGAGCTGTATTCCTACAGCAAAATATCATCGTGATTATGGAACGATACTGAAAACGGGTTTACAGTTTTCCATTGCTTATATTATTCGACGAACCGTGGACAATAATCTGGTGATGCGTAATAAGATGCATCCCTGGTTAATATTCTCTAGAATATAGTGTAGTGCTGTACAAGACGATAATATCTGGTTTCACTGTACTATTCATGGTTGTGTAGTTCAAATAACAGAAAACTGTCAGTGCCTTGTCACGAGTCAGCCTACTGAAATACTCTAGACTCACGCTAATGCGCTCACTCGTTGCACATATGGGTGTCGAATCATTGAATGTGTCTGAAATTAAGTGTAAACAGATACGCTTTATTTTCTTAAATCCAAATATATATGCAGTCTCATAGAAAACTTAGTTCCTAAGTACGTACATATAAAGCAGGATCAGTCACTACGAAATAAGTACCTAAAATACAATCCCCTGTAACAATATTTGCAAACGGATATGTTTTTGTAGCTTGCTAGTAATGTTATCTTCCTCACATTACTTATTTACTCGCATTTTTATCTACTTGCGTCCTCGAGTTACGAGTGAAGCGAGGATGTTTCCATAGCTATAAGACAGGAACTTTAATTCTGACTTAGTTACATGACAAAAGACATGAATATTTAACGTCAGTCGTCCCAGGTGTGACCTCTGGTTCCGGCCATTGTTCACATGCACTTACTTAAGTGGACAAGAGTGCATGTGTGTAGATGAATATACATCGCAGTACCGTAGTTATAAAAAAGTTACCAAAGGACAAGCACAATAAGAAAAGCGTTAAGGAATGGTTGGTAACTGGCTGAATGAGGAAAACAGTAAAACAGACCAAATTTTAACTGGTGAAGAAAAAATGGAAAGTGTGCCGAAAATTTATGATTAAAGTGATGGAGGAGAGGACGTAGGAGACAGCACGACGATTTCTCGCACTATTTATGCTGTAGACATCTTTCTGGAGTACATTATGTAACGACCAGATATACGCAGTACTTACGTGCCGGCCGAGGTGGCCGGCGCTCCAGTCTGGAACCGCGCGACCGCTACGTTCGCAGGTTCGAATCCTGCCTCGGGCATGGATGTGTGTGATGTCCTTAGGTTGGTAAGGTTTAAGTAGTTCTAAGTTCTAGGGGACTGATGACCTCAAAAGTTAAGTCCCATAGTTCTCATAGCCAGTTGAACCATTGAAATATTTACGCAATGCTTGCAAAGCGGTTGTGTGCAGCTGTCGCATACAACCATTGCGGCAATCAAAAATTCGTGACACACTTCATAGTGATTGACCTTGTTATGTACTTATTCATTGGAAATGTTGTAAAATATACTGTTGCGTTTAAGTTCTTTGAAACACCTACGACGTAAAGCAAGTTCACAACTGCAAATGCGTTCAAGACCAGCAATGACGCTAAATCCTACAGAGTATTCGCGAAGCAGTGAGCCAGATCTCTTTCTTACCTTTGGCCAGCGGCGACAGGACGAGCAGATGACACGCCCTGCTGCCAGCGCTCTCGCCGAATATCGTGATGTTGTCGGTGTCTCCACCGAAGGCAGAAATATTGTCCTTGACCCAGCGGAGCGCCATAACATGATCTTTGAATCCCATGTTGCCGGTCACAACCGAATCACCGGTGCTCATGAAACCTGCATAACAACCAAAGTGTTACGCGGAGAAAGACTTAATGTAAAACCAGTCTGAATATACGGTTAAGCAAGAGTACACAAATTGAGTCCCACTATTCATCTCAAGCACCTTCAATGCACCGGAAGATTATCTCCACTTTTTTCAGTTAAATAAACAAAAACGAAATATAGTGGTCCATTTCAACTAGTGTCACACATAGCACAGCAGGCTACATTGCAGAGAAGTTTCACAGTCAGTACATCGGCCGACTATTTCTGCAGTATATTGAACGTTATGTTTGAAAACCCATATCTGTTACGACGATACCTCGGTACACAAAATAGTTTCGTGTTTTTAATAAATTTCGACAGTAAGTTCTTGCATGTCGGGCGCCACAACTAGATATTCGTTAAAAGACAATTTCTTTTTCCACCTATTACAATCACATCTTTTTCACAAGATCAACTGTACTCACCGACTTGTCATTTTCAAGTGCTTCCTCATAACCTCATAATTTTAAATGGACATCCTATGCCGGTGTATAGAATGTATCTACTCGTGTTATTCAAAAACACCAGCTGATAAAAGTGCCTGGACATTAATACGGAGTATGTCCGCCCTTCGCCTTTATGGCGGTCTGAATTTAGGCGGCGGCACTTTCAATTAATTGTCTGAATGTCTGCTGAGGAATGGCAGCCCAGTCTACCTCAAAAGTTGATAACATGCAGGGTAGTGATGTTGAACACTTCCTTCTGGAGCGAAGTCGACGATGTCACTTACGTCGAAGGTATTCCTTTGGGTACAGGTTGAGACTCTGGGCAGGTCCGTCCATTTCAGGAATTTTACTACCACGAACCACTGCCTCACAGATGCTGATTTATGACAGAGGGCGCTGTTATGCTGATACAGTCATCGTCTCAGAATTGTTTCACTGCTCTACAAAGTACACAATGTTGTAACATGTGTACATATCATTCCGCGTTTAGCGATTTCTCAAGTGCAGTAAGAGGACCCATCCTAACCATAAAAACTACCGTTGACGCAACTTTCTCGGCACATCACGGTTGCCACTATTCATGACGGCAAGTACTGTTACTCAAGCATTCACCAGGCCTAAACCCTTCTATTGGTTTGCCACAGGGTGTAGTCTCCAGCTTTACAAGGTTTGAAGTATTCCTGTTGGATTCGTTGCTCAGTTCCAAGTCCTGCCCAACACACTGTACTGTTACTGCTTTTGGAGTGACAACACAGTAACTCCCCTCCCCTCCACACACACACACACACACACGCGCAAACACACGCTTCCGTGTTATACTGTCATCTAGTAGTCAATTCCGCATTACTTAAATATTCATCGACATGCATACTATCAAACCATTGTGAAGTGCATGGTAGAGAGTACTTCCCAGTTCACGAGTAGGGCTTCTTCATGTCCCATTCAAGCATGGCGTATGGGAAGAGTGATTACTTAAGCGCCTCCGTCCGTGCTGTAATTACTCTAATCTTGTCCTAAGAATACCTTGGGTAGCTATTCGTCGGGTTTGTTGTATACTCCTAGATTCATCACTTAGATTTGGTTCTTGAAACATTCTAAGTAGGCTTTCGCGGTATAGTTTTTACCTGTCCTCATGTGAATACTTGCATCAAACAAATCTCTCGCCACTCGCTGCTCCTCTTTGTATGCGTTCAATATCCCTTGCTAGTCCTATTTGGTAAGGCTCCAATACACTTCAGCAATATTCTAGGAATTCTCCTTCGAATGCGAAAATATTTTGTTGACACCGACCTACATAGGGCGGAACGATCACTACGATAAAATAAGGAAATCAGAACTCGTACGGAAAGATGTAAGTGTTCATTCTTTCCGCGTGCTATACGAGATTGGAATAATAGAGAATTGTGAAGGTGTTTCGATGAACCCTCTGCCAGGCACTTAAATGTGATTTCCAGAGTATCCATGTAGATGCATATGTAGATGTAGATCGTACGAGTGTTTCTCACACAATCTCCTTCGAAGACTTCCGGTTTCTTTATCTACGACTGAACCTATATTCACTGATATTGTCGTCATACAATACAACGTTTATTCGTTTGATGAAGTGCAAAATTTCACTTTTCTGAACATTTAATCCAACTTGCCAATATTCGCACCACTTTGAAATCTCATCAAAAGTTGACAGAATATTTCTGCACTTGTTCGGACAGCATTTAGTTGTCGATAACTGTATCATCTACAGAAAGTCTGAGATTATTATTAATGTTGTCTGGAAAATCATACGAAAGTAAAGTCATATGGCACGACTGCCTGGGAGAGCTCGAGGAGCACGTTTTCCCTATCCGGGGCGTACAGTGGCATCTTTCCTTCGTGAAGTGTGAGAGTCGTGTGTTAAAGTGTATCTGAGTGTGTAGATGACTGGAATGGGCGTGTGTTTGGTGTCGTGTCATGTTTGCGTCGTGTGATGATGAGAGAAAGGAGAGGGCGAAACTCGGTGCCGGCACAGAGGCTATCCCTGTCCAGTAGCTTCTAGAGCCCAGCCGATTGAACGTATACAGCCGACGAAAGGATTGCTTTCAATTGTCACATGCGTTCGTTCAAAGAGACACTGCGTATATGTTTACAATTTGATCCAGGGCATTGGTGAAAAGCCTTCCGATCAGGAAATATTTGCCACCACCTCTCCTCCCAGTTCCACAGAGACAAAGGGAAAGCTGCCAACGGCGCTTGGCATTCAAATACCAGCCCGCCCAACGTTGCTTAACTTCGATGATTTGACGTGAACCAGTGTATTCAACTAGGCAAGGGCGTTGACTGCGAGGTCACTAATATAAAACATGAAAAGAAATGGTCATAAAACACTTTCTTGGGGCACACGTAAATTTAGGTCTACATCACTCGATGGGTCTTCAGTAATTACATCAGTTCACCAGTGGGGATAAAAGTTATACGTGGTATACCACGAACTTTTTCGTAGTTGTGTCACTATATCATAGTATCAAATGGTTGGTGAGTATGGAATGTTGTTCTCGCCTGGGTTTCCCTTGCTGTCGTCCATTCTTGAAAATCTTAGCTCGTCTTGTTGGATCCAGCCTTTCCACACGGTCCTTCCAATTTTTTTTTCCTTGTCTCCATACATTTATTTGTATCTGGTGTTCACATGGTTACTTCTTAGAGCCACTACCGTTATCTTGTATCTTTTTCGTTTCTACTTTAGGTTCTGCGCTATATGTCAAAACAGGATGCATCATTGTTTTATATATTTTCATTTTCTGTCAGTTGTCATATATTTGTTCCTCCATACAGCATTTTTTGCAGGTATTCGGCTACTCTTACTGCGTTTATCGCTTGATTTTTCACCTCAATGGTTAAATCCTTATAGCTTTAAGACAGATTGTGGAAAAGTCCATGGAGTTTAATAACCCTGCCAATATGTGCTTTGTTCACTTTTCAAAAGTCTTTGATAATATTACAAAAGGGGTTTAACTCAATCTTTAATCGACAAGAGTGTATCAATGGTTTCGTGAAAATCATGCAAGATATATAAATATTCAGGTAATAAAACCTGAACTAAAACACACGAAGGATTCACAGATAAATTATCTAAAAGAATTAGACAAGGAGACTCATTAAGCCCACTCCTGTTCAACTTAATAATGGACCATATGACTGATGACATGTGAAAAAAACTGGGATATAAAATAGGAAATAATGTGGGGAATATCATATGTTATGCTGATGAAGATGTACTGATAAATAGTGAGGATAATTTACAAAGATTACTTCAGCAGTTTGATAAAACAGCTAAGCAATATAAAATGAAACTCTCATCGAAAAATCTTAGAGTTTGGTATTATCATAAGCAGCTGTGCCATGTAATGTAGAAGTATGTGCTGTGTCAATCGAGCAGGTGACGAGCTTCAGTTATCTAGAGACTGTTATCACCAGCAATAAAGGCTACAACAGCAGCTGTATACACTCCTGGAAATTGAAATAAGAACACCGTGAATTCATTGTCCCAGGAAGGGGAAACTTTATTGACACATTCCTGGGGTCAGATACATCACATGATCACACTGACAGAACCACAGGCACATAGACACAGGCAACAGAGCATGCACAATGTCGGCACTAGTACAGTGTATATCCACCGTTCGCAGCAATGCAGGCTGCTATTCTCCCATGGAGACGATCGTAGAGATGCTGGATGTAGTCCTGTGGAACGGCTTGCCATGCCATTTCCACCTGGCGCCTCAGTTGGACCAGCGTTCGTGCTGGACGTGCAGACCGCGTGAGACGACGCTTCATCCAGTCCCAAACATGCTCAATGGGGGACAGATCCGGAGATCTTGCTGGCCAGGGTAGTTGACTTACACCTTCTAGAGCACGTTGGGTGGCACGGGATACATGCGGACGTGCATTGTCCTGTTGGAACAGCACGTTCCCTTGCCGGTCTAGGAATGGTAGAACGATGGGTTCGATGACGGTTTGGATGTACCGTGCACTATTCACTGTTCCCTCGACGATCAACAGTGGTGTACGGCCAGTGTAGGAGATCGCTCCCCACACCATGATGCCGGGTGTTGGCCCTGTGTGCCTCGGTCGTATGCAGTCCTGATTGTGGCGCTCACCTGCACAGCGCCAAACACGCATACGACCATCATTGGCACCAAGGCAGAAGCGACTCTCATCGCTGAAGACGACACGTCTCCATTCGTCCCTCCATTCACGCCTGTCGCGACACCACTGGAGGCGGGCTGCACGATGTTGGGGCGTGAGCGGAAGACGGCCTAACGGTGTGCGGGACCGTAGCCCAGCTTCATGGAGACGGTTGCGAATGGTCCTCGCCGATACCCCAGGAGCAACAGTGTCCCTAATTTGCTGGGAAGTGGCGGTGCGGTCCCCTACGGCACTGCGTAGGATCCTACGGTCTTGGCGTGCATCCGTGCGTCGCTGCGGTCCGGTCCCAGGTCGACGGGCACGTGCACCTTCCGCCGACCACTGGCGATAACACCGATGTACTGTGGAGACCTCACGCCCCACGTGTTGAGCAATTCGGCGGTACGTCCACCCGGCCTCCCGCATGCCCACTATACGCCCTCGCTCAAAGTCCGTCAACTGCACATACGGTTCACGTCCACGCTGTCGCGGCATGCTACCAGTGTTAAAGACTGCGATGGAGCTCCGTATGCCACGGCAAACTGGCTGACACTGCCGGCGGCGGTGCACAAATGCTGCGCAGCTAGCGCCATTCGACGGCCAACACCGCGGTTCCTGGTGTGTCCGCTGTGCCGTGCGTGTGATCATTGCTTGTACAGCCCTCTCGCAGTGTCCGGAGCAAGTATGGTGGGTCTGACACACCGGTGTCAATGTGTTCTTTTTTCCATTTCGAGGAGTGTATTTAAATCACAGTAGTACACTGTATAGAGCAACATTGGGTGAGTATGTAAAATTTCAAAGACATAAGCAAGCACCTGAAAATAGTACTTCACCGGTATCAGGTGATGGTATGAATTAAATGACGGTGATTGTAATAAAGCCAAGGTGGAAAATCATAACTTTTGAAAGCCGTCTTCGATATGTCGAACTTTTTATCGGGCATAATTACTTCTACATTTGTGATCCTTGTGTCGTCTTTTGGTGTTACAACGGGAACCTCTAGTACAACTATCAGTTCTCGCCTTTACTGTCCCATTCGCGAATAATTCGAAAGAAGAACGACAGTCGCTAAGCCTCTATAAGAGCTACAGTTCCTGTGATTTTCCTTTCGTTATTTCGCGAGATGTTTCTGGGATGAAGTAATGTGCAACCTCACTCCTCTTTGGACATACGCAGTATATTTCAGCAGTAGAAACGAATTTTATCGTCAACATATGATAGATCCGATGGAAAGCAGAATCACTTATTGTATAACAGTGACCAGCGACAACATAGGAATTCAGGTAGGCAGTAGGACGTGATACACAATTAAGAGCTTGTAGCCATTTCCAAATAACAGAAACAGCGTAGGACATGAATTTTCTGTCTAGAATCATTGCATATGAACCTAAGTTACAAGGGCGTTGCAATAAAAGGACAAAATGAGTGACGCATATACTATCTGAAATCTAACTGTAAGAAACACGTATTGAACGACACATAGAACAAAGAGTGTACGCACTTACTCGTTTTGCTGTTTCTGCGGTGTTGCAACACCTTAGCGTTGTTCTTTCACTGGTGTGAAAATTAACTTCGCTAATAGTGCCTATTTTTTTATAAATTAAAGAACAATCATCCTTAATCACAGTCGTAATTTTATTTCAGTGGAGGATGCATTGGTATATGCATATCTTCAAGTGCTTTGACAGCCTATAACTTTTTCTCAAATTTAGGTTAATTGTAATGCTGGTAAGATTACATTGTTATATTACAGAGTGGCACTTTGTGAATATAAGTTTATAAAACAAACACGAATCAAAATATAACTGACTGGCTCCAGTTGTGGATCCATGATCTTGAAGTACAGTACGTGTAATGTTTAAACTTATATCGCTGACGTCGGTTTGCGGTAGGGTCTTGGAGCATATACTGTATTCAAACATTATGAATCACCTCGAAGGAAACGATCTATTGATACGTAATCAGCATGGTTTCAGAAAACATCGTTTTTGTGCAACGCAGCTAGCTCTTTATTCGCACGAAGTAATGGCCGCTATCGACAGGGGATCTCAAGTTGATTCCGTACTTCTAGATTACCGGAAAGCTTTTGACACCGTTCCTCACAAGCGACTTCTAATCAAGCTGCGGGCCTATGGGGTATCGTCTCAGTTGTGCGACTGGATTCGTGATTTCCTGTCAGGAAGGTCGCAGTTCGTAGTAATAGACGGCAAATCATCGAGTAAAACTGAAGTAATATCAGGTGTTCCCCAGGGAAGCGTCCTGGGACCTCTGCTGTTCCTGATCTATAGAAATGACCTGGGTGACAATCTGAGCAGTTATCTTAGGTTGTTCGCAGATGATGCTGTAATTTACCGTCTAGTAAGGTCATCCGAAGACCAGTATTAGTTGCAAAGCGATTTAGAAAAGATTGCTGTATGGTGTGGCAGGAGGCAGTTGACGCTAAATAACGAAAAGTTTGAGGTGATCCACATGAGTTCCAAAAGAAATCCGTTGGAATTCGATTACTCGATAAATAGTACAACTCTCAGGGCTGACAATTCAACTTCAATTGGAAAGACCACATAGCTAATATTCTGAGGAAGGCGAGCCAAAGGTTCCGTTTCATTACCAGGACACTTAGAAGATGCAACAAGTCCACTAAAGAGACAGCATACACTACACTCGTTCGTCCTCTGTTAGAATATAGCTGCGTGGTGTCGGATCCTTACCAGGTGGGATTGACGGAGGACATCGAAAGGGTGCAAAAAAGGGCAGCTCGTTTTGTATTATCATGTAATAGGGGAGAGAGTGTGGCAGATATGATACGCGATTTGGTATGGAAGTCATTAAAGCAAAGACGTTTTTGGTCGCGGCGAGATCTATGTACGAAATTTCAGTCACCAACTTCCTCTTCCGAATCCGAAAATATTTTGTTGAGCCCAACCTACATAGGTAGGAATGATCATCAAGATAAAATAAGAGAAATCAGAGCTCGAACAGAAAGGTTTAGGTGTTCTTTTTCCCGTGCGCTGTTCGGGAATGGAATGGTAGAGGGATAGTATGATTGTGGTTCGATGAACCCTCTGCCAAGCACTTAAATGTGAATTGCAGAGTAATCATGTAGATGAAGATGTACAACAATGTGCCACTCTGTAATATACCAATGTAATCTTAGCGGGACCAGAATTAACCTAAATTAGAAAAAAAACTGATACAAACAGGCAAAGCACCTGAAGATGGACCCCCAAGGCTTGAAACGCATCGTGCATTGAAATAAAATCAAGATTGTGACCGAAGGCAGTTGTTCTTTATTTTACAAAGACAACAGAGTCACGGAAGAAACACCGACACACTGGATTAAATTAAGTGATTGTTTTAATCTTGAAGTTAGTGTCCACGCACCCAGGACGCCGAGACGGTAGTTGAACGTGACCACGACGACACCGTGCTCGAGCAGGTAGTCAGGACCGTACATGTCGGTGTTCCCAGAGCCGACCGTGCATCCGCCGCCATGGATCCACACCATCACCGGTGTCAGGGCGCTGCTGCTATCACTCGGCATCTGCAGCAGAAAGTAATCAGACCTGCACATTAAACAGGAGAGGCACCCGCGCTAAATGATCGGGATTAAAATACAGCACACAGACCTGAGGTGTGTAGACGTTGAGGAAGAGACAGTCTTCATCCCCCATGTACTGCCGCGTGGTATCACTGACCTGAGGTGCCACATTGCCTTCCTTGGTGGCGTCTCTCACTCCAGTCCATGGCTCTGCGGGCTCAGGTGGCTGCAATGATACGTATCAAGTCGAAAGGCACTGTTTATGAGAGGCATGAGGTATTAACGAAAAGACACTTTTTCTGTCAAAGAGATTAAAGCAAATTGGTCATTAGTGTACACACAATCTCGTCAAAACTATCCGGACATCTTTTAGTGGCCTTTAAGACAGCTTGAGCTCGCTGGGGACACTTTCAGTGAGGTGTCTGTGGAGGAATGGCAGTCCATTTTTTCTCAAGAGCCGAAACCATAGATGATAGTGATATTGACGTCGGATTGCAGTAGGGTTTTGGAGCATATACTGTATTCAAACATTATGAATCACCTCGAAGGAAACGATCTATTGATACGTAATCAGCATGGTTTCAGAAAACATCGTTCTTGTGCAACGCAGCTAGCTCCTTCTTCGCACGAAGTGATGGCCGCTATCGACAGGGGATCTCAAGTTGATTCCGTATTTCTAGATTTCCGGAAAGCTTTTGACACCGTTCCTCACAAGCGACTTCTAATCAAGCTGCGGGCCTATGGGGTATCGTCTCAGTTGTGCGACTGGATTCGTGATTTCCTGTCAGGAAGGTCGCAGTTCGTAGTAATAGACGGCAAATCATCGAGTAAAACTGAAGTAATATCAGGTGTTCCCCAGGGAAGCGTCCTGGGACCTCTGCTGTTCCTGATCTATAGAAATGACCTGGGTGACAATCTGAGCAGTTATCTTAGGTTGTTCGCAGATGATGCTGTAATTTACCGTCAAGTAAGGTCATCCGAAGACCAGTATCAGTTGCAAAGCGATTTAGAAAAGATTGCTGTATGGTGTGGCAGGTGGCAGTTGACGCTAAATAACGAAAAGTGTGAGGTGATCCACATGAGTTCCAAAAGAAATCCGTTGGAATTCGATTACTCGATAAATAGTACAATTCTCAAGGCTGTCAATTCAACTAAGTACCTGGGTGTAAAAATTACGAACAACTTCAGTTGGAAAGGCCACATAGATGATATTGTGGGGAAGGTGAGCCAAAGGTTGCGTTTCATTGGCAGGACACTTAGAAGATGCAACAAGTCCACTAAAGAGACAGCTTACACTACACTCGTTCGTCCTCTGTTAGAATATAGCTGCGCGGTGTGGGATCCTTACCAGGTGCGATTGACAGAGGACATCGAAAGGGTGCAAAAAAGGCCGGCACGTTTTGTATTATCACGTAATAGGGGAGAGAGTGTGGCAGATATGATACGCGATTTGGTATGGAAGTCATTAAAGCAAAGACGTTTTTCGTCGCGGCGAGATCTATTTACGAAATTTCAGTTACCAACTTTCTCTTCCGAATCCGAAAATATTTTGTTGAGCCCAACCTACATAGGTAGGAATGATCATCAAAATAAAATAAGAGAAATCAGAGCTCGAACGGAAAGGTTTAGGTGTTCGCTTTTCCCGCGCGCTGTTGGGGAGTGGAATGGTAGGGAGATAGTATGATTGTGGTTCGATGAACCCTCTGCCAAGCACTTAAATGTGAATTGCAGAGTAATCATGTTGATGTAGACGCTGGGGTCTGCAGCGATGTCGACGTTCTAACTCATCCTAAATGTGTTCCATTAAGTTTTTGTCGGGACTCTGGACAGGCAAGTCAACTCAGGAATATTACTATACACAGACCACTGCCAGACAAAGGCACCTTTATGAGAGAGTGCCTTGTCACGTTGATTCACTCATCGTCTGTGAACTATCCCACTGTTGTATGCAGAACATTAAGCTGTAAACTGTTTTATATCCTTGTGTATTTAGCGTTTCCGTAAACACCGCGAGGGGACAACGTCCTAATCATGGAGAACACTCTCATACCGTAACACGTCATTCCCCGTTTTCAAGAAGGGATGTCGAACAGATGTACAGATCTATAGACCTTTATCTCTAACGTCGATCAGTTGTAGAATTTTGGAACACGCATTATGTTCCAGTATAATGACTTTTATGGAGACTAGAAATCTACTATGTAGGAATCAGCATGGGTTTCGAAAAAGACGATCCTGTGAAACGCAGCTCGCGCTATTCGTCCACGAATCTTAAGGACCATAGACACGGGTTACCAGGTAGATGCAGCGTTTCTTGGCTTCCGCAAGGCGTTCTATACAGTTCCCCACAGTCGTTTAGTGAACAAAGTAAGAGCATATGGACTATCACACCAATTGTGTGATTGGATTGAAGAGCTCCTAGATAACAGAACGCAGCATGTCATTCTCAATGCAGAGAGGTCTTCCGAAGTAAGAGTGATTTCAGGTGTGCCACAGAGCAGTGTCGTAGGACTGTTGCTATTCACAATACACACAAATGACATTGTGGATAACATCGGAAGTTCACTGAGGCTTTTTGCGGATGATGCTGTAGTATATCGAGAGGTTGTAACAATGGAAAATTGTACTGAAATGCAGGAGGATCTGCAGCAAATTGATGCATGGTGCAGGGAATGGCAATTGAATCTCAATGTAGACAAGTGTAATGTGCTGGGAATACATAGAAAGAAAGATCCTTTACCATTTAGCTACAATATAGCAGGTCAGCAACTGGAAGCAGTTAATTCCATAAATTATCTAAGAGTAGACATTAGGAGTGATTTAAAATGGAAATATTATTTAAAGTTGATCGTCGGTAAAGCAGATGCCAGACTGAGATTCATTGGAAGAATCCTAAGGAAATGCAATCCGAAAACAAAGGAAGTAGGTTACAGTACGCTTATTCACCCACTGCTTGAATACTGCTCAGCAGTGTGGGATCCGTACCAGATAGGGTTGATAGAAGAGACAGAGAAGATCCAACGGAGAGCAGCGCGCTTCGTTACAGGATCATTTAGTAATCGTGAAAGAGTTATGGAGATGATAGATAAACTCCAGTGGAAGACTCTGCAGGAGAGACGCTCAGTAGCTCGGTACGGGCTTTTGTTGAAGTTTCGAGAAGATACCTTCACCGAAGAGTCAAGCAGTATATTGCTCCCTCCTACGTATATGTCGCGAAGAGACCATGATGAAGAAATCAGAGAGATTAGAGCCCACAATCTCTTTCCACGAACAATATCACACTGGAATAGAAGGGAGAAGCGATAGTGGTACTCAAAGTACCCTCCGCCACACTCCGTCAGGTGGCTTGAGGAGTATGGATGTAGATGTAGATTCATACTTCAGTGTTGGCGCTACACATGATGGATGGAGAAGTTCTCAAGGATTCGCCAAACCCGAATATTTCCATCAGATAGAGTACAGGGATATTCATCGCTCCAAATTACTCGTTCACAGTCATCCACTATCCGGTGGCGTCGTTCTTTACAGCACCTCATGCATCGATGGGCAATCAGGGCTTACGAGGAGCTGCTCGATAACTGTGCTCCATTCTTTTCAACTTCTTAAGCGCCGTCCATTGCACTAGTCGGGCTGCTGGTATCATTTTGAAGCTCACGAGTTATTCCTTCCCTTGATTTCATGTGATTATTATACACTCATCCTCCGCAGTTCTAGACGGCCGCTGTCTGTCATATGTGAGCTCTACCTGGTCTGGGTTTAGCTGTTCTTACTTCTTCGCGTTTCCACTAGACCAAGAGTGGTTGTAGGCAGCTGGATAAGGTTTGAAATGTCCCTGAAGGATTTGTTACTCAGATGGCAACCGGTAACTAGAACGCGTTCGAAGACACTTAGCTCTCTCGAGCGACACATTGTGTAATTGTCAATGTTAATAAAATTCACCAACAGCCGTGTCATTTAAGATAGTATTTTATTCTGTTGTGAAGGTTAGCAGTTTCGGCATTTCATTATGCCATCTTCAGGCCCCATACGCATGTATCCAAATAAATGAACTTCTCGTATAGCGCCATTAAGCACTGGATATCGTAAATTCATTCGTTCTACAATTGCCTCATTCGAAGTCGTGATAGCAACTCCGTCTTCGAATGAAGTAATTGTAGAACGACTGAATTCACGATATCCATTGATTCACGGCGCTATACGACAAATTCGTTTATTTTGATGGATGCTTGAGGAACCTGAAGACGGCATTCTCAATAGAATAAAATAATATCTTAATGTAAAAGGTTATTGGTGAATTATATTGACACTGAAAATTATTTAACCAGCCGATGTCCCCTGGCCATGATGGACCAACACAAACTCACTGTGTTGTAATCGCTGCTCAATGCTTCCAACAAAATACTCCCAACCACCTTTTATACTGGCGGGTTCGCCTCTCATGACATCTAGTTTTCAGTTCCACATTACGCATCAGATAGTGTTGATGAAATAGTGTATGAGACGGGAATGAGTTCTTCCGACCCAACATTGTGTGAGGCGAAGCCATGGTCGTAGACACATCGGGACAAGTATGTGAAATGTCGTTTCTCCCATTCTATACCCTCATACCGCAGACGCCACTGCACAACTCATCAAAATGTCTCTCACATCTCATTCTCCATCATACCACTGCGCACGCACGCACAAACGCACACAATCATACTAACAATAACAGCAACGACAAAGACAAAACATTCTAACTATGATCGCTCACGTCCCACTCCGGACAACAAAGGAATAACACTTTCCTTTTGCATTCTGCACGCATCAATAAATCTAAACAATATCTTAATATTTCTGCAATGTATCAGCACTATAAGGAGATAAAGTATAAATCAATGCATTTTTTCAACACAACAATTGTGCTTTATTATCTGTCTATACACTCAGCCTTGTTTTGTTGTTTTCATACCTGAGGCATAAAACACATAACTGCAACGTCGTTTTTTGCTGCACAGTCCTTGGATAAGGAGTTCTTGGTTAACTTGTCACGTTATATTCAGATAAAATTACAATTCCGAATCGGAAGTGGCGAGTTAACTGACTAATTTTTTTCCATAAAACGGTATATCCATGTTAGTGCTGCTTAAAAGCCATCGCAATAATATACCACATCAGACAGGCAACTGTAAATCATGTTTTGCCAATTTTCACTGTACCTGTCTTAAACCTTTCAATCAATGGAGGCAGATGCATTATATTTCTCCGACCATCTGGTTAATTATGTGATAATTTCAAGGCTTCTCCAGTAAACATTCCCCGTTCTTTTACTACTGTGTTGAAGTGCAATAATTCTAGCACTGCTGATGCATAAACAGGTAATAATGTGAATCTTAGTTATTTCAACATTATCTTACACGAAAGAATATGTTCAAATTTGCCAAAAATTGCATACTTACGAACAGTGCCTCGTTAAATCCAAACATAGAGGATTCTGGGAACACTGCACCAGCAATGAGTGTTTAAAATTACAAATATACCCAGAAGCACGATGGCCTTTGTGACCGTAAAGTCAATATTACTCGAATCTCAGTCGCAGAAGAACTGCTAAACGGAGTTGAGAAGTGAAAGCAAATTTCATCCAATGACATTTTGAGTACTACAGGATATTCTATGACAGTTACATGGTTATGTAACCAATGAGAGAAGGTCGTTCCCAGTGACGAATGAGTGCAGAATCACTTAATCTGATCGCAGCACAAGATGTCCAATTTGCCTAGATGTGAGTAATGGACAACGAAGTGTCGACTGTAGTAACGGCTGCACGGTGGAACGACGAATCATGTGTAAACTTCCGTTAGGTACAGGCTGGTCTAGTATTTTGCATGGCGTATTATCGGCTCCCACTCTCCAAAAAGTACAAACTTCTGTGTCTCATCGGTACGGTAATTCCACTGCTGGCACGCTGATTGTCAAAAAGTACTGTTTTCGTGCGAATGCTGCAGCGACCCCAGCCATAGGCAATGTGTTCTACTCACTTAGGATGTCTAACAGGGTGACAGTTGTATAGCTATGGTTAATTTCGATATAAACTGCTACCAGTCGAATTACATGTTTCGATAAAGTGACTGGATGTAGTTTCTACAACAGCCACTCATGGCCGCTTCCGCGTTAGACGCCACAATGAAAAAAGGAAGAGCTTGTTTTAACGCCCCGTTGAGAACAAAACCATTAGAGGCGGAACACAAGCTAGTATAATTTGAAGGATGGGGAAGGGAATCGGCAGTGCCCTTTCAAAGGTACCATCCCGACATTTGTCTGAAGTAATTTATGGAAATCACAGAAAACCGAATCTGTATAGCCGGGTGCAGAGTGGATGCATCATTCTCCCGAATGCTGATCCACTAAGTTAACCTCTGCGCCACTTCTTTCGGCATGCCACTGGGGTATTCAAAATCTGGAAAGTAGTTTTGTTAAATCACATAGCCGACACACAACAAATGTGTATTTTGTTACCATCAGGTACAACAAATTGTGACATCGAGTGTTACATATTGAGGTCAATCTGAACGTTACCCGCTGTACCGGGCACATTACTGAACCAGAGGTACTGCAAGTACTTACGAAACTCCACCTGTGATATTTCAACAGAGCACTGAACCGCTGCATTTTGTGAGGAATTATAACTCGGTATAACGACGGAATCACTGTGTCTCTATCCTTCCTCCATGTCGTCTGACGGACCTAATCCGGGTATGGTTGGTCAGTAACCTTTTTGTCCTCTACCTACAAACAGAGCTGATTTCTTGATCTGCGTACAAACTTTTGAACGCCCTTTCTCATCATACGTAACCAGGGCCAGTTTAAGGCCAACAGACACAAACAACCGCTTGGGACGCCAAGCAAATATTGGTGCCAGAGGTACCCCAACTGTAAGATTTCTATACAGCATGTGTGACTATTATTAGCGGCGCTTGGGGCGCCTGACCGAGAGGGACACGAGGGATACCCAGGTGCAAAATTTGCATGGAGAGCGTATCACTATTAACGCGAAATCTCAGACAGGTGAAACTGTACGACGGAAAATGGAGAAGAGTGTGACGAGCGTCAAATGATGGATCACTTGTTTGGAAAATTTTCTCGAACAGGTCTTGCACGTATTTATGTTTAGAAGCGCTGATTACATCATGTGTAGGCACTCATCTGAACTGTATGACAGAGATCTTGTACAGTTGTGTAAATGAAATCACTTGTGAACCGATGCGGGGTGAGAGTGAGAGTTGGAGGGGGTGGGGCTTATAAAGGACATTTGTGGAAGTTTTCCTTCAATAGCTCGAAAATCTCAGCTACTGGCAAAAATGTTTCCCAGCGCAAAATTACACTACAGTAAGTTCCCTACAAAGAAATACCTTTTTTTCGTGGGCAACTACTTTCCATGTCGCAGGGGATGAAAAAATCGAAGATTATTAAAAATAATGTTCCAATTGCATAAAATTAATCTCTTTTTCAACGAAAGTACGTTAAGAATAGTGTATCACACCTAGGTCCAAGAATCTTATTAAAGGATAAACTACACCGAAGCGCCAAAGAAACTGGTATAGCCATGCGTATTCAAATATAAAGACATGTAAACAGGCACACTACGGCGCTGCGGCCGGCAACGCCCATGTAAAACAACAAGTGTCTGGCATAGTTGTTAGGTCGGTTACTGTTGCTACAATGGCAGGTTGTAACGATTTATATGAGTTTGAAAGTGGTGTTATAGTCGGCGCACGAGCAATGAGACACAGAATCTCCGAGGTAGCGATGAAGTGGGGATTTCCCCGTACGACCATTTCATGAGTATACCGTAAATATCAGGAATCCGGTAAAACATTAAATCCCCGACATCGCTGCAGCTGGGAAAAGATCCTGCCAGGACGGGGCCAACGACGACTGAAGAGTGACAGAAGTGCAAATCTTCCCCAAATTGCTGCAAATTTCAGTGCTGGGCTATCAACAAGTGTCAGAGTGCGAACCATTCAAGGAAACATCATTAATGTGGGCTTTCGGAGCCGATGGCCCACTCCTGTACCCTTGATGACTGCACGATACAAAATTTACGCCTCGTATGGGCCCGTCAACAATAATTTGGACTGTTGATGACTGGAAATAGGCCTACGTTGCCTGGTCGGCCAAGTCTCGTTTCAAATTGTATAGAGCGGTTGGACGTGTACGTTTATGGAGACAGCCTCATGAATCCATGGACACTGCATGTCAGCAGGGGCTGTTCAAGCTGGTGGAGGCTGTGTAATGATGTGGGTCGTTTGCAGTTAGGGTGATACGGTATCCATGATACACCTAGATACGACTCTGACAGGTGACACGTATGTAAGAATTCTGTCTGATCACCAGCATCCATTCATGTCCATTGTACATTCCGACCGACTTGGGTTCCACCAGGGCAATGCGACACTCCACACGTCCAGAATTGTTGCAGTAACTCCAGGAAAACTCTTCTGCGTTTAAACATTTCCGCTGATCATCAAACTCCCCAGACATGAACTTTATTGAGCGTATATGGGACGCCTTGTAACGTGCTTTTCAGAAGAGATCTCCACCCCCTCATACACTTACGGATTTTAGGACAAAAATTCAAATGGCTCTGAGCACTATGTGACTTTACGTCTGAGGTCATCAGTCCCCTAGAACTTAGAACTACTTAAACCTAACTAACCTAAGGACATCACACACATCCATGCCCGAGGCAGGATTCGAACCTGCGACCGTAGCGGTCGCGCGGTTCCAAACTGTAGCGCCTAGACCCGCTCGGCCGCCCCCGACCGGCTGGATTTAAGGACAGCTCTTCATGATTCATGGTGTCAGTTCCCTTCAGCACTACTTCAGTCATTAGTCGAGTCCATGCCCCGTCCTGGCAGGATCTTTTTCCAGCTGCATCGATGTCGGGGATTTGATGTTTTACCGGATTCCTGATATCCACGGTATACTCATGAAATGGTCGTACGGGGAAATCCCCACTTCATCGCTACCTCGGAGGTGCTGTGTCTCATTGCTCGTGCGCCGACTATAACACCACTTTCAAACACACATAAATCGTTACGGAGCTCCATAATGTGTGCTCCAGGAGGGCCAGTCTAACTTTGTAAAGCGCCCTGTAATTACTTAGTGGGATGAAGAGAGTGGGGAATCGTTACAACCTGCCATTGTAGCAACAGTAACCGACCTAACAACTATGCCGGACACTTGTTGTTTTACATGGGCGTTGCCGGCGTTCTCGCTCTTTAGTTTGCAGAACTACGAAGGAAGGAAGTGCATAACCACAGTCTGGAGACTTACCTTCACTCATGCGTCTACACTCCACCACTTGCCCCTTAAGCCCGTCGCACACCGCAGAACTGAGGAGCCAAAGAAACTGTTAGACCTGCCTACTTTCGATCCTCAATTCTGCGGTGTGCGACGGGCTTAAGGCGCAGGGGGTGGAGTGTAGACGCATGAGTGAAGGTAAGTCACCAGACTGTGGTTATGCACTTCCTTCCTTCGTAGACGTACTGGGGTGTGGCCGGCCGCGGTGGTCTCGCGGTTCTAGGCGCGCAGTCCGGAACCGCGCGACTGCTACGGTCGCAGGTTCGAATCCTGCTTCGGGCATGGATGTGTGTGATGTCCTTAGGTTAGTTAGGTTTAAGTAGTTCTAAGTTCTAGGGGACTGATGACCACAGCTGTTAAGTCCCATAGTGCTCAGAGCCATTACTGGGGTGTGTTTACTTTTAACAACATCCGTTAAGACCACATGGAACATAGATATGAGCCAACTAATAATACTAAAGCAAGAAACTCATTAGACAGTCTACATAAATCGCTGCACTCTTCCTACAATGCTAGAAGGGAAATTAATTCTTAGTCACCCTATGCGGTAGCTGTTGTCTTCTTCGGGGAGAGGCAACTTCCCCTCAATGAGAAATGCTCGCTTTTCAGTTTACCGGCAGCGTGTACCTGTCCTACATTTCCTGTCTACATGTCTCATATGGGCAGACAAAGTAGCTTCATTGAGCTCTTGTTTAAATATTCAACTTATTTTCAATTCACTGAGTAGTTATTTGCAGCTGTTAGTGACTTATTATGTAGAAAGAACTCCACAGTTGAAGCTCTCACCCCTCTACCAAGCTGAAGAGCTTGTCCCTGGTGTAACATGCTGGCAATATGTATTCGACAAATTTGATTTCATTGTCTCCATTATGAATGGCTGGAATATTTTCGCAGCGTGGATCTGTCAAATGCATCATCGCAAACTCAGATCTCTCAAAACCTAAAGAGGCCTAGAGGCTAAAACTGATTCCCAGTGTAACAGATGTAAGTAACCAAGGTATTTCAATACAAGTCAAGCATCGTATTATTCAAATGGGTGTTCTGGAGTGGAACATGATAAGACCTATCTCATCTTGCATATTGTTGACCAATTGCGAGATATACCGTGGATGTGTGGTAAGTAGTTCCACTCAGTGCAGCCCAATCTACAAGTCCAGGAATTCCAGAATGGAAGAGATATATGCATCTTTAAGTACCACAATTGATGGTGAGAGATGTGTAGTAACCTTCTGGTCAATCATTACTTCGCCACCATGTGACTACAGCATAGTTAAACGGCTTTATAATATGTTGTCAGCGACAGGTAACAGTAAGATGAGACATCTGCCAATCCAACCCCTTTCCCATAAACACGACACAGGTCACCGACATAATGACACAGCAAGTCTCTGCCATTATTTATAGGAATCTATTTTACATAAAAGCCAACTTAATAACAGCAAATAAGTACACATAAGCCGAAAGAAACTCCGCTATGTAAAGACGAGCACAGTGAACTTCGCTTTGTATATATTTTGTATACTGAGTGATTGATTGTGCGTGTTTTAGGACTAAACGACGAGGTCACAGGTCATACAATTAAAAAATTTCTTGTGTAAGTTAGATTTTTCCGCTAAAAGTGGGCGGAACGAGTCAGAGGGATCGAATTACACTCCTGGAAATTGAAATAAGAACACCGTGAATTCATTGTCCCACGAAGTGGAAACTTTATTGGCACATTCCTGGGGTCAGATACATCACATGATCACACTGACAGAACCATAGGCACATAGACACAGGCAACAGAGCATGCACAATGTCGGCACTAGTACAGTGTATATCCACCTTTCGCAGCAATGCAGGCTGCTATTCTCCCATGGAGACGATCGTAGAGATGCTGGATGTAGTCCTGTGGAACGGCTTGCCATGCCATTTCCACCTGGCGCCTCAGTTGGACCAGCGTTCGTGCTGGACGTGCAGACCGCGTGAGACGACGCTTCATCCAGTCCCAAACATGCTCAATGGGGGACAGATCCGGAGATCTTGCTGGCCAGGGTAGTTGACTTACACCTTCTAGAGCACGTTGGGTGGCACGGGATACATGCGGACGTGCATTGTCCTGTTGGAACAGCAAGTTCCCTTGCCGGTCTAGGAATGGTAGAATGATGGGTTCGATGACGGTTTGGATGTACCGTGCACTATTCAGTGTCCCCTCGACGATCACCAGTGGTGTACGGCCAGTGTAGGAGATCGCTCCCCACACCATGATGCCGGGTGTTGGCCCTGTGTGCCTCGGTCGTATGCAGTCCTGATTGTGGCGCTCACCTGCACAGCGCCAAACACGCATACGACCATCATTGGCACCAAGGCAGAAGCGACTCTCATCGCTGAAGACGACACGTCTCCATTCGTCCCTCCATTCACGCCTGTCGCGACACCACTGGAGGCGGGCTGCACGATGTTGGGGCGTGAGCGGAAGACGGCCTAACGGTGTGCGGGACCGTAGCCCAGCTTCATGGAGACGGTTGCGAATGGTCCTCGCCGATACCCCAGGAGCAACAGTGTCCCTAATTTGCTGGGAAGTGGCGGTGCGGTCCCCTACGGCACTGCGTAGGATCCTACGGTCTTGGGGTGCATCCGTGCGTCGCTGCGGTCCGGTCCCAGGTCGACGGGCACGTGCACCTTCCGCCGACCACTGGCGACAACATCGATGTACTGTGGAGACCTCACGCCCCATGTGTTGAGCAATTCGGCGGTACGTCCACCCGGCCTCCCGCATGCCCACTATACGCCCTCGCTCAAAGTCCGTCAACTGCACATACGGTTCACGTCCACGCTGTCGCGGCATGCTACCAGTGTTTGCGATGGAGCTCCGTATGCCACGGCAAACTGGCTGACACTGACGGCGGCGGTGCACAAATGCTGCGCAGCTAGCGCCATTCGACGGCCAACACCGCGGTTCCTGGTGTGTTCGCTGTGCCGTGCGTGTGATCATTGCTTGTACAGCCCTCTCGCAGTGTCCGGAGCAAGTATGGTGGGTCTGACACACCGGTGTCAATGTGTTCTTTTTTCCATTTCCAGGAGTGTATAAAGCGAGGAAGCTAAAAACACACACACACTAGAAAGATAGAAGAGCGATCTACGCAAGGGGGAGCTGACATTGGTCTCAGACTCAGAAAACGTGAAGAGAAGCCCCAACAACAACCACTTTGTCCTGCTCCAGGAGTAAAGTGAAAACTTACTGAAAATAAAAGGCACTTTCATGTAGGGTGCCTCTTTACGCAAGAGGAAACAATGGTTGAGCCTGTTATGATCAGTGATTAGACAGAGTGAAAGAGTGGACTCCTTCTGAGAGGAGTGGAAGGAAGAGTGCCAAACTGTAGTAGTCTCCCTGATTGTGCAGAGTTTATTACCGTGTGCCGTAGTGCACCAGATGTCATTCTACTTCTGGGCAAAGACAGATTTGGTGTTTATCAGCATAACTGCATCTGAAACCATGAAAGGACATGGGGGTCAAAAATTATCCCTCTATATAAACAGCAATTCATTCCCTCTAATGATCACATAAATTGGGACCAAAAGAAAGACAAGTGAGCAGAAGGCATGGCCAAGGACAGAGAGGTCATGGATAGTGAGACCGAAGGGTGACGAGAGTAGCGTTGATCTATAGCCTGCAGGATGCTCATTCTGTCGGTACATATTGAAACACTGTGGATGGAGGCCTGAGTGACAAATTGGAGGGCCGTGGTATGGCTTGCAGCTGTGCTGTAAACACACTACATGATCCCAGCAGTAAATAGTGTTCCATCCCAGTAGGAGACGTAAAATCGTATCCCATAACATCTATTGTTTTAGAACTGTCAGTGTAGAAGATGGTAGTATCCTGGAACTCTTCAAGAATGGAAAGTACAAGATACCAAAATAGGATAGGGGACAGAGACCTGAGGACCCTGGAATAGATTGGTCCTAATCCGTGGTCTAGACACCATCCAAGAGGGGGAAGATATACAGGAGCCACATTTCTGTGAGTGTAGATGGAGATCACAACAGAAGAAAATGAGATGCATTCCAACTGGCAATACCACCCGAAGGTGGCTACCAGGAAGGAGACGACCCTCGTTTGAAAGAGGACAGGGAATCGTCGAATGACGATTGCGTAAGGAACCAGGCGTTGGCTCCATCGTATTGTAGAAGGGGAATCCGCACTTCTGCTAGGAGACTGTCGCTGGGACTAGTGCGAAAGAGACCAATAGCCAGATGCACCCCATAATTATGAACAGGATCAAGTAGTTTCAGAGTTGAAGGAACTGCTGAGCTATAAAATTGACAACTGTATACGAACGTAGGCTTCCGCGGCCGGTGTCATAGTGATTAAAATTCTTCTGGGTATTATGCTGCGTCATTGTTAAAAACTAACAACAATAGTAAACTAAAACAGATGTTTCGGCCTAATTGCAACGACCTTCCTCAGGGCACTACTAGTTTATTATTGTTGTTAGTTTTGAGCAATGACGCGGTAATACCCAGAAGAATTTTAAACACTATTGACAACTGTAATCTAGTCCGTATAATACCAGAGTGCTGTAAAGATGACAGAGTTGCGCAGTCAGCACCCCGAGATGTGTGGGCCAGGAGGCAGAGAGCATTAAGCTTTCGCATGCAGGTAGTCTTTGGGTGATGAATATGGGAAAACCAGGTCAGCTTTCTATCTGAAATAAGGTCCAAGAGAGACGACTGTCCTACAACAGCTAGGCGCTTGCTGCCTAAATTACGTTCTGGATCAGGGTGCGTTGTGGGTCGATGGCAAAACTGCATGACCCCTGTTTTGGAGGAAGGAAACTGGAAGCCATGTGAAAGGTTCAATAAAGAGGTTTGTTGGATTGTGCCTTGAAGCTGGCGTTCAGCAGATGCTACCGAGTGGGAGCTGTACCACATGTAAAAATCGTGGCAGGGTAACCAGAGGTCCAACCGAAGCTACAAGCACATTAATGGCCATGAGGGTGAGAACCCTGCGGGATACCATTCCACTAGATCCAAGGGGTGCTGAGTGAAGTGCCAGCTCTAACCTGGAAGAGCTAGTGAGATAAAAAATTATGGGTTAAAATCAGGAGGCCGTAAAAGCCCCAGTCATGGAGGCCAACCGAAATGTGATGGCGCCAACCTCTGTTGTACGCCTTCTGTAGGCAAAAGAAGACTGTACAAGGTATCAGATTTTAACAAAAGTCTGTCAGATTGCTGTTTCCAGTGTGAGTAAATGGTTGTTGTAGATCGTCTTCCCGGAAGCCACACTGTTTAGGGGACAAAAGCCCCGAGTATCAAACCTAACAGGAAGCTAACAATCCTCTCCAGCAGTTTACAAAGGAAATTGGTCAGGTAGCTATCGAGAGATGTCGCGTTCTCCCCAAGCTTAAGTGTGGGTATAGCCCTGAGAAGATATTGGCTCTGGGTAACGTCCAAGTGTTGGATCAATGGCTGTGGATGGAATCTAGGCCTGGCGCTAAGTCATGTGAAGAAACAACAGCCTACAATAATTGCCATTCAGTGAAGGATTCCTTATAGGCTTCAGTTTGGTGGGGTTGAAACAGAGGGAGGTTTCTCCGACTCATTGTTTCTGACAGAGAAGGATAGCAGAATAGGAAGAGGAAGCCAATGCTGTCACAAAGTGTTCTGCAAGAACTTATGGAGCACACCGTAGGAAAAGACCCCGAACAGTTGACTGTCACTGGCAGTCCCGAAGACTATGGAGATTGGACCAAACGTAGTATGAAGATGATTCTGCCCCCAGGTAGGAAACAGCGCTCCCAGAATTCCTTTTACCTCTGGTTAATAAGGCAGCGAGTCTTAGCATGGAGATGCTTAAAAGCGATAAGGTTAGTCTATTAAGGGTGTCATTTAAATCGTTAATCGTTGCAGCAACTCTGAGTGGTCCTGGATAGCGATTGCTATGTACTCCGCCGACCACAGTATCGGTCGACGACGACGACGACCTCTAGATATGGGCATAGCAGTGCCAGCAGCATGAAGAATAGAGTCAGAGACGTCTTGTGTGACCACCTCCTGGAGAGAGGTGTCGAAGTGTACAGCAGATATATATATATATATATATATATATATATATATATATATATATATATATATATATAAAGGCCAACTAGCTCTGCAGAATATCCAACATGGAAGCCCCTCCGCCTGATTGCGGTAGGGGAACGATAGACTCACCGAAAAGTGACCAGTGTAGTGGAGCCACAAGAACAGTGGAGGAGAAAATGAGTTCGATGACGGACAAGGTGCCATGAGTGGCTCTGACAGCTAAGTTGCACCCACTTACACGGGGTGGTGTTCACTGACATCCCGGAGGAGGAGATATGGGGGTGGGATTTCCTGTGTTAAGGTAGGCAGTCCAACATAAAAATGTTGGCTACCTGGGTGGAGGTAGGCTTTGCAAATGGTGGGGCCATTCGCACTCGTGCCACTACCGCTTCCTTGTTGGTACTAAGGGGCAGCCAGTCACTGCTGACATTGGTGTGACCCCAAGTGCAGACCCTTCCAGATGCTGTTTCAGGGCTGGCATGGTTCTAACAAAAACACCTGATAACCACAAAATGCTGGAGGTGGGTATCATCAAAGTGCATTTCTTGATCAGCAGGACAGAATGTAGAATAAGAGGTAACAAGTTATTGTATTTCCAGTAGGTGACGGCAATATCCATTGCTGTTTCACTCGATTGTTATGTGGTAAGAGTCCAGGTTAGACAAAAACAAGCCAACGGAGGTCATGTCACTGGGTCAGTGATCGTCGCTGATGAAGGGGTGACATCCATAAAAACTGGTTGTGATTTGGAGTGAGAAGGAGGGGGTGAGACCCCTGGGATGCCAAAGAAGCCTTGTCCTTGCACTTCTGAATCCCTTGTCTGACCAAAGGATGCTGGCTTCCTATCTCGAGAATGCAGGGGAGGGGTATGAGAAAGAGGAAGAGGAGTAGGAGGCGATGGTGGTGGTGGAGGAGGAGGAGGAGGAGGAGGAGGAGGAGTAGGAGGAGGAGGCTGTAGAAGCTTGCATAACTAGGGAAAAATTGAAGCCTCCTATAGGGAAATTAAAGAGGCGTTTGGAGGAAAGAGAAGCAACTGCATAAATATTAAGGGTAATTTTTAACATTTTTTTAACATTTTTATGCAGCGACAGCAACTGATATTGTTTATATAAGAATATACAGCCTACAGTTGCAGGTTAACTTTATCGTTTACCTAGGTTTCAACGTTATTGATAACGTCTTCTTCAGAACCTGGAAAAAATTAATATTATAATGTGCTAGTAAATTATATTAGATATGGTCATCCTACAGGATGCCACGTGTAGTACTTACATAAAATATTATTTAAATGTTTGCCTAAAACAAGCCATGTCCCAAGTCAACTTTATAAAACTTGATGAATAACCATAAGGTTTTGTCACTTCTATAAACAAGCTGTAGCAAATTCACTTTAAGCCCATTGTATGGGCCTCGTCGTGCGACTAGACACTACGGACCGCGAGGTCTTCGCGGTCTGCCTCACAGAGGCAGAGTGTAGAGACACATACTTTATTCAACCTAGAGTAAATTGTAACTACTTTTAGTTAACCACATTTCGTACTAAAGTAATTTTATCACTTTATACTATTGTAGAAACGACCATGTTAAATTTATTTCAAATTTACAATATTATTATTTCATTATGAGAAAACCCACGAGTACAAATAAGCAACGACATCAAATAAAGTATAACACAGAACAGTACTCGTCACTTAGAAACACTTTTTGTCAATCCGATGTGGAACATCTTTGGTCCATACTCCACTGACGACGTGTGTAGACGATAGCACAGAGTAGGAACTGTGGATACCACTCACTGATGTCGTCGATTCAGTGGGTGGTATTCACAGTTCCTCTTCCGTGTCACCATCTCCATATGTCATCCCTGACGTATGGTCCGGAGATGATCATCATCAGGTCGAAACCGGTAATAACGAATAAAAGTGCTTTTGGGTGGTCAAGATAGTTCTGCATAGTATTTTATTACTATTGATTGTGATTGCTGCTATGTCCAGCTTGCTTACATGGGTTATAAATGATACTTAATTATGGTCCATGAAAGCACAATTGGTGACACGAAGGAATAGCATTGGGGGAGGAAAGAAGCAAAAAAAAAAAAAATGAGGATACCATGAGTGGATCGTATTACAAATGGCGAGATACTGAATCGGATTTTGGAAAAAATTAATTTACGTCACAACTTAACTAAAAGAAGAAATTGGTTGAGGGAACTCATCCTCAGGTATCAAGGATTTATCAGGGTGGTCGTGGAAGTGTGGGGGTAATACCTGCAGTGGGAGACAAAAGCTCGAATACAGAATACGGGAGTTGGAAACAAAACCGTAAGTACAATGAAGGAAACTGCGAGGAAACCGTGGATAACGGATGAAATACTTCAGCCGATCGATGAAAGAAGGAATTACAAAAATGTTCAGGGAAATTCAGAAGTACAGAAACACAGGTCTCCTAGGAACGAAATAAAAAGTAAGTTTAGGGACGCTAAAGGCGAAATTTCTGCATAAAAGCATGAAGAAACCGAAAAAGAAATGATTGTCTGAAGGACAAACGTAGCATATAAAAAAGTCTTAACAACCTGCGATGAAATTAAATATGCAAGGGCGGTAACATTGAGAGTGGAATGACAGTTCCACTGTCAAATGCAGAAGAGAGAGCGAATAGGTGCAAAGAGTATACTGAGGGTCTCTATGAGGGGAAGGCTTATCTAATGGAGAGATAGAAGAAGGAACAAGAGTCGATAGGCAAGAGGTGGAGGATCCTTTGTTGGAATTTAGAAGATATTTGAAAGACTTAATGTAAAACAAAGCAGTAGGGATAGGTAATATCCAATCAGAATTTATAAAATCATTGGAGGAAATGACATCAAAACGACTATACATGTTGGTGTGTAGAATGTATGAGACTGGCGATATACTATCAGACTTTCGGGAAAACACCATTCATACGATCCTCAAGATAGAAAGAATCGAAGCAAGATTTATAGCACAATCCGCTTAACAATTCATGTTTACATTTTGCTGACTGGAATAATATAGAGAAGAATGGAAAAGAAAATTGATGATTTGTTACATGACTATCGTTTTCGCTTTAGGAAAGATAAAGACATCAGAGAGGCAGTTCTAACGTTGCGGTCCACAATAGGAGCAAGACTTATGAGAAATCGAGACACGTTCATTGAATCTCTCGACATGAAAAAACGTTCGACGATGTAAAATGATGCAAGAGGCCTGAAATTCTGAAAAAAAGGCAAATGCTGTAGGGAAAGGCGGGCAATATACTATGTATACACGAACCATGAGGCAACAGTAAGAGTGTAAGAGCAAGTAAGAACTGCTCGGATTAAAAAGGATGAAATTCATGAATGTAGTCTTTCGCCCCTACCGTCCAATCTGTTCATCAAAGAAGCAGGGACAGAAATAAAAGAAAGCTTCAAGAGTGAGATTAAAAATTCAAGATGAAAGGATATCAACGATAAGATTCGCTGATGACGTTCCTATCCTCAGTGAAAAATTACAGTATGTGTTGAACGAAATGAACCGTCTGGTGAGTACAAAACATGAATTAAGAGTAAATCGAATAAAGACGGAAGTTATGGATTGTAGTAAATATGAGAACAGTGTGATACTTTACATCAGTATTAGAGTTATGAAATAGACGAAGGAATTCAGCTACTTGGCAGGAAAATAAGCCATGATGGACGGACAAGGGGGACATAAAAAGCAGGCTAGCACTGGCGAAAAGGGCGTTCCTGGCCAGGAGAAGTCTGCTTGTATCAGACAAAGGTCTTATTTTAGGAAGAAATTTCTGAGAACATACGTTTGGAACACAGCATTGTGTGCCAGTGAGATATGGACGATGGGAAAACTGAAACAGATGAGAGTCGAACCCTTGAGATGTGGTGCTACAGGCGAATGTTGAAAATTAGGTGGACTGATAAGGTAAGGAATGAGGAGGTCCTGCACAGAAACGGAGAGGAAAGGAATAAGTCGAAAACACTGACAAAAAGAAGGGGCATGATGGTAGGATATATGTTAAGACATCAAGGACTAACTTCCATAGTACTAGAGAGATCTGTAGAACGTAAAAACTATAGAGAAAGAAAGAGATTGGAATACATCTAGCAAATAATTGAAGACATAGGTTGCAAGTGCTGTCCTGAGAGGCAGAGGTTGGCACACAACACGAATTCGTAGCGGACTGCATCAAACCAGAAGACTGATGAGTCAAAAAACAAGGACGTAATGAATTTAAACAACATGCATCATTCAGACAAAAAAACATGTTTTGCGGAATTTCGAAAGTAAATAATACATCTCTACTAATCAAAAGACAGTGTTACTGTTGCTACTGAGTGCTGTGCATCCAGCTAGTGTGCCATTGCCGAGGAACTGTTCAGGACACCCCAGTGTTCTTAAAAGTAACAGCATCAATATCACATTTGCTGACGACTTTATAGCCCACAACTATCATCCAACTAAAATAGACTTAAAAATACGAAAATCCAGCCATAGCCTATGCTACAAACTTACAATAAAAAATTTCCACATACAGAAGGCATGGCCACAGGGTAACATATCCTTAAACGACTACAGTATACTATGCAATGGCAAACTAATGAAAACGCGAAAGGAACTGTTAAAGACACACACACACACACACACGCACACACACACACACACACACACACACACACACAAGCGCGCTCGCGCGCGGTCATCATTTCAGTATTGGAGAGGTGCGTGAAGGGTAAAAATCGTAAATGGAGACCTAGGGATGAACACTCTAAGCAGATTCAGAAGTATGTCCGCTGCAGTAGTTATTCGGAGATGAAGAGGATAGAGCAGCATGGAGAGCTGCATCAAATCAGTCTCTGGACTGTAAACCACAGCAACAAAGTGGAAATGTGTAATTTAAGACTGAAAATCCACAAATATGTGCAGTGATTTTGTGTGCTTACCAAAAACACACGAGAATGCAGGTTAGGAAGGATTTTCGAAAGCAGGTGTAAGTAATCGCAAAATGTAGTCATCGAATAATTTCACACACGAAAATTACGTTTACGGATAATATTATTTGTTAAATTGTCGAAAATGGCTGTGAGAACTATGGGACTTAACATCTGAGGTCATCAGTGCCCTAGAATTAGAACTACTTAAACCTAACTAAGCTAAGGCCATCACACACATCCATGCCCGAGGCAGAATTCGAACCTGCGATCGTAGCAGCAGCACGGTTCCGGACTGAAGTGCCTAGAACTACTCGCCCACAACGGCCGGCTGTTAAACTGCCAACCACATTCAAAGGAAGATCGTTTAATTGGAGACGTCACACTACCTGCATCTAACAATGTACGAAGGGTCCTACGTACAACAATGTGGTAAGATTTAAGATAATGACACCAAAGAAAAAATTTTGTAGGCCTCATTTTCGTTATAATACCCATCACTTAAAACATGTTTACGTTTTACAGAACTGAGTAAAGACTACCCACTGGCAAGGGGTTCACACGACAGTCTTTTGGGGTGGGGAGGGTGAAGGGAGCTTGACCTGAGGTGTATGGAGTACTTGTACTGTCTTGGAAGACGGTTTGTAACTTCTAAGTTGCCATAAAAACCCGCATAATAGCATCTGTTCAATCATTTTCTTGAAAGAAGAACACCTGACTCTACTACAGTTCCTATAAAGACGCGTCGGTGAGACAAGTCAGCTGACTTTAAAACTCGACTACTAACCTTGAACCTGAGTGGGCCAACCGGCGGCTTGGCATAAGGGATGCCCTGGAAGCTGTAATACTTCTTGCCACTGTGAGTGGTGGCGACTTTTCCCCTCAGAGCTCCCTGGCGGACAGTCGTTGTAACCGAAGACATGTCGAAACGCTCTGTCGCAAGACAGGGCCTGCCTTCTACTAGCGCATCGCGTTGGAGCGTTGTCTCGGGTCGTGGGCAGTCGTCGCCGCCGCTTCCTGTCGTGTTGGTGCTGGAGGGGGAAAGGGGCACAGCACTTGTGAATGTGTACTGCCATCAGGTGTGTAATGGAGCGACAGCGAAAATTTGTGCCGGTCCGGGACTCGAACGTGGACTTCCCTCTTATCGCGTGCGGTCGCCTGTCCGGTACAAATTTTCACTGTCGTCGTTCCATTATATAGATGACGTCGGAACATATTCGTAACTGCGAATACATTTCAAGTTTTTCATGACGACTGTAGCAGCCGCAATGCCTGTTCCTTCTGACATGGATGCATGTAATAGTAATTCCGAATAACACAGGCACAGCAATATCGTACTGTGATTTAAAATTTATCTAAAACCGTCGCGTCTCTTTCTCCGTTGAATACGCTAAGCTCTAAAACTACAGAATGAATTTTCATGGGGGTCTCTCAGGTAGCTACAGTGTAGCGGGTTACAACATACAGGCTTTGTTTCATCAAAATCGAATCATCGTTTGTAGAATTTAACCCGTCATAGGGAACCATGAGTACCCTTTGAAAAAGCTGTTAACTCTTTGACGTTTGACCTGTATCATTTGTGAAACTGTCTTTATTGGTTGAAACGTTCTAGTAATATGGTCCAACATAATGAATACAGTGCTTATACAGTCGCCAAAAAGTTAAAAGCTTGAATACACGGTATTAATGTTTCTTAATAATATTTATTTCATAGTTCGTTATGAAGCGGCTTTCAGCTTCCTAGCCCATCATCAGATAAGTTAATACTAAATACACTACTGGCCATTAAAATTGTTACACCACGAAGATGACGTGTTAAAGACGCGAAATTTGATCGACAGGAAGAAGATGCTGTGATATGCAAATGATTAGCTTTTCAGAGCATTCACAGAAGGTTGGCGCCGGAGGCGACACATACAACGTGCTGACATGGGGAAAGTCTCCAACCGATTTCTCATACACAAACAACAGCTGACCGGCGTTGCCTGGTGAAACGTTGTTGTGAAACCTCGTGTAAGGAGGAGAAAAGCGTACCGTCACGTTTCCGACTTTGACAAAGGTCGGATTGTAGCCTATCGCGATTGCGCGTTATCGTATAGCGACATTTCTGCTCGCGTTGGTCGAGATCCAATGACTGTTAGCAGAATATGGAATCGTTGGGTTCAGGAGGGTAATACGGAACGCCGTGCTGCATCCCAACGGCCTCGCACCACTAGCAGTCGAGATGACAGGCATCTTATGCGCATGGCTGTAACGGATCGTGCAGCCACGTCTCGATCCCTGAGTCAACAGATGGGGACATGTGCAAGACAACAACCATCTGCACGAACAGTTCGACGACGTTTGCAGCAGCATGGACTATCAGCTCGGAGACTATGGCTGCGGTTACCTTTGACGCTGCATCACAGACAGGAGCGTCTGCGATGGCGTACTCAACGACGAACCTGGGTGCACGAATGACAAAACGTCATTTTTTCGGATGAATCCAGGTTCTGTTTACAGCATCATGATGGTTGCATCCGTGTTTGGCGACATCGTGGTGAACGCACATTGGAAGCGTGTATTCGTCATCGCCACACTGGCGTATCCCCTGGCGTTATGGTATGGGGTGCCATTTGTTACACGTCTCGGTCACCTCTTGTTCGCATTGACAGCACTTTGAACAGTGGACGTTACATTTCAGACGTGTTACGACCCGTGGCTCTACCCTTCATTCGATCCCTGCGAAACCCTACATTTCAGCAGGTTAATGCACGACGGCTTGTTGCAGGTCCTGTACGGGCCTTTCTGAATACAAGGAATGTTCAACTGCTGCCCTGGCCAGCACATTCTCAAGATCTCTCACCAATTCAAAACGTCTGGTCAATGGTGGCCGAGCAACTGGCTCGTCACAATACGCCAGTCACTACTCTTGATGAACTGTGGTATGGTGTTGAAGCTACACGGGCAGCTGTACCTTTACACGCCGTCCAAACTCTGTTTGACTCAATGCCCTGGCGTATCAAGGCCGTTATGACGGCCAGAGGTGGTTGTTCTGGGTACTGATTTCTCAGGATCAATACACCTAAACAGCGTGAAAATGTAATCACATGTCAGTTCTAGTGTAATATATTTGTCCAATGAATACCCGTTTATCATCTGCATTCCTTCTTGGTGTAGCAATTTTAATGGCCAATAGTGTAGATAATCCACACAACGTCAACGAGGGTTCATGCTTTTACAAAGATTGTTACAAAAATATGTGATATTTTATGACTCTCGTTATAAAACGCAAGCATAACGTAATACCCAAAGAGAATCTGAGCAAATAAATCTTATATTATGGTATATTCAGATATTAAAACTACCGTATACGAATGCATAAACCAAATATGTCATACAAGTGGATAGTGGGTTAGGCTTCATATGAATAAAATGGTGAACGTAATCTTTGTATAATGATCGATGTACAGATATGAACTCTCGCTGAAGTTGTGGGACAACCTGTATTATATTAAGTTATCTGACGATGACCTAAGAAGCTGATAGCCAATTCTTAACGAACTACTAAATAAGTATTTTTGTGGGTCATTAATACTGTTTACTCAATAAGTCTATGTTCATCCGAGAACTGACGGAGTATTCCATAAACATTAATCCTCAAAGCGTTTAATCCATTCTTCCAAACTGATATTATTAAATGCGAAATGGACTTCGTCACATTTTCACAACTAAACTGCCGAACCAATTTCGATGAAATTTGGTGTGGAGATACCATTGAACCATGAGGGAGAGCTTATAAAGTAAGAAGAAAAAAATGCCCCCTACGAGTGTGAAGTAGGGGATAGAACTTTTTTTCTTTTTACACCAGCGAACATAAACTATGTTACAAAAATAAGAATCTGTCACGTAATATCCATACTGTATGATACACAGGTACTTGAGTAGCACAATGCACGGATGCTCGCTGCTGTCAATAACCCTCGCACGCACCGGTTTGCAGTGACGCAGCGCGTGCCGCCGATTCGTCGTGCTTTTGGGAAATGGAACGACGGGGTCGCCATTAGCGGGGAGGGGGGGGGGGGGTGGAGGGGGAGGGCGCGAAACGCACACCATGGCTAACATTAAACATAAGGAAATGGTTGATGGCTTAGCGAAAATCGCCGCTCAAAACGGCAATTGTTTAAAACGCGTATCTCATCCAGACACATGAGGGTAATGAAATTACTGCATGTACAGTTGCTTACTTAGTGTCACATCATAACAAAACTGATGATATGCGAGGGCAGCCATGGGTAATTGCCAGTTCAGAATAAACGATGTGAGTCCCAGTCCGAATTACATAAATGTTTCCCGTAACTGTTATTTGATGGTGCAATAAGGAACAGAAGATACACAATGTGCAGTGGTTAAACAGAAACTGTATATAGTGTAATCCTAACTGCAATGCTGCACAGTATATTTAATTTAAAAGGAGCCAATATAATAATATCTGATTAATGAACAACAGCATTAAAAAATTAAAGTTCAGACGTATAATCTGAGGCTACATTAAACAAGCTTGAAATGCAAAGAGCTGCACCTATAAACTTCCGTCTATATTCAAAAATGGATATTACCACTACTGGAAAATTTATGTCTTATATTTACCGTATGTACTTTGCCATTTATTTGCTGCTGTCACCTGGATCTAAAATTTCCCAACCACAACACCCAATGAGGCATTACCATCTGATGTTGCAATTTTTTCATTCTCGATTTCAGTTGGACCAGCGAGAGATTTGCTCTGTGGTATGGAATTCTATTCGTTAGCTTAGCTTCGTAGGAGGATGGCAGATGCTGCATAATCTTGTTGATTGGACTACGCTTTATAGATTTCCTACTTACAATTGATTTTAAACCATCACTAGTAGCACACAAAAGAAATAGTGATTCGTTCCTTACTTAATGTCCAAGTGTTGAACATTAAATCTTTATGAACTGCATGAACACTTGCAACGTCTACACATAAGGTACCTCACACACCTTTCCGTTAATCTTTCCACTGCAGTGCTTCGGTAAAATATTCCTCTTACAGAATCTCCGACAAAGGGTTGCTGTTTCTACAAGGTATACACTCGTTGATCAGTGGTTGTCAGTTACGTTCCTGCGGCCGGTTTTCGTTTTCTCCTTGTTTCCCGTTAGTTGTTGCGTAAAACTCTAAGCTTTATTTCGAATTTTCTTATCTTCGTACAACATCGACTTAGGAAAAATTGGTTCAAATGGCTCTGAGCACTACGGGACTTAAGTTCTGAGGTCATCAGTCCCCTAGAACTTAGAACTACTTAAACCTAACTAACCTAAGGACGTCACACACACCCATGCCCGAGGCAGGATTCGAACATGCGACCGTAGCGATCGCGCGGTTCCAGACTGTAGCACCTAGAACCGCTCGGCCACTCCGGCCGGCTTAACTTAGGACTGTAATATTGTCGTAACACTCTGTGAGGAAGCATTAACTAGGATTTTATCAAGCTGTTTCATTTTATCTTCTGAGCATGTACTTTAATACACTTTCAAGCTATCGCAGAAATGAAATTTAAAACAATTTATCGTTTGACCTTCAGTAGGCGAACTCAGCAGCTTTCACTTCATTCTCTGCTTATGATCTACAATAATAATAAGGACGTTCCTCATTATCGGTCACAGATGAACCGAATTGGAAGAGGATAGGATGCATGCCACATTTTACAGTAAGCAATTAGCGAAAAAAAAGAAAAACACCAGTCCGAATTTTTAATTAGCGAAGTCCGACTTACTGAGTGATCCCTAAAATATGTTGGTCGCTAAATGGGTCTCCACTTACCTGTTATTTCCTATTGACTTTTAAATTATTCTGGGTCTAAGGCTGCATCAACGTACGTTGAATATCACTGTATATGCTCTGCAGATGCTTCTGCTGAGAGTTACCGTGCACACACACTTACTTTCTTCGTAACTTGATATAGCCTTGGACATCTATATCTATACCTTCATAAATACTTCGCAAGCCACCGTCCGGTGCGTGGCCGAAAGTACCCTCTTGCACTGCTAGTCCTAGTCATTACGTGTAATGTAAGATGGCGGCAGTAGAATCGTTAGGCAGTCAGCTTCAAATGCCGGGTCTCTTTTGAATAGTTTTTCTCGAAAAGAACGTCACCTTCTCTCCAGGGATTCCCATTTGAGTTCCTGAAGCATATCCGTAACGCTTATGTGTTGTTCGAACACACCGATTACAAATCTAGCAGCCCACTTCTGAATTGCTTCCATGGTTTCCTTCAATCCGACCTGGTACGGATCCCAAATGCGCTAATAGTACTCAAGAATAGGTCGCACTAGGTTCCTACATGCGGTCTCCTTTACACGTGAACCAGTCTTTCCTGAAATTCTCCCAACAAACCGGAATCGACTATTCGCCTTCGCTACCACAGCTGTTGCATGCTTTTTCCATCAAATATCCCTTTTCAACGTCACGCCCAGGTATTTAAGCGATTTTACTGCGTCAAGCAGGACAGTGGTAATACTGTACCTGAACATTACAGGTTTGATCTTCCTACTCATCCGCATTAACTTACATTTTTCCACATTTAGCGCTAGCTGCCACTCGTCACACCAACAGGAAATTTTGTCTAATTCGTCTTGTATCTTCCTACAGTCACTCAACTCCGACACCCTACAGTACACCACGGCATCATTAGCAATCAATCGCAGATTGCGGCCCACCCTGCCCGCCAAATCGTTCGTATATAGAGAGAACAACATTTCCCTGGGGCACTCCTGACGATACCCTTGTCTCTGATGAACACTCGCGTCGAGGACAACATACTGGGTTCTATTATTTAAGAATAATCGAGCCACTCACATACCTATGGACTTATTCCATATGCTTGTACCTTCGTTAACAGCCTACAATGCCGCATAGTGTCAAATGCTTTACGGAAATCGAGAAATATTGAATCTGCCTGTTGCTCTTCATCCATAGTTTGCAGGATATCATGTGAGAAACGGGCAAGCTGAGTGTCCCTCGAGCGATGCTTTCTAAAACCATACTGGTTCATGGACATTAGCTTCTCAGTCTCAAAAAAATTTATTATATTCGAACTGAGAATATTTTCTAGGTTTCTGCAGTAAACAGAAGTTAGGGGTATTGGTCTGTAATTTTGTACGTGATTCCCTTTAACCATCTTATATACTGTTGTCACCTGCGCATTTTTCCAGTCGCTTGGAACTGTATGCTTGCGAGAGATTCACGATAGACGCAAGCTAGGTAAGGGGCCAATGTCTTAGAGTACTATTTATAAAATTTAACTGTGATTCCATCCGGACCTAATCATTTATTTACTTCCAAATCTTTCAATTATTTCTCTACACAAAGGATAGTCATTACTAAATTGAACTGTGATTCCATCCGGACCTGATCATTTATTTACTTCCAAATCTTTCAATTATTTCTCTACACAAAGGATAGTCATTACTAAGTCGTTAATACGGGAGTCTGTTCGGAGGTGAAATAACGGTATGTCTTTACGATTCTCCTGTGTGAGCGATTTCTTGAGCACGAAAATTAAAACTTCGGCGTTTGATTTGATATCTCCAGCTGCCCCACCAGATTGGTCAAAAAGGGATTGAATGGAAGCCTTACACCCGCTTAGAAATTTTATATAAAACCAGAATGCCCTTGGTTTCTCTGCCAGATCTTTTCCTAAGGTGAGACGGTTAAACTAGGTGAAACTAAGTCTTTAATTACACTACTGGCCATTAAAATTGCTACACCATGAAGATGACGTGCTACAGACGCGAAATTTAACCGACAGGAAGCAGATGCTGTGATGTGCAAATGCTTTTCAGAGCATTCACACAAGGTTGGCGCCGGTGGCGACACCTACAACGTGTTGACATGGGGAAAGTTTCCAACCGATTTGTTGTAATGCCTTGTGTAAGGAGGAGAAATGCGTACCATCACGTTTCAGACTTTGATAAAGGTCGGATTGCAGCCTATCACGATTGCGGTTTATCATATCGCGACATTGCTGCTCGCGTTGGTCGAGATCCAATGACTGTTAGCAGAATATGGAATCGGTGAGTTCAGGTGGGTAATACGGAACGCCGTGCTGGATCCCAACGGCCTCGTATCACTAGCAGTCGAGATGACAGGCATCTTATCCGCATGGCTGTAACGGATCGTGAAGCCACGTCTCGATCCCTGAGTCAGCATATGGGGACGTCTGCAAGACAACAACCATCTGCACGAACAGCACGACGACGTTTGCAGTAGCATGGACTATCAGCTCGAAGGCCATGGCTGCGGTTATCCTTGACGCTGCATCACAGACAGGAGCGCTTGCGATGGTGTACTCAACGACGAACCTGGGTGCACGAATGGCAAAACGTCATTTTTTTCGGATGAATCCAGGTTCTGTTTACAGCATTATGATGGTCGCATCCGTGTTTGGCGACATCGCGGTGAACGCACATTGGAAGCGTGTATTCGTCATCGCCACACTGGCGTATCACGCTGCGTGATGGTATGGGGTGCCATCGGTTACACGTCTCGGTCACCTCTTGTTCTCCTTGACGGCACTTTGAACAGTGGACGTTACATTTCAGATGTGTTACGACCCGTGGCTCTACCCTTCATTTGATCCCTGCGAAACCGTACATTTCAGCAGGATAATGCACGACCGCATGTTGCAGGTCCTGTACTGGCCTTTGTGGACACAGAAACTGTTCGACTGCTGCCCTCGCCAGCACATTCTCCAGATCTCTCACCAATTGAAATCGTCTGGTCAATGGTGGCCGAGCAACTGGCTCGTCACAATACGCCAGTCACTACTCTTGATGAACTGTGGTATCGTGTTGAAGCTGCATGGGCAGCTGTACCTGTACACGCCATCCAAGCTCTGTTTAACACATTGCACAAGCGTATCAATCCCGTTATTACGGCCAGAGGTGGTTGCTTTGGGTACTGATTTCTGAGGATCTATGCACCCAAAATGCGTGAAAATGTAATCACATGTCAGTTCTAGTATAATATATTTGTCCAATGAATACCCGTTTATCATCTGCATTTCTTCTTGGTGTAGCAATTTTAATGGGCAGTAGTGTATTTTCGTTATGTAACCGCTGACCTACAGAAATTTCCCTGACTTAGACAACTTAAACTTAACCTATTTATTTATTACTCACAATAAACAACCACAACGCAATCAGACTGGTATACAGTGACAACATGACTTCCAATAATTAAGACAAAAGAATGGCCCTGAATTGCAAGAAATCCTAAAAATTATAAAAATCCAAGAAATAAGAAATTAAAGAAATATGAAACTACCTCCAACTCTGTTAATTGCCTAAACTCATTTCAATCACGAATCCCATTTTGTTATAAGTCACTAACCTCAAAGAAGATATTCGTAACACGAACTACAGCAATTACAGCAAGCAGCAGCTACAGCCAGCTACAGGAAAAGATTCTAAGAACTATAGACTCTTAACTTCTAGGAGGCATATGGTTAGCAAAAGAAAGATTTTGTTGAAAAGAAAACAATGTATTTAGAAAATGTTACCCTATTCATGTGATATACAGTCCCAAAAATTATATAGTTGTCAATAATTCCACCACCGAAACATTACCAAAAACATTCATCCTCATTTGTCAATGCATCTTCTGTCAGCACAGTGTCTCCACTAAGGAAAAAAACACATGTCTATACACTTCTCTATCCAATCGCTAATTGCTAGTCCGTCCAACCACAGAACCTCTTGCCGAGGGCGCAGAGCGCTGTCAGCGATATTGACACAGTCTATAGCGCTGCCAACATACAAACAGGGTACTTACAACGGTGGTAGTTGATGTACACTTCTCGCATAGATGCTTCCACAGATGCACGAATCTCTACTAAACTTCGCGTGTCGTCATTTGTGCGTTCCGTTTTGAACCAAGAGTGTAACAGCCTCTGCCTTCTCTGCATCCTCCGAATCATTATTAAACCATTTTGGGTCTTTTTTATCGTTTGTCCACTTGCTAGGCGCATAGCTCTTCCGCGGCTGTGGTCAGGTGCCGAGCTTACGGCGGTTGTTTCCTCCGGTCCCTGAGCGTTGGCGCTGCACTGCGGCACCGGTGCGACGTGTGTGGACGTCCGGAGCGTGAGTACGTGAGCTGTAAGGGTGTTGACGGCCGAAGTGGCCGTGCGGTTAAAGGCGCTGCAGTCTGGAACCGCAAGACCGCTACGGTTGCAGGTTCGAATCCTGCCTCGGGCATGGATGTTTGTGATGTCCTTAGGTTAGTTAGGTTTAACTACTTCTAAGTTCTAGGGGACTAATGACCTCAGCAGTTGAGTCCCATAGTGCTCAGAGCCATTTGAACCATTTTGTAAGGGTGTTTTCAACTATGTCAGTCAATTAGCCGTGAATTGATCGTGTTTGTCAATACATAACAGCGGCAGTTGTTGTTACTACTGTATCACACGGTAGACCCTTTCCTCCCTCCTTCTTCGTCCTGATATAGCTGAGACAACCAGTTAACTAAGGAATTCTATAGCACTTTTAAAAGAGAAAATGCACTTAAGAGTCCCGTAGTGGTAAGGAACTCTGTAACAAAAAAGGATATCAACTCCCTTCGAAATTTCAAAATATGGCTATCATTTCATACATCACCGCTTCCAGTCGTGGTCAAATAATAATAGGTTTGGATTATTTAATGAAATTTCTCGTCAAGAACCGTGGAACTGTTGTTTATGCACGCAAACTACTGTGCAGTGTCGGTTTTTTTATTTCGAGTAGTTTTAAACTGTGCGAGGCAAATTGTTTGAACGCTATTTATCGATTTAATTACTATTTCCTGTGGCATGTCTTCTGAAGCAACATTTGTGACATCCTCAAGAAATGACATTCCACAACAGATTTAATAACTCCTGCAGCAGTTTGTGAGATGCAACACAAAACAGTGCGCCAAGGAGGCTGGGGCAGCTTAGAGCCTGTGGCAGAGTGAGATATACCATGCTAGTTCCTATGTAATCTGCAAAGCAAGCTACAGCTCTCGCTCTCTCTCTTTTCAACCTTTTTTTAAAGTCTATTTCGAGTCACCCACCTGCTACCTTTGTGACATCGTCAAATTTTGTGTTTCGAGTAGCTACTGCATCTGTCTTATATCCCCTATATCACGGTCATGTGGCTGGAAATTAATTATTCACTAACTTCAGCACAATTTATGGGTCGATTCCCTGTCAGGTGTTTGGTTTGGATGGAAGGATTCTCTCGCTTGCGCTGATTGATGACGTTCATGCATACAGACCACTTCAGACGGCATCTCCGGCCGCGATGGCCGAGCGGCTCTATGCGCTTAAGTCCGGAACCGCGCGACTTCTACGGTCGCACGTTCGAATCCTGCCTCGGGCATGGATGTGTGTGATGTCCTTAGGTTGGTTAGGTATTAGTAGTTCTAAGTTCTAGGGGACTGAGGACCTCAGATGTTAAGTCCCATGGTGCTCAGAGCCATTTGAACCATTCAGACAGCAGGGTCGTGGGGGTATGGGGATGGCGACAGGAGTTTCTCAGGAATCAAAATCAAAGTGTTGCCACCACCCGACGGTTTTGTTCATGGATTAACTCCGTTATTCACATAGCTGTGGAGCAGCCGACAGCCGACAGCAGTGCGGCGAATCCGCCGTTCCGTGGTGTGGCCGATGACGGACATGTCGCTTCGTTGGGCCCCCGGTGAACCCCGACTCAGTGCAACCTGCCCGGGTGGCGAGACGAAAGAAAGTTTTACAGATATGTTAAGAGATCTGTGATAGTGTAATCGCGTGTTTCCTTATGCGATCGGAATGGTAAAAGGACCGCAATTGTTTAAATATTCCACACACTGCAATCGAGTTCCTGGTAAATTCTTTCAATAAGCTACACTGAAGCGCCAAAGCAACTGGTATAGGCATGCATATTCAAATGCAGAGATATGTAAATAGTCAGAACGGGGTCCTGCTGACATCAACGCCTATATAAGGCAACAAGTGTCTGGCGCAGTTGTGAGATCAGTTAATGCTGCTACAATGGTGGGTTATCAAGACTTAATTGCGTTTGACCGTAGTGTTACAGTCCCCGCATAAACGATGGGAGACAGCATGTCACAGGTAACAATGAAGAGGGCATTTTCCCACACGACCGTTTCACGAGTGTACCATGAATGTCAGGAACCCGGTAAAACATCATCTCCTACATCGTTGCGGCTGGAAAAAGAATACGCAAGAATGGGACTAAAGTCGACTGAAGAGGATCGTTCAACATGACAGAAGTGTAACCCTTCGGCAAATTGCTGCAGATTTCAGTGTTGGGCCATCAACAAGTGTCAGCCTGTGAACTATGCAACGGAACACCATCGATATGGGATTTCAAAGCCGCAGGCCCACTCGTGTATCCTTGATGTCTGCATGACACAAAGCTTTACTCCTCACCTAGGCCTGTCAATACCAAAATTGGACTGTTGATGACCAGAAGCAAGTTGCCAGGTTGTACGAGTCTCGTTTCAAATTGTATTGAGCAGATGGATCTGTACAAGTATAGAGACAATATCATGAATCCATTGACCTTGCATGTCAGCAGGGGACTGTTGAAGCTAGTGGAAGCTCTGTAATGATGTGGGACGTGTGCAGCTGGAGCGATTTGGGACCCCTGATATGTCTAAATACAACTCTGACAGGTGACACATACGTAAGCATCCCGTCTGATCACCTGCATCCATTCATGTCCACTGGCATTCTGATGGACTTGGGCAATTCCAACACATCTGCTGACCACCAAACTCCCCAGACATGAACATTATTGAGCATATCTTGGATGCCTTGCAACATGCTGTTCAGAAGAGATCTCCACTCCCTCGTAATCTTACGGATTTATTGACAGCTCTTCAGGATTCACGGTGTAAATTCCCTCCAGCACTACTTCAGACATTAGTCGAGTCCATGCCATGTTGTGTTGTGACATATCTGCATGTTCACTGGGGCCCTACGCCATATAAGCCATGTGTACCCGTTTGTTTGGCTCTTCAGTGTATATACGCCACTATGCATCCCATTAACTTTTTAAATAAACTATATTCCACATATTTTCTAAATTCTTTCAACGATATTCCATAAACTGTGGTTGATCAATTAGCATATCCAGAAGCTGTTGGGGAGGGGGGGGGGGGGGAAGAAAACTAAGGCATAACGATTTACATAATTCGTCAACTAAACTGATGTAGTGATTGGGGAATGGACTGTTTGAATAACCTTAAGCAGTTCGTGTGCAGTGAAAGTGAAACAATTGAACTATTTGTCGCCAATTTTTTAAATAATTTAATTTATTAGTCAATTAACTTGATGTCAGAACTGCTACTGGGTTTCTGAGGGGATAGGAGGGGTAGGGATCACGTGGAAAGCAACTTAATTCAACAATTGATTGAGGACCTGTCAACCAAATGGATGGATTATCCCCAGGAGGTCATAATCCACTTTACAGAACAATAGGTTAACTACCTGACAATCGAAAGAGAACAGTAGGTTTACCCCTCAATGTAGGCACCCCACACTAACAAAATGCGCTCATGCTCCTGTTTCCTTACTACTCACGTTGGCATAAGCACATGGGGTGGAGTCATGGTAGGAGCACTTTGAGGTCCATATCTGAATGAGCCCCTTGTATCATAAGTTAAACTGCAATACTTTGCCTGATGCATTAGAAAACATTCCACTAAGCATTCAGTGAGTGCTATGGTTGCAGCATGATGGTGCAGAGCCGCACTTGGGAATGAATTTGCATAACACCTTAAATAACGCGTTTCCAGATAAACTCAACGGAACAAGTTTGTAGTACTGCACTCATGGATGTATATTACCTAACAGCTCACATACATGTCATTTTGGCAATGGTAAATGCATGTATGTTGCGCAGTGTCCAGCAAAGTATGATGAAGGCAGTGACGAACTGTTTGTAAATGCAAGGTAGTTACTTTGAACATCTTTTCTAAATTGAATATTGTTCATAGGTATACATACTTGCTCTGTGAAGATACGCCCCAATGTGAAATGTACAGAATGGAATATTTGTGCGTAGCACATATGCAGTCTAGTATTGTCTACCTTTCTGTTTTTTGTACATCATTGGATACAGACAATGTTTCTGTATTCACCATTGTTGTCTATTGGCTTTATTTGTGTCATGGACAGAACACAGTGGACGTTAACATCTGTAAGAAGTTTATTTTACGTTTAATGTTTAAATAAAGGGTACAGTAAAAGAAAGAAGTACACAAGATACCACATTTTGGAGTTGTAAATTGGATACAATTTGATACTTTTGTACAAACACGACTTGAACATCGGCGAGTCTGCACATCAGTTCCCCACGGCACTATCTCATCTCACTGAGCTAAGGGGGCAGCTGCAGCAGAGATCAGGATTAAAGTTTCATATTGTTGGCCATACTGCGCTAACTTACATCGTTGTCAGAGGCTCGTTTCTAAATCGCATTTGCATTAAACCCATTAACTATGTCGTACTATATACATTTTTGGCTTGAAATGGGTTGAGGAATCGCATGCCCATACTCCTGTGCAGCATTTTTTCTTCACCCTGTAGTTTAGCAGAAATGTTCTGCAGCGTTTAACTGCGGTTCTAAATGCTGTTCGATTAGCTCTGTGATAATTAAAAGTGTCTTGATCAGCGGTACAGATGGATGGTTCGGATGGCTCTGAGCACTATGGGACTTAACATCTGAGGTCATCAGTCCCCTAGAACTTAGAACTACTTAAACCTAACTAACCTAAGGACATCACACACATCCATACCTGAGGCAGGAATCAAACCTGCGACCGTAGCAGAGGCGCGGCTCCGGACGTACCGCCTAGAACCGCTCGGCCGATCGGTGGTACAACTCAGCCTGTCGTGATATACATCTGCTGAAGAGTTTCATTCTTCTTCTTTGTATGTGATTCGTTTTGGGGGTTATTTAAATTTTAATTGTGTGTGCTGAATGTCAGCTACACTTTCTCGTAGTAATCTCTTCTTTTACGTTTGCTTTGCTTATCGTTTAGTGCATTGTGTATGTATTATGGAATTGCTGCATATTTGGCACTATCTCACATGTTATTGGATAGTTATTGTGCATTTATTGTTCTTTAGCGAGTCGGGGAGTTACCTTGCTAAATCGGCGCCAGATTGACATTGAAATGCTGTTGTACAATGTTGTTCTTGGAAGTGGTTTTACGTCTTATTCTACGTTAACCTAAATTTTTAGGTATTTTTGATTGATGGACAACTCAGCTATATTTCTAAGTTGTTTGATTTCTTAACATTGACCAGCGAGTTTGCACTTGTTATATGTTTTCTATGTTATTTTGTAAATGTGTTTTAAAAGTTCCAGGTACTTGCGCTACCCAAAGAGTGGACGCGAGTAATGGCCGCGCGGTTTGAGGCGCCATGTCATGGAGTGCGCGGCCACTTACGCCAGAGGTTCGAGTCCTCCCTCGGGCATTAGTGTGCTTGTTGTTCTTTGCATAAGTTACTGTAAGTTTAGGGACCGATGACCTCATCTGGAATTCACACACACACACACACACACACACACACACACACACACAAGGAGTGTGTGTGGCGCTGGGTCCACACTAACCCAAACAGATGTAATGTGCATGTACAGTCAAACAAATGATTACAGTTTCAGAAGAAATGGATGATCTATTCAAGAGAAAGAGCTTCACACATTGAGCAAGTCTATGACAAGTTGATTCAGCCTCGGCCTTCATGCAAGCAGTTATTCGGTTTGGAATTGATTGACAGAGTTGTTGGATGCCCTTCTGAGGGATATCGTGTCAAATTCTGTCCGGATGACCCGTTATATCGTCAAAATGCCGAGATGCTTGGATGGTCCTGCCTACAAGGCTCCAAATGATCTCATTTGGGGAGAGATCCGGCGACCTTGGTGGTCAAGGTAGGGTTTTGGCAAGCGCTTTGTCACTGCTGCACCTCAGCCAGCCAACTTACATGCCACTCACTCTGCAGAGTTAACACTATGTCCACTCCTCTCGCCCTGTAACTTTTATGTGTTCATATTTCAACTGTTTTAATGCATCCCTCCTTAGAAAGAACACGTGAAATGCAGATGTAACTACACACTGTAAACAATTATATGTTCAACAGTATAGAAAGAAAGAAAACGAGTGACTAAGATTCAATAAATAGATTTATTTCTTTATGAAAACCCTTTCAGTTAACATGGTTCTTGTGCCACGCGGGTTAGCCGTGCGGTCTAAGGCGCTGCAGTCATAGACGGTGCAGCTGGTCCCGGCGGAGGTTCGAGTCCTCCCTCGGGCATGGGTGTGTGTGTGTTTGTCCTTAGGATAATTTAGGTTACGTAGTGTGTAAGCTTAGGGACTGATGACCTTAGCAGTTAAGTCAGATAAGATTTCACACACACAACATGGTTCTTCTTATAAGAAATATGCTACCATACAATGGTCTACTTCATTTGTTCCACATCATGTACTTTCCCTGAACACGGGAAAAACAATTCCCAAAGTGAACACTATCTGAATGTTTTAGGACGGACATGAGGAGATTCGTTTTTCCACAAAACGACGAATCAACATTAAGCGACCTGATACTACCGGGCAGTAGTACTCCATTCTTGTTATTCAGATTTTCCGAAGTATTCTCAGACCATCAGTTACAACAATCTCCTTGTAAAGAGGATGCTTCGTCCATCTACTCAAGTTGAATACAGTATCACTACATTAGCATACAAAGGGTTTATCGGACAAAAGAAGAACACGGATATCACACACATGATTCATTTCTTTGTACAGGTACCTGGATATATATACATGCTCAAATAATATCACAAATATATGCTTACACCAAGCTTAGTAAACTCATACACAGTTCTGTGTAACGAAGTGCAACAATCATCGAAGTTATGAACTACATTTCTTTCCCCAGGCTTCGGAGTTTGCTGCAAAACGCTATTAACGAACCGTTATCAGCTTCAAGCTTCGTTATTCGCTGACTAGTTCTACCAACTTTCTATCAATGTATTCTATATTAGCACTTTTGAATATTCAGTTATTAGTATTTGATGAATTGTCGTCCTCTGATACCACCAGAATTTGTAAATAATGCGGAATATTTGTTTGAATTCCTGAGAAGGGAGATTTTCTTGAGTCTGCTGCAAATACCGGTGAAATTTGTGTGATGTGAATAATAGGGAAAGGGAAAGCATGTCAGCTATATCCGTATCAGGCTAATCACTGGCTGATTGTCACCTCTAAGTGACTAGAGGGTGAGAATATGTGGCAAGTTTAGACAAACATCCTTTGTCTCTACACCTAGCTACAAATAAGGTCAAACCCAGGCAGGCTACGGTGCATCAGGTTTCCACCCTAGCCAGTGCAGTGTGGTACTGAAGGCTACAGTTAGTAACGGGGCCCGTCGGCCATCGCTTTGTGCGCAGTGACGTCACATGGCAGCCAGCATTGTGCTCAGACTGGTTACAGCCAGGGACTAGCGTATGTGGTCCGGCAATCGGAACATTTCGCAAGGCCCTGAGACAGTTACAGCAGCAGCTGCGTGACAGCTAGCACAGCCCCTCAGCATCACTGTGAACCACTCATTCACCTATGAACTATTGGCTGGAGTGGTGGCTGCTGTCGGATGTTACCTGCCCCGTTGCGGTGGTGGTGGTGGCGTGGGTCAGTCGTGCTCCATAGCAGCGCCTGGCCGGCTGCAGCACCTGCGGTCGGGAGTCTGACGTTACAGCCGGGCGCCAGTCAGTTACCATGACTTCGTGGGGGCTGCGGTGGTTGTGGTGGTAGTGGCAGTGGGGGGGAGGGGGTGGAGGGTGTAAGAATGTGTTGCAGGGGCGAAAAGCCCTTCCTTTCCCATCCCCTAGTGTGGCGTTTAAGGTCGAAGCTTAGGAGGATCACTATGATGCGGCCATACATCTCTGAGTGTATAATAGCTTGGGGAGCTGGGCTGTACCTGCACAAACATCTTTTGTGTGTAACGCCATAGAGCTATGGCCAGTATTCCAGGCCTCAGATTCCAACATCTAGAGCCTGTTATTCCACGTCTTGGATTCGTGTATAATAGAGCCAGGGCCAGTATTCTGGGTCAGCCAGGACGACAGTGCATAATCCCGCCGATTTATATTTACAACAGTGGCCCTACCTCCTAAGGAATGGGAAAACACACTAGCACAGCTGGGTAGTTTTTTTTTTTTAAAGTTCCCACAGTTTTTAATTTCCCACCATAATTTGACTTTCCCGCCATTCTATACATAGGACGTTTCAACTCTGTCAGATGGGATAGGGGGAGGAGGGAGGAAATCCCATGACTGATCAATGAAATCATTGATGATATAATTGGCTCTGAGCACTATGGGACTTAACTTCTGAGGTCATCAGTCCCCTAGAACTTAGAACTACTTAAACCTAACTAACCTAAGGACATCACACACATCCATGCCCGAGGCAGGATTCGAACCTGCGACTGTAGCGGTCGCGCGGTTCCAGACTGTAGCGCCTAGAACCGCACGGCCACACCGGCCGGCTTTTGTCCTCATCTTCATTTCATCCTCATCATCGGCCGCATGTCGGCCAATGTGGCGCCGACTGAAATAACATTTGCACTAGGCAGCCGAACCCGAATGGAACCTCCCGGCCACAATGCCAAACGATAATATCATTCAAACTTAAACAATGCTGTAGAGAGTAATTTATTATCACTAGAAGTGGTTGCTCACTACGGTGGCTCCAGTTCTTCTAGAAAGCTTTAGAGGTCCGATACTGGAATATTGTCTTTTAACCTGGCTTTTAAAGACACAGTTTTGTTTAAAAGTAAGACTTATGATTTAGCTCATTTATAAGGTGATTGTGCAAATTTGTTAGTGCTTTCTTGTAAATAAGTTCACGTGAATAATTAGTGGTAGCCTAATATGGCGAACTATATAAACCAGGAATGGTCAAGATTTATTAATCTCAGTAAGTAAAGGCACTTTCCTAGAGATTGTCCATTATCATAATGAATTTCTATTGGACCAAGCCAAACACATTCACACATGTATATATTCAGTGGGTTTTAGACTTAAGGCGTTTGCGACAAGAGTTTTTAAACTGCACATGGCAAATCTAGTGAATTGAGGGCACTTGTGAAATAGTGAAGTGGAAACTTTGGCCCAACTAAGCCAATAACGCACATTTGGTGCCAAAGGGAGTCATGTACTGTATCACGTACGATTATTTTACAAAGTTACGAGCTATACGTTCTTATACCGAAATTTAGGATATTAAGCGCCCAAGTGTTGGGTGAGAGTCAATATAGCCAGTGAGGGTGCGCGACGGACTGCAGTGCACCTTGAACAGTCAGAGGTAATACAACGAGATAGACACCCATCACCGAAATCTGACAAGGTAATTATTCCTTTGAATTAACTCTAATATGTGTACTGAGTTGTTAAATATCAGTCACAATGGTGCGAATGCTCGCGATAGACAGACGTGTATTGAATTTCGGCAGATTTAAGGGCATTGTTGGGCGCCATTAGAAAAGAATTACATATTTGATGGAATTTCTAAGTTATAGTTCATTTGAAGTCAAGCGTATGTTGTTCATGGACCATTAAATAAAGATGGAAATTATATCCAGTCAAAAGTGGTCCTTGAAAATAAATATTTTATTCATTCCACCTGATTGTGCTAGATACTGTGAGTTTACGGCAGAAAGAGGGATGTGTATGCTTTGGTTAGGTGTCACAGCCTGAAAATAATTACGCGTTCTGATGCTGATGGTTCATTTCTAAAGTTTGAAAAAGTTTTCCATTTACTCGACTAGGACACAGCCTAATACCTTCACAGCACTTCATCATTGCACAACGACGATTTCCACAGTTTCGTGCATGCCTTATGTTTCGTTATCATGAAACAAAAGAAAATATAGAACATTACAGGAAATCAGTGAATTATCAGAGAGGAGAAGTAAGCCGACTGATTTACAACAAGTAAGTGATTTTCGGTTTATGGATATGAAAGTGCGACGATCAGATTACTGATTCAGATTTATAATTTTCTTGTTGCTCAAACATCTGAAGCGAATGTTTACTTACTGGGTATAGTACATGATACGTCACGATAGGAATTAACAAAGACATCGATTTAGCTCAAGCGGACCTCCACTGTGTGATTGTACTGTATGAATGCATGCATAGGGAACAAAGACGTTTACATCACATTCAAGGTAATTATTCGAGATAATTCTGTACCAGAGATCCTTCAGCACACAGTTAGATGATCTCTATCACACAGCCACGTAGTAATTTTACAGTGGTGCACACCAGGAGAAAAAAAACTGACGTTCTACGGATCGGAGCGCGGAATATCAGATCGCTTAATCGGGATGGTAGTTTAGAAAATTTAAAAAGGAAAATGGATAGGTTAAAGTAAGATATAGTGGGAGTTAGTGAAGTTCGGTGGCAAGAGGTTCAAAAAATGGTTCAAATGGCTCTGAGCATTATGGGACTGAGGTCATCAGTCCCCTAGAACTTAGAACTACTTAAACCTAACTAACCTAAGGACATCACACACATGCATGCCCGAGGCAGGATTCGCACCTGTGACCGTAGAAATCGCGCGGTTCCAGACTGTAGCGCCTAGAACCGCTCGGCCGCCTCGGCCGGCTGCGACGGGATCATCTCATGAAATTTCAATCACCAGTTTTCTTCTCCGATTGTGAAAACATTCTGTTGGTACCCATGTGCATAGAGAGAAATGATCATCACGGTAAAATAAGAGAAATCAGGGTTCGCATAGAAAAATTTAAGCGCTCGTTTTTCCCGCGCGCCGTTCGAGAGTGGAAAAGCTTTAAGATGTCTCATTGAACTCTCTGCCAGGGATTTTGTTGTGAATGGCAGAGCAATCACGTAGATATAAGTGTAGATGCAGATGAACTTGACAGTGTCAGCCCGCACATCAGTATGACGTTGGAACCCCTCTGGCCTGAATGCATGCACTGATTCGTTTGGCAAAGGTGTCATAAATCCGTTGTCTCCTCTCCTGAAGCGTTCTAGCCCACAGCTGTTGCAATTCGTTCTTGATATCCGGGATACTGGCACTGCGACCGATTTGATGTCGCATCTCGTCCCACACATGTTGTGCTGGGACAGGTCTGGTGATACTTCTGGCCATGGGAGCGGCTCACGGTCACACGTACAGTTCACAGAGACACGTACCATTTGTGGACGAGCATTGTCCTGTGGAACAATAAAACTGCAATACCGGCACTACTCTCACATGAGAGGCTACATATGAGTCTGCAGGATGTCCGCGAAGTAACCGTTGTGTTGTCAGAGTTCTCCTAATCACAGCCAGATGTGACGTGGGGTCGTACTCAATGGCTCCTCACATGACAAAGCCACGAGTAACACCGTTGTAGCAGCACCACTACGAGGATACAGTTTATGTTTCCTTTAAATAGACGCTATAATGGTAGCACCGCTGTGCCCTCTAGAGAGGGACTTCTCCCCAGGTTGCCGTCATATTCACCAACGATGGCCATCTCGGGTGGTGCAGAATCGCAATTCATCACTGAACACAATGCTACGCCAGTCATCAGTATCCTGTGCTTCCCAATTATGCTTCCAGACGCAGCTAGCTGTGTTGTGGTGTTAACAATAATCTAAGCAATGGATGCTAATTCCCTAGTCCAGCTGCTGGAGTTTCCAACGAATTGTGCGGGATAACTCAAAATGTGGCTTGGAGCCCACTAATTTTCTTTGGATGGTAGGCGAAGATGTGAAGCGGTTCAATGTTCATAACATGGCTCTCCTTTCATCTACTGGTCATACATGGTCGACCGGGACCTTGAAGACAAGTATGTCTGCTCTAACGTTCGCATGCAAACCAGCACTGGGCCAATAACTCACCCGCATGCCCCAAAAATATGGATACTGCAAGCAGGAGAGCCACAGGCTTTCTAGGTACAATTTGACCTTCTAGCAGTCACTGACCTTGAACTAATGACATTATCGATGATCTTGAAGGTTGCGTACAGGAGACACTTAGCGACCTTTCTCTTTGAATACAAAATATCATCACGACTCTCCTGACTCACCCCCCCCCCCCCCTTTCTCATTCCATTATTATACCAAATCGGAACTGTGAATCAGCATGAATCCCTATGGTTTTCATCTTGGTGATGCTCAAAAGGATCCAAAGGACCTTAATTGCATAAAGGAAGCAGCTAATCACTCGGTACCCCCGTGATGCTTTCACGTAATTGCCGAAACCTAATCGTGTCAGATGGCCAAGAGAGGAGCAGCATGGTTTGTCGGCAGAACCACAGCTTTGTCAGGTTGCAGTTTGTCTGATTTCGCAGAATCCTATCACAAATGCTTTAGCAGAACATATACACAGCTTTGTCAAGTGTGGCCTTGTCTCAGACCTTGCCGACTTCGCAGAAGATTTGATGATGTCCCATACGTGCTATATTGGAGGCAGATCTGGTGATCAAGCAGGCCAATGCATCATGTCGACAATCTGTAGAGCATATTGGATTACAAGAGTGGAAAGTGAACGAGTGTTATCCTTTTGCAAAACACTCCCTGGAATTCTGCTCATGAATGGTATGCAAAAGGGTCGGATCACCAGATTGACGTACAAATTTACAGTCATGGTGTGTGAGATAACAATACGAAATTTTACCGCAGCGCATAATTCGAGATGTAGGTCCAATGCGTCTATCATACAGATGGGGTGGGTGCAGGTCCTTAGGATTCTTTTTCCTACGCGCAAGCTGGCTACTCTGGGGCTACGTAATGAGAGGCTACTTGCTTTGTTGACTTAATTGAGGCCATTTGGAATCTTTTGAGCATGGTCATTATGGCAGGTCAGGGACTAGATAGTAAATGGCTGTTTTGTGTAAATGATCAGTAAAATATTGGACTGTGATTGGGAGATCGAATTATGCGTTTGGTCAGAATCTGTGACTGGCCAAGAGGGTTGGGTTGGGTTGAGTTGAGGGAAGAGGCCAAACAGCGAGACCATCAGTCTTATCGGGTTAGGGAAGGGTGGGGAAGGAAGTCGGCCGTGCCCTGTCAAAGAAACCATCCCGGCATTTGCCTGCAGCGATTTAGAGAAATCACGGAAAACCTAAATCAGGATGGCCGAACGCGAGATTGAACCGTCGTCCTCCCAAAAACGAGTCCAATGTGCTAACCACTAAGCCACCTCACTCGGTGCTATGGCCAAAAAATGTGGCTTTAGAAGAAAATGCTAAATGGGGTACATACTGATTGGGTGTGTTGTTTTAATGGCTGGTAAAATAGTGGTCTGTGGCTGAAGGACACTGGAGGAGAGGGCTGAGGAGAGGGGAGTGATGACTTGCCTTCAGGGTCAAAGGTAGTTGACTTACTGCTGCAAGTAGGCAACATTCAAAGTCACTTATGACGTCGTACATCCACGTCCAGTAACTGTGTTGAACGTCGAATTGTATCCAGAAAGTAGGAAGTTCTCCTGTTCCTGTTCGATTCGTCTGGATGCCAAATGATGACCCACAAATGACGCTCCTTTCAGTCTACGTCTGGTGCTAATTCTGCTGCCTCAAGTGACTATACAGTATTTTTGTGTCCTTCACAGTAATCACTCGACATCTATCGCTTTTCAAGTCCCTTACGGTATGTACCGCGCCAGGCCTGGTAACAATTCTAATAAGGAAGTACTGTCAGTAATGTACATCACCTGATGTAGACGATCTCTGTGCTGCTTGTCCCGCATACATTTAGATCTCCCAGTCACATCCTAGTATTTTACCAGCCATTAAAACAAAACAGATATATAGCACTAAAGTAATATGTAATTTTGAGCGTTGGACCATCTACACAACGCCTATATCTCTGACATCGGCCTGTTGTAGAATTTTAGAACACGTTGTTTGCTCGCGTATCATGGAAACTCAGTATCTACTCTGTAGGAATCAACAAGGACTCCGGAAACAGCGATCCTGTCAGACCCAACTCGCTTTATTTGTTCGTGTTACCCAGAAAATATCAGATACAGGCTCCCAGGTAGATGCCATTTTCCTTGACTTCGGAAGGCGTTCGATACAGTTCCGCACGGTCGCCTGATAAACAAAGTAAGAGCCTACGGAATATCAGACCAGCTGTGTGGCTGGTTTGAAGAGTTTTTAGCAAAAAGAACACGGCATGTTGTTCTCAATGGAGAGACGTCTACAGACGTTAAAGTAACCTCTGGCTTGCCACAGGGGAGTGTTATGGGACCACTGCTTTTCACAACATATATAAATGTCACAGTAGATAGTGTCGGAAGTTCCATGCTGCTTTTCGCGGATGATACTGTGGTATACAGAGAAGTTGCAGCATTAGAAAATTGCAGCGAAGTGCAGGAAGATCTGCAGCGGATAGGCATTTGGTGCAGGGAGTGGCAACTGACCCTTAACATAGACAAATGTAATGTATTGCGAATACATAGAAAGAAGGATCTTTTATTGTACGATTGTATGATAGCGGAACAAACACAGGTAGCAGATACTTCTGGGAGTATGCGTACGCAACGATTTGAAGTGGAATGATCATATAAAATTAATTGTTGGTAAGGCGGGTGCCATGTTGAGATTTATTGGGAGAGTCCTCAGAAAATGTAGTCCATCAACAAAGGAGCGGGCTTACAAAACACTCGTTCGACCTATACTTGAGTAATGCTCATCAGTGTCGGCTCCGTACCAGGTCGGGTTGACAGAGGAGATAGAGAAGACCCAAAGAAGAGCGGCGCGTTTCGTCACATGGCTATTTGGTAAACGTGATAGCGTTACGGAGAGTTTAGCAAACTCAAGTGGCAGACTCTGCAAGAGAGGCGCTCTGCATCGCGGTGTAGCTTGCTGTCCAGGTTTCGAGAGGGTGCGTTTATGGATGAGGTATCGAATATATTGCTTCCCCCTACTTATACCTCCCGAGGAGATCACGAATGTAAAATTAGAGAGATTCGAGCGCGCACGGAGGCTTTCCGGCAGTCGTTCTTCCCGCGAACCATACGCGACTGGAACAGGAAAGGGAGGTAATGACAGTGGCAAATAAAGTACCCTCCACCACACACCGTTGGGTGGCTTGCGGAGTATAAATGTAGATGTAGATGTAGAAGATGTGGCTATAAAATAACGGCACTATTGCTGTAAAACATTTTATTTCAGAAACATACATATTTAGTTATTCTCATCACAACATACACGCCTCATGTATCCCAACGACATTCCATGCGAATTAAACATTCATAGAAACAGTGCTTGAAGTCTTGCTCTGTGAACTCCTTGATGACGTGTGCCGCTTTAACTTACATTGTTTCAACGTACTGAAACCTTATTTCTTTTAATGCAGATTTGAACTTTGGGAGTGGATAAAAATCACATGGTGCTACATCAGAGGAATAAGGAGGATGGTGTAACACTAGGATGCTGTACTTTGCTAGAAAGTTGTTAACACACACAACGTGGTAGGAGCCCATTGATGTTCAATTCATGACTTGTTCTTCCACAATTCAGACTCGTTTTTTCTTATTCTCTTAAGGGTCGAGCAAGAACCTCAAGGTAGTAGGGGTGATTAATAGTTTGATCCTCAGGAAGCCAGAGAAGATGCACAATTAAATGAGTATCGAAAAGAACAATCATCATGTATCTAAATCTGGATTTGCTCATGCGAGCTCTTTTTGCTTGGGGTGTAGCTGGGCACTTCCAGTACACGGATTGGCGCTTAGTTTCTGCATCGTAGATGAAAAACCAAGATTCGTTACATGTTATTGCTCCTTCCAAGAAATTGGAATCATTTTTAGTAATATTCAAAATCTGTATTCTGAGTTTTTGCGGCACCAGTTTCGCAGACATGTTTCTCGTGTTAAAACGGTTATTTAAAATTTATTTCCGTCTCTTTGTCATTTCCTAGAGTTTCAGTAATCGATCGAACACTCAATTGACGGTCAGGTCGAATCAGATTACTTACTTTTTCGACAGGCTCATCCGTTTTTATCTTTAAGGGAGTGAGTCATCTACGTCTTCTCGGCCCATCTTGGGAACGCTTGAACCACTCAAAATCTCACGTATGTGATATATATAGTCTTCACAATACTCATCTTTTTATGAATGATAGGTTTCAATAGCAATTATTCCGTGTGTCACGTGAGACTTCATGACAATCCGTTGCTCTATTGCTATCTTATTTTTGCGGCAAAACAAAACAGCAGGTTTTACACGAACGATGGCCATGGCTGTGCAGATTTGTCTAGAGAAACCAGAGATGTCGCATTCGACTGAGAAGACTTCACGCTTTACAACTAATCCTCGTTTATCTTTGGCCCATATGTTTGTACCCTGTGACAGTATCAGTCCCTTTATTTTATAGCCACAACTCGTATCACACATCTATTTAGTGCTAACATGCAGCGAGATGCTTAGGAACTTGGGACAAAAATATTACGGACAATGGGGAGGATATATAGAAGGCTGAGAAGGCTCTGTAATGGATCAGATAGTGCGCCGTGTGTTTGTAGGTGGCGCAATAAGCCAGTTTCACCGGAATCAGATCACATCACCATTTTCTCCATTGCAAGACTGTCTGAAGTAAATAAGTGTGGTTTCTTCTACGTCATAGACATTGTTCTGCAACATTACCACAAACCGCAGTAATTCTGCTGCTTTGTGCAAAATTTGTATGTATTGTAACGTATGTGCCCCAGAAAACTTGACAGAATGTTGGAAACATTGGTGTGTGATATGTCAAAGACATCTTCATATGGCCACGCGGGATCAGCCGAGCGATCAGGGGTGCTGCAGTCATGGACCGTGCGGCTGGTCCCGGCTGAGTTTCGAGTCCTTCCTGGGGCATGGGTGTGTGTGTTTGTCCTTAGGATACTTTAGGTTTAGTAGTATGTAAGCTTAGGGAGTAATGACCTTAGCAGTTAAGTCCCTTAAGATTTCACACACATTTGAACATTTTTTTTCATCTTCACACGCTATGTTTATTTTAGATATTACATTTGTTAATTTTAAAATGCACGAAGTTGACACACTGTATATTGCTGTTTATCGTGTAGGTTGGGTGTGATAATATGGCTTTAGGCGGTGAAATTGGTTGTGTATCAATAAAACAATTGCAGCAGCTGTGAGCGGAATTCTCTTGAACATGGTGTTATTTGATCAAAGTGTCGTGTAGTTTCCACTGTGTGATGGTATAGGTGAGTCAACTTGTGTCAGTTTGCTGCTGCCTGCGCCTGCACATTGATCCTGTCTCCAAGCATGTCATACTTTGCTGAGTCAACATAAAGGCAAACATGTTTTCGCAGACATATCGAGATTTGTGCTATCTCCAAGCATGACGTATTTTGCTGAGTCGAAATAAATACACAGCAGTAGTGATAATAAGACAGCCATGCTCGTGTTGTATTGTTATAGAACAAATCTTCGCTTGTTCTGATAAATACTACGGATGATTTTTGGTTCCTTTGTTGTTCTGCAAAGGCCACACTACTGTCGTCATCAAGTGAAGCTTAACGTGTGAGTCGAATCTGTAGTGCCAATAAGAGAATAGTGTGTGTTTCGTACCATCACACAAGAAATCTTTAGGTATTTTGATAAATAATACAGACAAATGTAAGTGCTATTAAATTTTACTGCAAAGATCGACTTTTTATTTGTGATCAGAGATTGAACATCCCACAGTGTGGAAGCTTGTCCATCGTTCTGTCTGGCATGAGGAAACTAACTAATGCTTACGAAAGTTACAAATCGGATTTGGTACTTTTGTAAGTTTTGCGAAAATATGCATTTTTGGTGATACACCATATTAAAGAAACACACCAGTTTTAGTATTCTCCTTTGTGCTAATGTGCCATAAAATGTGACATCGGGGGGTAAGAATGCTATTAGTTAGTAGTTTATTATGATGATACCGTATGTAAACTTTGTAGAGGTGCCTTGCCACCAAAGTTCCAGTCGCTAAATGTGTGAAATTTCGTTTTTGTACATCAGTGAAAGAGTTAAGGGCATCTTAAACTCTTCTGCCAGTAATGTCAACATCTTTACATATTTTTGATGAATAATGCAGACAATTTATAGATGTAGTAATAACACTGCGAAAATTTGAGAGCAAAAAAAAATCATGTTTGTATTTTAACCTTTAAGTTACAAAATAATTGCAGCCTTGCACTAAGTACAATAGAACGAGTGAACTCTGTTTGTTGCCAAGAGCACCATAACCTTAAAATGAGAACAGTAGTAGCACATGTGTTTTAATAAAGAACACAGACAATTTATATGTGGAAATATTTGAACTGGGTGGATGGGGGTCCACAGTGCCTTGCGGCAAATGTAGTATATAGATCAAATTTTGGTCATTGTCAAGCATAGCTTAAAGTGTAAGTCGGATTAGCAATGACTGTAAGGGATACATGCGTTTTCTTACAGCTGCAGAACAACAATGTAGATGTTAAAGTATTTAATTTGAGGGTAAATTGTGTCTTGCACGAAATCTAGTACAATAATCGAACTTTGATCGTTGCTAAATGGCAGGTACAGGGAATAAGATGGAGTACATACTCACTGACTGTTTCGTTTTAATAGGTGGTAACATACTAGCTATAAAGGTATAAATCCAGACTTTACAAACTATCGGTGCGTTCTGCTGATGAAGCTGTGTCAGGTTTACATGAAGTCAGACAAGTAGTGACTTGACAAAGTGTGGTTCTGCTGACAAAGCATGATGTAAAGATGAAATGTCCATGGATTGTGTTGCACAAGCTCCAGATGTCAGTTTGTGGGATGGAGTTCCATACCTGTTGCACTTGGTCAGTAAAATTTCAAGACTATTAGTGCTGTTAGTGGGTGAAGCTGGAGTTGTCATTTGATGATGTCCCATACGTGCTGTATTGGAGGCAGATCTGGTGATCAAACAGGCCAATGCATCATGTCGACAATCTGTAGAGCATATTGGATTACAAGAGTGGAAAGTGAACGAGTGTTATCCTTTTGCAAAACACTCCCTGGAATTCTGCTCATGAATGGTATGCAAAAGGGTCGGATCACCAGATTGACGTACAAATTTACAGTCATGGTGTGTGAGATAACAATACGAAATTTTACCGCAGCGCATAATTCGAGATGTAGGTCCAATGCGTCTATCATGCAGATGGGGTGGGTGCAGGTCCTTAGGATTCTTTTTCCTACGGGCAAGCTGGCTACTCTGGGGCTACGTAATGAGAGGCTACTTGCTTTGTTGACTTAATTGAGGCCATTTGGAATCTTTTGAGCATGGTCATTATGGCAGGTCAGGGACTAGATAGTAAATGGCTGTTTTGTGTAAATGATCAGTAAAATATTGGACTGTGATTGGGAGATCGAATTATGCGTCTGGTCAGAATCTGTGACTGGCCAAGAGGGTTGGGTTGGGTTGAGTTGAGGGAAGAGGCCAAACAGCGAGACCATCAGTCTTATCGGGTTAGGGAAGGGTGGGGAAGGAAGTCGGCCGTGCCCTGTCAAAGAAACCATCCCGGCATTTGCCTGCAGCGATTTAGGGAAATCACGGAAAACCTAAATCAGGATGGCCGAACGCGAGATTGAACCGTCGTCCTCCCAAAAGCGAGTCCAATGTGCTAACCACTAAGCCACCTCACTCGGTGCTATGGCCAAAAAATGTGGCTTTAGAAGAAAATGCTAAATGGGGTACATACTGATTGGGTGTGTTGTTTTAATGGCTGGTAAAATAGTGGTCTGTGGCTGAAGGACACTGGAGGAGAGGGCTGAGGAGAGGGGAGTGATGACTTGCCTTCAGGGTCAAAGGTAGTTGACTTACTGCTGCAAGTAGGCAACATTCAAAGTCACTTATGACGTCGTACATCCACGTCCAGTAACTGTGTTGAACGTCGAATTGTATCCAGAAAGTAGGAAGTTCTCCTGTTCCTGTTCGATTCGTCTGGATGCCAAATGATGACCCACAAATGACGCTCCTTTCAGTCTACGTCTGGTGCTACTTCTGCTGCCTCAAGTGACTATACAGTATTTTTGTGTCCTTCACAGTAATCACTCGACATCTATCGCTTTTCACGTCCCTTACGGTATGTACCGCGCCAGGCCTGGTAACAATTCTAATAAGGAAGTACTGTCAGTAATGTACATCACCTGATGTAGACGATCTCTGTGCTGCTTGTCCCGCATACCCTGGAGAATAAGGACGCCAGAGCTGTATTCCTACAGCAAAATATTATCGTGATTCTGGAACGATACTGAAAACGGGTTTACAGTGTTCCATAGCTTATATTATTCGACGAACCGTGGACAATAATTGGTGGTGCGTAAAAAGATGCATCCTGTGAAATTAAGTTTTTCTATAATATAGTGTAGTGCTGTACAAGACGACAATATATAGTTTCAATGTACTATTCAAGGTTGTATAGTTTAAAATACAGAAGACTATCAGTGCCTTGACGGGAATTAGCCTATCGAAATACAATAGACTCACGCTAATGTGCCCACTCGTTGAACATATGGGTGCTGAATTATTGAATGTGTCTGAAATTAAGTGTAAACAGATACGCTATACTTTCTTAAATCCAAAAATACATTCACTCTCATAGAAAACTTAATTCCTGAAGGTGTCTATGTACAGCCGGATCACTAACTACGAAATAAAATCCTGTAATACAATCTCCTGTAACAATATTTGCACACGGATATGATTTTGTAGCTTGCTAGTAAATTCCTCACATTACTTATTTACTCGCATTTTTATCTACTTTGTCCTCGAGTTACGAGTGAAGCGAGGATGTTTCCATAATCATAAGGCAGGAACTTTAATTCTGACTTAGTTACATGACAAAAGATATGAATATTTAACGTGGGCCGTCACGGTTGTGACCTCTAGTTCCGGTCATTGTTCACATGCACTTATTTGAGTGAACAAGAGCGCAAGTGTGTGGATGAGTGTACATCGGGGTACCAGAGCTATAAACAAGTGACAAAAGGACAAACGCAGTAATAAAAACGTTAAGAAATTGGTTGGTAAGTGGCTGAATGAGGAAAACTGTAAAACAGACCAAATTTTAACAGATGAAGAAGTAACGGAAAGTATGCAGAAAAGTTAAGATAAAAGTGATAAAGGAGAGTACATAGAAGGGACACAGAACGAAGATTTCTCGCACTAGTGATGCTGTAGCTGTAGACACCTTCCTGGAGTACATTATGTAACGACCAGATACATGTAGTACTTATGTAATGCTTATAAAGCGGTTGCGTGCTGGCGTCAGATACAAATCACTGCGACAACTAAAAATTCGGGACACACGTCATAGTGACTGATCCTGTTATTTACTTATTCACTGGAAATCTAATAGTAAAATGTACTGTTGTCTTTATGTTCTTTGAAACACCTAGGACGTAAGGCAAGTACACAATGGTAAACGCTTTCATGACCCCGCAGAGACGCTAAATCCTACAGTCTATTCGCGAAGCAGCAAGCCAGATGATCTCTTTCTCACCTTTGGCCATTGGCGACAGGAGGAGCAGATGACACGCCCTGCTGCCAGCGCTCTCGCCGAATATCGTGATGTTGTCGGTGTCTCCACCGAAGGCAGAGATATTGTCCTTGACCCAACGGAGCGCAGTAAGTTGATCTTTGAGTCCCATGTTGCCGGTGACAATCGAATCACTCGTGTTCATGAAACATGCATAACAACCAAAGCGTTACGCGGAGAAACACTCAATGTAAAATGAGTCTGAACTTCGGGCTGTGCAACAGTACACAAAATGAGTCCCACTATTCATCTGAAGCACCTCCAATGCGCCGGAAGATTACCTCCGCTTTTTCCAGTTAAATAAACCAAAACGAAATATAGCGGTTCCTTTCCTCTAATGTCACACATAGCTCAGGGGCGCAATTGCAGAGAAGTTTCACAGTGAGTACATCGTTCTACTGTGTCTGCAGCACATTGAACGTTTCGTTTAAAAGCCCATATATGTTGCGGTACCTCGCTATGCAAAATGGTTTCGTGTGTTTAATAAATTTCGAGAGTAAGTTCTTTCATGTCGGGCGCCACAGCTAGATGTTCATTAAAAGACAATTTCTTTTTCCACCTATTACAATCACATTTATTTCACGTAATCATCTGTGCTTACCGACGTGCCATTTTCAAGTGCGTCCTCACATACTCATAGTTTTAAATGGCGATCCTATGTGGGTGTATACAATGTATCTACTCGTATCATTCAAATACACCACCTGATAAAAGTACCTGGATATTAATACGGAATGTGTTCACCCTTCGCCTCTATGGCGGCTTGAATTTAGGCGGCGGCACTTTCAATTAATTGTCTGAATGTCTGCTGAGTAATGGCAGCCCAGTGTACCTCAAAAGTTGATAACATAGAGGGCAGTGATGTTGAGCACTTGTTTCTGGAGCGAAGTCGACGAAGTAACTTCCGTCGAAGGTATTCCATTGGGTGCAGGTTGGGACTGTGGGCAGGTCCATTCATTTGAGTAACGTCATTCCCACGAACCACTGCCTCACAGATCCTGCTTTATAATAGGTTGCGTTGTCATGCTGAGTCATCGTAGAATTGTTCATCTGATTTACAACATATGCAATCTGGAAAATGTGTACGTATCATTCCAAGTTTAGCGTTTTCTCAAGTGCAATAAGAGGACCCACCCTAATCACAAAAAATACCGTTGACGAAACTTCTTCGACACTTCACGGTTGCCACTACACATGACGGCACGCAGTGTTCTCCAGGCATTCAACAGGCCTAATCAGTTCTATTTGATTGCCACAGGGTATAGTCTCCAGCTTTACAAGGTTTGAAGTATTCCTGTTGGATCTGTTACTCAGTTCCAAGTCCTGTCCAACCCATTGTACTGTTACTCCTTCTGGCCGGCCGGAGTGGCTGAGCGGTTCTAGGCGCTACAGTCTGGAACCGCGCGATCGCTACGGTCGCAGGTTCGAATCCTTTCTCGGGCATGGATGTGTGTGATGTCCTTAGATTAGTTAGGTATAAGTAGTTCTAAGTTCTGGGAGACTGATGACTTCAGCGGTTAAGTCCGATAGTGCTCAGAGCCATTTGAACCATTTTTTGTTACTACTTCTGTAGTGGAAACACAGTACAACACCCCTCCCCCCCCCCCCACACACACACACACACGCAGACACTTTCCCATGTTATACTGCTGGCGGCTCTGCCTCTCGTGACATCTAGTAGTCAATTCCGCGTCAGTTAAATATTCATCTACATGCATACTATGTAAACCACTGTTAAGTTCACGGTAGAGAGTACTCCCCAGTTCACGAGTAGGGTTTCTTCATGTCCCATTCACGCATGCAGCTCGGGAAGAGAAATTGCTTAAGCGCCTCCGTCCTTGCTGTACTTACTCTAATCTTGTCCTACGAATTCTTTGGGGGACGATTAGTGGGGTTTGGTATAGATTCCTAGATTCATCACTTAGATTTGGTTCTTGAAACTTTCTAAGTAGGCTTTCGCGGTATAATTTTCGTCTGTCTTCAAGAGAATACTTTCATCAAACAAATCTCTCGCCACTCGCTGCTCCTCTTTGTGTACGTTCAATATCCCTTGTTAGTCCTATTTGGTAAGGCTCCCATACACTTCAGCAATATTCCAGGAGGATCGCGCGAGTGTTTCGTACGCAATCTCCTTTAAATTCTTCCACCTTCTTTACCTACGACTGAGCCTATACTCACTGATATTGTCGTCATAGAATACAACCTTTATTCGTTTTATGTGGTGCACAATGTCACGTTTCTGAACATTTAATCCAACTTGTCAATATTCGCACCACTTTGAAATCTCATCAAAAGTTGACAGAATATTTCTGTAGTCATTCGGACAGCACTTCGTTATCGGCAACTGTATCATCTACGGACAGTCTGAGATTACTATTAATGTTGTCTGGAAAATCATACGAAAGTAAAGCCATATGGCACGAATGGCTGGCAGACCTCGAGGGGCACGTGATCCCTACCCTGCGTCGTGTGATGATAAGGCGAGGGTGAAATGCGGTGTCGTCACGTAGCCTCTTCCTGTCGACTAGCTCCTAGTGCATCGCCGATCTGAACGTCCCCAGCCGACGAACGAATCGCTATCAAGTGTCACATGCCTTCGTTCAAAGACATACAGCAAATAGATTCAGAATTTAATACAGGACATTGGTGACAAGCCTTCCGATCAGGAAAATTTTGCCACCACTTCTCCTCCCATTTCCCGCAAAGACAAAGGGTAAGCTGCTAACTGGCGTGGCGTAGCCGGGAGATTACCCAACCAAGTACCGGCCCAAACAAAGTTGCTTAACTTCAATGTTTTGACGTGAGCCTGTGTATTCAACTAGGCAAGGGCGTTGACAGCAAGGTCACTAATATGCAACATGAAAAGGAATAGTCATAAAACACTTTCCTGGGGCGCACGTACATTTAGGTCTACATCTCTCGAAGAGTCTTCATCGATTACAACGTCAGTTCAGCTAGTGGTGAGAAATGTTATATGTATTATTCAATTTTTCGTAGTTATGGCACTATGGCATTAGTGTCAAATCGTTGATGAGTATGGAACGTTGGTCTCGTTCGATTCTACTACGACAGCGGTTGTTCTTTTCCTTCTGCTGACTAGACCTGCCCCTGTTTGCCTCATTCCGCAGATGTGCTGTACAACTGCTGTCCGATCTCTTGGGTGGTCGTCTGGGTAGTCGTTTCAATTGCTGTCGTCCATTCCTACAATTCTTAGCTCGTCTTGTTGGACCCAGCCTTTTCATACGATGCTTCCAATTTCTTTTTCTTGTCTTCATACATTTATTTATATCTTGTGTTTACATCGTTACTCCCTTTATCCACTACCGTTTTCTTTTATCTTTTTCGTTTCTGCTTAAGTTTCTGCTGCATATATCAAAACAGGACGCACCATTGTTTTACGTATTTTTTATATTTCTATCAATTGCCATATATTTGTTTCTCCATACAGAATTTTTAAGGCGTCCGGCTATCCTAACTGCCTTTACCGCTTGACCTCAATTATTAAGTCTTTATAGCTTCAAGACAGACTGTGGAGAAATCCATGGAGTTTAATAACCCAACCAACGTATGCTTCGTTGACTTGTCAAAAGCCTTTGATAGAATTAGGAAAAGGGTATAACTCAACTCTTAATCGACAACAGTGCACTGATGAGTTTCGTGAAAATTATAGAACTAATAATAGACCACATCGCTTATGATGATTGGTTTGTGGGGCGCTCAACTGCTCCGTCATCAGCGCTCTTACAAAGTCCCAATATTTCCTCAGTCCGATTTTTACACAGTACAACTAGCCACTGTAACGAATGATGATGATGATGAAAGGTCGAGGACAACACAAACACCCAGTCCCCGGGCAGAGGAAGCCCCAACCCTGCTGGCAATGGAACCCGGTATCCCGGGATCCAGAGACAGCAACGATAGCCACTAGACCACGAGCTGCGGACCACTACATCACTGACGACGTAAGAAAAAACTGGGATATAAAATGGGAAATGTAGTGGTAAATATTATATGTTATGCTGATGATGTTGAACTGATAAATGGCGAGGATAATTTACAAAGGTTATTCAGCAATTTAATGAAACAGCTAAGCAATGTAAAATGGAATTATAATCCAAAAGTACTAGGAGTATGTTAACATCAAAACTAGATATACCATGTAAATGAGAAGCAGGTGATATGTCAATTGAACTAACGATGAGTTTTAATTATCTACGGACTGTTATCACCAGCTATAAAGACTATGACAACAGTTGTATATTTAAATGATAGCAGTACACTGTATACAGTCCCACTGAGTGTGTAAAATTACAGAAACATAAGCAAGCACTTGAAAGTAGCAAATCACCAATGTCAGCTAATGGTATGAAATAAATGACGGTGACTGAAATAAAGCCAAGGTGGAAAATGACCACATTTTGAAAGCCTTGTTCGGTATGTCGAACCTTTTTGTCGAACACAACTAATTCTACATTTGTGTTCCGTGTGCCATCTTGTGGTGTTGCAATTGGAATCCCTAGTACAGTTACCAGTTCTCCGCTTAACTGTTCCCTTCGCGAACAGTTCGAAAGAAAAACGACAGTCGTTAAGCCTCTGTAAGAGCTACAATTCCTGTGATTTTGCTGTCGTTGTTTCACAAGATGTCTCTGGGGTAAAGTAACGTGCTACCTGATTCTTCTTTGGGCGTACGCACTCAGAATTTCAGTAACATTAACATATGTTATCAACATACGATATATCTGATGAAAAACAGAATCAATGATTCTGTAACAGTAACCCACGCCACCTATCAGAGTTCAGGCAGGCAGTAGGAGCTGATACAAAGTCAAGAAATTGTAGCCATTTCCAAACACCAGAAACAGCGAAGAATATCAATTTCCTGTCTAGAATGATTGCAAATGAACTCAAGTTGCAAGGACGTTGCAATAAAAGGGCAACACGAGTGAAGCATATTGTAAGAAACACGTACTAAACGTTACATAAAACAAAGATTGTAGGCACATATACAGATAATTCATACACATTTGGACTACTTATTATTTACATATTACCTTTGTTTTTTTGTTTCTGCGGCGTTCTATCATTAGTGTGACACTTAAATTCACTGATAGTGACTATATATATATATATATATATATATATATATATATATATATATATATATATATATATATATATAAAGAACAACGACCTTAAATCACAATCGTAATTTTATTTCAATGAATGATGCATTGGTATATGCGTATCTTCAGGTGCTTTGAAAGCCTGCAACAGCTTTTTCTCAAACTTAGGTTAATTCCATTCCTTATAAGAGTAGCACTTTGTCAATATACACTGCAGAGCCAAAGAAACTGGTACGCCTGTCTAATATCGTTTAGGGCTCCCGTGAACACGCAGAAGTGCCGCAACACGACTTCGCATGGACTCGACTAATGCCTGAAGTAGTGTTGGAGTATACTGCATCAATGTAATCTTATCAGGACCAGAATTAACCTAACTTGGGGAAAAAAAGATGTAGGCAGTCAAAGCACCTGAAGATGAGCCCCGAAGGCTTGAAATACATCGTGCATTGAAATAAAATCACTATTGTGACTTCGCATGGACTCGACTAGTGCCTGAAGTAGTGCTGGAGTATACTGTATCAATGTAATCTTATCAGGACCAGAATTAACCTAAACTGGGAAAAAAAAGATGTAGGCAGTCAAAGCACCTGAAGATGAGCCCCGAAAGCTCGAAATACATCGTGCATTGAAATAAAATCATTATTGTGATCGAATGCTGTTTTTCTTTATTTTAAGAGAGTAATACACGGAAGAAACAGTGAAAACAATGGACAAAATTAAGTGATTTTTTTCTTGAAATTAGTGGGAACGCACCCAGGACGCCGAGACGGTAGTTGAGTGTGGCAATGATGACACCGTGATCGAGCAGCAATGACGACACCGTGCTCGAGCAGGTAGTTAGGGCCGTACATGTCGGTGTTCCCAGAGCCGACCTTGCATCCGCCGCCATGGATCCACACCATCACCGGTGTCAGGCAGCTGCTGCTATTACTCGGCATCTGCAGCAGCACGTCATCAGACCTGCACGTTAAACAGGAAAGGCACTCGCGCTAAATGATCGCGATTAAAATACAGAACACAGACCAGAGGTGTGTAGACGTTGAGGAAGAGGCAGTCTTCATCCCCCATGTACTGCCGCGTGGTCTCACTGACCTGAGGGGCCACATTGCCTTCCTTGATGGCGTCTCTCACTCCGGACCACGGCTCCGCAGGCTCAGGTAATTGCAAAGATATGTGTCAATTCTAAAGACTCTACATGTGAGAGGCATGGGGTGCCACGGAAAAGGTACTTTTCCTGTCAAAATGATTACAGTAAATTGGCCTGTACACACAATCTCCTCAAAATTGTTCGGACGCCTTTTAGTGGCTTTTAAGGCAGCTTGAACTCTGCTGGGGATGCTTTCAGTGAGGTGTCTGAATGTCCCTGGAGGAATGGCAGTCCATTCTTCGTCAAGAGCCGAAACCATAGAAGACAGTGATCTTGGACGCTGGAGAGTGGAGGGAAGTCCTAACCCATCCCAAAGGTGTTCCATTGAGTTCAGGTTGGGACCCTGGACAGGCAACTCAACTCAGGAATATTACTGTGCATAAAATACTGCCAGACAAACGCAGCTTTAGGAGAGAGTGCTGTGTCCAGCTGATATAGCCATCATCTCTGAACTGTTCCTCTGTTGCACGCAGAACGTTGTGCTGTAAACTGTTTTCATGTCCTTTTGTATTTAGAGTTCTCTTAAGCAGAACGAGGGGACCACGCCCTAATCACAGAAAACACCAACATAACGTAACACCTCATCAGTATTAGCACTACACAGACTATAAAGACATTCATCGCTCCAAATCACTCTTTCACAGTCATCCAATATCTGGTGGCGTCGCTCTTTACAGCACCTCATGCATCGATTGGCAATCACTACATAAATGAGTGGCTTACGAGGAGATGATCGATAACTCTACCTCATTCTTTTTAACTTCTTACGCGCCATCCATTGTACTAGCCGGGCTGCTGGTATCACTTTGAAGCTCACGAGTTATTCCTTCCCCTGATTTCATGTGATTTTTATACACTCATCCTCCGCAGTTCTCGACGGCCGCTGTCTGTCGTATGTGAGCTCTACCTGGTCTGGGTTTAGCTGTGCTTACTTCTTCGCGTCTACATCACCAACAGTGGTTGTACGCAGCTGTATAAGGTTTGAAATGTCCCTGAAGAATTTGTTACTCAGATGGCCACCGGTAACTAGATCGCGTTCGAAGGCGCTTAGCTCTCTCGAACGACACATTGTGTAATTGTCAATGTCAATAAAATTCATCAACAGCCGTGTACTTTAAGATAGTATTTATTCTGTTGTGAAGGTTAGCAGTTTCGGCATTTCATCATGCCATCTTCAGGCCCCATACGCGTGTATCCAAACAAATGAACTTCTCGTATAGCGCCATAAAGCACTGGATATCGTGAATTCAGTCATTCTACAATTGTCTTATTCGAAGTCGTGATAGCAACTCACGTCTTCGAATACTATTACGTCTTCGAGAGAAGCAATTGTAGAACGACTGAATTCATGATATGCAGAGTTTCACGGTGCTACACGACAAGATCGTTTATTTCGACAGATGCGTGTGGGGCCTGAAGATGACATTCTCAATAGAATAAAATAATATCTTAATGTAAAAGGCTGCTGGTGAATTTTATTGACATTGACAATTATTTAACCAGCCGATGTCCCCTGGCCATGATAGACCAACAGAGTCTCACTGTGTTGTAATCGCTGCTCCATGCTTCCAACAAAATACTTCCTACCACCTTTTCTACTGGCGGGTTCGCCTCTCATGACACCTACTCGTCAACTCCGCATTACGTATGAGATAGTGTTGATGAAATAGTGTATGAGACGGGAATGAGTTCTTCTGGCCCAACTATTATGTGATCAGAGGCGAAGCCGTGGTTGTAGACACATCGGGACAAGTATGTGAAATGTCGTTTCTCCCTCTCTATATCCTTATACCGCAGACGCCACTGCACAAGTCATCAAAATGTCTCTCAGATCTCATTGTCCATCATACCACTGTGCACGCACGCACAAACGCACACAAACATACTAACAATAACAACAACAACGACCAAGACAAAACATTCTAACTATGATCGCTTGCCTGCCACTTAGGACAACAAAGGAAATAATACCTTCTTGTTGCATTCTGCAAGCATCAATAAATCTAAACAATATCTTAATATTTCTGCAATGTATCAGCACTATAAAGAGTATAAATCAATGCAAGTGTGCTTTATTATCTGTCTATACACTCAGCCTTGTTTCATGCATTCGTTGTTTCCATTCCTGAGACATAAAACACTAAACTGCAACGTCGTTTTTGCTGCACAGTCCTTGGATAAGAAGTTCTCGATTAACTTACCCTGTCCAGTTCAGATAAAATTTCAAACCCGAATATGAAGGGGCAACTTAACTGACAATTTTTTATACATAAAACTGTATATGCATGTAAGTACTGTTTAAAAACTATCACAATAGTATTCCCCTTGGACAGACAAATGTAAATCATGTTTTTACCAATTTTCAGTGCACCTGTCTTAAACCTCTCACTCAATGGAGGCAGATGCATTAAATTTCTCCGACCATCTGGAGTGTAATATTAATTATGTGATAGTTTTAAGGCATCTCCTGCAAATATTCTCCGTTCTTTTACTACTGTGTTGAAAGTGCAATAACTCTGACACTGCTGATGCATAAAAAGGTAATACTGTGAATCTTTGTCATTTTAACATTATGTTACGCAAAAAAATACGTTCAAATTTGCAAAAAATTCCAATACTTACAAACCGTGTCTCGGTAAATCTAAACATGTAGGATTCTGGGAACACTGCACCAGCAATGAGTATTTAAAATCACAAGCACGTTGGCCTTTGTGACCGTAAAGTCAATATTACTCCAATCTCAGTGGCAGAAGAACTGCCAAACGGAGTTGAAAAGTGAAAGCAAATTCCATCCAATGAAATTTGAGTACTACAGGATATTCTGATATGAGAGTTACATGGTTATGTAACCAGACAATGGGAGAAGGTAGTACCCAGTGACGAAAGAGTGCAGAATCACTTAATCTGGTCGCAGCACAAGACGACCATTTTGCCCACATGTGAGCAATGGACAGGGATGTGTCGGCTGTAGTAATGGCTGCATGATGGAACGACGAATCATGTATAAACGTCCGTCAGGCTGGTCTGGTATTTTACATGGCGTTACATCGGCTCCCACTGTCCAAAAAGTACAAACGCTTGTTTTTCATCGGTACGGTAATTCCACTGCCGGCACGCTGAATGGCAAAAAGTACTGTTTTCGTGCGAATGCTGCAGCGACCCCACCCATAGGCAATGTGTTTTACTCATTTAAGATGTTTAACATGGTGAAAATTGTGTAGGTAGTCAATTTCGATATAAACAGCTACCAGTCGTATTAAATGTTTCGATAAAGTGACTGGATGTAGTTTCTACAACAGCCACTAATGGTCGCTTCCGCGTTAGACGCCACTAAAAAAAATGAAGAGTATTTTTTAACGCCCCGTCGAAGTCAAAGTAATTAGAGACGGAACACAAACTAGTATAATTTAAAGGATGGGAAAGGAAATCGGCCGTGCCCTTTCAAAGGTATCATCCCGACTTTTGCCTGGAGTGATTTATGGAGATCACAGAAAACTAAAATCTGTATGGCCGGGTGCAGTGTTGAACCATCATCCCCCCGAATGCAGGTCCGCTATGCTGACCACTCCGCCACTTATTTTGGCATGCCACTGTGGTATTCAAAATATGGAAAATAGTTTCGTTAAATAACAAAGCAGTCACACAACAAATGTGTTTTTGTTACTATCAGGTACAACATATTGTGATATCGAGTGCTAAATATTGAGGTCAATCTGAACAGTCAACACAGAACCCTGTGGGAAACCATTCCCCAAGATCCAAGGGGTGCAGACTGAAGTGCCTGCTCTAATGTGAAAGAGCTGGTGAGATAAAAACTTTGGGATTAAAATCAGAAGGAGGCTGTGTGAGCCCCAGTCGTAGAGGCTAACTGAAATGTGATGGAGCAAGCTGTGTTGTATGCCTTATGTAGGTCAAAGATGATCATATAAGGTTTCAGAATTTAGCAAAAGCCTGTCACATTGCTGTTTCCAGTGTGAGTAAATGGTCACTGTAGATCATCCTTCCTGGAAGCCACACTGATAAGTGGACAAAAGTCCCCAAATACCAAACATAACAGGAAGCTAACTATCCTTTTCAGCAGTTTACGAAGGATATTGGTCAGGTTAATTGGTCAGTAACTATAAAGAGATGTTGGGTTCTCCGCAAGCTTAAGTATGGGGACAGCCCTGAGTAGATGTTGCCACTGGGTAACGTCCCAGTGTTGGATCATCTGGTTGTAGATGGAATCTGGGCTTGGGACTAAGTCATATGAAGAAGTAACAGCCTACAAGAATTGCCATTCAGTGAAGGATTCATTATAAGCTTCAGCTTGGTGGGGTTTAAACAGAAGGAAGTTTCTCCAACTCATTGTTTCTGCCAGAGAAGGATAGCAGAATAGGAAGAGGAAGCCAATGCTGTCACAAAGTGTGTTGCGAGGTGTTCTGCAAGGATTGATGGAGCACCCTGTAGAAAATGATCCTAGAGACTTTACTGTTACTGCCTGTACAGAAGGCTACGGGGCTTGGACCAAACATGGGATGAAGACGCTTTAGTTCCCAGGTAGGAAACAGCGCTTCCAGCAATCGTTTTACCTCTGTTTAGTAAGGCAGCGAGTCTTAGCATCGAGGTGCATAAAAGCGATAAGGTTAGTCTATGAAGGGTGTCGTTTAAATCGTTGCAGCGCCTCTCAGCGGACCTGGATAGCGACTGCTATGTCTTCGGCCGACCACAGTATCGGTGGATGACAGGTATGACCAGTGGGTAGAGGGATAGCAGTGCCAGATACATCTTGTGTGACCACATCACCTCCATGAGAGAGGTGTCTAAGTGCACAGCAGACGTATATAAAGGTCAATTGGCTCTGCAGAATACTCAACATGGAAACCCCTCTGCCTGACGTCGGAAGGGGATCAAAAAATGTTCAAACGTGTGTGAAATCTTATGGGACCTAACTGCTAAGGTCATCAGTCCCTAAGGTTACACACTGCTCAACCTTAATTATCCTAAGGATAAACACACACCCATGCCCGAGGGAGGACTCGAACCTCCGCCGGGAAGGGCATCGATAGACTCACCGGAAAGTGGTCACTTTCACGAAGATCACCATGGGGTGACCAGTGTAGTGAAGCCACAAGAGCAGGGGAGGAGACAATGAGATTGATGGCAGACAAGGTGCGATGAGTGGCACTGAATTGTGTGATAGAACAGTCACTGAGTAGTCACAAATCAAAGTCTGTAAGAAGCTGGTCAATTAGAAAACTCCTACTGCCCAAAGTAACACACCCTTACACTGGGTGGTGTGCACTGACATCCCATAGGAGGAGATATGTGGGTGGGATTTTCTGTGTTAAGGTAGGCAGTCCAACATAAGGATGTGGGCTACCTGGATGGAAATAGACATTGCAAACGGTGAGTGCTGGGGTTGTTCACATTCGTGCCACTATTGCTTCCAGGTTGGTACTAAGGGGGATCCAGTCACTTATGACATTGGCGCTGTTTCAGGCCCAGCATGGTTCCAACAAAACAGCTGATAACCACAAAATGTTGGAGAGTGGTTGTCATCAAAGTGCATTTCTTGATGAGCAAAACAGAATGCAGAATAAGAGGAAACAAGTCATTGTATTTCCGGTATATGACGGTATCCATCGTTCGAAGAAAGGTTGCACGCTTCCTGCCTTAAGAATGCAGGGGAGGTGTGTGAGAAGGAGGACGTGGAGCAGCTCTTTGCGGGGAGGGGATAGGAGTTGTAGGGTGGGAGGGAAGAGAAGCGCGGGTTGTAGTGTAGGGGGAGAGGAGAGGGGGGATAGTACCAAGAGGCAAAAGTAGAAGATATCAGAGCCGTGCGTGGCTCGTGTTCCTGCCATCATCTATTTTACACCCTGTTTCTAACGTACTTCCACCTCACTACGTTAAATCAAATTACTACTGCCACTGAGTTGCTGCTTTGCCTGACTGTGACCGACGCTAGCAGCGCGTATCGATATTTCCCCTCTCCCGCTTTCCTCGACTGCTATTACTTCCCGGTCGTTGTCTGTCGTAGGGAGTTCGGGTCTGCCAGTCAGTTGGAACGTGTCTGGAGCACAGTCCGGACCTGCCAGTGGGGGTGTTGCAATGTGGCACTAGTGCAGTCGGGTTGGAGCAGCAGTGAGGTCTGTGTCGATATGGCTCGCCCGACCATGGCCGCCACGCATCATTTGAGCTGGGCCACGATCTTGGCGGATAGTCGGTCGGTCGTCCAACTGGACGACGCGTTTTGGCTCACCGATCGTTCATGAATCGGCTGTGTGTGTGCGTGCATCGACTCCCGATTTGTCTTCGTGCATGGTTAGTTATTGTTGGGTATCGTCCGGGTCTTCGTGCAAGTGTTTGTTAGGGTGTGTGTATGCTTGGCGTTATTTCCTTTGACAACTTATTTTAAATGTTGTCAGTGTACTGCCTCTGAGAGGTCGGTCGTCTCATCGGGCGACGTGTAACTGGTTCTCCAGGCGCTTCTCGGCACCTTGGGTCGGTCCTTTCCTGGTCCAGGGATGTCATTCCCTCTGCATGGTTGGGTCCGAGCCTGTATTTTCGTCGTCGTGTGCCTGGAAGTGTGTGGGAGACGCACCAGCAGTGGAGTCGCGACAGAGCAGCAGTGGCGGACGGACCAACAGGCAGTGGTTCGGTTGTGGCGGACGAGGGAAGTTATCTCCGCGCGGTGCAGTCGCCTGGGTTCGCTGCCAGCCCCTGCGCAGTGTCGGAGCGTGTGTGGAGCTGTCCGATGGCTACTAGCTTCGTGGTTCACCAACACAGGACGTCAAACTTGAGTAGTGGTTTCAACTATCCAAGCCACGCCCATTGATGCTGTGGTGGTTCGTTTCAGTGGTTTGCTGTTGGGGAGGTTTTTTGTGTCAGCAACACCGAGTGTTCCTACTGCTGAAATTTAGCCGCCATGCGGTGCAACTAACTATTTGGTTGACTACAATTCGAGTGCACCAGTGGAATTTTCTGCCATGTGGCCGTTAGTGTTCTGGTTACCTGCCCTAGGTACTGACGTAATTTCAGGCGGCTTTCTTTCCTCACCTGTTGTCACTGTCCAACATGGTGTCTAGTTTCGACAGCTAATAAACATTTCATTGTGGATAATCACGTTCGTAACTTTTGTGTTTGAGTTCTCACGTACTGACTGATGGGAAGCAAGTCGTTGTGTCGGTCAATCCGTGGCTGTCCCCTGGTTGAGTTTCGACGGATCAAGTATAGTTGGGCTCACCACCTGTCTCACCTAAGTGAGCGAGGGCAGAACGACCTTCCTGGAGGCTTCTGAGTGCCGCCGGCGTTTAATTAGCTGTTTTCAGCTGCTTAAAATTTAAGGCTTATGGTTATTTTTTCTTTTCTTAAAAATTTTGCGAAATGAATCCTTAAATTTATCTTTCAAGCTTCAACATTGCGGACTTCTGTCTTTAAAAGATTATGGTAATATATTTCAAAATTTTGAGACTTAATTGTGGCCTTCAGACATTGGTATTGCTCCTTCCATATGTTTGTTCTATCTGCTTTGCCTTGAGACTTTCCATTTAGCCGCGATACGTTTCTTTTTTTATTTATTTTATTTGTCTTTTGATTGCATTTTTATTGCGTTGATTTTCAAGATTTCTTGTTTTTAAACATTCTGGCCTTCTGCCTTTAAAAGCCTGTGGTAATACGTTCTAAAATTTTGAAACCTAATTGTGGCCTTCAGCCTTTGGTATTTCACCTTGTCTATCTACTTTGCTGTGATGTTTTTTTATTATTTTATTACTATCTTCATTGGATTTTTATCTTGTTGATTTGTTAAGAGTTCTTGTTTGGAGACCTTCAGCCGCGAAAGAGTTACATTTGGTAAAGGTCTGGCTGTGTGCCAGGTGAAACTGACCCCAGCCTTATTTGACCCTTTCCACAATCCTAATTACCTGTTCTGCCCAGCAGGTTTAGTGGGGGTATCGACACTGGGTGGAGCTGGTAATATTTTTGACAAGCCTCAGTATAAGACAGATGTTTTAGGGACATACTCTTGGACCTTCTTTTCTTTAAACTGGGCGATATGGCGAGCATGGAGAGTGGCGGTCACGACAAATTACACATTCAGGTGACGGAACACAGGGGCTTCCCTCATGGAGTGAAAGTCCACAGCCACCACACAGAGGGTCCGCCACACACCAGGAAGACTTATGACCAAAATGCAAGCACCAAAAGCACCTCACGGATGGCGTGACATACAGCTCCACGTCACATTGGTGGAACATAACCTTGACGTTCTCTGGGAGGGTATCTTCCTCAAAATCCAGAAAAAAGGCGTTAATAGCGGTGCGGTTGTCTTTATGACTCTTCTGCACTCATCGAACAAAATTAATTCTTTGTCACTCCAGATTAGCCCAGAGTTCCTCATCAATTTTAAGGATGAGATCCCTAAGAAAAATCGCTCCCTGAACCATATTCAGACTGGTAAGGGGTAAGAGACACTAGAACTTCACCAAGACACAAGACCACAAGCAAGAGGAGCTATAGATTGAGGGACAGAAGAAGCTTTGGCTAACAGGGAGTCTGACCATATGTTACTGAGAGATTCCATTTTGTCAAACTTGTCCTCTATATTCTCCACAAAAAACAACAGCTTCATGGCGGTGAATGTCACCTCGTCTGACTTAATATAGACTAGGTAATGGGAAAAGTGTTTCATCCCAAGATAGTGAGCCTGGACATCCTCCCAGGGTATACCAGGGCTGCGTGCAGACAAACGCAGAGATTTCCATACACTCTATCTCATCTACTGCCTTATAAATGTACACTGTCCCTCATATCTCTCCTCGTCCCTAACGCTCATGTCGGAACAACATGACAGAAACACACGTTCCCATTATAATAAAATCCTCTCCGTTCCACTGCATCGCTCAGCCGCCTTCTCCAAGTCCTTTACAGTAGCGGGAACCCGACTCTGGAATAGCCTCCCTCGTTATGTTAGAGAACTTGAAAACATGTCCGGCTTCAAAAAACAGTTAATGACGTATCTACTTAAGCAACAGTAATGCCTTCCTCTGTACATGAATGTACTTCACCTCATTACTTCCCTCTTTCCCCCTCCTTAAATCTCCCTTCCCAAAAACTCGCTATACTACTAAACATCTACTTCACACACCAAGATATTAATGTACATCTGCACAAACCTTCATTACTATTGCCAATCTTTCTCATGTTTGTCATTATTATTTGATTTTTTTAACTATTATTATTATTGCTTTTATCATAATCTGTATGTATAGCACCTGTTGTAAAAATACTGGCAGCATTTACTTTATTAGGTCTTAGTCATGTTTATCACTATTATTTGATTTTTTACTGTCATTATTGTTGTTTTTATCATAATCTGTATGTACAGCACCTGCTGTAAAAATACTGCCGCATTTACTTTATTAGCTCTTAGTCACTACTCTTTATTCATATTGTCACTAGAGTAAGTTAATTTTCTCATTTAAACTATGGTCATGATGTAACTCTGATGTGTGGAACACATGTGTGGAACACTGGTCCGATGTAAGAGAGGGCCTGATGGCCCTAATCTGATCAGGTTAAATAAATAAATAAATAAATATATGAAGCAACATTGAATGATCTGGAACCACTTGAAGAGAGGGCCATTTGAAAGCGGAGAGTATTGTAGCTTGATGCGCTTCATCTGTCAATCATCAGCCCAAATACCACCCACGGCTATAAGGGGCTCATCCCATGGGCGCTACCCTGTTATAGCAAGGGTTGTTTGGCACATTAGCCATTTCTCGGAGTTCCAGTGCTCCAGAATGACAAGCAACCACTTCTTTGCATACATAGGGAGGCAACAGCTGAGCTAAGAGTAGTGTGATTCCTGTGATATCAGAGGGCTTTGCCAGATGCCATATGGCAGCCCCACCACATGGACTGGCTACATGTACTGGTGACCTAGAGTGGCAGAAAGGGGGGGGGGGGGGATAAGAGAAGAAGGAACACAGGGAGAGGAATCAACGCCATAGGGCTGTGGATGTAGGAAATTTTAGAGATGAAAGTTGGATAAATTGATGGAACAATGCACTGTTGAGAGTTTCAGGGGGGATCATTATGCAGGCTTCCATAACTAGGGAAAAACGGAAGCCTCCTATAGGAAAATTAAAGAGGCGTTTGGAGGAAAGAGAAGCAACGGCATAAATGTTAAGAGAGTCTGTCAAGTTAGCCTACGGTCAGAAGATCCTTATATTATTCCATGACAATTACCTGTAGAAAATTGCTGTTATATGATTTGAAGTACTAAATTATTTTATTGCCAGTACAGCTACTTTCTTCCGTATTGTCCAGATAAAGACTTTTTTTTTCAAGTATGGAGAAAATATTTTATTCAACCTAGAGTAATGTGTAGCTACTTTTAGTTAGCCATTTTTCTTGCTAAAGCAGTTTTATCACTTCATACTATTGGAAGAACGACAACGTTAAATTTATTTCAAATTTTCAATATTATTATTTCATTATGAAGAAATAAACGAATACAAATAAGCAATGACATCGCATAAAGTATAATATAGAACAGTCTTGATCACTTAAAAACACTTTCACTCAATGCGATGTGAAACTTCTTTGGTCCATACTCCACTGACGATGTGTGAAGGCGATGGCACGGAGTAGGAACTGTGGACACCACCCACTGAGTTCGTCGACTGGATGGGTGGTATTCACAGTTCCTGTTCCGTGTCACTACCTCCACATGTCATCACTGGATTATGGTCCGAAGATGATCCATATCGGGTCGAAACTGGTAATCACAAGTGATTTTGTGTGGTCAAGGCCGTATTATTATTGATTGTTATAGCTGCTATGTCCAACTTGCTTACAGATATTATAAATGGTTCTGAATTATGGACCATGAAAGCACAATTGGTGACACGAAGAAAGGGCATTGGGGGAGGAAAGAGATAAACAATTCTAAAGATACCATGGGTGGACCGAATTAGAAATAACGAGATACTGAATCGAATTTTAGAAAAAATTAATTTACGTCACAACTTAACTAAAAGAAGAAACCGGTTGAGAGAACACATCCTCAGGTATCAAGGATTTATCAGGTTGGTGGTGGAAGTGTTGGGGGTAATACCTGCAGTGGGAGACAAAAGCTCGAATACAGTAAGCAGGTTCAAATGGATGTATGGGGAGGTGACCAGGAGAAAAAGCTTGAATAATCAAACAAAGGGTAACGTTCTACGAGTTGGGGCATGGAATGTCAAAAGTCTGAACGTGGTATGGAAGCGTGAAAAGGGAAATGCTCAGGCTCGATGTAGATACAGTGGGGTCAGTGAAGTAAAATGGTAACAAGAGTAAGATTTTGGTCAGATGAGTATGGAGTAATATCAACATGAGCAGAAAATGATATAACGGGAGTAGAATTCATTATGAATTGTAAGATAGAGCAGAGAGTTACTGTGTACAGTTCACTGATCGATTGCTCTCATCACACTCAACACTAAACTGACACTGACAACAACAGTATAGGTATACATTCCGATGTTAACAACCAGAAGATGAAGAGATACAGGAAGTATATGAGGATGTTAAACGGGTAATTTACTAAGTAAAGGGATTTGAATGCGGTTGTAGGAGAGTGGGTAAAAAATGGGTTACGGGAGTATGTGGGCTTGGTAGTAGGAACGAGAGAAGAGGAACACTAATTCCAGTTAGTAATAGCGAATACTCTGTTCTGGAGGTAACAAGACGACGAGGTATACTAGGAAAAGCCGGGAGTTACAAGAAGATATCAGTTACATTACATCATAATCAGACATAGATTCCGAAATGAAGTAATTGATTGTGAGGCTTACCCAGCAGCAGATACGGACTCAGATCACAATTTAGTAAAGATGAAGAGTAAGCTTAAGTTCAACAGACTAGTCAGGAAGAATCAATGAACATAGAAGTGTGATACAGAAGTACTAAGTAATAAAGAGACGTGCTTAAGGTTCTCAGAGGCTACAGATACTGCGACAATGACTAGCTCGATAGGCAGTTTAGTTGAAGAGGAACGGACGTCTGTAAAACGAACAGTTACGGAAGTTGGAAAGAAAACCGTAAGTACAAGGAAGGTAACTGCGAAGAAACCATGGATAACAGATGAAATACTTCAGCCGATCGATGAGAGAAGGAATTACAAAAATGTTCAGGGAAATTCAGGAATACAGAAACACATATCCCCTAGAGACGAAATGAAAAGTATGTGCAGGGATGTTAAGGAGAAATTTCTGCGTAAAAGCGCGAAGAAACCGAAAAAGAAATGATTGTCTGAAGGACAAACGCAGCATATAGAAAAGTCGGAACAACCTGCGATGAAATTAAGTAAGCAATGGCGGTAACATTAAGAGTGCAATGAGAATTTCACTGTCAAATGCAGAAGAGAGAACAAATAGGTGCAAAGAGTATACTGAGGGCCTCTATGAGGGGAGGGCTTATCTAACGGAGAGATAGAAGAAGGAACAGGAGTCGATAGGGAAGAGGTGGAGGATCCTTTGTTAGAATTTAGAAGATATTTGAAAGACTTAAGGTAAAACAAAGCAGTAGGGATAGGTAATATCCAATCAGAATTTCTAAAATCTTTGGAAGAAATGACAACAAAAAGACTATTCACGTTGGTGAGTGGGGTGTATGAGACTGGCGATATACTATCAGACTTCTGGAGAAACATCCTCCATACGATCCTCAAGATAGCAAGAACCGAAGCGAGAATTATCGCACAATCCGCTTAACAGTTCATATTAACATGTTGCAGAGAGAAATAATTTACGGAACAATGAGAAAGAAAACTGATGATTTGTTACATGACTATCGTTTTCGCTTTAGGAAAGGTAAAGACATCAGATTGGCAGTTCTAACGTTGCGGTCGATAATGGCAGCAAGACTGATGAGAAATCGAGATACTTTCATTGAATTTCTCGACATGAAAAAACGTTCGACAATGTGAAATGATGCAAGACGTCTGAAATTCTGAGAAAATAGAGGCATGCTGTAGGGAAAGGCGGGTAATGCACTACGTATACAGGGGTGAGTCGCGTAAACAGTAACACCCCCTTTATTCCGAAGGCGATTGCACGTATCGGCATGCGGTTTTCGACGAATCATAGCGGACTATTGGGCACATACTTTGGTACATGCACAATAATCACAACATTTATATTGACCGAGATAATGAAGCAAGTACATGTTTTTTAATTGGGACACTATACGTTTTTGACCATCATTCGAACGCTCTGGAAAAGACGCGTATAGTGATGTAACGCATGTTGCTATTGTGATTCAAACTTTTCTTAAAAGAGGGCGGATGAGGATTTACCTACGTAGCGTAGACCGTGCCTGCTGCATAGAGCACGGCAACTCGGCCTGCGGGTCGCGCGAGGCGTGTTTGCAGTCTGCAGCCGCTTCCGACCGCCTCGACCTTCAATCGTACAATACTTCCCAGCGTCTTTTAAGCGAAGTTTGAATCACAATTGCAACATGCGTTACATCACTATACGCATCTTTTCCAGAGCGTTCGAATGATGGTCAAAAAAGTATAGCGTCCCATTTAAAAAACGTGTACTTGGCTCATTATCTCGGTCAGTATAAATGTTGTGATTATTGCGCATGTACCAAAGTATGTGCCCCATAGTCAGTTATGATTCGCCGAACACCGCTTGTCAATACGTGCAATCGCCAACGGAATAATGGGGGTGTTACGTCTTACGAGACTCACCCTGTATAAGAACCACGAGGCAACAATAAGAGTGTAAGATCAAGTAAGAAATGCCCTGATTAAAAAAGGATGAAATTCATGAATGTAGTCTTTCGGCCCTACTGTCCAATCTATTCGTCGAAGACGCAAGGACAGGAACAAAAGAAAGGTTCAAGAGTGAGATTAAAATTCAAGGTGAAAGGACATCAATGATAAGATTCGCTGATGACGTTGCTAAAAATTACAGGATATGTTGAACGGAATGAACTGTCTGATGAGTACAAAATATGAATTGAAAGTAAATAGAAGAAAGACGGAAGTTATAATAGTAAATATGAGAACGGTGTGAAACTTTATATCAGGGCTGGAGTTACGAAAGAGAAGAAGTTGAGGAATTCAGTTACCTAGGCAGCAAAATAACCCATGACGTACGGACAAGGAGGACATAAAAAGCAGACTAGCACTGGCGAAAAGAACATCTTGGCCAGAAGAAGCCTGCTTGTATCAGAAAAAAGGTCATAATTTGAGGAAGAAATTCTGGAACAGATGAGAATCGAACCCTTGAGATGTGGTGCTACAGGCGAATGTTGAAAATTAGGTAGAATGATAAGGTAAGGAATGAGAAGGTTCTGCACAGCATCGGAGAGGAAAGAAATATGTGGAAAACACCGACAAAAAGAAGAAAACTTTTTGTAGGCCTCATTTTCGTTATAATACCCATCACTTAAAATACGTTTAGGTTTCACAGAACTGAGTAAAGAATACCCACTGTGCAAGGGCGTTCCTAGGGTAGTTTCTTTGAGGGGAGACGGGGGGGGGGGGGGGTGGAGGGGAGGGCGAAGGAAGCTAGACCTCGGGAGCATGGAATATTTCTTAATATCTTGAAGGACGATCTGTGACTTATAAGCCACCATAAAAACAAGCGTAATACCATCTTTTGAATCATTTTCTTGAAACAACAACAACTGACTGCACTACAGTTTCTATAAAGACGCGCCGGTCAGGCAAGTCAGCTGACTTTAAAACTCGACTACTAACCTTGAACCTGAGTGGGCCAACCGGCGGCTTGGCATAAGGAATACCCTGGAAGCTGTAACACTTCTTGCCACAGTGAGTGGTGGTGACCTTTCCCCGCAGAGCTCCCTGGCGGACAGTGGCTGTAACGGAAGACCTGTCGGACCGATCTCTCGCATGACAGGGCCTGCCTTCTACTACTGCATCGCGTTTGAGTGTTGCCTTGTGTCGTGCGCTGCCGCTAAGTTTGCCGCCACTTCCCGTCGCGTTGACGCTGGAGGGGGGAGAGAGCATTGCGCTTTCGAGTGTGTACTACCATCAGCTGTATAATGGAACGACAATGAGAATTCGTGCGGACCGGGATTCGAACCTGGATTTCGTGAGCGGTCGCCTGTTCGGCACAAATTTTCATTGTCGTTGTTCCATTTTGACGTTAGAACGTATTCGTAACTGCGAATACATTTCATGTGTTTCATGACGCCTGTAGCAGCCGCAGTGCCTTTTCCTTCGGACTTGGATGCATGTAATCCTCATTCGGAATAACACAGGCACAGCAATATCGTACTGTGATTTAAAATTTGTCTTAAGCTGTCGTGTCTATTTCTCCGTTGAATACACTAAGCTCCAAAACTACAGAATGAATCTTCATGAGAGTTTCTCAGGTAACTTCACGGTAGCGTGCGGCAACATACAGTGTTTATTTCATCAAAATCGGATCATCGTTTGAAGAGAAACTTCCTGGCAGATTAAAACGGTGTGCCGAACCGAGACTCGAACTCGGGACTTTTGCCTTTCGCAGGCAAGTGCTCTACCATCTGAGCTACCCAAGTACGACTATCGACCCGTCCTCACAGCTTCAATTCTGCCAGTACCTCGTCTCCTACCTTCCAAACTTCACAGAAGCTCCTCTAGGAACCAAGCAGAACTAGAACTCCTGGAAGAAAGGATATTGCGGAGACATGGCTTGGCCACAGCATGAGGGATGTTTCCAGAATGAGAAACTCTGCAGCGGAGTGCGCGCTGATATGAAATTTCCTGACAGGTTAAAACTGTGTGCCGGACCGAGACTCGAACTCGGGACCTTAGCCAAGCACGACTCACGACACGTCCTCACAGCCTCACAGCGGTCCGGCACACAGTTTCAATCTGCCAGGAAGTTTCATATCAGAGCGCACTCCATTTCAGAGTGAAAATCTCATTCTGGAAACATCCCCGAGACTGTGGCCAAGCCATGTTTTCGCAATATCCTTTCTTCCAGGAGTGCTAGTTGTGCTTAGTTAGCTTCTGTGAAGTTTGGAAGGTAGGAGACTAGGTACTGGCAGAACTGAAGCTCTGAGGACGGGTCGTTAGTCGTGCTTGGGTAGCTCAGATGGTAGAGCACTTGCCCGCGAAAGGCAAAAGTCCCGAGTTCGAGTCTCGGTCCTGCACACAGTTTTAATCAACCAGGAAGTTTCATATCAGCGTGCACTCCGCTCCAGAGTGAAAATCTCGTTCTGGATCGTTTGAATAATTTAACTCTGTATAGGGAAACATGGGCAACGGCATTGCTGCAGTGGATACACCGGTTCCCGTGAGATCACCGAAGTTAAGCGCTGTTGGGCGGGGCCGGCGCTTGGATGGGTGACCATCCAGCCGCCATGCGCTGTTGCCATTTTTCGGGGTGCACTCAACCTCGTGATGCCACTTGAGGAGCTACTCGACCGAATAGTAGCGGCTTCGGTCAAGAATACCGTCTTACGACCGGGAGAGCGGTGTGCTGACCCCACGCCCCTCCTATCCACATCCTCCTCTGAGGATGACACGGCGGTCGTATGGTCCCGGTAGGCCACTCGTGGCCTGAAGACGGAGCTTTTTATGGTGAAACTTGATTACCTTTTGAAAAAGCTGTTTACTCTTTCACTTTTGACCTCTATCATTTGTGAAAATGCTTTTATTGATTAATATGTTCTACGCATAATGAAAACAGTGCTTATACAGTCACCAAAGCATTAAAAACTTGAATACACAGTATTAATGTTGCACAATAATATTTATTTAACGGGTCGTTACGAATCGACTTTCGGCTTCCTAGACCATCATCACTTAACTTAATACTAAACAGATAATCCACAAAACTGCAGCTAGGGTTCATAGTTTTACAAAGATTGTTACACAAATATGTGACATTTTATGACTATCCATTCAAAACGCAAGCACAACGTAATACCCAAAGAGACTCTGAGAAAATAAATCCTATATTACGGTTCAGTCAAATATTAAGACTACTGTATATGAATGCATTAACCAAATACGTTGTACAAGTGGGTAATGGCACGAGCTTCTATGTCATATGGAGAATCTGGTGAACGTAATGAACATTGTACAGATATGAACATTCTCTGAAGTTTTGTGGGCAATCTGTTTAGTATTAAGATATCTGACGATGGCCTAAGAAGCTGAAAGCCGATTCTTAACGAACTATTAAATAAATATTGTTGTGGGTCATTAATACTGTGTATTCAGTAAGTCTATGTTCCTCTGAGGACCGACAGAGTATTTCATAAATATTAATCCTCAAAGCATTTAATCCATACTTCCAAACTGGTATTATTAAATGCGAAATGGACACATTTTCACAACTAAACTGCTGGTGTGGAGATAGCCTGAACAATGAGAAAGAACTTTACACGGTAACAAGAAAAAAAATTGAGCCCTATGACTGTGAAGTAGGGCTGGAACAATTTTTTTACCCCAGTGAACATACGCTATGTTAAGAAAGATTAAATAGGTTGCTTAATATCCGCATTGTATGATGTTTAGTTACTTGAATAGCACGAAGCATAGATCCACGCTGCTGCCAGTGACCCTCGCACGCACCGCTCTGCAATGACGCTGCGCGTGCCGCCGATACTCCATGCTTTTAGAGGGGGTGGAGGGGGCCAGGGCGGGACGCACATCATGGCTAACATTAAATATAACGAAATGGTCCATGACTTAGCGAAAACCTCCGCTCAAAATCACGCTTTTAGAAAAATGTATTTCAGCCAGCCACAGGGGGGGGGGGGGGGGGTAGCTGAAATTACTGCATATGCAGTTTGCTCACTTTCTATCACTAATCATAACAAAACTGCTGATATCCGACGCAGAATAACTAAGGGTGTGTCCGAGTCCAAATTACATAAACTTTTTCTGTAACAGTGACTTGATGGTACAATTATGGTTCAAATGGCTCTGAGCACTATGGGACTTAACATCAGTGGTCATCAGTCCCATAGAACTCAGAACTACTTAAGCCTAACTAACCTAAGGACACCACACACATCCATGCCCGAGGCAGGATTCGAACCTGCGACCGTTGTGGTTGCGCGGTTCCAGACTGTAGCGCCTAGTACCGCTCACCCACAGCGGCCGACTGGTACAATTAGAAATAGAACATACAGCGTATGTAGTGGTTAAATAGAAACTAGATATACTGTAGTACTAACTGCAATGCTGTAGAGTATATTTAATTTAAAAGCAACCATTGTAATAATATCTGAAAAATGAACAATATCACTAAAAAACTAAACTTAAAAAAATGATCATAGGTTACACTGAACAAACTTGAAATGTAAACGGCTGCACCTATATACACTCCTGGAAATGGAAAAAAGAACACATTGACACCGGTGTGTCAGACCCACCATACTTGCTCCGGACACTGCGAGAGGGCTGTACAAGCAATGATCACACGCACGGCACAGCGGACACACCAGGAACCGCGGTGTTGGCCGTCGAGTGGCGCTAGCTGCGCAGCATTTGTGCACCGCCGCCGTCAGTGTCAGCCAGTTTGCCGTGGCATACGGAGCTCCATCGCAGTCTCTAACACTGGTAGCATGCCGCGACAGCGTGGACGTGAACCGTATGTGCAGTTGACGGACTTTGAGCGAGGGCGTATAGTGGGCTTGCGGGAGGCCGGGTGGACGTACCGCCGAATTGCTCAACAAGTGGGGCGTGAGGTCTCCACAGTACACCGATGTTGTCGCCAGTGGTCGGCGGAAGGTGCACGTGCCCGTCGACCTGGGACCGGACCGCAGCGACGCACGGATGCACGCCAAGACCGTAGGATCTTACGCAGTGCCGTAGGGGACCGCACCGCCACTTCCCAGCAAATTAGGGACACTGTTGCTCCTGGAGTATCGGCGAGGACCATTCGCAACCGTCTCCATGAAGCTGGGCTACGGTCCCGCACACCGTTAGGCCGTCTTCCGCTCACGCCCCAACATCGTGCAGCCCGCCTCCAGTGGTGTCGCGACAGGCGTGAATGGAGGGACGAATGGAGACGTGTCGTCTTCAGCGATGAGAGTCGCTTCTGCCTTGGTGCCAATGATGGTCGTATGCGTGTTTGGCGCCGTGCAGGTGAGCGCCACAATTAGGACTACATACGACCGAGGCACACAGGGCCAACACCCGGCATCATGGTGTGGGGAGCGATCTCCTACACTGGCCGTACACCACTGGTGATCGTCGAGGGGACACTGAATAGTGCACGGTACATCCAAACCGTCATCGAACCCATCGTTCTACCATTCCTAGACCGGCAAGGGAACTTGCTGTTCCAACAGGACAATGCACGTCCGCATGTATCCCGTGCCACCCAAGGTGCTCTAGAAGGTGTAAGTCAACTACCCTGGCCAGCAAGATCTCCGGATCTGTCCCCCATTGAGCTTGTTTGGGACTGGATGAAGCGTCGTCTCACGCAGTCTGCACGTCCAGCACGAACGCTGGTCCAACTGAGGCGCCAGGTGGAAATGGCATGGCAAGCCGTTCCACAGGACTACATCCAGCATCTCTACGATCGTCTCCATGGGAGAATAGCAGCCTGCATTGCTACGAAAGGTGGATATACACTGTTCTAGTGCCGACATTGTGCATGCTCTGTTGCCTGTGTCTATGTGCCTGTGGTTCTGTCGGTGTGATCATGTGATGTATCTGACCCCAGGAATGTGTCAATAAAGTTTCCCCTTCCTGGGACAATGAATTCACGGTGTTCTTATTTCAATTTCCAGGAGTGTATTTCCGTTCGTATTCCAGAATGAATATTTCCAGTACTGGAAAATTTATATGTTATATTTATTGCAGGTACTTGGCCACTGGCTTGCTGCTGTCATTTGGACCTACAATTTACCGGCCACAGCAGCCAATGAGGCACTACCATATTATGCTGCAATTTCTTTAATACTTAATATCTTTTGAACCAATCAAAGAATAAGTCTGTGGTAATAGAAGCCTTTCTGTTAGCTGTACACGTGGCTGTGAGATGCTGCACAAAAATGTTGATTGGACTACGTTTTATAGATTTCCTGCTTAGGAGTGATTTTAAACTATCAGCATTAGCACGCTAAAGAAACAGTGATTCGTTCCTTACTTAATGTCCAAGAGTTGAACTTTAAATCATCATGAACTGCATGAACACTTGCAACGTCTACACATACCTCACACACATTTCCGGTAATCTTTCCAATTCTTCGGTAAAATATTCCTCTTACAGAAACTCCGACGGAGGGTTGCTTTTTTCGACCAGGTACACACCCCAAGATAGTAGTTGTCAGTTTTGGTCCAGTGGCCAGTCTTCGTTTTCCCCTTGTTTCCCGTATGTTACTGCATAAACCTCTCAGCTTTATTGCGATTTGTCTTAACGTTGTAAAATACCGACTTAACACTGTTAAATTGTTGTTAACACTCTGTGCGTAAGCATTAACTATGATTTTATCAAGCTGTTTCATTTTATCTTCTGAGCTAAACGATCTGCATGTACTTTAATACACTTTCAAGCGATCACAGAAACGAAATTTAACACAACTCATCGTGTAACCCTCAGTAAGCGAGCTGAACAGCTGTGGCTTCGTTATCTGCTTATGAACAAAAAAAGTGGTTCAAATGGCTCTGAGCACTATGGGACTTAACTTCTGAGGTCATCAGTCCCCTACAACGTAGAACTACTTAAACCTAACTAACCTAAAGACATTACACAGATCCACGCAGGATTCGAACCTGAAACCGGGGCGGTCGCGCGGTTCCAGACTGTAGCGCCTAGAGCCGCTCGGCCACAACGGCCAGCGCTTACGACCGCCAATAATACATGTAGAACGTTCCTCATTATCAGCCACAGATGAAGTAAATTGGAAGAGGGTGGGATGCGTGCCACATTTTACAGTAAACAATTTCGACATCTGATGCGATCGCCCTGGCTGCTGAGGTTTGTGGCTCTACCCCACATAAGTACGTGGTGGGCATTATGGTTGACATCAGTGGCGCCTTCGACAACCTGTGGTGGCCTTCGCTCTCTCCTGCTTGCGGGAGAAGGAGTGTCCAGGGCCGCTATATGGTTGTCTGAGGAGCTATTGTGAGGAACGGGAGGTCTGGCTATCATCCTCTAGCAAGAGAATTTGAAAAGTTATAACAAAGGGTTGTCCTCAGGGTTCCGTGCTAGGGCCCCTATTTTGGGGCATCCATATGGAGCCTTTATTAGACACACTACAACAAAGTGAAGAAGTGCTAGAGGTGATAGCCTATGCGGATGACCTCCTCCTGCTGGTCGGCGGCCGTAGCCGCGAAGACATTGAACCTAAAATAGAGAGTGCTTTAAACAAGCTACAACTATGGTGCCAAAACACCAAAATGACGGTGTCACCAAGTAAGTCCATCTACTTACTATTGAAGGGACAACTAATCCGCAACCCAACTGTACGAATCAACCGCTCGCCGGTTCTTCGGAGACGTGACGCACGATATTTGGGCATCATCATTGATGAGAAGTGGAACTTTGGGAAGCACATTGAAACCGTAACCCAGAAAGCCCTACAAACACTGAATAACCTCATATCAATAGGACACAGAAGATTTCACCTTCCACCACATCTGATAAAACTTTATCACAACAGTATATTAACATCGATAGTGGGTTACGGCTCGGGGATCTGGGCACACAGGCTCACGAGGGTGGTGCCCGCCATGACAGTGAGAAGGGTTCAAAGGAGCATGATTCTAAGATCGGTAGGTGCTTATAGAACAACACCAGGGGGAGCACTACTAGTCATAATGGGGCTTTGCCCCCTGGACATTAAAATTAGGGAGCAAGCTGCATGGTTCTGGATTAAAAAGGGAAATATAACAAAAATAGAGGAGATCTTAGGTATTGGGGCAAGGGACATGGGCGAAATTCGGCAAAGAGGAGTACAATTATGGCAAGAACTTTGGGATGCGGATGAAACAGGGCGAAGGACACATGAGATGATACCAAGTATTAGGGAACGGCTAAAAATGAAGCACTTTGTACCCACCAGAGGGCTAATCCATTTTCTCACTGGACATGGACCCTACCCGGCATACCTATGCCGGTTTGGGAAAAGGGCCACACCTGCGTGTGAATGTGGTGAACCGGAGGGCACTCCCGATCATGTGATTTACGAGTGCCCCCTCTTCAATGATGTTGCCTCTACATTACGGGACCAACTACCTGACCATGACACCTAAAACCTAATAAGGCAAGAAGACACCTTCCATATAATAAATAAACTTGCCAACGAGGTATCACAGAAGGTGTTAAGGGAATACATGAGGGAACAAGATTAAATAGCACCGATTATGACCAATGCTCCCTACTCCCATTCCGCCTGCGCGTGGATAGGCCGACCTTCAGTCTGGAATCCGCCACGCGCGGGATTAGGGGAGGTGGGGAATATGACTAGCCCGAAATCGACAATACACTGGAGATGACGTAGATTAGAACTAGTTAGTAGGAATTAGATTAGAAATTTAGATTTTAGGATCCTGCAGCGATTTACAACCTGGCCAGCCCAGTGTCAGGGGCACGCCCATCGGGATTAGCTCGATGGGCAAGGCAACACAGTAGGTTTGTACACTGCTGACACACCTGTGACGCTGCAGGAAGTAGAATGTAGGTTTAGCTAAAAACTTAGAGATTAGAATAAATTATATAACTGCCCATTCAAACTAACTTATAGCTGTAGCTCACAACTAAATATAAAATAGAATTAGCTGCTAATTGTAACTAACAGTAGCAAGTAAGACCTACTAATCAAATAAGGAGGTGGGTTGGATGTATAATTATTGTTGATGGTAAATAAAGAATTTTTTTATTAAAAAAAAAAAAAGACAATTTTGGAGCGATGATGTCCAGTACAGCAAGTCCTCAGATCACCAGTCCGAACTTTTAACTAACGAAGCCCGAATTACTGAGTGATTCACAAAATATGTTGGTGTCTAAATAGGTTTTCACTTAACCGTTGTTTCTAATTGCCTTTTAAATTATTTTGAGTCTAAGGCTGTAGCAAAGTACGTTGAAACTTGAATGTCACTGTATATGCACTACAAATGCCTCTATTGATGGATACTAAGCAAATGCTCTGACTTTCTACATAACTCGTCGTAGCCTCACTTTCTACATAACATTCGTCGCGATCATATCGCATGATCAAGTAATATGTTACACGGTCCCGAAATTTCAACAGTAAATGGACGCGTCATTGTGTATATTGTTCGGCTGTTGTTCATTTTCACTACTGGTCTCGGTTTTTGAAGTCATTATCTACTGTCTATCTTTTAAATTTGTGGAATGCCTAAATTGGCAACGTCTTCTCTATCTGTGCCTCAGTTTGTATTGTTTTGCAAACTGTTGTAGATGTTTTGACAGTTTTATCCATTTCTTGCATGTAGGACGGGAAATATTTCCCGCCTTATATGCACAGAATACACTGTCCAGTCACATTAATGTGACGGCGTGTAGAACACCTGTATAAGCACCTTTTGCATCGCAGACCGCTGTGAGACGTGGAACAAGATAGTCGGTAAGGTTCTGGATGGTATCAACGGGGAGATGGAAGCACGTCGACTCCAGTGGCGTAACCAGCTGCGCCAGGTTTCTCAGCTGACGATCCATAGCGATCGAGGTGGTCCACAGATTCTCAATTGGGCTTAAATCCGGGGAGTTTGGTGGCCATGGTAATACGGTAAACTCATTATAATGCTCTACGAACCACGCGCATACACTCAGAGCTGTGTGACATGTTGCATTGTCCTGCTAGTAGATGCCATCGTGCTGAGGAAAAACGAAGAGTTTGTATTGCTGGACACGGTTGTCACTAATGCACTACTGGCCATTAAGGTCACCACGAAGGTGACGTGCTACAGACGCGAAATTTAACCGACAGGAAGAAGAAGCTGTGATAAGCTGTGATAAGCTAATGATTAGCTTTTCAGAGCGTTCACACAAGCTTGGCGCCGGTGACGACACCTACAACGTTTCCAACCGATTTCTCATACACAAACAGCAGTTGACCGACGTTGCCTGGTGAAACGTTGTTGTGATGCCCCGTGTAAGGAGGAGAAATGCGTACCATCACGTTTCGTACTTTGATAAAGATCGGATTGTAGCCAGTCACAATTGCAGATTATCGTATCGCGACATTGTTGCTCGCGCTGGTCGAGATCCAATTACTGTTAGCAGAATATGGAATCGGTGGGTTCAGGAGGGTAATACGGAACGCCGTGCTGGATCCCAACGACGGCCTCGTATCACTATCAGTCGAGATGACAGGCATCTTATCCGCATGGCTGTAACGGATCGTGCAGCCACGTCTCGATCCCTGAGTCAACAGATGGAGACGTTTGCAAGACAACAACCTTCTGCACGAACAGTTCGACGACGTTTGCAGCAGCATGGACTATCAGCTCGGAGACCATGGCTCCGGTTACCCTTGACGCTGCATCATAGACAGGAACGCCTGGGATGGTGTACTCAACGACGAACCTGGGTGCACGAATCGCAAAACGTCATTTTTTTCGGATGAATCCAGGTTATGTTTACAGACTCATGATGGTCGCATCCGCATTTGGCGACATTGCGGTGAACGCACATTGGAAGCGTGTATTCGTCATCGCCACACTGGCGTATCTCAATGGTTACACGCCTCTGTCACTCTTGTTCGCATTGACGGCACTTTGAACAGTGGGCGTTACATTTCATGTGTGTTACGACCCGTGGCTCTACCCTTCATTCGATCTCTGCGAAACCCTACATTTCAGCATGATAACGCAAGACCGCTTCTTGCAGGTCCTGTACGGACCTTTCTGGATACAGAAAATATTCGGCTGCTGCCCTGGCCAGCACGGTCTCCAGATCTCTCACCAATTGAAAACGTCTGGTTAATGGTGACCGAGCAACTGGCTCTTCGCAATATGCCAGTCTCTACTCTTGATGAACTGTTGTACCATGTTGAAGCTGCATGGGCAGCTGTACCTGTACACGCCATCCAAACTCTGTTTGACTCACCCATGCCCAGGCGTATCACGTCCGCCACTACGGCCAGAGGTGGTTGTTCTGCGTACTGATTTCTCAGGATCTATGCACCGAGAAAATGTAATTACATGTCAGATGTAGTATAATATATTTGTCCAATGAATACCCGTTTATCATCTGCATTTCTTCTTTGTGTAGCAATTTTAATGGCCCGTAGTGTAGATGCATACCTATGTTGATCTATTGTCCCTTCCAGAATGGCGAGGTCACCCGGCGTGAACTACTCCGACGATTAGTGTAGTGTCGTAAACGTCAAAGGTCGTCTGTCCGACGGAGCATAAAACGTTGTTCAACTGGAAAGGCCACCTGTGGCCACTCAGTAGACGTCCTGTTGCAGTACTGGCGTGCAAGTGGCTGCCTTCGTCGCCGATGAGCAGCAGCCAGCATGGGTGCAAGAACGAGGCACCTGCTGCGAAGACCCATAGGAAGCAACGGTCGCTGAACGGTCGTTGAGAAGACACTGTTGGTAGCACCCTGGTTCATGTGGGCAGCCAGTTATTCAATAGTTGCGTGTCTATCCGCCCGTTCACATCTGCGCAGCCGTCATTCACCACCGTCATCTATGGGCCGTGGAGTATCACAGTTGCCTCGGCGCTGTATAGGACAGAGCCACGATATACTTCATCCACAGCGACACGCAGGCCGTTTACAACGTTAGCCGTTTCGGAAATTCTTTCACCCTGGATCGAGAGTCAACGATCATCCTCTTTTGGGCGTCAGATGTATCGCTCCATTTCCGCATCACGACAACGACTGTACAGTTTTCCGCGTTCAGCCGGCACGGTTTACACAGACCCTACGGCTAGTGCTGTCGCCTGTTACCTGTGAGTGGTTACTGCCCACTGACGTCGAACATAGACGGTAATCACATTTATGTGCCTATACCGTGTCATACCTCGAACAGTACCTAAACCAGTACGAAATGAGATTGGGAATACTCTGCCAATGTAGGCATTTGGCAAAGTTAAAAGCTGGTCACTTGACAATGGCCTCATTCACCGAAACCTTTATTGAAAATAAACAAACAACAGCCTAAATGAAGAAGAAAAGCCGCGTACGTTCAATAAATATTTGACTGTGATACCCTCCATCAAGAAGATGTTCAACAGATAACATCTCCGTATTACACAATGCCTCTGTTGTAGCGACTGCCATTAACGTAAACAGCCAAATATTACGTAAACAGCAGTCAGCTACCTAACAAATTTTGTAACTAATTTCTGGTAGTAGATTAGGAGCTTCATGTAGACAGCGGATGAAGCACTGGAATACGTGACAATAGCAAAGCCACGTAAATATAACCACATCATAATTACTTTACGCACTGTCAAACAAATTTTGGACGTAGTCAGTTCCCTGAAAAGCAAAATCTCTCATGGGTTTGATAACGCCTCAAGTAACCCTTTTCTCACATATATGTAATCATTCAGCCACATATTAGATATACCACTATCACAGAGGATATTTACAGACCGATTGAAATATGCTTCCGTCAACCTCCTTTCGTAAAAAATAGTAAGACAGAATTAATGATTATTGCCTGTGTGTCTCCTTCTCCACAGTACCAGGAAAGATTATGTGTACTAGAGCAATATTAAAACCATCCCAGAAGAGATAATGAGTCAGTTCAGATCATGAAACGATCCTTCCACTCAACACACAATTTTCAACATAAAAATTAGATGATGTAAAATTTAAACGCCAAAATATAGCCAGCTGGTATCGCACGTGACATGTAAGAGAATCTGAGTTTGAAGTTCAACAATATTGTTTTAAGTAAGTTCAAATATTTATGATATTTTGGTATCAGAAACCTTGCTGCTAACTGGTTATCAACTTATCTGAATAGATATCGTAGAATATCACATTAAGAAGCTCGGGGAGGGTACTCAACGATACAGAGTAATCACAAGGTATACCACAGGAATGATTTTTTTGGTCAGATCTAAATTACTTGCCATCGTATAACAAAAAAGTTGAAATGTCTCTCGGTATGTTGACGATTCAGATATCATAATTAAGACTAATGGAAAAACTTCAACATTTTAAAAATAAATATAATTTTCATGGAAATTACTAACTTCTTTCGATAAAAATGGACTGCCATTAACTTACGTAGAATGCCGTACATGCTCAGTGGGTGCTCACACCGATGAAGATCCACAGGTGACATATATTATTCCAAATTCTCAGGTGTTTATATTGATAAGAACCTGAACTGAGTTTACCTGCTTTAGGTCTTTATAAACGTTTTACCACTGCAACTTCTGGATTACCGTCAACAGCAGACTGTGGAGATTGAAATGTCAAAATGGTGACTTCGTCTCTTATTGTTTGTTCGCTGATGTCTTACGGCTTCACATTCTGCAGTAACTCCTCACTGCATTAGCAACACTATACGCCATCGATGTATGTAATAAGGATAACATCTAGCTTCCAGTCTAGAACCGCTTGCAGAAGGCTCTTTGAACACCTGCCCTCGGCCAACAGCCGCGGAGAACTTTCATCACATTATGCAGTTCGACGTCAGTAATCACATTTCGAAAACGCAGTGATATTCATTAACACAATATCAAAACAATTACTTTCTTCACTGAGCCTTAGTGTTACACAGAAAGTTGGGAGATACCTAGCCCTAGTAATATATTACCTAGAGATATAAAGAATCGAAGAAATCACAAAATTAACTTCAAACATGAACTGAAATCATATCTGCTTCAAGACTTCTGAATTTGTATTACTACGAGCAGCCTTCAATAAGTAAAGCAACATATTTTCTGGAAGCCAGTTGGTTTTATTCAGGATTCCAATACACCATATTTTCCTCCACTCTTTGGACCAAAAATTCTATTCTTGAACAATAATCTCAATTCAATGCGACGGCCTAACACCTTCTTGTTGGGAGGGCCTGTATGCCGGCATGGTACCACTACACTGCTAGACGCTGCAGCCAACGACTTGCTGCATCAATAACCTCCCCACCATCGAAGTACTGCTTCTCGCGAAGCGGGCCCTTCATTGAGTCAAACAGACGGAAGTCGGAATGTGCGAGATTCGGGCTGTAGGGTGGATGAGTAAAACAGTCCAATGAAGTTCGCAGACTTCTGTGAGGCCGTGGGTTGTCTTGGAGAAGAAGAAGATCGTTTGCATTCTTATAGCAACGAACACGCTAAAATCATTTCTTCAGTTTCCTGAGGGTAGCACAATACACTTTAGTGTTGATCGCTGCAGTATGATAGAGGACATCAAACAGAATAACCCCTTCACGGTCCCAGAACACAATCGCTTTTTTACCGGCTGAAGGTGAGGCTTTGAACTTTTCCTCCGGAGCAGAGGTGGTGTAGCACCACTCCATGGATGTTCGTTTTATTTCCGGTTCGACTTGATGAACCCATGTTTCATTGCCTGTGATGATGTTCGACAAAGAATTGTTACGATCAGTCTCGCAAGCAGTTCCGCACGATCCTTCGTTGTTCTATACTACTGTCCATTAAAATTGCTACACCAAGAAAAAATGCAGATGATAAACGGGTATTCATTGGACAAATATATTATACTAGAGCTAACATGTGATTACATTTTCTCCCAATGTGGGTGCACAGATCCTGAGAAATCACTACCCATAACAACGGCCTTGGTACGCCAGGGCATTGAGTCAAACAGAGCTTGGATGGCGTGTACAGGTACAGCTGCCCATATGACGAGCCAGTTGCTCGGCCACCATTCACCAGAAGTTTTCAATTGGTGAGATATCTGGAGAATGTGCTGGCCAGGACAGCAGTCGAACATTCTCTGTATCCAGAAAGGCCCATACAGGACCTGCAACATGCGGTCGTGCATTATCCTGCCGAAATGTAGGGTTTCGCAGGGATCGAATGAAGGGTAAAGCCACGGGTCGTAACACATCTGAAATGTAACGACCACTGTTCAAAGTGCCGTCAATGCGAACAAGAGGTGACCGAGACGTGTAACCAATGACACCCCATACCATCACGCCGGGTGATACGCCAGTATAGCGATGACGAAACACGCTTCCAACGTGCGTTCACCGCAATGTCGCCAAACACGGATGCGACCATCATGATGCTGTAAACACGACCTGGATTTATCCGAAAAATATGGCGTTTTGCCATTCGTGCACCCAGGTTCGTCGTTGAGTACACCATCGCAGGCGCTCCTGTCTGTGATGCAGCGTCAAGGTTAACCACATCCATGTTCTCCGAACTCATAGTCCACGCTGCTGCAAAACGTCGTCGAACTGTTCGCCTAGATGGCTGTTGTCTTGCAAATGTCCCCATCTCTTGACTCAGGGATCGAGACGTGGCTGCACGATCCGTTACAGGCATCCGGATAAGATGCCTTTCATTTCGAGTGCTAGTGATACGACGCCGTTGGGATGTAGCACGGCGTTCCGTATTACCCTCCTGAACCAACCGATTCCATATTCTGCTAACAGTCATTGGATCTACGCGAGCAGCAATCGCTATAGGCTAATATCCGACCTTTATCAAAGTCTGAAACGTGATGGTACGCATTTCTCCTCCTTACACGAGGCATCACAACAACGTTTCACCAGGCAACGCCGGTCAACTGCTGTTTGAGTATGAGAAATCGGTTGGAAACTTTCCTCATGTCTGGACGTTGTAGGTGTCGCCACCGGCGCCAGCCTTGTGTGAATGCTCTGAAAAGGTAATCATTTGCATATCACAGTATCTACTTCCTGTCGGTTAAATTTCGCGTCTGTAGCACATCATCTTCGTAGTGTAGCAATTTTAATGGCCAGTAGTGTAAATGGTCTTCTGTTAGGCGGCGAGGAGCTTAGCGGGCATACACATTTGAGTTACCCGACTGATGGATGAGTGTGTCAGCACGACCAACAGAGACGCCCAGTTGGGCAAGTAGGTTGTTGACAGTGAGCGAGCGTCCGCACGTTCCAGCAATGCACGAGTCACAGCTGTGTGCGACTGACCAGCACGCGGGAGATGGGGCGGGTTTGTGCCACCTCGCTGCGATGATGACAGACGCCTCATCCAACGACTCATCGTGCTTTATTTCGTCGCCTGATCTCCGTAGACATTCTAAATGTGAATCAGTAAACACTTCCGGGCTAAGTTGCCGTGGTCGATCTGTAGAACTTCTTCTCCCTGACGTTTCGTTCTCAGCTACGGAGAACATCTTCCGAGGTGAGTCAAGGTTAACCACATCCATGTTCTCCGAACTCATAGTCCACGCTGCTGCAAAACGTCGTCGAACTGTTCGCCTAGATGGCTGTTGTCTTGTCTGAGAACGAACGAAACGTCAGGGAGAAGAAGTTCTACAGATCGACCACGGCAACGTAGCCCGGGAGTGTTTACTGATGAAGACGGCGGCCGTGAAAGCCTACATGGAATGATTCTAAATGTGCCTTCGAATATCTGCGATGGCCTGGTTTCCGTCGAAAAGAGATTCAGTGACAGTTCTCTGCTTGGAACGCACCTCCGTCACAAACGTCGTTGTGAGGGCTACGTATAGTGCTGCCTCCTATCGTAACGTCATGAAACTATAGCAACTGAAGCGGGAATATTCCACTTTGTGCCCCAACAAGGTCTGTATTTTTTAACCGAAATTGGCCGAGGAAAAAAGAAATTTGTATTATTTATTGAACGGGTTTGAATGACACGGTGGTATATTACACAGGTCTGCAAAAAAATATTTTTTGAAAGTTGTTTGGAATTTGATAACTGACTTTTATGTACATTTCAGCTCTGATTTCAAAAATGCATTCAACTTTTTTTTCCATCACGTCAGATTTTATCACAAAAAGGGGAGTCTTTTTGGGTATAACAACAAAATTTAATCAGTTAATCTTTTTTTTTTCCAACGTTATAAAATTTTATTTTATTTATAAATCATGTTTTAAACTACATTTCCAGTACACTTCCATTTCCCTTTAAGCTCATAAGTCCTTATAATATCGCTTTCGCTATCTGTCGGAGCTCCTTGTATTGCTTTTCGGGCTGTGGACTCGTTGAGGATCATCTCTTTTTATCATCCCGCAGTAGTCCGCTATCAAGTTGACGTCCCATCTCCCTTGATATTTTCTTTCCATTTCTGTGATGTCTAGGTGAAATCTTTCGCCCTGCTCTTCATTTACATCACCAAGGTTTGCGCGGGAAGTAGTCAAGATGTGAGTGGAGAAAATGAACTTTTAGCCCAAGTTACAGCCCAGCTTCCTAAAGTTGTCGATCATGCCTGCGACGTTTGTCATGTAGTTTGGATCTCGTTTTTTTCCTAGGAATCCGGTAACAACTAATTTAAAATATGTCCATACTGCCTTTTGTTTTGTTTCCATTTTGTCCACAAAGTTGGGATCAGTCATTACTTTTCTAATGTCTGGTCTGACAAAGATTCCTTCCTTTACCTTTGCCTCCGATAAACCAGGAAACTGTCCACAAAGATATCTGAAACACTCCCCTTCTTTTGGCAATGCCTTAACAAATTGTGTCATCAGCTCCAACTTAATGTGAAGTGGTGGAAGTAACACCTTTTTGGGATCCACAAGGCTTTTCCTCTCAACATTTTTAACGCCTACCTGTAAGGTTTTTCTCTAGGGCCAAGCTTTTTTTTATGTAGTGTTGCTTTCTGTCTCTACTCTCCCATACACAGAGAAAGCAAGGGAACTTTGTGTAGCTACTTTGTTGACCAAGCAGCATTGAAATCACTATGATTTTTGAGCTCCCTCCAAACCATTGGTATTCCAAAACGTAAGGACTGCTTTTTACGTTGAAACCATTGCCTCAGTTCCTCAACACACTCTGAATAAACTTTATGTGTGGCCCAAGGCTTATCTTGAAAGCCTAACTGTATACCAAAATGGGTGAAATATACTTTTTCAACAAAATCGGAAATGTTTCTTTGTTGCCTTTGAACGGTATAGTTACCACAAATGTAGCAGAAACAACCTGTCGAGTTTATACAACCTCTGGTAGTCATTGTCCATTGTCTATAAAACAACTTCAAAACACAAGAAAACAGTCACTACTTTAAAGCACTAGTAACAACAACACGTGAACAGCAGAGAGTGAAGAGGTATTGTGAACTGAAGGACAACAGCAGAAGCTCACTGCTTGGTGATGGCGGGGGAAGGGGCAGCGCGACAGACAGGCACTGACATCAAAATACTGCTGGTTTCTCCTAATTACTCTTTATTTTACGTATACTAGTATAAAAACGACTATATAAAAATTTATGGAGATATTAAAAACCAAAGTTCAAAGTGCTAAACTATCGAAAAAAGCTAAAACTAGACAAGCAGTTTGTGAAATAACTGTACGTGATGGAATTCTTTTACGCTATTTTTCCCGATATCAGCGAGAACACTATAAAAATCACTTAATAAATTTGAAACAATTTTTATGTCGTAGACCTGTGTTATAATTACAATGTTTACGGAACTAAGTCCGAAAATTACTCTTTTCATGAGTCGTAGTTTGTAAGCACTGTATGAGTAGACAAATTGATGTACTTATACATACTGTTCTTTCTACAGCACTTTGTAAACAAAATCCATTAATGCAAAAGAATATCCAAATGTATAGATGTTACTTTTCTGCATGCACACTAGTATTGTATATCTCCTGTAACGTATATGACACTCTACTCCTTTTTGGCGACACAAAAGGTGAAGTTGGTTAACTTCCAGTATTACTGAATTAACTCCATAATGAAATGAAGTTCACAATAGAACACGAACAACAAGAATTCCTTATGGAACCACCCTACACTGGTATCGCAATACACAAATCATTATACCATCCAAACACGCCCATGTCTGCGCCATTTACGTCAGTTTTGAACATGCCACAAACGTTTCCATTTTCAACACACAGCATGAACACAGCAAGTAGTTACCGTCAAAGCAAGCTGCTGCAATGAATAATGGCTACTGGATAAAATCAGCTGACAAACTATCCAACAAAATATAGAGGCCAACATTATTAATAGAAGCACTGCTGGAAAAAACAACTGAAAATCTTCGTAAGGATTCCGTACTGCGATTCAGATTCAAAAAAATTACTAACTTATTTAGAAATAATAATATAAAAGTATAGTTCTCCGCAAGCAACAAACTTGGACACAACTTGTCCCTCATGGTGAACGTAAACCTCCCAATAACAGAACATAGTGCAACATATAAATTACAGTGCAACAGCTGCCCTGCGTAACATGGCAAAACAGGAACAAATTTCCAATTCGGTACAAAGAACACAGTGATGTTTTCAGGCTCATCCTCATGGGTAAATTCTCTGTAGCTAAACGTGTATACTTTAATAGACACACAGTAAGTGACATCCACAACTGCTTAATTGTACTTTACACAGAAAATAATGGTAGAAAACTTGATTTGGTAGAACAATTAGAGATACGGTTACACAGGAAAGAGTTTCTAAAACCATCTTAGTGAACAAGCAGAGCTTAACAGTCGATGTCTTTTCAATAATTTCAAAAGTTTATTTTTCTTAAAACAAAAAACAGGTAATTAATAGTTGGAGCCCTTTTATAACATTAGGTCACATACGATATCTGCAAAAATAATCGTCTTCCAGACGACATCTGTGCATATATAATAATGTAACATCTTCGTATCTTCTCAGGAATAACAATACCTTTGTACAGGTAGTAATGTAGGAACTTCACATTTGAATATTCTTTGACTAGTTTCATTTTTGTGTCCAGATGTGCTGTGAGACAAAAGGTGTGTAAATATATACAAATATTTCTGCTCATACTGTGTTTAAAAACTATGTAACCGGTAAAGGAAACAGTAACTGATTTTTCGATGTTAGTTTAGAAAATACTGTAGCCCCATTGTGGCACCTTATAACATGCCTCGGTACTCTTAACAGAGCCAGCATTAACCTAAATGCGAATGGTGATGTAAACTGCCCAAGCTTCTAAAGATGAGCCTCAGAGCTCGAAATGGTTGCTTTGTTTTCTGTTTTAAGGAAGTAATACATGGTAGCAAAACTGTCAACAATGGATTAAATTAAGCCATAAATAAGTATTACAGCTGTCAAGACTGCAAAAAACTTAACATAATAATGTGAGGGAAACGTATGTGTACTATATGTGCGCTGTTATGGAGTTGTTTTTATTGCTCGAGGCAGAAGACGTGCTTCAACGGCAGAATAGCAATAGTGAAACACCGACAAATACGGTAAGTAATAAAATAAATACTGAACAAGAATGTTCCAGGGCCAAGATTACGTGAAACTTCCTAGTGCAATAGTGATGTCATATGTAAATTAAAAGGTCTTGTACGTAACTGAAACTGTGTATGTACATTGGACCAATGAAAATACTTCATCAAATGAAGGCGAAACCTTCAAGGCACAACTTAACTTTTTTACTAAGTTACATATAATTAACACTCTAAGAATCATTACTGTAATATTACTGAACTCCCTCTAGTGGCCTTATCGGAGCATTTAGTACAGACCAGCGGCCGCGTCATACTCTGCCATGGAGGGTCATGGGGTCAGCACATCGCCCCCACGGCCGTTACCAGCTTTCAAGCAATGGGACAGGGTGTTTTACCAAACGGGTATCTTCAACCTGGTGCTTCGGTGGTATGATTGCCTCAATGCTCACGGCGATTTTGTCTGTTTAACATACCGATTCTGAACTGTACGGTCTTTGAACGAAAACTTTTTTATCGCTCCTTGCATTTCACGCGTGCCGAAAACCAAAGTCTCTGTTATTCGGACACAGCAATAGGCCCCACGATAACTCTATCTACGGTTCATCAGCCCAGTGATTTTTGCCAGATACCTGAACTCTGTTATCGTCGACAGAACGACACCCAAATATAGGCGTGCGTGTCTCAGCGTCTGGGATCAATATGAGCTGCCACTTGCTGATCACGAGCCATACGAGACCTGAATTTATTATTGTCACTAATCAGTCAGTCAACCTTTGTGTTTGTAGTAATGTATTCAAGTCTGTTCCTGAAGTTTACAGACATTAACTCGAAATATAGTCCAGGTAACCGTCTAAGGCCAAACCTAATAATAAATAATTGATCAGATCCCAAGTTCATAGAATTAGTCTGCAATAAAAACGGGAATATTTATTTAAGAGAGGAAGTACAAGCAAAAAACGTAGCTGTACAGAGTTTTCCTCATGAAAGGCCATAACTAAATTAACAAATAATTTTTAATTATCCAATAAAAGACTATTGAATATAATAGATGCTGTTTAACAGCTGTTGAAAAATGAAAATATACATCACAGTGTGGATTGAATCGCGTTCAGTTACCTGTTAACCATAAATAGGCCTACAACCTCAGGATCTAAAGACGTGTAGCGATATATCTGAAAGACATCTGGCCTATCGATTTGGAGCAGTTAAGTGTTGTAATGAGATACACGAATCCAGCCCACAGTGATCAATACCACAATGGTATGCTTACTCGAGGAAGGAGTGGAGTCTACGAAAATTAACTTTGCTCGTCTTTAATTACGCTAGAGGAACCCCAATGCATTTTAATGGCTTGTCCGCACAATCATGCCCTTTAAGACACACCTCTTTACACGACTTGATGAGCCCCCGGAAGGCTGTTAACTCCTATTACTAAGCGCGAATTGAAAGACTCTTGAGTCTCTCAAGTTCAGGCCGCCCTCCGTCCAACAAGGCAGCAACGTGAGTGACTTGGTCTCGAGTCTAGCAACTTCGATGCACAAAATTTTTTCAAGTCCACATTAGAGTATCTACATCTACATTTACAGCGTGGATACTCTGCAAATCACATTTAAGTGCCTAGCAGAGGGTTCATTGAGCCACCTTCACAATTCTCTATTATTATCTCGTATAGCGCGCGGAAAGAACCAACAACTATATCTTTCCGAACGAGCTCCGATTTCTCTAATTTTATCGTGGTCATCGTTTCTCAACATGTAGGTTTGTGTCAACAAAATAGTTTCGCATTCGGAGGAGAAAGTTGGTGACTGGATGTCCAGCCAAAGCCTGTATCATTTTAGTGACACTCTCTGCCATATTTCGCGATAACACAAAACGTGCTGCCCTTCTTTGAACTTTTTCTATGTACACCGCCAGTCCTATCCGGTAAGGATCCCACACCGCGCAGAAGTATTCTAAAAGAGGAAGGACAAGCGTAGTGTAGGAAGTCTCCTTAGCAGATCTGTAACATTTTCAGAGTGTCCTGCCAATAAAACGCAGTCTTTGGTTAGACTTCCCCACAACATTTTCTATGCGTTCCATTCAGTTTACGTTGTTCGCAATTGTAATTCCTAGGTATTTAGTTGAATTTATGGCCTTTAGATTTGGCTGATTTATTGTGTAACCGAAGTTTAACTAATTTCTTTTAGCACTCATGTGGATGACTTCACACTTTTCGTTATTTATGGCCAACTGCCAATTTTCGCACCATTCAGATATCTTTTGTAAATCGTTTTGCAATTTGTTCTGATCTTCTGATGACTTTATTAGTCGATAGACGACAGCATCATCTGCAAACAACCTAAAACGGCTGCTCAGATTGTCTCCCAAATCCTTTATATAGATAAGGAACAGCAAAAGGCTATAACATTACCGTGAGGAACTCCAGATATCACTTCTGTTCTACTCTATGACTTTCCGTCAGTTACTGTGACCTCTCTGACAGGAGGTCACAAACACGCTCGCATAACTGAGACGCTATTCCACAAGGACGCAATTTCACTACAAGCAACTTGTGTGGTACAGTGTCAAAATGCAGGAATACGGAATCGATCTGAAATTCCTTGTCAATAGCACTCAACACTTCATGCGAATAGAGAACTAGTTGTGTTTCACAAGAACAATGTTTTCTAAACCCATGTTGACTGTATGTCAATAGACCGTTTTCTTCGAGGTAATTCATAATGTACGAACACAATATATGTTCCAGAATCCTGCTGCATATCGACGTTAATGACATGGGCCTGTAATTGAGTGTATTACTCCCACTACCTTTCTTGAATATTGGTGTCGCTTGCTCAACTTTCCAGTCTTTGGGTACGGATATTTCGTCGAGTGTATATGATTATTAAGTATGGAGCTAATGTATCAGCATAATCTGAAAGGAATCTAATTAGTATACAGTCTGGACCAGAAGACTTGTTTTCATTAAGTGATTTGAGGTGTTTCACTACTCCGAGGATACTTACATCTACGTTACTCACGTTGGCAGCTGTTCTTGATTCGAATTCTGGAATATTAACTTCGTCTACTCTTGTGAAGGCATTTCGGAAGGCTGTGTTTTGTAACTGCTTTGGCAGAACTTTCTTCAATAGGATTTCCATTGCTATCGCGCAGAGAAGGCATTGATTGTTTCTTGTCACTTACATACTTCACATAAGACCAGAATCTCTTTGGATTTTCTGCCAGGTTTGGAGACAAAGTTTCGTTGTGGAAACTGCTATAAGCATCTGGCATTGAACTCCGCGCTAAATTTCGACCTTCTGAGAAATATTGCCAATCTTGGGGATTTTGCGTCTTTTTAAATTTCTCACGTTTCTTTCGTTGTAACTGCAACAGTGTTCTGACCCGTTTTGTGTACTGAGAAGGATCAGCTCCGTCGTTTGTGAACTTATTTGGTACAAATCTCTCAATTACTGCCGCTACTATTTCTCTGAATTCAAGCCACACATGGTCTACACTTAAATCTGAGCTTGTCTCTCAGGAAGGCGTAAAGTAATTTTTTATCTGCTTTTTTTGAATATGTATACTTTTCGTTTATTTTTGGAGGATTTGGGGGTTACAATATTCAGTCTCGCTACGACAACCCTGTGTTCACTAATCCCTGTATCCGTTTTGATGCTCGTTACTAACTGAGCTAAGAGGTCAAATGTGAAGGCATTTCATAACGGTTTACTATTTGCGTGGGCTCATGGACTAACTGCTCGAAATAATTTTCAGAGAATGCGTTTAGCACAATTTCGGATGAGGTTTTGTGCATAACTCCGGAATTAAACATGTATTTTCGCCAACATATCGAGGGTAAATTAAAGTCACCACCAACTATTAGCCTATGAAGTCGGCTACGTGTTTCAAATCAAACTCAAGTTTTCTTTTGAACCTTTCAGCAACTGTATCATATCAATTGAGAGGTCGGTAAAAGGATCCAATTATTATTTTATTCCGGTTGCCAACAATGACCGCTGTCCATACTAACGTACAGAAACTATCTACTTCAATTTCGCGAAAAGATAAACTACTTCTAACAGCAAAAAAACACTCCACCGCCAACCGTGTTTAGTCTGTCCCCTCGGAACATCGTTAGGTTCTTCGCAAAAATTTTGGGTGACCTATATGCGCCTTTAGCCAGTTTTCAGTGCCTATAACGATTTGAGCATCAGTGGTTTCTATTAGCGCTTGGAGCTCTGGCACTTTCCCAACACAGCTACGACAATTTACAACTGTTATGCCGATGGTTTCTGTATCTACGTTCTTCCTGGGTTCGGCCTGCAGCCTTTGTGACTGAACCCCTTCTTGTGTTTTCGCGGGACCCTCTAACCTAAAAAAACAGCCCACTCCACGCCACACAGCCCCTGCTACCTTCTGCGTATGGTGGACACCTGACCTATTCAGCGGAACCCCAAACCCAATCACCCCTTGGCACAAGTTGTGGAAAAGGTACACGGATCCGTCACTTTTAATGTATTCGGTCTATTATTGTGCTTTACAGTTCGTCTTTCAAAAAACAGCGTGTAAAACTTACAGGAAGAAGTAATGAACATAATTTGTTCTTTTCGTCAGGAACCCCCACTAGAGACGACAATAAGAAAAATGAATGTGTGATGTCAGATCATAGCTACGTAAATGCAGAAGGAAAAACATTCAGACAAACTAGCCCAGTGGGGGTGGATGCGGGGGAAACGTAGATCAAAGACAACTTCGGAACTTTCTTCCGCGTCCATCGTGAAGCAATCTCTTAGAAGTAGTTCTGTGACAATGCCTTCTAGTGCCACTTTATGATCCTATTGTACCAGTCTTTATTCTAAAAAGTAGCGATGTATTACTTTCAGAACATCCTATCGAGGAGTATAAATATATACAGTATTAAAATAAAATTGCAGTCTACAAAAAGTTACGACCTTTTTTAGATGAACTAATAGGAAGTGGAAACGGTTACTTGTGGTTAGATTACAAAAACACGAGCACAAAAACTCACCAATGTTTTCCATGACTTCACTGTTAAGACGCTAAACTTTTTTTTCGATTTCTTCATTGTATGCAGTATTGATCTTACAGTAGTGGATTTTTCAGGACTAATTTTAAATTTCCTGTGTTAGGGGTTTCCTGTTGTTGACGTTCAGTTACACTAGAGAGTAACTTGAGAATGTCACTATACAAACGGAAACTGTTTATATGTGTTCCATTAACAAGTACACCTTCGTCGTTTCAGGGTTCACAGATTTAAAAGAACTTTCTCTATGGCCTCTGAAAAAGATTAACGGAATCCACTTAACTAATTTCCTTGTAAAGTTTTAATGTCTCTCTACACTGATGAAGTGTAATGGACGCTCTAGTATTGAGTCTTACGTTCTTCAGTGTACTGGCATAGTTTCATTCGGTTCCACGGTCCTCAACGGCTGACTGTACATATTTTTTTTAACTAAATCTAATCTAAATCTAAATCTACATCCATACTCCGCAAGCCACCTGACGGTGTGTGGCGTAGGGTACCTTGAGTACCTCTGTCGGTTCTCCCTTCTATTCCAGTCTCGTATTGTTCGTGGAAAGAAGGATCGTCGGTATGCTTCTGTGTGGACTCTAATCTGCCTGAGTTCATCCTCATGGTCTCTTCGCGATATATACGTAGGAGGGAGCAATATACTGCTTGACTCCTCGGTGAAGGTATCTTCTCGAAACTTCAACAAAAGCCCGTACCGAGCTACTGAGCGTCTCTCCTGCAGAGTCTTCCACTGGAGTTTATCTATCATCTCCGTAACGCTTTCGCGATTGCTAAATGATCCTGTAACGAAGCGCGCTGCTCTCCGTTGGATCTTCTCTATCTCTTCTATCAACCCTATCTGGTACGGATCCCACACTGCTGAGCAGTATTCAAGCAGTGGGTGAACAAGCGTACTGTAACCTACTTCCTTTGTTTTCGGATTGCATTTCCTTAGGATTCTTCCAATGAATTTCAGTCTGGCATCTGCTTTACCAACGATCAACTTTATATGATCATTCCATTTTAAATCACTCCTAATGCGTACTGCCAGATCATTTATGGAATTAACTGCTTCCAGTTGCTGACCTGCTATTTTGTAGCTAAATGATAAGGGATCTATCTTTCTATGTATTCGCAGCACATTACACTTGTCTACATTGAGATTCAATTGCCATTCCCTGCACCATGCGTCAAGTTAAGACTTACTCAAAATTTCTGTATTTCAAAAAAAATGATAATCAATACTCATTACTCCCTGCTACAGTTACGTGCACGTGTTATAGAGGCAGTTTGTTCCTTTGTGTGCTTGAACTCTAGAATTTCTATGTGTTTGATGAATATTTTAGTGAATATCTTATACATTACGGACAGGAAGCTCCTTTTATATCATTTTACCTTCATCGTTAACCAGTTCTATGTAAAAGCTATCACCTCCTCTCGCGTTTCTATTATACTCCTTTCTTTATATATCTCAGCTTCTACAGTTTTCATTACTAACCACTGGTGTTTCCGATACGTTTTCTGACCTATATAAACTCGTTGGTACAGTTTCATTCATTTATCACATGTACTCCGTCTGCCGTGTTGTCTGTGAAACACAAAAAATTGTAGCGTGGATGCATAACTTGTTATTAATTTATAGATATCTACAGAGTGCGCAGAATTCTTGTGTTTCATTTTCACTACCATTATATCATGTGACTTCCTTTGGAAAGCATTTTCCAAGAGGTTTCTTGTTTTTTATTAGGTTATTATTCAAACTAATTCTGTCGTGCTCATATTGAAATTTGCAACTTTTGTTTTGCAGACCCATCATTTCATTTGACATTTTGGTTTCATTTCTTCGTACTGAAGAAAATCTTATCGATAAATAAATTTCGTCCTGTTTCTTTCCATCTTTGCTTTTATTATTTTTCTGAATTTTACATGTCTTAATACACTTGTTCCAAAGTGGTTTAAGAATGACATATATTATACAATTTCTTTATTTTAATAATGTTGTTTTTCCTTCAAGCCTACTTCAATTGATGTCTACTTGCCTTCTGTGCTACACGAACGAACAACACACAGGAACAGGAACAACGAAAAGTGAGAGAAAAAGTAAACTAAAGATGGTGTACCATGGCACACTACCAAAGATACACACACAGAATAATAATTTCAGAAAATAAGGATGGCAGATATAGAACATGAATCAGGCAACATCTAATAGCAGACACAAAGGGCGTGTAATAAACATGGAAGGATCGGTCAACTTTTGCCAAACACCTACACAAACACCAAATTAAAATTACCACAAGAGACAAAAATGTGGAAATCGTAAGTTTAAAGAGAAGAAAAACGTCTTCTCAACCAATAAGAAAAATATCACATTCATAAAACCACAACAGAAAACAACTCATAAATGATCAGACAAACCCGCAAAAGCAAACACCTTTTAAATCGATATATCGTTTAGTATAATATTAAATACAAACGTATAAAATAACAGCTCACTCAGTGTAATATTAAATGACCACGCATCGACAAATGCCAATCATTCACTACCACCCCGAACGCGCTGCTCCCCCACCCTGAGCACTTAGTTTCCCATCCCTAATACCATCTCCTGCCGTTTGCTTTCACTATAATCATTGCACCCCTGAACTCCCCATTCCGCCCCCCCCCCCACCCCCCCCCCCCTCCGTAATTCCGACAACTACCTGCCTCACAGTCCCCAACATTTGCTTCACATCCTTGCTGAACATGTACCACAACTTTACACTTACACCCACCCACACACTCCTCCACCCCTCCTCCTCGTCCCTCCACACCCACTCACGACTACGAAAAAAAATTGCATTCACAAGCTTGCTAATATTCATTATGTACATACAAAGCCAATGAATAAACATAATCACTATGTTGAGTACGAAACACTCAAACCTACATATCCCATAGTACCCAGAATGACAAGATTATTTATAAATAAAAGCGAAACATGTCTTTCGAAAAGTACTCCTTAACTGCATTAAGTCTAAGCTGGAATAACCAATAATCATTTATCTGCAAGATGCGAAGATAGCCACGCAAAAGAGCTTATTGATTTCGTTAGTATTTGATGAAACGTAGGAATTCCGGTTTTAGTCCTGGCCTGGTACATCTTCTATTCACTGTCTTTTGAAAAAGTGAGTGAAGGTCTTACGTATTGTTCTTCCCAGCGACTTCTAATAATGCATAATCCCTGTAATTTCTGCTGCCACACGCATAGTTCCCCATAGAAGAATCGCTCTTTAATATTTACTTCCGAATTAAAGTTTCTTGTTAGCCAATTATCATTTTTAGTGACATTTGCTTGTCGTTATCAGCTTCTGTAACTCTTCGTAGGGAGCGTCGTGTTGGCATGTTGGCACATCGACTTCTTCCATGTAATGCTACGGTCTTAGGTGTCCTTGCAGGTAGAGCCTGTACGCCCGCTTGGTACCACTGTAGTGGTCGACGTCGGAGCCAATGTCTTGCTGCGTCAATAACCTCCCCATCATCCTCGTACTGCTTCCTGTGGAGTACATCCCTCATTGGAGCAAACGTGTGGAAGTCAGAAGGTGTGAGATACGGGCTGTAGGGTGGATGAAGAAGAACAGTACAAAGAAGTTTCGTGAGGTACTGTCGGGTGCAGAGACTTGTGTGAGGCCTTCCTTTGTCATGGAAGGCATTGTTTGCATTTTTGTGGCGATGAAAACATTGCAGGAGTCACAACTGTGTGTGGCAGGCCGGCATGTGGGAGATGACTTACCCTGCTTTTTTTGAGCACCCGGTCTCCGTAGGCATTTTGCAAGGGCCTCTGCGATGCTCTGGTTTTCCTCCAAAAGAAAATGACAGCCCACTGCGCGGAATGCTTCTCCGTTACAGACGCCTTTTGAAGGTTACGTTTAGCGCCGCCACCTATCGGTACTTCTTGAGACGCTAGGGGCTGAATCGAAAATACTCCATGACATTCCACAATTAATTTCGAATGTTTTCAAATGAAACTGTCCGAGAAAAAGAAACGTTTTGTATTATTTATTAAACGCACCTCGTAAGTGTGAGAGACTGTTTTGACTATATTAAAAGCTACTCCTCTGTTCCTTTGTACTACATCACTCATCCTTATTTAAATTACGTTGACTCTCCAATTCTTCGCCGGATCCTGACAACTGTGCTTCTTCACTAACCTGATTTGTAATCTAAAATTCTGCAATTTATTGCATAGGGAGGTGGGTTTATAAGGATACTAGATACTTAGCCATTACGGAAATACGATATTGCAGTGTCTGTGCTATTCCGAATTACGATGCTATGTTCCTTTGGGCATCGTAATTACGAACAACACAGACACTGCAATAGCCTGTTTAGCTGTCGACACCAGGCAACGTCTGCCCTATACGGAAATATACATATTGCATGTACGAATACAGGTTGTAGCCACATGGTTGAGGACATGCCGAAGTTTGGGTCTGGACGTGACTAGTGCTCGGGTAGCCAAATGGTAAGCGGGCCGCTATCGAAAAGCAGCAGTACGGCACAAGTTTTCATGGTCATCATTCTATTATACAGCTCGTGGGTGCCCAATTCTCAACTGTGAATACATTTCATGTGTTATAGAGATATGTTTGCAGCACAGATGGATTATTAGTAAGTGAAGGAAGGTAGTATAGAAAAGCTTTTAAGCTTTATAGCTATATTCTCTATATAAAGACATAGTGAAGAGAACATAGAAAATAAATTTCTCCTGCTGTTATCATAAGGAAATATAGAACCATTCCTAACGCAGAGCCTCATCAGTTTTACAAACGCTTTAGGGACTCATGATACAGGTTCTGCGAAGTGTGACGTACTAGCAGAGTTACGGAAAAAAGTACTAGAGTAGCTTGAGCGGTATGACTGTGGAAAATAAAGGTTCTGAAGACTGTGATTCAACTGAGATCAGAACAGCAATTTATTAAATAAACTGCTGATGATAGAAGAAACGCCTGAAAACTAAGTTACGACGTTAAGAAATAAATAGAAGTAACTGGCGGGTGGACGACGCGATACGACATAAAGATGTAATTTATATGGCAATAAGGAGCGCTGGAACATGGTAGTAACTGATATATGTAAATGAAGATATTGGAAGATATAAAGAAGCTTAGGTGTAGAGTTTTTACACAGTTTAGGAAGAAACAAAAACTGATACCAGCTTAGTCGAAATGTACGATAGAACGATGGAGGGGGAGACAGTATAATACCTGGTACGTAAATATTCGGTGCAAATCAATTCAATTCAATTTATTATGTCATCAAAATGACATAGGACTTGTCAATAAACATTACAATTTAAAATATATAAACATGAAAATTTATAATTGAATTTACTTGCCACTTAGACATTACAATTTAAATAGAACTATAAGAACATTAACATAAAAATATGCAAGAAGGATAACAACGTACAAATAGAAATAGGTAGTGATTCTCACATCAAAGATTATTTCCATTCATACATTAACACTGTTTCACACTTTCATAGAAACAGCAAGTATTTAAATGTGAGCAATGACACATATTTATTTTGTCAGGGAAGTATTAACTGCGCTTTTATTGTCAATGATTCAAATGGTTCAAATGGCTCTGAGTACTATGGGACTCAACTGCTGAGGTCATTAGTCCCCTAGAACTTAGAACTAGTTAAACCTAACTAACCTAAGAACATCACAAACATCCATGCCCGAGGCAGGATTCGAACCTGCGACCGTAGCGGTCTTGCGGTTCCAGACTGCAGCGCCTTTGACCGCACGGCTACTTCGGCCGGCTGTCAATGATTCATAAACTCTTCAATAATGTAAAAACTATTGCTCAATAACATGTTTTTTTTTAATTCTCTTTTAAAAATGTGCAGTTTTGGTATTATTTTTAGTTCTTTGGGGAGAGCACTGTAGAGGATTTTGGGTTGGTATAGCACACCTTTGTGATACATAGCTGTTTTATGAATTTCTCTGTGGAAATCATTCTTATTCATTGTTTCATAGTTGTGAAATTCTCTGTTTAACGTAGAAATTTCCTCGTGTTCTTTTAAGAAACATATACCTTTTATTACTCTGACTGTTTTCTTTTGTAGTCTAAATGAATGTTTTGTTAGAGTGTCGTTCCCCCAAAACTGTACACCATATCTTAATAAACAGTGCAAGAGTGAGAAATAAACACATAACACTGTTTTAATATTACATGAGGTTTTAAGCATTCTAAGTATATAACATGTTTGACTTAATTTTCTGTTCAATGATATTACATGCTTTTCCCATCTTAAGTGTTCATCAAACCATACTCCCAAGAATTTAGTGTATGATGCTTGTTCAATCTTACACTTACCCAGTTCTACTGTAAGGTTAGTTTTTATTTTATTTTTAATATGTCTGAAGTTGATCCACGTCATTTTTTTGGCATTCACAATGAGTCTGTTTTCATTAAACCATCTGTCTGCTTCGTCTGTCGCTAATGTGACTTTTCCTGTAAGTCAGCTTCACTATTTGCTTTAACAAACAAACTTGTATCGTCAGCAAACAGTACTGCCTCTGCTTCAGATAGTTGACTTCGTAGGTCATTGATGAATATTAAAAACAGTTATGGCCCTAATACAGATCCCTGGGGTACTCTTTACAAAACTCTCTCGAATCTTGATGAATATGTCCTATCTGCATGGCTTATCTCCACCTTCTGATACCTGTCCGACAGATATGATTCAAACCATTTGTGGGCAACTCCACGTATCCCATTGGCATATAACTTCCTAAGCAGTAACTTATGGTCGATGACATCAAAGGCCTTTTTTAAGTCTAAAAACAATCCTCAATTTAATTCCTTTCTATTTATGGAATTTAGAACAAGTTGCAAAAAATTGAAGATAGCTGTTTCAGTTCATTTATTTTTACGGAAACCATTTTGCGCATTAACCAATATTCTATTCTTAATAAGAAATTTGTTTAGTCTATGATACACTGTCCTTTCTATTATTTTTGAGAAACCTGATAACACTGATAAAGGCCTAAAGTTACTAACATCATATTTATCACCATTCTTGTAAAGTGGCTTTATAGTTGACATTTTAAGTTTTGATGGAAACACCCCTGTCTTAAGAGATTCATTTATAATTTCAGTGAGATGTGAGGCTATGTTTCTTGCACTTTGCTTAATGACTTTGTCAGGAATCCCATCACACCCACATGACATTTTATTTTTTAACTTATTTATAGCATTTAGTATCTCTGATACAGGTACTGGATAAAGGAACATTGTCATATCATTCATGGGGATTTTTACCTTGCTATTGGAATTGCATTTAGTTTTAATTAAATTTATGGCTATATTTGTGAAATGTTTGTTAAATATGTTGGCAATCTGAAGTGGGTCCTTAACAGTTTTACCCCCACTTTTAATGACAAAGCTGTTATCTTTTCTTTTGTGTCTACCTATATATGGTGCTTTCTGGGATAATGTGGAGCACACCACATATGCGTATCTACTAGACTTGAATATTTCGGACGAGGTACAATTACGAATACATGAAATTTCCTATTAAAGATTAACACAGTAAATTACGGTGGAAAAACAACGTAATGCATTAACAAACCATTTATAAAAGCCATAGAAATGCTTTGAACGAGAGAAGACAGTGAATCAATGAGGACAGAAACAAATATATCCTGCTTTTCCAAGCCAAAAGTGAACCGGTTGAGGCGACGCGACGTTTAATTAACTCGTGAGGGAGAATGTAGGGTAGCAGGTGTGTAAAGCCACGAGGAAACACCACGCAGCTACGGCTGCTAGAAACGTGCAACTTCCAGCTCCGGCGTGAGAGAGGAGAGAACTGTTTGAAATTTGCGCACACCACGTTCACCAACCGCAGCTCACAAACGTTGAATTCGCTGTTGCGCTACAGTGCACGGGAGGTGTAAATTTCTGAGCCTGTATTCGCAGTTGCATAGTGAACTGAACACGCAATAAAGTAGGAGTTTCCGGATACAATGTATCTTAGCATATCAGTACTACTCCTGATATCCCTCAAATCCACTCACTATCTTTCTCCATTTCAGACTCTTCAGTTAAATACATCCAGTTGCCGAGTTGTAATTGCGACACATGCAATATTTCGGTCGGTTTTTTTCTCTTCTTTAGTGTCAGCTTGGGTAGATAGGTAGTAATTGAGGTGCACCAACCACCAGTCAAGTAAGTCATCCACTGCTTACACCTTTAGGCACAGCTGCCAGCCTCCGTTTGTGAAGCACCAGATACTAGTAAGTCACATAATTAGCTTTTCTGTTTGTTTTCATAGTTCAGTTCTTAAATTCTTTGGATGTTTTTGTGTGCCAGCGTAGTTTAATTCTTTAGGTATTTTTGTATTTGAATGGCGTAGTGTCGCGTACTTAGCAACTGCGACGTGTAAATCTGCACGTCTGTAGCGCTCTTGTCATTTATTTGTTTTGTACGACCAGGTACTATTAATCAGACCCTTGTCCATCGTTAGCCTCCGTAGGTGAAACACTGGGGAACTAGCAGGTCAGAAAAAAATGGTTCAAATGGCTCTGAGCACTATGGGACATAACATCTGAGGTCATCAGTCCCCTATAACTTAGAACTACTTAAACGTAACTAACCTAAGGACATCACACACATCCATGCCCGAGGCAGGATTCGCACCTGCGACCGTAGCGGTCGCGCGGCTCCAGACTGTAGCGCCTAGAACCGGTCGGCCATTCCGGCCGGCAGCAGGTCAGATATTTACCTTATTGCGTCTTTTTTCATACTTTGATTGTTAAATTAAAAATAGGCGTGTGATCGATAGAGTGTCCGCGTGCTGTGTGTGGATTCAGGAGGTGCTGGTCACAGTTCGTGAACAGTTGAAAACTCTTAAGGCCGCGGTCATCCGTCTGCAGGTTGCTGATTCGGGCTGTGGAGGTAACGGAGAAACTGGCGTGCCGCATGGGACACCGCAGATGTTACGTGTTTCGCCCAAGGGGTCTGCTGTCGAGGCACCTTTCAGCGTACCCCAAGCAGAGAATCTGCACTCAGGGACTAAGTGGCTGGTTGTTTCGCGGTCGCGTCTCAAGAGTTGGAAAGTACATGCAGAGGCTGATCTCCGGCATTGCCCACGTACTCCGTGAGAGGCCAGGTGGCCGCTCCTTCAGCAGAATCCAGGCAGGCACGCAGTGGGAGGGTTTCACTATCAGAAGATCTAATGTCAGGCTCGTTGTGGAGACCAAAACGGAAACGTGGTGCAGGGCTGGAAATAAATCCAATCTGCATCCGATATGTCTGGCGGGGGTGCCTCGTCAGAGATAGGGAGGACGTCGTGTCTGCGGTTATCGAGGATTCAGGGTGCAGTAGTTTGCAAGTGGTTGCTTACGTCAGCACTAATGACGCCTGTCGCTCGGATACTAAGGCTATCCTCAGTTCCTAAGAGCAGCTGGTGGAGGTACCGCAGACTAATGGCCTCGCTCTCCGGTTGCATGCTGAGATTACAATCTATAACATAGTACCCAGAGTCGATCGGAGTCATTTTATTTGGAGCTGAATGGAGGGTCTCAACCAAAGGCTCCGTCGATTCGGTCATATCTCCTAATTTCTGGACCTGCGTTATGAGGTGGAGAATTGTAGGACCCTCTTGATAAATCGGGGACGGACTACACAAAGGAAGCAGTTACTCTGGCAGGAGAGTACTTGTGGAATGCATTTTTTTTTAGGCGAGCCGGTATTTTGAGGCTTTCTCTCATGAATGCTCACCATCGATACGTAGAAAACGAACTCAGACTGCTTACATAGTAAAAATAATTCGAACGAGAGATTTACAACAGTAAATTATCGAAGTATTCGTAATAAATTTCATGAATTTACTGCCCTCCAAGAAGATGTCGCGATCAAATTATTCTCGTAACCGATAGCTGGCTGAAACTCTAAGCATTCTAAGCTCCAAAATATTTAGAGAAGCATGGAACGTATGAGGAAAAGAGGGATTAGACACTAGGAGGGGGGGAGGGGGGGGAGGGAGGCTATTCATTGCTGTCGACAAAAATACTGTGAATCGCATTCGAAACTTAGTCTAACGATATCTGCACTCGAGTAGCAGGTCTACATAAACTCAGTTATCAGATGCTTTTACCAGCCACTCGATCGCGTCGTGACACGTGTAAAGTCATTTAAAGAAAGTGTACGCTCAGTAGAACGGAATTACACGGATCATTCCATATTAGTTGGAGGCGATTGTAATCTATCGCGTGTGGGTTGGAACATCTACAGATCCATTGTTAGTGGTACGGTCAATTAGTCATGTTGATGTGAAGTACTTAAGAACGTGTTTTCTGGAAACTGCCTCGAACAACTAGTTAGACAAGACACAAGCAATGGAAATATTTTATACTTTGTAGCTATAAACAGCCCTGCCTTTATTGACAGTGTCAGAATAGAGACAGGGATGTCTTCATACCGAAGAAAGTTAATAAATTCATCAAGAAGACTAGGGCGGTATTTATGCTAGAAAAAGCAGATAATGTTTAAACAATGAATGGGCGTCATTTAGTTGCAATATGACGGACATAGAGGTATTATTGACAAAATTTAAACTGACTGTAAATCGCGCTCTGCAGACTACCTGCCGAATGGATGAATTATGGATGGAAAAGATCCATAATAAAATTCGGAAAACGCTGAGGAAAAAGCGAATTTTGGAGTCTAGATACAAAAAAAGTCTTAGCAAATGTCATAAATATCATAAGCAGAATCTGAGAATATAATGGTTGTACGAAATATCACTAAGCAAGTCAAAGACTTCTGGTCACCACACGCAGACCAGTCTGGGATGGCAATAGAAGATAGCAAAATGGAAACTCAAGTTTTAAATTTCACGTTTAAGAAATCACCAGCGGAAAAATTTCTCCTATCTGAGCATAAAAAATGTAAATATGTCACTGTTTATTTAGAAGACTGACTGATTATTGGGGTACCGGCTGCCTATTTCTACCTGCCTCAGCACCTTTTAAAAATTTTCCTCAAATTTTGGCTGCGAACATATTCACCCTTTCTTTAACGTATTATTCACGTCAGACTCAACCGACGGCGGTGGCCGAGTGGTTCTAGGCGCTGCTGTCCGGGACCGCTCGACTGCTACGGTCGCATGTTCGAATCCTGCCTAGGGCATGGATGTGTGTGATGTCCTTAGGTTAGTTAGGTTTAAGTAGTTGTAAGTTCTAGGGGACTGATGACCTTAGATGTTAAGTCCCATAGTGCTCAGAGCCATTTGAACCATTTTTTGAACCTCAAACTCCCGCAATTTCCTATAATTGTGATCCACTCACACCCACTAGTCAACCGCTGTAAGTCGCTCATGCCCATCAACTCCCAGCTGCCCTTTCTCACACACTCATTCTGCCCATTTCAATGTCATTGTCTCTTCCTGTATCAATGTCATTGCCTCCTGTGTCACAGCGACAGTCACCTTCGTTCTGTCCTACTACTACAGTCTCCTCTCGTTGTCACTGTCTCACTCTTAATGTCTCTTATTGCTAATATGTCATTCCTTAATTCCTACAGCTGTTGTCTCTGCTCACAGCCACTACCTATCTCTCGTTGTCATTGTCATATAATCTGTCTCTCGTTATCACTCCCTCTCACCCACTTCCACTTTCTCTCTTTATTCCTCCATACCCTCCCCGTGCCACTGTCTCCTTCACTCTTTTACTAACACTGTTCTGTCACTGTCAACTTTGCTACACAGCCACTGTGTCTCAATCTTTCGCTCACTCTGCGATTGTCTCCATCCCTTTTTCTGTAAAACAACCACTGTCTACTGTCTTCCAGTGTTTACCACTTTTTCGCCTCTTCGCCACTGCTACTGTCTTCCTCTCTCTCAGCATAAAAGAGCGCGAATAAGTTCACATGCCAAAATTTTTGTGAAAAATATTTAAGGTGCTGAGGAAGGTAGAACGAGGCAGCTGGTACCCCACTTTTCAGATCGTCATTTTTTGTTTACCGACGGGAACATTTTTTTTCTGGTTCCCTACTTTCCCTGCTGCAGCACGTAATGTAACTCATACGAAAAGAGATGTATTGGTCAGTAAAATTTAGATAGTTTGTTATGTGAAACTAAAATAACGCCAAACTAATTTTATACATCAGTCGGATTTTACATACGAAAAAAAGAAAATGTGCATGTGTTTCAGTACCATAACATGTGATTCCCTGATGTTAACGGAGACAGTTTACAGGACAGTTCTCCATCCTACATCATTTTACAAATTACGTTTTCGCCTGACACCGGAATTTAAGTGCGTGTCTTACGTGTACAAGAAGGGTAAAATTGAACGGATAAAAGTGTACAGAAATTTTCATCTGTTCGAGATCGGGAACTTAGGGATGTTGTTGTTGTGGTCTTCAGTACAGACTAGTGTGATACAGCTCTCCATGCTACTCTATCCTGTGCAAGCTTCTTCCTCTCCTAGTACCTACTGCAACTTACATCCTTCTGAATCTGCTTGGTGTATTCATCTCTTGGTCTCTCTCTACAATTTTTAGCCTCCACACTGCCCTCCAATACTAAGTTGGTGATCCCTTGATGCCTCAGAACATGTCCTACCAACTGATCCCTTCTTCTAGTAAAGTTGTGCCACAAATTTCTCTTCAGCCCAATTCTATTCAATACCTCCTCGTTAGTTCTGTGATCTACCCATCCAATCTTCAGCATTCTTCTGTAGCACCACATTTCCAAAGCTTCTATTCTCTTCTTGTCGAAACTATTTATCGTCCATGTTTCACTTCCATACATGGCTACACTCCATACAAATACTTTCAGAAACGATTTCCTGACACTTAAATCTATACTCGATGTTAACAAATTTCTCTTCTTCGGAAACGGTTTCCTTGCCATCACCAGTCTGCGTTTTATATTGTCTCTACTTCGACAATCATCACTTATTTGGCTCCCCATATAGCAAAACTCATCTACTACTTTAAGTGTCTCATTTCCTAACCTATTTCCCTCAGCATCACACGACTTAATTGGGATACATTCCTTTATCTTCGTTTTGTTTTTGTTGATGTTCACCTTACATTTTCCTTTCAAGACACTGTCCATTCCGTTCAACTGCCCTTCCAGGTCCTTTCCTGTCCCTGACAGAATTACAATGTCCTCAGCGAACCTCAAAGTTTTTATTTCTTCTCCATGGATTTTAATTCCCACTCCGAATTTTTCTTTTGTTTCCTTTACTGCTTGCTCAATATACAGCTTGAACAACATCGGGGATAGGCTATAACCCTGTCTCACTTCCTTCCCAACCACTGCTTCCCTTTCATGCCCCTCGACTCTTATATCTGCCATTTGATCTTGTTTCTGTACAAATTGTGAATAGCTTTTCGCTCCCTGTATTTTACCCCTGCCACCTTCAGCATTTGAAAGAGTATTCCAGTCAACATTGTCAAAAGCTTTGAGAGAAAGCTACAAATGCTAGCAACGTAGGTTTCCCTTTCTTTAATCTGTCTTCTAAGATAAGGTGTAGGGTCAGTATTGCCTCACGTGTTCCAACATTTCTATGGAATCCAAACTGATCTTCCCCGAGGTCAGCGTCTACCAGTTTTTCCATTCGTCTCTAGAGAATGCGCATTAGTCTTTTGCAGCCGTGAATTATTAAACTGATAGTTCGGTAATTTTCACATCTGTCAACACCTGCTTGCTTTGGGATTGGAATTATTATTTTCTTCTTGAAGTCTGAGGGTATTTCGCCTGTTTCATACATCTTGCTCACCAGATGGTAGAGTTTTGTCAGGGCTGACTCTCCCAAAGTTGTCTGTAGTTCTAATGAAATGTTTGAAACATCCCCTTAGAAATTTTTTTATGAATGACTGTGCTGATAAACCTCTTACATTATTTTCTTTTCAAACAGCTGAGAAGAACTGAACGTACTCAGACATTACTCTCTTTACTTATTTTGATCAACACTAAACCGACACACAATATTTTTAGCGCAACGCAATCTGACTTTCAAAAATCCCTACAAAAGAATGGCCCTGACTAACAATAACCTATACCTTTCATGAATGACTTACCTCACAAAAATCTTCGATACTCAAACTACTGCAATACAGCGCGCGCCAATACTGCCAGCTAAATAAAAGATTCTAAGTACTGAAGTCACTAACTACTGATAGGCATAGTTAGCAAATGAAAGATTTTGATAAAGAACAAACAATGTATTTACCTTAATAGTGTTCAAAAGTCAATATATATATATATATATATATATATATATATATATATATATATATATATATATATCAGTTCATGACATCCAGTCTTACAAATTCACTGTCTCTGATGGACACAAGTCCAGATCATTCGCTCTCAAAACTCCGCCATCTCACTCCCCACATCCACCACTGTTGTCAGCTCACCTCCAACTGCGCAACCCTACGCGCTGTTCACATCCAACTGCCCAACACTACAATAGCGAATATTACAACAATGCTAACCAGCCACAGACTGCACACAGCACAGCCAGTGATTTTCACACAGAGCGAACCTACACAACCTGCTTACATAGCCCCCATTCCCCACAAAAAATTTTACAAATTGTTTTGGGCAGTGGCCAATACAGATTTGAATAAATTTTTCATAATTACAATAACAAAGATATCAAATGCACACACTTATTGATACACTGTTGGTCAAAAGCAAAGATTTCCTCACAGTCCATGAAGACAGTCCTGATCATTGATCACACTACCAATTACAATTTTATGCACAAAGTCTGATCAGCAAATGAAAATGCACACGGACATAGTGGATTTCCATGCAGTCTTGAAGAAGTATCGTTGTCCTTCCAATGGACTACAGTGCTGACTCTTGACATGCAGACAGGTAATGGGCCACAACAGAGAAAACCCACACCAGAGTCAGTCAAAGTTTTGAAGAATATTGGTAGGTAGGTCATCACAGAGCAGATCCACTGTAGTCCTGATAGAGATTATGGTATTGGTGGGCCACCAGAGGTGCAGACCCACTACAGTCCATGTAGAAATAATGGTATTGGTGGGTCTGCAAAGGTGTAGACCCACTGTAGTCCTTGTAGAGACGGCCAGCAGCCATCTGCTGCGACTGTGCAGGTGCACAATCACCATTGAAGACTCTTGTGGACAATATAGCAAGTCCATAAACCACCACTTGTTCACTCACAAAGTTTTTGCAATTGTCTTTAGAACCAGTAATGCTGTTAACCAGTCCCTTACTGAATTATTAACACACGTGCAAAAACTAACAGTCCCTTTTTTTCACATATTGTGCATATACTATGACCAACAGAAATGTGTGCACTGAAATGAATGCTTACAAGTTACTTAACTTGATGAACTGGTGTCAATTACAATTTAATAACATGGGAATACAATAACAAAGGTACAAAATACATCATTAAAGAACATAACAATACCGATAACAGTAGTACAGGCTTTACAAAAGAATAGAAATAGACATATACATCAGAGTTACAGGAATTATGACATAAGTAAATATATAAAATAATGAAAATAGTTTTTGAAACATTAATTTCACACATGAGCATTAAAACAGAACAGAATAAATAATGTCTAAAAATCCTTACAAAGAAAATAACATATTATTAATGCAAATTATATTTGAGGACAACAGTATTCCTCATCATAGTGAATGTAGCTTGGTATTAGAAAAATTCTACAACATAAATCTTCTTAGCTAAACACATAAAGACAAGATAAACACAAATACACATAGCGTAATAACACAGAAGGACAGGACAGGGTTTGTTTTCAGTGTGACATTTGGTACTGCAGTCAAACCCAAAACTTCGTTTCAGAGATGTTTCCTCTTATTTCAGATTTTTTTATACTTTGTCAATGCATTACTTCCAATTCATCACAACCCATTCTCTAATACAGCCTACCCCCTCTTAAGCTAACTTAGATCTACTGAGCTCAGATGCTAAACTAAGGGACGAGGCAATGCAGCAGCACAAAACAATTAACACAGACAGCAATGACAAAACATGCAAATTGGCAAAGCAAGCAGCAATATATATAAATAAGCAAAGTAAATGCAACACTATCACTAATATGAGCCAATGTTCAGCAAAAAGAAAAATAAATCAGTAGTAAAACTGGCTTAACAGAGTAATACAAAGTGAAATTTAATAGCACTATGCCTGGCAAACAACAGCAGCGAATGTAATAACTTATACCTAAATATGACGTAGCTCAAACAGAAAAAATAGTACACTAAAGTTAACAATGCACATATAAGAAACGTCTGTTCACATCTTAGTGTCTATGTCCTTAAAGTGGTGCACCACAACAAGTTAATCTACCAAAAAAATTACCAAGTAGTTGAAAAGAAAATTATGTATGTAGTTACTGTTATTAATCACTTCTTATTGTTCTTTCCTTTCCAAGTGCTCCTTTTCGAAGAATTTGGATCATAAAATTATTATTTAATAGATCTGTTCACAGAAAGTGTTCACATTAGCAAATGCATTTAGTTTCATTTTACAAAACCAATGCTGCAACACAGCTGGAAAACAGATGCCAAATGAAATAATGTAAAGCAAACCATAAAAACATCATGCAATAGCCATGTGGCATTTCATAAATCAGTAGAAATTCTCTCAACTCTCTTAGAAAGGCACTTGTCATAATCAGGTGTGCAGATGTAAGAATATTTCCCATCAATTCATAAGCATTTCAGTAAGTAGCAAAAAGTGCGATATGTTTCCAAGTAAGGAGCGTGTAGTATTTGCGATGCTTTCTACAAGGGAATGTCAATAGCGAGGTTAATGGTCTCTTTTTCTTTCCACCTAATGGCTGTTTCTCCAGGCAGCTGGCACAGCTGGATGCCCACAACTCATTACATCAAGGTCACTTAGCTTTCTTATCGAAATATTTACGACAGCAGTGACAGTCTCATATAAAAAAAATTTCACAGGTTGAGAATTGGCGTTACAAATGTGTAGAAACAAAATCCTATAAATATAACAGTGTCCAAAAAATTTTCGCTGGCATTGTGATACATTCGCACATATACACACATTTCATAACTCTTAAAGTACGGTTCTTGGTTTCCAACCTCCTTTTCCACAAATCAAAGTCGCTAACCACTACTCATTATTCCTTACTTTATTACACACATACATATTCGTCGACACTTCTTCAATATTTCATCATAATAAATATGTAGCATAATCAAATTCCTCATATAGCATCAGCTCATTGATCATAAACATACCTCAACAGCATAATACACATCGTTGTCATAATAATAACATCACAACAGATCAATCAAATCTCAAAATCGTTGCAGCTTCTTTCAATAATTTCAAGACCTTCAATAAAGTTATCTACCTCAAACGTACTTCAAAAATCATGCTCCCTTACCAAATACAACATTCAAAGCTCTCATAGTATCACAATGGTTCCGAAAAAATATGAACAGTTCACACAGTGCAGACTAAATGCAATTTCATAACTAAGAAATTATCCAACTGTGTAATTGCGTAAACATGTATCACTGAGATAGTAAAAAAAATGTTTGTTTCTCTTTTAAATAATAAGATAGCCTTGTAATTCTGTGTTAGAGAAATATGGTACCGATGTGTAAAGTTGTATAAGCAAATACCATATTAGCTAGGGTTCCTTGTGCTTGCCAAACACATGGTACACAAAGTAAGCGTGTACTCCCCTGAGGATTAATGTAATTATACCCTCAGGTGTTACAGATTACAGCAATGGAATGAAATGTATCACGGGAAACCTTTGTATCATTGTAATTAAAAAATCTTTAAACATAAATGTTTTAAGTACAAGATCAATCACTCAGATACGTGTAATGTAGCGCTAAACTGTGCATCTTGTCATAAGATAATCTCCGTCATTACTTAAGGGTAAAAAATGTGCCAAGTGTCGTAATTATCGTCGTCCATAAGCAAAGTTATGTAGAAGTCAATGTACTTACCTCGTAATAAACAAAGTGAATTGCTATGTGTATAGATATCGTAGTTGTTGCGCTTATTGCCGTGATGAAGTAACGACTGTACTGTAACGTTTTGTTGTGCTACAGAAAAGGCTGTCTCATTGTAGCTATACCACAAAAGTTACTACTAAAACATGTTTTTCTTTCCAGAAGAATTCAGAAAAACGGTGCGGATATAAAACAGATACACCGCAAAGCAAACAATGTAAATTGTGTTACACATTAGTTGCGTCGTGATATAGTAGTGTAGCTGTCAAAGAAATCAAATACTAAGTCATCTTTAATCCCACAGAAAAACTGCAAATAAAAGATGTCTTTTCAAGTAAACCAAAATGTTGCATTAAAATCTCATTAGCAGTACCGGTATATGTTCTAAGTATGTGAGCCTTATAGACGTTACATAATCGTGCAACTAACAAGCAGGAATGTACACACACAATAACACTGTGTTGTCTGTTCACTATAACAATGTATTGGTAATTACTGACTAAATATGTTCCCTAGGTTCTAGACTGGATAGTTAACTTCAAAACATTATTGCATGTTAACAGTTTCTAAGTGTGACAAAGAGCACTAGTAATGAGAGATAAAAAATTTAATAGCAAAGACTAAGTTACAAAGCAGATTATCTCTCAATAAACGGTTTTACATGTGAAATGTGGTGTAAGCCTTTAATCCTCCTAGTACTCAGAGTTTCAACTTCAAAGCAATTACCATGCAGTATACGTCGGTAAAGAATACTGGAATTTTTCTGAAGGTAAGCATCTATGTTATTTTTCTCTGAGCCAGCCGGCGCATGTGGCTGCCTGCGATGCGAGTCATTGTCTGTCTCTTTGCTCGCGCGCGTCGTTATTGGGATTAGGAGACCTAACATCTACAAATTCACCTTGTCGAGAGGGCCCTGCCCTGTTTGAATCCCGCCAGTTCTGATGGAATTCAGGTCTGTCGTTTTGTTGGTAGTTTACATAGTTTCTTGTTTGTCGGTCATGTGGTGGCGAATTTCTCCTGGAATCGTAACTGCACGGTGGACCGTTGCGTCTGAAGTAATTATACCTCCCTTGATAATAATTGTTTTGGTTTCCATATTGTCTGTTTCTCTGAGTATCTCTGTCATATTCATTATTACGGAAATGCGATCTTTCCCTGTAACTATTATTCTGCCAACGGTTGTCATACGGGTGATGTCCATTTTTGTCACGACTTGCGTTGTAAGAATAGCCTTGTCGTGTCCAGTTATTATTTCTTTCGTCGCGGAATTGTGACGGATATGACCTATAATTGTTGTGTTCCTGTTTTCGCGTCCCGCGATTGTCAGTGTCAATTTCCAATTCTTGTAACAGTCCCTGAAAAGCTTCGTCTTTGCAACGTCCTGCCAAAATAATGTGGCGTTAATCTTCAGGCAATTTGATTAAACAAATGCGGATGAGTTGTGCGGGGCTGCATGGGTTTGAAGGATACTGATTCTTATGTAACATGTCTTCGAAATTTTTGACAAGACTGGAAAATTCAGATTGTTCGAAATGTTTCATCATTATGATGCTATTTTTTACTCGGTCTTGAGTAGCTTGAGATCAGTATGCTGAGAGGAAGTCATGATAAAGTTTTCCTTCACTGTGACAATCGTGAATGACCGATCGCATTCTTACAGCTGGTTCATTCTCTGAGTAGCCACATATAAATTATAATCTGTGCTCCAATGACCAGTTGGGAGGAAAACAGTGAGAGAATTGATGAAGCCATGCTTGTGGATGAATCTCGTTGCCAGAATTCTTAAATGTTTTGAATTTACGTGTGGTAATGAACAGCTTATAGCCAAAATCATCATGTCAGCGAGTCGCATATCGGTCATTGATACTTCGTTTCGGCGGTTCCATCTCAAAATTCGGTGTACCTTGCCAATTTCTTTCATAATTTCCGAAGTGCCCTGTGTTATTATTTTGTGGCTGTTCCGTATTTTTATGTCCCTCTTCCCGTATTGGTCGCGAGTGTCCTCTGAAATATGAAATTCTTCTATTACCTGTGTCAACTGATCTTGTACTTCCCGGATTTCTCTTTTGTACTGTGTATTGATTTTGATTTTATTTGAGTTTTCTAATTTGTTCATACTCTTCTGTGTCAGTGAAGGCTACGGGTCTTGTGTGATTTACATCATCATTTACCTTTGTAGATAAGTTAGTGAACTCATCAAAAAGTTCGGCTACTTTCTCTGATAATGAACTGATTTCCTCAGTGTGCTTTTCTGAACCAAGTTTCAAAGTGTCCATTTGTGTTGATGGTATCTATTGTGTCCTTTAAGTTTTCCTGAGTTTTTGCAAGTTGCAACTGAGACAATTTTAGCTTGCAAGATGTCGTGATTTTCATGAACAATAGTTTGCAGTTCTTTTATGGCTAATTCGTGATTCTGTAATGCATCTTCATGACGCGAGATATAGGTTGAAAATGCTCACAAATTTGTATTTTTACGTCATTACAGACTTTTCGGCATTTATATTCGATTTTAAGTAACTCTGCAGTTAAATCATCACGTGTTTGTTCAAGCGTTTGTTCCATTGAGTCTAACTTTTGAAGCTGTTGCTGTGTTTGTCTCTGGTGTTCTTCCATTGTATTTAACTTTTGCTGTGTTTGTCTCTGATTTTGTTTCATTTGTTGCATTAATTGCAATACTAATGTATTAGTGTCTGGAATCTGTTTCCCTATGCTTTTTGGCAGTGCATTTTCACCGGCAACATTCACATTTTGATAAGCAGAAAATGTGTCTTGACTTATTTGAGAAAACGGTGAGGACCCAAAACCTGAATCTGCAGTATTTGCAAGATTGTGGACGGTCATTCCCGATTCCTGATGCGAGCTGTTGCCGACCGATCGATCGATAATGCTTCCCTGTTCACTAATTGTTTCCCTGTCTACACCATTATTTGCCGCCCGCTCCATTTCCCTATGCACAATTACAAAATTACTATGCTGAACATTAGTTAATTCATTACACTGTGGCGCTAACACACTGCTTTCGAACTCCACTGTCATTTCTCAGTTTACTTTGGAGCCTAGTATTACGTTTTTCACACAGCATAATTGTCACAATATTTCACACGATGACACAGAAAAGCACAATTTGAAGATCAAAAATAAGAAAACACATTAACATAGCACTGAAAATAATATCTAGTTAATCGCAAGCGCAGCTGCGAAATACTTGGTGCAAATCTACATGCACGCCACAACTGTTTTACTGTACAACAATGAAAAACTACAACTACAAAGGAGATTCTCTTTACAATTACGCGCTAGCAATAAACAAAAGCTACACTAATTACACAAACTACAAAAAAAATCAGAAGATTCCAGTGAGGTATCCTCAGCTAAGGGCTGACATATGAAACATCCCCTAAGAAAATTTTTTTTGAATGACTGTGCTGATAAACCTCTTACATTATATGCTTTTCAAACAGCTGAGAAAAACTGAACGTACTCAGACATTACTCTCTTTACTTATTCTGATCAACACTAAACTGACACACAGTATTTTTAGCGCAATGCACTCTGACTTTCAAAAATCCCTACAAAAGAATGGCCCTGACTAACAATAACCTATACCTTTCATGAATAACTTACCTCACAAAAATCTTCGTTTCTTAAACTACTACAACACAGCGAACGCCAATACTGTCAGCTAAATAAAAGATTCTAACTACTGAAGTCATTAACTGCTGATAGGCATAGTTAGCAAATGAAATATTTTGATAAAGAACAAACAACGTATTTACCTTAATAGTGTTCAAAAGTCATAATATATATATCAGTTCATGACATCCGGTCTTACAAATTTACTGTCTCTGATGGACACAAGTCCAGATCATCCACTCTCAAAACTCCACCATCTCACTCCCCACATCCACCACTGCTGGCGGCTCACCTCCAACTAAGCAACGCTACGCGCTGTTCAAGTCCAACTGCCCAACACTACAATAGCGAATATTACAACAATGCTAACCAGCCACAGACTGCACACAGCACAGCCAGTGATTTTCATACAGAGCGAACCCAAACAGCCTACTTACATGTTGTCTACTCCTGGGGCATTTTCTCGACTAAGGTCTTTCAGTGCTCTGTCGAACTCTTCACGCAGTATCATATCTCCCATTTCATCTTCATCTACATCCTCTTCCATTTCCATAATATTGCCCTTAAGTACGTCGTCCTTGTATAGACCCCCTATATACTCCTTCCACCTTTCTGCGTTCCCTTTTTTGCTTAGAACTGGGTTTCCGAGCTCTTGATATTCATAGAAGTGGTTCTCTTTTCTCCAAATGTCTCTTTAATTTTCCTGTAGGCAGTATCTATCTTAACCGTTGTGAGATATGCCCCTACGTCCTTGCACTTGGTACAAATGGCTCTGAGCAATATGGGTCTTAACTTCTGAGGTCATCAGTCCCCTAGAACTCAGTACTACTTAAACCTAATTAACCTAAGGACATCACACACATCCATGCCCGAGGCAGGATTTGAACCTGGGACCGTAGTGGTTGCGCGGTTCCAGACTGTAGCGCCTAGAACCGCTCTGCCACCCCCGCCGACCCTTACACTGTCCCCTAGCCATCCCTGCTTAGCCATTTTGCAGTTCCTGTCAATCTCATTTTTGAGACATTTGTTTTCCTTTTTGCCTGTTTCATTTACCGCATTTTTATAATTTCTCCTTTCATCAGTTAAATACAATATACCTTCTGTTACCCAAGGATTTCTACTAGCCCTTGTCTTAGGAATACAGTGTAGAAATTACAGCCAATTACTGTGCGTAGCCGTCTTGGAATCCTCGACTAGATTTTGGTCTAGTGGTCACGGCGAAAATATAGTAAAAAACACAATTTTGTGGTTTTCCGAGCACGAACTAATGGTGTCCCCATAAATCCCACAAAGCCCACCATAGACTTAATCAAATGCGAAAAGGACTAACCGATTTGCTCCATTTGCCTAAGCGGGAGCAACTGTGTAATTTTCATACCTACCTGTACTGTGGGTCAGAGACACTAAGACGATCCTTTTGTTGGGCTATCCTAAAACCCTACCTTTTATTACCGGAAAACGCGCGGCGTTTTGGAACAAATCTGGTACGCATGCATACCGTTTGGAATCGTACAAACATTTCGTCACATGGCTGTCTTGTCGAGGACTTAGTAATAGGCATCCCTGCCGTAGAGAAGCGACTGAAAGAGTTGAAAGCAAGTAAGTCGTCCTATCCAGATGGAATCCCAGTTCGACACTGGGCGCTTACTTACTTGGGTTTACCACAAGTCTCTCACCCATAATTTAGCCCTAGGGACTGGAATAAAAGGGCAAATGACTTCTTCATACAAGAAAGGTAAGAGAAGATACTCGCAGGATTGCAGTCAGATGTCCTTAACATTAGTTTCCTGCAGAATTCTTGAAGTTCTTCTAATCTCGAAAATGAAAAACTTTCTTGAGGCAGAAAAGCCTCTGTCCCCAACTCAGATTTAGAAAACATCGTTCTTGCAAAGCAAGAATGTATGGCATATGCAGATACCATAATCTTGATTTCCGGATAATGTTTGACACGGCACCCGCAGACTAATAACGAAGGTCCGAGCGTATGGTTTAGGTTTCCAGATATGTGAGTGGCTTGAATACTTCTTAAGTAATAGAAGCCAGTACGTTGACCCCGACAGCGAATGTTCATCAGAGACAAAGGTCTCTTCAAAAGTGCCCCTTGGAAGTGTTTTACGGCTTTTTGCTGGTGACGCTGCAGTATACAGAAATTGTATTCGATGCAGATGGGTAGGAAAAACAATCCTGTTAAGTTAGGATACAGGTTAAGCAGTGTGCCACTTGACACAGTCATGTCCATTAAATACCTAGGCGAAACGTTGCAAAGCGATGTGAAATGGAATGAGCACATAAAATTGGTAATAAGGAAGGTGAATGCTCGACTTCTTTTACTAGGCGAGTTTTTGAAAAGTGTTGCACGTATATAAAGAAAATGGCGTTTAGAGCGCTAGTACAATCCATTCTTGAGTACTGCTCGAGTGAGCGGGATCCCAACCAGGCCGTATTAAAGGAGTTGTGCTACTAGATTTGTTACCGGTGAGGTCGAGCAACACGCAAGTGTTTTATGGAAGTGACTGGTGAACCCTGGAGGAGCGACGACGTTCTTCTCACGGAACACTATTGAGGAAATTTAGAGAACCGGCATTCGAGGTCGGCTGTAGAACGATTACACGGCCGCCAATGTATATTTCGCGTCAGGACTGAGAAGATAAGATAAATTAGGACTCATATGGAGGAACATAGATAGTCGTTTTCCCTCGCTTCGATTGCAGATGGAACAGTAAAGGAAATTACTAGTGGTGGTACATGGCACTCTCCGCCGTGCGCTAATGGTGGCTTCCGGAGTATGTATGTAAATGTAGATGTACAGTTTCATATCTATGCACTTTTCATGCATAAATGTGGAAGTGACGAACTGTTCCACCAACAAACTAACTTATAATCAAAACCTCAGATCTGATTAAGGTTTTTAGGACGATTACACGGATATTAAGCAACAGATGAAGTTTGCAAATCCTCCCCACTATTTCCCAAATGGGAATCTCTTCCGTTTAATTAATTTAGTAAAAAAGTCATCAAAACGACGCGAGTTCTACTGCTTACAGTTACATCCATATAAAAAAAAAACAAGAATAAATTAAATTAATAAATGATCAGTTAAAGCACAGATGTAAGGTTATCCGGAATAGATTACTTCTTGCAATCAAACCTTCGCTTGCTACTCTCGAGGCAAGAACTGTGAGGAAGATTGATGAAATATGAACTATCACTGTATGACAGAAATATCAACAATTACTCAGTACGACTATGTGAAAGACTCAGGAGTCAGCCATAGTTTTCCTTATAACACATTCATGTATCAATAATTAGTTTCAGATAGAAGCATGTCTTCCCACAACCTTTAAACTTGTGAAACATACTGAATGCATGTTAGAGGATTACCACACAGTTTAACACAGAATATGGTCAACTGCGAACAGCGTATTATTTTGATAAAGTTGTGACAACAATATTATGCGCTAAAAATAAACATTTAAACAATTTTCAGAGTGAAAACCTATATAAAGCCATGAACTGCTTTAACATTACTGATTCAGTGCATGTGTTAACCATTTTCTTGCGATTGTGTTGCTTGTTTTATATTTATCATCGTTAATAACATTGTTGTCAGTCTGTCTGCTTTTCCGTTTTGGTGGATTTCCTTTTTTTGTTTCTTATTTTCTATTTTTTCTGTTTATTTATTTTCCTTTCAACTTTACCAACTAGTATTTCCTTCTATCTCTTTTTAATTCTGTTTGATTTGAAGTGGCAAGCTCTTTTTTGTGATCAGGGATGTTTAGGGGGACCTTATTGACTCTGTTTAATATATCTAAATGAAGCCTGTTCGTGATTCTGTGGGTGGTTTAAGATAGCGTTTGTTACAGTAGCTGTTGTGATCTTCCTGTATATGTCAGTGGGGTGGTTGTGATTTTACTTTCTTGTGGTTATATCCAGAAAACTGGGTTTGTGTTCTTGTTCTCCCTCTGTTGTGAACCTTAGTATGGTGCTTAATATATCCATGCATATTATAAAAACGACAATTGTATGTATGTACATATGCATGTTCCACATCTCCTACTAAACTGCTGGATCGATTTCAATCAAACGTGGCACACATACCACTTAGAAAATAATCATTGTTGGGGTGAGAACCACCTACGTATCAAAGGGGTGAGATTGAGGGACAAAAAGAAGTGTAGCCCACGACGTTGGAATAACCATATATCATTCATCAAGTATTTGAGAATGAGAACACTTAGTAACTTGCAAAAATCATTACAAATGATTTCCAACCATTTGCGAAGCTTTTTCTCGCTGACAGTCCCTACAAGGTGATGAAAGAAAAAAATAGCTTACTACATTTTCGCTGTTCTTACGATAAAACTGTCAAATCAGACATGAATTTTAAATTTATTGTTTCCTTACTACTAACTGTTTTCGTGGTACATTTTGCAGACAGTATTCACACATACTACTGAATGTACATGCAAAATAATTTATGTCACATAGATCAGAAGGTGAGACATCATAAACATTGAGATTCGTGAAAAACCCGCGTATCATGCATAACGTTTAAATTTGTTACATCTTTGTTACTAACTCTGTTGCAGTAAGTTTCGCAGACAGTACCAGATATGAAAGGTCCCGAGTTCGAGTCTCGGTCGGGCACACAGTTTTAATCTGCCAGGAAGTTTCATTTCAGCGCACACTCCGCTGCAGAGTGAAAATCTCATTCTGGAAACATCCCCCAGGCTGTGGCTAAGCCATGTCTCCGCTATATCCTTTCTTTCAGGAGTGCTAGTTCTGCTAGGTTCGCAGGAGAGCTTCTGTAAAGTTTGGAAGGTAGGGGACGAGATACTGGCAGAAGTAAAGCTGTGAGTACCGGGCGTGAGTCGTGCTTCGGTAGCTCAGATGGTAGAGCACTTGCCCGCGAAAGGCAAAGGTCCCGAGTTCGAGTCTCGGTCGGGCACACAGTTTTAATCTGCCAGGAAGTTTCATATCAGCGCACACTCCGCTGCAGAGTGAAAATCTCATTCTGGAAACATCCCCCAGGCTGTGGCTAAGCTATGTCTCCGCTATATCGTTTCTTTCAGGAGTGCTAGTTCTGCAAGGTTCGCAGGAGAACTTCTGTAAAGTTTGGAAGGTAGGGGACGAGATACTGGCAGAAGTAAAGCTGTGAGTACCGGGCGTGAGTCGTGCTTCGGTAGCTCAGTTGGTAGAGCACTTGCCCGCGAAAGGCGAAGGTCCCGAGTTCGAGTCTCGGTCGGGCACACAGTTTTAATCTGCCAGGAAGTTTCATATCAGCGCACACTCCGCTGCAGAGTGAAAATCTCATTCTAGTACCAGATATGCCGCTGAATATATCTACAGAATCACATCACTGTATGACACGTAGTTCAGTTCATATGGTATGTCGTCATACACAACGACCTGCCCGAAAAAAAAAAAAAAAACTACAAGGTGAAATTCTCTAGGGATACAGGTGAATTATGTGTTCAAATATGAATGAAACACGTTAAATATATGTGAAATACATGTGACGCGTGCAAGCAGAAAAAAGCCACGTGCAAACAAACTCCTCCAACAGCTCTAGATCAATTTCAACCTGACTTGGCACACATGCTACTTACTATTTGAAAGAAATGCAATGGGAGCAAGAACCAGCAACGTTCTGTTGGGGTAGGGGTGATAATCTACATCTACATGTATACTCCTCTAGCCACCAAACGGTGTGTGGCGGAGGGCACAATTCACGCCAAGTCATATTTCCCCCCTCTGTTCCATTCGCGGATCGCGCGAGGGAGAAACGACTGTCTGAACGCCTCAGTACGAGCTCTAATTTCCATTATCTTTGAACGGTGGTGATTGCGCAATTTGAAAATTGGTGGTAATTTTGAATGTGCATGTGTTGTGGTGTCTTGTAATATTTAGGTCTAGAAAGACGATACTTTTATTTTGCTCATGTTCCACTGTAAATTTGATATTCTCAACTTTCTAGACCTAAATATTATAAGACACAACAACACATGCACATTTAAATTTTTAGGAAAAACGCAATGACTGACACTACAATGCCTGCAACCTCATGTCACCCAAATATCCATAAACAGGCAGCATACAGGTCAATGCTGCATGGGATAACAAAAATACCATTGAACCAAGAAAATATGCAACAAGAAATAACCACAGTGATAAAGATTGCAGCTGCCAATGGTTACAATGCTTCCATGGTTGACACAATCTTATACAAAGCGAAGAAAAACCCAGGTACAAACTGTACCACAGAAGAAAAAGAGAAAAACAAATGTATATCTAGTATTCCATGCATAGGGAATGTATCACAGAAGATTGCAAATGTTTTCAAAAACCACAGAATAAAAATTGGGTTTTCAACATCTAATAAACTACAGCAAAAACTAATACATAGTATGAAGTGTAATCATGATCCATATTCAGACTCTGGAATATACAAGGTAACATCCCAGGAGTGCTCCAAGTTCTACATAGGACAAACAGGCCGAAATTTCAACACCAGGTACACAGAGCACATTAGAGCACACTCACACAACAAACACACTTCATCAGCTATATTAACACATATACATAATACAGGATAGTCATTTGGAAAAATAGAGCAAAATGTCAAGATACTCCACCGACTAAATAAAGGAAACAAAATGGATTTGCTTGAAGACCTGGAGATATATACACACTACAGAAAATGTGAAGATATAATATTAACTGAAAAACTTGAAAGTCAATTGAAACGTCCCCTTTTGAACAATTACAAATGACTGTGCTTAAGCTGATACACAATTTTTTTTTTTTTTTTTTTTTTTTTAGCGCAACGCAATCTGACGTTTCAAAAATCCCTGCAAAAGAATGGCCCTGACTAACATTAAACTATACCTTTCACAAATCACTTACCTCACAAAAATCTTCATTACTCGAACTACTGCAATACAGCGAGCGCCACTACTGCCAGCTAAATAAAAGATTCAAACTTGTGAAGGCACTAACTACTGATAGGGATAGTTAGCAAATGAAAGATATTAATAGAGAACAAACAATGTATTTATCTTGATATCATCATATATAAATATAGCAGTTCATGACAAATTTCAAAACTCCGCCATCTCTCTCCCCACATCCACCACTGCTGGCGGCTCACCTCCAACTGCGCAACGCTACGCGCTGTTCACATCCAGCTGCCGCTGCCCAACACTACAATGGCAGACAACAATGCAAACTAGCCACAGACTGCACACAGCACAGCCAGTGATTTTCATATTGAGCGCTACGTAACGTTGCCAATAAGAAAACCTAAACAGCCTACTTACATAGAGAAAACATAAACAGCCTACTTACATAGCCCCCATGCTCCCCACAAAAAATTTTACAAATTTTTTTTGGGCAGTGGCCAATAATGATTTGATAAAATTTTTCATAATTACAATAACAAAGAAATCAAATGCACACACTTATTGATCCAATGTTGGTCAAAAGCTAAAATTTTCTCACAGTCCATAAAGACAGTCCTCATCATTCATCATAATAGTAATTACAGGTTTTTTTTTCACAAAGTCTCATTAGTAAAAGAAATTGCACACAGAAGTAGTGGATTTCCATGCAGTCTTGAAGAAGTAGTGTTGTCCTTCCAACGGAAAGACAGTGCTGACTCTTGAAATGCTGACAGGTAATGGGCCAGAATGGAGCAAACCCACAGCAGAGTCATTCGAAGTTTTGAAGAATATTGGTAGGTAGGTCATCACAGAGCAGACCCACTGGAGTCCTGGTAGAGATTGTGGTATTGGTGGGCCACCAGAGGTGCAGACCCACTGTAGTCCTTGTAGAGATGGCCAGCAGCCATCTGTAGCGATTGTGCAGGTGCACATTCACCATCGAAGAGTCTTGCGGAGAATATAGAAAGTCCATAAACCACCACTTGTGCACTCACAAAGTTTTTGGAATTGTCCTTAGAACCAGCAATGCTGTTATCCAGTCCCTTGCTGAATTAGTAACACACGTGCAAACACTAACAGTCCCAACTTCTCACATATTGTCCATATACTATGACCAACAGAAACGTGTGCAGTGAAATGTAACTAACAAGTTAATAATATCATGAACTGGTGACAATTACAGTTTTATAACATAAGAATACAATAACAAAGGTACAAAATACATCATTAAAAACATAACAATACAGATAACATTTGTAGTACAGGCTTTACAAAAGAATCGAACTAACATATACATCAGTGGAATTATGACATGAGTACATACATAAAAGATCACAATAACTTTTGAAACGTCAACTTCACACATGAGCATTAAACAGAACAGAATTAATAATGTCTAACATCTTTACAAAGTAAATAACATATTATTAATGCCAATTATATTCGAGGATAACAGTATTCCTCATCATAGTGAATGTAGCTTAATATTAAAAGAAGAAAAAGTTCTATGAAACTACACAGAGACAGGAAGAAAACAAATACACAAGGGTACACAAACACAGTGGGATAACACCAATAGGAAAGGACAGGGTTCGTTTTCAGTGTAACATTTGGTACTGCAGTCCAACCCAAAACTTCATATATCTTTCCTCTTATTTCATCCTTTGTTTCCACCAAAATAGTTCTATCTAAGCATGCTTTCTGTATTTATATGTTGACACATTTCTTACCTCAACATTTATTTCCAAGAAAATCCTTCCTAAACCTGTTTTCTGTACTTTTTTTCGTATAACTTCTCAATGCATTTCTTCCAATTCATCGCAACTCATTCTCTTAGATGCTACCCCCTCTTAAGCTAACTTAAATCTACTGAGCTCAGATGCTAAACTAAGGGACGAGGCAATGCAGCAGCACAAAATAAGTAACACAAACAGCAATGGCCAAAAAAATGGAAAATTGCAAAGCAAGCTACAGTAAATCTAAATTACCAAGCAATGCAACATTACAACTAATATGAGACAATGCGCGGCAAACAAGAAAAATAAATCTGGCTTAGCAGAGTAACACAAATTGAAATTCTGTAGCACTATGCCTGGCAACCAACAACAGAAAATGAAATAACTTATACCTATACATGACAAAGCTCAAGCAGAAAAAATAGTACACTAAAGAAAACAATGCAGACAAGCCACAGACTGCACACAGCACAGCCAGTGATTTTCATATTGAGCGCTACGTAACATTGCCAATAAGAAAACCTAAACAGCCTACTTACATAGAGAAAACATAAACAGCCTACTTACACAATCAGTGAATTTCTTTAGATGTTTCGTTAATATACTTAAATAAAAATAATGAAACATAGAAAAAGACACAATTGTAAAATCAATATAAGTAATTTATGAGCCAAATTGTTAAGATAAATAACCTCTGTACAAAAACATATCATCTGTGGAAGACCTGTAATGTTATCTCTGTGGACTACCTGTAAGAAGATCTTTGTAGCTGTTTTGTTTACATATGATATTTTCGATGTGTAAAGTGTACAAGTTGTGTGTGATGTTTAGTGTGTGTGAGACTCTGCACGAATGGACCATTAGAAAACTGTAAGTACCAATTCTTCTAAATTTCGCCACTAACTTCACAAAAAGAGACGACACCCAACTAAAAAAATCGCGTGTTTCTTATGTATTGGAGTAAACGTCAACGAAATGAAACAGACTCACAAACACTGACAACCTCAAAAGAAATGGCTTAATACACACAAAAAACGCACTTGAAAATCGGAATTATTTCTCGAAACGCGTCGTGCGAAAAGTAAAATAAAGAAAAATCGTGACTGGTAGCAGAAGATTTATTTATTAATAAACAAACCTATTATTATTACTATTGGAAATTATCAATTAAGAAAACAGTGAAGATCGCAATCATCATTTCTTTAAAAACGATAACCGGTTTGAATCTTTATGCTGGGCATCTTCAGATCTAAAGCACCATATGGCTGCAGCCGGTGGTTGCGTGCAGTCACAATGTTTACAGCTGTAAACGACCGTGATTCCACGGAACTGTTACGTGTGCTGCCAGCTACACCTATTGGTGTATCAGGTCTGAAATGGCCAGCATAAAATCCGAAACTGGTAATCATTTTTAAATAAGTGACAGTATTGACCTTGACTGTTTTCTTGATTAATACTTCAATATGTTTTGAGACTGTTTTTAGAGCTAGAAGCAAATAAGAACTATAATTATTCATTCTAGACCACTGATTTTATTTTAAAATGAACAAAAATAAACGTATGTGGATAACATTTTCAAAAACAGATTTGAAATAATTTTATGACTGTAAAGCGATGTTGACACTATGGCATTACAGAATTTTTTCTGATCATTTAGCTGTACATTGTTTATCAGTCAGTCGGAGGGCACTAACCTTTTTCTGCAACTGGAATGTGTTGTGTTAGTTGTAAATGGAAGTAGTTGCATTGCCAACTTCTTTTCTTTACATAGTAGTGTAAGGTGAGGGAGGCATTCCCATGTCACATACACTGAAGCGCCAATGAAATTTACAGAACCATGCGTATTCAAATACAGAGTTACGTAAACAGGCAGAATACGTCGCTGCGGTCGACAATGCCTATATAAGACAAGTGTCTGGCACAGTTGTTAGATCAGTTACTACTGCTACAATGGCAAGTTAGCAAGATTTAAGTGAGTCTGAACGTAGTCGGCGCACGAGCGGTAGGATCTGGCATCTCCCAGAGAGCAATGAAGTCTGGATTTTTCCGTACGACAATTTTACGAGTGTACCGTGAATATAAAGAATCCGGTAAAACATCAAATCTCCGACATCACTGCGGCTGGGAAAAGATCCTGCAAGAAGGGACCAACGACGCCTGAAAAAAATCATTCAACGTGACACAAGTGGAACGTTTGCGCAGATTGCAGTGGTGGGTCATCAACCAGTGTCAGCATGCGATCCACTGAACAAAACATTTTCGATGTGGGCCGAAGGCCCACTCATGTACCCTTGATGCCTCCACGACACAAAGCTTTACGCCCTGCCTGGCCTGTTAACACCGACGTTGGGCTGTTGATGACCGGAAATATTTTGCCTGGTCTAACGAGTCTCGTTTCAAATTTTATCAAGCGGATGGACTTGTATGGGTATGGAGACAACCTGTATGTCAGCAGGGGATTGCTCAAACTAATGAAGGCTCCGTAATGGTGTGGAGCCTGTGCAGTTGGAGGGATATGGAACCCTCTGATACGCGTAGATGAAGCTCTGAGAGATGACACGTACGTAAGCATCCTGTCTGATCACCCACATCCATTCATGACCATTGTGCATTCCCACGGACTTGAGAAATTCCTGCAGGACGTGTGACACCCCACACGTTCAAAATTGCTACAGAGTGGCTGCCGGAACACTCATCTGAGTTTAAACATTTCCGCTGGGCACCATACTCGCTAACACTCTGTCTTCAGGCCACAAGTGGCCTATCGGGACCATCCGACCACTGTATCAGCCTCAGCTTAGGATCCGAATAGGAGGAACGTGTAGTCAGTAAACCGTTCTCACACCGTTCTCCCGGTCGTTATGAGATTTTCTGTGACTGAAGCCGCTACTATTTGGTCGAGTAGCTCCTCAATTGGCATCACGAGGCTGAGTGCACCCCGCGAAATAGCAACAGCGGATGGCCGCCCGGACGGTCACCCATCCAAGTGCCGGCCACGCCGAACAATGCTTAACTTATACTCGCTAGACATGAACATTATTGAGCGTATCTGGAATGCCTTGCAACGTGCTATTTAGAAGAGATCGCCACCCTTCGTATTCTTATGGATTTATGGACAATCCTGCAGGGTTCATGGTGCCTGTTCCATCCTGCACTGCTTCAGACATTAGTCGAGTCCATACCATTTCGTGTTGGGGCACTTCTGCGTGCTCGCGGGGGCCCTACACGATGTCAGCTAGGTGTACCAGTTTTTTTTTTTTTTTGGCTCCTCAGTGTGTTTACCTACGCGTACTTCCCATGTTTTCTGAATTTGTGCTCCACCGTTATCATGGCGTCGAGAACGAGAACTTTTCGAAGAAACAAAAATGATGGAACAGTTTAAAAGTTCTATCGTTCTCAGACATATTTCATTTACGTCTTGAGACAGGAGGAACGCAAATAAACAAATATCTGACTGATTTGGCAATACTTCAATGCCCTGATAACGCTTTAAGAAAAGTTCCAGTTTAGTTACCAACTTGATTAGCATAATAAGTATGGGCTTTCACCAGGCAGATCATAATTACTGGTAGTGTTACCACTGTTTTTATCTACTTTTACATATATACTCTAAAAGCGGAGGATACTTTGTGTACCACGCCACTTCCCTCATTTCAAGTCGGGAATGGTTCAAGGAAAGAGCGATTCTGGGTAAACTTTCACGTGAGCTCGAGTCTCGAAAATTTTACCTTCATGGTCTTTTCGCGAGGTATACTTGTAACACCATAGCTCTACTGCTCTACTGATTTATTTTGTTTTATTTAATGTTACATCATTGACCTTCTGTAAATGTGTTTGAATCGAAAACACTAAATTGTATACTCCTTTCTTTGTTAAAACTTTGATGTCATGATTTGATCCTATGCAATGTAGTGTATCTTTCATTTAAATTCTTTGTCCTAATTGGAGAGAGACAAAACTTACTGTATATATTTGGAATTTGTTTCAATAATTTTTTATAGAAATGTATAACAGGTGTAGGATTCGTTATGAATAGGAAGGTAGGGCAGAGGGTGTGTTACTGTGAACAGTTCAGTGACCGGGTTGTTCTAATCAGAATCGACAGCAGACCAACACCGACAATGATAGTTCAGGTATACATCCCGACGTCGCAAGCTGAAGATGAACAGATAGAGAAAGTGTATGAGGATATTGAAAGGGTAATGCAGTATGTAAAGGGGGACGAAAATCTAATAGTCATGGGCGACTGGAATGCCGTTGTAGGGGAAGGAGTAGAAGAAAAGGTTACAGGAGAATATGGGCTTGGGACAAGTAATGAAAGAGGAGAAAGACTAATTGAGTTCTGTAACAAGTTTCAGCTAGTAATAGCGAATACCCTGTTCAAGAATCACTAGAGGAGGAGGTATACTTGGAAAAGGCTGGGAGATATGGGAAGATTTCAATTAGATTACATCATGGTCAGACAGAGATTCCGAAATCAGATACTGGATTGTAAGGCGTACCCAGGAGCAGATATAGACTCAGATCACAATATAGTAGTGATGAAGAGTAGGCTGAAGTTCAAGACATTAGTCAGGAAGAATCAATACGCAAAGAAGTGGGATACGGAAGTACTAAGGAATGACGAGATATGTTTGAAGTTCTCTAACGCTATAGCTACAGCAATAAGGAATAGCGTAGTAGGCAGTGTGGTGTCACCGCCAGACACCACACTTGCTAGGTGGTAGCTTTAAATCGGCCGCGGTCCCTTAGTACATGTCGGACCCGCGTGTCGCCACTGTGCGATCGCAGACCGAGCGCCACCACAAGGCAGGTCTCGAGATACGGAATAGCACTCTCCCCAGTTGTACGGACGACATTGTTAGCGACTACACTGACGAAGCATCGCTCATTAGCCGAGCAGATAGTTAGAATAGCCTTCAGCTAAGTCCATGGCTACAACCTAGCAAGGCGCCATTAGCCTTACATAGCAATTGATAATTATCGTCTAAAGCATGTCTCAACAAGAACGATGTATACAACAAGGACGGATTAAAGTTAAGTATTCCAAAAGCAACGTACTTTTCTTTATAGCCTTCATTGAGTGTCCTGTTTCAGACTTCACGATATTCTGCCTGAGCTTATAGCGTGCATATCGGCCCCCTCAAAATAACACTGTGTCGGCACTTCTGTCGACACATCACATGGCGACGAATTAAAAAAAGGGTCTTGTTCTTTCTACTTGCTTACATTTACTTGTGTCATGGCTTCGCCAGATGTACTGTCCGAATTTTATCGCTTTGCAGAATCAGCAGACGCAGGCGTTATTGGATGCCCTTGGACAGCTCGTCCAGGGTCAACGTGCAGCCGGCACGGTAGCTCAGCTTGTTCGGTCAGAGGGTAAACTGAGTTAACCGATCAACTACGAACTTAAATGGATGTCTTATGACGTCCGCCCCGAGCAGATGCAACGAACTAAAGCGAACAAAATGAAAAAAAAAATTAAGAAAAAGAACGTGCCATGCCAACCGATGCGGCAGCCGCCGCTTCACCGCTGCCGCAGCCACAACATGCAGTTGCACTGCCGTTTCGCAACTTTGACGCGGCGCAGGAAACATGGACCGAGTGGTCACGCCAGTTTGGATTTCATCTCGCCGCCTACAGAATTCAAGGTAACGAGCGGCAGCCTCATTTATTGTCGTGTGTAGGGGTGCAAACGTACCGTGTGATAGTGAAATTATTTCCCCGACGCGACGTAACGACTCTGTCCTACGAAGAAATTTTGTCGGCATTGGACGCCTATTTCAAAGAAACAGTCAATGTAGTTGCAAAGAGTTATACTTTCTTTCGTACAAAACGTACGGCTGGTCAAACTAATAGGGAGTGTGTTGCAACATTGCAAGGCCTTACAAGGGATTGTGCTTTTGAGTGTGAATGTGGACTCCCTTATTCAGATACAATGGTACGTGATGCAATAGCACAGAACGTTTCTGATGTTCGCATACGGGAACAGATTTTGAAACTCGTCAATCCCTCCCTTCAACAAGTGGTAGACATATTGGATAGACAAGACACGTTTGACTTTGGTCAGGAATCATTTGCAACTTCGCCAGCCGTGTGTCACATTAACCGACCTGCCGGGCGCGCTGCGCGGACCGGTAAATTGCCCTCGCGCACGTCCGCAAGGCTGCCGCCACGCTCCAAACCAGGTGTGCCGCGCCAGCATACAAATGCAGTGAAATCATGCCCGCGGTGTGCTGCTAGACATTCACGTGGAAATTGCCCGTCACACCAAGCTATTTGCTTTTTCTGTAGTAAGAAAGGACATGTTCAAAGTGTTTGCCAGAAAAAGCTCAGATCAGACAATCACAACCATTCCAGGCCCTTTGCTTCGCGCCGGAATCGAACCAAGAATACTCAGGCTCGTGAACCTTCACCCATCGACATTCATGTAGTTAATTCCACTTCGTCCAGTGCCACTGTCTCTAACAGTGACTGTGTTCGTCCCACAAAAAGTGTGCGTCGACGTCGCCGGAAATCACGTCAATTAACAAGTGATTCTGTACCAGTGTCTGTTCAAATTGCACGAGACGGTCGCTCTTGTCGTCAGCAGGACAATAAACTTTTTGTAGATTTGGAGTTTAATGGCAAAGTGATCCCATTCCAGCTCGATACCGGAGCTGCAGTTTCATTGCTCAATCACGACACGTACAAACAACAGGGCAGACCTCCGTTGCGTTCCGCAAATGTTAAGCTAACTACATATTCAGGACAGACTATCCCTGTGTTAGGACAGTGCAGCCTTCTTTCAACATATAAGGGACAAACAAAACTTGTGTCATTTTACGTTCTTCGTTCTTCTACTGCAGTGAACTTGTTTGGTTTAGATTTATTTCAGTTGTTTAACATGTCTATAGTAAATCAGGTCCTATCAGTGAATCAGACTGTGCCGTCAGACAGTGTTTCTCGTCTGTGTGAAGAATTTGCAGACATTTTTGCACCGGGCTCAGGTTGCGCTCAGAACTATGAAGCACATTTGGAACTGAAGGTCAACGCGCAACCGAAATTTTTCAGAGCGCGCAATGCTCCTCACACATTGCGTGATGAGGTCGCAAGAACATTACACGATTTAGAATCACAAGGTGTGAGTGAATGTGCGCAATGCCTCTTCCATTTCAGCTCCGCTTCATCGCTTACGCCGTACAGATGTTCCGTTCGTCTGGACGACGGAATGCGCATGCGCCTTTCGCCAGTTGAAATCGGCGTTGCTTTCTAATACTTGCCTTACGCCATTCGATCCCCAGAAACCCCTTTTGTTGATGGTAGATGCATCGGATTTCGGGATCGGTGCTGTGCTTGCGCACAAAGATGGGTCGCATGATCGCCCGATTGCCTTTGCGTCCAAATTGCTCTCATCTGCGCAAAGAAATTATTCCCAGATAGAGAAAGAAGCTTTGGCTCTCATATTTGGTGTTACTAAGTTTCATGATTTCTTGTATGGTCGTCACTTTACCATCATCACAGAACACAAACCTTTGACGTCACTTTTTCATCCGAACAAGCCTGTACCTCCGCGTACAGCGCAGAAATTCATTCGCTGGTCTATTTTCCTCTCGCAGTACCGCTACGATATCTTGTATCGGTCCACTGCTAAGCACGGAAACGCCGATGCGTTGTCCCGTTTGCCTGTTGCTGAGGATCGAGCATTCGATTCTTCCGAACTTGCTTGCATGTTCATTGATGCGGAAACCGATGACGTGGTCGACTCGTTTCCGATTGATTATCGTCGTGTAGCTACAGCCACAGCTGCTGACCCTGTCCTTGCTACCGTTTTGCGTTTTGTTGCTACGCAATGGCCTTTGTCAAAATCTCGGATCGAGGATCCGTTGGTTCGCCGATTTTTTGCTCCAAGGAGAGACTTTTTGTTCGACGTGGTGTTTTGTTGTTGTGTTCTGATAATGATCAGTCCAGCGTCGTGGTCCCACGTTCGTTACAGTCCTCTGTTTTACGGCTTCTTCACCAAGGACATTGGGGTATAGTGCGAACGAAACAACTTACTCGTCAGCACTGTACTTGGTTCGGCATCGATGCTGCGATTACGAATATGTGTTCTTCTTGCATGGCGTGTGCCGAACAACAATCTGCACCGCCGCGTAAAGTCTTTGCATGGACAAAAGCCACTTCCCCTTGGCAACGCTTGCACATCGATTTTGCTGGTCCAGTGTGGAATGCTCGATGGTTGGTTCTGGTAGATGCCTCCAGTAATTTTTCTTTTGTTGTCCGGATGTCTTCCACGACGTCAACTGCCACTATCCAAGCGATGTCTGCTATCTTTTGCAGCTCGTGAAGAGGTTTTCTGTGCTGTGGGCGCTGCGGAGAGCAAATTGTCGTGCGTTGTTTTGACAACGCGTGCAAATTGTCGTGTTCCGCGCCTCGCAGCATGGGAAAGAAGAGTGCGCGGAGGAAACCTGCCGCTACGAAGGGTCCTTCGGTTGTGCGACTCTCTGAGTCTGCCGACCGTGCAAGGAACTCCTGTGAAGACGAGTCGCGGCCTGTCCCCCCTTTGTACGTCAAGTGCAAAGGCGGGTGGACAGCGCTGTTCGACACCATGACGAAATGCGCTCGGAACGAGGTGGTCTACGAGTCTGTCGATACAGACTCGCTGATCTGCGTTCGAGCCGCAAACGTGGCCGACCACAGGGCGATCAAGGTCGCAGTGGCCGACCACATCGTCGACGCGCCGCCGGCGCGTGAGAAGGCACCTTCCGTAGGAAGGATGAAGACGACTAAGGCACTCCTCAGGGGGTTGCCTTGGTGCTGTGACGAGGCAGCGGTCCGGGAAGGGCTGCTGCGAGCCGGGTTTGGTAATGCAGCCGCAAGGTTGCACAACCGGACCAACAGGAAGAGGGCGCCGCTCTATGCCGTGATCGTGCAAACGGTCGACTTCGGGAGCGACATCTTCGACTTGCGGAAGTTGCTGGACTTCCCGGTTACGACGGAGGCTCTCCCGACCGCCATGGATCCTCAGCCCCAGTGCTTCAGGTGCCAGGGCGAGGGCCATGTTGCGAAGTACTGCCGCAACGCGGCGCGGTGCGTCAAGTGCTCAGGTGAGCACGACAGCCGCGCCTGCGACCGCGGCAGCAACGCTCTGCCGACTTGTGTCCGATGTGGCGGCCCGCACGTCGCCAGCTGGCGCGGTTGCGCGGCTTTCTCTAGCCGCAGCCGTGCCGGGGGCGGCGAAGCGGCCGCGGCCGCACCGACGCAGCAGCAGAAGAGAAGACGACGTCGGAAACGGCGTAGGGCGGAGAACAGCCCGGTGCAGCTGAGGGACGGCGCAGCAGCAGATCCACCTGCCAGGGGCGGGGACGGCCGCTCGGAAACGGGCCGCCAGGACGCAGCTCGCCCTCCCGCGAAGAGATGTGACCTCGAGCTCGGCATCGCCGTGAAGGAGGCCACAGCAGCCCTCAAAGCCGTAATGGCGGTGGAGAGGGCTGCCTTCGCAGCCGCCGTGGCTGCAGAGAAGGAAGAGGCCTTGAGGCAACTGCGTGCAGTCTTCGCCCAAGGCCTCAGTGCAGTCGTACCTGCGAACACTCCTGCGACCTCGCAGAAGGACGTTCGCGCGCCTGTCCCAGCGGTTGCCCCAGCAGCACCGCAGGTGAAAGGTGCAAAGAAGAAAACCGCCAGGGCAGTCTTCATCGCGCAAGCGTCGCCGCGCTGCTGCGCCGAACTTTTGTGTTACAGGGAGTAAGCCACTGCGGCCGGCCCAGGAGACAACGAGGGAGCCCAGCCGCGGCACCGGACTGACCCAGCGAACGACCACGCAGTACATAGGTAACGTTGCACGATACCTCACGCTAACCCCCCTCACCTTGCATGCTCTGTCGCAGCTAGCAAACCGCTACTGCTCTTACTTCCCGTCCTACTGTCGCAGAGGTTTTTTTCCCTTGGCGCTGGCCTTGGCACTTTTTTTCCTCTGCTCTTACAACCGCTACCCTTCGATCGCTTTCGACCACTACTATCTCCTGATGGACCATGTTAATGAGTAGCCTTACCCAGACGCATGGATAACATCACAGCCTGCATCCTGTGACGCCTTGATTCAAAACTAACATGCATACGGAGGTGACAGTAGAACTTTTGTGTTGGTCACCACGTTGGTGCGGGCGTGGAGGGGCCCCATCCTTAGCTATCTTTTGCATTGAAGGTCTTCCGCCGACTATTGTTTCCGACAATGGCCCACAATTCATGTCCGCAGAATTTCAGTCATTCTGCCAGGCCAATGGAATTCAACATCTGACATCCGCGCCGTTTTCGCCTCTGTCAAACGGTGCCGCTGAACGATTTGTCCGGAGTTTCAAGTCACAGATGTTGAAGTTGACAGAGTCGCATTCTCGGGGGGACGCGTTGTTGCTCTTTTTGTCATCGTATCGCTCTCAGTCCCGAGATGGTCGCTCGCCGGCTGAGTTGCTCCACGGTCGTCCTCATCGAACCTTGATGTCTTTGCTGCACCCGCCGCATCGGGTTCCTGTGCAGCGGCAGACTCCTGCTTTTGCTCCAGGCGACGTTGTATTCTATCGCAACTATCGAGGTTCACGGCGTTGGCTCGCAGGGCGCATTCTTCGCTGCCTCGGCCGCGCGATGTATTTGGTTTTGGGGGCCTCTGGTGAGGTGCGTCGGCATCTCAATCAGCTGCGCCTCTGTCGTCGCACGGGTTCTGCCGCTCCCCGTCTGCTTTCAGCGACGGTGCCGTCCGGTCAGCGCCCTGGGGACCCATCTACTGGCTCGCCTCATCCCCAGGTGTTACCGACGATGCCTTCCATTTTGCCCCATGGCGACGCGCCGATGCCGCCTCCGCCGCCGCCGCCTGTTCTCCCGCCGGCGTCGCCCGCAGTGGACGCTTCGCTGCAGCCGCCAAGCGCCTCCCTGGGTCCCGCGCCGCCGATCGCTTCCCGTGACCAGCTGTCCTCCGCCATGGCACTCTTGCCCGCTCCGGACCACATGACGTCATCGCGCGTCGGATACGCCGACGCAATGGAGGTCGACCCTTCGGCCCCTCCTGTCTCTTTAGGGGCGCATACACCGCATGTTGACGTGCACCCTGGACTAGGTTTTCAGGCGTTTCCTAGCTCCCCTCGGACCGAATGGCCGGGTGCGGGTGGCACAGCCTCGCCTGTTGTTAGGCTCCCCACCTCATCGCATGCGTTAACATGGAGTCCTCCCCACGGCGGGTGGAAGCCTTATAACACGACCGTTCGCCGATTTGCGGGGGAGGAATGTGGTGTCACCGCCAGACACCACACTTGCTAGGTGGTAGCTTTAAATCGGCCGCCGTCCCTTAGCACATGTCGGACCCGCGTGTCGCCACTGTGTGATCGCAGACCGAGCGCCACCACAAGGCGGGTCTCGAGATACGGAATAGCACTCGCCCCATTTGTACGGACGACATTGCTAGCGACTACACTGACGAAGCATCGCTCACTAGCCGAGAAGATAGTTAGAATAACCTTCAGCTAAGTCCATGGCTACGACCTAGCAAGGCGCCATTAGCCTTACATAGCAATTGATAATTATCGTCTAAAGCATGTCTCAACAAGAACGATGTATACAACAAGGATGGATTAAAGTTAAGTATTCCAAAAGCAACGTACTTTTCTTTATAGCCTTCATTGAGCGTCCTGTTTCAGACTTCACGAAATTCTGCCTGAGCTTATAGCGTGCATATCGGCCCCCTCAAAATAACACTGTGTCGGCACTTCTGTCGACACATCAGGCAGTACAGTTGAAGAGGAATGGACATCTCTAAAAAGGGCCATCACAGAAGTTGGGAAGGAAAACATAGGTACAAAGAAGGTAGCTGCGAAGAAACCATGGGTAACAGAAGAAATACTTCAGTTGATTGATGAAAGGAGGAAGTACAAACATGTTCCGGGAAAATCAGGAATACAGAAATACAAGTCGCTGAGGAATGAAATAAATAGGAAGTGCAAGGAAGCTAAGACGAAATGGCTGCAGGAAAAATGTGAAGACACCGAAAAAGATATGATTGTCGGGAGGACAGACTCAGCATACAGGAAAGTCAAAACAACCTTTGGTGACATTAAAAGCAACGGTGGTAACATTAAGAGTGCAACGGGAATTCCACTGTTAAATGCAGAGGAGGGAGCAGACTCAAGAGTAGGGGCGAAAGGCTACAGCCTTGTTTTACACCCTTCTTAATACGAGCACTTCGTTCTTGATCGTCCACTATTATTATTCCCTCTATGAGGATGAAGATTTGTCTGATGTGATAGAAGAAGAAACAGGAGTCGATTTAGAAGAGATAGGGGATCCAGTATTAGAATCGGAATTTAAAAGAGCTTTGGAGGACTTGCGGTCATATAAGGCAGAAGGGATAGATAACATTCCATCAGAATTTCTAAAATCATTGGGGGAAGTGGCAACAAAACGACTATTGACGTTGGTGTGTAGAATATATGAGTCTGGCGATATACCATCTGACTTTCGGAAAAGCATCATCCACACAATTCCGAAGACGGCAAGAGCTGACAAGTGCGAGAATTATCGCACAATCAGCTTAACAGCTCATGCATCGAAGCTGCTTACAAGAATAATATACAGAAGAATGGAAAAGAAAATTGAGAATGCGCTAGGTGACGATCAGTTTGGCTTTAGGAAAAGTAAAGGGATGAGAGAGGCAATTCAGACGTTACGGCTAATAATGGAAGCTAGGCTATAGAAAAATCAAGACACTTTCATAGGATTTGTCGACCTGGAAAAAGCGTTCGACAATATAAAATGGTGCAAACTGTTCGAGATTCTGAAAAAAGTGGGGGTAAGATATAGGGCGAGGCGGGTCATATACAATATATACAACAACCAAGAGGGAATAATAAGAGTGGACGATCAAGAGCAAAGTGCTCGTATTAAGAACGGTGTAAGACAAGGCTGTAGCCTTTGGCCCCTACTCTTCAATCTGTACATCGAGGAAGCAATGATGGAAATAAAAGAAAGGTTCAGGAGTGGAATTAAAATTCAAGGTGAAAGGATATCAATGATACGATTCGCTGATGACATTGCTATCCTGAGTGAAAGTGAAGAAGAATTAAATGATCTGCTGAACGGAATGAACAGTCCAATGAGTACACAGTATGGTTTGAGAGTAAATTGGAGAAAGACGCAAGTAATGACAAGTAGTAGAAATGAGAACAGCGAGAAACTTAACATCAGGATTGATGGTCACGAAGTCAATGAAGTTAAGGAATTCTGCTACCTCGGCAGTAAAATAACCAATGAAGGACGGAGCAAGGAGGACATCAGAAGCAGACTCGCTATGGCAATGAAGGCATTTCTGGCCAAGAGAAGTCTACTAATATCAAATACCGGCCTTAATTTGAGGAAGAAATTTCCGAGGATGTACGTCTGGAGTACAGCATTGTATGGTAGTGAAACATGGTATGTGGGAAAACCGGAACAGAAGTGAATCGAAGCATTTGAGATGTGTTGCTATAGACGAATGTTGAAAATTAGGTGGGCTGATAAGGTAAGGAATGAGGAGGTTCTACGCAGAATCGGAGAGGAAAGGAATATGTGGAAAACACTGATAAGGAGAAGGGACAGGATGATAGGACATCTGCTAAGACATAAGGGAATGACATTCATGGTGCTAGAGGGAGCTGTAGACGGCGAAAACTGTAGAGGAAGACTGAGATTGGAATACATCAAGCAAATAATTGAGGACGTAGGTTGCAAGTGCTACTCTGAGATGAAGAGGTTAGCACAGGAAAGGAATTCGTGGCAGGCCGCATCAAACCAGTCAGTAGACTGATGACCAAAATTAAAAAAAAGAAATGTTAATATGTGCAAATTTTCTGTTTTATTTAAAATGTTTGGCTGTTGTTATGTGATTGCTGAGCCTCACTCAGGGTTCTTATTTATTTCATATTCAAAAGGTGTTGTGGTTCCCCTTGGGGATGGAACTGTGTAGCGCGTGCAAAGTGTGGCTGGCCTAGGTAGAAGAGATGGAACAAAGAGTCAGCCGGGGACGAGGTACGAAACTGTGAACTGCCCATGTAAAAGTTGTATATTGTGCTGGTTCCGAGAGAGGCTTTTCCTGACGCTTTCCAATGCCTCGGATGGATGGATGAGGAGCTGGAATTTTTCTGAAGTTGGTATCTATCATCGCCGCCAAGAAATGACAGAGTCCAGCAATTCTACCAGCAAATCCACCTACTAACATGCAATCGCCACGACATTGCGCAATCACTGTAACGGAACACTATAATAATGTTCAGTGAAGGATCAGCTTATTGGATGTGTTAGTGTGCTCAAATATAAGGTAATTTATAACTGCATCTATGTACCTACCTTGAATTGTTTCCTTATCATAACACTTCTCAGGTTCCTCTCCGTTTGAAGTAAAGTGATTACCGAGTGTCCTTACTGAAAGAACATTAAATACCAATGTTTTGCCAATTAATGCCTCTTGAACATAGTAAAAAGAAAGTTGAAGTTAATGTGGCAAGATAGTGAGTTAAAGTAAATGATGCTTGCTGAAAATAATTTTCCTATTAAAACTGCTTATTAATATGTCGTTGCCAAATTCAAAATTAAAAGTTCTTAAGACTGAGGCTCATAAAGTCTTGCTTAGTAAATGATCACATTGCTGCCTGTTGTAAATCGCAGAAGGTGAGTCAGTATCTTACAAATATGTTAATTTTGTGTCTCACTGTAGTAAAAGTGGAAAACTGCAGTTGTGGAAAGTTATATACTCATGCTTGCTAATCACTTGTTTCTTTTGGGTATTGAAAGTGTATTGATAGTGTAATAGGATCCACAGGTTATCCTTTATGCTCATGATAAATAACAATTAATAGAAAGACCACTAATTATGAAAAGAATAATTTCTTTATTCAAAAGAAAGTGAGAAGTAACCTTTTAGTGAATTCCAATTAACTTTCATTCAGAATAATATTTAGTTGAGTTCATAGTTTTGCAGTGAACTACATTTACAATTTTATGTCAGCTAGGAAAATGTTTGAAAAGTAATACTGAACCTATGTCCAAGTGAATGTTAATAGTAATGGTATAAGGACCATTCAGTTTGAATAAGCCCTGAAAGTAATAATGTGTATTGTTACCTGTCATATTTATGGAAATAGTTTGTTCTGCTCTGTCAGCTTCCAATCTTATCGTGAATATATGCAGGTGTCAGAGTTCATTGCACTCGCGTGTGGCAAAGTATAGGTTGTGTTTCTCCGTTGAAATTACTCATACTTATTTTCTTAAACAAGAATGTTAATCATTCTCTTGCCTAATTAGGCTGGCGACCGTTTCCTTTACTCTTTAAACAGTGTAGCTAGGTAACATATTATTTGTTACTGTTTGAATATTTACGTAATTCTGACTTTCACTTCCGATAAGTCACCTCCGTTAGATACAACACGCTCAACATAACAAAATTCCTCTCAAAGGGTAACACTGCTCTGCTTCTTCATACTATAATTACTTGAATAAGAATAATTTCATTATACGGACTGCCTTCGGCTTTGAGGTTATGGTGTAGTAGTAGCAGACGGTAGTGTTATACGTGGCTTTTCGGTGACAGGACTCTTTGTTCTGTTGGGGCGCAGTACGTAGTAATCCAAATTTGGTATTTGATTACATAAGCTACGTAAATACTGTTGCAGTGTTATAGCCGGCCGAAGTGGCCGTGCGGTTAAAGGCGCTGCAGTCTGGAACCGCAAGACCGCTACGGTCGCAGGTTCGAATCCTGCCTCGGGCATGGATGTTTGTGATGTCCTTAGGTTAGTTAGGTTAACTAGTTCTAAGTTCTAGGGGACTAATGACCTCAGCAGTTGAGTCCCATAGTGCTCAGAGCTATTTTTTTGCAGTGTTATACACTTAGCAGAAAGCAATACATCTAGGAAACATGCTCTCGGAACTTTTAACAGTAATCCACACCACGATGCACAACACCTCTCTTGCGGCGTCTGCCACTGGAGTTGGCTGAGCAGCTCCGTAACGTTTTCGCGCTCACTAAATGAACCTCTGTCGAAATGCGTCTTCTTCTTGGATCTTCCCTATTTCATTTGTCAATTTTACTCTCCTGAAAACCTGGAAAATATAAATATTTCTTTTTAAATACCACAGGAGAGCAAGAGATGTATTCCGCAGCGGCGATCTCGCGGAAATTCCTCGTCGGTATCTGCTCCACCTGAAATCTCTAAAACCTTTACTCGGTGCGCAGAGCGTTCGGCACAACTGAGTGCTATGTTGGTTGATGAGTCTGGATGATAGTCCAACAGTTTAGCAAATGAAAGCTTATTAATTCGCAGATAATCTCTCGACGAATTATGACCGTGCAAAATGAATGTTCGCACTATCGTTCCAAACATCACCTCTGAGCGATCTACGTGTCGTAACATCTGTACCTGAATAATGCAATGATTTCGGTATGGAGAAATATACACCTTGAACACTTGATGTTACTTAGTGGATTTTATTTTATGGAATAAACTATTTGCAAATTTACTGCATACCGTAATGACGTCTCACAACAATACAATCTCTCTCCTCCTCTCTCATTTCCAATCTCTCCGTTCCCTGCACAAAGAATTCTTAAAACAAATCTTTGGTTCGGTAAGACACAGAGATGCGTTCGTAGCACGGATCGTTCGATTCTTGCAGTCATATAATATGCCGATCACTACAATATCAATTCGTCGCACCAAAACTGGGGTGTCATACAGTGGTTATAAATATAATCTTGTGTTCAACTGATCCTAGATATTTTAGCTTAGTTCTTCGTGTGTGGACTACGCTTGCACAAGATTTTTCAAGTTCATGGTAGTCTGGTATCGGCCTTACCTGCTATTAGGTACATATAGTTCCTCCACTGCACCTGGCTCATTAAACGTAATCCTAGATATTTGATAGATGTGACTAATTACATTAACACATATTCCGTGGATTGATGACTTCGACATTTTTTAATGATGTGGAATACGTCAGTTTAAAAGTTTTCATTATCCAATATAAGTTTTTACTGTTACTGCTACATATCTAAAAATTCATCTATTGAGTAGAAGGAGTTGCCATTTAAAATGCTTTTTTATATTTTTGTTTTTTTAGTAACCTGCAATCGTGTATTTACGTGATTAATCAAAAAATATTTTTACAGTTGCACACTAATGTCTTTAGCACAAAAAGCGTGCACAACGCTGCAACTAAGATTTTTGAACTCTTGTTGTTGTTGTTGTGGTCTTCAGTCCAGAGACTGGTTTGATGTAGCTCTCCATGCTTTGAGCACTTACCCTATGGTATAAAATGTCTGACAGACAACAAAGTGAAACTTGAAAAAGCACTAAAAGAGTTCCTCCGTACTATTTTTTCTAGTCCCTACAAGAATTTCTACTACCGGTATGTGTATATATGGTGTCCCAAAGAACAAAGGAAATATTGGTCGAAACGAGAACAAAATGTCCAGTAAACATATGGTCTAAAATGCATACTTTAAGAGCTATGAGCACTTGTTCATCTTCGATAGCGTAGCTCTTAAGGTATTCGTTTTAGGGCCCATGTTTAGTGAACATTTTTTTCTTGTTTTGGTCCATATTATCTCGTCCTAAACAGTGAAAAGAGAAGAGCTTACAGTGAAGAGACGCGTTTCATAGTATCAGAGATGAACATGTGTTCACATCTTTTAAGATACGCATTTCAGAGACCTTGTTTACTAGATATTTTCTTCTTGTTTTGTTACAAGGAGCGTATTAATTTGCGATGTGAATGTAAATTTACTCGCTCCACGTTGCTACGATTAACCGTACAAAATCAGCCATGGAACATGATACCAGTTAACTAAATAATGGGTCTTGTGTTTTGTTCACAATTATCTGGCGTGTATATGATCGGTACTAGGTGCTCTCTTCTTTTATGGTCCCCCAGGAGTAATTGTGTAACATTTGTGAAATTCTGTCCACAGATACACATGTTTTCCATTGCTGTTTACATTTATCTGTGAACTGAAATATTCTCTTCTTAATTAGTGTTGTACGTTTCTGATAATATATCACATTTAATAAGTTCTCACCTACTGGAACATAGCGAGGAGCCAGCAGATTCACTGAACACAAAATGCAGTGGAGTTTGACATTCGTCATATACGCCCTTAATATCTCAGGCAAACGAGAGCCGAAGCGGTGGGGCCACTCATTTAATTTCGCGAGCCGTTTTGCCGGTGACATCGTTAGAGCGATATGAGAATTACGTTCGACGCGCAGAAAGGCGAACTCCCATTTGTAACGCTAAACCAGCACATTACCACAATTCGACATCTCTTATGAATTGTTCACTAGCGTCGGACCACGCAGTTTTGGAAAGCATTGCTGCATGTAGTAATGGGTGCGAATATCGATCGTAAACGAATCTTTAACAAAAAGTGTCGTGTTGCCTGTACAAGGAAATAATCGGCAGAAATAATGGGTTCAGTTTTTCGGGGCCACATCCGGAAACGTCTTTGTAAATCAGCCCTGCTGCTAATGCAACGACACATCGGACTCATCTATATTCATCGATACTTCCGACCAAGCAATGAGAGCAGTTATCTCTCGTAAGTGAATTTGCGGTTGCACACCAGTTCAGCGCAGTCGCTGCGGTTTTTCATGCCATCTAAAATGTAAATGGAAATTTAGAAGAGGAATTGCTTCTGTGTGTAACACAAAATGAGCACTGTAATATGTTCCACTTCACATAGTAATCTCATTTTCGTGATCACTTGAGGGCAGCGATGCTCTGAACCTTTTTTGACGTGTCGTTTTCCATTAATTCATTTGCCTGTTCCTACAAATATCTAGAGGAACCAGTATCTGTCAGTGGGGTGTCCTACATGTTCTTGATTGATATGAATACCAGTCTTTTTATATCTCACCAGATCAAGTGATTTTCACTATCGTCTGGAACTTCTGAAGTCTATACCGTTTAATGATTTTTACTGAATAAATTATTTCATACGACATACTTCGGCTACTTACATCACTAGATCCATAAAGATCTGTTCCAGTACACAGCAAGTCTGTCGCTGGAGAAAGGTATCAACCTGACACCCGAACGTAACGAGTCGGAAATTTATTGAAAGGTCGCTTCAAGACGGTACTGCCACTCGGCTGTTAACATGTGGCTTCGGCGCGGTAACTCGCCGAGAAAACCGGTGTTCTCATACATTCAGCCGTAGGTTTGGAGTTTAAATGCTTAACTGAAACCTCTCACACTTTGAAGGCACAAATCTGGTAAGTGGGTGATGGATGTGATGGTTGGCGGACGCTGGAAATCGTAAAATACCGTTGATGTGGTTATGCACAGAGTGCGAATGTTCCTCTGCGCCACATGGACTGGTATATACGTTTTCTGTCTGTGGTCGGAGAAGTCAATATTGCCCGGAGCTCGTGAGTGAAAAGCTGTCACACGAAGAAGGATTGTGAAAGAAAATCCCAGTACGCCTTGTCGATGTCAGAAGGTTCTAAATAAATACCCGAGAAGTTTCAACGGGTGAGAATTATCGGTCGTCAGGAAATAGGTCAGTCATACCATAACATTGGGCAACAAAAAATTAATTTTTGAATGTTTCGAGTACTTCTTGAGGCAATTCCTACTAATTTTGGGTTGAGAAAAACGAACATCACAATGAAAAATTTTTATTGGGTCTAATTTCTATGATATACACAAGGTGGAAGTATTACATATTAACGAATTGAGAGCAAAGGATACATTTTAATTACATACATGCTAACAACAGTGAAAGCGCATTTGATTTTGTTAACTGGTACTTACATGCTAAGAGTTTTAAATAGCTGGAAAAATACTTCGCAAATGGTCGTGTCTGAAGAGAATCATGTGGTGGCCTATTGACTTCGTCGTCTTTTAGCTTGCCTCTTGTAATGGAGCTCCGCAGAATCCCTACACAAAGACCAAGGGAAACAGTCCCATGTGACGTTTTCTTTGCTGAGATTCTCACATCACTTTGAAGAAGATTCCATTGCTGTAGTCGAGACCCAAGAACTTCTGCATTCTCCTTTGACAGACTACGGTTTCTAATGAGATCACTCAATTCCGCTTGACTCAGTCTGTGCTGTTTATCATCTTTTCCATTACAATCAGGGTCATTTACAATTTCAGAAAAGATATTGTTCGAAATTGTAGCTAGCTAGTGTAATAAATCAAATCAAGTCCCGTGTCTTTTGTGTGTCTGTCTGCACATTTAAGTATCCAAATGAGTACAGATAACACGAAAGCAACAGTAAACATTCCCAAAATATAGTCGCGAAATATTCTCACTCAAGTAAATAATGTGTATACGTAAATTGTTCTGTTAACACGCTAAGCAAGCTCACAATTACATAATTTCGTAGATAATGGGAAGCTATATAATAAAATTAATAAGTTTCCGATGGTGCTGAGCCATTGTCACGCAGTATTTCTTGAAAGAATAACCCGACATTACACTGTAAATTACTATACTTTTCAAAAATTTTGAAAAAACAGACATAATGTCCGATGGGATAGCAGCAATCAGTGATTGTATAATGTTACTTATAATCCGCCTTGATTGCAAAATTTTTTTATTCATATGAGAAGTTTCGGTTCATTCAGAACCATCTTCAGATCTGATATTTCAGTTACAGGAGTAACCTGTCAAATCCAGCAACTTTCACATGTGACGCAGCAGATAGTGCTGTCTCTTGACATGCAGGCAGGTAATGGGTCACAACAGAGCAAACCCGCTGTAGTCCTGGCAGAGAGTATTGTATTGGTGGGCAATCAAAGGTGCAGACCCACTGTCCTTGTAGAGACGGCTAGCAGCCATCTGTTGCAACTACGCAGGTGCGCAATCACCATCGAAGAGTCTTGCAGACAATATAGCAAGTCCATGAACCACCACTTGTGCACTCACAAATAAAATTTTTGAAATGTCCTTAAAACCAGCAATGCTGTTAACCAGTCCCTTGCTGAATTATCAACACACGTGCAAACACTAACAGTCCTTTAGTTTCTCACATATTGTGCATACACTATGACCAACAGAAACGTGTGCAGTGAAATGAAACTTCATTTGAAGAATTGGTGTCTTTACAATTATAAATTTATGGCATGAGAATACAATTACAAAAGTACAAAATACATCATTAAAGAACATAATAGTAGAGATAGCCTTTGTAGTAATACAGGCTTTATGAAAGAATCGAAATAACATGCGGAATAACAGTGTTACAGGAATTATGACATAAGAAAATACATAAAAGATTAGAATAACTTTCGAAGCAGGCCAGAGTGGTCAAGCAGCGGTTCTAGGCGCTAAAGTCTGGAACCGCAAGACCGCTACGGTCGCAGGTTCGAATTCTGCCTTGGGCATGGATGTGTGTGATGTTCTTAGGTCAGTTAGGTTTAATTAGCTCTAAGTTCTAGGCGACTGATGACCTCAGAACTTAAGTCGCATAGTGCACACAGCCATTCTCTTTACTTCTTGGAGATCTCTCTTCGCTCATTATTATTCCAAAAAGTCCTATCTATACCTGATTTCTGTATTCTATTCATATCCTCTTTAAAAATAATTATTCTTCATTGTACAGTACTTTTTTTACAAACTTTTTTTGTATAACTTCTCAATGCATTTCTTCCAATTCATCGCAACTCATTCTCTTATATAGCCTACCCCCTCTTGAGCTAACATAAATCTACTGAGCTCAGATGCACAAACTATTGGATGACGAAATGCAGCAGCAAAAACTAAACCCAAACAGCAATGACAAAAAATGCAAATTGGCAAAGCAAGCAGCAGTATATCTAAATTAACAAAGCAAATGCAATATTACAACTAATATAAAGCAATGTGCAGCAAACAAGAAAAATGAATAAGTAGTAAAACTGACTTAACAGAGTAATACAAAGTGAAATTCAGTAACGCTATGCCTGGCAAACAGCAGCAGCAAATGCAATAACTTGTATCTAAACATGACAAACCCACAAGCAGAAAAAGTAGTACACTAAAGACAACAACTCAAATAATGGAAATGTCTATTCACATCATAATGTATATATCATTAAAGTGGTGCACCACAACAACTTATTCTACGAAAAAAATTACCAAGTACTTGAAAAGAAAATTATGTATGCAGTTACTGGTACAAGTCCCTTCTTATTGTTCTTTCCTTTCGAAGTGCTCCTTTTTTGAAGAATGTGGATCATAAAATTATTATTTAACAGATCTGCTGACAGAAAGTGTTCACATTAGCTAATGCATTTATTTTTATTTTATAGAAGCAATGCTGCAACACAGCTGGAAACCAGATACCAAATGATGTAAGCAACTATGTACAAAGCAAAGCATAAAAACATTATTCAATAGCCATGTGGCATTTCATAAGTCAGTAGAAATTCTCTCAACTCTCATAGAAAGACACTTGTAATAATCAGGTGTGCAGATGTAAGAATATTTCCCATCAATTCATAAGCATTTCAGTAAGTAGAACAAAGTACGAGCTCCACAGTATAATCATATTTTTCCAACTAATGAGCGTGTCGTATTTGTGATGCTTTCTACAAAGGAATGTCAATAGCGAGGTTAATGGCCTCTTTTTTCTCCACCTAATGGCTTTTTCTCTAGGTGATTGGTGCAGCTGGGCGCCCACAATCCATTAGGTCAAGGTCACTTAGCTTTCTTACCGAAGTATTTACGACAACAGTTTGCGCTACAGTGGCAGTCTCATATAAAAAAATTTCACAGATCTAAAATTACAGTAGAAATGTGAAGAAACAAAATCTCATAAATAGCAGTGTTGTGATACATTCACGCATGGAACACAAGTCAAAGCTCTTAAAGTACGATTCTTGGTTTCCAACATCCTGTAGTACAAACCAGAGTCCCTAACTTCTATTCATATACATATAAACACGTAATCACATTTCTCACATACGGTAGCATCAGCTTATTGATCATAAACATACCTCAACAGCATAATACACATCATCATCATCATAATAATATCATAACAGATCAAACACATCTCAAAATCGTTGGAGCTTCTTTCAATAATTTCAAAACCTTCGATAAAGTCATCTACCTCAAACGTACTTCAAAAATCATGCTCCCTTACCAAATACGACATTCAAAGCTCTCATAGTGTCACAATGGTTCCGAAAAAAAAGAACGTTCACAAAGTACAGACAAAATACAATGTCATAAGTGTGAAGTTATCCAACTGTGTAATTGCGTAAACATCTGTCACTGACGTAGTAAACTAAAATGTTTGTCTCTCTCAGTTAAATGATCAGATAGCTGTGTAATTATGTGTTGGAGAAATATGGTACTGATGTGTAAAGTTGTATAAGCAAGTACCATGTTCGCTAGGGCTCCTTGTGCTTGCCACACACACGATACACAAAGTAAGCGTGTACCCCCATGAGTATTAATGTAATTTTACCCTCAGGTGTTACAGATTACAGCAATGGAATGAAATGTATCACAGAAAACCTTTGTATCTTTGTAATTCAAAAATCTTTAAAAATAAATGTTTTACGCACGAAATTAATCACTCAAATACATGTACTGTAGCGCTAAACTGTGTATCTTGTTCTAAGATAACCTCAGTCATTACGTAAGGGTAAATATGTGCCAAGTGTCGCAATTATCGTTGTCTGTAGGCAAAGTTCTGTAGAAGTCAATGTACAGTCACACTCAAAAGTATCCGAACGACCTGAATTGCATTTCGCCTGATTCGCATGCAACCGGCATAATGCAGCTGTCTATCAGGTCCTCTAATCGCTCTTTGGTATAGTCGTTTAACTATTGAAAATGGTTCCAACACGTCACCACTAGAAAACACTGCTCTGTATCGCAGTAACTCAAGATGGAAAGTAATACCACGATGCTACAAATATCAGGGAACACCTTATCACAGATAAGACTGTCCTTAAGGCTTGTAAGCCCACATTTATACAATAAATGACATACCTGAAATGTTACCACTCTCATTATTACGTCAGATAGGTAATGCACGTAGGAAGTTCGTCGTATTCATGATCTCCTCTTCAAAGTAACATACCGTACTTATTATTTAACACAAAATGACATAAAAAAATTTAAGTTATCCACGAGCAGTTAGTTGAGAATATGTATAAACTTCAAATGACACTACGAACCGTATCGTTCTGCATATGGGTTCAAACCCAGGTCAGGCAGACTAAGCAAAGATTTCGTGACTGACGCAAACTAACAGTCATTCCTGATTAGGCATATCGTTCTGCATATGGATTCAAACCCAGGTCAGGCAGACTAAGCAAAGATTTCGTGACTGACGCAAACTAACAGTCATTCCTGATTAGGCATACAGAGAGTGATATACCTCGATTTTAGACAGTTTCAGTTAGCAAATATCAACTTTAAATTACATAACGCAAACATTTTTAACGGACGCGAATTTCTACCCAGCATCCCTTGTCCCTGTTAACGAACTACGAGAGATGTTAAATAATGCTTCTTCACAAGTAACTTACTTGAAATGCCGTGAGGTAAAGCTTTGTGTTGGACAGCGATTCGAACCCAGAACCTACTCGGATTGATATCTAAACACAACCAACTGTGACATATCGGATTTTATCGGCAGCAGCTAGATGTTTTAACTGAAATGACGAGAGAAACATTAATTTTTTCCTCCCCAGGACTCCAAAGCGGCACCTATCGCTGTTATATCCTAGAGAAAACGAACGTTAAACATGGGCTTGTTGCACCAGCTGGTTTGAACTAGAAATAATATGATGACGAGTTCAGTGCTCACTGGGAATAGAGCCCCACACATATCGTTCTTGACTACACACACAGAGACGTCAGCCGGCCGAAGTGGCCGTGCGGTTAAAGGCGCTGCAGTCTGGAACCGCAAGACCGCTACGGTCGCAGGTTCGAATCCTGCCTCGGGCATGGATGTTTGTGATGTCCTTAGGTTAGTTAGGTTTAACTAGTTCTAAGTTCTAGGGGACTGATGACCTCAGCAGTTGAGTCCCATAGTGCTCAGAGCCATTTGAAACCACAGAGACGTCAGCTACCGAATTTTTCTCCACCAGCAGCTCAGAATAACATCTTGAACTTACAGGATCTTGCAAATAGTTCTGTGCCCCACTGGGAGTCAAAAACGTCAAATATCGTTAGTGTTGACAACGAATGAAAAAACATTAAAAATCAAAATTATTATCCACCAGCAGATAGGTGTTCTCATGCTAGAGCTTGATAATACATAATGAAATCTTTAGTGCCGGGCCAGGATTCGAACCCATTCACGCGTAACATGTGGAGATGTTGAGGAATCTGCAGTTTTGAGCAAACAACAAATTGTAGCCGACCTGTATTGTCTCGAAGGGATCAAATTCCGCGTTGAGGGCGGCCTGAGTTGCATTCTCAGCTCAGAACCAATTTTATCGACATACAGATGCTCAGATAAAAGATGGAATAAGTGTCCTGTGATCCTACATAGCGTTTGTTTCGTCACTAGAAATAAATAACTAGCATAAGTAATATTACTGGTGATAGAGTTTCTACATGTCGCCACTCCAGACTTTATTGTGGTTCAACCCAACGCCTACTTGGCAGAGAAGGAATATCATCTTAAATGTGAATTTTTAGACCACACTGCCATTATATCTTCTTCAGCTGGTGTAGCCAGAAGAGAATGGAATCTTTCTCTCCCTTTCAAAATCATTGACACAAGTTGGAATCGAACCCAGACCAGAGGTATAAGAACGGATCATCAATCCAACAGCCTACCAAATTCTCTCTTGTTGGACTCATTTTTCTATCGTAACACCGTTGCGCCACACTGGATGAGAATTCTGACACACAGGCTCCCTGTAGTAAATTGCAGCATGTTCAGTAAATTCATTTACTTAGTTGACCGAATCACCATGAACTAGCTGCCTCAGTTACCCACTGCATACATTCGACTCTATTTTGTAATCACCGAAATAAAATCACGTAACTGCCACCTATACAGAACTGCCAACAGTGTAGGATACAGAAATTTAAATAGGAAGTGTTCCTTTCCACTTGAGCTATTCTATTGCACTATCTGTTTGTAAAAAACGTCGTGTAGCGCAAAAGAAAAGCTGTGACTGTTTCTCTCAGAAGTCTAGACCCGGCCATTTGCATTATCTCGCAGTGCTGTGGTATGCACAGGTTCTGGAGGAATTGTTGTTCAACTCTAGAGGTGTTGTAACTACGTGCCAGCTAGTAGCGTAATGGTAAGTGTTGCGCACCATAGATAAGACGTCGCGAGTTCGAATACATTTACTGCTAAATTTTTTTAAAACGCAATTCTGCTGTCTGCTGAAGTTACCAATCTAAGGGAACTTTGAACATTATTCCCTTCACTTCTCAACCCAAAATAGTCGCATGTGGAAAAAGGGCTAACTTCTGTGACATTTTGTTCTTTTCCGGTTTAATAGACAGCCAGGCAGCAGATGCATCTCGAAGCTTTTGTATTATGTACGGGGAGAGCGCATCGTGCCCAAATACGTCAGAAAAGTATTTTCTACATTAGCTGTCGTGTGGTAGTGACATTTTATTCATCTTCAAACACTATTTGACAGCTTTAACTCAGAACAAGTTTTCTACATGCATGTAATCAATAAACTGCATGTGCATCGTCAGACTGTTATACAGGGTGTTACAAAAAGGTACGGCCAAACTTTCAGGAAACATTCCTCACAAACAAACAAAGAAAATATGTTATGTGGACATGTGTCCGGAAACGCTTACTTTCCATGTTAGAGCTCACTTTATTACTTCTCTTCAACTCACATTAATCATGGAATGGAAACACACAGCAACAGAACGTACCAGCGTGACTTCAAACACTTTGTTACAGAAAATGTTCAAAATGTCCTTCGTTAGTGAGCATACATGCATCCACCTTCCGTCGCATGGAATCCCTGATGCGCTGATGCAGCCCTGGAGAATGGTGTATTGTATCACAGCCGTCCTCAATACGAGCACGAAGAGTCTCTACATTAGGTACCGGGGTTGCGTAGACAAGAGCTTTCAAATGCCCCCATAAATGAAAGTCAAGAGGGTTGAGGTCAGGAGAGCGTGGAGGCCATGGAATTGGTCCGCCTCTACCAATCCATCGGTTACCCAATCTGTTGTTGAGAAGCGTACGAACACTTCGACTTAAATGTGCAGGAGCTCCATCGTGCATGAACCACATGTTGTGTCGTACTTGTAAAGGCACACGTTCTAGCAGCACAGGTAGAGTATCCCGTATGAAATCATGATAACGTGCTGCATTGAGCGTAGGTGGAAGAACATGGGGTCCAATCAAGACATCACCAACAATGCCTGCCCAAACGTTCACAGAAAATCTGTTTTGACGTGATTACACAGTTGCGTGCGGATTCAACATTACTTTCCTTTAATTGGGCCAACTGGCGGTGAATCGAGGAAGTACATTACATACTGACGAAACTAAAATGAGCTCTAACATGGAAATTAAGCGTTTGCAGACAGATGTCCACATAACATCTTTTCTTTATTTGTGTGTGAGGAATGTGTCCCGGAAGTTTGGCCGTACCTTTTTGTAACACCCTGTAGATATCATCAGAGAATTCGCATATATCGTTGATGATTAATTTCCCTCTCATGTTTACTATTGTTTCAACAACACTAAAGGAAACCTTAAGAAAATTGTGCACTGTATTATATGAAATGAAAAAAACTACCCACGATAACCTTACAACGAAAGTCTGTTTGTATAAAACTGAGTATCTGTACACAAGCATGCCTCCATCGACACGAATTAGTAAAATACTACTCACCTAGATTTTGATTGGGTCTGTGTTTAATTGGTATGCTGTGTCATACTCAAGAGTTATGCAAATGTGGCATTTCATAAATATAGTTATGTATTTCTAGAAACCCAAAATTTGCTTGTCAGCAGCGGAAAGAGTCGTTGCCTGTTGTGCAGATTTGTAAGTTTTTCACCATTGCACTATGAGCCGAAAGTATTTTCTTGTGATTTCCTTATTGATGTTTGATCTGACTGCTTGTAGCTCTTTCACAGAACGGGTAAAAACGTTGAAGTCAGTGAGACTGGAATTGCGAACCATAACAGACTCATGCGAGTTTTGCAACTGTGAAATACTTTCCTACATTATAGAAGCGAACATTAAATTTGAACTAATATTGCGAAAATTTTGTACTTGGATAGCTTAGAATGAAAATCTTACTGTTTATTTCAAAGGAAAACAATTGATTTTATAGAACATTGTGTTTCATACACAAATTGGAACAGGTCATGTCGACCAAATCGTATGGAAGAACTGACAGCGACGTATATCGGAAGGCAGTAAGATCTCTTGCCTTTTGGTTTGGCAGTACTCAATAGCCATTTCTTGGTGCAAATAAATGAAGAAAGGCAGCGCGTTTTTGTTATCAAGCAACGTCTTCATCAATTACTTTAGTTTTAATGTAATCTACGAGTAATTGCTGATGTTTGTTATTAACATGAATAGGATTCTGTAGACAGGGAAAGAACCTGTTCTTGGGAAACTACTTCTATAGTGACCAAAGGCATTAAGTGATCTTCAAGCACATGTGTTCCAGCAGCGGTATGAATAAAATGATAGTAATAATGACGGTAATAATCGAATTATTCGGTAACTTCACATTTCACAATGGATTTTCTCGAACTAAGAAATTTGCTCAATTTGTGAAAATTCAAAATGGCTTTACTTCGAGCCTATGATGCCTAGAACAGTCTTTACATCCTGCTGACATGAGAATAGCATAATCTCCGCGTCAGAAGCTTGCTTCTACTTAACCATTTAATAGACTCGCATTTTTTCCACCGTGAATAATTTTGTAAGCTAATCACATTATCCGTGTCAGCACACTCTTGAGGCTGGGAAATGTGGCCACAATGGTCTGGTGGAACGAATTATCACAGGTGCACTGCGTGGGTTCAGGCATTTACTTTTAAGAGGCAGAAACAGATTTATTTTACCTCTGGTAACCTCACGAGAAAGATGTTATAATCCATAATCCGCATTAAACATCATGTTCCTTCATTACCAACTGGGTAGAGCCGGCTGAAGTTGGGAAATGACATAGCGGAAGTCATGGCAAACAGAAATACAGTCGCCAGTGAACTTACTTACATTAAAAAAATTTATTTTATTTGATGAACCGATAGCCATTTAAAGGAACAGGTCTCTTATTTTACTTGTACTTGATTAAACTACAGGCGTTGAAAAATTTGGTGCTGGACTGTGATCCGAATTCGTATCTCATCTTTCGAGGATCTGAATCTCTCAGAACAGTATAGTTCAATCATTTCGTTCCTTTTCCCAAGACTGCAATCTTCTCTAGGTCTCCTCCAAAGGATCCTGTACAAAAATATTCATAATTTCATTTCAAGCCCTATCAAGCGCACACCCACCTGCTAGTAAAAATTAACGTGCATTTTTAATGTCTGTTCATGTGTTGCCAACAATCGCAATAGGTGTCGTTATTTCTGGTCAAACGCCCACACATCTTACTGTTGGTGACATTGACTTTGCCTACGGACGACGATAATTACGACACTTGGCACATTTTTACCCTTACGTAATGACTGAGGTTATCTTAGAACGAGATACACAGTTTAGCGCTACAGTACATGTATTTGAGTGATTAATTAACCAAGGAGCGATTTGAGGACCTGCTGGACAGCCGCGTTATGCCGGTGGCATGCGAATCAGGCGAATTACAGTTCAGGTCGTTCGGATACTTTTGAGCACGACTGTACTTACCTTGTAATAAACAAAAGCGAAATGCTAGGCGTATAGATATCATAGTTATTACGTACATTGCCATGATCAAGAAAGTACTATACTGTAATGTATTGTTGCGCTACAGAAAAGGCTGTCTCATTGTAGCTATATCACAAAATAACATGCTTTACTTTCCAGAAGAATTCAGAAAAAGTGTGCAGATATAGAACAGATACAGCGCAAAAGCAATAATATAAATTGTGTCACTCATTAGTAGCGTCGTGATATAATCGTGTAGCTGTCAAATAAACTAACCACTGTGTCATCTGATATATCTCAGAAAGTAGTTTAAATCCAGAATGTATTTTCAAGTAAACCAAAATGTTGCATTAAAATCTCATTACCAGTACCGGTATATGTTCTAAGTATGTAAGCCTTTGGTACGCAATCGTGCAACGAACAAGGAAGAATGTACACACAATAACCGTGTCGCTTGTTCACTATAACAATGCATTCGTAATTACTGTCTAAATAAGTTCCCTAGGTTCTTGACTGGATAGTTAACTTTAAAACATTGTTGCATGTTAACAGTTTCTAAGTGTGACAATGCGTACTAGTAACACGTAGTGAAAAATTTTATGGCAAAGACTAAGTTAAAAAGCAAATTATCTCTCAATAAATGGTTTTACGTGTGAAATGTGGTGCAATCCTTTACCCTTCCTAGTACGCAGAGTTTCAACTTCTAACCAATTATCGTGTTGTATACATCGATCGGTAAGGAATGCTAAACATTTTCTCAAGGTTAGCTTCTATGTTATTTTTCTCTGAGCCAGCCGGCGCACGTGGCTGTCTTCGGTGCGAGTCATAGTTGGCGTGCGTCGTTATTAGGATAGGAGACCTAACGTCTACAAATTCACTTTGTCACAAGGGCCCTGACCTGTTTGAATCCTGCCAGTTCTGATGAAATTCAGGTCTGTCGTTACGATTATATCGTTTGTCGTCATGTCGGTAGATTCCATAGTTTCTTTCTTGTCGGTCACGTGGTGGATAATTTCTCCCTGAACCGCAACTGCGCGCTGGACTGTTGCGTCTGAAGTTATTCTGTCTCACTTGATAACAATTGTTTTGGTTCCCATATTGTCTGTTTCTATGGTTATCCCTTTAATATTCATTACTACAAAAAAGCGATCTTTCTCTGTAACTGTTATTACTCTGCCAGTGTTTGTCATATCGGTGTTGTATGTTTTGGTCACGATTTGCGTTGTAAGAATAGCCTTGTCGTGTCCAGTTATTATTGTGACGAATGTGACCTATAACTGTTGTGTTCCTGTTTTTCGCGTCCCACGATTGTCAGTGTCAATTTCCAATTCTTGTAACAGTCGCTGAAAAGCTTCGATGGCGTCTTTGCAATGGTTCAAAATGGCTCTGAGCACTATGGGACTCAACTGCTGTGGTCATAAGTCTCCTAGAACTTAGAACTACTTAAACCTAACTAACCTAAGGACAGCACACAACACCCAGCCATCACGAGGTAGAGAAAATCCCTGACCCCGCCGGGAATCGAACCCGGGAACCCGGGCGTGGGAAGCGAGAACGCTACCGCACGACCACGAGATGCGGGCGTCTTTGCAATGTCCAGCCAAAATTATATGTCGTAAATGTTCAGGCAATTTGATTAAGTAAATGCGGATGAGTTCTGAGGGGCTGTATGGGTTTGACAGATACTAGTTTTTATGCAACATGTCTTCAAAATATTTCACAAGACTGGAAAATTCAGATTGTTCGAAATGTTTCATCATTATGATGCTATTTTTTACTCGGTCTTGTGTAGCTTGAGACCAATATGCTGAGAGGAAGGCATGATAAAATTCTCCTTCACTGTGACAATCGTGAAAGACTGATCGCATTCTTAGAGCTGGTTCATTCTCTAAGTAGCCACACATAAATTCTAATCTGTGCTCCAGTGACCAGTTGGGAGGAAAACAATGAGAAAATTGATGCAGCCACGCTTGTGGATGAATGTCGTTGCTAGAGTTCTTAAATGTTTTGAATTTACGTGTAGCTATGAACAGCTTATAGTCAAAGTCATAGTGTCGGCGAGTCACATATCGGTCATTGTTACGTCGTGTCGGCGGTTCCATCTCAATATCCATTGCACCTTGCCAAATTCTTTTATAATTTCCGAAGTGCCCTGTGTTATTATTTTGCGGCTTTTCCGTATTTCTAAGTCCCTCTTCCCGTACTGGAGCGCGAGTGTCCTCTGAAATATGTAATTCTTGTATTACTTGTGCCAACTGATCTTGTACTTCCCGGATTTCTCTTTTGTGTTGCGTATTAATTCGATTTTGACGGTGTTTAAATTTCTTAATTTGTTCATACTCTTCTGTGTCATTAAAGGCTACGGGTCTTGTGTCATTCAGACCATCATCTACCTTTGCAGAAAAGTTAGTGAACTGATCCGAAAGTTCGGCTACTTTCTCCGACAATGAACTGATTTCATCAGTGTGTTTTTCTGAACCGAGTTTCACAGTGTCCATTTGTGTTGAAAACGGATCTACTGTGTTCTTTAAGTTTTCTTGAGTTTTTGCAAGTTGCGTAACCGAATCGGTAGATGCAACTGAGTCAATTTTAGCTTACAAGGTGTCGTGATTTTCATGAACAATAGTTTGCAGTTCCTTTATGGCTGCTTCGTGATTCTGTAATGCATTTTCATGACGCGAAAATATAGATTGGAAATGCTCACAAATTTGTGTTTTTTATGTCATTACAGACTTTTTGACATTTCGATTCGATTTTAAGTAACTCAACAGTTAAACTTTCACATGTTTGTTCAAGCGTTTGTTCCATTGAGTCTAACTTTTGAAGCTGTTGCTGTGTTTGTCCCTGATTTTGTTCCATCGTGTCTAATTGTTTCTGTGATTGTCTCTGATTTTGTTCCATTGTGTCTAACATTTGAAGCTGTTGTCCCATTTGTTGCATTAATTGTAATAACAATGCACTGGTGTCTGAAACATGTTCCTCTGTACTTTTCGGCAGTGCATTTGCGCCGGAAACATTCGCATTTTGAAAAGCAGAAAATTTGTCTTAGTTGAGAAACGGGTAATGACGCAAAACCTTAATCTACGGTATTTGCAAAATTGTGTCCTGTCATTTCGGATCCCTGTGGCGAGCTGATGCTGACCGACCGATCGACAATACTACTCTCTTCACCAGCTGTTTCACTGTCTACACGATTATTTATTGCCTGATCCATTCCCTTGTGCACAATTACCACATTACTATGTTGAACATTAGTTAATTCATTACATGGTGGAGCTAACACACTACTCTCGTCTTCACTGTCATTTCTCGGTTTACTTTGGAGCCTAGTATTACGTTTTTCACACGCCATTATTTTCACAATATTTCACACAATAACACAGAAAAGCACAATCTGAAGAGCAAAATAAGAAAACACATTAACATAGCACTGAAAATGATATCTAATTAATTGCAATCGCAGCTGCGAAATACTTGGTGCAGATCGACATGCATGCCACAACTGTTTTACTGTATAACAATGAAAAACTACAACTACAAAGGAGGTTCTCCCTACAATTACGCGCTACTAATAATCAATAGCTACACTAATTACACAAACTACAAGACAAAATCAGAAGATTCCAGTGAGGCAGCCTCGGCTAAGGGTCGACATATGAAACGTCCCCTTAGAAAAATTATTGAATTACTGTGCTGGTGAACCCCTTACGTTATTTGATTTGCAAACAGCTGAGCAGAACTGAACGTACTCAGACATTTCGCTCTTTACTTATTCTGATCATCACTAAACTGACACACAGTATCCTTAGCGCAACGCAATCTGACTTTCAATAATCCCTACAAAAGAATGGCCCTGACTAACAATAACCTATACCTTTCATGATGACTTACCTCACAAAAATCTTCGTTACTCAAACTACTGCAATACAGCGTGGACCAATACTGCCAGTTGAATAAAATATTCTAACTACTGAAGGCACTAACTACTGATAGGCATAGTTAGCAAATGAAAGATTTTGATAGAGAATGAACAATGTATTTACCTTAATAATGTTCAATATATATATATATATATATATATATATATATATATATATATATCAGTTCATGATATCCAGTATTACAAATTTACTGTCTCTGATGGACACACGTCCAGATCGTCTGCTCTCAAAATTCTGCCATCTCTCTCCACACATCCACCACTGCTGGCGACTCACCTCCAACTGCGCAACGCTATGCGCTATTCACATCCAACTGCCCAACACTATAATAGCAAATATTGCAACAATGCAAACCAGCCATAGACTTCACACAGCACAGTGAGTGATTTTCATACAGAGCTCTACGTGGCGTTACCAACATAAAAACCTAAACAGCCTACTTACAGCAGTATCAGCTTTCATCATAAAAGACATCAGACATCCACCCTGTCCTGCTCTTGCTTGATACCACTGAAGTCATAAATGGCGGTGATTTGGAGTCAGTGTAATGTACACTACAGGGAGTCTTGCTCGGAGCTGTCCCTGAAGTAAGCGATTTGTAAAAGATTGTTGTGTTACCGTGGTGCTCAAATTTCTGCTGCAGATGCAGTACGATGGGCCAGAGTCATACGCCGTTTACGACAGTCTTCCCTGTCGGTAGTGTCACGCGACCTTCTTCTTCTGAATGTACATTCTCGTGATCACCACTATCAGCGATCTTGTACAATGGCTACATTCCTGCAGAGTTTTCTGCAGTATCACAGAAGGAACCTGCAGCTTCTCGTGGTCCTATTACATGATATTTGTCGCCTTAACGGCAGTCTTCACTCACCAAGTCCTGGCCCGCTCACGAGTGTTACGGCGTGAATTTATAGCAACTGTTTTCCGACTGGAGTGATATTGTAATAGACATCATCTTTGAAACGTAGAAACACGCATAACGATTTTCGTTCATGTCGCATAACTCCTTCATGATGTTCTGATTTTTTCAGTCAGTGTATATTTTTTTCAGTGAGATAAAAGAAAGGAATTTTGTTAGTCTGCTGCCTTTTTGACAGATATTTTAAACTTTTAGCCAGAACTGTTACTGCCCTTCTGTAGGTAGTGTTTAACAGGAAGACGCTACGACACCCTTTGCGCAGTACGTTTTAATTACGTGGTATCAGCCGGCGGTAAATAGTCCGTCCCAATTGGCAGCTCCCTTCTGTGTGCAACTCAGCCTGCGCACTGGCGCTCTAACGGCGCCAGTTCCACCGGTGCTGCCTTAATTTCCGGACGAAGGAAATGGCTATGGCGGAGGTGGGCGGCGGCCGCCGCGAGGACCGAACTGTGAGGGTGGGGCGGGGGGGGGGGGGGGGTGGGTGGATATCGGATGTTTGTGCTCCTCCGGGAAAATAGTTTGCAGACTGCCTGCAGTAAGACAGAAGATGTTCAGAAACAGGGGAAGAGCTGGCGGCCTGCGGCCTCACTCGCTACTAATTGCTCTGAGAATCCGGCAACACAAAAGGGGCCAAGTTTGGCCGGATTCCGCCTCGCCGCCCACCTGCTCCGTACGGCGTTCAGTAAACTCTGCTGGCCGCGGGCAGGGCTGGTGCTCGCTCCGGAAGCTGCAGCAGCAGACAAGGCTGCAGGGCGAAAGAGCAAGCAGCCACAAACCAGTACACGACAGTTGTGTGTTACATACCCAACTACCTTCTAAGCCACCTACTACCTTCTACAGTCACCTTGTATGCGCACCTCCTTGTGTACAAGAGTGAAGCACCAATTTATCTGTGTTGATATGAATGAAATTTAGCTTTTCATATGTGCGCTATGGTCCACAGGATTTACTTATAACCTAGGAAAAATCTAGAAACATATATTTCTAGAATGAAACCTTCGCTCCGCAGCAGATTGTGGGACCCTACGAAACACCCTGGCAGTTAAAAACTGTGTTCCAGACCAAGAATCGAAACTGGAACCGTTGCCTTTCGCGGGCGAGTGATCTATCGACTGAACTACCCAAGCACTACTGACGACCTCTCCTCACTGCTTTACTTCCATCAGTAATTCGTCTCCTACCTTTTTACATATATTTCAGTTTCTATACAGATTCATTCTGCAGTCCTGGTTCACACTAAAAAAACCATACCACAGCACTGCAGCAGGCTTCTAGAGCAACCGATCAAAATGTGTTAGTGCACTGGCAAACCGAAATATCGTGCAGCAAATCGTTTACGGGGGAACGGCCTTGCAGCAGTGGTTGCACCGGTTCCCGTGAGATCACCGAAGTTAAGAGCTGTCGGACGTGGTCGGCACTTGGATGGGTCACCATCTGGGCCGCCCTGGGCTGTTGCCTTTTTTCGGGGTGCACTCAGATTCGTGATGCCTATTGAGGAGCTACTCGACCGAATAGTAGCGGCTTCGGTCAAGAATACCATCATAACGACCGGGAGAGTGGTGTGCTGACTCCACGCCCCTCCTATCCGCATCCTCCACTGAGGATGACACGGCGATCGGATGGTCCCGGTAGGCCACACGTGGCCTGAAGACGGAGTGCTTTAAATCGTTTGCGACAGCAGTAGAAATGTTGCAACTGTGTCAGGCTAATCAGGATGACGTCAGAATTGTCCTGTAATTTTTCCCAATACTTGCGTGACACTCCAGTTAATCGATGCACTTCTACAATTTCTTGAACAAGAAAAAGTTTCTGTAATCTGGTAGTCAGTGAGAGGCAGGATAAGGCAACGATTGTGGGTGGGTCGTAATCAGCTACCGTTGGCTACAGTAAACACATACACTTTATTTGAACAAATAACTTTCAACAACCATTTTAAAAGATTTTACTACACTGACGGTTGAAGGCGTGATTAAGAAAGAATTCAATATTATCTGTCAGCTGAAAGCCACAAGCAATGTTACAAACAATTAACGGCTGAAGCCCTGATCAAGAAAGAATTCAAAATTATCTGTCGGCTGAAGGCCACAAGCAATTTCGGAATACACGTAGCTGAAGGACTGAATTACAAATAACGTGGACAGTTACACGTTAAAAATATTGAAACCTTTTTTTTAACAATCTTAATAAACTGTAACAAGCTATAGTGGTGGCTGAAGGCCTTACTAAGACAGAACTGAAAATTATTTGTTGGCTGTAGGCCACATGCAATGTGACAAACAATTATCGGCTGAAGGCCTGACTAAGAAAGGATTAAAAATTATTTGGCGGTTGAAGGCCACGAGCAATTTCAGAATACTCAACGGCTGAAGGCGTGAACTACAAGTAAAGAAGGCGACAATAAGTTAAAAATACTAAAACCTGTAAAACAATCTTAACAGACTGTAACAGGCTATAGTGACAGCAGAAGGCCTTATTAAGACAGAGTTGAAAATCAGTTGTCGGCTGAAAGCCAGAAGCAGTGTTACAAAAATTAACGGGCGAAGGTCTGAATTACAAGTGAGGAAGGCAATTACACGTTATAATATTTGGATAAATTTTGAACAATTGTGACAACTTGACCAAGCAAGAAAGAGTGATCCACAGACAGTGGTCCCTGGATCGACCTGAGGAACGTGACTACAGCATTGTAAGCAGTGAGACAGGCAGCCAAGAGTAATGTTCACCTAATCGGGGCAACTCAGACTAGAGACGGTTTAAACGCCGACCAACCTTCTTAGCAAATCCACCTAACGCCGGATAATCAGTACAACGATGGAATATTTCAGGTGAGATCGAAGTAACATACAACACTGCGTCTCCAGAAACCGGTGTTCAAAACACCAAAAGGCAGAAGGAACCACTATAAGCCAGGTAGACAAGGAAAACAACTATCGATACCCCAATCAAGGAAGCTGTCAAATTACACGCCATGCCGGAGAGCATCGGCAAGATGAGGAGAAGTACACTGACGCTAAATACGCCAACCTCCAGGGCGGGTAACTGGGGCATTAGCGGCAACTAAGCAAACTCAGTAGCGCCATTAACACAAGAGGGGAACGAGACGCCACTACCGCTATTACAAGGCGCCAAGATATGTACGGCAAGAATGCGAGCCGCACACGGCTCAGCTTCCTTCGAAGAAACTGTACCGACGAAAGCCCGAAAATTAGATGAATTTAAAAGAGTCTGCGCATGTGACGACGTCCCTACGTCATGCAGACAGCTTTGTTAAAACCAAAATTTTCTTTTCACTCGTTTGTCTTTTACGACTTTTTAATCTCCTAATTCTTAGTGAAACAACATTGTTAGAGAAGTAACTACGTGGTAGTTTGTATCGGAATGGATACCAAAAACTCTTCTGGTAGGACTAAATACTTTGAAAATAGGTCTGCTGGATGCTCTGCTGTGTTTCAGTGATGGTCCACTGTCAAGGTTTAAGGTTATTGAACTAATGGGATTACCTGGTGGGCTAAATACGAAAAGACCTTTAATTACCATTGGCAGTAATAGGCTCATGGAAGCAGATGAATCAGTGTTGGAAGCCACCCAAGAAGCAAGAATAATAATGAGAAGTCTGAAAAAGAAAAGTGGAGGGGAACAACGTCAGAAAGCAGATAAATATAGACCTGGTATGGATTAGTGTTATGGGGGGGGGGGGGGGGGGTAGGTAGAAAAACAAGTTTTAAATTTAACTTGAAATTCCCAGACAATCACCTTTTGAGTGTTATGCTACACATTGTTTAAAAACTAGTAAAGACAGCAGACTGAAATTTTGTATACTCTCTTGAAACACACTAAAATAAAGAACAGACTATTCTTACGACTTAAATTTCAAAATTAAAGAGTTCCTTAAAAACCTATTATTTATTACTGAAATTCCTGATAATCATTATTAAAAAAATTTTGAACCATAATATAGGACAGCAACATCTTTCTGAAAGTGTAGTTAAACATTACTGTGTAAAGAACTTCCAGGAAAAAATGGAGCTTTTATCTTGTTTTCATTTCAAGATATGCGTACCTGTGCCGTAAATAAATAATAAACATGCTTTATCCCACTTGCAACACAAAATACAGTTCAGATAAAAGTGTAAGACCAAAAGCTGTGGAACATACTTGAAATAGTTTCCAAAAGGTCCGTCAAAAAAAAGATGGTAAGCATTACATGGGCTCCCAACTCCTCATCTTTGACCTACACTATTCAGAAAACATTAGTTTTTCAAAATTTTCTCTTGTGTTCACGAACCTGTCCGTCCCTCCTCCCCTGTCTTGAACATCAGTCTCTAACGACCTCGACGTCGACTGGACGTTAAACGCTAACCTTCCTTCCTCCCCCTTCAAATATTTTTGTCGTGGCTCTTCTAGTAGCGCGCTGCAGTACAGCACAGAAGATATTTAAAAAGCGTAGCAGAAGTGCAGACGAATATCAGGAGCCGGCCGGAGTGGCCGAGCGGTTATAGGCGCTACAGTCTGGAACAGCACGACCACTACGGTCGCAGGTTCAAAAAATGGTTCAAATGGCTCTGAGCACTATGCGACTTAACTTCTGAGGTCATCAGTCGCCTAGAACTTAGAACTAATTAAACCTAACTAACCTAAGGACCTCAGACATATCCATGCCCGAGGCAGGATTCGAACCTGCGACCGTAGCGGTCGCTCGGCTCCAGACTGCAGCGCCTAGAACCGCACGGCCACTCCACCCGGCGTCGCAGGTTCGAATCCTGCCTCGGCCATGGATGTGTGTGATGTCCTTAGGTTAGTTAGGTTTAAGTAGTTCTAAGTTCTAGGGGACTTATGACCACAGCAGTTGAGTCCCATAGTGCTCAGAGCCATTTGAACCGTTTTTGAATATCAGGAATCAAACAACAAAATTAATTACCTAACATTTTTACGAGGTAGTAATTAAACCATTGAGCCTATAGTTCATAAGTTGCGCAGTGATGAATTCAGGTTACAGACTTCATTCTCGGCAAAGCTATGTTTACGCAGCTTTTAAACTAAACGTACAATGTGTTATTCGTTAAACTGAAAAATATATCGTCATAGAATTGTTTATATTACACGCTTTATCGCCAGCAGAAGTACCCCGAAACTTGCTGTAATATAATGAATTTGTAACATCAGTTTCAAACTTAAGGACCCACACAAATAGCTGCCAGCGTTACAACGTCGCTTCCGGGATTCGGGGAGACGCGCCACCCCCATGTAGAGTCCGTCCGTTCTATTAGCGACGAAGACGGTTGCGTTGATAATTCTGTGTGTAGGTTTTAGATGGTTTCCACATTCGACATTGTACTAAGGTGTGCTGAAAAGTAATTTCTTCGACTTTCTTATGTGCAAAATCTTATTAAAGCTTTTTAAATAAAACAAACATTACTAACATTCTACATCTTTAGTTTTCTGTCTAACCTGGCGACAAACACATTTCACCCAACAAGAGACCAGTTTCTTGATACTGTCACAACAGAATGTCCAACTTTGTTGACGGAGTTCACAACCCAACCTCTGATTGCACCGCTTCATCACTATCAAAAGAAAGTCCTCGAGGGTGCTCTTTAAGTTTCGGAAACAAGTAAAAAGCGCATGGGACCAAATTAGGACTGTTTGGAGGTTGATCGATGAATCCGAGACGTTGAACTGTTGCAGATATCGCAGCGCTCGTGTGTGGTCCAGCATTTTCGTACCGATGGATAAGATTCTCCACGTGTAGTCGAACTCTTCGAATTCGAAACTCGATTACAACACGCTGTTCGTCACGCACCGTCTTATTTGCGTTACACCCTCCCACGTTGCTAGAACTCGTAGTCCTCTAGCGGTAGATGGTTGCAAATATGTAAACATGACGGATAAAAATGTGCAATTTTAGTAGCTTTTGAGTAGTTAAAAAGCTTCAGAGTTCGCGTATAAAAAATTCGGAGGCATTACTTTTCAGCTCACCCTCATAAATACCTTGACGGTACTCACGTTTCGCAAATATTTCGAGAATGTTCACACACTTTCACATGGGATATCAATGTTCACACACTTTCACATGGGCTAACACTAGACGTAGACAGTGAGGGTATGAAAATTCCAACCCGGGGAAAGAGGTAGCATCATTGAGACCCCATGAAGATACCGGATGAAGGCCACGAGAAAGAAGAAAGATTTTCAAAAGTTCAGAAATTGAGTTTTTTCTGAAGGTAATTTTCTGGATTACACCACTGTATAGAAATGAAATGTGAACGGCAAACAGTTCACACAAAAAGAGAGCAGAACTTTGTGAAACAAAGCGATAGTCAAGAATGCTGAAGAACAGCTGAACAGATAGAATAACTAATATGGGAAGAACTAGGAAGAAAGGAAATGTAAGTAAAGGAAGAAACTGGTTATGGGGCGCATCCTGAGCCTTCAGGAGATAGTACGTTTGATTATGAAGGGAAGTATGGAGGCTAAAAACTCTGGAAGTAGACCAAGACTTGGCAGGCGAAAGCAGATTCAGATCGATTTAGGTTGCATTAGTTATGCAGAGCTGAAGACGCTTGCACAGGTTAGCTGATGAAGCTAGTATTGAGGCAATGACAGGTTAAAGTGTGCGCTGCAGATGCTTGAGAGCGTAAATATAACCATAACAACAACAGTGCTACCAACATCCATGTCACCTGCAAAAATTTGTTAGTGTTTTCCGATATTGGTCAGACTTCTCGGTCCATTCAGTATTTGATCGGAAAAACAGAGGAATTAATCACAGATCATCCGGAGAATACGCAGTAGCCTGTTATTCCAGCAGGGTGCCACAGATTAATGTGCAGGAAGCGTGCTGTAAACCCAGGAGTCGGCCCCAAGAAGCGGCGTCGCACGGCGTTAATCAGGCGGGGCAGACTTATGGCGGCCCGGATGCGGCGATCCGGCGGCGATTTATCGGTGACGTCGGCGGCGGAGATTCGCGCCCGCTGTTATGCGCATAATAAGAGCGCCATTACGCATTCTCGGCGGGGGCCCACGCCGCTATAATTACGGCGTTATTTATGGCGCCATCGGCCGGCGCGCCCTCACCCCCGCTTCATCAAGCACCGCTGACCGACCGCCGCCACCCCCGCCACCCTTCCCGGTCCCCGCAAACCCTGCTTCGTCCGCACAGTAGCTTAAGACGCGCCCACCGCAGGAGAAACCCTTCGTCCTCTGTCTTACGTCCTCACTCCACAGCAAACACTAATTAGGCTGTGGGAGTATAACTGCTTTAGCACAGTATTTGATTCTATGGGCCATACAATACTTTTGCGCTATGGGATTAGGGGAAAACCTCAACAGTGGTTCAATTTGCATAGAAATCTTGTGAGACCACGCGGCCATTTCGATGCTTTTTTTAATGTCCTGACCACACTTTTATTTTCCAACAACCTTACGCCTTTCGACTTCCGTCATTTCCAAAGGTAGTATTATGTCAGTCATAAAAAGTCATTAAATACTTGTATCAAGTCAATGACTGGCGTAATACTGTCTTTGAAAACGGCGGAAGTCGAAACGTGTAAGATTGTTCGAAAATAAGTGTTGCTACACCCCCGGGAGTACTAATGAACAATGGGTGGGCTACCTTAAACTAGTTGTCGTTTCTGCTTTTCTTGACCGTGCGCCCTGTCCACACCATGTACCTGATAATCCTGCGGCGGTCGTACTGTTCTGCTCCACATTTCTACTGGCTTGTCTGAAATTATCTATCTAAATATGCAAGCGGGTTATGGGAGCCACTCAACGTTAAAACACAACACTATCCTACGTCTGGTATGAACTACTATACTCTGAAACGATAAGAAATCACAAGTTGCACTGTTTACACTCTAAGTCGTAAATGTTTATCCCAATTAACAATCTTGATGATTATCTTCCACAATATCACTTGGACGAGCGTACGCGTAGCGAACACGGCGCGGATGATAGTTGATGATGCGAAAGCCGAATAATCGAACGAAAGTTCTTACACTCGCCACGCATACACAGATTTCTTTTGATACCAGTCCTCCTTGACATTAGTAATGTTATAACACTGTTGGTAAAGTTACTTTTTCAGTTCTTCGTTCTCACTTGTACGAGCATGCGCTAACCGTCGCGGCGCGGCTGATTGTTGATAATGCGGAAACGCGATGGTCGAACGCTCGTTCTCACGCTCGCTACAAGACTGGCACTTGTTTGCACTTTTTTCTGGTAACTAATTTTCTCTGATTCACATTAGTTATTCAGAGAGACCGAACACGGCGCGGATGATTAATACTGTACGGTACGACACGCAACGAGAGGATACACAAATACGTTATCGACGGTACTGCTCATTTTTTAATTACTTCTTGACGCACTTTCCTCTGAATCACTTCCATATTTCATCACTTTACTGTAATAACACTTGTAGCAACACTTCAACTTCCATACTAACAATGCCTCTCACATGCAGAGCTACCCACAACACAACATACCTGTTCCGTGTCCCGTGCTCGACTCTGCAAACGCGTTGCCCGCAAAAATATTCCACAACCAAGCCAGCGATAAGACAGTACGCTTACAGTGTGGTCAAGACATAAGTAATGTTACAAAGAGTCACTTCATATTATCTCTAACGCAGGAAGCAAAAGTTTGTCCTCCATTCTCAACAAACGGGGAAAAAGTTAGAATCCTACTATTGTCGTGCAAGGTGGAGCTGGCGGGGTGCTACAGCATTCTGCTCTGGGTCCGTTGCTTTTGCTCGGTATATATAAATGATCTGTCACCAAACATGACAGGTGACGCAAAATTTGTTCTCGTTGCTGATGACAGAAGTGTTATTGTGGAAGACATGGAACATATTAAGTCTACAACTTAGCCTCCGCCGTTTTGCGACAGATGGCAGTAACGAAAAGTGATCGTACATGTGGTAGGTCGTAAGTGCTACACAGTAAGAGTAGGCATCTGTAAATATAACGACATTCAAAATAGTAATCGAATCGTGATTACATCATAAAGTTATTTTCCATTGAATGTGTCAACACACGAGCCCTATTCTCGTTATTTGCGGGATGTTCTGATTTTCTGCTGTAGTATACAGAATCTGCAGTTGCAGCTCATAAAGTGCTGCGTAAGGACGATAGTCAGGCACCGGCTAGTGAAAAAACGTGCAGAGAATCGTTTAAACGCTTTAAGAACGGTGACTTTTGACGCCGAACACCAGCATTGCAGTGGAAGAGGGACGGATTTTCGAAGCTATTGAAACTTACGTTAACAATCCGAGGAGATCGTTAGCGAAAAAGCTGACTCGTTTGAATCGTGCAATGGCCACAATACAGCGACTGACACGAAACGGTGATTTTGCAGCTCGACCCCATTTCGCCCACCCACCGTATTCTCCAGACATTGCTCAATTTACTACGAGCTTTACGATCACTGGCACGCAGAATAGCTGACTAACACTTCTGGTCCTACAAAGAAGTTCAAAATTGGATCGATTCAATGATCCCCTCAAAAGACGCCCAGTACCTTCGCCATGGGATTCGTATTCTGCCCGAAAGATGGGAGAAAGTAGTGACCAGGGATGGTCCTTACTGTGAATCAGAAAATATGAGACTATACAGCCTAGTACTTCCAGGAAAAACTGCGGAAGCAAAGCTGTAGACGTGGTAGTATAAATAGACATAGTAATATGGCAGTCAGCACCATTTGCAGACGACTTTCAGAGAACAGATTAATGCTTATCTGTATCAATGCGCAATGCCTACAGCTTCTGACAAGCAACTCCTGTAAAAGCGAAATTTTATTTTCCGTAGCTAGTCAGTCAATGAATTCGATCATTTTCAATTCTTAGGACTGAGGGCTTTCGTGTAAGTATGGCGCTCAAAATCTTGTGCAGAAACAAAATGCTGCTATCTTTTACTAGTGGAAAGATCCTCATTGACTCTGACAGTGAAACACGAAGCCTTCTTTATTTTATTTTCGAGTCTCGGGCCGGCACACAGTTTTAATCTGCCAGGAAGTTTCATATCAGCGCACACTCTACTGCAGAGTGAAAATCTCATTCTGGAAATTTCTTTATTATATTTACTTGTCATATGGTGTTACATTTTGGGGCAACTCTGACCACTTTCCACGAACATTTATAGCGCTGAAACGGGCAGCCCAATTGATCTACGTGGTCAGTTCGTGAACTTCGTGTTGCCGGAATTCTAACTTTGCCGTCCCTGTACTACGAAGTTTGCTATTGATAATACTGACTCATTCAGAACAATCTGCAACTTCAATTCAGTGTACACTAGACGGGGAAACGAAACACACTTGGATTGCACTTACTCAAATATTCTACAGAAAGATGTGCACTAATCCGCACGTTTCATTTTCAGTAGGCTTACAGATGGACTGAAAGAAATGAGTGATAAACCACAAGAATTCAAATCGAAGGTGAAACGTTGCCGTAAGGCACAATTGTTCTGTACAAGGGTTCCTCGCAGTAGGCGAACTATTTTGTCCGTAATATGTTGTTTGCTCTTATACTCACTATTTTTTCGTGTTTTGTTGGTACTTTACATCCTTGCTCACAAATGTTCTACTCAGCAGCCTGCAAACTGTATACTGACTCGTTCCATGACTAAGTACCTCTGGCAAGCATGGTCCCATGGAAGTTCATAATTAACAAGCAAATTTCCTGACGAAACGAATGGAGTGCCCGGAAGGAGAGGAGGAAACAAAACGAAGCTTCACAGCTTAATGTGATACCTGATGCTATTTTGGTGATTAATAGGCGAACGAAGTGTACAAGAACTTGTCAAGGAGTCGACCCCCCCTGGCTTGGATGCATGCGCTGATTTGGTTACGAACGGTGTCGTTAAGTCTCGCAAGGTGGACCACAACTGTTATTTGACTGATCCTGATATCCTGGATACTGGCACAGGACAGGTGATGTCCAAACTGATTCCACACCTGTCCTGGTATCTTTCTGGCCACTTCAACATCAGGTGGACAGCGATACGTGCCACATGTGGACGGGCATTGCTCCGTTGAGAAATCGTACCACGATACTGTTGCATGAGAAGTAACACTTGAGGACGCCACGACCTGAAGTCACAGACACTGACTCACCACAACATGACCCTAGGGCTAACACCGCTGTACCTCTCAAGACAATGAAAGACTAGTACCTCGTCCTCAGTCGACGCCTTAGTCGCCTTAGTCGCCGACGATGGTTATCCTGGATAGTACAGAAACGGACTCATTGCTGAATACAATGTGACGCCATTCATCAGTAGTTGTTCTTGTTGGGGTCTTCAGTCCTGAGACTGGTTTGATGCAGCTCTCCACGCTACTCCATCCTGTGCAAGTTTCTTCATCTCCCAGTACCTACTACAGCCTACATCCTTCTGAATCTGCTTAGTGTATTTATCTCTTGGTCTCCCTCTACGATTTGTACCCTCCACGCTGCCCTCCAGTACTAAATCTCTTGATGCCTCTGCATATGTCCTACCAACCGATCCCTTCTTCTAGTCAAGTTGAGCCACAGACTCCTAATCTCCCCAATTCTGTTCAATACCTCCTCATTAGTTATGTGATCTACCCATCTAATCTTCAGCATTCTTCTGTAGCACCACATTTCGAATCCTTCTATTCTCTTCCTGACTAAAATATTTTTCGTCCATGTTTCACTTCCATACATGGCTACACTCCATACAAATACTATCAGAAACGACTTCCTGACACTTAAATCAATACTCCATGTCAACAAATTTTCTTCTTCAGAAACGCTTTCCTTGTCATTGCCAGTCTACATTCTATATCCTCTCTACTTCGACCATCATCAGTTATTTTGCTCCCCAAATAGCAAAACTCCTTTACTACTTTAAGTGTATCATTTCCTAATCTAATTCCCTCAGCATCATTCCACTTAATTCGACTACATTCCATTCCTCAGTAGTAGGTACCATTAAAAGCGCAGTCTTTTACACTGTGGTGTTAACGACAGCCTACTCTTGCGTCGGCAATTCCTTAGTTCGGCTACTGCTATAATGCGGACTGTGATGCAGGGTAACACAAAATGAAACTTCCTGGCAAATTACAACTGTGTGCCGGACCGCGACTCGAGCTCGGGACATTTGCCTTTCGCAGAAAAGTGCTCTACTACTTTTTTTAAAATCCCAGTTTCTTCGTTATTGGTCGTATTTGTTCGGGGCGGACGTTCCATGACGGTTTTTGAAGTTCACCATTCATCCATTCACTCAGTTATTTGTTGCAGAGGGCAGCTATACCTCTGACCGAACACGCTGAGGCTGCGGTCTGAACTATCCAAGCACGACTCACGACTCGTCCTCACAGCTTTACTTCAGCCGGTACCTCGTCTCCTACCTTTCAGACTTGGCAGAAGCTGTCCTGCGAAACATCCTGGAAACATCCACCATGCTTTGGCAAAGCCATTTCTCCGCAATATCCGTTTTTCCAGGGGTGCTAATTCTGCAAGTTTCACAGGAGAGCTTCTGTCAAGTTTGGAAGGTAGGAGACGAAGTACTGGTGGAAGTAAAGCTGTGAGGAGGGATCGTGACTCGTGCTTGGATAGCTCAGATGGTAGAGCACTTGCCCGCGAAAGGCAAAGGTCCGAGTTCGAGTTTCGGTCACGCACACGGTTTTAATCTGCCAGGAAATTTCATATCTCCGCACACTCCGCTGCAGAGCGAAAATCTCATTCATGACACAGAATGTGGCACAGGATCCATCACTCATTCTCGTATGGCAAGGACAGACGTGATAGGGTATCTGGTGAACCTTACTGCGATCCTCCTTTGCGGTGGTCAAAGATGGTCGACGGGAGCATAGAAGACGAGTGTGCTTCTCCTCGTGTTCCCATTCAGTCCAACATCCGGCCACTGTCACATCAGAATGCCACACAGACCTGAATCATTCACGATTCGACCATTCGGGCGGATAGAAACCAACAACGAGTGCTTACAAGTCTCACAAGAGTTCCTGCACCTTCGGATTATTCACAGTGGTCACTCAACATCCGATGCTCCCTGTATTTTCTATCATGTCCGGTAACTGTAACAATACTAAACATGAACACCTCTAACGCACCCTTGTGTCCGTTCTACTCGTCACAAAGAACTGCAGCTGTAATCAAAAAAATGGTTCAAATGGCTCTGAGCACTATGGGACTCAACTGCTGAGGTCATTAGTCCCCTAGAACTTAGAACTAGTTAAACCTAACTAACCTAAGGACATCACAAACATCCATGCCCGAGGCAGGATTCGAACCTGCGACCGTAGCGGTCTTGCGGTTCCAGACTGCAGCGCCTTTAACCGCACGGCCACTTCGGCCGGCCAGCTGTAATCATTCACATACTCGTCGATGGTGGATGAAGTTAATCGACCACGTCTTCTGGGTGCTTCATTTTTCTTGTCAGGCAGCGTAAATAAGTAACTAAATCATATTGTAGCCAATTGTGGGCACAATCTGATTGCAGCCCTAATCGTTTCCTCAGTAACACACTACATGCATCTAAGCGTCTTGTTGCTCGTGGTCTTCAGACCGAAGACTGGTTGATGTAGCTCTCCATGCTACTCTAACCTGTACAAGCCTTTTCATTTTCGAATAATTATTCCAACCCAAATCCTTCTTGTTGCAGGCAAGTCGGATCCTCCACACCTGGAGACATTCTGAAAATTAGTAATAATATAGTAATACAGTAACATAAATGTGGTAATCAGAACTTACATTATGTAATCAAAAGTATCCGGACACCCTCAGAAACTTATGCTCTTCATATTAGGTGCATTGTGCTGCCACCTACTGCCAGGTACTCCATATCAGCGACCTCAGTAGACATCGTGAGAGAGCACAATGGGCCACTCCGCGGAACTCACGGACTTCGAACGTGGTCAGGTGATTGGATGTCACTTGTGTCATACGTCTGTACGCCAGATTTCCACGCTCCTAAACATCCCTAGTTCCACTGTCTCCGATGTGATAGTGAAGTGGAAACGTAAAGGGACACGTACAGCACAAAAGCTTACAGGCCGACCTCGTCTGTCGACTGACTGAGACCGCCGACAATTGAAGAGAGTAGTAATGTGTATTAGGCAGACATCTATCCAGACCATCACACAGAAATTCAAAACTGCATCAGGATTCACTGCAAGTCTATTACAGATGTGGAAGGTGAGAAAATTTGGATTTCATGGTTGAGCGGCTGCTCATAGGCCACACATCACGCCGGTAAATGACAAACGATGCCTCGCTTGGCGCAAGGAGCGTAAACATTGGACGATTGGACAGTGGAAATCGTTGTGTGGAGTGACGAATCACGGTACACAATGTGGCGATTCGATGGCAGGGAGGGAGTACGGCGAATGCCCGGTGAACGTAATCTGGCAGGGTGTGTAATTCAATTGTTCAATTCTTTGTGAAATCTTATGGGACTTAACTGCTAAGGTCATCAGTCCCTAAGCTTACACACTACTTAATCTAAACTATCCTAAAGACAAACACACACACCCATGCCCGATGGAGAACTCGAACCTCTGCCGGGAGAAGCCGCACGGTCCAAGACTGCACCGCCTTAGAGCGTGAGTAGTGCTATCAGTAAAATTCGGAGGCAATGGTATTATGGTGTGGTCCTATTTTTTATGGAGGAGGCTTGCAACCATTGTTGTTATGCGTTGAACTGTCACAACACAGGCCTGCATTGATGTTCTAAGCACCTTCTTGCCTCCCACTGTTGAAGAGCAATTCGGGATGGCGATTGCATCTTTCAATACGATCGAGCAACTGTTCATAATGCACGGCCTGTGGTGGAGTGGTTACACGACAATAACATCCCTGTAACTGGCTGATCTGCACAGAGTCCCGACCTGAATCCTAGAGAACACATTTGGGATGTCTTGAAACGCCGACATCGTGCCAGGTCTCACCGACCCACATCGATACCTCTCCTCAGTGCAGCACTCCGTGAAAAATGGACTGCCATTCCCCAGCCAGCACATAATTGAACGTATGCCTGATAGAGTGGAAGCTGCCATCAAGGCTAACGGTGGGCCGACACCACATTGAATTCCTGCATTACCGATGGAGGGCGCCACGAACTTATAAGTCATTTTCAGCCAGACGTCCGGATACTTTTGATCACATAGTGTATTTCCTATCGCAGTAATGTTCCCTCCCGCTCAATCAATCGTACTCGCTTTACTACCATAATGTTGCACAGTATTGGGCTATCAGGATTAAGATGGTGGAGCGATTGACTGAGTTTGGGTCACACATTTACGTAAAACATTTATTGAAACTTTTATTGAATTTCACATTAACCCACCTCTACATGCCAAAGTCAGCTTACAAGGACCCACAAATCAAAGAAATACGAATTTAAAAACAAGTCAAAATTACTTAAAACACTTGAGCGTTCATGTATATAAATCACTTAACAAAACAGTTCACCAAATAACCTCTCATCAAGAAGTTTGACACTAACAGTGAATTCAAAAAACAATTTCAGAAGAAAGAAAGGCTTGTCCGCAAAGCAACAGTTAAAAACTATTATCTGAAGAAATAATTAAACTTTAGCTATTAACAAACTGACAAGTAATACCCAACTGTGCCGTATAAACCAGAATGTCCTTGAATGAAATATACTTCCGTTAAGGCAACCGTAATTACGAAAGGAAGCTCTTGATCATATGGTTTTCTTCGGCATATTATTACGCAAACACAAGGAATGAAGCTGCTTAGAGACTGTTACAGAAATCGTAAGGAAAACTGTCTCTCAACAGTTCAATTAACATTCGAAAATACTGTGATAATAGATACAGTACACTTATGTTAATGTAAGGCATGAACAATGTTAGCTTCCCTTGTTCACTACGTGCTGAACCGGCTCCAGTCTCCTTACCACAAGTGGTAGGCATTTAGCACATCGAGTCTTTCAAGTAATAAATGTAAAGGGAATCGAACCTGCAACAGACTATAATTAATAGCCAGAGTGTAATTGATTGCCAGTAATCACATCCAAGTAGTTCAACACTTCTATCTTCCACTACAACTGCAGCCCAGCTTATATATCAGTTCATGTCCCATCAACTAATAGTTGATCACATGTGTACAACCCTGATTCAGAAAAAAGCAAGCAGAAATGTCAGCATCGAAGGAAACATTCTGTGCATTAATACAAGAACAGAATCTGACGAGGGACTCAATACAGCTCACTATCACCCAAAATGGAACTCAGCAAGTACGGCTGTACCTTTTAGCATGCAGAACAATCGCAGCCCAGGTTCCTTCACACACCACAAAAAAATAGCTCTGAGCACTATGAGATTTAACTTCTGAGGTCATCAGTCCCCTAGAACTTAGAACTACTTAAACCTAAGTAACCTAAGGACATCAAACACATACATGCTCGAGGCAGGATTCGAACCTGTGACCGTAGCGGTCGCGCGGTTCCAGACTGTACCGCCTAGAACCGCTCTGCCACCCCGGCCAGCCACACACCACAGATGTACACTCTTTCATCCTACAGACCCAACAGAATACCGACGACAGATATAAAATCTTTCAGAGCATAAACTTAGGGACACACGCCAGACTAGCTGCGAATGTCTGTTTACGAGGAAAGCTGTCACAACTGTCCGCTTCCTCTTCTCATTCCGTACAGTCGCTCTACTCTTTCTAATTGCTGGCTTCACACTTCTTCTGCCACCGATCTCGTAAATCGCAACGGTGAAAGTACTGCCAACTTAGGCATACTGCTTATTGTAATCGTCTGTTTGTTTGTCACCCTCTATGAGTTTTACTCTCCCCCCCCCCCCCCTTCTGACATTTCCGTCCACTACTAAACATGTGATCGTTTGAGGTCTCAGAATGTGTCCAATTAACCGATCCCTTTCTTTAATCTGGTTGTACCACAAATTTCTTGTCTACCCAATATTTCAATACCACGTTATTAGTTACGTGATCTGTCCATCTAATCTCAGAATTCTTGTGTGTCATTTAAGCATATCGGACCAAAAATTGATCACCCACAGCAAGCTAATCTCGACTAACACCGCCTCTAGCCCTCATAATGACAGCGAGGAAGTGAGGCCACAAGCTTTTTCTTGGGTGTATCATTTCCAGATGAAACCTTTTATTGATGGCAGAGATTGAAAATACCGCTTCAGCTGCAAATTACTTTATTTTCACACGACCGGTTTCGGACTGTGTCGTAGCTGTGCTGTGGTCCCCGAGCGCCGCGTGTACCAGGCGCGGCGTGCTGCCTATGAGCTCAGAACAGGGATGGTAAGATCCTGCAGAGGTACCAAATCGCGAGGATTCGCAGTTCCAAACAACCCCTTGCTTTTTCTGTAGGTTTAGGGTCGGGTAACCTTGCGAGGTGCGATAGGATACCTCAGTGTTCATCATACCAGGAACGAAAGCGTGCAGGCCAGTGAACACGGATTTTTTCATCTCGGAAGACTGGACTGGGGTGGTATAAGAAGAGGTAAACCTTCATCAGACAGAAAGTTACAATAAATACCCCACTCCAACTTCGCTGTAGCCTGAAGAAGTGGTGCCAAGTCATGGCGCTAAAAACAACTTTAAAACATCATAGAAGCACCCTAGGTCCAGAACTACACACTACAGACATTGCAACACCACATTGAACCAACGGTTCACTCGACGCCTTGCTTCATTGGAAAACGTCAAAATCGTGTCTCTGCATGACTCCCGTTGCTGTAGCCCAGTTTCTGAGTTGAGCACCTCATTGAAGACGTAGAGCTTTATGTGCTGCAGTGCACTTCTGTGAGGTGCGCGACTCTAGACGTTTAATACATCTCGTTTCCTTGGCAACTGAGCCGTGGCGCCTTCTCTTTATCTCTGGCGCCAGGTGTGTGTCGGCTTTTCGCCTTAGCTCGCTTTGCCGTGGCGTGATTGAACACGTGAAGTTTATAAAAGGCGGGCTAACGCGGGCCGACATTCATCGCCACCAGTTTCTCGTGTGTGTGCCATCGTGTTTGTGTTTAGTGTTCGCCGTCACGCTCCTCCGTTCACCTGTGCCGTCGAAGTCGTCAGTGTTTGTGAGCCGTGCCGACAGTTTTTCGTGTGTTTCTCGTCGAGTGTGAACGGTTTCGTGTTTTTTTTTGTATTCTGTGTCTACTGTTGTTTTGCCCGACAATTTGTTCAATCTCTTACATGTCTTGTTTCTGTTTTCTCATTGTTAACTCTGAAGCTGAAGAGCAGCCTAGGATGCTGCTGCCAGCCTACCTGATGTACAAGTGTTGAAATAACAATAAAGGGGGAAAAAAAAGCCGACAGATCGGTTTGCAGCGAGATTGCACTGAGTTACGAGCACGTTTGGAAGAGGCAGTGCTCCAGTTTACCGGGCGTTGTGCGGCTACGGCGGTCGCAGCGAGCAGTCAGCCATGGAGCAGTGCGGCGCCGCTTTTGGTTTGGCGACACTACTGAATGGGTCGACACGACGAGGCAGCGTTGGCGTAGTCGAACTGTGATCGCCAGCGTCCGCAGTGGAAGCCGTTGCTGTTCGTGGGCGGTTAGGCCTGAGTGTGGTTGTGTTCTGTCTCCTGGATAACCAAGTCTCTCCAGCTCTCATGGTGCTGTTACAGACGGTGTCCTTTCCAGCGGGTGAGCTGTTTTAAGTCCTCTGCTCCGAAATATCAAGCTGTTAGCAGTTATTTTTCTTGATTGGCGACTCCATGGAGTGTTCTGTGCACCACGACAAGATAATGGATATAAATGGAAGGATAAACAGCATTGGTCGCATTTTTTTTTGTTTTATTATCCGCAAAATCGATTTTCGGTCACTTAGTGACCATCCTCAGTGCTGTAATATACAACTAAAATTCGTAGGCACTGGTATCAACAAGCTTAGAGCGATCATATAAACTAAGCTTGTTGATACTAGTGCCTACCAATTTTAATTGTATATTACAGCACTGAGGATGGTCACTAACTGACCGACAATCGATTTTTGCGGATAATAAAACAAAAAATACGACCAATGCTGTTTCTCCTTCAAGTTATTTTTCTGTTCGGAAGTGTGTCATATTGTGATTACACTGCTTGACTTTCTGGCTCAGCAGTGCCCGAATCTGCCCCTTCTATACTGCTTTGTATATTTAAATCAATTTGTTGTGCCTTTAAAACGAGTTTTCTATGGTTGTGTCAAGTGCGTAACATTTAAAATGTTTTAACGTGAAGCCAGTGAAAAAGGCTGAGCTCGTGTGGTTCTGTTAGTGATTCTTAAACTGCATTCAATCTGGGAGGGAGGGAGGGGGGGTGTCATTATAAACGCTGTAAGTTTGTAAGTTTCAGATCTGTTGCTGCACGTTACTGGTCTTCGGTGTTAGGTTAGTTAAGCTTCTTCATCGCTCAGTGCCTCTATTACATGAGTTGTGTAATTAAATACTACACTACTGGTCATTAAAATTGCTACACCACGAAGATGACGTGCTACAGACTCGACATTTAACCGACAGGAAGAAGATGCTGTGATATGCAAATGATTAGCTTTTCAGAGCATTCAGAACAAGGTTGGCGCCGGTGGCGACACCTACAACGTACTGACATGAGGGAAGTTTCCAACCGATTTCTCATACACAAACAGTAGTTGAGCGGCGTTGCCTGGTGAAACGTTGTTGTGATGCATAGTGTAAGGAGGAGAAAATCGTACCATCACGTTTCCGACTTTGATAAAGGCCGGATCGTAGCCTATCGCGATTGCGGTTTATCGTATCGAGACATTACTGCTCGCTTTGGTCCAGATCAAATGACTTTTAGCAGAATATGGATCAATGGGTTCAGGAGAGTAATACGGAACGCCGTGCTGGATCACAACGGCTTCGTATCACCAGCAGTCGAGTTGACAGGCATCTTATCCTCATCGCTGTAATGGATCGTGAGCCACGTCTCGATCCCTGAGTCAACAGATGGGCACGTTTGCAAGAAACAACCATCTGCACGAACAGTTGGACGACGTTTACAGCAGCATGGACTGTCAGCTCGAAGACTATAGCTGCAGTTACCCTTGACGCTGCATCACAGACAGGAGCGCCTTCGATGGTGTGCTCAACGACGAACCTGGGTGCACGAATGGCAAAACGTCATTTTTTCGGATAAATCCAGATTCTGTTTACAGCATCATGATGGTCGAATCCGTGTTTGGCGGCATCGCGGTGGACGCACATTGGAAGCGTGTATTCGTCATTGCCATACTGGCGTATCACCCGGCGTGATGGTATGGAGTGCCATTGGTTACACGTCTCGGTCACCCCTTGTTCGCATTGACGGCACTTTGAACAGTGGACGCTACATTTCAGATGTGTTACCACCCGTGGCTCTACACTTCATTCGATCCCTGCGAAACCCTACATTTCAGCAGGATAATGCACGGCCGCATGTTGCAGGTCCTGTACGGGCCTTTCTGGATACAGAAAATGTTCAATTGCTGCCCTGGCCATCAGATTCTCCAGATCTCTCACCAATTGAAAACGTCTGGTCAATGGTGGCGGAGCAACTGCCTCGCCACAATACGCCAGTCACCACTCTTGATACCGAGCGAGGTGGTGCAGTGGCTAGCACACTGGACTCGCATTCGGGAGGACGACGGTTCAATCCCGCGTCCGGCCATCCTGATTTAGGTTTTCCGTGATTTCCCTAAATCACTCCAGGCAAATGCTGGGATGGTTCCTTTGACAGGGCACGGCCGACTTCCATCTCCGTCCTTCCCTAACCCGATGAGACCGATGACCTCGCTGTTTGGTCTCTTCCCTCAAACCTACCTACCTACCACTCTTGATGAACTGTGGTATCGTGTTGAAGCTGCATGGGCAGCTGTACCTGTACACGCCATCCAAGCTCTATTTGACTCAATTCCCAGGCGTATCAAGGCCATTATTACGGCCAGAAGTGGTTGATCTGGGTACTGATTTCTCACGATCTATGCATCCTAATTGCGTGAAAATGTAATCACATGTCAGTTCTAGTATAATATATATGTCCAATGAATACCCGTTTATCATCTGCATTTCTTCTTGGTGTAGGAATTTTAATGGCCAGTAGTGTAATAAACTGTCCATTTTCACTGTAATTACGTAAAGAGGAAAGGTAGAAGCCGACTCACCATAATTAGTCACCTCGTTGTCTAAAATTTGTCTATATGAACCACAATATAAGCTGTATAGCTTTTTCCGAAACTATTGGTTCCTCCGATCGGTTGATTCAATCTTTGCTACCTTAGGTTAGTGTTGAGTAAAAAGTTGATGACTTGTGGCAAGAGTCACAACGCATGGCTATACATTTACTGGTTTTTCCATGTGTCGTGGAATGCAACTTCTTTGTCTGTGTCGCGTCCTATGCTGCCTCAGATGCTGCTGCCGTCTGGCGCAGTTATTGGGGCCTACGCTCCCTCAGGGGAGCCATAGTGCAACACCATAATGTTGATGAGAAAGGTTTTTGAAAAAATGTTTTTATTTGTAAATCATGCTATTTTACGTCAGAGGAAGTAGAGGGTACTGATTCTACAGTTCCCAGCAGGTTGCAGAATAGAAAACTAAAATTATTGTTTGAAGTTGTTTTTTTCTATTTTTCTCTAAAATAAGTTTGATTAAATGTTTTAAAATTGTGTCTTACTAAAATTACCCTTGACAAGGGATTGGTTGTATCCGTGTCATGATTAATGTTTTGTAGAAGTGCGATATTTGAATCTGAAGTTTAAGTTCAGCTGAGGTACAATTTTACTATCCGTGCCTAGGAGTCATCTTGTTTTACGTAAAGGCATTCATAAACAATCTACACTCCTGGAAATTTAAATAAGAACACCGTGAATTCATTGTCCCAGGAAGGGGAAACTTTATTGACACATTCCTGGGGTCAGATACATCACATGATCACACTGACAGAACCACAGACACATAGACACAGGCAACAGAGCATGCACAATGTCGGCACTAGTACAGTGTATATCCACCTTTCGCAGCAATGCAGGCTGCTATTCTCCCATGGAGACAATCGTAGAGATGCTGGATGTAGTCCTGTGGAACGGCTTGCCATGCCATTTCCACCTGGCGCCTCAGTTGGACCAGCGTTCGTGCTGGACGTGCAGACCGCGTGAGACGACGCTTCATCCAGTCCCAAACTTGCTCAATGGGGGACAGATCCGGAGATCTTGCTGGCCAGGGTAGTTGACTTACACCTTCTAGAGCACGTTGGGTGGCACGGGATACATGCGGACGTGCATTGTCCTGTTGGAACAGCAAGTTCCCTTGCCGGTCTAGGAATGGTAGAACGATGGGTTCGATGACGGTTTGGATGTACCGTGCACTATTCAGTGTCCCCTCGAAGATCACCAGTGGTGTACGGCCAGTGTAGGAGATCGCTCACCACACCATGTTGCCGGGTGTTGGCCCTGTGTGCCTCGGTCGTATGCAGTCCTGTTTGTGGCGCTCACCTGCACGGCGCCAAACACGCATACGACCGTCATTGGCACCAAGGCAGAAGCGACTCTCATCGCTGAAGACGACACGTCTCCATTCGTCCCTCCATTCACGCCTGTCGCGACACCACTGGAGGCGGGCTGCACGATGTTGGGGCGTGAGCGGAAGACGGCCTAACGGTGTGCGGGGTCGTATCCCAGCTTCATGGAGACGGTTGCGAATGGTCCTCGCCGATACCCCAGGAGCAACAGTGTCCCTAATTTGCTGGGAAGTGGCGGTGCGGTCCCCTACGGCACTGCGTAGGATCCTACGGTCTTGGCGTGCATCCGTGCGTCGCTGCGGTCCGGTCCCAGGTCGACGGGCACGTGCACCTTCCGCCGACCACTGGCGACAACATCGATGTACTGTGGCGACCTCACGCCCCACGTGTTGAGCAATTCGGCGGTACGTCCACCCGGCCTCCCGCATGCCCACTATACGCCCTCGCTCAAAGTCCGTCAACTGCACATACGGTTCACGTCCACGCTGTCGCGGCATGCTACCAGTGTTAAAGACTGCGATGGAGCTCCGTATGCCACGGCAAACTGGCTGACACTGACGGCGGCGGTGCACAAATGCTGCGCAGCTAGCGCCATTCGACGGCCAACACCGCGGTTCCTGGTGTGTCCGCTGTGCCGTGCGTGTGATCATTGCTTGTACAGCCCTCTCGCAGTGTCCGGAGCAAGTATGGTGGGTCTGACACACCGGTGTCAATGTGTTCTTATTTACATTTCCAGGAGTGTATTTTTCTTAAGAATTTATCCTTTCCGTTAGCGTGTGTTTCAAGGCTACTCGCAGGTGGCTCCTATCTATAAATTCAGGATATTCTCAGCGTTAGAATTTCATTTTATTGTTACATTCTTTTTAAATAAAGTTTACTATTTAAGAAACAGGTACTGTAGTCTTGAATACCCATGCTGATAACAGTGTGCCTGGCTGTTGTGCTTCTACGCTGAGGTAAATAAAGGAAGTAAAAAGGATATTGTTATATTGTCTCCTTAAATGGTCAGGTCCTCCTACTCCCACAACCATGTGCTCTGGAATCACCTAACAGCAATATTTCTCGAACCTGCAGCTCAATGACAGCAGCAATTCCTGACGGATTTTTAAATTTTGAAGAAAAGTTTTCAGCAATGGCGGTCGAAGATTTCTGGCTTAAGAAGTCACCCTCATACCGCTAACAGTCTTGTCAAAGATGGCGCAGGAGCGGACAGACGTTCAGGGCACTCTCTTGTCCTTGGGGTGGGAAACACCCCTACAGGCGGAAGAAACAGCAATGACCAATGGCATGAAGATGCAGAAGGGACTGGAAACCACTATACTAAAGACACATAATGTGTGTCCATAGACATGTCACCTATAACAGAAAATACTTCGGAATAGCCCCCATTCGGATCTATGGGAGGGGACTGCCAAGAGGGAGGTGACCATGAGAAAAAGATTGGAAAACCAACGAAAGGGTGACATTCTACGAGTTGGGGCTTGGGATGTCACAAGTTTGAACGTGCTAGCGAAACTAGAAAACATGAAAAGGAAGACGCTAAAGCTGAATCTAGATATAGTGGGCGTCAGTGAAGTGAAATGGAAAGAAGACAAGGATATCTGTCAGAAGAGAATAGGGTAATATCAACAGCAGCAGGAAGCGGTATAACGTTACGAATACGACGGTGGTGCAGAGAATGAGTTACTGTCAACAGTTCAGTGATAGGATTGTTCTCATCAGAATCGATAGTAAATCAACACCGACAACTACATGCCGACGTCGCAAGCTGAAGATGAAGAGACGGAGGAAGTATATGAGGATACAAAACTGGTATTTCAGTACGTGAAGGTAGATGAAAATCTAGTAGTCATGGAGGATTGGAATGTTGTTGCAGGGGAAGGAGTAGAAGAAGGCTTACGAGATGGTATGGGCTTGGAAGTGGGAATGAGAAAGGAAAAGGAATAATTGAGTTCTGCAGTATATTTCAGAGCTTAACAACGAATACTCTGTTAACGAATCACAGGAGGAGGAGGTGTTTTTGGAAAATGGCGGGAGATACAAGAACATTTCAGTTATATCACATCATGATCAGGCAGAGATTCCGAAATCAGATATTGGACTGTAAGGTGTACCCAGGGATATATATAGTTTCTGATCACGATTTAGTAACGATGAAGAACAGGCTGACATTTAATCAGAAAGAAGTAGGATACGGAAGTACTAAGGAATGAAGAGATACACTTGAAGTACTCACACGCTATAGATGTTGCGACAGCAAATAATTCAGATGGCAGTTCACTTGAAGAGGAATGGACACCTCTAAAAAGGGCAGGTACGAAGCTGGAGAGAAGTAGGTACAAGGATCGTCACTGCGAAGAAATCACGGATAACAGAAGAAATACATCAGTGGATCCACGGAAGAAAGAAATAAAGAAATGTTCCGAGAAATTCAGGAAAATGGAAATAAAAGTCACTTAGGAATGACGCAAATAGTGCTGGGAAGCTAAAGTGAAGTGGCTACATGAAAAATGTAGAGAAATGGAAAAAGAAATGATTTTCTGAAGGATGACCCATCACATAGAAAGCTCAAAACAAACTTTGGTGAAATTAATAGTAAAGAGCGCAATGGGAATTTCACAGTTAAATGCAGAGGAGAGGGCGCATAGGTGGAAAGATCACATTGACGGGCGCTATGAGAGAGAGGATTTGTCTGATGACGTGATAGAAGAAGGAACTGGAGCCGGCTAATAAGAGACAGGGGATCCAATACTAGAATCAGAATTTACAAGGGCTTTTAACGACTTAAGACTAAATAAGGCGGAAGGGATAGATAACATTCCATCGGAATTTATAAAATCATTGTAAGCAGTGGCAACAAAACGATTATTCACGTTGGTGTATAGAATGTATAAGTCAGGCGATTACCATCAAACTTTCGGAAAAAAAAACATTCACACAATTCCCAAGATTGCAATAACTGACATGTGGGAAAATTATCGCACAATCGGCTTAACAGCTCATGCATCCAAGTTGCTGACAAGAATAATACACAGAAGAGTGGAAAGTAAAACTGAGGACGTGTTGAATGACGATGAGTTTGGCTTCAGGGAAGATAAAGGCACCAGAGAGGCATTTCTGACGTAACGGTTGATAATGGAACCAAGACTGAAGAAGAACCAACACGCATTGATTTGATCTGTAGACCTCGACAAAACGTTCGACAATGTAAAATGGTGCCAGATTCTCGAAATCCTGAGAAAAGTAGGGGTAAGCTATAGGCAATGACGGTAATATGCAATACTTTCAAGAACCAAGAGGAAATATAAGACTGGAACACCGAGAACGAAGTTCTCGGATTAAAATAGGTGTAAGACAGGGATGTAGTTTTTCGCCTCTACTGTTCAATCTATACTTCGAAAAACAATAAAAGGATGGTTCAAGATAGGGGTTAAAACTCATGGAAAAATGATATCAGTGTTAAGAATCCCTGATAACACTGCTATCATGAGTGAAAGTGAAGAAGAATTACAGCATCTGTTGAATGGAATGAACAGTGTGGTGAGTAAAGAATACGTATTGAAAGTAAATGGAGGACAGACGAAAGTACAGTGAGGTAAAAGAAATGTGAAGAGAAACTTATCATAAGGGTTGTTAATCATGAAGTAGATGAAATTAAGGAATAACAGGCAGAGAAATAACCCAAATCGGACTTAAAATTATAAAAAAATTCTTCTAGTCCCATACAGATAGACTCGTTTTTAAATCGGACGAAAATTATAAAATAATTTCTCCTAGCCCCATACAGATTCCCTGAAGGTTTTTTTCTCGTGAGTGTTTAATTTTGTAAGATTTATAATGATGAACATGGGAAAGATGCAATACTTACTTGACGCATCAATATTTCACCTCCTAAGTATTGTCTATTGCATACGCCGCGTGTTTTTCGTTATAAAAGTTACAGGCATCGTCACAGATACTAAAAATTAACAAGAAATACTTTTCCAAGACTATCTTGATAGGAATAGGGAATTTCATGGGCCTAGGAGAAATTAATTCATGCGTTTTAGCCTGATTTAAAAACGCGCAATATTAAAAATTTACGTACATTAAATGATTACCTTCTGCTTTTTAGTCTTGAATATGCGCAACTTTAGTTTATTCAATACAATAATTATAATCGAAAAGAATTATATGGTGTTATGTATTGTCATTACAGTGCGTTCAAAAATGATTATTACAATTTCAGAAGAAACTAATGAAGGCAGAAATTTGTGGTGAATTTTAACTAACTTACCACAACTAATAGCTTACTTTGGCGCCAGCTATATATTGCCAGGTCATGTGGTTGACGGTAGAAGTCTTCTTGATGATCGCTAATTCATTACCAGGTTCTTCGAGCCTAGAGGGAGATAACACAGCAACGAAATGCATTTTACGTTCTGCGTTTCAAGAGGTGCAATTCACTTAACAACAATTCGGCGTGATTTTCGTCCAGAGTAAGGCACTACATCTCCTACAGCTCAAGGGATTCAACGATGATACCAGCAGTTTCCAAGCACTAGTTATTTATGTGAGGGGAAATCCACATGTTACCCATGTGTACCCGTTCAAGATATAGGGAAAAAGAATTCTGCAACAGTCCGCCCAACACTCAAGAACAGCACATGATTATATATTCTGTTAATACCGTAACAGACCGACAGTGGGAAAGACAGGCTTGAAATAGATTTTACACTTAATCCACAAAAGTTTAACTGTGTTTATCTGTTTTGGAGCTATAGCACAACTGCCAAGAATGTTAAGCTCAACAAGTAATTACGCACGTTATACTACGAAAAGTATTAAACGAGTGTCTTACACATATCACAATACATGTTTGCTACTTGATGATCACTAGCCAACAGTGAAAATGTAACTGAGATGAAATAAATGTTCGTTAACTACACCGACCACGCTGATAACGAAACCGACGATGAAAAACTCAAATTAGCTCTTGTTTCCAAGTTAAATGGAGATGCATTTAATTATAATTATATTTTATACAGGGTGGAGAAGTGTTGTGCCAATAAATTTCAGCCTTGGGTAGTTGATGCCAGCAGGAACCAAAGTTACTAATGTTGTGCAGGTCGACAACGCACCATTCTTAAACAAGGAAGTTGGCACCACGCGCTTCGATTTGCCGTGGGATTGCCCTGTTGCCGTTCGTCGGTTGACGGGCAGCGGTATGGTTGTCGGTTCACTTCGAGCATGCGGGCCGCCTTGGATACACCGCGACAGGCAAAGCATTCGCGGCCATGTGTAGTACAGAGCATCCGGCAACAGGGCAATCCCACAGCCAATCGGAGCGCTTGGCGCTAAGTTTCCATATTTTAAAAATGGTGCTTTGTCGACCTACACAACATTAGTTATTTTGTTTCCTACTGACATCAGCTATCCAGGGTTAAAATTTCGTGAAATAATTTTTCTCCGCCCTGTATATATATATACATATTTGACGCCAGCCAGTGTGGCCGAGCGGTTCTAGGCGCTTCAGTCTGGAACCGCGCGACCGCTACGGTCGCAGGTTCGAATCCTGCCTCGGGCATGGATGTGTGATGTCCTTAGGTTAGTTAGGTTTAAGTAGTTCTAAGTTCTAGGGGACTGATGACCTCAGATGTTAAGTCCCATAGTGCTCAGAGCCATTTGAACCATTTGAACATGTTTGTCAATTCCTTCCCATACAGGCCTCTAAATGCCGCTGATGGTAGACAGAACGATGCGGTTTAAGGCAAAAATAGCCGCGTTGTTTTTGTCGCTATTTTCAGTCCGTGCTCGCAGCAACAAAAGAAGTGTATGAGAAGGGAAGAGTGGAACATAGTTCATTGGAGCGCTGTCTCAGTCTGCTACTAGATGTGTTATGTTCGTGTGCTTGAAAAACGTGTTACTGTAGTGGGGTTAGTGCGTCTGGTCATTTTCATTATTAAATACGCCTTACAAATGCGTAAACTGTGTTGACACTTTTTGCTGCATTCGTGGACAGGCTACATTGAAATCTTGAAGGAGGCTAATAACGGCATATACTAGGAAGGCGTAGGACTGGAAAATTGAGGACCAAACAAGCCTTGGGCTCCTCTAGTATGCTGCATATCTTGCGTCTCGAGTCTCTATTCGTAGTACAATCGTAAATTATCTGCTGTGGGCTTTGCTTTAACCATGATCTGACGAGATCCATCAAACCACGTGATCGATTGTTACTTTGTTGCGCAATTAGCGCATGGTTTTGCAAGAAGAAAAAATCTTCCTTGGCATACCATAACATACCGTCGACCATGCAACCAGTGCCTCACGTCAGTGGACTGCCTCTTCCTATCCCACCGGATTGTGATTGTGTCGATGGCGGTAGTGCCATCACCGTCAAAACCCTGTTTTTCTAAAGATTCCGATTTTTTTGCGTAACGACGGGCGTATAGAGATTCAAAAAATAACACAGTGTTAAGTTAATGACCTGTGAAATCTGTGAGATCTGAAACTTCGGCTACGTGAAACTGAATTCTCGACGTCAAGACTACAACAGTGGAATTGTCTTGATAAGATGGTAAATGTGACTGCGTTCCGTAACCGCCAAATACCATTCCTTCCATTTTTCGAAAGTGAAAAGTACTTAGTATTTTGTGCTGATGTACAATACTAATGGCAGTTGTGGAGATGTACAGTACTAATGGCAGCTATGAGTATCAACTACAAAAGTGATTAGTGGAGGTTTTTCATTGACACATCCAATGTAAGTGTCAAATGTGTACAAGTGCATAATGGTTACGTATTACCATCGTTTCTGACTGGGTATGCACCGTACATGAAAAAACTATACGTCAACATGAAACAAATGTTATTGCGATTGAACTATGACAAGTTTAAATGACAGATTTCAGAGGATTTGAAAGTCATAGGCATGTTACTTAGGCTAAAACATGGCTATATCAAATTCTGTTGATTCTTGTGCCTCTCGCATACCCGCGACAAAGTACTTCACTACAAAAAGAAAGGTTGGCCTAAGCGTTAGACACTTGTACCAGGATCGCACAATGTTATGCACGAATCACTTATCGAATCCAAGAACATAATTCTCACTGTTCTTCATATAAAACTGGGCCTAATGAAAAACTTTGTTAAGGCCTTGGCCGAAACTGGGAAGTATTTCTCTTTTGCGTTAGAAATTTCTACGTCTTGCTGAGGCGAAGATAAAAGATGGGATTTCCGTGGGTCCCCTGATACGCAAACTGTGCAAAGACGAGAATTTCAACACCATCCTGAAAGGTGGCAAAAAGTAAGCTTGGGATGCCTTTATTAAAATGTCACTAACTTTCTGGGAAATAAGAGCGTAGGGAACGATAAGGATTTTGTGGTAAATCTTCTATAGTGCTACTGTAGACGGGGGTGAAACTTATCCTTAAAGTTACATTTCCTAGATTTCCACTTGGATTTCTTGCCTGACAACTGTGGTGCTGTAACCTACGACCACGGAACGCTTCTATAGACAAATTTCGGACATAGAAATAAGATACCAGGGAAAGTGGAATGCATTAATATTAGCCGATAACAGCTGGCAGTAATCAAGGAATCACCACCGGAAAACCACAAAAGCCAGGTAAAGCCGTTGCGCCTTTAGGGCCATTCCTCTAAGGGATAACACCAAGGTAAATACATCCCTAAGCTTATATAGGCAAAAATGGGAAGTCGTCATAATTTCAAAAAGAGAGCTAATCTTGCATTTTCATTAACATTTTCGTTATCAGCACATCTGAAAACATACAGATTAACTGTTTTCATATCAGTTACTAAAAAAGTAAAATTTTGTTGGCTAATGGTACTTTTGACAGTGCGTGATGGTACAATGCTTTTAAGATACGTAATACTAAACGGACACTGTTGACAGATTTCCATTAGACGCACGTTAGCATTTCATTCTTTTCGAAACTGATAATTGGATTATGACCTCCAGAAACGTAGAATTAAATAAGTCATACATTTGGAGAACTGGTGTGTCATAGGTTCCAACTCATACCATTGCTCATCTCGTTACGCTAGTCGAGAGTTAGTTATTGCTCAAAGTGTCTGTCAGGCATCTTTTGAGGCGACATTTATGTTTCAAAACATACGAGATTCAGCTGCTAGGAATCCTTGATGATGGTAATTACGAAATGTGGAACTTTTTTAATTAATTATTTGCTTGGGGATGGAAGATAATTATTTCTTTTCTCAGTTGGAGTTTAGTGATGAGGCTACGTTCCATTTTAGTGGAAAAGTATACCGTTCAAAAGAATATGGGGAACACGGAAACCATATTCCATATGCACGAGAGACTCTCCAATGTTTAATGTGTTCTGCACTGTTTCCGGAGAAAAGATTTATAGACCCTCCTTTTCTTGTTGAAATCACAGTTACAGGACTCACATACTTGGATGTATTGGAAGCCTGACTTTTCCCACAGTTGGGAGAACATGCCGAAAGGTTGATATTTCAATCCAGTGGAGGACCAACGAATTGGCGCCTACATGTAAGAGAATTTCTTAACAATGAGAGGCATCGACGATGGATCGGCTGTCATGGAGTGGGAGGGTGGTTCAAATGGTTCAAATGGCTCTGAGCACTATGGGACTCAACTGCTGAGGTCATAAGTCCCCTAGAACTTAGAACTACTTAAACCTACCTAACCTAAGGACATCACACACATCCATGCCCGAGGCAGGATTCGAACCTGCGACCGTAGCGGTCGCGCGGTCCCAGACTGTAGCGCCCAGAACCGCTCGGCCACTCCGGCCGGCCGGGAGCGTGGGGCGGGGGCAAGGACTCAAATTGCTTCATTGGTCGTCAGGGTCGCCTTACTTTACGATATATGCCTTTCCTTGTGGAGGTTTGTGAAAGACTGTCTTTGTGCCTCACTATCCAACAGTGAGGCCATGCAGCAGTACCAGTTATGCTTTAATTCGAAACGCGTTCGCGAAGTTATGAGACGAGAATGAGTATAGTACGGCAGTTTGTCATGCGTCTGGTAGAGGGCATACTGAACATTTACAAAAGGTAAATGCAGACTCCAGTCCTAAAAGTAAGAGTAAAAGGTGCTCAAAGGTTGTATTTGCATGCCTCTGAAAGACATAGCCTCGTAAATTCGGGTAGTTCATCATTTAAGAAAATTTTGTATTCCTACATGTAATTTAAAATCCGCCCCAGGTTCCTCAAGTGATTTAAAAGATAATATAATCCTGTGAAGTCGGATGAATCTTCTGGCCTTATGCCCCCCCCCCCTCCCCAGGGCCCCCCTTTTCCTCACTCCTCCTTCTCCCAGAGCGGATTTTCCTTACCCCCCCCCCCCCCCTCCTCAGTCTCTGCACCCAATCCTAGCCTCCTTCTCTGTCACGTCCTTCCCTCCCCAGCCCTCTTCGGCGCCCCCCTCCCCCGCCTGTCACCCTTCCCTCCCTTCTTTCTTTCTCCCTCACCTCCTTGCACCTGGCGGATCCTCCGTTTTGCTCATCGTCATCAGTGTTGTGTTTGGTGCTGCTTTCCTGTGCATTGAGAGGTGCGATTTTAATTGTGTGCTGGACTTGTACATAGTGATACTGTTAGTGATTGTTATGTGCTACACCTTCCGTCGATACTTTTATGCTCTGGTCATACTTCGCCTTGTGTTCTTTTAATTGTCCCAGTGTGTGGTTTTTTGTGTGCACTACTTTTTACGGTTTTTATCTCTATTTTTCAGTCGCCCATTTTTGGCTATTGTCTTCCATAATATTCCCCCTTTTCTTATATCTATGTACACCATATTTTCTCCTTGATGTTATTTTAAATATCTTCTATTGTATGCTCTATGTCTTTCGAATGAAGAGCAGTGCATATGCTGCTGCCAGCCTGCCCCAATGGGGAACTGAAATTCAATAAAGAAAGAAAGAAAACATGAAACTTCTTGGCACACCCTGTACTTTGTATAGTGATGAGGTAGTGTTCGACTTGTTTGGACATGTGGTACAAGGCATTAGGGTGAGATGGCTTTTATGTTGGTCACTATTACATGGTGCGCCGGAGTACCAAGTTTGGACGTTGGTTGCGGCTGTGCATGTTCGAGCAATGGCTCAAGCTGCCAGAACAGTCGTTTGTAGACGAGGAAGAATTCTGTGAAAGGTCAAATGGCTGGCACCGTGCATAAACCGTATCACGAACGAGAGACACTCAGATTATCATCCAATATTTTGGCAACTGACACAGACGAGTTTCCGACAGATACTGCTAATTTCGTATGAAAAGCAAATACGCAGCGCAGTATCCAGTTAACGGAGAGACCAACATTCTGACCAGCTTAGTGTTACAATAGAATATTGGGTGTGGGGTCATGATGGCTTCGTGAGGGCAAGTGTTTACCAGAGATGGATGTGGGTGCTGCAGAAGTAGTTCAGCAGTGAATAATAATGCTCTTTATTATTTATTATTTACAAGCATTCAGTCTTCTTGGCCATGGGTGTTTATCTCTGAGTGGACCTCAGAGAGTGCAACAGATACGCCACCACAGCATATCCCAGCCCAAGCTGTCGTTCCAGCGATGTTCTTGTCAGCGGTAATACATATCAAGCGCCTGCTGGCGCTGTGTCAGACACCGTGGACGTCTCATGTAAACAGACATAGCCGCGGCGTCTGTTTTCCTCACAGTGAAAGCAGCCAAGTGACGGTATGGCGACCGAGTGTCCTGGATACCACGCCAGCGCCTAGACGGCTTTGGCTGGCTGAGGCAGGCAACAGAGGTGGGGGCTCAGACACTTTAGAAGTTTTAGAACTTTAGAAGGCGGCGGATCCCCGTGAACAGACCCTCTCTTCTCACACCAAATACGACACGGTACCAGGATGACTTGGACTGGGCGACTGATTCTCCACCAGAGAGTGTGCATGCAGCAGAAGGTGGCAGCCCATGGAAACAAATGCTCTCCATTATTTACTGTTCACAAGCATTCATTCTTCTTGGCTATGCGTGTCGATCTCTGGGATCTCAGTGACAGATTCACTACACAGCTTCTCCAGCAGCAGCTGTCCTCGTAGAGCCGTCTTTGTCAGTGACAGTGCATACCAACCACTTGCTGACGCTGCGTCAGGTCCTGTAGACGTCTTGTGTATCCAAGGCCGAAGTAGACCCAGCAAAAACGACTGTCGTTGTCCCAGTGAAATTGGCCAGGTGACGGTACGGTAACCCCATGCTCCAACCCTGCACTGGAGGTGGAACAGCTGTGGCTGGCTGCATCAGATTCTTGTGGTGCAGGGCTTTAGTTCAAACTCTGGAAAATGGGAAGGTCGTTGGATTCCAGTGAACAGGTCCGTGGTGGTGGCGGCATCCAGGACTGCCAAGAGGGTGGAAAGTCAGGCAGCAGTTGAGAGTTCAAAGCCCAGTGATGGTATTGGCAGCCTCGGCAGTCCAGCAGCAATTTAGGGTTTGAAGCCTAGTGATGGTGTTGTCTTTGTGGCGGCGTCCGACACAGGGTGGGCATCGTAACAAAGCCCAGCTGTCAGACGAGCTCTGGCTTGCCCCTGGGGCTACAACTACTGCTGACAGGAGGCTGTTTATGCACTACTGCATACCGCATTCTTTGGTCACATGGAAGCTTCTCAAAGGACGGTCAGAGTTCAAGGACTTGGTTATGGGCTCTCCAAAGTATGTAGGAGCATAGAACTGGTTCGCTGCTGCTGAGAGTGCTGTGTCAGCATGGGTCACTGATAGCCGCATACCATACCTGGAACACAGTGCTGTGGCTGCCGGCGCCATTTGATTCACTACAATAGCGAGGAATATTCTGAGGGAAAACCGCAGACTACAATTGTCTGAAGCACCAGCTGTTGTATGAGAAAGCTCTTTTTGGCTCTTCTCTCGCTGCTGGTTAACTGGATAATGAGCCCTGTAAAGTACAGATGCCTTCAGAGAAGAGCGGCGCTCAAGTGGCGTTCAGTGGTAATGGTTCAAGTAGCAGTGCAACAACATGCGGACTATGGCTGAGTCGTTTTATGAATAGCTAGGCTTCATCATAATATATTTCTCTTTCAGCTGGTGAAACTTATCCGTTAATAAGGAGAGTCGGCGCTGTACATATTCAGGAATAACATTTGACTGCCGTTTTATACCAGATACATCCCTTTCTTTCTCTAAAGTGCTTTTGTCAAGCTTTTTGGCCAGAGTAAGGTCCTGTAAATTCTGGTATGTCAGCATCTGTTAGGTTGCGCTACAAACTGATTTTAGCTGCCATGTGTGAATACGCGTTACCGATATTTTCAAGGCTGCTTCTCATTCTTAAAGGCTCATGTTTCATACTCTTTGAGACGTATTATTACAGATAGCCTACAGCTATAGAGGCACAATGGATTAAGATTTCGTCGAGTAAATACAAAATTTTATTGACGAAATATACAATTTGAATATGCTGGCGGATTACACAATATGGTCACTCAAATACTGGATTACACAGCATCCTAAAAACGTTCAATTTATATATAAATGTCCGAGTTCTGCTTTACTATGTGTATATTCCCCCTCGTCACACTTCTGACTAGTCGTTTTGTCTTTGACAAGTGTCAGAGAAATCAGCCAGCTATAAGCACGTTTATAAGCGTACACGGGAGTCTATGACGCCTCAGAAACTTAGACACGAAGCTTGTGTATTTAAGAACAACATTCATCACAATGCAGCGCTTCTGATCGAAAATAGACGCCTTGCGCAAACTATGGTGTTGACAAAGACAGATTGTAATTCTGCATTTCCTAATTTGCTTTCCTTGATTCTGATTAATGTGCTGGTGGTCCTTTTCAGTTATCGAAATTTTTATAATGATGTTTTCACCCTTATCCACCCATGTGTTCAGAGAATTAATGTCCCAGGCAATTTATAGTAATTTACTTGTTTCACATGGCTAGTATTCAATTTAGTCTCCCTAACACAAGTATCCGAAGCATATGCCACTGCTAATACACCCAGCTGTGTGTATGACAGCATATTGCCGCTACTGTGTAACACTGTCTTTATCCTGTGTACCTGTATGCTGGTACATGATGATATTTTTGAAGAGTACTGCAATTTATGAACCACCAACTTTATTTCCGATCCTGAGCATAAATTTTGATGGTGGTGGTTGTGTTTCTATATCTACAACAGGCCTAGCGGGATGTATCCAGCAGAAATACACAAGTGACACTAAGTTTTACGAAGCATCCATCCAACTATTAATGTGCCAAACATGAGCCTATGTTACATAAAATGTGATACATACCGTCAGTTCTTAGGGAGGCTTTGTTCCAACCGTGGAATATAATCTAAAAATAGAGTTACGGGTACATTACACACCACACTCACATTACTTCTTTTTTTTTTTTTTTTTTTTTTTTACTTTCCGTCTCAATTTAAATTGTAAATGAACTTTGCATAGGTATATTGTTATTCGAACTGGAAAAGAAGGGAATGAAAGCGAGTGATACACCAGAGACATCATCAATAATCTCTACAAAAAGTACAGCTTGGGGTGGTTCTGACAGTTACATAAGACGCATCTAGGTAGAAGATGTTTCGTTGCAGAGATTATTTTGTCCTACACGATGTCTGTTTTAACTTGAGACAACCAAATATCTCGAAAACGATGCACGTTCTAGGTGAAAGGTTGATATTAATAAAGGATACATCTACAGGGTGTTTCAAAAATGACCGGTATATTTGAAACGGCAATAAAAACTAAACGAGCAGCGATAGAAATACACCGTTTGTTGGAATATGCTTGGGACGACAGTACATTTTCAGGCGGACAAACTTTCGAAATTACAGTAGTTACAATTTTCAACAACAGATGGCGCTGCAAGTGATGTGAAAGATATAGAAGACAACGCAGTCTGTGGGTGCGCCATTCTGTACGTCGTCTTTCTGCTGTAAGCGTGTGCTGTTCACAACGTGCAAGTGTGCTGTGGACAACATGGTTTATTCCTTAGAACAGAGGATTTTTCTGGTGTTGGAATTCCACCGCCTAGAACACAGTGTTGTTGCAACAAGACGAAGTTTTCAACGGAGGTTTAATGGAACCAAAGGACCGAAAAGCGATACAATAAAGGATCTGTTTGATAAATTTCAACGGACTGGGAACGTGACGGATGAACGTGCTGGAAAGGTAGGGCGACCGTGTACGGCAACCACAGAGGGCAACGCGCAGCTAGTGCAGCAGGTGATCCAACAGCGGCCTTGGGTTTCCGTTCGCCGTGTTGCAGCTGCGGTCGAAATGACGCCAACGTCCACGTATCATCTCATGCGCCAGAGTTTACACCTCTATCCATACAAAATTCAAACGCGGCAACCCCTCAGCGCCGCTACCATTGCTGCACGAAAGACATTCGCTAACGATATAGTGCACAGGATTGATGACGGCGATATGCGTGTGGGCAGCATTTGGTTTACTAACGAAGCTTATTTTTACCTGGACGGCTTCGTCAATAAACAGAACTGGCGCATATGAGGAACCGAAAAGCCCCATGTTGCAGTCCCATCGTCCCTGCATCCTCAAAATGTACTGGTCTGGGCCGCCATTTCTTCCAAAGGAATCATTGGCCCATTTTTCAGATCCGAAACGATTACTGGATCACGCTATCTGGACATTCTTCGTGAATTTGTGGCGGTACAAACTGCCTTAGACGACACTGCGAACACCTCGTGGTTTATGCATGATGGTGCCCGGCCACATCGCACGGCCGACGTCTTTAATTTCCTGAATGAATATTTCGATGATCGTGTGATTGCTTTGGGCTGTCCGAAACATACAGGATGCGGCGTGGATTGGCCTCCCTATTCGCCAGACATGAACCCCTGTGACTTCTTTCTGTGGGGACACTTGAAAGACCAGGTGTACCGCCAGAATCCAGAAACAATTGAACAGCTGAAGCAGTACATCTCATCTGCATGTGAAGCCATTCCGCCAGACACGTTGTCAAAGGTTTCGGGTAATTTCATTCAGAGACTACGCCATATTATTGCTACGCATGGTGGATATGTGGAAAATATCGTACTATAGAGTTTCCCAGACCGCAGCGCCATCTGTTGTTGAAAATTGTAACTACTGTAATTTCGAAAGTTTGTCCGCCTGAAAATGTACTGTTGTCCCAAGCATATTGCAACAAACGGTGTATCGCTGCTCGTTTAGTTTTTATTGCCGTTTCAAATATACCGGTCATTTTTGAAACACCCTGTATCTGTGCTGCAACTTGCCAACTCGTATCCACCTCTCATTTGTGAAGGTCAAGTGGGAACCCCATTTTTATTCCGTATTCGGATTCTACGCCAAAAATACTTACGGTTCACCCAAACCATTGTTTTCCGTTCGTGGTAGATAGCGCTATAATCGACTAATACCAAGAGTGCCTATTTTCCCATTTAAGAACCGAAGAATTTAATTCTGCATTTCATTTACAGTGTGAATGTAAACCTTTGTGTTCTAATTGTTGATATTCACGTTATAAATTTACTACTTTAGTTTTGCAAATTTGGTTATACAGTGCAGTATGGTTAGCTGTTTTAAAACCTAGTAAGGAACTACGTTTAGCGATATCCAGGACCAACGACGTGGATGTAACAGCTTTCTGTTCCATTGGGACATCAGTGAGTCCCCTTGTCTCTCGCCATTGGGATGTTTGATTTTGGTGAATATCCACGGTGCGTGTTCCTGTCACTATCACTTCAGGGACATTTTACCTTATTACAAAAGTTATAGTGACGCAAGAGTTGGTTGGATGGAAACACACACCGAAATCAGTCACCCTGATGGCGGGTTCGAGTGCGGCCACCGAAATCAAGCAATCCGATGGTTTGTGGACTCACCACAATTAACCCCAGAGGAACAGAAAACTATGAGAATATGTTACCATACAAGCAACTTATTTGCCAGAAATGTCAATGACTAGCCATATTATTTGTACTGAACAATCACATTTGAAATTATGAAATAATGTTTGTACATAAGTATCAATCGTTAGAGCATAAAGGCTCTCATTTACATCGTAAACGCCGGTTCTTATTAAAAAAAATAAAACGAAAAAAAAGACAGGCATACTTGAAATTTATCGGATACACCGCCATCTACCATGAAGGGGAAACAATGGTCTTAGTAAACTGTTCTTATTTTTTGGCACTGAATCCGAATATGCAATGTAATTCCTGGAGGGTGGGGGGTGTTCCCGTTTGAAAATACGAAGCTAAACCCACCCACGCAGGAGGGCTGGCTGGGAGCTTGTCATCTGAACCACCAACAGGTGTTTCCTTTACCAATATTGCCTATTCATCTAGAACATTTTTGTCGTACGATGCGTCGCTTTTGTGATATTTAGTTGTCTTAAGTTAAAACAAACACCTTGTGTACTACGGAAGATATACCAATAAGAATTAAACTATTTTCACACATTGGGACTCGAACATACTGAGATCGAAACAAGTGGTTTTATCCATATCGTTACCAGTTTTCAAAGGACGTAGTGAGACGTTTACTATTTAATAGATTTTTTATACTTAAAATTAATTCTTCCTTCGAAATTGACTGTGAATGAGGAATGTTGGAGCTGTCGTAGGGTAGTGCATAGGGGGATTTGTTGCCAATCTTGTAGGAAATATTTTCAATGCTGGGAGTGTAGTGGGGACAACAATGGCAAAACAGAAGAAGCTCTTTCCTGGAGTTGCAGAGTATATAACTGGAACGTTTTGATTAAGGAACAGGAAGGGAAAATGTTTCAATAGATATCAGAAAGCGTAGGATGAGGAAAATGGAGGAAGAAAGTGTTGCCACTGGTGTAGGCTTTCAGTTGCAGGAACGCTTAGGTGCAGCACACCAGACCACCAGCATTTTCAAGTCAGGTGCCGGGCTGAGAGAAATGATAAGGGATTTAAAATCTTTATGCAAGGATTTTTTGAATACAGGACCATGTAGTTTTTGTTGATGGGGAGGGAAACAGTTTGGACTGGCATGTGACTTTTGACATAGGTGGTCCCCTAGACAAGATAGCTTCCCTGACTCGCGGCACCAATGTACACTTTGTCGATCTTATCCGGCGTCATGATGGGCCACACCTTAGTGGAACTGTGAGGCGGATTAATGTAGGGTTAGAGGTGGCACTGATGGCAGCCGATTTTGCTCATATTGTCCTGATAGCAGTCGGTACTATCAATAGATGGTGTTTCACCAGGCATGGCCTACATTTAAACAGGACTGGAAAGGGAGGACTGGAACAGTTGATTCATGAAAGTAAATCCCGCACCACACACGTTCAGGTACCTGTTGTCATGGTTATGAGAAGTAGGTCTTTTTAGGATAAATTCACACAACAGTTTCCTCTGCCTAAAATCTAAAGCAGTCTTAAACATACCTCAAATATTCACTCACAAGATAGTTTCTAATACGTCAAATATCTCAAATATTCACTTACAAAATAGTTTCTAATATGTCAAATGGCACACATGCTATATGTCACAAATTAAAAGATATCAGTGGAAAAGTGGAATGAGATATGTAACACTTCTTCATCAAAACATCAAATCAACAAAAAGCAAAATACACCATTTTGATTTTCAGCCCCAATCTTTGAATTGCACAGTATTTTGTGTCACTAAACAATGGTGTAGTGACAGATAAATCCAAAGTGAAGTTTTATCACTGTATGAAAGGACAGACCCTTACTGTATGACTACTCGAAAGGGTGGAACATCATGCACCTGTACCAGGGAAGAACACAGCTTAAATCAAGGCATGGTCTTAGTAGAGTAAGTGCAGACAAACACTTTGAAATGTCAGCTATAGAAATACCAGGACCTGAAATCACCAATAAATTAATCATTTTGAGTGTGTATCGATCACCCAGTGGTAATGTGAACTTGTTTTCAGTAAATTCTAGATAATAGTGTAATAGTCAACATTATTTTGTGTGAGGCACAAACAGAAACACAAATATCATAAAGGAAACTACTAACGCCCTCAAAAATACCTTTCAGAGGTTTCGCATGTCCTTCTAGGTCACTAGTGGAACAAGGCTTACTACAGTGACAGAAGCAGTAATAGACCATGTGGCGACAAATTAGGACGGGGAAAACTGCACTGAATCTGTAAAACTCATGGACTGTTAACCTATTTCTAATAAAAGTTGGGTGTGGGAAAAAATCTCTTGTCTGTAAAAGACATAAATCAGAAATCAAAATATAAATTTTGTCAGAGAAATAGCAAAGAAAAGGTGAGATGTAGTGTACGGTAAAGCTAATGTAAACCCAAAATTCTTTAAATTCTGAACATTATTTAAATTGCACTTAAAGAAAACATTTCGAAAAGCACCAACATCCCTGCCGATGACTCACAAAACCACTTTGTAACAGCAGGTATTGAGAAGTCCTTCGACATTTTTAAGTATCACGGCTCCATGAAAAAGAGTCATTATGAACCATAGTTCTTAATTTTCTATCGTATGTACAAAACGATTTATAGGAAGTTGCTGACTGCTGCAGAAAGTCTTTTAATAAGAAAATAATATGAAATAGAGATAATAAAAGCAGAGAAATGTGGTAAGATGGTGGCAAAGAAAGGCATGCTAACATAACGATAAGGGATGGGGATACAATAATAAAAGATCCTTAACATCTAGAAAATTACGTTGATGAGCATTTTTCAAGTGCTGTAAAGAAACTACAACAAAAACAAATACATCATTTGTAAATAATTACGCACTAACTGAAAGTAACATGATGTTATTACCAACAATAGAGCATGAAGGCAGTAAGACTACACAAAACCTAAAGAGCAAAAACTCAGTAGACGCAAATAAAGAAGCACAGACCATGGCCAGTGGCTGGCATGTGGCCGCAATTTATCTGATGGCGGGTCACCCCTCACCATTCATTTCTTTAACTCTTTTTGTAATCATCTTTCATTCCTTCAGAAACTGCTAACTGCTAAACTACTAAATGGTATGTTCCGGCAGGAGAATACTTGTGACGTTAATGATGCAAACTTTTTTTTTGCCGTTACGCGGTCAATGGTGAGGGGTTAGCGGCCTATGGTACTAGCAAGACTGCACACCTGTAGCTTAAGTGAGGTACTCATGTGTGTGTACTGAAACAAATATAAGGTATACAAGCTCGTTAACAGATATAATAAATGAATCATTCGCCGGCCGGTGTGGCCGAGCGGTTCTAGGCGCTTCAGTCTGGAACCGCGAGACCGCTATGGTCGCACGTTCCAATCCCGCCTCGGGCATGTATGTGTATGATGTCCTTAGATTAGTTACGTCTAAGTAGTTTTAAGATATAGGGGACTGATGACCTCAGATGTTGAGTCCCATAATGCTCAGAGCCATTAGAAACATTTCTGAGTTATTCAAAACAGGGATATTTCAGAGTCTTTAAAACAGGCAAGATTTTTACCCCGGCTAAGGAAGATGATAAAGACATAGAAAACTAATGGCCCATTTCCCTGTAGTCACCATCCTTAAAAAAAGTAGAATCATTAAAGACAAATTAATTAATTAGTTTAATAAAAACAACCTTATAAGTAAATCATAGTTTTGTTTTCGAGGTGGCAGAAGTGCAGAATCAGCCACTGTAGAATACACAGAAGTTTTACTTGTTGCTGTTAATAAAGACTATGTCACAGGCATATTTTTAATCTTTTTAAGGCTTGTGACACTCTTTTCAATAAAGAGCATAAACTAGAAGCTTTATGAATGAGAGACATAGCTAATGACTGGTTCCGATCACACGTAGCGGCTAGGGCAGGAAGAGTAGAGATAACACACAGCTCAAACAAGTCAAACTTTTAATTAAATACTTATCACCTCCAAGCCACATTAATATAGGAGTTCCTTAGGGTAGCATATTGAGGCTAGCTCTGTTCCTGACCTAAATCAATGCCTTACCCAATAGTGTCAGTCCTCGAGAGAAAATTCTCTTTGCTCATGACAGAAACGTATTAGTCGCTGAGAAAACAGAACGGCTTACAGACACGTAAGAGAAGCCCTAAACGAATTTCGCAGTCAATTAATATGGAGTACAGTGACACTAAACATGAAGAAAACAGATGCAATAGATTTGGGTTTTAAGAGGTGAAATATCATTTTTAAACCTAATGTACGAGGTGGTACCCTGAAAACCGGAAATACAGGGTGATTAAAAAGTCAGTATAAATTTGAAAACTGAATAAATCACGGAATAATGTAGATGAGAGGTACAAATTGACACACATGCTTGGAATGACATGGGGTTTTATTAGTACCAAAAAAATACAAAAGTTCAAAAAATGTCCGACAGATGGCGCTTCATCATATCAGAATAGAAATAATTAGCATAACAAAATAAGACAAAGCAAAGATGATGTTCTTCACAGGAAATGCTCAATATGTCCACCATCATTCCTCAACAATAGCTGTAGTCGAGGAATAATGTTGTGAACAGCACTGCAAAGCATGTCTGGAGTTATGGTGAGGCATTGGCGTCGAATGTTGTCTTTCAGCATCCCTAGAGATGTCGGTCGATCACGATACACTTGCGACTTCAGATAACCCCAAAGCCAATAATCGCACGGACTCAGGTCTGCGGATCTGAGAGGCCAAGCATGACGAAAGTGGAGGCTGAGCACACGATCATCATCAAACGACGCGCGCAAGAGATCTTTCACATGTCTAGCAATATGGGGTGGAGCGCCATCCTGCATAAACAACGTGCGTTCCAGCAGGTGTTTATCAGCCACGCTGGGGATGATGCGATTCTGTAACATATCGGCGTACCTCTCACTCGCCACGGTATCAGTTACAAAACCAGAATCACGCATTTCCTCGAAGAAAAAAGAGCCGATAATGGTAGATGTGGTAAATCCAACCCATACCGTGACTTTCTCGTCGTGTAATGGAGTTTCCACGACAGTTCTAGGATTTTCGGTAGCCCAAATTCTGCAGTTGTGGGCCTTGACAGACCATCGGAGCGTGAAATGAGCTTCGTCGGTCCACAACATGTTACTCACCCAATCATCATCTTCCGCCATCTTTTGAAACGCCCACACCGCAAATGCCCTCCGCTTCACTAAATCGCCAGCTAACAGTTGCTGATGCCGATGGATTTTGTACGGATAGCATCGGAGGGCACGCCTCAGTGCCAAACAAGCAGTAGTGTATGGAATGCCGGTGCGACGTGCGACTGCACGAGCGCTAACTTCCCCGTGCATAGACGAACCCGCTGCAGTCACCATTTCTTCCTGAAGTGTCTCAGAAATATTACGCCTTGTGCTCGGTCGGCCACTACAGGGTCTATCATCTAAACAACCCTTGGCTTCGAACTTCGAAATCATTCTCGCCACAGCTGCATTTCTCAACGGACCTTTACCCGTTAGAATCCCCTTCCTATGGCGATAGGATTGTAACGCTGAACTAGCACATACCCCACTCTGATAATACAGCTTCACTAAAAGCGCCTTCTCAGGTAACGTCTACATGCTGCGACTGCTGGCGCATCTGATTATCTCTCTCATTACAGCTCCTTTTATACACTATTGTCATATGCAGTCACTGACGTTTTGCTGTCCAGCGCCTTCTGTCTGACATTTTGTGAACTTTGTTTTTTTTTTTGTTCTAATAAAACCCCACGTCATTCCCAGCACGTGCGTCAATTTTTATCTCTCTATCTACATTATTCCGTGGATTATTGAGTTTTCAAATTTATACTGACTTTTTGATCAGTCGGTATGTTTAAAAGCTATATAATAGCCGTGACTCGGCTGGCGCCAGCGTTCTCAACTTAAAATGGCATCGCTGCCATCGATTATAGTGTCACAATCTTTGCCTTCCGCGATCCAGGCCGGTGGTCGGGTGGTTATCGGGGAGAGAAAGGAGACAGCGGAGTGGATATTCTCAGGGTCGGAGGTGGCTTACCGTGAGGCCTATGGTACGACACCTGTACGCTATGGGCAGGATCAGCGAGAGATCCCGGCAGTGATTTGATGGGACCTCGGGATTGGTATCACGGTGGTGCACTGTTATGTTTTGGGGCTTTTCTGCTGCGAGGGCTTTATAGGTTCTTGTTACTGCCCATTTAAATTGAGATGTGTCTATGGCGTGACGGAGGAAATGTGTGATGCTTGCCGCTCTTGCATGTGAAAACGCTTCGTCTGCCTTGTGTCTGTGCAGGAAATTATGTGAAGTAAATAGCTGATACCACGGCGACGTCTTGCTCTCACGCATTGTTGAATATATTTCGGAATTACTGAATGGTGAAGGTACCCCACGAGTAAAGCAAATGAAGCCATTTGCGCCGTACTAAGGTACCGTTTTATTCTGCTTAAATCTGTGTCAGTTATATGTGCATTTATATGCCTTTCTTTAGTTGCAGAAGCTATAGAAGTGTGAAAACAGAGAGCTATGTGGAAAGGGATGTAAGGTTGAAACCCTTCCAATAAGAGAATACCCTCGAACTCTGTATTACTAAAGGTGCCTTTCGATACCAGCACCGACCTCGGGTATAATAAGTGTTATTCGGAGGTTGTCATGGTACTGTAAGTAATTACACTACTGGCCATTAAAATTGCTACACCAAGAAGAAATGCAGATGATAAACGGATATTCATTGGACAAATATATTATACTAGAACTGACATGTGATTACATTTTCACGCAATCTGGGTGCATAGATCCCGAGAAATCAGTACCCGTAACAACCACCTCTGGCCGTAATAACGGCCTTGATACGCCTGGGCATCGATTCAAACAGAGCTTGGATGGCATATACAGGTACAGCTGCCCATGCAGCCTCAACACGATACCACAGATCGTCAAGAGTAGTGACTGGCGTATTGTGACGAGCCAGCTGCTCGGCCACCATTGACCAGACGTTTTCAATTGGTGAGAGAGCTGGAGAATGTGTTGGCCACGCAGCAGTACAACATTTTCTGTATCCAGAAAGGCCCGTACATGATCTGCAACATGCGGTCGTGCATTATCCTGCTGAAATGTAGGGTTTCGCAGGGATCGAATGAGGGGTAGAGCCACGGGTCGTAACACATCTGAAATGTAATGTCCACTGTTCAAAGTGCCGTCAATGCGAACAAGAGGTGACCGAGACGTCTAACCAATGGCATCCCATACCATCACGCCGGGTGACACGCCAGTATGGCAATGACGAATACACGCTTCCAATGTGCGTTCACCGCGATGTCACCAAACACGGATGCGACCATCATGATTCTGTAAACAGAACCTGGGTTCATCCGAAAAAATGACGTTTTGCCATTCGTGCACCCAGGTTCATCGTTGAGTACACCATCGCAGGCGCCCCTGTCTGTGATGCAGCGTCAAGGGTAGCCGCAGCCACGGTCTCCGAGCTCCATGCTGCTGCAAACGTCGTCTAACTGTTCGTGCAGATGGTTATTGTCTTGCAAACGTACCCATCTGTTGACTCAGGGATCGAGACGTGGCTGCACGATCCGTTACAACCATGCGGATAAGATGCCTGCCATTTCGACTACTGGTGATTCGAGGCCGTTGGGATCCAGCACGGCGCTCCGTATTACCATCCTGAACCCACCGATTCCATATTCTGCTAACAGTCAATTAATCTCGACCAACGCGAGCAGCAGCGAGAGGCTACAATCCGACCTTTATCAAAGTCCTTACATCAGGCATCACAATAGCGTTTCACCTGCAACGCCGGTCAACTGCTGTTTGTGTATGAGAAATCAGTTGAAAACTTTCCTCATGTCAGCACGTTGTAGGTGTCGCCACCGGCGCCAACCTTGTGTGAATGCTTTGAAAAGCTAATCATTTTCATATCACAGCATCTTCTTCCTGTTGGTTAAACTTCGCGTCTGTAGCACGTCATCTTCGTGGTCTAGCAATTTTAAATGCCAGTAGTGAATTATACGCAAAATTGTTTATTCTGATTGCAGTAAATTGGAGATGTAAGGTCGCTTGTGTGTCACTGTAAATTACTATTGTGTCCTCTGTGTGACAGCCTAGTATTGTCAGTCGCTTCAATCATTATTTCTGCCATATATCGAGTTTTGTATTCGCGGTTTGCTGAAGCTGACATTGTTAACTTGTGTTGTAATACCTATAAACAGGCAAGTCAAACTGAGTATTCTATGAGCTCAAGATGATATTCTATTACGTGGTTCCTTAGTTTGTTATAGGTTAGAAGTATTTTACGTTTTATTAATATTCTGCTGTTTGCTTTGTCTAAAGAGGAGCTAGTTCTGTGAAGTAGTCGTTTATATTTTATTATTGTGTTACGTCTTTTGTGACTTAATTGTTTTTAAGAAGCTACAAATGACTCTCTGTATGTTGCAGGTAGCTGAAACTGACAGGGTCGCTTCCTGACGGGGTTGATAGTGACCCTTTTTACTATGGCACATTCGGCTATCCTCCTCCAGTACATTTGTCTCGCTTATATCGTTACTACGTTCGTCAAGTGGGATTAGGGCTTACTGTAATCACCTTATATGTTGAAGTTAAGTATCTTCCTTGCCACGGCGCGAACCTTCGTGCATATAGTCGTATTCTCATCTGTAAAGATTGATAGTGTTATTAATTTGTTCACGTCACCTTGAGAGGCACCCACATGCCTTGCTCATACTGAGGCATCAAGCAGTCAGGCCTGCAAGATGAGTGGTCTGCCAAGCGAGAGGATTCATTCTTATTTATCGAGTAACATGAACTCTCGTACTCTCAATTAAGTTACAAATTATCCTCCTATATGAATACTACGCAACGGATAACGCACATCTGACTGTTCACTACGCACTGGCAATACCACATTTTATTTCTCATTTAACGGCTTTGAACAACACGTGGCCATCGCACTGATTATGAATGGTGCACACATTATAAATTCTGGGTATCATGACAACATACTATTCGAAGGAAAAGGCCTCAAATCTTTTTCTTTTCACTATCTTATTTATTCCGATAAATTCTATAACCTAAACACACAAATTCGATAACCTATAACAATAACACATGAGAAATTCCGCCCAGTGGGCATGGCTTTACATTGGTGATTCTCCATCTTATGGTCTCGTAATTATTTAACGCTACAGTGCACTTTCTGGATAGGATGGTGGATCTTTTTCTATATCTCAGACTTCGACTCTCACACCCATCATTACGATAATTTCCTCCAGACCGAGCGGTACAAAAAGGAACATGCATAACCCACTGCCTCTGAAACTATCTTGTTACTCTCCCATGCCAACCACACATACTTAAATTTCATGAAATACATCATACTGGCAACATACAATACAAAGAATAGTCACAACGTTATAATCACATCACTTTCAGCTTTGCCACTTCAATTAGTATTATCCCAGTTTCACCTGACACTGCCCCACTTCGTAATTTTTCTTGCCTACTATAAACTCTGGAGGCTATATGCACGTCTTCCTGTGCAATGCAAGCCAAGTGGCGTTGCTGGATAGACGGCTGACTCACCTTGCTTCTCTCTCAGAGTATTATAGTTTTGAATCAAGCGTCACACGGAAACATAACACGCAAAGTAATATTAAGAACATATTCATGACACACCTCAACTGATACCATGGACGAGTACTTCTCTTTATCCTTTGTCTCATACACAGATTGAGACTCACACAGTACTCACCGCGTGGAAGTACTCGTCTCTAATTTCAAGTCCTGCACACGTCATTTCTTAAATATTTCCAACTTATAGTGCACATGCTAGTAATTCAGCTTAACTTAAGCACTCGGAAGTATTTCAACTTATTGCTACACGTGGTTTCATTGTGACCGTTGGTCACTTCCGAAGATTACTATGGTCCCCTTAATATTACCTGCCTGACATTTAATTCTCCCCACAAAAGTTCCTGAAATAGAGAAATTATTGTTCCAAACTACTCTTAAGTATTTCACATGCATACCATGTCTCCACTCTTTTGTCTTTACGGAGCACACCTAAGACAGGTCTTACCAACACTAGATCCAGCTCCGGTAAGTTTCATCTCTTGGGTTCCACCAAAGGTGACCAAAAGAACGTCTCAAAGATGATCATATATTCACATTCACTATCTGCGGTTAGCAGATGACCATATATTCATTCATTTCACAGATATCACCAAACTGGATGTAGGGATTTATTTTGTGGGAGTTCACATGTGATCAATTAAATAAATGAATTGTCATTCTTTCCCACACTGGTATCCGGCTTCACTGTATTAATTGAAATTGAGTTATTATTAGAAAAAAATATGCTGTACTGACAAGAATAATGAAGTATGTTGTACCTGTTTTCAATGTCGGGCGGTACTATACCCTTCCAACGTGTATGATTATTTATCTTGTTATATTTAATGTCAGAAAACGTTAAGTGTTAGCGAGGTCCGAATTGGGACGGTGTATTCTCCTCTTGTGGAAGCAAATTTGAGTGATTTTATTCCTTTTTTTCAGTAGCTTTTAGACGCGTACATTTTGCCTTCATGTTTGGTGTTTTTATGGCTTCCAAGTTAATCAAAATTATAATAAAGGTAAATTTGGCAACGAAGGGTTTCGTGTATTTATTAGTTGCTAAGTGGACCATAAGCTAAGTGCAGGAACCCTACAAATATATTTTCAAATTTTTGACAAAGCAAACTTATCCAATACAAAATCCTCTCCATTAAAAGTAATACATATGTCCTACCGATGTTTCCAATGTTCGAAACATTTTCTTAGTCATCGTTAGAAATGGTTGACAGGTCCTCCCTCTCATTTTTCTTGACTTCTTCAATGTTGCCAAATAGGTATCCTTTTATGCCACTTTTCATGCGTTGAAATACGAGAAAGTCGCACAGAGACAAATCGGGCGAGTAAGGTGTCTGGGGCAGCGGAACCATGCCATTTTTAGTAAAATCTGTCTAACAGAGATGACTGTGTGTGCAGGTGCGTTGTCGTGGTGGAAGAACCAGTCTCCTGAAACTTCCTGGCAGATTAAAACTGGGTGCCCGACCGAGACTCGTACTCGGGACCTTTGCCTTTCGCGGGCAAGTGCTCTACCATCTGAGCTACCGAAGCACGACTCACGCCCGGTCCTCACAGCTTTTCTTCTGCCAGTATCTCGTCTCCTACCTTCCAAACTTAACAGAAGGGGATAAGGTTCGCAGGAGAGCTTCTGCTAAGTTTGGAAGGTAGGAGGCGAGATACTGGCAGAAGTAAAGCTGTGAGGACCGGGCGTGAGTCGTGCTTCGGTAGCTCAGATGGTAGAGCACTTGCCTGCGAAAGGCAAAGGTCCCGAGTTTGAGTCTCGGTCAGGCACACAGTTTTAATCTGCCAGGAAGTTTCATATCAGCGCACACTCCGCTGCAGAGTGAAAATCTCATTCTGGAACCAGTCTCCTGTCTGTCAAAATCTTTCATTAAAATTCGCTGAACCGTGGTCCAAGATAACCCACTAATCTCTGATAGTTGATCAATTGCCTATGAGCACAAGCTCTCGAATAGTTTAAATATTTTCGTCGATTCGGGCAGTTCATGGACGTCCAGAACGAGGTTTATCATCAATCGACATGTTGCTATTTTTAAATCTAGGAAACCACTCGTAAGCTTGAGATTTTCCCATAGCGTCAACTTGGTAACATATTTTCAACATTAAAACAGTTTCAGCAGCATTTTAAACGAACAGAAAACAAAATTTATCAGCTGCACGTTGTTCACTTAAACTCGCCATCATAAAAAAAGAAACAAAGACAAATCAGTGATAGCACATTCACTGCAGATGAAGAAGCCAGGTCGACGACACAGGTGGCATTGAAATGGCAACGAGTTGCGCTGTACACTCCCAACGTTAGAAATTATTATTATTATTTTTTGGAACATCCTCGATTCTTAGTTGACATAGTGTTAACACACAAAGATACTTGAAAACGGAATGTCATCAGCATGTCCCTTAGCCTTGTCATCGGTGCCTTGTAGTTACATACTATTCATATGTACAGGCAATTTTTGTCTATGGGATTCTTTTCTGGATAAAAATGCACAGAGCACGAACACAGTATTCAAACAGCTGCTAGGGTGGTAAGAATATTAACCAAAAATATTAGTCCACCTCATTTTAAAGAGCTGTTATGTTGTAATTACATTTGCCAATCAGTCGTACACTTCGAAAATAATATTGATAACTATAGCACAGCTCTGTTCATTACCATGGAACGAGATCAAGGATAAACTTACATTTACTAAGGAAGAAAAAACATAAATCTCAAAAAATCATTGTCTGTCAAAGGATAAAACTACACAATAAATTTCCAAAAGAGATTACTAATACAAACTTGTTTAAAAAGGTAATTAAAAAGTACCTGTTAACCAGTACATGCTAAGCATTGAAGGAGAACGCAGCTAACGCAGAGTAGGGATTTGGTAAAAAATTGCAACTGTATATGCAGTAACAACGACGATAAAACAAATCATTTCACATTACACTCTCACACTATTTCTTACCTTATTTCTTTCTCTTCTTTGCAAAAACGTACAGCCAAAGCTATGCAATGTATAATCTTATTCTCTTTCTGAGCTCAACATCTCACATGTTATAGAGGGATACTGACTGTTTTTCAGGCCAGCATATCTGAAGTTTCGAAACATGAAATGCATAATAGACATCGTCTTTATGGTCCCGACATCAGCAGTTAGTCTATATGTATGTTATGAAACTATTTTTGTGTATCGTATGCGGTGACTGGGAGTGAGAAGTGAGTGAACAGTGTAGCGCTAGCCTTTACTTTACTAAATAACTTTTTGGTTAAACAGTGTTGTACACTGCGGATATAACGAACGAGGTAGCTCTGTTTGGGCGATCTAGCCTTGTGTTTTTGTGGTGAATACTCCAGGCTCCATTCGACCATCTTGATATAGGTTTTCCGTGGTTTATTCAAATTACTTCAGGCAAAGGTTCCTACTGTATCGCCACGGACGACTGTCTCTCCCACCCTTGTGTATGTAAATGCCTGTATATGTGAGTTATGATTTATTCTGTTGTTCTTAAATTATAGTACCAAGACATGTCCACTACCTTTGTCAAATTGACGTACGAATGAATAAAAGTGCTACTGCCACTAACATTGTAGCTATAGTCTCACACTTAATGACAAAAGAATCATCCTGCCTCGGGCATGGATGTGTGTGATGTCCTTAGGTTAGTTAGGTTTCAGTAGTTCTAGGGGACTGATGACCACAGATGTTAAGTCCCATAGTGCTCAGAGCCATTTTGCACAAAACAACCAGACGCTATTCAGTATGTATTACTCATTCAGTATATGTAGTGTGTAGTATGAAGTCGTACAAAAGGTAATCGTTAGCATTTGTAATGGAAAAATAGTTTATTTCCTAAAAATTGAGGAGTTTGTGAACTGAAAGGCGAAACTTCAAATTCTTCTTCACTTAAGGTAATGTTTCAGTTTATGAGTTCGAAAAAATTTAGTTAGCCTGCTTCAGTACGCAATAACAGTCGAACGCCATAATCGACCCAGTACAGAATGATATTTCTTTTTTGGAATACTAAGGGTAGCCTAACATTCTGCTACAAAAGCTGTAAACTAAATTGGTTGGTGAATCACAGGGCTCGCACCGTGTTCCTACGGTGCGCCCTTAGAGACAGAATAAACATCCACGTTAAAGCTTCCGGAGAATTTTAATGCTTTAACTTCCGTAGAGTCTCTAATTTGTTTTAAAGTGGCCTTTGAGGATAATCCTCCGCGTCTTGCACGAAATTTCACCGGTCGTTTCATCGCCTCTCCCCTGCTCATTTTCCTCGGATATTGAGACGGTGAATTAACAAGGAGCCTTACTGCCTTTCCTGCATCTTCATTACCTCAGAGACACTGCAGCCTTGCTTCACAATGTCTATTTACACAAAACCTATTCATTAACATACATAATGGGATACTTCCGTCTCGCATTTAAGAAACGATTAAATGTTATACGTTAAGTGATAGTTTTCAGTAATTAATCACTGAGTAACCAATATCCAATATGATGAAGTCTAGGCTGTTTTCGTCAGTAAATAGTATATAAATCTTGTATCTATATTTTGACACCCTCACCTTTTCTGCTGAATTAATTTTTGGCCTGATAACACAGAACATAACAACTATAGTAGACAAGGGGGTTCTGAATTCTATATCTGCGAAGCCGCTGTAAACCGAATTAATTTCAAACCTGCTAGCAGGAATTAAATGTGGTCTGAAGCAGTTTCTACTGATGAGTTACTTCTCTAACCAATAGGTCATTTACATAGGAACGTGAATTACGAATTTCATGGGACAGTTTACACTTCAATTTGTGATCATCTTTATCTTCTGGAAATAAATTTCCAGTCGATGTTGAAATCAGGGACGAACACTAGCATCGTATTACCCCCTAAAGTATATTTTTTCTGTAGGTTTCCTTTATTTTTGAATTCCCGTAACTAAAAATAGAATATTCATAACTAAATTAAAGGGTGAAGGGTGAGACCGACACATTTACTTGAATGACTAAGCCTCGTACGGTTTTATGATGTCAACTAAAGTTTATAGTATAAAAGCAAAGTTTATACGATCGTAATATTATAGGGGAGATTACTGTACCTTGGAACGCTTCTCAGGCATTCACCTCTAGCCAGTCCAATAATGAGAGTTTAATATATTTTCTTATTGTACCTTTGTGTGCTGATGTCCTTTTTGACACTACAAAAGTTACTCCAGTGAAGTAAGGCGTTTCCAAATACGTAAAAATGTTTCACAGTACAGAGTGGTCTTGTACCTAGAAACAAATATTCTACTGGAATTTAAAAGTATTTACATAGAGAAAATCGGGTTATTGCTTTGTTTAATAGTTGACCTGTTTCATTATTTGTCTACTTACACCAATAATAAGTAAGCGAAATCACATTATGTAGAAGAATTATAAAAAGTCAGTTGCAACTTGAATACATTTTGAAACTGAAGGTATTACAAGCTAACAATAATTTTCATTTTAAAGTCTCGTAAATTGTCACGAGATCAACGAAATATAGTTCATTTGTAAATATCGCTTGTTGCTTGGTAGAAGACCTCCTTCCGTTACAAGGTACCGCACGGCTCATGATTGACAAAGTATGGCTTAAATGTTCACACTTTAAGTGAGTAGTGTTTAAAATACAAAGAATTTTACTCGCCATAAAAGTCTGAAACTGGGCAATAAACAATACCTTCCAAATAGCTTTAATATATTCTATAGCACTTCTACTGGGTGGTCAGAAATAGTCCGAAAAGCTTATAAGGGTGTTGCAGGGTAGTTTGTGCTGAGAAATAATTGTTAACAAAAAAATTCGATGCACTGCACCATTTCCAAATTAATTAACATTGAACCGCCAGAGACGGTGTCGCCAAAAGAGCCCCTCGTTCGGTTTCCTAAAGCCGAACAAGAGAACGAAACAAAAACTAAACTTGGAACGATAGTAAGGATAAAAACAGAGCCAAAGTCTGAGTAGTGAGCTATCATCAACCTTATAAGCAAAACTGCCAATAATTATATCTGATGGACCGCTTGAATTTGCGCGTGCAACAGTCTGATTGGTCAACTTCAATCCTAATTAACTCGGAAACGGCGCAACGTATCGATTTTTTTCTTAAATTATTTCTCAGCGCAACGTACCTTGTAATACCCCTACAAGCTTTTCAGGCTGTTTCTGACCACCCTGTACTTGTAGAATTGGAAATATACACAAACGCTCCATGAAACGCAATCTCATGCCTCACAACATCAAAAACGGTAAAAAAAAAATGCTGGAAATTTCTTATAGTGGTCTCTAGTGTGCATTGCTTCATGTGACTGGATAATCACTGGATTGAAACACCGACTAGGAAACATCACGTGTTCCTAGGTACTCTATCCCTCTCTCCCCCACATTAACTTCATTCACGCCATTTTAGCACTTTAAGGCGCAAGCGCAGTGACAATGGAATTATTTCCGTTAGGAAATCTTTCTAATTAAGACGTGCAATCGTTCACGAAATTTGCTTGAAGTGAAAGCACGATTCCTTAAATTGGCCACGGTGACGTATTGGCTCGGCATACTCCAGTATAGTTATTGCTTCCTCGTTACTGCCTTGGAAGAATGCTCTTAAGCCATATAGATCTTACTCCCACACAGATTTACAAGCGGTGGCTCCAGGCGTGACAAAGGCCTAACAATCTAAGTGACTGATCATTTGCTCCGGCTATAAGTACAGGCTTAGACATCGTCTTTAGGCAGCACTAAAGTGACATTAACTGGCTGCAACTGTCACTGGTTTTACGTCAAACTCAAATAGGGAAATACGAAAAAAAATGAGTGGTTCTGATTAACCTTCTTTATCCGTCTAGTGTCTAGACTCTAAACAATGGGATTGAAAACAGAAAGACTTCGCGGAATTCCCAGCAGTGGTGAGATAACTTCTCTTATTGTGGACCTGTTTGTCTTCTTGGATACGTAGTGAACTGCACATCAAGCCTTTTTCTGGGGGTACACTTTATGACCTCTCGAGGCTTTGTCTTTGAGGAAAGCTACTCGATTGTGGAGCGGGAAAGGGGCCCGGGAAGTTAAGTTTCGATTGATCCCTTAATTCGCGAATGTGACGGATCAGGTTTCATAAACCATGACTAACCCGCGCAGGAAGTGCTGCAAATGGCTGTGTCAATTTTTTTTCCTTATTCTTTTCTCGTTAAAACTGATCAAGGACAAAACCCAGAACACACCCAGAATTTTGAAATCCGGCATTCCACTGGCTGTAGTGTAGTCGTTTATTTGAAACTTCAGAAATGTCAGATTTTCAATGGTTAACCGCAACTGTATGCTTCAGCACACCTACACTCTTATACCAGTGCAAAGTCAGCTTGAAGTCGACTCATGCAGTTCAATTTCGACTCTTGCAGTTTCAAGCCTTCAAACGAGAATGGTAAAAATAAGAAAAACGTCAGACCAGTCTGACGTATCATATTTATCTGCAGTGCTGAGGTTTCACAAAATTTCCCACACTGGTCAATAATGCATCCTGTTGTGTTTGATCATTAGCAGCTTCAGTACACATATTTATGATTATAAAATTGATATTCTTCTATGTAGGTGTAGTATCGAGTACACTCAGTGAACACAAGTGGAGGAATACAATTACTTAACAAATTATGGAGCTTTGTGCAAAATGTCACCATTTCTGCGAACGTTTGAATGATACACCTTTGACTATACAGCTATGAGAAAAGTAAAACACAATTTCCAAACATTAACAACCCACGAACAGTGCTACAGCTTTCTTCCGAACGATTTTGGTTTAGTAATCTTCCTTTCATGTACCAAGGCCGATGACTACCATGAGAATTACGTCACTCACGGTATTGTCCACATAGCAGCATGAGGAACTATAACGTTAGCTTCTCATACGATTATGAGAGCAGAATGAGATCCGCACTGTAATAATATCGCTATCTGTGAGACATCAGAGCTCTCAGTATTTTCCAGCATCATCCCTGTCTATATTTCTACTTGTTATATTGTCCGTCTATGAACCATTCCAAAACTTCAACTTGTTATGATAGAAACCCCATTTCCATTCTCAGAGCAGACAGTTACTTCCTGTTCAAGCGCTAGGTCATCATCCTTATCAGGCCTTCCAAGTGGCTAGGCAAGACCTTACTATGGCAAGAACTGGAGTCCAGATTTTCAGCGGCTCTGCTGAACTCACATGACCTTTAGAGTAGCAGCACACTTAAGGTTGACTAAACTATAGATAAGACACGGTTTCTTGTGTAAGAGTAAGAAACCTAGATAGTGGTGAGGTGTAGGGCAGGAGAGAAGGATTTCGCTATTTACATCTATTCATGAATGCACGTGCAGCATTTTGTAACCATTTGTTCGGTGACTCGATTGAGGTCCACGGTAATCCAGCGTAGAGACACATTATACTGGTTCATATAATAATAAGCAGAAGTGAGAACGAAGCCTTTCGAGACGGCACTGTTGTATAAAACATTCTCGCATTTTTAGCCACGTCAGTTCAGGGTAAGACCTCGAGCTTTCGACGATTTCTACCATCGTCTTCGTCAGGAGCAACTGACTGTCAAAATCGCTGCTGTGGTGGCCTTCTATAGCACAAAGACGGCTTCTGATTGGCTGGTAGTTACGTCATGCTGCTGCAGGTAGTGTCAACGTCTGCGCTGGAGCGCCACCGCTCCCGGAGTAACGTAAACATTTTGACCAATATTTCTGGCTCTTCTCTGCACCAAGAGCTCGCTTCCAAGCACTGTTAAGATTATATCTACCTCACGTTTGAAGGTTTTCTCACAGCCTTATTTCTACAACCTGCTTAATTACAAGGGTTGTCCAGAAAGTAAATTCCGATCGGTCGCGAAATGGAAACCACTGTGAAAACCAGAAACGTTTTATTTCCAACACTTAGGTTCAGCTTCCACCTACCTCTCCATGTAGTCGCCGCTCCAATTTCGAGTGTTGTCGTAGTGTTGTATCAACTTTCCAATAACCTAGTCGTAGAAAGCAGCCGCCTGTGCTTTTGGCCAGTTGTGGTCTGCAGATAACTGTGGAAAAATTTTGTCTTCTTAGCCAGTGGTTCATGTGAACAGAGATGAGACTCGGGGGGGGGGGAGACAATTGGGGACTGTATTGAGGGTGATCAAACACTTCTCACCGGAAACGCAGCAGGAGCGTTTTCATTGCCCCTGCAGTTTGCGGCCGAGAATTTGCATGAAGAAGGAACTGCTCGACAATTGTGTTATGGGGGCTGCATGACACAGGCGAAATCTCTAACCAGGCCCTCATACTTGGCGCGAGACGCTATTCCCTACACATTTTTATGTGCTCACTGTTCACTCAAAACTGAAAAGAGCGACGCCACACGATCGATGGGCATACTGTAGACACTGCCCAACACATCTGTGCAAAGCTTTATCGGATTTTCCCAGTGGTTTCCATTCCGCTACCAATCGGAACTTACTTTCTGGACAACCATTGTATGAAGCCCCAGTATCTGTAAGGCTGGGACAAAACTTTTGTTCCTTCATACAATATTTTATGTTTGTTTGCAAGGTTGTTCCCGGCAACTGCAAATTTCACCTGTTTTGGATTTTTAATATAATGTTTACGTTCTGCACAAAGGCCAGTAGCCCTACGGGTGGATTGACCAAAGTAATTGCTTCCACACTCAAATGGGGTGTTGTAAATCCTAGAAATTCTGAGGCCAAGGATGTTCTTAACGGGGCTTAGCATCTACTTTATATTCTTAGGTGGCCAGAAAATACATCTGATTCCCCGTCTATTTTGCTGGATTTAGCACCGTAAAAGGGATGGAATGCAGTCGGTGGCTCATCACATGAATGTTCAATATTTCTAGGTTTCTTTCCTTGGAGACTTGATATCACGTGACCCATAGCCATTCTTTCGGAACACATACTTCAGATGATTAATTTCGTCATGGAAGTGGTTTTCGTTAGAAACTGATTCTGCTCTGTATATTAGTGTATTTAAAGCTGTTCTCTTCTGGACTGGATGGTGAAAACTATCGGCCCCGAGCTATAAATCTGTGTGGGTCGGCTTGCGGTACATTGAGTGATCGAGACGTTCATCCGACTTTCCAACCAGAATATCTAAAAACGGCAGCCTTCCCTCTTTCTGTGTCTTGGCGGTGAGCTGAACATTTAGATGCATGCTCTTCGTATGTTCCTGGAGGTGCTCAACACCTTCTACCCCATGTGGCCAGTTACAATGTGTCCTCCGCAGGAATCTTTGTAAATAGTGAGATCACATCCAGGCTGACTAAAATATCATTTGACCAAAGTGTAATACCTTCACTGTGGACTTGAAGTAACCTGTATGGTCTAAGAGGCCTAAGAGCTCTGTACAGATCACCTAAGGTCCGCAAATAAGGTACTCCACTGAGACCACTTGATAGCGCCATTGGTTAGAGACTGGCCAAATATTTAATTAAACTGATGAATCCGATAGTTGGCCACAGTGAACATCGCATCAAAAGCAAAGTATGTGTTCCGAAAGAACGGCTACGGGTCATGTGATATCAAGTCAGCGTTCTCCAAGAAAAGAAACCTAGAAATTTTTGGGATTTGAGGTCCGCCAGTTACGCGAAACACCGTTTTTCTCAGTACCCAAACATGTTTCGGCACCACTGTACAATCATCAGTGGATTTTCGTTTTTATTTATTCTGCAATGTGAACATTTTTGTTTCATGATTATAAAATTATGTGCATATTTAGTTCAAACAACAGATCGTTTCTTTTTGTAAACACCTTTACCTTTGGTGAGTATGAATTTTCTGGACCACTTTTGTGTTAATTATTATAGGTAGCTTGCCATCTGCACCCAAACGATGTTGATGAGAAAGTTTTTTTTTTTTTTTGCTGAGAGTTAACCTACCTTCTAGAGTATAATTTAGTTTTTCGCGATGTTTTCGCGCCTATTTTCGTATTTACTTACGTTTTCGTGTGGCAAGCACTTCCATTCTCCGCATCATGCTGAGATTTTGTGTATGAACCAGGCTGCTACTGCGCAGATCAATATGCAACAACGTTCGCGGAACGATCGTTGAGAAGATGCTGCTGGTAGTCCCTTGGTGCTCAACAGTTCCACATCTGTTCTCCCGTACACGTCTCCGTAACCATCGTTCACCCCTGTCATCTACTGCCCGTTGTGCACCACACTGCCTCGGCGCCGGTTCTGAATAGCGCCACTTAGCCATGCAAGTATAGTTTACTGAGGGCGGCACACGAACACTTTACAAACTTAGCTGTTTCGGAAATGCTTCCATCCTTGGCCGGAAAACCAATGATCATGCCGTACACGACGCCACAAAAACAGGTCCTTCTCCCCATTATGACAGCGACTGTACTCTTTAACTTGTCCCCTGACATGTACCCTCCTCTGTTAGTACTGCTACCTGCCGTCTGTGAGTGCCTATTGGACGTTGACGTCGAACATAAGCGATGGTAGCATTAATGTAAATTGACAGCGTACATCCAGAATGAATAAATATATCAAGGTGCAGCTTTCGTCAAGCTGTAGTGGACAATATGGCACATTTCCTGACTTTCGCACGTAATTTTTTTCCTTTATAGTCCCCAAATACAACTACTTTCTATACTCTAATAAAATTATGTACTTTTTTCTGTACTATTTGAATGAAGCTTCTAAGAGAACTCCAACGACACACCATGTCTGGGACTTGACCAAATAGTTTCAAGATCATAGTGACGAAAGCCACTGTTCCGCCAACATGAGGAGAGCTTCCACAAATGTCAGCCGTATTGTGACAAATGTAAGAGAACAAGAACTCAGGTATGCTTCCTGTGTATACCTGTGCCCTTGAAGACCATCAGTTTGTTCTGCTGTTGTAGCAGTCATACACTACTGGCCATTAAAATTGCTACACCACGAAGATGACGTGCTACAGACGCGACGTTTAACCGACGGGAAGAAACTGCTGTGATATGCAAATGATTAGCTTTTCAGAGCAGTCACACAAGGTTGGCGCCGGTGGACACCTACAACGTGCTGACATGATGAAAGTTTCCCACCGATTTCTCATATACAAACAGTAGTTGACCGGCGTTGCCTGGTGAAACGTTGTTGTGATGCATCGTGTAAGGGGGAGAAATGCGTACCATCACGTTTCCGACTTTGATAAAGGTCAGATTGTAGCCTATCGTGATTGCGGTTTATCGTATCGCGACATTGCTGCTCGCGTTGGTCGAGATCCAATGACTGTTAGCAGAATATGGAATCGGAGGGTTCAGGAGGGTCATACGGAACGCCGTGCTGGATTCCAACGGCCTCGTATCACTAGCAGTCGAGATGACAGGCATCTTATCCGCATGGCTGTAACGGATCACGCAGCCACGTTTCGATCCCTGAGTCAACAGATGGCGACGTTTGCAAGATAACAACCATCTGCACGAACAGTTCGACGACTTTTGCAGCAGCATGGACTATCAGCTCGGAGACCATGGCTGCGCTTATCCTTGACGCTGCATCACAGACAGGAGCGCCTGCGATGATGTACTCAACGATGAACTTGGGTGCACGAATGCAGAAAGTAATTTTTTCGGATGAATCCAGACTCTTTTTACAGTATTATGATGGTCGCATCCGTGTTTGGCGACATCGCGGTAAACGCACATTGGAAGCGTGTATTCTTCATCGCCATACTGGCCTATCACCTTGCGTGATGGTATGGGGTGCCATTGGTTAGACGTCTCGGTCACCTCTTGTTCGCATTCATGGCACTTTGAATAGTGGACGCTACATTTCAGATGTGTTACGACCCGTGGCTCTACCCTTCATTCGAATCCTGCGAAACCCTACATTTCAGCAGGATAATGCACGACCGCATGTTGCAGGTCCTGTACGGGATTTCTGGATACAGAAAATGTTCGACTGCTGCCCTGGCCAGCACATTCTCCAGATCTCTCACCAACTGAAAACGTCTGGTCAATGGTGGCCGTGCAACTGGCTCATCACAATACATAAGTCACTACTCTTGATGAACTATGGTATCATGTTGAAGCTGCATGGGCAGCTGTACCTGTACACCCCATTCAAGCTCTGTTTGACTCAATGCCCAGGTGTATCAAGGCCGTTATTACGGCCAGAGGTGGTTGTTCTGGGTATTGATTTCTCAGTATCTATGGACGCAAATTGTGTGAAAATGTAATTACATGTAAGTTGTAGTATAATATATTTGTCCAACGAATACCCGTTTATCATCTGCATTTTTTCTTAGTGGAGCAATTTTAATGGCCAGTAGTGTACAATTTGCCCGTAAAACTATTGAGACATTCACCAAGTGTACGACAGTCAAAAAAGTGAGTGTCGTTTCTGGCTATTAACGCCAAACTATTAGAGCAGCAGTGCAGTTGTATGCTAAAGAGGATACCGATAGCGCCAGGCGCTCACAATCTCTCTCTGCAAACATTATAGGTGAACTTGTAGAAACTGGAAATGTGGAGAACAGAGTACGCTAAGTAAAAAGAAGAGGGAATGACGAAAGAAATAAAACTAACATTTCATCAGCAGTAACGCACAGTGAAAATGTCACTAAGACGCATCTTATACATACGAGAGGAACCGATCAAACGGGTGTTCAGCGAACAGTACATTCCATCGCACTTCATCCTTCTCTCTTTTAGCTGCATCTACAGCTTCATGTGGATGACTAACATAATTGGTTAAAGCTCTCCGAATGTTACCTACTAAAAGTGCAAAGTGGTTCAGCATATCTAGGTAATATTTTTTTTTCTTTTTGAGGTAGAATCATCGTTTACAAACCATGGGAAAGTCAATCTCCCTAGTGGGCACTAATAGTCAGTTGAAAATATAAGCTCACTAGAAGTGGATAAAACAACGGTCTCGGTCCATCAACGATTGGGAATGTTTTTCGAGATCCTCGTTTTTGATTTCTGTTTTGTTGATGATTAAAAACACTCAAGTACCTCGAGTTCCCAAGATACGCTGCTGCCGCAGTCATTGGAAGACATCCCACTGGACATGAGGCAGTCAGTGTGGTACCAACATGACGGCTGTCCCTCCCTTTCCGCACATTAAATGACAGACAGTCTTAGGGGAGCACTGGAACGGTCATTCAAGAAACGCAAGTTGGTCTGCGCGCTCACTAAACTTAACACTTCTACACTTTTATGCATGGCGGAAAGAAGAGATATATTAGAAAAAAATGGTCCACGTGGCTCTGAGCACTATGGGACTTAACATCTGAGGTCGACAGTCCCCTAGAACTTAGAACTACTTAAACCTAACTAACTTAAGGACATCACACACATACACGCCCGAGGCAGGATTCGAACCTGCGACCGTAGCAGTCGCGCGGTTCCGGACTGAAGGTCCTAGAACCGCTCGGCCACCGCGGCCGGCGATATATTAGAAAACACGAACGCCTCCCTAAGGCATTTAATGCCTTGTAACACTGGCCTGTGCTGCCGTTAACTTCAGAAGAAATTCAACGTGCAGTATTGTTTCTCGATAAACATTTTACAGCATGTACCAATGTTCAAGGTCAACATATTGAGCACTTGGTTTGACACCCATGACAACAATCACATGATTTAGGTGTTTGCTTCCATTTGGTATAATACGTCAGATATTTGTGTAACCTCGTCTCTCGCCTCTGGTGCAGTGGTTTGAGGCGCTATTATCTTGATACTATTAGATTAAGTCCCACAGGTGTCATGCTGTTTACGTTCTTTTCGAAGCTTCTTTCAAATGCCACAGAAAAAGGGTATAGATCCATTTAAAAAAATAATGTGGGTGTCGTAATCCGACGACCATAAAAGATAAAAATTACCTCTGAACGACAAAAAATTTACCACATTGTGCACTATAGCTTGTCGAAAACCGCAGCTCAATATATACTGACGGAAAAATAATCGCAACATCAAGAAGGAGTTGTGTGACAAAACTGTTGTGTCCACATATAGTAAGCATTGCTTCACACAGTGGAGAATGGAAAAACATAGGCAGCCGGCGAACGAGGCATTGCGAAGTAGGCAAGCACAGATAGCCTTGCTGACAGCAGCGGTCTACCAACAGGCTGATACGAGGACGCACACAGATGAGAGCGCAGAGTGTAGCCTGGAGAGTGCTGAGTAAGGGGGAGTGAGGCCAGCACGCTAAGTTACGCTGCAATATACTGTGGGAGTAATAACAAAAAGCTACCACCGAGGGTAAAAAAGTCCTCCTGTCGGATATAAATGGTGGAGCGAAGGCAGCAACAAACAGAAGCCATTAGGAAGCAGTTTGGAACTGAGGACGGACGTGGTCCGTGTCCGAATATTCAATCTTCCTAGGTGACGATTCCGGAAGTCTGTTCCAGCTTGCAGGAGTCATCCGTTCGCCGCCAGATGTCAACTTCAGCTCTGGAGGTCGGCCCGAGTTCGGTCGGCACCATGGCTGACTAACTGCAGCGGGAACTTCCGGCAGGACCGGCCACAGAGCGGTCTTGGTCACAGACGCCGCCGGGGATTGACGCCCGGACTTCACGGCACCCGGCCCCACAGCACGCGGTCCGTCCATGACGAGACCTTGCGTACATCGCGACTGACGGCATCCCAGCCGCTGGTGCAGCAGGCGTCGGCAGCTGACCTCAAAGCGACGCGGCTCCTTTGGCGTGCCCGTACTGGGGCGCCGAGCGGCGACGAGTTCATCTCAACCACAGGGCATCCTGGCTTCAGCGGAGCACTGGTGGCCAGAGGCATCCGAGTGCGATCAACGGCGCGCGTTGCGCGCATTGTCGAAGAATCTACACAGCAGCAGCCAGGCGGAGGGATCCGCAGGGCTTGACAGCGAGGACGAGGGAGAAATTGTAAAAAAAGTTCAATAAATAATTGTAAAACTCCACTCCGTCTCAGTCTTTGGCGTAGCCACTGTGTCTGCTGCTAACAAGTGGTGCAGAAGTCGTAACAAAACTAAAGTTGGTAGGCCTGTTAGTACTTTTGACAGATAACGTCTGTTCAAATTTAGCGCCAGTCGCATAAGAGTGCCGCTAGTAGCGCCACTATGACGATGCAAATTAGGGTTGTTTTAAAAACACGCTGTAACGGTGGAGAGCGTTGATTACCTTTTACATTGGACATGGTGGGTTACTGTTAGTCAAGTATGCCTTTAAGGAGATAAAGACGCCAGTATCAACACATCACTGAGTCTGAACGAGGTCGTGTAATACGGCTATGAGAAGATGGATGTTCTTCTGTAGCGTTACAGAAAGATTTGGCAGGAATGTACCCACTGTACCTGATTGCTGGCAGTATTGATCACGAAAGTGCGGTTGCAATAAGTCCAGGCCCAAGACGCCACTTGGCAGTATCGAGAGAGCGGACGATCGTGTTAGGCATAAGTCTCTGGCGTATCGTACTGCATCTGCAGCAGCAATATGAGCAGCAGTTGGCACCACAGTGACACAAAGAACTGTTAAATATCGGTTACTTCGAGGGCAACTCCGAGACAGACTCCCTGTATCGTGCTCGCCGTTGTCCTCAAACCTCCGCCATTTGCGGCTTCAGTGGCGTCAAGCGGGAGGACATTGGTGGGCAGGGTGGAGATCCGTTGTGTTTCCTGATGAAAGTTGGTTCTGCTTCATTGCAATTGATAGGCATATGTTGGCTATAATCAGGCCAATTCACGGCCTGAAACCAACCCGTCTGAATGCTACACACACTGGAACTACACCTGGAATTATCGTCTGGGTTACGATTTGGTATGGCAGCAGGAGCACCCTGACTGCAAATTTATAGGTCAGTCTGGTTATTCGACCTATTGTGCATCCATAGATGAACAGCATTCCAAAGTGGTGGGGGGCGACGGTGTTTCCAACAGGATAGGGGTCCCCTGCATGCATTTGCTGTAACACAAAATGCTCTACATAGCGTCTACATGTTGCCTCTGCCTGCTTGATCACCAGATTCGTCTCCACTCAAGCACATGTGGGACATCATCAGACGACAACTCCAACGTCATCCACAACCAGTTATATCCGCCCTTGTATTGACCGTACGACAAGCATGGAACACCATCCCACAAACTGACATCAGCTACCTATACAACAGAATGGATGCATATTTGAATGCTTGCATTCGACATTCTGAAGGTTACACCGGTTATTGATGTACCAGCATTTCACATTTGCAAATGGATCTCGCACCTGTATTAATCCGTGGGCTTGCAATATTAATCACTTTAACATGTTACCTAAACAAATGTTTTCATTATTCTGTATTATTATTTTATGGAGTCGCGATATTTTATTCCGTCAGTATATTTATTCATTCTGGATGTATCTGGAGCGGCCTGTCATAGCTGGCTCACCCGGTATACAGAACGTAGACGGTGTGCCATCTTCTTGCTCTGAAATGCTAATAATTTCCGTATCCGTCCATATGATACCTCTCTTGTCAATTTCACATTTGTTACATGCAGCCTTAATGGTATTGTCGTTTCAATGGTCAACTATTCATAAAAGTGATGTCTCAGGTCTTAAAGTTACTTGCTGTGAAATGCCAATAATTTCTGTATCCGTCCATACGATACCTCTCTTGTCAATTTCACATTTGTTACATGCAGCCTTAATGGTATTGCCGTTTCAAGGGTCAACTGTTCCTAAAAGTGATGTCTCAGGTCTTAAAGTTACTTGCTGTGAAATGCCAATAATTTCTGTATCCGTCCATACGATACCTCTCTTGTCAATTTCACATTTGTTACATGCAGCCTTAATGGTATTGCCGTTTCAAAGGTCAACTGTTCCTAAAAGTGATGTCTCAGGTCTTAAAGTTACCACCAGTGAATGAAGCACAATTTTACCTCTGTACTCTTTAGAGCCAACAAGCAATATTCTGCTTTGCCGTTGACAGGGTCATGCATCCGGAGTTTACGAATTCCCGCATTGTGCGACGACTAGGCACTCCTTTATTGAATAGCACCTCCATTGGGCACGGTCCGAAGTAATGACGTTAGCTGCACCGACGTCTGCGTCACGCACGTTTTCGGACGTGTCTGCTCAACGGGAACGATGTCCGGCGCGCAGAGCAATTGCAGTGACGTAGACGGTGCACGTGCGTTTAAACGGCAGCGCGGCGGCGCTGCGCTAAACGGCGCCATTGGCCGGCTGCCGATCGCCATCTGCATGATAATGGCGGCTCCTAACGAGGCGAGCCGCGCGCGACACGCACAATTTGCGGCCAATTACTGCCCTCCCCCACCCACCAACGCTGTGGGCTGGACGTGGGCGACGATTACAGGGTCAGTCCGATCCCGAGCTACTGCCACCTACTCGGGATGTGCGGGGCACACTTGTTTCTTTTGCATTTGTCGATACCGGAAAATTTTGCTGCTTCTCTCACGTTCGGTGGCAGAGGATCATGATAAAGAATACACTACCGGATATAAAACACTATTTCTGTAACTGGACGCTTGACAGATATTTTCTTGGGTCATTAATTAATGTGTTGAATTTTTGTATCTGCGAAAACAAACACGATTCTACGCTCCTCTCTTCAGAAGCTGTCGTCTCCTACCGTTACAAATAGATAACCCCTATACGTAATGTGAGAGTTCAGACGCCCTCTCCACGCAGTCAAGATACACACAGTAGATTCTCATTCCGTCGTGGATACAGGACAGATATTTACCAAAGAAAAATTGTCAAGCACCAGTATATTTTCAGAAGTTATTTTATGTAGACGACCAGTTTGATCGTCTCATTAATATCATCTTCAGCCATCTATGCACTCCATCTATACATACATCGATGCATACATAACTGGAGCCATCAGTATCTTCATTTCGTGAATTCTGAAACGAAAGCACAAACAGTCACAGATTCCTGATATTTGTTGTTGTTGTCGTTGTTGTTGTTGTTGTAGTCTTCAGTCCAAAGACTGGTTTGATGCAGCTCTCCAGGCTACTTTATCCCGTGCAAGCTTCTTCATCTCCAAGTAACTGCCGGCCGAAGTGGCCGTGCGGTTAAAGGCACTGCAGTCTGGAACCGCAAGACCGCTACGGTCGCAGGTTCGAATCCTGCCTCGGGCATGGATGTTTGTGATGTCCTTAGGTTAGTTAGGTTTAACTAGTTCTAAGTTCAAGGGGACTAATGACCTCAGCAGTTGAGTCCCATAGTGCTCAGAGCCATTTGAACCATCCAAGTAACTACTGCAACCTACATCCTTCTGAATCTGCTTAGTGTATTCATCTCTTGGTATCCCTCCACGATTTTTACCCTCCACGCTGCCCCTTAATACTAAATTGGTGATCCCTCGATGCCTCAGAATGTGTCCTACAAACCGATCCCTTCTTATAGTCAAATTGTGCCACAAATTCCTCTTCTTCCCAATTCGATTAGAACCTCCTCATTAGTTACGTGACCTACCGATCTTATCGTGAGCATTCTTTGTAGCAACACATTTCGAATGTTTCTGTTCTCTCTTCTTGTCTAAATTATTCATCGCTCATGTTTCACTTCCATACAAACACTTTCAGAAAAGACTTCCTGACACAAATTTATAATACTCGATGTTAACAAATTTCTCTTCTTCAGAAACGCTTTCCTTGCCATCGCCAATCCACATTTTATATCCTCTCTACATCGACCATCATCACTTATTTGTCCGCAGCTCGTTGTCGTGCGGTAGCGTTCTCGCTTCCCACGCCCGGGTTCCCGGGTTCGATTCCCAGCGGGGTCAGGGATTTTCTCTGCCTCGTGACGACTGGGTGTTGTGTGATGTCCATAGGTTAGTTAGGTTTAAGTAGTTCTAAGTTCTAGGGGACTGATGACTATAGAGTTAAGTCCCATAGTGCTCAGAGCCATTTCAACCATTTTCCATCACTTATTTTGCTCCACAAATAGCAAAACTCATTTACTACTCTAAGTGTCTTATTTCCTAATCTAATTCCCTCACCATCACCTGATTTAATTCGACTAAATTTCATTATCCTCGTTTTGCTTTTGTAGATGTTAATCTTATGCCCTCCTTTCAAGACACTGTCCATTCCGTTCAACTGCTCTTCCAGGTCCTTTGCTGTCTCTGACAGAATTACAGTGTCACCGGCAAACGTGAAAGTTTGTATTTCTTCTCGATGGATTTTAATTCCTACCCCAAATTTTTCTTTTGTTTCCTTTACTGCTTGGTCAATATACAGCTTGAATAACATCGGGGATAGGCTACAATCCTGTCTCACTCCCTTCCCAGCCACCGCTTCCCTTTCATGCCTCTCGACTCTTTTAACAGTCATCTGATTTCTGTACAAATTGTAAATAGCCTTTCGCTCCTTGCATTTGATCCCTGCCACCTTCAGAATTGGAAGGGAGTATTGCAGTCAACATTGTCTACAAATGCTAGAAAAGTATTTATGCCTTTTCTTAATTTATGTAAGATAAGTTCGTAGGATCAGTACCGCCTCACGTGTGCCATCATTTATACGGAATCCAAACCGATCTCCCTCGAGTTCCGCTTCTACCAGTTTTTCCATTCGTCTGTAAAGAATTCGTGTTAGTATTTTACAGCAGTGACTTATTAAACTGATAGATCGGTAATTTTCACACCTGTCAACACCTGTTTTCTTTAGGATTGGAATTATTATGTTCTTCTTGAAGTCTGAGGGTATTTCGCCAGTCTCATGAATCCAGCTTACTAGATGGCAGAGTTTTGTCAGGGCTGGCTCTCCCAGCGCTATCAGTAGTTCTAATGGAATGTTGTCTACTCACGGGGCCTTGTTTCGTCTTAACTCTTTGAGTACTTTGTCAAATTCTTCACGCAGTATCATATCTCCCATTGCATCTTCATCTACGTACTCTTCTATTTCCATAATATAGCCCTCAAGTACAGCGCCCTATTTTCTCCAAAGGTCTCTTTAATTTTCCTGTAAGCAGTATCTATCTTACCCCTAGTGATATATGCCTCTACATCCTTACATTCGTCCTCTAGCCATTTTGCACTTCTGGTCGACCTCATTTTTGAGACGTTTGTATTCCTTTCTGCCTGCTTCATTTACTGCATTTTTATATTGTCTCCCTTCATCAATTAAATTCAATATCTCTTCTGTTACCCAAAGATTTCTACTAGCCCTCGTCTTTTTACCTACTTGATCCTCTGCTGTCTTCACTACTTCATCTGTCAAAGCTACGCATTCTTCTACTGTATTTCTTGGCCCGTTCTTGTTAATCGTCTCGTAATGCTCCCTCTAAAACTCTCTACAACCTCTGGTTCTGGTTATCCAGGTCCCATCTCCTTAAATTCCCACCTTTTTGCAATTTCTTCTGTTATAATACAGTTCATGACCAATACATTTTGGGCAGACTCTACGTATGCCATTGGAAGTGTTTTACAATTTAAAACCTTGTTGCTAAATCTCTGTCTTACCATTCTATAATCTATCTGAAACCTTCCAGTGTCTCCAGGACTCTTCAACGTATACAACCTTCTTTCATGATTCTTAAACCAAGTTTTAGCTATGATTAAGTTATGCTCTGTGCAAAATTCTACCAGGCGGCTTCCTCTTTCATTCCTTACCCCCATTCCATATTCACTTACTATGTTTCCTCCTCTCGCTTTTCCTACTCTTTCCAAATACGAATACATTGATGTATCTGGTGCTCCATACATGGAGGCGTCTGAAGATAGAATTAATGAGATGCCGAAACTGGTAGTCTAAAGAAATTAACCTCTGAAAGTATGTGACTGTTCGACTGTTTTTCGTTGGTGAATTAAAAATATCTCCCCAGAAATGAATTAAAACAGGTCAATCCCTTTATTTCACCAAGTTTTTCAGCAGGTTACCCTCGGTAGTAAGACAAGTGTGGGAACGGGAAATGCCTCCTCAATTTTTACCAACCGAAACTCTCTCTGCCCCATTCCAGCTCAAATGGTATTTGACTGAAAAATCCTTGACTCCGTCATGGGTCGTTACTCGAGCAGCACGCTTTAGGTGGCAGTGAGGAGAAACGCTTCAGTAAGTGATGTAAGGCAGCGCTCCTTGAGGTACACTACAACGGGTGTCGCGGCAAGTTATCAATCTTACTCCGTTAAACATACTAACAGACATTTGTACAAATACTAGGCCATAACATTTGTATGTCAGACTGTCTCAGAAATAAAATAAAATACTCCTAATCCTTTGATCACAATTAGGTTTATGCAATGTATGGAATGTTCTAGAACAGATACTCCCTTCCTGTGCGTATTCCCATTTTTGGAAATCCTCTACAATATCGTTTTTACTCAGATCTTCCTGAAAAACTGATCTCTGTAATAAACCATGTCCCTGACACCTCGCCCAATCTTGTGATTGTGATTGGCAGGGAAAGGAAAGAAATATGTGCGTATGTTGTCACGCCACGTTTTGGGTGGGAGTGGTGTTTGGCTCGGAGTTGTGCAAGCATGGCTATTAATCAATGAGAATGCATGCTCGCATCGAACAGCATAGATGGAGGAGCCCTTGGGATGAGAGGACATATGCAGTAGTTTGGCCTGAGCGTTCCTCCTACTTAAATCGCATTCGGCACGTTTGGGATGCGTTGTGGCGACATACTGATTTATGCGCACGTTCCCAAAGACATCCAGTAGTTGACAACCGCTCTGGTACAGGAATCGGTTGCCCTACAAGAGCTCGTCACCAATCTTGTGGCCACATGGCACCACGTTTCAGAGCATACGCTGCTGCCCTATTAAGAACCATATTCCCTGGTGGCTATAGTGCAGTAATTGTCTTTTAATTAAACCATCATTTCCGTTCGTCTCGTTGCGTACTACTTTCAGTTTCCTTCTGTATTATACTTCAGCAGATCTTCCTTTGTATAATCCAAATTTCATATATATACGAAAAAAGCTTGAAGGGGAAAACCAGATGGCACTATGGTTGGCCCACTAGATGGCGCTGCCATAGGTCAAACGGATATCAACTGCGTTTTCTTAAAATGTTGTGTTCTTCAGTCCTGAAACTGGCTTGATGCAGCTCTCCCTGCTACTCTATCCTGTGGAAGCTACTTCATCTCCCAGTACTTACTGCAACCTACATCCTTCTGAATCTGCTTAGTGTATTCATCTCTTGGTCTCCCTCTACGATTTGTACCCTCCACGCTGCCCTCCAAAACTAAATTGGTGATCCCTTGATGCCTCAGAAGATGTCCTACCAACCGGTCCCTTCTTCTGGTCAAGTTGTGCCACAAACCCCTCTTCTCCCCAATTCTATTCAATATCTCCTCATTAGTTATGTGATTTACCCATCTGATCATCAGCATTCTTCTGTAGCCCACATTTCGAAAGCTTCCATTCTCTTCTTGTCCAAACTATTTATCGTCCATGTTTCATCTCCATACATGGCTACACTCCATACAAATACTTTCAGAAACGACTACCTGACACTTAAATGTCTATGTTAACAAATTTCTCTTCTTCAGAAACGGTTCCCTCGCCATTGCCAGTCTGCATTTTATATTGTCTCTACTTCGACCATCATCAGTTATTTTGCTCCCCAAATACCAAAACTCCTTTACTACTTTAAGTGTCTCATTTCCTAATCTAATTCCCTCAGCATCATCCGACTTAATTCAACTACATTCCATTATCCTCGTCTTGCTTTTGTTGATGTTCATCTTATATCCTCCTTTCACGACACTGTCCGTTCAATTGTTCTTCCAAGTCCTTTGCTGTCTCTGAGAGAATTACAATGTCATCGGTGAACCTCAAAGTTTTTATTTCTTCTGCATGGATTTTAATACCTACTCTGAATTTTTCTTTTGTTTCCTTTACTGCTTGCTCAATATACAGATTGAATAACATCGGGGAGAGAATACAACCCTGTCTCACTCTCTTCCCAACCACTGCCTCCCTTTCATGTCCCTCGACTCTTATAACTGCCATCTGGTTTCTGTACAAATTGTAAATAGCCTTTCGTTCCCTGTATTTTACCCCCGCTTCCTTTAGAATTTGAAAGAGAGTATTCCAGTTAACATTGTCAAAAGCTTTCTCTAACTCTACAAATGCTAGAAACTTAGGTTTGCCTTTCCTCAATCTTTCTTCTAAGATAAGTCGTAGAGTCAGTATTGCCTCACGTGTTCCAATGTTTCTACGGAAACTAAATTGATCTTCCCCATGGTCGTCTTCTACCAATTTCTCCATTCGTCTGTAAAGAACTTGCGTTAGTATTTTGCGACCGTGGCTTCTTAAACTAATAGTTCGGTAATTTTCACATCAGTCAACACCTGCTTTCTTTGGGATTGGAATTGTTATATTCTTCTTGAGATCTGTGGGTATTTCGCCTGTCTCATACATCTCGCTCAACAGATGGGAGAGTTTTGTCAGGACTGGCTCTCCCAAAACTGTCAGTAGTTCTAACGGAATGTTGTCACTACCGGGGCCTTGTTTCGACTCAGGTCTTTCAGTGCTGTGTCAAACTCTTCACGCAGTATCGTATCTCCCATTTCATCTTCATCTACATCCTCTTCCATTTCCATAATATTGTCCTCAAGTACATCGCCCTTGCGTAGACTCTCTATATACTCCTTCCAACTTTCTGCTTTTCCTTCTTTGCTTAGAACTGGGTTTTCATCTGAGCTCTTGATATTCATAGCCATCCCTGCTTAGGCATTTTGCACTTCCTCATTTTTGAGACGTTTGTACTCCTTTTTGCCTGCTTCATTTACTGCATTTTTATATTTTCTTCTTTCATCAATTAAACTCAATATTTCTTCTGTTACCCAAGGATCTCTACTAGCCCTCGTCTTTTTACCTACTTGATCCTCTGCTGCCTTCACTACTTCATTCCTCAAAGTTACCTATTCTTCTTCTACTGTATTTCTTTCCCCCATTCCTGTCAATTGTTCCCTTATGCTCTCCCTGAAACTCTGTAAAACCCCTGGTTTCGTCAGATTATCCATGTCCCATCTCCTTAAATTCCCACCTTTTTGCAGTTTCTTCAGTTTTAATCTACAGGTCATTACCAACACATTGTGGTCAGAGTCCACATCTCCCTTGGAAATGTCTTATAATTTAAAACCTGGTTCCTAAATCTCTGTCTTACCATTATATAATCCGGATGATACCTTCTAGTATCTCCAGGCTTCTTCCATGTATACAACCTTCTTTCATGATTCTTGAACCAAGTATTAGCTATGATTAAGTTATGCTCTGTGCAAAATTCTACTAGGCAGCTTCCTCTTTCATTTATTACCCCCAATCCATATTCACCTACTATATTTCCTTCTCTCCCTTTTCCTACTATCGAATTCCAGTCACCCATGACTATTACATTTTCGTCTCCCTTCACTACCTGAATAATTTCTTTTAACTCATCATACATTTCATTTATTTCTTCGTCATCTGCAGAGTTAGTTGTCATATAAACTTGTACTAGTGTAGTAAGCGTCAGCTTCGTGTCTATCTTGGCCACAATAATGCGTTCACTATGCAGTTTGTAGTAGCTTACCCGCACTCCTATTTTTTATTGATTATTAAACCTACTCCTGCATTGCCCCTACTTGATTTTGTATTTATAACCCTGTATTCACCTGACTAAAAGTCTTGTCCCTCCTGCCACCGAACTTCACTAATTCCCACTATATCTAACTTTAATCTATCCATTTCCCTTTTTAAATTTTGTAACTTACGTGCCCGATTAAGGGATATGACATTCCACGCTCCGATCCGTAGAACGCCAGTTTTCTTTCTCTTGATAACGACGTCCTCCTGAGTAGTCCCCACCAGGAGATCCGAATGGGGGACTATTTTACCTCCGGAATATTTTACCCAAGAGGACGTCATCATCATTTAACCATACAGTAAAGCTGCATGCCCTCGGGAAAAATTACGGCTGTAGTTTCCCCTTGCTTTCAGCCGTTCGCAGTACCAGGAGAGCAAGGCCGTTTTGGTTAATGTTACAAGGCCAGATCAGTCAATCATCCAGACTGTTGCCCCTGCAACTGCTGAAAAGCCTACTGCCCCTCTTCAGGAACCATACGTTTGTGTGGCCTCTCAACAGATACCCCTACGTTGTGGTTGCACCTACGGTACTGCCATCTGTATCGCTGACGCACGCAAGCCTCCCCACTAACGGCTAGGTCCATGGTTCATTTAAAATAGGAACGCCCATTTTTATTACATATTCGTGTTGAACGTAAAGAAATAATAACGTTTTAGTTGGACCACTTTTTTCGCTTTGTGGCAGATGGCGCTGTAATAGTCACAACGTATAAGTACATGGTATCAGTAACATTCCGCCAGTGCGGACGGTATTTGCTTCGTGATACATTACCCGTGTTAAAATGGACCCAGTTATCAATTGCGGAAAAGGTCGATATCGTGTTCATGTATGGCTCTTGTGATCAAAATGCCCAACGGGAATATGCTATGTATGCTGCTCGGTATCCTGGACGACATCATCCAAGTATCCGGACTGTTACTCAGTTAGTCTTTCTTCTCCCTCATTCCTTGTCCCAAGCCCATATTCTCCTGTAACCTTTTCTTCCACTCCTTCCCCTGTAACTGAATTCCAGTCCCCCATGACTATTAGATTTTCATCTGCTTTTACATACTATATTACCCTTTCAGTATAATCATATACTTTGTCTCTTCGTCTTCAGCTTCAGCTTGCAACTTCGGCATGTATACCTGAACTACCATTGTCGGTGTTGGTTTGCTGTCAGTTCTGATCAGAACAACCCTGCCACTGAAGTGTTCACATTAAGTACACTCTGGCCTACATTCCTATTCATAACGAATCCTACTCCCATTATACCATTTTCTACTGCTCTTGATATTACTCTATACGCATCTGACCAGAAATCCTTGTCTTCTTTCCACTTCAATTCACTGAGCCCTACTATATCTAGATTGAACCTTTGCATTTCAATTTTCATATTTTCCAGTTTCCCTACCACGTCAGGCTTCTGACATTCCACGCTTCGTCCCGTAGAAAGTTATCCTTTCGTTGATTATTCACTCTTTTTTTTCATGGTAACTTCCCCCTTTGTAGTCCCCTCCTGGAGATCCTAATGGGGGACTATTCCGGACTCTTTTGCCAATGGAGAGATCATCATGACACTTCTTCAATTACAGGCCACATGTCCTGAGGATACACGTTACGTGTCTTTAATGCAGTGGTTTCCATTGCCTTCTGCAACCTCATGCCGTTTATCATTGCTGATTCTTCCGCCTTTAGGGGCAGTTTCCCACCCCTATGACAAGAGGGTGCCCTGAATCTCTGTCCTCTCCTCTGCCCTCTTTGACAAGGCCGTTGGCAATATGAGGGTGACCTCTTATGCCGGATATCTTCGGCCACCAATGCTGATTATTAATCAAAATTTAACCAGCGGCGGGAGCCCCTAGACCACGAGTGCCATAGTGGGCTCAGCAATAGAAGACCAAAGATCCGTGGCATGAAATTAGTAATCGGAAGACCACATGGGCAATACAGCACCGTAATCTTCACCAAAACGTACTTAGACATCATATCTGCAGAACTGACATCTCAAGAAGACATCGAAATCATGACTGTAGAAATACAATCTTGTGCAGTGACATCTGTCTATAAGTTAATGAACAGAGAGTTGAGATTCAATGAGCCATCCAACTTCTGGTTACAACCGACGAAACTAGTAATCGGCGATTTCGTCTGCCATAGCTCAGCCTGTAGGTACAGACACACAGACAAATGTGGAGAGGACCTCGAAGCCTCGTCAACTGGACTGAAATTAATGCACGATCCCAAACTTCCATACTCCTTTAACAGCAGCAGGGGGAACCGCGGATACACTCCTGATAACATCTTCGTCAGCGATCACACTGCACATCAAACCAGGAAGGGTGTGGGAGAAACCCTCTCACGTACACAACATCGAGCCATAAGATGTCTGGCAGGAGCAGTTGTTTTTAAAGCCAGCAACCACCTAAATCAAAAGACGCTTTAATTTTAAACGTGACCATTGGGACAAATTCATGGAAGAACTTGACAAAAAAAGTGTAGAACCTAGACGCGACCTCCGAAAAATTCTACACATTTACTGAATTGGTTAAAACTGTCTGACGCTAAAACATCCCCAGAGGTTGTGTATACCTGGCCTCGATGGAAACTTAAAAATTCTCCTGGAACATTACCAACAACTGTTTGAGGGGAACCCGTTTTCAGAAGAAACAAGTGCGGCGGGAGAGGGCCTCCCCCAGGCCATATCAGACTCAAAATAAGCGAAATGGTGTAACTTAATCACAAGCCTACACATGAAGCAGAATAGCCGAAAGGCCTGGCAATTTATTAAAAATATCGATATGACCCTCCAATTAACGCTCAAAATTCATGTATGGTCACACCAAATCAAATAGCACATCAGCTCCTGCCAATTGAATTACAGACCCGTATCACTGACCTCAATTTGCAGTAGGATTTTGGAGCATATACTGTACTCGAACATTATCAATCACCTTGAAGAAAATTACTTATTGATACATAACCAACACGGATTCAGAAAATATCGTTCTTGTGCAACACAGACTGATGACCTCTGCAGTTAAGTCCCATAGTGCTCAGAGCCATTTGTGCAACACAGTTAGCTCTTTATTCCCATGAAGTAATGAGTGTTGTCGACGAGGGATCTCAGATTGATTCCATATTCCTAGATTTCCAGAAGGCTTTTGATACAGTTCCTCACAAGCGACTATTAATCAAACTGCGTGCATATGGAGTATTGTATCAGTTGTGTGACTGGATTCGTGATTTCCTCCCACAGAGGTCACAGTTCGCAGTGACAGACCGTAAATCATCGAGTAGAACAGAAGTGATAATTGGCGTTCTGCAAGGCAGTGTCATAGGCCCTCTGTTGTTCCTGATTTACATAAATGATCTAGGTGATAATCTGAGCAGCCCCCTTAGAATAATTGCTGATGATGCTGCAATTTACAGTCTAGTAGAATCATCAGACGATCAGTTCCAATCACAAAATGATCTAGAAGGAATTTCTGTATAGTGCGAAAAGTTGCAATTTGCAACAAACAAAGAAAAGTGCGAGGTCATCCACATGGGTACTAAAAGAAATCCGATAAATTTCGGGTATTCGTTAAATCACACAAATCTAAGGGCTGCGCGGTGTGGGACCCTTAGGATTGACGGAGGACATCGAAAAAGTGCAAAGAAGGGTAGCCCGATTCGTGTTATCGCTCATTAGGGGTGAGAGTGTCATATGATACGCGAGTTGGGGTGGCAGTCACTGACACAAAGGTGGTTCTCTTTGCGGCGAGATCTATTTACGAAATTTCCATCACCAACTTTCTCTTCCTAAACCGAAAACATTTTGTTGACACCAACCTACGGAGGGAGAAATGATCATCATAATAAAATAAGAGAAATTAGAGCTCGAACAGAAAGATTTAGGTGTTCCTCTTCCCACACGCCATTCGAGAGTGGAATAGTAGCGAATTAGTATGAGAATGATTTGATGAACCCTCTGCCAGGCACTTAAGTATGAATTGCAGAGTAACCATGTAGATGTAGATGAATGGCAAAACCAACAGGAAACACGCAAGAAAGAAGCTTCAGAGATTCACTCAACAAGAAGACCATCTAGGCGCTCCCTTTATCCTGGAAGAATTAGAAGACTCCATCTCTCTAATGTAGAATAGTAAAGCTGCTGGACTAGATTATCTACATCCAAAGCAAATAAAAACGTTCAGATCCGCTACCAGACGATGGTTATTAGTTGGGATGAACAAATGCGTCCTTGAAATGGAGACCCCCAAGATCTGGCGGAAGGCAAAGATAGTAGCCATACCAAAACCTGGAAAGAGCCCCACATATCCCAAAACTTTTCGGCCCATCTCCCTCCTCTGCCAGCTCCATAAAGTCCTAGAACGAGTGATCCTCAACCGCATCCCCGCACATTTAGACCAGAATATTATTAAAGAGCAAGCAGGATTCCGCCCTGGGAGGTCATGTTGTGGACAAATTTTGAACCTCTGTGTTGTGCTATTTTTCAGATTTTTCACTGACACTGATTTTTACCTTATTTCGACCACTATTTTCACACAATGTCTACGAATGCTCTTGCTTGAGGCTGGAAACGGATGTCTTTGCACGAAGCTGAAGGACTTGTGTTAGATGCTTGTCGGCAAACGTTTGGGTGGGCAGCGTCGTTCTTCCTCGAATTTTGCAACAGGACTTTACCGTAGTTTGATGTGGCCCTCATCATAATGTAGACCTTTTAGTGCGGCGTCTCGTGGAGTATTGGCTTTAAAAACGTGTATTTTTCTTCTAACGACATTGATGAAGTTATTTAAATTTTTGTAGCACTTCGCAAACAACTAGTTTACAATAGGCTGGGTATTTGGAAAGGTGTATCTTGAAATTTTTTCGCCCATCTTCTCGTTTAAACATCAGTCTTGTGACTCTTCATCTTCTGTTCTTCCAAGCATCTTCCCTTCTTCAGACTCGAACCTTGTCTCTTCTCTGGGCAGGATGTGGGAAATTGTTGATTACTAGTTGCTTTGAAGTTTTCTACATTCGTTAGTGGTTCAATCGCCCTGCAGTCCTTCCGACTTGAATATTGGCCGAAAGTGAATTTTCGCAAGGCATGGCTGCTCATCCACCATGTACTTTTCTTTATCACGGCTAGGTTGCTACCGCCGTTAGGTGCAAGGGTTGCCTTCGTTACAAATCGCCATCCTTCTCGTGCCCTTGCCGGCGCTTCTGCATCGAAGAAAATCGTTGATATCGTCCATTCACGTCCCATATACATTTTCGGTTGTCATCTACCGCATTGTCGTAGGCAGTTGATGATTTTTTCTTGCAGGAGGTCGTGTACAAAAATCTTTCCTTATAATCTACCTTACGTCTAATGCCTGATTTAATTTACACCTCTTAAGAAATTCTTTACATGGGTCGGCGTCCTATCACTGTGTTACAATTATAGTTTCTCTATCAGGTTCCATTTTATTTATGATATTTTAAGCTAATGATACTCCTTATGTTCGTTATGTGTGGTGTCGTCGTGTGGGATGTTAGTATGTCAAGCTATTACATCATCACCTTTGCGAACTCTATCATGTTCATTGCCACATATAAAAATTTTAGGGTCTTCTCATTTCTCTGTCTCTTCTTTTCCTCAGATTCCTGGTCACGTCCTATCTGAAACATACTTGATTTCTTCTGATATTATTTATTGATGCCTTTAAGCGATTATGCATCATACCTTTTAATATGGCTTACATGATGAAGTCCTAAACCTCTACCTATTTCATTCTGTGCTCGGTTCGTTCTGTCAATACCATTTTGTTTGATTGGTGGAAGATCGTTATTTAGATCTCGAAGGCTCTTGCTCTTCCACCTATGTTTGATACTGTACAGCACTGGCTGAAAGGGAAGTGTAATGCTCTCGGACGTCACGCTACCCTTTCCCATGTCTATCACAGCTCGTCTTTCTTTCAGAAATTCCGCACCTATTATCATGTCCACCGTTAATTTCGGTATGACAACGAAATTGTCTTCGATCTTTTGACCTTGACACGAAAGATTTAATCTTTCTTATTGACACCCGCAGTATGACTTTTGACGGGACCCTTCACTTTAATCTTCTTCATTTTCGGTCTCGGTAACTTTTCATTAGCATTGCATTGCTTAAATGAGTTGTCTGAAATCACGGTTAGCTCGCTTCCGCTGCCTATGACTACAATAACTGGGATTTTCGCTACCATGGCCTTCACAACTGGTTGGATCTCGACCGGTTTGCTCTGTTCGTCCTCATCTCTCTGCATTAAAGCATCCTCTATTGAAGCATATGTAAGTCGTTTCAGGACTTTTACCTGTCAATTCGAACCTTCTCTCGGATATGCCTCGACCACTATCTCTCTTCTACAATTTCTTCTTCGCATTTAATTTCGTCTTCCCTCAACACAATTACTTCTTTCTCTTCTTTCTTCGTTGAAACTCCCAAATAATCGCATCTAAATGCCCTTATTATATCTCTGTAACTTCCATCATTGTATACAGGTTCCAACCTGTGCCCAATTATAATTTATTTTCAGCTTCCGTCGACTGTGCATTATCCTCCTTGAGTTCGTTTTCTCTGGTCTCAGCCTCAAATAACTCTGCAATTCTAATTACTTCATCCCTATTGTCTTCTCCCATTGTGCCTGCCTCTTGAAGTTCTTTTTCCTCGTCGATATCTTCCCAATTAATTTCTCCCAAGCATGAAGTTGTTGTTTTCCTGCCTTTGTTTGGTACCTGCGATCCTCTTTCCTCATTTACTATCTGTCGTAACAAAATGTTTGTTTTTCTTAATGGTACACTATCCTCTTGGAACTGGCTCTCCCTAGTTTTAGTATTAAATAACTCTGCAATGCTAATTACTTTACCCCTTATCTCGACTTCCGTTATGACTTCTTCATTTTGTTCCAGTAGTCCGTTTTTTAGAAATCCTCCCAAGTAATTCCTGTCCAACCGGATGTTTGCGATATCTCGACTTCTTTACGTCCCTGCGTTTCTGCTCCTTCATCTTTCACCTCTCGTGTTTATTTCTTTCGTTACGCTGCTACTTCTTACTTGGGTAGGTGCGCTGTTCTCCTTGACTTTGGCGCTTTCTCGTCTATTCGAATGTTTATTGAGGTTTGGCGGCCTTATCGCCACGTCTTCTTTCGGTCCTTCCTGTCTATGTTCAACTTGGTGACACGGGTTTCGTTTCCGGTAATTTATCGGCCTGTTTCTCCTCCAACCCCCTTTGCGATTACCGTTGTTCCCCCTGTAATAGTTATTGCCATTTCTGGGTGGCTAACCGCTGCCGTTTCTTGTTCCGTACCCGCAACCGTTTATTTGTTGGAATCTGTTGTCACTTCTCCGCTCGAAGTTATCACGCGGTTCGTGATAGCTATTTCTTCGTACGGTCACTGACGTATTTCGCGGTCTTTCATTCATGTTTTTACCCGTGCTTCGCTTTTTTCTTGACTTATCTTCCGAGAATATGAAATCTAATTCTCTCAAAATTTCTTTAAAGGCTCCACGTCATTGCCTCCACGCCCTACCAATAAGTGTTGGTATTTTAGCGGAAACTTCATGGTACACAATTTAATCAATTCTCCACCGCTATATGGCACATCTGGACATTGGTTTTTCTTTGCCATTCCTTCGAAAAATTTTACAACGCTCTTCTCCGGAATTCTCTAAGTATGGATTTTGTAGTAATTCTTACTTCACACTATCTTTTGCTTCACTCGACCAGTAACGTGAGAGAAATTATCTGCGAAATCTTCATCTGATCGACATGTAGCTGCTACGTTTTACATCGTTTCTGCTACTGTTCCAGACTTATGGGCACTTATAAAGTCTAGTTTGTGTGCTAATATCCAGTGTTCTGGTAGTTACACTCTGAACTGTTCAGTGAAGGTTCGTGGATTCAGTGAGGTTCCGTCACGGAAATGCTGGAACTTCCTTACAGTGAGGAAATGATCGTTGTCGTACCTCGTCATGGTACCGTACGAAATTCGAGACCCCTCGTCGCTTCTGTTTCCGATCATTTCACGTGTCAGTCTTTAAGGTTCTGGTAAATCCATTGTATATTGCCAACTGTAACTTTCGCCTAGACGTCGTTGTAATGGAACGCAAAGACTTTCTTCCATCTGCTCTGCGCGAGAGTCGGTATGCTTTACGCTATAGCCTTCGTGCCCTTACACTTCCCTGTACGTACTGGCTCGGTGTATTGCCTGGCTAATCTCATGTGATTCCGAAAAGTATGTTTGTGGTACCCGATGTCTTCGTCGTCCCGTCTGCTCTTCGTAAGTTTCGAAACGTGCCTGTGGCATCGCAGATGGTCGACTAGAGCGTAATTTCTTCTCCACCTGTGATTGGAATTTTCTCTGCGTGAAATCTTTTTTGGTTCCTTGTGGAACTTCTTGTCTATCTGGTGGAGTTATTGACTCGGGAGCTGTTACGGTTTCAGAGCTTGTATGATCTTGATCACTTCGCTCTTGTATAGTTCGCAACAGTTCTTCTATGAGTTTTTCGAAATGATTCTTCATTTTCGCTTCTATTCGCACGGCCGGCCGCGGTGGTCTCGCGGTTAAGGCGCTCAGTCCGGAACCGCGCGACTGCTACGATCGCAGGTTCGAATCCTGCCTTGGGCATGGATGTGTGTGATGTCCTTAGGTTAGTTAGGTTTAAGTAGTTCTAAGTTCTAGGGGACTGATGACCACAGATGTTAAGTCCCATAGTGCTCAGAGCCATTTGAACCATCTATTCGCACGATGCGAGTATCGTACCTCTTGAGCACTGCTTTCGTGATGCGTTTTTGCAACACACTGTCTTCAACTATCTTTCGTGCTGTGCCCGCTGCTTGGCGAGTAATTGCTTTAACCTGTTTGGTTATCTTCTCAATTTCACCGTGAGTATCGGCACGTAATGTTTTGTTGCATCACGTAATGTTTTGACGTCATCACGTAATGTTTAATTTCACCTTGAGTGTCGTTATGCAACGTTTTTATTTCCGTCTGAGTGGCGTCTCGCAATGTCTACATGTCCACTTGGACCTTGTCAATATCTGTTCTTAATTGCGTGTGATCTATTAGTAAATTGTCGATCACATCTCGAGATTATATTGCCTCTTCCTCTATGTGACGTTATTTTTCTTTGACTTCTATGTTTTGTTTTCTAATTTCACTCAGTTGCTTCGTTGTTTCTGCATTCTGCTCACGTATTTGTTGTAGCAGTTGTTTCGCTGTTTCTGCACTCCGCTCACGTATCTGTTGTTTTATCTCTCTGTTTTGTATCATTATGGTGCGTGTTATTTGTTGGAGAATTTCCGACCAATTAACGGGTGCTACCACCTCTTCTTTCACAGCGCTTCTTTCTGTGTTTACATTCTCCTGTCTGTCCGCAACTGACTGCAATGAACCATGCGGTGACACATTTCGACTTGTATTGCCTGTACTTGGTTGTGAGGGAGGTCTTATTACGTGTACTACGTGTTCTATGTTCTCAAGGCGTTCCCCATCTTCTTGCACCCCTGCAACGTATTTGTTGCCGCTTACGGCGCCTTGTTGCTCGGTATTTACATCCTACTGCCTCCTACCCTATTTCACGCGGCCTTATGTCTTCTGTTGTTCCGTCCTGAGGTTCCCATACGTTATCTTGCTGGGTGTCAATCTCTATTCGGTCACGGTCTCGATCTGCCATTGTTAATCTCTCTGATTCCCGTCTTTGCAATTTTCACTGATGCGCCCTACTTCGCGTAATCATGCGATCATACGACCTTACTCGCTTCATAAAACTGTTACCTACCTGTTCCTAATTCCTCTGACACAATAACAAGACTGTAAGCTCGTCACTTACCCATTGGGTCACAACCAACTTATCAACGCTGTGTTAGCCACCTGTGCGCTTGCAAGACAAACTTAAAGCTAACAATATCGTTACAACTATACTCACAAGCATTAACTGTCAGTGCTCAGTGTGTAGTCACCAGCATTGTTTATAACCCGTTGCCAGCGTTGTGAAAGTCGTAGGATACTCTTCTCAGTGCCAATTGTGTTGACATTTCGAGCGGCGCGGTGTATGAATTGGTAGCAGTTCTGAAGCGAATGCTTTGAAATGTTTCCTTCAGTTTAGAAATCCAGTTGAATTCACGAGGGCCTCAGTCAGGTGAGTGCTGTAGGTGGTATACCACTTAGCAGCCCCATCAGTCAAACAAATCAGTAACAGCTTGCACTGTACGTGCTTGAGCATCGTCCTGCAAAATGATGGTCATGCCCTGCAGAAAGTGTCATCACTTCTGTCTCTAAGCTGGTCATCAGTTGTGTTCCAGGCTTAAAGATTTAAATAAGGAAGAGTTGTCTACTAACAAGTAATCTAACCCCTTTATCACCTAAAGCATGACGAGAAGAACTGTGGCGAAACTTGGAGCCAGGAAGACCAGGAAATAACTTCAGGAAAGAACCTACAGCTGGCTTCGAACTTCCACACACGATCTGGAAAACCTTGAATAGATTAAGAATGGGTGTATCACGATGCAAAGTAAACCTGAAGAAATGGGGCTATATCAGTACAGACGAGCTCTGTGAATGCGGAGAACTTGACTTTTGCGTGCGATATAAAAAACTGTAATCCCAGACAGAACCATACCAGCTCTTTTAAATGAACATTATTTTCTGTGTTTTTGTATTTTTTTTATTTAATATTCGATTCTGTCTCTACCATGTGTAGAATTGCTTTATTTTCTATGTTTTCTCTTTACTGCAATCTTAAAGATTTTGTAAAAGTTATGTTTTGGTTATGATAAATAAATAAATAAATAAGTGATGGCTGAGCAAACATCATGCAATGAAGAAATATGGGCGCATGTAGCACCTGCATGTCAAAAAAGGGCCTGCTTGTGCCTATGGCCAGGCTACCTCTGTCACCACAACATCACCCTGCAAGGCCACTCTGGAGTCATCGATTAATGATATATTCGACTGGTTTGTGGAATGACACCCTTTTCTCTTCAGTGATAAGAGCAAGTACTGTCTGAATGTACATGTGTGTGGTGTAGACTTTGGGAGCGGCTTATTCTGGGGTGCTTTCATGCACAACACACAGGTCCCACCTCAGGCTCCATGGTGTGGGGAACCACGACATACAACTTGGGGTCACATTTAGATTTTCTACAGGGTAAAGTAGGCAGTGCCCCTAAATTGCACAGGCTGTTGCCCAATGATACCGAAATTTCTGTAACTGGGAGGTGACGTGCTTTTGCAGTAGGACAGTGCACGTCCATGTACAGTTGCTACGCTGCAATGTACTCTTCGTAGTGTACAATAAATGCTCTGGCCAGCTAGATCCGCAGATCTGTCATCACTTGAACATATATGAGACATGATGAAGCGAGGACTTATTCGTTCTCCAGGATCTGCAAGAACCATTGAAGAAGTGCAAAAAAGAAGATGCAAGATGCTTAGGACAATCTATCGCAGGATGCCATTCTGCACTTTTATGATAGTTGCATGTGATAATACACGCCAAAAGGATTACATTGTATATTGATGCAACTGTTTGGGGACCTGAGCTGTAGCACCTGTTCTTTATCTTTGGCGCTGGTCATGTGTCGGCTCAGCCTTTGTTTTTTTATTTTTTTTATTTTTTTATTATTGAGTTTCGATTCCCCCCGAAGGGTGAGGGCTGGCAGCAGCTTAGTATGCCGCTCTTCAGTCTACAAAATTTGTTTTAAAAAGATGAAGATAATAAATAATGAAAACAAGTGATAAAATCGGAGACTTGAATGGTAACATGGCGGAACAATCGTGGAACTTAAAACATAGAACAAAGGGATGATGATGCTAATAATATATATATGAAGCAGACAGATAAAATAATAGACAGACAATTAAAAAACGCGGTGACAGTGTGGTTTCTGTTCGCAAGAGACATAAAATTCACACCCAGCGACAGCATGATTTCTGTTCGCAACACTTTGGAAAGACGAACAACAGTGAACATTCACTTGAACACTGCACTAAAGAGTTGGCAAATATGACATACCACAGCCGAGTGCAGATTGGGGGGGGGGGGGGAACTGGACAGATGATAGGAAAATAAAAAGGGGGGAAGGAGAGGAAAAACGTAGGGGGGGGGGGATCTGCCGATGGAGGATGAGGACCCATAAGAGGCGGCGTGGGTGCTGGGCAGACATGACAGGGAGTGGGGAGAGGCAGAGGAGGGGAATACAAAAGGACTCAGGGGGGGGGGAGGGAGGTAGGCGGGGAGAAAACAGGATGGAAGGGGAGGAAGAGGGAGTCCAGGGAAAGGACAGAGGAAAGGAGGGGGGGGAGTGAGGATCAGAGTTGATAGGAGGGATAAATGGAGGGAGAGAGGGCATCATCTGGGAGGGGGAGATGGTGGAAGCCACCATGGGAAAGGAGATGAAGGGTGTAGAGATGGAGGGAGGGGGGACACAATGGTGAAGGCGGGGCAGGTTTCGGGGACGGGAGAGGAGAGGAGCAACAAGGGGGTGAGGGGGATTAAGGTGGCGGGAGGTGTAGAGCATGTGGATATGTTCGAGGAATAGGAGCAGGTGGGGGAAAAGAATGAGGTCATATAGGATCCGTATGGGCGACAGGAGGTGTATACAGAAGGTGAGGCAGAGTGCATGATGCTCAAGGATCTGGAGGGACTTATACAATTTGGGGGGGGGGGGGGGCGGATATCCAGGTGGGGCTGGCATAACAGAGGATGGGGCGGATTAAGGATTTGTAGGTGTGGAGGATGGTAGAGGGGTACAACCCACATTGGTGTGGCGTGATCGGTTGCGCAATGTTTTAATGGAGCGGGATAGGATGGTCACGAGGCCGGTCGGTTTGTAGCGAGGTTAGAGCAAGAGTTACGAGGACGACCGGGAGAGTGTAGTACGCCCGTGTGCCGAGTGGTGACGCGATTGTGGTCGGGGCCGGCAGCCAGCGCTGCAGCAGGGCGGGGCGGCTGTTGGCGAGACGCGACGCAGCTGAGTGGGGCTGCGCGGCGTGAGGTTTCCTTGGCATAGCGGAACTGGCGTTGGTAGTAAAAGCCGTTGCTGTCCGTGGGCGGTTTATTCCGAAGCGCGGCCGTGTCCTGTTCTGTGTCATGTGGCATCGCGCGTTGTCTTCGGCTTTCTCACTGCTGCTGCAGACTTCTTGCGGGTGAGCAGTTTATTGCTATTAGCACTGTGCCCCGAATTATAAAGTTGTTGTCGGCCCATTTCTTGTTAGAAACAGTATCGTGCTGTGAGTGTACTGTCTTGCTGTTCTGGTTCAGCAATGTCCGAATTCCGTCCCTCCTATAGTGCTGCATATGCTTAAACCAGATGGTTGTGCCTGTTAATGACGCCAATATTAAGGGTCGTGCCTTCGATGTGATTCGGCAGTCGTTGCTTAAGGCACATCCTTGTTAAGGTGTCCTTGTGTGAAGCCAGTACAGCTTCTAACAACCAGTAATTCTTCTGTTATTTCTACACTGTTTTTAATTCGGAAGTGCCCTTCTAAACACTGTAATATTCCAAATCTCTCTGTTTCACCTTATAGGAAATTGATGTTGCTTAGGCTAGTCTTTTTTTCCAATCACCTATTGCTTGTGTGAATTGGTACCCGCCAGGTTAGCCGAGAGCGCTAACGCGTTGCTTCCTGGACTCGGGGAGGCGCGCCGGTCCCGGATCGAACGACGAGGGCCGGTGGGCTGGCCAGCCTGGATATGGTTTTTAGGCGGTTTTCCACTTCCCCCTAGGTGAATACCGGGCTGGTCCCCACGTTCCACCTTAGTTACACGGCTCGCAGACATCTGAACACTTTCGCACTGTTCCATGCGTCACACTTGTTGAGGTACACTAATTCCTTCCCGGGGGTACGGGCTGGCGGCAGGAAGGGCATCTGGCCACCCCTTAAACTAACATCGCCACGTCCGATTAACCATGCTGACCCTGCGTCTCCGTGGGAAAAGAAAAAAAAACTACTTGTGTGAACTGTCTTAAGTAATTAATTATTGATTTGGTGTTTGCTTTGGTTATAGTACATAAGAAAGGCAGGGAAGTTGTTTAATTAATTTTCACTTTCTAGTGTTGCAATTTAAAGATAGATATCTTGGTCACATGAATCCAGTGATGACATTTATTAAAAACAAATTCCCTTTTTTTCTGGTTAATTAACTGGAAGGTTTATTGTCTTATAAAATGGTTCAAATGGCTCTAAGCACTTTGAGACTTAACATCTGAAGTCATCAGACCCCTAGACTTAACTAACCTGACACACATCCATGCCCGAGGCAGGATTCGAACCCGCAACCGTAGCAGCAGCGCGGTTCCGGACTGAAGCGCCTAGAACCGCACGGCCACAGCGGCCGGCTATTGTCTTATATTGATGGTTGCTAGGGCATGCTGTCTCGGCAAGTACCTTTATACTTGGCCATGAATTTATTGCTTTTTTATATGTTGTGGAGTGGGATTTAGTTTGTCGTGTCTGGCGCTGCCTCAGGCATTGTTACCATCTAGTGCAGTCAGGCGGGCCACGACCTCTGAGGGGTGCCATAGCGGAATGGCTCCACAATTGATGTATTTGCATGGTGTCAAGAAAGCTCTTTTTCTTTAAATTGTAGTTCGTAAGTCGTTCTATTTTAAGTCCAAAGGGTAAAGATCTCTGATTCTACTGTGCCCCTCTGGCTGGAGATTTGTAAAATCAACCTGTTGCCTAAAAAAATTTCTCATGCAGTAATTTTCTTAAATAATTTTTTTTAAAATTCTGTTATACTTTAAGTTCCCCTTTTTGGAGGGGTTGGTTGAATCTTTGATGCTTATTCCGCTTGGGATTCACAAAATTATTGATATGGGATTTAAATTCCAAGTTTAGTTTTGAAATTTTCTGAACTCATTTTTTATGCAGTGTTTCTTTTTTTGTGAGCTAAGCGCCACCTGTTGTAATCTGGGTGTCGATGTTTTTATCAATGTGCAATCTGTTACGTTTTGGCAAATAAAGAGTACTGTCATACTGTATCCTCAGCTAGATTCGGACATTCCACTCCAGTAGCCCTCTCCACTGCTATCACCTGTCAGGACCGTTTATTGTGGCGTGTATTTTTTTGTTTTTGTCTGAATTTGTTATCATATACTCCAACAACGATGAACTACCAGACACATAACTTGTCAAAAAGATGTCCATGTTGCATTTTTTAATTTTTTCCCGGCAGTGCGTGTGGCAGTATCAATATGTGGAGCTATGAAGTTTGGAGTCGTTTGTATGTACAGCAAATGGCCGGCTGCGTTTAGTTGATAGATTACTGAGAAACAACAATCTACAAAAAGATCACGTACTAAACCCCTGCAGTGCTAAAGTGTACGAGTCACACTTCATATTAGACTAACAGAGACATCAAACATACGAGGAAGAAGTGCATGCAGGTGCTGACAGGCTCTTCCTAGAACCTTCTTCGAAATCTTAAAGAACTGTATGTAATGACGGAAACTATAAATGTCCACTTCTTTACCTAACTCTCTCATACAGGACGTGCAGAAAAATTTGGAAAAAGACCGTCCGCACAGACATGGTGCATTCTACGTGTAGTATAAATTACCCACCACACACACACAGTCTGAAATGCTTGAGAGGGTGTTGCAGGGTAGGTTGTGCTAAAAAATAATTGTTAAGAAAAAATTCGATACGTTCTGAGTTAATTAGCACCGAAGCTAGCCAGCAAGGCCCTGGGCGTGCAGATTCAAGCAGCCCGCCAGATACGATGTCATTTGTTCTCCTGGCGCAGACACTGGCAGGCGAGACTGCTCAGTCTCTGCTAGCGTTCAGTGCTTATTGCTTTCCTCTGTCCCTCTGTCCAGTTTTCGTAAAGTTCTCTTTTTCGGTTTTATGAAACCAAACGAATGACGCGTTGGGGACACCGTACCTGGAGGGTCGCATGAATATCAGAGCACAACGGTCTAGTTAGCTAACTTTAATGCTAATTAACTCGGAAGTGGAGCAAAATATCGAATTTTGTAACAGTTATTTCTCAGCAAAACCTACTCTGCAATAGCCTCACAAACATTTCAGACTGTTTCTGACTACCCTGTGTATATAATGGATGATTCAGCTGCCTCTACTTACGGGATTTATCCAATCCACAAAGCCTCCAAAAATAATGCACAAGATTTTCATATTTTTACCTCGCTACGCACAAAGTATTAGTACTACAGAAAATACGAACAAGAAAATTAATATACTTAAATTTTGTACTGGGATATGTTTTCGCCTGAGGCCACGGTTCTCGAGTTGTTAAAGAAAAACGCGTTTGAAGGCCAGTTTTCACTTTTTTTAAAATAAACTACAATCTCCAGGGAAAACGCATCGCAGTACAAAATTTAAATAGGTAGGGGCAGCTGGTGGAGTGTCTCTCCTAAGAGTCGTCTGGTGCATTTAATTTCCTCTAGTGTTTCGGCAGATATTTGCAATTTCGCTTTTGCAGTGTGTAGCTGGAGTCAACCGACAGAAAGCTTCCCTTTGCGAACAAAACAATTTTAAAAGCGGAACTTTACGTGCACACTCGACTGAGTGGTCCCAGGTTAGTCTATTGCGATGTTTGTTTTATCGGTATGTATTAACAGGGACAGTCAAATACGAGGAATAAGGCCGGGCCAACAGTGTTGGCCGAATGTGTGGGTCTATGAAACATCAAAGGACGTTGAGCCAGTAGATACAGCACCCACACACTGTCGCGAACTGTGAATACTTTGTAATTTTAGCTTCGGAATAGAGGTTGTTTGTTCGCTCTTTTGTTTTCATCGTCTTTATTTCCAAGTGGTTATATCGAAACGGTACGGGAACAGTGGACAAATAGTGAAGTGCAAGAGTTATTGAGCTGTTGCAGCAAGAAAATAGTTTGTGGAGTCCAGCAAGAAGCAGCCACTAAAACCCAATGCAGATGCAGATGCTTGGCAGCAGATACTACGGAAATTTAGTCTGAATAGTTCCGTTAACGAACCTAAAAAGGAAGAAGATTCTTTAATGTCTATCGACTATATCAAACGAAAACCAAAGAAAAGCTCAGCTCAGGGACATCGACAGATGAGATATACATATGCACATGGTTTGGTTACAACTTAATTGATAGTTTGGTCAGGGTTTTTAGCAAAAAGAATACTAATACAACAAATAGAGGAAAGTGAATTGAAACAAAGGTGTTTTAATACGAGACCTTTCTTATGACGATGAACCTCTTGTATATATTTTCATGTTTAAGATTTGGCTGAATAAAAGCAAGCTGCAAATTCTTCACGCATTTCTCTCGCATTTTGCGTTGGCATCCCTCAGAGCATTAGTCGCAGTAGTGAAGGTCGATTTTCCTGTAAGGGGAGTTGTATTGTACCTTCTCGCACTTACATGTTGAGCGAAGTTCTGCTTTTCTTCAAACAGTTGTGCAATATTACACATGTGAGCGTTAGAAGATTTGCTCTTTCTGGTGCTAATAAAATCGATTTCTGAAAAACTCTGAAAACTGACTGAAGTTTCAAAAAAAAAAAGTATGAGTTCATACAGCACTTTTTGTGTAGGCTGAACAGGCAATTTTTGATAATCATAAGCTGACAGATGGAATGTGCCAATGTCAGTACTTATTACTATGCTATTACACTTGATATTCTTATTTATTCGTTCTTAGGTTCTGAGTCGCTTATTGTCACTATTTCTGAAATATGGAGTTCGAAAGATGGAAACGTTGGATGTTCACCACAAGCAATATCCTCCTTTATTTTTGCTCTTCATTTAATCTTCACAAAAAAAGTAGAACAGCCAGTCATAAAAGCTGATAATGGGAAGGGGGGTGGGGGGAAGTAAATCTACAACTACCTCCGATGATTTGTCGTTGTGGAAACAAAGCAATTCACGTCGGATCATGTTACCCAGCTATAATGAGGAGGAAGATACGAATGTGCGGTCTCGAATAGCCTAGAATGTTTTCAGTTGTTTCTGATGTTGGATGGACTGAATTAATTGGAAACAGTAGAAAATGTTCCTTCACATTAGTAATATGGCGCATTTGTCACAAAGTATGAAACGGTTGAAATACTGAGTACTTCTTCCTTTTGGGTCAAAATCCTGGGGATTTCACCTAATAGTTACTAGTGTAGCGTATGATACTAAAAAAAATTCGTGAGGCCCCTAGCAACCATCATTCAGATTATTATGTGATCAGTCGTACTTGACTGCTTTGGGAATACCGAGATACTGCGTAACGTTTCGTTTATAAACCTATAGGAACGAGTTGCGAGGCATCTCGTGAACGTGACGAGTTGGGAGCGAGGGTACTCAAATCGGATGCGTCCATTTGTATACAATCATTGTTTGTGTAAAGACAAATCGTCAGGCCGTCCCCGAGTGTCTGACACAGACGTCGAACGAATCCAGATACTAGCAAAAATTAGGTACTTCGCGTCTGTTTATGCCTAATTTGCAGTTACTATCCGTGCTGTGTTCGAGTCTCTGTCATGCACGAAAGCTTTGCTTAGTTAGCATTGCTTACAGGTGCTGGGTTTGAATTTATATCCAGAGCAAAACAGTTCGCCACGTCATCTGAACTTCAAACTTAAGCACAACTAGTTGCTCATGAATAATTTAAATGCATAATGTCACGTTCTGTTAGGTATAAATGACGATAGTTGACTTTCGAACAGCACATATAGCCACGTGGTGCAATGAGTACTGCGAAATCAATTGTTGATGGTGAGGTTTCCATATAGTGCTTAAGCTGTTAATCGTAGTTCATCTAACTGGTTAGTTCATTAACCAGTTTACGCAAAACCACTGGCCAAACGAACAATCGTTTGAGATTGTCTGTTGTTTTCAGCCAAATTCCAGCGACTCGAGAGTTGAAAATCAGGATTCCAATTAGGAATATTTGTAACGATTTCCGTTCCAACACTTGTGTAACAACGAAGAAAAACCTCTCAAAAGTCTTGTTCTATACTGAGACTTGTAACTTTTGCTTAGTTTATGGGACAATACATCCTAGACAAAAGTATGAATGAGTCGGGTAAGCATGTGTACCATGTAACATGTTAACAGAACAAAGTCTGTGACTATATGCATCGCGTCTCTGGCAAGGGTCGTCAGACGCATTTTCTCTTGTGTGTCGGCAGGTATTTGTAATTTCGTTTTTCAACTTGTCTCTGGAGTCATCCAAAACAAATACTGATCGTCATGTGTTTCACGCATCGCCCAGTGCCGACTGAAAGGCCGATTAGTTTCCCTTTACAAACAAATTTATTTTTAAAGTTGAAATTATAATGCCCATTCGTTAGAGCACTCCCAGCTTAGTCTATTGTGATATTAGTTTTATCAGTATGTACTAAGAGACACAGTAAAACATTAGGAATAATCAGTACTTCAGCAGCCGCAGCACCGCCCAGGCGCGCGCTGACTGTTACCGCCATGCGAAGCGCTGCTAGCAAGGAAAACTCCCGATCGAACCCCCCTTAGATTTAGTGGTAAAATGGCCCAGAGGATAACCCGTCAAAAACGGACACAGATCAAACATGATAGCAAGAAGTGTGAATAGAAACAAGGAACGGTCCAAGCTCAAAATGTGGAACATAGAGCGACTCGTAAGAACGGTGACGTCGTGGTCATGTGGTCACGAAATGGACTAAAAAGCGGCACATCCATGGTCAAACCTCCATAGCCCATTTTTATACATATTTACTAACTTTCCGTCCGGTCATTGACGTGTCTGTTCTTCTGCGGTCTTGGCACTGTCGTACTATACATAGGTTATAAAATATGAGTCATGTAGTAAGAATATATTACCGTGCCAAGTAAATGTGATGAATCGTGATAGCAGGCGAGATGTCTTACAGACCTCTCACAGAAACGAGAACAACAAACCATGGTACAACGAAGGAATTCAAGAGTTAAAACTTCCAAACCGGAAGGGAAGAGTCGTAACATGTGGTACTATTGTAGAACAAATAGGAATTACATACGTCTGTAGGTCCCGTCGTTACATGTCACTGTTGCAAACGGACGTTACATCACGATACAGACACAATCTGAATACAACTAACAGACAGGTCAATCTCCGGAAGACCAGTTCATAATTTTGTGGAAAAAAAAGGTGGGGCATGAGAGAGATCTGCATCAGGATCGCTCCCCCCCCCCCCCCCCCCCCCGCCTCCCCCACATGCAGTCCAACAACGTGACGAGATGACCATGGCATCATGGATTTTCACCGTTGCTCAGTGTTGCACATATTGATCTTGGACTGTTCACCTTTTTTTTACAGTTTAGTAGACCTTCCGGTTTTCAAGTTGATGTGTCTTCAGTTTTTGACAGGCTATTCAATGAGCCATCTTCTCAATAAATACGAGGGGGGTGCGTTGTGAATTCCCCTTGTAAGTAACTGCTACTGGAGTACTCGTTACCCTTCGTCCACTTATTGGTGGCAACGCTGGTACCAACATTGGCCAATATTTATGGGACGGAGCCCAGACATTGGAGCCAACATTCGGGTTAACCCGGGTATAGCGCCAATGTCAACATATCAGACGCACAGATCGTGACCGGAGCATTTTCGGTTCTGAGTGTGAAGAATAACATTTTAGTAGGTACTTGAAGATGAAGAAGCTTGCAGAGGATAGAGTAGCATGGAGAGCTGCATCAAACCAGTCTCAGGACTGAAGACCACAACAACAACAACAACAGTATAAAACAAGAAAAGGAACTAAGATAAAAGAAGACGATGCAGTATATCACTTCACACATATAGAAGTACAATAGCAAAAATTCTACCAGTTTGATTTATAATTGTTTTGGAGGTATGACGGACGTCAGTGGAAATGGAAATGTCGTGTGGCTAGGGCCTCCCGTCGGGTAGACCGTTCGCCTGGTGCAGGTCTTTCGATTTGACGCCACTTCGGCGACCTGCGCGTCGATGGGGATGAAATGATGATGATTAGGACAACACAACACCCAGTCCCTGAGCGGAGAAAATTTCCGACCCAGCCGGGAATCGAACCCAGGCCCTTAGGATTGACAGTCTGTCACGCTGACCACTCAGCTACCGGGGCGGACGGACGTCAGTTATTAGGCCATTTGATGCATGGAGACTCAGGGCAATTTGATAACTTTTGTCGTATGTCCGATCTGGTTTTTCAAATGATCGAACCCGAAATAAAAAAGATAGATACGTTTTGGAGAGAAGCTATACCTGTTAAAATTCGTTTGGCAGTGACACGTCAGTTTCTTGCTACAGGAGACAGTTTCAAAAGCCTACACTTCCTGTTTAAAATTTTCCACTCAAGTGATATCACTGACAGTGCCTTAACTTTTCAGAGCGATACGTGAGGCCTTGAAAGATAATGTTAAAGTAACGACTACTTTAAAAATTATATTCATTAACGGTGTGTGCCAAAGGGACAAAATACCCAAACAACTGAGTACAGAGATAATGTCTTAAGTCTGCAAAGTCAGTGTTTCGAACACCATAAAATTCCACCACAAAACTTAGGGAAAATGTAATATACAGGCTGTAGGTATGTGGAAAAACATGTGTTAACTGGATAAAGGACGACATTATTACAAAACTAAATTAAAAAGGAAAAGAAAAATCATTCCCTAGTGTTGCACTTGATTAAGTCTTTGGGGGGCAGTCAACCGCTGTTTCTTCCGCAGCCCAGAACTCTGTTGCACATACTACACGTATTAGCTGTCACCTAAGCTTTGGTGCAATGTTATGTATTGGTTTTTCACTACTCGTTTTTCGTATAAGAAGTTGTCTATTGCATGCACAATGTTCTCCCTTTCTCGTTCAACAACATTATAATTCTGTTTTCCAGAAATTTGCAATTCAAATATATCTTATCAGGCGCTTATTCTTTTCCTTCTAAAAATTGAGACAGCCTGGTCCATTTGAGTTTGGTAGGTTTTGTTTCTGGCTGTCTGTGGCGCTTGGTATTGGCAAGTGTGTGTATTGATTCTTTTGCCACTGAATCTGTGTCTCGTGTTTAACAGTCTGTTTCACTGGAAAAAACCTGAAAGAAACACGAGCTGTTATCTATTGGTAACTGTATCCTATGATTAAACATGTGAACTACAATCATTTTATACTACTATAGTGAAAGTACTAATTTATTTTTGTTTTCTTCTCCTTTATTCTCTTTCAGTCCCCTGCAAGTAGTAAAGAATGTTTCTTGTAACACATGGATTTGATCATATTTGGCAATTCCCACATTTTCTGGGGGCTTTGTATGGCAAACATGTCAAGATACAGGCTCCTTACAATAGTGGATAAGAGTTTTCTAATCATAAAAGTAGTTTCAGTATAATAGTAGGTTTAGTTAACAGTGACTACAACTATTTGTAGGTATCAATACCCATGACCGTATGAGTGATGGTGGATTATTCCATGGCAACTTAAATTATCATAAACTTCAGCACACTGATACATTTCGCCAACCAACTTTTCTTCCAGGTCGAAATCTACCAGCTTCTTATGTTTTTGTAGCAGATGCCACCTTTGCATTAACAGAGAATTATGAAGCCTTATCCTGGAGTACCACCCAGTGGTAGTCAACAGGGAATATTCAAGCGGCAGTTATCACGTGCCAGAGTTGAAACTGACTGAACACCACAGCTGGTCTCTAGTTCTGTGGAAACGTCGTCCCACTGTAAAGCCAAGGCTGCATTAGTTCTAGGTTCCAATCTCGCAGGAGACCAGCTTTTTAGCTCTTCCATGGCAGTGTTAATAGCAGTCACATCAGAAGTTCGTAAGGAAATCTTATGAAAAATTTTCATCTTTTTGCTTCATTCAGTAACAAGTAGATAATAAAGTAAGAAACATATTATATTGAACAATTACTCATGTGTTAATGAATTCAGTGTTCTGCTTTTACCACATATTTTTGTTGATAAAACTATAGCAATGAATAGCTAAATCACCACGTTTCTTTGCGTTTCTGTTCCTGCTGCCACATTTACATATTTAAGTGGCAGTCCTGAATAGCTAACTCACCACGTTTCTTTGCGTTTCTGTTCCTGCTCCCACATTTACATATTTAAGTGGCAGTCCTGAAATGCTACCCCTGTGCAGGGGTGCACAGACTGTTATGCGGGCAAAAGAAGGGTTGGACACACTCATGATACGTTATGTTGGAGACACGTTCATTACAAGGTTAGTATGATACCTTGTAATTCAGTTGTATCAGTTTAGTGCACATTCGTAGAGTTTTGTCAGTCATCAGTATTAAACTCTCTTACATTATCAAATATTTTCTGAAAATGATGAGGCGGCTTCTTGATTCTAGGCCTGTGGAAACCTTCCCCTTCAGAATAACGATGTCGTAAAGCCAGGTTTAAAGCGTGTATCACATGCACATCTAATGATCGTTCGACAAGGATGCTAGAAATTAAACATTCGAGTGTATATATGTAGACTGAAGTGACAAATGAAAATCTGTACCAAATCTGGGACGTGCCAACCAGTATGCCATGGTAGAGTAGCTTTGAAGAAGTGCAGGGACTACTGCAGCATGCCTCATTTGGTTCAAATTTTCATTCATCACTTTGGTCTACATATATACATCAAGCTGTTTGAGACTTTAAAATGTCTATGGAACCAAATAGTTCCATATGATTAAACATCAGAAGTTGGAAGATTAAGAGAATAAATGTGCTGAGGGATGGCTACCGTAACATAGTGTTTCAGTAAAGAATATCTGTCTCATGATTTACTTACTACACAGATATTCGAAATTTTTAATAAAATTGAAAAGCATGCCCACTGTGAAAAGTTTAGTTATTTAGCTGATTTTTTCACTTGCATTGTTTCCTTCTTTTAAGGGGTATGACGACACTGATTCCTTCCTGTACAAATAACGGAGTAATTTTCCACGATCGCTGGTCTGTTGGGTCGCTTCAGCCATGGAATAATAACAGTTCTTTTCTTCATTCTTCTATATTTTAAGATACCCTGACAACTGGTTAGCAATGTTGGTACACTTTCCACCTGGTCATTATTTTTATCTGCTCAAATTAACTACAAAATTCCAAAAATTGTTGCATCTACGGGGAACACGTCAGCTTCTCACAAAAGGTTCCACATGACTCCTTCTTATAACCACAAACTCTGCCAAGTGCTGGAGAAAGATGGTAGACAAAATTTTTAGCGAAGAATTTAAGTCGTTTGTATCACTGGCAAACCTCTGGATTACGCACTTAACAAAACTTAGTGTAAAATATATTTACATATTTTCGTATTAAAACTTCAGTATGATCCCAATCATGCAGAATATAAATAGCAATGCATGAAATATGGAATTAGTGTTTACAAAGTTTTGTATGAGCTTCTGATCTTATAAATTTAAATATTGATCTCCGTAATAATATCAAGCTCACTTTGATATCAGATCCATTATATTACACATTTTAGGCTCTTACTAGCCTTTGCATGCAGCAAGAGTTTCCTAGTCATTGCGGGATAGTATAGGTGGTTTATGAGCAACTTCAGCAAATCCATGAAGCTGCTCAATGAATGATACAAGAAGGAGATACCTTACACCTAGCGTGTCGAGCAAGAAAATGCTTTTCAATATCTGAAAGATAAACTGATCACTCCACCAATACTAGAATATCTGAACTTTGAAAAGAATTTCCTTTTATTGAGGTCATTTTAAGTCAAGAAAAAGTGGGAAGCCATTTAACTGTTGCACATAAATTAAGGACGCTGAATAAAATCAAGAGGCTACAGTACTCTAAAGAGGGAGATATTAACCATCCTTTAGACTGTGCCCATTTGGCAGAATGTTTTTGATGTGTACTCACAATAAACGCTGACGTGGGATGTAGCACGTCAGAGCCATCATCCGGGTTAATTAAGTTCAGGTGAAAGCTGTACCAAATAAAGTATACTAGTGGTATACAAAATCGGTTTGCCAGTGCACTCACGAGTAAGAGATGTCAGGATGGTTGGCGCATGACAGAAAGGCTATGGAAGCCTATGTCAGCAGGGAACTGAAGAGACACCATTTATGCAGGTTGGGGAAACACGTGCAGGTGAAGGCAGCATGGCTGTTGACGCACATGAGCTGGCAGTAGGTGCAACAGGTGAGGATATAGAACACATGACAGCTGAGATGACACCGATGAAAGAAATAAGTGGAGATGAAAAGGCTGAGTTATAGAAATAGTATCATGATTCTCCCATAGAAAGCTGTTAATATATAGGAAGGACTTACGAATGAGTGACAATGTACTGAGGATGAAGTGTTATGAAAAACGATGGAGAGGAGTATATAGAAATGTGAGAGTTGTCAGAAGAATAAACTGATTAGGCAAAACATAAAGATGCCTTTAGATATCATGAGAACCCCAGAACACATCTTGAAGGTGTGTGACATTGATTTAGTAGCTCATCTGAACCAGAGAGACTAAGGCTACAAGTATATCAAACATTAACAGAGATGTTGCAGTATTACATAAACTTTCCACGTATACTACAGAAAGATCTGTCTGGAGCGAGGTATAATTTTCACAGTTGTGTCGCAGAGGTAAAGGGCACTGATGTGCAGAAGAACAGAATGCACAATGGAAAATAAGGAACAAGGAATACCATGATGAGGTACAGATTACAAAAGAATTAGTTTTGGCGATAAGATTCTGTTATATGATGAGACTGTACAACGGGGCAGATGACATAAATTACGTACACAATGGCGAGGTCCATACACACCGAAATAAGGGGTTTAACGCTGTAATCTGCCAACAGACTGAAGGAATTTTTCTAATTCCAAAGTAAGGTTTGCCCTGATGCAATTTATGTATGGTGTAAAGGATACAGTGTGTGTGAAAAAATAAATTTTGTAGGTGATATGACTGTACATTTTCATACATAAAGTCTGTCACCTTGAAAAAAGAGCTACACATTGATCTTCTTGGTGTTGTAGCTCTCAGGGCCGCCACGGGATGCTTTCGGTATGAGGTACCCCATGTATCTCTGTGAGTCACTGCTCGAGTGACGTGAGTAATCTAATTCTGTAAAGGAAGCCTGGCAGTGCTGAATATGACTGCAGCAGAATAAAAAAGCGTGGCGCATGCTTTACGTTGGCACCTGGGAAAAAGCAAAAAAAGCACAAGGTCTAATTGAACAACTGTCACGACATGAGTTAAATCGAAAGAAGCGAGGAACCTTAAACTTGGTAGCGAAGTCTGTAAAAATCTTGGTTGGAACTTCAGACAAAGAGCGCACTACGTATTTCAAGGTGAAGAGAGATGTGTTAGAAGGGGGACGGAAACTGCTACTCAGACTTCCAAAGGAGTAAGTAACATCAGTTAAGCAAACTTCAACAAGTCTTAATCGAACGGTAAACTCCATTGTGAGAAATGAAGAGTCTGTAATACAGGGAATGAAACGACTAAGCTAATACGTAGTTAAATACGAGACCAGTACCGACAGGTGGTTGCAAACAGCGGAAAGTTGGATCACTGTTAACGAATAGCTAATAAAGTTTACAGTTATCTTCAATGAACTATTGTGGGAATATATGTAAATGTTGGCAATAGTAAAGGCACAAAAAGATTTTCCAGAACCTCATCTGACTGAGTTCAGACAGTAACGTACGACAACTCAGAACTGATCTAGAACCACATTAATTACAAGAGATTTCCTGTCACCGTTGTTGTAGACGGCGCTTAAAAGTTGAGCGGAATTATACACTCCTGGAAATTAAAATAAGAACACCGTGAATTCATTGTCCCAGGAAGGGGAAACTTTATTGACACATTCCTGGGGTCAGATACATCACATGATCACACTGACAGAACCACAGGCACATAGACACAGGCAACACACCATGCACAATGTCGGCACTAGTACAGTGTATATCCACCTTTCGTAGCAATGCAGGCTGCTATTCTCCCATGGAGACGATCGTAGAGATGCTGGATGTAGTCCTGTGGAACGGCTCGCCATGCCATTTCCACCTGACGCCTCAGTTGGACCAGCGTTCGTGCTGGACGTGCAGACCGCGTGAGACGACGCTTCATCCAGTCCCAAACATGCTCAATGGGGGACAGATCCCGAGATCTTGCTGGCCAGGGTAGTTGACTTACACCTTCTAGAGCACGTTGGGTGGCACGGGATACATGCGGACGTGCATTGTCCTGTTGGAACAGCAAGTTCCCTTGCCGGTCTAGGAATGGTAGAACGATGGTTTCGATGACGGTTTGGATGTACCGTGCACTATTCAGTGTCCCCTCGACGATCACCAGTGGTGTACGGCCAGTGTAGGAGATCGCTCCCCACACCATGATGCCGGGTGTTGGCCCTGTGTGCCTCGGTCGTATGCAGTCCTGATTGTGGCGCTCACCTGCACGGCGCCAAACACGCATACGACCATCATTGGCACCAAGGCAGAAGCGACTCTCATCACTGAAGACGACACGTCTCCATTCGTCCCTCCATTCACGCCTGTCTCGACACCACTGGAGGCGGGCTGTACGATGTTGGGGCGTGAGCGGAAGACGGCCTAACGGTGTGCGGGACCGTAGCCCAGCTTCATGGAGACGGTTGCGAATGGTCCTCGCCAATACCCCAGGAGCAACAGTGTCCCTAATTTGCTGGGAAGTGGCGGTGCGGTCCCCTACGGCACTGCGTAGGATCCTACAGTCTTGGCGTGCATCCGTGCGTCGCTGTGGTCTGGTCCCAGGTCGACGGGCACGTGCACCTTCCGCCGACCACTGGCGACAACATCGATGTACTGTGGAGATCTCACGCCCCACGTGTTGAGCAATTCGGCGGTACGTCCACCCGGCCTCCCACATGCCCACTATACGTCCTCGCTCAAAGTCCGTCAACTGCACATACGGTTCACGTCCACGCTGTCGCGGCATGCTACCAGTGTTAAAGACTGCGATAGAGCTCCGTATGCCACGGCAAACTGGCTGACACTGACGGCGGCGGTGCACAAATGCTGCGCAGCTAGCGCCATTCGACGGCCAACACCGCGGTTCCTGGTGTGTCCGCTGTGCCGTGCGTGTAATCATTGCTTGTACAGCCCTCTCGCAGTGTCCGGAGCATGTATGGTGGGTCTGACACACCGGTGTCAATGTGTTCTTTTTTCCATTCCCAGGAGTGTAGATATGACTGTTTCCATTGACGGGAGCATCTTAAGTTATGCGTTAAATAGTCCGTTAGTAAAAGATTTGAGTATAGCCTGTATAGAATACTATGGTTGTCATCGGAAGGGTGTGGAGCGAAATGTCTATTTATTCACAATGCCTCCGAAATGATGGTGTGAAATGGTAGTTTGCGAAGCCAAGTAGCGAACAGCTACAGTGTAAAACAGTAGTTCATGGTTCATTAACATGTAAAGGCACTTGCGTGTTTATACCTTTATTTACGTGTTACAGTGAGATATGTGCCAGCCCGAGAAGCTCCGAAGGACTGTGTGCAGAAGCTAATGGTGTTAAACAAAAGTCATAATCAGTCCTTTGTTTGTAGCTCCAGTGAACGAGGACATTACCATCATCCTTCACGAAGTAAGACCCATAGAAATTGTGCTCTGAGCCACTGGATAGTTAAAATTTTTAGGTAAATATCGTGGACATGTATGGCTCAAGATGTGATAGGAAGAAATGTCGCCAGTAGTGCCATCGTGCTGAAAATGAGTATGGATATCGACTGAAGCATAGAAAATAACATGAGAAAAATTATCAGTGACATTAAGCTGGACCTGCCAATACAGCAGTTGGTAGGCAGTTAGATGACCTGATAACTGCAGGACATAAGCTTTATGAAATGCAGAGAAAAATTATCAGAAGAGCAACTTCTATGTAAGCCATTTCTGTTTCTGCAGTTACATGCGCTCTGGCGTAGTTTTATCCACATAAATACTTTAAATGTGACAGAGACTGTTTTAAATTCGTGTTCAAAACAATAGGTGAAGATTGCTGCTGAAAAATGTGTGTTAGAAACACTATTATTAATCAGCACCCAGATAAGAATATAGTGAGGCATCATTCCACTCGAAGGTCGCTGACAGAAATTGACGGAGTAATTTTTGATAGATCCCCGTATGTGAGAAGTGATGTTTGAAGTTGGGTTTCGCTAAATTTTGTACCTAAGAAGGACAAACGGTTAAGCAAGTTCACGATTAAGCTAAAAAGAGAAAATTGTTGTACAATCGATTGTAAATACAGTCTTTACCCATTGTTTTCAGAAAACAAAACTGTAATCAAGATGAAACATTTCCATTTACTGTATGTGTCTTCCACGAAAAAGATTTGTTTAATATTTTTAAGCTATTATGTACTTCTTTTGCGTTTTATTGGAAAGCAATTAAGTTTAGTTCTATCATTGTATCATTACGAAGCATTTATATATTTGGTCATTGATCATTATAAAGCAGTTATGCGTATTTTTCAAACAACAAAATAAAACTTGTGACACACTTTTGTAAAACTTACGCAGTCACTGAGGACAGTGCTACTGATTTTTCCCCAAGACGACGGAGGAGGTCAGGGAGATACAGAATAGGAAAGTAATACTACACCTAGAAGGTAAAGACCAAAGCCGAGAGGAACGATTTTTCTTGCGAGTAGAAAGAACATATTCCCGAAGGGCTTTTGTGAATGCAGTGGCTGGAAATGTCACATAAGCTCGTGGTCGCACGTGGTTGCAAGTTTAGGAGCCACTAGGAGCAGCGGGACACAGCCTGAGTGGAGGCTGGCCATATAATGTATTCTCACAAACGAGAGGTTGCCGAATAGCGTTGAGTAGCCGTATGCAGACTCACGAGTCGCAGGACGAGGCCGGAACAGCGTGGCCACCTCGAGGGACATAAGGAAGCAGCGAGACGCCCTCGATTCCATTAGGTCTTAACAGTTAGTCGCGGTCATACCAAGAGGGATCCCGGGTAGAGTAAGACTGGAGCCAGGATTTAGAGAATTAATGTTCTGGAAACTCAGGTGAAGCAGTCAATAGCCCACATAGGCTTGGCCTGGGGCAGGCACATCAAAGTTTGTTCTGGCTCGGCTCACGTTAATACCTAGCTGTGTACCTACCTCCACGGGAACGTTACCGTTAGTACAGATAGGACTAGCGCACCTTGTTTCATTTATTTTGCTCACAAGATCATTAAAGGTTATTCTTGTTCACGCTTTGCTTTCATTTGTTCGTATTTCCCGACGGTGTGCCATAATTTCTAAAAACATTCCATTAGCCACTACCACGGTACCTACCCCGAAGTACCTACCTCATTTAGCAACTACACCGCTGGCTGGACGCGTCAACTGCCTTCACCACTCTAGCTAACGATAACAATATCTCATGAATGTTATTCTTTTTTCCACTGAACGCTCCGATTTCTATTCTTTAATCACAAACTGCAAGTACGCAACGTACAAGATGTCTTACAAGAGCAATACTAGAAGCTAAAATAAAACAAACGATTGATAAGTACTGGTGTTAACCTGTATACGAACACATCAATAAAACTCAACAAGAACTTGTGCACCAACCTACATTTTACGGCAAGGCGACATCATCAACTTGACCTCATAATTAAAAGATAAAAAAAAGCACACTTGCGAGATAGCAGCCCCAGCAATCGAATCCGCCATAAAATTTCGGCCATAAATCTCATAGGACGCAGTTGTGACCTTCAGAGTGTATAGCTCTTAAGCACCAGTTGTTTGTCCCACGACCCATCCCAATGCAGCCGCCCAATGCCAAAGCGCCAAGTACTGTACAGTAGAGTGACAACCGGAGCACCTCTGTTCGCAAGATGTTGAAAGAGAGTGTAGAGGTGGACACATCAGTCCAACATATTTTGAAATTTTTTTCGGGAACACGTTATTCTACGTGTAAAATAGTAATATGAGTACGCAATATGTCAAACTCACACACGTGTATGTTAGGTATTGAATTAACAATATTATCCTATTGCTATTCTGGGCGACGGCGTGGTGGAGTGGCGGCAGCAGGCAGTGGCCGGCGGGTGGCAGATGGCGCCCCGACTGGTCGCGCAGCTCAGGCCCCTCGAACTCAGGCAACGGGCAGCGAGGCGGCGTTCGGCTCACGTGTCGCGATTAGCGTGGGCTGCCTCGCTGCAGCGCGCGCCCTGAGCGTGTTTACTGGCACAGCAAACGTGGAGCAAACGTGGCGGCCGGTTGGCGCATTCCACGCGCGAATTGTACGGCGTCCTGCCGGAGACAACTTACAAGGGAACCTCCCCATCGCACCCCCCTCAGATTTAGTTAGAAGTTGGCACAGTGGATAGGCCTTGAAAAACTCAACACAGATCAATCGAGAAAACAGGAAGAAGTTTTGTCGAACTATGAAAAAAATAAGCAGAATATACAAATTGAGTAGTCGATGTGTAACATAAGCCACATCAAGGACAATACGATCTTAGGAGCGCCGTAGTGTCGTGGTTAGCGTAAGCAACTGCGGTACTAGAGGACCTCGGTTCAAGTCTTCCCTCAAGTAAAATTTTAACTTTTTTATTTTCTAGCAATTGACGTGTGTCAATTATCAAAGTTCAGGCACTCACACGATCAACTTCGCTCTCGAAAATTCCAGTTCAGATTTGCTTGGACATATGCAGGATTTGACGGTTTACACACGGAAAAAATTGGAAAACGTTAAAAACATATGTTTTGACAGAACACAGGGAAAACTGTGTGACTGTGAAACTGTTGCATTCATTTGTTGCAGTTTATGTGACAAACTCTTATGTTTTCATCACTTTTTTGGGAGTTATTATCACAATCACAAGAAAACCTAAATCGGGCAAGGTAGAAGAATCTTTTTACCCATTCGCCAAGTGTACAAGTTAGGTGGGTCGACAACATATTCCTGTCATGTGACGCACATGCCGTCACCAGTGTCGTATAGAATATATCAGACGTGGTTTCCTGTGGAGGAATCGGTTGACCTATGACCTTGCGATCAAATGTTTTCGGTTCCCATTGGAGAGGAACGTACTTTCGTCTATTAATCGCACGGTTTTGCGGTGCGGTCGCAAAACACAGACACTAAACTTATTACTGTGAACAGAGACGTCAATGAACGAACTGACAGGTCATAACTTTGCGAAAATAAATAAAGTAAAATTTTTACCCGAGGGTAAACTTGAACCAAGGACCTCTCGTTTCGCAGTTCTTCACGCTAACCACGGGACCACGGCGCCCCTGAGCTGACATTATGCTCGATGTTACTTATGTTGTACATGGACTACTCAATTTGTACATTTTACTTATTTTTTCTGTAGTTCCACACAACTTCTTCCTGTTTTCTCGATTGATCTGTGTTCAGTTTTTCAAGGCCTGTCCACTGTGCCAACTTATAATTAAATCTGAGGGGGGTGCGATGGGGAGGTTCCCTTGTTAGTGTAGCGGCAAAGTCGCTACGGGAACGGATCCGCACTTCTGACACCGGCTGTACAGGATGGGCGTATGGGCAGGCGGTGAGTATTATGGAGTGAATAGGATAATTTTTAGATAAAAGCCATTTACTGGCGAAAGAATGTTAAAAAGGGTCTCATAGGCCTTCGGAGGTGAGGGTGAGCCAGAGCGTAAAGTTTGGCGAGACATAGTTCGCGAAGCTAACGAAAGCAGTTGTCTGCCAAAACTAAGTCCACAGTGCCACAGCACTGGGAGAAGCGGGAAGGTCTACACTGCTACAGGGTGCGCGTCCGACTCACGGGTGAGCAAATATACAAGAGTGCGGGCCCGGCGACGGGCGGCCGGGTATGTTCGGCGCACCACGCGGCTTCCTCCGCCCTGATTGGTTGGGACCGAGAAATCCGTGGGGGCGGCAATGGAACTTTCCTGAGCGTTGCCTGCTAAGCGACGCCTGGGGCGATGTTAACTTGTAAGCACCTGAGGGAGGCACGTGATCCAGGTGCACTTCCTCAGTGCTGACTACCTGTTACTAGACCGTGGCACGAAAGAATTTACAGGCAGCTAACACTGCCGGCCGTGGCTTGGCCGCATGGAACAATGAAGTTACCGTTTGGAAGCCCATATACACTCCTGGAAACGGAAAAAAGAACACATTGACACCGGTGTGTCAGACCCACCATACTTGCTCCGGACACTGCGAGAGGGCTGTACAAGCAATGATCACACGCACGGCACAGCGGACACACCAGGAACCGCGGTGTTGGCCGTCGAATGGCGCTAGCTGCGCAGCATTTGTGCACCGCCGCCGTCAGTATCAGCCAGTTTGCTGTGGCATACAGAGCTCCATCGCTGTCTTTAACACTGGTAGCATGCCGCGACAGCGTGGACGTGAACCGTATGTGCAGTTGACGGACTTTGAGCGAGGGCGTATAGTGGGCATGCGGGAGGCCGGGTGGACGTGCCGCCGAATTGCTCAACACGTGGGGCGTGAGGTCTCCACAGTACATCGATGTTGTCGCCAGTGGTCGGCGGAAGGTGCACGTGCCCGTCGACCTGGGACCGGACCGCAGCGACGCACGGATGCACGCCAAGACCGTAGGATCCTACGCAGTGCCGTAGGGGACCGCACCGCCACTTCCCAGCAAATTAGGGACACTGTTGCTCCTGGGGTATCGGCGAGGACCATTCGCAACCGTCTCCATGAACCTGGGCTACGGTCCCGTACACCGTTAGGCCGTCTTCCGCTCACGCCCCAACATCGTGCAGCCCGCCTCCAGTGGTGTCGCGACAGGCGTGAATGGAGGGACGAATGGAGACGTGTCGTCTTCAGCGATGAGGGTCGCTTCTTCCTTGGTGCCAATGATGGTCGTATGCGTGTTTGGCGCCGAGCAGGTGAGCGCCACAATCAGGACTGCATACGACCGAGGCACACAGGGCCAACACCCGGCATCATGGTGTGGGGAGCGATCTCCTACACTGGCCGTACACCACTGGTGATCGTCGAGGGGACACTGAATAGTGCACGGTACATCCAAACCGTCATCGAACCCATCGTTCTACCATTCCTAGACCGGCAAGGGAACATGCTGTTCCAACAGGACAATGCACGTCCGCATGTATCCCGTGCCACCCAACGTGCTCTAGAAGGTGTAAGTCAACTACCCTGGCCAGCAAGATCTCCGGATCTGTCTCCCATTGAGCATGTTTGGGACTGGATGAAGCGTCGTCTCACGCGGTCTGCACGTCCAGCACGAACGCTGGTCCAACTGAGGCGCCAGGTGGAAATGGCATGGCAAGCCGTTCCACAGGACTACATCCAGCATCTCTACGATCGTCTCCATGGGAGAATAGCAGCCTGCATTGCTGCGAAAGGTGGATATACACTGTACTAGTGCCGACATTGTGCATGCTCTGTTGCCTGTGTCTATGTGCCTGTGGTTCTGTCAGTGTGATCATGTGATGTATCTGACCCCAGGAATGTGTCAATAAAGTTTCCCCTTCCTGGGACAATGAATTCACGGTGTTCTTATTTCAATTTCCAGGAGTGTAATAAAGTAAAATCCCCTACTGTCTGGCTCATCCTTTACACAGCTATATATAGATTGTAACGTGTATAAGTGCAGATATTTTGATATACATTATCTTAATATGTACACACATCATTTTACACGTTGTTTTTCCTCTGTGTCTAACAGTCTTCCCAAAAACATGTCACAAACTGTACGACCTGGTGTTTTACACATGGTCGTACTGTACCACTAGCAAGGGATCATTCCCCACAGTCAATAAACGAACTTGAGGAAACTTGGCAGTTGTGTAAAGGGGCAAAGTAATGCAATGTCTATTATTTCACTTGTACCCAATTTCACTAATCAGTGGTAAAACACACTGTGAAAGGTAATTTGGCATGTTAGGTTTGGAGGGAACACCTTCGAAACGAGGATATATAAGAAAATGTTTCTCATATAGATGTTGATACGTAATTAACGTTCTTGAAAACTGTATCATTCAGTTTTGTAATAACATAAAGTTTTACAAAATAGTCCACGATTAATTAATTTTGAAAAATTAAAACTTTCATTACAATGCACATAAAAGAAGATTTTAAGCATGTGTAATAAAGTTTGTTTCTGAGATACCGTTTTTGGAAAGATATGCTGTACACAATGTGCTGTCAGATTATTTACAACATGCCTGATTAAAATATTTAAACATTCGTTACTAATCTAGTTATTTATTGTTATATTCTTTTACTTTTACATTGTTATTTTACAGTTAAATTAATTTTTTGTTTTTTAGTTTACCATTTCACATACATTCATTTTAATTAAAAATAATAAACCACCGACCGCCGTGTCATCCTCCTAGGATGCGAATAGGAGGGGCGTGGGGTCAGCACACCGCTCTCCCGGTCGTTATGATGGTATTCTTGACCGAAGCCGCTGCTATTCAGTCGAGTTGCTCCTCAATTGGCATCACGAGGCTGAGTGCTCCCCAAAAAATGGCAACAGCGCATGGCAGCCTGCATGGTCACCCATCCAAGTGCCGACCACGCCCGACAGCGCTTAACTTCGGTGATATAACGGGATCCGGTGTATCCACTGCGGCAAAGTCGTTGCCTAAAAGTAATAAGACCCTCATTATTATGATACAAAACCATTACAATAATGATAACGTGTAAAGACAGGTTAAACGGTCTATGGCGCTGCAGTCATGGACTCTACAACTGGTCCCGGGTGAAGTTCGAGTCCTTCCTCGGGCTTGGGTGTGTGTGTTTGTCCTTAGGATAATTTAGGTTAAGTAGTGTGTAAGCTTAGGGACTGATGACCTTAGAAGTTAAGTCCTGTAAGATTTCACACACATTTGAGCATTTTGAAAGGTTAAACAGTAACGATTTCTTACGGCATTCACATACAATTAACGAAATTTATTCACATAGTATACACGACGGAGAACACAATACAAAATAAAATTCGGTAGTATTTCAAATCTTTTTCCTTGTAATATAAGGTCAAGTTGATTGGTATAGCTTTGTTAGTATCCCTCGCGTCATTTACTTCATGAACAATGGCTACGATTTCGTTATTTCTGCACGATATATATATTTCAGCGTGAAAAGCTAACTACAAAACTAGTAATTTTGTGCTTGCTATTGCGAGAGCAGCAACGTCCGCTGTTAGATCGTACACTCAAGGCAAATTGCGTCACACTTCACTTTAGGTGACACCGGCTGTCATCAAGTGGCTGTAGATTGCTGAAGCAGAAATTTTTCTGGTGAGTGTTACTTGGCAGATTACGCCCAAACTATCACTTAACCTATTGTATAATGTAATATGCACATCCGAATAGTCTACAGTCGCCTCTTTAATGCTGGATGAAAACTGCACGCTGTTTGCGCGGCTGACTGCTTCTTCTTCTCCTTTCATGTTATTACGATGAGGGAGATCTGTTCTTAACTGCAGCCTTTGGGTCTTACGTTAGCTGGGACGCAAAATGCAAGTTAACTTATGACCAGAGTATCAGAAACTTGTACAACGCAGCAAGCTGCCGACGAGCCATTGTAGAATAGGGAACTCATAGTGTACTGTGTCAACAAAACAGGCATATAGGACACCGCGTGAGTTCCTCAAAAACTTCATTGCGCAGACTTGAAACCCAGGTAAAAAATTCAAGAGCTTGTGCCCATGGGACTGGCCACCAGCTGCGGGTGCACCACAATGGAATGTTCGCTTAAGTCAGAGTAGGAGGGTTTACGGCTGTCTCACAGTTGTTTGTTGTGGTCTTCAGTCCTGAAACTGGTTTGATGCAGCTCTCCACGCTACTCTATCCTGTGCAAGCTTCTTCATCTCCCAGTACCTACTGCAATCTACATCCTTCTGAATCTGCTTAGTGTATTCATCTCTTGGTCTCCCTCTACGATTTGTACCCTCGACGCTGCCCTCCAATACTAAATTGGTGATCCCTTGATGCCTCAGAACATGTCCTACAAACCGGTCCCTTCTTCTTGTCAAATTGTGCCACAAACTTCTCTTCTCCCCAATCCTCCCCAATCCTCCCCAATTCTATTCAATACCTCCTCATTAGTTATGTGATCTACCCAACTTATCTTCAGCATTCTTCTGTAGCACCACATTTCGAATGCTTCTATTCTCTTCTTGTCCAAACTATTCATCGTCCATGTTTCACTTGCATACATGGCAACACTCCATACAAATACTTTCAGGAACGGCTTCCTGACACTTAAATCTATACTCGATGTTAACAAATTTCTCTTCTTCAGAAAAGCTTTCCTTGCCATTGCCAGTCGACATTTTATATTGACTCTGCTTCGACCATCATCAGTTATTTTGTTCCCCAAATAGCAAAACTCTTTTACTACTTTAAGCGTCTCATTTCCTAATCTAATTCGCTCAGCATCACCCGACTTAATTCGACTCCATTCCATTATCCTCGTTTTGCTTTTGTTGATGTTCATCTTATATCCTCCTTTCAAGACACTGTCCATTCCATTCAACTGCTCTTCCAAGTCCTTTGCTGTCTCTAAAAGAATTACAATGTCATCGGCAAACCTCAAAGTTTTTATTTCTTCTCCATGGATTTTAATACCTACTCCGAATTTTTCTTTTGTTTCCTTTACTGCTTGCTCAATATACAGATTGAACAACATTGTGGAGAGGCTACAACCCTGTCTGAACAACATTGGGGAGAGGCTACAACCCTGTCTTACTCTCTTCCCAACCACTGCTTCCCTTTCATGTCCCTCGACTCTTATAACTGCCATCTGGTTTCTGTACAAATTGTAAATATCCTTTCGCTCCCTGTATTTTACCCCTGCCACCTTTAGAATTTGAAAGAGAGTATTCCAGTCAACATTGTCAAAAGCTTTCTCTAAGTCTACAAATGCTAGAAACGTAGAGTTGCCTTTCCTTAATCTTTCTTCTAAGATAAGTCGTAAGGTCAGTATTGCCTCACGTGTTCCAGTGTTTCTACGGAATCCAAACTGATCTTCCCCGAGGTTGGCTTCTACTGGTTTTTCCATTCGTCTGTAAAGAATTCGTGTTAGTATTTTGCAGCTGTGACTTATTAAACTGATAGTTCGGTAATTTTCACATCTGTCAACACCTGCTTTCTTTGGGATTGGAATTATTATATTCTTCTTGAAGTCTGAGGGTATTTCGCCTGTTTCATACATCTTGCTCACCAGATGGTATAGTTTTGTCAGGACTGGCTCTCCCAAGGCCGTCAGTAGTTCCAATGCAATGTTGTCTACTCCGGGGGCCTTGTTTCGACTCAGGTCTTTCAGTGCTCTGTCAAACTCTTCACGCAGTATCGTATCTCCCATTTCATCTTCATCTACATCCTCTTCCATTTCCATAATATTGTCCTCAAACACATCGCCCTTGTATAGACCCTCTATATACTCCTTCCACCTTTCTGCTTTCCCTTCTTTGCTTAGAACTGGGTTTCCATCTGAGCTCTTGATATTCATACAGGTGGTTCCCTTATCTCCAAAGGTCTCTTTAATTTTCTTGTAGGCAATATCTATCTTACCCCTAGTGAGATAAGCCGCTACATCCTTACATTTGTCCTCTAGCCATCTCGGCTTAGCCATTTTGCACTTCCTGTCGATCTCATTTTTGAGACGTTTGTATTTCTTTTTGCCTGCTTCATTTACTGCATTTTTATATTTTCTCCTTTCATCAAGTAAATTCAAAATTTCTTGTGTTACCCAAGGATTTCTACTAGCCCTTGTCTTTTTACCTACTTTATCCTCTGCTGCCTTCACTACTTCATCCCTCAAAGCTACCCATTCTTCTTCTACTGTATTTCTTTCCCCCATTCCTGTCAATTGCTCCCTTATGCTCTCCCTGAAACTCTGTATAACCTCTGGTTCTTTCAGTTTATCCAGGTCCCATCTCCTTAAATTCCCACTTTTTTGCAGTTTCTTCAGTTTTAATCTACAGGTCATAACCAATAGATCAATCTCCAACCCCCAACCAACCAAAAGCCACAAGCCCTGACACGCTTGAGAAAAGACATTTTGTATCAAAGTAATTACTGTGAGACAGTAATTACAGTAGCTTGTCAGGGCATGTGGCTTTTGGTTGGTTGGGGGTTGGAGATTGATCAAGAATTGGGAGAGATTTTATGCCTTCCTCCCCACGAACACAACGTCGATGAGAGTAGATATTTACCAAACTTGTTTATAGAATCATTATTGGTGTGAGCTAGCAAGGTCTGCTGCAATTAGCCAGCGATGTTCCTATGCTGACAGAATCAGCTACATTTCAGAGCATATAGTCCGGAAACACTTGCTGTCGAGAGGTCGATAAGAACTCTTGCTCCATGGACATGTAAGGGTAAGTTTGCTACAGTGACGTTGAGGAGCCTAGCTGCGGGAGAGAGATAGATGTCTCCGACTTAGAGCAAAGGACGGGGGTGGAGGTGGTTTCGGAATTTCCCGCGACATCTTCCACATTCACACCATTTAAGAGCGGCAAACGTGAGCCTTTGATACAATCACTAAGCAGAGGAGGACATTAAACTAGATAATTTGCATCAGGGCTTAATTGTGCAATTATAAATTCATAGCCAGCTAGTTGCACCCATCATGCACTTTGGCAGATCTATCGGTGTTATTGGTCTTCCATGGTTCCTCCTTCAATTCACTGATCGTTTATAATCATTGGCAGTACCACGATTTAGATTCAGGTTATGCTTTCACATAATGTCGATATGCAGCGGGATTCTGGAACATATATTGTGTTCGAACGTTATGAATTACCACGAAGAAAACTGTCTATTGAAACACAGTCAACATGGGTTTAGAAAACACAGTTCTTGTGAAACACAACTACCTCCTTATTCGCATGAAGTGTTGAGTGCTGTTGACAAGGGATTTCAGATCGATTCCGCATTTCTGGATTTCCAGAAGGCTTTTTACACTGTACCACGTAAGTGGCTTATAGTGAAATTGCATGCTTATGGAATATCGTCTCAGTTATATGACTGGGTTTGTGACTTCCTGTCAGAGAGGTCACAGTTCGTAGTAATTGACGGAAAGTCATCGAATAAAACAGAAGTGATTTCTGGCGTTCCCCAAGTTAATGTTACAGGCCCTTTCCTGTTCCTTATCTATATAAACGATTTGGGAGACAATCTGAGTAGCCGTCTTAGGTTGTTTGCAGATGACGCTGTCGTTTATCGACGAATAAAGTCATCAGAAGTGTTGTGTACATATTTCCACGTAGTCAGCGCGTACACAACTTTCCCACTATAACACGCCCCGCTAAGCACAACAGCGCAGGCGCAGCGCTCGTCCATCTCCGCACTACGAGATGGCGCTGCGTTAGAGACGGACCAAATTCTGCTTCCGCCGATCGGCGTAATAATATGTAATGCAGCCAATAAGATTGCTGCTAACATAGAACCTTTTCACCTCGCGGATCACACTCGCGCAGTGATACATGAACACGCGAGGTATTACAACAAGTGCACAGACCTCCGATTACTCAGTCTGCATTTGTCTGCATTAGTCTGTACCAGTCTGCATTTGTCTGTACCAGTCTATAGTCAAGTTTCAGTCTGCGCCTAATAAGATTATCATATTCCTATACATAGCCATGAAGAGAAATGTATAGACACTTTGTCAAGTATCAGAGATATGTGAGAATAAGATTAACGTACCAAGACCAAAGGAACTTCAGATTGTCAATTATAAATAGCATCCAGAATTAAGTTATGCAAGGTTTATGCTTGTTACTATTTTAATAAATGTGTGTGAAAATTATTCAAGTTCTGTTTAAAGTTGGTCACCGTCAATCTGCTAGTCTAAGCGTGCAAGTGGCATTTCTATCGTCTGACCTAACGGCAGAAGATAAACACGCCACTATAAAACCACGAGACATATTGCTGACGATCGCCTACTTCGTTAGAGCAACAAGTCAGATAATCTGATGGTGTGTATACCGAAGGTCTTACAGTACGCGCACCACAAGAAGATCAAAACAAACGGAAAAACGATTTAGAAACGATATGTGCATGGTACGAATATTGGCAGTTGACCCTAAATAACGAAAAGTGAGGTCATCCACATGAGTGCTAAAAGGAATCCGTTAAACTTCGGTTACATGATGAATCAGTCAAATATAAAGGCCATAAATTCCACTAAATACCTAAGAATTACAATTACGAACAACTTAAATGGGGAGGATAACACAGAAAATGTTGTGAGGAAGTTTAGCCAAACACTGCGTTTTATTGGCAGGACACTTAAAGAAATGTAACAGATCTACTAAGGAGACTGCATACACTACGCTTGTCCAACATCTTTTAGAACACTGCTCTGTGGTGTGGGGTCCTTGGCAGGTGGGACTGACGGAGTCCATTGAAAGGGTTCAAAGAGGGGCAGCATGTTTTATATGTCGCTAAGTATGGGAGAGAGTCTCACTGAAATGATACAGTGTTTGGGCTGGACATCATTAAAAGAAAGGCGTTATTCGTTGCGACCGGATCTTCTCACGAAATTCCAATCACCAACTTTCTCCTTCGAATGCGAAAATATTTTGTTGACACCGACCTACATAAGGAGAAACGATCACCACGGTAAAATAAGGATCAGAGCGCGTACGGAAAGATGTAGGAGTTCGCTCTTTCCGCGCGCTATGTGAGATTGGAATAATAGAGAATTGTGAAAGTGGTTCTAAAAAATCCTCTTCCAGGCGCTCAAATGTGATTTGCAGAGTATCCATGTAGATGTAGATGTAGATGTAGAACCCCACACCTGTGCTAAGGCGCAGCTATAATTGCAAGCTACTCTGCACTCATTAAATGTTTAGATGCTTACTTCAGTGGGTAAGTTAGCGCAGATGAGCACGAAGAACAAACCTGCAATTTCGGTTTTACTAGTGTCCTGCATGAAACAGTCAAGTCGTTTAAATATCTTGGCGTAACGTTGCAAAGTGATACGAAATGGAACAAGCATGTGAGAACTGAGGTGGGAAACGCTGATGGTCGACTTCGGTTTACTGGAAGAATTTTAGGAAAGTGTGGTTCATCTGTCAAGCAGACTGCATATAAGACGTTGATGCGACCTATTCTTGAGTAGTGTTCGAGTCTTTGGGATCCGTACCAGGTGGAGTTGAAGGAAGACATCGAAGCAATTCAGAGGCAGGCTGCTAGATTTGTTACTGGTATGTTCGAACAACGCGTAAGCCTTACGGAGATGCTTCTCTGGAAGGAAGGCGACGTTCTTTTTGAAAAACACTATTGAAAAAATTTAGAGAACCGGTATTTGACTGCCGAATGATTCTACTGCCGCCAACATACATTGCGCGCAGGGACGACGAGGATAAGATTCGAGAAATTAGAGCTCATACGGAGGCTCAGAGACAGTTGTTTTTCCCTCGCTCTATTTGCGAGTGGAATAGGAAGGGAAATGTACCCTCCGTCACGCACCGAACGGTGGTTTGCGAAGTATCTATGAAGGCGTATATATATATATATATATATATATATATATATATATATATATATATATATATATATACACTCCTGGAAATTGAAATAAGAACACCGTGAATTCATTGTCCCAGGAAGGGGAAACTTTATTGACACATTCCTGGGGTCAGATACATCACATGATCACACTGACAGAACCACAGGCACATAGACAGAGGCAACAGAGCATGCACAATGTCGGCACTAGTACAGTGTATATCCACCTTTCGCAGCAATGCAGGCTGCTATTCTCCCATGGAGACGATCGTAGAGATGCTGGATGTAGTCCTGTGGAACGGCTTGCCATTCCATTTCCCCCTGGCGCCTCAGTTGGACCAGCGTTCGTGCTGGACGTGCAGACCGCGTGAGACGACGCTTCATCCAGTCCCAAACATGCTCAATGGGGGACAGATCCGGAGATCTTGCTGGCCAGGGTAGTTGACTTACACCTTCTAGAGCACGTTGGGTGGCACGGGATACATGCGGACGTGCATTGTCCTGTTGGAACAGCAAGTTCCCTTGCCGGTCTAGGAATGGTAGAACGATGGGTTCGATGACGGTTTGGATGTACCGTGCACTATTCAGTGTCCCCTCGACAATCACCAGTGGTGTACGGCCAGTGTAAGAGATCGCTCCCCACACCATGATGCCGGGTGTTGGCCCTGTGTGCCTCGGTCGTATGCAGTCCTGATTGTGGCGCTCACCTGCACGGCGCCAAACACGCATACGACCATCATTGGCACCAAGGCAGAAGCGACTCTCATTGCTGAAGACGACACGTCTCCATTCGTCCCTCCATTCACGCCTGTCACGACACCACTGGAGGCGGGCTGCACGATGTTGGGGCGTGAGCGGAAGACGGCCTAACGGTGTGCGGGACCGTAGCCCAGCTTCATGGAGACGGTTGCGAATGGCCCTCGCCGATACCCCAGGAGCAACAGTGTCCCTAATTTGCTGGGAAGTGGCGGTGCGGTCCCCTACGGCACTGCGTAGGATCCTACGGTCTTGGCGTGCATCCGTGCGTCGCTGCGGTCCGGTCCCAGGTCGACGGGCACGTGCATCTTCCGCCGACCACTGGCGACAACATCGATGTACTGTGGGGACCTCACGCCCCACGTGTTGAGCAATTCGGCGGTACGTCCACCCGGCCTCCCGCATGCCCACTATACGCCCTCGCTCAAAGTCCGTCAACTGCACATACGGTTCACGTCCACGCTGTCGCGGCATGCTACCAGTGTTAAAGACTGCGATGGAGCTCCGTATGCCACGGCAAACTGGCTGACACTGACGGCGGCGGTGCACAAATGCTGCGCAGCTAGCGCCATTCGACGGCCAACACCGCGGTTCCTGGTGTGTCCGCTGTGCCGTGCGTGTGATCATTGCTTGTACAGCCCTCTCGCAGTGTCCGGAGCAAGTATGGTGGGTCTGACACACCGGTGTCAATGTGTTCTTTTTTCCATTTCCAGGAGTGTATATATATATATATATATATATATATATATATATATATATATATATGAATTATGACAATAAGCCAAATAGTTATAGTAACTAGTTAGATGAGAGGCCCTTTAGTAATATATTCATGTTCTGTGTGGACCTCATACTTTCATGCTTAACTGGGCCACCTCAACAAATTTTCTGTTAATAAGACGTTACCCACTGCTGACACTTCACAAAGAAACTTGACGGCTTTGCCAGGATAAATTTTCGAAATACCTCGATCTTCTAATTTACACAATCACTTTATAGGCGTCAGCCATGGTTTTTGGATCGTGGAACCGTCTGGAATGAAATTTTCGCTCGGCAGTGGAATGTGCGCTCATACGAAACTTCCTGGCAGATTAAAACTGTGCGCCGGATGGAGACTCAAAGTCGGGAAGTTCCCCTTTCGTGGGCAAGTGCTCTACCAACTGAGCTACCCAAGCACGACAACAGAGCACTTGCCCGCGAAAGGCAAATGTCCCGAGTGCGAGTCTCGGCACAGCTCACAGTTTTAATCTGCGAGGAAGTTTCTAGTAGCCTCTGATTTATTTAGTGAAATTTTTAGATCAATGAATCTTTCTCTTTAAATCATCTGCTTATTGATTACATTCTTAACTGGAAAATTCTAGACGAACAGCATACTAATAAAATAACTTCAAGAATTTAAATTAATTATAAGTTGCTTGTGTTGTGCTAATTTGTTCTTGTCTTACAACGAAGGCTGGTGAGTAGGGTCTGGCATCGTCCTGACTTTCGAAATTAACTTGTGGGGATATATCTAAATATGTTTTCATTTTTGGTAGATTTTCGTTGAGTATCATGTCGTGTGTAGTTTAGAAATTTGGTTATTACAGCGAAATGTTTGATTTGCATCAGTGTTTGGTTATGCCAAGGTTAACCTGTGCTTGTGCACGTATTTTACGAAAGATGAGTATAATCGTTATGGAAAAAGCTAGTCCATCTCTAATTATAAAACATGAAGTTCATATGGAGGTGGAGAGCAGTAAGGCTAGAGAAAGTCGTGAGTGTCACAATACATGGTACTTACTGGAATTAAGGAAAACGTGGAAAGGAGAACCCATCAATACAACTTTCTTTTCACACAACCTTTTTATTTAACAATATATAACCATAAAATTTTCTTTAACAGAATGAACAACTTTGGAAAATTCTTTTGACTTTAACCTTAAATTGAATAAGCTTTGCAAAAGAAATCTAAAGTGCTGTATTGCAAAACAGCAAACAATATGACAAAGATTACAAGACAGCCGGACCTGCAGCCGGCCCGTTATCGGGTGGAACAGCGGTGTTTACTACCACGATGGACACAGTCTGTCTTATTAAATGTCCTCCTGCAACACATGAAAACTAGATAAGCACCATTGATGACAAGAGTGATTCAGTTACTCAAAACAGATGACGAAACTTTTAATTTGAAAGCTGTATGTCGAAAGGTTCGGGGTTAAAATGCGCACCTGTACGTAAAGGTGAAAGAGATTAGGAAACAATATGACAATGATGAGGCTTACTTCAAAGCAACCAACCTCTCAATTTCACTCGACAACCAAGGTGCGACTGGACCCCAACCCGTCCCTTCTGACAATTTTATTTTGACTAAAGCCCTGGTGACAGTTGGCTATTTTCAAAGTTAAACTGATTGTCAGTTATTAATACCGCTCTGAAGGAACATGAGAACTCACTCGGCGGAACCACAAGATACAGCTAAAATACACCAATAATGACCTAGAATTTCAAACACAGCAACGAACAGCTTAGTGCAACAAGTTGTTCAGATTATAACTAATAACTGAGAAATGCAATTACAATCAAAGAATTGAACCGGTTAATATCTAAATCTAACCACAAGGTCCCTCTTTTGTTTAACGGCAACGTGTGCCTTGTACAATTGTTCCAGGTGTATTTACGACCATGAGCTGATTCATTAGAACATTAATGGTCTGGTACAAACGAGAAAGGAAAGGCAATATAATAGCAGAACAAATTTTGCAAACGACAAGTAGTGTCTTAGTGCAATATTACGGCCTATATTTACGACCAAAGAGCCTACCGAGTAAAACTGAGGGTCGGGAACAAACCAGAAAATAATAAAGAGGGCAGGTAGACAATGGCACAAATCACCATAGGGATTACAGAATGTTACTCCCCTTTATCAGCATGCAGTTCCATGGATTCACAGTGCGTCACAGAGGTTACTGAATGGTGCAGATGAAAGCCAGGTAGAAGAGGGCAGCCAGGCCACGAGCGGTCGTCCAACAAGAATGCCAGCGTCCTTCTTTTAGGCTCCGGTATCTTCGTTCTGCGCAGGCCCTCCTTGCGCAGCTCGTGGCTTCGGCCACTCGGACCTCGTGACCACCTCTCGTCGCGACGCTACCGCCAAACCCCAAATTTCGTGCCTCTATCTGGGGCCAACAAACCCCGTATATATATCGGCAAGCAAAGACGTTCTAAGGGCACAACCCACAGATACCAACTCTTCCTCATATATATTGGCAACGGGGCCTCCAGAGGGTAGTCGATACTACACCTGAGCCAGTGGCGCCAGACAGAACAGTCTACTAACTCAATGGCGCCAGGTCTCAAGTAATTTTCAAGGATTGGTAGGATCAGATGTTGAATTAAATAACGTGCAGAGTAACAAGGTACAATACTAACAAGGGGAGGCCACAACGTTTGGAACGCGGATTTACTGCAAACTTCGTACAGTCGTAGTACTCCATGAGGACAACAAGATGTGTAAGCAGTAGAGCGTACTTCTCAAGCGTTACTGAGAAAATCGCAAGATAATTTCGGTCGTCAAATATATACCTGTGCGTGGCCATTTTTACTATGAAGCGGCGGCTGCCGCGTGGTTAGCGTTCAAGCCCCTCTGACCGCTGGATCGATAGATCGAGTCCCGTTCGTAAGTTTTTTTCATATCTAACACAGTCATTTTCTTTACTATTTATATTACAGTTGATATAATGGGAAAAATACGTGTAATCGGATGAAGTTTTATTAAATTTACAATGTTATTTGGCAGTCTACAAATTCTTACTATCAGAAACAGCATAATATTCATAACTATCGACTAGTCAACGACCAAACGCATAAAGTGATACTGAATATGTGTGCTTGTCCGTGTCTTCAAAAATGTTGGTATTTAATCGAAAGAGACCGAGAAATTGCTTCTCGTGAAGAAGCTATTAAAATACACTCGATACTACATGACCACTTTATCAGCGCCGATATTTAAGGAAATGTTGCCTTATGCATGGTTTGCTTCCAAACTATCGACTGAAAGAGAGGTTTTTGAAAATGTTAACGAGGTTCGTTTTTCCATGGAAAACCTCAAAAGACCTTGCGTATGAGGAAACATAGCGTTCATTGAATGCAGATGGTGCCGTTTAGCTTTGTTTTCCATGTTTTTACGAAAAATACCATCCTGGAACTTGTACTCGTAATGTCGAAGGCGACGATTAATTGTACATCTTTTGAAACCCGTCTGAGCCGGTCAAAACTTGGAGGTAATAAGTCATTTCGGGTTCCTTCCAGGTGTAAGGGATTTCTCAAATCACGGACAAGCATACATTTTCAGTATCACTTTACGCGTGTGGTCGTTTACTAGTCGATAGTTATGAATATTATACTGTTTCTGATAGTAAGAATGTGTAGACAGCCAAATAACATTGTAAATTTAATAAAACTTCATCCGATTACACGTATTTTTCCCATTATATCAACTGTAATATAAATAGTAAAGAAAATGACTGTGTTAGACATGAAAAAAACTGACGAACGGGACTCGATCTATCGATCCAGCGGTCAGAGGGGCTTGAACGCTAACCACGCGGCAGCCGCCGCTTCATAGTAAAAATGGCCACGCACAGGTATATATTTGGCGACCGAAATTATCTTGCGATTTTCTCAGTAACGCTTGAGAAGTACGCTCTACTGCTTACACATCTTGTTGTCCTCATGGAGTACTACGACTGTACGAAGTTTGCAGTAAATCGGAGTTCCAAACGTCGTGGCTTCCCCTTGTAAATTGAGTCGTTGTGTGAGGAGAATGTGACAGTGTCAGAGGCAGTGGAAATCTCTGTGGCTATTGGATGCGGTGATGTGACACAGTGTGTTGACGATAATGTGTCACCTCCTTCTTTACCACCGACTTTTGATCTCCAGTGTTTCTTAGTCGAAATGGCGTTGGAAAACAAGCATCAATACGAAAATAATGATGATCATTATAAAAAGGCGGAAGAACTTTTTTGAAATACAGTAGAGAATTTTGCAGCACTCACACGGATCAATACACAGCAAGGTGAGAAGAATGATGCAAGGTACGAAAAGACTAAAGAACAGTTCAAGGACCATAATAAACACTTCAGGAAACTTGAGTAGCAGTAAAAGGGCCACATTCGAAGAGAAGACGAAACAGGTAACTGAGGAGTAAATCAGCGTTTGCGACAATAAAATAGGTATGCTATCTCAAGAAGTGAAGGGCACAGCTGATAAATTACGCAAGGATGTTGATGTCATTAAAGAAGGGAAAGACGAGGTAACGATGGCGTATCCATGTCAAGAAATAGCTAGAGCAATTGTTACATAGTTTAAGATGGGACTGTTCCTGTAAACATAAAAGCTCAGGAGGAAATAAGAGTGTTGTTTCAATTTGAAAAAGTAAAGGCAGACATCAGCCTTTGTAATCTAGAAGTGCGGGTATAATTGTTTAAAGAGAGAGAATATAATAGCGGCTCAGGAAACAGTACGAGGATTGGAGAGACGTTAATGAGTAGAAACGATATGCAGAATGAAGAGCAGGAATTACATACGTTAACGGGGAGACTATCACACACGCGGTGATCTTGTACCACCAGTGGCGAATGTACAGTCAACAGTTCTAGTAGGAACAGGATATCAGGAGGTAAAAAGAGGACAAAATTAGAAAACGTTCTGTTTCAGTACAGAATTATGTGCTATTCCCAGACAGAATGAGCTGGTTGCATCAGAAAAAAATGCCGCGCGTGATTAGCCGAGTGGCCTAAGGCGCTGCAGTCATGGACTGTGCGGCTGATCCCGGCGCAGGTTCGAGTCCTCCCTCGGGCATGGGTGTGTGTGTGTTTGTCCTTAGGATAATTTAGGTTAAGTAGTGTGTAAGCTTAGGGACTGATGACCTTAGCAGTTAGGTCCCATAAGATTTCTCACACATTTGAATTTTGAACATCAGAAAATGTGGATCGAATAGTTCCAGCACAGACTTCCGAGGTCATGGTCTGCCGGATACAAAATCTATTTTATTTATGCACTTCCTTAGGAAGAGGCAGCCACCATGACACTAGCGATAGCAGCAAAGTGGAGGACTTACGAGAAAATTAAACAGGCGTTTCTGCACGAATTTTGGGCGCAAGAGAAGCAGGAGCTTGTGATCCTGGAAATTTTCGGTTTTGTAGTGCCACTCTGTGAAATGGCGAAAAGAACTAGGTTTTGGATGCGCTGTTTCAGCAGAACGATCTAATGTGGATCTGACAAACGAAGTTGCCAAACAGCATTCAAAAAGATATTACGTTGGCTGATAATGGGATAAATGATGCAGGCACGTTTTTATTTTTTCTTGACGAGCTTGGTTATGATCCTGAAGTTGATGTTAGAGGACCGACGCGCATTGTGGAAACCCATTACGGGCCATCGCAACATGGACCACCCAATGCAAACTGGTGAAGGAGGCATCTGTTCAGCAGAAATGGAAACAAATGGCACATGAGCAGTCTTCATGGTTCGGAAGTGCCACTGTATCAGGCGAATGACAGACGAAATTTTGAGGGACGTGATGACTTGAGATGAGAGGGTGCAGATGGTAGAGGTCCATGGTCAAGAACCGTAAAGGAATCCCCGAGGAAATGACTAAGAGAGGAGTATGAGACGAGACACTAGCACCCGAGGCACTGACTTCTCCATTCGACAGAATTCAATTTCTAGAAGCCTCATTGTAAATTACGAATACCTAAAATAGAAACTATCATATATTGTCACTCAGTCCGACAACAGAGCGAGATACATGTTTACCCGCTGACTGATGTGTTGTCGGGAGATGAAATAGTGTAGCCAGCTCCTGGTACTATCAAAGGTGTCACTCAATTCGACAACAGAGGACAATGTATTCCCACTGACTGATGTGACATTGGGAGATATAGCTGTACCTTGTTTCTGGATTCAGACAGCCAGATGTCAGTACTTGATAAGAATCTATATGATATGTGCCGTAAGGATAAGAAGTGGCTGATGTTTGGGTTCAAGAGATGAGCATATGAGGTGCAACACAAAGAAAGTGCAAGGGAGTAAAGGAGCAGGTTAATTCCGAATTCGTGTGTTATCACTCACATCTACTGCCAATTTTCTGACTATATGCTGTCTGATTTAGAGAGCAATTCCTGGCCTCGACTTCGTCAAATTCTACAAGGTGGTGCTGTACTTCAAATAGAAGTATGTGCCAGAGCACTTAGGGAAAAAATATTGAGTTAACTTTTAAGGACAATCAGGGGAACTTGGGCAATGGTAGCTTTGAAACGTTACGCGTCGTATTGGCTAGTGAAGGGGGTATACTGAGACCAAGAAAATAATATATGATTAATGGAAACAAAAAAAAATGTTCAAATGGGTGTGAATTCCTAAGGAACCAAACTGCTGAAGTCATCGGTGCCTGGACTTACACACTACTTAAACTAACTTAACGCTCAGGACAACACTCACACCCACGTCTGAGGGAGGACTCGAACCACCGGCGGGAGGGGCCGCACGATTAGTGACATGGTGCCTCTAACCGCGCGGCTTCAATGGAAACAGCTGAAGAAGAATTATAGGTAGAGGGAAGAGAGATTGAGCTATTTGTTGCATCAGGAGTTCTGAAGGCAAAGGCGTCAAATGAACTAGTCATAGAATGTAAATAGAGTGTGAAGAATTTTGTGAGGATGACGATGAATGGGAAGATGTTTGAGGATGAGGAAGTTAACTATAAATACACAGGACGAAACACATTAATAGAGACTGGGAAACTTTTGCTGTGTTTCTCTACACAAAAGAGTGGACAAAGGCGATTTTAGTATTACCACAGGAAGATGACGATTCCAATAGAGATGAAAGTGCGAACGGCGAACTAAGGGTAAAACCAAGGAAAAAAGTTGTGTTCTGGATACAGGAAATCCGGCGGTTTTGTCAGTAGGAACATAGCAGACAGCAGTAGAGATATTAAACAGTGACGATGGGGACGAGTCATGAAGCATGCTATTCGACAATAATGATGAACGTGATCATTAGTAACTGAGAGTAGGGTAGATAAGGTCAGGAGTTAGTAATAGGAATTTGGACATGCGTGTGCATATAAGATAATCGTTTGCGTTGTACTGAATAATAAGATGCCATGAAAACCATAGAATGCTATGAGATGAAGATACAGGAGGTGTTTAGTAAGTAATACAACACAATTTTTTCTGAAAGCAGGTTGGTTTTATTCAATAAACCTTATTACTCCCGGCTCATTTTTGCTAAAAATGCCTATTTTTCAGTATAATCTCCTTTCAATACGACGGCTTTACTGCGAGGGTGAGGGGAGTGGGAGGGTGACGCTTTGTACCTGCACTGGTTAATGTTGGAGCCAACATCTTGCTGCCTTAATCATCTTCCTATCATACACATTATGCTTCCCATAGAGTGCATCCTTCATAGGGCCAAATAGATGGAAGTCGGAGTTGCATGACCTAGGCTGTAGAGTGGATGGGGAAGAACAGTCCAATAAAGATTTGGGAGCTCCTCTCGGGTTTGCAGACTTGTGTGAGGCTTTCCGTTGTGTTGAAGGAGGAGAGGCTCGTTTGCATTTTTGTGACGACGAACGTGCTAGAGTCGTCTATTCAGTTTCCTGAGGGTAGCACAATACACTTCAGAACTGATCGTTACACTGAGGGAGTACATCAAACAGAATAGCCGCTTCAGAGTCCCAGAAGACCATGGGCATGACTTTATCGGCTGACGGTAGGGCTTTGAACTTTTCTTCGGAGGAGAAGTGGTGTGGAACGAATCCATGGATTGCCGTTTTGCTTTCGAAGTGATGAACCCATGTTTCATTGCCTGTGACGATAAAAATTGTCACTATGAGGCACGTAACTTGCAAGCAGTTCAGCACAGAATCTCCGCCAATGTTCTTTATGGTCTTCTGTTAGGTGGTGAAGAACCGACCGAGTACACTCCTTTAAGTACACCCGCTCTTGGGCGATTACGTCAACACTACCAACAGAGACGTCAAGTTGAGCAGCGAGGTGTTTGATTTTGATCTATCGGTCACTTCGAATTTGTGTGACCGCACGTTCCAATACTGCACGAGTCATGCTCTGGTTTTCCGCAAAAAGGAACTCCGCTTGGAACGCCCATCTGTTACAGACGCCAATTTGAAGGCTTCATATAGCGTCGCCACCTACCGAAATTTCATGATACTACAGGGGCTAAAGCAGGAATATTCCACGAGGCCCCGCAATAAATTCCGCAATTTTTTAGCCGAAACTGGCCGAGAAAGGCAATGTGATGCACTATGCTTCAGAAGGGTTACTCGAGAAGTCGAATGGTCAATTGTTGTCAGGATTCCAAAAATGTAAGGAGAAGAAAGTATTCTTGAGACAGAGAAAAACCCATCATCAAAAATAAGGGATTACGCTATATTCCGTAATTCCTCTGTCACTTCAGGTAAAAGATTAAAGGTTAATTATTTCATTACAAGCAAGGAGATAAAATGGAATTATTTTCTGGATTTCACCTAAAGAAGAAACTGACGAAATCAGTGACGGCCAATTCACTGCGGACGCATGACCGTGAATCGGTATTTTACTGCCAGTATGTGCTTTGCAGTGGAATGATTCTTTGTAAGACAACTAACTTCGTGCATCAATTTTTAGAATGAATGGAAGTTCTACTACTGATAACGCATGCAAAATACATTTACTGCTGCTGTAATTGCGGCCGATCAATGGCAGCACCGTATAGCAGCGTCCTGATTAGATCGTTGCTCACCGACACGGTATTTACGAGAAAATATAGTTGCTCTTTCACTTCAGATAAAAGATTAAAGGTTAACTGTCTGATTACACGCAAGAAAAGGAAGCGAAATTATCTTTATGACCCGACCTAAGGAATAAATGAATGAGCGCTGATTCACTGCCAACAGAGCAATGCGTGACCGTGAATCAATATGTGAATGTCTGTAACGGCTTTGCAATGCACTGATGCTTCGTAAGACGTCAGACTTCATATAATAAGTTTAGAGTAACTGGAGGTTGTGTTACTGACCATATGGTATGCATTCAAGTTTGATATAATGGTGGCGGGGCAACGGAGACACCATATTAGCATCGTCCAGCTTAAATCGTTGCTCACCGTCACAAAAGCTGCAAAAAATATAGTAGTGGAATTTCAGAAATACAAGTGATCAGTATTTCATGATCACAGGTTAGTGCAACACCAGCAGTTGCAAACGTGAAACGCCTTACTAACAAGTGAAACCGCAAGAATGTTGAGTGCATGTAAACAAGTATGCATTGTGTTGTGCAGGTGCCAGTTGTCAGTTTGTGAGATGGAGTTCCATGCCTGTAGCACTTTGCAGGGTATAGGGATAATTAATGCTTGTTGTGGAAGACACTTAAGTTTCCGTCCGATTATGTCCCACAAGAGGTCGATTGGACATATATTTGCAGTCAGGGTGCGTGGAATAATCACGAGAGTGCTCCTGCTGTCATACGAAATCGCACTCCAGACAATAACTCCAGGAGTAGGTCCAGTGTGTCTATTACTCACACAGGTTAGTTCCAGCCTTCAACTCGCTTCCTAGCAACCAACAAACACTCATCACTGGCACCGAGGCAGAATCAGCTGTTTATCAGAAAACACAAAACACCTCCACCCTGTCCTCTAACGATCTCTCGCCTTACACCACTGATTTCTCGAACAGCTGTGGTTTAGGGTCGGTGGAATGCACACTAGAAGGCGTCTGGCTCAGAGCTAACCATGAAGTAACCGATTTGTAACAGGCCGTTATGTCACTGTGGTGCCAAGTGCATCTCAAACTACTGTTGCTGCAGATGCAGTGGGATGCGCCAGAGTCACTCTCCACACATGTTGGTCTTCCCTCTTCGTAATGCCACGAGGGCATCCGGAGCCCGGTCTTCTTGCAAAGGTGCATTCTCTTGACCACCACGGCCAGCAATCTTGTATAGTGGCTACATCCCTGCCAAGCCTGCCTTTCTGCAACAACGCAGAAGGAACTTCCAGTTTCTCGTAGCCATATTACACAGGACTTCTTTCAAACTCAGTGAGGTGATGATAATTGGTTTGTGGGGTTATCGGCGCCCGTAAAAATTCTCTCTCTTTGCACAGACCACACTCGCCGCTTTCACTAATGATGATGAAACGATGCAGACTACACAAACACCCAGTCTCCGAGCGGAGAAAATCCCCGACCCGCCCGGGAATCGAACCTGGGAACCTGTGATTCAGAGGCAACAACGCTAGCCACTAGACCACGAGTTGCAAACAACTCACTAACGTGTTGATAGTGAAGTCTTTGTAGCTTTAATGGCATTTTTGTTTGACATCAGTTTACCATGTCCAATCTCAACGTTAAGTAACACTTAGGCCATTACACTGCGTATTCAAACCAAACCTGATTTGCATCTTACAGTGGCGCTACTGCCGCCCCTCGACTGCGATTGGCGCGAAATCTCAATAGACATCATCTTCCAGTTGTATAAACACACCCATCAACTTTCGTTTATGTCGCACAACTCCTTCGTGGTATCATGATCTTTTCTGTCATACATATGCCTGGACTGGAGACGATTTCGTTTAGCATTTGTAGATACCTCAGGAAATAATCAGTTGCATGTGATGCAGATTAACTACTTGGTCACTAACTGCTAAGGAAATATTTATTGATAATTTGTCATTGTCTACCAGTGACCAACTACAGATCAGAATTTTTTATGTTTAGTTAGTACCCTACTGTTCATGTGTGAAGTCTTGTTTCCGTATTGATTATTAATTTGATTGTCCATTTGTTAAAAGGCCAAGGAGCCTGAGTTTATTCTTTTCATTTTTTAATAGGCCATAGAGCCGAGATACACTCGCATTTTATTAATCTTAGGTCACTAAGACTTGGTAGTGATTCAAGGCCAGTCAGCCACTGTATCGGTTTGGGGTTTACTGACACCAGATACTGAACTTCAGTGACAGAGGGGAGCAAAGGTCATTATTTGGTCAGGGATAGCGGGAGGGAAAGCGACATTTTATGGACGATGTAATGGCTCTTTTCCTTGGCTCAGTGGGTGAGTTGTGAGTGAAACATTGGTGATTCCACCATCAGTCGTTTATTGTCACTTAAAACCCTTTAAACAAACACAGTAATATGTTATGTTTTAACTCGCTCAACCCCTCGCGACAGCAGAGCGGAGTCGTAGCGTGCTGATTCTGGTGACCGCTAATGCGGCGACGGCTCGTGTTGTAGCGGGGCGTAAGACGGCGTATTCTTCCATTCAGTGCCGTACCCGTGACCCTCTTGCGACGGCGGCGGTGGCGCGGTCTTCTCCTTGTGAATTTGCACGTTGCGTTGATAACAAGTGGCTACGGCGAGGCGCGCGGAGTGCTCCGTCCCGGAATCTAACCAGCGACTCTCATGTCCGGAATCTTCTTGCGGAGTTCATCAACGTCTAGGTTCACAGGTGACCCATTTGATGAGGCCGCAGTCCCTTTCTCCTCACCAGCCACCTGGGTAAGTACCACTCAAAATTATTTCTGGTAACACCTGGGATGGCATCTTCTGCATTGACCTATTGGCGCGGTACCGATATCTTCTTCTGACGAGCAGCGTAGCGGCTAAGTCGTTGTAGCAAAATACGACGTATCTTCATGCGTTCTTTCTCCCCTCAAAGGACCGCCTCATGCCCGTTTGTTGGAGGTATTTATTCAGTGTTTTTGCAAATGTCGCGAAGTTTCTAGGGCAGCGACTGACCCTTCAGTCGTTGATCTACGATTCTCACGTTGGGCAGACAAATGTGCTGGCTTTCCTTGTTTTCCCCGTATGCTGACGTGGTCGGGCACTGCCCTGTCATCCTCCTCAGCATCGCCAGATACGTCACGCACACGTGAGTTCAATATGCTGACAGTTCTTGGACCATTGACCATTGATGTGTGAACTGCGCTGGTCGTTTTTCTCGTTGGACGCATTGCGCATCTGCTAGGTTGCTGATCTGTCTAAGTTCTGACTGCTACTGCGCAAACTCCGCCGGTCGTCAGACTCCTTGATCGACTGTTTCCGGTTCCGAATATTGTAGCTTAATGTGTCAGAGTCTCTAAGATGTTCACTAAATCTATAATAAGTCCTTACGTATTTTTCTGCCGGATCTCTACTCTGAACGACCATAAATGACACACAATTATTATACAAAACTATGAATAGCACATAATTATTATACATCCTCCACGAAGATATTTTGTTAATCATTCATCTTTTGAGCCATACTATATTACTTTGTTCATTCGCTGAGTGTCATGATTATAATGTAAATTTTATTTCTGTATTTCTCATTATCCCATGTAACACTCTTTTAGGGCAACATAATCGATACGTCCAGCGTAACCCGCACGAGATGGTGAGACACGACACATTACCACAAAGGTAGTTGACTGGGGAGAGCGATATGTCCTTGACAAACTGATGAGTCGAGATCGCATATCACGCTGAGCACCTCCTTTCATGAGAGTACCATCACTCTCACCCACAGTGGGCCAGCTTGCTTTTGAGGGGCGCTTAACTGTTGGCTTGTGCCTACTTCTGCAGCCCCAGGACAATGCAGCGAGCCGCACCTGCTTGACTGCTTTGTACTTCCTGGCGTCCTGAAACACTAACCACCACAGGAGATTGTCATCTGCCTATCGACTTAAGATAGCTGTGGTGACAACCTACGATAAGGTCACAAACCAATGCTGAAGAGGACATCAAATCGGCATACGCAACATCAATCATCAGAAAGCCTATAAGTCGACCAGAGTCATTAACGATCGTAAGTGTAGCGATTGCTCAAAGAAGTGAACTTATTACTGCATTGTCCACAAGTTCATGCTAGTCACATAAAAAATTATCTGACATTTGCTATGAATTCTTACTTAGTTACAATCTTATACCTTCAGCCTATTGAGTCAAGTGTTACAGGTTTTGATGTAGCCCACCACGAATTCCTCTCCTGTACCAACCTCTTCACCTCAGAGACCCTTCTTCTTGTCAGTGTTTTCCGTATATTCCCCTTCTCTCCGATTTTTTCAGAATCTCCTCATTCGTTCCCTTACCAACCCACCTATTTTTAAACATTTTTCTGTTGCACGACATCTCAAATGCACCGATTCAGTTCTGTTCCGGTTTTCCCACAGTCCATGTTTCCCTTCCATACAATGCTGTGTTCCAAACGTATATTCTCAGAAATTTCTTCTTCAAATTGAGGTCTATATTTGATACTAGCAGACTTCTACAGACCAGGAAAGCCCCTTTCTCCAGTGCTAGTCCGCTTCTGATGTCCTCCTTGTTCCGTCCGTCATCGCTTATTTTGCTGCCTAGGTAGCAGAATTCCTTCATCCACTTCGCGACCATCCATCCTGATAAGTTTCTCGCTGTTCTCATTTCTGCTACTTCCCCTTACTTTCGTCTATCTTTACTCTCGTCTATCTTTACTCTCAATCCATATTCTGCACTCATTAGCCTGTTCATTCCACTCATCGCATCCTAAATCCTTCTTCATTTTCACTGAGGATAGTAATATCAGCGAATCATATCACTGGTATCCTTTCATCTTGCAAGTTAATTCCATTGTTGAACATTTCTTTTATTTCAATCATTGCTTCTTCGACGTATAGATTGAACAGTAAGGGCGAAAGACAACATTCCTGTCTTACAGCTCTTTAATCCCAGCACTTCGTTCTTGGTCTTCCGCTCTTATTAATCCCCCTTGGGTCTTGTACATGCTGTGTATTACACGTCTCTCTCTATAGCCTACCCGCATTTTCTTTAGAATTCCGTACATCTTGCACCATTTTACATTGTCGAACGCTTATTCCAGGTCGACAATTTCTATAGACGTGTCTTGATTTTTCTTTAACACCTTTACTTCCATTATCAACTGCAACGTCAGAACTGCATCTCTGATGCCTTTACCTTACCGTCATCTAACACCTCTTCGATACTCTTTTGCATTTTTCTTTATATTATTCCTGCCATTAACTTGCACGTATGAGCTGTTAAGTTGATGGTTCGATAATTCTCGCACTTGTCAGCTCTTGCAGTCTTCGGAATTGTGTGGATATCAGATATTATATCGTTAGAATCGTAAATTCTACATGCCAACATGAGCAGTTGTTTTATTGCCACTTTCCCGACTGACTTTAAGAATTCTGATGGAATGTTATCTGTCTCTTCTGCCTTATTTGGTCTGAAGCCTTCGAAAGGTCTTTTAATCATTCCTTTTTCGATTTCTTCACTTCTTCATGCAGCCATTTCGACTTAGCTTCCCTACACTTCCTGTTTATTTCAGTCTTCAGCGACATGAATTTTTGTATTACTGAATTTCCCTGAACATTTTTGTACTTTTTTTCATCAGTCAGATGTATTTTTCCTTCTGTTACCCACGGTTCCTTCGCAGTTGCCTCCTTTATACATTTCTTTTTAGAGATGTCCATTCCTCTTCAACTAAGCTGCCTTTTGAGCCGTTCCTTATTCCAGTATATGTAGCCTTAAACAACTTCTAGTGTATCTCTTCATTCCTTGGTACTTCCGTGTTCCACTTCTTTTCGTATTGGTTCTTCTGGAAGAGTTCCTTAAACCTCAGCCTACTCTTGATGATGATGAAGTCCCATACTCCGTGACGGAGCGTAGGGGAACGATGCGGGAAACCCGCACCGCCGTACTAGGCAAGGTCCTAGTGGAGGTGGTTTGCCATTGCCTTCCTCCGACCGTAATGGAGATGAACGATGATGATGAAGACGACGCAACAACACCCAGTCATCTTGAGGCAGGAAAAATCCCTGACCCCGCTGGGAATCGAACCCGGGACCCCGTGGTCGGGAAGCGAGAACGCTACCGCGAGACCACGAGCAGCGGGGTCACTACTAAATTGTAATTTGAGTCTATATCTGCTACTGGGTATACCTTACAATCCAGTATCTTCTATCGGAATCTTGCCCATCACAATGTAATATAACTGAAATCTTCTCGTACCTCCCGGCCTTTTCCAAGTATACCTCCTCCTCCCCTTATGATTCTTGAACACAGTATTCACTATTACCAAATGCAATTTATTAAGTCCTTGTACTGTAATAAAATAAAATATGAGCCGTGACTAATATAACAAGAAACACATATTAATGCAATGGCTCAGCATAAAAGAGAAACAACTTATGTAGGAATATTATTAACAGTGTAATATGTTGTTTAATTTAGCCCTCAGTAAACTAGCTCAGTTCTCAGGGTAGTTACGTAATCGTCGATACATTGTGGTTTCGTCTCGATTCCCCAATATAAGATAACAAGAGTAGCATCTACAAATGAAATCCTATAATGGAACTGGAATCCTGTGACCAGACTTTTTCTCCCTGGGATGTTATCTCGTTATATAAAGAAAATCTGTAAGTAAAATTGTTAAATTATCAGTAGCTGCCTCCGGTCTCGTGAGATGTGAAATAAAGTTAATTGTCCTAACCGACGGCACGTCTCGTAGATGAGCTAAACAAAAGTTAAAGATTTTCTAAGATGGCGCCTAGCAATGAAAATTCTGTGTTAAGGCCCATATCTACTTAAGACAATAAAGGTATCAAATGTATAGTAGATTGGCCACATACACAAATACTTTTGACAAAATAACCGTTATATTTTTCGGGTTTTAAGTACAACTTACATTATCAGCTGGTACAGCAAGATGAGCTTTACACAAGAACGTCCTCTTACGTCCGAATCCAAGCAGATAAGATAAGTGAATGACAAGGGAAAGATATTTCATGCATAGGAGAACAAGAGTCCATGGAATAACATGTCCATTGTAGTTCTATCTCTTCTTCTTTGCCGTACTTGTCGATTATTTATAAAATTTGTCGTAATATTTAGTTTACATTTTTTTTAACCCAGGTCCACCCAGGAGAAACAGTACATCCTGAATTTCCCTGAATATTTTTGTTCTTCCTTCTTTCATCGATCAACGGAAGTGTTTCTTCTGTTACACCTGTATTCCTCACAGTTAACTACTTTGTACCTGTATTTCTGTGTGTTTCTTTCCAAGTTATGGTAGACACTGTAAGTAGTATAAGAAGGAATAAATTGCTGACACAAGCAGTCTACGAACATTGGCCTTTATGGCAGCCAGCCGATTAACTACGACTGAAGTGTGCCAACAATTACTCAAACGAGCGCCTAATTTATGTGCCATGTCGCGCTTCCACAAGAATAACTACGAAAACTATAAACATTAACTCTTTCGTTTACGTGTCATTTCATGTGTCAAGCTGCTCTTAAGAACAATTGGTGTAAGTAACATTGTGCGAGCGGGATTAGCCGAGCGGTCTAGGGCGATGCAGTCATGGACTGTGCGGCTGGTCCCGGCGAAGGTTCGAATCCTGCCTCGGACATGGGTGTGTGTGATGTCAATAGGTTAGTTAGGTTTAAGCTAGTTCTAAGTTCTACGGGACTGATGACCTCAGAAGTTAAGTCCCATATTGCTCAGAGCCATTTGAACCATTTAGTTAAGTCCCATAAGATTTCACGCACATAACATTGTGCTTTCCTGAGAACAGTTATGTTTATTTTGTGCTTTTATTTCTGATCTTTCGTGGACCATTTCAATGACTTGGCTGTAGGCCCGACCAATAAATACTTATTAAGAGCATAATATTGACTCACACTTTTTTTGTGGTTTGTACGTGTTTATAATCTTATGGTATTTTACTATGGAAATACGCTACAGTATTTTATATGAGCCTCTCAGTGTTTACTGCCCCAATTACGACACTAATTTACCAATATGTACGTCAAGCTGTTCATACACAGATACAAGTGTTTGTATATGAGAGTTTTTCTATTGTTCTTAATATTCATGATACTTTCTTTGTGAATACACATTTCGTATATGGTCATGAGTACACGTTTTTAGAATTTTCACAATTGTACTTCCATAATCATACAACAGCTAAAGTGTGGTACTGTTTGCTTTTATTATGTTTTGGTTGTCACGTGCATAAGAGGTAGCTAAAACTGATGGAACTATTGTTTTAAAACATTTTATTTAAAAACATTTAGTTATTATCACTCTCAATACATTCCCCTCAACTGGCTCTGCAACGCTCCATGAGAGAAAATTTGCCATTGACGGAAATATTGCTGGAAGTCTTTCTCTGTGAACTCCTTTATGACGTGTGCTGCTCTTTCTTTCACTGCCTCACCACACCTAACTCTTGTCCCTTTTAATGCAGATTGGACCTTGGGGGATAAATGGAAGTCCCATTGTGCTAGGTCAGGCGAATAAGGTGGGCGGTCTAACAGAGGGATGCTACAGAAGTCTTAATAGACCATGCAGTATCAGCCGGTGCGTTGTCTTGGTACAGAACACATGACTTGTGTTTCCACAATTCGGGTCTTTCTTATTTTTTGGCGGAGTAGTTTAAGGTAGAAATGTTGATTAACAGTCTGACCTTCAGGAAATCAGTGTAAGATACACAATTCCATGAATATCGAAAAAAAAGCAACCCAATTTGGATATTTCATTGCTCATTCGAGATTTCTTCGATCTGAGTGACGTTGGACCCTTCCAGTGCATGGATCTGCTCTTAGTTTCTGAATCGTAAGCAAAAAAACAGTGTTTGTCATATGTTATCACTCTTTCCAAGAAATTAGGGTCATTTTCAATGGTATTAAATGTCTCAGTACAAAAAGTTTCACGTGCTTCATTTTGTTCGATCCTGAGAATTTTGGCACCGCTTTCATACACACTTTTCTCGTGTTAAATTGGTGATGTGGAATTTTCCTTACTCATTCTTTGTCAGTTCATACAATTTCAGGAATCGCTCGAATACTCAACCGAGATTCAGATCGAATCAGTTTACTTGCTTTTTCAATATTTTCATCCGTTTACACGGACATGAGTCATCTTCAGCGTCTTCCAGGCCATTTCTAAACGCATCAACCACTTAAAGTTGCGTACGTGACAAAAAATCTTCACCATACACTTCTCTTAGCAGCAGTTTTTCCAAGTTTTAAGTGAAACTTCATGACAACCAGTTGCTATAGTATTACACTTACCATTTTTCCAGCAAAACAGAATAATAGCTCTTACGCAAACGAAGGCCATGGCCCTAGACAGCAGAGTCGCTACATACGTCTGAAAGTCTTCACCTTTCACAGCTACTGGTTGTTCATCTTTAGTCTGTGATAGTATTAGCCCCGTTATTTTATATTCACATCTCATACAATTCCATAAACGTCAAAGTGTATTTTTGTGAGTCTTTATGTTCAGTATGATAAACCACGCAGTAGGATATCTTTATAACTCAATGATAGATTTAGTATTGCGATGTTGATGTTGTAACTAACTGTTAAATCGATTTCGAGTATGCGTGTATTTTGAGCACAGGTCATCAATACATGTGTGAGAGACTATCAATGCATTGCCTTCATTTATACATATTGTAAAACTAATTGTATGTGTTTGCATCATTGTATTACCTGGTGTTTCCCTTTCTATTACATGCATCCCATAAAATTCACCCTGCACAAGTGTGAGGAGGCTTGTAAGTATGCATGTGTGTTTTCATGTAGTCACTTTAGCACCAGGTTAACCTTTTCCATCTTTCTTATATGGCATGAAATTCAACTGTCGATGATCATGCAAAACAAAAATAAAAGTAGTACCCATAAGCCACCAAAAACGTCTTTGAAGAATTTGCAAATGTTCAAATGTGTGTGAATTCCTAAGGGACCAAACTGCTTAGGTCATCGGCCCTAGACTTACACACTACTTAAACTAACTTATACTAAGAACAACACACACACCTGAGGGAGGACTTGAACCTCCAGCGGGAGGGGCCGCGCAGTCCGTGACATGGCGCCCCAAACCGCACGGTTTGTACTAAAGATCAATCTCAGCACGACTTCATCGGCACCCATTTTGAAAACGAAGTGGAGGTGATATTATGTTGCCGTTTATGCCCAAAATGTCGTGACACCTAGTATTCAACGTAATATGCATCTCCCAATAGTCAGTATAGTCGAATCTTAATGGATGAAAACTGCAGACAGTATTCACTATTGCCTATAACTGCGCTGCTAATTATTCTTCTACACTTTTCCTGCAGTGGGAGGGACTTGTTATTTTCTGTGACCTTGACTCATGACAAGGAATCTAATGTACAAGGATCAGAGTTTCATCAACACTTTTGGTGCCCCCCTCCCCGAGAATGTATAGAACAGGGAAGTTATAGTCACAGGACTGGTCGTTGTTTGCAGCTATGCCACTCAGGAATTCTCGTTTAAATCTGTGTAAGGGGGTCTGTAATTGGCTCAAAAATGGTTCAAATGGCTCTGAGCACTATGGGACTTAACATCTGAGGTCATCAGTCCCCTAGAAATTAGAACTAATTAAACCTAACTAACCTAAGGACATCACACACATCCATGCCCGAGGCAGGATTCGAACTAGCGACCGTAGCGGTAGCGCGGTTCCAGACTGAAGCGCCTAGAACCGCATGGCCACTGCGCCCGGCTGTAATTGGCTCACAGTAAATATTTCGGTAGCAGGGGCGTTTTCACATGTATTGAAGTGCAAGGCTTTTGGTTGGCTTGGGTTGAAAAATCTGTCATATTGTGGTACAGATTCTGTGCCTTCCTTCCCATGCCATACCATTATTGATTAACTACTACAACAAAAACCCTGGGAGTAGATATTTGTTAAGCTTGTTTATAAAATTATTATTGGTCAGAAACAGTTTCTGCTGAAGTTAGTCAGCCAGATTCATACACTGGAAGAACTAGAGAAGTTTCAGAGAGTAAAGGCAGAAAGTACTAGATGTAGAGGAGGCCAAGAGAATACTTGCTGCCAGGAACTTTGAAGAGATGCTTGCTTCAGGGACACTGAAGAACATGTTTGTGGGAGAAAGAGGTCTCTGATGTTTCAGCAGAGTACAGAATTCGAGCAGTACTCAGAATTTCATGCCACTACTGCAGCAATCTTTCACACTCACAACGTTTAAGAGTGGTGAGCCATCGATGGAGTCGCTGAGGCAAGGGGCACACAAAGTAAGTTAATTTGTATTGGGGTTTAATTGCACAGTTCAAACATTCGCAGACAGCTAGTTCCACCTATCATGCACTTTGATGACTCTATTGGTGTTCATTCTTGCTTTTCTGGGGATCCTTCTTCAAACTACTAACAATTTTGGCAGCCATTAGCCGCAACTGCGTTAGTTTCAGGTTACGCTTTCAAGTGTCTACCCCACTGTACCAATGATATAATCCATAAATGCAAGCTATTTTTCACTCATTAAATGTTTAGCTGCTTCATTTTGTAGTCAAATCTTTTTATTCGATGTCTTATGGCAGTGGATCACTAGTCTCCTTTTGTAGATACATGACTCCATTAATATATCTGACCAGATGCGAGATCCATACATTCATGCTTAATTGGGCCACCCATAGTAACTGCATGACAGTGATTCTCTTAAATTTGCGTGATCTTATGGGGAACTTCCTTTCCCTATAGGTCACTGAGGATCAAATTTGTAGAATCTTTTTGCGTATGCTAAATATCTCAACTGACACTTCACAACAGCCACATGCTCTTTCATGGAAATGTTCTTCCAAGGTTTTGTTATTACTGGTAGGTTTAAAAAATGAAGCAAATTATCTTTGAGCTTCCATCACATTGAAACTGCTAGCAGAAAGACGATATGTGGTTTTAAAATATTGAGAAATTGTGAGTACTGTGAATCACCTTTTCTTTTGCTCTGTGCAATATTTACCATTAACAGACGTGTTGCAGAGTGGGTGAAGTGGGAACACTACTTTAGAAACTTCCACACCTTATGATGTTGCCACCTATTGAAGATTCCCATCACGTGATTAAATTTCAGTGATTTCAAAATCAAATCAAATGCCACATTAGGAAACTGATGCAACTGGTAACTGGTGATACTACAGAACCGGGAAACTGGTGCACTGAGCTGGCCATAACACACTCCATGAAGTCATGTAGTCAGAATTCTCACCCATTGTGACAAAATACAGCCAAGTATATGTGACCATTGTTCGTGTGATGTATTACTGCGTATGGTCTCGGGGATCGAGCCCCGCTAAAAATGGGAACTCTGTCCCCAGCAAGTAATTTTACTGATGTAATGAAATAGTATTGATATAAGGTCACAGGTCACTAATTCCAACTTTTATTTGAACTCCTGATGCTAAAACTATTGGAGTTGAGCTGAAATTCAAACGCAGACCTTCCCTTTAGAAGGATTTCGTCATGATGTAGTTATAACAGTTTCTTGTTTGCTCCATATTCCAAAGTCTTCAAGAACTCCATGTACAGCCGCAGTCTGGATTTCAATCCTGGTCGGCACAAGTATTTTCATCATGCCTTTTCAAACGCTACAATGTGCACACCTTCAACGTCCATTAGTCAGCAACAGCAATAAGTACCGGCCTCTAATCCCAGGAAGGCAAAAACTATACATTCGTCTTGACATTTCTGATTCACACATCTCACCACTGCTAAAAAAAATTCTATATCTGACGTTTGATTGTGCTTAATTAACAATGCCATTATGTGCCACGACGACTCCCAGACCGCAAAACTTGTAACTGAAACCATATTTAACAGATTCTGTGGCTAATTAATTGGTCAATTGTCGCTGGATAGGAATCCCGGCAAGTACGAAGATTTTCTTCATGTTATTTCATTTCCCTCGAGATATGAATTACAAAACGTCTTCAGTCACAATTTTTCGTATTTTATTCAGCACACGTGTAATTCGTCTTAGTACATGCTTAATTTGTTCTCTTGAATGAGATGAAATGCATATCCCTGTCACGAAAAGGCAAGGTATCCTCAACTTATCTCCAGTAATATATGTTGTGCAATGACACAACAAATGTTGTGCAATAACTGATTTTTCAAAGGGGTTGAGCCTGAAAGCATTTACATGTTCTTGAAAAGCTTGTGCTAAAATGTTAAAAATGCCTTTCTTAGATTATTTGGTAAGTTTACACTATTCATCTGTTCCACTATTTCGCACGTCTTTTCCGCGTCTGACTTACGAAATTCCTAACCTAACATCAAACATTTTAGTGACAGTGATATGCATTTCATCTCATTCAAGAGGACAAATAAAGCATGTATTAAAACAAATGACACCTGAAGAAGGACCCACAGGGTCCGAAATGCATCGTGTACTGAATAAAACACGAAACATTGTGACTGAAGGTGTTTTTTAATTCATACCTCGAGTGTATTGAGTACAGTCGCGTTTGAAACTGCAAAATATGGATAAAATTAAACATTTCATTTCCATATTTGTGGCGAAAAGCTAGATGCATCACTCCCTTTATGTCCACTCAGCAATCTTGATCACTGCTGTGTTCGAGACTCGGTGCTGAATTTGAATCCGTATCTAGAACTAAACAGTTAGTCGTGCCATCCAAAGTTCAAACATAAACGCAATTAGCGGCTCCAGAGTAACTTAAATTTTTAATGTCAAATTACTTTTGAACTGCACTTAGGTCCACATGACTTCGTGAGTATGGTGAAATTAACTGTGATACGCCTTGCTGAGGTTTCCATAGACTACATGACGCTGGCGATAATCAGTTATTTCTATAATCAGTTTAAGCATAACCATTCACAAAGCAAACAATAGTTAATGGTCGGTTGAAAAATCTTTCAGACAGCAAGTATAGTTCGAATTATCACAGAACCTTAAGAGTCCAGATAATATTTCACGTATACCCTTCGAAAAAAAATTGTTTTTAGCATACATTCAGAATGATTTATGTAGTGTAGGTGTCAACAGATCCTTAAAAAATTACATGTTCTTCACTAATGATGTAATTGTTTTTTGTTAAAAACCGCCCTATTTGACTCCATACTTTACATCAGTGGGACTTTGTTCCTTTGAAAATGGCTTAATGATGTAACTCGTAACGATTAAAGAATTATACTAATTACTTGGGGTTAAGACGAGAATTTTACTATAGGTGTGGATAACGTGGTCCTCATACATAAGAACCTCTACCGTCCTGCGAAATTTTTCGATATCAATTTAAAAAAAACCTTATAGCGGCTATGTAGATAACTACATTTATTCAGAGAATACGACAGCTAGAGGGATATTGCTTCTATTAAAAGAAAGTAATAAGCTAATAACGAGTTGATTGAGAATTAATTCTATTATCTGAAGATAATTACGTAGCAGCGGGTAATAATGTGCAATAAATATTCAGAATGAATAAAAATTAGCATGCCAACGTTAAACTGTTGAATATATTCAAAATATTCAAACTAAGTTGCCAGTGTAATAACAGCGCAGAACTTCCCGTTTGCTGCCGATGCCTCACGGTATACCCAGACATACTTCGTAATTCCTACAGTAGTTCACAATCGGCGAGTAGTGTTTATATCATCTAACTTAATTTTACCAATTTTAGTTTAAAATGAGTTGTTAATAAGTTAGTTTCCCTTTTACTGGCGCAACTCCGTCGAAAAGGTCGCTAGTGCACTGTAGTACCAAGCGGTACAAGGAACTATCATCTCTATTCTCTGCTTTCTGATCCAGAGCCTGACAGTGATGGTGGTATACAGTTATTGATCAGAATAACTTTAGTCAGCCTCATGGGTTAAATCAAACATCTTTCAGTAGTGGCTGATGTCGCATCGGTATTGCTCCACTTGTCTGATTTGTCGGAATGGGGATGCCAATTTCAGAGATTTCCTTGTCACCATTCAAATATATATGGGTGTGCAACAGCCTCGAATTTCACCACGCCCCTTTCTTTCAGTTTCGTAATCAACTTTAACAGTACCAAGACAACGCTGCATTACGTAAATAGACACTGTTGATCATAAAAAGCTACTAAAGGAGCTAGAAAAATTAGGAATAAGAGGAGTAACAAAGGTATGATTGCATTATGATCTGTAAAACACGTTACAGAAAATAGATATAGTGTGGGTCCCAAATGAAGTTCAGAACGAAGTCAGGAATATGTGGTCCACAGAACGTTCGAGTTTTCTCGAATAAAAACGTCTATGGGAAGAAAAAGTGAGGCAACGCTTTTCTTTTGAGAAATTGTTTGGACACCGTCAACAACTGTTTGTAGCAGAACAATATATCGTGATCTGGGATCAAAAAAACATGATGTCCATCATAATCAGCATGTACTCCGAAAACATCAATCAATCGAAAGTCTATTCGTACTGCTCACACACGATACACTTAGTACCGTGTGCAGAAGTACACAGGTTGTAGACTTTCAGAAAGCTTTTGATTAATTGTCAAATCAAAGCCTTTAAAATAAAAAACTTCACTATGGGATATCTAACCATGTTTGGAAATGGCTTGAAAGTTTCCTGACATAGAGAACACAGCACATTATCGTAAATGGAGAGTGATCTACAAACCATGAAATAATTTGTAGTGCTGCGAGGTTGGGTATAATACGACAATTGCTGTACATGTCGTTTATGAATTAGTTAGTGGAGAGTGGCAGCTGCAGTCTGACTCTTCCCACATAAAATAGTTAACTATGAGGAAATTATTCTTAAAAGTTACAGTGATTGTAGGGAGACCTTGAAAAAACGTCAGTGTGACGCAAGAACTGGCAACATGCACTTAATGTTGATGAATACAAAGTCGTACACTTCATTACGTATCAAAGAGCGATAGTAATTATGCGATTAATGAGTGTAAAATAGTGTCGGTCATGTCCTACAGATAAGTGACAGTAACAATGTGTGGAGCTATGAAGTGACCGCACGGGCTCGTTCATGGGTACAGAAAATGGCGAGCTACGATTAGTTCGTAAGGTACTGGGAAACTGCGGTCTGCAAGGAAGATGCGATACAGAACAGCTGTACTGGTAAACTGTGTGGGACTCAAGCCAGACCAACAGAGGCATCTAAGGGAGATGTCATTGCTGATAATGTTTATTTGACTTGTGAGTGTGCATAAGAAATACGTTGCAGAGCCTTAACTGACAACACTCGAAGAAATGCATTGTACATCCCGTTAGAACATGCTTCCAAATTTGCAAAAACGGTCTTTCGTCTACTGACAAACGTAACTATCTCGTACAGAACGTGTAAAAAGAAAGTCAGCCAAATGGCAGATCGCAAGGAGACATTCTTTACATGCTCCATTCAAGAATGAAACGAGAGTAAAGCTTAACATGTATAATGTAAAATACCTTCTGCCACGCCACACACTTAGCGTTTAATAGTGTGCGTATGGTTGTAAGAAAAACTCAGGTGACAACACATAAACCAACAGGTTCACATACGAGAAAGAAACTTTTAATGGTAATAAAAAGGTCAAGCTTCGGAGAAGTGTGCACGACGAAAAATAATGTAGTAGTAACACATGTGACCTGAAGATGCTAGAATATTACCCTAACATTTGTTCAGTATCAAACTTGTTAGAATAATAAAACAATATGTTCCGGTTTTAAATTGCTCAAGACAGTTATAGCCCGCAAACTACTCAATTATAATTTGAAGAAATTTAAAAGAAATAGATCTTTTGTGTGTAAGTGTATTTGCTTCTGTGTGCAGAAAAATTCAGTTGGATTACTTGCTTTGATTGTACTGGAGAGCTAAAGGGTCGTCCACATCATTAGTAAACTTTCGTAATGTGCCCCCATTTCATATCCAACTGAAGCACACAGGTCGATTATTAGAGGTCGAAATTGAGAAAAATTTGGCAGTGGATGTTCATTTTCAGCATTTGCCTAATCAACAAAGGAATTCTACTCAAAACTGAAACTGGAAATTGGATCTATTTATATTTATAGCTGAAAAAATACTGTCTCTAAATTTGTTCTTATGCTTCATGTGATTAACTTTGACGCCATAATGGTATCATTAGGATTTTGCTCCTTTGAAAAATGCCTTAATGCTGAAGCGCTTTACAATTAACGAATTGTAATCACTACTTGTGGTCACGAAGCTTTTTACTGTATGCAGTTACAAAGTCTTTATGCATTATACATATAACATCATCCATGTCTGCAAAGCCTAAAAGGTGCGCCACTCGGGCACCACATATTGCCATCTATGCTTGCTGTGCTTTCAAGTCACTCATTATTCATAAATAATATATAGGTTTAGACAAATCGACAGTTTTGTTTAATGTAGAGAAAACGTCAGTACAAACACGAAATAAAGGGAAATAAATTATCTTTTGTGCTTGGTGGCTAACCGGTACGTGGTATTGAAGGACGCAGTGAGTGTAAGACGTATGGCACAATTCGAACATCTTCACACGATGTGAAGTGTCCCTGGAGAAAGAAATTCAGTGGCCTTAAGTCTGACGTCGGTGTCAATATATTCAGTCTTCTGCAGTTATTACTTGTTGTAGGCTATCGACATGTAGCCATATAAGTTTGTTCCTCCAAGGACGGTACGCGGGACGTTAAAGTTTTCAGTATCATTTTTAAAGACACTATATTCAGTACATTCTACCCCGCATCACATCTCCTACGCACATGCTTGGTTATAATAGTATTCATCCATGGTTCTACCCCTCTGTATAGTTATTAGAGGTAAAGTACTTAGTTCATGGAAATTGAAATTGTACGTAGCGGCCTACTTTATGTACTTATAAACTACATCTTTCTTGTTACGGTTACCTATCTAGCGTTGTTCTATTTTTAATTTCATTGCTTGTGATTAGCGCACAAACTTTTTTTCCTAACATGGCCAAACGGCTTTTGGTTTCTTACACAGCAGAACAACATTAGCCCAAGGGATATTCATAAGTTTCGTCGATCAGTGAGCAAAATACCTGTAGCAGAGTATTCCTTTATCTTCGACTGCTGCCGAACAGAGCGAGAATATAGTGTTTCAAAGTCTCTGCATCAAACGTCTAGCGGCGATAGATCACATCACGCTGAACAACTTTTGTAAGAGACAAAATGTTCGCTTGCCATTACCGGCCACGCTAAGCGTCCTTTTGTACTCGCTGGCCCTGGAATAAAGAGGTTTCACAGAACTAGCAGGGTCTACTAACCAGGTGTGCTGCATACTATCTATCACACTAAGATGACAGAGTAGTTTTCAACCGAAAAACTTAGAAATGAATGTCTCCTAGGGGGGTAAGGGCTTTTGGAAGCGAATCAGGAACTTTTATTCTGCTGGGGCTACCCCCTTTCTTATGGAGCAGATGACTGGATTATAAGCAACACACAATGCATGTGCACGAATCGGAGTTCCTGCCTCATCCGCCAAGACAGTGATGCAGAATGCCTCTCTTGCAGCAACTGGAGTTGGCTGAGCATCTCCTTGACAGTTTCGTGTTTACTAAATGAACCTGTAACGAAACACGCTGCTCTTCTTTCGATCTTCTCTGTTCCTTCTACCAGTGCTATCTGGTACAGATATCATATTCACGAGCAATATTCGAATACAGATGTGTAAAATAACTTGACTTGGCTAATAGCACGTGAAAACGCCCTACCGGAAAAAAATTAGAGCAGCCTTTTAGAGGTTTCCAATTCACTCATTCACTTGTTGCAACAATGCATATGGAGTACGAGAAATAATTACATTTACCTTTCAACACCCCAAATTGTTCTGAGGTATCAGGTATGGACCCATGCTGAAAAGCCGATATTAGTATGTGGTGTAGCCTCCAAGGGAGGCAATGCATCCAGTCGATCATACAGATAGCGAATACTGAGATACTTTACGTGGCACCTGCTCGACCTGTTCACGCAGTTCTATGAGAGTTGTTGGTTGGCAATTGGACGGGTCAGTTCTCGTCCCGTCATTTTCCACAAGTGCTCGATTGGAGACAGGTCCGAAGATCGTGCTGGCCAGAGAAGTTGCTGCAAGTCTTGCATAGTACATTCAGTTTCACTGGCAGGGTGTCAGTGAGCATTATCCTGTTGTAACAATCCTGTTCCAAGAACAGCAAAATAACGGGTCTAACAACATTCTATACTTACCGACCGCTGATTAGCGTGACCTTCAGAAATACCAAAGGTGAACGAAGGTTGTAGCTTATCACACCCCAGGCCATAAGGCTTGGGACGGGAGCAGCATGTCTTGGACGAATGCACTCTATGAGGCAGCGCTCACCAGCTCTACCTCGTACATGCAAACGATCATCACTTACGTGCAGACGGAATCTACTTGAAAGCATATGCCATCATTGGATCAAGATCGAAGTCGTCTTTCCAGGAGTACTAATTTTTTTCGACAGTGTATATTACCGCCGCAGAGCAGTTTTTAAAATCATTGAAGTTCAAAGTGGCTCTTAAAAAGGCACCTCGGAAGCTTCAGTCAAAAGTAATTAGTGCGCAAGCACATATCCGATGTACTCAGCTCAACTTCAGGTAATGGACAAATTTTTTAACTCGTAGGTGACACATCTTCACAGAGAAATGACTAAGGCGCTCCATTCCATCTTCCAAGTGATTCTCTAACGGCACGAGTCGTGCCGTGCGTATCGATGCTGTGGCGTGAGTGGAAAACGGGTTAGAGTTGTGCTTGCCCGTAGTCCCACTGCTGATAACAGGTTCACAACATTTCGTATTGACACGTCTGGGATCACAGGACCTCGTACCCACGCAGTAATAGCCGTACGATCTCCCACTGTTGCCCTTACAATACGACGAACCTGGCGGATATCTGTGCTGTGTGGGCGTGCAGAGACTCGTCTACGTAGCCACTGATACTAGCATCACTGCACAACTGACCCATCACGCCCAACTTGTGTCACAGTTCTCCAAAAGCACCATTACGCCACTCGGAAGGCCAAAATTTGACTCCTTTCAAACACGCTCATTTTCCTGTAGGAAGCACGAGTGCGTCTCCGCGGCGTGGTTGCCTGCTTGCTTCACACGTTTGTATCACACCGAGCCTACAGGCTTGAGTATTGCCTATGAAAGGGTAGACCCAGTTGCTACTCTGGTTCCTATGCCACTGTCTGTTGGCGGACAACGTTGAAACCATTATCAGTATATCCGATATCCCCCAGGTGGCATATGCCATCGTCGAATCAAAATCGAAGTCGTCTTTCCAGGTGTACTAATTTCCTTTTTTTCCCGACAGTGCATATTACCGCCATAGAGCAGTTTTTAAAAATAATCCAAGTTCAAAGTGACTCGTAAAAAAGTACCTCGGAAGCTTCAGTCAAAAGTAATTAATGCGCAAGCACATATGCGAGGTACTAAGTAACGTCAGGTAAAGGAAAAATTTTCTAAATCGTAGCTGACACATCTTCACAGAGATTTACATATAGTTCTTCATGACACTTTTCCCACAAAAGCATCCAGACTGCTGACCAGATCTTTGTACAACAAATAGGGTCCTTGACTTGGCGTCCACCGTGCTTTGAGTAGAGGAATACGTGTAACACAGCGGTCCGCCGTGAAGTGTATGAACAGACCAGCACAAAATTTTTGGCTTGTGCCCACAGTGCACATTTATCTCTACAACTCCTCTGTCATGAAGATCAGATGTGTGGCATTCCGCAATGGTGTCAAATTTTATGGCTGAGCGCACTTTCGGGACATATCTTCCGGATATGCATCGTTGTAGCAGGATTACACTGCGTACGGGTTGCTGTGACGACACTGTAAACTGTACTTTCCAATGCTGACAGCCGCCGTTTAAAGCGTATTATTGTAGAGGCTCCTCGAGTGGCAAAGCAAAATAATGGGGTTTTAAATTTTTCCCGGAATAGGAAGATTTTTAACATTTCTCGGATATTCATACTACTCAATATCCGAGAAATATTCAAGAATGTTATGTTAATCATACGTTAAGGCTCTCAGTCTGTAAAACAGCTTGTACCTCGAATACATACATGCAATTAATGTTTTTATTGTTTCTACATATTGGTACTTCAAAATGAGGTTGACAAATTTGTGTTGTAGGAGTTGCGTGAAGAGGCGAAAATATTATGATCAAAGCACATCAGCCGAATGTTTGCCGCTATTGATAGACGGAATTTTAGAGGCTGCCTAAAATATGTCATATTAGGACTAGCAAACAGGATACACGAAAGTTTCCGCACTGCCTCAGGCATCTTCCAGTGCATATGTCAACAGGCATGCAGCAGTAGTGGGGGCAAACCCACTGAACACTTCCATCAGTTTTATCGGTTTTACAACTACTTTGAATAGCATTGTCAATTTCTTCCAACGTAGTCCCCCGGTTTCCTTTTTTGTTATGTTTGTTTCGTTTGTATTTAGCAATACTGTTGAATTCAGTAAATATGTATTGTTACTTCAGGACCTCGACTTACTGCCGAATAATAGCAGTACCAAGTGTCTGTAAACAGGTGCTCTTTGATCCCCATGACTTTCAACAGTCTGTAATGCCTTGGGATGAAGTTCTCTAGTTTGTGACCTTAGCCTTAAGTCACTCTTCAATTCAGGCTTTTCAGTATCTCGAAGTTTCTCCGTTTAATTTTCAGTGAATGTAGGACGATTTCAGCTACGTACCGACAACTTGCGTACTACGTATCACGAAACGGATGTCATTAGCGTGTTAATGGGAATAATTCAGTAGTCCATTTTTCTAGACGTGAAGGTGAAAGCTATATCCAATGGAAATTTTATCATACTAACTACTTTTTCATTTCTGTTCGTCAAACAGAACTCAGAGAACACACGTCTATCACAATACATGCCTTACGCAAAACACTTCCTATTTTCTTTCATATGTCTGTCCAGAATATAATCGTTTCAAAATCTTTGGGAGGTACAGTTTCATAGGTGCATATTCAGAAAGCGAATAAATTGCGAAAAAGTCTTTCAATTCCCGGAGTAACAGTGAGATTCGTTCCTGGCATTTCGGCGGGTCCCAGCAGAAGGCTGAGCACCGCCCTATGCGCGGCTGTCTCATGGCTGCCTCGCGAAGGAATTAATATCCGTAATGGAATTCTTAAGTTCGCCCAGAATACGGCGACACTTATGAGCCCAAGCAAACGAAATTACCCTAATTAGCGCCTTCGTTTGCACAAAGTAATTACCCCCTCCCTCCCCCCCCCCCCACTTCGCGTGCTTCTATAAATGTCTTTGACTCCCTTACAGCGCGTCCCGACGTATCACGTCTCCTGGTTCTGTGTCGTGTGCACCAGAGACAGACAGGAAAACTAACAACGCATCATGAGCAGATTATGAAAAGTGTTTTCACAGACATATAAAACCAAAGAACACTTTGCCTGTTTGTCTTTACGTAGGTTTTATCTTTGCCGTGCGATGAAATCCCGATGTTTCATGTTCTTTAATCTACTACACAAATAAATTTGCTGTCATTGCCATTCTAATGTCGTCTAACATGAAGCACAGCTGAAACTTCAACGAACATTTATTTCGCTGTCTTCATCTCTAACGGTCTCTTCGACGAAAAACTTTAGACACAATATTCCTTCCTTAAGTGCATTGCTAGCACTCCGGAAAGCATATTAACATCAGTGAAATCCCCAACACTAAGAAACTATCGTGCGACATAAATTAACTTTCTACCATACATGCGGCACATGATACTACACAAATTCTACTAACATGCTCCAATTGCGACTTTTTCCTTACTCCTCAAGTGTAAAACACATGAGGGAATTCTGCCAACACTCACTGCATACAGAGTTGAATCAGATATTGGATTGCCGATCTGGGGATTGGCCATCGACTGGATTACAAAAATTCTACAGATCTGTCACCACTCCTCCCTACTCCGTCCCACTTTTGTTGTCCCGCACATCTCCCCACCACACCAACCAAAGAAAGGGTGATGAGTGTACGGTTTTCGAGAAGAAACAGCAGCTAGAGGGCAACGTCTGGACATACAGGAATGGAACATACAGAAATATCAAAAATACAACAAATTAACACCCCTAATACGCTAAAGAAACCCCTCTGGCATTCACAATAGCTTCCACTCGTCTCTAAATGGGGAAAGTCTGGTCCTGTATGGTTTTCAAGGAAATCTTACATATACAATTCTTCGTGCAAGTGCAGGTAATGGTAATGCTAGAAGGTGATCAACCACCCTTAAGTAGACGACGAAGGCTCAATAATATTGAGATCTGATGACAGTGATGCGACAATTCATCCTCGTGCTCACAAAACCAGTCCTCGACTCTGTCAGCTGTGTGTAAAGGGGCTCTATGGTCTTTGAACACAGCATCACCATTGTGGAACAAAAATTGTACCATGGGATGGACTGATGTGTCAAAATTGTCACCTAATCCTGGCAGTAACGCGACCATGTACAGTAACCATTGGGCCTTTGGAATACCACGATACGGCTGCTGAAGTATCACCGAGCCCCCGCCATGTTTTATTTTTGCGACGTAAACTCGGCCAAAAGTTGTAAACAATCTGAAACAACAATCATTCAAGCAAACGATTTTCTTCTGTTGCTCTGCAGTCCAGTTTCACCACCAAGCTTTCATTTTATGGCCATTTGGATCACTGATGTGGGGCTTTGGAATACTAATTAACCATACAGCTCCCTGTTTATGGAGCTGTGTTCGTGTTGTATTGACACTGACAGATTTCGCGAGTGCGCAGATTATTTCTGTAGTGCCTTTTGCAGCGGTCGAACTCTTATTTTTTGTCACCGTTCTCTTCAGTGACCGAAGCGATCACTCAACAAACACTGTAAGTAGGCTGTTTATGTTTTCTCTATGTAAGTAGACTGTTTATGTTTTCTTATTGGCAACGTTACGTAGCGCTCAATATGAAAATCACTGGCTGTGCTGTGTGCAGTCTGTGGCTGCTTTGCATTGTTGTAATACTCGCCATTGTAGTGTTAGGCAGCTGGCTGTGAACAGCGCGTAGCGTTGCGCAGTTGGAGGTGAGCCGCCAGCAGTGGTGGATGTGGGGAGAGAGATGGCGGAGTTTTGAAATTTGTCATGAACTGCTATATTTATATATGATGATATCAAGGTAAATACATTGTTTGTTCTCTATTAATATCTTTCATTTGCTAACTATCCCTATCAGTAGTTAGTGCCTTCCATAGTTTGAATCTTTTATTTAGCTGGCAGTAGTGGCGCTCGCTGTATTGCAGTAGCTTGAGCAGCGAAGATTTTTGTGAGGTAAGTGATTTGTGAAAGGTATAGTTTAATGTTAGTCAGGGCCATTCTTTTGTAGGGAATTTTGAAAGTCAGATTGCGTTGCGCTAACAAAATATTGTGTGTCAGTTTAAGCACAGTCATGTATAATTGTTAAAAGGGGACGTTCCATATGTCGACCCTTAGCCGAGGATACCTCACTGGAATCTTCTGATTTTTTTTTCTTGTAGTTTGTGTAATTAGTGTAGCTTTTGTTTATTGCTAGCGCGTAATTGTAGAGAAAATCTCCTTTGTAGTTTCAGTCTTTCATTGTTGTACAGTAAAACAGTTGTGGCATGCATGTAGATTTGCACCAAGTATTTCGCAGCTGCAATTAACTAGATATTATTTTCAGTGTTATGTTAATGTGTTCTCTTATTTTTGCTCTTCAAATTGTGCTTTTCTGTGTTATCGTGAAATATTGTGACAATAATGGCGTGTGAAAAACGTAATACTAGGCTCCAAAGTAAACTGAGGAAAGACAGTGAAAATGAAAGCAGTGTGTTAGCGCCGCAGAGTAATGAATTAACTAATGTTCAAAGTAGTAATTTGGTAATTGTGCATAGGGAAATGGAGCGGGCGGCAAACAATGGTGTAGACAGTGAAACAATTAGAGAACAGGGAAGCATTATCGATCGATCGGTCGGCAACAGCTCGCCTCAGGAATCCGAAATGACAGGAAACAATCTCGCAAATACTATAGATTCAGGTTTTGGATCCTCACCGTTTTCTCAAATAAGTCAAGACACATTTTCTGCTTGTCAAAATGTGAATGTTTCCGGTGCAAATTCACTGCCGAAAAGCACTGAGGAACATGTTCCAGACACCAGTGCATTGTTATTACAATTAATACAGCAAATGGGACAAACACAGCAAAAGCTTCAAAAGTTAGACACAATGGAACAAAATCTTCGAAAGTTAGATACAGTGGAACAAAATCTCAAAAAGTTAGACACAGTGGAACAAAATCTTAAAAAGTTAGACACCACACTTGAACAAACACGTGAAGATTTAACTACTGAGTTACATAACATTGAATCGAAATGTCAAAAAGTCTGTAATGACGTAAAAACACAAATTTGTGAGCATTTTCAACCTATTTTTTCGCGGCATGAAAATGCATTACAGAATCACGAAGCAGCCATAAAAGAACTGCTAGCCATTGTTCATGAAAATCATGAGACCTTGTGGGCTAAAATTGACTCAGTTGCATCTACCGATTCGGTTACGCAACTTGCAATAACTCAGGAAAACTTAAAGGACACAGTAGATTCGATTTCAACACAAATGGACACTCTGAAACTTGGTTCAGAAAAACACACAGAGGAAATGTGTTCACTATCGGAGAAAGTAGCCGAACTTTCGGATCAGGTCACTAACTTATCTACAAAGGTAGATGATGATCTGAATGACACAAGACCTGTAGCCTTCACTGACACAGAAGAGTATGAACAAATTAGAAAATTCAAAGGGAATCAAAATCAAATCAATACACAGTACAAAAGAGAAATCCGAGAAGTGCAAGATCAGTTGGCACAAGTAGTACAAGAATTACGTATTTCAGAGGACACTCGCGCCCCAATACGGAAAGAGGAACTTAGAAATACGGAAAAGCCACAAAATAATAACACAGGGCATTTCGGTAATTATGAAAGGAATTGGCAAGGTGGACCGGATTTTGAAATGGAACCGCCGACACGACGTAACAATGACCGATATGCTACTCGCCGACACGATGATTTTGATTATAAGCTATTCATTACTACACGTAAATTCAAAACATTTAAGAATTCCGGCAACGACATTCATCCACAAGCGTGGCTCCATCAATTCTCTCATTGTTTTCCTCCCAACTGGTCATTGGAGCACAGGTTAGAATTTATGTGTGGCTATTTAGAGAACGAACCAGCTGTAAGAATGCGATCGGTCATTCACGATTGTCACAGTGAAACAGAATTTTACCATGCCTTCCTCTCTGCATATTGGTCTCAAACTACACAAGACCGAGTAAAACATAGCATCATAATGATGAAACGTTTCGAACAATCTGAATTTTCCAGTCTTATGAAATATTTTGAAGACATGTTGCATAAGAATCAGTATCTTTCAAACCCATACAGCCCCTCAGAACTCATCCGCATTTGCTTAATCAAACTGCCTTATGGAACGTCCCCTTTTAAACAATTATACATGACTGTGCTTAAACTGACACACAATATTTTGTTAGCGCAACGCAATCTGACTTTCAAAATTCCCTACAAAAGAATGGCCCTGACTAACATTAAACTATACCTTTCACAAATCACTTACCTCACAAAAATCTTCGCTGCTCAAGCTACTGCAATACAGCGAGCACCACTACTGCCAGCTAAATAAAAGATTCAAACTATGGAAGGCACTAACTACTGATAGGGATAGTTAGCAAATGAAAGATATTAATAGAGAACAAACAATGTATTTACCTTGATATCATCATATATAAATATAGCAGTTCATGACAAATTTCAAAACTCCGCCATCTCTCTCCCCACATCCACCACTGCTGGCGGCTCACCTCCAACTGCGCAACGCTACGCGCTGTTCACAGCCAGCTGCCTAACACTACAATGGCGAGTATTACAACAATGCAAAGCAGTAAAAGAAAATGCACACAGAAGTAGTGGATTTCCATGCTGTCTTGAGCGTATTGCAGTAGCTTGAGCAGCGAAGATTTTTGTGAGGTAAGTGATTTGTGAAAGGTATAGTTTAATGTTAGTCAGGGCCATTCTTTTGTAGGGAATTTTGAAAGTCAGATTGCGTTGCGCTAACAAAATATTGTGTGTCAGTTTAAGCACAGTCATGTATAATTGTTTAAAAGGGGATGTTCCAACACTAAACTTTCCCCAGCGTTATGACTTAACGAATGACATTCTTCCGCTTTCCCTGTATGTTGTATAAATCACTGACGTGGTGCCTCTTGAATCACAAAATATTTCAGCTACTTTAGCTATGGAAGCTTCCACGAGACGAGCACCAACAATGAGCCCATGTACGAATTGCCTTAGCTCCAACATAACACATTCACAACTACATAGAGCAACTAAAATACCTTTGAATAAAGAATACATGCAACAAGAAATAAATATAGTGAAATAGATTGTAATTGCTAAAGTTTATACTGCTTTCAGGGTTGACACGTTCCTAAACAAAGTGAAGGAAGACCAAAATACAAAGGAGAAAAATACAAGAACAAACGTTTATCAGGCATCCTATACATTGGCAATATGTCACAGAAGATAACCAATACTCTCAAAAATTCATTTTCTACATCAAATAAACTACAACAAAAACTAATACGTAATACAAAGTGTAATCATGACCCATACTCAAGACTAAAGAGAATACAAAGTAGCATACTAGCAATGCTCCTTGTTATACCTAGGACAAACATGCCAAAATTTCAACACCAGGTACAGAGAGAACATTGAAGCCTACACACACACACACTCACACACACACACACACACACACACACACACACACACACACCATCATCATCATCAGCAGCAGCAGCAGCAGCAGCAATAGCTACACACATACGTAATACAGGACACCCATTTGGAAAACTAGGACAAAGTATTAAAGTACTTCATGAGTAAATAATGGGCATAAAATGGATTTGTTAGAAGAACTGGAGATACATCCACATTACAGAAAATATGAAGACACAATGTTAACTGAAAAACTTGAAAGTGAAAGGTGAATTTCTTTAGATGCTTCGATAATATACCTAGATAAAAGTAGTTACTCATAGAAATAAGCACCACTGCAAAACAGATGTAAGCAAATTATAATCCATATTATTATGATAAATACCTTCTGTACAAAAGCATATGATATGCTGTGGAAGAGCTCTAACTCTGTCTCAGTCAGCTACATCTAAATTCTTATTTGTAAATGTTGTTAATGTAAGGTATTCTCGATGTATACAGTCCACTGAAAGTTGTATATGATGTTTAACATGAGTGAGTCTCTGCACAAATGGACCCTGACGAAATAATTGTGATGTTATACAATTCACGAGTTTTCTTTACTGCTTTGGTATAAATTTACTGAATTGGGATAATAACCACCTTCAAAATTTCTTTTCAATTGGGGTCTCTATTCGTAATTTCACTAAGTTGTTAAAGTGATCTTATCTTTGTGTTCTAATTACATAATGATATCTAAAGTAATCATCAAATAATCTTAAAATAATATATGTTGGTCTTAAATCTTTATTAATTGCTTGAAGGATTATGTTTGGTAAGATTATGTGTGGTAACACTCGTTTATTTGCTCATTTTTTGGATATTTTTTAAGTAATATTAACTGTTTCACTCAAATTTTCGATCTGTTTCTCCTCCTATTGATGATTTCTCATCTTTCATTTCTTTCTGAGTTGTTCTGCACAATGATTTTTGTATTCTATTTCTTTTCTGATCTTATATTCTCCATATTCACAAACTGTTGGTCAACATTCTTCATAAGCCCAGTTTTCAAATTTTTCTATTTGATTCATTTTCTATTTCAAAATTAGAGCATATAAATGTCATTCATTGATAAAATTTGTGTCAGGGTGTAAGGATAACAAATCACTGTTCTTGAATTCTTTATAGGTTTTTCTACATTTTTCTCTAAAATGATCTAATATCATTTTACTTGTAAATTCTAAAATTTCTGCAAAATCTTTGGCTTTAAACCAAGAATATATTTTTTCATCAATAAACACAAAAATTTATTTATTATTATGAACAAATTTGTTGTTGTCAAGATATAAGAACGACTCCATTCAACAAAAAAATTTTTATTCAATTTGTTAAATTTTGTTCTATAAGATCATTAATCTGAACTTTCATCTTGTATTTCAGCAACATCTTACAATAATTTTAAAAAATACAATACAAAAATTAGAACTTTTAACTGTTATGTGAATTTATTTTATTTTATTATTTTTTTCGTAAATACATAAAGTAATCAAAATAACATGTGTGAAACTGAGAAATAAAGCATCATATGGCAATATGTAGAAAGTGTTTAACCGTCGAGTGGGCATGCCCATGTACAAAGTGTGCCAACTACAAATATCATTGTTTTGTACCAATCCATTGTAGTTTTACAGTTCAAGCCCAAACAGATTTCTTCATTATTGTTTCAACTAACACAGTGGTAATTTGTGCTATCAAATGTTAAAGTTAATAACAGTAATATAAACTGAGAAGAATAAACTTATATTACATATAAGAAAATGACTCAAATACCAAGCTAACAGCGAAATTCCACAATAAGGCAGTTGTCTACAAGATAATTAGCAATTGAATAAGTGTTGCTGGGATCTGACACAACTACGCTCTTTAATGCTTCAAGTGGGTCATTAATGTGGGTTAACAGTTAGGTGTGATGACAGAATAATGTGGCAAATGTTTGTCTTATTAATGTTTAATGAAACAGTGATTTACTCATATAATGTAAGTTTAATTTATCGTTTTTAACTAAACTAAGATTGAACTACGATTTTGTTCATACATGTTTACCTTGACAGTACAAAGACAGCTATTCTTTAAATGTGCACTAAGTACACTATGCACCAACTCATGTAATAAAATATGGTGTGCCATGCTTAAGGGTCAAGTAAATATTGTACAAAATTTTATAACAGTAAACAAATTAGTTGTGGCTGTGGAAAAACATTTCTGTATATTATTATAAAGGTCATTTAAAAAGAATTCCAAGTGAGGAACATTCCAATGTATTGTTATCGATGAAAAAATGAATAAGAAATTGAGGATGATAACTCAAGAAAATATGTGTTAATTGTCAAGAAAGTAAATATTTAGATTCTTTTTATAAGTATCTGTCTTGTAAAGACAAACTTACAAATAAAGGTAAATAACTATTCTAGAATATATAAAATCTAGGAAATCTTGTGTTGACCCCAACTAGTTTTATGATATATTTCATTAAATATTATTTTGAATTGTATTATGATATATCTAGTATTTTCTGAAAAAAGGTTTTGTAGTGTCTCTGGTGGTTACTAATATCAGTTTTTTAATTGATGAAAGGAGAAAATATAAAAGTTCAATAAATGAAGCAGACAAAAAGGAATACAAGTGTCTCAAAAATGAGATCGACAGGAAGTGCGAAATGGCTAAGCAAGGATGGCTAGAGGACAAATGCAAAGATGTAGAGGCATGTGTCACAAGGGATACAGGAAAATTAAAGAGACCTTTGGAGAAAAGAGAACCAACTGTATGAATGTCAAGAGCTCAGATGGAAAACCAGTCCTAAGCAAAGATGGAAAAGAAGAAGGGTGGGAGGAGTATACAGAGGGTCTATACAAGGGCAGTGTACTTGGCTATATTATAGAAACTGAAGAAGATGTAGATGAAGATGAAATGGGAGATGTGATATTGCATGAAGAATTTGACAGTACTGTAAGACTTAAGTTTAAACTAAGCCTCTGAAGTAGACAACATTGTATTAGAACTACTGATAGCCTCAGGAGAGCCAGCCCTGACAAAACTCTACCATCTGGTGATCAAATGTATGAGACAGGTAAAATACCCCCAGACTTCCAGAAGAATATAATAATTCAAATCCCAAAGAAAGCAGATGTTAACAGGGATAAAAATTACTGAACTATCAATTTAATACGTCGCAGCTGCAAAATACTAACAAGAGTCTTATACAGATGAATGGAAAAATTGATAGAAGCCGACCTCGGGGAAGATCAGTTTGAATTCCATAGAAATGTTGGAACACTTGGGGCAACACTGACTCTATGACTTATCTTAGAAGAAAGATTAAGGAAAGGCAAACCTACGTTTCTAGCATTTGCAGACTTAGAGAAAGCTTAAGACAATGTTGAGTGGAATACTCTCTTCCAAATTCTGAAGGTAGCAGGGATAAAATACAGGGAGCGAAAGACTATTTACAATTTGTACAGAAACCAGATGGCACTTTTAAGAGTCTAGGGGCATGGAGGCGAAGCTGTGGTTGAGAAGGGAGTGAGACAGGGTTGTAGTGTATCCCTGATGTTATTCAACCTGTATATTGAGCAAGCAAGAAAGGAAATAAAATAAAAATTTGGAGTAGGAATTAAAATCCATGGAGAAGAAATAAGAACTTTGAGGTTTGCTGATGACATTGTAATTCTTTCAGAGACAGCAAAGGACTTGGACGCGCAGTTGAATGGAATGGACAATGTCTTGAAAGGAGGATATAAGATGTACGTCAACAAGAGTAAAACGAGGATAATCGAATGAAGTCGAATTAAAACAGGTGATGCTGAGGGAATTAGATTAGGAAATGAGACAGTTAAGTATTAGATGAGTTTTGGTATTTGGGAAGTAAAATAACTGATGATGGTCGAAACAGAGAGGATTTAAAATGTAGACTGACTTTGGCAAGGAAAGCGTTTCTGAAGAAAAGAAATTTGTTAACAACTAGTATAAATTTCAATGTGAGGAAGCCCTTTCTGAAAGTATTTGTATGGAGTGTAGTCATGTATGGAAGTGAAAAACTGTTGATAAACAGTTTAGGCAAGAAGAGAATAGAATCATTCGAAATGTTGTGCTACAGAAGAATGTTGAAGATTAGATGGGTAGATCATGTAACTAATGACGATGCACTGAATAGAATTGGAGAGAAGAGGAATTTGTGGCACAACTTGACTAAAAGAAGTGATTGCTTGATAGGATACATTTTGAGACATCAAGGGATCACCAATTTAGTACTGGAGGGAAGCATGGAGGGTAAAAATCGTAGAGGGAGGCCAAGAGATGTATTCACTAAGCAGGTTCAAAAGGATGTAGGTTGCAGTAGCTACACAGATATGAAGCAGCTTGCACAGGATAGAGTAGGATGAAGAGCTGCATCAAAACAGTTTGTGGACTGAAGACCACAACAATAACAACAACACTTTTATAGTTATGAAACCAAAGTACAGAGAAAAAGCTGAACTTTTTTATCAAGGCACTGATAGCTACGTTTATAGTATTTTATGCTTCAAATTTTGTGATGTTTCCTGAAAATCGTTGATGCATATGTTAAATTATAAACTTTTCTCCATAATTCCAAAAATTTTAAATCGATACTTTTTGCCTTAAATTTTACAATTGATCTTTAAAATTTTACATGCATATTTCGACATTTTTTGCACATATTTATAAAAAATATTATAAGGTTCAAAATTAATAGAAAATGGTCGAAAAATTAGTAAAAATTGCTTAAAAATGAAGAAAATTGTCGAAGAAATAGTAAAAATGTTCAAAATATGACGAAAAATGTATGCTTTTCTTCGAATAAATCGTTTTAAATTTATTTGCTTCTAAATTCTCACTTCTTGAAAAATATCGTGATTCTGGAGCATTTTCCGGATTTTCGGAAAGGTGCTCGTAACGCCAAATACTGTCTACTCACACTGCTCTCCTACCTCTCAGATGAGTTGTGTCGTATGTGTATTTGCTTAGTGCAGGCATGTGTAATGTATGTATGTGTAGTGTAGTCTTACGTTTGTGTTGGTTGATGATAACACGGTAGTGGCGAGGGCACACAGCCTAACCCTTGTTAAGAAGATGAGTATGGCTGTCCCATCCAATGGACGGAGCACAATTAACCTTGTTACATGCCCTCAGTTCGTGAGACAATGAAGAGATGTTTGGAAGTCGATCGAAAATCTGGTTATAAAGAACTTTATGCCACCATCTCTTCTCCCCTGGCTGACCAAATTGCAAACTTCATCCAACACCAAGATTCTAAAATGCTTACATTTCAGTCGAGCGCCAGCGCACAGGCCTGAGTTAAGGACCTCGTGTGTGGAGACGGCTGCTCCGTCGAGTTTCGTGTACGTCGAGCAAAATCGGCTACTTTCCATAAAGGGGGGGACGCTGAGTGTAATGTGATTAAAAAGGACCCGCCTATGAGTGACAATGAGACAGCGACCTCCTTTGGCATACAAAAGACTGCAGTAGGCCTATACTCGATTTCACATGAACATTAGCTGTTAGAAACGTCTGTTGCCGATAGTTCTGCGATTTTAATAGAATGTCAAAAATAGGTTCGTTTCAATTGGTGTAACGAAATGCTGAAAAAATTAGACCGAGTAAATGCAAAATGCTCGTGTAACATCTTGGATATATTTATGGGCAGGAAAATAATTTGTGATCAAGTGTTACGGTGTTCTAATCAACGGCTCGTTCGCAAAGCCCTTTCAAGCAATGATCGCTTGTCTCTACGGACATTTCAGGACAACTGCTTTAGACAACCGAACTGATCGATATCACCAACTTGCTTGTCACATATCATCGATGGAATTAGGAATAAGAACCGAAAACTTTGCAACAGTCTTCAGCCTAAGAATGCCAGGCACACCAAACATTTTGAAACGTCCCCTTTGAACAATTATACATGACTGTGCTTAAATACATGACTGTGCTTAAACTGACACACAATATTTTGTTAGCGCAACGCAATCTGACTTTCAAAATTCCCTACAAAAGAATGGCCCTGACTAACATTAAACTATACCTTTCACAAATCACTTACCTCACAAAAATCTTCGCTGCTCAAGCTACTGCAATACAGCGAGTGCCACTACTGCCAGCTAAATAAAAGATTCAAACTATGGAAGGCACTAACTACTGATAGGGATAGTTAGCAAATGAAAGATATTAATAGAGAACAAACAATGTATTTACCTTGATATCATCATATATAAATATAGCAGTTCATGACAAATTTCAAAACTCCGCCATCTCTCTCCCCACATCCACCACTGCTGGCGGCTCACCTCCAACTGCGCAACGCTACGCGCTGTTCACATCCAGCTGCCGCTGCCCAACACTACAATGGCAGACAACAATGCAAACTAGCCACAGACTGCACACAGCACAGCCAGTGATTTTCATATTGAGCGCTACGTAACGTTGCCAATAAGAAAACATAAACAGCCTACTTACATAGAGAAAACATAAACAGCCTACTTACATAGAGAAAACATAAACAGCCTACTTACATAGCCTCCATGCTCCCCACAAAAAATTTTACAAATTTTTTTTGGGCAGTGGCCAATAATGATTTGATAAAAATTTTCATAATTACAATAACAAAGAAATCAAATGCACACACTTATTGATAAAATGTTGGTCAAAAGCTAAAATTTTCTCACAGTCTATAAAGACAGTCCTGATTCATCACAGTAAAATTACAGTGTTTCTGAACAGTAAAAGAAAATGCACACAGAAGTAGTGGATTTCCATGCAGTCTTGAAGAAGTAGTGTTGTCCTTCCAACGGAACGACAGTGCTGACTCGACATGCAGGCAGGTAATGGGCCACAACAGAGTAAACCCACAGCAGAGTCAGTCGACGTTTTGAAGAATATTGGTAGTTAGGTCATCACAGAGCAGACCCACTGTAGTCCCGGTAGAGATTACAGTATTGGTGGGCCACCAGAGGTGCAGACCCACTGCAGTCCTTGTAGAAATAATGGTATTGATGGATCATCAAAGATGTAGACCCACTGTAGTCCTTGTAGAGATAGCCAGCAGCCATCTGTTGTGACTGTGCAGGTGCACAATCACCATTGAAGAGTCTTGCGGGTAATATAGCAAGTCCATAAACCACCACTTGTGCACTCACAAAGTTTTTGAAATTGTCCTTAGAACCAGCAATGCTGTTATCCAGTCCCTTGCTGAGTTATTAACACACGTGCAAACACTGACAGTCCCAACTTCTCACATATTGTCCATATACTATGACCAACAGAAACGTGTGCAGTGAAATGTAACTGACAAGTTAATAATATCATGAACTGGTGACAATTACAATTTTATAACATAAGAATACAATAAAGGTACAAAATACATCATTAAAAACATAACAATATAGATAACATTTGTAGTACAGGCTTTACAAAAGAATAGAAATAGACATATACGTCAGTGTTACAGGAATTATGACATGAGTACATACATAGAAGATCAGAATAACTTGCGAAACATCAACTTCACACATAAGCATTTAAACAGAATGAATAATGTCTAACATCTTTACAAAGTAAATAACATATTATTAACGCCAATTATATTTGAAGATAACAGTATTCCTCATCATAGTGAATGTAGCTTAATATTAAAAGAGAAAAAAATTCTATGAAACTACACAGAGACAGGAAGAAAACAACTACACAAGGGTACACAAACAAATAGCGGAATAATACAAGGAAAGGACAGGGTTTGTTTTACTGCAGTATTTTGCAAACAAAACTTTCTTTACTTCTCGGAGATCTCCCTTCGTTCTTCATTATTTTCAAAAGTCCTATCTATACCTGCTTTCTGTACTTTTCTCGTATAGCCTCTCAGTGCATTTCTTCAAATTCATCGCAACTCATTCTCTTATAGGCTACCCCCTCTTAAGCTAACTTAAATCTACTGAGCTCAGATGCTAAACTAAGGAACAAGGCAATACAGCAGCACAAAACAATTAACACAAACAGCAATGACAAAAAATGCCAATTTGCAAAGCAAGCAGCAGTAAATCTAAATTAACATAAAAAAATGCAAAATTACAACTAATATAAGGCACTGTGCAGGAAACAAGAAAAACTAGCTTAGAAGAGTAACACAAAGTCAAATTCAGTAACACTATGCCTGGCAAACAGCAGCAGCAAATGCTATGACGTATACCTAAGCATGACAAAGCTCAAGCATAAAAAATATTTCAGGAAAAACAACAATAAGGGAAATGTATATTCACATCTTAATGTCTATGTAATTAAAGTGATGCACCACAACAACTTATTGTAAAAGAAATATTACCATGTACTTGAAAAGAAAATTATGTGTTACTGTTACTAGTTTCTTCTTATTGTTCTTTCCTTTCCAAGTGATCCTTTTTCAAAGAATGTGGATCATAAAATAATTATTTAATAGATCTGTTGACAGAAAGTGTTCACATTAGCAAATGCATTTCATTTTATAAAAGCAATGCTGCAACACAGCTGGAAACCAGATATCAAATGAAATAGGCAACTATGAAAAGCAAAGCATAAAAATATCATTCAGTAGTCATGTGACATTTCATAAGTTAGTAGAAATTCTCTCAACTCTCATAGAAAGACACTTGTCATAATCAGGTGTGCAGAAGTACGAATATATCCCATCAATTCATAAGCATTGCAGTAATTAGCACAAAGTACGAGTAATCATATGTTTTCAGGTAATGAGCGTGTAATATTTGCGATGCTTTCTACAAAGGAATGTCAATAGCAAGGTTAATGGAAGTAATGAGGGTGTCGCATTTGCAATATTTTCTCTAAAGGAATGCCAATGGCGAGGATAAAGGCTTGCCTTTTTTCTTTTTTTTTCTACCTGTGCTTCCGGAAAGGCACACCCTAATGGCTTGTTCTACAGGTGTTTGACACAGCTGCGTGCCCACGACGCATTACGTGCAGGTGGTCACTTAACTTTCTTACGGAAATATTTACGACACCAGTTTCCGCTACAGTGACAGTCTCACATAAAAATATTTCACAGGTCAAGAATTAGCATTGCAAGTCTGTAGAAAGAAAATCCTATGAATATAACGTTGTCCAAAAAATTTTCGCCGGCATTGTGATACATTCACACATTTACACACATTTCATAACTCTTAAAGTACGATTCTTGGTTTCCAACATCCTTTTTCACAAGTCAAGAGTCCCTACCCACTATTCATTACTCCTTACCTTATTACACATATACGTATCCATCGACACTCGTCAATATTTCGTCATTATAAATGTGAAGCATAATCAAATAACTCATATAGCCTCAGCCTATTAATCGTAAACATACCTCAGCAGCATAATACACATCGTCGTCGTAAAAATAACATCATAACACCTCAGTCAAATCTCAAAATCGTCGTAGCTTCCTCCAATAATTAAAAAAATTCTCTGCTCATGTCAAAAGTGTCATCTGCCTCAAACGTACTTTAAAAATCATGAATCCATACCAAATACATCGTTCAAAGCTCTCATAGTATCACAATGGTTCCGAAAAAATATGAGCATTTCACAAAGTACAGACAAAATACAATTTCATAAGTGTGAAGTTATCCAACTGTGTAATTGCGTAAACATCTGTCACTGATGTAATAAAAAAAGTTTATCTCTCAGTTACATGATCAGATAGCTGTGTAATTTGTGTGTTAGAGAAGTATGGTACCGATGTGTAAAGTTGTATAAGCAAATACCATATTAGCTAGGGTTCCTTGTGGTTGCCAAACACATGGTACACAAAGTAGGCGTATACCCCCCTGAGGATTAATGTAATTATACCCTCAGGTGTTACAGATTACAGCAATAGAATGAAATATATCACGGAAAACTTTCTTTGTAATTCAAAAATCTTTAAAAATAAATGTTTTAAGTACAAAATTAATCATTGAAATGCGTGGCCTGTAGCGCTAAATGTGCATCTTGTTGTAAGATAATCTGTGTGGAAGTGTCGTAGTTATCGTCCTCCGAAAGCTAAGTTCTGCAGAAGTCAATGTACTTACCTCATAATACACAAAAGTGAAATGCTTTGCGTATAAATGTCTTAGTTATTTCACTTATTGCCGTGATGAGGAAAGTACTGTGCTGTAACGTATTGTTGTGCTATGGAAAAGGCTGTCTTCTTGTAGCTATACCACAAAAGTTACTAATAAAACATGTTTTGCTTTCCAGAAGAATTCAGAAAAACTGTGCAGATATAAAACAGATACACCGCAAAAGCAACAATGTAAATTATGTCACACATTAGTAGTGTCGTAATATAACCGTGTAGCTGTCAAAGAAACCAAATACTAAGTCATCTTTAATCTCACAGAAAGTACTTTAAATCCCAAATGTATTTTCAAGTAAACCAAAATGTTGCATTAAAATCTCATTAGCAGTACTGGTAAATGTTCTAAGTATGTGAGCCTTATAGTCGTTACGTAATCGTGCAACTAACAAGCAACAATGTACACACACAATACCACTGTGACGTCTGTTCACTATAACAATGCATTCGTCATTTCTGATTCAATAAGTTCTCTTGGTTCTTGACTGGATATTTAACTTCAAACATTGTTGCATGTTAACAGATTCTAAGTCTGACAAGCATACTAGTAATGTAAAGTGAAAATTTTTATGGCAATGACAAAGTTAAAAAGCAGATTATCTTTCAATAAACGGTTTTACATGTGAAATGTGGTGTAAACCTTTACTCTTTCTAGTACGCAGAGATTCAACTGAAAAGCAATTGTCATGTTTTATATGTCGGTAAGGAATGTTAAATCTTTTCTCAAGGTTAGCGTCTGTGTTATTTTTCTCTGAGCCAGCCGGCGCAGGTGGCTGCCTGCGGTGCGAGTCATTGTCTGTTCCTTTGTTGGCGCGCGTCGTTATTGGGATTAGGAGACCTAACTTCTACAAATTCACCGTGAGGAGAGGGCCCTGCTCTGTTTGAATCCCGCCAGTTCTGATGCAATTCAGGTCTGTCGTTACGGTCATATCGTCTGTCGTCATGTCGGTAGATTCCATAGTTTCTTTCTTGTCGGTCACATGGTGGAGAATTTCTCCTTGAATCGTAACTGCACGCTGGTCCGTTGCGTCTAAACTTATTCTGTCTCCCTTGATAGTATTTATTTTGGTTCCCATATTGTCTGTTTCTCTTATTGTCTCTGTGATAGTCATTACCACGGAGAGGTGATCTTTCCCTGTAGTTATTACTACTCTGCCAACGGTTGTCATACGGGTGGTGTCTGTTTTGGTCACGATTTGTGTTGTGAGAATAGCCTTGTCGCGTCCAGTTATCATTTCTGTCGTCACGGAATTGTGACGGATGTGACCTGTAGTGATTGTTTTCCTGTTTTCGCATCCCGTGACTGTCTGTGTCAATTTCCAGTTCTTGTAACAGTCCCTGAAATGCTTCAGTGTCGTCTTTGCAACGTCCTGCTAAAATAATATGTCGTAAATGTTCAGGCAATTTGAGTAAGCAAATGCGGATGAGTTCTGAGGGGCTGTATGGGTTTGAAAGTTATTGATTCTTATGCAACATGTCTTCAAAATATTTGACAAGACTGGAAAATTCAGATTGTTCAAAGTGTTTCATCATCATGATGCTATGTTTTACACGGTCTTGTGTAGCTTGAGACCAATATGCTGAGAGGAAGGCATGGTAAAACTTTCCTTCACTGTGGCAATCGTGAATTACCGATCGCATTCTTACAGCTGGTTCATTCTCCAAGTAGCCACACATAAATTCTAACCTGTGCTCCAATGACCAGTTGGGAGGAAAACAATGAGAGAATTGATGGAGCCACGCTTGTGGATGAATGTCGTTGGCAGAATTCTTAAATGTTTTGAATTTACGTGTAGTAATGAACAGCTTATAGTCAAAGTCATCATGTCGGCGAGTCGCATATCGGTCATTGTTATATCGTTTCGGCGGTTCCATTTCAAATTCGGTGCACCTTGCCAATTTCTTTCATAACTTCCGAAGTGTCCTGTGTTATTATTTTGTGGTTGTTCCGTATTTCTAAGTCCCTCTTCCCGTATTGGAGCGCGAGTGGCCTCTGAAATACGTAATTCTTGTATTACCTGAGTCAGCTGATCTTGTACTTCCCGGATTTCTCTTTGGTGTTGCGTATTAATTTGATTCTGATTTTGTTTGAATTTCCTAATTTGTTCGCACTCTTCTGTGTCATTAAAGACTACCGGTTTTGTGTCGTTCAGATTATCATCTACCTTCGTAGATAAGTTAGTGAACTGACCCGAAAGTTCGGCTACTTTCTCCGATAGTGAACACATTTCCTCAATGTGTTTTTCTGAACCAAGTTTCAGAGTGTCCATTTGTGTTGAAATCGAATCTACTGTGTTCTTTAAGTTTTCCTGAGTTTTTGCAAGTTGCGTAACCGAATCGGTAGATGCAACTGAGTCAAATTTAGCTTGCAAGGTCTCATGATTTTCATGAGCAATAATTTGCAGTTCTTTTATGGCTGCTTCGTGATTCTGTAATGCCTTTTCATGCCGCGAAAAAATAGGTTGAAAATGCTCACAAATTTGAGTTTTTACGTCATTACAGACTTTTTGACATTTCGATTCAATGTTATGTAACTCAGTAGTTAAATCTTCACGCGTTTGTTCGAGAGTTTGTTCCAATGAATCTAACTTTTGAAGCTGTTGCTGTGTTTGTCTCTGATTTTGTTCCAGTGTGTCTAACTGTTGCTGTGTTTGTCTCTGATTTTGTTCCATTGTGTCTAACTTCTTAAGATTTTGTTCCACTGTGTCTAACTTTTTGAGATTTTGTTCCACTGTGTCTAACTGTTGCTGTGTTTGTCTCTGGTGTTGTTCCATTGTGTCTAACTTTTCAAGCTTTTGTCCCATTTGTTGCATTAACTGTAATAACAATGCACTGGTGTCTGAAACATGTTCCTCAGTGCTTTTCGGCAGTGAAGTTGCACCGGCAACATTCACATTTTGACAAGCGGAAAATGTGTCTTGACTCATTTGAGAAAACGGTGAGAACCCAAAACCTGAATCTGCAGTATTTGCAATATTGTGTTCTGTCATTCCCGATTCCTGAGGCGAGCTGTTGCCGACCAATCGATCGATAACGCTTCCCTGTTCACTACCTGTTTCACTGTCTACACCATTGTTTGCCGCCCGCTCCACAACCCTGTGCGCAGTTACCAAATTACTACTTTGAACATTAGTTAATTCATTACTCTGCGGCGCTAACACACTGCTTTCGTCTTTACTGTCATTTCTCAGTTTACTTTGGAGCCTAGTATTACGTTTTTCACACGCCATTATTGTCACAGTATTTCACACGATAACACAGAAAAGCGCAATTTGAAGAGCAAAATAAAATAACATAGCAATGGAAATAATGTCTACTTAATTGCCAGCGCAGCTGCGAAATACTTGGTGCAAATCTACATGCATGCCACAACTGTTTTACTGTACAACAATGAAAAACTACAACTACAAAGGAAATTCTCTCTATGATTACGCGCTATCAATAAACAAAATCTACACTAATTACACAAACTACAAGAAAAAAATCAGAAGATTCCAGTGAGGTATCCTCGGCTAAGGGTCAACATATGAAACGTCCCCTTTGAACAATTTATACATGATTGTGCTTAAATACATGACTGTGCTTAAACTGACACACAATATTTTGTTAGCGCAACGCAATCTGACTTTCAAAATTCCCTACAAAAGAATGGCCCTGACTAACATTAAACTATACCTTTCACAAATCACTTACCTCACAAAAATCTTCGCTGCTCAAGCTACTGCAATACAGCGAGCGCCACTACTGCCAGCTAAATAAAAGATTCAAACTATGGAAGGCACTAACTACTGATAGGGATAGTTAGCAAATGAAAGATATTAATAGAGAACAAACAATGTATTTACCTTGATATCATCATATATAAATATAGCAGTTCATGACAAATTTCAAAACTCCGCCATCTCTCTCCCCACATCCACCACTGCTGGCGGCTCACCTCCAACTGCGCAACGCTACGCGCTGTTCACATCCAGCTGCCGCTGCCCAACACTACAATGGCAGACAACAATGCAAACTAGCCACAGACTGCACACAGCACAGCCAGTGATTTTCATATTGAGCGCTGCGTAACGTTGCCAATAAGAAAATATAAACAGCCTACTTACATAGAGAAAACATAAACAGCCTACTTACATAGAGAAAACATAAACAGCCTACTTACAATTTGACCATCTCCAGAGTCATTCTTTTGATATGCAGCGGAGTGAAGATTCATTCTCGGAAGAATCTCCTAGTGACTAAGCTATTTCTAGATAATATCCTTTTACCAGGAGCTCTAGCCCCTCAAAGTCAGCAGGAAAACCTACTCGAAGTTTGGAAAGAAGGAGAGCAGTACTGACAGAAATAGAACTGTGAGGGCGCCTTGTGAGTCTTGCTTGGATGGATGTGCTGATAATCCGTAATTCAGCAGCTTCGTGCGAACACTTATACGACTGCGTAGCTCATTCTATTTTAGCTCCATAAAAGACAAAAAATCTCTCTCGGTGCAAGCATATTGTCTGGGATTTTAAGGTTCTCTGTTCCAGTCCTAGCCTGGTACAAATTTGTAAACTAACAAAAAAAAACAAAAAGACTGAACTTCTCGTTTGTCAGAGAAATGTCTCATTTCGTACATTCATCTAATTAGTTGCTTAGTGACTCATTTTATTGCATTACGTCAAACAAACGAAAACTGTCGATAACAGTTTTCATTGGCTCAATAAGCTGTGCAAATTTTCCAAAATTTTGTTCATCAGGTACCAACATCAGAGAGAAAAATGTTTCCAAAAATTATGCGAAGTTTCCGCTTTCCTTGAGTTGTTTATATCTGAACTCCGCTTCCCCGCACACTGCCCCAGTAATAGTCAATATGCGAGTTCATTTAGCCATGATAAAAGTCACTGGACGCTGCTGGAATAAATTACTTATTGAACAAAAAGGTCTCTATTACTTATTGAACAAAAAGGTCTCTATTATACTCTATCTCCTACAAACGAATGAAAGAAATTTCTAAGAGTTTTCATGTTCAAGTGCCAACATTAAGTCTGCACTTCATTTGATATGATGTTGTGATACGCCGCCATGAGGCACGTTAAATATTGAACAATTGACAGAGTATGTTTATTCCTTTAAGATCAAAAAATGGTTCAAATGGCTCTGAGCACTATGGGACTTAATTTCTGAGGTCATCAGCCCCCTAGAACTTAGATCTACTTAAACCTAACTAACCTAATGACATCACACACATCCATGCCCGTGGCAGGATTCGAGCCTGTAGCGCCTAGAACCGCTCGGCCACTCCAGCCGGCCTTTAAGATCACATCATATCAGTCTACTACGTTTAAATTTAATTACAATAACTAAGTAACTAGACAGGCAAGACAATCCTATAATTAATTTAAATCCTAATGAATAAATCTAAATACATCTAAGCCTATTTTCACATGCATGGGCGCCACCATTTCCCCACGGAACATAATACCCCTTTAACTGCTCCCAAGGTGTTGAGGACGTGTTAAAATGCGGCCCCTGGGTTTTCTTGAAGCTCTATTGACGTGTTTACGCGTCCTGTTCCGTCGATCTCTCACTACTGCGGCCGAGCTACTTCAATATTTCACTCAATAATGAAGTTTCAAATATTTATCATACAACACACATGCGTCTTTGGGTGATATTGTCAGCACAAACCCACGTTTCGATATTTTGAAACGTTTATGATGTATGACGGTTATTGTGAGTGCGTGATTCGCGACGAGCTGGGACAGGAATGGGTGCAACACGAGACCATCTGTCAGATACAGTACACAGTAACTCGAAAAATAATACTGTATCTCTTACCCATATTTCATACAGTGCAATGTATGAGCTAAAATTAACCATAAACAAAGTTTACACAGTGCGTTTTTACCTCTGCAGTCTCTTGAAAATATCCCACTATGTTTTACGTAACTTGATGCAGTGCGGTAACCATGATGTATAACGAAAACAAATTCAGTCCTTTATCGAGAAATGTATCTCAGGCTGTAAGATCTGCAGAATTTTTGTTTTTTCACCTAATAGATTTCTTAACATCGGATGATAAATATTTGGCGAGCAGAACAGCCATAACAAAGCAATTCTCAGAACGGATTTCAGAGAGTACGTCTATACTCTATAACATCTAATGGGATAGTAAGTACGAGTTGTGCCTCTCCTGGCGCATATTCGACATTTCTCATAATTCCTCCCAGGGTGAGCTGCTGAGACAAGATTTTTAGCAGACTGTCATTCCCATAGTCTCCACCAGTTAGATTTCGAATTTAGCCAACAGATGACCGTCAGATACCCCAACCCAATCCTTACCTCTTTCCCTTGCACTAGAGTATACTTACTGACTGTGCTTCTTTGTCTTTTTTGTGTCATCAGTATTCTCATTTGTTTGCAACGGCCTGCCACGAATTCCTCTCCTAAGCCAATCTTTCTTTCTCAGAGTAGCAATTGCAGTCTACGTCCTCAGCTATTTGCTAGATATGGCCCAATTTCTGTCTTCCTCTACAGTTTTCACGCACTAAAGCTTCCTCTAGTAGCATGGAAGCTATTCCCTGCTGTCTTAAAGATGTCCTTTTATCCTGTCCTTTCTTGCCAGTGTTTTCCATATATTCCTTTCCGCGACGATTTGCGGAGAACATTCTCATTCTTTGACTTATCAGTCCACTTAACATTCAACACTTTTCTCTACCACCACATCTCAAGCGTTTCGTTTCTTTTCTGTTCCGGTATTGCCACAATCAGTGCCTCACTGCCACACAATGCTGTGCTCCAAACGAACATTTATTTCTCAATTTAAGACCTATGTTTGATACCAGTTGATTTCTGTTGGCCAGGAATGCCTTTTTTGCCAGCGCAAGTCTGCTTTTTATGTCTTCCTTGGACCTTCTATCATGGGTAATTTTGCTGCCTAGGTAGCAGAATTCCTCAGTTTCATCTACTTCGAGATCAATTATATGTTTATCCTGGTCTCATTTCTGCTACTTCTCATTACTTTAGTCTTTCTCCAATTAGTCCATATTCCGTACTCAGTAGACCGTTAACTCCATTCAACGAATCCTGTAATTCTTCCTCCCTTTCACTGGGGATAATAAAGTCATCAGATAATCTTATCATTGATACCCTTTCATCCTGAATTTTAAGCCCACTCTTGGACCTTTCTTTACTTCAGTCATTGTTTCTTCGACGTATAGATTGAATAGCATGGGCCAAAGACTTTATCCCTGTCTTGCAACCTTTTTAATTCGTGGACTTCGCTTTTGGTCGTCCACGCTCATTATTCCCCTTGCCGCATCGGCTACACCGGTTCCGGTGAGATCACCGAAGTTAAGCGCTGTCGGGCGTGGTCGGCTGTTGGATGGGTGACCATCCAGGCCGCCATGCGCCGTTGCCATTTTCCGGGGTGCACTCAGCCTTGTGATGCTCGACCGAATAGTAGCGGCTTCAGGCAAGAATACCATCATAACGACCGGGAGAGCAGTGTGGTGACCCCACGCCCCTCCTATCCGCATCCTCCACTGAGGATGACACGGCGGTCGGATGGTTGCGTTAGGCCACTCGCGGCCTGAAGACGGAGAACTCTCATTATTCCCTCTTGGTTTTTGCACTTATTGCACATCACCCGTCTTTCCTTATAGCTTACCCCTATTTTTCTCAGGATTTCAACATCTTGCACCATTTTGCGTTGCTGAACCCTTTTCCCAGGTCGGCAAATCCTATGAAAGTCTGTCGACTTTTCTTCAGTCTTGCGTCCATTGTCAACTGCAACGTCAGAATTGCGTCTATTGGTGCCTTTGCATTCCCTTAAGCCGAACTGATCGTCATCTAACAGATCCTGTGCTTACTCTTATGTTAAGAACTCGCGGTTTTCCACCACGGGCTGTTCCCATGTCTACGTGCTTCTATTTGAAAACCTTTCGAGGGGTGACAGGAGGGAGAAATGTCTCACTGTAACTTCAGTGCTCGTTTTGGCGAAAAACAACGCAGGTTAGCGCTCTCTGGCATCCTGCTGAGTAGTCCGTGCCACGTAGATGCCATGGCTGGTTGCTCACCCAGGCCGAACCACACCCACTATCCGGTTACGTTGCAGTTGGTGAAATAGCGGCAGAGACGGACGCGTTTTAAGGGTAAAATATTTTGAGATGAAGTAAAACGATTTATACAGAACCCGCCAGGATAGCCGAGGGCGCTAACGCGCTGCTTCCTGGACTCGGGTAGGCACGCCGGTCACGGATCGAATCTGCCTGGCGGTTTGACGAAGTAGGCCGTGTGCCAGCCAACATGGATGTGGTTTATAGGCGGTTTTCCTCATCCTACTAGGTGAATACCGGGTTGGTCTCCACGTCCCGTCTCAGTTACACGACTCGCAGACATTTGAAGCACATTCACATTATTTCCCGATTTACACTGATGCAGACAGCTGGGGTACACTAATTCTGTCCCAGGGGGTATGGGGTGGCGGGAAGGAAGGGCATCTGGCCACCCTTTAAAATTAACCATGCCAAATCCGTCCTTAACCCTGCCGACCCTGCGCCCAAAGCGGGATAAAGACAGAAGAGAAAGAACGAAAGAAAACGATTTATACAGAAAAAAGTTACTCGGTCATTCTTTCTGCAATAAGTTAAAATGCGGCCCTCGTAAACAGTGTGAGATTGCACTGTGTCGCAAAGCCCACTGTCAGCAGCGGTAGCCACCTACACGCTGTAACTGTCAGACAGGCTAAATCAACAGCGTTGTAGCTCGCGGTGCTGTACTACCAGAGGATTGAAATAGGTTCTGCGACACAGGCAGTCTGATAAACTTGACACACGTCCCGGGGTTGATTTAAAGTGAATTACTTTTTTTTCTGTTCACGTCTTCCCACTCTGACACCAGAAATAACAGGACCACATGACGAAGTCGGACGGTAAACAGAGAAGGCGCGCGATGGTGGTAAATGCTGCCTGGTTTTATTCCTACTCCGACCGCGGGCGGAGCCATTGGAAAAACGTCGCGACGTCTCTGGAAATTGCCTGGGGAGCGACCAACGCTGACAGCCGGCGCAGTCCTAATAAAGCGGCCGATGGATGTGTCGCGCTGCTTCCATCCCTGGGGTGTTTCCAGATTATTATTAAAACGGATCCGCTCTCTCCTAGACTTTCATCCGTCGGAAGTTCAAAGCAAGTGAATCTGAGAGAGCAGCAGGGCCTTCGGCTACACAGTATTACGAATAAAATCCCTCCGCACGAAACATCTTCGAAAAATGTGTATGTTACTGCAAGAGAACTCTGGCGTATTTTTCTTGATAGGCAGCAGCTATTGTTTCCCTTATGTTGCTACAAAGTAATCTGGTGTCGATGTGTTGAAATGTGATGACCCTGTGTTATCAGGAGTGGAGTACGAAACACTGCTGTTTCACTTCTTTTATAAGTTCTCCAATCCAATAACTTACCATTAAACTAACTCTGGTTCTATACCACAGAAAAAGTTGGCAAACGTAGCAGCTCTGAGAAACAGACACTAGTGCTGCACCCATACACAAGGGTGAAAGTAGGCTGTTTAGGTTTTTATATTGGTAACGCCTCGTAGCGCTCTATATGGAAATCACTGACTGTGCTGTGTGCGGCTGTTGCTGATTTGCATTGTTGAAATATTTGCTATTGTAGTGTTGAGCAGTTGCATGTGAACAGTGCGTAGCGTTGCGTAGTTGGAGGTGAGCCGCCAGCATTGGTGAATGTGTGGAGAGAGATGGCAGAATTTTAAGAGCGGACGATCTGGACGTGTGTCCGTCAGAAAAAGGTAATTTGTAAGACTGGATGTCATGAACTAATATATATATTATGACTTTTGAACACTATTAAGGTAAATACATTGTTTATTCTCTATCAAAACGTTTCATTTGCTATGCCAATCAGTAGTTAGTGCCTTCAGTAGTTAGAATCTTTTATGTAGCTGGCAGTATTGGCCCTCGCTGTATTGCTGTAGTTCGAGTAACGAAGATTTTTGTGAGGCAAGTCATTCATGAAAGGTATATTTTATTGTTAGCCAGGGCCATTCTTTTCTAGGGATTATTGAAAGTCAGATTGCGTTGCGTTAAAAATACTGTGTGTCGGCTTAGTGATGATCAGAATAATTAAAGAGAGAACTGTCTGAGTACGTTCAGTTTTGCTCGGCTGTTTGAAAATCAAATAACGTAGAGTTTTATCAGCACAGTCATTTATAATTTTCCAAAGGGGACGTTTCAAGGGATATATATATATATATATATATATATATATATATATATATATATATATATATATATTGTGTGTGCGCGCGCGCGTGTGTGTGTGTGTCACATCTCCTCCTAAACTACTTGACCAATTTCAACCAAAGTTGTTACACATATCCCGTACTGTCAGGTGACAATCGATCTGAGGGTAAGATCCACCTATCTATCGTAGTTCAGGATATATGACGTCATAAACAATAAGATGCGTGAGAAAATTCCGCGTCCTGCATGACGTCAAAAGTTATTATTTTTTTGCCACTAACTCTATTCGCGACATATTTCGCAATCAGTATCAACATATGCGGCTGAATGTACCTATAAAAATACGTCACAGTACATCAGGTAGTTCAAGAGATATGACGTCATAATCACTGAGATACTTGGAAAAATGCCGTATCATCCATGGTGTTTTATTACGTTTATTCTTTACTACTATCACACTTCTACAGTCGAGTAAACTTAAGGGAATCCCTGACACATGGCAGCACTTTTGACACCTTTTAACTTCGAAGCACAAAAGGCTGTAGGTGAAAACAATAGCCGTCTATAGGACTGTGAAGAAGTGTTGCCGTAGAGAGGTTTACAAAATCGCGTTATAGAGACAGGAAGCAACTGCGGCCAGAGTACAGAAACTGTTTCATAATTTCAACTGTGTATTCACGAATACATGTAAGTGAAATTTTTTTCGATATTGCACTGTAGACACAATTGATTAACTTCTCATGTTCAGGGTTCACAGTCACGCAGATTTCTTAAAGGGCATCATATTCACCATTGACTGTAGAAATTATTTATTTCAGTATTGCAATTTTGGCCTTTGGGCCATTTGCAATGTGAACCAACTCAAAGGCCGAAACTGCTGCAGTTTCGGCCTTTGAGTTGGTTCACATTGCAAATGGCCCAAAGGCCAAAATTGCAATACTGAAATAAATAATTTCTACAGTCAACGGTGAATATGACGTTCTTAAAAAATACTACACACGCAGTAAATTTTTTGAATATCCAGGCAATGACGAGTTTGTCAGTTAATATTATAACATTAATAAATGAAACCACTATCTACGCATGTAATAACAAGCACTCATCTCTGTTTTAGTAGAGGTTCGAATCCTTTGGGCTACTTTGCTTGTTGCCAAATTTACCATCAAAGAATACCTTGCATATGAACCATTTATCGGCTCATGGAACTATTTTCTACAGAGTCCTTCCCTGTACGCTATCTCTGAATAGTGCTAACAAGCAACGAGCGCTGTGGCGTCTTACCAGAGGACGCAGCAGGTCCTGCCGGGAGGAATTATGAGTGCTGCATCCGCAGCTTCGCGTGCTGTCAGTGTGTGCTCCACGGTGTTGCTGGGAATCTCACTAACTGCCGCGATTCAACTTGTGTCACTGAGACACAGTAGTATTTACTTTGTGCTTGGAGTCGATGACTCGTACACTCAAGAACCAAAGAAACTGGTACACCTGCCTAATATCGTGTAGGCACCCCGCGAGCAAAAATGTTTCAAATGGCTCTGAGCACTATGGGACTTCACTTCTGAGGTCATCAGTCCCCTAGAACTTAGAACTACTTAGACCTAACTAACCTAAGGACATCACACATATCCGTGCCCGTGGCAGGATTCGAACCTGCGACCGTAGCGGTCGCGCGGTTCCAGACTGTAGCGCCTAGAACCGCTCGGCCACCCCGGCCTACCGCACCCCGCCAGCACGCAGAAGTGCCGCAATACGACGTGGCATGAACACGACTAATGTCTGAAGTAGTACTGGAGGGAGCTGACACCATGAATTCTGCAGGGCTGTCCATAAATCCGTAAGAGTACGGGTGGGTCGAGATATCTTCTGAACAGCACATTGCAAGACATCGCAGATATGTTCAATAATCTTCATATCTGGGGAGTTTTGTGGGCAGCGGAAATGTTTAAACTCAGAAGAGTGTTCCTGGAGCCACTCTGTATCAATTCTGGATGTGTGGGGTGACGCCTCGCCATCTGGAATTGCCGAAGATCGCCGGAATGCACAATGAACATGAATGGATGCAGGTGATTAGAAAGGATGCTTACGTACGTGTCACATGTCAGAGTTCTATCCAGACATATCAGCGCTACCATATTAAACCTACTGCACAAGCCGCACACCACCAGCTTGAACAGTCCACCGCTTACATGCAGGGTGAGGTTGTCTCCATAGCCGTACACGTCCAGCCACTCGATGAAATTTGAAATGAGACTCGTCCGACCAGGCAACATGTTTCCAGTCATCAACAGTCGAATGCCGGTGTTGATGAGGCCAGGCGATGAATAAAGCTTTGTGTCTTACTGTCATCAAGGAAACACGACTGTGCCTTCGGCTCCGAAAGCCCATATCGATGATGTTCCGTTGAATGGTTCGCACGCTGACACTTGTTGATGCCCCACTATTGAAATCTGCAGCAATCTGTGTAAGATTTACTCTTCTGTCACACTGAACGATTTTCGTCAGTCGCCGTTGGTGCCGTTCTTGCAGTATCTTTTCCCGAAGTCGGAGATTTGATGTTTTACCGCATTCCTGATAGTCACGGAACACTTGTGAAATGGTCGTACAGGAAAATCCCCACTTCATCGCTACCTCGGAGATGTTGTGTCCCATCGCTTGTGTGCCGACTATTACACCACAATCAAACTCACTTAAACCATGATGATCTGCCATTGTATCAGCAGTAACAACTGCTCCAGACACTTGTTGTCTTACATAGGTGTTGCCGACCGCAGCGCCGTATTCTGCCTGTTTACATATCTCTGTATTTGAATACGCATGTCTATACCAGTTTCTTTGGCGCTTCAGTGTATTTTGTTTTGTCTTCTGTCAACCAGAGGCACCGCAGAAGGAGACACATTGGGCACGCTGCAACTGACAACTATTCGAACATGTCGGTCTAGCTATAGACTGATGAGGCCTGCCTGTACAGCGCTTGCGAGCGAGTGGAACATAGAAGAACAATTAAACAGGTGAAGAACATTTTGAACAAAGCATTTTGAACTTTCCTTTCACCACCGTCACTTGTGAAACTCAGCTAACTGTTGTTTAAACTGTCAAGCATCACTCATTTAGTTCTCGTTGCAGGACAGTCTGCATTGGTGGTGTCTTCAGTTGTAATTTATTAAATTTTAATTTATTAAATTCTTACAGCTACCCAGCTAGAAGAAATAATTTTTTTTTGTATCTTTTATTATCATTAGTTTGGTATCATTTGTTTTCATTACGCTTCACGAAGTGTTTTAAGTAAATTCCATGGCTATTTGTTCAATACGAGGGTCGTTCACAAAGTAGATTCCGTTTCTATTTATATCCGCGGCAGTACTACGATCGCAGTTCCGAGCATGTGCGGCAGTTACTCTGACCCAAGGAGAAGAAATGTACGCCATTTTCAGATCGCTGCTGCCAACGTGTGCTTTGTAGTGCTTCTTTATAATGTCAGCCGTAATTGAAAATGCCACCGCGTGTCAAATCAGATCTGTGATTCGTTTCCTAATGGAAAAAAACGTTAATATACATGAAGATAGTATCCTTTTGGACATGACCGAGAGAACAGATACCATCTTCATATTTATATAGTTAAGAATCACCGACCATTTGACCAGCTTCTTCTGTGCGGTTGCACAAACAGTAACCGAACTGTTACGGGAATCGGCAAAAAGCCGCGAGTAATCAGTATAATGGGCAGGAGCACTATGAACATAGTGCGGGACAATAAGTTGTGAATGTGGGTCTCACGGGAGGCGTGCCAGAGGTAAGTCCCTGCAGTCAGACTCTCCCCTTTGTCCTCGGTGGCTAAGATGGAGAGAGCGTCTACTACAAAATCAGAAGATCCCGGGTTTTAGTCCCGGTCGGGGCACACATTTTTCAACTGTCCCCGTCGACTTATATCAACGCCTGCATGCAGCTAGAGGTATTAATTTCACTGTAAATTCAAAAAAAGTTAAACCAAAGGAAATTCATCGGCAAATCTGCGAGGTTTACGGAGAAAATGCTATGAGTGATTCAGTGGTTAGAAGATGGGTCAGACTGTTCAATGAAGGACATGATCAAGTGCACGATGAAGAACAAATTGGAGGCCCGTCTGTGGTTACTGATGAACTGGTTCACACAATTGAAGAGAAGATTAAGCACAACCGTAAATTTACACTTAGTGCACGTGCTTTGGAAGTTCCGCAAATCTCACGATCACTAATTCATGAAACTGTTACCGAAAAAATGAAATTTCGAAAACCTTCTATGAAGAGAAGGCATACAAAAACTTGTGCCACGCTATGACAAATGCCTACAAAATTTCGGAAGCTATGTAGAAAAGTAGTTTAATAGTTATAGATTTTTGTACAATAAATTTTTTTCTGTATTTGTACACGTTTGTTTTATATAACCAAACAGACTTACTTTGTTGACATACCTCTTATTACTAAGTTATGAACTTACATAGTTGTTTCACAATTCTAAAAGCCTTCTTATCGTCTGTTTTACACTGTCCAACACATTATTGTGCTCGCCAATTAAAAGCCTGAATAACCATCCTTTTGCAGCGCGGAACGTTACCAAATGTGTTGGAAGAGAGTCCCTTTTACTTGCTAAGATTGTCGAGGATGTTCCAGAGTTCCATGTGGAGATCAAACAGATGTTAGCAATACATGATTACAGTTCAGTGGTAGGATTAAGCGCACTTAGGCTGGTACAGGGCCGCGTCCTTTTATACCTTACAGCCTTATGTCGTTGGCTAAAGCGAGTTTGGGGAGCCTTATAAGAAACTATTTAGGCAGTTTGTGTGACCACATGTAACAGCAACAACAGTTTGCAGCGCGGACGTGCAGGTAGAGTGTCAGTGACGTTCTTGAAGGTACTGACAAGGAAGAGGAGCCATTCTCACTTCAGCGGTTCAAAATGGTTCAAATGGCTCAGAGCACTATGGAACTTAACATCTGAAGTCATCAGTCCCCTAGAACTTAGAACTACTTAAACCTGACTAACCTAAGGACATCACACACATCCATGGCCGAGGCAGGATTCGAACCTGTGACTGTAACGGTCGCGCGGTTCCAGACTGAAGCGCCTAGAACCGCTCGGCCACTTCGGCCGGCCATTATACTTCAAAACTTTACGAAAATTACATTGCAGTCTTATACGATACTCTATCGAAAAAATGATGCTTTATACTAGTACCGGCAGTAATTATAATTATATTATTAATCTGTGTCCTACTTACGGATTTTGACAATGTCTTTTGAACGTCTAGCCGTAATTTCGGATTTACGATTACAGAGTCACTTATTTACACCATCCAGATGTCAAAGATTTGATAGTTAAGCAGTTCTTTAAATGCTGTGGTCAGGAAAGGTATGAACAGTATGCTTCTGTTTTCAAATTGTCTTTTTCCCTATGAAGTTTACTGTCCTATCAAAAAAGATTTGTCTTCTTAAATAGTGGCACTTTATTACTCTGTTCTATATAGATGTAAGATTACCCATAATCCATCGGTATTTACTTTTAAACTCTGTTTGTTAAAATCGATGCCCATTCCTGTTTCTTCGATTTCCAGCTTAATGTCCATATATTTAGACGCAGCTATGGATACCTGGGCATGCATTAACTTTAAGATTTTAAGCATGGCTTCACTTCAGCAAGTTTGAATGCAAGAGCTTTTGTGGATTGAAACATCAGAATTACTAAACATTGTTCATGATTTCGATCTAAAGCTGTCTTCTTCAGACGATATTGTACCTATTAACAAAATTTACGACATTGTGTGCGGAGCAGAGATCGTATTACTAGAATAAACAATTTACAGGAAATTTTAGAAATAATTTTAGTGAAGCATACTCACGCAGAATCACATGTTGTCTACATCCCATGTCGAAGTCGTTGACTGTCTGGTCATGTGCACGTCGTCCACTAAATCGCCATTTAAAATACATGATTTAAACGTAATAGCTCTCTACTGTTGGGCATTGTCTTAAACAATTCTGAGGATCCTTTCACAAATACAGGCATTTACAAAATTATCTGCAGCAACTGTCAGACTTACTATGCAGGACAAATTGGTAGAGCAGTCAAGGTAAGATATGAGGAACGTCTAGTTGGAAGGAAAAGTAGTAATGCGCAAAATTCCGCCCTTGCAGACAATTTATTTAATGCCGGTCGTAATCCGAAGGATTTATAGGATACCATAATCTTACTGAAGAAGTAGAAGGGTGTAGATCAGATTTATGGAAAGAGCTAGAAATCTTCGAACACTTAGAGAAAAACGATGGCCATATTTTTCGTGATCAGCTTCAACTCGCGGGTAGACATTTCCTGGAAGACTCTAAGCCTCTACTTCTGGCCGAGTAGCCAAGTTTACGGCTCGAAGCTCGCCCCCGCCCTCTGTTTGTCTTCCTCAGAATTCTGTGTTTAGTAAGAATACGTCTTTTATTTTGTTACTTTACGAAGTAGAGTTGCTGTTCAACATGTTAGTAACGAAACACCTTAGACCCACCGCTCCTTTTTTTTATTGTATTTCATTATTCCCATAACATCGTGATATCTAGGCATATGCACACTGCTTAGCGAGGCTTCATTTAGTCGTTCTTTTCCTGGGTATATTATAACTCCTTCTCTTATATTACACTTGTTCATACATCATGCTCTATGAGTACGACCAGTTCCCTATGTATGATGCTGCACAAGTGATGATCTACAACCCCCACCCCCCCCCCCTCCCACCGCACCATAGCCCTCCGCTTTCCCTCCCACCTCTCCCACCCCCACCCCCTCGTTTCCCATTCTCGTTTCCAAATTTCCTTTTGTGGTTTAAACTTACAGTTTCTCCGTCACGGTGTCCTACTACAGTATTCATTCATGTCAGGAGTCAGCTTAATCCGTCAAGTATTTGGCGTCTTATGCACTGATAATATTTCCTTGAAGCGTTTTTTCTTTGGCACTCATGCTCGTTACATTTGCGTATTCATGCACAAGTGCTTCTCTTGCGTTTCCACACGTATTGCAAAGGGTTTGCTATATTTACTTGAGTCTACCGGCTCTTTATAGGCCACATGATTTTAATGGGACACTTTTTTATCGCCCACCGCTACTCCTTCCTACTTTTTAATTAATTGTTAGTTCTAGTAATTAATGGGTACTCGTGAAATCACGCACGCAGGACGCACAGGAGCCTCACCTACAAGAGAGGACCTAGGGCTAGAGTCTCTGCTCTTCAGCCAATCGGCGCATGTCACCAGCTCTGTACCTGGTATACTTGACGCTCTGTAGGAGACGATGTCACGTTTTATTTTTTAATGTCATTATATACAAATCTTTCAAGTGACACACTACACGGTGTTCGTGTACCGATACGCGGTACAAAATATGAAACCGTGTGACGACAAGTCGGACACAAAACGAAGTAAAATGAAAATTGTTAAAACTTTAAATTACTGGAAACATCTGAAACGAAATAATATCGAAGCAAAGGACTCTATAAGATAACTGTATAGAATCTATGTAGCAATGTAATTGTTAATTTACTCGCTGGTGCAAGAAACCGAAAAGACCAGCGTTATTAGACACACTCTCTGTTCTAGCTCTAAAGAAAACGCAAGCTACGGCAGCCATTTCGCATTGTAGGTTGTGAATTTAAAAGAATATATTGTAATTTATGCTAATTGCGCACTTTTCTTTCATGTACACTCCTGGAAATTGAAATAAGAACACCGTGAATTCATTGTCCCAGGAAGGGGAAACTTTATTGACACATTCCTGGGGTCAAATTCATCACATGATCACACTGACAGAACCACAGGCACATAGACACAGACAACAGAGCATGCACAATGTCGGCACTAGTACAGTGTATATCCACCTTTCGCAGCAATGCAGGCTGCTATTCTCCCATGGAGACGATCGTAGAGATGCTGGATGTAGTCCTGTGGAACGGCTTGCCATGCCATTTCCACCTGGCGCCTCAGTTGGACCAGCGTTCGTGCTGGACGTGCAGACCGCGTGAGACGACGCTTCATCCAGTCCCAAACATGCTCAATGGGGGACAGATCCGGAGATCTTGCTGGCCAGGGTAGTTGACTTACACCTTCTAGAGCACGTTGGGTGGCACGGGATACATGCGGACGTGCATTGTCCTGTTGGAACAGCAAGTTCCCTTGCCGGTCTAGGAATGGTAGAACGATGGGTTCGATGACGGTTTGGATGTACCGTGCACTATTCAGTGTCCCCTCGACGATCACCAGTGGTGTACGGCCAGTGTAGGAGATCGCTCCCCACACCATGATGCCGGGTGTTGGCCCTGTGTGCCTCGGTCGTATGCAGTCCTCATTGTGGCGCTCACCTGCATGGCGCCAAACACGCATACGACCATCATTGGCACCAAGGCAGAAGCGACTCTCATCGCTAAAGACGACACGTCTCCATTCGTCGCTCCATTCATGCCTGTCACGACACCACTGGAGGCGGGCTGCACGATGTTGGGGCGTGAGCGGAAGACGGCCTAACGGTGTGCGGGACCGTAGCCCAGCTTCATGGAGACGGTTGCGAATGGTCCTCGCCGATACCCCAGGAGCAACAGTGTCCTTAATTTGCTGGGAAGTGGCGGTGCGGTCCCCTACGGCACTGCGTAGGATCCTACGGTCTTGGCGTGCATCCGTGCGTCGCTGCGGTCCGGTCCCAGGTCGACGGGCACGTGCACCTTCCGCCGACCACTGGCGACAATATCGATGTACTGTGGAGACCTCACGCCCCACGTGTTGAGCAATTCGGCGGTACGTCCACCCGGCCTCCCGCATGCCCACTATACGCCCTCGCTCAAAGTCCGTCAACTGCACATACGGTTCACGTCCACGCTGTCGCGGCATGCTACCAGTGTTAAAGACTGCGATGGAGCTCCGTATGCCACGGCAAACTGGCTGACAGTGACGGCGGCGGTGCACAAATGCTGCGCAGCTAGCGCCATTCGACGGCCAACACCGCTGTTTCTGGTGTGTCCGCTGTGCCGTGCGTGTGATCATTGCTTGTACAGCCCTCTCGCAGTGTCCGGAGCAAGTATGGTGGGTCTGACACACCGGTGTCAGTGTGTTCTTTTTTCCATTTCCAGGAGTGTATATAGTGTCCTTCATGCAGAATTAAAAATAAGGTATATTTTTCAAGGTTTTCAGTACACTGGATAAACAACAAGGACGGCCGAACAATCGACCATTCTTGGCAGACATCTTGCGTAGGAACAATTTCATTATAATTTCACTGAGTTTCGTCATCAACGGACGCTTTAAAAGACACATAATTAGTAAAGAAAGAAAGTGCATAAATTAATTTATTTTATATTAAAGTAAAAACTAAAAACTTTCAGTTGAGTATAGAAATTGGTCGCTTCTTCGCAAAACAAAGGTTATTTCTTTAATTCAAAAGTTTCTTTTAATTACTTTTGCTACGGAAAAGATATCCTGCAGCAATATTTTAATGAGACAACACGAAGTATAATCTCTGAGATTACGTTTACGTTTTTGTCTCTATGAACACGTAGACATCAATTTTGCAACAGATTCGAAAAGAGCCTCCTATATTAACAAGGTGGTGAGTCACGTGCTGTTAAATAATCAGAGCTCAGAGAACTATTTTATGAAAGTGTTAATTCCGGTATCCCATATTATCATCTTTCTTTCTTGTGTCCGCTCTGCCAAATAAGTGCTCCATTCATGCTCTTGCCGGGCGTAAATATCAATAAAATTAGGTGTTAAGATTTACTTACACACTTTTCGTCACATTCGTTGAGGACACCGTAAGTATACTTGAGACGGTGACCGGACCTGGGCGGTAGCGGTAAGTTGAATCCATTGCCAAATGTGTGGTATTTTAAAAGTTTTAAGATGAAGCCCTACAGCAGAGGGCTATTAGTTTTGAATCATTTATTTTAAATCGTGATTGAGTGAATACATGCACACGCACCGGACAAACGACTCCACATCGGATACAGATAATGTGATTCTACGTATGATTCACTAAAATTATTTGTTAATATTTCCTGTAATTTTGTTTAGTATGATACCATCTCTTTTCCACACGCAATGTAAATTTGTTAATAAGTACAATAACATCTGTAGAAGATAGTTTTAAAACTGTCGAAACCACAGTCAGAGTTCAATAAACTTGTATTTCGCAACTGGTTGGCTGTTATTTCCAATCCATTGAAGATTCTGGAAAAATGATTTGTTATACACAACAGAATGCACGCCAGATCAGTCTCCATTTGGTCTGCGATCAATCTGCTGTCAGTCATCAACAAGGCTGGCTGTGATCTGTAATAACTTGTGCTTTGATTATACAATGTCTTCTGTTATAAGCACGTTTTGCTCAGATCGCTGTTTTGTGTGTAAAAAACAGGTATGAAGTGCTTTACCTTTGTGACCAGACAAAAATACTAAATAAATTGAAAAGAAATTGTGTGAAACAGTATTTTCACTGGAGAATACAAATTTGTGGATAACATCATCTCCTAGTAAAACGACGAGCACTGAGTTTTTACAAGTGAAAGAACAATATATTCACTAAATTAATTTTGGCGTTGAATATCCGCACTTGTCGTTTCATCTAAATATATTGAATCAGACATTAGTATAGCTAATTAAGTACATAGCTTCTATAAAAAACCGTTTACACTTTTTGTAAATTGGGGAAGTAGGCCATTTCAAGGGATTGGACAAAAATATGGAAACACCAAAAACACGTTACATTACATAGGTTGCGAATCGTGTGAACAGGCACCCTGTCCTCTTCGAACACAGCATCACCATTGGGAAATAACCATTTTACCATGGGATGGACCTAATCACCCAAATGGGTCGTATAATCGTCGCCAGTAACCATGAACCCGTTGAAGTACCATGATACCACTGCCAAAATCATCACCGATACCCTACCATTTTTCATCCTTGAGACGTAAACTCGGCCAGAAGGTGAAAACAATGTCAGACCAGTCTCATCCGACCAACTAACTTTCTTCCATAGCTCCACAGTCCAGGTTTAATGGTTTCGGTACCAGGTTTTCCTATCCGTGCTTCTGGAGCTCCATTTGTGTTGTCTTGGTGCTGACCGCCTTCACGAGTGCGACGTTCGGTTTTGCTATTGCCTTTTTCAGCTGTTCCTGCCATGATCACTCAACACATACTTTCGTCCACGTTGTGACTTAGCGGGTGTTGTTTTCACGCTTTCCCTGTGTGCAGTCTAACTCTTTGATTAGGTGCTTCTACATCTACATCTACATACATACTCCGCAATCCACCATACGGTGCGTGGCGGAGGGTACCTCTTACCACAACTAGCATCTTCTCTCCCTGTTCCTCTCCCAAACAGAACGAGGGAAAAATGACTGCCTATATGCCTCTGTACGAGCCCTAATCTCTCTCATCTTATCTCTGTGGACTTTCCGCGAAATATAAATTGGCGGCAGTAAAATTGTACTTCAGTCAGCCTCAAATGCTGGTACTCTAAATTTCCTCAGTAGCGACTCACGAAAAGAACGCCTCCTTTCCTCCAGAGACGCCCACCCGAGTTCCTGAAGCATTTCTGTAACAAATCCAGCAGCCCGCCTCTGAATTGCTTCTATGTCCTCCCTCAATCCGACCTGATAGGGATCCCAAACGCTCGAACAGTACTCAATAATAGGCCGTATTAGTGGTTTATAAGCGGTCTCCTTTACAGATGAACCACATCTTCCCAAAATTCTACCAATGAACCGAAGACGACTATCCGCCTTCCCCACAACTGCCATTACATGCTTGTCCCACTTCACATCGCTCTGCAATGTTACGCCCAGATATTTAATCGACGTGACTGTGTAAAGCGCTACACTACTAATGGAGTATTCAAACATTACGGGATTCTTTTTCCTAGTCATCTCCATTAATTTATATTTATCTATATTTAGAGGTAGTTGCCATTCTTTACACCAATCACAAATCCTGTCCAAGTCATCCTGTATTCTCCTACAGTCACTCAACGACTTACGGAATTTCTCGTCATACGAGGACCAACCATTTGCCCACGCTTGAATTCATTTAGCTCTGGCGCAGTGCACCTAAAGCTACACAGAACACTGTTCTGACCACGACGGACGTTTGCAGTGTGCTGAGGACATTGCACGTGTGCCGCTCATTGTCAATTACAACAGCGCAACCTGCGGAATTGGCTAGCATCTGCATTTATGTTCAAGTATGAATTTTTTACTTTTTCCCATATTTTTGCCCAGATCCAGTAGGTGCCAGGCAAAACCGTCCTGTAATTTGCTGACAAACCAACCACGTGCGCCATTCTGCTTAGACAACAAGAATTGTGCCAGAGTATTCATGTGTTGACTTCAAGACATGGGCAACGTGTCGGCCAAAGACAGACGTTTTCTCTAGTTCTGGCCTCTAGCTAAGCGTGACGTACATTCTGTCCTATCTCTCCTAATTACCCTCAGTCTTCATTATTCTGCAAAACCTCGTTTTCCAATAATAACCTGGCTGGCTAGTCGTCCGTGTTCTACACCGGGGCCCAGCCACTTTTATGCCGAAATTTTGGGCTGTATTGCGATGAGATGATCTTTGGATGCCCACAGTCGTAGCAACCTAGAATTTTCCTGCTAAACGCCGCAAAATCCTTTAACGCATTTACACTGTTAGCCAGAATCTATGTTAATTTAACTGAAATTATTTTTATTTCGTATGATCCTTTTTAGTCGAAACATAGATTGAAACACATCACGCAAATCTGCATGCCTTTTTCAATTAATATCATATTGATTCCGTAGTTACAGACTGACAATGGTTCAGATTTCATTGACAATGTTTTTATTAAACTGTATCGGATCTCAGTAACTGTTCTCACCGAGCTCTGTACAGCTTTATTTCCTTTCATTTAATATGGTGTTGGATCCACTTGCTTTTCAGAATGAGTTTTGTGCACATGGGAAGACACAGTGCGTTGGATTTGGGACGTGACACTTAGGGAATGCAACGCAATAAAGAGTAGCCCTTAGCTATCAGAGTATTATCTTTGCAAAAGACGGAACACGAGGGGGTTACGGGCTAGTGGGTTGGTTTACAAGCTAGCCCTGCTCAGTGAACAACCTGCTGCAAGGCTGCTATGCAAGCAGCAGGAGTACGCTGCTTTCTCATGTTATGCAAAGCGCTTTCTTGAAGATAACCATCAATTGCTTTTCGAAAGAGACACGGCTTGCAGAAAATATTGGTTCAAAATGGTTCAAATGGCTCTGAGCACTATGGGACTTAACTTCTGAGGTCATCAGTCCCCTAGAAGTTAGAACTACTTAATACTAACTAACCTAAGAACATCACACACATCCATGCCCGAGGCAGGATTCGAACCTGCGACCGTAGCGGTCGCGCGGTTGCAGACTGTAGCGCCTAAAACCACTCGGCCACCCCGTCCGAGCAGAAAATAATGACCTAGCCTTGTGAGTAGCTTTCCAGTTTCAGAGGACCTCTGATGTGAGGCTAAATGCTGGGCGTGGAGACGTGCCATTGATAAAATAGTCAGTGATGTCAGTGTGATGGAGCTGTAGTGGCCATTTTTTAAAGTGAAAGGGCGCTTCGTTATTTGATTGGAAATCATTGCTACGGATTGTCCTGGCAGGATTTTGTGCTGGAAGGAATGTCGCTAATGAGCCACCCTGTTTTGCATTTTCTGCTATTGGTGGACAGGCATTGTTTGGCAGGAAAATATAGCAAAGCAAAGGTAAAATTATCTTAGTCAGTGTTAGATGCAGAGGTGAGCAAATCCAAGGTTTCCGAGTAAAGCCGCAAAAGAGAGCACATGGAAGAGTCGGTAGGAAAACGTGATGGTGAGCGCATTTAGTGGACTACCAGGGATTAGAGTTGCGGCGACAGCAACGCGCCCTTATCCACTATCGGTGAATCATTAGTATGACGGTGGAGTTCACCATGGCAGTCGGTGAATAATTTACGGTGAATATTAATAACAGCAACGGTATGATAGGGCATTCCTGGGCCACACTTGCTGAATTCACCTTTCGCAACTCCAACATTGCTGTATTGAGTGTATACACTTTTTAATTTGGCAGTAGGTTAAGTTACTGTTTTTTCGTTTGGGTTTACAAGGTACAAAATTTATTTTTTGACCCACATTTGAAGCAGGAAGGTACCATTTTCCATATGAATCAAGCAACATTGCAAACCAAATAAACTCCGCTAATTATTGTGTAAATTATTTCATAGTCTTTCATGATCTTTTCACAATAAGTAGATCTTTATTGAATAAATTACTGCGTTAGATAAAATATTGTAAATGTTAGACGTCTTCCATTCATATTAATGTATTTTTTTGTGCAAATTTCAGCTTTAGGATGTAGATCAAGGGCCTTTAAAAATAGCATTAGCCATTAAAAGTTGTGCATATTACATTTATAGATTAGATGTTAAAGATGTTGCTGGCCCACAATTAGGTTTCTGGGTGAGGATTACTTCTCATATGAAGAGGTGTTTTGCAAGCTACAGATTTTTATTATTGTAAGTTTCTTTAATGTCTTCAGAGTTGGCGCTGTAATTGTCTTTCTTAATTTATGTCACTTACTTAACTTCTACATATATATTTGGTAGGCAGATAAGTAGTAGTAGATTTATCATCTGGTACTACGCAGCCCATGAAAGCCAAATACTTTCAAATATTCATTTACAGGGGTTTATTGTATTTAACGCTAGTTTACGCAGATGGTGCCCCACGGATTCTAAATATTTACATAAAGCTATTTTTATGTTGACCCAAGGTCTGCTGCTAAGCAAGATTTTACTGTTTTACAGCTTAAGAAACGATTATCTCGGGGTATAAAAAATTGTAGTAGTACCCTTTATGGCATCTCTTCGACTATGGCGTCAAGACTAAATGTAAAACTCTAGGAAGTCTTTCTCCGTCACTGCAAGGGTAAAATGCATTTATTGAATTTAGTGATCTTACTACGCTGTCCATTTCTATGTTACCTGCTGCTATGCTGAGTGCATCTGCATGCGGTTGAAGAGTTGGTGAAAAAATTGTTGAGGGATCAAATAAAAGACGTTTACGACGCTGTACTAATGTAACACAATAAATAAGTAAAACAAATTCGTCCCAGGGCGCACAAATTTTGTAATAACGTGAAACTGAGAAAGTAATTAAGTATGTGGCCTAAACATTTTGAAATTAAAACATATGCTTCTCTTTGTATCCTTAATAACTGTTTCTTAAACTGTGTGCTCTGACAAGCAACAAAACATCTCCAGGCGTAACTGTCAGTTGCAGTCGATTGCAAAGATCGACATTTCACTTTTTCGGAAACCGAAGTCATTGTCTGCAGTTATGCATCAGAAAGTATTTCATTATTTACACATTCTGTTTCACGTTCAGTAAATACTAAATGAGCAGAGCTGTTTCTACACATTCAAATACTGGTTGCGGAGCACTGGTGCCGGCATAGTGAACTGACGAGTTGTCTTGAAACACGACAATACTGGTGCACTGTCTGTGTGTTTGACTTCCTCTCTGTTCCTCCGCGAATGGCGAATGCACTGAGCTTAAGTTTCACTGCTCTGTTCGTAACACCAAACGAGAAATTTCCAGAATCTTCAAGAGCACACAGCGCCCTGCTTGACACTACAAAGCAAATCTCCTGTTAATTACGCTTATTCATGAACCATCAAGCGTCAAACTGACTGCATAATACGAGCTCGTCCCGCACGCGTCTCAGACTAGAAAGTTAGGTCTTGGCAGATGAGGTCGCTGCTTCCACAGACACCGCAGAAACCTGCGCAGTGAAATGTGGGATGTCTCAAGGGGCATAAGTACTTACATCTAAAGACCACACAGGCAAATCTTCACTTATCTCGTCTTCAGTATGCGTAATTATGTAGGTGCAGATATACAACATCGAAATGTTACACCTTGGGGTCAATCGCATGTATTGGTAGAAAGATGAGTAACTTACAGATTTCACATTTACTGCCTTGCGTTTGCGTAAATTGAGTTGTATACGCTGTAAGTGCAGTGGCTGACTATTCTTAATACGCAAATCAGTCTCATTGTTTCACTGACAAACTTGATCATAAAATATCCACTTATTTCAGGCATCCTTGTCATTACGAGAAAAAAACCTATAAATTCAGGAACATACCTAGGGTACAAATTCTGCCCCCTCCCCCCACCCCCTCAATGAATGGTAAAGAGCCATATATTAGAATCTATACCTGGATCAAAATAACCTGAACTGATTTTGCAAGTCCAGTCAAATATCGGTTTTCCGTTGTTGTTGCACACGAATCTGGTTTTGGAAATCTGTTGTCCGATTTTACGACTAAGATGTCTGCTTCTCCTGAGGTAAGTGCAGTTGGTAGTGAATAACTTCTTGCTCTCTCTCATACTCCTTGCATTTCGCTGCACAAAAAATCATACCGCCCAGATTTGCCGACATTTTTAATAGCAATTAGGACCCTGTCAACCGAAGCACTTTTTAAAATGGTTGGTTCGGTTACACAGAGGGGAATATCATTTGCGGAAGGGAAAAATCCGATAAATATAGTATAACCATGTTTCTCTAATATATACTGGAGTGTTTTCCATGACCAACAAGAGGTAGTATTGGAAAAGCGGTTTACGAAAACTGAATTTGCGGCCCTCGTGTAAACGTTGTGAATATAACTGCAGCGGCCACAGCTGTGGTTTTCCCCTCTGGATGCACTCACACGCATCGCATTAACATGAAGTATTAGATTTGCATAGCGGGATGGTAATAGCCTTATCAATTTTCTGTGCCCTTTCAGATATTGTTTGCGTAGAATAAACACGCCACGAAGAGCAGCAGTGTAGAAAAAGAAAGAAATCAGAGTTGTTATATTATCGTGCGCAAGGGTCCTCTTCAACTGAGTTAAGTGGCTGCAGTGATAGGCCAGCGACATTGTAACGCTGAAGAGAACAGAGTGCGCCACCAAGCTTATCCCCTGGTCCTTGTTATGGGACCTGTCACTTAAACGAATAGCTAACAATCACATTATTATTCTGCTCCAGTTACGCAAACCTACTTACTATTGGAATAGTAAACCGTGTGGTATCACCGCAGCACAATGTGGCGTGTTCCTGATAAGATTTTTTAGTTTTATCTACAAAAATGCATAAAGGATTTCGTTTCTATTGTGTTTATAAGACAAAATGTCATCTCCAACAGCCTCAGATGTTTAGTTTCGTGTTAAAAATGTTTCTGGTGGATCAGGATACGCCTTTTTCGTAGACCTAACAAAACATAGTGTAAAAATTCTAAGATAAAAATATTTTTCATTCATATCACAAACATTCATAAAATATTTACAAGTTTTTAGGGTTTAAAGACAGCAGCAGCACTGTCTTCTTCTATGTCTACTTCGACATAATCAACAGTGGCAGCACTGAAACTATATTCTCTTCTTCTCTTCCGTCTCCAATCATACTGAGGCCATAAGCACCGCACGACGAGACGTCTTTTGTCTTAAATGTAGGGGCGTCTTGCTACCTTGTTGGGTAAAGAGGTCATTTCCATACCTGAATCGCAAATAACTTAGAGAGAGCCACTGTAGTTTTGGGGATCTGGGATTATATTTTCATTTGAATCCTTGTATTAATGCGAGGCAATTTCAGTTTTCATCTCGGTGTGAACATTTGATGAAAAACTTAGGGGGCTTCTGGATCTCGATACAACTAATGAATGAATTTCTCCTTGTTCCACCATCTTATCACTCCTCGTTGTGCTACGATCTAAAATCAGTATATGTTACATAGGCTCGAAAGGTATTCTTAGCGCTAGACACACAGTTGTGGCGTTGCGAATGATAATGGAAGCAAGACTGAAGAAAAATCAAGGCACTTTCATAGGATGTGACGACGTGAAAAACGCATTAGACATTGTAAAATGGTGCAAGGTGTTCCAAAGTCTGAGAGAAGTAGAGATAAGCTATAGTGAAGGTCGGGTGATATACATTATATACGATATCAAGAGGTATCCTTAAGACTGGAGGACCAAGAGCGATGTGGTAGGATTAAAAAGGGTGTAAGACGACGTAGTCTTTAACCCCTACTGTTCAATCTACGCATCGAAGATGCAATGACGGAAATAAAAGGAAGGTTTAAGAGTTGGATAAAAATTTAAGGTGAAAGGATATCAGTCGTAAGATTTGCTGACGAATTTTCTATCCTCAGTGAAAATGAAGAAGTATTACAGGATCTGTTGACTGGAATTAACAGTCTAATGAAAACAGATCATGGTTTGAGAGTAAATCGAAGAAAGACGACAGCAATGAGAATTAGTGAAACGAGAACAGCTAGGAACTGGATATCAGAAATGGGAATCACAAAGCAGACGAAGCGAAGGAATTCTGCTACCTAGGCAGCAAAATAAACGATGATGGAAGGAACAAAAAGAACGTAAAAAGCAGACTAGAAGAGGCAAAGAGGGCATTTCTGGCCAGAGTAATCACGTAGACGTAGTGACGTAAATAATCAATAATTTGACTGTTTAGATGGAACTGAGTTTCCGGAATTCCTGCTAACAGGCGAGGCGTTCATTTTATTTAAGTCGTTGTGGACAGCTTCCATCTACTCCAATTCGTCAAGATATCATACTGTATTACATTCACGGATCTCACATGATAGGAATCGCGGTTTTCTAGAAAATTATCCACGTTAGGGGTTCGGACCCAGATCCTTCAGACATAAAGCTAAGGCTGAGGGCTGGTCCAAAGTCAGATTTGCTCTTTTGCTAGTAGCAGCTATTTTGCTAGTAATAATCGCTACCCTTCGCTGATAATGATTAACTGGAACTGACATAGGCCAAACATTTAGGCTTCAACGCGCAGATTCTTTATGATAGTTTGTGTGAAAGAAGGTCTATGAATAGCTTTGTCTAAACATCATGCATTCCTTCAGACTCTAAGTGCTAGTAGTTATGCTTATTTCTCTGCTATCTCTAAATTTCAGGTCGCCATATAAGACAAGCGTATATGTGGTTGCTTCACTACTGCCTAATTTAAAATTCACATTTTGATTTGGATGTACTCGTATACACGTTTAAATTACTAGTAGATTATTAAAACATGTGACCTACTTCAAATTTTAATTCATGTCCCCGTGAAGTGAACCATTTTAGTGGACAAGATTTAATGCGTCTCACAGATCGTTAACTTCCACTACCAGATATAGCAAGGCAGGTTGAATGAACAAAGGGCCAAGATCGCAATTACGGGAAGTGTAAGGTGGAGGCATGCAGGCTAGACAGAAAGATAGTGGATACTTTCCCCGCCAGGAAATCCCCGGGAAAGGACGAGGTCGCTCTGTGTCCAGATACAGTGATTTTTCCAGTCAGTCTTCTGGCCTTTGATGCGGTCGGCAACGACTTCCCCTACAGTTCCAGTCTCTTCATCTCAGAGTAGCACCTGCACCCAGTGTCCTGGATTATGTGTCCGATATATTCCAGGTTCCGTCTACAGCTTTTCTCTTCTACAGTTCCGACTAATACCCTAGAAGTTATTCCCTAATGCCTTAAGACATTTCCTATCGTCCTGTTCCTTCCCCTCGCCAGTGTTTTCCACGTATTTACTTCCTCGTGGATTCTGCGGAGATGTTCCTCATTCCTAACGTAATCTGTCATGAGAACACAGCGTAGTTAGGCTGTATTCTTTTTATTATCAATGCGATTGGCCAATTTCAAGCTCTGGTCATTTTCATGTATCTTAAGCTTGGAAGCTTAAAATACGTGCTTTAAAATGTTAAAAGGTTGACACTGGCGAACAGCATAGATAATAAAAAGAATTTGGCCTACCTGGACCATGTTTCCGTTCTCAAAGCACGTTGAGGCTGTGGACCCCTACAAAAATAAAATCCTAATCTAATCAATCTATCTAATTTTTCAGCATTCTTCTGAAGCATCGCATCCAAACTCTTTTGCTTCTGATTTTTCCTCAGACCATGAATCATTTCCATAGAATTCCGTTCTCCAAGTGTACGCTCTCATAAATTCCTTCCTCAGCTAAAAGCAGTGTTGGACACTTCTAAACTTTTTTTTGGCCAAGAATACCCGTTTTTCCCTGTGGTAGTATGCTTCTTACGTCCTCTTTGCACCATCTTGTGTCCAGATAGAGCGCTGCCTTTTTCTTTTTCTGCCTTATGATAGTATTGACAGACGATTGCTGTGGTTGTAAAGTATCTCCAGCGCAAAAGCACATTATTAAACGTAGCAGTGCTGTTTGTATGACAAAGGACCCTGAAGAAATTAAGTGTTCTATGGCCAAAGTTAACATTACGATGGAAGTTCCATCTAAATCAGTATGCCTGCAACTCAGTGAGAGATCTGGCACCGTACTTAAAAGGTCAATTAATAAGCTTGTAAAAAAGTTTGAATAGCACCCGTGGTCCGTGGGCACCGGTACAGTGGCTCAGCATGTTCGGCCAGAGGGTTAGCTGCCCTCTATAATAAAAAACTGAGAGACGACCTTAATCCGGTGTCATAGGACGACGGCCCCGAGCAGATGCACCGAACAATAACGAAGAAAATAGAAAAAAAGGTGGTAGCTTCTTTGATTAGTAACCACAACGCCTTCGCTCCCTCGTTCGAACTCCGCCACCACTTAAATTTTGAATAAGAACCATCATATTTGACGGTCGAAGACTTCCGGCATAAGAAGTCGCCCTCATTCTGCCAACAGCCTCGTCAAAGAGGGCGGAGAAGTAGACAGAGGTTCAGGGTACTCTATTGCCCTGGAAACTGCCCCTAAAGGCGGAAAAATCAGCGGTGATCAACGGCATAAGGATGTACAAGGCAATGGAAATCACTGCATTAAAGACACACAGTGTTTATCCATAGAACAAGGTGACCGGTTTCGACCACTACTGTGGTCATCTTCAGACCATTGAGTAGGAACCTCTTTGTTGGAGTTTGTTGGAGTAGTGATTCTCCAACAAAGAGGTTCCTACTCAATGGTCTGAAGATGACCACAGTAGTGGTCGAAACCGGTCACCTTGTTAAATAAATTGTGGTCAAGACCTCTTTGTTGGAGTTTGTTGGAGTAGTGATTCTCCAACAAAGAGGTTCCTACTCAATGGTCTGAAGATGACCACAGTAGTGGTCGAAACCGGTCACCGTGTTAAATAAATTGTGGTCAAGACTGTTTTTAATAGTAATTATTTATAAGACATTGATCACTGCTGTTCCCATAATGCATTCAAAAGTAATTATGTAAATGCTTCAGCACTTTTGTAGGTACTACACAGTATTATCAATATTGCTGTTATTATTATTAGTGACAGTGGTCGCACTCAAAGCACTGGCAGCGTCAAGACTTCCAGTTTCTGTCAGTTCAGAAGTGATGAGTCAAGCAATCAAGTGAGTTACAGACAAAAAGTATAGTGCCCACATTTTAACTTGGTTGATTTTAAATGGAGCCACAGGGTGTGACTGATGCAAGTGTCACTAGAAACATTAGTTTTGTAGAGGAAGCATGTTTCGCAACAAGTGTCTACCATCAATGTTGATTGCGAGCTTTCTTTTCTGAGAAAAAGATGCGGTTATCACTCACAATTGCTGGATCATTCCATAAAAACGATTTTATAAATAGGCAGTACCAATTATGTCACTGACTCACTAGTTCGCGGTTCAATAAAATGTCTACAAAAACTAAAGATCATTTATCTTTCGAGATTTTGAAAATAACAGCGTTCTTTCTACAGTTAATAACTAATGTTAATGAAATGGGAGGGGAAGGGGGCTACTAACTAACATCAGACTGTACTTGGAGGTAATGCTCTCAGAAAGGCTCGGAACCAATGCTCTAGTGAGAGTTTGATGTAAGTGCCATAATATCTTTTCGCAGGAATATGTATTGCAAAACCTAACTACTTGTTCTCAACAAAATTGCTCCCGTGTTAGCAGCAGCAGTTACTACAGTAAAAATGAGCAGTTATGAAATCTTCACGGGTTATCAGCCGAGTGGCGTCGTCGTCTAGTCGCAACGTTTCAAAGGACTGTGTATCCATCATCTTCGCCTGAAGGTGATGGATACGCAATCCATTGAGACGTTGCGACTAGAAGACGACGCCACTCGGCTGATAACCCGTGAAGATTTCATAGCTGAAATACGCCGAGAAAGCCTGCAATCGCATAAAATGAGCAGTATCTGACAGTGAATATCATTCGTCACTATCGATCATTATATTCTCTGTGAACCTGCACTTTTTATGATAGTGCGGACATTCGGGTAGAGAAGTTCATTAATGGTGTCAATGTTGTTGAAGGCAGTTTTCTCGAAAGGCTTATTCTGTTGCTGCGGAGGAAACTTCGCAGCAAACTTTTCTCATTCTCACTACAAGGTGCAATTCCGCCTTCTGGTTGTCTCTGCCACTTTTTGTTCTCTGTACAGTCTTTGTGAGTTAGCGCTCCCCGCCTTCGGCCGAGTCGCCTCATTTTCGTGCTAACTGTTGTATACTACTCAACTTTTCAGCTATTTGCTGAAATAATTGGACTTTGTTCTCCTGTCAATTGCTGTTTTTGAATATTATTTTACACCTACAAATATACAATACCGACAATCTGCAAATTCAATATCAGCAGTACTAGAAAATGCTAACGTCACGTAACAATCTTCAGTGTAAACAGACGAACATACCTGGATTTTCAAATTGGAATCGAAATTCCGAATACACCACCGTATTGGAAGCATGAACAAGCAAGCTGAAAGAACATTTCCAATGGCAATCATCAAATTAATACAGTTTCCTACAGCAGCAAGCTTATTGCGACAAACCTTCCGATGGATCGGTAATCCAAACATCGATCTGACGCGGTTCCCTAGAAATGACTGCTATGTCTAAATGCCACGTACTCCACTTCACACACAGATATGATTCATGGAGTTACGTGGCATTCCATGTCTAGTATTAATTACCTCCATTGTTGTTCAGAATGTGGTGAGTTGATCGAGTAAGCTCTTTGACAATTAATGAAAACGTCATGTCATGGCTCCCCGATTCGTTCGTAGTCACTGCTTAGGTTTTGAATAAAACTTATCATTAATGGGGTCTGAAGCCTTTCGGCATAAGGAGTCTCCGTCTTTGTGCTAACAGCCTTGTCAAAGACTGCGAAGGAGCAAGCAGAGATGACAATCTGTTGCCATTGAGGTGGGAAACTGGCCATAAAGCCAGAAAAATCACAATGATGAAAATGACCAATAAAAGGATGCAAAGAGCAATGGAAACCACTGTCTAGCGACAGATAATGCGTATCCACAGAAAATGTAGCCTGAAATTGAATACCGCTCCTGATGGTCTCTCATTATCAAACGATTCTCTGTATGAAACCTTACCATGATGTCAAGTGGGGACATATATCAGCGACAAGTATTATTTTAATATTCGTGTTGCATTCGGTAGTCGCGTTTGTGTTTATAATGAGTAGCGGTTTCGTTCCCGTTCAGAACATATTCAGATATGCTAAATCAAATAATAAACATGCTGTTTTCTTATACATACCTAATCTGAAATACGGATGTGATAAAAGTAAAAGTGAATACTATATCTACAGAAGTAGCAGAGCAAACACTCAGCTGCATACGCTGTGCTCATTCTCCATAAGTCACTAATGTACATATATACACAAAGTCAGGAATTATAAAGAAGTGTGGCCAGCATGTTGCAAGGTGTCGCCCTCTACATGTGGTATGAAGTTATTGTGTTGAAAACAAGACAGTTACAAAGATAGGATAAAATTATGGCCGGAACATAAAACTGTAATGGAAGCAAATCTCACAGTTCACATGTCAAAGACATTTTCTTCAGTTTTGGGTAATAGTGTGCTTCTTCTGTGGGTATTTCTCCAGGGGCTGTTGCTTTCCGTGGCTCGGGAACACGTACAACGTGCAGTTCAGGAAATTAACCTCTTTCTGCCCTATGTAAAACTGATCACTTTCTGCACGTCTTATTTTTTGTACTCGTGGACTACTGAATTTTTTTGCCTCGCCCTCGACCTTATTTCGTAGTCTCAATTTAATGGAACCTTCTGCACGAAATGTTGTACCGCTGTTTTTGCACTGAATTACACATTATACACTCCTGGAAATTGAAATAAGAACACCGTGAATTCATTGTCCCAGGAAGGGGAAACTTTATTGACACATTCCTGGGGTCAAATTCATCACATGATCACACTGACAGAACCACAGGCACATAGACACAGACAACAGAGCATGCACAATGTCGGCACTAGTACAGTGTATATCCACCTTTCGCAGCAATGCAGGCTGTTATTCTCCCATGGAGACGATCGTAGAGAAGCTGGATGTAGTCCTGTGGAACGGCTTGCCATGCCATTTCCACCTGGCGCCTCAGTTGGACCAGCGTTCGTGCTGGACGTGCAGACCGCGTGAGACGACGCTTCATCCAGTCCCAAACATGCTCAATGGGGGACAGATCCGGAGATCTTGCTGGCCAGGGTAGTTGACTTACACCTTCTAGAGCACGTTGGGTGGCACGGGATACATGCGGACGTGCATTGTCCTGTTGGAACAGCAAGTTCCCTTGCCGGTCTAGGAATGGTAGAACGATGGGTTCGATGACGGTTTGGATGTACCGTGCACTATTCAGTGTCCCCTCGACGATCACCAGTCGTGTACGGCCAGTGTAGGAGATCGCTCCCCACACCATGATGCCGGGTGTTGGCCCTGTGTGCCTCGGTCGTATGCAGTCCTGATTGTGGCGCTCACCTGCACGGCGCCAAACACGCATACGACCATCATTGGCACCAAGGCAGAAGCGACTCTCATCGCTGAAGACGACACGTCTCCATTCGTCCCTCCATTCACGCCTGTCGCGACACCACTGGAGGCGGGCTGCACGATGTTGGGGCGTGAGCGGAAGACGGCCTAACGGTGTGCGGGACCGTAGCCCAGCTTCATGGAGACGGTTGCGAATGGTCCTCACCGATACCCCAGGAGCAACAGTGTCCCTAATTTGCTGGGAAGTGGCGGTGCGGTCCCCTACGGCACTGCGTAGGATCCTACGGTCTTGGCGTGCATCCGTGCGTCGCTGCGGTCCGGTCCCAGGTCGACGGGCACGTGCACCTTCCGCCGACCACTGGCACAAAAATTGTGTTTTATTCAGTTGCTGTCATACGGTCCATAAGTAAAAATTATCAATATACCGTACAATTTACGGTAGACCTTATACGGAGGAACTTTGTGAAAATTCCGTGTACGTACCATGTGGCGCGGCGCCATGTATACGTGCCACGAATCGATGGAACGCAAGGACTAATGTTACCAGAATTCTGTGGAAAATCAGACCCTCATAGGTCTGACGAGAAGCACTGAACGAAAATGTAACTTTATTGTAAAGATTAGTTTTAAAGGTAAGATATTTTTCTGCAGCTGATCTGAAGACACTGTTGTTATATTCTCTTAAATATACATCAAAGTCCTTCTGTTGCTATAATTTTCTTCCAATAAACATAGAAAGTGCGAACTCTCGTACCAGGTTGAGGCGAACCGAAATGCAGAACAAAATTTTCGGTAATAATAAAAAGAAATATTCAGTTTTCTTTTAATGCTTTCTGACCAAGCCGTGAGTCAAAGTTTATCGTTATTTCGTTTTGTTTTTGGTTCCTCAGAAACATTTATGGCTATTTCATTAGCGTCACATTAAGCCATTCACGTAAATCTCCCAAGTCTTTCCCACAGCGCCGCTATACTGCAAACCTGCCGCGATAAATCACGGAAGGGACATTAACGGAAAACTTTTGTGGCGAGGCGGTGGTTATTACGGCATTGGTAGCATTCTCCTGCTCCACTGGCTAAGCCTCAACTGCTCACAAACTTTTCTTCCCATTAAGGATATTTTCTTTACACGCTGTTACCGCTCGATTATTTAATGTTTTTATTGTTTTTTACTGACATCATAAACAATGAAATATAGGAAGTATACCACCAGTGACATGCTCTTGCATGACATCAAGAGGTCACAACTTTTTGAAGACAATGACTAGAGATAACACATATCATCAAGTAAGATTTCAACGTCTGTCAGGGAAAATTGTCTAAATTAAACTAAAATCTCAGTAGCATGAAGAGAAGGTAAGTTATCAAGGTCAGTGGCTGATACCTTTTCTCTTTGTTCGCTTCAATCCAGAAAATATGGATAGCCTGCCTCCTCGTTCACAGTCTTACAGTTCTTTTACCATGTATCTTACACGTGTAACCACGACGCATCAAACTAGAGTGCCGGACAATGTTTCGAAAGGACCGTTTAATGTGTGAACCGCTGTCTCATCTGGGCTCTCGACCTGAGCCAGTTCCTTTGTCCCTTTCATTGTGGGTTCAGGCGACGCAATTACATCGCCGACGAGGTTGTCTTGCTGGAAACGACTGTATAGTTGAGAGAATACTGCTAGGTATCTTTTTTTGTCATGAGAAGGGTCTTTTCGACAGATGCTTCTATGGGTGTCACCTCATCTACAAACGGTAATTCCTTTCTCGGTGATATTACGGAAGCCGTGCAAGGAAAATCCTATCAAACCTGTTAAAGGAGAAAAGTAGTATCCCCCAAAAGATCGTCATAATCATCGGCGTCTTTTCAGCCTTTGCAGTTATTACAGATGTTCTTCACCGCGGGATTGTGTAGTCCTGATGCTTTTGATGCTTCATCTGGGTCGGTCCTATATCATAAACACGTAAGGCACGTATTGTCCACTGCCTAGCTCCTCAGTAAGATGCATTTCTGTGTATAATGATACCCGGCGAAAACTATCAGTGATCAAAGACGCACGCAGACAGTATATTCTTCGAGATGTGCTCTATCTAAGCGAGTAAACGAAAGACTGTTTTCTGCCGTACGCGTTACACCACTTTACGGGCTCTTACCAGATTACTAGTCACCGATATTGTTAACCGTCTGTTAAGGTTTTGGCGTGATCGTGACTGTATCTGATGATAAAGAATCGGATCATACTTCCGTAATTGCGAACTAAATGTAACAGTAACAACAGAAGCAAACGGGTTTCTAGTATACGAAAGTAAACTGTATTTATATATACATGAGATTGTCAGCCTAATTAGGCAAAGAGGTATCAAGATTTATGTCACTTGATACCCTAACTAATATCTTCTAATACAGTTACTCTCAATATTACACAGTAACGTATTCTGTCAAACAAAACAACAGCTAATCCTTATGCAGGACATAGAACGGCCAATAAATGCAGCTTTACACACTGTCTCGGAACAACACTTCCCATTTGCAAAAGCTACTACGCAATATAATGAACCCGGCGCGGGGCAGCCGCGCTGTCTGGGGCGCCTTGACGCGGTTCACGCGGCTCCTCACGTCGGTGGTTCGAGTCCTTCCTCGGGCATGTATGTGTGTGTGTGTGTGTGTGTGTGTGTGTGTGTGTGTGTGTGTGTAGGTGGGTGTGGGTGTTGGTTTGTGAGTGTTGTCCTCAGCGTAAGTTCGTTTTAGTTATATTAATTAGTGTATAAGCCTAGGGATGGATGACCTCAGCAGTTAGGTCCCATAGTACATTGCCACAAATTTCCATAATGAACAAATGCAGAAGTGCAGATGAACCTACTAACAAAGTCTGACTGGCAATAGCACGAACTACTATTATTTTAACTAACTGTCACACAGAATATCATTATTTGAAACAGTTCTGATTACTATGGGCTTCAGAAATTTGCACATTAAGTTACTCTATACAAACATGCAGTACAGTTATTGTTTATAATAAAAGTTTTGGCGCAGAATAAATGATTTTACTGGTTTCTGCACTTGCTCAGAAAGAGCCTTTACTTTCGTTTATCACACAAGTCAAGTAGCTTATGGGGCCCCTTAAACTGGTATTGTTTGAAGAACCATCATCAACACACAAAATTAAGAAAATAGCAAATACCTTTAATAACCACTTTAAATATATTGTAAAACTAGTCCAGTAGTTAGCAAGGGGACCTAGCAACTACTATCTCACTGGATTCAAAGTCAAACTGACTTTGTAATTGACTGCTTAATTTGAAGAACCACTTTAAAACAACATATACATGAAATAAACAATTAAAACTTTACAAACCTGTTCAAAGTGAAATAATACTATTGTCTTTTTATGACTTTTACTTACAGGCAGCTATAAGAACTTCGTTTCCGTCATTGTTTATTTCAACGGTGGCTTCTGATTGAACGAAAAGCTTTCCTTATGAACACACTTTGGGAAACTTTAAGATGAAAATATTATGTGGAGTAAATCATTTAGTCCTGTACAGAAAACTAGCTTAACTTCATACTTAACAAAGCTAATAAAAACTACAAAATGTGTTACTGTCAAAAATGTCAGTTTAATAAAAATAGGATACCCGGACTTAATGCACTTGGAAAAGATCCTGCCTAGCGATGTGATTGGGGATAAGCACGGGTGTACACACATGCGTTATAAGTTCCACAAAAAGTTATTATTCAATACATAATACCTGGTCCATTGGATGTACATATTTAGACAATAGTTCTGCTGAAAGTGGTGGCACTTGTGGGGAAATTATAGTGGCTGTAAAACTATCGGTAGGGTAACCATGGTTGTTGATGTTAACCACGCCCTGATATAACTCTTCTTGGGGGTCTTAAATTTAACAGGACAGGGCCAATAATGATACTATAGTCGATAGGCAACTTCAAAATCCATCTGAGGCTAATTTACATACTCGTAAGCTCTTCTTGCCTCAGTTTATACGTCTAATTAACCACAACAGCTGACCAAAGCCATTCAACTCAGGCTGCTTCCTTGTGTATGGTGACAAACGTTTGACGGAACACATTACACATGATTTCTTAAATTAGTTGCCACTTGCCAATAATATCTTCCCATTCTGCTATACACATTTAACTATATTTAATACGTGGTTCTTCAGCCACCCACCAACTATTCACAAAAAGATGCTTCTTTTGGTACCTGGTGTTCGTGCTAGTCATAGACAAATAACTTCGTACTCAATCCTGCGGTAATTTTTAACATCAACCAAGCTACATACACCTTTTACGGACTGGGATTCAGCATGTACCGCTTCTGCTGCATTTGGATGGGATATCCTACTTGCTGCATATTAACTTTCAACCGGTATTAAGGACAAGGTAAAAATGTATGTCGCGAATTTTGATTTCTCATCATTTTTCATTAAATGTGTACTGTTCAGAAATGCTTTCTGGTGTTTTTAAAAGCCTATTCTTGAACCCTTCTTTCACACTTTCGTTACTCTTTTCAATTCCTTTCCCATATTCCTTTGTTTGACACTCTTTTTTCAATGAAGTTCCTACTTTTCTTTTTTCTTCCTGAGTTAATCACATTTTTACAGGATTCGTATTGAAAACATTCGTTTATCGTCATTAATATTGTTTGACTTGATATTATTCTCCGTACCATTTACCTTAACGATTATACTGCCCTTCTCTAACTCTAAACAGATCCTTTCCTATAATAAAACTGGTAAAATTGCTCTAGTACCATCATATCAATAATTCTCACTACTTTTTCTTTATTCTTCGTTTCTACTAATAATTATTTCCTTATTTTATGGGCATGCATGACCTCAAGTCTCTGCTCTGGTAAAACTGGCACAGTCACTTTATCTATCATTGCTCATGAGAGCCTCCTTTTACAAATGCCACTACTGTTTCAATTCCACTAACTTCACCCTCACACTAAACTATAATTCTCTTTACTATCATTTCATATTCCTTTCCTTTTATCCATGGTTTTTCTCTCATGATCATTTCATCATGTATTACAATGAAAATTTAAATTCCTGTCAAGGTCCTCTCCTTCAAAATACTGTATCATGTAAATGTCAGTCCTGATCAACGTTTCCTTTGTCGCATTTATTGATTTATTTAAACCCATGGAAACGTGAACCCCTTCGTTTCCCACTTATTACTTTCCTAGGGGAATTTCCGCTATAACTTCCATTCTCGTTTATAAAAACATGGATTTCGTGCGTATATTTCTTTGATTTCCAACTTACACTCCTGCAACCGCTTCCTTTCGTTGCTTTTTCTGGCAGAGTAATCACTTGGTATGAAGCGTCCAAAGCATTCCCATTTTTCTTTGCATGGGGTATTTTTCTTTGAGTAGCGAGCTTGTGGAAATTACCTATTTCTTCTTTGTTAATATTTCCACTATGACTTCCTATTTTAGCCCTACTTTCCTATTTCTGATTTAATTCTTCATTAAAATCACTAACCTTATTCTGAACACCGAGCTACTTTCGCAATCACCTCCTTCACAAATTTCTTAATGGAATCTGCTGTAATAATTGGTGTGGTATGGATTGGCTCACCTGGGACTACGTTACTATTTACATCCGAAATTACATCAGAATTTCTTGTAGCATTGATTAAATCCGTTTATTTGGAACTAAATTATTATTCACATTAGAGGCAGATCTGTTACATTCCTATTCATCATCGATAACAGTTCGTAAAATATTAACAGTACTCTCATTTTCTTTTGTATTTTTATTAGGTTCCACCAGAAGATTTTACCTCTTACTCACTCTGCTTGCTAACCTACTCCTCATTAAGTATTTTCATGGCCTCTTCGTTCGATACCTGAATGATTTTCCCCTGTGTCATCGAACTTCTGATTAATATCCTTAAAAAATTCTTTTATTTTGTTACTAGATGCATATAATTTATTGCTAGTTTTCGACATATCATCCATTCTACATTCCTAGCCCTCCTTAAGCTTCACTGGTAAGTTTAAGATACTAACATTTTCTGTTGGATCTATGTTTCCTTGAGCGATACTCCGAGCTTCGTTTTGTACTAAGTTACTCATTCCGATCTTTTCCCTTGTCCTACCGCTCATAAGGGGCATATCATTCTATGTATATATTTACTCCTACTTATATCATCTAATGACCCAAACTGTGCTCTAGGAAGAGCACCTTTGATTAGTACTCAAAACCTACTCCGTCCTAGGCTCGTACCTAGCAATAGGTTACACTTAGAATAAATGTCATCAGTAATGGTGGCCGACACTCTTGGTGTGACGGTCCCCGTTATCTCCCCATGGCTTCGTCAAAAAGGGCGGAGGAGCAGATAGGAAGCTCCGTGATAAGGTGTAGGTGGATTGGTAAGTAGGGTACATGGGCTGCTTGAGTGAGTGGAATGCTGACCCCATTTGAGGGTACAAAAATTTATTTTCACCACACTAATTAAAACAAAGCACTGTAAACAACAAACAATGATTAATTAATATTTGAAAATGGCGGTGATCTATAACGATTATTCAATTGTATAAAAGCAATGAAAATAATTCAAGAAATGTTAAAAGAAAAGCAGCCTTATGGCCCCAACTTTAAATTAACAAAGAAATTACTTTACTCAAATAGAACTAACATAATTACAGATCCGTGCTCACTAGTCAATTATCGTGAATATGAAAAATACAGTTTGTAAAAGCTACACTACTGGCCATTTAAATTGCTACACGAAGAAGAAATGCAGATGATAAACGGGTATTCATTGGACAAATATACTAGAACTGACGTGTGATTACATTTTCACGCAATTTGGGTGCATAGATCCTGAGAAATCAGTACGCAGAACAACCACCTCTGCCCGTAATAACGGCCTTGATACACCAGGTCATTGAGTCAAACAGAGCTTGGATGGCGTGTACAGGTACGCCCATGCAGCTTCGACACGATACCACAGTTCATCAAGAGTAGTGACTGGCGTATTGTGACGAGCCAGTTGCTCAGCCACCATTGATCAGATGTTTTCATTTGGTGAGAGATCTGGAGAATGTGCTGGCCAGGGCAACAGTCGAACATATTCTGCATCCAGAAAGACCCGTACAGGACCTGCAACATGCGGTCAAGCATTATCCTGCTGAAATGTAGGGTTTCGCAGGGATCGAATGAAGGGTAGAGTCACGGGTCGTAACACATCTGAAATGTAACGTCCACTGTTCAAAGTGCCGTCAATGTGCACAAGAGGTGACCGAGACGTGTAACCAATGGCACCCCATACCATCACGCCGGGTGATACGCCAGTATGGCGATGACGAATACACGCTTCCAATGTGCGTTCACCGCGATATCGCCAAACACGGATGCGACCATCATGATGCTGTGAACAGAACCTGGATTCATCCGAAAAAATGACGTTTTGCCATTCGTGCACCCAGGTCCGTCGTTGAGTACACCATCGCACGCGCTGCTGTCTGTGATGCAGCGTCAAGGGTAACCGCAGCCATGGTCTCCGAGCTGATAGTCCATGCTGCTGCAAACGTCTTCGAACTGTTCGTGCAGATGGTTGTTGTCTTGTAAACGTCCCCATCTGTTGACTCAGGGATCGAGACGTGGCTCCACGACCCGTTACAGCCATGCGGATAAGATGCCTGTCATCTCGACCAACGCGAGCAGCAATGTCGCGATACGATAAACCGCAATCACGATACGTTACAATCCGACCTTTATCAAAGTCGGAAACGTGATGGTATGCATTTCTCCTCCCTACACAAGGTATCACAACAACGTTTCACCAGGCAACGCCGGTCAACTGCTGCTTGTGTATGAGAAATCGTGTGGAAACTTTCCTCATGTCAGCACGCTGTAGGTGTGGCCACCGGTGCGAACCTTGTGTGAATGCTCTGAAAAGCTAATCATTTGCATATCACAGCATCTTCTTCCTGACGGTTAAATTTCGCGTCTCTAGCACGTCATCTTCGTGGTGTAGCAATTTTAATGGCCAGTAGTGTACTAGTGTTTCAAAAAAACACTGAAATACCAATATCTCATAAATACTTGAATCAACTATTTTGGAAAACATTCGGAAATACTATGTTATGATAGCCTGAAAGATCTTCACAGCAATAAGCACATTCCCGACTTCTGGCGTCCACATCGGCCGCGCGTCTAAATTCCGTGCTCAAGGGTTCAAGTGACAACAACAGGCAGGAGGGCCTGTGCACACCAATAACGGCTCCCAGAACACACAAACCCAGTATTAATACACAGTTCACTAAAATACTAAAACCAACAGCCAAGCACTGGGTAGCGCCAAATACAAGAAGAGATGTTAAACGTTATACTATTAAAGTATGAATTCATTAAACAATTTCCAATGACGTGAAATTTCACTTGGTGGATTTATAAACTACAACTAGCTCAAGGTGACAATGATCTGACGATCCGCACACAACCTTGAATACCAAAGCATCGCTTGAGGGAACAGAATTGTTACTATTATAGTTGCCAACAAAAAGAAAGTTAGCAATTCCAATTTAAATTGGCGGCTGAAGTTTTATACAAAGAATAAACTTTGATTCTTCAAATTGACCACTTAACGTATTAATAATCATAATAAAAAAAGAAATCGCCGAATATCGATCACACTTTTAATGCAACGGAACCAGGGCACAGAGCAGTTACATGGACTTGCAATACCAAGTATCCTGGACCCACGTCCAAGTGGTTTACGGAATTATTAGCGATAATCAAAGTGGCTACACGGAGCAATGACATCCAAAAGTTCCACCACAAAATGGCTCATCGTTTAAAATTAGTCCAGGAGCTCGCCGGTAACATGCACGCCAGGGTAAAGTGCCGCGCTTTCCTTAGGATCCGAGAGGTAGACACGACTCTTCAACAGAGCCCACGTTGACCGGTGACAGCTTCCGCACTCCAGTTCCGCTCGCCGCCAGACTCAGGCACCGGAATGTCAACAACGTGCGTCCTCGCCGTACACCAAGCGCCGACAGACTATTCGCGATGTCCCGTGCTCTGTCACTGCCGCCGACCGGGTCTCCGTCACTGCTCCGTCCGAATCTCTTCACCTCGCGAGCTGCGGCAGTCCTAAACAAAGGGCGCTAACCAACCAGGACAGAGAAACTATACTGCCAAGAGGATCACAGGAAGTCACGGTTCACTCTCTTTCCCTTGAGATGTGAAACTGAAACTAAAAAGTGGAAGAATCATCAATGACCAACGACATGAGCGTGTAGAGAGTAATGGAAACCATTGCATTAAAGACACGTGTTGTGTATCCTCAGCACATGTGGCCTGCGACTGAAACAAAGTTCCATGGTGAGCTCTCCATTGTAAAAGATTCCGGACTAGTCCCCTATTCGGATCTTCGGGAGAGGACTGCCAGTGGCGAGGTGACCATGAGAAAAAAGACTGAATAACAAACGAAGGGATAACATTCTAGCATGGAATGTCAAAAGTGTGGACTTAGTAGGAAACCTAGAAAATATACAAAGGCTAAAACAGGATGTAATGGGGCTCAGCGAAGTGAAATGAAAGCAAGTCAATGATTTGTGTTAAGATGAGTATAGAGTAATATCAACAGATGAGAAACTAACATGGACCCTTTACATTAAGAGCATGTACTCCGAGGCAAAAAGTACTCTAATGAGTACCAGAAGGGCTTGTGGTAAAAACTTGGGCCTAAGCCCCAGCTGTATGCACTGGATATGCACCACGGTGGTTAGACCTAGGATTTCCTATGGGGCCGTAGTGTGGTGGAAGGAGATAGAACAGCAGGCTGCAGCTAAGGAGCTTGCTAAGGTGCAGAGACTGGCCTGCTTAGCCATAACAGGTGGAATTAGCAACACACCAACCACTGGGATGGAAGCCATGCTGGACATGCCTCCACTACACCTTTGGGTCAAGATGGCGGCAGCAGCTAGGGCATACAGACTTAAAACTGGCAAAAACTGGATCTCATCGGGATATTCAGAAGCACACACTAACATAGTGACTGAGATAAATATAGAATGGCTGGGGAAATGCCGGCTGACTATACGTTCCACCTGCTTCAACAAGCCTTGCAATATAATAATTGGAAGCAGGGAGCAGTGGGAAAAGACAGTTCGACACCGTATAGGGGATATTGTTTGGTTCACCGATGGGTAGAAATCAGACCTAGGCGTTGGGGCAGGGGTGTACGGGGTTCAGCCAAGACTGGAGGTAATCATCTTTCTAGGAAAACTGTCCTTTGTATTCCAAGCTGAAATTACTGCAATCAGGGCATGTGTGGAGGTGAATATGTGCAAGTGCTACTAGGACCAAAGCATCTACATCTATTCACACAGCCAGGCAGCCCTGAAATCACTGGCAGCTCCTGCAACGAGATCTAAGATTGTTGCAGAATGCAACAGGGTTCTGGTGGAGCTAGGGGGAAGCAATAGGGTAAACCTAGTGTTTGTCCCTGGCCACTCAGGGAGCTGTGGCAATGAACAAGCCGACAGATTGGCCAGAATGGTGACAACGAGTCCTTTTATTGGACCGGAACCTGCCCTTGCGTTCACCAAGGCTATGACCAAACTAGAACTACGGAATTCGCTTGGCAAACAGCATGTAGCATATTGGACCAAGGTCCATAAACAAAAACATGGTAAGGTAATGATGCCCAAGCCATGCTTTAAAAGAAGCTCTGTAATCCTGGCCGGCCGGAGTGGCCGAGCGGTTCTAGGCGCTACAGTCTGGAACCGCGCGACCGCTACGGTCGCAGGTTCGAATCCTGCCTCGGGCATGGATGTGTGTGATGTCCTTAGGTTAGTTAGGTTTAAGTAGTTCTAAGTTCTAGGGGACTGATGACCTTAGAAGTTAAGTCCCATAGTGCTCAGAGCCATTTGAAGCATTTTTTCTGTAATCCTGGGGTTGAATAGGAAAGAGCTCAGACTCGTGACTGGACTGACGACCAGCCATGGGAATTTCAAAAAACACCTACACATAATGGTTATAACGGAAGGAGTCCCTAAAAGTAGGATCTGTGATGAGGGTGGAGAAATTGCATCACACCTAACGGTTCAAATGGCTCTGAGCACTATGTGACCTAACATCTGTGGTCATCAGTCCCCTAGAACTTAGAACTACTTAAACCTAACTAACCTGAGGACATCACACACATCCATGCCCGAGGCAGGATTCGAACGTGCGACCGTAGCAGTCGCGCGGTTCCGAACTGAGCGCCTAGGACCGCTAGACCACCGCGGCCGGCATCACACCTAATCTTTGAATGCATGGCACTGGAGAACAAAAGATATACAATCTTCGGGACAACTGGACCTGAAGAAATTGTGTCCAACAAAAAACTGGTGAAGGGACTCCTTGCATTATTTAAGGGCATTGGTTGGCTTTACTAGATATACAGGGAGCGATACCTCACAATAAATTCGGTTTCGGTACGCGCAGGGGCGGGTTAGACCTAAACTGTTTTAGCTTCCCTGTCAAAATCAAATCAAATCAAAATATCAACAGCGCAGAAAATTGTATAACTGGATAAGGATTCGTTATGAACAGGGAGGTAGAGCAGAGAGTGACTTAGCCGGCCGGTGTGGCCGTGTGGTTCTAGGCGCTTCAGTCTGGAACCGCGTGACCGCTATGGTCGCAGTTTCGAATCCTGCCTCGGGCATGGATGTGTGTGATATCCGTAGGTTAGTTAGGTTTAAATAGTTCTAAGTTCTAGGTGACTGATGAAGACAGATGTTAAGTCCCATAGTGCTCAGAGCCATTTGAAGAGAGTGACTTACTACGAACTGTTCATTGGTAGGTTGTTCCGATCAGAATCGACAGCAAACGAACAACAACAATGATATTTCAGGTACACATGCCGACATCTCAAACAGAAGTTGATGACACAGAGACAGTACGTGAGGATAATGAACAAAATGGTTCAAATGGCTCTGACCACTAAAGCACTTAACATCTTAGGACCTAAGGACATCACACACATCCATGCCCGAGGCAGGATTCGAACCTGCGACCGTAGCGGTCGCGCGGTTACAGACTGTAGCGCCTAGAACCGTTCGGTCACACCGATAATGAAGAGTGTAATTCATTGTGTAAATGGAGGTAACATGTAGAAGTCATGGAGGATTAGAATGCTGTTCAGGTAAGGAGTAGAAGAAATGGTAATGGGAGAACATAGGCTTTTTAGTAGGCATGAGAGAAGAGACAGACTAACTGAGCTCTGCAATAAATTTCAGATAGTAACAGCGAATACTTTGTTCAACTACCACAAGAGGAGAAAGTCTACTCGAAAAGGGCCAGGGGATTCTGAGAGGTTTGAGTTGCATTGCATAAAGGCCAGACACAGATTTCGAAATTCGATACTGGGTAGTAAGGCGTACTCCGGAGCAGATATAGACTCAGATCACAGTTTAGTAGTGATTAAGAGTAGGCTGAAATTTAAGAGACTAGTCAGAAGGAATAAATGCGCAAAGAAATGGTATATGAAAATACTAAAGAATGAAGAGATACGCTTGAGACTCTAAATACTGCGTTAATGAGTAGCTCATCAGGTAGTTCAGTTGAAGAGGAATGTACATCTCTAAATAGCGCAATCACGGAAAGACAAAAATAATTACAAGAAAGGTAACTGTGGAGAAATTTTGGCTAACAGAACAAATACGTTACAGGGTCACCGAAAGAAAGAAGTACAAAAACGTTCAGGTAGATTCAGGAATGCAGAAATACAAGTCACTTAAGAATGAGATAAACAGATAGTGCACAACACCTAAAGCAAAATGACTGCATGAAAAACGTGAAGAAATAGGAAAAAAATGACTTCCGAAAGGACTAACTCAGAATATAGAAAGTCAAAAACAACCTTTGGTGAAATTGAAAGCAAGGGCTATAGCATTAACTGTGCAATGGGAATTTCACTGTTAAATGCAGAGCGGATAGGTGGAGAGACTACACTGAAGGTCTCTATGAGGGGGAGGACTTTTCTGATGAGGTGATAGAAGAAGAAATAGAAGTCCATAGGGACAAGACATTTTTCTGTGTCATCTCTCCTCTGACTGGTTTAATGCGGCTCGCCACGAATCCCTCTCCTGTGCCAACCTCTTGAGTTCAGAGTAACACTTGCGACCCGTGTGCTCAATTATTTGCTGGATGTATTCCAATCTGTTTTCCTTTACTGTTTTTATTCCCTATAGCTCCCTTAAGTGCCATGGAAGATATTCCCTGATGTCTATTAAAGATGTCCTGCCATCCCGTCCCTTTTTCTTGTCAATGTTTTCCGTGTATTCCTTTCCTTCCCGATTCTGCGGATAACCTACACATTCCTTACCTTATTACACCATTTCAACATTCCTCTATAGAACCATATCTCAAATGCTTCGATTCTCTTCTGTTCCGGTTTTCCCACAGGCCATGTCTCACTACCATACAATTTTGTGCTCCAAACGTACATTCTCAAAAGTTTCTTCCTGAAACTAAGGCATCTATTTGATAGTAGTAAACTTCTCTTGGCCAGGAATGCCCTTTTTTCCAGTGTTATTCTGCTTTCAATGTCCTCCTTTCTCCGTCTGTCATGGATTATTTTGCTGCCTAGGTGGCAGAATTCCTTTACTTCATCTACTTCGTAATCACCAAGCCTGAGGTTAAGTTTCTCGTTGTTCCCATTTCTGATACTTCTCATTACTTTCATGTTTCTTCGATTAACTCTCAACCCATATTCTGAATTCATTAGACTGTTCATTCCATTCAGCAGACCTTGTACTTGTTCTTCACTTACACTGAGTATAGCTATATCACGCCAATCTTATCGTTGATATCCTTTCACCTTCAGTTTAATTTCACTCTTGAACCTGTCTTTTATTTCCGTCACTGCTTCTGCGATGTATGTATTGAACAGCAGGGGGAACGACTACATCCCTGTCTTAAACACATTTTAATACAAGCACTTTCTTCTTCTTCTTCCACTCTTATTTTCCTCCTGGCTCTCGTGCATGTTGTGCGAGGGCTGTTTGGAAAGTAAGGTCCGATCTGTCGCGAAATGAAAACCACATTGAAAATCAAAAATTTTTTATTCGCCACACCTTCTAGCTATGTCTCTAAATAGTCGCTGCTCCGACTTAGGCATTTGTCGTGGCACTGGGTAAACTTTCCAGTACTCTAGTCACAGAAAGCAACCGCCTGTGCTTTCCGCCAATTCTCTATGCTGATCTGGCTTTCGTTGTTTGTGCCAAAATGTTGTCTTCATGGCTAGAGGCTCACTAATCATAAATGAACAACAGATGCAGCCAATTAAGGGCTCTATTGTGGGTGAACAAACACTTCCCATCAAAAATGCTACAGGAGCGTCTTCATTGCCTCTGCAGAATGTGGTTGAAAATTGTCTTGAAGAAAGAAACACATGACATTTATGTTACGTGGGCTGCATAGCTTCAGGCGAAAAATCTCATCAGATCCACATACTTAGCGGGAAACACTGTTGTTTTAGGCATTTCTACGTGATCACTTTGCACTCTGAACTGAAAAGAGCAACGTGAAGCGATCGTCAGCCACACTAAAGACACTGCCCAACACAACTGTGCAAAGTTCCATTGCATTTTCACAGTGGTTTCCATTTCGCGCCTAATCGGACTTTACTTTCCAAATGCGCCTCGTATATTGCCCGTCTCTCCCTATAGTTTACCCCGTTTTTTCTCAGAATTTCTTACATCTTCCACCATATGTCATTTCGAATGCTTTTACAAGATTGACAGATTCTATGAACGTGTCTTGATTTTCCCTTAGTCTTGTTTCCATTATCAACTCCAATGTCAGAACTGCTTCTCTGGGTCCCCTATCTCTTCTATATTGGACTTCCTGTTTCTTCTTCTAGCACGTCATCAGACAAGTCTTCCCCCTCAAAGATAGGGGATCCTGTATTAGAATCCGAATTTGGAAGAGCTTGCCGGCCGGGGTGGCCGAGCGGTTCTAGATGCTACAGTCTGTAATCGAGCGACCGCTACGGTCGCAGGTTCGAATCCTGCCTCGGGCATGGATGTGTGTGTTTAAGTTGTTCTAAGTTCTAGTGGACTGATGACCTCAGAAGTTATGTCCCATAGTGCTCAGAGTCATTTGAACCATTTTGAAAGAGCTTCTCCGTGCTCGCCTGATTCGCTACAGCAGCTTGTGGTCCACGTGTCACCACTACCTTCGTGTGAAACTGCTTCCTACTCGCTTCCATCGTATTCTGCAGCGCTGCTTAAGGCAGCGACTTACTTCTGGTATCTGCTGAGTTCTAATAACATAAAATTTAGATAATAAAATACATTCCAAAACAGTATGAACATCACACATTGACAAGTATTGGCGAACACGTTGCTTACAACATCAACTTTTGCACCCTGCGTTACTATCATCGGTGCATTCCAAATTGACACTCGGAGCGGTGACTGACGGGTGCGACCATAAAAGCATTTCCCATTTACGTTCATTCCCATTAGCTACTGTGCCCAGTGTCAGCTTGATCTTCCAAATAATATATATGGAAGCTCGTATCGTGATGTAGGGAGCTGTTTTCGCTTTATTCCCGTTGGAAGAGCTTTTAAGTAACCAGCTTGTAACTCGCGTTGGAAGGTAGATCCACTTGGAATAATATTCTGACTTCCACAACAGGAATTGATACGCCCGAAACGTCGATCAAAGGTTACGCTGTACAGACGAGACAGTGGCTGGTAGAATGGGAGCCATCTGAATGGCTGAAACCAATTCAAGGACCATCAACAATTCTTCACTCAGTCAGTGAATTAACTGATTAATTATCATCTTTATATCGCGGAGTGTTGCGTTATGTTTGAAAAGCATACTGAAGGTACTTACATGTCGGCCTTTCGCATGTGCGCCGACAGTTTTACAATCTCTGGAACATTTGAAGATACCGATGACATCGTAACATTCTGAACTTACTAAATATTGTCCTAAATACCTTGTTACTTGCTTGATTCTGTAATCGTCGACCGATAGTAGGGACAAATAACAGCAGAAACTACATCCGTCTTTTGCCCCAACTATCGCTTTTAAGAAGGGATGCCTCTCCTGGTCAAAATGAGAATTGTCTCTGAAGCCAAAGAAATGCAAAGTGGAACGAAATGTTTGGTGATATTAGTGAAATGTTTACAACGTCAAAAAGAAATAAATATGATATTGCCTAGACACTGGAACCATACGAGTAACATATCCATAGGGATTACCATTGACTTGCGTGTTAGCTGCCTTTAGAAAACAATGGGTATTAAACCGCCGCATACACACAACTTATAGTTTCTTCCTAATGATGATTGTTTCATCGCCAGCATGAGTTTTGATGAATTTTAGCTAACTATTCTGTATTGTTCTGTGTTTCGACGTACTACAGTCTTTGAAGTGATTACGTGTTGATTAAATTTTCGATACAATTATTCATAATTTGTACATCGCAGGCAGCCGAACGATCTATGTAAGAAAATGTAAGATGGCAGGATGATGATACATTAAAACATGTAGCCAACATTTGCGAGAAACTTTCGACTCTGTAGCGTGCTATACACTTTAAAAGCTCACTAAAAATTCTGTATGGCAAACTTTGGTACAAACTGAGTTTTCCTGATGAAATGGGAAAGATTGCGAAGTGTTCTACTAACAAGGACAGAATTTCACAAAATAGGGGAGATCTGTTGCCCAGCAAATTTAATTCTCGTAATTGCCACTGAGACTAACATTATTTTTTTTTTTCACTTTCAATAGCTTTAGGAAGAAGCATTATAACTCCTCAATCATTTAGTGCTTTTTTAATTAATGTTACAGCATAGCGTTCACGAAACAGCTAAAAACCAGCTCTCGTGAGAGGTAGTAGCGAATAACGCTGTTCTTATCGCGAGAGTAGCCAAGTCCGAAGTCCGGCACTTAATTATGTAACGGAGCCAAGCGGCCCGGCTCGGCCGTTTCGCCCCAATGCGCTCGTTAGTTCCGACCCAGTTCACCAGATGCCACCACGCGCCAGCGCAAACCGTCTAATTAAGGCGGTGGCAGCGGTAGTGGGTGGGGCCGCCGTGTAGTTAAGGTCCGGGAGTGCGACGGCGCGAGAACAGCCAGGGACACGCCGTAAGGTTAGCCGGCGAGCGTCATTAACAATCTCGGGGAGGGGCGACGAATTAATGTAATTGGAGCAGCCATCTTACAGCCACTACACCGTTTAGAAAATTACCTACTAGCTCTCCCTCCATCTCCATCTCTCTCTCTCTCTCTCTCTCTCTCTCTCTCTCTGTCTCCGTAAAACACACACACACACACACACACACTCACACACGCTATAACTTGCTCAAATATATTTGAAGACCCGTTTTTTATGATCGAACAAGTTCAGATTTTGAAGCAACTCGGAGTCGGTAAGCAGAGGTGAAACCTAGATCCTCTATTCTTTTCTAACCAGGCTTCAGATAGCAAGACTATGATTCAACAGTGATGCATGCAAGTAGATTACCACAAAATTCTGGTGACCTGATCTCCGTTGTGTAACAAGAAACGTATAGCCCCTTATACACACCTAGCGTTTATCAGGCATGTTCGTAGTGGAGGGATGGTATGAACTTTCCTCTTCCGGCCTTTGAAGTAACTTACAGAGCCAATTAAAGAGGGAAATACAGTTTTACAAGGAGTCAGATCAGTGATTTACACTTCACATGCAGAACGAAACTTGGGATTCATAGCCTAACAGTTGCCCACTTAGCCACTGATCCACAAAAAATCAGGAAATGTCGAGCTTATACAAATGGGGACTGACAGTCTTTCTTCTGGGGTATGAAACGCCAGTGAAATGGAAGGGAGGCACTAAGTAATTACAGACATTGGCTGTAAATGGGCGTTGATTGAACTTAATGGAGAAAGTTGAAAATTTGTGCTAGACTGGGAGTCGAACCCCAGTCTCCTGCTCACTAGGCAGATGCTCTGACCTCTAAGCAATCCGGAAACAGTGGTCATTGCAACTGCACAGACAAGCCTATCTCACCGCTCATCAGACCTAAATTCTCAGTTTATCCACACACTACTAATGTAGTGCCCCTTACTCAAGCTGTCTTTTTCTTTTGGATATGTCCGAAAGAACAGACAACATAGACAAGGAGCACTATATTTGGAGCCGTCTGCAGTGGCCGAGCGGTTCTAGGCGCTTCAGCCTGGAACAAAGCGACTGCTACGGCCGCAGGTTAGAATCCTGCCTCGGACATGGATGTGTGTGATGTCCTTAGGTTAGTTAGGTTTACGTAGTTCTAAGTTCTAGGGGACTGATGACGTCAGATGTTAAGTCCCATACTGCTCAGAGCCATTTGAACCATTTTTGAACTATATTTGCAAGCGAGACAACATATTTGTGAAGTGGATGGGGGAGGGAATTATTCCAGTATACTACACACACTCTCCCACAGACTCACGGTGGCTCTCCGTGCACAAATGTGGGCGTAGATGTACTATCAGTACCATGCACAACACATGGTTTCTATATCTGAGAAGGCTGCTACGGTTTTGGCTCGTAATTTTAATGCCAGGGCACTCTAAAATATTTAAGGACTGTGTCCCCTTTCCTTTTGAATAACACGCTGATGTATTACTTCCCGACACTTTAGCATGTTTATTTATGATATGGAATATATTAATAGTTTGTGAAGGGCAAGAATTACTAGAAACATGCAGAGAATGCTAAACTACTATGTAGCAACGCTTCAACACAGCTCTCCTAGATACTGTATTTTAATACAAATAACAATACATATAGGCTAATATCAAGGTCTTTTGTACAGGATGTAATGGGCATAAGTGCAGGGGTTTCTGTTGATGACCGAGGACGGTATACTGAACAACATTGCGGCAGTATTTATGACATATGCAGACTAATAAATACAGCTATTAGAAGTAATATGTTTTTAGGTTGTATAGTACCTTCAAGTGAACGTGGTAAGACCAAGCCATTAATGCTTATTCTTCCCTGGGCTGCAGGGCCGGTGTTTAAATGTGGACGCGTGGACAGGCATAGTCCACTTAGAGGTACAGTTGCGACTGTGCAGAAAACATCAGGTCGTAGAGTTTGTGAGTCATTTGTGGGAACACTGTTCGCCACATGGAAAAAAACGACCAACACACTGATGTGTGTACACATACTGAGGTCCACATATAAAAATATTCTGCATAATTTAACACGCCGCTCATCACTGACAGAAAATCTTCGAACTACCCTTGTAGGCATGTGTGGGACACATTGATATTAAATCAGCAACCATCCGTCGTTGAGCACCACAGTCGCAATACGCTGATGACGATTTACTGCACTTGTCGAGAGTGTCTCCACATCTTCCACGGCTAGCTCGGATGAGATTCAGAGCAGCCCAAATCACCCGAGGCTGGTCAAATCCATGGGGCTTTTCCTGGGTGCGTGACAGTTTCAGGCATAGTGGAATGCAGTTGTTTTTCCAGCAGCGTCTCCATTCGCCATTGACAATGAATTCCGTTTCACCAATGAACGACCATCACGATAAAATAAGGGAAATCAGAGCTCGTACGGAAAGATATAGGTGTTCGTTCTTTCCGGGCGCTAGAAGAGATGGGAATAATAGAGAATTGTGAAAGTGGTTCGATGAACCCTCTGCCAGGCACTTAAATGTGATTTGCAGAGTATCCATCTAGATGCAGATGTAGATGTAGCATGAATACTAGCAGCGATGTGAGTGCCATTTATCTATCTCGATCTTTATCGGTCCACGGGGAACGCATCATTCAATACTGGAAGGTCCACTGCTTCGGCTTCATGCGGACTTGTATCGTCCTCGATGAAATTCTCCACACTGTCAGTGGGGTTGCTGCAGAGCCTGTAAAGACACTGCGCTCAGTTGTGTGCTCACAAAACGGTCGAACCTGCAGATGTTCCACAGATCTCTCCCACATGTAGCTTTGATTACAGGAGTACGCCACGTCACCGCGCAAATAACGAAAGTATTTTCAGACGTCCTAATATCTCATGATATCGCCCTACCCAAGAATTTAGCACAGAACGATGGAGTACTTACAGAACACTCGATCAGTCCGATACTGTTACATATGAGGACGGCGGTGTAACAGGTTCAGAAGACAAAGAAGAACTACAAAACGTGCTGAACAGACTAACGTCAAGGGCCCTGGAAAATGAGTTACAAAAAAACCACGAAAAAACCGAACAGATGGTTTTCAGAAGAGGTGATAAATTCACACGAAAAGGCATACTGGTCCTCGAAAATAAACTACTAGAAGTGGTACCAAAATACTAGTATCTCGGAGATACTCTGCAAACACTAACATCGTCCAACAGCATCCAACAACTTCAAAAACTCTCAATAAAAATGGGAATGAAAATATTTAAAAAAGCCATACGAGCAATAACAACTTATAGGATCCACATAATCTGGGACGAACTAAAAGTGAACGACTTCGCAACATTAGAAAAAGTGAAATCCCCTTATATGAAACAAATTCTGGGCATCAGGAAGACAATCGCCTGTGAGACTGGCTTATGTCTTAACGAAAGAAACCTTCTTCATAGAAGACAAGAGAATGCAAATTTTCCTGCCAGGCACCACAAAATCACGTGCCAAATAGTCGTAGAAGAAAAGAGCTCTATCTGGAAAGACTTGTACACAACCGACGCCGTAGCACAATACACAATAAATGGCTTTCACCTCACCTTCTGCCATAACAAGAGATTCTACCATCCGAATGGAGACTGTGTGTGTGAACTGTGTAATGAACACTGAAATATAACATGCAAAAAACTGCAGAAAAAGACCAATGTCAATTACAAAACTAGGACTAGAGGAATTTACTCAGTTTTGTATTTGTATTTGCTTTGTATTTGAAGAGCATACGGAAAAACCGGGTAAGTCACATATTGTACATTTAAAAAAATATTGTACGTTTCTCAGGAAAAGATATTTAAACTTTCAATATTACAAAAAGTACATAAGATACATTAGTCGAATGTAATTAATATAACTTTAATGCCAAATTCAGTGATTGTAGAAGATGTACATTAGAAAAAATCACAGTTGAAATTATATTTATTTTTTTATTTATTTATTTATTGTTCCGTGGGACCAAATTAAGGAGAAGTCTCCATGGTCATGGAACGATTCAATACATGAAATTATAACACGATATTAGAAACAGATAAAATGAAATATAAAAAACATATTCAGGTAACAAGTCGTAAGATTAAATATAGAAAACCAACAATCTAACACCGGAATTTGCTTAATTTTTTAGCTCTACCAGGAGCTCCTCGACAGAATAGAAGGAGTGAGCCATGAGGAAACTCTTCACTTTAGACTTAAAAGAGTTTGGGCTACTGCTAAGATTTTTGAGTTCTTGTGATAGCTTATTGAAAATGGATGCAGCAGAATACTGCACTCCTTTTTGCACAAGAGTCAAGTGCATTCCACATGCAGATTGGATTTCTGCCTAGTATTAACTGAGTGAAAGCTGCTAACTCTTGGGAATAGGCTAATATTGCTAACAACAAACGACATTAAAGAAAATATATACTGTGATGGCAATTTTCAAATAACTTCCGGGAATTCAGCCAGGTAACACTTTCAGCGACCGCCGATATTTCGGCGGGAGAACACCCCGCCATTTTCAAGGCAAACTGCAACGGACAGGCGACGTACATGCAAATTTAATACCTCGGTTCTCGGACCCAAGCAGGAAAGATAACACACACACACTGAACGAAAGAAACCTTCTTCATAGAAGACAAGAGAATGCAAATTTTCCTGCCAGGCACCACAAAATCACGTGCCAAATAGTCGTAGAAGAACACAGCTCTATCTGGAAAGACTTGTACACAACCGACGCCGTAGCACAATACACAATAAATGGCTTTCACCTCACCTTCTGCCATAACAAGAGATTCTACCATCTACCACTTAAAAGAGTTTGGGCTACTGCTAAGATTTTTGAGTTCTTGTGATAGCTTATTGAAAATGGATGCAGCAGAATACTGCACTCCTTTTTGCACAAGAGTCAAGGAAGTGCATTCCACATGCAGATTGGATTTCTGCCTAGTATTAACTGAGTGAAAGCTGTGATTACACCACATATAGCTCGAACAGCCCGTTTTTGAGCCAAAAATACCCTTTTTGAATCAGAAGAATTAACCCAAAAAATAATACCATACGACATAAGCGTATGAAAATATGCGAAGTAGACTACTTTTCGTGTTGAAGTGTCACTTATTTTAGATACTGTTCTAATGGTAAATAAAGCAGTGTTCAGTGTGTGTGTGTTATCTTTCCCGCTTGGGTCCGAGAACCGAGGTATTAAATTTGCATGTACGTCGCCTATCCGTTGCAGTTTGCCTTGAAAATGGCGGGGTGTTCTCCCGCCGAAATATCGGCGGTCGCTGAAAGTGTTACCTGGCTGAATTCCCGGAAGTTATTTGAAAGTTGTATACGCCAGGAGAAACTCAGGTGTGATGGCAATGTCAGAATTCCCAGACTATTGAATAGGGGTCGACAAGAGGTTCTCGAACTTACACCACATATAGCTCGAACAGCCCGTTTTTGAGCCAAAAATACCCTTTTTGAATCAGAAGAATTAACCCAAAAAATAATACCATACGACATAAGCGTATTAAAATATGCGAAGTAGACTACTTTTCGTGTTGAAGTGTCACTTATTTTAGATACTGTTCTAATGGTAAATAAAGCAGAATTTAATTTCTGAACAAGATCCTGGACATGGGCTTTCCACAACAGCTTACTATCTATCCGAACGCCTAGGAACTTGATCTGTTCCGTCTCGCTTATAATATGCCCATTCTGTCTGATCAAAATATCGGTTCGTGTTGAATTGTGAGTTATAAACTGTAAAAACTGAGTCTTACTGTGATTTAGCATCAAATTATTTTCCAAAATCCACGAACTTATTTCATGAACTACATTACTTGATACTGTTTAAATATTACACACAAGATCCTTCACTATGAAGCTGGTGTCATCAGCAGACAGAAATATTTTTAAATCACCTATAATACTAGAAGGCGTATCGTTTATATAAATAAGAAACAGCAGTGGCACCAGCACCGACCCTTGGGGAACGCCCCACTTAACAGTGCCCCATTGGGACTGAACATCACTACCACTATCAGTATTGCGGGGAATTACCTTCTGGTTTCTGTTCTTAAAGTAAGAGGCGAACCAATTGTAAGCTACTCCCCTTCCTCCATAATGGTCCAACTTCTGCAGTAATATTTTGTGGTCAACACAGTCAAAAGCCTTCGTTAAATCAAAGAAAACACCTAGCGTTCGCAACCTTTTATTTAATCCGTCCAAAACCTCACAGAGAAAAGAGAATATAGCATTTTCAGTTGTTAAGCCATTTCTAAAACCAAACTGAATATTTGACAGCAAATTATGTGAATTTAAATGCTCCAGTAACCTTGTATATACAACCTTCTCGATAACTTTGGCAAACACCGATGGCATAGAAAAAGGTCTAAAATTGTCAACATTATCAATGTCTCCCTTTTTATAAACTGTCGTCACTACCGAGTACTTTAATCGGTCAGGAAACCGACCACTCCTAAAGGAAAAGTTACAGATATGGCTAAGTACTGGGCTAACATACATAGAACAATACTTCAGTATTCTGCTAGATACCCCGTCATATCCATGAGAGTTCTTGGTCTTTAGTGACTTAATTATTAACTCAATCTTCCTCTTGTCAGTACCATGGAGGAGCATTTCAGGTAACAGTCTCGGAACACTTTTTTCTAAGATTCCCTGTTGGGACTAGATTTCTATTTAGTTCACCTGCTATATTCAGAAAGTGATTATTAAATACTGTACATATATGCGACTTATCAGTAACACGGACATTCCCACTATGCACTGATTCTATATCCTCGACCTGTCTCTGCAGACCAGCCACTTCCTTTACGACTGACCATATGGTTTTAATTTCATCCTGAGACTTAGCTATTCTATCTGCATACCACATACTTTTTGCCTTCCTAATAACATTTTTAAGCACCTTACAATACTGTTTGTAATGGGCTGCTGCATTTAGATTTTCACTGTTTCTAACGTTTTGATATAATTGCCACTTTGTTCTACAAGATATTCTTATCCCTCTAGTCAGCCACCCAGGCTGCCTGTTTGTTCTAGTATGCTATGACAAAAAATCAATTAATGCAAAGGAAGCACATCTTTACCCCGAAAAGAACGTGGTAAATCCTTCACTTTTTGGCAAGCTTTTGTCCGTTCTTTGTGCTGTTTAGCACTGGAAGTTTCATTTTGCTGGTCTTGTATTTTAGTTCGTTATGTGGTAACGGGAATAGAGATTTCTTAAGCCTTCGCCACAAAACTGTTTAAGTTCTTAAAAGGCTGCATATTTTTCATAAGGTATTGGCACGAGTTCTGAAAAAATACCCCCAGAATTAGTTATTTGCAAAACAATCGTGATCTACGTTTGAAAAATTTTCATATTACGAAATACTTGCCATTATATGCTTGAGGCGGCCGTAAGATTTTGCCAGGACCCTGCCTTTGATACTCAAACTCGACGTCTACTTGTAGACCAACAGAATATTTCAAACGTACTGGTGTTCAGGTTCCACTGTAAGTAAAGACTACTTCGGTTTGTAACATACTTTTAAAAAGGTCATTCATTTTCGTGTACTTTCTTATTGGGAAAGAATGGCTTTGCAAGGTCTTGGAGACACTCTTGCCGTTTGAGAAGCATGAATCCCGGTATTTTGGTAGCTCTCAAAAACCTTTCTTTTTACTAGACTAAGGTTTTTATCACATTCCACGTAAGAGTGTCCTCCTCTTGAAAGTACTATTTTGGCACTGGCTAAATTCTTACTTTTATGAACAAGATAGCGACGTTATAAACACAGCATAGTTCTTATGCTGTCCTAAGCACGGATCACAGAATATTATAAGAACCCTAACTTTTGGATCAAGGATTTCACTTACATAATAGTGCAAAAAACCAATAACTTCACTCACTCCTTTATTCCCTAAATCCTCAGTGTAAGTGTAAAATATTTTATTACTGTTGGATATTTGATGAATGTTGTAGCAGTAAAATGATAAATTATTAGAAAAACGTGAAGACCTTTTTGGCAAACAGAAATTCACTCACAGTATCATTTCGTTTGATTCTTACACCAAATCGTAAAGAGCACAATCTTTGGTGTTGGAATCGCATGCCTAGGCCTTCTACGAGCAGTTAAGGTCACAGAAATCAAGCTAGTTAAGTAGGAAGATTTGTCATTCCATTCACCTAACAAATTAAAGTTCTTGATAAGCTATTCTTTTTCATGGGGGTTTGATTTGTTCTAGACACTCAAAAAATGAACATTTGCAGTCACCGCCTAACTCGTGAGGCATTGCCTTAAGGTCGCCACTGACCTTACCCTTTCTGTCATGACTTTTTCTCTTTTTAGATAACTGATTAACAGATGGTTACTCACCTTCATCCTGTGACGAGCCACACATTTTAAAGCTTCTAAGAGGACTAAGCTACTATGACACTTCACACTAAACACTATTACTGTACGGAAATAACACAGAGTGAAAAAGTCAGCCAATCATATTTGCAGCCGCGGTTCATCTGAACTAACAGACATATTGGAAATAGTTGAAGCAAGCCTTGAACTTTACCCTTTCTTTTCGTGAGAAGAACGACACAGAACGTTGTTTCCATTGCCACTAAAAATTAAACTCTTTGTGTCGCGGTACCTTGCAACCTTGTAGCACCAATGGGTGCCCATCAGACTTTGCCATAAACTCATTTTCTACTTAAATGAACTTACCCCCTTCATTTGTTTTGTGTGTGCGGACTTCGAGCATTTTCATTAACACTAATACTGAGAGGTCGGGGTTATCAGCTATCTTCATTTATTCACTACATACCCTCTGCCGTAGTCCCTCTGGCTGCTGCTAAAATTTCAAGGCAGATATCTAAAGCCGAGACGCAGAGGAATCCACGTAACATCAAAGATCCCAAGACTGATTTGGATTTCTCACAAGTCATAAACTTGAGCACAACAGGCTGTCCTAAAAATCACGCACTGCGCAGAGAAACTTATTACGGTGTATCACACTGCACTACTTCGTAATACGTAAGTATCAATAAGAAAGCCGGCCGCGGTGGCCGTGCGGTTCTGGCGCTGCAGTCCGGAACCGCGGGGCTGCTACGGTCGCAGGTTCTAATCCTGCCTCGGGCATGGGTGTGTGTGATGTCCTTAGGTTAGTTAGGTTTAAGTAGTTCTAAGTTCTAGGGGACTTATGACGCAAGATGTTGAGTCCAGTGCTCAGAGCCATTTATAAATAAGAAAACCACCAAATATGGCATACAGGCTTTGCTGCATAATGTTTTTCATATTTTCAATTCTGAATTTGAGATGTTTATCGTTTTTGGTTTAGGTTCAGTGTAAGTTCGTACAACGGAACCCTGATATTTCCTTGACGTCGTGGGTAACTTGCTGTGATTGGTTGACAGATGTAAACCTAGTAACCGCCATGTTGTTTCAACTGATTGGGAGGCTAACTTGTCGTACTTGGTGGTTTTCGTATTTATACTTAAGTATTATGAAAACACACTGTTTAAGTGATACACAGTATTAAAGACTTCTCCAGGTGCAATTAATTGTGATATAGTTGGCTAGTCATTTTATCAAATCATATTGTGCTATTTTCAAACTCAGAGTACGCAAGTTATTCATAAGACAATAAAGCTCACCAGAACTCAGGCCAATACTTTCACAAAAGAAAACTTTCTTATAACACACTTTACCCAACAGCAAGCCAGAAAATTCTCAGCAACTGAAGATGATGTCACCTATTTTGTCTGATCATTTGTGAAACTCTCACTACATGTTGCCACTTATGTATTCTTGGGCACTCTAAGGAGACATCTGGAAACTTAGCTTTCCTTTCAATGCCAGAACCAAAAATCCTTAATACCATCGAACTTTAATATTTATCGTCGATTAATGACACACACAAAGCACCATAGAAATATACAGACGAGACTGAAGATTCAGCCATTCTGTTGTAAGCCGCGGAAATCGTGTGAAGGCTCCACAAACAGAGACTTTTGCCACGCAGAGTGGCCGCGCGGTTTGAAGCGCCATGTCACGGACTTCACGGCCCCTGCCGTGGGAGGTTCGAGTCCTTCCTCAGGCTTGGGTGTGTGTGCTGTTCTTAGCATTAGTCAGTTTCAGTAGTGTGTAAGACTAGGGACCGATGACCTCAGCAATTTGGTCCCTTAGCAATTCACATACACACGCACATAAACAGAGCGTTTGGAAGCACATGAGTTCTACTCCATAGAAGCCACGCCCTCGATCCTGTACTACATGGACCTAACCGACAGTTCAAGGTGCAGCTTTGAGACTACCTACTACCTACCCAAAAAAGTATCAACAGCTGTTAAGGAAGTTGACTATCATTATTTAAACCATTGTCGGAAATATTTGACAGTGGCCTTGAAAATTAACCCATGGGGTGACTTTATAAAAGATGATTGAGAATGTAGTAAAATTTACTAAATACATTTATTTTTCAAAAGAAAAAACAGGCGTAAATTATAGTTATTGATTGAATACTGTAAATAACTAACAGTTGGGTAAGAGAAAAATGGACAAGGAGCCTGGATGGCGGAAGTGAGCCAAGTACTCTGCCCCTAAGAATGTGTATAACGCAATCCGAATTGATCTGATGCTGAGCAGACTTTGATTGATAATCTACGGAAGTTCCTCAATATAGGTGCAGCTGAGAGCAAGTGGCGATTGAAATCTGTACGCCCTGAGAAGGCCAGAGCAGCTGTACGTTACCCTCTTTACTTCGTGCGGCGAAGTAAATTGCAGCTGGTGAAAAGTGCGCAGCGGTGGCGAGATGCGGAGGCGGCAACCGTGAATCGACAGCGGCCACGGAAGAAGTGGAAAAGTCTCGCGGTCTAGCGATCAGGCAGATGGATCGGAATTCACTCTCTACCAGAGCCCTGAAATCACGGTAGATTTCAATGTGTGACACACCCGTTTGCTGGTCATACCAAGGACCGATTTGGCTCACTTATACGACAGAGCACACAAGGATACCAAATGTCGAGAATGGTAAACCAAAAACGAATATGAGTGCCCTCGGCAAACGTGTAGTCTGAGACATTTGAAGTTGACACTGTCGGTACAGTAAGAACTTCACCACAGGCTATCCAGTCTAACTACTTGCAAGTGAAATCAGTCTCAGGACAGGTCCCAAGCACCAACCACACATGCTGGAGCTTCGACCAGAAGATGCTTCGGGACCGAAGTCCAGAAACCGAGTGCTTCACACCTTTCCAGATAAAAAATAGCCAATCACAGGGCTATAGAGGCGCTAAATCTCCCCTCCTACGCTACAGATCGAACTCATGACGAACCAGCACAAGAGTTAAAAAGCCTGCATCTCTGGAAAAAAAAGAAACCTCCACTTACTGGCTTATTTAAGTTTTCACGGAGGGAGAAGATGGTTTTCTCTGATGTCATGTCGCTTCGCATGGCAACAAGTGAACAGATACAATCTTAAAGATCTTTATCTAAATCGCCTATGCCTTAGTCCTAGCTATGAGGTGTAATAAAGATTCTATCTCTAAACATTTCTCAGATGCCGGAGTTTTTTATACAACCGAGGCGGCTGATGGAAGTGGGTCACAGGCCTATTTGCAGTATCAGCGAATACAAAAACTTGTGAATTTTTATTAGGCGTGGCTCTGCTCACAATGCCCAGTTTACGACTCCACTGTATAGACACACCCCTTCAGTCCATCGCCTCCAGCCCAGCCTTCCGCTGGCGCTGCGGCAGGTAGCTCAGGATTCTTCTGCTGGAGATCTGTCTCAACTAGGGGCTGCCCCGTCTGCCCTGTACAGCTGTGGACCTGTCTGGCAAGATTTACTAAGGGACGAGCCCGCCGCCAATTGCTTTCAACTCCCAACATGCCGTTTCTGCATGCTAAGAACCATCAAAATACCTCATGCTTTTAGCGCCCTACCAGCCTCCATCAATGTCTGCTCAGGCCGTTAACTTTCTAGAGTCTAGAGTCTAGGTGTTAGGTGTGGAGGTTGGGGGGGGGGGTTGGGGATTTGGGAGGAGGTGTATGTAGTGGCGTGGTAAAGGTTGAATTTAGACTGTTTCATTGTGTAAGGTTGTAACAAAATATTTAATAATTTTCCGTATATGAAAAATAGGTGAGAGAGTAACTTGTCCTCTCTCAGCCTGATAATTTAAATTCTGTAATGCTTTATTAAAGAATATTTTTTTAATAAATACTTTGGGATGGCTCCACCTCGGAACCTCTGAGGACGACCTGCACCTCACCCATATACTATTTGTAAAATATCTTTGAGTGACTGTGCCATGATTTCGTGTGCTCAAATTCAGTCATTTTCCACAAATATTTCCGAAAATTCTGTGCTTTGTAAATACTTTAGAATCCTGCCTCGTTGAGAAAGATTAGATTTTATCATCTGTATTTCTTTTAATATCGTGTGAATTTCTTGACACATATAAGTGTTGTAGGACCAAATTTTCCCTGCCAAATGATCGAAAAATCTCAGTATTATTTGTTTTAGTTGTTTTTACTGAATAACTGTACACGTGAAGTTTTATACAATGTAAGTGTTAAGTACAGCGATCAAAAACATAACTTAACTAGCCCAGGATTATGTAACGAATGTAAAGAAACATAGACATTTAGCGAATCACTGTTATTGTGATGCATTTCATTGCAGTAGGTGTGGGGGTTGGGGGTTTGGAGGGGGGTGGGGTACGTAGTGGCACGGTAAAGGTTTAATTAAGACTGTTTCGTTGCTTGAGACAGGATAACAGCTGAATAAGAGAGAACAACTGGGGCCCTCATGTTGCAGCTGGAGAGATTGGTGGAGGAACAATGGTTAAAGGAAGTGGAAACAGATACAAAGAAAAGGGGATCGCAAAAGAGAACAGTACCTGACAGGTAAGGGAGTAACCGTGGAAAAAGTGTGGATTAACTATTACAGGAAGGACTGCGAAATAAATTTCAGGTCATGAACTTCATCAATCTAAGTCTATGTAGGTTATAGGGTACTATACGTTCAATGTGCAAGAATTTTGGAAACGAGGATCATGTTGGAATAGTGGGTGAGACAGAAACCAACAGGAATGAAGGCTAGAGCAATTCGAATGATTGTTAAAGGCAGCTTCGACAACAAACCATATTGATACAGGATTTGAGTCAGTTGCGCCGTGAATCCAGTCAACGTGTAGACGAACTGCATGTGTCGGTTACCGACTCAAGCATGGATTTTGTTTCTTTTTATGGGGTCTCGAGTCACTACTTACAAGTCACCAAGAAACGGAAGTTGTCTGGAAGCAGAAGCTATAAGGGGGACGCTACAACTCATTGGTGTCAGGGCAGTACCGTTTATAGTGTAAGCTCATAGTTCACATTATCAGGATCATATGAAGTAAACATAACGTTATTGCAATAATAAAACATACCATCTGAAATTTCATTTGGTTTCCTCCAACCTTTCTGTGTGTTTCACTTTTTTGTCAAACAGTCTAGTTAATTCTAAATGTTGGATTGAGTATTCGACGTAAGACCTGTTTTAACATAAGTAAAATGCTTACCGCAATGGATGTACGTAAAATACGTATAACGCCTTGTTTTCGCTTAACGTTGCAATTTCACGGAAAGATGACCGTCACCAGTATCAGATGCTCTAGTTGTATAAGTCACTACCGACAGGTTTGGAAATTCATAAAGGCCAATGGCACAGTGTCTGGGGTTGAGGAACTTTACGCCACCACCCATCCTCTCCCTTGCCATCAGAGGAAATTGTTCTGCCTCCAGTACCGAAATCGGCTAGTTACAACACGATCGCTACCGCAAAGGCTAGCGCTACTGAAGTTGCATATGAAAAAGTGTGACGAACACTGCGCAACGAAATTGAGGGATCGCTTTTTCGAAAACCCCTGTCTTCCCTTTAGACGTATAAGTTAGAAATTTGGCTCAAAGGTGCTTACATCCTTCCTCTGTAACGGAGCAAAGTCATGGTACCCTGCGATGTCACCCTAGGGCTCGGCGACCCTTCAAACAACAAGGTTCCGACACATGCGAAAAAAACGCCAGGGCTCAGAAGTTGATGTTAGCTATAAGATTGGTTTAATGATGTCACATTGGCACCAATCCTTACGACAGTTGTTCCCAACGCCACCATGGACGTGCCGCGGGATTGGAGGGTCATCACATTCATACACACTTACCCACATTCCACCCCGAATCTTCACGGCTCTGTGATGGACGTCAGAACCGCGACACCCAGCGTTGATATCACGTGGTTTACTTATGGATTGCCGAGAAAAACATTTCAGGCACACCGCCGCTCAGAGTGGACAAGAAAAGGCCTCAGGGGATGGCTTAAAAGGCCTCAATGAAATCACCCCTACTCCTAGGACTTAGATTGCCAGACATTTCGCTGTCGAAAACGACAGCTCGCCTTGCGATGAGGAACGGGAGGACGTTCTTGACAGCGTTTGACACTTCCACCTACTCTTGGGCGTTCCAATCCTTCTCTAACAAGATCATGGGGCTGCAGTACGATTAAACGTGACCTGCCTCCTTTGAAGTGTAGAGCGACGGCAATTTTCGCTGTGCTATATAGGATGGAACCACCAGAGACTGTTCAAAATCATTCGATGGAATCTGAACATGATCCCAAGCATAAAAGCGTTTTTATGTTTTTACATCCTTCCTTTTTCGCGCTGTCAACAGCCTTGCGGAAGTGGTGACACCGGTTCCCGTCCGATTACCGAAGTTAAGCGCTGTCGGGTTTGGCTAGCACTTGGATGGGTCTTAAGAGTGCTGTTGACAGCCGAGGTGCACTCCTCTCTTTTGAGGCGAATTGAGGATGTAGTTGGCTACTAGATGTAGCAGCTCCGGTCATATAAACTGACAGCGGCCGAGAGAGCGGTGTGCTGACCACACGCCCATCCCTATCTGCCTTCAGTGACGCATATCATCTGAGGAAGTCACGGCGTTCAGTCGGTTCGTTTAGAGGCCTGTTGGGACGGAGCTTTCTCTTTCGCGCCACCCAGTGAGGTTTTTTCTTGTCGATACCGAGCGGCGGTGAGTCTGAAATGTTTTCCTTAGCCACCCACAAGAAAACCGCGTGACTTCAATCCTGGGCGTCGTGGTTCTGACTTCCGTCATAGAGGCGTCAGAAGAAGGGGTGAAACGTGGGTAATAGGGAGTGTGAAGACCTCCCAACGTGTGACATGTCCACGGGGCCATTTGGCACAACTGTGGTAAAATTTGGTGCCAAAGTGATGTCATTAACCCACCTTACAGCTCACATGAACTTCGCACTTGTCGACCTTTTGGTATTTGAAGCGTCGGCGATCCCAAGGGCAATGACGAAAGGCGCCAGCCACGTTTGTGCACCATTGCAAATGAAGGTTTTAGGCACCTTTGAGCCAAATTTTAAACTTAAGCGTCGGAAAGGAATACAGTTACGGGGTTTCGAAGAAGTGATCGTTTAATTGTGTTGCGCATTGTAGCACACTTCTGATGCAGTGTACAACAAAACACTGATCAACTACAAAACACTGATATCAGGAGGCCCCTTCTGCAGTTCCGAAGTTCGAGGCGATTAATATAGACCCTGTGAAGCGAGAAGTGCAGCAGACAGACTTTGGATTGACGCGCACTCCGCCCGCTGACTCAGTGACGCGGGCACGGCGGCGTGGGACGGCTGCGAACAAAGCGTGTCGGCAGGAAATTTGATGTACGCTATTAGCCGGGAGCGGGCGCGCCGCAAATTCCATTCCGTCAGCGCCGGCGCGACACACACCGGGGCGTCTGTTCATTCGATTCACAAAGCAACCGGGGAGCAGGCGGAAGTTGTAGGCAGGCGCCGTTCCCTGGGTCCATATTTCAGGCGGCGCCGCGTTCGACAGAGGCGAGTGGCGGCTGCCTGCCTTTGAGCGAGAGGCGAAGAGGACCGCCACTTGGCCTGTTTTAGTTTATTAGCTGCCTGTCGGCGAGAGGCAGGACAACTTTACGCCCCGGCGCGGCGTCGCCACCTGCTTCCCAGCGGCGCGACTGACAGCTCCTTACGACGTGCGACGCTGCGACAGCGTAAAAAGTGAGCACACAGAGGAATGTGCAGTCGGGGAAGAAGGCGTGTTTTGGAAAGAAAGTAACAACATTGCACAGCCACTGCGAGAAGAAAGAAATCGAAGGGGAGTATAATTTAATGTCGCTTGCTCTGACGAGTCACAGTTAAGTAACAATCTTGTTGCCTCGGTGCTGGGCAAAGAACCAAATGCTTAGGCTCACAGACTCTCCACCTCAGCCAGCCATGGCGCTGAGAAGGGTAAAACCAAGTATTATATTGTTGCACAGCAGAACAGTATTCGGTCCAGTCACATTAACGTGCCAACGCTTATGTTCGACTTCAACATGCAGTAACAACTCACAGACGGAACGGGCAGACGTCAGACAGTAGCAGTAGCATATACAGTGCGTCAAGGGACCTCGGTAAACAGCGCAGTTTTGGTACTGCGGAAACGGAGCGATTTTTGACGTCCAAAAAGACATTATTACTGGCTTTCGGGCCAGAGATGGAATCATTTCCGAACGGCTAAGTTTATAAAGTGTTTGGTTAAATCATACTTTTCATGACAAAATGGCGCTGTCCAAAACCGGCCCTGAGGCAACTATGGTGCACCACGGGCCATAGGTGTCATGTGTGAATGATGATTGCAGAGATTTGTACGGATTAATAGACGTGAAACTGTTGAGCAGCTGATCGGACAGATGAACCAAAGGGCCACCAGCGGTGTCTCCTCGACGACCAGTCGTCAAAAGTTGCTGCATATGGGTTCCCGCAGCAGGCGCCTGGCTCATTCGCCAATGCTGACTCCTGTTCATTGAAGCTGAATGCTGGAATTTGCATGCCAATAACGCAACCGTATGTCCACTGAGTGACGGCAGATGGCCTTTCCAGATATATCATGTTCTACACTTCATCGGACATCGGCGTTGGCGTGTAGGGCGTGATATGGCTGAATGCATACATCTTGCAAAAATCGTCAGAAGGATCCAGGCCGGAGGAGGGGAGTTCTGGTCTGGGGAACGTTTTCGTGGCATTCCCTGGGTGACCTCGTCATTCTGGAAGGCACAATGGAGCAATGCAAGTATGCATCTATCCTTCGGGACAGTCTCCACCCTCACATGTATCCCCCATCGCGTTCCACACACATGTCATTTACCAGCTGGACAATACATTACGTCAAAGATCTTGCAGAGTATGTTAATGTTTCGAAGAACACCAGGATGAGGCTGCCATACTCTCCTGACCACCAAACTCCCCATATTTAAATCCAATCAAGAAAGTGTGACCACATCGATCGGACTGTTCGTGCCTCAGCCGAGAAACCGAGCACAGATGTCCACAGCACCGGAACACGGTAGATCTACCCCTTTTCCTGCATGTCTTCCAGCAATCTGCAGTGTAAAAGCTGGTTATTCTGGCTTTCTATAGGTGGTAACATCAATGTGACTGGATAGTGTAATTAAGGGTATGAACAACATTTTGTTAGAACCAGTTGGGTCAATATTAAGTGAAACCCGCCCGCCAGGTATGCAGTGGTGGCCTAACCAATGTCAACACTCAGAAAAACTTAAGAACAGTCACATAATGCACGAGAGAGGACGCCAGAAATCCCTGATTCAGCACTCAGATAACAGTGCGGAGCAGGCGCAACGTTCTTCTATAACAAGGCTATGTGTAGTAACTTCACCTAAGGATGACAAGAGCGCCTTTCAGGCTACAAACTTTGCACAGAGGAACACTCTGAAGGTAAATCTAACGCCAGTCAAAAGTACTGACAAAATCAGAAGAAAGGTGCACATTCTATCACCCATAGGGGAGAAATCACGCCATCAATTGCTACAAAACGCTGCCCTTCCCTCCACTCACTTTCAAAGTTAGGTCACTCCATGTGCATCACCGATGGACAGCCAGCTCTACTTGTTGCAGGATGGCCTTGTGAATGCAGTTAAGTGTCTACAACGGCCGAGCATTAGAGTCCACTGCTACAAGAATGCAATAGTACAGATGGGGAGAGAACTTTATTTCTGCTAATAGCACTCCCACTAATCGCAAAGTGACTGAAAATGAGGGCCAGGACAGTGTTCTGTGGATGCAGAACCGATCTGCTCATCTGAAAGCTGTTCAATTTAGGATCAGGGCACTTGTGATGCCATTCTCGGGCAGTACAAGTACCACTTTGAGGACTATATGCTGGGACCACCTCTCGGGTTATCCTTTGAGTTGCTGTTGTGTCTTCCGCCTATGCGCCGTCTCGACAACTGGCATCCTGGGCATGCAGATTTCTAGGACCGAGCATAACTGCATCTTCACTCAGTGAGGACGCTGAGGCTCTGAATGAAGGACACAGACACACCAGGATGCAGTGACGCACCAGCCAACAGACCCTCCCACTACAGCGTCGCACCACTGACCTCCGCCAATGCCAGAGTCCTCGCCTGCAAATTCCTCTCCAGGCGCTGAAAGTATACTCTGAGCTTCCGTGCAATGCAGGCTCGCCACAGCCGCAGCTAGGCAGCGCCGGGAAGAAGACCGAGTGAACACAAAACTCTTGCTATCATCGGATCGTTAACTGAATGATGTCTCATTAGCGCCCCCGCTCTCAAGAGGACTCCAGCACTGCACCTCCGCTCGTCTGTCGGACGCTCACGCAGGAGGCCGCATCAGATGCGCTCCTAAATACTAAGAAGTTTAAAAAAATTCTATATAATCTGTTTTTTTTAATTCGAGTCCCAGCTTCAGTACCAGTTGCAACTGTGCAATTGGTACTCAAAAATAAATGTAAATACAGTTGCTGAATTTTATTACAACTAATGTATCAGCTGCAATGATGTGAAGAAGTGGTTGAAGAAAATCAGCCAACCACTTGCAAACCAAAGGTTTATTTAGCCCTCTACCTATCTTGATATTTCGAAAAACATCTTCTTCAGAAATAGTGGTCCTTGTGGCACTTCACCCACAGGGGGGCGTTTTAATAATAATCTGGCTCACCCTATTGCACACTGATCTACCGGTGAGCAGTTATTTACTGTTACTTATGAAAGCAGATGGGAAAAGTTGATGACATCATGGGTAGAGTTTGCAGTAGCATAAAAGCTATAAAGGTCCTTTAATTGACATAACGCTGCAGACCTCGAAAACAGATACGGGTAAGCTGTATTCTGATTTCTCCACAAATTGGTAGGTAGGTTAAAAATAAATATATGATTTGTCGTCTTTCTTATCGGACATGATCCTTGTTGGTTGTACGTTACAAAAACATTGTCCAAAATATTCAACCCGGCCTAGTAAGTGCATGGCAAACGAAATTGAAAGATGCAAAAGCCTCGTGTGTAGGTCTGGAGGCACAGCATAACGACTATCCACTGATCAAGACAATAAGGTGAGTGGCCGCAACATAAAACATGCCCTATCTATAGTCTGGCCAGTATGGAGGGTGGTGTGCGCGCTTGGCACCCAATAAGACATACGTTTAGCAGGAAAAGGATACAATAGCGGTACTCAGTAAAGTAGTAATAAGTTCAAGTCCGCCTCCACTACTAAACCTGTAAACACAGCACGTATGGCAATTAGTAACTAAAAATGACATGGGTGGAAGCAGGTCGTTCGAGTAAATATGAGTCCGAAAACAAACGAGATAATTGCGAATGTGTGAATTCCAGTATGTTGTTTTAGTTAATACAAACGTATTTGGAACGTAGGTACTCATTTAAATGGACTCAAACATCACCCACGGTCCATCGTTGGCGAAAGTCCTACATGCATGACTGGGTTCCAGCACGTTTTGTTGCTGATATATGGGGATATCTAACCCGCACATGTGATCCACGATGGGTAGATCAAGCGGGGCCTGTCTTGCCCTCCAAGATCACCGGCCTCGAATCCACTGGATTTTTCTCAAAAATCTTCAAATGTGTGTGAAATCTTATGAGACTCAACTACTAAGGTCATCAGTCCCTAAGCTTACACACTACTTAACCCAAATTATCCTAAGGACAAACGCACACGCCCATGCCCGAGGGAGGACTCGAACCTCCGCCGGGACCAGCCGCACTGGATTTTTCTGTCTGGGTCATCTCAATACTAAAATGTACATTCCCGTTGATAAAGTTGAAGAACTGGAGCAGCGAATTACAGAGTCTTGTCACGATTTACAAAACAGTCCGTGAGTAGTTGAAAAAAAAAGTCTTAACTCACGGCAGAGACGAGTGCCGAATTGCCTCAAGATCCGAGAGCGAGACATGCAATGCCTCTCCCGACACCACTTTCATAGTGATGAGGTGGTGCAAGTAGAGGTGAGATTGCGACTCTATTAACAAAGTGACGGCCGCAGCTCTCATTGGGGGAAGTGTGCCTGTCGCCAGGATGACGATGTTGAGAAATAAATATGTAGACATGAAGAATAAGGAATCATAATGTTAATAAGGTTTCTTTATTTAAAAAACTTTAAGACTTGGCACATAAAAAATATGTAGATATTACTTTTCAGCATACCCTCGTATATAAAGTTTCTCCAAGTTATCTTCACTGCTTGCTAACAAATAGTTCTTATTTCTTCGTCCACTACTCTATAGCTACTACCAGCTGATACCTTCTTTATCACCCTGTCCGTGACTATGTTAAGAAGTAGTAGGCTCAAAGAGTCACCCTGTCTAATACCCCTGTTAACATGGAAGCTGTTTTCGTCTGGATGTAGTCCTTATAAGGAATGTCTACAGTTCCTTTTATTAAACTGGAGGGACTGACCCAATCGTAGAGCAAGTTTACAACATCTTTTAACGGAATTCTAGCGAAAGCTTTCTGTATGGCAATAAAACTAAGATAAACTGGCGTGTTGTAAATCTGGCTAACTACAAATACTAGACCTGTGCAAGGCCTGCCGAATCTGAAACGATACTGCTCTCCTGCCATCGTTATATTGTTTTTATTTTATTTTATTTCGTATCATTTGTGTTATGAGTTTAAAAGCCGAACTTAGTAGATTCGTCCCTCTGTAATTGGACAGGTCTTTCTTATCTCCTTTCTTTCATATGAGAACCGGGGTATTGTAGTGCACAACTCATTTGGAACTTTATTGAGCATTATAACATTGTTAATTAACCTGGTTAACTGTTAGGTTTATGGATATCCTACATGCTTTAGTAATTATTTGGGAATCTTATCTTTCCCTGGAGACATCGTATTTTTTAGCAAATTTACATATTCTTCTACCTCTGTGTATGAAACATTTACAACACTGTTTGCTTGTACGCTGATTTCTGGTAGTTTTTTACCTTCAAACAACTCTCTTGGATATTTAAACCACAATTTCTCATTTATGTCTTTCTTTCATTAAATCATTTCCTATGTTGTCGTATCATTCCTTTCCGCAATCCATAGAAGTCATGTTCTTCATTTTTAGAAAAAAATTCCCAGTGTGCCTTCTTAAAACGATGTACCAGTGAGTTTGTCTCATTCCAAGTTCTTCTGTAATCTTGAAAAGTCTCTGGGGTTTTGTGTATTTTATATTTCAAATAATCACATTTCTTTTTTTACACATTTCTTTAACTTCTTTGCTAAAGTGTAATGGTCTGTTTGTTTTTCTCTTACGCTTTATGACTGGTGTACGTAATGCTTCTTGACCTACTACTTCAACACTATCTTTTTCTCCCAATCCTGATCCACATTATCCTCTGCATTAATGGCGATCTCTTAGACATTCTGTGATAATCGTGTGTGATATATTTTTTGTAGATTGATTTCGTTGTGACCCTATGTTAAACTCTCTTCTTTAATTATTATTCCTTTCTACATGCTGTCCGGTTTTTGTAATGAGTAGGCTATGACCAGTCCCAGTGTTGGCAGAGTTTAGGGCTCTAACATCTAGTACCAACTAGTCATGGATCTTATTGTTTGTAACAATGTTATCTATTGTAGATTTACGACGTCTTGTTTTCTGAAAAGTATATTTATACTACTCTATGTGGTCGTAGAAGGTATTATTTATTCTCACTTCGTTTCTTAAGCATAAGTTGATAATAATCTCACCATTATCATTTAGAAAGTCTTCATTAAATCAATGTTTAAGTACAGGGATGACACTATTTCCAATACGAGCATTAAAACACAACATTATCGCCCTTTAGAACCACTACTTTCCTTTCATGTCCTTAGATTCTTGTAACTGCAACCCGATTTCTATAAAAGCTGTATTTTATTCCTACTACGTTTGCTACATTTAGAACTTGAACAAAAAATAAAACACAAAAAACACGGATGAGTGTGAGTAGGACTAGCGCTCCGAGGTTTCTGTACAATCTTAATTAGTAAATAGGCATCCATCCCGCAAATCGCGGATACTAGCAAGATATTAAAATATGTGACATTTTTGATATCATTGACATGAAAGTTTACAGTTTGTATACCGACAAGGGACCATAGACTTGAAATTTCAACTTGATACGTCTACCCTTTCTTGAGAAAAAGGGGTCTTAGCAGACCAACGGGCATATATGCTGAAGTAACGCTCTCAAGCGGAAACTTCTTGGTTGGTTTTGGGGAAGGAGACCAGACAGCGTGGTCATCGGTCTCATCGGATTAGGGAAGGATGGGGAAGGAAGTCGGCCGCGCCCTTTCAGAGGAACCATCCCGGCATTTGCCTCGAGTGATTTAGGGAAATCACGGTAAACCTAAATCAGGATGGCCGGACGCGGGATTGAACCGTCGTCCTTCCGAATGCGAGTCCAGTGGGAAACTTCTTGATCACCCCTTATATACACATTGCATATTGTAAAATAATTTTGTTCTTCGAGACCTTTGCCTTTGACAACGGTTTTCTGTTTGTTGTCTTGGAACTGTATCTTATTCAAGCATGAAATGTTTGTAAGATTGGTTTTGTGCTGTTCAGTGGTTTTTAATAAGTATTGTAAAATACAGCACACATAGCCGACCCAATCCTACTCCTCACTAACCTCTTCGTAACAGATTTCTTTGCAACAGCGTCCCACGAGACCTTGCACACCTGTACATAACTGTTAGGCATCTTGGCAAAGGGCTAGAGTGACTGCGATCGATACTCCAGAGCTTCTCTACATCGTATCCCAGTTGGAAATATGCTGGACTATCTCTGTTATCGTGTTCACTGTGTGAAAATTCTGTTACGCATCCTTCAATGTCTGGTGGAAAGACACAATGACACCAGAAATATATCAGTACATGAAAAATACCCAGCTTATCTGGCAACAAACGCCAAATATTTTGAATACTAGGGGGCTGCCATATTAATGGTTGTAGCTAGTGTATTATAAACAATAATTCAACCTATCTACATCTCTACACCTACTTCGCAAGGCACTGTATGGTGCATGGCGGAGCGTGCAATGTAGCATTACTGGTTATCTCCTCTTCTTTTCCACTTGCATACGGTTTGAATGAGAAACCATTGTCTGTTTCACTCCATATTTCTCTTGCGTTGTCTTCTCTCTCCCTACACGATATGAACGTTGGTGGCAGGAAAATCGTTCTGCAGTCAGCTGTAGATGTCTGTTCTCTAAATTTTCTCAACAGTCCTTTCTTAAAAAGAAAGTCATCGTCCCTCCAGAGATCCCCATTTGACTTCACGAAGTATCTCCGAAACATTCGCGTGTTGCCGCCGGTGTGACTGAGCGGTTCTAGGCGCTTCAGTCTGGAACCGCTACGGTCGCAGGTTCGAATCCTGCCTCGGGCATGGATGTGTGTGATGTCTTTGGGTTAGTTAGGTTTAGGTAGTTCTAAGCTCTAGGGGACTGATGACCTCAGAAGTTAAGTCCCATAGTGCTCAGAGCCATTTGAGCCATTCGTGTGTTGATAGAACCTACCAATAAATCTAGCAGCCGGCCTCTGAGTTCCTTCGACGTCTTCATTTAATCCTTTTGATGGGGATCCCAAACACTCGACTACTACACAAGAATAAGTCGCACTAGTCTTCCATACTCTGTCACTTTTACAGATGAACTACACATTCCTAAAATTGTCCCAATAAACCGAATTAGACCATTCGCTTTCCCTAGTACCATCCTGACGTGCTCGCTCGCTTTGCAACGTTACGCCTAGGTATTTCATCTCAAGCAGCGCACTAAAAATTTGAATATTACACGACTGTTTTTCCTATTCATCTGCATTAACTTACATTGTTCCACATTTACAGCGCGCTTCCATTCTTCACCCTAAATATAAATTGTAAGTCATCCTGTATCCTTCGAAAGTCAGTCAAAGGCGATACTTTCCCGTAAACTATAGAGTCATCAGCACAAAGACGCAGACTGAGGCTCACACTGTCCGTCAGATCATGTATGTGTATAAAGAACAAGAGCCGTCTCATAACACTTCCTGATGAACACTCGCTGCCGAAGACAATGTGATGCGTTGTATTACTTGCGAAGTCCTCCACCCACAAGTATATGTGGGAAACTACGGCGTATGCACGGATTTTTTTTTACGGTCAGCACTGAACATTGTGTCCAACTCTTTCTGGAAGCTTATGAATATGGAAACTTCCTGTTGCCCTTCATTCATATTTCGCAGAGTAACATGTGAGGAAACGTCAAGGTGATCTACGCTCGAGCCATGCTTTCTGAATCCGAACTGATTTGCGGACAGAAACTTTTCTGACTCAAGAAAATTTACTATTTTCGAGAGTAGAATATGTTCAAGAATTCTGCAGCAAACCGATGTTAAGGATATCGGTCTGTAATTTTGTGGGTCCGTTCATTTACCCTTCTTTTAGAAAAATGTCATCTGCGCATTTTTCGAGTCGCTTGGGACTTTGCACTGGGTGATCGAAGTTTATGACGACAACAACGAGCTAACAGTCTTTGCTAGTATACTGTGAAGCTATAGCTGCTAAAAGGAATCTCTCAGTATTCGTGAATTCAAGATTTTTTGCCAATTTTTTGCACGCTGATTAGATCCAACCTACAGTTCTTATCCCTGAGTTCTGGAGGTGAACTGCCATATAATTCTGCGGTATACACATCCACTTGGCAGCACATGTTCACAGCGACTTTTTTTCATGTTCTGAGGACAATACCATTAAATTCGAGCCACAATGATGACATTCTCAGTAGGTGCAAGTAAATGATGTATTTACTGAGTGAACGTGTAGATAAATGAATCCCATTCCGCTTAAAAAAGCCATTCTTCCATCTGTAAATTCCACATCTTGGATTGCTCAATGTTAACATTAACTTGCAATTTCCATGAACACCGTCATACCGAATCTTTGTTTTGTCACGCGTGGCAGTACAAATTTCGTTACATATCATTTTACTCTGTTATACCTTTTCTAAATTTCAAACTGCTTGTGATTGTGTTCTTTGGATGTGCAAGTGACTAACAAATGAATAGTCTCTTTCCGAAGCGAGTACCAGTTTCATAATAAAGATAATGACTGACATGACTGATGGAAGTATCATTAATGGAGCACAAAAAGCGTGCGTCAAATACAGATGTCTTTCGTGTACTCTTGTCTAAAACAATCGGTGCCACACACAACTGTAATTATCAAATCCTTGCTAAAGTGAGGTGCAGATTCAGAGAGCACAATGGGCCTAGTAATTAAAACAGACGATCCATTATGTTTGTGGCTAGCCTCCTGCTTCCCAGTCTACCTCATTCGATTAAACTTACTTTTCAATTAATTACAATGTGGAGTAACAAGAGCGGCCGAGCAGGACTGTCTTTGAGTGCCATATCGAGGAGACTAAAATTTCGGGGTCTGAGCCGCTCTCGGCATCATACAACTGCTAGATAGGCGACAGCACGCGGCCTACCATGACTAATTAATAGTGCGGCAACTTGAAAGTTACCTGCACAGTTGTGGGTTATATGCTGAAATGTATGTTACTGAATTTTTCACTAACAATCTGAGAACTGACTTCTCTCTAAATTCCGATTACAGATTCAGATCTAGAATCGGCCTAGCTATCTTACTTTTGAACTAGAGCTTATTTATGCAAATTAATTTTTAGGAATGCTATTTTAATTAGTCTGAATTGCATATTACTATCTGTAAATTAGATCGCATATAAGCGTGATTCACAAAAACACTCAGGATGACTGTCAAGTAGCTTAATGCCACCTACTACAAAAACGTATTTGTGTAATTTACATAAAATTTCACTAACTTAAATCCCTATCATTCTGTCAAAACGTTCGTTTAGGCCCTACAACAAATTCTCTTCTTTCCGCTGACAGCTTCACTCTACACTGGCTGCACTGCAGGTGATCATCTGAAATAATTAATTGCCCGGCCGTTTACCTTCATATTCTTTTTTCTTTTAAGTTCATGTTTTAGCAATAAGTATTCGATTTTCTTCTAAAAATTATCAATTATTGTTCACACTTAAGTACAAGGTGTGACAATACATATTCTGCTAAACATTTTTGTTCGCGCAGTAGGGATATGATTTGCGAAATATCAATAAATGATAGAAGGTAGTAATTAAAATTCTTTTAATGACGCAGGAGTGAACTAAAACTAAGAATTTGAAGCCATTCACGAACATGAAATACACACACTGTCACAACGCACAACTAAAAATAGCAACAAACAATGTGACACAGCTCCCTTACACAACATCCAAAAACCCAAGTACATAACGTTACCATATTTAGGTGTCATATCAGACAAAATAGCCAAGCTGTTTAAAAAATCAGACATCAAGATCACCTTTGCCACCAACAACAACTTAAAAAAGAAACTGATACATGACGTCTCACATTCCACAGAGAAACTTAACAAAGCAGGAAATTATAAAATTATATGCAGTCATTGCAACAAATATTACATTGAACAAACGGGAAGAAATTTTAAAACGCGCTTTAAAGAACACATTGGCTGTTTCAGATTTGGCAAACCGAGTAAATCAGCTATAGCGAAACATATAAATGAAACACGACACAGTGTTAAAATAGACGGCGATCTCATAGTGCTACATAGCTGGAAAATGGACACCTTGGAATAAATGGAAATATTCATCCATGGTCACACGGGGAATGACGAGATCCTGAATGAAATGACAGACTTCAAAAATTCACATTTCTTTTCCAGTTTCATCACAGTACTCCTAGAATAAAAGATACATAACATGACAGTCGTTGACTCTAGCCCCAACAGTAGCTTGGAAATATGTAAAATAAATACTTCATATCATGATCTATTCAATAATATTGTAACAGGTGCTAAATCTGTAATATACTTCGTCAGCTTACATCTGTAATACGATAACAAGGCGTGCATGAGACAGGTAAACATCTGACACCACATAGATCGACAAATCTATAGTCAAATCGAAACCAGCTGTTCTTCGGCCGCCATCTTGTCCACTGCACTACAGAACTGTTTGTGACCGTATTTCCAAGTTATGTTAGTAACAGTTTGTGAACAGTGTTCAGGAGAGGCACGGAAATGGAGGCACCCCAGCGCATCACTACGAGACTGCCACGCCAGAAGAAAAACATTTTCGTGCCAACATCAGTCCAGCTTCCAAAGTTACATCACCCCTTACTAAGTTTTCTTCCACACGATGACCCCAGCATTTACGAAAAGTCTATGTAACATCAGTATGGCCTTATTTTAAAGTTGTTTTTGTAATGCCATTTAGCCTGAAGATGAAGTTTGCCCCGAAACATGTCGCTAAATAAATAAGTAATGCAGCAGTTGACAAAGTTTGGAACTGGTAGCGGTAATTAAAAAAAACCTTTACATAGAACTAAAACATACGAACAGTCAGCATTCTCTCTCTTCACTTTGTCACAGACCATAATTTCTGCTTCAACAGAATAAATCTAAGGCAATAGCATTTAACTAATCTACATTGGGGAAGGCTTATTAAAATACCGAACACACCATTGATAGTTATTCCTGATTACCAACATGTAGATATTATTGGTCACAATGAAATCTTTGCGCAGCAATAATTATTGAATCCGCAATTGCAGCTAACAAATTCAAAACAAGTAACCTTTTTCTGAAATGCTCTTTCTTTAAGCAGTTATCTTAAAAAATCATTCTTCATACGCAGGTTATACAACATTGTTCATTTAAAATAGAAGTCCCTGCACGACACCTCCGCTACCCAAGCTGCTCATTCCGCCTTGGTCCGACACCCTCTCTCCACGACTCCACAGCTACTACTGCGACTCGACTAGGACTCGGCTGTTACCTACCAGATTGCCCACGTTTTTCGTAATAATGCAATCGCTGGAAACCAGAGACTGTGTATTCCTCATTTGTTCAGTATACAACGATATTTCAAGTGACGATTTTCCGAATAAACAGAAAATTTTCAGTATACTTGCATTCAAAGATGGATCAAGTGGTAATATACGAAACTAATTCTGATTTCCTACTATTTCATTTAGCAAAGAAATCTTTCAACCTAAGCACTGAAGTAACTGGACACTGACATTCAGCTTATACGATTCTAACCTTTTCAGATTTAGGTTTTGTTTACAGAAACACGTCATTCCTCCTGTTACAGAGTTAGTAAGGAATTATTTAGTACTTTCTTACATAACACCATGCCTGCTATCTTTCAAGGTCAACGCATACGTATCTACATCAACAAATGAACCAAAAGCAAATTATTCATTAATAGAATAAAAGCCATGACAGATATCTATGTCACCCATAAATATTACATTTTAATTATGTGGCATAAAATTTCTGCGTGTTATGTACTACCAACGCTTGTTACGCTTTCTCAAACCGCGAACTCCGCTTTCAGAAATGATGGCAGAGAAGAGCATGAGTCTTTACTCACTACCTGAACTTAAGGGTAACACGTAAATGATTTTGTTAATGGTTTTTCTAACGGGATTAGATCCTATGGGTCAAGAAGCATTTTTTGTCTCCAGAGATGCAGTAGGTGACTTTCCTACATTTCCCGGAAGGTGACAAACTCCACTCAGAAAGGTGACACTATGGAAAAATGGTCTAGTTTATCCGATTTGCGGGACCATAATTTTTACAGCCTTTAAACATAGTCTTTAAATGGACGACGTCGACATGTTCCTGAGAACTTACGATAATCATCTCCATGCGGTCATTCTCCAGATGTTCTCTCCCAGGAGCCACTGGGTACGTCATTAGTCCACACGAAGTCCGTGAAAGTCTATTGACGTATATAGTTATACGATCAATTATCCAATCTTCAATCAGTACAGGCGAGGAATTTCAAGCAGCAGTTGAAGGAGACAGTCGGCTTGTTGTCGATGGAAACGGTGTTGATATTTTTCCCAAACAAATACTGGTTAAATACACTAAATCTAATAATTCCACCAGAGTTACCAAATTTGCAGCGACGCTGCACATTTCTGGACCTGCCTAGCTCGGCACGGTGGATCCACCTCAACAGGATGAAGACACTACTTCTTCAGTATCACTAATGGCGGAATATGTGGAAGCACGAAGTAAACCAGATTCACCAGGGCAGCAGCTAACTTGGAAACGGGTGGGGGGGGGGGGGGGGAATTCCGCTCTGGCGCCATGACACAAATTGTTTCACGACTGTCGCGTAAGTAAAGTCTGTAATAACAATGATACATAATAGGCAATGGCGCCACACGAAAGAGAAAAGAGGCAAGAAAGCTCATCTAAACACCCATTCTGTAGATATAACAGTACTTTAGATACCAGTGACGGAGGAATGAATGTACTTAATTTCTATAAAAAGTAATCGTTTCTAGACGTCTTAAGAAACTTTATTTTAAAAAAGTCAACAAACCGTTTCAGAATTTATATTGAAGCAGGGCTAAAATCGCTTTTTACTGCAAAACAGTTTTCATAAAATACGTATACCACCAATATAAGATAATGCACTGCAATGAATAAGATGTAAGGAACTTAGAAACTAAGAACCCCAACAACAAAACTAACGTCACCAAGGAAAACGGCTGTAATTACAGCCCTACTTCATGTATAATACACACATCAAAAATTTTTGCACCACCTCGGTTCCGAGAGTTCCGGAACCTGTACAGAAAATTGGAATAGAGATCAACATAAACGTCATTTCCGCCATTTTTATTGCTCATGAAAACCATGTTGTACCATCGTACAGCGAGACCTTCAGAGGTGGTGATCCCGATTGCTGTACACACCGGTACCTCTAATACCCAGCAGCACGTCCTCTTGCATTGATACATGCCCGTATTCGCCGTGGCATACTATCAACAACTTCTACAAGGCACTGTTGGTAAAGATTACTCCACTCCTCGACGGCGATCAGGCGTAGATACCTCAGAGTGGTTGGTGGGGCACATCGTCCATAAACAGCCCTTTTCAATCAATCCCAGGCATGTTCAATAGGGTTCATCTCTGGAGAACATGCTGGCCATTCTAGTCGAGCGATGTCGTTATCCTGAAGGATGTCATTCACAACATGTGTGCACGATGTGGTCGTGAATTTTCGTCCATGAAGACGAATGCCTCGCCATTATGCTGCCGATATGTTTGCGCTATCGGTCGGAGAATGGCATTCACGTATCGTACAGCCGTTACAGCGCCTTCCATGACTACCAGCGCTGTACGTCGGCCCCACATAATGCCAGCCCAAAACAGCAGGGAACCTCCACCTTGCGCACCCGCTGGACAGTGTGTCGTCTAAAGGCTGGTTCCTACTAGGGCTGCCGCGCGTCAAAACCGCGCGTCAGCGGCGTGGTTGCCATGGAAACGGCGTCAGCGGCACGGCGCGGCGGGCTCTGCGTCGCGGTTTGACCATGTCGAACAGCTTCCGCTGCCGCGTGCCGCGCTCCAGGTGCGCGCCGCCAATCACAGAACGCGCTGAGCGTGACGTCAGGTACGGAACCCCGGGCCACGCGAACTTTCGCCGAACCGCTGGCGCGGACGCGATGGCAGCTATGAAATACTTATCATCCGATTCCAAGGAAACTATTCGGTAGAAAAATTTGATTCTTGGGCATGTTACAGCCTGATATCTTCTCTCGATAAAGAACCGAATTTCTTTTCGTTATTCGTGGTGGTTACTTGCTGTATCGCATTTACGTAAACCTTTACACGAAATTTTAATGAGTATGCAGAGGTAAAAACGCATTGCGTGGACTTTGCATACAGTTCATTTTAGGTAATACATTATTGCGTATGAAATTTAGTCAACATATCGAGATTGTTTTTAAAGCTGAGAGCAGATCGATAGCTATCACCGTTCTCGAGATATTGAATGATATGTCGGCATACGGGTTGTGCCGTGAACCGCGCGCGGGTCGCTCGCGACGCGACCGATACTTCGTCCTGCTCGTCGTAAGCAATGTGGTTGTATCAACCGCAAATTTCGTAAACGTTTCAAGAAATCGAAACATGTTTTTTTGCAAACGATAACTTGTGAAAAGTCATGTATTTCGTCGCATGATAAATATCCTAAATCTGTTTATCTAGCAAGATATGAAAGTAACTACAGTTTTTCAGAAGGGATAGATGAATTTTTTTAAACGGCATTTAATAGCACGTCGAATGAGAAGTTAAACCGAAACTAATTTGCTGGTATGTCATAAGATGTAATTTACTAAATATCTAGAGCTATTGATTATTTCCTTTGGTAAGTAACAAACTTTTTTTCTTTATCCAGTGTACTTTACTGATTCAAGACACGTTTCGCCTTTTACTTTAAGGCATCTTTGGTGGAATCTAGAATGATTCAGTTTTGTTTTGATATGTGATACTTGCAGATTATAAAACAGTTCACATATTTTTTTACGTGAATGACTGATTACTTACAGTGAATCGAGTTTTTGGTGGACATATACGTTTCCCCTCACCTGGTCACATGCTGGAGGTTGAACTAAAACTTAGATTATGGAACATAAGCGCATTTTTATGTTCGCTCTTTTTTCTTCTGTCACTAGCAGTAGACGTTTTACCGAAAACTCTGATTTGAAGTCGTAACTACAGTGTGTTCACCTCATGCAAAGGTATTTGTGTGGAGTGCAGCCTTGTATGTAAGTGAAACGTGCACGATGAACAGTTCTGTCAAGAAGACAATGGACGCTTTCAAAACGTGGTGATTCATAAGAATGCTGAACATTAGATACGAGGATCGTGTGACTAAAGAAGAGGTACGGAATTAAACAGAGGAGGAAGAGGAAATTACGGCACAACTTTGACAACAATAGGGGTTAGTTGACAGGATGTATTATGGGGCGTCAAAGAGTGAGGACAAAGGGGTAGGGTGATACTATTCTGATAATAATCATCTGTTGAAATACTATTCTACTATTTTATCTATTAATGTAAGCAGTGAATTTACTCTTCCATGCACTCCTCCACAAAACATTTAAACCAAAACAGAAATCAGCTGAACACCAAATCTTTCAACCACTGTCTGGATTCACTTTCAACTTTCTATAACTATCGCTGGCTAGCCACACGCACATACAGATATAAAGAGAACAAAAATAAACAAACATTAGTTTTCAGCATATAATTCTGAAGTTTGGCAACATGCACATAAACAAACCAGACAGGAAGGGACATGAGGTGAACACACTGTAGTTACAACTTTAAATCAGAGTTTTCGGTAAAACGTCTACTGCTAGTGACAGAAGAAAAAAGAGCGAACATGAAAATGCGCTTATGTTCCATAATCTAAGTTTTAGTTCAACCTCCAGCATGTGACCAGGTGAGGGGAAACGTATATGTCCGCCAAAAACTCAATTCACTGTAAGTAATCAGTCATTCACATAAAAAAAGATGTGAACTGTTTTATAATCTGCAAGTATCACAGATCAAAACAAGACTGAGTCATTCTAGATTCCGCCGAAGATGCCTTAAAGTAAAAGGCGAAACCGTCTTGAATCAGTAAAGTACACTGGATAAAGAAAAAAGAAAGGAAATAATCAATAGCTCTACATATTTAGTAAATTACATCTTATGACATACCAGCAAATTAGTTTCGGTTTAACTTCTCATTCGACATGCTATTAATACCATTTAAAAAAATTCATCTATCCCTTCTGAAAAACTGTAGTTACTTTCATATCTCCATAGATAAACAGATTTAGGATATTTATCATGTGACGAAATACATGACTTTTCACAAGTTATCGTTTGCAAAAAAAAAAAAAAAAAAAAAAAAAAAAAAAGAAAACACATTTCGATTTCTTGAACCGTTTACGAAATTTGTGGTTGATACAACCACATGGTTTACGACGAGCAGGACGAAGTACCGGTCGCGTCGCGAGCAACCCGCGCGCGGTCACAGCACAGCCCGTCCGCCGACATATCAGTCAATATCTCGAGAACGGTGATAGCTATCGATCTGCTCTCAGCTTTAAAGACAATCTCGATATGTTGACTAAATTTCATACGCAATAATGTATTACCTAAAATGAACTGTACGCAAAGTCCACGCAATGCGTTTTTACCTCTGCACACTCATTAAAATTTCGTGTAAAGGTTTACGTAAATGCGATACAGCAAGTAACCACCACGAATAACGAAAAGAAATTCGGTTCTTTATCGAGAGAAGATATCAGGCTGTTACATGCCTAAGAATCAAATTTTTCTACCGAATGGTTTCCTTGGAAACGGATGTTAAGTATTTCATAGCTGCCGCCGCGTCTGCGCCAGCGGTTCGGCGAAAGTTCGCGTGGCGCGGGGTTCCGTACCTGACGTCACGCTCAGCGCGTTCTGTGATTGGCGGCGCGCACCTGGAGCGCGGCACGCGGCAGCGGAAGCGGTTCGACATGGTCAAACCGCGACGCAGAGCCCGCCGCGCCGTGCCGCTGACGCCGTTTCCATGGCAACCACGCCGCTGACGCGCGGTTTTGACGCGCGGCAGCCCTAGTGGGAACCGGCCTTAAGGCGTTGAACCTGACTGCGTTGCCTCCAGACACGTCTCCGACGATTGTCTGGTTGAAGGCATATGCGACACTCATCGGTGAAGAGAACGTGATGCCAATCCTGAGTGGCCCATTCAGCATGTTGTTAGGCCCATCCGTACCGCGCTGCATGGTATCGCGGCTGCAAAGATGATCTCTCCATGGACGTCGGGAGTGAAGTTGCGCATCACGCAACCTATTTCGCACAGTTTGAATCGTAACACGACGTCCTCTGGCTGTACGAAGAGCATTTTCAACATGGTGGTGTTGCTGTCGAGGTTCCTCCAAGCCAAGATCTGTAGGTAGCGGTCATCCACTGCAGTAGTAGCCCTTGGGCGGCTTGATCGAGGTATCTCATGGACAGTTCTTGTCTCTCTGTTTCTCCTCCATATCCAAACAACATCGCTTTGGTTCTCTCCGAGACGCCAGGACACTTCCATTGTTGAGAGCCCTTCCTGGCAGAAAGTAACAATGCGGACGCGTTCGAAACGCGGTATGGACCATCTAGGCATGATTCAACTACAGACAACACGAGCCGTGTACCTCCTTCCTGGTGGAATGACTGGAACTGATCGGCTGTCGGACCCCATCCGTCTAATAGCCGCTGTTCTTGCATGGTTGCTTACATCTTTGGACGGTTTCAGTGACATCTCTGAACAGTGAAAGGGACTGCGTCTGTGATGCAATATCAACAGCCAACATCTGTCTTCAGGAGTTCTGGGAACTGGGGTAATGCAAAACTTCTTTTGATGTGTGTATAATCATTATGATAGCGTTAAGTTTGATGTAATTTTTATTCGTTGTAAGGTTCATGTGTAAGAAGCGCATAATATTACTCTGGATTTTCCGATACAATGCGGAGGAAACTAGTGCTTTTTAACAGGCAAAGGAATTAGTGACCTATCCCGTGTTATGTAAGGTGCTTGAATTTGTTATTTTATAGCAAAGTGTACAGTTACTGTAATTTGGTGGATTTTTCAATAATATGTCGTGTCTATGCTGCGTGCCCCACGTGGAATCGTCAGTATTCAGGGATTTGACAGGAGCAATCATACGAAGAAAAAAGTCTAATAAATATGTGCTCTAAAACGCGTAGCTCTATGTTTTGCATATATAGTGAGGAGGTAGAATGGATCAAAACAAGGAAAACTTGTATAAAAACTGGCTCTAAAATGCATAAGAGCTACTTGCTCAGTGTCCGCCCCTGGTAGTTGAGTGGTCTGTGCGACGGAATATCATACATAACGGCCCGGAATCGATTCCCGGCTAGGTCGGAGATTTCCTCCGCTCAGGGACTGGGTGTTGTATTGTCCTTATCGTCATCATTTCATCCTCATCGACACGCAAGTCGCCGAAGTGGCGTCAACTCGAAAGACTTGCACCAGGCGAACGGTCTACACGACGGGAGGCCCTAGCCACACTTGCTCAGTAGAAGAGACGTCTTTCACAGTAGCCGAGATGAACAAGTGCTTATAGCTCTTGAGGTATGCGTTTTAGACACCATGTTTACTCGAGTTTTCATCTATATTGATCATTTTTCATATTCCTGCACAATTACCATTCCTCCTGGGACACCTTGAGCAAGGCAGTTGCTATGTTGGTCCGAGGCAGTTCGCTTTGAAAGGTCGACGAGTGCGAACGTGTATGCAACGTATAAAATTTTTCGGGGGACAAATCCAGGGACTTGCATAATTCCTGCAGCTGTTCGGGATCTTATGTTTTCGAAAGTTGTGCTTATAGACTTCGAACACAGTGCGGTTAACGAATAGCTTCGTACATTTGATATCTGAACTCAGGGTAGTGTTTAGAGGCTTGTGAAACGTTTGAATTGGCTTTTGGACTTCGAAAGATCAGTCACGACTGATTTTTGTTGTTGTGGTCTTCTGTCCTGAGACTGGTTTGATGCAGCTCTCCATGCTAATCTATCCTGTGCAAGCTTCTTCATCTCCCAGTACCTGCTGCAACCTACATCCTTCTGAATCTGTTTAGTGTATTCATCTCTTGGTCTCCCTCTACGATTTTTACCCTCCACGCTGCCCTCCAATACTAAATTGGTGGCCGGCCAGAGTGGCCGAGTGGTTAAAGGCGCTACAGTCTGGAACCGCACGACCGCTACGGTCGCAGGTTCGAATCCTGCCTCGGGCATGGATGTGTGTGATGTCCTTAAGTTAGTTAGGTTTAAGTAGTTCTAAGTTCTAGGGGACTTATGACCACACATGGCTACACTCCATACAAATACTTTCAGAAACGAATTCCTGACACTTAAATCAATACTCGATGTTAACAAATTTCTCTTCTTAAGAAACGCTTTCCTTGCCATTGCCAGTCTACATTTTATATCCTCTCTACTTCGACCATCATCAGTTATTTTGCTCCCCAAATAACAAAACTCCTTTACTATTTTAAGTGTCTCATTTCCTAATCTAATTCCCTCAGCATCACCCAACTTAATTCGACTACATTCCATTATTCTCGTTTTGCTTTTGTTGATGTTCATCTTATACCCTCCTTTCAAGACACTGTCCATTCTCTTCAACTGCTCTTCCAAGTCCTTTGCTGTCTCTGACAGAATTACAATGTCATCGGCGAACCTCAAAGTTTTTATTTCTTCTCCATAGATTTTAATACCTACTCCGAATTTTTCTTTTGTTTCCTTTATTGCTTGCTCAATATACAGAATGAATAGCATTGGGGAGAGGGTACAACCCTGTCTCACTTCCTTCCCAACCACTGCTTCCCTTTCATACCCCTCGACTCTTATAACTGCCATCTGCTTTCTGTACAAATTGTAAATAGCCTTTCGCTCTCTGTATTTTATCCCTGCCATCTTCAGAATTTGAAAGAGAGTATTCCAATCAACATCGTCACAAGCTTTCTCTAAGTCTACAAATGCTAGAAACGTAGATTTGCCTTTCCTTAATCTTTCTTCTAAGACAAGTCGTAGGGTCAGTATTGGCTCACGTGTTCCAACATTTCTACGGAATCCATACTGTTCTTCCCCGAGGTCGGCTTCTATCAGTTTTTCCATTCGTCTGTAAATAATTCTCGTTAGTATTTTGCAGCTGTGACTTATTAAACTGATAGTTCGGTAATTTTCATATCTGTCAACACCTGCTTTCTTTTGGATTGGGATTGTTATATTCTTCTTGACGTCTGAGGGTATTTCGCCTGTCTCATACATCTTGCTCACCAGATGGTAGAGTTTTGTCAGGACTGGCTCTCCCAAGGTTGTCAGTAGTTCTAATGGAATGTTGTCTACTCCGGGGGCCTTGTTTCGACTCAGGTCTTTCAGTGCTCTGTCAAACTCTTCACACAATATCATATCTCCCATTTCATCTTCATCTACATTCTCTTCCATTTCCATAATATTGTCCTCAAGTACATCACCCTTGTATAGCCCCTCTATATACTCCTTCCACCTTTCTGCTTTCCCTTCTTTGCTTAGAACTGGGTTTCCATCAAAGCTCTTGATATTCATACAAGTGGTTCTCCTTTCTCCAAAGGTCTCTTTAATTTTCTTGTAGGCAGTATCTATCTTACCCCCAGTGAGATAAGCCTCTACATCCTTACATTTGTCCTCTAGCCATCCCTGCTTAGCCATTTTGCACTTCCTGTCGATCTCATTTTTGAGACGTTTGTATTCCTTTTTGCCTGCTTCATTTACTGTATTTTTATATTTTCTCCTTTCATCAATTAAATTAAATATTTCTTCTGTTACCCAAGGGTTTCTACTAGCCCACGTCTTTTTACCTATTAGATCCTCTGCTGCCTTCACTATTTCATCCCTCAAACCTACCCATTCTTCTTCTGCTGTATTTCTTTCCCCCATTCCTGTCAATTGTTCCCTTATGCTCTCCCTTAAACTCTGTACAATCTCTGGTTCTTTCAGTTTATCCAGGTCCCATCTCCTTAAATTCCCACCTTTTTTGCAGTTTCTTCAGTTTTAACCTACAGTTCATAACCAATAGATTGTGGTCAGAGTCCACATCTGCCAATGGAAATGTCTTACAATTTAAAACCTGGTTCTTAAATCTCTGTCTTACCATTATTTAATCTATCTGATACCTTTTAGTATCTCCAGGGTTCTTCCATGTATACAGCCTTCTTATTAGCCATGATTAAGTTATGCTCTGCGCAAAATTCTACCAGGCGGCTTCCTCTTTCATTTCTTAGCCCCAATCCATATTCACCTACTGTGTTTCGTTCTCTCCCTTTTCCTAATGATGAATTCCAGTCACACATGACTATTAAATTTTCGTCTCCCTTCACTACCTGAATAATTTCTTTTATCTCATCATACATTTCATCAATTTCTTCATCTGCAGAGCTAGTTGGCATATAAACTTGTACTACTGCAGTAGGTGTGGACTTCTTATCTATCTTGGCCACAATAATGCGTTCACAATGCTGTTTGTAGTAGCTTACCCATACACCTATTTTTTTATTCATTATTAAACCTACTCCTGCATTACCCCTATTTGATTTTGTATTTATAACCCTGTACTCACCTGACCAGAAGTCCTGTTCCGTAGAACGCCAGTTTTCTTTCTCCTGATAACAACGTCCTGTTGAGTAGTCCACACCCGGAGATCCGAATGGGGAACTATTTTATCTCCGGACTATTTTACCCAAGAGGACGCCATCATCATTTAATCGTACAGTAAAGCTGCATGATTTTCTACCCGTGGTCTAGGGGTATCGTCTTTGATTCATTATCAAAACGTCTTCGGTCCCGGGTTCGATCCCCGCCACTGCCTAAATTTTGATAAATAATCAGCATTGGCGGGAGAAGACTTCCGGCATAAGAAGTCAGCCTCATTCTGCCAACGGCCTTGTCAAAGAGGGCGGAGGAGCGGATAGAGGTTCAGGGCACTCTATTGTCCTAGGGGTGGGAAATTGCCCCTAAAGGAGGAAGAATCAGCAATGACAACGACATGAGGATGCAGAAGGCAATGGAAACCACTGCATTAAAGACACGTAACGTGTATCCACAGGACATGTGGCCTGTAATTGAGGAAGTGTCATGATGATCTCTCCATTGGCAAAAGATTCCGGAATAGTCCCCCATTCGGATCTCCGGGAGGGGACTGCCAAGGGGGAGGTTACCATGAGAAAAAAGATTGAATAATCTACGAAAGGATAACGTTCTACGAGTCGGGGCGTGGAATGTCAGAAGCTTGAACGTGGCAGGGAGACTAGAAAGTCTGAAAAGGGAAATGCAAAGACTCAATCTAGATATAGTAGGGGTCAGTGAAGTGAAGTGGAAGAAGACAAGGATTGCTGGTCAGATGAGTATCGGGTAATATCAACAGCAGCAGAAACTGGTATAACAGGTGTAGGATTCGTTATGAATAGGAAGGTAGGGCAGAGGGTGTGTTACTGTGAACAGTTCAGTGACCGGGTTGTTCTAATAAGAATCGACAGCAGACCAACACAGACAACGATAGTTCAGGTATTCATGCCGACGTCGCAGGCTGAAGATGAACAGATAGAGAAAGTGTATGAGGATGGGGGACGAAAATCTAATAGTCATGGGCGACTGGAATGCAGTTCTAGGGGAAGGACTAGAAGAAAAGGTTACAGGAGAATATGGGCTTCGGACAAGGAATGAAAGAGGAGAAAGACTAATTGAGTTCTGTAACAAGTTTCAGCTAGTAATAGGGAATACCCTGTTCAAGAATCACAAGAGGAGAAGGTATACTTGGAAAAGGCCGGAAAATACGGGAAGATTTCAATTAGATACATCATGGTCAGACAGAGATTCCGAAATCAGATACTGGATTGTAAGGCGTACCCAGGAGCAGATATAGACTCAGATCACAATTTAGTAGTGATGAAGAGTAGGCTGAAGTTCAAGACATTAGTCAGGAAGAACCAATACGCAAAGAAGTGGGATTCGGAAGCACTAAGGAATGACGAGATACGTTTGAAGTTCTCTAACGCTATAGATACAGCAATAAGGAATAGCGCAGTAGGCAGTACAGTTGAAGAGGAATGGACATCTCTAAAAAGGGCCATCACAGAAGTTGCGACGGAAAACATAGGCACAAAGAAGGTAGCTGCGAAGAAACCATGGGTAACAGAAGAAATACTTCAGTTGATTGATGAAAGGAGGAAGTACAAACATGTTCCGGGAAAATCAGGAATACAGAAATACAGGTCGCTGAGGAATAAAATAAATAGGAAGTGCAGGGAAGCTAAGACGAAATGGCTGCAGGAAAAATGTGAAGACATCGAAAAGGATATGATTGTCGGAAGGACAGACTCAGCATACAGGAAAGTCAAAACAACCTTTGGTGACATTAAAAGCAACGGTGGTAACATTAAGAGTGCAACGGGAATTCCACTGTTAAATGCGGAGGAGAGAGCAGATTGGTGGAAAGAATACACTGAAAGCTTCTATGAGGGTGAAGATTTGTCTGATGTGGTAGAAGAAGAAACAGGAGTCGATTTAGAAGAGATAGGGGATCCAGTATTAGAATCGGAATTTAAAAGAGCTTTGGAGGACTTACGGTCAAATAAGGCAGAAGGGATAGATAACATTCCTTCAGAATTTCTAAAATCATTGGGGGAAGTGGCAACAAAACGACTATTCACGTTGGTGTGTACAATATATGAGTCTGACGATATACCATCTGACTTTCGGAAAAGCATCATCCACACAATTCCGAAGACAGCAAGAGCTGACAAGTGCGAGAATTATCGCACAATCAGCTTAACAGCTCATGCATCGAAGCTGCTTACAAGAATTATATACAGAAGAATGGAAAAGAAAATTGAGAATGCGCTAGGTGACGATCAGTTTGGCTTTAGGAAAAGTAAAGGGACGGGAGAGGCAATTCTGACGTTACGGCTAATAAAATCAAGATACTTTCATAGGATTTGTCGACCTGGAAAAAGCGTTCGACAATATAAAATGGTGCAAGCTGTTCGAGATTCTGAAAAAAGTAGGGGTAAGCTATAGGGAGAGACGGGTCATATACAATATGTACAACAACCAAGAGGGAATAATAAGAGTGGACGATCAAGAACGAAGTGCTCGTATTAAGAAGGGTGTAAGACAAGGCTGTAGCCTTTCGCCCCTACTCTTCAATCTGTACATCGAGGAAGCAATGATGGAAATAAAAGAAAGGTTCAGGAGTGGAATTAAAATACAAGGTGAAAGGATATCAATGATACGATTCGCTGATGACATTGCTATCCTGAGTGAAAGTGAAGAAGAATTAAATGATCTGCTGAACGGAATGAACAGTCTAATGAGTACACAGTATGGTTTGAGAGTAAATCGGAGAAAGACGAAGGTAATGAGAAGTAGTAGAAATGAGAACAGCGAGAAACTTAACATCAGGATTGATGGTCACGAAGTCAGTGAAGTTAAGGAATTCTGCTACCTAGGCAGTAAAATAACCAATGACGGACGGAGCAAGGAGGACATCAAAAGCAGACTCGCTATGGCAAAAAAGGCATTTCTGGCCAAGAGAAGTCTACTAATATCAAATACCGGCCTTAATTTGAGGAAGAAATTTCTGAGGATGTACGTCTGAGGTACAGCATTGTATGGTAGTGAAACATGGACTGTGGGAAAACCGGAACAGAAGAGAATCGAAGCATTTGAGATGTGGTGCTATAGACGAATGTTGAAAATTAGGTGGACTGATAAGGTAAGGAATGAGGAGGTTCTACGCAGAATCGGAGAGGAAAGGAATATGTGGAAAGCAATGATAAGGAGAAGGGACAGGATGATGGGACATCTGCTGAGACATGAGGGAATGACTTCCATGGTACTAGAGGGAGCTGTAGGGGGCAAAAACTGTAGAGGAAGACAGAGATTGGAATACGTCAAGCAAATAATTGAGGATGTAGGTTGCAAGTGCTACTCTGAGATGAAGAGGTTAGTTCCCCTTGCTTTCAGCCGTTCGCAGTACCAGAACAGTTAGGCCATTTTGGTTAATGTTACAAGGCCAGATCAGTCAATCATCCAGACTGTTGCCCCTGCAACTACTGAAAAGGCTGCTGTCCCTCTTCAGGAACCACACGTTTGTCTGGCCTCTCAACAGATACCCCTCCGTTGTGGTTGCACCTACGGTACGGCTATCTGTATCGTTGAGGCACGCAAGCCTCCCCACCAACGGCAAGGTCCATGGTTCATGGGGGGGGACGACCGATTTTATTAACTTTATATTTGTACAATAGCTTGATATTGTTACGGGCATGGAGTACTGTTAATTGAGCTAGTGAGTCAATTTGTTGTTCCTCTGTGATCAAGCATTTAGTTAATTTCTTTTACACACAGAGGCATAGTGAGGAAAGTCTTAGTACGTCTCAGGTTCCATCCACAGTTCTGTGGCAGACGCTGTCAGATGTACAAGGTGATCGCCGCCGACGATGCCACCTCAATAAGCTGTAGTAAAGGATTTGTGGAAGTCACAAGACGGTAGTCACGTGAACTCCACTAATTTCTCTCTTCTGGATCTATTGAACGAACAGTTTAAGCTGCTGTTCGTCTCCTGAATGCTTTGTATTGCGGAATACACAACAAATTCTATAGCTATTCAGTAAACAGACGTTAGCGAGAAAGATGGATAGATCAGTTCATCTGTCTTGCCATCCGTCTTTTAGTTGGAAGGAATTGCAACTTTTCTAATTACGTGGAACGATCTGGAGATCAACGTTAGCCGACTGCCAGAACACGGGCATTTTCCGCAGTATGTTCTATTCACAGATCTAACAGGTGCCCCACAAAATCCACTCATTTCCTCTATCAATGCCAGTCAGCTTTATATCTCTTTCGCGCTCACTTGTTTCTATATTTGTCATTTTCGCAAGCCATTTCTCATTTCTCGCTCATAAACGCTGCCAGTACTGTTGGAACCACGGCAGGTCATGGATAAATTCTTCTCTGCTCCCTGTAATTCATCTTTTGTGGAGAGAACAGCTTGCCTCCGAAAGTAATGAATAAAATGCGTACGGGCAAGAGTATTTTACAAATATATCCACATAGAGGTAAGCTTATTTGTGTATTATTGACAGTCTCACCTTGCGAATGTTTGTCTTCATTTAACCACGTATCTCAATAACGTAGAATTTTAATTGGATGGCGGATGAAAATGCTATTCCTACCAGTTCTGAAAAAATAAAAAACAAGCACAGATGTATGAAAGACTGCTATGAATGTAAGAAGGAGAAATATTATTGCCTCAGCCATCGGAGAATGCTCATATCGAAGTCACTGAAAAACGGTATGAATAAAATGAGTAATAAATGTGGAACTGAACTTGAAACATAACAGAAATGTATCAGACAGTAACTAAACAAGATACCGGTAAATTTTCAATTTGAACAACTGATATGTTTGTACAGTAACACACACGTGGCCATTTGTAGAAAATGTGCCTGTAACTGCCTGTAACTATAGTTTTCCGAAAACAAAAATGACGAAAACAATGTCCAGTCTCTTCATTTTTTCATGTAGGTAATCGACATCAAGTATAACCAAAAAAAGTCTAAGTAAACAGCAGTGATAGCAGATTAACACAGCAACGAAAGGAAGTAAGACCAGAACATTACTTATAGCAAATGCTCACTAATTACGAAAGGTAGTACAAAGAATACTTCAAACACATTTTGTAACTACGAGGAAGTAAAGAATAATTAAACCTCTACACTTTTGTTACTGAAAAATTGACATTACTGTGTAGTTAGGAAACTTTGTCTCTTCTAGCTTCCGTTTTCCATGAATTTTATGGACTACAATGTAAATGCTTGGAAAACTCATTCGCAGTACGTTAATGAAGTACAATATCATAAGATAGATGACGTTCATTACGTTTTCCCTCTCTTGATGCGTTAGCTAAGACAAATGGGATGAAAGGGGAGCCCCACATACTTCTAAAGTGCTTTTTCGTTAGACGAGTTCTTAGAGAATGATGTATTCCCGAATGCAACGACATCATCTATCTGGATTAGCTTACTGTAATGGGAACAATTGATAGTAACGACGTTATGCAAATCGACACAATTTCCATATCAGCAGGTAATGCAGCTGCGTAATTGTACAGCTGAATGCTACAATATCGCGAGCTATGCACCGACCGCTCATATTTCAGACGGGTACGTAATTTACAACATCGTTTTGTCTCGAAGGTATAATTCCACTTTCCACCTAATTTCCTATTTCGTGACGTATGAGCGATAGAAGGTTCTACCGTTCAGTAGTTTCAAGACTTCACACGAACACAGGTACCTCACTGACGTCCAACAACACAGTGCGAGTGTTCCGTATCATTTTTTATTTGTATTTCTAGTACGTGCATCTCACTCATGATTCTGTACGATACTGATTTTACGTCGAATTTTTAGTTATTATTTTAGCGTTTTGATAAATCATAACTCAGTTTCAAAAAATTGGTTCAAATGGCTCTGAGCACTATGGGGCTTAACTTTTGAGGTCATCAGTCCCCTAGAACTTAGAACTACTTAAACCTAACTAACCTAAGGAAATCACACACATCCATGCCCGAGGCAGGATTCAAACCTGCGACCGTAGCGGTCGCGCGGTTCCAGACTGAAGCGCCTACAACCGCTCGGCCACTCCGGCCGGCTAACTCAGTTTCACATAATGAACCATTCATAATAGTTTTATGGGAAAATCACGTTCATCACAGCATAGTTTTATGGGAAAACCACGTTCATCACAGCAAATATAAAAAAAACCTTACTTTCACTTAGTTTCTTCACATTTATAACTCTCCTATCCCCTTTGAATGGTGCATCACTCCTACAAGTATTTCGATAAGGAGTTTTTCGAAGAATTTGACGTAAGGAAATATCTAATCCTTAATCGTCTCATTCTGAAGTATATAGCGCGATAAACTCCTTGAAAACCAGTTGAATGATTGTGACCACTATGATTGCTTTCGATTATGCACAGATGGTATTAAAAGGGAATAGTTAAGGGCATTCATTTATGGTGTAATTAACAGTCTTGCTACTCATATATATTTCCTTCAAGACGTATTTCCAGCATACTCGTATATGAAGACACATTGTGAGATATGGTTTATACGTCATTAGTCCAGTGTACGAAGGAAAATTAGTGGAAAAGTTTCGTGCAGTCGTAAATTTTTTTTCAGTGGTAGGGTGGAGTGTCATGTACAACATAACAGTATACTAAAAATCCTGACCGGTGGGGTGCGAGAATGGGAGCGGGGGGATGATGGGGGAGGGGGCGTTTGAAGTTCACTTTTTTATGTTTTTTCTTGAGTATCTCGAAAACCGTGGCTTCTAGCGGAAATGTTTCCCAGTATAACATTAAACTGCATTAAACTTCCCACAAGAAACGTCCTAATCATCTTTTGTCTAGGACAAATAATTTGCACTGCGCGGGGGATGGCAGAATCGAACATTATTAAAAATAGTTTTTTATTGCAAAAATTTACGTTTATTGTTAAATGAACAAATATCAAAGGTGTGTACTCATCTAACTTCAAGAGAACCATATCAAGGGATATATCGTGTTCTGGAGGTGTAACAGGGTGGAAAGAGGGAGGGGAAGGGAGACGGAGTTAGAAGTGCGGGGGAAGGTAGGTTGCCGGATTGTGGTCATGCACTTCCCTCCTTCATAGCTCTGCAAACTGAAGAGAGAGCAGACGATTCCCATTCTCTCTATCCCACTGCACCATAAAGAGCAACTGTAGGATGTTTCACTAAGATGTAACGACCCTTTCGCAGCTCGTCTTATGTATCTTATTCACAATTAAGAATATGGACAATCATCAGCTGTAGAATGGAATAACGACTTTTTTTTTTTTTTTTTTTTTTTTTTTTTTTTTTTTTTTTTTTTGCAGAGGGCAGATAACCCACTGACCGAACACGCCGAGCTACCGTTCTGGCTGTCGCCTTCGATTTGCCTATCAGTCCACGACAGTCCACGACTACTGGCCAGACCAAAAAAAATGGTTCACATCACATGGCTCTGAGCACTATGGGACTTAACTACTGAGGTCATCAGTCCCCTAGAACTTAGAACTACTTAAACGTAAATAACCTAAGGACATCACACACATCCATGCCCGAGGCAGGATTAGAACCTGCGACCGTAGCAGTCGCGTGGTTCCAGACTGTAGTGCCTACAACCGCTTTTTTTTTATTCCACAAAAACAGTAACAAAAATAGCTACAATGAAATGACATAAATTAGGTGACAGATAATTGCAGTCATGAATTACAGCATTCAAAGAATGAGGAATCATATTCAGTCTTTAGCAGTAGCACACATTTAGCACCTTCACTGTCACCTTCAACTGTTGGCGGTTCAGCATGCACATTTTCTTCTTCTGCAGCCTGAGGTTCCTCATCATCATTTCCCAGACCCATATGAATCATTCAGTATATCCTTTATGTGTGTTTCTTCCAGAGTAAATTACGTGGACAGGAGAGCAGTCCCGAACAGCGATATGTTCATCGCTCCCAATATTGTTAAAAACATAACTTGTATATTTGCCCATTAACCAAATCACTGCGTTATTTTTTGCCTGAGGGTAGTAACTTTCTTCTGGTCTAAAGAAAATTGCATTGTTTGCTGAAGTTCTTGTTATTTGAGCAATTTTCTCCCTGGTCCACCTCCAGCTGATAATGCGATCTCCACATGTGTCACGATGAGGCACACTATCAGCGAGGTTGCATTTGCTGCAGAGGTTTGTGTCACTTAAACCGATAGCAAAGAGACGCTCATTAGTGCTGATGATGTAATTGACTACCTTGTACCACACTGTTCTCACGTCAGACGAAAGAACGTCACTACTGATGTTTTTCCAGACCACATTCAATGCTATTCCAGCATATTTAGTTTCTATGTTATTTTTCCTTTCAAGTTTCCGTCTTTCAGCTAAAATCGCCTTTGCTGTAACGTTTTTGGAGTTTAAAAGCTTTTTGCTGAGATAACTTAGTTCAAGATAATACTCCCTAATGTGTTTCAGCTTAAAACTGTACATTTGTCGGCGCCTCTACACTTTCTGGCCTGACAATCGGCCACCCCGGCCGGCGCCAGACCCAAACTTCCACATGTCGTCAAGCAGGCATCCGCAACCTGCACCAGTACATCTGTTATATATATATTCCTGTACAGATGAAACATTTTATTTGAAATTCGCTTGTCCAGTGTCGGCAGATAAATACAATATTGCAGTACCTGTGTTATTCTGAATTACGATGTAAAGTTCCTTTGGACACGCTCGCATGTCTAAAGGAACAGACCCTGCGGCGACTGCAGCCGTTATGAAATAAATTAAAAATGTACTCGAAGTTGCGAATATGGGCAACCGTCAGCTGCAGAATGGAATGACGGTAATGAAATTTCTGCCGAATCGGGCATCGAATCCGGATTTCCTACTTATCGTGGTCGGTCGCCTTACCATTTGACTATCTGTGAATGATTCAGAGCCAGACCCAAACTTCCATATATCGTCAACTATGAGCGTACAAACTGCATTCGTACATCCGTTATGTGCATCCTCGCAATTGCGAATACATTTAATGTACACTCCTGGAAATTGAAATAAGAACACCGTGAATTCATTGTCCCAGGAAGGGGAAACTTTATTGACACATTCCTGGGGTCAGATACATCATATGATCACACTGACAAAACCACAGGCACATAGACACAGGCAACAGAGCATGCACAATGTCGGCACTAGTACAGTGTATATCCACCTTTCGCAGCAATGCAGGCTGCTATTCTCCCATGGAGACGATCGTAGAGATGCTGGATGTAGTCCTGTGGAACGGCTTGCCATGCCATTTCCACCTGGCGCCTCAGTTGGACCAGCGTTCGTGCTGGATGTGCAGACTGCGTGAGACGACGCTTCATCCAGTCCCAAACATGCTCAATGGGGGACAGATCCGGAGATCTTGCTGGCCAGGGTAGTTGACTTACACCTTCTAGAGCACGTCGGGCGGCACGGGATACATGCGGACGTGCATTGTCCTGTTGGAACAGCAAGTTCCCTTGCCGGTCTAGGAATGGTAGAACGATGGGTTCGATGACGGTTTGGATGTACCGTGCACTATTCAGTGTCCCCTCGACGATCACCAGTGGTGTACGGCCAGTGTAGGAGATGGCTCCCCACACCATGATGCCGGGTGTTGGCCCTGTGTGCCTCGGTCGTATGCAGTCCTGATTGTGGCGCTCACCTGCACGGCGCCAAACGCGCATACGACCATCATTGGCACCAAGGCAGAAGCGACTCTCATCGCTGAAGACGACACGTCTCCATTCGTCCCTCCATTCACGCCTGTCGCGACACCACTGGAGGCGGGCTGCACGATGTTGGGGCGTGAGCGGAAGACGGCCTAACGGTGTGCGGGACCGTAGCCCAGCTTCATGGAGACGGTTGCGAATGGTCCTCGCCGATACCCCAGGAGCAACAGTGTCCCTAATTTGCTGGGAAGTGGCGGTGCGGTCCCCTACGGCACTGCGTAGGATCCTACGGTCTTGGCGTGCATCCGTGCGTCGCTGCGGTCCGGTCCCAGGTCGACGGGCACGTGCACCTTCCGCCGACCACTGGCGACAACATCGATGTACTGTGGAGACCTCACGCCCCACGTGTTGAGCAATTCGGCGGTACGTCCACCCGGCCTCCCGCATGCCCACTATACGCCCTCGCTCAAAGTCCGTCAACTGCACATACGGTTCACGTCCACGCTGTCGCGGCATGCTACCAGTGTTAAAGACTGCGATGGAGCTCCGTATGCCACGGCAAACTGGCTGACACTGACGGCGGCGGTGCACAAATGCTGCGCAGCTAGCGCCATTCGACGGCCAACACCGCAGTTCCTGGTGTGTCCGCTGTGCCGTGCGTGTGATCATTGCTGGTACAGCCCTCTCGCAGTGTCCGGAGCAAGTATGGTGGGTCTGACACACCGGTGTCAATGTGTTCTTTTTTCCATTTCCAGGAGTGTATTTCGTAACGGCTGTAGTCGCCGCCGCAATGCCTGGTCCTTTGGACGTGCACGCATGTCCAAAGGAACTTTGCATCGTAATTCAAGTTAACACTGGCACTGCAATATCGCATTATGAATCAGTGGCGACGCAGTGCGCAGACATGCCTGGCGAGGGGGGGGGGGGGGAGGGGGAGGGGGAGGTTATTTCCCCCAAAGTGCATTAACACTACATCGAATACAAACATAAATCGCCAATAATACTTCACCAGTGTCAACACTTAGCCGGTCACGTGTAGTATCGTGTTCAAAAGTATTCGAACGATCTGAAGTGCATTTCCTTATGCAGCTCCTCTAATTTCCGTACTGTTTGACAATACAAAATTGTTACTAGAAGCGACTAGTTGAGGTATCAGCTCTGTATTTTTAAATATAAGCGTACGCTTCCGCAGCCATTTTCACACTCAATAAAATTCTTCTGTGTGTGTGACCGCATTGTTAATGTGTAAAACTTCCGACGTTTCGGCCATTATTGCAAATGGACTTCCTCTGGGTGTTTTTGCTAACTGCAGAATGAGAAAAGTTTTGGTTCTTATGTACTATCGGAAGTGACTGTTATCGAACTCTTCCACCAGTATATGAGAACCAAAACTTTTCTCATTCAGCAGTTAGCAGAAATACCGTGAGGAAGGCCATTTGCAATAGTAGCCGAAACTTCGGACGTTTTAGACTTTGACAGTGCGTTCACGCACCCAGAGGAATTTTATTGCATCTAGACGTTCTTAGTTAATATCACGATATTGGAAATGTTCCGAAACACGTTACTAGAGATGGGACGGTTCTTAAAGCTTTTAAACTCAGCTTTATTGTAATAAGAGACATTCCAAAGGATCACCACACTCACTGGAATCTGAAACTATCTCCATCAGTTAATAATTATGTAATTCTTAGTCAAATTACATATTTCCATGACCGAGACGTTTTGAGACAATATCTGCCCTCCTGAAGTCCTACAACAGTTTAAAAGGTTTTCCCAACTGCTACTAAGCGTCTTTCCTCTGGCAGACGATTTTGTATAAGCTCGTTATTGATTTATCCAGCTAGAAAGTAAACGCGGTCGATAGCGGCAAGCGCTCTATGGAAAGCTCAACTTCAATAACGTATCACCTGTAATTTCCCTGTACTCATGATTCATGGTATGTTACTTGTGCACATGTTTGAACTTTAAATAACATGACATCTTGGTTTTGGATATGAATTCAAATACGCCACCCCTAGCCACTGATAACAAGAAATGCTTTCGTACTTGACCAGAATTCGATCACGGCAACGCTCGTCATTGCTGACTAGGCACAAAAAAAGGGTAGAATATCTAATGTTTCAACTGTGTCAGTTATCAAGTCTGAAATTCATAATGAATAAAAATTTTGTACTGAACAGGGAATTTTATGAACATCATATCTCCCGGCTAATACGTTTAATACAATTTCATTCCAAGTAACAAAGTGAGCATATGTTTAAATATATAAAGCCTTGGTGTAAATTTTTGGAACGCGGATTATTCGAACGCAGCACATTATAGTATTGTTAACTAAGTAAAATCAGATGTTAGATATAGATTTTTTTCAGTAGTAACGAGATACTTGAACCTGAATGATGCTACATTTTTTTTTCTCTAATCGGGTTTAGAACTCGGCACCTTCCACCTTTGTGTTCTAACTACGAATAGAAGTTAAATATCAACTGTTTGTATACCGTTGTGAGATGCGCACGTGTATGAATAGAAAGAATGCAACTAACGTTTTGTGCTGACTGGTGTCTAAGCCTGTACACATGGTCAGAAAGATATGTTAATTATCACATTCTTTTTCATCAGTAGCAGGGAGTGGCTTGTTTGAGCTTATAATGATTCCATGGAAAATTCCCTGCTGACTCGAAGTCATTCCTTGCGACCAAAGAGACGGTTTCCATCTAATTCTTTTCCAGCAGTAGCTAGAAATGGGGTGTTTTGTCTTGAAATGATGAGATAAAATGTTCATTGTCTGACTAGGAGTTGAAAGCCGGACTTACAGTAATTCTTGACAATTAATGAAGATACGTCAAAAAAATTATTTTTCACCAATAGGACGGTATGCACGTACTAGGCTTGAAATAAATAACGAATATTTTTGTGCTGGACTATGATTTCAACCCCGATAAGTGCCTTTCGTGGAGACCTAGATGAGTTTGCAATCATGGGGCCAAACAACGAAATGAAGGAAATGTATCGTCCCGATATGGTCTAATAATTCGAATTCCAGTCCAGCACCCAATTTTCAATGTCTCGAGTTAAAATGACTTAAGAGCCCTGCGACCATTGATTCATAAGATAAAAATACAGAGTAACAATGATTACCAGTGACCGAGTTTCTGTTTGCACGACTTCCACCTTCGTCATGACCAAAACTAAATTGGCTCCGCCCCAGTCGGTAGCGAATGTACATAATGTTTAATGCCACTTTGCTACTCAAATTGTATTTTCGATACGTTCAGCATCTCCAAAAAAACCCAATGCATTCGTGTTTTGTACCATACTAATATAAATCCCAAAACTAGTGGTTTTAACTGCTGATCGTTTATAGATAATGCCTGACATTAAGGTTAAAAATAACTTACAAACTGGACACAGTGAAGGAAAATAAGCTCTCAGTAACTTGAATAATTACACTTCTGACACAGAAAGTTCCCAAGTCTCATGTCAGCGGGATGTAAAGACGCTTCTTGCGTCATAGCCGTGATTCGATACCGTTTAGAAACTTTCACTGTATCAACAAATTTCTTAGTTGGCGTACGAAGTTACTACGTAATTCGTTAATTACTATCATAATTACTACAACTTTCTTCATCCAGTTGCTGCTACGGATAGGTTTGCAAAATGCCTATAACGCTTTATGGTCATTTTCAGTTACCCAAAACCAAATAAGTATTCATTTTTTCAAGAGTATGGAATAATATTCAAGTTAATATCAGACATCTCCGATTGTTCACAAATTATATTAAAATTAAATTGATTGATGAAGACGTTGCTTGAAAACATTATTTTTTGCGGTTAGTAATGACGTTAGTAAAGCTTCAAAACGGCAAATGCCAATATCAAAACCGGATGATGTTAATATCTTCCGTTAAATGTTGTGATCAATGGTTCCAGATGAGCCTTACTCTCACTTTCACGCAAATAAGGCTCTAGGCGGACACACTGCTTGTTCACAAGCTACTAGTTCTAACTCTTTAGACACCAGATGGAGTAATCTGATTTAGTGAACACAGTTTCCAGTGCTGTTTCTCGCTGGGAAACAAGCAGTCAACTTACTATGATCCATGAGAAAACTGTAACAATAATTTCGTGTGCAAGGAATGCTTACGGGCTGTAGAATTTAATAATTTCATGACTTTCAGCTCTGTATATGCCTCACCTAAATTGCCCCGCCACTATTTCAGGGCCCGGAGAGTGAATATCTTACTGTCAGCAGCACATTGTGCTCGCCCTACCAACTTCATCGTTCGTTCATTTGGTTTTGTACTTACTGACATAATATTGTCGAAGAAGAAGTTGAGCAGCACCGTGCTGTAATGGTCATCATACTGAAGTGTTGCATGGAGGGTCGTGAGTTCAAAACCCACCTGGACTGTACGATTTTAATTTCTATATTCGGTTCGGGTACATTCCAGAAGTATCCACAAACGTTAAGAATCATTGTACTGGAATATTCTGTAGTTGTATATATACTGTATGTGTTCTGGCCGGAGGCAGTTCGCTCAGCGCTCTTGTATGAGCATGTGCTGAATAAACCTTGGTTAAGTAAGGTTAGAGTTCGTCATTCATCTAATTACGCCTTCTTCTGCGTGACATTATTCTGGTGGAGTCGCTGGGTATTGGAACTTGTGATAGCGAACATTAACGACGACACAGTGGCTCCCATCAGGCCGCGACAGAGCCGCCGTTAACATGGCGAGAAACCCGAGTTCGAGCCATATTCAACAGATCGCAATCTGCTGTAGACAGAAGGAGAACAGGACATTAGGATGACAGCAACTGTGTGCCACCACATGAGACATCCTTCTGGGTTCTCTGGTGACGATGGCCAAGATCAAAACAAGTGGCTGAAGGTATGTGAGCGTATAGCCAAATTTAACAAATGGGATGATACCGTGTGTTTGGCTAACAGATTTTTCTACTTGGAGGGCACCGCCAAGCAATGGTATTAGAACAATGAGGAGACGTTCACAAGCTGGGAAGTATTCCAGGCGGAACTGCGGAAGTATTTCGGCGACACACAATGACAGAAGTGCGAGGCTGAAGATAAATTAAAGTGCAGGGCACAGCGTCCAGGAGATACTGTAGCATCCTACATTCAAGACGTCTTGGAGCTGTGTAAAATAGTGGATCTTCGAATGAAGGGTGTTGCTGAGGGCATGTATCAAGCCCTACTAAAGGAGGTTTCGATGGCAGACGACTTCATAAAATAGTGCCAGTATATTGAGACAATGCACCAAAAAAGAATTACACCCAAGACGTTTGAATGACTTCCAAACGTCGTATCGATGTCTGTGATGGAGGAAAGAACTGATTTCACATGTGTTCTTCGTCAAATAGTGAGAGAGGAAGTTCAGGAGGCACTTGGATTGCACGGCGAGCAAAAAACTGAGACACTTCAGGAGGTCTTAAGGGAGGAAGTCGAACAGACATTGAAGCCAATCTCTCGTCCTTCATTTCCGTTTGAAACGGTGAAAAAGTCGATACCCAGGTGACGTTACGTTCCTACAATGGCGCATGAGGAACCTGTTTGGACACCAAGGAAGACTGGCGTCTGGAGGACCCAGGATAACCAACCAGTATGTTTCCTCTGCGGACGACCGGGACATGTGGTGCGCTGTTGCCGAGAAAGACGGCCAATATTTGATGACGCTCACGCCAGAAGACAGCAGACCGACCTTAGCCGACGCCAACTACGGGACGACGAAGATGAACAAGAAGATGTGGGTGCAGGACGACTTAGGTCACCATCGCCGCAAGCTAGTCGCTGGAGAGGACGCTCCCCAACACGACGATCAAGGTCTCCATCGCGGTTTAGAAGCTCCAGCCGATCACCTAGCCACCGCAACCTGGAAAACTAAAGGGTGCGACCTTCTTTGGAGGTGAGGCCACCGAAGAGAAAAATCCCCCACCATCGATCACTAAAAAAATGATAGTAAACTACGTCAATATCCTCATGGATGGCCGAAGGGCCCAAGCTCTTGTGGACTCTGGAGCATCACATTCAATCATTGCGGTGAAGTACCATCGCCAGCTGCAGAAAACCGTATCTCTTCTGAAGGTGGCTAATGTAATGTAAAACCTACAGGAAGATGTACCATTCGGTGGGTATAAGTGGCCATACATAGCCATACACAGCCATACACATCGTCTTACAAAAGTGTAGTCATGACGGCATTCTTGGACGGGACTTTTTGAAATCTTCTCAGGCAATTATGGATTGTGGTCGCTCGAAAATTATGCTAGACGAGATGAGATACTGTGGATAGGAAGATGCGCATCCGAGTGTGTGGAGACTATGTGTGCTGGATGAAGTAATCATTCCTGCAGTCAGCGCTAGAAAGGTAACTGTCATATGTCATGCCATGCATCAACCCGTGGATCTTCTAATGTAATGTAAGAGAAGCATACCGCTGAAGAATAACTTGGTCATCCCAACCTCTGTCGTCTCCTTTAAGGACGGTTTCGGTGAATTGTGGACAGTTAACTGTGGCCGAGAACCGCAGATCCTTCCGAGAAGCATGTGCGTAGCAAACGCGAGCCGTTAATTGAAGAACGGCTGAGTGTCATAGAGACCTCCCATGACGAGTCTGTGGGCGAAATTGGCGCTACCACTACAAGATCTACGAACTCGACTATCACCAGATCTCACTAAGGAACAACAGAAGAAGCTACTTGCCATTCTTCAAGAGTTCTCTGAATGCTTCAATCCACAGGTGAAGAGCAAATTAGACAAATCGACGGTGATGCACCAGATTAGCACTGGAGAGCATCAACCAATAAGCCAGAGAGCATACACTGTGTCAGCAACGGAACGTCGAATAATTCGCGACGAAGTAGAGAAAATGCTAAAGAATGACATCATTCAGCCTTCTCAGAGCCCATAGTCGTCACCAGTGGTCCTCGTCAGGAAAAAGGATGGCAGTTGGCGCTTTTATGTTGATTACAGAAAGCTTAATAAGATAACTACAAAGGACGTTTACCCTCTTCCATGAATTGACGATACACTAGATTTCCTGAAGGGAGCTAAGTTTTTCTCAATCATGGACATGTACTCGGGATACTGGCAAATCGAAGTAGATGAGGCTGATCGTGAGAAAACTGCACTCATCACCCCTGAGAGCCTGTATGAGTTTAAGGTAATGCCGTTTGGTTTGTGTAATGAACCAGCAACTTTTGAACGGATGATGGATAATCTTCTACGTCACGTGAAGTGGACGATGTGTCTTTGCTATTTAGGTGACATTATAGTGTTCACAGAGATATGATGATCATATAAAAAGACTGAGAGCCATTCTTAAGTGTCTCCAACAAGACGGACTGAAACTTAACCCAAGAAAGTGTCTCTTTGGAGCAAAAGAAATCAAAATACTTGGACACCTTGTGTCAAACGAAGGTGTGCGGCCATACCCAGAAAAGGTAAGCTCTATAACGGAATTTCCTATACCTAAAAGTATTAGAGATGTGAGAATCTTCTTCGGATTATGTTCTTACTACCGTCGTTTTATCAAAGACTTTTGTATCAAAGCCATACCACTCCAAGAGTTGTTGAAAGCTGATGCTTAATTTATCTGGGGTGGTGCTCAACAATACTCTTTCGATGTGCTGCGAAAAGCTCTAACAACTGACGACTGAACCTGTACTTGGTCCGTATGATGAGAGAGCACCTACAGAACGACACACAGATGCCAGTGGGTATGGGATCGGTGCCGTTCTGGTGCAAATTTCTGATGGAAAAGAGAAGGTTATAGCCTATGCTTCTGGAACACTTACAAAAGCCGAGAGAAACTACTCAACTACAGAAAGAGAATGTCTTGCTGTGATCTGAGCCATGTACAAATTTCGGTAGTATCTCTATGAAAGGCCATTCACAGTTGTTACAGACCATCATTCACTTTGTTGGCTGTCAGGTCTTAAGGGTCCAACAGGACGTCTCGCTAGGTGGGCACTACGTCTTCATCAGTATGACATTACCATAGTGTTCAAACGTGGAAGAAAACAAGAAAACACTGTCTCTCAAGGAACCCTGTGCAAGACCATCAAGACTTTGATGAAGATAGTGACTGTCTCGCTGCACTCCAGGATCTCTCCGCTGAACGGAAGAAGGACGCCAAGATATCTCAAACTGTGCTTGCCTTAAATCGGTCAGGGGATGTGAAAGGACAATTTAAGGTAGTTAATGGATTACTCTGCAAGAAAAACTTTGATCCGTTTGGAAAGAGGTGACTACCAGTGACTCCTAAACACATGCGCTTAGATGTTCTACAGAAATTCCATGACACACCTGAGGCCGGACATTTAGGATTTATTAAGACCTACGATAGAATCCGCACGAGATTTTTCTGGCCAGATTTATTTAGGAGTGTCCGTCACTATCGGTTGCATTGGCCGACTCATATCAATTCCACCAGCCGGAACGCCTTTCCAACGTGTTGGGATTGACCTCCTCGGACGATTTCCAACGTCTGCCAGCGATAATAGATGAATTACTGCTTGTATTGATTATCTGATACGCTTTGCCATTACAAAAGCCGTGAAAACAGCCGAAGCATCCGAGGTAGCCAAATTCACCGTGGAAGACAATGTATTAAAACACGGTGCCCCAAGGTCGTTAATTTCGGAACGAGGGAAAGTTTTTGAATCGAATCTTGTGACAGAGATAAACCATCGGTGCAACATTACTCATCACATGACGACTGCCTACCATCAGCAAACTAATGGGCTTGCTGAACGCCTTAATAAGTCCTTGGCCGACATGCCATCATTGTTCGTCAATGTTGAGTAGAGCAACTGGAATGAGGTGCTACCTTTCGTGACGTTTGCCTACAACCCCGCAAAACAAGACACCACAGGATTCACGAGATTTTTCCTACTGCATCGGCGTGAGGCGACTACAACGATGGACACTGTGTTTCCGTTATATCCTAATGACGTTGACGACGACTTCTTCGTCCAGGTGTTAACCAGAGCTGAGGAAGCTCGGCACTTATCTCGACTCCGCACGCTGCAGGCCCAAGAAGACGATCGCCGAAGATACGATGCGAGCCACCGCCCTGTTGTCTACCAGTCTGGTGACCTCGTCTGGATCTTCACTCCTGCTCGGAAGGGTGGTCTCTCTGAGAAGCTCCTCAGGCGATACTTTGTAACTATAAGGTTGTCTTGTGACTGCCAGAGCGAGAGCACCAGCAGCAGCGAGTACTCTTTGTATAAAGCGTTTTTGTACTTATTTGCTGCGCTTAGCTTTTAAATAGTTTTTCTGGGAAAACCTAGCGTAGTTTTCGCGTCTCGTATTTCAGTGAGTGTTTCTTGATTATCAGAGTAGCTCATCAGAAGATTATCTTGGGAATTTGTCACCGTATAGAGTAGGGTAAACATAGTCATGTGTAGGGACTGTGGTTGTTGTGAGCGGACGCAAGGAGAATTGGCCACTCTTCGGGGGCAGGTGGAGGCTTTGCCTGTTAGGCTCATCGAGCTCGAGGAGCAGGCGTCGGCTCGTAGTGGCGTTGGGGCAACTGTGGTGAGACCTATGCCTACTTCGGTGGCCTTGGAATCACATGGAACCCCTGATGTGGCTGCGTCTTCCGGCAGTGAGCATCTTACCGGTCAGCCATCACTCCAGGGTGAATGGCGGACAGTGGTGGGCTCGCGCGTGCCTGGCCGAAAGGCGAAGGTGGGACCTGGCCGCGTGGCAGCTGCCTTACCCCTTTCCAACAGGTACGGGGTGCTTCCTAGTGGTGATGACATCGTTTCCGAGCCACCACAGGATGCCTCGCCTGTTGGGCCAGTGGTCGATTCTCCGGCAAGGTCCCGACAGTCACAGAGGGCGGGCCTATTAGTTATAGGGAGCTCCAACGTTAGGCGGGTTATGGAGCCCCTCAGGAAAATAGCGGGTAGGTCGGGGAAGAATGCCAGTGTGCACTCGGTGTGCTTGCCGGGGGGTCTCGTCCGTAATGTGGAGGAGGCCCTTCCGGCAGCTATTGAACGCACTGGGTGTGACCGGCTGCAGATAGTAGCACATGTCGGAACGAATGACGCCTGCCGCTTGGGTTCTGAGGCCATCCTTGGTTCCTTCCGGCGGCTGGCTGATTTGGTGAAGACAACCAGCATCGCACGCGGAGTGCAAGCTGAGCTTAATATCTGCAGCATAGTGCCCAGAGTCGATCGCGGTCCTCTGGTTTGGAGCCGTGTGGAGGGTCTAAACCAGAGGCTCAGACGACTCTGCGACTATAATGGTTGCAAATTCATCGACCTCCGTTATTGGGTGGAGAACTGTAGGGCCCCCCTAGACAGGTCAGGCGTGCACTACACACCGGAAGCAGCTACTAGGGTAGCAGAGTACGTGTGGCGTGCACACGGGGGTTTTTTAGGTTAGAGGGACCCCCCCTTGGGCGAAACGATAAAATACCTGACGGCTTACCAGAGAGGACATTATCATCGTTGATAAAGAACGTCCGTCCTCAGAGACCAAAAACAGGAAAAGTTAACGTAATATTGGTAAACTGCAGGAGTATCCAGGGCAAGGTTCCTGAATTAGTATCTCTTATTGAAGGAAATAGTGCGCATATAGTATTAGGAACGGAAAGTTGGTTAAAACCGGAAGTGAACAGTAACGAAATCCTAGACACAGAATGGAATATATACCGCAAGGATAGGATAAACGCCAATGGTGGAGGAGTATTTATAGCAGTAAAGAATTCAATAATATCCAGTGAAGTTATTAGCGAATGCGAATGTGAAATAATCTGGGTTAAGTTAAGTATCAAAGGCGGGTCAGATATGATAGTCAGATGCTTCTATAGACCACCTGCATCAGCAACCGTAGTAGTTGAGCGCCTCAGAGAGAACCTGCAGAACGTCGTGAAGAAGTTTCGTGATCATACTATTGTAATAGGGGGAGACTTCAATCTACCAGGTATAGAATGGGATAGTCACACAATCAGAACTGGAGCCAGGGACAGAGACTCTTGTGACATTATCCTGACTGCCTTGTCCGAGAATTACTTCGAGCAGATAGTTAGAGAACCAACTCGTGAAGCTAACGTTTTAGACCTCATAGCAACAAATAGACCGGAACTTTTCGACTCCGTGAATGTAGAAGAGGGTATCAGTGATCATAAGTCAGTGGTTGCATCAATGACTACAAGTGTAATAAGAAATGCCAAGAAAGGAAGGAAAATATATTTGCTTAACAAGAGTGATAGGGCACAAATCGCAGAATATCTGAGTGACCACCATCAAACGTTCATTTCTGAGGAAGAGGATGTGGAACAAAAATGGAAAAAATTCAGAAACATCGTCCAGTACGCCTTAGATAAGTTCGTACCGACTAAGGTCCAAAGCGAGGGGAAATATCCACCGTGGTATAACAATCATGTACGAAAGGTACTACGGAAACAAAGAAAGCTTCATCATAGGTTTAAGAGTAGTCGAATCATAGCTGATAAGGAAAAGCTGAACGAAGCGAAAAAGAGCGTAAAGAGAGCAATGAGAGAAGCATTCAACGAATTCGAACATAAAACATTGGCAAACAATCTAAACAAGAACCCTAAAAAGTTTTGGTCATATGTAAAATCGGTAAGCGGATCTAAATCCCCTATTCAGTCACTCGTTGACCACGATGGCACCGAAACAGAGGACGACCGAAGAAAGGCAGAAATACTGAATTCAGTGTTCCGAAACTGTTTCACTGCGGAAAATCGTAACACGGTCCCTGACTTCAGCCGTCGCACGGACGCCAAAATGGAAAATATTGAAATAAACGATATCGGAATTGAAAAACAACTGCTATCACTTAGTAGCGGAAAAGCATCCAGACCAGACGAGATACCCTTAAGATTCTACAGTGATTATGCTAAAGAACTTGCCCCCTTTCTATCAGCAGTTTATCGTAGATCGCTGGAAGAACGTAAAGTACCTAGCGACTGGAAGAAAGCGCAGGTCGTTCCCATTTTCAAGAAGGGTCATAAATCAGACGCGAATAATTATAGGCCTATTTCGCTTACGTCAATCTGTTGTAGAATAATGGAACATGTTTTGTGTTCTCGTATTATGACGTTCTTAGATAATACAAATCTCCTTCATCATAACCAACATGGATTCCGCAAACAGAGATCATGTGAAACTCAGCTCGCCCTATTTGCCCAAGAAATTCACAGTGCCGTAGACACTGGCGAGCAGATTGATGCCGTATTCCTGGACTTCAGGAAGGCATTTGATACGGTTCCGCACTTACGTTTAGTGAAAAAAATACGAGCTTACGGAATATCGGACCAGGTTTGTGATTGGATTCAGGATTTCCTAGAAGAAAGAACACAACATGTCATTCTTAACGGTTCAAAATCTGCAGATGTAGAGGTAATTTCGGGAGTACCGCAGGGAAGCGTGATAGGACCTTTATTGTTTACAATATACATAAATGACTTAGTTGACAACATCGGTAGCTCCGTGAGGCTATTTGCAGATGACACGGTTGTCTACAAGAAAGTAGCAACATCAGAAGACTCGTACGTACTCCAGGAGGACCTGCAGAGGATTAATGCATGGTGCGACAGCTGGCAGCTTTCCCTAAACGTAGATAAATGTAATATAATGCGCATCCATAGGGGCAGAAATCCATTCCAGTACGATTATGCCATAGGTGGTAAATCATTGGAAGCGGTAACGACCGTAAAATACTTAGGAGTTACTATCCGGAGCGATCTGAAGTGGAATGATCACATAAAACAAATAGTGGGAAAAGCAGGCGCCAGGTTGAGATTCATAGGAAGAATTCTAAGAAAATGTGACTCATCGACGAAAGAAGTAGCTTACAAAACGCTTGTTCGTCTGATTCTTGAGTATTGCTCATCAGTATGGGACCCTTACCAGGTTGGATTAATAGAAGAGATAGACATGATCCAGCGAAAAGCAGCGCGATTCGTCATGGGGACATTTAGTCAGCGCGAGAGCGTTACGGAGATGCTGAACAAGCTCCAGTGGCGGACACTTCAAGAAAGGCGTTACGCAATACGGAGAGGTTTATTATCGAAATTACGAGAGAGCACATTCCGGGAAGAGATGGGCAACATATTACTACCGCCCACATATATCTCGCGTAATGATCACAACGAAAAGATCCGAGAAATTAGAGCAAATACGGAGACTTACAAGCAGTCGTTCTTCCCACGCACAATTCGTGAATGGAACAGGGAAGGGGGGTCAGATAGTGGTACAATAAGTACCCTCCGCCACACACCGTAAGGTGGCTCGCGGAGTATAGATGTAGATGTAGATGTAGATGTAAGACAGTTGCCTGACGTTACTTATGAAGTTGAAGATTTCGACCCAGACGCAAATGACGAAAGATCAGAGGTACGGTCCACGTCCTTCGAATGAAGCCCTACAACGATCCTGCCCCACAGGGTAAATTCGAAGCTCCAGCGACTGGTAACAAGCGGAAAGGTGACAAAGAGTGAAGCGGCAAAAGAAGTTCTAAGAAGATCACCGCCAGGGCGAGCATCAGTCATCAGGAGTCGGAGTAAGCAGGACATGACTCGTTCCCGGACAAGGACGACGTAACACCAAGACGCTGTTCACTTAAGGAGGGAGCAATGTCACGGAAGAAGCTGAGTAGCACCGTGATGCAGTGGTCATGATACTGAGCTGTTGCATGGATGGTCGTGAGTTCAAAACTCACCTGGACTGTACAATTTTAATTCCTATATTCGGTTCAAGTACATTCTAGAAGCATCCACAACTGTCAAGAATCATTGTACTGGAATGTTCTGTAGCTGTGTATATACTGTATGTGTTCTGACCGGAGGCAGTCCGCTCCGAGCTTTTGTGTGTGCAAGTACTGAATAAACCTTCGTTAAGTGAAGTTAGTGTTCGTCATTCATCTAATTACACCTTCTTCTACGTGACAATATCAGATAAACTAGTAACGTGGAAGTTATCATTTAAATGTCCATTCCTTCGGGGAGATTTTTCTACCAGTCAAATGAGACAAAATGCAGCTATTAACCGATCCACATACCGCTGTTTAGTACTGCTAAGAAGATTCCCTTTAATGTTTGTCCTAAGTGAAGGAATTTAGTTTCTTTTAACATCACTTAAGTGAATTTCGCAAATAAGAGGATCTCAATGTCCAGATAGGAAAATCTTTCGAAACGAAGTCCACAAGGTCAAAGCCAAGTCGATCATTTCCTCTGGCAGCATTTCTAAACTATTTTGAATAAGAGGTATCACACTTTGTGATCTCTAGATGTGTAAATCGTTAGTTGAAACAATGTTCAACCCCTAAGGATACGGAATTGCTAAAAAATACAAAACGTTTATCAACAGGAGGCTGGATTCGTCCTCATATTGAGGCGTATTTAAATAACGTAAATAATTGGAGACTGCATTTTTACCTTCCTCCAATGAGCATTAAAAGCTGTATACACAAACGTATACCATACTATAAATACCTTGAATACTGCTATACATGTTGTCATGCTAAACTAGGAACTCTCACAACAAATTAACAGTTGTAGAACTGACGCGGAGAACTGTATCTGTAGATTAGAAGTTTCCCAATTCAATCATGACGCCATTCTAGCTATCGTTCAGTGATTTTACTAAATTATGTGATATTGGCTGTGAGGACAGACAACTGCTTAAAACATAAAATAGCCAGAGAAACATATGAGTCACTACATGACTCTAAGTTTCACTTCTAAAGCATGCCACTTCGAATGCATTACAGATCATACAGCCTTTGACAAAAACTTAAACACACCGGGCTGGAACTGCAGCGGCAGACAGAACCGATTCGTTAAGTGTAATACATTACCATCGTCAGGGCTCTATGTTTGGCAATCTGCACAAAGTGGCCACACAATAGGATGTGGAAGTTGGTAGAGGAAATGTTATTATCTCATAGAGCTATCAAATATCATGTCTGCTAGTGGTCTTGGCCTGAACGGCTCTAAAAGGTCATTGAAGTCCACTCGCTATATTGCATTTTTTCCGTATACTAAAAATACGTCTAACATAAACACAATAATAATTTCACATTGTGGTACGTTTTAGATGATAACATAGTGCAAAATTATTTGTACGGCAGAGTTCTGGATTGGGTGTTCATTTCAGAACACTTTGATGCTTCAGAGTCCCCACCAAACAGGTCGGGCGGAGATGTTGACTATGGCCATATGCCCCCTAGCCGTCCAGGTGTTACCCGTGTGTCGCAGCGACTGATTCCGACCTACAGCGCATACTGCCGGTCTCCTTTTGGCTAGGTTAATACTCCTCTTAGGTTCTGTGTGAGTTTACATGCAAAAAGACTATGATATACCAAGTGAAAGCGGCACAGCGCATCTTTGGTGGAAAGGCAGGTATGCCGTCTCACTCAGTTCAATGAACAGAGTTATGAAAAAATAATTTGAATCAAAGTGACTCAATAAGATTTCTACTAAATTTTATCTGAGCTTCTCATTTTGAAGATTAGGAGTGTTGCGTGCCGGCCGTTGTGGCCGAGCGGTTCTAGGCGCTTCAGTCTGGAACCGCGCGACCGCTACGGTCGCAGGTACGAATCCTGCCTCGGGCATGGATGTGTGTGATGTCCTTAGGATAGTGCTCAGAGCCATTTGAACCATTTTGACTGTTGCGTGAGAACTAAGTAGCCGATAATACAAGTGTGACAACATTTCGACACACCGATGTCAGATTTACTCATGTAACAATTGCTCATATATCATATAGCTTGAGAATCTTTGACGCATATAATCTATCACTATAATCAATATGTCTCAGATTATCCTATGAAACTGTACGCCTATAGTAACTGTGTTACGTCGAAAGTTCGTCGTATTGAAAGAAAAACGTAATTGCTTGTTTGAGTCACAAATGAGAAATGGTTCCAGCGGCAAGGCAGTTTTTTTACTGCTAGAGGCCATCACCGCATCTGTGCTAGTTGGCGTCAATCGAATCAATCACATCTGTCGCCATGAAAACTGCCACAACGTTAAAATAGAGAAGGACAATAGATCTGCCCTTATAAAGGGAAAGTTACTGCAAGACAAACTCCCCAACGTCAGGAAGCAATAATATACTGTGCACCTTGATATGTGTCGTCAGGTGTCATACGTACTTACTGTGTGTTCTGCCTTACGGCAGGTCTTGTCATGGGGAAAGCCTCGTCAGGGAGATCTACAGCATAAGCATCTAGGGAAGTAAGTCCAGTGGTGGTTTCCCGTTGCCTTCCACTGATGATGAAATGATAATGAGGACAACACAACACCCAGTCCCCGAGCGGAGAAAATCTCCGACCCAGCCGGGAATCGAACCCGGGCCCTTTGGCGTGACAGACCGCAGTGCTGATCACTCAGCTATCGGGACGGGCCAGGTGTCATAAACAGCTAACAATCAGGAAGTAGAGGTATAAGTAAAATTGGTTAACATTTTATTAGATTTTACAAAGTACTAAAATTTTGTATCCACAAGCAAAATGTATCTGTTCTGCTATTCCATACGTTTTTGACCTTCAGATCTGCCATAGGATGAATGATACGCAGTTTGTTTATTGCTTCCATAACTTCCATGGAGAGCTGCATCAAACCAGTCTCAGGACCGAAGACCACAAACTGAAGACCACAACAACAACAACTTCCATCTGGGTTCTGTTTCCAAAATGTCGAATAAAATACATACACTGTCATTAATCCTGTGATCCACGATTTTTGCTGCAGCGGACTCTTTTAACGATCATTTCTCTGGCGTTTTCAATCAATCACGAGGCAGCAAATGTATGCAGATCATAACGCCAGCAGGAACTGCCCAATGCAGAACTGATTTAAAACGCCAGAAAAGCGACTATTAACAGCCGTCCACTGTAGTGTCGCTACGCGCCACAGGTTTAATGATATTAACGGTGTCTTTCTTTTCAGACTTTCTTGTGAAGTAACTCAGTAGTTCAGAAGGAGACACTTATGCTTTCTCCTGTGAGGTATTGAATCTTAAAATTTCGTTCTGGCCGTTTTCAAATCGAATAAAGAAAACAAAAAAATTATCTTATAAACTCCGTGTACATACGAAGCGGCCTCTAAGCCTTACATCGCATCTGAAGCAGGGCGGGTTACTGCTAAACAAACAAGACATGGCTGCAGCGTACCATCTCTCATTACTACCATTGTGCCTACAGCAGCTTGCTCGGAGTGTACAAACAGACAGAAATCATACAGGTAGCTTAGGTGCCGAACACCAATCCTGGGTTCATACAATGAATTTTAATTGCTCAGTGTCACATATCAAATGGGAACTAATTAGAATATTTCATCAAGATGAAAGAAATATTACTTGAGTGTAGACGGATAGTTCAGCGAGCACCCGAAAGTAAGTGGAAGATCACAACGTTGCCAAAATTTTCCTGCAATGTCGACGATTCTATTCTACACTACTTTCCGTATCGAGCATCTCAGCGACTCCCACGTACTGGAGAGTATGCGCAGGCCAGTCCTAAATTAATTGGATAGGTGGTTCCGCATTGGGAGAATGCAACGTTGCTCCACGTGTTTCCCGCTGAGTTTTATTTTCATTTCAATAACTAAGGTAAGAGGCTCATCTCTAGAAAGAAACATCGTCTTCGACCACTACGACTTAAGCTCAAATTAAGAGCAGGAGAGCTTTCTAAGGTAAGCCTCCAATGCAGCAATTGTTATAACTTTTCCCTTCCGGCTTAAGGGTACTACACATTGACATTGCCCATTCAACAGCAGCCTTTCGACTTTTCGGCTAAATATCCTCAGTTGTTATGCTTGAATGTCGTCGTCTGAATCTATCAGAATGTTCCTATGGGAATAATCGAAATGTAATTATCACCAGTTTAGAAAGTAAAGATTACAAGCTGCTGACAATTATTTGCAGAAAAAAGAAATATCTGTAGAAGTCCATATCCGAGATCGTTTTGTGCTCCGGAGAAATGTAGGAACACACGACGCTGTTTTACCCTTGTGATTTATCTTAGACTAAAAAAGGGAAAACTTACGTTTATAGAATTTGTAAATATAGGAAAAGCTTTTGACAATATTGACTTGAGCCGACTCTTTGAAATTCTGAAGATAGCAAGGGTAAATTGAACAGAAACCAGATTGCTGTTATAAGAATCGAAGTGTATGAAATGTAAACAGTAGCTGAGAAGGGAGTGAGACGGGGTTGTAGCCTCTCCCCAATGTTATTCTATCTATACAATGAGCAAGCAGTAAAACAACCCAAGGAGAAATTGGAAAGTGAATTAAAGTTCAGGGAGATTACATAAAAACGTTGTACTTTCATGGTGACACTGCAATTCTGGCGAAGGAGTCGGGACAATAGATAAACGCAGGAGCGTGTGGGAAGGAAGTTTTCGATACAAGCTGTGATTACCTTTTTTATTAAGATAATGATATCTCCATATGTCGGTGGGTGTCAACAAAATACTTTCGAATCCGGAGAAGGAAGTTGGTGATAGACATCTTGTGAAAAAATCTCGCCTCAACGAAAAACACTTTTGTTTTAATGATTACCACTCCACGTTGCACATCATATCCATGCACTGTCTTCCCTATTTCGCGGTAATACATAAGAACTGCCCTTCATTTAACTTCTTCGATGTTCTCCGCCAATCCTATCTGAAGAGGATCCCATATCATACAGCAGTACTCTAGAACAGGGCAGACAGGCCTAATGTAGGCAGTCTCTTAGGCAGACGTGTTGCATCTTCCAAGTATTCTGCCAACAACATACTGTCTTTGCTTCGTCTTCTGCACAACATTATGTATCTGATAGTCCCAGTTGTTCGTGATTGTAATCCCTAACTAGTCAGCAGCCTTTAGATTTGTGTGATTTATTGTGTAACCGAAATTTGACTGATTCTTTTAGTCCTCGCTTGGATGACCTCATACTTTTCACTATTCAGAGTTAACTGCCACTTTTCGAATCACACAGATATCTCAAGTAAGCCATTATAGAGTTGATTTTGATCTTCTGATGATTTTACTACACGGCAAATGACAACATCATCTGTAAACAACATAAAATGGCAGCTCCAATTGCCTCCTAAACCGTTTATATATATTAGAAACAGCAGAGGTCCGATTAAACTTCCTTAGGGAACACCATATATCACTTATGTTTTACTCGATGACTTCCCATCAGTTATTACGAACTGTAACATTTCTGACAGGAATCCAGCCGCACAGCTGAGACGACACTCAATTTGGTTAGAAGTCACTTGTGAGGAAGGGTGTCAAAAGACTTATTGAAATCGACAAATATGGAATTAATCTAGGATCCGCTCTCGATATCACTTATTACTTTGAGTGAATACAGAGCTAGGTATGATTCCCAGGAACGATGTTTTCTGAAACGATGCTGACTGTGTCGATATATCGTTCTCTTCGAGGTAATTCATTATGTTCGATAAAGCAACTACGGAAAGACGAGGCCGGCAAAGTCATAGCCGAAATACACTTCTGCAAAATACTGACCATCGTTCTTCCGATAGGCAGTCAAATGAACGCTGCTTAAAGCGGTTCTCCGATGGTAAAATTAACTGTCTTTCGGTATACTTCTGTCCGCAGCTCGTGGTCGTGCGGTAGCGCTCTCGCTTCCCACGCCCGGGTTCATGGGTTCGATTCCCGGCGAGGTCAGGGATTTTCTCTGCCTCGTGATGACTGGGTGTTGTGTGATGTCCTTAGGTTAGTTAGGTTTAAGTAGTTCTACGTTCTAGGGGACTGATGACCATAGATGTTAAGTCCCATAGTGCTCAGAGCCATTTGAACCATTTTTGGTATACTTCTCACGTTTCTTGTACTGATATTAATTTATCTGTAACCGCAGTAAATGAAGAAGAGACTGCCACATATTTTCTCCATGAAATGTCTGTCATCTCTTACACTGCACACAGAGCAAATCATGCACAGATTGAGCTCTTGGTTGTTTAATGATTACAGTGGAGACTAAAGAAGTTGATCCTCACGACTACAAGATGCCAGATCTTTGCGCGTGTCTGTACGAAGTTTGGTCCCTCAAGTGACAACACTTTCATTGTTGTAGACAGAAATCAGAACAGGTTGCAATTGTTTTAATATATCGCTGGCAAATAGGCAAATTGAAATTAGTGTCTCAAACAAACACTTCTTTACACACCAGCCTTGTAATTGCACCTCGATTATTCCCATAGGAATATCCGGAGAGCTTCGCACCACGACTTTTAGGTATAACAATTGACATGATTAGTCTAAAAGTCGAAAGGCGGATGTTGAGAGAGAATGTCAACTTTTAGTTCGCTTGCACCTGAAGTAAACAGTTGTAACCACTGGTGCATAGGATACCTACCTAAAAAAAATTCAGCCGCTCTTAATTTGTTCTGTAGGCTGACGTAGTAGTCGTGAACGATATTCCTGTCTATTGTTGAGCCTCTTAGCCTAGTTACTGAAACTGGAACAAAACTTAGCGGGAAACTCGTGGAGCTACTTTGCATTCTAGCACCGTGTGAACATCTGTCTAGTTAACATAGCGCTTGCCTGCACTTATCTCAAGCGCGCAGGATTATCGGAGCCACTCAGGCAGTTTGGATACGGAAAGCAGTGTACAATGGAAATGACAGCACTGCAGGAAACGTTTTGCAGCGCTGTCATCTTCAACTTACTTCCGAGTGTGCGCTAAACTATGCACCCACATTCTCCTTGATACTTTGCCATGTTGATGACATATTATGAATGATTCCCATTTTACGTGTGACATTGAGTAGTTAAGGAACATTATGTGCACCTAGGATGTATGTTCGCCGCTAAGTTACGAATTCTCTTTTTGCACATTCCGAGCAATCTACCTTAGTCACAATGGTAGTAGTTAAAGTAGGTACGCAGCAGCCACGTCTTGTTGGTTTAGCAGTAAAGCTCTCTGCTTCTTAAGAGCTGGAGGCCTTAGATTTCTGTTAGTATCTCGCTGGAGAAGCGCTGCAGTTTGGAACATCCTCTGTGTCTTCTTTGTTAGACCTGGAAATGGCTAGAACGAAATTCGGTTACAACACTTTAAGAGACGATCTTACGAGAAGCTCTGTATCACTATCTCACAACCTCGATTCAGTTCCTTGTAAGAGTAAACGCACTTCAAGTGAAAGGCTCTGAAGAGACTTAACGGCATCGTTAACGACAACCAGTTGTGTTTTGTTCGTATTTAGGGAATCATCGCTCCGGACATAGATTATGGGAGCAATGTACACACTGAGTAGCATTTGTCTCTGGTACATCAGAAGGTGAAAAACGTACATAATGGCAGGATTGCACCCTTTACCTTACCTTCATTTTTGTATCTGCATCAGAAGAGATACATTTCCCTTACGAATACAACATACTGTGTACAACCGAACAATTTTTTTTTTATCAAGATTCCTTATACCTCTGCTTCCACAACCATTTCTTTCACATTATGGAAAAACTCCTGAAATGCTTACCTCTATATGAGCTGACCGCACATACCAGAGGTGCACAGTATACTATTTCTTCCTGGCGTTTGAGTGACTTTGCTTTCCAGTATCTTTCTTGTTATAAGGGCAGATGCATTGTCCTCTACGTAATGTTACGGAAGTCATCACCGCGACTGATTGCATTGTAGCCAACTAATGCAGATATGATGATGGCATGTACCTGCAGTAGGCGAAAACTGTCGCGATCGCCTGAGTTATTTATCAACGGTGACTCAAACGAACAGTTTACCTTTTTCTTTCATTACAACAAACTAATTATGACAAGTATATAATTTAACTACATTGCCTGATACACATAAATTATGGTAGTATATAATAGGCGTCCAGGATTATCAAACCTTATGCTGCACAAGGAATATTGTTACACTCGGCAATTCCAAAAAAAGCTGGTCTGATAAATCCAGCAGAATACCTGCTGCATTACCTACAACCAGCTTCTTTTCATCATATCCCCTTTCACTGAATTCAAAATTAGGTGGTCCATCTGCAGTACCATCAAAGACGCTGGAAAGTTTCCGTGTGAGCCGTTCCACTGACCTTGGAAAGCAACCTTCGGTTTCGCTAAAATTCTTAACGACTCAAATGCTCGGTATGACTATGCTTGGAGACGAAGATCAGGAGATAATGAGTGACATTACAGCGTGTAACACCTCCGTTTTTATCCCGACCTGATCTGATCGAATAGCAGCCCAATATTTATTATTAACATGGCCGTGAACCTAATGGGACTGGTACGGAAGTTGTTACTTTTCAGTTCGTCCTGTTCAATACTATAATACTGAATGTGTGGTAATAATGAACACCAACACAGTTTTACTAATTATGAACTTATATTCTTCTCAAAACACAAAAAGGAGACACCCACTGCCTTCGTCATACATATCTAATTACGGCTAATCTCAGCACAGGCTTTCTTCATTTTTCATTATCGTCACACGCTAATCCATCACTGCATCCAACACTGCAATCCAAGGTTAGGCCGGCGCGGTAGACACGAAACTAAATATCGGCACTAGTAACGTCACTGATCACTTTCATAATGATACTTCATCACTTTCCCGGTATTTATTTATTATTTAGGAGTCTAACCACGGCGATGGAGACACCCTTCTCGGTTAAAAACCCTGTATTCCAATAATGGCCTCCACACACACACCATTCCCGCCAACCACTCTGGCGCATCTCGACACTCGCTCTCGCAACACGTCACAGTCGATTGTTCGCCCTATCGATCTGTGCCGAGTGCAAAGTTATAGTAAGGGCCTACGAACCCCTTGCAAGCGGCAAAAATTCATATTCATGTTCTGTAAGAACATGTGGTTTGTCTGTAGCTGGCACTTCGTGTTTTCAAAAAATGGTTTAAATGGCTCTGAGCACTGTGGGACTTAACATCTTAGGTCGTCAGTCCCCTAGAACTTAGAACTACTTAAACCTAACTAACCTAAGGACATTACACACGTCCATGCCCGAGGCAGGATTCGAACCTGCGACCGTAGCAGTCCCGCGGTTCCGGACTGCAGCGCCTAGAACCGCACGGCCACCACGGCCGGCAACTTCGTGTTTTCTTCGTTACCAGGAGGTTTCCTTGAATGTAAGGGCAGTCTAGCCAACCATTGTGCAGAGCTTCGAATACGGCTACGTTGGTTCAAAGAGGCATTAGTGGCCACTGGTCAGCAGCCATTGTGAGGTTGGTACAGGTAGTAACCGCTTACACTCTCTGAGCCCTTCCAAGTTCCTGTCCAGACGTTGGCGACAAGGCAAGTTTCTATCATTCTATCCTAGGACGCCAGTGAGTGAGGAATTTCTGAGTAGCATCTCTAGTTGCTAAGCTTAAGTGCATAATACTTAGCTTTGTTTGAGTTTCCGGTATTCACTCTGGTGTGTGCCACTGATAATTATGCCGCACCAACTAATTCAGTCAGGGAACGGAATTAATTTCATTAGAATTCAGCTTATTAGGTGAGATATTTTGTGCAACTGCGACTTGGCGTCGGCGAGCGGTGTGCCCCGTGATGTACAGTTATAGTTAGTTTCATGTATCGTGTAATAATGTGTCGTGTGCTTTGAGGAATGTTTGTATTAAATTTTATGTAATTCACCGTCCAGTTTGTGTTTCTTTCCCACGGACTTAGGAGCCAGTACTCTGCTGCACCACGTGAGTTTCCTTATTAATCACAAGGCTCCAATTCGGCGTAACCACCTCTCGTGTTCGAATTCAATCCTGAATTTCATCGCGGCGTAGATGTGCTAACGTTGGTAAATTTATGCACAAAATTACTGAGTTTTATGGAATTTCGGAAGTGGGCTGTGCTCTCTGAAATTGCCCGTTATAGCCAGTCGATCTCTGAGCTTTATGTGGAGAAGGGAATCTTCTAAATCCTATCTTTGGTTGTATGAGTAGTCAGTGTGAACATGATGTGTGTGATCCTAAACTGTAACCAGTAATTTAGCAGACTTGCCCCGACATGTGTAGGTTCAGATATTGCGCTGTATGACGTACCGTGTGTCCAGATTCACGCGCCAGCATTCCAAGTAAGTGTGTGTTACTTTTAATGAGGAAATAAATGTTAATTATTGCTAAATTCGTTGCTACTACATCTCACAGCGACATTCCGCTTTCTAGTCAGGATCCCGAAAATCAGTCAGTTGGCACCTCCCCGTAATAATGTTTCAATGAAATTTATCACGGTTATTGTACACCCAATAAATGGATTGGTATTTTATTAAATCATCAAATGATCTGTGAGGTGGCGCAATTTTATCAGTTTAATTGATTAATATTGAAATAAATTTGAAACCATTAATCAGAAATTTTGTGTTTGGTACTCGTTAGAGGATAGCGAACGTAGGCATTGCCTGCATAGTCATTCTTGGAATTTGGGAAATCAGGAAAGAGATATTTCGTGAAGCTGATCCTACCAGTACCTTGCACTAGTGAAAGACAACAGATATCATTCAGTCGCTTTGACACACGAGTAACACCTGGACGTCTAAGGGGCGTATGGCCGTAGCCAACATCTCCGCTCGCTGTGTTGGCTGCAGACCATGGAGCATCAAAGTGCTCTGAAATAGACACCTAGCCCAGAATTCTTTTGCAAAAATAATTCTGCATTAGCCTATAATTTGGGACGTACCACAATGTCAAATTATGTTTGAGCTAACATTAGACACAGTTTTAATATACGGAAGAAATGCAATATAGCGAGTGGACTTCAACGCACGTTTAGCGCCGTTTAGCCCAAGACCACTAGCAGACACGGTATTTGATGGCTCTACGAGATAATAACATTTCCTCTTCCAACTTCCGCAGACTATGGTGTGGCCAGTTTGCGCACATTGCCCTACGTAGGGCCCTGAGGCTGGTAACACTTAACCAATCGGTTCGGTCTGTGCCACTGCAGTGGCTGCCCGGGGGCTTAGAGTTTTTGTCAAACGCTGTATTATCTCTAATGCATTCGAAGTGGCATGCTTCAGAAGCGAAATTCAGATTCACATAGTGATTCATATGTTTTTCCGGCTATCGTATGTTTTTAAGCAACTATCCGTCCTCATGGCCAGTATCATATGATTTAGTAAAATCACTGTAAACGATTGCTAGAATGGCGCCATGATTAAATCGGTAAACTTCTAATCTGCAAGTACTGTGTTTGAATCGTGTCAATTTCACAAATTTTAATTCGTTGTAAGAGTTTAGGACGACAACGTCTACAGCAGCATTCAAAGTATAGTACAGTACACATTTGTGATACAGCTTCCAATACCGACGAGAAGGAGTCAAGGACAGTCCCTATTAATTTACGTGATATAAATAAGCATCGATATAAGCATAAACCTAGCCTTCAGTTGATAATCGTTTTCTATTTTTAGCAGTCCTGTACCCTTTGGTAGTAAACACTGTTTCAAGTAATGCTTTACACAGCTACAGAATATAAACTGATATCTCTAAGGAAAAAATGCTGTTCTATCAGAAGAAACAATCGACCTTGCTCAGACGTTTAACTGTTTCAAACCTTTCGCAGTCCGGACAATGAGCATTTCTTATTCGGGAAATTTGTTAATGTTGTTGCGTAACATGATTTTAGACGAAACCAACTTCCTTCACCTACGACGATATTGAAATCTTAATAAAACCAATCATCGATTTTTGAATCGGTTACTAGCGGCATTTTGTTGCATTTAGCCAGTAGAAAGAAAGCTGACTTACGAAAAGAGAAAAGAATCTCCCTTAAGGAAAGGTGAACGAAATGAAACCTTTCACGTCGGGAGGTTATAGGAATCAAGTGAACAAATAACGACACTCACGGCACGAACACTCTACGAATGTCAGTAAGATGTTCACTAGCTGAGCCTAAATTATGACACGGGCAGTTTACGTCAGGCATATACTAAGTTGGAAGCCACGGAATTATTAAATTCTACAATCCATAAACACTCCTTGCCCACGAATTCACTGTTAAAATGTAATTACGGTCCACGTAAGCCAACTGTGTGTTTTCCACAGCGAAAGAGAACTGCAAGTAGTCTTCGCTAAATCAGATTACAGAAACTCGTGTTCCAAAAAGTTAGAATATCTGGTTGGCGACTAAGTGTAAGTCCGCTGAGCCGTATGTGAGGTTTCCAACTGTAAAATATTTTTCTGCACTGTGCAAGTGTGCTGAAGTGTGAACCACGTAAATGCCTTAATTTTACATTAATACAACAAAAACAGAGGATCCTTTGCAAATATTTTCTTCCTTATACTACAGGGTGTTTCAAAAATGACCGGTATATTTGAAACGGCAATAAAAACTAAACGAGCAGCGATAGAAATACACCGTTTGTTGCAATATGCTCGGGACAACAGTACATTTTCAGGCAGACAAACTTTCGAAATTACAGTAGTTACAATTTTCAACAACAGATGGCGCTGCGGTCTGGGAAACTCTATAGTACGATATTTTCCACATATCCACCATGCGTAGCAATAATATGGCGTAGTCTCTGAATGAAATTACCCGAAACCTTTGACAACGTGTCTGGCGGAATGGCTTCACATGCAGATGAGATGTACTGCTTCAGCTGTTCAATTGTTTCTGGATTCTGGCGGTACACCTGGTCTTTCAAGTGTCCCCACAGAAAGAAGTCACAGGGGTTCATGTCTGGCGAATAGGGAGGCCAATCCACGCCGCCTCCTGTATGTATCGGATAGCCCAAAGCAATCACACGATCATCGAAATATTCATTCAGGAAATTAAAGACGTCGGCCGTGCGATGTGGCCGGGCACCATCTTGCATAAACCACGAGGTGTTCGCAGTGTCGTCTAAGGCAGTTTGTACCGCCACAAATTCACGAAGAATGTCCAGATAGCGTGATGCAGTAATCGTTTCGGATCTGAAAAATGGGCCAATGATTCCTTTGGAAGAAATGGCGGCCCAGACCAGTACTTTTTGAGGATGCAGGGACGATGGGACTGCAACATGGGGCTTTTCAGTTCCCCATATGCACCAGTTCTGTTTATTGACGAAGCCATCCAGGTAAAAATAAGCTTCGTCAGTAAACCAAATGCTGCCCACATGCATACCGCCGTCATCAATCCTGTGCACTATATCGTTAGCGAATGTCTCTCGTGCAGCAATGGTAGCGGCGCTGAGGGGTTGCCGCGTTTGAATTTTGTATGGATAGAGGTGTAAACTCTGGCGCATAAGACGATACGTGGACGTTGGCGTCATTTGGACCGCAGCTGCAACACGGCGAACGGAAACCCGAGGCCGCTGTTGGATCACCAGCTGCACTAGCTGCGCGTTGCCCTCTGTGGTTGCCGTATGCGGTCGCCCTACCTTTCCAGCACGTTCATCCGTCACGTTCCCAGTCCGTTGAAATTTTTCAAACAGATCCTTTATTGTATCGCTTTTCGGTCCTTTGGTTACATTAAACATCCGTTGAAAACTTCGTCTTGTTGCAACAACATTGTGTTCTAGGCGGTGGAATTCCAACACAAGAAAAATCCTCTGTTCTAAGGAATAAAACATGTTGTCTACAGCACACTTGCACGTTGTGAACATCACACGCTTACAGCAGAAAGACAACGTACAGAATGGCGCACCCACAGACTGCGTTGTCTTCTATATCTTTCACATCACTTGCAGCGCCATCTGTAACTACTGTAATTTCGAAAGTTTGTCTGCCGGAAAATGTACTGTTGTCCCAAGCATATTGCAACAAACGGTGTATTTCTATCGCTGCTCGCTTAGTTTTTATTGCCGTTTAAAATATACCGGTCATTTTTGAAACACCCTGTATATGTAGCAAGTAACATCGACCAAGTCAACCGAAAATAATGACCAAGAAATGGCGGGAAGAAAGATCCTCTGGCATTTGAACTGCCATTTACCCTCAGCTTTAACGTTTCACGAACGCCGTAGCTAAGCACAACAAATAAAATAATACTATGCGATTTCTGTTGTCAAGTAACATCTTGATCAACTAATTTAGTTTTCATAAATAACAGGAAATTTCTGATATTAACTATTCCCTATACATGAGAGAACTAAACTACTTCTTTTCAGGTAACTTCTAAAAATTATCAGAAAGCATTAAATCCTTCTTGCAGGCACATCCGAAGCAGCAACTGAATGAAAAAAATTGTAGTAATAATCGAATTATCTGGTAACTTCAGGCTCTGCAGTGATGGTGAAAATTTCCAAAGGGCTTCAAATCGGGGCTATGATGGTCTTTACATCCAGCTGACATGAGACTTGAAAAATTTATGTGTAAGAGGTGTAACTAACCAATTAACGAGAGCTGGTTTTCCTTCGCTATGTCTAGTCTGTAAACTCCTATTAATCTTAATATCGGACGTTAACTATAAACGATTAGCATTAAAAGCACATTTACGCTGGTTTTAGGGTTTTTTTTAGTGTGATGCAAAATACCACTGAATTGTGGGATTTGTGGGGGTACTGAGCTTATCGAAAACACACGGTGAATAGCCAAGGCAGTTGGAGAATGTCGATACGATCGAACAAAATTACAACAGAACTAGAAAAACAAACACTGACCAGTCTGGAATCCATTTCCACTTAGTCAGAGCTCTCATAGTGTCTGAGAGTTGCAATTACGACATTTGGACATGCGTGATTCACTGGCCTCTTGAATTGATCATAGACTGATACGTGCAATGTATAGTTGCCATTTCTACTTTTGGCGTCAATTTTTAACACAGAAGTCCAGTAACGCCAAGTCTAGAACATGGGGTTACACCATTGTTCAGAATCCGCGTGAATCATTATACCTATTCGCTACCGACGGTTGGGTTGGGCCATAACAGACGTGTAAGTCGTGGTAAACACAAAGCTTTCTTACACCAGAAATTTTATTTTACATTCTGAACCAATGGTCGTGCAAAGTCAAGCTGCTCTTATTAGAGCCGAGCGTTGAAAATTTTGGTGCTGGACTGTCGCGATACTAGATCCCCTCAGGACGATGCAGGTCCATCGTTTCTTTGTTTTCCCCTTATCACAAACACAGCTACTTCTCCACACAAGGTACGTACTCGGGTTCAAATCCCAGTCCAGTATAAAAATATTCATTTCTTCATTTTCAGCACTAGTACTTGCACAGCGAACTACTCCCAAAAGTAATTTAAATTTTTAACGTCTCTCATGCGTTGTCGATTACGTAAATGCTAGTTTCAACTCCCAGCCAATCAATATATATTTCACCACATCAGCTCAAGTTACAACACTCCACTCCTAGATAGTTGTGGAAAATAATAGATAGCAAACGTGTCTTTGGATGCAACGTTCGACTCACAGTTAGCATAGAATTTCCCTTCAAATGGTTACAAGTTCAAACAAGCCACTCTTCACTGCTAGCGAAAAGGAACCTTACAGTTTAAATGGCCTTGTGACGATGTGTGTAAAGCTGTACTCCAGTCAGCATGTAACCTTTCGTCGCGTTCTTTCTAGTGAATCATGTACACTTTTCGCTACTGGTTGTAACGCTACCGCCCTACTCGGACGTACGTTAGCTCTATAAAGCCTGTACTGTAATAAGTTCACGGGCTTCACCTTATAAACAAGGATTTTAGTACGTAAGTTGACCGCGTGTACCTAATAGAAGCAAGATCGGACTTATACTCAGTCAATAACTACAGTGATGCATCAAGCAAATGTAAAGTATAATTACTCTTTCGCATGGACAAGAAGTACACACAGTAGATGCTACCTATAATTAACAATTCGGTCGCCAGCCTACTTAGGCAATGAGTAAGTTTTTCCTTGTACAAGTGGGTGCATGTACAAGCATAGTAACACGTAGTAATGATGCGTTATATGGCAAAGTTTGGAACCAGAAAAATCCACTGGGCTAAAGTTTTCTCCTTTAGCACTAATTTGGACGAGCTAAATTTACACAACACCACACAGTAATGATTACTACAAACTGCATTTTGTATGTTGAGCAGACTGAAATCGGGCATAGATTGCCCTAGCATCGACAATCTTGAAAGTACACACGCAATATCACTATTAATGATGGAAAAACACTAATACACTTAGGATTAATATAGAACTTAGCTTTACTGGACAAATCTGATCAGTACACTTCAAGGTTTAAAAGAATGGACTAGAGAAAGGGGGCGGGGGGCCTGAAACTGTTATGGTCGTTATACTGAATCTATTAAGTACTTAAAGCAAATTTACACTCAAATTTAGCAATCTATGGATAACTACTCTTTTGTCCTACTTCTGAATAATTTAACTGTCATTATTTCTGTCTCAAATTAATTAAATAACATCGCTAACTCAATTCAAAAAACTCTCTTCCAATTTAGTCATGCTTTTGTTCTTTACCAGCATTTGCAATAACACACAGGAATTTTAGACTCCTTTGTGGCATAGATTAATCTGCTGATAATTTTCATTAACACTAACATTAAACTTTCAGTTCGGGATACTCGGATTGCACAATACGAGGTAAGGATCCTGTCTAGGTCAGTGATCAGGATCAGTAATGGCTAAGGCAATTCTGGTAAAAGTCACGTTATTATTGAACAGTTAGAAACAGTTTCGACACTGGTCCACACAGATACACTTCTAAAGATGAAGTAAATGTTTGACCTGTGCAAGTCGGAGCGGCGGTTGGCGGGCAGCGAGATAGCGGGCAGCACGGCACACATACAAGCACGGCTAAGGCTCACACAACATCGGCACTTTCCATCTTCTTAGCGTCGTAATCTTTCCAATTTTGTGCCTCAGAATATAGCCATGCCAAGTAGTCGTCGGAATCGGTTCATCCGAGGCTCAATGGAATCCACTTTTCCTGGGTAGCCTCCTCGGTACAGTACGTGTACTTCCGACTGTTGCTCGCCTCCGACTGTAATACTGTGCCCGTTGTGCCGAACCGCGCCAGTGTGCGTTTTCCCGCCTCGCCTGCCTCCACCTCTTTCCCGCTCCCCTACAGGTAGGGTATTCACCACAGGTTTTCTACTACACATATCCTAATGCATTACCTACGTATGGACCAAGTGTATAAATTACAATTTTCACATCTTACAATAGTTTTAACATTAAATACACTTCCCTTTGATTACCACATTATTTGAAATCTAACATAAATAATAATATTCATTTCAAAAGTTGCTCACAGTCTCTTTAACATAACGATACGAACCGAAAAAAAAGTTCAAAACATTGCTTACATTAATTTATCTAAATTCATAAAGAAAAAAATTATTATATGTACAGTTGTCGTTACACATGCCCCTGTTTCCAGAAAATTTTCTTAAGTCCAAATTTTATGGGAACACTAAATCTTACAATTATACAGTGGTTCTGAATCTTTACTTAAATGTCCAAAAAGGTTTACACTACATATTTCCTTTTAATCACTGTATATAGGTTTACACTTTTTTAACACATCAAGAATAATTACTTGTCATTTACTCAAGTGCCTTTTGCACAGTCCAACTTCCCATCATAACATCACTAAAATAGCAATTTTCATCCTTTTTTCTAAATTTCTCAAAGAAATAATTTAAAATTCTGGAATACAAACATTTAACTACAAAAACAATTGCATATTTTGTATACACTATAAGATAATTTGTCGCTGCTTGCTTTGAATAGAAGTCCATTTTCTTACTTACTAAACAAAACACACACACATATATTCATAAAATTAACTACACATATTTGCTGCCTATTATGCGGATTTGGGCAGTCCTTTTCACTTCATATTGTCACATCTCCTGGATCACATTTACAATTTTCCATCGATTATTTATCTGCCCTCATTGGTATTTGGCAGTCCTTCATATTATGGTTCATACACTGCCCATTTTCATTTTTGACAGTCCCATCTTTTATATGGCTGATAGCATTTATCCTTTCTTTCCAGTCCTTTTCACCATACATTTTTACAGTTACAGTACAACTGGTAATCTGAAACTCACATAACTACATTAGCACACTTTCAAGGGTATACAGACATTTACAAAGATTAGATACATTTAGAATAACTTGGGTTCAGCATAAGATACAGCATATTTACTCGTTCCTAGGAACATACAGTTTCAGGTCCACAATATTTCTTACACCTAAAGGTCTTTTGGATTTTGGGTAGATCAGGTAGTAAGCATTGTCGTGTGGAATATTCTGTATTATATATGGTCCATTATAAATATATTTAAATTTTGAAATTTCATGGTTTAGTTCACTAGACTTTTCGTGGGTTTTTAAAAGAACATAATCTCCAATTTTAAGTTTTGAAACTTTTAAATTTTTATTGTGTCTTTTAGATCTAGATTCAGCTTTTTGCTTTGCCCTTTTTATCACCAATACTTTCTTTTGATCCAATCCCAAACTTGTACAAGGTGGAAACTCTAGTTTTTCTTCAATTAAACTTTTACTACTTCTGCCTAACAAAATTTCTTTCGGTGGAAATCCTGTAGTTTCATGATGTAATGTGTTCATGACATTCTCAAAATCCGATATAAACCTGCCCCAGGCTCTAATTCAACAAAACAATAATTCACTTTCAGATAACACTGAGTTGCAGTAATAATAAAGTCATACATAATAATAATAATATATACAAATACAGCACCCTGCCCCCAGTCTCTTTATTAACAGGGCAGTCTTTTATGGTTCATCAAACAGTCACTTAAGTCTGGTGGCTTTTTAGGCCTCTGGAGTTCAAAGTCTTTGCTTACTTAAACTCTTTGCAAAATAATCACTGAGTCGTCCGGTGGCTCTATCTTTCTATGTTCTGTTTCAACGTCTGGATTTTGTTTTGATACGTCGTCATCGTTAGGTACAATATAGCAATTAACTGCATCCCCTTTATTTTCACTGATTTTCTCAGACCCTCTTTCAGTAAAAGTATATTCATTTTCCTTTACACCTGAAAATTCATCTTCACTAGAATAACCACCACTCTCTTCCTCAACATCAGATTCACTTAAGTACGCTACTTTTGCACAATAGGGAGAGTTAGTACATTCATTTTCGTCTGTATTTGTGTATCTTTCATCATCCGAACTATCGTCGGAATCCGACCATTCCGGATCGCTTTCAGGTTCTAACATAAAAGCTTTTCTGAGACAGGCACTAAGTTCTTCCTCTGTATTGTCGTCAGGCTTGGATTTCAATTCAATCTCCTCTTTTGGCAAAACGGCCTCATCCTCAGCTTTACTCACATCCACTGTGACTTCATATTCGGTGCAATTCTCGTGGACTTTAATTACTTTCAGGTAATCATCTGCCCCTTCTCCACGGTGCCTCTCGGTAGCAGCTCGTACTATTGGCGGACTGTTAGCAGGCGTTATATCTTCGTCAATGCTGAGGATTTCATCCTCCAAATCCTTCCTATCATTAACCTTCCTCCTATCAGCAGCACGCGTACTTTGTGCGGCGCTATTTATTTTTCCCTCTTCAAATTTGGGCCATGTCACTTTATGGACGTCCCTACTATCTCTCTTTCCACCAACTAATCTCTTCGCCTCATCCTCCCTTTTAAAATCCTCCCACTCACATTGCTTTAGGCCCTTGTACAGATCGTCGATCTGCACACGCCAATCAGTTACTTCTGCTAATTCATTATCGCCTTTTATCTTATCGCAAACACTGCTAACCGCACCTCTCTGTGTATTCACAGTTTCATTTATTGTTTCCTTTGCCACGGAATTATCACTCGTAAAATTTTCCTCAGCTCTTACGGCTACGTTCGTATCTACTGCTGCCGTATTGCTAGCGGCTTCTTTCCGAACAGATGTTCTGCTATGCTGGGCCGTTGCCCTCTGATGCTCCACTCGCCTGTTAACATGTAGCGCTCTGTGCGGCAGAGATGACTCATCCTGGCTCGCACCTGACGCTTGTTTCGCCACAACACGTCGCGGCGTTCCATGACTGTCCCTATCCTGTCTCATTACATTACGGTCGGTCCGGTATCTTTTCTTAAATCGGGGCCTGTATATGTTGTCCGCTTCCGTTTGGCCCGCAACGTTCGCGGAAATTAGTTTCCCGCGTCGTTATTATTTTGTGCGGTATACCCTCTACCGCGACCTGGATTATTTCCTCTGCCTCTTCCTCTGCCTCTTCCTCTTTGTATTACATTGACGCGAAATCCATCGCCGTCGTTTCGTTCGTCATTGTGTCGGTTATTACGGTTACCAAAATTTTGATAATTGGCACGACTTTCGCGCCAATGATCTTCGTCCTCGACTCTTTCGAGAAATGCTTGGAAGCTGCGATGATTGCTTCCTACATACCTCTTTGAATCTTCTGGAAGCTTTTTATATAACTCCTAGATAATTTCTGAATCTGATCTTCGGCCTTTTAAATGCGTTAGTTTCCGGTACCAATACTCGCAGAAATCTTTCAAAGAGTTCCTGCCCCTGTTATCATGCTGTTTGGCCATGATGAACTCCCGCCATAAATGGTCCTGCTTTTGTTCAGACCAATATTCTTCCGTAAATCTTGGCCTAAATTCTTCGAACGTCATTCGTTCGGTATTTAAATTTATTCTCCAGCGCTTAGCATCACCCGCTAAGGCGCTAATTACAACGTTTATCTTTTCCTGATCAGACAAGTGCTCAGGAAATACTCTCTTGCAATTTTTAATAAAATCTAACGGATGCCACCCGTTATGTTTCTTGGCTGGATCGAAGCGTTCCTCGCCTTCTAACAGCTTCGTAATTGGTGTGCCATTACAGACAACACCAGGCCTATCTTTAATTTTGCTCTCCAGATCGAAAATTCTGCCTTGAATTTTCGTAGTATTTTGTTCACAATTTTGAACACATCCGGTTACTTTTTTACTTAAATCCCTTTCAGTGTCTAAAACTACCTTTTTCAATTGCGATATCCCGTGTTGACATTCGTTTACGATCTCAGTTTTGAGACCGAAAACTTTTTCGTCTACCTTAGTTTCAACCAAAGGTTCTACTTTCTCTTGGATGTTGAGAATTTCAACATCGAATCTGCTATTAATGTTTCCAATTTCCTCCTGCATAGTATCCATATTTTTGTTAATGGTATCAATTTCAAGTTTCAGTGTATTTACCACAGAACTTAAATTACCCACTTTTTGTTCTACCTGTTCTATTTGTTTACTAATTTTAATTCCCTGTCCTTCAACCTGTGCTTTAATTTGATCCACCTGTGTTTTGAGTTGCTCGTCAACGTGTGTTTTAAGCTGTTCATTCTGTGTTTTGAGTTGCTCGTCAACGTGTGTTTTAAGCTGTTCATTCTGTGTTTTGAGCTGACTTCCCTGCATTTTGAGTTGCTCGTCAATGTGCGTTTTAAGCTGCTCATTCTGTGTTTTGAGCTGATGGCCCTGCGTTTTGAGCTGCTCATCAACGTGCGTTTTAAGCTGCTCACTCTGTCCTGCAATTTGTTTGGTTAACTGTTCAAATAAGTCGTTCATACTTAACATTTTTATACTGTTTTGTTCTACAGGATCGATGTGTTCCGATTCTACTTCAGAAGTTTCTTTCGGTTCTTACTTTATCTGTGGTGAATCAAACATGTCAGTGGATTCGTTTACGTACCCACTATCATCTACAAAATCACCCTCTACTTCCTGTTTTATTCCTTGCTGTGTCCGAGGCGATCTCAACCTTTCAATCTGTTCATTGACATGTTAGTGGTATTGTATGTACGCCAACTGTCTTTCGCTAACGCCATCTGTTATCTGGCCGCGTAAACTCCGGCTACTGCCAGCCGCATTCTCCATTTCGCTCGGCACATCTACCCCGTCTACTTTCCCGTCCATACTGAATGTACGCTACACCACACTACCGTACTTGACTCACACTGCAGTTTATTTTACTGACTTTTATTGCAATTCGTGCCACTGAACATCCACTGTTCGGTATTTACATTAATTTGTAACCGACAACAGCTGGATGTCCTGTCACGGTCGCCACTTGTAACGCTACCGCCCTACTCGGACGTACGTTAGCTCTATAAAGCATGTACTGTAATAAGTTCACGGGCTTCACCTTATAAACAAGGATTTTAGTACATAAGTTGACCGCGTGTACCTAATAGAAGCATGATCGGACTTATACTCAGTCAATAACTACAGTGATGCATCAAGCAAATGTAAAGTATAATTACTCTTTCGCATGGACAAGAAGTACACACAGTAGATGCTACCTATAATTAACAATTCGGTCGCCAGCCTACTTAGGCAATGAGTAAGTTTTTCCTTGTACAAGTGGGTGCATGTACAAGCATAGTAACACGTGGTAATGATGCGTTATATGGCAAAGTTTGGAACCAGAAAAATCCACTGGGCTAAAGTTTTCTCCTTTAGCACTAATTTGGACGAGCTAAATTTACACAACACCACACAGTAATGATTACTACAAACTGCATTTTGTATGTTGAGCAGACTGAAATCGGGCATAGATTGCCCTAGCATCGACAATCTTGAAAGTACACACACAATATCACTATTAATGATGGAAAAACACTAATACACTTAGGATTAATATAGAACTTAGCTTTACTGGACAAATCTGATCAGTACACTTCAAGGTTTGAAAGAATGGACTAGAGAAAGGGGGGGGGGGCCTGAAACTGTTATGGTCGTTATACTGAAACTATTAAGTACTTAAAGCAAATTTACACTCAAATTTAGCAATCTATGGATAACTACTCTTTTGTCTTACTTCTGAATAATTTAACTGTCATTATTTCTGTCTCAAATTAATTAAATAACATCGCTAACTCAATTGAAAAAACTCTCTTCCAATTTAGTCATGCTCTTGTTCTTTACCAGCATTTGCAATAACACACAGGAATTTTAGACTCCTTTATGGCATAGATTAATCTGCTGATAATTTTCATTAACACTAACATTAAACTTTCAGTTCGGGATACTCGGATTGCACAATACGAGGTAAGGATCCTGTCTAGGTCAGTGATCAGGATCAGTAATGGCTAAGGCAATTCTGGTAAAAGTCACGTTATTATTGAACAGTTAGAAACAGTTTCGACACTGGTCCACACAGATACACTTCTAAAGATGAAGTAAATGTTTGACCTGTGCAAGTCGGAGCGGCGGTTGGGGGGCAGCGAGATAGCGGGCAGCACGGCACACATACAAGCACGGCTAAGGCTCACACAACATCGGCACTTTCCATCTTCTTAGCGTCGTAATCTTTCCAGTTTTGTGCCTCAGAATATAGCCATGCCAAGTAGTCGTCGGAATCGGTTCATCCGAGGCTCAATGGAATCCACTTTTCCTGGGTAGCCTCCTCGGTACAGTACGTATACTTCCGACTGTTGCTCGCCTCCGACTGTAATACTGTGCCCGTTGTGCCGAACCGCGCCAGTGTGCGTTTTCCCGCCTCGCCTGCCTCCACCTCTTTCCCGCTCCCCTACAGGTAGGGTATTCACCACAGGTTTTCTACTACACATATCCTAATGCATTACCTGCGTATGGACCAAGTGTATAAATTACAATTTTCACATCTTACAATAGTTTTAACATTAAATACACTTCCCTTTGATTACCACATTATTTGAAATCTAACATAAATAATAATATTCATTTCAAAAGTTGCTCACAGTCTCTTTAACATAACGATACGAACCGAAAAAAAAGTTCAAAACATTGCTTACATTAATTTATCTAAATTCATAAAGAAAAAAATTATTATAGGTACAGTTGTCGTTACATGGTCAACAAACAGTCATATCTGACATCTACTCGTGGTTAGAAAACAAAAGCGGAAGACGCCGGCTTTGAAACCCAGTTAAAGAAACTTTGTATCGTCATTTCAGGTTTAACATCTAATTTTACTTAGTGAACAACCCGATATGGTGCTGCGTTCGAATCACCGTCACAAAAATTTACATCATGGCATTTCAGTTTGAAAACACATGCACATTTTGTTACTTGAGAATGAAATTACTAAACGTCTTTCGTGGTTAGTTAGCCAGGAGACATTTTTCAATAAGATCTGCAGGTCAGCAAAAAAATCTTCATTTATTTTCAGGTTCAGAATTGACGATATTTGTGAAAACTTATTTCATGTCTTTTAAGCATAGTCAGAAACGACAATCTTTACCGTGATCGAGTCTCGGCAAGATACGAAAGCTTTACTTAGTTAACAATTGGTGTGGTGCTGGATTTTAATTCAGTTCCAGAACAAAAACATTCGTCATGTCATCTAAAGTTAGAAGAAAAAAATGGTTCAAATGGCTCTGAGCACTATGGGACTCAACTGCTGTGGTCATAAGTCCCCTAGAACTTAGAACTACTTAAACCTAACTAACCTAAGGACAGCACACAACACCCAGCCGTCACGAGGCAGAGAAAATCCCTGACCCCGCCGAGAATCGAACCCGGGAACCCGGGCGTGGGAAGCGAGAACGCTACCGCACGACCACGAGATGCGGGCAAAGTTCGAAGACGTGCGCAGGTAATATATAGAGAATCACGAGCACAGTGAAATTACTGGTGATACGTCGTTGATGTTGAACTTTACATAGTGTGTTTGCCGCTGCTGATCGCGTTTATTTTTTAACTGGTTAGTTCAATAACTAGTTTATTCAAAACCATCCGCCACAGGAATGAAGTTTAGCAGATGGTGAGAAAACCTTTTAGACAGCGAAAATACCTCGAATTGTTATAGAACTTTAGGAATTCAGATATTTCTTCAAAATCTCCTGTCCATTGAAACATTTCATTTTGACTAAGAAATCCAGAATGATTAAGTGATAAAGTTAGTTTCGAATTCAAATATGGCAACGTTTCTGAAATGTCACTTATTGTAATAAAGCCGAGTTTTCAAGCTTTATGGACTAACTCATCTCTAATAACCTGTTTCCTAATGTTTCCAATATTGTAGTATTAATTTACATATAAATTTTTATTAATTTACATATAAATTTATTGCTATACAGAGCAATTTTCACTACTGTTCATTTGTAACCATTTTGTATAGGAAAACGACTGTAACGAACAGAGATTAGAGGATGTGCAAAGAAGCTACGTTCTGTGGGCTGCATACAAATCATGCAAAACACAATTCAGGACGTTCGGATACTTTTGAGCTTGATGGTACGTGAGCAAAATTAGATTTGTTTTGGTTTGATAGAGTTAAGGCGTGCTCAGTTTTAAAGCAAACTATAGACTGGATCGTATTGCATTTTGTATCAGTATGATAAGAGAGAGGTTTACTGTATACAGGAGCCTGAAGACGGTGCAATGTAACACCGTAATGGATTGCAAATAAAAAACAAGACCTTATGACTCAGGAAACGGTGGTAGTGGAAACTGGCTGGGGGTTGTGTTGGCCTATATCATTAATAGTACTTAAATATATTTACTTAAAAAATTTCAACAGTTTCAAACCAATACGCAAGATGAGCCAGCACCTTAGAAGCTTAGTTTAATCTCTACGTTGCAGATACTGTTGTGGGAACTTTTCTTTATGAGCACGGAGATTATTGCACTCGTTTTATCTGATACCATTAAAGAGTGGAGTGGGGGGAGGGCGGGAGGAACATTGTGACATCATCTTAACCAATGGCGATGTCGATGACGGTCTGCAACGTTATAACTGTTCTGTTCGAAACAGTGATTTGCTTAACATTAACATGCTCGTCCGTTGTCGCGGACGTCATGACATGTCTATGTCCATGATAATGAACACCAAAATTTTAACGAGACTTAAATGCAGTGGCTGGTGTCCGAAAAAGAATGGGGCTGAAATGGTGCGTCGCGGAGTTCTGTGACCTCGGAGTGTTCTCAGTAAACATAGAAAAAAAAATTAGGAACAGTCAAATGGAAATATTGGAAAAAGTAAGTGAAACCTTTGTGCTTTCAAACTATTCGCCAGAACTGTTGATGCATTATGCCACTGAGACCGGATGGTCAGTGTCTTCATGGAAAAATGTCTGCGGTTGCCTTCGGAACCACCGTTCTACACAGGCGCGCACCTCTTCGAAAGCAAATCGACGGTCTAGTTTCTTTCTTCAGGGCTCCAAAGACGTGGAAAGCATGGTGAGAGATCTGGACTGTATGAAGAATGCGTAAGGGCTCCCAGCGAAACGTCTGCAGCGTAGTCGAAACAATCTTGGCAGCATGTGGGCGGGCATTATCCTGAAACAGAATGATGTTGACGGTTAACATTCCTGGGCGTTTAGACTTGGTGGCGAGCTTCAGTTTTTGCAAAGTGTCCATGCACGCTGTGCATTAATTGTGGAGCCGTATTCCAGAACGTAAATGAGCATCAGGTTGAAGGACAGCATCATTCTGTTGCAGGGTAGTGCCCACCTACATGTTGCCAAGGTTGTTTCGACTGTGCTCGCTGGGAAACCCTTACACATCCTCCGTACAGTCCCTATTTCTCCCCATGCGATTTTTGGAGCCCTGAAGAAAGAAATTCATGGTCATCGATTTGCTTCGGACGAAGAGAAGCAAGCCTGGGTACGATAATGGTTCCGTAGACAACTGCAAACTTTTGTTCATGAAGACATGATCGTCTTGTTTCAAAATGGGATAAATGTATAAACAGTTATGACGATTACTTTTCAAATAATAAACATTTTACTTACTTTTTTGCGTCTGCCTCATTTCCATTTGACTGCACCTTGGGAGGTCTCCTGCTAACTAGTGAGAAGTGCAGCAGCAAAGTTCTGCCAGCTGGGACACAGATCTCATAATACCTTCGCTCCTCAGAGGTTTCCCATCTGGCCTAGGTGCAAACTGACGTGAGGAAAGAACTTTTCCGTATCAAAGCACCTCTTAAGAAGGGGCTGTTCGAATTTTCAGCGTATTCTAACGGTTGCGCCGTTTTGTAGAAGTTACTGTGTTCTCTCATGATGATCGTAACATACATCAGATTCAGGGGTACTTCTCTGAGACATGTTAGTAATGTGGGTATGGTGGTCATATTACACTCCGGTTTTTTTAGGGGCAAATCTGCATGTAAAGTTACGCGTACCAGGAAATAAAATTAATAATAAATGAAATACAGCGGAGACTTAATGGTAACGAGGAAACCAATAGTCTGTAGAAGTATAAACCTGATTATTTGGGGTCTCTTTATTTGACATCTCGAGGATGCTCGTGTACCCATCTCAACACGTCGGGGAGACTGGCTTCAGTTGAAGCGTCAAATTCAGTCGCGATCTTCGAACTTTTCAAGTGCCCTACCAACAGTTCTGCTGAGAAAAAAGATCTGGTTACATCTTTTTAAACACGATGTCAGTTTTACAAATATTCATTTGGACGTTATCGTCTTGGACTTGCAAAAGACTGCAGCAGCATTTATCCAGTTTCCTCTTTTTCTGCATTTGTAGCCTCCGTGATGCATACACAAGTAGTGCTGTTACTCGATGATCAGTTTTTATAAGTATCCTGGAGATTTTTTTTTTTTCAATTCGGTTCTTGGATAACTTGACAGTGGTGAGGACGGCTGGCGCGTGCATATTTACCTGCTACCGCATGTGAAGAGTAGAAACGCGGCATGCGGCTCGGTTGCCTTAGGGAGGACAGGAGTAGGCAAACGGGGCCAGAACTCCACAAGTGAGAAATTTAAAACACACTTTATTACAATGGCCAGGCAAAGTTCCTCGACAAATACGTATAGAATTAACAATACAATGGAAAACATTAACTGAAGTCAAACGGTTATTTGGGAGGCTTTAAATGCTAGACCGGTCAGGGAATAGACACAGTCTCATTCTAAAACACAGATGTTAAATAACATTATAGCGCGTGTGATAACTGATCGAATTTACACCATAGATACTGCCAATAACTAGAAGGATATCTTTTCTCTAAAAACTTAAATTGAATGCAATCAACTACTAGTAATTTCTGATGGCGCATGTGTGTTCGAAACGGCGAACAAAACGCGCAAATCAAGGTAATTACCAACAAAATCAGATGTTACAAATGGACAAGCACCATAATTCGGCAATAAGGTGTCCGAGACACAAAGAACGCACATGATGCTTAGAAAAGAACTGAACGCTTAATACGAGGATTGGAATATAAATAGTGGCAACTATTTATTCACAACCGATACAAAAGAGTTAAATGTTTGCACCTGTTACTGTCCTTCAAAGTAGTCACCAGCATTGCGTATGACCCGTTGCGAGCGATGTGGAAGGCGTAGTATACCGTTAGCAGAGACTGTTCTGTTGATGGCGCAAATGGAGCGTCTACTGTCTGTCGAATCTCTGGAACAGTTCTGAAGCGAATGCCACGAAGTCGTTCCTTCAAATCAAAGGAGGACTTAAGTCCGGGGAGTATCGTGCATGGTACAGTACTTGGCAGTCCCATCGACCGAACAGAGCAGCCACAGCTTGCGCTGTATGCGCCGCGCATTGTCGTGCAAAATGATGGGTGGGCTGCGCAGAAAGTGTCGCCGCTTCTTGTGCGAAGCTGGTCGCAGGTAATGCTTCAGAAACGAACAGCAATACTGTGCATTGTCGGTCTGCCATGGAGGAACGTAATGCGCTAGGATAACACCATCACAGTCGTACACGAGAATCACCATAACTTTAGACCGCTCCATTCGCACTAGCAACAGAACAGGCTCTGCTAACGGTATACTACACCTTCCACAACGTTGGAAACGGGTTCTACACAACGCTGGTGACTACTTTGAAGGACAGTAACAGGTGCAAACATGTAACTCTTTTGTATCGGTTCTGAATAAATAGTTGCCGCTATTTATGTTCCAATTCATGACAAGAAACTTGATTTTGAACCTAAATGATTTAATTAAATGCAAATGCATTCACAGTTGAACTAGAGAACCCAAGGTGAATTAGCGTAATACTCTGAAGTCAACAATGAAATAATGAGCGAACAGGCGTTCAAGCAACATCAAAATCATTAGCTTAATAAAAAGCAATTCCTTTAACACTTGAGGTAGATGCCTAACACCCGTTGCTCTCCAACCTGCTTCGCCATATACACAAGAGTTTAGAGCTCGCTGCACCCGGAGCTACTGGACCAAGCAAAAGTCATCTCTCGTCAGTACACCAGAAGAGCAAATTTCTCTTACTGATTACACTTTTCAGACACTCCATTCAGACGAAGCACAAGCGGGTAGTGCTTCGTAAAAACGTTTAAGAACCACAAGATTTAAAAGAGAACAGTTCTTAAAATCATAATTATAAAAACCGGAAATACTAAGGGGTGATGAGTTCTCCCATACATATTTTTACTATCTAAGACATGTCTGTCCGACCCCAGAAAATCAGATCTAGGAGCAAAATACAAGGCACCGTCGTCAGATCTCAGTACTGAGCCTTTTTGGCCCAATTTGGAGAGAGAGGTACGTGGTCGCATCTGCTCCCATCATCGCTACCTGAAATTCCCACCGTTCTGCCGGAATAGCACAAGATTCCCTTGAAAACAATACAGACCATACATTTATCCATTCCAAGACGACTAGAAACTGTTTTGAACGCCAACAGTTTTCCTGAAACGTATTAGACGTGATAATGTCTTGTACTTTCGGCACATCCGTATTGTTTCTCCACCCTCTGTGCAGTCCTACTTTGAAGAACAGTCCGGCGGCGTATTACACATCGACTGGCCCGCTAATTCGCTCTGTTTTAATCCCACAATAAATTTCTAGGACAGCTTGTAATAGCAACTGAAATGTAGTAATCAGTTCCAGAATCCTCTATCTCTGCGGGATCTAATAATCAATAGTGGCTTCAGCTGGGTGCGGCACACCTGAAGTAACACGAGGACTATCTTCTCTCGCCAATCTGAGCCTATTATCAGTGTTCGGGGCAGCATAGCACTGCATTGCCTGGATGTCTCCTGAGATGAGTAATTTGTTGTCTTCTGCCCTTAATTCTATTATTTTGTAGTAGCTACACACGCAAACTTAAAATTAATACTCAGCGCTATTGGGGGACCTATCAGTACTGAACGATGGAACAAGCAAAGACCTCTCTATTGACACTTGAGCGTGGGAGGCTGCTACGCACGGCGGCTGCCGGCGACCGCCAGCAAGGGCCTTTGATGTAGTCCTTTCAATTAAAGCGCCCATCTGCGCTCTAAAGTTAGCGGTTGCCGCTGACCGGCAAGCTGTTCTCCCCTAAACCTCAACAGCACCAAGAATGCCCTTTGAAAGTCAACCGGTCGCTTGTCACAAACGCGTCCACGTCACTGCGGCCCCTCTCTAGTGGTTTTACGTACATCGGCGTAATTTATATTTAGCGCTCTTCTTGGAAAATGTGGTTAGGGAATTCGCCTGTCGGGTGAAGGGTTTTACTCGTAACTCTACATATCTGAAGAATAACAGCCGACTCCTTCAAAATATGGGTGTCACTAAACTGACGCAGAGGTTATAAGGTTTTCTCTGTTTGAAATGGACAAAAAAATTAAATCCGTGCTCCTATCCAATGGTGCCATAACTCTACCGTGCGGATTTCGTCAGTAATGTAAGATTAATTGTACCGGCTGCAATCCAGTACATGCCTCTGGTCCCATGATGTCCAGAGTTCATTTGCGCTATGTGCCGCGCAAATACTAATGATTCGAAACATCTCACCTTATCACAACGTTTTCTCTGAAAACAGAAGTCAGAAAAGAATTTCACAGCAACGACATCGATCATGTTTTCGCAATGTTTCGAACTTACACTTGGATTACATTCACAGAAACAGAAGTATTGTAGTTTTGCACGACCTGTCACTACATCAGCTCACTCTGGACGGCCTTTTGGCTTGTTAAGACGTACAGACACCACGTTCACCATCAGTTAAATGGGTGATAGGTTACAAAAATTAAGTATACATTTGTACTTCATAGTAGAATTAAGCTGCCTTGTGGCTCGTGCTGTTTATTTTAGTCTTACCTCAAAAGAGTTTTCCTTTGCATATTAAATTTGTCAGAATGTATATTAATGTGGTAGGTGGCATTTTAACTGAGTCCAAAATTCTTTCTTCAACCCGTTCTACTATCTTAGTAAGTTAAAGTAAATGTAATTTTTATGAAACTTAAAACAACTCTGGTACGATACCTAAAATGCCTCATCTTGAAGCATCTTTGTGCTGATTCAAAAACTTTTCTTACACTTTACAAGTCTGTAACATTTCAGAAATGATACGTGATTTAATACTGTGGTTAATATTTTACTAATATTAATTTCTCTGAGGCGTTTTGGTCACAGTTATATAAACAAAACACGATATTTTGTAATCCAGCATCAGTTGAATGGATATTACTATTGAAACCAGTTGTTTCATCGAGTTTTAATGTAGCATCAGAGTTTCTGTTTTTCATATGTGATGCAGTTTTGGAATTAGACAAATGAGTAGGTCCACCGTCAAACCTATTAACCTATTATGCTCATTAGTGGCTATAGTTACTCAATTCATGGTAGCAAAATATGAGGTGATGAACTGAACTGGTTTCAATAATCGAAATATCGATATTTTACAGAAAACATGAAATACAATTTCAGAAGCATTGTGTGGTATCTGTCAACAAGCAGTCAGCAATGTTTTCTAATCTTACGGATAAAAAATAGAATTTACGTGATAGCAATTTAGGTTAACGCCAAAGAGCCTGTTATTAGATGTTGCGACAGATTTTGCTTCACTAATCCCTAATCGATATTGAAATTTTATCTCAAGGTCAAAGATGCTATCAGTATCAAATTTAGAGGTCCACTGATAGATTCATTATTTTTCCAAATCTATTCACAGGGTCTACCACACATGTCGCTGTAGAAACAACTGAAAAACCACTCATTTAGAAGTCATAGTCGCATAAGAAAAAACTTTGCTTGAGGCTTCTAAACATTATGAACATCTGTTGGCAGCCTGGATAGGGACTAAAAGAGTACAACGAATCCATAATATATCCATTATGTAAGGTAGGTTACTGTGTAAACATTACAGAGGAATAAGCCTCTTACATTCAATCTCTGTTGGTCTGTCACGGCCGGGGCACATCGGCTGTAAATTGCTTTTCAGTGTCAACAATCTTTACCAACAGCAGTATATTTTCAGATATTTTATTTTATTCTGAAAGCAACCAGTTTCGGCAATTCATTTTGCCATCTTTAGGCCCCATACGCTTTTGTCCAAACAAACGAACTTATTGTACAGCTCCATAAACCAATGGATATCGTGAATTCCAATCTTTTTACAAATGCATGAAACGAATTCGTCACAGAAACTGATTCGTATGAAGCATTTGTATAACGATTGGAATTCACGATATCCGGCGGCGCTATACGATAAGTTCGTTTATTTGGATAAAAGTGTGTGGGGCCTAAAGATGGCAAAATGAATTGCCGAAACTGGTTGCTTTCAGAATAAAATAGAATATCTTAAAATATACCGTTGTTGGTGGAGTTTATTGACATTGAAAATTCTCTTACATTTCTATTCCAAAATATACGTCTAAATAATAAAAGATTAGTCCTTGTTATTTACGCACAAATTTGAGATGTCCAAGACGGCTTCAGAAAGAAAAGTCTAGATTTTACTTACCGGTTTGTTATACGTTCATAGTCTGCGGCATGGCACAGACAGAGTAAAAAGAAAGGTGCTATGGAAAGCACTAGAAAATGTAGATATCACAGCTCATTTCCTCTCGGCTCTTCAATTCCTGCACATGAACAATAAGATAATGATTCATCCTCTGGAATGTGAATCAGCCCCAGCAAATATTAACCAAGGTGTCGGACAAAGGTGCTGACGTAGTGATAAAAATCTGATTTAAAATAGTAAACAGTCACTTTACTACTAACGTAAACGTTACAACTTTATTTCTTGGTTATGACTAGGTCATAAAAGGCAACGCTGAAACGAATATGCAGACAACAGTACAGAAATTGATCCAGGTTGAGGCTGTGCATATAGTATTACAAACTGCTCAAGTGAAACTGAAGTGATATCATTTCGTGGATTAGAACCAATAATTGTAAAACTGGTGACAATTGTACAAATAATCGAACAGTTAAGAGATTTTAAGTGTATCTATGATATCACCTTAAATGTACGAACTCAGACTATGTTGAACTGAAGCTTCAAAAACTTAGGCATTTCTGTGCCAAAGAGCGACGAACATCAAAATGTAACGTTTGAAAGCAAGCTCTGTTCAAACTGTACGAAATTATAGCTCTCCAATTATTGAATGGATGTGAAAGTCAGACTCTAGACCACATAAGGCAAACTGAGGCTTCCGAAATGGAGTCACTTCGATATGTAGCTGGATATTCTCTCCTAGATAATATGAAGAACACTGATAACAGGCAGGAATTAAATACGACGTCAGTTACAGATCTTAGATATAAATGTAGAGTAAACTCAAGGAATCGTCTTCATTGAATGGACAATGGAGTCACTATGATTTCTTTCAATACAACTTCATACAAAAAACCCACAAGGTCTAATCTAAGATATGGATAATGATGGTGTCGTTTTCTATATTCTAAATAAACCTGGAACTTCTACGTTACGTATTTTATTGAATAAATAACAAGTGATATCAGTAAATACATACGAATATTTTTGTATCAAGTAAATGTGATAACGGGTATAATCGTATGTACATTTTTGTGTTTAAATCGGAGACATCAGCAATCGTTGTGACGTATAATCACAAGCCTAATTTAATGCAAAAATAGCATTTACGTCTTTAATATGATAACTAAAGAGTGATCTGCCCCATAGAAAGAATCTCCAGTTCAGGTAGCTATGCGATATGCTCCAGTAAAGGATTTTAATTACTCCTTCTTTGTATTTTCGTAAGATTTCATGATTAAAGTCATTCCCATAAAATTATTCTGCGTTGTACATTCTCAGATGCATGTCAATTGCACTGGTGACCAAAACGATCTTTAACAGGAACTTTTTATGAACATTTTTGTTTCGTTAGCTTTTGCCCCCCCCCCCCCCCCCCCCCCAATAGAAGGGACTCCTAATTATGAGCTATCACTCGTCTTACGGCCGAAATCCCATCTTGTCGTTGTAAACGTCAGTTAAAGCGAAGGAAGTCTTCTGCACCATTGTTCTACGAACCGTGCTAATTTTCTTTTGGCTGTGCTATATATTAACTGTGTGTGTGTTGTGTTTCTAAAGTGAAGATGAGCCACCTCCCTTGATAAGTACGATAAAATACTCCAAAACCTTTACTCCAGCTATCAGTTGCGTGAGACCAACGGTCGTTAAATTTGGTACGCGAACTCGACACGCATCTGCCCATCTCTCTGTCTCGAAATCTAGTGCATTGCGCCCTATGATATACAATAGAATCATTTCTAAGACTAGTCTTTTTCTTCCTTGGTTTTTCAGTCATTAATCTTCTGACTGGTTTGATGGGGCCCGCCACGAGTTCCTCTCATCTCGAACACTTGTAACCTAAGTGCTAAATTATTTGCTGGACCTGTTCCAATCTCTCTCTGCCTCTACAGTTCTTACCCTCTGCAGCTACCTCTAATACCACAGAACTTATTCCCTGATGTTTTAGCAGCTGTCCTATAATATTGTCCCTTTTTCTTGTCAGTGTTTTCTATGCATTCTTCTCCTCGCCGATTCTGCGGAGAACCTCCTCATTCCTTACCTCATCAGCCCACCTAATTTTCAGCATCTTTCTGTAGCACCAAATCTTAAATGCTTCTATTCTCTTCTGTTCTGGTTTTCTCGCACTCCATGCTTCACTACCACACAGCGCTGTGCTCCAAACGTGTTTTCACAGAAATTTCTTCCTCAAGGGCTTTGTTTGAATGCCCCTTTTTCCAGTAATGGTCTCCTTTTTATGTCCTCCTTGCTCCACCTTTTATAGGTTATTTTGCTGCCTGGAATCAGAATTACCTAACTTCGCCTACTTTCTGATTTCCAGTTTTGATGTTAAGTTTCTCTTTCTTCGATTTACTCTCAATCCATATTCTGTACTCATTATTCAACTCCACTCTATTCAGCACATCCTATAATTATTCTTCACATTCACTGCGGATAGCAATGTCATCAGGGAATCTTATCACTGATGCACTTAATTGTGGACTGCAGAGTAATCATGCAGGTGTAAATGTAGTCAACCAGACAAAATTATTCAGCATAACTACATATCCCGGATAAAGAACGCATTCTGGAACGTACTGCCGGCCGTAGTGGCCGTGCGGTTCTAGGCGCTGCAGTCTGGAACCGAGCGACCGCTACGGTTGCAGGTTCGAATCCTGCCTCAGGCATGGATGTGTGTGATGTCCTTAGGTTAGTTAGGTTTAATTAGTTCTAAGCTCTAGGCGAGTGATGACCTCAGAAGCTAAGTCGCATAGTGCTCAGAGCCATTTGGAACGTACTACGGTGAAGAAACATATTGAGAAAGAGAATAATAAAAAAAAGAAATCGAAGTTTCGTCTTTTTCTGTAGCTGTGAGACCTGGAAGATCAAATTAAACAACAAAGAACGTACCGGAGCGTTGGTCAAGATTACTGCCTGTCTCTTGTACCGAAATAAGAACTCCACTTCTTAGTCAAGAAACTGACATGGAAAAACTCAGTCTCTTGTATTCGTGAAACATGCTTTCTGCTTGGCGGCATATTCAAGGCGGGGTCAAATACGCAACATTTCACTGTGAAAAGCGAAATTGGAATGACGTAAAATAGCTCTACAGCTCGTGGCCACAACTATCATGGACTTGAACTCTCCGCATGACGACATCCCTCCAGCACCGCTACTCACAAACCACGTCGCAAGGTCGATACTTTCAGCCATGACATCGACCGAAGAGGTAAATCATGCATACTCCAAACCAACAATTACTCACAGACTCTACATGGGTTATTGAAGAAAAGTGACCATTATACAGTATTCAGGAAGATAGTCGTGAGAATATTGCAGTATTTTAGCCAGCAATGGTTTATGCGAACACCGTATTGCCACATCTGGCGACTGCAGGCAAGTGAAGAACCGACAGTGTAGCCTTGGACAAGCAGGGCGTTCACATGACGTTCCAACTTATTCACGTCACGCAGTTGCTCGAACAATAAACTATTCACGCAGCTTGTTTTAATAACTACCTCAGTGTGCGTGTTATTTGTTTTTTGTAAAGCTGAATCGAGTGCATATTAGTACTTCTGGAAATGAAAACACGCAAGCAATTTTCGCGACACTTTTTTATTTCCTTTGCAAAATTACTCAGCTGAGAGAACTGTTGTGTTAACTGTGGAACACAAAAAGAACAAAAGCTCTGGTGGACGGGAGTCGTGTGGGGAGTTTTTGTTTTGCACGCGGTAGTGAAAAGTTCATTGTGCTACGCCGAGTCCGTATTTGCCACAGTTTGCCCTAGGTCATCTTGAAGATAGAAGTAGGGTGGCTACAGTCGAGTTAAATTAGTTCTTACTGTTTTCTCGTTTCTCGGTGCCTGTGGCGAATTTGCATATCGTACCGTTATTCGATGTTCGGAGTATAATTTCGGGAACTAACTTCAGACTATCGGAGGAAAACTCTGAAAAGGTTTCTACGTATTGCTTTGTAACATCAGAAAATATCTCACATTTTATCGTATTATTAATTTTTATGTTTGGTGAAAAGATAAAAAATATTAAGAGTTTCTTATTTTGTTTGAATGCCTGCGCACAAAAACGGGCTGCAGGTAAGCTTTACGAAATGCAACACAATTTTAGCTGATGCAGTATAAATATGGAAAATATGTACGGCAAATCACTAATCTCGATTCTGATGTACAGACCATATGTTGTAAGTGGAGAGATATTTAAACGAAATCGAAGACACCGTTTTACACTGTCGATCATCATTTTTCGGTAATGCACTTTGGCTGTTTCCTGACACTTTGTGAAAGGAGTCTGGCTAGGCACTATCCGAAATCTGGATTTGCGTAATAAAACCTGCAAAAAAAATGGACGACTGACGGCTGCGCTCTATTATTTATAAAGAACAAACGGAATTTACTCCATCGGATAGACTGGTTTTGCAAGAAGTTCATTCAATTTTGCTATGTTCATAGAGACACGAATGATTCAAAGTGTTGAGCGACGTTGGCCGCGCGAGGTAGCCGTGCTGTCTTGGGCGTCTTGCCACGATTCACGAGGCCTCCCCCCCTCCCCGTCGTAGGTCGAGGCCTCCCTTGAGCATGGCTTGAGCATGGGTGTGTGTTGTCCTTAGCGTAAGTTAGTTTCAGTTCGCATAAGTAGCGTGTAAGCCTAGGCACCGATGACCTCAGCAGTTTGGTCCCATAGAACTTCCCACAAATTACCAAATTTTGTTGAGGACGTCCATCCTGCCAGAAGTTACCTTTCTGTGAGATATATGGTCAGCTGATTTTTTTTTTAATCATCAGTCTCCCGACAGTTTGACGCAGCATTCCATAAATTTATATCTTGCGACAACTTCTTTATCTTATTGCACCATGCCTCCTCAAATATTTGTTGCATACATTTCAATCTCTTTCTTCCTCTACAGTTTTTACCCTCTAGAGCTCCCTCTAGCACCAAAGAGGTTTCCCCTGGTGTTGTAACACATGTCTATTCATCCTGTTCTCCTTCTTGCCACTTTTTTTGACATGTTCTTTTCTTCGCCAATTCTGCAGAGAACCTCCTTATTCTTGATTTGCCGCACGGAATGGCCGCGCTGTTTGAGACGCCATGCAACGGATTGCGTGGCCCCTCCCGCAGGAGGTTCGAGTCCTCCCTCGGGCTTGGGAGTGTGTGTTGTTCTTAGCACAAGGTAGTTTAAGTTAGTTTAAGTAGTGTGTAAGTCTAGGGACCGATGACCTCAGCAGTTTAGTCCCTTAGAGATTCACACACACACACACACACACACACACATTCGAACATTCTTGATTTTCTCGGTCCACTTAACTCTAATTTTCCGTTTTTGAAGAGAACCAAATAATTCCTTACATTATCAGTCCACCTAACTTTTCACGTTCTTCTGTAGCACATCTCAAATGCTTCGCTTCTCTTTTGTTCCGGTTTTCCCACTATCCATGATGCACAACCATACGATGCTGTACTCCCAACATACATACTCAGAAATGTCTTCCTTAAATTTAGGACTATGTTTCATACCGGTAGACTTAGACATTCTACTATCTGTTTTTATGTCCTGTTTGCTTCGTCCGTCATGGGTAATTTGGCTTTAAAGGTAGTGGAGTTCCTTAACTTGGTCTACTTCGTGATCAACAATTTCGATGTTAAGTTTCTAGCTATTCTAATTTCTGCGACATCTCATAACCGAGGTCTTCTTCCGGTTTACTCTTAATCCATATTCTGTACTCCTTAGACTGTTAATTCCATTCAACAGATATTGTAATTCTTTTTTACTTTCACTAGGAATAGCAGTGTCATCAGTGAATCTTATCATTGATAACCTTTCACCCTAAATTTTAATCCCACTCTTGAACCTTTCTCTTACTTCAATCAATGCTTCTTCGATGTACATATTCAACAGCAATGGCGGAAGACTGCATCCCTGCCTTAAACCCTTTTTAATCCGAGCATTTCGTTTTTGGACTTCCAGTATAATTCTTTGCTTTTGGTTCTTCATATTGTATATTGCCCGTCTTTCCCTATAACCTACTGTAGTTTTCCCGGAATTTCGAACATCTTGCATCAATTTACACTGTCGAATGTTTTTTCCAGTTCGACATACCCTATGAACCTATCCTGATATTTCTTCAGTCGTTTTATCAATCGCAACGTGATAACTGCCTTTACCTTTCCTAAAGCCAAACTGATCGTTATCTAACAGATCCTCAATTTCTTTTCCATTTTTCTAAATATTATTCTTGTCTGCAGCTTGGATGTATGAGCTGTTAAGCTGATGATGCAATTGTTTTCGCATTTATCTGCCCTTGTTATCCTCGGAATTGTCTGAATGATATTTTTTCGAAAGTCTGAGGATATGTTGCTAGACACATAGATACTACATACTACATCGAACTGGTAGTGGTACAGTAATAAAGGACCAAATACAGCTGAAGCGGTTATTGTTATTGTTGTTGTTGTTGTTGTTGTTGTGGTCTTCAGTCCTGAGACTGGTTTGATGCAGCTCTCCATGCTACTCTATCCTGTGCAAGCTTTTTCATCTCCCAGTACCTACTGCAACCTACATCCTTCTGAATCTGCTTAGTGTATTCATCTCTTGGTCTCCCTCTACGATTTTTACCCTCCACGCTGCCCTCCAATACTAAATTGGTGATCCCTTGATGCCTCAGAACATGTCCTACCAACTGATCCCGTCTTCTGGACAAGTTGTGCCACAAACTTCTCTTCTCCCCAATCCTGTTCAATACTTCTTCATTAGTTATGTGATCTACCCATCTAATCTTCAGCATTCTTCTGTAGCACCACATTTCGAAAGCTTCTATTCTCTTATTGTCCAATCTATTTATCGTCCATGTTTCACTTCCATACGTGGCTACACTCCACACAAATACTTTCAGAAATGACTTTCTGACACTTAAATCTATACTGGATGTTAACAAATTTCTCTTCTTCAGAAACGCTTTCCTTGCCATTGCCAGTCTACATTTTATATCCTCTCTACTTCGACCATCATCAGTTATTTTGCTCCCCAAATAGCAAAACTCCTTTACTACTTTAAGTGTCTCATTTCCTAATCTAACTCCCTCAGCATCACCCGACTTAATTAGACTACATTCCATTATCCTTGTTTTGCTTTTGTTGATGTTCATCTTATATCCTCCTTTCAAGACACTGTACATTCCATTCAACTGCACTTCAAAGTCCTTTGCTGTCTCTGACAGAATTACGATGTCATCGGCGAACCTCAAAGTTTTTATTTCTTCTCCATGAATTTTAATACCTACTCCGAATTTTCTTTTGTTTCCTTTACTGCTTGCTCAATATACAGATTGAACAACATCGGGGAGAGGCTACAACCCTGTCTTACTCCCTTCCCATCCACTGCTTCCCTTTCATGTCCCTCAACTCTTGTAACTGCCATCTGGTTTCTGTACAAATTGTAAATAGCCTTTCGCTCCCTGTATTTTACCCCTGCCACCTTTAGAATTTGAAAGAGAGTATTCCAGTCAACATTGTCAAAAGCTTTCCCTAAGTCTACAAATGCTAGAAATGTAGGTTTGCCTTTCCTTAATCTTTCTTCTAAGATAAGTCGTATGGTCAGTATTGCCTCACGTGTTCCAGTGTTTCTACGGAATCCAAACTGATCTTCCCCGAGGTTGGCTTCTGCTAGTTTTTCCATTCGTCTGTAAAGAATTCGTGTTAGTATTTTGCAGCTGTGACTTATTAAACTGATAGTTCGGTAATTTTCACATCTGTCAACACCTGCTTTCTTTGGGATTGGAATTATTATATTCTTCTTGAAGTCTGAGGGTATTTCGCCTGTTTCATACATCTTGCTCACCAGATGGTAGAGTTTTGTCAGGACTGGCTCTCCCAAGGCCGTCAGTAGTTCCAATGGAATGTTGTCTACTCCGGGGGCCTTGTTTCGACTCAGGTCTTTCAGTGCACTGTCAAACTCTTCACGCAGTATCATATCTCCCATTTCATCTTCATCTACATCCTCTTCCATTTCCATAATATTGTCCTCAAGTACATCGCCCTTGTATAGATCCTCTCTATACTCCTTCCACCTTTCTGCTTTCCCTTCTTTGCTTAGAACTGGGTTTCCATCTGAGCTCTTGATATTCATACAAGTCGTTCTCTTATCTCCAAAGGTCTCTTTAATTTTCCTGTAGGCAGTATCTATCTTACCCCTAGTGAGATAGGCCTCTACATCCTTACATTTGTCCTCTAGCCATCCCTGCTTAGCCATTTTGCACTTCCTGTCGATCTCATTTTTGAGAAGTTTGTATTCCTTTTTGCCTGCTTCATTTACTGCATTTTTATATTTTCTCCTTTCATCAATTAAATTCAATATTTCTTCTGTTACCCAAGGATTTCTACTAGCCCTCGTCTTTTTACCTACTTGATCCTCTGCTGCCTTCGCTACTTCATCCCTAAAAGCTACCCATTCTTCTTCTACTGTATTTCTTTCCCCCATTCCTGTCATTTGTTCCATTATGCTCTCCCTGAAACTCTGTACAATCTCTGGTTCTTTCAGTTTATCCAGGTCCCATCTCCTTAAATTCCCACCTTTTTGCAGTTTCTTCAGTTTTAATCTACAGGTCATAACCAATAGATTGTGGTCAGAGTCCACATCTGCCCCTGGAAATGTCTTACAATTTAAAACCTGGTTCCTAAATCTCTGTCTTACCATTATATAATCTGTCTGATACCTTTTAGTATCTCCAGGGTTCTTCCATGTATACAACCTTCTTTCATGATTCTTAAACCAAGTGTTAGCTATGATTATGTTGTGCTCTGTGCAAAATTCTACCAAGCGGCTTCCTCTTTCATTTCTTGGCCCCAATTCATATTCACCTACTATGTTTCCTTCTCTCCCTTTTCCTACACTCAATTCCTGTCACCCATGACTATTAAATTTTCGTCTCCCTTCACAATCTGAATAATGTCTTTTATTTTATCATACATTTCTTCAATTTCTTCGTCATCTGCAGAGCTAGTTGGCATATACACTTGTACTACTGTAGTAGGTGTGGGCTTCGTATCTATCTTGGCCACAATAATGCGTTCACTATGCTGTTTGTAGTAGCTTACCTGCATTCCTATTTTCCTATTCATTATTAAACCTACTCCTGCATTACCCCTATTTGATTTTGTGTTTATAACCCTGTAGTCACCTGACCAGAAGTCTTGTTCCTCCTGCCACCGAACTTCACTAATTCCGACTATATCTAACTTCAACCTATCCATTTCCCTTTTTAAATTTTCTAACCTACCTGCCCGATTAAGGGATCTGACATTTCACGCTCCGATCCGTAGAACGCAAGTTTTCTTTCTCCTGATAACGACATCCGCTTGAGTAGTCCCCGCCCGGAGATCCGAATGGGGGACTATTTTACCTCCGGAATATTTTACCCAAGAGGACGCCATCATCATTTAATCATACAGTAAAGCTGCATGCCCTCGGGAAAAATTACGGCTGTAGTTTCCCCTTGCTTTCAGCCGTTCGCAGTACCAGCACAGCAAGGCCGTTTTGGTTATTGTTACAAGGCCAGATCAGTCAATCATCCAGACTGTTGCCCTTGCAACTACTGAAAAGGCTGCTGCCCCTCTTCAGGAACCACATGTTTGTCTGGCCTCTCAACAGATACCCCTCTGTTGTGGTTGTACCAACGGTACGGCTATCTGTATCGCTGAGGCACGCAAGCCTCCCCACCAACGGCAAGGTCAATGGTTCATGGGGGGGAAGCGGTTATTAATACCCAATATTTTGTACTTCCTTCTTTCATCGATGAACTGCAGTGTTTCTTCTCTTATGTTTGCTTTCAGAGAAGTAATCTTCGTTGTACTTAAGTTTCTCTTGCCAACATCTGTGATTACACTTTTTGGATATTTTTATTCCTTTACAACTGGGCTGTCTACTGAGCTATTCGTGATCGCAATATCTGTAGCCTCAGATAACTTCAAGCGTAACTGTTCGTTCCTTAGTACTTCCGTATCCCATTTCTTTGCGCACTGATGCTTCCTCACTAGTCTCTTAAATTTCAACTTGTGATCTGAGACCATATCTGTTCCTGAATACGTCTTACAGTCCAGTCTCTGTCTGATCATCATTTAATCTAACTGGAATCTTCCCCTATCTTCTGGCCTTTTCCGTTTATACTCTTCCTTTTATGATTCTTCAACAGAGTATTCGCTAGCATCAGATGAAATTTATTGCAAAACTAAAATAGTCTTTCTCCTTTCTCATTCCTACTACCAATTCGATATTCTGCTGTGATCATTTCTTCCTCTTTCCCTTAGAACCGCTTCGAATCTCCCGTGATTAATAGATTTTTATCTTCCTTCACATACTGAATTACCCGTCCAGTATCCTCATATGTCTTCCACTTCTGTTTACGACATCTGAATGCATACCTGAACTACTGTTGTCGGTGCTGATTTGCTATCGATTATGGTGAGAACAGCCCTGCAACTGAACTGTTCACAGTAACTCTCTCTTCACCACCTTCTTATTCCTAATGAATCTTACTCCCACTATACCATTTTCTGCTGCTGTTGATATTAGCCAATACATGTCTGACCAGAACTCCTTATCTTCTTACCATTTCACTTCATTGGCCTCTACTACATGTAGACTGAGCCTTTGCATTTCCCTTTTCCGATTTTCTAGTTTCCTTGTTACGTTCAAACTTCTGACATTCTACACCCCGACTCGTATAACGTAACCACTTCTTTGGTTATTCAATCTTTTTCTCGTGGTCACCTCTCTCTTGGTTGTCCGTCCCGGAGATCCGAACAGTAGGTTAGTCCGGAAGCTTTTGCCAATTCAGGGATCATAATGACGCTTTTCCAGTTACAGGCCACATGTTCTGTGGATACACAATATGTCCCTTTAGTGATTTCCATTGACTTCTGCATCCTCATGCCGTTGATCATTGCTGATTATTCCGCCTTTTAGGGTAATTTTCCCATTCCAGGGGCAAGAGAGCGCCCTGAACCTCTGCGCGCTCCCCCGTCCGCTTTGACGAGGCCGTTGTCAGAACAGAGTGACTTCTTGTGCCTGACGTATTTGACTGCCATTGCTGATGACTTATATTCAAAGTCTAACCAGTTACTGCTTCGGTCCCGGGACACAGCACGTATCAAAAACGCTACCCCCCAAACCACGGGTCACACAGCTGATGTATTACTTACGAAAATGCCTGAAGAAAATAGTCCTACACAAAAAATTTCTTACAGGGACTTCAAATCATCTGTCTGATGATAAATTACGAAGGAACATACAGCATGAGTCACGACGTGGCCTTCTCACTGTAAATCAACTCTATTTTTTTTTTAATTTAGAGGCAGATTTCTTGTTAAGATTGATACGTTTATTTAACAAAAGTCTTCCAACAGATTGACTGCACCGTACTGTACAGGGATAAAACAACAAAGTTTAGACCGTTATTGCAAGTGATATTCATCAGAATATACAATTTATTTTGGATAATACATTAATTACCCTCATACCTTTGTAACTACGTAGGTAAAGAGAAATGAAATTTGCCAAATCGGAAGTGGGTCCAGTCAGGAATGGTGCATGTTAAAACCGATCGTTGGTAAGCCTCCGTGCGAGCTCGAATGTATATTATCTTCATATTCGAAATATACATTGGAGGAAACTACAAATATACTATTTGGCTCATCTCGGAATTTTAACAATGATGCACCATGCATCTCTTATAGCTCCACCCATCTCTAATGACCTCGTCGTTGACCGGAAGTTAAACACTAGTTTCCTCCTCCTCCTCCTTGTAGTTTCAACAACTAAAGCTGAATGAGCAGCTTGGTATTTATACCACTTTGCGAACTGTGATTTATTATATCATGTAGAATTTCATCTGCTGTTTTAGCTATGCAGGCCGAACAAAAGACAGTTTACTTATTTCGCAAGAGACAGAAGGTGACGCCCTATAACTCCCGTAACATATTTGGCGCCAAAATGCAGTGTCATTATTCAATGTTTAACTGATTAAGAAACCTATCTGACAATGCTGAAGGTTTCACCCATACTGATGTCTATATAATTACAATTTCAGTTATAAAAAATTGACCTGAAGAGGTTAACAAATGAGTTAATGTAATATTACGAAAGTTGGCGTACGTTATCGAACTATCACCGAAGTGCACACCATGCAAGTAAGAGGGAAGCAGACAGAAACGGCCCAACGCAGTCTAGCTATGCCATCCATAATGTGAACACGGGTAAATCACGAGTTTCATTTTACTTGAGAAGATGATTTAAAGTTTAATTTTTATTAATAACGCGGTGGCAGGACAGCAGCTTTCGACGTCCGAACATAGCACTAGAGCAACAGGATCTCTCTCTCTCTCTCTCTCTCTCTCTCTCTCTCTCTCTCTCTCTGTCCTCATACACAACAACTCTCAAACAAATGGCTTGTGAAATGTATGAATAGAGCTGACAGAACCTCACCAAAACTTTAAGTGTTCTACGTTGTACATAGGACATCCAACATATGCAGCAGATTTCTAACGGTACTGTCTCCTGAGTGTGAACGTGTTGATGATTTAACGCCACACTACAGCCGTAAGCTCCATTTGTTAAAGTAAAATCAATAGAGGAATACTGCATTGGTCTGCAGGACACAAACCCCAATCATACCTCCTATAAAAGAGTTGGATACAGCTTTTTGCGTTAGGGGATTCCCTGCAACCAGACGCTGCCCACATCACGCAGAACCACGGAGCTGATAACGGCCATCGCACAGATACAGGGCTATTAACAAGCCCCGATGACAGAATGCAGACACCTCCATTACACAATAACTGTGCTACAAACTACCATTGTATGGGTCGGAAAGTCTTGGCATTTGATTCCCCGTCAGTCATCGCAAGGTGAAATATAGGAAGAGTATCTAAAAATCAGAAACCAATAGAGCAGATGCAGCGTCTAATATACTGGAGCAGCACGCAGAACTGGTTCCAGATAAGCTCCATGATACACTGGAGCACGGCACACAGAAATGTTTCCAGACTTTTCTTAACCAAGCATGCCATATAATCTATGTTCCCTTATATCGTTATCCTACAAGTAGTGACCAGCACGGGCATACCTAAGCCAGAAGCACACGCCATCAGCTATTAATAGCTGTCCTACTTCCACCACAATACGACCTCAAGACTAGAAACACGTTTTTCAGTCACCCAGACTATGAAACTCTAATGCCGCTCTACATCGATGTACAATTTCAGTGTACTTATTCTGGATGTGAGAGTATCAGGATAATCAACAAGTACGTGGACCACCGTGCGAATGGTGCAATGCACAATGGGCGTTTGCTTAACTTCACCTTTAATGCACCTGCCCTACAGCTGTTTCCTCGGTATTAATGGTTCTTGTAATAGTACATTTATTCCATAGTTTCAAATAGTAGGTCCACTGGCGAATTCGGTAAGGTGGTAGTGGCAGATTCTTACGGTAAATTGTAATAACTTCTTCTGGATATGAGAGCATTAGGGTAATCAACAAGTACGTGGACCACCGAGGCGAATGATGCAGTGCACAATGGGCGTTTGCTTAACTCCGCCTTTATGCACCTGCCCTACAGCTGTGTCCTCGGTATTAATGGTTCTTGTAATAGTACATTCGTTCCATAGTTTCAAACAGTAAGTCCACTGGTGAATTCGGTAAGTTGTTAGTGGCAGATTCTTACTGTAAATTGTAATAGACTCCCACCTACCTGTAGTATTAGTACTAGTAGTAGTAGTAGTAATAGGAGAAGAAGTTTCGTAACCGTAGATTGTCAAATACATGTATCACATACTCTTTGATTGGTGGAAGTACCAGGGCTGCTCGGAAAGTAAGGAACGATCGGTCGCGAAATGGGAACTATAGTGAAAATCAAAACTGTTCTATTTGCAAAAGTTAGCTACACCCCGAACTTAAGGAACGATCGGTAGCGAAATGCAAACCACAATGAAAATAAAAACTTGTTTTTATTTATAGTAGTTAGCTACATTTTCCAGTTACATAGTCGCCATCCGGACTTAGACATCTGTTGTAGCGACGTACCAGCGTTCCAGTACCCTCGTCCTAGAAGCTAGTCTCCTGTACTTTCTGTGGACTGGAGCTCTTGTCTGTGCCAAGATGTTGTCTTCGCAGCCAGCGGTTCATTTGGGCAGACATGAAAATCAGAGAGAAACAAGTCCGGGCTGTATCATGGGTGATAAACACTTCCCATCGAAAACGCTGCGACCGCTACGGTCGCAGGTTCGAATCCTGCCTCGGGCATGGATATGTGTGATGTCCTTAGGTTAGTTAGCTTTAATTAGTTCTAAGTTCTAGGCGACTGATGACCTCAGAAGTTAAGTCGCATAGTGCTCAGAGCCATTTGAAACGCTGCAGAACTTTCCTCGATGCCCCTGCAGTGTGCGACCGAGTACTGTCATGATGAAGGAACTGCATGACATTTACTTTTTGCATGAAATCAGGCGAAATCTCTCGGCAGGCACCCGTATTTGGCGGGAGAGACTATTTTCTAGGCATCTTTACGCGTTTACTATGCGCTCAGAACTGAGGGGAGATACGTTCCGCTGTCTACGGGCTTACTAGAGACACTGCAAAACAAGTGTGCAACGCTTCATCGGATTTTCACTGTGCTTTCCATTTCGCGACCGATCGTTCCTTACTTTTCGGATATCTCTCGCATTATTCTTGTTAACAAATAGTAATTTTCGCTGTAGGTATTCTTGGTGTGAGGAAAATTATCGATGTTGAAGAAACGTCCAGTTATTGCTATATCGCAGAGACGTAGCTTTTTCTTGCGTGAGTAAACAGGTATAAAATCATAACACCACATGTAGAGAAGAAATTTACTATAAAAATCGCTGCTATGCTGACGCGACTTACCTCATTTTAGATGAGGTGCTGTTCCTGGACTTAGTGATTCATTATTAGAAGACACGAAATGTATGCGTAGAATGCAGTTGCTCAAAAACTGAAATATGTACAGGTGAATCATGCAAAATGTCTCTTGGTCGGAGGTCACACCCCTTGCGAGAGCCACCCGATTCCGCTCAGCGCCCAGTGTCATATGCGGGTATGACATCGTGCATTGCACAGTCCACTGTCCTCATATGAATAAAATATGGAATGTGAAACTAGATTTGTGATGGGGCTGCTGGGTACTTAGAAAATAGCTTGTCGTTTTTGACGTTGAGGAAACTTCCGGTTTAAATGTAATTTCACGCATTTTTACATAGTATTATTACAGCTTCTAACAGCAGTGCTGTTTCGCTTACTGAATAGGCGGTGTTACCTCCTGTCTCAGTGCCTGGCCTGGATGCCCATCGATACAGTAAGTCTCTGAGGAGTTATAAAATTATAAAATGGTAAGTGCGGAATCATGTAACCGGCTGTGTTGATGGCGCTCGCCACTTCGGACTCGTGCTGGGCAGGTGAAAGCGGCTGGGTACACATGACCAACCGCTTGAGCGCCTAGCTTGTCAGTTGCGAATGGGGCACGCTCGGTGTAACTGTTTGATGCTTACGGCAGAGGACGCTGTTCTCGGCGGTAAGCGGCGTGATGCTGCACTCGCAAAGTCGCTGTGACAGCGATAATTCTCCAGAACGGTACTGGACGGCGTTGGGTCGCCACTATGCACGACAGTGACAACCATACAGGCTGCATCAGTGACTTATACAGTTTTAAACTTATGGAACATTCCCTGTAGGTCTCACACCCACGCGGGTTCCTCTTAAGTGCTGCTCTAAACCAATCAATGGGCTTACCATCATTTTAAAATTGGGGTGAGTAATTGTTGAATTACCTGTCTTTTTATGGGTTTCGTGCCACAATCTGTAAAAAACAGAACCTCTATAAAATCGCTTTGTTATCCGTCTGTCTATCATCTGTCTCTCCGATAAGACTCCTATTTCTCAAGAAGGGGTAGATGTATCAAGTTCTAATTTAGCGCCACATATTAAGGACTATGATCCCTTGGAGGTGCAAAGATTTTAAGCTCCTACGTAACTTAAGTCAAAAAATGTCGCATTTTTTGATACTATAAAATCTCTCATAGCTCCCATAGGGAGCTTCATGTTGACCTAGAATTCTAAAATTTGACAAGAAGCACGGTTTCACAGCACAAGTAAACGAAAAAACTCAAAAAAGTAAATTTTTAATTGTATCACACAAAAAGATGTTTGTCATTTTTCTCTTTGTGTCTGGCCGTCTTTTAAGACCCTTTTTTTCTCTGGAACAGGTTGGGTTATCAAGCTCACATTTATGTCACAAACTAAAGTGTATGGCACCTTGGCGGCGTAGCAGATTTAAGCTTCTAAGACTATGCAATAAACCGATTCGGTCATTCAAATGGTGCAAATGGCTGAGCACTACGGGACTTAACTGCTGAGGTCATCAGTCCCCTAGAACTTAGAACTACTTAAACCTAACTAAGCTAAGGAAATCACACACATCCATTCCCGAGGCAGGATTCGAACCTGCGACCGTAGCAGCAACGCGGTTCCGGACTGAAGCGCCTAGAACCGCTCGGCCACAACCGCCAACTAACAGACGAACATTACTGCATGAAAATATGAAGTGTAAGTTGTAGATATCTTTAATAAGTAAATCAAAATGTTTTACTAATTTTTTTCTCTCTACACTTATACACTGAAGTCCCCTGCTCTCTTGTTTTTGTATGTCCGTTCTAGTCTGAGGAACTGCTTCACAGACTTTGATACGGTCTTGGAATTCCTGGGACCAATATCCTGCCAGGGAAAAATCGTCGAGATTCTCTATACCTATGAGGCATGAACTATCTACGTACATAATTAATTTTGTGTGCGAGACCTACTCGCACTTAGCCAATTTTTTAAATTTAGGTCAAGTGAATTTTGTGAGTTTTTCCCGTCCACTTTAACTTAGAAGAATTGGGTTCTTGAGATTGAAATTTAAGGTATCTGACGTGTAAGAGGTTAAATTGTTGAAACTGCGGTGTCAGAATGGCGAGGGTGCGTGTATGTGTGGAGATGGTTTTATAGGATCGTTTTACAGGAATGATGTGAACATAGCGTAACTTTCGAGCCGTAATCGGCAGTGAATTTCGTATAAAGTTGACGTTACTCGCCTCCATAAACATAAAAAATGTTTTTAATACTTTTTGTCACACTGAATCAATTTTGTATTTTGTGTACAAGGTAGCAGTCTCACCCTCTTAAAGTTTGCGACCATAGTATGTCGAAATTGCTAACTGAATGTATGTCAGGTGCTAGAAATATATTTCCTGTATTGGAATGTAAACAGCGTACCAGTGTAGAAGAAACAATCCTAAAATTAGGCTATGTTTAAGAGCAAATTCGTGTAGTCTTAGGAGTACGTCTAAAAGCTGTGTCATCTTACAGAGGGAGCCGACTGTGCCGATACACACTCCTCTATGTGGCGAAAGGCAAGAGACGTCTACTTGCATTCCAAGTATATGATTTGGCGCCGGCCCATTCAGACTCACACTGCATTAGTGAAAGCTGGCGGTTGTGGCAGGAGAAGAAGCGCACTTCACGTCTAGTGCCTGTAGCTTGCGGTTCAATACCAGTGGACACATGGGGTGGTCCGGCCGGTTTGGCCAAGCGGTTCTAGGCGCTTCAGTCTGGAACCGCGCTACCACTACAGTCGCAGGTTCGAATCCTGCCTCGGGCATGGATGTGTGTGTTGTCCTTAGGTTAGTTAGGTTTAAGTAGTTCTAAGTTCTAGGGGACTGATGACCTCAGAAGTTAAGTCCCATAGTTCTCAGAGCCATTTGAACGTGGGGTGGCAAGGGTTATCCAAGCGTCTTGCCTACCCTGCAGATGTTTTTGTCCACGCGGCGCGGTGCGGTGGCTGTTCGCTACCAGACGCACCACCTCCATGAGGCGACGGGCGCACGCGGACTGCTCCCAGGGTCGCCGTCGGCGGTGGTGTGGAGGGCCCTTTGCCCCCTGTTTTGCTGTTAAAGATATAAAGTGTAACGATCCAGACATAGAGAAACTGGAGCTAGGATAAGCAGTACGCAAGTATTCTGTAAGGGACCTGATTCTTATAAAAATAGCCTTCCAGATGTGACTGAATAATGGCTTAGAGAAAACGTGTTTAAGACGTGATGCACCTTTTCTGGCACACCAGCTCTTTGACACGACTATCGATTACCCGGTTGTACTACGATCTTTGCCCCTGTTGTAATCTGGTGGCGGGTATTTGCCGCCGGGGAGTTGGTCGTCGGACTCGCTACGAGGCGCTGGGACGTGCTTGATGCGACGAAGGAGCAAAATAAGCGTACTCAGCGAGCAGCGGCGCGGACTGTCTACCTTGCACGACGGTCGTGAGTTTGTGGTGCACCTGCCTGATGTCAACTCTGGGCGCTGCTCGTCGCGTCGCATTGCTTTGGTGCCTGTTTTCTCGGACAGAGCCATTCTTCGATACAATCTCGAACAACCCTCTTCATCCAAGACGTAAGTAGTTTTGGTGCCTTCGTTTCGTGGAACCATTTGCGTTATAGCGACTGTCACGTGTTGGTTGGTTGCCCTAACGCATGTGTTGTTGAAGTAGGAGCAGCCGGCAAGGTGTGTGATCGCATGGAGACCAGCAGTCACTACTTCTTTTAAGGAAATCAGCGTCCCCAAAAGATGTAGTAACTGTAAGGTATTGAAGATATTAGCTCATAGTCTAGTTCTGATTTTCTGCATACCAAGCTTACACAATTGGCAGTTACATTCAGACCTATGCAACGAAATTAAAGTGCACAAATCTAGTTTTGTTGTGAAGTAGTGCATTTGAATAACGTGATATTATCTTGAAATTATTTCAAAAAATGGTTCAAATGGCTCTGAGCACTATGGGACTTAACTACTGAGGTCATCAGTCCCCTAGAACTTAGAACTACTTAAACCTAACTAACCTAAGGACATCACACACATCCATGCCCGAGGCAGGATTCGAACCTGCGACCGTAGCGGTCACGCGGTTCCAAACTGAAGCGCTGAGAACCGCACGGCCACACCGGCCGGCGAAATTATTTCCATTGCATCTTGGTACACATTGTCGGCCATAATCATATGTGTAAATAATATTGGGTAAACTATGAAAGTGTAAAGGTCTGATATTATTTTACAGCATTCCATTTGTGTACAAGTCTTAGTTTAAATATTTACAGCATTGATATTGCTGAAAAATTTAACTAGTTTCTATTGAAAGCACTTATCAGTTTTTGATTTATATTGTTTATTGTTTTCTTAACTTATATTAATTGATGTTTGCTTGGTGTTTGACGTGTTTCCTGCGGTCTGTTTGTGTTCCAGTTTTCTGCGAGTTAGGGTGTGTGGGAACGGCGCCACGTTCCGCTTCGGTGCACAGAAGCTGTGACGTGTCGTCTAATAGGAAGTAACTCCCGGTTGGGCCCCGGAGGTTAGTTGTTGTTTTGGACGACCGGCCTGGTGCTTCCGGCATTTTAATTTAAGTCACCTTTTGCCCAGGGCAGCCTGACGTCACTGCCCATTTGATAGACATTTAACATTTCTCATGTATTTAAAAAACAAATAAATTTGCTTGCCAATGAATTATATGAAGTGTGACGTATTGTGCTGGTTGTGTATTGTTCAAAAAAATTATTCTGAGCCACCTTTAAATTACATAAGATTTATTGTTCATTACGTAATATGCTGTTTCCTTCAGAAGGAAGCTATTGATCATTTTGAATGTTGTTTTTAAGACGGTCACGTGTTGATTGTATGTTAGCCGCTTTACAAATGTGGTCTTGAATAAAATTAATCTACTAGTTGTTGTGTTTAAGGAGTGACATTATAGGGGCCTTGACCTTCCACGCTCATCCCGACTTCCTAAGTCACAGTGTTAATAACGTCAGCAGACTGACATCCGTTGTATAACAGACAGGCCTGGACCTGTAGGGGAACAAATGCCTTGTGTCCTTCAACTGGTATATGGAGAAGGGAGTGGGTGACTTTGCCCCTAGTTCCAGAACCGCACCCTTGCATATGTAGGCAGAACAAGCATCGTCTCTCTCCGAGGAAATCTGATGTCATAGAGACTGTACCAGTGTTCGAGGTTAGATATCATGAAATGCTGCACAACACTGCACAATTTTAGATTTCTAACTTCCTGCCTATTTATTCGTAAGATAACAGCCCAGTTTCCACACTGATATCATAGGAGGATCAGTTTTTCATTACCGACAAATTTTTGAATTTTCCGTCATTTTTTAATATCCCTCCAATTTTTTGAATTTCCTGCCAAAATTTTAATTTCAGAAATCTGTTAGCAGCGCGCTTTGGGGTCTTCGTTGATTCCATGAAGATTTTCAGTCTGCAGGAAACTCATAATCCTCAACCGTGAAGCATGTTATAAAACAGTACAACGGACTGATATCAGCGATGCAGGCCTATAAGCGTCTGTTTGACAACAACGAGAAAGACTTGCTCATTTTTTCTGTCATGGTGCATGCATCGCTCTTACAGCGTGCTGCAATAGCCTGTTCTTTCGCATAGTCTATGTAGAATCACGCAGATGGGAGAGAGCCAAGTTAAGTATCCCTCCTTTTTTATGATGAGTAGCAGTAGACAGAATTGCAGATAAATCAGTGATTATAATCTATAACTACTGAAATATAAGTTCAATCACATTAGGATCACATTAGTTACTTTGAACAATTCAGTTTCCACAAAGTGGGAAAACGGCAACTTTGCTCGGCATTCGCAGGTAAAGTAGCGACTTATCTCTAAGCTAAAAAATTAGGGTTAAAAAACCGTTTGCTAAAGATCTAAACATGTTATGTTGTGGAACAGGATTCCAATAACGCTTATCACAAATAAAAGCCAAACTATGTTTGTCAACTCTTGTATAGTTTCCGTAATCCCAGGGGTACTTAATCCACTGCTCTTCTGGCCTTGACTTTGGAAATATTTCTTCGCAGCACACTCACACTGTGTCTTCGTCGACAGAGTGAGTTATTATAGGGTTGGGTTTCCCACTCTTCACAATTTTCTTTTCACTACATTCCTTCCCTTTGAATGATTTCCGATTTCCTTCTTCGTACTTCATTGATCTTCTCTTTCTTTGTATGCCGCTTCTGTATCGCCACGGAGCCCTTCTTGCAGCCGCTGCCATTACTGTTGCCCATACACAAACCAGCCAGAAGCCACCACCGAGATGTTTTGTCTGCATAGGCGCCATTAAACAAAAACTGTATACCTTATAATAGCATCACCGAAATTTCAGTAACCAAGTAGAATTATAGAGTGAAGATATGAGACTTTCAACACAAATTCATTAAAAAGACGAAAAAGACATGTCAATAACAAATACACAAATTGATCAATTACATCTGGATAACAATAGCGGTACAGCTGACAGGTTAGACTTCACGGGGTGACTGAGTCTTTCAGGGAGAATAAGTTGAAGCATTTCCCGTGTGGTGCCGGCACCCCATAGATCCCGGGACGCCAGCAGCCACTTTGTTCATCTTTTTTTTTGTTATGGTTTTAGGGCGCAAAAGTGCTATGGTCATTAGCGCCCGGTCTGTGACTTAGGAAAGGCTAAAAAAACGAAAGTGGAAACCAGCAGCAATGGGAGCAAAACTCAAAAGGTGGGGAAACCAAAAACAGAAGGAAAGCTTAAAAAACCACTATAGAAGGGGGGTAGTTTGTCACCAAAAAAGCTTCAAATGACTGACGTCATCTCACTGGCACTAATGAACTCGAGAACACGATCGGCTGATCGCGTGTCATCTGCTAAAATGGAAGATGTGGTGTCACCGCCAGACACCACACTAGCCTTTAAATCGGCCGCGGTCCGGTAGTATACGTCGGACCCGTGTGTCGCCACTGTCAGTGGTTGCAGACCGAGCGCCGCCACACGGCAGGTCTAGAGAGACTTCCTAGCACTCGCCCCAATTGTACAGCCGACTTTGCTAGCGATGATTCACTGACAAATTACGCTCTCATTTGCCGAGACGATAGTTAGCATAGCCTTCAGCTACGTCATTTGCTACGACCTAGCAAGGCGCCATTATCAATTGCTATTTATCTTGTGATGCATGTACCGTCAGACCGATGTTCACCAATTGTGGATTAAAGTTAAGTATTCCAGCAGCTACGTACGTTATTGGCTATATTAATTACCTTGTCCAGTTCCAGACCTCACGCCAGCCTGGGTGAGCTTAAACGCGTGCCTTTCGGCTACCCGTCACTGTGGATTGACTGTCTTGCCAGTCCACAACAGAAGATATATCAGGCGACAGCTGTAGACGGGCGCGTAATGGAGTAAAATAGGGGCACTCAAGTAAAAGGTGTCTCACCGTCCACAGTTGAGAGCAGTGGGGACATAGTGGGGGAGGATCGCCGCTTCAAAGATGTCGATGGCTAAAAAGACAGTGCCCTATCTGGAGTCTAGTTAAAATTACCTCCTCCCGAACTCGTCCAAGCACAGGGAAGAGCTTTCACGCCCCGCAATTTATTATTGGGAAGTGTCGACCGATGTTCGTGCCATAAAAGGGCAACACGACGACGCAGAACATTGCGTAGATCGGCGAAGGGAATCATGTGAATAGTTGGCCAAAGAAGAGAGACTGCAGCCTTGGCCGCTATATCGGCCGCCTCATTTCCACAGATACCAACATGTCCTGGGATCCAGAGGAACGCCACAGGGACGCCCCCCAAGTGGAGCAAGTGGAGGCAGTCCTGAATCCGGTGGACCAGAGGGTGGATAGGGTAGAGAGCTTCGAGGCTGAGGAGAGGGCTGAGACAGTCTGAGCAGATAACATATTGTATCCGCTGATGACGACGGATGTATTGGTATAAACTGAACACTGGTCGGGAAGCCGAAATCGATTTGGGGTGTCGCCAACAATATAGGCACTCCCAACACCAAACGATGTTTTTGAGCCATCAGTGTAAATAAATGTGGCATCCTTCATTTGTGCGCAGAGAGCAGCAAATGCCCGACGATAAACAAGAGAAGAGGTACCATCCTTGGGAAACTGACAAAGGTCATGGAGCAGGCAGGTCCGGGCCGGAGCCAAGGCGGTGCTGTACCACAAGTTGTCAAGAAAGTTTTAGGTAAGTAGAAGGAAAGAGAATGGAGCAGTTGACGGAAGCGGACTCCCGGTGGTAGTAGGGAAGAAGGGCGGCCAGCATACCCTAAATCCAAGGAGGCGTCGAAAAAAATGTCATGGGCCGGATTTGCAGGCATGGAAGACAGATGGCTAGCATAACGACTCAGAAGGGCACCTCGCCGATTGGACAGCGGAGGTTCAGCAGTCTCAGCATAAAGGCTTTCCACAGGGCTGGTGTAAACGTAATCCACGGTGGTGGATAGAGTAGAGACGCCGAAGAATAGACGGTCGAGCAGAGGAGTAAACTATGCTGCCATAGTCCAATTTCTAGCGCACTAAGGCGCGATAGAGGCCGAGAAGGACCACTCTGTCCGCTCCCCAGGAGGTGCCATTCAGGACACGGAGGGTGTTGAGGGATCGCAGACAGCGAGCCGGAAAATAGGAAACGTGGGAGGACCAGCATAGTTTTCTGTCAAACATAAGACCCAAGAATTTAGCGACGTCCGCGAACGGAAGGTTGACAGAGCCTATATGTAAGGAAGGCGGAAGAAACTCCGTACGACGCCAAAAATTAACACAAACGGTCTTACCGGGAGAAAAGCGGAAGCCGGTTTCAATGCTCCAAGAGTGGAGGCGATGAAGACATCCTTGAAGACGTCGTTCAAGATGGCTGGTCCGCTGACAGCTGTAGTAGATCGCAAAATCGTCCACAAAAAGGGGGCTCGAGACATCAGGAAGGAGACAATCCATAATTGGATTTATGGCAATGGCAAACAGTACACCACTTAGCACGGAGCCCTGGGGTACCCCGTTTTCTTGGGAGAAGGTACGGGAGAGAGTAGTGTTGACCCGCACTTTAAATGTTCGCTCTGCTATAAATTCGCGAAGAAAAAGGGGGAGCCGACCTCGAAAGCCCCAAGAAAACAGTGTACGGAGGATGCCTGTTCTCCAACAGGTATCGTATGCTCTCTCCAGATCAAAAAATATCGTTACTGTTTGGCGTTTCCGGAGAAAATTGTTCATGATATAAGTGGAGAGAGCAACAAGATGGTCAACTGCAGAACGATGCTTTCGGAAACCGCATTGGGCAGATGTTAAAAGACTGCGGGACTCCAGCCACCAGGCTAAACGGCAATTCACCATAAGCTCCAAAACTCTCACTCGTGAGAGAAATGTGGCGATAGCTAGAGGGGTTTGTCCTTCCCAGGTTTCGGAACAGGAGCGACGATAGCTTTCCGCCATCGTCTGGGAAAAGTACTGTCGGTCCAAATTCGATTATAAAGGCAAAGGAGGTAACGCAGAACATGGTGTGATAAATGCAGCAACATTTGGATATGGATACCATCCGGTCCTGGGGCGCAAGAGCGAGAGGAAGAGAGTGCATGTTGCAGTTCCCGCATGGAGAAAACAGTATTGTAGCTTTCGCGATTTTGAGAGGTGAAGGCAAGAGGTTCCACTTCCGCTGCACGTTTCTTCGGGAGAAACGCTGGCGGGTAATTTGAAGAGCTCGAAATCTCAGCAAAGTGTTGACCCAATGAGTTAGAAATTGCGACGGGGTCCACCAATTTATCATGCGCGACAGTGAGCCCAGAGACCGGAGAGAAACTAGGCGCTCCAGATAGCCGCCGAATCCGACTCCAAACTTCCGAGGAGGGAGTGAAGGTGTTAAATGAGCTGGTAAAGAAGTCCCAGCTTGCCTTCTTGCTATCGCGGATGACGCGACGGCACCGCGCACGGAACTGCTTATAGCGGATACAGTTGGCCAAAGTAGGATGGTGGCGGAAAACGCGAAGAGCACGTCGCCACTCACGTATTGCGTCACGGCACGCCTCGTTCCACCAAGGAACTGGGGGACGCCGGGGCAATTGGGAAGTGCGAGGTATTGAACGATCCGCGGCTGTAAGAATAGCTTCTGTAATATGAGCGACCTCATCGTCGGCGCTAGGAAAATGACGGTCATCGAATGTCTCTAGAGACGAAAAAAGTGTCCAATCGACTTGGGAAAACTTCCAGCGTCTCGGGCGCATATATGGCAGTTGTGGCTGCAATCGAAGGACACATGGAAAGTGGTCACTCGAGCGTGTATCAGCAAGAGCGAACCATTCGAAGTGCCGAGCTAGCGGAACAGTACCGACCGAAAGGTTCAAACGAGAGAATTTTTTCGTGGAGGCAGACGAAAACATAGGGTCCCCAGTGTTGAGGCAAACAAGATCCGCTTGGTGGAAGACGTCTGTCAATAGTGAACCACGCGGACAAGGATGACTTTGTTCACCATGGCCACTATGCCCACCGTGGTCACTTTGGCCGGCTGTCCCCTACGCCTTTCCTTTGTTGTGATATTTTAACTGATTCTTTATCCTGTAGCTGCTTATTTCGATACCTATTCCGATTTCGTGCAATGATTGAAAGAAAAGATCGCAGTAGGATCTTCTCCAGTGAAACTACTGAGGCAGGGAGTCTATAAAGGACCCGAACAACATGTTTGAACCATCCTTAATACTTATCTTCTTTCAAATTATTTAGCGTGCGAAATTTACTTCATAGAGAGTAGTTAATATCAATGGCTATAAAGATGCTTCCACAATGACTGGAGAATCCGTCTTTTCGATATGCATTCCACCGGAATTCAGAAACTCATTGCTTTTAACAGAAGATCTCAACTACCTCTCTGTCCCTAGTACTATGCGGGCAATATAACCGTTTATAAGCGAGGCTGTTTATGAAACCTTTCCACGTTCAGTCCTGTAATTAATTAATATCATATCAACATTATTTTCCAACTATCTGCCATGATAGATGCTACTATTTGTAATTAATGGGGCTGATATTCTTCCCGCTCTGAGATCATAAGGTAATTTATAGGACCTATGGAAGCCATACACACTCTGGTACCCTTTCTGTATGTAGTGCACGCCTAACCTTTTAAGCGATGGGCTGCAATTCCCACCACTACAAGTAAGGTCGATAAACCGGCATCCAAATACCGTCAGAGATTCGTCTGAGCCTCCTTTAAAACGTACACTTGGTTCCAGAGAACCGTGATCGGTGCTGGCAATGATGCTGCAAAACGCTAGTTCTGCTTCCACACTGTACATGGGGCTACCTGTCTTCACCAATACTGCTAGCTGCCTGTAGCATTCGAGGATAGCCTCTGAACCCAGGTGGAAAACCACGTCCGACCACTACAATGGAGAATCACCATACTGCGCCCCAAGCAGATCGTAATCCCTTCGCACCAGCGCCTGTCATCCGAGTACAAGTAACAATGGACCACCCGCAGCATTCTGTGTCATCTCGCACAATTGGTTGGAGACCAGCAGCAGCTGAACTAGGGAATTACCGTCCTATGCATAGACTCCCATCAACACCACAGCACAAATGGCTGCGTCTGAAGTGGTGCTGTGGCTAGAAAGCATAGACTGCGATGAATGGCATCAATCATGTGCAGTGATTAATCGCGGTTCTGCACTATCAACTCGTGAAGTTTCATGTCGTTTCCTCATTCCTTTTTGGGAGCTTCACTTTTCCATAAGGTATTGTAGTCTGGTGCTGATTGTTGACCTGCCGAGAGTTCCCATTCTTCCAATTTTTTGGAGAGGCAGAGCCGTTACTCCTGACTTCATGGTGTGGGGAGCCATAGGGCATGATTTCAAGTCACGCCTGGTAGTAACTGGGAGAACTCGATGACAACAATATGTTGCGTACATCCTGCGTCATCCTGCATCATGTGTTACCTCTCGTGCTACTGTATTGTGGTGCCATTCTTCAACAGGACAATGCTCCTCAATACATAAAAGTGTGTCTATGAACTGTCTGCGTGGCGTTGAGATACTCCCGCGACCAATAAGATCCTCGGTTCTGACTGTTATACATCATCTTCTGGACCAGTTGAGGGCCAGCTTGTCTCTGGGGGAGAAGGGGAGAGGGGAGGAAACTTTCCTACTGAATCAGTGCATGCATCTAGCCCCGTTGGGGTGCAATGTCATACAGATAAGTGGACAAATATTGTTAAGTTCTTGATATATCTGATTCTACTTTGTAATCAATGAAATAATACTACATAACCTATCAACTCGTGAAGTTTCATGTCGTTTCCTCATTCCTTTTTGGGAGCTTCACTTTTCCATAAGGTACTGTAGTCTGGTGCTGTTTGTTGATAAGAGTGAATGGTGGTTGTTGTAAGAAAGTGGTCTGCCGTGTTTTACATCGTAAATTATGGTAAACTATGGAGTGGTTGAAACTCAATGTGATCACTTGCTCTGGTCTTCTCGATTAACACATTTGGCTCCGCTGAACTGTATGTCTCTATTCAACAAACAACTCACAATTAACAGTCACTTGTTCTCCCTCCAGAACACTCCTGCAGCAGTCTGGCACTTCATCAAAGGCACTGGCGCTTGATCTGGTGACCAGAAACTCTGAGTCATTTGTCCTCTCTCTGTCGGCTCCAGCGACATCGTTGTCGACATGACATTACCTCAATCTTCCTTTCTTTGTCACCCAAATACCGGAGAAAAAATTTATCTCACCATCAGCATTCAAGCCATTGATGAAGGGCCACTGCATTATCTTGCATTAGCGATCTTGGTTGCGGAGTCATCACTATCATGTGCTAAACGTGTACAGTTACACGTGTGTAGGCGAGTTAATCGACCGCTCAGTATCGGTACGAGATAAGATGAATTCGTTGAACGACTGAACGCTAATAGGCCTAGGGCTCAGGTTGCGCCACAGAAGGTCCGGCTAGGTGACCGATATGGGCTAGTCTAGGTAGAAAGACAAGCAGTGTCCCCAGAAATGGATAAATCCCAAAGCTGGAAATTTGGGTGGGTGTTGTTCGTACTGCCTTTGTGCAGGAGATGCATCAAAAATGGTGGAGTGTCACAGAAGCTAGAATATGGCTTCTGACAGCTCTTTGAGAATCTATAATAATTTACAGTCAAGCATTAAAGCAAGTCTGAATACATTTGCGATCTCAGAAAAATGGGGCGCATCCAATGACAACAATATTTTCAATATATTTAAAACTGAAGTTATTATTCCACGGAGACTAAAAATATTCGCAATGAATCTCTGAATTAACAACTTTTAAATGTTTCATATTATTTCAACAAACTGTCACTTGTATCTGTTTCATTTATTGACTTATGGTGACTTATGACTTTTTATTATGTAAATGTTTGTCAGGACATCCTATTCACAATAATTCCACAGCATATGAATGCAGGGTGAATACCGCACATGTTGTCATACTTATGTAGTTAATTAGTGAACAGTTTACTATTTTGTCAGTAACTTTATTTAAATGTTGATTGCATGTGCTATTAAAAAACTGTGCCGGTTCAAAAGTGGTCGACCCGATGTGATAGTGGACACCAGAACTGAAAAGAGAACGAAAAGACGCTTCCGTCAATAAGGCATAAACAATAGTTTAAACAAGTTTAACGGCAATTCGTTGTTATTTAACGTGAGCGCATTTACGCAAAAATACTAGCTTAATTTATTTATGAAGAAACCTTTATTTGTAATTATTGTGAATTATCTGCATGTGACCGAATATTTACAACATTTTTATTTAAATATTGTTGTAATATATTATTTTAGTCCGAGAAGTGGTCAGTTGACTCAAATCATGTCTGTAGAATTTAAGCACAATGTGTTTTCGGTAGGGACAGCCTTCAGTCAATGAAAAAACAGACAGTAGCGAAATACTAAGAGAGTCAGTTGGAGACTGGGACTTTTCGAATGAAGAGCTAAAGGGGGCGATTCTGGGCAGTTATGTTCGTTCTGGAAAGAAGCAGACCTACATTTGGTAACGAGTATTATTCGATCGTGTAGGTGATTGATTCTGGGCGATACTCTAACTTCTGAAGGAGCTTTATGTTTCGAGAGGTCTGAATGATACTCCACTGTAGGACTCTAACTTCTTCGCTTGTATTATGGAACTGAGGATAGACAGAATATGAGTTCCTCCTTGTCATCTCGGATGTGTTATTTTGTAAATCGTCGTGTTGAACTCTGAACTGTTTTGAGCAGGTGAACATTTCGTGTATTGTGGGACCTAGTTATCACATATCTTTGATGATTCTTTAGTTTTGGGATTTTGTCGCCATTCTCGTAACGCTCGCAATGTAACTTTACTGCTTTTTATAGGGTTACTTTCCGTCTGTATTTTAAGTGAATATCGTTGGACTACTTGCCGTTCATTTTAAAGATCCTTTCTTGAATAAACATTATTCAACATAATTCCCTGTCGTCTACATCAACTACAGACGTTAGCATAGAACCCTTGTTATTACATTAATCATTTAACGTTTATCTTGTATTCATGTGTATTTCGCTAACTCACAATTATAGCCAAAGCGTAAATTATTTGATTGCAGGCTCACAGCTACAGTTTATTATTCGCAGCAAATTAGCTGTATGGTATGAACACAGACATGCGCGTGTCCACCGTACGACTACAAGAAACCGTTCTTTTTAAACAGAGCCGTGCACAGCCCAAGTACTTAAAGTATGTGTAACCACAGGTAAAGACACGATTGGTTTGCGCGTATGGAATGCTGCTTGGAAGAGCAACTACACCTGCAGTACTGTTGGAAGCCGTCGCAAATGGAAACTGTCAGTGTTCATACCAACCAAAATGGGAGAAAAAAATTGATTCTAAATTTTTATACAGATGTGGCACATTAGGGGCTATCGATATACCGATAGCACCTAATTTGGAGAGTTAACAACTTCGGTTTGATTAAGTTAGAAATACAGTAACTGTAAAGTATCCAGAGTTTCATTAATCCTCAGTCAATAGCCATAAATGACAACAAGTATGGAAGCTCTACTGCATCACTGTCTGGTACACAGTATCAGTCTGTTAGCTGACAAAACGACAAAGCGACTCATTATTAACATTGGTACACACGAAGTTTTCGTTTACATCCATGACGTTCCTAATTCAACGACGTAACTGTCATTGTGCGATGAATGAATTTCATTGGAGCGGGCGCTGATTGTGCTGAAAATGTATGTGTTTTAAGAGCACTTCACTGACAGCAGTTGCCTGTACGTAATTAACAAAACAAAGTCTGCGTAATGGGATACGCCAGAACACAAACTTCATTTCGCCAGTGTCACCCGTCCCTGCGTTTGATTTTACGCGGAAGTTAATCAGTGATTTGAATTGCAGCTCTGACAAGTCCTCCGGCTTCATTTCAGTGTAGGGCGTGTCGTTTTCCGGAAAGTGAAACTGATTATGTTCATACAATTAATTGGCCGGGGGATAGCACAGACACGATCGAAGTCGTATACTGCTCTGACGTAAATTTACTGAGAAATAAAGTGTGGGGCTAAAATTCTCTAGTGAACGCATCCAAGGATACATTCGTGTGAGATTCAGCGCAATGCCTCAACATCGCAGGTCATTAGTCCTAGAATTCTCCTTTTAAAACCGTGAAAAATAACGATAATATAGTCTTTTTCAGGATCGAATAATACTACTGGTACGAAATGGATGACTTGAAATTAACATCAACATTTACCATAAAAAAGCAGCTATATTACTAAATCTCTATCCCAGAACCAGGTACTAGTCGCAAGTTGCCAAGCTAACGGCTTCCAGCAGCGGCAACAAAAAACTTATTTTCAGTATGCCGTACCACTACTGATCGAATTTAAAAAAGTTTAAATGATGTCATAATCTAACCATTATGAGGTTTAGCCCAGTAACATAAGTATTACAGTCAGGAACTGTGCATATGTCTTGTGGTAACGTAGTTCATTACATGTAGATTACCCCGACAGTATTCATGCAGTACTTGAGAATGAGAGCACACAGAGACTTCCACTAAACTTGACACATAACTTGAAATCTTTACGAAATTTGTTCTTTCTGACACCTTATACAAAATTATAAAGGAAAAAGTTTATTGCCTACTATATTTTCGCTGTTCATGCAGCCAAACTTCACTATCAGGCACAACGTTTTCACTACAAACTCCATTCGCAACACATTTTATAGACGGTATCCACGTATACAACTGAATGTACCTGCAAAATTATATCATCGTACAACAAATAGTCCATGAGATATGACGTCATAAAGATTAAGATGCGTGAAAAACTAGCTTCTGTTTAAAACGGGGTGCTTCCAAGACTACATTCATCCAGTGTTTGATGGCGCACTAGCGACTTCCAACAAATAATTTCAAACCAGTTCCAAACCTTTTCTCTGACTTACATACTCGACGTCAATTATTTAACCCTTTGAGTCAGTTGTTAAGTAATCAAACGATTCTTTAAAGTAGGGTTCGGCACGGCATGCCATATTACAATCGAGAATAATGTACGGGCCGCGTGCGGACCGAGGCTCGGTCTGTCTCCGCTTTTCGCGATACTTTTCGGAAGTGTTACAGGGTTTAGGTTAGCATCTCACTTTTGTAGATCAGAAATGGAGAAAGGAGGAGTTGCCACATTCAGCAGGAACTGTGATAAATTTAAGAACATAGACATTCATAAATTTTGCCTAGAACAGCATATGGAAGCATGTGCAGCAGAAGTAGAATTTCATAAAAAATCCTTCGTAATATTAAGTGTATATCGAGCACCTGCAGGTAACTTTAATCGGTTCATAAACCACCTTGAAGCTGTACTGGCCCATTTAACAACCAAAAACAAAGAAATAGTGGTTACTGGTATTTTCAATGTACATTTCCTTAAAGACTCTCCCAATAAGAACTTATTTGAGTTAGTAACACTATCATTCAACTTAATTCCCACTGTAAAGTTCCCCACTAGGGTAGCCAATTGCTCACAAACAGCAATTGATAATATCTTTATAGAAAACTCCAATGAACAAAATTATATTACAAAACCAATAGTCAATGGCCTCTCAGACCATGACATGCAGTTCCTTCTGTTAAGTGTTAACACTGAACAAGATATAAATTCTGTTAAATCTGAGCTCAAGAGGGTAATCAATAAGCCAAAAATTGATTGTTTTAGGACATTCCCCAGAGACATTCACTGGACTGATGTTTACAGTGCTCATGGCATGAATGAAAAACATAACACTTTTGCCTATAAAGTGCTTGCCTTATTCGAACACTGTTTTCCCCAAAAACTTACCAAGGCTAGAGCAAAGTCTACAAAGAAGCCATGGATTACTCAAGGAATAGGGGTATCTTGTAAAACAAAAAGAAAACTGTATCTGTCAATCCGAAACAGTTCCAATGTTGATGCTATAGCACATTACAAGAAATACTGCAAAGTATTAAAGACTGTAATACGGACATCAAAGCAAATATATTACAAGGAAAAGATAGTCATATCAGATAACAAAATAAAGACAATATTGAACATAGTGAAGGAGGAGACCGGTAGAACCAGACATGAAGAGGGACAAATAGCATTAAGAGTAAATGATACATTGATGACGGATGTGTATAGTGTTGCAGAACTTTTTAACAAACATTTCATAACTGTTACTGAAAAGATGGAGTTGTCAGGTTCTGTAGATGCTGCTATGGAATACCTCAGACCAGACATTTCAAGTAACTTCCATAATATGAATTTGACCCTCACTACCCCAACAGAAATAATGTCCATCATATAATATTTAAAATCCAAAACATCTAGTGGGTATGATGAAATATCAACAAAGCTAATTAAAGAATGTGATTCTGAGTTAAGTAACATTAAGCTATCTGTGTAAAAAGTCGTTTATCAGTGGAATATTTCCTGAATGGTTAAAATATGCTAAAGTTAAGCCACTGTTTAAGAAGGGAGATAGAGAAATAGCATCAAATTTCCGTCGAATTTCACTTTTGCCAGCAGTCTCAAAAATTTTAGAAAAAGTAATGTACAATCGGCTTTATAACCATCTTATCTCAAATAACATACTGTCAAAGTCACAGTTCGGATTTCTAAAGGGTTCTGAAATTGAGAAGGCTATCTACACTTACAGTGAACATGTGCTTAATTCATTAGATAAAAAATTGCAGGCAACTGGTATGTTCTGTGATCTGTCAAAGGCATTTGACTGTGTAAATCACAATATCCTTTTAAGTAAATTAGAATATTATAGTGTAACAGGAAATGCTGCAAAATGGTTCAAATCTTATATCTCTGGCAGGAAACAATGTGTGTTATTAGGAAAGAGACATGTATCAAGCTATCAGGCATCATCCAACTGGGAACTTAATTACATGTGGGGTCGCACAAGGTTGCATTTTGGGGCCCTTACTTTTTCTTGTGTATATCAATGGCCTTTCATCAGTAACATTACCACATGCCAAGTTCGTTTTGTTTGCCGATGATACAGACATTGCAATAAATAGCAAATCAAGTGTAGTCGTAGAAAGATCAGCTAATAAAATATTTGTGGACATTAATCACTGGTTCCCAGCCAATTCTTTGTCACTAAACTTTGAAAAAACACGCTACATGTAGTTCAGAACTTGTAAGGGGTGTCCCACGAGTATATGCCTAACGTATGATGACAAGCAGATAGAAGAAGTGGACAGAGTTAAATTCTTGGGATTACAGTTTGATAATAAATTCAACTGGGAAAAGCACACCAGAGAACTGCTGAAGCTTCTTAACAAATATCTATTTGCAATGCGAATTTTGTCAGACATAGGGGATATAAAAATGAAAAAGCTGGCATACTATACTTACTTTCATTCCATAATGTCATATGGGATTATTTTTTGGGGTAATTCATCAAGCCAAGCTGAAGTTTTCTGGGCACAAAAACGTGCTGTAAGAGTTATATGTGGTGTGAACTCAAGAACATCCTGCAGAAGCCTGTTTAGGGATACTAACTACTGCTTCCCAATATATTTATTCTTTAATGAAAATTTTTATTAAAAATATATCACTTTTTCAAACGAACAGCTCAATTCATGGAATCAGTACTAGAAATAAGAATAATCTTCACAAGGATTGTAAGTCACTTAGTCTTGTACAAAAAGGTGTGCATTATTCAGGAACACATATTTTCAATAACTTGCCAGCAGCCATAAAAAGCTTAACAACCAATGAAATTCAGTTTAAGAGAAGCCTAAACGATTTATTGGTGGCCAACTCCTTCTACTCCATTGATGAATTTCTCAGTAGAACCCACTGATTTGTGTATATATATAAGTACAATATAATTTCTGCACAATTTCAGTGCAGTAATGTGCTCATTGTAAATAAGTGTGTGTGTGTGTGTGTGTGTGTGTGTGTGTGTGTGTGTGTAAGTACAATCTAACTTCTGCACCATTTCAGTGCAGTAATGTGTTCATTGTAAATAAGTATTATAGTAGTTGTAGTACACGGTTATTACCTTGTAAATAAATAAAAAAACTTTTTTGTGTTTTAAATTCAGTGCATTAGTATTTGTAAAATGATTTTTCATATAGTGTTCATTAAAAAATTACGGTCATTCCACTTGGGACCTGTGTAATGGTACATTAGCTTATTTGTTTAAGTTGTAAATATTTGTCATGTATTGTCGTTTTTCTGACATGTTCCACATCCTGGAGGACCTCCTCACTACGGATCAATTGGAATTAAAGTAAATCTAATCTAATCTAAACAGTGTGGCATTTCATTTAGCAGTCAGGTGCAGCATTCTAGCGTCGGTCCAACTTTCTTCAAGTCGGCAGAATGGTGATGTCAACGCTGTTTGACTTCGCTTATTGATCGTGGTTTAAAAGAAGTTCACAGTTCCAGTGGCTGTTCGCACAAAAAGAGGCAGTCTAGTGATCTATCGTCACAAACCTTCACAACGAATGGTAACGACAGGAGAGAATGATAAGAATTCTCAATATCCATTAAGCGATAAGCAGTCGCATATTCGATGGGTGCCACACATATGCTACGGAATTACATTACAACACCATGCAGAAAGAATTTAAATATTTAGTTGAGGGTGAAAGAGAAAAACTTTACGATCAACAGATGGGATTCACTGTGCTGCACATCAAGAAGTGCTTTTCGCTAATTCTAAGGCATGGCGCACTTTACGAAATCGGTGGTATGGATTTCAAATTTTCTGAAACCATGCACTTTATTTCACTGCCAGTGGCAACAGATTTTTAAGAAACGTAGCGACGAGTATGAAAACTTTATATATTACTGCAAAGTACATTGGTTAAGTGAAATGTCTGCAACGAATTTTCGATTTAAAACCAACTATTGTCAAATTTATGAGGGAAACAGGAGAGCAGGAACGAAAATTAGAACATCCGAATGTACTGCATACGTCGCATTTTAAGTGCATTCTACTGCATACTACCCACAGAAAGACATTCCAAAGTGAGAAGAACTTATTTCTGTTCTGAGTGAGTTGTGTTTAAAAAGAAAATCGCAATGTGGAAGGGACAAATCCTGACCAAAAAACACCGTTCTATTCCCTAAACTCACCGGCATTAAAGAAAAAGGAAGGTTTTAAGAATTCATTGCGGCCTTGAAAGAATTGCAAGTATAGTTCCCTAAACGTTTTTAGGACATTACCAACTTACGCCTTTTTTTTCGAACCGTTATCGAGACCGTTTACCGTTTCAGTTGAAAGCGTCCCTATGCATGTGCTGATGGAAGAGACTGATCTCCACTGAAATTTCCATTTAAAATACAAACTCTTTTCTGTTGATACTGTCCGTGAGGTCTACCTTTTTTTGCACAGGAAGAGTTTCCATGTCCCTATAATGAGGTTGCAGGCGTGATAAAATACTTCGATCACCGTCGTGTGTGAAAGGCATTTTCCATTATGAAACTAAATAAGTCACGATTACTATCTGTGAAATTGTCTGCGTCCCTCCGTATACTGACACTTTGTACCAGACAAGACACACATTATGTCCTCAGCACGGAAAAATTATTTGAATAAAACAAATGTTTTCTTTGTAATCTGAGTTACTGAGAAATGTGAAACATAAAACCAAGTCATATGTAGTCCAACCGCACTGGTATTTCAGTGTGATGAGATTGCGGTTCACCCCTCTTCGCCCTCCTCACGCTCAGACAGCGTGGTGTGGCTGCCGGGGAAATTGGCAGCCACGCCCAGTGCTGCTGCACTCGCGCCAAAGCACAGCTCGTATGCCTGATTCTTGGTCGTCCCTGCTTTAAGGAATCAGCGGTTTACTGGTACTGTCTAAGAGTAGAACCTATAGTTACAGTCAACACCTCTATTACAAAGAACCAGAAACACTTTCTACATATAGAAGCCATGAATATTGGCCTTAGTATTAAATAAGAAACTGTAAATAACAATAGCATAGAACTAGAAACCAGATCCAGCCGACTTTTTTTTACTAGCCCGATTTTTCCCACCACAGTAAAGGAAAAGGAAGGTTTTAAGGTTTTAAAAGAGAAATAACAATAATAACCAGTCGAGGCAACATCATTTTAAAACGTCAAGAACAAAAATTTGGAAATGCACTTCTATAACTAAAAAACTGGAGGAGAAGGAGCATAACCTATTCCTGACTAAAAACGTTCCAGCCCGATCGTAGCCCGCTCCTTCGTAAGAGATGGAATGGAAAAAGAAAGGAAGTGTGCTACTATTAGAGCAGACTAATTCACACGAAATACAACGCACATTTCACAAAGGAAATGTGTCAGTACGTGCAAGGAAGCCTTTTGGAGAAAGGCGACTGGCCAGTCTACCGTATTCTCTCGACCTGCACCACCACTGAAGTGTTTGTTTCTTACCATTCAGCTATAGGTGTTGACGTAATTTCTAAAATGTTATTCCTATCATAGACATCAGGCATGGGTCCAATCCACATGTTGGGCAGATTGGGATTTTTTGACACCTTGAAATAAATGTGGCATGTGCTGAAAAAGTTTAAGATTTCAATAAGACTTTAGTATTCCAGTTTTCAAAGCGTGATATATTAATACCTAAAATTCAATATTAACAGTCACAACCGCAATAAACTTGTTTTTTCTCTATAGAAATAAAAAAGAAAAGAACGTTTATTGCGGTTGTGACTGTTCATACTCATTTTTAAGTAATAAATAAACCGCTGTACTCCCGAGAGAATCATGCTCTCTAAAATAACATAAGAAGTGCGACAGTAAAGTAATGAGTTTGATGCGAAAAAAATGTTGCTTACCGTTTTATTCAAGTTTAGTGTCGTCTCCTTCAAAGTAGTTCCCTTCTGAATGCACACACTTTTTCCAGCGTTTCTGCCATTGATGGTAACATTTCTGGAACTCATCTTCTGTAATATCCTCCGAGACAGTCGTCACAGCTTTTTGGACATCTTGTGTTTTTGAAAATGGTGTCCCTTGACGGCCATTTTGACTCTAGGAAATAGAAAAAGTAGCGCAGGGCGATAGCTGGTGAATAAGGTGGCTGTGGTAGAACTGAAATTTGTTTTGAGGTTAAAAATTGCTGTACTGACAGAGTAGCATGGGATGGCGCATTATCGTGATGCAGAATCCAGTTATCAGCAATGTTGGTATGATCACGAAGAACTCTTACGAAGTCTTTCTAAGATTTTTTTTGTAGAAATATTCGTTAACTGTTTGTCCAGGAGGCACCCACTATTTAAGAACAATTCCCTTGGAATCAAAGAAGCACACAAACATGCATTTCAGTTTTGACTTTGACATGCGAGCTTTTTTTTGTCTGGGTGATCCCTTTGAGCACCATTGCGAACTTTGGCGTTTTGTCTCTGGATCGTACTGAAAAAACCAACTTTCATCACCACTGATAACACAGCTCATCAATTATGGATTGATTTTCGTGCGCTCTAACAGATCGTCTGCCACATTTTTCCGTATTTCTCGCTGTTGCGGTGTGACATTTTTGGGGACCATTTTTGCACAAATCTTTCTCATACAGAGATCTTCAGTTATTATTAGACGAACCATTTCTCGCTTGATGTTCAGTTCTTCTGCAATCATTTTCACGGATAATCTTCAATGAGATCATATGAGTTCACGCACCTTGGCCAAGTTGACATCCATCCGTCAGGTTGATGATCGTCCACTGCAATCTTCATCTTCAACATTCGTTCTGCATTCACTAAACATTTTATGCCAACGAAAAACTTGATCTCTTTAGATAACCTCCTCTCCAAAAACCTTCTGAAGCTTACCGTAAGTTGTCGTCGCGTTTTCACCTAATTTAACGCAAAAACAAATGGCATACCGTTGCGCAATACTATGCGGTTCCATTTCCGTGACGAGAGACACAAACAAGTGTTAACGTATTACAGCACAACTCACGACTGAGCAGTTGCATCGATGTGCCGCTTGGACCTGAAGCAGCTTATAGACCAAGCTCAAAGATATTGTGCCTACGCAGCCTTGCAGGGTTGCCACATCTTGCAAAGAAAATTAGTCTCATTACTTTGTTGCCGCACCTCGTATATGAATACACTTTTAGTCCTCTGAATATCACTTCCGTAGAGACCGACGTGACGAAATTAATGCTATTAACAGTTCCTTCAGAGATACAATAAGTATGATTCATCTAACGGACGATTCGTGAAATGAAATGCATGAAAACTTCATATATCGTTCAATGGAAAGCCACGAGTTTTATGATGGTTTTCAGACCTAAATGAAGATGCAGAAACTCGTGTCACAAGGTTGGTGATTGAAATAAGAGACTTCTGTCTTGACTTTTGGGTGTGCAGCCGTTGATTTAACAATAAAATTGCCCCGAAGTAAAGTGACCTTACCTTTATCAACTAAATTCTAGCCCATCACCTAGTGCGCAGTTATAACATCTGTCGACAGTGGCAGCGCTTTGCTACAGCGGCAGCAACAAGCAAGATTTATGATAGTTCGGTTCCGATTTTCATCAAAGTGCGATCTTCTTTTAAACGATTCGTGGCTTTCAAAGCATTACAAAGAGTAGTGGCGGCGGAAAGGACTTCCGTTTGAGATCAGAGAGAGATGTTCCGTAAATGGACTCACAAGTAGCAGCGCAGGAAGGCCCATTAGTGACTCTGATGAATAGCGTCACTGTCGTTCTACATGTGCACCAGCTAATTGTTTCGTATTGCTTCTAGTGATCAGCATATGTAATGGGAATTACATTTAAGCCACTTTTCCACTCCATTACAAATACGACGCAGGCATAATGTTACGTAACGAGAAAGAAGTAAAGAAATCGTAGAAGTGAGCAAATATGGTGCAAGGAACGTTGCGGTCCTGCTTTACACACTGGACTCAGTGTCTAGAAAACAAAGGTTAAAAAGTTCACTGGTCTTGTGAACGTTTCCATTCACGCCCATTCGAACTTTATTCTCTTGTACCTATATTCGTGGTGTCTCAACTGCGATTGCCTTCTGGTGTAAAGGGTAGTGCTTGTGTTGTTTGTAAATAAAAGGAGAAAACCACAGTACGTACCAATCACAGCCTATTGCTAACAGCACAAACAGGGCCACCGAATTTGACGCCCCCACCCGACGGCATGAACGGACTCATTCAGTGAGACGCTGCAGAGTAATTGGACACAAGACGTTGCAAGATGCGCTGTTGAGCACCAGCTCATCACCGCCATCATCTTCACATCGCCACGCCAAAATAGCACAGGTGAAATTTTTTACCTACAATCGGGATTCGAATCATCAAATCTCTGGTGGTATGCCACCGTAACAGTGTGTGTTAGTAACAAACTCGTCTACGGAGGCGGTCCGCTATAGCGAGAAACGTCATTTCCATATATATATATATATATATATATATATATATATATATGTATTTCCATAAGTGCAGTGGAGAAGACAATAGCAAAGACATGATAAATGAACACAAGCGACATTTTAAGAAAACATTAAAAGACAGTCCCATTTATTTCACACCATCAACTGCCTTCGGCGATGTGCCATTTTCAAGCGCTTGCTCATAACTTCGTAATTTAACACAATGATCCTGTGTGGTAGTATCCAATGTACAGCTGTCTTTTAAATACGTAACTAAGGGTGTCGTGGTAGACTCGAACAAGCACAGAGCGAGGTGGCGCAGTGTTTAGCACACTGGACTCGCATTCGGAGGGACGACGGCACAATCCCACGTCCGGCAATCCTGATTTAGGTTTTTCGTTATTTCCCTAAATCGCTCCAGGCAGATGCCGGGATGGTTCCTTTGACAGGGCACGGCCGATTTCCTTCCTCGTCTTTCTCTAATCCGACGAGACCGATGACCTCGCTGTTTGGTCTCTTCCCCCAAACAGCTCAACCCAATTCGCTCAAGCACAACGTTCTATACTCGTCAACGATTTAAATAACACTATTGCCAAAGTGGCACGAGTATGTATTCAGAGGTCTTGGCTGTACAGCGATTAATAGCCAAGCCATACTTATAACCTAAAATCATGCCAGAAGACAGAAAGAACTCGAGACTTCGCTTCCAGGGAGGCAGCTATGACCTAGCGGAGGGATAGACACCTTCATTGAAATGTTTTGTATTAAAGAAGCAAATGTGCGTACAAATAATCACACTCACTTACCGAATTTTATATGAAATTTCTATATCTAGCATACGTTTTACGATGGCTCAGTTAAAACAGGTAAATCATTAAAGAAGTGCCTACATGATGTCCATGGGTGAATACCATACAATACTTTTACTGGTCGCCTTTGTGCCATCAATATTTTCTTTCTAAGTGACGAGTTTGAGTGGCGTCGATTTACTTTAAGCTTTAAAGTTACCTTAGTTCTGCTTTGATTGCATTATTCTATTAAAATTGCTTGCTTCCTTCAGTTAACGACAAGCACAACAAAAATACTTAATGCAAGGAATAAACACATAAACAGAAAAACAGAATTAATTAGAAAAGGATCACAGAAATAAACTCTCAGGCTCGCTAGTGTAAGATGTTTAAACAGACTACCTAGAGGAAGCGAGTCTGAATTCAAAATTTATTACATGAAATATTTACAAAATTAATTAAATACTGAAATTAATGAGATTAAATCATCGCAACACTGGTGTGTTGCAAATGATTCTAGTTGGGAAAGCAGCCAATTACAAGCCCTCACTGAACGCCAACATCGGCCGCCGGAGAACAGCTTTACACAACTGTTTACAACAGTATCGACAGGAATAAAATAAAACAATTACCACACATCAAATACTTCAGTTAAGCACTGAGTAAGTATAAGACCCCTATAAAAGAAAACTCATCAGATCTCGGAACTACATGTGATTTTTAACCAACAAATGGATAAATAATTAACATCACTTAAACTAGATAAAATGCATACATTGCCCAAAAGTGCAGAATTTGCAATTATTAAAATTAATGTTTGCGGTATAACATTTTAAACATACACATCAAAAAAAGTTTTGCATCATCTTGGTTCCGAGAGTTCAAAAAATGTTCAAATGTGTGCGAAACCTTATGGGACTTAAACTGCTAAGGTCATCAGTCCCTAAGCTTACACACTACTTAACCTAAATTATCCTAAGGACAAACACACACACGCCCATGCCCGAGGGAGGACTCGAACCTCCGCCGGGACCAGCCGCACAGTCCATGACTCCAGCGCCTCAGACGGCTCGGCTAATCCCGCGCGGCTCCGATAGTTCCGCAACCTGTACAGAAAACTGGAAAAGAGATATACATTAACATCATTTCCGCCCTCTCTATTGCTCATGAAAATCACACATTGCGTGTTGTACCACCATACAGCGAGACACTCACAGGTGGTGGTCCAGATTGCTGTACACGCCAGTACCTCTAATACCCAGTAGCACGTCCTTTGCCATTGATGCATACCTGTATTCGTCGTGGCATACTATCCACAAGTTCATCAAGGCACTGTTGGTCCAGATTATCTCACTCCTCAACGGCGATTCGGTGTAGATCCCTCAGAGTGGTTGGTGGGCCGCGTCGCCCATAAACAGCCCTTTCCAATCTATTCCAGGCATGTTCGATAGGGTTCAGGTCTGGAGAGCATGCTGGCCACTCCAGTTGAGCGATGTCGTTAACCTGAAGTGATTCACAAGATGTGTACGATGGGAGTGCGAATTGTCCTCCATGAAGACGCATGCCTCTCCAATATTCTGCCGATATGGTCGCACTATCGATCGGAGGATGGCATTCACGTATCGTACAGCCGTTACAGTGGCTTCCATGACCACCAGCGGCGTACGTCGGACCCACATGATGCCACCCCTAAGCAGCAGGAAACCTCCAATCTGCTGCACTCGCTGGACTGTGTGTCTAAGAGTTCAGCCTGACTGGGTTGCCCCCAAACACGTCTCCGACGATTGTCTGGTTGAAAGCATACACGTCTCCGACGACTGTCTGGTTGAAAGCATATGCGACACTCATCGATGAAGAGAACGTGATGCCAATCCTGAGCTGCATGTTGTTGGGTCCACCTGTACCGCGCTGCGTGGTGTCGTGGTAGCAAAGATTGACCTCACCAAGGACGTCGGGAGTGAAGTTGCGCATCGTGCAGCCTATTGCGCACACTTTGAGTCGTAACACGACGTCCGCGGCTGCACTAAATACGTTATTCGACATGGTGGCGTTGCTGTCAGGGTTCCTCCGAGCTATAATCAGTAGGCAGCGGTCATCCACTGCAGTAATAGCCCTTGGGCGGCCTGAACGAAGCATATCATCGACTGTTCCTGTCTCTCTGTACCTCCTGAATGCCCGAACAACATCGCTTTGGTTCACTCCGAGAAGCCTGGACACTTCCCTTGTTGAGAGCCCTTCCTGGCACAAAGTAACAATGCGGACGCGATCGAACCGCGGTATTGACCGTCTAGGCATCACTGAACTACAGACAACGCGAGTCGTGTCTCTCCTTCCTGGCAGAATGACTGGAACTGATCGGTTGTCGGACCCCCTCCGTCTAGTAGACGCAGCTCATGCGTCGTTGTTTACGTCTTTGAGCGCGTTTAGTGACATCTCTAAATAGTCAACGTCTGTCTTCAAGATTTCTGGGAACTGGGATGATGCAAAACTTTTGTTGCTTTGTGTATTTAGACTAGCTATTGGCCGCTCTATTCTCAAACAAATTAAGAGTAGGCACAGTTTTGAATTAAATGAGCCAGCATATGGTTCAAATTGACCATGGGCAAATAAAACTGCACGAGGCTTGAGAGGGCTTCTTTATGATTTCAAAAGGAAGAATACAATTTTCATAAACCAGTAACGCTGTATAAGTAGCAAGGCGAGGTGCCATGACATTACACGGAAGCAAGTTCCTAACAGCTTATTACAATTAAAGCGCAACAGTGATGACGTTAAGGGAAAGCACCACTTTCAACAAAATAATTTACTTATACGTAAACTGTTCGGTGTTCACTGTTTCCAAAATGCAGTGCTGTGGCCTCCACAAATAGGTTCCGTGAACCAATTATCCATCCACTGTGTTCGAAAACCGTGAAGACAGTATTTACCAGACCCCTCCATTTATGCAAACTGAATCCACCAAAATCCTTTCACTTTGGACTGTGAACGCTACCGCACACCTCGGCTATACCGATCGGTCCCATCCAAAGTTCAATACTACAATGGATACCGTGACCTAGAACAGGCCTCGCACCACAGCAAGCCTGGTACGACTGCATCCTTTTAAAACAAAAACATCTAGGACAGGCTAACACTTCAAAAATGGCTCTGAGCACTATGGGACTCAACTGCTGAGGTCATTAGTCCCCTAGAACTTAGAACTAGTTAAACCTAACTAACCTAAGGACATCACAAACATCCATGCCCGAGGCAGGATTCGAACCTGCGACCGTAGCGGTCTTGCGGTTCCAGACTGCAGCGCCTTTAACCGCACGGCCACTTCGGCCGGCCGGCTAACACTTCAATCAAGGCACAAGGCACATGTGGAGACGAGACTCTCTCCCCCAGCCGGCCCGCGTACCAACTTTCGCTCTCGATGTCAAGATTCACCCGCCTCCTAGCGGGCAGCGATACCATGCAGCCATGAGATGCGAGCAAATCTTTGTGATCGACTGTGAACCGGCTCAGAGATTCCCCATAGAATTATGCTAGGGCAGTCAGTGTCCAGTAGAAGTAAGCACTGCTAATGAGATGGCTGGCTTGCAGGAGTGCACCTAAAATATTGTGCTGCTGACTCGACATTAGACTCCTCGAAAGTTGCTTCGAAACCGAGAGCCTCCTTCATAGTCCCCAAAGCCAAATTCGCAACCTGAGACCTGCATCCAGAATGCTGTTAAAAGTGAAGACTTCTCTCTCTATCTATCTATCTATCTCTCTCCCGTTTCGTGCCTAGCCTCTTTGTCCAACAGTCTCAAAGTTAGAATAATTGCCATCCAAGTGCATAAATGTTCAGTTGTTCAGAAAAACGACAGTTCCATTGTGCTCCCCTGCACCCGTTTAACTTATTATGGACTCAAATACTACGTCTTTCTCGCGTCACAAAATTTCCGGCAATAAGCGTTCTTTAGAGTAACCAACGCAGTTCTCTCCAACCTTTGAAAATGAAACAGGAAAAAATAGTCTCTTCGCTGGCATCGACCTCCTATCAAGAGATAAAGCAAAATGCGCTCAGCTGCCGCTTCTTGTTCTTACAGTCCCTCACTCCACAGAGGAAGTTTACATTTTAACTTTTCTCTAGCGGGCCAAAGCAATAAAACTGCGCAGTCGAGCCAGAAGGACGCCACTTTTTTTTTACGCGTTTGCGTTGTTCACATGGTTCCAGCGTCGTGTCCGTTGTCGCTGACCGTGGCGTCACTCGGTCGCTAGAGGGCCGCAGACAACTGAACGCTACCTGCTCGTCGCGCCGAATTAGCCGAGCGGTCGTAGGCGCTGCAGTTATGGACTGTGCGGCTGGTCCCGGCGGAGGTTCGAGTCCTCCCTCGGGCATGGGTGTGTGTATTTGTCCTTAGGATAATTTAGGTTAAGTAGTGTGTAAGCTTAGGTACTGATGACCTTAGCAGTTAAGTCCCATAAGATTTCACACACATTTGAACATTTTTGTTACCTGCTCTTAGAACAACGCCCGTTTCTCTCAAGTCCGTCTGCCCAATCCGCAGGAAGCCCTTCTGTTAGCGTGCGACCCAGTGTATTTACCTTTTCAAGATCGCCAGTGACTTAGCTCTAAAAGATTACCCTGTGATAATCAATTGTACTGAAGGCACCTAGTTAATTACGATCTAGAGGAGAAAAAGAGCTCACATCGCCTTTGCAATCACTGTAATTAATTTATTCGTTACATCAAAATGCGTTTATTCAATCTGTGTGGCTGTTGAAGTTTCAATCTTGACTATAGCCTTATAAATTTCTAAAAATTTCTGAAAAGGATCGAGATTAGTGTGATGGAAGACATCACCATTAGGGCGGAGCAGTTTCGATTTAAAACAAATTATCGACGCATTTATAAGTCGTACTGTCAGCAGAACAGATATCCGACGATGTGAATGTATCCAAGCATATTGTAGCTACATTCTTAGACTGCAAACTCGTTCATAAAAAGGTGTGAAGAGAGAACCTGATCAAGAAATTAGTATCTCCAGGACTGCTACTTAAAAAATAGTTTCCTACAAAGAAAATAAATTGCAATCATTTATAACGAGAAAATGCCAAAAACTTAGACGATACGTGCAGAAACTCCAGAAGGTCTATACTGTCACCGTCTAGCAAATAAATTGCAATCATTTATAACGAGAAAATGCCAAAAACTTAGACGATACGTGCAGAAACTCCAGAAGGTCTATACTGTCACCGTCTCTAGTGTCTACCTTAACGATCACCTACAACAACAAGGCGTCCAGTATGTGGAGAACGAAGCCCTTTGAACAAGTGGACTGCAACACTTCGCAAACGTTGGAAAATTCAAAAGACAATTCAATCTCGTTATCAGGTAGTGCAGAGCAAACAAACATGAACAAAGCCATGGTGGTTACTTTTCGAACAATGGGCTACAATTAAGGTAACATGTCAAAATCAATATCAGAGAAATGCCTTGGTCGCATAAGGCAAAATACTTAGGTACAACCTTGATAAAGGACTCTTTTCAACAAGTATAGCGGCGGAAGGAAGGAAAATTGCCTCGATATGGCGAAAGCGTTAGTATACTTTTTTGTCAGAACTGACTCAGACATCACAACACAAATCAACGGTGTTGCGCTCCGAACTCAAATCCAGGAACTACAGTCAGTTCATAAGAAAATCTTAAGCTGGATCCGCAAGGCCCGTCTATGGAAACGCGTTGCCACTGTGAATTAGACACTTCAAATGGACGGTATAAAAACAAAAATAGGAAAAAATGCCCTCTAAAGGTCTAATTTGATCAAGTATGCATGGTACGCAGCACAGTATGTAGAATAAGGGCCACGAATGATTCTTACCTCATCGCAGTTGTCTCCAAATAAAATCAGTAGCTACTGTGAAGTGCCTGAGTGCGTTAATTTTCATCATCCAGAAGACACATTTTCGTGACGAGTAGGGAATGAAAAAGATAGCAAGATATACATATCTCAAAAATTATCATAAGAATGACGATACAGAAACTGTTATAAATATCTCGTGTCAATGAACTGGAGTGGCGATTAATGAAAGTCGCTTGTAATATAGCACCATACTCTGCATTGATTTTTTTTCTTCTACTAGCCACTTGTGTAACAAATACATCTACAACAGCTTAACTGTCGATATGAACGGCAAGTTCTCACAAAATTAATGAGAGACATTTTTGGTGCAGTTTAAGTGTTTAAAATTCGTCTGTGTGCACTTTTGCGCTAGGTGGCGCTACGTTCTCTTGTCACGGCTACGTCTACTTATTTGCCGATTCCGCGCTAGGCAGGAAGGACTGAACAAACCGCAATCATAAACAATTCTTCACGACTTTGCATTTAACACTCACATAAAAAAAGTTTTGCATCACCCCGGTTCCAAGAACACCTAAAGATTGACACTAACTGTGGATATCGCAGTCCCTTTGACTCTTCAGAGATGCCACTAAACCCACCCAAAGAAGTAAAAAACCAAGCATGAGCAGCGCCTATTAGACCGAGGGGGCCTGACAGCCATTCAGTTCCAGCCATTCCACCAGGAAGGAGGTACATGGCTCGCGTTGCCTGTAATTCAACCATGCCTCGACGGTAAATACCACGATTCAATCGTGTCCGCACTATTACTTTGTACCAGGAAGTGTCCAGGCGTCTCGGAGTGAACCAAAGCGACGTTGTCTGAACATGGAGGAGATGCGGAAAGACAGGAACTGTTACATGTGTACATGTGCACGACGGGGGCGCGAATTTTCGCACGAAGACGAATTCCTCGCCAATACGCTGCCGATATGGTTGCTCTATGGGTTGGAGGATGGCATTCACCTATCATGCAGCCATGACCACCAGCAGCGTACGTCGGCCCCACATGATGCCACCCCAAAACATGTATCTGCTATACGTATGCATCTGAATACTGGTGTAATACCAGAATCTGGTTCCTGTAAAGTGTTCCCCTGTTCTGCACATATATTCAATTTTATTCTTTATCCGAAGCTTTTGAAAAAATTCTTTCGGAGTATGCACTTGAACATTTTGTTAATAATGTTGTGTATAGGCCTACCACTAGTCATTAATATGGACTGAACTCGGAAAATCCCAAATACGTAGCAACTGCGATTTATGCGATTTATCATTTCTTCTTGTGTTACCAGTAGGGCTTTTATGGCATACTAGGTACCTCCGTGTATCCTCCGTTACATTGTCGTCTTGTTTACTTTGAAACGTCCCCTTTGAAAAATTTTTGAATTACTGTGCTGGTAAACCTCTTACATTATTTGATTTTCACACAGCTGAGCAGAACTCAACTTGAGTCTGTATACTGTGGTTGTGAAACTTGTTTCATGTCGGAGTCAGTCATTTGTGAAGGCTATGTGCCGCGTGGAATTAGCCGAGCGGTCTAAGGCGCTGCAGTCATGGACTGTGCGGCTGGTCCCGGCGGAGGTTCGAGTCCTCCCTCGGGCATGGGTGTGTGTGTTTGTCCTTAGGATAATTTAGATCAAGTAGTGTGTAAGCTTCGGGACTGATGACCTAAGCAGTTAAGTCCCATAAGATTTCACACACATTTGAACATTTGTTTTGAAGCCTATGTAACTTCCTACTGGGATTCGACTTAAATTAATGTCTACATTAAGTTGTCAAAACAAACTGTAATCTTAATGCTATTTTGTCAAAAACTTACATTTCGAGCCCGTGGCTGTGTACAGAATATAGGTTGACTCTTACATAGAAGATAACCAGCCACCATTTACAATGCTATCTGTTTATTTAAACAGCGCCGTTATCGGTTTCGAGCAGACAGGTTCATCTTCGGGCTCTCAGACATTAGATTTCGCCTTTTGTTTCACCATCTGACTTAATTTCCTTGGGGTGATGGTGTCGATGAGGATATTTCGTCAGATGGTGAAACAAAAGGTGAAATCCAACGTAAAACGAGAAGTAGCCGTCTGAAGATAAACCTGTCGGTTCGAAACCGACGCTGTTTAAATAAATAAATATCATTGTAAAAGGTGACTGGTTGCTGTAATCTTCTCTGTAAGCGTTAACCTATATTATAAACTGGAATCTGTAAAACATTTTCTGAAATGAGATGTTTGCATTGGCACATACCGAAAGCCAATAAAGACATTTGGTGACTTTACGATCACATCTGAATATATTTATTTACAACGAAACCTATTATAGCGTAATTAACGTATATGAAATACTGCTGAGGTAGATTTCATTAACAGTTACATTATAGAGGCATGGAGTAAAAAGTGATCAAGATGAGAACTGGCGCTCTCCAACTGTCCGTAATGCCGGGGGAGAAGTGCAAGAGGATATTTGTTAACATTTTAGGAAGAGCAGTCCCCAGACTGCCTTTTTGGTCGGAGGCCGATTTTTCTTTGATCTTTTACCTCTTGTCATAATTTTCATCCGAATAGTCTCACACATTTCCAGCTTCCGGGGTAGTTGTGTGTGAAACTGCGCTAAACAAGAGACGTAAGGCAAGGGCGGAAGTGAGTGCGGCTGCAGCGGCCCTATAACTCGGCGCGTTCCTCGGCCACGGCCCGCGGAACAATAACGGCGGCTGGCTCAAGCGGACTGAAAGAACGCAGTGGCGCGTGACGCCGCGACACCGTGAAATACGACGCGCGCGCAAATAAAATACACCGCCGGCCCGGCCGGATGTGAATCTGCGGAAATCTTGCAGGCGCTCTGCGCCCTCCCTAAAATACACATTCCACAAATCGCGGACGGGAGATCTGAGAGGGGTAAAGAAAGGGACGCCAGATCGTGGCAATGCGCGTGAATGAATCTACAGCATCTGAATAAAGTAATCATTCAGTTTCCGACAGTCAGGCAGCATCTTTGTTCTCTACAGCTCTTTCCGTTGCCAGAAGGAAGTCATTTGTTTTTATTTATTTATATTCTCAGCCAGTACTCCACTTCGGTTGCTACTTGGCCGTATATTATGTAAATCAGAATTCATTTTTACACTATAAAGGGTGTTTATAAATTAGTTCCACAGTTCATTCTGGAGTTCATTCTGGAAACATCTCCCAGGCTGTGGCTAAGCCATGTCTCTTCAATATCCTTTCTTCCAGGAGTGCTAGTTCTGCAAGGTATGCAGAAGAGCTTCCGTGAAGTTTGGAAGGTAGGAGACAAGGTACTGGCGGAATTACAGCTGTGAGGACGGGTCGTGAGTCGTGCTTGGGTAGCTCAGATGGTGACTATCACCTACATGTATAATGATGGCGACAAATCACGCCTTGACTTCTGGCAGTACTTGCAAACCGCCCACAGTGAAGTCGAGCACCAACCGCGTTACCGCTCCTTCTTCGCCAATTACCTACACGCGATCTTAACGTCACCCCAGCTCAGTTGCATGGTGCCTCACGCCGACAGCACTCCCCCTCCCCCTGACCTCCCCCCCCCCCCCCCTGCTGACATCACCGCGCTACTTTCTATATTGTACTCCCCGGTTGAGTAGGCGCATGGACACGCGCCTCCTTTCTTTTATGCACTATACCAGAACACGCTGGTTTTTCCCACAGTCCACTGTCTATTGCTTCACACTTCTTAGCTTACATCAGTATTATTATTCTTTTTTTCTTAAACCTTGTTAATAAAAACATTGCTCGCCTTGTACGAGTGTAATGTCTCGTGTTATTTCCGCCGGAATGATGGCATTTCTGTTGTATTTAAGTTTGTACCAATAAAAATATTTTGTTCGTTTACACTGTTCCTAGTAAAAAAACATCAATCAGTCAATCAAAAAGCTACTTTGAGGGAGTGATTCAGGGACGAGAGTGGGAGGCATCGCGGCCAGGACCCGAGTTCTGACCCCTGCCCTCCTTGTCTCCACCTGCTCCTAACTGACCACTCTACTCCTTGTTTTACACCAAAAAAGAAAAGGTGGCGCAGTGGTTTAAAAAAAAAATAAAGAGATTCAGGGCTACCGCGCTGGAGGTACCGTGTTCGAATCTTGCTCTATTTTTTTTTCAAAATCGATAGAATTATTAAAATAAAAAAATAAAAATAAAAAACAAAAATAAACAAACATAAAAAAAACAGATGGTAGAGCACTTGCCCGCGAAAGGCAAAGATCCCGAGTTGAAGTCTCGATCCGGCACACAGTTTTAATCTGCCAGGAAGTTTTATAAATTAGTTATTAAAAAACAATTTTTAGTTGCGAGAAGGGTAAGCAAGTTACAGAAATGTTTGACGCAGCACTGAAATCAATATATCTTCCAAGTTTTTTTCCTTCCTAAAACTGTTAGTTCCCGACGCACCAGTTAGGTAGCATACATGACTGAGTTATTCCATTAGTCATCATGGAGTCGTATAGTAGTGCAGAGCATGCACAGTTTCCAGAAAAGAGAAATTCCGATCTCTGCAAATGAAAATTTATATTTAGTCCGGGATAGCCGCGCGGGATTAGCCGGGCGCTCAAAGGCGCTGCAGTCATGGACTGTGCGGCTGGTCCCGGCAGAAGTTCGAGTCCTCTCTCGGGCATGGGTGTGTGTGTTTGTCCTTAGGATAATATAGGTTAAGTAGTGTGTAAGCTTAGGGACTGATGACCTTAGCAGTTAAGTCCCATAAGATTTCACACACATTTGAACATTTTTTATTCCGGGATTTTAACCTGAGTTTCCTGCTTACGGCCTCAAGCCTTTGCCTCCCCACTCAGCCGAAATTCCCGTTTGCTGTACGCTGCCGAGGTAGGGTTGCCTAGCCCTTTTTCCTTTTTCTGCCCGTCGCATCACGCAGAGTCGCGCACGAGGGCGGACAAAGAATGATTAAATATTAGTCCTCATGACGCAATACAGGGTGACAACTATTGAACGTCATGAACACAAAGGTAAATTAGCTACAAACTACGGCGTGCACATATTTTACTCAACATGTAAACGTCATTACAGATATTCGTATTTAGGTTGTGACATATTTGACATACCTGTCTTCATTGGTGATGACGTGGCGCATGCACTACGTGCATGACCCACCGTAGTGTCGGAACATCGATGCTGTCGATGACCTCCTGAATGGCTGTTTTCAGTCCAGCAATGGTTTAGGCGTTATTGCTGTACACCTTGTCTTTCATATAGCCACACAAGAAGGAGTCTCATGTGTTCAGATCCGGAGAATATGGCGGCTAATGGTGACTCACGCCAGTTGCTCCTGGGTACCCCAGAGCCAGAATGCGGTCCCCAAAGTGCTCCTCCAGGACATCACTCTCCTCCTTCGATGGGGTCGAGCTACGTCTTGCATGAACCACATCTTGTCGAAATCAGGGTCACTTTGGATAATGGGGATGAAATATTCTTCCACCTTCACGTACCGTTCGGTAGCCACCGTGCCATCAAGGAATGTCGCACTGAATATTTTAGTGACTGGTCATTGCACACCACGCAGTCACCGGTTGAGAGTGAAGAGACTTCTCGATGGCGAAATGAGGATTCTCAGTCTCCCAAATGTGCCCATTTTGGTTACTGACGAACCGATCCAAATGAAAGTGGACTTCGTCGCTAAGCCAACTTGCGCATGCGCATACTAACCGTGCTGTTTGAATGTCCTAACGCAAACCATTCAGAAGGACGATTTTACCTCTAATAGTTCAATAATTGTCACCCTGTATATCTACGTGAGTGGTGTCTGTCGGAAAGAACTGACACCATTTCTGTCTTTGATCCCGTGGATGGACATACAATATGTTCAGAAAGGGGACATTCGATCTCTGCTGCGTTCAGGCAATGAAAAATTGAAACACGAATTTGCATTGGGGACGGAGGAGTGCTTGAGTAGTCCGTTGTGTTTAACCTTGTACCAAGGTGGCGTAGATGGTTAACGCTTCTGTCTAGTAAGCAGGAGACCCGATTTCGTATCCCGGCTTAATACAAATTATCAGTTGTCGCCAACGAATTCTTTCATTGCCCAAATGAGGTAGAGATCGGAATTTCGCCTTTTTGAACATATTCTATGTCCGGCCGCGGGATCAGACGCAGAAACTGTCGGCCTATCTGTTCTTTCATACACGTACGAAAGCAGAGACACTACTCATATAGACGTGTATGCGCAGTGTTGTTTACACTTTCCTGAATCTAAGTTCGCTATTATATAAACAATTCAGGACTAAATATCGTAGGCCAGCACCTCAGGGACAATCTGTTACTAACTAGTACAACCGTTTAACCGAAACTGGTTGTGTCTCACATAGGACGCCAGGACAGGATCGGCCAGCAGTCTCTGACACAGTAATTGAACAAGTTCGGCAGTCTTACATTCGTAGTCCGGTTAAATCAATGATACAATCCAGTTTAGAATTGAATATGCCTAGTGTTACAGTGTGGAAGGTATTGCAGAAAAGCCTACAAACTGGAACTGTTGCAAGGTTTAAGGAAAAGTGACAACGGAAAACGATCTGATTTTTGTGTTTAAGAAAACGCAGACTGAAGACGATTTTACTAAGAAAACTGTGTTCAGTGACGAAGCCACCTTTCATACCTGCATTAAAGTGTATCGGCACTGTATTCGGATATGGGGAAAGTATGTCACATAATCAAACATATACGGGACTCGCCTAATGTAAATGTCTTTTGCGCTGTAATCTGTAACAAAATTTGCAGTCCTTTCTTTTTTGCCGGGTGAAATGTAATTGCCTGTAAATGTTTGAACATTATCAAATGCTTCAATTACAACTGGAAATGGACACGGAATTTATTTTCCAGCAAGATGTCCACCACATTATCATCGTTAAGTTGTCGCGTATCTTCCAGGAGTGTGCTGACTTGGATTAGAAGTAGTAAAACAGCGTCCAGGCAACAACGATCACCTGATTTAACCCCCATCGACTTCTGTTTACAGTGTTACGTTTAAGACGAAGTGTTTGTTGCTCTCCTTCCGGGAAACGACGAACTACGCACTCGGCTAACACAAGCAAACGGCACTATGCATCAAGACTTCCTTCGCAATATTTGACAGGGAACGTACTAGAGATAGCAGATTTGTCGTGTTGCAAAATGTAACCACAGTGAACATCTGCAAATAAAACTTGAAGAAGTGCTGCGTTCAGTGCTGTATCAGACATGTCTTTCCCACAATAAAAGCTTACTGTAGTATCACTAATTTATAAACATCCCACACTTCGATCAGAATAACAAGTGACTGACAGCAAGTTTTCTACGGGACAGCTACCGTGGCAACAATTAATCCGAGCCTGATTTTATCACACCTACTGTTCTGTGCTCACTTATCATGTGTGTGTGCTAGTCCAACTACCGGTTAACTGCCAGTCAGCTAACGGCGACATTTACGGCCTGTAAAATAACTGTTGTGATTTGTTTTTACATGTTTTGTTTCTCTGTGTGGTATGTTCGTTTTATGAAATGTGTGAAAGTTGTCCAGGAAAGTGGTAAGGCTATAAATCTCTTGCAGTGCAATCTCAACACTGCACGTTAAGGTCAAGTTCACATTACGGAATTCTGACGAGCATTTTTAAGTTACACGTGTAGATATCTAATATTCAACTTACAACCGATCAAAATGAACGCGCTTTAACGCAGCGTTCAGGGGAAAAAAATCTCTAGCTGCAGACGAAGGCGCGTTGAAGTGTAATTAAAAAGATAGGTGGTGTCCAGGTGCTGCACAGTTACCATGCGTTTCCGTCGTGACCAGACGAATTTTTGTATGTTTCTGGTATATTTGCTTCTTGGACATTGCGAAAAATGAGTGAAATCGAAGGCGAGAATACTGACATCGAGCTACCAATTGATGAAGTAGAAAAAAAGGCCAGCACTTTGGAATATAGCGTCGGAATTCCGTACAAACAAAATTTTGTGACGACGAGCGTAGCAAAAATTGGTTTCTCTCTTCTGTCGAGAAATAACTCAAAAGAAAATGAAAAATATAGGTAACAAAAACTTTATCGTTTACATGTGCGTTTTCTTTCGATTGGTCTGCGTTCATTAACAAATAGTTGGTAGTGTTGTCCACTTATGAAATGGGTCGTCCATTGTAGGCAGCATTTGTACTTGTGAGATTTCCTTCTAAGATATCTTCCTGTTCAAAGCCATATCTCATTCCAATATAGCTGTGATGCACTGTAAACGCAAGTTACAGTGTCTTCGGAACAATCTACTTAGACATCTAAATGTGCGATGATGTATTCTCCATTTATTACATGCTGTACAAAAAGAGCATGTAACAGACTTAACTGCTAAGCTTAGCCGATAGTTAAATACTTTTTTTCGTAAGTCACACATTTCCCACTGTCCTTTCCTTTCCTGTGGGCCTTAGTCCCGCGTGACGCAGGGTCGGCCGTGTTATTATTGACGTGGCAATGTTAGTGGCATAGGGTGGCTGGATGCCCTTCCTGCCACCACTCCAAACCCCCCGGGATGGAAGAAGTGTATAGCCCAGCTGTCTGTGTCAAGTGTAAGTCATGAAATAGTGCGAACGTTTTCAAATATCTGCGAGCCATGTAACTTAGGCGGAACGTGGGGACCAGCCTAGTATTCACCCAGCAGTATGTGGAAAACCTCCTAAAAACCACATCCAGGCTGGACATGATCGAGTAAGGAAGTACCATGTCGTGGTTTTCTTTGAGAGGCCTTTGTTTTGGTACAATGCATCCAAAGATTTTCCAGCAGATTTTTCACATAGAACTGAAAATTTCTAAGCCTCTATCTTTTCCATAAGCGTAAATGTCAACCCAGATAAAGTGATAGTTACATAGTGCCGAGAACATTAGAAAAAAAAGGTTTATAAGTGAGGTTTAAGAACTTCAGTATTCTGAATTTATATTCTGATACGTTTACCGTCCTGAGCATAGCGAGGAAACGCTACGTTCTGTCCCAGTTCTTCAGATACTTCTATCCATTTTTCTTCGTCTCGTGTTAGCATCACAATGTCTTCTAATTTCGTCCATATGACTTTACATACTTCACGAACTATCCAGCTATAGTCGATTTTTCAGTTTTTTATGCACAGTGTAGCTCTGCCAATAAATAAACGCTTGCAAGACAACTGAAACAGAAACAGCCTGCAAGGAAGCTAGCTACAGCGACTAAAGCGCCTAAAGCGCCCTACCGCCCCCCATCTGAAGTTTTTTGAAATTCAATCGCGCGTTAGCGTGCTTCAATGAGCGTTACATCTGAACTTAGCCAAACGGGAACGTTTGAAGAGAGCGGAACCGCACATCTGCTGCTACTGGCGTGATATTGCTCTTGCACGTGTTATGCAGACACTTGCTAACGTTGCACTTCTAGGCGGGAAGCAGAGGGTATTTTGTAGTTGCGTTAAGATACCGGTAGAGATGTGGTCTAAGCAACCACATTTATGACACTGCTAAGTTCGGCAAACAATTGCGCTCTAGCCGTTACCGAATGCTTTGCGTACTCCACTTTGTTTTGTCTTGTGCATGATGAGCCGTGTGTGGCTCGTGTTATCGTCATCATGTTTTCTACAGGTTATTTTTAACGTACTTCCACCTCACTCCGTTAATTTAAATTACTACTGTCAATGAGTTGCTGCTTTGCCTGAACGTGAGCGGCGCTGGCAGCGCGTATCGATATATCCTCTCCCGTAGTATCTTAGCTCGACTGCTATTACTTCCCGGTCGTTGTCTGTCGTAAGAGAGTTCGTCTGGAGTTCGCGTCGCGAGTTCGGTCTGCCAGTCAGTTGTAACGCGCCTGGAGCGCAGTCCGGACCTGCCCGTCGGGGAGTTGCAATGCGGCACTGGTGCAGTCGGGTTGTAGCAGTAAGGTCTGCGTCGACGTGGGTCTCCCGACCATTGCCGCCACGCGTCACTCGAGCCGGGCCGCGGTCTTGGTGGATCGTCGGTCGGTCGTCCTACCGGACGACGCGTTTTGGCTCGCTGATCGTTCATGAGTCTGCTGTGTGTGTGCATCGTCTCCTGATCGTCTTCGTGTGTGCTTAGTTACTGTTGGGTATCGTTCAGGTCTTCCTGCAAGTGTTTGTCAGCTTGTGTTCGTAGTTGCCGTTATTTCCACTGACGACTATTTTCGGGGTTGTCGGCATTCTGAGGGCAGTGCTCCGTCTCATCGGGCGACGTGTAACTGGTTCTCTGAGCGCTTCTGGCCCCCTTCAGTTACCATCTTGTGGAAATTGGGCTGGTCCTTTCCTGGTGCCGGTTCAAATTGGTTCAAATGGCTCTAAGCACTATGGCACTTAACATCTGAGGTCATCAGTCCCCTAGACTTAGAACTACTTAAACCTTAGGACATCACACACATCCATGCCAGAGGCAGGATTCGAACCTGCGACTGTAGCGCGGTTCCGGACTGAAGCGCCTAGAACCGCTCGGCCACCACGACCGGCTCCTGGTGCAGGGATGTCGTTTAGCCAGTGGGCGTGTTCCCTCTGCATGGTTGGGCCCGAGCCAGTATTTCCGCCGTCGTGTGTCTGAAAGTAAGTCGGAGACGCACCAGCAGTGCAATCGCGACGGAGCAGCAGTCGCGGACGGATCAGCAGACAGTCGGTCGGGAGCTACGACCAAGGAAGGAGCTGTCCGATCGCTAAGAGCTTCGTGGTTCACCGACCCAGGACGTCAAGTTCAGTAGTGGTTTCAAGTACCCAAGCCATGTCCATTCATGTTGTGTGGTTCGTTTCGGTGGTTCGCTGTTGGGGAGGTTTGGCTGTGTGCAACACCGAGTGTTTGTATTGCTGAAATTTGGCCGCCATGCGGTGCAATTAACTATATTTGTTGACTACAATTAAAGTGCGTCAGCGGAATTTTCTGCCTAGTGGCCGTTAGTGTTCCGGTTACCTGCTCTGGCCACTAATCTAACTTCAAGCAGCGTCCTTTCCTCACCTGTTGTCGCTGTCCAACACGGTGTGTAATGTTGACAGCTAATACAACTCCATTGTGGATTATCACCTTCGTAACCTTTTCTTTTTGAGTTCTGATTGGTGGGAAGCAAGTCGTTGTGTCGGTCGGTCCATGGCTGTCACCTGGTTGGGTTCCGACGGATTAAGTGTAGCTGGGCTCACCACCTGTCTCGTCTAAGTGTACGAGGGAAGACCGATCTCCCTGGGGGCTTCTGAGTGCCACCGATGTTTAATTGTCTGTTTTCAGCTGCTTAAAATTTAAGGCTTATGGTTATTTTCTCCTTTTTCTTAAAAATTTTGCAAAATTAATTCTTTAAATTATCTTTTAAGCTTGAACATTGCGGCCATCTGCCTTTAAAAGATTATGGTGATATATTTTAAAATTTTGAAGCTTAATTGTAGCCTTCAGCCTTTGATATTGCACCTTGCATATGTTAGTTCTATCTACTGGATTTGTCAAGATTTCTTGTTTGGAGGCCTTCAGCCGTGAAAGAGTTGCATTCGGTAAAGGTCCGGCTATGTGCAGCTTTGGCTGTAAAAGTGTTATTAAATTACAGTAAATTACAATTAGAAGGCGAAACTGACTCGAACCTTATTTGGCCCTTTCCACAATCCTAATTACCTGTTCTGCCCAGCGGGTTTAGCGGGCGTATCACATGGCTCATTGTTTTCTTTTCTTCTTTATAAACGAGTGAAGACACAGACACAGACCGGTACCGACAAGAGTCGAGTACGACCCCCACAATACAAGAAGTGATCCATAATTCTTGTCACCATTACGTCAGTGCTTCTTTCGCAGGGGCACACAAAACGGACGTATTAGCGTAAGAACAGAAAGCAAGCCGGTAAAACGCTGGTCAGCCTGCTAGTCATGGTGCGGCAATGCCACGACGAGTAGAGTGTCATGTGAGCTCCATTACCTCTGCAGCCTTTCTCACACGATTTTAGAAAAACTATTAGGTAAACAATAGGATTATTACATTACTTACAGCTTTAAATGTCAGCTTCATGGTTAGCTTTTCATTATTTCGTCAATCGTTGTAATGTTTGCGTTATTTTCTGTTATCGTAAGACAGAAGTTTGCAATGAAAAAGAGAGGTCGCTATGATATTGTGTTTGGTGCATGCTACATCATATGTTGCTGCATATGAAATTAAGCTAACATATCGAATTTTTCTTCAGACTTGAGGAGGCCTGTATCAATCATCAGTCTAGAGAAAACTGATTTTATGTAGCGCACTTATTTCCGATAGGGCAAGTCAGCCATTAAGCCAGAATGAAATATTCGTAACATCTCTGTTATCTCATAAACGGTTTGAGATATCGAAACGAGATTTTGACAAATGATTGCAAATAAAGAGGAGAGTGTTTTTCCATATGGTTAATAAGCAAAACTTCGTTATCTCCTGTGTTATTCAAGTAACTAGAGATTATTGCAATGAAACAATGTAATTTTTAAGGGTCATCGATAGCAGGTGAAACGACACTTGCTGCTAGTTTTGCAACAACTCATGTGAAGAAAATACAAATTTATTTTCATACCGAGTATGTTGTTTTTCATAAGCTGTTGATCGTGTTCGACCTCAGTTCCCCACTTAATAAACGACAGTTTCAGGCTACTGTTGCAATTGCATCTGCACTAGCAGGTTAGGTGACGTTGGGTAAAAACGGCTGTGTTTTGGCAAGAGAGGCAAATTTTAACGGTGATATTTTCTACCCTGGCTCAAGCTGCCTCGCTGTGGCATCCGCTGTACAGGTAACCGCTAACCTTACCAATGCCAGTCCTGAGGGAGAGGGGCGGCTGGTTCAGCTATTACGATCGTCTCCCCTCCTTAAATGTAGGTTCTTGTTCGTTTACACTCACGGCCGATTCCAAGAAGAGGAGGTATACTTGCAAAAGGCCGGTGATAGATTACATCATGATCAGACAGAGATTCCGAAATCAGATACTGGATTGTAAGACGTACCCAGGAACAGATATAGACAAAGATCACAATATAGTAGTGATGAAGAGTAGGCTGAAGACAATCGTCAGGAAGAATCAATTCTCAAAGAAGTGGGATACGGAAGGAACGACGAGATACGGTTGATGTTCTCTAAAGCTATAGATACAGCAATAAGGAATAGCTCAGTAGGCAGTACAGTTGAAGAGGAATGGACACCTCTAAAAGGGCCATCACAGAAGTTGAGAAGGAAAACGTAGGTACAAAGAAAGTAACTGCGAAGGAACCGTGGGTAACAGAAGATATACTTCAATTGATCGATGAAAGGAGGAAGCGCAAAACTGTTCTGGGAAACTTAGGAATACAGAAATACAAGTCGCTGAGGAATGAAATAAATAGGAAGTTTAGGGAAGCTAATACGAAATGGCTGCAGCGAAAATGTGAAGACATCGGGAAAGAAATGATTGTCGGAAGGACAGACTCAGCATGCAGGAAAGTCGAAATAACCTTCGCTGACACTAAAAGCAAGGGTGATAACATTAAGAGCCCAACGGAAATTCCACTGTTAAATGCAGAGGAGAGAGCGGATATGTGGAAAGAATACATTGAAAGCCTCTATGAGTGGGAAGATTTGATGTGATAGAAGAAGAAACAGAAGTCGATTTAGGAGAGATAGGGGATCCAGTACTAGAATCATAATTTAAAAGAACTTTGGAGATCAAATCAGGAAGAAGGGATAGATAATATTCCATCAGAATTTCTAAAATCGATGGGAGAAGTGGCAACAAAACGACTATTCACGTTGGTGTGTAGAATGTATGAGTCTGGCGATATACCATCTGACTTTCGGAAAAGCATCATCCACATAATTCCGAAGACGGCAAGAACTGACAAGTGCGAGAATTATCGCACAATCAGCTTAACAGCTCATGCATCCAAGTTGCTTACAAGAATAATATACAGAAGAATGGAAAAGAAAATTGAGGATGCGCTAGATGACGATCAGTTTGGCTTTAGGAAAGGTAAAGGCACGAGAGAGGCAATTCTGACGTTCGCGTTAATAATGGAAGCAAGACTAATTAAAAATCAAGGCACGTTCATAGATTGACCTGGAAAAAGTGTTGGACAACGTAAAACGGTGCAAGATGTTCGAAATTCTGAAAAAAGCAGGGGTAAGCTATAGGGAGAGACGGGTCATATACAATATGTACAACAGCCAAGAGGGGATAATAAGAGTGGACGATCAAGAACGAAGTGCTTGTATTAAGAAGGGTGTAAGACAAGGCAGTAGCCTTTCGCCCCTACTCTTCAATCTGTACATCGAGGAAGCAATGATGGAAATATAAGAAAGGTTCAGGAGTGGAATTAAAATACAAGGTGAAAGGATATCAATGATACGATTCGCTGATGACATTGCTATCCTGAGTGAAAGTGAAGAAGAATTAAATGATCTGCTGAATGGAATGAACAGTCTAATGAGTACACAGTATGGTTTGAGAGTAAATCAGAGAAAGACGAAGGTAATGAGGAGTAGTAGAAATGAGAACAGCGAGAAACTTAACATCAGGATTGATGGTCACGAAGTCAATGAAGTTAAGGAATTCTGCTACCTAGGCAGTAAAATAACCAATGACAGACGGAGCAAGGAAGACATCAAAAGCAGACTAGCAATGGCAAAAACGGCATTCCTCGCCAAGACAAGTCTACTAATATCAAATACTGGCCTTAATTTGAGGAAGAAATTTCTGAGAATGTACGTCTGGAGTACAACATTGTATGGTAGTGAAACATGGACTGTCGGAAAACCGAAACAAAAGAGAATCGAAGCATTTGAAATGTGGTGCTACAGACGGATGTTGAAAATTAGGTGGACTGATAAGATAAGGAATGAGGAGGTTCGGCGCAGAATCGGAGAGGAAAGGAATATGGGGAAAAGACTGATAAGAAGAAGGGACAGGATGATAGGACATCCGTTGTGACTTAGCAAGACAGCCAAGTCACAACGAGAGGAAGCCGAAAGGCACGCGTTAAGCTCACGCAGATTGGCGTGAGATCTGGAACAGTTAAAAGGAAATGAGAACTTAGAAAATGGACGCAGTTGCTGTAATACGTAACTTTAATCCACATTTGTAGAACATCGCTCTTGATGATACATGCTTCACAATATTAATTATCAAAGCTATGGCGCCTTGCTAGGTCGTAGCCAATGACTTAGCTGAAGGCTATGCTAACTATCGTCTCGGCAAATGAGAGCGTATTTGTCAGAGAACCATTGCTATGAACGTCGGCTGTACAACTGGGGCAAGCGCTAGTAAGTCTCTCTAGACCTGCCGTGTGGTGGCGCTCGGTCTGCTATTAATGACGGAGGCGACACGCGGGTCCGGCGTATACTAATGGACCGCGGCCGATTTAAAGGCTACCACCTAGCCAGTGTGGTGTCTGGCGGTGACACCACAACATCTATTAAGACATGAGGGAATGACTTCCATGGTACTAGAGGGAGCCGTAGAAGGCAAAAACTTTATAGGAAGACAAAGATTGGAATACGTCAAGCAAATAATTGAGGACGTAGGTTGCAAGTGCTACTCTGAGATGAAGAGGTTGGCACAGGAGAGGAATTCGTGGCGGGCCGCATCAAACCAGTCAGAAGACTGATGACCAAAAAAAAAAAGTCAGAGCTATAAATATTACAGAGATTGATACAACACAAAAACTGTTCATTTAACCCTCAATGAAGTCAAAGGAGTGTTATCGTAATTACTTATAGAGATACATTTGACCTCTTCTTTGGAACATTATATCAACAGGCTAGTGACACTGAACATCATTTGGGATGCTGTTAATGAGTTCTCCAGTAGGACAAAATTGTTAGTGTGGAATGAAATACATAGTGTCCCAAACAGCGCACCTCGTAGTTAGTATTTATATGTATGACATTTGTCTCTCATAAGATATCTGAGAAAAAGAGGAAAATGGAACGGTCTTCGTACTGAATGTTGGAGAAAAAACCGAAGGGCTATTGGAATAAAAGCAATCTCGTTCCAGAAAAGATATAAGTACAGAGGAGATATTTAGTGCCATTGAGTTTAGGCAGGGCAAGATTGCTTAGAAATCGTTGACAGCTCAACGGGAATAACATAAGTGCCAGTCAATTGAGAACGAGGCCGATGGGAAAAAGCATGTAAACGGTTTATTGTTTCAAAAGTAATCGCCATAATTGTCTATAAATTTGTCTCACTGTGAGACAAGACAATCAATGGGTTTAGGGAAAAATATTTTCGGTTCCCTGCGGAACCATGATGGTATCCAGGAGTGCTCCTCTTCGTCTGAACTAAATCGACGGCCACGAATCATTTTCTTAAGAGCTCCAAAAATACGGAAATAGCATGGGGAAAATCGGAACTGTATAGAGGATGTGCAAGGACTTCACAGAGAAACTGCTACAGCGATTTCCATATTTTGGAGCCACGAAGAAAGACATTCGTGCCTTCGATTTGCTTCAGATGAAGAGGAGCACTGATGGATACAATCATGTACTGTAACCAATCGCAAACATTTTTCCATGAAGACATTGACCGTCTTGTCTCACAGTGTGATAAATGTATTATTAGTTATGGTGAATTGCTTTCGAAGTAATAAGCAGTTTAACTATTTTTTCCATCTGTCTCGTATTCATTTGACTGGCCCTTATATGTACCATATACTGAAGAATGATGGCGTTGCGGAATGAGATGCTTGCTACTAGTAAAAGACTATCTATTAATTCTTTGGAGGTGCATCTCTGACTTCTCCTTCCGAGAAGGGAAAGGAGTAAAAAGGCGAGCCGGACAAAAGGGGGCGGCACGCTTTTCTCCTAGAACACAGATAAGTAAAACTACAACATCATAATACTTTTGGAGTACTACGCAGTACCTATGGTATTATTTTTGACGTTCATAAAATATGAGATAAAGTGTATCGTTTGTGCTTCCACCGCTCATTAAATCAAACCATTGTTTCGCTCCTAACGATAACATGAGCTATTCTGGAATGCTATCGTGAATACGCAAGTAAGTAGTACGTTAATCGGACGTTTGTTCATTGCACTACTGCCGGCCGCTGTGACCGAACGGTTCTAGGCGCTTCAGTCTGGAACCACGCGACCGCTACGGTAGCAGGTTCGAATCCTCCCTCGGGCATGGATGTGTGCGATGTCCTTATGTTCGCTAGGTTTAAGTTCTAGGGGACTGATGACCTCAGACGTTAAGTCCCATAGTGCTCAGAGCCATTTGAACCATTTTCATTGCACTACCCACACCAGCCATCTTCAGACATAGCGGATTCAGAAACAGCTGATCACGAACCGACCCTGCTATACACTTTTGAGTATCATAACGGATTGGATACGACATACAACAATCCAGATGCACTACTGCACGGCCTAAAGAGGAATTGCACCATAGAAAGAGTGATATGACGCCCTTCCTAGAAGAAGTTGAGAAGTTGTCAGACACTGCGAACTCGCGGTTTGTACGTACTATTAGGAAAGACTACAAGATGTGAGTGCCCGAAGGTCCCTGTCTCTTCCGCCTCATTTACATCTTATACACTGCTGATATACCCAAACCACCCCTTCCCATCCATCGTCTTCAGTATGCTGAGGACATCGCCTTCCACCCAATCTATCGTACGCTCCAGAAACTCCACTCCATAGCTCCTACCTCACCACTTATGACCGTCCCATCCAGCTAACTAACACACTAAAATACCTTGAACTAACCTTCGACCGGCAAGCCCCACATACTAATAGTCTAACAGACAACCCACAGTAGACTAAAACTACTAACAGGCCAAACACGTGGACTACACACCTCTACTGTCCTTAAAACACGTACAAATACCTAATCCGCCCCATCCTTTGCTATGCGTATGTTGCTTGGATTCCGCCACTCCCAAATTCAATAAGTCCCCTCTCCCACCCCCCCCCCCCTCCCCGATTCCCGAACGCCATGCATTCTGCGTAGCTTTTTGCATCCGTTTGCCCTCCCCCAGCAGGATCCTTTACGAACTCATCACATTCCCGCTTCGTCCGCAGCTCGTGGTCTCGCTTCCCGAGCACGGGGACCCTGGTTCGATTCCCGGCGGGGTCAGGGATTTTCACCTCCCTCGAGATGACTGGTTGTTTGTGTTGTCCTCATAATTTCATCCTCATTCATGAAAGTGGAGAGATTGGGCTGAGCAAAGGTTGGGAATTTGTAAGGGCGCTGATAACCGCGCAGTTGAGCGCCGCTCAAACCAAACCAGACATCATCATCACATTCCCGCCTATCCTCACTCACACTGAACACCTAACAATCTACACCATCCGCAAACTCGACTCCAATAATCGTACCGTTTCCCCTCTACTTTCCAATCCTCATACGTTTCCGCGCCTTTACCAACACATTCCACGAACCCTCCACTTACACACATTTCACGTGCTCTCCCAAAGAAACTTCATTCATCGCCCCCTCTCAGATAGTGAACTCCACCCCGACAGTTACCCATCCTACGAGCTATAGGTCCACCCCAGGCAATTCATCTCCTCAGGGCTTCCTCTCCAAATATCCTTTCCCTCTTTTTCCCCTTCTGCCCTTTTGTCCTCATCCCGCCTTTCCCAGCAACTACTGGTTCACCGGTTCCCCCCTCTACTCCACCCGTCTTCTGTCACAACATCTACTTCCACCTCATCGCTGCAATGCACCAGTCCTCCATACTTATACCACAACATTCCTACCATATTCACTGACCAGCATTTTCGCCTTCAACAACTGACTCTTTATCCCGGGGCACGTTCTTCCAATTACTAGTGACAGGAAAGTGCTTCTTTTATATATCAGTGTTTCGGCATCATGTCTTGAATGTTTTTAACCATGTGCTTATTGTATTTTGTTTTACCTCTTATTATTACTGTTTTTAACTATCAGTGCAAAAAGTCAATCATCGCATATTTCAAAATTTCAGTTTTATTTCTCACATTAAAATAAATATCTCCGCTATCTGTTTCTAGTTTTTTTCATCTACTGTACTGTCTTAATTGTCCGTTGGCTGAAGATCAGGTTGCCTGTACCTCTCACACCCCTTTACCCCATCTATATGCGGAGAGTGGTGTGATGAAATAACAGTAGAGAAAAAGAAACTGCAAGATGTTTTGGACTGGCTCACCAACTAGATGAGGAAATCCTTGAGCTGTTAGACGATAATTAATACGAGGTAGACTTTCGAAAACTTGAAGAGTAAGTACTGTATATATACGCAGTGAAACCCGCTATTTCTTGAATGCCGTCGAATTAGGGGAACAGATAGCATAATCTGCAGCAATTTTAAACTTAATTCCGATACCCCCCCACCCCTCCCGGTACAATCAGCAAACTTCAATAAGACTTTGGAAAAAACAACATTTTGTCAATGGAGTAAGTATGACACAGTCATAAACGATTTCGGCCATACAATGACCATCTTCAGATTCTATAACAATACAAAAGAAAATTTATATTAAAACCTAAAAATAAGTGCTATATTTAACGAAGCTTATTAGTAATCTAACTGAATTTATGCGAAATACACAGATTCACAAAGGCCCTAACTTCTCCATAAGCCTGTCTAGGCAATGATTTTGGAAAAAACGACATTTTGTCTATGGAGTGAGTGATTGATTATTTATTATTAATAAGACTTCCGCCATTCAAACTTGAGCCCTTTTCAGGTGATGTGGAAACATGGGCGCGGTCGACAAGAAACCATCGGTATCCACCGTCAACAACCATACAACCATACGTATTTCTTCGTTTAGTCTTTCAGAAGAGCCGAAGCATTTCGTAGAAGATACTGCGGTGACGGGTACGACGTACGCAGAGAAAATAGCATCCTTCAAACTTGGTTATGGCAACAAGGACAGGATAATTCACACCCACCTGGATTACATAGAAGCCTCAAAAACTATTCAGTTTCAATTCGACATTCATTGAATGCCAGCGACGTACGAGTAATTCAAGTTCTCCTGTCTCCTGGAGAAGACGTGAACGGATAAAGCCGAGTCCTCGCACAATAATTCTCGGTGCTTTCCCGAATGACATTTGCTGCAACTGGATAATTCTCGCCAAGCGTATGGGAGTACCAGAAGAGAATATTTTACAGCTGACGGTGTTTCTTGTTTCTGACAGAGGAAGTGGACGAGGCGATTACCACTCAGAAGATATGTGGTGATATTTCCACCACATCCCTCCACGACTGCTGCACACATGCGAAATCTGAAAGACCAACTGAGAAAAGTACTAGAATACATTCTGCGTCTTATGACAATTTCACGACCATTGAACGCAGCACTGCAAGAAGATGGCAAGTGTTAGCGATCGAAGAGATAAAATGAAACGAGAAAACAGATGTCTTTTTTTTTCGTCTTCACGTGGACACATAATTTCAGACTGCAGCTAGAAGGAAAATGCTCGGCGTGCTATTTTTTTTTTTTTTTTTTTTTTTTTGGTTTAAGGACGCTCAACTGCTGAGGTCATTAGCGCCCAGTCACTGTTGTTAGAGCACATGGAATCTGTTACAACTCAAGGGGATGGGGGGGACACCAGAAGGACCTGACAAAGATGCAGATAAAATAAGTAAGAAGGTTAAATGTCTTTGGACAAGCCAGTTAAAGTTATAAAACGCAGAATACGAGCAGCTGCTCGAGCGTCATCAGCTAAAACATCCGGTAAAGTAGATGGCAGGGACAGGATAACACGAAATTGACTAAAACGGGGACACGACAATAAAACATGGCGCACTGTTAATGCCTGACCACAAGGGCACTGCGGGGCTGGGTCACCGGAGAGCAGGTAGCGGTGGCTAAACCGGCAATGCCCAATCCGCAACCTGGTCAGAAGGACCTCCTCGCGCCGAGATGGTCGGGAGGATGTTGTCCATACAGTTGGAAGCGGTTTTACTGCCCGGAGCTTGTTTCCTTGGAGGGATGACCAAGCATCCCACCACAACGACACAAGCCTCTTACATACATCCCCACGAACGTCAGATGACGGGACACAATGGGAGGCTGGCCGAGGCAGGAGGACTGCAGCCTTGGCTGCAGCATCCGCAGCCTCATTCCCAGGCACTCCTACATGTCCGGGAACCCACAGAAAGCTGACAGAACCACCATCATCAGCGAAAGAATGGAGGGACTGCTGTATCCGTTGAATCAAGGGATGGACCGGATAGGGAGCTCCAAGGCTCTGAAGAGCACTGAGTGAGTCAGAGCAGAGTACGTACGATGAATGGCGGTGGCGGCGGGCATACTGAACGGCCTGATGGAGAGCAAAAAGCTCGGCCGTAAAGCTGGAACATTGGTCGAGGAGCCGGTATTTAAAGGTGGCGGCCCCGACGACAAAGGCACAGCCGACACCATCGTCAGTTTTGGAGCCATCGGTGTAAATAAAGGTGTGACCGGCAAGGCGAGCACGAAGTTCGACAAACCGTGAGCAATACACTGAAGCTGGAGTACCCTCCTTCGGGAGTGAGCTGAGGTCGAGATAAATATGAACCGGAGCCTGGAGCCAAGGTGGTGTCGGGCTCTCACCCTCTCTGAAGGTGGTAGGGAGGGCAAAATCCTATTGTCGAAGCAGGCGACGGAAGCGGACTCCGGGAGGCAGCAGGGCAGACACATACAACCCGTACTGACGGTCGAGAGAATCGGCGAAGAAGGACTGGTAAGAGGGGTGGTCGGGCATGGACAACAGCCGGCAGGCATACCGACACAGCAGTACGTCGCGCCGGTAGGTCAATGGTAACTCTGCAGCTTCAGCATAAAGACTCTCGACAGGACTAGTGTAGAAGGCTCCGGTCGCAAGACGTATCCCCCGATGATGGATGTAGTTGAGCCGGCGTAAGAGGGATGGCCGAGCGGACGAGTAGACGAAGCTCCCATAATCCAGCTTCGATCGGACTATGGACCGATACAAGCGAAGCAGGACAGTGCGATCCGCTCCCCAAGATGAACCGCAAAGAACTCTGAGGACATTAAGGCAACGTGTACAACGGGCCGCCAAATAAGAGACATGTGGAGACCAACACAGTTTCCTGTCCAACGTGAGCCGTAGAAACTTAGTTGTTTCCACGAATGGGAGAACAACGGGACCGAGATGTAAGGATGGCGGAAGGAACGCTTTATATCGCCAAAAGTTGATACAAACGGTCTTCTCTTCAGAGAACCGGAAGCCATTTGCCACGCTCCATGAGTAGAGGCTGTCTAGACAACGCTGAATGCAGCGCTCCAGGAGGCATGTTCGCTGGGCACTGCAGTAGATCGCGAAGTCATCGACAAAGAGAGCCTGAGACATTAGGTGGAATGCAATCCATAATTGGATTGATCGCGATGGCAAAAAGGGCTACGCTCAAGACGGAGCCCTGAGGCACTCCGTTCTCCTGGAGGAAGACGTCGGACAATACGGAACCCACACGTACCCTAAACTTTCGATCCGTTAAAAAGGAATCAATAAAAAGTGGCAGGCTACCGCGTAGGCCCCACCTGTGCATAGTGCGGAGGATACCTCCTCTCCAACAGGTATCATAAGCCTTCTCCAAGTCGAAGAACACGGCCACCGTTTGGCGCCTTCGCAAAAAGTTGTTCATGATGAATGTCGACAAGGTCACAAGGTGGTCAACAGCGGAGCGGCGGCGACGAAAGCCGCATTGGACATTAGTAAGTAGTCGTCGAGATTCAAGAATCCAGACTAACCGAGCATTAACCATGCGCTCCATCACCTTACAGACACAGCTTGTAAGAGAAATGGGGCGGTAACTAGAAGGAAGTGTTTGTTCCGCTATCATATAATCATACAATAAAAGAAGGATCCTTTATTGTATGATTATATGATAGCGGAACAAACACTGGTAGCAGTTATTTCTGTAAAATATCTGGGAGTATGCGTGCGGAACGATTTGAAGTGGAATGATCATATAAAACTAATTGTTGGTAAGGCGGGTACCAGGTTGAGATTCATTGGGAGAGTGCTTAGAAAATGTAGTCCATCAACAAAGGAGGTGGCTTACAAAACACTCGTTCGACCTATACTTGAGTATTGCTCATCAGTGTGGGATCCGTACCAGATCGGTTTGACGGAGGAGATAGAGAAGATCCAAAGAAGAGCGGCGCGTTTCGTCACAGGGTTATTTGGTAACCGTGATAGCGTTACGGAGATGTTTAATAAACTCAAGTGGCAGACTCTGCAAGAGAGGCGCTCTGCATCGCGGTGTAGCTTGCTCGCCAGGTTTCGAGAGGGTGCGTTTCTGGATGAGGTATCGAATATATTGCTTCCCCCTACTTATACTTCCCGAGGAGATCACGAATGTAAAATTAGAGAGATTAGAGCGCGCACGGAGGCTTTCAGACAGTCGTTCTTCCCGCGAACCATACGCGACTGGAACAGGAAAGGGAGGTAATGACAGTGGCACGTAAAGTGCCCTCCGCCACACACCGTTGGGTGGCTTGCGGAGTATCAATGTAGATGTAGATGTAGAAGGTGTCTATCCTTCCCGGGTTTGGGTATAGGAACAACAACGGCGTCACGCCAACGCCTGGGGACTTGACCTTCGGTCCAGACGCGATTGTAGGTACGAAGAAGGAAGCTTTTGCCCGCCGGAGAAAGGTGTGCCAGCATCTGAACGTGAATGGCATCTGGCCCCGGAGCAGAGGATCGGGACAGTGCAAGCGCGCGTTCGAGTTCCCGCATAGTAAAGGGGGCATTATAAGTTTCCAGATTCAGCGAGTGGAAGGAAGGTCGCCGAGCCTCTTCTGCCTCTTTCCTGGGAAGGAAGGCAGGGTGGTAATGGGCGGAGCTTGAAACCTCCGCGAAAAAGCGGCCAAAGGCGTTGGAGATAGCCGCAGGATCAACGAGGACCTCATTACCTGAGGTCAGGCCAGGTACCGAGGAGTGGGCCTTAATGCCCGACAGACGGCGCAGGCTACCCCAAACGACGGAAGAGGGAGTAAAACTGTTAAAGGAGCTGGTGAAAGACGCCCAACAAGCTTTTTTGCTGTCTTTGATGATTCTACGGCATTGCGCTCGGAGTCGTTTGTATTCAATACAATTCGCCAATGTAGGATGGCGGCGAAAGGTGCGTAAAGCACGTCGTCGAGCACGGATAGCGTCCCTACAAGCCTCGTTCCACCAGGGGACGGAAACGCGACGTGAAGAAGAAGTAGTACGAGGAATGGAACGTTCGGCAGCATTGATAACAGCCGTGAGGTATTCGACCTGACTGTCACAACTGGGAAAATCGTGGTCCGGAAAGGTCGCCAGGGAGGAGTAAAGTCCCCAGTCAGCTTTCAGTATGTTCCAGCTCGAAGGACGTGGGGATGGGGTGTGGTGCAGGAGATGAACGACACAGGGGAAGTGGTCGCTCGAATAGGTGTCAGAAAGGACATACCACTCGAACCGACGGGCAAGAGTGGTAGAACAGATCGAGAGGTCGAAGTGGGAGTAGGTATGAGTAGAGTCCGAGAGGAAAGTCGGGGCGCCGGTATTGAGGCAGACAAGTTTGAGATGGTTGAAGACATCCGCCAAGAGTGAGCCTCTTTGACAGGATGCAGGAGAGCCCCAAAGGGGATGATGGGCATTGAAGTCGCCAACAATAAGAATGGCGGGGGAAGCTGAACGATCAGGTGCATCATGTCAGCCTGACTAACAGCAGATGACGGTGTAGATGGTACAAACTGAAAAAGTAAAAGCAGAAAGAGTAATGCGGACAGCTATTGCTTGGAGTGGGGTGGTCAATGGGATGGGACGGTAATAGACATCGTCCCGAACGAGCAACATGACCCCACCATGAGCTGGGATACCGTCCACAGGGGTGAGGTCATACCGCTCCGAGGTATAGTGGGTAAAGGCAATACGGTCAGTCGGGCGCAACTTGGTTTCCTGGAGACCAAGGACGAGCGGACAGTGCTGGCGGAGGAGCAGTTGTAATTCCTCCTGATTAGATCGAATACCTCTTATGTTCCAATGAAACAACGCCATCGCTAGTCAAAAGGTTGGGGGAACGAGACGGGGGAAGAGCTGGTCACCTCGACGGCCGCGGAGGGCCAGGTTGCGAGGGAACAACGCTACAACCGACGGGAGGCGGATCCGGTTCCATCGACTCGTCGCCAGCTGCGGCCACTGTCCCTGGTTGTGTAGAAGGGGCCGCATCATTTGCCGACGAAAGGCCGGCGGAGCGCCTGGCAGCAGAGCGTCCCGGCGAAACTGAGGACGGCCGGGAGCAGCGACTCACGGATGAAGCGTCAGACGAAACGCGCCGGGGTGGAGAGGAGGATAGAGACTTCTTCTTGGAGGCCTTCTTGGAAGGCCGAGGTGGCACAGGGATGGTGGGCTGGACCCGAAGAAGGTCCTCACGCGCGGGGTCCGTTTTGGAACGCCGGACCTCGGAAGCTGGGGTCCGGAACGTTTCCCTGATGGACGCCTGAGAAGAGGATCACTTCTCAGGTGGCCTGGGGGAGGAGGAGGAGGAAGGTTGGCCCCTGGGGCAGAGGGGGTGGGGGCCATAGGGGAGGAGGATTTGGAAGGGAGGGATTTGGGAGGCAGGGGCAGAGCCCCCTGATGGGCGGAGGAGGCGGAGGGGGGACAGGATAGGGGTGAGGATACCGCAGAAGGAGTGGACACAACTGAGGCAAACGAAGTGGTCAATGGCACGGGATGAAGGCGGTCATACTTCTTCCTGGCCTCAGAATAAGAGAGCCGATCCAAAGTTCTGATTTCTTGTATCTTCTTCTCCTTCTGATAGGCGGAGCAGTCTGAGGATCTAGGCGAGTGGACGCCAGGACAATTAATGCACCGAGGTGGTGGGGTGCATGTATGTTCCTCACGAAGAGGACGTCCACAATCGCCACAAAGGGGCTCAGCCTTACACCGTGACGACATGTGCCCAAAGCGCAAACACCTAAAACAGCGCATTGGAGGCGGGACGTACGGTCGCACGTCACACCGGTAGCACATAACCTTTACCTTCTCCGGGAGAACGTCCCCCTCGAAGGCGAGGATGAAGGCCCCGGTGTCGATGCGACGGTCTTTGGGGCCGCGCTGGACTCGCCGGACGAAATGCACGCCTCGGCGCTCCAGGTTGGCCCTGAGCTCCTCATCAGATTGTAGCAGGAGGTCACGATGAAAAATAACCCCCTGCGTCCTATTTAGTGCCAGTTGTGGGACAATGGATACTGGGATGTCCCCTAGGCGGTCGCACGCCTGGAGCGCCGCCGACTGTGTGGCGGAGGTGGTCTTGATAAGTACGGACCATGAACGCATCTTGCTGAGAGCCTCGATTTCCCCGAAGATGTCCTCAATGTGCTGAACAAAGAACATCGGCTTGGAGGTGGCGAATGTCCCCCCATCGGTTCGAGAACAGACCAAATAGCGGGGGAAGTACTTCGCCCCAAGCCGGTGGGCCTGTCCCTCCTCCCATGGAGTGGCCAAGGGGGAAAGGGTAGGAGAACCAGGACTAGAAACGGTACCTTTTCTTTTGAAAGACTTGGCCGCGGAGCGACCTGATACGTGTTGACGTTTCATCTGCGAAACGTCCGCCCCAATACCACCCACTCCGACCAGGGGCTCTCCCCACGGGCGCCACCCAGCCGCAGCAAGGGCCACCTGGCAGGATGACCATTGCCGGGAGTCCTGATGCCCCAAGGAGACGGGCATCTACTCCTTGGCCGACGTGGGGAGGGTGCAGCTCAGGTATCGGCAGTACGATCCCTGTGTTGTCAGGGGGCTACAACCTAGAGGGTACATGACGACTCCACCACAACGGGCTGGCTACCGTGCTGGATTTCTGGTGGCATGGAAAGTCCATCATGATCGCTGGGGCAGATGGAGATGCACTATGGGCGTAACTTGGACAACCCATCAGGCGTTTAGGCCCAATTTGAGGAATAGTGGGTATGGTTACAACGCCGGTACAATACTGAGTGCCAAGGTCTTAGTGCACTTAGGACCAGTGGTACACCACGTAAGGTGTCCTTCCCCAAAAGGCTCGTACTTCTGTAGAATTTTGAAAAATGGAGGTCAAACCCCAAGGGGGACCAACACATGGAAGGCCGAAACGGTTGAAACTCCTTTTAGTCGCCTCGTACGACAGGCAGGAATACCTCGGGCCTATTCTTTACCCGGACCCGCAGGGGGGTCGGCGTGCTATGATGAGGGATAGGATACTAAGCCTCCTGTGATTCAGATAAACGTTACTTCCGTGGGAAGAATGTGTATGTATGCCGAAAGTCAAGCCAGCTTCGTAGCAAAATCGATGACTGACAGTTTGAAACTGCAGACTGTAGATCGACGAGAATTAATTGTTTGCTCATTTAAATCGAAGCCTAGCCGCTCATGCCACTGCAGATGTGGTCAGTTTAATGTGAAAGGACTTTGGAAGAATTCTGGGTCACTCACAGCCTTTGAAAGTCTTCACGTGATTTCACACCAGCCACCTGTCCCACAAAATGTAAAGAGTTCATCATACGCCAATAAGATTACGCTGGCAGGTCCAAAAACCGATTCAATGGAAGATATTCCCGTGGAGATTCTCATAGGAGGCGATGTTTGCTGGATAATATTGAAGGACAGTTCACCAATATGCATCTCTGAATCTTTAGTGTTAATTCTTTCCATATTTAGCTGTATGCTTCGCAACAAGTCAGGATTTTATGTGCATGCAACTGCGCTAAACTTTCTGCATTCTGACATCTCTGCTGTCGATTCAGAAGTTTTGGAACTTTGAGACTACGGGGATTACTGCCAATTAAGATCGACCCCTGAGTAACGAGGACATGAGCCTTCTTGTTCAGAGCTTCTTTCTGTAATAAGGATAGACGTACAGTGGTTTCATTCCCCAAAATACGGGATAAAACCCTTCCGATTAACAGACTGCAGAGAAACGATTCAACCACCTGAGCGCAAGATTTCAACTTCAAGAAGCCTTTAAGCAAATGTACCACGACTTAATAGTAGACTGCTTTACAAAAGGTCAAGCAGATGTCGCTCCCTCTCAACTCTCAGGGAACGTACTGTTTTATCTCATTCATCATACAGTGGCGACTGAACGAGAAACTAGAGGCAGGACAGGGATTATACTGCGATTCATGCTACATTCCATTGCTACTATCACAGCCATAATATAAGCGTTCCTCCAACCGTTCTTCATTGAAGATGACAAAGGCTTGACCAGATTCTTGTAGTTCAGATCAAAACGGCTTCACGAGGGCTCTCTTCGGATTGACCTGCAGTCCATTTCTATTTTCTACAAGTTTAAGATAACACGCTGAAAAGTGTATGACATCAATTCCCACCGTGGCGATTCTTATGAACAGGTATACATACATAGGCTACTTCGCGATCGAAATAGTAAGTGATAATTTGGTGATCACCATGTACTTTTAACTTACAGCACTAATGAAATTGATCAGCCTCCCATTAAATTAATTGGCTACCAACTCCAAACTCGTGCACAAGCTCAAGTTTTAAGTGTAAACTGGAATACTGGATGGCCCCAGCGAAGCCACCAGAAGTCATCAGAAGAGCCTGCCACCAAACGACAGCTCTTGCAATACACGGCTGTACTCTGTGATCCACTCGGAGTGTTCTCCCATGTCTCTCTTTTTATTCCATGACGTATGGTGCAGAGGAATCGACTGGGATGTGCCCTAGGATCTAGGAGCACGATGGCGTAGTTGGATATGTCACTGTCATAGGTACGTGTCCCCAGATGGCTAGCCACAGCTAATTGGGGAGACACTCAGATGCACGTATTCTGCATATGGAGCAGATCTGTGCGTTCGTGCAGCCTTAGAGAATAACGTCCTAACTCATTTAGTCTGTAGCAAGAACAGACTTGCTGCTATTAAGAAGGAGACCTGGCTACGGCTGGAACCCGGCACTTTTTTACTTCTGCAGCGCAACAAAATCGCTCATGTGATATTGTGGCTGGACGCTACAGTCACACGAATCACACTAAGCTGGATTCGCAGCGATTCAAATAAATGGAAGACGTCCGTTTGTGAACATGTAACGGAAATACAAACCATACGAGTCCCACGCAGTAGAGACACTGTTCAGGACAAAAAAACGCAGCTGATCACCTTTCAAGAGGACTCCTCGGAGATCGAACACATCCCCCGGAAATTTGCAGACATGTCAACCTGAGTGTTAGACATATCTTCAAAGGATAACACGAAGAAAAACCATGGATAAATTTTGTCGATGTCTATACAGACCAGCTTCACGAACCCATCTAAATTCAGCTCATACTGCAGGCTCATTCGTACTACAGCATGGACTCTCCGTTTCCTATCTAACATTCGTCAAAAGGAGAAGTCTTCGGCAGCGGTTACAGCCACCGAACTATAAGCTGCCAGAACGTATTGGATACGAGCAGTTGAGAGAGAATCTTCCGCCGGAGAACTACATGCGTTTCAAAATAACGTACTACTGCCAAAAGAGTCAGGGATGGCACAGTACAACCCTTTCATGGAAGACGAACTTATACGCCTACGAGGTTGGCTGCAGAGCACTACCCTCCACAGGTAGCAAAAACATCCGGTGCTCCTTGACGGTTCCCACCGTTTCGTACAATAGGTTATTCGAGAGACACTCATCCGCCTCCGTCACTAGGCGTTCCTTCTGTAGTGCCCGAACTCCGAACAGAACTTTGGAAACTCAGAGTTCCTGAGGCAGTCATAAGAATTCTACACTTTTGCTTTGCGTGTATGATCCTGAAGAATTCACAAGGGCAACAAATTGAAGCATAGCTGTCATTTGAACGAGTTACGCCTTCTATATCATTCGCTGTTATGGGGACCGACTTTGCTGGAAATTTAAGTCATTAAAATGGTAAGACAAATGCGCAAGTCCATATCGCACTTTTCACATATGCTACCACGCGAGGAGTGCAGCTAGAAGTCTGTACAGACTTGTCAACATATAAATTTCTCATGACTCTCCAGAAACTCGCCAAAAAAAGTGGACTACCCTGTACGGTTTTCATAGACAACACTAAAACATCCCACTCCACAGACGTGGAACTAGCACAACCTTGGAAAGCTTTAATCACCATGAAGACCTACCAATTCCTTGCCCACCACGGTATTACTTGGAAATTCGTTACCCCAAGACCGTCTTGGTGGGGAGGATGGTGGGGGACGCTATAGAGTTGCCTGCAGTGGGTATTCAGTCTCGCATGGCCCTGTGAGGAACAGATTTGATTTGTATTGAAGCCGCTGTGAACTAAAGGCCTATCACACAAGGAACCGATGTAGATCGATTGACCCCGACCCATTTTCCGACTGGAGAGAAATTCGTAATAAATCCAACAGGATTAGAGTCTACTTGTAACACAAATCTCGCAAAAGAATTTGGCTGATCAGCAACTCTCCGACGTGTTTTGGAAGAATGCCTGTAGAGACTGAGGAACATCCATGAAGTTGTCCACCCGGACGACTCATCAAATTCCGCCTCAGAGACGTCGTTTTGGTACAGGAGGATATGCGCCCTCAGACACAAGTGGGAGAAAGCCACATTACAGAGAGCACTACCAGGGAGTGCTGAAAAGATAAAAACAACAATACTCCGCTCGTCAGATGTCATACGATCTGTCGTCATGTGCAGCTGATAGTACCTTTAGAGGTAGACTAATGTGTGGAGTAGTTTGCCGAGGAAGAACGCTGCTCTGAACAACATTTCTGAATTTTGATCAGCGAATTTGTAGCCACAATCATCACAAATTTTTCTGTCCTTCCTACAGAATCTAAGACAGCGTTAAGTCAACGATAAGAAACATCACTTATTTCAACTCGGTGAATGGTACTTAGTCAACGAAAGAAGTGAAATGTTTGCTCTTACTGAGCCTCTTCTCGTTAAGGAAGAGCAACGACCGCAGATAACAATCGGAGCCAGATAACAACATATTAGCGATCACACCATCGTGTAACGCGATAATATTTCAGCTGTCACGGTGACAGCGCGAATTCGTCCTATTATAATCACGTACAGTTCTTTTACTCTTTGACAGATGCACACCCATATCAAACCCACGGAAATGCAAACACATGGCGGCGTCTTAGAACGGCGAGGCGGCTCCGACTGCGTTTCCACAATCAGTTATAAGTGTTTCATGAGGCAGCAAAACTCTCGCTCGCAGATTAGGGTCTAGTGAAGCAGGGGATACAACCCGTCGGCTTTGACCAGTGACGTCATACATTAGTCATACATAGTAATGTCTTCACTTCGAGGCATAGATAATAAAACAGTTCTGTGTTCCGGATAAGCGCTATCATTGTACGTTTAAATAATTGAATGTGAATCTAAAAGCGATCGCTTGGTATTCCTTAAATTATTCATCGTGTGACTTAATTAAACTAATTGGTTGTTTCTTATTCAAACGCTACTTAATTTTATTCGTAATGATATTGAGGTAATTTGGAGTATTAGTTTGTTATTGTAGAACAATTTTTAGTGCCTTATTTTTGTTTATAGGAATGGATTTGTCTGTTGCAATGAATCTTGACGATTTAAGGGAAGATATGGGCGAAGACATGCTGACCACAATTTGTTTCTTGCAAATTTGTGGTCTTATTGCTGAATACGTCTGATGTCGTGAGTGCGGCGGACGTATGCGCCTCACCAGTGTATCAAGTCGCCGTACTCACGGTTTATTTGTATGGAGGTGCATCAGAGACCAGTTGTAGCGATCTATTAGGAGACATAATGAAAATCACTTACTGTTGGTATTTAAGATATCCTGTGTGGCTCTGTGTGCATGAATGTCGTGTGAGTAAGCGTAGGGTAGTGGACTAGTACTCGTTTTGTAGGGAAGTTTGTGGGGAATATATGAAATATAGGGGGCCGTTGGGAGAGGCCAGGTGTTATGCTCGAAATTGACGAGTCGCATTTTGGAAAAAGGAAGTACAACAGGGGGAACCTCCGGTGGGATTACGGGTGTGGGGGGCAGTAGTTTCAGGTCAGCATTGTGACGATGTAGTGTTCAGAGTAGCACCAAATAGAAGTAAGGAAGTTTTGGTTAGGTTCATTGAAGATCAGGTTGCAAAGGGTCCTATTGTTATTTCAGACGGCTTTTCTTCATATAGGGATTTAGGGGATAGGGGTTATCAACATCTTGTAGTAAACCACAACATTGAATTTAGATCATTATCCACAGGCGCCTGCACTAACAGTATATAGGGGTACTGGCCAGCGGTGAAATCTCTTATAGGGAAAGGGAAACGTCAGATTTCGGCACTTCAAAGCCACCTAGATGAGTACTCGTGGAGACAAAGTATTCCGCGGACATATTGCTGTTTAAATGTAACATGTTGGCAAAATGTACCGTGCCAAACATCTCAGCTAATTTCACAGTGGGGGGGGGGGGGGGTTGGTGAATGTTTATGTGTGTGTGTGTGTGTGTGTGCGTGTGTGTGTGTGTGTGTGTGTGTGTGTGTGTGTGTGGGGGGGAGAGAGAGAGAGAGATAAGAGAGAGGTTTCGTAATGTTGTGTTTGTTGTGACTGTGGGTATATGATTTTCGTTACTATCTGTCTAGGCGAGCTTCGGTTATTCCTCGATATTTCCGTGTGGTAAGTTCACTTTTCCATTTGCTTCTTTGACTGTATTTCACTATTTTGACATATTTCACTGTTTTATTCCAACAATATGTGTACTTTGATGTTGTGAAGTACGTAATAGAAATTTCTCAGCTGTCGATCTTCTTTCGTTTCCCAGCACTAGTATCAGTACGACATTTTCGAATGTGTACTTGCTATATTAAAGGCGAAACCCCCGACACAATTAAAATTTGTATCCCGTCCTTCAATTCGCCTTTACACTGACACTATATATGTCAATTGGCGAGCAAGATACAAATGTATCGTATAGCTATATAGCTCAAGTAACGAATGGGATACTATTAGCGTCCAAGGCAACAAAAAAACTGTACCCCATAGTGAAGTACGGGATACAAATTGTACATGTGTCGTCTTCCTGTCTCCGTGTAGTTCAATTGAGGTACAGGTTGCAAATGTAACGTATGTCTATTTCCACCTTTTCGTTACCAGTGTACAGGTCAACGGAAGTCTGGTACACATATAGTACATACGTAGGTCCTTCTGTCATCAGTAGTACTGATATGTACCTAAGAAAAGACTGTTAGTAATAGCGGAGACGAAATAAACAACACATCTACAGTTTGTATCCCGTGTTCCATTTAGGATTTACTGAAGTGGAGGATACATCGTTTAAGTGAAGAACAGGACAGTAATGCTAGTGAAAACGAAGAAATCGACTTACGACAACCTCTTATTCCGTACTGTACTTAAGCAACACAGTTCGAATGAGCTTTTAATTTGTATCCGGTGTTTCATTTACTGTTTAATGAAGCAGGGGATACATAGTTCAAGTGAAAAACAGGACAGCAATGCTAGTTAAAACTTAGAAATCGACGTACACTAAACTTGTATCCCGTACTGCACTTAAGCAATACAGTTCGAAAGAGTTTCGAGATACAACTGACATACATGTAACGTGATGTATTCTATGCTAGTAATATATTTCATTCATTTCTTTCCATTGTATTTTGCTGAGAAACACTAAGATACAAACACGCGATATCGTTGACGTTAAAGCACTACTGGCCCTTATATATGTGAAGTACAGTTTTTCTCTCTTGCATTCCTTTGTTTCTGAACGTTCTTCTCAGCTCTTTCATCTTTGTAATACATTGTCTCTGGCCAATTCTGACGTCATTGGTCAAAGCTGTCGGGTTGTATCGCCTGCTAAACTAGACCCGCAGATTACATCGCCTGACAAAAAAAATTAAACACCTAGAAAATGAGGAGGAAATGAAATGAATCACGGCTTGAGAAGGTATGTGATGTTATTTCACTGATTATAAAATCTAGTCAGATTTACTAAGAAATTGGCAATATGAGCCCAATTATGAGTATGAAGTTGCAGCCCCCTGGCCTGGACGCAAGCACAGGTTCCCTTGAGAAGGCTGTCAAAAAACCTTCGCATTCTCTCCCGAGGACAGCTAGACCACGGCTGTTGTAAATGGGCGTTGATATCCTGGATACTGATAATGGTACAGACTTGATGTCCGAGCTGGCTGGTCCCTCCCCCCCCCCCCCCCCCTCCCACACGGCCACACACACGCACACATGTTCTACCGCGGACAGACCGAGTATCTTGCTGGCCACGAGACCACTTTAACATCACAGTTCGTAGAGGCACATGCAATGCGGGGTCGAGCATTGTTCTTCTGAAAAATGGCACCACGATACTGCGCATGACAGGTAAGACATGAGGTCGCAAGGCGTGCTTGACGTACAATTTTGTCATCAGAGTGCCCTCAATCACTACCTGTTGTGATCTGAACTCATACCCGACGGTTCTCCCTGCCATAACCTCTGGAGTATCACCACTGTGCCTTACTAAAACAATGGAAGAATGGATCTTCTCCCCTGGTTGCTGCTTAATTCGCCTACAATGATTATACGAAGTAGCGCAGAAACGCGATAAATCGCTGAACATTACGGGACGCAATTCATTAGCAGTCCATGACACCCGGATACGGCACCGCTCCAAATGCGGCCTTTTGTGTTGTTGTGTTACCTGCAGCCTAAGCACGGGACGGTAGTTTCTTAGTTCGGCTGCTGTTAGTCTCCAACCAATGGTGACTATAGCACAGAAAGTTGCAGGGGGCCCACTACCTCTTCTCGAATGGCAGGCGGAGATCTGAAGAGGTTACGATGTGACTGGTGCACAATTTGGCGATCCTCCGTTGCGATGGTCAAACGTGGTCGACTCGACTTTGACGACAAGTAAGCCTCCCCCCATGTTCCCATGCAGTCCAACTTCGTGTCTTTGTCACATCTGAATGCCACGAAAACCTGGATAATGCCCGAATCGACCAGCCGGCCAAACAGGTCCTCAACATCTGATGTCATTCGCGCTCATTATGTACCTACCAGACGTGGTAAGAATACTCAACACGAATGACACTCATGCATTCTTGGGGCCGTTGTACCTTTCACAGAGAACTGCAACTCAAATCGTTCATGACTGGTATATATATATACATATATGAAGCACCTAGAAGACATGGTCGGCACAAAGACATGGTCGGATATCAGTATACAGGGTGTTACAAAAAGGTACGGCCAAACTTTCGGGAAACATTCATCACACACAAAGAAAGAAAATATGTTATGTGGACGTGTGTCCGGAAACGCTTAATTTCCATGTTAGAGCTCATTTTAGTTTCGTTCTTCCACCTACGCTCAATGGAGCACGTTATCATGATTTCATACGGGGACTCTACCTGTGCTGCTGGAACATGTGCCTTTACAAGTACGACACAACGTGTGGTTCATGCACGATGGAGTTCCTGCACATTTCAGTCGAAGTGTTCGTACGGTTCTCAACAACAGATTCGGTGACCAATGGATTGGTAGAGGCGGACCAATTCCATGGGCTCCACGCTCTCCTGACCTCAACCCTCTTGACTTTCATTTGAAATCTCTTGTCTACGCAACCCCGGTACCAAATGTAGAGGCTCTTCGTGCTCGTATTGTGGACGGCTGTGATACAATACGCCATTCTCCAGGGCTGCATCAGCGCATCAGGGATTCCATGCGACGGAGGGTAGATGCATGTATCCTCGCTAACGGAGGACATTTTGAACATTTCCTGTAACAAAGTGTTGGAAGTCACGCTGGTACGTTCTGTTTCTGTGTGTTTCCATTCCATGATTAATGTGATTTGAAGAGAAGTAATAAAATGAGCTCTAACATGGAAAGTAAGCGTTTCCGGACACATGTTCACACAACATTTTTTTTTTCTTCGTGTGTGAGGAATGCTTCCTGAAAGATACATATATATACTGATATCCGAATATCCGATCATGTCTTCTAGGTATATATATATATATATATATATATATATATATATATATATATATATATATATGTTGTTGTTGTGGTCTTCAGTCCTGAGACTGGTTTGATGCAGCTCTCCATGCTACTCTATCCTGTGCAAGCTTCTTCATCTCCCAGTACCTACTGCAACCTACATCCTTCGGAATCTGCTTAGTGTATTCATCTCTTGGTCTCCCCCTACGATTTTTACCCTCCACGCTGCCCTCCAATACTAAATTGGTGATCCCTTGATGCCTCAGAACATGTCCTACAAACCGATCCCTTCTTCTGCTCAAGTTGTGCCACAAACTCCTCCTCTCCCCAATCCTATTCAGAACCTCCTCAATCATAATTCCAATCCCAAAGAAAGCACGTGTTAACAGATGTGAGAATTAACGAACAATCAGTTTAATAAGCCACAGCTGCAAAATACTAACACGAATTCTTTACAGACGAATGGAAAAACTAGTAGAAGCCGACCTCGGGGAAGATCAGTTTGGATTCCGTAGAAATACTGGAACGCGTGAGGCAATACTGACCTTACGACTTATCTTAGAAGAAAGATTAAGGAAAGGCAAACCTACGTTTCTAGCATTTGTAGACTTAGTGACAATATATACGTATATATATATATATATATATATATATATATATATATATATATATATATATATATATATATATATATATATATATATCTGACCTTGTCTTCTAGGTGCTTCACTTTTTTGTTAGGTGATGTATTTTATAGCAATGATAACTCATATTTAAAGTTACTCCATATTTTACTACAGTTTATGGATGATTATTAATAAGTGTAGCTTCATACATGGGCTGAATGCATAAGTGCCGCATGATTAAAACAACCTCTCAAAGTCCCCCTTAGAGCTTCTCATAAGCTGCTTAATAGCGTGGACACCTCAAAGTTATTCACACAATCGAAGGAGTTCTAAGGGGCAAGTGGATGTAAAAGCACTGTACACGAAGGTATGGCCACTACAAACGTTACAGAGATCAAATGGGATTTGTCGTTCTGAAAGACAATTCATACATGGTAATGCAACAAATTAATTTGGCTCGACCTAGAAAGAGCACATTTAAATAGGAAACCACAAGGGTCAAATGTGTATTATATCAACCAGACGAGATGTTCAGCCTGCCACCCAGATACAAACATGCTTGACTCTGGGGCCGACAAGCAGCTGTGCGCTTTAGAGTTGCAGACTGAGCAGTGTCTCAGGGATTCCGTCTATTCTCAGTTGTGTGTCCAAACAGGTATCGGACTGGTTACTGTCAGGCAGCAGTGAAGACAGTCGTTTGCAGATGTAAAGGCAATTAAAAACGACAGACACGGGACATCAGTAGTTACCGGTCGAGACGCGAAGTGCCAAGCGAGGCAATGGAATACCTTTCTTGGAGGATTTGTGTGGTCTTACTGCTGTGCAACTGTGAGCGCTGGAAAATGTTGCAGAATGATTTGACTGGCCAGTAAAAGCACACGAATTGGCCAATCGGGTGCATGGTCACCCTCTGCAGAACACTTGGAGAGAGATCGTCCTGGTTTGGGTACTTGAGTTCGGTAGTAGATGTCACGTGGAGATGCCATGGTACAGGCAGCAATGATGACAACTATGAGACTTGGGTTGTGAATGTCACTACTGTTGATCGCAGACATCCAGTTCTGGCCGCTGTTCTAACAAGGAAAGATCACCATCTTGAACTCATATTTTAAGGAGAAGAAAAGCACGCTTGCAAGATATCAGCCCCAGCAATCGAGCCCGAGTGGAAATTTGGGTCATCATTCTGATGCTACGTGGTTACGACCTTCTGAAAGTACAGATTTCAAAAATGCACGTGCACCAGTTGTGACACCCTCCACCTCACTGCAGCTGTCTAATACCCGAGCGTGAAGTACAGTACAGCGAAGTGAGTAGGAGCTTTGTGAAGTACAGTATTGACACCAGTTCGTTGTGTCAGAGAGCGCCGCTCCACCCAGCAGTTGGTGCCTGAGATTTCTTTGCATTTGTGAATCGCGGCATAAAATTGTTCACAGCAGTGTAAAGGAATGAGTGTGTCACTATATGAGTAGAGCTATTTAATTATTAATATTGCTGTTGTTAAAGTGATGCACAGTTCTTCAAAGTGACTGGAATAAAACAGATAATCATCAGTTACGTTTCATAAAAATTCTTCAGATGCCTAGGATTATTCATACATGAAAGAACGAAGCAGCTTTATGAGCCGAAATGAAGGAACCGTGGAATACAGACCAAATAATATACTGCTGAATAAGAGGGAGAAGTGTGATTTTCCAAGAAAGCACAACATTTCACAGAAGGACCAACAATACTTGGTATCCGGAGCTAAATAAAGGCTGCGCTTTTAAAAATATTATGCCGCTATTGGAAAAACTTTTATTTCCATTCACACAATTGCATAAACAACTTTATTACCGAAATGCTACACAAGATACTAACGAGATATAGAAAATTAAAAGCTGAGTTGATTGCTAATAAGGTTTGTTCACAAAATAATAACTCTGATTTCGATGGAGTTTGCCATTTGCTTTACAAATTACATTGCTAAAATCAAAGTTCTGCACTTGCAACAGCGAACAGTAAAAATTAAATTTATATGAGTGCTAGCCATCAGTCACATTGCATATAAAATCAATTCTGTCTCATGACTATGACACGTTGATTATTCTGCCTGTAGACATAAACACCACCGTAAACATTTGTATGTATAGGAGCAATGGCTATCCAGAAAGTGGCCGATAGTCGCCTGACACACGGGAATTAAACACATTGCGTTTAAACTTCGCGAATACTGCGTAAATGTCCAATATCAGTGAAATCTAATGAACACATACGGCTGTAATCGCATCCGTATCTTCCAGAGATGTGAGACGGACTCACGATTCACACAATGACGTCAAAAGTACAGCCGCTCTTCGTGTGACTTACGTAATTCTCCAGAACACCGCTTGTGAGGTACACCTGGAAATAGAACAAAAATAGGTCACAAAGGGCTACAATAATCAGGGGACACAGACGCACTGTTTTATGAGCGAAATATTATTAATTTAGACAACATTCAAATTATGCTGGGAGAAATGGTAGTGGGAAAAATATTTACTAAGTACTAAAACAGATGAACGAAGTGTCTAATTATAACAAGAAATTTTCAGTTTAACAGTTGATGTAGCTGACTAAACCATAGATGAGCTTATCTGATACACACGAGGAAAATGATAGATACACGATAAAAAAACAAAAATTAAAGAACAACGCTGGCAAGCTTGTTACAAAGGAGACAACGAAGTTCACAATGTTAGGCAACTTGTCCGAAAGAACTGATCTCAAGAGAGGCTTTCGCGCAAACCATTCCGCTAAACATAAGACTGGCAGGATGTTACATACCGTTAGTGCAGTGGCTTCGATCAATATTATATAGGCCACACTGGACGTAAAGTGATTTCTTGGTATAAATATTATATACACTACTGTCCATTAAAATTGCTACACCACGAAGATGACGTGCTACGGACGCGAAATTTAACCGACAGGAAGAAGATGCTGTGATATGCAAATGATTAGCTTTTCAGAGCATTCAAACAAGGTTGGCGCCGGTGGCGACATCTACAACGTGCTGACATGTGGAAAGTATCCAACCGATTTCTCATACACAAACAGCAGTTCACCAGTGTTGCCTGGGGAAACGTTGTTGTGATGCCTCGCGTAAGGAGGAGAAATGCGTACCATCATGTTTCCAACTTTGTTAAAGGTCGGATTGTAGCCTATCGCGATTGCGGTTTATCGTATCGCGACATTGCTGCTCGCGTTGGTCGAGATCCAAGACTGTTAGCAGAATATGGAATCGGTGGGTTTAGGAGGGTAATACGGAACGCCGTGCTGGATCCCAACGGCCTCGTATCACTAGCAGTCGAGATGACGGGCATCTTATCCGCATGGCTGTAACGGATCGTGCTGCCACGTCTCGATCCCTGAGTCAACAGATGGGGACGTTTGCAAGACAACAACCATCTGCACCAACAGTTAGACGACGTTTGCAGCAGCGTGGACTATGAGCTCGGAGACCATGGCTGCGGTTACCCTTGACGCTGCATCACAGACAGGAGCTCCTGCGATGGTGTACTCAACGACGAACATGGGTGCATGAGTGACAAAACGTCATTTTTTCGGATGGATCCAGGTTCTGTTCACAGCATCTTGATGGTCGCATCCGTGTTAGGCGACATCGCGGTGAACGCACATTGGAAGCATGTATTCGTCATCACCATACTGGCGTATCACCCGGGGTGATGGTGTGGGGTGCCATTGTTTACACGTCTCGGTCACCTCTTGTTCGCACTGACATCACTTTGAACAGTGGACGTTACATTTCAGATGTGTTACGAGCTGTGGCTCTACCCTTCATTCGATCCCTGCGAAACCCTACATTTCAGCAGGATACTGCACGACCGCATGTTGTAGATCCTGTACGGGCCTTTCTGGATATAGAAAATGTCGACTGCTGCCCTGGCCAGCACATTCTCCAGATCTCTCACCAATTGAAAACGTGTGGTCCATTGTGGCCGAGCAACTGGCTCGTCACAATACGTCAGTCACTACTCTTGATGAACTGTGGTATCGTGTTGAAGCCGCATGGGCACCTGTACCTGTCCACGCCATCCAAGATCTGTTTGACTCAATGCCCAGGTGCATCAAGGCCGTTATTACGGCCAGAGGTGGTTGTTCTGGGTACTGATTTCTCAGGATCTATGCACCCAAATGAAAATGTAATCACATGTCTGTTCTAGTATAATATATTTGTCCAATGAATACCCTTTTATGATCTGCATTTCTTCTTGGTGTAGCAATTTTCATGGCCAGTAGCGTAAATAAATAAGGTACGACTTAGCTTGCATGTTATAGATAAAAAGTATTCCGTACCTAGTGTCGATGACAGTTCAAATGGCTCTGAGCACCATGGGACTTAACATCTGAGGTCATCAGTCCCCTAGAACTTAGAACTACTTAAACCTAACTAACGTAAGGACATCAAACACATCCATGCCCGAGGCAGGATTCGAACCTGCGACCGTAGCGGTCGCGCGGCTCCAGACTGAAGCGCCTAGAACCGCTTGGCCACTCCGTCCGGCTGCCGATGACAGTCTTTAAGTACTTGGTACTTGTGGATAATGAAAGAAATTAAAACTTATTTACGTTAAAAAACAGTGAAAAAGTTCTGAGAGAGCATCCAGAGCTCAGAAACAAATTTCAGTGGTATCTTTCGTAAATTTCAGAAGACATGAATACATAGGAGGAACCGCGTTTATTCTCTATGTTGCCTCCTTAAAAAATTTTCAATGCTATTGCCATTTGTTTTTTGTACCATACATTGTGAAAGTCTTCCTTTATATATTGGTTTTATTCCATTGTAGACTGTATACAGTACTAAACATGATACCCTAGTTGTAAATTTTTGTAGGTATTTTTACAAGGACTATCTGCATACGGCGCCTATTATTTTCAACTAACGTTATGATGATTCACAATATTCTTGTTGTACATCCAGGTCTGCCAGATTAAGCTCTGGTCGAAACCAGACGCGGTAGTTAAATTCCCATCCAAACAGCAACTTTTGGCGGTTTTCTAAGACATTGTTCATTAATGTTAAGTAAACATGTAAAATAAGAAATGAAAATCTAATAATAAGTAAGTCTAATGTCAGAAGACGTTATACAGCACTGAGTTATGTGCTACTGCGTGATGGAATAGTTATCGTAGCTCTAGAAAGAACATAGTCATAAGTAATTATAAAGCCAGACAAATAATTTACCGCTGTTGCTGGTTAGAGTATGCATGTATAATTGATATGATTCGTACAGTATTCATAATAAACACATGTAAGATGGAGTCGGATCACAAGAGAGACAGAGAGAGCTAGAGATACCAGAGATGGATATACGAGTAATATACAACGTTCTAGGTGAAATACATTTCCAACAGCCGGCCGCGGTGGCCGAGCGGCTCTAGGCGCTTCAGTCTGGAACCGCGCGACTTCTACGGTCGCAGGCTCGAATCCTGCTTTGCGCATGGATGTGTGTGATGTCCCTTAGTTTTTTAGTTAGGTTCAAGTAGTGGACTGATCACCTCAGATGTTTAGTCCCATAGTGCTCAGAGTCATTTGAACCATTTGAACATTTCGAACGACAGTACTTTTCATTTTCGTAAAATATTTATAAATACAAAATGTTAACATTTGGAATGTTCTAACCTATCATGTAAATTATTTTCTGTAATGATTTGCGTTCGTTATTTGAGACGTGAAACATACGACTGCCTGCAATTATAGTTAATTTCTTGCAATCAGCTGAATCTTATCAGTTGGAAACTAAAGCTCCTTCATCTTCAAATTGATATGCTACATTTGATTGAAAGAACGTAACGTCGTGTTAGATAGCTGCATAAGTTTGGCAATTAAAATACCGAAAACAAATCATTACTAAACATTTTTTAAACGGTAGATTTGAAAATTTTACTCCTGTAATCTTCAATGTCTCGTTGAGGCATTACTTGTTCGTGATTTCGTTTCTTTTGTTTTTTTGGAAACGCAGCAGAAAGGTCACATTCATTTATTCGAGGGGTTAAGCACTGTCTTCTTTCTGGTACGGAAATGAAAAGATTTTCCGTAGGTCAAGTCGTAGTACCTCTCATTCACAAAAGGTGAATCTAGAATCTACAGAATATAAGTGCAGAATAGATGTCTGTCATATATCCACGTTTGCACGGACACTGATGGCGGGAAAGAGGGCGAAAAAAGGATTCTGTCACGTAACGTTACCGTCTAGAAGACCAATTAAACTGCCAAGCTTAACAATTTTTCCACGTGAATTATGATTCGTTTCACTCCCGAAGATCCGTCGGAGAGATTTGTAAACTGTTCCAGAACTTTGGTAGATATTTGTCAGGAACTATATATCACTTTACATCCTTCTGTTGCCAGTCAGAGTACCTACGCATGGTACTGCACATCGATTTTACGACGCTACCTTTCCACAAAAACTCCTGTTCTAAACCTTGTGGTTCTAACCTCTAAGTCCTACAGGCTCACGTTTATGAGAATTCGGATCACTTATTCGCTCTATTCTTTGCCCTGTAACCGTATTCGAACACCGCTATGAGTTCTCCGTTCCTAAGCATTTGGACAAGCATTTCGTAACAAACAGCGATGGACTTTCTATCATATGATTTCACCTGTCGTATCGGCAGGTTCAGCAAACGAAATTACGCAATCTGCATCATATTTTTCTTTTCTCCTCTCTTTCTGCTTCCGAGAGAAATGCATGCAACTTGAGCAACGCACGTCACAGAATGAGTCATTCCAAACTGACACCTGCGAGCAACAGGTGTGCTCTTGATTTGTTATCGCGATAATTTTTACGGATAAGCTGTCCGTTCGGCAGCGCAGGTGTTTTGGAGACCGATGTACGACATATCTGACTTCCTGGATTTACAGTCGACAATGTAGCTATTCCACAGTTAACTTTGAGATTAGACTCATCAAGGACAATTTCGTATACAATTTTAATTCTGAGAGAGTGTGCAGCTGATTTCCCTTGCACTGTATCGCTTCACTGCGTTCTAATGTTTTTCTACATCGCATAATACAAAACTGTAGGGCAGATGCCGAACAAAGTGACATGTAAAATATCCTCATTTATATTATCATGCGGCTATCTCGGAACCCGGAACCCTGTAACAGTTGCGGGTAGCCTATTTAAAGGCTTCAAAAGCCAACAAATATGTCGCGAATTTAAATATTTAAAACATTGTCACAATCTTTTGTTAAAATCTTAGCTCAGCAAGGTAAGTAGTACAGTTAGAAGTAGAATGGCTGTCTTGAGGCAGCACATCAAACGGCATGCGAATACCCAGACTTTATTCATCCAGTATTTGGGAATGAGAGCACTTAAAGACATCTAACAAACTCTACTCTTAACATTTACGAAACTTTCTTTCCCACAAAGCCTCACAAAATGAAGAAGGGACAAATGTTTATCGCTTAGTATATTTTCGATGTTCCTGTAGTAAGACTTCAGCTCCAAACATGAAGTTTTAATTTATTACTTCTTTACTACCGATACTTCGCAACACATCTTGCGTACGGTATCCACACATACTACTGAATGTACCTACAAAATTATCTCAGTGTACGACACATTTTTAGGAGATACGATGTCAAACGTTGAGAGACATGAATCACTACATTTTGCTTCAGACTATATTCATCCAGTGTTTCGTAATGAGACCCAACTTCCATCAAACTTTAACATAATTTCAACTATTTTCTAAGCTTTTTCTCTCTTACATGTTTAATGTCTAATGTTTAATACGTTAAGTCATTTCTAAACCGTTTAATTGTTTGAAGTTGTCTAATAGATGAGAGTTCACTTTTTTTATTTTTTTATTTTATTTTATTTTATTTTATTTTATTTTTTTTTTTTTTTTTTGCAAGAGCCGGGGACTGCTGGTGCGAGTTCAAATCTCCTTCTAGATGTCATGAATTACGTTTCCCTTCATGTCCCAAACAACTTCAGAAGAATAGTGGGATAGTTCCTTTGTCAAAGCTACAGATTTTTTTAACGGTTGTGTCAACCGATAATCCTGCAAATTTCTGGCGTATATGTACGTCCCAGTCGTCATGACCATACAGCGAAAATGATCCATAGTGTTCCTCACTGTGTAATAAAAATTTAATGCCTGCACCAGATTCTGAAGCTCCGAGCTGAACTACTCACTGAACCGTTAGCAGACAGCATGGACTATTAAACTGCATAGGCAGCTTGTAGTTCACACAGCCTATGTGTAAGTGAGCTAACATACTTGCACTCACAGTTTCCACATCAAAAGGACCAATTGTAACATAAAATGTCTGGATGCGCGCGACCGCTACGGTCGCAGGTTCGAATCCTGCCTCGGGCATGGATGTGTGTGATGTCCTTATGTTAATTAGGTTTAAGTAGTTCCTTATGTTAATTAGGTTTAAGTAGTTCCAAGTTCTAGGGGACTGATGACCTCAGATGTTAAGTCCCATAGTGCTCAGAGCCATTTGCACCACTTGAACCAATTATTTAAGTCTTTTTTTCATTTTCATGGAGTCGGCTACATACGAAATATCCATAGAACTTTCAACTGTTGTTTATTTATTGCAATGAAAGTCAGTTGCGTATAGCTGTATTTTTTACTTACTTTTGATGTTTACCACATGTTTGTACAAACTATATCAAGACGTTATTGTCTCATCTTCAGGTACCTGTAAGGCGTGACTCGTAAATCGATTGCCGCATATACTGCAAGTATTCTTCCATCAAGGGAGGTGTCTATAATGCATCTGCCGCGTAGTCTCATAAATCGTGCAGACAACCTCCTCTCTACGTGGAAACGCCATTTTCATTTCGACGCACTCGATTCATGAAGCACGACTAATGGGGGACCTGAAGATGACACAATATTGCCTTAAAATCGATCGTAGACATAAACATCGTAATACAATGATGTGACCAAAGTCGTGGGATACCTCCTAATATCGCGTCAGACCTCCTTTTGCCAGGCGTAATGCAGCATCTCGATCTGGCATGGACTCAAAAAGTTCTTGAAAGTCCTCTGCAGAAATATTGAGCCCTGGTGCCTCTATAGCCACCCATTACTGCGGAAGTGTTCCTGATGCAGGATTTTGTGCATGAACTAACCTCTCGAGACGTGACCAAACTATTCCCTCGAATTGTCCAGAATATTATTCAAATAAGTCGCGAACAATTTTGGCCCAGTGAAATGGTGCATTGTCATCTACAAACATTTCATCGTTGCTGGCTGTAAATGGTCTCCAAGTAGCCGAACATCACCTTTTCCGCTCAGTTGTCGGTTCAGTTGGACCATAGGTCTCAGTCTATTCCATGTGAACACAGCCCACATCATAATGGAGCCACCACCAGCTTGCACACTGCCTTGTTGACAAGTTTGGTCCACGGCTTCGTGGGGGTCTGTACCACACTCGAACACTACCATCAGCTCTTACCAGCTGAAATTGGGACTCGTCCGACCATTCCCAACCTATAGGGTCACGAGCCCAGGGGGGCAGCTGCAGACGATGTCGTGCCATTAGCAAAGACAGTAGCTTCGGTCGTCTGCTGCCATAGCCCATTAACGCCAGGTTTCACTGCACCGACCTAGATACGTTCGTCGTACGTCCAACATTGATTTCTGCGGTTATTTCAAGCATTGTTGCTTGTGTGTTAGCACTGACAACTCTAGGAAAACGCAGCTGTTCTTGGTCTTTAAGAGAAAACTGTCGGTCACAGCGTTGTCAGTGGTGAGAGGTAATGCCAGAAACCTGGTATTCTCGGCACACTCTTGACAGTGTGGATCTCAGAAAATTAATTCCCTAACGATTTCTGAAATGAAATGCCCCATGCGTCTAGTTGCAACTACCTATTCACGTTCAAGGTCTGATAATTCCCGTCGTGCTGCCATAATCACGTCGAAAACCTTTTAACATGAATCACCTGAGTACATATGGCAGCTTCGGCAACGCACTGCTCCTCTATACACTGTGCACGCGACACTGCTGCCATCTGTTCCCGCGCATATCGCTACCCATGACTTTTGTCACGGCAATGTATAATTAAAAAAAACACAGCTGCAAGGAAAGTGACTTTCATTGGTGAACTGTGATTTATCTTCAAAGAATATTCTTAAAATTATTTTATCTACTAGCGATTCATCAAGACCATTTACACATTTAATCACACGATGTGAGCGTGTAAGTAGTTGCCAGGGAGTAACTGATGAAATAATAATCAAATTGCTTTTAGCAAATGGAAATTTTGTTCCTAAAAGCGATTTTTTTAAGAAACAGATTTAAAATTATAGGCGGAAAGCACCCTAAAATATCAAGTTACAATTTATTCAGAGGCAGAGGGAAATTATTTTTGAGTGTATGAGCTTTCAGGCTGAGAATCTTGCCACTCCCTTTTGACACGGCCGTAGTCACGACCGCTCACAACAACCTCTGAAAGAGTTTCTTTTTTTTTTGTGGTCATCAGTCTACTGACTGGTTTGATGCGGCCCGTCACGAATCTCTTTCCTGTGATAACCTCTTCATCTCATAGTAGCACTTGCAACCTACGTCCTCAATTATTTGCTTGACGTATTCCAATCTCTGTCTTCCTCTACAGTTTTTGCCCTCTACAGCTCCCTCTAGCACCATGGAAGTCATTTCCTCATGTCTTAGCAGATGTCCTATCATCCTGTCCCTTCTTCTTATCAGTGTTTTCCACTTATTCCTTTCCTCTCCGATTCTGCGTAGAACCTCCTCATTCCTTACCTTATCAGTCCACCTAATTTTCAACATTCGTCTATAGCACCACATCTCAAATGCTTCGATTCTCTTCTGTTCCGGTTTTCCCACAGTCCATGTTTCACTACCATACAATGCTGTACTCCAGACGTACATCCTCAGAAATTTCTTCCTCAAATTAAGGCTGGTATTTGACATTAGTAGACTTCTTTTGGCCAGAAATGCCTTTTTTCCCATATCGAGTCTGCTTTTGATGTCCTCCTTGCTCCGTCCGTCATTGGTTATTTTACTGCCTAGGTAGCAGAATTCCTTAACTTCACTGACTTCGTGACCATCAATCCTGATGTTAAGTTTCTCGCTGTTCTCATTTCTACTACTTCTCATTACCTTCGTCTTTCTCCGATTTACTCTCAAACCATACTGTGTACTCATTAGACGGTTCATTCCGTTCAGCAGATCATTTAATTCTTCTTCACTTTCACTCAGGATAGCAATGTCATCAGCGAATCGTATCATTGATATCCTTTCACCTTGTATTTTAATTCCACTCCTGAACCTTTCTTTTATTTCCATCATTGCTTCCTCGATGTACAGATTGAAGAGTAGGGGCGAAAGGCTACAGCCTTGTCTTACACTCTTCTTAATACGAGCACTTCGTTCTAGATCGTCCACTCTTATTATTCCCTCTTGGTTGTTGTACATATTGTATATGACCCGTCTCTCCCTATAGCTTACCCTACTTTTTTCAGGATCTCGAACAGCTTGCACCATTTTATATTGTCGAACGCTTTTTCCAGGTCGACAAACCCTATAAAAGTGTCTTGATTTTTCTTTAGCCTTGCTTCCACTATTAGCCGTAACGTCAGAATTGCCTCTCTCGTCCCTTTACTTTTCCTAAAGCCAAACTGATCGTCACCTAGCGCATTCTCAATTTTCTTTTCCATTCTTCTGTATATAATTCTTGTAAGCAGCTTCGATGCATGAGCTGTTAAGCTGATTGTGCGATAATTCTCGCACTTGTCAGCTCTTGCTGTCTTCGGAATTGTGTGGATGATGTTTTTCCGAAAGTCAGATGGTATATCACCAGACTCATATATTCTACACACCAACGTGAATAGTCGTTTTGTTGCCACTTCCCCCAATGATTTTAGAAATTCTGATGGAATGTTATCTATCCTTTCTGCCTTATTTGACCGTAAGTCCTCCAAAGCTCTTTTAAATTCCGATTCTAATACTGGATCCCCTATCTCTTCTAAATCGACTCCTGTTTCTTCTTCTACCACATCAGACAAATCTTCACCCTCATAGAGGCTTTCAATGTATTCTTTCCACATATCTGCTCTCTCCTCTGCATTTAACAGTGGAATTCCCGTTGCACTCTTAATGTTACCACCTTTGCTTTTAATGTACCAAAGGTTGTTTTGACTTTCCTGTATGCTGAGTCTGTCCTTCCGACAATCATATATTTTTGGATGTCTTCACATTTTTCCTGCAGCCATTTCGTCTTAGCTTCCCTGCACTTCCTATTTATTTCATTCCTCAACGACATGTATTTCTGCATTCTTGATTTTCCCGGAACATGTTTGTACTTCCTCCTTTCATCAATCAACTGAAGTATTTCTTCTGTTACCCATGGTTTCTTCGCAGCTACCTTCTTTGTACCTATGTTTTCCTTCCCAACTTCTGTGATGGCCCTTTTTAGATATGTCCATTCCTCTTCACTGCACTGCCTACTGCGGTATTCCTTATTGCTGTATCTATAGCGTTAGAGAACTTCAAACGTATCTCGTCATTCCTTAGTACTTCCGTATCCCACTTCTTTGCGTATTGATTCTTCCTGACTTATGTCTTGAACTTCAGCCTACTCTTCATCACTACTATATTGTGATCTGAGTCTATATCTGCTCCTGGGTACGCCTTACAGTCCAGTATCTGATATCGGAATCTCTGTCTGACCATGATGTAATCTAATTGAAATCTTCCCGTATCTCCCGGCCTTTTCCAAGTATACCTCCTCCTCTTGTGATTCTTGAACAGGGTATTCGCTATTACTAGTTGAAACTTGTTACAGAAATCAATTAGTCTTTCTCCTCTTTCATTCCTTCTTCCAAGCCCATATTCTCCTGTAACCTTTTCTTCTACTCCTTCCCCTACAACTGCATTCCAGTCGCCCATGACTATTAGATTTTCGTCCCCCTTTAAATACTGCATTACCCTTTCAATATCCTCATACACTTTCTCTATCCGTTCATCTTCAGCTTGCAACGTCGGCATGTAGACCTGAACTATCGTTGGCGGTGTTGGTCTGCTGTCGATTCTGATTAGAACAGGTCACTTAACTGTTCACAGTAACACACCCTCTGCCCTACCTTCCTATTCACAACGAATCCTACACCTGTTATACTATTTTCTGCTGCTGTTGGTATTACCCGATACTCATCTGACCATAAATCCTTGTCTTCCTTCCACTTCACTTCACCGACCCCTACTATATCTAGATTGAGCCTTTGCATTTCCCTTTTCAGATTTTCTAGTTTCCCTACCACGTTCAAGCTTCTGACATTCCACGCCCCGACTCGTAGAATGTTATCCTTTCGTTGATTATTCAATCTTTTTCCCATGGTAACCTCCCCCTTGGCAGTCCCCTCCCGGAGATCCGAATGGGGGACTATTCCGGAATCTTTTGCCAATGGAGAGATCATCACGACACTTCTTCAATTACAGGCCACATGTCCTGTGGATACACGTTACGTGTCTTTAATGCAGTGGCTTCCATTGCCTTCTGCATCCTCATGTCGTTGATCATTGCTGATTCTTCCTCCTTTAGGGGCAATTTCCCACCCCTAGGACAAGAGAGCGCCCTGAACCTCTATCCGCTCCTCCGCCCTCTTTGACAAGGCCGTTGGCAGAATGAGGCTGACTTCTTATGCCGGAACCCGGGACCGAAGACGTTTTGATTATGAATCAAAGACGCTACCCCTAGACCACGGGTCCACTCTGAAAGAGTACACTGGTGCAAATCTGCAACACACCAGATTACTTTAAACTAAAAGTTTTAACAATTCACACAAGCACACGAACTGTGTACCCCGTAGGAGGGATGGAAATGGTACAAAACACTAAAATTAAAAGACTAACTTGCCACCGAAAGTGCAACTTGATTTTAACTTCTAAGAAAAGTCTTACGGTGGAAGGGTGGCAACTTTATATACTAAAATGACCATTTAAATAAAAGCCCATGAAATGCAATCTTATATAAAGTTATACAAGGTTGGGCAAACAAGTTAACATGCTCTACAGTACACATATACCGCCTCTCAAGATAATAGGCAAGATAAAAACATATTTCAGGAATTAGGCCGTTACACTCCAAGCAATGAATTCGTTAACACACCGAATCCGACAAACATGACAGAGGCAGCTACTAACGTATGGCAGATTGATAGGGAGATTACCGAGCCGCAGGTTGCTCTAACCCACCCATACTCCACAAGGGAAAAACGGACCACCCAATTCATAAATAACCACCTTCCCGCGGGTGGGCAAACGGATAAGAATGGTGGGACGACCCAAAACAAAGGGGCTAGTTCAAATGGTTCAAATGGCTCTGAGCACTATGGGACTAAACATCTGTGGTCATCAGTCCCCTAGAACTTAGAACTAATTAAACCTAACTAACCTAAGGACATCACACACATCCATGCCCGAGGCAGGATTCGAACCTGCGACCGTAGCAGTCGCGCTGTTCCGGACTGAGCGCCTAGAAGCGCTAGACCACCGCGGCCGGCAAAGCGGCTAGTGACCTCACCAAGAAATCAAGTAGAATTTAATAAGTAAATGAAACAAATTATCACCAATCACTTAACTTCTAATAAACTGCGATTTCTGGAGAAGACCTGGCGCAGCACCCCCAAATCGCTCTCCCGAACCGTCCGCTGCCAGCCGCTTCAACGGACGCAGGAAGGCGCGCCGATCTCCCGTCTCACGGTGTCGCAGCTCGCAGCGGCCAGACCGATGTCGTGGGTTGACTCCTGTTGCTCTCGTGTCGGCCGCGAAGCCACTACCCCTCGCTATACGGCGCGGCCCACTGGACTCACGTGGCGACCTCACATGAGCCGGCGCTGAAGGCGGACAAGTCATCTTGTGTCTCAGTGCGCGACCAACCAACCGATCGATCAAAACGCCTATGACCATTGCCTGAGCAACTCGAGCAGACTGGCGGCCTAACGGGCAGACTCAGATGCAGGAACTAAGCCCCAACCGGGCGACCACTCGCTGAGTTCTCTTACTGGCGGAGTGGAAAGACTCTCATTTATCCGGCTTTAAAGATTGATCCGAACGAAAGACATACTAAGACTCCGGACGACAGACAGACACGAAATGCCCCACAAATCCGGACGAGAGACAGACTAGCCAGCTGGGGACGGGAGACTGACCCCAGACTGACTCCAGACTAACCCAGACTGACCAACTGGCGAGCTCATAGCGCCCCTTAAATGCATGTGAACAGGCAACCGTTCCCGTTTCCCACCAGAGGGAGACACCAAAGCTGTGATTGCCACAGTGGCGCCACCGCCAGAAACGGAGGGTGACTGCTTCACACAACGCGCTGCGGTGCGCTCTTCAAAACAGCAATTTGTACCTCGGCTCAATTGGAACAAATTATTTAAGACGTAACTTGTATCCAGTGTTATAACCTTTCACTGTCGTATGTCACAACTCCCCCCCACCCCCTCCCTCCATGAACCATACACCTTACCGTTGGTGAGGAGGCTTGCGTGCCTCAGCGATACAGATAGCCGTACCATAGGTGCAACCACAACAGAATGGTATCTGTTGAAAGGCCAGACAAACGTGTGGGTCCTGAAGAGGGGCCGCAGCCTTTGCAGTAGTTTCAGGGGCAGCAGTCTGGATGATTGACTGATCTGGCCTTGTAACACTAACCAAAACGGCCTTCCTGTGCTGGTACTGCGAACGGCTGAAAGCAAGGGGAAACTACAGCCGTAATTTTTCCCGAGGGCATGCAGCTTTACTGTATGGTTAAATTATGATGGCGTCCTCTTGGGTAAAATATTCCGGAGGCAAAATAGTCCCCCATTCGGATCTCCGGGAGGGGACTACTCAGAAGGACATCGTTATCAGTAGAAAGAAAACTGGCGTTCTAAGGATCGGAGCGTGAAATGTCAGATCCCTTAATCGGGCAGGTAGGTTAGAAAATCTAAAAAGAGAAATGTATAGGTTTAAGTTAGATATAGTGGGTATCAGTGAAGTTCGGTCGCAGGATGAACAAGACTTCTGGTCAGGTGAATACAGGGTTATAAATACAAAATCAAATAGGGGTAATACTAGAGTAGGTTTAATAATGAATTTAAAAAAATAGGAGTGCGGGTAAGCTACTACAAACAGCATAGTAAACGCATTATTGTGGCCAAGATAGACACGAAGCCTACGCCTACTACAGTAGTACAAGTTTATATACCAACTAGCTCCGCAGGTGACGAAGAGATTGATGAAATGTATGATGAGATAAAAGAAAATATACCGATAGTGAAGGGAGACGAAAATTTGATGTCATGGGTGTTATATCCTAGCCAGTAATGCCACCCGAGCCCGCTGCCAAAAGGTTGGCAGCATCAAAGTCCGGACGCCGTCCGCATAAGCAGCGCCAGCGAGACGGGAAATCGCCGCAAGTCTGCGCGCGCCACCGCTGGCTTCTGGGTTCTTAAGCGCTGGAGTCGCGAGCGCTAGGACAGTTCTGTATTCGCCGCTCAGTTGTATACTCGCCACCGAATTGTGTACTTGCTAGTCAGTTGTGTGTTCATCGCAGCAGAGTTGTTGTTTGTCGTCAACCGACGCTGACCTAGCCGCTCCGACTCGAACTAGATAGATTTCTGTAGACACGGAGTTCACTACTGTGTTTCTGTATCTTCGTTAATAAAGATAAGTACCGACTTTTATTTAATCAGAGTGTTTGGGTTTTCATCTTTCTGTTCACTGTTCCAGCGGACCGGTCGGCCCGCTATTAAAAGTGTGGCGGTGACTTCGTAAGCCGTTTCTACAGCGAATTGCTTGTCGCTACGACCGCCGCCACAAAAATGGGTGACTGGAATTCAAGAGTAGGAAAAGGGAGGGAAGGAAACATAGTAGGTGAATATGGATTGGGGCTAAGAAATGAAAGAGGAAGCCGCCTAGTAGGATTTTGCACAGAGCATAACTTAATCATAGCTAACACTTGGTTCAAGAATCATAAAAGAAGGTTGTATACATGGAAGAGGCCTGGAGATACTAGAAGGTTTCAGATAGGTTATATAATGGTAAGACAGAGATTTAGGAACCAGCTTTTAAATTGTAAGAGATTTCCAGGGGCAGATGTGGACTCTGACCACAATCTATTGGTTATGAGCTGTAGATTAAAACTGAAGAAACTACAAAAAGGTGGCAATTTAAGGAGATGGGATCTGGATAAACTGAAAGAACCAGAGGTTGCACAGAGTTTCAGGGAGAACATTAGGGAACCATTGACAGGAATGGGGAAAGAAATACGGTAGAAGAAGAATAGGTTGCTTTGAGGGATGAAATAGTGAAGGCAGCAGAGGATCAAGTATGTAAAATGACGAGGGCTAGTAGAAACCCTTGGGTAACAGAAGATATATTGAATTTAATTGATGAAAGGAGAAAATACAAAAATGCAGTAAATGAAGCAGTGAAAAAGAATACAAACGTCTCAAAAATGAGATCGACAGGAAGTGAAAAATAGCTAAGCAGGGATGGTTAGAGGACAAATGTAAGGATGTAGAGACTTATCTCACTAGGGGTAAGATAGATACTGCCAACGGGAAAATTAAAGAGACTTTTGGAGAAAAGAGAACCACTTGTATGAATATCAAGAGCTCAGATGGAAACCCAGTTCTAAGCAAAGAAGAGAAAGCAGAAAGGTGTAAGGAGTATATAGAGGGTCTGTACAAGTATGATGTACTTGAAAATAATATTATGGAAATGGATGAGGATGTAGATGAAGATGAAATGGGAGACATGATGCTGCGTGAAGAGTTTGACAGAGCAATGAAAGACCTAAGCCGAAACAAGACCCCAGCAGTAGACAACATTCCATTGGAACTACTGATAAAACTCTACCATCTGGTGACCAAGATGTATAAGGCAGGCGAAATACCGTCAGACTTCAAGAAGAATATAATAATTCCAATCCCAAAGAAAGCAGGTGTTGACAGGCGTGAAACTTACCGAACTATCACTTTAATACGCCACGGCTGCAAAATACTAACACTAATTCTTTACAGACGAATGGAAAAACTGATAGAAGCCGACTTGGAGGAAGATCAGTTTGGATTCCATAGAAATGTTGGCACACGTGAGGCAATACTGGCCCTACGTCTTATCTTAGAAAATAGATTAAGAAAAGGTAAACCTACGTTTCTAGCATTTGTAGACTTATAGAAAGCTTTTGACAATATTGACTGGAATACGCTCTTTCAAATTCTGAAGGTGGCAGGGGTAAAATATAGGGATCGAAAGGCTATTTACAATTTGTACAGAAACTAGGTGGCAGTTATTAGAGTCGAGGGGCATGAAAGGGAAGCAGTGGTTGGGAAGGGAGTGAGACAGGGTTGTAGCCTCTCCCCGATGTTATTCAATCTGTATATTGAGCAAGCAATAAAGGAAACAAAAGAAAAATTCGGAGTAGGAATTAAAATCCACGGAGAAGAAATAATAACTTTGAGGTTCGCCGATGACATTGTAATTCTGTCAGAGACAGCAAAGGACCTGGAAGAGCATCTGAACGGAATGAACAGTGTCTTGAAAGGAGGTTATGAGATGAACATCAACAAAAGAAAAACGAGGATAATGGAATGTAGTCGAATTAAATCTGGTGAAGCAAAGGGTACTAGATTAGGAAATGAGGCACTTGAAGTACTGAATGAGTATTGCTATTTGGGGAGCAAAATAACTGATGATGGTCGAAGTAGAGAGGATATCAAATGTAGACTGGCAATGGCAAGGAAAGCATTTCTGAAGAGGAGAAATTTGTTAACATCGAGTATAGATTTAAGTGTCAGGAAGTCGTTTCTGAAAGTATTTGTATGGAGTGTGGCCATGTATGGAAATGAAACATGGACGATAAATAGTTTGGACAAGAAGAGAATAGAAGCTTTCGAAATGTGGTTCTACAGACTAATGCTGAAGATTAGATGGGTAGATCACAGAACTAATGAGGTATTGAACAGAGTTAGGGAGAAGAGAAATTTGTGGCGCACCTTGAGAAGAAGGGATCGGTTGGTAGGACATGTTCTGGGGCATAAATGGATCACCAGTTTAGTATTGGAGGGCAGCGTGGAGGGTAAAAATCGTAGCGGAGACCAAGACATGAATACACTAAGCAGATTCAGGAGGATGTAGGCTGCAGTAGGTACTGGGAGATGAAGAAGCTTGCACAGGATAGAGTAGCATGGAGAGCTGCATCAAACCACTCTAGGCTGAAGACCACAACAACAACAACATGTCACAAACATCAAAATGAGATTGAGGAAGATACAGAGAAAAAGTGGTTAATTCTATAAACGAGTTACGTCTTAAATAAATTGTATAGCGACTCTTACACGGAGACGTTTTGTGTAAATGTTACAATTTAATGAGCCATGTGATCTATTTCCAGATACTCCATACAGGTGAATAAGATACTTCTGCCTCAAGGAAATGCAGCTTGAATCCAAACTTCAATAAAAAATTCTCGGTTAGCTTGCCACATCAGAATGGAATCAGACTTCAACATTTCTGCAATTTTTTCCATCGTCCTTGTCAGGGAAAGCAGTTCGCTGTCACAGAGTGAGCGGGATTGTGACTGCCACTACATCTCTGGATTACATCGGAACCAAAGATGCCCAACCAACAGGAGCGTCATGGTTACATGGAGTCGTAAACTATGTAGTATTGTTTTCTTTTTCTTCCTGTAGCAGGCGCTCATTGCCTTGCATTGCTGACCCTAGTTGTTAAAAGCATTCTAATTTCCATTTCCTTCTTTATGACAGAGTACACCAGTCTAAAGCACTAGGCAAAATCTTCATCAGCCTAAACAAGACTCACTGAACGACGAGATCATTAAAGAGGGAGCACAAGCTCGAATTGAGGAAGGAAGGGAACGAAATCGGCCGTGTGCTGCCCAATCATTCGTCGTAAGGGATGTAGGTAAACAGTGGTTAGCATGAATATAGATAGTGAGATGGGAATTTGAGTCCTTCAACTTGATACCATAAAATTTCGTCCTCTTAAGTCTTACTAATACTTCTAGTCGGGTTAGTAGTGTTCCATTGGAAGATTTGAGATGGTTTAAAATAATACAAAAAACTGAATATTTAACGTTTGGAAAGGCAAGCCTCAAATATTAACAATGTTCAGATAAGTTTCAGTTTAACACAGTGGAATCCGGTACCTTACCTCTATTAAGGGGTAACCAAGGACAAACTTACAATGGCCGTACTAACACCAACATTGTTTCTAATGGTTGTCTTTAAATGACTTAGAGATATGCACGAAATGAAATATCTCCGTGACATCAGCTTCAGATTTACTGCTGGTGATTAATAATGAACAATGGAAAGGATATTTGTGATAACAAACTGATACCGAATTTCTTTAAAAGATACGAGTTTCCATATTTGAATGATTCGAATTTATATACAAAAGAGGGAGAATTGTAACGGAAGAACATTTCCCTATATAAAAGTGATCTTGCGCTCTCTGGCGAAGATTGGGCTTTCCTTCCACCTTGTGAAAACAGACCTGCTATTACGTATAGTGAGGGAGTGTGGAATATCCTTTAAGTTCTCTAGGCTAGTACCCTGCATATAGCACGTACAGTACACGCGTAATTCGTTAAGATCAAAGGCGTAGCTCCCTTTTACAGCACATAAACTCTGCTGTAGTTAAAACTTAGGGAAAGGGGGAACGTGATCAGGGGAAATAATGTTTCTCTGCTGAAGTACGTGGAACGGAATTAACAGCATTCGCCGCATTCTCGTAGTTAGCCAGAGGATCTAAACGTTTTTCTTCTGGAACTGGCCTATCGGTCACAAAAGATCCAGAAAAATCACTTTCTTGGAATTTGTGTCGGTCAAATGGGAATATGTCTGTTGCTGAGAATCCTGAAGCGATGTTTGCTGGTGTGAAAGTGGTGAGAACTCCTTAGTTTATAACGGAAGACAAATCATAAATTGTCAATGTCTTTCCTGGATTTGCTTTCAACTAGACATTCACCTGAAGCACATCTTCATGAAAGGACCATAAACGAGTACATGTGAGAAAAGTAGGTAGGAAATGATAGAATCACTACACCAATGTTCTTACATTTATTAAGAGCTTCTATACTGACAAGGGGAGGCCGCCAATTGTGAAATTCAGATTCGATTCATACTGCGCATAATAAAAGCTCATGGCCAGAAGTGTAATGTGGCAAAGCACCAAGATGCACTTCTCAGCCGTTGTCGAGAAAATCGACAGTTAAAAGAAACCATTGCGGTGAAATACTCTCTACGATTAGTAATTTTCTGTAGCGTCGTGGCGCAGCGATAAGCGCTCGGGTTCGTAGTCCGAAGGTCGCCGGATCGAATATCGCGCCATGCCATTTTTTTGTTATTAGTTTTTTGTAATTCAAAATATATATATATATAACTATTAATGAATTGCTTATGCATGTTGGTGAAGACGGATCGCTCTCCAATTGTACCGCCTCCATTTTTCCGTTTGTTTAACAGGGTGTACCAAAGCTCTCCCGTCCGCACTGACTTTCGACGATGTTATAAGTTGCGCTAGGGACAGCATCTACCTTCTTTCGAAGTTAGCAGGCAACTACGCTGTTATGCGGCGGCTCGTTTCGGCCCATTCAACATCTGTCCCTCAAGTGTAACGAGCGAGTAACGGAGTTTATATTTCGTACCTGCCACAGCAAAATTGTGTTCGTGGGGTCTCTATTCTAATGTCTGACTTACGCTATACGTATTCATTTCAGAATATCGTTTCTACGTCTTCCGTCAACTGTACGTGGTTAACATTATGAAGACAATTAATAACATTTGTGAAATACAACTTTGTTTGCGGAAAACATAATTATGTTCGATGTCGACAGTTTTTCCACGACAAACGACTTTCAACAACTTATTATATGCATAATTGTTGCAACTGATTGCCGGGAATTATATATATATATATATATATATATATATATATATATATATATATATATATATATATATATATATATATATATATATTTGAATTACAAAGTACAAATACTAAAAAAAAAAAAAGGTTGCATGGCGCGAGATTCGATCCGGCGACTTTCGGATTACGAACCCGAGCGCTTACCACTGCGCCACAACGCTGTACAAAGTTAAACATCGTAGAGAGTATTTCACCGCAACGGTTATTTTTAACTGTCGATTTTCTCGACAACGGCTGAGAAGTGCATCTTGGTGCTTTGCCACATTACACCTCTGGCCATGAGCTTTTATTATGCGCAGTATGAATCGAATCTGAATTTCACAATTGGCGGCCTCCCCTTGTGAGATGAGACGAATGGTTGTCCAGCAGTGGTAGGACAGGAGCCTTTTTTGTTGGTCTGGTTTGCCTAATAAATTGGTCGACCATCCATCCAGAATCTGCGACATCGCCGATGCATCCAATGATCCCGTCTTAAAATGATCTTTAAATTTTTTTCTTGGAAAAATAATCATGGGTAGCATGAATGTGTATACGGCAGCTGCTACTCTTACCAATTCTCCCCGTTCAGCAAAGCTCACAACTCCAACTTGTTTCAAACCTTTGTGCGCAACTATTCTATTTGGCTTCAACACAGCAGTTACGCCCGTTTCATCCATGTTCCAAATTCTGGAAGGGGGAAGAGGGTGCCGAGGAAATTCTCCCCAACATTTTTTGCTATTAAATGCTGTAATTTTTCCAAGACTTCTACTTTCAGGTTCTCTGATGGAAAGATCATTGTTGCTCTCCAAAAATCCTGAAAGCCAATCGCCCCAGCTATTTCCTTTTGTGCCCAAGAGGATGGCATTTTCAAGTTAAAATATTTTGCACAAAGATACCCCAGCTTTTGTACTTCCTCGTTGGTCAAGCCGAACATAATTTAGCTGGATCTCACGGTATAATCCCTGAGTATTTTTTCCTGACTGTCTGAAAACACTTTCACGTGTTTGGAGTACCCATAAGTAACGTTTTCGTCAGTTTCCTTTCTCTTTTTGATCAATGGAGAGAGGGTACAGTAGCAAATACTAAACTCTTTTCCAGTTTTCCTAATAGAGTAATCGCCCTTTCTTCCATTTCCCAGAACCTTAATGGCTGCTCTCTGCATCACGTCTAAAGGTGTCAAACCTTTTTCTGTTTTGTGTTTTTAATGACGCATTTTCTTTTCCTGAAAGTAAAAATTTAGACCAAGTAAATGTAAAATACAAGATCAGGTGAAAGAAAAGCATTACATTATCCAACAGTGATAAAAATTCGACCTAACCAAGAGAGGAGTAAGTTGCAACACCGTGTTGCAACATGCCCCGCTTCGCACCGCCATATAAATCACAAGTAAACACCCCGACAATGACTTTACTACAGTGTTAAATTACAAAAAGTAACTATTTATCATTTTTGAAATCTAATGTTTGTCACTGAAAGTGTTATTATGTGTACAACGTTTATGAAACTATAAGTAGTTATACACCAATGACGATTTCGATCAAAGAAAGGACACACAAAGAAAAACATTTTCTCGTACCGACTCTGACCATCACAGTGTGCATACGATGCAGCTGAAAGTGCCTCCACATGATGGCAGCACCTAATAGGATACTTAATGAAAAAATGCAGATGTTGCAGTTTACCCCTGTTGCAACATGCCTCTCTGTCCCCTACCATAAGTAGCACATTCCTTTTCCCTCCATTCTCAGTTCCGTCATTAGCCAGAACACAAGCTCTACAAACGAATATTTCATCCCTATGGGACGGGATTATGAGGCTGTGACTTTTGATAAATACAAATAAAACAGTTTTTGCCTTGGGCAGTTGATTTTATTTCACTATTTCGCGTTTCGATGGTTCACCCAATCATCTTCAGGTGAAGAATTGTTTATTTAAGTAGCTAGTGATGGTGAAGAGTACAGACGTCTTCTAAACATTCTGCGTGGTGTCTGTTTGTTCTATATCGTGTCTCCCTAGCACTTTCGCGCAACGACGCTCTGAGCGTGTTTTTTAGGGAATTGATAGTTTGAACCTGGGACCTGTTGCTGGTAAGGAGACGCCAGACCACACATGACATGTAGAATTCAGAAGAGGTCAGTGAGACTAGCGATGATATAACCAAATACTTAATGATTTCAGCGTCAGCTCCACTGCACTCCCTGTAAAAGAATCTTAATACTAACTAAATTTAGTGGAAAGGGTTCAAGGCTTTCCTATTTTTAGTTAGCTGGTAAAATAACGTCAAAAAAGTAGTTAAGTTTACCACTGGAAAATTTATTCTACTCACAAAATATTGTTTATAAACCGCACTATTGATAAAAGGAAATGTTTTAATACAGGGTGGTAAAAACCAACTGCGTTCAACAAAAATGTGAACGAATATTCCCTGAATGGGTTTCCAAGTTCTACAATGGAACGAAGGATGACCTATGCGATATCACATCTATAATCTAGGTTTAAATTAAGTTTCACAAAAAAGCAAATTATCAAAATGGTCTACAGTGACCCTCAATTATCTTTAATTACTTATCTAACTTGTCGTAAATTACAGTGGCTGATGTGGCTTCTCAATAACTATATAACAGAAAAATCATCGCGTTTCAGATTTTTACTTCAAGTCACAAATGTTAACACCATGAGCTTTAATTGACGATCGACACTAGTATTACGTAAAAAGGGGATGTAACAGATGAGATTTCTGCAGTTCTGAGTGAAGCCTTATGCGCTCAAAAATGCGGCATCGCGTGCGTTCATTACCTTGTCGGTGTTCGTCAGGGAGCGGCGGCCGGCGCAGTTCCGCTCACCTCACCGTCTCGGAAGTAACTCTCTCCTAACTTCTCCTTACTACAATTTACCGAAGTTGGTTTAAAAAAAAACTATCTGGCTGTGTTTTCATCTGACCGATCATGGTCTCAATGTTAACCTTAAGCTCCACCTACAAAAATTTTGTCTATCCAATGCGAAACGCTATACTTTTCGTGGTGGGGCAATGTTTTCTAAAGTTTGCAACGTAACAGAGACGCAAAAAAGTCTCACGCTAAAACTTGCAGCTGGTGTGGTCCTTTTAGCGTTATCATAAGATTTATACTGTTCTTCTGGAGGGCTCTGTCTTTTAACATGGGCTAGGGGTTGGTCCTGACGTAACAGATACGCGAAAAAGTCTCACGCTAAAAACTTGAGGGTGGTGTGGTCGTAGCGGTTAGCTGGCGACGTGGGTGTCTGTCCCTTATCGTAGGGCCTTCTCACTTAACACGGTTCTGCTCTCGGCTTCTGTTCTCGTTTCTCCCCTCGGAACTGCGTCTGTCTCACGGTGGGAAGGTATGACATGCATTTAGACATTCTTGTGATAGTCTGTGGTATTCCATTTGCTCACTCGTTGCTCGTATTACTTTGGTTAATTTAATGTCACGATTTATTCGGAGCTATGTGACATACTACTGGATTTGCTTATCATGTCAGGGTTTTCATGGAAGGTGTTGGATTTGCCTGACACATTACAGTCTAGCAGACCAAGGACAGTGTAGGCTATGTTCCGTCTTCTGCTATTGATAAAAATTATTTATTTAGAAAAGCCACTTTTGAGACAATGAACATGAGTTTCTGACAGTGAATTCACTGTAAGCTATTTAAGAGAATGAAAATAGCCGTCAGACAAGCGAATTAACAATATTACATCAAAGGGGTAATATTTAAAACATAACCTGTCCATATTAGTAACATTTTCAATATAAGACTGAAAAAACAACGTCAAATCAACTAGGTCAAAACCTACAGAAACAAGAGAAACTAAACTTTTTTGTTTGGATGGTCAGTCTTCTGACTAGGTTGATGCGGCCCGTAACTAATTCCTCTTCGGCGCCAAAGTCTTTATTTCATTACACCTTACGTCTTTCCAATTCCTGTCTTCCCCTAGAGTTCCCTGTACTGCCATGGAAATTAATCCCTGATGCCTTAACACATCTTGTCCTCCCTTCACGGATTCTGTGGAGAACCTCCTCATTCCTTATCTCATCATCCCACCAGATGTCGAACATTCTTCTGCAGCACCGTATCTCAAACGCTTCGATTCTCCACTGTTCCAGTTTTCCCGCCGTCCATAATTCACTACCATAGAATGCTGTGCTCCAAACGCACATTCTCAGAAATTTCTTCCTCAAATTAAGCCCAATCCTATATGTTTGACATCAATCAGTCAGTCACAAGTGTCATCTTTGCCTGTGCTAGTCTCCTTTTTATGTCCACCTTCATAATAGGTTTCTTTCCTCCAAGTTTGGAGAATTCCTTAACTTTGTTTACGTCATGACCTGGGATCTGATGATAAGTTTCTCGCTATTCTCGTTACTTTCGTCTTTTTTTCGGTTTACTCTCTATCCATATCTGTATTCATTAAACCATTCATTTCGTTCAAAAGATCATGTAATTCTTCTTCACTTTCACAGAGGATAGAAATATCATCAGCGAATCTTATAACTGATATCCTTTCGCTCTGCATTTTGATCCCACTCTTAAATCTTTTTCATATCCGTCATTGTCTGTTCGATGTATAGATTGAACAGAAGGGGCGAAAGACTGCATCCCTGCCTGGCACCCTTTTCAATGCGAGCACTTTGTCGTTTTTTCTTCCAGTTTTATTCTTCCCTCTTCGTTATTGTACATATTGTTTGTCACCCAATGAATGTTTCTTGATTTATCTTCAGTCCTCCTTCCATTGTCAAGAGCCAAGTCTGAACAGCCCCTCTGGTGCCTTTACCTTTCATAAAGCTAAACTGATAGTCATCTGACACACCCTCAACATTCTTTTCCATTCTTCTGTATATTATTCTTGCCAGCAGCTTGGACGCATAAGCTTTTAAGCTAACTGTGCTGTGATTCTCGCACTTCCTATCTTCAGAAAAGTGAGGATGATATTTTTCTCGAAAGTCTGATGGTGTATCGCCTGTCTCATTCATTCTATATATCAACGTGAATAGTTGTTTTGTTGTCACTTCCCCCCACGATTTTAGAAATTCCGATGGAATATTATATATCCCTTCTTGCTTATTTGATTTCAAGTCTTCCAGAACTCTTAAATTTTGACTCTGATAATCAGTACTGTATGTCTTCCATATAAATTCCGGTTTCTTCTTTTACCACGTCATCAGACAAGTCATACCGTGCAAAGAGGCCTTCTATGACTCTTTCCATCTGTCCACGCTCTCCTCCGCGTTGAACATTGGGATTCCCACTGCACTCTGATAGAGAGATTTCAAGTCACTCTGATATTTGCCGCCCTTTGATTTATTTATTTTTTTTTTTACTTTTCTACATTCTGACTCAGTCCTTGCGACGATCATTTATTTTTCGAATTCTTGGCGGCTGCAGTGCACTTCATATTTATTCCGTTCCTAAGTGATTTACGTTGCTGTATCCCTGAATTAGTCTGATTTTGTACTTCCTCCTCTCGTCCATCAGTTTAAGTATTTCTTCTGTTACTCAAGGTATCTCCGGAGTCACCTACCTTGAATCGTGTCTGACTGTCCAACACTGTCTTTTTTAGAGATGTCCACTTGTCTCCAACTGAACTGCCTACTGTGACATTCTCTATCAGAGTATTCACATCCTTAGATAACTTCAAACGCGTCCCATCATTCCTTAGTACTTCAGTACTCGATTTTCTTACACACTGGTTCTTCCGTGCCATGCTCTGAAAAAATTCAATCTAGTCTTCATCATTACTGAATCATGATCTGAGTCTATATCCGCTCCTGGGTACCCCTTCCATGCTGTAATCCTGACCATGCTGTAATCCAGTTGGAATGTTCCTATGTCTCTAGGAGTTTCCAAGTATACTTCCTTCTCTTGTGATTCATGAACAAAGTATTCGCTATTACCATCTGAAATTTATTGCAGAACTCAATTAGTCTCCCTCTTCTGTCACTGCTACTGCTTAGCTGTCTTCTCCTGTAACCCTTTCTTCTATTCTTTCCCCTACAACCGCAAACCAACTCCCCAAGGCTATGTCATTGGCATCTGCATTTAAGTACTTAAGTACCCGTTCAATCCTCTCACATAGATTCTCTGTCTGCTCATCGTCTGGTTGGCGTAGGTTTGTTGTCGAATCACATGAGAACAACCCTGTCACTGGATTATTCACAGTAGCTCACTGTCTGTCTTATTTTCCTGCTCAGAACTAAACCTACTTCAGTTACAACATTTTCTGCTGCTGCTGATTTACCATATATTCATCTGATCAGAGATCCTTATCTTCTTTCCATTTCACTGTACTGACCCCCATTATATCTAGCTCAAAAATGTTCAAATGTGTGTGAAATCTTATGGGACTTACCTGCTAAGGTCATCAGTCCCTAAGCTTACACACTACTTAACCTAAATTATCCTAAGGACAAACACACACACCCATGCCCGATGGAGGACTCGAACCCCCGCCGGGACGAGCCGCACAGTCCATGACTGCAGCACCTAAGACCGCTCTGCTAATCCCGAGCCGCATTATATCTAGCCTGAGACCTTGCATTCCCCTTTAGATCTTCCTTGCTTTCCTCCCCGCCCGGAGATCAAAGTGGGTAACTAAATGGGAGTGTTTTGTCAATGTAGAGATCAACAGATCGCATGTCCTGTGGATACAAATTACATGTCCTTCTGCATCCTCATGCCGTTGCTCATTGCTGATTCTTCCGTCTTTTTGGAGCAGTTTCCCACCACAACGACAAGAGAGTGGCCTGAAACTCTATCTGCTCCTCTACCCACCTTGTTGACAAGGCTGTTGGCAGAGCAAGAGTGACTTTTACGCTGGAAGTCTTCGACCTCCATTGCTGATTATTTTTATTCAAAGTTTAAGGAGTGGCTAGGTTTGACCCAGGAATGCCTGACCTTTTGATTACTAATCTAAGACATTACCCCTACACCACCGTTTTATACAAACATTTTTTGAAGAAAATTATTATAAGATAAAAATAGCAATAATATAAAAAAGAAACATACCACGCTTAATGAGACTGCAGTGAATTACAAAGCGTATACACAACAACGTTAGATCAAGTAACTTGTGAAAGTTGAGAGGTTTTTAAAATGTTTTCAAATATTTTATGAAATATATATTTGAGCGCTTTCTCATTTTCTGAGAATATGAGATGTTACATTTTTGTGACATAAAAAGCGATTTACTGTTTAGCTCCTCGAAACACTCTTGTTTTTTTTATAGGTAGATTTTTTACAGCCTGTATACCGTGTAGTAGATATGAAAGCAAAAGTTCCAATGCAAAGTCTTAAACTGGTCACATCCGCAGTATCAGATGGTTAGGAAAGGTAAGAAAGTAGCTCTGTACAACCTGAGTAGGGGCTATGTCTGGAAAGGAAATATCGAGGGAAAAATTACGTTTCCAGGAAACTATCAGCTTACGAGTCCTATAACATTTTGCTTCTCTTCAATAATTTAGCGATTAGTCGCTAGTGTACGAAGTTTTTGTTCTCTGTAATAATTTGAGCTTTCATTTGTGCCTCAGTTTCCTCTATATGGCGGCATGATACGTTGACTCGTTTTCGGCTAAAACGTTGCACGCCTGAGTGAGGCAGCCAACACAGGTCGGAGCAGATTTCAGGTAACAACCCACACTGTTTCCTTTCTCCCAAGCGCCTGCAGTGCTGAATGAGGCAGTCGGTATGCGCAGCGAACGGTGAACTCGGGACGAACTCTCGTGTTTAAACGCGCGCTCTGCGCAAACAAACCGGCGGCGGCTACCTGTCAGAATGAAAATTGAAAACAATGTAATAAAAGTCCCTGCCTGGGGCTCTTATTATTCAGCAGAGAGCACTGTAGGCGGAATAGGACCCTAGCAACATGGACGTCGTTTCAGTGCGTACGTGCGAGAATGTCGATGTGCTCTGCTTTTCGGCCGGTGTGCAGTGTGCTGTTAAGTCCGTAGTTAAGAGGACAGCACAGATCGTTCGACCGTGAGCACGCTGGCCCACAAAATGTTTGTACAAACACGTGTCATTCGTGCATGCACTTCGTGGCGAGCATAGAGAAACGTCTGGACTCTGGTCCTGCAAGCGTGGTTGGCGCAGCTACTTTTCTTGGTCGGTGCCTATATTCCGTTCACTGCAGAAATGAAGGCTGTGTGTAGAGTTCAGTGATAGTGATTAGAGGCAATAAGCATAGCGCTACTAGTGACTTAACACATATATAAAAACAAAGCGGTTTAGCCTGTGTGAGCAATGTGTCGAAATGTAGCGTATTTCCATCCCCACCCTCGCCCCCCTTTCCACGTCGTACTCAATGATCACACATTTCCTCTTTCAAAAATACCCACACACTCATTTTTCAGTGATAAATCTCGACTGACGGATTTTATGAGCAAAGAGGATGACATATGCTAAATCGTTCGGGAGCCTTCACATGATAAACAAAATAATGCAGTCCTTTATTCGCAGAACAGTAAATGTCAGTACCCGAATCGTTTTTCTCTACATATACAAGACGTTTCGGAGTCAGACTCATTTCACCAGATAACAGCTATGACATTCGTTGAAACGTCATGGCTATCAACATTAAAAGTCTACTTCTTCATTGATAAATGTCGAGTTAAAATCTTTGCTAAGGCGGAAATTTTAAGGATTTGTTCATAAATCACGAGGTTTCATGCACTTATCTACGAGTCATTACATTTATATTATAGCATCACCAATATTTTTTGGCTTGACTGAGTAAAGTAACTGGACTGTCATGGATAATGCAAGAGGCCATGGAAGCGGATCAGACCGGAGCCGACCAAATATAGTTAGGTCAGGGGCTACCCGCCGATGCGACAAAAACTACCAGCATGTCGCACAGTGCCACAGAATTCTGAAAACCTGGCAAAAATTTCAAAATTGCTCCAATATGGCCAAAAATGGTTGTAAGTGGGTTTCTGGTCCTTCTGACAACGATTTTTATATCAAAATTGAAAAATTCAAGGGCGGAACCAATATGGCGAAAAGAATCTGGAAAAAATTAATAAAGTGGACAAAAAAAATTTTCGGTGAATATTTATGTTTGTAATGTTAAACTTTCTTACAAAGTTCCTCTACTATTACAGAAAATATATATGTTATTAGCAAAAATTGAATGTTTTATAAGACTTCTTAATTTTCTTCATCTTCATTTGCTTAATCTTGTTCCTCACCGACATTTGTATTCCTTTCATCACCTGTAGCATCTAATTGCTCGTAATCTGCTGCATCAAGTAGCAAGAGGGCTACAGGTCCAACGATAGAGTTTTCACTTTCCCCGGAAATGGTTTCCACAAAGAAGACAGGAGATCGGTTGTTGCTAGAACTCTCCGGGACACATCCTCTTTATTTTCCACGCGAGACGACTTTCGGGAAAAGCCGATGTTGCTTTATAAACTTGATTGTTGATTACTACTCGTCTTTTGACATCTGACTTATTGGTAGAAGTGTAGATGGAATAATGTCAGAACATTCGATCAAAAGTCTATGGATTCCTGTTGGCGCATTTTACCATGAGTACTTTTTGAAATAATGTCTGGATGATGCTTTGGTGTGGCTTCGAAACTTTTTGATGTTAATTTCTAATTTCTCAATGTAACTAACGGCATTTTACAACCGTCGCTTAAAAATGGCTCAAATCTGCAGCTGCGGCTAGTAGATGGATTTTATGGCTGTTTCATGAAGATAATAGTACAAACTTAAGTACGAAATAAAAACGAAGGCGGAATGTCGTGGAACATAAAACTTACACTAATCTTTTGCCTGCATTGGGGTAAGAAGTTAATTAAAAAACCAGTTGTTAATCAGTGATTAAATAATGAAATAAGTGTTTGTAATTAAGTACAATCCTTGTGGAATAGCCTCCATTTAAAAAAATCCGTCTGATTTCGCTGAACAAACATATTTCATCCGAACGATGAAGTATTTTTCGAGCCTGGCTAGCTCGGCGCGCGGCTCTCAGATAAATTCCGCGCTGGACCGGAAATTCAATCTCCAGAGGGAAAAGTTGAGGGCTTGTAAGACCAGGACTCTATAGTATCGCCATCACTCTAGCCAACCTATTAAACGATATTTTTTAACTTCGAACTTCTTCTTTTACTTATGGTCACTTTTACGGAATTCTGCTCTATGTGCGTCGGGTGGTTACCACATCGTTGAGCCAGCTGAGGGAATCAGGAGACAACAGAAACACAGAGCCACTGTGGTGCGGCGAGCTCATTACTTCGAGCCCAAGCTCTAGGCTCTGCTGCGGCTATGGGACGGGAATTGATGTCTTGGCAAGTACGCAACAAGCCCGCATAAATAACCCTCTTTGTGGATACATGCATACAGTCTATCAGGTACAAGCTTCGAGGAGAGGTCCACAACGATCTACAAGTCGACATGAATGCAAGCTCCACCACCACACTCAGCCTCCACTAACTGCAGGCCTAGTGATGGCTCTAAGTGCGATGCTGTGGATTTACGCCCAAGCCTCTAGATGTCAGAAACTCAGATCGGTACCAAACATTTTATGTCGATAAAGTATCATCCAAAATACTGATTTATTTGGTGCTGCGTGCTGTCATCCAAAAGAACATGTGTAAACGATAATTAAAATTATCGCCACAGCTACGGAAGACAGCAAATGGGTATCTATAGTGGTTGTACTGTTGATCTCGCGTGGGTGAGAAGAGAGAGCGTTAACTGTTTACGCGCGAAGCTGCGATATGGGAGAACATTTTCCTGACATGTAAAAGGACTTTTCGGAGTTTGTAGTAAAGTTCTTCTGGCAGTCTGCTTTCGTTTCGTTAGTTGAACGTTATGTACTTATTATTGATCTTATTCTTTTGCTTATTATTAGTTATTGTTGCTACTATTACTTCCGCAAGTGTGATGCAATTGTTTCTTTATTTTTCTGTTCTGCTTGTATATTCTGTGAAACTACAGACATGCTCTATAGGTTTACTACTTTCAAAGAAACGGAGCGAAAGCTGACTGCCATGAGAACGTTGTTATGAACCCCAAATAGCCCTTTTACATGTCAAGAACTTTGTCCCGTGTAATACCTATATAATACAGCTAAATGAAAATTGTCGTCATTTGGGTCTGAACCCAGGACGTTTAGTATGAGAATCCAGCGCACTATCAACTTCCCCACGGAAGCAACTAGTATTACTTACTCACGTATGCTTTTGATGTATTCTGTAGCTACGGTATTACTTTGAATTAAAGTTTACGTCCATTCGGCTGGGTGACATCACACAGTACGAACTAAATCGGAGTTTTGGCTGATACTTTACCCATATACAACGTTTAGTGCCGATCTGAGTGTCTGACATCTGGGAGGTTTGGGTGTTGGCGCCTTCCAGCCGGTCGGCCACCTCCGTGTCCACTTCGTGTCACTGCTACCTTGGAAGCTACTGTTCGGGACCGGACAGCCGCTAAGCCACCTTTGCTTGTGCGGACATTGTGTCGCTATCCGCCTCCGTCTGCAAGCTCAGGCGCTATTGATGAGAGCTGTCTTCCTCTACGGGGGTCCATGGTGGAGCCGGCCGCTGTGGCCGATCGGTTCTAGGTGCTTCAATCTGGAACCGCACTGCTGCTACAGTTGCAGGTTCGAATCCTGCCTCGCGCATGGATGTGTGTGATGTCCTTAGATTAGTTAGGTTTAAGTAGTTCTAAGTATGGGACTGATGACCTCAGATGTTAAGTCCCATAGAGCTCAGAGCCATTTGAACCATTTGAACCAGAGGCTTCCTTTACAAGGATACAGATTAGCTGGCTGTTTTTCAAAGAGTTCCTTGTGGGGTGGGGAGTGGCCATGTACGTAAAAAACAGTATCGCATTTGAGTCCATAGATGTATCACGGCACTCCACTGAACAGATATTTGAATGTTGTGCAGGGGCAGTTGACTTCAGTGAAATTAAACTTGTAATTGTTGTTGTTTGTAGGTCTCCTAACACTGACTTCAGAGCATTTCTGCTCCAGCTAGAGAGGGTTCTTGATTCCCTTTATAGGAAGTACCAGAAACTACTCAAACAAATGTCACATATAATTACAAACTATGTAGGAAAGTTAATCCAATAGCAATAGAGAGTTTTTTAAGCCTCGTCAAAGAACAAGAGTGGCAGGATGTTTATAGTGCCGATAACATAGATGACAAATATAATGCTTTCCATAATACATTTCTCATGCTCTTTGAGAGTTGCTTTTCATTAGAACGTTCTAAACGGGATACTAGCAGTAAAACTACGCCTGGGTGACTGACTACAGGTGTATAAAGTGGGAATTATATCAAAACGTTAGAAGTAGAATCAAACTGCAGTAGCCCATTACAAACAATACTGTAAGGTGCTTCAAAATGTTATTAGGAAGGCAAATAGTATGTGGTACGCAAATAGAATACTAATTCACAGGATAAAATTAAAACCATATGGTTAGTTGTGAAGGTAGTGTCTGGTCAGCAGCACAAGGTCGATGATATAAAGTCAGCTCTTAGTAAAATCATTTCTATTACTGATAAATCTGATATATGTACAGTATTTAACAATCATTATCTGAGCATTTCTGTGAGTTAGATAAAAATTTAGTTTCTGCAGGGAATCATATAACTCTCTTGGCAAATGTCTTTCCGGAATTGATGTCTGAAATACTCCATTATGATACAGACAAGGGGTGAATTTGGTCAATAACTAAATCACTAAAGACTAAAGACTCTCATGTATATGATGGAGTGCCTATCAGAACATTAAAATACTGTGCTGCACACGTTAGCCCCGTATTTAGCTATATTTGTAATTTTTCCTTTAGTATTGGTCTGTTTCCTGAACGATTAAAGTACTCAATAGTAAAGCCACTTTATAAAAAGGGAGAAAGAGATAATGCAGACAACTTTAGATCTATTTTTATGCCATCAGTGTTTGCTAAAGTTATTGAAAACGCTGTGTACGTGAGGATAATTTATCGTTTTATATCATACGATATGCTATCAAATGTACAGTTTGGGTTTAGAGGTCATTTAATAACTGAAAATGCTATATTCTCTTTCCTCTGTGAGGTACTGGATGGGTTAAATATAAGGTTTCGAACGCTAGGCATATTTTTTTATTTAACTAAGGCGTTTGATTGTGTTGATCACAAAATATTGCTCCAGAAGTTGGACGATTACGGAATACGGGGAGTAGCTCACAATTAGTTCATCTTTTACTTTAGCAACAAATAGCAAAACGTCATTTTTCACAGTGTTCAGAATGGCTGTTATGTGGGGTCTGAGTAGTTTACAGTCGGAGGGGTGGGGGGGGATGCCTGTAGATATCAGTGCTGGGGCCACTCCTGTTCCTTATTTATATAAAATTCCTGTTCCTTATTTATATAAATGATATGCCCTCTAGTGTTACGGCTAACTCTAAAATATTTCTGTTTCCTGATGACACTAGCACTGCAGTTCATGACATAAATTCATGGCTTGCAGAAAATAAACTAGTGCTAAATTACAGTGAGACTCAATTCAAGAAAACCCGATATTTTGATTTCACAGTATGGGCATATGAATAGTGAAACTGAACAGTTCAAATTTCTAGGTGTTCAGATAGATAGTAAACTGTCGTGAAAATCCCACGTTCAGGATCTTGTTCAAAGACTTAATGCTGCCACTTTTACTATTCGAGCGGTATCTGAAGTGAGTGATCGTTCGACACGAAAATTAGTCTAATTTGCTTATTTTCATTCGCTTATGTCGTATGATATTGTTTTCGGGCTATCTCTTCCCATTCTAAAAGGATATTTTGGCTCAGAAATGGGCGGTTCAGGCAACAAGTTGTGTAAGTTCACGAACCTCTTGTCGACCCCTGTTTATAACTCTGGGTATTTTGACATTGGCCTCTCAAAATATATATATATATATATATATATATATATATATATATATATATATATATATATATATATATATATATATATATTTATTCCCCTCTGTCATTTCTTGTTAACAATATTAGCTTATTCTCAAGAATAAGCAGCTTTCACTCAGTTAATAGTCAACAGAAATCAAACTGACATTTGGATCAGACTTCCTTAACTTTTATGCAGAAAGTTCTGCAGTATACTGCTGCATCCATTTTCAGTAAGCTACCACTAGAATTCAAAAATCTTAGTATTAATCCACGCGCTTTCAAATCGAAACTGAAGAGTTTCCTCATACGTCACTCCTTCTATTCTGTCGAGTGGTTCCTTGAAAACTTAAACTGCTTCTTGTTGTATTGTTGATTGCATTTACTTAGACATATGGTTTGGCTTTCTTTGGGTTTATGAACATTTTATTTTTATCTGTTATTGCTTTTATGTAGTAATTTCATGTACTGCCATGTTCCATGACCTTGGAAATTTGCTCCTCAATTTGGTCCTACGAAACTTGATGTGTAAATAAATAAAAAAAAATTTCTTCCCATACTTTGATCAGTGTGTCTGAAGTAATTGTTGCAACAATGCTGTTTCTAAAGTTGGGTAGGTCAGCTAGTAGTGGAGGCATACACATAAGGTCATTTATGAACCCCCCAAACGTAAAAATCACATGGCATCAGGTCATTAGTGAACATCGAAGTCATGCAAAACAAGTTCTGTCATCTGGCCCCTTGCAGTCAATCCAGCAGTCACTTATAACAGCGTTTAACCAATCATGCACTGAGTTATGCCAGTGAGGCCAGGCACCATCCTGCTGCCAAAATAAAGTTATGTGGTTCAGCTTCTCCCAACTGAGGAGAGAGCCGTAGTTTTATCTATCAGCTACAGCTAGAGGACCATAAACTGTCTTCCTGAATTTGGCACAAAAAACATGTAAGGGAGTCTCACTGCAACTGTACCATCTCGTGAGGATTTTCTGCCCCCCTGATGCGCACATTATATGTGTTCATATTTCCACTTACGTTAAATATCGATTCATCATTGTAAATGACATGCTCCAGAAAATCTTCATCACGATGCAGCAACATTACCATTGCAAAGTTGACTCGTAAACCGTGTATTGTGTATTGTGTATATAAAACAGGGACCTAGAAACGATGGAGAGGCTTCATCCCGCTGTAACCCTCAGTAATTCACAACTCCACAACAGGCTATAGCAGTCCACCCGCCCAACCACGGCCGCACACCGAACCCAGGGTTATGATGCGGTTCAGCCCACAGTGGACTCCCGAAACGCCCCATACCAGACGAGTGTAACCCCAAATGTTTGTGTGGTACAGTAATTATGGTGTATGTGTATGTGGAGACAGTGTTTGCACAGCAATCATCGACATAGTATAACTGAGGCGGAACAAGGGAACCAGCCTGCATTCGCCCAGGCAGATGGAAAACTGCCTCAAAAACCATCCACTGACTGGCTGGCACACTGGACCTTGACATTAATCCACCAGGCGGATTTGTGCCAGAGACCAGCAAGCTTTCCCGCTCAGGAAGCAGTGCATGAGACCTTGTGGCTAGCTAAGCGGGCAGCTAAACCGTAGTCTGTAAGCTTTAGAGATTGTAACAGCTCGAAACAATAAGGACTTAGTTGTAAGCATCTCCTTAAAAGTCTCCACACACTCATCACTGGAAATGCTAATTCACGGCTATCCTTCCAAAATGATTTCTTGGGGCTGTGCGTGAAAGATTCACACTCGTTCAAAATGTTCCTCAATCGCTCTTGGTCATACCATGCCCTTACCTTCGCGCACTGGTATACAAACATAACTGTCTGAGTTGCTGTTTCATTTGATGTGTAGTCTATAACTGTAAGTTGAATGTAATAAATGCTATAGAGCCTTATTCAGTTTTAAACACACTGTCTCTGTCTAATAAGCTATGATTTCTTGATAACGCATCAGCCTGCAACCAGACACGACCTGTCGTCGCTCGACTGCTATCTCACCCAGGGTAATGAACTGCCAGCTCCTAACACTACCAACTAGTCCCATCCCCTACTGTAGTTGCCACCCACATCCGGCCATAACAACACTTTTGATTTCGTATCCCTTTTGGAAACTGAAGCACATTTTGAATGTTGAGAAATCAGCAATAGCTATGTGTAAAGCACAAGTTAAGACCATGTGCCACTGGACCCTGAAGTCAGCAACTAATTTAGGCCATCAAGTTGGTCATTTACACAATCCAACTGTAAAATTTATTTCATTCCATTATGGCCAGCCGGTACAGCAACTGTATTCGGTTACTTCATATTGTAAAACAGTCTGGATTGCATTGTTAACTAATTTAAATAATGTGCTTCGTCCTTTTGGAGCATCATAAGATTGCCCAAAAAAATTCATTAACACCAAGCAGGAGGAGGGGCATTGTTCTATTTTATGACTAGAGAAATAAATAAACTAAAACGTATATTAAAATATACACAAAAGTATTTCCATCTAAAACCCAAACATCTTAGTGTGATAAAGAATGAGGAAAATTTCAAAAAATTAAGAGATGGCAGTGAGGTCTCTTTTTTGATACTGTGTCTTGCTGCTTAGTGTTCATAGGGAAAGTAATCTTTTTTACTTGGTTGCTGTATTTAATCGGATCTGACGGCATTCATATGATGAGATGGTTGGCAGTAGTTAAACTTCTTGCTTGTGTGCTCTAGTGAATGCATAGCAGTAGGTTTTATGTGTGTTAGAAGGAAGAGGGTGCCGAGTTAATTGACAACAGTAAAAGCATATGGTAACTGAGAGCTGAGGGGATCTTTTTTCTGCGGAATCTGGTGAAAACGTTTGCCGACAGCCAAGTCAACCTGTCTCATTGTGCAGACACATTGGGTGGTGCTGGTCGGTCAGTGGCTGCGTCCAGGTAGGCTGACTAGCGACCAGGAGTCACCGCATCTATGAGCGGCACATTGAAATATATGATGGCTGACAATAAAGCAGTGTATGGGTCCTTGTCAGGTAGAAAGCGGATGAGATGTCTCAGAGTTTCTGCGAATTCCGTGGGACAGGGCAGTGGAGCCCAGGCATCCAGACTGCTACAAAACATATTTGTAGAGGTACGAGGCGTTTAGTGAGTTTATGATTGTTCTTTGGAAAGTTCGAAATGGACGCAAAAGAAGAGATGGCTCAAAAATGGTTCAAATGGCTCTGAGCACTACGGGACTTAACATCTGTGGTCATCAGTCCCCTAGAACTTAGAACTACTTAAACCTAACTAACCTAAGGACATCACACACATCCATGCCCGAGGCAGGATTCGAACCTGCGACCGTAGCAGTCGCGCGGTTCCGGACTGCGCGCCTAGAACCGCTAGATCACCGCGGCCGGCAAAGAAGAGATAATGATCTTTTTATGGAGGGTTGTGGTCCCATCAAAGTCATGCTTTTGGCAAAGACATGGTCCAAACCCTTGGACAGGAGGGTGTGAAGATGAATCTTTTTTTCTTTTCTCCCAATTAATTTTTAAAGCCGCTGGTTGGTCAAATCCGTGTATGCAGAGCAGGGGGGTGCTCTCCCAGCTTCGAATGCCGTGCTCCAGCTCGTGATTGGCTTGTGCTAAAGTGGGCGCAGTCTAAGCATGCAAATGTGCTATGCTACTGAGCTGCAGAGGAAAGCTGTGGAGAAAGAGAAGGGGACTCTTGTACCGGCACTTCGCTAGTAAAGAATGGTAGGTCTTTACCTAAATGTTGAGACTTGTGTCCTTTGTTAGTGTGCCACTTAGAGCCTATGCCAGTCACCATCTGAACCGTCACAGGTATTTCATCTTGCATCACACACACGAGTTATGCATGGGTGTAATTATTTGTTTGGATTTGGCCATCTAAATGTTTGATATATTCCGTCACGCATTGTCATGTCATTGAGTCAAATTGGTTTGGCAGACCAGAAAACGGGTCCACCTGCACACTGGAATCCACTGGGTTTCAGAGGCTCGTAGGGAGGTATCTGCGCTCCGAATCAGTCAAACGCGAGACTATATACTTGCTTATTACCGGGCGCGCGCCGTTACTAATAGATTGTCGCTGTCCATGGCTGCAGTCGGCGAGCACCTCGTGCTGTGCTGCCCTTACCTGCAGGAGGGTAAAGTATTCCCTGCTGTGGCGTAGAACTCCAGTATATGCTTCTCAGCACCCTGTTCTTTGGAATCATATTTTTCTTTGTGTAATAGTAGAGTATAGGTGCTTGATAGTAGCGTAGTTTTTGGGCCATTCCACAGGTTCACATTTATGAAGTCAGATAAAGCGAATAGTTGCGGTAAGTGTGGTGTGTTCATTATTTTGTTAACCACAGACCACATATTATTGACAGTGTTTGTCAGATAAAAATGTATGTGTGGCGTTTCTTTCGCCATCTTTTGTCTTGCGATGTTATGAATGAATAAATCATTTGTTATTTAGACCACAACTCCTCCCAGTGTTCTGATTTACATCACCTTTGTCATATCATTAAAGTTTTAGTTGCAACTGATAGAACCGGAAGCTTGCAGCTGATGAACCACTGCCAGGATCTAGGTCCTTGGCACTTCTGTGATGCTGTCATTTAGCGTCCTTGGCAAACAGGTCCACATTCTGTTGTTAAAAAGAAAAATACGGTTTATTAGTATGTTGTAGATATTTACTTCTCTGATTGTATTGTTTACATATTTATTTCTTTTATTTACAGTGAATTTGTGTCAGTGACTTCTGTGTCACTTGTCAACCGTTTTCCCGTCGTTGCTAACGGCATGTCATATTACTTTTGCAGTGGTTACTACTGTATTTTTTTATTTGGCTGTTTGTTGATTCTGGATCTAGTGTACTATTGTCGGTAGTCTCGGACTGCAAACTGCTTTGCTAATTTTTTTGACGTCATTGTATTGTAATGCGTATATCCTGTGAGTTAGATAATATGTTTGTCCATGTGTTGCACGGATAATTTAAGTTTTTTTTTTTTTCTAGAGAATTTGAACGATAACGGGAAGCAGGGCACGGAGACAAGTAGACCCAGAGCGGGAAAATAAAACGTACGTCATGGAGGAAGAGAGCATAGTCGAACGTATGGAGGCGTTGCTGTTGAACGATGATTGCAACAATGATGTCGTGCAGCAAGGAAATCAGGAAGACAAAAGCGATATGGTTTATCTTGAGGGGACAGACAGTGCCAGATCACGTGTGATAGAAGATGTGAGTGTACCACAACATATCGAAGCAGAGGTGATGATTAGAAATCCGGTCAGAGAAGACAGGGAGGTAGCAGAACGCAATGATGCGGAAACAACACCGCAGAAATAAAGTATGAGATCAGTCAGTCACTATACTGGGGAAAAGGAGGAGGACTTTACTGTGGTGACATTTTTAATGGGACTGGAGACCAAAATTGAAGGACTAAAAGGTGTGGAGGAGAAAAATAATGAGACGAGGACGGACATAAAAAATATCGCTTCTCAGGTAAGTCAGATGCGAGCGGAACACAAGTCATGGGCAAATAAACTACGGGACAACCTACATAACGTAAACACCAAAGCAATTAAAAGTTCAAAGATTGCACATGATGCTAAGAAGGTGGCAGAGAGCGCCAAGACAGTAGCAACTTTCGTAAGACGAGTAGCAGCTGAAGCATCGAAAACGGGTAAACGCACAGAACAGCAAGGACGAGAGGCAGTGATCAATTTGAACAAGAAGGTGTAAAGCTTGGAAAAGCGGCAAAATGACGCGGAGCAGCACATCGACACAAAAATACATGAAGCCACGCGTCTTCATGCGACAGCGGCCATGAACAAATTAGAATCTCAGCAGTGCAAATTAGGGACTGGTTCGGACGTGACAACTGCAACACCAGTGAGCGAGACTGAAGAGGTCCGGACTTTTCTTTCGTTCAAATCTCAACAGGAAGCCATCAACACGCGCATGGAGAAAAAATGGAGGAGGCGCTAAGGAAACAATTTCAAATACGGCCAAACGTAACAGGACCAGAAACAACTTCGGACGGCACGGATAACCGTTAGCAGCGAGCATTTTCTCGAAGCCGTTGAGGCAGCACAGATGAGGAGACGTCGACCGAGGACATCCATAGGACTGATATTTTCCGTTTTCCAACATTTCTTACAAGTCCGAAAATTCTGAATTTTCCGAGATGAGGGAAATTTTACTCACCCACGCACTGGGATATCGCAATTTGACCTGTCTTTACCTCCAAATTAGCCTTTAAAGCACAAATTAGACTTTATTTGCGGACACTTGCAAGGGTCAGTTGCGGAGAAAATGCGCGGAATATCAGCGACGTGTAGAAGTTACCAGGAGTTCAAGGACAGCTTCCTAAATACCTGTTGGTCCAAGGAGACGCAAGAGCACATAAAGTATGAGATGATTGTTGGCAAAGATTTCGAGAGTTCAGAGTACAAAAGCCCCTTCAAGTTCCTTGATGCAATGATTGACAAGAACCAGTATCTCGGCGTACCATGCTGTACCGATGAAATCATACGTCACTGTTACACCAAACTTCCGTCAGCACATCAACAAGTATTAGCTGGCAGGTGTTGTGGAACTCAGTACTTTTCGTACGACCTAGAGTACGCATTCCGAGCAGAGAATATCAGGGAACACAAAAGAAACTCTGACAGATACGTCGCAAGCCCTTTGTCGCGTCCACAACATAACAATTATAATAATAGGAATGGAAATGTACGAAATGGAACGCCTTCGGAAACCATTCACGGTTGGGAAATTTCGGGAGTAACGAAGTGGAACAACGAAGAGATTGGAATGGGAACCGCAGTAGTAATGTACTACTCAACAGAGGCTGGAATGGAAGGAGGAATGAAGGCTATGGACCACAAAACAACGGATGGCGAAACCTTGGATTCGGTTTCATGGACAATAGACGATGTGCGCGAATGAACAATGGAAGAAACGGAAGTGGAGGTTAGGCCGAGGAAGTTGAGATTCGGGGACCGAACCCAGGAAGAGGTGCGCGAGGAAATGACAACCATCGTCAATGACTTGTATAAAATGCAGAAATGACACAAAACGTATCTGCAGAGACCTAGCCGCATCTGTGGTATTAGATACGACGATCTTGCAGAACGTAGCTGGAAGTTTGCTATTCTGAACAAGCCATAGATAGTTGGACGGTCGGCGACAGCTGAACGTAAGCATAGTAGCATAAGTTTTGTTTAGTTATAATAGTGTTAAGGACAACAATCATTTCTTTAATTTTTTTGTGATTCACTATGGTAATTAGCATAAGAACTTTTCCCATTACTCCTAGTCGTAAGAGTTAGGTATTGCTACAATTTCACTGTACAAGTATTTCTTCGTCACATGTATCAAATTTATTGATGTACAGATGGTCATTCCAGAGCTGACTCATTACAGTTGTTGAGAGTAGGAATGAACCGACTTCACGACGGAAACTTCATTGTTTATTTGAGTCCCATTTCTCGTAAGTTAATATGTTCTCATAGCAGTTTTGCAGTTTTCACAGCACAAGAGAATCAGGTGTCACAACAACGATAGAATTTTGTGTCTTCGAGTCCGAAACAAATGCACGAGTACTAGGGACGGAATTCTCGTAATATCTTGGAGTTCAGCTACAATCAAATTTCTTTTGCTGCTGCTATTTTGTCTAAAACCGACATGGTGACACCGTGGCTTTGTACAATTAATTTATTAATCAAATTTGTTCTGTTTATTGTGTTTGCTTTGCAGTAAACGCCCTTGTACGATCCGGTATACAATTCATAGCATACAGTGTGAGAGGGGCTTCGTTGAGACTAGTTTGCGAGACCCATGGTGGTATTTTGCAGGATAGTCGTGTATTGCCCACTTGAGAGGCGTGTTGACTTGGATGTTTCCGCCGTGGTTTGTGACCGTAGTCCAGTGCAGTGTGTCTTCGCTCATCGCTAGTGGCGTCATGTATTTGTGATGTGTTTTTCGTCTAGGGATATCGCCTTTGGTTTGATGCTTCTCGCGAATGGGATATTTTATTCGAGTATGGTTACACAGAGAAGCTATCGCGTCTTATGCGATTGTTATTCACTGTGGTTATTCGTTTGTGATTTTCGCATGTGGTTTTCCACACTATTGTGGGATGAAATTCGTGTGGGATTTCACGAGTGGTTCGCATGCACCTTAATGGTAGATCTTGGGCGATAGATTGTACTATATGGGATGAGCAGGGAACGTACGAGTCACTTTGCTATGTTTTTACAGAGTGAGCTAGACACACCATCAATTTATGAGAAAGAGAACGAAAGAAATGTAGCCTTGCAGTCAAATATCGATAATACTTCGTGCTTTTTTATGTTTGTTTCAGCAGCGGGAGTGGAAAATTTGTACACCAACCTGAGAAATTTTTGTAATAGTTTCAGCAAAAAGAGAATTCCACAGCAGAATTGCTTTGCCCACATAGCACAGAGAGCAGATTGGTGACGTCGGCACTCATCGAGATCCAAGCCATAACCAGCGTTAGTGCCACCATAACGACTAAGTAATGGGGAAGTAATCTCTAATACCTTCAGAAGTTAGTACATCTTTTATAGTAATTGCATTGCATGAATAAGTAGTAGACTTATATGGCGTGAGAGTGACTGAAGTGAATGTATAATCATGGTTTGCATGAAAGGCTGTGGGAAATTAACACTACACTATCATACATTCCATCGTCATGCCCCACCACTACTCATGGTTATAACGATTTAGACACGAAAAATTAATCATTCAAAATTATTGCTTTAATACAATCAAAGAATAATTGTAGAATAGAATCATATTTATTTTTGTCTTAAGAGCTCTGTAAACCATTTTTTTTTCTTGGGCTAATCATGTAAAGGAACCCTTTGCAGTTACGTTATAGTTCTCTTTGTATTTATCCTGTTAACATATTTGTTAAAACACCGCACTAAGCCCACATGTAATCATTGTGCAGTTTACGGGAGCTGAGTGGATAGTGACATATCAGGCATTTGGGCAGACAGTACACCAAGGAGTAGAACAGCGCAGTCAAGGTCGTCTGCCAGCTCTGAGAGCTAGGGGGGGGGGGGGGGGGGGGGCAGTTGGTCGACATGATGTCGTCGGGCTATGTGAATGGAGGCAGGTGCAGACAAACCTGCTGTCAAAGGGCAGGTGCCCTGGCGGCAAGCGACTACTTTCACCACTGCTTCCGGCTTCCAAGGTCATGTGGTACCTACTGCTGAATGGAAGGGACAGAGCTGCTGAGCACTGAATGGAGAAACTTACATCTCTGGAGACATGGGACGCTTCAATTGGCGATGGCAGATGGTGATTCATCTCAAACCTGTGTCCATATGCTGCCTGGCTCATCCCATGAACGTCTTCAATGATGACAATGCATTGTTGACTACTGCATCATCCAAGACAGTCAGTAATCGAGATGCCAGTGATTGCTGCCCACACATATGGAGAAGGTCCTACCACACACAAGGCTGCTGCCTGTACTGTACATGCCGAGTAAAAGGGGTAACCCATCTTGGCCAGCTCATCCCACATAGCTGCCACATCTAACCTGTTTCTGTAGTGCTGTGTTTATTCGTGTGACAATTGCAATTTTTTGAAAAAATTGGACTCCCTAAAGACCTTTGAGAAGGGAGCTGTAGCAGGTATTTGTTGTTTTCATTAATTTGTTTTTTATGTGCCTAGCTGTTTTTATTTTTTCAAGATTACATGTATTTTCTGTCTTTTCTTACCAAGCTTTATTTTTTCTTAATGAACTCGTGTATTATTTATGTTTTGTATAATGATTCACTTGTTTTATGTTATTTATGTTTTGTATAATGATTCACTTGTTTTATGTCAATTATATGTTGTTTTGTTGTGTTGGGACTTACACCTGTGTACTAAAGGAACAGACTGACACATGTTAAAGAAATAAGCTGAATAGATGACACATGCCTCAAGGTTCTTTGATATTGGATGAGTGTGAGAATGTTTGTGGTCGATGTCCTGTCAGGGAATGAATGCAGCCGTGTGTATAATTGAGCAGGGGTACTAATTTTCTATGGAGCAGAGAATCATCAAGACAACATTATTATATTCTGGTTAGGAAATAACCTTCTCTTGCCACAATTTCATGATGAATGAGTAGATAAATGTCTACATGACCCTGTAACTGTTTATTAATTGTCATCAAAGTCTGGGTATACAAGAATATAACCCAATGGTACACCTATTACATTTTTTTTCTCACTTCAGTTTTTCTAGACATGCAGCAGAGAGTGTACCCCTGGTTGAATGTGGTAAAGAGAGGGTATAACATTGTGCTGGGGTTTATGGTGAACAAAGATCGGTTCATGTTTATTTCTTTGATAATGACCCAACTAAGGTGTCACAATTTATTCTGTTCCATGCCACACTAACCATTTTAAAGTAAGACACTCCCCAAGAATAAATCTGAGAGGAACGGGGAGGTTGTGAGAGATGGCAGCGCACTCTCACTTTTGATACTGTGTCATGCTGCTTAATGTTCATAGGGAAGGTGACCGTTATTACTTGGTTGCTATATTTGATACGATCTGATATTATTCATGTGATGAAATGGTTGGCAGTAGTTAACGCTCTTGCTCGTATGCTCTATTGAAGACATAGCGGTAGACTTTATGTGTGTTTGAAAGAAGAGGGTGCCGAGTTAACTGACAGCAGTAAAAGCATATGGCGGCTGAGAGCGACCGCCAAGTCCCCCGGTCTGATTGTGCAGGTTGGTCGGCGGCCGTGTCCAAGTAGGCTGACTAGCGCCCAGGAGATGCTGCAGCTAAAAGTGGTGCATGTAACATATGACGGCCGACAATAAAGCAGAGTATGGTCCCTTGTTAGGTAGAGAGCGGATGACACATCTGAGTTGTTGCTGTTGTGGTCTTTAGTCCTGAGACTGGTTTGATGCAGCTCTCCATGCTACTCTATCCTGTGCAAGCTTCTTCATCTCCCAGTACCTACTGCAATCTACATCCTTCTGAATCTGCTTAGTGTATTCATCTCTTGGTCTCCCTCTACGATTTTTACCTTCCACGCTGCCCTCCAATACTAAATTGGTGATCCCTTGATGCCTCAGAACATGTCCTACCAACCGATCCCGTCTTCTGGTCAAGTTGTGCCACAAACTTCTCTTCTCCCCAATCTTGTTCAATACTTCCTCATTAGTTATGTGATCTACCGATCTAATCATCAGCATTCTTCTGTAGCACCACATTTCGAATGCTTCTATTCTCTTCTTGTCCAAACTATTTATCGTCCATGTTTCACTTCCATACATGGCCACACTCCATACAAATACTTTCAGAAATGACTTCCTGACATTTAAATCTATACTCGATGTTAACAAATTTCTCTTCTTCAGAAAAGCTTTCCTTGCCATTTTATATCCTCTCTACATCGACCATCATCAGTTATTTTGCTCCCCAAATAGCAAAACTTCTTTACTACTTTAAGTGTCTCATTTCCTAATCTAATTCCCTCAGCATCACCCGACTTAATTCGACTACATTCCATTATCCTCGTTTTGCTTTTCTTGATGTTTATCTTATATCCTCCTTTCAAGACACTGTCCATTCCATTCAACTGCTCTTCCAAGTCCTTTGCTGTCTCTGACAGAATTACAATGTCATCGGCGAACCTCAAAGTTTTTATTTCTTCTCTATGGATTTTAATACCTACTCCGAATTTTTCTTTTGTTTCCTTTACTGCTTGCTCAATATACAGATAGAACAACATCGGGGAGAGGCTACAACCCTGTGTTACTCCCTTCCCAACCACTGCTTCCCTTTCATGTCCCTCGACTCTTATAACTGCCATTTGGTTTCTGTACAAATTGTAAATAGCCTTTCGCTCCCTGTATTTTACCCCTGTCACCTTTAGAATTTGAAAGAGAGTATTCCAGTCAACATTGTCAAAAGCTTTCTCTAAGTCTACAAATGCTAGAAACGTAGGTTTGCCTCTTCTTAATCTTTCTTCTAAGATAAGGCGTAAGGTCAGTATTGCCTCACGTGTTCCAGTGTTTCTACGGAATCCAAACTGATCTTCCCCGAGGTTGGCTTCTACTAGTTTTTCCATTCGTCTGTAAAGAATTCGTGTTAGTATTTTGCAGCTGTGACTTATTAAACTGATAGTTCGGTAATTTTCACATCTGTCAATACCTGCATTCTTTCGGATTGGAATTATTATATTCTTCTTGAAGTCTGAGGGTATTTCGCCTGTTTCATACATATTGCTCACCAGATGGTGGAGTTTTGTCAGGACTGGCTCTCCCAAGGCCGTCAGTAGTTCCAATGGAATGTTGTCTACTCCAGGGGCCTTGTTTCGACTCAGGTCTTTCAGTGCTTTGTCAAACTCTTCACGCAGTATAGTATCTCCCATTTCATCTTCATCTACATCCTCTTCCATTTCCATAATATTGTCCTCAAGCACATCGCCCTTGTATAGACCCTCTATATACTCCTTCCACCTTTCTGCTTTCCCTTCTTTGCTTAGAACTGGGTTTCCTTCTGAGCTCTTGATATTCATACAAGCCGTTCTCTTATCTCCAAAGGTCTCTTTAATTTTCCTGTAGGCAGTATCTATCTTACCCCTAGTGAGATAAGCCTCTACATCCTTACATTTGTCCTCTAGCCATCCCTGCTTAGCCATTTTGCACTTCCTGTCGATCTCATTTTTGAGACGTTTGTATTCCTTTTTGCCTGCTTCATTTACTGCATTTTTATATTTTCTCCTTTCATCAATTAAATTCAATATTTCTTCTGTTACCCAAGGATTTCTACCAGCCCTCGTCTTTTTGATATGTACATTTGTTGTATACATGGAAGAACCCTGGAGATACTAAAAGGTATCAGATAGATTATATAATGGTAAGACAGAGATTTAGGAACCAGGTTTTAAATTGTGAGACGTTTCCAGGGGCAGATGTGGACTCTGACCAATCTATTGGTTATGACCTGTAGATTAAAACTGAAGAAACTGCAAAAAGGTGGGAGCTTAAGGAGATGGGACCTGGATAAACTGAAAGAACCAGAGGTTGTACAGAGTTTCAGGGAGAGCATAAGGGAGCAATTGACAGGAATGGGGGAAAGAAATACGGTAGAAGAAGAATGGGTAGCTTTGAGGGATGAAGTAGTGAAGACACATCTGAGAGCTTCTGCGAATTACGTGGGACAGGGCCGTGCCTCTACCTGACATCTTGTGCATGTGGCAAGCGTATAATGAACATGTTTCACTACAAAAAAATGGTTAAGACTTGACGCTGATAGCTAAGAATGTTGAAACCGGTTGTCTTGAATAAAAAAATGTTTTGTGCGATCTTGGCTTTTGAATGGTCTTTAACATTTAAAATAGATCGCCCTTCAATGCTCTCATAATGAGAAAATTAAATCTTCCTTGAACATCTCATATTAACGCAACGTACTCTCCCTTGTGTCAGTTGTAAACATTGAAAAGTTTATTGAAGATGCCAGGTCCGAGGAAAAAACTGAGGCGCAGATTGATATTTGCAAAGAAAGTTTTACTTCAAAAAACCAAACTAATGGGTTTCAGACTGGAGTACGAATATAAAAAAGACATTTTTTATAAAAATGGCAAGTGGGCCTGACAAGTCAGTGGAAGTATTTGAAATGTGCTTTGGAATGAACATGAAAAATAATTTAATATGAACAGGACGCCATTAATAGTTACTTGATAGAACAGCCATACACAAGTCTATGAGGAAAAAAATTAAAAGAACATTATAAGAAGGGGAGAGCTTGGAAGGATATGTGCTAATTTATCTAGAAGTAAAGGTGATTTAAATGAAGTTTTAAAGATTAGGGTACATAAACAAATTATTGAAAACTTCGACTGTGATAGATACCAGTATTCCAGATCAGCCTGAGACTGGATTTGGTGAAAAAGACCAGTCACTTAAAATTGCCATATGATCCAAGAGAGACATACATCAAAATCATTATTTCTTCTCGACATGCATGCACAACCTCTGATGCTCGAAATGTTAATACCCATTAGTTATGCGACTTTCTAATTCCGTGCATATTCATTTTGAAACTAATGAAGGTATAGAGAGGTGACCTCTTCGTTGCATTTTAATTACTGAAGAGCGCAAAAACAAAGAAAACATGTCTAGATGAATAACTTGTATTTCACGGTGAAGTGTGCCATCGCTACCAGGTACAATATTCCTTTCAGTTCTCAATATTTAGGGAATATTCTGCCATTTAACTTGCGCTGCCGAAGAACAGATAATTGTGGCAAACACAGAGGGAGAATTTGAAGCAGCTGCCACAGGTATTTGCGATGAATAATTCTGAACTTTTAGCTTACGTTTCCACTGAATTCTTAATGCCGCAGTGGCTTTCATTCGTATACAATAAGAATCAATTCAAGTCACTTCTACAGAAAGATCGAAACATGCACTATCTACGAGTAACTTCCCTCTTCTTGCTTCAGAAGCTTATGACCAGAAACTAACGACAATGACTAATAGCTATCATAACGAAGAGATAAATGAGAAATACAGTAAATATCAAGGAATGGTATTTTGGAAGTAGTAGCAGGTAGAGGATGTAAAAATAAGCGACGTGTATAGTATCGGCGGCAATTGAGAGATTTATACCAAATAAATTAACAAACGACGGAGCTGATCCTCCTTGGTACAGAAATCGGGTTAGAACACTGTTGCAGAAACAACGAAACAAGCATCCCAAATTTAAACAGACGCAAAATCCCCAAGATTGGCGAGCTTTTCAGAAGCTCGAAATTTAGCGCTTCAATGCGAGATGCCTATAACAGTTTCCACAACAAACTTTGTCTTGAAACCTGGCAGAAAATCCAAAGAGATTCTGGTCGAATGTGAAGTATGTAACCGGCAAGAAATAATCAATGCCTTCTCTGAGCGATAGCAGTGGAGATACTATCGAAGACAGTGCTGCCAAAACAGAGTTACTAAACACAGGCTTCCGAAATGCCTTCACAAAAGAAAACAAAGTAAATATTCCAGAATTCGAATCGAGAACAGCTGCCAACATGAGTAAGGTAGAAGTAAATATCCTCGGAGTATTGAAGCAACTTAAATCACTTAGTAAAAGCAAGTCTTCTGGTCCAGACTGTATCCCAATTAGGTTCTTTTTGGAGTATGCTGATGCATTAGCTCCATACTTAACAATCATATACAACCGTTCGCTTGACGAAAGATCCGTACCCAAAGACTGGAAAGCTACACAGGTCACACCAATAGTCAAGAAAGGTAGTAGGAGTAATCCACTAAATTACAGGCCCATATCGTCAACTTCTATATGCAGCAAGATTTTAGAACATATATTGTGTTCGAACATTATGAATTACCTCGAAGAAAACGGGCTATTGACACACAGTCAACATGGGTTCAGAAAACACCATTTCTGTGAACCACAACTAGCTCTTTATTCGCATGAAGTGTTGAGTTCTATTGACAAGAGATTTCACATAAATTCCGTATTCCTGGATTTCCGAAAGGCTTTTGACACTGTACCACACAAGCGGCTCGTAGTGAAATTGCGTGCTTATGGAATATCGTCTCAGTCATGTGACTGTATTTGTGATTTCCTGTCAGAGAGGTCACAGTTCGTAGTACTTGACGGAAAGTCATCGAGTAAAACACAAGTGATTTCTGGCGTTTCCGAAGGTAGTGTTATAGGCCCTTTGCTGTTCCTTATCTATATAAACGATTTGGGAGACAATCTGAGCAGCCGTCTTCGTTTGTTTGCAGATGATACTGTCGTTTATCAACTAATAAAGTCATCAGAAGATCAAAACAAACTGCAAAACGACCTAGAAGAAATATCTGAATGGAGCGAAACGTGGCAGTTGATCGCAAATAACGAAAAGTGTGAGGTCATCCACATGAGTGCTAAAAGGAACTCGTTGAACTTCAGTTACACGATAAATCAGTCTAATCTAAAAGCCGTAAATTCAACTAAATACAATTACGAACAATTTAAATTGGAAGAAACACAAAAAAAATGCTGTGGGGAAGGCTAACCAAAGACTGCGTTTTATTGGCAGGACGCCTGTCTGTCCTCTTTTAGAATGCGGCTACGCGGTGTGGGATCCTTACCACATAGGACTGACGGAGTACATCGAAAACATTCAAAGAAAGGCAGAACGTTTTCTATTATCGCGAAATATGGAAGAGAGTGTCACAACAATGATACAGGATTTGGGCTGGAAATCATAAAAAGAAAGGCGTTTCTCGTTGTGACGGAATCTTCTTACGAAATTCCAATCACCAAATTTCTCCTCCGAATTCGAAAATATTTTGTTGACACCGACCTACATAGGGAGGAACGATCACCACGATAAAATAAGGGAAATCAGAGCTCGTGCGGAAAGATATAGGTGTTCATTCTTTCCGCGCGCTGTACGAGATTGGAAAAATAGAGAATTGTGAAGGTGGTTCGATCGATAAACCCTCTGCCGGGCACTTAAATGTGATTTGCAAAGTATCGATGTAGATGTAGATGTAGATTTACTTTGTGTTCATACGACCAGTGAACTAACAAATAGTGGGAGTCGAAAGGGGGAGAGAGAGAGATAGAGAGAGAGAGAGAGAGAGAGAGAGAGAGAGAGAGTGTGTGTGTGTGTGTGTGTGTGTGTGTGCTTGATTAGAGATGAAAGCCTCAGAGACGTGTACTACAGTGACGTATTCTTTGCGGAGTTGATTGCATACTACCACTATAATGCCAAGAGTGGCTCTGAGTGCTTGTCACAGACCTATTAAAACCGGATCTCACGCAACAAGTATGTTGAACGGCTGTCTTCCACCTGAAGTGCTCAAAAATGTTCAAATGTGTGTGAAATCTTATGAGACTTAACTGCTAAGGTCATCAGTCCCTAAGCTTACACACTATGTAACCTAAATTATCCTAAAGACAAACACACACACCTATGCCCGAGGGAGGACTCGAACCTCCGCCGGGACCAGCCTCCTGAAGTGCTGAATTCTACTGACGAATCCGGCTTAGAGAAACCGAGACGGACACTCCCCTGCAAGTCTTTATGCACTCTTGCGACAGTCTGAGAGGTGTTCATTACTTGACAACACTACCAGTCTGTCGCAACTAGCATGATTTGTCAGCTTCACATCTCCTACCTGCTATGGTGGTGAAAGGCTTCACAATCATTTCAATGGAAATGCAGCGTCGACTTTTATTTTGCTGACTTTTTGTTCTCGTTATCTGGTATAAGCAGTTAGTTTAAGGAAAACCAAGCATGTTACGATTCAGTGTTACCGATTCTGACAATATTGGTGCAGTGATACATTGTGGTTTCTCCGTTAGGTCATCTCACACGACAGAATTATTTTAATACTGCTCTCTTAATACGAGAGACGTTAGGGGGGGTTATTTCGGAATTTTTTTGGTTCTTTATGGGAATTATTTTATTGTTTGTGTCGTTTTCTTTCTACATTTTTATATTTCTTTATTTTTAATGTCCAAAGACAGGTCTTTCTTTTGTAACTTCTGATCCTGATGCTTAATATTTGAATTTGTTGGTTACTGAATGGATGCCTTAACAACGCACTTTAAATTTTAGCCAGTTTACTGCGCATTACTGGGCCTTTATGATATTCTTGAGTACCTATGTGTCATCCTATCGTCACTTTATTTGTTTCTCTTGCTCGTACACGGGCATCGTAATAAACACTATATTTTACGTAATTTGTATGACTGCTTGTGTTTTTCATATATGTATTTCAATCTATTTATTTTACATAGTTTAACATTCATATACGCACTGTGTGGCTAGTTTCCCATGGCGTCTGATTATCTTTTGCCACACTAGCGCAGCGTGTGCTTTCTAGTCTGTCATAGTAACATTTGTGTGAGCGTTAATCGGACCCATTGATCTGTGTTCAACTTATGCCGAGTTTATACCTTTGCAAGCGCGATCCTACGCTGTGCTGCTATATCGATGTCTGCTGGTGTGCTTAAGGTAGCATATGATTTTTTGACACATTTGAAAAACCTTGCAAATGTACGTGTCATTTTCCATATTTTTAATCACTTAAAACTGTCCTTTGAGTGCCTTACAGAGCATTAAATCGAGAGGTTATGAAAATTTGTTATGTTGCTAGTATGAGTAGTCAATGAGTGTGCATAGATCTTCTTCTTCTTACTGTCTTTATCCTTTACTTCAATAACCTTCTGCTTCTTATGACATCTACAGTTCAGCTTTTAGTGGTAGTGAGGTGGCTCGTACCAAAGCAGTCCGTGCCAGGGATAAGCGGGAAGGCAGGTCTCATAAGGGACGGCCAGCAGCGACTAGCCCTAGCTTCCACATATATGCGAAAAACGTCGGCGAGGCGAAGGCGCTGCGAGGACGGCACCACGAGTTGAGACAGACACAACGGTTCCACAATGGCAGTAGCCTGTGGGCGGCCGCATGTAGAAAGCAGTTTTTGCCCATGAAGTGTACGCTAGGTTTCAGGTTCGGCGAAAACTCTGAACAAGCTTTCTCCTCACCCTTTCACAGCGCTGCAGGAGGAAAGCGCGTTCCGCACACCCCGTTGTGGAGGCGGCTCTCATGGAAGTCAAAATCTTAAGAATTTCCCCAGAGGAACTGTGGAATTCCTCCGCCGACCACTGCTGTTTAGTTCTGACCTTTTTAGAGAAATAACGAACTGAGCGTGAGAAATTTGTGACTTATTTAAGAGTTGAAAGAGGAAATACTCATCGGCTTATACGCCATGACGTCAAAGGGGCGGTAGAAAACGATCACCTGGCACGCATACAAAATAACAACACGTGTGATTGGGCAGAATTTGTTTTCCGTTTTGTAATACAAACTCTTTCCGCTCTGCCCTGCGTTTGGGAGAGAGCAGATACTTCTGCTTGGTAATTAGCAAGTGCAGACCGGCCATCTGCCTTAGCACACAGCCAAGTAGACAGTTTCTTGTTCAGCCTTCAGTTGTGACAAACTAAGCTTTGTTCATAACTGCAAGATTTGACAGTATGCTTGCTGGTTATGATCTCGGAAAGTGGAAAGGACTTTGAAAAATTTTCTTTTGCTGGTCCACCTTGGTGGACCAACGCCAATTAATTCAATTAAGCCGACCGGTGTGGCTGAGCGGTTCTACGCGCTTCAGTCTGGAACCGCGCGACAGCTACGACCGCAGGTTCGAATCCTGCCTCGGGCATGGACGTGTGTGATGTCTTAGGTTAGTTAGGTTTAAGTAGTTCTTAGTTCTAGGGGACTGATGACCTCAGATGTTAAGTCCCATAGTACTCTGAGCCATTTGAGCCAATTCGATTAAATTCATTCTAGTTTTTCTAATGGAGCTAAAGGTTCATGTTAAATGTCATCAACAGTTGTTGAAGTAGTGGTAAATGTCTATTTCTATGTGGCGAGAATAAATGGTATTGATTGAACGTAACATCTTGTTTCAGGTAGTAGCACCATTCATTCCTGAAATTTGTATGTTATGAATGCAGTGTTTGTTCAGGAACTTCACTCAGGATAATATAGTTTACTATTCCGTTAGAAGTTTTTCTTCACTTTGTATTAAACTTTGCACAAGTTTAAAGATAGGATTTGCTTTTGCTCTGGATGCATACAGTCGTCCTCCTTAACTTTTTTTAAAATTACGTTTTGATACGATTTTCTCGGAAAATTATTTCAGCGTGGGCTGAGTTTAGTCGTGCTTCAACCACCGCCAGATGAGTCCGTGAGCACAGACCCAATGTGCAGGACTCACGCCGTTCAGCGACAGTCGCCACGGCCACGGCGCCGCAGTGCAGTCACTCGCTATGCTGAAGTACCGTTCAGCTCTGGCAGGGTAAGGAAGTCAGGTGGCAAGACTTTCGGGTCAACAGTTCTTCTTTTCTCTTCAAGGCGTGAACAATTACGTTAACATCTGTAACGCACATTCGTTGTTACTCAGGAAGAAAAATTTGTCTCTTGAACGAGAAGTAGGAAATCTGTTCCTTTCTATTTCTTCCTTTTCCGTATCGAAACGCACGCCAATTAAATCAATTACATTCATTCTTGTTTTTCTAATGGAGCTGATGGTTCATGTTTAATAAGATCACCAGTTGTTGAAGTTACGTTCAATACCAATTTTTATGTTCAAATATTCAAATGTGTCCGAATACCTAAGGGACCAAACTGCTGAGGTCGTAAGTCCCTAGACTTACACACTACCTAAACTACCTTATGCTTAGAACAGTACACACATCCATGTCAGAGGGAGGACTCGAACCTCCGGCGGGAGTCGCCGCCCACTCCATCACATGGTGCCTCTAACCACGCGACCACTCCGGGCGGCTAATTTTATGTAGCGAGAATAAATGGTATTGATTGAACGTAATATCTTGTTTCAAGTAGTAGCACCATTCATCCCTGATATTTGTATGATATGAATTCCGCTTGAAGGAAGTACCAATTTGAAGTCACATAAGTCAGATGGATTGTGATGAAGTACTCCATTTAAATTCATGTAAGTCAAATGCGTTATTAAGAAGTGCTAAAATTTATGTAAGTCGGATGCGTTATTACAAATAGGGCCAGAAGCAATTTGTGCTTAATGCCGGATCTTAAATTAAGTGTCACGGGGTCAGACAACGCTTTAGGTGTGGTGTCCAGATCCTTGACTGGGATTTTCAGACATTCAACTTGAGGGGAGTGGTGGTGGTATTCCACATATGCACACACGAGTCAGACGACAGTTAATAAAATAATCACTACAACCGGTATTTGGCACACTTTTGTAAGCTTCCAGTTCCTTCAGTTGCAACCAGAACTTTAATAAAATGACAAAGGTGATGTACATCAGAGCACTGGTAGGAGTTGATAATTGATTTATTCATTCTTAATATCATATGACAAAAAATGGCTAAATAAACCCCCCAAACATTTAAATCTGACTAACGCTTTCAACAGTATGCGGTGTACGGTTAACAAAGTGATCAGCTGGGGATAAACACACCACACTAACCAGAACTAATCGCTTTATCTGTCTTCATAAATGTGAATCTGTGGTATGACCTAAAAACTATGCTACTATCAAGAATCTATACTCTACTATTACATAAAGAAAAATATGGTTCCAAAGGACAGGGTGCTGAGAAGCATATATTGCAGCCCTACGCCATAGCAGGGAATACTTTGCCCTTCTGCAGGTGAGGGCAGCGCAGCACGAGGTGCTCGCCGACTGCAGTCACGGACAGCGGCAATCTGTTAGTAACTGCGCGCGCCTGGAAATAAGCAAATACGCGGTCTCGCGTTCGGCTGATTCGGAACGCAGATTCTTCCCTAGGAGCCTCTGAAACCCCGTGGGTCCAGTGTGCGTGTGGACCCGTTTCCTGGTCTGCCAAACGAATTTCACTCCCTCACACGACTATGTATGACGGAATATGTCAAACATTTACACGGCTGACTCAAAACAAATAAGTACACCCATACATAACTCGTTGTGTGCAACCTAGAAAAGGACACAAGTCTCACTGTTTAGGTAAATATCTGCCATTCTTTAATAGCAAAGCGACAGTACAAAAGTCCCCTTCTCTTTCTCCACAGCTTTCCTCCGCAGCTCGGTAGCATAGCACATTAGCATGCTTAGACTGCACCCACTTTAGCACAAGCCAATCACGAGCTGGAGTTCGGCATTCGAAGCTGGGAGAGTGCCTCCCTGCTCTGCATACACAGATTTGACCAACCAGCGACTTCAAAAATTAATTGGGAGAATAGGGAAGAAGATTCATTCTCATGCTCTCTTTCCCATGCGTTTACGCCATGACGTTGCTAATGTAAATGTCGTGTGCCTAGGGCCTCCCATCGGATCGACTGTTCGCCAGGTGCAAGTCTTTCGATTTGACGCATTGATGGAATCAAATGATGATGATTAAGACAACACATCACCCAGTCCCTGAGCGGAGAAACTCTCTGACCCAGCCAGGAATCGAACCCTAGCCCTTAGGATTGACATCCTGTCATGCTGACCACTCAGCTACCACGGGCGGACATGTCTTTGCTAAAATCATGACTTGGATGGAACCACAGCCTCCCATAAAAAGTTCATTATCTCCCCTGTTGCATACATTTTGAACTTTCCGAAGAACAGCAATGAACTCGCTAAAAGCCTCGTGCCTTCACAAATACGTTTTGTAGCAGAGTCTGGACACCTGGGCGCTCCTTCCCTGTCCCACGAAATTCGCAGAATCCTTCAGATGTCTCATCCGCTTTCTACCTATCAAGGGCCCGTACTCTGCTTTATTGCCGGCCATCAGATGTTACATGTGCCACTGATAGTTACATCAACTCCTGGACGCTAGTCAGCCTACCTGCACATGGCCACCAACCAAACATTGCCACCCAATGTGTACGCACAGTGAGAGCAGGGAACTTGGCTGTTGGCAAACGTTTTTCAGTAGTCAACAGAAAAAAGTTCCCCTTGGCTCTCTGTTGCCATACACTTTTAGTGTTGTTAGTTAACTCGGCATCCTCTTCCTTCAAACACAGGCTATCTGCCTCGTGCCTTGTCTCCAGAGACGTAAGTTCCTCCACGCAGTGCTCAGCAGCACTGCCCCTTCCATCCATCAGTAGGTCCCACGGCACCTTGGAAGCCTGAAGCAGCGGCGAAAGTAGTCGCTTGCTGCCAGTGCACCGCCCTTTGACAACTCGTGGCGCACCGAGGTTTGTCTGCACCTGCCTCCATTCACATAGCGCGATGACATCATGTCGACCAGCTGCCCTGCTGTTGTTATGTGGGTCACTGCCGCCTGCAGCCAGCTGCCCCCCCCCCCCCCCCCCAGCTTAAAGAGCTGGCAGACGACCTCGACTGCGCTGCTCTACTCCTTGGCATACTGTCTACCCAGTTGCTGTCACAAAGCGGCATCTGTGAGTCAACGGTTTGTGGAAAGTAACATTCCTGAAAAGGACTTGTCTGCTTGGAGTCCAGAACATCGACCTTGCTCCATATCCCAGTGCCCAACAGCACCACTTTCTCTGGTTTCAGCTCTTGAGGAAGAATGGGCTGCAATTCCTCTGGACGTCCAGACAGGTCGCTGAAATACGACGAAATGTTGGCACATCCATATTAATGCCCATTTATAGGTGTCTGGATACTTTTGATCAGATAGTGTATTAATATGTATTTCCTAAGTCTGATTTATCACACGTAACACGCATATTTCACTCTTTTTTGAAGTAAGAGAAGAGAGTGAATCATCTAAAAAGATCGAAATGTTGCAGTTAAATCTTTCAAAACACCATTGTTTCTGTTCACATCCGACATGAACTCAGTATGAGAGGGGATCAAAATCCCGTCCGGGCATTCTAATTTGGGTTGTCTGCAATTACCTTGGTCAGTTTTCTGGCACTTCTTTGTCCATATCATCTATTTATATGTCACCATCATATTCAACAGTGAAGTAATATGGAACCCTTAACTCCCCCCCCCCTCCCACATCCCCCCCCCCAAACACACACATACTTTATTCATCATCAAAGTTTCAGCTTTCAGATTTTAGCTCTCCAACAAACTTTCGTAACTGTACAAACTGAGTGAACAGGAATGGTCCAAGTTTGTTGCTGAAGACACATATAGGATGTTTTCCCTGATCCTTGTTAAACTGATCTTTTGAGGCATGCCATATTTCTACTATGTGAAAGACGAAATGCACACAAGTATAATTCCCTTCATTGATAACAATTAGCCACGGGGAATTCATAGATAACTATCATGGCACAATTACATGAACATTTGAACTGTATATAACAAAAAATGGTTGGTATCAGATCCATAAGTATTAGTGCAATATACTGTACCGGTAAGGAAACAGTCCAGTCTGACATGTCGAAACCTGCCTAAAATTTTTGTATACCATACGAATACACAGAAAAAAACACAATATAAAAATTTTCGTTACTAAGAAACGCCGCAAGTAATTTTTTAAAATGGTCAAAATTGCTAAATTCGTTGCTCACAAGGCAAGTGGAGAAATGTACACCCATGCCATAGCTGTAGCAGACAGCACTTGTGCAATACGGGGTGCACGTATCCTTCCTTAACTGCACATCAGTAAACAGATGAAATGGCACAATGCGATCATAATTTGTAAAGCAAATTTCAGTTCCCGTTGGTACTTCCCATGACACAACTGTTCAGTTACTTATCGCTCGAATTCGCAGCTTATTTAATATCTATAATAATTAGAGTTGCCCTTGTAGTATCGCTAAATGTTGATAATGGAGTTAAAACTCAATTAATTTTCTCTGTCATTTCTTCGGGCATGCTTGCTAATAACATCCGTCTTTGTGTATATTCCAGAGGTCCACAGCAATTTGGAATCCAATTAATATCTTCAACCTGGCAAAGAAGAAATATGAAGAACACGGTAAGCAATCGAAATCACTTAATTCTCCTGAACACCTAGATGAGTGTTGTTTATTAGTTAATGTCTTGGATATTCCTCCGAATGACATCGGCATTTCATTATAAATTGCGGAAACATTAGAAGAAATAGGAAATATATTGGACGATTCTGTAAATTGTGATTCGAATTATGATTGTTGTGCCAGTTAAAGTCCAGAACAAACAAGCAGCACCTTCCAAGCCCAAAGAAAACATAAATAGCAATGATTTTCAACGACAAAGAAAAGGCACTAAATGTTTTGCTTAAGCGAAGAAAGGAGAAAAACTTGAGCAGCATGCAAAATCGGGTTCTTTTTGCAAAATCTGAGCATGAATTGTATAAATGGAAAAAAAGATTTACACGAAATACGTAATATGTGCCAAAATGAAGCTCACAAAAGTATGAAAGAAAAATTATCGAAAAGATTTGTAACTACTCGTGAGAGTCAGTGCACCGTTGCCAACGGAGAAGTAAGAGTTCCAAAAGACATGTACGAAACTGGATTCTTTGACCACGTTAAACAGCTTCAGAAAATTATTCGTAAAAGGAAGTCACAAATTTATGAAATTTAACTCAATAAACGCGTAGAAGAGATGTCGTTAATAGTTAGTACCGTAGAGACATTCGTAGCTGCTGTGAAGGCGAAGGTTATTGCCATCCCCTCACATACTGTTTATAAAGCCAAAAGGGTTTCGTGTAATAACTGTGAGCAAACTATTTATCATTTCGAGTGAAAAAAAGACCAATTTGCTTTGCAGTCGATGAGTGCTATGACACATTCGTATAGAACAATGTCAATGGTAAATACCACCGGATTACTGTTTCCGCAGCCTTATATCTGTATTCAGGAACATCAAGGCAAAATCGGACCAAAAATTAAACAAAGAACGGTTTACTTCAAAAAATCTTGAAATCGAGTTAGCAAAATCTGGCAAAAATGTGAGAGAATTATTTTCAGTGTTACGTCTCAAGCGTCTTATTACCATTTTCAGAAACTGATACATTGCTTTTGTTGGACTCTTGGGATGGATATAACCACCCCACTGTCCTCAAGAGGACGACGGAGAGACTGTTAATATATTTCGGATTCCACTCAGAACTAATTACATGACAGTTTTCAACAGTCTAAAGTATTTCTCAGGAAACTGTTGTACAAGATAATTTCCGATAGTTCTTTGTCATTACAAGTCTTTCAGTGGAACAGTATTTTTACACTTCAGTGATTTCTGCATTGTCAGTTTGCGTTATCGTGTTTTATGAATTTCATCAAATATGTGCAGTACGCAGCACAGTAAACAACCATTTCTTACTCTATTTTGGTTCCAGCTAAATAAATCTATTAATTACTGTCAAGTGCCTGTATGCATTAATATTTCTTTTATCGGATGTAAGGAAAACGTTAGTTTTTCTCACACAATCGGTACCTCACATTTTTGAGACGACTACATGGAATAAACAAGGAACTGTGTCATTAAAATATATATTATTCAAAAAGGAATTCTCATAAAATATTTAATGTCAACAAATTAAGGTCCCGATTAATGGAAGTTTTCTGTAATGTAACATCATACACTACCTTGATTTTCTTTCCTACGCTAGTCACTTGAGTAACAATTACATGTGCAGCAGACTGGATGTCGGCAAGAACTGCAAGTTATTCAAAAAATGATGATTTGAGACTTTTCGTTATTGTTTAAGTACTTAAAAATCGCACTATCTGTTGAATAAATGAACTCTCTAATGGGTACAGAATAAGGACTGAGAGAAAATCGAAGAGAGACGAGGGTAATGAGAAGTATCAGAATTGAGAACAGTATGAAACTTAACATTAGATTTCAGGATCACGAAGTAGACGAAGTTAAGGAATTCTGCTACGTAAGTAGCAAAATAGCCCAGTACGGACAGAGGATGGAGGACATAAAAAGCAGACTACGCTGGCAAAAAGGGCATTCCTGGCGTAGAGGATCTACTAGTGTCAAACACATGTTGTAACGTGAGGAAGAAATTTCTGAGAATGAGCGTTTGGGACACAGAATTGTATGTTACTGAAACATGGATAGAGGGCAAAACTAGAGCAAAAGAGAATCGAAGCTTCTGAGATGCGGTGCTACAGAAGAATGTAGATAATTAGGTGGACTGATTTCGTAGGAAATGAGATTATCGGCAGAAACAGCAGGGAAAGGAGTCTATGAGAAACATCGACAAGAACAAGGGACAGGATGATAGGAAATTTGATAACTTCCAGAGTACTAGAACAAGCTGAAGAGGGTGAAAACCGTAGAGGTAGGAATAAATCCAGCAAATAATTGAGGACGTAGGTTGTAAATGCTACTCTGAGATGAAAAGATTGGCACAGGAGAGAAATTCATGGCGAGCCGCCTCAAACTAGTCAGAAGACTGATAACACAAAAAGTGCTTGAGATTTGTGTGTGTGAACTTTGGACTTTGCGCTACGCAGAGCTACATTCTTTTCTCGGCTGCATCTGCTTATTCGACGATTCGTGCATTAGGAACCTATGTAGAGGGTTTCGATGTACATTATGTTACATGCAAGAAGAATATATAGGCCATAGTGTATTACGAGGTGACTTCAAGTGGCAAAAATGAGTATCGTCAATATTTTAAAAAAATACTTCCAGTGTGCACCATTAGCTAAAATTTTGACACTGCATTTCTTTCGATGTTTTCTTGATTTATGAAATATTTCTGGGTAGGTTCCACTATTCCCTTGTGAGATACGAGGAAGTATCATACAGGCTGAGGTAGCTAAGACAGGCCACCCCAGATATATTCAGAGTGAATAAATAATATATGGAAGAGCGAACAATATGGCGAATTTCCTGACGTTGATAAATGATTTTTACCGTTTGTAGTCAATGAATTACGACACTGACTTCGTTTTTTTTCTAATGGAATTATATATTTTTTCTGTGGAAAGAAGCTTCTAACAGAACGTCAGCTACATAACAAACGAGTATGTGGGACTTGACGAATAGTATCTAGATAATAGCGTCGCAAACCACTGCCACACCGTCACGAGAAAAGGATCCAGGAAGTCTTCCCTACTACACCAAATCCAAGCAAACATGAGCGTGCAGTTAACATTGCCGTTATAAGCGTTGAGTGTTTTCAGTCCGGAACCGCGCTGCTGCTACGGTCGCAGGTTCGAATCTTGCCTTGGGCATGAATGTGTGTGATGTCCTTAGGTTGGTTAGGTTTAAGTAGGTCTAAGTCTAGGGGACTGATGACCTCAAATGTTCAGTCCCATAGTGCACAGAGCCATTTGAACCGTTGAGTGCTTGTAATTAGGGAGGGATTTAGGAGAAATCATTTCGAATTTAAAAAATATGTTCCACTCTCGCACTGAAAGTGGTAATATATTCGTGTGTTAAAAGTAGTTGTGTCTGTACTCTGCCATGTCAGGTTACTTCTTCATTCAGCATGTAATGTTTCCAGAAATCCGCATAATTTTAACGAGAACGTGTGTCTTCCAATGCTTTATTCAACATCCACCACCTTGCTCCAAGAACAAGTGTGAAGCAGATGTAATCCTTAACCATTTTCCACCTTAGCAAAAAAGATTAATGGAATGGTATTCCCGGTTTTTACTATCATGTCTGTAAATTCTTTATTCCGAATTCAAGTAATGGACTTCACTCTCGTGAGTCCGCCAACTGAAAGAGTTATAGTAACTTACTTTGATTCTGGCAGTTACGTTTACAATCGGTCAACTAATGTGGTAATAGTGAACAATGCTAAAGAATACCCCAAAATCACAGCATTCACGTGTTACGTAATGCACTCGGCGAGTTGTATTCCACCGACAGTACAACTTATTACTGCGTAATAATCCTTTTGACGTGAAGTTGGTGATTTGTTGCTGTTCGTCCTTTCATCATAGAGTCAACGTGAAATGAAGAACCCGACCTTTCTGCTGCCATGACCGCGGGCTGTTTAATCAAATGGTTCAAATGGCTCTGAGCACTATGGGACTTAACATCTATGGTCATCAGTCCCCTAGAACTTAGAACTACTTAAACCTAACTCACCTAAGGACAGCACACAACACCCAGCCATCACGAGGCAGAGAAAATCCCTGACCCCGCCTGTTTAATCTATATTGTACATGTTTTCGTCTTTTTTGGGCCTTGTGTCTACGAGATGAAGGTCAGGAACTAGACAGGAGGTACCCAACTAGAATTCACACTTAGACTGAGTGGTGTTCTGACCGACTGTCTCCTTTCTCACAAGCTAGCTAGCGCTACACGTTGCATTTGACTAGAAACTCATTTACGTAAAATATTATCTCGCTTTCTCTGTGTGGCATTAGAATCCTATTAGTGAGTTTACACATAATGTACTTATGCTGCTAAGTACTAAACTTGTTTGACTTGTTCAGTATTAACGACATTCGAATTTCCATTTTAGTACTATAGTGGAAGAACGCCACGAATTGAGTTTTACTAGCATTAATGTTCGTAAAAATTATATTCCACAATAACTTTTCTGTACTTTCTTAGTTACTTTTTGCCGTCGCGTGATATGAGGCTACAATATGCATATTACGTGGCATTTAGAATAGAGCCATTTATTTCCATTTCAGGTTTCGATAATTCTTTGTATGCAAAAGGCACAGTCGTCGTTATCTATCTTAAAGTTAGAAGTTATAGTCCCACCTTCGATAATCCGTCTATGTACTTAATGATTAATAACGAACGTAACAATGTGCACCTACAAGGAAAAGGACATTTGTAAGCCCAGAACAGAAAAAAAGTTACAGACGCTCCAAAATCCATTTTTATTCACTTTGAAAATTCATCTTTAGATCTCAGTTTCCGTCGCTACACTCGGCAAAGAATGACAACATTATTAATTCTGTCGTGGCGTTATTTACGAACGCTCATTTGCGCCGTTGTATGCCGGCGCCATGGTTATCTGTCAGTAGATTCGGCAGAATAAATTGGTACTGAACACGCGTGACGACCAATACAAACATGACCCTCATTTATTTCAGCATCTTGTTTACATTTTGTCAACAGCAGTGTTTGAATATTTACCAACAGAGCGAACATGTTTGTGCTTGCGGATGCGTTTGTTGTCACTGTTTATGTTAATTCCGTTATGATGGATGAGTTTTATTCATATGGCGATTTAGCCATGTAAGATTCTTTCTCGCTGTTATAACATTCTGTGCATGAAAGTTACGTCTAACGGCTCATAACTGGCACAGGCTATCGCTGCAGTTCAGAGCGTTTATGATGCATTTATGACGCAATTACGAGGTTTATCTGCTTACAAAGAACAGGACCTGCTGCAGAGCAAGCGTTGGAGCTTCGGTGATATTTTTGATTCATTTTTGCGTTCAATGTACTGTACACTTCTCTATATGAAATTCTAAAGGATTAATCTATTTTATTTCCTTCTCTCGACGTCAGCCTTTCGTTCAGACTTTGTAGCGAGGATCAAATATGTACAATTTTGAATATGAACTCAAGTTTACTTGTGTCACCCTACGCTGTTAGAGTAATAGCATTAATGTGTGTCTGTGTGTGTGTGTGTGTGTGTGTGTGTGTGTGTGTGTGTGTGAGAGAGAGAGAGAGAGAGAGAGAGAGAGAGAGGGGGGGGGGGGGGGGAGAGAGAGACTGTAATACACCGCGATTCTGATAATTATTACAATTTGAATCAGGTAAGTCATGAAGTAACAATATAGTACTGAAAAAACGATGCGGGCCATCAGTGAAAGTCGATACGTGAGTATTGTACGTCTCTTTAGTTCCTCTGCATTGGTTATATTTGCCACATTAGTTGGCCTATTGCAAATGTAGCAATTGTCAGAGTCACAGTAAATTGCTATCACTCTTCCAATTGGAGATCGTGAAAAAGTGGAACATATTTACATTAGAAATAAAAAATTTGAAGATGTAAAACTATGACACTCCTCTCTAATATTCTAACTCTTAAGCTTTATCTTTAAGCCTCAGATTCGCTCAGTCCATGTGTCTCGATCAGAATGATGGACGCTGAGTAAATGATTCCGTTGGCTTGCATTTGGTGTTTGCATATGTACTTCCTCGATATAATTCTGCACATTTCTGCAATAAACGCGTCACAAACGAAGTTGTATCTCGACAGTAACAGCACAGTACCGAAATATCACAAAGTTCAACATATGCAGCGTTAACAAAAGTTCAAATCATTACATTTGATTTTTGAACGGAAGATGGAAAACAGTCTGAGATGTCCCGTCTCGATACTAGCCGTGATGCCATCCTCCATCGGTTGCGTACTATCTGTCATGATACAACATGGATAATAACTAAATGCCTCTCTAATACTCACAGAACCAAGCTGGTGTGTTCTGGATGTGATAAGACGCTGTACTCTTTCTTTTGTTGTATTAAAAACTAATTAATATTCTTCAAATGTCCAATTTCGTTAATATAAATGACCGTGTTAATCGGTAGGATCACACCTCATACGAAAATTTCTTCTTAACTGATTTTTCTCTCCCTTAATAGAAAACGTATTCCAATTCCTGCTTATATCATTTAGTCTGTTAGTTGAGGACTGTATTTAAATTTCAAACATATCCGTGTCGTTGTATAAAAATGCTTTTCGATTTCACTAAAACAATGACACATCGCATCGATAAAATTCGGTCGGCCAGCGATACTCTTTAACAGCTCTGCTGTTTTCTTCTTAGTTGTCATTTAATATCTTCGATGAGAATACAAGATATTTTACTCTTTAAAATTCTTATATCCACTAACCTGTCACATCCATCTCCCATCTGAAACAGTTAATAAGCTACCTTTACAGCTTCTGGAGCTAGGAGTAAAGTTCGCATAGTCGTATTGTTTACTTGCGAATGACCACCAATGTCAAATTTACATTCAAGCGATAAAATGAAACTATTTCGCTGTATTGTTCAAATTCAGCCACTTTAAAAAGAGTTGTTTTCCTTTTTGTAACTATACAGAACTTTAATTTTGATGTTCCTTTACAAATCAGTAACACTTCCAGTATAGGTTCCACTGTGTATCATATTTCAAAATTTTCTGGCTCACTAATAATTTCAGAGCAGTGTTCATTGCTCCGTGACATCACTGCATCAATCATTGACTTTTAAACATTATGTGGAAGTAAGTCCAGTTTCAATAACTTATGTATAGCTCTTTGGCACAATTACTACGCTACTCATAGACGTAGTTAATAGACATTTACGTAAATTCATTTTAAGCATCAACTTTACAATAATAAACACAGGGTATGCTGACGATGACGACCCAATTTGTTCGCCGTCGCGGACTGTCGGTGCTCTTGTGATTAGTGACCCGCACTACCGATAGCCTGCCAGGATCTCTTCCCTGCGACATGAAACAGACAGAAAAATAGCAGTATTTTAGTACACACATTCTATTAAAAACATAATTAAATCATACACTTTTATGGCCAGCATGGTGTCACTAAAATTGGAAATACGGTGCTCCTCATTAAAATCTCGAGCATAACAAATCGTGGTTCAATCTGTAAATAACCTGAGTAAATATCACCGAATGGACTGATATTCGACAGGCCAGTTGCCTTTCCAAAACAAGAGAAAACTGAAAAATCTCTTTCACAATAATCGTCAATATTCGAAAGATCAACAAAAGTACGATTCGAATATTACATCATTTTATTTCCTAAAGTTTTTTTTCCCTACAGTTTGCGCACTTTTGTCTCTGCGCTTGCGTTGGGATCTCGAATTTTGTGATCTCTCGAACTATTGTCACATCTGTCATCCTGAGTCACTTATGTTCTAGTTAATTATCCTTGTTGATTTTCCATCATGATTCAGTATCACTTACCGATAGACGTGGTGCAGTAGTTAGCACACTCGACTGGCACTCGGGAGGACGACGGTTTAAATCCCCACTCGGATATTTTTCTTTAGGTTTTCCGTAATTTACCTAAATCGCTCCAAACAAATACCGGGCTGATTCCTTTGACAGAGCACTTCCTGTCCAATCCTTGAAACACTCTGAGCTTTTGTTCTCTCTCTAATGTCCTCTATATCGTCGGAACGTTAACCCAATCACCGTTACTTCCTTCCTTCCGTCTTACCTTCCTTCCTTCCTTCAGCGCCATTTACTTAAATAAGCACCAAACTCGCTTCTAAAATTTCATTTATGTTATTTCCTGTATTTTTCTTCCTTCTCATCGTTCAACGACCAATTTTCATGGTTATTTATTTTGTTTATTACGTGCGTCTACATTGTACGAAATGCCGCAAATGAAATATTAAAAATTTGTAGGTGTTTTAGTATACATATATTATAATTTCCCTTTTTGGGTAATAGTCTCCTGAAATGATAACAACTTTTTTTTAAATCAGGGAATTACTAAATACCTAGGTCGTACCTAATTTAATCCGTATTATAAGTTCTATGTCTTGGATTACGAATTGGTGACTATCAATGAAAAACACGTTTATTCATACATTGCTTCTCGATTTTACACTTAATAGTACCGTCACTTATTTTTCCTTTTAGTAGGTGGCCATTTTACATGTTTTAATGCGTTAAATTATTATTTGCCATCAATTCAGATGTCCTACATTCACTATATACTCATATCTAGTGCACATACACTCAGCTTTTTGTCTTCACTCCCTTAATAAATTGGCACAATAACAGTTTTGAAGCTTAAATCGTCCATTAGTTAATAATGTTTGCAAACATTGGAGAACAGATATTTATTAATTAAAAAAAAGGTTATAAACTCTTACTTCTTCTTCTTCTTCTTTCGTTTCACCCTCTTTGGGGTACGCTGGATCAATCATTTCTTTGTGCGTTGTTCTTTTCTTAGGGCCCAGTATTTCTTGATTCTTTCTGATCTTCTTCTCCTCTCTTCTTCCGAGATGAAGGGTTTGGACTTTTGTGTGGATTTGCCTTGGAGCCTTATGTTTTCATCTTTAGTAATTAATTTAGCAGTTCGATCAATAAGTGAATTTTCTGAAATCTTTAATTCCACTAGGTCTTTCTCAGTTTCTTTAAACCAGTTGGGCTTCGTTTTTCGGTTACGGAAGAAGTCAAAGATTTGTTTAGTTAATCTGTTGGAATTCCTTCTGAGAAGATGACCATAATAATTTATTCTCCTTTTTCGCATAGAATCTGAAAGTTTTTCAATTTTCTTGTAGAGAGTTTCATTTTTGATGTATATAATCTTATTGTCTTGAAATTTTGACCCAATGATTTTTCTTAAAATTTTTCTTTCCTTTAGCTCAAGTTTCTCCATTTGGCCTTTGAAATTCATGTTAAGTGTTTCTGCTGCATACAGTGCTTCTGGCTTAATCACTGTCTTGTAATGTGTAGTTTTGGACCCCCATGAAAGGGATTTTTTGTGGTATGTATTTTTTGTTAATTGGAAGGCCAATTCAAGTTTATTTTTTCTGGATTCCATTACTTTGCTTTCCCCAGCATTCCAACTAATCCATTCTCCGAGATATTTGAATTCTTTTACTATTTCAATCTTCTGTTCTTGAACTTTGAGGTATTTACATGAGTGCTAGATGTTTGTCAGTATCTTAGTTTTTTCAAAGGAGATGTGAAGACCAATTTTAGCTGCTTGTTTCTTTAGTTCAAGGATTTGCTCCCGTGCTTCTTCCATTGTTTCAGCAAACAGGGCCATATCATCTGCAAAAGCAATGCAATTTACTGTAAGGTTCTTCCTTTTGCAACCCAGTCTTATACCACTCTTAATATTTGTGTTCCATTCTCTGACTACTTTCTCAAGCGCACAATTGAACAGCAACGGTGAGAGCCCATCGCCCTGTCGCACTCCCGTTTTTATTTCAAAGGGTTCCGATAGTTCGCCCATAAATTTAACTTTCGAAAATGTATTTGTAAGGGTCGCTTTTATAATATTAGTTGTTTTCTTATCCAGACCCATTTCTTCCAGGAATAATAACAGAGATTCTCTATCAATCGAATCATATGCTTTTTTGAAATCAATGAAGGAGATTGCCCTTGATTTTTGGTATGCCATAATGTTTTTGAGGTTTAGTATTTGTTCCGAACATGATCTACCCCTTCTAAAACCTCCCTGGTATTCCCCGATTTGCGGATCCAATTGCTGCTCTGCCCTGTTCAAAAGGACTTTAGAAAGAATCTTGTACGTTATATCCAGCAGTGATATTCCTCTGTAATTGTTGGGGTCTGTCTTCAAACCTTTCTTGTGGATAGGGTGGATGAGAGCTGATCTCTATTCTTCGGGGATCTCTTCTTCTTTCCAGATTTGATCGAAAACACACTTTAGGGATGTAACTGCATTTTTGTCAGCCTTTTTCCGTAGTTCGGCCAGTATTTGATTTTCTCCGGACGCCTTGTTGTTTTTAAGTTCTGAAATGACCTTCTGTAGTTCTTCAGTCGTCGGTGGTTCTGAATCCGGCTTCTCACGGTTGTTTGGGATGGATTCAAATTTTTCAAGGATGGGTTTACAATTCAAGAGTTTCTCAAAGTAGCCTGCTAGTATTTTGCAGTTTTCCGTGTTGTTGTGAGCGATAGTCCCATTTACATCTCGAAATTGGAGGGTGGGTGCTTTGTATCTTGATAACCTTTGTTTGAAGGTTCTGTAAATCTTCTTCTGTTGTTTTTAGCGAATTCTTCATCAATTTGGAGGAGAGTTTTGTTTTCATCAGTCTTCTTAATCCATTGTATATTTTTATCTACCAGTTTTCTAACTGTAATGAAATTCAGTCTACTTTCTTCTGTTTTCTGTGATTGCCAATTTTGCCATGCCTGTTTTCTCGTTTCAATGAGGGCATCACATTCCAGCGACCACCAGGCATGTTTTTTTTACTTTTTTTGTTAGGTGCTATCCGTTCAGCTGTAGTAATGAGGTTTTCCTCGATATCCCCCCAGCTTTGTGTCTGAATGGTTTCTGTTGCTTTTGTGAATTTATCTGATTTTTAATATCTTTTCTGTGCTATTCATCCGACCCTTAATTTGTTTCATGCTGCGTTTCCTGTTTGGGATGACTTTGAACTTAATTTTAGAAAAGTTGTGGTCTGAATCCAAGTTTGCACCCCTGAGTACCCTAACATTCATGATTTCTTTGTTAGAAATCTTCTTGATTGCCACATGATCAAGTTGAAATTCCCCAAGGCTAGGATTTGGGGATACCCATGTCTTTTGTCTTCGTGGTAGTTTCTTGAAAGCTGTGGATTTAAGAATTAAATTGTGTGCTTCGCAAAGTTCTATTAGTCTCACACCATTTCTGTTTGTTCTCTTGTGTGCAGGATAGTTTCCAACTATTTTCTTATATCTTTTTTCTTTATCAATCTGTGCATTAAAAACTCCAAGAAGAATGATGATGTTTTTATCTGGAATTCTCTGAATAATGTCATGTAGATGATTTCAAAAGGCCTCCACCTTTTCTTTGTTTTTCCTGTTATCCTCGTTTATAGGGGCATGTGCATTGATAATTGTGCAGATTTTGTTTGTGCTCGTGAATGTAAGACTTGAGATTCTTTCTGATTGGGAATCAAAGCCAACTATTGAGTTCAAGATTTGTTTGTTGATTATAAAGGCTGTCCCAAGATGTGGTACATTTTTCATTACTCTCGGTCCCACTTTCCCTTTGTATATCCTAAAACCTTCGGAATCGAAGGTATCTGTATCCATGTATCGTGTTTCTTGAATGGCTGTTATGAGTACGTTGTGGTTCTTTAGTGTATCTGTTAGATGTTTTAATTTTCCGGTTTTCAACAATGAGTTTTCATTGAAAGTTGCTACGTACGTTGATTGCCTGTGTTGAAATTTGGATGAGATTCCAAGACACTCCGACTTGTCTTTGTGCAGTGTTGCAAACTCCCCAGAATCCGAATGTCTGCTGATGTACTGGCATACGGTGGATCGTCCACCTGGGGTAAAAAAGTTTACATCACACACTTACATGATTGATGAAAGTTATTTTGGATGTGGTCCAAAGGCCACAAAATATACAACCAAGATTGTGAGTCCTGGAGGTAGTTCTTCCGCTCTCTCCGCCATTGGGAATCTGAACTTCCTCTTCCGCCTTTGAGACCGTTGACCAGGTTTCACCTAGTAACCCTCGGCAGAGGCCCTTACAGGGTGCTACCATCCGGAGCCAGATGGACCTAGGTTTTTTAACGAGGTGTTACTCCTCCCTCTCCTCCTTCCTCATCACTTGCGAAATGAGGCCCCAGACTTGGGACCAGCAGTGGTGGAGTTATAAACTCCTATTATTCAAGAAAAAAAAAGTTTTCCCACAAAGTGCACCAACAACACCGCTTTCACCCTATCTTGAGCCAATCACAGGGCTCTAGAGGCGCAAAATCTCCCCTCCCACATGACAGCACAAACTCATGTCGAACCAGGGCAAGAGTTAAGAAACCTACGTCTCTGGAAAAAAAGAAACCGCCAACTACTGCCTTTTTTGAGTTTTCGCAGAAGGGGAAGAGATGGTTGTTCGAAGCTGTGTCGCTTCCCGCTGCAACAAGCGAACACATTCACTCTCAAAGATCTTTATCCACACCGCCTGTGCCTTGGAACTTGTTAGTTCTAGCTATGATGTGTAATAAAGATTCTATCTCCAATTGTTTCTCAGACGCCAGATTTCTTCTTATACAACTGAGGCGGCCGCGAAGTGGTTCACTGGCCTGTTTTCACTATCGGCGAATATGAAAACAGGTGAATTTTTATTACGTGTGGCTCTGCATACAATGCCCAGTTTACAACTCCACTGTGTAGAGGCATTCCTTCAGACTGTTGCCCCCAGCCCAGGTTTCCGCTGGCGCCACAGCAGGTATCGTGGAATTGTTCTGCTGGAGACCTGTCTCGACAAGGGGCTGCCCTGTCTGCCCTGTATGGCTGTGAGCCTGCCTGGCAAGATTTACTTAAGAATGGGCTTGCACCCAATTGCTTTCAACATGCCGTTTCTATGAGCTTAGAACCATAAAAATATCTCAAGCATTCAGCGTCCTACCAGGCTCCATTAACGTCTGCTCAGACCGCTAACTTTCTAGAGTCTTGTTCAAGGTGCGTCATGTTGTAACAAAATCTTTAATAATTTTCCCTATACGAAAAATAGGTGGGAGAGTAGTCCTCTCTCAAACTCTCTGATTGATTATACTCTTATACTAGTATGTAGGTGAGGAATCTGTCGTCCCAATATGACATCACATTTCATAGTTCGTTCCTGGTGTTAAAGGTTACTGTGTACTTTTCAGCGACTTCTTCCTCGTCCTGCAACTCTGTAGTGTTAATACAATCATTACGAACTGCATTTTGATAATGAGGGAGTTAATTCAGAGTCCAAAAATTCACGCCTGTTAAGATTCCAGAACTTGATCGTGTTTCACGTTGACAAGACATGATCTTCACACAGCGCAAACAACGCAATTGAAAGTACTCTCGCTCTCTAAGTCTTGTAATTCACATGTCAGTTCCAGATATGAAAGTCCTGCGTGATTCAATCCATCTGTATGGTGCTTCGATGGAGCTTTGATTTTCATAAAAATCATTGAATGTTTACTGTCTATCCCTCTGTAGTGCGCGTTGTCGCAAAAATATTGTTTCCGATGTTTTTAGGCAACTCATTTTAGACATCAGGAATATTTTTAGCCGAAAAGCAAGAAGTAAGAGCAATAGCAGTTTATAATTCGTGAACGAACGATTTGACGATGCTCATTTTGACATCACACCACAACCACCTGCATGAGATTTGTGGTTCACAATACAGGCTTGTGTAAAAGAAATAGAAATTAATACAGGACAAAGAAACGGTCCTCAGCTTATGAACACGTCCTTAAGTAGCACTGGAAAAATATGCATCGCTTTCCAAAACATAATGCTCTTAAGATGGCACAGAAATTAAACACTATTAGAAAATAAGGGTTTCAAACTGCAGTTAAAATACTTTATCTATGCAAACACATTCCATTCAGAAATACTTTCGACTTGATTCATTTTGTCCTGAGGATGTAATTCCCAGAAATGGATGGAAAATTAGGCAATACTGTTCATACTCGAATATTTCACATGCGCTTTATTATACTGTGTTAACTGTAACTCATAAAACTTAATAGAAAAGTAAAAAAAATCATATAGTCAAATTCAGGCTCCAGAGTCCTCTGTGTTGGTTACTGTGAAGATAATCCGACGAACAGAGAAGGGTCCCAGGAGAGTGGAACAAGTGCGTATCACTCCCATTTTCACGAAGTAATGTCGGACAGACTCACATAATTATAGGATTATAACACTGACTTTAGTCTGTTGTAGAATTATGGTACAAGTTTTATGCTAACATATTACGACGTTTTTGCAGAACGAGAATCCATACGTGTTATATAAATGGATGTACATATACACCGATGAGTCAAAACATTATGACCACCAGCTTAATAACTTGTTTGGTCGTCGTTGGAACGAAATACATCACTCATTCTGCGTATCAGGGATTTCACAGTTTTGTGGAGGTATGTGGCACTAGGTGTCTACTAGGCTTAGGTCACGTAATTCGCATAAATAATGGGCGGCCGATTTGCGTACGCAGTGTTGGTGCCCGTTAACGATGGGTCCTTAGGACTTACACCAGGCAAATTTGGTCGCCAAGACATCAACATGAGTTCACTATAATGATCCTCAAACCGCTTGAGCACGGTTCTGGCTCCGATACAACGGACAGTTATACTTCTGAAAGATGACATCGCCGTTGGGGAAGACATGAAGCGATGCAACTGGTTCGCAGCTGTCGGTATGTCTCCGTTTACCACCTCAGGTCCCATGCAAGCGCAGGAGAGTGTCTCCCATAGAAAAATACGACTCTCACTAGCCTGCATCCGTGGCGAGCTGCACGTTTCGATCCGCCATTCACCTCGATGACGGCGTTGATGGAGACGACTATCGACATAGTGCAGCAAAAATGTTCGTCACCAGAGGAGTCGTGATGTATCTATTGATCGACGGTCGAATTCCGATGGGCCTGCGCCAACTGCAATCGTAACTGACGATGTCATTGGGTCAATATGTGAACACGTAGGGGTGGTCTCTTGCGGAGCTCCATGTTCAACAATGTACGATGAACGGTGTGTTCCTAAACACTTGTGCGTGCACCAGCATTGTTCTCTTTCGGCAGAGATGTCACAGATAATCATCTATCCTACTTTACCGAGCAGACACGCCTACGAACCCCACGTTTTGTGAACAATCGTGGACGTCCAATAACCATTTAGCACCTAGTGGTAGTTTCACTGTCATTCTACCTCCTTTCGTAGGTGCTCACGACAGTAGCACGTGAACATTCGACCAGCTTCGCCGTTCACAGATACTTGTTCACAGGCTGTGAGTAATAATAATCTACCCTTTGTTAAAGTCGCTTATCTCAATGGATTTCCCGATTTGCAGCCCTTATCGTCGGTAGGGTGCTATCACGTCCGTCTCTGCTCCGCTTACATATTTTTGTTACCGCGTCACGTGCCCGCGACATCACCAGGCAGCATCAAGCATCGCTGTGGGTAGTGGTCATTATGTTTTAGCTTATCAATGTATGTCTGCATGTATGTATAAATGCATGTATGTTCCACATCTCCTAATGAACCACTGGACCGATTTCAACCTTACTCGGTACTTATACCCCTTACTGTCTGGGAAAACTCGCTGTGGAGGTAAGAACCACCTATCTTTCAAAGGGATGCGGGTAGGAGTGAAAAAGGAGTGGATCCCTCGCCGTGCGGAAACCCATACTCTAGTGTTTGAGAATTAGAACACTTAGTGACTTGCAACAAACTTTACTCATAATTTCAAATTTTTACGAAAGCTTTATTATCGCTGACAACCCCCACGAGATGGTGAAAGGAAAAAAGTTTGTCGCTTACTACATTCGTTGTTCTTGCAGTAAAACTGCAACATGAAGTATGATGTTTTATCTTATTTCTTCTTCACTATTAGCTCTATTCACAACACTTTTTGCAGACAGTACGTAGTTCAGTAGATACGTCATAAACTGAGCTGCGTGAAAATGAAACTGCATGACGAAATTCGTTAGAGATACAGGTGAAGTGTGTGTACAAATACGTCTGAAATATGACAAATATCCGTGGAATATATTTGACATGTATCTACGTGGGCAATGTCACCGATAAAGAGCTCACCCTAAACCCCTGTAAAATTTTCAGTTAAATCTGATTCACATATTAGTTACGACATGGAAAGAAATACAATGGGAGTAAGAACCACGAGTCTGCAATTGTGGTGAGCATGATAACGTGGAGAGAGAAGGGGAAGGAGGAGACAAAGATGGGGAAGGAGGAGACAGACGCAGACAGAGGAGACAGACATAGAAAATAAAGAGGGGGAGATGGAGAGAGAGAGGGGTGAGGCGGAAAACCTGCTGGGCAACGATGATTGGTTCAGGAGTGGAGAGCGAAAGGAAAGTGGAGGAGAGTAACAGGGAGAGGAGGGAGTAGGAGATGAACAGAGAGAGAGCAATGAGAAGATGGATAAAGACAGGAGGGAGAAGGAGATGGAATTAGAGGGGGGAGGAGGACGCAGACTAATAGAAGATTTGGAATAAATACATGACCAACCAACGCCGGGTTCGCAGCTAGTCTCCTCTACTAAAATCAACATAGATTCCGCAAGCAGAGGTAGTGCGAATCTCAGCTCACTCTGTTCGCAGTGTTCCTCGACTTCCGGAAGCATTTGATACAGTTTCGCACTATCGTTTAGCGAAAGAAATGCAGTCTTATTGAATATGGGACTACATTTATGAGCGTATTCAGGGTTTTCTGAGAGATGGAGCTCAGAGCGTAGACCTTAACGAGACGGATAGATTCACAAATAACTTATAGAGTAGCCCAAGGAAACGTCGTAGGGTTGTGTATACATATGCATTGTCCAGTGGATAACGTCGGTAGCTCAGTGAGGCTATTCATAGACATGGAAAAGTTGTGACCCCAAAAATCTGTAACTAAACGCATGAAGACGTGCAGGGTAACGACGATTGGTGCAGGAATTGTCAGTTGACCGCAAACGCAAATACATGAAATGTTCCGCACATTAATACACGAAGACCTACGTTACTGTCCTGTTACATTATTGGCGACAAATCCCTCGTGACACTAACTACCTTGAAACATCTAACAGTAATCATCCAAAGCAACGCAAACTTGAATGGCGACGTAAAACTAATTCCGAGAAAAGCATATACCCGACTGAGAATGTTTGAAGAGTTAAGTATAAGGGACGATCAAAAGATTTCGGTCTGAGACGTTGCTGCAGTGTATAAGCAACGCAGCGCGACTCCGGTGCTGGTACGTATATAAACACAGACATGGAGGCAAGGGGTTAGTGTGGCATTAGTGTCTTTCCGAGCTGCTTGCGGTAAATGAGGAAACGTGAACTATTGTTACCAAATGCGTCCAAACAGAACCAGCGCGCTGACATACTTTTCTTGGCTGCTGAAGGACAAACACCGGTAGATATCCTTCGGAGAATGGAGAATGTGTATGGTGCAGCACATCTGTCGAAGACCGCCATTGTGGAATAATGCGCCAAGGGTTGCTGATGCTTCATGTTAACGCACGTTCCCATATCGCCAATGTCGGAACGCAGAAATTATGCCAACTCACGGGGGAGACACTCGAGCACCCGCCCTACAGTCCTAATCCCTCCCCTTGGATTAGCGCGCCTTTGGTGCCTTAAAAGAAACCTTCCAAGGGTCTCCGTTCCTGTTGGACGAGGATGTGCAGCAGGCAGTTACGGACTTCTTCACGCAGCAGAACACAGTGTTTCGCCACATGAGTACGTTCAACCTGGTACGTCGATGGGATGATTGCCTCAATGCTTACGATGATTTTGCGTGATTGGCATACCGATTCTGGACTGTGCGGGCTTCGAACGGGAACTTTTTGATCGTCATCCACGAAAAAAAGTGGCTTTCAAAACCAGTTCTTAATACTGCTCAAATTTTCAAGGTTTAATTAATAGAAGAGAGAGTGAAAACCAGAATATAGCGTGGAGTCATCGTCGAGTTCTAGCTTTTAATTATTACATTTCATCTCCTCTAAGTTTGCTGAACACCACATAACATCTCAAACTGCAGAGAATCTCAGTCCAACGTCTAAGTTCTCCACTGTGTACAAAGTTGCAGGTTCAGCTTTGCATATCGTGAGAACAAAATAGGATACTCTAGCAGGAACGACGATTCTGATAAACATCTACTTGCCATTAACAGCATTCTTTAAATATCATCTATAAATGGTTCAAAAACTTTCAGTAAAATTCACATCTCTTAAAGTTCTTTTCATATACCTAAATAATTCACCAACCTTGTACGTCTAATAAACTCCTCTCCAGCGTATAACAACAATTAAAATACATTCTTCCTCAATCTAAATTCTGTCTCCTCCATAAAAGTCATTATTCAGTCAGCAATTTTTTCACTTTTCAACCCTCAATAAAGAATTATTCATGTTATAAGCTTTGTGCACTAAAAGGAGAAAGCGTGTCGGATAAACTGGATTCAATTCAAATCAATTTCATTACCATCAAGTTCCGAGTTACGATAAAAATTTGTTTTATAGGAGAATATGTGATCGTTCCTCTGAGGGCTTCTACAATCTTGTCTTTCAGGAAAATTCTTACTGACAGAACATTACTACAAAATCAAATGAATTCAACTCTTTATATTCTGCTACCGAAGTTAGTATTTCATTGATCAACGTTTTATTACACTGGATGTTCCGAAAGTTATGACTAATCTTGTATAATGCACACAGAAGTCAAATGGTACAAAAATAAGCAAATAAAAATCACCTATGTCAGTATATGAGTCAGTTAGAGAAAGATCCTTTTCACTGGCTCATGAATTCCATCTACGCCCTTTTGCTCCTCAGTTATCCAACTCGCTTATTATTTCATGGCATGTTTAACGTCGATTCACTAGCTTAAAGAGTCCTCAGAATTGTTTCGTCTAGTGTTCCTTTCAAGTATGTAACCTCTGACGTAGCATCTCAGTAGCACTTCACTGCAGTCTTCACGAAGCGGAATGAATTACGGAAGCCATATGGTACTGTTTATTTCTCGACACGAATAACCATGTGAATATGGAAACTGGCATTGTGTCCCACAGATTACATCATGAAAAGCCTGAACATCCTAAATAACCTCTGAGAATTTGCAGATCATTTGAAAGTGACGCATATCTCGAAAATCTTATTCGTAATCACTGTAATACCTCGAAACACCTGGCTGATTTCTTGTCCGTCCGCTATATTTTGCCGATTTCCTCTGTATTTATCTTGCCTTATCGGCTGTGAGTCAGCTGGGATCAGCAGCAAATATACAGTTATTGGAGTAAGCTACGTAACTAACTGTGATTGTGGATCGTCGCCATCTAAACCCAGAGGATATTTGTTTATTCTGTTTAATGTGTTGTAGTGTAGAGGTACTGAACGAGAAGGAGCAACAATTAAGACAGTGAAGTTGTCTTACGAAGATAATGAAATGCAAATCCTCTACATAGTAGATTTTTTTATGTCCGTAGTTCTCTTCACATGTGTCCTTCTTAGTTGCTCTATGACTTTCATATACTGCCTCAGGAAGTGACGGGGAAATATATACAGAAACTCGAGGGCAGAGTTGAACCACAAGCTGGAAGCGGGATGACTAGTGCTGGAGATATATGTCAATTTCGGCAAAGCTGAGTTAAGGCCTCCGTGTCTTGGAAGAAATTGCTAGTTGCTTGTCATGAGTCTAAGAGGAAATCCATGGATCTATCCTTAGTAAGTCTTGTACTTTACTGTCAAGCCAGTTTATCTGGTTTTAGAGAAAAAGTGTTATATTCATTGACATATTTACTTAAAACGGGGGGGGGGGGGGGGGGGTTGGGAAGTGAGGGATAAGTGTCGGACCCTGTCTCCAACAAATATGATGAGCTTCGGCGTGCAAGTCGAAGGCACCCAGAAATAACTCTTATGCTCTTGCGTATTTGTTTACGATACTACAGTTCCTTTTTCGAAAAAGTCAACGTCGAAAGTCACGAAGCAGAATCCTTTTACGGACCAGTTAGAACCGTTAGAACACTCGAAGATTAGGAAACTTTACTTCTATGTATGAAGTCTGCAACCTCAGATACATGTAATATTTCTTTTCTGTCCGTTGCAGATATACTTACAGAGAAATTCCGTTGCTGGTTGAGGCTGTGACCAATTGGTACCAGGTATGTGTAAGCAGCAATCAGTCTCCAGGCGACTGGGATTGAATCACATCCCTTTCAGCATTTTTTTTACCGTTTATCAAAAGAACGAAAGAGAGTATGAAAACAGATACATAGTTATTGCAAATGAAATACATTTCATTCTGAACAAACGAAAAAAGTGATTAGTGAACAGGCCCAAAAACTTTGACAAGTGTTTCGTCCTCAGTGCAATTTCTCCCCCCTCCCTCGTCCCTATCTCTCTCCCCCCCCCCCCCCCCCTCTCCCCCCCCTCTCTCTCTCTCTCTCTTCTCTCTCTCTCTCTCTCTCACTCTCTCTCTCTCTCATCCGCTCTATTTTTTTCTTGTTTTCTTAATTTGGCTTTCGGCATCTACCGGCTATTTAGCCAGCTAATAGATACGGTAAATCACTGACATACAGTACAAAATATAAATTTATGACATAATATGAAGGTACACAAATACAAGTTTAACAAAGGGGTTTAGGAGCCTGTTATTGATTGACACGCATGGAAAATATTGAACAATAGCTTCTGATGATTTAAAGCAAAAGACAAGAGAACAATATAACAATGCTAATTGCTAACAATGGTGTTATGGCACACATATAAATAAGCTTACAAGCATATGTTTAACAAAGCCGTTAAACAGGTTTTGTGTAATATTTTGAAGAGGTGTATCACAGAGTTAATTTGTCTGACACCACGAATTTACGAAGTAAAACTAAAAGAGTAGGAAAATAGAGTGAGGCTAAACTGAAATATCCGTACATAGAAACACGTAACAACATGAAACGACATTTAACATAGTTCCCAGTAGTGCGTTTCGGTTAAATGTTGTTGGTTTCCACTGCTTTAAACTTGTTTAACAATGTAATGAAACACTTATGTGTGCCGGAAGACGGTTACTACATTTAATGTAAGCATAGGCACGAAATATTCCACTTCAGAATGAGCTTAAAATTAACATTGCAATCGCGGCTAATGAAACTAAACGAAAACTTTCTTTTTCAAAAAGTACTACGTGACCAATTCTAATCAAGTTACTGGTCCATTTCTTGTTCTCAATTACATTCAGATTATTTACGAATTTCACGACAACATTCATTCTCTTACCTTGGGGCAAAAAAATTTCCATAAGCTGTGACTCGAACCTGCACGCATGACAGTGACTCTACTCTGTAAACAGGCCTTACTGGTCTCCACTGCAGTTAACAGTTTATTCCCCTCAAATACATCCGAAAGTGATTGAAATCACTTATTCTTCGATGTCTCTGAATGCCTTACAGTGTAAGTGTGATATGTTGCAAGACACGGACGTGAGTGGAGCGTGGGAATTCAAGGCCCCACTGGGGTATGTCTAGAAAGAAGCTATACCTGTGACCTAAGTCGAGTGAACCTTCTCGACATGCTGATCGCCTCCCAACGATTCATATGTGAAGTGGCTGTCTGTGTGCAACGGGAACTGCTGGAAAATTCCTGGTCCTGACGAATATGTCGTAGATGTAGTCCTTGCCGAAATCAATAACAATTATAGAAATTAAGGGTTCATCTAAGTGCTGAAATGAAAGATGGGTCCAGTCTGACCAACATTTATTACTACAAAATACAAGATAAGAACCGGAAACATAATTCAAGAAGGAAATAATAACCTCTCCCAACCCAAAAAAAAGGGAAATTTGGACAAAACCGTCCGTACAATACATTTAATTAATATAAAACAACACTGACAAGCTAAGTCCGCGGGAAAAGGGAAGGGGAAAGTACCTGATACTAAACTTGCATTTAACCGGAAAGAATTAAGCTCACGATCCCGATTCGAACATTAAGACTGCATCAGTCAACGAACACACATGCAGGAACCCATGTACTGTAATCATGAGCGAACCATCGTGCGCAGCGTAATCGAGACAAGATTTTATCAACTTATCAACTTTAAAAGAACGCTTCTAAAACTGACTCTCCAGTATCAATCCGCAATAAGGCCGGTAGCGTGAACATATTATGATGCTGCGGGACAAGAATGTAGACAGAAACCCAAGTAGTTGCAGAGGTCGAAGTCAAAGTTTTCTGCAATCGAAGTGCCTCAGAAGAAATGTGTACAGGAATCTCGAAGGAGAGTCTCCAAAAGAGCGATCAGTACGAGAATGACCACTAATGACGCTACTCAGAGATTTAAGTGGAGAAGCCGCTAAAAAATGTCTTTTTTCTAGACGGCATTGTCGTTGACGAGCTCTCAGTGGGGTGGTGCATAACAAACCTTGCCCTCCGTTCTTTGAAACTTTATTTATTCGCTAGCCAATTTTTAAATTTTTCCCGTTGAAACAAAATGGTCACAATTTGATACAGACTTCCGCTCGCGAGAAATGTTACTTCTCAGACCAATGCGAGCAAACCCACGCTTCGTTTTCCTGGAAAGAAAGAGCCTGTCTCCCACACTGTCTATTTTTTTTAGGCATCGACCAATCGTACAGTCCCCCACTCAGTACGACGTGAGATGGTTCACGTTCTGGCTACAGAAAGGCGCAATGGCCCTTCTTCAAACAAGGGGCCCAACGTCCCTCTAGTTTAACATTCCGTTGGACCCGATGATCTCGAGAGTCGGCCACCCATAATCTGTTCGTGTATGATTAGTGTCCGTCCTATGGCCAGTAAGCACTGCAGGGGGCAATCTGGATGAATAGAATAAACCGCAAAAAATACACAGATATCCTGCTGTTCCAATGATTTCTTCACTCCACACTGCCGTGGCCTATTTTGTGCGGACCGTCTGCCAGACTCACTTTCTGCGAAAAAATCTGCCTGCCTCGCCAAAGCGGCGACCTGCACACAGAGTTCAGTGAACAGGTGACTGACTGCTGTCCTTGGCACAGTAGGCAGAGGAGCCACCCTCTGCCATGGGAAAGCTCCCCAAATGGGGCTGCATCTTCCAGTCGACATCCGGATGCTGCGAAAGCTCACTATGACTGTCGATTTACCAGGCTAATACAACATGCAAACCCACTCCCAAACTAATCTAAATGACATAATTAGTGGTATGATACGATCTTTTCAATCATCTTGGTCCCTGTCCCAGTTTGCATCACTTAATCAGGCAGCCAGCCTGATGCATTTCAATGTGTATTTCAGAGTTCCTTATTTTAGAGCGCTTTAAATTTTTCTTTACCAACGGGAAGGGGATCTACCTCAGGAGCAGCGTTCTTGCTTGGTGCAGAGCTTTTATTTTAAACGAAAGCGATAGAAAGTTGTGGACCATTGTGTTATGTTGCCGCAAGAATCTTTAAGCATGGTGTATCCAAGCGTCCAAGTGAATGGTACTGTACACACAGAGTCTGTTTTAACGATTGACAGCCATTTTAATTAAAATAATGACATCACAAAGCGTAAGTAATATCATGCAACCGTTTGCATGAGACGATCGTACAGTAAATGAGGAATAATTTACTACAATCTTCAGCTTTCTGCATGAAACAAAAAGCAGAAAAATCTTATTTTAACAACGAAGAAATTGTAAGAATGCAGATCTTCACAGCGATAACATTGAATAAAAGTGCTTAGGTTCCAATCATGTCAAGTGATTAAAGTTACATGAGTTTCGGCCTAGCGTTCCTTGTCCATTTTTAAGTGATATGACAATGGCCAAGGAGTGCTTGGCCGAAAGCTCGTGTAACTTTAATCACTTAACTTGGCTTGAAACCCGAGAACATTTTACTCAATTATGTAATTATTTAGGACTAATTGTATTCTACATTTAAAACAAACAATTAATTCATATGGATTCAGTCAGCAAAAAATTATGCGTAATTAATTGTTTTTTACAACTCCTCAGTTACAGTGTCATCTTCATCTCATCTTTTTTGGATATGTCCAATCAAAAAATGCTGTATGACTAGTTCCTTCTTACAAGGAGGATAGAAAATGGCGTTCAATTCCTTATAAACTGTAAGTGTAAGTTAAGCCCAAAAAATAACTCGATTAGTCAAATAAATTATATGGCCGCTGGAATCACATTTCGGTTAAAGCGCTACAAAACCACTTGAGAATGGTGTACATACCGAAATTGTTGGAGCTGTTAATTGACATCACATCCCTCACATTCTTCTGGCGAAAACGTCATCACAGTTCGAAACTGATAAACGTGTTTTCAGGCACTCACTCTGATTGAACTTTGCTGAGGTCATCGTAATCGTTAAAGCTGTATTGATTCTGCTGTTCCACAGTGCTACACTGTCAGCAAGCCATTAAAGCCAGTCACCAACTTATGGCTGTAATACCCAAAGGCAAGGAGTCTGTATGTAGTGGGGCTTGGGGCAGTTACCATTCTAGAGTCAAGACCTAAGGTCAAGGTCAATGTCCACCATCCTAAGGCAATTATCCTCCGCCAAGGTTAGGGGTCAGAGCCTTCCTTGCCCAAAGTCATCCTGCCCCCCTCCTCACTTGCCCTCACATCATGCATCCCCTTCCCATCTCTTTCTAGAAGTCAATTGCGCATCAGCTGTGTTCTGTACACTGTAGCGAGTGGATCGACTTGAAATGTCAGCAGAGTTCAGCCACCAAGAATAAGAGAGGAACTCTGATTTGTAAGTATTAATCCCCTTCTCTCTCTATCATTATTCATATAGGTATGAAACAAGATACTAGCCACTTGCAACGTCGTTTCAGTGTCACACAGCTGATTTTCAAGATCGTCATCCGAAGGAACACTCCTAATTGAAATTACTAGACCTTTAATGTTTTAGCAGTTGCTGCTGCAAGTGTGTAGAGAGATGGGATGGGAAGGTAGGTTTGTTTTCCATAGAGCAAAATACTGGTCTATTGGTCAAGCAATGACAGAATCTTCCCCATCGGCTGGGTGCCACCAGTATAGACTAAATGCAACGGCTCTTCGATGGAGAATTCCAGCTTGCACCCTGTGGAGCCACCAACCACTCACCAAAGCAGCAAGATGGCCGCAAAAAGTCTGTTTTATTTACTCTGCCCCACGCCTGTCGGAGTGCATTTTCCTTGCCTCCATGGTCGAATGAAGCGTCCCTCACACGACAACGATACGCTCCAGCACAGCATCTCTTGTCTGAAATAATTTCTACTAAATTTTAATGTAAAACAACCATAAACCTCCATGTTACCTCTAATTTCTACGATTCTCTCCTTGCTGCAGCGAATAGAACATGCATCTTATTTGATGCACATCAACAACACTTCCCCAGCATATTTTTTTCGCACAGAACTAAAGTTTCTACCACTCTTAGCAAACAAATAGCTATTAAATGTAATACACAGTTCAGCAGTTTACACCAGAATAGAGACATTTGTGGCAAGAGAGTGTATAGCAGTGTGAAGAAAAAATGTATTGCACCGCCACGGAGCTATAAATAGCAGCTTATACTATTTGCTCTAGTTAGGCAGATCCATATCAGAACATGTATAAGATACATAGTGCTGAATGTACGTTTCTCGCTTCTTTTTTCTTTATTTCTCATTTCTTCAAAAATATACAACGTGCTGCCACTGCTGTGTATGGTAGAATAAAAAAGTGAGTTGTTGTGTTTTTCTAGAATCTGGGTATTGTTTTATTTATTCAGATGTTTTACTTCAATTTCGCAAATGTCTACACACCGCTAAGACATCTACAACAATACATGCAATCACTGCAGCTAGCACCACACCAGCAACCACACCACGTCTAGAAGTGTCATCTCTCCATCAGTCAACCGTGCCTATTCCAGCATCGAGAGGTGCAGGAACTATTTCTACGCCTGTCACTAAGCAAAATGATCTTTTCCTATCACACGAGTGATCATATATCATGGAATGCAGGCAAGTTGTCTGTGTAACGTCAATTACTGTTGTTATAAAATCGTAGCTCCGAGTATAATAACACAACATAATTCAGTAGAAAAGGTGAATATCAGAGCACTTCATAAAAATTAGTGAGACAACGACTGTGTTGTAATTAGTAAATTATTTTAGCACTCATTACTTTCGTTTGCACATACAATACTCAAAGAAAATAGCTCTTTGCTTCTCGTAGGCTTAACTTTTATAACAACCAGCTTAATTCTTAATTTGTAATTTAAATCCACATCTGAATCATCTACTTCTTTTTCCAACCAGGAATATTATAAATATCAAAGATGGTATGTTCTCAAATTCTAAAACATAATTAATTTTTTTCCCTCTTTTATGGCTTTAACGATCAGCTCCGTTCCTTGTTTCAGTTGTTCTAACCAAGAGCATTGTGGAACTATAATTTTGTCCTTTGTCTTCAGAGTTACATATTGTTAAATCAGTCCATATCTTCGTGGGTCTAAGTTGGTAACTGTTCTGTCCCACATTCTTGCGGAATTTCTTTGTAAACATTTAAGTTCACACCCTCTGCAAATGAATGACTGTTAACTGTTATTGAAAGCGGTAGGGAAGTGGTGTTGAGTCGTAAGGAACCGAACCACAATAAGTTGTCAAAATTTAAACAAACACTTTATTTAAACAAGCAAAAATTTCCCACTAAAACAAACTCTGAGTCAAGCTTGAAATACATGAGCTAAGAACAACACGTAGCATCAGAATTTACTAATATGACTTTATGAAAGGCTACTTGTGGCAGTACTTACTAAAAACCCCAATACAGCAATTTATTAATATCAATATTAGCCAATTCTACCAACAAGATTCACTATTACAACTCAAGAAAAGCGAATGTTGGCACCACAAATCTGAGGAACCACAGTTAACAGAACTTACTAGCTTGACTTACGGGCATCAACTATCATAGAGTTCGTGGCTGCGAGGACAGTCAACAGAATGACCTCTGACCACAATCATGTCACTTTCGAGGGCGACGTGGGAGAATGGGTAGCACTCCCATGGTACCAAATGTCCTACAAATCCACAGACTGGGATCGATACGGAGAAACTGTCACCTTAGATATCGCAGGCGTTGTGCCACCTATTGCCTAAACAGCAGAGCAAGCTCTACAAGACCTGGCAGGTAGCATCTTGCAGACAGCGGAGGCGGCCCCACCCCCAAAAAGGGACGGACCTCCCCTGGAAATACAACTTCCAGGACATCTGCTAGCTCAAATTCGACACAAAACGGAGTAGCAAAGGACTGGAAGGTCACCAGAGATCAGGCAACTAGGAGGTTGCTCAATCGTCTCCAGAGAAAGCTGAAGGCAGAGCTCAATGACCACAGAAACCAACAATGGAAAATCTCCTCTCGGTTCTCAAGACAGACGATCACACACTCTGACAAGCTACCAGACAATTCACTGAAAGGAGCGCTAGGATGCCGCCCTTGCATGGTGAGTGTGGATGGTCTACAGCCATGCTGAAAAGACCAACACCCTCGTCGATACTTTCGAGAATCAATTCCAGGCGGCAGAACCCCAGGATGAGGAGCATCAGGATGGTGTTCATTGTCAACTGGCTGTCGTCCTCACTGCTGAGGAGGAACCAGAGGACGAATTTCCACTTTACGCCCCCGAAGACGTAGTGAAAGTAATCAGATCCCTTCCAACAAAAAAGGCGCCAGGACACTACAGTGTCACCAATCAACCCTCGGCAACCATACACCTCGCGAACGTCTTCAACGAAATTACTCTTTTCCTCGAGTTCCCAGCTTGCTGGAAACACGCAGAAGTGGTCACGATACACAAACCAGGAAAGACCCTTTATTCCCGCAGCATTACAGGCCGATCAGCAAGATCTATGGATGCGTCCTGCTACTACCCATACAAGAGCATATTACCAGCGAGCAACTTCTGACGGATTTCCAGTTCAGATTCCGGCAGAAACACTCCGCCCCACAACAAATCATGAGAGTGATTAAAGCAGCCACAGAGGGCTTCAATCACAGAAGCTACTATGGGATAGTCCTACTTGATGAAGCCAAAGCCTTCGGCATCGACAGGATCGGTATGGTATGAATGATTATTATACAAGTTATACTCACAAGGGTTAATCCAAAGCTATCACATGAATAGAGCTTTCTCCGTTAAAGTAGAAACAGTCACTTCCACCAAAAGACGTATCTGCGACAGGGTGCCACAGGGATCGGTCCTGGGACCCATATTATATAGTTTGTACATTGCAGACACCCCCACAGGATTTTAGAAGACATGGAAACTTGGGCCTGTCGCCAGCATATCAACATCAACTCTGAAAAAACACAAGCTATGCTGATCACTCGGAGGCTCAGGAGACGTTGACCCCCTCAATGCCCCCCCCCTCCACCTCCACCTCCACGGAACCCAGCTCCCCTGGCGCCAGGTACCTTGGCGTAAACCTGGATTCTCGCCTTACTTGGGAGACCCACACACATGAGGTCCACAGAAAGATCTGTGCTAGAATGTCTGTTCTATACCCTACCCTCAACATAACCAGCTCCCTCCTCTGCTCCATAGGGGTAAACGTCTACCAGTCTCTTATACAACCAATATGCATGCCCTCTTTGGGTATATGCGCCCAAGCAGCATCTGTAAAAAATCCAGTAATTGCAGAACTACCCCTCAGAAGAGCTCTGCACCTATTTGGGTTTTCTATGGATGATTTTCACACCGCTGCTGAAATCTCCTTCCTTAAAGATCGGTTCCAAGATCTAGAAAGAACCTTCTGTAAGAGCTCTTCGAGATCTGAAAACGACCTCATCCACTCCCTAGGTCATAATGACACGTCCAACGATAAGCACAAACGTCCCATGACACACACACACCAGTAAACACTGGAGTAAAAGCCAACAGACTACACACTCTGCCACACAATTTCCCAAAGTGAGTGACAATCTGCTCCTATGTAACCTGCCGGCGGGAGCCCATCGCCCGCTGACAACCATTTTCAACAACAACTTTTGGTCTGGAGTCTTCCGGAAGCACGCGCAAGTCGTCGCAATACCGAAGACAAACAAGGATGCTCGTCTGGCCACCAGCTACGGGATTAAGAACCGATCTCTGAGGACCGCTCTGCGTCTTCTGACGGAATACTCCACTAGTCTGCTGCATGAGCACTCAGGCATCCCACCCCAGCAGGACAGATACAGGATCATCTCGAGCTCCTTCTACGAGAAGGACCCTGCAACCGGCTCGTCCGTGAACAGGGCCACCAACATCACCACAGGCCAACGACATGTTGGCCTGACCTGATGCGAGTGTAGTTTTCTTACAGAAGACAAAGGATATCACCACCATATCACATAAGAACAATTCGTAGAGGTATGGTTTTTCTTTTCTTCCCTACAGGAAGAGCAGTAACAGTACTTTTACGCTTACACTGCTCAACATGCCCAGCATCCTGCCAATTTAGCGTCAGTACTCTAACATTCGCTGAGTGGCATCTGTACCTACAGCGTGGAATTCCGTCGGATTGTTTCACAAAGCCATAGACCCCACTTGTATGGGAGAACAACCAGGAGTGGCTTCAGCTGCGCTTTTATTAAAGCCCAGACTAGCACTCACAGCAAAGTTGCAGCGTGAAAAATCGTCGTGTACGATGCCAGGTTTTTGTGACGATTTGGGCCCCAGCAGTTTGCTGCTGGAGGTAACGCTGTCGTCTCCTTGTTGTCGCGGGCTCTGATTCAAAGCCTGCTCGTAATAGACGAGTCAGACCCACAGCAAGACAGCGGCACTGTTGAACACGCAACCATTCAGGAGGAGGATGGGTTTGAACTGGCATGAAACACCATGCGGCAACCCACCCCCTCACCAGCTCTCGTAGTGACACCAGTCAGCAACCGCTTCTTGCCGATTACTGAGCGGCCTACAGATAGTCATGCGCCACGAACACAGAAGGTAGAAGCACCGCAAAAGCAACAGTCAGGGACACACAAAAGCGACCACCTCCCACCGAGGGACTCCATGGCTTAGTGGCTTAGTGGAAGCAGGAGGCGACAAAATTAAACATATGCCCTCTGAAGTAAACGACTATAAAGAGGCCAAGCAAATGTTAATCGAGCACAAGATACGACACTACACCTTTCCGACAGCCAAAATGCGGATGTTGAAAATTGTTATAATAAAATTGCCTAAGAAGATTTTCCCAAATGCACTTAAAGATGATCTGTTGCGTCCGGACTCTGAAGTACATTCAGTCACCCAGGTAAAGCCCCTTGCATCAGACAACTATTTCTGGCATCAATGCCAGACACCACAAAAAAAAACCTGAAAACCGTCCTGTGAGTCATAGTAGAGACGGAAATTCTCCGCAGTGAGAGAAAGTCGTCCCAACGCTTTAATTGCCAGATTGCCAGATTCTGGGACAAGTAGTCTCACACTGTTACATGCCACCAAAATGCATGACGTTCACTGGGGCACGTGATTCCAGGACCTGCGCAGTAAAGAAAGGAGACCCCAATGTCAAGCTGCACTCTGCGGAGAGGGCCTCATTGCAGCTACCAGGGTACTGCTTTCACAAAAATTACGTGCAGCGCGCCAAAGGCTTGAAAACTAACCCCACCAGGGCGTCACAAGAATCTCGCACAAAGCCTGCAAGGTGACCTGAAAACCCGACAAGGCGGTGAAGGCTGGCATGCAGAACGAGTAGCGGAGAGGTCGACACAAACATGACCTTTGCGAACATCATGGCAGGAAACTCACAGCCATCCCTGTCAAAGTCACCCCACAGACAGACTAACGGAAAAAGTGCTAAGGAAGCATTCAACCCCCAAACCCCCCTCCCCCCCCCCCCCCAAAAAAAAGACCAGTTTGCAGGGCGCAGCGGTGGAAGAATGCCGGCCAAACGACAATCAACCGATTGCTCAAAATGCGAGCGACGCTGCTCCCAGCGACCCTGTGCTGGGACTAATTTCCCAAATATTCAATCTCCTAACCTGAGACATTCAGCGGCAAAATGGACAGATTCTCACCATCTTGCAAACGGAAGTAAAGCGGTCACAGCCCTCTGCGACATCCTCACAAGGGAACCTCCCCATCGCACCCCCCTCAGATTTAGTTATAAGTTGGCACAGTGGACAGGCCTTGAAAAACTGAACATAGATCAATCGAGAAAACAGGAAGAAGTTGTGTGGAACTATGAAAAAAATCATCAAAATATACAAACTGAGTAGTCCATGTGCAAGATAGGCTACATCAAGGCTAATGTGAGCTCAGGAGCGCCGTGGTCCCGTGGTTAGCGTGAGCAGCTGTGGAACGAGAAGTCCTTGGTTCAAGTCTTCCATCGAGTGAAAAGTTTACTTTTTTTATTTTCGCAAAGTTATGATCTGTCCGTTCGTTCATTGACGTCTCTGTTCACTGTAATAAGTCATAGGTCAACCGATTCCTCCACAGGAAAACACGTCTGATGTATTCTATTCGACACTGGTGACGGCATGTGCGTCACATGACGGGAATATGTTGTCGACCCACCTAACTTGTACACTTGGCGAATGGGTAAAAAGATTCTTCTACCTTGCCCTATTTAGGTTATGCCCGCATCTCGTGGTCGTGCGGTAGCGTTCTCGCTTCCCACGCCCGGGTTCCCGGGTTCGATTCCCGGCGGGGTCAGGGATTTTCTCTGCCTCGTGATGGCTGGGTGTTGTGTGCTGTCCTTAGGTTAGCTAGGTTTAAGTAGTTCTAAGTTCTAGGGGACTGATGACCATAGATGTTAAGTCCCATAGTGCTCAGAGCCATTTGAACCATTTATTTAGGTTATCTTGTGGATGTGATAATCACTCCCAAAAAAGTGATCGCATCGGACGGACAGATAATAATTGTCTGAAAATAAAAAATTAAACTTTCCACTCGGAGAAGACTTGAACCAAGGACCTCTCATTCGGCAGCTGCTCACGCTAACCACTTTTTTTTAATTTTATTTTGTTCGTTTTCGTTCGTTGTATCTGCTCTGAACGGACGTCGAAAGACACCCATTTCAGTTCGTTGTTGATCTACTGACTCAGTTTTTTTTTATTACAGAGGGCAGCTAACCCTCAACACGCTGAGCTACCGTGCCGGCGCCACTGGACCACGGCGCTCCTGAGCTCACATTAGCCTTGATGTTGCCTGTCCTGTGCATGGACTACTCTGTTTGTAGATTTTGGTTTTTTTTTCATAGTTCCACACAACTTCTTCCTGTTTTCTAGATTGATCTGTGTTTAGTTTTTCAAGGCCTGTCCACTGTGCCAACTTATAACTAAATCTGAGGGGGGTGCGATGGGGAGGTTCCCTTGTCAGTAGTTTCCATAGCACACCATGGAAAGACGCCCACACATACAAGGTCTGACAATGCGTATCTTCAACGCAGATGGAATCGTCAATCAGGTCATGGAGCACCGAGAGCTCGTAAATGAAAAGAACACCGACATATGCATGACTCCGAAAAAATCTCAAACAGGGAGCAAAAGCGTCAGTAGGCAACTACTGCTGTTCTCGGAAAGACAGGCCAACTGGAGGACGCGGATGGCCATATACATTAAAAGAGGGATCCCTAGCATCAGGTTTTGCCACCTGCTACCCGCCAGCTGGAGACAGTGGCAGTAGAAGTAACCACAGCCACGGGACCCCTAAAAGTCGTTGCAGTATAGCGCCACTGTTCCGTGTACTAGACGAAGTCGACATCCCCTCACTAGCGCAAATCAGAGGCTAGCTCCTACTAGGAGGCGACCTCAGTGCCAAGCACGCAGACTGGCGTTCTAGAGTCACTGCCACAGCGAGTCATCACCTGCAACGACACGCGCACGACAACCAATTCGACGTGTGGGGCCCGGTCGAGTTCACTCACTCTCCGGAAAACGGAGGCAGATCGGACGTCCTCGACATAGCACTCACTTGGGGAATAATAGGATTCGTGACCGCGTCCTCTGATCACGTCCCTGTTATTGTTATATCCTAGCCAGTAATGCCACCCGAGCCCGCTGCCAAAAGGTTGGCAGCATCAAAGTCCGGACGCCGTCCGCATAAGCAGCGCCAGTGAGACAGGAAATCGCCGCAAGTCTGCGCGCGCTACCGCTGGCTTCTGGTTTCTTAAGCGCTGGAGTCGCGAGCGCTAGGACAGTCCTGTATTCGCCGCTCAGTTGTATACTCGCCACCGAATTGTGTACTTGCTAGTCAGTTGTGTGTTCATCGCAGCAGAGTTGTTGTTTGTCGTCAGCCGACGCTGACCTAGCCGCTCCGACTCGAACTAGACAGATTTCTGTAGACATCGAGTTCACTACTGTGTTTCTGTATCTTCGTTAATATAGATAAGTACCGACTTTTATTTAATCAGAGTGTTTGGGTTTTCATCTTTCTGTTCACTGTTCCAGCGGACCGGTCGGCCCGCTATTAAAAGTGTGGCGGTGACTTCGTAAGCCGTTTCTACAGCGAATTGTTTGTCGCTACGAACGCCGCCACAAAAGTTATAGTAGAGGTCGAGGTGGGAGGAAGGATAGCCCTACCATAAAGCCAGGCGTCATTGAAGATCACGAACTGGGAGCAGTTTCAGCAAGACGTCGCAACTGAAATTGCTTCCGCCCCGCCTCGAACTGCAGATACAGCGGAGAAAGCGCAACAAGACCTGACCAACACGATCCTGCAGGCAGCAGAGGAGGCCATCCCCCACCAAGGGATGGATCACCTATTAAAGCCGTCGGCACACGGACCGTGCTGTCGAACGTTAACGTTGAGCGTGCCAAGTTCAACTTGCTGCTGAACGCTCAGGAACGATGCGACTTGTGCATATGGTACATGGGCCCCAACGTGGTATACGCGATCGCAACGCACTCCAGCGGCAGTGTGAGGGATGTTTCTAGTTCGTAAATCATACTGTTTACTCAACGAGCGCGCCTAAAAATCCCATGTTAGCTCTATTAAAACGCACATTTCCTCCATCGTCCACGAAAAGGAAAGTACCATGTCCAATCAATAAGGACACAGGCTTCTAAAATTTCCATTACAAGCAGTGCGGTACGAATTTGGAATACTTCTCTGCATAAGATAAACATTATTTCATCTTCCCACATTTTAGTAAAACCCCAAGGTCAGTCTTACTTCATCACTGTTCCTACCCAGTAGCAGAATCTTTCCAGCATGTGAATTACGAAGCGTAAAAGAAAAAGGAGCAAAATATCTTTATACAAGTAGCGCAGGTTGTCATGTAGATTAAGCCAATCGAACAAAGTCACCCCTTAAAAAAAGATGAACTTATGTTTACATAGCATATACTTATATTAAACTGGACTGATGACCATAGATGTTAAGTCCCATAGTGCTCAGAGCCTTATATTAAACTAATAATAAAGTATCAGAACCTAATAAAAACGTGAATGTTAGGGAAAAAAAATTGGAAGCATTCAGACGCGAACTGCCGCCTCAACAAAAAGCTCATTAATGGACAGTGGCGCAACGTTTTTTTTCTTTTTTTAAAAAAAATCTCATTTTGTTCGCTTTCGTTCGTTGCAACTTCTCGGGGCGGACGTCGTAATACATCCGTTTAAGTTTTTTGTTGATCGATTAACTCAGTTGTTTTGTTACAGACGGCAGCGAACCCTCTGACCGAACACGCTTTTTTTTAAAAAATATCATTTTATTCGATTTCGTTCGTTGTATCTGCTCGGGGCGGACGTCGGAAGACACTCGTTTCAGTTCGTCGTTGCTCCATTAACCCAGTTTTTGTATTACAGAGAGCAGCTAACCCTCTGACCGAACACGCTGAGCTACCGTGCCGGCAAACACGCTGAGCTACCGTTCCGGCACTACTCATGGCCCTAAACCAACAACGTACTACTTGTGATTAATCACATTGTGTTTCCCCTTGCTAAAAACGTTAATAGTAGATAATTATGTTACTAATTGAAATTTAATTATAACAAATTGTACCAAGAATTATGCGTTTTGGATGGACCTTCATTGTGTCACTGGTTTCAAACAGCCTACTCTCATAATACGCAAGTTACAATAATACTTTGCCATGAATATGGTGTTTCTCATTATTTTATTGGAAACGAATCACACAACTAACAACTGGTTTTCCAGTTATTCTCAATTTGCTGGTGCTCAGAAAACGGCATATATACATATAGGCTTGAAATGAATGCCAATATGGCGCCTCACAACTCTGTACTGAAGGGAGATGGCGTGCTTGTGATGTAGGTGGCGTTGTGCCATCTCACTGGTCAACGCTCAGACGCACGCTCAGAATATCTGACATGCCAGATATTGCTCTGCACGTTCGGAGAGACTCCCGAACGTGCTATTCCACGCTATGACGTCAGAAACTCGGCACGCTCAACGTTCAACGTTCGGATGCACGGTCCGTGTGCCGACGGCTTAAGACACAACTCCCCCAAGACCTGCTTGCCCAAATCAGGGTCGCGAAAGATTGGAAGATCACCAGGCTGCTCAACCATCTGCAGAGAAAGCTGACAGCAGCACTCACTGAGCACACAGCAATGGTCTGTGCCCAAATCAGCCCTCAAATTAGAAGATAACAGCCTATTGCAGCTATTGCAGGCTACGCAGCGGTTCACTAAAAGATGCACGAGAATGCCGCCTCTGTACAGCGAGCGCAGACTGGTCTACATCGCAGCTGACAAGGCCAGCGCTATCGCCGACGTGTTTGAAAAGCTGTTCCAACCAGCAGAGGCGTAGGACGGGGACCACGAGGACACAGTCCAATTGTCAGCTTGCTGCCTTCCTCGCAGCAGGGGAAGACATAAATGACAACCCATTACTTTTCGCCTCTTGAAGACGTGCCAAAAGCAATAAAGTCTCTCCAAAGAAAAAGAAGAAGAAAAGGAACCAGGCAACGACCAGCTCACAAATCAACTGATAAAGAAACTCTCGCCAAAGGCAGTCACACATATCGCGAACGCCTTCAATGAGATAACACGCTCCCGCGTGTTTCCAACAAGCTGGAAACGTGCGGAAGTGGTCGCGATAGGAAAACCATGAGACGACCCACTGTTCCCACAGCACTACAGTCTTCTGCCAACCCTCAGCAAGATCTACGAGCGCCTCTTACTCATACCTATCGAGCAGCACAGCAATGGAGCATATACTCCCGGATTTCCACTTCGGATTTAGACAACAACTTTCAGCCCCACAGCAGGCCGCTACGGAAGCCTTCAACCGCAGAAACTGCTGTTGGATAGTGCTACTCGGTGTAGTCAGAGCCTTCGACACAGTATGGTACGTTAGGTTACTTTACAAGTTACACACTCAAAGCTTTCCCAAGTGGAGAGTGAAAGTATCTAACCGGTAGAACTTTTTCCTTCAAACTTGAAACCTCCCTTTCCACAAGGAGACGCATACGTCCTGGAGAACCACAGGGTTCGGTGCTAGGCCCCACCTGATACAGTCTCAACAACACCCACAGCGCCCTAGGTCAAGACGGTGCAATATGCGACACTGCGTTCTTTACGCAAAACGCAAGCCGAGATCTGGTCAGTTGAAGATCGCAACAGAAAGATGGGCTAAGAAGTGGCGCATCACGGTGCACCAATAGCAAAGACCAACCCAAATGCCAAGCTACAAAACAAAAAACACTCATCGGTCAATCATTACGACTAAATGTCCACAGGACACAACCCCTAACAAAATCACCCGCAAAAATTAGGAAATAAAAATAGTGCGAGAGAGAAGAAGAGACAGCATCCCTGCACTTTACTGGGTAGCTGTCGGAGTGAGAGAACGCATGTGCGGAGCTTCACTAGTTCACTCTAAGCACGATTCCTCAGCTATTGGAACCCGCTTGACGGTCAGTCGGTTCGACCATCTTTTTTTTATTTTTATTTTTTAGATCACCATTTCTCTGGCTGGTTTGACGCGGCCCGACACGAGTTCTTCTCCTGTGCTAACCTCTTCATTTCAGAGTAGCACTTGCAACCTACGTCCTCAACGATTTGCTCGATGTATTCCAATGTCTGTCTTCCTCTACAGTTTTTGCCGTCTACAACTCCCTCTAGTGCCATGGAAGTCATTACCTGATGTCTTAACAGATGTCCTATCATGCTGTCCCTTCTCCTTATCAGTGTTTCCCACATGTTCCTTTCCGCTCCTATTATACACAGAACCTACTCATTCCTTACCTTGTCAGTCCACTTAATTTTCAACATTAGCCGGTGGCACCACATCCCAAATGCTTCGATTCTCTTCTGCTCCGGTTTCCCTCAGTCCATGTTTCACTACCGTATAGTGCTGTGCTCTAGATGTACATTCTGAGAAATTTCTTCCTCAAATTAAGGCCTATTGTATGATAGTAGTACATTTCTCTTGCCCAGGAATGCCCGTTTGCCAGTGCTGGTCTGCTTTTGATGTCCTCCTTGCTCTATCCGTCATGGATTATATTGCTGCCTATATAGCAGAGTTCCTTAACTTCATCTATTTCTTGACAATCAATTCTGATATTAAGTTTCTCGCTGTTCTCTTTTCTGGTGTTTCTCATTATTTTCGTCTTTCTTCGATTTACTCTCAGCCCATATTCTGTACACATTAGATTGTTCATTCCATTCAGCATATCACGTAATTCTTCTTCACTATTACACAGGATAGCAATGTCATCAGCGAATCGTATCATTCATATCCTTTCACCTTGGATTTTAATTCCACTCCTGAACCTGTCTTTTATTTCCATCATTGTTTCTTCGATGCTCAGATTGAACACTGGGGGGGAGGGGGGTGGGAAGACTACATTCCCGTCTTACATCCCTTTTAATACGAGCGATTATTGTATATTACCCGTCTCTCCCTATAGCTTACTCCTTTATGTCAGATTTCGAACATCTTGACCATTTTACATTGTCGAACGCTTTTTCTAGGTAGATAAACCCTATGAGCGTGCTTGATTTTTCTTTAGTCTTGCTTCTATTGTCAGCCACGTCGTCAGAATTGCCTCTCTTGTGACTCTACCTTTTCCAAAGCCAAACTGATCGTCATCTAACTCATCCTCAGTTTTCTATTCCTTTCCTCTGTATATTATTCTTGCCAGCAAGTTGGATGCATGAGCAGTTAGTCTGATTGTCCGATAATTCTCGCACTTGTCAGCTCTTGCAGTCTTCGGAATTGTGTAGATGATATTTTTCCAAAAATGAGATGGTATGTCGCCAGACGCATACATTCTACACACCAACGTGAATAGTCGTATTGTTGCCACTTCCTTCAATGATTTTAGAAATTATGATGGAATGTTATCTACTCGTTCTGTATTATGTAAGTCCTCCAAAACTCACTTAAATTCTTATTCTAAAACTGGATCCCCTATCTCTCGTAAATCGACTCTTGTTTCTTCTTCTATCATGTCAGACAAAACTTACCCCTCATAGAGGCCTTCAGTGTACTCTTTCCACCTATCCGCTCTCTCCTTTGCATAACAGTGAAATTCCCGTCACAGTCTTAATGTTACCACCCTTGCTATTAATTTCACCGAAGGTTGTTTTGACTTTCCTACATGCTGAGTCAGTCCTTTGAGATAGTCAAATCTTTTTCGATTTCTTCGTATTTTTCATGCTGTCATTTCGACTTAGCTTCCCTGCACTTCCTATTTATTTCATTTTCCTCAGCGACTTGTACTTCTATATTCCTGAATTTCCTTGAACATTTTTGTACTTCCTTCTTTCATCGATCAGCTGAAGTATTTCTTCTGCTACCCATGGTTTCTTCATGGTCACCTTCTTTGTATCCACGTTTTTCTTTCCAGCTTCTGCGATTGCCCTTTATAAAGGTGTGCATTCCTCTTCAACTGTACTGCCTACTGAACTATTCCTTTTTGCTGTATCTACGAGTATAGCCGTAGAGAATTTCTCTTGGCCAGGAATGTCCTTTTTGCCAGTGCTAGTCTGCTTTTTATGTCGTCCTTGCTTTGTCCGCAATGGGTTATTTTGCTGTCAATGTCAGAGACTTCCATAACTACGTCTATTTCGTATTCCCGAATTCTGATGTTAGGTTTCTCGCTGTTCTAATTTCTGCTCCGTCTCATTACTTTCATCTTTCTTCGATTTTGTTGCAGTCCATGTTCTGTACTCATTAGGCTGTTTATTCTATTCAGTACATCCTATAATTCTTCTCATTTACTGAGGATAGCATTGTAATCGGCGAACTTTATCATTGATATCCTTTCACGTTGAATTTTAATTACACTCTTGAACTTTTATTTTATTTTCGTCATTGCCTCTGCGGTGCATATGTTGAACATTAGAGGATAAAGACTTCATCCCTGTCTTACAGCCGGCTGGAGTGACCGTGCGGTTCTAGGCGCTACAGTCTGGAACCGAGAGACAGCTGCGGTCGCAGGTTCGAATCCTGCCTCGGGCATCGATGTGTGTGATGTCCTTAGGTTAATTAGGTTTAATTAGTTCTAAGTTCTAGGCGACTGATGACCTCAGAATTTAAGTCGCATAGTGCTCAGAGCCATTTGAACCATTTGAACCTGTCTGACATCTGTTTTAATCCAGACACTTTATTCTTAGCCGTACACTCTTACTTTCCCCTCTTGCTTTTGTACATTTGTTTATTGCCCGTCTTTCCCTATAGCTTATTCCTATTTTTCTCAGAATTTCCAACATTTTGCAAAATTTTATATTGTCGAGAGCTTCTTTCAGGTTGGCATATCCTATGATTGCGTCTTGATTTTTTTTTCAGTCTTGCTTCCATTATCAACCACAATGTCAGAACTGTTTCTCTGGTGCCTTTATCTTTCCTAAAGACAAACTGATCGTCATCTAACACATCCCTAGTTTTCTTTTCCATTCTTCCGTATATTATTCTTGTCAGCATCTTGTTTGTGAGCTGTTAATCTGATTGTGTGATAATTCTCGCACTATTCTGCTCTCGCTGTCCTCGGAAGCGTGTGGATGATGATTTTCCGAAAGTCAAGTGGTAAGTCGCCAGTCTCATAGATCCTACACACCAACGTGAATAATCGTTTTGTTGCCACTTCCTCCAATGATTTTAGAAATTCTGGTGGAATGTTATCCATCCCTTCTACCCTATTCTATCTTAAGTCATCCAAAGCTCTTTTAAATTCTGATTCTAAAATTGTATCCACTCTTTGCCTACGGGCTTCTGTTTCTTCTTCTATCAGGTTGTCAGATAAGTATTCTCACTCATACAGGCCTTCAGTGTGCCCTTTCCACCGATCCGCTCTTTCCTCTACATTTAATAGTGGAATTTCCACTGCTCTCTTAATGTTACCGCCCATGCCTTTAATTTAATCAAAGATTGTTTTGACTTTTCTATATGGTGAGTCGTCCTTCTGAAAAACATTTCTTTTTCAATTTTTCATCACATTTTTCATGTAGCCATTTAGCCATAGCTTCCTTGCACTTCATATTTATTTCATTCCTATATTAAGTGTATTTCTGTATTCCTAAATTTCCCTTAATATTACTGTACTTCCTTCTTTCGTCGATCATTTTAAGTATGAGTATTCATCTGTTAGCTATGGATTCTACGCAGTTACCTTCCTTGTACGTATATTATTCTTCCCAACTTCTGTGATTACCCTTTTTAGAGATGTCCACTCCTCTTCAATTGAATTGCCTACTGAGCTATTCATTATCGCAGTATCTATAACCTTAGGCATCTTCAAGCATATCTCTTCCTTCCTTAGTATTTCCACATCTCACTTCTTTGAGCAATGATTCTTCCTCACTAATCTCTTAAACTGAAGCCTGTTCATCATCACGTAGTTGTGACCTCAGTCTGTATCTGCTTATGAGTACGCCTTACAATCCAGTATCTGATTCGCAATCTCTGCCTCATCATGACGTAATCTAACTGAAATCTTCCCATATCTCCCGGCCTTTCCCAAGTATACCTAATCCTCTTGCTTTTCGCTCTTAGTAGCTGAAATTTATTGCTGGACTCAATTAGCCCTTCCCCTCCCTCATTCCTTGCCCCAAGCCACATTGCTCTGTAATTTTTTCTTCTACTCCTTCCCCTACAACTGCGTTCCAGTCCCCCATGACTATTAGATTTTCATCTCGCCTTACGTATTGCGTTATCCTTTCAGTATTCTCATAAACTTTCTCTATCTCTTCCTCTTCATTTTGCGATGTCTGCATGTGTATCTGAACTATCGTTGACGGTATTGGTTTGCTGTCGATTCTGGTAGCAACCTTATCATTGAAATATTCACAGTAACCCAGTCTCTGCACTGTATTTCTATTCGTAAGGACTCCTACTCCCTTTATACCATTTTCTGCGGCTGTTGATATTACCCTATACTAGTCTGACCAGAAATGCGTGTTTTCGTTCCATTTCACTACGATAACCACCACTATATCTAGATTATGATATGATGAACAACCTTCTTCAGATTTAAATGTCGTTACTTTAAGAAGCTGTTGAGATTACCCATATATTCCCAAGTACATACCTCCTCGATTTTTCATCGAGTAATATCATATACGAGTAATTATAAGACATTTCTTCGAACACCATAAAGGACAGGGATCCCTTCTCTTCTGTTGTTGGACTGTGGACTGTTTGTACATATCGTGGTATTATGCACAGAAGATTGCCTTTATTATTCAACCTTCAAGCAACACGCATCAACTGTCTACTGATCTTGGCTGTTCGCTTGCCTGTGACATAGGAGAATGTTGGTTTCCATTCCAGTGGTCTTTGAGCTCCTGCCAAAACGGTCTCTTAGCGCCTCAGCTGTATATGGAGCAAGTGATACCACACTAATGATGAAGCAAAGTATGCATCAGCTACGCTCTTATGTAACGTTTCAATCCTGCCGTGTACAACTGAATCAAAAACAATAGTTTTTCTGGACACATATATTTTCAAATTTATTGATTTTAGTGCTTAACTTACAGATCGATAAAAACATGGTGATCGGTTGAAACCAATTTCGTCGGTTAATCATTTATTTTGCCTCCGTTTGTTTACAATACCACATGCTCTTCGGTGTATAGCTGTTGGAACTTCTCACTCTCAGTTAGCCGCTCTACATCTTCACAGATTAAAAATCTCTCATAATCTTAAAGCTACAGTGACATTCAGAAATATATCAACACCGAAAAAAAGGCCTTACATTATCCACGAATGAGCATTACTCTTGAAGAGAAGGGCTAATTATGGAATCAAATTTTTTCACAGCCTCCCAGTATATTAAAATGCTAAAGTCATTTTCGTGGTTTCTGCTGGACAGTTCTTTCTAGTATATACAGCAATTTTTTTATATATGATAGTGTTGAGGAACTAACCAAAATATGTAAAGTCCAATGAGTACGTGATAAGCATGTGTCATTAGAATCTGGTAGTAGGAAAGAAAGAAGGTAGATTTATTTAACAATGTGTGATTGGAGACAAACTTCTAAGGTTCTACGGTAGGTATTTTTAGGGGTAGTAGCTATAAAGAAAAGAGCTGGATAACATGATGACGAGGCACAGATATAAAAACGAACCGAACTGCAAAACACACCCAGGTATGGCCATCTTGTAACATGGCGGTAACGAATAATGACCCAAAATTCGAGCTAATAAAGAAGGGCCAAATTTCCAAAAAGAGCCCGATAGTTTGCGATTAAAGGATTTCGGTAAACGTCGCTTAAATATGTGCAGTACTGGGATAAAGCGATATGAAGTGGGTAGTACACGTAAACTCAGTAGTAGCGAGGACGAATAAAAGACATGGCTGATGGAAGGGCTCGTGAGAAATACATTGTATATGTAGAGGGAGTTGCAAACAGGACACTAGTGAAACCAGTTCTAGAGGACAGCTGCAGCGTTTGATTTCCTTATCAAGTAGGCATGATAGCAGATGTCGAACGAATTCACGGACACACTTTCAAGATTGTAACAGGTCGGTATAGCCCATATGAAACTACAACCAGACGTGTTCGGGAAACTGAAACGAGAATCTTTTGAAGAAAAGCGATTAGTTCTTGGAAGTTCCTATTGGGTAAATTTAGAGAACCTCTATTGGAGGCGACAGTTCTGTAGCTACTATCGTATGTTCTCGCATAAGTATTAAGAGAGTAAGATAAGAGGAATTAGGGCCTTCAAACAGTCACTTTTCCCCGTTTAACTCGTGAATATAAAACAGAAAGTGGTTAGTATTGGCACGAAGTACACCCAGCCATGTAATATGCTGTACAGATAAATGCAGAGTATACAGGTTATGCCAGGAGAAATAGTCAGTATTCCGAAACATGACAGGAACGATCATTCGAAGCAAAGCAGAGATATGAGCACTAGTTCAGTGCTAGAGATGTGTTTCACAGCAGCGAAGATGAAGAAGTGCTCATGGCTTTTAAGATATGCAATTTTGAACTGATGTTTACTCGACTTTTTTGCTTCGAGTAATCGTTCCTGTCATATCCCTGAGTACTGACCATTTTTCCTGGCACATCCTGTTCGGTATCTACAAATACCAAGTGGGAGTCAGATACGTGGAGGATAAACAAAATTTTATGCAAGAAAGGTGCAAGGCTGCAGCTTACAGCCACTGTTGTTTAAATTGTGTCTCGAATAAAAAATGGTTGAAATGGCTCTAAACACTATGGGACTTAACATCTGAGGTCATCAGTCCCCTAGACTTAGAACTACTTAAACCTAACTAACCTAAGGACACCACACATATCCATGCCCGAGGCAGGATTTTAACCTGCGACCGTAGCAGGTGCGCGATTCCGGACGGAAGCGCCTAGAACCACTCGGGCACAGCGGCCGGCTGTGTCTCGAATAATCAAGGAATAAACTCATAGAAAATCTTAGAATACAAACAAGTAGTACAACAGGAATAGATCCCAGCGATAAGGTTAGCAGACGATATTGCTCTTCTATTCAAGGAAGACTTAAAATATGTTAAACAGAAAGGGCAACTTTCTTAACACAGAACGTGGGCAAGAGTTAAAAAAGGGGGAGATGACGGTGATATTTAATTGTAAGAAAAAGAATAGCTACTAGGTTAACACAAAAATTGTGAAAGACCTAACAGTATTGTAGAATTCAGGAATAGTTCCTGTAATTATACCTCTGAGGCAGTGAAGTTTTTATGTTTAAATGAATCAAGGCATTATACAAGGCTGTATCTTTAACGTGCATACAACCGTGAGGTATCTTTTACAAATACATGTAGGATCAAAGTGTTCATTTTTATTTCACAAATAATCAATGTGCCGTCCATACCTATGACAGGCATCCAGAAGATAATCACAGTCGTCCTGTACTTTCGTAAGCAAGTCCAGAGTTACTGCATTCATTGTTGTTGCTTGCGACATCGCAGCTCAACCAAAGTTGAAATGGGTGTAACGTAGACGAAGTCTTTCATATATCTTAAAAAACAAAAAAAAATTAAATAAAGTCAAGCGACACTGGACGCCAGAGGTCCAGCGCAAGATCCATCTCCATCGATCGTTGAGGCATCTCATTGGGGTACAGGTGCAGGTGCCATTGCGACGGTAATCAGGCTAGTTGAAAAATAAAATTTTCATTACGTTCTCCCAGGTGTGTAATGAACGAGTAGCCGAGCTAGCTAGTTAGGGATACCCGTAGCGGTAACTTCAAGTGGCGCCATGGTACGCATTTAGTAACGATTAGTAAACTAAGATTCGTTCAAAATTTGTATCTTTATTCATGTATAACCCGGATCAGTCTTATAATGTGGTACTGTGATGAAGCTGAATAGGTCGCTTCAAAAAAGTCATTTAATCGGTGAAAAATGACTTTATTATTCAAACCGTTTACTTCACTCGACCCTTTTCGGATTTCTTTCCATCATCAGATATTTGAAAAGTAAGATAAGAACAAATTTGTAAATAAAATATGAAAAAATACAGAAGGCATTAACAAAATAAAAAATTCAATACGTAATAACCTACCCAAGTCCACAGATGGTCACACAATACAAACTTGCTAGATGCATAAGCAACATAAGCTGACAGACTACTAAAGGCAAAGGAAGACAAGATTGGCCCCCCGAGGGTAGGAGTTACATGGTGACTCCTTGGGCTTAATATCCGACGTTTTGTACACAAAATTTTCAAACTATTTTTACAAGGGTTGCAGACTGAGTAGCAACAATAACTACTAAACGTACAAATATCAATTGAAAATTGTCGCTATACAGTTCATAATCTCTGTAAAAATAGTTTGACATTTTTGTATACTACACGTCTCATATTACGCCTATGGCGCCACCTTGTAACCCATGCCCTCTGGTGGCTAACGTTGTTTTCCTTTCCCCTCCGTCTCCCTGCAATAGCTGGTAGCTCTTCGACGTATGTTACATATACATCTAATAACGCTCTTATCCTGTGAACGTCTGCGCAATTTGGGGGTTTTCATGGTTTGCATTTTGTACTTTTTAAATGCCTGTCATATTTTTTTCATATTTCATGTATAAATTCGTCCTTATTTTACCTTGGAGATATCCCATAAAGGAAATAGATCCTAAACGCGTCAAATAAGCAGTTTGAGCAATGAAGCTATTTTTCACCAGTTGTATGACTTTGCTGGCCGATGTGGCCGAGCGGTTCTAGGTGCTTCAGTCTGGAACCGCGCGACCGCTACGGTCACAGGTTCCAATCCTGCCTCAGGCATGGATGTGTGTGATGTCCTTAGGTTAGTTAGGTTTAAGTAGTTCTATGTTCTAGGGGACTAATGATCTCAGATGTTAAGTCCCATAGTGCTCAGAGCCATTTGAACCATTTTGTATGACTTTTCTGAGACGACCTACTCAGCTCCAATAATTACACTCCTGGAAATTGAAATAAGAACACCGTGAATTCATTGTCCCAGGAAGGGGAAACTTTATTGACACATTCCTGGGGACAGATACATCACATGATCACACTGACAGTACCACAGGCACATAGACACAGGCAACAGAGCATGCACAATGTCGGCACTAGTACAGTGTATATCCACCTTTCGCAGCAATGCAGGCTGCTATTCTCCCATGGAGACGATCGTAGAGATGCTGGATGTAGTCCTGTGGAACGGCTTGCCATGCCATTTCCACCTGGCGCCTCAATTGGACCAGCGTTCGTGCTGGACGTGCAGACCGCGTGAGACGACGCTTCATCCAGTCCCAAACATGCTCAATGGGGGACAGATCCGGAGATCTTGCTGGCCAGGGTAGTTGACTTACACCTTCTAGAGCACGTTGGGTGGCACGGGATACATGCGGACGTGCATTGTCCTGTTGGAACAGCAAGTTCCCTTGCCGGTCTAGGAATGGTAGAACGATGGGTTCGATGACGGTTTGGATGTACCGTGCACTATTCAGCGTACCCTCGACGATCACCAGTGGTGTACGGCCAGTGTAGGAGATCGCTCCCCACACCATGATGCCGGGTGTTGGCCCTGTGTGCCTCGGTCGTATGCAGTCCTGATTGTGGCGCTCACCTGCACGGCGCCAAACACGCATACGACCATCATTGGCACCAAGGCAGAAGCGACTCTCATCGCTGAAGACGACACGTCTCCATTCGTCCCTCCATTCACGCCTGTCGCGACACCACTGGAGGTGGGCTGCACGATGTTGGGGCGTGAGCGGAAGACGGCCTAACGGTGTGCGGGACCGTAGCCCAGCTTCATGGAGACGGTTGCGAATGGTCCTCGCCGATACCCCAGGAGCAACAGTGTCCCTAATTTGCTGGGAAGTGGCGGTGCGGTCCCCTACGGCACTGCGTACGATCCTACGGTCTTGGCGTGCATCCGTGCGTCGCTGCGGTCCGGTCCCAGGTCGACGAGCACGTGCACCTTCCGCCGACCACTGGCGACAACTTCGATGTACTGTGGAGACCTCACGCCCCACGTGTTGAGCAATTCGGTGGTACGTCCACCCGGCCTCCCGCATGCCCACTATACGCCCTCGCTCAAAGTCTGTCAACTGCACATACGGTTCACGTTCACGCTGTCGCGGCATGCTACCAGTGTTAAAGACTGCGATGGAGCTCCGTATGCCACGGCAAACTGGCTGACACTGACGGCGACGGTGCACAAATGCTGCGCAGCTAGCGCCATTCGACGGCCAACACCGCGGTTCCTGGTATGTCCGCTGTGCCGTGCGTGTGATCATTGCTTGTACAGCCCTCTCGCAGTGTCCGGAGCAAGTATGGTGGGTCTGACACACCGGTGTCAATGTGTTCTTTTTTCCATTTCCAGGAGTGTATAATACAACCATGGTATATAATGCTTCGTCACACTGCTCAGTATAAGCACAGTAGATATCAATGTATAAATGTTTTTATCGTGATTTACAGAACTCACTGCAACGTGTTCCCTCAGTCCACCAACAAATTCTGCAGGTGAGACATGAAGACATATCTAACCTACACATTAAACTGTTTTGGTATCGCGCTGCCAATTGCGTGAAGCGTACGAGGTCATCTGATCTGGGCCGCCGAATGTCGTTTTATCTTACACGGTCACGGGCGCATAGATATCTCCCGCTGTAGCCACTACAAGTCAGTGACGACAGAGCAAAACACTGATAACAGTCGTTGAATGTGTGCCCGCTACCGACTCTGGAGATGAAGCAAAAACAAATCTAACAGTTAGTGCTCATAGAACCAAGATAATACCACTATCTCAGCTAATCCTCTTTAATCCTCTCAGATTACTACATCTACATCACATATACAGCACTGGAGCAGGTTGATTACCTTCTACTCCCAGTAATACCTTTAAGCAATATACCTGTGCACAAGACATGGAAGAGATGTTTTGTGCAGTTCATAAATCCTCTACAAAACTGGCGCAGCAGGTCTTCAGAATTATAAGGAGAGATCTAAATGTTTCTGTTTGAGTGCATTGGTTCAAGTGGCTCGGAGCACTATGGGACTTAACTTCTAAGGTCATCAGTCCCCTAGAACTGAGAACTACTTAAACCTAACTAACCTAAGGACATGACACACATCCATGCCCGAGGCAGGATTCGAACCTGCGACCGTAGCGGTCGCCCAGTTCCAGACTGTAGCGACTAGAACCGCTCGGCCACCCCAGCCGGCTATTGGTAAAAGTGTAGAAGGAATTATGTCCGAACCGTGTATCAAAAGACTATGGATTCCTGTTGGCATATTGTAAATTGGAGGAAAATGGAGGAAAAATGAAGCTATGAGCATGTGTCCGGAAATGCATCAATGCCACGGTAGATGGCGCTAACGAATGGAAGTTTCTCTGAACCCCTTGCACTCGTTGCAGGTGATAAGAATAGTAGTGGTTGTCATGAAGGATACACGTAATCGTACTTCGGCTTACGATATGTTGGCGGGCGACTCGCTTGGAACTTGTGTAAACGCCCAAAAAGGGCTTGAAATTTTGTGTGATGTGGTTGGTGTCTGAAGGGGTACTTATTTTGGTTTAGCCGTTCTGCCTCTCGACCGTTTCCATTTGCTAGGCCGTATACAAACATCATATCGGCTTGTTCCTGGTATGAATACCGACTATTCTGTTGCTTACAGTGCGCTTCATCAATCACACCGCCTGCAACACATAAGAGACACATGGCACGTGGTCAGAGGAACTTGCTTTATCAGCGCCACCTACTGTAGAAACGACGCATTTTTGTTCACATGTTCATAAGACCTTTTTTCCTAAGTATCCAGTCAGAAATTAGTCCATCCCTCCTATTTGTCGGTTTTATTGATGTTCAACATGCAACCCAGCGCGGCTCCAGTGCAGGTATGTAAGCACCGACATAAAGGCAAGTGGTTAGTGTGGCCTTCGAACGGAAACTTTCTGGTGGTCCCTTGTAAATTCACTAATGAACCAAAATATTCTGATCACCAGCTAAATATCGTTTTTGTTCACCTTTAGAAAGCTACACATCAGTTACTGTGAGTGGCATGAAGTCCTTGGTAGGTTTCTGGTGGTATGAAGCACCTTATGTCTACGAACTTGTCACGCTATTCCCGTAAATTACGGTTCTGTGGTTTTTGGGCACAGATAGTGTCAGAGATCTGTTTCGGCTGCTCCAGAACAGTCAAATTTGATGAGTTTACTTCCGCGATCCTTAAAGGAATGTAGCTCCTAGTAACAAGGACAGTTATTCTGCTGCCATAAGCCATCGCGGCTGGGGACGACATCAGACACGAAGCGATGCAAGTGAACCACAACGTGCACGTAGTTCACAGCCCATGGAACGCTGCCTAAGTGTTCCCCATAGCATAATACACTACTGGCCATTAAAATTGCTACACCAAGAAGAAATACAGATGATAAACGGGTATTCACTGGACAGATACAGGGTGTTTCAAAAATGACCGGTATATTTGAAACGGCAATAAAAACTAAACGAGCAGCGATAGAAATACACCGTTTGTTGCAATATGCTTGGGACAACAGTACATTTTCAGGCGGACAAACTTTCGAAATTACAGTAGTTACAATTTTCAACAACAGTTGGCGCTGCAAGTGATGTGAACGATATAGAAGACAACGCAGTCTGTGGGTGCGCCATTCTGTACGTCGTCTTTCTGCTGTAAGCGTGTGCTGTTCACAACGTGCAAGTGTGCTGTAGACAACATGGTTTATTCCTTAGAACAGAGGATTTTTCTGGTGTTGGAATTCCACCGCCTAGAACACAGTGTTGTTGCAACAAGACGAAGTTTTCAACGGAGGTTTAATGGAACCAAAGGACCGAAAAGCGATACAATAAAGGATCTGTTTGAAAAATTTCAACGGACTGGGAACGTGACGGATGAACGTGCTGGAAAGGTAGGGCGACCGCGTATGGCAACCACAGAGGGCAACGCGCAGCTAGTGCAGCAGGTGATCCAACAGCGGCCTCGGGTTTCCGTTCGCCGTGTTGCAGCTGCGGTCCAAATGACGCCAACGTCCACGTATCGTCTCATGCGCCAGAGTTTACACCTCTATCCATACAAAATTCAAACGCGGCAGCCCCTCAGAGCCGCTACCATTGCTGCACGAGAGACATTCGCTAACGATATAGTGCACAGGATTGATGACGGCGATATGCATGTAGGCAGCATTTGGTTTACTGACGAAGCTTATTTTTACCTGGACGGCTTCGTCAATAAACAGAACTGGCGCATGTGGGGAACCGAAAAGCCCCATGTTGCAGTCCCATCGTCCCTGCATCCTCAAAAAGTACTGGTCTGGGCCGCCATTTCTTCCAAAGGAATCATTGGCCCATTTTTCAGATCCGAAACGATTACTGCATCACGCTATCTGGGCATTCTTCGTGAATTTGTGGCGGTACAAACTGCCTTAGACGACACTGCGAACACCTCGTGGTTTATGCAAGATGGTGCCCGGCCACATCGCACGGCCGACGTCTTTAATTTCCTGAATGAATATTTCGATGATCGTGTGATTGCTTTGGGCTATCCGAAACATACAGGAGGCGGCGTGGATTGGCCTCCCTATTCGCCAGACATGAACCCCTGTGACTTCTTTCTGTGGGGACACTTGAAAGACCAGGTGTACCGCCAGAATCCAGAAACAATTGAACAGCTGAAGCAGTACATCTCATCTGCATGTGAAGCCATTCCGCCAGACACGTTGTCAAAGGTTTCGGGTAATTTCATTCAGAGACTACGCCATATTATTGCTACGCATGGTGGATATGTGGAAAATATCGTACTATAGAGTCTCCCAGACCGCAGCGCCATCTGTTGTTGAAAATTGTAACTACTGTAATTTCGAAAGTTTGTCTGCCTGAAAATGTACTGTTGTCCCAAGCATATTGCAACAAACGGTGTATTTCTATCGCTGCTCGTTTAGTTTTTATTGCCGTTTCAAATATACCGGTCATTTTTGAAACACCCTGTATATTATACTATAACTGACAAGTGATTACACTTTCACGCAATTTGGGTGCAGATCCTGAGAAATCAATACCCAGAACAACCACCTCTGGCCGTAATAGCGGCCTTGATACGCCTGGGCGTTGAGTCAAACAGAGCTTGGATGGCGTGCACAGGTACAGCTGCCCATGCAGCTTCAACACGATGCCACAGCTCATCAAGAGTAGTGACTGGCGTATTGTGACGAGCCAGTTGCTCGGCCACCATTGACCAGACATTTTCAATTGGTGAGAGATCTGGAGAATGTGCTGTCCAGGGCAGCAGTCGAACATTTTCTGTATCCAGAAAGGCCAGTACAGGACCTGAAACGTGAGGTCGTGCATTATCCAGCTGAAATATAGGGTTTCGCAGGGATCGAATGAAGGGTAGAGCCACGGGTCGTAACACATCTGAAATGTAGCGTCCACTGTTCAAAGTGCCGTCAATGCGAACAAGAGGTGACCGAGATGTGTAACCAATGGCACCCCATGCCATCACGCCGGGTGTTACGCCGGTATGGCGATGACGAATACACGCTTCCAATGTGCGTTCACCGCGATGTCACCAAACACGGATGCGATCATCATGATGCTGTAAACAGAACCTGGCTTCATCCGAAAAAATGACGTTTTGCCATTCGTGCACCCAGGTTCGTCGTTGAGTACACCATCGCAGGCGCTCCTGTCTGAGATGCAGCGTCAAGGGTAACTGCAGCCATGGTCTCAGAGCTGATACTCCATGCTGCTGCAACCGTCATCGAACTGTTCGTGCAGAAGGTTGTTGTCTTGCAAACGTCCCCATCTGTTGACTCCGGGATCGAGACGTGGCTGCACGATCCGTTACAGCCATGCGGATAAGATGCTTGTCATCTCGACTGCTAGTGATACGAGGCCGTTGGGATCCAGCACCGCGTTTCGTATTACCCTCCTAAACCCACCGATTCCATATTCTGCGAACAGTCATTGGATCTCGACCAACGCGAGCAGCAATGTCGTGATACGATAAAATCCGACCTTTATCAAAGTCGGAAACTCGATGGTACGCATTTCTCCTCCTTACACGAGGCATTACAACAACGTTTCACCAGGCAACGCCGTCAACTGCTGTTTGTGTGTGAGAAATCGGTTGGAAACTTTCCTCATGTCAGCACATTGTAGGTGTCGCCTTGTGTGAATACTCTGAAAAGCTAATCATTTGCATATCACAGCATCTTCTTCCTGTCGGTTAAATTTCGCGTCTGTAGCACGTCATCTTTGTGGTGTAGCAGTTTTAATGGCCAGTAGTGTATGTTCCCACCAGCTTACATCCATGGCACGATGCTCGTTTCCAGCAGCCGTTCGCCAGGATGACGGCATAGTTTGACAACTCCCACGCTGGTGAACAAGAAATGTAATTCAACAGACTAGACGACAGGTTTCCATTGTTCCGCGTTCTAATTCCGATGATCCCGTGCCCACTGTAATCGTAATTGACGACGAGGTCATCGGGTCAGCTGGGATGTGGTTGCAGCACTGTGAAACCATTAGTAGGCGACAAGGGCTTCGACATCCACACCTCATCACAGAACGTAGATAGTAGATTTGCCCGCTGTGTAATGCAGGATAGACCTCGATCTGTGGCAAATTTCATAATAGAATATTGGTGCAGGCACAGTTGTTTCGGAGTACATTGCGCATCACACATAATTCAAAGTGGACCTCCACAGACAATCCCTAGGGGTTACCGCGGTCAACCGACGAGGCGAGGAGAGCTGACAGGTTAGTGGTTGGACACAGAACGCCAGGATTTTCCCAAAGCCAGAGCCTGAGCGTTTGGCTGAAGCGCCGTTAAACTGGATCAGACGAAAACCGAATATTGTATTTTCAACAATACTATGTCACAGACCCTACAAACACGATACAGCAACACCGAGTACACCATTAAAATCTAGGTGATGGCACGAGCTCTTTGCAGTTTTATATTCATGGACCATTTTGAACAACATTTTCTGAAAAACGAACCTTTGGGTACAAATATTAAATACTGGTTTAGATATGTAGACGATGTGCTATGAATGTGGACTGGCACTACAAGACAGCTCAACACATTTTTGCGAAACCCAAACAGTCAAGATAAAAATATTCAGTTCACAATCTAGATTGGCAACAAATCCACAAATTTCTTGAATCTCATCACTGACATCAATACAAAACACTTTGTTTCAAATTTATAGAATAACTACAACTACTGATACAGAAACACCTTCTTCCTCACCACACCCCACATCTCACAAACATGCAGCTTTCCACTCAATGGTTCGCTGTCTCATTTCTATCACCATTTCCATAAATGATTTTAAAGCAGAGTTAGATACAATAAAATTTATTGCATCAATCAGTGGTTACACTCCAGTCCTGACTAACCACATCTTGCGTAGAAAACAAAAATTGAAAATTATTCCCCTCATCTATGCCCCATCTGCTTCCACTTCCAGTATCTGCAAGCAGTGGTGTACATTACCATAGCTAGGAGAGGTATCACAGATTGTAGCAAAAACCTTGAAATCCTGCAAGTATAGGCTTTCCTACTATGTTAAGCGCACCACATCCCAGTGTATTTTCAATAGCGAAGATAAGATCCATTCATTAGCCAACAGTGCAGTACATAAAATTACCTTTTCTGACTGTGACAAGTTGCACATTCGTCAGTCAGGCAGACACTTAGCAACTAGGCTGGCTGAACATGAATGCAGCTGGAGGTTGCAGACTTCTGGCCCCTCGTTTGCTGAGCATGTACTGAATGAGGGTCACAACTACCATGCAGGGCCCCTTGTCCTTCACTAAGCAAACAAACGCCAAAAACTCAACCTACTGGAAGCCCTGGAAATTAACAGACATCTAGCTCACAGTTCAGATCTAATCTTAAATGACTAGACACAACTTAGTTCTTCCCCTCTCCTAGACTTCACATAATCCTCTCTGTTTTTCATTACTTCCCAGACTGTATGTTCCTATATATTCCCACATTTTCCTGTATACATTGAGTTCTTTAATTTTATTTAAATTGTCTCTGTGGTCCATATAGACTTTGGTACACCTGTAATGTCTTTTATTACTTTCCATTTTAATATCGCTTGTAGTTGTCTCATGAAGTACTGCTTTTATTTTAGTTGGTTCATTTATTTAATTCAGACTGTTACATTCGCTCAGTTTTGAGTAGAGGGTTAATGATTTTTCCTATTTGTTTCTTTTATATTTGTATGTTGTTCAACTTTTTACTTTTTAAAATGCAGTACCACCACACTCTCAGAGATGGCATTTACTGTATGTTCCCTCACACTTCTCCATTTTCCTGCATTTATTCATTTCTCTACCTTATTAATATTGCTTAAATTTCTCATAAATTCTGTAGTTATACTGATAATTCTTTCTTCGTTCAATAGGTTTGTGTTTAGCTCTTCATGTTTTATACCTCCTGAAGTAGCCTTGTCAAATACTAATTTTATTTTATTTCATTGCTTTTGTTTATTAATATAAACTGTTATGTAGCCTTGCTTTCCAGTTTGGTGTTAAAGTTTTTCCTGTTTACTCAGTTTATATATATTTACTGTTCAACAGTTTTACTTTTTATATTGCATTTCCACCACACTGTCAAAGATGTCATTTTGTTTTACGTTTCTGCTTAAATCTAGATGTATAACTTCTTTTCCAACGTCGTTCACAAACAATGTAACTTCTTCGGCAACAATAGTCAGTAAATGTCTGAAGATGGCCTTGTAAGCCGAAAACGGGTTAACACAATAAACGTAATTCTGTAGAACGAAAGCAAACTACCACTTTTCATTTATCAAGTATGATTCATAAATAAAGACTAAGAAAGTTACAATTGCTTCTTAAGAGTTTTATTATAACAAGACAAGTAGATATACTTAACTCTGACAGATGTGTCGCAAGCAGCCGGCCGTTGTAGCCGAGCGGTTCTAGGCGCTTCAGTCCGGAACAGCGTTGCTGCTAAGGTCGGAGGTTCGAATCCTTCCTCAGGCATGGATGTGTGTGATGTCCTTAGATTAGTTAGGTTTAAGTAGTTCTAAGTCCCATTGTGCTTAGAGCCATAGTTCTAAGTCCCATTGTGCTTAGAGCCATTTGAACCATTCTGTCGCAAGCAAAGGGCGACATAAAATGTAATCAATCTTCTTCAGAAAAGACAAACACAAGTCTGTGCTATGTAGAGAGTACTAATGATAGAGGTTACGATGTGTCGGCCAACTAATGGCTAACGTTGAAGCTGCTATCGAAGTGGGCGCCACCAGTCGGGCGCAGCGCATACGTCCTCTTCACAAGGGGCCGCTGCTGTCGCATTGTCGTCCTGGAGGGAGGTCGGTCAACTTGCGATTGGCTGACCTCTTCTCACATCCGTCTCTTCCCTGTCGTTCACAACTGGCGCTACGACGTACCATTCCTCCTTTTCTCCCCCCCCCCCCCCCCTAAAGCGATAGACTGTCTTATATATGGAGCACAAGTAATGGGATTGCGTGGGGAGAGGAGGGGAGGGGAGGGAGGAACCAGGAGCGTGATCGCTCTGATGGACTGGTGGCTGTGGCTGCAGGGTCGAACCCTGCCATCGGTCTTCGCTCTGGCGGAAACACTCAAATTTCAAGAAGGATAAGCGCCCACCTCCTGAGGCCCATACCCAGATGCAGAAGGCTGCGACGTGGGTGGGTTCAGCAACGTCCGAGAACAGCAGTCATGATGAAGTGCAATGAGTTACAGGACACTTAATATACAATTAAGCGCCAAAAAAACTGGTATAGGTATGTGTATTCAAAGACAGAAATATGTAAGCAGGCGGAATACGGCGCTGCGGTCGGTAACGCCTATACAAGATAAATATTTGGCGCAGTTGTTAGATCGGTTATTGCTGCTACAATGGCAGTTATCGAGATTTAAGTGAGGTTGAACGTGGCGTTATAGCCGGTGCACGAGCCGTGGGACACAGAGATGAAGTGGGGATTATTCCGTATGACTATTTCACAAGTGTACCGTGAATATCAGGAATCCGGAAAAACGTCAAATCTCCAACATCACTGCGGCCGGAAAAAGATCCTGCAAGAGCGGGACCAACAGCGACACAAGAGAATCGTTCAACATGACAGAAGTGCAACCCTTCCACAAATTGCTGTAGATTACAATGCTGAGCCATCAACAAATGTCAGCGTGTCAACCATTCAACGAAACATCATCGATATGGGCTTACGGAGCGGAAGGCCTACTCATGTACCCTTACTGACTGTACAATACAAAGCTTTACGCCTCGACAGGATCCGTCAACACCGACATTGGTGCCTGGTCGGGCGAGTCTCGTTTCAAATTGTATCGGGCGGATGGACGTGAAAGTGTATGGAGACAACCTCATGAATCCATTGACCCTGCATGTCAGCAAGGGACTGTTCAAGCTGGTGGAGGCTCTGTAATGGTATGGGGCGTGTGCAGTTGGTGTGATATGGGACTCCTGATAGTCGAGATACGACACTGACAGGTGACACGTACGTACGCATCCTGTCCGATCACGTGCTTCCACTCATGTCCATTGTGCATTCCGACGGACTTGGCAATTCTAGTAGAACGATGTGACACCCTATACGTCCGCAATTGCTACAGAGTGGCTCTGCTACAGAATGGCTCCTGGAACACTTTCCTGAGTTTAAACGCTTCTGATGCCCACCAAACTCCCCAGACATAAACATTATTGCGTATACGTGGGATGCCTTGCAACGTGCTATTCAGAAGGGATCTCCACTTTGCCGTGGCATACGGAGCTCCATCGCAGTCTTTAACACTGGTAGCATGCCGCGACAGCGTGGACGTGAACCGTATGTGCAGTTGACGGACTTTGAGCGAGGGCGTATAGTGGGCATGCGGGAGGCCGGGTGGACGTACCGCCGAATTGCTCAACACGTGGGGCGTGAGGTCTCCACAGTACATCGATGTTGTCGCCAGTGGTCGGCGGAAGGTGCATGTGCCCGTCGACCTGGGACCGGACCGCAGCGACGCACGGACGCACGCCAAGACCGTAGGATCGTACGCAGTGCCGTAGGGGACCGCACCGCCACTTCCCAGCAAATTAGGGACACTGTTGCTCCTGGGGTATCGGCGAGGACCATTCGCAACCGTCTCCATAAAGCTGGGCTACGGTCCCGCACACCGTTAGGCCGTCTTCCGCTCACGCCCCAACATCGTGCAGCCCGCCTCCAGTGGTGTCGCGACAGGCGTGAATGGAGGGACGAATGGAGACGTGTCGTCTTCAGCGATGAGAGTCGCTTCTGCCTTGGTGCCAATTATGGTCGTATGCGTGTTTGGCGCCGTGCAGGTGAGCGCCACAATCAGGACTGCATACGACCGAGGCACACAGGGCCAACACCCGGCATCATGGTGTGGGGAGCGATCTCCTACACTGGCCGTACACCACTGGTGATCGTCGAGGGGACACTGAATAGTGCACGGTACATCCAAACCGTCATCGAACCCATCGTTCTACCATTCCTAGTCCGGCAAGGGAACTTGCTGTTCCAACAGGACAATGCACGTCCGCATGTATCCCGTGCCACCCAACGTGCTCTAGAAGGTGTAAGTCAACTACCCTGGCCAGCAAGATCTCCGGATCTGTCCCCCATTGAGCATGTTTGGGACTGGATGAAGCGTCGTCTCACGCGGTCTGCACGTCCAGCACGAACGCTGGTCCAACTGAGGCGCCAGGTGGAAATGGCATGGCAAGCCGATCCACAGGACTACATCCAGCATCTCTACGATCGTCTCCATGGGAGAATAGCAGCCTGCATTGCTGCGAAAGGTGGATATACACTGTACTAGTGCCGACATTGTGCATGCTCTGTTGCCTGTGTCTATGTGCCTGTGGTTCTGTCAGTGTGATCATGTGATGTATCTGACCCCAGGAATGTGTCAATAAAGTTTCCCCTTCCTTGGACAATGAATTCACGGTGTTCTTATTTCAATTTCCAGGAGTGTAGAATATTTTGGCTATTTGTTGTGAAGTTTTAGTTATAATAAAATGTCAGTTTCTAAAACTTATGGCCTCCAGGGACTAGTTAGCTTCTAAACTTGAACGTAAATTGTCATTCCTAAACTTCTGTTGGGCAACGGCCTTGCCGCAGTGGATACACCGGTTCCCGTGACATCACCGAAGTTAAGCGCTGTTGGGCGTGGCCGGCACTTGGATGGGTGAGCATCCAGCCGCCTTGCGCTGTTGCCATTTTTTGGGGAGCACTCAGCCTCGGGATGCCAATTGAGGAGCTACTCGACTGAATAGTAGCGGCTTCGGTCAAAGAAAACCATCATAACGACCGGGAGAGCAGTGTACTGACCACACGCCCCTCCTATCCGCATCCTCATCTGAAGATGACACGGCGGTCGGATGGTCCCGATGGGCCACTTGTGACCTGAAGACGGAGTGCCTTTGCTACTCTTCTGTTATTATCTTCTCTTTTTTAATGTATGATTGTGAGGTTTAAATGCTTGCTACCTGACATTTACTTATTAAAGTTTAAGTTCCAAAGTTTCTGCTAATAGAGTCGGACTGTTCAAGCACAGTCAAAAGATGCTTGTCACAGTGTATACAGCATGACTGCTGAATGAGCCAGGCCGGATAACATCAGGTAGGATATACTGCAAGATTTCGCTAGACATCAGCTGTATAAAGCTGATGTAAGTAAAACTTAAAATCATGCGTGATGGGCGTTCAGATGGCTCTGAGCACTATGGAACTTAACATCTGTGGTCATCAGTCCCCTAGAACTTAGAACTACTTAAACCTAACTAACCTAAGGACATCACACACATCCATGTCCGAGGCAGGAATCGAACCTGCGACCGTAGCGGTCGCGCGGTTCCAGACTGAAGCGCCTAGAACCGCACGGTCACACCGGCCGGCCCGTGATGGGCGTACTTCCGCCTTATTGCTAACAGACCACTGCGATGTAAGTTTTTTTCCGCAGCTCGTGGTCGTGCGGTAGCGTTCTCGCTTCCCGCGCCCGGGTTCCCGAGTTCGATTCCCGGCGGGGTCAGGGATTTTCTCTGCCTCGTGATGACTGGGTGTTGTGTGATGTCCTTAGGTTAGTTAGGTTTAAGTAGTTCTAAGTTCTAGGGGACTGGTGACCGCAGATGTTAAGTCCCATCGTGCTCAGAGCCATTTGAACAATTTTTTTGATGTAAGTTGCCTATAGTGGCTAGCAATACACTGGCTCATTCAGCAGTCATGCATTTTACATTCTGAGAAGCATGTTTAAGCATTATTCAATTTTATTATGACAGTCCACTCATGTGGTTTGACTCTTAACGTGGATAGCTTCCCGAATCCTGGTACTTCGTAGCTGTCCTTCTACATTATGAGAATATAACCGATACAATGAAGATACGTTTATACTGACGCTAAACCAGTAGCTGCGAATAAAGCACCTTGGTACAGCTACGTGGATTTTGGAAACGCTTCATCATTCTTGACTTTTTTAGCTGTAATTTTTATGATCATTTGAAAGGTTATTGAGTGTTTTTTTATCTGTATTCGCAATGCCTCTGAACCGGGGCTACCCCCCCTCCTAGAGAGCTGTTTCGTGATTCTTGTGAGCGCCTGTCTGCGGCGAGTGTGGGGACGGATGAAGAGTGGGCAGCCACAGGTCGTAGTTCCTTCAGTCACCGGTTGGCTATAGGCCTCTGATCAGTAGGTTTCTGGGGTGAGAGGTTCCGTGATGGAGCCCTATCACCAGTAGACACCAGAGGAGGGAGCTGCTCCTGCAGCCAGGTGGAGGAAGCGGTTCCCGAAAACGGTGTCACGGGAACCAAAGGAGAGGATGGCAGTGGCAAAACTGGTTTCGAAAAAAGGGAGTGATGGTTGGATGTAATATCAACAGGATGTAGGAGTTCATATTTTTCACATGCGTCAGTATAAGACAGGCGGTCAGTACGTTTGTATTCCTTATTTTCGTTTCTTTCTTGAAGAATGGCCAAACTGATTAACGTGGAATGTGGTGTTACATGCATTTGACACAAAGGTGCTTGTTCACAAGTACTATCTCCGTGGAATGATTGTCCACATTTACCAACTTTTGTGTCTGCCGTACCACCGGATGACATATGACCAAAGCACAAGCATCGGAGACACCTCATGGGCATTGGAACTTATTGTGTCACGTCACACTTGTACATCACGACTAAATTTTTCCGGGATGACGTTACACTGAAAAGCTGAGATAAACGCGCTTGTATCTACTATGTTATCCCTTGGACTTTTTGGACGCATGGAGCAAAATGCACGCTTCGCCACTCAAGATTAGCCCATAGTTCCTCATCTGTCTGGAGTGCAAGATCTCGGTGGAAAATGATTCCTTGGACCAAACGTAAAGTCTTGTGTCGGTCAATGGTTACTGGTATGTCACCCGGATTTTCACATACCTGAAGTGCTGTAGACTGTGCAGCAGAGGAAGCTTTAACCAATAGTGATCTATTGTGCATTTTTTCCAATGACTAAGCATCTCGAAATTTATCTTAAATATGTTTCACAAAAAGTAATGGCTTTGTCGCAGTAAAAGTGTCCCATCAGTTGGAGTACATACTAAATATTGGATACATTGTTTCACTCGTGCACGTCTAGCATATCCCTCTTCGCATGGAGAGGCCAGAGTAGTGAAAGCAGTAGGGTTATAACAGACGGATCAGAGCAGCCATTATTTGATGTAATTAATATGTTTCATGTGCTCTGATGCTACCTTCTCTGATCAAGGGCTCTACCCAGCTGCAGAAAAGGCCAAGGGCTGTTGCTGGGAGCCCTGGTGCCCCATGAAGATGGACATCTGCTATTTGGCATGTGCAGCTACTCTTTTGCATGTGTGGAGAGCTAGCATCAGCAGTGTGATCCCTGTGTTGTTGGGGGGCTCAACCGAACGAGAACAGTACCACCCCACACCCCACCACGTCGGATTGATTACCACACCGGCTTTGAAACACAAGCAAGAGCCCATGCAGGTATTTTGCAGAGATGATCCTTAACACTGCATGCAGTAGGTGCTATTTAATGTGTTCCTCCCCTGTCAGCCCACACTACAGAAAAATTGGGAAAATGAGTCTCAAAACCTGAAGGAGACCACAAACTGCTTCAGCCAGAAGATGATGAATGAAAGAATATTCCAAGAAAGGAAGGCAGAACTTAGGGAATAGCTCGGTCAATGTCAAAGGCTGCCACCATGAGAAAAAAGAAAGAGAAGCGAGGATAGTCAGAGATGAGGAGTTGATGCACAGGAGAGGAAGGAGGTGCTGCAATAGCTTGTGATCCTGTGCTCTCCGGACACGTTTTCATGAGAGTCGTGAGACCCATGAGAGGTTGATCAGTTCATAATCGTGCGAAAAATTAGTCACTGATTATGCACGCAGTTGACTCGTGGATCATTGGGAACTTGCCTACTTACTTGCAAGAGTTAAGCATTAATTCTATAATAAATGTGTGCGCTTCAGAGAGGTGGTGCACGACTGCCCCCTATGATATTACAACGAGTCAAGCCAACAAACTAGGTCGTACATCGGCCATACCAATATTGGCAAATAAAACCGCCAGTATGGTTGAACCTTTAGCATCGAGATATAAAAAAAACTGAAGGCCTCCATTATGGTATCAACACGTAAGTTCCGGAAAGAGCACTAGCAACACTAAGCATCTAGTGAGAAGAAAATGTTTGTGGAATCAGTGAGGCCAGGTTTTCTGACCAAGGACTTCACAGTAACCCATGTCACGCTTCAAACCCCATGGAGTCCCTATGAAGTGTTAGAGGTAACAGTTTAAATGGACACTGAAGAAGTTCAAAAATATCTCAGATACATGGGAGGAACTTACAAAAGAATGCAAGTGCTGATGCCAAAACGGCCATAGTACTGTTGATATATTTGAAAAGAAATGCAGCACAGTCTGAAAGTATTAAGAAACCACAGTCTAAGACGATAAGAAACCACAGTCTAAGAGTATAAGAAACTGTACGGAACCTAGTATAAGAAACTGTACGGAACCTTATCCACCCATTGTCTTTCGTATAAACAAACAGCAGTTTTTCCGAAACTAACACGTCGTATTTGGTGCTTTTCGAAGTTATACTTGTATATTGCATTAAAAATCTTGCCAAAGTACATCATTTTTAGTACGGTGCGTTATGCTTAAGATAGAAAATGTGATGTCTTTGCAGAAACATGCTATAGATCGGTGAATGTCGCAGCCTTTCTTGACAGGACACAAGTGGAGCATAACCACTGGCCGGTCTCCGATCAAAACTGATAAGAAAATCTGTATTAGCCAATCAATAATGTCATATTTTTGAAATGTAGAACACATTATCTTTTTCACCCCCAAAATAGTGCTTGATCAGATGGCGAAGGTTCGTTTTCGTATCACCAGTAACATAGTCTCATTAAGGCTAAGACAACTGCGTTGTCTGCTTAGCATGTTATTTTAGCCACATGTGTTTTGTTCTGTTATAGAACAGTAATACAGCCGGTCGCGGTGGTCTAGCGGTTCTAGGCGCTCAGTCCGGAACCGCGAGGCTGCTACGGTCGCAGGTTCGAATCCTGCCTCGGGCATGGATGTGTGTGATGTCCTTAGGTTAGTTAGGTTTAAGTAGTTCTCAGTTCTAGGGGACTGATGACCACAGATGTCAAGTCCCATAGTGCTCAGAGCCATTTTGAACAGTAATACAGATGTTCGAAATTTCACAATATATGACGATACACACAAGTATCGACACAGTCATTGGTCGGTAATGCAAAAACGACAAGAACAGTAAAATATTAGAATATAATATAGAAAACATAATACAAAAAACAGTGTATGTGGTGCTGCATGCGGGAAAACATCAAAGCAGTACTTGCACATGCGGTTGTCTGAATTATTCCTTAATTGTGACCTTGAATCAACATTCTACAGCACTTGCTGCAGTTGATAGTATTATAACTTATAACTAGGACGTTCTTTTATGGACATTCTGCATATTTGATGACTATATATAAACACAAGGATTCATTACAAGTTGACAGTTTTTGTCCTCTGCAGCTCCCTGTAGTACCATGGTAGTCATTCCCTCATGTCTTAACGGATGTCCTATCATCCTGTCTTAGTTTGAAAGCTCACCGTCAAGTTTTAGGCTCCAAGTGCATCTCAATCTGTAAGATACACAATAACTGCTCTCTTCCAGGGCTTACAAGTTTTTGATAAATAATACAGAGAGTTTTAAGTGCTGTTTTATTTTTGTGCAATTTGAAGCATTGTTTGTGTGTGTGTGTGTGTGTGTGTGTATGTGTGTGTGTGTGTGTGTGTCTGTGTGTGTGTGTGTGTGTGTGTGTGTGTGCGTTTGTTTGTGTATGTGTAGTCGCGCTTTGTCAAGTTCCCACTGACGTAGCATCCCACCTGACTCCCGCTCCAGCATATAGGGAACCTGCACCTATGACTTCAAGGTTAAATTAAATTTAACCTTACTTAATGAATTTAAAACATTATTAGGACCAAAATTATTTAATGGAACAACATTTATCTTTATTTCAATTTTCAGTATAATATTATTCAATTATTTCTAAAAACGCGGGGTGTCCCACTTAAACGTTTCAGCGCAAATATCTCTGGAACAACAATAGATATTAAAAACCGATTTTCATGGATGTGAGTGTATGGCAGGGGTCATGAAAGTAAATACTATGAGACCCTATAAAACGTCACCAAATATTATTTTCAACACAAACATGTTTTTAAGGGACACCCCCTATTATTTCTTACGCAATCAATAACATGAAAGATCACAAAAAGAATGGCGTTGGTTGCATCACAACACGCCAATTATATCCCGAAAAATTGCAAAGCCAAGTTGGCACTTGAAATAAACGAAAAACACCGCTGTTGCACATCCCGAGATGCAAACGCGAACCCCAAGTTGCACATAATCACGATGTGATTGACTTATTACGATGCAAGAAACGCTATACTTATTGCTATTTACACTATTATTGAGTGGACTGGAAGCCATACAGATGCCGTAGTCACTAAACTACGTACAACTACCATTTACCCCTCTGTCAGATTCTTGGTCAGTCATTAATTATGTTAACATGGGCGGTGGTATTTTCGTTACCGTTATCTCCATTCCAGTACTGTAGTAGCGATCAGATGGTTCAAATGGCTCTGAGCGCTATGGGACTTAACATTTGTGGTCATCAGTCCCCTATAACGCAGAACCACTTAAACCTAACTAACATAAGGACATCACACACATTCATGCCCGAGGTAGGATTCGAACCTGCTACTGTAGCGGTCGTGCGGTTCCAGACTGAAGCGCCTAGAGCCGCTCGGCCACATCGACTGGCTTAGTAAAGATCAATAAGGCACGAACGAGTAAACCCTTTCCTTATTTTTCAATCTGTGGCAGGATATCTGTATCGTTTCCAGTCCACTTAATAACATCGTAAATAGCAGTAAGTGCCTTGCATTTGAGTAGGTCAAATACATCGCGAATACGAGCAACGTGGGACTCAGGCTTGCATCTCGGGATGTGCAACAGCGGTGCGTTTCGTTTATCTCAAGCATCAACTTCACTTTGCAATTTCCCGGCATGTAATTGACGTTTTGTAATTTTTCATGTTATTTATTGCGTAATAAATAACAGGGGCTGTCCATTTAGAAGACGTAAGTTTGTATTGAAAATAATATTTGCTTACGTCTTATAGTGTCTCATAGTATTTACTTTCATGAGCCCCTGTGTTACATTCATATCCCTAAAAGTCGGTTTTCAATATATGTAGCTGTTCCAGAGATATTTGCTTCGAAACGTTTAAGTGGTTGACCCTGTAATACACCGGAAAGTGGGCTGAAAGCCTCATAGATGTACTACTCACCGAAACCAGCAATTCTTGTCGGGTTTACAACCGATTGTAGTTAAGGCGTGACCTCGTTTTCAGTTCCTGTTGGTTAAGATATTCTTATAGCCACCGTTCTTACGCCGTATTTATTGCTGGGCATGGTGCAGCCTTCCTCGTAGACGTGCCGAGCAGTCGACGTTGACATATTAATAAACTGATCAACTTCATTCACAACGTGGTCGTAAGCATGTCTTTCAGTCATTGTCTCACAGCTGCACGTCGACCCACCTTACTGCAATGGTAACGTACAACCGATGGACACATACACTCCACTTCACTGCTATGACTTACGTCAGCAGTCGAGAGTCATGTGACCATCTACAGGGCTGGCTCCAGAGTGACCTTTGTGCCCTTTCAAGGGGATGACTAATATTTTGTCCAGTGACTATATTTTATGCGGTAAGTTGCAGGGAACACCAAGTGTTCGATTTGGCGGGAAAAGTCTATAACTGTATAGTTACAGTGGTTGGAAGCACAAGATGTACTTTGGACCATAATATGAGTCCCAAAACTAATGTGGTAAGCTCTATAGATTCTTATATTGTCTGCTAATTTTCAAGCATTGTGTTTGCTGCTTTAACCTAACCTAGTCAACGTCTATCCACGTCTGCAGTACGTCAATTATGATGTGCTATCTAACATATACTGGCAAACGAGGATTGATAAGGAAGGACAGTGGAGGAATAGACCTTGACGTTTCCAAAATATCCACCACGAAACAAAACCTGAGATTAAATAGACAACAAATAGTTTCAGAAGACTATAAACTGTACTAACATCGCCCTTGATACGTTTCCGCTTTTGAATCATTAAGTTGGTTCGCCTGGTATTTTTATGAAATAGGGTATTTCCCAGAGGCTATATCCATTTCCTGATGTTGAAATGAGACTTCATCAAGGCGATAAATGTTTAGTTACTTTTTTTACTATGCAAATTTAAAACCAAATTACTTTGTGTCTGACGAATACGGTGCTTCACTATGCTCTTTCTTTTTCCATGCAAGCTTTCACATTCTGTACCATAATTCATGCTCCCTTAAAAAATATCGTGCCTAGAAAACTTATTCTTTCACAGGGAATAAGTATTAACACATCGGGGCAAGACGCTGATGATAATCACACACCTGAGCGGCTACAATGTAAAACTTTTCCATGTAACTCCACAAAAGCAATCGTTGAGAGAGTATCATATCTAATCTGCCGCTTTAAACCGCATCTGGTTGACAGTTGGCTCCCACCTGCGAGAAGCTTATTCAGCAATGTAATCTTAAATGGCCCATGTGCCTTAAAACGCCAGGTGTTCGGTAGCTAGGTCTGAAGTTCATACAAACGGGAAATTGAAATCATTCGTCCGCGCTGATGTTTACTTTTTTAGATCAATGCAACGCTGGGTAAGAACGTATAAACAGAAACTAGTTACTTTATTATACATTATTTAATTAAATAACATAAATAAGAAAAGGAAAGATCACAAAAGCGCAAAACGTGCTACAAGAGCTAAAAGTCATTATTAAACGAATAGGTTTTCGGGCAAATACAACTTCACTACTGCCAAAAAAAGAAAAATTTGTGCTCTCTTGCGTTACCCAGAACTAAAGCAATACCTTCCCTAAATCAAAGAACGAATTATAAATACTTTTGACGTGTTTCTTAAATATTGTGTGACTAATGTCGACTTTGATAACCACCGATATTTCGACAGATGCACAACCTGTCATTTTCAAGGTAGAAATGCAAAGAGAGAGCGCCATGCAAGCAAATTTAAAATTTAGGTACGCAATACATATGCCGAAACACAACATATATACACAGTGCCACCACACAAGCAAACATATGAATCGTACAAACATATGACCATTAGGATAAGTATGACATAAAGTGTTGACCTCAAGTGTCAGGCTGCCACATTTGCAGGCTTACATAAATTCTGTAACTATCTTATTGCATTTATCTGGTCATTCTAAAACTCAGTCTATTACGCTGATCCATATTCTGCCATTAGTTTCGTTCCGACCTTAGGGAACATACAAACGTCTCTGTGCTGGTTCGACTGTTACTAATCTACAGTTGAACATAGAACATAAATAATCCTCATTTTGTAAATCCAGAATACCTTTCAGAAGAAGACTAGCTTTTCCTTACTTTTATGGGATGAACACATGGAAATATTAGGAATATTTTCCGCCCCCCATTAACCATAGACCTTGCCGTTGGTCTGGAGGCTTGCGTGCCTCAGCGATACAGATAGCCGTACCGTAGGTGCAACCACAACGGAGGGGTATCTTTTGAGAGGCCAGACAAACGTATGGCTCCTGAAGAGGGGCAGCAGCCTTTTCAGTAGTGGCAGGGGCAACAGTCTGGATGATTGACTGATCTGGCCTTGTAACACTAACCAAAACGGCCTTGCTGTACTGGTACTGCGAACGGCTGAAAACAAGGGTAAACTACGGCAGTAATTTTTCCCGAGGGTATGCAGCTTTACTGTATGGATAAATGATGATGGCGTCCCCTTGGATAAAATATTCCGGAGGTAAAATAGTCCCCTATTCGGATCTCCGGGCGGGACTACTATAGAGGACGTCGTTATCAGGAGAAAGAAAACTGGCGTTCTACGGATCGGAGCGTGGAATGTCAGATCCCTTAATCGTGGAGGTAGATTAGAACATTTAAAAAGGGAAATGGATAGGTTAAATTTAGATATAGTGGGATTTAGCGTAGTTCGATGGCAGGAGGAACAAGACTTTTGGTCAGTTGAATACAGGGTTATAAGTATAAAATCAAGTAGGGGTAATGCAGAAGTACGTTTAATAATCAATAAAAAAAATAGGAGTTCGGGTAAGCTACTACAAACAACATAGTGAACGTATTATTGTGGCCAAGATAGACACGAAGCCCACGTCTACGACAGTAGTACAAGGCTATATGCCAACTAGCTCTGCAGATGACGAAGAAATTGATGAAATGTATGATGAGATAAAAGAAATTATTCAGATAGTGAAGGGATACGAAAATTTAATAGTCATGGGTGAATGGAATTCGATAGTAGGAAAAGGGAGAGAAGGAAAAGTAGTAGGTGAATATGGATTGGGGTTAAGAAATGAAAGAGGAAGCCGCATGGTGGAATTTTGCACAGAGCACAACTTAATCATAGCTAACACTTGGTTCAAGAATCATAAAAGGAGGTTGTATACATGGAACAAGCCTGGAGATACTGACAGGTTTCAGATAGATTATATCATGGTAAGACAGAGATTTAGGAACCAGGTTTTAAATTGTAAGACATTTCCAGGGGCAGATGTGGACTCTGAGCAGGGAATTTAAGGAGATGGGACCTGGATAAACTGACTAAACCAGAGGTTGTACAGAGTTTCAGGGAGAGCATAAGGGAACAACTGCCAGGAATGGGGGGAAAGAAATTCAGTAGAAGAAGAATGGGTAACTCTGAGGGATGAAGTAGTGAAGGCATCAGACGATCAAGTAGGTAAAAAGACGAAGTCTAGTAAAAATCCTTGGGTGACAAAAGAAATACTGAACTTAACTGATGAAAGTAGAAAATATAAAAATGCAGTAAATGAAGCAGGCAAAAAGGAATACAAACGTCTCAAAAATGAGATCGACAGGAAGTGCAAAATGGCTAAGCAGGGACGGCTAGAGGACAAATGTAAGGATGTAGAGGCTTGTCTCACTAGGGGTAAGATAGATACTGCCTACAGGAAAATTAAAGAGACTTTTGGAGATAAGAGAACCACTTGTATGAATATCAAGAGCTCAGATGGCAACCCAGTTCTAAGCAAAGAAGGGAAGGCAGATAGGTGGAAGGAGTATATAGAGGGTTTATACAAGGGCGATGTACTTGACGACAATATTATGGAAATGGAAGAGGATGTAGATGAAGATGAAATGGGAGATATGATACTGCGTGAAGAGTTTGATAGAGAACTCAAAGACCTAAGTCGAAACAAGGCCCCGAGATTAGACAACATTCCATGAGAACTATTGACAGCCTTGGGAGAGCCAGTCCTGACAAAACTCTACCATCTGGTGAGCAAAATGTATGAGACAGGTGAAATACCCTCAGACTTCAAGAAGAATATAATAATTCCATCCACAAAGAAAGCAGGTGTTGACAGATGCGAAAATTACCGAGCTTTCAGTTTAATAAGTTACGGCTGAAAAATACCAACGCGAATTCTTTACAGACGAATGGAAAAACTGGTAGAAGCCGACCTCGGGGAAGATCAGTTTGGATTGCGTAGAAATGTTGGAACACGTGAGTCAATACTGACCCTACGACTTATCTTAGAAGCTAGATTAAGAAAAGGCAAACCTACGTTTCTAGCATTTGTAGACTTGGTGAAGGGTTTTGACAATGTTTACTGGAATTTCCTTTTCAAATGCTGAAGGTGGCAGGGGTAAAACACAGGGAGCGAAAGGCTATTTACAATTTTTACAGAAACCAGATGCCAGTTATAAGAGTCGAGGGGCATGAAAGGGAACCAGTGGTTGGGAAGGAAGTGAGACAGGGTTGTAGCCTCTCCCCGATGTTACTCAATGTGTATATTGAGCAAGCAGTAAGGGAAACAAATGAAAAATTCGGAGTAGGTATTAAAATCCATGGAGAATAAACAAAAACTTCGAGGTTCACCGATGTCATTGTAATTCTGTCAGAGACAGCAAAGGACTTGGAAGAGCAGTTGAACGGAATGGACATTGTCTTGAAAGGAGGATATAAGATGAACATCAACAAAAGCAAAACGAGGGTAATGGAATGTAGTCGAATTAAGTCGGGTGATGCTGAGGGAATTAGATTAGGAAATGAGACACTTAAAGTAGTAAAGGAGTTTTGCTATTTGGGGAGCAAAATGACTGATGATGGTTGAAGTAGAGAGGATATAAAATGCAGACTGGCAATGGCAAGGAAAGCGTTTCTGAAGAAGAGAAGTTTGTTAACATCGAGTATAGATTTAAGTGTCAGGAAGCCGTTCTGAAAGTATTTGTATGGAGTGTTGCCATGTATGCAAGTGATATATGGACGATACATAGTTTGGACAAGAAGAGAATAGAAGCTTTCGAAATGTGGTGCTACAGAAGAATGCTGAAGATTAGATGGGTAGACTACATAACTATTGAGGAGGTATTGAATAGAATTGGGGAGAAGGGGAGTTTGTGGCACAACTTGACAAGAAGAAGGGACCGGTTTGTAGGACACGATCTGAGGCATCAAGGGATCACCAATTTAGTATTGGAGGGCAGCGTGGAGGGTAAAAATCGTAGAGGGAGACCAAGAGATGAATACACTAAGCAGATTCAGAAGGATGTAGCCTGCAGTACGTACTGGGAGATGAAGAAGCTTGCTCAGGATAGAGTAGCATGGAGAGCTGCATCAAACCAGTCTCAGGACTGAAGACAACAACAACAACAATAATTCCTGATATATTCAACTTTGTTTAAAGCATTGGTATCCAACATATTTTATGAATTTCAGTACTATAATCTAAAAGCCGTCTACATCTTTATGTTACAATGTGAGAGCAGCTAACTAACACGTAATTCTGTGATATGAGCTTGTATATACAACACCTTTTTGATTGTAATCCATAAACTCTCTGTTTCTAATAACGGATGACGTAACAAGTAATTTTTAAAATAATGTATAAGGAGTTGTGAATCGCCCATCAGGGTCTCAGATTGCCGACAGTTTTTATGAGCAAGTTTCGTTACATTTTTTTTAACATTGCTACGCAACAAATATGTAATTCCGAAAGAGAAGATGAATTTCTTGATATTTCACTAGGCATTACCATATCATTAGCTACACTGTCAAGAGTTCAGCAAGCTGCAGCAAATTTTGTTGGAGCACCTACTCACAAATTCTTTTACAGTCAAAGCAGCATCGGAGATCGCCGAGAAACGAAGGTGAGTATTTGCTATTAATTGATGCATCCTGTTATATTTCAGTTGTGATGGAGGAGCTGGGATCCCAGAGTATCGTAGATGAGAATCAGATACTGATGACAAACGTCATAATTTATCGAACGTGAACATTAATTACCAACGGTTGAGGTAGCATTAACTATGTCTCTCAGTTGTTTGACTAGGGAGAGAGCAAGATTCTACGTATAAATCAAGCAAGAATTTTAGACTCCATCTGTAAAGGCACTTGTTAATTTAACCTCAAGTGCTTCCTTAATAACGCCATTACAACAGCCAAGTGTAGGCCAAATTCTCTGTGTTACTGTTATCGATAGGATGCCCAGTGCCACAATAGCAGGTTATTTCGGCCTTTGTAAACGTTTGTGAAGCTGATGCTCCTCCAGCGTCCTGATGGTCTGGTCATTGTATATCATGCCACAGCTGAAACCATTTAAAACTGCTTACCGTATTGAAGTCTGGTCTCCCTTCACAATTTTCACTTACCACACTTCCTTCCATTACCAGGATGTGTCCTCTCAACCTATACCTTCTTTTAGTCAAGTTGTGCTATCAATATTATTTCCCCCCAATCCTATTCAGTATCTTCTCGTTTCTTATTTGATCTACCCATCTAATCTTCAGCTTTCTTCTATAGCGTCATGTTTCAAAAGCTCCTATCGTCGTCTGAACTACCTATCGTCCACGTTTCACTTCCATGCAAGTCTGCTCTCCAAAAAAATGCGTTGAGGAAAGACAGGAAGAGCTGAATCGAATTGAGTAGAAAAGAAATTTATGGTGTCGGTTAATAGGCACATCCTCAAATATCAAAGAATGGTTAATTTGATAATGGGGCAGAGAGGATGTGAGGTGTATAAACTGTAGAGGGAGCCCAACTCTTCAGTGCAGTAAACAAGTTCAAAAGGATGTAGGTTCCAGAATGGTTCAAATGGCCCTAAGCACTATGGGACTTAATATCTGAGGTCATCAGTCCTTTAGACTTAGAACTACTTAAACCTAACTAACCTAAGGACATCACACACGTATATGCCCGAGGCAGGATTCGAACCTGTGACCGTAGCAACAGCACGGTTCCGTACTGAAGGGCCTAGAACCGCTCGATCACAGCGACTGGCTTGTAGGTTCCAGTAGTTATGCTAAGATGAAGAGGCTTGCCCGCGATAGACCAGTATTCACATTGAAGTCAACAGCTTTCATGCAATAATGTCACATGGAATGAAGTTCTGGACAAATCATCTTCAAGAAAGAAAGTCTTCAGGACTCAAAACGTGCTGTAAGAATAATACGTGGTGCTCACCTGCGATCATCTTGTAGACATCTGTTTAAGGAGTTGAGCATTGTGACTACTGCTTCACATAATGTTTATCCACTCATGAAGTTCGTTTTAAATAATCCAGCGCACTTCAAAAGGAACAATGACGTGCATAATGCCAAAATCACACGGAAAAATGACTCATTAGTCTATGTGAACGTTGTCTGTAACACGAAAAGGGGTTCATAACGCTGCAACAAAACGTTCATCACTTTCCCCGTGATATAGGATACCCGACAGCAAGAAAAGTAAAATTTGAAAAGAAAATGAAAAATTCTCTCCTTCACAACTTCTGTTCCGTAGAAGAATTTCTGTTATAGTAATGTGTAAAAGGTTGTGGGTAGGAATTAGTAACTGGCATTTGCATATCAAAAAGAAAAAGAAAAAAGAAAAGCTTATAAATGTTCAGCATGTAGCCACATTCACAAATTAATTTGCGTTGTGAATGTAAAATTACTCATTGCATATCATTATGATTCATCGTGCAAAATGATCCGCGGAACATGAAACTCACTAACAAACAACAGCAGATGAATACTTTCCGTACTTTCCAAAATTGCACTTCATGAATGGAATCTGTGCAATGAAAAAATGTTGTGCAAAGTGCACTGACCTAAAAGGAGAGTGTACTGGAAAACAAGTATTTTTTATCCGTTTGTCAGTGCAGGGGCAAGAAAATTTCGGTTTTTTGCCGTACCGATTCAAATTTTCTAATAGCACCCCTCGCATACGGGTTTTAAGTCCTTTGAAGCTTTCCTGTGAACCCCTCCGCTGAGAGACAGGATAACATTGAGAATGTCAAAGTCATGAGCTAAACATTTACCACAGTCATGAGCTGGCACCGAAAGCAATTTTCATGGGTTAGCTTTTCCAGTCCTCCGTAATTGTACGACTGAACATGTGTTACTTCCACGTAGACAGGACCTTCACACCATCTCCTCTTTTCTTTTTCAGGCCTCCGTTCTATTTCTTTTGAGTTTTTAAAACACAGTATAATTTCTAAATGTTTTTCATTTTTATGGCCATAGTTCCCATAGTTGCTTTATAACACCTTTGCTTTAAAATGCCTTTAGTTATCTTAATATTAATTTTATTTTTAGAGTCTCTGTTACAACCAGAAATTACCGTTGTGTTTCGGAAAGGATTTGTTGGCACTACGGCTGCCAGACATGTACCTATGTTCGTATCAGTTCTGAGAAAAACTTCAACACAGCCATTATGCAGACATGTATTTTGCACATTAAGATATACAGAATAATTACAGTACAAGGGAAACAAGTACAAAACTAACAACCGTCCAAGAGATACTCCAACGTTTAAGAAAATATTATTACTGTGTATGTCCGTCGATTGTCCCTACTCTCGTATTCGGCATCCTTCAGCGACAATTCTAGGGAGTTCAAACTCAAATTGCTAAATACTTTTGACATTCAGGATGCGTGTGGGTGGGTGGTTGAGGCAGACGTTAGGTTGGTGCTTTACCATATATTTATACTCAAATAAACCCAACTGAATTCTACAGCTGTAAAAAGAGGTGGTAAACTGTGCTGGATAACTCATAAAGTGAATCAGAATTTCTAGCCAGCTTTGAAACTTTATTTAGTTTTACTGGTTGATTATAAATAAACTTTTGCTACTTTAGAGGACCCCATGAAAATCTAGTGATCGTAGAAGAATGAAACTTTGTGGAAACATTTGCAAGAACATGAGGAAGAGAAACAACGAGTGAGCCAATGGACAAAAGTGCTTTTCGAGCGGAGGCCGATGAAGGATCACTAGTGTCGAAACCATTTTTTCGCCGTGATCTGTCCAGTGGCATTATCCCCATACACGGCGCAAATGTGTCTGGCTGCCTACGTAGCTGTCACCCATCTACTGAACTCAAACAGAAGAACGTGTGAGAAGTGTTCCGATTTCCCCACTTGGCACTCACCTTTCCAGTGTCCACAGATCCGCTCACTAACTCCAAATAACAAACTGACAAAATGAAAGTATGTAAACACAAATAGCAACAGTGAACTACAAATAACAAAATGACAGTCCATAAATAACCGTACAGCAACCGGAGTACCAACATACAAAACTAAAACGCTACGAATTTATGCACCAACCTAATAATTTAGCTTTCGCTATTTAAGAGGGCTCCAATGCAAAACGAATGGTCGTAGGACAATGAAACAGTGAAAAAATTTGTAAGGACGTGCAGAAAGGAATGACGAGCAAACCACTGAAAGAAATACATTTTAATTTTCACATGATTGGGTGTCACTTGTTAATTGTGTACCATGTTTACGTTCTAGGTTACAAACGTTGCTTACTGTGACGACAATCTGTCTCCATGACAACCTGGAACCGCCCTAGAGGTTGCTTTAGTTTCGTCCTCGGGTTCCGAGTTCCGTACCCACACCGGCGCGCAACGGCAAGTCATGACACTAACAGTATTAACAACGCAAATCCTACAGCGCATAGGCTGAACATGATCCCTATAAAGTTTTCTATCGGTATGATAAATAGTTTTCCGTCTGCACTGGCTCAAGGAGGAAAAGTTCAATTACAGCCATCCGGTGCTTTCCGAGAAACGTATGCAAGTGACTGGAATCAGTATTTCTCTGTAATATCATCCCTCCGACCAAATTCCAGAGCTGAGACTGTTATTAATACACTGCCCAGTCACATTAAAGTGACCACCTGTCAAAAGCCTGAATAACCAGTCTTACAACGTTGACCGCTGCGAGCCGTGCAGGAAGAGTGTCAGTGAATTCCTGGAAGGTGCCGATAAGGTTGTGGAGCCATGCCGACTCCAGTGCGTTAGGTTTCTCGGTTGAGGATCCATGGCTTCTGCACCTCGATGTAGGTGTTTCCACAGATTCCCGATTGGGTTTAAACCCGAGGAGTTCGGTCGACAGGCGAGTATCGTAAACTCACAAAGGTGCTCTTAGGATAATGCATGTACACTGCGAGCTATATGAGGCGTCCATTGTCCTGCTAGTAGATGCCATCGTGCGTAGGAGAAACAAACTGCGTGTAAGGTTGGACACGGTCCGCAAGAATAAATGCATAACTGTGTTGCAATTGCGCCTTTAACAACGATGAGATCACCCAGGGAATGCCACGAAAATATTCCCCAGGCCGTAACGGTCGCTCCTCCAGGCAGGACTCTTCCGACGATTGTTGTAGGGTGTTTGCTTTCAGGCGTAATCGCCATTCCTCCGATGGAGCATAAAACGTGCTTCATTGGGAAAGGCCACCTGTCGCCACACAGTGGAAATCCAGTTACGGTACTGGCGTGCGAAGATGAACAGCAGTCAGCATGGGTGCGTGAACCAGTTACCTGCCGCGGAGCGCAATACTCGTGAGCAACAATGTTCGCTGACCGCTCGTTGAGAAGACACTGTTAGTAGCACCTTAGTTCATATGAATGGTCAGTTGCTCAGCAACTGCACGTACATTCCCCCACGTACATCTCCGCAGCCGTCGTTCACCCTTGTCATCTATGGCCCGTGGTAAACCACTGTTGCCTTGGTGCCGGTTTTGAACAGTTCTATTTTGTCGTGCACGGTATACTTTAACCACAGCGGCATGCAAACCGTTTACAAACTTAGCCGGTTCGGAAATGCCTCCACTCTATGACCAAATGCCAATGATCGTCCCCTTTTTTATATCAGATAAATCGCTCTGTTTTCGTATTAGGACATCGACTGCACTGTTTTCCGCATCCTTCCCCCTCCCCATGACACACTTTATATACCTTCCACTGCTAGTACTGCTGCCTGCCGTCCGTGTTTAAGGTTATTGGACGCTGACGTCGAAAATTGGCCCTCATCGCAATAATGTGAATGGACCGTGTATGACCACCCAATTTAATTTATTGTTTTTTCCTCAAGTCTTATTTCTAACTGTGTGACCAAGTCTTGTGAAGTGAATGACAGCTTGTATATGTTTCATTTGAGTTCAGCGACACTTTATTTGCAGAGAAGCTCTTAATAATTCTCAAGAAACCTTTACTCACATTTTCAGCCGTTGTAGTTTCACCACTAGCATCGGTTATGATAGTTGCACCAAACTGATCCGTTTCAGCTTGATGGCTCTTTATATAAAATAAGAACTAGACTGGACCCATTATCGATCCGTGTAGTAAGAATGTAGCGATTATTCCCAGGATTTCTTAACATATTAGGCTCCGCGTTGTTGTTGTGGTCTTCAGTCCTGAGACTGGTTTGATGCAGCTCTCCATGCTACTCTACCCTGTGCAAGCCCCTTCATCTCCCAGTACCTACTGCAACCTACATCCTTCTGAATCTGCTTAGTGTATTCATCTCTTGGTCTCCCTCTACGATTTTTACCCTCCACGCTGCCCTCCAATGCTAAATTTATGATCCCTTGATGCCTCAAAACATGTCCTACCAAACGATCCCTTCTTCTAGTCAAGTTGTGCCACAAACTTCTCTTCTCCCCAATCCTATTCAATACCTCCTCATAAGTTACGTGATCTACCCACCTTATCTTCAGCATTCTTCTGTAGCACCACATTTCGAAAGCTTATATTCTCTTCTTGTCCATACTAGTTATCGTCCATGTTTCACTTCCATACATGGCTACACTCCATACAAATACTTTCAGAAACGACTTCCTGACACTTAAATCTATACTCGATGTTAACAAATTTCTCTTCTTCAGAAACGATTTCCTTGCCATTGCCAGTCTACATTTTATATCCTCTCTACTTCGACCATCATCAGCGACCATCATCAGTTATTTTACTCCCTAAATAGCAAAACTCCTTTACTACTTTAAGTGTCTCATTTCCTAATCTAATTCCCTCAGCATCACCCGATTTAATTTGACTACATTCCATTATCCTCGTTTTGCTTTTGTTGATGTTCATCTTATATCCTCCTTTCAAGACACTGCCCATTCCATTCAACTGCTCTTCCAAGTCCTTTGCTGTCTCTGACAGAATTACAATGTCATCGGCGAACCTCAAATTTTTTACTTCTTCTCCATGAATTTTAATACCTACTCCGAATTTTTCTTTTGTTTCCTTTACTGCTTGCTCAATATACAGATTGAATAACATCGGGGAGAGGCTACAACCCTGTCTCACTCCTTTCCCAACCACTGCTTCCCTTTCATGCCCCTCGACTCTTATAACTGCCATCTGGTTTCTGTACAAATTGTAAATAGCCTTTCGCTGCCTGTATTTTACCCCTGCCACCTTTAGAATGTGAAAGAGAGTATTCCAGTCAACATTGTCAAAAGCTTTCTCTAAGTCTACGAATGCTAGAAACGTAGGTTTGCCTTTTCTTCTAAGATAAGTCGTAAGGTTAGTATTGCCTCACGTGTTCCAACATTTCTGCGGAATCCAAACTGATCTTCCCCGAGGTCCGCTTCTACCAGTTTTTCCATTCGTCTGTAAAGAATTCGCGTTAGTATTTTGCAGCTGTGACTTATTAAACTGATAGTTCGGTAATTTTCACATCTGTCAACACCTGCTTTCTTTGGGATTGGAATTATTATATTCTTCTTGAAGTCTGAGGGTATTTCACCTGTCTCATACATCTTGCTCGCCAGATGGTAGAGTTTTGTCAGGACTGGCTCTCCCAAGGCCGTCAGTAGTTCTAATGGAATGTTGTCTACTCCCGGGGCCTTGTTTCGACTCAGGTCTTTCAGTGCTCTGTCAAGCTCTTCACGCAGTATCGTATCTCCCATTTCATCTTCATCTACATCCTCTTCCATTTCCATAATATTGTCGTCAAGTACATCGCCCTTGTATAAACCCTCTATATACTCCTTCCACCTTTCTGCCTTCCCTTCTTTGCTTAGAACTGGGTTGCCATCTGAGCTCTTGATATTCATACAAGTGGTTCTCTTCTCTCCAAAGGTCTCTTTAATTTTCCTGTAGGCAGCATCTATCTTACCCCTAGTGAGACAAGCCTCTACATCCTTACATTTGTCCTCTAGCCGTCCCTGCTTAGCCATTTTGCACTTCCTGTCGATCTCATTTTTGAGACGTTTGTATTCCTTTTTGCCTGCTTCATTTACTGCATTTTTATATTTTCTCCTTTCATCAATTAAATTCAATATTTTTTCTGTTACCCAAGGATTTCTATTAGCCCTCGTCTTTTTACCTACTTGATCCTCTGCTGCTTTCACTACTTCATCCCTCAGAGCTACCCATTCTTCTTCTACTGTATTTCTTTCCCCCATTCCTGTCAATTGTTCTCTTATGCTCTCCCTGAAACTCTCTACAACCTCTCGTTCTTTCAGTCTATCCAGGTCCCATCTCCTTAAATTCCCACCTTTTTGCAGTTTCTTCAGTTTCAATCTGCAGTTCATAACCAAGAGATTGTGGTCAGAATCCATATCTGCCCCTGGAAATGTCTTACAATTTAAAACCTGGTTCCTAAATCTCTGTCTTACCATTATATAATCTATCTGATACCTTTTAGTATCTCCAGGATTCTTCCAGGTATACAACCTTCTTTTATGATTCTTGAACCAAGTGTTAGCTATGATTAAGTTATGCTCTGTGCAAAATTCTACGAGGCGGCTTCCTCTTTCATTTCTTCCCCCCAATCCATATTCACCTACTATGTTTCCTTCTCTCCCTTTTCCTACTGACGAATTCCAGTCACCCATGACTATTAAATTTTCGTCTCCCTTCACTACCTGAATAATTTCTTTTATCTCGTCATACATTTCATCAATTTCTTCATCATCTGCAGAGCTAGTTGGCATATAAACTTGTACTACTGAAGTAGGCATGGGCTTTGTGTCTCTCTTGGCCACAATAATGCGTTCACTATGCCGTTTGTAGTAGCTAACCCGCACTCCTATTTTTTTATTCATTATTAAACCTACTCCTGCATTACCTCTATTTGATTTTGTATGTATAACCCTGTAATCACCTGACCAAAAGTTTTGTTCCTCCTGCCACCGAACTTCACTAATTCCCACTATATCTATATTTAACCTATCCATTTCCCTTTTTAAATTTTCTAACCTACCTGCCCGATTAAGAGAACTGACATTCCACGCTCCGATCCGTAGAACGCCAGTTTTCTTTCTCCTGATAACGACGTCCTCTTGAGTAGTCCCCGCCCGGAGATCCGAATGGGGGACTATTTTACCTCCGGAATATTTTACCCAAGAGGACGCCATCATCATTTAATCATACAGTAAAGCTGCATGTCCTCGGGAAGAATGTCCGCGTTGTTATGCGTAGATAAAAACTTACCAGTCCGACCCCTGATATAATATTATAGCAACTTCTGTAGCAGTACATTGTAAACAGTACAATCAATTGATTTTTGACAACATTTTTCCACATAAATTTTGCATTAACTGGTCAGTGAATTACAAAATCGGTTGTTGTATGGAAAGAGCACACAAAGACCAAATTGAGATTAACTGAGCATTGTATTTTGGGACGAGTATGTTGTTTCTCTAGTGTGCATAAGCGCTTACGCTCCCTTAGAGAAAGACATCTGTCTCTATATCTGTCTTGTAAAGGAGTCAAAAATTTCACATTTCAGTCTTTCTAGAGACATATTCCAAGACATGTATTGCATATGCGACAGAAAAGATAACACGTATGTGAAAAACAGGATTTTAGTGACGCATTTGAGATATTATCAATTCTGTGGGAGCATTTCGTTTTGCGAAAGTTAATAACATCTTCAGTTGATTTGGCAGAGTACGGAGTAATTGTGTTCTTAATGTATTATGTGGCACGACTTCTTGCATGTCCATGCCAGTCCACTTGTGCTTTTATTTAGTGGTTTTTAAATAAATTAATTATCTTATTGCTACCATTTTTTATTCGTCTATCTTCTTCAGTAACTAAATGCTTACATGTCTTGACTGACTTACGGATTTTCTATTAAATAATTTTTCTGTTAAATAGACACCACTTAGATTATATCCATTATCTGAGTTGTTAATTTCAGGTATTACACAAAGATGCCTATAAAACTTTTAATTACTTTGAGACAGCACAGTATTTCTCGCAATATGAAATCAGTCCTACCTGTCTGTTTTTCCTTACCATTTTATAATTTCCTTTTTCTTGGACATCTATTTTGATTCCTTTTTTAATCCATGGCTTTCTAAATTTTCATCATTATTATGAGTTAGTATTTCATCTTATATTCAAAAAGATTTTTCGAACACCATTAAAATGTCGTGCTCTGGAGGTAATTTGCTGACTGACAGTAAGACTCACAATGTGTTTTTCTTTCTTGATCTCGAATTGCAGCTATCGTGTAGTAAACATCCGTCTATGGAGTGCAGTATTTCTGTAATCTGAATGTCTTCTGCTCTAGTGCTCTGCCAGCAGAGTGGTCATTTCCTGCCTACGGACCCCACCTGTCACCTCAAGCGCCAATCTACACTTGTCTCACAAAAAAAAAGAAAATCCAGTCTTGAATTTCACGTAAAATAGATATCTTGTTGTTCAGAACACTGACTAAAAGGACACACATCCACTCTGGAAATTGCGAGGTGTCGGCTGAGCTACAGCTCCTGTCCTCAGTGGCCTACAGGGATCAGAAACTCCCCATGATATCATGCAAATATAATATAAACAATGTCGGACAGCAAATAATGGCTTATTAACTGTAAATGACTGGAAGAGACCCAATATTGATCCATCGGACTACAAAAGGAAAATGATGGTCACTATAGCATTATGCTTTATTGCCAAAAGACAGAAAAAATACGATTTAACCACTAAATAAAGGAATACAAACATAAACAAGTGGACGAGGGAATGCAGATATGAACTATGGAAAGGCAGAGGTGGGTGGATACACAAAAGAGTGATATAAAATTATGAAATATTGCATATATATATAAATGGATGTACGAGTATATTGATAGTACTGTTTACAATGTGCTACATTATTATATCAGGGGTCGGACTGGTAATGTTTTCATTTTATCTATGCAAAACAAAGCAGAGCCTAATATATTAAGAAAACCCGGGAATAATCGCTACAGGTTTACTACACGGATCGATAATGGGTTTACGACATATGGAAGTTTGAGTCTTGGCCGTGGGAGTCCCGATCCGGCACAAATTTTCATTGTCATTTCATTATACACCTGATGATTCTTCATATTCGCAACTGGGAATACATTCCATGCACATAAAACTTTGTCGTGAATATGGTCATTGATTGTGAAAAAATGTTAATGATTTAAAGAACGGTCCTGGAAAAGCACCAGTACCACCACCTAAGCACATAATGGCTGCAGCTTGCTGGCTGTAAAATTTAGATCTGCGAAACGTTGATGAAAATTAAACAACTTCGCGGTCGCCCCATTTTGGTGGCTGCAATGATGGCCAATGCTTACCAGTCTTAACTCGTGCAAGAGAAAGGATGCAGTACTGGCTCAGTTCATCCCGGCCTCTATGTTCTGCTCGAAGTTCAAGACCTCTCTCTGCAACGACCTGGAGCTATATTCTGCAGTGGCTTAAAGAGAATTGTGTTTGAACTTTCCTCTGTGAATCTTAGCTGGTCATGTCAGCATCAGAATCTCGCCGGCCAATTCCAGCAGACCTTACAAGTTCAGACTAATCGTGACTAAGGAATAACATATACTTCTCCCGTCGCAGAGATAAGAGCTAGAAAGTCTCTTCCACCTCAAGACAGATTTTCCAGTCTCCTGAACAACCAGGAGACATGCATGTACAAATGTGTCGGAACTCACCCCCGACCAGTGAAATAATTACTACCAGCCAACCACAGAGCCCCTTATTAAAATTTGAACAAACATTCCAGCTGCTTCTACTGGGCTTTGTGGCTACACTCACCCATAGTAGATTCACGTTCTCTCCTGTCTCAGCCGGACGTTGTGGCCGAGCGGTTCTAGGCGCCTCGGTCTGGAACCGTGCGACCGCCACGGTCGCAGGTTCGAATCCTGCCTCGGGCTTGAATGTGTGTGATGTCCTTAGGTAACTTAGGTTTAAGTAGTTCCAAATTCTAGGGGACTGATAACCTCAGAAGTTAAGTCCCATAGCGCTCAGAGCCATTTGAACCATTTTTTTCTCTTGTCACTCAGATTCTTATCTTACCTAAAAAGGATTACTTTCGCTTCTCACACAACTCAGCTTGTGGCATGCCGCCCGGTCTCGCTCGACGATGCTGAGCTGGGACAGCAGACTGCCCTCGTCTGCTCTATACGTGCACGGAGAACGGCTGTCAGCAGAAAACAATGCTATGACTGTCACGTTGCCCTAAGTGATTCTTCTATTTGACGAGGCAGCGAAGAACCCCAATGCTGCCGCCATAACTAGACTCCCTCAGTGTAGTAAGTGGAAAGGAGGTGTAAAATTAATTAGAAATACAATCGTTGGCAACAGTGAATAGTCCTTGCAACTTTCATGCAATATTAGTGATTTTCAAAAATGGTTCAAATGGCTCTGAGCACTTTGGGACTTAACATCTATGGTCATCAGTCCCCTAGAACTTAGAACTACTTAAACCTAACTAACCTAAGGACAGCACACAACACCCAGTCATCACGAGGCAGAGAAAATCCCTGACCCCGCCGGGAATCGAACCCGGGAACCCGGGCGCGGGAAGCGAGAACGCTACCGCACGACCACGAGCTGCGGACATTAGTGATTTTACATGAGTGACTATCCAGACCTGCATATTACAATTAAAAAACAGGTTTCAGGACAGCTTAACAATAAAACTGCCGCGTAACAAAATTATACCACAAATGATGGGTCTCCACTGACGAAGCCGCCAGCCATGACTCTAGAAGGGCCTGATGGAATTAATGTACATCTCAGTGGACTTCCATATCCAGACACTCCAGGATGATGATGGCATTGAAACAGAGGATGACACACGTAAAGCTGAAATACTAAACACCTTTTTCCAAAGCTGTTTCACAGAGGAAGACCGCACTGCAGTTCCTTCTCTGAATCCTCGCACAAACGAAAAAATGGCTGACATCGAAATAAGTGTCCAAGGAATAGAAAAGCAACTGCAATCACTCAACAGAGGAAAGTCCACTGGACCTGACGGGATACCAATTCGATTGTACACAGAGTAAGCGAAAGAACTTGTCCCCCTTCTAACAGCCGTGTACCGCAAGTCTCTAGAGGAACGGAAGGTTCCAAATGATTGGAAAAGAGCACAGGTAGTCCCAGTCTTCAAAAAGGGTCGTCGAGCAGATGCGCAAAACTATAGACCTATATCTCTGACGTCGATCTGTTGTAGAATTTTAGAACATGTTTTTTGCTCGCGTATCATGTCGTTTTTGGAAACCCAGAATCTGCTCTGTAGGAATCAACATGGATTCCGGAAACAGCGATCGTGTGAGATCCAACTCGCTTTATTTGTTCATGAGACCCAGAAAATATTAGATACAGGCTCCCAGGTAGATGCTATTTTCCTTGACTCCGGAAGGCGTCCGATACAGTTCCACACTGTCGCATGATAAACAAAGTAAGAGCCTACGGAATATCAGACCAGCTGTGTGGCTAGATTGAAGAGTTTTTAGCAAACAGAACACAGCATGTTGTTATCAATGGAGAGAAGTCTATAGACGTTAAAGTAACCTCTGGCGTGCCACAGGGGAGTGTTATGGGACCATTGCTTTTCACAATATACATAAATGACCTAGTATATAGTGTCGGAAGTTCCATGCGGCTTTTCGCGGATGATGCTGTAGTATACAGAGAAGTTGCAGCATTAGAAAATTGTAGCGAAATGCAGGAAGATCTGCAACGGATAGGCACTTGGTGCAGGGAGTGGAAACTGACCCTTAACATAGACAAATGTAATGTATTGCGAATACATAGAAAGAAGGATCCTTTATTGTATGATTATATGATAGCGGAACAAACAATGGTAGCAGTTACTTCTGTAAAATACCTGGAAGTATGCGTGCGGAACGATTTGAAGTGGAATGATCATATAAAATTAATTGTTGGTAAGGCGGGTACCAGGTTGAGATTCATTGGGAGAGTCCTTAGAAAATGTAGTCCATCAACAAAGGAGGTGGCTTACAAAACACTCGTTCGACCTATACTTGAGTATTGCTCATCAGTGTGGGTTCCGTATCAGATCGGGCTAACGGAGGAGATAGAGAAGATCCAAAGAAGAGCGGCGCGTTTCGTCACAGGGTTATTTGGTAACCGTGATAGCGTTACGGAGATGTTTAGCAAACTCAAGTGGCAGACTCTGCAAGAAAGGCGCTCTGCATCGCGGTGTAGCTTGCTCGCCAGGTTTCGAGAGGGTGCGTTTCTGGATGAAGTATCGAATATATTGCTTCCCCCTACTTATACCTCCCGAGGAGATCACGAATGTAAAATTAGAGAGATTCGAGCGCGCACGGAGGCTTTCAGACAGTCGTTCTTCCCGCGAACAATACGCGACTGGAATAGAAAAGGGGGGTAATGACAGTGGCACGTAAAGTGTCCTCCGCCACACACCGTTGAGTGGCTTGCGGAGTATAAATGTAGATGTAGATGTAGAATGACACCTTCCATCAGATAATCTCTGGCGAGTTACACGGTAAATAAACATTTTATACTTCCTAATACCTCCATGTGACGTAAAGGACAGCAATTCTTCCTGCGCAGTTGCCCTTTCTCTAGACCTTTCCATTGCTCTGTTTACCACGACACTTCTATGTCGCATTACAAACAATGAAATGCGTCCTCACCAGTTATGTTTCACCACGTGATTTATGATACTAGTAGCATTAGGAGCTGTGATCTGAATATGGTTGTTCAATAACTGAAACCTATTTTCTAACTGTTCTGCTCATAGCTTGTTTGAGAGACACTGACTACACTTTTGCCCACAAACGCATGACGGATGTTTGGTACTCTGGAAACAATATCGCTTTGATAAGGTGCTCACTACTGTGGAACCAGGTGCTTCTGAAGCCACAGTATGTTTCCTGAGCTTGTTTTCTTTATTTTTTTAAGGACTTCCACCTGCAAATTAGCTGGTTCTTGTTGTCTGTATGAGAGCAACAGGTGTACAAACGAAAGAGCGCATCTGGGACGTATTGGCGACACGTGTTTCCGGCAACATGCGCGCCAAGATAAGGGCGGCGGCGCCGGGTCAAACGCATAGCAGGTGTGAGACACCTGCAGATATCGCGCGACCTGATAGCACCTTAACTCGGCCCGCAAGTTCTGCGGCTGTCCAGTCGTCTGGGAGGAGCCGCGCAGGCCAGGTGAGTGCCACCGCAGTCTCAGCTTCCTACTATGTATCATCCTCATCACATTCGTAAAAGAAGCCGTCACGTGTTGCTCTTGTCGTAGTCTTCTGTACCTCGGTTACGACGGGCAAAATAATCAAATACTCTTTCGTGGGTATGTAATGTTGATTTGGAAACAGTGAACTACTGGAAAACAGACGACTATTTCTTGAGAATTTTTTTTACGATGGTTTTCGTTGTATAGTAGCAGTAGTGTGCGCAACGTATGTCAAATATCGTGTACATGGAGTTTTACATAGCTCTGTGAGCCTCCAAATGTTTCTTTAAACTTGTAAAATCTTTTTTGTTATTTCGTGTATCACTGGGACAGTGTTTAAACCAACGGTGTTTTGCACAGATCAAGACATGATATCAATAGCCAGTGTTAGCCCATGTGACACAGTGAAGGTGTTTGTCGCACTGGAACTCGAGCCTGTATTTCCGACAATTCCCTAGTAGTGACGCCATTCAGGCTCTCCTCAAGGCCTGCCTATAGTTCAAGTAGCTCACTGTTTTTGTCTTTCAATCTTTAATACGATACCATTTATTCCACGATTCAGGGGAACTAATTCCTCTGGATGAAAAAAATAGTGTGTTCAATAACAGTTTATATCAAAATAATAGTTTGTCTAGAATGAATCTTGGGCTTCGTCCGCGTTGATTCTCCTAACGGATTAAATCTGTGTGCTGGATCAGGACTCCAGAAGGGATCTTCTGGCTTCAAAAGCAAGGCTCTGCGAACTACGCCGCCATAGAATGCGTCTCAGCTGCTCACTACCAGCAGTGTTCCTTACTCAAGATCCTACTCACGTCTTTAATCTTTGTTGACCTTCTGGCGCTTTTAGCTTCAGTGAGTTGAGAGCGGCACAACGACGCTGCCAACTGGTTAGTTAGTACCAGAGCCGACGTTCATTTACGACCAAGGAAAATCACCGGCACATTTTGCAGACAGTTTGGACATTCGCTCCATTTAAACTTATTTCTACGATAACACTGATACAGTTTTCAAAAAATGAAGCTTTAGTGCTTGTGGGTGCTCTTATTTTTTGTAGAAAATTGTAATGTCGAGAACGTCCTCGTTGTGTACCATTTGTCTGGTGGTTACTACCAACTAGGGCGCGGGAATCAATCCTGAGGTAAACTGCGGACTCATGGTGCGAAAGACCATCTAAACAATGTGTTGTCGGGGAACGGTCTACGAAGAGCTTCATGGGAGCTATACATAAAAACAAAATTTTTCCTAGGCTAGTGAATAGAATACAAACGGACTTATGCATTTCTGGTGATTTGGGGGGATGCGTCATATTATTTTGTAAGTCACTCTCGTATATTACTTTTATCAGATTTATGTCACTGGATCTGCAAAGATATTACATAATACTGTTCATCATATCGTACATATTATCTCTCCTAGCTAGGCTGTAGTGTTCCAGCATAATAACGCACCATAATAAACGGAGTATGCCTTCACAGCTGGTTTGAAGCTGACAAAAAACTCCATCACGTTCCCTGACTACTGCAATCACATGACTATGCTCATATACAGACGTTCTCCATCCTGCTCGCTGAGGTAGCTGCGTATTTTATTTCATAAACAAAGACACCAAATTTCATTTTAGATAGCTGAGAGGTTCTCCATGACCACTGTGAGACATACGGATCGACCTCTGATTGGTTAGATGACGTCATGACGACATTCGATGATGACCCTCTCTGCGCCTATAGATTGTCTGCCGGCCGAATGTCTCCGCTTCGGCTCAGTTCGCAATGTGCATTATATTTTCAATAAAATCGTCTTTAAATAGATCGTAATCGAAAAACACTGTATGTCTACTGTTTGGTTAACGGCAGCTTAAATTATTAGTACTACGTCGTCAACTAGCAAGGGAATACCAATTATGCGAATGTAGTTCTTTAAAATTTTCTTATCGCAGTTATTGGAAAATTAAGTATTGAAATTTGTAAACAGAAAAAAAATTTCAACGTTTTTCCTTTAGTTTCGCATTCTCTGTCTGTCTCATTTCTTACTTTCAGGAGATTCAGTGTTTAGCCTTAACGTTTTTACCAAATTAAAATAATTACTTCTTGTCTTTCTTAGGTCGACGTGGGGCCGTAAGATGTTCTGAATATTTTTTTAAATATACAGAACAATTCATTATTATGTTCTCATATGTCGCTCATCTATTTCTTTTGTAAAACGCTTATAAATCATTTGCCTTTTAGAGATAGAAGACATCCTTGTTCCAAATGATACCCGAAACGGATACAACTTATTTATTACGAAAGTAAGTTTACCGCAGTACATACTTGGCAGGTACATAGAAAAAGCGTCTCCACCACCTACAGACAAGTCAACATCCCTGTAATTGGAAGTATGAAGGGTACTGAGCAACGAAACACAACAAAGAACATCAGGAAACGTATCACAAACAACTGACACTGTAGTTGAGCGTTATCTGGAATGTGTCTCAACAAAATCGGATCAAATTAGAATTCTGATAATTAACAATGTCCTCCAAGAGCCAGAATACTTGTACTTCGAACATTATAATATGCCAGACGTTTACACATGCATAATTACCAGTTTTGTTTCAACAGTTCCTCGCTGCAAGCTAAACATGGAGCTCGTAAAAGATATCTCTGGTTTAGTCTAATATCGACATTTCAGGTAACTAATGGTAATCAACATTATGTCTAACGCTAACAAGACACCTGATTATGATCGCTCAGTATTTAATATACAGTGCTTCCACCGGGTTTAACATCCCAATCCGATGTATCGATTACCGTCAACTGTGATACCTGCTCTAAGCCCGAGAGTAGCTTTGAATTAAAACCGAGGCATCAGGAACAGTATAAGATTCCCGGCGAAGAAAATGTCGTCCACTTAAGTGCTTCGATCGAGATATCTCCAGCTGATCATCACAATAATGCAGCCACGAAAGGACGCTCACTACAGACCGTCCCACGGGGAGATGGCATCGTTTTCTGTTCCTCACACGTGACGTCCTCTTCACAGTAGTCTGGGCAATGACGTGTAGTCTATCGGGAAAACCATGTGAGATGGCGCGACGACAAGACGCTGAGCTCAATAATACGTCAGCGAGTTCCCATCCTTGTTCAAAGCACTTCCAGGAAGAGATGTTATCAAACCACAAGGGTCCTGAGTAAGTGTAATAGCAGGGTATTATTTATTTTATCCAATCGCATTACGGTCTGTACTTGCTTACGTCTTTTCTTCTGACTTCACTGAGCAACTCCAAACTTTCTGAAAAGTGCCATATTACAACCGGCAAGAGCTGTTGAGGTATCTTAAAGTTATACGAAGCGAGGTGTCGCATTGTTTAGCACTCTAGAGACGCATTCGCGTGAACGACGATTGAAATCCCCGTTCGGCCATTCATGCTTAGGTTTCCCTAAATCGCTTAAGGAAAATTCCGTGAGGTTCATTTGGAAAAAATCACGACTGATTTCCTTCACTATCCTTCCTAATCCGTGCTGGTACCCGGTTTCCAATGATGTCGTTATGATGTCGTTGTCTGTGGGACATTAATCTTCCTTTTTTTATTGAAGTTCTTTATAACAGCTTACATGGATATATTGAAACTGTGGCGTTAGGTAACATAAAAGCTATCCTGCCTCAACTGTTAATCTTCCTCTACTGTTACTATTTCTATCTTTCCGTGTGGAAGCACTCTTAATTTACAGCACTTTCCCCCTTTTTAATGCTTTTTGTTAACAACGGAATTTTTAACTGGTTGATGTGCAATTGAGGTTTAACCATGTTTATGTGGCTTCATGAAGCTCTCAGAAAATATGCACTTAAAGAATAACTTAATATTACAGAATATTACAACTTTATATTACAAAATATTACATCTTCACTGATGTTTGACGATACATTACTTTTCACTACGTCGACGAATGGATACCAATTCTTCATTATGATTGCTTAATATGTAAATATACAGTCCTTTCACTGTCAGTACCAGGATCGGTAGCGAGACTTTTTTATAAGTATCAAGGCATACTTCATGGTATACTATTCTTAAGCAGAATTACATAGCACGTATTATTATCATTATTATTATTATTATTATTATTATTATTATTACAAAAACTATCATCTTTCAGCTCTGCAAAGTCCAACATGTAAAGTTTTAGCCTCTTCCTGAGTCCAATATCAACAGTAGGTTCCCCTATAGTTAGAGGTCTGCGCGGATAAGAAAAGTGCAATCCGCATCCGCACCGCATCCGCAAGGTCCTAATCCCCATCCGCATATATTTAAGTTTTGAATGAGTAATTGATAGTAATAGACAGTAGTACTTAGAATTATCGTATGTAATGACATAGTTATTGTTAGGGTGCCATTTCTGCGAGAACTTAACTACATTTGACTTCTTAAATCACAGGAAATGGTCTATACCTACTCTAAAGCAGACCATTCCAAACAGGAAAGCATTGGCGCTCCGGAGCACACACAGTAGCGGCTCGGCTCTCGAGAGATTGGAAACGCTATTTATAAAAATAAAATTCAATTTAATAGTATTAAATGATGAAAATACGTGTATAGAAACAATTATATTTCGCTGCTCTTGTGCCAAGGCAGCTGAAAATGACGATGGTTTTAAACTGTTACTAGCACATTGCATCATTTACCGACAGTTTTTTTGTACTCACTGCTTGGATGTGTCAAATTTTTAAGGCATTCATGTCAGCTGATGATTATACTATAGCTTACGCGTTCAGTCCTCGTCATTTCCAGGTGAAAATATTTACAGTATTAGGCCTACACTGCAAAACGCTGGCGCACCTGTGAAAAAGTTAAACTGCCAGCAATAATTGACGTTGTCTGGAAGAAATAACTCGTCTTCCGAAGAGTGATAACAAAATCAGTGGTTATAGAAATTACGAGTGGTTGAATGAGGTAGCAGTTCCTTAGCACTCACTGCACCGTACTTGGCCCCCACATCAATTACAAACTTTGCCGTCTCGAGAAACCCAGATCCACACGCAACTTCGAATGGTAAAATGTCTTTGCTGACAAGATTGATAAGTTTTTCTGTCGCGGCTGTCTTCAAATTTGGCGGAACTTCAGGAACTTTCACGTCTCTCTTGGTATTTAAATAAGTAATTATGCTACTTTGTCGAGCCTCACACGAATGTTTTAGCAAATTTGAAGTTCCACTTTTGTGTCCACTGTAGGAATATACTTTTTTACATGCAAAACAAGCCACTATATCTTTTATCTTTTCGTTGCCATCAAATATGTATGCGAATTTTTTCCAAATTGGCGATTTCAATTGTTTTCCTTCACTAATGTAAAATCACCTTTTTTCACCTTACACGAAATTGTATCCATCGATATGGTGTTCATTTGAAGAAAGAACTCTCACTGATATTTTCTACGATGCACGTTGTCACTCGGTCACTACAAAGTGCTAACTGAAGTCAGCGGAAAATTGCAACGGGCATTTGTCTGGTAGACAGTGGGCAGGTTTGCCACCGACAGAGCACTTCACAGGCCACAGAAAAGACACGGCCGCGAAGCGGATTAGGCACAGGTCTCTTGGGTACAGCTACGTCGGTCGTAGCCAGGGGCTGAGGACAACAGACATCCGCTCTACCCGGGCCCTGCAAGATTCCAAGAATGTCAACAGACTTGAAGTTTTGAACTAACATTGCAACATACGTAATGGGCAGATGCCTTGCTCATTATCCGCAAATGACCCGCGGATATCCGCGCCGGTCGCGATTTTATCCGCCAAGTAACAAATACCGCGGATATCCGCGGATATATCCGCGGATATCCGCATCCGCGCAGACCTCTAACTATAGTGAACAGGGTTAAGTAGATCCAATGTCGGAGGAAAGCAGCGACATACCACCTCCAGTAGGACAATGCACATAGTTAGACAGCCCACACGCAATGGAAATATCTTAGACTTCGTAGCTACTAACAGATGGACCTTATCGATGGTTTCAGTATCGAAATCATCACGATGTCATTATATCAACTACGGCTACGAAAACCAATAAATTAGTCAAGAAAGCTAGGAGAATGTTTTTGTTAGAAAGAGCAGATAAGCGGTTCTTAGCATCCTACTTAGACAGTGAACTGAAATTGTTTAGTTCCAGTGAGATGGTGGTAGAGGAATTACGGGCAAAGCTTAAACAGATTGTAAATCGTGGCCTGGAGAACTATGTGCCTAATAGCTGGATTAAGGATAGAAAAGACCCACAATGATTTAACAAGGAATTTTGGAAAATATTGAGGAAACAAAGGCTGTTGCACTCTCGGATCAGAAGAGAACGCCCGAATGACGACAGGCAAAGTTTAGTAGAGATTCGTGCGTCTGTGAAAAAAAAAAGTTCAGATGTGTGTGCGTACCTAAGCGACCAAACTGGTTAACTCATCGGTCCGTAGACTTACACATTATTTACACTAACTTAAACTAACTTATGCTAAGAATAACACCCATGCCCGAGGGAGGACTCGAACCTCCAGCGGGAGGGGCCGCGCAGTCCGTGACATGACGCCTCAAACCGCGCGGCCACTCCGTGTGGCGGCTGTAAAAAGATCTATGAACCACTGTCATACCTTAGGAAAAGATTTGGCTGCGAAACCCAGAATATTCTGCCATATGTACAATCACTAAACGGGTCTAAGTCTTCCATCCCGCCACACGTTGCCCAGTCTGGTGTGGAGGCTGAATATATTAAAATGAAAGCTTTAAATTTCGCGTTTAAGAAATCGTTCACCCAGGAGAATCGAACTAACACACTGTCCTTCGGCCATGGAACAGACTCCCGTACGAACAACATAGTAATAACTATTCCTGTGTGTAGAAAAACAACTGAAAAGAATTGGAAACAACAAAGTTTCCAAGTCCGCATGTAATCCCAATTCGGTTTTACGAAAACTGCTCCACAGCATTGGCCCCCTACTTAGCATTTACAGTGAATCTCTCGCCCAGTGTAAAGTCCCAACCGACTGTGAAAAAGCACAGGTGACTCCTGCATATAAGAAGGGTAAAAAGAACGGACCCGCAAAATTACAGACCAATATACTTAACATCGGTTTGCAGCAGGATTGTTGAACATATTCTCAGTTGGAATTTAATAAATTTCCTTGAACCCGAAAAGCTTATGTCCACGAATCGGCATGGTTTCAGGAAACACGCTCGTCCAAAACTCAGCTTACCTTTTTCTTACATGATATACTGTGAACTGTAGATGAATGTCAACAGGCAAATTCAATATTTTCAGATTTCTGAAAAGCATTTGAGATGGTACCCCACTGCAGACTTAACGAAATTACTAACATGTCGGGTAGGTTCTCAGATATGTGAGTGGCTCGAAGACTTGTTAAGTAACAGAACCCAGTATGTTGTCCTCGACGCCGAGTCTTCATCAAAGACAACACTACCTTTAGGAGTGGCCCAGGGAAGTGTAATAGGACCGCAGTTGTTCTCCATATACATTAGTAAATTATTTGGTTGGCAGGATGGACAGCAATCTGTGATTGTTTGCTGATGATGCTGTGATGTACGGGAAGGTGTCGACGTTGAGTGACTGTAGGAAGAGATAAGATGACGTCGACAAAATGTATATAGTATTTTGTTACATGATGTATGTATAGCCACTTCGGTTGCACAAAACCGAGGTGGCTACACATATATGTTGTAATTAAATAACATACGATTGCTGGATCGCAGCCAATAAAAATGTTTAAAATTTCGATAGTATTTTGTTCAACTTCAGCAGGTGTAGTCATATATAATGAAATGATACGCAACAAGTTGCATATAAGAAATTTAAATTCTTGACCGGTTTCGGGCACTTAGTGCCCTTCTTCAGAAGATTATGCAATAGACATGAGTTTCTGATGAAGGGTACTACGTGCCCGAAACCGGCCAAGAAATTAAATTTCCTCTTTGCAGCTGGTTGCTTATTATTTCATTATTATACAAATTTGTAATTGGTAGCTCTGGCTATAGAAAAAATTTAAGTCAATGTTGGTGAGTAGGAAAAACAGAGCGCCGGCGGCGGTGGCTATGCGGTTCTAGGCGCTGTAGTCCGGAACCGCGCGACTGCTACGGTCGCAGGTTCGAATCCTGCCTCGGGCATTGATGTGTGTGATGTCCTTAGGTTAGTTAGTTTTAAGTAGTTCTAAGTTCTAGGGGACTGATGACCTCAGATGTTAAGTCCCATAGTGCTCAGAGCCATTTGATTTTGAAAAACAGAGCCGTTTAGTTCCGATACAGCATTGGTAGCGTCATGCTTCACACAGTCACGTCTTTTAAATACCTGGGCGTAACGTTGCAGAGCGATTTGAAATGCAACGAGCATGTCATGATTGTCATAGGGAAGGCGAATTGTCGACTTCGGTTTGTTGGGAGAATTTTAAGGAAGTGTCGCTCATCTGCAAAGGAGACCGCATATAGGACACTAGTGCTACCTACTCTTGAGTACTGCTCGGATGTCTAGGATCTGCTCCAGGTCGAATTAAAGGAAGACATCGAAGCGATTCAGAGGCAGGATTCTAGATTTGTTACAGGTAGGTTAGAACAACACGCAGTTGTTACGGAGGTGTTTCGGGAACTCAAACGAGAATCCCTGAAAGGGAGACGACATTCTTTTCGAGGAACACTACAGAGAAAATTTAGAGTACCGGCATTTGAAGCTGACTGCAGGATTATTCTTCTGCCGCATAAGGACCACGAAGATGAGATACGAGAAATTAGGGCTCCTACGAAGGCTTATAGATTGTCTATTTGCGAGTCGAAAAGCAAATGATTAGTAGTGGCAGGGTACCCTCCGCCAGGTACCACACGGTGGCTTACGGAGTAGATATGTACATGTATACAGATGTTGATGTAGATGCCCTATAAGGCACTGTGGTTTTCAAACCCATCTTCGCGTTGGTGGCAGCTTAGTCTTTGGCGCTACTGTCACAGGTTCGAATCCTGCCTCGGGCATGGATGTGTGTGATGTGCTTAGGTTAGTTAGGTTTAATTAGTTCTAAGTCCTAGGCGACTGATGACCTCAGAAGTTAAGTCGCATAGTGCTCAGAGCCATTTGAACCATTTATCCTTTTGATAACAACTATGGGGCTCGACACTATTTTCTGTGACTGTTTTTTACGGATCAAATAAGTCAGTATATGTTACCGAATGAGTACTGCACGATATCGCCTCACTGTACATAACCATTTTTTTCAGTCGGGGTGAAATGTGGTAAACATCTTCAAATAAATGCTCATGAACTCCACGTTCTTCATAATATAAATTTGTCGGTCTTACCACAGAATTCGTTGATTTAGAGAAGGCGTTTGAAGATTTTGACTGGAAAATACACCTTGAAATTTAGAATGCAGAATGCGCGAAATACATAGTGCGAAAGCTTGTCTACAACCAGAAAGAAGGCTGCCCCGGTAGCTGAATGGTCAGCGTGACGGAATGTCAACCCAAAGGGTCCGGGTTCGATTCCCGGCTGGGTCGGAGATTTTCTCCGCTCAGGGACTGGGTGTTGTGTTGTCCCAATCATCATCATTTCATCCACATCGACGCGCAAGTCGCCGAATTGGCGTCAAATCGAAAGACTTGCTCCAGGCGTACGGTCTACCCGACGGAAGACCCTCGTCACACGACATTTCCATTTTTTTTTACCAGAATGAAATTATCAGAGTTGAAGAGCATGAAGGGGAAGCAGTGTTTGAGAATGGAGTCAGACAGGAATATAGCCTATCCCTGATATTTGTCAGTCTGTACATTCAGCCTGCAGTAAAGGAAGCAGACGAGAAGTATGGAGACGGAATTAAAGTTCGAGTGAGAAGTAAACCCTTTGATGTTTGCCTAAGACATTTTAATTCTCTAGGTATCGGCAGAGGTATTGAAAGAGCAAATAAATGGAATTTATAGTGTCTTGAAAAGAGGTTATAAGACAAACGTTAACAGCAGTAACAAAAGGAGGTATGGAACGTAGCCGTTTTAACTCAGGCGATGCTGATGAGATTACGTTCGGAAATGAGAGACTAGTAGATTTGCGCTCTACCAAAACTGCTGTTCGGTAGAGCAGAAGCTGTTCTGCAATATCCTTTCTTCTAGGAGTGCTAGTTCTGAAAAGTTTCCCAGAAGAGCTTCTGTGAATTTTGTAAGGAAGGAGACGACGCACTGGCAGAACTAAAGCTGTGAGGAAAAGTCGTGAGTCGTGCTTGGGTAGTTCAGATGGTAGAGCACTTGCCTGCGAAAGGCAAAGGTCCCGAGTTCGAGTCGCGGTCCGGAACACAGTTTTAATCTGCCAGGAAGTTTCATATCAGAGCACGCTCCGCTGCAGACTGAAAAGCTCATCCTGGAAATACGAAAATTGGATATGAATAACTGAAACATGTTTTATGTAGGTTCGACGAAGTATTGAAGCAATGTTTGATATATCTTTGTGTTGCGTTTTCTAGCGCTATGTGGTAAATCTGTATTGTTTTCTTTATTTTTGCTATACCATCACACCGATTCACGTTACAAATCAGCAATTATTGAATAAAACCGGAATTAAACATTGACAGTTTCAGTTTTGCTATAAATACCGTTCACTTTTAAGTAACAGGCAGGAGGATAGCTATGTGAACAAAAATGGTCCTGTGGTTATCCAGCCCTCACTCAGTTTCCAGACAGTTCATCGCTTCCGGTTCTTAGCAGTATCAAGAGAGTCACCGATCGCATACGTAAAGAAAGCGATTGTCATGAGGTAACGCCCGATAGATATGCAACACAACTAACCTAAAGGTAACGCGGGGGAACTATCGCAGTCCACGCTTATGAAAGTCTGCGGTAAGCTGCAAACCTAGACACTAATAAAAGGGGCAAACAGATGGAAAAAAGTAAGTAAACTGTTTATTTCAAAAGTAATCGCCATAATTGTTAATACATTTATCTCACTGAGATTAGACAGTCAATGCCTTCATGGCAATATGTTTGCACTTGCCTGCTGGACCATGATGTACCCATACGTCTAGCTCTTCACCAGATGTAAAACGTCGGCCACGAACGTGCTCCTCAGGGCTCCACAAATATGGAAATCTATGTCTACATTCGTACTCCGCAGGCCACCGTACGGTGCATGGAGTAGGGTACTGCGTACCACTACTAATTATTTCCTTTCCTGTTCCATTCGTAAAAAGAACGACGGAAAAACGACTACCTACGATTCACCGCACGAGCGCTAATTTCTCCCGTCTAATCTTCTTCGTCTTTACGCGAAATGTACGTTTACGGCAGTAGAATCGATCTGCAGCCGGCCTCAAATGCCCTAAAATGTCTCGCAAAAAGAGCGTCGTCTTCCCTCCAGGAAATCGCATTTGAGTTCACGAAGCATTCCTAATACTACCGTGCTGACCGAACCTACTAATAACAAATGTATCGGCACATTCTAAATTGCTGCGACACCTTCCTTTAATCTGACCAGTTGGGAATGCCAAACAACAGAGCAGCACTCAGGAATGGGTCGCACTTCCGTTTTATACGCCGTCTCCTCTATAGATGACTCTCTTTCCTAAAATTCTCCCAATAAAAAGAAGTCGAGTGTTCACCTTCTCGGCTACCATTCTGATGTGATCATTCCATTTAATATCGCTCTGCAACCGCACGAGTCGACATTTAATCGATGTCACTGTGTCGAAGACAATGATGATTGAGTTTAACGTCCCGTCGACATCGAGGTCGTTAAAGACGCAGAAAAAGCTCTGATGGTGTCAAGAATGGGGGAGGAAATCCGCCGTGCCCATTCAAAGGAACCGTCACGGCATTTTTCTGGAGCGATTTAGGGAAATCACGGAAGACTCTGTATGACTGGATGTGGGTTCGAACCGTTGTGCAGTATGCAGTGTGCGAGTGCAGTGTGCTAACCACTGCGTCACCGCGCTCGGTGTCATCCATTACTAATGCTGAATTCGAACGTTACATGATTGTTTTTTCTACTCGTCCGTGTTATTTTCTACATTAAGAGCAAGGAGCGCCACTTATCACACCAACTAGAAATTCTGTATTCTAAATCAGACGGAAAGTTTTTGTAGAGGAATGCAGCCGTTACGAATACAGTTATTGAAAATTCTGTGTGGTTGTTTAAAAACAGTCGATGGTTTTCTCAGGATTTGTTTATTAACCCGAAATGCATCATGACAATCAATAAACAAATTCAGAGAAAAACAGTGACTCTTTCTAAGCAACCAAGCAACCGTTTTTAAATTCCTTAAAGTAATTTCAGAAACTCTGTCTAAGTCATCTTGTGTCTCCCTACAGTCACTCAAGGACGAAACGTTCTCGTACACCACAGCGTCATCAGCAAACAGCAGTGAACTGCTGTTCACCCTGTGTGGCAGATCATTTACGTATATAGAGAATAAGAACGGCCTTATCGCCCCTCTCTGGGGCACTCCTGACGATACCCTTGTCTCTGATGAATACTTGCCGTCGAGGACCGCGTACTGGATTCTGCTGCTCAAAATGTCTTCGAGCCATTCACAAGTCTGGGGACCTAATCCACATTCACGAACTTTCGTTAACAGTCTACAGTGGGGCACCATGTCAAACGCTTTTCGGAAATCTAGGAATATGGAATCTGCCTGTTGTCCTCCATCCGTGGTTTGTACGGTATCACATGAGAAAAGATCAAGCTGAGTTTCACACGACCGATGCTTCCTAAAACCATGCTGATTTGTGGGCAGAAGCTTTTCTGTCTCAAGAAAATTTATTATATTCGAACTCATATGTTCAAGAATTCTTAATGTTAAGTGAGCTGATCTGTAATTATGCGGGTCCGTACTTTTACCGTTCTTATATGTAGGAGTCACCTGCGCTTTTTTCCAGAAGCTTGGGATTTCGCCCTGGGCGAGAGATTCACGACAAATGCAAGCTAAGCAAGGGGCCAATGCCGCAGAACCTAACTGTGATTCTATCCGGACCTGGTGACTTGTTTGCTTTTAACTGTTTCAGTCGCTCCTCTACAGCTATCGAGAAATCTGAACGGTATGAAGGATGTTTAAGGGCTTCCTAGCGAAACCTGGCAGCGTAGTTGACAGAACCTTGGCAACATGTGAGCAGGCACTATCCTGCAACAGAGTGATGCCATTCGTCAACATTCCTGGGCGTTTAGACTTGAGGTGCGCTTGAATTTTTGCAAAGTGTCCGCATGGTGAAAGGTTTTTTGGTCTCCGAATTTTCGCTGGAAAGTGAACAGCACTCTTGCGCATATAAGTTCATTCGGTGTTTGATTTATTTTTTTTTTACTGCCATAGAGGTTGTGGCGCGGGAGGTTTGTTGCGAAGAACAGTTGGTTGTATTGTTGTTGTATGTAGTTCGCCGTCTTCCTCACGCGGGCCTGGCAACTAATTTTGTGGTCAGCCAGAAAGCGATGGGGAACATCATGACCTTAGTTTCCAGTCTTCACGGTCACATTCTGGTCCAGCCCACTGAAAGAAATGTTTCTATTCTCCTTCTACTTATCGGGATCAGGACTATGATTTTAAATGAAAGTATAAAGTTCTGTTTCATACATATATTGAGTAAAGTCTCTGTATGTAATTATAACTCCTGATTAAATTTTCTCATTATGAGAGTACTAAAAGGCGATCCGTTTTCATTGCTAAAAACCATTCAAAAGCCAAGATCATATAAAATATTTTTTACTCAAGACAACCGGTTTCAACAGTCTTAGTTGTCATCTTCACGTCTTAAGCATCTTTTTGTAGTAAAACATGTTCATTTTACGCTGACACCTCGAGCACAAGATGTCAAGGGGATAACACTCAGCACATTATACACGTTTGTCATCGCTAAAAGACTTCAACGTTTATAATGTGCTTAGTTTGTCATCGCTAAAATACTCTCCTGGAAATTGAAATAAGAAAACCGTGAAATCATTGTCCCAGGAAGGGGAAACTTTATTGACACATTCCTGGGGTCAGATACATCACATGTTCACACTGACAGAACCACAGACACATAGACACAGGCAACAGAGCATGCACAATGTCGGCACTAGTACAGTGTATATCCACCTTTCGCAGCAATGCAGGCTGCTATTCTCCCATGGAGACGATCGTAGAGATGCTGGATGTAGTCCTGTGGAACGGCTTGCCATGCCATTTCCACCTGGCGCCTCAGTTGGACCAGCGTTCGTGCTGGGCGTGCAGACCGCGTGAGACGACGCTTCATCCAGTCCCAAACATGCTCAATGGGGGACAGATCCGGAGATGTTGCTGGCCAGGGTAGTTGACTTACACCTTCTAGAGCACGTTGGGTGGCACGGGATACATGCGGACGTGCATTGTCCTGTTGGAACAGCAAGTTCCCTTGCCGGTCTAGGAATGGTAGAACGATGGGTTCGATGACGCTTTGGATGTACCGTGCACTATTCAGTGTCCCCTCGACGATCACCAGTGGTGTACGGCCAGTGTAGGAGATCGCTCCCCACACCATGATGCCGGGTGTTGGCCCTGTGTACCTCGGTCGTATGCAGTCCTGATTGTGAAGCTCACCTGCACGGCGCCAAACACACATAAGACCATCATTGGCACCAAGGCAGAAGCGACTCTCATCGCTGAGGACGACACGTCTCCATTCGTCCCTCCATTCACGCCTGTCGCGACACCACTGGAGGCGGGCTGCACGATGTTGGGACGTGAGCGGAAGACGGCCTAACGGTGTGCGGGACCGTAGCCCAGCTTCATGGAGACGGTTGCGAATGGTCCTCGCCGATACCCCAGGAGCAACAGTGTCCCTAATTTGCTGGGAAGTGGCGGTGCGGTCCCCTACGGCACTGCGTAGGATCCTACGGTCTTGGCGTGCATCCTTGCGTCGCTGCGGTCCGGTCCCAGGTCGACGGGCACGTGCACCTTCCGCCGACCACTGGCGACAACATCGATGTACTGTGGAGACCTCACGCCCCACGTGTTGAGCAATTCGGCGGTACGTCCACCCGGCCTCCCGCATGCCCACTATACGCCCTCGCTCAAAGTCCGTCAACTGCACATACGGTTCACGTCCACGCTGTCGCGGCATGCTACCAGTGTTAAAGACTGCGATGGAGCTCCGTATGCCACGGCAAACTGGCTGACACTGACGGCGGCGGTGCACAAATGCTGCGCAGCTAGCGCCATTCGACGGCCAACACCGCGGTTCCGGGTGTGTCCGCTGTGCCGTGCGTGTGATCATTGCTTGTACAGCCCTCTCGCAGTGTCCGGAGCAAGTATGGTGGGTCTGACACACCGGTGTCAATGTGTTCTTTTTTCCATTTCCAGGAGTGTATTTCAAAGTCTGCAATGTGCTGAGTTTTGTCCACTTGACATTTTGTGCATGAGGTCAGCCTAAAATGAAAATGTTTTACTACAAAAAATATTTAAGAACTGAAGATGGCAGCTAAGGCTATGAAACCGGTTCTTTTGAATAAAAAAATATTTTGTGCCATCTTCGCTTTTTAATGGTTTTTAGCAACTATAACTTCACTAGCTATTTTGAGGTGTGAATGCGGGACGCGCAGGACTGGAAGAGATGACGCTAAACAGAAGAGGCTTATACCCAGCAATAATGAAAGTGTGCTGCTGTAGAAAGGATAGCTGATGCTAACTTCTTATTTATTTTTTATTTACTTAGTGGTCCCCCGAGGCGACGACGCTTGGACCGAAATATTATTACTTCCATTAAAATTAAAGGGGCAATAGATATATTTTTTTTACTTTTTAGGGTGTTTTGTATAGTTTCTTTTCAAATTTTTAATTTAAGATTTATTTCATGCTTTTTAACTTTATACTTTACTAGTAGACACGGAAGGACCGTCACTCTATCTCCACGTTCACACACGTACTTTCCAGGACGAAACACGAAACTGCGACGAGCTATCTGGCCTCACCGAAATCTGCATATGCTGACAGTAGATGCATTTTTACAAACCTTATTACAGTTGCAAGATTTTGGCAATGCAAAATCACACGTGCGGTTTTGAGTTTCAAACTGAAATTATTATTCCGATGTTTTTCTTTTCTTGAATACACTGTTCACTTAAGTGATTTGCGTATTTATTTTTTTTATTCACATATATATTCAGTGATTATTTTTAATAGCTGTATTTAGGTAATTTAGGTAACAAAGTCATTAAGAAGTGGCAATAATTTTAAATCAAGTCGGAAGAACGTGGGCTTATTGTTACCACTGCCGCTGGCGGTCTGGTGTTTATTTAATTGCGCTGTTATTTTACTTTCATAGAGTGATTGTATACCAACTTCGTAATTTTGTTCTATTTTACTTTTTTGCAAATATGTTTCTCTGGCACTTTACAGCCATTGTTGGCTGCATGGTCCTTGTAACCCAAAGACAAAATAAAAAGAAAAAAAAGTGGAATGCCATTGCGCTCTCTTGAAATAAGCTGCCTAAACTACTGGGGCAAAATCATTTGGTTTAGTACCGAATTGTGAACCTCAAAAAGAATTATAGAAAAGCCTGCGAGAGCATATGTTTAGCATTAACAATCACCCATGTTCTGCTGTGTAAGTGCTGAAACGGGCGATTTCAAAAGACAAAAATCAGCATTGTCTGTCAACCGTAGAAGATAAACATATGCTATCACGGACTTTTATTTACATCTTTTTGAGCTCTACAATCACGTAGTGCGTAACTTCACGTAGCTCTTACGAATTGCGTACCGTATATCAAGAAAGTGCGCTGGCGGAAAATATTTATACTTAATTTAGCTGATGAAATTTAAACGGTTGAACATAATTTCATGAAACATAGCTATGAAAGGTCCTGCTTCAACTAGCTTTCAAATTAAAAAAAAAAAAAACTGCCTCAAGATCGGACGTTTCGTTTGGGAGCGACGATGCCACAGGCAGACACATACGGGAAACTTATAACACCCCTCCGTTTGCGTCGGTCGTCCATAGCGACCAAACGTGGAACGGCAGCACAAAGCTAGTTGTAAGAAAACAAGATTCCACACTGAGTTTCATTGGAAGAACTGCAAGGAAATGTGTTTCGTTCACGAAAGAGGTAGCTTACGAAAACCTCGTTGGACCGGCTATTAAATAGTATTTTCCTATCTGGAACACTTACCAGGTAGGGTTAATGGCACATACGAGTTCCAGGAAGAGCGGCACGTTACGTCTTGTGTTGGTAAGGACACGTAAGAGCGAGCGCTTCACCGGAATGCTCAGCCAATTCCATTAGAGAGTGGAGAGTGAAAGGGAGGTGACGTTTACTGTTAAAGATTTACGAGCGTATGTTATAAGAAGAGTGGAGCACCATATTACCATCTCGTACATACATCTCGGGTAAAGGCCTTGACATTCAAGTTCATACGGAGGTTTCCGGTCGTCTTTCTTGCAAGGCACCAATCTCGGTTTCGACAGGAAAATGGGAGTCGTGGTATGACAAGACGTAGACAAAATAACATCGATTCGTTAATTTGACGCTGATGGAGTTATAATTATTGTTGCATTAGCAGCAAACAACAACGATGAAACTGGAACACCACTTACGTAGTCGAACTGAAAGCGATGTAAGAGCGATACTGGATGTACGTTTTTCCACAGTTCCATAGCTTGGTGGTTACTGTCGTTCTACTGTACTTATCGTTCCATCAGATCAGATTTGTATTCCTTGTTTACATGTACGATTGCTGCCGTCACTGTGAAGTCGGGAGTGATTGTTGATGACAAATTTCATACCTGCTTAGACAGTACTCACATACAGTCCTTATTGCACCATTTTGTACAATTAAATTTCTACGTCTGTTTCTAGAACTGTCCTAGAATATTACTTTGCAGAGCGTTAATTAATAAAACAGAATCAAAACATACATTCTTACGGGCCGTTTATTACTTAAAGAGTTTTTATACGCAGTTTTAGTTGAAACACAGTATATGCTTTACAAATTCTTAACATAGCTCAATTAAAAGCTTACAACAGTGGTTCTCAAGCTTTCTTAGGCCACAAGTCAGAACCCCCCCCCCCCCCCCCGCCGACACCACTGCCCCCCTCAACCGCTCTCACCGCCATCGTTAAATCTGACCCTAACTAAACTTTAAAATGAAAAAGAATTCTCTTTGAAAACTTTTGTTTTTAAAATGTTGAAGGATGAATGACATTTAGTTTGTGTGTGTGTGTGTGTGTGTGTGTTTGTGTGTGTGTGTGTGGGTGGGTGGGTGGGTGGATGAGTGTTCTTGTGGGCGCGCGCTATAATAAATAATGAAGCAATTCCCGGTGAACAGCGAGTGCTACCTACAACTCAGTCACGAACGCTAAATACCCATAGTGATGGTAGACACTTCATACAAAACGTGCTTTCTCCGCACTACTGCTCTCCTTGGCGGCATTTGCCTCGCCCACATCGTGCATCCGCGTTTAAAATCCACCTGGTTAAAATATGTGCACTATAGTTACTATTTGTAAGTTGCTTGACTGCTGGTCCCCTTACGTCTGAAGTGGCGGACATTGCAAGACTTCAAGCTGTTAACGCTTTCTTTCTGACCACTCTAATAACAACAACAATGATAATAATTCTGTGTACAGCATTAATTTGTTGTGCTGCCAATTAGCTCATATAGCTGTTTCAAAATAAGTAACGAACAATTTGTGGTCTACTGCCGGAACGATCTACAATTTGCAGAAGAGATTTTCATGACATACGTACGTCTAACTTTTACTGTCATAGATGTACGGCTCAAGGTACGAAGTACATTCATAATCGGTGGTCTGTGTGAGGTGCCTGTGACATCTATCGCATGGTGTCATGTGTTAATGCTAGTAAATGAGGGAAAAGTAATGATTGGTAAATTATAAAATCAGTATTAAATTCTTACAAAATTGTGGTTATAGTAAATAATGTTTTAAAAGGAATTTAGTTTCATGATAGAAACACAGTGACACCCATTTACTTTTTGGCCCTTAGAAACTCTCATTTTACCCCTCAGGAGGTAAATACCACAAGGTTGGGTTCAAATGGTTCAAATGGCTCTGAGCACTATGGGACTTAACATCTATGGTCATCAGTCCCCTAGAACTTAGAACTACTTAAACCTAACTAACCTATGGACAGCACACAACACCCAGCCATCACGAGGCAGAGAAAATCCATGACCCCGCCGGGAATCGAACCCGGGAACCCGGGCGTGGGAAGCGAGAACGCTACCGCACGACCACGAGATGCGGGCAAGGTTGGGAACCACTGGCTTACAGCGTTCAGTTTTACGTGTAATCTTCCCATCATGCTGTACTCTCTGTCGTATTCAAAGTTTAATATTCTGTAAGTTAAACGGCAGCCCATACGAACAAAAGACACACTCCATCCAATCAGGCCTCGGAAGGTTTAATAGTACCCACTGTCGCCGTGTCATCCTAAGCCCATAGGAGAAGACACACGCTCCTGCTTTATTAGTATTGGATGAAAGGTTACTTGAAGAGCTTGGAAATATCAAGAGCTCGGTTTCATATAGTTTTCCCGAACAACACACAACCAGTAGTTGAAGGTACACACCGTTCTCTTCTCGCAGCACATAAAACTTCCATGCTCGCAATCTAGAAAAATTTGGAAATTTGTGGTAAGTTGCTGTGGGACCAAACTGCTGAGGTTATCGGTCCCTAGGCTTACACATTACTTAAACTAACTTACGCTAAGGACAATACACACACTCATGCCCGAGGTCAGAACTCGAACCGCCGTCGGGGGATGCCGCGCGAACAATGGCAAGGCGCAGTCTAGAGAGACGTGTTCTGAAAAAGAGATGTTGCATGACAAAAGATTCCCACTTCACTGAAATTAGGCGACGTTGAGACATCTCGACTCACAAGCCAAAAATTAGGGGTTCGTCTAAGCTGAGGATCTGATAGAAGCGACTAAAAATGGCGTTATTTTTCGCACTTGGTTAATTTTTTTAATCCAGCTCGGTAGGTGCCTACTTTTTCAGTAATTTTACGCTTCCTGGTGCAAATATCTGGTTAACAAGTTTTTTAGACACTCTGAAGGAGGAAACAGTCATTGACATCTAAATATTTCTTCTGTTACAGCAGCATCATGAACTCCGCCTGGCAGTGGATAGGACTAGTTTTGCTTCTCTGCGCAGGAACAACCATTGCGGTAAGAGAACTCAGAAGCTTTATTTCGTTCCACTGTTCATGTCTGTCCGTCTGTGTGTGTGTGTGTGTGTGTGTGTGTGTGTGTGTGTGTGTGTGTGTACTTGTATGAGTAAGGAAACAAAGAAAGAAACAGAAAGAGAGAGAAAGAAATGTGTTATTAGCTTTATTCTTCTTGCTGATGGTATCAAAATCATTGGTTCATTTTACAGTGATGTACTCCGAGACAAGTTACGAAAAGTACTACTTATTCTACCCTGCGCCTACTTACATTAAGCGGAACAAGAAGAGGCTTCCCATAAAATTTAATTATCCTCCAAACTGTCTCTCTGCTCACCATAAAGAGATAAATGTCTCCTGGCATTTGGTGCATGTATCGGAAATAAACAGTATTTTGATATGCAGCTGCAATTCAGACACGACGGGCTACTTACGTAACTACGTAGATCTGAAGATGATCCAGGGAATCGAAACTGGTCATATTGCAAAAAATGTGCAACTGAAAAATAGACAAATATGTATTTTTTTTTATTTTTTAACGCCTGGAAGGCAGGAGAGAGAGGGAGATGCTGTCAGAAGTAAAGCTGTGAGGGTGGGTTGTGAGAAGTGCTCAGACATCTTAGCCTGTAAAATAACTGCCCCCAAAGGCAATTGTTCAACGATCGAGTCCCTGCCCGGAACACAGTTTAAATCTGCCAGAAAGTTTTTAAAAAAATGCAGCAATTGACAATGTCCTTGGAGACGTTAGCAAGTTCTTAAGTACTAGGCAGAAGATAATGAAAGAAAATATAAAAGTGAAATTTAACAAAAGTTGTTTAGCCCCCAAGGATTACTCACAAATACGTAAAGATAAAAATTTGGAACATGTCAAACGTAGTGCAAGTAGTAAAACGGAAAAGTGAAATACACTAGATAAAAACTTAGATTAGAGAAGCATATCAAATGGAAGATCAATTGAATAGGGACACTTAATTTGCGTTTGGTGGAAGGCAACTTTTGTTTGCTACTACACCTCAAGTTTCCACTGACGTGAGAGAGATTGAAAACAGAATAAAGAAGAAGCAAGAAATAATTATAAACAGACATCAAAAGAAACTTTTTAATTTAGCTCTACATTCTAAAGTTCTAAACGAAGTGATATAAGAAAAAGTGCATAAACTTTATGAAAAAGTTCTGAATTTAACTAAGATAGAACTGACAGACAAGCAGAATCTTTCAAACAAAGGGCTGCAATAAAACTTGAATCCCACAGTTCATTCTAACCCAACAAATGAGACTACCTTGGAATTGGACGTAGCATGTGATTTCGCAAAAATGAATTAAGAATAAACCTACATGGCATTTAAAGCAAGGGAGTCATTAGCAAGTGAACTACACTTTGATCGTGAGAACAGGAAGTACCTACAAGCACTCAGTGGAAACGTTGCAACTGGTGTTATTCTTCAATTATTTTACACTGACTGACAAAATTTATCAACAGAAAGATGGGTGGCAATGGGTTATGATTTACATGGAACCTTGTCGGGTATTTTCATAAATTACTTGGAAAACAAATTCTTTGAAATATGTAAATGATTCGATAGTATTATACAAGGAAGACAAAAATGACATTGAAAATGTAACAAATAAAATCTGATCTCAGCACCAAAGGATTAAGTTCGCTATGGACTGTGAGGAAGACAGCTGCATAAACCATTGGGGTTTCTACTAATAAATAAATGCGGAAAACACGAATTTAGCTTATTCTGGACACATGCATTTGTTAATGAGGGCTCATACCACCCTCCAGGATACAAGTGCGCATATTTTAATGCAATGCTGAACAGGTAATTAAGGTTGCCGCTAAGGCAGCAGGGTGAATAAAAAGAACTGATTGATTTAAAGCAAATGGCTGTGGCGAATGAATACAGAAACAAGGACTTGGTGAAAATGTATAGTAAGATAAAGAAGAAACAATTAAAATAAATAAGTAGACGTCATATAGCAGCTAAGAATAACAACAACAAAAAATATGTGGTTTTTACTTGCCATGGAAAGACAGCCAACCACACTGGGAAATGTTTTCGTAAAGTACATGTTAAAATAGGTTTCCGTACAAATAACGTGTTAAAATTTAGGCTCTGCCATAAAATCTGTAATAGCAGGAATAAATTTCAGGACTCAGGTGTGTACAGAATCAAAAACAATGACCCTTGTAAACAGTGCATGGGACAAACGGGATGAGCACGAAAACTAGATTTAGGAGCCACATATACTCACAGAACAAAACAGAGGTTTGGGCATCGTATGTGGCAACTCAGTCACGAACACTGAGCAAAATTTGGACACCCCACTGAGAGCTGGAATAGAATGATTCCTTAACGTCTCGGAGGAACTTGCAATTTACACTCACAAAAGCGAGATCCAAACCTTAATCCGAAACAGAAGAACAAATTCAACCATAATGACTTCTTCAATATTTATGTCGACTTCCTAAAGTGGTGACTGTTGCATAGAGATGACTAATGACGATAGGTGGGAGAACGTGTACGGTGTAAAATCTGAATCAAGTATGTTGCGCCGGGCCCTGGTAAGAGGCCCTCCTGCGCATCGCTCTGCCCACGGTTGCGGTCAGCAGACGATGGTCGCTCGCGTCACAACACAAAACAGCGATCACGTGACGAATCGAGCAACGATGAAGACAGGCCTGCAGCAACGCCATGGACATGGGCGCCTCCGACTTTTAAATTAAAGTGTGTTTTATGATGTTTTTTATAATGTCTATCACCTTGACAAACCACAGATTTCAATTAAGTACCTCTAAGAACAGTATTCTCAAAAAACAAACAAAAATTAATATTAATTCAGTGTAGGTATATACAGAGGGGTCCAAAAAATGTATCCACTGTTTAAAAGTCCATAACTTGCAAACTAATTGACGGAGTTGTCTCATTTTTGGTGGAAATGTAGCTTAAAGTCCAACTTAAAAATATCGCTGTAGGTGTTCGAAATGGTCACCATTAACATCCACACACAAACGATGCCGCCGAACTGCAGCAAGAATTACTAACTACAACGTGTTCGGTTGGGTATTTGCACGTGAATGTATAATGGATTCTCGAAGTTCATCCAATGTGCTTGGCTTTTGTCGATAAACGACGTCCTTTACGTTCCCCACAGACAAAAGTCCAGAGGAGTTAGGTCTGGGGAACGTGGTGGATACTCCACAGCACCTCTACGGCCTATCCATCTTCCTGGTAGATTTTCGTCGAGATACGCCCTAACACGATTTTGGTAGTGGGCTGGGGCACCATCTTGTTGAAAGTAAACTCTTCCGTCTCCAGACAAGTCTCGGATGGCAGGTAAAATGGATGTCTGAAGCTTCGGAAAGCACATCTCACCGGTAACTGTGCCGTCAAAGAAGAATGGCCCAATCAAGCCCCGGTAAAACAACCCACACCACACATTTACTCCTGGCAAATTCACCGCAAATTTGTCTCGAATACGACGAATCGTTAAACGTGTAGGTGGCTCTGTTTGATACTCATTTCGCCATTGCCGTTGAACCTCATTAATGTTTTCATATTTAAAATACCACTTCAAAACTGATTTCCTTTCATCGAATGTAAGCCTTGCGCCAGCCATGTTTATTCGAGTAACTAGGTGCAACTAAGAACAAAACACTGACTATCTGGCGACTGTCATCTGACAAAACAAAACAACGCAATACAATGCTTTTGTGGCGATTGCTGAAACTACAAAGTATTAGACTACCAAAGATGAGACGACTCCGTCAATTAGTTTGCAAGTTATGGACTTTTAAATAAGTGGATAAATTTTTTGGACCCCTCTGAATGTTTTATTCGAATGTTACAAGTGTACCAGTCGCCACTGGCTAACAGTAACTCTATGGGCTATATTAATAACGTGGAGTCTACCAAACCACTGTTTTATTACGTGAAGTAGCATGTAAATTTTACTAATAGCTGGACGGATTACTCTTATAACCGACACAGTCAGGTACGTTTCCGTGCATTTGATGTTTGATGATGGCATGGCATAATAACATTTGTATTTCGTAGAGTATTATTTTATTTTTCCTACAGGTCTCAGAAGCTTTCAAGTGGAAACGGTCATTTGAAAAGATTAATGCAATCAAGGTGGATAATAAATCTGTTTCGAAAAGTTTTAAAACAGCGCACACTACACTGTAGAATGAAAACTCTATCTGTAGACAAATTAGCAATGGTTCCAGAAACAGAAAGTGGCGTCTCACTCGACAGAACATGGAGGATACATTAAAATGTGACAGCCCAACACACACGGCCGGAAAAAAAAATGAGTACACGGAAAGACGACGTTAACTTTGATTAAGTAGTCGCATATGCCACCTCGTAGATAGTATATGTGCTGATAATGGTTTCAACGTCTTCCGCCAACTGATAGCATAGTGGCATATCTACCGGAGTGCCATCTGTGTCTACCCTTTGATAGGGAATGCTCATAGCCAGAAGGCTCAATGTGGTGCAAACATGTGAAGCAAGCAGCAACCATGCCACAGAGATGCACTCGTGCTTCCAACTGAGCGAGTTTAAGGTCAAACTGTGGCCTTCCGAATAGCAGAATGGTCCTTTCAGAGAATTTCCTCACAAGTTGGACGTACTGCGTCAGTTGTGCGACGATGCTGATTTCAGTGGTCATGCGAACATTCTCATTCTGGACGTCCGTACGACACAGACGCCCGCCGGGACTGCCGCTTCCATAGCACAGATAAGAGGGCTTGTGAGCGGTGGGACAACAGACAGGCACACTTCAAGCCCGTCTCCCGCTCACATCACAGCGTCGACGTGGACGGCTCGATTGGCGCCGTCAGAAGATCACTTGGGAGATGGAATCGCGCGCTGCGGCGTTCAGCGATGACACTAGATTCTGCCTGCACGCAAGTGATGGTTGTTTGCGCATATAACGTAGACCTGATGAGCGTTGTCTCGTAGAGCGCATTCGTCCAAGACACACTGGCCCCATCCAGAACCTTACGGTCTGAGGTTTGATGAGTTACAACTCTCGTTCAACCTTTGGTGTTACTAGGGGGCACGCTAACCAGCACTCGGTGCGTGTAGAATGTTGTTAGACCCGTTCTTGCGTCGTTCTTGCAACAGGAAGGTGATGTGTTGCTCCAACAAGATAACGCTCGCCCACACACTGCCCGTGAAACTCAACTTGCTCTGCAAGACGTGCATTAACTCCACTGGCCAGCACGATCTCCGGACTCATCTCCAACCGAGCACGTGTGGGATGTGATGCGACGAGAAGTGACTCGCGCAACCCGTCAGCCAACATCTCTTACAGAACTATGTGAACAGATCGAGCAGTTCTGGCACAAAGTACCCAAGGACAATATTCTCTATCTATCGACTGGATGTCAGAGTCAGACCCTGCATTACTGCCTATAGAGGCTATACCACGTACTAATATGGGAGTTTCAGCACGGATCGATACTCGGTATCTCAGAACCGCTTGCGCTCTTGATCTGTAAATGTAATAATTTAATGTATTCCACAAGCGCTGCTGCAACAAATAATCTTAAGTGCACTAAAAAAATCTAAAAGGGTGTACTAATTTTTTGCCGGGAGTGTATATGCCAATGGCTGGACGAAGTAAAGAGATGCAATATCGTGACATGCCATTCAAGTTTTCCGCTAGTTTTCTCCCATCAGTTATTTTACATGTCTGTTATTACTCTACTATCTTTGATAATACTGCCTCGTTACAAGCACCTATAAAGATGCTCTTGACATCTACAGTATTCTATCGTATCAGAGTTCCTCGCGCTGCATAAACAGAAAGCAATATTCTTTATCTTAAGATTGAATCTTGGTACACCTCGGAGCAAAAGCCCCTCCCACATGCGTCTCGCGAAATGAACACGACGATCAGAGAAAACAAAAGTCATACGAAAAGAAAATGGAAAAAAGTAGTGGTACCAGAAGCACTCTCCGTCATAGACCGTGACGTTGCTTGTGGAGTGTAGACGTAGATAGCGTAATATGTTTCTATTGTTATTTTATCCCAAATACAAAATTATAAAGCAATAATTCATCAAGGTAATAAGCGTGAAAGATATCCATCTGCAGTTTGTAAGTTTGAATCCTGATTTGGCACCGGAGACCACGCGACAGTCGACCGACTGCCGTAGCATGCTCGGTCATTCACCATCGGATTCTATAAATTTGCGAACACATAATTCTAGTGGAGAGTAAGCAGACGAAGATTATGTAGTCACTTCTTTGGAGCGAAGCGCAGTTTCAGACTACAAGTTTGTGCCAATTACACCCTCGTTTCTCATGCAGAGCAGGCCCTTTTCTTCTTAAAAGAATAGCATACTACCTCTGTACAAGAGAAACAAGACTTTACTAAAAAACTACATAGTAGGGCGCGGTGTTTTTTCGACGTGAACTGCGTCCTTGCACAGTGTCAAGTTACATGAAAATCAAACAACTAAGTGCCAGTGAGAGTGCTATTTACGACAATTAGCATTATGCACTCCGCCGAAAATTATCGTGTGTAGTATACGATACATTCGAAGTAGCTTAATGTTGCAAATTCATGAACACATCAAATATGTTCCTTTGCTGGTAATCACCTTCCAAGCAGGACTAAACTCATTCCCTCCGATTCTCAAAACATTAATGCATGACATTTTCCGTGAGATTGTGCTGCAGTCCTGCGTACTTTGCCTACCGTTAATGCACAAGAGTACGTCTGTAGTAATCTGCTAGTCCACTGCCACTGAGGTCATCAGTTTTAACTGGACTCGTCACAGCCTTAGGGAATACCATGTCTAAAGACAGTCACTCACTAATACGAGCCGGCCGGGGTGGCCGAGCGGTTCCAGGCGCTACAGTCTGGAACCGCGGGACCGCTACGGTCGCAGGTTCGAATCCTGCCTCGGACATGGATGTGTGTGATGTCCTTAGGTTAGTTAGGTTTAAGTAGTTCTAAGTTCTAGGGGACTGATGACCTCAGAAGTTAAGTCCCATAGTGCTCAAAGCCACTTGAACTATTTGAACTAATACGACACGATCAATAATTCCTTAGTAATGTAAGCAGCACGAGCACCATATCGATCCGCGGGGCTGATTACCTTATTCCGAAAATGTTAAGCCTAAATAATAGTTTATTCAGCGAAATTATGACTGGTTGCCTTATTTTCGCATTTTTACTATAGACGTGTTGTTGTTCTACCACAGTAACTGTTATATACGTTGTATGACACCAAGAAATGCTGTAGATTTGTATAGTTTCCAGATATTTTCCGTTCGTGGTGCTAATTTTGAAAACAGGAACATATTGACTCCACATTCATTGCTCTCTTTTCATCATTTGCTTTTCCGTTTCTTTAATAAAATTCCTGAATACTTCTCCAATTGCTTTAGAACTAAACTACATTTCTGTTTTCAGCAAGAAGAGAGTGAGGGTCACTGCGTATGGTACGGTGAATGTTACGGTGACGGCGCAAACAACAAGTTCAACTGCTATACCAACATAACAGCACAGAACTTGACCGACAAAGACTCACTTGAATACTTAAAGGAAACGTGTCCCTTTCTGGTGGACCAAGAAGCAAAATATGCTAGTAAGTAACACCTGCTGTGCATACGAGCCAATCGTATTATACACTCCTGGAAATTGAAATAAGAACACCGTGAATTCATTGTCCCAGGAAGGGGAAACTTTATTGACACATTCCTGGGGTCAGATACATCACATGATCACAGTGACAGAACCACAGACACATAGACACAGGCAACAGAGCATGCACAATGTCGGCACTAGTACAGTGTATATCCACCTTTCGCAGCAATGCAGGCTGCTATTCTCCCATGGAGACGATCGTAGAGATGCTGGATGTAGTCCTGTGGAACGGCTTGCCATGCCATTTCCACCTGGCGCCTCAGTTGGACCAGCGTTCGTGCTGGACGTGCAGACCGCGTGAGACGACGCTTCATCCAGTCCCAAACATGCTCAATGGGGGACAGATCCGGAGATCTTGCTGGCCAGGGTAGTTGACTTACACCTTCTAGAGCACGTTGGGTGGCACGGGATACATGCGGACGTGCATTGTCCTGATGGAACAGCAAGTTCCCTTGCCGGTCTAGGAATGGTAGAACGATGGGTTCGATGACGGTTTGGATGTACCGTGCACTATTCAGTGTCCCCTCGACGATCACCAGTGGTGTACGGCCAGTGTAGGAGATCGCTCCCCACACCATGATGCCGGATGTTGGGCCTGTGTGCCTCGGTCGTATGCAGTCCTGATTGTGGCGCTCACCTGCACGGCGCCAAACACGCATACGACCATCATTGGCACCAAGGCAGAAGCGACCCTCATCGCTGAAGACGACACGTCTCCATTCGTCCCTCCATTCACGCCTGTCGCGACACCACTGGAGGCGGGCTGCACGATGTTGGGGCGTGAGCGGAAGACGGCCTAACGGTGTGCGGGACCGTAGCCCAGCTTCATGGAGACGGTTGCGAATGGTCCTCGCCGATACCCCAGGAGCAACAGCGTCCCTAATTTGCTGGGAAGTGGCGGTGCGGTCCCCTACGGCACTGCGTAGGATCCTACGGTCTTGGCGTGCATCCGTGCGTCGCTGCGGTCCGGTCCCATTTCGACGGGCACGTGCACCTTCCGCCGACCACTGGCGACAACATCGATGTACTGTGGAGACCTCACGCCCCACGTGTTGAGCAATCCGGCGGTACGTCCACCCGGCCTCCCGCATGCCCACTATACGCCCTCGCTCAAAGTCCGTCAACTGCAAATACGGTTCACGTCCACGCTGTCGCGGCATGCTACCAGTGTTAAAGACTGCGATGGAGCTCCGTATGCCACGGCAAACTGGCTGACACTGACGGCGGCGGTGCACAAATGCTGCGCAGCTAGCGCCATTCGACGGCCAACACCGCGGTTCCTGGTGTGTCCGCTGTGCCGTGCGTGTGATCATTGCTTGTACAGCCCTCCCGCAGTGTCCGGAGCAAGTATGGTGGGTCTGACACACCGGTGTCAATGTGTTCTTTTTTCCATTTCCAGGAGTGTATCTGCCTAACCAGTACTGTTTGTTGAACCTCCGAATATTGCGGACTTAACAGTCCACGCCTTCGAAATGGTAAGCTGTCGATCTTGTTTCCTTTTTCCTCTGCAATCCATCTCTGTAACTTCGTCGGAAATCTGTCGTTATCCATTCGTTATTAATGATCACACCATAAAAAACTATTCCTCTCAATAGCTTCCAATTAGTTCCCTCCCATTTCCACGATTTTTCTGATCTCTTCATTGCTGTCTAACCTTGATTCTCCATCTTTCAGCTCTTCGTTTCCATGGATAGCAGTTAAAAATTTCCTGTCTTTTCTCTTTCGCAAACTTCCGACGCATATATACGTAAGTTATTTTATGTATGTAGGCTGAAGCGGTGGGTGAAAATTTGTACCAAGGTCAGGAACCGAACCCAGGTCTCTTTCTTACTATGCATTCCTCACACATAAATAAAGAAAAGATGTTATGTGGACATGTGTCCGGAAACGCTTAATTTCCATGTTACAGCTCATTTTAGTTTCGTCAGTATGTACTGTACTTTCTAGATTCACCACCAGTTGGCCGAATTGAAAGAAGGTAATGTTGACTTCGGTGCTTGTGTTGATATGCGACTCATTGATCTACAGTACTAGCATCAAGCACATTAGTACGTAGCATCAACAGGTTAGTGTTCATCACGAACGTGGTTTTGCAGTCAGTGCAATGTTTACAAATGCGGAGTTGGCAGAGGCCCATTTGATTTATGGATTAGCACGGGGCAATAGCCGTGGCGCGGTACGTTTGTATCGAGACAGATTTCCAGAACGAAGGTGTCCCGATAGGAAGACGTTCGAAGCAATTGATTGGCGTCTTAGGGAGCACGGAACATTCCAGCCTATGACTCGCGACTGGGAAAGACCTAGAACGACGAGGACACCTGCAATGGACGAGGCAATTCTTCGTGCAGTTGACGATAACCATAATGTCAGCGTCAGAGAAGTTGCTGCTGTACAAGGTCACGTTGACCACGTCACTGTATGGAGAATGCGACGGGAGAACCAGTTGTTTCCGTACCATGTACAGCGTGTGCAGGCACTATCAGCGGCTGATTGGCCTCCACGGGTACACTTCTGCCAATGGTTCATCCAACAATGTGTCAATCCTCATTTCAGTGCAAATGTTCTCTTTACGGATGAGGCTTCAGTCCAACGTGATCAAATTGTATATTTTCACAATCAACATGTGTGGGCTGACGAGAATCCGCGCGCAAATATTGCAATCACGTCATCAACACAGATTTTCTGTGAACGTTTGCGCAGGCATTGTTGGTGATGTCTTGATTGGGCCCCATGTTCTTCCACCTACGCTCAATGGAGCACGTTGTCATGATTTCATACGGGATACTCTACCTGTGCTGCTAGAACATGTGCCTTTACAAGTACGACACAACATGTGGTTCATGCACGATGGAGCTCCTGCACATTTCAATGGAAGTGTTCGTACGCTTCTCAACAACAGATTCGGTGACCGATGGATTGGTAGAGGCGGACCAGTTCCATGGCCTCCACGCTCTTCTGACCTCAACCCTCTTGACTTTCATTTATGGGGGCATTTGAAAGTTCTTGCCTACGCAACCCCGGTACCAAATGTAGAGACTCTTCGTGCTCGTATTGTGGACGGCTGTGATACAATACGCCACTCTCCAGGGCTGCATCAGCGCGTCAGGGATTCCATGCGACGGAGGGTGGATGTATGTATCCTCGCTAACGGAGGATATTTTGAGCATTTCCTGTAACAAAGGGTTTGAAGTCACGCCGGTACGTTCTGTTGCTGTGTGTTTCCATTCCACGATTGATGTGATTTGAAGAGAAGTAATAAAATGAGCTCTAACATGGAAAGTAAGCGTTTCCGGACACATGACCACATAATATATTTTCTTTCTTTGTGTGTGAGGAATGTTTCCTGAAAGTTTGACCGTACCTTTTTGTAACACCCTGTATGCAGAGAGATACGGTGAATACGAAAAAGTAAGATTTTGTGACCAGACAGCAGTCATACGCCTAAGCAAACGCATTGAGCCTCGTGCCTTCAAAGGGCTCAGTGTCAGCATGTGAATAGGATAGAACGGCTGGTCTACTGGAAACACAGGGTTGGACAAAAATATGGGCACGCCAAAAACACAATCGAATATCATGGCTAGGAAAACAGTTGGCATTCAGAATAGACTACAGTCGGCTCATAATGGATAAACACAGGTCCTGTATGGTATTCATGGGACTCTTATACCATTCTTCCTGCAAGATAGCGGCAGCTTCAGGCAACGATGGTGGAGGTGGGCAGCGATCACGCACCCTTCTCTCCAGAGTAGACCACAAAGGCTCAGTTATACTGAGATCTGCTGACTATGGTGTGCCAGTTTATCCTCCTACTCGCAAAACACGTCCTGGATGACTCGAGATATGTGTACAGAAGCCCTATCGTCTTGGAACGCAGCATCACCGTTGAGGAACAAACTGGGTACCGTGGGAAGGACCTGACCAGACAAAACGATAATACAAACCTTGGCAGTAATGCAAGTAATGCAATCATGCGGAGTACCACGACACTGCTGACCAAACCATTAGAAAACCTCCGCCATTTTTCATTCACTCTTGGGACGTTAACTCGGTCTTAAATTGGAAACAAGACCCATCTGACCAAATGCCTTTCTTCCATTGCTCCATAGTCCACCCTTCACGGTTTCGGCACCGTGTTTCCCTTACATCACTGATGCCACCGAGGGCGCTTTCTACCTAGGTGCTAGTACGAGAGCAGCACTAACGCGGCCGGGCACAAAACTGTCTCGAATTACAAATCCGTGGCACAGCTGTAGGGATCGGTACATCCAGAGTAACCTAAAGTTGCATTACCAAATGAAACAAGTGGTACGAAAAAAAGGTGCTAAACTGAAATTCATAGGAAGTATCTAGAGAAAATATACAAACATCAAAAAAAGTTTTGCATCAACACGGTTCCCAGAACTCCTGAAGATAGACGTTGACTGTGGTTCTCATATCACAGACACAATCCCTTTGACTGTTCAGAGATGTCACTAAACCCGCCCAAAGATGTAAACAACCATGCATGAGAAGAGCCTATTAGACGGAGGGGGCCCGACTGCAGATCAGTTCCAGTCATTCCATCAGAAAGAAGGTACACGGCTCATGTTGTCTGTAGTCCAACCATTCCTAGACGGTCAATACCGCGGTTCGATCGCGTCCGCATTGTTAACATGGGGAGTGTCCAGGCGTCTCGGAGGAAACCAAAGCGATGTCGTTCGGAGATGGAGGAGATGCAGAGAGACTGGAACTGTCGATGACATGCCTCGCTCAGGCCGCCCAGGGGCTACTATTGCAGTGGATGACCACTACCTACAGATTATGGCTCGGAGGAACCCTGAAAGCAATGCTACCATGTTGAACAATCCTTTTCGTGCAGCCACAGGACGTCGTGTTAAGACTCACTGTGTACAATAGGCTGCATGATGTGCAACTTCACTCCCGACGTCCATGGCGAGGTCCATGTTTGCAAGCACGACACCATGCAGCGCGTTACAGATGGGCCGAACAACATGCCGAATGGGCCGCTCAGGGTTGGCATCTTCTCTTCAACGATGAGTTTCGCATATGCCTTCAACCAGACAGTCGTCGGAGACGTGTGTGGAGGCAACACGGACAAGCTGAACGCGTTCGACGCACTGCCCAACGAGTGCAGCAAGGTGGAGGTTGCCTGATGTTTTGGGGTGGCATTATGTGGGGCCGACGTACGCCGATGGTGGTCATGGAAGGCGCCGTAACGGCTATCCTGTACGTGAATGCCATCCTCCGACCTATAGTACAACCATATCGGCAGCATATTGACGAGGCATTCGTCTTCATGGACGACAATTCGCCCCCCTCCCCCCTCGCCCCCCATTGTGCATATCTTGTGAATGACTTCCTTCAGGATAACGACATCGCTCGACTAGAGTGGCCAGCATGTTCTCCAGACATGAACCCTGTCGAACATGACTGGGATAGACTGAAAAGGACTGTTTATGGACAATGTGACCCACCAACCTCTTCTGAGGGATCTAAACCGAACCATCGTTGAGGAGTGGGACAATCTGGACCAACTGTGCCTTGATAAACTTGTGGATAGTATTCCACGACGAATACAGGCATGCATCAATGCAAGAGGACGTGCTACTGGATATTAGGGGTACCGGTGTACAGCAGTCTGGACCACCACCTCTGAAGGTCTCGCTGTATGTTGGTACAACATGCAATATGTGGTTTTCTTGAGGGAAGGAAATGGGCGGAAATGATGCTTATGTTGATCTCTATTCCAATTTTCTGTACAGGTTCCGGAACTCTCTGAATCGAGGTGATGCAAAACTTTGTTTGATGTGTGTAGTTCATCCCTGAAAGAGGTAGCTTATAAAACGCATGTGAAACTGACTCTTGAGTGCTTCTCGTCAGTGTGGTACCGTTACGATGCTGGATTAACAGAAGAAATAGAGGAATGAGGGCATGTTTCGTCAAAGGATAGTCTAACGAGCGCGATAGCACTTCCAATATGTTCAGACGCTATTCCAGTGGCAGACGCTACACGAGAGGCGTTTGGCATGTAGGAAAGAGTGACCACCGAAATTCCGAAATTGAACGTTCCAGGAAGAATTGAGCAATATATTACTTCCTCCCATAAACGTCTCGCGAAATGAGCACAACGACAAAATCAGACCCGGCTTGGGTGGCCGAGCGGTTCTAGGCGCTACAGTCTGGAACTGAGCGACCGCTACGTTCACAGGTTCGAATCCTGCCTTGGGCATGGATGTGTGTGATGTCCTTAGGTTAGCTAGGTTTAAGTAGTTCTAAGTTCTAGGGGACTGATGACCTCAGAAGTTAAGTCCCATAGTGCTCAATGCCATTTGAACCATTTGAGCAAAATCAGAGAAATTAGGCAGCACACGGCGGTCTGTATATTGTCTTTCTACCCTCACACCATTCTTGAATGGATTAAGCAATTGGGAAAACAATACTATTACCAGAAGTACCCTCTGCTACATTCCGTGCGGTGACTTGCGGAGTATAAACGTAAATATACACAGTGATTTAGGGCTCCCAGACCATGCAGTGTGTCCAGAGGATGGAGAGACCATCATCTTACCTTTATTGTCATAATGGACTGTCTGAGACCATCTGTGCGGTGCAGGCTGGCACACGGCAGATAGGTATAGTCCAGTATGTATCGACAGTTCGACGCCCTGTTCAGTAGGTTAGACTGGTGGTAGAAATGCCAATGCCTCACCTAACAAAGGATGTTTTCTGACAAAGGCTTTACTCCAGCCTGAACAGCTGTTGTTGTTGTGGTCTTCAGTCCTGAGACTGGTTTGATGCAGCTCTCCATGATACTCTATCCTGTGGAAGCTTCATCTCCCAGTACCTACTGCAGCCTACATCCTTCTGAATCTGCTTAGTGTATTCATCTCTTGGTCTCCCTCCGATTTTTACCTTCCACGCTGCCCTCCAGTACCAAATTGGTGATCCCTTGATGCCTCAGAACATGTCCTACCAACCGATCCCTTCTTCTAGTCAAGTTGTGCCACAAACTCCTCTTCTCCCCAATTCTATTCAATACCTCCTCATTAGTTATGTGATCTACCCATCTAATCTTCAGCATTCTTCTGTAGCACCACATTTCGAAAAGCTTTTATTCTCTTCTTGTCTAAACTATTTATCGTCCACGTTTCACTTCCATACACGGCTACACTCCATACAAAAACCTTCAGAAACGACTTCCTGACACTTAAATCAATACTTGATGTTAACAAATTTCTCTTCTTCAGAAACGCTTAACTTGCCATTGTCAGTCTACATTTTATATCCTCTCTACTTCGACCATCATCAGTTATTTTGCTCCCCAAATATCAAAAGTCCTTTACTACTTTAAGTGTCTCGTTTCCTAATCTAATCCCCTCAGCATCACCTGATTTAATTCGACTACATTCCATTATCCTTGTTTTGCTTTTGTTGATATTCATCTTATACCCTCCTTTCAAGACACTGTCCATTCCGTTCAACTGCTCTTCCAAGTCCTTTGCTGTCTCTGACAGAATTACAATGTCATCGGCAAACCTCAAAGTTTTTATTTCTTCTCCATGGATTTTAATGCCTACTCCGAACTTTTCTTTTGTTTCCTTTATTGCTTGCTCAATATACAGATTGAATAGCATCGGTGAGAGGCTACAGCTATGTCTCACTTCCTTCCCAACCACTGCTTCCCTTTCATGTCCATCGACTCTTATAACTGCCATCTGGCCTGAAGGCTAAGAGTGAATAAAAATGATTTAAATATACATAGAGTGTCCGATCTACGACCCATCAAGGCCATTCATCGGTAAAATATTTGTTTACAGTCCATTACATTAGATTAGGCCTATATTTATTCAGTAAATCTATAGTGGCAAGATCCCCAGCAGCAGATCACCATTCCGTGTAGAACACGCTATAAAACAGGAATAGATACATTAATCACCCAAACACTATGACCACTGCCCGCCGCGACCTTGGATGCCGCCTGATGTTGCGGGCACGTGACGCGGTAACAAAGGGATGCAAGCGGAGCAGACAAGAACAGGGGATCGCCCTAGAAAGGGTTTTGAATGCCGAATATCCTTGTATGGAAACAATGTTACAAAATGTATTTTCCATTCTGCATTTGTGTTTGCTTATAAGATACCATATTTTTCCACAAATCTTTTCAGTTGTCTGTATTTTTTCTCCTTCTTACTTAAGTTACGGCTCACAGTTCTTTTTTTAGTGCCAAGAAACAGGACGTGATGTTAAAGCTTAATCTCCCTTCTTCCAGCTCTGTGCTGCGATGGGCCCATGCTCGTTTCGATGCAAGAGAAGCTGAGCGTGGCTGAGGGCCTGCTGAAGCGCTGTCCTACGTGCTTGAACAACTTCCGCAAGCACCTGTGTGGAATGACGTGCGATCCACATCAGAGCCGCTTTATGGAACCAGCGTCTACGAAAATAAATGAAGAAACTCAACAAGGTTCGTATTCCGTGCCGAAAATTATTGTGCTGCAATGTAATACTCAGTTCTGCCTCCCGAGCAACAAATACTAGCAATTAGCTTTGAAAGTGTACACACTGGGTCCCTAACTTAACGCAACTTGGACGAAACCTCTTTGAAAAAATTATGAAAGTACTGCCGCCACATAACACCAACCAGTGGTAACAATATGAAAGAACAAACAGCCTTGGTTGTAAAAAAGATTTTTTTTATTTTATTTATAATCCAGTGACGCATTTCGCCTTATACAAGGCATCTTCAAATTGCCCATCGAGAAAAAAAAAAGATTCCGATTTAGCAAAACTGGACTAACAAGAAAAATACAAACATTTACTGGCAAATATGGTGTTAAACTCACAGGATTCCGCTCATACAAATGTCGCAGCGGGAAAACGCCCTCGTCAGAGTTTGTAGAAACATTGTGCGGTGTCTTAAAAGATACGAGTAAAACATGTAGAAACATGGCCGATAAAGTGTTCAGAAGACAGTAAACAGTTTATGCACTAAATGCTCAAAACACACTCAATGTGTAAAATATGTATTAAAAAAGCAACTTAACTGATAAAGAAGATGTTAAACATACGCGAAACAGCGCCAAAAAAAACATGAATGCCCCAGCAGGTAGTTGCCCTTGTAAATTTTTTTTAAAAGAGACTCGCACGGTGTCCTGTAAAACACCTCACCTCGACAACAGACAAGAAGTATTCAAAAACTAATAATTGGCTTAGTCTCACAAGAAATACGTACATCTGTGTAAATAGACAGCAGACTCCATTGTCAAATACGCGGCGCCGTCCACATCCGCTGAAACTGGATTAAACCGACATACATGCATCATACAGTAAAAACGTAGGAGGCGGAGTTGCTCATGCTGCGTACAAGAAGTACACGGGTAGTAAACGCAGCCGTGTACTAAATGGAGATAATAAAGTATAGAAAATCGGAAAGTATTAAAAATATATACTGGTTTGGCACAGACCAATAAAACCTCCACAAGAGAATCAAGAGAACTATTTTCTCCGTGAGCCAGACAGTCTTATGGGTATAAATCATTTTGTAGACTTTTATCCACTTCAGCGAAAATTAGACCACAGGCGCGCTAAATAGCGTCGTGTTATAGCCAATAACCTCAGAAAGTAAGAGAGAATCAATCATAACCCAGTTGGATGCTAATATCTGACATAGTATTTTTATATTGCGTTGTGTCTGTACTCTGTCATGTCAGGTTACTTCTTCATTCAGCATGTAATATTTCCAGAAATCCGCAGAATTTTGGCGAGGACGTATATCTTCCAATGCTTTATTCAACATCCACCACCTTGCTCCAAGAACAAGTATCAAGCAAATGTAATGCTTAACCATTTTCCACCTTAGCGAAAGAGATTACTGGAATGGTATTCCCGGTTTTTACTATCATGTCTGTAAATTCTTTATTCCGAATTCAAGTAACGGATTTCACTCCCGTGAGTCCGCCAGCTAAAAGAGTTATGGTTACTTACTTTTATTCTGGCAGTTACGTTTACAATCGGTCAACTAATGTGGTAATAGTGAACAATGCTAAAGAATACACCAAAATCACAGCATTCACGTGTTACTTAATGCGCTCGGAGTGTTGCCTTCCACCGACAGTATAACTTATTACTACGTAATAATCCTTTTGTCGTGAATTTGGTGATTTGTTGCTGTTCGACCTTTCATCAAAATGGTTCAAATGGCTCTTAGGACTATGGGACTTAACATCTGAGGTCATCAGTCCCCTAGAACTTAGAACTACTTAAACCTAACTAACCTAAGGACATCATACACATCCATGCCCGAGGCAGGATTCGAACCTGCGACCGTAGCGGTCGCGCGGTCCCAGACTGAAGCGCCTAGAACCGCTCGGTCACACCGGCCGGCGAAGGGCAAACGTGCATAATTATTTTCCGTATCGGAAATGCAGCTAAGAGAGATAACAGACTTTTAGACAAGTCAATCTCGTAAAGAGTGTTTGCCATTCATAACAGCAATGTATGTAAGGTTTTCAATCTCTACATTGACCGCTGAGTCACAAAGAGGCAGCTCTATCGTCTGGGCGATTAAGCTTTTATTGATAAGGTTGGCCAGACTACGCTGGAATAATGGAATCACTCGGATGGATTTTCTTATCTACTAGACGTAACAGCAAATCAAGATATTTTAGTACTCCATCCGGACTCGTGTTCTCATTTTATGCTGCCTCACATTTTTGTAATATTTTGTAGCTAGGAGGTTTATTGTATTTTTTTAAATTTTCTATTTTTAACGTCATCGGTTTCTTGTTTGGGGTTCTTACACGTCACATGTGAGCCACTATTTTATGCAATATGGTATGCGCTACATCCGATACTTCACATTGATGCAATTTTTTTCCTGCTTTAGAATTTTTATCAGTTATTGTTCCAATGGAATATATTATGACTCAGTTTTTAGCATCCAGATGGAGTAGGACTGATTCTGTCTTACTTGCTGAGGCTACTGGTTATAATATGAGCTATTTAGAGCGTCTGCGAAAGTGTTCGAAGTGATTTATAGCCATAAGACAACCGTCGTCAGAATTTGAAGAAGGCAGCACGTTTTGTATTATAGCGAAATATGAGGGAGAGTGCCACAGAAATTATACACGATTTTGGTTGGAAATCACTGAAAGAAAGTCGTTATTCGTTGCGACGGAATCTTCACACGAAATTCTAATCACGAACTTCCCCCTCCGAATGCGAAAATATTTTGTTGACTCCGACCTACATAGGGAGGAACGATCACCACGATAAAATAAGGGAAATCAGAGCTCGTAAGGAAAGATATAGGTGTTCATTCTTTCCGCGTGCTATACGAGATTGGAATAATAGAGAATTGTGAAGGTAGTTCGATGAACCCTCTGCCAGGCACTTAAATTTGATTTGCAGAGTATCCATGTAGATGCAGATGTAGACTGTGACGTTAATGTTGATGCGATAACGGACCGATACGGATGGCTCCCATTTCCCCACACGACATGCCAACAAATTACGCCACAGAACAGGTGTCTTTGAGAGTATTGTATTTTATGTTCAACTGGAATTTCCTCCGGAGGCCGGAATGAAACCAAACGCGCGCCAGAGGCGATTGCCCACTCTTGGTTTAGAGTTTAGAACATTAGAAAAACATTAAAAAACTATTTATAACAGAAAAAGTCAGTCCAGATGGCAACAATTATTTATTAAACAGTTTTTGATGTTGCTGAGCAACAGTCATACATTAATTTTTAAATGAACACACCGCCCTTTGATTGTATAAATGTTTATTCAATTACGACCCATGTTTCGGCCTTTTATGCTATTTTCGAGAGACTAAGTTTGTCCTTAACTCATACTGGAGGACAATATGAGCTTGATCCCCTGCAATATTTGTTAATGACATAAACTCAGTCACTTGAAAATGTCATAAAAGGATGAAACCTGAGTCGTAATTCAATAAACAACTATACAGTCTAATGGCGGTGTTTTCATTTAAAAATTATTTTTTAATTAATTCCGGTAACCGTTTTCAGTACAAGCGATCACCTTCAGACCAGTGCTTACTTAATAACATGTGGAGCATGTTCACGGAGCTGCTGTGCGTACCAGGAAGTACCAGCCGACTAAGGTCCGTTTGCACCTATGTGGCTGAAATCCATTGGCGCACTGGCGCCGAAGTCAGAGGTTGGTTCGAAAGTTGGTAGTGAAAGAAATTTATGCCATCAGTATTTGGCCGGCAAGGGGAGGAGAGATGGTGGCGTGAAGTTATTGATCACCAGAACTCGTAGCAATGTCCAGGATTTAATTCCAAACTTCTCCACGGTGTCTAACGAAGTGATCACATGCGATGTTGACAGAGGAGATAGAGAAGATCCAAAGAAGAGCGGCTCGTTTCGTCACAGGGTTATTTGGTAACCGTGATAGCGTTACGGAGATGTTTAGCAAACTCAAGTGGCAGACGCTGCAAGAGAGGCGCTCTGCATCGCGGTGTAGCTTGCTCGCCATGTTTCAAGAGAGTGCGTTTCTGGATGAGGTATCGAATATATTGATTCCCCCTACTTATACCTCCCGAAGAGATCACGAATGTAAAATTAGAGAGATTCGAGCGCGCACGGAGGCTTTCAGACAGTCATTCTTCCCGCGAACCATACGCAAGTGGAACAGAAAAGGGAGCTAATGACAGTGGCACGTAAAGTGCCCTCCGCCACACACCGTTGGGTGGCTTGCGGAGTATAAATGTAGATGTAGATTTAGATGCCGTTGATGAGGATCCGTCTGTCAGATGAGGACAAACCCGACGGCCACCTTGTTGCTGATCGAGAGGAATACGTTACGCACCGGTAACAGGCTTCATCCTCTACCTGCTCTCATCATAATACAACACAAACATGACACCACAAATACCTATTATAGTCACCTACATCCAGCAGATACACGAGTTCATGACTTTCACACCTCGCGAAGGAGACGTCCCTCTGTGAGTGAAAGGAGAAAAACCTTTACAATTTGTCGTTTGAATCTGTTCTTCGGGGACTCCCAGCCACTCATCCCATACAACTTTCAATCCAAGATTAAAGTATAAAATCAGGAGTACCTAAGTTATGCATCTCGTACTAAAACAGATAAAATCAGCCAAAGGAAGTTAATGGCAGACTGAAAATCAGTTATAAAGAGTGATTGCATGCTCTTCCATTACTATAGCCCATCTCAACAGAAAAAAAATACTACTGTTTTCTCGTCTTGCCGGCGAACTGTTTCTTAACTATATGTCACAATACCAGTCCAAAGTCGTTATTAAAAACAGTGCTGTCATCATAATACGTGAAACGCACTCCACAGCTGTTTCATTGAGTGAGGTATGGTTTTCTGACCTTGTAGCTATGCCTCCAGTCTGCAAGTGACAAAATTTTTGCAGAATAGATTGTTTTCCATCTCCAAACCAAGAATACTGATACACATTAAAGATGAAGTGTCAGCTATTATAGTCTTTCCAGCTAAGCAGGTAAAACTTTCTGTCACATCATATCATACTCAGTGCCCACGTATTGTCAGTGAGACGCTAATATTGTTAGAGCAACATCTAATTTTATACCATGCTCCCGAGCACTCTGACGAGGATTGTGTAGTACGGCCAATTAAGAAAGTTAAACTGAAACTGAAAATGTGTTATCATTTTCGTCTCCTCTTAATTAGTTAATGACAACTTGTGACCTGAAATCAGGAAAACAATAATTCACTATTGGGAAGAAAGCAAGTAAAATTAGAATGAGATTTTCACTCTGCAGCGGAGTGTGCGCTGATGTGAAACTCCCTGGCAGATTTTTTTTTTCCATCTGCCCGATGCGGACGTCGCAAGATACCCGTTTCAGTTCGTCGTTGATTCATTAACTCAGTTTTTTTTTTTTTTTTTTTTTTCAGAGGGCAGTTAACCCTCTGACCGAACACGCTGAGTTACCGTGCCGGCTTTTTTGGCGCGAACCACCGCCCGAAGCAACATCTTATTAGAGGACAGTCACGCTACTCATTACGCTAAACGAACTTCGAGCCAACTGAGCTACACAAGCATGACTCACGACCCGTCCTCAGAGCTTCAAATCTGCCAGTACCAAGTCTCCTACCTTCCAAACTTCACAGAAGGTCTTCTGCGTCCCGAGTTCGAGTCTCGGACCGGCATACAGTTTTAATCTGCCAGGAAGTTTTAAGTAAGATCAGAGTTTAACATTTGCTCGATAAAGAGGCCATTACAGCAGAAAAAAATTCACTGTTCGTTTATTTCGTTTCGCTGCCCACTTGCAACTTCGTTTATTTACATAACAGTGATGTAAACTCTAATAGTAACTACTGCTACTTAGCTAAGTCGTCCATCTCCATAGCCTAGCGGCTATTGATAGAGAACTTTTCTCTGTAAGAGAAGCGAAGTGGTTTTCACTTAACATCTTAAACACAAGACGAATAACAGCGCCAATATTAGTGAGAATAAGGAGGGAGTTACTGACCGCGTGCGGCTCCATATTGTCTTATAACCATGAATGCTGCGTGAGTGGTCTGTTTAGCCTGAAAGCAGAAAACTTACGTTTTACAGAATCAGTACTTATCCACGCAGAGAGTTGCACTTGATTCAGACTCTTACTGCTTACTATGAACAAACCAACTAGTACACTTCAATAAAAATAAACCAACGTTACATCACAGTGAAAAAAGTTTTTTCTTACAGAGTACATCGACAAACTGATTGTATACCTCTCAAAAGATTATATGGAAGGAACGTTTAACTCTTGCCGTCAAGTTTTGATGCCTTCGAGTGGTGTTCCCGCACTTGAAGCCATGTGTGGTAGTTTCGGTGCCGCTGGATGTACTTACGATAGGTAAGTGAAATTTTTAAAATATTTTAACACTTCATGTATAGTGAGCAAACACTAGACAATAAACAACAAAACAGTATTTACTGGTAAATGGCCATCAGTAGTGTGATGCGTACATATTAGGCCTCTGGTGTAAAATCGGTGTCTCACTTCTTAAAACAAATCATCTGCATTCTGAATACCAATTGTATTGGATTTACTTTTACTTTCTCTCTCTCTCTCTCTCTCTCTCTCTCTCTCTCTCTCTCTCTCTCTCTCTCTCCCTAGTATCACGTTATTTCGCACTTCTCCCGTTCACTTAAATTTTGGAATTCTTCTGTAACGTAATGCTTCACATGCTTCCAACTCCTTTTTCCCCGGATTTCCTCTAGCCCACGTTATACTTCCATACAATACTAAACTGCATATCTACAATTTTAGTAATTTTTCATCAATTCGTCAATGCCTGATATCAGTAAACCTCTTTCGTCACCACCGCTGGTCTTCCTCAGCTGTTCCGTCTTCCTTAGGCCATTTTGTGTAACATTGATACAAAGATGGCAGAATCTTTTACCTCTTACCTCGTGTCTTCTTAAGGTTTAGCTAGTTGCTTCTCCCATTTCACTATATCCTATGCGTTACATTTTTCCTTAATCTCTCAATTACTCAAAGTCTATCCCAAGTAAGCACTCCATTTGACTCAACGGTTCTTCTGAGTCTTAAAGAGAATACAAAAGATGTTCTACGTAACTTTGAGGGTAAGGAAAGGACGTGAAATATGAAGAGGAACGGAGGAAGTCTGTGGATGAATCTAAAACTGAAATGTGAGATACATGTAGGAGCATTAGCTTAGAGTCTGTTAATTTTATGGGGATAAAACGTTGAATTTTCGAGTTAACAATATGAATTACGGGTCAAAGAAGTTATACATAGAGTACCTCCCGAATTTAGGTCAAAGTGAGCACTTTACCATATGATCGACTATTTCTCATTAGCTTAAGCACAGTGTTGCGATTTTGACTGAAGCTGTTAGTAGAAGAAGATTAGACACAGTCAAAGTAGCGTTCTGTGTGTTGGCTGGGATAAGGAGAAGAAAGACACAGCTAAGGAGCTATTAAAATTTCTATTTTCACTCCAGCTATTTCCCGATCTTTACAAAGAACAAATGAAACACTAGCCAAGTAAATAATGTAACGTTCATATTCAGCTTATTACTAATTTTCCTGTTTCTTTCACAACACCATTTCTAGAGATGTTTATGTGCACGGAATTAAATTTAGGGTTCAGCAGCATGTACGTAATATGCGGGCGAAATTTTGTGTGGGTGAGCATTGCTAGCTTTCGTAAATGTTGTTTGCATGTTACTCCCACTTCCACTGTATGTCTTTAAAACACCTCAGTTTTAGAGTGTTTCCTTCAGTCTTGAGAACAACAGATCCAGATCCGGTCAGATGGGTGGTAACTCCTTTGACATTCTTTTGCACTATTGCCAGAGAGTTGTCGTCTTGCGGTCTTTTACGGCTGGCCCTCTTACTTTCGCTACTCTGGGATACAACCTAACCTCGTGCAACCACTGGCTTGCGTCGTAGTTTTTCATACACGGACCTGACACTTCACACGAACCTGTGGGCACGGCTTACTCTCTAGGCGCGTGATTATCTACAGTTAATACTCTTCCATACTTAGAGAGAATAGTGCTGTCACCACGCTGACAGTAATCTGCACGTTCACATGAGTAGTATCGACGCCGGAAGATCGACTCCACGATTAAAACATCACAGTAAACAACGAAGTACATCAGTGGTCATGAGATTCCACAAATAGCAGTAATAGCTGAGAGCGTCTTTTAGAGTGAAGCTTGGACCATTGTTACTGAACTTCCAGTCTATTAAAGTCAAATTTTTAGTAGGGAAATTAAATCACGGGTTTTGAAACCCAAGGCCGTTAAGGTTTTAAAAATGGAAATTAGATTGCTGTTACTGAAATTCCAATTTTTAATTAATTCTTAATGATCTGATGCACTATTTTGGGTTCACTGGGCACTGAACAGTCACTTGGAGGCTAAATGACCTCGCACGTGTCATCTTCCCAACGTCGGCAGCTACAACAGGCAGCGCAAGTCGAACGCGTTACCCTTCGTCTTTCACACCATTTGCTTATTAGAAAAACTCTTTGAGCTAGTTTGAAGAACGTAAAAATATTTGGATATTCTTGGATGACTCGGGAGTAACGTTTGTGACAATTAGAGAATGAATTCAGTGTCTTGAATTAAATATATTGTTTCACTCGTACAGTCCACCATCAACACAGAAACGATATCTATTGATCGATGTAATGAAGCAAGCCGCACTTTATTTTTATCGAATGCCTTCGTGTAAGTGTCTGCCACATAACACGGTCGCGAAAAAGTTCACCGCTATCGTAATAAGGACTCAAACCCGTTCTTGTTATATCCATTCCGCCTATATGTGAATCCAGTATGTTTCCTCTGCACTCATAAAACTGCAACACTTCGTTATTCACCTTCAGGATTAGAAGCCATGTGCGTCAGTTACTGGTCTAAAGTTGTGTAACGGACTTAATGGTTCGTTGGTCATTATCCACAATTCACCATTTTTCTCCAGTTTTTGAAAATTCGTAGCGCGCACGTTAGCGAATTACTTGTACCAACTCAGACCTCGACCGTAAAATTAATAAAGTTCATACCACGAGACAATTTCACACCCTGGAGTGTCAAGACATCTGACACTCGCTGTGGCCCGCCACCTTCTCTCTTGACACGTTGTCAGCTGTTCCGTTCACTACACAGCAAGACCCTTCGACTGTTGGCCGTTCCTTTCACCGGCCCTGGCTCGTTCTACACTTTTCTTTCAATATACCGGGTTAACATCAATAAAACTGACAATTTGTAGTGACAGATTCCTGACTGGAAATGGAGGAAACAAGTTCCTTTGAACATATGTCCGGAAATGCATCGTTGCCACGGTAGATAGCGCTGGCGAATGAAAGTTCGTCTGATTACGTGCCATGCGTTCCTTGTCACTCCAAAAGAAATGCACACTATTTTTTTAATCCATCTTTTATTCTACATGTTTGAAAGTTTTACAGCGTTTAGACACATCCTTTAGGAAAAATATTTTCATTTCTCCACATAATTTCCATCCCTCTCAACTGCCTTACGCCATCTTGCAACCAGCGCCTGTATACCCGTATGGTAAAACTCTGGACCAACCTGTTGGAGCCACTGTTTGGCAGCGTGCACAAGGGAGTCATCATCTTGTTCCACGAAGAGAGTCTTTCAGTTTCCCAAAGAGACGATAGTCACATGGAGCCAGGTCAGGACTGTAAGGCGGGTGTTTCAGTGTGTTGTCCATCCGAGTTTTGTGATCGCTTCCACGGTTTTTTGACTGACATGTGACCGTGCATTATCGTGCAACTGCAAGACATCCTGCTTTTGCCGATGTGCTCGAACACGACTCAGTCGAGCTTGAAGTTTCTTCAGTGTCGTCACATATGCATCAGAATTTATGCCCATTCCACATGGCATGATGTCCAAAAGCAAGAGTCCTTCGGAATCGACGAACACCGTAGCCATAACTTTTCCAGCGGAAGGTGTGGTTTTCAATTTCTTTTTTCTTGGGTGAATTTGCATGATGTCACTGCATTGATGGCCTCTTCGTCTCTGGTGAAAAATGGAGCCATGTTTCATCACCTGTCACAATTCTTCCAACAAATTCATCTCCACCATTCTCGTACTGTTCCAAAAGTTCGCTGCATACCGTTTTTCTTGTTTCTTTGTGAGCCACTGTCAACATCCTGGGAAACCACCTGGCACACAGTATTCTGCAAACACTTCCTTCCTCTATACCAACGTAGCGTGACAATTCGTTCACTGTTATGCGTCTGTCAGCAGTCACCAATTCGTTAACTCTCTGCACATTGTCTGGAGTGTGTGCAGTACGAGGCCTGCCACTGCGAGGACAATCCTCAATATTGCCGTGCCCACTTTCATCACATAACCTGCTTGCCCACCGACTAACTGTACTGCGATCGACAGCAGCATCTCCACACACATTTTTCAACCTCTTGTGGATGTTTCCCACTGTTTCGTTTTCACAGCACAGGAATTCTATGACAGCACGTTGCTTCTGACGAACGTCAAGTGTAGCAGCCATCTTGAAGACATTCTGTGACGGCGCCACTCACGGGAACAGGTTGAACTAAGTTTGAAAACAAGCGGGAAGGATGTATCTACACACTGTAAAACTTTCACACATGCAGAATGAAAACTGTATTTTTACAAAAATAGTGTTCATTTCTTTTGGAGTGACCGTCTTATGTTGCAAGCTGTACTGTAGCGTACTGTAAGCAGCAGAACGGTCCGATATTCATGTCGGGAACAAGCCGAGATGGTGTTCGCGTACGGCCAAGCAGACGGAAACGGTCGAGAGGCAGCATGGTTCCACCGAAACAATTACCCTGACAGACACCAGCCACACCATACAACATTTAAAGGTCTTTTTGGTCGTTTGTGTGATGATGGGTCCTTTCAGACAGACAAACGTGCACGGAGGCGGCGGACTGTACGTACGCTGGATTTGGAGAACCGGGTTCTACAGGATATGCTGCCTCACAACCGTTTCCATGTGCTTGGGCGTATACAGACATAATCTCGGCCTGTTCCCGATATGAATACCGCACCATTCTGCTGCTTACTGTATGCTGCTTCAATCACGCAGCCTGCAACACGCAAGGAACACAAGACGCATGGTCAGAGGAACTACCATTCGTCAGCGCCATCTACCACAGCGACGATGCCTTTCTGGACGCATGTGCATAGAACCTTGTTTTTCCTCCATTTCCAGTGAGGAATCCGTCAGCGCAGTTTGCCGGTTTTATTAATGTGCACCTTGTATATCGTTCTGTATTCTTCTAATCTTCTTCACACACATGTAATTTGTGTAATTTGAGAGGCTCCTTTTAATTTGCTTTTTAGATCGCCTCTTCTAAGCCATTTTTATATTCTCTGTAAACTTTATTCCAAATTTAAAATTTGGCTCCTGGCTGCCTCCGCCAGCCAGTGGGTTCGAAACATTCTCCAATCTGGGCATTCCACCAACGCCACAAAGAAAAAAGCTTATTGTGCCACCGTCTTGTACAGTGATATGCCATCAAAACAAAATTGAAAAAAATTTTCATCAGCCCTAAAATGGAGCATAATCCTTACAAACCATCTTCCTTTGAAGGTTTTTGTGAGCACAATCTGCACTGACGAAGAGAAGGTAAAAATAATACTCAGACTGAATTATCATTGCGCATTTGCCTTGTATTTCCAATTATTTACTATCAATTCCAACAAGTGGACGTGTCACACTATTTCGGATACCTGCCTGTGTGCTAGGACAAGGGAGTCCAAGTCTGCGTATAACGGTTTTAATAACTATATGTTTACATGATGCTACACTTTGATACATATTTGAACCGGCCTTTATATTCTGGTTCTGGACAAAAATATATTTGAGGTGGTATACCACGTAGTTCCATGTGAAAAATTGCAGCTGATAGTGAAATCTCTGCAGCTGATGAAGAGTCTATATGTGGTTTAGTGAGAATATTCCTACATTGTATGTATACATAGAGTATAGTACTGGGGCCAAAAACGAGTTCTGCAAAGATTTCAAGGGTTTAATATTAGCACAGAAAGGAATCTGATACATAGATACACATGTTCTCTGCAACATGTCAGAGCATATTACATGTTTTGTGGTGAATTTAGTGCAGTTTAAGACTGAATTAATGAATTTCCTGTTGGACAGCTCCTTATTTTAAGCTGACGAGTACCTTCAAAGAAGCTCTTTAAATTAATTTTCTGGGTTATAATATAACGAATGTTAGCACTTTGATACTTCACTATTTCATACTTTTAGGTTACTTCATTGCATTGCACTTAAATAGAAAGTACGTCGTTGACTTCTTCAATATAGCAGAGGCTGGTAGTCGCCAGATCCAGAAATTCGACTAATGTAACGTAACGTAAAATGAAATATCCAGACGGTTAAAGAATATTATCGTCTCACAGTTTCAGAGTTTTTTACCATTATTGTCATGAAACCAAAATCAAATAGACTGTCAATGTATGTATAAAAGTTTTATGTCTTTCCTTCTCATTGTGGATACTAGATATTTACCACGAAGTAATTATTTTCCAGATGGTTCGCATACATGGGAGATGAAGACACTCCGTTAGTACCTTTCCCGATCGTTTATAACGAGACTGCACCAGATGGAATGGAACTATATAATCCAGACGTACTTCCGTGCAATCAGTCGTATGAGGTATTTATTGCTCTTTAAACTTACAAAAGAACTGAAGCAAATACGCTTACTCCGTTTTGTATTTCTTGTAACACTTAATATCCCTATGTTTATTTAGAACAACTACGCCTGCAGCTGCGCCGACTGTGAGGAGAGCTGTCCCGCAGACATAACTGTTATAGACACAGGAGAGACGAATGAGGAATTCAAAATTGGAGAAGCCGACGGCGTCCTCGTTATAATGGCAATAATATATGGAATTTTCGCAATTGGTTTTCTCATCTCTGTGATATTTGTTCCTCAAAGTGACACAGGTAAGATCCAGATCGGCATACGTCAAATATCTGTAACGTTATGTGAACCTCATAAAGTCACCATTTGACAAAAGGTCTGTATACAACTCATTAACGTTCTTTCCTAGCACCTGTATGACTTCACTTTGCTTCTGCTGCAGCTTTCTTGTGTGTATCAAACATATAACATTACCAGGTGCCAAGTTTGTTTTGTTTTTAGTTGATACAAACATTACAATTAACAGAAAATGGAGTATAATCTTAAAAAGATTACAGCACCATCTATCACAAAGCGAAAAAAGTGGTCCAGCTAAAACATTCATACATTACTAGCCATTAAAATTGCTACACCACGAAGATGACGTGAAATTTAACCGACAGAAAGAAGATGCTGTGATATGCAAATGATTAACTTTTCAGAGCATTCACACAAGGTTGGCGCCGGTGGCGACACCTACAATGTGCTGACATGAGGAAAGTTTCCAACCGATTTCTCACACACAAACAGCAGTTGTCCGGAGTTGCCTGGTGAAACGTTGTTGTGATGCCTCTTGTAAGGAGGAGAAATGCGTACCATCACGTTTCCGACTTTGACAAAGGTCGGATTGTAGCCTATCGCGATTACGGTTTGTCGTATCGCGACATTGCTGCTCGCGTTGGTCAAGATCCAATGACTGTTAGCAGAATAGGGAATCGGTGGGTTCAGGAGGGTAATACGGAACGCCGTGCTGGATCCCAACGGCCTCGTATCACTAGCAGTCGAGATGACAGGCATCTTATCCGCATGGCTGTAACAGATCGTGCAGCCGCGTCTCGATCCCTGAGTCAACAGATGGGGACGTTTGCAAGACAACAAGCATCTGCACAAACAGTTCGACGACGTTTGCAGCAGCATGGACTATCAGCTCGTGGACCGTATCTGTGGTTACCCTTGACGCTGCATCACAGACAGGAGCGCTTGCGACGGTGTACTCAACGACGAACCTGGGTGCAAGAATGGCAAAGCGTCATTTTTTCAGATGAATCCAGGTTCTGTTTACAGCATCATGATGGTCGCATCCGTGTTTGGCGACATCGCGGTGAACGCACATTGGAAGCGTGTATTCGTCATCGCCATATTGGCGTATCGCCCGGTGTGATGGTATGGGGTGCCATTGGTTACTTCTTGTTCGCATTGACGGCACTTTGAACAGTGGACGTTACATTTCAGATGTGTGTCGACCCGTGGCTCTACCCTTCATTCGATCCCTGCGAAACCCTACATTTCAGCAGGATAATGCACGACCGCATGTTGCAGGTCCTGTACGGGCCTTTCTGGATACAGAAAACGTTCGACTGCTGCCCTGGCCAGCACATTCTCCAGATCTCTCACCAATTGAAAACGTCTGGTCAATGGTGGCCGAGCAACTGGCTCGTCGTCACAATACGCCAATCCCTACTGTTGATGAACTGTGGTATCGTGTTGAAGCTGCATGGGCAGCTGTACCTGTACACGCCATCCAAGCTCTGTTTAACTCAATGCCCAGGCGTATCAAGGCCGTTATTACAGCCAGAGGTGGTTGTTCTTGGTACTGATTTCTCGGGATCTATGCACCCAAATTGCGTGAAAATATAATGTCAGTTCTAGTATAATATATTCGTCCAATGAATACCCATTTATCATCTGCATTTCTTCTTGGTGTAGCAATTTTAATGGTCAGTAGTGTATTCCTTTACGTGCTACACGAATATGTAATAAAAATTGGGGGTTCCTATTTTAAAAAACGCAGTTGATATCCGTTTGACCTATGGCAGCGCCATCTAGCGGGCCAACCGTAGCGGTATCTGGTTTCCTCCTTCAAGACAGACGAGTTTCGTTCTTTGTAGTTTTTTCGTTTGATTCTTATTTCGTGAGATATTTGGCCCCGTCACTATCAATGGACCACACTGTATAGACATTGGCGGCGTGAGTTTAAATCCGCAGCACGTGCTCCAAAAAAAAAAAAAAATAATAATAATACTATAAAAGAAAACGAAATAAAATAATTATGCATGTAGCAACCGCACGCATCTGCTCCTCTGCGCGATGCAAACTGCTGCGTTTCCCTTTTTGTTGCTTCAGAAGCTGATTATCGAATACGTACTTTCCTTTAAGCTGTGCTCGGCCAGTGAAGATTTATTTTCCTGGCTATGTTACGTTGCGTGTATATCTGGTGCAACGTAGGGAGACACGGCGGTATGGTTGTCAAATGTAGGACTTTCAAAATTCGCACGGAACGTGATAGATCACATGTATACGAAGTCCGAAATTACCTTTCACGCTGCCCAAAAGTTTATCTTCCAAGAACACTGAAAAGTACTCGCTTCGTAACCAGGTGCATAATTATCCTGATACAGAAAACAAGGAACTACTACGATGTGCGATGCATCTAACAAGTTTTCATAGAAATCAATGTTCATTTTGCTAACCTTTCCCACGTATGCACTAGTTGCATAAAGGCAGATTTGAATGACCCATCAATCCGCAAAACCTACTAATACTACTCGACAGTCCAATGACACCCCCGTCTGCGCCATTCACATCCACCATAGGCGTTCCTTTTTCCGATCAGTGGCCTTGATGCAATAGCGTGACCACGAAAACCGAGTTATACCTTCTCGCCGGATCGAACTGAAACTCAGCTCTTCACCTGAGCTGCAAAAAGTCCTCTGATTATTTGGCAAAATAATCTTTAAAGTTCAGCGGCACCTTCAGTTAATTTCTTTGGCTCATAAGAGCGGTGATTGGGTACTGTGGTCCCACAACCCTTCCACTACGCACTGAGCACACCAACCGCGGAACACCAAAATTCTCTGATCGTAATTTTTTTATTTTATTGTTTTATTGTTTTATTTATTTGTTTATTTATTGCAACCTACGTACTCAATTATTTGCTGCATATTATCCAATCTCTGTCTTCCTGCACAGTTTTTTTTCACTTATAGCTCCCTTTCGTACCACGGTAGTTATTCCCTGATGTCTTAACAGATGGCCTATGATCCTGTCCCTCCTTCTTGCTAATGTTTTCCACATATTCCTTACCTCTCCGACTCTGCGCAGAAGGTCATAATTCCTTGCCTTATTAGTCCACCTAATTTTCAGCATTCGTCCATAGTAGCGCATCTAAAATGCTTCGATTCGCTTCTGTTCCAGTTTTCCCACTGTCCATATTTCGCTTCTATATAATGCTTTACTCCAAACATACATCATCACAAATTTCTTCCTCAAATTAAGGCATATGATTGATACTAGTAGATTTCTCTTTTTGCCAGTGCTAGTCTGCTTTTGACGTCCTCCTTGCTCCGTCCGTCATTGGTCATTTTGCTGCTGAGATAGATTTCCTTAACTTCATCTACTTCGTGGCCACCAATTCTGACGTTAAGTTTCTCACTGTTCTCATTTCTGCTACTTCTCATTACTTTCGTCTTTCCTCGATTTACTTTCAGTCCATATTCTGCACTCATTAGGCTGTTCATTCCTTTCAGTAGATCATGTAATTCTTCTTCACTTTCACTGAGGATAGTAATGTCATCAGCGAATCTTATCATTGATATCCTTTCACCTTGAATTTTAATTCCAGTCCAGATGATTTCTCTTATTTCCATCATTGCTTCTTAGATGTATAGATTTAACAGTAGGGGTGAAAGACTACATCTCTGTCTTACACCCTTTTCAATTTTTAAGTACATCGTTGTTGGTCTTCCACTCTTATTATTCCCTCTTGGCTCTTGTACACGTTGTATAATATCCGTCTCTCCCTATAGCTTATCCGTATTTTCCTCATAATTTGGAACATATTGCACCATTTGAAATGGTCGAACGCTTTTTTCAGGTCGAGAAATCCTATGAATGTGTCTTGATTTTTCATTAGTCGCAACGTCAGAATTGCCTCTGTGGTGCCTTTACCTTTCCTAAAGCCAAAGTGATCGTTATCTAACGCATCATCCATCTGCATTTAACAGTGGAATTCCGTTGCACTCTTAACGTTAACACCCTTGCTTTTTGTTTCACGGAAAGTTGTTTTGTCTTTCCTTAATGCTGAGTCAGTCCTTCCGACAATCATTTCTTTTTCGATTTCTTCACATTTTTCACGCAGCCATTTCGTCTTAGCTTCCCTGCGCATCCTATTTATTTTATTACTCAGCGACTTGTATTTCTGTATTCCTGGATTTCCCTGAACGTTTTTATACTTCCTCCTTCCATCGGGAGGACGACGGTTCAATCCCGTCTCCGGCCATCCTGATTTAGGTTTTCCGTGATTTCCCTAAATCGTTTCAGGCAAATGCCGGGATGGTTCCTTTGAAAGGGCACGGCCGATTTCCTTCCCAATCCTTCCCTAACCCGAGCTTGCGCTCCGTCTCTAATGACCTCGTTGTCGACGGGACGTTAAACACTAACTACCACCACCACTACCACAGCCTTCCATCGATTAACTGAAGCATTTCTTCTGTTACCCATAGTTCCTTCGCAGTTACCTTCTTTGTATTAATGTTTTTTTTTTTTTTTGCAACTTCTGTGATTGGTCTTTTTAGAGCTGTCCATTCCTCTTTAACTGTACTGCCTACTGAGGTAGTTCTTATTTCGGTATCTATAGCCTTAGTGAATTTCAAGCGTATCTCCTCTCTTCTTCGCCCATTGCCTCTTGCTGAGAAGTCTCTTAAGCGTCAGACTATTCCTCGTCACTACTACATTGTGATCTGAATCTATATTTGCTCCTGGGTTTATTGCAATACAGAATCTGATTTCTCAATCCCTATCTTAAGATGATGTCATCTAACTGAAATCTTCCTGTATCACCGGGCATTTTCTAAGTATAGCTCCTCTTCTTGTGATTCTTGAGCAGAGTATTCGTTACTAATAGCTGGAATTCACTATAGAGCTCAATTAGTCTTTCTCCTCTCTCATTTCCAGTACCAAGCTCATATTCTTCAGTAACCCTACCTTCTACTCCTTCCCCTACAGCCGCATTCCATTCCCCCATGACTAAGATTTTCATTTTCCTGACGGAGTAGCAGGTGAAAATCTGGTATCTTGGATGCTCCACAGCTTCTGAGTGAGAAGGAGATCTTGATGTATCGCAGAGACTGACATCATTTACAACCATCATAATGATTTAACACACCCGACAAGCAAGTCATCTGATGTAGGCGAGCTTAATATATGCTCCTGGTGATGGGCTGTATGCCCAGTTTCTCTTTTTTCCCAGATCGGTGAATAGAATTTTACGTTATACTTCAGCGCAGTGATCACTCATACCGAAGATAGCTCTAATTAAAGAACCATGACGTAAACAAAATTCGTTATTTCTTTAACTATGATAGGAAAAATGTGTTACAATAACCTCTGTATTTCTTGTACTGATATTCATTTACTTTAACAGGTGGTTTACCTCCATCACTCATCTACAAGCTTTTCTTCGGAGGCATCCCATTATTCCAGACGACGTTAAGCAAACTGTTTAGAAAACTGGGCTTAGGTAAGTCAAGAGATCTATATAGGACGTATAATTATGTTGCAGCAGTACGTTTATGCAAGTTTAGTTCTGTAGCGTTTTGCGGGACTGTTAAGTCACGCCGGATGCAGTGGCCGAGCAGTTCTAGGCGCTTCAGTCTGGAACCGCACGACCGCTACGGTCGCAGGTTCGAATCCTGTCTCGGGCATGGATGTGTGTGATGTCCGTAGGTTTGTTAGGTTTAAGTAGTTGTAAGTTCTAGGGGACTGATGACCTCAGATGTTAAGTCCCATAGTCCTCAAAGCCATTTGAACCATTTGTTAAGTCAAAAAATTCCGTAACTCAAATGCAGCGGGGTCTTGATGTGCATAGTGTAACGCTATCCATTTGCATCAGTATAATTTCTTTGGCCTACGAAAGCGATAACTGCGTTTAGGACTTTCCTCTGGCGTTTCAACTTACGACAACCTCGCTAACAACGGACCTGGGTACATGTTACTCCTGCAGGAGGTAAAAGCTCTATGCCGGAATGTCCTAAATTTGTGAAAACGTTACAGCACAAATCGACACCGACCAAGAACTCATTAGCTGTGAGGAAGACATCACAGCAATTCAGAGGCGTGCTGCTAGATTTGTTACAAGTATCTTCGATCAGTACACGAGTGTTACGTAGATGCTTCGTGAACTCAGATGAGAATCCCTGGAGGGAAGACGACGTTCTTTCTGCGAAACACTGTTGAGAAAATTTGGAGAATCGGCATTTGAAGCTGACTGCACAACGATTCCACTGCCGCCAACGTACACTTCGTGTAAGGACCACGATGATAAGATACGAGAAATTAGAATTCGTACGGAGGCTTACAGGCAGTCATCTTTCCCTAGTTCTATTTTCGAGTGCAACAGGAAAGGTAATGACTAGTAGGGGTACAAAGTACCCTGTGGTACGCACGATACTGTCGGTATGTAAATATAGATTCAGATCCACATATCGTCTCCTTCACAACGTTAGCGTTTTTTATCTTTTAATGCGAAAACTGGTTGTTGGATTAGTATATGTGGCACCCATGCATTAACGCATTCATTTTTTTTCTTTTTAGTCGTCAGTCTTCTAATTGGTTTGATGCGGCCCGCCAAGAATTCCTCTCCTGTGCCAACCTCCTCATCTCCGAATAGCACTTGCAACCTACGTCCTCAATTATTTACTTGACGTATTCCAATCTCTGTCTTCCTCTACAGTTTTTGTCCCCTACTGCTCCCTCTAATGCAATGAAAGTTATTCCGTGATGTCTTAACAGGTGTCCTACCATCCTGTCCCTGTCACAGTTTTCCATATATTCCTTTCCTCGACGATTCTCCAGAGAGCCTCCTCGTTCCTTATCCTAGCGATCTGATTTTCAACATTCTTCTGTAGCACCAAATCTCAAATGCTTCGACTGTTTTACTGTTTTCCTACAGTCCATGTTTCACTACCATCCAATGATGTGCTCTAAACGTACATTCTCAAAAATTTCTTCCTCAAATTAAGACATATGTTAGATACTGGTAAACTTCTCTTAGATGGGAATGCCCTTTTTGTCTGTGCTCGCCTGCGTTTGATATCCTCCTTGCTCCGACCATCACTGGGTGTATTTTGCTGCCTAGGTAGTAGAATTCCTTAACTTGATATACTTCGTGATCACCATTCCTGATGTTAGGTTTCTCGCTTTCCTCATTTCTGCTACTTCTCATTACTTTCGTCGTTCTTAGATTTACTCCCAGTTTACATCCTGTACTCATTAGACTGTTCATTTCATTCAGAAAATCCTGTAATTCTTCTTCACTTTTACTGAGGATGGCAACGTCATCAAATGGTTCAAATGGCTCTGAGCACTACGGGACTTAACATCTGAGGTCATCAGTCCCCTAGAACTTAGAACTACTTAAACCTAACGAACCTAAGGACATCACACACATCCATGCCCAAAGCAGGATTCGAACCTGTGACCATAGCAGTCGCGCGGTTCCGGACCGAAGCGTCTAGAACCGCTCGGCCACAGCGGCCGGTGGCAATGTCATCAGCGAATCGTATTATTGATATCCATTCACCTTTAATTTTAATTCCACTCTAGAACCTCTCATATAGTTCCATAATGGCTTCTTTGATGTATAGATTGAACAGTAGGGGCGAAAAACTACATCCTTGTCTTACACCTTTTTTAATCCGAGGCCGGCCGGTGTGGCCGAGCGGTTCTAGGCGCTTTAGTCTGGAACCGCGTGACCGCTATGGTCGCAGGTTCGAATCCTGCCTCGGGCATGGATGTGTGTGATGTTAGGTAGGTTTAAGTAGTTCTAAGTTCTAGGGAACTGATGACCTCAGATGTTAAGTCCCATAGTGCTCAGAGCCATTTTTTAATCCGATCACTTCGTTCTTGGTCTTCAGTCTTACTGGTCCCTCTTGGCTCTTGTGCATGTTGTATATTACCTGATTTTCCATGTAACTTGCCTCCATTTTCCTCGCCATTTCTGTTGTGTTCTGCCTACTCGTCTGATATAGGGTGCCTAGGAAACCTGCTTTTCGGATCACTAGACAACAATTCAAGCAAATCGTATTAATGAAGTTTATTGCAAAGGGAAATGATTACAATACTTAACTTTGTGATATATAGACTTGTCGCAAGCAAGGGGCGACAGACAAACATAAGCAAGCTCTTCAGTATAATTCGTAATCCAAGTGAACCAATACAGTTCATAAGTCACTGCTGTAGCGTTCGGGGGACGGCTCGACTTCAACTCGGGCCGCGGCCAGGCGGGGCGGCGCTTATATTCTCTTGGCCTAGATTCCGCTTCTGTCTCGGCGTCGTCCTAGGGAGGGGTCTGTCAGCGAACTATAGCCTGAGGTCGTCTCACAGCCCTCTCTGGTCTTCCGCTCTTGGCCGTCGTACCGGCGCCTGGCCTTACGCCGGAACAATTTCGAACATCTAGCACCAGTCGACATTGTCGACGCTTTATCGAGATCGATGTATCCTACGAACGAGTCTTTAATTTTCTGTAGTCTTACTTCCATCATCGATCATGTCGTACTGAATAACAAAGAGCAATGGCTTTAGCTGCCCTTCTGTATACTCGTATTAAGGCTTCAATTCGTTGAGTATACTCCGTTATGGCAATCACACTTCGTCGGCCTGTATGGTGTCCACACTATAAGGTAAATCTGTCCTCATCCTGACGGATGTGTGATGCTGACATATCTCGGAATGGCGCTTTTGCGGATGGTACGCCGTTGCCTTTCTCCGACTGATCCAGTCAGTTATAAGGGACCTTGAATTAAGATGTACTCCAAACAACCGTGTAACTTAGCGTTTTTGGGGTATATAAGCCGTAAGCGACAGAAAAAAATCTTACTACTAACTGTGAATTGTGCTGAGGCCTTTCAGATTTGAAGTACAACAATTGCCGAATTAACCAGAACGCTGCTAAGTCAAAAACAGTGTCATTTTGAATCACATTAGCGTTGGCATCAAGGAAAATTCTCAGGAAAATATTCAGACCAGTTTTTCGCGAAGGAATTTGCGAAAGCGGCCATCGAGAGAGATCTACAAACTGGCAGAAACAATGGTGGACATGTCTAGAAAAGAAAATGTGAAATGTTATGGTTATATCTATAGGACGAACGGTGACAGGCTCTCAAAGTACATCTTCAATGTACTGGTCCGCGCGGGAACTCGGGTTCGATTCCCGGTCAGTCTGAGATTATCTTCGCGCGAAGACTGGGTATTTATGTAGTCCTCGCCATATCGTCTCATCTTTATCGATGCACAAATCGCCAAAGTAGAGTCAAACAGAAGGACATGCACCAGGCGGCATAAAACCTAAAATGCCATACGATCGTTTTATTTCATTTCGAGATAGCAAATAGTAGCATAAATAAAATAAAATGGATCACTGAAACAGAAGAAAAATACACTAAAAAAGGAAACCAGACAAGATAACGTAAGCAATAAAGAATAGTCAGAACAGTCATAAAAACATATACTTAAAAACACACACGAAAGAGAACGGGAAATAAATAGTCGGAAGAACGCAAGAGATAACACAGCGAGCGTATGAACAGAATTTGGGAAGAACGAAAGAACAAGAAAAACTCATGACTACTACAAACGCTCTCTTAGAATAGAATATACGAAAATTATACACACCGAAACACCAAGGAAACTGGTAAAGGCACGCGTATTGAAATGTAGAGATACGTAAAGTGGCAGAATACGGCGCTGCGAATGGAAACGCCTATATAAGACAAGTGTCTGGCGCAGTTGTTAGATCGGTTACTGCTGCTACAATGACAGGTTATCAAGATTTAAGTAATTTTAAACGTGATCTTATAGTCGACGAACGAGCAATCGGACACAGCATCTCCGGGGTAGCGATCAATTGGGGATTTTCCCGTACAACCATTTCACAAGTGTACCGTGAACAACAGGAATCCGGTAAAACATCAAATCTCTGACATCGCTGCGGCCGCAAAAAGCTTCTGCAAGAACAACGACGACTGAAGAGAACCGTTCAACATGACAGAAGAGCAGCCCATCCGCAAATTGCTGCAGATTTCAATGCTGGGCCATCAACAAGTTCAGCGGGCGAAACATTCAACGGAACATAATCGACACAGTCTTTCGGAGCCGAAGGTTCACTCGTGTACCCTTGATAACTGCACGACATAAAGCTTTACGCCCCGCCTGAGCCCGACAACACCGACTTTGGACTGTTGATGACTGGAAACATGTTGCCTGGACGGACGAGTGTCGTTTCAAACTGCATCGATCGGATGGACGTGTACGGGTATGGAGAAAACCTCAAGAATCCAAAGACCCTGCATGTCAGCAAGGGACTGTTCAAGATAGTGGAGGCTCTGTAATGGTGTGGGGCGCGTGCAGTTGGAGTGATATGGGACCTCTGATACGTCTAGATACGACTCTGATAGGTGAAACGTACGTAAGCATCCTGTCTGATCACCTGCATCCATTCATGTACATTGTGCATTCCGACGGACTTGAGCGATTCCAGCAGGACAATGCGACACCCCACACGGACAGAATTGCTACAGACTGGCTCCAGGGACACTCTTCTGAGTTTTAACACTTCCGCTGGCCACCAAACCCCCCAGACGTGAACATTATTGTGAATTTCTGGGATGCCTTGCAATGCGCTGTTCAGAAGAGACGTCCAACCACTCGTACTCTCACGGATTTATGGACAGCCCTGCAGGATTCATGGTGTCAATTCCCTCCAGCACTACTTCAGACATTAGTCAAGTCCATGTCACGTTGTGTTGCAGCACTTTTGCGCGGTCGCGGGGACCCAACACGATATTAGGCAGGTGTAACAGTTTCTTTGGCTCCACCGACAAACTTTCACAGGTTATTCAGGGATATTTTGAGTATTTTGGTATAAGGTATGATTTATACGGTTTGTTACAGTAATCACCATCGTTTCTGCGAAAATACATTGGCAAAAGTCAAGAGGTCTGAAACACACAGTAACCAAAACGTACACTACACCACACGGAATGATGTAACAACCCTCAGACGAAACACTGTACTGTAGCGCGGTTGCCGTCGGTGCAGAAACAGCTTCGAGTAGCGTCGTTGTGCCACCGATTCATTGCATTCAATGAATCTATACTCGACGTGCATATCGGCCAACTTCACATCAGTAAACCTATCTATACAGCTGTGTATCGTTATTGACGTACCGGGTGGTTATAACGAAAATGCATCTACCCACGGAAGTCCAGCGTGGACTGTAATTGTCCTACGGCAGCGAAACTTGGTGCATATGCTAAGGCGTTAGGGCGGAACAGTTTTACGATGGAAAAAAGTTGTTCCAGTTTTGGCCACCAGGTGCGAATCTGGCACCGTATACTGTTTGTATGACGGTATGACATCCACGCTGTCATTTGACAAGTCGTAAGGGGGGCGGGGGTGAGTGAACAGAAGAGAGATTGTGCACTGTTGGTGAAACTGTTTTATATGAACTGCAGCAATTACAGTGCTGCATTGGGAGAGTTTCGCTGACCGAAAGGCCTGATGAGAAGCCCGATGTCATTAAATGGTTTCAGGAAGATAATAATGAAATTCGAAAACACATGTGAACTTGGTGCGTTACCCGGTAAAGGAAGACGTCCTATCCCGGTGGAAGTTATTAAAGAGGTAACTGGTGCCGTAACTGACAACAGACCACGTCCTCGTGCAGTGTCACGAGGATTGTCCATCCCATGGTCAACAGTAAGGGAAGTTTTGAGGATTATTTTATACTGGTTCACGTCCAAGATCCAGACCGTGCAACAACGTGAACCTCATGATCCGCAGCAACGTCCTGAATTTGCTCTGCGGTTTCTGGCACGGATCGAAGTGGCCGGGCAACATGCTATGGACTGACGACACGCATTTTACACTGTAGAGTACAGTGAACACACAGAATTGCCGAATTTGCATTACTGTTAAATCACGTGTTGTGGTCAAAGAGCCATTAAACCCATTGTATGTGACTATGTGGTGTGGATTAAAAAGCAACTTTATTCTCTGTGCGTTCTTCTTTGAAGGGGATACACCCAGGTCGCCTGTCAGGTGTACTGTGACGCCTGCACGTTATCGAGAACTCGTACAGCACGTAACTCCGGCTATGGAAGAGCGCAACTGCGTGGAAACCACTTTTTCCATGCAAGATGGGGCAACGCATCATGTTGCTCGCCCAGTGAAAGATCTGCTAAATGCAACGTTCGACGAACGTAATATCTCAGAGGTTTTCCAGATGCTTGACCTTCAAGATCACCTGATCGGAATACATGTGACTTTTGGCTCTGCGGATATCTAAGAGAACGCGTTTACCATGGACACGTTCGGTCACTACCGGATCTGAAGGCCAGTATACAGGAACACGTTGCCCCAATTCCACTGGAACTTTTCTGCCCACGTCCTGTTCCTAACCAGTTACATAAGGAAATATTTGTATACTTCTTTCTTACATTCACAGTGCCAGATATGCACCTGGTGGCAAAAATTGGAACTACTTCTTTCGGCATATATCGGTTCCAACCTACGCATGAGAATATGTACCAAGTTTCATTTGTATACGGTAATTACAGCCCATACTGGACCTCTGTGAGTAGCTGTACGTTAATTATAACCATATAGTACAACCAACACTCCTGGAAAAACAAAACCTAGACAGTACTAAATGCAAGCTTGAAGATGAAGAGTAAAATGGATACTGCCGTTGTCAACAGTAGGTACCATGAGCGAATGGAAACAAAACACACAGCGCATACCGTCGACATTTAGACTGTTCTGCACAATATTCTGGTTCAGAGCCAGCTGGGGCAAGAAACCAAACCAAATATATCTCTGTAATAAGCCACCGGAGACTTGTGGCCCCTTATACCAAAATATTCAGAAGGTATGTCTTAACAACCTTTGAAAGTTTGTCGATGGCGTTCTGGTTCATTATAAATGTAATTTCAGAATATCCCCATTTAACAGCGTGGTCACTATTTTTTCTTGTTCCTTCATTCTTCCCAAATTCTCTTCATACGTTCGCTGTGTCCTCTCTTGCATTCTACCGACCATTTATTTCCTGTCCTCTTTTCCACGTGTTTCCGTTTCAGTGTACTTTTTTATGACGTTTTATCCTCCAGCGCTTATCGTTTTCTTGTGTAATTCTCACTTCTTTAATACCCTTTTCTTCTGTTTCAGTGATCCGTTTTCTTTCATTTGCTAGAGTTTGACAACTCGAAATGAAATGAAATAATATCATATCATATATTATTGGCCGGGAGATCGCCTCTGGGTTAATGAAATAAGACAATCTACAACCTGGATAGGAATCGAACCCAGGTCCCCACGGATCTAGTGGCGGTGATGCTACACACTAGACCACGAACTAGAAGCGTCATACAACATAATAGCAACTAGTTTCCATCATGTGACAATATCAGTCATAAGTTTGTTTCGTCATTAACATACGTCAATGTGAGCACTCCTAGTGGCACGGTCAACGTCCAGTCAGTATTAAATTTCTCCCTGTATACGCTGTAGAAAGTCCACGGCGACAAGTTCAAATGCATTGCTAATGCTTATCTTCAAGTCCTGTAGATCTATAACCTTGGTTCAGTACTCTGGATAGTTTCAATTGATTAAAACACCTATACCAGGGTTTCAGGCAGAATCCCTCGTTTCGTTCGGTGCTGAGATGCTAATCCAAGATAGTTGGAGAGTTTCTGCAATGCTGTTCGAATTTAGGGGGAGTAGCAAGTGGACTGAGGCGTGACTAAGAATTTGGATCGAGGAGGAAGGCATGCCACAGTAATCCGTGCAATTGTGCAGAGACGCTGTTCCAGGATGTCGTAATGGTTAGCGCTTCTGCCTAGTGAGCAGAAGACCTGGGTTTGAATCGCGGTCTTGGTACAAATTTTCATTCGTCGCTACAGTCTGCATATATACGCCTTTACCAAATCCCATACATAGAAGTCTAGTGGTGTGGGGTCTGGTGATTGTGGCGACCACCGAATTCGAACCATCTCGTCAAATTCACCTAATCTGGAAACTTTTCATCCAAAATTTGATGAAGAATTAGGGACCACTGAGGCCGTGCCCTATGCTGTTGGAACGTAACGCCAGCTTGCAGATGTTTCAGCCCTGGCACAACAAGTTTTCTGTAATATGGCCAGATAAACATCATTGTTGACAGTAGGCTCATAGAAAAAAAGTGGACCACTGATATAACTGTGCATAAGTGTGCATCACAGATATATCTTGGAACTGTCTCCATTTCACATATAAAATGAGAACACTCTGATCCCCGTATACGAACATTGCTGTGGTTCAGTTTGCCAAATACGTGACAATTTTACTCATGGGAGTAACAAATCTTTTTTAAAAGGTTATTGTTTCCATCATTCTTGGCTAGCATATCCAATGCAAAGTATTCACGTTGAGATTTGTCCTCGGCTTTAGTGGCTGAAGCAGCTGAGCCTTATAGCCACAAAACATAACCTCCTATGTAAGATTTTGTACGCTGTTGGTAGTGGCATTTCCTACTCGCAGGCTGCTGCTCGCACCAATTTTGTCGGATTCGTTGCAAACGCTTGTCGTAAAGGGTCCGCTCTAGCGTCTGAAACACATGGGCGACTGGCTGTTTACGGGAAATAAAAAAATCAAGTGTGTGTGAAATCTTATGGGACTTAACTGCTAAGGTCATCAGTCCCTAAGCTTACACACTACTTAACCTAATTTATCCTAAGGACTAACACACACACCCATGCCCGAGAGAGGACTCGAACCTCCGCCGGGACCAGCCGCACAGTCCATGACTGCAGCACCTTAGACCGCTTTTTTTCCATAAAAACATTTATTAAAAAAACAATGTTATACATTCCAAATACATACTAAGTTATACATACATGAAGTTATTTAAACAAAACGGTTTGATCCATTCAATTACGCTGACGTTAAGGAAAGACAACAGAAGATTGTGTTACTGACTAAATTACCAGCAAGAATTATGTTAAACATCAAGAAAAAATTTTTAAAGGCATTCAAACTTCAACCTGAAGAAGTAAAATCTGCACTTTGAATTACATGAGCTGCAATCTTTACACAAGCATAATTTCTTTATGATGGATATCAGCAAGTTCGTGGGATAATTTTAAATATAAAACAATTTAATAGTCATATTAGGCAATTTCTGAAATACTTGAGAATGGCGGGAACGAGATATATAATAAAGTTGACTAGCCTTCCAGCTACGCTTTCTGGACATTACTTGGCTAATCCCGCGCGGCTACGGGGAAATACTTTATGGGAAACACTGCCCGTTTCCATAAATTACGCACGCCAGACCACAGTACTTGGAATGGCTCCTGTCCATACTGTATTCGAAAGTTTCGTTGCACTTGGGTATCGCATTTGGTCCCCATGATTTTTCGTCAAATCTGAGGCACCTGGAAAATAAGGCACTGTGAGTTATCGTGTCACATGTTGAAACCCAAATGCTTGTCTAATGCACCGGTAGTTTTCAAGTTATTAAAGCCCAAGTCCTTCGACCACAGATGCTGCGGTTAAGGTAACGAATACTTTATTCAGGAGAACCACTTTACATATGTCTGCATCGAACAATAACTCAGAACACACTGTCTCTCCTTCCTCACAGTCCAAACACTGTCCACTTTGTGTCGGTCAGAGACATTCAAGTCCCGCGTAGAGATCGATATCCCCACAGGGCCCTCCCACCTGTAGTACGAGGTGTGGGAAGCGTGGATCAGCGGACACCGACATGCTCAGGTGACCGTGACTGATCGTGCCGTGGCAGGTGCGTGGGCGAGACATACCGGAAGTTTCTTGTAGATATTCTGTACAAGTGGTACAGCATCAGACACTGCGGAGGGGGGGGGGGGGGAGGAGGGGGGCGTCGGATACGGCCATATGGTTGCGGCAGAAGGTGGGGGTGGCAGCGGAACTTTATCGATTTCCTGTCCATCTCCGGCCAAATTCCAGATTGGAGGTGGCATGGGCGACAGTGTTGATCGTCGTTATCTTACGTTCTCATCCAAGGCATAAGTGGTGAAGCGAAAAAGGAACAATGTCACTTCATTTGCACCCTTTTTCGCAGTGCATTCATGATAAACATAAAAAATCGCCTGTTGCAAGAACATGGATACTGAAATAATCTATCGAAAGTCACCACTTAATTTCAATGTCATTGGTTGCCAAATCTGGCAAGGTTACACCTTTTTGCAAAGTCTGTGCAAATAGCCACTTCCTTTTGTGCTTTTCCTCGCCTCCAGTTTATTGGAAGAGGGTGCATCAGAATTCTGGGCGGATGAGTCTCATTGACTTGCTGCTTCTAAAAAAAATGGCTCTGAGCACTATGGGACTTAACTGCTGAGGTCATCAGTCCCCTAGAACTTAGAACTACTTAAACCTAACTAACCTAAGGACATCACACACATCCATGCCCGAGGCAGGATTCGAACCTGCGACCGCAGTGGTCACGCGGTTCCAGACTGTAGCGCCTAGAACCGCTCGGCCACTCCGGCCGGCTTTGCTGCTTCTTTCCCCTGAAAAACTGATCTACCTGGTTCCTTCCCCTTACAGCAAAATTTTGAATGCAAAAATCTCGCATTTTTAACAGTCTAAGCCTCTTAACAGATTCGTACGATCAGTCTGAATCCAGCTGTAGCAGTAACTCAATTTCTAGAAAAAAGTGACTTACCTGTTATTTCTTTCCCTGATTCTTCAAATGTTGTATCTGGTTTGTTTTTGCAGTATTTGCCTCATATCCAGGAGCAACAATATGCTTAACATCCTGGGCAGTTGTTGGCATGAGCTATGGCGCATTGTCGTTGATCGTCACGACTGACCGCATAGAGCTATGGGCTTCTCCGACAAGTCAATCGAGGATCGAAAAAGATTACTTTGACACTCATTTCGGGCCCTTCTACAGAACTGAACAAGTGTTCATCAAGGCTCACGGTCTGGACAATGTATGTAAACCAACAACACTTTTTTTCTTCTACATAGTTTTCATTTCTGACATTCATCTGTAGAAGAGTAAATGAACTTTTTTCCAGATTATGTACGAAAGCGGTATGCAACGTGTGGAATTCGGGCCAGTTTTCAATAAAACTTTTCTGTTAACTGTCCTCGATTTGCAACAACAGATAATTCAGGTACGGTACTGGGTGCAGTTAATACAAACAATTGTTATTCGTCAGTCTGACAAATCAAAGCATCTCAAAGTTTGAAAGAAGTCTACTTTGACTACTATCTTATGATCGCGAACCGTCTTCTCACTTTACTTTAATTACAGATCGGAGCTGGAGAAAGCTACGAGCTGAAGAATATCTGTAATGCACCACTGGCGACGGGTGAAGTGAAAACAGAAGACTGCCTTGTGCAAAGTATTTGGGGCTATCTGAAAAACAATGCAAGTTTGTTAGAAGATGATTCCTACTTGAGCATATTGTTAACGTGCATGCAGTAAGTATCTTTTCCACAAGTAGGTTCTGCTTGTGAATATTATCAGTTTCGATAAGTAATTAACGCAAATTTGTGTACTTCTGCAGGAACAACGTTGATTTTAGCTGTTTGGGCCCTTACGGCGGGCCCATTTTCGCTGGTTTGGCACTTGGCGGTTTTCCGGAAGATGCAAACGTTAATTACTCAAAGTATGCGTTGTCAACAGGTCTCTCACTGACATTTTTGGTCAACAATCACTTGGATAAGACAGATCTACAACCGGCTCTTGAATGGGAATCTAGGTAAGTTTAGGCCTGCCGATTTGTATAGATTTAATTAGTGGTCATGTCAGTTGTTGATAAGTTCATAGAGAAGAACTGTATGTAGTGTAATTACAACTTTAGCGAAGTCATTTATTTCTGCTTGCGCTTAAGGATAGTCAGTAAGCGATCTCAACAGAATCTAGACGACCTTGTATGCATCACGAACTCAAGAGAAGAAAGTATATTAAATCGCAGAAACGAGGATGCAGTAGATTCCTGTTTCGGCTAACAGGATGTACAACTACGTAAAGTTGTGTTCACACACGCAACTGATGTGACGCCACAACATGTGGCTGTAGCTGCGCTTTGAGCTCCCGTTCACATGCCCAGTCCGAGCAGGTCTCGGAATGCCCAACTGAACCGACCGACCGCCGTGTCATCCTCATACGATAGGCGTCACTGGATGCGGATATGGAGGGGCATATGGTCAGCCCACCGTTCTCCCGACAGTTGTCGGTTTTCGTGACCGGAACCGTTATGTCTCACTAATGAGCTTCTCAACTGGCCTCACAAAGGCTGAGTGCAAATTTCTTGCCGACAGCGCTCGACGGAGCCGGCCAATCAGCCATCCAAGTTCTAGCCAATCACGACAGCCCTTTACTTCAGTGATCTGACGAGAACCGGTGTTACCACTGCAGCAAGCTCGTTGACACAATTCTCATAGAGTGGTACAAATCTAAGAAGTTACACATCTCTAAACAGGGTAACTGCAATCAGGTTTTAATGTTATAGTAGAGGTTATGGCATTAGAGCTGTGACAGGAGTTAAACGCAAGGAAGGAACCCAGGTGTTAGATCCTAAATAGATTACACACGAGGATAAATCAGGGACCAAAAACATATTAAGAATAACACTCGAAGACAGAAATGCTGTTTTAATCTGGCGAACTAACCAACAGTTGGTATGTATAAATATCATCTGCAGCCTGCCACTCTTCCAGGACTTTTGAATCGTATTGATCCTTGTATTACGAATAACCGATTTTTAGTTAAAGACTATCACATCACGCTCGGGGGTTATTTTCCACGTATAATCCAAAATTTATACACTACCTGTTGCGCTCTCCCCCTCTCCTCGCCCCCTCTCCCCCTCCACGCAACACACACACACTGCTACAGAAGGTTAAACATAAATTGCTTGTAGTTACAGAAGCTGCGGAAGTGTACCTGGCGACCACTGTTTTGACTTTTTCAGTAATACAATGAAAACACACTGAACTCGAATGGAGTGCAGTGGCAATTACTCCACTATAACTGCGACAGAATGTTCCTGTTTCGAAATAGAAATCAGCTTTTTAGAGCTGACTTTGGCTTCTTTTTGATACCATTTAGCTGGCAAATGAGTGATATGGCTGAGACCTGGAAGTATGGCTTTTTTCACAATCTTTTGGCTTATTTCCTTGCTTTTTTCCCTTGAGCATGGGAAAGCATTAAAATCCATCTTGATTAAGGGCAATTTATTTGTACTGAACTAAGATTTCAAAACACCCGCCAGTATTCCGTGGAAATGATATAGGAAGTCATCTGCTTAGCAGTTGTAACAAACTATGTGTCATTAACTAATGAGGAGAGGGAACAGAGAACTTCTATTCATTGTAGTGTTTTGTTGAAGTGCAAGAAATAATGTAACACTAAAGTGCAGATATTGTGAAATTAGCCCTGTAATTCCTAGTAGAAACAATATTTAGATTTTTATTATGAGAAAAAGAAAGTTGTGCAAAATAAATTGACATAAAGATGTTTATTTAAATAAATCTTTGCCTCAAAATTTCAAGGTTTTAAAAATGGGCCGATATTTTATATGCATATCATAGAAATAAAATCTCAAATTGTTGTAATGCATTCGAAGTACAAGTGAATCCAAAAATCATTACTCTAATGGGATAAACAAGGCACACCTGTAAATTTGCTTCCCAGAAGCTACACACATTTAATATACATACATTTTCTCTCTGGCTATTGAAACCAATAAAATTAAATGTTGTATGTGAATTTAAGATATGATACAAAAACTTATGGAACATTTTTTTCCTGACGTAAATGTGAGTAAATTATTTTTCAAGAACCTGATTCCAATGTTTTGACGTAAGTGTTGCTTACATTTTGACTTGTCTGTATATAAAATTTGATCAAACTGTTCTTCATACAGTTGAAGTTATCCAACAATATCTACCTTACCGCATTTTCGTATACTCCCCTCCCCCCCCCCCCCCCCCCCACCCGCCAAAATTTTAAACAGTATGATTATTGCAAAAATAAAACTGCGCAGTAATACACGCTGTTTTATTTCCTCTTTTTTCTGACTTTTCTGTAGAAACATTTAGCTTTTTTCGTTTTGGAGAATTGGTAACACTGGCAGCCACCACAGAGTAGTGGTGGAAGGAAAGTGGCGTAACAAAGTACAACCAAGTTGACCGTTTTGTGACAAGACGAAAGTTGCGCCACTGAAAACTGGGAGTTCACAACGCAACTTCAGTGCAACTGTGCACCGTAGGAAATGCATAAGCTTGTAATTATTAGCATATGTTCTTCCTATACACATATTACAATTGGTATCTATTAGCATCTGCAAGTATTATTCTCATATATGATTCGTTCTATATGCATTTAATTATCTCAACGGCCATTCAACGGAACACGAATTAATAACTAAATAAATACACCAGTAACTGTGGCGATACCAATGTTTACGTGTGTGAACCCGTCTTAGTACTCTTTGTTGCCACTCACTTGCGAAACCTTATGCAGAGATGACTTCAGAACGTGAAACTTTCCGTTCAACATATCACGGATACAAATGTCCCACAGTGAACCGAAGAAAATCAAGTAACTTTGGATGTTCTCAACAAAGCAGATGAAATTGTATCTTATATGAAATGCACTGCTCAAAGTGCTAAAATAATCTACAGAAAATGAAGAAAGAAAAATTATTTCACAACATAATTAAGTCGGAAATTCCAAATATATTTTAGTTTCGTTATAACGGATTCAACAAATGAATTTGTAATCCTCAGAACCCAAACAAAATTATTCTGCTGATTAGCTCATTAAATATTCAGGTCGAAGATATTAGACACAATGCTTACAACTTGTGCAAACATAGATTTTTGTGGTTAATTTCTAGTATAGACCTATATATATAACTGAAAAATTTCAGCCCAAAATTGATCAACCTTGATCAATAGTGACATTTTGACAAATATCATCAATCGTGACAATTTGACAACTGTTCATCAGCTTGCTGTTCAAAAGTCAGATCAATGTACATGTCACTGACTTCTTTAAGATATTTCGGGGAGAACTGACAGCTTCATCAGGCAGTTGGAGAAATAACTAATCAGGCACGCAGTTTTAATTGGTTATTCAGTGTTTGTGGACACTGATTCTTTGATATACTGAGCACTCGTAGAACTGTATAGTTTTAGATAAATAGAACAGATAGAGATTCACTAATGCGCCGCACATTTCATGATGGGATCCACTAGTCGGTACGAGAGCATTACGGAAATGCTTTACAAACTCCGGTGGCAGACCCTGCAGGAGAGGTTTTGTGGATTACTGAGAGGTTTACTATTGAAATTCTGAGATGGAACTTTCCGTCCAGAGTCGGGAAATATATTACGTTCTCCTACATCTGAAATGACCACAATAAGAAAATCCGAGAAATCAGAGCTAATACAGAGGCTACCGACGGTCATTCTTCTCACGCGCCATTCGCAAAATGAACAGAAAAGACCAGAATAGACAGTAGAACCGAAGCAGAGCCGATTTAAGACAAAAGCGGTGCAAGTGGCCGCTAAGGGCGCCATGCTGAATGGAACGTCCAAAGTGCAAAACATGTATACCCAGGTTGCGAAAACTGACACGGGTGAAAGCATATGATAATAGAAGCGCAAACGTTCTATTAAACAAAAGTACGCAAACGAGCCATTTGCGAGATAACTACGAATATGTAGTTATGAGCAGTAGCTGACTTCCATATCAAATATTGCCCTGATTGGTATGAGTGTATTTGAAACGTAAACTTTTCTTTTAAGTCCTCGTCTAATACGGCTCAAATTTCACCCACCGCCTACCATTAATGATAAATTAAATAGCCTCCTGCTTCAGCACATTACATGCTACAGTTCGTGTTCCACGTGTCGCCCTCACGTGGCCTTATTAGACCTACTTTCATGACAAATTTTCTAAAATCTAACAATTTAAACTCTTTCCCACACGAGTAAGATTTTCTGTAAGCTTACTTGTTGGCTTGCGCAATGGCCCCGTCGATCACTAGGTTGCTTCCCTGCAGGGAGTATAACACTCCCGTCTGCTACTGCTATACCATAACCTTAAAGTAGGAGGCAGGTCGTGAAATATAATTATTTTGTTAAAGCAATTATGGTATAAAGCAACAGAGCAGTGTTACCCTCTGAGAGGAATTTTGTTATGTTGACCGTGTTGTACCTAACGGAGGTGGCTTATCGGAAATGAAAGTCAGAATTACGTAAATATTTGAACAGTAACAAACGAAATTTTGCCTATCTGGACTGTTTAATGGGTAAAGAAAACGGTCGCCAGCCTCACTAGGCAAGAGAATGATTAACATTCTCGTTCAAGAAAATAGTTATTAGTAATTTTAGTGGATAAACACAACCTATACTTTGTCACACGGGAGTGCAGTGAACTCTGACACATACATTTGTTTACGTTAAGAATGAAGCTAGCAGTTAGAGCTGCAGAAACTATTTGCAAAATTATAAGAGATACCGAAACACCCTATTACTTTCAGGCTTTAAAGAAATTATGGTTTTTCCAAAATTAGTGGTCTTTCCGTTACTAATTACCCAGCATTAATACAATAGACAAACTGTGGATCCTGTTATGTTATTAATATGCACTTCCTATACACAAGAGAAACATACACTCAGCAAACATAAGTATATAACGTTTCACAACTGCTGTTTTCCATTTTTACTACAGTGAAAACACAAAATTAACATATACGTAAGATACTGACTCACCTTCTGCCATTTACAACAGGCAGTATAATGTGATCATTCACTAAGCAAAACTTTATAAGACTCAATCTTAAGAACTTTTAATTTTGAAGTAGGCAACAACACATTAATAAGCAGTTTTACTAGGAAAATTATTTTCAGCAAGCATCATTAACTTTCACCCACTCTCTTGCCACATTAACTTTAACTCTCTTTTTACTATGTTCAAGAGGCATCAATTAGCAAAATTCTAGGCTTTAATTTCTTTCAGTAGGGACACTCGGTAATTACTTGAGTTCAAACGGAAAGGAACCTGAGAGGTGTTATGATAAGGAAAAAATTAAGGTAGGTACATAAATTCAGGTATAAATTACCTTATATTTGTGCACACTAAAACATCCAGTAAGCTGATCCTTCACTGTACATCATTATAGTATTACGTTACAGTGATTGCGCAACGTGGTGGCAACTGCATGTTGGTAGGTGGATTCGCAGGCAGAATTGCTGGACTCTGTCATTTCTTGGTGGCGATGATGAATACCAAATCCAGAATCATTCCAGCTATTTATCCATCCATCCAAGGCATTGGAAAGCGGCAAGAAAAGCCTTACCTCTCTCGGAACCAGCACAATATGCAACATTTACATGACAGTGCACAGTTTGGTAGCTCGTCCCCGACTCGTGGCTCGTCCCCGACTGACTATCAGTTCCACCTTTTCTACATAGGCCAACCACAATTTGCGCATGCTACACAGTTCCGTTCCTGAGGGGAACCACAACAACTTTTACATACGGAATAACTAAGAATCCTAAGTGAGGATCAGCAGTTTACATAACAGCAACCAAATGCATTAAATAAAACAAAACATTTACACATATTGACATCTCTACAAAAAATTATTCTCACAAAATTACAATTATATACAGTAAGTTTTGTTCCCTCCAAATGGGACAAAGAGTTTAAATGAAAGATACACTACTTTGCATTGAACCAAACTATGACATCAAAGTTTGTACAAAGAAAGTAGTATACAATTCTGTGTTATCTATTCAATCAAACACATTTACAGAAGCTCAATGATGTAACATTAAATGAAACAAAAGCAAAAGAAATCTGTAGAGTATTAGAGCTATGGTGTTACAGGAGCTTGACATATTTTCTGTGATGGTTCTGGTGCTTTCCCTTGTAGGATTCTCTGAATGCTACCTGTGTTCGCTAATGAAGAGTCCTGCTGCTGCTTGATGTCACTGCATGGAATGTGGGATCTCAAAGAAATGAGCACAGCAGAATATCTGCTATCTTTCTCAGTGATTTTAAAGAAACTATTGCGTAAAAAAATAATCTCATGCATCTCATAGCCTCATCTATCAGCTTCATGATGAGGTGTCCATCATTTCATTAACTGTTATTGTGAAAGGCATACACTGTTGCATATGAACTGCAACTAACGTATTAAATTACTCTTCACACTTGGAAGGAGATCTATATCTATCTCAACTCTCAAGAAAATAGTTGGTGCATACTCCACTCAGTTTCTTCCACACACACCAATAATAAAATTAGAAGGGAATATTCATAACATCCTGCGTATCCATCAAACAGTTTGGACATTAAAACAAGATTTTGAAAAACAGCAGCAAACAAAACTTGCTTACCTACCATGATATAAAGTAACAGATGTTTTCCACTGGAATAATTTAATTTTTGAGGGTCATCAATAGCTGGTGAAATGAGAATTGCTATGGGCTTTTTAACTACGTAAGGGAAGGAACTACACATTTGTTTTTGTTCTGTGAATGGGTTTTCACATAAACTATTTACCTGTCTTGCTCTCAGTTATTAGTTTAATGACAGACTACACTGTTTCAGGATACTTTGTAAATAAGTATTGTAGTAGTTCTATTACATGTTTATTACCTCATAAATAAAAAAACTTTCTTTTATTTTAAATTCAGTGTATTAGTGTTTGTAAAATGATTCTTTCATATAGTGTTCATTGAAAAAAATGATTATCATTCCACTTGGGACCTGTGGAAGGTACATTAACTTATTTGTTTCAGTTGTATATATTTGTTATGTATTATTGTTTTTCTGACATATTCCACATTCCGGAGGACCTCCTCAATATGGATCAATTGGAATGAAAGTAAATCTAATCTAATCACAATGTCAACTGCACTAGAATGTCAGTGAGGTGAATCTTGGTAAACTCTGCTGTGTTTTGGCAAAGATGTATAGTTTAATATGATAGCAAGAGAAGCATAGGTGTTATTCAAAACACATTACTGATGACACTTCTCTGAAGATAAAGAAGCAGCAGATAATGGAGCAAGAAATCTGGGAAAATGTCATTCCTGTTGCAATTTTGGTAGAATACTATATCCAATCATGTTTTTAATGATGAATGGTTGGATGGAAACTTGCCAAGGGATTTTATTTCTATATCTCAATAACGTGAGCTGTAGGGAAACAATTCACAGCACATAGGGTGCCATCTTTTCCTGTCTAATCCCATTCAGAGTGATTGTGTGAACTTTTTTTTATCTCATATCTCTTTGAATATGTTAAAGATACAATTTGTTTCATGCTGAAGAACAGATTCAATCAGGTGATAAATGGAATCATTATATTTTTAATAAAACTGTGCTCATCTACATCTATATTCTGCAGCCCACTGGGAAAATTATGGCACAGGATGTGTTCCATTGTACCAGTTACTACAGTTTTTCCTATTCCATTCCCATAAGGAGTGCAAAAAGAAGACTGCTTAAATGCCTTCATCGATGCTGTAATTAATCTAATTTTTTCCTCACAACTCCTATGGGAGCAATACATATGAGATTATAGCATATTCCTAGAGACATCATTTAAGCTGGTTCTTGATACTTTGCAAGTAGGCTTTCTCGGGGTAGTTTATGTCTGTCTTCAAGAGTCTGCCTATTCAGTTTCTTCAGCATCTCTCTGACACTTGTCCACAGGTCAGACAAACCTAAGACCATTTGTGGTGCCATTATCTGCACATGTTCAGTACCTCCTGTTATTCCTTTCTTGTATGGGTTCCACACACTTTGGCAATATTCTTAGATGAATCTCACAAGTGATTAGCAAACAAACTCCTTTGTAGACTGATTGCATTTGCCTAATATTCTGTTAGTAAATGGAAGCATTACTCAGGGCTGAGCCTATGTCATTGTTCCATTACACATTACACTCAAGTATTTGTATGTGCTGACTAAATCAAATTGTGATTCATTAATATTATAGCCACAGGATACTGCATTTTTTCATTTTGCGAAGTACACAATTTTAAATTTCTGAATATTTAAAACAAGTTGCCAGTCTTTGCACCACTTTGAATTCTTATCAAGATATGACAGAATATTTATGCAGTCTGTCTTTCAGACAGTACTTCTTTATAGATAACTGCATCATCTGTAAAAAGTCTGAGATTACTACTAATATCATCCACAAGGTCATTAATATGCATTATGAACACTAGGGTCTCAATACACGTCCCTGAGGTGCACCCAAAGCTACATCTACATCTCTCGATAACTCTCCATCCAAGATAACTTGCTGCGTCCTCCCTGACATAAAATTCTCAATCCAGTCACAAATTCCAGTTGATACCCCATATGACTGTACTTCCAATAATAAGTACAGATGTGAACTGAGTGAAATGCTGTTCAGAGGTCGAGAAATACTGCATCTACAGGACTACCTTGATCCAAGGCTTTCCGTACCTCATGTGAGAAAAGTGCGAGCTGGGTTTCGCACGATACTTACTTACTTACTCCTTAGCTCTACAGCCCTTGAAGGACCTTAGCCTGCATCACAATATCCTGCCACTCTGTCCAATGCACGGCTTTCCATCTCCATCCTCTGACATCCAGCTTTTTCATGTCTTCTTCAACTCTATCCACCCATCTCTTTCTGGGGCATCCCCTCCGGCATCTGCCTCCGGCTGCCATCAAAAATCCTCTTACATGCTCTGTCTTCTTCCATGCTAACCATGTGCCCTGCCCATCACAGTCTTCTTATTTTAATGGTAGTGACAATGTCAGGTTCTTCTAAAAGGTGTGGTAGTTCTGCATTCGTACGAATGCATCAACCTTCTTGGTCGTATATTGGGCCGTATATTTTATGTAGCACCTTTCTCTCCCAAATGCTAAGGATCCTTTCCTCATTTACAGTCATGGTCCACATTTCGGCACCATACATAACAACTAGTCTTATAATGGTTTTGTAAATGAGGATTTTGGATTTTTGTGATAGAAGCAAACTCCTAAGAATGGGTAATGCGACAAAGTAGCATCTGCTACCTGCTGCTATTATGGATTTCACCTCACTGTCGTTGTCATTTGTCTCAGTGATAGTCGACCCATGGTACTTGAAGTCATTCACCCTTTCAAACTCCCTGTCAGCTATCCTGAGATTTGGTAGGTTTTGTTGGTTGGTCATTTGCCATATAGTTGGTCTTTTCGACATTGACTGTCAGACCAAGTTCTCTTGCACTTTTCTCCAGTTGATAAGCTTTGCCTCGCACAGCAGTGTTTCATGCAAGTAATGCCACATTGTCAGCATTGGCTAGGTACTGTAGTGAACGATTTCATGAGGTTTCTCCTTTATTTAACTCTATCTAACTTATAACTTTTACTGCACAAAGGTTGTATAACAATGAGGAGATATTGTCACCCTGTCTAAGTCGCTTCTTCACTTCCACTTCTCTGGAGATTTCGTCATGTATTTTTACTTTACAGTTGGTTTCGCTGAGGGTCATCATAGAAAGTTTAATGAGCTTCTTAAGTATTCCAGCCTCCTACATTACATTCCACAACGCCACTGAAGTCGATATAAGGCTGGTGTATGTTAATTTGATGTTTGTAACATTTTTCAAGTAGTATGTGCAATGTGAATATCTGGTCAGTTGTTGACCTATTTCTTCTAAAACCACTCTGATAGCCTCCAACTCTCTCTTACACATATGGAGTAATCCTGTTGGTTATAATCTTGGACAAAACTTTATATGTAGTATTTAGTAGGGAGATTCCTCGATAGTTCTGGCAGTTTAATTTATCTCCTTTTTATGTATGGGGCACAGTATAGATGTTTTCCACTCCTTTGGCATGCTCTCCTCTTGCCAGATATTCAGTATTATTTTATGAATTGTTTTCCACAGCATTTCCCCACCATATCTGAGAAGTACGGCCTGGTGCCGTATTGTTTTTAAGGTCTTAATGGCTTGCATCACTTTCCCCAATGTAGGTTCTGGTGTTAAAATCTCTGGTCCATAGTAAGTTAGTTCCACCAGTTCCTCTCGCTCTAACTCTTCTACTTCTGGATTCAGTAACTCTTGGAAGTATTCTGCCCACCTGTCAAGCATTTTATTGCTCTCCCCTATCAAATCCCCTTCTTTGTTCCTATACATATTTGTTCTGGCTTGGAACCCGGTCTTTCCTTCTTTAATCTTTTGGTACATTTCACGACTTTGCTTCTCTTCTCATAGCTGTTCAATTTCTTCCAGTTTTTCCTTTTCTAGTGCTCTTTTCTTCTGTCTGCAGACCCTCTTCGCTATATGGCGCTTTTTATTATATTCATTCAGATTTGATCGAGTTCTTCTCTGTAATAATTTCATTTGTGCTATATTACATTCCTCAATTCTTCTTATACGTTCTTCATCAGACCAATCTTCCTTCCTTTCAGCCCGTTCATGTTCTAAAACCTCTCCAGGTGCCTCGAGGATTGCAGTCTTACATCGTTTTCACATTACTTCTATATGTTCATTTGATGTGTCGATATCATTCTTAATCCTCTCTTCTATTTTCATCTGACATGCTTTCCATATTTCTTCTAACTTCAATTTCTTAATGTCAAACCTCTTTTGTTTGTGGCCTTTTTGATTACTCAATAGTGAGATCCTTTGTCTATATTTAATTCTCACTAGACGGTGGTCTGAATTTCAGTCATCTCCACGCTGGCTCCTAACATCCATTATATCCAGTCCGTGTCTCTGATCAATCAACATATGCTCTATCATATTTCTGGTTTGTCCATCTCGTGAAACCCATGTTTCTTTGTGTATTTTTCTGTGTGGGAAACATGTACTGCCAACAGTCATGTTTTTGCTTACAGCAAAATCTACAGCCCTAAATCCATTGTCGTTTGATGTTTCATGGAGGCTATGTCTTCCTGTGGTTGGCTGAAAGGGCTCTTCTTTTCCTATTTTTGCATTCAGGTCTCCTATTAATATCTTGACATCATGTTTGGGAGCCTGATGATACAGTTGTTCTACCTTGCTATAAAACTCGTCCTTTTGTTGTTCATCTGCCTCCTCTGTGGGTACATATACATTTATCACTGTAATGTTGAAAAATTTTCCCCTTAATCTTAATATGGACATCCGTTCATTGATTGGTTGGAAGCACATTGCCGCATGTTTCAGTTCTTTAGGGGCCACAAAACCTGTTCCAAAGGGATTCATCCTCTCGCTGCTGTAGAAGATAGTGAAATTTCCTGCGCCCATTATGTCACTCCACTTCCACCTTATTTCCTGGAGAACCAATATTTTTAACTGGAGTTGTTTACTTGCAGTAGCAGCTGATGTAGGACTCCAGCTTGGTATCTGCTCCGCACATTCCATGTTCCTATGAACATATCTCTTATCCTTTTTTTGTTTGCTAGGGTCATCATCAAAATATCTGTCCAGCTTATTCCTTTGCTAGCATTTGCAACAATTGATGTTTTACAGGGGGAGATTGTTAATCTTCTGCCCAACCATTTGGGGGGTTGCCCCTTACAGCTCACAGGCTAGTTGGCTCCATGTTCAGGGCAGCATCCTTAGCCTTTGTAGATCCCTCTACTAACTGCAAGGCAGCAGGTGATTTGTATCAGGTTTACTCCCTTAAGGAGACTGGCTTCCCCATGCCTTTAGAGTCCTCCCTGCCCTGTATTGTAGGATGTTAAGAATGATAAAGGAAAGGGTGGGCTTAAGATAGGATCAGATAGGAGACAGGAGATAAGTCGTTGTGGGACACACTTTGTTTGGATCCTCCCCATTGGCCCGTCCAGCATGGCTGGCCCTGATGGTAGCTACGCTACCACCAGCATAGCCCTCTGGATCCAGAGCATGCAAACCTCCTCGCACGCAGGGACAGTGCTACGCTAAGGCGATGTCTCCTGAGGAGATTCACATGACACAGGTCTTCGAAATCCATGCTGGTTGCCATGAAGAAGGTCATTATGTTTGAGCTGAGAACATGTTCTAAAATTCTACAAGAAGTCAATGTCAAGGATACTGGATGGTGGTTTTGTGATTCACTTCCACTACCCCTCTTGTAGACTGGTGTGACCTGTGCTTTCTTTTAACTACTGTGCATGGTTTTTTGTTTGAGAAATCTACAATAAGGAGGTCATTATGTTTGAGCCGAGAACATGTTCTAAAATTCTACAAGTCAATGTCAAGGATACTGGGTGGTGGTTTTGTGATTCACTTCCACTACCCCTCTTGTAGATTGGTGTGACCTGTGCTTTCTTTTAACTACTGTGCATGGTTTTTTGTTTGAGAAATCTACAATATAGTATGTTAAAAGGGGGCCTAACTAAGCTGCAAATTCGATATAGAAACTGATAGGGTTTCCATCGGGCCCAGGAGCTTTTTTCAGTTTTGACAATTTCAGCTGTTTCTCAAAGTCACGGAAACTAATACCTTATTCACTTGTCTTTTTAGCGTGTATGAGGATTAAATTGGGGCAATTCTCCTGGTTTTCCACTGTAAAGAAACATTTGAAAATGAAGTTAAATGTCAGAATGCATTTCTTTAACATACAACAACCTTCTCTCCCCCACCATCCTTCCCACCCACACCCCCCACAATTCATAAAAATCACAAGTTTTGATTTTTCAAAGTTGAGCATCGATCTGTGTTCCAACAAGGGTGTGGGGCTGGCAAAGGAGAAAGGATCTCGATTTCCTTGGGCAAAGGGGTATGAGGGGTAGGATGTTTACATATTGGTGCAAAAGGCTGCCAACTTTTAGACATGCATGCACTGTGTGTGCACAATTGATCAGCAGCTGTGGCATAAATTATGACAAAGAAACAAAATTTTGTGAAAGCACATTATACAAATGCTCATGTTCAAATGTTCAAACACTCTTTACCTTTTTTATTTCTCATTGCAACATGTATTGCCATGCTACTAAATTGTTGAGCATGCTGGCAGTTGTAAACAAAAGGGGATGTGTTCTAATCACAACCTCTAAACAAAGCTCAACTTATCTTGCATATACTACACACACACACACACACACACACACACACACACAAGGTCCCTCACACCATGAACTGTTCTGCTGGGTACATATCTCTGCAGTGTGCCGACAACTGGTCTTTTAAACTTGAGCCACAGGTCCTGTACATGCTCCTGTCTTGTGCTAGCAGTTTTCAGTACCTCACTGAAGTATGACACAACTGCTTTTTGATCTAGATAACTGAACACATAAACTTTCTACTTTTTTAGGTGCCCTTCGAATTTGGATAACTATTGTTGCCAGAATTGCCTCAGAGTCTTTGATACTTGTTTCAATGTGAACACCCATAAGAGGTCAGGTATATTTGTTGCCATTAGTTCTAATATATCATGAGTGGGGTTCCAAACTAGTTGTTGTAAGTAATTTTCAGAGAAGGCGTGTAGTAATATTTCACAGGATGTCTTGTCACACCAACCACCAACAAAATTGTAATTTTCTCAATTCCTCCTTTTTGGAATGAGAGTAGCAGTTGCCCTTTGGACAATATGACTGTTTCATAGCTCTGAAGATTTGCAAACTCATGTCATATACCCATCAAGTTGAAGACAAACTACAAGATATTTGAAGTAAAACATTACAGTCCTTCACTCTGTATAGGTATCACCTCAGCCACCTTTTACCCCAAGAAAGATCTCCAGTACTCATTTGACTGCAGGCAGAGTGGATAAGAGGCCATCCTGGAGGGACTTAAATGAGGAAAGATCCCCATCTCCATCCAAGACTGAACCCAGGACTCCCAGAGCCAAAGTCTAGTGCTCAACCTACTAGATCACATTGGTCACTTGATTCTGTAAACCACAAAATGCTACTGGCGCATCTGTGGTGGTGTGTAATGGAATTAGAGACTTGCAAATGTCCCACATTTAATTCTACCTCAGTAACAGAAAATAAATCATAAACTACTCTAATAAACGGTCACAGTCCATGAAGTAATATTCCATGTAAATATGTGTTTTACGCAGAAGAAGTCTGGAAAAGGTGTTATCAAACTGAAATTGCAAAATGAAGATTGTTGTTGTTGTGGTCTTCAGTTCAGAGACTGGTTTGATGCGCCTCTCCATGCTACTCTATCCTGTGCAAGCTTCTTCATCTCCCAGTACTTACTGCAACCTACATCCTTCTGAATCTGTTTAATGTATTCGTCTCTTGGCCTCCCTCTATGATTTTTACCCTCCACGCTGCTCTCCAATACTAAATTTGTGATCCCTTGATGCCTTAGAATATGCCCTACCAACCTATCCCTTCTTCTAGTCAAGTTGTGCCACAAATTTCTCTTCTCTCCAATTCTACTCAATACCTCCTCGTTAGTTATGTGATCTACCCATCTAATCTTCAGCGTTCTTCTGTAGCACCACATTTTGAAAGCTTCTATTTTAGTCTGCAAACCACACATTGTCACACAAAAATGTATTGCGAAAGAACTAAGACAGCTGAGGGAAGTTTACAAAAAGTATAGGTAGTCATAACAGTAGATCAAATGTGCACCACAATGCAAATCAACACCACCTGCAGAAAGAACTGATACCAATGAAGAAGTGTTCCAGTAAGCGTGGGGGAATACTTCAGACATAAGGCCTATTATGTATGTAGGTCTCTCCAATGGAATTAAAAGGTCTGATAAGTTAAGTGAAAGATAATGCAATGATCCAAAAACTGGATGTAGACCTCACATTTTGCAATGTGGCATGTAATATGTCAGGCACACTAAAATAACTGTTGAGTAAAGATGTGTAGAATACAAGTATACACCCAAATCAAGCAAGTAACCATATCACCTGCCGCAGAACATATTCTTCCCCATGAGTGTGAAATAAAATACAAAGACTCTAGCATTGTGGTGAAGGCAACAAATTTAATAATAACAATAATAATAATAATAATAATAATAATAATATTTATTCAACATCGAATAATCAAATACAATCCCTAGAAATAATACAGTTTCAGGACATCATACAAATTATTCTTCTGGATACGTCAGTTTATAAATTACAAACTATTTCTTGGATAGTTAACATGTTTTTCAGTACAGGACATTGTTTTACTGCATTTTCTTTACAACATTTGTATGTTTTTGCGATTCTTGAGTTTCTCCCAGCGTATTTGATAATCAAAATATCCACAGGTGTACTGCCGGTCTACAGTGTCAAACGGGCACAATATTTCGGCGATCATACATGTCGCCATCATCAGGTGAACTGAAGGACTGAGCTCAGTATTATTTGTATGTTTTTGTTTGTCACTTCTGTTGACCCAACAAAATCTGACACAGTACCAGCCATGCTAGGGCTGCTGCCACTTGTCCTTATATACCTTTCAGTAACTGAAATGTAAATACATTCATTGTTTAAAACAGTATTTTTAAAATTTACAAATAAAAGTTGAATGGCTTTCCATATTTTAGTTACAGAGTTTGGATTTACAGTTTGTTGTGATCTTTTCAGAATAATAAACATGGTAAAATAATACAGTTATCATTGCCAAACTACGTGAAATACCTTTCCACAATAGTGTTTGATTTAAAAATGTTTGTAACTTTTAAAATACAGATTTGATTTTGATACTAATACAAATTCTGGATCTTTACACATATATGAAACATAATTACAATCGGTTTTCTGTGAACAAATTTTGTGAATACAAGTTTTAACATTTTCTTACATTTCTTACACTTATTTTCAAATATAAACTAATTAGATTCTAATACCTAATTCAGTGATCTATTACTTTTACAGTGTGCATTCATTAAGTTATGTAAATTCACATATACATTGGAAGTTAGTATCAGTTACTAAAATATTGTCTGTATCACATTCTTTGTTATGTGCTGTATTATTCTGTTGCTTTACATGTTGACTGTTTTATAAACAGAGTTGTAAAGTGTAACTGAAGAATCAGCTGATATTATTTAAAGTGGCAGTCTTTTTTCTAATTTATTGGATTAAATTTATCTAACATAAGCATGAAATGCTTGAAACAACATGGTGATAGTTTAGTATTAATACAGTGCTACTGTACAGAGTAGTTTCAATTATTAGCTTGTCTTTTGTTAATGTATACTTTTACTCATTCCAAAATCTTCTCTTTCTTTATGGGATCTACAGAACATGATGAATGAAAGAATGAAGTGTTTAATGGCACTCAGAAACAATCACTAGGGTTGCTTGCAGCCTGTACTATTCACAGTTTGATTGGAATCCAAACAGCAAGCAACAAAACCAGTGGTTGACACCTGACAAAGACAATTGTGAATCACTGTTATCTATCAAATTAATAAATTATGTAGCCGACCAATGGTAGATAATCGTTCACACAGCATGCAGAAATGACAGCAACTTCCCTTTACTCATGAATTTTTTGTCATGTTTCCATCCACAAAAATTCCCCTCAGAGACAGGGATTACCATCTATATATGAATAAATGACTGCACTGTTTTATGAATTCCCTCCACAGGTTCATCCAGTTTTTGAAAGAATGGTCGGAGACAAAGATGCCCTCCTTCATGTCAATTGCTTTTTCGGCTGAACGGTCAATAGAAGACGAGCTCGCGCGTGAATCTGAAGCAGAAATAGCAACTGTTGTTATCAGCTATGCTGTGATGTTTTTGTATATCACACTTGCCATTGGACGGTATAGATCTTTCAAAACAATACTGGTAAGATAATTATATGTAACTTGGTACTTTATAATTTTTCATAAAATGTGCTACTGTTCATGCAGTAGCACGTAGAAGATGCAGCACAACAATGTGAAGTTGACCATTACTTTGCTGCATCTGCCTTACTTTAATGTGATAGAGCAAAGCAATTTTGAACAAACATTTTTGATATTTTATGTTACAGTAAATTATGTAGTGTACACTTCTACAAAAAGATCACATAATGTATCAATTATTACATCTATGTCCTACTAAAGTTCTTCCAGAAACAAATTAATCGTATTTTTGCTTCACAGATTGATGGAAAATTTACTCTGGGAGTAAGCGGAATAGTCGTAGTACTTATGTCAGTATTATCATCTCTTGGGATATTTGGATATGCCGGAGTTCCAACAACATTATTAACAATTGAGGTATGATCTGTATCCACAAGCACTATTTCTCTTTTTCCACTGGAATACAGCTAGCCATTACCACAACTTTAAGTTGCTGTTTAGTTCTTTAACAGCTTATAATCAATGCTTCAAAGCTTCAGTTTTGTAAGTACCATCTGATTTATTCCATGAAGATTTGTATTGTTGCTTGTTGACAACAGTTTTTCCATTGATTTAATACTTAACATCCTATACAAGACTCTTCATCTCTGTGCACTTACTACACCTAAGATCATGCTTAAAGCAGTAATCTTGTGTTTGGAATACAATAATTTTGCATCCATCCAGAGTCTGTTGTACTGTGGCTTTTATAAATCACTTATCAAATGCAGGAATGGTTCCTTCAATGAGATGCAAATTACAGTAAATTACACATCTGTTCCTGCATTTTATTCCAGTTCTGTTCAGGATTTTTTTTTTTTTTTAATCCACAAAGGTAATTGCCAGTAACCTGTTTATGTGCCAGTGTATTATTTATCCATTAAATGCACTCCTTGAAGACTATTACTGAATAAATAAATATTGAAAATTAGGTACTTTATAGGGCTGAATTGAAACTCCAATGCTTGTGGAGTGGAAATCCAAACTTAAGAAGTGAAGAAGACAGTTCATGATAATGGTGTCCTTATATACATATTTCCCTCCTACACAGGGTATATATTGCCATTCGAGGCAGCACTTTGGGTTTTGCATGTAATGTGCTTCTTGTGCTTTAGTGGGTAGGGAAACTAAAAAAAGTTCAGAACTGTAGTAAAGATTCATTATGATTGTACGCTAATGAAAAAAATAAAGAAAGAAAAGGAAAGTGGTGGTGGTTGCAGGGGTGACAAAGAGTAACAGAAAACTAATTAAATACCTGTTAAAGAAATAATGATCATGGTAGTGGTAAAGAGTGACTGAGAACTGAATAAAGATGTGTTAAGCAGCAAAGCTGACAAACAGAACATGGCATGAAGAGGTATGTGTGAGACTAGATGCTAGGGGAACATAGTTCTAGGAATGCTTATCATAGAAATAAAAATGTTGGTGAAATATGTGCTGTGACATTGAAGACTAGTTCATTTGCCAATATTTGGTGTTCCAGGGGAGCTAAATTGTTGAGGAGACTGAAATATGTAACTGAGATTTTTGACAATGCTGCATAAAAAAATGGAAACAAAAATTATTAGACCGGCAGAGGACAATGAAGGATGGGGACCAACATCAAAGGAGTTGAAAAAATTATGATTATGAAACAAATATTTTAACAAGTTACAAGAATAATATTAATTCTTTCTTCCATTATTTTACCATGTTTCTTCAGTGCTCTCTTTTTATTTCAGGTCATTCCTTTCCTTGTACTGGCCATTGGAGTTGACAACATATTCATCCTAGTACAGACACATCAGCGTAATCCGAGACAAAAAACTGAAAGCCATGAGGAACATGTTGCACGGACACTGGGTACAGTTGGACCCAGTATGCTACTCACAAGTTTATCAGAGACATGCTGCTTTCTTATAGGTAAGACTTTATGTTCCTCAGTTCCTCTAAAGCTTTCCAGCTCATATTATATTCAGTAATACATATCTCCATGGCAGTGTCTAATATTTTGATGTTTTTATACCCTCAGATATAAATTAGAATATGTGAGGACAAAACTTTAATATTCTGTACGTTTATTAACATGTAGACACCTTATAAATGTTCAGAATGTAACCATGTGTAGAAATTAATTTGTGAGGTGAATGTAAAATGACTCATTCCACACCTCTCTAATCTGTTGTACAAAGTGATCTGTGGAACATGAAAGTAACAAACTAAATTGAGAAGAAAGCAAATAGAAAATGGACTTGTCAAGAACCAAATAGAACTAACAATACAGCTGGCTGTATCTCATAAAAAATAAGGAAATATATTGACTGTAATGGTCACAAAACACTTTAGAATTTCAGATGATCATAGACTAGAGAGGTTATAGGTAAAAAACAGACACAAACACTAAAGAAATTCTAACTGATGAGACAAAACCAGAAATGTAGATTAATAATTTATTTAAAAATGAGGTAGTGTATCATATCAAACTCAGCAATGTGTTGGGCATATTAAACACTTTGACTGACATAGAAGAAAGGGGTAATTATTTAAAAATGGTATTTAAGTAGGCAACCAAAGATATTATAGGTATGAAGAACACAAAATGAAAAAATTTTCAAATGGAACAAGGCACCTATTAAAGAAAGTTTTGAGTAAGTGATAACTGGAATATGATAGAATATGCTGAATTGTACAGGACTATTTATAAATGTCTTTGAGAGAATCTGACAAGCTATGATGGAAGTTTGATTAGAGAAACTACAGAAAACAATAAGAGTATGATGACATAAAACGAAATCTTATGTTGGGTAGACTTAAGATTTCATTACAATGCACAGTAACTAAATTGAACAAGAGTTCTTTAAATGTTTGTGAATTTCAAGAGATGAATCACAAACACCTATAGTTACTAACAAAAACAACTACATCCTGGAAGTAATCACAAATGAGATGTGCAGTGCCATTCAAGGTACAAAAAAGGAGAATTGCCAGGAGAAGAAACTGTTCCTGTAGAAGTGATTGAAACTAGATGAAAAAGCAATTATGTGCAGAAAGTCTGCAGAAGAAGATAGCTGTCCAAAAGTAGAACAACGAAAAGCAAGGTTCCAGGTTTGAGCCCTAGGCTGGTGCATAATTTCAAAATAGTGCACACTCTGTTGCAAGTGAAAGCTTCATTCTCATATTGTATGATGTTAAAATAATTAAGCCTCAAATAACTACCGAATGTAAGACCTGGAAGAGGATGTGGCATTATGTGCACAAATTTCCTTCACCAGCATTAAATTTGGATACAGGGAGTAGACAAAGCAACTGCCTCTGCATACATAGACTTCCACAAAGAGAGCTGGAAAGAAGCAGGCACCTACTGTCATCACAAAGTACAGCCCTTATACAAGGGTTGGAACTTAAATAGTGGCAACTATTTATTTACAGCTCCTACAAAATAGATACATGCTACCTTAAAAGTAGTCACCAGCATTGTGAGTAACCCATTGCCAGCAATGTGGAAGTCATAGGATACTCTTAGCAGTGCCAGTTGTGTTGACAGTTTGAGTGGGGCGGTCTATTGCCCAATAAATTTGTACCATTTCTGAAGCAAATGCAGTGAAGTGTTTTCTCTGGTTTAGAAATCAAGTAGAACTCACAAGGTCTTAAGTCAGGGGAGTGTAGTAGGTGGTATAGCACTTAGCAGCCCCATCAGTCAAACAAATCAGTAACAACTTGCACTGTACATGCTTGAGCATTGTCCTGCAAAATGATGGTCAGGTCCTGCAGAAAGTGTCATCACTTCTGTCTCTAAGCTTATCATAGGTTGTGTTCCAAAAATGAACAAAAATGATGACACTTTCAGCAGGACATGACCATAATTTGGAGCACACGTATCTATTTTGTACGAGCTGTAAATAAATAGTTGCCACTATTAAAGTTCCAACCCTCATATCTATACATTGTGCTTTGAAAGAAGAGTCCACCATCACTGTTGACAGTGAGCCTTCTTCACTGAGGAGTCATTTGCAGGCTAGTAGCTGCTTCATTTATCAGTGTAACACAGTCTGGTGTATGTTTAGAAACTAATATTGAGTATTAAGAATAATCATCAAGTAAGGACAAATCTGGCCTGTGTTTAAATTATAGGTGACAAACTCTAACGTAAGATACAACAAAGGCACTGTGGCAGTTTCACATCTAACCTTTCTCACTCCCCCACCTCTTTTCTGCATTCATCTCACCACCCTTCTCTTTCTCTGCTTCCTTCCAATCCAACTCCTACTTAGCCCTGCAATGTATCAAGCGCAACTATTCTTTCAATGCAAACCAGAGGAAAGCAATTAACATTTTTTTACAGGGCTCAAAACTGGTTCTTGGTGTTTAAAGTGTATAACTGGCTACTTTTGATTCTATTGTCAATTTCAGTAAGTTTAGCTGCTTAATCTATATGATAATTATGATCTTTTTTTCAGGTGCTCTGTCAAACATGCCTGCTGTCAATACGTTTGCTCTTTATGCATCTGTAGCTACAATACTAAATTTCATTTTCCAAATAACATGCTTTGTAAGCATTATGACTTTGGATGATAAACGACAGTCAGTAAGTTAACCTTCATTTCTTTAAATTTTATGATGTTCTGGGGAAAAATCTTGACATAAGCAGTGGCTAAGCTCATGAAAAACTTTTTGCTTCTTTAGAAACTTCACTAAATTGTTTCAATACTGAATCATGCAATAAATAAGTTAACACCTCTGCCAAAGAACTATTCTAGAAAGGTTATAACTTCTTGAGAATTTGTGTGGACTTGCAGCTAATTTAGACAAATCTCTCTTTTTCCTAGCACTTATCAAATCATGTGGTGGCAAGGGTACCCATATGGGGTGGGAGAAACTGTAGGGTTTGAAATATTGTTAATATTTTAGAAGATGAATGGCAACTTGTAAGTAGCCATAAAAAATTCCGATTCTCACCCTTTTAAAAACTGCATAATATCAGCTTTTAAACTATTTCTTTGAAAGAAAAACATAACATATGATTGGATTTTCCTTTCCTTGAGAGCTGGAGGAGGCGGGTGGGGGGGGGGGGGGGGGGCTGATATGGACAGCCTTGTATGGGGTTCTCTGTTTGTTTTCATTTTGGCAAGTTTGCTATTGTTTCCACTTTATGACAGGATGTCCTGTCACCATAGTTGTCAGTTCACCTAAGGCAAGGATGACATTTATGCCACCTGCCAGTGAATTGTGTATATTTTGTCCTGTGTGTTATTCTATTTTAACTATTTGTGTATCTACATCTGCAATATAGATACTCTGCAAGCCACCATAAGGTGCATGATGGAGGGTGTCCTGTGCCACTACTTGCCATTTCCCCTCCTGTTCCACTCACAAATTGAGCGAGGGGAAAACGAATGTCTTTACACCTCCATATGAGCCCCAACTTCTTGTATTCTATCTTTGTGGTCCTTATGCATGATGTGCGTGATGTATGTTGGCAGGAGTGACCTAGTATGGACCCTAAATACTCAGATAGTACTCAGATAGTAGTCACACCAGTGTCCTATATGCAGTCTCTTTTACAGATGAACCCCTCTTTCCTAAAATTCTCCCAATATACCAAAGTTCACCATTTGCCTTCCCTACCACAGTTTTCACATGCTCATTCACCTCATATAGCTTTGAAGTTACACCCAGATATTTAGAGGAACTGTCTGTGTCAAGCTGGACACTAGTAATACTGTATCCTAACATTGCAGGTTTGTGGTTCCTACTCATCCGCATTAACCTACATTTTTCCACATTTAAGGGTAGCTGCCATTCATCACGCCAACTGTAAATTGTGTCTAATTCATCTTGTATCTTCCTATAGTCCCTCAATTTTGACACCTTACTGTGCACCATGACATTGTCAGCAAACAACCACAGACTGCTGCCGACCCTGTCTGCCAAATTATTTATGTATATAGAGAACAACAGCAGTCCTATCACACTTCCCTGGGGCACTCCTGATTATACTCTTGTCTCTGATGAACATCATATTTTACGAGGCAGAAACTGGGGACCAGCCCAGCATTTGCTTAAATGAGTGCAGAAAACCTCCTAAAAAGCACATGCAGGCTGGTTGATGTACTAAGCTAGCGGTTGTTAATTCACCACACATATTTAATCCAAATATGGATAAATTACCTAGTTTGCAAACTAGTGTACTATATGATTAAGCTATAGAACCAGGCCTTAATTTAGACAAATATGTATAGAGCTATACTTTACTGTCTATTAATAAATTCCATGTGCGCTTTTGAAAGTACTTTATACAACTTTACCAGTGAAAGTGAACCATACAGCAAACATGCCTGCTCCATTTTCATGCAGCTACCTCTGTTTAATTCATGAAATGTATTAAAATTTATTTATACTACAAGCTACCAATTAACAAGTCTGAGGGTATTTCACCTGTTTCATACATCTTGCTCACCAGATGGTAGAGTTTTGTCAGGACTGGCTCTCCCAAGGCCGTCAGTAGTTCCAATGGAATGTTGTCTACTCCGGGGGCCTTGTTTCGACTCAGGTCTTTCGGTGCTCTGTCAAACTCTTCATGCAGTATCGTATCTCCCATTTCATCTTCATCTACATCCTCTTCCATTTCCACAATATTGTCCTCAAGTACATCGCCCTTGTATAGACCCTCTATATACTCCTTCCACCTTTCTGCTTTCCCTTCTTTGCTTAGAACTGGGTTTCCATCTGAGCTCTTGATATTCATACAAGTCGTTCTCTTATCTCCAAAGGTCTCTTTAATTTTCCTGTAGGCAGTATCTATCTTACCCCTAGTGAGATAAGCCTCTACATCCTTACATTTGTCCTCTAGCCGTCCCTGCTTAGCCATTTTGCACTTCCTGTCGATCTCATTTTTGAGACGTTTGTATTCCTTTTTGCCTGCTTCATTTACTGCATTTTTATATTTTCTCCTTTCATCAATTAAATTCAATATTTCTTCTGTTACCCAAGGATTTCTACTAATCCTCGTCTTTTTACCTACTTGATCCTCTGCTGCCTTCACTACTTCATCCCTCAAAGCTACCCATTCTTCTTCTACTGTATTTCTTTCCCCCATTCCTGTCAATTGCTCCATTATGCTCTCCCTGAAACTCTGTACAACCTCTGGTTCTTTCAGTTTTTCCAGGTCCCATCTCCTTAAATTCCCACCTTTTTGCAGTTTCTTCAGTTTTAATCTACAGGTCATAACTAATAGATTGTGGTCCGAGTCCACATCTGCCCCTGGAAATGTCTTACAATTTAAAACCTAGCTCCTAAATCTCTGTCTTACCATTATATAATCTATCTGATACCTTTTAGTATCTCCAGGGTTCTTCCATGTATACAACCTTCTTTCATGATTCTTAAACCAAGTGTTAGCTATGATTATGTTGTGCTCTGTGCAAAATTCTACCAGGCGGCTTCCTCTTTCATTTCTTAGCCCCAATCCATATTCACTGACTATGTTTCCTTCTCTCCCTTTTCCTACACTCGAATTCCAGTCACCCATGACTATTAAATTTTCGTCTCCCTTCACTATCTGAATAATTTCTTTTATTTCATCATACATTTCTTCAATTTCTTCGTCATCTGCAGAGCTAGTTGGCAAATAAACTTGTACTACTGTAGTAGGTGTGGGCTTTGTATCTATCTTGGCCACAATAATGCATTCACTGTGCTGTTTGTAGTAGCTTACCCGCATTCCTATTTTCCTATTCATTATTAAACCTACTCCTGCATTACCCCTATTTGATTTTGTGTTTATAACCTTGTAGTCACCTGACCAGAAGTCTTGTTCCTCCTGCCACCGAACTTCACTAATTCCCACTATATCTATATTTAACCTATCCATTTCCCTTTTTAAATTTTCTAACCTACCTGCCCGATTAAGGGGTCTGACATTCCACGCTCCGATCCGTAGAACGCCAGTTTTCTTTCTCCTGATAACGACATCCTCTTGTGTAGTCCCCGCCCGGAGATCCGAATGGGGGACTATTTTACCTCCAGAATATTTTACCCAAGAGGACGCCATCATCATTTAACCATACAGTAAAGCTGCATGCCCTCGGGAAAAATTACGGCTGTAGTTTCCCCTTGCTTTCAGCCGTTCACAGTACCAGCACAGCAAGGCCGTTTTGGTTATTGTTACAAGGCCAGGTCAGTCAATCATCCAGACTGTTGCCCTTGCAACTACTGAAAAGGCTGCTGCCCCTCTTCAGGAACCACACGTTTGTCTGGCCTCTCAACAGATACCCCTCCGTTGTGGTTGCACCTACGGTACGGCTATCTGTATCGCTGAGGCAGGCAAGCCTCCCCACCAACGGCAAGGTCCATGGTTCATGGGGGGGATTTGTTGTGTAGCAATGTTAAAAAATGTAACAAAACTTGCTCACAAAAACTGTCGGCAATCTGAGACCCCGATGGGCGATTCACATTATTTTAAAAATTACTTGTTACGTCATTCGTTATTAGAAACAAAGAGTTTATGGATTACAATCAAAAAGGTGCTGTATATACACTCTCATATCACACAATTATGTGTTAGTTAGCTGCTCTCACATCTCACATTGTAACATAAAGTTGCAGACGACTTTTAGATTATAGTATTGAAATTAATAAAATATGTTGGATAACAATGCTTTAAATAAAGTTGCTTATATCACGAATATTATTGTTGTTGTTGTTGTTGTTGTGGTCTTCAGTCCAGAGACTGGTTTGATGCAGCTCTCCATGCTACTCTATCCTGTCCAAGCTTCTTCATCTCCCAGTACCTACTACAACCTACATCCTTCTGAATCTGTTTAGTGTATTCATCTCTTCGTCTCCCTCTACGATTTTACCCTCTGCAATGCCCTCCAATACTAAATTGGTGATCCCTTGATGCCTCAGAATATGTCCTACCAACCAATCTCTTCTTCTAGTCAAGTTGTGCCACAAATTTCCCTACTCTCCAATTCTATTTAATACCTTCTCATTAGTTATGTGATCTGCCCATATAACCTTCAGCATTCTTCTGTAGCACCACATTTTGAAAGCTCCTATTCTCTTTTTGCATAAACTATTTCACTTCCATACATGGCTACACTCCATACAAATACTTTCAGAAACGACTTCCTGACACTTAAATCTATACTCGATGTTAACAAATTTCTCTTCTTCAGAAATGTTTTCCTTGTCGTTGCCAGTCTCTACTTCGACCGTCATCAGTTATTTTGCTCCCCTAATAGCAAACCTCATTTACTACTTCAAGTGTCTCATTTCGTAATCTAATTCCCTCAGCATCACCTCATTTAATTTGACTACATTGCATTATCCTCGTTTTGCTTTCATTGATGTTCATCTTACATCCTCCTTTCAAGACACTGTCCATTCCATTCAGCTGCTCTTCCAGGTCCTTTGCTGTCTCTGACAGAATTACAATGTCATCGGCGAACCTCAAGTTTTAATTTCTTCTCCTTGGATTTTAATTCCTACTCCGAATCTTTTTTTTTTTTTTTTTTTTTTTTTTTTTTTTCTGCTTGCTCAATATACAGATTGAATAACATCAGGGATAGGCTACAACCCTGTAATCCAAACTGGTCTTCCCCGAGGTCAGCTTCTACCAGTTTTTCCATTTGTCTGTAAAGAAATCATGTTAGTATTTTGCAGCCATGGCTTATTAAACTGATAGTTTGGTAATTTTCACATCTGTCAACATCTGCTTTCTTTGGGATTGGGATTATCATATTCTTCTTGAAGTCTGAGGGTATTTCGCCTGTCTCATACATCTTGCTCACTAGATGGTAGAGTTTTGTTAGGCCTGGCTCTCCCAAGGCTGTCAGTAGTTCTAATGGAATGTTGTCTATTCCCGGGGCCTTGTTTCGACTCAGGTCTTTCAGTGCTCTGTCGAACTCTTCACGCAGTATCATATCTCCTATTTCATCCTTGTCTACATTCTCTTCCATTTCTATAATCTTGTCCTCAAGAACATCACCCTTGTATAGATCCTCTGTATACTCCTTCCACCTTTCTGCTTTCTCTTCTTTGCTTAGAGCTGGGTTTCCATCTGAGCTCTTGATATTCATACAAGTGGTTCTCTTTTCTCCAAAGGTCTCTTTAATTTTCCTGTAGGCAGTATCTATCTTACCCCTAGTGGTATACGCCTCTACATCCTTACATTTGTCCTCTAGCCATCCCTGCTTAGCTATTTTGCACTTCCTGTCGATCTCATTTTTGAGAACTTATATTCCTTTTTGCCTGCTGATTTTACTGCATTTTTGTATTTTCTCCTTTCATCAACTAAATTCAGTATCTCTTCTGTTACCCAAGGATTTCTATTAGCCCTTGTCTTTTTACCTGCTTGATCCTGTGCTGCCTTCCCTATTTCATCTCTCAAAGCCACCAATTCTTCTTCTACTGTATTTCTTTCCCCCCTTCTTGTCAATCGTTTTACAAATGTCAAATCCAGGGAATGAGTTGGACAAGGCGTAGATCCTCTTTGACAAATCAAACAATTTGGAAATAATTTGTGAAGTGAAGACATTCTGCATTACTTTGTGCACTATGGGCTGGACAGCCATCATGTTGGTTCCACAGGATCCTCCTAGTCTTCAAAGGCATGGATTATAACATATGTGGAAGATGGTCAGGTGTGAGGTTGTGATACTTGCATGCATTCAGTGTTCCATCTATGAGACTGGTGGTCCATTATGCCACACCACATTTCCACACTCCATGGACACTGATGTTCCACTTGATGAAGTCAACAAGGACTGTCAACAGACCATTAGTGCATGTTTCAGTTATGATATCTGGTAAATTAGGCTTCGTCACTAAACAAGATACATGGTAGGTCTCAAGTATCCTATCTTAATGCCCAAGTACATAAGTTAACAAGATTCTCATAATCATTTCCAGGCAGCTCTGACAGAGAGAGATGTGATATAGATGGAACCGATACCAATGGACAAAGCTTAGAACACTTGCCTGATTCATGCCATTGCCCCATGCAATAGCATGGAAGCTAACATGCAGATCAACTGCAACAGCAGAAAGAACATTAATTTCATACCTCTTCTATCATCACTTGTTTCCTTTTGTTACTTGGTCTAGGTGTTACATGGCCACTTTCACATAACAGGATGAAGGGGTTCATAAATAATTGCCAAGATGGTAAACATCTGTTGAAAGATCTTGCCACATACACCATACTAGAATAAACTACATTCTTCCTACACTCTCTATACACCATGAGCATATTGGCTTTTCCTGTGTTAAAAAAAAACATTGTCCACTCGTAACTTATTGCTTGGACTGTCACATAAAAACTAACTAGCAAGACACAATGCACTCAAGGAACACACAAGCACACTGTAAACAAATGTAACAACATTGTACCATGCAATAACACATGTTGAATGACACAAGCAAGTGTCAGTGTGGAAACTTTTCAAAATATGGAATCTTGTAAATGGCTTAATTAGAATCCTGCAACGAACACTACTAGTATTCTGATTTACCCCGCTTGTAATTTATTAATGTCAATAGGCATTTTTCCATTCTAAAACTTGCATGTTTGCACAAAAAATACACTTTCTAAGTATTATTACAATATTTTTATTGGGTGACTATACAAGCCTCTGACTACCAATCCATTCTATGAAAACCACACATCAATAGCACTTTCCATTTCTGCAATATTTGAAGTGTTTCAGTTGATTCCCTCTACATATTATTTAAAATATAATATAATATTATTTATGAGATGCCTGAGCTTGATGCAGTGATACTCATTATTCCATATTTGGTGGCATATTTGTCATCACCCACCTTAAATCACCACATTTGACTACTGACAATCTGTTTCTTTTCTTTGTCAGTAAATTACTAACTACTCTAAATCCTCTTTTGACCAAATATAATGACAGAAATGCAATGAAAAACTTTCATGTTGCACACAATAAAGCTGGTTATGACATTGGACTTTGCCTTTGAAGCTGCAATTCTTGATGTCTATTTTTAATTTCACTTTCAATTCTTCATTTTCTGACAATTATATAACTCCTCCTGTAGTAATAATTCTGATGTTTGTACATTTGACAAAGTTTCTGATGCCTTGTCTGGAATGTGTGTTTGAAAGAAAATCTGAAATATATTTGCACAGTCTGCTTTACAGTCTGCTTTAAGTGTTTCTAAATCCTGGGAATATACCAGAATGCCATCATCATTTGTTTCCACAGAGAAAAGATTTGGAAAGCGAGAGAATTGTATTTGACGTATATTTTGTTTGTGCAGGGTAAGTGTTGACATGGATGTGGGTACAGTTGCTTTTGCTTTGATTAAATTCATATCATCTCCTTGCAATCACATTCATTTCATTAAATGAAGACACTGAAGAGCCAAAGCAACTGGTACACCTGCCTAATACTGTGTAGGACCCCGTGAGCACCCAGAAGTGCTGCAACACAATGTGGCATGGACTCAACTAATGTCTAAAGTAGTGCTGGAGGGAACTGACCCCATCAATCCTGCAGAGCTGTCCATAAATCTCCTGGCAAAGATGATGAGAATGACACTCATCAAAATGTCACCGATTTTTGACACAGCTAACCAGATGGCAGCCCAAGAAGATTGCATCAGCAGTATACACCGGGAAAGCCTAATTCACATATCCCAGATATGCTCAATAATATTTATGTCTGGGGAGATTGGTGGCCAGCGGAAGTGTTTGAACTCAGAAGAGTGTTCCTGGAGCCACTCTGTAGCAATTCTGGGTGTGAGGGGTGTCACAGTGTCTTGCTGGAATTACCAAAGTCTGTCAGAATGCAAAATAGACATGGATGGATGAAGGTGATCAGACAGGATGCTTATGTATGTGTCACCTGTCAGAGTCATATCTAGACATATCAGGAGTCCCATATCACTCCAACTGCACACTCCCCACTCCATTACAGAGCCTGTATGAGCTTCAGTAGTCCTCTGCTGACATGCAGGGTCCATGGATTCATGAGGTTGTCTCCATACACTTACACTTCCATCCACTCAATACAATTTGAAATGACACTCGTCTGACCAGGCATCATGTTTCCAGTCATTAACAGTCCAATGTTGGTGTTGATGAGCCCAGGTGAGGTGTAAAGCTTTGTGCTGTGCAGTCATCAAGGGTACATAAGTGGGCCCTCAGTTCCAAAAGCCCATATTGATGATGTTTTGTTGAATGGTTCACACGCCAACACTTGTTGATGGCCCAGGGTTGAAATCTGCAGCAATCTGTGGAAGGATTGCACTTCTGTCATGTTGAATGATTCTCTTCAGTCGTTGTTGGTCCCATTCTTCAAGGACCCTTTTCTGGCCACAGTGATGTTGGAGATTTGATATTTTACTGGATTCCTGAAATTCACAGTACACTCATGAAACAGTCATATGGGAAAATCCCCACTTCATCACTACCTCGGCGATGCAGCATCCCATCGATCTTGTGCTGACTATAAAACCACATTCAAACTCACTTAAATCTTTATAACCTGCCATTGTAGCAGCAGTAAGAACTGCGCCAGACACTTGTCTTACTTAGGTGTTGCCATCCGTAGTGCCATATTCTGCATGTTTACATATCTCTGTATTTGAATATACATGTGTATACCAGTTCCTTTGGCGCTTCAGTGTTCAATACAGTTAAATAAGTTGTACCATTCTGAAATATCAGTAAGCTGCCTCTTAAAGTCCCATCTTTGTTTTTGAAAAATGTCATAACTGAGTCAAAGAGGTCATAAAAATTTCTTACGCAGATGTCCTTGGACAGACAAAAACTTCTGTGTGCAATAGTAAACCACTGTAATCTTTGTCATTTGATTCCCAGTGCCCTCCAAATTTGCCATGCCCTAGGAACACTCACTTAGATCCCTTCAAATCCCTCCTGTTGGTGGTACCACCCCTGTTGGGAAAAACTGTTGTAAGCTATATATGTACTACGATTAAGTGAAATTTGTTCTTGTGCTTCAGAATAATGCTAACATATCACTCCCTTTCTTTCCCTACTTCCTTCAAATCTCTAAGAGTATTAGGGAGTTGCTAGTATTTTTTTCCTACCAGAAAATCATATTTGTATCAAGTTTGGTTGAAACTACTCCAAGCATTCCAGTGTTATGCTTTACATGTCCACCTTCCCAACAACACCATATTTATTTTATCCACAACGTTATTGGTTGTCACAGGGACTGTCATAATCACCATAGCATCTCTGAAAATTGTATATTCAACACTAATAGTTTGATTGTCACCCCTACACACCCCCACCACATCTGTAAAGATGCTAGGGGCTTCTGATGATAACAGTATATTTTTTCAAGTTGTAGATATATATCCCCCTCATCAATGACCTTGCCACAGTGGAATGGCTTGTGTGCCTCTGTGGTACAGATACTGCAGGTTCGACCACATCAGAGGGGTATCTGTTGGGAGGTCGGGCAAATAGTGCTTCCTGAAAACTGGCAATAGTGCATACATATACCGATGCCCCTACATGGTGGACTCCAGCCAGTACAATGTAGGAGCATAGTTGTGTGTGTGTGTGTGTGTGTGTGTGTGTGTGTGTGCGGAAGGGGGGGGGGGGGGGCGAGCGTGCAAACGCGTTCATGTTTTCTGTGTATTTTACTCTATTTCATGGAAGGATAACTCTGAAAGCTAGCAAGCATTCTTTCCTTTTGTGTGTGTCTGTTGACAACTCAGTGTTTCAGCTTTATGGTGAGTGGTCTCTTTTAATCCAAAAGTATTTAGATCCCTTAACCAGGTAGGTAGGCCAGAGAATTTAAAGTTAGATGTAGTGAGAATTAGCGAAGTTCAGAGGCAAGAAGTACTGGATTTGTGGCCAAGTCAGTGCAGAGTTATCAACACAAAATTGAATAAAATATAATGAGGAGTAACCATAATAACAAATAAGACAATAGAAATGTGAGTAATTTTCAGTGAACAGAACAGTGACTGCATTATTATAGCCAAAAAGGTACAAGATCAGCACCTTCAACAATAATAAAAGTTTATATGCCTACTAGCTCCACAAATAGTGAAGAGATTGATAGAATCTATGATGATATAAGAAAAGATTATTTAGATCATTAAGGGAGATGAAAGTTTAATTCAGATGGCGGATTGGAACAATCACTAGGAAAAGAAAGACAAGGAAAAATGCTAGAGGAACATGGACTGGAGAAAAGGAATCATTAGGGAAGCTAAATGGTAGAATTTTGCACAGAGAATACTATAATCACCACTGAAACTTGGTTTAAGGATCATGAAGGAACATTATATTTGTGGAAGAGCTCGGGAGGCACTAGAAGCTTTCAGGTAGATCATGTAATGGTAACACAGTGAGTTCGAAAACAGATTTCAAATGGAAAAACATTTCCAAGAGTAGCTGTGGACTCTGACCATAATTTATTGGTTGTGAACTGCAAATTAAAATTGAAAAAATTGTGAAAAGGTAAAAAGTTAAGGAGATGGGACCTGGATAAATTGAAGGAACCATGGGATGTTGGGCATCTCAGAGGAAGCAGTAGGCAACACTGGACTGAAATGAGAAAAAATAATAATAAAGAAAATAAATAAGTAGCTTTAATAGATGAATTAGTAAAGGCAGCAAAGGATCAAATAAGCAAAAAGACAAGATACAGCAGAAATCCTTAGAGAGTGCACAATATATTTAATTCCAGTGATGAAATGAGGAAATATAAAACTACAGCAAACAAAACAAGCAAAAGGGAAAACAAATGTCTGACAAACATGATGACAAAAAGTGCAAAACAGCAAAGCAGAAAGCACAGCAGTGGCTAGTGGAGAAATGCAAAGATGCAAGCAGCTGGCATGACTATGCAAAATTAAAGATACCTATGTTGAACAGAGAAGCACCTGTACGAATATTAAGAACTCAGATGAGAAGCTAGTACTAATCAAACACACACAGGGTAAAAGGTGGAAGTAATATGCAGAAGGGCTATACCAGGCAACAAACTCAAAGACGTTATACTAAAGGACCTATGCTGGAACATGGCACCTGGAGCAGGTACTAATCATTCAGAATGACAGGTCATTGGGAGAGTCAGCCATGATAAAACTATTCCCTCTGGTATGCAAGATATATGAGACAGGCAAAAGGACTCTCAGACTTTAAGAATAATGTAATAATTCCAATTCCAAATCAGACAAGTGCTGATTGGCATGAATGCAACTGATCAATCATTTCAATAAGTCACAGTTGCAAAATACTGATATGAATTATTTACAGAAGCATGTAAAAATTGGTGGAATATGACCTTTGAGGAAATTCAGTTTGGTGTAGGAATCTGGAGAAATGTAGGAATGTCTGGAGCAATAATCACCCTACATCTTACCTTAGAAGAAAGGCAAACCTATGTTTAGAGCAAATGTGGAGTTAGAGAAAGTTTTTGACAATGTTGAATGAAATACACTCCTTTAAATGCTGAAGGTAGCACGCATAAAATACATGGAGCGAAAGGTTGTGGTCTACCTATATTTTGTTGTATTGTTAATAAATTATTTATACGCACCTTGAGGTTGTTGGTTGGCTCAAAGTAGAAGACGTGATTTGTGATGTCATCTGTATGCAGTCAAACAAACCATAGTCAAAATTATCAAGTGCCTTCCAAATCAAATGAATATTTCTACAATTTCCAATTATACTGAATGCCATTTTTCAGTATGATTGAGTGGAGAAAAATACTATTTAGGGACTGTCACAGGATGCTGCTTCTGTTTGCATCCAAATATGTTTATAATATATTGGCTGAGTGGGGTTGATATGGAGACAGAAGGGCTAAAAACAGACAAAAATGAAAATCACTGTAAAATGTCAAAATGAAAACCAAACAGTATATGGCCTACATTTATTTATTTATTTATTTAGCCATCTGTGGACATTTAAAAATGTATGGATGTTTTCACTTGTGTACATTCATATATTTATACAGTTTATTGTTACATTTAGTTAAACATTGTGACGTGTAAGTTATTTACAATTATTTTTCCTCCTTATCAAAATATTGTGAAACAAAAGCTATTTACAATCATTTTGTACTAAGGAATTCACTTATAGTGTAAAAGCAGTGTTCCTGCAAAAACAATTTAACATTTTTCCTCAAGTGGTACATGTTATCTGCTTCTTTTATTATACAGTTGTACACCTTCATACAAGAAGCTATTTTGAATCTTATGTTTATTCTTCCTGTCTAGTTGAAGACAGTGACTTGCTCTTGTACTATAGTTATGAAAACTGCTATTTGTGCTATAATTTTCTATATTTTTCTTGATGTACACTATGGTTTGGAATATAAATTCACAAGGAACAGTTAGAATTTCTAACATTTTGAGAAGTTCTCTGCAGTGGGCCCACTTACTGCTTTTTGTTATAATTCTTACTGCTCTCTTTTGCATTTTAAATACTGTTTGTAAATTCTGAGCACTGTTTCCCCAGAAAATAATACCATAACTGATTACTGAATGAACATAACTTAAGTATACAGTTCTCAAGCATTCATTACTGCATGCAGATACAAGGACTCTTAAGTGCTTAACCTGTTGGGGATATCTTTTTCAAGAGTTTCGTACCATGTTCATTCCACTTCATTTGGCTGTCAATGTGCAACCCTAAGAATTTTGTTGTAAGTACATCATTTAAGGAGATGTCATCTAGTTTTAAATTTAAGGGACTCTGTTTTCTGTTCATTCTAAAGCATATTGTATTTGTTTTCTTTACATTGAGTTACTTTGTTTTCCTGAGGCCATTTGTGAACATCCCACAGCACTTCAGTAGAATTTTCCAACATTTGTACTGGTGTCTTACTGGTGATAACTATGTTGCTGTTATCCGCAAACAATATCTTCTCTCCATGGCTGATATGTCGCAGGAAATCATTTACCGTATTTACTCGAATCTAAGCCGCACTCATATCTAAGCCGCACCTGAAAAATGAGACTTGAAATAAAGGAAAAAAAAATTTCCGAATCTAAGCCGCACCTGAAATTTGAGACTCGAAATTCAAGGGGAGAGAAAAGTTTTAGGCCGCACCTCCAAATCAAAAAAAAGTTGGTCCATTGTAATATGAGACACAATTTAGGTCGAATGAATGACGATACAGCTACAGTAGTTTGGTTTGAGTCGTAAGCTTAGCAGTTAAGCTTTACCAGGTAGCCATTGCTATGCGTCAGGTGCTCCATCCGTATTTATATGGGTACCCTTCCTTTTTCACATGCTTCGTCTGGTTTGAATCCATTGCTTATTTTGCTTTGATCTGATAAGTGCCGTTCTCTTTGTTATAGGTGTTTATGTCACTCTAAGCTGAAAATGCGTTACTGTACTGTGTCATGCATTGTTTGTCGCAATCTGATAATGAGTGTTTACGACCTGTTGCCGCTCGCAGCATGGATTGCTTTTGTGCGCGCTTCCACCACTTTTTTAAATAAAATAAAAAGAGAGAGAGAGGAATCGTCTCATTAGCGAAACAATGGCAAGAGACTGCTATTTGTTGTTACTTACACTGCTGCCTTCTCTGATAATGATCAACAAGAACCAAATAATAGATTGCGTATGATAGAACATGTTCTGAACGGTAGTTAGGCGAAAATTTTTCTCCGTTTGAAAATCTTTGCGGCAGCTTCTTTAGTACATCAAATTCTGCACATAAATTAGAGTCATCTTAGATTTTAAAATCTAGTCAGTTGCCGTGCTTCGTTTCTGACCGTATCACTATTAGGCATAAGAATAATACGAATATAAGCATGACACGATACGTATATTCTTCCGCGTTTGCTGTTGTCTCACTCTAGTTTCGTAGTTTATTAGGCAGACAGGATTTAAATGAAATAGTAGCAAACATGAAAGAATACATGACAAAATGTTTATATTCGTATTATTCTTATGGTGAAGGGAACACTGCATGTGATTCACATTTCATCAGGTTACTATTAGCAACCATCTCTTCTCACAGGTAGGAAAAAATTCAGAACGTAGAGTTGGCCATATTGACAAACATCCCAAACAGTCTTGCCAGTCGGATTTTCATAGTACATTCAAATTCTGCTACATTCGAAGATGAACAATTCGGAATTTGTATTTACTTTGTTGGATAATGTATGAAACTGCAGTGGTCGAAACTCGGGGCGGAGAAAAAAAAGCTCATCTTCCACCCTTTTTTTTTTAATTTATTTACTGACGCAGAGGTTTTGGCGCCAGTATTTATCTTTGTGCCTACAAAGCATGCCTGTGTAGCGCTACATCTATTCGACGGCAGAAGTTAGTTGTGGCCGCACCTACCAACATTTTTCAGAACTTCCGCTTGCTTTGCACTTGATTCTAAGCCGCAGGCAGTTTTTTGGATTACAAAAACCAGAAAAAAATTGCGGCTTAGATTCGAGTAAACACGGTATATACACCGTAAATAATACAGGGCCTAGTACACTTCCTTGAGGGACCCCAAATTATATATTGTGAATCAGATATGTTTCTCAATGTACTTTGATCCACTGGCAACATGTGTGAGCTCTACTGACTGTACTCTTCTGTTTTCTAGATATGAACGAAACCATTTGAGAACCACTCCCCTTACTCCTAGCGCCTCTAATTTATGTGACAGCTTCTGGTGGTCAACTGTACGAAATGCCTTAGACAGGTCTACGAAAAGGCCAGTTACATAGCTGTTCTCATCTAGTGCTTCTAAAACAGTTTTTGTAAATTGTGCTATTGCAGATTCTGTACCTCTACCAGGCCTGAAACCATACTGGTCATTGCAGAGGAGGTTGAATTTACTTAGATAGCTCAAAAGCCTGTTTTTCATTATTGTTTCTATCACTGGAAAAGCATGACAATACGGCTATTGGTCTGTAGCTCTTAATGTTTTCTACGTCACCTTTCTTGTGAACTGGTAAAATTTTGGCATGCTTCAGATAGCCAGGGAAGCAACCAGTTTTGAAGGATTCATTTATGATTTCTGTTAGTGGAGCTTTGATAGCGTTTATGCATTTTTTCAGCACACACATTGGGATTTCATCTAAACCTGCCGAGTTTTTGTTCTTTTATTGCCTTACAACGTTGCATACTTCCTCCACAGTAGTTGGAAGCAATACCATTGAGTTTGCTATATGCTTCTGTATTGGTTGATTAGCATCTTTTGGAAAAATTTTCTATAAGTTTGTTGCATTGCTGCTAAAGTAGGTATTCACATAATTTGCTAATTCTTTTGGGTTACTTTCTAAGTTTTCCTTGTTCCTGATTTGTGTGTTTGTACCTCTCTGCTTCACAGTTCCTGTTTCTTGTTTCACTACAGCCCATGTAGCTTTACTTTTATTATTGGCTAAATTTATGAACCTATCGTTGGCTGATTACCATTAATCATCAGTTAAAACTATTTAACACATACACTCTTCTCTAAAAAGGCAATGTGGCATTGTATGTCTTTCAGTGAATTTCTTTCAATCTATCCAAACAAAGACTGCATATATCTTGATCCCTAGCCAATTATCACAATAGATTCAGTCTGCTGTGCATAACTACAAATGCACTGCAGTAACTATGTCATTTGACATGGAATAAAATTACTTGTAAGAACTATAGCGCAAAGAAATCACAACAAAATAACAGACTGAAAATGTTTGAGTAACAAATGTGAATGAATTGATACATTTCACAGCATTTGTCTGGAATACCAACAAATAAATACATACAATGTTTCATACACTCCTCATTTAGAAATTTACTGTCATCATCTTCATTAAGACATGTAGCAGTAGCTATTTTCCTGTGCTTATCTAATATCCTAATGATAGTGGCCATTTTACCTGACTTTCACTTTAACTGCAAGGTTATGATTATGTGCACAGTATATTAAAATTTAACTACACTCTTTTGTTGCTGGATATAACACATATGTGTTGTTTTATGTTACAGGATAACAGATATGATGTTTGCTGCTGTGTTAAGTCAGAAAAGGCAGTTGATGATACACCTTCTGAAGACTTTCTGTACCTGTTATTCAAGTCATATTACAGTAAATTTCTCCTCAATCGCTTTATAAAAATAGTGGTTGTTCTCCTATTTTTATTCTGGCTGTGTTCAAGTTTAGTGCTAATACCACGCATTGAGGCTGGATTAGACCAAGAAATTGCAGTGCCAACAGATTCATATGTCCGATCATATTTTGAGGTAAGTAGGCTATGCTACATCCTCCTTCATCCACTCACTTATAGTGCTCTACACTTAATATTGTGAAACATCTTTATTCAGTCTGAAAAAAATATCCATGGTAAAAGGTTCAGGGAAACATAGAAAATAAAAATTAAAAAAAGTACTTCATTAGCCAACTGATGTATCAAAAAAATTCGTAGGTTAATGAAAACATATATAAAACTAAAAGAAACTTAGAAATCAATAAACCAAAATAGACAAACATAATAAAATGAATATAAATGTATGATTTTGAGAGTGATTTACTTGTAAATGTTTTACAAACAGTCTTTAACAATAGACTAAAATACAATGTTATTAAGGAATACAAAAACAAAACTGTTATTTATTAATGACACAAAAGAACCACATGTCAGTATAATGCAGTATATCAACTGTTTTAAGTAACAGAAACATATTGAAGAGCTTTCTGGGAACCTGATTGTATGGTTTGGAATGAAAAGAGCTTCACAGAATGAATCTTTCTTTCTGCAGTAGAGCTCATGCCATTATGAAACATCCTGACAGGTAAAACCAGTGTGTCAATGTTTATTGCTATGTATGCGAACATTCATTTATTTGACACGAAGAATCTTCCTTATCAGTGTGGTAACCAATAAGAGACTTTCACAGTGAACTGTCAGCTGTTGATTAACAATCCTAAGGCTACAGAAAAGAGTGCTCTTGCTATCATAGCTCTAAAGAAGAGAGATTTCTTACGGCTTTTTCAGCATATTCTCTTGCTAAATTGCTGCAAACCAGATTTAAATGATAGTGGTGGGGTCTTACATAAACTCCCTGGGCCTCTGTTAAATTTATATTTTCATACATTTAGTAACATGGCCAAAATCTTCTTTTTGGTTATGTTTTTTTCAGCCTTCATTTTTCAAGTCAATAATCTGGAAATATAAAAAAAATAGTAGCACTATTTCTGGATACAGGGTAGCCTTGTCCTCCCCAGGGTGGCACCCAGGTAGAGAAACAGCACGGTATTATTCTATCCAATTATATTTCTCTGCTGTGTGCTCACCCAGTTAAACATATCTCTGGGTAACATACACTGCACTGCAATTAAGTGTACAGAATTACCTTTCATTTCTAAAAACATAAATAAACGTTTATAAACAACATAGAATAATACAACACTGAGAATAACTCTTGAGATAAACTTTGCACTAACGGTAACACACACTACAATCAATTGCTAGACTGATTATTCCCATAACCCCCCATTATTCTGGGGCACACTTGGAATGTAAGAAAATTTAAGCTTTATTTGGCAGCCGGCTCTTGCACTGACTGCTGGATGTGGCATTGGTGCAGTTGCTGGCTGCAGTAGGCAGGACCCATGCTGGTTTGATTCGCTTCATGGAGACATTTGTGGTTTTGCCATTTGGCAATATCTCCACAATGTGATCTCCCCATCACAACACTGGAAAGTGGCCAGCGTATAGTTGTCCGAGAGGTGATTTGATGAGATATGTGCAAAGCCGCATGGATAAAAATGGGGTGTTCTCTGTGGTGCTAAGCAGGTGGGCATCTGTCTGAGCTGTTGCACAAACTGTGGCAGTTCTGATGGGGATGACAGCAGTGCAGGTGAAAGAAACTTCGCTGGAATGCTCCCCATACACCATTTCTGCTAACAATCCTCCAATATCTGGTTTTTACACTATGTGAAGACCTAAAAAGACCAAGGTAAGAGCCTTCATCTGTTTTTCATTGTGACACATGGGAGCTGAATTTTGTAACAAAATGGATGTGAATTGCCGGGCATGATCTGTAGTGCTGTGGAAGTGGCAACCAAATTGTTACATCCAGGTGATGATGAAGGCCTTTGCTGTTGTTTCAGCAGAAATGTCCACGATGTGTGTAGCTTCTGTCCATCAACTATTTCTGTCCACTGCAATGAAAAAGTATCTGCAGTTTGCTGATGATGGAAGAGGTTCTGTGAGATCAATTTGATTGTGGGTGAGTCACACTAGAGAGCTTTAAAACTGCCTGATGTCAGCATGTACATGTCATCCCACTTTGCATTGCTGATTGGGTCCTCTGCTCTTCTTTATTCATGTGAATGACCTCTCACTTAACGTTCAGCAAGCAGATCTAGTACTTTTTGCAGATTACAAGAGAGTTATAATAAATTTCATTCCAAAAAAAGGAGCTGAAGATATTGTTAAGGATGTCTTTCAAAGAATTATTAAGTGGTTCTCAGAAAATGGACTCCCCCTTAATTTCGAAAAAATCTCACTACATCCAGTTCTGTACACCGAATACAGTCATATCGACAATTGATGTAGTATATCAACAGGGCTCAGTTAACAGGGTAGAGTTCTCCAAATTTTTGGGTGTTCACATTGATGACAACTTGAACTGGAAGAAGCATATTACTGAGCTTCTAAAACAATTAAGATCAGCTTCTTTTGCTCTTCGTATAATCACTAGTCTTGGTAATTAACAGATCAGCCTCCTACCATACTTTGCATATTTCCACTCAATAATGTCTTATGGAATAGTTTTCTGGGGTAGCTCACCACTTAGACATAAAGTATTGATTGCACAAAAGGGATCAGTGAGAATAATTAGTGGTGTTCAGCCAAGGACATCATGTAGGCACCTATTCAAGAAGTGAGGTTTTTTTAACTGCACAATCAGAGTACATATATTCGTTAATGAAATTCATTATAAATAATCCATCTCAATTCGCAAAAAAACTGTGATGTTCATATGTACAACACTAAAGGAAAAAATGACCTTTCCTATCTGTTATTGACGCTGTCAGTTGGTCAAAAAGTAGTGCATTATTCAGCAACAAAAATCTTTGTTCATTTGCCCAACAACAGAAAGTGTCTGGCAGGTAGCAGATCAAGTTTTAAATCTAGCTTAAAATCATTTCTTTTGGACAACCATTCTATTCCATGGACAAGTTTCTGTTTCAGAACGGGTAAAAAAATTAAAAAAATTGTACCTCTAAATGTAGTTGCATGTGTAGAACTAAAAATTTCAGTAATATTTAGGGCTTCAGCATCTACCTGGAGACATCACATCATGATATCAACTTTGCCCAAGTTGCAGACCTTATAGAGGGGTTGGTCAATAAGTGCTGTTTCTTTGCATTTTTATGTGTGAGTGGTGGTGAGTTATTTGTAGCCCATGGTATCTGCCAAATCACACAATCACAAAAAGTAATTGATAATGATGTTTTCTGTTCCTTTTGTGTAGCATACATCCATTGTAAACTGTCTGACAAACTTTATATGTCTGAACTGCCAGGGTGAACATTTGTCATCGATGTTCCAGGACGCAGAAACTATCAGTTTCTCGTGAGAGTAAATTGCCATAGGGTGAGCTTCAATTTGTGGGCAGAGGCATTTAACAGCTTCATAAATTGCGAGCAATTCTCTGTAATACATGCTCCACCACTGCTGCAATGGTTGCAACTTTTTGGAGAAAATTAACATTTGTCAAATTTGGTCAGTCTGTTGGTTTAGGGCTGCTCTGTTGCTGTTTTGCCAGCATCTGTGACTATTGCTAGGGAAGCAGATGGCAGTGAATGAGTAAGGAGCACTGTACTAAGATTTTGCTGAAAGCTTTTACCATCTCTGGGGTTGATATGAGGGACTGCCGGCCCATAGTGTTGTGTCCTGTGAATGCACCTGTGATCTGTGTTTATACAGCGCCTATTGCCAAGAGGTGGTGGTGATAAACATTGACCATTCCCAGGAAATGTAAAAATTGTTGATAGTCTATTGGCATTGGAAGGGCTTATAGGGCTGCTATCTTCTCTGGTAACAGATAAATCCCATCTGCCAAAACCATATGTCCTAGGAAAGTCACTTCTGCTTTGCCAATGACGCACTTCTCTTTATTCTACACTATGCCAGGGTTATGGTGCCACTGATGCACTCCCCATGTGTGTTTTCTTTGTAACTAGGCATCTGGTAAAAAGACTATAATGTCATCAAGGTATACAAAACAAAATAGAAACCCCTTTAGCACTTCATCCACAAAACATGGCCATTTTGTGACCAAATGGCATAAATAAAAATTCAGACATACTGAAGAGCATAATTACTGTAATCTTTTGGAGTTAAAAGGCATCAGAGGTATTTGGTTGTATATTTTACAGTAGTCTATAATGCTTAAAACTTCTGTGCTTGCTAATGCACATGTAAAATCTTGAATGTCTGGTATAGGGTACCCATCTGGGACTGACCTGGTGTTTAAAGCACAATAATCACCATAGTGACACCATGAGCCATCTTCCTTGTGAATTGGCAATTGGAATCACAGATTATCATAGCTTGGAGCATTTCTTCTCCTTTGTCTCACTTAGGGGCTCTGGGGCAATTCTGTGGGCATATTGAAAAAATTGTTGGCCAGGTATGCTATAGATATGATGCACAGTGTTGTGTCTGATGTTGCTATGCTGTGATGGTAGTCATAAATCAGTCAGAGACTCCTCTTTGTGAACCTCAAATGGTTTTCAGTGCTGAGCAAAATCTTTTGCAAATTTTTCTCTTTACATTTTAGCAGATTCCAATTCCCTTTTCATGGAAGACATGTTGGATTACGAATCTTGGTTATTATCAAATAAGTTCTTCTAGATCATATTTTGAATGTACAGATTTCATCTTGAGCGTGTTTAGCTTCAGTATATTTGAATGTAATCTCATGGATGAGGTGACAGTGTTTTGCTTTATTATAATTCCAGTTTTGGATCACAATGTTTATTTGTAATTAGCTAATTAATGTTGTTTTGGTAATGGCCATCTTCAGACCTGAGGAGAAATGTGTTGTGTTATACATACAATACCATTACATGTGATGGTGCAATCAAAATCATTAGCCATTTCGGCTTCATCAGACAAATAAAATTTTGGTGTATAAAGCACACCCTTCAAATGTAAGAGAAAGATAACCAAAGCCAAAATGACTTTGTCTGCGACAACACATGTAATGGCATGCTACATATAATGCAACACATTCCTATTCAGGACTAAAGATGGTCATTACCACACCAAAATTAAATACTTGATTGCAAATAAACATTGTGATCCAAGACTGGAATTATAATAAGATAAGTATTTTCCTGGAGTGTTGAAAACTTTTTTGCAACTGTGACACAACTTGTGACTATGTTTTCTTTCTTCTTGCTCATAACTGGTGCCTGCTGTGAGTTGTCACAGGCACTGGAGTTAATTTATTCTTTGTATGGTGCTACAAGCAGAGCTTTACTGTACACCGATTACTGTGCTGCTATCAACTGTGTCCTAAAATCATGCTTTTCTCAAATCTGCCATGAATGCATAATGAGCAAGGAGACCAGTGCCTAACATAGGTTTGGTAACATAAGTGACTACAAAGGTCTACATGGAGGGGGAGACAAGGCCTGCATCAAGAGTGAGAAATTTGCAACTGTAGGTATCTATCGCCAAGTTGTTTGGTGCTTTCAGGTGTGAATGTTCATCTGCCTTATTGTTAGGAGAACACCGGGCTGGGAATGTGCTGACATCCAAGCCATTGTTGCCCAGGAAGGTCATGGTCATATGCCTGTCTGACACATACGACTGTTGTGACACAGCAGGGTGCACTGGCAGCAGTAGTATTTGTGGGCCTAGTGTAGAAGTCATACTGCTGTCGTGGATGTACCAACTACTGTGCAATTTTTTACTGCCATATGATATCACAAAAATCTTAGGAATAACATGTGGTTGAGCCCTACACCTTTGTATTTATAGTCTAGCACTTGACCACATTGTTACTGGGCCATCAAACAACAAATTGTTCAAAGCTATAATTGTGTCTATTATATGTAATACGGGCCACCAAGATTACAAAGGGATTTTGGTGCCTCATTTTTCTTGACAAAGCACTTTTCTGAGCCTTGGGTCTCATAATTTGGTGCAATGAGCAGTTAATTGAATTTTTAAAGCATAGGAATCTTAATGACATGGCAGGTCTACAATAACTTATGACACCAATGTTGTCACCTGCTGGTCTAAATTGCTAATCAGTAGCATTGGTTATTCATGATCAACAGTAACTTGTTGGTGTGGAAAAGTATTTTCATGACAGGAAACCAAAATTTTGGTTAGTTGGGCATAAATGCCAGGTCTTGTAACTACATATAAAGCAAGGAACAAATGCTGGAGCTGATGGATGGACAATTCATCGCTCCAGAGTAAGGTCTCAATGTGGGAACATATCACTGGAACAGTCAACATTTTCAATTTGGGTTAACATCACCACCTGGCATAGCAGAAATAGCAGATGCATCATGGTGTGTAGTTGGCATTGCTGTTTGCATCTGTTAAACCAATGCAGGGTTTTGCATTGTTTTAGCTTTTGGTTTTTTGCACTGCACTGTGTTCAGTTTTTGCTTTGCAGGCAAAGAGGGCTCCAAAATCTGGATTTCATGACAAATTTCTTGAATCTCATCATTGATGACACACTACTGATTTTGAGTGTCTTGCATTGTCATAGCACCATACTTAACCATCCACAAAATAAAGTGTCCAGCACTGAAGTGTACAGAAGTAGCTCTTATTACTGACAGCAGATATAAAAGCTTATAAAGAACATAGGACAACTCAACTGAGAGAAACTTCAGAAATCATTATTATTGTGATTGTTATGCAATATATATACTTTTTTGTATGTTTGTTTCTGGCCAAATGTGAGAGAGGGCCTTAAGGCCCCAATATGGATATGCTAAATAAGCAATAAATTTAAAAAAATAAACTTCATACCAACAGTAACACATACTACAGTCAATTGCTGGATTGATTATTCCCACACATCCTTGCAGACATCCTCACTGACTGATTTAAGAAATGCAACATATGTATTAATGATGAAGATCTCTGAAAACAAAGAACACACTTAAAAATGCCATTCCTTGAATCCCATCATCATGAAGATGAGTCAAGATAATTAATATCAAAACTTTATTGTACCACACAAGATAATAGAAACAGCAGAGCATATAAATTTTATTCTCAAATTAATGAACCACTCTCATTAAAAGAAATTCTTGTGCTTCTTATTTATGCTATAATTAACTACAAAGCTCCATATCTTTCCAATACTTATACTGATTTATAAATATTTCACAATAATTTAAATTTCTCTTTTGTTTATTATTTTTTGTTTTTCCTTATTAATTCCAGTACATGAAAGATGTTCTCTCCATGGGTCCAAATGTATATTTTGTAGTTAAAAGTGGTCTGAACTACAGTAATGAGAATGTTCAAAATTTGTTCTGTGGTGGCCTGAACTGCTATGCTGACTCCCTAACAACTCAAATTACTCGTGCTTCAAAGTTACCAGACAGGTAATTAAAATGGAAAGAACTGGTTTGTGTTTGTGTGTTTGTAGATACAGCATTTAATTCAATAATGCAACAGTGAGGTTTTCTAAGAATATAGGGATAATCAGTCAATGTTAACTCAGTTGATGAACCAGCTATTGGTTTTTGCAAGTAAGACCACATTTTATCTAATAACGATATTATTCTTATTTGAATTGAGTGTAGTTGCAGCTGTGACGTAGAGTAAATGTGCCAGCAGCTGAATCAGTTTCAGTTTGTATGCATGATTTAGCTTAGGTTTTGTTCTCAAGTGCTTATGTGAAGACATGCATTGTACTGTGTATCTTACTGTGTTGACTGGTGTATAATAACTTAGTCTAAGTTTCTGCATACATTTTGAGAGCATTTTTGTTGTGTGAGCTGATTTTGGAGTGTAGTAAGAACAAGAAGTAGCATAGCAGCTGAACAGGGTGACTGCTTGTCATATAGTTTTACAATTCAATGGATGGGGACTGTACCTGTTGTGTACAATTTGGAGGTGGATACACCCAGTGCAGGCAATTGTAAACAGATGGAAGCTGTGTTGGTCCTGGGCTGCAGTGTGGTTCAGGCACCTGAGGTGGATACTTTGGCGCCTCTGGAGCCTAAAGTGTCACCTGGGATCCCTGATGATGCAACGCTTTCTGCTTTGCTCATTCTGGCTGGCTGACACTTGATGGTGAAAAATGTTCAGTGGTGGGAACGTGAATCTTTGGACAGGAGGCGAAAGTGGGTACTGGCCACACTGGTGTCCCACAAGGCCTCAAAACCAGGCATGAGGTATTGCCCATTGCTGAAAGTATATCTCAGCTAGCATGGAACGCCTCATGAACTGGGTCTGGGACTGATCATCTTGAACGATCTGTACAGTTGGAGAGTGGGATTGCTTGTCGGTAGGATCTCCAACATCAGGAGGGTGATGGAGCCTCTTAGTAAATAATGATCTGGTTGAGAAAGAAGGCCAGTGTCCACTCTGTTTGCTTGCTGGGATGGGGGGGGGGGGGGGGGGGAGGGGGCAAGGGGTCACATCCTAAATATGGAGTTGGCTCTGCCAGCATTGATTGAGTGGACTGGGTGCACCCATCTGCAAATCGTGGCTCATGCGGTGTGAATTATTCATGCCACCTGTGTGTTGAGAGGCTATTCTCAGTTTCTACAAGTGGCTGGCTGCTTTGGTGAAAGTAGCTAGCCTTACTTTTGTGGTGGAAGCAGAGCTAATGTTTTGCAGCATCATCCTCATGACTGTGGTCCTCTTATTTTGAGATGAGTGATAGGCTTAAACTAGAGGGTCAAATGATTCTGCAATTACCTTAGGTGCAGATATCCCAACCTCCACTATTAGGTGGAGAATTGTAAGACACCATTAGTAAGTCACATATGCACTACACGCAGGAAGCAGCAATTGAAGGTGGCATGCACACCTGGTTTCTTAGGATAGAGATGTCACTCCACAGGCCTGATTAGATACATTCTGATTTCAGGCAGGGAAGAATATTATCCCCATTAAAAAAGAGAATAGCATTCATCATGGCAGGCTGAAAAAAGAAAATGTCAATATAGTATTGATTAAATGCAGGAGCATCTGTAATGACGTCCCAGAACAAGTCTCACTTGTAAATAATAACAATGTCTACAGTGTTCCACAAAATTTTGGGAGAACTGCCAGATGTTTGTAACTTCCTGCCACAATATTTTGCCGCAGAGTCTTCTGGCCATCTTCAGGTGATACTGGCAAAACTGCACTGAGCTCTGATATTTAAGGCCCCGCCAGCACATGCGTGGGGGATTCACTTGGCGTTGCACGTGCACTACTTGAGCGCGTTCGATCCTGCAGTGCCACATCCCCTCCATGGTGAAAACTTGCTGCATCTTTATCAGTTTGATTGTCTTCCTGTGGTTCAATCACATAACTGTGCCGGCTACAAAGGAAATGAAATTTTTCAATGACTGTATTAAAACCGCCATGTCTACTAATGAGAGACTCACTGTCGGACAGTCATATTTCCATGGATTTATTAACAATAAAACTCCAAAAGTTAGATATATGGGTAACAATGAACCTCTCATTAACTGAGACAGCGATTTTCAATTGAATACCACATGGAGTCCACTCGTTGAAAAACTTCGTGTCCTCCATAGCCGGCATGTACACTGGGAAAGTTTTAAATCTCACAATGCCTACATTGTGTTAGGGACAGGAAACTGACTGTTAACAGATGTTAACAGCAATGAAATTTTAAATTCCATTTGGAACATACAGTGGAAGGTAAGTTCGAACACCAGGGTCGGAGGTGTGTTTCTAGCCATAAAAAATGATAATATCTACTGAGGTCGGGACAGATACCAAATTCAAAATAATTTGAGCAGAGATAAGTGTTAAATGTGTATCAAACATGGCCATCAGTTGCTTTTATAAACTTCCTGCCTCAAGAGCAATAGTGGTGGAACATTTGAGAGGAAATCTGGAGAATATTTTGTGTAAGTTTTCTGGCTTCAAGGACAGGAAATCATGTAAAATTCTTCCAAGTGTATCTGAAAATTGAGCAGCTGATCAGAGAACCAACTTGATAAAATAAAATATTAGATCTCCTGGTCACCAACAGGCCCAAACTTTTTGACTCAGGTAGGTCAGGGATCAATAATCATAGGGTCATTACAGCATCACTGAACATGGTTGTAAATAAGAATATAAAGAAAGGTTGTAAGATATTTCTACATAGTAAGAGTAATGAAAAACATATCTTAGATCACCTGAACAGTCAAACTGAAAATTTCATCTCCACCACTTATAGTGTTGAGCAGCAATGGCAAAAGTTCAAAAGCATTGTACAATTTGCTTTGGATAGGCATGTGCAGAGCAGAGTTGCTATGAAAGCAAGGAGAGCTTCACTGCAGATTGAACCATAGCCAAAGCATCATAGACAAACAACAACTGAATGAAGCCAAAATTAGCCTAAGGAGAGCCATGTGTGAAGTGTTCATCTGATTTCAAAGCAAAATTAGATCTACCAACTTGACAAAAAATCCTAAGTAGTTCTCGTCTTCTGTTAAATCAGTAAATGGATCAAAGACATCTGTCCAGACACTCTGTGACCATAATGACCCTAAAACAGAGGATGACAAATAGAAGGCATAAATACTTCATATCTTTTCCCAAAACTGTTTCACTGAGGGAAATCATACTGTAGTTCTTCCCTAAAATTGTCATGGAAATGTCAAAATTGCAAATACTGAAATAAGTGAACATGGGATAGAAAAGCAACTGAAATTGCTCACCAGAGGAAAAGGCACTGGACTAGACAGAATTCCAGTATGATTCTACATAGAGCATGCAAAAGGAATTGATCTTCTAACAGCAGTGCACCGTAGGTTGCTGGAGGAGTGAAGCATTCCTGATGATTGGAAAAAAGCACAGCTCATTTCTATAAGGCTATATCTCTTACATCAGTCTTTTGTAGAATTTTGGAACATATTTTCTGCCTATGAATTACGACACGTCTGAGGACAGATAATCTTCTCTGTGGGAATCAACTAGGGCTCTGAAAACAATGAACATGTGAAACTCAGCTCACTCTTTCATCCACGAGACACAGAAAGCAGAAAAAACCAGTGGCCAGGTTGATACAATGTTCCTAGTTTTCCAGAAGCATTCAATACAGTTTCAAACTGGAATCCACTGAAAAAAAATATAAGCATACAGAATATCAGATCAGCTGTGTGACTGAATTGAAGAGTTTCTAGTAAACATGAGACAGAATATCATTTTCATTGGAGAGAAACATAAAATCAACTTTGGGCATACCCAAGGGAGTGTTACAGAGCCATTACTTTTCACAATATGTAAATATAAATAAGCTAGTAGATAGAATCAGAAGTTCCATGAGACTTTTTGCGGATGATGGTGTTGTATACAGTTAAGTTGCAATGCTAGAAAACTCTAGCGAAATGTAGGAGAATCTGCAGAGGATTGATCCTTGTTGCAGGTATTTGCAATTGACCCTGAGCATATACAAATGTAATGTATTGCACATAAGTAAGCAGACAGACCCATTAAAGTATGATTACACAACTGCAGAAGAATCACTGGAAGCATTGACATCCATGAAATAACTAGGAGTGTATATATGTATGGAGTGATTTAAAGTGGAGTGACCATATAAAACTAACTGTAGGCAAGGCAGATGCCAAACTGAGAGTCATTTGAAGAAACCTCAGGAAGTGTAGTCCACCCATGAACGAGGAGTCTGGGATCTGTACCAGATAGGATCAATAGGGGAAATAGAAAAGTTCCAAAGAAGAGCAGCATGTTTCATTTTAGGTTCATTTAGTAAGTGCAAAAGCATTACAGAGATGCTCAGCCAACTCCAATGGCAGACACTTCAAGAGAGCATTCTGCATCAGGGTATGGTTTACTTTCAAATTTTTGAGAGTGTACATCTCTAGAAGAATCAACTAATATGTTGCTTCCTCCTATGTATATCTGGCACAAAGGCCATGAAGCTAAAATTAGAGAGATTCAATATCACACACAGGCTTACCAACAATTGTTCTTCCAGTGACTGGAACTGGGTAGGGAGAAGACAGTGGTACACAAAGTAGTCCCCACAATAAGCCTCCACAACACACCATAAGGTTGTTTGTGAAGTATAAATTTAGATGCAGATGTAGATGTACTTGATTCTGGAAGTGAGTCACAAGTTATGTTGTGATTGACTGATGGACTGATTTTTATTTGGTTCCATTTGATTACATTTTGAACAAAGTGTGTACTTGTAATATAGGACAAGTCAACTTAAACCTATTTTCTTACAATATTTAACCTATTTATTACAATTTAATATATCACAGTGGCAATACTTATATGAAAGTGGCAATACTTATAATAACATTGAAACATTTTTCACCCATTTTTCAGGTCCTGAAAATTATTTACATACTACATTACACTCATATTCACATTTTTCTCTCCCTATTCATGTTCTCATGTTATTTACATATTACAATATATTCAATTAGTCACAGTACCTCTATAACAGTAATAGTAGCATTTTTCATTCATTGATACATATAGTCTTCGACACTATAAAATTCTTTTTCCTTTAAATAAGCCTTTAAAAGTTTTTGGAATGTCTTTTTGCCCACCTTGTCCTGCAAACCCTTTGGAAGGCATTTTTCAGCAACTCTCATTCGGTGTTGTGTACTTCTCAGCTGGCCTTTATTTCTTGTTTCATATGTATGAATGTCTGCATTTCTTTCTAGTACCACATTTCCTTTTATTAATGATATTATTGTTTTGTAAATGTACAGAGATGGAAGTGTCAGTATTTTTAGACTATGGGAAACAGTTCATGAGTCTCTCTGTTTCTTGTTCAAGATGGTCCTAACAACTCTTTTTGCAATGTAAATATTCTTTTTGTATTTTTGCTGCTGGAATTTCCCCAAACAGTAATCCCATATTGTAGGTATGGCTCAAATAGAGCATGGTACACTGTACATAGAAGCTCCTTGTTGGCATAATGTATAAGCTGTTTCATAACAAATATTGCAGTGCTTAATTTACAGCAAACATTATCTATATGTTGACTCCACTAGAGCTCATTGTCGACTGAGATCCCCAAAAATTTAATAGTGGTAACTTCTTCCAGTCTTGTTTCATCTATGAGTATATATATATATGTGTTTTTCCTTTTCCCTATTTGTGGACATCATGAACATTGTCTTTTTTAGATTTAAAATTAGGTTATTTTGTATAAGCCACTGTGCTGTATTATTTATTGACATAAACACACTTCTTTCCAGTGTTTTCAGATAGTTTCCAAATTCATTAGTATCATATCATCTGCATATAATGTTTTTTATCTTTCTCACTGAAATCAATCTTTCTTTTGCTACTGCCTTTATCCCACATTGTACGCAGGGTTGGCAGGGTTAAGTATGGAATTGGCATGGGTAATTGTTAGGAGTGGCCAGATGCCCCTCCTGCTGCCACCCCAAACCCCCGGGATGAAATTAGTGTACCCCAGCTGTCTGCGCCTAGTGTAAATCGTGAAATAGTGTGAATGTGTTACAAATGTCTGCAAGTTGTGTAACTGAGGCGGGACATGGGGACCAGCCTGGTATTCACCTAGTAGGATGTGGAAAACCGCCTAAAAACCACATCCAGGCTGGCTGGCACACCGGCTGTCATCGTTAATCCGCCAGACAGATTTGATCCGGGCCCGGCGCGCCTACTCGAGTCCAGGAAGTAGCATGTTAGTGCTCTCGGCTATCCTGGCGGGTTCTCACTGACATCAATATTGTTTACAAATAGGTAGAACAGAAGTGGATCAAGTACAGATCCTTGAGGCACTCTGTACTTAATATTTCTGATTTCAGATCTGCATCCAGTTTCTGTTTCCACATACTGCTTTCTGTTGCTGATGTATAATTTTATCCATTTGGCTGCATGTCCATGAATACCATAGCTCTCAAGTCTTCTTTTGTCAATGCATCTATAATGGATTCTGTGAGGCTTGAGATGGAGAGTTCTGTAGATTTCCCTTTTTGGAAACCGTGTTGTGCTGGAATCAGAATACTATGTTTCTCCAGGAATGTGGTCAACCTTCTATGCATGAGTGTCTCTAGTATTTTTGAGAAACCACAAATTAAAGACACTGGTCTGTAGTTATTTGGATCATTTTTGTCTCCTTTCTTAAATATTGGTATTATTTTGCTTATTTTTAATTTTTTGGGAATACTCCTCCTCTAAATGAGCAGTTTGCAATATCCAAAAGAGGTTTGATTATTTCTTCATTCACATGTTTTATTAAATAATTTGATACTTCGTCATTTAATTTATGGATTATTTTTATGAGTTCTGTTTTTGCCGCTGGTTCCAGGAACATTGAGTGGGATGGTTGGCCAAGTGTTTTAGCCTGCTTTGACCACTGATGATTTGTTTCCCCTTTTAAATTATGTACAGCACCTAAAAAGTTGTTGCTTAGTATATTAGCAATTTTTGTTCCATCTGTAACTATGCTGTCATCAATTCTCATTGACTTATATCTTTTACTGTTGATTTTATCCCATGTTGTTTTACTTTTTGATTTAAATTTGCTATGGCTCTGTTTATTGAAATGGCTTTTGTTTCTCTTATTAATTGCCTGTACTTCTTCTGATATTGTTTATATGTCTCCATATTCCCTGCTTGTCTGGGTTCCTTCACTCTAGTCCTGAGTTCAATTATTTCTTTCGTAATCCATTCCTTACTGTGACCCTGCTTTTTCTGAGAGGCTGCTTTGGGGAAGACTACATGAAAGTGATGTATTAGTATGTTAAGAAATGCATCATACTTCTCTTTTGTACCTTGTGGTTGCATTGTTTCAGCCCATTCTGTATTCCTTGGTGTTGTTTTGAAAATGCTCGTGTTTTGTACATTGATAATCCTGACTTTTTTCTTATCTTACATTTCTTCTGTTTTTGAGCTGCTATTTATGTGCTATTATTAACCCATGATGGTCAGAGATTGCTGTCTGTAGAACTTTCACTTCACATTTACTATTTTTGATATTTGTGATTATGCTGTCAATGATGGTCTGACTATGATCAGTCACTCTTGTAGGTACCGGTACCTCTATTATGGTTTTCATGTTACACTGTAATAATGTCTCTTTCAATTTTTGTTTTGTTTTTCATTCTTTGCCTATATCTATGTTATAGTCTCCACATATTACGTCATCTTTCATTTTTGTCTTCATTGATAATTTTTCTAGTTTTTTCAGAAATGTTGTAATATTACCACTTGTGGACCTGTATACACAGATAATTCTGAGCTCTTCTCTTCAATCATTACGCCACTAATTTCAAAATCTTTTTCAATGTATTCAGTATCTCGTAGACTTCCAATTTTCTTCTTGTAGACAGCAAAACCTCCACCTTTATGTTTTGATCTACAGAAATAATTAATCAAATAATAGTATCTTATTATTAGGCTGCTAAGTTCTGATTCATTTAGCCCATAAAAGAAGACCTTTTTTTTTCAAGGTGTACATAATACACTCCTGGAAATTGAAATAAGAACACCGTGAATTCGTTGTCCCAGGAAGGGGAAACTTTATTGACACATTCCTGGGGTCAGATGCATCACATGATCACACTGACAGAACCACAGGCACATAGACACAGGCAACAGAACATGCACAATGTTGGCACTAGTACAGTGTATATCCTCCTTTCGCAGCAATGCAGGCTGCTATTCTCCCATGGAGACAATCGTAGAGATGCTGGATGTAGTCCTGTGGAACGGCTTGCCATGCCATTTCCACCTGGCGCCTCAGTTGGACCAGCGTTCGTGCTGGACGTGCAGACCGCGTGAGACGACGCTTCATCCAGTCCCAAACATGCTCAATGGGGGACAGATCCGGAGATCTTGCTGGCCAGGGTAGTTGACTTACACCTTCTAGAGCACGTTGGGTGGCACGGGATACATGCGAACGTGCATTGTCCTGTTGGAACAGCAAGTTCCCTTGCCGGTCTAGGAATGGTAGAACGATGGGTTCGATGACGGTTTGGATGTACCGTGCACTATTCAGTGTCCCCTCGACGATCACCAGTGGTGTACGGCCAGTGTAGGAGATCGCTCCCCACACCATGATGCCGAGTGTTGGCCCTGTGTGCCTCGGTCGTATACAGTCCTGATTGTGGCGCTCACCTGCACGGCGCCAAACACGCATACGACCATCATTGGCACCAAGGCAGAAGCGACTCTCATCGCTGAAGACGACACGTCTCCATTCGTCCCTCCATTCACGCCTGTCGCGACACCACTGGAGGCGGGCTGCACGATGTTGGGGCGTGAGCGGAAGACGGCCTAACGGTGTGCGGGACCGTAGCGCAGCTTCATGGAGACGGTTGCGAATGGTCCTCGCCGATACCCCAGGAGCAACAGTGTCCCTAATTTGCTGGGAAGTGGCGGTGCGGTCCCCTACGGCAGTGCGTAGGATCCTACGGTCTTGGCGTGCATCCGTGCGTCGCTGCGGTCCGGTCCCAGGTCGACGGGCACGTGCACCTTCCGCCGACCACTGGCAACAACATCGATGTACTGTGGAGACCTCACGCCCCATGTGTTGAGCAATTCGGCGGTACGTCCACCCGGCCTCCCGCATGCCCACTATACGCCCTCGCTCAAAGTCCGTCAACTGCACATACGGTTCACGTCCACGCTGTCGCGGCATGCTACCAGTGTTAAAGACTGCGATGGAGCTCCGTATGCCACGGCAAACTGGCTGACACTGATGGCGGCGGTGCACAAATGCTGCGCAGCTAGCGCCATTTGACGGCCAACACCGCGGTTCCTGGTGTGTCCGCTGTGCCGTGCGTGTGATCATTGCTTGTACAGCCCTCCCGCAGTGTCCGGAGCAAGTATGGTGGGTCTGACACACCGGTGTCAATGTGTTCTTTTTTCCATTTCCAGGAGTGTATTATTTAATTCTGTTTCTGAAGAATAGCACTGCTTATAAGTTATTTGCTAAAACCTGTGGATGTAGAATGGAACAGAATACCCTAAGGCTTGGAACAAGCATTTTATAGTACTACAGAAGAACTGGTCTAAATCATTTTCACAATGTGCACTGTTTCTAATTGCCTTTGTTGCACTATGTTTGAAATGGCTGGTAGTGACATCCAATAATTTTGTGTTATGCTGTACATCATCCTTGATTCACTGAGCATGGGATGATCAGTTACAAGGCTTATATAGATAAAATCTTCTAGGGTGTTAGGCCTCTTCAATTTTTTCTACCACAATGATATTTTGACCCCTGTACTGTAATCTTCTTCAGAATCTTCTGGTGTTCAGCTAACTGTGCACATCAGAAGACCCTGAAGAAGACCTCTGAAGACTGGTTGAAATGTCAGTTGTGTAGATGAAGTGGAAGAAAAGCATGACGTGATCTAACAACCCAGAAGACTTTACCTTTAATGACAATGGTCATGATAGCCTGTACATAATGCTTTCATAACCCTGAAAGGAGAACAGACTAGTTGAACATGTTTCATTTGTTGCGAAAAGAGACTAAAAGGAGGCCAGTTTTGATCACATCTCATTCTCAAATAGCCTGTAAGAGAGTAGGTGGCTATAACATGCCTGGTTACTACAGATGAGAATAACTTTCTTTTTCACCTCTGCGTAAATGATAACAAAAGACATAATTCCAGACTTGTGTGTAAGTTCTCCTTTTATATATTTCTTATTTGAATGATTATATTTGATAAAACAAGGGAGTCCACAGTCAAAAATTGTTTGTTTCCTGTTTTCATTTCATTGTAATCGTGTGAATGACATATATTCATGAAAGCAGTATTATTTATATCCAAATTTGGAAATTATTTCCCAGAAGAAGGAAATTTTTCAGATAACTTTAAAAAGCAAATCAACACATTTATAAAATTTCTCAGTATTCTTTAAAATGTAATACGAAGTGACTATTTAATTATCATGTTGATTTTTTAGCTATTTACGTATGTCTGTTTGCAGATCATACATAACTACAAGTGCGTCATCATGGCTTGATGATTATTTTGACTGGATAAACTCTGGCAACTGCTGTCAAGGTACTGTGTCACCTTCAAATTACATTTACAGAAAATCAAAGGTAGAATATACATAGTTATATTAGAACATTCCCCTCTTCACAAAATGAAGGCAGTGTGGATGAGAAGAGGTTTTGATCATCAGTTGAGCATTTGAACAAAGGCATTTACAGCAGAACACAGAAATACACAGATCTCAAAACATGTGGCCAACTCATTCTCGTGGTACTTTGATTCAGTCAAGCCATAGTGCTAGGAGGGTTAGTAGCAATATATGTGTGTAAAACAATACTGCTAGCAGTGTGAGTAGCTGGGTGTGTGTGTGTGTGTGTGGGTGGGTGGGTGTGAGAGAGAGAGAGAGAGAGAGAGAGAGCAGATGGGTGGGCTAGAGGGGCATTTGATTCAGTTTCATACACAAAAGGGAAATTTATTAGTTACCAAGAATAGGTAAAATTCTTCTTCAGTTTCTAAAATTACTAAAAAATACTCTGTGTTATTACAATAAGTGATTAAAAAGTCCAGGAGAGATCTCTGAAATTAACAATTCTGCTACAGAATTCAGTTTATGTTGAACATGCTAAAACAAGAGCCAAGACAACAGATCACAGAACAAGATAACATCTTCGTTGTTTCAAATGGAACAGTTATAAATTATAATTCACAGGTAGTAGATTTTTTAATAATAACTTCACATCTTAGCAACAGAAAAGAGCCATGTTGTGAGGCTGTTCTCTCACCACTGCCAATACAGCTTGATAGAAAATGTGTGGGCAATAGTGAAAGGAAAGGTTGCATCTGAAAATTCCACAGTCCTAATGAGCAATGTGCAAAATTTACTTCACGTAGCAATTAATGATGTCACAGCAGAACTTTGCAAACCACTGCAAAGCATATGCAGAGGGTGTGTCCCAGTCTTTCAGTTGTTAGAGTTTTTTCCTGTTCCGTTCAGTATGGGCACGGGAAGAATGCCTCTGTGCATGCTGTAATTAATCTAATCTTGTCCTCACCATATCTATCAGTATGATACCAGAAATAAAGAAAAATTTTACATAAGCAGTCACAGAACAGCACTCTATGAAAAGGGTCCACAACATGTAGATTTAAAGTTAGCCAATGCACTGCCCAGTAAAGTTATGACCCTACCCGTAATGAAGCTTAAATTTCAGCTAAAAAAATTCCTGTTACTAAATCCATTTTACACATTAGAAGAATACCATACTTACATGCAGTATAAGAAGTGCTTCGAAAAAATATGTAAATAGTGTTAAGCAAACCATTTTATTTGTAATTCTATCATTTTGTTAATCAATGACATATTCAGAAGAATGTATTATTGTGCTATGCATCAAGAATTGTAACCTGTTTTTATAAAAGGTGTACAACTTTGCTCCCGCTGTTTGCCAGTAGGTGGCAACAACCGTAAGTAGCAGTGGAAAGAAACAGATCGCAGATGTCAGACAGTTAGCTTGGACCTCGGTCAACACAACCTCATTCAAACAAAATGTCAGTTTACGAGCCTAATTCTTGTCATTTGCGGAGATGTTACTGTTTTGTTTGTTTCAGTATGAAGAAAACAGCAGCTGACTCTCATTGAATGCTCTCAAATACATATGGTAAGGACACTATAGTGAAAGAACATGTTGTGAGTGGTTTCAGCACTTCAAGAACTGTGATTTTAACATCATAGACTGACATAGTGGTGGAAGAGAGAATGTTTTCAAACATGCAGAATTGGAGACATTGCTGAGTGAAGACTCATGTCAAACTCAAGAAGAATTTGCACGATTCGTGGGAGTGACACAGCAAGCCATTTCAAAATGCCTCAAGACTATGGGCATGATTCAGAAAGAAAGAACTTGGGTCCCGTGTGAGCTGAAACCAAGAGATGTTGAACGGTGTTTGTCAATAGTTGCTTCAGAGGCAGAAATGGAAGGGATTTCTGCATCGCATTGTGACCAGGGACAAAAAATGGGTACATTATGATAACCCTAAATGCAAAAAATCATGTGGATATCCCAGCCATACTTCCAAGTTGACAGCCAAACCAAATATTCATGGCTCCAAGATTATGCTCTGCATTTGGTGGGACCAGCTCAGCATCATGTACTATGAGGTGTTAGAACCAAGCGAAAAAATCACAGGTGCTCCTTATTGAATGCAATTAATGTGTTTGAGCAGAGCATTAAAAGACAAATGGCCACAGTACAGCAAGAGGCATGGTAAAATGATTTTGCAAGATGACAATGCTCGACCCCACGTTGCAAAAGAGATCAAAACGTACGTGGAAACGTTAAAATGGGAAGTCCCACCCCACCCGCCACATTCTCCAGACATTGCTCCCTCTGAATATCACCTGTTTAGATCAATGGCGCATGGCCTGGCTGAGCAACACCTCTGATCTCATGAAGAAGTCACAAATTGGATCGATTCATGGATCACTTCAAAAGATGAACAATTTTTTCGATAAGGGATTCATACACTGTCCGAAAGATAGGAAAAAGTGGTGACCAGTGGTGGCAAATACTTTGAATGATACATGTGTAACCAATTTGTTTCATTACAGCCTCAAATGTTGGGGAAAAACAGCTGGACGAAACTTGTACACCATGTACAATGCAATTAATCATTCGACATTGAATAAAATATTATTATTATTATTATTATTGCAAAAGCCTGAGATCTGCAAAGCCATTAACATACAACATGAACGGCAAGGGTTCCAGCACACTTCCCTGGGGCACACTCAAAGTTACTTCTACATCTGTTAATGACTCTCCATCCAAGATAACATGCTACATTCTCCCTATCAAAAAATCCTCAGTCCACTCACAAATATCGATTGATACCCCATGTGATCATACTTTTAATAATAAGCTACATGTGGTACTGAGTCAAATGCTTTGCTGGTTGGCATGGAGGAGGCCACTCTGTTTGAGATACCTTATTACATTTGAGCTCAGAATATAATCTAAATTCTACAACTTATCAACTCAAGGATAGTGGTCTTTTGTTGATGTGCATCTTATAACCTCTTTTCAAGACACTACATATTCTGTTCAACTGCTCTTCCAAGTATTTTGCTGTCTCTGATAGAATTACTATGGCATCAGCAAACTTCAAAGTTTTTATTTATTCTCACTGAACTTTATTTCCCTTTCCAAATTTTTATTTGGTTTCTCTTACTCCTTGCTGAATGCACAGATTGAATAACATTGAGGATAGGTAATAATCCTGTGCCACTCCATTCTCCACCCCTGTTTCTCTTTCATGTGCTTTGGGTCTCATAATTGCATTCTGGTTTCTGTACAACTTGTGAATAAACACTTGTCCCTGCATTTTACCCCTGCTACCTTCAGAACTTTAAAGAGTTTATTCCAGTTAAGACTCTCAAAAGCTTTCTATAAATCTACAAATGTTAAAAATGTATGTTTGCCTTTCTTTAACCTATCTTCTAAGATAAATCACAGGGTTAGTGTCGCCTACCTATCCATAATAAAATAATAGTTTTGTTTGATTGTTCAGTTCAGTTCACTAACATGCCAATCACAAAGATTTTGATCAAAGTACACCCAATGGCAATGTTTTCTTAACTTTTCAATTTATAGACATGGAATATCTTAAGCATGTCTATCTCTATATGTGTAATTCATTTCAGATGATAAAGGCACAGAATGTTCTGAAACACCAAGACCAACACCGAAGGATTTTGAAACGTATTTACCACAGTTTTTGCTAGCAAATCCTTCACAAGAATGTTCTAAGGGAGGACACGCAGCATATGCAGAGGTAAGATTTCTAAAATCAGCAGACTCATGCTTAGAAGGTGTTTTATGTTATGTATACACATTACATGTACAAAAATGTCAGAGATGCCATGTCATTGCCTTCGTTTTTGGCACATTTAGTGCTAAAGAAGGAGTCAATTACTTAAAATAAGGAAATCTATTATCTCTTCTTTTCTTTTTTTTCTTTTTTTTTTTTTTTTGTTTTTTTTTAATTGTACCCTCTTGGTACAACTTTTTTAACAAATGATACAATTTCTTCATATGCACCATATGTGTCATGTGCTGTAATGCACTGTAATTATTCCCTTTTCATTTGTGTATAAAAGCTTCAGTTTATGCACCAAATTATACTAGCTTCAAAAGTATTTAATTGTGTATGAATACTACCCTCGTTTTTAACCTAACCACTTGTTTTGGATTTTCTTATTGTAATCTTCCCAACATTCAGTTTATTCTTATTGTTCACAATTACACCTCCATATCTGAGAGACCACTTTCCATGAAGTTGTGAGGAAATGATAGTCTTGCGACATTTTATGTGTAGAGTCACTACAAGTACTGGGTAGAAAAGTATGTGGGAGAATAGCCCTATCTTTTTACCAATCATTGCAGATTAAATGGTTAACTGAAATTTTTTTTAAAAAATTGGTCCTTTTAACTTTCTAGTCATTTCGTATTATCATACATTGTTAATCATGGTAAATGTGTATGAGATGACTCACAGTCTTTCAGAAATACTTCAAACTGTGGAGCCCAATTGAAATAATTTGAAACTCTGCAGCTACTTTCATCCAAGCACTGTGTAGTGTCACTGAAACTGAAAATATCTGAGAGGATTCATTACAGTTTATTTATTTATTATTTTTATTGCTGTTTGTCCCGTTTTTGTTTCATTCCATTGTTGAATATCTCCATCTTCTGCCACATCATTTGTATCTCCTCTCACGGCATTATTACCTCAAAATGATTTTGCCAGAGACTGTTGGCAAATATGATCATCATCAATGGTATCTATATGGAAGGCATCTCCAGAAAGGTTATTCCTCAAATGGAAATGTTATCTAGAAGTAATTGTAGACCACTCAGCACAAGCTTACATAAAAATACATGAAATGCTTTCCATTAGCAGCAAGTGTTATTAATGATAACTACGAATTTTAGCAATTCAACATTGAAGTCAGAATATTCATGACAAATGGGTCACAACTGAACAGAAATCACACAATTTCTGTATCTTTAATAGAATTTTTAATTCCTTTGTATGACTGACCACAGTTGTTATCACATCTGCCTCAAATTAAAGACCTCAATCCTTTCCAAATACAGAAATTTCATGAAAATATTAAAACTGTCAAGTTGTTGGTGTATCTCAAACCACAAATCATAATCTTCCAGAGCCAAGACTTTAATATTATTCCTTTTCAAAGTAACAAGTTTCACTTCAATATTTGGCTAGTATTTTGGACAGCCCACAAATAACAAGATGCTCATAAAAATTGAAAATAAAGACTTATTATCTCTAAAGAAATTCCCTTAGTAGTCCAAGATGTTTATTTCACTAGTACACAAAGTGATCAGTTTCATCTTCACTTATTTCCTCAGGCTGTTGAGACAAGTACATGCACAGTTACATATATTTTCAGAAAGATAATTATGTACATGGATCTGATATGACAAATTTTTATTCTTTAGCGAAGTTGGGATGCAGGCATCTGAACTAGTGGCAAATTAAAGCTTTCAGTCAACTCATGAGGCATGTTCAGGTAGCACAATTGATAGCACACTACATCTACATCCATATAATGCAAATTGCTGTAAAGTGCTTCTTAGAAGGTATGTCCCATTATACCAGTTATTACGGCTTTTTCCTGTTCATTCATGTATGGAGCAGAGGAAGAATGACTGTTGAAATACCTCTCTGCAACTGTTGTTAATCTGATTTTGTCCTCACAACCCTCATGGGAGTGATATGTAGGGGGTTGTAGTACAGTTTTAGAGTCACATTCAAAACCAGTTCCTGGTATATTTTTAGAGTCATCATTCAAAACCAGTTCCTGAAACTCATTCAAAACCAGTTCCTGAAACTCTGTATGTAGGCTTTCTCAGAATATTTTAAGTCTTTCTTCAAGAGTCTGCCAGTTCAGTTCTTTCAAAATCTCTCTGACACTATACATGTTCAGCATTCCCTGTCAGTCAAAATACACAGCACCAATCCCAACAACTTGAGCAATATTCTAGGATGGGTTGCATGAATTATTTTTAATTGATTGTCTTTGTGGTCTTATTGATTTCCCTAGTATTCTACCTACGAACTGAATTCTGCTACCTGCTTTAGACTGAGCCTATGTGATCATTCCATTTTGTGTCCCTACAAAGTGTCACACCCAGGTATTTGTGTGAGTTTACAGATTTCAGATGTGATTCACTGTAATAATCACAGGATACAACTTTTTTCATTTAGTTCAGTGCACAATTTTACATTTCTCAACTTTTAGAGCAAGTTGCCAGTCTTTGTATCACTTTGATGTCTTATCAAAATCTGACTGAATATTTGTGCAACTTCTTTCTGGCTGTACTTCTTTATAGATAACTGCATATACAAAAATTACCATTGTCTGCATGTTACACAGCAATAATAGCAAGGGACACAACACATGTCCCTGGGATATGCCTAAAGTTACTTCTACATTTGTCAATGACTCTCCATTCAACATAACTTGCTGTGCCAGTTCAGTAACAAAGTTCCCATGGTATCCCACATGATCACACTTTTGATAGTAAGTGTAGGTGCAGCACTGAGTCAAATGCTTTCCGGAAATCAAGAAATACTGCACCTATCTGTCTGCCTTAATTCGGGGCTTTCAGTATGCCATGTGGGGAAACATACAGAGGTGGGTTTCACATGCCAACTGTTCTCAAAATCCATGCTAGTTGGCATGGAGGAGGTTATTCTGTTTGAGGTAGCTCATTATGTTTGATCTCAGAATATGTTCTAAGAAACCACAACAAAGGGATACCAAGGATATTGAAGGCTGCTATCCTTCTTGTAGATGGGTATGACCTGTGCTTTCTTCCAACTACAGTGCTTATGAAAGACAAGTATCCAAGTTAAAGATTTAGTGTACAGTTAAAGATTCAAGTTAAAGATTCAGTGTACAGTTTTGACTTGGTCCGAATGTTCACTATGCATAAATGCTGTTTTTTTTCAGTCTGTAAACTATGGATGAAACAGGATGATGGGTATGAACTGTGAGATACATGCTGAAAATGTAACACAACTTGAATATTCTCATACATACTATACCCCACCATAGCAGTTAAATACACATACTGAAAGTGGTGACAGATACTTTTCTTGAATCATATGCCTGGTGAAACATTTCACCAGGTGGCATGTGGCCAATAGTTTTCCCTGGTGAAACTATCGAAGAATATATCCTTGGAAATAAAGATATTTTTGGATGTGGTACAGCTTCTTTAGTAATTTAATCTGCCAGTAAGACTTTTTTAACTAGTTGTATTATATATTATACAACCATTTACTGCTTTTCTAATCATATCACAAATACAATAAAATTAACAGCTAATACAATCAACAGTTAATGTGATGTGCAGAACTCAATGTATGACAAACTAGCTATAACTGTGGTTCAGGCAGATTGGACAAATAAAAATTTGTGCCTAGTGTGGAATTCACATATCTCCTGTCTATTGCAAGAAAATCATCTTAATTGATTAGGCTAACCAAGCACTCCATTGGCACCAACCCAAACATTCGGCATCACATTTTCCTCCACTGATTTCTTTCCCCTCTGATTGCTTGTATTTCATTCTGATTTCTTGTATTTCATTCAACTGGATATAATTCAGTTGATAAAACCAAATCTGTTACAACCCAACTTTGAAAAATAAAATGTCATACCCATGGCATGGAAAGTTCTGACAGAATGTAAATAATTTAGGAATAAAAGTAACAATTCACTAAATTGGAGAGGTGTTTAGTTGTTGACAGGCACAAATAAGACTGAAACGTTGCTAGCTTTTGGATGAATCATTTTTTTGAGCCAGAGTACACATACATCATGTGAATGCATACTGCCCCCTTCCTAACCCCCCCCAACCCCCCACCTCCCCACCCCACCCTCCACACACACACAAACACAGACACACACATACACACCTGTACAGCTACATTTTGCCACAAAAATACCCAGTGCCAGGTTAGAGATTGGTAGGTAGACTGGGGTGTGGTAGGTGTGCTGGGGGGGGGGGGGGGGGGGGGAATCATGATTCTAGTTGCTCGTTGTTAAATCTTATTTCTGATTTCAACTGTTTGTTGCATAGTTTCATTTAATCACTGTTTGCTTTAAGCTTTGTGTATAGCTGTTCACCATTAAATTTTTAGCTGCATATGTAAACTGATTTGTCATTATTTGTACCACTTCTGCTCGATTTATATTCCTTACTTCATTTGCCATCAAACGTTTTTGCTCAAGAGCCAATCCTACTTTGTGGGGGCAGCAACCTGTGCCACATATATACCGATCTCACTGCTCATTGGTAACCTACACAAATGAGTATGTTATGAGTCCTGAATTGACTAGCAATAGTAAGAGCATGATAGCCCCCAGGCACTGATCATTGAAAGGCAGCAAAACTCTGAACACTCCAATATGATCTCTGTTTTAGACTGCAATCATCCTCAGTAATCCTAAAGTTGTGACCCTGTAATTACCTGATTAAGTGCTGTTTGTGTAAGTGGATTATTGTTTGATTAATAACAGTAATTGTACGTACATTTAAATGCATTATGCAGTATGAGACACAATCATAAATTTTTACTGAATGGTTTGAATGTCAATTTCATTGTATGCATGGCATTGTATTACAATATCCTTAACTTAATTTCATATTCCTTGCTACCCACATTTGAAGCTGACAGCCACTATAACATGCATTCATCAATCCACCATCTTACTTCCATTTGAAATTTAAATCATATCAGCTGATTGGTACAAGTTACAAATACTCATGAGTTATCAGTACTGGAAGATAAAGAATAATTAGCTCAATACCAAATTCACGCATGTCAACTAAAATTAAGCACAAACTAAAATATCACTACCTCTGTAAATATTTTTGTTTGTTACTGGCCAGGAAAACTGCATTCTTAACATGCTCTTAACATCAGTCAATGTTTTTGATTCAAATATTAGCTGCTAAACTCATATTATTGTTAAATACAAGCTAAGATCCAAGGGCTGTATGAACATTTGATTCAGGCTGCATGTGGCCCTTGGGCCGCAGTTCTGACAACCACTGCTTTAGTTCTTCCAGATTATCCACCAGCTCATCTAATGCATCACAAGCAAACCCCACGATCATAGACAAGTTTTTTCACCTCAGAATTCATCATGGTGATTAAATTTCTCCAAAAAATTAATGTTTAAAGTCTCTTATCTTTCTGCCTGTAGTCCATTTCACCAACTGTTTTCGACAATATGGTCCAGTTTCCTCCTAGTTTTTTCAGAACACTTCATATTCCATGTATGTCAGTCTTCTATAGTCATCTCCCACTACATTGTATATATTTTAGAAATTTCATATGCTGCTGAAAAAATGCAAAAATCATTAGCATTTCAGTTTCTGATTTTCAGATCCTGGCTGAGCCCCCTCTTTAACATAAGACTGGAACACAGCTTTTACTCTTGGCTTTTTTTTTAAATTTAATATTATGTTTTCACTAAAAGCCATGTACACATATCCAATGATTCATAAATAAAAGATTCACAAATATCACATTTCTTTCCCAGACTTCATCAGTTACATGACGCAGCATACAACTTTCACCTGTATGTCTATAACATGACTGACTCTCTAGCATTTTACTGCATATACTGCTCTGGCATGGTCTCGTAATCAATGACATTAATACAGTAAAGATGAATGTCGAAGTATTTAAAAGATATAAATATTTACTGTGTTATTCACAGTATACACTAAAAATAAAACTTGTGTATCAATGTGTGATGCAAAATTAAATTTATCTCAATTGATGATTTTATTTAGTTTTATTAAAACTTGCACAAAAGTTTCAGGATGATTAATTTTTGAAATTTTTGTGTCCTCATATTCTGATAATTTAGTCTCAAAAAGGTAAATAAATTGTTACAAGTGCAAAAATATGTTAAAATGCCAAGCTCCCCAGTCCCGAGTAAAAACTGAGAATCACAAAAGTTCGACCAAAAGTGATGTGGGGATATTCATGTGGAGAGAGGTATCAATAGATTCAGTTTAAATAAGAGAGTATCACCCTAAGATTGTTGCAAGGTACATGGGTAGGACAAGCCACACGGGTGGGAAATGGAGCCACTGAATTCATACAGTATTCCATGATGATGGTGTGGGGCAGTGGATTTGGAGGAAGTTACAGAACAGAGGATAGGGACAATGTAGGGAAGAGCATGTTGATACAAGGGGTTAATGGAGACTGAGACTAAGGGGATTATGGGAACAAAGGGTGTGTTGCAAGGATAACTCCCATCTAAGTAGTTCAGAAAAGCTTGTACGGTTGGGGGTGGGTGGCAGACTCCAAATTCAGACTATTCTTGCACCACATCCCCAGACACCCCTAATTCTCCCTTCATTCCAAACAACCATCTGCAAAGGAGCACTCCCATCACCCAATATCATGCTGGGACTGGAACAGTTGAAATCATTTCCTTTATCAGGGTTTTCCACTATCTATGATTGTGCCCAGAACCGAAGGAAATATTACTGACAATCCTTCCCACCCTTCCCAAAATGGTATTCACCCAACCAATCTACATAATATTCTGACTCATCCCTATGCCACATCCACTTCAAATCCCTTGCCATATGGGTCATACTCCTGAAGAAAACCCAGGTGCAAGACCTGTCTGACTTACTCACTCAGCACATCCTACTCCTGTACCATCATAGGCATATTCTATCCATCATAGGCATGGCCATCTGTGAAAGCAGGCATGTCACATTCCAACTCTGAGTAATTTATACACAATGTTTTATGTGGGCATGACCAACAACCCAACTGTCCACCCAAATGTATGGCCACTGCCAAAACTATGGCCAAGTGCCGGAATACACAGCTGAGCACAACATGTTTGATTTCAATGGATGCTTCTGTGCCATCTGTATCCCTCCCCCGCCCCCCCCCCCCCTTCCTCCATCCCCCATCCCCGCAGGTCACTAGCTTATATTAACTACATGGATGGAAGCTGTTCTGGCAACATATCATTCCCATAATTCTCATGGCCTCAATCTCTATTGACCCTCTGAACTTCCTCCCAATTTAATTCCCCACATCACTACACTGTGTGCTGCACATCAGTATCAATGCTTGCATGTCACATTCCAACCCTGTGCACCTGCTGCCTCATCCTCCTGCTATCCTATCTCATTCACCTGCTGCCTCCCTCTGAGCCAATAGCCACCCTTCTTCCCCTATCCTCCCTCCTACTCCCCATCTCTTTTCTCCTCTTCCCCATCCAACAAAAACTTCTCACCCAATCTAATCATGCCTGTCAACTACTTAATGTCTCTACTATTAAGTGAATTGTTATTTATATTCCTGAATTAAATAAATGTCATAATCATTTATACACTCACTCTCTCATGAACTGTGCGGGGATTGCCTATCTTTTTGTCCTGATAAAGCAAACAGTTAAGGAAACATTAACTCTTCAGCGACTGTTTTTGTTATTAGCTGTTATTCACTTGACTGTGTTTAACATGTCATCTGGATGTGGAAATAGACACAAAATCCGCAGTAAGTGAATGCTCATGATAGAGAAGACTTCTGATCATTTGGGATAGTAAAAGAAAAACTTTTAAGACCCAGTTTAAAATAAATACTGCATCATTTCATTCATTTTTTGTTGTTATTGATATTATTAGTATTATTATTATTATTATTATTGGACATTATAGTGTAATAATCATATTATAAATTTCAAAATGTACTGACAGCTGAGACCACAATACAAGCCTTGGTATCCACAACGTGCGCATTAGCTCATTTATAACAAAAATAAAATTTTAAAACTAAGAAGGGGCCTTAGACAAAGAGAAAAAGAACTCCTGGAAGTTTGAGGGGGAACATTCTGCTATATTTTATAAAATGTGATGACTAGACAAACTGAAATTGGTATAAAGAGCAGACTGTTTGATTAAATAACCCTTCCTCTTAATTTATGTTGACTAATAAATGATTTTAAAATTAGTAGTCTCAGAAGACATATCACTAATATTTTAGTTTTTAAATGTGTATGTGCAGATATGCAACACAACTTAAAAATTTATGTAAGTACCTTTTTTAACTTTAAATGTTAATATTACACTGATCAATTGGGTAAGGACAGTGATCATCTCATTTTTGATACACATGTATGGTTCATGTGGTTGTTATATTAGGAATAATGTTGCATGTAATGTTTTACACCTCAGTAATAAAATATACTTTTGTTACAGGGCTTGAATTATGTTTTGAATAAAGATGGTCTGGCAATTGCCATGGACAGTTACTTCATGACTTATCACACTGTTCTGAGAACTTCTGAGGAGTACACAAATGCTCTGAGATCAGCAAGAGAAATAGCTAGTAGTATTACTACAATGTTACAGAGTTATCTAAGACCCACTGTGAATGTAACTACAGGAAATGATACAGATTCGACTAATTGGTTTGAAGTTGACAATGACACGTATATATCAAGTGTTTCAAATGTTGAAGTGTTTCCATACAGGTAAAATAAACTTTCATTATATCTATCTATGTTTAGTTAAATGTATTAATAATATTATAGCATTCAGGTTACTTTTTTATGCTAATTATTTACATCCATATTTTATTAAGAATAAGTTTGTTAGAGGATTCTGGTTTAACCTGCAATTCTTCTGCCAAATTCCTGTTATAAAGAAGTGTACTTTTTTAAGACATATACTTTTGATCTAGATTTTTGTAATTTTTTGCAAAAGTGTATTTCTGTTTTTGTTTGTACTAGTTCTGCATTATCACAAATATATGCAATACACACTTGTGAAAGAGTGTAATAGTGCCAAAATAAGTATGGAAAACATGGGAAAAAAGAAATTTTGTTTTGCTTCACAAATTTGTTATTAATGATATCTTTGCTAGAAGTACATCCAAGTACAAAATTAAAGTAAGTTGAATGAAAGAAAAGGAAAGACTTCTGCATTTATAACTGTAAGGAAATAAATTTGTTGGCTTATCAATGAGAGTATAATATTATACTGACTTGCAGAATGGTATGTCCATGTGCATGCAAATGCCATTTATTATAATAAAATAATAAGTCCCGCAACCAAAGACTTTTGGAATGAATAAACAAGTGAAATGATATTAGATGGTGGAGATGCTGAGTCACAGATAGGCACAACAAAAAAGACTGTCACAAAATAAGCTTTCGGTCAACAAGATCTTTGTCAAAAATAGACAACACACACACACACACACACACACACACACACACACACACACATGCGGACTTACCAAGAAACAACTGAACCACCCTGTTGCTGAGCAAGCTGCCCAAACATGACAGTCTTCACTTCAGTGACTGCTACAAAGCCTGTACCATATGGATCCTTCCCATCTACACCAGCTTTTCTGAATTAAGCCCATCTAGCCCCTTCCCTGTTCCCATTCCAGCACACAGCCCAAATGCCACCAATGCAACCAATCTTTTTACTTCTCTCCTTTTCTGCCAACCCCCCTCTCCTCCGCCCTCTGCCTCCCAACTACACCTAGCTGCCCTACCCTCTCTGCACCTTGTCCTCGCATGCCCCCCAGCAGCCCTTCACTGTCCCCCACCCCTACCCTGCTATCCCTCACCCTCTCTGACCCAGCCTCCTCCTTACCCCCCAACCATTTGCCTCTAACATCATGCTGCTTCTGCTCGTAGTCTGGCTTCAGCTGCCAGAGACTGTGGCCATGTGTGTGTGAGTTATGTTTGTTTGTTTGTGTGTGTGTGTGTGATTTATTTTTGACAAAAGCCTTGTTGGCTGAAAGCTTATTTTGTGACAATCTTTTTGTTGCATCTATCTGCGACTCATCATCTCCTCTATATGGTGAGTAGCAACTATCCTTTCCATAATACTGTTACATTCCATCCTGGATTTTCTATTGTTTGAAATGATATTTGAAATTGTTGTCGCTTTGTCGCTTGGATGTACTGTAGTTTCTAAAACTAGTGTTTATTTTGACTAGACATGTATTTTTCTTTTTATTTTGTTTTGCAGTAATGAATATTCAAGTTTTTAACTATTTTCAATTTCTTCTCACATATTTATGAATTACTAGTATAAAGTGCATTGGAAAGAAGGACTGAAGCATATTGAAAGAATGTACCGCACAAATCAGTTTTCAACAGGGGAGTCATTTGAGATCAATTATTTGATATGCATATTAACTTTTTTGTGCATTAGCTTGTATTCAGTAGAACATATATTTTAACTGTTACATTCATTTTTTTTATTTTTTTCAGTGTCTTCTATGTGTTTTATGAGCAGTATCTCACAATTACAGGAGATACAATAAACTCTGTTGGCTACTCTTTATCAGCAGTGTTCATAGTGTCATTTATTCTCATGGGCTTTAACATATTCTCATCTGTCATCATACTCATTATGGTTACCATGATTGTGACTAACCTCGCTGCTTTCATGGTATGGTGGGATGTACCACTAAATGCAGTCTCCCTTGTAAATCTTGTTGTTGTAAGTATAATGAATAAACTCATTTGTTAATTTTAACTAGTATTATAATTTTTATGGCACATTCTGTCATTTCTTGAAGAAATATAGACATATTAATACTGTGAATACACAGTATTAATGTTCCACAATAATATTTATTTGATAGTTTGTCATGAACCGTCTTTTGGCTTCTTAGGCCATCATCAGGTCAGTTATGTGACGATGGCCTAAGAAGCCGAAAGCCAGTTCATAATGAACTATTAAATAAATATTAATGTGGAATCTTCATACTGTGTATTAAAGGTATTTATAGTATAATTTATGATAAAAGTTCAGTTCTGTTGCATAGTTCTAATTTGAGTGAATTGTATTTTTATTGTAATTAACATTATGATAGCTGGAAAAACTTTCAGATCATCCACTGATACATCAGCACCAAATTTCATTTTATCATTCCCTTTCTCACCATAGTATATCAACCCTAATATTAAGAAAATTCTTCAGGGATGAGAGACAAATCTGAAAAACACAACTTTGGAGAAATAGTTTCATCAAATTACTGTTTCTGTATTAGTAACAACCTATGATTTCATCAAACTAAATAATTATCTATTTACTGTATGAATAGAGGCTTTGGTTGCCTCATAAATTATCTAGAACCAATTTTCATTGTCATTTACAAACATTATTAAAGAATAAATTGACTGACATTCAATTGAAATAATTCCAAGATCATTGGGAAGATCATATTTGATGATTAGTTATGTACTTAATATCAGCATAATGCAAACATTAAACCTAGTAAACAATTGGTAAAGATATGCACAATACATTACGCAGCAAAGTGAATTGTTGACCTGGCTGTAGTGGGAACCAAAGTAATTATATGAGTAGGTACAGCTACATTCCAGTTCAAAGTAGCCCATGTTTTTACTTCAGAGAAAGTGGTGGTAGTAATTGTCATTGCACGCAGGCTTGCTTTTAATGTCATTAATTTTATGAGATCAAGAAGGTGAAAGATGTGACAGTGCGCTGACAGAGAAGGCAACAGAAAGTGCAAGCAAATGTTTACAAACAAAAGTTATGTAAATCAAAGGTGTGCAGATTATGGTAGGAGGGACACAATGCCTAACAGAGCAGAATTCAGCAGAAGAAGCAAAATCCACACAGTAAATATTTAACTAGTGATGTGGATAAATGTGTTATTAGGCAGCAAATCCTGTAGTATGACTACAACAGCAAAACTTTGGACTATCCTACAGAAATGGGCAGACTTTTTTTTAATTGCATTGAAAAAAGAAAAGCCAAATATCTTGGCTTTAATTATGATGGACCAATAAATGTCATATGTTACCTAGCCTGATGCAGGCCTTTCGATGTGACACCAATTTGGCAACTAGCAGATCAGTTCCAGTGTTTTCATATTCAAGTAGCTACTCATTTGGCCTCATGAGGCTGAATGGACCTTGTTACACACTGGGAATTGGACCACAGGCCTACACAATATTGGCCAAAAACGCTAACCAATATACCATGAAGGGCAGCCTTCATTTATTGCTATGAAATTAGAAGACTAGAAAAGCCATATGTTGTTTCAAGAAAGTGTGTTATGACTACTGAAGGAGACAGAGTTTCATGGATGAGGAACCTGAAAATTTAATAAAAATCAGTAATCATGGATCTGAACAAAATGTTGACATAACCTTTTATGAACAAAACAGCAAACCAGCAGACACAGTTGAGGAAGGTAAAGACATAACCAGGGAAAACAGTTTTGCAGATACTGCCAGTGAAGCATCATGAGCAGCAAAGGTGAGATATACTGTACATCCTACTTTGTTTCTATTCAAAATGGTTGTTTCACTCAGTGAGGCATACAGACATGTAGCATGTGACAGCATTCCAATAGCAAGAATATTGGAAGTGTATGCTATCACATCCCCTCCCGGCTTCACTGGTGTAATCACAACAGTGCTGCAACCCTCGCCAGTTTTCCAGTTCACTTCAATGGGTAATACTAGGGGTCGTCAGTATTTAATAATTACATTACTATCTACAAAATCTAAACATGTTTTTTTCCCCACTGTGTTTTTCTTACACACCAATTTCAAAGTGTCAGTATTTCATTTACCTTGAGTAACTTGTCCAGGAGCTGTGCCCTTCTCCTGAGTATCAACAACTTATGCAAAATTCAGATTTCATCCTTTTTTCTGTCATTTTGTCCATGTCAGCCACTCATCGTACTCTTATGTGTGTGTTCTTTTTTAAATGATGCCTCAAGTTAGGTGTATATTTCTGTAGCATTCTACCTCCTCTTCATTCCTTGTTGCTAACTAAGTCACTTCTATTTAACAGTGCATTAAGACCCTCCCTTATGGCATTAATATTTCCTTGATTCAATTCAGGTAGAAGTAACTGCTACAAGATATTTACTATAAAGTATACAAACAACATTTATGACTGATGCTAATTCACTCACACTGATAATTGAGAGAATTAATGAACATGTAAAGTAGGAGAAAGAGCTACTTTGAAAAATGGTCACTGCTCATTCTCTTATTATACCCAGCTTCTGTCTTTTACAATACTTCAAGCAAAGCATGTACAGTAGAACCTCACTTAACAAGCACCTCCCATAATGCACAATTTGCATAACGAGCAAAACAAATTGTGAAAAAAGACTCACTTAATGAGTGATGTTTCGCACAATGATTTTGTGTGATGTCACCAGGCATTCGCAAGCAGCAGCAAAAATGTTCAGCAATATGAACACCTTTCATTGTCAGCAGCAGCATATGAACAATATCTTTAGTATGTACTGCAGTCTGGGTTTAGCACTCTTTCTGCTACAATTTTAGTGCAGCTTGTGATCACACATTTTTCGTAACTTGTGTTTACAAAGTATTCTTTTATGTGCAAGTTTTAATAATCTTCATAGAAATGTCCCTGAAGATACAGTTGGAAAAAGACAACCACAAGAGAAAGAAAATGACCTTAGAAATGAAACATAAAATCACTGAAAAATACAAATGTGGTGTGCATATTGCTGATTTAGCATGCACATACAGTCGGTCTACATCAAGTATTTCACTGTCCTCAAGAACAAGGACAAGATTAAGCAGATAGGTGCTTCAATGGGAGTGAAAAGAGTATGTAAACAATGGTTTCATATTCTGGATTATGTCAAAAGATTGCTCCTTATATGGATAAATGAAAAACATTTGCAAGGTGACACTGTTAACAAGAACATCATTTGTGAGAAGGCGAGAAATATTTTTGGTGATCTTGTTAAGAAGATAACAGGATCATCAGTGGTCAAAGAAGTGTTTAAGGGAAGCTGTGGGTGATTCGAGAAGTTTAAGAGAAGAACCGGCATCCACAGAATTGTGAGGTACAGCTGACACAAACGCAGCAGAGAACTTCATCAGCAACTTTGAGATGCTCATAGATTCTGATGGTTATCTGCTGCAACAGGTTGTTCATTGTGATGAGACAGGTCTATTCTGGTAAAAGATGCTGGAGTGTACCTTTATAACAGCAGAGCAGAATGAATTGCTTGGTTACTCGCATTCCTCTTCTGTGCCAATGCAAGTGACAATTTGAAAACTAAACCAGAGCTTGTTTACTCTTCAGAAACTCCATGAGCCTTGAAGAAGTGTAAAGTACAGAAGAGAAGGTGAAATGTGATGTGGAGGTCCAACAACAAAGCTTGGGTGACACATGATCTTTTTTTTGATCAATGTAGTGTTTGGCCCTTTGGTGAAAAAATATTTGCTTGAGATGAATCTGCCACTCCATGTCTTGCTTGTTACAGACAAACTCGTGCCCGTTCTTCAGACCTACAAGACCACCTTCTTGAAGAACTTCAATTCATCAAGATCCAATTTCTGCCTCCCAAAACCATTCCGTTACTCCAGCCTATGGACCAGCAGATTATTTCTAGCTTTAAGGAGCTCTACACTAAAGCACTCTTTGAGCACAGCTTTGAGTTAACTGGAACTATCTATCTCACTCTCATAGAGTTTTGGAAATATCACTTCAACTTTGTTGCCTGTGCCAAGAGAACTCTCACTTTTGCTTGGAAGAAGTATGTTGTCAAATGTGACTTGAAGGCATTTAAGTCAGTGCCTGTGGAGCCTGTAGTCAAGGAGATTGTGTCTTTGGTCAAGAGCATGGTACTAGGAGTGGATAGCAATGATATGAAAGAGCATGTGGAAGATTACAGCCAAGAAATGACCACCAAAGAGTTTATGGAACTGCAGTGTGTTTCAGAGCAGGAAACTGTGGAAAGGAGTTCTTCAGAGGGGGAGTAGGGGGCAGTAACAGCGCAGCAGCAATCTCCTGACACAATATGAGAAATGCTGAAAGCATGGGAATCGATTGCATCCTACAATGAAAATCATCATCCCAATAAATCAGTGGTTACACGCACTACCAATTTATTTGACAATAATGCTGTGTTGCATTTTTGCCAAGTATTGAAACATCAGCAGAAACAGATGACTACAGACAGCTTACTAGTAAAAAAGAATTAGTTATATATTATGAATATAGTGCACAATACTGTATGTACAGTTTTCTTTGAATTAATGGCATGAATAACATAAAACTTTTAGTGCTTTTTCTGCTTGGAATGCATTACCATACTTTACATTAATTTATATGGGATAAATTGTTTTGCTTAATGAGTGCCTTGCACTATGAGCAAGATTCTGGAATGAATTATGCTTGCTGTGAGGTTCCACTGTATATAATTTTACACAGACCACTATCAGCTGTCAGTATAGCTGTTTAACATAAACACTAAAGTTATTGAGAAAGTACATCACTAAGCCAAGATATCCTGATAAACTGCAGCAATGGCTAATGAGCTATTTTTTTTATTTTAGTTCTGAATATATGGGGATTTTCGATATCTTGCTTGATGTCAACTGGCAACTTTTGGCACCAGAGTAAAAAACTCTGTTCTGAACCCTAGACAGTGATGCATAGGCATTATGGAAACTGATTTTACTTCTAGTATTGTGGTCATGAATTTTAAGTTCACCCTGCATTCACACTTGTTATTAACCACAAAAGTCATTAGTATTGGCACGTAAGTGTATGAATCCCAAGGTCCCTGAAGAGGCATCTGAAAAATGTTCATTGATCAACTTTACATAATATTCTTTATCTGTGTTTCTGTGGAGTAAATATTGCTTTGACCTCAGCTGCATTGTTCCACAAGAAAATGTTATATAACAGTATTGAGTGAAAGTACACAAAGTGCTAGCATTTCTGTCTGTGGTTCATTTTTTTTTCCTCTGCCATCACCTCACAGCATTTTCTGTGCCTCTTTAGTTCCAAAAAAATATGCAGCTTCCTCAAACCATTCTTTATTATTGCAACTGCCAGATACAAATTCTTTATATAATTCATATGATACAATAAACTTGTATCCCATCGCAACATTTATTCTCTCATGAAGCTGCCACCATATGCAAAGGGGGCAGTTGAGAAAATGATATTTCAGTACCTATAACTGAGTCACTAATGAATTTTCTCATCAATATTTCAAACAAATTGGGTATTTCATTTCTAAGGAAAACATGCAAATGTCTGTTAAATGAATGAGCTTTTTAACTGTGTAACATGTCTTTATAAGATATCTTTTTATAAACACACACCATATAGAAAACTGTTACATCTTCCTTTTCATACAGCTTTGGTTTGAATTTGTGGTGACTATCAAGCTCAAAAACAGCACCTTTGAGTTTTGATTTGTAAACTCTTTGATGTATGATCTTTGCCATCTTTATCTTTGTACAGTTTTTCTCTCACATTTGTACTTTGTGGGTGTGTTCTACAGTTCTGTAGTAAAAGTTGGTCTTCAGCATATATTGAGTTGGTGGTTTCCATTCCTTCATCATACAACAAAGAGACATAATTTAGCTCATTGGTGACCCATTATTTGCATCTGCTACTTTGCACATTATTCCAGTGACAGTGTGTTGTTTTCATCAAACTCCATGTTCTCTCATCATATCTCAGGTGTACCACATACCTCATACCACTGTTAAAATGGAACAGGAACAATTCCTTCATCACGCTACACAAGTGAGCTCTCTAACCTACCCAAGTTCAACAGAGGCACAAACCAAGTGGATTGTCTTCGGTGTTTAGGCAAAGTCACATTAATCTCAGCACTCCACAAGTTCCAGTGAACCTCTACACTCAAGATGCCACTCAAGGTGCTGTACAGTCTCCGATTCTGTATACTACGCATCTTCTACTATCATCTTTCAGATCATGGCTGTACTACCAGTGATGACCTACCACTCCTCCACACCCCCCCCCCCCCCCCCCCCCGATTTGCAAAATGTTGCCTCCACCCCTTCTCCTCTCCCCCCCCCCCCTTCCTGGCAGAGGAGTCAGGTGCTACACATCACATCATGTCCCACTCTGCAAGAAAGCACACCACTGCTGCATACGATGACCATGATCCTCCCTGACACATTGGTCAACCGTGTTCTCATATTTACTGGGTCAAGTATCAAGAGGGGCCATCTTCTTGACCCCCTCTCCTGAGACAAACTTGGGTGCTGCTCTGGGACACTACCCACATCTCAATCAAGATATAGCCACTCACAGTGCCTCGTCACCCTCGACACCTCAGCATGTTCTGACAAGCAGGTTACTTAAACTGCCCCCCCTCCCTCTCAAAAAACAACCCATGGATCAGGTTAATCTTGGCCAACAACCTCTCTGACCTCCACAGCATCTTGGAAAAGGACTCACACTTTATCTGCCTTGTCAGCAATCTGCACGACCACACGAACCTCATCAATGACCTACTTCTGCGCCCACCTACCGACCACAAGAATTCTGCTGCCAAAGCCTTGTTAACTGAGAATTTGGTGCACTTCCCATCCTAAGTTGTTCACCACATTATACATGTAGAAAACTTAGAATTTCAGACTGCGTCTGAACTCTGGAGCTGCCCACAGGCATTGGTTGATGTGGAATTCTTTCCTGACATCACTTTATGGACTTTGTGGGTCATTAAGCTCCTGTGTGAGCAGCAAACACAACTACTTTCTCACGCTGACCTCCATCCACACTTCAAACCCTACTCATGGACTCGTTTAGGTGCCCCATTTTGCACTGCTTCCACATAGTGTTTTATGAAATAACAGTTGGCGAACACCACCTCCACTCCAGGCAGTCAACTCTATGTTGTGTTGTCTGTATGTGGTGGGTCTCACAACAGGCTTAAGATTCATAATTGATACTTGCAGAGAGACTAGTGACATTGCTACAGTGTTAGCCCCCACTAGCACAACTCCAACCAAGCTAACCTTATGTGCTGCCGAGTCTGATGTCAATGTGCTTGATGCAACAGATCTTGAATCTGTACTTTGCATAAACTTTCTTAAACATTTTGGTTTATCACTAAATATGCAATCTGCCTCATTGCTCCACCACACTTCCAACTCCCTAATCATATGCTCATTCAGTTGTTCTCCTTTGTTACCAGCGAAGGACTCCTCCCTCCTAGTGCTCCACTTTAGCAACTCAACTCACTGCATCATTTGTTGAGCTTACACCCCCAGGCACTATACTTCCAATGCCTCATGAGCTTACAACACTGTGCTTCACCAGCTGAGCTATGCACCATCCATGCAACTGGCACCAGCTCATCAGACACTACATCAGCTCACTACCACACACTTACCACACTCCAATGACACCCAGCAACTATGCCCATGCTCTCGCCGGCACTGCATATCCACAGCACTCTGAGATCAGTGACATTTTGCTCCCCAGTGATTCCTCCTGGTGCACCCACCTCTCGAACACAAGGTTTGCCACCTCAAAGCCAAAAAACAATGCAGCGATCAATAATATGTCATTGAACCAAATGATGTGGGCATTATATGCTCATCAGGTAAAAATTGCTCATCCCCCATGCAGCTCATCCAGAAGAAAGATGGTTCTTTCTGTCTGTGCAGGGACTACAGAGTTCTGAACTCTTGCACTATTATAGACAATTATCCAATTCCACATAGTCAGTGATGCACAAGTGTACAGTGTACTTGATTGCCACAAAGCGTACCACCATAGTCATATGTTCAAGGACGACATCCCCAAGACTGCGTTAATTACCCCATTTGGGAGTACTGTTTCATGTCATATGGATTCAAAAATGTGACTTAGACTTGGCAGTAGTTCATAGTTTCTTTATTGTTGAACCTGCAGTTTGAATGAGATTTTGACCTTTCCCTCCACCCCTGAGGAACATGAACAGCATTTGGCTCAAGTCCAGACCCCACTATGTAGCAATGGTGTCAAAAATCAACCACAAGAAGTCACAATTAGCTTTCCTAGGCTATTCTGTACTGGCTGAGGGCATCCAACCAACAAGTTGTCAAGTTTATGTGTAACCTCCCTCTACCATGGTTTACAGTGAACTGCAAAGATTCTTAGGCATTATAAACTTCTATCACCATCACCTCCCTAATGCTGCCCCCATCAAGGCTCTGCTTACCAACACCCTAATCGTAAAAGCACCTTGGGAATGAGGAAAGTTCTACCAACTGATGGCATAATCCAAAGATTCGAGGTCCTCAAGTTTGTCCTCACTCACATTGTCACACTGGCAATCCCCGTACCTAATGCCCATATCTCCATCACTGCCAACATGAGTGATACATCAGTAGGCACGGTTTTGCAACAGGACACCAGCAATTCCATTGAACTTCTCAGTTTTTTCTCCAAAAAACTTTTGTCTACACAACACAAGTGGTCTACATTCAACTACGAACTTCTCATGGTCTATGAGGCAGCCAGATGCTTCCACAACAATATTGAAGATCTCGAGTTTGTTGTCTTTACTGATCATCGGCTGCTTGTAGACACCATCCACAATCCTAGCAAAGACATTCCTCCCCAAAGCCTATGGCACATGGACCTTATCAGCCAGTTTCTTCCAGAAAAGAATTAAATTTCTTCCCAACTGTGTGTCCTTGGAAAACTTCTCCCCCTTATTCCCCCAATAAATTACATCTGAATAGTGCAGCTGAGTCAGCATTTCTGATTGTATAAAACTATTCTTTTACCTTCTTGGCTAAAACTGGGTGATAGGTATGGTTTATTACTGTTCATATGGTGGTCACACTTGTTTCATGCAGGAGAAATGGGTCTGAATTTATATGTCACTGCATGTCCATCCACTCTTGATCAGAATGTTACCGTAGAGGAGAAACTTGTGAGGGGGTTTGAATTACCCTTAATTAGTGCTAACCAGGACGAAACCAATATCAAAAATTCCACACTATAATGACATACCAGTTATTTCTACTAAGTCTTATTAGTGCCTTCTCTAAATGTACAACATTTAATATTACAGACCTGCAAACTTACAGAACTGCTAATTTGCACATCCCCAAGTGTATTACTGGTGCACAGCTGTCGAAGAACTGTTAAATGCAGTACCCATTTAGGACAATGGCCTGGGACTTTATTCCATTTTATTTGTGTGTAGCCACTGTCTCACTCCTTATGTAATTGCTAAAAGTCTCTCTCTCTCTCTCTCTCTCTCTCTCTCTCTCTCTCTCTCTCTCTCTCTCTCTCTCTCTCTCTGCGTGTGTGTGTGTGTGTGTGTGTGTGTGTGTGTGTGTGTGTGTGTGTGTGTGTGCTAGCAGCTGCTCAGTGCCTATTCCATTTTGAGAGTATTGATGTATGGCAGTTGATAAATGCATACATTTTGCTATATTTCTGTTACTCAACATGTACATTTTTTTATCCCACAGGGTGTTGGTATAGCTGTGGAATTCTGCAGTCACATTGTACGGGCTTACACTGTTTCCACTCTTTCAGGGAGCAATAAACGAGCAGCAGATGCTCTTACTAAGATTGGCAGCTCAGTAAGTGTTACCAGGCTCACAGAAGTTGATACCCTTAAATACTAAATAGATTCTTGTATGTGTGTGCTTAACATTTGATTAATTACTCATGACCACAAACTTCATTAAATGTACAAGTAGTTTGTATTACTCATTTTTGAAGAATATTTCAGTATCTTATGGTCATAGTTCTTGCATAGCATTACAATGCCTTCACTTGCAGAAATCTGTTTCTCACCTGTATGTTGTTATATAAAATAAAATAAAACCAGAAAATTTAGTGGTTCAGTTGCTGGATAAGGAGGTAGTCCTAATATAAGTCAAACAGAAATCAAAACACTTAACCACAGTAAAATATAAGTTTGGCCAAACAATTGATAATATATTGGAGAAAATGCTACTAAAAGAATAATTACTGAAGGAAAATTTATTCCCTTATATCGTAGTAATACCTTGGAGCTTCTAAAACTAGGTTTAATGCACTGCTTAGAATTGTGGCTAGACCACATAAAGTGAGTTTTTCTGGGTTAAGAGTGTGAGTGCACTGAAGCTAGTGTCTAGGAAATAATGGTGATGGCATTCAGACTAAAATTAAAAACAAAAAATTAAGGTTTAAATGCTAATTTTACAGGGGAAATTCATTTCAAATTGCTTCCACTCAGTTGTATCTTTGTAAAATTTAATGGTATTATCAACATTACTAGTGGTGTTGAAAATTTTCCATACTCACCAATCCTCATAAAGGACTCTGGGCCTGGTGGAAATTCTTCAAACCATACATCTACATCTACATGATTACACTGCAATTCACAGTCAAATTTCTGTTAGATGCCTCGTCGAACCACCTCCAAGCTGTTTCTCTACTGTTCTACGCTCTTACAGTTCATGGGAAAAATGAGCATTTAAATCTCTCTGTGCAAGCTCTGATTTCTCTTATTTTATGATGATGGTCATTTCTCCCTATGTACGTGGTCATCAACAAAATAATTTCATGCTCTGAAGAGAAAGTTGGTGATTGAAATTCCATGAGAAAATCCTGCCCAATGAAAAACACTTTTGTTTCAATGATTGCCAACCCAGTTCATGTATCATATTTGTGGTAGTCTCATCCCTACTTTGTGATAATACAAAATGAGCTGCCCTTCTCTGAACCTTTCAGATGTCATCTGTCAGTCCTAGTAATGCAGATTCCACACCACATGGCAATATTCTAGAAGTTGGCAGAGAAGCATAGTGTAAGCAGTCTCTAAACAGATATCTTGTCTAAATTGTTTTGCAGTTGGTTTTGATCATCTGATGACTTGAAAAGATGATAAATGAGAGCATCACCTGCAAACAATGTAAGAGGGTTGCTCAGATTGTCTACTAAACTGTTTATGTAGATTAGGAACAGCAGAGGGCCTGTAACACTTCCCTGGGGAATGTCAGATATTACTTCTGTTTTACTTGATGACTTTCTTTCAGTTACTACAAACTGTGACCTTTCTGACAGGAAATCACAAACCCAGTCACATAACTATGTTCCATAGACACACAATGTGAATAGATCGACTGCCACGATTGCAGTATTCTCCCGATATATATGTCCATCCTCTCTACTTCGACCACCATCACTTATTAATTGTTTCACAAGAATGATATATTCTGAATCCGAATAGGCTATTTGTCAATAAATCATTTTCTTCAAGGTAATTCATAATGTTCGAACTCAGTATATGTTTCAAAATCATACTGCAAATTGATGTTAGTGGTTGTTGTTGTTGTTGTTGTGGTCTTCAGTCCTGAGACTGGTTTGATGCAGCTCTCCATGCTACTCTATCCTGTGCAAGCTTCTTCATCTCCCAGTACCTACTGCAACCTACATCCTTCTGAATCTGCTTAGTGTATTCATCTCTTGGTCTCCCTCTACGATTTTTACCCTCCACGCTGCCCTCCAATACTAGATTGGTGATCCCTTGATGCCTCAGAACATGTCCTAGCAACCGATCCCTTCTTCTGGTCAAGTTGTGCCATAAACTTCTCTTCTCCCCAATCCTATTCAATACTTCCTCATTAGTTATGTGATCTACCCATCTAATCTTCAGCATTCTTCTGTAGCACCACATTTCGAAAGCTTCTATTCTCTTCTTGTCCAAACTATTTATCGTCCATGTTTCATTTCCATACATGGCTACACTCCATACAAATACTTTCAGAAAAGACTTCCTGACACTTAAATCTATACTCGATGTTAACAAATTTCTCTTCTTCAGAAACGCTTTCCTTGCCATTGCCAGTCTACATTTTATATCCTCTCTACTTTGGCCATCATCAGTTATTTTGCTTCCCAAATAGCAAAACTCCTTTACTACTTTAAGAGTCTCATTTCCTAATCTAATTCCCTCAGCATCACCCGACTTAATTCAACTACATTCCATTATCCTCATTTTGCTTTTGTTGATGTTCATCTTATATCCTCCTTTCAAGACGCTATTCATTCCGTTCAACTGCTCTTCCAAGTCCTTTGCTGTCTCTGACAGAATTACAATGTCTTCGGCGAACCTCAAAGTTTTTATTTCTTCTCCATGGATTTTAATACCTACTCCGAATTTTTCTTTTGTTTCCTTTACTGCTTGCTCAATATACAGATTGAATAACATCGGGGAGAGGCTACAACCCTGTCTTACTCCCTTCCGAACAACTGCTTCCCTTTCATGTCCCTTGACTCTTATAACTGCCATCTGGTTTCTGTACAAATTGTAAATAACCTTTCGCTCACTGTATTTTACCCCTGCCACCTTCAGAATCTGAAAGAGAGTATTCCAGTCAACATTGTAAAAGCTTTCTCTAAGTCTACAAATGCTAGAAACGTTGGTTTGCCTTTCCTTACTCTTTCTTCTAAGATAAGTCGTAAGGTCAGTATTGCCTCACGTGTTCCTGTATTTCTACGGAATCCAAACTGATCTTCCCCGAGGTCGGCTTCTACTAGTTTTTCCATTCGTCTGTAAAGAATTCGTGTTAGTATTTTGCAGCTGTGGCTTATTAAACTGACTGTTCGGTAATTTTCACATCTGTCAACACCTGCTTTCTTTGGGATTGGAATTATTATATTCTTGTTGAAGTCTGTCCCAAGGCCGTCAGTAGTTCCAATGGAATGTTGTCTACTCCGGGAGCCTTGTTTCGACTCAGGTCTTTCAGTGCTCTGTCAAACTCTTCACGCAGTATCGTATCCCCCATTTCATCTTCATCTACATCCTCTTCCATTTCCATAATACTGTCCTCAAGTACATCGCCCTTGTATAGACCCTCTATATACTCCTTCCACCTTTCTGCTTTCCCTTCTTTGGTTAGAACTGGGTTTCCATCTGAGCTCTTGATGTTCATAGAAGTGGTTCTCTTATCTCCAAAGGTCTCTTTAATTTTCCTGTAGGCAGTATCTATCTTACCCCTAGTGAGATAAGCCTCTACATCCTTACATTTGTCCTCTAGCCATCCCTGCTTAGCCATTTTGCACTTCCTGTCGATCTCATTTTTGAGACGTTTGTATTCCTTTTTGCCTGCTTCATTTACTGCATTTTTACATTTTCTCCTTTCATCAATTAAATTCAATATTTCTCAAATGTTAGTGGTATTGGTCTGTAATTCTGTAGATTATTTCTATTTTCTTTCTTAGGTGTTGGTTTGACTTTCCAGTCTTTATGTACAGATTTTTAGGTGAGCGAGTAGTTATATATTATTGCTAGGTATGGAGCTATTGTTTCAGCATACACTGAAAGAAAGTGGACTGGTATCGAATCTGGACTGGAGACTGTATCTTTATAACTGATTTAAGCTGCTCTGCTACACTGTGGATATCTACTTTTAAGTCACTCTTGTCGGCAGATGTTCTTGATTACTTATTTATTTTTCTCTGGTGAAGGAATTTCAGAAAACTGTGTTTAATGACTGCTTTAGTGGCACTTTTATCAGTAACATGACCATTTTTATTGGACAGTGAAGGGATTGACTGCATTTGCCACTGGTGTACTTTACAGACAACTGGAATATCTCTGCATTTTCTACCAGATTTTGATAAAGAGTTTCATTGTGGAAACTGTTGAAAGCATCTTGCATTGAAGTATTGAAGTTCACACTAAATTTTGAGGTTCTGTAGAACTTCATCAGCCTTGGAGATTATGCATGCTTTGAAATTTGGCATTATGTTTTCATTGTTTCTCTAACAATGTTCTGACCTGTTTTGTGTACCATGGAGGATTAGTACCACCTGTTATTAATTTATTTGGTATATATCTCTCAACTGCAGTCAATACTATTTTTTGAATTCAAATCACATCTGGTCTATGCTGAAATAGTCAGATCGGAAGCAATGGTGCCTGTCTCTTAGGAAGGCATCATTTTTTTTTTTTTTTTTTTAATAGATATATTTTGTATTTATTTTCGGTGGGTTTAGATGTTATGGTGTTCAGTCTCACTACAACAACCTTGTGGTTACTAATACCTGTATCCATCATGATGCTCCCTATTTGCTCAGGGATTATTTGTTGCTAACAGGCCACATATGTTTTTACAACCATTTACACTTCAAGTAAGTTCTTGAACTAATTGTTCAAAATAATGCACCATATTATAACGGAGATGCTGAGTCGCAGATAGGCACAACAAAAAGACTCACACTTAAAGCTTTCAGCTATTAAGGCCTTCATCAACAATGCACACACACACACACACACACACACACACACACACACACACACACGCACACAACTCACACACACGACTGCAGTCTCAGGCATCTGAAACCACGGAGTGCTGCCTGTATGTGTGTTTGTTGTTGATAAAGGCCTTAATAGCTGAAAGCTTTAATTGTGAGAGTCTTTTTGTTGTGCCTATCTGTGACTCAGCATCTCCAGTACATGTTGAGCAGCAACTTGCCTTCTCATAATGTTGTTACATTTCATCCTGGATTTTCCATTGTTTGATTTTTGTTCAAAATAATTTTTGGAGAAAGCATTCAGTATGTTTTGGATGACTTTTTATGTGCACCACTGGCTTTAAACATATATTTTCATCAACATATTGAGGTTAGATTGAAGTCACCACCAACTATAATAGTATCAGTTGAGGTACTTTGAAACCAAAGAGAGAATCTCTTGTGATCCAAAGTAACACACATAGTTAATAATGACATGAGCCACCAACTGCAGTTGGCTGCACCCTGTGCTCTTTGTAGCATCCAAAAGCACCCATTCTGCATCTGGAATAACTCCTCCTGGCATGCACACGGAGGCTAAGAGTTTGGCGACAAGAGAAGCGATGCAAAGCTGGATTGCGAACTTCACACTTCTCTTACTACAAATGACTTACTGGAAACATTCAGGCAAACCTCTTCTCTGGATACACGGCTGCATTGATCTCCACAACTTCTTCTCTGAAGGAATAATGCTGGTTAGAGGGATAAAAAAGAATTCTTCACCCTCTCCCTCTCTGATCTTGAAATTACTATGTACACTCATAATACTTTCAATTCATTTCTGGTACATTTCCATTTCCACAAGTATCACATAAGAATACAAATTCTTGCAAGTCAATTGTATCTTTAACTGTCAGATACAATTAAGTATATTTACAATGTGGTGAGTTTAATAACCACCAGAATTTCAAAGACAGTTCTTGCTTTTGGCATGTCCAACACCCGAATTAAGAGTCTCAAATCAATTCATATTTTATTTGTTCATAACAATTACAATCATTACACCATCAAAGAATAATGCATGTTTACTTCTTGTACGTCACATACAGTTCCTATTGTGCAAGCGGCAAACACTTTTCTGCACTGATCGACTGCCACGATTGCAGTATTCTCCCGATATATATGTCCATCCTGCACATACAAAAACTGGTGGCGTGGTAGATACATCTCCACTCTCCCACACTCATACTTAAAATGTCGAATATTCAAGATGGTGGATGACTGAGTGTCTCTAGAATTTACCCCAAAATTCTCGAGGCACTACAAGAGTGCATACTGGATTCCTTCCCCATCTTCCATCATCATAATCCATTAATCTCATCATGAAGGAGATCCTTCTGGGATGTGGAACAAGTCAGCCTGTTCTGTTGTGCACAAAACTGACAGCTGAATTAATTTTACAGCATTATGAGAAGGAAAGTTGCTACTCACCATACAGTGGAGATGCTGAGTCGCAGATAGGCACAACAAAAAGACTCTCACAATGAAAGCTTTCAGCCATTGGCCTTCATCAATAGACACATGTGCACGCGCAAACACACACACACACACACACACACACACACACACACACACACACACACACACGTACACGTACACAACTCACACACTCGACTGCAGTCTCAGGCAACTGAAACCACATTGTACATATAACCTGATTAACTTATTCTGAAATACTTACCAGATATGTAAGGTATATGTCTTAATTGGCTATAGTAGCACTTTACTTAATTCCAGAGCCATTGTGAATTTTATGTTGAGTGCACTTTGCATAAGAGAAATTAATAATAATCCTTCTGACAGTCCACCATTGATATTGAAAGTACAGACATAGCTGTAGGAAATCATTTAAAATGTGTTAAAATGTAACATAATATGTTATTAATCAATCAAATATCTGTTGCAGGTACTGTCAGGAATCACGCTGACAAAAATTGTTGGTATTTTTGTGCTGGCTTTTGCTAAGACTGAGATCTTCCAAATCTTCTATTTCCGAATGTATCTTGGAATCGTGCTGATAGGAGCAACACATGGGCTGATTTTTCTTCCAGTGTTGCTTAGCTATATTGGTAAGGAATTTTTTTCAAAATTTTATTATTTATAGTTTTAAAATTTATGCAATGTGTCACAAAAAGTAATGGATAGCAGAACTTTGTATTGTTTTATGTTGCCCAATTGAAGTTTCACATTCTTTTTCTACATCATCTTGCTGTCATCAAATAAATACTTCATTCTGAAGTTATGAAACTATTTTACTAGCTCATCAACTGACCTCAGGTATGAAATAAATATACTAGGCCCTCAGTGTTGAAACTCAGTGACAAATAAGATTACTTTGATATGTTGTTAATGTACAGTTGACTACTCTATTTAATTCCACCTGTGACTAAATGCACCTTATCAATGTTCTTAATGAAAGAACGACATTCACAGTAGTAATATTTATTGTATTAACTGTTAGTTATTTACTTTGTAAGAGCACAATGTATGGTCAAGTAGTTCCTTTATGTGAAAAGTACATAAGTTAACGATTAATACATTAAAAATAAGAGAAACACACACACACACACACACACACACACACACACACACACACACACACACACACACACACACAGGCACATATGCCTCCACCCTGCCCCATGACTCTCACTTCATGCAGCCTCCTTCCCAGTCTCCCCTTCCTCTGTTCTATAACCATCTCCCAACATACTCCCCATGCCTTGATCATCATACATTGCAAGAACTTGACCAACACCGGTGCCTGCACATCACTCTTCTATCCCCTGCACCAGTTGCCTCTCCTCCCTCTTGCATTCCTGCCCTGTACATCTGCTGCCTCCCTCCAAGATGTCAGCCACCCTTCCCCAATCATCCCTCCCATTCCCCAGATCCTTTCCCCTTGTTTCCACTCCATCCAACACAACCACTCACCCCAGGCAGCCTCTAGAACTGCAGTACTGGTCTTGTGTGTTCAGACAGTGCACTGTAGCTGTAAATACATGTGTGTTTGTGTGTGTCTGAGGGGGGATGCAAGGAGGAGGGGCAGCAATCATGTATGTGTACTCTAGTTTGAAAAGGATTCATCTGAAAGCTAGCATGTTTTATGTCTTGTTTATGTGCCTGTCAATGACTCAATGTCTCTACTTTAGGTGATTTGTTACCTTTACTCCTAAATTATTTATATTCTGTCAGAACTTTCCATTAACGTAGAAATAGTAAGTATTGTTCAAGGTTACAAGTATAAGGTGTCTTAGTCGTAGGCTATACGCATTGGTAATTTACCGGTCCTGCTAACATTAGAAATGTTTCGTGTCTGCAAACAATATCATTTACAGTACAAAACATTGTAAGACAAATACAATAATAGAATTGTACTGACTAGGCAACTGTAAAATGATTCAACGCACTGTGTATCTTCCCCCATTCACACTAAAATGGAGACAGTGTTCTCTCTCTATCACTCTTCCTGTCACATTACATAGAAACATAGTATGAAGAAGTGTTATTCCACTAACATGCTTGTTCATGATTTTTTTCTGAAGCAGCTAAACATATAAAGTCTCTTCACTTCTTGATGTTTCAGGACCAAACAAAAACACCAATCCAACATTCGAAGACATTACAAGATCTACATAACCAGTTACCAGTGAAATGGTATCATCAATCGACAAATACCACATGTAACTGGTGCAAAGTGAACAAATAAAGAGGCAGCTGTGGATATGATATCTGTATGTGCATAACCTGTGTCCAGACTCCTAAGATGGAGCACATTTAACAAATGAACTGATAAAATCTGTGTAGCACTTTTGAAGGTTTTCAAGATGTATTGAAGGTTTCCGAGGTGTCACATTTGTGTGTGTGTGTGTTTTGTTCCTCACGATACTGTGCTGCAGCTACCTCATTAACCTCATTTAAGTGATCTGACCAGCACCATCATGCAGTATATTCTGTGATCTGTAAAATTGAAATGAAAATGCATCTGATGTGCTGGCATTAATTATTTTGTTAATTTATATACTCATTAATAATCATGCTCACAAGAATCAAATGTTCCTTCAGAGCAACTTATACAACCAATAATATTTTCACTGTGGAAATTGTTTTATGTGATTATCACAGCTAGAGCTTTCAGTGTCATTATCACTGATATTAGAAACAACTACTGGAAGAAGCTCCACATGCTAATGCCACAAAAAAATAGCAAAACTTGAAGTATTATTGTAAAAACGAACAGTTACATGCATGCTTCAGGACTATATGCTCCTGTATTTCACTTGCATCTCTTGGAGGTGTAAGAAGACTGAATTGTTATAGTAATTAACTTTTCTTTATTTCTCAGAGAGAACATTGGAAATCAATAAGTTGGAAGAAATTTCTGAAAGACAACACTGTAGCGAAGGTCCTAATAAAAGCCTTTGACCTGTTAATGAAGTTCACATCTTTAATTATCAGTTTCCCTACATATATTCCTGCATTATGATTGGCTGCTTCATTGGAAGACTCTACCATTGTACATCTCATGCAGTGCTAGCCATCTGCATGCATGCACAGTGTTGCATGCTTCAAGAAGACTTGAGATAGTATTTCCTAGTAACTATAAATAAATGTGACATTGAACAAATTTATTATACACACCATTTAATACCTTCAGTTTTTGTTACTTATTCCTTAGTATATTCTCGGCAATTTTCTACAGCTTTAACAATCATTCAAAATTCAGTTTTCTTGCCTGGAGAAGTATGTAACAGTATGGACCACAACCACAATCAGACAACTGATGACATCATCAAGTATTAGACTGAGAATGCTTATCACACTAATGTGAAGATCAAGCTACTCTTGGAGTTGTATGACAACCCTTACATGAAGCAGTTTGTCCAGAACTTGGAGGCTGTAAAACTGTTTCTAAATTATCTAATTTCAAAAGTATGGACTGCTTCTGGATGTCTAATTATGTTGTTACAAGAATACTTCATTTGATAAGTCACTATGTTTTATTTTTAATAAATGTTTAGTGTATGGAATTTTTCTGGATTCACTCAAAGTCTCAAAGTTATCCCTGTATTCAGAAAGGTTGATAAGCAACTCTTCGGAACTACCAACCAGTTTTCGTTGTGCCAGTGTTCTCAACAAGTTTCTGTTGTGCCAATGTTCTCAGAAGTATTTGAATCACTCATGTACATTCAATTAATCAATGGATTTCAGCTAGGTAAAAAATACCACTGCAGCTCTTCTACACACTACTGACCAGACTTCAACAGTTTTCAAAAGCTGATGTTACTTGTATTATGTAACCTGCCCAGATAGCCATGCATATTAAAGCACTGCTTGTAAGATGGGGAGATGGTGGATTGAATCTGGGATCGGCAGATTAACAACAAGGTTTTGTACGTTGGCCAGCCTGGATGGTTTTTAGGCAGTTTTCCACATCCTCCGAAGTGAATAACAGGCTGGAAGAGAAGATCCACCTCACTTACATGATTCCCAAACATTTAGGGCAGGTGAAGAAAGGAAAGTATAAAAAAGAGAAAAAGAAATAAATCTTATGCTCACTTCCACATAAATAGCACTATACACAGACAATTTGGATTGGATGCACATTTTTCATCCTGGAGGAGAGGTGGGGGTGTAGGGGGGGGGGGGGGGGGTGGAGGGGTAACAAGTTGGCAACAGGAAGGGCATGCAGCCACCCCTTAAACATGTCAAATCTGTTAGTAGCCATATCGACACTGTACCAATGTGGATCTAATATGCAAGAAAAAGAAGACAATGTCAGTGACATTGCATACCTTTTAAGATATTACTAACCAAATTGGAGTATTATCATGTAAAAACTCTACGTTAGCAGTAATTTGTTCCTATCTAAACAACAGAAGACAGTTTGTCTCCATTAAAAATAGACATCCTCCTTAGTAAAAAATGTTGTGAGTGCTTCACAGGACTCAGTCCTAGGCCCCTTCTTTTTAATTGTGACTATCAATGAGCTCCCCCATAGTGTTTCACCAATTTTAATCTGCTATGCTGATGGTATAACTTTACTTACTTTCCATCACAGCATCCCAACTCTTGATAAGATTATGCAAGAAACTTTTACCTCTGCATTAAATTGGTTTGCAGCCAATAAACTTATTTGTAATCCAAACAAAACCCAAAGCTTATGTTAGGATTGTCTGAGAATATAGAAAGTAAATGTGTCAAACTCTTTGGGATGCATATGAACAACAAACTCAATTGGGAAGAGCATGTCAATCAAGTTTCTAAAAAGTTCTCATAAATGTCAGACCTCATGTGGAAACTGAAAGATGTGGCCAGTAATAATAATCTCCATGTGACATATTTCATGCCCCTTCAGTCATCTTCAGTCATGTATCTCACATCACCTACTCATATCAATAACATAAAAAAAAATTTTAAAATTTTTGAAGCAATATGCAAAGCTGACCCTATAGAGCACTGATGCCCTCCATCCTTAGGATACTAACAATTGTGAATCTGTATATCTGCTTGTCTCCACTCTATCAGAAACAACATTAAAGAATATATCATCAGGGAAACAATTCACAAACACAACACTGACAACCCCCTAAGTAGCTGCAAAGTATCAGTTGAGGTACTTTGAAACCAAAGAGAGAATCTCTTGTGATCCAAAGTAACACACATGTTTGATAAGTCACTATGTTTTATTTTTAATAAATGTTTAGTAGCCATATCGACACTGTACCAATGTGGATTGTTAAATGAATGGGCCTATGTTTGATTCCCAACCAGGTCGGAAATTTTCTCTACTCGGGGATGAAGTGTTGTGTTGTCCTTATGTTAGCATCATCATAATTGACTTTCCACTGTTGAGTCAGCTGTATGGGCATGTCCCAAAAACCAATAAACAAAAACACAACACCAGATATAAGGTAGACATTGACATTCCAAGATAACAGGAAACTCCCATAAAGTGAATGCCTTCAAAATGTATATCAAGTTTCACCCATGTTACAATATAAGAGTTTTATGATATGGACTAAAACTAAACTCCATCCGAACAGGCCTTGGAAGGCCTAATGGTACCAACCAGTCACCATGTCATCCTCAGCCCACAGGATGAAAATATGGAGGGGCATGTGGTCAGCACACCACTCTCCCAGCCGTAAGTCAATTTACAAGACTGGAGCCGCTAATTCTCAATCAAGTAGCTCCTCAGTTTGCCTCGCAAGGCCTGAGCACACCCTGCTTGCCAACAGTGCTCGGCAGATTACAGTATGTACAATGTCGATGTTAATACTTCCACCATAATACTCCAATTTTGTTAATAATCTGTGAAATAGAATGACTTCTTGTCCCTTTGTCCCATATTGGCAGAGGACTGATGTGGTTATTAGTAGATTTGGTATGATTAATTTAAGGGGTGGCCACATGCCCTTCCTGTTGCTAGGCTGTTAAGCCCCCTTCCCCCCCCCCCCCCCCTTTCCCCAACCCTGTCACCATGATGCAAATGTGAACACCAACTGTCTGTTATTCTGTTATTAACTTATGACTGTAACTGTACCATGCAATTTGACTACACTACCATCATTATCTACATATCAATGATGTACTATTGATAATATTTAAGGTTGGCCCCAAAGTACCATGCCACCCTTTCTTCACTAAAATCAAAATATTGACAGTTGTAAATCTTTATATCTTTGTCTCCTTGATCTATGGTAAGAACAACATAATATAAAGTATTTAGCCAGTAGAAAGAATAAATATTAAGATGAGACCATATGCAGGATGAACATCAACATTCCTAGGCACTGACACAAGCCAACAAAATCTGGCTTCAGATACCATTTCGCCAACTTTCTTGTCCCCAACCTATTCTAGTAATAGTAATGGGGAAAGGGGACTACAGTTTAATGTGGAATCTGAACAACGTGTTCTCCCTTGCAGATTTTCACATCACTGAGAGATGGTCCAACCAGGATTCAGTCCCTGGTCCTTTAGTTTCCATATATGTTATGTATCACTAGACCACCAGGACATTCCTACCAGGTCTGACTTGTGCAACATGTAAACTAATCCAAGACTGAATTTTACAATTTTCACTTTTTCCTCAATTGCAATATGCTGGTCTTCAAGCACCATAGCCCCCATGTCTATTGCAATTCCCAGTTCTTCACAGAGAGGTGGTCTGCCACTTTGTTCTTTATCATTCAGACTTGCTTGAGTATAATGGAAGCATTTTCACCACCTAACAACTCTGTCCCACCAACTCAGCATGGAATTTTGCAACTTTCTTCTCCTTAAAATGCAGAAAATTAATTACCACATGATATTACACTTTGTCTATGGGCTGTAACATGTTTTGCTCCTATTGTGGCATGATATGATACTGTGGCATCAGAATTTCAGTGTTTACCAAGACTGCAGATATGTATCTGCAACCAAACAAAAAAATTAAACAATGGAAACTCAAATTAGGAATATCAACAATGTAGAAAAAGATTGATTGCCACTCACTGTAAATAAGACACATGAAGTTGAAGACAGGCACAATTAAAAGACACTTGCGTATAGGTTTGGCCACAGCCTTCATCAGTAAAAATAGAGATATACACCATTTACACACACAAGGAAACAAATCATGCAAATATCACCGCCAGCTCCAGCATTCCAGCCTGAGAAGCTGGAGTTGGTGATCATGTGTGAGTGAGGTATGCTTGCTTCTGTGTGTGAATGGTGTACATCTCTCTTTTACTGATGAAGGCTGTGGCTGAAAGCTATATGTAATTGTCTTTTAATTGTGTCTGTCTGCAACTTGACATGTCTTCTTTAGGGTAAATAGCAATCTGTCTTTTCCTACATTGTTGATATTCCTACCTGAATTTTCCATTGTTCAATATTTGCCAAAATCCTTTCTTCCATCCTACAGCCCTGTGATATTTTCCTTTGTTACTCTTCTCTATAGCACTACTCTTCTCAGTGTCCATTCTTCCTATCCTTTCCTGTGTTTATTCACTACCTTCCAAACCATATCTACCTCCGAGCCACACTGTATCAACAATTGTCTGCACACAATTCAGACTTCATGACCACATGCATTGTTGATGCTGCATCTAATGCCCCAGATTCCTTTCTCCAAGAGTATTCTGACCCAAGATGCAGGAGTTAGCAGTCGTGCGTGAGTTGTGCTTGCTTTCGTGTGTGAAAGGTGTGTGTCTCTCTTTTACTGATGAAGGCTGTGACCAAAAGCTATATGTAAGTGTTTTTCAATTGTGCCTGTCTGCAAACAAAAAATTATTTATGTAACTTTATTATTTCAATGTAATACAAAGGGTGTTCAAAAAGTCGCACCGTCGTCTCTAATTTTTTTTTTTTTTTGCAGGAGGAGAATAAAATTTTTCATGAACATGCTTGGAACATTTAGCTATGAGTTGGTACATAAAAGTATTTTCTTTTATTTACAGGTGGGCCATAATGGACCGAGAAGTAGATGTCAGGTTGCAACAACTGTTGGTGAAGGAGTTCCTCTTCAAAAGTGGCGATGACTGCCACAAGGATTCACAGGAAGTTGCTCCCTGTTTATGGGGAGGACACATTGGATTGCAGCAGTATTCAGTGGTGGTTGCAGAGGTTTAAAGAAGGTGATTTCTCTCTACTGGACAATCCATGATGTGGTAGACCATCGACAATGAGGAAGAATGTGTATTCATTTCTCTTGTCAAGAATCTAGACACCCAACGAGCACAGATTTTTCTGTACCCTAGTGACTGTACCAGTGATACAACACTACCCAATGACAAATGAGTCATTTCAGCAAGCTGTCATGTCATCACATATCTGTCATTTTGGATGATTTGATCAATGGTCTCCTTATTCACATCACTCACTGCCGTCGATGGTCTACTGCATCGTGGATTGTCCAGTCGAAAGAAATCACCATCTTTAAACTTCTGCAACCACTGCTGTATACTACTGTAATCCACTGTGTCCTCCCCGTAAACAGGGAGCAACTTCCTGTGAATTGATGTAGCAGAGTCACTGCCGGTCTTGAAGAGGAACTCCATCACTGACAGTTGTCGCAACCTGACATCTACTTCACGGTCCATTATGGCTCACCTGTAAATAAAAGAAAATACTTTTATACACCAACTTACAGCTAAATGTTCCAAGTATGTTCACAAACAATTTCATTCTCCTCCTGCAAAAAATAAAAAAATTAGAGACGACTGTGCAAAACTTTTTGAATGCCCTTTGTAGTTAAATCTATGTGGCTACCACTTGTAGCTACATCTACATCTATACTCTGCAAACCACAATGATGTGCATGGCAAAGGTTATATCACATAGTACCAGTTATTAAGGTTTCTTCCCATTCCATTCACATATGGGGCGCAGGATGAAGGATCATTTGGATGCCTCTGTGCATGCATTAATTATTCTAATCTTATCCTCACGATCCCTATGTGATCAATACTAGGAGGTTGTAGTAAATTCCTAGAGTGATCATTTAAAACCAGTTCTTGGAACTCTATTAATAAACTTTATCATAATTGTTTACGTCTATCTTCAAGAGTCTCCCAGCTCACTTGTTTCAGTGCCTCTGTGACACTCTCCCATGGATCAAACAAACCTATGAGCATTTGTGCTGGCCTTCTCTGTATACATTCTGCATCCCCTGGTAGTCCTATTTGGTATGGGTCCCACACTTGAGCTATACTCTAGAACTGGTCACATAAGTGATTTGTAAGCAATCTCCTTTGTAGATTGATTCCACTTCCCCAATATTCTATCAATAAATGAAAATCTGCCACCTGCTTCACCCACGACTAAGCCTATGTGATCATTCCATTTCATATCCCTACAAAGTGTTATGCCCAAGTCTTTGTATGAGTGAGCCGATTTTCACAGTACCTCACTGAAATTATAGTTTTTTGTGAAGTGCAAAATTTTACAGTTTTGAAAATTTAAAGCTTTTTTCCAACTTCTGCACCACTTTGAAACCTTATCAAGAGCTGACTGAATACTTATGCAGCTTTTTTCAGACATTACCTCATTACAGAAAACTGTGTTATCAGCAAAAAGTCTGATGTTACTAATAATATTTTATGTAAGGTCATTAATATGCAATATAAAGAATCAAACGCTTTTCAAAAATCAAGAATTACTGCTTCTACCTGCCTGCCTTGGTCCAAACGTTTCAGTATGTCATGTGAGAAAAGTGTGAGCGGGGTTTCACATGATTGATGTCTTTTCATTCCATGCTGCTTGGTGCTGAGGAGCTCATTCTGTTTGAGATACCTCATTATGTTTGAGCTCATAATATGTTCTAAGATTCTACAATAAATAGATGTCAAGGATATTGGGTGGAAGTTTTTCGGATCACCTCTACTACCCATCTTGTAGACTGGTGTGACCTGTGCTTTTTTCCAAGACCCAAGCATGGTATTTTGTTCAAAGGATCTAAAACAGATTATAGTTAGAAGAGGGGGCTAACTCAGCTGCAAATTCATTATAGAATCTGATAGGTATTCCATTGGGCCCTGGGGCTTTGTTCAATTTTAATGATTTCTGCTGTGTCTCAACATCACTGACACCAATACTTATTTCATTCACCTTTTCAGTGGTATAAAGATTAAATTGGAGCATTCTCCTAGGTTTTCCTTTGTAAAAGAATATTTGAAAACAGAGTTAAGCATTTCAGATTCTGCTTTGCAACCCTCAGTTTCAGTTCATGTGTCATTTGCTGCAAACTTGGCACTAACTTTGATGCCAATAATAGCCTTTACATATGACCAGATTTCTTTGACAACATTGTGTTACAGTAATCATCAGAGATAAAAAACTAACACTTGCCAACAAATACAGTCAGACTACATGCAGGGACATAAGTGAGTGCACTAGTCAGGTAGAAGTACATCAAATGCCATTGGACATGGAAATAATGTGACAGTCGTCCCGTATCTTAAAAACTGATTTGTTTTGTTGTACATACTGACATTCTTGATCTAAGTTATGCTGATGTGCTGGCTTCAGGAGCATATAAGACGGTAAGGAATAACTGTAACTAATTGGCGGAAACATGATGAGGGCTTTTCAAAAGTGAATGTGAATGTGAATGCATTGATGTAAGCAAAATAACAAAATAAGTAATGAAAGTATAGAAAATTTAAGAACTATAATGAAGGAATGTGACTCTATAAGGACCATGAATAGAACAGCTCTTTCCATCAAAGAAAGTATAAAAGCATATGAGGGATGGTGGACAGCTCAGACAATGGCTTGTCAGCTTCCCCCTTTGAGGTATCAGGCTGAAATGCTGAAGAAGATGTAGAACATAACAGTGAGGCATGGTGCAAGAGATGTAAGGCACCAAACAGACACACAGGTCATAGCTACAGTAATATGTTGCTGCGGGTTTTGAAGACTAAATCTGACTTTCTGAAACAAGGCATAGTCTTACAGTATTTCAGTAGCAGCATTCACACTGCTGATAGTGTGGATAAACACGTCAATATGTTGCTGTTGTTCCCTCATTAAAAGCAACAGAACACGGAAGGAAATGAGTGAACCACCATTTCGTTACATACTGCATATTTACAGATCAAGCGCTTACGATCTAACAACAGATGTCTACTTCTACATAGATTGTCCATTAACCATTGTGAAAAGCATGGCAGAAGGTATCACACCTAACATGCTACCATTTCTCAGGATTGATTCAAGAACATTTTTCCACACATTATTTGGCTGAATATTTATGCAGCTTCTTTCAGATAGTACTTCATCACAGATAACTGCATCATCTGCAAAAAGTCTGAGGTCAAGGTCATTGATATACAACATGAACAGCAAGGATCCAAACACACTTCCCTGGGGCACATCTGAAGTCACTCCTACATCTGACGATGACTCTCCATCCAAGGTAACATGCTGTATCCTCCCTGCCGAAAAGTCCTCAATCCAGTCACAAATTTCACTTGATACTCTATATGATCATACTTCTGAGAATAAGTGTAGGTGTGGTACTGAGTCAAATCCTTTTCAGAAATCAAGAAATACTGCACCTACCTGACTGCTTTGATCCAAATCTTTCAGTACGTCATATAAGAAAAGTGAGAGTTGCATTTCATACGATCGACATTTTCGGAATCCATGCTGGTTAGCATGGAGGAGGTCATTCTGTTCAAGATAGCTCATTATGTTTGAGCCCAGGACAACAAATCAATGTCAAGAATATTGGATGGTAGTTTTGTGGATCAGTTCTTGTAGACAGGAGTGACCCGTGCTTTTCCCAAGAACTGGCCATGGTTTTTTGTGCAAAGGATCTACATGAGTTATAGTTAGAAAAGGGAATAACTGAGCCACAAATTTGGTATAAAATCTGATAGAGATTCTATCAGGCCCTGGAGATTTGTTCAGTTTTACGGATTTCAGCAGTTTCTCAACTCCATTGACACTATTACTTATTTCATTCATCTTTTCAGTGGTACAAGCATTAAATTGGGGCAATTCTCCTGGATTTTCCTATGTAAAGAAACATTTAGAAATGGATTTGAGCATTTCAGTTTCTGCTTTGCTACCCTCAATTTCAGTTCCTGTCTCATTTCCTAGGAACTGAATACTAAGTTTGACGGTAATAACAGCCTTTACATATGACCAGAATTTCTTTGTGTTTTGTGAAATATAACTTGACAACATTCTGCTTTGGTAGTCACTGAAAGCATCATGTATTTTGACTGTGGTAAGTGTTTCATTTGGCGTCTCTCTCTCTCTATATATATATAGCCATACACTTTGTTTTACACCTATTATACAGTAATCTCTGTTTCTACATCTACATCCATACTCCGCAAGCCACCTGACGGTGTGTGGCGGAGGGTACCCTGAGTACCTCTATCAGTTCTCCCTTAGAAGTTTCTTTACAGTGACTGAACAATGGAGAATATTGTACAAGCATGATGGGCACTGACTGGCGCATTTTGCTGCTGATGTAAGACAACATCTAGTGCACCAATATGGTGATAGATGGATAGGTTCCCAGGGTGCCTTGATTACCTGATCTGATCCTTTGGATTTTTCTGTCAGGGGTCAGCTTAAAAGTGAAGTGTACAGTGCTCCAGTTGATATGGGTGAAGAACTGGATGAGAGAATTGACAGTCTTGACAAAATTTATTAGATGATACTGAGGGAAATGGGTGACCGTGGGGGGGGGGGGGGGGGGGGGTTGAAAAAAAAATTGAAAATTATACCTTGCTACAGAGAGGACTCCAGTGTTGCATCCAAATGTGAGGACAGCATATGGAATGCTTCCGTTAATTGGTATGAGTGTACAGTAAATAGTAACATGTAACTGTTGAAGTATAATTGTGTTTCTTGTTAAGGTTGGACTTGGATGTAATTTGAACCCAATTAGATGAAGACATGAGCAAAAAACTTACATTTTAAATATGTTTGTACTATTAATACAATACTTCATTCTGAAATCAAGGATGGCTTTTAACCACACGTTTGTAATTATTTCGCAAATGGCTCATTTACAGACACACATTTAGTGGAACTTTTTGCTTCTATTATTGTATACATTCTCCTGAGTCATTTGTTGCTACTAATTATGATTCCTTCTGTATGCAAATATTGTATTTGGGTTCCTATGACTTCCTTCTCAGCTTAGTGTCACAAGCAGCCACTTGTGTCACTTGAGCCATAAACTGGCCCTTCCACTTGTTAGCATTTCTTCCGGTTCAGTTGCAAATGGAATGTGGGAAGAATGGCTCCTTGAATTCCTCTGGATGTGCTATAATTTGACTAATCTTGTCCTTAGAATGCCACAGAAGCAATACCTAGAAGGTTGAAAAGTATGTTCAAATTCTTCACTTGATAGTGGTTCTAGAAACTCAGTAAGTAGGTTTTAGTAGGATAATTGGCAAATTAGATTTTTTAATATTTATGTGATGCTCTTCCATGAGTCACCTCTAATACCTGTCCTTGCTGCTGGCTCATGCTATGGACTGCTAATATTCAAAAACTCCTAGTAGTGTTTAAGGCGGAGTCATTATGAGGCATACACAACTGTAAACCTATATGGGTTACAAAATGGTATCCAGGGGCTGCAGGAGTCTCTACCACCCCCACACTGCCCATATTACACACATTAGCATCATTCTCACCATATAGGGGAAATGCTGAGTTGTAGATAGATGCAACAAAAAGACTGTCAGAAAGTTAGCTTTTAGCCATCAAGGCCTTCGTCAGAAATAGACAACGTACACACACACACTCAAGGAAATGCAAATGTAAGTTAGCTGCATTTTTGTGTGTGTGTGTGTGTGTGTGTGTGTGTGTTGTCCATTTCTGATTAAGGCCTTGTTGGCCAAAAGCTTACTTTCTGAGAGTCATTCTTTTGTGCCTAACTGTGACTCAGCATCTCCGTTATATGGCGAGTAGCAACTATCCTTTTCACATTATTGTGATTATTCCATCATGGGTTTTCCATCTTTTGATATTAGCATGATTCCTTTTTCATCCTTGGTGACCTCTGTTACCCACAGGGGTTTGTAGAATCCACAAACAATACCACACCATAATCTTCATGCCATGTGTAACACTTCTGGCTCTTGGGGCCATTGCTAATTCGCACATATCACATTTCAATTGAGAGAAGGTACAGTAGCAGGCATATGACATGGTGGAGCAAGGCATGGGGGGGGGGGGGGGGGAAATTCCCAAGTACCAGGCCTCATGAGGGGCCAACTAAGTCTCTCAAGAGTTTGGATCTCCCATGGTGCTCAGATGGAAAATATCAGACTGCTATCTATACTAACACAAATCTATAAAACCATTACGTCTGTCTGTTTGTCTCTAAATCCACTAATCTCTGAAACTATTAGACGAATTTTCATGGGGTTTCTGCAGGTAACTTGACCATAGTTTGGGGCACTGTATAGTCTTTGGTCCACCAAAATCAGATGACAGAAAAAAGAATATTGTATTTTAATGTTTCACTAGAACTTTCCCGCTGGCTGTGTGAACACACTAATGTCCAAAACTACTTCTCATGGAGTCGAATACTTGCTTTCTTTATAATGTTTTTGGAAATCTTAGCACAATGTTTCTCTGCCAAATGTACCCAGCAACAGCTGTGAAATGTCATTATAATATCATAGGATTGCCAACAATATTCAAAGATGAGGCACTTCTGATTTCATCACAAGGTGATTTTAAAAGCAATATACAGAAAATACTTTTGCATTCAAGAGTAAAGACAAAAGAAAATGTATCTGCTTGTATATTCAGTAGTTGTCCTGGAAGACCTGTAAAAGTGAAAAAATGAAATGACATGAAAGAGATACATTCACAATGCTGATGCTAGGAAGAAAAGAGGTAATTTTTTTCTTCTGCTCGTGTGTGGGATAACCAACTTACCTGGGAACTCTCATGTTACTTGATTTAACATTACCTCTTGGTGAAAGAGGCTTGGGTCTCATCGTTTCTTCTCAGGAAACTGATTGTCCAAACAATGGATATTTCCTCAGAATGCAAGTTGTTTGTAACTAAACTTTTGTTACTCGAGAGCATCCCCTGCCTCCACTAAAAACGAGAAACGAGTGAACATAGGACAATGAAACTTTGTGGAAACATTTTTAAAGACATGCAGAAGCGGAATAATGAATTAACCATTCAAAGAAACACTTTTTAACTTCCACAGGAGAGGGTAACACTTACGTTCTAGCTTACAAATGTTGCTCAATGTGACAACCATCTACATCCACGATAGCCTGAAACTACCGTAGAATTGATACACTGCTGCCTGAAACATCATGGCTGGGATATTGGCTACCTCCCTTGATATGCTCATCTTCAGACTCCAATGCGTGTTCGTGTCCTGTTGATAAACCCTGTCTTTCAGGTAACCCACGGCCAGAAATTACAAGCATTCAAATCTGGTGATCTTGGTGGTCACGCATTTGGAATGCTTGGCCAATGATTTGGTTTTCTCCAAATATGTTACAGAGCAATTCTCAGTCGAGCTATCATCCAGTTCCCTAGTGTGGCGGTCTTGGGATTCTGATAACTCACTTTGCCAATATTTTTCAAACCAATATTTATTACTATTCTTTCAGTCTTCTATTCCATGAAAGCGTCATGACGCTGGTATTCTTCCTCGATATATTTAGCATTTGCACACTCATTCCATTATTCATCCGACTGGAGTACTAGTTGTTTCAAAGCCGCAGTGGGAAACAGAAGACATGGTCGTACTGGTGTCAAGTTAAAATGAATATTGTCATAAGACGGCTTGAAAGATTTCATTGCAAAACGAGTGTGAAATTTACAACACTATCTTGGCAATGACGCATCATACAAGTGTGCTACAAACTGTTTTTGCTACAAACGGCTTTCTTTCTGGGAAATTATTATAATTTAATACAACGAATATTGCAAATTTGCTTATAAATGTTATTTGAATTTTTAGCTACCGCAATCTATAGCAATTGTGATTGAAAATGTGTGTGGAAATCAAAAATGTGAATGCAGAAAATATGCTCGGGAAAAAATTACGTACTGAAAGCAGGAAATTTAACTTTCAGTGTCATTTCTGTAATTAGGAAGCCTGTTTTCCATGCTTTCACAGAAAAACAATGTAACTTATTTTCATACCCTAAACTAAGTAAACAAATCTCAGAGAAGATTTTCTGTGACTTATAATAAATAACAAACTATCTTAAATAGTTCATTGTTTACATGGTAAGAATAACTGCTAAAACGAAAGCAGAACACTGACTTTTGTTCAGAAAACGAAGCATTTGTAGACACTGTATTACTGATAAGTACCGTAATTTTTCTGTGCATGTTCTCTACATCAGGAAATTAGGAACAATTACTCTGTTACACCTGTACATAATCTTTCAGCTCTGTGCCGGGAAACTTCGCGCGAGTTCTTCGGGGGCTTCTGCTTTCTAAAAATACCAGGCGATTAGACGTCAGAGCCTGTGTAATTCTCTAGAATATCAGCAGGCATGGTAACACAGGATAACACATGCATCCGAACTTAGTGCTGTTAATAGTTGCTAAACGACACACGACTGCATACTACCGTGCGCTCTGATTCAACCTATTGCGCCATGAACTGTCAGTTCGTTCGAAAATGGGATTTTCAGTCTGCAGCGGAGTGTGTGCTGTAATGAAACTTCCTGGCAGATTAAAACTGTGTGCCGGACCGAGAAGGTAGGAGGCGAGGTACTGACAGAAGTAAAGCTGTGAGGACAGGGCCTGAGTCGTGCTTGGGTAGCTCAGATGACAGTCCGGCTTTCGCCGCCGTACAGTGCGGACGTGTTGTTGTTTCCGCCTGCGGACCGCGCGCGCTCGCTGTTGTTTACATTCCAGCGGCCGTCATTTACGTGCACTAGAACCAAAGCCAAACGTTTTAGGAAATCCACATTACGATTCACCTTTTGCAACGACTACGCACGACCAAAGGCCTTGGAGGTAGAACGCTTCCTACGCGACGTTGCTAAGATCCCAGCTGCCGACATCTTGGGCATCCATTTGTCCATATTAAGCAGTACGGTGTACATCAAAGTCGTCAATGACGCTGTATGTGAAAGAATACTTCGTGACACCAACCATGGATTACGCTTCTGCCACGCCGACGGCAATTTCGGAGCGGTCACTGTCAACCATGCAGGCTTAGGAATGCGCACCATACGAGTTTTCGAACTCCCGTTCGAGCTCCCGGCGGAAGACGTTATCGCGGCTATCCGTCCCTATGGCACTGTACATGGCCACACTGCCGAACGCTGGGCGCAGTTCCAAACGTACCCCGTTCTTAACGGCGTACGGCAGATCACCATCGATCTCCATCGCCACGTGCCATCTTACCTGCAAATTAGCGGGTGCCGCGCAGTTGTCATATACGACGGCCAACCCAAGACCTGTTCCGGGTGCGGCAAAGAAGGCCACTTCAGATCTGAGTGTCTTCAGCGACGAATCATCCAATTGCCAGCCGCTACCGTGGCACCTCCGGCTCCGACGACGGTTTTACCGATCACCTACGCATCGGCACTCTCTTCTCCTCCCACCGGCCGTCGCCCGTCGGAACATGTACCGGTGACCCTTCCAGCTGCTACGGATACCGCCGGGGCCGACACGTCGCGCTCACAGCCTGACGCTACTCCGGAGCCACTACCAACAGCGACGACTTCGGACCCCCACCCGCCCGACCATATGGACGCCCCTTCATTTGACGTTGCCGCGACGGCCTTCCTCCCAGAGCGACGCGACTCCCTTCCGTCTTCAGACACTGAGGGACGAACCTGCAAACAACGTTCACCTAAGAGGCGCAAGAGGAGGCGCCGTACGGTCTCGGAAAGAGACGGATCGCCTCCCCCTGTTGCTCCAGAGTCCGTCCGACCAGACGAGGCCACGGAGAACCTGCATGACGATACGAATGACGACATCATGACGCCGACTACGGCTGTGTCGATGCCTACTCTACAGGCTCGCCCAGGTGCTCCTGAACCAATGGATTCCACCGCTGCGACTGCCGACGAGATGTCCTCCTTCAATGGTGTGGAGTGAGGACGTCGATGAGGACCCGGACCACGCGCTGGGGACAGAGTTACCCCAGACGGAAGCATCGTTACGCCGCTGATAACGCCGTCAGGTGGTGTACAGCACGACATGCCGTTGCCTCGGCCCTCTTCATCCTCCGCCGGTGGAGTTCCCCTCCACGGTGGGGTACGGCTCCAAACCTACCGAATAGCGACGATCAACACTAACACCATTAGCTCACCCGTGAAACTTCAACTGCTGCAGACTGGGCGTCGGGAGTCGACATCGCACTACTACAGGAATTACACTTGGCCACACTTCCAGACGTCGCGGGATATAACACTTATCCTTCTCCTGGTGACCACCTGGGACGCGGCGTAGCCATCTACGCCCGAGAAGGCATTCCAGTGGCCGATATCACATACCTTCCATCTGCCAGAGGCATGGCCGTCACCATCATGGGGACGCGTATTATCAACATTTACGCTCCGTCAGGCTCCACCCGCAGACGCGACAGGGCGCTCTTCTATTCAGAAGAAATCGCTCCTTTGTTTCTTGGACGCTGCGATCATTACTTGCTTGGGGGTGATTTTAATTATGTTTTTCACCCTAAAGATCAAGTGCCCCACTACAACACCTGTCAAGAACTGCGTCTTGTCGTCCGAGATCTATTGCTCCGCGACACTTGGGACGTTCGGCACGGCGACGCGCCTGGACATACTTGCCAGACGAGTCACTCCGCGAGCCGCCTTGATAGGATTTACGTCTCTCGGGAACTCACAGCTGCAGTCCAAGGTGTAGAACTTTGGCCCCTGGCCTTTTCAGACCACTGTGCCTACACCTGCAACATTCTCTTCCCCAAGCAAGTGGTCTGGCGAAGTCGTGCACCGTGGAAGCTAAACACCTCCCATCTTCATGATCCCAAATGTCTTCAACGTGTTACCGAGACATGGGCCACATGTGAACGTCGCTTACCTAAGTACTGCACGACCTTGACCTGGTGGCTGGAATGTGCCAAACCTGCCATTCAACGTACTTTGATTCAGTATGGAAAGGAAGTTGCTACGTGGCGCCGGCTCACTACCGACTATTTCTACGCAGTTCTCCGCGACCTGGACGCTCAACCGCCCACCCCCGACACCCAGAGGGAACGCAGCAGGATTAAGGCTCAAATTGCAACTTTGACACGCCGCAGACTGCAGGGAGCTATGGTGCGAACCCGATGTCAAGATTCGGCGGACCAAGAACATCCCACCATGCATCATATCGCCTCCGACAGGAAACATCGACGACAACGATCACCGAAATCAACACCTGTCGCGGCCAGCACGTCACTTTCCAAGCCGAAATCGTCAGTGCCTTTGTCGACCACTACCGCACAATGTACCAGGAGGAGACTACCAACAACCACTCTGAGGAGTCTGTGTTACGACACGTAACTCGCTCCCTCACCAGCGACGAAGCGGACGAGCTGATGGAGCTCATTACGCGTGACGGGATCCACGATACAATCAAAAAATGTGCTCCGAATAAGTCACCTGGTGTCGACGGATTGCCGATAGAATTTTATCGCGCTTTCTTCACACTAATGGCATCACGGTGGACGACGATGTTTCATGAACTGATGACGATGGGAAACGCCGTACCGCCGTCCTTTGTCACGGGAATTGTTATACCCATCCACAAACCGACACCAGGTGTGACGACAGCCCATTACCGTCCCCTGACTCTGCTTAACGCAGACTATAAAATTATTACACGCCTACTGGCAACGCGATGCCGCAAGGTCCTGCCTAGCATTCTATCCCCGGAACAGACAACTCCAGGCGGCTCAGTTAATATACAAACGGCCACAGGAGAATGTCGCGATTTAATTGCCCTGGCAGCGGCGTGCAGACTCCGCGCCGCGGTGGTTGCCATTGATTTTGACAGCGCATTCGACAAAGTGCGGCATTTTTTTCTGTTCTCAGTGATGAACCGCATGGGTTTTCCACCAGCCTTTATCGACGTCATCCGGCTGATTCAGTTAATGGCCGTGTGGCGGGACCAGTGGCGATCCGGCGTTCCGTACGGCAAGGCTGCCACTTTCGACCCTACTCTATGCCATAAGCCTGGAGCCACTCATCGGGAGTCTGACGAACCACCTTTCTGGTCTCACTTTGCGACAGCACAGTTTACGGTGTCGTGCGTATGCGGACGACCTCCTCCTTTTGATCCGCTCACGGGGTGAAACACACACGGTACTTGATTTGATATCAACGTACGGAACTGCAGCGGGCAGTAACATGAATGTGGCTAAATCCGCGGCGATGCCCATAGGACGCGGCCTCTCACACGACGACTTACCACCTCTCCCGTGTGTACAAAACCTACGGTACCTTGGTATCATTTTCACTTCCACCGTGCGCCGCTCCGCTGCCATCAATTTTCGGCGTGCACTCTAAACTATCCGCACGACGGTGCGACAAAATCTTCTCCGACAACTCGATTCCTTACAACGTGTCCAATACCTTAATCAACGTGTGGCGTCCAGAATGGTCCACATCGCACAGGTCCTCCCGCCGCCATCAACTATTGGACGCAGCCTCCAGGCTGCCTTCGGATACTTCCTTACGGCCAGTACGCTCTTTAAGGTCCGCTACGACACGCTCACCCTTCCCCCGCGAGCGGGAGGCCTCGGCCTTGTCAATGTGCGACTCCGAGCGGCGTCCTTGTACATGTCCACCATGCACAAGCAGTGGCACGGGGGCACCTCCCTTACACGCAGCTTGCTGGAAATTCTTGTGCCCGCGACCATAGCACCACCAGTACCAGTCGGACACATCAACCACCATCTGACACACATTTCTGATTTCATCGTCGACTTCGGTTGTGCTCACACACACTTACCGACCACGCGTCCTCCTCGACCTAAAGATTTTTACACCCCACTGCTTCGTTCCATATCCAGCAACAATATCGAACTGACACATCCATCCACGCGGTGGCCCATGGTTTGGCGTCATATCCACCAGCCATTTCTTCCCTCCAACGTCCTAGCAACATGGTACCAAGTCGCAAATGCAAAATTCGCCACAAACCAACGTCTTCACGCCATCGGACTAACGGACTCTCCACTTTGTCCCATTTGCCACCCCATGTATGACGATGTCCATCAACTGACTTGTGCTGCCACCAGTGGCGTCTGGAAACTGGCCCGACAGTTCGTTGCCTGTTACCTCCGCGTTCCGCCGGACTGTATTGACCCATGGACTTTTATCCATCCTGAGGATACTTATTTCCCCGCCACCAAAAATCATGCGATTGTATGGGTCAAGGGATGGACGATCACCCACATGTATAATGCTGGCGACAAATCACGCCTTGATTTCTGGCAGTACTTACAAACCACCCACAGTGCAGTCGAACACCGACCGCGCTACCGCGCCTTCTTCGCCAATTACCTACATGCGATCTTTACGTCACCCCCGCTCAGTTGGTTGGTGCCACACGCCGACAGCTCTCCGCCCCCCCCCCCCCCCCTGCTGACATCTGAGACTCCCCGCACTACTTTCTGTATTGTAACCCACAGTGGAATAGGCGCATGGACACGCGCCTCCTTTCTTTTATGCACTATACCAGAACACACTGGCTTTTCCCCCACTCCGCTATATATTGCTTCACACCTCTTAGCCTACATCAGTATTATTATTCTTTTTTTCCTACACCTTGTTCATACAAAAAAAAAACTTGCTCGCCTTGTACGAGTGTAATGTCTTGTGTTATTTAATGCCGGAAGGATGGCATTTCTGTTGTATTTAAGTTTGTACCAATAAAGATCCTTTGTTCATTTACCCTGTTCCTAGTAAAATAAAAAAATAACAATAATAAAGTAAAATAAAAATAAATCAAAAAACTACTTTGAGGGAGTGATTCAGGGACGGCAGGGGGAAGACATCGCGGCCAGGCCTCGGGTTCCGACCCCTGCCCGCCTTGTCACCACCTACTCATTAAAAAAAAAAAAAGATGGTAGAACACTTGCCCGCGAAAGGCAAAGGTCCCGAGTTCGAGTCTCGGTCCGGCACACAGTTTTAATCTGTCAGGAAGTTTCAGTTCGTTCGAATTCCGCCGGCAGTATCTAGTGCACCTATAGTATGATACCATGGCACCAACTGCATTTGTGAACATATGTTTGGAGTTTAATAAGAAATTTATTTTATAGTTCATCTCAATGGGTATGTTTTGATGTATCTCCCCGAACTGTGTTATGTTAAAATCTCGTCAAACCTTCTATAAACTAACCATAAAACTGGATTACTATACTTGGAGATGGGACCCAGTCACACAACCTGCCATGGGCCTAGTCCTGGCTCTCAGCGCCCTTGACGACAGATGCTGCTATTTGAATAAAGCATTCATGCAAAATTGCACCAACTGAAGCGACTTCTGTTATGATTGACTTCTGTAGTAAATGATGGAGGGATTGTCTTCTGGCCAGTGTGCCAAAAATCGTGTTTCACGTTATTATAAGTTAATATTCAGATTTGGTTCATAACAGTATCGGAGAACCCCTGTTACTGCACTGTCATTACACAGTTAAACATCATTTTATTGGCAACTTTATGCGAACAACTGATTTACTAGAGAGAGCCGAATTACTTTTTGTGTCATTGGCTACGTTGCGAATGACCGAGTAGTGAAGTGATTCACGGTAAATGATTTCAGTTCAGTGCTGACTGTGAGTGTTAAAAGACGAATGGGATGAAGTGTGCGTCCAAGTTCAGGTATCTGGGAGCAATCCATATCGTTCTACGAGTTCAGGAAAGTGCAATTTGGATTGTGATACGTTAATAATATTTGTTAATGATTCGGAAAGTGATAAAGAATTGTATTTTGTGTAGTGAGAATGAATTAACAGTGCGAGCTACTTTTGTAGGCCCACATGTGGTTACACAACATTGTTGTTCAGTATGCTTTTTATGTGATGGATTGCTTGTAGTAAGAAATATCTGCGTCCTTATGAAAAAGAACTACAGACCTCATTATTTATGTGAGACGAGAGCCTTAGCCTGTTTGTTTGCAGCCCCATTAAAGCCTCACAGCAAAAGAAATGGGCTTGTAATATGTCTGGCTTTACATGCATCATATTCAGATACAGGAAATTCTTCTTAGAGCAATTGAGAATGCAGAAGTGGCAGATGACATTATGCGGTGTGAGGTACTGATGACAGATGGTTTGTTCGGTACCGGTATAGTGAGAAAGACCACACAAATTGTGGTCCTTTTCCGGGACTGGCGGCTGCATTCGGAAGTTTCGCGCCAAAATGATAATCTTTTGTTAATATTGGACAAACTAAACAGCATCTCATATTAAAGTATCTCTCAATAGCGTGCTGCCATTCCATTATTTCACAAGTATTAACAACCAGCAGAATAATAAATTGCTAAACGGAAAGGCAGACGAAGTACTTCGGTGATCTGATCGTGACTAACTTGGATGGCGGGCGGAGTGGTTGGGTTGGAAGGATCATAGCTGGTTCGGCAGTCTCGGAGGACACACATATGATGACAAGCAGATAAAAGAAGTGGACAGTTTTAAATTCTTGGGATTACAGCTTGATAATAAATTCAACTGGGAAAAGCACACCACAGAACTGCTGAAGCGTCTTAACAAATCTCTTTTTGCAATGCGAATTGTGTCAGACATAGGGGATATAAAAATGAAAAAGCTGGCATACTATGCTTAATTTCATTCCATAATGTCATAATGGATTATTTTTTGGGGTAATTCGTCAAGCCAAGCTAAAGTTTTCCAGGCACAAAAACGTGCAGTAAGAGTTATATGTGGTGTGAACTCAAGAACATCCTGCAGAAGTCTGTTAAGGGAAATAGGGATACTAACTACTGCTTCCCAATATATTTATTCTTTAATGAAATTTGTCATTAAAAATATACCACTTTTTCAAACCAATTGCTCAGTTTATGGAATCAATACTAGATATAAGAATAATCTTCACAAGGATTTAAAGTCACTTAGTCTTGTACAGAAAGGTGTGCATTATTCAGGAACACACATTTTCAATAACTTGCCAGCAGCCATAAAAGGCTTAACAACCAATGAAATTCAGCTTAAGAGAAGCCTAAAGGATTTATTGGTGGTCAACTCCTTCTACTCCATTGATGAATTTCTCAGTAGAACCAACTGATTTGTGTGTGTATATGTGCAAGTACAACATAACTTCTGCACAATTTCAGTGCAGTAATGAGTTCATTGTAAATAAGTGTGTATGTGTGTGTGTGTGTATGTGTGTAAGTACAATCTAACTTCTGCACCATTTCAGTGCAGTAATGTGTTCATTGTGAATAAGTATTATAGTAGTTGTATTACACGTTTATCACCTTATAAATAAATAAATAAACTTTTTTATTTTAAATTCAGTGCATTAGTATTTGTAAAATGATCCTTTCATGTAGTTTTCATTAAAAAATGACGATCATTCCACTTGGGACCTGTGGAATGGTACATTAGCTTATTTGTTTGAGTTGTAAATATTTGTCATGTATTGTTGTTTTTCTGACATGTTCTACATCCTGGAGGGCCTCCTCACTACGGATCGATTGGAATGAAAGTAAATCTAATCTAATTTAACATGTTATCTGCCGCGGTAGGCATGAGATTAACACTTTATTAGCAATATATGCCTATATGGGCATGTAGTTAAGAACAGGGTGATAGTAATTACGGAAATACACTGTTCATTATTATGTTGAAGGATGGAAATTATTTGTAACTATAAAGTGGAATGTAACTGTGCAGTTTCTCGTGTTCTGCCAGTAAAAAAAGTGTGATATCCCATATAAACAAACTAATTGGAAATGTAATTATTCACACAAAATCAGTTCCTCGCTAAGAGTTTCTTACCGCCTCAAGATAACGGATTCACGGCCTTCGTGTTGTTTTCTGCACAGGGGACAACAACTGTAGAACACTTCAGGTTGATGAACATTTATTAGAACTTATGCATTCCCTCATGGCGGTGAAAGCAAATAGGCACCTCGCTTGTACCTCAATCTTAGTACAAATGAGATCAGTGATATGTCACCTGTGGTAACACAGAGGAGGTACGTAGGACTGTTTTTCAACTTGCTGTAGGCTCAAGATCTACGTGCTGCCTAAGTGCTGGTACAACTAAATCACTTGGAAGGTGCCAGTTTAGTTGAAATATTAGAAATTATGCTACTTGTTTTGATGTGGCAATATAGGACTAGGCTCCTTACACATCCTGCAACTTCAGTACTAATGTTAAGTGCCTTGTCGTAAGAAAAATAAGGGAATCTCACACTGTTTCTTGTTGGGAAGAAATGAACTGTGATTTAAATACCATACAGGGCCTCTAAACAGGTAATTGGTTTGGGGAACGTTTGCTTCTAAAATCATCAACTGCTGCTTTACCATTTTCTCGAAAGAAGAAAAAAGTGTTATATTCAGTCAAATTAATCAGAACAGATGATTATACCAACTGTGTCACACGAAGTCCTTCAGTTAAGCATAAAAAAACTAGAACATGTTCACTTAATTTCACATAGGACCTGCTAAGTTAACATTTCTGGACCATATTCCAGTAACAGTCGTTTTCATGGGCGATCAACAAGATATTTGATCTACAGAGAAACGACCCTTTGTTTAATGGAAGACTACTTCTGATCATGTAGTGCGACTTTCTCCACTCTCAGTTGTTGTCCATCTGAGTCAAAACGAGGCAAGAGACCTTGAGACCTTATCAAAATCCATTTCCCTACCGCAGTAGTACAGTGGGTTGATATGGATCCCCCGATTAGTAGTTACTCCACCAAGAGCAGTGCAACTATGTCGTGACCCAGGATCGTATGCGTAGGAAATGTTCGTAGTGTGTGACTAGAGTACCGATATGTTTCAAGGGCGCCAATACCCGTGGGCAAGGGAGGGGGAGGGGGGGGGGGGACGAAGCGATCGCCCCCTCCCTCCGAGTTCTGAGGAAGGGGAAAAAATATGGGGCAGTTAGGTGTTTTTCTTTCAAGAAAACAATTTAAAAGTCGGTGTTACGTAAGATTTTGGCAGGGTCGGAACTGGAACTTTTTTATGGCTACTTACAAGTCACCATTAAAATACTCCATAACCCCCACGGGTCTTGCCAACCCCCTCTCCCCCCCCCCCCCCCCCGACCCCTAAATGACCATCATTAAACGCGGTGGCTTCAATCTAATTATTGTCTTTGAATAAATGTGTCATACACGTTCGTTTCATTTCTTTCGGTTCAATCGTGTACTATACAATAGCAGTTCTTTCTATGTACGATCCAAGTTTCATCGAGCTATGTTAGTTCGCAGTGACACATCATGCGAAAGTTACTTTCGTCCTGAAGTTTTGCACACAAGTGCAGCTTGTCGGGTTGGGGCTGTCTGAGGGAAGAGACCAGACAGTGAGGTCATCGGTCTCATCGGATTAGGGAAGGATGGGGCAGGAAATTGACCGTGCCCTTTCAAAGGAACTCTCCCGGCATTTGTCTGGAGCGATTTAGGGAAATCACGGAAAACCTAAACCAGGATGGCCGGACGCGGGATTGAACCGTCGTCCTCCCGAATGAGGCACCAGTGTGTTAACCACTGCGCCATTTCGCTCTGTCTGTGTGCAGTTTGTCGCCGAAAAGTGAACGAAGAATAAACATATGACATAAGAAATGAAAACGGAAGAAATTCGTCTCTAAAAATAGTTCAGTGTGACATAAATCGCTAATATGCTGTATGTAGAAGCCACAAATTTTATGTTTGTTCGGTACACTTTCATGTTGACTAGGAAGACATTACGCAATGGTGTCGCAGCTTCTTTTTTTTATTTTTTATTATTTATTTATTTATTTTATTTCTTATTTATTTATTTTTTTTTCATCAGAGGCTCGGTTCTACAATCAAGCGCAGTACAGCAGCGAAAGGAAGTGATCGCTAGCCTTTCTTTTTCTATCACAAGCAGAAAAAAAGTGACGTCTAATATGTGACGCTTGTCACATACAAGGGAAGTGCCATTGCGACTATCTCTTCAAAGGCTTCAGCCAAGTTTAGTCCAGATACCGAATGCGAAATGTTAAGATAGTTATGAAACGTGTGTATAAAATCGATTATGCTTTTTTCGAGGTCTACCTATGCTAAAGATGTAATGAATTTTAAAATCTGCAGAGTGTGTATTGGTAAAGCTTACCATAGTCGTTTGATTTTCGGAGTCAGTCTACAGTGACGACAACATCTCTGTTCTGTGCGTTTGGGTGCTTACGCGACAGATGGGGTGAAGCGGGAAACAATTATGGAATTTGAAACTCCCGCGGACCTCCGTGCTGGTTCGCTGATCGGCCGAGAGGCAGCGCTGGCGTAACTGTTCCACTTTCCGTCACCTTGCGACACAGCAGTGCGTACCGGCACTTGCATCACGGCGCATCGCGTTGCATTTCCGTGCGCCAGCCACAAGGTCGTTTCCCACTACCCTTGCCGATAGTTTTTTTTTCTGCTTTCCTTACTACTCCCAGTGTTTACTCCTCTCTAGCTTCCTTTCCTCCTCATCTCATCTGCTTCACTCATGACGCAGAGCATTAATGATAACGAAGCCGTTGAATGATTGCACAGGCAGAGACTCAAACGGACTGCCAAAAGAACCAGCTGTTATTGTTCAAATCACCCGACATCTCGTCTGTTTTGTATTGTAGCTGGCCGTAATTAGACTTGTTCACGTTCCTTTTAACACTTTTCAATATCTACTCTTTTCGGAGAAGGAGGGAAGGAATTAGTGTTTGACATCCTGTCGACAACGAGGTCATTAGAGACGGAGCACAAGCTCGGTTTAGGGTAGGATGGGGAAACAGGCCCTTTCGAAGGAACTAGGCCGGCATTTTCCTGAAGCAATATAGGGAATTCACGGAACTCCTAAATCAAGATGGCCGGACGCGGGTTTGAAAAGACGCCCTCCCGTATGCGAGTTCAATGTGCTAACCACTGCACCACCTCGCTCAGTCACTTCGGAGAAAGCTGATAGGAAATGCTCGTCAAAACGGCGCCTTATACCAAGATCCTTAACCTGCCCCAGTCCCACAAAAAGCAAAGCTCACAAAAGAAACAAGCATTTCGTGTCGTCGTAACTGCCGTCTGCTTCATGTCTGCTGTGCAGCGAGCTACGTTAATTTAAGTATGAACTGTATTTTTCTTACTTCTCACTTCTTCTTCCGTGTGTATTTGCTTTTAGGAAGCTTTAATTGTCGAGTGCTAGTAATACTGTTCCATAGATTTCTGTGTTTCTTTTGAATACAGTCAGAGAGAGTCCCTTTAGTCAACCATAGTGCCAGTAGTGCTAGTGTTTGTTTTCAGTACAGTCCAGAGACAGGTAGTGTTATTTTCATTGTTTTCTACAAGAAGTGTCTAGCAATCACGGTTTAGTCAACTATCAGCCGCCTTTAGTGAATTAGCAGTCTAGTTAAAAGTTGATTAACTCTCTACAATAAATTGATTTCTTAGGATGGACAGGATGTGTGACTGCTGTGTACGGACGCAGGAGGAGCTGGCCACTGTTCACGAACAGCTGAACGTGTCGATGGCCGCGGTCAGCCGTCTTCAGGCTGCTGCCTCGGAGTGTAGCGGCAGTGAGGAGTCTGGTGCGTCGCATGGTACACCCCAAGTGTTACGTGATTCACCCACTGTCCCTGCCGTCGAGACATCTTCGCGGGTACCGGGCGCGGTTGGGCCACCCTCTCCCCAAGGGGAGTGGCGGGTTCAGCGGCGTTCGCGGCGCACGAGGCGGAGGGTCAATGTGAAAGCTGGCCGTGTGGCATCACCCGCTCTGCCTGTGAGTGGACATGTGGCCACTCCTTCAGCAAGGTCTGAGCAGGCTCACGGGGGGAGGGGTTTATTAGTTATTGGGAGCTCCAACGTTAGGCGGGTGATGGAGCCCCTTAGGGAAATAGCGGAAAGGTCGGAGAAGAAGGCCAGTGTTCACTCTGTCTGCTTGCCGGGGGGTCTCATCCGAGATGTGGAGGAGGCCCTGCCGGCGGCGATAGAGAGCACTGGGTGCACCCGACTGAAAACTGTTGTTCATGTCGGCACCAATGACTCCTGCCGTCTGGGTTCAGAGGTCATCCTCAGTTCGTACTGGCGGTTGGCGGAATTGATGAAGGCGGAAAGCCTCTCTCGCGGGGTGGAATCTGAGCTAACTATTTGTAGTATCGTTCCCAGAACCGATCGCGGTTCTCTGATTTGGAGCCGAGTAGAAGGCTTAAACCAGAGGCTCAGACGATTCTGCGGATATCTGGGGTGCAAATTTCTCGACCTCCGCTATCGGGTGGAGAAATGTAGGGTCCCCCTGAATAGGTCAGGCGTGCACTACACGCCGGAAGCGGCTACAAGGGTAGCGGAGTACTTGTGGAGTGCACATGTGGGTTTTTTAGGTTAGAGAATTCCCTCCCTAGGCCCGACAAGACGCCTCCTGAGACGCGGCAAGGTAGGAGTAGGCAAAATGCGACAGGGTATAACAATATTAATGTGCTAATAGTAAACTGCAGGAGCGTCTATAGAAAGGTCCCAGAACTGCTCTCATTAATAAACGGTCACAATGCCCATATAGTACTAGGGACAGAAAGTTGGCTGAAACCAGACGTAAACAGTAATGAAATCCTAAACTCAGATTGGAATGTTTACCGCAGAGACAGGCTGGACAGTGAAGGGGGAGGCGTGTTTATAGCGATAAGAAGTGCAATAGAATCGAAGGAAATTGACGGAAATCCTAAATATGAAATAATTTGGGCGAAGGTCACGGTTAAAGCAGGCTCAGACATGGTAATTGGATGTCTCTACAGGCCCCCTGGCTCAGCAGCTGTTGTGGCTGAGCACCTGAAGGATAATTTGGAAAATATTTCGAGTAGATTTCCCCACCATGTTATAGTTCTGGGTGGAGATTTTAATTTGCCGGATATATACTGGGAGACTCAAACGTTCATAACGGGTGGCAGGGACAAAGAATCCAGTGAAATTCTTTTAAGTGCTTTATCTGAAAACTACCTTGAGCAGTTAAACAGAGAACCGACTGGTGGCAATAACATATTAGACCTTCTGGTGACAAACAGACCTGAACTATTTTAAACAGTTAACGCAGAACAGGGAAGCAGTGATCATAAAGCGGTTACTGCATCGACGATTTCAGCCGTAAACAGAAATATTAAAAAAAGGTAGGAAGATTTTTCTGTTTAGCAAAAGTGACAAAAAGCAGATTACAGAGTACCTGACGGCTGAACACAAAAGTTTTGTCTTAAGTACAGATAGTGTTGAGGATCAGTGGACAAAGTTCAAAACCATCGTACAACATGCGTTAGATGAGTATGTGCCAAGCAAGATCGTAAGAGATGGAAAAGAACCGCCGTGGTACAACAACCGAGTTAGAAAACTGCTGCGGAAGCAAAGGGAACTTCACAGCAAACATAAACATAGCCAAAGCCTTGCAGACAAACAAAAATTACGCGAAGTGAAATGTACTGTGTGGAGGGCTATGCGAGAGGCGTTCAATGAATTCGAAAGTAAAGTTCTATGTACTGACTTGGCAGAAAATCCTAAGAAATTTTGGTCTTATGTCAAAGTGGTAGGTGGATCAAAACAAAATGTCCAGACACTCTGTGACCAAAATGGTACTGAAACAGAGGATGACAGACTAAAGGCCGAAATACTAAATGTCTTTTTCCAAAGCTGCTTCACAGAGGAAGACTGCACTGTAGTTCCTTCTCTAGATTGTCGCACAGATGACAAAATGGTAGATATCGAAATAGACGACAGAGGGATAGAGAAACAATGAAAATCGCTCACAAGAGGAAAGGCCGCTGGACCTGATGGGATACCAGTTCGATTTTACACAGAGTACGCGAAGGAACTTGCCCCCCTTCTTGCAGCGGTGCACAGTAGGTCTCCAGAAGAGCGTAGCGTTCCAAAGGATTGTAAAAAGGCATAGATCATCCCCGTTTTCAAGAAGGGACGTCGAACAGATGTGCAGAACTATAGGCCTATATCTCTAACGTCGATCAGTTGTAGAATTTTGGAACACGTATTATGTTCGAGTATAATGACTTTTCTGGAGACTAGAAATCTACGCTGTAGAAATTAGCATGGGTTTCGAAAAAGACGGTCGTGTAAAACCCAGCTAACGCTATTCGTCCACGAGACTCAGAGGGCCATAGACACGGGTTCCCAGGTAGATGCCGTGTTTCTTGACTTCCGCAAGGCGTTCGATACAGTTCCCCACAGTCGTTTAATGAACAAAGAGCATATGGACTATCAGACCAATTTTGTGATTGGATTGAAGAGTTCCTAGATAACAGAACGCATCAGGTCATTCTCAATGGAGAGAAGTCTTTCGAAGTAAGAGTAATTTCAGGTGTGCCGCAGGGGAGAGTCGTAGGACCGTTGCTATTCACAATATACATAAATGACCTTGTGGATGACATCGCAAGTTCACTGAGGCTTTTTGCGGATGATGCTGCGGTATATCGAGAGGTTGTAACAATGGAAAATTGTACTGAAATGCAGGAGGATCTGCAGCGAATTGACGCATGGTGCAGGGAATGGCAATTGAGTCTCAATGTGGACAAGTGTAATGTGCTGCGAATACATAGAAAGATAGATCCCTTATCATTTAGCTACAAAATAGCAGCTCAGCAACTGGAAGCAGTTAATTCCATAAATTATCTGGGAGTACTGTAAGGGATCCGTGATCCTACGAACATAGATGCTAGTATCCGACGCCCAGGTCGATAGTAGACAGGGGTCGATTGTCGAGCGCCGCAGAAGGCAGTGAGACTGGTGTCGAGTGAGAGGAGTACTGGAGCGTCGAGTGAGACGTAGTGCGGGAGAGACGGGCAAGAATGGTGGTCGAGTGAGTTGTAAACGGTAAAATTCACCGGAGTATGACGAGTGAGCACGTCCCCCTGATCGTCGTGGGGTTGACCCTCACTAATGCCGATTCGCGAGTGATATGAAACCGAAAGTGACAAGTGCCGGATTACTTGTTTCGCGTCAACCGCGTCGGCCAGCAACAACCATGGATTGCAGTGAGGGTTGTTGTGAATGTTAACCATCATCATTGCGTGTGACGAAGTACTGAAAATCAGCAACCAATAAAAAGATATAATTGTAATTAGACGTGTAAGGCGAAGGTAGCAACTGCCTCAGAATTTGTGTGTTAGTAGGAAATATATATCAGTTTGTACATCGCAACCTTTGTGGTCCTTGATAATAGACAACTTTCAATCAATAACTATTCAGTCTCAGAACAGCCGCACTCGGTTGAAATACCCCCGAAACCACAGCAGAAAAACCGATAGCCTTTCATCCATTACGCACACTGTCATTTAATCATAAATTAACTGTTTGGCGCCTTCGGTAAATTACACAAAACCCAATAAGGAATTTAAACGGGGGTGTTTCAGTACGCATTAGGAGTGATTTAAAATGGAATGATCATATAAAGTTGATTGAGATGGGTAAAGCAGTTGCCAGACTGAGATTCATTGGAAGAATCCTAAGGAAATGCAATCCGAAAACAAAGGAAGTAGGTTACAGTACGCTTGTTCGCCCATTGCTTGAATACTGCTCAGCAGTGTGGGATCCGTACCAGATAGGGTTGATAGAAGAGATAGAGAAGATCCAACGGAGAGCACCGCCCTTCGTTACAGGATCATTTAGTAATCGCGAAAGCGTTTCGGAGATGATAGATAAACCCAAGTGGAAGACTCTGCAGGAGAGACGCTCAGTAGCTCGGTATGGGTTTTTGTTGAAGTTTCGAGAACATACCTTCACCGAAGAGTCAAGCAGTATATTGCTCTCTGCTACGTATATCTCGTGAAGAGACCATGAGGATAAAAACAGAGAGATTAGAGCCCACACAGAAGCATACCGAGAATACTTCTTTCCACGAACAATACGAGACTGGAACAGATGGGAGAACCGATATAGGTACTCAAGGTACCCTCCGCCACACGCCGTCAGGTGGCTTGCGGAGTATGGATGTAGATGTATATGTAGACCCCCTGTAGACTACATGACTCAGCACCACCTCCTCACCAAACGTACTGTGTGTACTTTCTTATGAGTCAGTCGCTCACAGATTGAAACCCCACACTCCTTGTCGGACCACCGAATCTACAGGCGTGGATCCAAGGTTCGGTTCTAGGAGGGAGAGGGGGGGGGGGGAAATCAAAGTTTATTACTGCCCTCCCCCCTCCCTTTCCCACCCCAAGTTCTTGACTTGTCGTCAACACCATTTTGAGCTTCCCAAGGATTCGTAGGATTTAAATATTAATGATAACAACAAAATGGTTAAAAATTTTCATATAACAGCAGTAATTTGTTTACATCAGTGCTTTGTAAATTACTGTTGTATAACTGCCAAGAAATTGCAGTTCAGAGGTACACATCATTGATAAAGCATTTATCCTAATATTGGAGACGTACATGTGTAGTGCGATTTATTTAAGAACCATGGTCAGGCGGTTAATCAGGATTGTGTTGGGGGGGGGGGGCAGGGTTTGGGGGGGGGGGGGGTCGGTCACAATTTATTGCGTTCTCCTCCTTTCCTCACCCCCCCCCCCCGTCACCAAAGTAATTTGCTGTCACCATTATTTTTGACGCACCAAAGATGCATTCCTGCTCAGTACATTGCTCTGGTTTGACTGGTGAGAAATTGTCATTCAAAAATAATTTCATTTTAAAAACATCTGCTTGAAAATCTAGAATTTCTTTTGTCAAGCAGTCATTAAACAACTATAATAGCAACTAAATTTCACAATTTAGGCAACGTCATAATTTATAAGTTGTAAAATGATAAAATGTACACACACCGTTACGTTATTTACGGATTCTTCCGTTACGTCTTGGTAGAACAATTCCATATTGTAGGTTGAATAACAAGTACGCTGTTTCTGCGCTACTTATTTTTGTTTATTTCTAACTAGTTTTCGGCTTACTGGGCCATCTTCAAGAAACAGCCATCAGTACTTCGTTTAGCAATGCGGTTGTCAACACAGGTCTGCAGACTATGACTATGCGAGCGTGTAAATGAGCGGAACGCTGTTTGTTTCGGTCGCTTCCACTTCAGTTCGAGAAAGTTAGTCTTCCCTTTTTTCCTTATCGGCTGTCTTGCCCTTCCGTCTTGATTTACTCAACTTCCAGTGTTCTGCAGTTCAGCCTGTGGACTCATGAATCGTTGTTGTTCACAATAAGTACGATCAGCCGACTGAATGGATGCCATCACGTGGATGGGATTATCTCTGGAGACAGTCAGTACAGATGCACCTGCACGTTGATAGTACTCAAGCGACCAATTAAAAAGCATCCTTTGTTAAACACAGCTTGTAATTTCTAGTATTCCTTGACATTTTCGAGACGTTTAGTTCACACACGTCCTTACTTTCTGTTAGCTGAGAAAACTGGTAACTGCTACATGTAAAAGAAAAAAGTGAAAGCTTTTAGTAAAATGTTCTTAGGGGTTCATGGAACGGGACGAACACATCAAATCCATATTAGGGAAGGTGAATGGAAACTTATATTCGTTAGAATGTTTCTGGGAGAATGCAGTGCATCTGTAAAGGAAACAGCGTACACGACGCTAGTGTGAGCACTCCTGGAGTAGTGTACCAGCCTTTACGGTCCTTATCAGGTAGGCATGACAACAGGCATCGAATCAGGTAGAGACTCATAACAGGTCGGTATAGCCCATACGAACGTGTAACGGAAATGCTCGGAAATTTAAATGGGAATACTTTGAAGAAAGACGATGTAGTTTTCGCGAAACGCTGTTAAGTACATTTAGACAAATTATATTGGAAGATGACTATCACCAATATGCTGGCACCAACATATATCTCACGTAGAGATGATGAGAAAAAAAATCAAGGGAGAGTCGAGTGATTTTGCCCTCGCTCAGTATGCTAACGGAATAGAAAATATTTTTACGGTGAACCCTCCCCCCTGCACTGTGTAGCGGTTTGCAGAGTATTTACCTAAGTACCCCTTAGAAGATACAATGTAAATAAAGTGTACTATACTGTGGACAAACATTATCGTAAGTTGTTTCCATATGTGATACAGTGTTTCATTTTTTGTCTTCTGATAGAGAAAAAAAAACAAATTTTCTGTTGTTTGTAGTAAGAGATTCTGTATCCAAATAGAACGTACACTTACCGTAAATAACTGAACATTTTTTCGTTATTATCACTATGTTCACTGTCATGTCTAATTTGATCATCACAACGTGTTGTGAAATTTCAGCCCATATTATGGTATAGGTTACAATGTGCTCTCATCAAAACTTCTAAAACATGTTAGCAAATTATTCTTATGAACAAAGAACTGTTTTATTCCATGTCTCATTGTATCTTTGCGCAAAACAGCGAAGTAGACAAATAAATAAATGGTTCATGAAAAGCCAAGAGGAGAGTGAATTTATCAGTAATTGCCACCAGCTACAATAACCGTCGATAGGTTTATCAACCCACAATTTCGGTGCGAAGGGGAACTGTCACACACAGAAAATTAATGTAAGAGCACATGCGAGTAACTATCGTTCAGGGAAAAACTGAAATACTCAAATAATCGCGATTGACAGACAAAGGAGAATTTTTTAAAAGTATTATCTGGCGCCTTCATCTACAGGTATTCTTACTGCATCAATTCTGCTTTGTTCGTGGTGCACGGGACCGTAAATATTGTGTTACGCGGATAGGAAAAAATTAAGACTTACCTGTAACAGTTTACTGCAGTTAACTCAGAAGTGACTTTTTAGAGCTTCCATTACATCCCTTACACAACACTCCTCTTATTCGTGTGTACTATTGCCTCCAGGTAAGGAGGTATCTATGCAGCAGTGACGTCAATGCTGCCCTAGCCTCAATAATCGAAGTTCACCGTTCACTTTTTTCAACAACCGTTCAAAGTAATGTAACATCTTTGATTAACAAGACAATCTCTGTATTTTAAACTTGCGGTTCTGTGCCAGACCGTGCAATTTTTCATGTATAATTCAACTACAAAATATCTCCGTAGAATGCATTTGTTTTTCTAATGAAAATTTAATTCACACCAAAACCATTAATACTTTCAAGCAGATAATTTACAATTCGGATAATTTCAACACCTGAAGTTACCTCTCATTTGAGACCTTGTAAACAGTTGTACGAAGCTAAACAAAATTCTTATGTACGCCATGAGAACTAGTACACTGACGAGCCAAAGAAACTGGTACACCTGTCTAATGCCTTATAATGCCACGTGAGCACGCAGAAGTACCGCAACACGACGTGGCATGGACTCGATTACTGTCTGAAATAGTGCTGGAGGGAACTGACAGCACATTCCAAGACAACCCATATATGCCCAATAACGTCCATGTTTGGGATGTTTGGTGGTCAGCGGAAGTGTTTATCTACATCTACATCTACTCTGCGATTCACATTTAAGTGCTTGGCAGAGGATTCATCGAACCACAATCATACTATCTCTCTACCATTCCACTCCCGAACAGCGCGCGGGAAAAACGAACATCTAAACCTTTCTGTTCGAGCTCTGATTTATCTTATTTTATTTTGATGATCATTCCTACCTATGTAGGTTGGGCTCAACAAAATATTTTCGCATTCGGAAGAGAAAGTTGGTGACTGAAATTTCGTAAATAGATCTCGCCGCGACGAAAAACGTCTTTGCTATAATGACTTCCATCCCAACTCGCGTATCATATCTGCCACACTCTCTTCCCTATTACGTGATAATACAAAACGATCTGCCCTTTTTTATACCCTTTCGATGTCCTCCGTCAATCCCACCTGGTTAGGATCCCACACCGCGCAGCAATATTCTAACAGAGGACGAACGAGTGTAGTGTAAGCTGTCTCTTTAGTAGACTTGTTGCATCTTCTAAGTGTCCTGCCAATGAAACGCAACTTTTGGCTCGCCTTCCCCACAATATTATCTATGTGGCCTTTCCAACTGAAGTTGTTCGTAATTTTAACACCCAGGTACTTAGTTGAATTGACAGACTTAGGAATTGTACTATTTATCGAGTAATCGAATTCCAACGGATTTCTTTTGGAACTCATGTGGATTACCTCACACATTTTGCTATTTAGCGTCAACTGCCACCTGCCACACCATACAGCAACCTTTTCTAAATCGCTTTGCAACTGATACTGGTCTTCGGATGACCTTACTAGACGGAAAATTACAGCATCATCTGCGAACAACCTAAGAGAACTGCTCAGATTGTCACCCAGGTCATTTATATAGATCAGGAACAGCAGAGGTCCCAGGAAGCTTCCCTGGGGAACACCTGATATCACTTCAGTTTTACTCGATGATTTGCCGTCTATTACTACGAACTGCGACCTTCCTGATAGGAAGTCACGAATCCAGTCGCACAACTGAGACGATACCCCATAGGCCTGCAGCTTGATTAGAAGTCGCTTGTGAGGAACGGTGTCAAAAGCTTTCCTGAAATCTAGAAATACGGAATCAACTTGAGATCCCCTGTCGATAGCGGCCATTACTTCGTGCGAATAAAGAGCTAGCTGTGTTGCACAAGAACGATGTTTTCTGAAACCATACTGATTACGTATCAATAGATCGTTCCCTTCGAGGTGATTCATAATGTTTGAGTACAGTATATGCTCCAAAACCCTACAGTAAACCGACGTCAATGATATAGGTCTGTAGTTCGTTGGATTACTCCTACTACCCTTCTTAAACACTGGTGCGACCTGCGCAATTTTCCAATCTGTAGGTACAGATCTATCGTTGAGCGAGCGGTTGTATATGATTGCTAAGTAGGGAGCTATTGTATCAGCGTACTCTGAAAGGAACCTAATCGGTATACAATCTGGACCTGAAGACTTGCCCGTATCAAGCGATTTGAGTTGCTTCGCAACCCCTAAGGTATCTACTTCTAAGAAACTCATGCTAGCAGCTGTTCGTGTTTCAAATTCTGGAATATTCCATTCGTCTTCCCTTGTGAAGGAATTTCGGAAAACTGCGTTCAATAACTCCGCTTTAGCGGCACAGTCGTCGGTAACAGTACCATCGGCACTGCGCAGCGAAGGTATGGACTGCGTCTTGCCGCTTGTGTACTTTACATACGACCAGAATTTCTTCGGATTTTCTACCAAATTTCGAGACAATGTTTCGTTGTGGAACCTATTAAAGGCATCTCGCATTGAAGTCCGTGCCAAATTTCGCGCGTCTGTAAATTTTAGCCATTCTTCGGGATTTCGCGTTCTTCTGAACTTCGCATGCTTTTTCCGTTGCCTCTGCAACAGCGTTCGGACCTGTTTTGTGTACCATGGGGGATCAGTTCCATCTCTTACCAATTTATGAGGTATGAATCTCTCAATTGCTGTTGCTACTATATCTCTGAATTTGAGCCACATCTCGTCTACATTTGCATAGTCAGTTCGGAAGGTATGGAGATTGTCTCTTAGAAAGGCTTCTAGTGACACTTTATCCACTTTTTTAAATAAAATTATTTTGCGTTTGTTTCTAGTGGATTTGGAAGAAACGGTATTGAGCCTAGCTACAACGACCTTGTGATCACTAATCCCTGTATCAGTCATGATGCTCTCTATCAGCTCTGGATTGTTTGTGGCTAAGAGGTCAAGTGTGTTTTCGCAACCATTTACAATTCGCGTGGGTTCGTGGACTAACTGCTCGAAATAATTTTCGGAGAAAGCATTTAGGACAATCTCGGAACATGTTTTCTGCCTACTACCGGTTTTGAACAAGTATTTTTGCCAACATATTGAGGGAAGGTTGAAGTCCCCACCAACTATAACCGTATGAGTGGGGTATTTACACTCCTGGAAATGGAAAAAAGAACACATTGACACCGGTGTGTCAGACCCACCATACTTGCTCCGGACACTGCGAGAGGGCTGTACAAGCAATGATCACACGCACGGCACAGCGGACACACCAGGAACCGCGGTGTTGGCCGTCGAATGGCGCTAGCTGCGCAGCGTTTGTGCACCGCCGCCGTCAGTGTCAGCCAGTTTGCCGTGGCATACGGAGCTCCATCGCAGTCTTTAACACTGGTAGCATGCCGCGACAGCGTGGACGTGAACCGTATGTGCAGTTGACGGACTTTGAGCGAGGGCGTATAGTGGGCATGCGGGAGGCCGGGTGGACGTACCGCCGAATTGCTCAACACGTGGGACGTGAGGTCTCCACAGTACATCGATGTTGTCGCCAGTGGTCGGCGGAAGGTGCACGTGCCCGTCGACCTGGGACCGGACCGCAGCGACGCACGGATGCACGCCAAGACCGTAGGATCCTACGCAGTGCCGTAGGGGACCGCACCGCTACTTCCCAGCAAATTAGGGACACTGTTGCTCCTGGGGTATCGGCGAGGACCATTCGCAACCGTCTCCATGAAGCTGGGCTACGGTCCCGCACACCGTTAGGCCGTCTTCCGCTCACGCCCCAACATCGTGCAGCCCGCCTCCAGTGGTGTCGCGACAGGCGTGAATGGAGGGACGAATGGAGACGTGTCGTCTTCAGCGATGAGAGTCGCTTCTGCCTTGGTGCCAATGATGGTCGTATGCGTGTTTGGCGCCGTGCAGGTGAGCGCCACAATCAGGACTGCATACGACCGAGGCACACAGGGCCAACACCCGGCATCATGGTGTGGGGAGCGATCTCTTACACTGGCCGTACACCACTGGTGATCGTCGAGGGGACACTGAATAGTGCACGGTACATCCAAACCGTCATCGAACCCATCGTTCTACCATTCCTAGACCGGCAAGGGAACTTGCTGTTCCAACAGGACAATGCACGTCCGCATGTATCCCGTGCCACCCAACGTGCTCTAGAAGGTGTAAGTCAACTACCCTGGCCAGCAAGATCTCCGGATCTGTCCCCCATTGAGCATGTTTGGGGCTGGATGAAGCGTCGTCTCACGCGGTCTGCACGTCCAGCACGAACGCTGGTCCAACTGAGGCGCCAGGTGGAAATGGCATGGCAAGCCGTTCCACAGGACTACATCCAGCATCTCTACGATCGTCTCCATGGGAGAATAGCAGCCTGCATTGCTGCGAAAGGTGGATATACACTGTACTAGTGCCGACATTGTGCATGCTCTGTTGCCTGTGTCTATGTGCCTGTGGTTCTGTCAGTGTGATCATGTGATGTATCTGACCCCAGGAATGTGTCAATAAAGTTTCCCCTTCCTGGGACAATGAATTCACGGTGTTCTTATTTCAACTTCCAGGAGTGTATTTGTTACGAGACACAAATTTTCTCTGAACTGTTCAATAGCTATATCATCGGAGCTGGGGGTCGGTAGAAGGAGCCAATTATTAACTTAGTTCGGCTGTTAAGTATAACCTCCACCCATACCAATTCGCACGGAGTATCTACTTCGGTTTCACTGCAAAGTAAACCACTACTGACAGACACAAACACTCCACCACCAATTCTGCCTAATCTATCTTTCCTGAACACCGTCTGAGACTTCGTAAAAATTTCTGCAGAACTTATTTCAGGCTTTAGCCAGCTTTCTGTACCTATAACGATTTCAGCTTCTGTGCTTTCTATTAGCGCTTGAAGCTCAGGGACTTTCGCAGCACAACTACAACAGTTTACAACCACAATTCCGACTGTTCCTTGATCCAAGCACTTCCTGGATTTACCATGCACCCTTTGAGATTGCAGCCCACCCCGTACTTTCCCGAGGCCCTCTAACCTAAAAAACCGCCCAGTCCACGCCACACAGCCTCCGCTACCCGTGTAGCCGCCAGCTGAGTGTAGTGAACTCCTGACCTATTCAGCGGAACCCGAAACCCCACCACCCTATGGCGCAAGTCAAGGAATCTGCAGCCAACACGGTCGCAAAACCGTCTGAGCCTCTGATTCAGACCCTCCACCCGGCTCTGCACCAAAGGTCCGCAGTCGGTTCTGTCAACGATGCTGCAGATGGTGAGCTCTGCCTTCATCTCGTAAGCAAGACCGGCAGCCTTCACCAAATCAAATAGCCGCTGGAATCCAGAGAGAATTTCCTCAGATCCAAAGCGACACACGTCATTAGTGCCGACATGTGCCACCACCTGCAGCTGGCTGCACCCTGTGCTCTTCATGGCATCCGGAAGGACCCTTTCCGCATCAGGAATGGCTCCACCCAGAATGCACACGGAGTTCACACTGGATTCCTTCCCCTCCTTAGCCGCCATACCCCTAAGGGCCCCATTACGCGCCTAACATTGGAGCTCCCAACTACCAATAAGCCCACCCTCCGTGATTGCCCGGACCTTGAAGGCTGAGAATCATCCTCTGAAACGGGGCAGGCAGCTGCATCTAGCTCAGCCAGAGACAGTGCCTGAAACCTGTTTGTCAGACGCACCGGGGAGGCTTTCTGATCAGCCTCCGGGGACGTCTTTCGCTGCCTGCCACGCCTTGGAACGACCTCCCAATCAACCACAGGCGAGGGCTCAGCCCCACTGCGGGCAGCAACCGGGGCAACCACAGCGGCAGACCGATCTGGGGACAGATGGGACGTGGTTGACATTCCCGTGACACCCAAGTCCGGCTCCCCACAGTGGTGCCCATTGGCAAAAGCCTCAAGCTGCGCGACCGAAGCCAGCCCCGCTTGCAGCTGTGAGCGAAGGGATGCCAACTCAGCCCTCATCCAAACACAGCAATCACAGTCCCTGTCCATTCTAGTCGATGTTGAACAACAGTTACTGAAACACGAGTCCGTGCCTAGATAACGCAAGGGAAACACGCAAAGAATGTATTAACTTTTTTTTTTTGTCATCAGTCTACTGACTGGTTTGATGCGGCCCGCCACGAATTCCTTTCCTGTGCTAACCTCTTCATTTCAGAGTAGCACTTGCAACCTACGTCCTCAATTATTTGCTCGACGTATTCCAATCTCTGTCTTCCTCTACAGTTTTTGCCCTCTACAGCTCCCTCTAGTACCATGGAAGTCATTCCCTCATGTCTTAGCAGATGTCCTATCATCCTGTCCCTTCTCCTTATCAGTGTTTTCCACATATTCCTTTCCTCTCCGATTCTGCGTAGAACCTCCTCATTCCTTACCTTATCAGTCCACCTAATTTTCAACATTCGTCTATAGCACCACATCTCAAATGCTTCGATTCTCTTCTGTTCCGGTTTTCCCACAGTCCATGTTTCACTACCATACAATGCTGTACTCCAGACGTACATCCTCAGAAATTTCTTCCGCAAATTAAGGCCGGTATTTGATATTAGTAGACTTCTCTTGGCCAGAAATGCCTTTTTTGCCATAGCGAGTCTGCTTTTGATGTCCTCCTTGCTCCGTCCGTCATTGGTTATTTTACTGCCTAGGTAACAGAATTCCTTAACTTCATTGACTTCGTGACCATCAATCCTGATGTTAAGTTTCTCGCTGTTCTCATTTCTACTACTTCTCATTACCTTCGTCTTTCTCCGATTTACTCTCAAACCATACTGTGCACTCATTAGACTGTTCATTCCGTTCAGCAGATCATTTAATTGTTCTTCACTTTCACTCAGGATAGCAATGTCATCAGCGAATTTTAATTCCACTCCTGAACCTTTCTTTTATTTCCATCATTGCTTCCTCGATGTACAGATTGAAGAGTAGGGGCGAAAGGCTACAGCCTTGTCTTACACCCTTCTTAATACGAGCACTTCGTTCTTGATCGTCCACTCTTATTATTCCCTTTTGGTTGTGGTACATATTGTATATGACCCGTCTCTCCCTATAGCTTACCCCTACTTTTTTCAGAATCTCCAACAGCTTGCACCATTTTATATTGTCGAACGCTTTTTCCAGGTCGACAAATCCTATGAAAGTGTCTTGATTTTTCTTTAGCCTTGCTTCCATAATTAGCCGTAACGTCAGAATTGCCTCTCTCGTCCCTTTACTTTTCCTAAAGCCAAACTGATCGTCACCTAGCGCATTCTCAATTTTCTTTTCCATTCTTCTGTATATTATTCTTGTAAGCAGCTTCGATGCATGAGCTGTTAAGCTAATTGTGCGATAATTCTCGCACTTGTCAGCTCTTGCCGTCTTCGGAATTGTGTGGATGATGCTTTTCCGAAAATCAGATGGTATGTAGCCAGACGCATATATTCTACACAACAACGTGAATAGTCGTTTTGTTGCCACTTCCCCCAATGATTTTAGAAATTCTGATGGAATGTTATCTATCCCTTCTGCTTTATTTGACCGTAAGTCCTCCAAAGCTCTTTTAAATTCCGATTCTAATACTGTATCCCCTATCTCTTCCAAATCGACTCCTGTTTCTTCTTCTATCACATCGGACAAATCTTCACCCTCATAGAGGCTTTCAATGTATTCTTTCCACCTATCTGCTCTCTCCTCTGCATTTAACAATGGAATTACCGTTGCACTCTTAATGTTACCACAATGAAATTAAGAATTAAACTATGTAACAAATAAGTAAGCTAAGAGTATACGACTTGCTGCTGGCAGCTGCTGATCCAACGGCGGCAGGGAGCACACTGGCTGTGACCAACCGACACTGGCCGTTCAAAACAAAAACAGAAGACAGACGACTACGCGAATTTACACTATTCAGGTACTAAAGCGCGATGCTACAACTCTCAAATACTATAATACGCCGAAATTTATGAATTAAACAATGCAAGTACCCAAAAACACGCAAAGAAATTAAGAATTAAACTATGTAACAAATAAGTAAGCTAGGAGTATACAACTTGCTGCTGGCAGCTGCTGATCCAACGGCGGCAGGAAGCTTCAGTGTATATTCTGAGTATCGCCTATAATTCTAAACAGACTTTTGCATTCACTTAGGAAGGAAGGAAATGAAAGTAAGAAATTCTCGTCTAGTAATTCATGCTCGATGGCCGCCTTGGTTTCATTTGAGAGGAGAAGGGCTGTGGCTGTGCCTTCCGTTTCTATTTCTGAATCATTTAGTTTTGAAGGGAACTAAGTCAAAATTAATAATTTTTTACTTAAATGCGTATCCGTAATATTTAAACCAAGAAGCGTACTGGCTGTTCCTGGAGTAACGCTCGTTTGGTAACTACGATGACACCCTGCAACAGTTACTGCCCCACTGCCTTGTGTGAAATAACGGACCACGATGCACACCGTGGTCCCTGTTTTTCACATCACATTTACGACGAGGGTTTTTATGTTGGCCTGAATCTTTACCAATGAAACGATGATGAGTGTGCGATATCCACCAGTACAAATGATAACATTTGATACGCTTGAAGGCAGTCACTGCTTTTTCCATTCCACAGACGAGTTGAACGAAACAGATACCCTACCAAACCAAGCTGTTCCTTTCCACCACGTTTCTAGACATCGGCAGACGTCGGAAATTACTTCCGACGCAATGACTAATTCTGTCATTGATCACTTGTGACAAAGATCTGGGATCTTTTTAAGCGCTTAATGAAACTTTCCAACTAGACAGCAGCAAATTTTTTTTTCTTCCATGTTATAACACGTTTCGGTGTGCTCAGTCTTCAAATCAGAGGTACAAAACATAATGTGAATTAACAAAGCCACCATACAACAATCATTCCAGCTTGAAACATGCCAAAAGATATAACAATACCATAGACACAAATCAACACAAAATATCTCCTGTACATGTACCCGATACTAAAGCCAACTGCGATTCTAAAACAGATGAGATAAGAGAAACGAAGACAACAATGTATGCCTACAAGCTATGGAGATATTTTATCCCAAAGAAACCACTTGACAAAACGAGACGTGGCCGGATATTGATGTAACTTCGTACTCATCCACACCATAGACAGATATATAAATGACTAGAACTGCAATTCTCTGCGACAGTGACAGGTGCTTATTACTCAGCATTTTCATTTTCTCACAGCATATTTTGCCCTTTTGCTATTGCGAGGTTTATATTTTCTATAATATATAAGATCTAGCTTAAACCAGTCTCGATACAAGCTCTTTAGCAATCTCTTTGCTTGACCAATCTGACAAACTTAAGTCTTTGGCAAGTCCGCGCGTGTGGCAGATGTGGTCCTGTTTGATTGAAAGTAGTTCGTCATTAATCTTGGTAACTTCTTGTTCAAGCTGGGAATGGTGAAGTCGAAGAGGCACTTTTCTCTGAGTTCTGACGTTGAGAAGGAAACTGCTTCTATCCGCCCAACGTTTAAGGAATTGAGCGAGACTAACTCATTTTATATACATCAAAAAAAGTTTTGCATCACATCAGTTCCGAGAGTTCCGTAACCTGTACAGAAAATTGTAATAGAGATCAACATAAACTTCATTTCTGCCCTCTTTATTGCTCATGAAAACCACATATCGCATGTTGTACCACCAAACAGCGAGACCTTCAGAGGTAGTGGTCCAGATTGCTGTACATACCGGTAACTCTAATACCCAGTAGCACGTCCTCTTGCATTGATGCATGCCTGTATTCGTCGTGACATACTATCCACAAGTTTATCAGGGCACTGTTGGTCCAGATTGTCCCACTCCTCAACGGCGATTCGACGTAGATCCCTCAGAGTGGTCGTTCATGAAGGCGAATGCCTCGCCAATATGCTGCCGATATGGTTGCACTATCTATCGGAGGATGGCATTCACGTATCCTACAGCTGCTACGGTGCCTTCCATGACCACCAACGGCGTACGTCGGCCCCAAAACAGCAGGGAACCTCCACCTTTCTGCACTCGCTGGACAGTGTGTCTAAGGCGTTGACCACGTTGCCTCCAAACACGTCTCCGACGATTGTCTGGTTGAAGGTATATGCCACACTCATCGGTGAAGAGAACGTGATGCCAATCCTGAGCGGTCCATTCGGTATGTTGTTGGGCCCATCTGTACGGCGCTGCATGGTGTCGTGGTTGCAAAGATGGACCTCGCCATGGACGTCAGGAGTGAAGTTGCGCATCATGCAGCCTATTGTACACATTGAGTCGTAACAGGACGTCTTGCGGCTGCACGAAGATCATTATTCAACATGGTGGCATTACTGTCAGGGTTTCTCCCAGCCATAATCTGTAGATAGTGGTCATCCACTGCAATAGTAGCCTTTGGGCGGCCTGAGCGAGGCATATCATCGACAGTTCCTGTCTCTGTGTATCTTCTCCATGTCCGAACAACATCGCTTTGGTTCACTCCGAGAGGCCTGGACACTTCCCTTGTTGAGAGTCCTTCCTGGCACAAAGTAACAATGTGGACGCGATCGAACTGTGGTATTGACCGTCTAGGCACGGCTGGACGACAGACAACACGAGCTGTGTATCTCCTTCCTGGTGGAATGACTGGAACTGATCGGCTGTTGGACCCCCTCCGTCTAATATTGGTTGTTTACATCTTTGGGCAGCCAGTGACATCTCTGAACAGTCAGAGGGACTGCGCCTGTGATACAGTATCCACAGTCAATGTCTCTATCTTCAGGAGTTCTGGGAACCGGGGTGATGCAAAATTTTTTTTTTATGTATGTATCAAGCTGAATCTTGAAATTGTTCTTTGGAGTACCCCCACAAGGCTATGAAATTCTTGTCTTATCCTTCAAGTCATTATATTACTTGTTAAACTCACTTCTTATGAATCGTATCACTCTTTATATTTAATCTATTTGAAACTGTCGTGCTGCTGGTCCGTCTTCTTTTTGTCTTCTGAAAGTTAACTATGTTAGTCACAATCATTCTGATGAAGTCACTCGAATGCAGTGCTAGCACTGGGAATTATAAATCACAGTATTCTCTACATCGTAATTAGGTTTCGGTGCTTATATGAAGTAGGTCATCTTATCGTGTACTGCTGAGGCGCTATGTGCGTCGTGCTGTGTCACCTCGCTTATCTAATACAACGTTACGTACAAAGGGAATCGGGATTACAACTGATCGTTTTGATAATTAATTATGTTCTAAAATCTGAATTTGTGTCTACGCGAAAAGGGAGACAACGCCCATGGCACAACTGGACGCTACAAGCGGAAAGCTAACACAGATTTAAAACAATCTGTTGTATTCACAGACGTATTCATTTATGTGCTACTGGTACATAGTAAATATGCATGCTCTATCTCTTTCGTTGAGCTGAATTTATGAAAGTGTGTGCTATTTTCTACTTTTTTCGAATCAGATAACGTCCCTAAGTTGTTCTCTTGAGCATTAGGAATATAAATTCTGCATATCTTCAAAGTATTGGGGCTCATTTGTCACTACTTTTGGGAGTATTCTACGTTTCTTACAAACTCTCTCTCTCTCTCTCCCTCTCTCTCTCTCTCTCTCTCTCTCTCTCTCTCTCTCACACACACACACACACACACACACAGAGAGAGAGAGAGAGAGAGAGAGAGAGAGACAGAGAGAGAAACACACATATACCTTTCAATAAGTCGAAAGGCCACTGGAGTGCATTAGTGATATTCGTGTTAGTGTTGACACCAGGCCTGGTAGGTTATATGGAGTAAGAGGTTGAGTGAGAGCTGTGAAGGACACGAAAATACCGCATACTTATGTGAGACAACGTTATCAGCATCTGACAGAGTTAGAGAAGGGCCTCATTGTGGATCTCCATTTGGCCGGCTCGTCGAATAGTGCAATATCCAGATTTGTGGGCCATTTGGATGTGACAGTGTTTAGATGTTGGACTACATTGGAAAGTGAGGGCAGAAATACTGGTCGTCAAGGTTCCGGTCAACACCATCTGGCCCTTGCGAGGGAGGAATCACCATATTGTGCGCCACACGCATTGTAACTTCTTCACATCTGTGCCTGCCAACCAAGAACAATTAATGGACTCCCTGCAACATTCTATGTCATCCCATACCATTGGTCGGAGACTAGCAGCAGCTGCACTAGGGAATAACCGTCCCACACACACATTTCCATGATCACCACAACACAAAGAGATGAGCTGCCGTTGCAGTGGTGTCATGACCGGGAAGCATGGACTGCTCATCAGTGCCATCGCATTGTTCAGCATTGAATCGCAAGGTCTACATTACCTTGGATGACCATTGTCGGTGAACATGGCGGTGACGTGGCGAAGGTTCCATCCTTCCATTATTTCGGAGAGGCACCCGATGTTACTCCTGGTGTCATGGATGTGGGGAACCATTGGGTATGGGTTGAGGTCACGGCTAGTAGCGTCTGAGAGATCTCTAACGGCCCGATACATCACGGACATACCGCATCCTCATGTTTTACCTCTCATGGCCCCATTTTTCAACAGGACAATGTTCGTCTACATACAGCACGTGTCTCTATGAACTCTCTGCGTGGTGTTGTGATACTCCCGCGTCCTGCATCATACCCAGATCTGGCTCCGATGGTACATTTGTGGAACCAGATTGGACGTCGGATCTGTCCCAGTGCCAGCATCCACGACATCAAGGACCAGTTACAACAATTGTGGGCCAAGGTGCCTCAGAAGAGGATGCAATGGGTTTCTGACACTCTGCCAACCCCATCACTGCATGTATCCGAGACAGAGAGTGTGCAACGTCATACAGATAAGTGGGCTCATACTGCTAAGTTCTTTGTAAATAATAATATCACATACCATCTCCACCCGCGAAGTTTCATTTCGTTTCCTACTCCCCTTGTGGAGGCCTTACTTCTTTTGCCAGGCGATGTAATTAGCAGACGAAATGGTTTACATGAAATAGGTGAAAAAAATAGTTTTGTCCACAGCTATCGGAAACGTAAAGTTCATGATATCATGACTTATACTATGTTAGTGTCCATCATGTATGTTATAAGCAAACAATGTCGCGTCTGTTTAATATTTTGCTTTCAATATAGCTGCGGATTTTATCTAAGGGTGAATATCACCCAGTTTTAATGATTTTACGATGTATATCTTAAATAAGTCTTACACATGAACACGGGTTGCTTCACATGGCTCCTTTTTTTATTTTATGTACATTACTTTTCAGTTTATAGTGACAGGTACTAAATAGCAAATTCATCATTCCAAAGTGTACTCTTTACTCAGTGTCCTCAGCGTTCATAAAATCATGATTTACACTGTTATTAACCATTATCATTTGATAAACAATTAACTTTTATTATTCGTTTTTACGCATGTGGAGAGTTAGGTCGTAAATTATTTTTATTTTTTATTTTATTTTATTACTTTCGTCTCTGGTTACAAAGGGCTGTTCCAGTAATAAAGCTAGTATTGGGGCAGTGGTAGTCCAAATTAGAGGGGATATCCAGTTCTGCAATTTACCTTACAACCGAGGGAAACCTCCCGAAAACCCTGGACAAAACCTGGAGATAGGGACTACTTTTAATTTAATTTTGGGATGATATGTTTCAGACAAAAGCTATCAAAGTCTAATGTATATGAACGTTTGTTTATTTGTGCGTATGCAGTGTGAAGTCGAGAACTTGCTCGACTTCTGCAGCATACCTACATCACTGCATATCGTTATGTTGTGCCAGTTTGTACCATGTTAGGTTATGTATCATATACGAGGACACAGGATGTTTCACATTGTACTAGTTTATGCGTCTATAAAAATGACAACTATCTCTTTAGTAGCGTTTATCCATCCGTAGAGGATCCCCTGCTTTCATGATTTCGCAAACTTGTTTTATTTTTCTTCATTTTAACTTCGTGGCGGGATGTTCTAACTGTGGTCACAGTCGTCAGTTAAACTAAGGGAGGGAAGCCGTGTACGTCATCTGCAAAATACTGGAAACAACGGTCCAGGGCATGTGATGGACTGTCACAAAAGAAGCAACTGCCTCTCTCCATGGTTGCTACGAGGGTAAATACACATGCAGAAAATTCTGTAAATTTTTTTTTGCTTGGAATCATATATCTTCTTAAGATGATGATGATGCTCCTCTCCAAATAACAGTTAGGCACTACTGCATGTTAGGGGGTATTGCACAGATTGTGAAAAAAAAAACAATCCAACGAACAAGACGAGTAGTGGGACAAGGTTCGTGTCAGTCCACTCTCCATTGTTGCCAGATTTATTCAAGATGGCGGCGATGACGTCATCCAAGATAGCGGCATGTAGACTTGCAACAGCGCATCCAAGATGGCGGATTTTGGCGGGAAAATAGGCCAATTGTGCTACGTCCACTAACCTAACCTCCAGAAAAAATGGCGGGAAGTTTAAATTGTGGCGGGAAAATAGACCAATAGTGCTATGTCCACTAACCTAAGCCCCCAGAAGAAAAAATGGCGGGAAGTTTGAATTCCAACAGGATAATGTATGCAAAAACCGTACTTGTCATTATTATTATTGATTACCATTTATTAACATTCATTATCATTTATTATTATTTATTATCATTTATTATTATTTATTATTATTGACCTGCCTCCACTAGAAAATTCCCTCCAAACTCAAATTCCAACACGATAATGGCTGCAAAACCTTACTTTTCTTTATTATTATTCATTATTATTTATTAACGTTCATTATCATTCATTGTCATTTATTATCATTCATTATCATTTATTATCATTCATTATCATTTATTATTATTATTACTATTTATACGCCTACCTCCACTAGAAAATTGCGCCAAATTCAAATTCCAACACGATAATGTCTCAAAAACTGTACTTCTATTTATTATTATCATTTATTATTTATTTAAGATATCCGATTTTCTCAGCGAGAAAGTCATTTTCCTGACATCCGTAACAAAAATCTATCACAAGTTCAAATCCCAACACCATAATTGATCACACCTACGAACTTTCTCTGTCACTTATCTTTTTTCACTGGTAGCGTATCATAATCGCGTCAAAAATAAACTGCACTTATAGTAATGTAAGTCACGTCCTTCTATTTTGCAGAGGGTAAGGGACTGAAGACTTTATTTCAAGCAGTACAGTCATCACTTGTTCTCTAACACAGTCAGCACACACATCTTTCATATCGCAGTGCAGTCGCCACGACGTCCGCGCTCCAACTGAATTAGTTTAAATCCTCGCCACCCCCTGGGCAGTGCACGGAGACACTGCCGACGCCTGTCACGTGAGGCGGATGGCCACTCGCGCTGGACTGCCAGTACGCTGGGGGCGAGCCCAGCGATCGCTCCCACGTCGTAATCATGTTTACGCTGGACACGCTGGAACTTACCGAGTTTGACGTCACAGCGGTCCCTTGTCCGCTCACCACGTGTATTCGTCGCCTCCGCACGTTTCACGCCAAAATTGTTTGCCTCGGAGCTGAATCACACAACGGTCGGCCGTTCCCTGCCACACTTTTGGAGCCAAAGTGGTTTCTCTGGGCACGTTCAAACCTGTCGATGCCGACTGCTCACCGTCCACCACGTGACCTTGTACGAGTGAGAACGCAGTGCTACACTTTTGGCGGCAAAGTTTGCTCGACAGTGGAATCCGCCATGACTATATACCACGACGTTTGGTCTGCACTAGAACACTCGCTAATTGACTCTCTCTCGCGCGCGCCCAATAACTGTACAATCACTGCGCCACCACCCCGCTTACGTCACACACCCTCCATACACGGGATGGACATAGTCTTCTGTAAATACCTAAGTACTTAATTCCATTTCGTTTTTAATCATATTAAATAATTCAATTTACAATTTCATATACGTATGCAAAGGTGTTCAACTATCTAATTTCAACTACTTTTCGAGGACCATACAGCCACCTCTCCCTAGGAACCAGCGCCAAGTTTGAAATCTGCCAGTAAACAAAGCTCACTTGCGCTCCTCCCACCAACCTAAGAAAATTGTTGCAAACGAAACTCATCACCACTAAACTAAGTCAGCAGCACTCAACCTCTTCCTACACCAGGCCCATGGATGGAGGAACCTATTTACTTTATTTAGGAATGGAGTGTATGTATCACACCGACATGTTACACACCATACAGACCTGCAAAACACTCCTACATAACTCATTTATAATGCTCTAGACACACGATTGCTAATTGTAAACAGTTAAAAATAAATCATAGCACAGCCTACAGATATGCGAACTGCTCGTAAATAATGCAAAACATTTACGTCCAAATAGCCAAACAACTCCTAATTTTCGGAAATAATTTAAGTCCATAGGCTGACCGAAGCTGGAAAGAGTGTACTTTATTTATTTGGGACGTATCTTTTTGAAACTTTTGCATCTTATAGGTTTCGATATGTAAGGCTGACATGAGGCAGTTTCTGAACTCCAAAAGTGCACTACACGTGGCAACACAACCACATCCACCAAGGTATTCATTCCAACCCCGACCTCTAACTCCTCTACAGATAAATTTGTCCAATTATTTGTTGACTCACTCACAGTCTGACCAGATTGTAGGTTTTGCGCAAAAACCACTCAGACAGCGTTGTGCTGCTCGGGGAAGTAAGGAAGGGCAGCACTCTATTTATTTGGAGCCCTTTTATTTAGTCGTGGAGTATATTCGTCACAAAACACCCACACTGATTCTAATGTGGTCATCTGACATAGGCCAAAAACAAATAAACAACTGCTAACTTCACCACACAACAGCAAACAGCTCTTAAATAGTGCAGTACACAATATCAGCAGACGGGTTCTGTACTCTTAAACTCTCCAAATAAAGCACCGCACAGTGCACAGACATGCTCGCAAAATTAGTGCAACAGACACGCCCAAACACCCCCAGCTGCCAAACCGACCAAAAGTCTCTGCTCGTTCTCCCCCAAACATGACCTCAACACAGTCGCATTCGCACCTATCACCGGAGATATTGATATCGCCTATGCGCCTTAGATTACGCTCCAAGGCAGGCCGCACGCGTGTGCGGTCGGCGGTGAAAGGGGTCCCAGAGTCTCCAGCCAAGTTCAGCTTCCAGGCGCTCGTGACAGCCGGCACGTGTGAAAGCTGCATTGTTGTTCTCATGTATACCGCCGGCGTCTCAGTTCTGGACCTGCCTTCACGTCTATTGTCAGAATAGCTCGTTGACACACACGATTAATGCGGCCGGGAAAACATTTACTACTAGCATGCAACCGAGATGGTGACGGAAAACCAGTCACTCTGATCTGTGCTGCAGGCGCGTGTAATCATTGAGAACACTCTATTTATTTTTTCGAACAACTTATTTAACCATACAGAATATCTATCATGCTATCACAAAACACCAATCCCAGATGTGCCCTGGGCCATGTTGCACAGCCCACAGACACGCACCCAATCATAATTTCGGTACACACTATAGCAAACTGCTACTAAATAAACTGCCATAATAACGCCTAGCAGAGCCTGCAGATCCGCTCGCTAAACAACTCAGCAGACGTGCGCAGGTATCCCCCACTCCGCACCCTGCCCACAGGATCGTGATGTCACCCATCCGTCTGATTTCAGACCCCGCACAGCCCCTGCTCGGCTTCCGCAAGCGTGAGTTGGCGCGGTCAACGCGCTCGTCAGTGGTCAAAGCACACACATACGTCCGTCCAGGACCGCGATCCATCACAATCCCGAGCCGCGAAAACCGAAAGCGGGTGAAAGTCAACTTTATATCAACGTAGCATAATTCCAAAGCGCAGCCTCCATACGCTAGACACATCGCAGTAGCACATGTCTTTACCTCCTATTTTAGAACACAAAACGATACTCTATGTCGCGGTCGCATGGATGGATCTGACATAATACCGAAAGAAATGCGAAAACTGATTAGCGCATAGATATAAACTAACCTAATATACACCGAAAGGCGGTGAAAATGAGAACGTACTTGCTTATCTTCTGGTTCGCAGGGGGGAATTTGTACATGGAGTCAAGTATGCGGCAACAAGAGGAATGCAGGAAAACGATGACATCGAAGCGTTGAGTTCGTATTATAGTGTATGTCTACTGAGTTAGCAGTGATACAAGCGAGTTGAATGCTGTATTTGATACTTTTCAGGAGGACAGAGAATCATTCACGTCTAAACTTACTCACATCTGTGTTAAATGATACCAGAGGGTGTACAGGATGATCGATTGAGACAAGAGCTGCAACTAGGTACGATTCAAAGGTTGACTCATTTATTCTAGAGAAGGACAAGTTGCTGAAGGTAGATTTCTTTTCCAGTATTTTATTTGGATGCTTTAGTCACGTGATAAAGCCAGCGTTCTAGTCGTATGCGGTTACATGTTCGGTATGTGGTTTAAAGCACTGTCTACTTGCGATCGTTAACGGTGAACCCGTCGGTCATCAGAGGACTTCCATCTCATGTTTGATGAAAGTTGATACATTCCTCTAAACGCACTTTGAATTACGCGAACCCCAACCTGTCGCATGCTTGATGTAAAATCGAGACTTCAGCGTCATGACTAATTTAGCTATGGGTATTTGTGAGGGACTGTACTCCTTGTGTACACACTTACCCGACAGACGGGTGTTTACAGAGTTGGTGACGGGATGACTTGTAATTTTCACATGTTGGGCTCTGCTGTTATGCGTATCTGTTTACTTGTAGGATGTACCGGCTGCTAATAACAATCATTTTTATATAGACCTGATGGGGTAATAGTATTATTTCTGACTCGTGATCTGGTGTGATCATTGGGCACTAGACGTGTCTGCAGGGCTATATTGGGCTCGTATCATAGAAAGGAAAAGTTTTACGATTGGGGTAGAGATAGCTCAGCGTAGGGTGACCGGGGAGAAGGATGTATGTCTGACAGGACGGAAAAGTAAGCGATCTAAGATTGTTGCCCGTTTTTAAGTGCTGAACGTTCTAGTCTTAGGAGTGTGTGTGTGCTTATGTTCTCTCTCTCTCTCTCTCTCTCTCTCTCTCTCTCTCTCTCTCTTTCTCCTACCGGAACCTTCGATGCACCGATCATGGACTCTAGAACAATACTTTACACATGATAGATTGGATGATTTACTTAAAAATCTATCGAACTACGTTGTGTATAAATATCGCTCCGTTCTTGTTCTTCTTAACTGTATGCTATTAAACTAAGGCACTTTGAGATCTGTTAGTATAGATCGGTATGGTGTGCTAAGCTCCAAGACTTGGTTACATTTCGAGAAATGTGGTGCACTTGGAGGGGTTAGGACTAGGAAAGCTCTATTCAGTCAAGAGAGGTGGAGTGTAGCTGTATTCGTCTGCTCGGTTGAGGAATAATTGGGTAGTGATGTTGCGGGGTAGGTTGGTCAATGCCGGGGTGAGGATGGTCTTTTAACGTAAGAGGACTAGATAGCTCTGTGACCGCCACACGCAGAGAGATTGATCAAGTACTATGCGCGAGGTCATAGAAATATGTATAGCGTTGTCTGGTATAATTTGATCGTCTTTATGTGTTCGAGAATTAAGTGTGAATGGACTTGCTGAGCAGTCATCTATGAATGTTCGCAATGGTACTTGCGAAGTAGAGGATGTACGGTTTAGCTATGATACTGAAATTAAGAAAACAAGCTGTCACATGATTGGCCAGTGTTGGACTTACTGTAAAATTTTTCGCGATATCACCTGTGATGGATAATATTACAGTAGATCGGTGGCTTCTTATCCATCGCATCTGTGCATTGGGTATGACATAATGACTGACTGACAATGCTTGCTTGAGTTGGGATACAAATTTTGGTTGATGGACCGCAACTTCCGGGGTTGCTAGCACCGGAAACGGTGATCCCGTACTTGTGTGCAAAAATGACCAATCACTAGAAATGGAATGCAGAGTTATAAACTATTCAGTGACTGTGGCATATGAGTTAAATGTAGAAGTGGTCAATCACTTTCGAGGGAAGTCGCTACAACGCCAGCAGGCTCTTCTAGTTTCCTTGTGTTGTGGTTGTCCTTTATTTAAAATCATTCAATGTTATGCTATCGAGTGTAAGAATATGATTTACAAGGTGCAAGGTATAGTTTCCTGTGAGAGGCCGTGCATCAGTCCGTGTTAATGTCTGTTTAGAATCAGACAATGACTTCGAAGTCACGGCAGAAAGACGAAATGCTCGGCAATGTGCAAAAGCGTGTTAGAAAACACTCTTTGAACAAGGGCCAGAGGCAGCTTCTCATTCGCTTAGAGTATGGGTGATCAAACTTTAAAGGGGTCTCTGCAGCGTGTGTATATTTAATATGATCTTGTTCATATGGGCATCTGTAGTTTGAGGTGTCGGACTTGGCGAGCTGTTAGGAATTCTTGGATGGTCGCACTCTGAGTTATTTGGGGGGAGTATTGTGAATTCCATTTGTCCGCGCTGGAGGTGGATTGCATTGGTGCCTTCGTGAATTTTTCACTGTTTAATCATAGAGGATAAAGATGATAGGGTGTTGAGGATCTGCTGTACTTGAACCTAATTTGAGGCGAACAACATTGCACGCATTTCCGGCGAATGGTCAAAACAAGGTCCTGTTGTAGTAAGTGAGATTGTTCTGTTTATAGACAGGTTGCAGAAGGTAATAGATATGTCTTTGACTTAAATTACAGATATCAGATGGATGAAGATAAATGCATACTTATCTATGCTTAGAAAGGGAGAATGCTTTTTTATTATTAAGTGAGTTTTGGCAGGAGTGAATATGGTTTTATGTATGCGTGTGGAAATTGTCAGCGAAGAGTGAATGACGTCGGGTTCGCTGGCTGGGGGAGACACTGTTTACATGTCCTGTTGGAGATGCAAGGGGGAGATAGAGATCTGCGCTATTCAGGAATCCATTTGTGCACTGTATGTCGTTAGACAATAGCTGGAGAGCGGGTATAGGGAGAGCCCACTTCAGCATTCTGGTCCTGGGGCTGAGTGGACGGCTGCTTAGATGGACAGCTATGTGGCTTTGACATGCCGCCGGCGGCGCTCGGACACTCGCTTTGTAAGGCGCTATGGGATTAGTTTGAGCATTTAGTACTTGTTTCGGTGGTTATTGGATTAAGAACTGTAATATTGAAGGTCATGTCCTCAGCGGGACTGCTGTGTAATTGGGTAAGTGTGTTTACGTATTTGAAGATATGTTTTGCGAACGGTGATGTTAAGTTGATGGCGCAGTTTAGCTACCACTGTAAAAAAATAGCTGTCTGCTGCTGAAAGAAAGAAAGGGGTGACCTTGCCCCCAGACCTGATGGATGAGTTATTAGATAAGAGCAAGTGATGGTTGAATGATGATATGTGTTCGGATATAGGAGTCTCTAAACGGCGGGGCGCGATTTTTTTATGTGGAAATTTATGCAATCTATAGACAGTGATATTCGACCGCTAGTGACAACAGTTAAGAGCGGAAAAATAGGTACAAATCGAACGCTGGCAATATGTTGCGGCAATGGTAATAATATGTAACTCAAGGTGGAGGTGGTAAATATGGACCAGGCTTTGAATATTGTTGTGGGTGTTGTATGTGCTTGATGCTCTGTATGAAAGTTTTACTCTTTAATTGCGTTTGGTATTTCTGGGTGTGTGTAAAATTAATTTTACTGTTGAAAGTGCGAGAAAGATGAGTTGATTGGTGTTTAGATAGGGGCTACGTTTGTAATTCGAAAAGAGGGGATGAGAATGGTAAATTGATTGAAGGGCATGGTTTGTGGGATGATATATTGTAAGTAGGCTGTTTAGGTTTTTTTTATTGGTAACGCCACCTCTGTATGAAAATCACTGGCTGTGCTGTGTGCAGTCTGTGGCTGCTTTGCATTGTTGTAATACTCGCCATTGTAGTGTTAGGCAGCTGGCTGTGAACAGCGCGTAGCGTTGCGCAGTTGGAGGTGAGCCGCCAGCAGTGGTGGATGTGGGGAGAGAGATGGCGGAGTTTTGTAATTTGTCATGAACTGCTATATTTATATATGATGATATCAAGGTAAATACATTGTTTGTTCTCTACTAATATCTTTCATTTGCTAACTATCCCTATCAGTAGTTAGTGCCTTCAGTAGTTTGAATCTTTCATTTAGCTGGCAGTAGTGGCGCTCCTGTATTGCAGTAGCTTGAGCAGCGAAGATTTTTGGGAGGTAAGTGATTTGTGAAAGGTATAGTTTAATGTTAGTCAGGGCCATTCTTTTGTAGGGATTTTTGAAAGTCAGATTGCGTTGCGCTAAAAAAAAATATTGTGTATCAGTTTAAGGACAGTCGTGTATAATTGTTCAAAGGGGACGTTTCAATATGAGTGTCAAGATAGGGTTGAGGACGTTTGCATATGGTGATGATGGGACGGGTGTGAGGTCAGGTGCGGTGGGAGGTGTAAATTACATCTTACTTTTTTAAAAAATGTTGTAAAGTAAGAATAATATTGAGAAGGTTTTAGATGGCTGGTAACGCGACGAGGCGAGAGCGGGGATGTGTAGTTAGGTTTAGTTAAAGGGCCGTGTAATGTTGTGAGAGGAGCAATGTGCAGTGTGCTACACTGTCATAGGAGGTAATCACATGTGCTGCTATGATGTGTCTAGCGTATGGAGGCTGCGCTTTGGAATTATGCTGCGTTGATATAAAGTTGACTTTCACCCGCTTTCGGTGGTCGCGGCTCGGGATTGTGATGGAACGCGGTGCTGGACGGACGTATGTGTGTGCTTTGACCACTGACAAGCGCGTTGACCGCGCAAACTCATGCTTGCGGAAGCCGAGCAGACTCTGCTATGCGTTATTATGACAGTTTATTTAGTAGCAGTTTGCTATAGTGTGTACCGAAATTATGATTGGGTGCGTGTCTGTGGGCTGTGCAACATGGCCCAGGACACATCTGGGATTGGTGTTTTGTGATAGCATGATAGATATACTGTATGGTTAAATAAGTTGTTCGAAAAAATAAATAGAGTGTTCTCAATGATTACACGCGCCTGCAGCACAGATCAGAGTGATTGGTTTTCCGTCACCATCTCGGTTGCATGCTAGTAGTAAATGTTTTCCCAGCCTCATTAATCGTGTGTGTCAACGAGCTATGAGCTATTCTGACAATAGACGTGAAGGCAGGTCCAGAACTGAGACGCCGGCGGTATACATGAGAACAACAATGCAGCTTTCACATGTGTCGGCTGTCACGAGCGCTCGGAGCTGAGCTTGGCTGGAGACTCTGGAACCCCCTTCCCCACCGACTGCACGCGCGTGCGGCTTGCCTTGGAGTGTAATCTAAGACGCATAGGCGATATCAATATCTCCGGTGATAGGTGCGAATGCGACTGTGTTGAGGTTATGTTTGGGGGAGAACGAGCAGAGACTTTTGGTCGGTTTGGCAGCTGGGGTTGTTTGGGCGAGTCTGTTGCACTAATTTTGCGAGCATGTCTGTGCACTGTGCGGTGCTTTATTTGGAGAGTTTAAGAGTACAGAGCTCGTCTGCTGATATTGTGTACTGCACTATTTAAGAGCTGTTTGCTATTGTGTGGTGAAGTTAGCAGTTGTTTATCTGTTTGTGGCCTATGTCAGATGACCACATTAGAATCAGTGTGGGTGTTTTGCGTCGAATATACTCCACGACTAAATAAAAGGGCTCCAAATAAATAGAGTGCAGCCCTTCCTTATTTCCCCGAGCAGCACAGCGCTGTCTGAGTGGTTTTTGCGCAAAAACTGCAATCTGGTCAGACTGTGAGTGAGTCAACAAATAATTGGACAAATTTATCTGTAGAGGAGTTAGAGGTCGGGGTTGGAATGAATATCTTGGTGGATGTGGTTGTGTTGCCACGTGTAGTACATTACTGGAGTTCAGAAACTGCTTTATGTCAGCCTTGCATATCGAAACGTATGAGATGCAACAGTTTCAAAAGATATGTGCCAAATAAATAAAGTACACTCTTTCCAGCTTCGATCAGCCTATGGACTTAAATTGTTTCCGAAAATTAGGAGTTGTTTGGCTATTTGGACGTAAATGTTTTGCATTATTTACGAGCGGTTCGCATTTCTGTATGCTGTGTTATGAGTTATTTTTAACCGTGTTACAATTAGCAAGCGTGTGTCTAGAGCATTATAAATGAGTTATGTAGGAGTGTTTTGCAGGTCTGTATGGTGTGTAACATGTCGGTGTAATACATACACTCCATTCCTAAATAAAGTAAATAGGTTCCTCCATCCATGGGCCTGGTGCAGGGTGACTCCTTTTACCCGATACGTGTAGGAAGAGGTTGAGTGCTGGTGACTTGCAGATTTCAAACTTGGCGCTGGTTCCTAGGGAGAGGTGGCTGTATGGTCCTCGAAAAGTAGTTGAAATTAGATAGTTGAACACCTTTGCATACGTATATGAAATTGTAAATTGAATTATTTAATATGATTAAAAACGAAATGGAATTAAGTACTTAGGTATTTACAGAAGACTATGTCTGTCGCTTGTATGAAGGGTGTGTGACGTAAGCGGGGTGGTGGAGCAGCGATTGTACAGTTATTGGGCTCGCGCATTAGAGTCATTTAGCGAGCGTTCTAGTGTGGACCAAACGTGCTGGTATATAGTCATGGCGGATTTCCACCATCGAGCAAACTTTGCCGCCAAAAGTGTAGCACTGCGTTCTCGCTCGCTCAAGGGCACGTGGTGGACGGTGAGCAGTCGGCATCGACAGGGTTGAACGTGCCCAGGAAAACAACTTTGGCTCCAAAAGCGTGGCAGGGAACGGCCGACCGTTGTGTGATTCAGCTCCTAGGCAAACAATTTTGGCGGGAAACGTGCGGAGGCGACGAATACACGTGGTGAGCGGACAAGGGACCGCTGTGACGTCAAACTCGGTAAGTTCCAGCGTGTCCAGCGTAAACATGATTACGACGTGGGAGCGATCGCTGGGCTCGCCCCCAGCGTACTGGCAGTCCAGCGCGAGTGGCCATCCGCCTCACGTGACAGGCGTCGGCAGTGTCTCCGTGCACTGCCTAGGGGGTGGCGAGGATTTAAACTGATTCAGTTGGAGCGCGGACGTCGTGGCGACTGCACTGCGATATGAAAGATGTGTGTGCTGACTGTGTTAGAGAACAAGTGATGACCGTACTGCTTGAAATAAAGTCTTCAGTCCCTTACCCCCTGCAAAATGGAAGGACGTGACTTACGTTACTATAAGTGCAGTTTATTATGTGACGCGATTATGATAGGCTACCAGTGAAAAAAGATAAGTGACAGAGAAAGTCCGTAGGTGTGATCAATTATGGTGTTGGGATTTGAACTTGTGATAGATTTTTGTTATGGATGTCAGGAAAATGGCTTTCTCGCTGAGAAAATCGGACATCTTACATAAATAATAAATGATAATAATAAATAGAAGTACAGTTTTTGAGACATTATCGTGTTGGAATTTGAATTTGGCGCAATTTTCAGGTGGAGGTAGGCGTATAATAAATAGTAATAATAATAATAATAAATGATAATGAATGATAATAAATGACAATGAATGATAATGAATGTTAATAAATGATAATGAATAACAATGAATAATAATAAAGAAAAGTAGGGTTTTACAGCCATTATCGTGCTGGAATTTGAGTTTGGAGGGAATTTTCTAGTGGAGGCAGGTCAATAATAATGAATAATAATAAATGATAATAAATAACAATAAATGATAATAAATAATAAAAAGTGATAATGAATGTTAATAAATGATAGTAATAATGAAGACAAGTACGGTTTTTGCATACATTATCCTGTTGGAATTCAAACTTCCCGCCATTTTTTCTTCTGGGGGCTTAGGTTAGTGGACATAGCACAATTGGTCTATTTTCCCGCCAAAATTCAAACTTCCCGCCATTTTTTCTGGAAGTTAGGTTAGTGGACGTAGCACTATTGGCCTATTTTCCCGCCAAAAGCTGCCATCTTGGATGTCGTCATGCGCTGTTGCCAAGTCTACGAGCCGGTATCTTGGATGACATCATCGCCGCCATCTTGAATAAATTTGGCAACAATGAAGAGTGGTGTGACACGAACCTTGTCCCACTACTAACACGTAGATGTTGTGCTTCACTGGTGGGCACCCACGACAATGTCAATCAGCCTGAAGTATTTCTGTGGTGTTCATGGTGTGCAGAGTAGTTCTGTTTCGAACTGCTAATCTCTTCCGCTCGAGTCCCACACACGTGTGTGGTCTTCGCACGCGAGCATGTGAATGAGGGAGGCAAACAAATAGCATCATCAAAGTAGAGCGTGGGCGGTAACTTGAGTTTACTTAGGCACTCTGTTTTCATAGCGAACTTTGTGCCAAGCACACTAGTATTCAAGACCCAAAAATGGTTGAACATATGATATTCCAATCCATACCAGGTGATTTCGCCACAGTTGGATTAGCCGAGCGTTAACGTGTTAATGCGCTGTAAATCTGAGCCTCGTATTTTAGAATTAACTGTAGCAAGGTTGATCGTTGCAGGTCAAGAGGATCAACTATGTCGACCAAGAATTTCGTTGTTCTTATATCCTGAAGGTGAGTTTTATGTACACTATCTGATCAAAAGTATCCAGACACCTAATAGTGCACTTTAATAGAGAGTGTATGCACACTTCGCCGGCCGGAGTGGCCGAGCGGTTCTAGGCGCTTCAGTCTGGAACCGCGCGACCGCTACGGTCGCAGGTTCGAATCCTGCCTCGGGCATGGATGTGTGTGATGTCCTTAGGTTAGTTAGGTTTAAGTAGTTCTAAGTTCTAGGGGACTGATGACCTAAGATGTTAAGTCCCATAGTGCTCAGAGCTATTTTTTGTATACACACTTCGCCTTTGCGAGTCCTTGAACTCTTCTGGCGACACTTCCACTACGGTGTGTAGATGTCTGTGGAGGAATGGCAGCCCCTTCCCCTTCAAGACCCGAAACCAGAGAAGGCGATGATGCTGATCGCTTGATCTGGTACAAAGTCGAAGTTCTATCTCATCCCACAGGTTGGGATTGTTTGGGGGAAGAGACCAAACTGCGAGGTCATCGGTCTCCATCCCACAGGTGTTCCATTGGATTCATGTCGGAACTCTAGGCATGTCAGTCCATTTCAGTAATGTTTTTGTCCACAGACCAATGCCTCGCATATGTTGCTTTATGATAGGATGTGTTGTCATGCTGATACCATCATTGTCTCTGAACTGTTCCTCTACTATATGCAGTATGCAACGCTGTGAAGTGTGTTCACGTTCTTTCGCATTTAGCATGTTCTTAAGCTCAATAAGGCGATTACATGACAACCAAAAAAAAATCCATACCGTAACACCACCTCCTCCATACTTCACTGTTAGCACTACTTCAGGCATCTTCCAAAACCCAAACCCTTCGATCGAGTGGCCACAGGCCCTCCAGACCCACTCGTTTTTTCATCCACTGTTCAGTGGTGTCGCTTCTTACACCAGCTCAAGTGTGGCATAGCACTGACTACAGAAATGTGTGGGTTATGAGGAGCTACACGGGCATTGTATCACGTTGATAATTCCTAGCCATAGCTTGCAATCTGACCGTCAGTCCCATTTCTAATTTGTCCCAGACATCTTTGATTTTAATAACAGTAACAATAAAATATTTGAAACAATAATAATAATATGTTTAAATCAGTGCTCGTGCATTACTTTAACATAATTTCCAAGAAACAGCAATTCAGAGAAATATGTAATTTGAAATGTATTCGTCCGAAAAATTGAAATGTATAACTGTTATGCAATTGATTTAACAACTATAATAACGACAACCTATCACAACATTCACAAGGTCAAAACTAGGCAACAAGGTATGAAATCGAAGTGTGCGTTAACCATTAACATTTCATTAAGCTCTATGGTAGTGAATACAGGTCTGTAAACGAATGACTAACCGAGCAAATAAATGAAGGAAATAAAGTTAACTTTCAGTCTATTCTGCCTGTATTTGAGAAACCCAGTTTTTGTTACTTACTATTACAATTAGCGTGGGATCCTTCCCTGCCGGCCGCGGTGGCCGAGCGGTTCCAGGCGCTTTAGTCCGGAAGCGCGAAACTGCTACGGTCGCAGGTTCGAATCCCGCCTCGGGCATGGGTGTCCTTAGGTTAGATAGGTTTAAGTAGTTCTAAGTTCTAGGGGACTGATGATCTCAGATGTTAAGTGCTATAGTGCTCAGAGCCATTTGAACCATTTTGATCCTTCCCTTTCTGTCCCTCTCTGCTCTGTTTCGTGCGATTTGTCAGTTCACCCAGTGGACTCACGAGGTTTGTTTATAGCAGTAGGTCCGATGATCTACTTGTGAACCGGACTACACCTCTCACTCCCCCCCTTCTCATCCCCATGCCGCAGTCCCCACCCCAGGAACCCCACACCTGCTACACAACGTTCTCACAATGTTACTCATTATCAAGGGTCAGTATGGTTTTGCGACACATTTGATAAATCATAAAATAAAGGTTTCTAAGTTATTTTTATACAAATTTTTTGCTAATTCTTCAAATTATTAGTTCGCTTTTTATGAGAACATACTTTAAAGATCTCCCATTGTTAATTTTCTCGTCTTCAGAGTGATATAATTTTGTAACTAAGTTCGTTTGTGCTAATAGCTAATATACATACATCAAAAAAAGTTTTGCATCACGCCTTTTCCCAGAACTCCTGAAGATAGACGTTGACTGTGGATATTGTATCACAGACAGTTCCTTTGGCTGCTCAGAGATGTCACTAACCCGCCCAAAGATGTAGACAACCATGCATGAGCAGCGCTTATTAGAAGGAGGGGGTCCGCCAGCCGATCAGTTCCAGTCAGTCCACCAGGAAGGAGGTACACGGCTCGTGTTGTCTGTAGTTCAACCATGCCTTGGCGGTCAATACCGCTGTTCGATCGCTTTGTGCCATGAAGGGCTCTCAACAAGGGAAGTGCCCAGGCGTCGCGGAGTAAACCAAAGCGATGATGTTCGGACATGGAGGAGATACAGAGAAACATGAGCTCGGGCCGCCCAAGGGCTACTACTGCAGTAGATGACCGATACCTACGGATTATGGCTCGGAGGAACGCTGACAGCAAAGCCACCACGTTGAATAATGCTTTTCGTGCAGCCACAGGACGTCGTGTTACGACTCAAACTGTGCGCAATAGGTTGCATGATGCGCAACTTCACTCCCGACGTTCCTGTCGAGGTCCATCTTTGCAACCAAGACACCATGCAACGCGGTACAGATAGGCCCAACAACATACCGAATGGATCGCCCAGGATTGGCATCACGTTCTCTTCACCGATGAGTGTCGCATATGCCTTCAAACAGACAATCGTCGAAGACGTGTTTGGAGGCAACCCTGTCAAGCTGAACGCCTTAGACACACTGTGCAGCGAGTGGAGCAATGTGGAGGTTCCCTACTGTTTTGGGGTGGCATTATGTGGGGCCGACGTACTCCGCTGGTGATCACGGAAGGCGCCGTAACGGCTTTACGATAAGTGAATGCCATCCTCCAACCGATCGCGTAACCATATCGACAGTGTATTGGCGAGGCATTCGTCTTCATGGACGACAATTCGCGCCCCCATCGTGCATATCTGGTGAATGATTTCTTTCAGGATAACGACATCGCTCGACTAGAATGGCCAGCATGTTCTCCTGACATGAACCCTACCGAACGTGCCTGGAATAGATTTAAAAGGACTGATGTTTATGTTGATCTCAATTTCAATTTTCTGTACAGGTTCCAGAACTCTCGGAACCGAGGTGATGCAAAACTTTTTTTGATGTGTGTAGTTATTGGTAAGCTCCCTCGATGAGCTTTTGTGAACGGTTGAGTTGGTTCTATTGATGAGTTGGTACTGTTAATCATTCCACATTACAATCAGACCGAGTCTAATCAGTTGTGAATGTTAAGTGCACCTGCTTTTTATAATGAAAATAATAGACAAAAAATGCACCTTTGTCATTTCACAATTCTATTTGTGTATTTAATTTTCTCTTGCATTACCAGTTTTTAGCTATTTATGTCCCACATCTTATATTGCGAATTCGTATTTTGATCATAATACATTTGAATCTGGGCGTTTATTGAGTTTATCAATGTATAATTGACTTCTGTGTGTGTATCGACGTGATATTTTGTTTGACATGTATGATATGCTTCCATATCCGCAACGAAACTGAAAATGAGAACGAAAAATTATCAAGCGTAAAACTTGACACTGAGTTCAGCTGCTGCATGTAATGTCATTAGTGCTTCTTTATTAAGAGAATAACCAAGATGTACAATGCTTCTTCCGTAGAAAAACAAAACAGTATACTTAAGCATTTTCGTTACCAATTACAACTTAGTGTTGTATTCTGCGAAACAGCTTCACATTCTGAAGTGAATGAAATACAGGCAAGATGTAGCTCGCATCTACGAGCATAAAATGCGAACGTTTGACAGATGAAGATCAGCGTAAAATCTCAGAACAGGCACTAACAGTTTTGTCTTAACAAATTAAGTAAATTAATGTAATTTTGTAGGGGCTAGTTGCTGAGTTTGTACAGCTCCTTGCTCTTCTCTTCATTAAATGTCTTTTCTAGTTTATATTTTGTGGCCATCGAGTCCGAGTCGGAGTTAAGTACGGGAGCTTTACATGGCGATCACGTTTCGTTACGAAAATAACCTGATCATATGCCTAAAACGAATAACTGTTTCTTACACGATGTAGGCCTGCATATTGAAGTTATTCAATTACAAAAAGAAAAAAAAGCACTTTGAAATGATAACAGTACAATTCAAATTACTTTTGTTTTATTGTTGCTTTTGCACGTTAACACATTTCCGTAACAATGCCTACGCCCATCGAGTCTCGTTTAACACGACACTGTATCAAACATAAATCTCTTCATTAATTCCACGTGCCTTTCCGCGAAATAACTTCAACACTTTCTGATACAAACCGACGAAACATTTTTAGGTGTTTTCCACTCCCTTTTAAATTCTGCACGTTGTTCAGGGCGAGGCGGCGCACGAGCAGTCCGTACGGAAGCTCAACACCGACACTCTTCTCCCCGTGCCACGACGACGCGTGACCAGCACTGGTAGGCTACATTCTTGTTATTACACCGCTAGATAGTTTTCCCTTACATAAAAAGGCACACACGCCTCCGAAAGTTCAAGAAGCCAGCGATAAGCAAGCAGAACAATATCGATGACACCATAGTAGCAGTACTTCTTATATGTTTATTCATTAATCATTTTACAATTACATGTTACACGATCACGTAGAAAGACGCAGTTTCCTTCACGTTTAATAAATTGGCATAAAGGGTGATTATTTACACAGTATACAAGCTCTAGGTATTTGTCGATGAGAGGGTACGGAACAAAAAACGTCTAATGAAGTTATGTCCGAAAATGCTTGGTTTCCATGCCAGAGACAACTTTGTTTACAGCAACGCGTTGTCCCATACAACCACACTTGCAGTATGCGCCCTCTCTTGCCACAGTAACTGGTAATGTTGTGTCCGATTCACTTCTCTTGCTGACTCACCCTGTAATGGATGTGATACAGCGTTGTACATTCGAATCGACAGCTTGCTGACATGGTGTTTACTTACGGAAAGGCAAATGGCAAGGGGTGGCGGGCAGCAGGGTTGTATCAGGAGACCTATCCCCGCCGAAAACAACCACAGCACTCAACGTCTGCAATAGTGCTGCAGATTGAGATTTGTCTGAGATAGGGTCGTTTCAGGAAGCAGGATATCATGAAAGACGTACCTGAAATATTCGAACACCAGACTTGGAGGAAAATGTGATTAACACTGTGGAAGGCGACCGCCGTGTCAGTACCAGGCAGTTGGCCCGCCAGTACAGGGTAAGCCAGACGACAATGCAGAACATTCTCTATGACAATTGTTACTAGCCCTATCATGTACTGCGTATGCAGGGCTTACTAGCGACCCTTTCTAGATCGGGAGCAGTTTTGTCACTGGTTTCTTGACCAGGTAACTACGATTCCGGGATTTGTGTCATCTATCCAATTCACAGATGAGACCACGTTTATGCAGAGTGTATCTTCAACCTTCGTAATAGTCACCTGTGGGACAATATGCAGAATCCCCATGGTATGGTGACAGCGAATCATTAGCATCGGTGCAACTGGAATGTGTGAGCCGGGATAACTGGACCGTATTCTGGGATCAGTCTTTCTTCCACTTTGCCTAACATGCCGAACTACCGGCATTTTTTGCGGGTGACTTTGCCTGCCTGCTACATGATGGTGCTCCAACCTACTTCCCCGTTAACGGCCGGGTGTGCCACAAGCGCGTCTATCCTTGTCAGTGGATCGGACGAGGGGGTCCAGTTGCATGACCTGCTCGTTCATTGGATCTCAATCCGTGCGATTTTTGGTTATGAGGTCATCTCAAAAGTATCGTGTATGCAGAGCCCATTCGAGATGTGGAGACAGTGAAGCAGCGTATTCATTGCTGCCTTTGACACTGTTCGGATGCATCCCGACCGATATGAACCTGTGAGACAGAAGATGCTACGGCGCGTAGACGCATGCATTGAGGCACATGGCAACCATTTTCGACATATACGGTAGCTGTGGCTGCATGGTACAGCGCGTATTGGACCATAGTCTCTCTAACAATGTATGATTGAATAAACGGTCTCTAACATGGAAACCATGCATTTCCGGACATAAGTTCATTAGACCTCTTTTGTTCCGTATCCTCTCATCGGTCAATCCCTAGAATATGTAGACGGTGGAAAAAAATCACCTTTATTATTGTGGAGCTGATGTGACATGAGAATCAACGTCTAGGTACTAGTCCTATATTATTGAACTGTGGCAGCCAAATCGGAGTGCGATGAATAAATGTGCTATTCTAGAGTCACTATAGGAATGAAACTTGTGAATGAAATCGCCACATACGTAATAGATCACGACTAGGAGTAATTCTTTTGGATGTGCTTCCTAGGTATTAACCGGGATGCGCTTTTCCCTTTCTATATTTAGCCTCAGGGGGAATGTAGCGTTTTTTGGTGGAGAGCGGCCCTCCCAAGGCTGAGATGCACCGAACACACGCCCTTCAGCCGGTGCTCCACTTTGCAGGCTTCCTGCACCGAGGACCTCCGCCCACCTGCTGTTTATTGTCCTCACGGCCCAGGAATAACCTTGCACGCTGCGCAGCGGCCCGCCGTTCATACGGGCCCAATGCCAGAAAACTCTCAACGACCTCTTGTCATGAGCATGCCAGCACGTTAAAGCCCAGGGAGGAAGATAAATCTGCCACACCCTCCCCCTCCATTGCATCGGAACTGAAAAAAAGACAGATCGTTCATAGGCTGTTTTTAAAATTTAAATTTGTTTGAAACATTTTACCTTGTTTCTATTGGAAAGTCAGCGGCTATAACAAATGTTAAAATTTTATGATAAGTGGTCGCAACCCCACAAAGATGTTTATTTTACTTTCGACAACTGTACATGTGTAGTTTCCTGTTGGAGAAACTGATTTAGAAAACACTGCAGTCTTGTGCAGTGGTGTAGAGAGGAAAACGGATGTGTCTGTTGTGCTATTTGGAAAGTAGTATGAGGGTTGAAGATAAGTGACTGAGGAGACGATAGAACAAACACGGGGTACGATAATCTCTACGCTTATTGGCACGTAATTACAATAACTTTTCGTAGGCAGGAGTGATGTGGTCGAAACAGCATACGTCACAAATTTATCGCACACAAGCATTCATCACCAGTTACAACCACACCGCTTTCCTTGCCCTCGCTCCTACCCTTCAACAGTCCCAACGCCTTCTCCAGAATCACCTTGACCTTTTTGCCACATGGCGTAACCAGTGGCTTCTGAAAATCAATCCTTCCAAGACTCAGGCAATCATCATAGGTCGTACCACTCACTCCTTCTGGCTCCTTGATTTCTCCCTTACCATCTGCGCACGTCCTGTCCGCCTCTCCCCACCCTCACCTACCTTGGCCTCACCATTGACCGTCACCTCACCTGGTAGGCATACTGCAGGAGGTGTACTGGTGGGGGGGGGGGGGAGGGAGGGTGGGGCATATCTGCCGTGTACAGGAGGTAGAGGAGAGGGGAGAGGGGAGAGGTGAGAGCCCTGGGGCACACCTGCGGAGGGGAAGAAGGTGCGGGAATCAGCATTATGGATGGTAACGTAGGAGGGGCGGTAGGAGAAGAAGGAGGCAATCAGACAGACGTAATTTACAGGAAGGGCTTAGGTCTGGAGTTTAAACAAGATGCCGGGATGCCAGACACTCTCGTAGGCCTTTTTGAGTTCAAGGGAGAAAAAAATGGCGGAGCGACAGGAATTAAGCTGAAGGGAGGGGAGATGAGTGAGGCGTAAGAGTTGGTCATCAGCAGAGAAGGAAGGTCGAAAGCCACATTGGGTGTTGGGGAGGAGGTGGTGTCGGTGGAGGTGGTGATGGATGCGGCAGGTAAGGATAGATTCCAAGAGTTTGCTGAACACTGGGGTGAGACATATAGGGTGATAGGAAGAGGTATCAGATGGAGGCTTGTTGGATTTGGAGAACATCAGGGTACGGGAGGTTTTCCACAGGTCGAGGTAGAAGCCAGTGGCAAGGATTGTGTTGTAGAGGGTGGCAAGGACTGTAAGGAAGGAGGGAGGGCAGTGTTTGAGGTGGCGGTAGGTAACGCGGTCGTGGCCGGGAGCAGTGTTGCGTTTAGAGCGGAGTGTGAGGCTGATGTCCTGTGTAGTGATGGGAGTGTTAAGTTCAGATGGTGGTGTGTGGCCCAAGCACTGGAAGCTAGGAGCAAGAGGAGGAGCAGAGGTATTCGTACGGTCGATGACGTCAGGGAAGAGGGAATAATCAAATTGGGGATCATCTGGGATGGAAAAACATCCGATAGGTAGGAGGCAAAGTGGTTGGACTTACTGACGCTGTCAGGAAAGGGATGGTCATCAAGGAGGAGAGGGTACTGTGAGGTAGGCCGTTCTCAGTAAGGCAGTGGAAAGGAACCAATACTTGGAAGAGTTTATTGCGAGTTTGGTGTTGAGTTGTGTACATGTCTGTCGCCAAGCACAGCGTTTCTTCGCAGTCATTGTAATTGCCGTTGGCGGGTGAGTGTGTCCCGGTCACGAGTGCGGAGAAAAGTGCGGTAGAGGCGGCAGGATTCACGAAGGAGAAGGACAGCCTGTGGGGGCAGGGATGGGCGATGAGGGTGGATGGCTTTGGTAGGGATATGGGTGGCGACGGCGTCAGAAGGGTCTGGTGCAGGAAGGCAGCGGTGCGGGAGATGTCATCAGGAGATTGGAGGGCACAGATACGTTACTAAAAATTCCTCTTTAAAGTGTGCATACATTCATGATGTATGAAGGAGCCTTGATGGCTTCTTGTTAGCATTGTAATGCTCCGGAAAGCGCTATTATACAGGGTGTATCAAAAAGAATCATCCGATTTTTAAAAATAATAACTATTATGTTATTTGAGGTATGGGCGTGAACAACGCACTTTTGGAAAGAGCAAACTCTCGAGTTTTTCATAGTCTCCGCTAGGTAGCAGCAGCATGCGCCTGCTTCAGTTCTAGTAAAAATAGTGTCGGGACAACAGAAAGCGTTTTGTGTTTTACGTTTTGCGCATAGTGGGTCAGTAATAACTGCTCAGCGTGATTTTCGTAATAAGTATGGTGTGGATCGTCTTTCAGCAGACAGACGTCGAACGCATCCACCATAGTTTCACAAGGAGTCAGCCGAAATCCGTTCGCTGTGCAGCTCGACAGTTCAACATGCCCCCGATGTCCGTCTGGCGTGGGTCGCGTCGACGTTTACACATGAAACCATACAAAATTCAGCTACTGCAAGCTCTTCGTGAAGGTGGCAAACAACAACGTGCAGAGTTCTGTAATTTCTTTCTTGGCAAGATGAAGGATAGCAGTTTTCTTCCACCCTTAGTGTTTAGTGACGAGGTAACATTCCATTTGAAGGGAAAGGTGAACCGTCGTAATGTGAGAGTATGGGGTAAGGAACAACCACATGAAGTTGTACAACATGAGAGGGACGCTCCCAAATTTTGTGTGTTTTGTGCAGTTTCATGGGAAGAGGTGTATGGTTCATTTTTCTTTGCCGAGAACACTGCTACAGGAAGCACACATCCAAAAGGATGGAGCACTGCCACACTGGCATCTGAAAGTGCGGGAATTTTTAAATCAATGGATGAACGATGGATCGGTCGCACTGGACCAAATGATTGAACCTTACATTAGTGCCCCCCAAGGTTACCGGACCTGACCGTATGTGATTATTTCTTGTGGGGCTTCATAAAAGACGGTTTATGTGCTTCTGTTACCAACAACAGTGAATAAACTAAAGCATCGCACAACAACAGCTGTGGAAGCTGTAACTCAAGACATGCTCGCTGCAGTGTGGGAACAATTTGAATACAGCGTTGACATATGCCGTGCGTCTGAAGAGGGGCATACTGAACACCTTTGAAAAGGTATGAAAAAAAACTTTTTGAGTTCCCTTTCATCAAAGAAAAATTCATTGTTTGTGTTTCAGAAATATAGACGTGCCAAATCGGATGATTCGTTTTGATACACCCTGTATCGTCTCAGTTCCACATTAGAGCTGAATGGTCAACTTGAGTTTATTGGGATTGGTTCACCTGTAAAGGAAACTGCATGTAGGGCGCTGGTGCGGCCTGTTCTTGAGTACTGCTCGAGTGTTTGGGATCTGTACCAGGGCGGACATCGAAGCAATTTAGAAGCGGGCTGCTAGATTTGTTACCGGTAGGTTCAAACAACACGTAAGTGTTACGGAGATGCTTCGGGAACTCAAGTGGGAATCCGTGTAGAGAAGGCGACGTTCTTTTCGAGAATCACTATTGAGAAAATTTAGAGAACCGGCATTTGAATCTGACTGCCGAACGAGCCTACTGCCGCCAACATACATTGCACGTAAGGACCACGAACACAAGATAAGAAAAATTAGTGCTCATACGGAGGCGCACAGACTGCCGTTTTTCCCTCGCTCTGTTTGCAGGTGGAACAGGAGGGGAAATGACAAGCAGTGGTAGAGTGTACCCTCCGCCACGCACCGTACAATGGCTTGCAGAGTATCTATATAGATGTAGATTCGAAGCAGAGGTTTATGCTCTGGTAATATACATAAGTTGTAAATGTACTATTTTCGCCTTGTTCTTTAATTCTTGAGTGAGCTGAAAGTACGTTTAGTAATCAAAGAAAATAATTGATGTTTGACGAGCACATAAATCTTAAAGATTTTTGCTTACTGTATGGTAAAGTTTATTCATCAGAGCCAATGTCAAAAATGTGACATATTTCTTCTTTTGGACTAGCTAAAATATAATTAAGTGGAGTGACAAAGTAGTCCTAGACTTGTTTATTTTATTTTTGTTTGGGATTTCGACACGGCTAGATCTTAGGGCGATGGTATGTAAAATTCGTCATAAATGAACAGGAATACACATTAAAATATCTTGGCTTGTATTCTGTACCGAAAATAAATTTAAAAAACCGTTATTTTTTCTTCAAAAGAATTACTGCGTTCTTCACTGAGAAAGTTCCTTTTGATTTTGATTTTTGCTGAAGTCATTGTTATCTGGAACTTGCGACAAAACCGATATGTAGCTTAGAGGCTACCAAACAATGAACCCATTTCTCATCAGTAATTTTCACGGTTGCTAAATGACAAGCCTGAGTATTTAAACTCATTTGTAATGGCTGAAATTGTAAAGTTTCCCTTGCTAATGAGACGAATGCCGGAACGGGAAATCACCTCCAGAACTTTCCCAGTAGGGAAATTCTCTGCCCCATTGTCAGCCTGCTGGGTATTAGCTCAAGGGAAAAAAGTTTGTTCTGTAGCAACCGGCCCAGCAGTTGTAAGTAGGGACTGAACGACGAAAAAACATTAACGTAACTGGAAACTGACTTGTGCACCAGGATTAATCTCATGGATTCAAATAAGTGTAAACAATTCCATCAAATCGACCTCATTGTGTAAATAATGCCATATATCAGATAGTGCGTCAGTACTTAATTGTTTCGGTATTTTATCTCTTGCTACAGCTGTAAAATAATCCGCACAATGCCCTAAATAATTACTAAGCACTGCGTACTATCTGATGCTGAGTCGCTAGGTGACTTGAAGGTGGTAATGGTAAAGTAAAAATACTACCATCGCAATAGGTGACTAGTTCTGAAAATCTTTATTCAGCAGAGTCACAGTGTTACACACCTATAAAGCATTAATTTTTTTATTCTTAAAATCCATTAATAAACAATATCTGAGTTGGTTACACTCACTGTTTGCAACTAATTAAGCATCTTATACAGAGTGTATCAAAGGATACCAGATTGTTATAATTAAAGTGCACCAGCTCACAGAGGTCCAGCGAGGACTGTAATTATCGTATGGCAGTGAAACTTGCTAGACCTGGTAATGTGTTAATGCGGAACCGATTTACGCTGGAAAAAAATTAGTTCCAGTTTTGGTCACCAGGTGCAAATCTAGCGCTGTACCCTGTTTGTATGTCATTCACGCTGTCATTTAACAAGCCATAGCGTGAGTGAACTGCATAACTATCGAGACGAGAGACCGTGCGCTGTTAATGAAACCGTTTTACGTGAACGACAGCAACTACAGTGCTGCATTGGGAGAGTATCGCCGCCTGAATGGTCTGCCGAGAGGCCTGAGCCGTGAAATGATTTGAAGAAGATGATAATGAAATTCGAAAACACAAGCGAGCTAGGTGAGGCACCTGGAAGAGAACAGCGTCCCATGGCGGTGGAAGTTATTGATGAGGTTGCTGTTGCTGTAACTGACCCTGCAGCACGTCCCCCGGATTGTGCTGGTGCTCGTGCAGTGTCACAAGAAGTGTCCATTGCATGGTCAACAGTACGGAAAGTCTTGTGGTGTGTTTTAGACTCGTATCCGTACAAGCTGCAGACGGTGCGGCGACTGGAACCTCATGATCTCTAGCAACGTTCTGAATTTGCTCTTTGATTTCTAGCAAGGATTGAAGTTGATTACGTGTGGCAGGTCTAATCATTAATTCATAATTTTAAGAATAATAATTACGACGGAAATTTGCTCGCGCCGCAGAAGAGTCGCAACAATATTGAGTTCGTTCGGGAGCTTGTGTTTCAGTTAATTTACGCACAACGACGCACACTCCAGACAGTCAGGCTTATGGCTTTTCGTACACACGAAAAATCTGTAACATACAATATTGGATACAAGATAGTAGTTTGAGCCTGAAAGTTATTTACCTCCTCTTCTTCTTTGAAGACAATGTTAAAGCGTCCAGCTAGCTCTGTTTAAATTTCTTGATTGTCCAAAGTATTTACAAGTACCGGTAACGCAGATAGATAGATCAGGTGAAATAATGAACTAGGAAATGAATATTTTTCACATTATATTTCAAGTAAACAGAAATCCACGTCCTCTCTCTATCATGGACGGGAAAAGACAGACGATACAAGACGGATGAAACATTCAATAACAGTTTTTACAAATATAATAAAATCAGTGTTTTTCATCTTTTCTCGCTAGCTTCATAGGCTTGGTTGATGTGGGCACGCCGCGTTTTAATCTTTGCCTTATAAAACTACTTAAGCGAATGAATGGATAAAAATATGACAGGAAAAAATAAAACATATCCCCTTATAGGTAAACCAGCGGGATTTCATGTCTCGTGTCATCGATGATTAAGCCCAGAAAAAGGGCTGGAAGATAGAACTAATTCATAAAAAAGTAACGGTTAATTATTGTGTATTGTATTTTTATTAATGTGTACTGCTGCTTACTATTCTTATGCATTTATAACAATTTCTGTAGTAATGGCAATCTTAATAGAAATATGTGACTACATTACTTTCGCAGTTTCTATGTTACAAGTTTTTGTTTTAAGATTATTTTTCTTTTTTCGAAATCCGTAATTCTCAACCAACCCTACAAAAAATGCCACGCTACGCCACTGTTCCCCACATAATATACCGTGTGCGAGCTGTGTTCAGTCAACAATGGAGCAAATAGATAAGGATGTCGTTGTTTTGTTAATCTGACAGGATGATTTACCCAGAAATCGGCACGATTTTGCTGTTGTAGAGCAGCTCTGAAGACTGATTAGGCCAAGAGAGACGGAAAACTTTGGCACAAATGGCTATTTTTATTTCCTTTTTCTTGATTCTTCAACATTCCAATTTCTTTTGAGTTAACAATGCCGAATATTTCTTTATTATTTCCTCAGTTTCGAGATCGGAAAACGACATCAACGTATCTGCTATATTTTCGAAAAATGTTATTTTCTTTTCTTCTCTGGCACTTGGGAAGGGTGACTAGAGGTCGGGATAAATCCGAACATGTCCTCGTTTCTGTCTCTTTGTCAGGGGTCCGAGCCGATTTTTATATTGTCCTCCTTTCTCGCAAAGTTGACCGTTACAAAAATTATATTTGTAATTATACCCGGCAGCAGAATCGCCGATTTTCCACTTCTGACCGTGGATCGATCCATAAGCGATTGCAAATATCTATTATTTGAAATTTCCGTTCCGTATCCACATTGTCTTGACTTGGTATTATAGGTTTCGTGACATTTACTCATTACTTATGTGTGAGTGTCATTAGCTGTTTATTGTAACCGAGTGAGTTCTATAAAATATCTGGCATTGTGACAATTCATAATTACTTTTCTATCTACACGGTTAGAAAGGAACAGCATGTGAAAACTAGGTGGCTGCCTCTTTTCCCAGCCACTGAAAGGGTACTGGAAATGTATCCTGGTCTGAAATCCTACTTTCTGTCTGAAACCAAGCCACCGAAGGTTTTGTTTCAGTTTTTTGAGAATAGGTGAAGCCCACTTGCGGCACTTGCATTCATTGATATCTCTGGTCAATTAAAATATTCTGCGAACAGAAAAGGAGGGCAATTATGTGCTTGAAATGTTAGATTCTGTGTGTAAATTACTTGAGGACCGGTTAAATAGAAAAATCCTTTGCCTAAAACAGAAGCGAAAAATTGCAACAGAAGAAGGCTTTGACAAAGTAGTTAACCTTTTTATCGAGAAAGCATATGTTGCTGTATCAATGGTGGCACGAATATTTAAAACGATGGCTCTGTATGTTTGAGAACTTTTCCTCTTAAAGAGATGTTAACTACAAAGATGTTGAAAAATGCCTTTTGTGTTTACAAGATAAATGTAAAGCTTTCGAAATTGAAGATGTAAAATATTTTGACGAATTGAGTAATTTTAGGCAATTTCTGAAAAAGGATAGTAATGACACTGAATTTAGTGGGTTATCTTGTAGTTAAAAATTGGCCAAGTATTTTTGTGAAAGTACGTCTGTTGATTGTCATTCGGAATTGTTAAAACTTGCCGAATACTGTTTCAGTTTATCAGGACACAATGGAAATGCAGAACGAGTATTTTCGCTCATTACAACACAGTGGACTGATGACAGGAATATGTTAAACGCTGAATCTGTTAAAGATATTGTAATGGTGCAGTTTAATTTTAAAAAAATTCCTGTGTATCTTTTTACAATTATCTGCTAAGCCTACACTTCTAAAGAAAATTGGGTCTTCAGAGAAGTACCATTATAAGTTAATGAACGTATGTCACATCTAATAATTAATTCATTTATTGAATTGGAACGTATGTTTCCGCGTGTCCTCGTTTTCCTCTCTCCTACTTTTTTGAAGCTTTTGTCCCCTTTTCTTGTGCGCCTGCATCTGATCAATCCTACACTTGGGACGATTACTGGGGCTCGTTGCTGGCTGTTACAAAATTAGTTATGCAGTTAACAGTTTACTATCAGCCATTCCATATGAGATCGAAGACCCTTGGCTTCTGTTTACGTGGTGAGCAGCTTTAAAGTTGCAGAAATTGTAGGAGAGGGAGGATGGACCTACCTCAATATCCTCGTTTTCTTCTCGATTTACATCAGTTCCATGCGGCTTTCCGCGGATGATGCTGTAGTATACAGAGAAGTTGCAGCATTAGAAAATTGTAGCGAAATGCAGGGAGATCTGCAGCGGATAGGCACTTGGTGCAGGGAGTGGCAACTGACCCTTAACATAGACAAATGTAATGTATTGCGAATACATAGAAAGAAGGATCCTTTATTGTATGATTATATGATAGCGGAACAAACACTGGTAGCAGTTACTTCTGTAAAATATCTGGGAGTATGCGTGCGGAACGATTTGAAGTGGAATGATCATATAAAATTAATTGTTGGTAAGGCGGGTACCAGGTTGACATTCATTGGGAGAGTGCTTAGAAAATGTAGTCCATCAACAAAGGAGGTGGCTTACAAAACACTCGTTCGACCTATACTTGAGTATTGCTCATCAGTGTGGGATCCGTACCAGATCGGTCTGACGGAGGAGATAGAGAAGATCCAAAGAAGAGCGGCGCGTTTCGTCACAGGGTTATTTGGTAACCGTGATAGCGTTACGGAGATGTTTAGCAAACTCAAGTGGCAGACTCTGCAAGAGAGGCGCTCTGCATCGCGGTGTAGCTTGCTCGCCAGGTTTCGAGAGGGTGCGTTTCTGGATGAGGTATCGAATATATTGCTTCCCCCTACTTATACCTCCCGAGGAGATCACGAATGTAAAATTAGAGAGATTAGAGCGCGCACGGAGGCTTTCAGACAGTCGTTCTTCCCGCGAACCATACGCGACTGGAACATGAAAGGGAGGTAATGACAGTGGCACGTAAAGTGTCCTCCGCCACACACCGTTGGGTGGCTTGCGGAGTATCAATGTAGATGTAGATATAGACATCTAGGGAACTTCTGGGTACTGCTAGGGAGTTCTGGATGCAGCCGAACAAATATTACTAGCTCCTCGTCGATGTTTACAAAAAACTCGCAGAGCCAAGGTTGAGGTTAGACTGGACACGTGCTTTCGAGAGAGATTCGTAGCAGTTCGGGCAAAGCCGAACATTGAACGACCACCAACAGACGTAGTGATGCCTTGTTCCACATGGCACACTGTGTTCTCGCTGCGCACCTGTAATCTGTCATAGAATTTCTCTCCCGATGGATAACCTACAGCACGACAGGAACACGGGATGGACACAGCAACGACACAGCAGGCTATGTGGGGACGAGATACTTGACGCCTGTGTAAAGTGAATAGGACGAGTTCAGTCGCGATCCCATGCTTCACGTCACAGTCGGAGCACAGTCGAAACATAGTCTGAACACGGTACCTATGTTGAAACTGGCTCTCACCTGGGCGTTTACTTGTGCGCTTGTTCTCTGCTGTTCGAACGACCAGACAGCTCGCTGGTGAAACTGTTCAGACTCCCACAGTGAAAAGAAACTGTTATTTACACGCCAGATGCCGCAGACTGTCGCTGGAGAGCGCTTAGGTTTGCAAATCACGACGAGGAGCACGTTCCTTAAGGCTGCGGTCACAGTGGCTCCGATATCGGTGTATTCCGTCGACGACCGACATCAGTTGGAGATGACCGATCTTTTCAAATCAGTACGCCACTACGTGCGTGGTCATATTATCTCCCGAACGTACAGTCTTCGGGCAACAATCGGTGGAATTCAAATCAGTTTCTTTCCTTCGGTCAAACTGACCGATGTTCTCGCACACGAAATGTGGAGCGCCAGAAACTGGTAAGTTTAGTCCAAGATAAAGTGAGTCTGTGGCAATCTGAAGAAGAAAATATCGTAATCGGGATATAGCTCGGAATCTATGGACTGAAATCTCACGGAACCGCTCTGCTGCTACGGTCGCAGGTTCGAATTCTGCCTCGGGCATGGATGTCCTTGGTTAGTTAGGTTTAAGTAGTTCTAAGTCTAGGGGACTGATGACCTCATATGTTAAGTCCCATAGTGCTTAGAGCTACTTGAACTGAAATCTCAGGTTTTTCGAGACCTCAAATAGGCAAGATCTTTATCGAAAATTTAGACATGGATTATAACCTCAAAAATTAATTTGTTCAATTGAAGAGTGTGGTGTATTTCATACGCTGTAGTTACTGTGCTGGATCTTTTTTGTGGTAGATTGCCATTAGTTGTCTACAAATTATTATTACTGCTTACTAGCGTTTCATGCCAGTAGGGTAGTGATCCTGTCAATATGAAGTGTTTCGCAAACGTGGTGTACGGTATGTATTTCCATTCTTAAGCGCTTTTGATTATAAGAGAGCCGGCCGGAGTGGCCGCGCGGTTCTAGGCTCTTCAGTCTGGAATCGCGCGACCGCTACGGTCGCAGGTTCGAATCCTGCCTCGGGGATGGATGTGTGTGATGTCCTTAGATCAGTTAGGTTTAAGTAGTTCTAAGTTGTAGGGGACTGATGACCTCAGATGTTAAGTCCCATAGTGCTCAGAGCCATTTGAACCAAGGTCACCACGAATTGTCTCGAGTATGTTACAGAACGTTCCTCCCATTATCTCAAATATTCGTAAAACTTGTCTGATTGTTCCGGTAACTGAGGACAGAGCGTATAGAATTCACCATGTTCCTTAAGAGACAGGAAAGTTCATTCACATGCCTTCGGCGTCTCTTTAATAGCAGAAGCCGCCATGCAGCACTCGTATCCAAGTACAGAGGTGTCGTGGTATCCACACCGCCTGAGAGGTTAAAATCTAACCTACTTCATACATAGAATAGATTATAACCTAACCTCCTTGACCTTGCTAAAAACTGCAGAAGAAGATTAGACGCACTATGACCACGCTATCGGCCGATGGTATTAGGCCACCTCTCGCGACTGTGTCTGACGAGGGTTGTCGGTGCCACTGTGAACGCAGCCTAAGGCCGTGTCCAATGTGAGCGACAGAAGCGAGCGACAGCGAGCGTTTTATCGATATGACACTCCAGCGACAAGCACCAGCAAGCTTGGGTGTCATGCGTGCGAGCGACCGTGTCATGCTACAAGATGGCTGCTTAGAGCCAACCAGCTGTTTCTATAAAACGGCATCCCTAACCTGTAGAATACTGCAGTTGGAGAGTAAGGCTACATAATTAGGTTTACTTAAGAAAATAAAGAGAAAAGGAATGCTGTGTGTGAAATTTACAAAGGGAAGAATCTCCATGGAGAATTTCATAAATATCCACAACTACGAAGATCACTATACATTCTTGGAATGTACGTGAATAAGCAGAGGAGCATTCGACTGTCTCATCAATAAATTAAATACGAATGTTTTTTTTTACATGATCAAGAACTTTTAACAGCCAATAAATGCAGGAGAATGGCTACTACATGACTAACTACGCTATAATACATACATAAGCATACAGATTATTTCCTGTGAGCAAACGTTAGCAGTGGTGTAGGAGTATCATGTACAGTTCGTGAATCCGTATTAGGAAAAGGTTTGGGGGTCGATTCCGGGACGTTCTTGTATTTTTACTGAATCAGTTACAATTCTGTATACTAAGTTTTATGTTTACTGTTTACACTGCATCGATAAGTATGTTTTTAAGGTCTTACTAAAGAACTTGATCTTCACACCTATCCCAGTATATTACACACATTTAATTCCTAATAAATTACAATGAACCATGAAAAAAAATGGCTCTGAGCACTATGGGACTTAACTTCTGAGGTCATCAGTCCCCTAGAACTTAGAACTACTTAAACCTAACCAACCTAAGGACATCACACACATCCATGCCCGAGGCAGGATTTGAATCTGCGACCGTAGCGGTCGCGCGGTTCCAGACTGTAGCGTCTAGAACCGCTCAGCCACTCCGGCCGGCCAATGAACAATGAAATTTTACAGATATTTGATGTTGCGAATGTAATTCATCAGCAGTCATTGTTAAGCGAAGCGTTTCAGTTACTCTAAATAGGCTGTAAAAGTAAAGATTACAAATTTTTTTTTAAAAAAGTCAAACGTTTGTGTAATGATTTGTCTAAAAGTATGAAATAAAAAATATTAGGGAAACGTTTGGTGCACCTCATTTTCTGATCATGATTTCGAGCATCATTCGAAGGCACGTAGAACATTTCTCTGATCTACTTATTTCTTTTACACAAATCATTTCATAAAATGTTTGACTGATTTCTTTCATTTTTTAATTACTAGTTTTATTCAGAAAGCATGATCTTACTGACTCCTCGTTTGCCTTCCTAACATACTTGATTCAAAGGAAGCCCTTTTGACGTATAAATAACCCACCAATTTATCTTTTTATGTGCAAACCAGCTAGGCCTTGAAGAGATGAAATTTTTGACACTTCATTTCCATAGCTTGGCAGCAGCTTTTCGTGAAGTATTTGAATTTTTCCTCAGCTTATTAATTAAATTTTCGTTAATTACCCTGATTGCTTTCAAGCAGTTAAATATTTTCATTCCAAAGTAGACCTCATGCTGGTCACTTTGATACCCCATTTACCTGTTTCTCTCCTTTTGTTTGGCTATGAAAATTTAGACAAAACCTCATGGTGTAAGTTATAGGGAGTCGTGTTTTCGCTCTGCTCACTCGTTTACAAAAACGTATCGAGTGTTAATCATGTGATAAAATAGTCGTTTCTGTGTGCTGTCATTTCCACAATTCGTCGTTTCGATATCTTGAACCTTTTACGAGATACGACGATTTTTACGACCACTTGATTCCCGAAGCGCAGGAAAGGTTCGGACGCGCCGCAAGCGACCCGTCCGCGGAATAACAACTAATATTTCAGGAATGGAAAGAGATATCATTCCAGTCTCAACTTTAAACACAATTTAGATATATTGGTTACATTTCATACGCAGTATTGTATGGCCCTAAATGAACTATACGGAAAGCCTACACAATGTAATTTTACCTCTGCAAATTCTTAAAAATTTCGTGCAGCCGCGTACTCAATTTCGTGCAGCACAGTAACTATGAAGAATAACGAAAATAAATCCAGACCTTTATCGTTTAAAGATATCAAGGTATAGGTTGCGGAACAATCAAATTTTTTCACCGAATAGTTTTCTTAAAATCGGATGTTAAGTGATTCATAGCTGCTTTGCCGAGAAGACTTGCGGCTGTCGCTCGCTGTCGCGCCTGCTGCAGCGACGAGATTCAGCACGTTTGAATTCAAACGTCGCCAGTTGCAGTAGGAGACAGGCAGCGACACAGATGTCGCTCACGTAGGACACTTCCGTAACTACACGTGCGGTTGTGTTTTGTCGCCTGAAGCTGTCCGCGCTATCGCTCGCTTCTGTCGTTCACGTAGGGCACGGCCTAAGATGTGGCAAGTCGTTTCAGAGCGAGCAGCAACCACAGGGGACACCACGTCTCGCGTGCTTCGCGATGAGAAACACGTCCCTTATGAGGACGGCTGAAAGAGCCTGCCTGCGGCTACGAGAGAGACTTATCAAATCATTATTACACTCCCATACCACATAATCTAGAGTTGACATTTTTTGTTTACATCTGGTTGGATTTACAAAAAAATGGCTCTGAGCACTATGGGGCTTAACTTCTGAGGTCATCAGTCGCCTAGAACTTAGAACTACTTAAACCTAATTAACCTAAGGACATCACACACATCCACGCCCGAGGCAGAATTCGAACCTGCGACCGTAGCGGTCGCGCGGTTCCGGACTGTAGCGCCTAGAACCGCTCGGCTACTCCGGGTTGTATTTACAACTTTTCAGTATTTGGTTTATGGTGATGTCCAGTCAATTAGTAAACCAATACCTTAGTGAGATGTGTGTACCGTATTTGCGAAGAACGTCATCTGCGATGGTGCATAACTTATATTTTCAGCCTCCGCTGCTTCAAATTCATCGTAAAAGAGCAGGACACTTCCACGGTGACGCGTGTCCTAAGTCCATTACGGATACATCTGGAACAGTTAGGGGCCCTCTTAATGTGTGTAAATGTCAAGCGCTTCCATTTGTAAACCGGCCGGCCAGCAGGCGACCCGCGCAGCTCGTTCCTGAGGACCCGTTGCGACACCGCTTCAGAGACAGTGGGCGGGAGGGAGCGGGCGCACTTTGCAAAGCAGTCCTTTGCGCAAGCGGCGGCAGACCGCCGTGCTGAGTCACGCGCGGGCGGCAGACATTCGCTTCGCGCCGCGCGACCTCGCCTAAACTCGGCTCGGCTCGCCTCGCAGGGGGCTCGCCCGTTGTTATTCAATCAACCGACAGCCGCGGCAGCGGCACCGCGCATTCACTGGCTCAAGGACGCGGGCATTCGAAACGCAGCCACAGCACTAGCGGCAGTCGCGAAACCGGGTCACCGCCGGCGGCACTGCAGTTGGCTGGGCTACTCCCAGTTCGACCGTGGTCTGTGCACCTAGGTGGAAACGGCAGAGTCGCCTATGCTGCTGACCATTAAACTGCTACGCCAGGAAGGACAGCAAATAATGATGGACGAGTGGATTTAAAATTGATGGGCTCTAAACAGAGTAGACATTACCGCCCTTTCACAAGATCTTGCTACTGCTGAATGAGTGGTACCCTTATTAAAATAAAAAGCAAATGCCGTACAGCGACAGTAGCCGTATAGCGATAGTAATAGAAAATGTCACATCCAGTTTGCAGTAGACGTAATCGTCCTTAGCTGGGAGTGGTCAACGTAACTGGCTTCCATGCGGAGAACCCGGGCTCGATTCCTGGTACTTCCTGGGATTCTTTCCTTGATTGGGGACTGGTGCGGAGTGCACTCAGCCTCGTAATGCCAATTGAGGAGCTACTTGATCGAGTAGCGCCAGCACGGTATAGAAAGTCTGTGAAACAACTGGGAGAGCTATGCACATGTTCCTCCACACCACATCCATACGACAGCACACAAGATGTCATGATAGCCTGTAGACATGCCTTGGGCCTTCACAGCCTGGATGAGGAACTCGTTCTAATCGTATCGCAGTCACATGTGAAAAGAATGAAAATGCTGGTCTGTTGCGGAACTAATAATATGAGCCAGCCACTAAAGACACACTAAAATCTCTTTCTTATGAAATTGGGTAGGAGTCCTGATGCAGCACAAAATGTCAACGGTATTTGCGCTGTTGTTTCGTCATCGCCTAAAATGGAGTCTAAGGCCCTCGGTAGACCAAAGGCTTCCCTCCTAGTAGCAAACAAAACACAGCACATTAAAACGAAGTGTACCGTTTGTGTGACACCACGAACACTGCAGTCCGGTGGGTCTTCTTGCTGCAGGAGATAAGCTTGTGTCATTGGGCAGGGTCTGATACAAACGCTAGCGAGGACCACTTCGCCCCATCGTGCAGTTCTAAAGGAATTGAGTGATGGCCGAGAACAGCATGTTGTTAGTCACTTCCTGCCTCTGGCCTCCCACCACCCAACACTCGCATTGTCGTCCATGACACGACAGGCTATAGAGGACGTGAAGTTGAAGTGTGGTATTTTCCTGGCAGACTGCTCTGTCAGCTTCTTTATTCCCTTCGATTCCCATGTGTCCAGGGACCCAGCACAACGCCACCTCTTTCCGCTGCCTTTGCAGGTAGTGGATAGTATCCTGGGCTATCTGAAATATCCTATCTGCTGAGAACATTTTCTGAATTCCCTACAGAGCCTTAATAGAGTGAATGTGGACAAGAAAGACTCTCCACCAAGAAGTCTCATGTGTTCCAGTGTCTTCCTGACCTCTCACAGCTCTGCATAGAACACTCAGAAGTGGCTTGGAGGCGGAGTTTCATGATAAAATTTGAGGAGACATCAGAGCAATCAGCATTGTCCCTTTGCTTTGATCCATCGGTAAAAACCACCACGTACTCGCGATATTCCGATAAAATTCCAGTTAAAACCTGTTTTAAAACTAAAGACGGAGTGGTGAGCTTGTTGCACTCAGTCATGTACAAGTTAAGAATGGAGCTGTCAGTCATCCAGACCTGTCAGTCTTCCATGGAGGTTATTTTCTGCATCCCAGTTGAAGAACTGGTATGTCTGCTGCACCATGTCACTTCAGATATTCCTTGAAATGGACGGAAAAAGGCACAGTAACACGGTGACTGGTAAACCTTCGTTGTATTGATTGTTCAGCTCCAACAAACAACTTGATAGTCGGAGATGGACCGCACCTTGTATGTGTTTCACAACACCTGGAGTTCTTGCCAGATGGTAAGAGGGAGCTCACCGGCCTCTGCATAGAGGCTAGGAATGGAACTGGTGCGGTATGTCCCTGTGGCCAGGTTGGTGTCTGCACGGTAGACACCATCCAAAATCTTTAAACAAGAAGACCTAGCTGATCCATACACTATGCTACCATAGTCAAGCCGTGTGAGGACGTAAGACCTAAAGAATGTGAGCAAATTGGACTGATCTGTTCCCCAGTTCTTATGACGAAGGCATTTTAAGATGTTTAGTGCCTTTAAACATCTAAATTTCAGGCATGGTAGACATGTTAACCTCTGTTCAAAGATGAGGCCCAAGAACCTCTCTGAGGTCTTAAAATCCAAGATGGTTCTCCTAAGCTGGAGTTCGAGATAAGGAAAGCACTGATTCTAACAATTAAACACACACAAAAAACAGGGTCAGCCACAGTGGACACGTAGTAGTCGTGAGACTGGAGGAAGAGCAGAAAACCACAAAGTCATCCACAAATAACAAATATTTGACTGGGTTTCTTGTTGTGGAAGAGGTACTGTTAGTAGCTGTAGTAGAATTTTGACGCTCAGAATGCTAACCTGAGGAACACCATTCCACTGAGGGAATGAACTGTAGCACTGACTCGATACAAGAAATATCTTTCAGCGAGGAAGAACTGCAGCAAGATGGGGAGACGCCCACAAAATCCCCACTCACTCAGTTAACGAAAATATTGGTTCTCCAGTTGGTATCACATGCTTTCCCCACGTCGAAAAAGATACCAATATTCCCTGTGGCTTTCTGTCCTTCTCTGGCTTTAGAAGTGTTATCAGAATCGCCTCAAACTCCACACACAGATAAAAGCCTTCAGGCCGTATTCGAATGAACAGGCATAGCAGGACTTCTTTCGTGTCCATGTCTAGGTGTCGTAACATCCAATATTGAATCATGTCGGACCTGGATCAGAATCACGTGTTGCAGTTAGTACACACTTTGGTTCCCATATGGAGAGATGGCAGTTATCTGGCTCTAAATTGTCAGACGAAAAGTCTAATTTATATTTCTCCATGTGTTTCCATTGTTGATGGAATCAATGACTGTTGTAATCACGAAGTGTTCCACCAGTGTCTATGCTATTTCCCTAGGTGCTGTTTGGAGGATACCATTGTTTAATGTGATACTGCGCCTGGACCTTTATTCCCTGATATCTCCTGATTAGACTCCCGTATCTTCGTTGCTGGTGTGTGATGATTAATAATTGTTAAAAATTCTCTCCATGCAGTTCGTTTTGTCTTATTGGTGATTCACCTAGTTTTAGCCGTCACTTGCTGTAAGGTTATGAGATTGCCTTCTCATGGCCTGTTGCTAAGCTGGTGTAACGCAGCGTGCCTGCCCCAAATTGTTAACCGACATTCCTTAATCGAGGAGGGGATTGCTTTTCTTATAGGCTGAGTAGAAGACGTAAGAATGTAGGAATCGGCAGTATATTGCATCAAATTCGTGGAGTGGTGCCACAGTGTTGGAACACAGCTAGTCAGCTTCACAGCAACCACTTCACCCACTTAAGTGGCCTCCGTTCAGGATTTGTAGTCGCAGCTAGGTGAAACCAGATGGGAAAGTGGTCAATGGAGTTTAAGTGTAAATCATTGGCCACTTCCCACGTAATCGTATCTGCAAGTGCAGGCATATAACATACAAAGACATAAGTGCATCATTTCCCAGTATTCAGTTTTTAGATGCCCTCTGACACTAGCAGAATCTCAATAACTCAACCCTGGAACGGACATCAGAAAAGGCCCAGACCACACACGCTGCACTGATATCACCGAGTAACAGGAAGGGGCGAGAGAAATGTCGCATGAGATCAGTAAGTGCTGTACCATAAGAAAATAACGAAGTTTGTTTTAGTGTGCATATGTACTGTAGTAGGAGTAATGCATTATAGGGTTTGTAAGTGATTTGGGGTTGTACAGGGTGTGAAAACAAGTACACGAAGTTACCACCTCTGGCAGCAGCAATGGCTCCAACTCAACTGGGCATCGGATCGGATACATTCACACTGTGCTGGTTCAGCTCTATGACAGGGTTAACCAATAGTAGTGGCTGGGACCTGGTGTCTCGTTAATGCCTCAGAGAACTCATGACCAGATGTTTTCAATGGCAGAGAGTTCTGGAGAGCGAGCTGGCTATGCTAACAATCAAACACAGTGGAGGTGAAACGAGGTAAACTATTTTGCACGCCTTTCCATTCTATATGAAGTCGATTACGGGAGGAGTGAAAGATACCGGTGCAGATTACATGGGAAATGTTTATTAAGGTACATCGAATCCGAGGGACTGGACATACTGCGCTCCTACTAGCCTCATTCTTCTCATTTTTAACTTGGTGCTCAGACAATCTGTTTTCTTGAGCGAGTCACAGCACGCCAGATTTGGTCCAGGACTGACAGACTGATGTGATAAAAGAGTTTTTCTTTGCCGTGAGTGGAGACTGCAACCTCCGTTGCCTGTGTTTGCGGGAGTTGTGTCGCCAGCATGCAACCAGCGGCTCCAGCGGCTATTGCGTATTTTACGACGTAGGCCTGCCTAGCAGCAAAACTGAGTTGCCGTGCAAAACAGTGGGAGAGCTCCGCTTTCCTATGTTTCGGAAAAAGCTTTGGTAGATAACCATCGCTTGCTTTCCCAAAGAAGCAATGAGTGATGTGATAATGGCCTAGCCTCCTGTAGAGCTCTCTGATTTCAGAGGACCTCTGATGCGAAGCTAATCAGTGATGTCATGGAGACGAAACTGAAGCGATTGTTTTTTAGAAGTGGGAACGTAATTTGTGATATGATTGAACTGGTACTGAGACGTGTCGTCTTGACAGAATTTTGTGTGTTGAGAGGAACAAAGGCTATTTGGTCGCCGTGTATGCGTTTCTCGCTGTTGACGATCATGTACAGCTTGGCGGGAAAAATATTGCTGGACGTAGGAAGATGCTAGAAAATAAAGTGGATTGAGTTCAGAGTGCACAGTCGGGATACTGAAGTCGCGGTGCAGAGAGCGCATCTTAGCGGGCAACTGGGCTTCAGAGTTGCAGCCGCAGCACAGCGCCCACATCTTCTACAGCAAAGCCATCTGCATGTCAGCGGCATCCAGCGCGGCCGTCAGAGAATAATTATAGTGAGCATAGGTTGCAGAACTAGTGTGACAGGGTATTGTTGGTCTGCACTCGCGAATTTCTGCATGATAACCTGTCTCAGATTCGTAGTTGCTGTATCGAGTGCATGAGCATCTTCATTCATCAGCAGGTTCCAGTCACTCTAGTCGTTTGGGGTTAACGAGTTTTTAGACCAAATTCAAATGGCTTAGTTATATTGTTGGGGAAAGTAATTCTGCAAACCATTCAAAATCAAGTCCTTAAAGTTATATGCAATGAGTTTATTAACCATTCAGCAATCTTGAATAATCTATTCATTTTTACTATCTACGTTTTATTGTTTACTGAAAGATTGTTTCTGCCGGCCGCTGTGGCCGAGCGGTTCTAGGCGGTTCAGTCCGCAACCGCGCTGCTGCTACGGTCACAGGTTCGAATCCTGCCTCGGGCATGGATGTGAGTGATGTCCTTAGATTAGTTAGGTTTAAGTAGTTCTAAGTACAGGGGACTGATGACCTCAGATGTTAAGTCCCGTAGTGCTCAGACCCATTTAAACCATTTTGATTGTTTCTGTTAGACGCCTCCCATTCTTATCACAATTTAGTTTTGTGTGAACCTCCCCTTCACAATCTATAGTTAAGGCCTTAGAAATTGCGTTATCCATTAAAATTGCACGAATTAAAATTGTTAACTTAAGTTTTAAAGGAGTGACCAGCTCACAGATAGTTTTCTGGGACTGAAGAGCTTTTCGCACGCAGGGGGTTTAACACAGGCAGTGTCATGGCTATCCAATTTTATTCATGCAAGAAATGGCATGGATCCGAGGAAATGAGAGATACTTTATTATGAGGAATATTAAGACAATACACAAGGCGGGGCGTAAGGCAGACATCCGAAAGTGGGCTAACGCTCTGTTTGAAATCAGACTTCTTGACAGCCTGTTGAGGGAACGACGATCTGTAATGGCTAAGCGAGGAGAACACCCCTGGGCGTCAAGGTGACTAGCATACGCTGGAATACAGCCAGAATTTTTGAGAACCTGTTAGGAGGTGGAAGAACTCGCAGAGTCTGACGGAAACATATCAACGAGAGCAATCTGCAGAAAAGTACTTTAAAAGCCAGTATTTAAACGGCCAGCGCAGGGGGCCAAGGCAGTTATTGGTATAAGTAAGTACCAACTAACAAGGCAACAGCCGAATTGTCGGATACAGTTACCGCAGAGTGACACTTTGATGTTGAGGCAGTAAAAATTGTGAGAAGTTGGTGCACATTCGAGGGGGGGGGGGGGGGGACAACTGAGTTCCTTATAAGCATCCAGCAACTGTTACTATTTTCTATTTTCTGTCTGTTAGGAACGAACAGTGTCTGTAGACTTTGCCTCTAGGAGCAGCGAGGATTAGTAGTTGATATTTTCTGTGTCGCCGAATATAAAGAGGGACAAGCGCTGCTTCTAACTTATCTCCTATTGGGAATGATTGTATACATTCGCAATGAATAGCAGTCGATATTTTCTACTTGTAGAATATTAAGAGAACACGCGCTGTCTCGCACTTTTCCCCATTTTGGTTAAAATATCTGACTGGGTACTGTCGGGACAAGTTGCAAGCAGAGCGCTCGTCGCCGATTGCAAAAGGTAGAACTCAGGAACTCAGAGTTCCTGAAAAGGAATAACACAGGTAGTGATAGATTCTATTCACCGATTTGCAAAGATATAAAGCCACTGCAAAAGACCTTTCCCAATATATGTACGTTTGCTGGTGGGGATATTCAGCCGTCAAGTAATTGTTAAAATTCATGCTGAAATCTTCAGTTGTCCTTTATTTTGCACGATTCGCTACTAGTTTCGGTCAGTGACCATTATCAAGCTTAGCTAGCATAAACGGCAGGGAGGTTATACCATAATTTGAACGAAAGTAATTAGTTCTTCTGAGTCCAACATGATATGTAAAAATGTTTCACAATAATAACAGCTAGTTATTAGTTTTCGTCAAGAAACCAGTCCACATCGACAGCTAGTGGCTAGGTGTCGATGTGGGCTTGCTTCTAGACAAAAACTGTTGTACACAGCTATTATAGTGAAAAATTTTTACGTGCTATGGTGGGCTCGAAAGAGCAAATTACTTTCGTTCAAATTATGGTATAACTTTCCTGCCGTTTGTGCCTGCTAAGCTTGATAATGGTGACCTACCGAAACTAGTAGCGAATTGTGCAAAATAAAGGACAGCTCAAGGTTTCATCATTAATTTTAACGTCTCCCAATAGGCCTGAACTATTGAGAAATAAACTGTTCTTAAACTGAATGCTCAAGTGTTTGCACCCTTATTCACTTCCTGCGATGACAACAACTTCTCTCTATCCCAAAATAATCTATGCTGAGTATCCTAGGAGACTCTCCTTCTCATCGCGCTAACTTAGTAGACTTGAGGCCACACTGACATCAACGTGCTTATTGCGCCATGCAGGTAACATCTTCGTCCAAATCTGGTGATAGAGCTTGTGATAAGATGCGACAATAGGTCAGGACAGCAGGGCACCATGCAGTCTTGAGTTATCTTGTTGAAAAGTAACGACACGGAGTACTGGAAGAAGAGACACAGAAACCTGCCGTAACATGTCACAAAGTAGTTTCCCAAATTACCGGTTATGCAAACTAGAGATGGTCGTTTTTTGCACACAATGGCACCCCTTGCAATCAAGTTACATGCTACGTTTCTGCGGGGCTGATGAGTCTGGCAGTGTACATTTTCCTCCACTCTGCAGCGGAATGTGCGCTTATATGAAACTTCCTGGCAGATTAAAACTGTGTGCCGGACCGAGACTCGAACTCGAGACCTTTGCCTTTCGCGGGCAAGTGCTCTACCAAGTTTGGAAGGTAGGAGACTAGATACTGGCATAAGTAAAGCTGTAAGGACGGGGCGTGAGTCGTGCTTGGGTAGCTCAGTTAGTAGAGCACTTGCCCGCGAAAGGCAAAGGTCCCGCGTTCGAGTCTCGGTACGGCCCACAGTTTTAATCTGCCAGGAAGTTTCATCCATCGTGATGTTTTGCATACAACTGTGACTCTGCTCAGAAGACGACGCGGTGCCTCTCCTGTAACCATTGTTGTCGATGGACGCACAATTGACGGTGCGGCTCTCTCTGATACTGCGTCAAGGAAAGTCGCAACAGTGATCGTCCTTGGTACTCTGTGCGTCTTCGTACAATCCGTGAGGATTCTTGTCTATCTGAAAACAAGCCCATTTCCCGACTCAAGGTTCGTGATGTAACCGTATGATCCAGTCGAGTTAAGATTGTGTTCTCTCGAACGCTAACCGAATGGGACGACTGAAGTCCGGCATGGTGTTGAGCATGACCCTCCTGAACCTCCTGCATTGATTTCATATACGGATGACAGTAGAGGCATCCCGACCAATGCGAACAGTAGTATACCCGCACCGTACACTGCAGTATCGACAGGCCACGATCTTGACAGCAGTTGCCACTTTTTTCCAGCAGCTTGTTTTATGGGCATATAATTAGGAAGCATAGAAAAAGAAAAGCGCAGAGACCTACTCAGTATAGTTGGATACGTTATGTGATACAAATGCAGGATCATTATACCATAATAAGTTAAAGGAAACGCTAGTCCTAAGCGACTGCACAGGATGTCCCAAAAATCATGATGATCATTATCGTCATCATAATCGTCGTCACCGTCATCATCATCACCATCATCATCACCTTCTTCTTCTTCTTCTTCTTCTTCTTCTTCTCCTCCTCCTCCTCCTACATGAATCTGAGTTTATTCCCAGACGGAGCAACAACTTACTTGGTCACGTAACCAGGTATAGATGCGTTCCAGTTCAAAGTAGTGCGTCGTGGTACCTCTCTGTCCAAGCACAGGAAGCGATCCAGGAGAACGTCTTTGCTGGCCGCTCCAACTGTTTGCTGTTAACGACATTAAATTTGTTGCCAACCAAAAGGATAAATGACTGACAGTGCTGATGGACAAGTGACAGAATGTGCAAGCAAAATTTTGAGATTAGTAAGTCGATGGTGAGTGGGACGGCATGCCATGTGGGATTCAAGTATTTATTCCAAAGAAGAAGAAGTGAAGTACACACAATGAATACCCCATTTGGGAAATGGATAAATGTGTTATTAGTCAGTAATTTCTGCTTTATTATGAACCACATAAAGAAACAGCAACTGTGTGAAAACTTCGTGATTTTGTCACACAAAACTGGACTTCGACGTTAGGAAGGAAATTGTTCTGTGTCATTTGGTTCTGAAAGGTACCATATAAATCAATCATCACGTGCGAACGAGATGATTCAGGTAAGAAAAGGCGTACAACATTAGATTTTTATAAAAAAATAAAATAAAAATAAATAAACATCAGAATTGAAGCAACCAACGGTTTACTCAGGCGAAATGTGGATTAGTACATATTACACTGTGAATAAATGTGATCATAATGAGAGTGTGCGAGGAATATTATAAAAAAGGGCCTGTCAGTGTTTAAATGTTGTGGTACTGACGTACAGAAATGTAGCCTGTGCAACGCTCGACTTGTAAGAATACGGGAGGGTCACTATCTCCCCACCCTATTGCTTGGTCGTAAGCACGACTGTGTTGCTACCCTAGCCATATCTTCAGTGTGCTTTCCTGGATATTAGTACCATTTTTAAATACAGCCGCTGCAAAGTTGTAGTCGGCGATTCGTGCATGTGCGCTGAATACCTGCGTGTACGGGTAACTCAAAAGACGCTATAGCGGAAGCATTCATTCATGTTTTAGTGTATTTGCACCTATTTAAAATCCCTCTTGTTGTTGAAAATCCTGCCTAGGGTGAAATACGCGCAGTGTTTCGTTTTCTTTGCTCAAAAGACGTGAATGATGATGATGAGGTTCCATACTCCGAGGAGCGTAGGAGACGATGCGGGAGACCCGCACCGCTGTATTAGGCAAGGTCCTAGTGGAGGAGGTTCGCCACTGCCTTCCTCCGACCGTAATAGGGATGAATGATGATGATGAAGACGACACAACAACACGCAGTCATCTCCAGACAGGAAAAATCCCTGACCCCGCCGAGAATCGAACCCGAGACACCGTGCACGGGAAGCGAGAACGCTACCGCAAGATCACGAGCTGCGGACAAAGAGGTGAAAGCGGTCGAAATTCATCGCAGATCTGTGAAGTTTTATAATGAAAACGCTATTAGTGATGAAATGGTATGGTAATTGGTTAGAGCTTGGACGGTTTAAAGATAGCCTCACTAAAGTTCAGGATGAAGTGCGAAGTGGATGACCATCTACCCTCACTGAACACTTGACGCCAAAGTTCAAGAAGATCCTTTGCGACTGAGCCCTATCTAGTGAGTTTCCTAAGTTTCAAGATTGTTCCGCATGAATGAAACATTTAGGCTGTCAAAGACACGACATGGACGCTGGCGTCAAAATAGCCCTCTGACAGTGGTCGTCAAGTAAGACTGTAGATTGTCATGAGAATGACCTTCAGAACATGGTTGTTTGTAATGGGAAGTGCCTTAACAATGGTGAAAAGTGTATTAAAACTGGATTAAGGTATGGACTTTAGTGCAATTATAAAATTGTTTTAATGTGAGTGTGTATTTGTTTTCAGTAAAAATGGTACTTTCTTAGAAACCGATCCTCGTAGCACCAAATTATACGTATGGTAATAGGTCAAAGTGACGACGGATAAAATTACTACTAAGCGTAAAGTGTTTCCGCTTTCTTTCAAATGTCCCTGTTATATGTTATACAAAAGTGAACTTACCATCCAGTTTCTTTCGAGTTTCTACTGGGATTTCATACAGTACCACAAAAGAGATGTACCTGGAAATAATGTGTTCCGAAATACGTCTTGGAACGTCCGCTCTTGAAACTGCAACAGCAAATCGTTGCATGATGCATGAATTCTCTCTTATAACGTTGTCTTCCACAGTGGCAGACTCTGCAAGAGAGGCGCTCTGCATCGCGGTGTAGATCGCTCGCCAGGTTTCGAGAGGGTGCGTTTCTGGATGAGGTATCGAATATATTGCTTCCCCCTACTTATACCTCCCGAGGAGATCACGAATGTAAAATTAGAGAGATTAGGGCGCGCACGGAGGCTTTCAGACAGTCGTTCTTCCCGCGAACCATACGCGACTGGAACAGGAAAGGGAGGTAATAACAGTGGCACGTAAAGTGTCCTCCGCCACACACCGTTGGGTGGCTTGCAGAGTATAAATGTAGATGTAGATGTAGTTCATTGGATTATTCTTGACACTCACAGTATTCTCTAGACGAAAATTATGTCGTATTTCACTGTGTATATGTGTATATCTGTTATGCTCTATCACTGAGGAAAAAAAAGCTTGATGATGATTTGGCTTAGTTTTCTTTCTCATCTCCTTCATTAATCTTATTTTGTGACCATTCCAGGCTCATGAACAATCGGATTAAGTCATCTCCTTCCTCGATTAGTTGCAGCTCCTCTGCTTCTCATCTTCCTTCTCCACAATTATAGTGTCACGTAGAAGAAAGTGTAATTAGATGAATGACAAACACTAACTTCACTTAACGAAGGTTTATTCAGCACTTGCCCATAAAAGAGCGCGCAGCGAACTGCCTCCGGCCAGAACACATGCCGCATAAATACAGTTACAGAACATTCCAGTACAATGATTCTTGACATTTGTGGATACTCCTAGAATGTAATCGAACCGAATATAGAAATTAAAATTTTACCGTTCAGGTGAGTTTTGAATTCACGACCCTCCAAGCAGCAATCTAGTATCATAACCACAACACTACAGCAACTATGCCATTCCGTCTCTTCTGCGTCATTGCTCCCTCCTTAAGAGAACAGCGTCTCGGTGTTGCGTCGTCCTAGTCCGGGAACGAGTCATCGGTTCCTGTGTTCTCTGACTCCCGATGACTGATGTTCGGCCTGGCGGTGATCTCCTTAGAACTTCTTTTGCCACCTCGCTCTTCATCACCTTTCCGCTTGTTGCCTGTCGCTAGAGCTTCGAATTTACCCTGAGTTGCAGGCTCCTTATGGGGCTTCATTTGAAGGACGTGGACAGTATCTCTGATCTTTCGTCGTCTTGTGTCGGGGTCGAAATCTTCAACTTCATAAGTAACATCAGGCAACTGTCTTACATCCTTATAAGGTCCAAAGTAGCGCCTGAGGAGCTTCTCAGAGAGACCAACCTTCCGAACAGCAGTGAAGATCCAGAAAGGTCACCAGGCTGGTAGACAATAGGGCAGTGGCTCGCGTCATATCTTCGTGGATCTTTTTCTTGAGCCTGAAGTGTGCGGAGTCGAGCTAACTACCGAGCTTCCTCAGCTCTGGTTAACACCTGGCCAATGTAGTCGTCGTCCACGTCATCAGGATGTAACACAGTGTTCATCGTCGTAGTCGCCTCACGCCCATGCACCAGGAAAAATGGCGTAAATCCTGTGGTGTCTTGTTTGGCGGTGTTCTAGGCAAACGTCACGAAAGATAGCACCTCATCCCAGTTGTTCTACTCAACATTGACAGCATGTCGGCCAAGGTCTTATTAAGGCGTTCAGTAAGCCCGTTAGTTTGCGGATGGTAGGCAGTCGTCATGTGATGAATAATGTTGCACCGACAGTTTATCTCTGTCACAAGATTCGATTGAAAAACTTTCCCTCGATCCGTAATTAGCGACCATGGAGCACCATGTTTTAATACAATGTTTTCTACGATGAATTTAGCTACCTCGAATGCTTCGGCTGTTTTTACGGCTTTTGTAATGGCATTGCGTGTCAGATAATCAGTGCGAACAATAATCCATCTACTACCACTAGCAGACGTTGGAAATCGTCCGAGGAGGTCAATCCCAATACGCTGGAAAGGCGTTTCGGCTGGTGGGATTGGTATGAGTCGGCCAGGAGGTTTCTGATGAACTGCCTTACTCCTCTGGCACTCTCGTCAGTGCGACACATAGTGACGAACACTCCTAAATAAATATGGCCAGAAAAATCTCTTGTGAATCCTATTGTATGTCTTAATAAATCATAAATGTCCGGCCTAAGGTATGTCATGGAATTTCTGTAGAACATCTAAGCGCATGTGTTTAGAAATCACTGGTGGCCACTTCTTTCCGAAAGGATCAAAGTTTTTCTTGCAAAGTAATCCATTAACTACCTTAAATTGTCCTTTCACATCCTCCGACCAATTTAAGGCAAGCATAATTTGAGATATCTTGGCGTCCTTCTTCTGCTCAGCAGAGAGATTCTGGAGTGCAGCGAGACAGTCACTATCTTCATCGAAGTCTTGATGGTCTTGCACAGGGTTTCTTGAGAGACAGTCGGCATCTTTGTGTTTTCTTCCACTTTTATACACTATGGTAATGTCATACTCTTGAAGGCGTAGTGCCCACCTGGCGAGTCGCCCTGTTGGATCCTTAAGACCTGTTGACCAACAACGTGAATGATGGTCTGTAACAACTGTGAATGGCCCTACATAGAGATACTGTCGAAATTTGCACATGACCCAGATCACAGCAAGATATTCTCTTTCTGTAGTTGAGTAGTTTCTCTCGGCTTTTGTTACAGATCCAAGACGTCTTGAATGTAGGATGCTGTCGTTTCTCCAGGACGCTGTGCCCTGCACTTTAATTTATCTTCAGCCTTGCACTTCTGTCGTTGTGTGTCGCCGAAATACTTGCGCAGTTTCGCCTGGAATACTTCCCAGCTTGTGAACTTCTCCTCGTTGTTCTCATACCATTGCTTGGCAGTGCCCTCCAGGTAGAAAAATACGTTAGCAAATTTGTTAAATTTGGCTATACGCTCATATACCTTCAGCCACTTGTTTGGATCTTGGCCATCGTCACCAGAGAACCCGGAAGGATGTCTCATGTGGTGGCACACAGTGGTGTCATCGTAACGTCCCCTTCTTCTTCTGTCTCCGATAGTTTGCGATCTGTTGAATATGGCTCGAACTCGGGTTTCTCACCACGTAAACGGCGGCTCTGTCGTGGCCTGATAGCAGACACTGTGCCGTCGATAATGTGCGCTACCACAAGTCCCAATACCCGGCGTCTCCACCAGAATAATGTCACGTAGAAGAAGGTGTAATGAGATGGAGGACGAACATTAACTTCACTTAACGAAGGTTTATTCAGCACTTGCACTTACAAGAGCGCACAGCGAACTGCCTCCGGGCAGAACACATACGGTATATATACCGTTACATAACATTCCAGTACAATGATTCTTGACATTTGTGGATACTTCTAGAATGTACTCGAACCGAATAAAGAAATTAAAATCTTACAGTTCAGAGGAGTTTTCAACTCACGACCCTCCAAGCAACAGTCTAGTATCATAACCACTACAAATGGCTCTGAGCACTATGGGACTTAACATCTATGGTCATCAGTCCCCTAGAACTTAGAACTACTTAAACCTAACTAACCTAAGGACATCACACAACACCCAGGCATCACGAGGCAGAGAAAATCCCTGACCCCGCCGGGAATCGAACCCGGGAACCTGGGCGCGGGAAGCGAGAACGCTACTGCACGACCACGAGCTACGCCCATAACCACTACACTACAGTGAATGTGCTACTCAGCTTCTTCTGCGTCAATAGTTACAACGTTCCACCATCAACCACCCTGGAACCTTATTACTACTGTACATTTTTATTGCTTGGATTCCAGTGAGCGAACTCTAAGGTAGCACATGTGATGCCACCAACAACAGGACTAAACTTCGTAACGCGTTTTCATATCGTACCCTTTCATAATTTACATCGACTGTTATTAAAGCTATAATAAATCCAGAAATTAGGAAAACTTCATAGAAGATGTACATATAAAATTATGCTTGCTTATAAAAAATGACTTTATAGAAAGTATGTTTTTTTGTTTAAAAAACGTAGCAATGAGGTTTGATGGAGAGGTGTGGAGCCCGGACAGGGATGCATGCAACAGGTATTTTTCACTAAGACGGAAGCCACAAGAGCAATGAATTTTCTTTTCGGAAAGTCAGATCGGAATTTCCAAACCAAAGCCCTCCCACCATTAACAAAGCTGGCAGGTGAAAAACAAATGATTGTCGCGTGACGGCCCGTATGCTAGTAGCCTTCATTTCTTGGACACGTGTAGAATTAATGGTTCATACGGTAGGCCATTTCGATCATTAATCACTTTGCTCATCCGGTAAACAGGGAGAACGAGAAAGAAATAGTGCAGAGCGACATGGTTTTGACCCAGTAACGAATTGATGTCAATGATAATATCTATCAACAGCGCATAATCAGTGGATTACTAACGGTTGATGAACAAACAGAATTCATTTTGCAATTTGTGCAAGATCACCGGAGACGACACCGTGACTGAAGAAAAAGAAATAAATCCAGGACTCGCGCACTGAATGTTCCGTACAAATTTAATTACGTACACTGAAGAGCCACAGAAACTGGTACACCTGCCTAATATCGTTTAGGATCCCCACGATCAGGCAGAAGCGCCGTAACACGACGTGGCATGAACTTGACTAATGTCTGAGGTAGTGCTGGAGGGAATTGACAACATTAATCCTGCAGAGCTGTCCATAAATCCGTAAGACTACGAGGGGTGGAGATCTATTCTGAACAGAACGTTGGAAGCCATTCCAGACATGCTCAATAATGTTCATGTCTGGGGAGTTTGGTGGCCAGTGGAAGTGTTTAAACTCAGAATATTGCTCCTGGAGCCACTCTGTAGCAATTCTGGACGAGTGAGGTGTCGCACTGTCCTGCTGGAATTGCCCAAGTCCGTTGGAATGTGCAATGAATGGATGCAGGTGATCAGACAGGATGCTTACGTACAGTCGCCTGCTTCATGAAGTTGTCTACATATTTGAAACGAGACTCGTCCGACCAGGCAACATTTTTCCAGCCGTCAACAGTCCACTGCCGGTCTTGATGGGCCCAGGCGAGATGTACAGTTTTGTACCGTGCGGTCATCAAGGGTACATGAGTGGGTCTTCGGCTCCGAAAGCCCATATCGATGATATTTCGTTGGATGATTCGCACGCTGACCCTTGTTAATGGGCCAGCATTGAAATCTGCAGAAATTTTCGAAAGGGTTGCTCTTCTGCCACGTTGAACGATTCTCTTCAGTCATCGCTGGTCCCGTTCATGCAAGACCTTTTTCCAGCCGCAGCGATGTCAGAATCGGAGAGTTTGTCCGAGGGCAAACTGATGAATCGAAGGCTCGGCACTAGCATTTCGGAAACTGCATGACTTGTCGGGTGTTCGAGGAGTGCTGTCGTGAGTGTCTCCAACACGAGGTGAAACCACCTTCAGACGTCGTGGGTCATCCAGAGGAACACCTCCTTGACACCTGTACCACGGGACAGAGACAAGGTGGCGGCGGCCCAATTATGCTCCAGGAAATATTCAGGTGGGTGTCCATGGGTACAGTCGAGCTCGTGCAAGGCACCACGACGACGATGGAATATCGTACACTGGCTGCAGATCACGTACACCCCTTCATGACGGTAATGTTTCCCGACGGTAGTAGCATTTTTCAGCAAGACAATGCGCCATATCAAAAGGCCAGAAGACTGATGGCGTAGTTCGAGGAACACAGTGGCGAGTTCCAATTGACGTGCTGGCCTCCCAACTCACCAAATCTGAACCCGATCGAACACATCTGGGATGCGTTTGAGCATGACGTCAGAGCTCATCGCCATCCTGCCCGGAATTTACAGGAATTAGGTGACCTGGCGTGTGCAGATGTGATGTCAGCTTCCTCCAGCGACCTGCCATAGCCTCATTGCTTTCATACCACGACGCGTATGTTACACTCCTGGAAATTGAAATAAGAACACCGTGAATTCATTGTCCCAGGAAGGGGAAACTTTATTGACACATTCCTGGGGTCAGATACATCACATGATCACACTGACAGAACCACAGGCACATAGACACAGGCAACAGAGCATGCACAATGTCGGCACTAGTACAGTGTATATCCACCTTTCGCAGCAATGCAGGCTGCTATTCTCCCATGGAGACGATCGTAGAGATGCTGGATGTAGTCCTGTGGAACGGCTTGCCATGCCATTTCCACCTGGCGCCTCAGTTGGACCAGCGTTCGTGCTGGACGTGCAGACCGCGTGAGACGACGCTTCATCCAGTCCCAAACATGCTCAATGGGGGACAGATCCGGAGATCTTGCTGGCCAGGGTAGTTGACTTACACCTTCCAGAGCACGTTGGGTGGCACGGGATACATGCGGACGTGCATTGTCCTGTTGGAACAGCAAGTTCCCTTGCCGGTCTAGGAATGGTAGAACGATGGGTTCGATGACGGTTTGGATGTACCGTGCACTATTCAGTGTCCCCTCGACGGTCACCAGTGGCGTACGGCCAGTGTAGGAGATCGCTCCCCACACCATGATGCCGGGTGTTGGCCCTGTGTGCCTCGGTCGTATGCAGTCCTGATTGTGGCGCTCACCTGCACGGCGCCAAACACGCATTCGACCATCATTGGCACCAAGGCAGAAGCGACTCTCATCGCTGAAGACGACACGTCTCCATTCGTCCCTCCATTCACCCCTGTCGCGACACCACTGGAGGCGGGCTGCACGATGTTGGGGCGTGAGCGGAAGACGGCCTAACGGTGTGCGGGACCGTAGCCCAGCTTCATGGAGACGGTTGCGAATGGTCCTCGCCGATACCCCAGGAGCAACAGTGTCCCTAATTTGCTGGGAAGTGGCGGTGCGGTCCCCTACGGCACTGCGTAGGATCCTACGGTCCTTGCGTGCATCCATGCGTCGCTGCGGTCCGGTCCCAGGTCGACGGGCACGTGCACCTTCCGCCGACCACTGGCGACAACGTCGATGTACTGTGGAGACCTCACGCCCCACGTGTTGAGCAATTCGGCGGTACGTCCACCCGGCCTCCCGCATGCCCACTATACGCCCTCGCTCAAAGTCCGTCAACTGCACATACGGTTCACGTCCACGCTGTCGCGGCATGCTACCAGTGTTAAAGACTGCGATGGAGCTCCGTATGCCACGGCAAACTGGCTGACACTGACGGCGGCGGTGCACAAATGCTGCGCAGCTAGCGCCATTCGACGGCCAACACCGCGGTTCCTGGTGTGTCCGCTGTGCCGTGCGTGTGATCATTGCTTGTACAGCCCTCTCGCAGTGTCCGGAGCAAGTATGGTGGGTCTGACTCACCGGTGTCAATGTGTTCTTTTTTCCATTTCCAGGAGTGTACAAACTCAAATAGGGGCAATGCAGGAGTAGGTTTAATAATGAATAGGAAAATAGGAGTGCGGGTAAGCTACTAAAAACAGCATAGTAAACACATTATTGTGGCCAAGATAGACACGAAGCTCACGCCTAACACAGCAGTACAGGTTTATATGCCAACTAGCTCCGCAAATGACGGAGAGACTGATGAAATGTGTGATGAGATAAAAGATATTATTCAGATAGTGAAGGGAGACGAAAATTTAATAGTCATGGGTGACTGGAACTCGATAGTAGGAAAATGGAGAGAAGGAAACATAGTAGGTGAATATGGATTTGGGGGGAATAAATGAAAAAGGAAGCCGCCTGGTAGAATTTTGCACAGAGCATAACTTAATCACAGCTAACACTTGGTTCAAGAATCATGAAAGAATGTTATATACATGGAAGAGGCCTGGAGATACTGGAAGGTTTCAGATAGATTATGTAATGATAAGACAGAGATTTGGGAACTAGGTGTGAAATTGTAATACATTTCCAGGGGCAGATGTGGACTCTGACCACAATCTATTGGTTATGAACTATAGATTAAAACTGAAAAAACTGCAAAAAGATGGGAATTTAAGGAGATGGGATATGGATCAACTGACTAAACCAGAGGTTGTACAGAGTTTCAGGGAGAGCATAAAGGAACTATTGACAGGAATGGGGGAAAGAAATACAGTAAAAGAAGAATGAGTAGCTTTGGGGGATGAAATAGTGAAGGCAATAGAGGATTAAGTTGGTAAAGAGACGAGGGCTAGTAGAAATCCTGGGGTAAAAGATGATATATTGAATTTAGTTGATGAAAGGAGAAAATATAAAAAATGCAGTAAATGAAGCAGGCAAAAAGGAATACAAACGTACCGAAAATGAGCTCGACAGGAAGTGCAAAATCGCTAAGCAGGGATGGCTAGAGGACAAATGTAAGGATGTAGAGGCATATCTCACTAGGGGTAAGACAGATACTGCCTACTGGAAAATTAAAGAAACCTTTGGAGAAAAGAGGACTACTTGCATGAATATCAAGAGCTCAGATGGAAACCTAGTGCTAAGCAAAGAAGGGAAAGCAGAAACGTGGAAGGAGCATATAGAGGGTATACACAAGGGCGATGTACTTGAGGACAATATTATGGAAATGGAAGAGGATGTAGATGAAATGGGACATACGATACTGTGTGAAGAGTTTGACAGAGTACTGACAGACCTGAGTCGAAACAAGGCCCCGGGAGTAGACAACATTCCATTAGAACTACTGACGGTCTTGGGAGAGCCAGTTCTGACAAAACTCCACCATCTGGTGAGCAAGATGTATGAGACAGGCGAAATACCCTCAGACTTCAAGAACAATATAATAATTCCAGTCCCAAAGAAAGCAGGTGTTGACAGATGTGAAAATTACAGAACTATTAGTTTAATAAGTTACGGCTGCAAAATACTAACTCGTATTCTTTACTGATGAATGGAAAAACTGGTAGAAGCCGACCTCGGGGAAGATCAGTTTGGATTCCATAGAAATATTGGAACACGTGAGGCAATACTGACCCCACGGCTTATCTTAGAGAATAAATTAAGGAAGGCAAACCTACGTTTCTATCATTTGTAGACTCAGAGAAAGCTTTGGACAATGTTTATTGGAATACTCTCTTTCGAATTCTGAAGGTGGCAGGGGTAAAATACAGGTAGCGAAAGGCTATTTACAATTTGTACAGAAACCAGATGTCAGTTATAAGATTCGAGGGGCATGAAAGGGAAGCAGTGATTGGGAAGGGAGTGAGACAGGGTTGTAGCCTATCCCCGATCCTATTCAATCTGTATGTTCAGCAAGCAGTAAAGGAAACAAAAGAAAAATTCGGAGTAGGAATTAAAATCCATGGAGATGAAATAAAAACTTTGAGGTTCGCCGATTACATTGTAGTTCTGTCAGAGAGAGCAAAGGACCTGGAAGCGTAGTTGAACGGAATGGATAGTGCTGAGGAAATTAGATTTGGAAGTGAGTAGATGAGTTCTGCTATTTGGGGAGCAAAATAACTGATGATGGTCGAAGTCGAGAGGATATAAAATGTAGACTGGCAATGGCATGGAAAGCGTTTCTGAAGAAGAGAAATTTGTTAACATCGAGTATAGATTTAAGTGTCAGGAAGTCGTTTCTGAAAGTATTTGTATGGAGTATAGCCATGTATGGAAGTGAAACATGGACGATAAATAGTTTGAACAAGAAGAGAAGAGAAGCTTTTGAAATGTGGTGCTACAGAAGAATGCTGAAGATTAGATGGGTGGATCACATAACTAATGAGGAGGTATTGAAAAGAATTGGGGAGAAGAGAAATTTGTGGCACAATTTGACTAGAAGAAGGGATCGGTTGGTAGGGCATGTCCTGAGGCATCAAGGGATCACTAATTTCGTATTGGAGGGCATCGCGGAGGGTAAAAATCGCAGAGGGAAACCCAGAGAGGAATACAATAAGCAGATTGAGAAGGTTACAGTAGGTACTGGGAGATGAAGAAGCTTGCACAGCATAGAGTAGCATGGAGAGCTGCATCAAACCAGTCTCTGGACTGAAGGCCACAACAACAACAACAACATTGTGCAAAACAAACATAGACATTCTGGTCCACTTGCAGCAGCTTTCTACGGAAAAAATAAATTGATATAGTACATTTTATTTTAGAAAGTCTGTGATGTAGGATATATATTTGCGATAAAACATCACACATTCAAATAAGACACGAGAAGATAGGTAAGGGAAGTATCGGACGATCAAAAAATACACAGAAGGATAGGAAGAAAACTAGATGATGTTTCGGATGAGGAGGCTGTGGGTCAGACAAAGTATGAGTACCACGGAACAATTTTGGCACCACACTTGTTAACGGAAAAAAGAAAATAATTTTACGGCAGTTGCACCACTACAGAATAGATCATTGATCTCAGGTGTCATAAATTACTGGAAATTTTCATAAAAATAAATATAAAATGCCGTACGCTATAATGTTTCTAAATATCAATTGGGAGTAGTGAAATACGAAAAAGATTAGTCTGTTTTAAAAAGAATGTTATTAGGATCATGCCTCGTTGGCACGTGAATAAAAATGGTTCAAAGGGCTCTAAGCACTATGGGACTTAACATCTGAGGTCATCAGTCCCCTAGACTTAGAACTATTTAAACCTAACTAACCTAAGGACATCACACACATCCATGCCCGAGGCAGGATTTGAACCTGCAACCGTAGCAGCAGCGTGGTTCCGGACTGAAGCACCTACAACCGCTCGTCCACAGAGGCCGGCCGCCACGTGAATATCTCGAAGCAATGAAACAAATTGAAACAATTTGAAGAAGAAATAAAAACGAAGAGAAAATTATATCAGCGAAATGGATCTGAGGCGACCTAGAAAATCTATGGCAAGACTTTGCTGGCAATCCTGATGGAACATTTATTTGAGAAAAATCAAAGCAAAGACAAAGGCATTGAAAAGTAGTGGAATAGCTAGCATATGCTTAACCCTGTGGTGCAGTTGTCCACTGCAGTGGACAGCTTTGATGTCCCTTCTTTGGCGTTTTCAAGTCCTGAGGCTGCAAATGCACGGAGTACTCCACAGTGGACACTCCCTACTGGTGGAGTGCTCTGCGTACGTTTGCAGCCTGAGGATTGATTAAAAAACGCCAAAGAAACGACATTAACAGTTGTCCACTGCAGCAGAGAACTGCAACACAAAGTTAAGATCAACACTGGGATATATTAGAGAAAGAAGCACAGAGAAACCACTGAAATACAGTCAGATATAAAGAAGCTAAAAACAAAGCGGAAAGAAAGAACGAATTGAGTTTGTAGTAGAAGTAACGGACGAAAAAGAGGTCTATAGAAAGGCCATACAATACGAAAAGATAGACCGATGGTTCAGTTGCTAATGACATCCATGTCATATTATTCGGTTTGGAAATTTTTTAACATTTATAGACTTCAGACAAAAATGAAGATCATATTGCACGCATGATCGAGCTCAAGTGTGCAGATGATTTCATCATTATACATTCAAAAGAAGAACGCCAGACCCCTGGAAATGGATTCATTAATTTGTATCACTAACTGGAACTTCATCGAAGTGTTCAAACAACAATGCAGCTCCAGGAATCATGATCGAGCACCTAACACAACCTGATGTAAACACATAGGCTTCTGCAGTCGGTATCAATCTCATTACATTCCTTCTGTGTGTGCTGCCACGTCATCTTTTAAAAACCTTAAAATTCTACAACATTATGGTAGCCGACGTTAGGTAGTTTTAAATATTTTATAATATGACGCGGCAGTACATCAAGAAGGAATTTGGTGAGACCCAACACAACATTTAGTTAACAACCCGTCCACTATGTGGGCTGTTGTCCCTGCCTGAGGAACCACCAGCACCAGTCAGTACTGTTTAATTTATATCGAACCACCGATGGAGCAGTGCTGTGAAGGCTAGGTTTGTGAGCGTTATAACATCATAAAAGAAGCATCTAAAGAAAATGTACGACGTACTCCCAACTCTTTTGTATCAATATGAGACACAGAGAACACGCGGATCCAAATTACAGCGCTTGAAAAATTGCATGGGGGCCAGTAGAAGATATATGGAGACTGTGCTCGCCCAACTCGGGCTTGAGTGGTTTGGAGATGTGGTTTGCATGCCCGGTTAACGTGTTTCGAAAGTAACTGCGATGCTCAAGACCAACCGAGGATCAGTATCTTTTGAAGAGCAGAAATACTGTAGTGGAAAAGCATGCGGAAACAAAATTGAAGAGAACTCTCTTTGGAAACTGAGAATTACAAGTTGGCTTTATCAGAGTTGTTAGCTACTTGTGTTCCAGACAGATTAGCTACTTAACATTCCGTTCATAAGAGGACGGTATATTAGTTCACGAGTGACTGCTTAAAATACATCCAGGAAGAATTACCTCGGTTCTAAAACGAAGAGTATGTAACTAGTAAGAGTAGACAAAATTTAGAATCTGTGCAGTGGATTATTGAGGCTACTGTGTGTAACAGATAGGCAATGTGAAAACATTAAGAAATTGGTGTGGCTCTGTGGCTCAGTGGGTAAGCGCAAAAACCACAAATAAAATGTTTCTGTTAACGATGAGCACCAGAATATCCTGAAGAAGGTCCCAGTAGAAGGATCAAAACGTCGATCGTATAAAAGAAACTGTAGAACATATCGAGGCCTAACCACCTAGAAGCTATTACCGTCAACTGCAAGTCAAAAGTTTGGGATTAAATTCCTGGTAGATTCTAAGATTTTTTCGGGCACCTGTCGCTTTTTAACCACTGGCAACGATTTTCTGATGTGATAACAAGTCGCACTGTGGTTCGGGGTCCCCTTTAAACAGCCGTTTCTCTTTATAACTGGCTGGGTAAGTCAGTTGGAAGGAAGCAAAGAACATGTCGCCCCAATAGGGCTATGATTAGTAAAGCACTACCGTGTTCTAACCAGCCTTCCGATTGAGCAGCGATTCCGGATGAGGTTGGCAACGGCATTAACTTCGTCGAAAAACTGACGGCCTACAGATAAAATGTTTTGATCTCCAGTATGCTCGTATTAAGCAACGGGAGATTATTTCCTTATGCTTCACTATCTGAACCTCTGCTTTGTCTATATAGACCTTGAAACGTCCCCTTTCTCACAGCGAGCGAGGTGGCGCAGTGGTTAGACACTGGACTAGCATTCGGGAGGACGACGGTTCAATCCCGCGTCCGGCCATCCTGATTTAATTTTCCGTTATTTCTCTAAATCGCTCCAGGCAAATTCAGGGATGGTTCCTTTCAAAGGGCACGGCCGACTTCCTTCCCCGTCCTTCCCTAATCCGATGAGACCGATGACCTCGCTGTCTGGTCTCCTTCCCCAAAACAACCAACCAACCAACTTTATACTGACATGATGAAAATTCATAGTTTTTCTTTTCTTTCACTTTAAGAAGTATGTTAAAAAGTGATGATCCTAGATTGTAAATTTCTCTAACATCTTTGGTAAGAATGAGTTAATTACAAGAGAGTCTATAACGTTTGGAGAATGGATCGACTTCAAATAGCGTGAATTCGTATACGCCAAGAGAGACTGGTCGATAAGTACCACAAAAATCGAAAAGGTATAAAAATTTGAGTGTGTCTTCGGTCTCTAATTCTGTGAGTTCCTCCTCGAGCAAAGAAGTAGATTTTTCAGAATGTTGTGATGTGAAATTCAAATGGAGAATGAGAAGAGAATACATTCTAAGTGACATTTACTCACAACAAGCGTATTCAGTGTTATTCTGTTCTCGGTACAAGGATGCATGCCCATAGACTAGATCCAGATGCCAAACCGTGGAGACATGTCTTTCTAATACGCGTTGGAAGATGGCGGACGGTCCAAAGACATAAAAGCATAGCTTAGCACAAGTGCTGAGCTATGCTTCCCTCTGCAGTTCCTAAATTTAAAAGCTGTGGAAACTGGTTTTCGTTGACTACGGTTCTAATAGTTAAAAAACTAACGCTATATTTATGTAATTGCGTTTTCAGATATAAATCGCATCGCCTCAATTTTAATGGCACTTGAAAGACTTTCTTCCTACTGTTGTTTCGAAAACTAACGTTTTTGAGCTCTTGGCTATATACAGAATGTAAGTTGTTTCTTGCAAAGAAGAAGACAGCAACAAACCACTGTTAATAATGCTATTTATTTACATAAAGAGCACCGTTACCGGCTTCGTAACGACAATTTAATCTTCAGACGGTTGTTCACGTTTATATCACACGTGCTGTTGTTTATATTAGTTGTAGGCTATTTTTTCCAACAGCTAATGTAAACAACAACAAAAAATGTAATATACACGTGAACAGCCGTCTGAAGATTAAACCGTCGTTTCGAAACTTCTAACGGCGCTATTTGTGTAAGTAACACCTTTATTAACAGTGACTTGTTGCTGTTTACATGCAGAAAGCAACTTGGAATAATATCTTATTGCCACTTAGAACAAGTGAGTTTCCTACTATGCCACTTATTATGTTCCTAATAAAGTTCTTATTTTCTAATTTGTCTCATTATTTTTTGCGATGATGCGGTGAGCGGCACAATTCCATGGTATCAGAATACTGTCTCAACTTTTTTGAAGGAAATCAGTTATGTAAAAACAGAAATAGATTGTTTTATCATTCTCCTGATATGTCAGATTTGGCGCTCTGAGCGTTTTACATTTTCCACTTCTCAAATATGGAAAAGACTGGCGGGAAAGTCTAGCAGATGCTGACACAAATGCAACGACACTCTCTGAGATTAATATGTAAAAAACTAGAGATTAGTTAAGACAGCGTTAACGTCATCATTCTCAAAGTACAGACTCAGCACATCAACTGCCGACCTGTGCTGCACAAAGTGAATGACAAACAGGCGGCGATATGAATGAAAACTGATGGAAATTTTCGTTGGCACTGGTAAGCAAGATCAGTATTTTCATTAAAACGTCTTTACAGAAGACGAGACCCACGGCGACCAATGCAATTTAAAGCAGAGATCACTGCAGTCTGAAAAAATTTAAAAAAAAGAAATAAAATAAAATTGACGATCATGAAATAATGTTCGTCAGCGATGTTTTGATCGATTCAAAGGGAAGCCTTTATTGGCAGTTTTCAATATATTTATAGATGGCGCAGAAAGTGTACTTTTCCCAATATATAAATAGATTACTCTGCAAGTGAAAAGACATTTTTTCTGGTTCTCTTTTACTATAACCTTCACCGAGCTTTTTGCAGGCGCATAAGCTCAACCGACAAAATTTAGGTGAGTGTTCACGGATATTTTCTGAGTATTTCGGTATAAGCGATCCGTGGTCTCAGGTGGCTCGCTGTACAGTAACAATTTAATTACAATTTATTCCGTTTTGTTGCCTCAGTTCCCTTTATTTCTGTGAAAATACCTTCAGAATAGTGAAAAAGCCGGTAATATGCAATCACCAAGACATACAATCCAAAAACCAAAGTATATAGCTGCAACAATAGTATTATGTGCTATCTCGTCGTAAAGAGACATAATGAGAAACGTGGTTGTAGCAGAATTAGCAAATAGTTCTTACGTGTTGGAGCCTTGCTTTGTGGTTGTTTATTGTGTGGCGATTTGGTGTATATTTCTGAGCGTTTTTTATTAAGTTTTAGGTTTTAATTTCGCTGTGGAGCGCGTGCACTATCGGCGCTCAGAAACAGGCTGAAAATGTTGTAACATAGAGTAGGTCGTGTTGCGAAGTAACTGTTAAGAAAAAAATGCGATACGTTGTACCGTTTCCGATTTAACTACAACTGAAGTCAGCTAGTCAGATCATTGTACACAAATTCAAGCATTTGCCTTTTTCGAAAGTAATAAATTTACGATAGGTGAGCAAAGCTCGAGGAAACCAAACGAAAAACACATTTCGTGACACTGTCTGTGGAATGCTATTTCAAATTGCGCGCGCAAGGCCCTGATTGGCTAACTTCAATGCTAAATGACTCTGAAACAATTGTTTCTCAGCATAGTCTACCCTGCGACACACTTACAACCTTTTTAGAGTATTTTTGACTGACCTGTTATGAGATTTTTGTACCAATTTTTAGTTAATTGTATAGCACATAAATAGTACACGAGTAACACAGTGAATTTTTTTTTTAAAAAAGTACAAGAGAAATATCTTACAAATTAGGTGCTCAGGAACATACACCATAGCAACAAACAATTAACAAGCACAAAGTGAGGTCCCCCCCCCCTCCCGTCCCCCCCCCCCCCCCACCGACTCCCCCAAAAAAATAGTAAGAAGCATCTGATCTGACGATGAAAAGGGTAATGGTGAAATGTGAATAAAATTTTTGTACCATACGTGTGGCTGGCTGCTTTATTCACGTTATAATCCTTATGAAAGTATGATGTGGTTCCCGCCGTTGCGGAAACAACTCGAGATAGCGTTGCAGTGCAACTCTTCCACTGCATAAAGTGAGCAAATACACGTGATGCCTAGCGGCCAATTCATTATCAGAAAATATATCAATAATTCTGTGTATCAGTGTTCGTTTATAGCTGTCTCTGCTGGAAAAACATATCCAAGGTAGAACCGAGCAGTATTGAATGCAAGCTTGAGGGCGAAGAGTAAAGTGGACTTCACTGTTGCCAACCCGTTTTGCATTCCAAGGCCTGCTCGGGCGAGAGAGTTTTGCTGTTGCCAACAGCAACTAACAACTCTGACTAGAACAAGTTTGTTTCCAAACAAGACACACAGCGCATACAGTCGACACTTTCCCTACTGTGCAGAGGTTTTCAGTGGAATGCAGATACACGGATACATGGTGTAAGCAATCGAATCGAAGACCGCAGGTGTCGCATACCAAGACACTCGGTAAATATCCCTGGCAGCAAACTCCCAGATTTTGTCGGTGGACTTCTGTATTACCCTGTATAAAAGTGGTTACACACGTAACTGCATACTTGACAAGCACATAAGATGAAGTGTTTTGCATGAGGATGCACAGATCCCTCACGCTTCCACACTGCTCAAGCATGCTTGAACTAACATCAGTTCGTACCTGAAATGTGTCGAACTCAGACGACGACGAGCTCGCATGTCTGGTCCAAGTCGCGAATTGTTTTGCAGAGGGATGGCATTTTCCTCACTGTGCTGACTTCATTGGCGGCAAACCTACAGAGATGGTTCCTTCCACTACAAGTGGCTCATTTTATTTTAATTTTAAATATATAGTATAGTTCTACTTCTCACAGCAAATCTAAAATATTGTGTTCGATTTCAGCACAAAAGGCAGAATATCAGGATGTGTTCTTCAGATTAAGGACATTTTTGGGAGACTTTTGCAAATCATTGAACGTTTAAAAGAGACTGAAGTCGCAAATTGTTCACGAAAATTGCCAGATATATTCATAGGAGACAACGCTTTTATTCTGAGAACTGATATGCTGAAATCATTCAGGGATAGTGGCTTGAAGTGCGCAGAGGAGAGAAAACACCAGAACGACTGAGAAGAGAATTGTGTGGGGAACGCATTAGTGAGCACATTTATGGGCTTTTTACAACGTACCGCTATAAATCTGCTGGTAGATCGTTACGATATAGTAATAAATGTAACTGTTGCTTCTCATAATTACACTCTGTGACAAAAACAAAAAACAAAAAAAAAAGAACGAGGCACTATGGAGGAATTGTCTGAATGCGACGGAAGAAGTAAAGGGACTAGAAGAAAGAGAAGTGATACACGTTTTCGAGAATACTATTGGTTGGTTACAATAGCGCCTTGAGAGTTAAGGATATTTGCCTTTTTTAAAACATTGAATGATAATTATATTTTACTTATTCTGATTTTATTTTGTTAATGCACAAAGTTTTGTGGCCAAGAAGCTTGTCTTTCATTTACAAACTAGTACGTGACCCTTTAGCATGTTTAGCATCAAGCAGAATCTTTCCAGCTATAGACGTTCGTGATGGTAACATATTCGAATTATCTGTAGTTACTTCAGCATGAATAATACCGTATTCTATGTCATATCGCTGTAGAGAATCAAAAGAAGCATACATCTGAGCCAAAGCGATCGTTAAATACACTCTAAAACAAAACAAAAAAGACGTACCACAAAGGGATTATCCGAATGGAACGGAAATCGGTAGACGTGATATACGTATACAGACAAATAAATCACTAAAATTTCAGAAAAACTGGATGATTTATTCAAGAAAAAGAGATTTACAAATTGAGCAAGTCAGTAACGAATTGGTTCATCATTGGACGTTACGCAGGCAGCTTTTCGGCTTGGCATTGATTGATAGAGTTGTTGTAAGTCCTGTTGAGCGATATCGCGCCAAATTTTTCCCTATTGGCGCGTTAGATCGTCATATCCCGAGATGGCTAGAGGGCCCTGCCATAATGTTCCAAACGCTGTCAACTGGGGAGAGGTCCGGCGACCCTGCTAGCCAAAGTAGGGTTTGGCAAGCAAGAAGACAAGAAGTAGAAGTCTTGCCGTGTGCGGACGGGCATTACCTTGTTGAAATGTCACTCCAGGATGGCTTCCAAGAACGGCAACAAAACGGGTCGCTGTTCTGTAAGGACGTCGTGGATGACAGCCAGATGGGTCCTGTTTTATTAAGCGAAATGGTCTCACAGACCATCATCACCCCATGTTGCCAGGCCGTATGGCTGGCTGGCTACAGTCGTGTTGGTATCCTACCGCTGACCGGGGCGTCTCCAAACACGTCTTCGGCCTGGAATCTCATTTATTGGAGTAGAATTGTCCTCAGTGATGAGTTCTGCTTCGAATGGAGTCCCGGCGACCAGCGAAGAAACTGTCGCCGTGTGAAGCCGGGCTTTATCTTACTGAAACGTAAGTCCGAACGGCTTGCCACGAAGGGCAACAAAACGGGGCATGGAATATCGTCGACGTACCGCTGTGCTGTAAGGCTACCATGGATGACAACCAAAGGGGTCCTGCTGTGGAAATAAGTGGCATCCCAGACCATCACTCCTGGTTGTCGGACTGTATGGAGGGCAACGGTCATGTTGGTAGCTCACTGCTGTCCAGAACGTCTCCAGACACGAGAGTTTCTGTTGCTTGCCTTCATGTTTGCCAAACTCTACCTTGGCCCCAAGGTAGCCAGATCTCTCATCTACTGAGAATATTTGGAGCATTATGGGCAGGACCCTCCAAACAGCTAGGGATTTTGACGATCTAAAGTGCCAATTGACAGAATTCGGCATGATATCCCTTAGGAGTCCATCCAGCAGCTCTGTTAATCAATGCCAAGCCGAATGATTGCTATCCTAATGGCCAGAGGGGGACTAAAGGGTTATTGACTTGGTCAATTCGCAAATGTCTTTCCCTTGAATAAATAATCCATTTTTCCTTAAACTGTTGTGATTCGTTTGTCTGTACATGTACATTACAACTACCGATTTTCTTCCCGCTTCTGTCAAATGTATGCTCCATGTGACTCTACAGTGATATCACATAGAATATGGCGTTATTCATGCTGAAATTCTTACAGATAATTCGAATGTGTCACTATTTCGAACGTCTGTCGCTGGAATGATTCCACCTGATAATAAGGATGACAAAGAGTTCATGTTCTGCTTTGTAAATGAAAGACACGCTGCTCGGCCACTAAACTTAGTGCATTAACAAAATAAAATCAAAATAACTAAAATATGAGTACCATTAAAAGTTTTGTGTAAAGATAAAGGCAAATACATATATTAACTCCAACGGCGCTATTGTAACTAAGTAGCAGTATTCTTGAAAACCTGTATCACTTCTCTTTCTTCCAGTTTAGTTGCAAAGCTTCTAGGTATCTCTTGTTCGTGCAGAAATTTAAATAAATGAAAATACCACAGCACTGGGACGTATGCCTTGTATGAAGCAGTCCTGAACTTCCAGTTCTTTTCTTTTCTTTGATCTCGGTGAATTTATCTTTTTATTTCTATATCTTTTTCTGCTGAAGAAAAATAGCTTCATATTTAAGATCATACTCAGCAGCCCTTTTTTCCTTATCGTGATATATCTTGGATTTTATATTTTATAGGAAAGCTTGATATACTTCAGGTAACTTCACATGATCGCTACGAAAACTGACGAACGCTTGCACAAGACTCCCTATCGTTAGTACACGCGCTCAACTAAACACGTTTTTATGCTCGCGCAAAATTCATCTAAATGGAATTCGAACAAGTGTCACGCAGCTTGTACGGTCGCGAAACTTGCGCAGATTTATCTTACACACGCTCAGCCATGCAGGCGCAAAAGTGCACGCTCAGGCGTGCTTGTCAAGTATGCAGTTACGTCATTATCTCCCTTAACAGAAGTACAGAGAGCTGGAGAACGGTTTCGTGTCGGATCGCGTGGTCCCGCAGCTTGGAGGGTGGACTTGGCCCACTTTCAGCCAGATGTTGACAGGTGATGCGAGTCAGCCTCGTGCACGCATGGCGTGTCACATGAGACAGGCTCCTTGGAGGCGCATCCTGGCGTCCCCAAGTGAGGCCACCGCCGCGCCGGCGCATGCGCGACTATGTGGGCGACATGAGCCAAGGTCAAGGTCAAGGTTACTACTCCACTGGCTCACGGCGGCCGGGCAGTCCACGCGCACGCAGCGCGGCCGCGCCCGCCCGCATTGCACGCACCATCAGGCATCTCGTTCACATGGGACCACCACCAAGGGCGCCACTAGGATTTTCGGACGCACACTGCTGTGGGGGAGGAAGGTCTCTATCGATACGCATACGACATCATGCGCTACCAGTACGTTCCAAAACTCTGCTCATAAAAACGAAAATTTTTCGGAGCTCTTACCTCAGGTTCTAATGGTGACAGACAGGTAGCGTGAAATATTTTGAACAGCACTTGGGCTAGGGACCATTTGTAACAAATGGTTCAAATGGCTCTGAGCGCTATGGGACTTAACTGCTGAGGTCATCAGTCCCCTAGAACTTAGAACTACTTAAACCTAACTAACCTAAGGAAATCACACACATCCATGCCTGAGGCAGGATTCGAACCCGCAACCGTAGCGGTCGCGCGGTTCCAGACTGTGGCGCCTAGTACTGCTCGGCCACTCGGCCGGCTAGGAGCACAAAACGGGCGAATATGCTCCTGTCTGAAAGACCCTGACTGAAAAATGGGATGCCAGCTGCCTCATCCTACGTACCTCAGCACCTTTACAAACAACGATTTTGGGCTGCTATCACACTCGCGCTTTTCATGGAAATGGAAATTTGTGGTAAGTTCCTATGGAACCAAACTGGAGAGGTCAACGGTCCCTAGGCTTCCACACAACTTAGTCTAACTTAAACTAACTTACGCTAAGGACAACACACACAGCCATGCCCGAGGAAGAACTCGAACCTCCGACGAGGGGGGCGGGGAGGGGGGGGAGAGCGCGAACCGTGGCACTGCGCCTGGACCGCATGACTACCCCGCGCGGCGCGCTTTTTCATGCTGAGAGAGAAACGATGGCAGAGGGAAAGAGCCGGAAAAAGTAATTAACACTGGATGATAGTAGACAGTAGTTGTAGTATTGTAGACAGAACGAAAGCCGGCCGGTGTGGCCGTGCGCTTAAAGGCGCTTCAGTCTGGAACCGCATGACCGCTACGGTCGCAGGTTCGAATCCTGCCTCGGGCATGGATGTGTGTGATGTCCTTAGGTTAGTTAGGTTTAATTAGTTCTAAGTTCTAGGCGACTGATGACCTCAGAAGTTAAGTCGCATAGTGCTCAGAGCCATTTGAACCATTTTTTTTTTAATGAAGAGACAGTGACTGTGTGAGAGAAAGCGAGGGACATAGTGGCACTGGAACATAGCTGACAATGGCAGAACAGTGCTAGCAAAAGAGTGAAGGAGACAGTGACTGAGGAAGATGGATGAGAGATAGTGATAGTGAAAAGCGACAGCAGCAGTGGGAAGGAATGATTGAGACAGTAGAAGTAAGAGAGAGCAAGAGGTAGACAGCGACAGTAAAAGCAGCCAGTAAATAGTTGTTGTTGTTGTGGTCTTCAGTCCTGAGACTGATTTGATGCAGCTCTCCATGCTACTCTAAACTGTGCAAGCTTCTTCATCTCACAGTACTTACTGCAACCTACATCCTTCTGAATCTGCTTAGTGTACTCATTTCTTGGCCTCCCTCTACGATTTTTACCCTCCACGCTGCCCTCCAATGCTAAATTTGTGATCCCTTGATGCCTCAGAACATGTCCTACCAACCGGTCCCTTCTTCTTGTCAAGTTGTGCCACACACTCCTCTTCTCCCCAATTCTATTCAATACTTCCTCATTAGTTATGTGATCTAACCATCTAATCTTCAGCATTCTTCTGTAGCACCACATTTCAAAAGCTTCTATTCTCTTCTTGTCCAAACTATTTATCGTCCATGTTTCACTTCCATACATGGCTACACTCCATACAAATACTTTCAGAAACGACTTCCTGACACTTAAATCTACACTCGATGTTAACAAATTTCTCATCTTCAGAAACGCTTTCCTTGCCATTGCTAGTCTACATTTTATATCCTCTCTAGTTCGACCATCATCAGTTATTTTGCTCCCCAAATAGCAAAACTCCTTTACTAGTTTAAGTGCCTCATTTCCTAATCTAATTTCCTCAGCATCAGCCGACTTAATTCGACTACATTCCATTATCCCCGTTTTGCTTTTGTTGATGTTCATCTTATATCCTCCTTTCAAGACACTGTCCATTCCGTTCAACTGCTCTTCCAAGCCGTTTGCTGTATCTGACAGAATTACAATGTCATCGGCGAACCTCAAAGTTTTATTTCTTCTCCATAGATTTTAATACCTACTCCGAATTTTTCTTTTGTTTCCTTTACTGCTTGCTCAATATACATATTGAATAATATCGGGGAGAGGCTACAACCCTGTCTCGCTCCCTTCCCAACCACGGCTTCCCTTTTATGCCCCTCGACTCTTATAACTGCCATCTGGTTTCTGTACAAATTGTAAATAGCCTTTCGCTCCCTGTATTTTACCCCAGCCACCTTCAGAATTTGAAAGAGAGTATTCCAGTCAACATTATCAAGAGAGTTCTCTAAGTCAACAAATGCTAGAAACGTAGGTTTGCCTTTCCTTAATCTTTCTTCTAAGATAAGTCGTATGGTAAGTATTGCCTCACGTGTTCCAAAATTTCTACGGAATCCAAACTGATCTTCCCCGAGGTCGGCTTCTACCAGTTTTTCCATTAGTCTGTAAAGAATTCGCGTTAGTATTTTGCAGCTGTGGCTTATTAAACTAATAGTTCGGTAATTTTCACATCTGTCAACACCTGCTTTCTTTGGGATTGGAATTATCATATTCTTCTTGAAGTCTGAGGGTATTTCGCCTGTTTCATACATCTTGGTGACCAGATGGTAGAGTTTTGTCAGGACTGGCTCTCCCAAGGCCGTCAGTTGTTCTAATCGAATGTTGTCTGCTCCCGGGGCCTTGTTTCGACTCATGTCTTTCAGTGCCCTGTCAAATAGTAGAAGGACAGAACGAAGGAGTCTGTGGCTCTGAGACAGGAGACAGTGACAGAGAGACACAGTCACAGTAGTTTGGATTCAATGAGTGTGTGAGAATGGGCAAGTGGGAGTGGATGGGTATCAGTGACTTACAGCGATGGACCGGTGGGTGTCAGCGAGTTAGGTTAGGGGAACTTGAGGAGTGAGACGTGAGTTGCGTATTAAAAAGGCGCGGGTGTGTATGCAAGTCAAAATTTTTGAAAATTTTTTTAAATCTGTTGAGGAAGATAGAATGAGGCATCTGGTACCCACTTTGAAGTGAGAGTCTATTAAACAAGAGGATATTCCGTCTTTTCTTTGCACTGCGGCAGCAGCATTTTTGAGCTAGTTGACTTTGCTGAGAATGGACTACGTCATTACCGTATACGGCCGCCCGGTTTGTCGCAATCAGAAGGACGCCGTTTCCGGGATCCAGGGAGGTAAGCCAGCCCCAGGCGTAGCCTAAGGGGTATGAAGCCAGCGACAACTGACAGGCAGTCTGCGTGACGTCACGAGGTATGTACTGCGCCGGAGTGAGTCCTATGAGAAATGCTGTTTTATATTGGAAATACAGCATTTCACATAGGATTTATATTGGAAATACCCTTCCCCATTATCCATGGACCTTGCCGTTGGTGGGGAGGCTTGCGTGCCTCAGCGATACAGATGACCGTACCGTAGGCGCAACCACAACGGGGGGGTATCTGTTGAGAGGCCAGACAAACGGGTGGTTCCTGAAGAGGGGCAGCAGCCTTTTCAGTAGTTGCAGGGGCAGCAGTCTGAATGATTGACTGACCTGGCCTTGCAACATCAACCAAAACGGCCTTGCTGTGCTGGTACTGCGAACGGCTGAAAGCAAGGGGAAACTACGGCCGTAATTTTTCCCGAGGACATGCAGCTTTACTGTATGGATAAATGATGATGGCGTCCTCTTGGGTAAAATAGTCCCCCATTCGGATCTCCGGGCGGGGACTACTCAAGAGGACGTCGTTATCAGGAAAAAGAAAACTGGCGTTCTACGGATCGGAGCGTGGAACGTCAGATCCCTTAACCGGGCAGGTAGATTAGAATATTTAAAAAGGGAAATGGATAGCTTGAAGTTAGATATAGTGGGAATTAGTGAAGTTCGGTGGCAGAAGGAACAAGACTTTTGGTCAAGTGAATACAGGGTTATAAACACAAAATCAAATAGGGGTAATGCAAGAGTAGGTTTAATAATGAATAAAAAAATAGGAGTGCGGGTAAGCTACTACAAACAGTATAGTGAACGCATTTTTGTGGCCGAGATAGACACGAAGCCCACGCCTACTACAGTAGTACAAGTTTATATGCCAACTAGCTCTGCAGATGATGAAGAAATTGAATAAATGTATGATGAGATAAAAGAAATTATTCAGGTAGTGAAGGGAGACGAAAATTTAATAGTCATGGGTGACCGGAATTCAAGAGTAGGAAAAGGGAGAGAAGGAAACATAGTAGGTGAATATGGAGTGGGGCTAAGAAATGAAAGAGGAAGCCGTCTGGTAGAGTTTTGCACAGAGCATAACTTAATCATAGCTAACACTTGGTTCAAGAATCATGAAAGAAGGTTGTATACATGGAAGAACCCTGGAGATACTAAAAGGTATCAGATAGATTATATAATGGTAAGACAGAGATTTAGGAACCAGTTTTTAAATTGTAAGACATTTCCAGGACCAGATGTGGACTCTGACCACAATCTATTGATTATGAACTGTAGATTAAAACTGAAGAAATTGCAAAAAGGTGGTTATTTAAGGAGATGAGACCTGGATAAACTGAAAGAACCAGAGGTTGTACAGAGTTTCAGGGAGAGCATAAGGGAACAATTGACAGGAAAGGGGGAAAGAAGTACAGTAGAAAAAGAATGTGTAGCTCTGACGGATGAAGTACTGAAGGCTACAGAGGATCAAGTAGGTAAAAAGACGAGGGCTAGTAGAACTCCTTTGGTAACAGAAGGAATATTGAACTTAATTGATGAGAGGAGAAAATATAAAAATGCAGTAAATGAAGCAGTCAGAAAGGAATACAGATGTCTGAAAAATGAGCTCGACAGGAAGTGCAAAATCGCTAAGCAGGGATGGCTAGAGGACAAATGTAAGGATGTAGAGGCTTATCTCACTAGGGGTAAGATACAGGAAAATTAAAGAGACTTTTGGAGAAAAGAGAACCATTTGTATGAATATCAAGAGCTCAGATGGAAACCCAGTTCTAAGCAAAGAGGGGAAAGCAGGAAGGTGGAAGGAGTATATAGAGGGTCTATACAAGGGCGATGTACTTGAGGACAATATTATGGAAATGGAAGAGGATGTAGATGAAGATGAAATGGGAGATATGATACTGCGTGAAGAGTTTGACAGAGCACTGAAAGACCTGAGTCGAAACAAGGCCCCGGGAGTAGACAACATTCCATTAGAACTACTGACGGCCTTGGGAGAGTCAGTCCTGACAAAACTCTACCATCTGGTGAGCAAGATGTACGAGACAGGCGAAATACCCTCAGACTTCAAGAAGAATATAATCATTCCAATCCCAAAGAAAGCAGGTGTTGACAGATGTGAAAATTACCGAACTGTCAGTTTAATAAGCCACAGCTGCAAAATACTAACGCGAATTCTTTATAGACAAATGGAAAAACTGGTAGAAGCCGACCTCGGGGAAGATCAGTTTGGATTCGGTAGAAATACAGGAACACGTGAGGCAATACTGACCTTACGACTTATCTTAGAAGAAATATTAAGGAAAGGCAAACCTACGTTTCTAGCATTTGTAGACTTAGAGAAAGCTTTTGACAATGTTGACTGGAATACTCTCTTTCAAATTCTGAAGGTCGCAGGGGTTAAATACAGGGAGCGAAAGGCTATTTACATTTCTAGCATTTGTAGACTTAGAGAAAGCTTTTGACAATGTTGACTGGAATACTCTCTTTCAAATTCTGAAGGTGGCAGGGGTTAAATACAGGGAGCGAAAGGCTATTTACAATTTGTACAAAAACCAGATGGGGCATAAAAGGGATGCAGTGGTTGGGAAGGGAGTGAGACAGGATTGTAGCCTCTCCCCAATGTTATTCAACCTGTATATTGAGCAAGCAGCAAAGGAAACAAAAGAAAAATTTGGAGTAGGTATTAAAATCCATGGAGAAGAAATAAAAACTTTGAGGTTCGCCGATGACATTGTAATTCTGTCAGAGACAGCAAAGGACTTGGAAGAGCAGTTGAACGGAATGGACAGTGTCTTGAAAGGAGGATATAAGATGAACATCAACAAAAGCAAAACGAGGATAATGGAATGTGGTCGAATTAAGTCGGGTGATGGTGAGGGAATTAGATTAGGAAATGAGACACTTAAACTAGTAAAGGAGTTTTGCTATTTGGGGAGCAAAATAACTGATGATGGTCGAACTAGAGAGGATATAAAATGTAGACTAGCAATGGCAAGGAAAGCGTTTCTGAAGATGAGAAATTTGTTAACATCGAGTATAGGTTTAAGTGTCAGGAAGTCGTTTCTGAAAGTATTTGTATGGAGTGTAGCCATGTATGGAAGTGAAACATGGACGATAAATAGTTTGGACAAGAAGAGAATAGAAGCTTTCGAAATGTGGTGCTACAGAAGAATGCTGAAGATTAGAAGGGTAGATCACATAACTAACGAGGAGGTATTGAATAGAATTGGGGAGAAGAGGAGAATAAGGATGTAGGTTGCAGTAAGTACTGTGAGATGAAGAAGCTTGCACAGTTTAGAGTAGCATGGAGAGCTGCATCAAACCAGTCTCAGGGCTGAAGACCACAACAACAACAACATTGGAAATACCGCAGGTCACGTTACAACTTTTGAAAATTCTTTCTCCTCAGTCTGTTTACCGCCACTGAGATCCATTGCAAGAACTAGTGTAGTCTTGATGACGTCATTATCCAATTAATTGAGAAATTTTGACAAGTTTCTAATGCATTGGAAGTCGTTTACCACTACTAGTACCAAACATATTAGAAAACTTACAACTCACACATTTTTTAATTGCTAGATACAACAATTAACAACAACTATCATTCATTTAACTGAATACTTTTCAGTGGGCTGCAAATACACTCAAAGACAGAAAAAAAGATCGAAACGAAGGAATTATCCGAATGGCACGGAAATCGGTAGATGTGATGTGCATGTACAAACAAACGTTTACAATTTCAGAAAAATTGGATGATTTGTTCAGGAGAAAGAGCTTCACCAATGAGCAAGCCACTAACGCGTTGGTCCACCTCTGGCCCTTATGTAAGCAGTTATTCGGTTTGACATTGACTGATAGCATTATTCGATATCCTTTAGAGGGATAAAGTGCCGAATTCTGTCCAAATGGCGAGTTAGACCTTCAAGATCCAGAGCTGGTAGGAGGACCCTGTCCAGAATGCTCCGAACTTTCCCAATTGAGGAAAGATTCGGCGAGCTTGCTTGCCAAGGTAGCGATCGGTAAATACGAAGAAAAGCAGTAGAGGCTCTCGCCTTGTGCAGGCGGGCATTCTTCTTCTGAAATGTGAGCCCAGGATGGCTTTCCATAAATGGCGCTGTGCTGTAAGGGTACCACGGATCACAGCAAAAGGAATCGTGCTATGAAAAGAAATGGTACCCCGGAACACCCCTCTTGCTCGGTGGGCCGCATGAGAGGCGACAGTGAGGTTGGTGTCCCACTGCTGTCAGGAGCGTCTGCAGACACGTCTTCGGCCTCGAATCTCATTGACTAAAGTATAATTGTTTTCAGTGATGAGTCCAGCTCGAACTGAGCCCTGATGAACAGCGTGTCTGGAGACACCCTGGGCAGCAGTGGGGACAATCACTGTCGCCCGCCACAGGGCCCAATAACCAGGAGAGATGGTCTGTGGTGGCTTGTATTTTCATAGCAAGAATCCTTTGGGTGGCATCCGTGGTACCCTTACAGCACAGCAGTACGTTGACGATATTCTACGCCCAGTGTTGTTGTTCTTCGTGGCAAGCCAGCCTGGAGTTACATTTCACCAAGGTAATGCCCACCCTCACAGGGCGAGAGTTTCTACTGCTTGTCTTCGAGCTTGCTAAACCCTAATTTGGCCAATAAGGTCGCCGGATTTCTCCCCAGTTGCGAACGTTTGGAGCATCAAGGGCAGGGTCCTCCAACCATCTCGGGATCTTGACGATCTATCGCGCCAATTGGACGCAATTTGGCGCGATATCCCTCAGAAGTATATCCAAGAAATCTGTCAATCAATGCTAAGCCAAATAAATACTTGCATAAGGTCCAGAGGTCGACCAACGCGTTATTGACTTGCTCAATTGGTGAATTACTTTCTCTGGAATAAATCATATAATATTTTTGAAACTGTAATCATTTGTTTCTTTGCACATGTACATTGCAACTACCCATTTCTGTACCATTCAGATAATTCCTTCATGGCTTGTTTTTTGTCTTGGAGTGTATTTGTTATTAAGTAAGTTTCAGATGGTTTCTCTGTATCAGGTCTAGGCAACATTTTTTTACCTACCACCTTGTTTTGTATCTTTGTTAATAGAAACATTTTCTAGCGGCATACTGGCATAATGGTGATTTATACATTGGGGAACTAACTTCACTTTATGAAAATTATATTAAAGCGTATAATAACGTTATTTTAAATACTTACATCTAATTGTTATTAAAACTTAATAAAAATGTTTTTGAAACTACTACCTCCTACAGCCCACCATGAAAGCTCGAACGCAGACTAGTGGGCGGTAGGGACCTGGTTAACTACCACTGCTATAGCGGGTAGAGGGTTGGGTTGTTTGGGGGAAGAGACCAAACTGCGAGGTCATCGGTCTCATCGGATTGGGGAAGGATGGGGAAGGAAATCGGCCGTGGCCTTTCAAAGGAACCATTCCGGCATTTGCCTGGAGCGATTTATGGAAATCACGGAAAACCTAAATCAGGATGGCGGGACGCGGGACTGAACCGTCGTCCTCCCGAATGCGAGTCCAGTGCATAGCGAGTAGATTTGTCCGTCATAGACAACAGAGTGCTGCATGTAACCATGTATCAGTTTTGCAGGTATTATTCTTCCAAACGAAACTAAAACTAATGAGTGAGTTAAAAACGAGATCTGCGTTGTTTGTGGAGTTTTGTGTAAAAGACTTGGCTTTGAGTTCTGTAGATATACCTTATTAAGCATTCAGAGCACGTTCATAAACATGAAACCTCTCGGAATGTTCTATTACTTTCTGTCTGTTAGGATGCGGATTTTTTTTTTTTTAATATGTGGGCACGATAAATGTAAAAGGAATGCTGCAAGGAATGAAGGGTGACAATAATTTAAATTTTCTAAATCTGTGAAGAGAAGCCTTTAGAAAAGCATGTTGTTGAGCTCCGGAGCAAGAAGGTGCTTAAAACATCAATGGAGGCCTGTGCTGTGACAGTGCCACGCAAAACAACAACGGGTGGATGCCCCCTCCATCAAAAATACGATCACACCATAACACCACCGTCTACGAATTTTACTGTTGGCACTACACACCTCGGCAGATGACGTTCACCGGGCATTCGCCATACCCACACCATCGGATCGTCACATTGTGTACCGTGATTCGTCACTCCACACAACGTTTTTTCACTGTTCAATCTTCCAATGTTAACGCTCCTTACACCAAGCGAGGCGTCGTTTGGCATCTACAGGCGTGATGTGTGGCTTATTAGCAGCCGCTCGACCATGAAATCCAAGTTTCCTCACCTCCCACCTAACTGTCATAGTACTTGCAGTGGATCCTGATGCAGTTTGGAATTCCTGTGTGAAGGTCTGGATAGATGTCTACCTATTACACATTATTATTCTCTTCAACTGTTGGAGGTCTGTGTCAGTCAACAGACGGGGTTGGCCGGTACGCTTTTGTGCTGTACGCATCCCTTCACTTTTCCACTTCACTATCACATCTGAAACGGTGGACCTAGGGATGTTTAGGAGTGTGGAAATCTCGCATACAGACGTTTGACTGAAGTGACACCCAATCACCTGACCACGTTCGAAGTCCATGAGTTCCGCGGAGCTCCCCCTTCTGCTCTCTCACGATGACTAATGACTACTGAGGTCGCTGATATGGAGTACTTGGCAGTAGGTGGCAGCACAATGCACCTACTGTGAAAAACGTATGTTTTTGGAGGTGTCCGGGTACTTTTGATCACCTAGTGTAGATGTTTCTTAATTGTTGTTTCTTATTGTTGCAGGCGCTAATATACAACTAAATCGTGGCTCATGAGTCGACGTGTACCAATGGGGGAAGGATCATAATAAGCACATGGGCTCACGAACGATCCCATACCGGAAAATCAAAGACAGATATTCAGCATGATTTCACTGTAAGATTTCAGAAACCTTCCACATCAAAACCATTAATTTTGCGATGGGAGGAAAAGCTCTTTGTAACTGGTTGCTTAAAAGGTAAGCCCCATCAGGACGACCGACAACACGGCTGAAAATGTGTATGGAGTCTACAACGTCCGTCGAACTTCACCAAAAGAGCACGTTCGCAAGCGGTCAGACACGGGGAGTTCTATGCTCGACATTACAAAAACTTATGAAGGATGATATGAAGTTAAAGAGATTTTATTCGTTCGCAACCAAACTGAGTGATAATAATATTCAAAAAGTCATCAGGACGAGTGTGCAATACATCGCAGTGCAAAAGCGAATATTTCTTTCTGGAGTAAAGAAAAGCCTCCTTTTTATGAAGAACTTGAACACAGCCCATCACGTGTCATTCTCTGAGATGCAATGTCTGTAATCTATTTTATGGTGCTGTGAATCACATTGTGTCTCTCGCAATGTTAAGTGATTATTATATCCCATATCTGCAAAATCGGGAAGTGTTCGGTCGTGCATGGTTCCAGCAGGATGGAGCACCAGTCCATTTTGTTACTGCAGTTATAGAATATCTCAGTGACGTGTTTCCTGATAAATATATAGAACGTGGTTATGGCCATTTCCCTGCATTTCTGGACTGGCCACCCCAAAGTGCTGATCTATCATCTTGCGATAATGTGTGATGGGAGTCCATTAAACAGATTGTTGCTGCCACACATTCCGAGACAGCTGATGAACTTAACGACGCTGTTCGACGTGCGTTTGCTGCCATCAAATGTTCAAATGTATGTGAAATCTTATGGGACTTAACTGCTAAGCTCATCAGTCCCTAAGCTTACACACTACTTATTCCTAAATTAACCTAAGGGCAAACACACACACCCATGCCCAAGGGAGGACTCGAACCTCCTACGGGACCAGCCGCACAGTCCATGATAAATGTAACGTATTGCGCATAAAAAGGCAGAAAGACCCATTATTATATGATTAAATGATTGTCGGACAATGACTGGAAAAAGTCACATCCATTAAATATCTGGCAGTATGCATAGAGATTTAAAGTGGAGCAACAACACAAGACTAATCATAGGAAAAGCAGATGCCGGACAGATTTATTTGAAGAATCATCAGGAAGTGAGGACCACCTACAAAGGAGGTAGCTTACGAAATCGTCGTTCGACCGATACGGGAGTACTGCTCGTCAGCCTAGGACTCTTACTAGATAGGAACGATAGAGAAAGTAGAGAAGGTCCAAAGAGGATCAGCGCGCCTCGCCACAGGTTTGCTTAGTAACCCTGAAAGCGTCATCGAGATACTCATCCAACTATAACGTTAAGCTTCACTATTAAAATTTACTAGAAGAATCAACCAATATATTTCTCCCACCTACGTACATCTCGCGGAAGGACCACGAAGGTAAAATTAGACAAAAGTCCACATGGAGACCTGCCAACAACCGTCCATCCCGCCCACCATCCACGACAGTACCCAAAGGTACACAAAGTACCCTCCGCCAAACACCATAAGGTATTTTACGTGGTTAATTACAGATGTGGATATATTCGAAATCCGCGCAGTTAAATGTAAGCATGTGACTACCACACAAAAAATAACACTAAACGCGACGTTCAGGGCCATTCGAGTGCCAAAACGTGTTTCTCCTGTGGTGAATTAATACAATTTCACGTTAATCCTTTGCTAAGCTGGCTTAGGAATTATAAAAAGCTTCAATCGGATTAGATGAGACCGGAACTAACTGTTTCTTTGTTATGAGGACACCACGTAACTGAAGACAGTAATCAAATTAAAAGCCCTGTAAAATATATTCAAAACATTTTTAAAACATTACGGCACAATGAAACACACAACAGACAAAATCAAGCAACGCTGAGCATTTGTAATTACAATATTCATTACTAAGTCATATGAAAGAAGCAATGTGGAAGGAAATAATGCATGCACTCACGCAACCTTACCAGGCTAAGGAAACAGTGCTGATACAGCCAAATCACAGAAAACAGTAGCAGAAATTTCTGTTATCCAGCACTGGAGATCAGCTACGATAGTGGAGTGTAGCGAAAAGAGTAAGAGAAATTTCTGTTGTCCAACACTGGAGATCAACTATGATAGTGAAGTGTAGCTGTTTCAAATTTGTTATTACTTTTAAATAAACAGCTCACAGCAATGCAACATCAAGCAACATTTAGGTAATTATAAAACATTAATGAAAGGACAGTACTTTTCCAAACCGTTAATTTCACCTCAGATACTACCATTGTTAGCGCTCATAACAATTACTCTACACGGAGGGACAAAATAATGCACATGAATACCATAACTGACTTTGGATTTAAACAACAGTTACGATCCCAGAAAGTGCTTGAATTTAATAAATGATCCGTTTCACAAACTGGCTAGGTCCGGAATCATTGGTTCCCAACTTTTCTTAGACCATCACGTCTGAATGCAATAAGAAATTAGCTAGTACCCTGCCCCCCCCCCCCTCCACCGTATGCCACCTGTTGCACCACTCCCCCACGTTATCGCCAACTTCAGCACTTAACTGAACTGTAGAACGAAAGACTTTTCTTGGAACACTTATTCTTACAATGATGAAAGATGAATGGTATTCAGTTTGTGTTGTGTGTGTGTGTGTGTGTGTGTGTGTGTGTGTGTGTGTTAGAATGAATGACGAAGGAATTTGTGGTGCATTGCAAGTGCTACCCACAACTCCTTCTCAGAAAAGAAATCTAGTTATCCACAGGGAAGGTAGACATACTTATTGTTGGTAATTCACTTCTTTGCTGCACTCCTTGCTTCTGAACTGGTAGAAATTGGACAACTTGAGCCGGTTAATGCTTTGTATCTAACCACTCTAATAATAATAATAATAAAACTGTGCACTGCACTATAGTAGACCCTATCTAGTTACTATTGTGTCGTGCTGTCAATTAATTCATTTACGTGTTTCAAACCGAGTAATGAAGTAATTTCTAGATTACTGCAGGTACTATCTACAGCTCGGAGAAGACAGGAAGACAGTTTCGCGAGATGTTTATCGTCCGTTACGTGTATGTCTCGCATTTATCGTCAGCGATGTACGGGACAAAACACCACATATGTGTGTTGTGGGTGAACAATGTGACGAACCCGTAACCTCCACCACATTAATGCAGCTAATTGAGAAAAAGTAATTATTGATAACTTACGTAATCAATATTAAAGGCTTACAAAATTGTGATAATAGTATTGATCTCTTGAAAATCATTTAGTTTAGTGACTGAAACAGAACCGAATCGTTTAGTTTTTACCACTCAGAATATTTCATTTTACCGCTCAGGGAGTAATTACCCCACGTTTGGAACCGCTGCCCTAGATGAACCAGCAGAATGAGGTTGATGTATTATCGTTTGCAGACGTAATGTTGTGAGTGACGTCTGCACCTCTAATCCCTTAAATAAATAATTATATGACATGACCCACCTTTATTTAAATTATATGTGGGACGTGTATTTTGACGGTCCCGATATCCCTGATGCGTACGTGAGCGTCTTAGAAAGAACCCTCGCTTCATATTACAACCAGAACCACTGTCTGGATAGCTAGTTGGGCCTTCCATTGTAGCACACACAATATCGCGAGATTTAGTCGCTAATCATTAACTAATCGCACACCAATCACATACAACAGTCTTTGCAGTCTGTACCGGTTTGGAGACATATTACCATATTAAAGCACTTACATAATTTTAGCTTTCAGTTGAATATACGTTTCTCTACAATTTCAACTATTGAATATTTGCACTGGCTAGACTTAAAGACAGAACAAACATGATTTACTCGTACATAGGAACTAACTTTGAAAAGTACGTAGAAATACAAAAACATCTACATTTAAGGCCAGAGGATAGTAACATTTCTGATGTGACTTGGCTGACACGTTTGTGATTTGATGTGGCATTAGGGCTAGGTTATAAGAGCTGAAACTGACGCATGAATGAAAATGTGTAGATCAAGCCTAGCTGTAACTGTTCGAATATCAGATGCAAAACAAGAGATGTCTTCTGTAAGTAATCACATTATTTTACGGAATGTTGCAATGACTCAACTAATGGAAGCCCAGGTGAATGACAGGCTGTCACTCCCGCTGCAAAAAGACAACACCCATACCTTCACAAGTAAGCGGACAGAAGACTGCTGATATTTGTCGCAAACCAAACGTAAGAGTTTGGGGATAGTATTATTAGTATTGTCTTAGCCGACCCGGGAATAGGCCGTCCACGCCCACGCTTTGTGTTCAAAATGCTCAAATGTGTGTGAATTCCTAAGGGACCAAACTGCTGAGGTCAGCGGTCCATAGACTTACACACTACCTAAACTAACTTAAAGTAAGAACAACACGCACACATTTGCCCGAGGGAGGATTCGAACCTCCGGCGGGAGGGGCCTGCGTGGCATGGCGCCTCAAACAGCGCGGCAACTCCGCGTGGCCATTGTGTTCAAACAGATAATAGTGATTATTTATTATCGCAGAGACAGCATTTCGAGCGAGTAGGAGATTTTGCGGAGTTGACTGGTTAACATGAAGCGAATACAACTGAAACAAGCAATAGGGAAATGTACATAACACGTATTGCACTTACAGGTCACGATGCGCGACAATACTTTATAAAAACCAAATAAATTAGCAGAATTAATGGGCGCCAAGGGACCAGTCAAAATAAGATCTGGCTGGTATTACTGATAATTTGGACAGCATTTATCATATTTCTAACGTGTTACGACAGGTGGCTGCACCCTGTCTTCGTCGAATCCATGACCGTAAGCTTGCAGTAAGATTATTCAAGATCGGTGTTCTCGACCTGTCCTGACCTACCTCGATGCAGATAGTGTTTGGCTGTTGTCCTGGCCAGCACGTTCTCCAGACCTCTCAACCACTAAAACCATCTGGTTATAGGTTGCCAAGAGACTGCCACACCACCACCTGCCAGTCACTATGATCGAAGAACTCTAGCATCGAATTGAAGCAGCATGGAATAACGTACTGATATATGTCATTCAATTCCGGAATTTTTTAGAATATTTCCCATGGAGAAAATCTTCGATCTAGCTAAAATTCTTTAAAAAAGATTTGAAACAGTCGTCACTGCAATAAAATTTTTATTCGCAACGGTAACCGGCCTCGGTCAGAAAGTGATCATCTTCATACCATTTATACCATGAAGGTAGGCGGTGGCGGTGATCAGAGCAAATGTCGTTGCTCCACGAACATCGACTGCCACGGTACCTGTTCCGTTCACCACCGCCGCCTACCATCAAGGTATAAATGGCCTGCAGACAGTCACATTCTGACCGAAATCGGCTACAATTCCAAATAAATACTTTATTGCCGTCAGGATTACTTTTAATCCATGTTTATATCATCTGTTTCAGTTCGACTGATGCCCAATGGGTTAGAGCCATTGTTGCTGCCAGAAGTGCAGCTTGGTATGTGTATTTTGCAACCTGTATACCACTAAATCACCTACTGTTTTTAGCGTGTATTCTTCCTACTATACTATATACATCTACATCATACTTGCAAGCCACCTAATGGTGTGTGGCAGAGGGTACTTTTTGTACCACTAACTGAGCCCTCCAACCCTGTTCCTCTCACGAATAGCGCGTGGTAAGAATTACTGTCGCTAAGCCTCTGTATTTGTATTCTCTCTGATTTCTCGAATTTCCTCCTCGTGGTCATTACTCGAAACGTACTGCATGTAGTGAGAAGTAATATGTTGTCCGACTCTTCCCGGAAAGTGCTCTCTCGAAATTTCAACAATAATTCTCTCGGTAATGCACGACGCCCTGCCAATGGAGTTTGTTGAACATCTCTGTAACGCTCTCGCGGTGACGACACGTTCCACTCTTTGTTGAGTCTTCTCTATCTCTTCTATCGGTCGTAACTGGTGGGGATCGCAGGTAGATGAACAATACCCAAGAATCGGTCGAACAAGCGCCTTACAAACCACTTCTTTCGTGAATGAGTTATCTTAAAGTGTTGCCCATGAATGTCAGTCTGGCGTCTGCTTTTCCTGTTTTTTTTTTATGTTTCTTTGTGTGGTCATTCCACTTAGGTAGCTCTGGATGATTACCCCAGGTATTTTACGGCGGATACTTTTTCCAGCGGTCTGTTATCAATAGTGTAGCTGTACAGTTGTGGATTTCTTTTTCTGTATATGCGCAATATGTGACATTTATTTACATTCAGGGTCAACTGCCAGAGCTTGCACCATTCATCAATTGGAGGTCATTCAGCAAATCATTACTATCTTCTGGCATTGCTTCTTTGTTATAGACAACCGCACATCTGCGAAGAGCCTTAGAGACCACCCGACGTTTCTAATACATAATTTAAACAGTCACGGTCCTATCACGCTTCCTTTTGTTACTCCGAAAATTACCTTAACACTGTCGATTTTGTTCCGTTAAGAACGACTTGTTGAGTGCTGTCTGCAAGGAAGCCTTCAATCCAGTCGCAAATTTAGTCCGATATTCGATAAGCTCGTATTTTTTTTCACCAAACGGCAGTGCGTGACGGTGTCAAATGCCTTCCTGAAGTCAAGGAACAGGGCTTCAACCTGAGCGGCTATGTCAACAGCAGTGTGGATCTCGTGGAGAACAGAGCAAGCCGAATTTCGCAGGATCTCTGTCTGAGCAGTCCATGCTGTTTTTTATAGAACAGGTTTTTCTTCTCCAAGAACGTCATAATTCTTGAGCATAAAACATATACCGTAGTTCTTCAACAGATTGACGTCAACGATGAAGATCTATAATTGTGTGTATCTGTCCTACGGCCCATCTTAAAGACGGAAATGACTGCAATTTAATCCAGTGCTTAAGTACCCTTCGTTGGTCAAGCTACCTTTGTAGAATCTTATAGGTACCTTATCTGCTCCTGACGCATTTCCACTACTAAGCGATTGTATGTATTCCGCGGCTGGTTATCTCAATATCTGGCATTTCGTCGTTCGTACGACGATTGAAAGGAGGGACCTGTTACGATCTTCCTCGGTGAAACAATTTCGGAAGATCAAATTCAGTCTTTCGATCTTCTCTCTGTTATCTTCTGTTTCGGTGCCAGTATGTTCATTGAGAGAATGAATAGATGATTTTGACCCAATTTCTTATTTTCACATACGACCAAAACATCTCTGGGTTTTTACTCAGATCGGTTGACAAAGTTTTACTTTCAACGTCACTGAACTCTTCTCTCATTGCTCTTCTTACACTCATTTTCCCGTCGTTCAGCTTTTGTTTGTCAGCTAGGTTTCTGTTTGTCTGGAATCTGAGATGAAGCTCTCTTTGTTTACGTAGCACTTTTCTGACGCGATTATTAAACCATGGTGGGTCTTTCCCATCCCTTAAGACCATACTCGGAACATACTTGTCTAGGGTTCAAATGGTTCAAATGGCTCTGAGCACTATGGGACTTAACATCTGTGGTCATCAGTCCCCTAGAACTTAGAACTACTTAAACCTAACTAACCTAAGGACATCACACACATCCATGCCCGAGGCAGGATTCGAACCTGCGACCGTAGCAGCCGTGCGGTTTCGGACTGAGCGCCTAGAACCGCGAGACCACCGCGGCCGGCCTTGTCTAGGGCATACTGCACGATTCCTTTGAATTTTTTCCGTTTGTTTCCCTCAACTTCATCGTCATCGCCGAATATTTGATGCTGACTATTCAGATAGTCTGGAATTTGTATCCTGTTACTCTTGCTAAGCAAAAATATCTTCCTATCTTTCTTAACATTCTTTGTCAGACCCATTGTAGATGCTATCACAGCCTTAAGATCACTGATACGTTAACTGATTCGATAATTTCAGGTCTGTTTGTTGCCGGGAAATAAAGTCATGCATGGTGCAATACCCATGCCCTAGAAATTTAATAAAATTACAGAATTCGTGACATAACGTGTTTGTTAATGACCCTGTACGTAGCTTAATAAAAGTACGAATGCTTTGTTATCCACTACCGACTAAGACACTTGTGACTAGATGACAATTAAACAATAACAAAGAAAGGGCAAGTCATTCTACGAACACGTTAAATTCTCGTCTCTAATGCTTACGGAGAAGCAAACAAGTTCATGGAATTCTTACCGAAGATGGAGCGCGTATATTATCGTGTGTATCACGGGGGAACAATAAAGCAGAATAAGAGAGGTTCTTATGAGGGTATAATGGGAATAATTTCTTTTCGTACTCCATCTGCAAGTGGAAATGCATAGGGTGCCTAGTATTTCACCAGCCATTTTTCACTGTGTCTGTTCTCTCTCCCCTAACAATCTCCCCCCCTCCCCCCCCCCTCGCTCCCTCTGCTCATTCTAGACGCCCGCAACAATAATCTGCTAATTCAGCTTGCTGGCAGTTTCGTCTTGAGCCGGTTATAACTGGTTCCCCTATGAACGCTCTCATTATAACCAGTTTTCAGCACACAGTCACACGTCGGCGTTATAGTAGGCCTACCGTAGGAGCAAACCAGGCAACAGATTAGAAATAAAATAGACAAAACATAGTAACAGTGCATTGTTTGTCTGTTGCTTCATTCTGAGCTGACTTTGTCAAATTTATCATGGTTGGAAATAAGGAACGAAAGTAGATGTGTGTCTGTATTAAAATGGGAGCTTACCTGTAATGCAAACCGAGCTGGACTTGGACAAGGCGAAAATTTTCCGTACGTGAACACTGATGGCATTATCATCCAAACATTTTTAGTATGTCGCCCTGCGTTTCACTTTGACGTAACTCAGCTGTCCATTTGATCCTCGTAACAGTCTTTTGTAACGCTATTTGAAGAAATCGTATTGCGTTGTTGGCGTTCACATGAATACTGTGGAATATCGCGCAGTCATAAATTATTTATTGATTTATGAAGAGATCATCAGTAACGGAAATTAATCCAAACCTAGTGGAAAATTACACCCTCTCTGAGGTTCCTGCTTCCTACGTCTTATTTATCTCGTTGTCAGCTCGATTTTTCACCTCGACGTCTACGCTACAGTTTCATCAAATAGATCTTATTCAAGCGTACAGGAACGCCGGTATAATCTTACCTCCTATTACGACCTTATCACCTCCCTTTTTATATTCTTGGACTCATTTAACATCAAATACATCTTTTCCCTAGTGTTCTTTCTCCCTATTCCTCCCCCCTGCTGCTGGTATATTATATTTTAGTATCCTGACGCTTATTATGCTCCTCACATCTCCCCACTGAAAGTAACAGCACGAATATTGTCACCTCTTTAACATCACAGAACCTCACGATCAACTGCTGCTGAGCATAAAATCAACGACAGCGATATAAATTTATGCAAGAAACTGTACATCATAGCCACCCCTTCCATCAAACAATTGTCTCGTATATTCTTCAGTAACACAGTGTCTTCTTCTTCTTCTTCACTTCAGGTAGTTGCCTTACAACCTTTTCCGTCTATACGAACACCAGTGGTGTTCCTGTGTCTCTGTTTCCTTTCGGCCTTTAGTCTGTTGGATGTCTGATTATTTTTTATGCCCCCATTCTTTCAATTCGTTTCTTCTGTTTTGTTATCCCGTATTTCGTTCTTTCATTCATGTGAAATAAGTTCATTCTTTCCTTATTTCAAAATTCTTTATTTGACCTCTCGGAGTACATCCTTTTACATTTCTCAAAAATTTCGTTTTAGCTGAGTGTGTGTATCCTTCTTGTCTTTCCCAAATATTATTCAGGTCTCACTTCTGTGAGCATAGATGTTGCCATTACTTTCTAGAACTTTGTCTTTGAGTCTTTTCTGGTTTTTTTAGGTAATGTTTTGCATTTTGTGTCGCATATCAACTGGAACGTACTTAACTTATAAGAGATGTCATTATCACATTCATAATTCATATCACATCCTAATATCTGCAAGTGAGATACCTGTTCGAATGATTTTCCATGTAGCTTTATTTTAGGACATAGTGGGTGTTTTCCTTTAAAAGCCGTAAGTTTGGTTTTATTTTCTAATTTTTCAGGTTATAGAGTTTGCCTGTTAAGTCCACGCGACGTAGCGCAAATTGTAAATCATCCTTCGTCTTTTGTAAAATTATTTGGTCATCAACAAAGAGTACAGTACTGTAAAATGGGGAAATGTCGGACACAAGGGCAAATTCGGACGGAAACAATACATTTCTCTTCTTATGTGTATGTCAGTTAATGCAAGCTGTTATTTCGCTAGCACGTTTTGCTGTTTACACCTTATGCATTGCCAAGCAGATTCGAAAATACATTGTTGCACCTGGAAGTTGAAACCGTGGTAGATAGCTATTTTCTGTGCAGTGGTGGCACAGAAGAATGTCGAAAATTAGCTGGACTGATAAGGTGAGGAATGAGGAGATTCTCTGCAGAATAGACGAGGAAAAGAATCTGTGGGAAACACTGACAAGAAGAAGGGACAGGACGTCTGTTAAGACATCGGGGAATAACTTACATGGTACTAGAGGAAGCTGTAGAGGGGAAAAACTGTAGAGGAAGACAGAGATTGTAATACATCCAGCAAATAACAGAGGACGTAGATTGCAATTGCTAGCTACGGTTGTCACAGGAAAGGAAGTCGTGGCGGGCCGCATCGACCAATCAGAAGATTTATGATTACAAAAAAAGTACATAAATGAACAAAAATTGAAAATAAAGAGAGAGAAAGAGAGTGCTCTAGCTTATGGCAAGTACGGCAATGACAACAAGGGATGGGAAGGCTCACCTTGTACATTGCGTGTCTGTCTGGAGGCCTCATTCAACTTACTGAAGAGCCTGATCCGCCAGTCGTTGAGGCAACTGAATACAAAAAGTTCAGACTGTGGAACACTTTGTAAGGAGCAATACCTATCACCTGGTCTCCGAGCTCATACTTGGGATATTCTAATGACTGGTAGAGAAGCTTAAGACGACCAGTCTGGATCACGGGATTTCAGCGAAGAGCACAAGCTGTATAATCGTGCCCCCCCCCCCCCCCCCCTTCTGCACTCGTGGAGTAGAAAGCTTTCGAAGGTTCTGTAACAAGATGGGATGTAGTTTGCAGACTTGCTCCATGGGACTGAAAACTGTGAAATCCCCGTAAGCGGGTAAGGTATGCACTGTCCATCGCAAGTTGCTACTATGGTAACTGAATATGCATTGGGCACTGTAAGAGTTTCGGTGTGGGGGAGAAAATATGAATCGTCGTATACAAGTCACTGATTACTTTGAATATTCAGGGTCACTAACTTTTAGGACGCAATAGCTAAATTCAAACCTTCTACTGCAGTGAACAAAACGAGGGAAATAGGTTGATATGACCCCTTAAGACTCACTTCAGAGAAATGCACGTGAGGATGGGTTGTCTGCGCCTTTCTCGGAGCTATAGCTCAGTAATGGCCGTGTCTAATATGGCAGCTAGAGGGGCACGCCCACGATCGCATGACGCTACCTTGATAGACGCCGGCGCCAAAACAGAATGCCGAGCACACCTAGCCTGTCGCCTTGACACACAAACCGGCTTGCCCACAGGCCTCTAGCGTGATGTAAGGGATGGCAGGTGATACTCGCCGTTTTCATCCAGTGGAAAACGCCTGTGTTCATCTTGTCATTGGCATGCGGTATGAGCAAATGTGGACGTAACGTAATTCGGGAATACAAATCGCGGAAAGAAGACTTGCCTAAAATATAGGTTCCCAAATTTATTTATTTATTTGCTATTTACTTTTAGTCTTCATCTATATACAACAACAGAGTGAATGTTTCACATGAATTGGCACTTATATAGCCCATAATATTTTAACATTATTTGAAATGTGTTAGTATAACAATGGCGTTTGAGGGAAAAGAAAAATCTGCATAGAAAATCTACATAATAATAATAGTAATAATAATAGGTCTACATACCACCGCTTGGCATCTGGAACAGGGATATATCTTCCTCTGGAATCCCGAAGGCACACACTACTAATTTACACTATGGAGCATTGGTAGATCACAGATTTTGTAATTTATAAATGCAGGAAGATCTGCAGCGGATAGGCACTTGGTGCAGGGAGTGGCAACTGACCCTTAACATAGACAAATGTAATGTATTGCGAATACATAGAAAGAAGGATCCTTTATTGACCTAGTAGATAGTGTCGGAAGTTCCATGCGGCTTTTCGCGGATGATGCTGTAGTATACAGAGAAGTTGCAGCATTAGAAAATTGTAGCGAAATGCAGGAAGATCTGCAGCGGATAGGCACTTGGTGCAGGGAGTGGCAACTGACCCTTAACATAGACAAATGTAATGTATTGCGAATACATAGAAAGAAGGATCCTTTATTGTATGATTATATGATAGCGGAACAAACACTGGTAGCAGTTACTTCTGTAAAATATCTGGGAGTATGCGTGCGGAACGATTTGAAGTGGAATGATCATATAAAATTAATTGTTGGTAAGGCGGGTACCAGGTTGAGATTCATTGGGAGAGTGCTTAGAAAATGTAGTCCATCAACAAAGGAGGTGGCTTACAAAACACTCGTTCGACCTATACTTGAGTATTGCTCATCAGTGTGGGATCCGTACCAGATCGGTCTGACGGAGGAGATAGAGAAGATCCAAAGAAGAGCGGCGCGTTTCGTCACAGGGTTATTTGGTAACCGTGATAGCGTTACGGAGATGTTTAATAAACTCAAGTGGCAGACTCTGCAAGAGAGGCGCTCTGCATCGCGGTGTAGCTTGCTCGCCAGGTTTCGAGAGGGTGCGTTTCTGGATGAGGTATCGAATATATTGCTTCCCCCTACTTACACCTCCCGAGGAGATCACGAATGTAAAATTAGAGAGATTAGAGCGCGCACGGAGGCTTTCAGACAGTCGTTCTTCCCGCGAACCATACGTGACTGGAACAGGAAAGGGAGGTAATGACAGTGGCATGTAATGTGCCCTCCGCCACACACCGTTGGGTGGCTTGCGGAGTATCAATGTAGATGTAGATGTAGACTACAGTATTGTGCAACAATACACTACACAGCACTTCGCTACGCAACCCTACACTATACTTTTGTCCTTGGTATCAAAATCAAGCTGGATTTCTCATTTGACTGGATATTTAGCTCCCAGAACGCTGAGATACAACTCAGGATTCACAGGGCCTGCCCTGCTGTGTCAGCCAAAGGGTAGAGATAGCTGTCAGGGTCTCAGGAAATCCTTCCTGGTTCTCCCAGAGGCCCACCTCCTCACTGCTTCCGGAAGGTTGTAGGTACGTTGTAGGTGAATGTTCTGCCGTAGCGCGTCTTGTTATTATGATGTACAGCCTCTTTTTCGTTGCCTCTCAGCCATGTAGGCTTGCAATTCATAAGCCGACATTTCAGCTGTCGGTGAATTGAGCTTACACCACAGTTCCTCATTCCTTATTACACTGTAGACTGTTGTATTACCAAAGGCGTTCTTGTCTTGGTCTGTAACATCTTGCCTCATGGTATATTTGCAGACGATGTGATCTGGAGTGCCGATTGGTCCTCAAGTATTTGTGGTACGTTGCCGTATTTTACCCAAATAAACAAGAGCCCGATATACTTGGAGGAAATGTCCAAAATGTAACATATTCTATTTCAAGTACATAAATAGTGAAAAAGGTCGTCAAACATTAGTGATCAGCAGCAGGGTTGTTAAGCTTGGAAACATCCCCATGCGACAAGAGACCACGTGCCAGCATCAGGTTTCCTCTTTCTCCTTCCTTCCTTATTGTCATCAGCAACACAGACACAGAATCACAAAATGCACCAACGCATCACAAGCACCTGCACGGAACACTACACTTGCGACACTACACTCATACCTCGCAGAAGAAGTTTGGCAAATGGATGTGAATAACAAGAAATTTCGTAATATATGTCGCTCAACCTCTGACTAACTTTCTAGTCAACTATGCCGTAAGGTGAAGGAAGTTTTCAAGACAAACATTCGTATTAAGTTCTTCGTTCAAATATTTACTATTAAAAACAGTCTTGATCACGATTTATTTATAAGGTGACAGGTTTCGACCACTACTGTGGTCATCTTTAGACCATTGAGTAGGAACCTCTTTCTGTTGGAGAATCTGCACCACAGTAGTGGTCGAAACCGGTCACCTTGATAAATAAATCGTGATCAAGACTGATATTAATAGTTAATATTTGTAAGACATTGATCACTGCCTTTCCCATAATGTATTCAAAAGTAATTCTTCGTTCAAATTCTGCATCAATTACTATCTGAAACTCATATTTTGAGGACCGTTACAACTGTCCTCATCGTTAGCTAATGAAAAACAACATTGGAATTAACTACGAGAATCATCCTCAGAATATTGTGTTCAATTTAACGTGGCTTACATACCGACTACTCTGCGTTATTTAACAATGTATGACAATTATATTTCTTTCCAGTTGTGGATTAATAGTTTTGTTCTTAAAACGCTGATTGGAAGATAATTTCATATTTGAGGGGGTCAGAAGCAATGTGATGTAAGTGACATTTTTGAAGAAAATGAGATAAATACACATATATGTTTTAGAACACTAATCCTGTTGTGAGGAGAACTAATATACGTGATGCTCCGTTCAGAGCTGTACTCTGGTGTCCAAATACATGTACTTCTTCGGCTCTGAGGTTTTGGCTCCGAGGAAAAGTAATACAAGTGCATTGCATACGTTCGTTGTGTTGCTCCTTGTTCCTGCTCGTGCTTTTATTTGCCATAATGAACCAAGGTGAGCTATTGTTGATTTAATTATACGAAGTTAGTGTCTTATAGAGTGAACTTATGTGGTAAATAAATAGCCGCGCGGAGTGGTCGTGCGGTTTGAGGCGCCATGTCACGGATTGCGCGGCCCTTCCCGACGGAGCTTCGAGTTCTCCCTCGGGCACGGGTGAGTGTTTTGTTCTTAGCATTAGTTAGTTTAAGCAGAGTGTAAGTCTAGCGACCGTTGACCTCAGCAGTTTGGTCCCTTAGGAATTCACACACTCTTGAACTTGAAATTGGTTACTAGATTGTGAGTATGTAGGAAAATCGGTACAATGATGCAAGTTTGTTTTTTGTGGTAATGTGTCAGGTTATGATTCGATTTTGGACAATGTTTCGTGATGTATTGTGTACATCTGCGTATCCAATGCAGGAAACGCATACTTCTCCTAAAATACGGATAAGCGTACTTTTCCTAGCAAATAGTGATAGTTTTATCAGCATGTTATGTATGCTAAATTGTCATATTACATGAGTTATTGTGCAATTAAATATCAGATGAAAATGACACAGTGGTGTTTGTCTTATTGTAGATGAGCCTTCGCAACTATCTGCCAATGACAGCGACTTCAGGCCATCGGATTGTGGTCGTAGTGATAGTGATGGTTAATCGCTAAGAAAATCAGCATCATCTCAATCTTCAAATATTGTGCATTCTAGCAGAATTTTGTCAGCAGAACCTTCTGTGACAGAAGCAACCTATCTTCTGCCATTGGTACTTCACCAACTGATGACAATTCTAACAGAAGGGGAAGAAAACGCTTACGAAATCAGCTAACCGTAGGCGTAATGTCGCAAAACGGCTGCTAAATGCTCGGAAATCCTATGCTGGACGCAGAGGAATAAAACATCAAGCGAAATGTGTAAGACCACTCAATCACAAGTGTCGATAGCAATGTAACAGCAATTTTTCAGAGAGAAAGAGTGAAGAGTTATTTATTGCATATTGGGCACTTCGATCATGAAATTTACAAACTACTTTTCTTGGAAAGAACCAAATCGAAGAAGGGGAAATGTCACAGAAAGGAAACTTAGTACTGTTATAAAACTTAATGGTCTACGCGTTTGTAAACAGTTTCTTCTAATGACATTTGATGTATCAAATGTTCGCTTCAGTAGAGTTGTGTCCAATAAATCCATCAGCGGAGTATCACCGAAGGACCAGTGGAGGCAAGTTGCACCATCAAACAAATACAGGTTGTTGAAGAACATATTCAGTCATTTCCCACTTACATCTCACATTACAGCAGAATTCAGAACCCTAACAAAAAATACCTCCCTGAAAGCCTAAATATTTCTATTTTTTTAACACCCGTTTTAATTTGGGTTTTCACCGTCCTAGAACCGGTACTTGCAATAAATGTGACAAGAATAACAATTTGTTACACAGCTGTGACCCTAATAGTGATGAAGCAAAATAAGTGCAGCGAGAACAGATGCTCCATCACCGCAAGGCCGAACGTGGATAAGAAAAGATACCTGACAAAGAAAGAGCATCAAATCAGAATAATGTTGTGGTGATGTGTTTTGATTTACAGAAAACTTTGCCATGTCCACGCCTTTCTACCAACAAAGTGTACCATCTTCGTCAATTGTGGACTAATAATCTTGGCATTCACAACTTAGTGTCTGGTAACGCCAATATATATACATGCGATGGAAAATCTTTGGACTGTGACGTTAAGCACATCATAGCTTATTCAGATTGTTGTCCTGGACAAAATCTCAATGTAAATATTGTCAAATAGTGGATGCATATCGCTTATCACACACATATTTAAACAGTCCATTACAAATTCTTAGAACTTTGGCACACCTTCAACGAGTGTGATCAAGATCTTGGTCTTACTGAGAAACGCAAGAGGAATAAAAACTATGTGTACGTGTCTCAGGATTGGGTAGACGTCGTTAGAAGGTCCAGCATACAATTCAGAGTTGTTGTTGTGGTCTTCAGTCCTGAGACTGGTTTGATGCAGCTCTCCATGCTACTCTATCCTGTGCAAGCTTCTTCATCTCCCAGTACCTACTGCAGCCTACATCCTTTTGAATTTGCTTAGTGTATTCATCTCTTGGTCTCCCTCTACGATTTTTACCCTCCAAGCTGACCTCCAATACTAAATTGGTGATCCCTCGATGTCTCAGAACATGTCCTACCAACCGATCCCTTCTTCTAGTCAAGTTGTGCCACAAGCTCCTCTTCTCCCCAATTCTATTCAATACCTCCTCATTAGTTATGTGATCTACCCATCTAATCTTCAGCATTCTTCTGTAGCACCACATTTCGAAAGCTTCTATTCTCTTCTTCTCTAAACTATTTATCGTCCACGTTTCACTTCATACATGGCTACACTCCATACAAATACTTTAAGAAACGACTTCCTGACGTTTAAAGCTGTACTCGATGTTAACCAATTTTTCATCTTCAGAAACGCTTTCCTTGCCATTGCCAGTCTACATTTTATATCCTCTCTACTTCGACCATCATCAGTTATTTTGCTCCCCAAATAGCAAAACTCCTTTACTAGTTTAAGTGTCTCATTTCCTAATCTAATTCCCTCAGCATCACCCGACATAATTCGACTACATTCCATTATCCTCGTTTTGCTTTTGCTGATGTTCATCTTACATCCTCCTTTCAAGACACTGTCCATTCCGTTCAACTGCTCTTCCACGTCCTTTGCTGTCTCTGACAGAATTACAATGTCATCGGCGAACCTCAAAGTTTTTATTTCTTCTCCATGGATTTTAATACCTAATCCGAACTTTTCTTTTGTTTCCTTTATTGCTTGCTCAATATACAGATTGAATAACATCGGGGATAGGCTACAACCCTGTGTCACTCCCATCCCAACCACTGCTTCCCTTTCATACCCCTCTACTCTTATAACTGCCATCTGGTTTCTGTACAAATTGTAAATAGCCTTTCGCTCCCTGTATTTTACCCCTGCCACCTTCAGAATTTGAAAGAGAGTATTCCAGCCAACATTGTCAAAAGCTTTCTCTAAGTCTACAAATGCTAGAAGCGTAAGATTGCCTTTTCTTAATCTAGCTTCTAAAATAAGTCGTAGGGCGGTCCAACATTTCTACAGAATCCAAACGGATCTTCCCCAAGGTCGGCTTCTACCAGTTTTTCCATTAGTCTGTAAAGAATTCGCGTTAGTATTATGCAGCTGTCACTTATTAAACTGATAGTTCGGTAATTTTCACATCTGTAAACACCTGCTTTCTTTGGGATTGGAATTATTATATTCTTCTTGAAGTCTGAGGGTATTTCGCCTGTCTCATACATCTTGCTCACCAGACGGTAGAGTTTTGTCAGGACTGGCTCTCCCAAGGTTGTCAGTAGTTCCAATGGAATGTTGTCTACTCCGGGGGCCTTGTTTCGACTCAGGTCTTTCAGTGCTCCGTCAAACTCTTCACGCAGTATCGTATCTCCCATTTCATCTTCATCTACATTCTCTTCCATTTCCATAATATTGTCCTCAAGTACATCACCCCTGTATAGACCCTCTATATACTCCTTCCACCTTTCTGCTTTCTCTTCTTTGCTTAGAACTGGGTTTCCATCTGAGCTCTTGATATTCATAAAAGTGGTTCTCTCTTCTCCAAAGGTCTTTTTAATTTTCCTGTAGGCAGTATCTATCTTACCCCTAGTGAGATAGGCCTCTACATCCTTACATTTGTCCTCTAGCCATCCCTGCTTAGACATTTTGCACTTCCTGTCGATATCATTTTTGAGACGTTTGTATTCTTTTTTGCCTGCTTCATGTACTGCATTTTTATATTTTCTCCTTTCATCAATTAAATTCAATATTTCTTGTGTTAACTAAAGGTTTCTACTACCCCTCGTCTTTTTACCTATTTGATCCTCTGCTGCCTTCACTATTTCATCCCTCAAAGCTACCCATTCTTCTTCTACTGTATTTCTTTCCCCCATTCCTGTGAATTGTTCCCTTACGGTCTCCCTGAAACTCTGTACAACATCTGGTTCTTTCAGTTTATCCAAGTCCCATCTCCGTAAATTCCCACTTTTTTGCAGTTTCTTCAGTTTTAATCTACAGTTCATAACCAATAGATTGTAGTCAGAGTCCACATCTGCACCTGGAAATGTCTTACGATTTAAAATCTGGTTACCAAAATGAATCAGGCAGATTTAGTAGCTATCTCTAACATGAAACTCTTGACCGAGTCATCCGTTCCAGGAGATATCGCAGGGAATGCCTTTGCCTGGCGGTCAATTAGATGGATTCACGTAAATAATAAATGTCCATTCATTGTGCATTTTAAGATTTCTTTCTATGTGGATGAGGATGTTGAATTTTATACAGCTGACTTCTCCAAACTACTTCGTGGGAGACCCGACAGATTACACTGAATACACCGTACAGTGCTCAGATACCCACAACATTTGCTAAGTGGAAGAACCTGCAAGGCTGAAATTCTTCATTCCCCCTATTCACCACACTTTCTTTGGTAATATGAAGTATGGAGAACAATCTTCAAGTAAAAGCAGCTCAGGATGTCGAGGACGACGAGGAGGGGCGGGAGGACATGGAGAGGCAGAACGTCTTCATGATGAAGAAGAATGTATTGATAGGCCTAGGGAAGTAACAACAGGCACGGAAGACTTAACAGATGTTGCTAGTGACGTTCTGGACTGTGCCTACGACTAAAATGTTACCCTGTGTTATTTAAGATGTTCAAAAGTGTAATAGGTACTGCATAATAAAATTATTAATGTGTTCACGTGCATCTGTATTACTTTTTCGCTAAACCTTTTCCATATCAAAATAATATAAGTGATTTTAGACCCTCTGTTCGCCCAGAATGGTGGTATGAACCTGTGTCATCTTTTATCTGCAAAACGCCTAAATTCTGTAGTATATATCTGCAAAGTTACAAGATTGTGCCAACGAAACTGATTTTCTTATAACCAGGTGAACTTCAAAGCCATTTATCTCAATAATACCTGAATTGCACTTACATCACTTTGCTTCTGACGCCCTCATTTATCAATGTAAATAAACACTGGAGAACATCTACAGTTTGGCTTTTCATGTATAATTATCAGACTATGTCTTTATCCTTTTAACTTTTTTAGCACTCTGGAACACAATCCGACAACGATTCTAATCGTAGGACTCATCAGTTACTAGTTTCTCATGTTTCTGCTTGTCCTGCAGAGAGCTCATGGTGTTCTTATACCAGGAATACAATGAAACTTAATAAAACGTAAAATCTACATGTGTAAGCTATATTGGGACGGAACTTCTGCTTCAAATACGATTTTTTTGTAAATGTACTCCGATGAAGGTATTAAAGCCAGATGTGCCAAACAGAAACATGATGATGTTTGATATTTCATGGAGAGTACCTGCTTCATATACAGTGGCATCGTTTTATTTGTGACTGGACTGTTAAATAAGAGGGATTATGCTTGGCTAATGCAGACTGAACTAATTCATCATCGTGGAAGAGAAGCAGTTAATTGCCATGTTCTATCTATGGAATAGCTAAATTTTTAGTAGTCCTTTCCCTTCTTGAAATTTGTGATCTGTCCCAACTTCTTCTCATGGGCTTATAGAAAACATTCTTAAGATCACTTCCACAAGGAAACTAGCACATAATTAATTATTAATAGAAAACTAGGTACCTAAAACTGGTTAAAATCTGAAATTTATAGCAGTGTGATTTTTGGTCAAAATCTAAGTGTATATCGAAAGAATAGACTAATGATAAAGGGTGATGGTGTATTTATCGTAGTGGACAAGGAACTCAAACACATCAAGATAGAAAAAGAAGCTGCATATGAGACCGTTTGGATAATACTAGAGCTGCACTCTACCACAACTACAGTTCTGCATTTTTCGCACACTACATAAATGACGTAGTTAACGAGAAGATTACAGGTAGTACTGGTAGCAGTGGTACGGAAATAAACGTAAACTGGGATCCAACGACTTCTCTTTGTTTTTCTTGTATGTATTTGTAGCTACCTAATATGACAACTAAGTTGTACACATGTCAGTATTCTGCCAAAGCCCATTCATATATTTAAAAAGGAAAAAAAGATGTTTTGGTAGAAACCATTTAATGTTGTATCCCTGTATCCAACGTAAACAAACACGTCTGTAACACGTACAACAACGACAGTGTAAAGGTAATGTGCAGTGGAGAGCACATACATCAGGTAACAGTACCCAGACCTCTTAGAACTCTGCGATCCCTGTGAGTACAATTCATTGTCAGAAATTCATTTTTTTAACCTCTCACGTGCCTCTTCTAAATCAACAATTTTTATCATTAGTAAAACATGCAAAATAGCCCACACTGCCCTTGCTCTGCGACTGTGCAAGGACGTCCGTACTCTTCACCAACACCAGCCGCGTAAATAAACAATTCTCCACCTGCAGATGACGGTGTGAACCATCGAAACGCGTAATGGAAAAATAAACAAGTCACTGTTACAGAAACGGTTTTATTTGTAATAATCTGTTGATAAAATTACAGTTCTGTAAGTGGCAGGCGTCCTGCAGAACATTATTACATACCTTCTCTACGAACTACCTAGCACAGGTACTTTGGAAGCCCACTGATAATGGAACTATATTGGATAGTATGGCATCAAATAGACTTGGCCTCTTTGAGGGTGTTCCCATTGAAATTGGTATCAGTGAGTCAGTTGTCGTACCAAAGATTACCGAAGTATAAAGGGTAACGAAAACAAGTAGAAGGATTTGCTCATTGAGCAAACTTATTCTAGTTTATTCTGGAGGTAGTAGTGAACTCGGAACTCTACAAGGAACTCGAAACATTTAGCTCTGGGGAGGAGCATGTAGGACAACTGTGGCTCAGGTTTGAAAGAGTTGTTGACTGTGCACTTGACTGATATGTATCTAGTAGAACAGCTTGCAAGCTGTTGCTTGCTTTAATCGTAAATATATGTCTGAGTGAGACTGCTCATCTACCACCATGACAAAATAAAAACAGTGAATAGTGGATCGATTATGAATTAGAACAGTGACGTATTTAAGTTTACAAAATAATGACATGTTTTATTAAATCTTTAGTAGCTACAACTAACTAATATATCTTACACAAAAATAACAAACACCAATCAGATCAGGAATGGTGTTTGATACGCAAAGCATACATTGAGCTGGAAGGTACACAAAATCCCCCCTGAATTAATTACTTTTACAATGCAATCTGACTTTGTTTACATGAATGCGCTGTGAGGCCCAACTCTACTCAAATGAAATCAGCTACCATCAACTATACCACAAAGTATGGTTCAAAATTCTACGCCGATGCTGCGGTACTTTGCCCTTTCACCTTGATTCAGGCGGCAGAAGAAAACGGGGCGCCGTGGGCGAGGAGCGGTCGCTGCGACAGCTGTAATGTTCTGACACGCCCATTAAAATATGTGAACTACGCTGTCTAGCGCTCTGATTATCAGAACGCGGGAAAACTCCATATCAGAGCTTTGAAATCCCGTCAGATTTCAGTGTGAGGTGCACCCATTCGCTGGTCTGCTGAAACGAATTTGACTTCCAATCACGACGGTGCACGCTGGAATTGTCAAACGTCAGAAGGCCGACTCAGGACGAATAAGTTCACCCTCGTGACACACGATATCTGAGATGATATGCTGTTCCACTGACGGTACAGTTAGCAACTGCTACAGGCTCTTAGTCCACCACAAGATACAGGCCACAAGTCTTACCCACTAGGGAAAGACCTGAAGTTCTCCACCATGGAAGGACAAGAAGACGAGGTCTTTGAAGATCTCTATTACTTTCCACCAAGCCTCAGTATGGGAGCCGAATTATAAAAAAGAAAACCGCCCCCACATTGCACAAACCAATCGAACTGTACTCTACTCATTGAATCTCCCCTATCGACTGTTCTGTTGGCCTGGTAGCCTATCCAGACATAGATTTTAGACTAGGGAGGCATCGTTCTCAATTTAAGCATGTCCATGTTTTGGCAAAAACATCTATCTAGATGGGACCTCAGTCCCTTATTCATGGAGAGATCTAATTTTTCTAGGCCAGCCATTCCCGAATTTCCGAAAGAAACGTTCTTCCCAGACAGTCTTACCTGTGAAATATTTTCGCCACTCACTAAAAGAATCTGGCGACTTCCTGGCGTCAGTGGGGGAGGAGGGTTACAGTCCACCTCCACTAGACACATACACCAGCCACTCTGTCCTCATCGTCGCAGCTTCTAACATGAGAATGCATGGAGTTTCATGACCTTCCCACCGTTCGCACAAAAGCTCAGTTTAAAGAAGTCTCTTTTTAAATGACTTCCTCATTCCACTTTCAACCATCCGGCGGTCTTCCATGACCGACTGGCGCCTGGCCCAGGTAAAATGTTTCGCTAACTGGCGCCTGGCCCAGGTAAAATGTTTCGCTAACTGGCGCACTTCTATCCGATCCTAAGTGAAAGGAGGAGAGTGCTACAGCCAGAAGCCCGGCTGCAGGTAAGAACTACGGAACACTGCCCCCCCACCCCCACCCCCCCTGCGTACAAGCTCTCTACACATGCAGTTAGAAGAACATTCTGCCCACGATTTCCTAATGTAGAAAAAGTCATTAACCACAAATAGCAAATGTAGTGCCGGGGAATACTGAGATCAGGTCCAAAAATATAAACGTTAACTGACTGACGGTATTGTTAAAGTGAGAGAGTGGCGTGGTTCCTCTGAGGTTCATGATGGTATACAGAAACTCCTATAGCAACAGGGGCTACTACATAGTTTGTGCAAAACAAAGTGTAGGACTATAGATATAGTGATGCTGAATGAAACACCTTTGGCTGTCAAGAGGGCAATGTGTTAAGCTTTCAGTGTCTACTGTAGCAGAATATTATCGAAAGTTCTCTCCCGAAACCTAAAGAAATTCTGGTCGTATGTAAAGGCTGTTGATGGTATCAAACCTAGTGTCATGACACTCTTGTACAAGACAGAACTGAAATTTAATGTAGCAAAGCAAAATCAGAAATGCTGAAATCCATTTTACATGTTCCTTTATAAAGGAAAATCCTAGAATATCCCCCCCCCCCCCCCCAGATTAATCACTTCACCACTGCAAAGATTAGTGATATAGATAGTAGTGTCAGTGGTTTTGTGAAATAGCTGAAATTGTTAAAATCGAAAATAGCTCCAGAGCCCAATAGAATCCCTATCATATTCCATGCCAAATTTGTGGCTGAGTTAGCCCCTCGTTTAACCACAATTAGCGTAGAGCTGTAGGACACATAACTGTGCCCAGTAATTGTGTTACGTAATAGTTTACGGCCAAACTGCACGCATCGTATTTTATATTGTACGAGGGCAGTTCAATAAGTAATGCAACACATTTTTTTCTGAAACAGAGGTTGTTTTATTCAGCATTGAAATACACCAGGTTATTCCCCAATCTTTTAGCTACACAACACTATTTTTCAACGTAATCTCCATTCAATGCTACGGCCTTACGCCACCTTGAAATGAGGGCCTGTATGCCTGCACGGTACCATTCCACTGGTCGATGTCGGAGCCAACGTCGTACTGCATCAATAACTTCTTCATCATCCGCGTAGTGCCTCCCACGGATTACGTCCTTCATTGGGCCAAACATATGGAAATCCGACGGTGCGAGATCGGGGCTGTAGGGTGCATGAGGAAGAACAGTCCACTGAAGTTTTGTGAGCTCCTCTCGGGTGCGAAGACTTGTGTGAGGTCTTGCGTTGTCATGAAGAAGAAGAAGTTCGTTCAGATTTTTGTGCCTACGAACACGCTGAAGTCGTTTCTTCAATTTCTGAGGAGTAGCACAATACACTTCAGAGTTGATCGTTTGACCATGGGGAAGGACATGGAACAGAATAACCCCTTCAGCGTCCCAGAAGACTGTAACCATGACTTTACCGGCTGAGGGTATGGCTTTAAACTTTTTCTTAGTAGGGGAGTGGGTGTGGCGCCACTCCATTCATTGCCGTTTTGTTTCAGGTTCGAAGTGATGAACCCATGTTTCATCGCCTGTAACAATTTTTGACAAGAAATTGTCACCCTCAGCCACATGACGAGCAAGCAATTCCGCACAGATGGTTCTCCTTTGCTCTTTATGGTGTTCGGTTAGACAACGAGGGACCCAGCGGGAACAAACCTTTGAATATCCCAACTGGTGAACAATTGTGACAGTACTACCAACAGAGATGTCAAGTTGAGCACTGAGTTGTTTGATGGTGATCCGTCGATCATCTCGAACGAGTGTGTTCGCACGCTCCGCCATTGCAGGAGTCACAGCTGTGCACGGCCGGCCCGCACGCGGGAGATCAGACAGTCTTGCTTGACCTTGCGGCGATGATGACACACGCTTTGCCCAACGACTCACCGTGCTTTTGTCCACTGCCAGATCACCGTAGACATTCTGCAAGCGCCTATGAATGTCTGAGATGCCCTGGTTTTCCGCCAAAAGAAACTCGATCACTGCCCGTTGTTTGCAACGCACATCCGTTACAGACGCCATTTTAACAGCTCCGTACAGCGCTGCCACCTGTCGGAAGTCAATGAAACTATACGAGACGAAGCGGGAATGTTTGAAAATATTCCACAACAAATTTCCGGTTTTTTCAACCAAAATCGGCCGAGAAAAAAAATGTGTTGCATTACTTATTGAACTGCCCTCGTAATATGCACATCCCAATAGTCGGTATAGTCGATTCTAAGATAATGCATGAAAACTGCACGCAATGTTGACTACTGCCAATGATTCCACTGCTGATTACTTCTTCTTCTCCTTTCCTTTTATATGGTGAGGGAGATCTGTTATTGTCTGTGGTCTTGAACGCTTTCTTTAGCCGGCTGACGACAAGGAAGTTAACTTAGAAGAAATGGACAGTTACAAACTTGTTCAGCACTGAAAGCCACCCCCAAGCAGGAACAGGCAAACCAGTGTCCTGTGTCTGCGCAGTAGGCTTGTAGAAGGGCGGCCTGCATTCCATAAAAATTTGCATTGTGCAAGACGCTGGAATGAATTTTTTTGATAATGTAAGCTCTCAGAGTCAGAGACCGTGGGACCAGCTATTGGTTGCGGCCGCCTCACACAGAAATGTTTATTTAAATCGAGGCAAGAGAGCCTGTGGTTGAATCACAATAATTATTTCAGTAGAAGGTACATTTTCTCACGCAGGTCTAGGTGCAAGGCTTTTGATTGGCCCTGGTTGGCAATCTGTCATGTAGGGGGAGATATTTTCTGCCTTCTTTCCTGCACCACACCATAACTGTTAACCATGATAAACCCATGAGAGTAGGAATTTGTTAAACTTATTAAGTAATTGGTTGGAGCATACGAGGTCTGCTGTAGATGGCTAGCGATATTCGTATGCTGGCAGAACGAACTAAGCTTCATAGAGTGAAGTCAGAACACATGTATGGAAGAGGTCAGAGAGAACACTTCCTTCAGGGACGTCGTCGTCAGGCATCGTAGCGCCTAGTGCATCGGCATCCCACTTCATGTCCAACAAACACGGGATGCCTACATCACAGGGCGTATATTCACCAGGGAAACCTACGTCATCTGTGTTGTCAACACAAATATTTAACGGTGGCCACAATACAAACCAGGTCTCCACCAACGGCCGCTAGGGACCGCTATCTGTACGCGGAGCCTGCAGAACAGCTTTACCAGAGGTCGCAGATAGTCCAGGAACTACTTTGATACGCCAGGCACATGATCGCAAATAGTTCCGGCAGATACATCCGCCAAACGGGCCTTACAGGGCGGCGCACTGCCGGCGAAGGGCAGTTCGACGCACCGCTTCGAAGTATACACAGCTACCAACCCGACAGCCATGGCCAGACACCTCTTCTAGCTGGCCTATCTCTTACAGATGGATTTGGTGCAGTCGACATTGTAGAATTGTGATCTAGCCCTGTGAAGAGTCAGGTCTTTTCAATTGTTATTTGTTATGTATCTGTAGCTATAATAATATTAAAACTGCAAAATAGTTGTATCTATCTGTCTGAAAGCGGTAATTTCCAAAACTAGTAGACGAATTTTCGTGGGGTCTTCACAGATAACTAGCTTGGGGCAACGTACAGCTTTTATTTCATCAAAATCGGATCACGGAAAAAAGACACTGTAATTTAAAGTTTTTAGAGTCAGCTCAGCTATGTCTTTCGGATGTTTACTTCAGTTATGGCGTAGCACGCGAAAGAACAATAGATAGCGCTGTTAGTTTCATGGTACTGTTAGTTTTTTTGTCTCAAACTTCTGTTGCGAAGCACGTGCGTATTGCTAGTCCTCGATAAAGTTTCACATTATGCTGTTACTTGCCCATTCACCTATGCCAAGACGGTAGGTCATAAATATAACCTATAGTCCATTTATATTTATATGCTTGATTCAATGGGTAAATCATTTTACACTACGTCTTATGGCAATAAACCAAGTTGTTATAGTGGCTGCTAGTTTCCTTTTGTAGTTAGATGAGTCCGTTATTAATATGATGTATTCATGTGAGACGTAGTATCCTTACTTTCATGCTTGACTGGGCAATCCCTACTAATTCTCATTCAATAAAACGTTACCCACTGTGTGACAATGTTTCTCTTAAATTTGTATGTTCTCATTTTGCTTCTCTTTCCTGTAGGTAACCAGGAATCAGGCTTTTAACACCTTAGGGGTACACTAAATAGCTCAGGCGACACCTCACAACTGGAAGAAAGCACAGGTCACATCCATCTACATGAAGGGTCCCAGAAGTGATCCACAGAATTGTCTGTCAATGCATTTAACACTCATTTGTTGTCAGACCGACTTATTCAGGAAACAGCGATCATTTGAAACCCAACACGAACGTTTCTCTCATTTTAGACTGAAAACCTTGATTCAAGCCATTTAGGCAGATGCACTATTTCTGTATTTCAGAAAAATGTTTGTCATTTTCACAACTACGCTTATCATCTATCTACCCTTCCTACCAACTCTAACCCCATCTTCCTGCCTCCTCCTCAGGGCTCCCTCTCCTCCCCCTCCCTCCTCCTGTGCAGCTTCCCCCTCCTACTCCCCCTCCCTCTCTTGTGCCTCCTTTCAGTGTCTCTGCACTCCCTCCTGCCTTGTCTTCCCTCTTCATGTCCTGCCCCACGTGTCTCCTGCCTCTTAGTGTACCCACTGACGCCCCTACTCTCTTCATCCCGTCGCCTCCCCTGCTGTCCCTTGCTCTCCCCGCCTTTTCCATCCTCTACGGCCTCTCCCTCGGCAGGTCCCACCTGGCAGTTTTATTCTTCATCGTGTGTGTTCCAAGTGGCTTTTTAGTGTGATGTTCTGGAGTGTTTTTAATACTGTGGCCGACTTTTAACCTGTGCATGTGCATTCAGTGCCTTCCTTGTGTTTTAAGAATCGCCAACTATGTTTTTTAGATTTATGATGACTTTTGTAGTTGTCCCCCCATGAACGTCTCCATGTCAGTGTATTTTTACCACCATTATCTCCCCTCACTCTGTTTTATGTTCCCCCTTTTTTATCGTCTTATATATTTAACATTTTTCTTCTCTTAGTTGTCATGTCACTTGGCTGAAGAGCGGCGGATTGTGCTGCTGACAACCCTCTCCTGCCCATATGGGACAGGGGATTGAAATCACAATAAAGGAAAAAATACAAAGCTTATCATCGAAAGAACGATAGTATGTGGTGTTAAGCCAAATTTGAGACAGGACTGAGGATTTCTTGGTAGGGAGAAGTAAAAGTAACTTCAGGTGTGACCAAGGGAAGTGCTTTGGGACCCTTGTTGCTCATGTTGTGAATTAATAGAAACCTCAGACGTTTCGTAAATGATGCAGTTATCTGTAATGAGATACTATATTAGAAAAAAAACTGTAGTGCTAGTAGTGTAGCGTAGCGCTTAGCTTCGATGACTATCAAGCTGCGGGTCGCCGGTTCAAATGTGATCATCAGAAGCTAATTGTTATTTGGTATTTGTTATTTCTGAAAGGTTTCCGAAATTTCTTGTGTTTGTAATGACTGTATGTTGTGGAACATTCTATGTTATAGAGACAATGGTCAGGATCCAACGAAATGGCTGAAAGGATTCGATCGATTAGCCAAATACAGTAGGTGGGGTGTTATGATGTGTCCGGCAGACACGAACTTTTACTTGGACGGCACAGCCCAGCAGTGGTTCGACATCAACAAATACAGCCTCCGTAGCTGGGAAAAATAACAGGCCGAATTGAAGAAAATATTTGGCGACAATTAGCAGCAAATCTGTTTAGAATAGGAACAATAACAATTGTACAAAAGTGCCCAACGCCATGTTGAAACGACACAGTTTTATATGATGAATGTCTTGAGCCTACGCAACATTCTGACTATGGTAGATCAGCGCACGAGATTTTCAAAGCTATTCCAAAAAACTCACAAGACTAAAATTGTTCTGCGTTGTTGTTCGCCGTTGAAAACGTCGTAAAGCCGCCATAATCAATGAAAAGAGTTCCAGTGGTCACTCGAAAGGCTCAGTTCGAAAGGGATCAGTCAGATCCATATCGTATGTTTGCATCACTTAGCTGCATTCTTTCTGGATTTCCGATCCCTGTAGTATACTGTATGTGGCGAAAGTGAACATCAGGAAAGAAAACGAGCTATGCCCTTTCTTTTCTTTCAACCATTACGCCTATGCTTCGTTATCCTAATCCTTTTTCGCGTGTCGTAACCTGTTTCGATTCTGAACGTAGGGTTAGAATGAGACAAGTGTGTTTTCTTGTTCGTGGAAGCAGTCTTGTAGCCTGCGAGGACAGTTTTGCCAACGTAAGGTGGTTAAACAGAAGGGGGGAGAGTTGTAATAGTAAGAAGAACGAGGTGCCTTTCTATAAGAGTTTACGGAAGGATTAGCATCAGTAGCAGTGGTCTTTGGCTTTGCGCTCTATCCCTCTCTGCTTTCCAGAGCAAGCGAGCGCTGGTCAGTCGAATTTGCGGACACTATTGTTTGAGCTCTTGGTAAATCATGTTCTGTCTCTCGTAGACAATCCGAGATATGGATGTAAGTACTGGAATGGTTTATTATTTTATTCTTGGCTGTAATTTTCAACAACTATAGTATTGTTTTTTCACGATAAAAAATATTGGAGTGGTCTTGGTATACTTTAATTTTGTTTTGTAGTAGGTTTCAGGCTTAGAATGTTAGGAGAAAATTCATGTTCTGAAAATAATTTCGCATGTGTGCCGGTGTTTCTGATTTTTATGTGAGTAGTTCTGCCTATATGATATGGAGTGGTAAGGATATTTAGATATTTTACAAAGTTTTTTCATCCTCAGTGCTTTATGTAAAGGGTCTATTTGAGCTTAATGTTATTTTGGAGTTCAAAATTTCCGTATTTTAGTGGTCTTTGTAATTTAATCTATGTTTCAGCCAACTTTTCATATGACACTGTGGTAGGATCAATGTCTTCTGCTTTCGTAGTTTCTCGTAAGGATTCGCACCTTCAGTGATTCTTTAGGATGTGGGTGATTTTTCGTGAAGATGTGTTTCTTTAGCTAAATAGTCGGGTTTTATACTTCTCGTGTTCCACAGATTATGGTGAGGTGCCCATTCGTATTCATCATTGAATTGTACTTCTTAATGTGAATACCTTTTCATATAGTTAAATTTTATCTGTTTTCCTGATTTCCGATTTAATGTCTTTCCATAATTTTCTTTCGTGATTGATTCTGTTCACTCACGTGCTCATCAGATTTAGCTGGAGCATGCTAAAGGTTTCTGTAATCGATTGCTCTCTTTCTTTGATGCAGAATGAATACCTATATCTGTAGAGGGATTTTACTAATTTCTTATTTTTCCAAATTAAAAGAATTTTCGCAGTAGCGTTGCGGTAATTTCTCCTGCTAAATCCATTTTTGTATGAAAAATCAGGCGTTTGATTCCGTATTATATTGTTTTCCGTATGAATCTGTTTCCTTCTCTGCTCTTGCATTAAAATGCAATGATCCCAGGCTCTGTGTGAAATATATGGGAGTACATTCTCTGAAATTGCATATTTATGGTAAATCTTATGAATAGTCCACATTACTTTCTCATGTAGAGTACTGATTGTCTCGTGTCAGTTTTCATTCCTGTTAGAAATGAAAATAAACTTAATTCACAAAGTCTTCAACGAACACTAGGTCTTCAACTTTGCAAGCCATGTCCCTTCCTGATCCACTCGGATGATGCTACTGTATAAAGTAGTTGGGCTAAATATAAACAGAAAATGTTCCATAACCGTTGCCTACATGGAATTTGAATGTCGATGAAGCTTCATTTATGGAGAAAGATAGTGAATTTATCGCTCAATAGTCACAGGATGCGTCACATAAAGCAGTATTAATGTTCATTTCAATGAGAATAAGCAACTAAGCTACATAGCTCAGTATAAATTAAATTTTGTAACTACCAGGTAACAGATATCATTCAAGTTAAACTGCGAAACTTTTGTCGACTGCAGATAGCTGCTCAGGCTCCGAAATGAAATTTACATGCCTGGGACGATCATAAGCAATGTAGGGCACAGTCTGAGAGAGCCATGGATCACTAGTTTAGTGATGGAGGGAAGTGTGGGGGATAAAAACCGTAGAGGGAGACCAAAAGATGAATACAGTCAGCAGATTCAAACGGATGTACGTTGCAGTAGTTATTCAAAGACTGTCTTGCAAAGGATAGAGCAGCTTGGAGAGTTGCAGCAAATCGTCTTCCGCTGGGTCCACGACAACAACAACATGAAATGGAACGACCACATACTCTCAGTCGTAGGCAAAGCAGGTGGTAGACTTCGCTTCTTTGGTAGAATACTAGGGATATACAATCAATATACAAAGAAGATTGCTTACAAAACACTCGTGTGACCCATCCTAGAATGTTGCTCATATGTGTGGGACACTTACCAGGCAGGACTAAATAGGAATATTATGCGTATACAAATGAGGATAGCATGAATGGTCACAGGATTGTATGGCTTTTGGAGAGTGGTACGGAGATGGTGAAATGGCTAACCAGCGAACTCTCGAAGACAGACACAAACTATCACATGGCAGTTTCAAAGACCATCTTTAAATGATGAATCTGGGGATTTACTGCAACCCCTTAAGTTTCGCTCCCGCAGGGATAGCGAGAACAAGATTAGACTAATTACAACATGGACAGAAACATTTAAACGGTGATTATTCCCATGCTTGATACACGAGTGTGATGGGAAAAAGCCCTAATAACTGATACAATGGGAAGTACTCTATGCCATGTACTTCAAATTGCTTTTCACAGTAGATGTAGCTGAAATGATTTCGCCACAGATATGTCTTACCCATCCTTCCGAGACCCGAAATAGAAAGCCCGATAAGTCTTCTTTTCAGTCCAGGAACTTGTTAATACTCGTTACAGGATGCATAAAAGCAAATGTTAAACAAAAAATTTGAATTTAAGTCATAGTAATTAGGCCACTCACCTCTGTCTGGCAGATGATACTCGCCACAAGCAAAATTTCTATTATCCTTCCTTTTGCCTACCGATTTTTCTAAGCTGTTGTCCTTATTTCCTAAATTTTAAAATCTTCAGAAACATATTAACTATCTTTGCGTTTGAAGGAGGCAGCCTAGTTTTAGGAGTAAACAATAGCGTCCGCGGCATTTCGCACTTTCGAAACTAGCGAGAGCTCGGTAAGCGGTCTGTTTTACGAAGAGCGTCACATCTCCAAGACGCTAAAGAAGCATTCATACCACTTCTGCCGGCCGAAGTGGCCGTGCGGTTAAAGGCGCTGCAGTCTGGAACCGCAGGACCGCTACGGTCGCAGGTTCGAATCCTGCCTCGGGCATGGATGTTTGTGATGTCCTTAGGTTAGTTAGGTTTAACTAGTTCTAAGTTCTAGGGGACTAATGTCCTCAGCAGTTGAGTCCCATAGTGCTCAGAGCCATTTGAACCATACCACTTCTCAAAGTGCTTCCTCAGGTCTCCACCATACTTTCCAAGAATTAACTTCAATAACTCTCCTTCTCTCCAGTCATTTAGATGAACTCCAACTCTCTCTCTCTCTCTCTCTCTCTCTCTCTCTCTCTCTCTCTCTCTGTGTATGTGTGTGTGTGTGTGTGTGTGTGTGTGTGTGTGTGTGTATGTGTGTGTTAGATAGGAGATTAAGAGGAGGCAACCTAGATCCTTACATAACATTGTTTCCGTCAACATGTAATGTGACAAGCACTGTTACCAACAACGGGTCATCGCTGATGACTGCTGAGGAGGCGATGCCACCTGTAATAATACCGATGAATCTAAACGGAATTGTTTTATACAGGTCTCGACAGGTTTCTACTGAGATGGTACTGATACCTTCTCACAGAAAAGATAACGGTGTTACGACTACAACACTCCGAAAAGCAACTTATCGATACGAACAACCTTCAATGTAAGAAGCTTTTTTAAACTTATCTTTTTTTTGAAAATCAATTCGAAACTGATAAAGTTAACTTTTTGGTACGGAAATCGCCTATGGTAGTATTTCCACCAGATTTTTCATTTACTCCTGATTGAGACCACGTACTATCTCAGATGTTATTTCCAAGCTGTACCATATAAGAACTATCTTAAACTATTTGCAGTGCAACTCAGTTACCTAAGATACATAACAAAGTCAACTAAAAAGGAGGGCCAACTACTGACTCAAATAACTGACACGTTTCTTCTTCACCGTGTTAGTAATATTTCTTGTGGAATACTCGTACATCTCCCTAGTATATACAGGGTGAGTCACTAACTATTGCCACCAAGAATAACTCCGAAAGTATGAAAGGGGCTGAATGGTTTGTGGGACAAAAGTTGGATGGGACATTTTTTGTTGCTAGGTGGGGTCGCGTCAAAGATATGAAGGTCAGCTTTGTTTTTTAAAATGGGATGCTACAGTTTGGTACTTATTTTCTGATAGCGGCTATCGAGACGAGTCCAATGATGTGTAACATTAAGGTCTTTGAAGGTCAACGAAGGTCAAAAAGGTGGCCTGAACATCCATTTACAGAAGGTGTTCGAAGTGATTACCATTGGTATCAATGCAGTGCTGCAATCTTCTTATCATGGATTGAGTGGTATTCCTTATCACATCGGCACTTATCGAAGCTTGAGGATCGGGGACGCTGGGGGTCGTCCATCGCTATCCAGCGAGGTGCTGTAAAGTCGTTGAATGCGTAGTAGAACTCTAGCAAACAATATTTGAGTCCGGCGATTTGTTGGCAGCACCTTTGAGAAGAGCATCTTCATTGTCATAGGTCGTGATCTGGTCTGCTAAAGTCACTGCAGCCTCCCCGTCGAGAACACCAGTCAGGGAATGGAGAAAGTCTTCCATCACTGAGGCGTCACCATGCGCTGCTTCGTAGAACCACCAGTAGTATTTCAAAAACGCGTTTGCAACATCCTTTTGGGCCATCAGGCATCCGAAGTCTGGAGTATAGGGGGCATGTAAAACATTCTTCGGTATCGCTGTTTTTTCGTAGATGATATACTGCGTGGACGGGGCTTCTCCTCCGATCCATTCCTGACAATGGGCATGTACGGGTGTGCCCTCCAGATGGCGTCTTGTGAGCATGATGATCTTCGCCTTCATTCGCCGTAATTCCACCTGGAATGAATCAGACGGCTTTTGGGCGGAGATCTCCTGTAGCACCATGAAATCATTATTTGGTGAAGCCAACACATTGTTTTGGGATCGCATTGGATCAGTTTAGGTCAGAACGTGGGCTTGATGCATTGGCGCACCACCTAAGTGGGGACAGATATTACCCTACAGGATCGACAGATGGGGTTTTCATGTACCCCCTGGTACAGGTCAGGCCCAGGGAGGGGTGACTGCCTGAGCTGCGACCTTCCCACACTGACAATTGGTCCCTCTGTCAGATATTCGGGAGGTGTGACCTGAGGTGTGAATAATCATCTAAGGCGGGTGCACGCCCTTGTGAAGGGAGCCCCCCAGTTGGAGACGCTGGCAACCATCGGGATTTTGTCGCGATGAGTCAATCATCTCCCCAATCAACATCTACATTACGTAAACGTAATGAGACTAATGATTCAAAGATGCTTCCTGCTGCACCACGGTTCCTCATGGTCTTATGTAGTGAAGACGGTCAGTCCTTTTCCACGGTAAATCCGTTTATTATTCAGACAGGTGTTGATGCAATTGCTGGCCCTGTGAAATCCTGCTCTCGTTTATGGAATGGCACTTTGATTTTGGAAACTACTTCTGATTCTCAAGCACAACAACTTCTTGCTGCCTCGCTTCTCCACGGCTACCTTGTTCGTGTCAAGGCCCATAGAACTTTGAATTCTTCCCATGGTCTAATTTACACCAGGCTACTTGACAGTCTAACCGCGGCCGAAATCCACTCTTACCTCTCTGATTAGGGTGTCATTGCCAGCCATTGTGTAATGAAAACAGTAGATTCCTCCATAGTGCCCACCCGCACTCTCTTCCTCACCTTTGATACAGTGGTGCTGCCGTCCAAGGTCAAAGCAAGCTATGAAATTATCGCAGTCCAGTCATACATTCCGAACTCGATGTGCTGCTACCAGTGTCATCGTTTCAACCACACTAGAACGTCTTGTCGACACCCAGCCAAATGTGTAACCTGTGGTAGCGATGCACACAAGGGCGACTGCCCATCTCCTTCTCCCCACTGTATGTGTATCTTGATGAGCAGGCTGTCCACGATATTCGGGTAAAGAAAAAATGCCTTGCCCAGTAGCTCGCATGTTACTGGCTAGTCGCAAACCCTGGGTTCTCCTGTCTGGCACCTCTAGTTATGTTCTTGTTACCCCTCGTTCCATGAAGGACATGGTCATGCAGACATGCGACCTCAAATTCAGCTCCAAGGTGTGAAATCGCCCAGTGTCAAGGTAGCATCGCCATTCCCCGGTCCTGTTGTGAAAAAACCGTCAAACTCTCGCCTCAAGGGGTGAAGCCACAAGATACACAACCAGTAGGTAGGAAAGGACAGAAGGAGTACTCCCATGAAGACTTCCGCCATCCTTCCAGTCAAACAACACCCGAGTCTTCCTCTAACTGGGAAGACTTGAAGAAGTCCACAAAAGGCAAACGGTCGCCTCCTCGGCCAACTCGAAGATCCTGTTCGATGATGTCGCCACGTGATACCTTAGCCAATGTTCACCACCAACCACTCTTCAGCGTTGGACTCAACGGACCAACATCACAAGCTTCTGTGGACCCCTTGGAGCAGGATCCTCCTGCTTTTATGCCCTGAAGTAGCAACTCTATGCTGGCTGTCACTAGACACCTCTACATCTATTCCTCCTCATGACTGTCCTCCAATGGAACGTTCGTGGCCTTCAGTCCTTCAAAGAGGATTTACAGTTGCTTTTAGCATCAAAGCATCCCCTTGAACTCCGCCTTCAGGAAATGAAACTGCACACTCACGACCGCTTTGAGCTTTCACATTACTTACCAATTCGTTTTGACCTTCCCCCTGAAGTCGGCATTCAATCTCATGGGGGCGTTGTGCTGCTCATATGAGATGACGTTCATAGTCAACCCATCTCCCTGACTACCCATCTTCAAGCTGTTGCAGTTCGCCTTTTCCTTCCCCGCCTGACATTTTCCCTCTGTACCATTCATCTACCTCCATCATTCGATGTCACCAGGGTAGACTTACTTCAGCTTATTGGGCAGATACCTCGCCCACTTTTGTTACTCAGTGGCTTTAATGCACATCATCCCCTTTGGTGTTCTCCCGGGACCTGCCAGAGAGGTGCCCTCTTGGCTGACCTCCTTAACCAACTTAACCTCTTCTGCCTTAACACTGGAGCTCCTACTTACCTTTCTGACTCCTCACACACCTATTCCCATTTGGACCTATCCTTTGCACTGCCCAGCTTGCCCATCATCTTGAGTGGTCTGTTCTTCCTGACACTTACTCGAGCGACCATTTCCCGTGTGCTCTCCGTTTCCTGACTCCTACCCCATCCACATAGACGCCCAAATGGCAGCTTACTATGGCAGATTTACTCCTCCCTGGCGACCTTCGAAGAACGAGGTTTCCCCATTTGTGATGGCCAGTTGGACTATCTCACCAATGTTATACTTACTGCTGCAGAACGTTCCATTCCTTGCACTTCCACTTTACCACATCATATCCCAGTCCCTTGGTGGACTGAGGCATGCTGCGATACAATTCGCACACAGATACATGCTCTCCGCGTTTTTAACCATCATCTTATGATGGCAAACTGCATTCATTATAAACAGATGCGTCGCGTTCTTCGGGATAGCAAACAAGCTAGCTGGATTTCATTCAGTAGTTCTTTTAACAGTTCCGCACCTTTCTCTGTCATGAGGGACAATCGCCAATGGCTCTCTGGGACCACGATCCATTCCTCAATTTCCGGCCTCACACTAGCAGACGATGTTATTGTGGAACCTATTGCTATCTTAAACACTTTGGGCCACCATTTTGCGGAACTTATGAGGTCTTCCCACTATCACCCTGCCTTCCTCAATCGGAAACGAGCGGAGGAGGCTCGGGCGATACCCTTCTCTTCTCCGAATCGTGAGTGCTACAATGCCCAATGCCGTATTTACTATGAGGGAGCTCGGTCAAGCTCTCAGTTCATCCTGATCCTCTTCCTCTCCCCCCCCCCCCCCCTCTCTTGTGGGCAAGCACTTCCCGCTTATCTCGAATGAAAAACAGCCCACCGTTGCACTAAATTATGTTTAATTTAAGCTTTGACCATGGTTTCAACTATAATAATATAACATGCTTAACAAGTACAACCGCATCTAGGCAGTGGGCACATTTGCCAGATGCTGGCGTGAAGCCACCGTCATACCCATACCTAAGCCCAGTAAGGACAAAAACCTCCCTACTAGCTACCGCCCCATCTCTCTTACCAGCTGCGTTTGCAAGGTGATGGAACGTATGATTCGTGCCTGGCTGGTATGGGGGCTCGCAATTTACTGACGAATGCACAATGTGGATTTCGAGCACGGCGTTCTGCAGTTGACCACCTCGTTACTTTGTCCACCCATGTCATGAATGGTTTTCTGCGGAAATCCCAGACTGTGGTCGTGTTTTTCTATTTGGAGAAGGCCTACGACACCTGCTGGGGAACTGGTATCCTCTGTACTCTTTACACGTGGGGCTTCCGTGGCTGCCTGCCCTGTTTCCTTCAGGCATTTTTACGTTTTCAAGGTGCATGTGGGTCCTGCCTTGTCGGACACCTTTATCCAGGAAAGCGGTGTACCTCAGGGTTCCATCCTGAGTGTCGTCCTCTTCGCTAACGCCATTAACCCTATCATGGCCTGTCTCCCACCAGGCATCTCCGGCTCCCTTTTTGTTGACGTTTTTGGCATCTATTGCAGTTCTCCACGGATCTGTCTCACTGAGCGGTGTCTTTAGCGGTGTCTTGATCGTCTTTACTCCTGGAACATCGACAATGGCTTTCACTTTTCCACTGACAAAACCGTCTGTATGAATTTCTGGCGCTGCAAGTGGTTTCTCCCACCATCTTTATATCTTGGGCCTGTTGCCCTTCTGTTCACTGAGACAACGAAATTCCTGGGGCTCATGCTCGATAGGAAACTCTCTTGGTCCTCCCATGTATCTTACCTGGCAGCCTGCTGCACGCAGTTCCTCAATGTCCTATGTGTCATCAATGGTACTTCTGGGGTGCCGATCGAACCGCCCTCCTCTGTTTCTAGCAGTCCCGTGTCGACTCGAAACTCGACTATGGGTGCTTTGTTTATGCATCTGCACGCCCATCCCTCTTACACTGTCTCTACACTATCCACCATCGTGGCATCCGTTTGGCCACAGACGCCTTTTACACCAGCCCGGTTGAAAGTCTATATGCTGAAGCTGCTGAATTATCCCTGTTCTACCGCCGTGACTTTCTCCTCAGCAGGTACGCATGCCGTTTGTCTGCCATGCGTGGCCACCCATCCTATGCCTCCTTCTTTGATGATTCCTTTGATCGTCAATATGGGACTCGTCCTTCTTCTCTGTTACCTCCTGGAGTCCACTTTCGGCACTTGCTACGGCAGCTTAACTACACACTATCTGCACCTTTCCCAATGGGTGTGAACTCTTTGTGGTGTCACCGCCAGACACCACACTTGCTAGGTGGTAGCTTTAAATCGGCCGCGGTCCATTAGTACATGTCGGACCCGCGTGTCGCCACTGTCAGGGACCGCAGACCGAGCGCCACCACAAGGCAGGTCTCGAGAGACTGACTAGACTCGCCCCAGTTGTACGGACGACGTAGCTAGCGATGCACACTGACGAAGCCTCGCTCATTTGCAGAGCAGGTAGTTAGAATAGCCTTCAGCTAAGTCAATGGCTACGACCTAGCAAGGCGCCATTAGTAACATTGCATGTATCTATAGAGTCTCACTTATATCGTCAATAGCGATGTACCAAGGATGGGTTAAAGTTAAGTATTCCAGAAGCTACGTACTTTTCTTTATAGCCTTCATTACGTATCCTGTTACAGACCTATCTCTTGCCTGCGTGAACTAAACGCGTGCCTTTCGGCTACTTCCGTGGCGTGGCTGTCATGCTACGCCACAACACTCTCACCACCTTGGCTTCGTGAAGTGGCCCACGTTAACCTTGGCCTTCATTCGTTTCCTAAGGATGCTACTCCACCCGCGGTCTATCGCCTTCAGTTTCACGACCTTCGCATGGAACTTCGCTATGATACCTTTGTATACACTAATGGCTCTCGGACTGACCGTGGGGTCAGATGTGCCTTCGTCATTGGCACCCGTGTCTTTCGATATCAGCTTCCAGCACACTCCTCAGTATTCATAGCCGAGCTCTTCGCCTTGTATCAGGCCGCGGAATACATCCAGCGACACAGGCTTTTCAATTGTGTGCTCTGGTCAGACTCACTCAGAGGCCTTCAAAGTCTATGTGCGATGTACACGGCCCATCCCTTAGCGCAGCTGGCCCAGGAAAACTGTCAACTGCTCACTCTTGGTGGAGCCAGTGTGATGTTTCTGTGGGTTTCTGGTCATGTCGGTCTGCCAGGAAACGAGGCTGCCGACGCTGCTGCCAAGGTTGCAGTCCTCGTACCTGAGCCCGGGAGTACCTATATTCCCTCCGTGTTGCCGTCTGTCAAGAGGTGGTGCCCCTTTGGCATCGTCAATGGTCCTCCCTTCATGGGAATAAGCTCCGGCTTATTAAGCCTCTCCCAGCGGCTTGGACGACGTCCTCTTAGCCCTCCCGCCGGGAGGAGGTCATTTTAACTCGCCTGCGTATTGGCCACCCCACCACTTTGTACACATTGCGCTCTAGTTTTAACTGTCCGCCACTTCCTGATGGAATGTACATTTTTTTAAGTTTTTACGTTGCCGTTTGGTTTGCCGTTTGAGTTATCGGCCGTTTTAGCAAATGACGCGCGGTCTGCCGACCGCGTCTTACTTTTTATCCGCCAAAGCAATATGGCGAAGGCCATTTAATTTTTAGACTTGGACCTCCGCGTCTGTATGGTCTCTCTTTTAGCCCTTTTTACCCGTGCCTGTTTTTAGCTGTCTTCTATTATGTCAATTGGGACTGACGTATAGTCGTTTTTTAACTCCTCTATCTCTTCGTGTTCTATAGTTTTGACTTGGACACGTATGACCCCAGTTGTTTTTGTGCCCTAAAGCAAAACAAACCAAAACCGTGAAGGCGACCTGCCGAGTGGCTGATGACGTAAGTGAATCCTTACCGGTCACCACGTATTTGTCAGCTGGTATCTATGAGGTGCAGTTCATTTACCAGCTGGTTCAATTCTGCGCATGTGTTGAAGTGTTCATTTGGTCCTTTAGGGATAAGTCGCCTTATAGGACGATATAGTCGTAACGGTCCCCAAATAATGGCGTTACCTCTTCCAGAAATGAACAAGTCGCGTTGTAGAGACAATGTGGTGGCTCATGTGATAGTTCATGTGTGCCCTTTCTTTGTGGATTAACGAAGTGTAGCTGCTCACATTCTGAGTTACAGGTACTGCTTATAGTTGCAGTAAGTTTGCGTGTGTTATAAGCTACTTCCGACTCACAAAAGAACAGTGGTCACGCGCTTACTATCAAAGCTGTGGGTAAGGGGAAGCAAGAAGCTCAGTGGCTGCTGGATGCATCAGATTCAGTCTGTGGAATTGAAGTGATGTCGTTAACCCTCTGCCCACAAGGTGGGGTGGAAAATTACCCTCCCGCCCGGTTTTTCTTTGTGTGCATCTGCGGTGGACCACAGGCCTTATCGCCAGCTAGTGTATCTTTCTAGCCCAGGGGCGGCCAAGATTTCTACTCATGGGAACGAGTGCCAAAGCGCTCAGCCTTGGTTCACGTTTCCCCTAACGACACGCCACGCTGTCTGGGCGTGAGGAGGGGGAAGAATGGGAAACTGCGAATGCGCCACTTTTAAATGACAGTGCAGACACGCTGCGTGTTACTTGAGTCTGTATTTCACATTTCTCAACAACACAGATCAAAAACAAAACAAATAGTATTATTTAATTATTTTTGGCGCACTGAAGACGTAACATAATTTTTATCTGGTACAAAATGCCAGCATACGGACAGACGAAGACAATTTCACAGAGTTTTGCACTCAAGTTGTCATGTAATTGTGACTTATTTAGTTTCGTAATCGAAAGAAGGTCTTTCACACAAATATGTCGATCGAGACATTGCAGTACTTTGGCAACCTCATTACGGAAAATTGGGAACCCTACCTAATGAAAGCAATGCAGACGTCCTGGGCAGTTTTAACGTACAAAAATTTTCCATTAAAATTAGAATTAATTTGCGGGTCAACCGGTTACATCTGCACATGCACAGGAGCGATTTCAGCTGGAACGGCAAACTGTGTCGAAAAAAGCTCCAGAACAAATGCAAGTCTTTATAGAACTATCGCAATGGTTTAAAGGCCACCATGAGCTCTTCACCCCTCGCCCTTTCTTCAGCGCCAGTGAGTTTAGGGAATTGGACTTCGTCAGAATGTGTTCCTTCTACAAGGCGATTTTCTTTTTAAATGCGTCCCAATCGAATCCGAGATAGGTTACCTTGCAATGCCTTGCTATGGAAAGTGTGCATTCAAGTCCACTTAAAATGAGAACTCTGCACTCCATTTCGAATGTTCCAGTTTTCGTTCCTGCGCTCCTTTTTCCTTCACAAATTCAACAATAACTCGTCTTAAATCGAAAATCGCCCCAGGCATGCCCCTTGACTTTGTCAACGTTCTTTGCAGTAATATATGAAGTCTCCAGTCTTCGTTCATTTCCACTGAAAATTGTTGCAGCTGTCAATGAAATAACGTGTGCGACTATTCGTACCACCAGTTTCTTCACGTGCTCCATGCCTGTAAATTTAGCACAAGGTGCTTTTTGATGAACAGAACAATGAATCCCGTGTGCCGATTGTTGTAATTTTTTGCTCTTTCATTGTCAGCTAAATCTTTAAATTCTCTGCATGGTAATCTATTGTAGTTTCTTAGCAAATACGTAATATCAGTCACTTACGCGATTTCAGAACTCTCATTCCTCTCTTATGTTATTTCCCATTCATTTTAAAGGATTGTGAAAATATATCTCCCGACTGTCTCTTTTTGTGCAAACAGCCACTGGACCTGCGAACGTCCTTCACACCACGAACGAATAGCGAAGATTAAAAGGCGCTGACAACACGATTCTGCCGAACTCCGAGAGTTGTGCCGACCGAAGAATGCTGCACCGCCATGAGAAATGAAATGGTTCATATGGCTCTGAGCACTATGAGACTTAACTTCTGAGGTCATCAGTCCCCTAGAACTTAGAACTACTTAAACCTAACTAACCTAATGAGATCACACACATCCATGCCCGAGGCAGGATTCGAACCTGCGACCGTAGCGGTCGCGCGGTTCCAGACTGTAGCGCCTAGAACCGCTCGGCCACCCCGGCCGGCGAGAAATGAAATGTCGCGCTGTTATTTGTACTTCCGAGGAGGACCGAGTAACAGGCCGGGCCCCTTGGCCCGCCCGTGGTCTGGACACGCTGCGTGTATGAAGTTTGGTACGCCGAGGCCGGCCCTGTTCCAGCCAGTCGCGCCCGCAGTATTGGATGGGTCGCCTGCTTCGTGGTAAGTACAGCCCGCTGTCCGTACGGTTCTCAGGTGGGATCCACGTGACCTTGTTATGCATGTGAAAGTGGGTTGGATGGATTTCCACCCAGTTTTGTTAATGCTGATAATTTTTTGTTCTGTTTTAGGGTTTACCACAGTGGTGCATAGAACTGTGTTCCCATTCCAGAAGGAGTTTTAGAGAAGTTGCAAACACAAGTAGTGATGGATTCCGAAGATGAGGTTGAAGACAATTTTGATGAACCTTACTCAGAGACATCGCATGGCGCATTAACTAACTATGAGGCCATCGGTGATGAATTAGAACCCGAGGAGAGATTCTATGAAGGAGGACAGCTACCCAAAGACAACGATGAAGGAGCTACATATTTTATCCTAGGAAAAGATTCGGAAACCATGTGGAATAACACACCTCTAACGTCTAAATAGGCCAAAACGCCTAGAAAAAAATACAGTAATATACATTCCCTTGCTTCAGGTTATCGCCAGAGGCACGACGGATGAGGGAAAACTATTGTATTTTTTGGCAAATGAAGAAATGCTTGATATGTTGGTGAAACACATAAAACAGGAAATCAAACGAATAGCTGGGCGATTCAGCTCCGTCCAATGGTATATCGCACTCACAGACAAACTTGAGGTTATAGCGTTTTGTGAGATACTTTGCAGGAGCGGATACATGAAGTATTTTCGTCTGAACACCTAGGAAATGTTTCGAAAATTGACGGACACCCGATTTTTCTGTTTACGGTGTCTAAAAACCGGTTTCAATTTCTTATCCGTACTTAGATTCGATGACAAGGAAACGCGAGATCAAAGGGAAAAAAACGAAAAATCTACGACGACACTACAGTTCTGGGCTCTTTTTACCACTCAGTGCAGTGTAAAAAACAATTACACGCCATCTGAATACTTTACTGTAGGTAGCTCCTTAGCTTCAGAGGACGAAATATTTCAAAATGTTCATTCCTTAAAAAAAAAAAAGAAAAAAAAAGGCTGGTAAATTTCCCTCGAAAATTATCAGCATATGTGACCCAAAAACATCTTTTTTGAATGGAATTCCTTTCTTTGGGCAGGAACAAAAGGTAAAAGAATCAGTAAGCCTTTCCATGCCAGCGAGGTATGTTATATAGTTTGTGAATATGTAAGAGACGCAAACAGAAATAGCACATCAGATAATCGGTTCACATCGTGCGAATTGTCAGACGAGTTGACCAAATTGAAACTCACGGCACGTTACGCAAAAGTAAACCCCTAATACCACCATAAATGATCAACTCCATCTACGAACTTCCTATGTTATCTCGTTTTCTCTACGACCCTGATAAAATACACGTTTCTTTTACACCAAAGAAATACGAAAACTTATTTTATGGTCCATTCATGATTGACCTGGAATAGGTGCACACTCGTAAAAACCTAAAAAAATCGAATTTTACAAAAATGCAGAGTGGATGTTTTCTACCGATTATGTCACGGTAAGCGCACCAAACGTAAAAGTCGAAGACGGTCACTCCGATATTTTTACAGATTCTGCATGCTGCTGATATGAATGAATTTGTATTTTCAAAATTGATTCGTGCCTTACACGTGGTTTCTCTAGTGTGAACTTTCTGATTTCTTAAAAGGCTTTCCCTTCATTTAACGGAATCACTTATGAAGAAGAGAGCTTATAATTATCGTCTATCAAGAGAACGTCGACTTTCTATAAAGAGATGATGAGACGAAACAAGCGTGGGATCATAGTAAGAGGTACAGAGGCGAGCGAGTGTGAAGGTGCTTGCGCCAGTTCACTATTACCAGCGCCACGTCGTTATAACGCGCCTGTGCTCAGCGTTTAAGGATTGTACCACAATCTAAGAGTGAAATTAAAAATTAAAAAAACTTTTCCAAACTTTGTCAGAGTGTGCTTCAGTGTATGTTTCAAAATGATCAAATGACTGTAGCAGGCAAACTATGAGAAAACATAAGAAAGTAGGAAGTTGCGCTAAATAATAAGACTACAAAGCTAAAAATTGTTCAGAATAAGCAGATGTATGTCATAACTAAAAGTTAGAAGTATCAACTTGATCAGAGCAATATTTTGGTCAAAATCGATGTTTATACGAAAAGTTGAAGGCGCTAAGTATTAGACACAGAGAGATGAAAATTCGTGTGTAACCTCAATTACAAGTAAAAGCACTATATATGTGACACCAATAAGATACCTTTATTAGTTTTCATGTTATTTACTAAAACCAAACTTTGAACGACAACGTATTTATTCATGATAGATTAAGTATCATTTTTATTTGTAATAGAAAGTTATACTTACAGGTCTCGACTACATTCGCGCTATAATACAAATGTACCATGTTTCAAGACTGTATTGTAAATAACTACTGTTATAAAGAATCTGAAAGGCAATTTAGAGGTCATGTTCTACTGTCTGTTCTGTTCTAAAATTATGCCCGGCAAAGTTTTCATGCAGGTGAGCTAAAACGTTTTCAGTAACTAAACCAAACTAAACGCTGTTTATATAAAAATTATTAAGATTGTAAATTGTTAACCGACAGAGATATTAATTAATATGCCTGAGAAAGGGGCCATTTAGATACTGCCTAGGGTGGTTGATAGATGATGTGCCGTTTGGCAGTTCGCGGTGTCCATACATAAATACAGCCAGAGAGGCACTTCGAATCGAGACATCAATCTGTCCGTATCAGTTAAACGCTTGTGTGCGTAATTCTTCGGATGACTTCCGAGCTGAACAGACGTGATGATAATGATGATGATGATGATGATGATGATGATTGGTTTGTGGGGCGCTCAACTGCGCGCTAAACAGAGGTGATGGCGTTTTCTGTAAAATCAGGAAGTGAACTCGCGAGGACTGTATGCCGATCTGGATCGTTTAAATTTCACGCAAGTAATTTTTTGTATGCCGCCCGTAACGTTGATAAAACCGCGTGCCACGTGGGGAGATTATTTTCCACTTCGAAGGCGAGCAATTAACTTTTGGCGATTAGAAGTCAGGGCGGCAGACCATGTGCCTGAACTGTTAATAGCGCTGCTCCCAGTAGGGATATTATTATTGTCATTAGGGATATTTATTACATATTATGCGTGTGAACTTTTACTGAATATATCTATCAGTTAAAACTCAAAACTTTTATTTATAGCCATAGTTCCAGACCCCATTCAGTAAATAGCAAATAGGAACTTTTTCCTTTCAATGAGCTCAAAGAGTAAATGGACTATCAGACTGAAAATTATGGTCAATATGTTCTCCATCGGTTTCTGCCTGACCGCAGATAATAGCTTTCAGGCTCATGTAAACGTCGAAGGTAGGCGTGAAGCATGCATAGGTAATTTAAGTGTTTTTCATAACAACACAACGAAGAACCATTTGGATATTTACCCGCCGCCTCACATTATGTCAGCCAAGAAGAAGGTGAGCCGGAATATGTGAGGCTGCGAAAAACACATCATCGACGTGATGTTTGCAATGAAAATAAGTTTAATAATGATAGATAAGATTATTCCTATTGTATAAAATATCATTGGTATTTGTATGTTGAACATAAGAAAGTGTTTTGTTCCCACGGTCTTGACATGTAGCAAAGGAATAATAATACTTACTTTTTGTTATTTTTGAATATTTTATAGTAAATTGTTTACCTTCTCGGCGTATAGTTGTCAAATGATAGGAAAGTGATTTGACACTGGTAAAATAATAACATAAGAGTGAAAATTTTTGGGCGTACGTTTACACGTTACCTATTTCAACCTGAAACGCAGGAGCAGCTTGCGAAAACTTCTTCACTACCGCTTACAGCACGCCCATTAATTGGTCAGAGGTTGGTACACTGTATGTGCTGCGTCGCCACTCAGTGGTTCAAACATTTGCACCACACTGCCTATGCTGATGACGCTTCCGATTGGATAACATCATCTACACAATTAGCTTCTGGAACTTTCGCACACTGAACATGGCAAAATGTCAGTGCCTCGTATTTGTAATCACCGAGAAGAAATCCAGTTTCGTCGCGCCAGAAATACGCCGGGCAACTGTGATCACTCTGCTATAACTTTCAAGGTATGTACCACCCTACGGACAATGGAAACTAGCCAGTTTGTGGCCTCCAATATTTCTGTGAACCAGCAGCCCAGGAGGGGTTCATGAGCCATCCCGTATTCATAGCTCTGGGACATCTCACCCTCTCACGCCAGCCACAGAGAAGAGAAATTCACGAATTCTACTGCAGAAGCCACTAACTACGTATTCCATCCAGCACAGTTAAGAATATAAAGCTATCAATTTTACTTACAACTGCAAAGGGATATGTGATGTACTGTCACAGTATTTTATTGTGATTAACATATTACAAAGGAAATAATAGAAAAAAATTCTTTAAAACCATGTAGCTCAAAAGTATGAACAGTGAAATCCTAATTAATGAAAAGGTTGATGGCAACTGAGATGCACTTGTTGAGACGGTCTGCAGCATATTCAGCTAGGAAAGGGCCGTAAATGAAAGTCATCAGGAAGAAAATCGATGTCTCAAGTTCGATTATTACCGACGTATGAAAAGGGATATCAGAAGGGAGATTGTCACAACGGACCGTAGAAAAGGATCCACCAGAGGAAGAAAAGAGGGAGACCACCGGCGACACGGACGCGAGGAATTCAGACATTAATTAGAAGAGGATACATTGAAAACGGTTGATGGACAGTTAGACACAAATGGAGAATGAAAATTAGATTTGACACATAATCTTCGGTTACCGGAAGATATGAATACACTGATGTCCAAAATTAAAGCAACAAATGGAAATATTGCAAGGTTGCGTTTATTTTACCATAAAACAGTAAAAAGAGGTGGTAGTGCAATAGAAACAATGTAAATAACACAGAACGTAAACAATCTCAACATGTATAACGGAAGACAAAAAAGTTCTTCGTTTTTTCGAACTTAACGGATTTGCACACTGAGATGCCCTGCTAAACCCGCAGGACAGGACAGGTAGTTTAAATTGTGGAAAGGGGCCAAAATGAGGGGCTGTCAGTTACACTCACTCCAACATACAACTTTATTATTTGATGGTACATTAAAAGAGCCCAAAAAAAAATTTTTTAAAACTCAGTTTTAATCTTTGGGACTTAATTACTGACTGAAAGCCACTTTAATTTAAAAACGGCTGAAGGCCAATAACTTAAAACGCAAGCGTAACCAGAAATTTAAAAGGCAAGCCTTATCTTACAACGGTTCTTTATTTGGGCTGATGGCCCAAAGAATCAGACACTTCAAGAGTAAACAAGTTAAATTCAAATCGGCTAAAAGCCTAAGAAAACTCCATAACATATTTTTTTTTAAATACCAAAGGCCTTACGTGAAATAGTTCTCTAAATTAGGCTGAAGGCCTAAAGAACCTTACATCTTAACGGCAAAACAACATTAATTTTTTAAAAATCGGCTAGAAGCCATACAAGTACAAACAACAAGAACAAGTAAAAAACAAAAAGGGCAGTACACCCAATGGCGCTCAGATGTTCGAGGGTCGGCCTGGAATTCAAACACTAACGCTCGCTTGGGTGAGACACGCAATCGTGTCAACCATTCACGATCCGACGACAACCCAACCGACCGACAGTCAGCGGACCTACCGACAAGATAACTTCCACTTCACCCGACCAGGGCACAACAGGGAGCTCAACGGAACAACGTAGAAGATATTGGCGCCCACAACCAATCATACATGGAGCTGTCAAACTACACACCGTGCTGGACAGCTACAAGACGATGAGGAAACTACACTGCCTGAAATTTATGTCAACGGCCAGAGCACGTAACCGGAACGTTAACGGCCACAAGGTAGAAGATTCCGCTAGTGAACTTCAATTCAAACAGCCACATACAGTGAAACTCCACCGGAGGGTGGCTAGAATTTTCCAACTTGAAAACCACGTCGTTGCTCGCGGGAAGATTACAACAGCCGACAACGAACACCAAACGACACAATATGAACAGTCTTGACTTGCTGGTAGATTAAATCAAAACTCAACTTTCGTGTCCAGGGTCGGTGAGCCACGGACCTCGTAGCAAAGGGAACAGCCCCACACACTCTGACACCGTGTAGAGACCGTCAGCTGCCCCGGCCAAACTACATCCCGCAACTATAAGCGCCGGGTCAAAGATAGTCCAAGGTGCGAATATCGATACACACCGCTACTGCCACCCGCGGAAGGGGAGGATAACAGCATAATCGCAATAACCGCGGGAGACAAAACACAGAATTGCAACGAAGATTTAATCCAGCGCACATTCCGACAGCTGGTTAATGCGCCCAGTTTGGGGTGTGACCACCTCTGACAACGACGGGACATGCAGTGAATGAGGTCATCAATCTCATGTGGAGGCAATAACGACCATCCTTCCTGCAGAGGTGCTCGCAAGTCTTGGGGAGTGGTTGGTGGATGCCGACGTGATGCAACCCGTCTTCGCAGTGCATCCCAGGCATGCTCTATGGGAATCAGACCAGGAGAGCGAGCAGACCACGCCATGCGTGCAGTATCTTCCGTTTCCAAGAAAACATGAACCACCCGTTTTCTATGAGGTCAAGGATTATTGTCCATCAATACAAAGTCTGTGCCCACAGCGCCTCGCAACAATCGCACATGAGGTCACAATACCTGGCAGCAGTTAAACCGTGCCGTTTCACCAATATAATTTAACGATTAGGTGTTCGAGTGGTCAGCATAACTCCTGCCCACACCATTAGGGATCCTTCTCGATATTAGTCTCCACAATGTTTGGGTACCGAAATAGTGTTCCACGTTCTCTCCAGAGGCGAGTCCGCTGATAATCTGTCTCCAGACCAAATCGAGGCTCATCTGTGAGAAGACCATTGGCCCACTGTTCGGTTGTCCAGGTGGCATGTTGACGGACTCCACCCTAGACGTTCCCTTCTGTGAAGATGCGTCAGAGATACAAACACTCCGACAATAAAGCCACTCTGCCAAAGACTTCTTACACCGTTTACCTCGATACAACACGTACAGTGGATGGTGTCAGGTCAGATGCCAGTTGCCGTGCAGTACTAAGGCGGTACTGTCATGCCCTTACAGCCAAATAACGGTCCTGTCTTTCTGATGTCACACGTAGTCGGCCCTCCTCTGGTCTTTGAGATAGTTTGCCTCTACAAACTGTCGTCACATTCGAGAAACAACAGAACGAGTCACTTTAAGCCATCGGGCCACATCAGTTTGCGACTGTCCTGCTTTCATTCTTCCTACGCGTCTCCTATGCAGAGAGTCTGGTAGACGTCTTCTCTGTACCATACTGCACAGTCTGTGACTGTGTACACAGCAATTGTGGATGTGGGACTACACAACAAATACTACCCCCGTTTGATGGGTACCCTGACGTTGTCGCTGGCGTGGTTGTCCGTTGACCGTCATGCCATCTTCCATGCAGAACACGGTCGTACGGACCTGCGTTGACAGTTGGTATAATTATGTCGTGGCTTAGACAGAGGACAGGGGAATAGTGGTTTGTTGCCTTAATTTTGGACACCAGTCTACATTGTGAAGCCGGTAATAATAAAAAGATTTGAGATGACAATTTATTGATTAACTTTGGGAAAGACTTGGGTCATTGGTTGTCCCTACCACCACCTTTGGGTGTATCACTGGAGAGGATGATTGCTAGTCTATTTTACACGTCGTACCTATTCTTTTTGTCTTGGTTGAGCCTTGTATATTCCAGTTAATATCGGTATCATATTGTTTAAGAGGTTGACGTTTAGAAATAACTTTTCAAGACTTTTTATTTGTGTTTTTTTTTATATTATCTAGTTCAAGTATGCATAGTAGCGGTAATCTACCCACGGGGGCCCAAAGTATCCATTTTAAGATTTTGTTTTGAACTGATTGTAGATTCCAGATTTGACTTGTGGACCTGAGTCCACATGTCATGCTACCATATATAAAATGTTGATTTGTGTAATCTCGTTTTGGTTGTGCTATATAAATCAATAATGAAGAAAAAGGGTGCTAGTGCGTTCGCGATGTTGACGTATTTTTTCCTCTTTTCGCTGGTATGTTTGTTGAGAAAGAATCGTCTATCTGGGTCTATAGCCAGATACTTTAGCTTTTGCGCAACTGATTCTTACATGGTGCCTTGTTCGAAGAATATACCGCTGTGGTCTCGTCTATATTTAACAATAATTTGTTTGTTCTGAACCATCCCATAACCCGGTTCATTTGTCGTCGGAGTTTTCCAAAGTGATTGCGTCCACTTGTATACAGCGACGTGGCGTCCGCATATTTGGCGACTTTCGCGCCTTGTTGAGGTGGGAGGTCGTTAAAGTGCCTTGTTGCTGTGTTCAGATGTTCAAATGTGTGTGAAATCTTATGGGACTTAACTGCTAAGGTCATCAGTCCCTAAGCTTACACACTACGTAATCTAAATTATCCTAAGGACAAACACACACACACCCATGTCCGAGGGAGGACTCGAACTTCCGCCGGGATCAGTGTTGCTGTGTGTCCGTAGGATTTATAGGTCGCTGTGAGTAACTATAGCGACCACTTCACGTGCTGGCGGGCTGTTTCCGAGCCGGCAGAAGATTACGTCTGTTCGACAAAAGGTTTTTCTGGACCCACTGTCAAGTTCGATATACTGCGATATTAAACATCAATTTTGAGCGTTTGGCAACTGGAGGTTCCGTTCGTCATGTAAAGTACTTTTCCCTGTGTTCAAGTTTCGTCATGAATCATAACGCTTCGAGTGTTAATTACGTGAAGTTCCTTGTTTTATGAAATCAAGATGGTGAGTAAGACTCATCGAAAATATATTTGCGATGCCCACATGGCAATAATAGTATGATTTGCTGGTTCTGGGGGGGCTTTGTTGAGTTATTCAGATCATCATCTTCCTTTCTATAGATCTGTGACACAGCGCTAGCTACGCCGTGGAATTAAGAGTTGACTGCAACACGACTGTTGTGGAACTTGTTACGATTTCACTCGAAGATCGCTTCACACAATGTTTCTCCAAACATAGCGCTTGAACTAAGAATTTCGAAAGTGTTGATAAACATTACAAAACTTCGAGCTCCTAGCTAAACAATACGAAATGCATGACCTTCGCACATGTCCTGCCGTCGCGCCGCGCGAATCTAGGTCGACGCCTTTGTGTGACAAAGGCCGCGTACCGCATACTGCGCGTGAGAAAGCTTTCCGAGGATCGCCATCTCTTGGAATTACAGCTGACCTCCAACTGAAACACGTGTTGTTTTCTTTCGCATGTGTTTTATCTGTTGAGAACCTCAGCAGAAAAAGTCGGTCAAAGTTAACGTTTCTTGTGTGGCCCGTCTGCATACAAGCCTTGGGATTCCCATTGAAGTCTCTATGCCGGCTGGTGTGGTCGTGCGGTTCTAGGCACTTCAGTCTGGAACAGCGTGACCGCTACGGTAGCAGGTTCGAATCCTGCCTCGGGCATGGATGTGTGTGATGTCCTTAAGTTAGTTAGGTTTAAGTGGTTCTAAGTTCTAGGGGACTGATGACCACAGATGTTAAGTCTCATAGTGCTCAGAGCCATTTGAACCATTTTTTTGAAGTCTCTATGCAAAACACTGTTACACTAGGCACATTATTTAATGTTCAATAACTATTTATGCAGTTCATATCTTGCCATATTGAAGTCATGGAAGTTATAAGAGATGCTGGAAATGATCCTCCTGAACTTGAAGACACAGTTGCACGCGTTTCTGGATGTTCTTGAAGACATTGTGCAGAACATCGGGAGTGATGTTCCGAAAATGCGGTGTCAGTGCAGCTTGGAGTTCTTGCATGGTGTGCGGATTGCCTTCGTAGGCCTTTCCCTTCAACGTACTCCACAGAAAGTAATCCGGTGGAGCCAAGTCGGATGAACGCGGAGGCCAGAGTCCACGAGACATGATGCGGTCGCCAAAGATGACCCTTACGAAGTTCATCCCTTTGTGGGCGGTATGTGCAGTCGCCCCATCCTCTTGGAACCAGGCATTCTCAATTTCGTCCTCATACAGTTCACCTAGGAAGGGCTCCAGAATGCAGGTGCATACCGTTCTGCATTTATGGTGTCCTGAAAGAAGATCGGCCCAATGATGCGTTTACACCAACCTGTTGATCGTGCAGTGGGGACACCTTAAATTCATCCGGATTCTCCGTAGTCAAAACACGACTATTCTGGCTATTAACGTAACCGGATCCGCGGAAAACATCGTGTCAACAATCCCCTCACCATTGTCCTGCAGGAAGGACAGAAACCGGATGCAAAAGTTCACGCGCGCCGGGGGATCAGTGTCTCTCAGTTCATGCACGACCGACATTTTGTACGGACACATGGACAGTGACTTCCGGAGAATCTTGAGAGCGGAACACACGGGCACGTGGGCATGCTGAGCTAGTCGCTTAACCCATTTCTTTGGACTTTGCAGCAACATGACTCGCACCTCCGCCACCTTCTCTGCGGATGCGGATGTGGATGGCCTGCCTGATTTTGGAGCATTATGAACGCTTCCGGTCTTCTGAAATTTGGTGATGACGTTCCGTACAGCATTGCGGCTAGGTATCTTCACTCCTGGGAACTTTGCTGCAAATGCAGCTTCTACTACTAAGGTAAACTTGTCTCCATCGCGGAACACACGCTCCACAAGAAACACTCTTTGTTCAATCGTCAGCATGATGTCCTGGCTCTCAATGATGTCACACAAGACGTTGGTCTTCAATGAAACCTGACCTGCGAACAAATATCTGGTCAAATACGGTTCAAATATATTAAACAATGGAAAATGTTGTATTAATAATTGACAGTCGTATCAGTCATTACTTAGCACACGACAACATGGAATTACATAGTTACTTTCTGAACATCCGGTATTTCTCTCTACACAGGGTAGCCCATTTATCTTGACGAGCCTATATAACTTTTGTCCAGAAGCAAAACAAAAAATATTATCAAGCAAATGTTATTTAGCTACCAATAGAACGTTAACCAGCATGACTGCCTTCCTTGTAACTTGGTTCGTTACGAACTTATGAACAACAGTAGGTCTTATTTAAATGGAATCCTAAATTTTTTATTGGGTAATGCACTTCCCGTTATCAAGATCTGTTGAGAAACCGATCACGAATTCACGTAAACACAACATTCTAGTGACGATTTGAAGTGTAAACGCGAAGGAACAACCACAGCTAAACCAACAACAAGCACACTTCATGTATTGGTGGTCAGGGATCGTCGAGTATTGCGGGGGAGGTTGAGAAAAAGTTGCATGGAATCAGCGGAAGCAATCACTCATGACTTCCAAAGTTCTGCCAGGAGTCCAGTTAGCACAGTGACTGTGCGTAGGGAGTTTTGAATGGTGTGCAGTTGTAGAGCAGTTCCTAATAAGCCACACATTTGTGTAGTCAGTGTCAGGCCGTGCTTGAGAGTGTGTAAAGAGCAACGCCACTGGACACTGGATGGCAGGAAAGGAGTGATTTTGATGAATCACTCTATACCCTGTGGTAATCCAATGGACGGCGTTTGGGTTTGTCGAATGCCTGGAGAACATTACCTGTCATCATGTAGTCATATAGTGTCAACAGTGAAGCCTGGAGAGGGTGGTGGTATGGTATGGGGGAGTGGTTTGGGTATGGTGTTCTCATTGCACTTAAGAAAACACTAAACGCAGAAGGATATGAACATATTCTACAGCATTGTGTATCGCTTGCAGCAGAGGAACAGGTCGGAGACGAGGACTGTTTGAATAAGCATGACAGTGGGCACTAATCATAATCTGTGAGGCAATGGTTTAAAGAAAGTAACTTTCCTGAAATGGGTTCCAACCTGAACCACTAGGAAGATCTATGGGATAAGTTAGTACAGTGATCATCAAACGTTTTTACTTACGAAGCAATACTGACATTGCGTGGCGACACCTCGGGCTGCGCAGAGTAGAGTGGTGGTGGACGAGGCAAGTGGCCACTCGAAGAGAAATTCAATTTTTCACCAAACAATGGTTACTGATAGAAGCTTGCCACCTGCACATTTTGAATCTATATATTATATTGGGTTAGATAGAGCAGCAATCAGTCGTAGAATTAAGTTGCCTTAACATGACATTTATATGGTATCAAATATTTCAAGTGAAAAAGAAAATAATGTATTGTAAATATACGCTTTCTTTCTGAAGGGTTACATGGGACCAGTTTTCCGCATCTAGGCGCGTAGTGTGGGCAGTGTCATTGCAGCAGGCTCCCATGTTTGTTTTTCTGAGTTCCGGGCTAATTTCCTAGGCCTCTTCGCGACCTAGTATCTGAAAGGATACCAAGCAGCTCCAACAGACTACTTTCAATCGGACTTCTGTACAGCAGTACATATACTGTTTTAAACAACATAACTTAATTAATTAGAAATTTTCAGGGTGGGGTAGAATGGCGGGTGATAGCTTTGTACACGAGTGTGTAAAGGTTCACAAGTCAGTGTTATTTGCTGTATTAAGCGTGTCTTTTTCGAAGTAAGAAGCTTTTACTGGGTAAACATGTTGGCCACCTTTGCCGACGAGTAGTATGGCCACTCTTTCTGATCTGACGCAACGTCGCCATTAGTGATGCACAGAAGAAATTAGCAGATTGAAATTATTTAGAAGAAACTACACTTTTAGGCCGAAAGATGTTTAAACATTGATGCTGCAAAAAGTTATTGCTCTCCATACTAGTGACGTAACAAGAATAATATAAATGGATTGATGTTGTACAAAGTTATTGCTCTCCATACTAGTGAGGTAACAAGAATAATATAAATGACTCATCTTACAACAGACAATAGCTTTCTACTAAAAAATAACGGAACAAGCTCCTTCTATCAGTCTCACTGGCACAAAGGCGACATACATGGTAGTTATAGCTAAACTGTCGCTACTTAATAGGGGCCCCATGAAAAAAGAGTGATCGTATGACAATGGAACTTTGTAGAAACATTTATAAAGACAAGCGGAAGAGAAATAACGAACGGCCTAAGTTGGGTACCTCCCTCTCTACCCTCATCTTCAATCTCCAATGTGTGTTAGTGTCCCCTATGGCCAGAAATCACACGAGTTCAAAAATAGTGAACCTGGTGGCCAAGCAGTTTGGAACGATCGGCCAATGATTCGGGTTTCTCTATTTTCTGTACCATTGTCAGCCATGGCAACAGTAACTACTTCAACAGTTTGGGGTGCAGTTGGTCGTCGGCAGGATCAATTCCCAAATCGCCAGTTAACTCGAACTTTCGAATCATGTTCTTCAACCCCGGTGCGGAAATATAAGCTCACTGTATATCTTTAATGCGTCGAAACTCACGAACGATAGCAGCACTATTGCTGTTGTTTTCATAAAACAGGTTTAAGAGTAAAGCCCTCCTCATCTTCTCCAGACTTATGTCTGCAACTGATGCTTGTGTTTCATGCCTACGTCACCTTACCATTACCGACGCCTAAAGACAAGTCGTGACACTACCGCTACTAACAACGCAAATCCTGCAGCCAACTGTCTTAACATCTTTCCTTTGAAGTTGAGTACCCATACGGTAAGCCCACCCGGCTAGCCGCGCGATCTAACGCACTGCTTCCCTAGCGGTTGGGCGTGCCGGTCCCCAGCACAAATTCGACCGGCGGATTAGTGTCGAGGTCCGGTGTGCCGGCTAGCCTGTGGACGGTTTTCCCTTATTCCGCCTCAGTTACACTATATCGGCGATTGTTGCGCAAACACTGTCTCCACGTACGCGTACACCATAATTACTCTACCACGCAAGCATTTCGGGTAACACTCGTCTGGAATGGACATTCCTCGGGGGTCCACTGGGGGCCGAACTGCACAATAACCCTGGGTTCGGTGCGTGGGGCGGCGGCGGTGGGGTGAGTGGACTGCTGTGGCCTGTTGTGAACCACTGACGCATACGGCGGGACGGAGGCCCTCCGTCGTTTCTAGGTCCCCAGTTCAGTACACACACACACACACACACACACACACACACACACACACACATACACATACGGTAAATAGATTTCCGTCTACATTGGCTGTAGCAGCGAAAGTTTAATTATGACCAAGCTGAAAACTAGTGTGACTACTTTTCGACATGCAGCAGCACTGTTCCGGGCAAAAAATGTGCAATGGACGATTTTCCCTCCCTGGCTACTTTCCTATACCTTTCCCTACCGATTTTACTCTCAACTGCTAACCTATATAAATTAGTGCGTTGTATCCATTAATAACAGCAATTGCAATATGAGACACGATCACAAATGTTTACTAAGTGTGTTGAATGTCAGTTTTCTTTTACTCGTTGCATTGTATTGCAGCACCCTTAATTTGATTTCATATTATTTGCCATAGCAGCTGATTATAATTGCGCACGCTCAAGAGTTGACGGCACTGGTAGACAAACAATAAAATATTTCCCCTATTAACACCGCAGTGGCCGCGCTACATACCACTCTTTCTCTGCCGTAAGCGGCAAACTTGCTCATTACCCTCAATTAAAGTTTAACACGTCTTAAAATATTAGGGTATCAATGAACAGTTTTGTTTGTCACTGAGCAAGAAAAACACTCTCTTAAGAAGCTCTTGACGTTATCTGTTGTTTCTGTATCCTGCTCTTAGCTGCTAGAAGCATATTATTATAAAATAGGGATGAGAACGGTAGGCCGTACGAACAGTTGATTGGGGGCGACATGTGGCCCACGAGCCTCTGTTTTACGACCACTAAGTTAGAGCGTCGACTCCACTCCAGATCGCAGCATCCAACACCACTACCTCCACTGGTTTCGATTATAGTGGTAGAACAGGCTGCCATTACTCCACAGACATTGGGACACATCACTAAAAGCGTCCCCAGTGGAGTTCAAGCCGTTATAAAGGCGAAAGGTGGACACACCCCGTATTAATGTCCGCTGATAAGTGCACACTTCATAGTATAAAATTACTTATTTAAGTTGAGCATAACTGAGATATTTCAACATAAACTACGGACTCCATTAGCTCCAAGTTAAGGTACGTGTGAAATAATTAAACAGCTGAGCTTAAAACGGAAAAGAGGAGAAAAAATAATGGACGGAGTTATGTTTTGCATTACTTGTCGTTTCATACACATGCGCGTAACAAGTTACTCTCAATCTAGGGCTGCAGCAGGTGCAGTGTGCCTGGAACACAGGTTTCACAGCCCGCTGGCCGCCGTCAGCCAGCATGACACACGATCGACCACGCCTCCCGTGACGAAGTTGCTGCTCCCGGCAGTTTCCGGGAAAGGCGTGTGATTCCCCGCTCACCTTGTCCCAAAAACCTCAGCCGTCCATCTCTCGACGCATTAGCGGGGGTCTGGTGACGGTAATACATTATGTACAATCGCAACCGCTGAAAAAGTGCTTTCTGAAAACCACGATGGAAATCAGTGAAGTGACTACGACACTGTAGACGTTAGAAAACACTGTAATTCATGGAAACCAGGAAGGCTTTTAATGGACCTGTGAGTAACATTTAATACACTTACATTGTTTGCCGGCCGCGGTGGTCTAGCGGTTCAGGCGCTCAGTCCGGAACCGCGCGACTGCTACGGTCGAAGGTTCGAATCCTGCCTCGGGCATGGATGTGTGTGATGTCCTTAGGTTAGTTAGGTTTAAGTAGTTCTAAGTTCTAGGGGACTGATGACCAGAGATGTTAAGTCCCATAGTGCTCAGACCCATTTGAACTTACATTGTTTGTTGTTTTGAAATACAGTGGATTTCGAATTAAAACTCTTCCGTCCAACGTAGACACAGTGTTACAAGAAGAGCTTTCAAGGTCGTTTGCCCAACTGTCGGTGGTTAACACTCTGAATTTGCTTTTCCAAAAAGTGAGGTTCAGATCTGTGTAATGTTTTCAATGGTTTCCCCAAATCGGTTAAGTCGAACGTCATGATGATTGCATTCAAGATGGCAGTAGTTTTTCTTAATAACGATTTGTCCTATGTTTTAAATAACAATGATAAGAGAGTGGAAAATGTTTTAAGGTGTATTGCATTCTCCAGACTCGATCCCAAATTATTGGGTAGATTATGTTAATGTATCTCCGAGTGGTTACATCATTCTCTTTCACTAAGTCAGCCACGATTATCTGAATAATATTTTCACAATTGTGACTGCGTGTCCGCTTGTCTTTTAACATATATTTTTAAACTAAGGCTCAAGTAAATGATGACTAACTGAATCCCTCAGCTGCCGACAGGTGTTGGTGATGTACCTCGATGTGGACAGCTGAAAATGTGTGCCCCGACCGGGACTCGAACCCGGGATCTTCTGCTTACGTGGTAGACGCTCTATCCATCTGAGCCACCGAGAACACAGATGAATAGCGCGACTGCAGGGAGTAATGAGTGAATGGGCAAATGTCTATAAGGTAAATTACATATGTAGAATTGTGGACAGTTGGGAATGTGAGTCTCACGGGAAGCGTACAAGGGATACGTTCCTGCAGTCGCGCTATTCATCTGTGTCCTCGGTGGCTCAGGTGGATCAGTCTGATTTCGGCCGGTGAGCGGCGAGGACGCCTTGTTTACGTCCCGTCCGCAGACTCGCGAGCGCGCGTAGTTTGTTTACTTCCTCGCTGCAGCTAATACTCGCGTCCGTTAACACTGAGTCGCCATGGCTCATTCGTACAGAAAAGCTACCATCAAGATCAGCTTCCAGCCCGACTACGCACGACCACAAGCCTTTGAATTCGAACCATTCATCCGTGACGAAGTTCAAATACCAACACAGCACATCATCGGTATCCACCTATCCATCACAAGTAGCGTCGTTTACGCAAGATGGTCGATGACAAGTTATGTCACGCAGTTGTGAACAGATGCGCGAACACTCTCAAGTTCAAACACTCCAATGGGCACATCGGAGAGGTTACTGTTGACCATGCTGGACTAGGATTACGCACACTAAGAGTCTTCGAACTCCCTTTCGAAGTACCACCGGACGTCGTTACCTCAGCTTTCCGCCCTTATGGGACGGTAATTAGCCACGTGGCCGAAAAATGGAACACCTTCGAGACGTACCAGGTCCTCAACGGCGTCCGACAAGTGAAAATTGAATTAAAGAAACATGTGCCGTCCTACTTAGTCATAGGTGGCTGTCGAGCAATAGTCGGCCAGGAGGGTCATGTGCGCTCGGCGTGTATTCAACGTCGGGTTACACAACTTCCATTGCATGACACGACACCACCTCCTACGCTCACGGCCCTCCCCCTCAATTACGCGGAGGTGACACGATCGACCGTCATGACAGACGACAACCCCCCCGGAAGACAGGAAGCGTTAGAATGCGCACCTGTCGCCGGTCCTGGATTGACCAACACCTTTACGGTGTCTGCAGAGGTTGAAGAACGCCGCCCATCGACTCCACATGAAGATTCGGACGAGAGAATGGAACTCGACGCTAGGGTTCTACCGACCTTTGCCTTTTCACCTGAGGGGAATGCTATACGGGAACCACAAACTCTTTCGGGCACAGAAACCCACCTTCGCAAACAAAGGTCGCCGAGAAAACATAAAAAGCGACGTGGCACACCCTCAGACGATTGCCTCCAGCAGACGTCTTCTCCAGTTGACGACCGGACGGCCGACGAAACGACGAGGAAAATGGATGACACGAGATCGCCCTCACCTGCCACTTTGTCTGATTTTGACAAACCCGATTCCGCTCTCTCGGACAAACGGATGGCCAGCACAGCGCCCGCCGTTGGTACACAACCGGAAACAACTGCGGATTCACCCTTAGTCACTCAGCCCACAAGTGTTCTACCGCAGCCACCGTTAACTTACGGACCTTGGGCGGATGACATTGAAGCCGATTCTACGGCCGCTGTGGTGGATGAGGAGAGGGGTCTCTCCTCCCACACCTCGGCCCCTCCCGAGTAGCAACAGATGACGGCGCGGACGCGGCCAGCAGATCACAGGCCCCACCTTTTACGGCGACACTGACGGCGGCCCCCACCGCAGGAGACGATCTACAGACCTATCGCTTAACGACCATCAACATTAACACCATTCGGACACGTACGAAGTTGTCGCTGCTCCAAGACATGCTCAATGCAGCAAACGTTGACATTGCCTTTCTCCAAGAAATCTTCGTCGCCGATTTCCCGGGTATGTATGGTTATACGGCTCATGTGTCCCACGCCTCGCCAACTAACAGTGGAGTCGCAATTCTCCTCAGAGAGGGCCTCGAGGCGGACGAAGTCTGATATCTCCCCGACGCTAGAGGAATGGCCGTAACGGTGCAAGGCGTCCGGTTTATCAATGTGTACCTTCCGGAACGAATCGCCGTCGTGACCGATCGCTCTTCTTCGCAGAAGGAACAGCACCGCTTTTTCAGGGCAGGCACGATGACTTGATATTAGGGGGCGATTTCAATTGCACCCAAGCACCTAAAGATCAGCTGCCACGCCATTCACCGTGCCCCGAACTTGGGACACTCATCGGCGATCTCCAGCTGGTAGATTCATGGGAACATGTCCGAGGAAATCGACCGGGATACACCAATTTCACGAGTCACTCGTCTAGTCGCATCGATAGGATTTACGTCTCCCGTTCTCTCGCGGCAACTGTGAGTGACGCGGAGGTGTGGCCAGTAGCCTTTTCTGATCATGAGGCCTATATATGTGCCGTCACCCTTCGTCGCCAACGGGTGTGGCGCAGCCGACATCCCTGGAAATTAAACCTTGCTCATCTCGCTTCTCCGGTTTGTCGACGCGCCATCGAAGACACGTGGAGTTTGTGCGTCGGCCACCTCCCAACGTATCCTACGTCGATTAGTTGGTGGTTAACCTGCGCCAAGCCGGCCCTACGGCGAACCTTTATTACGTATGGTCGTGAGACTGCTGCTTGGAGGCGGCAGACCCTTGATTTTTACTTCACCGTCCTTCGCGAATGCGGCGCCTTGCCACCCACACCGGAACGACAGTTGACAGTTCAGCGTGCGAAAGCACAGATCGTAGCCCATATGCGCCGACACCTCGAAGGGACGATCGTCCGAGCGCGAACACAAGACAGACTCGCAACGGAACGACCCACCATGTACCACGTCATCCGAGAACGTACACTGCGAAGACGGGCGCTGATACATGCCATCACCACTGAGGACGGCCGTCATCACACCACACAACGCGATATTGCTGCAGCCTTCTTCGACCATTACGCACGACTTTATTCTGCTCACTGTTCCGACCCGACGACGGTGATAGCAGTCTCACAACTGGTTTACGGCATTGTCCCATAGAATTTACAAACTGAGTTATTGAACGACATTACGGAAGACGAAGTTATCGACGCCATCGGTAAGGGAGCCGCGAATAAGTCTCCTGGCCTCGACGGGCTCCCTGTGGAGTTTTATAGAACTTCCCAGTATTTACTGGCTCCCAAGTTAACAGACATCTGTCGGGAGCTTATGTCCCCCGCGGTGCCGCTCCCTCCGACCTTCGTAGAAAGGATAACTATACCGGTTCACAAACCTAAAGGTGGGGCTCGAATACAAGATTACCGCCCGCTAACGCTCGTCAACTGCGACATGAAGATATTCACCAGACTATTAGCAAACCGTCTACGACCGACCCTACCTTACGTCCTCTCGCCAGATCAGACTTCCCTAGGGGGTATCAACAACATCCACACAGCACTGTGTCGATACCGTGACTTAATAGCCCTGGCCAGGGCACGCCGCATCCCGGGAGCGCTGGCATCACTAGATTTTAGCCAAGCTTTTGATCGAGTGGATCACGCGTACCTAACATCCGTTCTCCAGCACATGCAGTACCCACAGCAATTCACAGACGTCGTGATGCGCCTCCTCCGAGGGGCGACTTCCAAAGTGCTCGTTAACGGGCGTCTCTCGCAGTCCCTCCAGATTTTCCGCTCTGTGCGTCAAGGCTGCCCCTTGTCGACGTTACTATATGCTCTGGCACTGGAGCCGCTCCTCTGTGGTCTCCGTCAACGCCTCACCGGTCTTACCCTACGTGACGTCACATTTCGCTGTACAGCATATGCAGATGACCTGGTTCTCGTGTTCCGCAATCGCGACGATGTCAACAGAGCACTAGAATGGATTACCACGTACGGTGTTGCTTCCGGCAGCTGTCTCAACGTCGCCAAATCGGTCGCCATGGCCATAGGAGACGGGTTGACCCCAGCGTGTGTCGAACCCCTACAGCTTCGTGACACTATCAAATGTCTCGGAATAGAGTTTCACGACGACATACGGCGCACTGCGGCTCTTAACTACCGCCGCTTATTACAACAAATTCGGGTCCATATCTTCAACCTTCGTCTGCGGACCCTCGACATTCTCCAAAGGACACACTTCGTCAATGTTTACCTCGCATCACGCCTTCCACACATAGCGCGTGTTCTTCCAATACCGTTACTGATGGCTCGACGTCTATTACCGGCGTTTGAAGCCTATGTCAGTACAGGCATGCTCCTCAAAGTCAGTTATGAGTCACTGACCCTTCCCCCAGAAAGGGGAGGTCTTGGTCTAGTCCACGACAGAGCTGTGGCCCTGTATGTCAGCTCACACATCAAGCTGTGGCGCCACCACCCGGAAAATTTGACAGGTTTGCTGTTGGAGTCCTTAGCTCCGCCCTCCCCCTCGACGCAAGACATACCCCCACCCTTCTCCTACTTCGGGAACTTTTACATTGAACACAGCTATGTCCGTATCGCAGTACCACCGACGAAACAGGCGTCGGCGCGGCATATATATCATGTCCTACAGCAGAGGCGCCCACCAAACATCGTGGAGACCAAAAGCCCTCAGGTTAATTGGAAGGTGGTGTGGAAGACGATTCACGCGGTTCCACTGGACTCAGCCGTCCGATCCACATGGTACATCGCAGTCAATGGTAAACAGATCACCCGATCACGCCTCCACAAGATAAACATGGCGGGATCGCCTCTCTGCGTAGATCGTGGGATACCAGACACGGACGAACACCGTCTCACATGTGGCGCGGCAGAGGACGTATGGCGCTTGGTGCGACAAATTTTGTCGTATTTTCTACGAGTGACTCCTCGGTTTCTACTATTTCCGGATCAACAGTATTTCCCGCGCTCCAAGACCAACGCTGTCACGTGGATCCGTGCGCATGCGGTACACTACTTATTTCACGATGGACCTAAAGATGTATTCGACTTTTGGAACTACCTACAAGAACGTCATTGCAAGATTGTACGGAACCCAAAATACAGACAGTATTTTTCTAATTACTTAGGGAGTGCCCTACGCGACCCTCCTCGCAGCTGGATCATCAACAGGTAGGAGAAGATACCCATTGCGTGAGCTGACAAGACTAAGTTCGATTCTCGGTGGAATAACATGATATACGTGAAGACGTACCTGGATGATGAAGCGTAAGGAGAGTAGCGACACACCCTTCTGCATCCTGTATGAAGCACTTTTTTTTTCGTTTTCCCCATATACATTACCTCGGTGTAGGAACGTGCCGAGATATTGTTTTCTTTTTCTCAGAGCACGATGCGGTGCTAGATACATTTATTTTTGTTGCGGTATAAAGTAAAACCACATTAAGAATGTATTAAAAACAGTAAATAAAAATAAATAAATAAATAATAATTCCCACAAAAGATTTCCCCTTCCCATCCCTATTTCCTTGATTCCTTGACGGACGAGGGGGACACTGTGACCAGGCCTCGTGTTACGACCCCTGATCGCTCTGCCTTCCCCGCCCTCCCCCACCTCCTTAAAATAAAAAAGACAAAAAGTAGCGGAATGGTAAGTGTCGTGCACCATAGATGAGACGTCGTGAGTTCGAATACATGTAGTTTTTAATTTTTTCAAAACTCTTTAATTACTTTAAAAAATAAAAAAAGATGGATAGAGCGTCTGCCATGTAAGCAGGAGATCCCGGGTTCGAGTCCCAGTCGGGGCACACATTTTCAGCTGTCCACATCGAGGTATATCAGCAACACCTGTCGGCAGCTGAGGGTTTCAGTTAGTCATCATTTATTCCAAGGAAAAGCTGCATGGTCAACAACAGTAATCTGTTCTTTCGAGAACAGTTACTGTCTTCATATATAAGGCTCAAGTGTTCATTCAAGTTCTTTTTAGTTTTATACATTTATTTATTTGTTTAAGCTGATCAGTTTAGGGCCTTCTTCAGGCCCTATTTTACAACGGACAGGGTTTCACAGGCAGTTTTTTTTATCATGGTTACCTGAGAAATAACAACAACTTTATTTTGACAAATAGTAATTAAATAGTGTTAATGGATTTAAAAATGATTTTATTGCGTTTAGAGACAATGTGAGTAAATATAACTGACTAAGAACTGAAAAAGGTAATACTAGGGGTATTACTGCTGCCGCCACTGATTCTGCTGTCGCTAATACTAAATAATAATAATAGTAATAATGTCAGTGACAGTCGCACACATGCGTTTTAATATTCCACTGTAGGATCAAAACGTAATTTCATAAATTTTCCTCTCCTACGATTCTTCCACTGTTAAAACAATTCTGTGTGTTGTTTAAGAACTGCTACTTCCAATCTGTGTTGATTCTCAATACCGTTAGACATATCTGATTTACCTTTGTCAATATGCTTTTGCTGTCTCCTTTACTTGAAGCGCCTTCAGTAATCTTATTCACATCGCATCAGTTCACAAAATTTCGTCCCCTCCTTCCTCTTTTCCGTACACCTTCACGCCTGTTGCAGTGTTCGCTCCATGTCTCATTCACCGAACATCTTCTTTTGCATACTTCATGGGCAATATATCCAAATATCGCCAATCCCACATTTCGACAAAATATCAACGGGGGATGACGTCCCGCACCACAGGAAGTCGCTGTGGAGAACAAAAAAAGTACAGACGATGTTTCCTGTCCGTGAGATGGATAGTTCATAATGAACAACAACTAGTAACAGGCAGACATGGAATTTACCTGGGTTATCCAGAAACGCACAGGATGTCCACAAAGTCCCGCTATCATTTCAAAAACACATAACTTTGAAACTATTATAGGCAGAGCATCGTGGTTTTTTGTAAACCGTTTAGCAGCTCTCAGAGTTCTTTTCTGTTATGCCAGAACTTCAAGATACGCCCTACTCGTCGCCGTTGGGGACTGTAACAGAAAATCTGCCTCTAGCATCACTTTTCCTTTATAGTAGTTGTCGATAACAGTATTATTTTTCGAATTTTGGACAGGTCGCTATTATCTCAGCTGCTTTTCTGAAAACTTGCACGTAATTTTATACACGGAATGTTATATTTCAAGCTAAAATTTATGAAAAGGAATTAATTTATTTTCTATGTTACAATGAATAAGTACTAATTCTGAACATACAGCTAAAATTATTTTTTAGAAACATTTGAAATTACGAATTATTTGCCACACTTCAAATTTCTATTAGTAATAACGCAATCTAGTACTATTCTCTGTGTTTATCTCTGGATTCAGTTATGAAATAATAATCGAGATTAATAGAAATTCATTTGTCAAGAAAAATTGTAAGCCTTTAGGAATATGGTTATTATCGCAGATGAAGCAGGGGTAAGCATGCCTCTGATGTGATGTGACGTATTTTTGTATTTTGTGTGAACAATGTAATTTCAGCTTTCTTAATGTGAAAATTCAAAAGACTGTATGATATATTAAAATGTGACAAAATATATTAACGCAACAACAAAAATTCTGCAACAACAATCTTCAAATTTATTTAGATCAGTTCAACCATGAAGACCTAAAATGTAAGATCCCTAGACAAGAAGAACTGGAGCCAACTCTTCACGAAAAGCTAAGTAAGCTAGAAAGTTTATTGTAATCGTCGCTCCTCTCAAATTTTTCATAAATGGCTTTGCTTATTGTAGACAATAGCTGGAATTAGGAAGGAGGGGGCAGATTACAAGTGGGGGCTCGTCTGTGATTAATTGACTAATAATGTATTGCCTGTTGCTGAAATTGCTTTATTTCGTCGATTTTTGCAGTTTATATAGGAATAAACTTTCGATCTCAGAAAAACTGATGGCTGCCCAACAAAGGATCTTTATAACAACAGTGACAGTGCACTACCAATAATGATGGACCAGATCGAATGAAAGTGAAGAGGACTTTACAACTACAACCAGTGACATCAAAAAGGAAAGATAAGTACAAACTATTTGTGAAGTTAATTTGTTTGTGGACTCGTGTGCTTGTTAACAAAATGAATAGAGATGAAAGCAAACGAGAGGTAAAAATAAAAGCTATAGGATCCAATCAGGATATGTCTGAGTCGAGTGAAATCGTAGTCAGTAAAGAAACAGTAAAGACTGATTTTTGCAGGTAATTTTGGAAAAACTAGAGGAAATGAAGACAGATAAATAGCAAATTTAGCGCAGTTAATGATCAGTTAACTGAAATAAGATCTGAAAACAATAGCAGAATGGACAGAGTACAATATCAGATAGATCAACTTAGAGTTAAAAAATAGGTTGTCAGAAGGGTTAAAAAGTGTGAATGAAAAAGTTGATGTTTTAGAAAATAAATTTATTGTTTTATATAATGAGTTTGTAGCTGAGTCAGCGAAATAATCAAAGAATGCTGATGACATCAGAGTAGTAAATTTTTGAATGGACCTAATTACAGGAATAGGGACAGTGTTTTGGAAGAGTTTTGTGAGAACCACCTCAAAAAATTAGCACATCTTGACAAACCATTGGACGAAATGACCTTGATTTATTCACTTAAAAGAAGATTACCAGATTCCTGTGGTATTTAGTACAAGAACCTGACGATTGTCTTGAACAATTTTTACGATATGTTGACAGGCTGGATAGGGCAGTAGAAAGAAGTATGTCACATGATAATACGAATGACAGAAATCACAATCTTCCTGAAACAGAGATAATTGTAGCTTCTATGAGGATGAAAGTGTCGCTAGAGGGAGAAATTCTGAATATCAGCAGGATAGTAATAACGGGGAAAGCCACAGGCATTTTAAATCAAAGAAACAATCAAAGAAGTTCGGGGAACGGTAGTTCACCTCACAGTTTTGGGGCAAGGAAACATAACAAGCACGAGACCCCCAAGTTACACTTACAATTAGACAATAATAACAATGGTAATGATATGACACATGTATCTGAAACTCAACAGAAGAAATATCAGATTTCTCATTTATATTTTGACCAAAGGCTTTGGTATTCTATGTCTAATTATGGTTATGTAAGTGCTATCACAATGTTAGAGTAGTGAGAATTTTGATGTAGTATGTACTAATGGCTTCTTCTCTTGGTTGGAAAACACTGTTGTTGATGTATGTAAATCAGGTGATGAGTGTATTGGATCTGAGCTAGGTGGTATTTTGGATGTAGATGTGCATGAGAGCTGTGAAGTAACTGAGGATGTTAAGTCTGAGATTGGTGGATTATTGTAAATGAATGTAGGTGGGGTAAGTGACTTTGATGGAGATGAGACTTGTATTGTCAGTGATATTATTGATGAAGTAATTTTGGAGGAATATGATGATGGTGAGTATCAGGTACTTGTGGAGTTTAGGAATAATGAAGTTTTAGAGTTGTTTGTAAATGATGTTGACAATACAGGTAAGGTTAGTGATGTGTGTGATAAAAGCTTGGGTAATAGAATACCAGTCCAGTCAAAACAGTTTTTCATTAATGTCATGCAGAGTAATGATCCAAACAACAAAGGTCAGGTATCTGTGAGCCTGGAGAATAAAGGTTTTTCATTAATGTCATGCAGAGTAATGATCCAAACCGTAAAGGTCAGGTATCTGTGACCCTGGAAAATAAATGTGAAAACTTTTTGAAGTTAGTGTGGGACCAGATTGATGATAACATAAATAAAGGTGCATTCTGGAATAAGTTAGCTGTGGTCAGTCAGAATTTGTATCCCAGTTGGTGGAATGAAGTGAAAGAGGGTCTAAGGAAGATGTGTAATTTTGACAGTAATATGTTTTCTGTTCCTTCTGTAACAAGTGATGTTAGTTGTGCCATGGAATCTATTCATTTTGTTCAGTCTTTACCTAACAACATGAGTAAGCAGAGTAATGTCATGATACCTATAAAGTTGATAAGACCTTGTGAAGATAGTATGGATGTAGCATTTGATGAAATTGAAAGGGATCTTTTGCATGAAGTGTTTTACAACAGGATGATTCAGATTTTGGGTGTCCTTAAATTAAAATAAAGATTGATCAGTGAGAAGGCAACTATTTGATTGATACAAGTAGCCTAATTTGTGGTTTATCTGAACAATTTAGGGACAAGATCAAGTACAGTAAAAATTTTGTGGAAATGCCCATTGTAGGTGTAAAGATAAGAGGAGCTACTGGTAAGCAAAGCAAAATGATAAAATCTCAGGTACTTCTAACTTTTAGTATAGAAGACAAGACTTTCGAACATCGATGCTTAGTGATTGCTAGTGTGGAAGGAAATATAATTCTCGGTGTGGATTGGATAGTGAAAGTTGATGCTTGTGTTGGATGGAGCGCTAAAGAATTGTTTATTTTGGAACCTAAAAGTAATACTTATGTGAAAACCAATTTCTGTATTTTAAACTGTGCGAAGAGTTGTAACTATTTGAACAACATTGTGAACCATGATGATGATGTTTAGTTTGTGGGGTGCTCAACTGAATGGTCGTCAGCGCCCATACAAAATCTAAATTTTTACACAGTCCAAATTTTTACACATTCCAATCTAACCACAGTCACGAATAATGATGATGATGATGATGATGAAATGTTGAGGACAAAAACACAAAGTCCCTGAGCACAGAAAATCCCCAACCTGGCTGGGAATGGAACTCAGGACCCAGTGATCCAGAGGTAGCAACGCTAGCCACTAGACCACGAGCTGCGGACGCCAACCATTGTGAATACTAGATGGCTAAATATGATATAAATTTTGATGAGACTGAGGATAAGCATTTTGAAAGTGTAGTACATTCTAAAGTGAGGGAAGGTACAACTCTTAATGACCAGCAAAAGGTACAACTTAGGAATTTGTTATTCGAGTTAAGAAATGTGTTCAGTGAGAGACTAGGGAAAGTGATAGGCTATCAGTGAGTGCTTTACCTTAGAGATCATCAACCTTCCTTTCTCAAGCCTTATATTAGATCATTTTCAAAAAGGAAAGAGAAAGAAATTCAGAAAATGGAAACGTGGAGAGTAATTGAGAGAAGTAGGAGTGCTTACAATAATCCATTGGTTGTTGTTAAGTAAGAGAAATGGTGGAGTGAGACTTGTTTTGAACTCTGACAATCCTGAGAATATGCCGAACTGTTACACAAATTTGATTATGTAAAATTCATGTTTAGTTTGGACTTGACCTCTGGATTTCAGCAGATTCCACTTGACATTAATTCTAGAAAGTATACTGCATTTTTTATGGAGGTAAGTGTTTTCAGTATTGTGTGTGCCATTTGGGCTAAATGTGTCTGTAGCTGAATTCATAACGGCTCTGGATTCTGTCTTAGTAAGTGAAGTGAGTTCAAAATTAATTGTGTATGTTGATGACATTTTGGTCGCTGAAAAGACTTGGGAACAACATTTTGCTCTATTAAGAGATTTGTTTTCAAAATTGGAATCAGGAGGTATGACTTTGAAAATAGGTAAGTGTACATTTGGTGTGGAATTTTATGACATGTTATATCTAAGAAAGGAACTTGATGCTATTGCTCATTTTCCTACTCCTCGCAACAAAAAGTAGCTTAAATCATTTTATGGGTTAACAGGATTCTACGGAAAATTTTGTAGCAGCCAAGCTGTGAATGCTTCATGCCTATGTAAACTTTTGAAGGAGAATACTGTTCGGGATTGGAATCAGGAATGTCAGGATTGTGTATTGTGTATTGAACTGGTGACCTATAAATGATGGAAGGGCTTCATCCCACAGCAGCCCTCGGTGGTTCACAATTCCACAATAGGCCACACCAGTCCCCCCACCTCACCACCACCCCACACCAAACCCAGGGTTATTGTGCTGTTCGGACCCCGTGGACCGCCCAGGGAACGTCTCATACCAGACGAGTGCAACCCCAAATGTTTGCGTGGTAGGGTAATTATGGTGTATGCACACGTGGAGACATTACGCAGCAATCGTGTAACTGAAGCAGAATAAGGATAACCAGCCCACATTCGCCTAGGCAGATGGAAAACAGCCTTAAAAACCTCCACAGGCTGACCAGCACACCGGACCTCGACACTAATCCGTTGGGGCGGATTCTTGCTGGGAACTAGCACGCCTTCCCACTAGGGATGCAGCGCGTTAGACCACGCGGCTAGCTGGCAGACAATGTCAGGTTACTTTCAATGAGATGAAAGGACAGTTGTGTCAAAATAAGATATTGCTCTGACTGGGTTTGTCTCTTCCTTTTTGTATTATGACAGACAGTAGTGATGTTGGTTTGGGTGCTCATTTATTTCAGGACGTTGAAACTGAAGGTGTTATTGAACATAGACCTCTTGCATTTGCTAGTGATTGCAGAAGCATGAAAAGACATAAACTGTAATCGAGAAAGAACTTTTGGCAGTAGACTGGGCATTCAACATGTTTAAAAATTATTTACTAGGTCACAAAGTCATTATCTATACTGATCACAAAGCATCATGTTATCTCCAGGTGTGTAAGCTGTGCCATAACAGAATTATTCGATGGGCCATCGTTTTACAGTGGTATAAATATGAAATCAGATACATCAAGGGCACAGACAATGTAGTTGCTGATGCTTTGTCTAGGCTACCTCCAGTGAGTGATTTATAAAACAACTTACGAGAAGGAAGGAAGGAGTTTCGAAGAAAACAAAATCTTACCTATGTGAATCAGCCTGTGATGATGTGGTGATGATGTCCAGTGTCCGCTTCGAGAAAAAAAGTTATTCTCGCAGCAAGTCAGGTCAGTGGGTTGTTGGCATGTGGTGCGGCTGAGGGTCCAGTTCACGGACGAGCTGGTTGTGGGACTGACCCACCTTCTCCTAGAAGGACCTTGAGGTGATCCGGAATGTGTCCTGCAGGAGCGGGATGCTAATGTCTTCCTGCAACAAACGAGTGGAGTAGTTCCTTGGAAGACGGCGAGGCCTTCAGGGCTCGGTTCTGAGTGTATCTGTGGCCTTTCACCTCACCACGACTGCGTAATCCAGAACTGGCCGAGCCAGTGTTAGGTACAGCGTAACACCGTTGTGCGGTGACAGCGTCGACTGCGGGTTGAGCGTGAAGACACAATATGGCTCTATCTCTGATGTCACGAATGTGAAGCGCCCAGAGCAGCCTTCGGTCTAGGGTGACCCCTAGATACTTCGCTGTCTTGCTCCCAGGATATCGACTGGCGGGAAATCTGGCGGCAGCATTCTCCGGGTGCATATTACCGCCTGACTCTTCACTGCGTTGAATTTCACTTGCCACTTTGTCGACCACGTGCCCAAACAGTCGCACCCAAGCTGGAGGCGACGTCTCATCGTCCGTACGTTGTTGCTGCGGGTAAACAGCTCTGTGTCATCGGCACAAAGCGTCAATTCAACGCTTATCACCCGCGGTACGTCGGCTTTGTACAGAGTGTACAGCAAGGGGCCGACTGCTGGCTCTTGCGGTACCCTAGGCATATCAGCCAACCCGTGGATGTACCATGGTCTGCCCTCAGGTGGAAGGTTCGCTCGGACATGTATGGTCTGAGAAGGATTCCATGCGACGTCGGTAGCCCGAATACGAAGAGCTTAAGCACGCTGTCGTGTCAGACGGAATCGTAGGCCCTGGACACGTCGAGAAACACTGCCCCTTGTTTCCAGTGGTCTCAGCGTCAGCTCTACCAGTCGCAAGAGCTGGTGAAAGGTCGAATGGCCGCTTCAAAAACTGAACTGCTCGTCAGGAATGACACCCTCCCAAGTGACGTGTTCTATCAATCTTTTCCCTCTCGAGAACTTTCGGGAGGGATGGGAGCGCGGTGATGGGCCGGTAGCTCGTTACCGGTGTTCGGGATGGCCACAAATTCACGGTATTTGCACACTGACAGATAGCCGCCCAAACGGAGTATCTCATTGAAGACGTCGGCTAAGTGCCGATGAGATCCCAGCGGAACGATTTTCAGCAGGCGGTCTTGATTCCATCGCTGCTTCCTGCTTTCCTGGGGTTCAGCGAGCGAAGTTGCACCGCAACTTCTTCCGCTGTGACGGGCTCGATGAAGTCTTCATTTCTGGCTGCTTGGACGATCGGTAACTGCTCATCAACTCGAAAGATGGGGCCCTCGTCGACGAAGTCGGTCACCGGCGTGAAGTTAGCTGCGAATTCGTCGGCCATCACGCTTGCATCAGGCTCGCTAACGTAGTCGTTGCCGACCTGTAGTGGAGGTATGCGCTATGGGTGGAACTGGAGGCTGTGCACGATTTTCCAGACGCTGCTGTCGTCGGGACTGAACATGGGCACCAAGACCGCCCATTCACTGCTCCTATGTTCTGCGATTGCTGCCTTAATCCACCGCCGCATGCGGTTGAGGCGGCGTTTCGTGCCTCATTGTTGGATGTTTACAGAACAGTCGGTTCTTCTCTGTGATCGTCGACAGGATGTGGGGCGGCAGCTGACGCGAGAAACCTCGTGGTCGCTGCGGTCATCTAGCCGTGGCTACATTTTCTGCTCGAAGTATTCTTCGGTTGAAGAAAGCTGGGGCTGCTTCGGCCCCGACTACTTCTGGATTTGGAACGTTCTCAAGTGGTTCGAGTAGTCCAATGTGGAAACACTCACGGTTCAGGTTTCGATAACGTGGACGTCAGTCTGGAAGAGATGCGCCAATTACGTCCATGTCAAAGATGACTGGAACGTTATCGGATGACAAGACATTCCGCATCTCAGCAAACGTGAATTGTTTGATGGGTTTCAGGAGGACGAAGTCGATCGCTTCTAGTTGGTCCTAGGCGGGGAGCTTGTGGGATCAAACGGCTCCAAGCTGACTGCGCCGTTTCTATTAACGACGCGTCAGAATCGGCGCCCGCTGCTGGTGGTGAATCGAGAGGTAAATTTCGGGTTTTTCTCGTTGAAGTCCTCTGCAATGACTAGTCTGGGACTCCAGCGGTCTATCAGACTGCCGGTAAAATAATATTTCCAGAGGTAGAGTTGATGGTTACCTCACTGGCCTTCAACATGGCAAGCTTTGGTAGGTGGACTCGACGATGCGGCAGCGACCACTTGACGTAGGTGGCGCTGCCGCCCATGTGAGTGGGTCTGTCGTCTCGGTAGTGTCAGTAATTTTCTGCCCTCACGTTCACAACGAGTTTGAGGGAGGTTTCCTGCACAAGGCAGATGTCAACATCCTCGTTCTGTAGGAACTGGCGAAATTCGCCCTGCTGGAGACAAAGTCTGTTTGCATTGAACGTGCAGCTGGATATGGGAATTATCCATGGTGAGCTTGGCTCTTAATGGCGTTGGCCTGGAGGACCACCGTAACTGCATCGACGAGTGCAGGTAGCTGACGCATGAGCTGGCTCCGTATCCGCAAAAGCGTTTGAGTTCGCTGGGGACTTCATCGGTGTATGCGTCGTCGGTCTTCGACGTTAGGGTGGCGTCCGCTGGCTGCTGTGTGACTTCTGGACGCTGGGATCTGGTGCTCTGCTTCGTCCGAAGTCTGCACCCGCGTTCTGCAGCCTGTGGCGCAGTTAGCAGTGCGGGCTTGATGGTCTCTGGCGCAAGTGGTGCTTTCCTGTAGGCAGCATTAGCAAATCTGCGTCCTGGCAGGACGCGTATGGTGACTGTTCTGTGACTGGTTGCAAGAAAAAAAAACCAAAACTGCACATTTCACAACACAGCACAGCACAGAGTTTTATTTCTCACAATCGATTTTGACATCAAACCTGCACATTGTTGTTTGAAAAAAATATGTAGCCTATGTCCATCTGAATCTTTATTAGAATATCTTGTGAATCGGCCAAGAAATTTTAGAGATTTTTGCAAACTATGTTTGTCTATTACCCGTCAGAAGTTCGAGTCCTCCCTCGGGCATGGGGGTGTGTGTTGTGCTTAGCGTAGTTTAAGATAGTTTAATAACTGTGTAAGCCTAGGGACCGATGACCTCAGCAGTTTGGTCCCATGACACTCCCAAAAAAAACGTTGTTAGAGTAATGTGTAAAAATTTATAGATTACATATACAGGGTGGTCCACTGATAGTGACTGGGCCAAATATCTCACAAAATAAGCATCAAACGAAAAAACTACAAAGAACGAATCTCGTCTAACTTGAAGGGAGAAACCAGATGGCGCTATGGTTGGCCCGCTAGATGGCGCTGCCATAGGTCAAACGGATATCAACTGCGTTTTTTAAAAAATAGGAACCCCCTTTTTTATTACATATTCGTGTTGTATGTAAAGAAATATGAATGTTTTAGTTGGACCACTTTTTCACTTTGTGACAGATGGCGATGTAATAGTCACAAACGTATAAGTACGAGGTTTCACGTAACAATCCGCCAGTGCGGACGGTATTTGCTTCGTGATACATTACCAGTGTTAAAATGGACCGTTTACCAATTGCTGAAAAGGTCGATATCGTGTTGATGTAAGGCTATTGTGATCAAAACGCCCAACAGGCGCGTGCTATGTATGCTGCTCGTTATCCTGGACGACATCATCCAAGTGTCCGGACCGTTCGCCGGATAGTTACGTTATTTAAGGAAACAGGAAGTGTTCAGTCACATGTGTAACGTCAACCACGACCTGCAAGAAATGATGATGCCCAAGTAGGCGTTTTAGCTGCTGTCGCGGCTAATCCGCACATCAGTAGCAGACAAATTGCGTGAGAATCGGGAATCTCAAAAACGTCGGTGTTGAGAATGCTACATCAACATCGATTGCACCCGTACCATATTTCTATGCACCAGGAATTGCATGGCGACGACTTTGAACGTCGTGTGCAGTTCTGCCACTGGGCACAAGAGAAATTACGGGACGATGACAGATTTTTTGCACGCGTTCTCTTTAGCGACGAAGCGTCATTCACCAACAGCGGCAACGTAAACTGGCATAATATGCACTATTGGGTAACGGAAAATCCACGATGGCTGCGACAAGTGGAACATCAGCGACCATGGCGGGTTAATGTATGGTGCGGCATTATGGGAGGAAGGGTAACTGGCCCGCATTTCATAGATGGCAATCTAAATGGTGCAATGTAAGCTGTTTTCCTACGTAATGTTCTACCGATGTTACTACAAGATGTTTCACTGCATGACAGAATGGCGATGTACTTCCAATATGATGGATGTCCCGCACATAGGTCGGGTGCGGTTGAAGCGGTATTGAATAGTATATTTCATGACAGGTGGATTGGTCGTCAGAGCATCAGACCATGGCCCGCACGTTCACCGGATCTGACGTTCCCGGATTTCTTTCTGTGGGGAAAGTTGAAGGATATTTGCCATCGTGCTCCACCGACAACGCCTGACAACATGCGTCAGCGCATTGTCAATGCATGTGCGAACATTACGGAAGGCGAACTACTCGCTGTTAAGAAGAATGTCGTTACACGTATTGACAAATGCACTGAGGTTGACGAACATCATTTTGAGCATTTATTGCATTAATGTGGTATTTACAGGTAATCACGCTGTATCAGCATGCGTTCTCAGAAATGATAAGTTCACAAAGGTACATGTATCACAGTGGAACACCCGAAATAAAATGATTAAACGTACGTAAGTTGTGTACTTTTAATTTAAAAAGCTACCTGTTACCAACTGTTCGTCTAAAATTGTGAGCCATATGTTTGTGACTATTACAGCGCCATCTATCACAAAGCTAAAAAAGTGGTCCAACTAAAACATTCATACTACTTTAGGTACTACACGAATATGTAATAAAAAATGGGGGTTCGTATTTAAAAAAACGCAGTTGATATTCGTTCGACCTATGGCAGCTCCATCTAGCGGGCCAACCATAGCGCCATCTGGTTTGCCCCTTCAACCTAGACTAGATTCGTTCTTTTTAGTTTTTTCGTTTGTCCCTTATTTCGTGAGATATTTAGCCCGGTCACGACCAATGGACCACCCTGTATATTAGTGTACTTTACACAGGCTGTCCCAGAAATGTTTGCGACAACCTTTGGGGAGGTGCAGGTGGGGGAGGTTGGTGTCTTGAGTAACAAATAGGGGATGGGATCTCGTATCCGGAAATGTGATCCAACGACGCTGCAGTGCGTAGGAGTTGCCGGCGCCCGAGCCTACTGCTAGACCACCCCTTCGTCAGCAAAAGTGACTTTGTACGCTGACGTACAGCAGATGAAATGGCCGCAGTGAACGCAACTGATTATCACGATCATCAGTGGAAAAGATGGAGCTATTTGCTTCGTAGATAGGCATTGTCTCCAATTTACTCGATGTTCCGTTGCCTCGGTGTGTAACGCCGGAAATGTATATCCTCCTATTTCAATCTATTGTACTATAAATTTTTTTCCTTATTTTGTTACCTGAAGATATGACATTTCTGTGTCTTTATATAATGTAATTGTTTTACTATACAGGGTGAGTCACCTAACGTTACCGCTGGATATATTTCGTAAACCACATCAAATACTGACGAACCGATTCCACAGACCGAACGTGAGGAGAGGGGCTAGTGTAATTGTTTAATACAAACCATACAAAAATGAACGGAAGTATGTTTCTTTTAACACAAACCTACGTTTTTTTTAAATGGAACCACGTTAGTTTTGTTAGCACATCTGAACATATAAACAAATACGTAATCAGTGCCGTTTGTTGCATTGTAAAATGTTGATTACATCCGGAGATACTGTAACCTAAAGTTGACGCTTGAAACCTCCGACGTTCAGTTGCGTGTTGTAACAAACACGGGCCACGGTCGGCGAGCAGCATCTGCAGGGACATGTTTACGATGACGACCGTGTTTACGAGTGTGGCTGTAGTGCACTGTTGTGGTTTGGTCTAGCTGTCGCAGTGTCCGCATGTAGCGCTTGCTGCTATTGTTATTCTGCATTCGTCTCCGCACGCAGACCAACTGTAGTACACCGTGAGGTAAGACGTCTGTGATAGTGTAGTGTTGTAGGAACTCTGCCCATGGTGTATTCGAACTCTGAAAAGGCGGAGATGATACTCAACTATGGCGAGTGTCGACGAAATGCAGCTAAAGCCTGCAGGGTGTATGCAGAACGGTACCCGGACAGAGAGCATCCAACGTGCCGCACATTGCAAAACATCTACCGCCAACTGTATGCAACAGGTATGGTCGTAGCACGCAAACGGGTCCGTAACAGGCCCGTCACAGGAGAAGCGGGTGCAGTTGGTGTGTTAGCTGCTGTTGCCATGAACCCACACATGAGTACACGGGACATTGCGAGAGCCGGTGGACTGAGTCACCCGTTTCATGTGTCGCTACATCAGCAGTTACATGGTGGTGACTTTAATCATCGAGTGCAATTCTGTCAATGGGCATTAACAGAGAATGCGTTGCAGTTCTACCTGTTTACCGATGAAGCGGATTTCACAAACCACAGGGCAGTGAATCTACGGAACATGCATTACTGGTCCGTGGACAATCCTCGATGGCTCAGACAGGTAGAGCGACAGCGACCGTGGACTGTAAATGTATGGGGCGGAATCATTGGCGACCACCTCATTGGTCCTCACTTCATTGCAGGGGCCCAAACAGCTGCAACATACATCGCGTTTCTACAGGATGATCTGCCAACGTTGCTCGAAAATGTCCCACTGGAAACGCGTCGACGTATGTGGTATCAGCATGATGGTGCACCTGCACATTCCGCAATTAACACTAGGCTGACCCTTGACAGGATGTTCGACGGGCGTTTCATAGGACGTGGAGGACGCATAAATTGGCCAGCCCGTTCTCCTGATCTTACATCTCTGGACTTCTTTCTGTGGGGTACGTTAAAGGAGACTGTGTACCGTGATGTGCCTACAACCCCAGAGGATATGAAACAACGTATTGTGGCAGCATGCGGCGACATTACGCCAGATGTACTGCGGCGTGTACGACATTCATTACGCCAGAGATTGCAATTGTGTGCAGCAAATGATGGCCACTACATTGAACATCTATTGGCCTGACATGTCGGGACACACTCTATTCCACTCCGTAATTGAAAACGGAAACCACGTGTGTACGTCTACCTCACCCCTCATGGTAATGTACATATTAATGTGCTGTTCCAGTCTCTTCTGTACCTAAGGTCCATCACCGTTCCCTTTGGATCCCTAGGTAATTCGGTGCTCTCCGATACACACGATCGAACAGCGGAGTGGTACTCAAGCGTCAATTTTAGGTTACAATATCTCCAGATGTAATTAACATTTTACAATGCAACAAACGGCACTGATTACGTATTTGTTTATATGTTCAGATGTGCTAAAAAAACTAACGGGATTCCATTTAAAAAAACGTAGGTTTGTGTTAAAAACGTACTTCCGTGCATTTTTTTATGGTTTGTTTTAACCAATTACACTAGCCCCTCTCCTCACGTTCGCTCTGTGGAATCGATTCGTCAGTATTTGATGTGGTTTACGAAATATATCCAGCGATAATGTTAGGTGACTCACCCTGTATATATATATATTTGTTTTGTAAATACTATTTGTATCTTTACGCTGGGTCTTGCGTAGGGAAAACTATGCTTTCGAACGATTACATCGATATGTCGTGTGGAGAACCAAAGTGTTTAGGATCTTTGGTAGTGTTAACTCTGCCTCGTGGAGCGGGCAGAGCGGAGTCTGGCTCGAGTAAGGCAGTGAAGCAGATGTGTTGAGTGTCGCTCCCGCAGGTTGCCGCGCTTTCGGGGTTTGGCAGCATGTAATTGCGCTCGACTTGCTAGAATAGTTTCTGACGCGGTATTGTGGACGGCAAGCATGAGTTGGCGCACATCAAGAAACCGTTTCGCCTGGTGACCGTGTCGAGAAGAAGGCGTGCCAACATCCAGCTTCTGCAACAGCGACGGCCGACAATGAGTGACTGTCGCCGCCTCCTCGATCGACGACTTCAAACCTTCAATCAACCGACAAGGAAGACTGAAAGCATGAAGAGTTTTAGAACTGTATGGCAGACCTCAGCTTTTCAAACTATTCCATTAGCATCACTAAAATACAGCAACTTAGCATGAACCTTTGTTGCTCATTGTACCAGTTGCATTACCAAGCAGGGTCCCTTCCTTTTCCGAAATGAACTCGAGTGTCGTTGAAATCCAAACGCCAGCATTAAAGTAATATCATTCGATTTCACTGCTTTAATTTCAATGTTCAGTTAAGGTATTCATAGCTGGCTACAATTTATAGATTACACAAGCACAAATTAAAAGTGCGAGTTTTGTTACCATATTTTAGCTAACCTGTGACTGCAGCTCAGCTTGGTACGTACTAAATTTTAGTATCGTTAGTTGTTCAGAATCATTTAACTCAAGTTCAAAGTTAAATCTCTTATTTCTAAATTGCGTAGATTCAAGTAGCTTTTGAAATGATTGTTGAGGTAGCCCAAGACTAACCTTATTTTATTGAATTTCGTAGTGCTTTAGAAACAAAGTTCACTATTAATTTCAGTCACTAAATTAACTTTCAATTTTCTGGTTTTGAATTATTTTGCTAAATTAAGTCAGAGTGTAGCGAAATTTATTACTTCCGACAAACATTCACACAACACGTGTCAACCTTCAGTTGCCACGCTTTTAGTGCTAATTATATGTGCCATAACCTTTCTTTTCAGTTATTATAGTAGTTGTCCATAGGACTGGCTACCGTATTTTTCCCCAAATCTCAAATATCTAATTAACGCCAGTTAATTGTTAACGTAACGATAGCACATTTACTTTCTTTATTAACTTTACCCCTTTTCAAAATTAATTTCCACCAGTTTCATTTGCATTTTTCCTTTCATTTAGATGTAACCCTTTCCTCCCTCTTTACCGACAGATTATCTTCGGTGACGACTGCTTTTCCCAAATTTCCATCAGGTACACGCGGTTTAATTTGTACTGTCATTAAGGTCGATTAGTGAGGAGGAGGTTACAGGTGGATGACGGTTTTGGACACTCGTTTCCATATGCAGTTTATTTTTCTGCTGGAATATTCTAAAACCTCCAGTGTTTCTAGGCATACAGGAGAAAAATAAACTAGAGATGGAAAACCGTTCCGAAACCATCATCCACAAAGCCAACGCAGCATAACATTCACAGGAAACAAGACCTGTCTACACACTTCTATAGAGGCTCAGGAAAGCAGACACCTTGGAAAAGAAGAACATGGTGAGCAAGGAAAAGGAAAAGCAAGTGAATCGTTTTAATGTACCAGAAGGAGCAAAAGAGTTTTATAATGACGTTGTTGAAAGTTAAATATTAAATTATCTTGTTTACGTAATTAGTATTTCAGTATGTTATTTAAAATTATGTTTCCTCGAAAATTTCCTTTTTTGCATTTATCGAGTATTGTAAAAATTGTAAAAACGCTAAGTTACTATTTGAACTTAGCTCTCGGATTACAATTCGCTTTCTTTGAGTATGACCAGTTTTTGTACTTCATTTGTATACATATTTATTTATGGTACAGTGTTTATGACCCGATCGTCATGTTCTGCAGTGCAGAAATGGTCAGAGACGTTGCGACTAACAGTAAGATCTCACTGGTAGTCGAAAGGTTTAAGGGCTCTTGCAGGCCAAAGGGTCGCTGCTCTTGGTTTTTCTTTTTTTTCCGGGCTATGAGTGTGAAAGGGAGGCTAGGATACGTTCCGAGAATACTTCCCTGGAAAGTAGCTGTTAACTGTGGCGATAAGTATGGGGAGGGAAAGCGAATCGAGTACAGAAAATATTGTGGTTAGTTAATAGAACGCCGCATGTTCTATACATCTTAGGACTACAGATACGTTCAGGTCATTATTTTGTGTTACAGGTAACATTAAATCTATTCACAGTATATGGAAATTAATTTTGCTGACAGGTCTTTGCTTAAGGACATAGCTTTCTGGAATTTGGTGAAGTATACAACAGTTACTTCTTGCTGATTTCAAGTATAGTAACCAACGAAAGTTCAAATATTTTTGGATAATTCAATTCATTCTCTCATAGTCGCTGTCGGCATTAGAGGGTACATTACCTGATACTCGATAAATCCCAATATGTGTTGGTAATTGAATGTATAGTGGTTGAGTTCAATAATGCTTAATTTTACACAATATAGTTATATTTATGTTAATACGCAACCTTACATATTTCTTGCAGAATGTCTCTGTTAACGTTTTTGCTCTTTGTTTGATTTGCTGATGGCTGAAAACTGAGTACCTCGACTACACACGCTATTTAATAACATTATTGATTTCATAACAGAATTGTATACGCAATAATCCTGTTTCGAGCAATATATTATTGAACTTCAGAATCTGCTGTCTGCCAGGCTACTTCAGAACATGCAGCGATTAATGTAACAAACAGATATGGGTACTTCTGAGTAGAACTCTGTTGTCAAAGTAATATAAATTTCAGTTTCAATGCCTCCCTGCCGAAACGCATTTACTGATGCACCTGATCCAAGTCTACGTTGTATTTAGCAGCCAAAACATATCGAACCGTAGTGTGCCTTATAACTGGTAATGAATTCTAGCCATTATCAACTCCTTTTGTTTGTGCACGTCCTATAACAGCTAAATATCTTTGTACCGAATAACTCTCCCCATCTCATTGGTCTTTGTTTTAAACACTCCTCTCCTTTGAGAAGGATCTACCAGTGACGACATCTTATTTTTCATCAAGGAATAATGTTCTTTGTCTATCGCGTTCTTCCCCTAGTAACCATGAGAAGATGATATGTCAAGACCAACCAAACGCTACACTTTGGTGGACACAGTAATCGTCAAATACCAGCTTCCTTGGCTTCGAGTCCCATTATTGGTATTTTTCATTGGAAATTTAAGTCATAATTTCTGAGACAAAAATTCGCATATGTGATAAATAAGGTTTGTTGCGTTACCACATCTCTACAGGTGTTCTCCCATCAATCGATTTGGCAGATGACCTGTTAATAATATATTCAGCAGGTCGTTGCTCCCCCCCCCCCCCCAGAATTGCTTAAGTGCTGATCAGAATGTTTACCATATCTGACTGGTACGGCAAAACGCCTCCAATGTGCAGGAGCATCTCTTCTTACAATCAGTTTTGATTTCTGAGTAGAAGATAGCCATGTCATTCGAGGTTCTAGTGCACATTGCTTGTGATTTCACAGTTACGACATGCACGGAAAATGGTTTCCAATCAACAACCATCTACGATCATTCTTATTGTCAAGGCAGGCTAGTCAGCAATAATAAGTTGAAACATGATTTTCTAGTTGTTCTTTTCCCAGGAGGTAGACTTCACTTAACATTTATAATGCAGAGCTCAAGCTCCTAAAATAGAAGCCAGATTATATAATCTCACCTCAAACAGCACACTGGTTTTCATGGCCACCTAAGTAAAGTGTTGTGCGGTAACTGGGTATCGTGTTTAAGGAGTGACTCAGCAAGAAGAGAGCGTAAACGTATCTTCTAAATGGGTGGCATACATGTCCCTTCTCTTCACTGCTCGTTGCTGACCCACTGACAAATTATATTTTACGTAACTATGTCGCAAAGCTCTGTTAAGTAGACAGCCAAACTCCGACCAGATAGTTTTGAATCTGCTTGGAGAAAGCAGCCAGGAGAAAGTATTCCGTTAAGTGCAAGTCTACTGATGGACATTCTGCAACTGAGAAAACTCTTCCGTCTCCCAACTACGCAACGGTACTGAATAAAACCTTTATTCTCCATCTTCTGCAGAGATCAGGAAGAATAGTGTTCTTTCTGTGCCAGTGTCTCGTTTACTATCTTTCCACTGTTGTTCAAATTTATTGTGGCTCCGTGGCCACTTCTTGTCGTATTGCCCGCTGGCTTTTACCTCGGATCTTCGGCCGATGTTTTTTTAACGATTTCTCTGACGTTTCGCCAGCACGAGTGGTTGGCATTGTCTGAGGTTCACCCTTCGTTGCTGGTGGCGGACAGAAGTCGAGCTCGTGGCCAGAGGTTATATGAATGTGGCTGTAATGATGTTGTCGCAGAATAAGTACGCATGCGCCAATCGTGTACGACCAATAGTTGTAAAGCATTGAATGCATATGTAACAGTAAATATGTTCGTGATAGAGTAGTCGATAAGTGGTCAGCACCCACTGCTGTAAGGTGTTTTAAATCGTAGGTGCTGATACGAGAGATAACAATCCAGTGGCTGTGCGGAAGTGAGTAGCAGTCAGACGAACCTACCTGCTGAGGTGGAGACAGGAGTTCCATGATGCGGGCGGTGCGAAGGGAAGAGCTCCATGAAATCTAAGAACGCGAAATGCCAAAGATAGTAAAATTGTAGTTGTTAATTATGAAGGTGAATATCAGATCTGTTATGAGCATGGTACAGACAGGCAGTATACGAGTTGGTAACTGTCCTCATTTATCATGTATTGGTTTTTAATTTTGAAGATAATATGAGAAGCTGAATTGAATCTCACTTCTTAATTATGTGGTGATGTGAATGAGAAAGAGAATTTCATTTTCAGCAGCTTTAACTGCAGCCTGTACGGAGGCGAAGTCTGAGTCAATTTGGAGGAGGAAGACACACGGATTCAGGACACAGACTAGCTGGACCCTAGTTAATAACACTAACAGCGACAGAATATTCAGTAAGCAACATTCATTGTATATAAAATGAGTGTTCAGGTAGTAACCTATTTAGGCGTTTGGTGCATGACGTGAAGTACAACAAACTACCAAGCAGCCCAAGCCAACCTGGAATACTTCAGCGTGCAGCATTCTCAGTCGAATGCGGCATTTCTGGTGGCTGTAGACAAGTCAGTATCGCCATGACCTTCATTTGTGTAAGGGCTGTTGTTCTGTCTTGCTGAAAAACGGTAAGCGTAATAACAGAACTCGGAAAAACTGCAACAGAAACCTATCTTTTACTAAAAGAAGTGTATGGAGAAGATTCGCGTACCGGCTTTTTGAGTGATTCAAGCGTATCCAAGATAGTCGAGAAGATTTTGAAGATGACTCACCCCCGGGACTCTTTTCATCATCAAAAACGGATAAAAATATCGAAAAGGTATGTGACCTGATTCGATCTGACCTTCCGTTGGGTATTCGATCGATTGCTGAGACTCTAGGAATTGAGAAAGAACGTGATAGGCGAATTTTAAATAACCAATTTAACATGTGTAAAGCGTTTACGAAACTGGTGCCGAAAATTCTCAAGATCGAACAAAAAGAAGCTCGTGAAAATGTTTGTACTGACATTTTGAAAACCACTGAAAATGATCCTAATTTATTGGAAAGAGTGATAACATGTGACAAATCTTGATTATTGACTTATGATCCAGAAACTAAACAACAGTCCTTGCACTGGAATGGCCAAACTTCACCGAGAGCGAAGAAAGCTCGTACGCGCAAATCTAGCTTCAAAGCTGCTCAGCCAGGCGGTATACCACTGATCGAAAAAGGTGGTAATCAGAGAGAGCAACGTATGGAGAATACGGCGGGAGGTACAGGACTTCTCATTTCAACGTTTCCATGCACATTTTGATGGATTTTGCGACGTGGGGACGAGGACTGACACGCTGCAAAATTACGTTTACGTGTCTATCGCTGTATTGTGGCCGTTTGTGTTTCAGTGCTGGACTCGAACGCATCAATTTCTTTCGATAATGATGTCCTGTGGCTGTCTTCGTCTGTTTCAGTAGCTACGAAAACGTTCTGTCTTCCACCGCCATGCCGGTCTTCGACATCAAAATCACTGTTCTTAAGGCGTTGAAAACATTCTCTGCACGTTCTTCCACTAATAGTTCCATCACCATTGGTCTTACCCGGCATTTTAAGAGCCACAGCCGCAGATTTCTTCATGTTACATCAGAAAATTAAAACTTCCCGCAAATGGCGAGAAATTGGTACTTAAGTTGACGAACTTAATCGAGAATAACCTTATGATACAATTACAAATCGACTAATATTTTTATGGAATTATGTTTACAGGTGCCTAAGGTCAATGTATTACACCTACGACCAACCATCCGAACCCCACTTGCCGCTACTGCCGTCTATTGCAATACGGCGGTAGCAAAGTTGTAGACCCAATAATTAAGCATACCACGAACTGAGGTTTTGTCCAAAGGCGGTAAGTTCTATTTGATATTTCATGTAGAGGATGTGTATCGCTCAAATAGCACGTAAAAAAAAATCTCAAGATTTGTTAATTTTTTCAAATGTTAATTTTTCGAAACCATTATTGGCCGAAATTATTTTGTGTGCTTGGTTTTTAAAAAAGTAGTGCCAAATACACATCTGAATTGTAGTTGCGTAAACAGCTGTAAGGTTGCTGCCTATTTTCATAAAATGCTAAATACTACTTAAAAGTGCTGATTATTAAAACATGTAGGTAAAGAATTTCCTAATGGACAATGCAACGATTTCCGTGAAACGAGCAGTGCAGTTAACCCATATTACGCCTATCTATATGAGGAGATCATTCTTGAAATTATGTCCTAGTACAGGGAATACGTTGCGATGCTGCACATCGTATTCTTAGATAACAGCCAACAGACATCACACAGTTGATGAGACACTGGACCGAGATTTATAAGCTCCAGACAAATAAAACCACGCATCACAAAGGAATTATCCGAATGGGACGGAAATCGGTAGATGTTACGTACTGTCATACCCAAAAGTATCCGAACGACCTGAATTGCGTTTCGACTGATTGTATCTGTCTTTCAGGTCCTCTAATCTCTTTGCAGTACAATCGTTTAACTGTACAAAATGGATACCACAAGAGATCACCAGAGAACACTGATTTTGAGGTAATCAGCCAAGAAGTAAACTTAAACCATGATGTTGCAAATACTAGGAAACGCGTCATTAAATATAAGACAGTCCTTAACGCTTTTAAATTCAATTTTATTACAGTAAGCGATATTTCAAGTTCACTACCACACTCACTAGCATTTAAGTTAACTAAGTCCGTTACTTAAGTCAATCCAGCAATCTCCAGGTAAAATTACGTATTTTCATGGACAAGATATTTTGAGACAATATCTGGACTCCAAAATTTCCCTGAAAATTCGAAGTATTTTTTTAAAAAGGTTGACCCCCCCCAGTGAAACGTTGTTTCTATTACGAGTGGTTTGTCATAAACTGGATGTTGAACTAAACAGTTAAAATAAGCGCGAGTGACAACGGGAAGCGCTCTATGGGAAACTCAAAATTAATATCGTATCACCAGTAGTTTCTCTGCAGTGATTGAGCAGTTGTTTGCCAACCTGTTGTGGGCGTTTCCTAAAATTTTCCTGTTTTGTTCTGGATCTGGAATGAAATCAAGCACCTGTAGTCATTCTAACTAACCAAAGCTTCCGTGCCTGACCGAGACTCGACCACATCAACGATCGTTCCTGGAGGCCAGGCGAAAAGACGTGTGAAATATTGAAGTTTTCACCAGTATCAGTTAGCAGATCTGAAGTTAAAAACTTTTGTGCCCTGTCTGGAATCCTGTCAAGACCCTTATCTTCCTACTAATTAACCATGGAAAACGTTTACTGTAATTTCAAGTAGCAAAGTTTGCATGTTTTCAGAACGAAGAACCATGACGTAACGTTTTGTCTGACTAGAAAACGGCACCTATCGTTACTGTCGACAACGTACGAAGAGACTTTAAAAATGAAAATTATTTATCACTAGTTGTTCAGTGTGTTCATGCTACGGCTTCAAATAAAACCATGAATATTTCTGTGCTAGTCTATTTTCCTTTCGTGGAGACCTAGAAGAATCTGCAAACTTCGGATAAACAATGAAATGATCGAACTACACTACTGGCCATTAAAATTGCTACACCACGAAGATGACGTGCTACAGACGCGAAATTTAACCGACAGGAAGAAGATGCTGTGATATGCTAATGATTAGCCTTTCAGAGCATTCACACAAGGTTGGCGCCGGTGGCGACACCTACAACGTGCTGACATGAGGAAAGGTTGCAGCCGATTTCTCATACACATACAGCAGTTGACCGGCGTTGCCTGGTGAACCGTTGTTGTGATGCCTCGTGTAAGGAAGAGAAATGCGTACCATCACGTTTCCGACTTTGATAAAGGTCGGATTGCAGCCTTTCGCGATTGCCGTTGATCGTATCTCGACATTGCTGCTCGCGTTGGTAGAAATGCAATGACTGTTAGCAGAATATGGAATCGGTGGGATCAGGAGTGTAATACGGAACGCCGTGCAATATCCCAACGGCCTCGTATCACTAGCAGTCGAGATGACAGGCATCTTATCCGCATGGCTGTAACGGATCCTGGAGCCACGTCTCGATCCCTGAGTCAACAGATGGGGACGTTTGCAAGACAACAACCATCTGCACGAACAGTTCGACGACGTTTGCAGCAGCCTGGACTATCAGCTCGGAGACCATAGCTGCGGTTACCCTCGACGCTGCATCACAGACAGGAGCACCTGCGATGGTGTACTCAACGATGAAACCTGGGTGCACGAATGGCAAAACGTCATTTTTTCGGATGAATCCAGGTTCTGTTTACAGGATCATGATGGTCGCATCCGTGTTTGGCGACATCGCGGTGAACGCACATTGAAAGGGTGTATTTGTCATGGCCATACTGGCGTATCACCCGGCGTGATGGTGTGGGGCGCCATTGGTTACACGTCTCGGTAACCTCTTGTTCTCACTGACGTCACTTTGAACAGTGGACGTTACATTTCAGATGTGTTACGACCCGTGGCTCTACCCTTCATTCGATCCCTGCGAAACCCTACATTTCAGCAGGATAATGCACGACCGCATGTTACAGGTCCTGTACGGGCCTTTCTGGATACAGAAAATGTTCGACTGTTGCCTGGCCAGCAGATTCTCCAGATTTCTCAGCAATTGAAAACGTCTGGTCAACGTCCGTGCAACTGGCTCGTCACAATACGCGTCACTATTCTTGATGAACTATGGTATCGTGTTGAAGCTGCATTGGCAGCTGCACCTGTACACGCCATCCAAGCTGTGTTTGACTCAATGCCCAGGCGTATCAAGGCCAGAGGTGGTTGTTCTGGGTACTGATTTCGCAGGATCTAGGCACCCAAATTGCGTGAAAATGTAATCACATGTCAGTTCTAGTATAATATATTTGTCCAATGAATACCCGTTTATCATCTGCATTTCTTCTTGGTGTAGCAATTTTAATGGCCAGTAGTGTATATTGTTCCGTGTGGCCCAGATACCACGCAAGAGAAGATCTGAATTAGAATCGCAGTCCAGCACCAAATTTTTCAATATCTCAAGTGCAAACAAAATAAGAGGCCTGTGACCCATTGGCTCATTCCATAAAATAAAATTTATAGCGTAAGGAAGCTCACTGGCGACAGAGCTTCTGTTTTCCCCGACTCGCTCTTCTGCTATGGGCCAACCTAAACCGGCTCTGCCCCTATTGGTAGCGGAGGGATATGATGTTTATAAACGAGGATTCTGAACTACGGTGCAATCTTTCTTCACTTGGCGTTACAAGACGAGAAGGAGATCTGTTCCTGTTTGTTTAAAATACAGGTCGGAAGTGGTAATCGAACCCATATCTTGCAAGGATCAATCCACGAGACCACTGAAGCCCACATTTGCTACAGTCATGACTACTTCGTAACGTGTGATGCGCTTAGCTTACAAATTAGACATGGTGAAAAAAATTCGCTTCTCTATTAACTGGGGTTAATTATCGGCAGGCTTCTGACACTAAAATCATGTTACTGTCATGTCAGTGGGATGTAAAGACTCTTTTAGCCATCACAGCCTCGATTCAAAGCCATTTTGAAATTTTCACGATTTCAAGAAATTTCTTAGATCGACACATTTTATTGCAGAGTATGAAGTTACCAAATACTTCGATTATTACTGTCATTATCGCTGTTAACTTCCTCACTCTGGTGCAGCTGCTACACGCGTCCTTGAAGAAAGCATTTAACGCTTCTTGAAATATAGGTAAATATTTCGTTCGCTGCAAATGTTTGCGGCGTGCTGTGGCAAGTGGGCTACAACAAGTAGTTATTTAACTCTTTCCATGTCTAGGGAGTACTTTTCAAGTTAATATCGGACACTTCTAATTATTCGTAGATTTCATTAAAACTAAATTAAATGAAGAAGAAATTGCGTTGCACTACTTCATTTACTTGCGCTTAGCCAGACGATGGTAATGTTTTCTGTTAAATATCACGATCATTCTCTCTAGATGACTTGGTCAGAGTCACCTGTTTCATATAGTACAAGTAAGAAAATATTGCTGAAGATAAATTATTTTCCGTTGCAATAAATTAATTTTGTGTGTTCCAACTTCACATTTTTGCGGAATTACTCTAATTATAGTATCCACTTAAATAATGTAGAATTATTTCAATGTTGCAAAACTGACATCCGACGGAGAGGCCTAACACTTAGTCGCCAACCAGAAATTCAACTATGGGACACCAGTAGTAAACTGATATAGTGAAGACTGTTTACCACTACTGTTTCTCACGGGAAAATCTGCAGTTGACTTATTGGGCTCTAAACTGTCCTGCACCAATAATTTAGTGAGCAAGCAATGCAAGCTAATTGCAGAATTTAACAGTACCGTGGCTTCCAGTTCAGTATATTCTATCTAAACTGCAGCATTCCAGGCCACAGGTAGCGCAAAGTCGTACTGACACCAATAGTCTGCTCGGACTGCCACCTTCATTGTTCGTTTCACTTGATTTTGTAATCACTGAAATAAAAGTCACATGGCTTCCCAAAATGAGAGATTTCAATTCGTTCCTTCTTTCTTTCTAGGAGATTAGTTTCTTGATCTGTCAATTTTCTCCCTTATAACCAGCGAAATGCGGCAATATGCGGCCAATAATCGCTTCACAAACCGCTATTTACTGCTGCTAAGAAGATTTCTTTTAACGCAGTCGCAGGTGAAGGAATCGTAAAACATCGTAAGTAGCAACGTTCACAAATTTACCGAATAAGATATTCTTATTGTTCAGGTAGGAAAAGGTTTCAAAACAAAGTCTGCACAGTCTGGGCCAGTTCGACTTTTTCGTCGGATAGCGCTGCAGTGTAGTTTTCCTAAGATGTATCACACGTTGTGTTCTTGTAGCTCTGCAAATTATTAGTTGTAAGCGAGTTTAAGATCTAAAGGTATGGCACTGATAAGAATAGAAAACGATTAAAAACCGATGGCTGAATTCTCCCTCAAACTGAGGTGTATTTATGACAGGGAAACCAGAGGAGACCGTTTGTCCTCGCCTTCCTCCAACGAGTACTGTAAGCTCAAAATGGTTCAAATGGCTCTAAGCACTATGAGACTTAACATCTGAGTTCATCAGTCCCCTAGACTTAGAACTACTTAAACCTAACTAACCTAAGGACGTCACACACATCCATGCCCGAGGCAGGATTCGAATCTGCGACCGTAGCAGCAGCGCGGTTCCGGGCTGAAACGCCTAGAACCGCTCGGCCACAGCGGCCGGCCATTGGAAGCCACATACACAAATGTCTACAGTACTGCGAGTACTTTGAACATTACAATTGACTTTTGTAACACTATTATCGATATTACCGTAACGATCCTATCTAACTTCTTTGTTTTTTATTTAATGTGACTTCTGTATAACCATGCTCTTTGATGTAACATCGATGTAAATGTTTTATTCATTATTTATGGTAATTTATGTAATTTTAATTAATATATGGACGTAATTTAAAAATTAACGTGATGTAAAATAATGTAAAAGTTAAAACTTTATTTATAATGCTAATTCATGCAAAGGGAAAGTAGGTTTTGTAATCATGTAAAATTTGGGGGGAAGTCCCTCCGCAACGGAACTAGCTAGGAGGGAATGGAAATGGTGCATCTAGCGGTCGAACTGCAAAGTCGGTCTGGCATGAGTCAACCGACGGCTAGGATGCAAAGGGTGCGCATATTGTGAACAAAGAGGCGAGAAGAACTGCAATATCATGTCTTATAGCCTCGGATGCGGAAGTAATTCGGCTTATTACTCATGGCATACTTTGGTTAGCTCTGTACTATGAAAATCCGACACTAAGAAGAGAATTTTCGGAGAATGTTACACGGAAATAGCCATGGAAAATTTTTGTCGCCTATTTTGAATAGCGCAGGAGATCGACGGTGCCACCACTTTCATCCCAAATATCAGTAGAGTACTGTATAATTGCAAGGACCAGTTACGTTATTTCGTTTATAATAAGAAGTTTGTGTTCTGTAGACTTTGTTTTGAGCCACCGTATTTTATCCTTAGTCATTTACCTAGACGAGGTCCTATCCCAAGTGCTACGAAGAAACCGAGTATCCTATTTTACTAAACTGAAAAGCAATCGTCTTCCTTAGCGTAATGTAGTAAACTTTGTGGAGTGGTAAAGTAAATAATTATTTAGTGAGCATAAGTTTTGAAATACTCCACGTAGTTCTCATGAATGGACAGTTATAGTTTCATCAAAGTACAGTTACTAAGAGAAGATTTGAAGTATTCAGTTCAAAGACTTTTCTCATTGAATTAATGGTGTTTACAATTCCATATGTTTTGTAGTTACCAGCGTTTCCCATAATTTGTTGTGACATCAGTGTTTAGCCTCGATCTGAGCCTACCGATAGTCGCCATGCTAACAATTGAGCCAGAATTAAATATCATATTACAATAACAGCATTCAAGAATAAGCAACTGGCTACAAATCTTCAAACTGTTCTAGATCCAGGTATCATTTGCCACTTGAGATAAATAACATAAGGAAGTGAATGTTCCTTGAGGATGAAAATAATAATCAGTACAAAAGATGCAATTACTTCGTAACTATTTCCGTGGTAGTAATTTCCTATGATTAAACTGACGAAATAACCTCTTGCCCATGTCAGTAGTGCTCCGCCATTGGTAATCATTTACTTATAATTATCATTATCTTCCCACTGTAATGTACAGGTAATAAGTATTATTGAGAGCCAGTTGTTGCACGTACTAATACTCCTCCTGTGTAGTTCAAGCCAAATGACTAGTGCATTACTTGCTAAATTGTGTTACTGCCTTGTATCTCATCAGCAGAACAGAAGTTCAGCATCAAGTAAAGTCCACCCCAAATATTTAACTTTCTTTTGGATCGATACCTTACCATTACACATCGCCATGGTTACAAAATTCTTTCACAGAAATAACGTTATTGGCATGTCACTAATTTCCGGTAGTGTGTATACGTTGTCCTCCTAAACTAACAATTCCTTGTTTACAATGAATTAAAATTCGTAGAATTGGCAGAATACGAACCCGAGAATAAGAGATTACAAACACACCTCTTTACCTACTCCACTGTCCTCCCACTTGGATGAAGCGTTGTTACGGATTTCTGTGGTGTAATATGTGAGGTTACACAGTTGAGTCAGATACACTACCTGGAGCAACAGGAGATACATCACAACGTGAATCTAAATTTTACCTTTAATAATAAATGAAAAGCACCAGTTTGCTTTTGTTCTACAATATTATTTTTATTGCTAACCGGTTTTCGGCTTACAAGGCCATCTTCAGGCATTTACTGAGTATTATCACCAAAGAAGTTAAATGTTAGCAGACAACACTGGAAGAGAAGTAACACATCTAGAGTGAAGTAGAAACATACAGTGAGTAACATCTTTGCAATGAAATAGTAAAAACTGAACAGTACATAAATAACAATGGAGTTGACAGGAAAACATTTAGCACAATATAAGAATAACATGCCTACATAACGGTATCTATTGATAAACAAAACTATTGAAATAAGATAAACTTAGTACTAGGCAAGGCTGCATCAAGAGGTATGAAACATGGAGAGTGATACACAACCAATTAAAAAAGAAGAGACAGTTGTCAATGTAAATGCAGAATACACGAAGAACTTAAGCTATATCAATACGATAAACAGAAAATTAATAAATGCAGGAAAATTGAGGTGTTGGAGGGAACCTACAGTTTGAGAGTGTGGTGGGACTGCATTTTAACATTAACTTTATAATCAAAGCAGTGGCTGTATACCAGTTTACATTAAATAAATGAGCAAAGTAAAATATGAACAGTATTTGATGAGACAACTACAAGGGGAGTTAAACATGGACAGTAATAAAAGTACAAGTTAAAAGCAAACCCTTAACTATTGAAACTACAGCATATGTGGAATACAAAGACAACTGCAACAAATCAAACAACTTAATGACTACAGGAAAATGGGAATATGTAGGAAGAGAGGGTGTGGGAAGTAATGAACAACAAAGATGATTATATGAAGTTTAGGAGAGGGGAAGTGTTGAGTTGTGTCTGGTCATTTAGGATGAGATCTGGACTGTGAGCAAGATGTTTGTTAATTTCCAGGGCTTCCAGCAGGTTGAGTTTATGGCCTTTGTTTGCTAAGTGAAGTACATGGGACACTGGCTGGTAGTTGTGACCCTCACTCAGTACATGCTCAGCAAATGCAGAGTCTGAATTCTGCAACCTCCAGCTGCGTTCATGTTCAGCCAGCCTAGTTGATATGTCTCTGCCTGACTGACCTTTAATCTCTGAAGACGGTGCCATTATTATTACTACGTATGATGTTTAGAGACAAAATACATCTACACGTAACTCTAAACAATACTCACAGGAATTAATTTATTAAATCTCTTTTCAAAGCATGTAATCTGGAATGAACTTTACTTCTGAGGCAGAGGAAGCGCTCTCCACATTGTATCGCATTTCGTTTCCTCCTGCTATGTCAATATGCCCTTACTTGAGAAATGTCACAGCTCAAGGAATTTGACGAAGGTCGCATTCTTGTGCTTTGTGTAGATTGATACTGTACCAGCGCCATTTCCTGTGCCCTTGGATACAGAAAACCTAGGATACATCTCTAGGTGAAGAGGATGGCGGGGGAAGGCGACATTAAGCGTCGTTGTTTCCCTGGGTGTGCTACCACGGAGGATCAAAACAATAGCATACTCCACTGCAGCGACAAAAACCCTTTGAGGACTAGTACAGAAATTAGGAACTTCCTCGAGACAAGTGTTAGCAGATCGACCATTCGTCGTCGTCTCAAAGAGAAAGGAAGGTATAGACGAAAATCAGCGGTTAAGCAAATGTTGAAGGAGCAACTTAAGGCTGCCAAATTAAACCGTTTTCGTACTGGGAGCAAGTTTTCTACTGCACCAAATACTTCAGATCACGTATATGGACCAATTGGAGCGAAATTCGACAGCAAATATGTCCATCAGAGGCAAAGAGGTAGCCCACCCGCTGTGACAGTTTCGGGGTGGCAAATGGATCGTCCGTTTTCTAGTCATTACTACAGCGAGATACTGGATAACGTAATGCTTCCTTCTGTTCGTCTGAGATTTCCAGAAGGCAGAATAATCTTCCAATATGACCGTTCTCCTGTCCACACAGCGAACTGTATAAAAAACTTGTTTCAGATGAACGAAGACGTTGAGTTGTTGCAGTGGCCTCCCAAAGGTGCTGGCCGCAGTCCCATGGAGCACTTATGGGCAGAGATGGAGAAAATTATTAGTTGTAGAAGACCAGCACCGACAACCAAGCTAGCGCTGTCCGAAGCGGTTCACGACGCATGGAAAGAGCTGTCACAAAATAACAGATTCATCCAGAAATGTTGCCTCGGTTCCACGGCGGCTCATTGCAGTTCTAGAGGAGGACGAAAACTGGACACGTTACTGAATTATTGTGTTGTTAGGGAGAAAATTTTGTTCATTGCAAATGAATGTTTTTTTCCCTCGCAGAAGACGAAAATTCGTTTGTTTCATCTCTTTACTTTTTTAAGAGGAGCAGATTATGCATAGGAACTAAGCTGGCTATTTCGCTCTTTTCAGTCGTAAAGTGGACTCAAATCACATGGCGCATGACGTCAATGCCAATGAAGGCATCAAAGAGAAAGTATTTTGTTTCTTTAAATAGAGAGAAAGCGTAATATTAATTTGTGTTCTCTTTATTTACATGCGTGCAGGACGCCAACGCCGAAGAAAGAACAAAGAAGATATTATTTTCTTCTAATGCCAAGCAAGAATCGCAATACATAAAGAGAAAAAGTGGTGCAAGACGGGCGGCGTTTGAGTCCACTACATCCTCAGTTATATACTTACGAATTCCTTAAAATTATGAATACTTAATAATTCTCGCGGTCCTCCTAAACTAATAGCTCTTACCATGAACTAAAATTCATGGAAGTGACAGGACTCGAACCCCCTACCTAATAATTGGAACCTAATTGCCTTCTTTCTTGTTTTCTTTGTTCGTTACGGCTCGTTGCATTTGTTCGGGACGAACAACATATAACATCCATTCAAGGTCATCGTTGATCTGTTCACTCAGTTTTTTTATTTATTTTTTATTACGGAGGGCAGCTAACCCTCTGGACGAACACGCTGAGCTAGCGCGGCTGCGTCGCCTTAATCATTACACCACTCTTCGACAAAAATACAGACACTCCATCTGACGCTGAGTTCCATGAACGGAGTTACGGAGAACTAAGCTAGCTGAAAGAGACACAGTAGATATTCTGGTAGGTTTTATCAGATCTGTTTGTTTTGTAGATGCTGTGTTTAGAAGAGTGTGAGGTCCTAATAGCAGCTAACGTAAGTGTCATAAAATGTCGACCAGTAATAACAATTACTCGCGTGGCAATTGCTCATGCAGAAGCATATATTCTGTCACCATGATTGAAATGTATCAGACAATACAGTTGGATGATACTCTTATCATATCTTACGACGGAAGTTGGATGTAAAGAATGGAAACAGTGTATCTCAGTCACAGTAATAAAAATGTATACTTACAAAGAAAATGTATCACTTATGATGTACACACAAAAAATAAAAAAGTGAAAAAGTGTGCAATTTTGCTACTTAATACTTTTTTCACCTCTGGGTTTACCACAGTATTTTCATTTCCTTTAGTATCGTTCGTCTCTTATGATGATTCCCTAGATGACAAGCAACTGACAAATTCTTGAGTATTTTTTGTGAAGTAACTCAGTATTTCCAAAACAGACACTTCTGTTCCCTCCTACAGTCTATTGGATGGAGATTGTGAGATGCCTTACAATGCAAAGCTTGTCTTATGATTTAGTCACTGAATTTCGTTCTAGCAGTTTTCAGGTCGAATAAAGGAAACGAGAGAGAGTCTTTGGAACCGCAGCGTTTCTACAGTGAGACCCGTGCCGACTTGTATATCAACCAACAAACTGGAAATCGAGCATGTTACCGCTGAGCAAACATGACACGGCTGTGGTATATCTTTTTTAATTACGTCCGTGTACTCTGTGTGGGGCGAGTGCTTCTAGGCAAAACATTTCAGAAACAGATTTTTTGTTTCAATAAAGATCGTTCTGGCATGAATAATTTTGCACATTCAGAGAGCCTAGAGAACAGACCTGTTGCGACCATTTAAGAGTAGTGCGACATTTGCTTTCGGTAGGCAATGTTCAGAAGACGGGAGCAGTAGTACTGCATGCTCTAATTTAAAACAAAAAATCAAAGGGTGCTTCTATTAATAATTTTTTCTTGATCGGCAGCAGTTGCCTCACCGAGAATTCTGTTGCAGTGTTCCTATTGCTGAGTAGTTATGATGTCTCTATATTAACTTCTTAAGAAGAATTAATGACTGATCCATAACAAAAGGCAATGTAAATATAATATTTTGTCTCTGGTGGCTCAAAAAGGGTTTTGCGCATTATGGAAACCTCCCAGTGGGAAAGTATACCGCAGCAAGTATTTTTTGCCAACAACTGAGACACGTATCGGTCGCAGTGTAAGAAAAACGACCTACAAAACTTCATCACGTGATGACACTACATGATAATGCACTCTGCCGATTTCACTAATGAAACTATCCAAGCACTTATTCCTCTGATCTTATGCCCTCAAATGTTTACCTTCAAGTTCCTTATCGAAAAACAGTCAATAAAATTCCTCTCTGGACGAAAATGCACTTCAAACCTGGTTCGACAACATCTTTAACGCTGATCCAGTAGGTTTCTGCAGCCGTGGAATCGGTAAACTACCTGAGCGTTGTCAGACTTTTAAGATAAAGTGAGAGATATAATGTTGATTAATTTCTCTGTAACGTTTTTTGTGTTCTATAAAATAATGGACAACGATATTAAAATATGCACTGTCCTAATTCAGATGAAATAGGAATTACCATGATATCCTTACGACGAAAGTATATTTTAATAAAACATGAAGTACCTGTAACAGGAGCGTGCCTAGATCAACGCGAATTAGTAAGATAACACTCGTTATGGACTTCGGAACGGTCTGTTTTTACTTGCCGTTCTGTGTCGTAATGAAGTAGTATGGAAATACGGCATTTCATAAATAAAATTTCCTTGTTGATATTTGATCTGACTTAGTCCGAAACGACTAAAACTCTACCCTCAGCGGGGACTAAAGCAGCCCCCACTTTAAAAGCAACCATGTTACTTCACAGCTAGCATAACACCGCAGCGTACGGCTCTCACTCATTACTCCAGTGCTGGCTAAGATAGATAAACTCGCAACATTAAAGACGGGATTAAGTGCAGTTTCCATGTCGAATGACTTTTATGCTTCAGTGGTTGTTCCTGTCATATTCCCAAATATTGTCCAGACCTCCTGGAACACCCTGTTTATAGTCCACTGAAGAGCGCAGACAGATCACAAAAACCACGTGGGTTCTCAATCAACGTATCATTAAGTGAAATTATAGAAACAGGCCACGAAATTACACGTTTCCGAGATATGTCTTCCAGAAAAATTATAAACCGCTTGTAATGCAGGAGAGAATGATAAGTTTGAATTTATAATGCAATTGATTGGAAAAAATATTTCACAGTATTGTAAATCAGCTTCTATTTCGCGAAAAACGAACACTGTATGAGCCATCATGTCACCACGCGCAAGAAAGAGTAGTTGACTGTGCACTGGGTATGTATGTACCCAGTAGAACAATTCATAATGGGACGGACTCTCAAGGTATACAGACACTGTAAAGAAATTTCTAAAGAAATAGACTACTGCATAATAGTTGTAAAGCAAAGCATAAGGATATAGATAGAGAGATGCTGAGTCAAACGTGTTTGGCTGTCAAGAGAGCAACACGTGAAGCCTTCAATGACAACTGCGGCAAATTATTGTCAAATGATCTTTCACAAAACCCAAAGAAATTCTGCTCGTATACAAAGGCTGTTAGTGGTACCAAAGTTAGTGTCCTGACACTCGGGGAAGAGGCAGGAACTGAAATTGTGGGTATCAAAGCAACAGCAGAAACGCGTAACTCCGTTTTCAAATTTCCTTTATACAGGTAAATTCAATAGTAAAGCCCTGGTTTAATTCTCGTAACACTGAAAAGATGAATAAAATAATCGTTAAAACGGAACAAAGCTCCCGAGCCTGATGGAGTCCCTATTAGATTCTATACTGAATTTGCAGGTGAGGTAACCCCCATTTTAACTACAATCTGTCGTACATCCCCCGAACAAATAAACGTGCCCAGCAGTAGAAAAAAAACACAGGTCATACCGGTTTACAAGAAAAACTACCATCCAGCACCCTTGACATCTATTTGTTGTTGTATCTTAGAACATACACTATGTGATCAAAAGTATCCGGACACCCCAAAAACATACGTTTTTCATATTAGGTGCATTTTGCTGCCACCTACTGCCAGGTACTCCATATCAGCGAACTCAGTAGTCATTAGACATAGAGAGAGAGCAGAATGGGGCACTCCGCGTAACTCACGCACTTCGAACGTGGTCATGTGACTGGGTGTCACTTGTGTTATACGTCTGTACGCGAGATTTCCACACTCCTAAACATCCCTAGTTCCACTGTTTCCGACGTGATTGTGATGTGGAAACGTGAAGAGACACGTACACCACAAAAGTTTACAGGCCGACCTCGTCCGTTGACTGACGGAGGCCGCCGACAGTTGACGAAGGTCATAATATGTAACAGGCACACATCTATCCAGACCATCACACAGGAATTCTAAACAGCACCAGGATCCACTGCAAGTACTACGACAGTTAGGCGGGAGTTGAGAAAACTTGGATTTCATGGTCGAGCGGCTGCTCATGAGGCACACATCACGTCGGTAAATGCCCAACAACGCCTCGCTTGGTGTAAGGAGCGTAAACATTGGACGATTGAACAGCGGAATAACGTTGTGTGGAGTGATGAATCACGGTACACAACGTGGCGATCCGATGACAGGGTGTGGGTATGGCGAATGCCGGGTGAACGTCTTCTGCCAGCATGTGTAGTGCCAACAGTAACATTCGGAGGCGGTGGTGTTATGGTTTGGTCGTGTTATTCATCGAGGCAGCTTGCACCCCTTGTTGTTTTTCACGGAAATATCACAGCACGGGCCTAAATTTATGTTTTAACCACCTTCTTGCTTCCCACTGTTGAAGAGCAATTCGGTGATGGCGATTGCATCTTTCAACACGATCGAGCACCTGTTCATAATGCACGGCCTGTGGCAGAATGGTTACACAACAATAACATCCTGTAATGGACTGGCCTGCACAGAGTCCTGACCTGAATCCTACAGAACACCTTTGGGAAGTTTTGGAACGCCTACTTCGTGCCAGGCCTCACCGACCGACATCGATACCTCTCCTCAGTGCAGCATTCCATTAAGAATGGACTGCCATTCCCCAAGAAACCTTCCAGCAACTGACTGAACGTTTGCCTGCGAGAGTGGAAGCTGTCATCAAGGCTAAGGGTGGGCCAACAACTTATTGAATTCCAGCATTACCGATGGAGGGCGCCACGAACTTGTATGTCATATTCAGCAAGGTGTTCGGATACTTTTGATCTCATAGTGTATACCGACTTCAAACATAATGACATATCTCGAAAAAAATGACCTCCTCCACGCCTACCAGCATGGATTCCGAAAACGTCGATCTAGTGAAACCCATCCCGCACTTTTCTCACATGACATACTAAAAGCTTTGGATCAAGGCAGTCAAGTAGATGCAGTATTTCTTGATTCACGAAAAGCATTTTACTCAATCCCACAATCACACTTTACTGTCAAAAGTACGATCGTTCGGGTTATCTATGGAAATTTTTGATGGATTGCGGGTTTTTTGGTAGGAATGATGCAGCATGTTGTCTTGGATAAACAATCATCAACAGATGTAGAAGTAACTGAGGGCGTCCCCTAGGGAAGCGTGTTGAGACTCTTCCTTCTCATGTTGTATATTAACAACGTTGTGGACAATGTTTGTAGTATCCTCAGACTTTCTGCAGATGATGCAGTTATCTATAATGAAGTACTGTCTGGAAGAATCTCCACAAACATTCACCAGGTCCTGATAAGATTTCAAAATGGTGCAAAGATTGGCAACTTGTTTGAAATGCTCAGAAGTATAAAATTATGCACTTTGTAAAACGAAAAAACATCGTATTCTACGACTGTAATATCAGTGAGTCACAGTTGGAATCAGTTAAGTCATACACATACCTGGGCGTAACACTTTGTAGGGATGTAAACAGGATGATCATATAGGCTCAGTCGTGAAAAGCTGGTGGCAGGCTTCGCTTTATTGGCAAACACTGGAGAAACCTACACAGGAAATTGCTTATGAATCACTCGTGTGACATATCCTAAAATATTACTCAAGGGTGTGGGACCTGTATCAAATAAGGCTAACAGAGGATATTGAACGTATACAGAGGAGGGCTGGAGGAATGGTCAAAGTTTTGTTAGTCCGTGCGAGATTTTCACTGAGATTCTGAAGAAACTGAATTGGCAGGCTCTTGAAGAAAGATGTAAACCAACAATGAAAAGCCTACGTACGAAGTTTCAAGAACGGGCTTCAACTGATGACTCTAGGGATATATTACAACCCCCTGGCATCGTAGGGATCTTGTGGACAAGATTAGATTAATTGCAGCAGACACAGAAGCATTTAAATATTGCTCTCCATACGTGAATGGAGGCGGAAAAACCCTGATAGTAGTTACAACTGGACATACCTTCTGCCATACACTTTACAGTGGTTTGCATAGTATAGATATAAGATGTAGATGGAAAAAATCAGATTATCAAGAAAGAGTTGTGCGACATAAAGTTGGTAGGCGTGTTTCTACTACTGAAAGCTGATGTCTATTCAAATTTCGCGCCTGTCGCGTAAGAGAGGCACTACTAGCGCCCTATGAGGTTTGCTTTAAATAGACGCCGTAAGCTTTAGTTACCTTTGAGGATGGACGTGGTGGCTTGATGTCAGTTAAGAATGTCTTTAATAAGGCGACAGACAACTTTGTCAGTACCTCACTTAGTTTGAACGTGGTCGTGTAATATGGCTACGAGAAGTTGGATGTCCCTTCTGGGATACTGCAGTAAGACTTGGCCGTAGTGTAGCCACTGTGCATGATTGCTGGCAGCAGTGGTCGCGAGAACACATGGCCACAAGATGACCGGGCTCCGGGCGGCCACGTAATACTACCGAGAGGGAAGACCATCGTGTTCGGCGTGTGGCTCTGCCATATCGTATTGAATCTGCAGCAGTAATTCAAGCAGCAGTTACCACCACAGTGACATAACGAACTACACTGCTGGCCATTAAAATTGCTACACCAAGAAGAAATGCAGATGATAAACGGGTATTCATTGGACAAATATATTATACTAGAACTGGCATGTAATTACATTTTCACTCAATTTGGGTGCATAGATCCTGAGAAATCAGTACCCAGAACAACCATCTCTGGCCATAATAACGGCCTTGATACGCCTGGGCATTGAGTCAAACACAGCTTGGATGGCGTGTACAGGTACAGCTGCCCATGCAGCTTCAACACCATACCACAATTCATCAAGAGTAGTGACTGGCGTATTGTGATGAGCCAGTTGCTCGGCCACCATTGACCAAACGTTTTCAATTGGTGAGAGATCTGGAGAATGTGCTGGCCAGGGCACCAGTCGAACATTTTCTATATGCAGAAAGGCCCGTACAGGACCTGCAACATGCGGTCGTGCATTATCCTGCTGAAATGTAGGGTTTCGCAGGGATCGAACGAAGGGTAGAGCCACGGGTCGTAACACATCTGAAATGTAACGTTCACTGTTAAAAGTGCCGTCAATGCGAACAAGAGGTGACCGAGACGTGTAACCAATGGCACCCCATACCATCAAGCCGGGTGATACGCCAGTATGGCGTTGACGAATACACGCATCCAATGAGCGTTCACCGCGATGTCGCCAAACACGGATGCGTTCATCATGATGCTGTAAACAGAACCTGTATTCATCCGAAAAAATGACGTTTTGCCATTCGTGGGCCCAGGTTCGTCGTTGATTTCACCATCGCAGGCGCTCCTGTCTGTGATGTAGCGTCAAGGGTAACCGCAGCCATGGTCTCCGAGCTGATAGTCCATGCTGCTGCAAACGTCGTCGAACTGTTCGTGCAGATGGTTCTCTGTCTATGATGCAGCGTCAAGGGTAACCGCAGCCATGGTCTCCGAGCTGATAGTCCATGCTGCTGCAAACGTCGTCGAACTGTTCGTGTAGATGGTTGTTGTCTTGCAAACGTCCCCATCTGTTGACTCAGGGATCGAGATGTGGCTGCACGATCCGTTACAGCCATGCGGATAATATGCCTGTCATCTCGACTGCTAGTGATACGATACGCATTTCTCCTCCTTACACGAGGCATCACAACAACGTTTCACCAGGTAACGCCGGTGAACTGCTGTTTGTGTATGAGAAATCGGTTGGAAGTTTTCCTCATATCAGCACGTTGTAGGTGTCGCCACCGGCACCAACATTGTGTGAATGCTCTGAAAAGCTAACCATTTGCATATCACAGCATCTTCTTCCTGTCGGTTAAATTTCACGTCTGTTGCACGTCATCTTCGTGGTGTAGCAATTTTAATGGCCAGTAGTGTATTACAAATCTGTTACATCAAGAACAGCTCTGAGCCAGACGCCCGGTAGCGTACATTCCACTGAACCCAAATCACCGCCGGTAGCTGCGGTCGAGCGGTTCAAGGCGCTTCAGTCCGGAACCGCGCGGCTGCTACGGTCGCAGGTTCGAATCCTGCCTCGGGCATGGATGTGTGTGATGTTCTTAGGCCACTTAGGTTTAAGTAGTTCTATGTCTAGGGGACTGATGACCTCACATGTTAAGTACCATAGTGCTTAGAGCTATTTCAACCATTTTGAACCCAAACCACCGCCATTTGCGACTTCAGTGGTGTAAAGCGAGAGCTCATCGAAGGGCAGGATGTAAATCTATCGTATTTTCTGATGAATGGTGGAAGCTGGTTCTGTTTCGGTGCCAGTAATGACCGTGTGTTGGTTAGAAGGAGACTAATTGAGGGCCTGTAATCAACCTGTTAGTGTGCTAGACGCAGTGGACCTATCCCAGTAGTTACGGTCTGGGCTGCGACTTCATATGACATCAGCAGCACTTGCGTGGTTATTCAACTCACTCTGACTGCAAATTTGTACGTCAGTCTGATGGTTCGACCTGTTGTGCTGCCATTGACGAACAGCAGGATAGGGAGCTATTTTCAACAGTACAACGCTCGCCCGCATACCAATGTTGCAACCCTATATACTCTACAGAGTTTCGACATGTTCTCTTGGCCTGGCGATCACCAGATCTGACTCCAACCCTGCACATACGGAGATCATCGGACGACAATTCCAGCCTCTCCCACAAACAGTATGAACCGTCCCTATATTCACCGAGCAAGTGCAACAGTCATGGAACTCCGTCCCACAAACTGACATCGGGCACCTGTCGAACACAATGCATGCACGTTTGCATGCTTGCTTTCAACAGTCTGGTGGTTACACGGGTTATTAATGGACCATAATTTCACATCTGCAATGGTTTATCTCGTACCCATTTGAACACTTGTGATCCTGCAACGTTAATCAATTAAATATGTTACCTAGACAAATGTATTATCAAAATTTGATTACTCTAGACTAATTATATTTTGGTGATGCGATTTTTTTCCGTCAGTGTGTTTCATGTTCTAATTGAGCGCAAGTTCCGTATGCGGAATGATTGCAACATAATTGTTGTAATATTTGACACACGACCGAAATAATCTCCACATCGCGAAGTAGTGACTACCGTCAGTAATTCTAAAGCTCTCATCCAAAATCTTCATCAGTGCAGAACTCCAACTGCAGCACCCCAAAATCATGTCGAGAGGAAAAGCAAATCAGAATGGTGGGTTGGCTGATTCGGGCAAGAGGGCCAAACAGCGAAGTCATCGGTCCCATCGGATTAGGGAAGGATGGGGAATGTAGTCTGACGTGCCCTTTCAAAGGAACCATCCCGGCATTTTCGTAAAGCGCTTTAGGGAAGTTATGGAAAATTTAAATCAGGATGACCGGACGCGGGTTTGATCTGTCGTGCTCCCGAATGCGAGTCCAGCGTGCTATCCACTGCGCCACTTCGCTCGGTAGAACATAATGGCCAGCACCCATTTGAACTACACAGCCTCGCAGCTAGGCACCAGCGACGGTTCAATCCCGCGTCCGGCCATCCTGATTTAGGTTTTCCGTGATTTCCCTAAATCGCTCCAGGGAAATGCTGGGATGGTTCCTTTGAAAGGGCACGGCCGACTTCCATCCACGTCCTACCCTAATCTGATGAGACCGATGACCTCGCTGTTTGGTCTCTCTCCCCAAACAACCCAGCCCCAACCCTCTTCACCCCTCCATAACCATGACCTGGCCATGACCTAGGCAGCTGCAAATGTTTCCCACTGGCTGATGGTTCTAGCATGCTTCAGTGGAGATAGCCTCGTGATGACTGGGTGTTGTGTGATGTCCTTAGGTTAGTTAGGTTTAAGTAGTTCTAAGTTCTAGGGGCTGATGACCATAGATGTTAAGTCCCATAGTGCTCAGAGCCATTTGAACAATTTTTTTCAGTGGAGATATAAACAGATAACGCAAAGAGTTTGCCTCCATTAATCGTAGCTGACAACACAATATACTTGCAAAACTTTGCAAAGATGAACTCGCCATTTTAGAAATCAAAAATATTGCAGGTGAAAAAGTGCTGTTGAACAGCCAACTTCCATAGTCTGCAGTGACGTCACAGCGCCAAGCGGCTTCTCCGCTCCCACCGCCGGCGGCAGTCGTGTGACGCGCTCGCCACTTGCAGCGGCTGCGCCGGCACGTGACTGCCCGGCATACTTACCTGGATGCACCGGTGGCGTTGCGCAACGCGTGAACTAGACCCAGTTGCGCCGCGCAGCCTCCGCGAGCGGCGATAAGCTATCACTTTCACCTTCGCTGCGGCGCGGCGCGCCCCGCCATTCCGCGATGTAAACAGTGTTCGGCGGCCGACGGCAGTGGGAGGGGGCCGCGGTGCGCGTTTAAAAACTGTCGGCTCCGCCAGGCGGGCACAGTGCAGCCAGTGGCTTGCGGCGGCGCGATCATGGCAGCGACACGCCCCACCACGTGCGGACCGACTGCGGCGTCGATCGCTGTACTACTGGTGGCTGCGGCTACCTGCGTGACGGGGGCGTCGGCTGCCCACAACTGTGAGTGATTCTGTCAACCGTTCCCACAGCCATCTGCGTCCTTCACACCTACCGTCCAATCGAACGACCACTGTTTATAGCACGTGTTTCCCCTCCTGTTCCTTAAAAAGGAACGGAACGCCTGGTCTCACACAGTACATGTTTTCAGTGGCGAATGCAACGAATTACTCGTTTGACGGTTTTTTTTTTATCGCGGTTGAACTGTCACTGCGTGTTTTGGCCCAAATCTTGGCGATCGTAACATGTTCGTCGTTCCCAGAATGAGACTTTCACTCTGCAGCGGAGTGTGCGCTGATATGAAACTTCCTGGCAGATTGAAACTGTGTGCCGGACCGAGACTCGAACTCGGGGCCTTTGCCTTTTGCAGGCAAGTGCTCTACCAACTGAGCTACCCAAGCACGACTTACGCGCCGTTCTCACAGCAATACTTCTGCCACTACCTCATCTCCTACCTTCCAAACTTCACAGAAGCTCTCCTGTAATGTTTGGAAGGTAGGAGATGAGGTACTGCCAGAAGTACTGCTGTGAGGAGGGGGCGTGAGTCGTGCTTGTGTTGCTCAGTTGGTAGAGCACTTGCCCGCGAAAGGCAGAGGTCCCGAGTTCGAGTCTCGGTTCCGCTCACAGTTTTAATCTGCTAGGAAGTTTCATATCAGTGCACACTCCGCAGCAGAGTGACAATCTCATTCTGGGAACATCCCCCAGGCTGTGGCGAAGCCATGTCTCCGATGTATCCTTTCTTTCAGGAGTGCTAGTTCCGCTGGTTCGCAGGACAGCTTCTGTAAAGATAGGAGACGAGGTACTGGCAGAAGTATTGCTGTGAGGAGGGGGCGTGAGTCGTGCTTGGGTAGCTCAGTTGATTGAGTTCATGGTCAACAACGAACTAAAACGGGTGTCTTACGACGTCCGCCCCGAGCAGATGTAACGAACAAAACCGAACAAAATGAGATTTTAAAAAAATAAAACAAAAAGTTGGTAGAGCTCTTGCGCGCGAAAGGCAAAGGTCCCGAGTTCGAGTCTCGGTCCGGCACACAGTTTTAACCTGCCAGGAAGTTTCACTCTCGTCGTTATTTATGTTAGTATTCTAGCGGTTTTCCCAAATATTTGATGCTCAAGTGTAATGTTCAGCGAACTTTTTCATCTCGAACTCATGCATTTCACCTTATCGCCATAAACCTGTGGTCTGATTGTAGTACGGTTTCTAGAAACGCTGCTAACATTAATCATCTGACGAAAGCTTGATGCCAAAGTTCGTTGTACTGACGCATCCTTGCCTCATGGCGAGTCAAGGCTGAAGTAATAAATTAGTTAAAAACAATTTTGTGCTTCAGTCACTCTCTGCTTACGTGCACTACCCATGTCGGTGGTCGTGCCACCGTCACCATCGGCTGGACTCCTTTTTTTTTTTTACCCGTGCAGTTTTTTTTCCGAACTTGCAGCATACCGCAGGTGAAAAATAGGTCCACAACTTGTTTTATAATTGAAATAAATGGTAATAAGGTGCATTAAGAGGTATCTTTTTTTCTTGATGGTCACTAGTTTGGGATAGCTACGCCCATTTTCAAACCACCCGTATCGTAAGCGTGAAAATACATGCTAAAGGCTATGGACAAAAAATTGCTTCTGCAGTGACAATTAATGTCTTCTTTTGTGGTCTATCTCCTGTTGTTGTGTCGGCATAGTGCCGCTTTGATGGTCACTTCAGGGGCTTGCACCTGTATTGTCACACGATAAGGATGGTTTGAAAATGTACATAGATATCCGAAACTAATCACCATCAAGAAACAAAAACATACTTCCTACTGGAAATTATGACAGAGCACAACCATTTATTTCTTTTCTTCAAGTACCTGGGTCAAGTTTCATTTCCTTTATAGGCGTTTGGCCATCTCCATCCAGCCATCCATTACGTTTCCTTAGTATCATTCTTACTCTTAAATTATTAAACCCTCGTAAAATTAACTACTGCATCTGGTACTAGTTCGCGGTTCCCGCCAATCTGCATTTGTCAGTATAGGGTATAAAACAGGATATTTTGTATTTATTTTGTATGTGACATACCATTGCAGACCTTAAAAGTGAAATTAACTTCTGCCGAGACTATACATTATGACTTTCTTCAAATAAAATATGGAGTAGTAAAATTTACGATCGTTTAGTAACAATGTAGCATCCTCCCCCCCCCCCCCCCCCTTTAGTGTACTAGAGTTAATAGTTATTCTACAATGCACTTCACTAACTACTGTTTATGAAAAAAAGCATATGAGTAAATGATTGAAACGTAACGCCACTACAACAAGCTTTTGGCAGCCAGCGACGACATATAAAACCAAAAAGTTTGACGAGCCCATGCCAAGAATGGGAACACAAAGAACATATCTATGATATAAATTCAATTCTTGATGTAAAAGTGAACGACGTCTACGTGATGAAGATGGCAAGGCAATCGAAACGCGTGTTAGACGTAAATCACAGATACAAACGTAAGTCGCTGCTTTTTGCATCACCTAATCAGTCGTACTCCTTCAAACCAGTTGTGAGTTGAGCAAACGGTTTGTAATACATTTAATGAAAATATTTACCGCATGGGATCATCTGTTAGACAGTCTATCGCAAGTTTAACACATTTTACTCTGGTTCACGTGAACAGAAAGACACATCTTCCGGCTCGGTCTAGAACTCAGAAATAGGATTCGTCCAGAAAACGGCGTTCAGGCTGACCACAGTGAGGTGCAGCCTTTACCTGGCCAAATGATGCTCTGGCTTCGAACAAACTGAAAGCCGTCTACAGCAGCCTCATCTTAGAATGTAACTACTGCAGAAATAATGTTACGGCCAATTTCAGCAAACAGTATTCGCCCAGCTTTGAGAGAAACTACTGAAACTAAAAAACGGGTCTTTTAGGCTAGTATCGGGGTTCTCGGGATAAGCGGGATCATTCGGGATAAGCGGGGTTCGAAACCCTGTCCGACCCTCCATGTTTGAACTAAATCTTAGTATGATTCCTTTAAAACAAATGCAGCCGATTTACTGCCCATGATTGTCCAGTACCGAGTTTCTGCCCTTCAGTAATAATGCTGCTATCGTTGACCGGAAGTTAATGTCTAGTTCTTTTCCTCTGGTCCTCCGATTAGACCTCGATGCGTACCCCAAGCACGTTGTACAACCCCGTGTGTGCAAATGTTGCATAGCTAACACGCTTCATTTCACGACGTCATTTACCGAAAATCAACTTTTACGGGGCATGTAAGACACCATTGTCACACAAACGTATAAAACGAATTTATAGGTTTCGCTCCTAGCTCAGTCCATGAACGCATTACCAGATGCAGCTTCGTGTGTCGTATTCAAATTACGATGTATGCCTTTCGACTGAATTGCTGAAAGACCCAGATAGCTGCTGCAGTGTGCGTTCGAAATGCTAATCTCCACTGGAAAATCGAGTTTAAGTTACTTCAGTCTTCAAACGACACTTCAAGCGAATATTTATTTGAACCACTGAACGAGGTCATGAAAGTTTACTGGCTCATCCTGTCCAGCTGAGCTACTTGACGTTCCTACCGAACTACGAAAGGAGGAGAAACCGTAAAAGAGCTTGAATTTAGCTGCAAAATACTATTCGCGGTTTACATAAATAGGTGTGGAAACGCTTATCGTGTTTTATCTGTATATAGCAACAAATAGACTGTCTACTGTGACTCGTAGCAAAAATGGTTCAAATGGCTCTGAGCACTATGGGACTCAACTGCTGTGGTCATAAGCCCCCAGAACTTAGAATTACTTAAACCTAACTAACCTAAGGACATCACACACATCCATGCCCGAGGCAGGATTCGAACCTGCGACCGTAGCGGTCGTGCGGTTCCAGACTGTAGCGCCTTTAACCGCTCGGCCACTTCGGCCGGCTGACTCGTAGCACTGAAAACTTAACATCCACACATTGTCCTTCTGCTCATATGCTATTGTACTTTACTCCTTCTGCTCCTATGCTATCGTACATTACCACTCGCGAAGGTGGTTCCGGAAATGAGATTCTGTGTGGAGAAATTAACTGCCGTTCCTTTCAGCTATGTGTCAATTTTACACATAACATGAAAACTCTAAGAGAGGTGTCCCATTCCACTGTGATTGTCCGATATTGGGCGATACGAGATTAATAGCTGTGCCAACTCTGTTATTGTTCGCACCAACGCAGAAGCTAGCCGTCTGCAGTTGAAACGATTTCGGAATACGCAAATGACGGCCACTGTGACCGCGATGTGAGCTCTGCTTTGTTGTGTAAACAAACGGCCGCGTTAGTCGGTCAAGGTTTCGGAACAGGTTGCTCGCGCCAGGCGCCGAGTCCACTCCCGTCTGGTTTTCCGGTTCGAAGAGCAACGCGAGTAGCTGCGTCTGACGCAAAGCGAATTCATAATTCTCCCAAATATTTTTTTTAAAGGTCAGTGCACAGTTATTTCAGAGGTTATTGGTTTTAATGTAAATGTAACACTGGAAATTTACCTTCCGTTTACTTACTAACCAGTAGAAAATTCATTTTATTTTTTACGTTCTTTATTCTGCAGTATTCGTATTTTTTGCGATAAGTATACATTGTTGACCCCTTAGGATGCTCTCTATTCTGGCTTAGATAATCCATCACTGTCTACTTGACATTGTTTTTGTTGAAGTTACTGAAACCGTCACTAATGTGGTTAGTTGTTTACCGTTTGGGCCAAAATAAACATTCCTGTGAAGAGAACATATGCCCATATTTGAAGTTTCGTCCTCGATACGACTGTGCTGTTATTACGATATCTTTTTCCAGCGTATGTTCTGCCCATTGATACTGATAGGCGATGACGCAACAGGCCTAGAAATTTCGTCAGGTCGCTGTGTCTAGTGCCATGGAGCGTGCAATATCCATCGGTCTAAATACCTAACGATGGCAGCAACATCTGTGCTTCAACGGAATTTTTTCTCACGAAACGAGTAGTTGAAGTAACGCAATCGTTAACTAGAAAGTATTTACCAACTCAGGCCCCGGGACCTGTAGGTGCGGCGAATGTGAAAACACTGGCCTGGCAATTACAAATGAGCAGGAAGATAAGGGCAGATACCGATTAAGCAAGCGACTCTGGGGATGTGGGTCGCACCAACTGCGTAGTTAGGTTCTCCGGGCTCCGTCCTGCAGACGCGGTTCGGCGAAGTTGGCCGAATGGGACATCTGTTCTGCCGAGGCTGCTGCCACGGTGAATGGTGCTCAGGTGTACGGGGCGGTCCGCTCTGGAGCGAGGACAGCGTAGCCCGGCCGAAGATAAGGGCTGCGACGGCCGCACGCGCGGCCACGTGGGCTCCGGCCGGCCGGACGCCGTCTGGACGTCGGCAGCCACGTGCAGCGCACGGGCCCGCATCTGGCTGTCACTTGGAGCCGTCGCGCGTGGCCGCGATGCGCAGCGGTGCACGCAGCAATGCAGCCACGTCACCAGGGGGCCGGCGCGGGGGCGGCTCACGCCTCCGCTGGAGCGCGCGCGCTCTGACCACGTGCGAGGCAGCCAGTGGGAGTTAGATCTTCTACGCTATTAACCAAACGCTATGAAGCTCACATATCCTACCTGTATAGGAATTTCAACAGTTACGGAAGAAAGCATACAATCATCATAGAGACACGCACAGACCCGAAAAAGAGTGGGAGCGGATGGCTTGGAGGAGGGTAAATGGGAGGAACTGCCGTCCCGACTGCAGCAAGGGGCCCGTGCGATATATTTCTTGGACATATATGAGCCCTTAAATCGAACCGTATGAAACGACGAGCTGTGATAGCATGCTGCTATAGCATTTAAGGGGAGGACTTCGTCGAGAAGCACGAAAAATGAGTGAAGTTCAGAATTTTTTTCATACAAAAGCACTCTGTCTTCAGGCCACAAGTGGCCCATCGGGACCATCCGACCGCCGTGTCATCCTCATGTTGAGGATGCGGATAGGAGGGGCGTGTGGCCAGCACACCGCTCTCCCAGTTGTTATGATTGTATTCTTGACCGAAGCCGTTGCTATTCGGTCGAGTAGCTACTCAATTGGCATCACGAGGCTGAGTGCATCCCGATAAATGGCAACAGCGCATGGCGGCCTGGATGGTCACCCATACAAGTGCCGACCACGCCCGACAGCGCTTAACTTTGGTGATCTCACGGGAACCGGTGTATCTACTGCGGCAAGGCCGTTGCCATTTTTTCATACAAGAATTGTTTTTATTAAAATGCGGGTTTTGCTACTTTGTATACATATATTCGTGTATGAAAAAAAATTTATCCCATAAAAAATTAAAAACGGTGGCTGCAGCCATTATGTACTCCGCAAAGCATCCTATTTTGCACAAAGCGTTGCACTGACTCGTGGCTGTTTCCGAAACAATTAGAAATAGAAAATTCTTAAATTGGAATAAATTTGGGGAAAACCACGGTAAGATAACAAAAAATATCTCGAAAAAATGGCAGCTATTTGAAAAACATGTCAGTTTCTTGATGTTCTTCTAAATTCAAACATATTAAAAAAATTCAAATACAAAAAAGTTCTCGCTGAAGCCCCCTAAATTGCTTTTGCCAGCCGGAGTGGCCGTGCGGTTCTCGGCGCTACAGTCTGAAACCGAGCGACCGCTACAGTCACAGGTTCGAGTCCTGCCTCGGGCATGGATGTGTGTGATGTCCTTGGGTTGATTAGTTTTAATTAGTTCTAAGTTCTAGCCGACTGATGATCTCAGAAGTTAAGTCGCATAGTGCTCAGAGCCATTTAATTCTTTTACTTCAAAAAACTCAAATGAGTCGGTTATCTGTTGAGCCTACAGAGCGCTTCGAACGCTGAAAAATGTTTCGAGAAAAACGCGTTTGAGTTTGGAGTAATAAAAAACATCGTTTCAAAACTTACGGATGATCTGTGATCCTACGACCATAGCGGCATCCTTCCTCATCCTCAAACATGCTCTGGTTTTGAATCTGGTGCTGTACTTTTTAAATCAGTTCTCTTTTAACACACTAAGCCATTCTTTGCTACGCAGTGGCCACACATTTACTGCCAGATAAGTCAGACAAATTTTTGCTGTTTGTTCATATGACGTTTCTTAACACGTTCATTGTCTTCAAAATAGATGAGTAACCCCCGTTGAACATACCTGCAGCTATATATGTTGCTATTTCAACAATTTTTGCCGGACAATGAAGATACTAGTTTCCAGATGCACGCGTTGAAGCTCTCGTTGTCTTTTTATGTGTTGGCACCGTTGCATCTTTTAAGCAAATCTCATTGGACAGAAACTCACATACTCGACGAGTCTTATCTTGAACCGATAAATCGAGCGCCTAAAGCTGCCTATATTTTGGTCGGCATACGTTTCCATTAAACACGCTGTAACTTCAGAAATACTTTTACAATGAAAAAATCTTTTGTAGGCACGATATTTATACTTTAGGGATGCAAATTTGTAAAAAATTAAATCTCATGACGAGATCATCTCGCAAATGCGCGCTTCTCTATATGAATGCACAGCTAAAAGATGGCTTTTAAATGTACCCTGAAACGGAACAAATCCATGTGTGTCACGTGATAGCTGATCTTAGTAAACAACCAAGGTGATGAAAAGAGTAGTTTGTGACGATAATAACGAGGGCTTGCAGTCGCTTGTTGATAGTGTTTTCGACTGTGATAATGAAGTAAGTGACTTGTATTTCAGTGATTCAAATTCTGAAGAACCACAAGCAATAGTTGAAAGTGCCCTTGAATATCATAACGGAGTAGGTGATTTTGCCCTTTAAGTTCAGATGACTGCTGCCTTTCCTGTCATGCGATGCACAGTGAAGGTGTAGAGAAAGATAGTTTTTATATCACAGATATTTCCAACTCTTCATTGAATATCACAAGATCAGTGGAAAGAACAAAACCTGCTACACCACTTCAGGACGAACGTTGTACAGCAGCTGTTACCGAGTGGACAGCTACCTGAGTATTCTGCTCGCAGGCAAGTACTACACTTATGAGATTTCAGGCAAAAACATGAGTCGATTTCCCGATGCACATACGCCCAACTGAGAAGAAAAGAATTCGCCAAAAAGGTATAGTCTGTGCTTCGTAAGAGGGAAAAGAAATGAAAGTGTGTAGTAGAGTAAAAATTGTTGTGTTGCTCTACATTTAGATAACTTTTAGATAACTGTTTTGAGGGTTGCTATACTCAACAGTTATAGTAGCTGATATATAAGAGGGCTGAATGCCTCCACCTTCATTAATTGAGTTTGGATGGGAATATTTTAATAAATCAAACGCAGAAACAATCCTTAGAATGAGATCTTTAATTACTAATATTCACTTTTCCACATAATCACCAGCCAATTGAGTACATTTCTGCCAAAGATGAACAAGTTTTCTGAAGCCGTCACGGAATAAGTCGACACTCTGTTTCGGCAACCACAGCCTCACAGTTCTCTCAACGTCTTCATCAGAAGCATAATGATGTGCCCGCAGATCGTCTTTCATTATCGCGAACAGATGGAAGTCAGAAAGTGCTAAATCTGAACTGTATGGAGGATGCCGTACGGTGATCAGATTCAGTCTCTGATGTTCTGCTGACGTGGCACGTGAAGTGTGTGTGGTTTGGCACTGTCATGCTGCACGAAAACATTTCCCTTTTCCTTTCGAACCCTTGTCAGCCGTCGTTTCAGAGTTCGCAGTGTTGTGATGTAAGGCTCTGAATTTATTGTTGTTCCACGATTCCACGATCAAATCGAGACACCAGTTTTCTTGTGTTAGTACTGACATTCGGTAGCGATACACAGGCCGTCAGAAACAGTTTGAAAAGCTTGTAAGGATGTTGCAAGGGAAGTTGTGCTGGGAAATTCGATACGTTGCGCAGATTCAGAGTTATTTAGGATTGAAGTTGCCCAGGCAGGTGGCTGCACGAAAAAATTCAAGCACTTGTACACACTAAAATGCGGTAATTCATTGACATTTGTGGGTCAGTGGGTTACCAGTAGTCCAAATGCTCATTAACAGCTAAAATGTGCATTTTTTTGAAAGTGATAATTAAAGCTAAGTGAGTAAAAGCCATTTTGGTTCGGTTTGAGGGAACCAAATAAAGAAAAAGTTTGACGACACTGTCTCTGGCAGGCTGCTTGAATTTGCGTCTGCGATGACCTGACTGGCTAACTTCAAACTAAAATAACTCAGCAATGGCGTAACGTATTGATTTTTTCTCTTAACAATTTTTCAGCATGAACTTCCCTGTAACATCCTTACAATCTTTTCAGACTGACTACACTCTTTGCGTCAAACGTCTAGGGGCGGCAGACCACGTACCGAGGAACCCCTTACGATACAGACAAAATGTCTGTTTACAGTTCCCGGCGACGCTGGGCGTCCTTTTGTATGAGATAAGCCCCTGAGAGACGGCACGGTGTAGGCACTCTCCGGCGTTCGTGCGCATTGTGTGTTGCCTATCATCCAGTCATCTTCTCTGTATGAAAAGGGGTAAGACCAGAAAAATTAAACATCCTGTTAAACTTCTTAAATACCTTTCTCCACTTGGAAACACTCAATCTTACTGCTTTCTTGGTGAAACTCACTCTATCAATTTACTGTGGTAAGTAGTATGCAGTGGGCATGGATAGCAAACGCTACTAGTTCCTGAAATCCCGTGGCCCCATGACTGGAGGACACTGGAGGAGGCCATTGTGAAAGAAGCTGCGCGATTTGGTGCTTTATCATCGCAGACTGCCCATTTTGTCTACAAGGAATGGAGTACTGCTCGTAGCCATATAATATGGTGCAAAAAGGTGCCAGCCAACAGGGACCGGAAACTAGAGTCACACCTTATCAATGACAATCGGTTGTAAAAATGACGAGGACTGCTGGTGTCGGTGAATACAGGTCCATCTTAAACAGTTTCAGAGCGAAAACTGCGAAGGGAACTGTATGCAGTGGACACTTGGAGTAGCGCACGTCGTAAAAGACCATTGCTGACAGCTGTTCGTAAAGCTGCTGGTCATGTACGGGTCAAACAAGACAGACAGACAGAAATAAGTGACTGCGGAAGGTCGTGTGGGCCGAGGAATAGCGATTTTGCCTCTTCAAATGATGCAAGAGGTAGCTTGCACCTGCAGCCCAATGAGTCGTTTTGACCTGCAGTGTTGTGGAGGGTGTAGACTAGGTCAGAGGTGGTTTCGTGACGTTTGGGAGTTTTTCGTACCATGTCTTGTACCAACTCGTTCACGTTACCGTGAACACCAAACAGGATGTTTGTTCCAACATTCCTGTGACCAGTTGTTGCCCTTTATTCATTATCTTCACGATGAGCATGCTGTGAACATTCCAGTCTTCCAAGATGACAGCGGACGTGTTCACAGGGCTGCACGTACACATTCCTGGTAACATATCGCACATCAACTGGCCCGCTAAATCATCCAATCTTAATCAAATAGAGAATGTCTGGGACTATGTGGAATGGCGGGTGAAATGTAGCAATCAAGAAGCCCGCAGCGTCTTAATTTAGATATGGCACACCTGAACAAACATATGGAGGCTAGATACAATATGAGCGTGATGTCTCCTGATAGTGACAAACTTATACGCTGTGCTTGTAATGCGCCTGACAGTGCTAAAAGCACGAGCTGGCACACATTTGACCGATATTGGTAAGAAATAGATGCAAATGTAGGTATAGAGATTAACTGATTAGTTGCCTAAGCTGCACACTTGGTTACACACACATACCAGGATTTCACATGTGTAGGCCTGATCTACCTACCCATTGTCGGCCTCGACGCGTCAGGAACGCTTTGCTTGCCGGGCTGGCCCATTAACATAACAGGTAGCGACCGACACGGATGATGAATGACTGTGGGCCGATAGGCTGACAGGGACCTGGTGGCCGATGCGATCTGCAGCCGCAAAGCAGAACACAAGAGAGCAGAGCGGGTCACACGCCGTGGTTGCAGCACCTGCAACCCCGCGTTACGTATTGTGCTCCCAGCTGCTAGCTTTTCGCATTGGGACATAACGTAATTGGGACGCTTACAGACGTTGCTTAGTCCAAGCAGGAATACTAGACTACTTGTTTGGGAAGTCACACTAGACATGTCCTTCCTCATAATGGATACTACCTTTCTTATAGATTACAAGAGACAGCCGTAAAGTTCTCATTATCACATCATAGAAACAGGTACGTAATTAGTTTTTTTGTGTCTTTCTAGGTACATGTCTGTAATAATAGTACACACTGAAATCTCTATACAACCGTACCGTAGCGCACCGGAAGGTTAGCCAAAACAAAAAGGCAATATCGAGCGATAATTCATTTTCTGCATTTGAAGGGGGACACTACTGCAACAATCCATGCAGAGTGTACGGAAACAGTGCACCATAATATGAAACGTGGCGCAGACGCTTGAAATGCGGACGAAAAGATTGGAGATACCTGATGAAGATGCCGAGATAAGAGTCGAAACATCGTGTTGGGAAGACGTGGACCACCGGCAGTAAACCAGATTCTATGAGTTGGCGTCGAAGCTCGGAGCGCCTGCTGGATTCTTTGACTGCTCGCATACATCCAAAAAGCCCACCGAACCGAGGCAGCAGCGGTCATGTTGCAGCTGTATCACGCCAATGTAGATGGCCTATTCTGCCACCTAATCACCATGGTGAAGTACTGGGCCTATCGCTATAATTTCGAGACAAAGAAGCGAAGCAAACAGCGGAATCATGTGGCTCCACAGAAAAAAAGCGATTTTTATGAATGTTTTTATGGGACTGTCACTGTCTGGGCAAACCGCCACGGGACTGTACTTGTCGAGTTGACGGGAGACGGTCAAAATGAATCGTTGCCGGAAGCTTCCCAAGGCGGTGATTGTTGGTCCACAACGCTCCAGCTCATCATCGACAGGGCACAGCTGTTGCTACTTTGCGCTATCAAATTTTGCGTCACCTGCGGTATACTCCTGACGTGTCAATTAGTGACTTATTTACCTTTCCTCTCGGCAGGCATTTTCAGAATGATGACGAGGCGATTTTCAAGGTGGAGCTTTTCCTAGACAGCCAAAATGCCGACTTCTGCAACCTGGACTGAGACTCGAAAATGGGCACTTGGTTTCCCAGAGAGCTGTCATCTGACCCATGAAACTACTTTCCGCAGATAAATCTATAGCTTAAATCAACTAGATTCTTTATCATACTTTTTAAAAATTTTAAAACTATTTTTCCCTAGGCTGTGACCGAACCACTCTTCGTCAGTCTCATTCTCCGAGTGAGAGTCCAACGAGGGCTACAGGCATCCAGCGATGTAGACTGTAAAGGTGTGTGAGACATACTAGAAGTATCAAGCTTAGAAACAAACCTCTCAGGGGGCATTTCTGCAATATCTGTTACGTCTATCATTATAGGAAGTCTTTGTCTACCACCATAATTTTTCCCTTCTTCCAGTCCACCCAGTTCAAGTTCGTTATTATCAGATGACCATCTTGACATTTTAATATCAGCATCCTGCATATACCACATGTTTACTCCGTCATCTGGTAAGTATTGTTCACAAACTTATTTCCCTTTGTGTTCCTCTCAGTTCCTCTCCAGTTCCTGTTTAATTCTACCTACCTCAACAATTTTTCCCTGTACAAGTCCTTTAATAGTTAATCTAATTAAACTGCATGATGAAAGGAAGTGAAGCACCCAGAAGACATGGTCGGATGACGATGTAACGCCGTACAAGTGCGCACCTTCGCTGGGTATGTAAATGATTAGAGGTGCAATTCTTCGTGACAGGTACATCAGCCACCAGACCGCATTATTGTTCTGTATGTTCAGTGTTGTCACCAGGCCTCGTTGGGTATACAAGGAGGCGTGAACAGCTTCAGATGTTGCGTGGTAACTATGAAGGTCACGGAAATGGCAGGTACTCTTGTGAAAAAACGTTATCCGCATGTAAATTTGGAAGGAGCCTAATTGTAGGTCTCCGTTTGTCCTGCTGGTCGAATCATGCAAAGTCCAGATATGAGGCGTTCGGATGTGACAATGACCAGACGTTGGACTGCATTGGAACGTGAAGGAAGGCATACTCGTCTTCAAGTTTCTAGTCGTCTACATCTGACCGCCACAAGTGAGAATCGTGCATCAAGCACATCGTAATCTCTTCACATCTGCGTCTGCCATCATAGAACAAGTAATGGACTCCTTGTAAGATTCTATGCAAACGAACTAGAGCTAGACGAAAATCTGCAGTGCTTCATGTTCTCGAAACAAAACAGAGGGAGGGGATATGCATACGTACTTTGTTAGTCTGATAATTTCAGTGCATTTGCCAGTTGCTCTCTATACTGAATATAAAAATGTGTGGAACACAACAAGTTTCGTGATTCGCATTACCACCGTCTGTTAAGCTACCATGGCAAGAGGTTATGTTGTGAACGACGCATATACCACTATTTTCGGGACTTTGAAGTAGCTTCTAAAGATAAAAAAACTGAATGAGATGGTTACCCAAGATAACAAAATTGTGGTCATAACTTTTCGCATACAACATTCTAAAAGAAGAGAGTCGAAGTTTTGGAATGCTAAGAGGTAAGGTGGTTCTCCGCAGAATCAGCGAGGAAAGGAAAACAGTAACAAACATCGTTATAAGGAACCACAGAGGGCAAAAATTGAAGACATGGATTCCGACGCATCTAATAAATAACAGATGTTGAATTTAAGAGAAATTTTGAGATTAAGAGTCAGCAATAGCTACAAAATCGTGGCAGGCCACGTCAAGCGGATTAGAATACTGATGACCAAACAAAAAATTTAGCTCTTGCAAGATGCTAGTGGAAAAGCACCATCGAGAAAACGCATACAGATAATTCTGACTAGTCACAAGCTATCAGCGCTGAATGTGATCTGTGAAGGATAGTTTTGTTTCAGAACCGTGAAGTTGCATTGACATCGTATTCTCCCAGTGTGATAGCCCATTAGCATCGTGCGAGAAGCTCCGAAGAATGGTGGCTACGTACGGTATAATCTAGCAGAATACGGTCCGAACATGGTCATGTCTAGACGTCAAACTGATCTCAAAATTTCTTCGTCCTTAATAACCTCTCCTTTGACGATATGACAGTCTTTATTTTAAAAAAGGAAAAAGTCTCTTACTCCATGTAACGGTAACAAGTAAAAAGCTTGTCTGCGAATCACGAAGGGGCCCTAGTTTGCAATGACATTCCTTGTTAATTTGAATAACACTGTCCTCGTTTCACCAGATGGAAGCTCTTAATGTTCCAACTAGAGCGTAATGATAACCCGTTGCAGGAGGCACAGTGCAGAGCACGCTCTGTTTAGCAAACATGTGTTTATCGCTTTCTTAATTTGGGTCAGATACAATGAGGCGTGTCTGTTATGACTACTTTCTTTCAATATCATACTCAAAACATTACACAGAGCAGCCACAATATGTGCGTGTGGGTTTCATTAATGGTGGCACAACCAGGGTAGCGCGACCGACCTAGTATATCATCAGCCTAGACGTTCAGTACAAACGCAAACTTCTGATGACGAAATTCTCTCTGGATATGTGGTATCTGTCCGAAAGAACAGACGCCACGAGTTCATATAATTTATTCGCCCCGATGGGGTACGAATATACAACCTTCAGTGCAGATGCACATTTACGTTCGACCTCCAGCGGGAATCTAAAATTAGTGAGCATGGAGGACATAGACGGGGACTGGGGATAATTGGCGCTAGGTGGGAATGTTCACGCATTTGAGATGAACACTGTGTCCGGATTGCGCAGTGATTAACGCAGTTGCCCAGTAAATAGGAGAGCCCAGGTTCGAGTACCGGCCAGGCACCCATTTTCACTCGTCTGCGCTGATTCCGCCCTAAATTCCTACGCAACTGATATCATTAGTTCATTCCCTTTCCTTTCCTCCCCCCCCCCCTCTCCCTCCACGTTCAATTACATAAAACTCTCTCTTGTTGCAGCTGCGACAAGTGGCTTAAAACCCGCGAGCTTTCAGCTGAGTTTCAATTTGTTGTAATTGACAGTCACTTAGTGTTTGTCTGGGCAGGCGACTCTAATTGAAACGTCTGTAGCTGAGGAGAACTCGACTGAAAGCTCGTAGGTTTCAAACCACTTGACGTGACTAGAAGCTCGAGAGAATTTTATCAGTATACATCCCCGTGATCTCTGGTTTGACAATACAGACGCCCTTCTTTAGCATAGGCGTACAGTAAAAAGAAAAAAAAAGTGATACTTACCTGACTGCAAACACGACTTCAGTACATTATATTCCACAAACAATTTTCCAGTATTGTTCGTTAGTGGTTAAGTGCTATCCTCGTATATGGTGGATGCAAGACGAGGAGTCTTAATTTTATTTTTCAACTCTCAGTATTTCTTAGTCATGGTGGGTTTCCTGGAACTTAACGGGTGGTTCTCTTAAGCCTTCCAGAAATTCCGAACCGGTCTTAGGTCTTTGGCGAGTTAATTCCTAAAATGCGAATATTTATGCACAACTAAGATTTTATTACCCCTTCTGAAGAGCTAAGCCTCTGCCAAAGAAAAGTATCGTGACGCGCAGAAATCCTATAGAATGTTATGCTGGCTTACAAGACGCAGTTAATCGTAGGGACTTGAAAAACCTATGGTACCGTAACACAACAAAAGATTTCTGTGGACAAATCGCTCTTTCTCTCTCTCTCTCTCTCTCTCTCTTTCTCTCTCTATCTCTCTCTATTTCCCTATCTCTCTATCTCTCTGTCTCTCTCTCTTCCCCGATGACATAGTAATAGCAGAACCTGAAAACATTCATTCTACAGAATGGCGTTTGTTGAAATGCTGTATTCAAATTGGTATAGTACCAATGAACGTACACTGAATCAAACAGCGAATTTCACGTATCATTCTCGGAGAACGAACGCAACAGAAACGAACCATGTCCGATAAAATCCAAGTGATGTTTCTCAATCATTCCGGTTCTCATCAGCTGTCCTTCGTCATCATGAGTACGCGATGTGCCGGGCGGAGTGGCGCTACAGTCTGGAACCGAGCGACCGCTACGGTCGCAGGTTCGAATCCTGCCTCGTGCATGGATGTGTGTGATGTCCTTAGGTTAGTTAGGTTTAATTAGTTCTAAGTTCTAGGCGACTGATGATCTCAGAAGTTAAGTCTCATAGTGCTCAGAGCCATTTGAAAAGCTAATTTTACGCTATAATTTCAGTTAGGGTCGCCATCCCAGACAAATAATACGTGACTATGCTGTTTTTCTAGCTACAAGAAATTATTCTACGTCCAGAACCTGCGGAAATTTCTGCACTAATTATCAACTTCCACGATGGCTCCAAAGCAGACAGTGGGAATAAATCCATTGTCAAAATGTAAGTGTGGAAAGGCATACGAGGAACTAACCCAGTTTATTTTTCCAACTGCCGCTCGCAAAATCTAAGATTTGATGTCCAGTAATGATACATTCCTTGCAGGTAAATCATCCATGAAAGGTAATGGACAGTAAGACGACAGTTTAACACCCACAACAGGATTACTGCTGTTTATTTGCTTCTCATGCCACGTCGAAACTTTTAGAGTGAGGATTTGTATACTATTGTTTACAATAATAGACTACATTTAAACTCTTGAACTAAATTTGTAAGAGCAAAGGTATAAACTACCGGGTTAGTTTTATACATGTTCTGGTAGTGTTATTTAACACCAGTTTATTTAAGATAGGAAGACAAGAAGTAATAACATAATCAATAAAAAAATCGTAGAATTTAACGACTGGTCGAAACTGTCTAAAAATAAAAGATTTGAGGAAGAGGTAACATGCTACCGTGGACAAATTGCATTCCACAGGCAGCCACATTGATTCTCTATAGTAAGGCGCTAGTACACACTTTATTGTTCAAAGTACTCGTTTATATCTCTTCCATCGGTACACCAAGACATCGTTACATAAATCGGTAGCACACAGTAACTGCTCCAACGATCAGACGAGGCATGTATCGCTGGATTTCAAATTGGGGGCTATAAAAAGGGTGATACTGTACCTTCAACCCACAGTGTTACGATATTTCGCGCTTCTTTTAAGTTAGACTGCTCGTGTACTTCTTGAATCACGCTCATATTTCGTCTAATCTATGTTAGCAGACAATATGGTTGGTTGGTTCGTTTTGGAGAAGGAGACCAAACAGCGAGGTCATCGGTCTCATCGGATTAGGGAAGGACGGGGAAGGAAGTCGGCCGTGCCCTTTGAAAGGAACCATCCCGGCATTTGCCTGGAGCGATTTAGGGAAATCACGGAAAACCTAACTCAGGATGGCCGGACGCGGGATTGAACCGTCGTCCTCCCGAATGCGAGTCCAGTGTCTAACCACTGCGCCACCTCGCTCGGTAGACAATATGAAAACAATAGTTCTGCTGCCAATGAAATTTGAAGAATTCGATGTACTTAGTGGTTGATACGATACTTCGTTGCAATAGTTACATATCTACCTTCTATTACTAAGACATGGAACCAGTCGTTTCCAGTAAAATACATTTCACAACTGACTATCAGGACTCAAAATAGAAATGACAGTGGCATTGCACTCACCGGTAGGTGAATTAGACACACGCAAGTTCAGGGAGAAGAAAGAAGAACTTGTGCGACTTTCGGGAGACTTTTTAGGTCTGTCAGTAACGGCAAAGGATTTTGAAGATGAGTTGAACGGAATGGACAGCGTCTCGAGAAGAGGTTATAACATGAACACCAACAACAGTAAAAAAAGGTTAAGTGAATGTAGTCGAATTAAATCATGTGACACTGAGGGATTAAGACAAGGAAATACGACACTAATATTCTCATTGTAACTCGATGATTGTCTCTTAGTTTCCGCACTTTTCCACGCCGAGTTTGTCCTGTCACAAGATTAGTACTACTGCGAGAAATGTTGGCGGAGGACTTCTTAGCAATATCCCAAACAATATAGCGTCTCCCTAGTACTGACACTACGCTATCATTCCTTTCAGTGGCTTTACTTCCGTGGTCGGAGAAGCCCTGTGCATAAGAATTTGGAAATTAGGAGTCAACCTTCGAGACGGAATAAGAATTTGGATCAGCGCAGAAAGTGTTCTTGGGAGTCATAATGGTTAAAGTGACAGCTTATGAAATGCTAGAAATGCATCGTCGAGTTTTGGTCCTGGTACTGGTAAAAACACAATTATTCACATTAGATCATAACAGCTAATATATTCAGAGGTACCCCCAAGTGTCCCTGTAAGAGAGTCGTTCCATATAACGGATACAATTAATATAAAGCAGTGACGATTGCTCAACTACTGGCATCCGTTATGTATGTAGATATGCGATTAAGCGTCCGCACGAGTTGTATCACTCCAATATAGCCATGGTCAAGTGGTGAAATGCCTACCGGGCCACGCGCGCGTAAAATGAGGAATGGGGGGAGGGAGAATTCTTGGCGGCTATGCTATCCCCCCCCCCCCCAATAAAGAGAAATATTTTAATACATGTGTTTATATTGTTCCATGCATCAATTTATAAATTTTTAACTAACGTTCGGACAATAACATAACATGAAAACAAGGAGTATTGTAAATGGCAAGGAATTCTACAAACGAAAATCTATATTTAATATCAGATATTTTCATTTGCTTGCTTACGTGGATTGGCTCGTGGCTTAGCCACCTGTAGGGAACATTCCGGCCAGGAAAAGAAGCTCATCCACAAATTCGACATTGTTCGTGAGTACACAGGTAGACTCAGCGATCCATAGGGAACTGATTATAACGAGACCGAAAGGGAAAGACATTCCAATAAGAAAATAATAAGATTGAATTCCCCGAACGTATTTGGACACGACGGAAAGAAACAGCAACCCTCCCATTTACACGCTCACATTGTGGTGAGTGCACAATTCATGTAGATTACAACTTTTCCAAACTTGTGACAGTTTATTGCATGAGACATGCGCTTTTAAAATTTTGGGACGAATCCTTTTCAGATGTGTTACTGCTCTGCATTACAGTTTCTTGGAAGATATGCACAGATGTAAACAAATTATTATTATTATTATTATACTACTAGCTTTTTACGGCAGCTTCGCCCACGTATTTATGTGTCACATACACTGATGAGCCAAATCATTATGACCACTGCTTAATGGCTTGCTTGCCTGATTTTGAACGAAATACATCACTGATTCTGCGGATCAGCTTTTGTGGATTTATGTGCCATTAAATGTCTACGCACAGGTCATGAAATTCGCGTAAAAAATAGGCCGGTGATGGCGCCCGATAGCGACCCAGATGGGTTCCATAGGATTTACGTCAGGCGAATTTGCTCGCCGAGACATAAACGTGAGTTCACTATAATTCTCCTCAAACCACTGTAGCACGGTTCTGGCTCCGCGACACGGACAATTGCACTAATGAAAGACGACATCGAGAATGAAGGGATGCACGTGGTTCGCAGCTGTCAGCGTGTCTTCGATTACTACCGCAGGTCCCATGCAAGCGTAGGAGAATATCTCCCATTGCATAATACAACTCCCATCGGCCTTTGCCCGTGACGCGTTTCACGTTTCGAGCCGCCATTAACCTCGATGAATGTGGTTGTGGATACGACAATGGATCTAGTGTAGTGTGTAGTGTGATTTACCCGAAGAGCCGACACGTTTCCATTGATCGATTGTGGAATCCCGATGGTCTCGTGCACACTGCAATCGTAATTGGCGATGTCTTTGGATCAACACGTAGGGGTGGTCTGCTGCGGAGCTCCATATTCAGTAACGTGCGATGCACCATGTGCTCCGAAACGCTTGTGTGTGCACAAGCATTGTGCTCTGTCAGCAGAGATGCCATTGCTACCTCAATATGTAAGCACCTCAGTGTGTTAGTTGTGTTTAGTCTCCATGTAACAGTCTCCCCACAAACACGTCATAGAGTGTAATTTACAACCTGATGTTTCTACACAGTCGTAACTGTACCACTTAATGGATTACCCCTGGCAGTATAGACTAACCGTTTACCATCCACGTATCCACAATTCCAAGACCTGACTCGCTGCTCAGGGAAAATAAGCATTAATCACTTGCTCTTGCCACATGTACTCGGACGTACTAATCAATCTGAAAACGTACTGCTCCTAATAGCTATTATTTTAGTCTGCCAATAAAGTAAATAGTGATGAAATGTTGTTCAGTACACTGTCCTCAGTCACTAATAGGAACATCTGCACTTATACCATCACCACACCGAAATAAAATCTGATTCTCTGCTTTTTAACACTATACAGCTCCAGAGAGGATGTTAAATTTATCTGTTGTATTCAGTCGTGTGACATGATCTTAGGTCCGGAAACACATTGACAAAATTATTGGCTCCCTGCGGTGTTCACTCTCGCGACATACTTGACACACTGAACAGCATAAATAAGAGAAAATTGCCCTTCATACTTTTGAAAGTGTTCCAAGTCAACTAAATACAGGAAATAAATACCAAGAGGTCGTTCTCGAACATTTTTACGTCACTCCTTATCATCCACACCCCCTCTCCTAGTGGTAGTTCGGGATCTAATTCCCGCAGTATTTTTATAGAAATAATAATTCATGCACATAACAAATTTGATTGAAATTGCTCCAGGTGTTCCTGATTTATGTGTCAGTGTTGCTCTTTTTTCGTTCCCACCCTTTTGGGATGTAGGTGGTTCTTAACCCTACAGTGCTTCTTTCCAGACAGCAAGTAACCAGCAAACCTCCCATTCTTTAAAGAATCGTATTGCCCTGTACAGAACAGCTTCAAACTTCTGATTACAGTACGAATGAAATAAAATGTTAATCGAGAAAAAGTTGAGGTCTGAAATGGCATTTAAAAATTGTTAGAAGTCGCCAGCTGCTCTCATTACCAAACAGCGTATGAGTATAATACGGCTAATTTGCCCATCGTTTTAAGAAAACCTTGTTTTTCACGCATCCCAATGTTCATGGCGTCGTATCTCCCGAACTGTGTCTTACGGTGATATAATTTGCAGGTACGTGTTGACAATTCTACATCTACATCTACATCCATACCCCGCAAGCCACTTGACGGTGTGTGGCGGAGGGTACCTTCAGTACCTCTATCAGTTCTCCCTTCTATTCCAGTCTCGTATTGTTCGTGCAGGGAAGGATTGTCGGTATGCTTCTGTGTGGACTCTAATCTCTCTGATTTTATCCTCATGGTCTCTTCGCGAGATATGCGTAGGAGGGAGCAACATACTGCTTGACTCTTCGGTGAAGGTATGTTCTCGAAACTTTAACAAAAGCCCGTACCGAGCTACTGAGCGCTCTCCTGCAGAGTCCTCCACTGGAGTTTATCTATCATCTCCGTAACGCTTTCGCGATTACTAAATGACCCTGTAACGAAGCGCGCTGCTCTCCGTTGGATCTTCTCTACCTCTTCTATCAACCTTATCTGGTACGGATCCTACACTGCTGAGCAGTATTCAAGCAGTGGGCGAACAAGCGTACTGTAACCTACTTCCTTTGTTTTCGGATTGCATTTCCTTAGGAGTCTTCCAATGAATCTCAGTCTGGCATCTGTTTTACCGACGATCAACTTTATATGATCATTCCATTTTAAATCACTCCTAATTCGTACTCCCAGATAATTTATGGAATTAACTGCTTCCAGTTGCTGACCTGCTACATTGTATCTAAATGACAAGGGATCTATCCTTCTATGTATTCGCAGCACATTACACTTGTCTACATTGAGATTCAGTTGCCATTCCCTGCACCATGCGTCAATTCGCTGCAGATCCTCCTGCATTTCAGTACAACTTTCCATTGTTACAACCTCTCGATATACCACAGCATCATCCGCAAAAAGCCTCAGTGAATTTCCGATGTTATCCACAAGGTAATTTATGTATATTGTGAATAGCAACGGCCCTACGACACTCCCCTGCGGCGCACCTGAAATCACTCTTACTTCGGAAGACTTCTCTCCATTGAGAATGGCATGCTGCGTTCTGTTATCTAGGAACTCTTCAATCCAGTCACACAATTGGTCTGATAGTCCATATGCTCTTACTTTGTTCATTAAACGACTGTGGGGAACTGTATCGAACGCCTTGCGGAAGTCAAGAAACACGGCATCTACCTGTGAACCTGTGTCTATGGCCCTCTGAGTCTCGTGGACGAATAGCGCGAGCTGGGTTTCACACGACCGTCTTTTTCGAAACCCATGCTGATTCCTACAGAGTAGATTCCTAGTCTCCAGAAAAGTCATTATACTCGAACATAATACGTGTTCCAAAATTCTACAACTGACTATTGAACTATATGAAAATTATTGAACTATATGAAAATTATTGAACTATATGAAAATTATTGAACTATATGAAAAAAAACGTAAATTAGTTACAAACTAAGGCGTGCACACACTTTATTCAACATGTAAACGTCACTGCAGATATTTGGATTTAGGTTATGACATGTTAAATATGCTTGCCATCCTTGGCGATGATGTGGAGCAGAAGAATAGCGAAAGTCTGCATGACCCACTGAAGTGTAGGAACATCGATGTTGTCGATGACCTGCTGAATGGCTGTTTTCAGCTCAGCAATGGTTTCAGGGTTCTTGCTATACACCTTGCCTTTAACACAGACCCATCAAAAGGAGTCACACGTGATCATATCCGGAGAATATGGCGGCCAATCGAGGCCCATACCAGTGGTCTCTGGGTACCCCAGAGCCAGAATGCGATACCCAAAGTGGTCCTCCAGGACATCAAACACTCTCCTACTTCGATGGGGTCGAGCTCCGTCTTCCATGAACCACGTCTTGTCGAAATAATGGTCACTAATCGGATGAAATCATCTTCCAAACCCTTTACGTACCGTTCGGTAGTCACCGTGCCATCAAGGAATGTAGCCCCGATTATTCCGTGACTGGACATTGCACACCACACAATTACCCTTTGAGGAGAAGAGACTTCTCGATCGCGAAATGTGGATTCTCAGTCCCCTTATTGACGAACCCATCCAAATGAAAGTGCGCTTCGTCGCTAAACCAAACCATGCATGCGCATGCTAATTCTCATTATGCCCCGCTGCCAACCGTGCAGTTTGAACATCCTAGCGCAAACCATTCAGAAGCTATGACAATTTTATTCCATACATTTCAGTAATTGTTACTGTATACATTCAATGGTATATTTGGATGCTTTCTGTGAAATATGTTGCAAATAGAGTTGGTACTAAAAAAGTCACAAATTAAAACATCGTGCCTGGTGTAGCAGTTCTACTGCATGAACATTTGAAATATAGTATTAGTTGAAAACAGTCTTTGTTGCAATTATAGTTTTTTTATTTATCAACTACGCGTTTCACCTTATTTAGGCATCTTCAGGCTGATCTAAATTTGGTATTTTTTAGGACCATCCTTTAGACAGTGTAGCTAAAGGGCATCGTCGAGTACATAAGGCCAACATTGTCTTCGTTAACCTAGAAAGTATTTTGGCTTGATGTAGTCGACGATTCCCCTTTAGCTACAATGTCTAAAGGATGGCCCTAAGAAATACCAAATTAAGATCAACCTGAAGATGCCTAAATAAGGTGAAACGCTTAGTTGATAAATAAAAAACTGAAATTGCAACCAAGACTGTTTTCAAGTACTACTATTAAACACTGGTTTGCTGCTTCATGCCACAGATGGATTGGGAGAATTTCTATTTGAAATATAGTTAGCAGTAAACTTCTTTTCCTTTCATCATTGTGTGGGAAATGGGGGAGAGAGAGAGAGAGAGGAGTGGTATCAGCGAAAAAAAGTTTCGTAAAGGTCTGAAATTACATGTAAAGTATGTTACAAGTGGCTAAGTGCTCTCATTCCGAAATACTGGATGATTATAGTTTGGGCATCTGCTCGCGGTGCATTACGGTTCTTTTTCACTCACACCTCTCTGAGAGGCAGATGGCTCTACTCCTACAGTGTTTCTTTCCAAATAGCAAGTGATCAAGTGGATCAAGTATGGTTGAGATCGATCCAGTCTTTTAGGAGGAGGATGTGCTGAACAAATATAAACACATTTTTATAACATATAGGTAGATTAAAACGTTTAGAGGGTGAGGGGGCGTTCCGTCAGTAATGCAACACTCTTCTTTTCTGGCAGCAAGTTGGTTTTATACAGGATTCCAAGATATCGTATTATTCCCCACTCTTTTGGCAACAAAGCCATATTTTTCAACAAAATCTCCGTTCAATACGACGCCTTACGCCATTTTACTGGGAGGGCGTGTATGCCCACTTAATACCTTTGTACTGTTTGACTTCTTTGAGCCAGACAGATGCTCTCTATGGTCTTCTGCTAGGCGGTGAGGAAACCAGAGGGAACACACTCTTGAGTACCTCAACTGGTGGACAAGTGTGTCAGCTCTACCTACAGAGACATCCAGTTGAGTAGCGAGGTGTTCGATTGTGATCCGTCAGTCACCTCGAATGAGGAGTCACAGCTGTGTGTGGCAGGCCAGCACGCGGGTGATCGGACAGGTTCGCGCGACGTTGTTGCGGTGATGACAGGCACCTCGCCCACGGCTCCATAGACATTCTGAAAGCGCCTATGAATATCTGCGATGCTTTGGTTTTCCGCCAAAAGAAACAGAAAGACAGCTCTCTGCTTCTACATCTACGTCTACATCCATACTCCGCAAACTGGGAGTGGCGGAGGGTACTTTGAGTACCCCTATGGGTTCTCCCTTCTATTCCAGTCTCGTATTGTTCGTGGAAAGAAAGATTGTCGGTATGCCTCTGAGTGGGCTCTAATCTCTCTGATTTTATCCTCATGGTCTCTTCGCGAGATATACGTAGGAGGGAGCAATATACTTATTGACTCCTCGGTGAAAGTATGTTCTCGAAACCTCAACAAAAGCCCGTACCGAGCTACTGAGCGTCTCTCTTGCAGAGTCTTCCACTGGAGTTTATCTATCATCTCCGTAACGCTTTCGCGATTACTGAATGATCCTGTAACGAAGGGCGCTGCTCTCCGTTGGATCTTCTCTTTCTCTTATGTCAACCCTATCTGGTACGGATCCCACACCTGTGAGCAGTATTAATGCAGTGGGCGAACAAGTGTACTGCAACCTACTTCCTTTGTTTTCGGACTGCATTTCCTTAGGATTCTTCCAATGAATCCTAGTCTGGCATCTGCTTTACCGACGATTAATTTTACATGGTCATTCCATTTTAGATCACTCCTAATTCCTACTCCCAGATAATTTATGGAATTAACTGCTTCCAGTTGCTGACCTGCTATATTGTAGCTAAATGATAAAGGATCTTTCTTTCTATGTATTCGCAGCACATTATACTTGTCTAGATTGAGATCCAGGCAACGGCCTTGCCGCAGTGGATACACCGGTTCCCGTGAGATCACTGAAGTTAAGCGCTGTCGGGCGTGGCCGGCACTTGGATGGGTGACATCCAGCCGCCATGCGCTGCTGCCATTTTTAGGGTTGCACTCAGCCTCGTGATGCCAAATGCGGAGCTTCTCGACCGAATTTTAGCGGCTCCGGTCAAAGAAAACCACCATAACGACCGGGAGAGCGGTGTGCCGACCACACGCCCCTCCTATCCGCATCCTCAACTGCGGATGACACGGCGGTCGGATGGTCCCGGTGCTTTATTACATTGAGTTTCAATTGCCATTCCCTGCACCATGCGTCAATTCGTTGCAGATCCTTCTTGACAGCGCGGCTACACCACGGAACTTGATGAAACTATACGGGCTGAAGCGCGAATAATCCACTATGTCCCACAACAAATTCCGCATTTTTTCAGCCGAAATTTGGCGACAGAAAAATGTGTTGCATTACTTATTGAACACGCTCCTCCCCCTCCTGTATATATTTTATTATTGTTATTAAAACCTAAGCATGTCCGGACCGATAAAACTGGGGTTACGACAAGTTGTATTGGAGAAGTGGGCGGTAACAAATAGCGTTCCCACTTCCCCCTAGAAAGGAACCCTACTAGCCGCGTGGCGCTCGCAAAAAGAGCGCAACTCAGAAGACACGATAGCTTAGAATGAACTCTGAACCCTCACCGTGTGAGTGGAGAAATGTAAATAAATGACGTGAGAAATGAACGGAAACTACTCTAGAAGGTAAGACACTTGCTGACGGGAGGCCGGTGTGTGCGCAGTGTCGGACGTGCAGTGCGGCCGGCAGTGGTCGCCGGGTCGGCGCGGCGCGCGCATCGTGGGCGGCGAGTCGGCCGCCCCCGGGGAGTTCCCCTGGCTGGTGTCCATCACGCGCCAGGGCGGACACTTCTGCGGCGGCACGCTGCTCACGCGCCGCTGGGTCGTCACCGCCGCGCACTGCATGTGCAGGTCGGTAGCGCTCTGCCGCCCGCTGCTCTGTGTAACACCTGCCATTCTGCTGCTGCTTCCGGAATGAGATTTTCACTCTGTAGCGGAGTGTGTGCTGGTATGAAACTCCGTAGCAGATTGAAACTGTGTGCCGGGCCGTAACTCGAACTCGGGACCTTTGCCTTTCGCGGGCAAGTGCTCTACCACCTGAGCTACCCAAGAACGACTCTTGCCCTCGGGGCGAAAGTCGTTCTTAGGTAGCTCAGGTGGTAGAGCACTTGCCCTCGAAAGGCAAAGGTCCCGAGTTCGAGTCTCGGCCTGGCACACAGTTTTAATCTGCTGCTGCTTATTTACAAGTTTATTTGTAAGCTCTTTCAGAAGTTCTGAAGACGACTGCGCCAAAACTACAAGACAGAAAAATGGCACATGTGAGTGAACAGACCATCTCTCCGAGTATCGATTCGTAACAAGCGCCGTGACGTAGTTGCAGTGGGCAGCAGGCGTGTCAGAACATGTAAACAAAACATCTGCTCCACATTTTCGCAAGCATTAGTCTGCACCTGCAGCTAGACAATCCAACGAGCAGTTTCCTGGGCCTGACATTTTCTGGGCAATTTTTGTCAGTGACTTCAATGAGCAGTAGACATGTATTCACGCTTGCCACCTGTAACGTGAGTTAAAATTTTGGGGAGATGCTCTGTCCACTGATATGTGTCTATTTTCTGTATGTCTTGTAGTTTTCGTTCAGTTATCTCCTGAAATTTTGGAAATAACCCCTACCCCCAGTTTATAAAAATGAGTTTTGCACTATTTTGGCTTAATAGGAAATAAGGTGCTTTCCAGCAAGTTCATTTAAAAAAACTGACAGTCTCATAAAACCATGTTCACTTTTATTCCAAAAATATTACTAATAAGTATTTTATCTACTAATAACTTTCTTACTTTTCATTTAATCGTTAATACTGGAGTATTAATTTTTTATATTAAGCTCTATAAATCTACTAAACAGAATATTTGTGAGACAAATACTTCTAAGATGAGAAGAAAATCATATTTCTCTTTAAAAATTCTTATTCTTTGCTGAAACTTTTTTATACCCTGGAAACTCATGGCGATCTTCATGTACAACCTCAAGCACATACTTCTTCTGTTCCCCGTTTCTTTCTAAATTATTTATTGTAGTCTTTCATGAGATTCATACCTCTCTCAGCCGAATCGTATATGTCTTTCAATTCAATAACTCGTTCTAGAGCGTCAAGTACTTCTTTTTCACGATGTTCCAAAGGCTTGGGTTAAGTAACTTCTTATTGAAATCAGATCTACCAAACATCCTCCCATTTTGTTAGAAACGAACTTTTCAATCGCATTACAGATCACTTCCGGTTTGGTCGACAGCTACTTGATTCCTTTTTATATTTTCGTCTGATGGTTCTGCCTCGCGATTCAATGGACTCGTCATTTTCATTTGATTTTTAGAGGACTAAATAGTATCAAAGTTGTCAAATACAACAGAACTGGGAAAATTGGATAAAAGAGTTTTCAGTTTTTGTACAACTGCTAAGAAATGTCGCACGCGACACCCTGATATTAGTAAAATTTTGAAAGATTGCTGAAATTCGGTGCTTTGAATCTAAAAATGGTACACAATTTTGCTTCAACGTACGTAATGATAAGCAAAATCAAATATTTTCTTCTACTAGCAGTCCAAATTCATCACGGAACATAGATATTTTCATCTTTCCTGTTCGATACCACTTCGTCACAAAGAGATATTCCTCGAGATGTTGTTTTGACAAGAGAAGTTGCAGTTAATTCTAAAAATGTAATACAACTCTCTCATGACTGTGTTTCTGCAGCTCTCCCCATCTTCAGAAATACTTGCGAGAATGTGTAAGGTGACCAGCATTGAATGGGTACTAGATTTTTCTTTAATTTCATTATGAAATGCATTAATGTGTGAAATTTATGTTACAGTCACGTAAATATTTATCTTAGTAAATTGTTAAATTTCAGCCTCGTATCCTATTGACTGTCTCTATTGGTTTTAGAAGCTCATCTCTCATCATCAAACATAAGGTGATCATTTCCAAGCGTGGCACACCTTTCAATCATTTTTGATCAAAAGTAGCTACTTTGCTCACTAATAATTATAGTTAAAACATTAGCATGTGCTACGTTCACAAGTTTCAGCTTTGTAACCTTCGTCGAACTCATCGAATATTTTTGTCTTGGAAAAGATGTTAGAAGACGAACTTCTCAAAAGAAGGTTAATTGAGTGTAGTCGTATTAACTCAGACGATGATGAAGGAATCCGATTAGGAAATGAAACCCTAAAAGTAGCTGATAAACTTTGTTATATGGGCAGGAAAATAGATTATGACGGCCTTAGTAGAGACTGTCTGGGAATGTGGGAGTGACAAAAGAAGCTTGGCTGAAAAAAAGAGTATAAATTTAAGTGTTAACAGCCTTTTCCGGTAGCACTTGTCTGAAATGCAACTTTATGTGGAAGGGCAACGGGGATGGTGAACAGTACAGACAAAAGGAAAATAGAAGCCCTGTGGCGTGACAGATGATGAGACGGGTAGTTAAAGTAACTCATGAAAGGAACAGAATCCAACTGGGAGGTAAAAGATGGTGAATAAAATCCTACGCAGTGGCTGTTAAAATACTTTTATTAAAAAGTTTATACAGGTTTGGCATCAATAGAGATGCATCTTCAGGCGATCTGTACGAGAAATTGAAACATTACAGGATTGGAGTGCCTTGAAAAATAGACGTGTACTGCCGTAGGGCACTATGTATCAGTGAGAGCTGAGTACTCACAGGTTTTTTAAGCAGTCATGGCACGGTAAAGTGATTGCTTAGAGCCAAGTTCCATCGTTCATCATCAAGATATAAACAGATAGCACACCTAAGCTGAAATCCATGTTTAAACTGGTTGGGACCGAGGAGCAGTTGTAAGAGCCGGATAAACCTATTTAAATTTCTAACTGCCGTATAATTAAGCAAACTAAATAAAACACCACATTCATATGTCTTACCTTAGACAGATAGGTACTATGCAGCTGGAATGTCTATAATGCCTTAGAAAGCATAGAAGCGTGTACGGAGCCAGAATAAGCTCTACTGATGAGTTGGTCTTGCGGCTTGGGGTTGGCTTCACGGTGCGTCTAACTTACAGAAGTAAAAGAGGTTTATGAAACAACTCATCTAAAGGAAATAGTAGACCGATTGAACCGATTCTGAGGTATCAAGGAGTAGTTAATTTGGTAATGGAGGAAAGTGTGTGTGGAGGGCAAGGAGCGGGATTAAATGTAGCAGAGGTGGAGCATGTCTTGGTTCAGCTCGCAGGTTCAAATGGATGTAGGTTATTATGCAGAGATTTGGATGTTTGCAGTAGCATGTAGAGCTGTATGAAACGCCTTCGGACTGAACACTGTAACAACAACAACAACTACTACTACTACTAATACTATTACTACAACTACAATGATCATTGTGTTGCTTATATTAAAATGTAAGGACGTCGCACATGGGGCTAGTTCATGCAAAAAGTTGGCCAAAATTAGTCTTTGATATTTTCTGTGCTATCAGATCCTTGAGAACATATTTGTAGGATAATAATGTATTTACATACTTCATAACATGAAATCATACAAAATTGTAGTATTTTTATTAGATTCTTTATTCCTTAGCTACAACATTACGTATTAATCAGGTGGTGCCTCCCGGTCTTCTTCGTCTGACTACTTTATTTCTATTGGGGACTCCCCTTCATTATAATTTTCAGCCTGCCTATCCATCCTTCGCTTGGGAACAGTAAATATAATGAATGAAATTTTCACTCTGCAGTGGAGTGTGCGCTGATATGAAACTTCCTGGCAGATTAAAACTGTGAGCCGGACCGAGACTCGAACTCGGGAATTCGAGTCTCGGTCCGGGACACAGTTTTAATCTGCCAGGAAGTTTCAGTAAATATAATGTTTCTTTTCAGAAGATTTTCCTGGTTTTCTTTGGCTCTGGTCTCATTCCTGTTATTAATGGACCAGATATCAGTAGGAGTCTATTTATTATACCCAGAATGCATTCCTCTCATGAGAATTTCCTAGCAAACGTATACGGATGAATGTGCTTGTTGCAGGCGTCTGACACTTCTTCTGATAAACTGCCTATGGGTAAGTTCATTAACAGTAGGAACGTGCACCAAAATCTTGTGTACAGTGGGAGACTTAGAATGTCATGGATATAATTCAACACATAGTATTGCTATTTCAGCATATAAGCAGAACATTTGTCCACGTCTATCCTATGTCCTATGGGAGTAGCTTCTAGGATAACCCAAAATCAATAGATAGGTTGCAGATCCACACCTGTTATTTCTGCTGATGTTTCAGGGTCTGAAAAAAGTCTTCTGCTGGTATTTCTATCATTTTTAGCCTTGCTGGGGAACATCTACAATAATTAATCGCAGTGGATTTCTGAACATTTCTTGTGTTAGTTTTTCCTCTCTTGAATAAGCTTCTTTTCGTCTTCTGAACGGATTTGTCAAGTGCAACAAAACATTTGAAAAATCTAACTCGGGCATGGGTTTTTGGCAAGCCACTGAAGTCTTCTGAGGTGGCCCCGCAAATGTAGCATCTCATTGTCGACGCTGTGTCTGTTGTTGCACTGCACACCCTTGCATCAACCGTAGTCCTCAGTAATGTGTTTTTATAGTTAAATGATCCTCCTTCCTTGAAATTTTTATTTCTTGTAATGTTTCAATTTGTCTGTTGATAAAACCAATTTCTTCATTAGTAACATCAGCTGTTTCATGAACACATCTAATTCTTATTGGTCTGCAATAGTGAGGAGATGATGGTGTAGGATTTTTCCAAACAATTAGATATTTATTCGTGCGACTGATAAGTAGGAGATTCACGAAAGATGACTCAATTATATTCGCGTCAGATTCATGGTTGTTTCCAAATTTTTGTTTAAAGTGAATTAGCTGTGAACCCACACCCCTATTTGCAGATAAAATCTAATGCATTTATGTCATCGTTTGGAATACTCTCTTTCAAATTTTGAAGTTGGCAGGGGTAAAATACAGGGAGCGAAAGGATATTTACAATTTGTACAGAAACCAGATGGCAGTTATAAGAGCTGAAGGGTATGAAAGGGAAGCAGTGGTTGGGAAGGGAGGGAGACAGGGTTGTAGCCTCTCCCCGATGATATTCAATCTATATATTGAGCAAGCAATAAAGGAAACAAAAGAAAAATTTGGAGTAGAAATAAAAACTTTGAGGTTCGCCGATGACATTGTAATTCTGTCAGAGACAGCAAAGGACTTGGAAGAGCAGCTGAACGGAATGGACAGTGTCTTGAAAGGAGGGTATAAGATGAACATCAACAAAAGCAAAACGAGGATAATGGAATGTAGTCAAATTAAATCGGGTGATGCTGAGGGTATTAGATTAGGAAATGAGACACTTAAAGTAGTAAAGGAGTTTTGCTATTTGGGGAGCAAAATAACTGATGATGGTCGAAGTAGAGAGGATATAAAGTGTAGACTGGCAATGGCAAGGAAAGCCTTCCTGAAGAAGAGAAATTTGTTAACATCGAATATAGATTTAAATGTCAGGAAGTCGTTTCTGAAAGCATTTGTACAGGGTGTAGCCATGTATGGAAGCGAAACGTGGACGATAAATAGTTTAGACAAGAAGAGAATAGAGGCTTTCGAAATGTGGTGCTACAGAAGAATGCTGAAGATTAGATGGGTAGATCACATAACTAATGAGGAGGTATTGAATAGAATTGGGGAGAAGAGGAGCTTGTGGCACAACTTGACTAGAAGAAGGGATCGGTTGGTAAGACATGTTCTGAGACATCGAGGGATCACCAATTTAGTATTGGAGGGCAGCGCAGAGGGTAAAAATCGTAGAGGGAGACCAAGAGATGAATACACTAAGCAGATTCAGAAGGTTGTAGGTTGCAGTAGGTACTGGGAGATGAAGAAGCTTGCACAGGATAGAGTAGCACGGAGAGCTGTATCAAACCAGTCTCAGGACTGAATACCACAACAACAACAAGTTCTAGGAGACTGATGACCTTAGAAGTTAAGTCCCATAGTGCTCAGAGCCACTTGAAAAGTGGACTCTGGGCCAGCTTTTAGAGCAAAATACCCTTGTGTGTGCCATGCGGCGACGACAGCGAGTGCTAACGAGGTGCGCGCTTGGTGCAGCGGCAGCGTGGAGCTGCCCATCTCGCAGGTGCGCGTCTCCGTGGGCGCGCACGACCTGTCTGCGGCGCACCGCGGCGGCGGCGGCGGCCCGGCGCTGGCGGTGGAGCGGCTGCTGGTGCACCCCGGCTACCGCTGCCGCAAGTTCGCGCACGACGTGGCGCTGCTGCGGCTCGCCGCGGAGGTGCGCTGGCGGCCCGACTCTGCGTGGCCCGCCTGCCTGCCGGCGCCCTCCGGGTCGCCAGGGTCCTCCAGCTTCTCGGGCCGCGAGGCCACGGCCGCCGGCTGGGGCTGGATGCAGGAGAACCAGGGCGTGCGCGCAGACGTCCTGCAGAAGGTCAGCACTTCCCTCACTATACCTTTTATCTACAGTATTACGACACTTATTGTGGTGTGCGTAATGTAAGATCTTCGGTGCACACACCGTCAGATTATTTGACTTGTCGCTCTAGCGAAGTAGGCGAATGTCAGCAATATGTCTCGTGGTCTTATCTTCGCGTGTTTATCTTCTGCCATTATCAGACTATAGAAATGCCACCCTGTAACAATCCTCGGAAGGATCCAGGCCTGAGGAGGGAGCGTTATGATCTCGGCAATGTTTTCGTTACATTCCCTGTGTCATCTCGTCTTTGTTGAAGGCACAATGGATCAAGAAAAGTATGCCTCTATCCTTGGAACAATGCCCATCCGCCATGCAGTTTGTTTTTCCTCAGAATGACGGCATCTATCAGCAGGACAAAAAAATGGTTCAAATGGCTCTGAGCACTATGGGACTTAACTTCTAAGGTCATCAGTCCCCTAGAACTACTTAAACCTAACTAACCTAAGGACATCACACATATCCATGCCCGAGGCAGGATTCGAACCTGCGACCGTAGCGGACGCGTGGTTCCAGACTGTAGCGCCTAGAACCGCTCGGCCACTCTGGCCGGCATCAGCAGGACAAGACAACGTTTCACGCAGCTCGCAGTGTACGTGCGTGCTTCGGAGAGTGCCAGGATATGTTGATATGTTTACGGTACTTTTCTGACCACCAAACACCGCAGATTTAAAGCCAGTCGAAAATCCGTGGGACCACCTCGATTGGGCTCTGAAATGATCCAAAGTCTTGTGTTATCCTATTCAGTGCTGGTGATGTCAAGACTGGTTCACACATTTAACACGAGTTCAAAGCAAGATGGTTGTTGAAAACGTTTTTTATATTATTTCACCTCTATTCACTTTCTTCTTTTCCTGTTGTCTAAATCTACGCTCTTGACCCTAATAATCACCTAACTGCTGCCTTACGTTTCTTCTAGTTCGGGACTTGGTAATATGTTGAAATTCCTCCAACAGTTGTAGTCATGAAGCTACTTCCTAAATCAAATAGTTTCTAGACTGGCATCACAAAGTTCAGCAGATTTTATATCTAATGCCACCACACCACACAAATTAAGTAGCTGCTTGTGGTCATTTCTGACATCCTTGGCGCAACATTCATGCAGCACTGGCTGCACACCATGTAAGCAGTTATTGAGAAATGTTGCATTTAGAAAGATGACAGGCACCCACCTAAACCGTTAATATTTATTTGCATACCTTACGTAGAATGCTTGAATTGTCTCATGTTCTCGTTGTTCGCCGAAACAGAAAGCATTATATGATATTATTTGGTAGTGATTAGAGCATTTTTCACCATACTTACCTCTGAGTTCCTTTACTATTCCTAGGTCTAAAATTATTCGTATTGCAGTGAACCTGTCTAATAATACATTCCATTATCATTACTTGCTGGTATATTGTGTGTTAAAAACGTATTCCCTACTTTTAGATGTGGTAGCATACACCAAAACAAGACATAAATGTCCAGTAAACATGGGAACCAAAATGCATACCGTAACAGCTATGACCATTTGTTCACGTTCGCTACTGCAAGCTCGTTACTGTGACGAACGACTTACGGAATGCAGCAAACAGACACTGGCACATTCCTCTGCTATTGTCCGTGGATACAGAAAGCAGTAAACATCCGTTTGCATTAATACGTAAGGCGTATTCACGGTTCTGGGTGAATGCAGTGCATACATTAGTCGTAATGGAACCGGTTTGTGTTCTGATAAGTTTGTAAAATGTGAAATGGGCAATGGATTCGTCGGTACGTCCCGCTCGTCGGCCAGCTCGTTCCCCCGATGTTAATCTCTTGGATTTTTGGTTGTGGGGACATTTGTAATCTTTGGTGTATGCAAGCCCCATTAATATGTACAGGGTGTGGCACTTAAGTACCCTGGTGGAGTGGATACGACTGGACGTAAATATATGCACTTAACCACACCCCAACAGGATGGAGCAACTGCCCATACAGTCGGCCGAACCTTGGGGCACATTTTCACAATCTTCACGCCTGACAGAGTTGTTAGCAGGGGTCAGTTCGGTCGCGGCCCTAGCTGGCCATTAAGGTCACCTGATCTGTCAGTGTGCGATTACTTTGTGTGGGGAGCCCTCAAGTCTAACGCGTATCGCAACAACCCTCATAGTCTTCAAGAACTTCAGCAGAACATTTTGGACGATACTGCAGCAATTTCAGCGGCTCATCTTCGATCAGCCTTCAGCAACTTGTTGGCCAAGGCCCAAAAGTGCCAAGAGATGAAGGTGGTCACTTTCGGAATTTTCCAGGATGGCGTGATTCCCTAAGACATCGGACAGAAGCGTGTCTTCTTATGGACACTGTACTGAACAGTGTCTTCTTATGGACACTTTACCGACCACCTCCTTCAGCGAAGGCTCACAAGCTCAGGTTGCATATAATAGTAAACAGACAGATTATAAGACATGCTGTTTCACAGGAAGAGAACAATGTCCATTCATTTGTTTACTGCATCCTTCAGGTCGTTGGTAACAGCAAAGAGATTGCATTAGACGAGATGTTTCATGGTAGTGAATATGACTAAGTACTCAAAGCTCTTAAAGTATGGATGTTGACCCAGGTTTTATGGACATTTTTGTCTTTTATTGGTCCATACTACCACCTCTCAAAGTACAGAACACTTTTTTAACACCCAGTACTTAAAGCTTCGCTTTAGAAGCAATATATAAACTTTGAAATTATTACAGCATATATATTTTTCGTTTGGAATTTTAAAAACAAGATTAGAATAAGAGAGACTCAAAATACTACGCACAACTTTCATTTCTGGGACTGAGGGAGTCACATTGTAATCAATACTTTTAAAGATTTAGCATTTCCTCAAAACTGTTGTACATTTCGACAGCTAGTGTTTTCGAAACTCATTGCCAGAATGTGCTATTTTTATGACATTTAACAACTTTTTCACAAGTAAATGTTCTTGGTAAAATCTTGTCTACATACAGCAAAAAAAGTAATTTATTTCTCGAACGGGGCGTAACAAATCGTTAGCATGAGCATCTCATTCATCATTTATCGTCTTGAGAATAACAAAATTTCCATTTCAGGTGAATGTGCAAGTAGTGGACAACGAGCAGTGCCGTGATTGGTACAAATCTCAAGGCAAGAAGACCAAAATACTGGACTCGCAGATCTGTGCTGGCTTTGAAGTCGGAGGCAAAGACTCCTGCTGGGTGAGTGTGTTCGTAATACCTGGTGCATGAGGCCTACAACACGAACCAATAACCTACAGTTAAAATAGTATTATGTAATATTACTTAACGATGTATACTAGGCTCGCTAAGGCCCACCTCAACCAATATGATGCGGTAACTGAAGATAAATTAACGGATAGTACAATAGCTACATAGAAGAGAGCTAAAAAAAAAAGATCTAAAAACGACTGTTACTTTTACAAACTTCAAAATACACGATGTATTACGTTAGGACTGTGGCTATGAAAAATAAGTCATGGATTATGTTCACAAAATCACTGTATTTACTCAAAATAGTCTCCTACGGAATGAAAACACAACTGAAATCGCTTTAAAAGTGTTTTGAAACAGTACTGTAGTCCTTCTTTGGAGTCGCATTTAGTAGTGCGGTACAATTTTCTGGGATGTTGTTAACTGCATCATAGCGATGTCATTTCATTGCCAACTTCAATTTGGGAAACAACCAGAAGTCGCATGGGATCAAATCCGGCGAAGACAGTGGGTGATCCAGGACTGTGATCCATTTCTGGCCAAAACTCACGCACAGCCTTCGATTTGTAGCTGAGGTGTCGTCGCGGAGGAGCAAACAGGAACCTGCATCTCGGTATTCGGGTCGAATCAATGTTTTGACTTTCTACACAGTTGGTTTTGAAACTTCAAAAATCGTAACGCCACAACTCGCCACGAGATAGCAATGCAGTTTGGAACGTTACACTGGCTATCCTAACGGAACTAGACACTCTGTGTATTCAAGCATTCTGGGCGTCATCAACAAATTCTGAAACAGAGACTCTCTTATTCAGAAATAAACAGAGCTTGCATAGCAAATGCAGCTTTTCCCAGTTGACAGGAAAGTCACGTCTAGTCAATAATAACCTGACAGGAGTTACTGCTTTTAGTGAATGCAGGTCATCTCAATCAGCCTCGGAGGGAACATTGCGAACGGAATTCCGAGCAATCGTCATTTTGAGTAAGGCATCTCCCAAAAGCCTCGCAGTGACACCTAATGCTGCGCGCCTTCAGTGGGCCAAGCAACAGAGAAACTGGGCATTAACTGACTGTAGGCGTGTAGTGGGCTCCGCCGAATCATGATTTTGTCTCTCTTCAAATTACGCAAGGTGTCGAGTGCAGAAACGGCCCAGTTGGGTGTTTAACCCGGTTGCTGGGTGTAGTTTAGGCCGAAGGTGGTTCTGTAATGTTTTGGTGGTGCTTTCCGTTCCATGATTTGTGTCCACCGCAATCTAGTTACCGTGAACATGAAACAGAGTGTTTATTTCATCATTTTTGGTAACCAATTGTTGCCGTTTCTTCCACATCTCCACATGCTGTGAACACTCCCTTTTACCAAGATGACAACTATTTACAAGGGTTGGACGAACGCTCAAGCATTATCGTATCTTGACAGGTCCGTTAAACCATTGGACCACAGAAAATGTCTGTGACTATTTGGGATAGCGATGAAACACAGCAATCAATATCCCCGCATTTTAATTGCTCTGTGGGTTCTAATCGTCACAGATTTGCTTAAGAAAGTGAACAACACTGACAATATTTCTTTCGTACTTGTATTAGTTTTTGAAATGTAGGTTGCAGTGACAGACTGATTTATAGAGTGGCCGGATGTTATTTTAGGTTGGCTGTGTGTCGGCGAAGCCAATGAAAGTGAATACGAAATCTCAGATGCAAACTTCTTAACGACATGTAATGTGGCTCGAGGTCCAGGTTAGGTTGAAAGGTGACTTATCGTCATTTGGCGAAGTGTTATCGAACACTCTAGTTTAACCTGACACAGCATACCTAGAGAAAGTTGGGGACTATTTTCCTCGTCGATGTGAAGACATTATCAAGTTTAGAGGCAGCTTTACACGATATTAGTATTATGTCTCCTAGGAGTGACTAATTTTTTTGTCCGGAGTGCTTGTAAGCTTTATTATGGTGCGTACTGGGTTACAGTAAATCTGTCTTAATCGTACGATAAGCTCGGGTGAACTGGGACAAAAATTTGAAAATTTGAAGTAGTGGTTTTACTGTTAGTAGACAATGTAAAGTTTCTAGTTCATACTTTACTATAATATTTAAGGAACAATTTAGCCTATTTCTTTTGTAATTTATTACATAGATAATGTATTAAAGATAACGGTTACGTACCAGATGTCCATATTTACCATTGCCAGTGAGAATGAAGCGGGGCAGTTACTTAGGTGAGTCGGGACAGTGTTAAAACAACGTTTCTTCTTCTTTTAACTGACACATACTGTACATGTTTATTAATGAAGTATGCTGTTTGTCTCATGACAACGTCCGTAGTTCTGAATGTCATTTTTAAATACACATCTAGCACAAACAAACTTCTTCTTTCCCTTAACCCTTACACAATTTTCACGGTACTATCCCTTTATCCTTCCTTGACATTGAATCTGGAGTCCCAATTTTGTTGATACGTGCAAGCAAGAATGTTAACGAGTTCATCCCTCACTCTGAGAGTAGATAGCTTTGGAATCTTTCGCTGCAAAAATTTTCTCGTTTGGTTTATTATTCACTTGACAGGAAGATTCATCACAGTTATACAATCGTGGCTCACCAAACAAGTTAAGTACATCCATAGTTCTACCCAATAAAGTAAAATATTGCTCAACGTCATTCTTACTAAGGCCATTGCAACAATATGAAAGAGGCCTTCAGCCTTCCTGAATGTTATTTCAGGGCTGCAATTAACGAGAAACAGTAAGCAAATTAATTCCTATCATTTCATGTTGTTTCGCTTTTGTTACGACGTTAGAATCCACTCCGAAACTACGAGCCGACAACCTAAGCATCCGTTCTAACTGCTTTCCTTTTTCGACGGTAAGCGTAATTTGGCAACCTTTCTTCTTCAGCTGTACATCATTAGCACTTTGTAGATGATGGTGAAGATATGACCGAGGTACCCAAATAGTTCTTCAGCATGGCGTATCTCCTCTCTTGGCGGAATGCGCTAATAGTTTTGCGCATATCATCTTCAGACCAACCACCTTAATCATTACTCATCTGCGAGAGAATAGTGAAACATAAATCATAAAGATGTGTCGTCCCTATTCAGCCTTAATATAACGTCCCTATTCACCAAAAAAGTAGTGTTTGAGTCTACAGAGGTTGGTACCACTGAAACCATTTTCCATGAACAGATGTACCATAATTTCATTTCAGATCTTCTATTTAAAATGTAGCACAAACGAGTACATAATAAGGGTAACGGTTAAATAAGTATATTAAATTTAAAGAACAAAATATTGGACATCAAAAGTTTCTGTTCGTGTCACCTTCAACACCTGATATTTGTTGTGAAAAATTAAGATTCAAATGGTTCAAATGACTCCAAGCACAATGGGACTTAACACCTGAGGTCATCAGTCCCCTAGACTTGGAACTACTTAAACCTAACTAACCTAAGGACATCACACACATCCATACCCGAGCCAGGATTCGAACCTGCGACCGTAGCACAAGCGCAGTTCCGGACTGAAGCTCCTAGAACGATCGGCCACAACGGCCGGCAGAAATTAAGAACATGACACTAGACTGACACTTGTCAAGCAGTTTTCTGTTGCATCAAGGACAGACAAGAATCTGGGAATGGCAACAACTTCTTACACTGAGGTGACAAAGGTTCTCGGCTATTTCCTAATAACGTGGTGGACCTCCTCTAGCCCGGCGTATTGCATAAACTCGACGTGGCGTGGTCTCAACAAGTCGCTGGAACTCCACTGCAGAAATACAGAGCCATGCTGCATCTACAGCCGTCCATAATTGCGGAAGTGTTACCGGTGTAGGATTTTGTGCACGAGGTGACCTCTCGATTACGTGCCATTAATGTTCGATTGGATTCATAACGGACTATCTGGTTGGCCAAATCATTATATCGAATTGTTCGCCCTTCAGACCAATCGTATACAATTGCGGCAAGGTGACATGGAATTTTTATGGATGACAGCGTGTCGTTGTTGTATGGCTGCAAATAGTGTCAAAGCAGCCGAACATAATCATTTCCAGTCAATCAGTTCAGTTGTACCAGAGGACTCAGTGCTTTTCATGTGATCACAGACCACATCGCTATGGAGCCATCACCAACTTGCACAGGGCGTAGTTGACAACCCGGGTCCATGGTTTCGTGGGGCCTGCGGAACACTTGAAACCTATTCCCTGGAACTCACTCCCTGATGTCTTAAGAGATATCCTCTCATCTTGTCTCTCCTCCTTGACAGTACTTTTCACATATTCGTTTCCTCTCCGATTCTGCGTTGAATCTCCTCTTACCAGCCGAAATCGGGACTCACCTGAGCAGGCCACGGTCTAGGGTGCAACCGATATGGGCCCAGGAGAGGCGCTGCAGACGATGTCGCGCTGTTAGCAAAGGCACTCGCGTCGGTCGTCTGCTGTCATAGCCCATTAGAACCAGATTTCGCTGGACTGTCGTAGCAGATACGTTCGTAGGTGACCCTACATTGATCTCTGCGGTTATTTCACGCAGTGTTGTTTGTGTGTTAGCACTGACGAATGTAATCAAAACGCGTAGTCCACGGTAATAGGTGATGCCTGAAATGTGGTGTTCTCCGCGCACCCTTGACACCGTGGATCTCGTAATACTGAATTCCCTAACGACTTTCGATGTGGAATGTTCCATGCGTCTAACTCCAAATATCACACTGCGTTCAATGTCTGTTAGTTCCTGTCGGAAGCCTTTTCATGTGGATCACCTGAGTACAAATGACAGCTCCGCCAACGCAAAGCCCCCTTTATACCTTGTGTACGCGATACCACCGCCATCTCTGTGTGTTCGTATCGCTGTCCCATGACTTTTGTCAGCTAAGTGTAGTTTCAGTCCATTTCTACCGGTAAATAGACATTCAAAAATTGTCCCTATTCAGCCGATGTCCCGATTCACTCAAGCTTAGCCTACACGCCCAGCATTGTGAAGACGTCCACGGTCAAAGCAGACGAGCAGTATCGTCAGATCAGTATTTCCGGAGAAATACGCTACTGGCCATTAAAATTGCTACACCAAGAAGAAATGCAGATGATAAACGGGTATTCATTGGACAAATATATTATACTAGAACTGACATGTGATTACATTTTCACGCAATTTGGATGCATAGATCCTAAGAAATCAGTACCCAGAACAACCATCTCTGGCTGTAATGACGGCCTTGATACGTCTGGGCATTGAGTCAAACAGAGCTTGGATGACGTGTACAGGTACAGCTGCCCATGCAGCTTCAACGCGATACCGCAATTCATCAAGAGTAGTGACTGGCGCATTGTGACGAGCCAGTTGCTCGGCCACCATTGACCAGACGTTTTCAATTGCTGAGAGATCTGGAGAATGTGCTGGCCAGGGCACCAGTCGAACATTTTCTGTATCCACAAAGGCCCGTACAGGACCTGCAACATGTGGTTGTGCATTATCCTGCTGAAATGTAGGATTTCGCAGGGATCGAATGAAGGGTAGAGCTACGGGTCGTAACACATCTCAGATGTAACGTCCACTGCTCAAAGTGCCGTCAATGCCAACAAGAGGTGACCGAGACGTGTAACCAATGGCACCGCATACCATCACGCCGGTTGATACGCCAGTATGGCGATGACAAATACACGCTTCCAATGTGCGTTCACCGCGATGTCGCCAAACACGGATGCGACGATCATGATGCTGTATACATAACCTGGATTCATGCGAAAAAATGACGTTTTGCCATTCGTGCACCCAGGTTCGTCGTTGAGTGCACCATCGCAGGCGCTCCTGTCTGTGATGCAGGGTGAAGGGTAACCGCAGCCATGGTCTCCGAGCTGATAGTCCGTGCTGCTGCAAACATCGTCGAACTGTTCGTGCAGACGGTTGTTATCTTGCAAAAGTCCCCATCTGTTGACTCAGGGATCGAGACGTGGCTGCACGATCCGTTACAGGCATGCGGATAAGATGCCTGTCATCTCAACTGCTAGTGATACGAGACCGTTGGGATCCAGCACGGCGTTCCGTATTACCCTCCTGAACCCCCCGATTCCATATTCTGCTAATAGTCATTGGATCTCGACCAATGCGAGCAGCAATGTTGCGATACGATAAACCACAATCGCGATAGGATACAGTCCGACCTTTATCAAATTCGGTAACGTGATGGTACGCATTTCTCCCCCTTACACGAAGCATCACAACAACGTTTCACCAGGCAACGCCGGTCAACTGCTGTTTGTGTACGAGAAATCGGTTGGAAACTTTCCTCATGTGAGCACGTTGTAGGTGTCGCCACCGGCGCCAACCTTGTGTGAATGCTCTGAAAAGCTAATCATTTGCATATCATAGCATCTTGTCCCTGTCGGTTAAATTTCGCGTCTGTAGCACGGCATCTTCGTGGTGTAACAATTTCAATGGCCAGTGGTGTATGTAATAGTATGAGATGCATGTTGCAGTGAATTTGTGTTGCACGTGTCCAGCATTACGGAGCGACAAGGCTCTCTGGCTGGTAAGGGCTTTGAGAGGACCGTTGCGTTGCAGGCGGACAGCGGCGGCCCGCTGATGGTGGCGGACGGCGAGCTGACTACGGTGGTGGGCATCGTGTCGACGGGCATCGGGTGCGCGCGGCCGCGCCTGCCCGGCCTCTACACGCGCCTCTCCGACTACGTGCTCTGGATACAGGAGCACGTGCGCGAGCCCTAGCCCCCGCCGCTCGCCACCAGCCGGGACCCTCTGCCAGGAGACGGACCACCGAGGACTCGACTGCGCCGCGAATCTGCTGCGGCGGCACGACCGTCGCGCAGCGAACTTCATTTCTTCTGCGTCATCTTAAAGGACAATCAGGCACATCAGCTCGATAGAGAACCCCTTCTAACGAAATAGTCTCCATTCTTCGGAAGTAGATTACGTCATTATTCTGCACAGTTATTCCCTCTTACGCCCAGCCCACTGTAGCCCGATTTAAAGTAGTTGGCATTTGACAACTAGCGTGCTAGTCTGCTACCTCTAGCAATACACTAGTGGCAGCAGTCCTGGCATTATGGGCACACGCTGTGTTGCCACTTCCTCTGCGTAAAGTATAATGCTTGTCAGTTCTCAAGTAGAGAACTTACCCGGATACGAAAATGAGCCTATTCCACGAAAAAAAAAACTCCGTCCCTAATTAAAATGAAAAAAATATTTTTGGCACCCTTAGAGTCACTATAGGTATTTATACCACACAGGAATTACAGATCTTTTAGCGACTTAAAACTTCATATCTGTTACACGTTAAAAACTAACATAATCGCAAGAAAACGCCGTTTCCCAAAGCTTGTACGTACCAAAGAAATACCGTAGGTAACTTTGGAAAAAACGGTCTTTTCGTAATCAACAACAACAAAATAGTGTTTCATTGAGTTAATAGTTCACGAGATGTGACGGAATAAATTTAAAGTTGATTCCCAGACGGGAAACTGTTACCGGATTTAAAAAAATTAACGTCATTGTGGATAAAAACTTCTCGGTTTACAAACAGCATAACTTCAAATAAAACACTCCAGCTTTCGACGACTGTGCCCGCCACCATCATCAGGAGTAAAAGCCACTGATCGCAGGAGCCGGCACACTTATACAGGCATCACAGAGCCATCTGGAACCCTCCGGATAGGGCCGAAGTCACGCTTGCGCGTAAAACGAGTTTGGCAGCTCATAGCAGCTGCGGTCCGCCCAACACTAACTGAACATTTCTAGGTGGTGCTGGTCCACCGCGGGACCAGCAACGTCAGGTGGTGCAACGCGGGGCCCCAGAGAAATACCGGGTCTTCATCGAATTCGTGACGTCATACTACTCGGATTGTCCGCCACACTTCGTGATCGCTTGGCCCACTGCAAATCAATATGTAATTATTGAAAAGGTACCCCCTACAGGTCATAACTTTGTCGTGTGTTATAGAGAGCTTGCATGCATTTAAACGCGCGGTCAAGCGTTATTAAACTTCTCTGAAACAGTTACTCGCTCCCCGCCGGAGACTACGGAGACCACTGGCACTCGTGCTGTGACGTACGCGATATGGCCTGTCTTTTTCGTGGGCCTCTGTGCGACAAGCCGGCGCCAGGTCTGCAGCTGTTGCTCTCGCCTACCTACAAGCGTCAAGCGTCCATCTTTGCTTTCGTTCAATATCCAGTTGTCCGCCTCCAACATATTTCTAGCTTTAAGAATAAAATTTAGACTTGCTTAGAGACTACAGTGGCCTATACCATATGCGAATTTCCTTACGCGAGTGTAATAGATTAAAGCGATTTTCTATCACCGCTTGAAGTGGAGTGTTGTGGTGCCTACCTAGTGACAATATTTGTCGGGACAACGTCGCAACTTTGGTACTTTAAAAGTCAGATGCCAACCAATTTAAATCAAACTGTAATGAGCTCTATCTCGACGAGATGCCAGACTCTCTCTCGCTTACTCTCTCATTCAACTCCCCCCCCCCCCCCTCTCTCTCTCCCTCTCTCTCTCTCTCTCTCTCTCTCTCTCTCTCTCTCTCTCTCTCACACACACACACACACACACACACACACACACACACACACACACAACCTCAATTTCGTACCACCTCTTAACAAGTGCCAGAGCTCTCTCCTATTGCATATCTGAAATTTTCGACCTCCGACCAAGATGTTGGTCTTTCCTGACACAGCTGTTTCCGACGGCATTTCAAATACGTAAAACCGCACAAGCTTCCAGAGTTCATTAAAATTCCCTAAAGATTGCCTCAAAAATAAAAGGCCTCCAACAGTACATGGTAATGATATTCCTTCTTAGGCATGTTTTTGGTGAGGTCTGCAGGAAAGCGTTCTTTTGCTACGAGATGTGTCTCCCTGACCTGATAGCCTCTCTTAACTTCTTTCGAATATGTAACACAGCACTACTTCGTCCTCTCTGTTTCAGCAACATTTGTTTCTTTTTATGTTGTTGTGTCGCAGTGAATCTGTCTTAGTCATGCATTTCATTATCATTATTTATTGGTATTTATTAATTAAAGCTACGTTTTAGGAGCAAAATATATTTATAAGCTTTAAGATAAGAAATTTTCTTTGTTTTCGTGGGTGAAAGTTCCATTTAGAGCTTTGGAAACAAGATTAGAATATGAGTGGGCCCAAATACTCTATTAGTATTTTTATGTCTGGGACTTGGAAAACGATCACTGAAATTTTTTCGGGCACACAGGGTAATATTATAAGACTTCAGGTAATTAGTATATTATAATACGAAAAACTATCTCAATATTTTAACGTACTGATGTCTTCCATACAAATAACGCTACTGATTCTTATAAACAGATCTCTTATTGACCACTGAAATGTCAAAGATAGGACAAACGGTCTGTTCTTAAACTAACATAAGGGCAGTATTTTGTTGAAACTATATAGTTCGACCCAAAATTGTAGGCTTCTGCGAAGTGAACATCATTCGGTGCTTTTTGGAATCTAAGAGGAGAATATTTTTGTAAAGCTACATTTTTATGTTTAAAACTATTATCTATGCTACATTGTACCTGAATATTACTTACCACTTCCTGATGAAACAGAAAAGACGTAAGACTGTATTGAAACCTATAGTTATCGCTATCCTAAAATATCTGAGTTTACTGGTACTTATGTTGTGTCAAAAACGTTTTTTTTTTTTTTTTATTAAATACCAACACTCAGTTATTACGCGTCACTGCGTTTCTAGTCATTAGAGTGCCAAGATATCATCAATGAATTCTGAGTAACATGGATTCTGCAACAGGAAATGCATAACATTACACTGAGTGTCAGAGTCGAAAGCTTTTTCCCAGATGTCTGTATTCTTTTTTAGAACTGTCCTTATCATTACTTTCAACAGCACCGTCGTGACGATGAAAGATTTCAAAGAAAAATATTATTAGCAAAGTGAAGCAGCAACTGACCAAGTAAATTACATTTTCGTATATTAAGCACAAAACATAAATATAAAAGTTCAGATGATTTGTTTCGGGTTTCTGCTGCATAATCCATGTTACTTCTGAATTTTACACGGGTAGCATCTTATACGTGTCTCTTGTATTTCAATCATATTTTAAAACGAAATTATTGCAAGATGAAATATTATTCGGAAACCTCTGTTAACGAAAATTGTATTCCTTGTCGTTCTTCAAATGAATAAAAAATGTTTATGATTATAAATCTAACTTTTCTGATGGTTTTCCAAAATGTGTCTTTCCCTTTGGCGTCATCCAAACAGCTAATAAAATCAGTATTCGATAATACAAATTTGTAGCACTACACAATTCTTTGCTTGATTAATAGAGACAACAAATGTAATAATTACGCGAACCCAGTTTGTGTCACAAATACGCCATTCACGCCTCTGATACCACTGATAGACGGGACACTTTGCATTCGTGATACAGGAAACGCATTCTCTGTAGTGAGCTGTCTAACGTAAATATGGAAGCCGGTATATCAGGCAGAATCGTATGAGCAGGAGCCGAACCCAGGGCCTCCCGCCAACTGGGTCGCTGCGGGCTCCGCTTATCGCTGGCCTAGTTTCGGCAACTATAGCAGGGCCGCAGTGGCGGACTGTGGAACTAGTGGCGCTGCCGGCGGTCGCTAGCAGAAGGCCTCGAAGGAGTGGATGGCGACGCTAAACACGGGTATGTACTGTGTAAACAGTACTGCAGGCCTCTAGTTACAGACACCAGAAACAAGAGGAAACTATTTGATGTAGGAATGAATGAGAAGTGGGAGGCAACAGCAGGCTCACTCTACCACGATTTGCTATTTAACATTAGTAACAGTGCTACTACACCATAGGAATTACTTCTTCATGTATACTTAAACAGTCGTTCTCACTAAATTCAAGTTCCTTGTACTTTAATTAAAAGTCAAGGTGGAACTTTCTCCGCCTGGCATAGAGATGACTTTGCTATCAAAACTGTCTTTTGTTATATTGGCACCTGTCATATGTCTTCGATGAGATGCAAATTTGATCAACAGAAAACTTTCTGTGGCCTGGGTTTTTAAAATAGTCATAGTGTGTGTTTCGTTCAAATGATTGAATTGAAAACCTTGACATCATGGACAGCGGGTCGCCAAATTAAATTAATCGAAAGGTGATCTGCTCATTCATTTTAAATACTTCAGAAACAGGAAGAGGATTTCAAGGTGGCCATATTTCTCTTCAAGAAAATCACCTGAAGGACATCTTAAAACTATAAACACTAATGAATACATTGGTAAACGTACGATATGGGCAATAACGTGTAATAAATTTCAAAAGAAAGACTGTGGTAAATGTAATATGAAGAAGTAGTTCTGCATCTACATACATATTTCGCAAGCCACGGTATTTCTCACCAATATTTCCTATCTTATTCCACTTACTTATTGAGGGAGAGAAAAATGACTATCTACATGTCCCATTTTTTTATACATTTATTGTTGATTCATCTGGTTTCTGATTAACTTGATGCGTTCCGTCACGAATTCCTCTCCTGTGCCAAGCTTTTCACCTCAGAGCAGCACTTCCAACCTACGTCTTCAATTATTTGCTGAATGTATTCCATTCTCTGTCTTCCTCTACAGTTTATACCCTCTACAGCTCCCTCTAGTATCATGGGAGTTATTCCCTAATGTCTTAACAAATGTCCTGTCATCCTGTCCCTTCTTTTTGTCAGTGTTCCTTTCTCGCCGATTCAGCAGAAAACCTCGTCATTCCTTACCTTAACAGTATACCTGATTAAAACATTCGTCTGTAGCAGTACATTTCGAATACTTCGATTCTCTTCTGTTCTGGTTTTCCGACAGTCCATGTTTCACTACCATACAATGCTGCACTCCAGACGTACATTTTCACAAATTTCTTCCTCAAATTAAGACCTATGTTTGATACCAGTAGACTTCTCTTGGCCAGGACTGTCCTTTTTGCTATTGCTAGTGTGCATTTGATGTCGTCCTTGCACCACCCGTCACGGGTTATATTGCTCTCTAAGTAGCAGAATTCCTTAACTTCTACTTCGTGATCACCAATCCTGGTATTAAGTTTCTCGCTGCTCTCATTTCTGCTATTTCTCGTTGCGTTCGGCTTTCTTCGATGTACTCTCAATCCAAATTCTGTACTCATTAGGCTTGTAACGGTACCACCGACCACCTTAAACGGCAATCGATGTTAACGTTACTGCCATGCGGATAAGATGCCTGTCATTTCGACTGCTAGTGATACGAGGCCTTTGGGATCCAGCAAGGCGTTCCATATTACCCTTCTGAACCCACCGATTCCGTATTATGCTGGCAGTCATTGGATCTCGACCAACGCGAGCAACAATGTCGCGATACGATAAACCGCAATCGCGATAGGTTACAATCCGACCCTTGTCAGATTCGGAAACGTACGCATTTCTCCCCCTTACACGAGGCATCACAACAACGTTTCACCAGGCAACGTCGTTCAACTGCTATTTGTATATGAGAAATCGATTGGAAACTTTCCTCATGTGAGCACGTTGTAGGTGTCGCCACCGGCACCAACCTTGTGTGAATGCTCTGAAAAGCCAATCATTTGCATATCACAGCATCTTCTTCGTGTCGGTTAAATTTCGCGTCTGTAGCACGTCATCTTCGTGGTGTAGCAATTTTAATGGCCAGTAGTGTAGTTACAGGTCTTTTAATGACTGACTTTTGAGCTGTGCAACTTAACCCTGTCTCTCAGTCCAAAGTGACGCTTGCGACGTGTATTTACACTGATTGCACACGTGTGGCAGTGCAGTTATCCGCGTCCGCCAATAAATGTTCCCAGTTAAATCCGCGGAGAAGTGCATGCGTCTATCCATATTTGTGTTGCTGCAGTGTGCCTTCCAGAATGACGAAATCACCCAGGGACTGCTACGAAAACATTCCCTGAGTCAACAGATGGGGACGTTTGCAAGACAACAACCATCTGCACGAACAGTTCGACGACGTTTGCAGCAGCATGGACTATCAGCTCGGAGACCATGGCTGCGGTTACCCTTGACGCTGCATCACAGACAGGAGCGCCTGCGATGGGGTACTCAACGACGAACCTGGGTGCACGAATGGCAAAACGTCATTTTTTCGGATGAATCCAGTTTCTGTTTACAGAATCATGATCGTCGCATCCCTGTTTGGCGACATCGCGGTGAACGCACATTGGAAGCGTGTATTCGTCATCGCCTTACTGGCGTAACACTCGGCGTGGTGGTATGGGGTGCCATTGCTTACACGTCTCGGTCACCTCTTGTTCGCATTGACGGCACTTTGAACAGTGGATGTTACATTTCAGATGTGTTACGACGCGTGGCTCTACCCTTCATTCGATCCCTGCGAAACCCTACATTTCAGCAGGATAATGCACAACCGCATGTTGCAGGTCCTGTATGGGCCTTTCTGGATACAGAAAATGTTCAACTGCTGCCCTGACCAGCACATTCTCCAGATCTCTCAGCAATTGAAAACGTCTGGTCAACGGTGGCCGAGCAACTGGCTCGTCACAATACGCCAGTCACTACTCCTGATGGTATCTTGTTGAAGCTTCATGGGCAGCTGTACCTGTACACGCCGTCCAAGCTCTGTTCGGCTCAATGTCCAGGCGTATCAAGGCCGTTATTACGGTCAGAGGTGGTTGTTCTGGGTACTGATTTCTCAGGATCTATCCACCGAAATTGCGTGAAAATGTAATCACATGTCAGTTCTAGTATAATATATTTGTCCAACGGATTCCCGTTTATCATCTGCATTTCTTCTTGGTGTAGCAATTTTAATGGCAAGTAGTGTATCAAACTACTCTCCGGAAAGGTTCCGAGATTCGACCACTGGTCTGGAATGGGCTTACTGCTAACAGTTCGGTACGCCACCTTCAACTGCCTGTTAGTAACTGCCGCCAGTAATTCCACCAACAGAACAGAAATACAGCTACGTCAACGAGGAAGGAAAACACTCACAAATTTGCAGGGAAAGAAATGATGCGTATTGGTAAGCTGTCCAATAAACTTAGCCAAATCCGTCACTTTCATTTGAACCGATGTTTGGTGGATGGGGATGGGAATGAGGGGGTCGGGCGTAGGTATTTTATAAACTGCCGAGATTTATCTGAAAATCATTTATTAAAGAACATGCTTGCGGCAGTACTCTCGGAGGATACAATGGAGATTCTGCCGTGACTGCGGCACCACCAGCTAGGGAGGCGTCGTCAGGCACCAACGATCCGCCAGTAATGGCCACCCACGCCTCCCTGTAACAGAGGTCAGTTTATGAACCGCGACCCGCTTACAATGTTATCAGTTTATCACCCTTCAAATACAAAAGACACGTTAGATTTGAGATGTAAACCATAAGATTAGAGAGTCCCTTATATTCTGAAGGTACTCTGACGGAATTTTACATTTAAAATTTCTTAAATTCAGTATTAAATTATATAGGTTTGAAGGAAATTTGGTGGCCAATATCGCATTCAGTACTATTTGTTCCTGATGACGGATTTCAACAGTTAAGACTGTCACATTCGGATATTTAAAAAGGTTGTTGTTAGTCGTCCGGTTCCATAATCACACGTGCCATGTTGATATAGTGGATATTATGTAGCAAATTTCACACAGGTTTGTAAAAAATAAAAACCGGTTTGTCAGCAATAGTAACAATACACTTTAAAATTCACCTTGATTAAATATGGATGTCAACACACACAACGGTCCACTGATACTTGTTAGACGGCGAATTGCGTAACAGTGCGCGTTTGTGCACGTGTTCACGTTCACATGGCACGTCATGTAACTCCAGTTTCATTCAATCTGTTTTACCCCACATGATACATTTACATCATATACAACAGTTAATGAACCTCTGGTCACCAATCATCACAGGACAACACAACACGCAATTACCAGCGCCCACTGGACCACCTTAACAGTATAGCGTTACGCGCTATGCTCCCTATATAACGCTCCAGCCCAAACTAGTTATTTTTCGCGCAGCAGAACTTAAATAGTTAAGCGCGCTAACTACGTGGGTGCGATGCGGCTCGAGCACCCGGAGTACCCACAAAACTTTTAGTTTGATAAAAACAAAGTAAAATAAATATTTCTCATTGTCTTTACCAAAAAGTAATGAGCTATAAGACACTGAGATAGAAGTTAAAATTTTTGACCTCTAAAACGTATCTCGTTTCAGGTGTGTTTGTGCATAGGCAACCAAGCAACACACTCTCCCGTTCCTTGCCTTTCTCTGGCCAAGTCGAAGGCACTTCCCAGAATAAGAGTCGCACTGTATTGTGAACGGAATCCCGTCTTTTCGGCTTGCTTTCATGTTTCCTTACAAATGATAAGCTACAATGCACCCACTCCTATCGTCAATAATTGTTCTGAAGCAAATGCTTGCCAGTATTGAGCAATAGTAAAGAATAATACGAGATACGAGGAAGCCGATAGTTACTAATTACCTCATTAGTTATTTGTTTATCATAACAGCGCTGTGTTGTAACATTTCAGTGAAATCGCTTTCACGTAATTCTGGCTGTTATCCTTCTGTTTGTTGAGACAATGGCTTTGATGGACTCGGGAACTTACATTGCAGCCTGTAGGGGTGTTACCGCATTAACAGCTAGCGCAAAGGAGTGGGTCTACTGACGGGGTGCGTGAAGCAAAAGCTCTTCGCCGAGTAAATTTTCGCAATTTTCAAACGTTGCGCGATTGCTGGACGCGACTGGAAAGCTGAAACACGATACTGAGTATTGCTTCTATACATACTTCAGAATTCGAAGAGTTTCCTAGTCGCTATCAATAAATTCGTCATACATTTGTCTTCATCATCACAGATGGATATTACTAACACCGAGAACGCGAAAGCCAAGCTCAGCCAAAAAATATGGAACCCGATAATGTGTCTTCTGCCAGTTCCTGTGGTACACCAGCAGGAAGTGTCAAGAAACCGTCAGTTACATCACACCACGAAGGACGGAAAACACATTTCCTTGTATTATTACGACAAAGAATTGGACGAAGTGTTCTGTAGCGTTCCAGATTAATGCACAACATTTTACCTGTTTTTAACTATTCCTGTTGCTGTTTCTTCGACTCAACGCTTATTTTTTAAGATCATACCCATAAAAAAAACTGTCTTTGGAATTCTATGACCCAAGACAGAGTCAGTGAACTCATCCTCCACAGTATCCAAAGTGATCTACTGATGCCAGTGAAATAATCAATATCTTCCATGACAGAAAGCACGCCTCATGGTCCAGTTTCACTAGATATCAAGGTCAGTACAGTGAAGTTTTATAAGTACAAATCAATCAAACAACGGATGGACCGACAGGCCTACGCTTGTTGATACTGACTGTCAATCACTATGATGTGTTTAATTTTAAAAACATTTATCGCTATTACTTATTTTTAATACTCTGAATGTATTAAACGAATGATATCTTTGTTTGTGTTACACGGAATTTTACAACAACTCCATTAAATTTTTATTTCTACCTGCTGCAATGAAATTTACGTTAATTAATGATAGGTTATAAATTTTATGTTAGGAGCCAGGATTTTTACTTTTGTAGGCGGACCCATATCGCTTACGTTAGCTTACGTTACGCTTCTGGGGCTGTAGGTTCGTCCAAATGCATTTGACTCCAGTCTGATCTTACTTCTGTTGCTTTTAAGTTAGCTGTACTACCGACTGAGCTAGGGCGGTCTCAACGTACCCTTATAGTACCGGTATGTTTTACTTTATTACATCATAAATCTTTATGACACAGTGGCCATAAAAGATTATAAATTAAAAGTAATCATTTTAAAAAACATCGAGGCTCTCCAAAAACATACACTGTACTACATTCTGCCGTTGAATTGCACCCACACCCACAGAGATTCTGGAAAGTCGGCGCCCTTGTTCTGAAGTAGGCCAGCTTAACACTGCTAGATTTGCAGAGCTGTCACTTATGTTGGATAACTAACCAGTGCAGTAGCCTAAGGGAGTGTGGTACACCACATCTGACTCGGAATTAGGAGGCCGCCCTATTGGAGGCAAGAAAATTTCTTATATTCGTACTTTTAATTTAATTAAACAGAACACTGGTAACCAGTACGAGAAGGAAGCGCCGATTACGCGTTATCACAAATTACAAAATCAATTCCTTGCTCGTACTGAACGTTGCAAACTGCAAATACACTTCCTGTTACACTGCAGTAGGATACTTAGGGCTTGTAATACTTAAAATATGCATGCTTCATTGTTGTAAGTATAAAAAAAGTTCAACCTATAACTAAGTCTTCCGCTATGAAGAAAAAAGTGTGGGATTTTTACAGTTCTGACAATTAGTATATGGGTCATTTCTTATGTGTCTGTTGCATTTATTAGATGTAGTGCGCCACTACCATGTGTAATCTTTGTTCTTTGAATTTTAAAGGAGTTTCTTAAACTTACTGTCATCATTTGCACTAAATAAATTGTGCTAAATAATAAAATGTACTAGACTGTCTTTTGTTTTATTTAGTTTGCTTTGCCATGATGTATTTCCTCAGTCAACTTTAAAACCACGTTGCAGATTCTAGGAATCGTTCTAGTTAACAATTATGGGGATACAGCATTAGTGAATTTTAGGTTCTCTTAACTTCTGGCGCTGGCTATAAATCGTAATGTAGCTAACACAGCCCAGGATCTACGATATTTCGGAACCGGGACAAAAACTTGATAGTGGCGCCCGCCTCCCGCTCGAGGATTTGAGATAGGACGTCAAAAATTTAAGAAAAAATCGAGTTTTCAAAAATGTATTCATTTTGTAGCGCACATCTACCTGAAGAGTTTCATACATAAGACATATATGTTCGAGAAAATGTAAGACCTGTTATTTGGTCTTATATGTGCCAAAGTGCAATGCCACGCCTCGTCACTCAGTATTCTTCTATCGCTCGTTACTTTATTTCCCTCAGTAAAATTCAAATGTGCATATTTTGTGATGGAGGCCATCAAGCCTGCGCTCAGGACGGTGGGAATTAAGATGTCCTATGCTGCCACTCCTGTTTCCAGTCAGCCGGTCTGACAACTCACCCACTTAAAAAAAGAAAAGAACCTCACATTTAATACTGGGTGGGATTGTTTGTGACCGGGAGAATAAGAACTCTTCAGAAAATTTACACTCTTGTTGTCTATTAGCTAATAACTTTCTCTTTTGTGTGACTTAATATTAAATACAGAAAACATAAAACCAGTAAAGACAAGATACAAGCAAGACAGTACACATTTCTTCAATCCTTATGTCCCAGCATTTTTTCTCTCCAATCTTTCTACAGCTTTGCACGGCGTGTTTTCCTTTCTGTGAAAGAATCTATTACCTCATCAAAGTTCTTCAAACGTTTTGCTACATGAAAAATCAAAATGTCGATGTCCAATACTTAAAAAGCTGTTAATACGATTAGTATCCAAGACTGGTGTGCTTTCTCGATTTCGTTACGTTTATTTTGTCATTGTCTGCTAGATAAAACGAAATAGGGCTTTCTCATATTGCAGCAGTTACAACTAACGCCAAATAAGCGAGACTGATTTGGCACAAATGGTCATTTTTATGTACCTCAATTACATAAATAACACAACAGAATATAATTCACGAAGTACGCATATCAAAAGCCTATTAGGCCTACTACAAGGAAAAAGCTTTATATTAGGAAATAGTTCCGCATTTCATTCACAGTCTCCAGTTTCTCAAGGATTTTTTATATAAATTTGGAATCGTCATATTCTCTCATACAATTTGTGCGATGTCCCCGTTTCTTCTTTCCTCGTTCCAACAAAAAATCTTGTCATCACTAATTCTGTAACTATTCCTGCCATTGTCAAAACTTATTCGCCACCGTTAGTGCTAGAATCACCGGTTCAGTTATCCCGCGTTTATTTTCTGGTTAGGCGTTATTATGTGTTCGTACAATGCGTTTTGCGACTATTCCGAGACCAGAACTCAAGCGGCTGATAACCGGAGTCTGTACAACTGTATCTTTCTGGTAAAAATTTCCTGACAGAATTTCATTTCCTTGGATACATTGAGAAGATAATATGTAACCTTTCTTAGCTGTTATTCCTGTTAGTCGTTTATTTCGACTCTGGTAGTCTGAATCTACGGATTTCGTTAGTAATTATAACAACGCTGATCATTTGCACACCCAATCTACCACTTAAACAGCGATTGGCATTCTCACGTTCGGGTTTATTTGGCTCAACTCTTATAGCTCCGTCAACTCTTGTCTGCAGGGAAGTTTTTTTATTTCTAGATGCGACGGGGATTCCCCTATAAGAGACATCACGTACACGGTGCAAAAAATTGTGTGTGAAATCTTATGGAACTTAACTGCTAAAGTATTCAGTCCCTAAGCTTACACACTACTTAACCTAAATTATCCTAAGGACAAACACACACACGTATGCCCGAGGGAGGACTCGAACCTCCGCCGGGATCAGCCGCACTGCGGCGCCTTAGACCGCTCGGCTAATCCCGCGCGGCATACACGGTGCACGCATTCAAAAATCAACTTATGATTTGTTCAGAAATCAACTTAGAATGTGTTCAAAAATGTTCAAAAACCAACTGGGATGCGTTTCAAAATCATATGAATAATCGATAGACCGAAGTGCGCTGTATGCTAGGCGCTTGTGAAACAAGTATTTTTTTCTTCACGAATGTGAATTTCGCGCCTCCTGAAATTGCCGCCCGGTGCAAATACCCCGGTTTGCCCCCTTCCACCCCACCCTCCTAGATCCGGGCCTGGTTCTGCCTCCTGGCAGGGCATTTAGAATCCTTTTTGCAACGGCCGTCATTGGGAAATTTCTCTCCTTGTAAGGTAGCCTAGTCGGCTCCAACCAGCACCCATTTAGAAGGATTAGGGAAAATTCAGCCCATCTGCTTCAGGCCAAACGAAAATTCTGTTCACCCTGCCGTTGGAACCGACTGAGGTGACTAAAATACCGAAACAGGACTTCAACATCTGGATTTCCGTCACAGTCGTTTTCAATGAGCGTCTGTCACAGTCACTCAACATACACTTTCCCCCACATTGCGACTTAGCGGATGATGTTTCCCCGCGTTGTCTGTATGCAGTACAAATCTTTGGTATGGCGCCTCCTGAAGCAACAAACACTTCTGCGACCATAGTTACGGAAGCACCGACCATACAGGCACCAACAATTTTCCCACGTTCAAATTCACTTAGCTGCTAAATAATGCGCTCACAACTGCACAGAACACTGTCCTGACCACAACTGACACTTGCTACGTATTGACAACACTACACAGCGACACCTGCAAACCTGGCATTCATCAACATTTACGTTCAAGCATGCAGTTTTCGCAATGTTTCCATATTTTTGTTGAACCCCTGTACATATTACGTGTCGAAAATTTCCCTGTTCTTTACTTTGGCTTATAACCAACTCTTCAATTCCTGCTGCGATATGAGGACGATTGGTGTATAGGAGCTCTATGAGTTTTGGGGTTTCGCTGCGAATATTCTGATAGTTAACAACTAATATTTTAAGATTCTCACTTTCCGCATTTGCCATCTGGCCTTCTGTAATAATTACTTTATCTGATTTCTTGTTTTCTGCGGGGTGTCTCGAAGTTTCGCTTAACCTCCAAAATGAGACCATCCATACATATTCCCGCTACACGACTGACCGTTAGCAGTGTATAGTGCACACGCCTCATCAACCCACGGCGACTTTATCCGTTTCCACCGTGTAGCATAGATCGAGGAATCTACTGCCGAGCTCGTGATAGAGCCGACGAAAGCTCTGTTTCAGGCCTTCCACTCAGGTCGACACCAAAGGGCAACGATCAGTCATCAGAACGATGCTGGAAAGTGTCAGCTATGCTGAGGCCCACTTTGCTTCACTCCTTCCACCCATCGCCGGAAAGTGGTGTCAGAATCCTGGCGGTACTGAGGTCAGCGATGATCTGCAGCTGACTGCAACATGTACTCCCTACTGTTCCCAAGTCCCAAGATCACCTTTTCCACCTGGCAAACAATTCCTTTTTTTCCGCTGTATGTGCCCACACATCGACAGAGATATTACGGCGTTGGAGCTATACAAGGCCGTCCGCGGTGGTCTCGCGGTTCAGGCGCTCAGTCCGGAACTGCACGACTGCTACGGTCGCAGGTTCGAATCCTGCCTCGGGCATGGATGTGTGTGATGTCCTTAGGTTAGTTAGGTTTAAGTAGTTCTAAGTTCTAGGGGACTGATGACCACAGCAGTTAAGTCCCATAGTGCTCAGAGCCAGCTATGCAAGTCAGAACGGTTAACCTGACCGAATGTAATTGCAACAGTTATACGAACTACTTGACGCGTGAAGGTACTTTTATAGTTCAAACTAGCGTACCGTTCAACCAAAGCAGCACTTATACAATGAAGTTTATGTTAATATATAACAGGACAGCAGCAATGCAAAGACACATTATCATGCAATATTACACATTAAATTTTAAAGCAATTACTTCCAAACCTCAAATTTAAAATAGTGTCTTTTAAGTAACAACTTTTAATTCAACTGTCCATGATCTGAAAAACTGCACTTTTTACTTCCAAAGCTATCGTAATACTGAAGAACCTAATACACAATAACATGTACATCTCTGAAGTACAGGGTAGCTGTAATAATTAAACTTTCACTACTTGAGAGGGCCCTCACGAGAAACGGGTGATCGCAGGACAATGAAACTTTCTGGAAACACTTGTCAGGACATGCGAAAAAGAAATAACGAGTAAACAGTAGAAAGAAACACATTTTAACTTCCACATCACGGGATAACTTTTGTTAATCGCGTACCATGTTTACGTTACGGGCTACAAACATCGCTCAGTGCAAGGACAATCTGAAGGCACGACAGCCTGGAACATATTAGAGATTGCTCTGCCCGCAACGTCACAGCTGGTATGTTACGCTCCCTCGTTACACTCATCTTCAACCTCTGTTGATAAACCCTCTCCTTAAGGTAACCGCACAGCCAAAAATTGCGAGGATTCAAACCTTTTGATGTTGGTGGCTACACTGTTTGAAACGATCAAGCATTCATTCGGTTTTCTCCAGATGTGTTACGGAGTAACTGAGTGACATCGATAGCAGTGTGAGGTGGAGATCAATCGTGTATCAAAACAGTTGAGTACAAAGCATCTCTCTCACGTAGAGCAGGGATCACATGTTGGCGAAGCAGACCCCAGTAACGTGTGCCATTCACGTTGCACGTACTTTGTTCTTGGGATCTGAGTTCCTTAAAGAAAAATGGGCCAATCATGAACCGTGCCATTAGGTCACATCACATAGTGACACCTTCACTATGCAGCATGTGGCGAAACAAGTGCTGTATAATTGTGAGAAATACAGAGGCAAGCGAGTGTGCCGGAACTTACCGCAGTTCACTGATATTAGCGCCATGTCATCATAATGCTCCTGTGCGTAGCATTCAATGACTGCGCCATAATCTAAGAATTAAATTAAAAATTAAAATAACTTTTCCAAACTTTTCAGTATATTAATATTAAAATTGTTAAATCTTAGAATGGTCAGATGAATAAGTTTTGCTAAATATATTACTTTTGCTTAAAATTGTTGAGAATGTGCAAATGCACGTCACAATCACAAGTTTCAAGTCTTAACTTGATCGGGGCAATATTTTCGTGAAAATCGACGTTTTTACGAAATATTGAAGACGCTAAATATTAGACTCAGAGAGATGAAAATTCTTATGTAGCCTCAGTTTGATATAAAATCACTAAATACGTAACACCAGTAAGGTATAAGCTACCTGTAGTAGTTTTCAAGTTATTTATAGAAAACTAAATTTGGAACGAAAACGTCCCTATTCATAATATATTAAGTATCATTTGTATTTGTGATAGAAAGTACTTGATTACATTGATGAAATAATACAGTTGTATCAAGTTTAAAGACTTTACTGTAAATAACAATCATTACAAGGAATCTAAAAGAGACAATTCAGAGGTCATGTTCTACTGTCGGTTCCGTTCTAAAAGTGCTAGCTGGCGAAGTTTAAATGCAGTTGAACTAAAACTTCTTCAGTAACTAAAGCCAACTTTACCCCTGTCATACAAAAATTAATAAGATTGTAAATTATTAAACGACAGAGATATTAATTAATACATGTGCAAGGAAGGGGCCGTTTAGTGCTGCTACCTCTATCTAGATCGGCTGCAGCAGATTTTCTGTTCGTCAGTCTGCTGCACGCACATATAAATACGGCAAGAGAGGCAGTGAGAAGAGACACTTTGCATCGAGATATCAATTTGTACGCATCAGTGAAACACCTGCATTCGCTGTACCTCGGATGACGTCACAGCCAGGCAGCTACCAAACGCGATTTCGGTAAAAGTAGTAAATGAACTCTAAAGGACTGTACACCGTCCCGGATTGCTTAGTTTTCATGCAAGTAACAGTTTGTGTGCCGCCCATAATGTTGACAAAACCGTGTGGCAAGTGTTGAGACTATTTTCCACTTTTAAGGCGGGCAGTTAACTTTTTGTTCAAATGGTTCAAATGGCTCTGAGCACTATGAGACTTAACGTCTGAGGTCATCTGTCCCCTAGAACTTAAACTACTTAAACCTAACTAACCTAAGGACATAACACACATCGCCGGCCGTAGTGGCCGAGCGGCTCTAGGCACTACAGTCTGGAACCGCGCGACCGCTACGGCCGCAGGTTCGAATCCTGCCTCGGGCATGGATGTGTGTGATGTCCTTACGTTCGTTAGGTTTAAGTGGTTCTACGTTCTAGGGGACTGATGACCTGAGAAGTTAAGTCCCATAGTGCTCAGAGCCATTTGAATCATTTTTTAACATAACACACATCCATGCCCGTAGCGGTCGCGCGGTTCCAGACTGAAGCGCCTAGAGCCGCTCGGTCATTGCACCCGGCCTAACTTTTCGTGATTAGAAGTCAGGGTGATAAATCATTTTACTTGGAAGTTATATCGTACAGGTCGCCTCTGAAATGCTAGTAGTTCTGTTTCCAGGGGACATAATTATAATTATCAGCAATATTATTACGTCTGTGTGTGTGAACTTTTACTAAATATATTAATCAGTTACAACTTACAACTTTTATTTATAATCGTAGTTCCTGAACCCACTGAGTAAATAGCTAGTACAAACATTTTCTGTCAGTGAGTACGAAGAGTAATGTGGATTTGCAGACTGGAAATTTTGGTCAGTATGTTCTCCAAGACTTTCTGGCTGACCGCAAAAATAGTTTAGAGGCGCCTGTAAAACGGCGAAGATTATATCATGCACTATTTCACCAACTGCCCCACATAGGGTGCATCCGCCGGGAAACTAAACAGTGAAAGTGATCGTCACAAAACAGGGAACTCGGTAGGCACTAAGACGGTACTAGAGTGAAATATACCAAAACCAGTGCGACAACAGTGTTAAGACTGTGTGGAAGCTAAATTGTAAATGTTAGCCACAGTAACCTTGACGGAAGGAAGTAAGAAGACGAGACTACATTGCAGCCACCGCTGGCGCAGAGGTTAGAAGACAATGCATCATCAAGAAGGTGCATGTATCTACTGCACACGCTCACCAGCGCCCAGCACCCCCTTCCCCCCCCCCCCCCCACCCCCCTCCCCCTCCCCCCCACCCTGGAGCCACCGCAGTAGGCGATTACTACCACCATCGTCACCGCTTTACCTCTAGTGCTGCCTGCTTTATTACGTTGCAACGCGTCGCATCACGTTTGCTGGTACACTGCGCCGGCTTTGCTTGTCGAGGTCAAGAATATTAAAATACCGGGTGATCAAAAAGTCAGTATAAATTTGAAAACTGAATAGATCACGGAATAATGTAGATAGAGAGGTACAAATTCGCACACATGCTTGGAATGACATGGGGTTTTATTAGAACCAAAAAAATACAAAAGTTCAAAAAATGTCCGACAGATGACGCTTCATCTGATCAGAATAGCAATAATTAGCATAACAAGTTAAGACAAAGCAAAGATGATGTTCTTTACAGGAAATGCTCAATATCTCCACCATCATTCCTCAACAATAGCTGTAGTCGAGGAATAATGTTGTGAACAGCATTGCAAAGCATGTCCGGAGCTATGGTGAGGCATTGGCGTCGGATATTGTCTTTCAGCATCCCTAGAGATGTCAGTGGATCACGATACACTTGCCACTTCAGGTAATCCCAAAGCCAATAATCGCACGGACTGAGGTCTGGGGATCTGGGAGGCCAAGCATGACGAAAGTGGCGGCTGAGCACACGATCATCACCAAACGACATGCGCAAGAGATCTTTCACGAATCCAGCAATACTTTTTTTTCTTCTAATAAAACCCCATGTCATTCCAAGCATGTGTGTCAATTTTTACCTCTCTATCTACATCTTTCCGTGGTTTGTTATACTTACTTTTTGATCACCTGGTATTTGTTAACTGCTTCTAACAGCGTAAGAAAAATGGAATCTATTTATAAGGATAATGTGACTTGTCAAAAGTAGAACCTGAGGTAAAACACGACTTTACTGCGAAAATAGAACTATTTTCTGGTGACTATATAGTTGAAGCTGAAGTCAAAAATGAAAAAGTAGAATTAACAGAGTTGTCAGATGGTGAAACTGACTGTAGTATTTCTGAAATTCAGCATAGTCGGGGAATTCTAGAAACTCCTTTAAAATGGATTTGAATGCCAAGTGGCAAGGTAAAGGCACCAGACTAGATGCAGTTACTGTTTTTCTAAACTTCGAGCACATCATAAAAAACTAAAGGATAGTAGTAACGAACTAAACAATACTAATATTGAATCTAGTAGTAAAGAAGTAAAGGATGAAGTGACCTCAAAAATGAATAGCTTGAATAACCACATTGACTGTAACCACCATGATCTGCAAGTCAAAGTAGGCCAACAGCTAACTAAATTGTATAATATTTTCAAAACCGAAATTTGTGAAGTTTGCAAAGATTTCAAAGACTCAGGTTATCCTATCGAAAGGGGTTGGCAGAAAGAACAGGCAACGAATCCAAACTTTGCTCTAATCGATTTTGCAAGGTGGCAGCATATAAGGGCTCTGCACTGGAGTGCAACGACCACAACAATAGCCACTTTGCGTTTTTGATTAATTAATTAGGGCAGTAATGACAAACAGCAGCATGGATGTGAACAAATAAGCGGTCCATCGCGCTATGCAAACAGAGATGGCTAAGAAGTGAGCAATGAGAATGTGCAGCATTGCTTTAAGTGCAAATAATTTTTGTGGGTTGAGTTTCATGCGGGATTGTACTCACAAGGGAACCTCCCCATCGCACCCCCCTCAGATTTAGTTATAAGTTGGCACAGTGGATAGGCCTTGAAAAACTGAACACAGATCAATCAAGAAAACAGGAAGAAGTTGTGTGGAACTATGAAAAAATAAGCAAAATATACAAACTGAGTAGTCTGTGTGCAACAAATGCAACATCAAGGAAAGTGTGTAATCAGGAGCGCCGTGGTCCCATGGTTAGCGTGAGCAGCAGTGGAACGAGAGATCCTTGGTTCAAGTCCTCCCTCGAGTGAAAAATTTAATTTCTTTATTTTCGCAGTTATGATCTGTCCGTTCGTTCATTGACGTCTTTGTTCACTGTAATAAGTTTAGTGTCTGTGTTTTGCGACCGCACCGCAAAACCGTACGATTAGTAGACGAAAGGACGTGCCTCTCCAATGGGAACCGAAAACATTTGATCGCAAGGTCATAAGTCAGCCGATTCCTCCACAGGATAACACGTCTGATATATTCTATACGACACTGGTGACGGCATGTGCGTCACATGACAGGAGTATGTTGTCGACCCACCTAACTTGTACACTTGGCGAATAGGTAGAAAGATTCTTCTACCTTGCCCGATTTAGGTTTTCTTGTGGATGTGATAATCACTCCCAAAAAAGTGATGAAAACATAAGAGTTTGTCACATAAACTGCAACAAATGACTGCAACAGTCGCACAGTTTTCCCTGTGCTCTGTCAAAACATATGTTTTTAACGTTTTCAAATTTTTCCGTGTGTAGACCGTCAAATCCTGCATATGTCCAAGCAAATCTGAACATGTCCTGGAATTTTGGAGAACGAAGTTGATTGCGTGTGTGTGTGCCTGAACTTTGATAATTGTCTGAAAAAAAAAATTAAAATCTTCACTCGGGGGAAGATTCGAACCAAGGACCTCTGGCTCCACCGCCACTCACGCTAACCACAGGACCACGGCGCTTCCAATGTATGTGTATCCTTAATGATACACCACTCAGTTTGTATATTTTGCTTATTTTTTTCATAGTTCCACACAACTTCTTCCTGTTTTCTCGATTGATCTGTGTTCACTTTTTCAAGGCCTATCCACTGTGCCAACTTATAACTAAATCTGAGGGGGGTGCGATGGGGAGGTTCCCTTGTCAGGATTCTGGCGGCGGGAAGCCAGCATCGTATTAGCCCGAAGGTCGAATTTTGCAACCTCCAACGCCTCAGGAGGTGCTGGCACCGTCAGGACGGTCCCCAGCGGTAGGGTTTTGATGCAGCCCGTCATCTCCGGCGGAAGAGTATGAGGCCATCAATGTCTCCCCAAAGTGAATAACGCAGGGAGGCGCTGTTTCTCCCTCAGTCGTGCCGCCCTGCGCTTACAATAGCGATGCTGGCGACATTGCCAGCAAGAAACGTATCTCTGCGAATCCCCCACTGCATACTTTTTGAGCTTTGGACAGAGGAGCGGAATGTGTCCAGTTAGACGCCGGCGCCAGTAAAGCGTCCGGAAGTTTTTCGGACGAGCGGCGACTCCCACAGGCGACCGCGATTGGCCACATTAATGTGACGTAAACGCTGTTTGCCACACACTCACAGTCGAGAGGGAGTAGCGCTCGTTGGTTAAAAATTTGTTCAAATGTTGCGACTGGACAGCCACACCAGCGGAGCAGTGCGCCGCACTAGGTTTTTGGTAGAAAGCAGACACTTGCGTTTCAGCGTCCGTCCGATTAGGCCGCAGTAGTCTGTACCGGTCGATACCGAGTAATTGCAGAGTAGCTGTGTACCTTATCCGGAATAGCGGATAATTTCGCGGAACTGTGACGTATACGCGCGGCGCTGTGGTTGCACCGATATCACTCCTGATCGGCATAACAGCACGTCAAGAACAGCCCGCTGGGAACTCTGTCATGGAGCAGAAGAACAGAATAGGTAATAAACCCAGCTCCAGCCGTAGCACGATCAGCCTTGCAGTTCATAGATGTTTGACGGGTGGCCATTGACCCATTAAGGATCGCAACACATTCTCACGTGATAGTGATGGAAAGAACGTGATCTAGCATCATGTGTTCTCATTCGGTTAAGGGGAAGCGCCAACCCGCATCGCTAGGTTTCGTAGTTGTAGATTTGTGTTATACTCCTTTCTCTTTATTAAGTTATTAATCTGTCCACATTCAAGAGGAATCACCTCTTTAATGCGATTTATGAGCATACGTAAATTCTTAAATAGAATAAATCTTTCTTGTTGTTTCAGAATACATACACTGACACACCAACCCTATCGTGCAACGTAGTCAAAAATTTTGGTGGCGTTAACTTGATGTTGATAATTTACTCCATCACCACTTCCTATGAGGTAAGTGATCTCACCCAGTCCGATTCTTCAACAGGGGCCTGTACTGCGTAGTCAGATGTCATTAAGCTCACAAGATTCGCATTGAGGGAATTTATAGTAGAATTCCGAGTTCAGCAGAGTTCATTTGCATATAGCCTCACGGTATTAAACGAAACTCGGAAGTTTCTTCCCATAATTGGCGACCCTGCTTTTCAGTACATACCCTGAGATCTTCTGATACAAAAACAAGATATTCAGATTTAAGATTTTTTTTCTCAGTGTCTGTCACTCAGCATACAGGTAGTTTCTTAATACTGGCTGATCGAAGACCTGCTTTACCTTAACTGCTTGCGCAAATTTCCTAATCTGATGTGTTTACTTTTCAACACGTATTGCCTTCTGTGGTAATAGTTCTGTTCTCGTGACTTCTGCGTCAGGTCAATGGAAACGTGCTCTCACACAACAGCGATGCATCGTTAATATCGAGTTTTTATTGGGTATGAAAGTACGTGGTTAGGTTCTTTAACGTATTTTCATATTACATACAATCAGTCCCAATGCTACTTGCCGCTCACATCTTGTAATGCCAGCCAGTTCTGAATGCTGACGCGAAGCTGCGCTAGAGTCCTTAGACAGGGAAATCAAACAAATATGACAAACACCATGGAACGACAAGACAGAGGCGACGAAGAATTCGTAAACGATGATATCTGGACAGCCAACTATCAATCCGCTCTCGGATCAGTAAGACAATCCGATGACTCAGAGTCATGAGATCACTGTTTCTCACGAATGGTCATTCACAGTCACGTGACTCTCCAAACATAGGTGAACACACTCAACACTGCCATCCATGTGATAATTAGAACCGGACGCAAATCGTAAATCCAGCCACTGACAATTACACACAAGACTTTGCCCAGATACTTTCACGCTTCCGGAGGACTGGAGTCAAGAGTCAACTCGCCAAGCTTTCCAAATGAGCAACACGACACAGTGTGGTACGACTACATTGCATTAATGAAGCAGTTGGAGGGAAAACGAGAACAGCAACGAGAAGCAGAATTAACCGACACTAAAGCGGCAGAGGAAAGACGTGATGCTCAACTGAGTAAGATTTACAAGGAATTACGTCGACAAAAAGATGACAACCACGTGACGGTAACTACGATGATAGATTCACTGCATGCAGACATCTCTGAAGTCAAACAAATGGGTATATCTGGCAAGAGAGACGAACGTTTGGCAAGAGCGGATGCTGCAGTAGCAAAGAAAATGTCACTCGTAGCAATAAATCGAACAAAACGTGCTGTTTATACAGCCACGAAAGTATCAAAGGCAGTTACGAACGGGTCTGCAGCAGGTTAACAAATATTTGACCAAATTGCCACCCATCTACAAAAAGTGGTTGAAAAACTAGAAATGCTTTCTGAACAGTCACCAATTTTCGGGAAGAAAATACAAATAAACTCGAGACAGTTGATCAAAGGATCAAAGCCACTGAGCATACGTTCACAACGGAAAATGCACATCCCAGCAACACGATCCCATTGTACAACAGTTTACCTGCTGTTCAGAAACCGCTTACTCCCCCTATGGTAACACACAGGCAGACGCAAACATGTCAGAATAACCACCGTCCAGTATGCCCTAGGTGCCCCACGTTGAGGGCACGTGAGAGGCCACGCCAGTAGAATAGTTTTGTAGGTTCTGGCTCACTAACTCATTTTTATACTCAATACTGTATTTTATAAATAACGCAACCGATTTTTTAAAATCAGTATATTTAGTTAAATAAACCGATTTTATAAAGTTAACTAAAATACATATTTTTTACAATAAAACAACTAAATACAATAACTAACTGATTTCTAACTTCATTTACTTCATTTACAACACGATTTAAACGCAATAACATGTATTATTTAACAAAATTAAGTTATCTAAAAAAATAGCATTGTGAATGTAAAAAACTTAATTAACTTGTATTAGTTAAAAAAAGTAGTTATTTTTAAAAATTTTAAACTGTGAAGGTAAGGAAATAAAGAAAATGTATTTATCAACAAATGTACATTACTTTAAAAATCACATTGTGAATGTAACTAAATAAATAAATAAATTAGTTAACAAAAGTAAATTATATTAAAATTTTCAGTTTTTCTTTCTTCTGTCTTCCTTAAAATGTTTCAGAAATGTATATAAGCATAGAGTTAACATTTTTATAAATTTTTTAAGTTTTTCATACATTTATATAGAAGCAAATGTTAATAATTAAAAATTTTCAGTAAGTAATCTATGTTGTGCATCATATGTAAGATACTTTTTACCATACATAATTATATTCACTAAGTTTCATATTTGTTTTTTGTGTAGTTAGAACAATCTTTCTATGTGTCATATTGATTACATAAATTGGATAATTAGTTACAAAACTAAATGGATTAATATCAGTATCTGATTTTAGTAAATTAATTCTTTTAAAATCAAGAAAACTATTTGGTGAATTAATATTCCATATTTCTTGAGAAAAACTTCATTTTTGCTATTTTTAAGTATATATTCTGTAGTTTAAAATGATCAAATAATGATGAATCACTTAATTGATTACTTTTACGATTTGTCTGAAAAACAACAAAAACAAAATATAGCATATCAAATATGGTAGAGTTACAGACATTTGTAATATCTAGTTCAAAACTATTTTTGCTACATAATCCAGCAACTTCTTCTCTTTGGAGTTCATAAAAAGAAATAGAAATTTTAGGATTTTTAAAAATATTTTCATGTTGCTCAAGTTCGTAATTTGGTTCATATTAAACAAGAGGTACACGAATTTCCATAGATACTATAACTATTTTTCCTTCTTTAGGAAGTGTATCTCTTATTTCAACACCAGCATAATTTTTATGAAGCCAACATCAAATTACATCTCCAGAAAATGAACTACATGTAAAAACTTCATTTAAGTTTCCTTGAAACATAATTTCTTTATAATCTTTAAAAAATCCACCAAGCATTGACAATGGATAAAGTACTTCATTTCTTTACTATTTATTTTTCCTGCATTAAAAATATGTTTTTCTAAACTTACTTTGTTAGAAACAGATGAAGTTGATGAAATAAAAGGATGTTCAGTTCTAGATAATATATTATTTCTTTTTTTGTTTTAAAAAAAAGCATTCCATCCTCAGGCCACGAGTGGCCTACCAGGACCATCTAACTGCCATGTCATCCTCAGTGCAGGATGCAAATAGGAGGGGCGTGGGCTCAGCACACCGCTATCCCAGTCATTAGGATGGTATTCTTGAGTGAAGGCGCTACTATTTGATCGAGTAGCTCCTCAATTGGCATCACGAGTCTGAGTGCAAAGTCAAACAAATTAGATATATAATTATCAATTAATTTTTTGTTTGATTATCCATCATAAGTTGGACAATCTGGACCATCATTTCCAATAATACCATAATTCATTATAATTGTGCATGATTTGGATGAAGCCAGCCACCATCAATATTTATTCCAATTTTTGTATCTTTGTTAGGGATACTTAAATTATTTTTAGTTTTTTCATTAACAGGAAATGAACAAAACTGATTCATGATTTATTACGGAAAAAATTTATTTAGATATTTCTAAAATAACTGTTACAGTAGCACCATTAAATTCAATTAAATTATCACTATCATCAGTTATAATAACTTCCTAATCTTGAATTGTACTAAAAATAGAAAGATTTACAGGCTGATTTGGTTCATAAATTATTTGTTCACCAAAATATTCATTATGTTTAAATGAAGAAATAATATTAGTTGCTTTATGAAAATGATCATTATGTTTTCATACATTCCATCAGCAATATTAAAATTTATATTGATTAATTCAAAAGGAATTATTTTAGGAACACCTTTAGCTACAAGTTTTTCATGAGCTTGAACAACTTGATTATTAAAAAAAGTAAACTTCTAATACTTTCTTCTAATCCATATACAATTTTACACCACTTCCAAAAAGAGTTCTGTTTAAAATTTCATTGCTTTAAAATGTATATTGGGTTTTTTCAAATGTATAAAATTTTAAATTTTTTAAACTATATTGACCTACAGGAATTTCTATTGTCTCTCCATCACAATAAAGTTTATTATTTGTTGTTGTAGCATTTGCTGTTAAAAAAGCTGTATAAAAACCAAATAATTAAAAATTAGTATAATTCAGTGAATCGTTTTCTAAGTATAGAAGAATCATCACTAGGTTGAAATAACCTACTCATTTACTACTGAAAAATTATTGTTGTTGTGGTCTTCAGTTCTGAGACTGGTTTGATGCAGCTCTCCATGCTACTCTATCCTGTGCAAGCTTCTTCATCACCCAGTACCTACTGCAACCTACATCCTTCTGAATCTGCTTACTGTATTCCTCTCTTGGTCTCCCTCTACGATTTTTACCCTCTACACTGCCCTCCAATACTAAATTGGTGAACCCTTGATGCCTCAGAACATGTCCTACCAACCGATCCCTTCTTCTAGTCGAGTTGTGCCACAAGCTCCTCTTCTCCCCAATCCTATTCAACACGTCCTCATTAGTTATGTGATCTACCCATCTAATATTCAGCATTCTTCTGTAGCACCACATTTCGAAAGCTCTTTTCTCTTTTTTCTAAACTATTTATCATTCATGTTTCACTTCTATACGTGGCTACACTCCATACAAATACTTTCAGAAACGACTTTTTTCACTTAAATCAATAATCGATGTTAACAAATTTCTCTTCTTCAGATATGCTTTCCTTGTCATTGCCAATTATATCCTCTCTACTTCGACCATCATCAGTTATTTTGCTCCCCAAATAGCAAAACTCCTTTACTACTTTAAGTGTCTCATTTCCTAATCTAATACCCTCAGCATCACCAGACTTAATTCGACTACATTCCATTATCCTGGTTTTGCCTTTGTTGATGTTCATCTTATATCCTCCTTTCAAGACACTATCCATTCCGTTCAACTGCTTTTCCACGTCCTTTGCTGCCTCTGACAGAATTACAATGTCATCGGCGAACCTCAAAGTTTTTATTTCTTGTCCATGGACTTTAATACCTACTCCGAATTTTTCTTTTGTTTCCTTCACTGCTTGCTCAATATACAGATTGAATAACATTGAGGAGAGGCTACAACCCTGTCTCACTCCCTTCTCAACCAGTGCTTCCCTTTCATGCCCCTCAACTCTTATAACTGCCATTTGGTTTCTATGCAAATTGTAAATAGCCTTTCTCTCCCTGTATTTTACCCCTGCCACCTTCAGAATTTGAAAGACAGTATTCCAGTCAACATTGTCAAAAGCTTTCTCTAAGTCTACAAATGCTAGAAACGTAGGTTTGCCTTTCCTTAATCTTTCTTCTAAGATAAGTCGTAGGGTCAGTCTGCCTCGTGTGTTCCAATATTTCTACGGAATCCTAACTGATCTTCCCCTAGGTCGGCTTCTATGTGTTTTTCCATTCGCCTGTAAAGAATTCGCGTTAGTATTTTGCAGCTGTGAATTATTAAACTGATAGTTCGGTAATTTTCACACCTGTCAACACCTGCTTTCTTTGGGATTGGAATTATTATATTCTTCTTGATGTCTGGGGGTATTTCGCCAGTCTCATACATCTTGCTCACCAGATGGTAGAGTTTTGTCAGGAATGCCTTTCCCAAGGCTGTCAGTAGTTCTAATGGAATGTTGTCTACTCCGGGGGCCTTGTTTCGACTCAGGTCTTTCAGTGCTCTGTCAAACTCTTCACGCAGTATCATATCTCCCATTTCATCTTCATCTACATCCTCTACCATTTCCATAATATTGTCCTCAAGTACATCGCCCTTGTATAGACCCTCTATATACTCCTTCCACCTTTCTGCTTTCTCTTCTTTGCTTAGAACTGGGTTTCCATCTGAGCTCTTGATATTCATACAAGTGTTTCTCTTTTCTCCAAAGGTCTCTTTAATTTTCCTGTAGGCAGTATCTATCGTACCCCTAGTGAGATATTCCCCAACATCCTTACATTTATCCTCTAGCCATCCCTGCTTAGCCATTTTGCACTTCCTGTCGATCTCATTTTAGAGATGTTTGTATTCCTTTTTACCTGCTTCATTTACTGCATTTTTATATTATCTCCTTTCATCAATTAAATCCAATATTTCTTCTGTTACCCAAGGATTTCTACTAGCCCTCGTCTTTTTACCTACTTGATCCTCTGCTGCCTTCACTACTTTCATCCCTCAGAGCTACCCATTCTTCTTCTACTGTATTTCTTTCCCCCATTTGTGACAATTGTTCCCTTATGCTCTACCTGAAACTCTGTACAACCACTGGTTTAATCAGTTTGTCCACATCCCATCTCCTTAAATTCCCATCTTTTTGCAATTTCTTCAGTTTTAATCTATAGCTCATAACCAATAGATTGTGGGCAGAGTCCACATCTGCCCCTGGAAATGTCTTACAGTTTAATACCTGGTTCCTAAATCTCTGTCTTAGCATTATATAATCTATCTGGTAACTTCTAGTATTTCCAGGATTCTTCCATGTGTACAATCTTCTTTTATGATTCTTGAACCAAGTGTTAGCTATGATTAAGTTATGCTCTGTCCGAAATTCTACCAGACAGCTTCCTCTTTCATTTCTTTCCCTCAATCCATATTCACCTACTATGTTTCCTTCTCTCTGTTTTCCTACTACCGAATTCCAGTCACCCATGACTATTAAATTTTCGTCTCCCTTCACTACCTGAATAATATCATTTATCTCATCATAAATTTCATCAATTTCTTCATCATCTACAGAGCTAGTTGGCATATAAACTTGTCCTAGTGTGGTAGGTGTGGGCTTCGTGTCTATCTTGGCCACAATAATGCATTCACTATGCTGTTTGTAGTAGCCTACCCCCACTCCTATTTTTTATTCATTATTAAACCTACTCCTGCATTACCCCTATTTGACTTTGTATTTATAATCCTGTATTCGCCTGATGAAAACTCTTGTTCCTCCTGCCACCAAACTTCACTTATTCCCACTATATCTAACTTTAACCTATCCATTTCCCTTTTTAAATTTTCTAATCTACCTGCCTGATTAAGGGATCTGACATTCCACACTCCGATCCTTAGGATGCCAGTTTTCTTTCTCCTGATAACGACGTCCTCCTGAGTAATCCATGCCCGGAGAACTGAATGGGGGACTATTTTACCTCCAGAATATTTTACCCAAGAGGATGCCATCATCATTAACCATACAGCAGCGCTGCCAGCCCTTGGGAAAAATTATGGCTGTAGTTTCCTCTTGCTTTCAACTGTTTGCAGTACCAGCACAGCAAGGCTGATTTGGTTAGTGTTACAAGGCCAGATCAGTCAATCATTCAAACTGTTGCCCCTGCAACTACTAAAAAGGCTGCTGACCCTCTTCAGGAACCAAGCATTTGTCTGGCCTCTCAACAGATACCCCCCATTGTGGTTGTACCTACAGTAAGGTCATCTGTATCACTGAGGCACGCAAGCCTCCCCACCAACGGCAAAGTCCATGCTTCATGGGGGGCAAATTATTAATAAATGAAAAATTACACACAAAGGTATAGAATGCTTTTACTTAGCTCAATCTTATTCAAAACTACCAAAGCACTTAGTTAGAGACAATTTAAATTTTTTAAATATTTTTATTTTTTTATATTTAAAAGATATTTTTACATGGACAATAAATATTTTGGACAAGAAGAGAATGCAAGCTTTCGAAATGTGGTGCTACATAAGAATAATGAAGCTTAGATGGGTAAATCACATAACTAATGATGAGGTATTGAATAGAATTGGGGAGAAGAGGAGTTTGTGGCACAACTTGACAAGAAGAAGGGACTGACTGGTAGAATATTTTCTGAGGCATCAAGAGATCACAATTTTAGCATTGGAGGGCAGTGTGGAGGGAGACCAAGAGATGAATACACTAAGCATATTCAGAAGGATGTGGGCTGTAATAAGTACTGAGAGTTGAAGAAGCTTGCACAGGATAGAGTAGCATGGAGAACTGCATCAAACCAGTCTCAGGACTGAAGACCAGAGCAAAAACAACAAATATTTTTAGACAAGATGTAACAAATTTAAATCATATTTACTATGAATTTGTTTGTGGAGATTTAAAGTTTGGTAATTTTAAAGAACTGTGTTATAAATGTTGGAATGATGTAGTTGGTTTTTTAACAATAGACATGTCTAGAAAACCAAATGAAGATAAGTTTAGAAGTAAAATAAACATTTTTAACAACATTAACATTAAATTTAATTTTAACATTAAACATAAACGTAACTTTTGAACAGAAACATAAATATTAAACATTAACATTAACATAAATAATTAACAATCATAAATATGAATATAAATATAAACTTAATTTATGTTTTTTCTTCATTAATAAATGTTTACATCATCTAATGAAAAAGTTGTTAAACAAGCTAAACAAAATAGAAAGTAATTTGAAGTATTAGAAGAACAATTTAAGGTTTGAAAAAAGTAACCAAGAGCAGAATATGAGAAACATAAAAAGGAAGATCACTCTATTATTGATGCCATTAAAAAAGTTAAGTAGGTATTGAAGTTATAGGTAATAATGTTTTAAAAGCAACTGAAGATAATAGAGAAGTCAAAAGGCAAATCATTCCATATCATCATATAAAAGATTTTCAAGATTTTACACCAGTTAAAAAATTAACAGATTCGTCTGAAGATATTCCTGGAAAAAATTTCATTAAGTGAAACAGAAATTAAATATACATTTAATAAATACCAAGAAGAAAAAGAAAGTAAAAAGATAAATGAAACTAAAAATATAAATGTTAGTGAAAGAATATTAAAGTATATAAATCATAGTAAAGATAAGTAATTGGTTTAAAACCTGTTGGTATGTTTAAATATGTTGGTAATTTACCTGAAGAATTCAATGGTGACAAATTAACAACAGGTAAGAAAACGTATGAAGGTACAGATGGATTAATGAGGCTAAATAGATTGACAGTGTAAATTTATTAAATTATGCAGATGTATTATTAAATTCAGGAGCATTATATTCTGATAATAATACAAATAAAATAAGATCAAGTAAAAGTAAAAGAATATTTATATTTAATAAAACCAATTATTTAAGATTATTTTCCAAACTCAAGAAGAACTATTAAATATTCTTCAAATATTAGTTCTCCTGTGAAACAAAAAGTAGGTGAAGGTATAGTCAAAAAATATACAGATAAAGCAATTGAATATATTTGGTTGAATGGTGTTAGACAATTAATTGATAGATTAGCAGCTGGAAATAATAATTATCATAATGAAAAAGTTAGTATTGCACAAATGATAACAAATAAATTTAGTGCGTTTATAATTGATAATCCAAAGGAATTCATATTTAAATAGATTTATAAATAATCTTCCACATACATTTTGGAAAAGTAATAAATATGGAACATGATTACTAAATATTTTAATTAACAAATTACCATTTAAAATGCACATTCCAAGTTATAAATCTAGTGGTCCAGGAACAAATTTAGAAGAAAGTTATGCTAAAGGTGATAAAGGTATAATTTCATTAGATGAAACTTGTAAAAAACATTACATTTCTTACAGAGTTAATAAAGATTTATAAAAAGGACATATAGCTCTTAAAAAACTTCATGTAGCTGCAAAAGAAACGAAGTATGCAAATGATCCTTCATTTGATGAAAAAGTTGCAGTAACAGCCCTTAGAGGAATAATGTATGGAAAAAAATTAGGTATGGGAATTAATGTTGATATTGATGAAAATGGTTTGGGATTAAAGAAATATTTTTACATTTTTAAACTAGATAAAAAATCTTTATTAATTTTTAAACTATATAAAAGTAATTATAAATTATTAAACTATATAAAAAATCTTTATACATTTAAAAACTATATAAAAAAATTTATACATTTTTAAACTATGTACAAAATCTATATAACATTTAATGTATATAAACAATATTTATAAATTTATAACTATATAAATTTTTTTTCATATTTAAAAAAATAACTTTATAGTTGATACTTAGTGGTAAAACTTAACCAAAATCAATTAGATTATAGTTAAATAGTGAACAATTAAATGCAATTGAACCATTTATTACTGAATCACAAAAACGAAAGAAAAATAAAAATACTGATGGAAATACACTTTTTACATTTGGTATTCTTGTTGTAAAAAATATGATTGAATATTAAAAAGATGGTAAAGGATTAACACAATATGAAGGTGGATTTTTACCATTATTATTAGCTGGTTTTCCATGTATAGCATCAATTGGTTCATTAGCTGGAGGATCTGGAGCAATTGTAAATGCAGTATTAAACAAAAAGAAAAATGATAAAGAATTAGAAGAACAAAAAAGTAATAACTTACAATGGAAAAAAGTTTGCAATGGAATAAAGAAAACAAAAAATTTCAAAAAGTAATTGTTAAATATCCTAATGCATTAAGTAATTTTTATATAGAAAAACTAGCTAAACAAATAAAAACTAAACACTTTTGTGGTGTACACATGATTGATGAATTAGTAAAAAAAATTTAAAATCGAATGTGTGTTAGTAAATTTAGATACATCTGATACTCCTGGAACTCAATGGATTTGTTATTATGAAAATAATACTAAAATTTTTGTTTTTGATTCATTTGTTGGTAACATACATTAGTTAACTATTTAGGAAAAACGAGCTATACTACAATACAGAAACAAGACAAAACTTTGATGAAGTAATATGTGGTCATATATGTTTATTTGTTTCAAAATTGCTTTGTCAGAATTATAATTTTAATGATATTTCATATATAATAAATGGACCTTTTTGTAAATGAGATACATCTCATCAAACAAACTGAACAAGTATTTAATACACTGAAGATTTGAGGCAGTCTAAGACTACTTTGCTGTCGCCAAATAATATTTGTGAAAATATAATTAATCAATTATATAAACTAATTAGAAACAATTATAAAAGAAGAAATGTTGTTTCTTTTGCTATAAATGATTTATGGCTAGCTGATTTAGTTGAAATGGATTCTGGTAATTTAAAATGAATTTCAAAATTAAACAATGGTTATAAATATTTATTAAAAATAACAGATGTATTTTCTAAATATGCATTTGCAGTTCCTATTAAAGATAAAACAGTTAAAAATACAGTTCATTCTTTTCAAAAATTTTTACAGTTAGAAATACAAATAATTTACAAACAGAGAATTCCATAACAGAGAATTTCTAAAAACTAATGAATAAATATAACATCAATCATTATTCACCTTTTTCAGAATTAAAAGCAACTGTTGTTGAACGACTTAATAGAACATTTAAAGAAAAAATGTGGAAGAAATTTGCTTTACAAGGATACTATAGGTGGTTAAATTTAGTAAAAAATCTAATTGATAAATACATTAATACAAAACATTGCCAAAGGTGAGTCTGAGTTAGTTTCAGGTTTTAATATTGAATATGGTGCAGGTGGCTTTACTTTAATTTTTTTTAGCTGAATATACTAGAATTGTTTTTATAAGAATATTATTAGCTTTAATTTTTTTAGGTGGTGATTTTCATTCTTTTATATTTTTTATTAATCTTGCTATTATATCCTTTGGCTTTATTTGAGTTCATGCTACATTACCATGGTTCCGTTATTATAAGGTTATACCCTTAGCTTGAAAAAGTTTTTTACCTTTATCTTTAAATTTTTTATTTTCTTTGTTGGTTTAAAGATTTTGTTTATCTCATTTATTTAGTGAAATTTTTTTAGAAAAGTTAATAGAAGAGTTAAACTTCTAGTTTTATGTTTTCAAAACATATGCTTTTCCTAAGCTAATTAACTTATTATTCCTTAATTAGCTTATGTCATGCTTTTGCAACATGGACATTAAATAAGAAGTATGTAAAGTAAATAATTGTTAAGATTTGCCCTGTTATAATGTAAGGTTCTTCAACAGGTCGTTTACCAATTCATGTTAATAAGCATACAACAACTACTATAATTCAGAATAAAATCTGATTAATAGGAGAGAATTGGATACCTCGGAACGGCGTTTTGTTATAAAATGGTAAAATTATTAAGATTCTAATTGATAGGAATAATGCAATAATACCTACTAACGTATTAGGAATTGATCGTAGAATTGCGTATGCAAATAAGAAATATCATTCTGGTTGAATATGAACCGGTGTTACTAATGGATTAGCAGGTACAAAATTATCTGGATCTCCTAGGAGGTAAGGATTGATTAAGCATAATATAACTAATAATGATGTTATTAATACGAATGTAATAGAATCCTTGAGTGTAAAGTAGGGTGAAATGGAATTTTTTCGATATCTCCATTTACTCCTAAGGCGTTATTAGACCCTATTTGGTGAAGAAAGAACAAGTTAATTGCAGCTATAGCTGCAATAATAAATGGTAATACAAAATGAAATGTGGAAAATCTATTTAATGTTGCGTTATCAACAGCAAATCCCCCTCATACCCATTGAACTAAATCTGTTCCTAAATATGGAATTGCTGATAGTAAATTAATAATTAGTGTTGCACCTCAAAATGATATTTGACCTCAAGGTAAAACATATCCTATAAATGCAGTTGCTATAACTAAAAATAGAATTACTGCACCAATTATTCAGGTGTGTATGTATATATAAGATCCATAGTAAATTCCTCATCCTACATGCAAATAAATTCAAATAAAAAATATAGACGCTCCATTTGCATGTAAAGTTCGAATAATTCAACCATGATTTACGTCTCAGCAGATGTGTACTACACTACTAAATGCTATTTCAATATTTGATGTATAATGTATAGCTAAAAATAGTCCAGTTACGATTTGAATTACCAATCATAACCCTTGCAGGGACCCAAAATTTCATCGAAATGAAATATTTGTTGGTGCAGGTAAATCAACTAAAGTGTTATTAATAATTTTAATTCAAGGATGTCTTAATCGTAAGGGTTTATTTATTAGTAAATTATCTTATTTTACGAATAGGCTCCTGGTTAATATTAGTAATTTTAACCACTGCTAATAGTGCTAAAATAAATAAATTATTATAATTATTGTAATAATGAGTCTTAGTCTGTTATATAATTTTTCTAAAGATATTGTTATTTCTTGGTAATTGATTGAATTAACAATATTTATGGTTTCAGTATTTTTGAAAAAGTCTATAAATATTCTTATATCTAGGTTAATTAATGTTGATATAATAAATACTCATATTGTTAGCGTAATAATTATGCTAATTGATTTAGGTTGAAATATTTCATTTGTTGCAATTCTTGTAATATAAATAAATAGAACTAATATACCACCAAGAAACATTAAAAATAAAATATATCATAACCAATATCTTTCCATTATTGTTCCTGTTATTAGTCCAACTAAAAAAGTTTGTAGGATAAAGAAAAGCATTATTGATATTGGGTGTCTTAATTTGATAAAATTGATATTTATTACGTTTGATGGTGATATAATTATTACTTTAATCATTTCAGGGGTTAGTTTATTTAAAATATTGGTTTTGGGGACCGATGATGGAAGATTTTTCACCTCTGAAGTTTTAAAAGTGGGGGCTAGACTTATTTCCGGTATACAAGACTGGCGTTTTTTTTAAACTATTAAAACTAATGTTTATATTCTCTGTTTTTACTTCTTTATTGGTTTATTTTGCTGGTGTTTATGTTTTATCTTCTAAACGTAAACATTTATTGATGGTTCTTTTGAGATAAGAGTATATTGTTCTTTCTTTGTATATATTAATTATTGTTTTTCTTATTGAGTTTGATTATGATTATTTCTTTCCTGTTATTTTTTTAGTTTTTTCTGTTTGTGAAGGTGCTTTAGGTCTTTCTGTTTTAGTTTCAATAGTTCGTTCTCATGGTAATGATTTTTTTAATTCTTTTGGGTTATCTTTATGTTAAAGTATTTATTTATAACTATTTTTTTATCTTGTTTCCTGAATAATTGTTGATGGTTGGTTCATTCTTTAATGTTTCTGTCAAGTTTTGTTTTTGTAATTTGTGTTTATTCATATGCAGATTTGAATATAATTAGATATTATTTTGGTATTGATTATTTTTCTTTTAGTTTGATTTTGTTGAGTTTTTGAATTTGTTATTTAATAATTACTGCTAGAGGTTCAGTTTATTAAAGTTCTTACCATTCTAATTTTTTTGTCTTTATGGATTTAATTTTAATGATTATGCTTTATTGTTCATTTGCTACATTAAGTCTTCTTTCTTTTTATGTTTTTGAGGCTAGGTTGGTTCCTACTTTAGTTTTGATTTTTTGTTGCGGTTACCAGCCTGAACGTTTACAGGCTAGTGTTTATTTAATTTTTTATACTTTGATTGCTATATTGCCTTTATTACTTGTTTTATTTAAGGTTTACGATTTTTCTAATACTTTATATTTTCCTTTATTGGTTGATTTTGGTTCTTATTATTTCATATTTTATGTTTTTATAATTTTGGCCTTTTTAGTTAAGATACCAATATTTTTGGTTCATTTATGGCTTCCTAAGGCTCATGTAGAGGCCCCTATTTCAGGTAGAATAATTCTTGCTGGTGTTCTATTGAAGTTAGGTGGTTATGGTATTTTTCGAGTTATAAAGATTATTTCTTATTTGGGTTTAAAGTTTAATTATTTTTGGTTATCTTTAGGTTTATCTGGTGGGGTTATTGTTAGATTTATTTGTTTTCGTCAGGTTGATTTAAAGTCTTTGATTGCATATTCATCTGTTGCTCATATAAGAATGGTTTATTGGTGGATTGATAACTATAAATTGGTGAGGTTGTATAGGTTTTATTTCCCTAATGGTTGGTCATGGCATATGTTCTTCTGGATTATTTTGTATATTTAATATTATTTATGAACGTTTAGGTAGATGAAGATTATTGATTAACAAGGGTATAATTAACTTAATACCTAGAATGGCTTTATGGTGATTCCTTTTGAGATCTTCAAATATAGCTGCTCCCCCCTCATTAAATTTGGTAGGTGAACTTAGATTATTAAATAGAATTATGTCTTGTTCCTCTTTTAGATTTCTTGCTTTAATTTTTTTATCTTTTTTTAGAGCTGTTTATACTTTATATATATATTCTTATTCTCAGCATGGTATTTATTATTCTGGGGTTTATTCTTGTTCTCTTGGTTATTTTCGTGAATATCATCTTTTACTTTTACATTGATTGCCTTTAAATATTCTCTGTTTAAAGGGTGAATATTTCTTTGTTTAATTTGCTTAAGTATTTTAATTAAAAATATTGTTTTGTGGAATCAATTATATGAAGTTTTTCATCTTAGGCCATGAATTTCTTTTCCATTTGTTCAATGAGGTTTTTTTCTTTATTTTTTTCTAGAACTATAATTTTCGTTTTAGGTATTTATTATTCAATAATTTATTATAGAGTTTTTGTTGAGTGGGAACTTTTTAATTTAAATAGTTCTACGGTTGTTATAATTTTAATCTTGGATTGAATGTCTCATATTTTTATTTTTATATCTTTTGTTATATATATTTCTTCTTTGGTTATTTATTATAGAGAGGATTATATATCTGGTGAAAAGAATATAAATCGTTTTATTATTATTGTTTTAATATTTATTCTTTTTTTATAGGGTTCTTAATTATTAGTCCTAATTTGATTAGAATTTTGTTAAGATGAGATGCTTTAGGTTTGGTTTCTTATTGTTTAGTTAGTTATTAATAAAACGTGAAATCTTATAGTGCTGGTATATTAACTGCACTTTCTAATCGTATTGGTGATGTTGCTATTTTAATTTCTATTGCTTCAATATTAAATTTTGGCGGTTGGAATTATATGTATTATTATGATTTTATTTCGAACTCTTTTGAAATTCTTTCTATAGGGTTCTTAATTGTTAGTCCTAATTTGATTAGAATTTTGTTAGGATGAAATGGTTTAGGTTTGGTTTCTTATTGTTTAGTTAGTTATTAATAAAATGTGAAATCTTATAGTGCTGGTATATTAACTGCACTTTCTAATCGTATTGGTGATGTTGCTATTTTAATTTCTATTGCTTGAATATTAAATTTTGGCGGTTGGAATTATATGTATTATTATGATTTTATTTCGAACTCTTTTGAAATAAAGCTTATTTCTATATTAATTGTTTTGGCAGCTATAACTAACAGAGCTCAAATTCCCTTTTCTTCTTGACTTCCTGCTGCTATGGCTGCCCCTACTCCTGTTTCTGCTTTAGTTCATTCTTCTACTCTTGTTACTGCTGGAGTTTATTTATTAATTCGTTTCAGACCAATATTAGATAGTTATAATTGTGGTTGATTTTTACCTTTGATTGGTTGTATAACTATATTTATGGCTGGATTGGGGGCTAATTTTGAATTTCATTTGAAGAAGGTTATTGCTCTTTCTACTTTAAGACAACTTGGTTTAATAATAAGAATTTGGCTATAGGTTATCCAATACTTGCATTTTTTCATTTATTAGCTCATGCTATATTTAAGGCGTTATTATTTATGTGTGCAGGTTCAATAATTCATAATTTAAAGGATTCTCAGGATATTCGTTTTATGGGCTCAACTGTTAATTTTATACCTTTAACTTCTGTTTGTTTTAATGTTTCTAGTTTGTCTTTGTGTGGTACACCTTTTTTGGCAGGTTTTTATTCAAAGGATTTAATTCTTTAATGGTTTGTTTAAGATGAATTAATTGTTTAATTTTTTTTCTTTATTTTTTTTCTACTGGTTTAACTGCTTCTTATTCTTTTCGTTTATTTTATTATTCAATATCTGGGGATAATAATTTTTATTCAAGATTTTCTTTTGATGATAAAGGTTATTATATTTCGTTTGGTATAATTGGTATATTATTTGTTGCTGTTTTTGGTGGTAGTCTTTTGTCTTGGTTAATTTTCCCTATTCCTCATGTGATTGCTTTGCCTTATTATTTAAAGTTTTTAACTATTACAGTAGTTGTTTTAGGTGCTTATTTGAGTTACCTTATTTCTAAGTTTGATTTTTCTCATAATTTATTTTCTTTAAGTATGCTTTCTTTTGTTAGATTTGCTGGTTCTATATGGTTTATACCTTTTCTTTCAAATAAGTTTGTTAGATATATTCCTTTAAAGTTAGGTTATTATTCATCTAAATCGTTTGATTAAGGTTGATGTGAATTATTTGGTGGTCAAGGTTTATATAGACTATTTATTTATTTAATTAGATATATTCAGGGTTGATTGATTCTAATTTTAAGATTTATCTTTTAACTTTTATTTTTTGAATATTTATTTTGGTGACATTACTTTTCGTGTACTTGAATAGCTTATAATTAGAGCGTGACACTGAAGATGTTAAGGAAGTATTTTTACTTTTAGGTATTTATAAATACAGATATATTATTTTTACAGTGAAAATATAACGTTTTATTTAAACTATATAAATTTTAGAAATGTTAACGGAGTTTAACCGCTAATATAAAAAATTAGCAGCTTTCATATTGGCCTTACATTTCCTTAATTGAAACTTTATAGTTCAGTTATATTATGAACAGTAATACGCCTCTTTTTGGCTTCAATTAATGAGAATAAGGGTATTTTATTTACCAATCTTCCAGGTCGAAACTGACTGCAATATTTCACTTCTTATTCTATTTAAGGTTGATTCATTATTATCAATACTTTTTGATTGCAACCCAAATGTTATAGTTAACTACAACTCTTTATTCTGCTCATTGTAAGGCTCCTAGTAGGACTAGAATAAAAAATATTGTTGATAATGTTCAGATTATAATATCTGAGGTTTTGAAAATAATTACAATTGGAAGAATTAGTGCGATTTCCACATCGAAAATTAAAAAAATTACCGTGATTAGGAAAAATCGTAGAGAGAATGGTATTCGTGCTGGTCTTTTTCGATCAAAACCACATTCAAATGGGGATCTTTTTTCTCGATCATTAATTAATTTCTTTGATAATGTTGCAAGGATTATAACAATTATTGGAATAATAAATCTAATAAAAACTCTTGTAGATAGAATTAGGATTGTTTTTCTTGATCTATATCAATCTTTCTGATTGGAAGTAAAATGTACCATTTATACTAGAAAAACAATTGTCTACCTCATCAATAAATAGAGATGTATAAGAATAATCATACTACATCTACAAAGTGTCAGTACTATGCTGCTGCTTCAAATCCAAAGTGGTGTCTTGGCGAGAATTGATTTATTGAGTGTCGAAGTAGGCTTGTTGTTAAGAAGATTGTTCCAATAATTACGTGGAGATCATGGAACCCTGTTGCAACAAAGAATGTTGACCCATAAACTGCGTCTGCAATAGTGAAAGGTGCTTCTCAATATTCATATGCTTGAAGCATTGTGAAATATAATCCTAATAATACTGTAAAAAATAGTCCTTGTAATGCTTGAGTATGGTTAGATTCTATTAAACTATGATCTGCTCATGTTACAGTTACCCCTGAGGCTAAAAGAATAGCTGTATTAAGTAATGGAATTTGTATAGGATTGAAAGGTTGAATTCCTATTGGAGGTCATAATATTCGTAGTTCAATTGTTGGTGCTAGTCTTCTTCTGAAGAAGGCTCAGAAGAATGAAATGAAGAATAATACTTCTGATGCAATAAATAGGATTATTCCTCATCGTAATCCAATTGATACAAACCCTGTATGTAGTCCTTGTTATGTTCCTTCTCGAACTACATCTCATCATCATTGAATTATAGTTAGTAGGGTAATTCCAAATCCAATTATAAATAAGTTGATGTTGAATAGGTGAAATCATTTTGCTAATCCTGATACTAGGACTATTGCTCCAATTGCTCCTGTTAGTGGTCAAGGTCTATAATCTACTAAGTGGAATGGGTAATATGAGTGAGTTGTTAACATAGGTTAGTATACTTCTCTAGAATATAAAGTTCTTAGAATTGAGAAAACATAAGCTTGAATTATTGCCACTGCTGATTCTAGAATTAATAGAAGTATTTGTCCAATAATTAGTAGTGAGATTAGGTTTATTGCTATGGATGGTCCTGTATTTCCTAGTAAGGTTATTAGTAAATGTCCTGCAATTATATTTGCTGCTAGTCGTACTGCTAGTGTACCAGGTCGAATTACATTTCTAATTGTTTCAATTAATACTATTAATGATATTAATGCAGGTGGTGTTCCTTGTGAAACAAGGTGTGTAAATATATGATTAGTATGATTAATTCATCCAAATAATATGAATCTTAATCAAATAGGTAGGGCAATTGCAAATGTTAATGCTGAATGTCTTGTTCTAGTAAAGATATAAGGAAATAATCCTATGAAATTATTAAATAGTATTATAATAAAAATTGAGATAAAGATGAATGTTGTTCCATTAAATGATTTTGGTCCTAGTAGTGTTTTAAATTCGTTGTGTAAGGTTAGGTTCAGTTTATTTCAGATAATATTAATTCGTGATGGTGGAAGTCAGAACATTGATGGGATTAATAACAGTCCTAAAAATGTTCTAGTTCAAATTAATGATAAATTGAAGATGTTAGTTGATGGATCAAATGTTGAGAATAAGTTTGTTATCATTTTCAATTTACATTTTTTATCTCAATTGTTCTTTTTTCTGCTCTTTTAATGATATTAGGATAAATGAGAAAAAGTTTATTTGATTAAATAGAATTAGGGTAGCTGAAAATATAATGAATAGGGAGAATCATACGAGAGGAGATATTTGAGGGATTTGGATTTAATTTCCCCATCAGAAGTAGTCGTTAATTTACTAGTGTTTGGTTTAAGAGACCATTACTTACTTTCAGTCATCTGATGTTTCAAGGTGTACTAATTGTTTAGTTATTTTAGATTGACACTCTAATGTTATTTATTTAACTAACTCCTTAGATTATCTCAGATGATCACTTGATAAATAAATTTACTGAAGTTCTTTCGATTACAATTGGTATAAATCTGTGGTTTGCTCCACAGATTTCTGAGCATTGTCCAAAGAATAATCCAGGTCGGTTTATTGTAAATGTTCCTTGATTTAGTCGACCTGGCGTTGCATCAATTTTAACTCCTTATGCAGGAACTGCTCATGAGTGTAGAACATCTGATGCTTTTGTTAATACTCGTACTTCTGTATTTATTGGGAGAATTGTTCAGTTATCTACATCTAGAAGTCGGAATCCATCATTTTCTAAATCTTGTTCTGGTGTTATGTAAGTGTCGAATCCTACGTCTATAAAGTCTGAATATTCATATCTTCAGTATCATTGTCGTCCAATGGTTTTGATTGCAATTATTGTGTCTACTGAATCATCAAGTAAGTATAATAGTTGTAATGATGGTAAAGCAATAAAAATTAGGGTAATTGTTGGTAATGCTGTTCAGATTGTTTCAATTAAATGTCCATGAAGTATGTTTCGGCTTGTATAGGCAATATATAATATATAACTTAGGGCATAACCTACAATTACTGTAATTAATAATAATATGACCATAGTATGATCATGAGAGAATGATAGTTGCTCCATTAATAGTGAAGCTCCATCTTGAAAGGATAAATTTGATCATTTGCTATTATATAATATTTTCTAATAAAAGGTCAAACCTTTATTTGTAGAGCTTAAATTTACTGCACTAATCTGCCATATTAGAATCCAGAAATTAGTGGTAATTCTGAGTAACTGTGTTCTGCAGGTGGGTTATTTTGTAGCCATTCTGTTGATCTTCTTATATTAGCTCTAAATATAATTGCTCGGTTTGTAACCATTCTTTCTCATATAATTGCAATGAATGTAATAATTCCTACAATCGAAATTGTAGACCCAATTCTTGATACTACATTTCATGATGTATATGCATCTGGGTAGTCTGAAAATCATCGTGGTATTCCTGCTAATCCTAAGAAGTGTTGAGGGAAGAATGTTAAGTATACTCCAATAAATATAATTGTGAATTGCATTTTTAATCATGTATTGTTTATGGTTAATCCTGTAAATATTGGGTATCTTTGAATAACATCTCCTATAATTGCAAATACTGCTCCTATAGATAATACATAATGGAAGTGGGTTACTACATAATACGTATCACGTAATACAGTATCAAGTGATGAATTTGCTAGTACTAATCCTGTTAATCCACCAATTGTGAATTGGAAGATAAATCCTAGAGCTCATAATAATGCTGGATTGAACTTGAATTTAGTTCCATATAGTGTAGCTAGTCATCTGAATACCTTAATTCCTACATATCTTTTACAATAATTTGTAGTTCCTCCTCTAATGCTTTTTTCAACCATTAAAAGCATATATAATCATAAAATAATTCACATTTTTGTTCAGTTATTTTTAACATTGCATCCCAAGATAAACCTGGTGCTGTAAAGCAACAAGAAGAATGTAGATTATATGTTAGTATAGGAGTTTTTCTAAAGTTTTCAAAAACGTCACTTAACAATAGAACATCAGTTTTAAGATACAAATCATGATATTCACGAAGATATTTTTTTATATTGAATTTTTTGCAAACCAATTTTCGATGTTCATAATCTTTATCAACTATATTATAATCATGTGATTTACTGTAGAATTTTTCTTTTGTTGATAATTATGTTTTTTCAAATTTTTTCCAAGAACCCATATAATGATACAGATAAACACCTCTTTTAATTACTAAATTAAATAATTCTGGAGAAAAAAATTTTTAATTTTTTAAAGTGATTTTTTCTTAAATTTGTTGGATGTTTATCAAGTTAAGGAGCCACAAATCTAAATGTATTAAATAAATCACATTTTTAAATTTTTTGGATGTTTACCAGGACTGATGTATTCATTTTCATTGTTTAGTATTAGTTCTATTTATTTATTATCATTTCTAAGTTCTTTTACAACAAGATGAGAATCATATACAGATAAATTATGTAAATAAATAGGTACTAAATCAGGTTGTTGTGGTTTTAAATTAAAATTATTAGCAGCAATGTATTTTCCAGTTAGATGATCATGATGACGAACATCTTATTCCTTTTTATGTAATGATATTTAAACAATGTATAAAATTAATAATTATTATGTATTTTATTTTCTACAAATATAAGTGCTTTCAATTTTCCAATTTGTTCCACTTCTTGTTTTATATGTTTAATGAATTTTTTATGACAATTTGTTCCTCTATAAACAATAGGACCTTTATAATTTCCAATATATAATTTGATATTTGGTTCAGGTTTTTGATATTTCATTGGTTACGTTTTCTCTGGATTTGGTTCACAATTGTAAATATTTAAAAGTACACTTTCAAAATCAGCATTAATAACAAATGGTACTTTTTGTGTATATTGATAGTTTTTAAAATATACACATGTTACTTTATTTGGGATTTCTACTTTTAATGGTTCTTTAATTTAACAATTTGGTGTATGATTATCTAATTTTTTTACTATTCAAATGTAGTAAACATAAATCTCAAATAATTTTACTGTTTCATGTTTGGTGATTTCACTTGATACAACTCTATACCAAGTTTTTATGTAACAATAGTGTGAATTACTATCTTTCTTAAAATAAAGTAAATTTAAATGTTTTCCTTCTTTACATTTTGTAATTTCTAATGAAGACACTTAATATTTCTCATAATAATCATCAAATGAATAAACATTATTAGGTAGATTAATTATATTTTCTATTTTTGGAATATGATCAACTAATACAGGCAATTCAATATTTTCAAGTTTTTTTATGAAGATCAAGACGAACATCTTTGTATTTTGTTATTCTTTCAACATTTTTTTCTACATGATACATAGCTGATTTTATAGACCATAAAAAATTTTCACCATTATTTTTTACATTCACACACAGTTTCTTGTTTTTTATTGTAGTTAGTAATTCATTGTAAGATGATCATTTTAGTGGAGAATATATATTAATTGCTAGTTGTAGACCAATAATTCTACTTTATGTCCATCCTGATCCTTATGCTTGAAAATTAGATACTTTTTCTAAAATATCTCTGTTACCTTATTTAAATTATTTATTAAACTTTTCTGTCATAATAGTATAGTATCATGTTTTTGTCCAAATCTTTGAACTTTTTCATTTATTTCATTTAGTGTACTTTATATTCACAATATAAATTAAAATTTATCTTTAAAATATTATCTTCTTTCAAATAGTATTCAACAATTTAAAAAAATTTCTTTACTGTACTTAAGAAATTATTAGGATCAAGTATATCTATACTATTTTCATAATTTATAGTTTGCAATCTGTTTCCAAATGCTTTTTCTACTAAATACTCTTTTACTGTATTTCTCTCTCTTAGTTTCGGTTTTACAAATATATTTGTATCTATTGGAAATATTTTTTGATGGTTTATCTTCTGTAGTTAGAAATATATCATGAATAATATAATATGTTAACTATTTTGAAAGATTTTCACATACTTCAGTCACAGCTGTAGCAGTCTTAGATCTGTGTGTAGGTGTATAATTTTTAACAATATGTGCATGATTTTCACTTACTTCAGGTATATAAATTTTAACAATATTTTTATAATATTTGCTTCATATGTATCATTTTTAATATTATTTTTATAATTTTCACTTACCTCAGGTGTATTATTTCTAACAATACTTGTATGATTTTCACTTACTTCAGGTGTGTAATATTTTACAATATTTGTATGATTTTCACTTACTTCAGGTTATAATTTTTAACGATACTTGAATATTTTCACTTACTTCAGGTGTATAATTTCTAAAAATAATTGGAATAGTTCTAAGAAGAATTGGTCGATTTCTAGTAAGAAATCTAAATAAATCAGCATTATGTAAATTTGAATATCCTCTTAAAGTATGTATTTTAAAAAATTCATGAAGAATGTTAATTTAAATTATTGTAGTTCAGTAGCAATGTATGTTTTGAATATTTCTCTTTTATTTGTTACAAAAAAATTCATTAAATTTCTTACATTTATTATTATGTTTATCTTTATGTGAAGGATTTATATAAAACAATTTAAATCTTTAATCTATTGACAAGTGTTACATTTTTTTGTAGATGTAGGAGTTTCTTCAGTTACAACTTCTTCTTTATTCGATGTAGATGTAGATTTTTCTTCATTATTTGTTGTTTATAATATTTTTGAATTTTCTTCACTTGGATTTCATTGTAAATGTTCCCTGGAATAATATTTACATCAGTTTTTCCACATACACAAGGAATTCATATTTTTTGGAATTTTTTACGTGATATTTATTTATACATGGTCTACATATAGTTCTATAACTATCTTTCATGTATTTAGGAAAATAAAATTACAATTGAGGTCTCTATATTACAATATTTACAAAATTTACGTTTCACAGAAGACTTGCTCCATTTATATATAAAAAATTTATTAGTTTTGTGAAAAAGTAAATTTTTATAATTTTTACAATTTAAATATTAAAATAAAATTTACAATTGAGGTCTCTATATTACAATATTTACAAAATTTAGATTTCACAGAAGACTCTTGTTGAACTTGCTCCATTTATATACAAAAAATTTATTGGTTTTGTGAAAAAGTAAATTTTTATAATTTTTTTAATTTAAATATTTAATTAATAAAAATCATAATAATATGCTGCTTCACGCAATTTGTTTTAACAAATTGATGATTATTTTCATTACTTAAGCAAGTAGGACAATCAATATCTTTTTCATATTGCTCAATTTGTTCTTTTAGTTTATTTTACATTTCTTTAAGGTTCTCCATTTATAAGAAATATTTTTTATTAGACACATAAAAATAAAAAGAATAATTTTCAATGAATTATTTAGTTATAAGTTCAAAATTAAAAATTTATAAAAATATGTTGAATACAACCTACAGATTAATTTTTTTTAAACTAATTAAAAATTTTTCCTGTATAAATGGGAACTACTTTAATCAAGAAGCTCAACAATGTAAGTATTTCTAGAGGAATTAAAAAAGTACATGAGCCAGAGATAAATGTTTTATATAATATTATAAATTGTAAATAGTTAAATACTAGATATGGAAAACAACTTTATTTAGAACTCAATAATGATTTTAAAGTTATTTTACCTACTACATTTTCTAAATTAATTTATTATTTTGATTTTGTAATAATTAAAAAAGAGAAATGAAATTGAAGTATAAAGGAATAATAAACTTAAAAATAGAAATAACGAAGTTCATGACTTAGTATTCACAATGTAAAATTTTTAAAATAATTTAGTTTTTTAACTAATAAATTTTAATTAATTTACTTTTGTTAACTAATATATTTTATTTATTTACTTATATTCTCATGTGATTATTTAAAATAATGTACTATTTTAACTAATACATTTTAATTAATTTACTTACATTCACAATGTGACTTTTTAAAAACTTTGTTTTGTTAAATAATACATGTTGTTTTGTTTAAATTGTGTTGTAAATGAAGTAAATGAAGTTAGAAATCAATTAGTTATTGTATTTAGTTGTTTTATTGTAAAAAATATGTATTTAAGTTAACATTATAAAATCGGTTTCGTTAATTAAATATTCTGATTTTTTTACTGATTTTTAAAAATCAGTTGTCTTATTTATAAAATACAGTATTTAGTTTAAAAATGAGTTAGTGAGCCAGAACCTACAAAATTATTCTACTCGTGCTAATGAATTGTAGTGTTAGCACTGTTACTGTGAGTAGTCCTGATTCATACCCTTATGACCCGTCACACTGAACAGGCACAATTTGCACAAACAATGAAATATCCAAATATATCAGCAGATTTAGCGTAGATGTAGCGAAGTAACTACTGACGTAAGTGCTCGTCAAATGATTATTAAAGAAGTAAATGTAAAAAGACAATAAGAAAGTAAAATCTGACTCTGTTAAGTTATGTATAGATGTTGATAAAAACTTTTCTCCCATAGTGGACGCAGTAGAACTACAGGTAGAAGATCTGAATACTAGTACTGCTAACATCTAAAACAGAGTAACCTCTGGTAGCTCTTGTAATACTATAGTACAGCATGTTGCTTCAGTTGACGTCGCTTTCAATGGATGTCATCATTTTTGACGTTTTGATCCAGACAAACAAATTCACCTAAATGCATGGTCAGAATCCGAAAAATTTCTTTCCTAAGTAGTCATTTGTGAGGAGATCCTTTGTGAAGGTCAGCTGACGTAATGATTAGATGCAGAATTCTTTCTGGATTTAAAACTGTATTTCTTAGTCATTACTGGTCTCACAACAAACAATAGGATGTTATGAGAGACTTTTGAATTAGTAAAAAGTTTACTCCCGGTCGTGAATCAAAGAGTTCTCTAGAAAGTGAGCTTCACAAATGTTGCATCTGACAGAAAAATGATGCCAGAAATGATTATCATGGGACTAGAGGTAAGATGGCTTGGTACTGCCAGAAAAGTATCATTTCCACACATGGAAAAAATGCGGATATGTTCATTGAGTATCTGGAGTGAGTGGAAAGAGTAGCTGCAATTAAGGAGCCAGTGCAAAATAATAAGTCTTCTAATCATGTAAATAACCAAAATAATAACAGAAGGAACATGAATGTTAGACTACACGTTCTAATTATCATGGTCAAGGTCATAGTAGAGCAAGTTGAGGTAGACAACCACTGCACTTTTGCTGTAAATGTTATGACAAAGACAAAAATGTAAATAAAGTACGATTGGGAGAAGAAGGAGAGCAGAATGCTACTCTGCCCAATTTTCAATCGAATGAACGAAATAGGCCGCGTGGGGAAACTAAGTCCTGTCTATGAGGAAACTGGCACTCACCATATCGAAACGCCAACACAGTCAGTAACAAAGACACGACAACAGTCAGCACACACAAACCGATAACTGGGTTGATGGAACAGTAACAGACACAACCAGTGAAGTGAAACCAATATCATTATATAGTTGACAGCATTTTGGACACATTAGAAAAACGGATCGAGAAAGAAAACGAAAATGCTACAGATAGTAAGGGGGAACTAATTGATGGATTGGAATCCGATGAGGACAGAGACGAAGTAAATGCTTACATGCTCAACAATGATGGCAATCTGAAGGCTAAAGTTTTGGTAAAGGAAGTAGAGTCAGTTTTGCAAGGAAGAGTTGTTGGATGAAGGGGGTAGCAATAATAATGAGGTTAAGGAACCTATTAAATGTATTGTCTTACCACAAACTGTAAAAGCTGGTGACAGTGTTGTAGATAGCGATGTTGCACGGGGACGCAGATGCTCAGAGGTAAAGAGTATTTTAGCTGATGTGCAGCAACTGAAAGTAGAGGAAGTTGTCAGGTGGTTTGATTTAAAAGTGGTAGACAAGCTAGAAACAGCAGCTGAGAATGTACAGATTGATGACACCGTGAATCTGTAAATGTACTTGCAACTTAAAAAAATTACTTTATTTGGAAACTGGTTGAAAAAAATTTATTAAAAGACTTTTAAGAGGAACCTCTTCAGACTAGAATAACTCACAACATTATAAAAACTAACATTTCAGGAATAACACTGCATTGTCTTCTTGATAGTGGCAGTGAAGCAAGTGTTTTGTCCCATCCATCCTCTGATTCTGTTCCTAATAAGAATGAACTGTCGTGAATGTAAGCGCTTTAAGAATAATAGGAGTTACTGGGAACGTTTCTAGACCAGTACACCACAAAGCATTGATATCAATTTGTATAAGTGACATAATAATATATCATCATTTTTAAACATGCTCAGTTTAAATACTGAGATGTTAGTAGTAGGACACAATTCGTTCTGCCCCACTGTACATTGTTGCCAAATTTATTCAAAATGGCGGAACCAAGATGGCAACGATAGATATGGCAACATTCCAATGATGTCATGCTACCTCCACTAACCTAACAAAATGGCGGAAAAAAGGCCAACCGCCACCTCTTCCTAGGTATTAGGGGGAAAGGGAACCACCCTGTGCTGGATAGGATGTACATAAGTTTTTATTTTGCATGCAGTGTTCATTTAAACAATTTGAGGCAGTAGCTGCACCCAGCATGTTCCCAATGAGGTCTGGAGTCCAATCGATCTAGTACAGTGCAGTCACCAGAGGGCGCTGTCGCCCTCCAATGACATAATCCAAGATTTTGCTCTGGTGGGAAAAGGACTCACCCTGTGCTAGGCTCCTGGAGAGAGGAAGGAGTGTACTTTATTTATTTTGGTACAATTTACTTAGGGATGGTTTTCACATAGTTTATTTATTGCACTGATACAAAACACTCGCCCTGACGTGCTTGGGGTCATGCTACATAGCCTGCAGATCTACAAACTACTCGTAAATTATCGAAATAAGGCAGTACACATCATACAAACATGTGAACTACTCGTAAATCACCGAAATAATGCAGATGTAACACTGCCAACATGCTCACAACGCATAAACAGCCGAAAATAATGTAGTGCACAAACAATCATTCCACATAAAAACCGCTTTCGAAATAACGTCAATTGCAGCGTATCAGAGGCTCCAACATGCACATGCTCTTCTGCAGCCGTGAGCCACCATCGGATTTAAGCCAGAGCCGGAGTGCGAGCCATCGCTCTCTAGCCACTGCCACCTACAGCAAGCAGGTGAATGTCGCATCTGTTTTCGGGTATACAGTTACAATTCTTCAAGTGTAATACTGACATCACCTGTCTATTTAAATAAGAGCAAAGTCACCCTCTGGACCGTGTGGATGTATTTACCATTGTTGGTGCAATACCTCTCTACCTTTGGCTACTGATGTCACAGCACATCCTATAGAAATCTGCTCCAATGCTTCCCAGAATAACACAGGGTGCATTGTTCCTAGTGATCCTAATGCAACATGTGAGATGCCTCTGGCCACGCACACGTTTACTGTGACTGACATCTACCTGCAAGTCCAGCATCAAGTGCAAGATGTCTGCATAGCAGCTCACATGCACAGGCATATCTAAAATATTCTCAGTATTATACTGAAGTCACATGGCTATGTATATAAGAGCCAAGTTGGAAATTGTAAAGTGTCCCAGACATAGTTACGGTCACTTTTGTAGGAGCTTTCGTGATGTCTCAGCTTGTCCACAGGGACATTCTTGCCCAAACAGAGGCTGTTTACGAAAATAGCTCAGAATAACACCAAATGCATTCCTTCTGATGGTGCTAACGTGGCACCCCATCCGTCACATGTTACCCTTGCTGGAAATCGTTAAGTCTTTCTTTCAACAAACATCTCCAAAATGCAAACGTTCTCATCGCTATGTAGAGGATCCTATGTCCTAGAACAAAGAAAGTCTTGTGAATGAATCGAGCATTCTCACTGCCTCTTACTGAATTTACGCACCAACCTGTTGCTGCTGCTGGTGTAGGAGCACTGTTCGCCTTTAGTTCCACAGGTGAGGCACTCAGCAGCAAAACTGTTCTGTGCAGATCGCCATATTGCACTCACAGTTAAATCCTGCAAAAGTTACCTACAGATCGTCAAATAGAGAAAGACTCTTATTCAATAATACTGCTCTGCCACTGAGAATGGAAGCTTCAATATTAGAGCGTGAAACTCATCCCCAACCCAGCAATATATCTGTGTACCGTATCGATATAGTAAACATACAATGTGTATTCTGTGCCATACAGAATCACCCCTTTTGCATCATGCATGTAGCTATCTACCACCAGACACTCGTACATACACTTCATAGACAGACAGCATAAGCAGATGCAGCGTAGCTATACTCCTCGCTGCACTAGCTATTTCCCACGAGGTCGGGTGGTCATCTACTCCCGACGCGTGACCAGAGTGCCCTCAGCGGACCGAAGTCACTCTCACAACTGTTCTACATGGTCGATATCAGCTCCACTCGCCACAAAGGTATTACTGTTTCTGGCCCCAACCTGCTTGCTTGCTTGCTTTTTACACTCATCTCCAGACTCTGGGATTACAAGAACATATGTAATTTCACATGGTTTGCCAAAATATCATGCCATTTTCGCGAGACACTCGTATATATACCGCGAAGACTGTTGTACAAAGGCTGGGTCGGTTCCCCCTGGCACAAAGGGGGCCAACCAACTTGCTTGCTTTCTACGCCAATCTCCAGACCATAGGATTACAAGAACACATGTATTTTCACATGGTTTGAAGGAATATTATACCATTTACGCGATATTTCTCGATATCAAGCACATAGCAATATCCCTTGCATAGCTGTATCGCTCACGCAACATATTTCCATAGATATAGACTGGAAATTATTTCTCTAGAAACCCAAAACATTAGCGAGGTGGAGCTTGCAGTAAACCACTGAGTAACTAGAAATTTATCCCATCTGTGAAGACCTTTATGCGACAACTCGAAAAAAAGAAAAGAAACTGATACTTCCACTCACGAATACTGATGTCAGTGATGTAACAGATTCCAAATCATCCCTATAATTTACAATGCCAATTAAGGTGTTTCTCTTGTCTAAAGGACCAGCAAATGTGTCTTCCACCTGTCTTTCACCTGCTAGATTCACACACCACAATCGATGTTCTCTCAAGTAAATAAAAGAGCAAAATGTGCAGAAGCAGTTAGCCAGACAGTTTCATGGGAGGGAATAATGGTCCAGCACAAACACACATCAATTTTCTCAAATTTCCATGCAATCGCGAAAGCTGTCCAACACATACTAAGTATTAGTTAGCCATTCGGCCGCCTAGAGGACGACACGGTTAAGTTAGCCACATTCCTGCACCCCAACAGGCGACTCCATTTGGGCAGCTCCAACCGTTAGCTAGAAACGTGAATTATTCCCGCCACAGCTCACTGGTGCTGCATACCAAGCACACATAGGCAGAATCATTCTAGGAGGGTGGCGACATAATTATTTTATCACTGTACTTACAATTAAATATTACGATGGTGGTCTCAAATGGACGACATTCGACAATGAGCGAAGTATCGGAAATACACCCTGCTGATGGCTGTGGCTGTGGAAATAGAAATATTTGTACCATTCTTATAATTTGACATACCCTTCGCTTTGCTATCACAGTATTCCATGTCAAATCCAGACCCTCCTTACGACTGGACATAGTCATTTTCTTTGCACAAGTCGGAATATACACACACATGATACTCGAGGCGAACCTATCATACATGCCATACTACTTGACCAATAACTGATTTAACTGATTGCCAGCGATACAAAATAATACTGACCGAAAATCAGCGATGGGTGGACATGTCTCATAGGCTTTTCTTGTGTGTGGTACCACTGTGTCTTAGAGAGAGAGAGACTTAATCGCCTTACAAACCGCATGATGTTAAAAAACACGACTATATTACTATCACAAGCGGTCTTGGTTCTACAAGTGCACACAAGTATTCATGTTAAAAGCTATACTGGCTTTAAAATCGATCTATGGCATTACCTCTGAATGAATTGGTTTTTCCAGACAAATACTGCGACACTGAATATAGATGGTGATCGCAGGAGACTATATTATCAGACCAGCAGTGCGGTTACATGTAGCCCACAATGCAACTTTGTGATAAAATTACTGAATTTTGAAAGTAATTCGGCTAAGGAACATAGTATGAAACCGGTATTTGCAACTCCCTCATGCTACCACTAGAAATTTCTCCAGTATTTGTAGTGCACTTTGTCTTGATGCCATGTCAGAGGTTCAGCGATATGTCCACTGGGTTATAGACGAAGGTTGATTGAGAAGGATCACAAACAGTAGATGGTTTGCTGATTAAGGTCGTAAGAAATGTACACTAGCTTTTCAGATCTCTAGTGCTACGCTCTCAGGTAAAAATGCTGTCTTGAATTTGGAATGAACGCTTTCCAATCAACCATATACCTGCATTGGATCCTGTGGAGAAGTCCTTTAATGATTACAGCCACTAGTGAATCATGTTTCTGGCACTCTCATATCCTGAAACGAGTCACATTTCTTGAACCTATCAGCTACAGCAAAATTTTAGATGGTCCCCATGTGTCTTGCAACTGCTGCCATTTTGTAGCTTTGCACATGTGATCATTCCAATTTAAGTCAGAATTGAGCAGGTCGGAGAGAGCTATATCCACCGCATTCTGCAACCTGGGTAGAAGCAGAGTGACCTGAGTTAGTGCGACATGACCTTCTTTTGACCAGTCAATGGAAATGGGAACATGTTGTCATAGATCAACCAACAGTGTATGATGCGTAAGGTAAGCGCCATACGAAGCCTGCTCCTGCACATGAGGTAGTATAGAAGACAGTACAGGAACTGGGGGAAGGACAAGAATTTTGCTACTGCATTGTGGTGTGTCCCCAAACTACATACAAGTACAGCTGTCTGAAGCAGATCCGCGTCCCTCAGGGCCCATTCATGTCTACGAGCCCAACATGCTATCTTCGTCATTCTGTACCATCCAACAGAGAAAAATTACGAACTATAAAACCTCCGCTAACTTCATCCGATAGAGAACTCAATAAGATTTTTACTGCACCTCTCTCCTTCCAAACATCAAAAACAAATTCCGAGGAGATGTGTATCTTACCTCAATGGAGATAAGTTATGTATGCTGGAATTTGCCCTTGGGGAAAGATACCGTAAACATACAGCATTTATGTATGAAGGAATGTGCTACCAATAGAAAGCAGTCCCATTTGGATTACGTATTTCTCTGTGTGCCTTTGTAAGAGTGATGGCTCACGTATTGGGGGAGGAATTGTTAGATCAGGTGACTATTTATATAGATGATTTACTGTTTGCAACTTCCACACGGGAAGAAAACATGAGTCTACTTGACAGGGTGCATGGCATTATAAAAAAAGGAGGTATCAAATTAACGTTAGAGAAGACTGAGTATGTTAGAGACAAAATAAAATTCTTCATCTATGAAATTAGCACGAAACATATATTACCTGATCCTTCCAAATTAACAGTCATTGAAAAGTTTGAAGCGCCAGGAAATAAAAAGCAGTTCAGGTCAGTGTTCGATTTATTCAGATTCTACCATCGTTTTGTTAAAGATCACTTGTTTAATGCACCTTGTCTACGCCACTTGTTGTAGAAGAATATCCCATGGGTTTGGACTGAAGAGTGCCAGTCCAGTTTTGAAGAAGTAAAAAACTGTTTGACAAGTAGTTTGCTATTACACCATCCAGATTTTTCAAACCCCTTTTGCTTGTCGGTTGACGCAGGTGGTTATGGGACTGCAGTAGAGGTATTTCATATGGAAACAAAAGGCGATCAATAAGTACATAAAACAATTGTGTCTGCTGAGAGAAATTATGGAATTTCGAAATAGAGTCACTGGCTACCATATTTAGTTTGCAGAAGTTGGAGCATTATTTATTAGGTCACAAGGTGATAATATATAGTGACCATAAGGCACTTATCTTTTTAAAAATTTGCAAACTAAGACATCCAAGACCAGATGGGCTATGTGCCTTCAGCAGTTAGACCTTCAGATTAAATACATACAAAGGAAGAACAATCTGGTAGCAGATGGGCTATCAATAAATGCTGAGTTATGCAGGGAATCAGAAGCTGTTTTAGCAGATCAGACTGAAATGTGCATGTTGGACATACATGAGCTGAAAGAGGAAAGTACCTTGAAGAAAGTATGTGTAAGCTTAAGAAGGGAGCGAAATGATGATAATCAGTTGAAGTTAGTCAAAAGCCGTTTAGGAGTCCCTAATTATTCAACACTAGCGCAATACTATTGCCTACATAAAGGAATTCTATTCTGTAGGAGGAACTTAGATTCAGCAGAATGAAAATATGTTTCCATTTCAACATGTGGATCTGCTGATAGATTATGTACATCTACGATAAGGCCATTACAGAGCCAGGAAATGCATTGCTAAATTAAGTGAGAAGAAGATTTTCGACAACATGCATTGTAGAGTGGCAAGAAGGGTAGCATCTTGTGTTGTGTGTCAGAAGGTATGTGCAGTAAATAGTATAGTGCAGAGAGATAAGCACGATGTAGAACCAAGTGAACCCTGGGAATTATGTGCAGCCAATCTGAGGCCCCTGCCGACATCTAAAGGAGGATGTACCCATTTTATTGTGGACACTGATAGTTTCAGCAAGTATGTCGAACTACAACCAGTAAAGGGATCTAATGCTAAAACACTGCTAGACAAGCTAGAAAAGGACTATTTTGTGAAAATTGGTACGCCTAAGAGTCTCTTATCAGACAAAGGTCTGCAATTTGTATATGCAAAATTTAAAGCATGCCTGGAGAAGGTGGGAATTCACGATATAAGGATCTTGGAATATTTTACAAAGCAAAATATGAGTGACAGGGTTATGCATGGGCTAAAGCAATTATGTGGAACATACTGTGCCAGGAAGCATTCAATTAGGGCCGATCACACCAAAAACTTTGAAGTAATCATCAACAGTCTTAAACATAGTGCAACAGCATTTGCTCCTTGTGAACTAATGTATAACAAAGAACTCCACAACATCCTTTCAAACATGGTTGATTTTCCAGTTCTGTCTCAGAGATCTATAAATGAGAAGAAGGCACAGGCTAGGGCAAACATACATAAACATGGTTGATTTTCCAGTCCTACCTCAGATCTCTATAGAAGAGAAGAAGGCACAGGCTATGGCAAACATACGTAAAAGAGCCTTGGACTGAAATAGAAGACATGATGCAAAATCTTCACCCACTAGTTTTAACATTGGTGAACTAATGTTAGACAAAACTAAAGAAAAATCTAAGAGAACTTAAACTGAAACAAAGAAGTTTATATATGTTTATCAAGGACCATTCAGAATAACAGGTAAGCCTCATGCAAACACAAACTGTTTGGAATACCTGGACAATAAGAAATATTTAGGTCTATGAAACATTATACATCTGAAGCCTTTCAAAACTAACAGTAATTAAGTTTCGCAGAGAGTCTGCACTCTCTGGCTGATACACAGTTTGACATACTGTGCAGTCCCATTTGGGTGAAACTTTATTTCTCTATCAAGTTTCATTCCCTTCTTCTGACCTATCTATAGTATGTAGAATATATGTCACTTAGGCTGTGGCTAACCCTTATGTCTACAATATCCTTTCTTCCAGGAGCGCTAGTCTTGCAAGTTTCGCAGAAGAACCTCTTTTCTATTCACATTATTGCTGCCTTTAAAGCAAACAATATAACACGAACAGTTATCTTACAACAGTACAATAGTACAGTTATTTTTCAATAGTTAGGTACAGTTCTACAACAAAAACTGATATTTCACAGTCCATTTATTCATTGTATTTGTTTTTGTTCGTTACAGGCCACTTCAGAATTTCTTCACAGAAAGGTACGTGTTCATCAGGCAGGTAGCATTGCAGTATTTCCATGTCTTTTATTGTATTGGACCTAATTGGAACCTTTCCTGATGGGTAAGCTAGTTGATTTTGCACAGTCAGTGGACTGTGGTGACATCCCAGAAGAAAAGTGTGACTAATAGAAGATTTAACACATCCCACTCTAGTACTATCAAAAATAAAATATGAGAAGGTGTTGATAAGGTAAGTTATGTTTCCTTGTCTTCTACTGTTTTGAGTTTTTTCATAAATTCTGGTCTTTCTGTAACAAAGCAGCCACCATGACTTGAAGTCCAATACGTCAGTAGCGCCAGCCACTGTCTACCTTAGTAATGAGATTCTTATTGAGACACAGTTTGCATCTACAGTGAATGTTTCTTACTTCAATCGTTTGCTTCCCTTTCACATTCATGCTACGTCTGTCAAACAGCTTAGGTGTTACAAGTGGCATCAGTGTGGATACACCTTTGTCCAATAGTTTCACTTGTTTTGTATTTCCTTGAATGTATTTCAAAGCTTGATAAAGCTTAGACTTGTAAGGCCTTATGCATACTATGGAAGTGCATGTTTGTACTGAGTCTGGGTTGCATCCTGTAACCAGATACCGACCACTACACATTCTTCTCATAGTAGGTCTAGAAATAGTGACCAATTTCTGACGTCTCTGGATCGTTATTGGGTTTCTGGAGTGCTTTCTGTAGTGACTTCTCAAACACAGCAACATTTTCCACCAGTATTTATGACTTAACAAGCTTCTACACCACATTTACTTTGTCCCTGTGCGGAATCCTGATATCGGTCCACAAGGCTCTGCCAACATGCCAGGTGCACAAAAGTCTAATTCTTAGCAGTTCCTAACGATCTGTTCTAAGAGGTATGGTAGGACTCCGCTCCTCTGACATGAGTAGCTTACCTTGTGGCAAACCTGTCAAACCTGATTTCACCTATCTGAAAAATACATTTAATACATCACTAACGTTCATGTCAGAAATGAGAAAAGCGTGTAGAAACCCTTCATCACATCATCCAGCACCAGCAATGTAGATAGACACTGGACTCGCATTCGGGAGGACGACAGTTCAATCCCGCGTCCGGCCATCCTGATTTAGGTTTTCCGTGATTTCCCTAAATCGCTCCAGGCAAATGCCGGGATGGTTCCTTTCAAAGGGCACGGCCGACTTCCTTCCCCATCCTTCCCTAATCCGATGAGACCGATGACCTCGCTGTCTGGTCTCCTTCCCCAAAACAACCAACCAACCAACCAACCAGCAATGTGGTAACTTCAAAATCGTGGCCATTTAGCTCACGACTCCCATCACTGAAAATACAGTTATTTCGTTATTTTGCTAATATTTTACCTTGTGCACGATTGATTTTGACTAACACAGAATCCTCACTTTTCAGTTCTGGACACAGATCACTAGTCGTTTCTTGTGCCTTATAAAACAATTCACACGGATTGTCACTTTGCTTCACTTCTTGTACCCAAATACAGACACTTTAAGATTATGCAAGTCCTGCAGCATTGTGAGATGTGTTCCTTCCAAAACGAAATCCCACACTGTTCCTATAATTTTGTCAAGAACAACACGAAATGGGACGCTTACAGCACAGCTTTCAGCTGCAAATGATTTACTCTACACAGTGTACAACATGAAAGGACACAGAATTAATTGGCACCTCCCTTCCTTCCAAAGCACCTCCATCTGTGAGGGCCATTTTCAGTGATTTTGTTTCTTCCCGTCAACTTCAAGTGTCTCCTCCTTTCACCGTTTGATATACAGGGTGAGTCACCTAACGTTACCGCTGGATATATTTCGTAAACCACATCAAATACTGACGAACCGATTCCATAGACCGAACGTGAGGAGAGGGGCTAGTGTAATTGTTTAATACAAACCATAAAAAAATGCACGGAAGTATGTTTTTTAACACAAACCTACGTTTTTTTTAAATGGAACCCCGTTAGTTTTGTTAGCACATCTGAACATATAAACAAATAGGTAATCAGTGCCGTTTGTTGCTTTGTAAAATGTGAATTACATCCGGAGATATTGTAACCTAAAGTTGACGCTTGAGTACCACTCCTCCGCTATTCGATCGTGTGTATCGGAGAGCACCAAATTACGTAGGGGTCCAAAGGGAACGGTGATGGACCTTAGGTACAGAAGAGACTGGAACAGCACATTACGTCCACATACTAACACCTTTTTATTGGTCTTTTTCACTGACGCACATGTACATTACCATGAGGGGTGAGGTACACGTACACACGTGGTTTCCGTTTTCAATTACGGAGTGGAATAGAGTGTGTCCCGACATGTCAGGCCAATAGATGTTCAATGTATGCGATGTATGTTGCAGTGCTCTCTGATACACACAATCGAACAGCAGAGGAGTGGTACTCAAGCGTCAACTTTAGGTTACGATATCTCCGGATGTAATTAACATTTTACAATGCAACAAACGGCGCTGGTTACGTATTTGCTTATATGTTCAGATGTGCTAACAAAACTAACGGGGTTCCATTTTAAAAAACGTAGGTTTGTGTTGAAAAACATAATTCCGTGCATTTTTGTATGGTTTGTATTAAACAATTACACTAGCCCCTCTCCTCACGTTTGGTCTGTGGAATCGGTTCGTCAGTACTTTATGTGGTTTACGAAATATATCCAGCGGTAACGTTAGGTGACTCACCCTGTATAAACTGACCTGAACGATAGCAAACGTAATATGTTGAGCGACCATCAATATAATTAGTGCCAATGTTTTTGACGCATTTGGAGTGTGTAGCACTATCAGTTTCCTTTTTCCACTTTACAAACTCGTCTGCATTTAGGTTTCGCACAGAATCAGTTTGAAATGTACACAAAATGCACTTAGGTCTCATCTGTTGCATTTTGCCATGAATGTTTTTTTGGTGACACTTTAAATTACCTTTGCAGACTTAGTACCTTCGTACAATCCCACATTCCATTGTTGCCAAATTTACTCAAGATGGCAGCGATGACATCATCCGAGATGGCAGTATGTAGACTTCGCAACAGTGCATGACGTCATCCAAGATGGCGGCTTTTGGCCAGAAAATAGGCCAATTGTGCTATGTCCACTAACCTAACCACCAGAAAAAATGGTGGGAAATTTGAATTTTGGCGGGAAAATAGACCAATTGGGCTACGTCCACTAACCTAATCCTCCAGAAAAAAATGGTGTGAAATTCAAATTCCAACAGGATAATGCATGCAAAACCATACTTCTCTTTTATTATTATTTATCATTTATTATTATCATTTATTAACATTCATTATCATTCATTACCAGTCATTATCATTCATTATCATTCATTAACATTCATTATCATTTATTATTATTTATTATTACTGGCCTACCTCCATGAGAAAATTCACGCCAAATTCAAATTCCAAAACGATAATGGCTCCAGAACCTTACTTTTCATTATTATTATTCATGATCATTTATTAACATTCCTTATCATTCATTATCATTTATTATCATAAATTATTATTTATTATTATTGACCTGCTTCCACTACAAAATTCCCTCCTAATTCAAATTACAGCATGACAATGGCTGCAAAACCATACTTGTCTTTATTATTACTTATTATTATTATTCATTATCATTCATCATTTATTATTATTATTATTATTATTATTATTTATTATTGGCTTACCTCCACTAGAAAATTGCGCCAAATTCAAATTCCAACACGATAATGTCTCGAAAACTGTACTTCTGTTTATTATTATCATTTATTATTTATTCAAGATGTCCGATTTTCTCGGCGAGAAAGCCATTTGCCTTACATCCATAACAAAAATTTAGCACAAGTTCAAATCCCAACACCACAATCGATCACACGTACGAACTTTCACCGTCACTTATCTTTTTCCACTGGTAACCTATCAGAATCACGTCAGATAATAAATTGCACTTATACTAACCTAACTCACGTCCTTTGATTTTGTAGGGGAAAGGGACTGAAGTCTTTATTTCAAGCAGTACAGCCATCGCTTGTTCTCCAACACAATCAGTACATAAAATAAAATAAAAAGAAATGGGTAAACTGATTAGTGCATACGTATAAACTAAATTAATATAGACTGCAATGCGGTAAAAATGAGGACGTACTTGCTTATCTTCTAGTTTGCAGGGAGCAATTTGTACATTGAGTCAAGTATGTGGCAACAAGAGGAATGTAGGAAAACGATGACATCAAAGCGATCAGAATAAGGAAGGTAGTCAATTTTTTCTCGTTGAGTTCTTATTATAGTGTATGCCTACTGAGGTAGCAGCGGTACAGGCGAGTTGAATACTGTATTTGATGCTTTTCAGGAGGACAGAGAATCATTAACATCTAAACTTACTCACATTTGTGTTAAAGGATAACAGAGTGTGTACGGGATGTTCGATTCAGCGTCGTAACTAAGTTAGCTGTGGGTATTTGTGAGGGGCTGTAATCATTGTGTACACACTTACTCGATAGATGGGTTGTTTACAGAGTTGTTGATGGGGTGACTTGTAATTTTCACATGTTGGATGCCGCTGTTATGCGTATCTGTTTGCTTGTAGGATGTACCACCTGCTACTAACAATAATTTTTATATAGACCTGATGGGGTAATAGTATAATTTCTGGCTCGTGATCTGATGTGATCAGTGGGCACTAGACAAGTCCGCAGGGCTACATTGCGCTCGTATCATACAAACGAAAAGTTTTACAATTGGGGGAAAGATAGCTCAGTGTAGGGGAACCTGGGAGAAGGACGGAAAAGTAGGCGATCTAAGATTATTGCCCGTTTTTAAGTGCTGAACGTTCAAGTCTTAGGAGTGTGTGTGTTTATGTTCTCTCTCTCTCTTACCAGAACCTTCGATGCGCCAATCCTAGACTCTAGAACAATACTTTACACATGATAGATTGGATGATTTATGTAAAAATGTGTCGAACTACATTGTGTATAAATATCACTCTGTTCTTGTTCTTCTTAACTGTATGCTATTAAATTAAGGCGCTTTGAGATCTGTTACTATAGATCGATATGGTGTGCTAAGTTCCAAGACTTGGTTACATTTCGAGAAATATGGTGCACTTGCAGGGGTTAGGACTAGGAAAGCTCTATTCTGTCAAGAGAGGTGGAGTGTAGCTGTATTCGTCTGCTCGGTTGAGAAATAATTGGGTAGCGATGTTGTGGGGTAGGTTGGTCAATGCTGAGGTGAGGATGGTCTTTTAATGTAAGAGGACGAGATTGCTCTGTGACCTACATACACAGAGAGATTGATCAAGGTCTTAGAAATATGTATAGTGTTGTCTGATATACTTTGATCGTTTTTATGTGTTTGAGAATAAGTGTAAATGGACGTACTGAGCCGTCATCTATGAATGTTCACAATGATACTTGCAAAGTAGAGGAGGTATGGTTTAGCTATGATACTGAAATTAGGAAAACATGCTGTCACATGATTGAACGGTGTTAGACTCACTGCAAAATTTTTCGCGATATCAGCTGTGATGGATAATATTACAGTAGATTGGTGGTGTCTTATCCATCCCATGCATGCATTGGTTATGACATAATGACTGACTGACAATGCTTGTTTGAGTTGGGGGACAAATTTTGGTTGATGGTCTGCAACTTCCGGGGGTGCTAGAATGGAAAACGGTGATCCCGTACTTGTGTGCAAAATGAAGAATCACTAGAAATGGAATGCAGAGTCACTGCGACATATGAGTTTAAATGCAGAGGTGGTCAATCACTTTTGGGGGGTACTTTGGGAAGTTGCCACAACGTCAACAGGCTCTTCTAATTTCCTTGTGTTGTGGCTGCCCTTTATTTAAAATCATTCAATGTTATGCTATCGACTGTAAGAATATGATTTACAAGGTGCAAGGTATAGTTTCCTGTGAAAAGCCATGCATCAGTCCATGTTAATGTCTGTTTACAATCAGACGCGGACTTCGAAGTTGCGTCAGAAAGACAAAATGTTTGGCAGTGTGCAAAAGTGTGTTAGAAAACACTGTTTGAAGAAGGGTCAGAGGTAGCTTCTCATTCGCTTAGGGTATGGGTGATCAAACTTTAAAGTGGTCTCTGCAGCGTCTGTATATTTAATATGATCTTGTTCATATAGGCAGCTGCAGTTTGAGGTGTTGGACTTGGTGAGCTGTTAGGAATTCTTGGATGGTCGCACTCTGAGTTATTCGGGGAGAGTATTGTGAATTCTGTTTGTCCACAGTGGAAGTGGATTGCATTGGCGCCTTCATGACTTGTAAATATGATGAGCTTTTGTAGCTGGTAATTTTTTTTCACTGTTTGATGGTAGAGAATAAAGATGATAGGGTGCTGAGGATCTGTTGTACTTGCATCTAGTTTGGGACATACAACATTAAGCGCATTTCCAGCGAACGGTCAAAACAAGGTCCTGTTGCAGTAACTGAGGTCGTTCTGTTTCTATGCAGGCTGCAGAAGGTAATGAATATCTCTTTCTCTGACTTAAAATGCAGAGATCAGATGGGTGAACATAAATGCATACCCATCTATGCTTAGAATGGAAGAAAGCTTTTTTAATATTAAGTGAGTTTTGGCAGAAGTGAATATGGTTTTATATATGCGAGTGTTTAAGATTTGTGAGTGGAAATTGTCAGCAAAAAGGTGAATGTCGTCGGGTTCGCTGGCTGGGGGGGGGGGGGGGGGGGGGAGACACTGTTTACGTGTCCAATTGGAGATGCAGGGGAGATACAGATCTCAGGAATCCATTTGTGCACTGTATGTCGTTAGACAATAGCTGGAGGGCAGGTATAGAGAGAGTCCACTTCAGCAAGCTGGTCCTGGGGCTGAGTGGACAGCTGTTTAGATGGACAGATGTGTGGCTTTGACATGCCGCTGGCGGCGCTCGGACTCTCGCTTTGTAAGGCGCTATGGGATTAGTTTCAGAATTTAGTATTTGTTTTCGTGCTTATTGGATTAAGAACTGTAATATTGAAGGTCATGTCCTCAGCGGGAATGCTGTGTAATTGAGTAAGAGTGTTTATGTATTTGAAGATATGTTTCGCGATTGGTGATGTTAAGTTGATGGCGCAATTTCGCTACCACTGTAAAAAAAAAAAACAGCGGTCTGCTGCTGAAACAAAGAAAGAAAGAGAGGGGTGACCTTGCCACCAGACCTGAATGGATGAGTTATTAGATAAGAGCAAGTGATAGTTGTTGAACGATGCTATGTGTTCGGATATAGGAGTCTCTAAACGGCGGCGCAAGATTTTTTTATGTGGAAATTTATGCAATCTATAGATAGTGATATTCGACCACTAGTGACAACAGTTAAGAGCAGAAAAATAGGTCCAAATCGAGCGCTGGCAGAATGTTGTGGCAATGGTAATAATATTTAATTCAATGTGGAGGTGGTAAATATGGACCAGGCTTTGAATATTGGTGTGAGTGTCGTATGTGCTTGATGCTCTGTATAAAAGGTTGACTCTTTAATTGCGTTTGGTATTTCGGGGTGTGTGTAAAATTAATTTTACTGTTGAAAGTGCGAGAAAGATGAGTTGATTGGTGTTTAGATAGAGGGTACGTTTGTAATTCGAAAAGAGGGGATGAGAATGGTAAATTGATTGATGGACATGGTTGTGGGGTGATGTATGAGCATCAAGATAAGGTTGAGGACGTTTGCGTATGTTGATGGTGGGATGGGTGTGAGGTTAGGTGCAGTGGGAGGAGTAAATTACATCTTATTTTTTTAAAAAATTGTGAAGTAAGAATAATATTGAGAAGGTTTTAGATGGCTGGTCACGCGACGAAGCGAGAGCGGGGATGTGTAGTTATGTTTAGTTAAAGGGCCGTGTAATGTCATGTCATAGGAGGTAAAGACATGTGCTGCTATGATATGTCTAGCGTATGGAGGCTGTGCTTTGGAATTATGCTACGTTGATATAAAGTTGACTTTCACCCACGTTCGGTGGTCGCGGTTCGGGGTTGTGACGGATCGCGGTCCTTGACGAACGTCTATGTGTGCTTTGACAGCTGACAAGCGCGTCGACTGCGCCAACTGACGCTTGCGGAAGCCGAGCAGGGGCTGTGCGAGGTCTGAAATCAGACGGATGCGTGACTTCACGATCCCGTGGACAGGGTGCAGAGGGGGGGTACCTGCGCACGTCTGCTGAGTTATTTTGCGAGTGGATCTGCAGGCTCTGCTATGCGTTATTTGGATAATTTACAATTACTGAGCATATCTATGCATCAGTGTGAAGAATTATTTATTAGCAGTTTGCTATTGTGTGTACTGACATTATGATTGTGTGCATGTCTGTGGGCTGTGCAGCATGGCCCAGGGTACATCAGGGGGGGAGGGGGGTGTTTTGTGATAGTGTGATAGATATATTGTATGGTTAAATAAGTTGTTTGAAAAAATAAATAGAGTGTTCTCGATCATTACACGCCCCTGCAGAGCAGAATACAGAGTAGAGTGATTGGTTTTCCGTCACCATCTCGGTTGCATGTGATTACTAAATGTTTTCACGGCGGCGTTAATCGCGTGTGTCAACGAGCTATGGGCTATTCTGACAACAGACGTGAAGGCAGGTCCAGACCTGAGACGCCGGCGGAATACATGAGAAGAACAATGCAGCTTTCACATGTCAGAGGAGAGTGCCCTTTCTGGTCAGCTGTCACGAGTGCGCGGAAGCTGAACTTGGCTGCAGGCTCTGGAACCCCCTCTCCTGGTGACCGTACGCGCGTGCGGCCTGCCTTGGAGCGTGATCTAAGGCGCATAGGTGACATCAATTTCTCCGGTGTTGGGCGCGGATGCGACTGTGTTGATGTCATATTTGGAGGTGGGGGAGGGGGGGGGGAGGGGTAGCTGAGCAGAGACTTTTGATCGGTTTGGCAGCTGGGGGTGTTTGGGCGCGTCTTTTGCACTATTTTGCGAGCATGTCTGTGCACTGTGCTGTGCTTTATTTGGAGAGTTTAAGAGTAGAGAGCTCGTCAGCAGATATTGTGTACTGCATTATTTAAGAGCGGTTTGCTATTGTGTGGTGAAATTAGGAGTTGTTTACGTGTTTGCGGCCTGTGTCAGATGACCACAGTCGGATCAGTGCGGTTGTTTTGTGACAATTATACTCCATAACTAAATAAAAGGGCTTGAAATAAATAGAGTGCAGTCCTTCCTTACTTCCCCAAGCACCACAGCGCAGCCTGAGCGGTTTTTGCGCAAAAACTGCATTCTGGTCAGACTGTGAGTGAGTCAACAAATAACTGGACAAATTTATCTGTAGAGGAGTTACAGGTATGGATTGGAATGAATATCTTGGTGGGTGTGGTTGTGTTGCCACGTGTAGTGCACTACTGGATTTCAGAACATGCCTTATGTCAGCCTCAGCTATTGAAACCTACGAGATGCAAAAGTTTCAAAGAGATATGTCCCAAATAAATACATTACATTCCTTCCTCCTTCCGTCACCCTATGGACTGAAATTATTTCCGAAAATTGGGAGTTGTTTGGCTATTTGGACGTAAATGTTTTGCATTATTTACGAGTGGTTCGCATGTCTGTAGGCTGTGCTATGCATTGTTTTTAACTGTTTACAATTAGCAAGCGTGTTTCTAGAGCATTATAGATGAGTTATGTAAGAGTGTTTTGCAGGTCTGTATGGTGTGGGGCATGTCGATGTGATACATATACTCCATTCCTAAATAAAGTAAATTCGTTCCTCCATCCATGGGACTAGTGCACAGTGAATCCTTTTACCCAAAACGTGTAGGAAGAAGTTGAGTCCTGGTGGCTTACTTTAGTGGTGATGAGCTTCGTTTGCAACAAGTTTCTTAGGTTGGTGGCGGAAGCGCAAGAGAGCTTTGTTTACTGGCATATTTCAAACTTGGCGCTGGTTCCTAGGAGGAAGTGGCGGTCGGGTGGCTGAGGTTAGTGCAAGTGCCCTTTCTTTCCAACAATTTTCTTAGGTTGGTAGAGAAAACGGAAGTGACCTTTTTAATGCCCAAATTCAAACTCGGCATTGGTTCCTAGGAAGAGGTGGCGATCTGGTCCTCGAAAAGTAGTTGCAATTAGGTAGTTGAACACTCGGCAATGGTTCCTACGAAGAGGTGGCGGTCTGGTCCTCGAAAAGTAGTTGAAATTAGGTAGTTGAACACCTTTGCATACGTATATGAAATTGTATATTCAATTATTTAATATGATAAAAACTAAAATTAACTGAATTAAGTACTTAGGTAATTGACAGGTTAGATGAGCGATGTGGGAGTTAGCATATTTACAGAAGACTATGTCCGTCGCGTGTATGAAGGGTGTGTGGCGTAAGTGGGGCGGCGGCGCGGCGAGTGTCCAGTTATAACGCGGACGAGAGGAAGAGTCAATTAGCGAGCGTTCTAGTGCCGACCAAATGTGCTGTTATACAGTCATGGCGGATTTGAGCAAACTTTGGCGCCAAAAGTGTAGCACGGCGTTCTCGATCGCACAAGACACGTGGTGGACAGTGAACGGTCGGCATCGACAGGTTTGAACGTGCCCAGGAAAACAACTATGGCGCCAAAAGTGTGGCAAGGAACAGCCGACCGTTGTGAGATTCAGCGCCGAGGCTGCCCCCAGCTCACCGGCTACAGCTGGAGCGCGCCGCCAGTCCAGCGCGAGCGGCCGCCTCACGTGACAAACGTCGGCATTGGGTCCGCGCACTAGCTGGCGGGGCCGGGAGGTGGCGACGATTTGAACTAATTCAGTTGGAGTGCGGGCGTCGTGGCGACTGCACTGCGATATCAAAGATGTGTACTGATTGTGTTGGAGAACAAGTGATGACCGTACTGCTTGAAATAGAGACTTCGGTCCCTTCCCCCTACAAAATCAAAGAACGTGAGTTAGGTTAGCATAAGGGCAATTTATTATCAGACGCGATTCTGATAGGTTACCAGTGAAAAAAGATAAGTGACGGCGAAAGTTCGTACGTGTGATCGATTATGGTGTTGGGATTTGAACTTATGCTAAATTTTTGTTATGGATGTAAGGCAAATGGCTTTCTCGCCGAGAAAATCGGACATCTTGAATAAATAATAAATGATAATAACAAATAGAAGTACAGTTTTCGAGACATTATCGTGTTGGAATTTGAATTTGGCGCAATTTTCTAGTGGAGGCCAATAATAATAAATAATAATAATAAATAATAATAATAATAATAATAATAATAAATGATGAATGATAATGAATAATAATAAATAATAATAAAGACAAGTACGGTTTTGCAGCCATTATCATGCTGGAATTTGAATTAGGAGAGAATTTTCTAGTGGAGGCAGGTCAATAATAATAAATAATAACTTATGATAATAAATGATAATGAATGATAATGAAAGATAATAAATGATAATGAGTGATAATGGATGTTAATAAATGATAATGAATAATGCTGTTGTTGTTGTGGTCTTCAGTCCTGAGAGTGGTTTGATGCAGCTCTCCATGCTACTCTATCCTGTGCAAGCTTCTTCATCTCCCAGTACTTACTGCAACCTACGTCCTTCTGAATCTGCTTAGTGTATTCATCTCTTGGTCTCCCTCTACGATTTTTACCCTCCACACTGCCCTCCAATGCCAACTTTGTGATCCCTTGATGCCTCAGAACATGTCCTACCAACTGCTCCCTTCTTCTTGTCAAGTTGTGCCACAGACGCCTCTTCTTCCCAATTCTATTCAGTACCTCCTCATCAGTTATGTGATCTAACCATCTAATCTTCAGCATTCTTCTGTAGCACCACATTTCGAAAGCTTCTATTCTCTTCTTGTCCAAACTATTTATCGTCCATGTTTCACTTCCATACATGGCTACACTCCGTACAAATACTTTCAGAAACGACATCATGACAATTCTATACTCGATGTTAACAAATTTCTCTTCTTCAGAAACGTTTTTCTTGCCAATGCCAGTCTACATTCTATATCCTCTCTACTTCGACCATGATCAGTTATTTTGCTCCCCAAATAGCAAAACTCCTTTACTACTTTAAGTGTCTCATTTCCTAATCTAATTCCCTCAGCATCACCCGACTTAATTCGACTACATTCCATTATCCTCGTTTTGCTTTTGTTGATGTTCATCTTATACCCTCCTTTCAAGACACTGTCCATTCCATTCAACTGCTCTTCCAAGTTCTTTGCTGTCTCTGACAGAATTACAATGTTATCGGCAAACCTCAAAGTTTTTATTTCTTCCCCATGGATTTTAATACCTACTCCGAATTTTTCTTTTGTTTCCTTTACTGTTTGACCAATATACAGATTGAATAACATCGGGGAGAGGCTACAACCCTGTCTCACTCCCTTCCCAACCGCTGCTTCCCTTTCATGTCCCTCGACTCTTATAACTGCCATCTGCTTTTGGTACAAATTGTAAGTAGCCTTTCGCTCCCTGTATTTTACCCCTGCCACCTTTAGAATTTGAAAGAGAGTATTCCAGTCAACATTGTCAAAAGCTTTCTCTAAGTCTACAAATGCTAGAAACGTAGGTTTGCCTTTCCTTAATCTTTCTTCTAAGATAAGTCGTAGGGTCAGTATTGCCTCACGTGTTCCTGTATTTCTACGGAATCCAAACTGATCTTCCCCGAGGTTGGCTTGTACTAGTTCTTCCATTCGTCTGTAAAGAATTCGCATTAGTATTTTGCAGCTGTGGCTTATTAAACTGGTTGTTCGGTAATTTTCACATCTGTCAACAACTTCTTTCTTTGGGATTGGAATTATTATGTTCTTCTTGAAGTCTGAGGGTATTTCGCCTGTCTCATACATCTTGCTCACCAGATGGTAGAGTTTTGTCAGGACTGGCTCTCCCAAGGCCGTTAGTAGTTCTAATGGAATGTTGTCTACTCCCAGGGCCTTGTTTCGACTCAGGTCTTTCTTCACGCAGCATCATATCTCCCATTTCATCTTCATCTACATCCTCTTCCATTTACATAATATTGTCCTCAAGTACATCGCCCTTGTATAGACCCTGGGTTTCCATCTGAGTTCTTGATATTCATACAAGTGGTTCTCTTTTCTCCAAGGGTCTCTTTAATTTTCCTGTAGGCAGTATCTATCTTACCCCTAGTGAGATAAGACTCCACATCTTACATTTGTCCTCTAGCCATCCCTGCTTAGTCATTTTGCACTTCCTGCCGATCTCATTTGAGAGACATTTGTATTCCTTTTTGCCTGCTTCATTTACTGCATTTTGATATTTTCTCCTTTCATCAATTAAATTCAATATTTCTTCTGTTACCCAAGGATTTCTACTAGCCCTCGTCTTTTTACCTACTTGATCCTCTGCTGCCTTCACTACTTCATCCCTCAGAGCTACCCATTCTTCTTCTACTGTATTTCTTTCCTCCATTTGTGACAATTGTTCCCTTATGCTCTACCTGAAACTCTGTACAACTTCTGGTTTAATCAGTTTGTCCAGATCCCATCTCCTTAAATTCCCATCTTTTTGCAGTTTCTTCAGTTTTAATCTACAGCTCATAACCAATAGATTGTGGGCAGAGTCCACATCTGCCCCTGGAAATGTCTTACAGTTTAATACCTGGTTCCTAAATCTCCGTCTTGCCATTATATAATCTATCTGGTAACGTCTAGTATTTCCAGGATTCTTCCATGTGTACAACCTTCTTTTCTGATTCTTGAACCAAGTGTTAGCTATGATTAAGTTATGCTCTGTGCGAAATTCTACCAGACATCTTCCTCTTTCATTTCTTTCCCTCAATCCATATTCACCTACTATGTTTCCTTCTCTCCGTTTTCCTACTACCGAATTCCAGTCACCCTTGACTATTAAATTTTCGTCTCCCTTCACTACCTGAATAATTTATTTCATCCCATCATACATTTCATCAATTTCTTCATCATCTGCAGAGCTAGTTGGCATATAAACTTGTCCTATTGAAGTAGGTGTGGGCTTCGTGTCTATCTTGGCCACAATAATGCGTTCACTGTGCTGTTTGTAGTAGCCTAAACGCACTCCTATTTTTTTATTCATTATTAAACCTACTCCTGTATTACCCCTAATTGATTTTGTATTTAAAACCCTGTATTCACCTGACCAAAAGTCTTGTTCCTCCTGCCACCAAACTTCACTAATTCCTGCTATATCTAACTTTAACCTATCCATTTCCCTTTTTAAGTTTTCTAACCTACCTGCCGATTAAGGGATCTGACATTCCATGCTCCGATCCGTAGAATGCCAGTTTTCTTTCTCCTGGTAATGACATCCTCTTGAGTAGTCCCCGCCCGGACATCCGAATGGGGGACTATTTTACCTCCGGAATATTTTACCCAAGAGGACGCTATCATCATTTAACCATACAGTAAAGCTGTATGCCCTCGGAAAAAATTACGGCTGTAGTTTTCCCTTGCTTTCAGCCGTTTGCAGTACCAGCACAGCAAGGCCGTTTTGGTTAGGGTTACAAGGCCAGATCAGTCAATCATCCAGACTGTTGCTCCTGCAACTACCGAAAAGGCTGCTGCCCCTCTTCAGGAACCACATGTTTGTCTGGCCTCTCAACAGATACCCCTCCATTGTGGTTGCACCTATGGTACAGCCATCTGTATCGCTGAGGCACGCAAGCCTCCCCACCAACGGCAAGGTCCATGGTTCATAATGAATAATAATGAAGAAAAGTAAGGTTCTGGAGCCATTATCGTTTTGGAATTTGAATTTGGCGTGAATTTTCTCGTGGAGGTAGGCCAGTAATAATAAATAATAATAAATGATAATAAATGATAATGAATGTTAATAAATGATAATGAATGTTAATAAATGATAATAATAAATGATAAACAATAATAAACGAGAAGTATGGTTTTGCATGCATTATCCTGTTGGAATTTGAATTTCGCACCTATTTTTTCTGGAGGCTTAGGTTAGTGGACATAGTCCAATTGGTCTATTTTCCCGCCAAAATTCAAAATTCCCGCCGTTGTTTCTGGAGGTTAGGTTAGTGGACATAACACAATTGGCCTATTTTCCGTCCAAAAGCCGCCATCTTGGATGACGTCAAGTGCTGTTGCCAAGTCTACATACCGCCATCTTGGATGACGTCATCGCTGCCATCTTGCATAAATCTGGCAACTACGGAAAGTGGGGTGGTACGAAGGTTGCCCCACTACTAGACTTCACGTTTAAAGCCAGTATTTTGAAATACTTTTGACTGTCGAACACGGGTATTGCAACAAGCAAACGCAGTAAACACCTACGCTACAATTTCAGTCGCCATTAGGACCCTCAAGTAGTATTTAAAATTCAACGCCATGTGCCATATGTTAGCTGGACGTCGTACTTCTTACTGTGAACCTTGTGTCATGCTACCTAGTGTAGCTGCGATTTCACTGACAGCTCGCAAGTAGAAGTCGCAAGTAGCAACTAAAGAGTGCAGGTAACATTCAACGTCATGTGCCATCTGATGGCCGAAGTTCGTACTCTCCTTTTTCTTTGTGAGGCAGCTGTTATTTCAGTGATAAGTCGCAACTAGAAGTAGCAAGTAGCCACTAAAAAGCACAGTTACCATTAGTTGCTGTGTGCCATCTACTGACCAACGTCGGTACTGTACTTCATTCTAAGAACCTCGTGTCTCACGATATGGACGCATTATATACTTGGGGTTGAAGAAATGAACCGAGAACCTAATTGGCTCTGAGAAAAATGTTATAGTCGATTGAGATTTGGTGTAGCCAACGAATGTGAAATGCCGGATAAAGGTTGTACTAAGAGAAGGCCATAGCCTGGAAATTTCCTGCCATATTTAAGCACACTTTTCATCATGAAAGCTAAAACTGCAGGGTAATTTCAGAAAACATTTTAGGTAATGGACAAGGCTCCGATAAATATTTTCATTCGTGTTTTATAAATACGAGTACATCATATATAAACTACTAAAAATGTATTATGTGTAACTTTTACCAAATGAACAACTGTATACACATGACTGATATATTTTTTCCCACAGTACAATACGCAGTTAAACTTCTGTTTATAATCTCAAAAACTGCTCTAATACTATTCACGATGTCAACTTTTTACTGTAATATCAGTACTTTCCACTGATCTTTCTTGCACATCATCAACCATCAAACATGCAACATTCCAATCTAACCTTGACCTTGGGCTACACTGTAGGTCAGACTGTCATCATAACCAACATTTCAAAGCAGGAGGGATGGATGGATCAAATATCACACTCTAGCAAGTTTTTATCACTAAGCACACGGCAAAAAATTATGGGGAATGGACTGACTTAAACAAGGTGAGAATGGAATTTTCATTATTCACTAATAGAGTAGTTCATACTTATTTATCACCCTATTGAAGTCACATAATGACTTCAATGCCACTCTGTACCAATACTCATTTTGTACACTTGTGTTATCAATTATGACTCTTTTAAGCTGCGTGTCTTGAATCTTCACGTTTATTTCGTTTAGATGTGGATGGGTACATAGAGCAGCTAGTAATCGAAATGGGAACTGCGTGTGGCAAATCACGAGTATTATTAAACTTTTGTACTGCTACTAAATACTAGCAATACAATTCACGTCATACAACCGCTAACATTTCCTGTGATGGAAGCAATTGTTGTTTCACACTTTGCATAAACGATGTCACTAAGTTCATTCACAAACTTAGAAACTAATCTACTTCTGACGAAGACGGTGTAAAGACAGTGTGGCAACTTCTCCAGTTCTGCGGTCAATGACATTTTGAATTATCGCTATATCGAGTAGTTGAAAATGTGATTCAGATATCTGTGAACGTAACGAGGTCAGAATCCGTATTCTAAACATGAACTCTTACAGAACTCTGTGGAAATTTGTGTTATGATTCTCAACTTCACACTGTCAGTATTTTCACACTTGTTCCTCTACTACATGATTAAAGCCAAAAGAAGAAGATAAGTAAAACACGCTACTCACTGTTTTGTTGAGACAAAATTTTCTCTGTGGGCAAGCATATGTTTCGTATATCGTGTAACAACTGAGGGAGAATCGTTAGAAATAATCCCATTTCACGTTAACTTATTCTGCGTTGGGTTACTGAAACGTTAACCTTAGGTCCTGACAACTGATCGCCAATACAAGAGAGAACGTATTTCTTGAATATGTTGGCGCAGGTCACTTCTTACTTGTGACTAATGACAGTGTAACATCTACTGTGATAAATCGCAGAAATCGTGTAAAGCGCAGAATCGCGTCAGTTGCATAAATCGCAGAAGTCCCATTGGTGGCGTGCCGAGGGATACAAGTTGTGAATTATTAACTGCGATTCTTAACCGCGACAAATCTCAGTTACCGAGAAGTAGTATTCTCAGAAATCACAGATATCGTAAAATCGCTGTTTAACCCATCCACATTAGTTGCTCTCAACGAGAAGAACGCGCTCCCTAGTTCTGGATCGGCAGAAGTCGATAGAAGTCGTTTAGCTTCGGGCCACGAGTGTTTTTTTTTCGGGCCGCTGTCAACCTCAGTGATCCTATACACATCGCGTACAGTTGTGGGCATTGCGCAGTGACTGTCATCCGTGTTGTGTTGCGTCGCAAAGAAATACAATTGGTGTTGAGCGACGAATTGCTTCCAGACCCATCCACTCCTTGGAGGACAAGAGGTAGCACATTTGAGAGTGGGGTCAGAAATGGTACTAACGATGTCATGAACGTTGCGAGCAAGTGAATACCGTAATAATAAAGAGCTAATTCATCCCATCTCACAGCCGATGAAACTAGCTGTGCAACACACATGAGTAAGCTGGAGCACTGTTCGTAGAATTCGAAAAAAATTTGCAAAAATAATCGTCGGAAATCACCAGGGACTCCCGGAAGAAAAGAGGTAAATCTCAGTTTAGTTCAGTTCTGTAGCTGCCTTTCCCACTGAATTAGTTTAAAATATTGATTAAGTTTGTGTGCGCAAAGGCGAGGGAATACTTCTACTGATACTGTTTCCACAACCAATAGAAGTTCCCAGGGGACGAACTGACTTTTTTGAACTTCTGTAAACTCATATACACAGTAGTGCAGGTAATGTCCCGAGGTATTGTTTCGCACCTTAAAATCATTACGTAAACGAACCATCGTTTGCAAGTAACAAAAAAAAAAAAAGGTTAGCCAGTAACAACAAAAAAGGTCTTCGATCCACTGGCGGACTACAGTTGCAATAAGTGTAACTTCGAAGACCTCACTGTAGCGTAATGGTTAAGGCTGGTGGATACGAACCTGCCACAATGCTATAATTATAAAACACATAATAGTTATAAAAACACACAAATCATTCTGAATCTCTCTTATTGCATTCCTCATCTGTGCAAGAGTTGCTGTTAGATTTGGCAGGGTCATTAATGGATTGGTCTATCTCGAGTTCTCCAACACCGTCGCATCTCCAATAATCTTCTCCCAGTTGCAGCACTCTTCTGCAGCATGCCTGTCAGTCTTAAGCAGTTACTGCCAGAAGGGATTCACCAGCAGCCTTCAACAAATTTTCGTTTGACATTACTCAGAAGTATTTCGCTCCCAAAATAATTAGTTAACTTTTGCCCATGCTACTTCCGTCGCACTTAAGTCGCAATTATGTGGAGGTAAGAGGACAACTATGTGGCCTTTTTCTTTTTCCATTTCGTCGACCACATACAAGTTCTTCACAGGTTTGTTTTCGTGAATTAAAGAGAATAGGGCATGATTTCTCAAGTTGTTATTAGACTCAACATTTATTTTCTGCTGCCATGCCAACATCCTCATTTCTGTATTATACCATGCGGGTGGTTTGTTCACTTGTCTGTTGTGGTGTGGACCATTGTCCATCACAGTTACTGAATTTGAGGAAGATTTGGGAGAGCCATATTCACGAACTATCTCTCAAAGTTTTCTGACTTCATCGACTGTTGAAGTCACTTATGGATAATTTTACCCAGAACTTAAGTTTGGCTTCCCTGGTGAGCCCCTGCTTAGGACAAACACTTACAACATTAAATCTTTTAGAGGGGGATCCCCATTTCATAACGCTGGCCAACGTCATCCTTTTGCCAACATCTCCCAGCTGTCATGTTGCTGTTAATCCATGTTTCAAGCACTTCCTGCTTTTCTAATGTGTTTCATTTCTACAATGAAACGTGGTTGCCAACCTGCAATTCCTCCATGTTCCAACCATGAAGTCCTTCTATTCTGCACCTTTTTCCAAGAAATCCCTTCGACAGCAAAATGTTCCTTTGAGATGTAATGCGCAAAGTCCAGCTGATCTTTTTCTCGAGTACTGGTCGAAGTCTCCGTTTACTGGGAACAATTTTTTACACAATCTTCTATTGCTTTTCTCACGACACTCCTGTCAAAATGATCCAGCTGATCTTTCTCGGTCGATTTTGGTAGAAATGACAGAGAAATGAAAAAAATAACAAGAAGAGCAGCATTCAGAATTTATATAAGTATTTAAAAAGCATGTTCCCTGGGCTGAGATCACCTTTATGAGTCAACATAATTATATGGCTGTGTGTCACACCATACAGTATAACTAACTGAATCAAAATAATGATGAATGTCTATAAAAGAAATTGATTGCGGCAGGATTCGTATCCACCGGGCTTAAAATATTAGCCCATTACCATAACCTCCATGCTATAGTAAGGTCTTCGAAGTTACATTTGTTATAGCAGCTATAGTCCACCAGTGGACCACAAGCTTTTTTAGAACTCATAAACGAAGATTCATTGTCGTAATGATTGTAAGGCGCGATACAATACCCAGGGACATTACCTGTACAACTAGTATATACAGAAGTTTGAAAAAGTCGATTCCTCTCCCAGTATTTGTATTTGTTATGGAAACTATATCAATACTGGTTTCCTATCAGCCTTCACACACACAAACTTGACTAACATTTTAAACTAATCCACACAAAATGGAAGAAAGTTTCAGAGCACTATTGAGATGTAATTTGAACTGAACTGATATTTACCTCTTTTTTCCGGGAGTTTCAGGTGACTTCTCAGGATTATCTGTGCAAAATTTTCTAATTCTAAGAATTGTGCTGCACCCTTCTCTGTGTATGCCACAGCACGTTTCATCGACTGTGAGATGGAGTGTGCCAGTGCGTTATTTTTGTTCTCTTCCTCACAGCATTCAGCGAAATTGTTACGTAAAATTTCTGGCCCCACTCCGTAATGTGGTACCACTTGTCCTCCAAGAAGTGGATGGACATGGAAGCAGATTGTCACCCATCATAAATGGTATTTCTTCGCGATGCAACTCAACATGGACAATAATCACTCCGCAATGACTACATATTGCACGCAGTATTCTGTATTAGATCGCTGAGGTTGGCAGCAGTCAGAAACAAAACACACGTAGCCAAGAGTCAAACGACTTCTACCGGCTTCTGGCAAATCCAGAACAAAAGTCCGCGTCATGTAGGAAGGCAGCCCAGTTTTTAGCTGTTCTGTGCCTCCCCCTTCGTTAACCATTGGCGGCAAATAACATTTATTCTCTATCCAAGCTGCGAGTTACAGATATGCCTAGAATCTGCCTCCTGCATGCTGCACTGTTGCCTTACTTTGCGACAATTGGATTATTAATTCAACTGTGTTTTTTTTCTCGTTTCAATGAAGCTGTTAATGAACAACTGTGAATGTTTTAGTGCGATTACAAAAAATCGGGAGATGGCAGTGAACATGAAGTGCTTCACAAACAGGCGAGGGGGATTGTTTACCACATTTGTAACTTCTTCAAACGCGAATTTGAAAGCGGGACTTATAGTGTTGACATTTGAAGACACAAGAAAGGACTCTAGAAGCATATGGTGTCGGCAAGAGAACTGTAAATAGAATTGTAAAAGAAAGTGTCAAACCTGCAGGAACCTTAGGAAAAATTGGTTTCATGTCACCTGGGAAGCACCGAAATTGCAAGATACCTGTAACACAAATGGATGGGTTTGACAGCAAAGTAGCGCTTCGTCAATGTAAAGAATTTTAAAAGACAAATGTGTAAAGTAGAGAGTTTTTAGTTTAAAGAAGTGACATATGTCCAGCATGAACTACATCCCTTATAAAGGTGCACGATACAAAACAAGGAGGCGGTTCAATGGTGTATTACCTAGGTGAAACATGGATGAATCAGGATCATTGAAGGAAGACCTGCTGGAAAATGAGTGATGGTACGGGCGGTCTGAAAGTTCACATAGGAATAGGTTCTTTGATGATTATTCTGCATACTTACTCTTCCGGTTTTGTTCCTGTGAGTAAACTTCTATTTAGGTGTAAGGAAAACAGCGGTGATTACCATTAGGAAATGAACCTTGCCAGTTTCGTGAAGTGCTTCACAGAACAATTCTTGTTATACGTTACTTCGAAGTCGGTCATTGTAACGTACCATGCTAATTACTATACAACTGTTACCGATAAAACACCCAGTACAAACACCAGGAAAGTGGAAATTTCTCTCCGGCTTAAAAACAAAAATATTTCGCACAGTGCAAGCCAAACTCCTGCCGAACTCCTGCAGCTCCTTAATTTATGTAAGTTATGCGACAGAACGTACAGACTTGATCTTTTTGCACGTGAATGTGGTCACATAGTTTTGTGTTTAACAATATATCACTGTCAGTATAATCCCATGGAATTAATTTGAGCAAAGGATAAAGGCTATGTGAGGAGGGGTGAATAAATCATTTCAGATAACAGACACAACATCCCATCTTCAGCGTGGGCAGTCTGTGACGCATGTTGAAGAACTTCAGGAAGAAAACTTTGATAGCGAGTTGAAGATGGGTACAAGCCCTTATCTATCATCATAATTTACAATCAAATGGTTCAGACACAGACTCAGATAGCAATGACTGTGGCATTACTATGTGGACTTAGGCACAAAGTAAAGTAATAATATTTCTTAGTTTTAAAGACTCATGATTTAAAAAATGTATTTGTCAATGTATCATTTGCAATACACAATATATGGGAACCTCTAAGTCTTTATTGATTAGGTTCAAATGGCTCTGAGCGCTATGGGACTTAACATCTGAGGTCATCAGTCCCCTAGAACTTAGAACTACTTAAACCTAACTAACCTAAGGACATCAGACACATCCATGCCCGAGGTAGGATTCGAACCTGCGACCGTAGCAGTCGCGCGGTTCCGGACTGAAGCGCGTAGAACCCCTCGGCCCCAGCGGCCGGCTTATTGGTTAGGAATTGGTATCCTATGAAGTATGCATATTATAATATTCAACATATTACCTAACAAAAAGTAAAGCTTTTTCCAGTGTGTTGTATGATCTAATAACTCACGAGAATGCGACTGGATAAATTCGTCAAAAACTGTGCTATTTCCACAGGTACGTCCCTGTCATTTTCAAGGCATGGATCGGTAAATGCCTTAAAATGACAGGGACGGTTACTTGCCGAGATGTCGTTGGTTTTCTGTGTTATCGATCAGCATTCCCTTGGGGTATTCACAGAAAACGGTTAATTGTTTGCTTGTTCAATGGATTATAAATGTCATCTCTCACCGTAATGTCGAACACGATAGTTTACACTCATAGTGGCCGCTGACAGCGAAAAATATGACAAAATACTGACCATTTTACAACACTTTTTTACGTTAGTCTTTTCTGCCATTAATTCTTTTTTACGCACACTGATTACACTCAACTACGTCAAGCACACCCACATACACGCCTTATCCATATTTTTAAAAATTCTGTGGAGCAGAAGTAGCTGTCAAGCATATATAATAATTTCTGTTTGCGCTTGAAGTTTATTTTGACGTGTATTACATTTTTACTTACAATACAACCCAAATAGCAATAAATGACAGTTATTATGAGCAGTTACAACCACCTTGTCGACGGACAGTTGTAATTTTGAGAGAAATTGTACTTGACGTCTTCACAAAGCTATTCGGCTGTTGTCGCCTTCCAAAATCACGCGGACTGAAACTGTGCAGCAGTGGACGCAACATCAAGACGTGAAGTAAGATTTCTCTCAAGACGATTGATCGAAATTGATTTTAGAATTTATTATTCAAGTCACAGATTTGAACGTATAACACAGTGTACCATAGGAAAATGAACCAGATTGTTGTCCGCAGCAACACAGTTCGGCAACTTGGAATTCGTTTCGCCGCTTTGTGCTGCCACCCAAGCGCAGATCGCATCCCTTCCACGCTTCCCTACCATTCGGCCTCTATGCAACAGAAGCGCCACCCTACGTGATGCGGCTTATAGAAAGGCCGCGTTCTTCTTCATGCGAACAAGTAATACTACGGATGTTCGCCAAGACATTTTTTGTCTTGATGAGTGATCAGTCGATAGCAATCTAACCTGCAGCAAATGTTAGCAGAAATCAAACTATACATTGGGTATTGTGGAGTGGGGAAGTGCCTCCAGAAGAATGACAGTATCAAGTGTTGGACAGAAAAATGGGTTTATCACGCAAGTGGAATTAAAGTTCTGGGCGCAATCGGCACAATGAGACTGGCATGGGCAAATGAATTCTGAGAAATAGTTTTCGGATACGTTGTTCACATCCTCTCACTCTCATAGACCATTGCAGGCCTGCGGACAAAATATCAGATTACCAGACAGTTCGAAGATTGAATGGCCACAAAAGAAGAAGGTCGGATCTAATGACAGAAGTTGAGCTTTATGCTCTAGTGGGCAAACAAACATAATTAAAAGACTCATGTAGTCAAGGAACTCGACAAGAGCAGGCTTCACCGTGTTTCGCCCGCCGCTGTTCAGTTGTGGCCCACTTTTGATTTGAGTGCAGCTGAACTGGTACGGGCCATATAATGTAAATGGTACGGCCAAGGCTAAACGTTGAAGAGAGCACAGTGTCTATGGCGACATGTATGTACAAAACCTTCATAAACTTGCAGATTCTGCCTTTCATTCTGTTTGTGCATGTCCGGAGGTACTTTGCATCATATTTCTGAATAACACAGAAACTGCAATATGGTATTTGTGATCGGAGAGCCAAATGGCTGCCGGCACGGTAGCTCAGCGTGTTCGGTCAGAGGGCTGTGTGCGCTCTATAATAAAAAAACTGAGTCAAGGAGTCAACGATCAACTTGAACAGATGTCTTGTGACGTCCGCCCAGAACAAACGCAACGAACTATATCGACCAAAATGAATTAAAAAATAAAAAATTGTAAGGCGACTGCTCGTAATAAGCAGGAAACCCGAGTTCGAGTCCAGATCTCGCACAAATTTTCATTGTCGTCATTCTATTATACAGCTCATGGTTGTGAATATTTGCAACTGTGAATACATTTAATGTGTATCTGACATGTCAGATAATTTACAGAAATAAAATATGCATATATCAACATATACAAAGGATAACATTCACTGTCAAATATCTGCCTTGTTCTGCTATCAAACATTCAGTTTGCCTAGAAATTCATATTGTTTGCAGTAACTGATATACGGTAATCGTGATAGATATCTTCGCTGAATCTATCAGTTAGTACGAGAGTTTTAGTTTCTACAATACGACATGTTTTGCCGTTGGCGATCGCGAATGCCTTTTCCCCGACCTATATACATACCATACAAAAAGTATTTGCTCCATTTCGCAGTCAGCCAATGATGATGAGTTTACAATCAGCTAATGAAAGCAGTCTGATACAAGTGGCGTATTGGGGTTGGTTCATGTAGTTTTAATTCTGATCAAATGAGAGTGTTCTGCAATGTTTGCGGAAAGAATTTGTCCACAGTCGTCAAATGTGAAAATACGTGGGTGCTTGCCATTTCAACAGCAAGGCACAGAAAAAACACTTTCAGATTCGTGGCGGCTCTCAAAACACATGAAATACACAGGCGTAAAAAACAGCATGTAAGAAAAATATTCAATATAATATGATGTACTGTAATGTTGTGCATGCATCTACGACAGTAATGTATTAGTTTCTTTACGAACTTTCTTATCATGTATTCCTTTCCTTTGTTAATAATGTATTAGTTGCTTTGCTTTATGAAAATGCTTACCACAGATTCTGTTCATTTTTTGAAGGGCGGTGCACAGATTGTGAAGCTTACACATGCTTGAAATGGTAGGAATTAAGATCCCATTTGAAAAATTTACACGGAAAAGAAATGGTGATAACTGGAATTTGTCTACGCCAATGGCAAGGAATGCAACATATTTATAGCGTGTTTTGGGTTGTATTCGCAATGGTTTGTATTGTTGTGGTGGGAAACTTTGATATCAGTCTAGCCCATTAATCAGTCTTTTACTTAGATCGGATCCAGACATCAAATTGCCACACAACCTAACTTAGATTACATGGAATGCGACAGACAACTTGTCACCTCAGCCAGTATTCTGAGGGATCGTGATGGGCAGTATCACACACTAGCCACACTTTGTAGAATAAATGAAAGGCAAGAACAGTAATTAACTGTTTGTTCCTTGCATGTAACTTATTTCATTGCTTACAGTCTTTGGTGAGGTAAATTTTTTTCCACCTTTACCGAGTCAGTGTGATGTCAGATGTCAGTGCAGACTCAGTGCAGACACCGCCCTTCAAAAAAAAAAAAAAAAAATCGATCTTGATTCAGGAATAGTTGTTAGGTTGGACAATCAAATTCATGATCTCATTACGGTGTAAAGTCTTTGCCAGTTATGAGATATGATTGCGTTGATTTTAGTTCACAATTAAATGTGTTTTCTTAAGAAAGACAATGTTACTGAATTCTTAAGGACTATTCATTTGTCGTAACTGATATTTATATACTCAGAATTGCGAACAGAACTCTAGACATTACTAAAGGCAAGACATGTCTCTTGTAATCCCCATGGATGGCAGTGCATGCTCTGCAGTGTGCTCCCATACTGGCCTAAAGTTGGATATGTAGTTCTTGTGAGAGGGTGTTCCGTTCACCAGTACAGTTGACGATTGCGGGATTATTGTTGGTGCATGTGGATCTGCTGTGGTATTATAACAGTGCAGCCTCCCCCAGAACTTATATGAAATGTCCGATACCACCTCTTTTTATATGCATCCAGATAGTTATCAGACAATTCAGTGCTTCCTAAGACCTTGTATATATGTCTTTATATGTATCATTCTGTCCTATTTGATAAAAAAACTTTATATTCATTGCGAAGGCATCCTGGAATCTTCTGGAAGGACGTCATTGTCTTAATTATCGGTGGATTGTTGTCCTTGATAAAATTATGTACATACTCTAAATGAAGTAACTAATCCATAAATTGAAGTAATAAGTCCTTAGCAATAAATAACTAGAGACTACAGAGACGTTAGCATGAAAAATCAATGCTTCTAATTAACAAAATGGTAATCTAAAATTCCAGTAACAGAAGACCTCACTGTCTAGAGAAACAGCTTTAAGTTATTACCAAGCGATGTATTTTCATTTGTTATTTATTTTTATGTCTTCCTTTGCAATTAATATTCTTTGTAATTACATTTCTAATTAACTCTCCAATTTTTACATCTCAGGTTTCCGATTTCCAGAATTTGAGGCCTTATTTAAGCATGTTATGTATATAATCGGATAAAGCCTGAGCTCTGTACTGCCATTAAATGTTAGTAAACAAATCCAAACTGTAATTAATTATGTAATTAAAATAACACAGGAGACATTATTGTAATTAAAGCTCAGAATGATTTTCTTATGAAAAACTAAAGATATTACTATGAAAGATTGTTATTCAAAATTGTATTTTATACCTTATTCGGCAGTAACTTCAATTTCTCTTCTTTTTGTAAATTTTAATTTTAACATCAAAATTGTACAGAATTAATAATGCTTTATTTTGGAAGTTATTGTTAAATTTCTATATAAAGCGATGCAGTGATAAGTCAGTTTTTAAGTTACTTTTGGAAGCCAAAGAGATCAGTGGAGTCTGTCCGTGTTTTGTTTACTTGATGAGTGTGCAGTTTGGATGTCAATTAAAGTGAATAAATTTTGTGAAGCATGAAAATTTCGCATTCAGTCATCAATGAACCAGGCAGAAGAAACTTAAGTAACATTCGACATGAATCGTTACAATGTCTTCCCAACACACCAACCAGTGCTAGACGTGAATTAAGGCAGGGGAATGGGCAGCCCAATCCATTCGCCAAATATCTTCTCATTCCTAGAGTTCTTACATATGCACTGTTTCGATGCAGCCATGCATTTTCGTCCATAAAAATGAAGTCAGGGACGAGTGCACTCTTGGAAAGACAAGCTGGAAGTATTAGTGTCACAATGATATTGACCTGTAAGAGTATTGTTAAAAGATTTGGAGGCAGTATGCCCATGCAACATTATGACTCTCCATACCATAATACATACACCCAAAAATGATCATGTTCAACAATGTTCCTGAGTATATTACATGTGACCCCATGGTGGGAGCACCAGTGCACCCAAACAACATTGCCTGACATTCTCATTCTGGTGGTCTAGTTGTTACAATACAGGGAGGCACAATGTTGCAGGGGCATACTGACTTCAAATCTAAAAACACAGTACATTGACCAGTCAACATCACTGTGACACTGTACTCCTTCCTGATGTTTGTTTTTTCAGGAGCGCATTTAACTGTGACTTTATTTTTATGGATGACAATGCATGATCTCATCGAATAGCGCAAGTGTAGAAACTCTTGGTACGCAAGTATAGTTGGCATGTGGACTGGCGTGCTCTTTCCCCTGACTTACATCCGATCAAGCATGTTGGGAAGTTGCACTGCAGCATAGCCACATGCACCAACGATCACTAGCTGTTGTCAGCCACACTGGTGGTGGAATGGAACACCCTATCACAAAAACTCCTTACCAATGTTGTGACCAATGTGGGAGCACGTTGGAGAGCATGCATTATCATCTACAGTGATCACACGCCCTATTAAGAACCATGTCCTGCCTTTTGTAATGTCCAGGGTACCATCATAAATCATGGTCACTTCACTGCAATTATTGTCTTTGAATTAAAGCATCATTTCTGTTTATGTCATAGTGTATTTCTTTGTTACCTTCTGCACTATAGTCAATTAGTTATTTCTGTTTATAGTTTCAACAAGCTAAGTTACTTGGCAGTGGCACATCATCCAAAGTTACTTTTGTCCTTACATATTTCAAGCCAGTGTAATATGAATGTGTGGGTCTGCGAATGCTTCTGGGGCCATGTTGTTGTTCACTGTGGCATGAAACTAATGTGTTGTCCAATCTGTTGTATGTACAATATGCTCACCATCAAGAGATCCTGAAAAGTAAGGAGAGCCGTTTTCCAACTGTCATTTTGCTGTTAGCGACCTGTTGCTCATACTGACCCACTGCTTTTGTCAACCTGCTGTAGTTTACAACCTGGAGATGTCCTTAAGACATTGTATTGCATTATAAATCAAGTGCAAAAGAGGTGCCAAATGTTGTCCTTTTGTCGGTTTTTTAAAGGCAACATTTTCCTAACAACTTGTGGGCGATTGCCAGGGAGAAGCAATGTCAAAGTTTCTCTCACACTCCAACAGAAACCAACTCAAAAGAAATTCCTGGCATTCCCCAAGAAAAACAGTTAGTATCAAAATTTGTATTAATTCAAAGTATGTGATACATGTATTATGTGTTGTATAACCCAGTGTTGAAATGCCATTATTCGAAACATAGTTACAAAGTCACTCCATTATGAACATTTAATTAATGCTATGAAATATTAATGTTTTATAAAGAAATAAAGAAAGAAAATAAAATGAGATTATTTTATGTTGCAATTCCTCCCTGCATCAAATTACGGATGATTAGGCTTGTTAGATACATAATTAATGTTAAAAGTATTGTGTTTCATGTTATAATACTGCAATTGGTATAAGCAAGGTGCTGTCTCGTGTAGAAATAAAGTAATGTTTCAGTTATGAAAAACGTAAATGTTGAACTTTTGGACAATCTAAGTTTCATCAGTCTTCTTGTTAAATGATGTCTTGTGAAGAGTATGAAAATAAATATTTGTTTTTTAATGAAGAAGCTTTCAAGCTGTTGGTCACCTGTTCTGTTTGGGCTAAATAAACATTATGCACATCCTTACTTCATTCAGACATAGGCGAATAATCATCATACAGGTAACAATGAAAAGTGATGTCTTGGCGATGCTTTACATGAGTGTTGTAACAAACACGGGGAATAATGTTCCACTGATGTGTCCAGTGAAAACATTTTGCAGCAAATAATGATCAGTTTGTAATAGTGAATGGTGCATATCAGTCTACAAATGCTTTGAGTGTATTGAAATATAAATGACATAAAGCCATTGAGTTCTAATAAAGCATTATTGAGGCCATATGATTGCTGCTGGAAGTATTATGTTTCACTATAGAACAAGTTTATTAAAGGTGCAGACACCCACTTGAAATGCAACTACTGCTCCCATTGGTATTTAGTACACAATACGCTTTACACGCCCCCCAAAAAATTAGAGGTACGTTCAGGAAAAATACATGACGAAGTTGGCATCTACTTCTGTATACTCACTAATTAAAAGCAATACAGTATTTGCATTGGGGACTGGCTGAACAAAAGCCTTGCATGAAGTATCTAATAAAGAATGGTTCGGAACTGCAATACGTGTTTGGTACACAACGTATATTGCTATTGCATTGAAAATATTGCATCTAAAAAGAACAGTGATTGTATTTGCCACTGTGGTATAGAGGAGAGAGGCTGTCTACTTGCATAGAAACATTTTGATGTGTAATAAAATTTGCTCATCATACTATTTTCCAATGGTAATAAAAGTGGAAAAAAGCCATGTTGTGTGGAAATTGTGTAGTGTACACTATTGCACAATTGTATGAGACTTTGTCAAGAATCAGAAGGCTTAACAGATAATGCAGGTGAAGGCCTTTTTGTACATGTTTGCATAAACTGATCTTTGACATGCGGTGAGAACATCTATACAATTACTGTGGGTAGTTCACGTACTTTGTGATTACCAACCCACACAATTTCTGATTTATTTTGTGAGCAATAGCATATAATGGTCTGTATTATTTTAGAACAGACTAACAAGCTTTTTTTATGATAAGATAATTTTCTGAAACTGGGCATTATTCTGACATATCTGTCCATTCAGACTATTCACTGCTGGCATTTTCATGTACAGTACCTGCATCACTCATTAGCTTGTTACTTGCATCAGAAGGAATTTTACTTAGCGTATACTGCTACAAATTTTGAAAAAAAAAACATTTATCTGTAATTGTTTTCCAGCATAAGGAAAAAACTTAAAAAGCCTTCTCAGATTTTTGTGAGGAGGAGGGTACAGTAATTTCTAGCCAAAAATTTATAACCGATGTCCTTCCTCTTAAGATAGTGTCTGAGAATCTCAACCTCGAGTTCTCTGCCAACCATGTTTAGAGCAAATCATGACACCAGGTTTAGGCGAGAGAGGATTACATTTCCTTTGCAATTAGAGCTACATAATGAGGACGGATTTTGTCTGAATAAATTGCCACCATCTACTATTCCCATGACACAGACATATTACAAAATTGTACGCTGCACTCTATAGAAACTTCCACTGAAGTAGGAGGGTCCTTCCAAATATGGCACAAGATCATTCTTTATTGTCTAAAACAACACACATCAGGCCTTTGACATTTGGTAGTGATTCATTGTTGCCTCTAAAGCAATGTTTAAATGGCAGGATCCTCAGCTGCTGAAAAGCTGTGTGTCATTAATTTCTGACTTTTGGTATAATGTGTGACATGTGATTAGCAAGCTTTCTGTTTCAACTGACAAAACAACTGTACATTGCACGGTCTTTCCAGTGGAGCCAGGTGGGATCAACCAAACATAACGGCAAAGTGCTGATAGCCTATGATTGCATGAAATCTTGCACCTGCATACATCTTATGACACATGAATCTTCATTGATTTTGATTCCATGGGGATTTTTGTCCTACATATGAATCTGCTATCAAGTAGTGCCTCACTTTCAACACAAAATGCTATGACCTCAAATATTTGAAAGCAGTCACCATCTCTGTGTCCGCTCTACTGGCACTTGCCGCTAACACATCCTCATTCTTCCACCTGCATATGATGGTTGTTACTTCTTAGCCTGTTATATCAATATGCAACCAATTACCTATTACAAGAATGAGACAACAACAAAAAACTGAAGCCAGACAATTACTCATGTGTGGGTAACTGATTAGAGGTGCACAGGTAGAAGTAGAGGTAGAAGTTTATTGTGTCATAGCATATAATTTCAAGCCATTGACTTAAAAGTACAAGAGACTCACCAAAACACAAAAACTGGTTTACAATTTTCCTTATAATACCAGTAATATAAATACAGTACTGAATAATTGCTTAATTAAGCAGTTAATAATTTTTCTTCAAAAGTAGGAAACTTTTAAGGTTAACAGTCATAAGTACTTGCTTTCTCCTGCTCAAATTTTCAGATTGTCACTTATGAATTCTTCTACTGAATAGTAACATTTCTGCACTAGTTTCTCATATAAGGATTTTTTTCAGTGTTTCTAAATTTATGTTGAGCAATTCTCTTCCTTTCACTTTGTTATAAATTTTCATATCCATATAATGTGGAGTTTGAGCATAAAGTTTTAAATGGTGGGTGGGCAGCATAAAATTATTTTGATTTCTGGTGTTGCAATCATGTTGAAAATGATTTGCTACAAATAAATCAGGGTTACTGTGTACAAAGATAATCAGCTCATATATTTGTAGTGAGGGAACACTTAGTATACTCAGATTTTTTAGGAGTGGGCGACATGATTTTCTTCGCCCTACATTGTGCATATTTCTAATGATAGTTTTGTGAAGTTTTAGTATTCGACACATATGGTTTGAGGTACCCCAAAACACAATTCCATACCTTATTACTGATTCAAAGTAGCTTTGATATACTCCTTTTCGTATGCCCATACTGGTAGCATTGTACAATATTCTCGTTGATATTCTAGGTTATTTAATTTATTTGCAAGGTACTGTATGTGTGACCCCCACGATAGATTTTTATCTAGTTGCATTTCTAGGAATTTCACACAGCACCCTGCAAATTCTGGATTCTGTGACTCACCTGAATATCGTTTAATTTTGATTGTTTTGTTTTAAATTGCATAAACTGAGTCTTTTCCATGTTTAATTTTAACCCATTTAAATGAAACCAGGTATCTAAGTTTTCTAAAGTATTTAATACTGTTTGTGGATTTTTATCTGTAATGTTACTTTCAATGATTAAACATGTGTCATCTGCAAACAAAACTGAGTGACACTCAATATCAAGTGGCAGATCGTTTATGTAAAACGAAAAACAGAATGGGACCTAAGACAACCTTGGGGTACTCCTTGTGAAATAGTTTCCCATTTTGAAGTATAAGTTCCTCTCTCTGATGCTGTAACAACTCTTTGGCTTTGGTTGGTTAGATATGATTTAAACCATTATAATACCATGCCCCTAATTTCATACTTTTCCAGTTTACAGAGTAGCAAGGAGTGATTCACACTATCAAGGCCTTTGATAGATCACAATAAATCCATGTGGCATGCAGTGAATTGTCTACAGATGATCTAATTTTATCAACAAAATTATTTATGGCAGATGTTGTGGTTTTGCCTTTTTGAAATCCATACTGATTTTTTGAGATTATTTTAAAATTTTCTATGAAATTTTGAATTTATATGGTGACTACCTTCTCAAATATTTTTGACAGTGGTGGAAGAAGACAGACTGGATGATAGTTTCCCATATGTTCTTTTGTGCCTTTTTTGAATAGTGGCTTCACTACTGCATACTTCAGTGTTCCTGGAAAATAACCTTCTTGAAGGGACTGGTTAACTATTGTAGGTGGTGGCTGCGCAATTATTTTAGAGACTGTTCTTAACACTTTTGTTGGTATCCCATCCCATCCTGCTGATGTTTTACTTTTTGGTGACAGTATCACATTTTCTATATCTTTTACTGTAGTTTTTGATAATGTACTGAAAACTTCACTGTCACGTTGCTCACCGTTGAAGAAATTTACTATGTCTGGATATTTTGCTACATTGACATTAGATTTGTTTACATTTATAAAGAATTCATTAAACACTACAGAAATTTGAGCAAGATTTACAATAGTTTTATCCTCTATCTTGGTTTCAGAAATATTGTGGCCTCTACCTGTGGCACATGTTTCAGCTTTGATCACTGGCCATAATGCCTTCGATTTGTTTTCACTATCCAACATTAATATATTATTTGCCAGTTCTTTGGCTGCCTTTACAACTTTTTTAAAAATATTTTTGTAATCTATTACATAAGTAACAAAATCAGGACTTTTATTATGTTTTAGTTCCCTATGTAGCCGTCTTTTACTTGCACTCGAGATTTTTATTCCTTCAGTAATCCACTTTACTTTATTTCCTACTTTTTTATGATGTACAGTAAGGGGGAAAGTTTCATTAAAAACGAGAAGGAATTTTTCCAAGAAAGTAGCAAAATTTTCAGAGCATGAAATACTATGATCTATAGACCACTCCACTTTATTTAATCTATGATAGAATAAGTTTATATTTTCTTTGCTAAACTCATGTTCGGTGTAGGTTTTTTTCGAGCAAGGTTCTATTGTTTTTGGTAAATCCATAAACAGAGCGCACTGTTCAGAAATTCCTAAATCTAAACAAAACTTATTTGCCTCATTATAAGTGTAATTGGTTAAAATATTATCTATACATGTTGCAGACACTTCGCTTACTTGAGTGAAATCAGTGAAATTTGCGCTGAAACCCAGTGTTTGAATCATATCAATGAATTTTGTTGAGTTACTGGCTTCACTGGATAGTTCTATGTTGAAATCGGCGGTTATTGTGACACTTTTCTTGATTCTTTTTGAAGTTTTTGCAATAGACACAGGAATTTCAACAAAAAATGTTTCATTATTTCTGCGCCCGGAATTCTGTACAATATTTTCTCCAAACTCTACGCAGCAGCTTTCAAATATGCATTCTTCATTAAGGGAAATGAAATCGAGTCTTTCTTTATATTCTAGTGATCTTTCCACTAGTGTGCACGATCCTCCTCGAGTTAAATTACTTCTACAACAGCTACTGGCAACATAAAAATTATCAAGGTTATTTAAGATTTTGATACTATCCCTTGTAAGCCACTGTTCATTCAAGCACACAATCTTGATATTTGGTATTTCTGACAAAATGATTTTCAAGTCGTTAAGTTTTGTTTCTCTACCATTTGTGTAATTTGAACTGAACTCATTTTGTTCAAGTGCATTATGGACGTATTGTTACTTTTTTGAATATTCCTAATGTTATCTGATTTGAAACGCTGTTTGTGTATTTTTGGTTCAACTTCGTTATCAATTTTTACACCCCCATCTTTGCATACTAGTTTCCCTTATTAAGTATGATCTTACATATATCACTATACATATTGCTGAATGTTGCCGATCCTAGCCTGTTCAGATGCAGTCCATCTCTTCCTAGACATTTATCACTAATAAATTTACTTGAATTCACGAAAACTGCAACAAGTCTGTTGCACTCCTCTCTGATGCGATTGTTTATTCTGTCTACGTATTTATCACTTACTTGTGCAGGATACTACTAATAATTAACTTTGATGCTGGGTACACGTTTTTCGCCGTCCGGAATAGATTTCTTGCTTCGTTTACCATTTCTTCTTCACTGCTGTTGGGAGCTCGTCCCCACGTGGATGAATACACCTTTGTAGCTTTCATTGCGTCGCACCGGTGAGAATGCATTTTGTTTCGTTGACTGCATGTTTAATTGATGTATACCAATCCCTGGGCGGACATCAGTTTTAGTATTCGATACTGCAACGTTTTTAATTAGTGAATCACCAATTATTAAGAAGTCATTTCCAGTGCTTTTTTTGCTTGATGCTACCTTCCTTTGTCTGTGTACGTCACTGAAACCCACTTATATTTATTTTTAGGTTCGACATAGTTTGTATTTCTTTCTACGCGATTTTCGTCATTATCATCACTTTTTTCGGTTTGCATATAGCTTTTAACACTTTGAATCTCACTGTGTTTTTGGCCATTTTTCTTCACTGATTCACTGTTTCCACAAATCCATAAACGTTTTTCATTTAATAGTTTCGCGTTTTCTTGCTTCAAGATTACAATTTCTTTTCTGAGAGTCTCAATGTCACTATTCAGTAACTTGATAATTTCGTCTTTTGAATTTATTGTGTTGAGGAAGCCTTCACGTTCATCACTAACACAGTTACGACATGACCACCTAACATCATCATTAACAAACTTGAGATTCACATTCGCACATTTTTCGTGTAACCGGAAGTTACATTTCACACAGAGGATGCCTTTAATCACACTTTTTTGCATTCTTTACACTCTGAGCTGTTATAAAACTTCTTTTTAGTTGAGAAGTGTTAGAGAGAAGTGTCGCTGCACTGTTCGACCGGCGCCATCTTGTCCTAAAGAGGTACACACAAAAAAGATCTGATGTCTTTCAAGTTTTTGAGTTACAGATATTTTTGTGGCATGTCAGTTCTAGATGTGATTTACACATGTACGCCTAGACTGAGACATGAAGCTATCTGTTTTATGTATCAAGAGCAGGAACAGGGTCACAGGCTATAAGATGGCAGCACAGAAACGTTGACCAACATTATCTGTGCCCCAAGCACTGTAAAATTAATTTTTCTTTTTGTTTTCTTAGATCAAACCTCACAGAAGAAGACTGAGGGTGTAATCCATAAGATAGTTTTCCACACACTTCAAAAGATTTAGTCTGTTCTAAAGAAGATAACATGTCACAACACAGATAAAAATATTTGAAGCAGAATGGCACAGATTGAGGAACAATGATTATAGACCTACTGATCATACTTTGTGACATATAATTAATATACTTACTGCTTAGTGACTGCTGCCTTCACTTAGTTAAAACTGCAGGACAGGGTTAGGCCTAAAGCAGCAAAACTCACATATCCAAAACTCTTACAGTCCTCAACTGTTATACCTTACAGATACTTTTTGCTTTGTACACTACAGCCAAGGCAGAGGTTCTGTTATTGATCACATTTATAAAACAGCAGGAGGAATTCATGAGAATGAAATGCAACAACTGGGTGTTGTACCAATGATAGCTACTGATACTGGGAAGTCCCACAACATTAGCAAGGAAACACAAAACTACACAAATAATTCCATTGTTGCACATAGTGCTACATCAAATCTTTGTAAATGTGTTGCTACATCAGAAGTTAGCATTTGTTTGCATTTATGTGGACATGTGCGCATGTTTGACATTTAATGTAGAATCTGTATTAATTTTTGTTTTTTGCAAATGTCCATTTTTTTAGTTTTGGATATTAGGATCTATTGATTTTGGTTTTCATCACATTTCATCAACAATTTATATGCTTTTTACTTCATTTAGCGAATTACATCAGCATGGTCTTATGTGGAAGAAACTTTGCTTGATAAAAAATGATGAAAAGTGTTTTGATCCCTTTTCAAATTTCAAAAAGAAATCATCGACACTTAAGATGGGAAATCTGGACCAAGCCAGAAGAACTGGTGCAAGTATGTTGAGTCGTCCAGTAGTGAAGAACAGTAAATTAATTAAAATTATGCATTTTTTCGTTTAAGTGTTGAGAGGCTGTTCTCCTTAACACAACCACAGTGGACAAAGGAGAGAAACAGGCTGACAGTTGAATGTGTAGAAGTGTATTTGTGTCGACAAAAGGAACTTTTAAACATGATTCAGCCTAGTGAAAAATCCATGAGGGATATGGGATCAAAAGTAAAGTAGGTATGCGTGATGTGTAGGCTATAGCAATTTTATTTTGTTTGTTTCATATCTAACATCGCCATATGACATCATCATAAAACTGAACTAATGATATTCTATTCGGCAGCCCTAGCTAGTTTAGTCTGGATCTCAATAGGAAGTTCACAGTCACTGCAGTCTTTGTCTTATTCTCCCTTAATGTCTGGACTAGAAACATCCTAAAAGCATGGTGTTCAGTCCTGTTGTGGGTGTCCTCATTTTGGGGTTTCAGACTATTGTAACCCCATAAAAATAATAATAATAGTAATAATAAAAACATAAAAGTATTCAAGTGTTGCAGATGTCATGCCTACAATGAACATTGTTGCTTTCTACTGGACAAATGTTAGCTGCTCATTTATTTGTTTTAGAGATCCGTAAATCTCCTTTTAGTAATGAATGGGTAGCACACATGTTTGAGTAATGGTAATTTAATAATTATGCTTTCACTTATTTTATCATTTTTTATTTGTGCTTTTCTCTCTTTTTTGTGTCTGTATCTTGTTGTCATTTCCTTTAGGAAAGAACAAAAACATCATATTATGTGTTAATGAACATTGGTTAAGTGAAGGTCAGTTGGACTTCTATATACCATCTGGCTTGGCTTTGGTCACAGACTTCCGTAGAAGAGCACAACAGTATGTTGAAGCTCCTATATATATTTGCAGTGACCCATATCTTCTATGTAGAGACTTTAACAATGCTGATTACTATGTAGAAAATATGCCTGCAGCAGCTATAATCTGAAAGTGTAGGGGATATAGGGAAAACAGAGACAGGTGGGGCCATAGATTAGATTAGATTAGTACTTGTTATACAGATCATGAATACAACTCTTCGTAATGATGTGGAACGTGTCAGGTTAATAAAAGGGTTCTATACAAGATATTACATTACACTAAATATTACATGACACTTAATATTTTTATTTTTTTATTTATTTATTTTTTGTGGAGGGTGGGGAAATTACCCACTTACTATATCCAAAAATTCATCTAATTAGTAGATGGAGTTGCCATTCAGAAATACTTTTCATTTCCTTTTAAATGCTATATGGCTATCTGTCAGACTTTTGATGCTGTTAGTAAGTGACCAAAGACTTTTGCGGCAGCATAATTTACCCCCTTCTGAGCTAAAGTTAGATTTAACCTTGAGTAGTGAAGATCATCCTTTCTCCTAGTGTTGTAGCCATGTACACTGCTATTACTTTTGAATTCGTTCAGATTATTAATAACAAATTTCATAAGTGAATATATATATTGTGAGGCTACAGTGAAGATCCCTAGCTCTTTAAATAAGTGTCTGCAGGATAATCTTGGATGAGCTCCAGCAATTATTCTGATTACACACTTTTGTGCAATGAACACTCTTTTACTCAATGATGAGTTACCCCAAAATATGATGCCATAAGAAAGCAGAGAATGAAAATACACGTGATAAGCTAATTTACTGAGATGTAGATCGCCAAAATTTGCAGTGACCCTAATAGCATAAGTAGCTGAGCTCAAACGTTTCAGCAGACCTTCAGTGTGTTTTTTCCTGTTCAACCCCTCATCAATGCATACACCTAGAAATTTTGAATATTCTACCTTAGCTACCGATTTCTTATCGAAGTCTATATTTATTAATGGTGTTATTCCATTTACTGTGAGAAACTGTATATACTGTGCTTTGTCAAAGTTTAATGAGAGCCCATTTGCAGAGAACCACTTAATGATTTTCTGAAGAACTTCGTTTACAATTTCATCAGTTAATTCTTGTCTGTTGGATGTGATAGCTATACTTGTATCATTGGCAAAAAGTACCAGTTTTGCATCTTTGTGAATATAGAATGGCAAGTCATTAATACATATATGAAGAACAGCAGAGGACCCAAGACCGAACCTTGCGGCACCCCATTCTTGATTGTTCCGCAGTTTGAGAAATCACCAGACTTTTTTATGTGAATTGCTTATTTCAACTTTCTGCACTCTTCCATTTGAGCGCTGTCCCATTCATACCATAGTACTTGAGCTTATCTAGAAGTAGTCCATGATTTACACAATCAAAAGCCTTTAAGAGATCACAAAAAGCCCCAACGGGTGACTTCCGGTTACTCTGAGCAATTAATATTTCATTAGTGGAAGTATATATAGCATTTTCTATTGAAAAACCTTTCTGGAAACCAAACTGACATTCTGTTAAAACTTTATTTTTACAAAGATGTGAAGCCACTGTACAATACATTACTTTTTCAAGAATTTTGGATAAGCCAATCAGAAGAGAGACTGGGCAGTAGTTGTTGACATCAGACGTATCCCCTTTTTTATACTGCGGTTTAACAATGACATGCAGGGTGCCCAAAAAGTCGTTCCCTGATTACACAAATTGATAACTCAGACTAGAAGTAAGATACAAATATGAAACTGGATGATAAAAGCTTGTTCCCAAGAGATAAGTGGGATTCTTAGCCACATATGTAATAGCTCTCTGAAGCAGGGTATTTTCCCCAGATAGACTGAAGTACAGGGTGTCCGAAAAGACTTTCCTTGATTACATAAATTGATAACTCAGGCTAGAAGTAAGATACAAATATGAAACTTGTGTCGAATTGTTTACAACTATCAAAGTTTTTTTCTGTTTTAGGTTCGCAGTGTGTAAGTAGTGGATGAGGTGCAGTGCCCAAGAAGCCATGTTAACCAATCAGGAGAAGGCACAATGTGTCCTGTGGTACCATGAGACACGATAACCAACCACAGTGCAGAGACACTTCCAGAAAACATTTGGAAGGAATCCACCTGATGTCAAGAGCATTAAAGCCTGGCATGAGAAGTTCAAGAACACAAGATCGGTTGCTGTCCTTCTGAGGTCTGGTCGACCAAGAACCTCAGCAGACAGGGTGGAAGCTGTAAGGCAGTCTTTTCTACGAAGTCCGAAGAAATCGGTGTGCAGGCCATCACGTGAATTACAGATGCCAAAAAGCTCTCTCCATGACATTTTACACAAACGTTTATTGTTTCGTGCATTCAAAGTGCAAATCATTCATTCAGGCCTTGTTGCTCAATGACAGAACACGTAGATATGTCTTTGCGGTCGAAATGCTATCACGTACTGAGGACGATGATGGTTATCTTAAACGAATTGCCTTTTCCGGCGAAGCGACCTTTTTTGTCAGTGGAGTAGTGAATCGCCATAATGTGCGCATTTGGGGTTCACAACCCCCTGGCGAGGTCATGGAGTGCACCAGAGGCAGTCCAAAGGTGAATGTTTGGTACGCACTGTTGCACGATTGAATTATCAAGCTGTTCTTCTTCGCTGAGGCTACCATCACATCTGCATGTTGCAACTGTATGCTGTTCCTCAGCTGCTTCAGTATCACCCCGATGTCTTGTTTCAACAAGATGGTGCACCGCCTCATTGGGGTTTGGACATCCGTGCCTATCTCGATATGACCTTTCCTGGTCAATGGATTGGTCGTGATGGGCCAATGGTTTGGCCTCCACACTCCCTGACATAACCCCATTAGACTTATTTTTATGGGGTTATGACAAGGACGAGGTCTACCGAACATGTGTACCAGATCTTGAAACCCTGCGACAATGGATAACCAGTCATTGAATCGATCCCTCCAGGGATGTTGGCTAATGTGTGGACAGAAATTGAATATTGCCTAGATGTGCTACGTGCTACCAAGGGTGCTCATGTGGAAGTTTACTGATGTGTGAAAAAAACTTTGATAGTTGTAAACAATTTGACACAAGTTTCATATTTGTATCTTATTTCTAGCCTGAGTTATCAAATTATGTAATCAGGGAAAGTCTATTCGGACACCCTGTACTTCAGTCTATCTGGGGAAAATACCTGGCTTCAGAGAGCTATTACATATGTGGCTAAGAATCCCACTTATCTCTTGGGAACAAGCTTTTATCATCCTGCTGGAATTGCCATCAATTCCATGTGAGCTTTTATTCTTGAGAGAGTTGATTATCTTCCTGATTTCAGAAGGAGAGGTGGGTGGAATTTCAATTGTATCAAATTGTGTGGGTAAGGCCTCTTCCATTAACTGCCTTGCTTCTTCTAATGAACATTTAGATCCTATTTTCTCTACAACATTTAAAAAATGATTATTCAAAATGTTTTCGACTTCCAGCTTGTTGTTTGTCAAGTTTCCATTTGCTTTGATGATAATGCCATCATCCTGTACTCTTGGTTGCCCTGTCTCCCTTGTAATAATATTCCAGATTGTTTTGATTTTGTTATCACAGGTATTAATCTCAGACATGATGCACATGCTTCTGGACTTTTTAATAACCTTTATTAATGTAGCACAGTAGTTTTTATAATATTTGGCTGTTTCTGGGTCATTACTTTTTTTGTTGTTAGATATAGTTCCCTTTTGTGGTTACAAGATATTTTTATTCCTTTAGCAGGCCAAGGTTTTTTGCATGGTTTCTTATGATTAGATTTAACTACTTTCTTGGGGAAACAGTTTTCAAAGGAAGAGTAACAGATAGCTCAAAAAGTAGGTGAGACATTGGTAACAAGTGCACGTAGTGTTGCAAACCTCTTACACATGGAGTTTATTTCTGTTACTGACAGCTTCCAGTTATCGGGTTTGGTGAACAGTTAAAAATAACTTCAGTAAAATGGAAATGACACTCAGGTCTTCTGAAGAAGTAGCATCCACCATAAAATCTAAGTATTCTAGGGGGTATGATAACAGTCTTCAAGTTATTTGTGTTATCATTCTCTTATCAGTGGAACATTTCCAGACTGGCTAAAATATGCTGAAGTTACGCCTCTTTAGAAGAAGGGGGATAAAGAGATACAATCAAACAATTTCACTTTTGCCAGCTTTTTCAAAAATATTTGAAAAAGTTGTGGTCAAGCATCTCCTTAAGCATCTGTCTGTAAATAATATATTGCCCAAGTCACAGTTTGGGTTTGTTAAGGGTTCTGATTCAGAGAAAGCTATTTACACTTACAGTGAGAATGCACAATAAATTAGAAGCTAGTGGCATTTTCTGTGACCTGTCGAAAGCCTTCCACTGTGTGACAAAAGCATTCTCTTAAGTAAATCAGAATATAAGGTGTCATAGGCAATGCTGTGAAGTGGTTTGAGTTTTAACTAATCGTTGTGAAATGCCTGTGCAGTAAGCAATGTGTCTTCATCTGATTGGGAATCAATTACATGTGTTGTTCCTCAAGGTTCCAGCTTTGGTCTTTTGCTTTTTCTTGTGTACATTAATGATTTCTCGTCCATTACATTGCCAGATGTTAACTGTTTTGTTAGCAGATGATACAAACATTGCAATAAGCAGCAAGTCAAGTACAGATTTAGGAATAGCTGCTAATCAGATTTTCACAGACAGTAATGAATGGTTTAAAGCTAATTCATTATCATTAAACTTGGAAAAGAGCCACTATATGTAGTTCAGAAACTTTAAGAGATTTTCTTCCACCATGTGTATAACATATGAAAACATGCAATTCGGAAAGGTTGACAGTGCAAAATTTCTGGGATTACAACTCAATAATAAATTCAGATGGGAAGGGCATACCACAGAATTGCTGAAGTGCCTAAACAAGTCTGTATCTGAAGTGAGAATGATGTCTGATGCAGAAATATATATATTGCTTTTTCTTGTGTACATTAATGATTTCTCGTCCATTACATTGCCAGATACATACTTTCATTGTGTTATGTCACATGGGATCAAATTCTGGGGTAAATCATCAAACTGAGCACAAGTTTTTAGCATGCAAAAGTGGGTAATAAGAATCTAATCTAGAACGAGATTTTCACTTTGCAGCAGAGTGTGCACTGATATGAAACTTCCTGGGAGATTAAAAATGTGTGCCAGACCAAGACTCAAACTCGAGACCTTTGCCTTTCGACGGCAAATGTTATACCACCTCAGCTACCCAGGCATGACTCACCGCCCATCCTCAAAGCTTCAATACTGCCAGTACCTCGTCTCCTACTTTCCAAACTTTATAGCTCTTCTGCGAACCTTGCAGAACTAGCATTCCTGGAAGAAAGGATATGGCAGAGACATGGCTTAGCTACAGCCTGGGGGATGTTTCCAGAATGAAATTTTCACTCTGCAGTGGAGTGTGCGCTGATATGAAACTTCCTGGCAGATTGTAGCACTTGCCAGCAAAAGGCAAAGGTACCGAGTTCTAGTCTCGGTCCGGCACCCACTGTTTCTCCTTTTGTCATTCTTTATGACGCATTTATATTTAAAGATTACTGAATGTATCCAGAATAAACCACATATTCTTTGAACATGTTAAAAATATATGACTTATTATGTAGGTATGTAAAATGACAACACCAATTGCATGAAAAATGCCTAAGGATGTTCAATAAATCAAATCCAATCATGGTTGTACTGCGGTTGGGATTGTGTTAAGTAACAGATTGCTATTACTTATCTAAATATGTGGTAATTTCTAACATTAACACAGATTTCACTATCAGTTGTAACTACCTAAGTATCATTCCAAGATTTTTTATCATTAACGTGTTAGAATATTCACTAGAGACACAGAGGACACAAATTCAACAGTTTCAGTGTGCATTAAGCAAGAAAAATACGTGCACAGTATAAATTCAAATTAGGCCTGCATACACAAAATTTCATGGCGAATCTCGATTTTGCAGGGGTATGAGTACTCATTTCGTATTGCACAGTATGTACGCTGTCATAGGCCGATATTATACTATCAAATGTCTTTGTCAAAGATATGATCAAATATGCATCAAATTTGACAAAGATCTTTGATGTGGTGCTAAAAAAGGGGTATTACACTGTCATCACATTTTTTTGTCATAGTTCACGATGGCTGACAAAAACAACTTGTTACTAATTGCAGCAGTTGCATGTACCACAATTGCACTGTGTGCACATGTGGAAGTGGGGGGGGGGGGGGGGGGGGATGAAACATACTTGGGTGAAGCCATGGATTTTACGAGACAATAAAAGCATTCAACAAAACTTGTTACGTGAGCTTGTAGTGGAGGACGTCAAGTCGTACATAAATTACTTAAGAATGGATGAGCATACATTTCAGTATGTGCTCAGTGAAGTGTATCCTCATATCACAAAGCACCATACTCAAGAACTTCTATATCTGCTGAATACAGGCCCACTGTAACACTCCAATTCCTTGAAACAGGAGAGAGTTACTCTAGCTTACAGTACAGCACTTGAATAGCACAGTGCACGTTAACGATAATAATACCTGAACTGAGTGCAGCAATTTATAAAGCACTAAAGGACCAATGTCTGAAGGTAAATAAATTTCAATACACTTTATGTGCGTTAAGAACTATTTTTATTTTATAAACAAATCAATTACATTTTGAGTCAAGAAACTACAAAATTAATCGGTTGTGCCTTCTCTTTGTGGGAGAGCTCTTAATGCTGGAGCTGTGGCTGTGCCTCATTGCATGTGACAACAGGCTCTTCTTGAGCCTGCATTTCATGCTATAAAACAGAAATGAAAGCCATTAGTTACATACTTCCTTGCACATACGCAAATCTTATTTGCAGGTACCCATAAGCAGAGAAGAGTGGGAGCAAATTGCAAAGGATTTTGAGAAAAAGTGGAACTGTTATAACACTATAGGAGCAATGGACGGAAAGCATATTCATACTAAATGCGCATAAGCTAGTGAATCTCACTTTTTCATTATAAATCCTTTAACAGCATCATTTTATTTGCCACAATAGATGCTACGTACAAATTTTTGTATGCTGATGTAGGAACTAATGGGCTGGAGTGTTTTCAAAATGCAAACTATGGGAGTGTCTCATTGACCAATCTATTCTGATCATTCCTGAAGGCAGGAAGCTTGGGAACACAAACTTTACAATTCCAATGGTTGTAGGCCCTACTGGCAAATGGTGCTTTTCCTCTCTGAGTTACAACATTATGAAGCCATAGGCCTACCCCTTAAAAAAGGAAGAATTCAATTACAGACTGTCACGGGAAAGAAGATTAGTCAAAATCAGCTTTGCATTGTTGCCAGTCGTTTCTAGATTTTTCTTACTACCATTAATCTGCCTCCAGAAAAAGGTACCACAACTACACTGGCTGCCTGCACCCTGCACAACTTGTTAACTGAGAGAAGAAACCACTTTTACGCTCGTCAGGAAACAGTGTCCGCCGTAATAGTTGAATGCACTTCTCTTGAGTCTCAAAGCACTGAAGACCTACCGCGAATGGAACCAATAGCTTGCCAAGCTGCTTCTGGACGTCCAGCACACGGGAGAGCAGTTAGAGAATGCTTTAAAACATTTTACAATGGCGCTGGGAAAGTGCCCTGGCAAGATAATCACATTTAGTTATGTAAAATGTAAACAAATGTACATACCTCAAACATTTCTTCGAACGTTGGTGTACCACGTTCACTGCCACTTTCCGAACTCTCGACATTGCTCCACTTTGGCATGTGGAACCAGTACACTTGCGGAATATAAAGCTTATAAGCATCTGCAATAATAGTAATGAAAATAATGTAAACTACTTCTTGTATGCTTCAAGTAGCTGCAGTGAACAAATTTATGCAAATCATTTGTATGTCATGTAAACTTTAATTGCATAAATAAAAAGAAATAAGTATGTCGATACCTACTTTTGCTTTCTCGTGGGTGCGAGGATGAAATTAATTTTCTTCTTAATGTCTACTGCCGTACAACCACGCCGTATCTCACGGCTAATTATCTCCGCAATATTTTTATTGCTCTCTCATCTTCTTAATCTATTTTTGTATTCAGGGTGCCTCACGTTGTAAATCGCCTCGTCAGCTTCACACATCTATATTAATTTTGTAGTTGACATTAGCCACACTATAGAATAATGAAATTTGGGACGCTGCAGCGATGCTAGCGCTCCACGTATGTCACATTGCAGTGAACAGAAGACAAGAGACTTTTATGATCTACAGCGAGGCCCTAAATTTGATCAAATTTATTTGACGACAGATGAGGCTTGACGAAGTGCCTATTACACCATCAAACTTCTTTGACATAAATATTTGACTTATCAACTTTGACAAAGAAATCCAGCCTAGCTGTCAGATTTCAACGAATATGAAATTTCCAGTCGAACCTTTTCATTGGCTGATGGTAACTTGGTTCTCATTGGTTGACTGGATCTCTCCACGGGCGGTTTTTATCAGTATTCAGTATACTTTGCGAGTTGTGTACAGTTCAGGACCCGACTTGAGGTGTCGAGGTGGTTATTCGTTTTAGCTGAACAGCAGCGTCATATCGGTTAAACTGGTTTATTTTAGATGGGTAAACGTTATTACTGCGATTATTGTGACAGATCATTTGTTGATGATTATGAAGCGAGGAAAAAACACATATCAGGGTCAATGCACGTGAGATTGAGAAAAGAACATTATGATGCTTTTCGCGGTATGGTATAGTGGATTTATAACTTTATTATCTTACAATACCTGAGCCTTGCTGTTCCTGCAAGTTGATGTAATGTAAAGTTACCAGTAAAACCGTTTTTCACTCATCCTGATAAAATCATATATGACTACTATTGCATAAACCATTTGCGTTTGTATTTCGTGAAGTTATATACCCAACTTTTTATGCTAAATTCAAGATTTTGTGACTCTTTTACACAGTTACAGCTGATCTCAGATTGTTTGAAATAATTCTTAGTGGTAGAAGTCTTTCACTCTATAGCGGAATGTGCTTTAGTGACCCAGGAAGTATCAAAACAACGCACATTCCGCAGAAGTGTGAAAGGTCAGCCAGGAAACAACTGTGCCTGATACACACACAGAATTGCAACATTTACATCAATACTCTGCAATTGTGATATTAGATACCGCCCACTGGCTTTGAGCCGTGACGTAAGTGTGTTGTGTTATGTGACGTCATGCGTGCCTGTTGTTTTCGAATGATTGTTTTGCATAGGGCCGCCACAATTGCTAGGCCCAGTACGAAGATGACACAAACGAATATTACAAGCACCCAATTACAGATGTTTGAAGAGCTACTTTAACGAAGCTGGTATACAGACAGACCAAGTAGTATTTGGGAGTTTCCAAGTAAGCACTACGAGAACTGTAGCCTAGGGTTTATTAAAACTTCATCTCTGGTGTACCTCTTCCTTCTGTCACAATTATTGAAGATGTGTAAATAATTTAGTTTTGCTATTACAGTTAAACTTTCACGTATGTTCGTAAGAGCATGAAGTTATCCACTCCAATATTGTAGGGAATGCTGACTAAGATTAAAACATGTGTAGCCACAAATGTGAGACTACACACACAGTTTATTTGATAACCCTCATCCCTGTTGACAAAATGTTCATGGATGCTTATTTATAAAATTCCTTTATTATGCTTCTCCAGTAGTCACTGGCTCGGCACAGCATCTTGGTGTTCTCAAAAGGAGTGGCAGAGCGGTTAAAGGCGCTACAGTCCAGAACCGCACGACCGCTACGGTCGCAGGTTCGAATCCTGCCTCGGGCATGGATGTGTGTGATGTCCTTAGGTTAGTTAGGTTTAATTAGTTCTAAGTTCTAGGGGACTTATGACCACAGCAGTTGAGTCCCATAGTGCTCAGAACCTTTTTTTTTTTTGTTCTCAAAAGCAAACATGAGTTCTTTGTTTAGGTTGCACTCTGCCACTACTGATTTCTTTGTGTGTCCCAGATGTACACATCAGTTGTATTGTGTTCCTTGCAGTGTTTTGAGATAGTGCTGAATTTGCCTGCACATTCATTAGAGATAAGATATACCTTAAGTATGTGAAGTGTCAGTGGGTACTTAACAGAACCAAGAATATGTTTCATCTTTATTGGTGGTCTGGAGGGAAAACGGTTTTGATGTCACATTTTCCAAGCAGCCGTGCAGTCTTGGTTGAGAGTGGCCACATGAAAGGAAGAAAACCGTGTCTGTCCTCCTAAACCTTCTATCTGGTTCACTGAATCTTTTCTTTCTTTGAGCACACTTCCAATCTGAGCATTTACTGTATCAATTTTGATGGAAAACTCCTTCAGGTGTTGTTGTGCAGCTGGGAGACTTTCATTGTATAGCTGACACACACCATATGGACCAGAGTTGTTGTTACTATATATTTCAGCACTAGATGTTAGCAGCTTGTTGCATGTGGATACAGGTCTGTGTGGGCCTTCTTCCTATAAGCTGCATGTGTACCACCAGCTTTCTTTCTTCATATGGTAGCCAAGAAAGGAAGATATTCATTCTGATCTAGTTGTGTTGTGAATGTATTATTTTGTTGAATGCTTTTTAAGTGACTCAGAAACTTGGACAGTGGCTGCCATTCTCACATGCTGCAAATGTATCAACATAACAAAAGCATTGCTTGCATTTTGGGTGTCTGTTTGGAGTGCCAACTTTTCAGAGAATTCTGTGTAGAGTGTATCTACCTTCCTTGGATATCTTAATCGGGAAGAAGGTAGAGGTATCCTAGGTTATACAGTTTATATAAGGAACTTTCAAACAGATCTATACTTGCATGCAACGAGCTGTTACCATCCATTGGAGAGGCATACATTCCTAACCAGTTTTGCTATTGGGTACGAGTCAGCTGTAACACTAAGACAGTGTTCTGACGAAATGTGCACATTGTGTACCATATAAGAAGAGTGTTAAAGGAAAGAATAGATGCAGTAAATCAGGAAGGACAGAACGTATTCAGTTTTCTTCCCTATATGGAGCCATTCTCAGCCAAGATTTTCAGGCTGCTGGGAAAACGTTACATCAAAATAGTCTTTCAGGCATCACCAAAGATGAAGGACCTACTGCAACTTCATTTGCAGGGATATGTAGCATTCCATTTGAATGTGTCTTCCCATACATCAGGCAACTACAGTGCTGTATATCAGTAACATTGTGATGTATACAGAGAGAAATCAGCACTGACAGAGAACAGCCAAAATGTAAAACATATACTCAGTTTTAATGATAAGTTGCTGCACCTAGCCAGCAGCTGTTGAGAAAACAAAATAAAGGAATCTGTAGAAATAACAAACAACAAAAATCTTGTCAGTAGGGATGAAAGTTATCAACTAAGTTTATAGGTTGGTAACTCGCATTAGGGACTATATGCCAAGTTGTGGCCAGCACTGGACAGCACACTATGCAGATCAACAGTGTTTCAAAATATATTTGAACAGAGCCTGTCTGCCCTATTATACTCAGCTGTCTGCAGCCAGATTGTGGAAACAGCCATCTCCTGTGTATTAGTGTGGGTGCATCTGCAGTGTCTCAACACTTTGAAAGACTATGAAGAGTCTGACATTTGTCAAAACATCACAGTATCTTAGCATTGCTGTCTGGCTGAAAACTAGCTTTTCATCAGTAGATTCATTATGTTTATTTACTGTACACATATGATTAATACTGTGTTATGGCAGATGCAGTAAATTAAGGCTACGTTTTTGGGAAAAAGAAAAAGAATGTGTTGTCAGTGACAGCATTTGACTAGTTATGAATTTGTTCATTATTGCTTTGAATAGTTGAAATCAATCACATGGTCTTAAATGCCATTTAATATAGTCTATCTGTATTACATTGCATTGATGTACATATATCTTCATCATATAGTGAAATCAAACAATTCATACTGTTTTTATAATATAGAGATAAAAGTTTTTGTAATTATAGATGCAAAGACCATATTGGCAGAAGAATCAGCAAAAGTACCGTGCAAGAGGTATCAGCAGACTCGTGAATGTGTTTTTGGCACCAACTGCAGATTTTCACACTACACTGCAGAAGATTTAATGAATTTAAAAATGAAAGGTAATTGGAAGAACTTCTTTAGCAACTTGAATATGACATAAACTTCCTGCTTTACTTGAACAGGAAAGTCTACAGATTTTGTTTCAGATGTAGATGTTACAACCAGTCTATGTATTAAGTAAATGTTTACATATCTGACATCATTCCTTTACATTGTGATCTCTCTTTAAGATATTTTTTTTATGCTGATAGGGAAAAATGTTAGAAAATTTTATTCAAATTTCACACTGCTGCTTTTGAAGAAATTATACAGGGTGTATCATAATTAATTGTGTAAATGCATACTGTTGAAAGTACATGATACTAGAAGCAAAAGCCTCAGTAACATAGTGTCAAAAATGCATACCTTGAAGAGCTATAAACAATTTTTCACCTTCAATACTGTGAAGCAAATCTCTCCTACTGCAAGCTCTTTGCTTTTCGTATTGGGAAGTGATGATATGGACCAAAACAAGGAAAAAATGTCCAGTAAACATGTGTTCTAAAATGCATACCTTAAGTTATGAGCACTTGTTCATTAGAAGAGTTGTCCAAAGTACCGCAGATGGAAAAAGTGCTCATAGCTCTTAAGGTATGCATTTTAGAGCACATGTTTACTTGACATTTTTTTCTTGTTTTGGTTCATATTATCCCTTCCCAAAATATGGAAAGCAAAGAGCTTATAGTAGAGATTTGATTCACGGTACCAAAGAGGAAAAATTGCTCTTAGCTCATAAGGTATGCATTTTCGACCCTATGTTTACTGTTACTTTTCTGCTTCTAGGATTGCATACTTCCAACTGTATGCGTTTGTGCCATTAATTATGACACATCCTGTATAAAGAAGTACTGTGACAGTCTGCACCTGATAGAAATTTCTTATATTGAGATGTGATGAAAAGGAAACTGAAACAAGATGGTGTATGGGGAAATGGAAGCAGCTACCAATTTGCTTTGGTTTAATGCATAAACTGCTTATTTGTTGTAACTGCCTGTGGTAGTAATCCTTGGCCATCCATGATACCACTGATTATAGATTTCTTGTCACTAATCTTACACCCCCCAGGGGGTCCACAACTCTTTCGTGGATACGTGCGTGGCGAGCACGGGGCCCCGAGCCATTGCAGCCTTCTTTCTCTCCCGGGCTGCATTTCCTTTCCCTTCCCCTCCTCTCCCCTCCATACCCCTTTCCCGTCGCCCTCTCCTCTCCCTCTATTGGTGTCCTTGCTTATGTTGGCCCCCGCTATCCTCCTGGTTCTGTTGGTTTTACACTCTGGCTTTGTTGCGTAATCATCTCCTCCTTTTGGCATTCCTTGGTCCCCCTCTGGGGTTTGACCTCCATTCCAAAATTTCTCTTTCCGTAGTGTGAGCCATTTGGGGAAGAGCACCTTACCTAGTGTCTCCGACGTGTGCCCTCCTAGTATATTCCACCTTTTCTTCTACGTCGTTGTCTGATGCTAGGGTGCATAGCCAGCACGGTAGCCAGCCCGTGTGGTGGGGTCGCTATGTACCCTTTTGGTTGAGCCCCCTGAACACACAGGGATCACACTTCTGATACCTGAGCTGTGACCTCCTCATGCATGCCTTGGAGTGGTTGCTCGTCATCCTGGAGCATCGGAACTCCCGGCAATGGCCGCCGTGCCAGACGGCCCTTGCTCTGGCTGGGTGGCGCCCGTGAGGAGAGCCCCTGATCGGAGTGGGTGGCATCAGGGCGGACGCTATGCAGATGAAACGCATAAGGGTCCAAACCTCTGGCCGCTCTTCTGCGGCCGTCTCTCTGCGTGGTACTGATTCCTCAAGTGCTGCTTCTCTTGCCCCTTCGGCCTTCCCTTCCGTGGCTACCCCCTGGGAGGAGGGTCAGGCCCGTCGTCTAGGGGCAAAACCTTTCCCCCGTTATCTAGTTTGCACCAGGACTGATGGAGATACTTTCACCGGTGTCAAACCTTTATTCTTTGTGGAACACATTGAAGACAAGTTCGGCGAAGTGGACTCCCTGAGCAAGATGCGGTCGGGTTCATTACTGATAAAAACTGCTTCGGCTGCCCAATCTGCAGCCCTTCGTGCCTGTACCCATCTTGGCACAATTCCCGTGTCCATTACCCCTCACCAGTCTCTAAATATGGTACAAGGTGTGATTTTTCACAGAGACCTCATCCTTCAAACTGATGAGGAACTTCGGGACAATCTCGGGCGGCGGGGTGTTCACTTTGTTCGGCGTGTTCAGAAGGGTCCTAAAGATAATCGTATTGATACTGGTGCCTTTATCCTGGCCTTTGAAGGGGATACCCTTCCTGAGAAAGTTAAGATTATGGTCTATCGCTGTGATGTGAAGCCGTACATCCCACCTCCTATGCGGTGTTTTAAGTGCTTGCGTTTTGGCCACATGTCTTCTCGCTGTACCCAGGACCCTCTCTGTGGTGACTGTGGACGTCCACTCCATGAGGGGAGTCCCTGTGTTCCCCCTCCTGTATGTGTAAATTGTCATGGTAGTCATTCTCCACGTTCAGCAGATTGCCCAGTCTATAAGAAAGAAAAAAAGATACAGGAGTATAAGTCTCTTGATCGTTTAAGCTACACGGAGGCCCGTAAGAAATATGCACGATTGCACCCTGTGTCCATGACATCTAGTTACGCCTTGGTTACATCTTCATCCCTTCCTCCCCCTTCCTTACCCCTGTCCCGGACCCCTCTCCTTCCCCCCTCCCCTGCGGCTCCCACACCTTCTCCTCTGGGCGCCGCTCCCCCTCCCCAGCCGGAGAAGTGTCCCACTCCTTCGGCGTCTGCCGGTCAAGGGCGCCTCTCCCGGGATGCCCCTTCCCGGCACCTTCCAGGTCAAAGGTCTGCTGCAGCGCGGCGACCGCGAGAGCCGCGGTCTATCGGCCCCCAGGTCGCCCGGTCTCTTTCTGTTCCTGATCTTGCTGCAGCTGGCTCCATTATGCCACACAGCCCTCCTCGATCTCAGCCTGAAAAGAAGAAGAAACATAAGTCCCGGGACAAAGAGCCTCTGGTGTCACCGGAGGTCCTTTCCCCGGCTTCACAACCGGATTCTGACCTGTCGTTTATGGATGTCGCCCCCTCCTTGTCGGTGACAGGTGGGGACCCGGCGGTATGACTGGATTTAGCGTGTTCAGCCCTCATTTAAACCATCGTTCTGTGGTTCTCAAATGGAATTGTAATGGCTACTATCATCACCTTCCGGAATTGAAATCCCTTCTTTCGTCCTACTCAGCAGCTTGTGTGGTTCTCCAGGAATCTCATTTTACTGATGCTCACTCACCGACCCTCCGTGGGTTCCGTGTTTTCTGTCGAAATCGGGTCGGACCCTTGCGGGCTTCTGGTGGCGTTTGTACGTTGGTCCGTACAGACATTGCTAGCACGTGGATTCCTCTCCAAACTACATTGGAAGCAGTTGCTGTTAGGGTCCACTTAGACTCTGCAGTCACAGTATGCAATCTTTATCTCCCTCCTGACAGGACTCTTACACCTGCTGCCTTAACCACCCTTCTTCAGCAACTTCCTCCTCCCTTCCTCCTCCTTGGGGATTTTAATGCTCATCATCCTTTGTGGGGCAGTGCCTTTCCATCTAGACGAGGTCTTCTTATCGACCAATTTATTGCAGACCACGACCTGTGCCTTCTTAATGATGGCTCCCCTACTCATTTCAGTGCTGGTCATGGTACCTTTTCTGCCATTGATCTTTCTCTTTCTTCTCCCTCTCTCCTCCCTTCATTACACTGGTCGCCACACGACGACCTTTGTGATAGTGACCATTTCCCGTTGATTATCACGCTCCCTTCCCGCTCCCCGATGGAGAGGTTACCTCGTTGGTCTTTCCACCGCGCCGATTGGCCTCTATATACTGCACAGGTCGAGTTTTCTCCCTCTTTGTCGGGTTGTATTGATGACGTCCTACGTGACGTGTCTGACGCGATTGTTCGCGCTGCTAACCTTGCTGTCCCGCGCTCATCTGGACAATTTCGTCGTCGGCAAGTCCCGTGGTGGAGTACGGCCATTGCCATCCGTGATCGCCGTCGAGCTTTGCAACACTTTAAGAGGCACCCATCTGTAGCCAGCCTTTCTACCTTTAAGCGCCTTCGCGCTAAAGCCCGTTATTTAATCAAACAGAGCAAGCGGATATGTTGGGAACGATTCGTTTCTTCCCTTGGTTCCACTGTCCCTCTGTCACGGGTATGGGCTACACTTCGCTCTCTCCAAGGTTGCCATCGGCAGTCCACCCTCCCAGGCCTTCACCTCCCAGATGGCATTTGTACGGACCCATTAGTTCTCGCAGAACATCTTGTGACCCATTTTGCAGTGGCATCAGCGTCGGCCTCCTATCCAGCTGCTTTCCTTCATCAAAAACAGCAGGCTGAAGCTGTCACCTTATGTTTCACCACTTGTGAGTCAGAATCTTACAACGAACCTTTCACTGAATGGGAATTTCTTTCTGCTCTATCTGCTTCTCATGATACGGCTCCTGGCCCAGATTCCATTCATAACCAGCTGCTTCAACATCTCAGTGCTCCACAACGGCACCATCTTCTTCGGGTGTTTAACCATATCTGGCTCCAGGGTGACTTCCCTTCTCAGTGGAGGGATAGCATTGTGGTTCCTGTCCTTAAGCCTGGTCAGAACCCCCTATCTGTTGACAGCTATCGGCCAATTAGTTTGACCAATGTTGGTTGTAAGTTACTTGAACGGCTGGTAGCCCGTCGGCTCACTTGGGTCCTCGAATCTCGGGATCTATTGTCCCCTTACCAGTGTGGCTTTCGAGAGGGACGATCTCCAATCGATCATTTGCTTCGCTTGGAATCCGCAGTTCGGCAGGCTTTTTCCCAGCGCCGCCATTTGGTTGCAGTGTTTTTTGACCTTCGCAAGGCCTATGACACGGCCTGGCGCCATCACATCTTACTAACCCTTCATCAGTGGGGTCTTCGGGGCCCACTCCAGATTTTTATCCGCCAGTTCCTGATCCATCGGTCATTCAGAGTTCGAGTTGGTACTGCTTTTAGTTCTCCACGGACCCAGGAGACGGGCATCCCACAGGGTTCTGTCTTGAGTGTCCTTCTTTTCCTCATTGCTATCGATGGACTTGTGGCCTCTGTCGGTCCCTTGGTCGCCCCTGCCCTGTATGTGGATGATTTCTGCATTTGGGTTAGTTCCTCCTCGATGCCATCTGCAGAACGGCAGCTCCAGGTGGCTATACGGCGTGCCTCTGCATGGACCCTCTCCCACGGGTTTCAATTCTCTCCTTTAAAATTGCGGGTGGTCCACTTCTGTCGCCGTACTACGGTCCACCCTGATCCAGAGCTCTATCTCGCTGCACAAAGATTGCCTGTGGTTCCACAGTTTCGTTTCCTAGGTCTTCTTTTCGACAACAAGCTCACTTGGCTGCCCCATATCAGACTCCTGAAGGTAGGATGTTTCCGTAAACTCAATGTCCTTCGCTTCCTTGCCCACTCCTCCTGGGGTGCGGACCGTTCCCTCCTCCTCCGTCTTTATCGTGCTCTAGTTATGTCACGTTTGGACTATGGTTGTCAAGTTTATGGTTCAGCTGCTCCTTCCACGCTGCACGTGCTGGATCCAGTCCACCATCGTGGTATCCGTTTGGCCACCGGTGCCTTCCCTACTAGCCCTGTTGATAGTCTCCTGGTTGAAGCTGGGATCCCCTCCCTTTCTGTTCGGCGGTCCCAGCTTCTGGTGTCTTATGCCCTTACTATCCGTTCTTCTCCCGCTCATCCTTCCTATTCTATCCTATTCCCAGACCATGGGCGTCGCCCGCCTGACTCCCGCCCTCGGGCGGGTTTACCGGTTGGGCTGCGCCTTGCGTCTCTTACCCGTGATTTTCGGCTTCCTTCTTTGTCCTGTCTTCCTCGCTCCCTCCCCTCCACCCCTCCTTGGTTAGTTCCTCGGCCTCGAATTCGGATGGATCTCCGCCGCGGTCCGAAAGATTCCATCCCCCCGGTGGTGTTCCGTTCCTTTTTCCGCCAAATTTTATGGGAGTTTCGGGATGCTGTTGTTTTTTACACTGATGGTTCTAAATCTGCTGATCATGTTGGGTATGCCTTCACGTCCTTTGTTGGAACGGAAAATCATCTACTGCCACCCTCATGTGGGGTGTTTACTGCGGAATTGATGGCAATTTCCCGGGCCCTTACCTTTATTAAACAATCCCAACACAACCGCGTTTTGTTATGTACGGACTCGATGAGTGGCCTTCTTGCTATTGACCGGTGTTTTTCGCGCCATCCCTTGGTCTCTGCCATCCATGACCATCTCGCTGATCTTCACCGTGCTGCTTGTTCCATTGACTTCCTATGGGTCCCGGGCCATGTGGGTATCCCGGGTAATGAGCTCGCTGATCGTTTGGCTGGGGGAGCAGTTACTTACCCCCCGTTTTCTGTAACCCCTCCTGCAGCGGATTTACGGCTTCACATCAAATCCCACTTTGCACAGTCATGGGCCAATTCTTGGGAGGCTACTCCACTGTCTAATAAACTTCGTGCCATTAAGGTGAATACAGGCCCATGGCGTTCTTCCTTTAGCCTCTCCCGCAAGGACTCGACCACACTGTGTCGTCTCCGCATTGGCCATACCAGGCTGACCCATGGTTTCCTTTTGCGTGATGAGCCACCCCCGCTATGTGGTTGTGGAGCCTTCCAGTCAGTGGCCCACATTTTGGTTGAATGCCCCCTTCTTTTGGCTCTGCGTGCTAAGTACAGACTCCCCCACACTTTACCTTTGATGTTGGCTGACGATTCCCGGATGGTCTCTCTGGTTCTAGGTTTCCTCCGGGAGAGTGGTTTTTATTCTCAGTTTTAAAGTTTTTAATCTCCCTCTGGTGTTGGGGCAGGGCGGTGAGTGTTTGGTTGTCTCCCACTGTAGGCAGTGTTCAGAGATTCCCGATTCACCTCCCTGACCGGAATCCTCTTTTCTTTCCCTTTTACTCTGTTTTCACCCCTTCTTTTTAAGGCTTGGTTAGTTTTTCTATTCCCATACGTACTTTCTGCATTATAGTAGTTGTACCTTTTAAGTCACAGGTGGTCTTGCCTATGCTGTTTCAGCATAGTGTTGGGTTCGTTCTCTTGCCAACTTCCCTCATTTGTTTTTACTAATGACAACGTGACTGCCCTTTTACGTTTCCCCTTTATCCGTTTTATTTTTCTGACTATACTGAGATGTCCCGTTAGCAGAATGGAGTCTATTTGAAACAAGGGACTGATGACCTTGCTGTTTGGTCCCTTTAACCTCAAACAACCAACCAACCAACCAACTAATCTTACAACTGTCACCCTACTATCATTTGTTTGTCTGTTCTGGATCAGCCTCTGCATTCATTCATTCATTCATCCATATGTCGTAGACTAATAATATGTAAGAATCAGGGCAACATTTTTCAGTTTTTATTGTCCCCCTACATTACTTTTCCTATTTCAATAAAACAAATTTTCATTTTTTTATTTTATTTAATTTTTTATTCATTCAAGGATCATCTCTCAATAAAATCAGTAGCTCAAAATATAAATACATACTGAATACATAAGCACCCTTTATGAAGAGAGGACAGGTGGTCGTGGCCTGGCATTTGCCTGGAGTGAATTAGGAAAACCTAAATCAGCAGAGCATATAGAGCAAACTCACCCTCATGAATATGTCAGTGTCTTAACTAACAAGTGCATTGTCACATTCAGTTTTTCTATGTTATAGAATGTTCTTTGATGTACACACAGTTTGCTACACACTTATAACATGAAACAGTTATGCTCTTCATCACTGCACACACTGAGGACATTTGCTGATAACTTCTGGACCATGAAGATGCTGCTATGCCAATTGCATTTACTCCAGTGTGATTGGAACACTAACCTCAGGCCTGTAAGCACTCAGTTGTGCTCCATGCTCCTGTACTTCCCTCTGGCCGCCTGAAACCTTCAACCAGTATTCCTCTATGAGTAGCGAGATATTGATTTCAGGAAAATGACAAGACATTACCGTCATGCGCTTTAGAATTTAACACATGATTTTCTTGTAAAAGCAGTATACTGTAATCATGTATTGAAATGAAAAGGGATTTTGCAGCTGTCCCCCTTCATTATCAACCACTGCTCTTGAGTCCTCTAAGTAATATTGTAGTTTGCGTTACTTATGACGAATGTTGTACCTGCCTTTATGATCTGTTGTTTTTAATAAACTTTCATTTCCTTTGCAAATTTCTTGTAAAATTTTGTTCCTGATAGAAAACAATGTTTCGAGTTTAAGTGGTTGTTTCCTTCTGAAGACAGGGCAGAAGTAATTAAGTGGAGACCTTCTCCCTATGTTAGCTGACATAAAGATGAATGTGGTACATGTTTTAGAGTTTTGTGTGTTGTTTATACTCCACCCAAAACTAATAAGGTGGTAGTCATAGTTTATTGCTGAATGGCTGGCTCATCCATTTTTTCTTGAGCAATTACTAAGCCACATTTATCTGTTGTAATATGTTCACATTGTTTTCTTTGAGCTCTGCCTTTATGTTTAAGCCAATTTTTTGAGAACTGACTTGTGAAAATATGCATGCGTGCACATAAGAAATGTTATACAAATATTTAATTTTTATTTTAGTAATATTTTTAATATGTTTATTCATGTTAACCACAATTATCTCATCATACTTCACCATAGGGGCTAAGGATCTAAATGACAGGAGCACAGACAGTTCTTTTCATTACCATAGTCAACATTTCCATTGTACTGGCCACTCCTCCACCAGGTTAATCCCACACGTCAATCTTGGCAAGCAGTTCTTCCTTCTGTCAGGACTCTTCTATGTATTTCTCTCTTCACATGTTCAGTCTGCTACTTCTTTATTGGATTCTTTGTCTCAACATTTAGTTTATGACTATCTTCTAGCACCACATTTCAGATGTCTTCAGTTTCCTTTTGTGCATTTGTGCCACTGTTCATATTTAATTTCTGTACATGACGGGTGACATCTGTAGTTGAAGTGTTTCTTTTTGCCTGTAAAAGTATTCTCCTTTTGACTTCCTGCTTTTCTATCTTGTTTACATGTAATGTATAAGCAGCAAAATTGTTACTTCATGTAGCATGTCTGTAAAACACTCTGCTCCAGAATTATTCTCCAAACATACTGCTGAAGTAGCTGCTCACAGAAATGAATGCCTCTGTTTGTAATGATATTCTACCAACATTATTTGTGTGTGTATTGTCAATGGTGGTGCCATATATCATTATTATTGTAGAACTCTTTCACTATGGTCTTTTAGATGATACTGATGATAATTTTCCTCTTCCATACATGGCACTATGGCACTTGATAGGCCAGAGTGGTAGAAGCTATAGACAGGAACTGCTTACCCCAATACACAGGAACTGCTTACCCCAATACACAGGAACTGCTTATCCCTCTCAAATATTTTGAGGCTTTTTGTCTTCTAAAAAAGTAAAATAATCTTGATAATCTTTTCAGTAAAGTTAAAAAAGATTTGGCACAAAAGATAGCATAGAAGCAATACTTTCCGTTAAGACACTACCTGCAAATGAAATTTGAAAGATGCGAAACTGTACTGGTACACAGTGTATCCTTTGCAGTGTGTACATTACATTAGCCTGTGAAGTCAAAATGTAACATTAAATTTCTGGTTGTTGGAGGAGAACAAAGAGCAGGTCAACAAAATACTCCCCAGCACAGTACTTCGTTAGACAGTTGCAGTGGGACATCTTAATCAGTGTAGAATGTATGGTACAACTTTGCATTTTTTATACATACAACAGTGTCATTGGCAAAAACTGTGTTACGTGCATGAAACTCTTGTGGTAAACTAGGGATTGATCTTAGAATTTTTGGATTTATTGTCTGACACTCATCTGGTTGAAAAAGTTTGTGTGCAAAACTGCAGTATGTACCAGAGAATTGCATAAGCGAGTGCACACACAATCTTTTATAGCAGTTATGTCATTGAACACACAACTTTAAAATGGAGTATAGTGGCACATCCCAAGACTTTAATAGTGTCCCCCATTGAGCTAAATAGCATGAATGATAACATCCAGTTTACTATTGAACATCTGAACGTTAATGGCATCCAGCTTAGAGAGAATGCCAACAGTTACGAAACTTTACAGAAAACGTACAACTTCCGACCTGGTAATTCATCATTCTTCAAACCATCCAATACCGTACACAGTGGCAGCATTCATATCAGTGCTGCACAAGCTGCATAATGTCCAATTGTCTGAAGAAGTCTTTGAGTATGAGTTTAGATAATTCAGTTCATAGCCCACTCCAGTGGATGTTGGGCCAATTTTGTCCCCGACTTTAATAGGAGTGTTTTAAAGATCAAGCATGGGAATTATAGTGGTTCCATTAGCCTTGCGCTCCATATACAGTGTCTCATAAGGTTTATCATAGAATACCATATTATGGTAATACCTCCAGAAGAATTGACAAAATATCCCCTCTGATCTTCAGCTACTACACCAAGAAAGCAAGGGCAGTACATGTAATATTTTGGAAGAATTGGAAATTTAATGCTCATGGGAAAAAAATCCTGACAAAACAATGCACAGGTGGATGTATGCCATAAAAGCCTTTTGGCTAATTTTGACTGTTTAAATAGTGTTCATTGGATCCTAGAAGCATGTTCTTTACGCATTGACAGTAGATGTTGGTATATTCATCCCCTTGTTCGGAGGAGATTAGTAACATTATACAGCCAGTTTCCATCCTTCTCATTGGTACACGCGATTCGACCCTGATCTGACATTGCGCGTATGCTATTTTCCATGCGGTCTCATAACAGCGTCCTGCCAGTTTAGCTGAGTTTGATGCTGCACTACGTCTCTGAACAGTTGAGGGCTTCTTTCTTTCTGTTCCCTACTTAAGTTAGGCTACGTTTATGTGACTTCATTTATTTGGATGTTCTTACAGCACCTATGGTTTTTCAGATTTCTTTTGTTTTTCAGAGTTACTGAGATGTGCCCTTATTCTATAGGTTGGTTTTCGGGCTTTCCATCAAGTTATTTATTTTTATTGCTTTGACAATTTATGGTAGAACTTGGCTATAATTTCTTTTTATACATACTACAGCGATTTAAATTTAAACATAAGTATACTATGCTTAGTGGTCTTATGTGATTATGATCATTTATTTTTAAAACTGGTTATTTCAAACAATAAATATGTTATTCACGTAACAAACAGATCACCTAATGATGCATTTTAAGAGTTCAAAACTGGTCTTGACACTTCAGTAGGACCAGAAGACTTTTTAATTACATTACATCATTTTTGTAAAATATTATTGCTTTGTCTTTCAGTTGAAGGAGAAGAAGAGCGACTGGAAAGAGAGAAGTACGCAAGACTGGATCTTGATCATGATGATGGTCCAACTTTGACATCTTGGCTACAAAAGAGAAGTAAAATGAAAACCTCCAAGAGCACTGTTGAGGAGCACAAACCTAAAGCAACAGTTCTCTGGGAACTTCCACCTGAACTACAAGAGGTTCCTGATCTTCCTCCATCTCTCCAACCACTAAGAGTGGAAGATTTCACAAATGCAGAATTTGAAACTTGGGGCTGATATGTATATATTACGGCTGGATGTATTGCATGTTTATTCGTAACCCGTAAAGTTTAAATTCAACAATTTGTTGTTCTAAATTCCATGATGTTGGGACTGTTCTTTCAGCTCATGGGTATCTTATATTTTCCCTGTGCTCTTCTGTGCAGTTGGTTCTGAATTATACGGCTTTCTTAAACTTGTTTCCTATGCAAGTTTTGGTTTCAGTTGGTTCAAAGCAATTAGGTTGATGGCTCGCTAAGAAAACCAGAGTTATGACTGGTTGGATGCCACAATTTTACACAAAATGCATGCTGCCTCCTACCCCTCCCCCCACCACCTCCTACACACACACACACACACACACACACACACACACACACACACACACACACACACACCCTAGGGATGTCAGTCAACCTCCCCCTCCCCTATACTACCACTGTTCTGTGGCGCAAACAGACACCGACAATTCTGCTATTGCAGCCAAAGTTTGGTATCTAGTCATTCAGTCCAATGTGCATGCTAGACAGTCGGTGCACAACCACCTGTAAGCCAGCTGTGCCAAATTTATATGAAAGATCAAGACAGGTTGATGTCATTGATACTGATATGGAGAAATTTATGTTAATAATTACGAAGAAGCTTGCTTCGAGGAAGTTGCCAGTAAAAATATGAAAAGATAAATGTGAGAAATAATTATAGTGATGGGCTCTTGGAATGAAAAACAGGAAAATGTTTTTAAGAATGTAGGTATGCAATTCGACAGAAACCAAATAGTACATTGTGTAAATATTTTCATGTATGGGTTTTCTTCTGTTTTACTTCATTGTGTCCAACATGCACTAAAATTTAGTTCCCATAATCCAACATCCCATTCAGGAAGAGGCACCATCAACACAGTAATCCACAAACAAGTTTCTGGGTTGATTATGTCAATCTCTGGGGTGGGAATGAGTTGGGAGGATGTCCATCTCTTGGATGGGAATGAGTTAGGAAGGTGTTTTAATTGGGAAAGCTTTAGAAGGGAAAGGGTCAGGTTGAATTTAGGTGTACTGGAAATTAGTGAAGTGTGTTGGCAGAAAGAGCAGAACTTCTGGTGGGGGAATTTTTGGGTTATAAATACAAAATCAAATAGGAGTAATGCAGTAGTATGTCTAATAGTGTATTAAAAACATTATCATAGCAAAGATAGATACTGTGTCAACATCCACCACAGTATTACAAGTTTTACTGCTTACTATCGCTGCAGATGATGTTGAAACTGATGCATTGTATGATGATATAAAAGAAATTATTCACATAGTTCAGGAAGGCAAAACTTCAATTTTTATGGGAGACTGAAATTCAATAGAATGAAAAGGAATGAAAGGGAAGATAATGCGAGCAGATGAACTGTGAGAAAGAAATAAAAAGGGAAGCCACCTGGTAGGTAAATTAATCATTGCTAGTAGTTGATTTCAGAATCGTGAAAAAAGATTACATACGTGGAAGATACCTTCCGACCCAAGTACAATTCCGACTGAGTGTTAATGGTAAGACAGATTTTGAATCGATATTTCAAAATACAAATAATTCCCAGCGACAGATGAGAAATCTGACCATAATTTATTGGCTCCACACTAAAACTGAAGAAATTCCGGAAAGGTAGGAAATTAAGGAAATAAGAACTAAATAAATCAGTAGTGGTATGACAGAGGTTGTAATGAGTTTCAAAGGGTAACTTAGACAATGGTTGACCAAAATGGGGAAAAGGAATACAATAGAAGAAAAATAGGTAGCTTTGAGAGATAAACTGTGAAGGCACAAGAGGTTCAAATTGGCAGAAAAACAAGACTTATTAGAAACCCTTGCGTAACACATAATATATTGAAGTTACTTGAGGAAAGGAGAAAATATAAAATAATGAAGCAGAAATTGCTAGAGGGAAAATCAAAAGTTGTTGCAGCATGTATGACTATGAGGAAAGATAGGTCATCCACAGGAGAGTTAAAGATAACTTGAGAAAAATGAAAAGCATATGTATGAATATCAAGAGCGGATGTGACAAGGCAGTAGTAATAAAAAAGGGGAAACTGAAAGGAATATGTAGAGGGAATATGCAAGGGAATTAATGAGAAGGCAATATTATAGAAATGGAAGATGAAGTGAATAAAGATGAGATGCAAGATATGATTCTACAAGAAGACTTTGATAGAGCACTGAAAGATCGAGGTTGAAATGAGGCCCATGCAGTAGATGACATTCCCTTAGAATTATTGATATATCTGGGGAAGCCAGATATGACACAACTATTCCAAATGGTATGCAGGATAGGTGAGAAAGACTAAATACTCTATGTAGAAAAATTACTGGAAAAGGCAGGTGCTAAAAGGTGTGAATTTTACCCAACTATCATTTTAACAAGTCATGGCTGGAAAATATTGACATAAATTGTTTAAAGAAGAATGGAAAAACATGCTGAAACTGATCTTGGTGGAGATCGGTTTGGATTATCTAGAAATACAGGAACATGCCGGCAAGGCAATACTGGTTCCAAAAATTGTCTTAAAAATAGGTTTATCTGAGGCAAACCTACATTTATAGCATTTTTTAGATTAAAGAAAGCCTTTGATAATGTTGACTGGAGTACGTGCTTTGGAATTCTGAAGGTAGGAGGGATAAAATAGAGGGAGCAAAATACTATTTACTATAATCCATTTATCTTAAGAGTAAACCTGATGTAAACTAACACAAACACAATGATTGGTCAGAAGCCAGAGCACACTTGCACTGGTGTTACGCTCTTGGAAGTAGGTCCTACTTATGTATTAGATATCTTACTACTAAGTTTCATTTAATGAACTTTAAGATATTCAAATGTATTAACAGCCATCAACGTTTTTCTTAATCACGCTTTAGCTACATAGTTTTTATTTTAAAAAATCATGTAGAGTCACAGCCTCTGCAGCATTGTGCTACGTTTGTGGTGCTGTTAATATGCAGTATGAAAATAGCCAAAGCTACTTTCTGTTCCGTAGTAATGTTAGAAAGTCTGTACTGAAGATATTTGTCTCGAGTGCAGCCCTTTGCAGAAGAGAAATGTGTGTGATAAGCAGTTGAGGCAAGAAGAGAATTTAAGCTTTTTAAATGTGGTGCTACAGAATAACGCTGAAGATCAGATGGGTAGACAAAGTAACTAATGATAACTCAATCAAATTGGGAAGAAAGAAATTTGACATAATTGGACAAAAGGAAGGATCAGTTGAGAAATTGTGTCAAGCTGGTAATGGATGGAATTTTAGGGTGGTAAAAACTGTAGAGGGAAATAAGATTGATATACAATAGGCTTGTTCAAATTGATGTTGGTTGCATTAGTTATGTTGATGTGCAGAGCGATGCACAGGTTAGAGGAATGTGGAGAGTTGCATCAAAGCAGTCTTCGGACTGAAGACATCATCATCATTTGGATTTAGGCCTTTATATTAGTTATCATTATTGTAGAATGGAGAATAGCCGTAGTAGTACTTGAAATACTACACCATCTCCACTTTATGTATAAAAGTGTAAAATGTCATGCCATAAAAATATGTACAGCAAAGTTAATGTTTACTTTCAGAGATCCTGTTCTTATTTGCCTCCATTCCAATATGAAATCAATATACTGTCTAGTTCAGGAATGGTGACACTCAAAAACATTTTTTGTAGAAAGTTGTAAATCAATAATAAAAACAGTTCTGTGTGACTGCTGAAATGTAATTTTAGTAACAAATATACAAAGCATTGCTATGTTATTTATGTTTGAAATTTGTCTGTCTTCAGAAATATCCAGATTACTTATTCAACAGTCTTACAGGCTCTCAAATTATCATCCTTGCCAGCTGAAAAGCAAGATGAAGATCAACATGTAAATTTCACATTACCATGTACTTGAAAGAGAATAATTGCTAAATTACGCATAAATTTGTCAAATTACATCTAAATTGACCTTACATTGGAAAAAATTGTTAGACATTTGTGTAAGTTAATTTAAGAAGTGTAGAATTTAATCTGCAGTGTTCGAAACATGGTCTTCCTCTAAGTTTTACCAAATCACTAAATGTTTGTACTAATTTCAAAAATAATTACTTGCGGTTCAGCTAGTATGTCATTATTGCAGATGCAACACTACAAAAGAAATGGCTTAACATAAGGGCTCATACAGCAGATAAAAATTAAAACTGTTAAGTGTTCTGAGATAACATCCTTTTTGAATAACAGACTGCTGTCATTTCTAAAAGTGACTTTTCCATCCCATAATACTCCTAGAAGGGTGTCACCTATAGAGGGCTATATGCTCATAGTTCACAAGAAATTGGAATTTCGCATGACTATAATGTTGTAGGATATAAAGTACAAAAACAAACTCAAAGGGTGAATTAATTAGCCAACTAACGGGAATACTCCAAATGTTCGTGCAAATGTTTGTGGAACCTAGGCAGCAACTTAATATACAAATATTGACACATCAAGGTAACCTCATCGTTATCTTCAGTCAGTTGTTTCTAGAGAATGCTCCTGAAACTGTTGTTCTTCAAACAACAGTTTGTATTACTGCTGTAGTTTAACTTTATGCTAATTCTCCCAACACACCATCAATCGGGTACTGCACACAGAATATTCATCAACCACCACAATAATGATATGCTGCACACCATTTTCAATCTGTTCTTTTATTCATTAACAAAATAATCATCCAGTACCTTTGAGGAAATGGTTCTCAAATTTAGCAAATTTTGACAGTGCTGCTGTTATTTTGATAGATAATTACTGTCTTGAACTTTAACTTGCTTATCACATAATTGATTTTTCTCTACATCTTTGGGACAGCCTTTCCAAATGGGCTTAAGCCATGTACAGTTTTAAATATACTTGCCTGAGATCATTGTCAAGAATATAAACACTGTTTTTGCCCCAAAATGTCATTGAAGGAATCAGTGTCATCAAATGTAGCATCACTGTTTGTCAGCGGGTGCCGAGTCCAGCATCATTTAACACTTTGGAGACAAGTGATGTAGCTTCTTTGTTGCAAGGATTTACTCTGAAAAGATGAGCAATGTAGGACTGCATCTGCTGTTCCAAGCCTTTGTAAATGTATTCAAATGTTGGTATTATGTCTCTTTCATATTTGGCAGGGAAGGAATATTACTTGCTATGCGGTGTTTAGATTTAGCCACGTGCAGCGCTTCACAGGATTACACATGGAGAAAAGAGCCCCAGTTGTTGTCTGCTACATACTTCGTATTTGTATTGAAGATGTCCTTAGGTGGTGATGAGGTAGATGTTTTGTTGAACAGTAGGGGTTCATAGTGTGGTGAACAAATTTCTAGTTTTGAAAGTGGTGATGGTAAATATATTAGTCACATTTTCTCTGTAACTGTACACATTATCTGTTGTACAGCAGAAAGCATAGTTCTATGATTTATGCTATAGATGAAGAAAGGATTTCTGGTGAAGTGTCAGCAAGCCCCCAAGAGGAACCTACTGATAATGGTGCTGTCAGAGGTCCCCCTGTATCAACCTATCAATCTTCCTCTTTCGGCTTGGCAAGGACATACGACTACACTGCTGCCCCACAGCTTGGCAGTGGATAGATGACTACACTAATGCTCCATAGTTTGTAGTTTTTGAAGAATCACGTGGCATTCAAATTTAAATTGATCAGAAGTCTTCTGTTTTTGATTGTTTCACCTACTTTTTTGACAAATATCTTCTGAAGATGGTAAGAGATAAACTACTATGCTAGAAAAATTATTCACAATCTAATTGCAACAGGGATATTGAAACCACACTCAGTTTACAAGTGGAGTACTATGAAACAAGTGTTTTTGTGTGGTTTTGCATGTGTGTCTTGTTACATAACCAAAATTGACGGACTGTTGATCTATGAATTCTGTACTGCAGACCTCCTTTGCAGGAAAGTCTTTACCTAGAAATCATTTTTTGTTGGTTCTGTGAATGTTACAGCTCATAGATAATGCGACTTTTATTTCAAAAAATTGAGATTATCATGGTCGTACCCGCAAGGTGAGACCTATCTTTGATATACTCATGACAAAAAGTGAAGGAGCTTACAACCAAGAGAAAATGTCGCTGTGGATGAAGGAATTTGCCCCTTGTTTTTGAAATTTGTATGAAAATAAAGCCCAACAAATGCGGCATAACAATGTTACGAAAAGGAAAGTTGCTACTCGCCATTTAGCAGAGATGCTGAGTGGCAGTTAGGCACAACAAACAGCCTGTCACAAATAAACCTTTCGTCCACAGTAAGGCCTTCGTCGGCAAGTGCGCGCATGCTCGCTCGTGCGCGCGCGCGCGCACTCACACACACACACACACACACACACACACACACACACACACACACACACGACAGTGTGACAGCCTTTTTGTTGTGCATAACTGTGACTCAGTGTCTCTGCTATATGGCGAGTAGCAACTTCCCTTTTCGTAATATTGTTACATTCTGTCCTGGATTTCCCACTGTTTGAAATACAGCATAAGATTTTTATGTAATGTGGAAGTGGGTACATTTTGAAATGTTAAATACGAGTATGTTCTGGTAGTCAGGCAAATGCGTATAACAGCATTTTGCATGTAATAAACAGACTGTGTGAAAGTTTCTATGGCCATACTCTATATATGGCTTGTTTTTACATTATCCCTGATCTACTCAATCTTTTTGGAAAAGTAAAACTAAAGCAGTAATAGGAAAGGCCTAGCTACATATCTAGTAGCCCAGAGGCTGAAAAAATGAGCTTTCATTTTGCAGATAACACCACTTGCCATACATGAAATGGAAGGGAACTAGGGATATATTTATTTTCACAACAAAATCTAGAAATAACTGCATGTGATGTCAGTCTCTGAATACAGATGGGAATGATAGAGAAGATGAAACCTGACTGTATTGTGGATTACAATAAGAACTAGGTTGAAACTTCCTGGCGGATTAGAACTGTGTGCCGCATTGAGACTCAAACTCGGTCCAGAGTTCAAGTCTTGGTCCAGCACACGGTTTTAAACTGCCAGAAAGTTTCATATCAGTGTACATACTGCTGCAGAGTGATAATCTCATTCTGAAGAGTAAATTGGTGTGGGTCACAGAGACCAGCTAATGGATGACCACCATTTTGATAGGAAGCAAATAAAGAAGTGGAAGAAAGTTTTTCACCTTTTCACAATGGTGCTCATAAGTTTTATGTTTTATATAAAAAAAACAAGGCCTACTAATAAACATCTTGTTTAATCCATCACTGAAATGGCAGAGGCTTTTGTGAATAAAGGTTGCCTGGTTGAATCAGCTTCCACTGAAAATCACTTGTAAAATAAACTCCGTGGAAGACGTTTTACTGAATTTATTGTCTCCAGAGAAGTCAAGTTTGCATTAGAGGAGATGCAAAGTTTGTGCAGAAAGAAGTAAAACAAGATGTCTCAAAGTGACAAGGAGAGATATCAGTACTGTTGTAAAGAACGTGCTGTAAGACTTTGTTCATCAGAATGCTTCGAATTTTGTCACACTCTAGCTAATATAACTACATACTTTTAAATAAAGAAAACCACATTTTGAGGCAGTTCGTTTTGTAGTGTCAACAAATTATAATTGTATTTCAATTTTGGAAAGTAAATACGAAAAAAATTGTTGCGAAAACAAGACATTTTCATTTCAGTATAAAAAAAAACTATTTCTCATTCCTATAACAAAGACTCTATTTCAAACACAATGTAAGTTCTGTGCAGTAAAATGTGCTACACAAAATTCAGAAAACTGTGAAAATGTAAATTACCAGCCAGTTAAACATACACTAGCTGCTCCATCCTCAAAGTGTTAATGTGGCAGTGACGGGATGAAACACAAAATATATGTGGGGTGCAAGGTGCAATACAAATCTGTCAGTATTGCTGCAAGGGGTAGTGTAAAGAAAGAAAAGAATTTCATTTATAACTCTAGAAACATATAATGCAATGTATCTAGCATTGAAGAAGAGTATCTGGAGGTAAATAAGACAATGCTTTTAAAGTAGTAACAAGAAATTCTATTATGGGGTTGTGTATACATGGTCACACACAATATTTTCAATTTGTGATGTATTTTTGCAGTTATTGAAACCTTTTGTTGCAGGCTTTTATGTTTTACATAGTCTCTTTGATTGTATTATCTGTATGCCATATTAGTCTGCTTGCCTCCATTTAATGTTAATGTGGTGCAAATAATTGCTGCATATCTCTCATTTTCATTTAAGTGGATCTTCATAACAGGCTAAAAACTGTTAATGGTGAAAAGTATAGTTTCAGTGATTTAGCCCACATGACATTTATGTTGGAAATCAATACTTTTACTTCCACTCGAAAATAAACTTTTATAACATTTTCAACTGTCGAACTTGGCCACCCTGCCATATTCGCAGCTGTCTGGCAACGTCTCTGTAATGCTGCCTCTGCCACCCCTCACTGGCAACCCTGTCCAGCATGTGCACACAGCTGCACACGTAGCATAGGACACAGACCTAACATCCCCCACCTCCCGTACGACTAGCTTGCTTACTCTTCCGCTTGCCACCAGCTTAACGGCCCTGACACATTGATGTCCATTCCCGAATCTACCACCACCACTCTGTCTGCCTGTGCCGTGACCCATTTACTGCCCTTCAGTCCACAAGACCCGTGCTGATGTTTTTGCTCTGTAGATGTCATCTTCACCGGCTGTGACATTACCAACGATTCCATTAAATTTGCTGTGGTGATGAGTCAGCTCAGGCCGACATATGTGATGTAGGACCAGTATGAGACATCCCAGTGCCACCTTGGTCAACTCACATCATCAAAAATCCAGTATGTCTGGGTTATCCTTTCCCTTGAGCAATGGGGGCATCTGCACCACATCAAAAGCGTGCCAGAGCCAGACGTCGTCTCTGTTTGTTTCCTGTATGATATCTGCCTGGCTCACCTCCCAATCCCAATACAAAAGCTAAGGCATCACATGCCAACCTCTCCCTCACTGACGCCACTTGCCTCACTGACAGGTAGCATGAGATGACACAACCATTGCCGCTGTGTGTCAACCCCACCCCTACCCTCTGCAGTCAGCTGATCATCATGCCACCCTTCCTGCCCTTAGCACACCCCCTCCGCTTGGTGCACAGCGAATGACGACACTGGCTACTCCCCTCACTGCCAGACTGCAGCACAGCACACAGCAGCTGGGGGTACATGATGTGCTGACCTGCCTCAGCACCGACATGACAACGCTGGAGGCAACCATGGCCTGCCTCAGTTCCCATCTGCACAGCACCATCTGCCAGCACAATAACAGCTACTGCTGCTGCAGCTCTAGCCAGACTGTTGACATCTGCTGACCTCTGCTGGTACCACAACTGTTTTCCCCAGATGCTGCGAAATGCAGGGAACCTTGCTCTTGGCACCCAAAAGCAAACAGCCACAGGGATTAGGCAAGCTCAGCTCCTCCACAGTCTCCCAACACCTGTTTATCTGCAACACTTGCTCAGTCACACCGTTCCTGATCAATGCTAGCTCTAAGATGTCTATCTTTCTGTGGTGTGTTATATAGAATCCTGGTGCCACTTCAGCCCTCCTCTTGAAGGCAGAGAATAATCCTACTATCCCCACCAGCAGCATACATCTTCATGTCCTTGGCCTCGGCCTTCAACGATACGTCCCCTGGACCTTCACCGTCGCTAATGACACCGACCCCATTATCCGAACAGATTTCATTGGGCACTGCTGCCTGCTTCCTGATGTTGCCGGCTGGTGTCCCATTGACAGCAATGCTCGGAGATCAACGAAGTGCACATCTCAGTTTGCTGTTTTCTTCGATGTGAAGCAAGTGACGTATTCCGGCCCATATGCTGACCTCCATTTATTTTCTGCCGGCCACAGCCCCTAGCACCACACAAACTCGAGATTGCCAAGGCTGAGTTTAATGAGCTCCTTGCCGTTGATGTGCTGTGTCATATAATGAGCCTATAGGCAACCGCCTTTGACCTTGCCAAGGAGGAGGGTGGCTCCTGATGATAATGTGGTGATTACTGGATGGTAAACACTCGCACCATGCCTAACCAGTACCCATACTGCTGCTATAGAGCTACAATAACATGCTGGCTGGGTCTTCAATTTTCAGCACAATTGACTGCACCAAGTCTTTCACTGATATTCCATTTGCACCTGAGGACATCTGGAAGACCACCACCGTCATGCCATTTTGTTTCTATGAGACCTTCTGCCCCCTTAATGCAGACCAAAGAATGTATCATCATTTCTTGGATGGCGTCTACCTGCTGTTTCGCCTACTTGGACGATGTACTCATTTTTTGTGTGACACCTGAGGAACGCTGTGAGCACCTCCACAGTATTTTTGACTATCTCCACGATGCTGGCATCATCATCAACACAGAAAAGTGTGCCACGGGTGCCAACGAGGTGGCATTTCTTGGCCATTTCATCTCTGGCACTGGTTCACATCCCCTGCCTGACATGGGGCAAGCTATCATTGAACTACCGTGACCAGAGAGATTCAAGGACCTCTGCACTTTCCCGGTATGTTAAACTTCTTCCATCACCATCTGAGAATGCAGCTGCGATGCAGGAGCCACTCATCACTATCCTTCACAACAACCCGGTGCCGTGGACACTGGAAAAGGAAGACAACTGCTCTGCCACCAAGCTCACCTTGGCAGATGCTACCCTGCTCATTCACCCCAACCCTACCACCCCACTTGCTATTGTGATTGATGCCAGCCAGAGGGCCACTGTCATCCTGCAACATGTTGGCAACACTTGGCAGCCACTCGCTTTCTTCTCCTGCAAGCTCTCTGCCTCTCAGTGCTACTCCCTCTGCTCAGTAATACTGGAGCACATATGACAGAGTGCTCCTCACAATCTATGAGGCACTCAGATACTTTCAGCTGTTGGTGGAGGCCCATTAATTCAGTCTTTGGTGACCAAAAGCCCGCAACATTTGCCCTTGCAAAAGATTATGACCAATGCTTCCCACATCAATTCAGTCAGCTGTCATTCATGTCTGAATTTATGGCACGACGTACATCATGTCACTGAAAGTAAATGTCATCAATGAATGCCCCACCCATACCTGCAGCTTTGCCTCTTCCCTGGAATACGATGCACTTAGCACCACCTAGTAGCACAACCCAGAACTCTTATGCCTGTGCCTCAATACCGCATCCAGGCTCCACCTTCAATGTACCTCAGCCCCTGGCTCAAACAGTAATATCTGGTTCCACATGTCCACCGACTCACCACATCAATTCCTGACTGTCGTAAGGCCACATTAGACCAGTTACACAACACAGTGCACCATGGCATGTGCATGTCCACCTGTGTGTTAATGCAGCTTTTTCGTATTGCCAGATATTCAGACAGACTGCAGGACCTGCGCATGCTCCTGTCTCATCTGAGAGCAGGCCGTCGCATATGTGCTCCCGTCACCCTCTTCCCAGGCGTTAGGAATCGCTTTGCCTTAATTCACGTGGGCATCATCGGCCCCTCACCTCCATGTGATGGCTGTTGCTACCTTCTCAGAATGGTGGAAAGATTCACTTGCTGGTTTGAGGCAACGCTGATACCCTATGTCACCACTGCCATGGTAGCCAGTGCTTTAGTCTTCACATGTATTGCCCATTTTGACTACCCATGCCAAATCATAAGGACCATGGGCACCACTTTTGATCAGCCGTTTTCCAGGCTGACCTGCATCTGATCTGAGCTGCCTCTCTGCTGCTGACGGCATGGTTGAATACCACAACCATACCTTGAAGGCTACTGTTGCCTGCCACAGGAGCAGGTGGATCACTACCCTGCCACTAGTACTTCTCGGCCTCCGTGCCACTCACAAGACCAACCTTGACATGTCAGCGGCAGACCTCATTTATAGCCAGCTGTTCACTGTACCAGGTGACATCCTAGAGCCCCATGACCTGCCCATGGACGACATCCTGACTGAATTCATTGCTGGCTTGCAGGACAGCATGACCTGCCTGCGACCCACCCCTCCCCATCACCACAGTGAATGCAGGACATTCATTCATGGCACCACGCCTCATGCACCCATGTTATGCTGCACATTGATGGTCACCAGCACACACTTCACCCAGACTACTCCAGTTCTCATGGGGTACTGAAATGGGACAACAAGAAGTTCACCCTGCATCTCCATGGCACTCCTATCAGTGTTTCGATCAATAGGCTTAAGCCCACCTATATACTGTCCCTTCTCACAGTGCTCCACCTGCCTCATGTTCAACAACACCCCACTGGTGCTGACACTATCACCACCATTGATGCCAGCCTCTCCCCCCATCCCTCTCGAAGGCACAGACAACACTGCCGTGATTGATGCCAGCCTCTCCCCTCCCCCATGGACGTTGCAGACATCACTGCCACTGATGCCGCTATCGCCAACATTGAGCCTAGAACCTCCATCACTGAGATGTCAGCCTACCACACCACAGGCAGAGCCAACACAAATAACAACCCTTGCATTGCCATGCCACATCCAACCCGTCAAACGTAGACAACACAGGCACCAGTGTCCCCTGATGTCCTGGACAAAATCCACTTCCCCCCCCCCCAATCTCCCTTCCAGCCCACGTGCGACACAACTATTCTGCCACTGCCAGCAACTGATTGCGCTCCCAACGCTGCATCATCAGCAACTCCGCCTCTCCTACAGCAGTGTTACTTCAGGTGCTCACAGTGCTGTCCCCGGGACCTGCCATCACTCTTCCTCACACTGGAGGAACTGGTGGTGCATGCCCACAGTACTTGACGTTTTCATTTTCAACTGTCGAACTTGGCCACCCTGCCATATTCGCAGCTGTCTGGCAACGTATCTGTAATGCTGCCTCTGCCACCCCTCACTGGCAACCCTGTCCAGCATGTGCACACAGCTGCACACGTAGCATAATACACAGACCTAACATCCCCCATCACACGTACGACTAGCTTGCTTACTTTTCCGCTTGCCACCATCTCGGCACCAGAGCTTGCTGTCAAGCAGTAGCCCGGCACTGCTGATAGTTGACCATGCCACCCACTTCAGACATGATGCTACAATGTCCAGCACTTGTCTCCACCAAATGACAGGCACCCACAGTGTCGAGATCACTGCCCACAGCATCACTGTTTGAAGACACTACTTCACTGGTACCAGTTTTCTGGACGTCACCTCACTCATCAACCGAGCTCCACTCTCATGGGTGGGTGGGAAGGAGGGGTGTGGGGGGGGGGGAGGGGAGAGAGCTGTGTTTGGCCCTTGGCTATCCCACATGTTCCAATATCAATAAAACTGTCTTCTAAGGCTGCAAGTTTTTCTCTGCAAGCCAACTTCTGCTAGCAGCAGTCAATTCTGTGATCTGACCGAATACCTGGACACTATAGTCACTTTCTACTGATTCAAAGATGGTAGCTCAGGGGTCTGACAACACTTGTGCCAGCCTAGCTTTGCACAGTCCAGCTCTTCTCCTTGTGGTGTCAGCATCGGTTCAGTCCTGTGCCCACATCTCAACGGACATGCCATGTGGCCACACTCTTGAGGTTGAACACTTGCCATCAAGGTTGAAAGTTCTCCCAAACTGCACTGTCTCTACACCTTCTAGTAGCCAGTGAGTAACTGAATGTTCACGCCACAAACGTTCTATCCGGCATGCGTTTTGTGCCCATGTAGGCACTGTACGAAGTGCCATAGAACTTACCATATAATCTCCTCCAAGGACAGTTAATTTGTGAGACTAATTCATTTTCCTTTGGTGTGCCAATTCAGTTTTAAATAAAAAGTCACTTTTAAACCACCTGTAAAACTATTCTTTATAGAGTCCTAGATCTTGCACTCCGCTCTGCTGTATTAAGTTTTAGTAAATTAAGTGGGGGAATAATACTAAAAATTGCATCTGCTTTTTGTGTCTTCGATCTCCAGATAAGAATCCCATAGCTAAGAACTGAATTTATATAGGAATAGTATGTCAGCAAAAGACATTTGCTGCTACAAATTGATGAGAATCCTGAGTATAACATACTGATGACATTCTTTTTGCCAGTATCTTTGTGTTTTCATTCAATGTTAATTGACAATAAGTACTCATACTGAATTCCTTGTAGATTTCTATAACTATACAAGAAAGTGGCTTGCCAGGTTTTTCACTGACATCTTACAGAGAAAAAAATGTTCTCCATCAACTCAAGAGAGCTAAGATGATCACCATCTTAAAACCAGGAAAAACACATGATTCCCCACAAAACTATAGACTAGTTACATTTCTTTTGGGAAGCTTACTCCACAACAGGATCAGGCCTGAGACACTTGCACACATCCTAGTTTGATTTTGCCCTCATCGAAGCTGCTCAGATCAAGATGTCCCGTTAAAAATGTTCATAGAAGCAGGCTACCAAAAACAACAGGAAATATCAGTTGTGATTATTGACCTTACAGCAGCATATGACATAATTTGGAGGCAGGGTATGATATTAAAACTCATGAAAGTGATTCCCTGTAAAATTACCATCAATCTGGCTAGTGCCGTACTTTCTGATATATGCTTCCATTCAAATCAAGCTTAACAGTGTCTTGCAGGCTTATTTTCTGGCTCCTTTGTTATTCAGTATTTATGTAACTGATATGCCTGAAACCACATCATGGGTTTTTTGATACACCAACAATTAGGCCCTGGCAGTAAGTTGTAGTGATATAGAGACGATGAGGACATTCTGACAAAAAACCTAAAAGTTACTGGGAAATACTTTTGTCATTGCAAATCAGTGCCACAAAGGTAGAAATCTCTACATTCCACCTCAACAACAGGCTAGCCAATAGGGAATTCAGTATTTACGTCAAGAACAAACTAGTCCCACAGTCAACATACAAAACATCTAGGTGTCACCCAGAATAGATCACTGAGCTTCAAGACTCTTTTGTCAAGCAGAACTGCCAAACTTAAAACTTAAATAACGTCTTGCAGAGACTTGCTGGCATGTCATGAGGGTTTTGACTACTCACAATTTACCTTTTGTTTTTATTCACTCAGTGCACTACTTTTTTGGTTCCTCCCTTTATCACTGATAAAAAACACGTTCAAACCCAAGCGAGTCCCACTTTATATACCCACTACTAATGGGTCGCCCAAAAGTATCAAATTCCAAAACATACCAAAAAGGCTTTGAATGGTTCACAATGTTCCAGAACATTCCACAACAGTTGAGAGTGTTCTCGAATGTTCCACAGTATGGGATGTTCTGGAACATTATGGGATCTTCCTGAATGTTCCAGACTATTCTTGAACATTCCAGAACAGCCCAGATCCTTGAGGAACATTTCAGAACATTCTGGAATATTGTGAAATGCCCTAGAATGCTCTCAAATGTCCTGGTATGTTCTGAAATTTCTAGAGGGTGAAAATTACACCCTTCAGGTAAAAGCAGGAATCTTCTTCATGGGTGGGGGATAGGGGGCTACCACACCATATAACTCCCTTGATCGTACCGGGACTTGTTTCTGATTTTTAGAGGCATGCACAGTGTATATTTACTTTTATAATATATGTTGATTACTTTCCTTTGGTACCAAGCAAGGTGGCACAGTGGTTAGCCCTCTGGACTCACATTTGGGAGGCTAATGGTTCAAACCTGCGTTCGGTCATCTTGACTTAGGTTTTCCATGCTATCCCTAAATCGCTTCAGGCAAATGCTGGGATGGTTTCTTTGAAAGGGCATGGTCAACTTCCTTTACCAGTGTTTGCATAATCCAATGGAACCAATGACCTCGCTGTTTGGTCCCCTTCTCCAAATCAGACAACCAACCAACCTTCTTTTGATTTTATAGAATCCATTAGTGTGATGAGTTTGCCTAAAAACAGTGCTACCTACAAAACATCAGTAATCTCAGATTTCATTGTCATTGTTCATATGTTAACACATGCCCAATAAATAACTTCTTGGTAAAGTTGATGAAAAAGCTAAATACATAACTAATATATCCATGCAACCAGTGCCATAAAAACTGGTGTGTTAGCAACTCTAGCATTCATTTTGTTTCAGGTTAGTTCAGATTTGTAAACAAAATGTTGTTACTGAAATAGAATTCCATATTTAGGCAAAATAACCAGTGAAATTCAGTGGAAATTATTACAATATCTGAAAGGCTTTGTAAAAATGAATCCCCGCATATTAATCAGTTACTCAGACCCTAAATCTTTAATTGTAAGTCATGAAAATCTAGTAAACAACAGTTTCTAATAATTGTAAACTTGTGAAAGAGGGTTTTTGGAAGCCATTTTAAGATAGTCTGCTACGAGTTTGAATGGAGCAACATCTGTTTCTTAAAAAATGGGGTAATGTTCTGCAGACAATTTAGTGCTAATTATAAGTTGGGAAATGTACTGTAATATATCAAAGTTTCACGTCCAAGAGTTCATTTGAAAGTTTAGTGACTGTTTTAAATAATTAATTGGACAGCAAGTATGTAATTATTATTATGGAGTGTGTGAAATCTCAATAATGCTCACTGTGACAGTAGAATGAGACTATGTATAGTGTCCCTCAATAGTTATTTGCTGTACACATCATTTTCATATTGATGTGATTGTTATATTCCAAGGACACTGATTTAAGAATTTTATTCAGTGTCACTGTTAGTTATATACCATACGTTTACCATACGTGAACTTTCATGAATGGTTACATCGGTGTTAGGTTACTGCACTGTAACAGTCATATTATCAGACATCAGTCAAGTGTAGTGTGTCACTCTCTGGTTATGTGTACCATAGTTAGATGAGACTCAATCTGTCCTTAAAATGTAATTCACTCAGCATGTATGTGCAAGTAAAGTGTTTGGATTGCAGTGCATTATTAACAATAGCTTACTTTCCATGGCATCTTTTCAGCCAGTTTTGATGGAGGCATATGTACTTAGGGCGCAAATTTGTACAAATAATGCAAAGGCTACAACCCGAACATATTCACTACTCTCACTAAGCAATATAGCATCTCCCCATAAGTGACAAGAAATTGCTAAATAGAGAATTCAAAGAGATTGAGAACAATCCTGATCTATAATTCCATCAAGACATTCCTGATAGTGAGAGAACCAGATTGTACTGTAGACAGCTACCCTTCAAGAGGGCAACAGCTTTGGATGAAAACAGATTCAGCCTATTTGATTGATGAAAATAGGAGTGGACCAGTGAGCCATTTCCTGCCTTCCATAACATGTCGTGCCTCACTCTCACACCATCCAGGTTTGACAAGCCTTGCTAGAGCTGATCTTCCCTAAATATGATACCAGTAAACTGTGGTAGATGAGTTAACTCATTGTATAGGCGAAAAAAAAAAAATACCTTCCCCCATTTGGGATTGTGGAGCTGCTAAGCAAATCACAAAATACATAGTTAAAGGCTGACAGCCTTCAGTGGTGACCACTCCAAATTCCCACATGCTATGCAAGAGGCAATAGAATGTATCAGCAATATGGACATTCAGCTGTAGTTGTGTTCCTGTGAATCTGTGTTTTTGTATCTGCTTTTTTTTTCTTCTTTTTATATGACCTGTATGTTGTACGTACACAGTTAAAGTTTGTATTGTAGAGTGTTTATATGTAATTATTTCATGTGATGCTATATAAAATAATCTTAATCCTTAGAAACATTGTATTTGTTACATGATGTAGAGATTTATAATCTATGCTTAATGTGACAGATTTGTTTCCCATCTTTATGGTGACACGTATACTGTTCATTTTCCTTATATTCAGTCTTAATTTGTTACATACTGTCCAGTCATAAACATACTTGACTGTTTCACTTGTTTTCTCTAGTAGAAGTCCTGATGTTTCATGAGTGACTATGACGATACTGTCATCAGCATAGGGAACTTTTTCTCCATGTCTTATACTGTGTGGAACGTAATTGATAGAATTGGACACAGTACACTACCCTGAGGAACAATTGTCTGACAATTGTTTTGTCAAAAATTTGTCTTCAGTGCATGTGTGAACTGTCTCTATCTTTTGCACCCTATGGAAACAACAACTTGGTAGAACATCTGGAAGCACATTATTAATCATTTGCACTGAGTAAGACTGGAACCATTCATCTGCTATTCCTCTTACACCTGGTATTTTTAGCTTGTTTAGTACTATTTTGTGGTTAACAGCATCAAAAACCGTGGATAAGTTAAAGAATATGCCTGTAATACAGTCATCCTTGTAGAGAGCTCCATAATGAAAGTAAATCTTTCCTTCTCATTCCGTCCTGTAAGTCTCCCCTGACCCTGGGTTCTGGGTGATTTTTCTGAACTGTATCCCTTTCCCTGAACCTCTCTTCGGTCCTTTTCCTTCACCCTTTTTCCTTCCACTTCAACTTTTCTGTCATTAGAAGGATGTAAATGTTAACCCCCCTCCCCCCCTCTTTTGTGTGTGTGTGTGTGTGTGTGTGTGTGTGTGTGTGTGTGTGTGTGTACATATTCTCCATCAGCAAAAGTGTAATCTGCACCCAAGTCACCAGTCATCAGTGCCATCTGCAGCTCTGCAATGACTCACCTTACAGCACCGTCAAGTTGAGACGACTAATCATGCTGCCAGAACAGCTCACATTGCCGCTAACACTTAGGAAGCTACCTTACTCATATCACCACCCATTATCACTATCACTACCTGATCGTATTTCATGAAAACCTTACACAAGGCCCTAAACCTCGATCACCTAATTCAGCTCAGCACATGACCTGAAAATGCTGATGATGGCCTGATACTCCTCTTGTAACTTCTGCTGTAAATAAGGGCTTACACTTCTGCTGTACTTGCTACATAGCAGAAGTACTCTTTGCTTCCTAGCATTAGTGCCATTCCAAGCCTGCTTTCTTACAGGCAGAATCTGCTGCACATTTCCCACTCTTACTGCATTTTGTTGCTTCTCCCTCTTAAACTCTGGCAGATAGAACCCATTACTAGTAGACACAAGAAAACTGTCACACACACCCTCCTGCTAGCCTTCCTACCAAGTTCTGGTTCCCAACCAGCACCATCACATGTTGCTATATGGTATGATTAAATGATGATTTTATCCTCTCAGGTAAAATAAGCTGGAGGTGAAATAGTCCTCCATTTGGGTCTCTGAGTGGGGACTACTCAGGAGGAAATCATCATCAGGATGAATAAAACTGACATTCTGTGTACTGTAGCATAGAATTTAGAGCCCTTGTCAGATAGGTAGGTTAGAAAATTTGGAAAGGGAAATGGATAAGTTGAAGTCAGATATAGTGGGGATTAGTGAATTTGGCTTGATGAACAGTACTTCTGATCAAGTGAGTACAGGACTATAAATACAAAGTGAAACAGAGGTAATGCAAGAGTAGGACTAATGATGAATAAGAAACTTTGAATTTGGATAAGCTGTGACTAATACAGAGGATGCATTATCGTGTCCAAGGCAGAAGAAAAGCCAACATCCACTGCAACAGTATGATGTAAGAAAATAAATTATTCATATACTTTAGGAAGAGTGGCAGTACTATGTGCTTCCTAATATTAGTGCTATGTCAAACCTTCTTTCATACAAATGGATTTGATGGGTGACTGGAAGTCCATAGTAGAAAGAGGAAGGGAAGGAGAAATAAATAGAGGATATAGACAGAGGGGAGGGGGGGGGAGGGAGGAGGAATGACAGCCACCAGATAGAATTTTGCACAGAGCATAATTTAATGATCATTACCACTTGTCACATACATGGAAGACACCTGGAAATACTGAAGGGTTTCAGATTGATTATATAATGGTACAAAGATTTTGCAACAAGGTTTTATACTGTAAGACATTTCCAGGGGCAGATGTGGTCTTCATCCATAATTTATTGATTATGAACTCCAGATTAAAAATTAAGAATCTGCAAAAAGGTAGGAAATTAAGGAGATAGGACATGATGAGCTGAAACAATGAGAGATTGTTGAGAATTGGGGGCATTGGGCAACAATTGATTGAAATGGTGGAAAGGAAAACAGTAGTGAGAGATGAAATATTGAAGGCAGCAGAGGATCATACAGATAAAAAGCATTGTCTAGTAGAACTCCTTGGATATCGAAATAATTGATGAAAAGAGAAAATATAAAAAAGAAGTAGACAAAAGGAAATACAAATTTCTAAAAAATGAAATCGACAGGAAGAGTAAAATGGCTAAACAAGGATCATTCGAGGACAAATATAAGCTTGTAGTAGCATGTATAACCAGGGAAAAGATAGATATTGCCTACAGGAAAAAAGAGGCTGTTGAAGGAAGGAGAAGTAGCGATGCGAGAATCAAGAGCTCAGACCAAAAATCAATAATAAGCAAAGAAGGGAAAGAGGGGAGGTATATATAAAGGGCTATACCAGGGAAACCAACTTGAAGTCCGTGTTATAGAAAGGGGAGGTATGATACTACAAGAAGAATTTGACAGAGCATTGAAGACAAGCCAAAACATGACCCTGGAGCAGATGACATTCCCTCAAATTGCTGATGTCCTTGGGAGAGCCAGCCAATACTTCCATTTGAAAGAAAGCAGGTGTTGACAGATGTGGATATTACTGAACTATCAGTTTAATAAGGCACAGTTGCAAAATACTGAGATGAATTATTTACATAAGAACAGAAAACCTTACCTCAGGGAAGATCGGTTTAGGTTTCAGAGAAATGTAGGAATGAGCGAGCCAATACAGACTTCATGAGTTATCTTAGAAGATAGATTAAAGATGTCAAATGTACATTTGTAGATTTGGAGAAAACCTTTGACATGAATAGACTCTTTAAATTTCTGAAGGTAGTAAACATAAAATACAGGGAGTGAAAGGTTATTTACAGCTCATACAGAAACCAGATGGCAGTTATAACAGTCAAAGGGCATGAAAGGGGGTAGTGGTGGAGAAGAGAGTGAGAGAGTGCTGTAGCATATCCCCAATGTTATTCAATCAGTATAATGAGCGAGTTGTGAAGGAAAGCAAGAAGAAATCTGGAAAGGGAATTTAGGTTCAGGGAGAAGAAATAAAATGAAACTGTAATTGTGAAAGTGACGGTGAAGGACTTGGAAGAGCAGCTCAATGGAATGGATGGTATCTTGAAAGGCAGATACAAGATGAACTTAAAAAAAATATTACAAGGGTAATGGAATGTAGCAGAAGGAATTAGATTAGGAAATAAGACACTAAAGTAGTAGATGAGTATTGCTATTTGGGCCGTAAAATGACTTATGATGGCCAAAGTAGAAATAATGTAAAACCAAAGAATGACAATGGAAGGAACAGAAAGAAGAAAAATTTGTTAATATTGAATGTGAAAGTAAGTGGTAGGTCCTTTCTGAAGACATTTGTCTGGAATGTAGGCTTGTATGGAAGTGACACGTGGATGATAAGCAGTTCAGACAAGAAGAAAATAGAAGCTTCAGGAATGGGGTTCTACAGAAGAATACTGATGATTAGGTGGGTAGATTGTGTAACTGATGAGGAAGTACTGAATGGGGGGGGGGGGGGGGGGCTTTCATGGCATAATTTGACCAAAGAAGGGATCAATCAATATGACACTTTCTGAGACATCAAGGGATCACCAATTTAGTATTGGAGGGAAGTGAGGGCAGTAAACATTGAAAAGGAAGACCAAGAGACAAGTACAGTAAGGAGGTCCAAATGGATGTAGGTTGCAGTAGCTATTCAGAGATGAAAAGGCTTGCACAGGATAGAGTAGCATGGAGAGCTGCATCAAACCAGTCTTTGGACTGAAGACAACAACAACAAAATATGAACTCCGATAACACACTGAGTTCACTGCAAGCATGAATTCAGCAACATCAGACGTAAACAAAAATGTTAGATGGAAGTCGGACTTAACAGAAATTCAAAGTAACATCAAATATGTCCCCCATACAATGCAGAGATGTCAAATCTTCACTTGCGACAAAAAATGGACTATTGCGTCTATTCACAGCAAGTGGTATGTATAAAAAAAAACACATGGGTGTGCACAGTTCATGACAAGTTTTAGTTCAGTATGCAAACAAAAATCAGTCAGACACAGGTCAAAACTATCAAAAATTCAGTGCACTGTATAATACTGTAAAGATATTCAAAATCTGCAACAAACAGGAAAGTAAAAATAATAACTATCAAAACTATATTTTGATGAGCACTAAAGCTAACAAAATGATGTTACAGAACACTTAAAATTACAATTTTGTTTGCTTGTATTTAGAGGAAAAGATGAATAAGAACATAAGAAAGGAATCACAGAAGAAATTAAATATGTACAAAGCAACTGGAGCACTGCCATTGTTGCAATGGTTCCATTAGTATAAGTAAGAGTATGTATAATATCACAATATTTTTATACATGGTCATAAACTCTTTATTGTGATATAAAAACAAGTGATGAAATGAATGATTCTATAATTTTTGTAAAGTTGCATGAATGTCAGGCAGATCTACTTTGTGGATATCTGATTGCAGACATATCGGAAACGATTTTATTGCTTCTTTAGTTGTGTTAACTGACAATTCCTTTCCACTTCCTTAGAATCTAATAAGTATTTAGTATATAAGGCTGTTACATGGTAACAGAGTGATTGAAAACAAATTTGGAATCGTAGCCACCAAATTTAGTGTGTATATGACAACTATCAGATCATGATTTGAAAAAATAACTTCTGTTACTATTGCAGTTTTCACAAATGATTTCTGTTGAATCAGGCTGTCTTTTTAAAAAAGCGAGTTTTGTTTGATATAAAACACACACTGCAACGGAAGCATCTGACTCAGTACACGTGACTCCAAATTTTAAACAGGTTTCACTGTACTTCCACTTAAGTCTGTTTATATGGAACACATGTTCTTTGATATTATCTTTTGAACAAATCCCAGTTTCCCATCAAAGTTCCTCTCTTTCGCCATGAATCCATGGATACTTTTTAGCAGTGTATAAATTCTGTAAAAAGAAAACCGGTTTTGTTGAAATGCCTCCTTTATGCTTTAAATAATACATTTACAAAAGTACATAGGTCTAGAAGTGTTAGTGCTAAAATGAGGCTTGGCTTCAAGCAAATGGATGGAAGAACTTGTCTGCTGCATGATGTATGAATGTGAGAAAGGAATGGTGCTACATTTGTCTTTCGTTGGTGGCTGTTCAGGCATGCACCAGCCCAAGCAACTGAGGTATAAATTACAAATGAAAGTAGCAAATTTCATGAAAACCCATCACAGAGATGTGAACAAAGTCAGTGGAGAATCAAAAAGAGGATCACCTTGTAATCTACCCCTCCCTCACATCATTTGTTGAATGTCACTGTCTTTATGGTGAACTCATTTAGAAGCTTTGAGATGAGTAACATTTACAATAAAATTTTTACTTATCTTCTTTTCTCGTAGTTGGCTCCCGTTCTTCATGTCTAGGGCATGATTCTTGAAGCTGAAATTTTTGACATTATAGATTCTCTCAATTGACATAATAAGTTTGAAGTAAGCCTGTGCTGTATTTTTTGTTTTCACATAAATTTTATTCTGTCACATTTTTCTATATCACACTGTCTTGAATTTCCACACTAACAAAGCTGAAATTACATTGTTATTCCAAAATATAAAAACACATGCAATCACATCAGAGGCATGCTCACTAGTACTTCACTCTGCAGTAATAACAGTCATTGTTCCACAGGATTTACAAATTCTCTTGACAAATGAATTTCTATTAATTTCTTTTATTATTTTCTAAACGAATCCAGAAATAAACGTAATAAACAGTACTAAATTTCATAATTAGTAATATAAATTTTAAGTGTGTCAAATATTTTGTAATTTCAAATGTTTCTAAAAGAAAATAATTTCAACTGTACATTCAGAGCTATAAGTAATTTCTTTTTATGGATTTTATCTTGAATTATAACACATTGTGTACAAAATCATACGAATTTTTTTTAGAGAAACATTGAGACAATATGAACCTGTTTAAAAAGTCAAAAATATTTCTGGCAACGACTACTTCCGTTGAGGAAAAGTAATGCTAGAGGAGGGTGTCCCTTTACAACCTAACTTTGTTCATCTTGATGAATTTATACAGGCGTCTTCACGATCAGCACCTCAGCGATGAACAGTGATAAAATATTATGTATAAATGTGTTATTTACAAAGTCATACTCCAAACAATAAACTGTTCAGCTGGTTGCATATTGTATTTCAGTAAAGTATTTAGTGCTTTATTTTTTTCTGGCTTCTGTTAACCCTAATTCACTTTTTCTTCCAAAATTCATGCGTTTAGACCTATGGGTCGAAATTTTAGTACCAATTACATTGTTTAAATAAAGACAGACAGCACAATTTAATGCACTGGATATTCTATAGAATCCAAGTGTAGGTGGGTGTAATTCAAGCCGCCAAATCTGGTTCTAATATATCATCACGTGTTCCACTGACTTTCACAGTACAATTTCAAGCAAATCAAGATTAATTAATACTGGGTAATGGAAAATGTTATATTCTGTTTCTCTGCATTGGCAGACCTGCCACCAGTTAATTTCCATTGTCATTTATTCAGAGTGATAAGGTTGTGGAGTGCCATGTTTTAACTGTTTGGGTTGACAGTTATCTTGAGCAAAGCAAAGTCTCCCATACCCAACCACCATCTCACGTCATTGTTGTAAATGACAAAAAAAGATTGAAGTGCCTCCTAATGGCATGTATGAATTAAAGCAAAAGTGTATGTAGCGAACATATGTGTATGCTGTCCATTCTACTCCATATATAAAAGAGAAATAAAATATGAAAGAAAAATTATTACTGCCACACCAACATTAATTTATTTTAGTTCAGATGAGTTAATCAGCACCTACCAATCACATGCAGCGCACCAGAACTCAGATTAATAATGTGAATGTAGGGATTACATTAATTTTAATAGATAAAACAATACATTCATACTTGTGAACTATGTAATATTTCTGCAGGTTAGTTCGGTCCAAAATTTGAATGCCTATGTGCTGAACACTTAAGAAGTATTTCACGGATGTATTTTGGTCATATTTATGAAGAATGTATAAGCAGTACTGGCAAAAGTATTGTGTTGCCAGAGTAGCCAGCTCTTTGCAGTGCAGAATGCTGGAAACAAAGGAAAGAGAGCCTAAGTAATTACAATAACTGTTGAATGTGCTGAAGGTGTGGTGAAATGACTTTCCGCTATCTTCATTATGTGCCAACAATACAATTGCATCTTACAAATCGGCTGGGATTCATGAAAGTGCTTTACAGAGGCATTTTTGTTTAAATGGGGTGCTTGTTTGTGGTAATTATTTTGAAATGGGTTATTAAGAGGCTGCTGTTGTAACTCAGTTACTCAACGAGTAGAAGAGGGATGACATTTTCAACATCTGTTTAATGTAGGGCCTGCAGGCAGAGTGTAACCACACCATCAGATTGAGTAGTTTGGCAGTTGTTCCAACTATGATTACTTCCAACATCTGTCATCTGTTAATAAGAGGAAGGGACTAAATTAATGGTAGCAGCACAATATAAGCTACTTTTGTGAAGAATGTAAACTGGAAGAACTAAACTCCTCCTGAACAGGTCATGAAGGCCCAACAGTACCGGCCGGCCGCTGTGTCATCCTCAGCCTACAGGCGTCACTAGATACAGATATGGAGGGGCGTGTGGTCAGCACACCGCTCTCCTGGCTGTATGTCAGTTTCTGAGACTGGAGCCACTACTTCTCAATCAAGTAGCTCCTCAGTTGCCTCACAAGGGCTGAGTGCACCCTGCTTGCCAACAGCACTCGGCAGACCAAATGGTCACCCATCCAAGTGCTAGCCCAACCTGACAATGCTTAACTTTGGTGATTTGATGACAACTGGTGTTACCACTGCGGCAAGGCCATTGGCAAACTGGAAGACATGCCCAATATTTGTTGGTAATCATGTGCACATGAAGTTCTGTGGTGCCAACAGTGGTTGGTTATGAAATTTGTATCCGCTAAATTATTGCTGGCAAAATGTTGAAAAAAATTCATATAAATTAATAGTTTTTTGTGGAGCCCTTATTCACTTTCTGGAGAATATGGAGCATAGTTTGGGAAATCCTGCTTTATGTTAAGGATCTGCAATTTTATTTGAATCAGAAAACAGGATTAGTCCTATTTGTGGATGATACAAGCACTGTCATGAAGATGAGCAAAGAAGTGTGACAGAGAAAGTAGTAAATAATTGTTTTGTGAAAGTAACTGACTGGTTTTGCCAAAATGGGCTAGCTTTAAACTTTGAAAAAACACAGCTCAGCTAGTTCTGTACTATCAAAAATGCCCCATATCCTGTTAACCTAAACCAACAAGAAATAACAAACAAGTAATAAAATTCTAAGTGCTTTGGAGTCCATATTGATGAAAATTTGAAGTGGAAAAACCTTATAGTAGACTTCCAAAAAAATTAAGGTTCAGCTACATTTTCAATAAGAATAATTAAAAACTTTGGGAATATAGAAGTCAGTAAGTTAACATTTCTTGCATATTTTCATTCACTGAAGTCTCACGGGATAATATTGTTGGGTGACTCCTCACTTAGACAAAAAATGTTCATTGCAAAAAAGAAAGTAATTCAAATTTTGTGCAGAGTTCACACATGCATGTATATGTCTTTCAAATATGTGGGTTTGACACACACATGTTTGTAGGTACCTCTCTGAGCAGCTGTATACATCAACCACAGCCTCACAGTACATTTGTCCATGTATAAAATTTTTCAACAATCCTTCAGATTTGAGAATAAGAGGTACAATATTCACAAGTACATCACTAGAAGGAAAACTGATCTTCATTACCCTTTGGTGAATCTTTCATTGGTTCAGAACAGGTGCAATATGCAGATATAAAACTGACAATCTACTACACAGATAAAAATTTCAGACAGATAGCAGAAGGGGTTTCAAATTTAAATTAAAAATGTTTCCTGTTAGCAACTACTTCTGTACTGTAGAGGAATTCTTGAACAGGAGTAATTAGTCCTTTTTACAATAAAAACACACAACCTCAGTGACCAGCATAAACCATATAAATACTTTTTCATATATTCTATAATATATATATTTTTTTTCAGCTGACACATTTCACATCATAACGTTTATTGTGAATATGATTTATGACACAATTAACTCACTGTAGGCAGCATTAAACTTACTGATGCTTCTACGGAAAAAATGCTCATTGAATGCTTGTCTGTCTAAATTTTGAATGTGTTCAGAACTTTCAGTATTATTCTTGCCCTTGTCTGCATTTGTAGACTCACCAAGAAATTTTATCCGTGAATAGCAGTAAACACTGGGTCTGTAAAAATTAGGCATCCATTTTTGTTCTTAATATTGTTCATTAATGAATAAGGGAGTCATAAAAGGCAATGTATTTTGACAGTAGAATATCACTTATTAAAATAGGTTTACAAAGCAGTACAGACATATAAAGCCATTATGGATAAAAAAATTGCCTTTTCTGAATTTTTATGAGACACACGTAATTAAGCAGCTTACTTCTCATATACAGTATACTATCAAACTGGAGGACAGCATCTATATTTCTACATCATCAGCTTCAGTTTTTACTAGAGTGGTGTAAAGGGGAGGCCAGATGCATGATGGACTCTGCATAGAGAAAGATTTTGAAGTGTAGTTAGTGTGCTGTATCTCTCCCACACCACATGCTCCAGCTGCTCTCTCCTCATACAGGTGACAAAGCTGACACATGCTTGACATGGGACACTGTTTCTATTTCTGATTATCTCAAGGAGTTTATATACACAGAATACTGTGACTGCCCCATGTTAGTAAAATATTTGTGGTCATTTCATGTGTCATCTATGTGAAACAGTATAATCTTAAAATCTCCAACTGTGCACCAACATGACAACAACATACACACTAAAGGGCATGTGCAAACAATATTGGCACAATGTCGCTATTGGGTACTGTATCATGATCATGTCATGTGGTACACTGCCTGTTGTTAAGTGTGTCACCCACCAGACATCTTCTTACATGCACGCATCTGCAGAACAAAGCTAATGGATTGCTCAAAGCAGTGCACAGTTAGATTAGATTAGATTAGATTAATACTTGTTCCATAGATCATGAATATGACACTTCGTAATGATGGGGAATGTGTCAGGTTAATAAAAGATGTCTGTACAAGATATTACATTACACAAAATATTGCATAACACTAATGTTTAAGTTGTTGTTGTTGTTGTTGTTTTCCCTTAATTTATATCTAAAAATTCAGCCAATGAGTAGAAGGACTTGTCATCTAGAAATTCTTTTAATTTATTTTTAAATGTTAGTTGGCTATCTGTCAGGCTTTTGATGCTGTTTGGTAGGTGACCAAAGACTTTTGTGGCAGCATAATTTACCCCTTTCTGTGCCAAAGTAAGATTTAACCCTGCATAGTGAAGATCATCCTTTCTCCTGGTGTTATAGCTATGCACACTGCTGTTACTTTTGAACTGGGAGCCGGCTGAAGTGGCCGTGCGGTTAAAGGCGCTGCAGTCTGGAACCGCAAGACCGCTACGGTCGCAGGTTCGAATCCTGCCTCGGGCATGGATGTTTGTGATGTCCTTAGGTTAGTTAGGTTTAACTAGTTCTAAGTTCTAGGGGACTAATAACCTCAGCAGTTGAGTCCCATAGTGCTCAGAGCCATTTTTTTGAACTGGGTTGGATTATTAACAACAAATTTCATAAGTGGCACACCAGTTCTTGTACTATCTCAGTACAGTGAGTCTGGCTTTTGGACTGCTGTTTACTGTAAATTAGGTTAGTATGGTCCAGATGACACTGTAGAAACCTTAGTGGACTCTGGCGAAAATATTGTCAATGTTGCTGTGCCACTCAACGAAAGATCCAACCGCCTTAGTTCACAGCACCACCAGCAGAGGGCGCTGTCGTCGTCCCCTCCCCTCCCTCCCCCCCCCCCCCCCGCCGCCCTACTCCCTCCCGTGGCGTAATCCAATATGGCGGTCTGGGGAAAAATGGCAGGAAAAAGACTTACTCTGTATCTACCTGCTTGACTTGGAAGGACGGACGTAGTTGTTTACTGTGTTCAACGAATGAGATGTCTGTGCTGGAGAAAGAGTGTATTAGTTGTAGCCATGCAGGTGAGAACTGTGTCAATAACAATCCTCTTTGGTAAAGAAGAATAGTTTCGTGAAATAATGAATATGCTGCAGGATAAGTTATGCTTCCCAACTCATACTGATAAATGCGTGTGCTCTAACTGGAGATCATTCGATGAAAGTCCAGTCTGTCTGTCTTCCGAAGTGCAAGAGACAACACGTTCATCTACTTTGGTGCGTGGCCTCTTCCAAAAGGCGCGGAGACTCACGGCACGGCCATGGGGTAGCCGCAGGGCCGCACCTAAGCACTTCCTGTCACGTTGGAAATACCCGTGGCCCTCTTCTTCCTTCCCATTCCCGACGCATGGATACCCTTTGTGGCTGAACACGAACTGCTTCAGGAGCTATTACGTCTGGTGTTGTGGAATATTGTCGCATACATAACTTGAAGATGTCACAAGAACTGAATGTACCACTGCACAAAGAGAGAGAGAGAGAGAGAGAGCTTTGCAGATGACACGAGAATATTTAAAAAATTACACCTTTTATTCCGAGGAAAACCAACACCGCCACACGTGAACACGGACTCTAGATCGTGACACATTTGGGAAATCGTCCCTGAGACACTTTGCTCGCTTTTATGGGAAATACCCTTGTCTTTGAGCACAAGCTGCTTCAGGAGTTACTAGATCCAATAGAATCTATCTCTAAACATACTTTCAAAAATATTGCTGCACAGTAGTTTGCTTCAATTTTGCAATGTATACTGCCACACTTGAACACAGACTCTAAAAGAAGATCGCGCACGGTACACTCGTGAAACCTCTCAGTCTTCCTCCACTTCTGTGGAATATTTGCGTACATAAACAAATTAGGTAAAGTGTTTAACGTCTCAATACATTTGCAGATGTCGCTTTACACAATTTGTTTCAACTACACTCGCACACAAAACACTGCAGTGACTTTCCAGGCGCAGAGAGAACGGAGATACATTACGACAAAATACACCCGGAAAAAAATACATCGCTAAAATAAATGAGCGCAAATACACCGCGTAGAAACTCTGAAGACGATCCTTCATGACGTAAAAAAATGTTGTTAAATACACTTTCACAGTAGTTTGCTACATGAGGCACGATGGTAACTGGGGGACTCGCAAAGCGACGGCGCATCCGTCGCGGCCGCAGCTCGCCACAGAGTGAAGTGCAGACCGGAAGCGGGTTTTTCTCCGGCTGTATCCATGAGCGCATGAAAACCGTAGCCATTCACACCAGCACCAACTTGTCCTGCTTGCCCAGAGCAGCGTTCATCTGCTAGTAGGGTAGAATGCCGCACTCGTATTGGCTACTGAAAATACTGTTCAGGACTTCCCATCAACCGCTCGTCCTTATTGGTTTCCGTCAAACCGACGACTTTTTAAACGCTTCTCCTCTCTACACTTGGTCTCATTCAATCATCGTCATTTCGTCAGTATAGTTGTGCGTCTGTGAGTGTCTCTCTGTCTCTCACTGATAATCATGAAGCGCAGCAGCAGCAGCAGCACCACCACCACCAACACCACCACCACCTGCAGCGTCAGCGGAAGTTGAAAGCTTTGTAGAATGGCTGAAGAAGAAGAGGGACAATATGAACTACTACGTAACTAAGTAATTTAAGTATATGGTTACCGCGTTTAAATCTGGAAAAAAATTTGTGATAAAAAGTTCTCGTCGGTAACTCAGTTTCTCTTCCTTGTTTTACAGCGCAACTCCAGGACTTTATCCTGGATTGTGAGGGTAGACGGAAGAAAGAGGCTGGGCCGCAGCAAACTCCTCCTGATGAGGAAAGCCAGCGCCTAGAACTGGCTCACGAGAATAACAATTTTTTTGTATTAGTAGCGTAATTAGTTTTTAGAAAAAGAGGGAAATATCCATGTAGCAGCAGCAGCAGTAGTAGTAGTAGCTATGTATATATCGTCGTATTAAAGCGACAGTTCTAGAAGTGCTGGAGGCAATCCGGCATTTGCAACAGTCTCCAGCGCCTAAGGAGATGGCAGAGGAACAACCTTAAGTGTAAAAAGAATTCTAGTTTCTTTTGTTTGTATCTGTAGTAGTATAGGGTTCTTTTTTTTTGCTCCAACAAGTATGTATATTTATATGTATGTCTTACCGCTGTTGTAGGTGAGATGAATCAGCAGCGTATCGATTCTGACGAGGGTGAAATACCTGTCTGGGTCAGTGAAATGGCCCTAGACGAAGAGATTCAAAGGCAGCGTGACCTGGCCCTTTTTGAGGAGGATGACTTCCCTGAAGAGGTGGTAGAAATACCGGACAACGCTGATGAGGTGCTCACACTGTGTACCCAGAGCGGGAAAGGTAAATATTCACTCCCGTCATAACCATGTGATTGTCTGTATTCTTTATTCATTTACTTACAGCAAACGTTGTCCCGTCAAAGACGAGTCCGGTAAGGCACGCATCGCCTATAAGGGCGCCGCTGGTCGCCGTGCGGGAAGTCACCGCCTCCGCTGCCCCAGCACTGCCGCTCCAGCGTTCCTGGTCCGAGCAGCGAGCTACCACACCTCAGGTTAGCGGGTCAGGCTTGCAGCAGCAATAACAGCAGCAACAGCATCGGGAACCATCGCCGCAGCCAGATCGTTCCCACTGGCCTGACCCGGTAGCGCCGCCTCATTCTCGTCCTCATCCTCTTCGAACCGTCGCCCGTAAAAGGTACGTCTGCTACGGCGGGTACCACTCAGCACCCCACCGACCCCGTCATCGACATGATGGACGACACCCTCTAGTAGCAGCAGTAGTAGTAATATTAGTAATAGAGATGATCCTGTGCCTAGTGGCAGTTCCCTCCACCCGTTCTTTTGGTGTAGGACACCAGGTTAGTGACACTATACTGCAGTTAGAATACTCGGTGATTGCAGACACCTTTGAGGAGCGAGTCTCGTTCACGAGGATCGAGAATCCGCCAGGAGGGTACCGCAACCCTGTTGGTTTTTTAAGGGCGTGCCTTCCTGTCTTGGAAAAGGAACTCCTCAAGGTAGTCAGTGATCCGCATTATTCCGCCATTAAATGCAATGCACTGCTCTGCGTCGAACTGCCCCCTCCCCCCCCTCGCCAAAGCTGATTCTGTCATTGAAGAGACAAGTCTTTATTATTCTTTGGGGGGGGGGGGGGGGGGGGGGGATGGCGTGACAGCGCGGAGCACGTCAATCGCCGAGTGGTTTTGTAAATCCATCTTGACCCGGTCTTCCGAGACGGAAGTGAGAGAGTCAGCTGAAGCACTTGGCCGAATACTACACCTAGACTTCCATACACATATCAAGATCTGTAAAAATATGGCTAATAAGCGGGCATGAAGTAATGTCGAAAATACGACATTACGACATTAGAAAGGATCCGGCTTGTTTTGCAAAGTCAATCCTGGCTTGCGAGAGAAATTACTCTTACAGAGATCATTCTGAGCGTCCCAGTGGTTATTATAACTTTGATGGTATCGAGTTCCCCAAAAAGATCCAGGATATACCTAAATTTGAGGCGCAGAATACTGGAATGTTAGTTGATGTTTATGGCCTGAAGAGATAAAGCAAGCCAGATGAGCAGACAAGCACCCTCCAGTTCTCAAAATTTGCTGGTAAGCGTGAGATGCATGTAAACATGCTACTCTTCTCTGCAGGTCATAATTATCATCATGTTTGGATTGAAGACATGTCCCACCTTCTCGCCTCCCCGATAAATGAACTCAAGGGTAAACAGCATATTTCGTGAAGGTGCCGAAATTATTTTTCCTCAGACAAGTTATTAGTGGCGCATCTAGTAGATTGCGCTTCCAAGCACCCAGCACGTGTTATTATGCCTTCTGAGGAAAACGAGTTCATAAAGTTTAAAAATGATAACCACCAAGAGCAGAGGTTCCCAAACTTTTGTTTGTCACGCCCCCCTTCTGCCGAAAAGAAAACTTCCGTCCCCCTCCCCCCAAAAAAAATATAGAGAGATTTTTATTAATTATCAAGAAACTATTGAAAAATTTGTGATGATGACGTCATGTAACATTGTGGGCTGTTAATGTATCGAGTCGCAGTTATTACGTCATCAGTCTAGTCTAATGATTATAAGCCACTCCTAAAGTAAAGAAAGTCCTTGGTAAACAAAGAAAAATATTTGCGACCTTTGCAGGTTAATGGATGCGGGCCATTATTTTGAGTGTAGCTTATTACTTTCATCAAAAATAGTCACTCAGTCACGGTGTTAACGAACATCACTAATTTGTACGCCTATAGCGCTCCCCATTGTCATTGCATAGGTTGGCATTTATGTCAACGGCGACAAAGGCCCAGTTCCCAGAACCAGGCCGGCCGCGGTGGTCTAGCGGTTCAGGCGCTCAGTCCGGAACCGAGCTACTGCTACGGTCGCAGGTTCGAATCCTGCCTCAGGCATGGATGTGTGGGATGTCCTTAGGTTAGTTAGGTTTAAGTAGTTCTAAGTTCTAGGGGACTGATGACCACAGATGTTAAGTCCCATAGTGCTCAGAGCCATTTGAACCCAGAACCAGACAAAAAATAAAAAATAAGTTTTACGAAATAATTTTGCAGACTACACAGAACTTTAAAATATATGAATAAAACAACTTCCTTACCTTGATTACATTCCCTTGCTGCACACCATTTCTTCATCAGTATACGATTTTAGAACTACTCTTCGCTTGCCATATCTAGGATAAACTTTCGCTGTGATGAAATAACATATCACACGCAACATCAGAATCCATAAGGTTCACACGCAGTATTTATATTTAAATCAGATTCACTATGAAACTTCCTGGCAGATTAAAACTGTGTGCCCGACCGAGACTCGAACTCGGGACCTTCGCCTTTCGCGGGCAAGTGCTCTACCAACTGAGCTACCGAAGCACGACTCACGCCCGGTACTCGCAGCTTTACTTCTGCCAGTACCTCGTCTCCTACCTTCCAAACTTTACAGAAGCTCTCCTGCGAACCTTGCAGAACTAGCACTCCTGAAAGAAAGGATATTGCGGAGACATGGCTTAGCCACAGCAATATCCTTTCTTTCAGGAGTGCTAGTTCTGCAAGGTTCGCAGGAGAGCTTCTGTAAAGTTTGGAAGGTAGGAGACGAGGTACTGGCAGAAGTAAAGCTGCGAGTACCGGGCGTGAGTCGTGCTTCGGTAGGTCAGTTGGTAGAGCACTTGCCCGCGAAAGGCGAAGGTCCCGAGTTCGAGTCTCGGTCGGGCACACAGTTTTAATCTGCCAGGAAGTTTCATATCAGCGCACACTCCGCTGCAGAGTGAAAATTTCATTCTGCAGATTCACTATGTTTATATTGTTTCTTCGAAATAGTTTTTTATAATTGTACAGTGTTACCTACATGTAAGTATACTTACGAGAAAAATTACAAGTTCTCTTATAATTTGACGTATTTATTATAAATTATTCTTTCCACACACATATGGCAAGAAACAAACAAATAAATCAATGTGAAGGATGAGCTTGAATATTTTTTACAAGACTTTGAATTCTTGGCTGAATAGTAGAAACTGCGCAACGTAAATCATTGGCAATACTGAGTTTGCTTCTAAGCTTATTTTTTATCACCACTACGGCTAAAAATGCTCTTTCGCACAAATAAGTGCTTGAAAATGGTAAATACGGTTTCAGTGCTTGTTCTGCTGTGCTGGGATACACCGTGAGATATTTCACCCAAAATAAAGGCTTATCCATCTTCTCAAAGTCATACTTCGCTGCAGAATCATTTTTAATTTCTAAGACTTCCTCTTGTAGTCTGTCTGGCGACACATCCACGTCAACGTGAAATGGATCCGCCGCTAACCTATAATAAATTTTATCATCACAACTGTTAGGGAAGTATCGTTCGAATTCATCAATGAGGTGCTGCAAATGGTTCAATATTTTACTCTTAGTATCAGTATCCTTCAAATCATTGTGAAATCGGGCTTCTTCCAGGATTCCAAACAATCTGGGAAAGCAGAAATAATTGCAGGCTAAAATTTTACGTTTCCATAGTTGCAACTTATCAGTAAACGCTTTGATGGCATCCCGATGAAAAATTATGTTTGACTCTCCACCTTGTAATTTCAAATTCAATGTGTTTAAAGATTCCAAAATATCTGACATATAAGCCAATGCAACATGAACACCGGGCTTTCTAAATTCCACATACAATTCAGTTTGTTTGTTATTTTCCAAAAACTGCATCACTTCGTCTCGAAGTTCAAATAATCTTCCTAGCATATTTCCTTTTGAGAGCGAGCGTACTTCTGCATGAAATAAAAGTGTTTTATACTCAGCTCCCAAGTCTTTACAAAGAGCCGTAAATAACCTGGAATTTAACGCACTCTTTTTAATATGATTCACGATTTTGATGCACAATTTCAAGACATTATTGAGTCCCTTTGGAAGTGTCTTAGCTGCCAATGCTTGACGGTGCATTACACAGGGGATAGCAGTAACACTAGGGTTTTTTTCTCTGACCATCTGCACGAATCCTGAGCGACATCCAAGCATTGATGGGGCGCCGTCTGTGCATAAGCATATCAGTTTCTGCCACGATAACTCATTTTTACAAAAGAATTCAGAGACAGTTGCCATTGTATGAATTGCTTTTGAAGTTGTCTTTAACTCTGTAGAAAACAGCAACTCTTCTTTAATTGCTTCATTTTCTACATAGCGAACGACAGCTAGCAGTTGGCAACAATTCGCAACATCGGTACTCTCGCCTAACTGTATTGCGAAAAACTGCGATTGTTTGACAGCCGTAACTAATTGATTTTGTATGTCTTCGGCCATATCATCAATCCGACGTTTCACAGTATTGTCAGAAAGCGGTATTTGTGAAAGTTTTTGTTTACTTTCTGACCCGAACAATATCAGCAGCTTTCAACAAACAGGGTTTGACTAGTGCCTCTCCGATAATATGACTTTTCTTGGTCCTTGAAATAAGTAGCAATAACTCATACGAGGCTTCCAGTACCTTTTCTGATGTCTGAGCGAAGGATCCAGCAGTGTCCAACTTCATCCGTTTCAAATTATCACATTTTGTAGCAAAAAATTCCTTCGGCTTCTCTTTCAATGCACCATGCTTTGCCCGCAAATGGCGTTCCAGACGAGAAGGCGTCATGGAATCATTGCTCAATACCTCATAGCAAATAACACATTGGAGCTGGTCAACACCATTTTTTTGTATAGAAGCAAAACCGTATTTGATATAACCATCATTATATTTACGTTTTTTCACGACACTCATGGTGAAGTAAAAAGAAAACAAGTAGTTAATAGTATAATTTCGCACTAACACTGATTTTACTGAGGCACAACTGGGAAAGATTCAACGCGATTTCAGCAAAATCCAATACATCAGATGTGTCAACATCTGCAAGCAACCAACTGAAATAAAGGAAAGCTACTGTCGTCTGTCGGCACCTCAGATGACTGCCTGTGAGGAGTGGGGCGAAGAACGGGGAAGACCAGCCGCAGCGCAGGTAGTCAGTGCATTGTCTGTCTGCGACCTGGTGGCCGAGCAGGGCTCTTGCTGGTCAGAAACGGGCTTTTCCCGGACTAGGGCGGAAACAGCCTACAGGTGCCCTAAGAATTTGCCAACTGTTCTGCGGTGCTGTTCTGAGCAGTGCAGCCAGGGGTTTTATGTGAAAATCGTTTTCGTGCCCCTATCTTTCGTTACTTATAAACGAAACGTTATAAGTTTTGAGATAATATCAATGAATTGGTTGTCAAATTTCACAGTAATTAAGTAAGGTCATGGATACACCTCACACATCGCCGGAAACTGTGCACAGTGCCAAGCAGTTATCTCTGTACTCGTACCAAAAGAAGCCATTGTCGTAGCAAAGAACGTACACTAATTTCAAACGAAATTATGCCGTATTTCAAAAAGGCAGAAGAAAAATAACCGTTTTGTCAGATAAGTAATCCGAATGAAAGAGCTGTAGTACTGACCGTTCGAAAAAAAAAAAAAAATAGTCTCACTAATGGACTTCTTCATTGTCTACGTAGCTGGGTTACGTTTCATTGTTAGCACTCACGACAATGTTTCCAGAACGGCGTGAAGTACTCAGCTCAGAACGAACACTTGTACTTGTTTCGCATTCACGTCGTGCACATTTTTCTGGTGACAAAGGGCATAACCCTGGCGTCCAAATTACAAACCCGCCATTTGAAGCGTATACAGTTTATTAAAGTCACTGTAATCACATCACGTGGGGATCCATGGGTTGACAGGGTAATAAAACGGCGTTTTTGCAGTTACGCAGTATAAGTGATTATTACTCTGATGAACATAGTCTACTATGGCTAAAAGTTATAACATGATTACGCTCAGTTCATGTGTACAAATATATGGAATAGTTAATACCTGACTTTTCTGTTTTCCAGTTGTCAGAAGTAAGTTGTTTACAAATCTGATATATTAGAATTAACGCATATCGCCTTTGTAATTTTGAGAGTTTCTGTGTGTGACATTCTAAACGTGACGTTCTAAACGTGATCTTCAAAAGATGTATGTTCTAGGATAGATTATTGAGATAGGATTGCAGGAAGTGGGACGCCAAACGATTGCATTTAGCACCATAATCTATCATTAATACCTGCACATTAATTTTTATTAAAATATCGATATTAAAATGGAAATATTAGGTTTATACCGCTAACTCCACCCGCGCCCCCCTTGCAACATCATCACGCCCCCCCCCCCCCCCCCAGGGGGGGCGCCCCCCAGTTTGGGAACCTCTGACCAAGAGCGATGACAGTTTGTAGTGTACGCCGACTTTTAATGCCTTCTCGCTCCTGTGACCTGCTACGTAGGGAACCCATGACCTCACATACCACCTTCACAGAAAAACGCGTACCATATGCGGCAGCGTACCAAATTATATCATCCCATGATTCGAGAATTAACCGCTACACATCTTATGTCGAGGGTAATCCTGCGGTTTGGCTGCTCACTCAGTTCGAAAAACTTTCATGCAAGGTTGATAAGCTTTACAGCGACAAATGGAAGGAGAATGAAGATTTGTACAATAACGCGGTTGACTGTCACTTTTGTGGGCTGCCTAGACAGAAATGTGGAAATTCCTCATAGGGACCACTGTCATCTTACGGGGAAGTTCCATGGCGCAACTCACAATACGTGCAATTTGAAGTACCAGCTACCAAGGCACATACTCTTTTTGAGCACTTGCCTGATTTCGGCATGGAGAGAGATTACTTCAGTGAGAGCGTCGAGAAATACATTTCATTCTCCAAACGAATGACGCCAAGAATTACGCTCCGCTTCATTGATGCGCTACGTTTTATGCGGGCGCCACTCCAGAAACTTGTTGAAACTCTACCTCGGGGGGGGATATGCATATCACTTGAGCTGCATTTCCTGACGAGAAAAAGTTTCAACTTGTGACTAGGAAGGAGTTTTTTCCATACAAGTATGAGGATAGTATGATGAAACTCAACGAAACCAGACTACCCGACATAACCTTACAGGTGATGCCATAACAGATGCAGAGTATGAACAAGCTGGGAATTCAACATCTCCACTTCAGGAGAGTACACATGGCTGTACATGGGCACAGACGTGCTCTTGCTTGCGGATGTTTTCGAGAAAATCTGGAGTCTATGCATGACCACATATTCTCTGGAACCCACCTTTTATTACACGGCACCTGAATTATCTTGGGACGCAATGCTCAAGAAAATGAAGTGCAGTATCGAATTATTGACTGGTGCTGACACGTTTCTTAAAGAAAAGAGGTGTGTCAGCATTGGTCAATAATTCTTTAAACGAGGGATCTGTGGAGGACTTTGCCAATGTGTCCAAAGGCAGGCCAAGGCAAATAACCCACGAATGGGTGACAGGTTCAACGCATCTCTTGATTCGAGTTACATAATGTACTTGGACATAAATAACTTAAAAGGGTACGCCATGCAAAAATCACTGCCAATTGGTGAGTTTCGGTGGGTGCCTGAAGACGAAGGCAAGAGATTATGTGGAAAAATCATGGTGGGTATGGCAGCTGATTCTTATGTAGGGTATGTGGTGGACGCAGAACTCACCCCAAAACTGATAACAGCGCTGGGGAATAAGCGGAGATACATTATTTATTATCGTAATTTCTAGCAGTGTCTCAGCTTGGGGATAGAGCTAGTTAGAATCACCTGGATTATTTCCTTCAAGCAGTGCCCCTGGTTGAAGGAGTGTATTGATTTGAATACGAGACAGAGAGCTTCGGCAACATGTGACTTCGAGAAAGATTTTTACAAATTAGTGAATAATTCAGTTTTCGGTAAAACAATGGAGAATTTGAGGAAAAGACGTGAAATGTTGATCAGAACAGAATGGGATGGCGGTTATGACGTAATAAAATGCGTTACCAGACCAAATTTTGAGCGGGTCATCATATTCAATAAGAACTTCGTTGCTGTGGAGATGGCGAAGACGGTAGTAGAATTTGCGAAACCTGTTTATGTGAGGATGTGCAAACTAGACCTATCCAAACTCTATTATGTTTGCGAAAACTCATTTCGCAGGTTCTAAATTACTTTATATGGTTACAGAGAGCTTCAGCTATTATGTGAAGAACTGCAGTCCATATGAAGTAATAAGCTACCACTAATGAATTCGACACATGCTCATAGCGGCTGATAATCTTTATGGTATTGTTCCACAGAACAAGAATGGATTGCAGATGGTGGAGTTTGTAGATCTGCGATCAGAAATGTATGCGTATCGCACACTGGAAGGTGCCACCCAGAGGCAGGCTGAGGGTGTGCGTTGCATGGCATCAAGAGCCCTCTCTCGAAGAATATCTGCGGTGCCTGTACAACAGTGTTCACGGTGCTGTACCGTATCGGTCGCATGTGGTACGGCAAACTGGTATTCGCTCGAGAGGACACAAGTGTACACTGTGTTGCAGTCTAAAATCGGCCTGTCGCCTCATGACGATAAAGGGTCATTTGTGATGATGGGAATGAAACTCTCTCTTACCTCTCATTACTCACTTGTAGGGAGAGAAGGGGTGAGAGTGAGAGAATGAGAGAGAGGGAGAGAGAGAGAGAATGAGTGTCTGCAGAGTTGTAGTATGATCCTTTTATCATAGTGTAAGTAATTGTGTGTGTGTGTGTGTGTGTGTGTGTGTGTGTGTGTGTGTGTGTGTGAGTGAGTGTATGTGTCATGTAAATATTTATGTGTACTATGTACACACACACACACACACACACACACACACACCTTGTGTGGGAAAAAAGATAAAAAAAAGACAGAAATGTTTATATATGCTCATCATGTGTGTGAAAAAAGTTTTAAAAAAGCAGAAACAAAAAAATATTTATGAAACTTCCTGGCAGATTAAAACTGTGTGCCCGACCGAGACTCGAACTTTTTTTTTGTAACCATATATATTTATTTAAATATATTAACAACGATACATTAAAAAAAAAGACATTTTATTCTATTAATCTATTATATTCCTAGTGTTGGTTAATATTACTGTCATTTTATATGTTTTCGTTTTTATATTTTCCTTTTTCGTTTTTCTCTTATTGTTGTTCCTTAAACCCTTTTACATGGCCATTTGTCCTTTTTTTTTTTTTTTGTTTTTTTTTTTTTTTTGAGGGGGTAGACATTGCAGGACAGGCATAACAGTTTATATTTGGCATCGATGCATTGATTTTGAGTTTATGTTTCTGTATGTGATGCACTTGTGATGCCACAGGCACATTGTGTACTCTGGTTTGATCCCTTCCTCTAGTTACACTGTTAAGTGCGACAGTATGGAGGATACGTCACCATGATAGGTAGAGGAGAAGTGGAAGAAACTGTTTTTTTACATATACTACAGAATATACCTAAATTGAAGAAGAGAGAAAATTTTGTCATATTACACAAGAGAAGCAGAAAGGATAGTGTGAGTAATCAATAGAATTTTACAGGCACAAAGTAAAGGAAATCATTTAAAAAAAAGTCTAATAATAATAATGAGTAGTTGGCACTTTCCACTAAGTAATGCTTGTCTCCTATTCAGTATAATACAAATAATGGAAGAAAAGTTAATTAAAAAAACTGGTAGTACTACTGTGCATACTTTTGACACTGTTTCGGCTGCGAGCATGACACAGAACTCGGGACCTTTGCCTTTCGCGGGCAAGTGCTCTACCATCTGAGCTACCGAAGTACGACTCACGCCCGGTCCTCACAGCTTTACTTCTGCCAGTATCTCGCCTCCTACCTTCCAAACTTTACAGAAGCTCTCCTGCTGTGGCTAAGCCATGTCTCCGCAGTATCCTTTCTTTCAGGAGTGCTAGTTCTGCAGGTTCGCAGGAGAGCTTCTGTAAAGTTTGGAAGGTAGGAGGCGAGATACTGGCAGAAGTAAAGCTGTGAGGACCGTGCCTGAGTCGGGCTTCGGTAGCTCAGATGGTAGAGCACTTGCCCGTGGAAGGCATAGGTCCCGATTTCGAGTCTCGGTTGGGCACACAATTTTAATCTTCCAGGAAGTTTCATATCAGTGCACACTTCACTGCTGTGTGAAAATCTCATTTACCTCAAGAATTATATTATAATCTCAAGAACTGAACTTTAATCTCAAGAACTGAATTGTATATGTGTGAACTGAATAAACGAGAAACATTCGCTACCATACGTCTTTGATGTTATTTACAAAAGAAGCTATCGCCTATTGCATTAAGTAGGTGAAGTTTAAGACCGAGAATAACAAAATACATATAATGGTTGTGTGGAATTAAGGTGCAGCTGCAGCTGGCTGATTGAGTGAGACTGAGGCCCAGAGCTGCTGAGTGTGCCCTATATCCCCTCCGATGATGTCACCAGAGACTGCCATCCTACTGGCTGAAGGCTATCACGTGACCAGATTCAGGGCTCCTATTGCTTTCCACCCTTTTTTTTCTGAACCATTATCTTTGACTGTGTCATGGGAGGAGGGTGGTGGAGGGCCGACAGCGCACTCTGATGGCGGTGATGTAAACTAGGTCAGTTGGTCTCTAAAAGCTCAAGATGAACATCTGTGGTTCACTGTGGAATATGGCGAAATTGATGTGGGGTGTTATGCAATTTTAGGAAAGGTAGGTAGTTCCAGCACATGCATCAATCTGTGTGAGTACTGAAATGCATCTTCATGCCATCCCGCTGTATTGCCATTACTTGTAGAAAAGCATTCTCCACACGCTTGTCCATTATCTTTTCTTTCCACTCATTGTGTAAGAGGCTATGGATACAGTCCTCAGCTGTGTGCTTGCATGTACACTACTGGCCATTAAAATTGCTACACCAAGAAGAAATGCAGATGATAAACGGCTATTCATTGGACAAATATATTATACTAGAACTGACATTTTCACGTAATTTGGGTGCATAGATCCTGAGAAATCAGTACCCAGAACAACCACCTCTGGCCGTAATAAAGGCCTTGATACGCCTGGGCATTGAATCAAACAGAGCTTGGGTGGCGTGTACAGGTACAGCTGCCCATGCAGCTTCAACATGATACCACAGTTCATCAAGAGTAGTGACTGGAATATTGTGATGAGGCAGTTGCTCGGCCACCATTGACCAGACGTTTTCAATTGGTGAGAGATCTGAAGAATGTGCTGGCCAGGGCAGCAGTCAAACATTTTCTGTACCCAGAAAGGCCCGTACAGGACCTGCAACATGTAGTCATGCATTATCCTGCTGAAATGTAGCTTTTCGCAGGGATCAAATGAAGGTTAGAGCCACGGGTCGTAACACATCTGAAATGTAACGTCCACTGTTCAAAGTGCCGTCAATGCGAACAAGAGGTGACCGAGATGTGTAACCAATGGCACCCCATACCATCACGCTGAGTGATACGCCGGTATGGTGATGACGAATACACGCTTCCAATGTGCGTTCACTGCGATGTCGCCAAACATGGATACGACCATCATGATGCTGTAAACAAAACTTGGATTCATCAGAAAAAATGACGTTTTGCCATTCATGCACCCAGGTTCGTCGTTGAGTACACCATTGCAGGCGCTCCTGTCTGTGATGCAGCATCAAGCGTAATCGCAGCCACGGCCTCCGAGCAGATGGTTGTTGTCTTGCAAACGTCCCCAACTGTTGACTCGGGGATCGAGACGTAGCTGCACGATCTGTTACAGCCATGCGGATAAGATGCCTGTCGTCTCGACTACTAGTGATACGAGACCTTTGGGATCCAGCACAGCATTCTGTATTACCTTCCTGAACCCACCGATTCCATATTCTGCTAACAGTCACTGGATCTCGACCAACGCGAGCAGCAGTGTCACGATACGATAAACCGCAATCGTGATAGGCTACAATCCGACTTTTATCAAAGTCGGAAACGTGATGGTATGCATTTCTCCTCCTTACACGAGGCGTCTCAACAACGTTTCTCCAGGCAACGCCGGTCAACTGCTGCTTGTGTATGAGGAATCGGTTGGAAACTTTTCTTATGTCAGCACATTTTAGGTGTCGCCACCGGCGCCAACTTTGTGTGAATGCTCTGAAATGCTAATCATTTGCATATCACAGCATCTTCTTCCTGTCTGTTAAATTTCGCGTCTGTAGCATGTCATCTTCGTGGTGTAGCAATTTTAATGGCAAGTAGTGTGGTATACATATTAAATTCATCCCACTCACCACCAGCTTTTCCTCAATTGTACGTATCGATGCTTACACCGGAGTGGGTGAATCTCTTACCTCTTGCACTTTGGAGGACTGACTGACTGGACTTCTGTTGAATGAGCTACAGTTACAGCACATGCATTTATCAGTATGAGTTGTGAAGCGTAACTTAGCCCCATCCTACTGCATATTCGTTATTTCATGAAAGGTATTCGTCTTCACCAAATATCATTTCTATCGACACAGTCCTCACATGCATGTTTACAGCTACTATACTCGTCCTTCTCCAGCACAGACATGTCATCCATTGAACACAGTGCCGGCCATTGTGGCGAGCGGTTCTAGGCGCGTCAGTATGGAAGCGCACGACCGCTGCGGTCGCAGGTTCGAATCCTGCCTTGGGCATGGATGTGTGGGATGTCCTTAGGTTAGTTAGTCTTAAGCAGTTCTAAGTTCTAGGGGACTGATGACCTCAGATGTTAAGTCCCATAGTGCTCAGAGCCATTTGAACCATTGAACACAGTAAACAATTATGTCTGTCCTCATAGTCCAACGGGTAGAAACAGACTAAGTCCTTTTCCTGCCACTTTTCCCTAGACCGCCATCTTGGATTACGTCATAGGAGGGGGGTGCTGTGAAATAGGTCAGTTGGACTCCAGATCTCATGGTGAAGACACAGGATGGAGGTACTGTCTATGACAACTCAAATTGTTTGAGTACACAATGGATACGAAATAAGACTTGTGTCCATCTTATCTGGCAACCCAGCTCTGACTGAGTCCATCTCCGACCAACATCCAGATAGGGGAGAGGAGGGGAGGGGTGTTAGATTTGTGGAGGTAGTGAAATTTACCTATTTTCCCGCCAAAATTTGAACTTTCCGTCATGACGTCATTGCGACGTTGCCACATCTATCGGCACCATTTTGTATCCGTCATCTTGAATAAATCTGGTAACAATGCAATGTGGGGTGATGGTCACTTTGTCCCCCTACTCCTATAATCCTCAACGTTCTCCATTGGGGAGGGTTCAAATGGCTCTGAGCACTATGGGACTCAACTGCTGAGGTCATTAGTCCCCTAGAACTTAGAACTAGTTAAACCTAACCAACCTAAGGACATCACAAACATCCATGCCCGAGGCAGGATTCGAACCTGCGACCGTAGCGGTCTCGCGGTTCCAGACTGCAGCGCCTTTAACCGCACGGCCACTTCGGCCGGCTCATTGGGGAGGGATCTGCTCGCCAAAGCAGATTTTGGCAAGCAGGAAGACAAGCAGTAGAAACTCTCGCTGTGTGCGGGCGGGCATTATCTTGCTGAAATGTAAGCATGAGATGGCTTGACATTGAGGGTAACAAAAGAGGGCGTAGAATATTGGAGACATACAGCTGAGCTGTAAGGGCGCACGTTTCAACTAGATAATGATCGCCTGCGCTTGGCGAGAGTTTCTACTGCTTGTCTTCCTGCTTGCCAAGCGCAGCCTTGGCCAGCGAGGTAGCCGGATCTCTCCCCAGTTGACTATGTTTGGATGATTATGGATAGGGCCCCCTAGCCATTTCGGGATTTGGCAATCAGATCCGCCGATTGAACAGAATTTGACACGATATTCCCCATGAGGACATCGAACAACTCTGTCAATCAGGGCAAAGGCGAATAACTGCTTGCATAAGGAAAAGAGGGGGACCAGTGTATTATTGACTTGCTGAATTTGTGAAGCTTTTTCTCTTGAATAAATCATCCAATTTTACTGAAATTGCAAATATTTGTTTGTCTGTACATGTACATGTATCGATTTCTGTCCCCTTCGAATAATTCCTTCGTTGTGCGTCTGTTTTTTTTATCTTAAATTGTATTTTATGTTTCCTGAAAAATTCTTTACAAGCGTCTCTCTTGTTTACGTTAGCTGTCATTCTTACTACGTTTTTTGTAGTCTAGAAAGCCTGTCTTTGTAGGTTGCTGGTGTCTCACCCGAGATCTACATACCGGTAATATTGAAGATGTGGATTTAAAAGTCTGTAATATATAATTCAGATTTACATGCCATTCACCGTTTTTGAAACAATCGTCTAATGTAATAATCAATCGGTGTGCAGCCAAGTATTCCATGCTTTTAGCGTCCTGAGAATTGAAAAAGGACTAAAATCCTAACCTCAGAAGTATCTTTGGGAGAGTGGCTTACCAAGGTGGTTATTGATATGCACACATTGGAATTACAACAGTTTGTTTATTAACAATGAACTAACTCAGACAGCTTTAGAGGATAAAGTCCCTACGAGTACAACTGAAATGTCCTTCTGTGACGATGCGCAGCGAGTGCCCACTCTGACGATGTTCACGATCGTCAATAGGGGCGAGAGCAGGGAGGTGCCACGGAGGAGTGGGCGGCACGATCCCACGAGACTTTGAGCTCATGGCCACTTGAGGAGCAGGTCCAGTGAAGTGGGGCCTTCTGGCGTGGCTGACGGGCATGCAGGGGCTGCGGGCTGAAATGGATCTCGTCTCAAGAACCGTCTTTGCAAGCGCGAAATATGGATAAAATAAGTACAAATACAAATTTAGAGTAAAATATTTAGAGCATGACCACTGTCTTAAAAAATTAGAATAGATCTTAGCGTAATAAAACAAAAGTTCATGTAAAAGAAAAATAATGGAGAAATATACAACTGATGTTGGCATTGTACACAACCCGCCCTCTACAATGACTTGCGAAAAAATGTGTTCAGCAAAGATGGCTGAGAAGGGACGCCATTAGTAACCAAGGTAACGGTGTAAACATCGATATGTTCCGATTAAAGAAGCAATGGCCTGGTATTACACATTTGCCTTGGTACAAAATATGTATCATAATATTAGCACACACTGTTAACATAATGGATACGTTAGATACAGTTGGAGCAACAGCCATTACACCAATGACAATACACGTCACGAAATGTGTGCAGAGCGTAGAGTCGTAAGGGGCGCCACCCGTAACCTAGGTTCAAATGGCTCTGAGCACTATGGGACTTAACTTCTGAGGTCATCAGTCCCCTAGAACTTAGAACTACTTAAACCTAACTAACCTAAGGACATCATACACATCCCTGCCCGAGGCAGGATTCGAACCTGCGACCGTAGCGGTCGCGCGGTTCCAGACTGTAGCGCCTAGAACCGCTCGGCCACCCGGGCCGGACCCGTAACCAAGGAAACAGTTTACAACTAAATTTTATCCATTGCTGTCTCTGTTTCTTCCATGACCGTATCACTTTCGTAAAGCAAAGAACAATCGCCTTCAGTCACAAGTGAACGCAGTTGTTCTTCATTTTAGGAAACGGCGTATACACTGAAGTATTACGACCACCAGCCAAAGATATAGAAGTATTGGACAGTTATTAAAACGTTGATTTGAAAGAAATAAGTGTAATTTGTGATGATCACAATATCGTTTACCCGATATGCAGTTGAAATTTAAATAATTAACGAACGTTTCAATAATTAGCGCAACCCCGAAAATGGATAAGAGGTACATCATGGATTAAATGGAGAGTAAAGAATAATTAAACCAACGCATAATAACTGCGAGAGTATAGTAACATTATTGAAGCATGTAATTAGTGCAGGTATAAAATAGAAACGTAAACTTATAATCATTATATGGAAAATATGGGTAGTTGCAAAATGATGAATAGGTGGCTGAGGGCAGTGTCATTGACTGAGTGCAAAATTACTTAATTAATCAAATTTTACGCGTTTCGGCGTTTGCCATCATCAGATGTCCAACTTCAAGTAACAAGTGGACTTAATAGTTACATGTAGTTGTGTCTGCTCACGTTTGTTACCACAACATGTAACTATTATGTCCACTGGTTACTTGAAGTTGGATAGCTGATGATGGCAAACGGCAAAAGGCGTAATATTTGATTAAGTCATTTTGCATTCAGTCAATAACTTTTCCCTCTGCGACTTATCCAGCATTTTGCAGACAATACCCATTTTCCAGTATGGTCGCATACCTCCTTCGTGACTTTATGTCAAGGCTATGTGTTACAATCGAAGATATAAGGTCATTTGCAATGCGAGCATACAATGTAAGTGCTAGTCACACATGCGATCGTAGAAGTATAGTAAAAATAATAAAAAAACGCCATTTGTACCTTAGTGCAGGCGTATGTTTAGGCATAATCTGTCATCTATGGGGGCTTGGGTGAAATAGATAGTGCCATGATGACTCGGAAAGAGCGCCATCGTTAACCAAGGGAATGTATGAACAATGGTATGTTCTGAAGAAGAGGTGGCTTGTTACTTAAATTTTTTCTTGGAACAAAGTATGTGTTATTTAAAATGCACTATTGTCAAACTTTTAAGTCTTTCAAATGCAAATAAGTGATAAAAGAAGATAACGTAAAACTGCAAATGAATTAAAGACTGCATAAATGAGAATATAGTAACAGTAATGTAGCAAATAAAAACCGAAAATTTGAAAAAGGGTAGCGTACATTCATGATACAGATGATATAAGGTTGCTATGTCGTTAGGGAAGGGATGATAAATTAATGCAAACAAATGCATAATTAGTTTAGTAGTAAATATAAAAGAACTAATTGAAGTAAAGCTAAGAATTGGGCTAAACGTGTTATGGAGAGTAAAAGATGACCTGTATGCCTTAGATGCATTCTAAAATGACAGAACGACATGATCCAGAATTGTTCGACTATCTAAAGTTTGGGGGCCATGATAGGGAGCCATTACATAAGCAATAAATAAGGTATTTGAGTAAATCAGTGTCGTGAAGCAAGACAATGTTAAGCAAGTGTTGTACAAAATCTAATACGAAATTACAAGAAAGTAAATAAATGTAATGTGAGTAGGGCCCCCCGTCGAGTAGACCGTTCGCCGGATGCAGTTCTTTCGATTTGACCCCACTTCGGCGACTTGCGTGTCTATGGGGATGAAATGATGATGATTAGGACAACACAACACCCAGTCCCTTGAGCGGAGAAAATCTCCGACCCAGCCGGGAATCGGACCCGGGCCCTTAGGATTGATATTCGGTCGCGCTGACCACTCAGCTACCGGGGGCTGACAAATAATAATTTTTAAAAAATGAAACAGGAGAGGACGCAGTTTCAGGGTAAATTATCAAAGATATCGGAAAACAGTTTCTCTCTGAAATCCAGCTGTTCATTAAGAAATGGTGAATGTTTATTTTTACAGCGAACACAAATTTCTAATTATTCTAAAGTATTAGGTGGCAGACCCTTGGGAGCACTGCAAAAAAATTTCATGTTATTGGAAATACAAGTAGACTCTACAGATTGATTATTGTGTGCTATGCATTTGGCTGAAAATAGCGTTACTGCCTGCCATTCCTAATCACGGAATCTGGTTTGAAAATTTCCTTTTGTTTGTCCACATTATTGCCACAAGTATCACAAAGTATCTTATAGACCCTGGAATTTAAGTACTTATTATTATGGTTGCCATTGGTTTGTTATGCAGTAGATTGTTATATGTAAAGGCTATTGTTAATTATATCTTCTTGAATAATTTATTACTGTTACCTAATATTACCTAAATAAATCATTTTAGTAAATTTGTTGCTGCTATTATCAATAGATGTAAATGAGTTTTGATACGACTTTCGTAGTTTTCTGAATAAAGAATCAACATTTTGAGTGCCATAATTATTGACATTAGCGATCTGCTTAAGAACATTAATCTCTTTCTCAATAATATGTGACTCTAATGGCAGCTTCAAAATTCTGTGAATCATGGATTACAAGGATGATTTTGTGTATTTCAGGTGATGACAGGAAGGAGCACTGATAATAACATCAGTTGTTACCCATGGCAAGACCTCCTCTCCGAAAATATATTTTTCCATTGAATGCGAAATAATTAAATGATGATGTGTTTTCAAATAATTCAACAAATTCTGAAATTTCTCGTAAATTCTTACTTTCGTGTTTCATTAAGTTGTCTTTTATAATATCAATAGTTTAGACAAGTGGTATATTATTGTTGAGATCAATGATGTCCAGTGACGCACATCTAGCACCATCTCTAATGCTGACATCACAGATTTGCCCTAATTTAAAGATATTTTTAATGCTGAAGTTTTCTTTAAAAAGATAAGAAGTTTTTAAAAATTATTTAATTTTCTGTTTAGTTTATAGAAATTTCTTTTTGTTTAGTACAGCGCAGACAGACCGCTGCTGTTCGCATGAACAAAAGAAAAAAGAAGATATGGAGCGATATGCCTTGCAATTTTTCAGCTGGAGATTTTGTATCAGGTGGAGTGGCTTTATACTGCCAAAAATCAAGAATGAACTGTTTTTATTGTTATTGAATGAGGTTTGTCGTATGAGACTTGAATGTCTGTACAAATCTTTCAGCGAATCAGTTTGCTTCAGGATGAATTGGTGCAGTTTTGAAGTGTGAAATGTCATTTCTTTCACAGAAAAATGTGGATTCAAACGATGAAAACTGAGTGGCATTGTCCTTAACTTTTTTTTTCAACGACCCTTCAGAGGAAAAAAAAAACTTTGACAAAGCTTAGTTCTCACAGAAGTGATCGATGACATTTGTATCAAAAATGGAAATTTTGAAAATCAATAACAGTCTGCCAGTAGCTTCCTAAATCTTATCCGGTATAGTCAACACGTATATGTGACCGGCTTATGATGCCTGTGGCCATAGAAAATCTGTTCCAGGCAAAGAAATTCCTGTTTCACTTTGTCTTCTAATTCAAAAGAAGTACAGGGTGATTCAAAAAGAATACCACAACTTTAGGAATTTAAAACTCTGCAACAACAAAAGGCAGAGCTAAGCACTATCTGTCGGCGAATTAAGGGAGCTATAAAGTTTCATTTAGTTGTACATTTGTTCGCTTGAGGCGCTGTTGACTAGGCGTCAGCGTCAGTTGATGCTAAGATGGCGACCGCTCAACAGAAAGCTTTTTGTGTTATGAGTACGGCAGAAGTGAATCGACGACAGTTGTTCAGCGTGCATTTCGAACAAAGTATGGTGTTAAACCTCCTGATAGGTGGTGTATTAAACGTTGGTATAAACAGTTTACAGAGAATGGGTGTTTGTGCAAAGGGAAAAGTTCTGGACGGCCGAGAACGAGTGATGAAAATGTTACGCCTGATATGCTACAGAGAGTGTGGAACGAGTTGGAGTATCGGGTTGATATTGCTCGAGTGTCTGGAGTGGGCCATATTGAACATCTCTGAACTTGTTTTTGAGTGAAAAAAAAAAACCTTTTTAAATACTCTTTGTAATGATGTATAACAGAAGGTTATATTATGTTTCTTTCATTAAATACACATTTTTAAAGTTGTGGTATTCTTTTTGAATCACCCTGTATTTCGTGCTTTACAGAAATTTGGCACAGTGTTCTGTTTTAACCTTGAGTGTGTCATACCACTTTACCCGTGCGACTCTTCTACTCGCCCACGTGGTGTAGCGTTTTCGAGCAGATGCGACGACGTTGTAGAACGTGCCGCAAACGTGCTGCCAATGTACGGCCTATAACTTTCAGCACAGCTCGCTATCGTCAGTGAGGCGCTGGCGGTAAACAGATGCTCCATAGCCCAAACATTCAACACAGTGATGTTCATGCTACAACTTGTAATAGTAATGAGACAATTAGTGAAATAGTGTTAATAAGTAGCTGAACTAAGGTTGGAATTGTTAGTCAAAATCCCTAAATCAGACTTTTACGCAATTTGAGCTAAACATCTATTTCAAAGATGCACATTGTATGTGAATGGTGGGCGTGTATAATAAACGCAATGAATAACCGGTCAATATCTGAACGACAGTGCAACGTCGTAATCACTTTGTGCTAGCAGAGCATTTGCAGCCAACAGCTTGAGCTATACATAAGAACAACAGTGCAATAAACTCGCGAAAACTGTAACCATCTCTAAATGTTCATTTTCATGAACTCTGTCTTACCCAGCGAATCTAAATTTCATAATCATCAATACAATCCCGACTAATTATGCCCTAATCCATCACACATTTTGAATCAGTTAAAAGCAGCAGATACTTACAACTTCACAGCTACAAAAATAAACAAATGAAACTAAAGTTCACACGAGCGAGAGATCACCATTTACCAAACGGTTCGAGAGATTCTAACTCCTAACTGAAACTGGATCCCAGAGCCTTACAAATTTTCACGCGCGACAGCTACCACACATCAAAATATTCAAAAGGCTGCACAGAACTTTACCATAAAAGATCTTAGCCGACAAACTTAAGATGAAAGACCCATGATGAACGTGTGGAAACGAAAAGACTTTGTGCTCCGCCCTGAACGCTTATTTAAAGGCACGGCCATATGACAACTACTTGACTCAATGTAGATCCTTTCACTCTGACCACCAATCAGAATTTATTCAATGGTTTCATAAAAATATAAGTGATAAAAACATTCATTTAATCTCTGTGACCAGTTTGCGACTTCCTAATAAAGTATTCAAGCATTATTTCATGAATTTCAAATAAATCTTGAACATATATTTCGCCATATCGAGCACTCTAGTCAAAACAGTAATTAACATATTTTTAGGTAAAGAATATAATGAATATATCGGCTAGTTATAATTAAAGTACAGAGGTCCAGTGTGGTAATTATCGTATGACACGGGAACTTTGTAATTATTCTAATGTTTTAATGCAGAACCAATTCACACTGGAAAAGGATTTTGCCCCCAGGTGCAAATCGGGACTGTGAATGCAAGAAAGACATAAATAAATTTTTCTATATGTAATGGATTAGGAAAGGGACGTGGACAGAAAAGGTCAAAAAAGTGAGAAAGGCATGATGTTGATGTTACACTATGTGATCGAAAGTATCCGGACACCTGGCTGAAAATGACTTACAAGTTCGTGGCGCCCTTCATCGTTAAGCTGGAATTCAATGTGGTGTTGGCCCACCCTTAGCCTTGATGACAGCTTCCACTCTCGAAGGCATACGTTCAACCAGGTGCTGGAAGGTTTGTTGGGGAATGGCAGCCCTTTCTTCACGGAGTGCTGCACTGAGGAGAGGTATCGGTGTTGGTCGGTGAGGCCTGGCACGAAGTCGGCGTTCCTAAACATGCCAAAGGCGTTTAGGTCAGGACCTTGTTTATGCCAATCCATTACAGGAATGTATTGTCGTGTAACCTCTCCGCCACAGGCCGTGCATTATCAACAGGTGCTCGATCGTGTTGAAAGATGCAATCGCCATCCCCGAATTTCTCTTCAGCAGTGGGAAGCAAAAAGGTGCTTAACAAATCATGTAGGCCTGTGCTGTGATAGTGTCACGCAAAACAACAAGGGGTGCAACCCCCCTCCATGAAAAACCATAACACGACCTCCTCCGAATTTTACTGATGGCACTACACACGCTGGCAGATGACGTTCACCGGGCATTCGCCATACCCGCGCCCTGCCATGGGATCGCCACATTGTGTACCGTTATTCGTCACTCCACACAACGTTTTTCCAGTGTTCAGTCAGCCTATGTTTACGTTACTTACACAAATTGAAGCATCGTTTGGTATTTACCGGCTTGATGTGTGGCTTATAAGCAGCTGTTCACCATGAAATCCAATTTTCTCACCTCCCGCATAACTGTCATAGTACTTGCAGTGGATCCTGGTGCAGATTGGAATTCCTGTGCGATGGTCTAGACAGATGTCTGCCTATTACACATTACGACCTTCTTCAACTGTCGCCGGTCTCTGTCAGTCAACAGACGAGGTCGGCCTGTACGAATTGTGCTGTACGTGTCCCTTCACGTATCCACTTCACTATCACACCGGAAACTGTGGACCTAGGTGTGCTTAGGAGTATGGAAAACTCCAGACATATGACACAGGTGACACCCAATCACCTGACCATGTTCGAAGTCCGTGAGTTCCGCGGAGCGCCCCATTCTGCTCTCTCAGATTTCTAATGACTAGTGAAGTCGCTGATATGGAGTACCTGGCATAGGTGGCAGCACAATGCACCTAATATGAAAAACGTGTGTTTTTGGGGATGTCCGGATACTTTTGGTCGCTTAGTGTATAATTAACGTCTGCTTGCACAGTTTGTTCAATATGAGAACCGGGGACGTCAACAAGATGCGGCACCGCACCAGATTTGCACCTGCTGACCGAAATTGGAATTAACTTTTATCCAGCGTAAATCAGTTCCCAATTAACGCATTAGAATATCAAGTTTCGCTGCCCATGCAATAGTTACAGTCCACACTGGACCTCTGTGAGTAGATGCACTTTAATTGAAACCTCCCGCTACATCGAAAACTGTTAGACTACTAAAAGAGGTACTCATGCCGATAATATCAGTTTGTGTGCGTATGAAAGATTTCATAGTTATTGCACTATTTTCATCCAATTAACTAAATCGTTTATAAAATTTCATACATGATGGTTCACCTGTCCCTACTGATGTTGTTTTATGCAACCTGAAAATTTGTATCTGGCCTTCAAAAACCACGCCCGAGAGTTTCGTATGTTCTCACTCGCTACACGCAAATTAGCCGAGCAGGAAAAATAAACAGAACCTTTTCGTAGGAAATATAATGTATGTAAATTTTGATCTGGGATACGTTTTCGCTAGAGCTGTAGTCTTTCAATTATCCAGGAACGTTCGACTGTGACCTTCAAATGCACCCCTAATCCCGCACTCAGTCCCCACCGGTCTGCGACTGCACGAATTATTTCCCACAGTCGATCTTTTTTGGTTTTCATTTACTAGCCTTATTAAGCCACGAGCTTAGCCGAACACTTACTAATTGTGAAACTGACGTTTGTGTAAATTTTATGAAACAGTTTTGTCAATTTTAGCAGCATAAAATTAACAATTACATCGTTGTATTCGTCAGGCCTTATAATTAGGAAACTACTGTGCTTATGAGGCTTACGTTTGGGTCGAAGTGTCGGGGTAATTAGTTTAGCTTAACGTTTCCAAAAGTCGTTTTCCCTTCATTACTCTCACGGGCACGCTTAAATTAATAATGTTAACGAAATAATCAAGTATTCTCGTGGCGTAGTAGCCGAATCAACAGAGACCAAAAGAGGTCGAATATCGGGAATAATTCGTGTAATAGGAAATTTTTGTACAGTGGCAGGAAGAAGTGCCAAGAACAACATCCTATAAATTTTGACTGTTGAGGGATGAGTTTGGTGGTGGAGATACGTTTTGTCTGTACGATTTTCCTGAGTAATTCGAAAACTGTGGCTTCCAGCGAAAACGTATCCCAGTACAAAATTTAACTACATTATACATACCGGCACATTTTTTTCTGTAGGACTACTAGTTTGCGCATGGTGTAAGAGAGAATATGAAAATCTCGCGCGTGATTTTTGAAGGGCATATGTAACACTGCGGATTGTTTAAAACATCGGTAGGGCTAGCTGAACCATCCTATACGTCGGTTTAAATAGGAACGTAATGTGTTCGTTTGATTTCTGGCATCTTCCGCTTTTCTCATAATTGTGAATTGAGTAATAGATTCAGTTATTATAATTTTTATAAATAATAATCTACACAAATAGGAATGAATGTTTATTTGTATTATTGTACTCTATGTACTCCTAAACCATTCATCCGATTGTGATGAATCTATGGTGAGTTGTTCACCGTACAACCATGAAGGTTCGTAGAAAAAAAATTATGACACATATTTCAGAAGATATGACGTCATAAACAATGAGCTGCCGCGTCGCGTGAATACCAAGATTTATGCATCTGCTATTTGAGAATGAGACCACTTGGCGGCTAGCAACAAATTTTACAAAATTTGTTACTTCAAATCTTTACGAAAATTTTTCTCGGTGACACCCCCCCCCCCCAGAAAATTATAAAAGGAAAAATGATTATCTCTTACTTCATTTTCGCTGTGCATGTCGTAGTAAAACTGCCGCATCAGCCAGGACGTTTTAACGTATTACTTCGCTAATACTAACTCTATTAGCAACGTATTTTGGATACAGTATCCACATATATCACTAAATGTGGCGGCAAATTTACATTACAGTATGACAAACAGTTCAGCAGATATGACGTCATAAACATTGAGATGTATGAGAAACTGCTGCGTCAAACGTGGCGTTTTGTTTTACTATTTATTTATTATTAAAGCTATTCGCAACACATTTCGCAAACGTATAAAAATATATATAAAATCAAAGGTGTATATCAGTGCAATGTTGTGTCAAAATTTCAAATCGATCAGTCAATAACTTTTCAAGATTTACATTTTATATTCGCCTGTTCTTAATAGCAAATCTCGGAAAGATCTTGGTCGACTGATTTGAAATTTTGACACAACGTTGCATTCTAAACATGGACGTGTTTTTATGTACCTAAGTTTGTAGCAGTCTGAATGCATATTAATTCAAGAATGTCATATGTGTGTGGAATAAATTTGGAAAATCCGTGGCCTGCTCACGCGTCGGGAAACTGTCTGATTTAGGTTTCCGCGATTTCCCCAAATCGCTTCAGGCAAATGCCGGGATGATTCCTTTGAAAGGGCATGGCCAACTTTCTTTCCCCATCCTTCCCCAATCCGATGGGACCGATGAGTTTGCTGTTTGGTCCCCTCCCCCGAATTAAACAACCAAACCGTCTGAGTTATGCGTGTACGCACCAGATGGAAACAACCAAAAATATTATGTATTCAAAAGCTCTTCAGTAAACAGATTATAAAACCAAACACATTGTTTTCTTTTAGTGGCTGTGCAACACATGCTGGGTACGGCTAGCACTAGGTATTAATAACTAGATATTAATAACTTTGTAACCTTTCAAGTTACAAATGTGGTTTCATTTTCAATAAGTTCGTCTCACTGCCGCAGTTTCAAAGTTGTCATTAATTTTTTGCTATCAAGCTTATAAGACAGTTTACGTATTTTCAGTAATATTACAGTTCGTGTCAATACTTTATGTCAAGGGGCTGCTCCATCTCGGCTCATGCCGGGACCACGCAGCTGGGAAATACACCTCTTTCCTCCAGGGAGAAACCCTGATGACCGCTGCTCCTAGCCGCTTGCCGAGCTTCCCTGTGCCTGCGTTCAGCACTCCGTCCATCTCAGCGCGGTTGCCTGCAATTCCGTGGACAGCTGGCCGCCCCGACAAACCTTCACGCCGGCCTACAGCCTTCCTGTCTCGACCAGGCCGTCCTGCTGCAACCGAGTCGCTGCTCGTAATGTCGCACTCTTCTCATAATTTTTAATCCTTCTCGTTGGTCCAGAAAATTTATCATAATCTTGCAGTTATTTTCGTAACTCTACGTTAGGTATGTCAGTGTGAATCTGATCGGCCTTTCATTAATTGTGAAAAACTAGTGTATTGAATGAATCGAGGCCCAGTAAATTTGCTACTTTGTGTGAATTTACTACTATAAATATGGCCTGTTTAATGAATCGCATGTCTTCAGCGTCCATTACGAACTGGCCTTTGATCGGTATCTGCTAGTCACTGTAGTTAAGTAGCGAACTCTGCAATTCGCTTAATTTTAGTGATCCCAATTTCTGGTACGCCTATAAATTTTTAAAGAAATTGAAGAGTGTGTGTCAATTTGAAATTTGATTGGCGCTTCATTGATTCACAGTGTCACAGTTAAAGTCTTGTCATTTGCTGAAAAAATAGAATTCACTGTACATTTTCCCTGTGAAATTTATTAAACTGCGCTTTTTCGTTCTTAACATTCTTTTTATTTTTATAATGAATAATTTTTATATGCCTGAGTTTCTTATTCCGTTGCCTGATTTGACTCGTTTTACATGCTTGGGATTTGTCCCCTGTCTTTTTACAGTAGATTGTAGGGTTTATGATAAGTTGTGGCGAACACTGTTAGGTTCCACAGAGCGACGCCAGGCAGATATAAATAGGTGTTATAATGTTGTATTATAGATTTTGTGTGAGTTGATGTACTAGAAATGTTTGTTTTACATTTATTTCATGATCTTCGATCGAGTTAGATGAGTGTTTCAGTGCTGTTCTGATGACGCAGCAGCCGATGTACCGTGCGCTGTTAGTGCTATTGAAGACCAACCGGCAACTAGTGGGCGGCAGACATCATTAAAGATACAGTCGAGACTGAATTTTAATTGTTAAAAGTATCTTGCTAATGAATGTAGTGATGACTGCTATTCATTATTATATCTGATGTCTGACTGTGAACATTAAAAGTTGTGTTCTGTCAGATATGCGTCTGTGGATGATTCATTGTACGTAAGAAGAGCACAGAAATATCCGCGCAGGATTAGCCGAGCGGTCTAGGGCGCTGCAGTGATAGACTGTGCGGCTGGTCCCGGCGGAGGTTCGAGTCCTCCCTCGGCCATGGGTGTGTGTGCGTTTATCCTTAGGATAATTTAGGGTAAGTAGTGTGTAAGCTTAGGGACTGATGACCTTACTAGATAAGTCCCATAAGATTTCACACACATTTGAACATTTTGAAGCACAGAAATATGTCAAGATATAAGTTTCTAATTTTAGACTTTAGAGTTGAAGGAAGATTAGCCAAGCAACTTTAAATGGAGATTGTCCTAGCTCAGAGGCAGCAAATGGAAATGTAAATGTTAGTAAACGTGTTTATGATCGAAAGTGTAGTAATATCTCTGACAATATTGCGAAGATATGAATGATTGATTTGCACTTCAGTTATCAGTTCATACGGAACTTTAAGGAAGCTTTACGAACTGACAATGCTTATTTAGTCAGCATAATAGTAATTTGATAGTTAAATGGGAATCAATGAACTATACTACGTCTGAGATATGCTGAGTATACTGAATAGAACTATTAACAGGACGTAGACTTTGTTAAAGAACTGATTGTAAATTCTGTGGGTTTATGGTGTCTTAGAAGCCAGTTATGATCAACATCGGAGTGATATTTTGCCAGGCAGTATTCCTATTATCAGTAAACGTGTTGTCTCTAGCTATGCTTCATAGCTAATGTGGACACGGAAATTTAAATTCTAGTAACGAAGTGCACCTAATGATATCACTTAAAGAGAGTCGTCCAAAGGTTCACATATTCAAGAAAAGCCGTACCGTTAAATACTTTCATTATAAAAGTGCATGCAAGAGGACATTAATACCGGAGATTATTGTGTTGTTGGAACATCGATGTATGGAGTCTTCGTTTGTTTCACAATATCGCAAATTTTCCTATGGGCGTAACTCAACATTCTACATCCAAGTTATCCACGCGTCTTCTCTTTGACAGCGAAAAGGATCTGTCGTGAAGAATCATATTTAAATAGAATAAGATTTGACTTAAATGAATATTATTGCGAGTTCATCTCAGTCGCGGCTATAGCAGGATTTGCACCTTCAGCTTGGCGATACATTGTCACACCTTACCCATTCTTCATCTCGTCGCAGGCAGTCTGTACTCGACATCAGGAGAGGAAGACTAGCGCAAAGTGCACAGCGTGTTTTGAAAGAAACAAATTAGCGTGCAAATGAACGTAGTTTTCCTCTATTGAATCTGTTTACGATCTGTTGCTTCCGTCATTTCCCCCTTGGCACATGTACAGGTCACGCTCATGGTTTGGCAGTGGGGGCTTTGTTTGACGAATAGTTTATACACTAGCGTCTCAGTACCAAAGGGCGTCTGCTGCTGCTAGTGTCTGTTCATACACTCAGATTAAAGGCATACAGTTTTGCAATGACTAATTAGTCAAACTAAAAAGGTTTTTCTTTAACTTACCGTCAGGCGAATGCATAATACGCATGCCACTGATGAGAATATAAGCATAAAACTTTTTCGCGTTTGCCATTTTTGCACAGAAATTTACAGTCTTTCGTTAGCTCCTGTAATTGTACTCTACACTCCTTGTAACCATTTTTGCACAGAAAAAATTTACGTTGGCTGCTGCTACGTGCACTTGTGCCTCAGACCAAGATTCAAACTTACCTTTAATTTCTGAATATGAGAGTGTCTCTGGATGTGCTTTAGGATATACATTGAAGAACCATGGAGATGTCCCGCAAAACGACTTGACATGGACTCGACTACTGTCTGAAATAGTGCTGGAGGTGCCTGACATCATGAATCTTGCAGGGCTGTCCATAAATTCATAAGAGAACGATGGGGATGGAGATCTCCTCTGAACAGTACGTTACAAGGCATCCCAGATATGCTCAGTAATGTTCAAGTGTGTGTATGTGTGTGTGTGTGGGGGGGGGGGGGGGTCTGGCAGCCAGCGGAAGTGTTTCTGGAGCCACTCTGTAGCAATTCTGGACGTGTTGCGTGATGCACTGTCCTGCTGGAAATGCCCAAGTCCGTCGCAATGCACAATGGACATGAATGGATGCAGGTGATCAGACAGGATGCTTACGTACGTGTCACCTATCAGAGTCGTATCTAGATGTATCAGGGGTCCCATATCACTCCAACTGCACACACCCCACACCATTGCCGGCCGGAGTGGCCGATCGGTCTAGGCGCTACAGTCTGGAACCGCGCGACCGCTACGGTCACAGGTTCGAATCCTGCCTCGGGCATGGATGTGTGTGATGTCCTTAGGTTACTTGGGTTTAAGTAGTTCTAAGTTCTAGGGGACTGATGACCACAGCAGTTAAGTCCCATAGTGCTCAGAGCCATTTAAACCATTTGAACCCACACCATTACAGAGCATCTACCAGCTTGAACAGTCCCGTACACGTCCATCCCCTCGATACAATTTGAAAGGAAACTCGTCCGACTAGACAACGTGTTTTCAGTCATCGACAGTCCAATGTTGGTGTTGACGGCCCCAGCAAGGCGTAAAACTTTGTGTCGTGCTGTCATCAAGGGTACACGAGTGGGCCTTCGGTTCCGAAAGCCCATATCGATGATGTTTCGTTGAATGGTTCGCACGCTGACAGTTGTTGATGGCTCAGCATTGAAATCTGCAGCAATTTGCTGATGGGTTGCACTTCTGTCACGTTGAACAAATCTCTTCAGTCGCCGTTGGTCCTGTTCTTGCAAGATCTTTTACCGGCTGCAGTGATATCGGAGATTTGATGTTTTACCGGATTTCCGATTTTCACGGTACGCTCGTGAAATAGTACGGGTAAATCCCCACTTGACCGCTAACTCGGAGATGCTGTGTCCCATCGCTCGTGCGCCGACTGTAACACCACGTTCAAACTCATTTAAATTTTGATAACCTGCCATTGCAGCTGTAGGAACCGATCTAACAACTGCGTCTGACGTTATCTTATATAGGCGTTGCCGACGGTGGCGCCATATTCTGCTCGTTTACATATATCTGTATTTGAATACGCATGCCTATAACAGTTTCTTTGGCGCTTCAGTATAGTTTTTGAACCAACTTAAAAATTTCGGCTCCCGCATTAGCAAGAAGAAAAGCTTTCAGCTCAAAATCACATGAAAATTTCTGCGCGACGAAATGTTGCTTCATTTTGGAATCATAAATGTGCCACGCTTTTATTTTCCAGTCGAAAGTCGAAAAACTGTGGCGGTGGCGTCTTGAAATTCCTTGAACGTTTTCTTTCTCTGTTTCTAGTTTCGTCATCCGTGCCAGTTGTAACTCTTGAGTGGTGGATAGCTGTTGCAATAATAACACAACGGGTTCTAGATGTCTGGTTGAGCCATTTCTAAAAAATAAAAGTCAGAACAATGTATATGGATCTTCATAGGCTACAGTTGTCGATTGTGAGTCGTGCACTAAAAACGCGGTGAATCTTTAAACCTTTTAACTTGCAAGCCGACTGAAGTAATATTAAGCGAAGCATACATATTTGAACCCCTGTCATTCATCTCTCTCTAACACAATTTACAAAATGAGTTGTGAGAAACAGCACCTCTGTTGCTGATAACATTTTTATTGCCACGTCAGGACAGTAATGCCGCAATGTAAATAATGACAGTTAATCTACAGGACAAATGAATGAAAAAAATTGAGGACATCAAGATGTATACTGATGATCCAAAACATCTTGATCATCTGCTTGATAGCGTGTTGGTCCATCTTTAGAACACAATATAGCAGCGATTCTGAGTGGCAAGTATTCCACAAGTCTTAAGTTTGTATTAGGAGGTCTGTGGCACGCAGTTCTAATAAATTACAGACCAGTAGTTTGTGGGTTGGGGGAGTAGGGGAGGAAGGGGGCAGCTGGCGCCCGATAGTGTCCCATATGTTAGCGTTCATCGTGTATTCTGTCAGGTTCAGAACGGGCAAATTTGGTTGTCAAGACGTCAAACTGAGCTTACTGCCACGCTCCTCATACTACTGTAGCACGATCCTGGCATTGGAACAGTAGTCCTGCTGGAAGATGTCATCGCCATCGGGGAAGAGATGAGGGTGGTCCACAGTAATACTGATGTAGTCCACAGCTGTCACGCTGCCTTCAGTCATTACTTCAGATCCCATGGAAGCCCATATGTACGAGGGGCGATAAGTAAGTAATGCAACAATTTTTTTTTTCTGAAAGCGCTTTGGTTTTATGCAGGATTCCGATACACCACATTATTTCCAACTCTTTTGGCTACAAAACTCTGCTTATCAATATAATCTCCGTTCAATGCGACGAACCTACGCTGTCTTAATGGGAGGGCCTGTACGCCCGCTGGGTACCACTCTACTGGCCGATGTCGCAGCCAACGTCCAGCTGCATCAATACCCCCCCCCCCCCCTCCCCCCCATCATCCACGTATTGCTTCCCGCTGGTTGCATCCTTCATTGAGCCAAGCAGATGGAAGTCGGAAGGTGCGAGATCAGGCTGAAGGATGGATGGGGAACTAGTTTTGTGAGTTCCTCTAGTGTGCAGACTTGTGTTAGGCCTTGCGTTTTCATAGAGCAGGAGCAGATCGTGGCAACGAACACGCTCAAGTGGTTTCTTCACTTCCCTGGGGTAACACAATACACCTCCGTGTTGATCGTTACACCATGATGGAGTATATCCAACAGACTAGCACCTTAAGAGTCCCAGAAGCCCATCGCCATGAGTTTACGGTTGAGGGTGAGAAAATGAACTTTTTCCTCGGAGGAGATGAGATGAGGCGCCATTTCAAGGATTGCCATTTTGTTTCCGGTTCGAAGTGATGAACCCATGGTGCATTGCCTTTGACGATGTTCGACAGAAAATTGTCGCGATCAGCCTCGTAACGCGCAAGAAAATTAGCACAGCTGGTCCTTCATTATTCTTTATGGTCTTCTGTTTGGCGCTGAGGAACCCGGCAGCCATACACCTATGAGTACCCAAACTGGCGGACATGTGTGTTAGCACTACCAACAGGGACGTTCAATTGAGCAGCGAGGAGTCTTATTATGATACTTCGATCACCTCGAATGAGAGTGTCCGCACGTCCCAACATAGCAAGGGTAACGGACATAGCAAGGGTAACGGCTGTGTGCGGCTGACCAGCACGCGAGTGGTCGAACAGGTTTGTCCGACGTTGTTGCAATAATGACAGAAGTCTACCCCTCTCTCAACGACTCACCATGCTTTTGTTCACTGCTATGTTTCTGTACACATTCTGCAAGCACCTATGAATATCTGCGGTGCTATGGTTTTCTGCCAAAATAGACTCAATGCCAACTCTCAGCTTGGAACACACGTACGCCGTGCACTGAGGTGACAAAACTCATGAGATGACGGTATGCACACATACATATGGCAGTAGTATCGCACGCTCTAGGTACAGGAGTGCAGTGAATTGGCGGAACTGTTGTTTGTACTCGGGTGATTCATGTGAAAAGGATTCCGACATGATTGTGGCCTGAAGACGGGAATTAAAAGACTTTTAATGCGGAATAGTAGATGGAGCTCGATGCATGGGACATTCTGTTTTGGAAATCTTTAGGGGATTCAATATTATGCGATCCACAGTGCCAAGAGTATGCCGAGATTACCAAATTTCATGTATTACCTCTCAACATGGACAGCTCATGGGCCGACGGACTTCACTTAATGACCGAAAACATTGGCGTTTGCATCGAGTGGTCAGTGCTAACAGAGAAGCAACACTGCATGAAATAACCGCAGAAATCAGTGCGGTACGTACAATGAACGTATCTGTTAAGACAGTGTGGCGAAATTTGGCGTTAAAAGGCTGTGGCAGGAGACGAATGACGAGAAGGCCGTTGCTAACAGGACGAAGTCTCTTGCAGCGCCTGTCCTGGGCTCGTTGGATCCTAGACGTCTGGAAAACCGTTGTATGGTCAGATGATTCTCTATTTCAGTTGGTAAGAGGTGATGTTAGAATTCGAGAGTCACGCAGACCCCATGTAGCCATGGACCCAAGTTGTCAACAAGGCACCTTTCAAGCAAGGTGGTGTCTCCATAATGATGTGGGCTGTGTTTACATGGAATGGACCCAGTCCACTTGATGTTCGGCTACTTGGAGACCATTTGCAGCCATTCTTGTACGTCATGTTCCCAAATAACGGTGGAATTTTTATGTATAACATTGCGTCCTGGCTCGGGGCCATAAATACTCGCGACTGGGTTGGAAAGCATTCTGAACATTTCTAGCGAATGATTTGGTCACCCAGATTTCCCGTCATGTTTCCCATCGAACTTTTTTGTTGGTTTCCTGCAGCCCACAACGAACTCCTCCTCTCTTCTCAGAGAATTGCCATCTACATTTAATTTAACATTGTCATTTTCTTCTTCAAACTGAAATTCATGGCATTAGTTTTCTTTATGTTCAATATCACTTTATTGCTCATTGACCAATCGTAAACTTCCTTGAGAGTATCATTTGCTTTCTCGGCAAGGAGTTCTCTTTTTTTCTCAGTGACTATAATATTGCTGTCATCAGCAAAGAGAATTTTTTCACCATGAGGAACACTACTGGGAAAGTCATTGATGTAGATCAGGAGCAGTATTGGTCCTAATATGCTACCTTGCGGAACCCCAATATTGATGTATTTTGGTTCTGATAAGTGTTTTACTAAATGTTTAGATCTATTTGAAGTATGTGTTATCTCTACTCTTTGTACCCTATCTCTTAGGTATGATCGAAACCAGTCATTAGCTACCCCTCTTATTCCTAATGCTTCTAATTTATTTAACAGAATCTTGTGGTCGACAGTATCAAAGGCGTTAGAAAGATCCAAAAATATGTCTGTGAACACCCATCTTTGTCAAGAGCATCAAGTACAACTTTTGTGAATTCTGCTATGGCTGACACGGTATTTTTTCCACTTCGGAAACCAAACTGTGATTCTCTTAAAAGATTGTATTTCTTCAGGTAATTCATTCATCTGTCTTTCATAATTGCTACTATTATTTTTGAGAACGGTAACGGCAGGGAAATGGGCTGGTGATTTTCTGTCGTCTGCATTACCTTTCTTAAGCAAAGGTACAAGTCTTGCCTGTTTTAACTGCTATGGAAATGTTCCTGATGTGAGGATTCAGTTATTATACTTGTTAAAGGGCCTTGTATAATCTCTATGCCTTGTTTCAGTACACCCAATGCTACTTCATCAAAGCCTACTGATTTTTTATTTTTTAGTTTTTGAACAGTTTTGTTGACTTCATTCTCTGTGGTTGGAAGTAACACTATTGTATTTAGTGCAACATTATTTACAGGTGTTGTATTTGTTTTGGGGAATTTTTGCTGTAACTTCACTGCAGTACTTAAAAAATGCTCGTTTACATAGTTTGCTAAGTGTTGTGGATCATTTATTACCTTATCCCCCTCCCTTAACAGTATGTTATTCTGCGTTTGTTTGCCTCTCCCCGTTTCCTTTTTTTTTTTTTTTATAACATCACAGACTGCTTTGCTTTTATTCTCTGCATTATATATTATTTTGTCATTAAATTACTTTTCTGCAGCAATCAGCACCTTCCTATAGATCTTTTTGTACCTATGATATAAATTTAAGAATTCTGGATCATTGCGACTCTTTTTCACACAACTGAGGTCTTTAAGTGTTTGGGACGACTTCTTAATATCTGCTGTTATCCATCTGTTTTTGTGATATGTTGATAAAGACCTGCATACTTTTGGAAATGCCTTTTCAAAGTTCAATTTAAACAATGTCGAGAATTTTGAGAATTTTATATTCATGCTGGTTTCCTTGTACACTTCATCCCAGCTTTGTTTTGCTAGTTCTTTTGAGAAATCTTTTATTTTATTTTCTGATAAATGTCGTCTGCAGGCTCGTAGTTTAGGCAATGATTTGATGCCTGATTTTACTATTGGTTTCTGACAGATTTGGTCTCATAGTCTTTTTCAATTACATCACTTTTTCCCTTGTCCATATTTGTGGCGTCATGGTCAATTACTGATGCAGTCATTGTAGTAACCTTTGTCGCACTATTGACCAATAGTGACATACCAAAACTTTGAAGGATGTTTATGACGGTGCTGCTGGATTCATTTATGATATTAGTGTTGATGTTAATGTCCCCACACAGAATTATGTTGACATTTGTACTTGAAAGTTTAACTCCGAACTTCTGTTAATTTACTACCACTGGGAGATCTATACACACACAAAATGATTAATTTTTTCGAGATATCAAGCCCTGTTAATTCAATAGCTGATATTTCAAAGTGTTTGTCTTCACGTACTGTACTGAGGTCATGTCTTGATTTGAACTGTGTTCCTTTTCTGATATAAATGCATGATCCTCCGCCCTTTGAAGCAGTTCTGCAGTAGGAGTTTGCCCTTTCATGCAACGATAATACTACATGTTAGATTTCTGTGTCTCTACACCAGTGCTCAGTAACACAAACTATCGTGCAGTTCAAAGGTTGAAGCTCAACTTCTAATAGTTGTATTTTATTTTTTATTGATTACATGTTTTGATGAAGAATTGTTAAGTCTGTGAAATGCCCCATGTTACTCTTTCCAGTGGTTTGTTTTTCTTTGTGACATCTGCTATGTGTGATATTTGGACTGTTAAAATATGTCTTATGAGTGATTTTTTTTAACTGCGGAGACACTCTTTTGGCAGGGGAACTTGTTGACTGGATTTATCGTAAAAAAGACTTATTTTTCCTACCCATGACAACAGGTATTTGACCATGTGTGGCCCGAGATCCACCCCCTATACTTTCATGAATCAGCTGTACCAATCTTCCCTTCCCAGTCCTGTTTAGGTGTAGGCCATGCCTAGTGCAATATCATCTGCTGATACTCCCCACAGGCACCAGAGAAACGTGAGCAAAGTTGGCTATTCTCAGAGCCATTTCTAACCCCACATTGATTCGCCCCACGAGTCCATAAAGCTGCGGTCGATCATGACGCTAGGACAGCTCAACAAAGGGTACATTTGTCAGGGAAGCTATCTTGTCTAGTTCACCACTTATGTCATATGCCCCTTCCCTGTCCAAACTGTTTCCCACCCCCATCCACTACCACTACAAGGTCCTCCTTTTAAACTCCTTACATAAAGACCCTAGGTCCTCCATCACATGACTTCCTGCATTTGGCTTGAAGAAACTGGTGGCCTGGTTCGCTGCCCATAAACGTTCCTGTAACTGTGGGACTACACTTCGCCCATGGCTACTACCTAGTAGCAGCATTTTCTTCTTCCTAACACTTTGTACATTCCTAGGCTTCTTGGCCTTGGTTAAGTGCACTGCACATTTCCTGCTCCTCGTTCTGCCTGAGGCTCTTCTCCACTTAACTTTGGCAGTGGTAGATACCTGTTTTTGGTGTTGATGATAAAACTATCAGATCGCGTTCTCTTTCTTCCTATCCTCCTACCAGCTGCCAGTTCCCAACTACCCTCCTCCCCCCTGTCTCCCTTGATCCTTATCTGTCCCTTCCTTGCTTCCTCCAAATGTGCCCGAAGGGCAAAGATTTTCCTTCCCTGTTCCCCAATCAAAATGTTCCTACTGCACACTCCGCAGTTCCAGGAGAGAGCCTCTTCTGTTCTACCAACATTCTCCCCACTGCATCCCCCCAGTGAAAATATTTCCTACAAGATTGAAAACAAATTCCTCTACTCACTACCCTGTAACAGCTCCCACATTTCTCACTCATGGTCAGTTTCGAGAGAATAATTAAGTTTAAATTATGTTTTAAATTTGTCAAGGACACGAGGTTGACAGTATGTAAACACAAAACGACACAAAAGTCTTACGTGCGGTTGTTGTTGTTTTTGTGCTGATTTAGTGATACAATGACAGAAGAATGAATTAGTAATTACTTTGGTTTTAGAGAATTAACAGTATCAAGGGCGTTTGGTCAGGTTGTTAAACATTTATAGCTCGGAAAAATTTGGCATAGACCGCGTCTATCTGTGTTGTTAAATACGAATTGTGTAAGTTAAATATGATTTAGAAACGTTTAGTTACACTTTTATTGCGACAATAGACACTGATGAAACTAGTAGCTGTCTTTTTTCAATGAATTTTGCATTATCAAGAAAACTTGAATAGAATTTTTTGTGCTTATGTCACGCAAAATTTAGGGTTATGTCGCGATTATCGGGACTTCAGATAACACGATGTTTTTTCTAGAACTAGTTCTACTGGGACGCTAGTATTCAGCAAGTATACGAAACAAAGAAAATTTAAGTTTGGCACTATTTCCTCTAAGTTCTTCTAGCGGATGAAGAAAATACCTGTCATCTCACTGGGCGGCCATCTTGCACATACGCGTGCAGTCTTGTGAACGCAGATTTTGTCGTCTTCGCTTACTGGGGTGACCACAGCATACTCATCGCAAAGATCCAGAAGGAAGGGCAACTCCTGGTCACCTACAATGCTAAAATGTTCGAGGTAACGTTAATGAGTGGATCCAAATCACAGTAAAAAAAAATAGACACGGAATGATCCCAACACCCTGCAGATCCACCACAGCTCATTGTGCGGTCGGTGCAGTCGACGTCTTGCGCAATTTGAAAAGTTGTAAAAAGAACAGGAATCGAATATGAAAATGGATTGGTTGAAGAGATTTATATGGAACATATAATGGGACATTCCACATTCGATAAGCACTTCTGTTCTACATATGCAATAACGAATTTGACCTACAAATCATCCTCCCAACGAGCTAGGTAGCTGGTCCACAAGAAGCAGACGACTGAAAAGAAAGAGCTGACGAACTACTGATGCACTGCATAAAACAGATTATGTTATACCAATCAAATCGCACGTACATGGTCATTACTTTGTTGTAGGGAAAGATACTATCCAGTCTACTACATCCGGCCAGCTAAGCCGTTTTGCGGAACCACGTGGTTAAACAGTGTCGTCCACAAACATTTACTTGCTGTATTACACTTCTCCTGACTATGACAGTGGCCTAAGGCGGGGGTCCCCAAACTAAGGCCCGCGGGCCAAAGCCGGCCCGTAAGAGCTGGCAAACCGGCCCGCATTAGCTGGCCGAACGTCCCCGATGTGCAATGTCATCTATTCTTCGAGCCACAGTGTTTGCCGAAAAACTTACGTTTTTAAATAAATTAACTTTTTCTGGACACATTTCTTCTGCTGTTGCAATAATGCAGTTCTTAATTAATTCACCGTCGGCTAATGGCTTACACTGTTTCGCTACTAAATGAGCAACACGAAAACTAGCATGAGTTGCTGCATGTTGTTCAGCGTTTACTTTCTTAAACAGCGACTGCTGGATTTTTAGCTGGCGTTTCAGAGGCTCATACATTTCTAATCGTTCGCATCCTGTAAACTTGGAGTAATTCTGAGAGTGCATACTCTCATAATGACGTTTTATGTTGTATTCTTTGAAGACTGATATTGCTTCATTGCAAATAATACACATTGGTTTGTTGCTTGACTCCACCACGAAATATTGACATCCCCACTGCTCTTTAAAAATTCTACATTCACTGTCAACCTTTCGTTTCTTTTCCATATTTGTACAGAACTTCACAAAAGATTGTAACCTGAAAATGAAATTGTGCTATTTAATACTAATAAAACTAGGGGGTAGTTTGCCTAAACAAAATGCAATGAATTTTATTTAATTACTAAATTAAATACAATTACACTGTAGTTCCACTAAAAAATACAGTGAATACATACACAAGTCGTGCTATACGTATTTCGATTTTCAGATTTTCCTTATCTCTTCGAATTCAAACTTTGAATTGTCCCACACTTCGTCGTCTCACCTACTAGTACAGCGCATAAAACACTAAAAAAACTCGCGAGACACTCGCAACATAGACACAATCACGCAACAGAACTATCAAATATATGCTCTGGCTCGGCTACTCGCTACAAGACTACATAACTAAACTTATTGTTGCGCCGCTTGAAATAACAATGCGTTGACATACTCTACCTCTGTTACGTCTTGCAATAATAGTGTTGCTATCAATGATTTTGAGATTTCGTTAACTTTGCAGGGCGCTTTCGTGAAGAATGTGTAGAGACATCCTTTTTTGTCGGTGAAATTCGCCAGAATTTCGGTCAGGTACGTCCTCCAATCAAAATTATGTAATTAAATAAAAATCGTAGTTCGTTTCAGTGCTAGCTATTCCCACAACCTTAAATTTTTGCGATTTCATCTTTCCTTTAGCCTTACATTACGGTGGTCATGGAGTGCTAGGGTGCTTTAATCCCACTAGATAGATCTTGACCCTTATGACTTCGTGGAGGAGTCAATGTGGCTCGCGGACTAAAAAGTTTGGAGACCCCTGGCCTAAGGTGAAGCAGCATTAAGTCCACTGTGTCGCTCAACAACACAAGCTGCCCTTCTCCATGTTATGCGGCCTTCTGTAGAGCTAGTTAACGCATGACTCGGCCGAAAACGAGACATTTTTACCAGTCACCGGGCCAGACTGAGTTCAGCTTCACATTTTACTCTTATGCAGTTGTAATCTCTGGCTAATAGATGTGCAGTTGAAGTTTGTGGCTAATAGAAGCCGCTAGACCTGGTACATAATACTAATAGTAGGCCTAACTCCAGCCTTTCTGTACATTGTGCACTTACTTGCAATGAAACTAGCGACCGACCCGGCTTCACTCGGTTAGCACACAGTACCTGTGGCCGGACGATTTCTCTGGCGTAGCGGTAATTTTGTTTGGAGGCACTGCGTAGAGTTTTGCACAAAATTCAGAGAATAATGTTAGTTAACTGAACATCGTCACTTTCACCTACCGTAAACGATTTAAGCAGGCCACGCCAAGAATGTTATCAGGAGACATGTATGTTATTTGTTCCATGTTTAATTGGCCTTTGCAGTGACATCCCATGGAAATTATGGCAGCACACCAAAGTGTCATTAATCTGCTTACTATCAATGTAAATGTTCTATGCGGATCATGTGCGATTGGGTATGCATTTTAATTTTGTGTCATATAATGAGTCAGAGACTGGCTGACTGGATCTTGTCTGAAGGCCACAAAGAAATTAAGACGTAGAAGAAAAAAAAAACACGCTTGATGTATGTAAGTAGCCAGGACGTCACTCCTTTCGTAATGGTTAGTATGCTCTTATTCATTGTTTATATTCTTTGCTGTAATTCTTTGACATGAACCTTTCATGGCAGACTTTGGCGCTATGCCACGAAAACAATCGTGTTTGTACCTACATTTGATTCAGGAAAAGCAGAAAGCTGAGTCATCTGCCGCGCTGCTGAAAAATTTTGCTTATGTAAACGGCGCAAAGCTGCTTTCCATGCTGAAATATCTTTTCGGAAAGCGTTTTACTTTTTGCATTAAGAAACTGGAAACTGCGGATTTGAGATCCGCGTGGTTTTTTCCCCCTATGCATTTGTTCTGAAACGACTGCATTTAGTACGTGAAAGAACTTGCCCCCCTTCTAACAGCCGTGTACCGCAAGTCTCTAGAGGAACGGAAGGTTCCAAATGATTGGAAAAGAGCACAGGTAGTCCCAGTCTTCAAGAAGGGTCGCCGAGCAGATGCGCAAAACTGAGACGTCGCTCTGTTGTAGAATTTTAGAACATGCTTTTTGCTCGCGTATCATGTCGTTTCTGGAAACCCAGAATCTACTCTGTAGGAATCAACATGTATTCCGGAAACAGCGATTGTGTGAAAATATGAGATACAGGCTCCCAGGTAGATGCTATTTTCCTTGACTTGCGGAAGGCGTTCGATACAGTTCCGCACTGTCGCCTGATAAACAAAGTAAGAGCCTACGGAATATCAGACCAGCTGTGTGGCTGGATTGAAGAGTTTTTAGCAAACAGAACACAGCATGTTGTTCTAAATGGGGAGACGTCTACAGACATTAAAGTAACCTCTGGCGTGCCACAGGGGAGTATTATGGGACCATTGCTTTTCACAATATATATAAATGACCTAGTAGATAGTGTCGGAAGTTCCATGCGGCTTTTCGCGAACGATGCTGTAGTATACAGAAAAATTGCAGCATTAGAAAATTGTAGCGAAATGCAGGAAGATCTGCAGCGGATAGGCACTTGGTGCAAGGAGTGGAAACTGACCCTTAACATAGACAAATGTCATGTATTGCGAATACATAGAAAGAAGGAACCTTTTTTGTACGATTATATGATAGCGGAACAAACACTAGTAGCAGTTACTTCTGTAAAATATCTGGGAGTATGCGTACGGGACGATTTGAAGTGGAATGATCATATAAAATTAATTGTTGGTAATGCGGGTGCCAGGTTGAGATTCATTGGGAGAGTCCTTAGAAAATGTAGTCCATCAACAAAGGAGGTGGCTTACAAAACACTCGTTCGACCTATACTTGAGTATTGCTCATCAGTGTGGAATCCGTACCGGGTCGGGTTGACAGAGGAGATAGAGAAGATCCAAAGAAGAGCGGCGCGTTTCGTCACATAATTAATCGGTAAGCGTGATAGCGTTACGGAGATGTTTAGCAAACTCAAGTGGCAGACTCTGCAAGAGAGGCGCTCTGCATCGCGGTGTAGCTTGCTGTCCAGGTTTCGAGAGGGTGCGTTTCTGGATGAGGTATCGAATATATTGTTTCCCCCTACTTATACCTCCCGAGGAGATCACGAAAGTAAAATTAGAGAGATTCGAACGCGCACGGAGGCTTTCCGGTAGTCGTTCTTCCCGCGAACCATACGCGACTGGAACAGGAAAGGGAGGTAATGACAGTGGCACGTAAAGTGCCCTCCGCCACACACCGTTGGGTGGCTTGCGGAGTACAAATGTAGATGTAGTCAGACATCACTTTGGTGACATGCGGGTCCCCAACCAGTTATCCATCCCGGGAAAGGGGTCATATAGTGTAACATGGAATCGGAACCAAGTTTCTCCTCTGGTGAACGTCCACGTCACTGAGAGGTAAATGTTAGGTTAAAAGGTAGCCTAAAAAAAGAAAAAGATTCTACAGCCGGGACTCGACACCGCAACCTTTCACTTTCCAGGCACGCACTTCAGCGTTAAACCACTAGGGGCTGTACGGAGTTTTGTCACGCTTTGCTGTTCTGTGGAGTCGCTGCTGCTGTCTACAGCATGGTTTCCCAAACGGTGTTTCGCTGAACGCTGGCCGATCGCGGTGGCCGAGCGGTTCTAGGCGCTACAGTCTGGAACCGCGCGACCGCTACGGTCGCAGATTCGAATCCTGCCTCGGGCATGGATGTGTGTGATGTCCTTAGGTTAGTTAGGTTTAAGTTGTTCTAAGTTCTAGGGGACTGATGACCTCAGAAGTTAAGTCCCATAGTGCTCTGAGCCATTTTAGCTGAACACTGGTGTTCCACAGGAAGTGAATAACTGTTCCGCGAAAACCTATTAATAACATGGCGTTTTTTCGGCATTTTGATGATAATATTCTTTTCTTTAATTTTATTATTATTTCTGTGTTCTTAGTTATGATTTAAATTAATCACTGAATAAAATAAGTTTTTCCTCATTTAAAATTTTTTTAATAACTTTCAAAGGAAACAAGGCATTCTATCAAAGTACAAGGATTCTCTGGGTGTTCCGTCAGAGGAGAAGTTTGGGAAACTCTGCTCTAGTGTTGTGGCGGCTGTAATGCTACGTGGCAATGACATTGTTTTCACAGTGGCGGGAAATTTCAGTTCATCACAATTCAGACAATTTACAAATAATATTTTTAAATTATGCATACAAATTTTCCTCGTGAATCAGTGTATCTATTAGTCAAAACCTGATAAAATCCGTACAGATGTTCCTGAGATTGGTCTGATTTACAAACGGAACTGAGCAGGGGATTTCAGTATCCATACTTATATTATAAGCGCGAAATTAACACTGTCTGTTACGTTTCCCAACTAAACCGCTGAACCGATTTTGATAAAATTTTGTATGCAGATAGCTTTAGTGCTCACGAAGAGCGTAGGCTCCTTTATGAAGTGCGTAGTACAACATATTTATTGATTTGAAGAACATAAAGCGAAATACGAAACAATGATTACTCTCTGGAAAAGCTGCGAGGGTTACTCGGAAAGTAAGGAACGATCGGACGCGAAATGGAAAATACAGTGAAAATCTGCTGAAGCTTTGCACCGATACATTGGGCACTGTGTCTAGTACTCCCGTCGATCGCATCATGTCGCTCTTCTCAGTTCTGAGCTCACAGTGAGTACGTAAAGATGGCTAGAAATTAGCGTCTCCCGCCAAGTATGTGGGCCTGGGGAAAGATTTCACGTGAAGCTATAAAACCCACATAACATACCTGTCATGCGGTTTGTTCTACGCTTCTCGGCCGCACTCTGCAGGGGCAATGAAGATGCTCCTGTAGCGTTTTCGATGGGAAGTGTTTGACCACCCGCAATACAGCCCGTACTTGGCTACCTCTGAGGTTCATCTCTGCTCAAATGAGCCGCTGGCTATGAACACAATATTTTGTCACAGACAACGAGCTGCAGTCCAGAGTAGAAAATTGTCGAAAAGCACTGGCGGCTGTCGTCTATAACGAAGGAATTAAAAAGTTGGTACAACGCTACGCTAGATGTCTAAGACTGAGCGGCGCCTGTGTAGAGAAGTAGCTGGAAGGTGTAGCTAACTGTTGCAAATAAAACAGTGCTGATTTTTACTGTGGTTTCCATTTCACGATGTTTCGTTCCTTACTTTCCAAATAGCCCTCGTATTTACTCTTTGATTTTTCAAATTTACGTTTGTGAAAATACTTTTATTGTTTGATATCGTCTACATAATACGATTCAGCGTATTTAATCCATTATAATATCAACCGCAAGCCCATAGCGTTTTAGCCGCTGAACTTCATGCCACCGTTATAACTGCATGAACAGCTCGGGGTCGTACGGTTAGTGTCGCTGTCACGATCATAGGTTCTCGTTTTCAACTTCCGCCCACGTCTGTCTTTTTTTCTGCTCGCATCGGAAAGCGTACCTTGTCCTCATAATCATTTTATCATCATCGACATGCAATTTGCCGAAGTGGCGTCAAATAAAAAGATTTGCACCAAACTCCCGAATATACCAACTCCAGGTTCCCGGCCATTTTACTGATACGTGAGCGTAGCCGTGAATAACATCTAGAATACAATGCTTATACAACCCTCAACGCGTTTAATCCTTGCCAGTTCATACCTCCATACTAATAGTATTGTAAATGCGAAAGTAACTCTGTCTGTTACTTTTTCATGACTAAACTGCTGAACCTATATCATGAAATTTGGCATGAGATGGCTTGAACCCTGATGAAGAAGACGGGCTGTGTCACAAAATGTGTAGTGCAAGATATTTATTGATTTGAAGAATATTGCGCAAATTAAGGAAAAATATTTACTCTTTTAAAAAGCTACTTATTCTTTCGCTTTCGAACTTTATCATATTTGTGAAAACGCTTTTATTGGTTGATATGTTCCATGTGACATGATTCAGCGTAATCAGTATAATGCTTGTTCAATTCTCAAACTGTTTAATCCATACTTCCATACTAATATCAGTATTACTGATTGCGAAAGTAACACACCTGTCACATTTTCACAAATGTACCGCTGAACTGATTTCGATGGTATTTGGTATGGAGCAGTAAAGACTTATGTCCGTCCTATCTGGCAGCTCAGCACAGACTGTGTCCTCTTCCTGCCAATTTCCAGATGGGGTGGGGAGGGGGAAGGTAGATGGGGAGGGGAGGGGGGTTAGGTTATTGGAGGTAGTTCAATTGACCTGTTTTCTCGCCAAAATCTGAACTTCCCACCATGACGTCACTGCGACGTTGCCACATTTGTGGCTGCCTTCTTGGGTCTACCATCTTCAATAAATCTAGCAACAATGCAACGTATGGTGACACGAACTTTGCTCTACTACTATCACTTTGGTAACTTGCAGGTCCCCAACCAGTTATCCAACTGGGAAAAAGGGTCGTATAGTGTAACATGAGGAAGACCATAGTCCATTTTAGAAAGTTGTTATTTTCTGAGTAAAATATGGTAAAAGTGAGTGGCATACGGATGACACTGCCACGATCGTCAGCGACTGTTAGTGTCTACAGATTATTCAGTGGCAATGCAAATTCAATGTTATTGTATGCATGGCTTATGATATTGAGTTCCTACGTCACCAGGCACAGTTGGAGAGTTTTGGGGGAAATACTACAATAAAATCCTACAGTTAGCCCGAGAACCATATTTAAAACTATTGCTATAAGCCACGCAATGGTAAGTCTGATTTAGTGAATACCACCAAGAGAGCTCAGGCTGCGAAAATTGCTCGAATCCAACAAACCTCAGGGCAATCTCCTGTCCGCCGGAACGTCAGACGGTCTTAAGAGCTGCAGAGACGTTACAACAGACACAAGCCCGTCGAATTTCAGACGCTAAGCGTCACCCCCCTCTTACAGCTTCCAAGACGATTGAAGACTCAAAACTAAGGCGTCGTTTAAAGGCTGTACGACAAACAGGAAGTCTTACCTTTACGTGTGGAATGTGGGAGGATTCTGGTGAGGCTGCATTTGATACCGATCTACCAACTGACTATGATGACAATAAATTAGTCTTCATAGGGTGACGGATCAAAAATGAGGCACCAGCACGCATTAAAATGGAAGGAAGAAAGGATTTATACGTGTCGCTCTGATGGAAAAATCTCACTACCATTACCAGGTGAGCCAATAAACCCTAAAAGCTCTACTTCTGAATGAATGTAATGAATCGAGGGATTTTTTTTAATACCGGGTGATTATAATTAAAGTTAAACTTTCAAAACGCTGTATGGTCATAATGACGTCAAATTGAAACGGAATATGATCGGCGAATATGATCGGCGAAAAACGTATGGCAGAAGAAGAAAAAAAAAATAGTGTGAAAATTGACCAATAGATGACGCTCTATGTGTCAGAATACGTAAATGACAACACCTGTCATGTGCACTACCCATTGAAGTTGGGTACACGACTTTTCCTCCTTTCGCGTCTGCGACGTTCGCCATGACTGTCTCAATGCAGGATCACGCTCTGCTTGTAAAACTGTATTACAAAAAAAATGTTCAAATGTGTGTGAAATCTTATGGGACTTAACTGCTAAGGTAGTCAGTCCCTAAGATTACACGCTACTTAACCTAAAGTATCCTAAGGACAAACACACACACACCCTTGCCCGAGGGAGGACTCGAACCTCCGCCGGGACCAGCCGCACAGTCCATGACTGCACCGCCTGAGACCGCTCGGCTAATCCCGCGCGGCTGTATTACAAGAATGATGACTGTGCTCACGTCGCTCTGTTGAAGTTCCGGACACTGAAGGTTTTGAAAAAAGGCGTTGATCCGATGACTGCCGTGGGTCTGGAGAAAACGATTCGGAAATTCGAAGAGACTCGTTCTTTTGGTGTGCACCCTGACAGAGGGAGGAAACAAACGACGTCAGTGGAAACAGTGGTTACAGCAGTTCAGGAGGAGACGAGTGGTGGTGTGCAATCGTGTAGTGCACGAAGAAATGCCCGAACATTGGACATACCCTTGAGCACAGTTCGTAAAATTCTACGAAACATCCTTTTTTGCTATCCATTCAAAATTACCCATGTGCACGAGTTGTTTCCCTTTGATCTGCCAGCAAGAGAGATCTTTGCTTTAGAATTTCTTGCTTGCATGGAAGTGGAGAATGATTGGCCGTGGAAGATTTTGTGGACAGACGAAGCCCACTTCCATCTGACAGGATATGTCGATACACCGAATTGTCGAATATGGGCAACGGAAAATCCACACGCAAATCAACCAGTACCACTTCATCCTGAAAAAGTCACTGTGTTCACAGCATCCTTTATCATAGGGCCATATTTTTTCGAAGAGACAGGTGCTTCAGGTCTTATTCCCTGCACTGTCACTGATAGGTGCCATGAGTGGCTTTTGCTCACCCACGTCATTACAGCTACCCAACAGCGTGGATGTGTGGATGGGATAATTTTTATGCAAGCTGGCGCACCTCCGCACATTGTAAATCCAGTTAAGCAGCTACGGAAGTGCCATTTCGGAAATGCTAGAATTATCAGCCGCCGTTTCCGTACAGCCGGGCCGTCCCGATCACCTGATCTTATTCCGTGTGACTTCTGGCTGTGGGACTATATGAAAGATGTTGTGTTCAGTGTTCCGATTGCAGATTTAGCTGCATTGAAGGCAAGCACTGCGCACACATTCTGAACGTGACCCCGGAAGCACTTCGATCAGTTGTGACACATGCTTTTTCTCGATATCAACTTGTTGCAGAAAACGGTGGACAGCATATTGAACATGTTTCGCGCCCGATTTGATTTTGATTGATGCTTTTATGCGTTTTTTGGCCTGAGGACAATTAAACACCGATGTAATTGATGTAATTGACGCTTTTTATGCGGTTTTTGGCGGCCGGTGTGACCTTAGCGGTTCTAGGCGCTTCAGTCTGGAACCGCGCGACCGCTACGGTCACAGGTTCGAATCCTGCCTCGGGCATGGATGTGTGTGATGTCCTTAGGTTAGTTAGGTTTAAGTAGTTCTAGGGGACTGATGACCTCAGATGTTAAGTCCCATAGTGCTCAGAGTCATTTGAACCATTTTTATGCGGTTTTTGGCCTCACGACAACGGAAAACCGATGTGAGTGATGCTTTTTATGCGGTTTTTGGCCTCAAGACAATTAAAAATCGATTTTTGCTATCCGATACGGTATGACCTTTCCGTGAAGGATGGGCTTACGTAACTAACAGTATCACACCTGTACACCCATGCACACTGAATAGTACAGTTTGTTTAACGTCAAACGTACAACTTAGGCATTGTTGTATGATTCATTTTTCATTTGTAGTCGACCACTATTAAATTATGATGCTTACAGCGCCATCTATTGCTTCGTTTTGTAACTATTTATTTTTCTTCTTCCATGCGTTTTCCCACTTCTCCGGAAATATTTCGCTGCAATTTGATGTAATTCTGACCAGTGGTGCTATTTCTACAGCGGTTTGAATGTTTAACTTTAATTATAATCACCCTGTATAACTAGAAAATACAGTGGACGATTTCAGATTCGACATACAGCGAAAATAGGAAGACATTCTTTATGTACCTACAAACAGGTACTGCGTACGTCTCTACACCACTACATACCCAGGCATTTCGTAAAATTACTAGCTTACTACTCACCATCACTCTTCATAATAGAACTACTGATATGTGAGTGAAGCTGCCGGTAACAACTAGTTTATACATAGAGAGAAAATACGCGCAAACCTTCCTCATGAATTATTTATTGTATGTATTAGTCAAAATCTCATCAAAATCCGTTCAGTACTTCATCATATTCACCCGAATTTAGAAACTGAAGAGAGCAAGCGAATTCAGCTTACATACGGGGGGAAAGAGAAAAGAAAAGAAGATACTGTCTGCACTGTGGTTCAAAGATCGGCAACTTCCTGTAGTTGTTCGTAAAAATAAAAATGTGTGCGTAACAAAACAAATAAAACTTAATACGCTGTGACTACAGTATTAGTGAGTCACAACTGGAATCAGTCAACTCATACAAATACTTGTGTGTAGTAATTTGTAGGGACATGAAATGTACAGTCACTTAGGACTAGTCGTAAGTAAAGCAAGTGGCACACTTTGGTTCACTGGTAGGACACTGGGAAAATACAGTGTCTGCAAAGGAGATTGCTTACTTGTGCAATCCACCTTAGAATATTACGCAGATGTGTGGGACCTATACCGCATAGGAATAAATGAAGATACTGAACTGATAAAGAAACTGATAGAACAAATAATCGCAGGTTTGTTTGACTTAATGAAGTGCATCGCCGAAGTGTCAGAATACATATAATGGCAGCCCCTTTAAGACAGACTCCAATTTTCACCCAAAAGCCTACTTACTAATTTTCAAGATGCAGTCTTAAGGGAAGTTTTTAAGAATAAATTACAACCTTGCATGTATCTCTCACGTAGGATGGACAAGAGTTAGAATCATTTCAGTGCACACAAAGGGGTGAAACATTCTATCCACGTTCCAAACGCGGGTGGAATGGAAGAAATTTTAATATGTAGCACAATGGTAGGTACCCTTCGCCATGCACTAAACAGCTGTTATTTGTAAAGTATTTATATAGATATAGATAATGTGTTACTGTTTTTGCATGGAATTTTTATTTAAACTTTGTTTACAGTCTACAAGGGAGATTAGTTTCGTGTGACTGACCTATCGTGGAATGTTGCTAAAGTGTGTGGAACCCATATCATATAGACTAACGTATATTGATCGCATACAGAGGAGGGCAGCACGACTGGTCACCAGTTTGACGTGTTTGACAGGTTTGTTCAAAGAAAAAAAAAAAAAAAAAAAAAAGGTTCAAATGGCTCTGAGCATTATGAGACTTAACTTCTGAGGTCATCAGTCCCCTACAATTTAGAACTACTTAAACCTAACTAACCTAAGGACATCACACACATCGATGCTCGAGGCAGGATTCGAACCTACGACCGTAGCAGTTGCGCGGTTCCGGACTGAAGCGCCTAGAACCGCTCGTCCACCGTGGCCGGCAGGTTTGTTCGAATTACGAGTGAATGTCACAGAAATGGTGAAAAATCTTAACAGGCAATCGCTTGAAAATATACGCCAACCACCCTGAGAAAGCCTAATTACAAAATTTCAAGGACCAATATTAGTCGAGGAATCTAAGAATATATTGCAACCCGTAACGCGCGTAGAGTCATTTGAACAGCATGTTTTCCAGCGCTCTTTACACGAACGGAACTAGAAAGAACTGTAATTCGTGGTACAGTGGAATGTACGCTCTGCCGTGCACTTCCCTGTAGTCTGCAGAGTACTGACATATATGTCGTCCAGTCCGAGTAGGACGACTTTCACCCTTCGACACAGAGAAGTCTACAACCATCACCGCACTTAGACATCGAATCAATAATGTCAGCGAAGCTTTGTGGTTCGTTAAATCTACGCAGCGAAGATAGTGGTCATCCTGTGCCTGATGGCCTAATAGTTGTTAATTTAATAAAATTAAATGGTACCCGAATCATTTCACACCTTTTCGAACATGATCGAAAATCTTGCTCGTTCATTCCTTACCAGCGTAAAAATGCTGCTATCGGAGCACAAAAAAGGCGAATATGCTCCTTTTAAAGATACTGACTGGAAACTCAGGTACCAGCTGCCTCATTCTACCCTCCTCAGCACCTTTAAAAATCCTCCAAAAATGTTGGCTTGCGAATATATTCGCGCTCCTTTTAATACGCAACTCATCTCTCACTCCCAGAAGCACCCCTAACAGTAATTCGCCCACACTCACTAGTCCATAATTGTAAGTCTCTCATACGAAACCACTCTCACTTGCCCATTCTCGCTCACTCATTCAGCCCCCCTCATTAAAATTATCTATTTGTGTCTACATGTGACTGACCCCCATTTCACAGACATTGCTCCTTCGTTCTGCCCTGTTACTACTGTCTTCTCTCATCACTACCAAATGCATCTGGAAAAGCTTCAAGGCCACCATAATCAGCATGATTGCCCCAAACAACAGCCAAGGTCAGCCATGTAGAACCACCAAACACAGCCTGTACATCACAGGTAAAGTTCAGGTGCAGACCACGAAAAACATTCGGACCTCCAACCAACTGCTGTTACCACTGCTGCTGTCTCTTCTTATTGTCCTATCTCTTTCTTCCTCGTTGTTATTGTCATCTACTCTGTCTCTCATCATCACTGGCTCTCACCCACTCCCAATTTCTCCTTAATTCCTCTTCTACTGGCACTATCTCCTTCAGCCTTTTCCTAGTACTCTTGTGTCACAGTCAATTTTCTTCCACCGTTCCCCTGTTTCTCTCATACTCCAATTGTCCCCATCCCTCTTTCTATATCATACCTACTATTTTCCAGTATTTATCACTTTTCTTTCTCTTTCCTACTGCCACGGTCTCCTTCTCTCAGCATAAAAAAGCGCGAATATGTTCACACACCAAAATATTTGGGGAACTTTTTATAAATGTCGAGAAACGTAGAATGAAGCAGCTGACACCCAACTTTTTCGTCAGTGCTTTTTTAAACAATAGCATATTCTTTTTTTGTGCTCCGAAAGGAGCATTTATCCACCGATTCCCTTCTTTTTCCTGCTACAGCAGTGCATCTCACTCTTACGAAAAGCAATTTATGGGTCAGCAAGACTTTGATAGATATTTACGTGAAATTGAAATGACGCAAAAGTAATTTTACACCTCAGACGGGATTTTAAGCGAACAAAAATTTTGCATGTTCTTCAGTACTACAACATGCGGTCCCCAGTCCACTTCTGATGTTAACGAAGACATTTAAACTAAACTCCTCCCGAACAGGCCATGAAGGCCCTACGGTACCGACCGGCCGCCGTCTCATCCTCAGCCCACAATCGTCACTGGATGCGGATATGGAGGGGCATGTGGTCAGCACACCGCTCTCCCGGCCTTATGTCAGTTTCCGAGACCGGAGCCGCCACTTTTCAATCAAGTAGCTCCTCAGTTTGCCTCACAAGTGCTGAGTGCACCCCGCTTGCCAACAGCAAACGGCAGACCAGATGGTCACCCATCTCACCGGTGTTACCACTGCGGCAAGGCCGTTGGCAACAAAGACATTTAACAGCTTATTCATCCGTGATACGTCACTTTCATGAGCGACGTTTTCTCCTCACACCAGATATTACGCCTTCTTTTACGTGTACAATTAAGGTAACTTAGAATCTTTGTATCTCGGAAAGAGATAAAGATATCAAGAAAAATTTCAAGGTTGTAAAAATTTCAACTCTTCGCAGTGAATAACCGTCTTAGAATCCGCGACTCGGATTTGGTACCCAGAAACCATGTTTATGGAGTGTCTCCCAAGAATGGATAAAGTTTTTGAAGACGTTAAGATGCAACGTCTAGCTAATTGCCTAGAGATTGTATCGTTAAAAGATGAGAAATTTGCTGCGGTCAGTTATTTAGATATCCGACGCTAACGGCGAAAAAATGGAGAAAAACGCTTTTTTCGGATTATCTCAAGAACCACTCATGAACTAAATGATGGCTCCATAACTCCTTTAAGGCACTCTGTAGATCCCATCTAACATATAAAGAACCAGTCCATTCGCTCCATTTGCCCAAGCTGGACGCAGTGTGTAAGATTCTAACTTTGATCCCGTGCTGTAGGGCATTTACAGTAAGACGAACCTTCAGTTGGCTATGCAAACTGTCCCTAGCCCAGGGGCTATCCAAAACACTTGATCCTACCTTTCTCTCACAAATAGAGCCCGAGGCATGAGCCCCAGAAAAATCTCGTTTTTATGCGCAGCTTTTGGAACATATACTACTGGCCATTAAAATTGCTACACCAAGAAGAAATGCAGATATAAACGGGTATTAATTGGACAAATAAATTATGCTACAACTGACATGTGATTACATTTTCACGCAATTTGGGTGCATAGATCCTGAGAAATCAGTACCCAGAACAACCACCTCTGGCCGTAATAACAACGGCCTTGATACGCCTGGGTATTGAGTCAAACAGAGTTTGGATGGCGTGTACATGTACAGCTGCCCATGCAGCTTCAACACGGTACCACAGTTCATCAAGAGTAATGACTGGCGTATTTTGATGAGCTAGTTGCTCGGCCACCATTGACCAGACGTTTTCAATTGGTGAGAGTTCTGGAGAATGTGCTGGCCAGGGAAGCAGTCGAACATTTTCTGTATCCAGAAAGGCCCGTACAGGACATACAACATGCGGTCGTGCATTATCCTGCTGAAATGTAGGGTTTCGCAGGGATCGAATGAAGGGTAGAGCCACGGGTCGTAACACATCTGAAATGTAACGTCCACTGTTCAAAGTGCCGTCAATGCGAACAAGAGGTGACCGAGGCTTGTAAACAATGGCACCCCATGCCATCACGCCAGGTGACACGACAGTATGGCGATGACGAATACACGCTTCCAATGTACGTTCACCGCGATGTCGCCAAACACGGATGCGACCATCATGATGATGTAAACAGAAACTGGATTCATCCGAAAAAATGACGTTTTGCCATTCGTGCACCCAGGCTCGTCGTTTAGTACACCATCGCAAGCGCTCCTGTCTGTGATGCAGTGTCAAAGGTGACCGCTGCCATGGTCTCCGAGCTGATAGTCCATGCTGCTACAAACGCCGTCGAACTGTTTGTGGCCGGCCGAAGTGGGCGTGCGGTTGAAGGCGCTGCAGTCTGGAACCGCAAGACCGCTATGGTCGCAGGTTCGAATCCTGCCTCGGGCATGGGTGTTTGTGATGTCCTTAGGTTAGTTAGGTTTAACTAGTTCTAAGTTCTAGGGGACTAATGACTTCAGCAGTTGAGTCCCATAGTGCTCAGAGCCATTTGAACCCATTTGAACTGTTTGTGCAGATGGTTGTTGTCTTGCTAATGTCCCAATCTGTTGACTCAGGGATCGAGACGTGGCTGCACGATCCGTTACAGCCTTGCGGATACGTTGCCTGTCATCTCGACTGCTAGTGATACGAGGCCGTTGGGATCCAGCACTGTGTTCCATATTGTCCTCCTGAACCCACCGATTCCATATTCTGCTAACAGTCATCGCATCTCGGCCAACACGAGCAGCAATGTCGCGATACGATAAACTGCAATCGCGATAGGCTACAATCCGACCTTTATCAAAGTCGGAAACGTGATGGTACGCATTTCTCCTCCTTACACGAGGCATCACAGCAACGTTTCAAGAGGCAACGCCGGTCAACTGCTGTTTGTGTATGAGAAATCGGTTGGAAACTTTCCTCATGTTAGCACGTTGTATGTGTCGCCACCGGCGCCAACCTTCTGTGAATGCTCTGAAAAAAAAAAAAAAAAAAAAACGGTTCAAATGGCTCTGAGCACTATGAGACTTAACATCTCAGGTCATCAGTCTCCTAGAACTAAGAACTACTTAAACCTAACTAACCTATGGACATCACACACATCCATGACCGAAGCAGGATTCGAACCTGCGACCGTAGCGGTCGCGCGGTTCCAGACTGATGCGCCTAGAAACCACTCGGCCATCAGCGGCCGGCGAATACTCTGAAAACCTAATCATTTGCATATCACAGCATCTTGTTCCTGTCGGTTAAATTTCGCGTCTGTAGCGCGTCATCTTCGTGGTGTAGCAATTTTAATGGCCAGTAGTGTATTTGTAGTGCATACGGTCGCATGTGTACAGATTAATGTAGCGAACCTCTATGAGGCTGTAGTGGACTGTGTGAAACACGAAATCACCTAATGATGCAGAGCAGAACTTAAAAATAGCTGTCGTAATAGATCAAATATCACAAAGTCAACGTGTCTGTGTGCTATAACGAATTTGAAAGAAATGCTCGCGTAAATTGACTGAAGTGCACTTTCTTTTTTGAAAAGTAATGTACTCGCGGTAAACAAGCTCATCTTTCAGCTTCCCTTGTTTGCTTAGGACTGGTTTTCCATCTGAGCACCTGATATTCATACAGCTCTTTCTTTTTTCTCCAATGGCCTCTTTATTTTCATGTAGGTGGTGTCTATTTCTCTCATACTGATATATGCTCTGTATCTTGTCATTTGTCCTCTAGCCACTCCTGCTTAGCCATTTTCCACTTCCTACCAGTCTCATTTTTCAGGCATTCGTACTACCTTTCGCCTGCTTGTCTTGCTGCATTTTATATTTTCTCCTTTCATCAATTAAATTCAGTATCTTGTGTTATTCAAGGATTTCTGCTAGCTCTCTGATTCTTTCAACTCATCCAGGTTTCATCTCCTTAATTTCCTACCTTTTTGCAATTTATTCAGTTTTAATCTACAGTTCATAAGCGATAAATTATACTCGGAGTCCACATCTGCCCCTGAAAATGTCTTACAATTTAAAATCTGGTTCCGAAATCTCTGTCTTACTATGATATAATCAATCGGAAACATTCCGGTGTATGCAGGTCTCTTCCACGTATACAGCCTTATGTCATGTTCTTAAATCAAGTTTTGGCGTTTGTCAAATTATGCTCTGTGTGTAATTCTACCAGGCGGCTTGCTCTTTCATTCCTTTCCCCAGTCCATATTTACTTATTACTTTTCTTTCTTTTCCTTTTCCTACTATCGAATTCCAGTTCTCTATCACAATTAAATTTTTGTCTCTCGTTACTATCTGAATAATTTCGTTCATCTCATCGTACATTTCTTCACTCTCTTAATTATCTGCGGAGCTAGTTGGCATATAAACTTGTAGTCCTGTGGTGAGTGCAGCCTTAGTGTCTTTGTTGGCTACGATAATGCGTTCACTATACTTTCCATAGTAGCTTCCCGCGTTCCTGTTTTCTTATTGATTATTAAACCTATTCCTGCATTATTCCTATCTGAATTTGTATTTTTAACCATGTATTCACTTGACCTGTAATATTGTCCCTCAAACTGGAAGATTCGTTACTGGCAGCGCAAAGAGTTCTGTTGTAAACAAGCGCATTGTGGACTTACGTCGTATTCGGCGCCATGCAAAAAATACACTAAATTTTTAAAAAATTGTAAATATGCGTGCATCTCACGAAATTTGTGTCTCGGAACAGAGTAACTTGTATCAGCCATAGTAACATTGTAAAGTGTCAGGCAAATCCAACACCTTCCATGAGAACCCTGAAATGATAAGCAAATCCAGTAGTATGTCACATAGCACCGAATAAATAGTGACATAGTAATACGAGTAACGAGTGAGCAAATGGAATACCACAGACTAACACAAGAATGCCTAAATGCATGTCATACCTTCCCACCGTGAGACAGATGCAGTTCCGAGGGGAGAAACGAGAACAGAAGCCGAGAGCAGAACCGTGTTAAGCTGACAGGCCCTACGATAAGGGACAGACACTCACTTCGCCAGCTAACCGCTACGACCACACCACCCGCAAGTTTTTAGCGTGAGTTTTTTTCGCGTCTCTGTTACATTAGGACCACCCCCCAGCCCATGTTAAAAGATAGAGCCCTCCAGAAGAACAGTATAGATCTTACGATAACGCTAAAAGGACCACACCGGCTGCAAGTTTTAGCGTGAGACTTTTTCGCGTCTCTGTTACGTTGCAAACTTTAAAAACATTGCCCCACCACGAAAAGTATAACGTTTCTCATTGGATAGACAGAATTTTTGTAGGCGGAGCTTAAGGTTAACATTGAGACCCTGATTGGTTGATGAAAACACAGCCAGATAGTTTTTTTAAACCAACTTCGGTAAATTGTAGTAAGGAGAAGTTAGGAGAGAGTTACTTCCGAGACGGCGAGGTGAGCGGAACTGCGCCGGCCGCCGCCCCCTGACGAACACCGACAAGGTAATGAACGCACGTGATGCCGCATTTTTGAGCGCATAAGGCTTCACTCAGAACTGCAGAAGTCTCATCTGTTACATCCCCGTTTTGCGTAATACTAGTGTCGATCGTCAATTAAAGCTCATGGTATTCACATTTGCTACGTGAAGTAAAAATCTGAAACGCGATGATTTTCTGTTATATAATTATTGAGAAGCCACATCAGCCACTGTACTTTACGACAAGTTAAATAAGTAATTAAAGATAATTGAGGGTCACTGTAGACCATTTTGATAGTTTTCTCTTTTATGAAACTTAACTTTAATCTAGATTATAGATGTGATATGGCATAGGTCATCCTTCGATCCATTGTAGAACTTGGAAACCCATTCAGGGAATATTCGTCCACATTTTTGTTGAACGCAGTTGGTCTTTATCATCCTGTATTACAATATTTCCTTTTATCAATAGTGCAATTTATAAACAATGTTTTGTGAGTAGAATAAAATTTCCAATGGTAAACTTAACTGCTTTTCCGACGTTATTTTACCAGGTAACTAAAAATAGGAAAGCCTTGAACCCCTTCCACTAAATTTAGTTAGTATTAAGATTCTTTTACAGGGAGTGCAGTGGAGCTGACGCTGAAATCATTAAGTATTTGGTTATATCATCGCTAGTCTCACTGAACTCTTCTGAACTCTACATGTCATGTGTGGTCTGGCGTCTCCTTACCAGCAGCAGGTCCCTGGTTCAAACTAGTCAATTCCCTAAAAAACACGTTCAGAGCGTCGATGCGCGAAAGTGGTAGGGAGACACGACTTAGAACAGACAGAAACCACGCGGAATGTTAGAACATGAACAGGAGGCTTTGCCGTCGGTAGGGAGGCTTGCGTGCCTCAACGATACAGGTAGCCGTACTGTAGGTGCAACCACAACGGAGGGGTATAGCTCAAATGGCTCTGAGCACTATGGGACTCAACTGCTGAGGTCATTAGTCCCCTGGAACTTAGAACTAGTTGAACCTAACTAACCTAAGGACATCACAAACATCCATGCCCGAGGCAGGATTCGAACCTGCGACCGTAGCGGTCTTGCCGTTCCAGACTGCAGCGCCTTTAACCGCACGGCCACTTCGGCTGGCGGAGGGGTATCTGTTGGAAGGCCAGACAAACGTGTGGTTCCTGAAGAGGCGCAGCAACCCTTTCAGTAGTTGCAGGGGCAACAGTCTGGATAATTGACTGATCTGGTCCTGTGGCATCAACCAAAACAGTCTTGCTGTGCTGGTTCTGCAAACGGCCGAAAGCAAGGGGAAACTACAGCCGTAATTTTTACTGAGGGCTTGCAGCTCTACTGTATTGTTAATTGTGATGGTATCATCTAGGGTAAAATATTCCGGAGGTAAAGAGTTCCCATTCGCCTTACTGGACGGGGGCCACTAAGGAGGATGTCGTCTTCAGGAGAAACAAAACTGGCATTCTTTGGATCGGATCGAGGAATGTTAGAGCCCATAATCAAGCAGGTAGGTTAGAAAATTGCAAAAGAGGAATAAATAGGTTGAAGTTAAATATAGTGCGAAGTAGTGGAGTTCGGAACAGGACATTTGCGTACATGGTACAAACAGGTAAGCGCGCCTGTCTCTGCGTCCGTTCAGAGCCACAGCTACCAGAAGACGACAAATTAGGTAAGCTCTCTTCACTTAGAGACAAGTGAAAATGAGACGGTGGCAAAGATGAAATGGCTCATGTGAGCGCCTACGCGGTTGTTGTTGTTGTGGTCTTCAGTCCTGAGACTCGTTTGATGCAGCTCTCCATGCTACTCTATCCTGTGCAAGCTGTTTCATCTCCCAGTACGTACTGCAACCTACATCCTTCTGAATCTGCTTAGTGTATTCATCTCTTGGTCTCCCTCTACGATTTTTACCCTCCACGCTGCCCTCCAGTACTAAACTGGTGATCCCTTGATGCCTCAGAACATGTCATACCAACGGATCCTTTCTTCTAGTCAAGTTGTGCCACAAACTCCTCTTCTCCCCAATTCTATTCAATACCTTCTCATTAGTTATGTGATCTACCCATCTAATCTTCAGCATTCTTCTGTAGCACCACATTTCGAAAGCTTCTATTCTCTTCTTGTCCAAACTATTTATCGTCCATGTTTCACTTCCATACATGGCTACACTCCATACAAATACTTTCAGAAACGACTTCCTGACACTTAAATCAATACTCGATGTTAACAAATTTCTCTTCTTCAGAAACGCTTTCCTTGCCATTGCCAGTCTACATTTTATATCCTCTCTACTTCGACCATCATCAGTTATTTTGCTCCCCAAATAGCAAAACTCCTTTACTACTTTAAGTGTCTCATTTCCTAATCTAACTCCTTCAGCATCACCCGAGTTAACTCGACTACATTCCATTATCCTCGTTTTGCTTTTGTTGATGCTCATGTTATATCCTCCTTTCAAGACACTGTCCATTCCGTTCAACTGCTCTTCCAAGTCCTTTGCTGTCTCTGACAGAGTTACAATGTCATCGGCGAACGTTAAAGTTTTTATTTCTTCGCCATGGATTTTAATACCTACTCCGAATTTTTCTTTTGTTTTGCCTGCACGGTAATAATAAATAATTACACGAAAAATATAACGAAAATAATGTATAAAGCTACTAAACAGAAAGACTTACTAGGAGTGGACAAAACACAGAAACACCGAAAACACCTAATAACGTGTAGGAAACCCTTTGGCTCTCAAAAGTACTTCCAGACGTCTCTGAATGGATAAATACAGGTCCCGTACGGCTTGGAAGGGAATCTTATACCATACTGCCTGCAAAATAGTAGCAAATTCAGGCAACGATGCTGGAGATCGGTAGCGATCATGTACCCTTCTCTCCAAAGTAGACCACGAAGGCTAAATATTATTGAGGTCTGGTCACGATGGTGGCCAGGGGAGATGCGACAGTTCATCCTCGTGCCCACAAAAGCAGTCATGGACGACGCGAACTGTATGACAAGGGACATTGGCGGCTTGGAACACAGTTTCACCATCGGGGAACAAAGATTGTGCCATGGAATGCTTCCGATCACCCACAATGGTCACATAATCCTTGTCATTAATGCGATGTTTCAGAGTAACCATGAGGCGCATGGAATAGCTGTCCAAATCATCACCGAACCCCAGCCCTTTTTCACTCCTGGGTCGTAAACTTGAGCAGAAGTTGGGAACACTGTGCAGTGAGACTCATCCGATCAAATGACCCTCTCCCATTGTTCCATAGTCCAGGTTTTACGGATCCGGCACCACGTTTTGCTGTTATAGGCATTTGCATCGCTGAGGAGTGGTTTTGGAGTTCCAGCTTGCCTGCACACCAGTGCTTATGGAACTCGCTTCGTGTCTATTTGGTGCTGACAGGGTTCGCGAATGCAACATTCAGTTCTGCAGTGGCTTTTGCAGCTGTCGTTCCGTTATTTGTCTTGACACTCCTTCTCAGTGGGCGTCTGTCACGGCCAGTCACCACACATTTTCGTCCACGTTGTGACTAGGCTAATGATGCTTTCCGCTTTCTGTGGGTGCGATATAAATCTTGGATGCAGTGCCTCCTGAAATGCCAAACACTTTGGCTATCTAGTTTACGAAAGCACCCACCATCTGAAAACCAATAATCTGCCCACGTCCGAAGGCACTGAGCTCCGGCGTAATGCACTCACAACTACGTAGAACTCTGACTGACCACGACTGACACTTGGAACGTATTGAGGATATTGCACAGGTTCCGTTCTAGATCAGATATAATAGTGCAACCAGCAGCCTTCGCTAGCAACTGTATTTATTCCAAGCATGTATTTTTCGCGGACTCTCCATATTTTTGTCTAACCCCTGTACATCGCAGCCAGGTGAGATGTGCTATATTGCAATATGTTTGTACTTTAGTGGGAAACCTCTGCTTAAACATGCAACTTCTGCCAAAGCCACGTAGTTAATCGGTGTTCATCCGACAGCATGTGTACCTAATATGTTCCAAAACGCCACGAATAAAAACAGGATTTTACGTTGCTCATATCTCGGATTCTATTGGTGATAAAAAGGTATGATCAATCGTTTCGGGTACACCTCGGGTTAGGGACCATTTGCATACCCAACACCTGGACCATCTACGGGTCACTACCGTACAGTCCAAGATCAAAGTATGAATATTACTCACTTCCACCTGCTTTGGCAAATGGAGCAAAGAGGTTGGTTCTTTTTGTCTCTGATGTTGTCTATCCTAGGCTTGATGGGACATATGGACGTATCACTAGTACATGAGCGGTTTCTCAAGAAAAGCCACAAAAAGATTTTTTATTTAACCACAAACCCAGTTGAGGATTCCAAGACGGCTACGCATAGCAAATGGATGGAATTCTTACAGTGTATTCCTAAGACCCCGATCTCGAACAAACTTGACAATTTGCTTGGTATATTTATTCGTTTCCAAGATACAGAAGTCTTCTGACTGGTTTGATACGGCCCCCCACGGATTCATCTCAGAGCAGCACTTGGAACTCATGTCCTCAGTTATTCTGAGTCTGTCTTCCTCTATAGTTTTTCCTTCTACAGCTGCTTCTATTACCGTGGAAGTTATTCCTTGATGTCTTGACAGATGTCCTATCATCCTGTCCCTTCTTCTTGTCAGTGTTTTCCATGTACTCCTTTCCTCGTCAATTCTGCGGAGAACCTCCTCATTCCTTACCTTAACAGCCCACCTAATTTTCAACATTCTTCAATAGTACCACACCTCAAATGCTTCACATCTCTTCTTTTCTGATTTTCTCACAGTCCTTGTTTCACAACCATGCAATGCTGAGCACTAGACGTACATTCCAGAAATTTCTCTTTCAAATTACGGTCTGTATTTGATACTAGCAGACTTCTATTGGTCAGGAATGCCCTTTTTGCCAGTGCTAATCTGCTTTTTATGTCCATCTTCCACCGTCCGTAATGGTTTATTTTACTGCCAGCGTAGCACATTTCCTTAGCTTCATCTACTTCGTGATCACCAGTCGTGATGTTAAGTTTCTCGCTGTTTTCATTTCTGCTACTTCGCATTACTTTCATCTTTTTTCGATCTACTCTCAGTCCATATTATGTACTCATTAGGTTGTTCATTCCGTTCAGCAGACCCTGTAATCCTTCTTTACTATCAGCAAGGATAGCAATGTCATCAGCGAATCTTATCAGTGACATACTGTCACCTTGAATTTTAACCACACTCTTGAACGTTTCTTTTATTTCCGTAATTGATTCTTCGATGTATAGATTCAATACCCATTTTTATCCTAGCACTTCGTTTTTGGTCTTCCAGCCTTATTGTTCGCTCTTGGTTCTTGTATATATTTACCCGTCTTTCCTTATAGCTTACCGCAGAAAACTGTTCTAATTGTAATGGTACATTCTCTAGGTATTATCTAAAAAAAATATCTCCCCGTTTTAAAAAATCTTTACCATTGTTGAGAAAGGCCCCAAAAACTTATTTTTGGGTATCAAAACCCAACCGCGTATTCCGAAACAGTTGGGAACAGCAAATAGCTGTAATTTTACGATCTGTTCCTAAGATCCCGATCTCGTCCAAACCTGAAAATTTTCTTGATATCTATATCCGTTTCCAGATGCAGAGGTTCACAGTTACCCTTTTCGCTTGAGCTACACATACTGTTACAGCAGGGAAAAAAAGGGAACCAGCGGAAAAATGCTTCTGTCGGTGCTCAAATATGTTCTTATTTATTTAAAAGACTGTGACTGAAAAAAGTGGTCCAGCTGCCTCATTCTACCTTCCTCAGCACCTTAAAATGTTTTCCCAAAAATTTTGGCGCATGCTGAGAGAGAAGAAGACAGTGGCAGTGGCGAAAAGACAGAAAAGTAATAGATAAAGGAAGAGAGTGAGAGAAACAGAGTGGAACATAGTTGACAGTGAAAGAACAGTACTAGGAAAACAGTGAAGGAGACAGTGCCAGAGGGTGAGGAATAAAGAATAAGAAAAAGCTGAGAGCCAGTGCTAATGAGAGATAGAGTTAGTGACAATGGCAGCGAGGAATAGTGACAGCTGAAAGAGATGGCAGCAGTAGGAAGGACAGAATGAGATATTACCGGCAAGGGAGAGCAAGACGGAGACAGAGACAGTGAAAGGAGACTGTATATAGTAGTAGGACAGAATGAAGGGGACTGTGTGACACAGGAGACAATGATAGACAGACACAAAGAGATAATGACAATGAGTTGGACTGAATGAGTGAGCGAGAAAGAGCAACTGAGAGTGCATGGGTATGAGCGACTTACAGCTATGTACTAATGGGTGTGAGTTACAACTTGGGCAGGTTGTGGGAGTTCGAGGTGAGTTGCATATTAAAAAACGCGCGAATATGTTCGATGCTAAGATTTTTGGGAACATTTTGAAAGCTTTTGAGGAGGGTAGAATGCGGCAGCGGGTATCCCACTTTTTAATCGGAATCTTTTGAACAGGAACGTATTCGCATTTATATGCTCCGATAGTAGCATTTTTCCACTGGTTTAAATACTACAGCAGTTGCTGTGGAGACGTCATTGAATCTGGAAAGACAGGACTTAACCTGCCCATCTAACTAACATGACGCTTTCACCTGTTCCCTGCACTCTGAAGTGTGAAAACAACGCATACAGCTATCTCAGTGCTGTTTGTACACTGACGGACATCCGCGCCGGGGACGCCGGAGCAACTGCGCATGCGCGGTGCGACGGAGTGGCTGATAGTGGGGGAGACAACGGCCTCGTGTCCTGTGCCGAGGGAGAGCCACTGTAGTCGAACGAAAACCGCCGCTGCCTCCTAGGCTGCTGCTCGGGCAGCGGACGCGCAACGAGCGTCGCGTGTCAATGTTTACGTGTAAGGACGCCAGCAGTTATTCGCTTTTCTAGGACGCCGACGCGTGTGTGTGTTGATTAGTGATAAGTGAGGACGACGAGCCGTCACGGCAAACCCAGGCAGCTCTGACAACGGTAAGTGACTGGCCGCAATCTGAATAAAGTACTTGACGCCAGTACCGGTGATGTCCTATTTGAAATTTCGAATCCGTAATGTGCGTGGTTTTGGATATTCATTTTGTGCCGCTAGCTTCCTTGAAGTACCTCTAAGCAGCTGAGGAGAAACACTGCGCATTTTCAATCTTTGCCTCGCGGACAGTGCATTCACTGCAAACGTGTCATCGTCAGCAGTGATGAAGGACACAGTGTTACGCCCGAGGAGGACCAGAGGCTACTTACTGCCTTACTAGGTCTTTTTCGAGAACTATAATTTCGCAAAGATTTCGGGACTCAGACGTTTCTAAATTAAACGCACACGTTTTAGCTAAATCTACGGAGGTAACGTCACAGGGTGAAACAGTCCTAAAATTGCTCGAACACTGGCACGTACACGTAAAACGGTACTAGGCCATAATCTGCAAAGAGAGAATCGAATGTGCAAGATCTGTTTCTTTCCCTCTTTCCAGCTCTAGTTTGCAAAGTCGCAAGTCGTTTTTGATTATAACGGTAGCCAGTGTTGTATAATGACTCGAGCGAACAATTCGTGCTTTGCTGTAATGAAATATTTGGAAACAGTATTTCTTCAAGTAGAAACTATACCGAATTGTGTAGTAGATAAGTTATGAAATCGCTTGGGGGAGGGGGGGCCTAAGACTTCGAAGATACTTCCGTTCAACTTCCTCAATGTTTACACTATTATCAACATCGAGCCTGTGAGGAGGGTGTTCTGACCCAAATTACGCTGTGAAATAACTTTGTCGGAGATCTTTAATAAAACGTTTCTTATAAAACATTTTACGGTATACTGTGGTCCTTATATATTTTATAAAAGCTGGAGCATGGTCATAGCTGGTATAAAAGATTAGCCAATGGTATTTGACAATGTATTGTGGGCCTTAGTTCTAACGGGAGAATTCGCTTGGCGCTGAACTGGTAAAAACCGTAGTAAGAGCGATAGTTGCTTAAGATTCGCCGCCTTGAGCTGGGGAATACAGTAAACAGTGACGTCACTGCAACAAGTGGGCGTGACGCCATTGCATCTTGGCACTGCTCCTTGGTTGCATATCGTGGCTATCGCAAATGGCATGCCGTCTACTTGGAGAAAACAGATTAGTTTCATAGCAGAACAGTACTAGAAGAATATACAGTAAAAGAGCAAGCGTTTGTATGCAACAGCTGCAAGAATTGTTATTCCTCAGAAACCAACTTAAGACAGACATCTACATTAAGTAAGAGACTGTCACGCCGATACAGTTCAGATTGCAGTCGCTGGATTTGTTCTTTTCGCTGTTGGTACTTTCTCTGGTCAAATGAATCTCGACACGATATGGGATGAGAAGCACGGAAAACATGAAATATTCACTTAACTTTATCGAACAATATTACCGTAATCATCATCAGATCTTGAAGCGAAATCCATGATCACTTCTATACTTCCAGAACTCTCATAAAAATAGAAGTGTCCTTAGCTGCTCTGTCGCTTCGCATTTGTACTGACACACGCATTGGTCAAGTTGAGTTACACGATAACCACAGTCATCTTTTTTTCCCACTCCTAACTGGCGATGGTTAATTTGTGACTCATGACGGTTCATAGCATCCTCTGATTATAGATTAAAAATACGTCCATTCATTGATTCTTCCGTCACTCACAGCCTGTTGGTCCATCCATGCTCAGCCGAAACGCTAAACTTTTGCCGGTATCAGGTCTCTTGTACAGGATGCCTCAAACCTTTTGGGCCAAACTGAAACAGGTGATTGTGCGTCCACGGGTGATTATGTTGAGACAGGGAACCAATGGTCGGAAACTGTAGTATGGACATACACAGCGTACACCGCATAACAACAAAACTCGTTCAAAGCGAAGACAGCTAGTCTCAATGTTCATGCGAGATATGCTGCCACGATTCTTGGTTACTGTACCCTTTGTTGTCCATGAATGTGTATGGTTTCAACACCATCGTGCACCAGCCAACTTCCATGTTACTGTCAGCGAGCACCAGAACAACACGTACAGTGGAGTGGAGGTCCTGTCCCATTGCCAGCGCAATCACCGGATCTCGCATCTCTGGGGTTATGGCAAAACGTTGGTGTGTGAAACCACTGTAGACAAAAATTAATACCTTTTTGCTAGGGTTCAAGCTGCCTATCTTGTGATACACAGAGATCAGGGATCTATGAGAGAGAGTGCAGCAGAATTTCATGCACATTTGTCATGCATGCGCTGAGACTGGCGGTCGTCACTTTGAACAATTACAATGAGCTACGTTGCTGTTGTGCAGGGTGCTTCAAACCTCAATACGTCCATAACAAAATAAATATGCATTTAAAATGGCTCTGAGCACTATGGGATTTAACATCTGAGGTGATCAGTCCCCTAGACTTAGAACTACTTAAACCTAACTAACCTAAGGACATCACACACATCCTTGCCCGAGGCAGGATTCGAACCTGCGACCGTAGCGGTCGCGCGGTTCCGGACTGAAGCGCCTAGAACCGCTTTTCAGACCAGTGGTTCCCGCTCTCGAAATAATCAGTTGTGGACCCTCTATCACCTGTTTCAATTTGATCCAAAAGGTTTGAGATACTCTGTATATCTGTATGCAGAACGTTACTTCACGTTATGTGGCGGAGCGTACTTCCACTACATTGCGCCCCTCCACCCCGCCCCTCCCTCCTCTGTTCTGTTTCGCTTGAGAATGATGCTTAGGAAATAAGACCGTCATTAAGGTTACGTATGAGCTAAAATTTCTCAGGTTGCACTGGCCAATAAATTCATACGAAATGTACTTAAATTTTTGTGAAGTTGTCTGTCGTTGTCGAGATTCGTGTGTAAGGAAGTATCTTCTGTAGCTTTGGACGAAAACATTTTTATGGCTGTTCCAACTCTGTCTGTGGTAATAACGTGCCGAAATTGGTTACGCGCATATTATTTGACTGCTATTTAAACTAAGGGCGGGGGGGGGGGGGGGGGACGGTGTACATATTCGTCCAAACGGTCGTGCAAATCGGACTAAAACTCCATCCACCTTAACAGGAGTGCTAGTCGCAGATTTTGACCACGGGTTGTTTCGTAGTCTCACAAGCTACGCTGCCGAGTTTCTTTCCCTTACTGCCTACTGCAAAAACTTTTGTAAAGTACGTCACAAAATGCCTAAAAATATCTGGTACAGGTAGATTCGCACCAGACGTGAATAGAACTTCGCGTCGCAGAATACCATCCTTTTTCCTTGTCCCTCGTCTTCCTTGTAATTTAGAAATACTGTGAAAACATTTGTTGTCCGCCGTTGATGACAACTGTCACATTAAGGTAAATTCATGAAATAATTTTTCAAGAAATACATTATTTTTTAAGGGGAGTGTAGACGGTCTTCAGAGGCCATATATTTTAAAGTTTAAGTAAATATCACATGCAAAAGCAAGTTATTAAAAAAAAAACAGAGCAATAATCAACAAAAGCACGAAATCAAGAAATGTTACTGGCGGGGCGACGAAAAGACGTTCACTTAAACCCCTGTTACACGAGCGACTTCCTATTCAACCGGCAGTTTCCACTACAGTATTCCTGGCAAAATATTCGTGTACTGTCTCGGGAAGTCTCTTTTTGTTTACACGACAGCACCAAAATTGCAAGTAGTGTGGCAGTTGTGTCCTGTACAGTTGGAAATCTGAACTGTGTATACATTTTACCCTTCTTATAAAAAGTATAAATATACTAAAGCAATTCAGGAACCAGCAATGATAATAGTGTTAAGTAATGAGCGGACCAAAATTCATGATGAATATTTTTCACTAAACTTATATGGTAATTCTCCACACTGTGGAGAGCTTAAGAGAATAGGAGAAGTATCGTCTCAATGTTTCAAAACATTACTCGTGCAAATCGAGTACAAACACAAACATATCAAACAATAATTAGAAGGCTAGAGTTTAATAATATTTTTTTTATTTCCTACTTTTTTATATTCGAGGTGTCAAATAACATGGAAGACTTTTTCTCGTTCAATAGACTTGAATTTTGCACTGTTGAGACTATTAAAAATATTTTTCACGTATTTTACATTCTTATTTATGCATAATTATCGATTTTTTCTGTGACTAGGTATTGTAAAACGTAAATACCCTGAAGCTTTGTCATTTGATCTCTCATACTGGTAGTAGGAATAATACTATGAAATTCACATACAAACTTTGCAGTGAGTAACGAAAAAAAAAAGCATTCAAACTGGCATGGACGTACTACAATAAAAGCAATATTGCAAAACAGGCTAAACTCAGGCACTACGGTACTGTTGTACTACCAGAAGCACTCCACGCATTAGAAACGACCACAATCGGAGCATCAGGCATCCCAGGACAGAAAAAATAGAACGTAACACTCTCAGAAAAGTTTTTGGAGCAATACACAGAGATGGTATATGGATACAAAGATCGATCAAACAATTATAAGAATACACACACAGGTTCATAAGCTTGTTCAGAAAAAGCCGATTAACATTCTGTGGACACGTACATAGAATGAACAACATCAGACTCACAAAGAGGATTTATGATGTAATCTATGGCACACAAAATTATCGCTGCACCGGTTATAGTTTGTACCATTGGTCCAGGAGTACCGTCTTGATTAGTAATCAAAATGTCCTCAGTCCCGGATTCGAAACCCACCACCGCTTAAATTTTGATTAATAATCAGCATTGGCGGCTGAAGACTTCCGGCATAAGAAGCACCCTAATTCTGTCAACGGCCTTGTCAAAGACGGTGGAGGAGCCGACAGAGATCCAGGGCATTCTTGTCCTTGGGGTGGGAATCTGCCCCTAAAGGATGGAAACCACTGCCTTAAAGACACATACTGTGTATCTACAGGACATGGGGCCTGTGGTTGAAAAATTGTCGTGATGATCTCTCCATTGGTAAAAGATTCGGGAAAAAAGTTTTTAAAATTCAGGATGAAAGGATATCAGTGATAAGATTCACTGATGACAGTGCCAGATTGAGTGAGAGTGAAGAAGAATTACATGATCTGCTGAATGGAATGAACAGTCTAATAAGAATAGAACACGGATTGAGAGTAAATCGAAGAAAGACGAAAGAAACGAGAAGTAGCAGATACGAGAACAGCGAGAATTCTAACATCAAGATTGGTGGCCATGAAATAGATGAAGTTAAGGAATTCTGCTACGTAGGCAGCAGAATAACCAATGACGGAACGAGCAAAGAGGACATCAGAAGCAGACTATCAGTGGAAAAAGGGGCATCCCTGGCCAAGAGAAGTCTACTAGTAAAAAGCGTTGACCTTAATTTGAGAAAGAAATTTCTGGGATTGTACGTTTGGAGCACAGCATTGTATGGTAGTGGAACATAGACTGTGGGGAGACAGGAACAGAAGAGAATCGAAGCATTTGAAATATAGTGCTATTGACGAATATTGAAAGTTAGGTGGAATGATAAGGGTTCTGCGCAGAATCGAAGGGGAAAGGAATATGTGGAAAACACTGACAAGGAGAAGGGACAGGATGATAGGACATCTGTTACATCAGAGAATGACTTTTATGGTACTAGAGGGAGCCGTAGAGGGCAAAAACAGTAGAGAAACAGAGATTGGAATACATCCAGCAAATAATTTGAGGACGTAGGTTGCAGGTGCTACTCTGAAATGAAGAGACGTACGGGAGAGGAATTCGTGGCGGGCCGCATCAAACCATTCAGAAGACTGATGACTTTTAAAAAAAAAAAGAAATATTTCAATCAAAAAACATTTGGTTTCAAGAAATAGAAGAAGTAAAACAATCAGGGGTCAGTACTGAAATGATAAATGATGCAAATTCAGAAACAAAATTATGAACACGTAATCTGAAGTAAAAGAAAGGAAGAAAACTTGCAAAATACGGACAGAGCGAAGGAAACAGGAACACAGCCAAAGAATGAAGAGGTTTGGGAAGAGAGAAAGAAGGAAACAAGAAAAAAATGAATAAACATTTAACATTCAAGTTAATCACTGTCCTGGAGGCAAAAATGTGTAATAATAATAATAATAATTTCATAATGCTGAGACAGTCATATTTGTTTGGTCAGTACCGCCATTAGACTGTTGTTTATTTATAGTGTTACATTTACACTCACTCTAATAATAATAATAATAATAATAATAATAATAATAAATATTAAGAAACAAAAGCCATCGCTGAAACAAGTGTGACGCGGCGAGGATTGGAAGTCATTTTAGAGCAATACACGTGGTTCAGTCAACTGACCACTTAAGTCATTGACCCACTCGCGATATGACAGCAAGTTGATTTTACACGTTGGTTCATGACGTGTGCCCACCACGAGTATCAGCAATTCACTGCTCAAGCCATCGCCGAGTCCATAATCTTCGCGGTTTTCTCCGATCTTCATCGACAGTCGCTAACAGGGTGAACGCAGCTATTTTACGTTCGTGATTTATCGTAAGGAACATAGTGGTGTCCCCCTCCGTCCCGCCCTCCCCCCCCCCCTCCTGTGTGAGGTCGGATGTCCCACAATCGTACACGTCAACGTTAGTTGTCCCGTCTTGTGAGAGGACGATTTAAGACGGGCTTACAGTCGTGATGCCAGTGCACCGACAACTTTTCCATTCCGTCAACAATTTAGTGTAAGTGTCCCCGTTTGAAATGTGTTGCGGTATATATGATTCAACACGACATATTGACCTCAGTAGGGAAGGAGGGAGGATGGGGGGGGGGGAAGGAAGGGAGGGAGGGAGTTTGTAATATCACGTCTCGTCGACGTCTAGGTCATTAACGACGGTGAGGAGAGCCGAGAAAGCGGTCGTTCACAGAGTGTGGAGCAGTCAGGCTGTGCAAGAAGAAAACAGCAACAGCAGTAGTAGTAGTAGTAGTAGTAGTAGTAGATCTAAGCAAGGCAGCCTATTGATAGATGCGCTGCGAGGGATGCGGTGGTACGGTGCGTTACGGGCCGTTGACAGCGTTGGCCGCCGGCCAGAAGTCGTCAGTTGAGCGTTATCCGCGTGGTTCGTCCTTGGAGGGGGAGCGCACTCCGGCTTGCCGACATCCCAGCTGCAGCGGCCATTGTAGAGTGCGCTGGCCACGCCGTAGCTGCACTGCTTAGCCCTGGCTTGTGGGTAGCAAACCGGCTCCACAGCCGCTGTCATTGACTAGCGGAAACTCTGCTCCACTTCCGTGAGACTTTAACATCTACATTCCGGCAAGACACATTATGCTATGTGGAAGAGGACACTTAAGTGTGCCACTGTCACTCCACGCCCTATACTGTTCCAGTAAAGATTGCTGCGCGAGAAGAAAGATTATTTGTAATTCTGAGTGAGCGATAAAACCTCTTTAATTATATCAGCATTGCTTTTTTTGCGAGACATTGTTAGGAGCAAGCAGTACTTGGTGAGCATTTTTGGGCTACATAAAGCTATGCCGTTTCTTGCAAACGGTATACCTTAAGTAACGCCGTTTTTTATGGGTGCACTTTCACATGTGCTGCGTTTGTTGGTCGTAGAACGCCTAGCCGATACTCAATTCCTCTCCGAGTCTCTTCCAGCACCTCTTCAGTCACCGTCTCCACTACACCTCTTATTAGTTCACGCTTCAGGGTCTGGTGGACTGAACGCTTCATCCTTAACGTAACACAGAAAAAAACTCAAGAAGAGTTTGTCTAGTGATCATGGTAGCCTTGATTCTGGACTGTCTTTACCGATCCATCTGTCCAGAATGTTTTCATCCAAGAACTGGTGAACAAAAAATCCCGAGTGTGGCGGTACACCATTTTGTTGAAACATTACCCATGGTAACAAGACAGAAAAGAAAGGAGATGCTGTCAGAGCAGTTGCAGAAGATATCTGTAAAAATCTTCATGATGAAGCTACCATTTGCAACAAACTGCATGGCTGTAACTGACATAATTCCTTACAAATATTTTTGTAGTCGTTGACTGTCTAGGTACGTATGCTCTCTGAATTTTAACTGGAAACTACGCCATGACGCACAACGCTTGTTTTGCAACGTCTGCCGCTGGAGTTATATGAACATCTTCGTGACGCTTTGGCACTCGCTAAACGAACCTGAGATGAAAAGCGCGGCTATTCTTTGGCTCCTTACCTCGTCCATAAAACCTTTGTGATGACTGTCAGAGACTCAAGATACTTTCGTATCCCTCGAATGAGGTTTTTCCAAGAAACCTCCATAGTTGGATTCCTGTTTTTGCGGTATCTACCTTCCCAACAATTAGCTTTGCCTGCTCGCTCCAGTATAAACGATTCCGTGCGCATACTCTGACATTTTCTGGGCATGACTGCTTCCAGCGATGGTTCGCCAATCGTGTAGTCATATAGTAGAAGAGTATTTATGCTTAATTCGTCACAGTTCTGTTGAGGCTCAGCTGTCAATTCCTGCATCAAGCCTCGACCCTCTGCAGATCTTCCCCATTTCGCTGCGATAAGCACGCACAAGAGGCGATCATGCAGATTGTACAATACATGAAACTGAGCAGATACGAGAGACGTTCAGTAGGTTATGCGATACAGTTTCTTTCTCGACTGATTTCGGTTGGAAAAAATGCGGAATTTGTTGTGGGACGTAGTTGAATATTCTCGCTTCAGCCGCTATTCTTTCATTAAGTTCTGATAGGTGGCGGCACTATACGTAGCGTTCATTTAGTTTGTTTTTGGCGGAAAACCAGAGCATTGCAGATATTTTTAGGGGTCTACAGAATGCCTACGGAGACCTGACAGTGAACGAAAGCACGGTCAGTCGTTGGGCGAGGCCTGTTATCGCGACAAGGTCGAGCAAACCTGTCTGATCTCCCGGGTGCCGGCAGGCCGCATACAGTTACCACCCCTGAAGTGTTGAACATGCGGACGCCTTCATTCGATGTGATCGACGGATCACAAACAACTCGTTGCACAAATGGCAGTATCTGTTGGTAGCGCTGACACAGTCCTCCACTAGTTGGGGTACCCGAAAGTGTGAGCCCGCTGGTTTCATCGCCGCCCAACAGAAGACCATAAAGAGCAACGTCAGACCATCCGTGCGAAATAGCTTGCGCGCTATAAGGCTGATCATGACAAATTTTTGTCGAACATTGTCACAAGTAATAAAACGGGGTTCATCGCTTCGAAACGGAAACAAAACAGCAATCCATGGAGTGGCACCATAGCACCTCTCCGAAGAAAAACTTCAAAGCCACAGCCTCAGTCGCTAAAGTTATAGCGACGGCCTACTGGGACACTGCAATTAAAAAACTGAAGTGTATTGTGCTACCCTCAGGAAATTGAAGAAACGACTTCGCGTGTTCGTCGCCACAAAAATGCAGGTGGACTGCTCGTCTCCATAACAACGCAAGGTCTGACAAGTCTGCACACCCGATAGGCGCTCACAAACCTCTACAGCACAGACCTCTCAGTGTCAGACTGCCACCTGTTTGGCCCAATGAAGGGTGCACTTCGCTGGAAGCAGTACGTGGATGATGGTGTAAGGCTGGTCTCATTGAACAGAGATTATGTTGCAGATAGGGTTTCGTAGCCAAAAGAGCGGGGAGTATTATGGTGTACTGGAACTCTGAATGAAACCAACCTATTTTCAGAAAAGAATGTTGCCTTACTTGTTGAGTATTTTGGCCAACAGCCTTGCCGCAGTGGTAACACCGGTTCCCGTCAGATCACCGAAGTTCAGCGCTGTCGGGCTGGGCTAGCACTTGGATGGGTGACCATCCGGTCTGCCGAGCGCTGTTGGCAAGCGGGGAGCACTCAGCCTTTGTGAGGCAAACTGAGGAGCTACTTGATGGAGAAGTAGCGGTCTCGGTCTCGAAAACTGACATACTGCCGGGAGAGCGGTGTGCTGACGACATGCCCCTCCATGTCCGCATCCAGTAACGCCTGTGGGCTGAGGATAACACGACGGCCGGTCGGTACCTTTGGGCCTTCATGGTCTGTGCTGGAGGAGTTTACTTGCTGAACGCCATTCGAAAATCGCAATGTCTGCACCGTAACAGTATGTCTTGCCACTGAGCGAATATTACGCTGCACCATTTACAGATGTAGTTAAATGTTCCGCTTTGAACTCGGGATCAACCTGAAATCAGGCACGAATTTTACACAAACATTTGTCAAAACTGTGACACAAATACGGATACGTTTAACTGAAACGAATATTATTGTTTAGATTACGAATATTTCAGTAGGATTACAGTAAATGTTCATGAGCTGTAAAATTGAGTGTTTTATGAAGAACAAATATGTTGCAATAAAAGCCTCCGAAAGTCATGATATAGAATCAAAAGGGGCCTGGATCTTATTACCGGGGGGTTTAGGCGTCAGTAGAAAATATCAAGTGACGAAAAAGTGGTCGACAAGTTATATCACGGAATATTTGACTGGCAGCGTATCAGCAAATCGTGCAAGCAATTCTTCAAAGTAGGCTTGCTAGTTCTCAGAGCTTGATAGTCACTACGTGGAAGTGAGAGGAGGAAAGTGCCCCCACCATGTGTTGGTTTTGTGTGAAAATTATGGCTTCTGGTCTCTCGACTGCGTAAAGCAATCGAATTCGTCCCTACTTGCAGCGTGTTCGAAATTTACTAAAAGCTGAGGTGTTGGGCAGGTGTTAAAACTCAGAATGAAGAACCGCTATCATTAAAATATTCGTGTTTAACGACAAAGAACACTCCTACGGCGAGAACAGTCTTCAAAAACATACGTTCGCAGCCAAGAATATACTGCAGGCCGAAACATTACACTTAAAAGCGAAGAGACATTAGTAAACAAATAGGGGCTACGGAATGCTGTTAATGTAAAAGCTAAGTCCAAGCTCTGCATTTTGCAGACACTGTCAAGGGCGTGTAGCTGGCTGCTACATAGCTCCAGCTGGAAACAGTTGCTCGCGCCACGTCATTACGCTTCTCTGTCCCAAGGGGCGATCAGCAAAACCGTAACGAGGCTACAGGCGCCAAGTGTCTGGAGCCGAACGCGATAACCGCTGTAGCTACAGCCGCTGATGTGCTAAGAATGGTCTTGAGACGGCTGCGTCTCCGAGTTTTATGACCTCGAGTGACTGGTATTCGCACGCTTCCCACCTCAAAAAAAAAAAATAGGTCCCCTGCCAACTGCTCAGAAAGGAGCAAAGCTCTGCTCGCTGGGACACAGAGAACAGATAATGCCTTCGCTCCTCAGAGGTATCCCATAACGCGAAGGAGGGAGTTTTGTCTATCAAGGCGCGGATCAAAATTTCAGCGGATTGTGACTCTGAATTTAAGTGGGACGTCTTTTTTTGTTATTGATCTCACGCGGGCGCTAATGTCTCCGCATTTGGCGAGGCCAGCTGCTCAAGCTGCTATGGGGAGATAAACCGAAGATAAGTTAGATGAGTTAGGAGTGAGCTGTACACAGATCAAAACTGTGACTTTAATGTAAAATGACCAATCCACATTCTGTTGCTCGACATCAATACTGTAACTGACCTGTCGGGAAAAAAAAACTGTCATAGAAGCATTGAAAAAGTGAACTCTTACATTGATCTGCATGAAATAGCTATAGGCCCCTTTTGTTACTTGTTAGTTATTTACAAAATGTTTGCAGTATATTGTGTACATACCATTCAGAAGTTAGACTTTGGCCGGAAAAGATGAGTCCAGTTATTCCTGTTATACTTCTTGCACGCCTCACGCAGTTTTTTTCACGCCATGCAGAAGCTCTTGATTTCATGGATACTGTTGCTTCTACAGTCTATATTAAGTTGCGAAAGAACAAACTACACATACAGTCTTCCACGATTCAGCGCGCCAACTGGCCGGTTTATGCACTAGACGTAGATCTTAACTCCAGTCTAGTTTGTTGTATACTCCTTAACTCGTCCTGCTGTTAAAAATGAAGATCCCGAAATGCAGCTGTACGATATTTCTAAAAGCGTGTTTTGGTAGCCCCTTCCTTTACCGTGCGAGGAAACTGAGACATGTTTGTATTCGATGACTCTGTAAACATAATAAAACTTCCTCATATACTGCGTGCGACTGGATTAAGAAGCCCTGAAACTATTCATCATTGCTCATTTGATCTCCACTGGCCTCTTTTCTGTCTTTTTTTCCTTTTTTTCCTTTTTGTCATCAGTCTTCTGACTGGTTTGATGCGGCCGACCACGAATTCCTCTCCTGTGCAACTTCATCTCAGAGTAACACTTGCAACATACGTCCTCAGTTATTTGCTGGGTGTATTCCAATCACACGTTTCTTTTACGGTTTCTACCGTCTACAGCTCCCTCTACTACGGAAGTTAATGGCTCTGAGCACCATGTGACTTAACATCTGAGGTCATCAGTCCCCTTAGAACTTAGAACTACTTAAACCTAACTAACCTAAGAACATCACACACATCCAAGCCCGAGGCAGGATTCGAACCTGCGACCGTAGCGGTCGCGCGGTTCCAGACTGTAGCGCCTAGAACCGCTCGGCCACTCCGGCCGGCACGGAAGTTATTCGCTGATAGCTTAACAGATGTCTCTCCCTTCTTGCCAGTGTTTTCCATTTATTAGTTTCCTAGCCGATTTTGCCGAGAAGCTCCTCATTCTTTACCGCATCTTCCGTAAAACCGCATGTCAAATGCTTCGAGTAAAAATTGGCATTTCAGTCTCTGACCGCTGTCATAACAGCTAACCAATAGTTCTGTACTGAAAGGTTACTCTATAACTGCAATATATGATCTGAAGATGGGCAGCTAGCCTGAAACCGGTTATTGAAAATAAAAAATACCGATCAGAGCCTGAAATTCCAATAAATCATGTCTAGTTTTGATAAAAATGCTTAGAATCTTTTCTGGTTTTTCCACAGTTCATGTTCCACTACCACATAATGCTGTGTTCTAAATGTACATTCTCAAAAATGTCCTCCTCAAATTAAGGTCTTCGTTTGATACCAATAGACCTCTCGACCAGGAACACCATTTTTGCCAATCCTAGCGTCTTTTTTATCCCTCCTTGCTCCGTCCGTCATGGGTTGTTTTGCTGCCTAGATAGCAGAATTCCTTAACTTGAACTTCTTCGTGATCACGAGTTTAGATGTTACGTTTTTCGCTTTCTCATTTCTGCTACTTCTCATTACTTTCGTCCTTCTCCTATTTACTTTCAATTCGTATCCTGTACTCATTAAACTGTCCACTCTAGTGACCAGATCCTGTAATTCTTTATTTTCATTCAGGATAGCAATGACATCAGTAAATCTTACCATTGATATCCTTTTACCCTGAATTTGGATTCCAATCTTGAACTTTTCTTTCATTTCCGCCATTGCTTCTTCGATGTATAGATTGAACAGTTGGGGCGAAAGACAACATTCCTGTCATACACTCTTTTTAATCCGTGCACTTCGTTTCTAGCCTTCCTCTCTTACTGTTCCCGCTCGGCTCTTGTGCATATTGTATATAACCCGTGTTTCCCTATAACTTACTCCTATTTTTCTCAGAATTTCGAACAGCTTGCACTGTTTTACATTGCCGAACGTATTTTCAGGTCGACAAATCCTATGAGTGTCGTCTTAATTTTTCTTCAGTCTTGTTTCCATTGTCATCCGTAATGTAAGAAGTGTTTCATTGGTGCCTTTACCATCCCTAAAACCAAACTGTTCCGTTATCTAAAATATCCTGAATTTCGTTTTTCATTTTTCTGTGTATTATTCTTGTCAGTGTCTTGGATGCATGAGCTGTAAAGTTGATTGAGCGATAATTCCCGTACTACTTAGCTCTTCCAACCTTCGGTATTGGGTGGATGTTGTTTGTCCTGAGCCCTGACGGTATATCGCCACACATTCACACCAACGTGAATAACCGTTTTGCTGCCTCTTTACTCATGAAAACTGCGCCTAGTGAAATTTGCTGCCAACCAGGAATCTATGAAATCCCAATATTTGGTCCCTTTGTGTCACCGCTTATCTGCGCCCAGGCCGTCGTAATCACTCTTCTAACTAACTACTCCCTAGACACGGCCAAACTGCACCCCGATGGGACACATCTACAATAGTAGCCGACTGTCTGCACAAAGAGCCTTAGTACCGCTCCAGCAGTCGTAGAGATGATATCGTGCGACTAATGTATTTCTATAACAATAGTTCGGATATGGAAATTTCAATTCACGGTAAGCCACGTTGCCACTACGAAGGTTATTCTTACATGATGAAAAGAGCGAAAGAAGACGGGTCTGTGACGTGGCGCTGTTCAAGGCAGGAAACAAACTACTGCCGAGGAATGCTTAAAACCAAGAATTCTTTTTTCACTCGAGCATCATTGTGGAGCTCCGGATGATGCTCGCTTGGAAGTTTTTTTTTATTTTTATTTTTATGGGACTTAACATCTATGGTCATCAGTCCCCTAGAACTTAGAACTACTTAAACCTAACTAACCTAAGGACAGCATGCATCACCCAGCCATCACGTGGCAGAGAAAATCCCTGACCCCGCCGGGAATCGAACCCGGGAACCCGGGCGTGGGAAGCGAGAACGCTACCGCACGACCACGAGATGGGGGCGCTTGGAAGTAAGGAAGACGTTGAGCCAGGCGAAGAAAAGGGCAGGAGAGGAAGGGATTTCCAAAATATTTTCTGAAGAGCTGGGATGCCTACATGATCGAGGGTATGATTTTGTCACTAAAATGCCAGAGCAGCAACCGACGAACAGAAATGTATTCTACCAGCGGCAAACACCACAGGGCAATGAGACACCAGAGACGCACATCAAAGCAGAGTCACTAGCAATGAACGATGGCAGCTGTTTTCAGTTGAGTGACGACGTATTAGGAGAAAGGATAATAGTTTTTAGCGGAAGAGCAGGGAGAGGGGCTCTAAGAAATAAACATAACTTTTTTGTGGGTGGTAAGTTATAGTGCCGTATCGAACAGTTTCCGCAAATATACACCGTTCACACTGACTTAGAGAGGAGAGACAAAGAGACAAACATCCATCCAGTTGCCTTGGCATTATTGCCAATCAAAAGAAAAAACGACATACATCCCTCTTCTCCGAAATTTGGTGGAAAATACCCAAAATGAAAACCTGCAAACGTGACCGTAGAATTCGAATCAGCAGGCAAGATCGTGGATTAAAGTTGTACTACCGACAACGGAAGAGCAAGTATGTTATTTCCACATGAAAAAGTCTCTCTGGAGAAAAGTACAACATCCAGGACTTATTCATGAATTGTGGGAGAAAATTTCAGTGGGCGCAATTTTCATTACACCGAGGGCAAGTGTGTGCTCTGAACCTCTGTCAGCTCCTCTGCCCTCTTTGACATAGGCCATTGGCAGAATGAGGGTGACGTCCTAGGCCGTTGCTAATGATTTTTATTTGAAATTTAAGCAGTGGCGGAGTTCTAACCGGCGACCGAGGACGTTTTGATTGCTAATCACTCTACACTTAGACTCTCTTATCTCTTGAAATACAGCAAAAAAAAGAAACTTAGCCCAACTAGAATCCATTTATCTTATTTACGTCCGAAAAACTCCATTTCAGTTTCACTCATAATTACATATCACATTCCAATATATTTCGCGATAAAATCGCTTTTATGTTTTTGCTATTAATTCACAGTGTATGTTTCTCCATTATACATCGGCGAGACACCAGTTTTTGAATGGTTATCGCAGTTAAATATTTGTTTCTGCCTTAGGTCAAAATTGGTAACAAGATTTTTCCTTTCCAGACAAATCAGAAGCTTTGTTTTCAGAATCATATTAAGACTGCCGAAAGCATTTCATTTTTGCTAATCTCCTTTCCTGCCCATCCAGTAATTCTCTCAAACTGCCTTAAATTTAATACTCCACTTACAGTTTGTATGAATTCATTGTTGATTAGTATTACTTTCTTTTGAGTATGTTGGTTACACAGTATTTTACTAAGACAGTAATTATTCAAGCCTGCTCCCAAACTAGCCCTCTTACTTGTTATTATTTGTTAAAGTTTACCTACACTGGAAGTAAACACGACCTCAAGAAATGCTGCTGGTCTACGCATGTGTAACGAACTGTTAGCATTTGCAAATGTCTTTCAGATATTTCTAATAGTGTAAGGTGGACAGAGAAGCCTACTCAACTCCGTATGCGAAAATATAACACAGGAGCTTTGCGTCGAACGCTGGACATTTTCTGCTGTTGGGATTCCTGTTGCTTCGCACCCGTCGGACATCTAGCCGTTGTCTGCCTTATCTGCTCTCAGACCTACAGGAGAAGTTTGCAGCACTCACATCTTCGTCTGGGGAAGTTAAGCTTCAGAGTTGGAATTTCTTGTGATATCTGCAGGTTTCTTCAATTCATGAACTAAATAATGCGAGATGGCACATTTGATTTACCTAAATGTTTCTAAGTCCACGTTAAGCGGGTTTCGATTTTTTCAGTTCTAAATAACCGACGTGTACTAGATGCAGACTCAAAATGATAAGTATTCGCTTTTAGAATAGTAACAGATCGGTATTATTGCACAGAAAACCGTCGCGGATATGTTCCAGTGAATTTAAATGGAAGTTGATAGAAACAGGCGAGCTGTTTTCGCGGGACCCTCCTGGCTAAATTTTGAGGACCGTTGTCATTACAGTGGTGGCCAGTGCCGCTTTCTGCTGTTTCCATCAAATAGCCCGCATAGGGACCGTGAGAATAAGAGACATTAACTGGCGTACGGAGGCTTTGTTCGCTGGCTTAGTTACCATGTACTAAGCACTACTTTTTGGGATTGGGAGGTCAATCCCTACTATAGGCTTCTAGGACTTATGGAGAGGATGTTGTTTCGATAATGAACACCGTTCGTATGTGAAATAACGTCGGGCCACGTTCAAATCTCTCGCTTCACTTTACGCTCACAAACTGAGAAGACGGCGCCATCGTCAGGTGCTGTTGTAATTATGCAACCAGGTACCAATTTCTTCCGACCACAGTGGCTGCGATAAACTAGAAAGTTCGCAACTGGGAGGGTTTACTGGCACTCCACGGACGGGCCGCACTTTTGACTTCGAAGAGGACGTCGTTCATCACGTAGAAATGAACCTGAGTGCTGCTCGAAACATCGGTCATTAGTAACGTGAAGCGGGAGATTGGAAAGTGATCTTATCTTCAAACTTACTTTATATTCGGATGGTACGTTCCTTGTCAGAACTTTATTTACTAAGTCCCCCATTACAACCACAAAAGCCTTTGATACTACTTGTGACTCTTACTGATACAGATGTGAGAAGACAGACAATACGTGTTGGAGGCAACGTTGCGTGATTTTCGTGATATAGAAGATATTTTTGGAGAAAATCCACTCCTTCGAATGTGTTTGGTAGCTTTTCATGCGAAAGTTGTAGTTTTCCCTATTTTATTTATCCGACTTTCAGTGCTGTCTCTCTAGTCGTCTCACTCGAGGTGAACAAACGCGTCCACTCATCTTCTGTTGAAGACGTGTCTTAAAAACATTTTTTTAAATAATTTGGGATTTACTTTCATACGCAATAGTGTCAGATCATTCGTACTTAAGTCATCGTTCTCACGATTTCGGCAATACAAAGTAAAGATGCTAACCAGAATCCGCGGAGGAAGGTTTTCTAAGTACTGTAGTTTCGTCTGTATACTATTTTACTCGGCGTACTGCTGGTGCGGCACAGCTCGAAGTAACAGGCTTTCATTTCTTAACGTGTAGATAATGGACTGGTGATAGATTTCTGTTCTGACTCATCAGGGCAGCTGTTCCACTAACTCAATAAAAGACTGTCTCATGGGGCAATGTTTCTGATAACGTCTCCTAAGCCATTAAAAACACGAGTAGCTGCTACGCAGTTAAAAGTGTAAGCAGCGAATATAATTTCGTGGATGCGACACTGCCACGAAGTATAGACGTATTCCAAATCAGAAGATTCTATTTTATCGTATAGAGGAAACTTTAAGTAACTATTGCTAGAATGTAGTAACCTTGCGAGTAATTACAAATCAGTTTGAAATATCTCGATATCTGAAAGTAAAAATCAAATATGTTGGTTTCGCAATACGGTATTGTTAATCTTTCTCCTTAAATGCTGTTAAACAAATTTTTACTTACTAAGTGGAAAATGAACTGTTAAAGAAGCTTAAATTTGATAAGAGAAACATTTAAATTAAAAAAGTGAAATCTTGCAATACAATGACCTATGTTATCAAACTAAAGTCATTTTCTAAAGAAGCACGTGCTACGTAACTGTTGTACTGGGACCTCAATGCTTTAAAATTTTTGCAAAACGAATGTAGCGCTTGAATGAATCGAAGCAAAGTGTTTTAGATGTTAGTGAAATATAAGTTAGAAACAAAGTGCATGTGCTTAACTTCATGTTTGCTGTGTGTAGTAAACGTTTCAAATTCATATTTCATCCAAATTTTTCATTTAAACTGCGTCCGTATGAGCCACATTAGATTGCAATAACCGACCGAGGTTGCGCGGTGGTTGATGCAGTGGTCTTCTATTTCGGAGGACGATGGTTCAGGTCACCGTCCTGCCATCCAGATTAAGGTTTTCCGTGGTTTTCCTAAATCGCTTAAGGTAAATGCTTTCCATTCCCTTCCCTTTCTTTCCTTGTGTGGTTTGAAGTGGATGCGAAGCTTTTGTGCTTGTTACTTGGTCTCTGTGTGTAAGACGTCCTTTTTCACTCGCAGAAACGATGGTAGAAACAGTTTGACGCAACATTTACCATCTTCTGCAAGTTCCTCCCATGTCTTCACTTGAGACAGGGTGTACTTTAAGTTGGCCTTATTCCTAACAGGGGAAACTCCCCGTCCCATCCCCTCAAAGTTAGTGGGTAGATGGTCCAGTAGACATACCGTCAAAAACTGGACATAGATGAAGCATGAAAACAGAAAGGTGTATTGAACTGTGAAAAAAGAAGCAAAATGAAACAGTGAGCGCTCTAAACGCAAGATGTGCAACGTCGAGCGGGTATGGATAATCAGGGCGTCGTGTTGTGTGCTCACAGTGTTGGACTGTGAAGGGGGAGGTCCGTGTTTAATTCTGTCGTGCCTCAATATCTTTTTTTCACAGCTTTATGAACTGCCCACCCGGTCATTAAAGTGTCTGTTCCCTGTATTGAAGTTTCTGTCTGTCGTGGTGTAACGTCCGTTTGTAACAGCGGGATGAAAGGAAGGGACCTCCGAGCATACGTATCTTGTATTTGTTCTACCCAAGTACCACATGTTATGATTCTTGCGTTGCGTTTTGCAAGTTTTGGCTCTTTGAATTGCTTCGTTGTAACATAATACACACCCGTTTATTTGTTGTTTTCAATTCTGTGAGAAGTCTATGTGGCGTCCCACCTGCTCTTAGTATTCATCACATTTACTTGGGATGGTTACATATTCGTACCACATGACTCATATTCTACAACCAAAGTAAGGTATAGCAATTGTGAAGGCTGCAGATGGAGAAGAGACACGTCAATGACCGAACGGACAGTTCACATGATAGAACACGGACTTCCCCCTTCACTGTCTAAAACCGTGACCACACAACCACAACGGCCTGGCCATACAAATGAGCTCGATGTTTCACATCTTGAGCTTGGACCATATCCTGTTTTTATTTTGACCTCTTTTTCACAGTTCAGTAAAACTTTTTCCTGTTTTCATACTTGATCTATATTCAGTTTTCGACGGTCTACTCACTGGCCATTTTACCACTAAATTTCGGGTTGTTGCGATGTAAGGTATCGTTTCTGTACTACGAGGACTGGAACTAGCGCACCGTTCACAGTGAAGAACTTCGCGGAGAACTATGTCTAATCTATTTGTGTATGTGATAAACCAAAGATTTTAATTCCACACACACTCTCTGAGACGCACAGCGAACAACTGAGATACAGAATAAGATGATCATGTCTACTCTGTGTGTACGTTTTCAGTTTCCCGCCCACGTCCGACGATGCCGTGTTAAGGCCGGCCGGGTTGTGCAGTGGGTGTTGTCGGCAGGTAGGCCGGGGGGTGAGGAGGTGGGGGTTCGGCGGCGGCCTAGCGCGACCTTGAGTCGCAGCATTCCTATGTTTCCGCGCCAAGCGGCCGCTGCATCTTCTTACACCTCCCGCGGGACTCGGCTGCGAACTGCCCGTCTCTGTACCGGCAGTGCCTCGGCAAACGGCCACCCTGCAACTTAAAGGTAGGCCTTCACTTACACTCCGATCACCTATTAAATCAGGCCAGGCATCTTACTTTTGCGTGACAATTAAAAATAATATGCCAGCACATAAATAGTTTATGTTGTAATGACTAGCTCATTTGTGTTATAACAACTACATCTACATACATACTCCGCAATCCACCATACGGTGCGTGGCGGAGGGTACCTCGTGCCACAACTAGCATCTTCTCTCCCTGTTCCACTCCCAAACAGAACAAGGGAAAAATGACTACCTATATGCTTCTGTACGAGCCCTAATCTCTCTTATCCTTGTGGTCTTTCCGCGAAATATAAGTTGGCGGCAGTAAAATTGTACTGCAGTCAGCCTCAAATGCTGGTTCCCTAAATTTCTTCAGTAGCGATCCACGAAAAGAACGCCTCCTTTCCTCCAGAGACTCCCACCCGAGTTTCTGAAGCATTTCCGTAACACTCGTGTGATGATCAAACCTACCAGTAACAAATCTAGCAGCCCGCCTCTGAATTGCTTCTATGTCATCCCTCAAACCGACCTGGTAGGGATCCCAAACGCTCGAGCAGTACTCAAGAATAGGTCGTATTAGTGTTTTATAGGCGGTCTCCTTTACAGATGAACCACATCTTCCCAAAATTCTACCAATGAACCGAAGACGACTATCCGCCTTCCCCACAACTGCCATTACATGATTTTCCCACTTCATTTCGCTCTGCAATGTTACGCCCAAATATTTAATCGACGTGACTCTGTCAAGCGTTACACTACTAATGGAGTATTCAAACATTAAGGGATTCTTTTTCCTATTCATCTGCATTAACTTACATTTATCTATATTCAGAGTTAGCTGCCATTCTTTACACAAATCACAAATCCTGTCCAAGTCATCTTGTATCCTCCTACAGTCACTCAACAACGATATCTTCCCGTACACCACAGCATCATCAGCAAACAGCCGCACATTGCTATCCACCCTATCCAAAAGATCATTTATGTAGATAGAAAACAGCGGACCTACCACACTTCCCTGGGGCACTCCAGATGATACCCTCACCTCCGATGAACATTCATCATCGAGGACACCGTACTGGGTTCTATTACTTAAGAAATCTTCGAGCCACTCGCACATTTGGGAACCAATCCGATATGCTCGTACCTTAGTTAGGAGTCTGCAGTGGGGCACCGAGTCAAGCTTTCCGGAAGTCAAGGAATATGGCCACCGTCTGATACCCTTCATACATGGTTCGCAAGATATCATGTGAAAAAAGGGCGAGTTGCGTTTCGCAGGAACGATGCTTTCTAAAGTCTTGCTGATGCATGGACAGCAACTTCTCTGTCTCAAAGAAATTCATTATATTCTAACTGAGAATATGTTCGAGAATCGTGCAACAAACCGATGTTGAGGATACTGGTCTGTAATTTTGAGGGTCCGTCCTTCTACCCTTCTTATATACAGGCGTCACCCGCGCTTTTTTCCAGTCGCTCGGGACTTTACGTTGGGCAAGAGATTCGCGATAAATGCAAGCTAAGTAAGGATCCAATGCAGTAGAGTACTATCAAAACTTAAAAGGAGACGACGACGAAAAAAGTCTATAAAGAGGAGAGAGAGAAACAGTGTGCAAGTGCTTAAATCTTGTAAACACCAATAACAAGGTTGAGAGTGTAGATTATGGGACATATATGGAGTCTGAGACTTAAAGCGAGAGCTCTTGCCCAATAGAACGATTTATCATAAACGGTTTTGGAATGGGAGTCTACAAAGTGGTTTAGAATGTAAAGATCTGGTGTACGAATGCTATTTTTGGATTGGCTGTTACGGGGTCAATTGCGTAAACAGAGCCAGCTGTAGTCGATCCTACCGACTGTGCAAAATGAAGTTAGGTTTCGACAGGAGGGGACAATGTGTCCGCTATGAATCTTAGACAATTGATTAGGGCGAGGTCAAGGTACGCCAAGTTATTACAGTTTGTTGTTGTAGGACATCACATTAACTGAAGATGGATGGAACTAGTTTCAGAGGAATTTTCCATTAGCAGGTATAAAAATAATTTTTCCTTGTAAAAAATTAAGTTACGCATATAACTTCTGGCACACATTTAGTCCTTTCATTCCACTTTCAGCACTCGTCCAGTATTAAAATTATGTCTTTGAGAGGAACTGGAAGGGAATAGAGAGGATCTGTACCGGTGACGTGTTGACACTCTAAGGATTGCTTGTGTTTTATCAGGGATTATCATGGTCACATGCAGCTTAACGATTTTCGTCAATGGAGTTCATAGCTGCCTTTGGATTTTCTGAGCTCACTCTGACACGGCTGCAGTTCATCCGCCTACAGATGGTAGTTTCAAGGAGTATGGAAAATACTAATGCATACAGCAGGGAAAATAAGTGACCCTAAAACACTGATCCTCAATCTACCCCACAGCTGTCGTTACGGCTCTACGCTTTACACCTTGTAAGATATGGTATAACCATTACTGAGCCCTTCATTGTTGCGATTACTACTTCAAAATCGACGAAATCGGAGGGATTTGTAAACGTAATAAAACGGCCGTGACCAGTTTCCGGTCCGTGATCACCTGAACAAGTGCTGCTGCGGTGGCACGATATGTGCAAAAATTCGATATTCAGGTAACTGATAATGCTCTAGTAGTGCCTTTGACACTCGGGATGATGTGGCAGTTGTACATAGCCGGAGATTCAATTTAGTACAGCTTTATTTGGTACTGTTGTTATTAGACTAAGTGGATCGGAATTTGCATGTCTTTAACAGATAATAGATTAGTGTACAATCCTAAATCAATATCATCAGTAAACATGCGAAAAGTAACACCATAATGCTCTGCTTCCGCATATTTTATCTGGATCAGTGACCTTCGGACTGTGTGAGCAAACGCGTGGCTAACAAAGAACTTCACGGTAGTGTTTTCCTATCGATCAAGGAAATCAAATTGCTCTTTACGCAATAGTGAAGAGAAATGGCCGTTTAGTTTTTCAACATAAAAGTGTATTTCTGATATGGACGGATTCAATGCTCTTGTGTTATTCGGTTGTTTCGCTCCGTAATTTTCAAAACCTCCCGATCTAAGCTTATAAGATTTGGTTTTCTGGGGACTGATGCTCGTCTGTAAGCTCTACGTGCTGCGTATTCTCGTTAGACGATGTAAGTTGGCAGCAACCAAATTTTCTTTTGGACTGTACTATGCGCAACGGGGCATGCTTATCATAGATTCAACACATCCTTCACTGAATTTTTGTTTTTCCGTGAATTCCTGAAGATTTTGGAGTCACATTGTTTTGCCATAGAATGTTGGAAACTTCCTCTTCTATAAACGAAACCAATTAATGGGAAGGGCTGACAATCACGCTGTACTACCCGGAAACAAAACATTCATTTGCAAGTTTGAGTTAGAATTTCTTGATCTGAAGCACAATTTTTCTGGTTATCCAGACTCTAGGAAATCCACGAGGGAAGTATGCAAGGGCCGTGCTGTTTAGTTGTATTTCATGACATTTCTTACACAAGCTCACATGTACAGATTAAGATCTACGATTTTTAAAATGTGCGTGGAAGCGCTCCGAAAACTTTGCTGCTGCACTCTACCAAGTAACAACGAACAGACCCAATGTAACTTGCATGAGCCAAATGTCGCAAAAATTGATAAGTAGAAATAATATTCAATAGAAAATGAGTAATTTACGACCCGAAAATTATTAATAATTGAAAAATGGAGGTTAACGCGCAGCTCTTGATTAGCCGAGCGGTCTGAGGCGCTGCAGTCATGGACTGTGCGGCTGGTCCCGTCGGAGGTTCGAGTCCTCCCTCGGGCATGGGTGTGCTCGTTTTTGTCCTTAGGATAATTTAGGTTAAGTAGTGTGTAAGCTTAGGGACTGATGACCTTAGCAGTTAAATCCCATAAGATTTCACACACATTTGAACATTTTTTGAAGTCAACGCCAAAAATCAGTCAAAAACAATTCATACCTATTTTATCACTTGCAGTAAACATATCACAAACTGAATATTGTTTTACAGATCACTGAAAATAACTTCAAAAACAAAAAGAAAATCTCATATTGTGAACAACTGTCACTTTTTTAATATTATAGATGCGCCAGACGTGTGTACGAAACAGAATTATGGCCGCGTTAATAGCAGGCAGAAAAGCTTCTGCTATTTCTACATTTCTAGGAAATTTATTTTCTGTGTTGCAGGTAGAAATTCTTTGTTTGCAGGCAGACTGTGTGTTAGCTGAACAATCAAGGCCGATTAAAACTGTGTAGTTTAAGAACTACAATGTAAAGAGCTTCATGCCCTTGCTGTTGAGCGGTAAAAGTAATGAGTTTATCGTGGATATACATGAGAAACTACTTACGATGGAGTGGTTCCAAGCGCTGAGAGCCGCGGAAATGTTGGTCCACGCATTTCAATTCTCCCGTTTCGGATGCGAACCTCCTCCGCATGCAACTGAAGTGTCTGTAAGCAGGTGCATCTGAGAAATAACGCAAAGTGTATTTACTGCCGCAGTAGTGTCGTCCATAACATCTTGGTATGGTAAATGAAACAGTATCTGAGCCCGAGCTGTAGCAAAATAACGTTGCAGAGCTGCGAGACCTTCAGTTTCCTAAACTGTCGAGCGTTCGCCAGTCTTTTTAGATTAAAAAAAAAGTCAGCTGAACCATCGTTTGTAGTAGAAATACTGTCACAAGGGAACTAGAAAAAATTTAAAGAAAGGGGACTGAAGGGCTAAATGCTTGTACATCCTTCGTTAACAATTAATGGATACGTGCCCACATCCGCACGACATTTCGAGCCTGTTTTCATGGGTAGCTTGGGTATATTAAATTTCTGCAATTAAAAGTGATCAGTACTTTAGGATATCATGATATTGCGAGATGTTTCACAAGGCGTTACGTGCTGCAGATACTGAAGCCGCGTAGATAAGGCAAAGATTACTCGTAGCCTATCGTTGAAATCAGATCGATTTGCGTTGGTACCTTCCTCCTTATCATGAAGCGGATGCATTGGACCTTACTGCCAAAAGTGGTTCTCTGTAACTGTTCGAAATGGTGGTATAAGCGAAACACTTTCGAGGGGGCATAGTCAGCAAAGAAGAGATTGACATTTTGACTTTCTGGCCACCACTGAGATCACTGTTCTAATGAGAAACAATGTTTTTTAATCGACGTTTGTAGGGAATGTTTACACTTATTTTGGGCGATATCCAGATGCCACTGATGAATAGTAGGACATATATTTTTTTTTACTACTCAAAATTCTTAGCTTCCAGTTGGGTAGTAAATTAAGGCACATACTAAAACGGAAAATTGCAATAAGGAATAAATGAGAAGGAATGTATAGATACCACACATACATGTGCTGTCATTCTGCACAATCTCTATAACGACTGAAACATCTATCATGTTGCGTACCAGGCTTCCTGTTTCCTATATGGAATACTGTCATCTGTCTGTCGAGCCACATCGTCACATTTTAAGAGATACACACAAGCGCAACCACTTTCTCATTTCCGGGAAAATAGTAGTAGTCAACTGGTGCAGAATCCAGACTGTAGGAGGGGTAATCCGTTGCATAATATTTGAATCGTGAATGAAGTTATTTTTATGTCGCAGCATACCGCGAGTCCCTAACGAAAGCACGTCTGCTAGCTAGTTTTGATTCCATCTGTGGATCGTTTGCAACGTCTCACAGTAAGCATTACAATCAGTGTTTTCCCTGGATTTATTCTGTCCTGTATGGAGAACTGTTGCGGATGGTAATCACACGGCTCGGCAAACACGAGTCAGAAGTTTTTAGAGAAGATAGGGAAAATGGTAAACCTCACTGATAATTCATGGAAGATTACCACTAGTACTGGATCGAGACTCGAATTGGGGACGTTGTCTTCACCCATCAGTCCTTACAGTTTTAATTCTGAAGGCACCTGAGTCTTACTTTCCAAATTAAGCAGAAACTACTGCTGCATGTCTGCTTAGGAAAGCAGGAGAGAGGTGCCAGCGGAATTGCAGCGATGAGGTCATGTAGTGTCGGGATGCCCGCCGGAACAAGTAAATAACATTGATTGAGAAAAACAAGGCTACCGATTCGAAACCCGGTCCGTCAAAAAATCCAATATCAAGAAATTTCCAAAAAAGTGCACATTAGAGTGAAGACGGAAGTACTCATCCTGGAAATATTGTATCCTCAGTGGTGATTGTACTGGAAACGAGACAAAACACGTATTAAATTTCGTATATAAACTCTCTGATATAAACATTTGTTGTAACTTCCGGACATTACGGAGTTTAAACAATGTCTCTCGCATATTTTATTTATTTATTTTTTAATTTGCCCTGATCAGATTAGGGTTACCTGTTACATCGGACCAGGGTTTACCGTGTACAGTTTCTTTTATATCATATTTACCTGATAAATAACTATAATTTTAATATGAAAAGTAATAATAAAACAGCAGCAAGTAGAATTAAATATGATTTGAATGTGGGTAGACACAGTGTGAATAAATAGTACTGACCAAGAATTATTATAGTACTAGCGATGCTGCTGCTGCTGCTGCTGCCACGTTGTGGTGGTGGTGGTGGTGGTGGTGGTGGAGGAGGAGGAGGATACAAAAGATTTTTGTAAGTGTAAAGAGTGATATTTTCTGATATAGAGTTTTCTGAGGGAGGGTAATTTAAGTAGACTGCACAAGCCAAGAGTACTGCAAAATGAGGACTGCCTCATCGAAAAGGAGAATGTAACGGGATAACGAGTCAGTACAGAGACAAAGGTGAACATAATTTTTGCTTTAGTAGGTATTCAACTGTCTTTCGAAGCTGAAGACGTTACTCAGTTCTTTGTTATAACAAGGTTGGTCATCCCAGAGTCTGATTCCGCTACTGAAAGGGACTTCGAGAAAGAGGCTGAGTGATGAAGTAGGAACGAGTGTTTCTGCCTTCTTGTTCGGACACGTGCGTTAAGGTAGTGATAAGGGACAAAATGGGTCAAATGGCTCTGAGCACTATGGGACTTAACATCTGTGGTCATCAGTCCCCTAGAACTTAGAACTACTTAAACCTAACTAACCTAAAGACATCACACACATCCATGCCCGAGGCAGGATTCGAACCTGCGACCGTAGCAGTCCCGCGGTTTCGGACTGCGCGCCTAGAACCACTAGACCACCGCAGCCGGCGATAAGGGACAGCGTAAGTTGATTATACAGTAAAGGAGACAGTGTGTATGGAAATCTCTGCACTCGTCGAGCACAACTATCCTACAAACATGGTCAAAGAGTCGGACGTCACATATATCGAACATACACGTTCATGATAACGTGTGCCAATGTATAATGAGACGACATATGGAAATCCTACCCTACCCCACCCTACCCTACCCTAGCCTAGAATACGAGACGTTTTGATCGCCTTAGAAAACAGAATTTACCGCACGGCTACATTTCCTTTTAGCTGCCGAAGAGAGTGACAATAAGGATCTGGGTTATATTAACCAGTGCATCGTACTTGGCATGTCATTTCAATTCGTTGATCGGGGGGAATTCCGTTCCATATTCCCGAGTAACTACTGCATGTGATATTAAAAGGTTAGTACAGGGCGCTAAATGAGGTGGCTTGGTGGAAACAATAGTCCAATAATAATCAATCGTCTTGAGACCATTACCTCTGGACGAGATAAGATGACATTCAGTTTCTCGAACAAAGTTTGGCAGCTAATTAAACATTGCGTTACAAATAATCTATGTCCTGTTTTAAACTGACAAATGATTTATAATACCTAGTAAATGGTCGAATAAGAGAGACATTTTTTTACTTTTTCACTATACGAAGAGATAATGCAGTATTGGGGAGTTTGAATTATTTCCAACAATATTCCTTTTTTAATGTGGTACGGTGTCCACCACTGCGCATCCTAAATCGCGCGGTAAGTTAATTCTGTTCTTCACTTGCTTTCATTGCTATGAATTCGAAAGTATGTTCACATCTGCAGTTTCGTACGGAATCGGCATTCTTAGAAATTCTTTCAATGATAACAGCTACTAATCGCCAACAGTTCATTAAAATAATACGTTATCTTTCAAGGAAATGTGTTCTGCGTATGTTGCCTTTTCCAGGTGCAAGTAATTGTGCTTTCTCATGTACTTCAGTGCCTGAAAATATTACTTTATTCTCAAAAACTTGTCGTGGAACCCAGATACTCGTCAGTTTTCCAAATCAGAAAAATATTGGCTATTTCTATGTGTTAACAGCGACGAGTTATAACTACTAAAGCTATGAGGACGGGTCGTGTATCGTGCGTGGGTAGTTCAGTCGGTAGAGCCCTTGCTCGTGAAAGGCAAAGGTCCCGAGTTCGTGTCTCGGTGCGGCACACAGATTTAATCTGCCAGAAAGTTTCATAGCGGCGCACATTACTCTGCAGAGTGAAAATTTCATTCTTATTACTACTACCACTGGACAGACAGCAGGATAAAATAACAGAAAAGAAAAAAAATTGGTCTCGAGTGTTCTTGGGGCACACATAAAATTTCAAAATGCATGTGTTGTGTATAAAACTGAATGTTTACAAACAGTGTTACGAAAGTTTTACTTCAGTGAAACCTAACCCTTTAACACGCAGAACACTGAAATATGGGGTAAGCTCAGCGACTAATAGAGATGCCCTTTGCAAATTGCTGTTAGAGACATTGGACGAAGTAAATGGATTAGGGAACAAACTAAAGTGGAAGACGTAACTATGGTCCAGATGAAGAAACGTGTGAATGGACTAGACAGCAGCTAGGAAAATATAGGGTTGGTGCGGAAAGAAAGTAGTCCTGTGCTCCAAGATATAACGGAAGTCTTAGAAGGCGAAGTAAAGGTAGGCAGGTAGATGACAAAATAAAATACAACAGGCCTCGAATAAGCAATTCAACACATTTTTTTCTTCTCGGCCAATTTCGGTTGAAAAACGTGGAATTTGTTGAGGGACGCAGTGAAATGGTCCCGCTTTAGCACCTCTAGTTTCATGAAGTTCCGATAGGTGGCGGTGCTATATGTAGCCTTCAAAGTGGTATCTGTAACGGAGGTGGTTTCCAAGCAGAGAATTGTGATTGAGTTTCTTTTGACGGAAGCCAGAGCATCGCGGATACTGACAGGCGCTTGAGAATGTCTACGGAGACGTGGCAGTGAACAAAAGCACGGTGAATCGTCGGACGAGACGTCGGACTTCATCGCAACACGGTCGCGCAAACCTGTGCAATCTCCCACGTAGCGACCGGCCGCACTTAGCCGTTATTCCTTCCCTGTTGGAGCGTGAGGACACCCTCATTCGAGGTGATTGAAGGATCATAATCACATACCTTGCTGCACAACTGGATGTCTTTGTTGATAGTGCTGACCCGCTGGTTTACCAGTTGGGTTATGCAAATGTGTGTGACTGCTGGATGACTCACCGCCTAACAAGAAACCGTAAACAGCAACGTAGGATCATCTGTACGGAGTTGCTTGCGCGGTACGAGGCTGATCGTGTCATTTTTTATCGAAAATTTTCGTAGGCGATGAAACCTGGGTTCATCACTTCGAACTGGAAGCAAAACGACAATAGACGGAGTGGCGCTACACAGCCTGTCCTCCAAAGAAAAAGTTCAAAACTGTGTTATTTTGTTTGATGTCCTCCCTCGTGGTGTAAAGATCAACTGTGTGTGAGGTGTAAGTGCTCTCAGGAAACGGAGGAAAAAAAAAACGACTTTGGCGTGTTTGTCACCTCATAACTGCAGACGAACTCCACCACGACAACGCAAGGTCTCGCACAAGTCTGTGCTCTCGGGAGCAGCTCACAAAACTTCATTGAGCTGTTCTTCCTCTTCCATCTTACAGCCTGGATCTCGCACCGTCCGATTTTCATCTGTTTGGCCCAATAAAGGATGCATTCCGCGGGAAGCAGCACGTGGGTGTTAGGGAGGTTGATGCGACGTCGACCAGTACCATCCGGGCACACAGGCCTTCCCAGTAAGGTGGCGTAAGGCCGGTAGCATTGAACGGAGATTATGTTGAAAAATGGGGTTACGGAGCAACAGGAGTGGGGTACAAATGGTTCAAATGTCTCTAAGCACTATGAGACTTAACTTCTGAGGTCGTCAGTCACCTAGACTTAGAACTACTTAAACCTAAGTCGCTTAAGGACATCACACACATCCATTCCCGAGGCAGGATTCGAACCTGTGACCGTAGCAGCAGCGCAGTTCCTGACTGAAGCGCCTAGAACCGCTCGGTCACAACGCCCGGCAGTGGGGAACAGTGTGATGCATTCGAGCACTAAATAAAACGAACCTGCTTCGAGGAAAAAAGATTACAGGTTCAAATGGAACCGCGCAAATTGCGGCGCGACGCGAATGGGACGCGACATGCCCCTGCGCCAGATCGCGCGGCGTTGTGGTTGAGGCACAGTTTCTCGCGTCACGCGTGCCTCGATAGCACCGTGGGAAATTTGAGGCGGGGAGCGGAAAAGTAGCCCGGCCATATGCTCACATCGGAAAGGCGCATATGAGCATTGGTAGTATTGCCCATACGATAAATTTTCGATTACTGTGTACTAAATTTTATTGCCTTTGGGTAGTGTTTCGTTTTTCGCCATTTAAACGCTCCAATTATCTTCGTTAGCACATTATAGTTTTGTTATTTATATCTGTATAGTTTTGTTTTGTTTTTCGCCTGTCAAGAAAAATGCATACTTCAGTAACTGATGAGACATTGGCCGCTGGAGTTGTATCATATGCCTCCGCGATGTTTACAGATCACAAGAAGCGACAGAGGGTAGTGAATATGGAAGCAAGGAATATTATAAAATCATGTAATTAAGAATCAAGGCATGAAAGTAAAAATAAAAGGTTATCTTCTCGCTGCATAGAATGCTGGCGTATCTGTACGATCTGTTACAAAAATTTAGAAAGAGATTCCTTTGTGCTCCTGGTAGAAAGCGTCCAAGATGTGAAGTATAGAAGTCTCACTGTGATTACACTGATATGGATGTAATAATGTAATACGACAAACTGTACTACATGCATGTGTACATCACATATTAATTTCATTCTAGGAAGCTCTTGTTTCGCTAGCTGTCGATAACTTAAAAAATTAGTCACTGGAGTGAAATAAATGAAAAGGGAAGTATAAGTACTGATATATCGCCACAAGTAAGAAAGTTCTGTGTGTTTAAGAATTGGCAAAACACCCTCCTCCTTGTGTGCTATCATTCGCTAAACTTTCGATGTCTCGAGCGGTCTAGGAGATATAAGAGATGTTGCGAGTATTTCATTCTCGCGGGCGTGAGATCGGGAGTGAGCGCGCTACATGGGATCCATTTTCTCGAGATCGGAGGCAGATAGACCTCTTCCCGAGTCTAAACAAAAATTCAGCATGTTAGCTAAATTTCATACGCAGCAAGATATGGTGTAATACGCGCCAAACGCAAAATCATAGCGACCCCCAATTTTCGTTGCAAACTCCTTGCGTTTTGCGTAGTGTCTTACTAAAATGTGTACATCACAGTAAGAACGGTCATTAGCGAGGTGATGAGCACTCCGCCACGAATCTGACATATAAAGCTACAAGTAGGGTAAAAACCATGTACTTTCAGTGAACAGTTTCTGTAAAATCGTTTGAGAAAAGTAACAGGTTGCGCGCGCTTCGGTTCTGTCAGCGCAGAGTGTCGCCAGTCGGCGCGTGCGAAGTATGGTGTACGCGTCGCAATATGCGCTGCACCCGCGCGACTCGTGCGGCGCGTGCGTGTCGCGCTGTAGTGTCTTGTCACGTCACACGTGCTATACGCGTCTCAATTTGCGCCTAGCCTTAGGTTAGTTAGGTTTAAGCAGTTCTAAGTTCTAGGGGACTGAAGACCTCAGAAGTTAAGTCCCATAGTGCTCACAGCTATTTTTTTTACCTCTCAGAAATTTTCATTTTACCCCTAAGTGCATAATTACCCATAGTATGGTGGGAACCACTGCAGTAGTTTCACATTTGGGAGGAGCTGAGTTCAAATTCCTGTTTGGCCTTCCATCATTGTCAACAGCTTTCTCTAAATCCACAAATGCTATTCGTTTCATGTGCGTAAAAAACGGAATTGTAAACTCTAAAGTTGGTGAGTGATGCTCTGCTGAAACGCATAGTTCGTATGTGTGCTGGCTTAGATAGCGTCGGGACAAAATCCGTCTCCCACCACGGCTTGGACGAGAGTAGCATCCAATTTATTAGTGCTTACAGACGTAGGTAGCGCACGGCGAATTACGGAGCTTTCCCTCTTTCCAGCTCTGAGAATGAGACACTTGCTCCGAGGTGACGTGTCGGGCGCAGCTGTGAAACCGCAGCCGACCAATTTGTGAGCACATCAGAGCCTCAGTTACGGCTGCAGCGAGGGCGTTGCCGTAAGAGTCCGTGGTAGCGCGCCTGCTCGGTATTTATCTTGGGGCCCGAGACGAGCGCACAGTTATTTACTTTGATGTCGAGGCCGGAGACGCAGCCGATAAAACGGCGGCGGCCGCGGCAGCATTTCCGAAATAAACAGTGCGCGCGCGTGTTGACCGTGGGGCGTGGCGCGGCCACCGTCTGCCGTGGCGGGCGGCTTCTCTTTGTCTGCCGGCTGGATGGATGGAAGAAAGGAAGGAAGGAAGGAAGGAAGGAGAGGGGTAATGGAAGGAGCGGCACGGCGCTGGATGGCTGTGGCAGAGCGAAGGCGCTACTCAAGCCCTGCAGAACAGCTGGCTAGCGTGCATTCAAGACGCAGCTGGTTTTCTGCGAACAAACATGACAACAAGGACGGTTTTAGGATAAAATTTTCGCATTTTCACTGCGTGCGCCCAAGAAAAGGAAAGTAGCAAGTGTCAGGAAGTTACTGTTACAACATCGAATGCCGGCCGGAGTGGCTGTGCGGTTCTAGGCGCTACAGTCTGGAGCCGAGCGACCGCTACGGTCACAGGTTCAGATCCTGCCTCGGGTATGGATGTGTGTGATGTCGTTAGGTTAGTTAGGTTTAAGTAGTTCTAAGTTCTAGGGGACTGATGACCTCAGAAGTAAAGTCCCATAGTGCTCAGAGCCATTTAAACCATTTGAACATCGAATAACTGTCTCAATGACTCAGCCTCGTGCCTTACATTGTCTCGAAAAGGGACTTTACCCATTGGACCTCAAAGAGTTCCTTCATACATTAAGGATTGGAGGTCAACGAGCGGACATCAGTTTTCTAAAGCAGTACACTTCAAATAATAAAACAGCTTGAAAAAATGATTTCCGACCACTATTAATTGCAATAGGAAATTGGTGTTCGGACACGGACCTTAAAAACCTTGTGAGTATGCTAGTGGCCCCGTGTTCTTCTCTCCGTCAATAGATGGCAGCACTTTTGCCACTGTGATTTACCAATTTGCCTCCTCGTTCGCATCCGCTATTCCCTATTGTGCGATCATAACCAACACACCACGCCTGGTACACGCGGCGCTCGGAGACCACAGCACAGCGTGAGTGTCGTGATATCGTTTGTATATATTCTCTATCCAGGCCCCCGAGCTACATCGGCATTCCAGGAAACGAACGTGTCGATCGGTTGGCCAAGCAGGCCACCACTTCGCCACCCCTGGAGCTTGGTCTTGTGGAAAGAGACCTCCGGTCAGCCCTACATCGCAAGGTCCGCGATGTTTGGAGCTCTGAATGGTCTGTCTTGAACACGCCAAATAAGCTCCGCATGGTAAAGTCGTCCACGGCCGTATGGAACTCATCCTTGAAGGGTACGCGTAGGGACTCGGTTGTTCTCTCCAGTCTCCGAATTGGACATACGCGGTTAACCTACAGCTATCCCCTTCGTCGTGAGAACCCGCCCAAGTGTCGCTGTGATGCAGGCCTGACAGTGGTCCATCTTCTGATGGACTGCCCTCTTTTAGCCCCCTTGCGGCAGTCCTTTAATTTGCCAGCCGCACTTCCTTTAATTCTCGGTGACGATGCCTCTATAGCTGACTCACTTTTATGTTTTATCCGTGCAGCTGGGTTTTATCACTCGCTCTAGTGTGGGCGCTCTCGCATGATTTCTCAGACTACACCCACTCCAGCGACTTTTAATTGTGACGTGGATACCAAAATAATGTCTTTTATGGTAACAAGTTGTGTTGGTACCTCTATTAACGCTTTCCAGCTGGAGGTTCTTCGTTTGTCGTTGAGTGGTTGACCTTTCACCTGATCCAGCAGCCACTGTAGTCTGTTTTACTCTAGTCAACTATTTGCTCTGCTCCTTTTAAGTGTCCTCTATTTTGTGTTACTGCGGTGTTCATTTTAGCTCTGTACCCCTCGGTGTTCCCTCCCTCTGGGTGCAGAGTTTACGCTTTTACTGTATAGGCCTTTTACATGTATGTCTGTTTGGAACTGGGGACTGATGACCTCGATGTTTAGCCCCCATCAAACCCCAAAACCAACCAACCAACCTACCCAGGCAGTCGTCCGTAATACTGTCTGGTGTCACTTGCGCATTGACATAGGTTTCACAGCACGTAGCCCGAGTGGCGGTTTCTAAATGTTTAAAAAAAAATTTAAACTTCTCACAAAAAATTGTTTTTTTGTGTTTGTTGTGGAGTGCGAAAATTATCTCCCGTCTTTTGCTATTTCCAGTACGACACCTGAGGATGGGCTTATAGCAGTCCGAAACCGGTCTCGTGAAAATAAATTAATACATAACTGAAACGGTATTTTCAAACTCTGCTATGGGGAAAGTGATAGAGGGCAGAGCAGTACCGTTCTTAGTGGTGAGGTACAAGTTTTACACAAAATGTGGTATTGCACCCCAAAGCTGTCCAGGGTGGCAACATGATCGTGCTTATACTCCGCAGGCACAGAGAGTGCATATACAAACGTCGTACCGTCCAGTATTTTCGAAAGTGGAATGCAATCGTAGCACACATTTATAAGATACTGCGGTGCCTGTGTTTCTAAGAAGTACGATGCAGCGTTCCTTCGGACATGGATGCATGGAAGTTTGGGTCTGACAGTGAAGCGTGCACGGGATAGCCAAAATGGTTAAACCGACCGCTCGCGGCAAAAGGGAAATCTGGCTTCAAATGGCTCTAAGCACTGTGGGACTAAACATCTGAGTTCTAGTCCGCTAGACTTAGAATGACTTAAACCTAACTAACCTAAGAACATCACACACATCCACGCCCGAGGGAGGATTCCAACCTGCGACCGTAGCGGCAGCGCGGTTCCGGGCTGAAGAGCCTCGAACCGCTCGGTCACAGCAGCTGGCGTAATCTGGCTTCTCTCCCGGTCAGACACACGTTTTCAGTGTCGTCATTCAGTTCTACATTTGGAGGTTGCCTGTATTCGCTACTGCGGATACATTTTTCGTACCTAATTTATGCGAATATGCCTTGCAAAGCACAAAAACTATTGGCCGGTATTTCTGACGATACTCTTCAGGCACTTTCACTACAGTTATTCACAGTGAATCTGTGTGACACCTCGTTTCATCTGAATAAACTGGCCGCCTTAAATGTGATGCTCTTATCACTCAACATATTTCATCATGTTGGAAACTGTCACCTTGTTCACGCTTCTTCATACACATACTCTTCCAAACCAAATCTCATAGACAGCGTAATGATGATCAGGGTTTCCTCACTGGCCGTAGTCCAGTTCTGTGTAACAGAAATTTTATAGTTTTTGCAAAGTTGTATTGTTCATTATATAGCATAAATTATTGCGTAGAGACGTACAATTTCGTTCCAGTTGAAATAAGAGCGAATTGTTGCATCGCGGTCAAGAATGGAATAGCGCAAAATATGGTACCACACACTACTACATTTTAACATTTTGCTTGCAAGTACAGTCACCTTTTCCGTGAGAACTGTCACTACTTCCTTCCTCTCTTCCCATTATCAGTAAATCAGATGACGCCAACAGGGAGCCATAGAGTCTGTGCACATAGCTGTTTTCAGCGAACACTTTCCATGCTTGGACTGTGAGGTAACAGTGCAAACTGCTTTGAGCTGGAACACTGCTGCACCATGCCACCTGAACTACACTGAGACAAAAAAGAACGACGCACCATGAAGGAATTGCCGGAATGGGGCAGAAATCAGTAGCTCTGAAGTACAGGTACGGACAAACAAACGACTGTAAAATTAGAAAAACTGGATGTGTTAAAGAGAAAGAGCTCTATAAATTGAGGAAGCCAATAACGCATTGGTCCACCTCTGGCCCTTAGCAAAGCAGTTATTCGGCTTTGCGTGGATTGATGGAATTGTTAGACGTGCTTCGAGGGATATCATACGAAAGTTCGCCAAACTGGCGCGTTACATCTTCAAAATCACGACCTGGTTGGAGGGCCCTCCCTTTAATACTCCAAAGGCTCTCAGCCGGGGAGAATTCTGGCGACCTTTCCGGCCAAGGTAGAATTTGGCAAGCACTAAAACAAGCAGTAGAAGCTGTCGCGGGCATTACCTTGCTTAAATGTAAGCCCACGATGCCTTGCCATAAAGGGAAAAGCCGATGGTAAGTTTACAGTGTGGCAAAGACCCCATGAAGCCATGGACCCCAGTAGTCAACAAGGCATTGTGCAAGCTAGTGGTGCCTCCATAACGGTATGGGATGTGTTTACTTGGAACAGAATGTGTCCTCTGGTCCAGCTGAAACGATCATTGATTGGAAATGGGTAATGTTCGGCTACTTTGAGAAGACTTGCAGCTATTCATGGGCTCAGTTCCCAAACAACGGCCGGCCGGAGTGGCCAAGCGGTTAAAGGCGCTACAGTCTGGAACCGCGCGACCGCTACGGTCGCAGGTTCGAATCCTGCCTCGGGCATGGATGTGTGTGATGTCCTTCGGTTAGTTAGGTTTAAGTAGGTCTAAGTTGTAGGGGACTGATGACCTTAGAAGTTAAGTCCCATAGTGCTCAGAGCCATTTGAACCCAAACAACGATGTCGTGTCACGGGTCACAATTGTTCGCGATTGGTTTGAAGAGCATTCTGGACAATTCGTGCGAATGATTTTGCCACCCAGATGGGCGACATGAATCCGATTGAACATTTATGGGATAGAATCGAATGGTCAGTTCGTGGACAAAATCTTGCACCAGCAACATTTTTGTTATTATGTATGGCTATAGAGACAACATGGCTTAACATTTCTGCAGGGGACTTCAAAAGATGTGTTGAGTACATGCCACGTCGATGCCAGCAAAAGGTGGTCCGATCCGATATTGAGAGATATCCCGCAACTTCTGTTACTTCAGGGTAATGGTGCGTAATCGAGTTCTTCATGTGTAGTGTGGGAACCAGTTTCCCGGGCGCGGTGCTCGCTAATTAATGCGGCCAAGATACCAAAGGATTTATGTACTTAAGTTTCACCTTGTGGCGGCCTCTTCTGTCGTGCGGCACACTGTCGATGCCCATGCTACACCTCTATACGGAGTCACTAACTGGTACCACCTTCACATCGCTGCTCATCGCCTTTATATCCTCGCTGCTTCTTGGCAGGAATGCAGTAGTTCCCGCGAGCACCGACCGTATCAAATCCAGCTTTCTCTGCTGGTGTATGAGATCCACAAGGCGGCAGATGGTGAAGCTCACGGTGATGCCGTGTTTCTTGACTTTAAGAAACCCACACAGTTACACACTGTCGCCTGCAGACAAAATATGTGCGTCCGGAAAACGCGATATGCGATCTGGCTGAAGAATTACTAGCGAACAGAACTCATGTGTCGTTCTCCATGGAGACGCATCATCAAAGGCGAAGGTAGGGTCCAGCGCACATCAACGTGGTGTGACGGCGCAGCTGCACACAGGTGCTTGAGATCGTTAGAAACTTATTGCGAAAAATGAGAAACTGAACATAATCATGAGTCTGCCGCAAATATTGCTAGCTGACTCTAACCCTAAGTAAATGTAATCTAATGTACATTTAGATCAGATTTTATTTTCTAGGAGTAAGTGTCTGGAGTGGTTTAAATTGGAACGACCGCAAAACACCAGACACTTACTTTTATTGGAAGAATACTAAGAAAGATGTCGCTTGCAAAATCCTTGATGGACTAATTTCCGTACATCCATCGTTAAATGGATAACAGGACAGCAGCTATTGTATTAATGTGTGGCAACAACACCACCATCAGAAGCGCATTAGTTCCATTTCATTCGAACAGGTTTCGGTGGATTGTATCAACGAAACCGGCTGCAATTAAATCAAACTAATACACGTATCTGATCGGTGTTACCATTTACTACGTTCGTTAGACTAATCCCTGAGTGATGCTCGCTGGTCCGGTACATCGATTAGGATTTGTGAAAGAGAGAGAAAAATTTCTAAGGACGTCTGCACCATCTGTCACTGCTTTCGCTATCACGAGAGCCACAGAAATGGTCAAACTAATTTCAGAGGAAGGTGCCTGCAGTATTTCTGGACCTGTTGATCCTGTTATCGCTTGTTCCATCCGTGGTGACACACCAAAATCACTTGTATGGATGAACACATGCCTTCCACTCTGAGAAAACAGTTCGGAACCGAATCTTCTGTTTCAGCATGGTATATCTACTGTCCACAAAGCAAAGATCATTGCGCACGATAATGTAAGGCGGGCTGTTCGCTGTATCATCTGAATCCAGCGGAATTCCTTTCACATAACGCAACTGATCAACCAGTCCGAATATCCAACTACTATACCGTTGCTTTCCGTCGGAGTGGCCGAGCGGTTCTAGGCGCTTCAGTCTGGAACCGCGCGACCGCTACGGTCGCAGGTTCGAATCCTGCCTCGGGCATGGATATGTGTGATGTTCTTAGGTTGGTTAGGTTTAAGAAGTTCTAGGGGACTGATGACCTCCGATGTTAAGTCCCATAGTGCTCAGAGCCATTTTTATACCGTTGCTTGCAAAGAATATAAACAAACTCGGTCGCCACTGTATGATAATTTCGTGGACAGGCTATTCGAAGATTACGTGACGTATTAGAAGTATGTATTTTTACATGTTGTTAGTATGATCTCAGTGATTTTTATTACTCCTTATGACATGTTCCGGACATAGCAATCATCAGATCGAAATTAAACCCGATGCATGAATAAAATGTCTCTCGTAAACTACTGTACTGTAGTTCACAATGATCATTGTCAGACTTATCACTGGCACTTTCTGCCACTTCATTTCATCCTTTTGTATTGGAAGAAAAAAGAAAACAGGACTAATTATGTATCACGGTCTAGGAGAATATGTAAAATGCTGCACTTAGCGGTGATAGAAGTGCAGGTGGTAGTGGCATTTGTTATTGACTCTGCAGTAGCAGTCACTGCGAATGATTTAGTTTTGAAGATTAGGAGGAGGTAGATAATAGGCTGAAATTTAAAAGAACGCGTACGTTGTAGTCCGACCAGAAGAACAGAGCCATGTCTGGCGAAAGCAGTCGTTCTTGTTAATACTTCATTTTTTTTCTTTTTTATTTTTTGTTTTGTTTTTAGCTTCATTAGGCGCTTCCAAGTTTCAGTGGAAACTCATTAGCATGAGAACGATTCCTCTTTCCAGTAAACACGGGCAATTCACGAACCTGGCGGAAGTTGGCTTCGCACACTTCCCTGACTGCAAGGCTTATGTGAATTTGGTTCATCGTTACCTGCTACCGATCGGCGTCTGATGGTTCAGAATATACGTTATGTAACGTTGATGATTGTAGTCAGTGCAGTTTTGAGTCTAGTTTTATGTTTCTGTTTAGGACTAGTACGGAAGGAGAAGGTGAAACTCATTGCCTCCTCGAAGAGCTTTTAACAGACTGCTGAAGAGTAAATTTTTATGTGCTGTATCGACCGACATAAATAGCGTAATGGATACTCATTCCACTGTAGAATGTGATGTGGTTTGGAGTTAGCCCAGAAAAACAGATGTGGTCTGGAAGCTCGTCGAAATTTAACGGCGATGGTAAGAAAAAGTGAATTATGTGGGGGAGGTATCTTCTCCCACCTTTCATACACCGGTTGATTCTGATTAATGTTTAAAACCACCCGAAGCCATGTAGATTATGCAGAGACAAGTAATGAGACACATTGGGCAGCAAATATCGGGAAATACACCAAAAGCGGATGACAAGTGTTCGCCATGTGACGTCACCAAATGACGCACCTCGCCGCGTGTGCAGCAGTTGAGTTTGTCGATGCTACCCTCACCGGTAGGCGCAGTGCTCCATATCACACAACTAGGCTGTTCTGTTTTCGAAGGCCTTTTGTAGATGTGATATGTTGTAGAAGTTAAAGAATTATTTGAATACACTTGTTGTAGCTGGGATTCAGGACATGATATTTACGCCAGTGACTGTTAGTTCTTATTACACTATTGCAATTTCGACCTTAGGCCATTATCAAGTGCTGCAGAAAAATACAGAATGTTTAAGAAAATTATTTTACAGATTCATTATGTATCTCGACATTATGCTGATTATACAAAACATTCATTATGTATCTCGACATTTTGCAGATTATACAAAACATTCAACCATGTCAAAGTAATGTAAGATGACACATTTGTGTGTCGTTGTCAATTCTATTAAATACATTCGTGTCGTTCTTACAGTGCGAGCACACGTATACAAACATCGTAAAACAACATAATCTGTAAATGCACATGTTCATTTACCCATGACTAGTCACACATGCATTAGACCACAACTGCAGACTACTGTTTGCAGGCTACTAATAACCATTTTCGCGCGTAAGTGGATTACAGATATTGTTTTACTATATGTGGAGTGCCATTGCAGTCCAATGACTGTACTAGGAAGCAGAGAGTATGCCCTTGTTGTACAATTACGAAGTATGCTATAAAATCTTACCTGACTTATTCTTAAACCGTCATAGATAAACGTGAGGATTATACAACAAATTACATACCTAAGAGTTACCCATTATTATCCATGAAATCTTACGTGACTTATTTTCAAGCCGGCCGAAGTGGCCGTGCGGTTCTAGGCGCTACAGTCTGGGGCCGAGCGACCGCTACGGTCGCAGGTTCGAATCCTGCCTCGGGCATGGATGTGTGTGACGTCCTTAGGTTAGTTAGAACTAATTAAAACTAAGTTCTAGGCGACTGATGACCTCAGAAGTTAAGTCGCATAGTGCTCAGAGCTTAATGCTTATTTACTCGTGACGTAATACAGTAGGTTTTTGCTGCACTGCACTTTGCAGTTAACCAGCGGAGACCACCATACCGGTAAATAAAGTAATAAATCTTACCTCAATAAAAACACACAACTGTCTAACGCTATGCAAAAAACAGCCGGCCGAAGTGGCCGAGCGGTTCTAGGCGCATCAGTCTGGAACCACGCGACCGCATCGGTCGCAGGTTCGAATCCTGCCTCGAGCATGGATGTGTGTGATGTCCTTAGGTTAGTTAGGTTTACGTAGTTCTAAGTTCTAGGGGACTGATGACCTTAGATGTTAAGTCCCGTAGTGGTCAGAGCCATTTCTTTTGTAAAAAAAAAGCACTGCCTACCAGACGCAAGATTCGAACCCTGAGTCCCACGCGTTAAAGTCGCTCACGTACACCCAGAGCCACAATGACGTAAATACTTCACTTGCGTTGGGATGATCAGATGCGTCAGACAGAAACGTTTCACCGCTGCACATTCGGCGAGGTATGTCATTTGGAGAAATCACATGTTGAATATTTGTCATTCACTTCTGAGGTGTTTCCTGGCATGTGTTTCATATTACTTATCCCAGCACCATCTATGTCGCTTCGGGTTTTTTAAACCTTAAGAATCACCCACCACCCTGCAAACTGGAAGAGCAGGTATAGCGCTACGCTGCACAAGCTGTTACGCAGCTGTTTGTGGATCACAGAAACAAACGTCATGAATTGGAGAACAGAGCTCTTAATAACGAGCGCGCGCGCGCGCGCGCACACACACACACACACACACACACACACACACACACACACGCACACACGCAGGGAGGGAGAGGGAAAGAAAACGTACTGAAAAGTTCTCTACAGCCACTAACAGTATTGGTATTTCCGGTTTCCTCGTTGATTTCTGGTAACAGGAACTTGTTCTGAATGCTGTATCATCGTTCTGTGGGCGAGTTGACGAGCGGCTGGGGCGCAGGTCGTGTGGAGTTGTGGCCACGGGAGCTCCCAACGGCCTTCGAGACGGTCTCCTTTAAGGCCCGCTTATCACTCCTCCTGATAACCACGCTTTCGTCGTAAAAGTGAAAGCCAGCACCTTTGGCGCCAAATGATGGCCGCTCAGAACCGTGTCTATAATAATCCAACCTAAAAGAAAGCGAAAAATTGTCAACATGTTCCATTCGCGAAGTCTGGTTACGATGTAGAATCTGCCCCACCACACTGCGACGGTGAGCTTCTGGTGAAGGTTATGTGATCTTGCTTGCTTTTAGAACTGTGTGTGATAACTCCAATGGGTGCTTCTGAAACATAATTTTTGGTCTATGTTTAAGACTAAACGGATGATAGGTAAGAAAAAGGGGAAGTCTGGTATTGGTACGCGTTCTGAAAATGTCTCAGATGAAACTAGAGAATGTTTGACGTACAGACATTTCGATACGAAAATGAACATCGAAGAAGCAGTGACAGAAATAAAATAAAGGAGAAAAATTGGGTGAACGGAGACACGTGAAAGTAATAAGAAGTATCAGGAATGAGATTAGCGAAGAGCAGAACATCAAAATGGCTGAGTACGAAATGAGTGAAGTGAAGGAATTCTGCTACCTCGGAAGCAAAGTAACACATGACAGAAGTAGTAAAAATGATGTAAGGCAAAGAGGATATTTCTTGCACATTAGAAATGAACTAGTATCAAATATAGGCCTTAATGTGAGGAAGAAATTTCTGAGAATGTATTGGAGCACAGAATTCTATGGTAGAGAATCGTGGACTGCGGAACAATCGCAAAAGAAGAGAATCAGGCGTCTGAGATGTGGTGCTGTGGAAGGGTGCTAAAAATTTTCTCGACTGTTACGGAATGTGAAGATTTTTGGAAGAATTGGCGCATAAACAAACAGCGTGGGAGTACTGTGAGCAGTACGATAGGACATGTCTTAAGACGTCAGGGAATAACTTGCACCCTGCTAGATGGAACTATAGAGGGTCAAAACTGCAGGGTAAGACAGAAATCGGAATACACTCAAAAAGTAATTTAGGACGTCGAGTACAAGTGGTGTTCTGGGGTGAAGAGTTTGGTTCACAACAGGAATGTGTGACGAGCTGCATCAAATGTCAGAAGACTGATTAAGAAGACGAGAGACCATGAGGCAACACTGCAAAAGACAAGAGATGGAAGCTTAACAGCAATCTTACCAATATCCCACCATACTGAAACAATATGACTCTCATAATGCTGTCACAGCAGTGTCAGCCAAATGATACGCACTGCAGAATAAAGCCGATATCTACACTTCGCCATGCATTAAAACCTTCAGTAATACGCAACAGCCGGCCGCTGTGGCCGAGCGGTTCTAGGCGCTTCATTCCGTAACCGCGCTGCCGCTACGGTCTCAGATTCGAATCCTGCCTCGGGCATGGATGTGTGTGGTGTCCTTAGGTTTGAGTAGTTCTAAGTTCTAGGGGACTGATAACCTCAGATGTTAAGTCCCATAGTGCTCAGAGCCATTTCTTTTTTATACACAACAGTGCTGCTTCATTCATCCCTGCTTACGCAACCAACATTCATCTCGGAATAATAGCAGGTGTTTCAGGGCCCTGCTCTCCCTTACCCTTCAAGATTCCATCTAGTTCTAGGGTGATGAGCAGTTAACTCTTCTGGTCTCCCACAGCACTTTCGTAAACTTTTTATGAATGATAAAATTGAATCTTAATCCTGAAAATATCCTTGGGTTTCCATAAGGCACGCAGACGAAATTTCTTCCACGTCGTGTTATTTCGTTGAGGACAGGAGACTGTCGTTACAAATCCAGCCGAGTTACAGCCAGACAAAATGAAACTTACTACAAAACTGATTGTTTATATTTGAACTACGTATGTTCCAACACGACGTACGAGCGAATGTTAAACGATACATTATAAGACTCTATCATCTTTCCTTTAGATAGCGTGCTGCGACTCGATATCGCTGTTTTGAAGCTAATTTGTATAGTGTGCTGCAATTTCGCTTTATCCTCTTCGACAAAATTCAGTAGAGTTCATGCTTCATGCTCACTGCTTTCCTGGTCCTTCCTGGCGCCGCTTAGTAATTGGGGTGACTGGCTGAGAGTACGCAAGATGCGGCCAAGTGCAAAGCTACGCAGGACACGAGCGGAGCGTTCCGACCGCGTGGCACGCCATCCCCGTTAGGCGTGACGTAATCACGACTGGAACGTCTCTCCAGCTTGACAGGCGCGCTTTCGGCAGCCCACAGGCATTGTCAGACACCCCTGCTGCTGCTGCCGCCACAGTTTTATCTTACGCAGCGGCTCTTGTTCCTCACCCTTTGTTCCGGCGAAATGGACCCTGCATAAATCGCGCCGTGTCACCGTTGCGTTAAATGGAATCGGCAGTGAACCTTTGTGAAATGCCTTAGCTAGCGAGTGGCACCGTGTGGTAGCGAGTGGCAAGTGCCAGGTTCCAAAAAAACTACATATTAACCATCAAAGACAATTAATTCACAAAAAAGTACGTCAGTAAGACTGAGAAACGTCAATAAAAACGAGCAAAAGAACAATACAGTTTTAGAATTAGAACAGCTTAACTTGGAATAGTCTACTGTTCAGTTTAATCTGTTTACCAGTTCTTTCCCACTGTAGATTAAACAAGCACATATGAACTAAAGTAGAAAGAAAAACATTTCCATTAGTAAATACCATAAAACAAAAGCAACATGAATTGACGTTTTGTTATCAGCTCAGAACAGACAATGAGCCTCTAGTGAAGAACACTGAAAAACATACGGGCAACGATAAAACGTATGTAAATAAATTTTAAAACAAAAAGCCCAGCTAGCTTCACCGTAAAGCAATACATTTAATCCTGCGTGCACAAGCCAGCATACACAATACTCCTAAATTGCGAACTGGGTTTACATTCAATATACATGAACACACCATTCGCAATGTACGTGTCTTGATTTCAAACACCACCAAAAGAAATTTAAAAAAATCATCGGGGCCACGTCCACGGAGGTCCAACTAAAACAGAAAACTGAACTTGCTTTTATGCTGGGTTCACGTTACGGAGGCCGGTCGCTGTGGTCGAGTGGTTGTAGGCGCTTCAGTCCGGAAGCACGCGGCTGCTACGGTCGCAGGTTCGAATCCCGCCTCGGGCATAGATGTGTGTGATGTCCTTAGGTTATTTAGGTTTAAGTAGTTCTAAGTCTAGGGGACTGATGACCTCAGATGTTAAGTCCCATAGTGCTTAGAGCCATTTGGACCAGTAAAGAGTTTGGATACGTTCTTAATTTCCTCGACTGAGAAAACGGCGTTTTCAGCGTTGCCACTAAAAGCACTGAATGTTATTCTGATATTAAACTTCTTCATGTTGTAGGTTTTTGCATCATAAAAATACAACAGCAGCTATGGCACTATGCTAATCTTTGTTTTCTAGTCTTGAAGCACATCGAAGAAAAAGATTTATTGACATATAGTCCGCACGGATTCAGAAAATATCGTTCGTGTGAAACGCAATTGGCTCTTCATACGCATGAAGTAATAAGTGCTATCGACAGAGGATGTCAAATTGATTCCATATTTTTAGATCTCCAGAAGGCTTTCGACACCGTCCCTCACAAGCGTCTTCAAACCAAACTGCATGCCTACGGAGCATCGCCTCAGTTGTGCAACTGGATTCGTGATTTCCTGTCAGAAAGGTCACAGTTCGTAGTAATAGACGGAAAGTCATCGAGTAAAACAGAAGTAATATCCGGCGTTCCCCAAGGAAGTGTTATAGGCCCTCTACTGTTCATCATCTATATTAACGACATAGGAGGCAATCTGAGTAGCAGTCTTAGATTGTTTACAGATGATGCCGTCATTTACGGTCTTGTAAAGTCATCAGATGATCAAAATGACTCGCAAAATGATTTAGATATGATATCTGTATGGTGCGAAAAGTGGCAATTGACCCTGAATAAGGGAAAGTATGAAGTTATTCACACGAGTACTCAAAGAAATCAGCTAAATTTCCATTACGTGATAAGTCACACAGATCTGAAGGCTATAAATTCAACGAAATACTTAGGGATTACAATTACAAATAACCTAAATTGGAACGTTGAGATAGATAATATTGTGGGTAGAGCAAACCAAAGACTGCGATTCATTGGTAGAACGCTTAGAAGGTACAACAGGTCTAACAGAGAGACTGCTTACACTATGCTTGTCCGCCCTATTCTGGAGTATTGCTGTGCATTGTGGGATCCGCATCAGGTGGGACTGACGGATGACATCGAAAAAGTACAAAGAAGGGCAGCTCGTATTGTATTATCGCGAAATAGGGGAGATAGTGTCACAAACATGATATGTGAATTGGAGTGGCAGTCATTAAAACATTCGTTTCTCGTTGCGACGAGATCTTCTCATGAAATTTGAGTTACCAGATTTCTCCTCCGATTGCGAAAACAACGCACCAACCTACATAGAGAGAAATGATCATCGCGATAAAATAAGATAAATGAGGGATCGGTCAGAAAAATTTAAGTACTCGTTTTTGCCGCGTGCCGTTCGAGAGTGGAACGGTAGAGAGACAGCATGAAGGTGGTTCATTGAACCCTCTGCCAGGCACTTGATTGTAAATAGCAGAGTAATCACGTAGACGTGAAAAACTTTATTTTCGCCTTTGTGTGTTTATCTGCGACAGTCCCATAAACCAAGTCATACATCACTTAAATATTGCATTTTAAACAGAGAGCTTCACTGAGAAGATTTTTCACAGTCCAGTCACATTAATATGACCACCTGGCAGAAGCGTGAATAACCGCCCTTTGCAGCACAGACGCGCAGAAAGTGTGTTACTGACGTTCTGGAACGTAGCGACAGGGATGTAGAGTCATGCCGACTCCAATACCATGGCAGCTGCGCTGCATGTCTCGGTTGAAGATCCATGGCGCCAACAGCCCAATCGAGGTTATCCCATGGATTCTCGATTGGGTTTAAATGCGGGTAGTTTGGTGACCACGGGAGAACGGTAAACTCGTCCCGGTGCTCTTGGAACCACGCTCGTACACTGCCAGCTATGTGTAACGTTGCATTGTCCTGCTGGTGGATGCCGTCGTGCTGAGGACAATCCCCAAGGGTAGATGCATACTTGTGTTGATCCAGTGTGGCTTTCAGAATGACGAAATCAACCAGGGACTACCACGAAAACATTCCACAAACTATAACTGCTGCGTGGTGTTCGCTTTCAGACGTTTTACAGTGTACACGCCAACGGCCATCTGTCCGATGGAACATAAAATGTGATTCATCTAAAAAAGGCCACCTGTCGCCACTCACTGGACGTCTAGCTGCGCTATTGGCACGCAAATTCCAGCCATCGTCACCGATGAACAGCGGTCAGCATGGGTGGATGAACCAGGCGCCTGTTACGGGGGCTCATATGAAGCAACGTTCGCTGAACGGTACTTCAGCAGACACTGTTGGTAGCCCATTGGTTCACCTGGACGGTCAGTTGCTCAGCAGTCGCACGTCTATTCGCCCGTTCACATCTTCGCCCGTTCAGCCCTGCGATCTATGGTCCGTAGTGTGCTGCAGTTTCCTCTGAGGTGGTTTTGGATAGCGCCGTTTTGCCATGCGCGGTATACTTCAACCGCGGCGTTACGCGGACAGTTTATAAACTTAGCCGTTTAGGAAATGCTTCCACCCTCGGTCCGAAGGGGCGAATGATCATGATCATGCCCGTGCCAGATAAATGGCTCTGATCCCACATTACTCCCCTCCACCGGGCTCGGAACGCTTTATACCCCCGCCACCGTTTGTGCTGCCGTCTCTGATTGGTTACTGCAAGCTGACGTCGAACACAGCCGGTGGTCACATTAATGTGACGGGGTGCTATGGTATTTGTGCTATTTGTTCAGTTCACAAGGCAAGTTGCGCAGTATTTTTCTTTCCATCTTGAAGCAATAGTACAATCTTCTTTGATTGACATTGGTATGCCATAACATAAATGTCCAAATTACGCATTAAAATGTTTAATTCGCAAACAGTTCATAAAATATTACCAAAACAAATATGGATTAAAGGAGCTTGTACCAAAAAATCCGTTGACATTGTTTAAAATGGTTCAAATTGCTCTGAGCCCAATGGGACTTAACTTCTGAGGTCATCAGTCCCCTAGAACTTACAAGGGAACCTCCACATCGTACCCCCATCAGATTTAATTATAAGTTGGCACAGTGGATAGGCCTTGAAAAACTGAATACAGATCAATGGAGAAAACAGGAAGAAGTTGTGTGGAAATATGAAAAAAATTAGTAAAATATACAAACTCAAAAGTCCATGCGAAGATAGGCAACATCAAGGACACTGAGACTCAAGCAGTGCCGTGGTCCCGTGGTTAGCATGAGCAGTTACGGGACGAGAGGTCCTAGGTTCAAGTCTTCCCTCTAGTGAAAAGTTTATTTTTTTATTTTCAGTTTATGTGACAAACTCTTACGTTTTCGTCACTTTTTTGGGAGTGATTATCACATCCACAAGAAAACCTAAATCGGGTAAGGTAGAAGAATCTTTTTACCCATTCGCTAAGTGTACAAGTTAGGTGGGTCGACAACATATTCCTGTCATGTGACGCACATGCCGTCACCAGTGTCGTACAGAATATATTAGACGTGTTTTCCCGTGGAGGAATCGGTTGACCTATGACCTTGCGATCAAATGTTTTCGGTTCCCATTGGAGAGGCACGTCCTTTCGTCTACTAATCGCACGGTTTTGCGGTGCGGTCGCAAAACACAGACACTAAACTTATTGCAGTGAACAGAGTCGTCAATGAACGAACGGACAGATCATAACTTTGCGAAAATAAAGTAAAATTTTCAGTCGAGGGAAGACTTGAACCCAGGACCTCTCGTTCCGCAGCTACTCACGCTAACCACGGGACCACGGCGCTCCTAAACTCACATTCTCTTTGATGTTGCTTTATCTTGCGCATGGACTACTCAGTTTCTATATTTTACTAATTTTTTTCACGGTTCCACACAACTTCTTCCTGTTTTCTCGATTGATCTGTGTTCAGTTTTTCAAGGCCTATCCACTGTGCCAACTTATAACTAAATCTGAGGGAGGTGCGTTGGGGAGGTTCCCTTGTTAGAACTACTTAAACATAACTAACCTAAGGACATCACACACATCCATGCCCGAGGCAGGATTCGAACCTGCGACCGTAGCGATCGCGCGGTTCCAGATTGTAGCGCCTAGAACCGTTCGGCCATCCTGGCCGGCGACATTGTTTACATATGCGAAATCTAAAGAGCATAAATTTTATGAACTAAGTTAGTAGACTTGTGGGTAGAAGCATCTTACTTGTCGTTGTTGAGAGACGTGACTGTGGTTGACTGTGGCAAACAACCAAGATGGCTTGAGATACAGCCTACGAGAAATTAGCTGTAACCGACATGCCTGTTCTAAACGTTATGTTCTGTCGGTCACGTTTTCAAATTAATAAAACCACTAAGTAGGCTTTAAAGTGCCATCGTTTCCTAATCTGAAAAATTACTGAGAAAACCTAGAAATAGGGCTTTGTTTTGTAATTTTCAGATAAGCAAAGGCAGCAGTCAGATGTAATTTTCGTAGAAGTGGTACATAATGAGTCAACGAACCTCTCTTACGTTTAGCAGCCGAGATAGCTGCGGTTTTCCGCTCTTGATACAACTCCTGCTAGAACGATTCCTCGTATGTGTCTGCCCCGCTTATGGAATACCCTTACCGCAGTGCCTGCCCACAACGTACCCAGCTAACTTTCATTCTGGCGCTGAACAGTAATCCTACTGTTTCGGCTCATTAGCGTATATTTCAGAGAAACATCATCAGAGGACGAGATAAAAACAATTCTTTACTTGGTTGACACGATTGTGAGGTATCAATCAAGAGATCTGGCTGCTTGCCAGTGTACTTAACGCTGACACTGAGAATTTATCGTAATAATAAAGACAAATGAAATGATCGTATGACATTGTTGGCCGAGAGGCCCCATGCTGGGGAGTTCGGCCGCCGTATTGCAAGTCAAAGATGACGCCACTTCTACGACTTGCGAGACAGTGATGATGAAATGAAGATGGACACACAGCACCCAGTCGTCTCGAGGCAGAGAAAATCCCTGACCCCTCCGGGAATCGAACCTGGGACCCTGTGCGCAAGACCTCGAGCTGTGGACAATAATGTTCTTCAGTTATAAACACAAATATCCACCGATAAATTGATGATTTGCATCCCATTGCACACGCAATACCACCTTAAGAATGGAACCAATTAAATTTAAATTAGAATCTGAGGACCAATCCGATTACGAAGCCAACGTTTCAACGATTGCTCCAGCATTGTTTGAATCGATACATACTTCTATATACAAACTAACAGCTAAGGCAGATACATGTTGTCTTCTTTCTTACTATTCCGGGGTAAAGTGAAGCGCCGGCACGCCAGTCGGGAACGCTAGAGCAGAGGGGGCTGTGGAGAAGAGGCCTGCCAATTGCACGCTGACCGACGACTCCTCTCTAGGGAGACAACGCGGCAGCAGCGGCCTCTAGGCGAAGAGAACGTAAGCGCAGCTTCCGACTGGTTGAGGGCGCTTCTAGAGCTGCATCAAGACCAGTTATTTCTACAGAAGCATCCACTGCATTACTTCACTTGTACTGGAGTCGTTATACTGAAAGACACCGATTATATTGCATGTCGCCCTTTGCTTGCGACACATTAATGTATTTCTCAAAGTTAAGTATTGCCATTTATTTACTGTAATAAAACCCATTAACACGATTTGCTTGAATTATTGTCTAGCGATCCGAGAAGCAGGTTTCGTAGACACCCTATCTTTGACAACTAGGCAGGATACAACAGTTACGGCCTCTTCTTTCCCGCAGTCGCAGTTACGACAGCTGTGTAGGTTAATAATGTCTTTTATGATTGTAAGAAATCTTGTTAAGATCAAATGCGTTTCCATTTATTTCAAAACATTGAGACGCCCGCTGAACCCGCTGGGCAGAACAGGTAACAGGATTGTGGTAAGGGCCAAGGGATTAGGTCAGTTTCTGCTTCTAATTGTCATTTATTGTAATTTAATAACCTTTACAACGAACGCGGCGCACAGCCGAATCTTTACCGAATGCAACTCTTTCACGGCTGAAGGCCTCCAACAAGAAATCTTAACAAGACAAAAATCCAATTAAGACAGCAATAAAATAATTCAAAAAACAACATACGCAAGGTGCAATACAAATGGCTGAGGGCCACAATGAAATTCCAAAATTTTTGAATATATTACCTTAGACCTTTAAAGGGAGGCGGCCGCAGTGTTTAAGCTTGAAAGATAAATTTAAAAATTAATATTGCAAAATTGTAAGAAAAAAAACAATCATAAGCCTAAAATTTAAAATAGCTGACAACACATAATTAAACACCGGTGGCACTCAGACAGCCTCCTGGGAGGTCGATCTCCCCTCGTTCACTTAGGTGAGACAGGTGGTGAGCCCAACTATACTTCATCCGTCGGAACCCAATCAGGGGATAGCCGCGGAAAAACCGACTCAATGACCTGCTTGCCACCAGTCAGTACATGAGAACTCAAACACACAAGGTTACACACTCAACTTTGACGTCCTGGGTCGGTGAACCACGAAGCTCGTAGCGATCGGACAGCTCCACACACGCTGCGACACTGCGCAAGGCCCGGCAGCGGACCGAGGCGACTGCACCGCACGGAGATGTCCTCCCTGGCCCGCACCAACCGACCGACTGCCTGCTGATCCGTCCGCGACTGCTGCTCCGTCGCGACTGCACTGCTGGTGCGTCTCCGACTCACTTCCAGACACACGACGGCGGTAATACTGGCTCGGCCCAACCATGCAAAGGAAACACGCCCACTGGCTAAACAACATCCCAGCACCACGAAGAGACAGACCCAAGTTCCACAAGATGATAATTGAAAGGGCTCATAAGTGCTAAGAGAACCTGTTACACGTCGCCCGTTGAGACGACCGACCTCTCAGAGCCGCTACGCCGACAACATTTAAAATAATCGTCAGTGTAACTAACGCCAACTACACACACTACCTGACAAACACTTGCACGAAGACCTGAACGATAGCCGTCCGCGGTGGCCGAGCGGTTCTAGGCGCTTCAGTCTGGAACCGCGCGACTGCTACGGTCGCAGGTTCGAATCCTGCCTCGGGCATGGGTGTGTGTGATGTCCTTAGGTTAGTTGGGTTTAAGTAGTTCTAAGTTCTAGGGGACTGATGACCTCAGACGTTTTTTAAGTCCCATAGTGCTCAGAGCCATTTGAACCATTTGAACCTGAACGATACACAACAGTAACAAAGCACGCACGAAGACAAATCTGGAGTCGATGCGCGCACACACGCAGCCGACTAATTAACGATCGGCGAGCCAAAACGCGTCGTATGTTAAGACGACCCACCCTCGCGACCCGAACTCACAACAGACGAGCAAAGATACTACCAGAGGAGATATATCGATACGCGCTGCTGTCTCCGCTCACGGTCAGGCAAAGCAGCAATTCAGTGACAGTAGTAATTTAAATTAACGTAGCGAGTTGGAAGTAAGTCAAAAACAGTGTAAAATAGATGATAGCGGGAACACGAGCCACGCACGGCTCAAACATCTTCAGAGATTACTGTAGTAATATAGCTTTTCTTGCAATTATGTTCCTAAGATCATGAACAGTGCCCTGCTTTCGCTTACTACTCTCATTATTACATTACTATCCTTACTTTGAAATAAAGTGAAACCCATTTGGGCTTACTAATACTTTTATTACAGTCGTTAAAGATGGTAATAACGAAAGGTCTATATAACTAGTAAAGCAGATATTCCACGACAGACATCGACCTCTGCAGCGAATATTGAGATGAAACAGTAGGATAACTGAAAAAACTCACTCTGCAGAAGTCATGGGTGGATTTCATCAGCATTGAGATAACTGCATAAGGAAAAGACTATAGCTCTTGGCGATAGGAAGGTCTTTCTCTCGTCCAAAGTTTAAGCGGTGGGTAACCATATCCCTGAAAAATCAAACCCTAAGATGATGCCACCGGAAATACCACTAAATTACCGCTTAAAAGAGTAGTGTCAGTGCAAATAGAACTCGGGCCAACGCTACCTCTATTGGCCTGAAAGTAACTAAAGTCACTGTACAAATATCGTTCAACTATATCAATGCATTTTGCTGTTGACTGTATTAACGCATTTTACTACTGAGAGCTGTTTTAGAAACACAGGATTGTTTTTCATTTTTGACACCACAGTGAGAACGTTGCCATACTGACTATTGTAAATAATATTGTGGTACGTGATGGTGATTGTTTGTTCGAAACTGACAATTAACAAAGAACTGATTCGTCAGCAGCTCTTGGTGCGTGTCAAATACGAAAGATATTGCTTCCATACTTTAAAATTTTTAATATTTTTTCTTAATACTGTAGCTGATGGTTGGTGAAAGCCGCTGAAATGTTACACGATTCGAATGCTCTTACGATATGAAATTTGCGAAATGTTGCAAAACGTGTTTTCCGTGTCAGTTTTCTTATTAAGCAAACTCCTTGGGTGTCAGTGGCTTTCTAACGCAAGGTACAACGGGGTAATCAGAGACAACGGGGTAACAGGAGCCTTCCGAAATACAGCGATGTGGTAGCACGTGTTACGAAAGCCAACGCGCTCAGGCGTGGTGGCACTAAAACTTCTCTCTTTCTCTCGTAGGCCTTGTACGGCGTCACACCATCCATAGTATGTTAAATATTCAACTGTAATTCATGGAATCGGTTACGTAAAGTGCTTAGTCGGTACGATATCTGACTCATAACTGAACGAATATCATAATTAATCCCATGGTTTATAATTAACTCGACAGAGTTCACGAATTATTGTGTGGCAGACATTTTATGCTGTGGGATACTAGCCTCACCTGGGGTAGTTGAAGTTGCCTTGAGTCTCATTGTTTCAGTTGTTAGTCACATATGAAATAGTTAAAATAGACTTTTTTTTGTAGCTGCAAGTTAGTGTGTAACAGTAGAAGCATGAGAAACATTTAGAACATCACCGCACAGGGAACAACAGCAGTAATAATAAGATGCATATGGGGACTGACACATCACATCATGATAAAAGGCCAGTCGTTTCAAAATAGTCTGGGAAAAAGTCACCAACGAGGGAGAAGAAAGGAAGCCTAAGAGCCAGTGCTTCAGATGTCTCCTGCTGTATTATTTTTGCGTTCTGATTACAATGACTGCGGTCTACTGGAAATAACACGTTTCTCGAATGATTTCACGCTGGAAAGGCAACAGGGCAGAGGGAGAAGCCCAGAGATTTCTTCCACGTTGAGCATTAATGACTCGACGAGTCGAAAGCTTTGTGTTTCCGAACAATTAGGTGGTATGCAGCTGTGCTTGGCTTTGTTCCTTCGGTAAACGTTCTTTGTCCTAATTGTAAGGAAGAACATGAAGGTGTACCGGAACTGTGATTACAAGGCGATTTAGAGACCCAAGGTCATTGCTGACATATTGTCAACATTATATTGCTATTTAACACAATAACAATGTTTTTTTCATTTATTCCACGCTGTGTGGGAGGAAACAAGTTTATTGTACAAGTTCACATAAACGTTGGTTTTATTACTGTGGTTTTGTTCCTGAATGTGCTTTACAAACTAAAGCTTATTTGGACTTTAAATATAAAGTTTCCCGAATTAACTGCTATTTTTATTAATACAATTAATTATAGTAAATAGCAGACTTGGTGCATCCCAGCGCCGCGCGGAGTGGCCACGTGGTTTGAGGCGCGGATTGCGCGATTTTGTGTGTGTGTGTGTGTGTGTGTGTGTGTGTGTGTGTGTGTTATTCTTAGTGTAAGTTAGCGTAAGTAGTGTGTAAGTCTAGGGACCAATGACCTCAGCAGTTTGGTTCCTTAGGAGTTCACACACATTTGAACTTGCTTGACTCCCTTTCATCAAAATCTGTGTTTTTGGTTGGGTTGTTTTGGGGGAGGAGACCAGACAGCGTGGTCATCGGTCCCATTGGATCGGATTAGGGAAGGACGGGGAAGGAAGTCGGCCGTGCCCTTTCAAAGGAACCATCCTGGCATTTGCCTGGAGCGATTTAGGGAAATCACGGAAAACATAAATAAGGATGGCCGGACGCAGGATTGAACCGTCGTCCTCCCGAATGCGAGTCCAGTGTGCTAACCACTGCGCCACCTCACTCGGTCTGTGTTTTTCATAAAAATTTTCTGTAACTTTTGGAAAATAGCAGAAAGAACGTGTTACTATATGAATATTTTAGGTTAGGTTTGATTTTAACTGTTCTGAATGCCAACTGAAGCTACAAATGCTATAACGAGTCCATGTATCATATTTATACCTTCCACTACGCGTTTCCGAGTATTATACCTACGTCATGAGGTGGATTTACGTCAGTTACGAAGACACGATGATGTAAAAAAAAATGTACATAATGTAATTAAGACTGGAAAAGGAGTCTGTGACCACTGAAAAGTGTCACAGATTACTCGAAAGTCTTACAGACGTTATATCCCTGTCTTAAAGACATGAATCGACGTGATGATGGACGTATAGTCCTCCGAAATGTGCAGTGTTAAGTATAATGTAGAGAATGTGATTGGTGACAGCACTACGTAATTTCAGTTCAAAGTAGCAACAAATTTTACAGCCAAGAAAAACCTCAACAGCGTCGTCTAATCTTTCGAGCTTGGGAGCTAAGGCCAAGTGGATGAACTGAACTGGCAGATTATAGAACATCTGCTTTTACTCTCCAGGGTTGGCATGTATGATAAGTGGCGCGGGTAAAGTAGCATAATAAAATTAAATTTGTCGGACTTGGGGTGTTCAAGGTTGCAAGAGGACATAGCCCATTCCCTGATCGATTCTGCGGTTTGGATTAACGATCTTAAGTTGGAGCAGAGATACGCTGTTCAGGCAGTTTCACACGCGTATGAAATGCGAGGAATTACCTTCTACGTCTCAAAAACACATCAAGTGAGCAGTTAAAGACCCGAAATACATATTTCTTTTCACGAATTGGCTAATTTATTTTATCGTATTTTAACTGTGTTTACAGTAGGTCCTGAAACTGAGATGAGGGACAAGCCTAGCATTTGCCTTAATGAGCGCTGAAAACCGCTTAAAATCCACTCACTGATGGGTGTGCAGGACCAAAGATCGGTAATCCGCCGCGTGGACGTCATCTAGCCCTGGCTCATTCACTTCCTCGCAAGCGAGTACGCTTCACGTTGAGTTATATGAGCAAGTCAAATGACATCCAGTCTCCTCAAAGTGGTATATGCGGTCGCAGCGCCCTCCAGCGGCAATTGTCGGCTGTAACTGGCTCGCAAATAACACTGTTAACGAAATGGACGGTCGTAAAACTACTACGCTAGCTCTGTTAAAATGCTCATTTCCTCCTTTATGCCAAACATATTGTTGTCAGTAGTATACATAAATAAACATGAACATGATATAAGACAAAAAGGAGAGTAAAGTGTCTATTCGATAAGGACATCCACTTAAAGCAGTTCCCTTACAAATAGTGCTATGCAAAATTACGGTAGTTCTCCATATAAGATAAAAATTATCTCATCATTCTCACGTTTTACTAAAACCCTGACGTTATTCTTACTTGCAGACTGTTCCTATTCAATAGCAGAATCTTTACAAAACGTGAAATACAAAACTTGAAACAAGACAGTGCAAAAGAATTTGCTGCAAGTAGTGCAAGCTGTCGTGTAGTTAAAGTCAATTGAACGAAGTCCTCAGAAAGGGCGTACTTGTATTTCCATAACATAGAATATTCTTCTGTTAAAGTAATACGAAACGATAAGAACCTATAAGTAAACGCGGAAGTTCAGTAAGTAAATAAATAAATAAATTTGGGTTCAATGGGTCGCAAACCTGTTAGTTTCCTAATCTGCATATCTATTCAGTACGCTACACCGACCACGAACGATTTACTACCAGGCTTTTCACCTTACTTGCCTGATGGCTTTAATCCTAGATATGTTATTAACTAACATTTATTTGTAAGAAATTTTACCAAGAACAATGCGTTTTTGTGGCTCCTCAGTATTCCATTGCCTTGAAACGGCATACTTCCATAACATGCAAGAGATAGTAATCCTTCTACCACCAATATGACGTTTCTTGTCATTTTATTATAACAAATTGTACTATTAGCGACGGGTTTTCGAGAAGTCTGCGATTTGCGTGTGCTTCGAAACTACATATATTAAGGTCGCTATAATTTCGTACCTTACAAGAACTCATCCACATGCTTTACCGTGATCTACAAACACAATTATCATGGGACAGGTTGTACATCTTACATATGAATATATAAAGGAGACTGACATTGTCACGTACGTCTTGTAAATAATTGTTAAGCTTATTGCATGAAAGGTGACGGAGTGTCTTTCGTAATGAATGATTGCCTATACTAGTAGAGGTTGGAACGCCAGTGGAGATGAAACGGCAAGCAGAACTCAAACTGTGCGTGGAGGCCCGCACAGGTGTTGATCCTGCTTACACAGGAAATAGCTAGACAGACGTCGTGGTACCTGAGCTCTGGAGCACCATAGGGGGACGGCCGGCCGCTGTTGTAGTAGGGAGAAGGATAACCGGATAATACTTCCGAACGCTGAAAATCTTGGACGCAGGTGAGAGGAACGAAGAAGCGGCACCTTGGAAACCACGCAGTTTGGGTTATTTCCAAGGATTTTTACTCAGAAGCGCACCATTATATTGAGTATAGGTTTTTACTAGCAAACTTTCCGCGCTGGACGACAAAAGACCGAAATATGGTTGGTCGGCGTTCGGAAGAATCGGTAGAGAGGGAGAATATTCCGTGGTTTCGGGAATATGATTCGTTTTCGGAATTACGAGGGTGGGGAGCCGAGCCTTGCTGGGAAGCCAGCGCTGGAGAGAAGAGGTCTTCCGTTGCGAGCGCCTGTGTGTGACGGTCGCTCGGTCTCAGCTTTGTTGATACAGACGGACTTGCTGTCTTTGCTCTCAGGAGAGTTGATAGTTACAACAGTTAGGCAATGTACTGTTGCGAATCTATACCATTCTGGACTTCACCTCCGGCTTGGAATTCGTCGTTGTGTACGCAGTGTTCAGCAATTGAGAGCACTTCCTCTGCCTATACTTACGTTGAGGCGTTATCTGAACTCTGCTCTTGTGGCTGGGAGTTCGCCTTTCTCGTCTGTAGAACACAGAGAGGAGAAAACAGTATTAGAATGTATTAGTCAGAGAACCGCCCTCTGCCGTCCTAGTGTTTGAAAGAGTTTATTTGTGGCTGGAGTTCTTCCATCGTCGCAGACGAGTACAAGAACCATCACTTCAACGCACCGGACGCAGTACATATGGTGGTTTTGGAAATTGCTTCGGCTTATTAGGGCCATAAAAACTAAACAGCTGTGATCACGTTAGTTTATTTCCAGTAAGGTTCCACACCACCATCTTTCAAAGTAGTGTCGTCTAGTGTTTGGTACGTAGATGATGTCAGTCTTTCGATTTATTGATATAAGACCGTGCAGTCATAATAAGAGGCAGAGTTGGGCAATTGATTAGTAGTTTTGCTTAGTAAATGTAAACTTTCTAATATAAAGGTTTTTTTTTTAATTTACACAAAGTATATAAGCAAGAACAACGTTTACCATTTAGTAGGATTAATTGCCTTCATCATTCATTTGTGTTTAGATTGTAATTTATAGAATTAAGAGATCGTAAGATCTGTTACAGGGGGTAGTCAGACAGGACCAAATCTTCATTTTAGCGTTTATTATTTTCCGTTGCGCACATTCATTTTACACTCCTGGAAATGGAAAAAAGAACACATTGACACCGGTGTGTCAGACCCACCATACTTGCTCCGGACACTGCGAGAGGGCTGTACAAGCAATGATCACACGCACGGCACAGCGGACACACCAGGAACCGCGGTGTTGGCCGTCGAATGGCGCTAGCTGCGCAGCATTTGTGCACCGCCGCCGTCAGTGTCAGCCAGTTTGCCGTGGCATACGGAGCTCCATCGCAGTCTTTAACACTGGTAGCATGCCGCGACAGCGTGGACGTGAACCGTATGTGCAGTTGACGGACTTTGAGCGAGGGCGTATAGTGGGCATGCGGGAGGCCTGGTGGACGTACCGCCGAATTGCTCGACATGTGGGGCGTGAGGTCTCCACATTACATCGATGTTGTCGCCAGTGGTCGGCGGAAGGTGCACGTGCCCGTCGACCTGGGACCGGACCGCAGCGACGCACGGATGCACGCCAAGACCGTAGGATCCTACGCAGTGCCGTAGGGGACCGCACCGCCACTTCCCAGCAAATTAGGGACACTGTTGCTCCTGGGGTATCGGCGAGGACCATTCGCAACCGTCTCCATGAAGCTGGGCTACGGTCCCGCACACCGTTAGGCCGTCTTCCGCTCACGCCCCAACATCGTGCAGCCCGCCTCCAGTGGTGTCGCGACAGGCGTGAATGGAGGGACGAATGGAGACGTGTCGTCTTCAGCGATGAGAGTCGCTTCTGCCTTGGTGCCAATGATGGTCGTATGCGTGTTTGGCGCCGTGCAGGTGAGCGCCACAATCAGGACTGCATACGACCGAGGCACACAGGGCCAACACCCGGCATCATGGTGTGGGGAGCGATCTCCTACACTGGCCGTACACCACTGGTGATCGTCGAGGGGACGCTGAATAGTGCACGGTACATCCAAACCGTCATCGAACCCATCGTTCTACCATTCCTAGACCGGCAAGGGAACTTGCTGTTCCAACAGGACAATGCACGTCCGCATGTATCCCGTGCCACCCAACGTGCTCTAGAAGGTGTAAGTCAACTACCCTGGCCAGCAAGATCTCCGGATCTGTCCCCCATTGAGCATGTTTGGGACTGGATGAAGCGTCGTCTCACGCGGTCTGCACGTCCAGCACGAACGCTGGTCCAACTGAGGCGCCAGGTGGAAATGGCATGGCAAGCCGTTCCACAGGACTACATCCAGCATCTCTACGATCGTCTCCATGGGAGAATAGCAGCCTGCATTGCTGCGAAAGGTGGATATACACTGTACTAGTGCCGACAGTGTGCATGCTCTGTTGCCTGTGTCTATGTGCCTGTGGCTCTGTCAGTGTGATCATGTGATGTATCTGACCCCAGGAATGTGTCAATAAAGTTTCCCCTTCCTGGGACAATGAATTCACGGTGTTCTTATTTCAATTTCCAGGAGTGTATATCCACCTGGAGTAGCATATTATATTCCGAAAGAAATGGCATCATCTGAGGTAGGTGGCGTTCTTGCAACTTTTTGGTGTTCATTCAAACGCACATTCAGAATAATTGACGTACCAGATATTGCTCTGCACGTCGAAAAAGTCTCCCCGATGTGCTTTTTTTCCACGCTATGGCGTCAGAAACTCGGCACACTCAACGTTCGAATGCACGGTTCGTGTGCCGACGGCTTAAGGGTGCGTGGCAGGTGCGTGTGTAGATGAGGCAGCCAGCAAGTAGCGCTGAAGCCCTGCGCGCCGCACATGCGTGCGACTCGAGGCCCTGCGTGCGTGTCGCCAAGGCCGCCGCCTGTCTGCTGCCGTAAATCAGCGCAGGCCGGCCGTGGAGGCACGCAGTCGTGATGCGCGCTGGCGCCGCGCATGCGCCGGGCACCGCTTCAGAGGGCGCCAATTGCTGTGTCGTTTATGGCCTTTGAAACGGCGGTAGCCAAAAAAGTACCCTGTTGTTGCTGCGACCGATCACGCCCTGAAAAAAAGAGGCGGGACCCGTGTTACCCGTTCGTCGCTCGAGCAGAATACGTTAGAAGACAAGGATCGTTTCAGCTCAGCTCTAAGATAACGAGGGAAGATACAAATACGTGAGTCTTAATCATAGGCAAGCAACCACTCAGGAACTTTATGATATTGTGTTCCAGCCGCTGGCTGGTTATTATACGAGCGGGATTCACTAAGTAATGCAACACAATTTTTTTCGGCCCATTTCGGTTGAAAAATTTGCGGAATTCACTGTTCGACACCCTGGAATATTTCTGCTTCAGCCGCTATAGTTTCATAAAATTCCAGTGGGTGGCGGTGCTATTTGTAGCCTTCAAAACGACGCCTGTAATGGAGATGCGTTCCATGCAAAGAGCTGAGATTTAATTTCTTCTGGCGGAAAACCAGATGATTGCAGATATTCAGAATGTCTAAGCAGACCTGACAGTGAACAAAAGCACTGAGAGTCGTTGGCGACACGTCTGTGACCATCGCAACAAGTTCGCGCAAATCTGTCCGATCTCCCGCGTATGCGTCGGCCGCACGCTCCCTCAATAACCCGAAGCGTTATTGATGCAGCAAATAGTTTACTCAGACGTCGACTGGTGGAGTGATACCGTATTGGCATACAGGCCCACCCAGTAATGTGGGGTAAGACCGTCGCACTGAAGCGAAATCATGTTGAAAAATAGGGTATTGTAGCCAAAAGAGAGGGGAGTAAAACGGTGTATTGGAATCCTGAATAAAACCATCCTGCTTTCAGAAGAAAATATGTTGCATTACTCATTGAACACATCTCGTACCTTCAACGACATACCTGGTGCATTGGATACGAAGTCTTGTCAGCTGGAGTGCCTCCTGTTAAGGATACGTAAGCTCTGAGCCGATTTAAGGCCCAAGCGACGCAAGCCGCAGCCGGAGGCGCAGAGATGGGTGGGGCTCCAGACGTGCCACAGCCGAGATATTTTTTTTTCATACAGGATGTAGCACCCGTGGTCTAGGGGTAGCGTCTTTGATTACTAATCAAAACGAACTCCGTCCCGGATTTGAACACCGCCATCGCTTAAATATTGAATAAAAAGTGTCAGCAAAGGCGGCCGAAGGCTTCCGGTATTAGAAGTCGCCCTCATTCTGACAACAGCCTTGTCAAAGAGGGCTGAGGAGCGGACAGAAGTTCAGGGCACTCTCTTACTCTTGGTGTGGGAAACTGCCCCTACAGGTGGAAGAATCAGGAATGATCAACGGCACGAGGACACAGAAGGCAATGGAAACCAGTGCAATAAATACACATGACGCATATTCACAGGACGTGTGGCCCGCAATGAAAAAGTGTCATAATGATCTCTCCATTGACGAAATATTTCCGACTATTCGGATCTCTGGGAGGGAACTGCCAAGAGGGAGGTTACCATGAGGAAAAGATTGAATAATCAACGAAAGTATAACGTTCTACGAGTCGGGGCGTGGAATGTCAGAACCTTGAAGGTGGTAAGAAAACCAGAAAATCTGAAAAGGGAAAGGCAAAGGCTCAATCTAGATATAGTCGTCGGGGCCAACGAAGTAAAGTGGAAAGAAGAAAAGGACTTCTGGTCGGATGAGTATAGTGTAGTACCAACAGAAGCAGAAAATGGTACAACGGGAGTAGGATTCGTTATGAATAGGAAGGTAGGGCAGAGAGTTGTGAACAGTTCAGTGACAGGTTTGTTCTTACCAGAATCGACAGCAAACCAATACCGACAACGATAGTTCAAGTATACATGCCGACGTCGTAAGCCGAAGATGAAGAGATCAAGTGTATGAGGATGCTGAAAGGGTAATACAGTATGTAAAGGGAAATGAAAATCTGAGAGTCATAGGGAACTGGAATAACCTTGTAGGGAAGGAGTAGAAGAAACGTTACGGGAGAATATGGGCTTGGTACTAGAAATGAAAGTGGAGATAGACTATTTGAGCTCTACGACAAATTTCAGCCAGTATTAGCGAATACTCTACTGAAGAATCACAAAAGGAGGAGATGTGCTAGGGAAAGGACGGGAGATGAAGGAAGACTTCAGCTACGTTACATCATGGTTAGGCAGAGATTCCGGAATCAGATATTGGTAAGGCGTAAACAGGAGCAGATACAAACTCAGATCACAATTTGGCAATGATAAAGAGTAAGCTAAAGTTTGAGACTTTTCAGTATGAGTCAATATGCCAAGAGGTGGGATATGGAAGTACTAAGGAATGAAGAGATACACTTAAAGCTCTCTCAGGCTGTGGATACGGCGACAATGAATAGCTCAGCAGGCAGTTCAGTTGAAGAGGAACGGACATCGCTAAAAAGGACAGTCACAGAAGTTGGAGAGGAAAACATAGGCACAAACAAGGTAACTGTGAAGAAACTTCGGGTAAACCAAGAAATACTTGAGTTGATCGGTGAAAGAAGGAAGTACAAAGACGTCCAGGGAAATAAAGGCATACAGAAATAAGTCACTTACAAATGAAATAAACAGGAAGCGCAGGGAAACTAAGGCGAAATGGCTCCACGAAAAATTCAAAGAAATTGAAAACGAAACGATTGTCGGAAGGACTGACTCGACATATAGAAAAGTCAAAAGAATCTTGGGTGAAATTAAAAGCAAGGGTGGTAACATTAAGAGTTCAACGAGAATTCCACTGTCAAGTGCAGATGAGATAGAAGATAGGTGCAAGGAGTACACTGAAGGCATCTATGAAGGGGAAGACCTCTGATGTGTTAAAAGAAGAAACAGGAGTCGATATAGGAGAGATAGGGGATACGCTATCAGAATTTAAAAGAGCTTTGGAGGACTTACGACTGAATAACGCAGAAGGGATAGACAACATTTCCTCAGAATTTCTAAAATCATTGGGGGGAAATGACAATAGAACGACTATTCACATTGATGTGTAGAATGTATGAGTCTGGTGATATACCATCTGACTTTCGGAAAAACATCTACATAGTTCTGAAGATGATAGTATAATCAGCTTAACAGATCATGCATCCAAGTTGCTGACAAGAAAATTGAGGATGTGTTACATGACGATCAGTTTGGCTTTTGGAAATGTAAAGGCACTAGAGAGACAATTATGACGTTGCGACTGATGATTGAAGCAAGGCTGAAGAAAAGTCGAGACACGTTCATAGGATTTGTCGACCTGGAAAAGATGTTCGATAGTGTAAAATGGTGCAAGATCTTCGAAATTCTCAGAAAAATAGGGGGAGCTATAGGAAAAAACGGGTAATGTATAAGAATGAAGTGGGAAAAATCAGATTTGAACACCAAGAACGAAGAGCTCGGAACGAAGTGGGTGTACGACAGGGATACAGTCTTTCACCCCTACTGTCGGATCTATACATGGAAGAAGCAATGACGGAAATAAATGAAAGGTTCAAGAGTGGAATTAAAATTCAAGGTGAAAAGATACCAGTGATAAGATTCGCTGATGACAGTGCTATCCTCAGCGGAAGTGAATCGGAACTACAGGATCTGCTGAACGGAATGAAGTGCAGAATATAGATTGTGAGTTAATCGAAGAAAGACGAAAGCAGTGAGAAGTGGCAGAAATGAACAGCGAGAAACTTCACATTGGGATTGGTGATCATGAAGTACATGAAGTCAAGTAGCAGAATAACCAATGACGGTCGGAGCGAGGACGACGTCAAAAGCAGACTAGCATTGGCAAGAAGGGCATTCCTGGCCAAGAGAAGTCTACTAGTATCAAACATAGACCTCAATTTGAGGAAGAAATTTCTGAGCATGTACGTTTAGAGCACAGCATTGTATGATAGTGGAACAGATTCTGATGTACATTCGGCGTAGCTAAGCTACTTTTCAACATTAAGTTGTTCATGTAAATTACTTTAGGAATGTAATTTTAGTTAATCTGAATGCATCTGTCTGTCAGTAAATCAGATTCCACAAAAAGAATAATTCACAAGAGCACTCAGAATGACTGTTACGTAATTTAAATGTGTCCTATTACAAAAAACGAGATTTCTCTCCTTGAAAGCTGTTCTTGATATTATGTCAAAACGTTCGTTTAGTCCCAGCAACGAATTTCTTACCTTGTAACAGATAACTTGACTGAAGTAGTCTGCCTGCACCGCAATAATGATGAGCTGAAATAAATCACTGCGTTGCAGTTTGCTTTTTTATTCTTATTTCTTTTACGTTGCTGTATTAGCAAATTAGTTATTCTATTTTCGAAATTAATGATTACTGTTCATGCAAAACTGCAACGTGTGACAGAGCAAGTTTTACGAAACAATTGTTGTTAACAGTGGCGATATGATTTGTGAAATATTTATAAATGACAACAGGAAGTGCTAAGAAATTATTTTCAGATCGTTTCATGACACAAAACTAAAGTCAATCTAATACGAACAATCACTATTCTCTTTCTCCGCATTGTCATAAACCATAATTTCTGCTTCTACAAACTATTTCTGTTACAAAATTTGTTTTCTCGGATTTCTAATGCTATACGACACACATCAAAAAAAATTTTGCATCGCCTCGGTTCCGAGAGTTCCGGAACCTCTACAGAAAATTGGAATAGAGATGATCATAAACATTATTTCCGCCCTTTTTATTGCTCATGAAAACTGTACATTGCATATTGTACCACCATACAGCGAGACCTTCAGAGTTGGTGGTCCAGATTGCTGTACACACTGGTACCTTTAATATTCAATAGCACGTCCTCTTGAAATGATGCATGCCTGTATATCTGACACAATTACGTAGTAAAACATGACAACGGTTAACAAATGAGAACTTTACTCTAACGTGTTTAACGCATCTAATCATGGCTCAAGACAGAAAACAGATGGGAGAACTAATGACCATAGTATTAAACATCTAACTTGCAGGCTATAAGCACTTGCATGTTGCCTTAAGCTATATTATACAATGCGTGGCCTACGATAAATATAGGCGTAAGAGCGCGGCTTCGTTGTGTCAGCAGTGTAGTGTTAATAGCCGGCCCACGCAAACGCATGCTTTGTCAAAGATTTCGTGGAACTTCTTTGAAAAAGGTACTTCACAGTTCACTGGAGCTATTACACGATTGTAAAATCTTTCACCATGGTTGTTAGAAACAGAGTATATTGGTGGCGAGCATGTTTCTGGAAAAAGAGAGAAGCGTTACTGGAAAAGAGGAAAAGAGAGAAATGGAAACGATCGTGGGTGAAACCGTGGGTAGGAGTGCAGAAGCTCGACGGTTAACCAGAATTTGCTTCGTGAGCTATAGTGCGAGGACATAAAGAACATCGAAAATTATTTGAGAATGAACGGACAAACATTTCAGTTTGCCTCATGAAGTGGCCCCTCATATTTGCGTACACGATACTCATTTAAGAAACCATTTCTGAATTTCTTTCATCACAAGCCATGTTTTTGGAAAGCCTGCAGCTGTGCCATTCATGATTCAAACAATAAAACAATGCACTAGTTACGTAATTTTTCATGCTTAATACTACCCTTTTCGCGAATTTATTCTCATTATAAAAAGGAAATTTATTTGGTGTTTATGTGTGTATCATTCTGCATCTCCCTGCGATGCAGTTACGTTATTATGCTTAACTGCTGTCGGACAGATTTCCTTTGGGTGATTTCCGAAACTTCCGGAACTATACACGTAAAAAAAAAAAAAAAAAAAAAAAAAAACTTGGGTCGGTTAGAAATTTCGCCGCAGCGTCCACTCCAACTCTGCGGAAAGGACACCTCGATATATTCACTCACTGTTGATACATTTGGTGTGTGTTGTGTCTAAGCTGACATACCCGCTTTTTATCTTGTGCCTGCCGGAGTGGTCAAGCGCTTCAGTCTGGATCCGCGCGACCGCTACGGTTTCAGATTCGAATCCTGCCTCGGTCACGGATGTGTGTGATGTCCTTAGGTTAGTTAGGTTTAAGTAGTTCTAAGTTCTGGGGACTGATGACCTCCGATGTTAAGTCCCATAGTGCTCAGAGCCATTAGAACCATTTTTATCCTGTATACCTGCAATATATTAGACGCTCGTCAATCACAGTATCTAATCAAAAGCATCCGGACATCCCTACGTAATGTGGAACTGACCACTAGATGTCATGAATGGAGGACCCCCTTGTGTCACAGGTGGCGCGGAGAGCAACAGAATGGGTCGGTCAGGGGAGCTCATTGAGTTCGAACTTGGACTAGGCATTGGATTTCTCCCGAGTAATAAATTAGACAGTGACATTCCAACTTTCTAAAGGTGCACATATCGACTGCTGATGATGTTCCTGTGAAATGGGAATGCGAAGGAACAACCACGGATAAATCAAAACCTGCCAGACCTGTAATAATCACCATCGAGCTTTGTGGAGGGTGGTCGTGAAAAATTGATGAAATCAGGGAAAGGAATCACTCTGAAGCTCCAAAGTGCAACCATCAGTGGAGCTAGCACAGTGAATGCGCGTAGGGAATGGGGTAGAGTAAGATAGAATGGATGAGGAGCTCCTCGTAATCCACACATATCTGTAGTTAAAGCTAGGCGACGTTTGAGATGGTGTAAGTAGCGGCGCCACTGGCTGGTGGATGAATGGAAAAGAGTGATTTGGAGTGCTGAATGACCAAGCCGATCAAGGAGTTTGGTTTCGGGAAATGTCAGGAGAACTTTAGAGGCTGAACGTGTCCAGAATCCAGTAAGCAGGCCCAAATGGATGCAAACTGTAATAGTTCTGCAGAGATGAAGAAGATAGGCTAGCGTGATGTACCAAACTAGTCTTCGACTAAAGACCACAACTACTTTAAACACTTCACGTTGACTCGACTACGCCGGCCGGTGTGGCCGTGCGGTTCTAGGCGCGTCAGTCTGGAGCCGCGAGACCGCAACGGTCGCAGGTTCGAATCCTGCCTCGGGCATGGATGTGTGTGATGTCCTTAGGTTAGTTAGGTTTAAGTTCTAGGGGACTGATGACCTCAGCTGTTAAGTCCCATAGTGCTCAGAGCCATTTGAACCATTTGACTCGACTACTGCGCACCTACTGGCTGTTCTCTCGATTTGACAGGCGTGATAAGCGGCAGGTTGAGGGTCAGAGAGACAGCCTGCGCTGGCAGGCTGGAGGCTGGAGGTGCCGTATGCTAGAGCCTGGCGGCTCTGAGGTGAACGGCCGGCGGGCGGCCGTGCGGCGCGTGCTAATCGCTCACGCGTGCGAGGCGAGGCGCCGGGCCGGCTCAGCGCGGGCTCCCCACTGTGTGTGTATGTGTGTGCTGCAAGAGCGCGCCTCTGCTGCGAACCCACGCTCGAGATGACAGCTGCACAGCGCGTAAACCGAACGCGTTGGTCGTCTACGTGGTACATAACCAGAGAAAACAATAGCAGATGAATGGGAGAACTATCACACTGCATAATTTTACATTCGTAGATCTATGGTATGTTGAGGCCCACCAAATATTCCGTGAATGCTCTCCACAATGTGAGCGACTACCATCTTTGATGTCAGACACAGCTGGACACCACCACGTCTGTGGCGAATCTTATAATTTTCAAGAACCTCGCGTGCTTGCTCGGCAGCTGTAGATGCATTAGCAAGAAAGAAGAGGGGCGACCGAAATACTTCAACGCCCTGACAGCACGGACGGGGAGGATGGTTACTGGTTGACAACGACCTGGATGCCAGCGGTTCTGGTACATCGAGCCAGCAGCTCCAGATGACCCCGGTTAAACAGGATAAACAAGCGGCCAGAAGGGAACTGCCGTGCGGCATCAACGTCACGTCGCAGGAAAACACTACCCGTGGGTACAAGCTGCCGATTCGCTACTACCTACTAATCGCCTGCCAGCAAGAATAGTGGAAGCAAAAGCCTACGGTAAAGGGGATTATAAGAAGTAACGTCGGTAGCCACCTGACAACCAAATAAGACACTGTATAGGGATAGACTATCAACAGAATCCAGCAACTAGTCGCCCTGAAGAGGACCGCTGCAAAGTCGGTCGAAACATCAACATTTTAGTTGTTTTAACGTTTCGTATTGATGCGGTGTAGTAACCAAATTATCTGAAGCTTTTTCAACAGTTCATGTACGTAAGTTGCTGTCAAGAGCAACATACGAAAGAATTGTAAAGGAAATTGACGATGCGTTGGTTCAGGCTCAGTTTAGCAGCGACTGAAAAGCAGCAGACATCGTAAGCGGTGCAGATGATCACAATTCTAAGAAAAAATAGAGATAATAAAGACGGACAATAATTGCTACGTACAAAAACCAAGAGGGAACAACCACCATGGAAGACTAACTGAAGTGCTCAGGTTGGAAAGAGCGTTCGCTGCTGGCGTAGGTTACTCCCCTTCTGTTCAACCTGTACTTCGAAGAAGCGGTGACGGCCAGGAGTGGGGCTAAACTCAGGAATAAAGGATCGGCGATAAAATCTATTGGCAGACCCGCCAGGGTGGCCGAGAGCGCTAATGCGCTGCTTACTGGACTCGGGTAGGCGTTCCGGCCCCAGATCGAAGCCGCCTCGCGGATTAACGACGAGGGCCGGTAATCCGGCCAGCCTGGATGTGGTTTTTAGGCCGCTTTCCATATCCCACTTGGTGAATAACGGGTTGGTCCCCACGTTCCGCCTCAGTTACACAACTCGCAGACATTTGCAAAACGTTCGCACTATTACATGGCTTACACTAGACACAGACAGCACTAATTCTGTCCTGGGGGATTCGGGGTGGCGGCAGGAAGGGCATCCGGCCACGCTCTGCAACTAACACTGCCAAATCTATAGTACCAAGGCCGACACTGCTTTGAAGTGGGACAAAGGCCAGAAGGAAAGGAAAGGAAAGGAAAAGATTGGCGACACTGCTGTCCTTACTGAAAATGGAGAACATTAGAAATGCTGAATAGGATGAGCTGAACAGAACGAAGACTATAGATTGAGAGTAAAGCAGAGAAAGGCGAAAGCAATTAGGAACTGCAGAAATGAGAATAGCGATAAATGTGACATTTGAATTGAGGACCAATTAGTATATGAAGGGAAGGAATTCTACCTCTGAAGCAGAGTGAAGCATGACTGGCGCAGGAAGAAGGTTTGCATTGATAATGAGAGAATCTCTCGCTGAAAAAAGTCTACTAGTATCAAGCATACTCTTTAAACTGAGGGAGAAATTATGAAACTATAGTCTACCGTACTGCACAGCACTGTACGGAAATGAGTCTTGGTCTGTGGATAAATCAGAAGAGAATCAAAGAGTCTGAGATACAACGTTACTGGAGGATGTCAAAAGTCAGGGCACTGAGATATTTCTCTGCAGAATAGGTGAATTGACGAATAGAATATATTCGTAGAAAACACCGACGAGAAGAAAGGATGGAATGATACGAGATGTGTTAAGATTAAGATACCAGTGAACAAATTCCGTGTGTGTGTGTGTGTGGGTGTGTGTGTGTGTGTGTGTGGCTGTGTGTGTGTGTGGCTGTGTGTGTGTCTCTGTGTGTGTGTGTGTGTGTGTGTGTGTGTGTGTGTGTGTGTGTATGGCTGTGTGGGTGTGTGTGTGTGGCTGTGTGGGTGTGTGTGTGTGGCTGTGTGTGTGTGTGTGTGTGTGTGTGTGTGTGTGTGTGTGTGTGTGTGGGGGGCTGTGTGTGTGTGGGGGGCTGTGTGTGTGTGTGTGTGGCTGTGTGTGTGTGTGTGTGGCTGTGTGTGTGTGTGTGTGTGTGTGTGTGTGTGTGTGGCTGTGTGTGGCTGTGTGGCTGTGTGTGTGTGTGGCTGTGTGTGGCTGTGTGGCTGTGTGTGTGTGTGTGGCTGTGTGTGTGTGTGTGGCTGTGTGTGTGTGTGTGTGTGGCTGTGTGTGTGTGTGTGTGGCTGTGTGTGTGTGTGTGGGGGGCTGTGTGTGTGTGTGTGTGTGTGTGGCTGTGTGTGTGTGTGGGGGGGGCTGTGTGTGTGTGTGTGTGTGTGTGTGGCTGTGTGTGTGTGTGGGGGGGGCTGTGTGTGTGTGTGTGTGTGTGTGTGGCTGTGTGTGTGGCTGTGTGTGTGTGTGTGTGTGTGTGTGTGTGGGGCTGTGTGTGTGTGGGGCTGTGTGTGTGTGTGTGTGGGGCTGTGTGTGTGTGTGTGTGTGTGTGTGTGGGGCTGTGTGTGTGTGTGTGTGTGTGTGTGTGGGGCTGTGTGTGTGTGTGTGTGTGTGTGTGTGTGTGTGTGTGTGTGTGTGTGTGAGAGAGAGAGAGAGAGAGAGAGAGAGAGAGAGAGAGAGAGAGAACTGTAGGCAGTGAAAGCTGTAGAGCAGGGCAGGCTGGAGTACAGCCAACAATTAGCTTAGGCCGCAGGACGCAAGCGCTACTCTAAAATCAAGACGTTGGTACAGCAGAGCAAATCGTGATGGGAATACTCTTCCAACAAGAACGTAACACACATTGCTAAAAAGGAAAAAGGGACGGGAGAAGTTTCGAAGATGAGTGTGCTGTAAAGTGTGTACAAAAGTGGCGACAATAGTGAAAACTTGCGACAAATGAATTGTGAAATTTTGTCTAGGAACAAACTGTTCTTACTGAACGGGCTCTTAGAGACGGAGCACGAGCTCCGGTCAGGAAATATTGCGAAACGAAACCAGCCGAACCCTTCAAAGGAACCATCGCGATTTTACCGTAAGCGATTTAGGACAACGTAATTAGAATCTCAGAACGATATTGAAATTCTGAGTGTTGAGTTCTGCTGTCCCCACCAAAAGCACACCACCATGCCTATCACGGCGCAGGAAACCCGTCGGCGTTTAAAACTTCGACGGTCGTCTCGCAATGGATAAATACAGGCCCCGTGTGGTTTTAAAAGGAATGTTAACACCATTCTCCCTGAAAAACAGCGGCAAGTTAGGGTAACGATGACGGAGGCGGGTAATAATCACGCACCTTCCTCTCGAAAGTACACCAAAAATGCTCAGCACTACTGAGATGCGGTGACTGTGGTGGCCAGGGTAGACGTGACAATTCTCCCTTGTGTTCTGAAAACCAGCTCAGAACGATGCTAGCTGTGTGAACGAGGGCCCTGTTGTCTCGAAACTCAGCGTCACCATTGAGGAAAAAATTTTGCACCATGGGATGGACCTCACGAGCCAAAATGGTCATATAATCCTTGGAAGTAATGCGACCTTGCAGAATAACCATGGGGTCAATGAAATTCCACGACATGGCCGCAGAAATAATCGCTAAACGCCCGCCATGTTTCGGTTTTGAGAGAAAATTCAGCCAGAAGTTGTAAACAATGTAAAAAAAGCAAACTCATATGACCAAATTACTCTTCCATTGCTTCATGTTTTGTGGCTTCAGCATCTCGTTTTCGTTTTACAACCATTTGCATACTTTCAGAATGAGATTTTCACTCTGCAGCGGAGTGTGCGCTGATATGAAACTTCCTGGCAGATTAAAACTGTGTGCCGGACCGAGACTCGAACTCGGGATCTTTGCCTTTCGCGGGCAAGTGCTCTACCAACTGAGCTACCCAAGCACCACTCACGCCCCGTCCTCACAGCTGGCAGACGTAAAGCTGTGAGGACGGGGCGCGAGTCGTGCTTGGGTAGCTCAGTTGGAAGAGCACTTGCCCGCGAAAGGCGAAGGTCCCGAGTTCGAGTCTCGGTCCGGCACACAGTTTTAATCTGCCAGGAAGTTTAATTTACATACTGATGAGTGGTTTCGGAATTAAAGCTCGCCGTGCAATTTCCTGCTTACGGAGCTCTCTCCGTGTTGTTCTCCCTTCATGTTTTAATGCTGACAAGGTTCGCGGGTGCGACATTCAGCCGTGCAGTGAGTTTTTCAGCTGTCGTCCCCTTATTTTTCGTCTCACTCCTCTTAAATCACCGCCGTCACGACAACTCAACCGACACTGCCGTTCACGTTGTGACTTAGCGGATGATTATTTTCCGCTTTCCCTGTTTGCTGTATAAGTCTTCGATACGATGCCTGTTGAAACACCAGATTACTTTGGTGAAAAAGCTAAATGCATTCGAACATGGGCACATTGTTGATGCTCTTATGGTAGATGCTTCCAACACAACGCACCCACAACTACACGTAACACTGTGCTAACCACTACTGACACATGCAACGTGTTCAGAGCATTGCTTAGGTGTCGTTCGTGGCAAAACAATACGGCGCAACTTGCAAGATCGTCTAACATCTGCATGTAAGTTCAGATAGCATTTTCAGCGGTGTTCACATATTCCCCTATAAGTCACACCCATAGCAGTGGGGCACCGACTGCAGAAACGATTTCATTTGGAATCACTAATTATATACATTTGCAAATAACTGAAAATAGATATAAAGCTTTGTTTACAAACACTAAAATTTATCACATAGTCTCCAGAGAATGACTAGTGGAAGACGAAGTCGTTGAATTTAGGAAAATACACTACTGGCCATTAAAATTGCTACACCAAGAAGAAATGCAAATGATAAACGGGTATTCATTGGACAAATTTATTATACTAGAACTGACATGTGATTACATTTTGACTCAATTTGGGTGCATAGATCCTGAGAAATCAGTACCCAGAACAACCACCTCTGGCCGTAATAACGGCCCTGATACGCCTGGGCATTGAGTCAGAGCTTGGATGGTGTGTAGAGGTACAGCTGTCCATGCAGCTTTAACACGATACCACAGTTCATCAAGAGTAGTGACTGGCGTATAGTGACGAGCCAGTTGTTCGGCCACCATCGACCAGACGTTTCCAGTTGGTGAGAGATCTGGAGAATGTGCTGGCCAGGGCAGCAGTAGAACATTTTCTGTATCCAGAAAGGCCCGTACAGGACCTGCAACATGCGGTCGTGCATTATACTGCTGAAATGTAGGGTTTCGCAGGGATCGAATGAAGGGTAGAGCCACCGGTCGTAACACATCTGAAATGGAACGTCCACTGTTCAAAGTGCCGTCAATGCGAACAAGAGGTGACCGAGACGTGTAACCAATGGCACCCCATACCATCATGCCGGGTGATACGCCAGTATGGCGATGATGAATACACGCTTCCAATGTGCATTCACCGCGATGTTGCCAAACACGGATGCGACCATCATGATACTGTAAACAGAACCTGGATTCATCTGAAAACATGACGTTTTGCCATTCGTGCACCCAGGTTCGCCGTTGAGTACACCATCGCAGGCGCTCCTTTCTGTGATGCACCTTCAAGGGTAACCGCAGCCATGGTTTCAGAGCTGATAGTCCATGCTGCTGCAAACGTCATCGAACTGTACGTGCAGATGGTTGTTGTCTTGCAAACGTTCGCATCTGTTGACTCAGGGATCGAGACGTGGCTGCACGATCCGTTACAGCTATGCGGAGAAGATTCCTGTCATCTCGACTGCTAGTGATACGAGGCCGTTGGGATCCAGCACGGCGTTCCGTATAACCCCTCCTGAACCCACCGATTCCATATTCTGCTAACAGTCATTGGATCTCGACCAACGCGAGCAGCAATGTCGCGATGCGATAAACCGCTTTCGCGATAGGCTACAATCCGACCTTCATCAAAGTTGGAAACGTGATGGTACGCATTTCTTCTCCTTACACGAGCCACCACAACAATGTTTCACCAGGCAATGCCGGTCAATTGCCGTTTGTGTATGAGACATCGGTTGGAAACTTTTCTCATGTCTGCACGTTGTAGGTGTCGCCACCGGCGCCAACCTTGTGTGAATGCTCTGAAACGCTAATCATTTGCATATCACATCATCATCATCTTCCTGTCGGTTAAATTTCGCGTCTGTAGCACGTCATCTTCGTGGTGTAGCAATTTTAATGGCCAGTAGTGTAGTTTACGCACAGAGAAATACGGATCGTCTAGTCAGAGCAGTGAACTGTACTTACCTTCAGTAGGCACTTCTGTAACTATTTCGTCGAAAGCCTTCCACCTACTATCGTGTTAACAACACAGTATTTGCGTACTGTCAGAGAATCGTTTGACAATCCACAGTCGCTCGACCAAATATTTTATGCTTTTCTTTAGTAGCTAGTACCCCGCTAGTATTTGGGTCGTATTGAACCATGAAACGCTTTTATGAGTGGTCCTGTACAACTACCTGTACTTTCTGTAGGTAATAGTAAGTCATCCGGCATGACTATTTTTTTATCTCAGCGTTTCTGTTTAGTTCCAGTCTTGAACTAGAGAAATACCCAACTCTAGAAACTTTGACCATGCATATTACATCCTTAATTTTGCCATTATAAAAAGTAATTACTAATAAAATAGTTAGAATCCACTCACTTCCTTAAACTTCACACTAGCGCTGCTACTCATTCCTGCTGACGCACTTGGGTCGACATGTGAAGAAAAGAGGCATGAACCCGTAGCACATCCTAGTGGCCTTTTCATGCCGTACGACAACCGGTCGGCCATTCAAAACAATGCAGTCTCGTACAACAGCCACAAATGTACCCGTGTCTAGCACTTCGGTAGAAAATGTGCTGTGATTGTTCAGTTGAGCAGCGAGTGGGAGGTTTACCATGGTAAATGTGCTGGCCATGGTAGGTGGGCGGGCGAGTGTCTTTCTGGGAACTGTTTAGAGGCTCTGTTCGCCCGCGTGTTGACGGTCCTTTCTCTGAAGCTGGATAAGGCCGTATTCGAGGAAGCAAATACGGCGGATTGTGGACTACCTATCACAGCCAACTTCCTTTTTCCTCCGAAGCTCACTCGTTCTCCCAGATAAACCTATCTGAAAGAGAGGGGTTATGCTACACCGGGACAAGGAAGTCTCGCCAACCTAGTTCGCCACTTGCGAACATATCGTACACACCGAATAAAATTGATACAAAAAAAATTTCCAAGTAATAACTGAAAGGACAACATAGCCCAATGCCATTCAACTATAATAAAATGTCATAGCACCTGCAGTCATGTAACAGATAAAATCAACTGGGTGAATGTTGAGGCGTTGTTTCTCTTCGCGCAGTCTGTATTCAACACGCTACTAGAGGAACCATCATCAAGGGTATCCGCCATTTAGTTTGTTTTTGCACTCGCAATGTACTACAGTATTATGGTCCCGGTACTGCGATGTGTAGCAGAGCTGCAAGCGATTGCTTAATTGTTTGATGTTTTATCAATGTGAAATTTTAGTTACATGTATTCCTGAAGAAGACGGGTTTACATCTGCCGAAACCTTGGTCAGAGGTTGAACAGAACAACCTCCTCTTGCGACTGATGGGCTGCTTTGGATTCATTTACTAAGAATATAATATAAATTTGAAAGAAGGGACGTGCTGACTGGTATGAATATTACCGGACCATCACTTTCATAAGTCATGGTTGCAAAATACTAACACGAATTCTTTGCAGAGCAGTGGAAAAACTGGTAGGAGCAAACTTGGGGGGGCAGATTAGTTAGCGTTCCACAGAAACGTAGCAACACATGGGGAAATACTGACCCTAGGACGTCTTTTAGAAGACGGGTGAAAGAAAGGCAAACGTAAATTGTAGCATTTGTAGGCGCAGAGAAAAATTTCGTCAATGTTAACTGGTATTCTCTATGAAATTCTAAAGGTAGCAGCGGAAAGATACAGGGAGTGAAAGACTATTGACAGCCTGTACAAAAAGCAAACGGCAATTATAAGAGTCAGGGGCATGAAAAGGTAGCCGTGATTGAGAAAGTAGTGAGACAGGGTTATAGCTTATCTGTGATGGTGTTCAGTATGTACCCTGAGCAAGCAGTAAAGGAACCAAAGAAAAATTTGACGAGAAATAAAAACTTTGAGTGTTGCAAATGACACTGAAATTGTATTCGAGGCAGCAAAAGACTTGGAATAAATCAGATGAAGGTGAAGAAATCAGATTAGAAAACGAGACGCTTAAAGCACTAGATGAGTTTTGCTATTTGGACAGCAAAATAAATGATGATGACCAAAGTAGAGAGGATGTAAAACGTTGATTGGCAATACCAAGAAAAGCGTTTAAAAGGAGAGAAATTTAACACCGAATATAGATTTAAGAGTCAGGAAATAGTCTCTGGAAGTAGTTGTATGAAGTTTAGCCACGTATGGAGGTGAAACATGGACGATAAACAGACAGGAAGAGAGCAGAAGATTTTGAAATGTGGTCTTACAGAAGAATGCTGAAGATTAGGTGGGTATCTTCAATTTTTTGGTCCTGTCCTCCTCAGTTGCGCGTAATACTACGGTATGTTGATGATTTTCACTTATGGACCGTCTGACAGCAACTCAATAAAACACAATTTTAGTGCCATACGCGTTTCGCCTTTATTTTCTGCAAGGCATCATCAGTGGCCAGTAATATGTACATATGTTAGCTATTTTATTTACATTTTTGTCACTGTGCCTATAGGTTATAAACAGTTCTGGTGGTTGGTATTTCCTATTAAGTAGTAATGTTTTGAACTGTACTTACAGGTTGCGTAGACAGTTTCTTACATATTACGCTCCTGTTGCATTTTTGGTCTTGTTCTTCTTCCTATGAGCGCCAATTTGCTGCTTTTTCCTGCATTCCACAGCACTATGCACTGAACGCTTTTTTTAATGCAATGTTTTGGTTTCTGTTGCCGACTGTCAAATGTTTTTGCCAAAGATCGAATATTACTGCCAAACTTATGAGTGTAACTATCGAAGTATCTGTGGTCTGTTCGTGTATGCATTTGTGTGTGTGTGTGTGTGTGTGTGTGTGTGTGTGTGTGAGTGTTTTTTGGTGTCATTTTATTTTATTGTATTTAATTATTTATTTTTGTTTATGTCCTGTGTATGTGTGTGTGTTTTGGTGTGATATATATATATATATTTTTTTGTGCTGTGTATGTATGTCTGTCTGTATTTTGGTGTTATGCATTTTTTTTTTTTTTTTTTTGGAAGAGGGGGCTGTGTATGTGTGTGTGTGTGTGTGTGTGTATTTTGGTGTTATATACTTTTCTTATGTTATCATTTCCTTTATTAAGTGTAGTAAGGAGCCTGTGCTGATGTGTGTTTGTTCGTTTATCACATGTTTGTTTTCTGCTATGGCTTTCTGGATGTGGAAGTTTTCTTGCATTTGTATAAGATGTTTGTCATGGTTGCTTATTCTCATTATTTTCATTTCTTGTTCCATGTTTGTAGGATGATGGTTGTAGTGTTTTAAATGCTCTGCAAATGTGGAATGGTTTGTTTCATACTTCCAACATCTGATATGTTCTTTGTATCTTGTTTCAAAATTCCTGCATGTCATACCTATGTATACTGCATCACAACTTTGACATTCAAGTTTATATATTCCTGATTGTTGGAATTTGTCCCTCTTGGTAGCTGGCTGGCTTAGGTGTGATTGAAGGGTTTGCCCAGGCTTATATGCTATTTTGAAGCCCTGTCTCTTTAGGATGTTTGCAACTCTGTGTGTTAGTTTATGTGTGTAGGTCATGGTGTACCATCTGGTTCTTTTCTGTGTGGTGTTGTCATTGTGTGTGTTTGTTGAGTGTGTTTGTAAGTTTTCAGCTTGTGAGTTCTTTTGTATTGTGGAAATGTTGTGTTTGTTTTTTATTTGTGTTTTTATTTTTCGATTGAGCCTGTGTACCACATGTGTGTCATACCCGTTGTTCCTAGCTATTTGTATGATCGTGTTCATTTCTTGTTCATAGTTTCTCTTACTGAGTGGGATTCTGTTTAATCTATGTAACATGTGTCTTAGTGCTGCAAATTTCTGGCTTTGGGGGTGGTTGGATGTGGAATGTATTATTGTGTCCGTGGCTGTTGGTTTTCTAAAGATGTCAAATGTATGTTTTCCATTTTCTTTTTTAATTGTAATGTCAAGAAAATTTATTTGATTTTCTTTTTCTTTTTCAAGTGTGAATTTTATGTTCTTATGAGCTTTGTTTATTTCTGAATGGAGTTCATCTATTTTTTCACTTGGCTCGTCTACCAAACAAATAATGTCATCCACGTATCTGTACCAATATATGATTTTGAAACTTTCATTTGTGGTTATCTTATCAAATATCTGATTTTCAAGGTGACTGATGAAAATGTTTGCTAGTGTTCCTGATATTGGGGATCCCATGGGCAGTCCATCAGTTTGTAGATAATATTCTTCCTCAAACTGAAAGTAGTTTTGTTCAGTTGTCAGTCTGAGCATATCTGTTATTTCTTTTATTGCGTCTGTGGTGAGGTTGCTGTGGGATGAGAGATTTTGTTCTATGATTTCTATTGTTTCTGTGATAGGGATGGAGGTATACATATTTTCTATATCGAATGAAATCAGTGATGCTGTGTGTGGTACCTGTATGTTCTGTATATTTTCTATTAGGTTTCCTGTGTTTATCACTGTTCTGTTGTTCTCTACTTTATAGTGTTTTGTAACTAACTTTTGGAGGTGTTTGGCTATGCGGTATGTTGGGGCTTTCTTGAAGTTGATAACAGGTCTCATAAAGTAGAGAAAAGTAGAGAACAACAGAACAGTGATAAACACAGGAAACCTAATAGAAAATATACAGAACATACAGGTACCACACACAGCATCACTGATTTCATTCGATATAGAAAATATGTATACCTCCATCCCTATCACAGAAACAATAGAAATCATAGAACAAAATCTCTCATCCCACAGCAACCTCACCACAGACGCAATAAAAGAAATAACAGATATGCTCAGACTGACAACTGAACAAAACTACTTTCAGTTTGAGGAAGAATATTATCTACAAACTGATGGACTGCCCATGGGATCCCCAATATCAGGAACACTAGCAAACATTTGCATCAGTCACCTTGAAAATCAGATATTTGATAAGATAACCACAAATGAAAGTTTCAAAATCATATATTGGTACAGATACGTGGATGACATTATTTGTTTGGTAGACGAGCCAAGTGAAAAAATAGATGAACTCCATTCAGAAATAAACAAAGCTCATAAGAACATAAAATTCACACTTGAAAAAGAAAAAGAAAATCAAATAAATTTTCGTGACATTACAATTAAAAAAGAAAATGGAAAACATACATTTGACATCTTTAGAAAACCAACAGCCACGGACACAATAATACATTCCACATCCAACCACCCCCAAAGCCAGAAATTTGCAGCACTAAGACACATGTTACATAGATTAAACAGAATCCCACTCAGTAAGAGAAACTATGAACAAGAAATGAACACGATCATACAAATAGCTAGGAACAACGGGTATGACACACATGTGGTATACAGGCTCAATCGAAAAATAAAAACACAAATTAAAAACAAACACAACATTTCCACAATACAAAAGAACTCACAAGCTGAAAACTTACAAACACACTCAACAAACACACACAATGACAACACCACACAGAAAAGAACCAGATGGTACACCATGACCTACACACATAAACTAACACACAGAGTTGCAAACATCCTAAAGAGACAGGGCTTCAAAATAGCATATAAGCCTGGGCAAACCCTTCAATCACACCTAAGCCAGCCAGCTACCAAGAGGGACAAATTCCAACAATCAGGAATATATAAACTTGAATGTCAAAGTTGTGATGCAGTATACATAGGTATGACATGCAGGAATTTTGAAACAAGATACAAAGAACATATCAGAGGTTGGAAGTATGAAACAAACCATTCCACATTTGCAGAGCATTTAAAACACTACAACCATCATCCTACAAACATGGAACAAGAAATGAAAATAATGAGAATAAGCAACCATGACAAACATCTTATACAAATGCAAGAAAACTTCCACATCCAGAAAGCCATAGCAGAAAACAAACATGTGATAAACGAACAAACACACATCAGCACAGGCTCCTTACTACACTTAATAAAGGAAATGATAACATAAGAAAAGTATATAACACCAAAATACACACACACACACACATACACAGCCCCCTCTTCCAAAAAAAAAAAAAAAAAAAAAAAAAATGCATAACACCAAAATACAGACATACATACATACACAGCACAAAAAAAATATATATATGTATCACACCAAAACACACACACATACACAGGACATAAACAAAAATAAATAATTAAATACAATAAAATAAAATGACACCAAAAAACACTCACTCACACACACACACACACACACACACACACACAAATGCATACACGAACAGACCACAGATACTTCGATAGTTACACTCATAAGTTTGGCAGTAATATTCGATCTTTGGCAAAAACATTTGACAGTCGGCAACAGAAACCAAAACATTGCATTAAAAAAAGCGTTCAGTGCATAGTGCTGTGGAATGCAGGAAAAAGCAGCAAATTGGCGCTCATAGGAAGAAGAACAAGACCAAAAATGCAACAGGAGCGTAATATGTAAGAAACTGTCTACGCAACCTGTAAGTACAGTTCAAAACATTACTACTTAATAGGAAATACCAACCACCAGAACTGTTTATAACCTATAGGCACAGTGACAAAAATGTAAATAAAATAGCTAACATATGTACATATTACTGGCCACTGATGATGCCTTGCAGAAAATAAAGGCGAAACGCGTATGGCACTAAAATTGTGTTTTATTGAGTTGCTGTCAGACGGTCCATAAGTGAAAATCATCAACATACCGTAGTATTAGGTGGGTAGCTCACGTAACTAATACTGAATACAATGGGGACACAAGAAATATGTGGCACAACTTGATTAAAAGAAGGGATCGGTTGATAAGATACATTTTGAGACATGAACAATCACCAGTTCAGTACTAGAGGGAAGTGTGGGTATTAAAAATAATAGGAGACAGGTTCAGAAGGATATAGGTTGGAGTATTTACCGGCAATGAAGAAGCTTGCGCAGGGTAGACTAGATCGGAGAGCTATAGTAAATCAGTCTATGGTCTGAAGATCAGATCATCATCATCATCATTATCATCATCATCATCAATAATAATAATAATAATAATAACAACAACAAAAGTAATCAAAGCTTGGAGACTCCCCTCTTGTGTTGTCCTGCTGATCTCACAAGGGGCAAAGAGGAGAGAAAAACTGGACGGGTGTGTGCTTGGGGCCGCCACAGCCACATGTGAAGTACAGACAGAAGGAGAGGGAGACAGCGCACAGGACTGTTGTGACTGGTGAACTCGCAGCGCAAACCGGCCCCGCGCCTCTGGGACCGTAGACCAGACAGCTCGGTCGCAGCGCAAGAAGCAGAAGCAGTCCAGACGCGTTCGCTTCCCACACTGACCTTGCCCAACGCGTCCCACTGAGCCACAGGCTACCGCCGTCGCTGCGCCGTGCACCTTCCCATCGCTGTATATGAAACGCTGGTCACAATGTCAGGTGTAGATTCAAAGAAATAGTATCTGAGGCAGTCGAGACATTTGTACCGAATAAATTAATAAATGATAGTACCGATTCCCCGTGGTTCACTAAACAGATCGGAACACTGTTGCAGAAGCAACGAAAAAAGCGTGACAAATTTAACAGAACGCAAAATCTCCAAGACGGCAGTCTCTCACTGAAGCTCGAAACTTTGCGCGGACTTCAATGCGAGATGTTTTCAGTAAATTCCACAACGAAACTGTGTCTCGAAATCTGACAGAAAATCTAGAGAGGTTCTGGGCGTATGTATCGTACACCAGTAGCAAGACACAGTCAACACCCTAACTGCGCGATACCGGTGGTAATATTACTGATGAGAGTGTCACTAAAGGAAGTTGGAGTTGATAAACAACTTTACATAATTCCTTCACCGAAGAAGACGAAGTATACTAAAGTTAGTGGGGACAATACGCACATGTACGCACTTTTTCAAGTAAAATGTCCGTCAAAATAGCAATAAACAAACATTCGTTGGTTTGAGGATGGGCGTAGTCCGAAACCGGTCACCGAATAAACAAATATCTATTTTAGTTCAATTCTGGTTCTTTCTTTCTGCATCACGAAATAAATATTCCAGAATTCTAATCAAACACAACGCCAACATGACACACAGAATTATATACCCTCGACGTAGCAATGCAGCACTCGTTTTTCATTATCACGGATAGCGAGTTGGAGGGGGGAGGGCAATCATGAAAAAAAGGTTTTTTTTTGTTGCGGCTAGGTGTTTTCACGAAATTAAATCACCGACTTTCCACTCTGAATGGGAAAAATATTGCCGCCAACCTACATAAGGACAAACGACCATCATAATAAAACCAGAGTTCGTACAGAAAGATTTAAGTTTTCACTTTTCACACGCACTATTAGAGTGAAACGGTACAGCAACGCGATTGGAAGAAGCTTCTGCGAGGCACTTCACCCTAGAACACTAAATAGGAGGGGGGGGGGGGGTGTAATGTTACATCGATACTAAACCATCGTAAAATTAAATTCACCATTCCACATTTTATTCAAAGGACTTCGTATTTACAGGTTATACATTGATTACAATTATTGTATCTCCAATGGAATGTTACATACCAGATTAGGGAGAAAATGTCCTTATCTATACGAGGATTAAACACTCAGGGGTTAAATGAGTATTGCAGACTAGTCTCGCAGATTTAGATGCGGTTGTAGGAGGTTGGGGGGGGGGGAGAGAGAGAGAGAGAGAGAGAGAGAGAGAGAGAGAGAGAGAGAGAGAGAGAGGGGGGGGGGGGGGTGGCCAGTATGACCAACAACCCCCCCCCTTTTCCAAAAATATAAATATTACCAAATGCGTTTATATTTTTACAGATAACAACATAAGTGTCGAAATTTCTCAGCTTAGTTGAAGAGAATAAACAAACATGAAAACTAGGTGCCTTGAAAATGGCAAGGATACCACGTTCCTACCCAGCTACTTGCTTGACAGCACGTCGGTAAGCATGCTATCTGGGGAACTGAAGAAACATTGCAGCCATGTAAAGGCGTACAGGCTGGCAAACCACAGGAAACTGAGTAAGCCAAGACCGAAAGGGAATAGGAAAATTAAGAAAGACTGGCTTTCTAAAATACAAACTGAAACTACAGAAAGTGACAGTATTTCCCTCATTTAAACGCTCACTTAGCCATGAACTGCAGACCTCGGTTCACGGTCGTAGAACACAGTGAATGCACTCTTCAATTATACATCTTGTAAGTCACGACGTCAAAGTTCATCGTTTATTGCTATTATTGTGCTTCAGTCAGGTGCATCACATATGGCTATTTCAATTTTTCGGACGAATGCTTTTCGGATTGTATACAGGATGTAACTGGTGTCAGTGCAGAGATTTATGTGTCACCCTAATATTTACACATCAGTGTATTGATTTTTTTTTTCTGTGCGTCTAGCAGTTGTCCCATAGACACGTCATAAACCTTGTGACTTGATGTTCCTGCACAGTCGTAACTGCACCAATAAGTGTACTACGCCTGTCATCATAAGACTAACCGTTGTGCATTGATTGTGTCCACATTTCGACACCTGACCTACTACCTAGAGGGGAGCAAGCACTAATGGCTTGCCCTTGCCACAGGTACTTCGACGTACTAACGAAACTAAAAACATGCTGCTCCTGATAGCGACAATTATTGGTCTGCAAATGAAGTAAATGCTGCTGGGATGTTGTTCAGCACACTGTTCCCACGCACCGGTAAAAAATGTCTGTACTTATACCCATTACATCCCGTATGTCTCTGAACTGCAGTTTCTTAAAAGTTACGTTACAGCAGAATACTAAGCACTGACCTAAACAAAACATTTCGTAACTTTATTATTACCATTGAAAACATAGGCCACCGTAACATCAAAACTGGGGTTGATAAGTTTTATTGGAGGGAGGGGCAAGCGAACAAGTACCAGAACGTGACACCCCCCCGCCCCCCTCCCTATCCCCAACCCCTAGAACCGGAACTTGGATCATAGCTCGCAAGCCTCTGTCACAAATTTCACCAGCCACCAGCCACCACTAATAGACTTTCAGGATCGTGGACCAGATCTTACTTTCGTTGTTGTGCTCAGCACAAAACATAGAACTGGAAAGTCTGTTTTGACGCCAGGTAACTTCTTTACCTTATCATTCGGCAATGGCCAGGTTGATTTTGGTTGGTATCTTTTACGTACTACCGAATTCAAATTTCACGAAACCCGGACAAGTTGTTTTCTCAAAGACAGCCTATAGCGGCTTGCTAATAACGGACAGAAATGCCGTTTACGAAAACAAAGGGAAGTGTTAGGAACTGTGACGAAAATGGGTTTCAGGAAACAAGGCTAGAGCCGATCGACAGAGTTAACAATTACGGACAGATCTTGCACATTTATTCCTATAACTTGTGAAATATGTAACGTCACCTCCAGTAATATAACTTAAAACACTACAGCAAAAATAAGGCTGATAAATAATTTACTCCAGTAACATAAATCTTGCTGGTGGGACATCCAGAACCGTTATATTTATGTTCATGATTAAAACATCTGCTACATTTGTAAAGTTATTTTTTTTGCCTGAGCTCTTGACACTATCATGTTCCAGCGACTCAATCCCATCTTCAGGTGTGTATATAAATTCTAGATCGAAGCTTCCGCGTTACAGCCAATTTGTGAGGCAACATGTCTGTCATACTTCGTTGATCAGACTGTATGCTCAAATGTTCCGCTGGAACAACAAACTGCAGTTGACAGCAGTTACGTGACGGAAATTTAGTGATCGGTAACGAAACTTTTGTGAAACGGAGGTGTTATGTTTTGAGTACTTATTGGTTACATTTTTATACCCAAATAAAAAAAGCTAAATTGCTGCCGAGCAGGCCGTGAAGGCCCAACGGTACCGACCAGCTGCTGTGTCATCCTCAGCCCGTAGGTGTCACTGGATGCGGATATGGAGGGCGATGTGGTCACCACACCGCTCTCCCGGCCGTTAACCCGGAACAGGTAACGGAAATAACATAAAAGATTAAAAAATTGTCCTTAACGACCGCAGAGTTCGCAAGATACATGGATAAAATATCATTTATTTATATTTGAAGCTTGATACTCCCAGGTCGTGTAGTGAATGGACAACATCCTCAGCATTGCGAGAAATGTCACTCCTTTGATACGTAGTGAGGAATATTGAGGCAGCTTTATTTCGATATGGAACACTTCATGGTTACACGAAACGGTTTTTCGTAATTTTTGTGTGACAAATGGGAAGAAATATGCAACTGCGAATGATTAGGGGAGAGCTGCACAACCTGGTAGTTCACAAAGTGTGCTTTAGAGATTTCTTGGAGGCGTTCAAAAGCAAGTCGCATACGAACGGTGCCAAAAAGCCGCGGGCTCCCGTAACACACACAAGGACCGCATGCAGACATGCACACTGGTTGACGGCCTTACAAATACTGAACTCTGTAACAGCGCACAGCTGCGGCCGACAAGCCATCGCACGCAAGCACCGCCTCCGACGTTTTAGAATCGCAAGCAGTCTAACTGCCGCACAGCACGCAGCTCTGCAGGAAACTGTCTATCAATTAGCTTTACGCCTCCGGTCTGGTAATTATTCTGTGGCAGCATTTGTAGCTACGTGCTGCCACGAGTCAGGTGCAGACTGGTAGTGTGTGTGTGCGTGAGTGCGAAAGGAGAGGGAAAGAGAGAGAGAGAGAGAGAGAGAGAGAGAGAGAGAGAGAGAGAGACCGATCGACCTTGGATAGCTAAGTCTTTATTCCGTTCATCATCTGGTGTGGGCGCATTGTGTTTTCCCACCTCTCTCCATACGAGGGTTGTAAAATGGCACTCCTCCGCGTATATGCAGTGAATCACTTTAACATTCGAACACTATGATATGTTAACTTTGTAGCATCATAACTTTATTCGTAACAAAACAAACAAACCATATAACCAAGTATCATTATATATGTGATACGTCTTGTAAATATAACATAAACTTTATTACGATAACATACATAGTATCTTTCATAATACTGTTTAAATACAACTCGGTCCTATATTCACGTTACTTTAATATTCTGAGACTTTGCAGAACTAATCATTTCAAGGCAAGATTTTGTGGAACATTAAATGGTGTAAATATCTTGTCGGGTAGCCAGTCTGTTTTACCACTTCTTTCAAACCCTGCGGCATACTGCAAATGATCTTTTTTAAATAGTCAGCATGCAGACTGTCCCATTCTTCTTTTAATCGTCGCTTCAGAGTTTCCTTGGACAACACTGGCGTTTTTCTAATTCGTCGCTCGTTCTCCCCACACAATTCCCAATGGGGTTGAGATCTGGTGATTGAGGTGGTGGCTGTAAGACTTTGGGGCAATTGTGCAACAAATATTCCTGGACAATGCGAGCCTTGTGTTTCGGGTAAAACTTGAACGTGTTTGATATCCTCATGGTTTCAGCACTTCTCCGTAAATTGTTCTTTGATATGTTCAGACATATTTGTCCATAATACTGTCGATGAACACCAATTCTCCGCCGGCCGGTGTGGCCGAGCGGTTCTAGGCGCTTCAGTCTGGAACCGCGCGACCGCCACAGCCGCAGGTTCGAATCCTGCATCGGGCATGGAGGTGTGTGCTGTCCTTCGGTTGGTTAGGTTTAAGTAGTTCTAAGTACTAGGGGACTGATGACCTCAGATTTTAAGTCCCCTAGCGCTCAGAACCATTTTTGAACCAATTCTCCCTGTCTAAATATCGATATACAGCCCCAGACAAGAACGCTGCCACATCCATACTTTAAAGTCGGTTTAATATTCTGTATCTTCTTCGTTCTTCTTCCGCCAAACCAGGCTCCGTCCATCCGACCCAAAAACTTTAAATTTACTTTCGTCGGCAAAAATGACGTCATTTCACCATATTTCATACTTCGTAATAAACTCCCTGGCAAAGTACAATCTCTTCTCTCGATTCTGTTCATTCACATTCACATATGGTTTCTTCCTGGCCACTCTTCCATTGTAGGCACTTTCATTCAATGCTCTGCGAATCGTTTGAGGATGTGCCTTTCTGCCAGTCTCGTTTAGCAGCTCACGTCCTAATCTGGATGCACTGAGTGTAGCAGTCACGAATTTTGAAGCTGCTACTGAACTAGGTGTCAGCAGTCGTTCACGGCGCTTATGTCCTCTTCACACAGGGGCCGCCGCTGTCGCGTTGTCCGGTTAGCTTGCGGTTGCTTGACTACTTCTCACAGCCTTCTCTTCCCTATCGTTCCCGACTGGCGTTCCGGCGCTTGACTTTACGCAGTGATAGCAGTTCGGGTACGGTGCAAATAAAGTTTCGCCGCACCTAGCGCTCGTCCGTTTGTTGCAAGCAGGACACAAGGCCACGTACTCATTGACTTGGTGGAAAGCGATGCGTGAAGTCGCGCACTGCACGGCCTCCAGTGCTGGGACAATCGGTCAGCGCATAAGGCACGAGTAGCCTTGAACAAGTGAAACAGGAAAATCTGCTTCCGCGAGCCACTGGCTGCACAAGCGAGGAAGGCGCGCTGCCTTGCGTACCAGTCCAGAAGAGACGAGGTCCGCCGCTTTCATGCCGAGAGCGTGCCTGCCCGCGCACGGCAGGCCGGCTCGTAAAAGGGAAAGGGAGAGCCACTCGGGGGAATAGCAAATGTCCCGGCCGGCGAGGCAGCCAGGCAAGGGGGCTGCAGTCGCAACGAGAACGGCGCACCGCTGCACCACGGTGAAGTACGGATAAGTCTGCGGGCGTCTGCCCCTCAGTGAAGGGAGCAACCGAACGGAGACAGTCGATTCAGTCGGTTGCAGTTTCCCGTGTCGGTTGGTGGTACAGGAAACAAAGGCGTGGACCTATCAAGTCGTAGAGTAAAACCTGGGAAAAGCATTGAACTCTGTGTCACTAAGTACGACCTCCAAAAATTTATTAATAGACAAGAAATCCTTTTTGAAAACGATAACAAGATACAAACATCAATGTTTTGTTTGTTAATTTTTTTAAAAAATTAACACGAGTTTCAGAAAACTTTATTAAACTCAAGATGCCGGATATTAAACAGTTTAGACATGCTTCACAATTTTGAAAGGCTTGCAAAAGATCAAACACTTTAAATACTAATGATTTACGATTGACCATCGCGACGTCAGGTGGGGGCACAAGCCCGCCGCCGACACTACAGGCGCCAGGCGTAGACCTCGGGCCCCAGTCCTCGGCGACAACAAAGCAAGCGACAGTAAGTTGATTGCTACAACGTGCACAGCAAACACACTATCAAACAGTGAACGAGGGAAACAAAACTAAAGCTTTTGGCCAACTGTGAAAGATACCACACTTAGAGCGGGTATAGATACGGCAGTAACAAAGAATTAAAGGTTACTTATACTTCAAATGAGAGAGCCGTTTTCAAAACTAGTATATACAAGTCAGACCGTACCTTGACCCTTCCTTTATGAATGATTCTTTATTAGTTTCTTGGTCACATTAGAGGTTTTTAAATACTTCCATTGGCTTTGTAGAACTCCCTTGTATAAAAATTAAAACAGATGGAGTATCATATAAGATATTCCACTTACGCCGTTAAAGAGTGTTTGTGCTATCTAAGGGAGGAGGTATACTGCTGGCTGCAAGAACCAAGTCCCTGCCTCCACTGATCTAAGTGGATCCTCTTTCAAACTGAGCACCGGCTGCTAGACTTTAAAATCAAAATCACAAGAAAACAATAGTTTGAACTTTTACCTAAAATCGGGCACCCGAAATTTTAGGCCAATTTGCATATGGGAGAGAGTCGAGCACATAACAGAGGGCCCTTCAAATAATCACCAATTAAATGCAAAATGCAGGAACGCGGAATAAAAAATAGCTGAAAACCAAGCGAGAGGAAAGCGCCAAGCTGCATCGAACAGTGCACATAAACGGAAAAAAGTTTCTAGCGAACAATACAAATTTTATTTATTTAGTCGTATGGCTAGGGGCCTCCCGTCGGGCAGACCGTTCGCCGGGTGCCGGTCTTTCAGTTGGACGCCACTTCGGCGACCTGCAGTCGATGGGGATGATAAGATGAGGACAGCACAACACCCAGTCCCTGGGCGGAGAAAATTCCCCGATCCAACCGGCAATCCAACCCGGGCCCAGAGGACTGATAATTCGTCGCGCTTACCATTCAGCTACCGGGGGTGGACACAGTACAAATGACTCTCACCCATAAACAGGAGGCGGCAGGAAGTGGCTCTTTCCTCAACAGAAAACCCAGAAAGGTGGAGTGTCCCGCAAAATCCCGCAATGAAGGCGTTCCGAGCGACTTGAGCAGCCTGGGGCACGATCCGTAGGCTTTGCTGAATCGCGCTGACTTCTCCAGGAGCAGCCCCGAAACCATGTGAACCAGCGCAGCTGGGACAGTGCTAGCCTCGCCAAGCACATCACGTCAGTAGCCGCACCGTCCTGTTGCCGTAAACGCCGGCTCACGACACCCGCACCAGAAAATCCGTGCGCCAGCAATACTGGCAAATGGCTTCCCAAGAAGCATACATGCTCTGCCGGACATCCACCGTCAGCGTCGACCACCTCCATGCGACTCCCTTCTGCTCCTTCCTTCCTTCCTCACACACACACACACACACACACACAGACAGAGAGAGAGAGAGAGAGAGAGAGAGAGAGACGAAATATGCTCATAGCGGCAAGGAAAGTGCTCAACTCGTGGGGCGCGAGCTATCGACCTTGCAGCACGGCTTAGCTGCATTATTATTGAGTCGTTTCTTTCGAGTGAAGCCAGTCTGTAGAAGCAACCGTACGAAAACAGTCCACACTTTCCGTTGTAGTTTTGCATACTTACTTAATCAATCATTCTTCCTTTTCAAGTGAAACCAGGTTGGAATTTACCTGTCTGTTTAACCAGGTATTCGTTCTTTCAACTGAAAGCACCGTTTAGGGTTTTAGTTGACTGAGCTGCCATTCATTTTGCTGAGTAGAATCAGTGTGCAGTACTTTCATTAATTGAACTAGAGTGGTATTATACAACTAGGGGGTTGCCATATCCGTGGTGGTACGTGGAGTCATTTTATGGAGAACCTCAAACTTGACATAAGCATGATTCCCCCCCTGCGGGTTCGGGGGTTAGAATAGGCCCGCGGTATTCCTGCCTGTCGTAAGAGGCGACTAAAAGGAGTCTCAAACGTTTTGGCCTTAATGTGATGGTCCCCATTAGGGTTTGACCTCCATTTTTCCAAATTCCACAGAAGTACGAGCCTTTTGGGGAAGGACACCTTACATGGTGTACCACTGGTCCTAAGTGCACTAAGACCTCGGCACTCAGCATTGCACTGGCGTTGTTACCATACCCACTATTCCTCAAATTGGGCCTCAACGCGTGATGGGTTGTCCAAGTTACGCCCATAGTGCGTCTCCATCTGCACCAGCGATCATGATGGACTTTCCATGGCACCAGAAATCCAGCACGGTAGCCAGCCCGTTGTGGTGGGGTCGTCATGTACCCTCTAGGTTGTAGCCCCCTGACAACACAGGGGTCGTACTGCCGATAGCTGAGCTGCACCCTCCCCACGTCGGCCAAGGAGTAGATGCCCGTCTCCTTGGGGCATCAGGACTCCCGGCAATGGTCATCCTGCCAGGTGGCCCTATGCTGCGGCTGGGTGGCGCCCGTGGGGAGAGCCCCTGGTCGGAGTGGGTGGTATCGGGGCGGACGTTTCGCAGATGAAACGTCAACATGTATCAGGTCGCTCTGCGGCCGAGTCTTTCAAAAGAAAAGGTACCGTTTCTAGTTCTGGTTCTCCTGCCCTTTCCCCCTTGGCCACTCCATGGGAGGAGGGACAGGCCCGCCGGCTTGGGGCGAAGTACTTCCCCCGCTATTTGGTCTGTTCGCCACCTCCAAGCCCATGTTCTTTGTTCAGCACATTGCGGACGTCTTCGGGGAAATCGAGGCTCTCAGCAAGATGCGTTCAGGGTCCGTTCTTCTCAAGACCACCTCCGCCACACAGTCGGCGGCGCTCCAGGCGTGCGACCGCCTAGGGGACATCCCAGTATCCATTGTCCCACATCTGGCACTAAATAGGACGCAGGGGGTTATATTTCATCGTGACCTCGTGCTACAATCTGATGAGGAGCTCAGGGCCAACCTGGAGCGCCGAGGCGTGCATTTCGTCCGGCGAGTCCAGCGCGGCCCCAAAGACCGTCGCATCGACAACAGGGCCTTTATCCTTGCCTTCGAGGGGGACGTTCTCCCAGAGAAGGTAAAGGTGATGTGCTACCGGTGTGACGTGCGACCTTACGTCCCGTCTCCTATGCGCTGTTTTAGGTGTTTGCGCTTTGGGCACATGTCATCACGGTGTGAGGCTGAGCCCCTTTGTGGCGATTGTGGAGGTCCTCTTCGTGAGGAACATACATGCACCCCACCACCTCGGTGCGTTAATTGTCCTGGCGTCCACTCGCCTAGATCCTCAGACTGCCCCGCCTATCAGAAGGAGAAGAAGATACAAGAAATCAAAACTTTGGATCGGCTCTCTTATTCTGAGGCCCGGAAGAAGTACGACCGCCTCCATCCCGTGTCATTGACCACTTCGTTCGCCTCAGCTGTGTCCACTCCTTCCGCGGTATCCTCACCCGTCTCCTGTCCCCCCTCCGCCTCCTCTGCCCATCAGGGGGCTCTGCCTCCACCTCCCGAATCCCTCCCTTCCAAATCCTCCTCCCCCGTGGCCCCCATCCCCTCTGCCCCAGGGGCCACACTTCCTCCTCCTCCTCCTCCTCCTCCCCTGCCACCTGAGAAGCGATCCTCTTCTCAGGCATCCATCGGGGCAATGTTCCGGACCCCAGCTTCAGAGGTCGGGCGTTCCAAAACGGACCCCGCGCGTGAGGACCTTCTTCGGGTCCAGCCCACCATCCCTGTGCCTCCTCGGCCTTCAAAGAAGGCCTCCAAGAAGAAGTCTCTATCCCCCTCTCCACCCCGGCGCGTTTCGTCTGACACTCCATCCGTGAGTCGCTGCTCCCGGCCGTCCTCAGTTTCGCCGGGACGCTCTGCTGCCAGGCGCTCCGCCGGCCTTTCGTCGGCAAATGATGCGGCCCCTCCTACACAACCAGGGACAGCGGCCGCGGCTGGCGACGAGTCGATGGAACCGGATCCGCCTCCCGTCGGTTGTAGCGTTGTTCCCTCGCAACCTGGCCCTCCGCGGCCGTCGAGGTGACCAGCTCTTCCCCCGTCTCGTTCCCCCAACCTTTTGACTAGCGATGGCGTTGTTTCATTGGAACATAAGAGGTATTCGATCTAATGGGGAGGAATTACAACTGCTCCACCGCCTGCACTGTCCGCTCGTCCTTGGTCTCCAGGAAACCAAGCTGCGCCCGACTGACCATATTGCCTTTACCCACTATACCTCGGAGCGGTATGACCTCACCCCTGTGGACGGTATCCCAGCTCATGGTGGGGTCATGTTGCTCGTTCGGGACGATGTTTATTACCATCCCATCCCATTGACCACCCCACTCCAAGCAATAGCTGTCCGCATTACTCTTTCTGCTTTTACTTTTTCAGTTTGTACCATCTACACTCCACCGTCATCTGCTGTTAGTCGGGCTGACATGATGCACCTGATCGTTCAGCTTCCCCCGCCGTTTTTATTGTTTGGCGACTTCAATGCCCATCATCCCCTTTGGGGCTCTCCTGCATCCTGTCCAAGAGGCTCACTCTTGGCGGATGTCTTCAACCATCTCAATCTTGTCTGCCTCAATACTGGCGCCCCGACTTTCCTCTCGGAGTCTACTCATACCTACTCCCACTTGGACCTCTCGATCTGTTCTACCACTCTTGCCCGTCGGTTCGAGTGGTATGTCCTTTTGGACACCTATTCGAGCGACCACTTCCCCTGTGTCGTTCGTCTCCTGGACCACACCCCATCCCCACGTCCTTCGAGCTGGAACATACTGAAAGCTGACTGGGGACTTTACTCCTCCCTGGCAACCTTTCCGGACCACGATTTTCCCAGTTGTGACAGTCAGGTCGAATACCTCACGGCTGTTATAATCAATGCTGCCGAACGTTCCATTCCTCGTACTACTTCTTCTTCACGTCGCGTTTCCGTCCCCTGGTGGAACGAGGCTTGTAGGGACGCTATCCGTGCTCGACGACGTGCTTTACGCACCTTTCGCCGCCATCCTACGTTGGCGAATTGTATTGAATACAAACGACTCCGAGCGCAATGCCGTCGAGTCATTAAAGAAAGCAAAAAAGCTTGTTGGGCCTCTTTCACCAGCTCCTTTAACAGTTTTACTCCCTCTTCCGTCGTTTGGGGTAGCCTGCGCCGGCTGTCGGGCATTAAGGCCCACTCCTCAGTACCTGGCCTGACCTCAGGTAATGAGGTCCTTGTTGATCCTGTGGCTGTCTCCAACGCCTTTGGCCGCTTTTTTGCGGAGGTTTCAAGCTCCGCCCATTACCATCCTGCCTTCCTTCCCAGGAAAGAGGCAGAAGAGGCTCGGCGACCTTCCTTCCACTCGCTGAATCTGGAAACTTATAATGCCCCCTTTACTATGTGGGAACTCGAACGTGCGCTTGCACTGTCCCGGTCCTCTGCTCCGGGGCCAGATGCCATTCACGTTCAGATGCTGGCACACCTTTCTCCGGCGGGCAAAAGCTTCCTTCTTCGTACCTACAATCGCGTCTGGACCGAAGGTCAAGTCCCCATGCGATGGCGTGACGCCGTTGTTGTTCCTATACCCAAACCCGGGAAGGATAGACACCTTCCTTCTAGTTACCGCCCCATTTCTCTTACAAGCTGTGTCTGTAAGGTGATGGAGCGCATGGTTAATGCTCGGTTAGTCTGGATTCTTGAATCTCGACGACTACTTACTAATGTCCAATGCGGCTTTCGTCGCCGCCGCTCCGCTGTTGACCACCTTGTGACCTTGTCGACATTCATCATGAACAACTTTTTGCGAAGGCGCCAAACGGTAGCCGTGTTCTTCGACTTGGAGAAGGCTTATGATACCTGTTGGAGTGGAGGTATCCTCCGCACTATGCACAGGTGGGGCCTACGCGGTCGCCTGCCCCTTTTTATTGATTCCTTTTTAACGGATCGAAAGTTTAGGGTACGTGTGGGTTCCGTATTGTCCGACGTCTTCCTCCAGGAGAACGGAGTGCCTCAGGGCTCCGTCTTGAGTGTAGCCCTTTTTGCCATCGCGATCAATCCAATTATGGATTGCATTCCACCTAATGCCTCGGGCTCTCTCTTCGTCGATGACTTCGCGATCTACTGCAGTGCCCAGAGAACATGCCTTCTGGAGCGCTGCCTTCAGCGTTGTCTAGACAGCCTCTACTCATGGAGCGTGGCAAATGGCTTCCGGTTCTCTGAAGAGAAGACGGTTTGTATCAACTTTTGGCGATATAAAGCGTTCCTTCCGCCATCCTTACATCTCTGTCCCGTTGTTCTCCCATTCGTGGACATAACTAAGTTTCTAGGGCCCACGTTGGACAGGAAACTGTGTTGGTCTCCACATGTCTCTTATTTGGCGGCCCGTTGTACATGTTCCCTTAATGTCCTCAGAGTTCTTAGTGGTTCATCTTGGGGAGCGGATCGCACTGTCCTGCTTCGCTTATATCGGTCCATAGTCCGATCGAAGCTGGATTATGGGAGCTTCGTCTACTCGTCAGCTCGGCCATCCCTCTTACGCCGGCTGAACTCCATCCACCATCGGGGGATACGTCTTGCGACCAGAGCCTTCTACACTAGTCCTGTCGAGAGTCTTTATGCTGAAGCTGCCGAGTTACCATTGACCTACCGGCGCGACGTACTGCTGTGTCGGTATGCCTGCCGACTGTTGTCTATGCCCGACCACCCCTCTTACGAGTCCTTCTTCGCCGATTCTCTCGACCGTCAGTACGGGTTGTATGTGTCTGCCCTGCTGCCCCCCGGAGTCTGCTTCCGTCGCCTGCTTCGACAATTGGATTTTGCCCTCCCTACCACCTTCAGAGAGGGTGAGAGCCCGACACCACCTTGGCTCCAGGCTCCGGTCCCTATTTATCTCGACCTCAGCTCACTCCCGAAGGAGGGTACTTTGGCTGCAGTGTATTGCTCACGGTTTGTCGAACTTCGTGCTCGACTTGCCGGTCACACCTTTATTTATACCGATGGCTCCAAAACTGACGACGGTGTCGGCTGTGCCTTTGTCGTCGGGGCCGCCACCTTTAAATACCGGCTCCTCGACCAATGTTCCAGCTTTACGGCCGAGCTTTTTGCTCCCCATCAGGCCGTTCATTATGCCCGCCGCCACCGCCATTCATCGTATGTACTCTGCTCTGACTCACTCAGTGCTCTTCAGAGCCTTGGAGCTCCCTATCCGGTCCATCCCTTGATTCAACGGATACAGCAGTCCCTCCATTCTTTCGCTGATAATGGTGGTTCTGTCAGCTTTCTGTGGGTTCCCGGACATGTAGGAGTGCCTGGGAATGAGGCTGCGGATGCTGCAGCCAAGGCTGCAGTCCTCCTGCCTCGGCCAGCCTCCCATTGTGTCCCGTCATCTGACGTTCGTGGGGATGTATGTAAGAGGCTTGTGTCGTTGTGGTGGGATGCTTGGTCATCCCTCCAAGGAAACAAGCTCCGGGCAGTAAAACCGCTCCCAACTGCTTGGACAACATCCTCCCGATCATCTCGGCGCGAGGAGGTCCTTCTGACCAGGTTGCGGATTGGGCATTGCCGGTTTAGCCACCGCTACCTGCTCTCCGGTGACCCAGCCCCACAGTGCCCTTGTGGTCAGGCATTAACAGTGCGCCATGTTTTATTGTCGTGTCCCCGTTTAGTCAGTTTCGTGTTACCCTGTCCCTGCCATCTACTTTACCGGATGTTTTAGCTGATGACGCTCGAGCAGCTGCTCGTATTCTGCGTTTTATAACTTTAACTGGCTTGTCCAAAGACATTTAACCTTTTTACTTATTTTATCCGCATCTTTGTCAGGTCCTTCTGATGTCCCCCCATCCCCTTGAGTTTTAGCAGATTCCATGTGCTCTAACACCAGTGACTGGGCGCTAATGACCTCAGCAGTTGAGCGCCCTTGAACCATACCAAAAAAAAAATAAGCATGATTCATATTAATTTTTTTAGTTACGTAGGCACTACTGACTAAACTGTTTTTTTTTTCACAATTTAAAACAGATTGATATGTTGCTGTGGAGATGCAATTAACTTGTAACTAATTAACTGATTTGTTGTTGGGGGTACAAAGTTGAGCATAAAAGCTTTCTTGCGGGTACGCGAAGAAGAAAAGGACATCGCCAAATTTTAGCGAATGCTTGCATGTTTTACAGAAAAGGTGTGACGGTCTGCAATAAATGGAAATCATTTGAATCTAGATCTTAAACCCTTATTCAGCCATTTATTTGTATGGAGGGTAAATATACTGCGCAGAAAATTACGTTACCGGCTATGCAAGCAAAAATCATACCCATGTACACAAACCTGTTTACATTTTGCAGCCTGTCAAAATTAGCAGGCATAGTAGTCCTCTGGGGTGAATTACTACTATTCACATTCTAACACAGATGCTAAAATTTCATAATGAAGTGCATCTCTGCCCAACGCTGTAATCTGAACAGAGCTCGCACCCATCTGGACCGCTGGCAGTCACAACATTAAAGTCGCCTTACAACCAGTGCATTGAGTTTTGAGCGAAAACGTGTGATCATTATGCTGCCGTTCGTCATGATTGCTGACTGCATTCTCTATCGCCTGTCGTCACTGTTGTTATCATTAGGAGATTCTTTTTCAAGTTAGTGCCAATAAGCAGCCTTTACTACAGCTTTGTCTCTCTTAGAGTAGTGCTTATATCTAACAGTGGACTTTGTTGTGTAGATCAAAACGTCGAAGCACTCAGTGGCGTGGCGTGGGAATGGGAAAAATTATACGACTGCGTTAAAAGTGATCTTCAAGATAAACCCAGCAGGATACACAGTATCTCCAAGGATATTCGTAATTTCAAACTACACTCTGACAAAAAATAATAATTTACTACGAAGGTAGTATCCAAATGGAACGGAAATCGGTACATGAAATGTACATGTAGAGAAAAACAAAAGATTACAATTTCAGAAAAAATGGATGACTTAAAGGGAAAGATCGTCACAAACTGATAGTCAGTAATGCGTTGGTCCATCTTTAGCTCTTATGCAAACACTGGGCATTGTAATAGAGTTGGTGGAATCCTGCTGAGGGATAGCATGCCAAATTCTGTGCAATTGTCGCGTTAATAGTCAAAATCACGAGATGCTTGGACGGCCCTGCCTACAGTGCTCCAAAGATCCTCAATTGGCAGAGATCCGGCGACCTTGCTGGCGAAGGTAGGGTCTGGAAAGCACGAAGACCAGCAGCGGAAATTCTCGCCACGTGCGGGCGGGCGTTATCTTGCTGAAAAGTAAGCTCCGGATGGTTTGCCATGAAGGGCAACCAAACTTGGCGTGGAATAACGTCGACGTACCGTTGTGTTATAAGGGTGCTGCAGATGACAACCAAAGGGGTTCTGCTATGAAAATAAATGGCACCCCAGACCATCACTCCTGGTTGTCGGGCTATATGGCTGGCGACACTCAGGCTGGTATCCCACCGCTGTATGTGGCCTCTCCAGGCACGTCTTCGGCCTGGAATCTCATTGACTGGAGTAGAATTATCATCAGCGATCAGTGACGCTTCGGACTAAGTCCCAATGACCAGTGAAGACGTGGCAGTGGGTATTTCCTGCCTTACCAAGTATTAGGGATTTTTGCCTGGTCAGTACACGTACGGAGTCTAAAGACTGCTTAAACGACTTTGTGTCCACTGCAATTACCCTAATCTTGTCTTATCATACGTTAGGGAGCGATACATAGGGAGCTGCAGCAATTTCGTAGATTCGTCAATTGAAGATGTGTCCTGGAACTTTGTTAGGCTTTCCTGGGATAGTTTACGTATACCTTCAAGTATTTGGCAGTTCACTTTTTTTGTATCTCTGAGCCACTTTCCCGAGGGTCAATAAGCCTGTGGCCATTCCTGCTGCCTTCCCTTGTATCCACTCAATATCCCTGTTATTCCTATTTGTTACAGCTCCCACACACTTCATCAGTATTCGAGGATGTAACTGTTACGTTGTTGCTGTCTCTTTATGTTTTTGACGTAAACTAAACTTGCTTTCTGTCCTTGAACTTTCGTGTATGTCTGTGTCGAATGTGAAACTGAACAATGCAAGGGTTGTGATTAGGTAAATGCTATCTGATAAAAAGAGCCGCCAAATGCCTGAAATGGAATAACTGTATCGCAATCAACTTTTACCAGAAATAATTAGAAGGCCTAAAATTACATACTAAAAAATCAGTTCCGTAAAATTCCGTATCGTACAGTGCAGTGAACAGCGCTGCAATGCGTAACGTCTCAGTAAGTGACTTGCAGGTCCAGCCCACACGAAATTAACAGAATAAAAATTATACATAAAATTACAAATCGAATTTGAAAGAATAAATGTATAAAACCTTTATATTAAGGGGCGCTGTGGATTAATGTAGGCAAACTGACTAAATAAAATACCAAAAATTAAATTATGAACATGCGAGTGTAACATTGCGCTGTAAGAATAAGACTGTCTGACAGCCAGTCAGATCCGAATCACACTTCGCCTAAGCTTATCCGGGTAACTATTTCGAAATGCAAAACTTAACTGTAAATTATCTTACTGTGTCCTGATTTAATGTTAAACTGGCACAAACAAATTTTCGTGATTACAGAAACTTGGTACTGCTCGACAATGGTAATATTAAAATACAGTGCAGCAGCAAACCAGCAATCCTTGGACAGTGCAATGCAAGGAAAATCAGCTGAGCGAAGCACATCATGATTTACCTTGAGTGACTGTGTTCCACTCACTGCAGTCGACGACACACAATTACAAAACAAATCTTTGTGAGGAGGCAGTGGTAGAAACCAGAGTTACTAAATGGTGGCAAAGAGACTAGCATTCATAACTGTATTACGAATACTCTGATTCCTCAGCAATTACAATAATCTTAAAAAAAACATTTCTTATAAAAAGTACGACTCGGCCACTAAATTAGTTAAAAGAATAATAAGAGTGGTGAATCTATAACTATGAATGCTAGCCACGTGAACAGATAATTTTGTAAAATTTCGTCTCTACAATCAAACCAAATAACCCAAAACAGTAAAGCAAACAAAGTTGCGAAGTATTTGTCTTTCTCAGTCTCACGATAATTTATGAGCGACCAAACAATGCAGCGACAACAATAGCTGAAAATCTTCACACGTCTCAAATCAATCTTTACTATATCATATTTTCAAAAAGGAACATCGTTTGCATTTACATCTGTGTTCTTCTAGTTATTTCTAGACCGCTCAGTAATTTAACCAACACCTGACTCCCTCGCTTACTTCTCACTGAATGAATGCTGCTGGTAAAGACAGTGCTAGTGAGAATCAAAGATCACATTGCTTGTACTCAGAACCGCTGTGGCATAACATACCGACTATTGAAGACTTCTGCTTGAAAAATACCCTTTGTACAAATATAAATTATAACACATCGGATAAAAAGAGCTCACATCACTTTCACTGAATACAAGAAAACCACCTGGAAGACTTTCAAGGATAAATAGCAAGAGTGTTTTGTGGACAAACTCCTTTGTAGACTGATGGAACTTTCCCAGTATCTCACCAATGAACTTAAGTCTGCCACGTGTTTTACATATGACCGAGCCTATATGATAGTTTCATTTGATATCTCTACAAATCGTTACATGCCGGCAACTCTGAGTTGATAGATTCCATTAGTGGCTCACTTATATACTTCTCGTGTTTTGAAGTGCACAATTTTACATTTCGGAACATGTAAAGCATATCGCTGACTTTAACACCACATAGAAATCTTGCAAGATCTGGAAATATTTCTGTAACTTTTTTTTCAGACAGTAGCGGTACTTACTACACCATGTGTGCAAAGTCTAAGGTTACTATTAACACTGTCAGCAAAGTCAAAAGTATAAAACATCAACATTAGGAGTCCCAATACACTTTTCAGGGGCACACCTAAATTTACTGGTCCTTGGTTTGCACTTCTCTGCAGTCAAAGCTGGCAATGAAGACTGATAATTCCTATATTTAGGTGATTAAATCTGGATCTGCTGACTCCAGGGCGTGGCTATCTGAGAGAACACCATGTTGTCTGTTGCCATTGGTTACCAGGATGGGGATAGTCTGATGCTTGACGTGACTGAAAAACAACGTTGTTGAATCTTTCGTGGTCGCTTATTGACAAATTTTATATTGGCTTCTGACTGGGGTTCTTCAGTCAACGTTTGGTGACTTATCTGACGTTTCGCCAGCAGGAGTGGCTTGCATTGTCAAAACTTCACCCTGCATTGCTGGTGGCAGACTGGAGTTGAGGTCGCTGGCACAGATCATACTAGGTATATACCTGTCGCGCGAACGTTGGAGTGCTTTCCTGTCATCGTTACCGCTGTGGTTCTCCTTTTGCTACGTCAGAAAAATCATCAAACAAGCATTTGTCCAAGGGCACGAGACTGAAGCCAACAGGCAATTAGTGTGTGAAGGACTTTTACTGCTTGCAATTGCAGTATTGTTTTCATGAAACTTTCCCTGGAACTCCTCCAGTGGACGTTCGGCACATAATGCTGTAATGGATGGCAGCAACTTAACGATAGATGTCTGGGGCTGCAATACCTAGCTGCTGAAACAATTTCGGAAGTGCTATAGGCCGCAGACGTCCAGTAATGTCTGCACGTAATTTGTTTGGGGAGAATTCTACCAGCCTCGGCATGCCAATTTTGCCACGGAATGTGTGATTGTACCACTGTTCTTGAATTTCGTAGTTTTCTCGGAGAGTTACTTCTGCTCTCCACTTTCAACTTTGTTGTGGCAATGCTGTTTGTAGGTCGAAGTGCGACCAAGTGTCACTTCAATTGTACTCCATCCTATGAGAAACGGAACTTGGGATGTTTGAATGTTTTAGATGAAAATAACTGGAACTGAACGAAGTTGATTGCAAATGTAATAGGTACTCACTTTCAAAGTGTCAGGTGAGCTACTTCTTCAGAGGCCTCAGAGTTGGATCACCTGCGAAAAGAAAAGACCTTTTGTGCTCTGGAAATGGCTGGTCGGTAGTACAGTCGTAAAAAAAAGTGCAGGGGCCAATAAGCTTTCGTGTAGGAATACGTTTTCAGACCTAGACATTGTCTGCGTTGTCTCTGAGCGTCTACATAGCACCGTTTGCGAGCAACTGTTCAGTGACTCACATGAAGTCATCGTCTTTAGTAAAAAATTGTAAAAAAATAGGCTTGGAACAATAGCAGTAGAATAAGGTTGTGTGATCAAATCGCCCCCACCGTAATGAACTCATGTAAGGTGCACCGAGTCACTTGCGGCCGACGACTGTGGTGGGCCCTAAGAACACAGTACCGTACTGTCTGTGTACAGTGACACTGCTGTGCGTGTTCCGTGTGGATAAACCGTCTCGGCATACAGATTTCGTAGTACTTGGCCTGCTGTCTTTTAGTGGTGTCGGGAAACCTTCTGGGTAGCCAACACTCACAATTACAGAACCGTGTGGTGGCTGGCGGTGTCATACCCGAACGGTTTTATTCCGCTGCGCGCGGGTCGGCGGCGCAGTCCCGGCCGCGAACTGCCGAGCCCGCGCCGGCGGCATCAGACGCTGCAATCCCGTTACCGGCGTCCGCTAACGCAGTTACCACAGCCAGCGAAGCCGTAGCTGGCAGCGCCGGGAGGCTGGGGGGGGGAGGGGGGGAGGGGCACTTAACGCCTCCACCCGCGCACACCGCTGGCCTGAGGCCCGGCTGCGTTGCATCCTCTGCGTTCGCCTCGTGATGTTACAAAGCAAAAAGTGCGATATGTCAGGCGGCTTGCGAAATAAACTTTTACTAGTAAAACATTCCGTAGAAGTTTCGTTAAGCAATTAGATTACTGAAACTTCCTAGCAGATTAAAACTGTGTGCTGGACCGGGACTCGAACTCGGGACCTTTGCCTTTCGCGGGTAAGTGCTCTACCAATTGAGCTACCCAATGGGTAGAGCACTTGCCGCGAAAAGCAAAGGTCCCGAGTTCGAGCCGTGGTCCGGCACACAGTTTTAAGCTGCTTGGAAGTTTCATATCAGCGCACACTCCGATGCAGAGTGAAAATCTCATTCTGGAATTAGATTACTGTTCATCGAGCAGGTCAAGATTTCTGAAAGGACGACATTTATCGCGTTCTTAATTTTTATTCACCAGTGTCCAGTTGAAAACTGGGAAGTGGCCATGATAATGCCGTAATACCCTGCCGCCGTTGGATAAGCAGCTGAGCAGCAAGTCGTATACTCCTAGCTCACTCATTTGTTACATAGTTTAACTCTTAATTTCTTTGCGTGTTTTTGGTTCTTGCATTGTTTAATTCATAAATTTCGGGCGTATTATAGTATTTGAGAGTGTAGCATCGTGTTTTAGTACCTGAATAGTGTAATTTCGCTTAGTCTCCTTCCGCCGCCGAGCAGTGTCAGCAGTGCGCAAGTAGCAGCATTACTGCATTTACTAGGCAATCTTGTATTTTAATAACCGTTTAAATTTTGTCGATTTGTTTGCGCTCTCTGTAGATTAGTTCAGACGTTCTTAGCAAAACAGTTTTTAGCATGGATAGGGACTGCAACTGCTGTGTTCGGATGCAGGCTGAGTTGGCATCCCTTCGCTCCCAGCTTCAGGCAGTGTTGGCTTCGGTCACACAGCTTGAGGCTGTTGCCAATGGGCATCACTGTGGGGGTCGGGATGGGGGTTTGTCGGGGACGGCCAGCTCGTCCCACGCATCCCCTGATCGGACTACGACTGTGGTTGCTCGGGATACTGCCCGCATTGAGGCTGATCCCTCACCTGTGGTAGAGTGGGAGGTCGTTTCAAGGTGTGGCAGGGGGCGAAAGACATTCCGGAGGGCTGAACGGAAAGCCTCTCCAGTTTGTCTGACGAACCGGTTTCAGGCTCTGTCTCAGGCTGATACTGATCTTCGGCCTGACATGGCTGCTTGTCCTGTTCCAGAGGTTGCCCCTCAGTCTGCAAGATCCGGGCAGTCGCAGAGGGTGGGCTTACTGGTAGTTGGGAGCTCCAACGTCAGGCGCGTAATGGGGCCCCTTAGGGAAATGGCAGCAAGAGAGGGGAAGAAAACCAATGTGCACTCCGTGTGCATACCGGGGGGAGTCATTCCAGATGTGGAAAGGGTCCTTCCGGATGCCATGAAGAGTACAGGGTGCACCCATCTGCAGGTGGTCGCTCATGTCGGCACCAATGATGTGTGTCGCTATGGATCGGAGGAAATCCTCTCTGGCTTCCGGCGGCTATCTGATTTGGTGAAGACTGCCAGTCTCGCTAGCGGGATGAAAGCAGAGCTCACCATCTGCAGCATCGTCGACAGGACTGACTGCGGACCTTTGGTACAGAGCCGAGTGGAGGGTCTGAATCAGAGGCTGAGACGGTTCTGTGACCGTGTGGGCTGCAGATTCCTCGACTTGCGCCATAGGGTGGTGGGGTTTCGGGTTCCGCTGGATAGGTCAGGAGTCCACTACACACAACAAGCGGCTACACGGGTAGCAGGGGTTGTGTGGCGTGGGCTGGGCGGTTTTTTAGGTTAGATGGCCTTGGGCAAGTACAGAAAGGGCAACAGCCTCAACGGGTGCGGGGCAAAGTCAGGACATGCGGGGACCAAGCAGCAATCGGTATTGTAATTGTCAACTGTCGAAGCTGCGTTGGTAAAGTACCGGAACTTCAAGCGCTGATAGAAAGCACCGAAGCCGAAATCGTTATAGGTACAGAAAGCTGGTTGAAGCCAGAGATAAATTCTGCCGAAATTTTTACAAAGGTACAGACGGTGTTTAGAAAGGATAGATTGCATGCAGCCGGTGGTGGAGTGTTCATCGCTGTTAGTAGTAGTTTATCCTGTAGTGAAATAGAGGTGGATAGTTCCTGTGAATTATTATGGGTGGAGGTTACACTCAACAACCCAGCTAGGTTAATAATTGGCTCCTTTTACCGACCTCCCGACTCAGCAACATTAGTCGCAGAACAACTGAGAGAAAATTTGGAATGCATTTCACATAAATTTTCTCAGCATGTTATAGTCTTAGGTGGAGATTTCAATTTACCAGATATAGACTGGGACACTCAGATGTTTAGGACGGGTGGTAGGGACAGAGCATCGAGTGACATTATACTGAGTGCACTATCCGAAAATTACCTCGAGCAATTAAACAGAGAACCGACTCGTGGAGATAACATCTTGGACCTACTGATAACAAACAGACCCGAACTTTTCGAATCTGTATGTACAGAACAGGGAATCAGTGATCATAAGGCCGTTGCAGCATCCCTGAATATGGAAGTTAATAGGAATATAAAAAAAGGGAGGAAGGTTTATCTGTTTAGCAAGAGTAATAGAAGGCAGATTTCAGACTACCTAACAGATCAAAACGAAAATTTCTGTTCCGACACTGACAATGTTGAGTGTTTATGGAAAAAGTTCAAGGCAATCGTAAAATGCGTTTTAGACAGGTACGTGCCGAGTAAAACTGTGAGGGACGGGAGAAACCCACCGTGGTACAACAACAAAGTTAGGAAACTACTGCGAAAGCAAAGAGAGCTCCACTCCAAGTTTAAACGCAGCCAAAACCTCTCAGACAAACTGAAGCTAAACGATGTCAAAGTTAGCGTAAGGAGGGCTATGCGTGAAGCGTTCATTGAATTCGAAAGTAAAATTCTATGTACCGACTTGACAGAAAATCCTAGGAAGTTCTGGTCTTACGTTAAATCAGTAAGTGGCTCGAAACAGCATATCCAGACACTACGGGATGATGATGGCATTGAAACAGAGGATGACACGCGTAAAGCTGAAATACTAAACACCTTTTTCCAAAGCTGTTTCACAGAGGAAGACCGCACTGCAGTTCCTTCTCTAAATCCTCGCACAAACGAAAAAATGGCTGACATCGAAATAAGTGTCCAAGGAATAGAAAAGCAACTGGAATCACTCAATAGAGGAAAGTCCACTGGACCTGACGGGATACCAATTCGATTCTACACAGAGTACGCGAAAGAACTTGCCCCCCTTCTAACAGCCGTGTACCGCAAGTCTCTAGAGGAACGGAGGGTTCCAAATGATTGGAAAAGAGCACAGATAGTCCCAGTCTTCAAGAAGGGTCGTCGAGCAGATGCGCAAAACTATAGACCTATATCTCTTACGTCGATCTCTTGTAGAATTTTAGAACATGTTTTTTGCTCGCGTATCATGTCATTTCTGGAAACCCAGAATCTACTATGTAGGAATCAACATGGATTCCGGAAACAGCGATCGTGTGAGACCCAACTCGCTTTATTTGTTCATGAGACCCAGAAAATATTAGATACAGGCTCCCAGGTAGATGCTATTTTTCTTGACTTCCGGAAGGCGTTCGATACAGTTCCGCACTGTCGCCTGATAAACAAAGTAAGAGCCTACGGAATATCAGACCAGCTGTGTGGCTGGATTGAAGAGTTTTTAGCAAACAGAACACAGCATGTTGTTATCAATGGAGAGACGTCTACAGACGTTAAAGTAACCTCTGGCGTGCCACAGGGGAGTGTTATGGGACCATTGCTTTTCACAATATATATAAATGACTTAGTAGATAGCGTCGGAAGTTCCATGCGGCTTTTCGCGGATGATGCTGTAGTATACAGAGAAGTTGCTGCATTAGAAAATTGTAGCGAAATACAGGAAGATCTGCAGCGGATAGGCACTTGGTGCAGGGAGTGGCAACTGACCCTTAACATAGACAAATGTAATATATTGCGAATACATAGAAAGAAGGATCCTTTATTGTATGATTATATGATAGCGGAACAAACACTGGTAGCAGTTACTTCTGTAAAATATCTGGGAGTATGCGTACGGAACGATTTGAAGTGGAATGATCATATAAAACTAATTGTTGGTAAGGCGGGTACCAGGTTGAGATTCATTGGGAGAGTGCTTAGAAAATGTAGTCCATCAACAAAGGAGGTGGCTTACAAAACACTCGTTCGACCTATACTTGAGTGTTGCTCATCAGTGTGGGATCCGTACCAGGTCGGGTTGACGGAGGAGATAGAGAAGATCCAAAGAAGAGCGGCGCGTTTCGTCACTGGGTTATTTGGTAACCGTGATAGCGTTACGGAGATGTTTAATAAACTCAAGTGGCAGACTCTGCAAGAGAGGCGCTCTGCATCGCGGTGTAGCTTGCTCGCCAGGTTTCGAGAGGGTGCGTTTCTGGATGAGGTATCGAATATATTGCTTCCCCCTACTTATACTTCCCGAGGAGATCACGAATGTAAAATTAGAGAGATTAGAGCGCGCACGGAGGCTTTCAGACAGTCGTTCTTCCCGCGAACCATACGCGACTGGAACAGGAAAGGGAGGTAATGACAGTGGCACGTAAAGTGCCCTCCGCCACACACCGTTGGGTGGCTTGCGGAGTATCAATGTAGAATGTAGATGTAGATATATCAATAGCTGGAATAAAATTACAGGCGAAGGCCTATAACTCATTTCGAGAATCAATTATTTTAGAAAAAAACTGAACTGATTTCAACTGCCAGGAGCTGCTGATAAACCTTTATTTATAAGCGGTTTCGGTGTTTAGATGATCTTCAGTAAAATACAGATAAATACAAATTAAAAATGACAAAGTATATACATGCAATATGGGCTTAAAAATACAAAAATATGGAGACAAAGAACTGCTATTTTCAAATAAACCACACTTTATTATACCAAAAACAAACCATTTTATGCTTTTTCAGTCTCACTGGGATTATTTGTGTTGTTACAATAGATAGTCATGGTTTTTTTTTTAATTTTCAGAATTAAAATAATTACTGTTTGAACGGACTGACTGAAACATCTTTCAACATCTTTCAACGTCTCAGGACGTGACTGGAGCAAACTTAAATATGCACAATTCTGGAAAAGAGTACAGGATGCAGAGTTTTCTTCCGGACAGCATACTGTTAATTGTTGACAGCAGATTAAAAACTTTACTTTCCTCTACTCGTAGTTCAATTTTTTGCTTTAACAACTCAGCAACGGGACCTTCTGCTTCGCTACTTCTCATTTTTATGCATTCGATAATGTTTACATTGTGTTTCAATGATGTTGAAAGGTTTTCCAGTGCTTTAATCTGGCGCGATAAAACAGCAGTTACTTTTGATGTACACTGAATCACTCGGTAGACCATCACTTTCAGAAACTTCTTTTGCATTCAGAATACAAGCAGACTACTCTTAAAACTGAAAAAAAAATTGTTTCAATGTCACTGTACTGCTCAACGTAGTGCTCAACTGCTGCTAGCCATGCACCCCAACGTGTCGGTACTGGTTCTGATGACAAAATAATATCGAGATAGATCTCTCCTTATTTTGAGATCCAACCGGGAGCTTTCAAAAGTATTTTTTTCACTTCTGATATTAAACTATCAACATTTTTGTAATTTATTCTTATGCGTTCAGCTAATCTATTTATTCCGTGCGCCAAGCACGTTCATGGATCATTTTAGGATATGAAACATTCAAGACATCTGCAGCTTTAACCATATAAGGTGCAGTATCGGTAACTAACAAAACTTGTTAGTGTTTCACTTAATTAACCCATAAAACACTCATAATATCATTAACAAGCTTTGCTGATGTTTGGTGGTTACATTTAGGAAGTTTACAGAATGAGATTTTCACTCTGCAGCGGAGTGCGCGCAGATATGAAACTTCCTGGCAGATTAAAACTGTGTGCCCGACCGAGACTCGAACTCGGGACCTTTGCCCTTCGCGGGCAAGTGCTCTACCAACTGAGCTACCGAAGCACGACTCCCGCCCGGTACTCACAGCTGGCAGAAGTAAAGCTGTGAGTACCGGGCGGAGTTCGAGTCTCGGTCGGGCACACAGTTTTAATCTGCCAGGAAGTTTCAGTTACACTTAGGAAGTTCTTCAAACGCCAACGGAAAGGGTTTCCTCGATTAATCTTCAAATAGTACTCCAGTTACTACATTGCCTGCGCACCGCCCTTGGTTGTCCGTAGCCCCGTCGATTGCGACCCATGTGGGACCATCCTGAATTACATCTCGAATCGACGCCCAACAATCCTCGTAAGTGCGCTGACATAGTTCGGAATATATTTGCCTGAATACTTCGCCAGGGGCTTTTAAACACCGGGTTATTTAATTTCCATAAAGGTATATCTACACAATTCATGACATAACACAAATCTTTCGAGAAGGCAGAACTTTGAAAGCCACTGATTGTTACATCAGAAAAAAAAACGGATTTATTTTTCCTTGTAATATTTACCTTACGTTTTGTGGTACGTATGTCCTGTGATATTAGAAACCGTTGCTCAGTCGACGCGGATATTTCACAAGCATTATAAAACAGTACTTTACCATCTGTACTCAAAGACTGGTTTGGGACATGCCAATATATATTTTTGCATTGTGAAACACAATGGTTGTTCATCCTTCGCTATCTATATACCTATATATAATCACACGCCCACAGACTGAGATACGGCCGGCCGCGGTGGCCGAGCGGTTCTAGGCGCTGCAGTCCGGAACCGTGCGACTGCTACGGTCGCAGGTTCGAATCCTGCCTCGGGCATGGATGTGTGAGATGTCCTTAGGTTAGTTAGGTTTAATTACTTCTAAGTCTAGGGGACTGATGACCTCAGATGTTAAGTCCCATAGCGCTCAGAGCCATTTGAACCATTTTGAACTGAGATACGCAACTTTTATACAGGAATGAACGTAAATTACACAATAACGCATAGCGGCAAACCTTGTCGTTATCAACAGTGACTGACACGGACGTGAAGTTACATATATGGCTAACGTACGGTACTACTTTTGGAGGTGAGTGTCAGACGTTGCGCGTTGAGCGAAGCCCGAGAGTATAACAGTGAGGAAACGTTTAATGCTGCAGCCTTATTGTTCACATCGCTGGCATGAACTAGCCCGCTTGATTGTAAAGCATAATTGGTTTGCGTTCCACGCAGAAGACCATCGAATGACGAAACAGAAAACGTTGAACAGAAATCTTGTGACATGTCTATGGCAAAGATGGCATCCGTCTGTCAACTTCTTCGTGAGCCCTTGCTCCCTAGTATAGACTGGTAGATTTCACGAACGTCGAGGTTACCGACAACCCTTGCAGCCGGTCAGGCCACAAACCAATCCACTCAACTGAATAGTATCCTGTTTTGGAAGAACGGTAACTTTCTTTTTAGAATTTATTGCCATTTTCGTGACTACTGGTTCTCACGATTCCGTATTCCCTGAAAATCTACTAAAAGTTACGTAGTTGAGGTATGTAAAAATAGAAATAATTTCAGTAAAATATTATTGTGTTGGAGACTGAAGTCGCAATGAGCCATCCCCACTGGTTGATAGCTAATGCTACACAGAAGTATAAAATACAAAAATCACAGAGAATGAGCGCTGGTTTACAATGCTGCGATCTATGCAGCTGCATTGGTAAAGCATTGCCACGCATTGAAATAAATAATTCAGTGTCGACATCATAGTATAGTGCAATAAGGAGCACCTTGTCTAATGTGACGACGTGAAGAGTAGGCTGAGAAACTGGGATTACGTGGTACAGTGTGAGAACTGTACGGAAAGCCTGGCTCCGTTACAGGATCGATGACAGCTGCTGAGTTGGCAGCGTGTATGGAACGTCGCGACGGCGTCAGTGCGGCCAAGTGGCGGGGGCCGCGCGCTCCGTGACCAGGCGGGGGCGGTACGGTATGCCAATATCGCGGGCCGGGGGCAGTCGGGCCATCCGCCCCCAGGAACGTGGGGCGCGCGACCGCCGCCTGCAGCCTGGCGCCACCTTGCGCCCGCTCCACACCGCTCCACACCTCTCCACTCCAGACCTGCACCGTTGCAACGTCTACACCTCCGGCGTCAAGGCTGGGGAACACCCTTAAGGCGGATTCAAGATACTAGATACACTGCCTGACAAAATGGTATAACGCCGAGAAGGGGATGAAGAAACGAAATGAAACTCCACGGGTTGAGAGGTTGTTATTTTAGTGATAAGAAAAAGATCAGAGTGCACAAAGAATTAAGCAATGTGAACCAACTTGACAGTAAGATGTTGCATGTCCTCTGTTGTGGATGCATGCACTGATTCTGTTGAGAAGGATTTCATAAAGCCATTCTATTTTCCCGACTAAAGCTGGCCCACAACTGTTGTAAATGGCACTTGTTATTCTGGATACTGGTACTGGGAGAGAGTTGACGTCACAGCTGATCCCACCCATGTATTAGCGGGGTCAGATTTGAGGATTCAGTTGGGCATAAGAGTAGTTACATACCATGAACACTGTTCATAGAAGCATATGCCTTGTGTGGATGAGCATTGTCCTGTTGGAAAATGGCATCACGATACTGTGACACATGAAGATGCAGGGCATCCGCAACGTACTGTTACGCTGTCATAGTTCACTCAATCAGTACCAGTTGTTACCTGAAATCGTACCCTCTTATTCCTCACACCATGACGCCAACACACTGGACTCGCATTAGGGAGGACGACGGTTCAAACCCGCGTCCGGCCATCCTGATTTAGGTTTTCCGTGATTTCCCAAAATTATTTCAGGCAAATGCCGGGATGGTTCCTTCGAAAGGACGCGGTCGACTTCCTTCCCCATCCATCTGTAGTCCGATGGGACCGATGATCTTGTTGTTTGGACCAATTCCTCAAAACCACCAACCAATCGTGACGTCAGGAGTAACACCGCTTCGACTCTCCAAACATTGGTAGAGTGGGACCTCTCCCCAGATCGTCGCTGTACTAGACAACGATAGCCATTTGGATAGTGCAGAACCGCGATTCATTGCTGAACACAATGTGATTCCATTCATCTGCAGTTCATGCTTCTCTTTCACGACACAACCATCCAAATGCAGCCGTTTGTCTTGACGTGTTGATGGAAGCCTTGTGCGGCGGCTCCTAGTCTCCTATCAACGAACTGAGACGAAACAATGTTGTAATAAGGCCATTACTTTTTCTCGGATGTATTCTTGAAAAATAAACCACAAACAGTTATATGATCCTTTCATACTGCTACCAGTTATATATTACAAATGGTTCAAATGGCTCTAAGAACTGTGGGACTTAACATCTGAGGTCATCAGTCCCCTAGAACTTAGAACTACTTAAACCCAACTAACCTAACGACGTGACACACATCCATTCCCGAGGCAGGATTCAAACCTGCGACCGTAGCGGTCGCGCGCTTCCACACTGAACCGCTCGGCCACAACGGCCGGTCCATAATGTTGCAGTTGGGTCCTCAGGTACATTTTATTTTCAGATAATTTACCGTCAAAAGGTGAGCGCACTGGACGTCCCAATTACAGAGTTCACTGTTGTGGGACGGCAGGTGAAAGGTGGCTACACTGAGCCACAGCGCCAGAGATTGCGCCAAAGAGTTTTATTCCGCCGCCTCCACTGGCAGTGCTTGTCGAGATGTGGCAGTAGTCAGTGCTTGTTGAGAAGTAGTAGGAGTCAAGTCGTTGTTGAGATGTCGTCGTAGTGAGTGCTTCTGCAGATCTTGCTGAGAGGATATTGATAGCTGTGCTATTTGTGGCCATGTTGTATGCAGTTGTTTGATGGGCTAGACAGCAGATGTTGTTCGAATGGAGATATTGTAATGATCAGAGTGCTTTTCGTCAATATATATAAAGGTAAAAAAATTCCTTTTTTTATATAGTGAAAAATTTTGAACTGTTTCCGGACTATTTTCCCGACTTATTAAATTGTTTTCAACTTCATTATTCATCATCCTGTTCTCCTGTGTTGGCGAGTTCACCATGTTAACAATTTCGTCATTCTCACTATTCATCATTTTTGCCTTTTTCATCGATCGCGTAATCATTTACAAAACATACAAAACTCGTCACTATACGAAAATTACACACAATGAGACTTTATCTCCAACAATACCATTCACACGAAATGCTTCCCGACAAACACGATTAACGAACAATTGAAATAATTGCACTAAATTGTCAAACCCGTAGACAAAACAAAAATTAAATTCTGCTAAAAAAAAATACCATTAGAAGAATGACAGCTACCAAATCTACACATGCAATATAGACTACAATTACTAAACTACAAATTACAACAACAATACTACTGTCTCCTATTTTTACAATCAGAAAAATTCCAAGGGACGATCCGAAGCAGCGGTCGCCACGTGCATGGGGGCTTAATTAAATAAGGAATGCAAATAATTTTTATTTTTAGTAGTTGTCTGTCCGATTACGAAGTCTCGTAAATGGTTGGCCCTTACTAGTTTTAGTACGCAATCTGACTGCATAGAATAACAATAAAGAATGAAAGAAAATTTCCGTTAACACAATTAATTAATTAAGTCCCCAGCAACTATAAAACGTACAAAACCAAAGCACAAGTGTAACTGTTCTGTGTGTGGAAGTGTGATTCAACGTACACATCTGGCACGGTACTTCTTCAATAAGACAAGAAATTTTAAATACCATTTATACTGAAGTAATTAAAAAAAATAAAAATACTATAATTGCGTAAGGAAACCAGAATTACACTCTAATACAAGAACACAAGCCAGATGCTTTGTTGACTGAAACTGTAATGACGCATTATTTAAGACATTGAAATAATAAAAAAAGGAATTTTTTTACCTTTATATATATTGACGAAAAGCACTCTGATCATTACAATATCTCCATTCGAACACCACCTGCTGTCTAGCCCATCAAGCAACTGCATACATCATGGCCACAAATAGCACAGCTATCAATATCCTCTCAGCAAGATCTGCAGAAGCACTCACTACGACGACATCTCAACAACGACTTGACTCCTACTACTTCTCAACAAGCACTGACTACTGCCACATCTCGACAAGCACTGCCAGTGGAGGCGGCGGAATAAAACTCTTTGGCGCAGTCTCTGGCGCTGTGGCTCACCTTTCACAGGTGCAGATAGGAAGAGTATATTATGTTCCTTGGTGCACAGTACAGAGATCTTCACTTGCGTTGTCAGACGTGGTCGACCACAGAACCTTGACGAAGAGTATGTCGCTCTCGCCTTTTCATGCAGTCAAACATGGATACACTGTCATATCTAAATGCCCCGCAAAGATGGATACTGTACGATGCAATCGGCCGGCGAAATGGAGACTCACAAGGAGACCTCTTTTAAATTCTGTCCGGTGCTGATAACGCTGTCTCGGACGAGTACGCGACATTGTGTCCTTAACAGCAGTCACTCAAGATATGACGCTGTTCACGCCCCCTTACATATCCTATTAGGTCTGTTAACAACACTAAACGCTAACAATACCGAAACACTCCCGTGGCCGTTATACCTGTCACAGAGAATTGCAACTCTTAACTATGCCCATACTCGCCGGCGATGTGCAACGATTACCAACTTACACTGACATCCGACCGCGTCTTCCGTGTGCTTCACTTTGTCAATACTGTCTTATAAAAACTTTATTGAATCGTTTCTGGCACGGCCCATAGTCATAAAATTTGTCCAACACATCAAGTTCTGATACAAGCACAAAATTATAGACGGCACGATAAATGCAGACTTGCTTGGTTTCATAGAAACAAAAGTGAAACAAAATATTGTGTCACACTGTTAACGTAGCTGTTTAAATGACAGCGAATCGCCGTTACTAGACAAGTTATCATCAGATACTGTCACTAATACAAGCCCCCACTAAAAAAAAAAAAAAAAAAAAATGTAGAACTCAAATTCACAGCTCGGGTGGGTATATTTACATTTTCAGAGAGAAATTTTCACTCTGCAGCGGAGTGTGCTCTGATATGAAACTTCCAAGCAGATTAAAACTGTGTACCGGACCGACACGCGACCTCGGAACCTTCGCCTTTCGCGGGGGAAAAAAAGGCGAGATCCACAAAACCATTTCACTGCTTCATTATTTCCGTCTTCACATGAGGCCAAAATAACACAGCGTCGTTTTAAAATATGCACATCTGTCGGCGCCAGCCTGCTTGCACTACGGTCGATATCGTGCCCAGGCTGTCACCACTATTGACCACCTGAAGCTGAGAGTGATTTTTTTGTTCTCCTCGTTTGTGACGTAATTCTGATAGCGTAATATGTCCTACATCAGAATTACGTCTCACGAATCAGAGTTTCGTATGATTAATTTCTGCCGATGGCAGTTTATACGGATAATATAGCGCATATATAACGCATTCGGAGTCTCTCAAAAATTACGCTTGTGTTTGCAAGAAAATCGTATTTATTCGTTGAACGGGATTGAAAGGGGTCTGGAAGAGCTAAAGACACACACATTCTACAGATTGACAAAATAAAAATAAAATTGAATTCTGTTATGGTTTGTCAAACGGTTCGTTTGATCCCACATCTAAGAAACTGAAATTGGATTTGGTGTAGACGAACTGTTACTGACAGAGTAGGGAAATAGGATTAATTGTTAAGGAACCCATTCCATGAAAAGCACAGTCTGCACAAACAACACAATTAGCTTTGGCTTCTCCAGGATTAAAATTTGACAACATAGACTTTCTCAAAGAACAAATCTCAGCATTTCATAGGCAATGAAGCCGTTCAGATAACTACTCGAAATAACTAAACAGCTTTTCCTTGTTAGCTAAATTAGCAGAAGTGGCAGTGCCCTGGGAAGTAGTCTCTTGCACGATATTCGTGGCTTCTTGACATTTAGGATGTTCCAGCTGAACCACCACCTGCGCTGAGCCTCTGTTGTGCCACTGCCTGACTGGGGGTATTATAATAAAAGAATTCGGGGTCGGTGGCCAATGACTGCTAACAGTTGTTGAGCCACTTAAATCGTGGCCCCACTCAATGGGTCAGAATTGCTTTCTTTATCGTTACCAGCTGCCCCTACACGTTGCTGCCACTGTGCATGGCGGAGATTGAATTGACCTCGGAACGGATTACTTCTCATTCGGCATAATCAGTGGACGGCTGTTGGCTAAACGCGATTCAGCCAGTCTTCCAGAAGCACAAGTCGTCTTATCCTCGTGGCAGCAACGGGAAGTGTTCAGGGCAGATTGTTTGGAATATTAACGTTTGTGGTGCCCACGACATAGCACGCGGCCGAGGCGTTCAGTAGCTAAAGATGTATATGTGGCATCCCACCAAGCAGATTGGAAGGCAGTTCATAACTCTGAAACGGCTGTACAATGAATGCTGATACTGAGAGAGCTATGTACTGCATATAATCCATCGTTTTGTTCTCTAACTACAACAAAACCGAGGCACAAATGAGGTAAATGGGAACTACACGTACATCAGGTAAAATGTTTGCTGCTGAATTTCAGAACATTTATAAAAGTTGAGGTGTGTGATGTTTCGCCTTCCTTTTCTGGTCCGCCTGAAGCTTTGACGAAAATAAACTACCAGTGAACGCGAATCCCAGAGTTTTGAAAGGAGCAAGTTGCGAAACGGCGGAGGAAGCTTATGGTTTACACTGAGAGAATAACGACTCTTGGGATAGGCAAGGAAATCGTCCTTCTCGTTCTAAAAGGAACCATCGCCCTAAGTGATGTAAGGGAAACCTCACAAAATCATTTCCCACTTTGCGACTAACAAATAATATTAGGCTCTTTATGCTGCAACATTTTGTAATTTCCTTCTCACATCCAAGTATTAGAATTCTTTACAATATCTATGAACTTAATGATAGAATAAACGAAGGGTATGTACATTTAAAATTTCATTTATATGACTAGTGTCCGTAGTTGTTCTACGACAGTTAAAAGTATGAAATTTCCTGGCAGATTGGAACTGTCTGCCGGACAGAGACTCGAACTCGGGACCTTAGCAATTTGCGGTAAGTGCTGTACCGTCTGAGGCACCCAAGCACGACGCTCGAACTGTCTTTAACAGCTTCACTTCGGGCATACCTCATCGCCTACCTTCCAAACTGCACAGTAGCTCACCTGCGAAACTTGCAAGACGAGCACTCTTGGAAGAAAGGCTACTGCCTAGCCACAGTTTGGGGAGTGTTTCATTCTGAAATAATTAAACGTATTCAAATTCCGATGTGCAGCTAACATGGACATGTGCATTTATATCACCTTACACGTTCAGTTTTATTGGTGTGAAACATCGTCAGTGGTCTACAGTGAAACATATTCACAATTTAGGTTTGCTTTCTAACTGTAAAAATAGTTCGCTATAGAAGATAAAGGTAAGATATTCTGTTCACTTACAGGTATAAAATGTGGTAAGTTAAAAAACTACTAAGCTAACCAAAACTGTAAATACTTCATTGCGCACCAGTAAACATCTGTTATATAAAAAGAAAAGAATTTCATACGATACGAATGTCTATTTGCTCGTAGTTGCACAGACGGAATTTACATACTTTACAATTTCATGTGAATGTAACGGTAACTTATCTCTGAAGCCGGTCATTATGTAAATACAAATAGCGATTATCATATGGGTAAATAAAAGAGAAAAGTATTATTTAATAACAAAAATGAAAGTCGTACGTGGTATTGATTTCTGGATAGATACGTAGTTGGTGAGAAAACTGTTCAGCCTAGCCATTCGTACTATGCCCTTAAAAGAAGACGTTAATATTACAAGTGAGTGAATTTTTTTTACTGAAGTTCCTTCCCATGCTTAATTTCTGTTTATTATATGTTGCAGAAATAGTTCTGATCTGATCATCGACGTGTGTTCCAAAAGGTAGAGGAAGGCAGGTAGAATGGGGATGTACTGTTGCGAGAGTTGCGACAGTACCCGTATTCTCACATACAGCACAGAGCTTCAATGGCTGCAACCGACTGTGCTCTGCTTGTTTCTTCTGCCGCGCGAATGATTTACAAACCACGGAGTGTATCACAGCAGAGCGCGTGTCTTCTATTGAAGACGCCACTACAGTATACCGCGATTATGGCCGGTAGGTCTCTGCCACGGAGGGCTTTCTCTCAGGAATCAGAAAACAGATTGGCAAGCTCTGTCTGCGAGGTTTATGTTGGCCGAAACTATTTATTAGTACGCGACGTACCATGTCGGCTGGCTGTGACTATACAATTTAGAGACAATAGTCTCAGAATGCGTCGAAGACTATTCTACCAAACTGATGGTCACGAGATGTATGTTACACTATTTCCCATTTACCTCATTCTGGTGGCAGAAGGATTCTATTCAATTTGACGTACTCTTCGTAACCTTGCAGCAGAACGCTTCTAAGCGTACTATTAAGAAAATCTGTTTACTCTTCACGACATGGTATACTTCTGTTCTCAGACTGTGATTGCTGGTATAGTTGAGGAATGTTTGGTGTGTATAAGCCATTTTATGCTACTTCGTTTCACTTAATTTACAAAGAGCTGTGTGCTTTTATTTCGTGTTTGGGTTTGAAATACATGCCTACCAGGAATTCTAGTAACATTTAGACTACTTTTTTTTTTAAATACTGCAAGTATTGTGATGATAAATAGTTCTATTTATGAATCACTGTCAGGAAAATAAAGCGCACTTACTCGTTGCAGATACAGTTCATAACAGATGTCGTCTAATCTGGCAACAGACCTTTTTGAAGAGTTCAGAACGACGTAGATAAAAGAAAGAGCCACGTGTTTTGCAGCTAACTGTTAATTTTTGCTTTAGGGAATAAACGTCCAATCGTTTTGCAGTATTATTACTTCTTAGATGATGGTTTTCGGGTAGCCCTTCAGTACACGTAGGAATCTCATTTATATTACCAGTTTATGGGATTTGTGCGTTTAAATACTCGGGTCACACCTCTAGACGATAAAACTCGAACATCGAACGTTTTATAGAACCTGTTTGTGTTCACAGTGCTTTCTCTGTAGATTATATTAAAGAGAAAATAACTTCTTTAGATTGCCTGTAATGTTTATTGGTAATGTCGTATCAAAGATAGTTCTGCTGTATAACCTATTCGAATACTTCGGAGTAGACACTGATTTTCGTTTTAATGAAATTTTTCTCGGAATGCTATGATCTCCGTTTGTGCTGTCGACATTAGCAAGTTTTCCAATATTTATGTAGCAAACAAACTGATTTCTGGCCATCGCTCCAGTAAGTTTTCAATGTTCCTTATCAGTGCAAACTCAGCTATTTCCTATTAAATGCTCACAACAGGGTTAGCTGTGTGCTATGCATCCTTCGGGACAGCTGCTGCGTTATGTCCTGAAAGAGGAGTGCTATTAATTGGAAGGTGGCGTGTTTCGTAATACAAAATGAAATTTCAGTCACCAAATTCCTGTTTAGTGTGTGAAAATATTTTTTTGGCGCCCTCCTATATAGGGAAAAATGATTATCATAATACAATAAGAAACCTCAAAGGTTTAAGTATTAGTTATTTTCCGCTCTTTTCGACAACGAATCGGTATAGTAGCAGCTTGAAGGTGGTTTGACGAACCCTCTGCCAGGCACTTCATTGTAAATTGCAGAGTAGATATAGTAAAGGTGATGATGGTGGTAAAGGGAAAACAGGAAAGCCGATGAACTTCGCAATATGTTTAACATTCACACCTCCATTTTTCGCAAACGCTCTTACCTATTACTGACATGTTGAGTTCGGGGGTGATGTGCGGTGTATGGTAACAGAAGAAAATCTCACAAGCCAAGATCGCTTAAGAAGCATTTTGTTGGATGACCGGTTTCTACAGAGCTGTGCCCTCATCATCGGATCTTGTACTCTAAAATGCTCTTAGCGCCTGTATAAACCACGTCCAACTCGCAACTTTGTCCAATGCTTGAGTCAGTCGTTATGTAGATGAAAGGCCATCTAGGTGGGATATAATGGAAGAATGCCTAAGATTCGAGCGAACGGTTGTTTCTGAAAAGGAGATTGGAAAACAGGAGAGAGGTGTTTTCAGATAAACTCTTGGCTGTAGTGTGAGTAAGGCTCTAGGTTTGACTTCTGATCTGACAGCGTCAATTTGTCTCGAAATTTCATAATACAGTACACTGTGCTGCAGTGTGAAAGATTGAAGATGGATACACCAGACGTCGCGGGATGCAACGTAAACTCAGAAAATTACACTCTACATGTCAAATGGCGGCATTCACACAGACTGTAAATGGAACAGATAGTCATCATTAAGAATTCTCGGGAAGGAAGCTTTGGTGTTGGCGTTGGCGGGGTGCGGAAGTTAACCCGTTCTCGCCGCGCTAGCTCATACTAGAACGGATTTTGTACTTTTGTAGTGTCCTAATCCTCGTTTCGTTTAACCTTTGTGACTCACTGCAAGGTTGTGTGTGGACTCGGATTTTTTTTTTTTTTAAAAAAGCTTAATATCTAAAAAGAGATGATTCAAGTTCCACAATAGTTAGAGAATCAAGAAGGCTTCCCCCCTCAGAGGAAAGAACGTAAATGGAACAAACCTTTCATAAAAGTAAAGCTGTTTTTTTTTTGTCATTTGGGACAGAACTTTAGCCTCCCTTCCAATAAACACTGACTCAGTACTTTAGTCTTGTCGAATAGCTCCCCTCACCATGACTGCAGGTATTGGAGAAAGATGGGTGCTTTGTCACCATCCATCTAGTCGTCTACGGCAACAACGGTGTCGATATGCTCGCTACGGACTGAAGCGATCCCTGTACACCACAGAATGCCACTGTCTCAGCTGACTGGCTCTACACAGCGCAAATTTTTGTCGTGTAATTCACATACGGCAACTTTACGTCTCAACTCGACCTGAAATAATTTTTTTCGCGAAGGTTCGTGATGACACTCTGCCTTTAACCTTCGGGCAGATTTCAGCTGTTGTCATCCGTCTACTCGTCAGAACCAGCAAAAAAAAAAAAAAAAAAAAAAAATCTTTCCGTGATGTAGCGCTTCTTCCGTTCCGCCACGCAGCTGCCTCGAGCCAATCTCGCCATCACTCGTTCTGCAGTTGGACCGCAGCCAACTATCGTTGCGAGGCACGCGATAAAAGTTAATGGCAACTGGCGACATACGCTCACGCCAATTTTAGATTATGCGTTTCTCCTATTGCTGTACAGTTTTCTAGAAAAAGTGCCTGTAACTAATATAACAACACCTTTTCGTAATGAAAACTGTTCGGTTGCAAATGGTTATCACGTGTCTGTCCCTCTATTTTTCTGCGCGTTGTTAATTACGCAGTGTTCCCATGAAAGCTATAAAATTAAGGCGAGTGAAACTAACGACTTTGCACTCCGGTTTTCCTTTGCATATTTTTAGGTGAATAAGCTGGATGATTTCTGTAGTGTCGAAGAATGGAATGCACAAAGTCGGCACTTCCTTCAGTTCCGTTCCTCGTGTATTTTACTTTCTAATCAATTTCTCCTATAAGGTCCAGAGTTCGAGTCTCGGTCCTATACAGTTGTTACCCAGGAAGCTTCAATTTCTCCCGTTCTTATCGGCAGGGAATAGACCAGACCAAAAACACTCACACAGCCCACAAGTTACTAGCACTATCTAAGATAGGGCATAGGCGTCCGAAGTCGTTCGTTACTTGAACAATAAAATAATTTTATAAAATAATGACTGTTAGTGGTTCATCTCATCGCTAAATGTGATTAACACTCACGCACATACCGAGGTTCGATAAAATATTTAATGCGGCGGACCTATCCTCTGAAACCAATAACTGAAGACTCTTCAATGTATGAAGAGCCAACGATAAGTAATACAACACATTTCTTTTCTTCGTCCATTTCTGTTGAAAGAAATACAGAACTCGTTGTGGGACAGGGTGGACCACCCCCGCTTCAGCCGCGACAGTTTCATGAAGTTCAAATAGCTGGCGGCGCCTTGCGTAGCGTTCCAAATGTCATCGGTGCATCGGAGGTGCGTTCCATGCAGAGCGCTATCATTGAGTGTCTTTTGGCAGGTAACCAGAGCATCGGAGATACTCACAGGCGCTTGCAGAATGTCAACGGAGACCTGATAGTGAACAACAGCACGGTGAGCCGTCAGGCGAGGCGTCGGAAAATTACCATCACTTAACTCCTCTCCCCACCTCCCCGCTGGTCAGTCCAACAACACAACCCAACGTGACTCGAGTGCTGGTCAGCGCAAGACTTCCTGCTTCCGCCTCGCACTTCCGCAACCAGCCTTGGGGTAGCGGAAGCAGCTCCACTACGCTAGAGAGCCTGTATAGGGAGAGTGTGGCCAACCGGACGATACGGCGGCCATTTTTCTGCCAAGCTGCGGGCGGGACTTTTGAATGGCCAGTAGTGGAGTACACACTCACCGAATCAAAAGCACAAGACAATATGGCGAAATCATTCGTTAAATGCCTTTCTTTACAGCTATAATATACTCATAGTAGCCTACTACGTACAGCACAGGAAAATTTGATACAGTGGCTGTAAAAATTATTCTTTACGTGCATTTATCTCCTTTAAAGTTCGTTTACTAGACATGTTGTTGTCGTTGTGGTCTTCATTCCTGAGACTGGTTTGATGCAGCTCTCCATGCTACTCTATCCTGTGCAAGCTTCATCTCCCGGTACCTACTGCAACCTACATCCTTCTGAATCTGCTTAGTGTATTCATCTCTTGGTCTCCCAATACGATTTTTACCCTCCACGCTGCCCTCCAATACTAAATTTGTTATCCCTTGATGCCTCAAAACATGTCCTACCAACCGATCCCTTCTTCTAGTCAAGTTGTGCCACAAACTTCTCTTCTCCCCAATCCTATTCAATACCTCCTCATTAGTTACGTGATCTACCCACCTTATCTTCAGCATTCTTCTGTAGCACCACATTTCGAAAGCTTCTATTCTCTTCGTATCCAAACTATTTATCGTCCATGTTTCACTTCCATACATGGCTACACTCCATACAAGTACTTTCAGAAACGACTTCCTGACACTTAAATCTATACTCGACGCTAACAAATTTCTCTTCTTCAGAAACGATTTCCTTGCCATTGCCAATCTACATTTTATATCCTCTCTACTTCGACCATCATCAGTTATTTTGCTCCCCAAATAGCAAAACTCCTTTACTACTTTAAGCGTCTCATTTCCTAATCTAATCCCCTCAGCATCACCCGATTTAATTTGACTACATTCCATTATCCTCGTTTTGCTTTTGTTGATATTCATCTTATATCCTCCTTTCAAGACACTGTCCATTCCGTTCAACTGCTCTTCCAAGTCCTTTGCTGTCTCTGACAGAATTACAATGTCATCGGCGAACCTCAAAGTTTCTACTTCTTCTCCATGAATTTTAATACCTACTCCGAATTTTTCTTTTGTTTCCTTTACTGCTTGCTCAATATACAGATTGAATAACATCGGGGAGAGGCTACAACCCTGTCTCACTCCTTTCCCAACCACTGCTTCCCTTTCATGTCCCTCGACTCTTATAACTGCCATCTGGTTTCTGTACAAATTGTAAATAGCCTTTCGCTCCCTGTATTTTACCCCTGCCACCTTCAGAATTTGAAAGAGAGTATTCCAGTTAACGTAGTCAAAAGCTTTCTGTAAGTCTACAAATGCTAGAAACGTAGGTTTGCCTTTTCTTAATCTTTCTTCTAAGATAAGTCGTAAGGTTAGTATTGCCTCACGTGTTCCAACATTTCTACGGAATCCAAACTGATCTTCCCCGAGGTCCGCTTCTACCAGTTTTTTCATTCGTCTGTAAAGAATTCGCGTTAGTATTTTGCAGCTGTGGCTTATTAAACTGATAGTTCGGTAATTTTCACATCTGTCAACACCTGCTTCCTTTGGGATTGGAATTATTATATTCTTCTTGAAGTCGTGGGTATTTCGCCTGTCTCATACATCTTGCTTACCAGATGGTAGAGTTTTGTCATGACTGGCTCTCCCAAGGCCATCAGTAGTTCTAATGGAATGTTGTCTACTCCCGGGGCCTTGTTTCGACTCAGGTCTTTCAGTGCTCTGTCAAACTCTTCACGCAGTATCTTATCTCCCATTTCATCTTCATCTACATCCTCTTCCATTTCCATAAAACTGTCCTCAATTACATCGCCCTTGTATAGACCCTCTGTATACTCCTTCCACCTTTCTGCCTTCCCTTCTTTGCTTAGAACTGGGTTTCCATCTGAGCTCTTGATATTCATACAAGTGGTTCTCTTCTCTCCAAAAGTCTCTTTAATTTTCCAGTAGGCAGTATCTATCTTACCCCTAGTGAGACAAGCCTCTACATCCTTACATTTGTCCTCTAGCCATCCCTGCTTAGCCATTTTGCACTTCCTGTCGATCTCATTTTTGAGACGTTTGTATTCCTTTTTGCCTGCTTCATTTACTGCATTTTTATATTTTCTCCTTTCATCAATTAAATTCAATATTTCTTCTGTTACCCAAGGATTTCTATTAGCCCTCGTCTTTTTACCTACTTGATCCTCTGCTGCCTTCACTATTTCATCCCTCAGAGCTACCCATTCTTCTTCTACTGTATTTCTTTCCCCCATTCCTGTCAATTGCCCTTATGCTCTCCCTAAAACTCTCTACAACCTCTGGTTCTTTCAGTTTATCCAGGTCCCATCTCCTTAAATTCCCACCTTTTTGCAGTTTGTTCAGTTTCAATCTACAGTTCATAACCAATAGATTGTGGTCAGAATTCACATCTGCCCCTGGAAATGTCTTACAATTTAAAACCTGGTTCCTAAATCTCTGTCTTACCAATATATAATCTATCTGATACCTTTTAGTATCTCCAGGATTCTTCCAGGTATACAACCTTCTTTTATGATTCTTGAACCAAGTGTTAGCTATGATTAAGTTATGGTCTGTGCAAAATTCTACAAGGCGGCTTCCTTTTTCATTTCTTCCCCCCAATCCATATTCACCTACTATGTTTCCTTCTCTCCCTTTTCCTACTGACGAATTCCAGTCACCCATGACTATTAAATTTTCGTCACCCTTCACTACCTGAATAATTTCTTTTATCTCGTCATACATTTCATCAATTTCTTCATCATCTGCAGAGCTAGTTGGCATATAAACTTGTACTACTGTTTTAGGCATGGGCTTCGTATCTATCTTGGCCACAATAATGCGTTCACTATGCTGTATGTAGTAGCTTACCCGCATTCCTACTTTTTTATTCATTATTAAACCTACTCCTGCATTACCCCTATTTGATTTTGTATTTATAACCCTGTAATCACCTGACCAAAAGTCTTGTTCCTCCTGCCACCGAACTTCGCTAATTCCCACTATATCTAACTTTAACCTATCCATTTCCCTTTTTAAATTTTCTATCCTACCTGCCCGATTAAGGGATCTGACATTCCACGCTCCGATCCGTAGAATGCCAGTTTTCTTTCTCCTGATAACGACGTCCTCTTGAGTAGTTCCCGCCCGGAGATCCGAATGGGGGACTACTTTACCTCCGGAATATTTTACCCAAGAGGACGCCATCATCATTTAATCATACAGTAAAGTTGCATGTCCTCGGGAAAAATAACGGCTGTAGTTTCCCCTTGCTTTCAGCCGTTCGCAGTACCAGCACAGCAAGGCCGTTTTGGTTAGTGTTACAAGGCCAGATCAGTCAATCATCCAGACTGTTGCCCCTGCAACTACTGAAAAGGCTGCTGCCCCTCTTCAGGAACCACACGTTTGTCTGGCCTCTCAACAGATACCCCTCCGTTGTGGTTGCACGTACGGTACGGCCATCTGTATCGCTGAGGCACGCAAGCCTCCCTACCAACGGCAAGGTCCATGGTTCATGGGGGGTTACTAGACATATTGCAATGAAAGTAACATAAATAAAAAAATATAGTGTATAGCATTTGTTTTGCATCGGATGTGCATAACGCTAAAGATTTAACGCACATGTATTACATCAGATGAATGAAAGTCGTAAGCAGTTGTTTACTTGTCACGCAAAAAGTGTGAGACGTATTAGTACTTCTTGTCACGTCTTCAAATTTTTTGCATGTCGCCGGCCGCGGTGGTCTCGCGGATCTAGGCGCGCAGTCCGGAACCGCGGGACTGCTACGGTCGCAGGTTCGAATCCTGCCTCGGGCATGGATGTGTGTGTGATGTCCTTAGGTTAGTTAGGTTTAAGTAGTTTTAAGTTCTAGGGGACCGATGACCTCAGCTGTTAAGTCCCATAGTGCTCAGAGCCATTTGAACCATTTTTTTTTTTTTTTTTGCATGCCACAAACAAACAACTGCTTACGACTTTCTTTTTCTTGTTATATTTGGTCGTTATTACAGTAGCCTACATTTAACACTCCCTGATATATACTGAATACCTCTCGTAGATAACAAATGAAAAAGTTTACAAAAATCAGGTAGTGTTAAATGTAGGCTACTGTAACAACGACCAAATATAACAAGAAAACTGCCGTATCCCTTCTACCGCACAGTAAGAAGACCTATTAAAAACTGTCTTAAAGAGTACCTACAATTATTTACTACGAATAATGTTTCAGCAACCACGACAACTGCGGAAAACGTACTTACAACTTGACTGCGTCGACAGTCAGGCAATAATACTGAAACCAAAATAATGCCTAGTATTCTGATTCGGAACGAAATGAAGTTTGACGCTATAAAGTCGAATGAGCATGGCACAACAATTACAGGAACTTTCCGTTTCCAGCAAGGACTGTCAGATATTGGCTTCAGAAAAGCTTGTGATGCTACCAATATGCACGAACTGTTAAAGAAATAAGAGCTTAAAAATGCAGTAAATTGTAATAGGCCTACTTGTTTCGCGTGACTAGAAATATTAAAAAAACTGACTCCTTAAAATCAGAGTTACCTGAGCAAAATGAAGAACCAAACATTTTTATAGGCGTAACTAAATAAATATTTCGGATAATATATACCATTAAGAAAGTTGTACCTGGGCTTTATTACAAGAGTTACTCATTCCTTCCTGACTGGGAATTTCAGACTGCAACAAGAAGTAACAAATTTTGCCAAAGATTACCAAATTCAAAATATTCTTGTTTCTAGTACAGTAGATATTTGCAACCTCTGTTTCTCACAAATATGAAACGTCAAGTTTCAAGTTTAATATATCAGTAATGAGTAGCAGCATGCAACCAATCTACGCATTGAATACCTTAAGGATGGCCTGGAATTTTGGTCATCTATCTGTTCTTGTCCCTTAAATAATTTGCTAGCCACATGGCCTTTTCCGTGAGCACTGAAATATATTAGTTTAATTAGGCCATACTGTACAATTACTGACGTGTTTACTTCAAATATGTAGGCCTACCGACTTCATCACAAAACGCTTCATTATTTCAACTCGTATTTAAGATGGCAAACGCTAATTATGTACTAAAAACGATATACAACTAAATCGAACATGCATGCACAACGCATAACAAGTCTCTAAATAATTCAAATGCCTTTTAATCGTTTCCAAAAGTCCTCTGAACTTCAATTAAACTCAAAAGCACGGCGAACATAGGAAGCGCGAGAGACGTTCGGCAGAAAAATGGCGTCAAAGCTAATCAATCAATCACGGGCAACTTCACCTATGGCCACTCTCTCTGCATACAGGCTCTCTACACTACGCACGCTGACAGCGCTCCCTATCCAGGCGCTAGGTCGAGAGCAGTGCTGACGTGGCCGGCTGGGCAGGGCAGGGAACAAAACGTGCCGTGAATTAAAAGTTCACTGCATAGTTCATTATCAAAGATTTTTTAGAGATCGGACTATACGGATACCATATGCTGCATGCAAAACAACGACTTATTCGTCAGTATTTCAGAAAAGCATATCGCAGTCGAGCTGTTGTACTCGTGGTGAGCCTCACATGGATCGTCACCTTGCCCTCTTCTCAGCAGAGACTATGAGCCCAGACACAGCTCCACCCACACGCACTGGACTCTGTGACGCCCTCTGTAGCGCCCCGCCGTGCTGCGACACGTGGTGCGTGGGTGGAGTAGTGTAGTGTCGCGGGCCAGGATGCGACCGCAGGACACGTCTTCCAGCGCAGGGCACGTGCGGGGCCGTCTCCGCGGCGCATCCTGAGCCCACGCCCACTCGCTGGTACCGTTATTTGCGGCACATACGGACGCCTACCCACCTGGACGCCTTTTATTCCACACCTTCACCAACATACGTGCGAACGACATAACGAGCTGGACTCACGACCGTTACACCCTTATAGACGATGGGAACAAAGTTTTATGAGGTGCCACCAGAGTTGGCAAATACGAGGGGGTTTGCAATTGGCAGTGCAGTACACTTTTTTTTCTCAATCAGTACAGGCTGAAAAAAATCAGAAATGTGCTGTGGGACACTGTGGAATATTGCCGAATCAGCCCCTATAGTGACATGAAGTTGCGGTAGGTGCCGGCCATATACATAGCATTCAAAATGCCGTCGGTGACGGAGATGCGTTCCAAGCAGAGAACTGTCATTGAGTTTCTTTCCCGGAAAACTAGAGCGTCGCAGATATTGACAGGCATTGCATAATGTCTACGCAGATACGGCAGTGGAAAAAAGCAGGATGAGTCGTTCAGAGAATTAAATGAAGAAAATATGCTTAAATCAAAACAAACTAATTCAAGATAACCAAAACTGTACACAAACTAATTTCTAAAAAAAAACTTTTAATTTATATATTAAATAAATGAAGTGCCTGATTAAAGGGTTAAACAGTCACACAAACATGTCTCCCCCACCCCCCGTGTGCTGGTACTGCAACACGAAGCTGTGGCTCCTGCAAAACGTGCGAACGCTCTTATTCGAGATGATCGACGGATCGCAATCAAATACCTCGCTGCACAGCTAGACGTATCTGTTGGTAGTGTTGATCCATTCTTCCACCATTTGGGGCATTCAAAGGGGTGCGCTCGCTGGTTACCTTGCCACCTAACGAAAAACCATAACGAGCGAAGAAGGATCATCTGTGCGGAGCTGCCGGCGCGTTACATCTACATCTACGTGGTTACTCTGCTATTCACAATAAAGTGTGTGGCAGAGGGTTCAATGTACCACCTTCAAGCTGTATCTCTACCGTTCCACTCTCGAACGGCACGCGGGAAAAATGAGCACTTAAATTTTTCTGTGCGAGCCCTGATTTCTCTTATTTTATCGGGATAATCATTTCTCCCTATGTAGGTGGGTGCGAACAGAATGTTGTCGCAATTGGAGGAGAAAACTGGTGATTTAAAGTTCATGAGAAGATCCCGTCGCAACGAAAAACGCCTTTGTTTTAATGATTGCCACTCCAATTCACGTATCATGTCTGTGACACTATCTCCCCTATTTCGCGATAATACAAAACGAGCTGCCCGTCTTTGTGCCTTTTCGATGTCATCCGACAGTCCCACCTGATGCGGTTCCCACACCCCACAGCAGTACTCCAGAATAGGGGGGACAAGCGTGGTGTAAGCAGTCTCTTTAGTAGACCTGTTGCACCTTCTAAGCGTTCTGCCAATGAATCGCAGTCTGTGGTTCGCTCTACCCACAATATTAACTATGTTATCGTTCCAATTTAGGTTATTTGTAATTGTAATCCCTAAGTATTTAGTTGAATTTACGGCCTTCAGATCTGTGTGACTTATCGCGTAATCGAAATTTAGCTTATTTCTTTTAGTACTCATGGAATAACTTCACTCAATTGCCATTTTTCGCACCATACTGATATCTTACCTAAATCATCTTGCAAGTCGTTTTGGTCATCTGATGACGTTACAAGACGGTAAATGATAGCATCATTTACAAACAATCTAAGACGGCTACTCACTTTCTCCTATGTCATTAATATAGATCAGGAACAATGGAGGGCCTATAACACTTCCTTGGGGAACGCCGGATGTTACTTCTGTTTTACTCGATGACTTTCCGTTACGAGTCTGATGGTGATAGCTTGCTGTCGCATGTCGTCACAGGCGGTGAAACATGGCTTCATCACTTCGAACCGGAGACAGAACTGCAGTCCATTAAGCGACGGCACACCACCTCTCATTCGAAGAAAAAGTTCGCAGCCGGTAAAGTCATGGCGACTATATTCTGGGACTAGGAGGGTGAGCCGTGGGAAACACGTTCAAGGATACTGCATCTCAATAAAGAAAGACAGTAATTACCAATCACAAACTCTAGCTTGTAATTTCCAACAGATTTTATTTAACAGTTGCGTGACAACAGCAAACTTCTGTTAGCCCAGAATAATATACATAATTGCCCCAGAATCTGAAACATTACTAAACGACAAAATGTCTACGGGCGTCAAAGCCCACCCCAACAATAAATAATTTTAAAACCCTCTTTACATAAATCTTAAGAATCATACAAACAATAAATGTTTTACTGAGGAAAAACTTCCACAGAAACCGGGCACCTTTTAAGATATAACAACAGAAGCAACTCACACTTTCTCTTTCTGAACAAGATATTAAGACCCGGTACAATGAAAGTCATCTTTCAGGTTTTATGAAGCTTCAGTGGCAAGTAATGGCACGTAAGAGGTGTGCGGAAACTACAACTCAGATCGAGCCTCTGTGAAAGCTGGAAGGAACGGTGCAGAAGGAAAGACGGTTGCCTCTGCGTCACCAGGAACAGATAATAAAACACTCAACTTAAATTCGCCGAAGAACTGGAGGCTACTGATAAACACAGCGACCGCTCTATCGGTTACAATTCAACTGACCGCCGCCAAGGCGTCCATCACTGAAACTATTTCATAAAACCACGCAGCAACTGGGTGGTATCCAGAGTAACACAAACCTTAAAACATTAGAACAACTCCAAAACAGGACTACGGCCACAAGGGGCCAACAAGCTATTCACAATGAAAGTAACCACTTTAAATATCTGCACTACTTCGGCATTGCAGACAGGCTTATTACTGCCAGAGCAGGGAGTGATAATATACTCAAATATACAAGACGCTGGGCATAGCGCCAAATCACGCACTCGTAACTTATTAACTCATAACAAAACCCAGAGTCGATTAATATTTTTATATATACTCTATAAACATAAACTCAATAATTACAATACGACAGGACCGTGGCACACAATAAATTTTTCATAATTAAGTCCCTGCTTGTTTATATCTGAAAACATTACCTAAATGCCATCAGACAGCCAGAAAATCGAACCTGTGGTTGTTCCGGAGTGCACAGACATACGTGCACAGACATGCGCTTAGATATACACTCCTTGCCCGTATAAGTACGCTAAAACAGGCAAACCTCATTCACACAGGTAACCAGTGTTCAGTAAGTTATGCACCAGTGGTCAATACGAAACACACAATATGATCGTCCAAACACTGGAAGAGCCGTTAATTGCAAACAGCACAAAATTCAATATACGTATATATTGAAGGGCTTTAAGGACCTTAATAATTTCCACGTTTGATTCTGTAGTGTGTCCGGTTGCAGGCTGATACTTTCCAAAGCCACATTTACATGCACACATCGTTTATCAGCACTAGACGCAGTACGCACTCGCCGACTGCAAGCACGACTCCGGCCACAGCTCCACTGCCCACGTGACAAAGAGCAGAGCATGCGCAAAGAGCGACCGCCGACAACCAGACTGCACACCAGAGCCCCAACCAACCGACCAAAACCAGCCCTCTCCCACAACGTCGTGCACTTAAACAGCCGAAAAGCGACCAAAGAGGAAAACCGCGGCCACGCGATGCAGGGTCGATCGCAGAGATCTTAAATGAACGCAGAGAAGCGACTGGCACCAACGGCGCCAAGTATCAAAGGGATTATTGTGTTTGATGTCCTCCCTCGTGATGCTAATATAGTTCGCTACCCTTAGAAATCTGAAGAAACGACTTCAGCATGTTCCTTGACACAAAAACGCTAACTTCACCTTCTCTATAACAACACAAGGCCTCACAAAAGGCTGCGTACTCGAGGGGAGTCCGGATCTCGCACCTTAAGATTCCCGTTATTATACCCAATGAAGGACGCACTCCACGGGAAGCAATACGTGGATGAAGTGGAAGTTTTTGGCTCCGACGTCGACCAGTAGAGGGGTACAATGCAGGCATACAGGCCTTCCATGGAAGGTAGCGTAAGGCTGTCGTATTGAACGGAGATTAGTTTGAAAAATACGATTTTGTTTCCAAAGAGTGAGCAATAATATGGTGTGTTTGAATACTGCACAATACCAACCTGCTTTCAGAAAAGAAATTGTTGCTTTACTTATTGAACATCCCTCGTTACTTTCTTTCCTAGCCTGCTGCGTGATCCGCACCGTTGTACGCGTATTTGCTGTTGGAATGAAATCGGAAGAAAATTTTGAACGAGGCATGACCGTAAGGTTCTAAAAGTCCTTGGATTCCGCCAGAGAGGTTTCACCAAAGTTATGTATGCATTGGTTCAATACTTGCGATGTTATTGACAGGGACTGAGCCGGCGGCTGTGACAGAGAGGTTCTAGGCGCTTCAGTCCGGAACTGCGCTGCTCCTGCGGTCGCAGGTTCGAATCCTGCCTCGGGCATGGGTGTGTGTATTGTCCTTAGGTTAGTTAGGTTTAAGTAGTTCTAAGTCTAGGGGACTGATGACCTCAGATGTTAAGTTCCATAGTGCTTTGAGCCATTTTGAACAGGGGCTGAAGTTAATCGTGTTCATAAACCAATCCTAAGAGCACGTTACAATCCACTGTCAGGGGCGGTAAAAGCGGATCAGTAAGAGGATCATACGCTGAGAGGCTATTTTTCTTGTCAAGGGCGTTCTAATATCCAGAAGCCACTGACGATAAGAACTAACGTGCTCAGAATGGACCAATGTCGTCGTTGACCTGTGGAGCAGTGGATGAAATGCAACGTTATTTACGTTAGTGTTAAGATTACAGTGAAACCTCGTGAAATTGTTGCGATTGTTTGTGCCGGGTTTTTCTATATTCCGCTGGAACCATTAGTTCTGATAGATGGTAAAATGAGCGTAGTTCATGAAAACCTTCCACATAACAACATGCTTCCCCTTTGAGAAAACGTTAGAATATTATCTTTTCTGTATCAACACGATGATACTCCCATGGACGAAGTAAATACCACTGCACAGTCATTAGGAGATAATGAAGTGGTTTTTGTGGATTTGCACCACAACAAATATTACTCGGATATTCGATGTCAGAAATGAGGGTGATGAACGGTTTTATCCGCAGTAGCAGGAAGAAACTGAAAGAGAAAAGAGCTAAGAATATGAAGATAGTTACTGTACCGTATTTTGGGGAAATTTGAGAGAAAGTGGTTAACATTTTTAGGCTATACAATATCCGGTTGGCAATGAATGCGAAGCACTTAATCATTTATAATTTAAGGTATGTAGTTGGGAACAGGATAAGTAAAGTAGAACAAGTGGGTATTTATAAGATGCAGATCATTTGACGCGAAATATTTAGGACAAACGAGCAGAAAATTTTTTCGATACGATCAAATCAAAATCCAAAAGCGACTGTTCTCATATTGGGCGGCTTTTATAAAACTTGAAACTTCCTGGCAGATTAAACTGTGTGTCGGACCGAGACTCGAACTCGGGACCTTTGCCTTTCGCGGGCAAGTGCTCTACCAATTGAGCTACCCAAGCACGACTCACGCCCCGTCCTCACAGCTTTACTTCTGCCAGTACCTCGTCTTCTACCTTCCAAACTTTACAGAAGCTTTCCTGCGAACCTTTTAGAACTAGCACTCCTGAAAGAAAGGATATTGTGGAGACATGGCTTAGCCATAGGCTGGGGGATGTTTCCAGAATGAGATTTTCACTCTGCAGGGGAGTGTGCACTGATACGAAACTTCATGGCAGAATATAAAACTTCTATAACACTCCAGAAGAAATAACCACATATAGTAATGTCCGGTGACCTTGGAGGCCAGTAATGTAAGGCTGAATCATCTAGTCCAGTGCGACTGATCGAACGTCCAGTAATACTTTGATTTAAAAAATTCCCGCACTTCCAGATGCCAGTGTGGCGGCGCCACACCCTGTTGGTAAATGAAGTCGTTAGAATCAGTCTTCAACTATGGGAAAAGAAAATTCTCAATCATATCGAGATATGTGATTCCTGTCGCAGTGTTCTCGGCAAAGAAAATTGGACCATACACCTTTTTTGCCGTGAAACTGTACAAAACCTAGCAGGAACCATGTAAAACTCGAAAATTTGCCGTTTCCAGTAGTACGTTGTTGACGCACGTATCTCAAATTACATAATAGTTATGATACTGTAAAATCGGATGATTCTTTTTGATACACTCTGTATTTAGAATCCTCTATGCATCGCTCGCATGACGATCCCCGAGACAAGCTTATACTAATATACTAATACAGAGGCTTTTAAGCATAATTCTTACCCCGCTCCTTACGTGAATGGAGCAGGTGGAAATCATAATAAGTGGTATTAAGTCGTGCCGCTGAAATGCACTTCAAACTGGAATGCAGAGATCTATGTAGATGCAAGGTGCTGCTATTAATGTTGTTATTGACGTCTCAGACAGGGCTATTTTAATTACTGTTGAGCTTCTTTCTCTGAGGAAGAAAGAGGCAGTTAGACTACCAGAGACCTGAACAGGGAAACGAACATCTCGTTCTTTGAAAGAAGTTCCATCACCGGATAAACTACGATGACGCTGTACAGCAGGCATATCGCAGCGGCAGCAGCAGCTCATCGAAATGGTGCCATGCTGCAGGTACTCAGACTGTCAAGCGGAAAAGAAATTGATGTGCAATGGTCGCGAATAAGCTTGATATCTGTACGTTTAAAGCGCAGCGCGGTGCTTAAAGAGCTAAAAAGGGAAACTGGCGGATCGACGGCACAGGCGCGGGCATCCCCGGCCGTGGCCATTTGCATTCCTGAACCCGCGGCCCGCCGGCTTTGAAGACCCGTCCCGTCGCGCGGGACCAGTTTGGGATTCCAGGCGCGGAGCGGCGCGGCGCAGGTCCCCCGCCGGAACAAATCGCAATCCCGCCGGCCGGCGGCCCATCCCAGTTTTATAACTTATTGTCGATTCCGCGCGCCGGGCCCAAGAGGGCGGCTGCCCGAGACGTGCCACTGGTTCAGCGCGCCACTGCCGTCGCCGCCTCTTCAGCATACAGCTACCGTCCCGCGGAGTACAGCAGAGCAGAGCACGTTCTCACAGTGAGGACTCTGAGAAAAGTACCCAAAACGACCAAAGATAACTTTAAAACAATCTTATTCTTTGTTTCAAACCTTATTGACTGTTTACCCCTATTAATACTTGCGGGCTGTGAGTCGGCTGTCGATATAGGAAACTCGTCCTCGACAGTTCACCTCCGAGTCTCGGTTACGTCACGATTTTGCAATAACAGACATAATGTCTGATGGGATAGCAGCAATCAGTGATTGTATAATGTTACTTACAATCCGTCTTTATTGCAATTTTTTTTTTATTCATATGACCGGTTTCGGTTCATCCTGAACCATCTTCAGATCTGATATTTCAGTTACAGGAGTAACGCGTCCAAATCTAGCATGTGAAAGTTGCTGGATTTGAACGGGTTACTCCTGTAACTGAAATATCAGATCTGAAGAAGGTTCAGGATGAACCGAAACCGGTCATGTGAAGAAAAAAAAAATTGCAATCAAGACGGATTATAAGTAACACATCACGATTTCTTTTAGGACTCAGGACACTGAAGCTGCTGCTTGTGAGTTCGTTTTTTATTTTCATCGATTTCATACCAGTGCTATCCCTATTGATTTGTACTTTTTTCGCATTATACATGGTGCGCCTTGTGACGCATCATTACAATCCCATGTTGTACTTTGGTGTGACCTTAGGTGACAAGACAATATCCAGAAGCGTAATCCCTGCACAGTACAGCTCATTTTCCCATCTTCTGTCATTACGTGGGAATACAACATGGAATGTGATGATCAAGGAGAGCGCTGGATGATATAGCTTCTCTGGAAGGATGATGTAAACACTGCTGAAATTCACAGGCGATTGGTGGCAGTGTGTGAAGGGCGTGCACGTTCAAGAAAGTATTTTTGCAACACGAGAACGTTCGTCACTGTACGAGTGTGAAAACCACAGCTGCTATCGTTGAAATGAGGTATCAGGTACTATCACACCTGACTTTGCCTCTTTAACTTTCGCCAGCCCTCCTTGAACCACTTTTTTGGAGTCGGTCGCACCCATCGCAGGAGAGCTGCTCGCAGTTCCTGGAAGAATACACAGATGTTTCTTCAGAGCTCCGAATGGATAGTAATAGTGTAAGTGCCAAGTCAGAAGAATACGGCGGATGTGGCAGTACCTCGAACTGCAGTGACAGCCTTGGTTGGGACTGGCGTTGTCATGTTGCAAATGCGCTGTGGATGACGGCGCACACTGTCCACACACTGCCACCAGTCTGCTACGAATATCCGCAGTGTTTTCAGCCACCTTCCCCAGAAAGCACGTAGTGCAGCTGTACCCTCGATGACCGCACTCCATATTGTCCGCTCACTTAGGGACAGGAGTTGGGAAAATGGGCTGTACTGTGCAAGGATTATGCTTCTGGAGATTGTCTTGCCACCAACGGTTAGACTGAAGTACAACTTGCAACTGTAACGATGAGTCGAATACCGCAAAGGGGTGACAAAGCTAAGGATACAGTGAGCAGGTTCATATGGATGCGGGTGCAGTAGCTATTTGTAGATGAAGTGGCTTGCACTGGGTAAATCAGAGTGGAGAGCTGCGTTAAACTAGCCTTCGGACTGAAGGCATCTGACTTCACCAGATATGACTTGAGAATGGTCTAAGAACTCTGAGCATTGTACTAGATAATGGAGTAAAAATTGAAATCTAGATAGTTCAGAAGGAAAATACAGTAAGACACAGTCAAATGGCGGTTTGTTCTGTCAAAAGGTACTGCATGGCTGTGGCACAGCACTATCGAAAACATTTTACGTCTGAAGACTTCCACCCCAAGTAAGTGTGATGACCTGATAGAAATCGTTGGAAGTTCCAGGTGGTGCGGTTGTCTAGGAGAACGTAGCAACGCCAGAAGACAGTATAGAATTTCAGAATGACCTGCAGAGCACTGATAAATGGTGCAGGCTCTGGCAGTTGACGCTGAACGTCAATACGGCGCATAGGTAGGAAACGAAATACACTTCTGTACAACTACACTACTGATGACAAACTTCTGGAAACAGTATCTACGGTCAAATATCTGGAAGTAACTATCCAGAGCGACCCTAAGTGGAAAGACTATATAAAACAAAAAGTAGGAAAAGCAGATACCAGACTGAGATTCATAGGAAGAATGTTACGGATATGTAGCTCAGTCACGAAGGACGTGGCGCATAAGGCGCTTGTTAGATGGATTCTTGAGTATTGCTAACCAATATTGGATTCTAGGTAGGTATGACTGATAGGAGAGAGAGAGAGAGAGAGAGAGAGAGAGAGAGAGAGAGAGAGAGAGAGAGAGAGAAGATTCAACTGGGAGCAGGGCATTTCGTCACGGGATCGTTTGATCGGCGCGAGTGCGTTACCGCGATGCTCAAAAATCTCCGTTTGCAGACGTTACAAGAGACGTTATGCATCACGGAGAGGTTTACTATTGAAATTCCGAATGGGCGCTTACCGGGACGAATCGGACAACATATCATTGCCTCCCACGTGCATCTCACGAAGTGAGCACCATGACAAAATTAGAGAAATTAGAGGCACTATATAGGCTGACAGACAATCATTTCTCCTGCGAACCGTTGGCGCGGGTACAAAGGTAGGGGGGATCGGTTAATGGTACCAGAAGTATCCTCCACCTCAAGCCATAAGGTCGCTTGCGGAGTGTGATGTAGATGTAGACATTACAGAACGTGATGGCTAAGCAGGGAAGATATGGCAGCTGTTTTTGGAAGAGGCGTGGTCATAACTCCATTCTATTTTGCAGATTTAGGTTTTCCGTGGTTTTGGTTCCAGTTATTACCGACACGTTTCGTCACCTTCCTTATTCAATTAAGCTTGACCTCCGTCTCTAATGGATCTGATGTCGATGCGGCTGGTATGTTGCGTCAGATCTATCGCCATAAAACAGTGTCAGCTAAAGAATTGTCTATATGAGTACAGTGACTAACTTAAAACATTACGTATTTGGCTGATCGCTGGATTAGCTTATACCGCAATGCAGCACACATTGTCGATGTTGTGGTGACCGCCGTTGCTGACAGTAAGTTTTTCAACGTCGTATGGACAGAAAATTGGTGTAACGGGTCATATTGAGAAATATGTGCGCTGAAGAATGTTCCTATGATTTAGAGAATGAGTTTTCACACTGAATCGGAGTGTGCGCTAATTTCAAACTGCGTGGAATGTGTGCCGGCCTTGGTCTTGAAACTGGGTACTAGATTAGAGTCGCAGTCCGGCATTCAGTTTTAACTTTCCAGGGAGTTCCAGTGTCAGGAACTTCCTGGCAGGTTAAGACACTGTGCTAGACTGGGAGGGTTCAACCCTGCTGCAGAATGAATGATTTCATCCGCTTTTGAACACCGCTACTAGTGATGTCTACGTTACTCATCTTCGTACTGTATGACAATTGTATGGTTGCAACAATGGTAATTTTTCGTTTGTGTTTTGTCATTGTGGCAGAATATGTCTAACATAATTATATCACGGACCTACAAGTCTTGCGCTGTTAGCTGCCTTGCGATGCCTGTGTATAGCAACAATGGACGGAAACGCATTTCACATAAGTATTGCAAATACGGGTTTATGAAAACCGACATTAACAGAGTGTAGTCAGTTACAATTGGCACTGCAGGAACATTAACTCGCAACCTGAAACATTCTCTCCATATGCCGCTAAATCATGGGATTCACTTAAAAGGCAACTCCTAGGAGCATTAGTCGTCGGTTACATAGTTAACGCGTTACAACGCCAGTCAAGAACTGGAAAGTTCAGGTGCCAGTGCAGGTATCACTTTACATGGAAGCTGGTGATTGGACATCGGAACCGGTCTTCGTAATAAATAACCGCGCAACTGGAGGTGCTATTTATTATACGCTATACATTTCCGGAATGCATTTGTTCCCTGAATGGAGGCTGACGGTGTTACGACCACGGACGTACAGTACTTAGGGTGAATGTTCGAGCGCAAGCCGTTTGCCACTCGATGCTGTCCGTGCACCCAACGGCGGATCGGGGCCGCCCACACGGAAACCTCTGCGCCCTAGCGTTCTCCTTCGCTGTCTTGCGTAGGCGCGCGCTTTGTCGGATACCACAAACGTCCACGGGATGGTTGAGCGGCCTGGCGCTGCGTGGAATATCATTGAGGACTCAAGTACGGGAGTGTGTTTCGCCACTGCCGTGGGACATGAACAGAAAGGAAGGCACAAGTGCGAGGTGTGGCTAGAAAAAAACCGGACTAGTACTGGTGAAACAATAAAACGAATGCAATAAGGCTGAAAGTCGCGTGGCCTGTCACGTGACTCTCGCTCCGCCTATTGCTCGAGTTTCATCTGCCTCCTGCACTCAGTCTGCCCGTGGCGTCTGTTTTAAGTAGTTGACGTTTTGTCTGTGCGTCGGAAAATGTTGAGTGTACAGAAAGAACAGCGTGTTAACATCAAATTTTGTTTCAAACTAGGAAAATCTGCAAGTGAAACGTTTGTAATGTTACAACAAGTGTACGGCGATGATTGTGTATCGCGAACACAAGTGTTTGAGTGGTTTAAACGATTTAAAGATGGCCGCGAAGACACCAGTGATGACACTCGCACTAGCAGACCATTGTCAGCAAAAACTGATGCAAACATTGAAAAAATCGGTAAACTTGTTCGACAAGATCGCCGTTTAAGAATCAGAGCAGTGTCTGAGTTAACAGGAGTTGACAAGGAAAGTGTTAGGCAGATTCTTCATGAAAGTTTCAACATGAACAAAGTGTGTTCAAAAACGGTTCCAAAGTGTCTCACAATTGAACAGAAGGAACGCCGAAGAATGATTTGTTCTGACATCCTGGAAAACATTGAAAGTGATCCCACCTTCTTACAAAATGTTATTACTTGCGATGAATCGTGGTTTTTTACTTACGATCCCGAAACTAAACGCCAATCGATGCATTGGAAAACTCCTGGTTCTCCACGACAAAAAAAAGCACGAATGTCAAAATCGGAATTCAAGGCAATGATGATTGTTTTTTTTGACATCAAAGGGATTGTGCACATGGATTGGGTACCAGAGGGACAAACAGTGAATCAGCATTACTACATTAGCGTCCTGGCTACCCTACGTGAGCGAGTACGTAGAAAACGGAACGATTTGTGGAGAAAAAAGTCATGGATCCTTCACCAAGACAATGCCCCAGCTCACAGTGCGTTGTCAGTGAAGACGTTTTTGGCAAAACACAACATTCCCATCTTAGATCATCCACCCTACTCACCTGATTTGGCCCCCTGTGACTTTTTTCTTTTCCCTAAAGTCTAGTCAGCTTTGAAAGGAACTAGATTTGAGACTGTTGAAGCAGTAAAAGAAAAAGCGACGGAAGTAATGTATGGACTTACCGAAAATGATCTGCAGCATTGCTATGAACAGTGGAAAATTCGTATGGAGCGGTGTAGAGACCGAGGAGGAGAGTACATTGAAGGAGATAACATGAAATTGTAAATAATTGTAAATAAATGTTTTTTCCAGCATCAGTCCGGTTTTTTTCTAGCCGCACCTCGTACGTGTTTGTAATTAAGTGCAGCTACTGACGAAGGTCCAGTGTGGGCTGTAATTGTCGTGTGGCAGCGAAAATTGGTAGATATTCGTATGTGTTAACGCGGAACCAATTAACGCTGGAAAAAAAAATTAGTTCCAATTGTGGCCACCAGTGAATGAACAATACGCCTACCGAGAAGAGAGACTGTTCCCTGGCAGCGAAACCGTTGTATGTAAACGTCAGCAGATAGTGCTGCAGAAAAAAAAAGTGGTGCATTGAAAGAGTAGCATCGGCTGAAACGTCTTAAGAGGGGCCCCATGTCATTAAATGGTTTTAAGAAGATGATGGTGAAATTTGAAACACGGTTGAGCTTGATGTGGCACCTGTAAGAGGAAAGCATGCTATCGTCGTGGTAGGTAATAACGAGGTTGCTGTTGCTGTAACTGATCATGCAGCACGTGCCCCGGGTAGTGGTAGTGCTCATGCAGCGTCACGAGGATTGTCCATCCCATGGTCAACAGCAGGCAAAGTTTTGAGGTGGTCTGTTTTACACTCGTACCCGTACATGAACCAGACGGTGCAGCAACTGAAACCTCACGATCCGCAGCAAAACTCGGAATATGCTCTTGGGTTTCTGGCACGGATCGAAGTTGACGACGTATGGCTGGGCAATTGCCGGTAGAGTGACGAGATACATGTTACACTACAGAGCGCAGTGAATACACAACAGAACTGCTGAATTTTGTGTATTGTTAAACTGCGTTGTTGTGCTCGAAGAGCCACTGCACTTGCCGTATGAGACTGTGCGGTGTGAATTAAAGCACCTTCGTTTTCAGTCCGTTATTTTTTGAGGAGAATACACACAGACAATCTGTCAGGTATACCGTGCCGTCGGCGCGTTATCGAGGCCCATTTGTACAGAATATGATTCCTGCTTTGAACAGGGCAACTGTGTGGAAACCACTGTTTCCATGCAAGATGGGGTGACACCTCATGTCACTCGCCCAATGAAAGATCTGGATAATGGAACCTTCCACGAAGGTGTCATTTCGAGGTTTTTCAGATGCGAGGCCTGCAAGATCACCTTACCGCAATGTACGTGACTTTTGGTTCTGGGGGTGTCTAAAAGAATGCTTTCACCAGGGACACGTTTGGTCTCTACCTGATCTGAAAACAAGTACACAGGAAAACGATCCTCAGTTTCTATCGATCTATTGATCCCGTCGTTTTAAAGATGCAGCATCTCGTCGACGCCTCCAATGCTCATACTGAACAAATTAAGCTGCGGTTAATAATAAAATCAACATTATACGTTTCTCACTTGTTCGTACTTTTCTGCCACGCCCCGTTCCTGATGCATTACTTACGTAAAAATTTGTGTACTACTTTCTTGCATTCACAGCGCCAGATTTGCACCTGATAGTCAAATTAGGAGCTAACTTCCTTTCAAGAATAAATCTGTTCCACATTAATGCATTAGGACAGCTACCAAGTTTTCCTGTCATGCGATAATTACAGCCAACACTGGGACTCTGTGAGTAGCTGTACTTTAATTACAGCCACCCGAAATTTCGACAGAAGTATAATATTTCTGCTCCGGTTCAGAGTTAATGATTAAAACTGTTTGATAATGGAATGATGAGAGCAACAATGTTACAGGGAAAGACGAGAAGTTCTGTAAATGAAGTGAAAGTAATAAAAATTTTAATTTAAAATCGGCATAGGTGGTTTTCTTGGTCAGTCATTAATAAGGTGATGCTAGACCGTGTATCGGTAATAAAGGTTTGAATCACAAATTTCGGCGTGCACATAAAATGCGTACAACAAATTGTAATCGGGCTTCGTAAATCATAAAAAGTTAATGAAAGCAGGTCCAACACTGATGGTGCAAATTTGCGTATAAGCTGCTACAATGGCGGTCGGTCAATAGCATCACCTTATCAAGACATCAACGTCGCCTCGTCTCAAATTAATCCTGAAACAGACAAGTACGGGTTTGGACAAGGTAGATCCAATGATTCATTTTAAATGAGAACATTTCAGAGTTTAACTGATACAGTGACATAAAATATATGCAGACATTAAAAATACTGCACCTCCTATCAAAGTGTTGATTAGTAGCGGCTTCGGTCGAGAATACCATCATAACGACCGGGGGAGCGGTGTGCTGACCCCACACCCCTCCTATCCGCATCCTCCACAGAGGATGACACGGCGGTCGGATGGTCCCGGTAGGCCACTCACAGCCTGAAGACAAAGTGCTTTTTATCGAAGTCTGCGTCTATATCGAAGGCTAAGACAAATGTGAGTGAGTGAGACAAGATTCCTCGCTCAAGAAACAGGAATCATTTGTTTCAACAGTCATTAGTTTACATTTGAAGAGTCACAGACTACCGTTTACATGATTTCCTTACTACGTCGCGTCGTTCCATCTGTGAAGCGGTCGGTTATCCTGTTAATTTAGAAAAAAGGGTTATCACATGCTACAAGCATAATATTAATGATTTTGGTTACGATGCAGTTCTGCTACACTGAGCTCTGTCGACAGTGAACCACGCGGGTGCCACGGTTGCAGGTTCGAATCCTGTCTCGGGCATGGATGTGTGTGATGTCCTTAGGTTAGTTAGGTTTAAGTAGTTCTAAGTCTATGGGACTGATGGCCTCGGATGTTAAGTCCCATAGTGCTTAGAGCCATTAGATTTGATCTGTTGGCAGAGATCAGTACATCACTATTAATTGCACAGGAAGCAGTTGGTACCGAAGTTACCTCTGTGCATTTGGTGAAGGATTAATAAAACGAATGAAGTATATGCAGCCTACATGCAGGTTTGGTCCCCATGCCAGCACACACAGTACCTTAAAACAAATGTTTTGCTGTTGGTCCCAACTTCCTGTGGTTACCACGCTTTTTTTAATTTTTTTTTTACGAATGCCGTTACATGTTGTTCTTTCCACACTGCTGTGTGCATGATAAAGTGTGGGAATCTTAGTAATTTTCGTGGCGTCGCTTTATAATGCCCAAAGAGACGAACTTAGCTAGTGACAAAGGAAATATTGTTTATTTAAAGTAAGGCCCTCCAATAGGGCTGTGTACCCAAGTATTGAAAAGACAATAGATACAAAATTTTGAGTCGTGAAATAGATGATACTGATGTATTGGTCCAATTAGAATGTAAAGCTGAAACTATTAGCAAAAGGGAGAGAATGATGATGGCGTCGAACCAGGTTGATGAACTTTGCTAATAAGATTAACAAGCGGATAGTGAGTACCGTTCACCGCGTGCGAGCACACCGCTGACTGCCCTCTCTGTGAGCGTGATATCACACACTTTTATCTCGGCTCCGGAAACGACCGTGGTTTGACTCGGTGGATTCATCTTTCGTAGATAACCTGTAGCCTTTTACCCTACAAATATCAGATAGCGAGATAAAATTACCTCAGGAGTTTGCTACAATATTTTTGTCTACGCTCCAGTGGTGCACATAGTACGTTTCGCGTTGCTCGGTGCTCGTATATTTTGTTTCACTTTCAGGTTTCTAGGACGTGCTAAACGGCGGAAGTAGTATAAACTCTTTTCAGGAGTCGAATGGAACTTCACTATCGCGTGAAACTGTTACGCTGGTGTGTTGTAATTCTTGTGGTCTGTGTTCATCTTGGAGAAAGGAGGAACCCGGTTCTGCCGGCACTCAGCCTGTTCCCCTCGAGAAGCGCCAGGGAGACCTTGCGTTTCTCAGTCCCATAAACCAACGCTCTAATAGACATGTGGAATTTAGCTGATGTTGGCGCACAGTGGTCAGGTACTGTAAACATTCCTTCCCGTTATGATCCGTTTTCGTTCCGCCAACAGTTTTGGAACCAACTGGTACCAGGTCGAGAAAAACAACGCACTAACGACATTGGAAATGAGACAGAGTCAGAGATCAAATACGGTGACGCCTTGCTCTACTGAGCCAGAAGGGCACTATAAACTCACCAAAGAAACATGAAGACTCTTTTTCCATTGCTACCTCAAAGTGTGACGTCAACGTTGCACCAGGGACTGGGAAGGTCATACAGATATTCATAATACTTCAGCACGTGCCTTCGCATTTCCTGCGAAGTTGTTCTAAGGGTTATGTTGGTTCTACTCAAGAGATTGAGACTGAAACTGATGAAAGACAAGAATATTAACTTCAGTACAGCAACCAGCCACAAGTGTGGAAGAAACTCTTCCTAACATTTAATCACTACCGGGTTAGGGTTTGTAAAAACCGTTGTCAGATGCCTCTTAAAAGCATACATAGGAAGTATCGCTTTGTGATCGTTAACTGTTTGGTGCTGCGATGTATGTTCCTCAGCGACGCAGTCGTCAAATATTTCTATTGTACTTCTCAAAAATTTCTCTGTTGTACATCCATCATGTATTAATGATACAGTTCATTAATATATTTACAATTCTATTAATTACTACCATTGTTAGCGTTCATCATCCAGAAAACGTGGGCCAGCTTCACGTGAGTAATGAAAACAAGATAGCATTGAGAAAAGACTAATAATGTGGTAAAAATTAATATTACTTTCACGCGAAATAGATGACCTGTACGTTCTGAGGTGATTCAGCCTGGCCATAATAGATTTGCATACTTTGTGACATGAAATGTAATGATGTTGCTGCCACGTGTATAACGTGCTGAGGAATGATACTTTTATCGCAGTAGTTCAACACGGGGCGCACTAACTTGTGTGAGACGAGCCAGACCTCGATCGAATCAGGGAGTCCCCTTAACTCTGCCAGCCTGCCTGATGTGGCCAGGTGAATGTCTAGCTGGTTCTAGAGGCACAGTAAAGAAACACTCGAATACGAATAGAGACATGACAGATTTTACAGCTATATGACAGAAGCAGCTTTCCTACATTAGGGCGGCACGTGAGATGACACAATGGTAATACTTCGATTTCTAATTCAGTAGGTGCAGGACCCTTCGTTTTGCAGAATGTATTACAGAAATCTTCCCTGTCTCTGTCCCATCCGAGCTTGTCCGTCTCTAACGCCAGCGCTGCCGACGCGACGTTAAGCTTTAAACTTTCTTTCATTAGGTTGACAGGCAGGACGTCCGCTAAGGAATAGAAAAAAACATTACCATGGAATGGGAAAACGCTAGTCAGTGTAGGCTTCCACGATAGTTCAGAACCCGCAGAAAAATAAGTACCACTTACAGAACGTTGAGTATAGCTGTGTCACTAAACGCCCAAGTCTCTTAGTCACTCTTTTTGGATTAATTTTATTTTGCAAACATCATCCTTTTTCTCTGCGTTTGTTGGTATCTTTCAAATTTAACTGACCTCGATTTTCAAGAATTCTCCTGAAAGCAGATGACTTCCAGTAGAACACTTACTTCAACCTAAGAACCGTTAATATGAGTTCCTGAGGGTTGCGTATTAGGACCAGTAGTGTTCCTGAGGTATATGTCACTTCCCCAATAGTGTTAATGGTGGGGGAAAAATTCTGTGCTGATAACACTATTAGTCAATGAGAAACCAAGAGAATTCCTAGCAAATGAAACACTCGAGAAAGTTTACAGTTGGTCAATACGTAAAGTCACATTGAACATGGATAAAACAAATGCCATGAATTTCAGTTTAGAGATGCAAATGACACGGTTAAATTCTATGTATATGGCACCTCTGCAGATGGCGCAACAAAAATAAAATTTCTAAGCTTGAATATTGCTTCTCAGTTGGGCAGGTTCGAATACGCAAAGAAGCTTATAAACAGAAAGTCATTATCGTGTTACGCCTGTAGAGTTCTGTAATCAGTGTGCAACGGCCAGTGTCTTTTTAGTGGTACACTATTCATATAAATACTCAGTAGTTAGCTATGAATTTCTTTGCTGGGGAACAAATGCAGAAATTGAACAAAGTTTTCAAGCTTCAGAAACGGACGGTAAGAATAGTAAACAAAAATAGTTGTGGAACTCGTTGTAAAGATCTGTTCAAAACACTGTGGTTTTTAAATGCATTTTGTGAGAACATTTACCAGTCAGTTTTACACACAAACACGAAGACAAATTTACTGTACAAACATGTTCTTGATCATTGAACAAGATCTAGACTGAACTTACAGTCACAAAGAAAGAATAAACATAAAACTCAAAAGAGCATTTTGTACCAAGGAATGAAACTCACCAATAGATGTCCAAATCAGATGAAAGAAATTAAAGAGATTACTAAAACTTACTTAGGCAGCTGAAAAGTATATGTTGCGCAACACATTCAATACGATGGTTCGTTACGTAGATAACGCTGAGTAAGAGTTCGGTAAAGAATGTAACACACATAATAATAACAACGATAATAAAACGTACATCATTTCACATAACGCTGTTTCCTTCTTTTTTTCTGTTTTAGAAGCATTTATTCTCAAAGCAATGCTATGTTATTATAATGCAACACCTTAACGTCTGTCCGAGCTCAACATCTCATTCATTATAGCCGAATGCTAACTCTATTTTTCGGAATAGCAAGTTGGAAGTTGCGGAACACAAAATGTAAAGACATATCGTCTTTATGTTCCTGAAGTCATCTGATTGTGTCTAGTGTTACTTTAGGGAAAAAAAATGTGTGTGCAGTGACTGGGAGCAACGAACAAATGAACATTTAGCACAAACCTTTTACATGATTAAATAACTTACTTACAAAACAGTGTTGTACACCAGGAATACACCGAATGACATAGCCACGTTTTAAACACTATTCCTGTATACAGGGTGGTGGACACTACAGTCTCCATCCGGCCGTCCTGATGTAGACTATCCGTGGTTTTTCCTAAATTACTTCAGGCAAATGCTGCGATAAGGCCACGGCCGCTCTGTCTCATCCTTGTTGAACTGCAGCCTTAAGAATGTAAATGCCTGTACCCTATATGTGATATGCGTTATTTTTGTTTTTCTTAAATTCTAATGACGAGACATGACCAATATTCTTGTAAGAATGATCTACATATGAATACTACTGCAACAACAACAACTACTACTACTACACGATTCTGGCCTTCGTTGTAAACTGGCACATGTCGTTCGACGAGAATATCGTTTCCTTCAGCTTTATCCTGCAGATGTGTCGTCCTTTATTCTTAACAGGAAATAGAAAGATAATTTTTATATGATGGTTCTGTTAAACCGACCGATGCTCTAATCAAGTTTGGCTCGTTGAGAGGCTCTCCAAACATCCGTGCTCTCAAACGAAACCATTTTATGTAAATGATAGACTCCAGAAATAATAATTTGCGTTATGTCGTAGCCGAATAGATCATTAGATGGGAGAGAGGAATGTGCTGCTGTAGAGTTACCCGAAGTATTGTTGGAGGCTTGGTTCACGCAAGCATTCATTACGGAGAGTGCATGAATCAATTACGTTAAGGGCGGTGTGATTTTCTTTCGCTAATCACGCGTATCCGACTGAAGAACCTGCGAAGGAAAAGCATGTGTCTTACGCTCTTCAGTAGTTCCCATTGATCTCGTTTTAAAAAAAATGTAACGTATAGGTAACTAAACAATGACATAGGTGAGTGTTGAAACTAAAGTGTTCCGTCGTGACACACATTGGAATTGCTGTCCGATGAATTATAGTGTCAGAGGCGAAAGGGCGCTATTGTTGAGTGGTTCCTTCGAGCCTTCGACATGTCAACAAAACTGTTTACTGCTCTTGATGGGCTATCTGAACCGGGTCAAGGACCGAATTCAGTCAGTGATGGGAACCTCCACGAGTATGCCGGCTATTCTCAAGACACTAACAGCTTGCTGTGAAAGTTACCTCATAGCCTATCCGATTGCAAAGGGTATCGTTCTTTGTCACCATCAACAGTTGACCTTTGAAGTAACGGATGTGATGTTAGAAACTGGGGAATCTCGGAATTTGTCGATTTACGACGTACCTCAAAAGACTCACACGTGGATCCTTCGGTTTTCTGCAGTTGACAGGAGAAGAGCCAGCGAAGCACATTGTTACGTAAATGTGACTAGATAATAGACTGATGAATGGGTCGTAGTTCGAAGCTACATAGATTAGCGAAGCTAGTGGAAAAGAACAACGCCCTTACTTCCAAATGCATTATAAAAGTTGTAACGTAATACTACGAAAGAAGCAGACCTACACATCACAGTACGTGGATCACTTCTTTCCGCAGTGACAGAATTTTAGATTATTGAACTGAATCTGTTTCTGTAATTGTATTAGCTAAAGAAAAATTCAGAACAAAATATTAAATTCTTTCTATAACTCCAGCAGGGCAAATGTGTGGTAAGCGCTTAGGTGTGCTATAGCGACTACCTCAAAATCTCGTTTAGACGTCATTTCCCTACCGCGACCTTGGCTGGTTTTCCAGAGACATCAGCTTTGCTTCAATTCTTAAGTTATGGAAGTGCCAACACTTAAACTATTAGTCTTACTAGGCTATCAATATAAGCCGCGACTGGTTAACGTTTGTTTATATACACAAAACAGAAATCGTAAACACGCAAACAGTCTGAAATTACGTGAAGAAATATCTTCCTTATAAGCAAGTAAAGACAACAGTTGTTTCTTTTCATCATACATGTCCTAATTCAGATTTCGACAACGCGGCGTAGAGCATTCGAAAGAACTGGAAGACATTCTCGCTTCTAATATGGACGCATAAATGACTTTTGTAAGCAGCAGACTGCGTCAGTGAAAAATTCTCTCTTAAATACCTAAGACAAGGCTGTGGAAATTTTCAGTTTATCGTGATAGTAGAAAAATAGTTCTTCTGTGGCGCTCATATCAGATCGGCCGCACACATAAAGGGAAATGCTGGCACCTTTTATCTCCTCTATTTCAAATCTAATCATATCTGTAACATAAATTTGGCGTTAAGATATTGTTTTCCTGTTTCAGGTGAGTCCAGGATCAGTACTGATAACGATACTGGAAAGATTGGGGCCACATGGTGTAACTTTCCTCGGAAGTTTTTACCACGATTGTATGCCAGAGGTGAGAGAGATTGAAGTTTGCCTTGTGATATTATTATTATTATTATTATTATTATTATTATTATTATTGGTTACACTGGTTTACGAAATAGCTCTTCATTTCGTTGGATGCCGGTTAAACTCTGGTGTTAAAATTTTTTGTTATAAGCTGTAATAATCCTTTACGGCTTTCTCAGCTTATTCAGATTTTTCTTTGCTGACGCTGTGTTTCGTCGACCAACGTTTTTAGTTCAGTATCAAGCTTAGTGCGTTCCGTTCATGTCTCGCAGGCTTTTATTGTTTTCCTGCAAAGCCTAATCTTGCGACTTTCCTTTGAAACAGTAAATTACGCTTCCACTTTTTTTCTGGTGTCTTTCGCGCCTGCAGGTACGGTCTTTTTTTGGCTCCGTGCCCGATCTTCCCCTCGGCTCACTCACGGAGATATCCTTACGCCGAAAACCAATACTGCAAAGGGGAGCGGCATCTTTGTGGTATCTCCTACCGGCGGCGTCTTATTAACTCTAGAGATGAGTTTGTCAGCCTGTAAATACTGCTTCACTGACATCATCTTTCAACGTCCTATACCTTTGTGTACTGTTACAAGCGTCAAATGATTTTTCTTTTAACTGAAGGAAATTGAAGCTTATAATACACTAGTGACTAGTCAATAACTCGTAGTCTCAAAGTAAGTGCTCTTCGTAAGTTTCTCACCTTGTTCATAGTTTTAATTGAAACACACTATATCTGATCCAGTGAGGTAGTAAATGTTGACACTGAGGTCTAAGGGATCTAAGTGACAGTTTCGGAATAGTATTATACCGGGCGGCTAAAATAAGAGGCCCCATGTCATATAAACAACATACAGACAATTCACTCGTTTACTGTAAATACAGAAGAAAAAGTAGCAAATTATTATTATGAGTAACAACATACTGAATGTTCAGTAGGTCAGTAGTTCACAGAAGGTGCTGAAAATGTTCATTATAAACTTCGATACACAACTCACGTCTCATGATGTTTCTGGAAGCTTTTGCCAATTCATTTGATGTGATTCCCGCAATCGCATTGCGAATACTTGTTTTCAGCCCTTCAATTGTATGCAGTTTGTTACTGGAGAATTTACCCCTTAAATTATCCGAACCATCTGGGAGGCCATAAACCTGCCGAAACTGTACGTCCTTCTCCGAAATCTTCGTGGGCGTATGACACTGGAAACCGTGAAGCATGCGCCATGGTGTCATCTTGCTGGGTAAACACGTACTATCGTTCTTCCTCCGTTAGGTGCGCTATGAATGATTGCAACAATTCCGTTGCACACACTTAGGAGTTAATGATGTTAAAGAATATGGGACCTACTATCTATTGACTTGAAACTGCATATCACACGCCTAATTTCAAATCATTTGGTCTCTGGAATTATCTGTTGACTAATAGCGCGTGTTTTGAGAGTTCACGTGCCCGCTAAGGCGAAACCATGTTTCATCTGAGTTGAAGTAAAAATACGGATCCAGTTAACCATCAGCGACATGCATGACTAACCGTTGTGCATAATCCGCAGATTATAATGCTTCCATCACTCTTACTTTGTATACTCATATCGGTAACAGCTTAAATATATGCTGGCACGACGTTTGCTTGATCTTCAGTTCCAAGGATAAACGTCTAGCTGATTTCGGCGGACTTTTTATCACGGTCACGTGAACACGTTTAATATTTTCCTACGAACAAGCCTTCTTTACACGGTTACGTTTGGCGTTAGCGAGTGAACCTACTATTTTAAATTTAGCTGTCAATTTCTGCAAAAACACTTTTTCCAGGAGCAGCTGTCTCTGGATATTTTATCTTGTGGCAGCATTCTCTTCGCCTCAGTACGAGTGGCGTTTTTGCTCATGATCGATCTGCACCTATTTTTTTCCAGGTGGAGTACCTCCCAGTCCCCAACACCGCTCCCTAAAGCAAGGCGAAGAGAGGAATATTGTGCACATAATTTGGATATGAATCCCATAAAGTATGTTTTGTATGTTGTGTATCTGAGGATGGGACGAGGAAATCAGCCTGTATCCATTTATTTAAAGTGTGTGTTGGAACCATATAGAAACTAAATATGGGTTACAGTCTTAATTCCGAAGCACGGAATCTGGAGTTAGCGCATTTCCCTGTTTTACAAAGTACATCTTCACGCATTATGTTGTGCTATAAGGCAATTATAAAATAATGGGAAACCAGCAGAAAATGAAAGTGAAAAGATTTAGTTCATCTGGATATTCAGCCAAAGTGATGTCTGGTGTCATTTGTATTTCCCTAAATAATTCCATCTGAATGATGGGATAATTCCTACTAATACGTCGTAGTCCAAAGTTTCCTCTTCTTTGAAAGCTATTAAGATCTTGTAAAGACAATATGCTGTGTTTTTGTTACATTCACTCTGGAATTTCTTAGATGAGCATTTCGTATGTCTTTACTTTTGTTGTAAAAGTTTTGATTATGTCACGATGTGTTTATGCCCCTGTCTCATCAAACAAAGAAATCAAATAACAGAAAAAATGTAAAAAGTTGCTGAACGTCGAAGTGGACGAAGGCGAGCTAGGAGTGAAAGAAACACGTTTAAGAAGCAAAAAATACGAATGATAAGCGGAGCCTGACATTTAACATCTTCCATATTAAGAACACAATGAACTGTTGCTGGAATGTTACGGAGGTAAAAGTGTACACTCGACGATTTGGGCAGCTAAACGGGAAGAAACTATCGAAAGAAAAGTTGGGTGCAACACATTTTCTTCAATCAGTCTTGTTACTGGTTTGAAGCGGGGAATCAAGACTTCATTTCCTATGCCTACCTCTTCATCTCAGCACCCAACACACTCCACAGTTTGTTGGATGTATCCCAGTCTTTCTCCTACAGTTCCTAGCCTCCTCAGCTTCCTGTAGTATTGTGGAAGTTGTCCCCTTATGTAACACATGTCCTACCATCTGTCCCTTCTTCTTGTCAGTGTTTTCCAAATGTTACACTTCTCACCGATGCTGCAGAGAACCTCAATTTTCAACATTCTTCTGTTGCACCATATTCGGAACCCTTAGATTCTCGCGTGTTACGGTTTTTCCACTGTCCGTGATTTTTCTACCGCACAATGCTGGGAACCAAACGAACATTCTCAGAAATTTCTTCCTCAGATGGTTGTTACTAGCAGAATTACTGTGGCCGGGAATGCCCTTTTTGCCTGTGCTAATCTGCTTTTTCTGTCCTCATTGCTTCATCCATCGTATGTTCTGCTTCAAATATAACACGACGGTTGTGTGTTGTGACGATACCTAACGGTTACTGCTGGTTAGTTACTCTTCTAACCAGCAAACGAGTTGCGACTGTGCCTGGTAGTGCTCGCACTTAACGTAGTTGGGCTATGCACGGCTCTGTTTAAAAAGAATAGCTCGATGTCGTCATAGGTTCAAGCCACACACGTGCCACACAGGTCTGCTTCCATATTCTGCAACTAACTCGTTGCAGATAATAATATGAAGTTGTTATACTGCAGTCAAAAACTCTATTCATTGGCTAGAATCGCAAATTAATAAAGTACACAGTAATATAAAATAAAATATAAATGAATAATTTAATAATTCTAATGCAGAAGACAGAGGGTTGTGTTCAGTAATGTTTATTGAAGAAAGAGCATCTCAAATAAACGGAAAACGATCCTAATATAATAAAGTATAACACAAAAATAAATACTTTCATAAAATGCAGTGAAGTTATACCGAGAGCATTATGAGAATGGTAGTAAAATCGCCAAACTAAATGGTTATCTAAGATACGCGAAAACTAAGTCCATTTCGTGATCACAGTACACGAAATATCTACCAGCTCAGAAAAGTGTAGAGTTCAACATGATGATTTATAAATCACTACACTCAGACTCTGTATCCTCAGTTCCGTAACACAAGAGGAAAAAGTTGAGAGTCCTGCTCCGGAACACGTTCAGACTTCTAGAAATACCACTCGTTACACAGACAGGTCTGGGTCCTTCCAGAAATCGCGTCAGTGGGCCCCGAACCGCTCGCTTGAGCTCTTCACTTAGAAAAAAAAAAAAAAAAAAAATGGTTCAAATGGCTCTGAGCACTATGGGATTTAACATCTTAGGTCATCAGTCCCCTAGAACTTAGAACTACTTAAACCTAACCAACCTAAGGACATCACACACATCCATACCCGAGGCAGGATTCGAACCTGCAACCGTAGCAGTCCCGCGGCTCTGGACTGCAGCGCCTAGAACCGCACAGCCACCGCGGCCGGCCTTCACTTGAAAAGTCCCAGTCTTCAGATGACTCCCGTAATGTTCCGCTTCTGTATACTTTTCCACCAAAAATACGTCATCCTCAAGCTCTGCAGACATGATTTGAATCAACATGATCACTTCCTGGACTACACTAATATATTGCAACAATATCTAAATAAAGAAATGTCACAAACGTTTGGTTACACACAGATCATTTACAGTAAATAAAAGTAATAGCTGGGTCATAAATAAATAAGACAGCATTCTTGCGCAAGTGTGCTCATGATAACTGACAACAAACAGTCATTAAATACTGTTGAAATAACTATTTATGCCTTCTTGACAGAAGCGTCTTTTGATTACGTTTTCAATTTTGGTGTCCACTAAAACATGCGACTGACCACTTCTAATTGAGCACAGTTTTTAATAGCACTTGCAATCAACATTTAAATAAAGTTACTGGCAAAATAGTAAACTGATCATTAAATAAAATCACAAATATGACAATATATGAGGTATTGGTGCGATATCCTACTGGCATTGTCATAACAAAAAATAGGTAAAGGACATCATAACTCAACATATAAAGTAGATACAAATGAGAGGCTTTCAGGGATGATAGTTTCTGCGCAATGCTGTCATCCTAGATACCGTTTGTTGACATCACAGGAGGCATTTAAAAGTTGTTAATTCAAAGGTTCATTGTGAAGATGCTCATTTGGTGTCAAATATTAAGTTATGTAGTCTAAAAGGTGTTGAAATGCAGTTGTCATTGGGTGTACCTAATTTTTCTCCCGGATCATCAATTTACTCAGAGTTGAAGTATTATGTGATCATGAACCACATTGAAGCGCCAAAGAAACTGGTATAGGCAAATGTGTTCAAATACAGGTAGAATACGGCGCTGCGGTCGACGCCTGTATAAGACAAGAAGTGTCGGCGCAGTTGTTAGAACGGTTACTGCTGCTCAAACGGCAGATTATCAAGATTTAAGTGAGTTTGAACGTGGTATTATAGTCGGCGCAAGAGCGATGGTACACAGCATCTCTGAGGTAGCGATAAAGTGGGGATTTTCCCGTACGACCATTTCATCGGGTAAAACATCAAATCTCTGACATCGATGCGGCCGGAAAAAGATCCTGCAACAACGGGACCAACGACGACTGAAGAGAATCGTTCAACGTGACAGAAGCGCAACCCTTCCCCAAATTGCTGTAGATTTCAATGCTAAGTCATCGACAGTGTCACTGTGCGAACCATTCATCAAAATATAATCGATAGGGGCTTTCGGAGCCGAAGGTCCAATCGTGTATGCCTGATGACTGCAAAAAGCTTTACATCTTGTCGGGGCCCGTCAACACCGACGTTGGACTGTTGATGTCTTGGAAACATGTTACCTGGTCGGTCGAGTGCCGTTTCAAATTGTACCGAGCGAATGGACGTGAACGGGTATGGAGACAACCTCGTGAAATCATAGACCCTGCATATCAAGAAGGGACTGTTAAAGCTGGTGGAGGCTCTGTAATGGTGTAGGGCGTGTCCAGTTGTAGTGGTAAAAGACCCCTGATACGTCTAGGTACAACTCTGACAGGCGACATCCATTCATGTCCATTGTGCATTCCGGCGACTTGGGTAATTCCAGAAGAACAATGCGACACGCAACACGTCCAGAATTGCTACAGTGGCTCTAAGAACACTTTTCTGAGTCCAAACACCTGTGCTGGCCACCAGATTTCCTAGACATGAACATTATTGAGCATATCTGGGCGCCTTGCAGTGTGGTGTTCAAAAGAGATATCCACCACCTTGTAATCTTACGGATTTATGAACAGTCACGATTCATGGTATCAGTTCCCTCCAGCACTACTTCACATTAGTCGAGTCTATGCTACGTCGTGTTGCGGCACTTCTGCGTGCTCGCGAGGGTCCTGCACGATATTAGGTAGTTGTACCAGTTTCTGTCGCTCTTCAGTATATAACTCGTAATTTAGCACTACATTAATATAGTTTCAGCAAAAAAGGCGGTTTTATTTACAAAACAAGTATTTCTGTGCTTGCTGCGGAGGGTGGCAACGCAAACAAAATCGTTTGAGAAAGACTGCAGGGCCTGCCCGTCGATTCTGTCAGCGCGGCTCGTCCCCAGTCAGCACACCAAAAGCGGGCAGAGAATGCCTTTTTGATTTGGGCTCACCGACAAGCGTGCGTCAGCGCCGATTCGCGCCAACATCCGGTTGCAAGTGTGTGCAGCCTCATTAGATAACGAGGAGGTATTTTCCGCGCTGGGTCAAGTCGCCCCGCGCTGCGTCGCCCTGGGTAGGTAGCCCTTTCTCTGTGCGCACACTAACGTTACAGTGTGTTACATTAAAACGGCTCTGCCTTCCTCCATTCCGTAATTTTAGCGACATCTGTTCCGGTTACTGTTCACGGGAGGAAATGAATAGTGTCCGATTCAGAAGAGTTATTGTTATCGGACCACCGTCAGTACTGTTTATTTCTTAAACTACTCGTCCCGAGCACTTTTAAATATGCACAGTTTAACAATAGTCCACGTGCTACAATACGACACTGATCGGTTCACATTGAATCTATAAAGCGAACATTTGAGGCGCAGATAATTATAACAAAAGCTAATTGGAAATTTTACCCGAAAATTGCATGAGCTTATTTCGACTCGACCGTTGGCTTCGAACTCCTGAGTACCTCTACGGTCCTCCCTCGGGCATGGGTGTGTGTGTTTGTCCTTAGGATAATTTAGGTTAAGTAGTGTTAAGCTTAGGGACTGATGACCTTAGCAGTTAAGTCCCATAAGATTTCACACACATTTGAACTTTTTTTTTTTTGTACCTCTAAGAGACTGCCACACTAAGCGCTCTCGTCCACCACCAACAACAATACATTATTCAAGGCAGTGTCAGCAGACAGCGATTATTTTGAAATTCTACTTCGGCAAAATCTTTACCACGTGTACTTTTAAGTCTTCAAAATGGTTCAAATGGCTCTGAGCACAATGGGACTTACTATCTGAGGTCGTCAGTGCCCTAGAACTACTTAAACCTAACCAAGCTAAGGACAGCACACACATCCATACCGAGGCAGGATTCGAATCTGCGACCGTAGCAGCGGCGCGGTTCCGGACTGAAGCGCCTAGAACCGCTCGGCCACAACGGCCTGCTTTTAAGTCTCCAGTATTGATAATGTTGATAAGCTTATCGCTAATTTCGTCTCTGATACAACTCATTCTTACATACTTCGACAACCATTATGAAGACGTTGAAAGTATTGACAGTGCGCTGTAGGTCATTGTTATAATAGTATGACTATAAAAATACACGAAGTGAAGCAGCAGGATGAAACCACTACTAAAAGTAGAGCAACATCACTTCGTATAAACTTTATAGCCCCGTGTCTCTTAGTGGAGGCAGAGCTTAGGCGGTCGCGAAAGAAGAGGAGTGATATAATGTGCGTTCACAGGAAGTGATTCCTTTTATGTTTGTTTTCCTTCACAGTCCGTTCTCTCGTTACGGCGTCCGCTATTGTGCTCCGCCGGAGGAGCAGTTCATCACTTTTCCTGCCGGTTCTCCCTATCGTGTGCATTCAGCTGTCATCGCGCGGCGGAACGAGAGAAATGACGCGCTATAAACGGAGGCGGTGCGTGCAGGAAGCCGTTGTTCTTGCCGTAAACAGATTACACTTGGGCTGCGGCAGCGGCTCTGGCTGTGGAGAGCGGCGCGGGGGCAGCGCTGGACGGAAAAGGAGAAGCAGGAAGAGAAAGTGGCCGGCGCGGCGCGGAGGCACGGGGCGGGAAAGTCTGCGCGCTCCGGGCCAACACATGTGTCGAAGCGGCGCAGCAGGTGCGAGCGCACCTATGTAGCTTTTGTCAGCCGCTCGTCGCAAAAAGCAACCGCACTCGTAGACACCTCAACCTGAGCGCCCTCGTAATTACATTTGGATATCAGCACCTCAGTTAGTTGCTGTCGTTAGCTCCACCTGCGATCGGTAGTAACAAGGGTACGTTCCACGTGTGGAAAAATCGTCGACTTTACTTTGTACTAGCTGCTCAACGCAGTGTTACCCGCGCTTAAACAGTTATTTATAAGAAAGTGTTAATGACATAACTCACTATCCAGGCGTATGCACCGGCATAGATCTTTTGGGGGCGCGGGGTACTGAGGCGCGAGGCACTTTCGGTCCAGCAAACTGCGCGACATTGGAAGAAGCCACCAGATTTTGAGGTGATGGGAGGAGCTGACAGAGTATATATCGCTCACAACTCAGTCGTTTACCGTATCAAAAAATTTTTACGTGACAGAAAAGGAGTAAATAATTGCACAACTGTTTGCTACGTGCGTACCACGGAAAACGTAATGAAACGTCACCTTAGGAAAGCTTATGAATTACTGTGCTGGTAAACCCCTTACGTTATTCGATTTTTAAACAGCTGAGCAGAACTGAACGTACTAAGACATTTCGCTTTTTACTTACAGTGTGTCAGTTTAGTGTTGATCAGAATATTTTTAGCGCAACGCAATCTGACCTTCAAAAATCCCTACAAAAGAATGGCCCTGACTAACAATAACCTACACCTTTCATGAATCACTTACATCACAAAAATCTTCGTTACTCGAACTACTGCAAAACAACAGGGCCAATACTGCCATCTAAATCAAAGATTCTAACTACTGAAGGCACTAACTACTGATAGGCATACTAAGCAAATGAAAGATTTTGATAGAGAACAAACAATGTATTTACCGTAATAACGTTCAAAAGTCATAATATGTATATCAGTTCATGATATCCAGTATTATAAATTTACTATATCTGGCGGACACACGTCCAGATCGTCCGCTCTTGAAATTCCGCCATCTCTCCCCCCACATCCACCACTGCTGGCGGCTCACCACCAACTGCGCAACGCTACGCGCTGTTCACATCCAACTGCCTCTACAATGGCGAATATTTCAACAATGCCAACCAGCCACAGACTGCACACAGCAGTCAGTGATTTTCTTTCAGAGCGCTACGTGGCGTTACCGACATAAAAACCTAAACAGCCTACGTACAGTAATAATTGCCTTGGTGCGTAGAGTGTCAGAAATCTACTGTAACGCGATTCTGTAACAATCTTCCGAGGCATTTCCGGCTCCCGACACAGGTGAGTAGCCATCGTAGCGCTGTCGGAGCGAAAAGCGTGGTGTCTACATATGATTACCTTGAACTTTTGACGTTCGTCCTTTCATTTTTAGTGATCGAGAAGGTCACTTTCAAGGTGAAGTGCAGGCGTTTGATATGGAAAGGCAGCTTTCCTGGGATGATAGGAATTCACGGTATCCGTACTCTCTCTCCTTTGGCTCAGCCTGTGATGATGGTGGCCTGCACAACATGCGTCCTCAGTTCCTTGATGCGTAACCTGGTGCCATTGCACGATCTTGGTGCATCCAGGTCACCCATCAGTATGACCTTTAGCTCCAACTTGGGCTGCACCTCCGGTAGCCCTAATGAATTTAAATTCTCTACACCGTACGTAGCAGATCCGTTTCGTGTGATCACTGTACTGAGTGATCTATAATTTTTTTTATTGGTGTTTGATACCGATTCATTCTTGGGCACCAATATGCATTTATTTGGTAATTAACTTCCATGAATGACTTTTCAGTCACATTGACCATCCCCAGGAACAGTAGACACATTGACCATCCCGTGCTATCACTTTTTATTAAAAAATTTTTTTTTGCTTGGAGTAATAGCTAGCCTACTTGTAGGTCCTGTGTGAATACAGGGTATAGGGTGTCTCCATAGCAAAATTTACTCGAATTTATTCAGCTTTATTCAAGTTCATTAAAAAAAAGCACATTAACCCTGCGAAGAAAGAAAATAAGCAATTTCTAGTTCGGCTCAGCGTTAATTTCGTAATTTTTGTTCGTGCATCAACTTCGGCTGCCCTCACGTGTGTGCTTGTTATCCGCGGATATGCTCGCACATTATAGTCAAATCCAACCTCATTAAAAGTTTACCATATTCTAACGTGTTTCGGTCATAAAGCACTCAAATGAAACCGTCATTATGAGTTTTCAAGCGTCTGAGAAGCTATAAGAAAACAACGGGCTAGTATGGAAGTGTGGATTAAACATTTTGGGGAGTGTATAATCATTGTATTCGTTAAGTTGAATCGTATTATGTGGGACATATTAGATAAGAAAAGCGTGGACATATTAATAACTATGTGTTTTTACAAATAGGATACAGTTCAAAAATCAGAGTAAATAGCTTTTTCTAAGAGTAATTATTGTTCCACATTTCATGCTATAATCTTAAAATCAATAAATATCTTGTACTACCACTTCTTAGAGAAGCCTATGTATAAATTCAGGGTAAAAGCCAATTCCAATCCGGATTTCTCTCAAATCCATCCATCCATCCGTTCAGTATGAAGGCGTGACGAATACGCTTACAAACTTTAGCAATTACATGTGTGGGACGCACTCAGACACGTACACTTCCAGACGCGCTTCGGTTTTGTGTGTTTTGTCTCCGTCGTATTGATAATGGAATACAGGACGTCTTAGTAGAGATCAGCGACCGTGCTTATGCACACACAGGGGCTACATAGACATTTCTGTCTCGGTAGCACATTATTGTTGCTGATAAAGCGTTTCGGCATTCGGCCATCCGGAGATAAAAAACTTAAAGAATCTGTAGTATACCATATTTTCTGTTCGTAATTTTCCACCAACCTGAGTTGTTAGTGTTGACACGGTAGCGATCTTTTGCGCTCCGTGGAACTGTTCATGTGGCTACAGTACTCGTGTCATATTGCATTGTCATGGATAGAGAGGAGATTGCTTGCGGGCTCTAAAAGCCGACAGGGCGTACTCAAGCCATAATCATTTGCACGTGTGTACGCTATCTGATCAATTGTAATTAGCTATGGTCCAAATGGCTCTGAGCACTATGGGACTTAACATCTATGGTCATCAGTCCCCTAGAACTTAGAACTACTTAAACCTAACCAACCTAAGGACATCACACAACACCCAGTCATAATTAACTATGATCATATTGCTGAAGAGGAATAAATGTTTCACTTGACATATTTAGTGAGACTTAAACTAATATTTATGTTTACATGTTCTAATTTACAGCCGAGAATAACTGGTAACTACACTTTCATCACGTCTTGGCATGGCATATTAGCAATTCATGTAAGGCTCTAAAATGTGACTTCTGTGACATTTATTAGCCTGCTAATTTCGACAAATTACGTGATCATAAAGTGCCTAATTGGCACGCACTGAAAATGTCGCAGATATTTACCAACCATTGACTTTGACTTTAAAAGACTATTCCGAAAGAATTAATTGAAGTATAGTAACCAAAACCCAACAGAAATTTTGTCACACTGGAAAATTATAAATCAGTACAACGTATTACGTCAAAAAGAACCATGTAGTATTCGACGTAACGCAGTGTGCTGTTCGTGCGGTTTTGATCTGAGGATGACAGAGTACCGAAACGCATAATCAACAATAATAAATGGGATCAAAACAGAAAAAATTGTTGCGTATGCGTCACATTGCCCCAGAATGAAGAATTCCGCTCCAACCCTCCCTCTGTTCAAAGTTTTCCGGAAGGCGTCCTCTGGTTGTGAGGTATATGCCGGAACTGGAGACCCCTCAGAAACATTTCCAGGTACAACTTCTTCTGCCCAACTAGCGTCTCTTTTGGTACTTGACTGTAAAGACTATAAAATGGGCCAGAACTGGAATAGACCACTCTACCTTTGGGAATAGAGAATGAGATGTATACTAAAAGAAAAAAACACGTCCTTACGGCCCCTCCTCGAGCTTCATACAGTCCGCCTCGTATCCCTCAACAATAGAACCCTTCTCCTCTCCCACAAAAGTAAGTACCCTCGTCAGTTCTCCGGTGCCTCCTTCAAAACAATCTCGAATCCCTACACTTCACCGTATGCCTCATCCTTGAGTAAACGTTGCTTACGATCGCTCCTCTCACGTCACGGCCCAGCTTCCTTCTTGTGCTTTCGTGGGTAATTTTAATTGCTTTCCCTTCTCAACCATGGAATCATTCCTGAGATTCGCCCATCTTAATAAAGTATAACCCATCTGCACTTTTTTTTTAAATGAAAGCCCTAATCAACTTTTTGCTTGCGTAAGTGCATTCCTGCCAGCTTCCTGCTCTTCCGGATACTCATTCTAGATCCTCTCGTGATATCACTTCTACTCGAGTCACATCTGAATCCAAATCACTGACCAGGAGCCGACAGCATGGCTCATAATCTCTCCAAGATTAAAGTAATTTTTGTGTCTCGATATCTTAGTACTACTTAACCGGAAGAATCAATCGGCAATCATACACCGTTGCCCAGGGAACTGCACAATGTTAGTCACATGTTCCCTCTCATGCCAAGAATTTCTTATTTGTGGCTGAATTGACCTGGCAACTTCGAAGCTATAGAACAAACCTCACTAATGCCCTGGAAGTGCTTTGACTTCTGCCGGCCGCAGTGGCCGAGCGGTTCTAGGTGCTTCAGTCTAGAACCGCGCGACTGCTACGGTCGCAGGTTCGAATGCTGCCTCGGGCATGGATGTGTGTGATGTCGTTAGGTTTAATTAGTTCTAAGTTCTAGGGTACTGATGACCTCAGATGTTAAGTCCCATAGCGCTCGGAGCCATTTGATTTTTGCTTTGACTTCTATAATAAAAATAACCCAATGAAAACCAAAGTCTGTGATATTCATTTGAAGAACAAACCTGAGGTAGCTAGATGTTAATTGGAAAGAAATAAACTTGCACCATGGTAACGGCGCAATTCATCTCGATGTTATCTTGGACCGCTCTCTAACCTTAAAGATACATTGCATCAAAATCAAGGTAAAGGTTTTATCACCTAAGTGTCAGCTACGTAAACTAACTGGGTCTCGATGAGGTGCCCATCCTCAGACACTAAGGACAGCTGCCCCATCACTCTGCTACGTTGCTGCTTAATATGCTAGTCCCGTGTGATACAGATTCGATAGTTCCCTGAATGAAACCTGTAGGCTAATCAGAGGCTGCTTTAAACAAACACCTACACAGAAGTCGTATCCATCTGTAGGCAGCTCCACCCGATATCAGGCACGAAGCGACTGCTAGTAAGAAAAAATGTCTGAAACACCTCAGCTCACTGCCTTCGCGAACATCAACCATCATCTCCTATGAAGCCAGCAAGAGTTCCTTAGCATCTTTTGCCCCATTTCAGACCTTAGAAAAGCCAGAGTTGAACTAGGGAAACAAAGGTGTAATGGCCATCCGGAACGCACCGAAACTGAAATAGAATTGCCAACTGTTGATGAGGGTGGGGTACGTGAAGTCCTTGAACAGACTACGCAATGCGGTTGTAAAATTAAAGGAAAACCACAAGAAATAGAGCATCGTGCAAGACAGTTATTGTGCGAATATGGGGACGAACAGACCTCTAGTCATCTCAATTGGAGCACAGGTTGGGAAGCTAAACCGGCTAAAAGCAATACCATCATGTCCATTTACGTTCTGTGTACTACTGTATATCTTTAACTGTTATTTTTATACATAACTGTTTTGGCATCCGCTGCTTCCCTCTCGTAGACTGTAGGGCCTGCAGAGATTTGTTTCTTTTTATGTAATCAAATTTTCAGGTCCTCAAACTGCAACACCTTCTAAGCTTTTCACTCTAATCCAGGCCGTATAAGCATGGTTTTTTCCGGATGCACTTCTGACCAAAAAGCGATTCTGCAAAAGTTTTTGTTAATAACGCCTTTTGCGTTGTTGTGGACATATTTCCATATCAACTTTCATCCCCTAACAAATATTTTCCAGAGAAGTGAAATACCAAATTTAACCCTAAAATTTTTTAATATGAAGAAATATTCTTTAAACTTTTCATCCCCTGTTGCACTCCCTTAGGGACTGATTTTCCAGAAACACTCAGACAGAATTTTTTTTAAATTTCTAACCGAGATATCAAATACAAATTTTCATAGACGTAGCCGTAAAATATTTTCGTAGTTTATTAGTAATTATTTATTTTCAAAATCTTTCTCGCTCTATTTTACCTCTTTAGTGGTTGAATTTATAAAAATGCCGAAACACGCATTTTTCATTTTGTGACTGAGAAACCAAGTACCAGTTTCGTACTTCTTGCTTCAAAATTCCCTTAATAGCGACATGCTTTCAAGAAGTCTTTCATCTCCTATTTCACCGCCTTAGGAGTGGGATTTCGGCCAATCTCTTGCTAAACGACGCCTACAGTATAAGATCTACACCCTCACCAAAGCTCAAATTTCTGCTTTAGAAGTTTGGACTGGGCGATGACGAGTCAGTGAATCAGTCTGACCCTATTTCACTCCCTTAGGAACAGAATTTGCAAGGATAATGAAACACATATTGGATTCTAACTGAGAAGCCAAATTTAAATGTTAATAGATGTAGCTTTAAAATCCTTTAGTAGTTCTGTAATAATATATTTTCAAAAAATGTTTCACTTACTATTTTACCACACACTATTAAATTTCTAATAATGCTGAAACACACTTTTTTTTCCTGACCAAGAAACGAAAACAAATTTTCGTAGGTCTAACTTCAAATTTGTCTTAATAGCGACATTTAAAAGAAAAATTAAGTTCATGCCCAATTTCACCACCTTAGTGTTGTAATTTCGAAAATTCCCTTCTTAAAAGACGCTTACGGTATAAGCTCCCCACTGCCTCCAAATATCAGGTTTCTGTCCTTAGCAGTTTGTCAGGATATTGCCTTTTATATGTAGAGATCACTTACTGAATTTTTCCATGTTTATTTCGCATTATTCTTTTTTTCTTGTGCCTTTGTCCCGTCTCGGCGTGGCTACTGTTGGATCTGGCATGGTTAGTGTAAGGAGGTGGCCGGATGCCCTTCCTTTTGCCATCTCGTTACCGCCGGGAGGGCAGGTGTGTACTGTCTGCGTGTAGTGTTATTCTTGGGAACGAGTGCGAACGTTTCTAAATGTTTGCGAATCGTGTAACTGACGGGCAGGGGGATTTCGATATTCGCCCGGTATTCATCTAGTGTCTAGTCGGATGTGGGAACCCATCTGAAAACCACATCGAAGCTGTTCGGCACACCGGCCCTACGCGTTAGTCCGCCGCGAGGATTTGATCCGGGACCGATGCAACTTGACGTCCCAGGGGGCGACCTTAAAACGCACGGATTTCTGGGCATGTGATATATTTAATATTCTTCGTATTCAACAACTGTTTTTTCTGGTACTTGAGGCACGATTAAAGAGGAAGATCGTTTCAATTCATTCGTATACTTTCTGTATTCAACTGAAAGGAGATGCTAAGAAGCAGTTACGTGGTCGCTGTCTTCCTGCAGAGGGTCATTTAAACCCTACATAAATGACAGAAAAAGAAAGAATCATGAGGCAGAATTCTGTTGCTCTTTTATAGTCTCTGTTGTTTATAAGGTTCACGTTAAGGGGCAGCTGTGGGCAGATTGGTACAGCCAGCAGCGCGAGGGCGACTGAATTGTCCAGTTACAGTGGGTGACTCACAGGCGGGGTTCCGCCGTGGGTCAGCAGATTTCCTGCGCTGTCAGCAGGCGCGAGTTTCTTCATTGTACGGGGTGCTCGCAGCAGAATGAGTGTGCACAAATTCTGCCAAGTACGCATCCACTGCGGTAGCCTTATCGCGTAACAGACACGCGGCGCCCACGTCGATCGCTTACGCCTATTGAGGTACAAGGAGGTGAACCAGCTGATGTCCGTAAATGTCTGGGGCGGCCAGACAGCGTTGCAGCGAATATACCGAGCGGTACACGCGCACACGCGCACACGCGCGCGCGCGCAGACACACACACGCGCGCGCGCGCGCGCACAGTCTTGTCTACGAGCAATACGTTTTCTTCTTTGCGGGATTTGTATGTCTTAATTCGAAACTTCGAAACTTACTTCAACGTCAGTAACGACTGTGTTTTTTTTTAGAAATGTAAAATGGCTTGGGAACATACTTCTGAACTATCTCCAACATTTAATGGTAATATATGCAAGTAGTCCTTCCAAAAATACACTTCGATTTCACACGAAGATAACAAAAGTGATGACTCGTAAGTTAAACAAAGGTATTGCTGTATGTAAGACGTTAACACGGCACGGCCGTATTATTTAATCCTAGAGGAGCTCTCTACCAAACCTACCATTCGGTAGTTTTGGTACACACGTAAATAACGTTGTAAATGGTAGGATTATCGGTAGGATTGATAAGGAAAAAAAACATAAATGAATGTGTAACAGAGGAAATGGGAGCTGACCGCTTTGTTTATTTGCTTGTCTGCCTATAAACAGAACCGCACATCATTCAGTGGTAGCCCATTGTCTATTTTAAATCATTACAGAATATAAAGTGCATTTTATAAGTAATAAAAATTAGTTGATCGCTTAATTTCTGCGCTTTTATGTAACCAAACAAATTGCTATTGATACATGTACAGTTTGCATGACAATCGCTAAAAATTTATTTAATTATTATTACTTTTTACTCAATGGAAGATTCTTAGTGATCAAAGGCAAGAGTTTCCTGTTACTGATAAATTCGAACGTTGTTTCTTCTTCTTCGCGGTTGGATCACTTAGGACCACGGGTAATGAACATTTGTTGGCCTTCATTTTCGCCCAGTATTCCTTCATACGCAACGAATCAGCTAGCTTTCGTTGCGTAGACCACGTATGTTGGTTAGTTTTTCTGTATTCTTCCTCAAAACCCCGTGTGTTTGTGATTTTTCTGATTTCATTTATGTCATGTAGATTTGGAGACCGTAATTCTCTCAGGTCTTTTTCCGTCTGTTTGTACCAGTTCGGTCTTGTAGTTTTGTTCTTTAAAAATGTATGGATTTTGTGCGTTAACCTGTTGAAAGTTGTTTATGAATAATAGAAATATGTGTAAATTCGACGACGTATTTGAGCGGTGTTTGATGTATAGTTTTGTTTTGCGTTTTTAATTTTTAATTTTACCATTCTTTTCAGGAAATGGCGTTTTTTGGGGTTTATGAGAAATCTGTTTTCTTTATTTTTACTACAATACCCCTCTGTTTCACGTTAAAAATAGAAAATTTTCGAATAAAACCGTACTTAAACATTGACAATTTCGTTTTCTGTAAATACTGTTTACTTTCAAGTAACTGACAGCAGAATTAGAATGTAGAGCAAGATGTTCCATAGGTTACCCAGCCCTTCGTACATCCTCAGTTAATGTCTGGACGATTCACCGCTTCCGGTTTTTAAGGGAACGGGAACACGTAAAGAAAGTGACTGTTATGAAGTAACGCCAACAGGTACGCAACACACCATGCTAGTCTACAATAACCTACGGTAGTTTCAAATCTCTACTTGGACCTGTTTTCTTACCGCGACATGCAGACTGACTCAAGAAATGAATTTTTGAAATACCAGAACAAGCTAAGAGCTGGCAGCGGTAAGGTACCAGACACAAAATCGTAACATTCGAATCAGAAAAGGTAATTTTATTTTTTTAAGGGCGCACCTGACAGTTACTATATTAAGTCTGAGAAATGCAAATGAATGCAACCAAAAGGGCAATACAATTTTAGAATTAGAAACAGAGCAATTTAACTTATATCAAACACTGAGAGATGGAGTTTCAACACAGATAAGGTAAAAGACTGTATGAACTAAAAGATTTCAATTAAAAAGTAATCAATACTAATAAATTCAACATGAATAAATATTTAGTTATTAGGTGAGAACAGGCAGTGAGTCACTAAAAAGAAGAAAAAGGGGAAACGATAAAAGCTGTATAAATGAAATTTAAAGAATAACGCCCAGCGGCGTCAACAAGTAGTAAAATTAACCCTTAGCAGCAAAGCCAGCACAAATAGTACTGATAAATTACAAATTGGGCTCGAGCCTGATAGAGAAGAATATCTGTAACATGGACGGACAGAAACCTATATCAACGTAAATAGCTTGAGTTTAAACTAATGTTACTGAAGCTTGTTCCATATAAAATTATACAAATAAAATTTGAATGAGAACGCTCACATGTCTTCAATTAAAACTATAACTTCACCTTGCATTTACGCTGAGCACACAATGACTTACAGAGACGGCTCAGATAACTTTCACAAGCTGTCAGAAGAGCTCAAAGCCAATAGACAGAAATAAGTAACCTAAAATAATATTATCTAATTCATTTTCATTGGGGCAGTTGGTGCAACCATGCCACACTTCTAGTTCACTATACAGGGTCGTAAGGCTGTTTCAGTATCAGGATTTAACAAAGCGGTGGATGTAACCTATGTGCTTTCCCTTTTTTGGGTACAAGAACTCCTATACGGTAATTCCGAGTACAGGTAAGGGCTACAAAATCATTAGAGGCAAGTAACGATGTTCCTTAGCGCCGCCGTAATGTGCCGAGCTCCCGGGCTTGTACGAGTCATGCGATTGCCGTAGAACACAAGGCGCCGCCTTTGGTTTCAAGTCGGTGTGTCCTCAGTCGTCCTTTTGTAAAGGCCTTCCGTCGTCAGCAGCGGGTGTGGCGATTGGGAGATACAGCGGCAGTAAGGGGCTGCTTGGTATGCAAATGAGCGCTGTTAGTGTCTATCAGATTAGCTGCCCTTAAGAGGTGCTGGTAATTTACTTAGGCGTTAGCACCGCAGACATAATTACGTAACGTTGCTCGTTTTTTGTATTCCCGTCTCCTTCCCATCAAGGTGTAACGGAGTGTGGGAAAGAATTCGTTGAGGATAGCAGACAACACCACGCAAATGACGGCTACTTTGAGTCCAGTCTCTCTCTTAATTTCTCTGTCCTAGTCAGTTTTCCAAATGTTTCAGATGCATGTGAATTCCTATGGGACCAAACTGCTGAGGTTATCGGTCGCTAGGCTTACACACTACTTAATGTAACTTTAACTTACACGCATATGCCCGAGGGAGGACTCGAACCTCCGACGAGCGAAGCCGCACGAACCGTGGCGCGAGGCCTGCGACCGCGCGGCTACTCCGCGCGGCGTCAGTTCTTCGATCTTCATGTTTGTCTCCATCTCTGTATCCATCTTTCTGTCTCTTTCAGCTACTCCTCGTCGTCAGGGCAGTTTACGCCAGGCGCAACGCACGTGTCTTCCGGGTCTCCATTCTCGATAGGCGGCCAAAGAGCTGACCAGGTAGAACCTTGGAGTAGAGCGACGGAAGGAGCATTAGTTTGCGAGAATGGAGAACATTGACCTTTGGTGTGGTATTGCCATGCAAACTGCGGGTTTTTCAAGCGTTATGTGGCGTATGTTTCTCCATTTCCAACACACGCAGTATACAAAACGAAATATTCTCTGAAACATATGCTAGTGGAAGTTTCAGGAAAGGTATACCATCACTGGTGATGGTGCACCTTCACTGGCTCCTTTGGTGAAAGTGGATTACTGATTCCCGTTTCGCTAAACAATACACACTCACTAGGCGTAGTGCACCATCGTTAGTGATAGTATACCCTCACTGCCGAGAGATAAGGAACGAGAACCACTGCTGCAATAACAAAATGAGCTATGTTTCAAAAGTTTCATTTTACGTCAGAGTTGCAGTTTCAAAAATAGTCATTATATAAAATTCATTTATTGTAGCAAGGACTTGTACCATGGCACTTCCAGTTGCACAGAACATTTTTCTTTTTGCAAAAACATTTAATAGTCTGACACTTTTGCCGGCAGTTCCATTTCAGAGATACCTGGCGGCTTCCTGTCGACTGTGACGTCACAACTGTCCTCGGGGCAAGAGTTTTCTCTTCTGGAACATATTCCTCATTATTCTAAGAGGGCAAGTACTGAACCGGGAGCTGAAGCAAAATGTAAGGACACAATTAATTAAAGACACTAGCTGCCAGTGGGCACTGATTTATATCAACGGGGCAAGTTGAAAATTTGTGCAGGACCGGGATTCGGAACCTAGTCTCCTGCTTTCTAGGCACACGCTCTGACCACTAAGCCATCCGGACGCAGTAGTCAACACAACCGTACGTACTAACCTAGCAATTGGACATCGTTTGTGTGTGTGTGTGTGTGTGTGTGTGTGTGTCTGTGTCTGTTCTTTCAGACGGTATGTTTGTGGCGACCACTGTCTTCGGATGGCGTAGTGGTCAGTGCGTCTACCTAGTGAGCTGAAGACCTGGATTCGAATTCCGGTCCAGCACAAATTTTCAACTTGGCCCATTGATACAAATCAATGCCCACTGGCAGCTAGTCTTTAATTCCTTTATGTCTTGTTTCATAGTGGCTCCAGGGTCAAAATGACGTCCTTTCTTTTGGACATGTCTGAAAGAGCAGACACAGCATAAGATTATATAGAAACAAAAAGTTGTCGCAGTCAAATATTCTATTGTCTCTTCCCGATATCGTTTCAGAAATCAGTTTACTACCTTGCGTTAAGCTGCCTCGGCGCACCATCTCTCGGCCTGATTCGGAAGAAGCCATCAACCGCTGTCTACAGAACGACACCCAAGATCGACCTTGCATGCGCTCTTCCTCGATCAGAGTCGGGAACTGGAGTTCTCACTGTACATTCCTTTCAACTGGTGGAAAACGACGATCTGAACACTGCTGCTTTCTTTGTGTTTTGTCTTCTGAGCACTTGTACCCCTCAGTGCCGTGTTTTCAGTAGCAGGAGTTTACTCGTCTAAATCAGTCAGGCAGTGTTAACACATTCTTTCCCACCGTTCTCAACCTCTGTTCCTGTTGATATGTCATTTGGAAATTTGCTGTGATCATTGTCCCGCAACATTTCAATCCGTTTCTCACCGCTAACACTCGTTTCATTTACTTCAGAGATCGTGCTCAGACGAATGTTCGCCTATGCTTCAGGGGGTAAACTTCAGTACAAACAATGTTTCGGAGGGCATCCAAATACCGCATCGTACGGAGACCTTGAAATTTCAGTAAGTACAGAGCTGTTCTTCATTAAATGCACTAACCTTGGCGCACGGCTGCACTCCGCGGTGCTATGTTCCTGCATCCATGTATGCAGCATAGTTTCTACGTCTTCATTTGCCCGCTCTACGCTCCTTTGGCAGTGGCTGTGTCTAGGTTTACCGTGCACAATCTTCAGATAGGGCCGTAGTTAAGCTGGTCATTATTTTGCTAGTCATCTCTCGACAGTCACCTAACTGCACCATTGAGGGAACGCCTAACGTAAAAATGTCAGTGTTATAGCAGTTGTTTAGGACGTCAGTGGCCTGAGAGCAGCGAATTTAGTGAGATGGTCCTGATAAACCATTATGAATTTGTTTACTTCATCTAGTTGCGAAAGAAACTCGATGACATCAGCTTGACATCCGGAATTTAACTCTTTTTAACGACATGGGTTTCACTACTGTTTCTTTATTCTGACCTTTTTTTTTTGTGAACAAGGAGACAATTTACGACAAATCATAACATTTCTGTATGTTATATTATGGTACTTTGACTTCAAGTATCTCATCTTTCGGTCGCGTCCACCGTGGTCTTTCGAGTCATAAGCGTCATGCAGGGTGTTACAGTTCTTCGTCGTAAACTTAGTAGTTAATTTTGCCTTCTTCAGTAACAGGTTGTATTAACTTTGTTACACCATTCACCTCGAGAAAGTCTTATCTCAGAAACTAAGAGTCGTTGCTATCCCTCTTTCGTTGACATTTTAGTAATTTCACCTTGCTGATAAGTAACTCGAACTTTCCTCTGTCCATAAAAACACAGTTATAATTCGGATTTCCCCGCTACTCTTTAAGATGTTTGCAGCAGTTCACTGATTCAACCATAGCTGTACTGCTGTGTTACATAACAATAAGCAACCAACAATTACATTCATGGCCATGCCTGGTGCTATTATTGGACGCCTTGTGAACAGTCTGCTACTGTACACCTTCTCTAACGGGGACCACTGATCGTACAGATTGAGTAACATTGGGGATAGGCTACAACCCCGTCTCACTCCTTTCCCAACCACTGCTTCCCTTTCATGTCCCTCGACTCATATAACTGCCTTATGGTTTCTGTACAAATTGTAAATAGCGTTTCCCTCCCAGTATTTTATCCCTGCCACCTTTCGAATTTGAAAGAGAGTATTCCAGTCAACATTGTCAAAAGCTTTCTCTAAGTCTACAAATGCTAGAAACGTAGGTTTGCCTTTCCTTAATCTAGCTTCTAAGATAAGTCGTAGGGTTAGTATTGCCTCACGTGTTCCAACATTTCTACGGAATCCAAACTGATCTTCGTCGAGGTTGGTTTCTACTAGTTTTTCCATTCGTCTCTAAAGAATTCGCGTTAGTATTTTGCAGCTGTGACTTTTTAAACTGATAGCTCGGTAATTTTCACACCTGTCGACACCTGTTTTCTTTGGGATTGGAATTATTATATTCTTATTGAAATCTGAGGGTATTTCGCCTGTCTCATACATCTTGCTCACCAGATGGTAATGTTTCGTCATGGCTGACTCTCCCAAGGCTATCAGTAGTTCCAATGGAATGTTGTCTGCTCCCAGGGCCTTTTTTTGACTTACGTCTTTCGGTGCTCTGTCATATTCTTCACGCAGTATCATATATCCAATTTCATCCTCACCTACATCCTCTTCCATTTCTATAATATTGCCCTCAAGTACATCGCCCTTGTATAGACCCTCTAAATACTCCTTCCACTTTTCTGTTTTCTTCTTTGCTTAGGACTGGTTTTCCATCCGCGCTCTTGATATTAATGGAGGTGGTTCTCTTTTCTCCAAAGGTCTCTCTAATTTTCCTGTAGGCAGTATCTATCTTACCCCCTAGTGATAAATGCCTCGACATCCTTAAATTTGTCCTCTAGCGATCCTTCCTTAGCCATTTTGCACCTCCTGTCGATCTCATTTTTGAGACGTTTGTATTCCTTTTCTCCTGCTTCATTTACTATAGCAAAGAAAAACAGAATATATTTCAACATGGCTAATTTTTTAACATCGTTGTGTGAGACACGCACAGAATGGCAGCGAGCGACTGTAACTCGGCGGAGATGATGGCCAGAGGTTTCGAGGCTGAGTACTCCAGGTGTACGTCTCCGACAAAACGATCGTGTTCTTATGAAAGACGCCAATTCCGATACCGGCAGGGCAATTTCCATTGGTGGATGTGGGTAAAGCGAAACGAACCGACATAGCTGCAGATATCGGCCTTCACAATGCCGTGTGTTACCGGAAGACCACACGAGTGTATGGTAAGGCTCGAAACGCTTTACAGTATTAGTATATATACAACCTCGGTAAACCGGCCGCTGTGGCCGAACGGTTCTAGGCGCTTCAGTCCGGAACAGCGCTGCTGCTACTGCCGCAGGTTCGAATCCTGCCTCGGGCAGGGATGTGTGTGATGTCCTTAGGTTAGTTAGGTTTCAGTAGTACTAAGTCTAGGTGACTGATGACCTCACAAGTTAAGTCGCATAGTGTTCAGAGCCATTTGAACCATTTTTTCGTTGCTGTGGAGACACTAAGTAGGTTGCAGAGATGTGCGCTTGCTTCAGAAAAAAGTACTGAGGAAAATTGCTTCTATGAGCAGACCATTGTCAACCAGTATTGGGAAACCAGGAGTCTTCAAGGTACGCAGGCAAAACGTGTTGCATGGTAAAGTGTACATGTGAAGGACTCTGCGGCACGCTTTGACCTGCAGTTGGTGAATGAAGAAGGAAGGAATATGAGGGTTTAATGTCTCGTCGGGATGGAGGTGATCAGAGATGGAGCACAGGTTCGGATTGTTTCAAAGATCGGGAAGGAAATCGGCTGTGCTCTTTTGAAGGAACCATCGCGGCATTTGTGTGGAGTGATTTAGGGGAAATAACGAAAAACCTAAATCTGAAACGTCGTCCTCCGAAATCGTAGTCCAGTGTGGTAGCCACTGGGCCACCGCGCTGGGTTTGCTGGATGAGCAGGCGGTGGAGCTAGCCGTGGAGCGGTGCCCCCACGGCACAGCACAGCACAGCACAGCGGGCAACGTAGCGTGCTGGACAGCCGCGGCCGGAGCTGTGCCAGGCGAGGCGGAACGGCGGGCGCTCTGCATTTGAGTCACGCAGACAGGCCGGCCGGGCTGCGCCTGCGGCTGTCGGCAGCGGCAGGTAACATCTCCCGGCCTCCAACAAGCCCGCAAATTAGCCGCTGTCCAGTGCAAACACACGGGCCGACGGCTCGCCTAAGATCGATATCTGCTGCCGCGTGCGCGTGCGTTCTTCCCAACTCTTTACACACTCCACATCTAAGGCACCTCCACTCAAGTTTAAAATTCGATCAGACTGTAGCAAAAACAACTGATTAATCCACTGACCATTAGGTCGACTGAAAGGACATTGACCACAAGGACGGGTGGAATACCACACACTGAAATACATTTGTATTTTTAAGCGTGATTAAATGTACCACAATTGATACTAACAAATCAAATATTGTTGATGTTGCCAGTATGAGATTTTCATTCTGCAGCGGAGTGTGTGCTGATATGAAACTTTCTGGCAGATTAAAACTGTGCGCCGGACCGAGACTCGAACTCGAGACCATTGACTTTCGCGGGCAAGTGCTCTACCATCTGAGCAACCCAAGCACGACTCACGCCCCGTCTTCACAGCTTTACTTCTGCCAGTACCTCTTCCCCTACCTTCCAAACTTTACAGAATCTCTCCTGCAAGGTTCGTAGGGTAGCTTCTGTAAAGTTTGCAAGGTAGGACATGAGATACTGGCAGAAGTAAAGCTTTGAGGACGGGGCCTGAGTCGTGCTTGGGTAGCTCAGTGGTAGAACACTTGCCCGCAAAAGGCAATGGTCTCGAGTTCAAGTCTCGGTCCGGCGCACAGTTTTAATCTGCCAGTAAGTTTCATTTGTTAATGTTGTTGGCCAAAAGAAACAATAAAAGAGCAACATCTTATTGAAACAGGTAGCACGTAACTGTAACTATATGCCCAAATATCTTCAATCTTACATGCATTATTTTACTAGTGTAGGATCACAGGCAGCTAGTTACTTACATCACATCACTTGGCTTGACAGCTAGACTGCAACAACGTACACAGTTCGTCATAAAATGATCAAAAAATTAAAGAATAAATGTATTACTGTGCTACATGTCGAGACAATGGAACAAGCCACATTCTTATCTTCACAACACAAACATTTATGGTTTTTTGTACAAGGGATAACCTTTTCTGTCATTATTACACTTATTTTCATTGCAAACGTCACATGGGCGAAATTTGTTTGGCACCTTCGCATTTTCCTGCTCACCTTCTTCGCCGAGATTGCATAGGTGGTAATTCTCTTGGCGGACAAGAATTACAAGATATCACATTCTTATTCGATCAAATAAAGGGGAAGTCTTCTAAGGCACCGGGCACGTTCCCGACTAGAGAAACCGTGTGTGCGGGGCCGAGTCAAGTTTGAAAGTAGCATGCATTTACATCATCAGCGCCCAGGACTTCGTAAAAATGCCGGAGTGGCCATCTTCAAGCATTAGGCCTGCTGTACGTGCTCTTATCGTGACACAGTTGGTCAAAAACGTCCACTCGGCATTTTGTAATATTTTACAATTCTGTTTGGTCAGGATTTTGCAAGTGCGCATCTATTCCAGGTGAATTACGCCTGGAAGATGAAATGATAACATTCTTGTATTTCTTTGGCTTAAAAGAAACGAGCATTTTGTCAGGGTCGTAGAAGGAACGAGATTACATAGGAGGAGCTTTCCCGAAGATAATCATTTTCGGTGATATTCAACGTTTATTTCTGCGCAACGTGCGAAAGACTTACTGTTTCTATTTTCTCTGGTCCGTTTCCAACGTAAGGCGCATCAACCAGAAAACAATGTTTTTTCTACAGATATACTGACAGTTTTAAAGCCATGTATGCCAGGTTTTTTCTTTTTGTAATTTTTGAAAGGATATCGTCCTCTGAAGTTAAGTAACATTTCACCGACAGTCAAGTATTCAGACGGTATATAATGCCCTTCACTCTAAATGGTAAAAAGAGTCCAGAAAAAGCTGCAAATTTGTCGGTTTGTTTCCTTTAATCTCGTGCTTTTTTTCTCGTCGAATTTAAGGGCACGGATATGTAATTCAGACGGGCTTTTATACGTTGTCAATCGAAAAATCGAGGGTCTATCAATTTTCGAGAACATTTCTTCGGTGTTCAAATAGCAATTCTTAGAGTATCCGCTCCTGTACAGTAACGCACAAGGCGCTTCCGCCTCAAGTTTGTTTGCGGGAACGGTATACCATTAGAGGGAATTGAATCGCCCGGCTATTCGTTCGATTTGCTGATTTGCGTATTTCACCAACATATCAATCATTTCTTCCATAAAGAATAACGAAAATAATTTTCCCCTCATTCGTCATGTCTTTAGCAATACGCGTAAGTGAGGGAAGCTGTAATAGTATACTTTATTTGTAGGTTTCTTCGTCGTTTTCTTCGAATAGCTGTGCGTCTTCTTGAAGAAATCCCTCCTTTGGTTAGAATTCATCATCGATGGCCTCATCATCAGATAATACGCCATCCACTGAGTAACTCGTCCGTAATGGTGGACACAGTTTTGTGGTCCATTGCGATATACCTTAGAAGGAATTAAAAGTTAACGGTATTAACAAAATGGGTGGAAATCAACGCGATCTAATGTCAAGTACATGACAAGGTCGGGTAGAATTACACCCGAGGACCGTATGTACAGCTGATAGTACGTAACACGGAGCAGGGGAGCACTCCAGTACTGAGAACATGACAGGCCAGAAGGATACACTAGCTGGGATAAGACCGGAGCTACACTGCGCATGCGCAGTTAAGGCAAATAGGGCCGGTTGGTAGCTTTACACCCCACCTTATTGGCAGGGGATCAACAGAATAAAGGTGGTAAACTCACCTACTCCTCCACCCTCCTTCCCCTTTTGCTATACAAGCTGTGTCAAGAAGCGTTCGTAAGAAGCAGCGCTTACTACATAAAGACGTTGGACAAAAATATGGAAACCTCAAAAACACAATGCCTAATACGGTGTAGGGAAAGAGCTGGCATTGAAAAAAGCTTCCAGTATTCTTGGAATGGATAAACACAGGTCTCTGCATAATTTTCAAGGACATCTTACACCAGTCATTCCGCAACAGTCAGGTAACGATGATGGTGTGCAGCCTCTTTTCTCCAAAGTAGACCACACCACATTGAGCCAATATTATTTTAGATCTGGTGACTGTAGTGGCCAGGAGAGATGCGACAATTCATCCTCGTGGCCATAAAACCAGTCCTGGACGATGCGAGCTGTGAGAAGAGGGGCACTGACGTCTTGGAACACAGCATCCAAGTTCGGGAACAACCTTGGGGTAGACCTGATAAGCCAAAATGCTTACAAAATTCTTGGCAGTAATAAAACCTTGCAGAGCGCCAATTGGGCAGATGGAATACCATGATATGGCTGCGCAAATCATCACCGTACTCTCCCTCTCTCCCCCCTCCCTCCATTGTTTCGCTCTGAGTACGTACAATCGGCCAAAAGTTGGGTACAGTGTGAAATAGTAGTCATCTGGCGAAATTACTTTCTTCCATTGCTCTACAGCGTTAATGGCTTCTGCACCACGTTTCCCCGTTACGGCCACTGGCATCACTAACGAGTAATTTTGGAATTCCAGCTAATCCTGCAATTACCTGCTTCTCGAGCTCCCATCGCGTTGTTTTGGTGCTGACAGTGTTCGCGAGTGCGACAGATTTTGCAGCTGTCGTTCCGTTATTTGTCTTTAGAGTCCTCGTCAATGACCGTCTGCAACGGACACTCAACGCACACTTCTGTCTGCGTTGGCCGGCCGTTGTAGCCGAGTGGTTCTAGGCGCTTCAGTCTGGAAACGCGCGACCGCTACGGTAGCAGGTTCGAATCCTCCGTCGGGCATGCCCCCCAGGGGGTCCACAACTCTTTCGTGGATACGTGCGTGGCGAGCACGGGGCCCCGAGCCATTGCAGCCTTCTTTCTCTCCCGGGCTGCATTTCCTTTCCCTTCCCCTCCGTTCCCCTCCATACCCCTTTCCCCTCGCCCTCTCCTCCCCCTCTATTGGTGTCCTTGCTTATGTTGGCCCCCGCTATCCTCCTGGTTCTGTTGGTTTTACACTCTGGCTTTGTTGCGTAATCATCTCCTCCTTTTGGCATTCCTTGGTCCCCCTCTGGGGTTTGACCTCCATTCCAAAATTTCTCTTCCGTAGTGTGAGCCATTTGGGGAAGAGCACCTTACCTAGTGTCTCCGACGTGTGCCCTCCTAGTATATTCCACCTTTCTTCTACGTCGTTGTCTGATGCTAGGGTGCATAGCCAGCACGGTAGCCAGCCCGTGTGGTGGGGTCGCTATGTACCCTTTTGGTTGAGCCCCCTGAACACACAGGGATCACACTTCTGATACCTGAGCTGTGACCTCCTCATGCATGCCTTGGAGTGGTTGCTCGTCATCCTGGAGCATCGGAACTCCCGGCAATGGCCGCCGTGCCAGACGGCCCTTGCTGTGGCTGGGTGGCGCCCGTGAGGAGAGCCCCTGATCGGAGTGGGTGGTATCAGGGCGGACGCTATGCAGATGAAACGCATAAGGGTCCAAACCTCTGGCCGCTCTTCTGCGGCCGTCTCTCTGCGTGGTACTGATTCCTCAAGTGCTGCTTCTCTTGCCCCTTCGGCCTTCCCTTCCGTGGCTACCCCCTGGGAGGAGGGTCAGGCCCGTCGTCTAGGGGCAAAACCTTTCCCCCGTTATCTAGTTTGCACCAGGACTGATGGAGATACTTTCACCAGTGTCAAACCTTTATTCTTTGTGGAACACATTGAAGACAAGTTCGGCGAAGTGGACTCCCTGAGCAAGATGCGGTCGGGTTCGTTACTGATAAAAACTGCTTCGGCTGCCCAATCTGCGGCCCTTCGTGCCTGTACCCATCTTGGCACAATTCCCGTGTCCATTACCCCTCACCAGTCTCTAAATATGGTACAAGGTGTGATTTTTCACAGAGACCTCATCCTTCAAACTGATGAGGAACTTCGGGACAATCTCGGACGGCGGGGTGTTCACTTTGTTCGGCGTGTTCAGAAGGGTCCTAAAGATAATCGTATTGATACTGGTGCCTTTATCCTGGCCTTTGACGGGGATACCCTTCCTGAGAAAGTTAAGATTATGGTCTATCGCTGTGATGTGAAGCCGTACATCCCACCTCCTATGCGGTGTTTTAAGTGCTTGCGTTTTGGCCACATGTCTTCTCGCTGTACCCAGGACCCTCTCTGTGGTGACTGTGGACGTCCACTCCATGAGGGGAGTCCCTGTGTTCCCCCTCCTGTATGTGTAAATTGTCATGGTAGTCATTCTCCACGTTCAGCAGATTGCCCAGTCTATAAGAAAGAAAAAAAGATACAGGAGTATAAGTCTCTTGATCGTTTAAGCTACACAGAGGCCCGTAAGAAATATGCACGATTGCACCCTGTGTCCATGACATCTAGTTACGCCTTGGTTACATCTTCATCCCTTCCTCCCCCTTCCTTACCCCCATCCCGGACCCCTCTCCTTCCCCCCTCCCCTGCGGCTCCCACACCTTCTCCCCTGGGCGCTGCTCCCCCTCCCCAGCCGGAGAAGTGTCCCACTCCTTCGGCGTCTGCCGGTCAAGGGCGCCTCTCCCGGGATGCCCCTTCCCGGCACCTTCCAGGTCAAAGGTCTGCTGCAGCGCGGCGACCGCGAGAGCCGCGGTCTATCGGCCCCCAGGTCGCCCGGTCACTTTCTGTTCCTGATCTTGCTGCAGCTGGCTCCATTATGCCACACAGCCCTCCTCGAACTCAGCCTGAAAAGAAGAAGAAACATAAGTCCCGGGACAAAGAGCCTCTGGTGTCACCGGAGGTCCCTTCCCCGGCTTCACAACCGGATTCTGACCTGTCGTTTATGGATGTCGCCCCCTCCTTGTCGGTGACGGGTGGGGACCCGGCGGTATGACTGGATTTAGCGTGTTCAGCCCTCATTTAAACCATCGTTCTGTGGTTCTCCAATGGAATTGTAATGGCTACTATCGTCACCTACCGGAATTGAAATCCCTTCTTTCGTCCTACTCAGCAGCTTGTGTGGTTCTCCAGGAATCTCATTTTACTGATGCTCACTCACCGACCCTCCGTGGGTTCCGTGTTTTCTGTCGAAATCGGGTCGGACCCTTGCGGGCTTCTGGTGGCGTTTGTACGTTGGTCCGTACAGACATTGCTAGCACGTGGATTCCTCTCCAAACTACATTGGAAGCAGTTGCTGTTAGGGTCCACTTAGACTCTGCAGTCACAGTATGCAATCTTTATCTCCCTCCTGACAGGACTCTTACACCTGCTGCCTTAACCACCCTTCTTCAGCAACTTCCTCCTCCCTTCCTCCTCCTTGGGGATTTTAATGCTCATCATCCTTTGTGGGGCAGTGCCTTTCCATCTAGACGAGGTCTTCTTATCGACCAATTTATTGCAGACCACGACCTGTGCCTTCTTAATGATGGCTCCCCTACTCATTTCAGTGCTGGTCCTGGTACCTTTTCTGCCATTGATCTTTCTCTTTCTTCTCCCTCTCTCCTCCCTTCATTACACTGGTCGCCACACGACGACCTTTGTGATAGTGACCATTTCCCGTTGATTATCACGCTCCCTTCCCGCTCCCCGATGGAGAGGTTACCTCGTTGGTCTTTCCACCGCGCCGATTGGCCTCTATATACTGCACAGGTCGAGTTTTCTCCCTCTTTGTCGGGTTGTATTGATGACGTCCTACGTGACGTGTCTGACGCGATTGTTCGCGCTGCTAACCTTGCTGTCCCGCGCTCATCTGGACAATTTCGTCGTCGGCAAGTCCCGTGGTGGAGTACGGCCATTGCCATTGCCATCCGTGATCGCCGTCGAGCTTTGCAACACTTTAAGAGGCACCCATCTGTAGCCAGCCTTTCTACCTTTAAGCGCCTTCGCGCTAAAGCCCGTTATTTAATCAAACAGAGCAAGCGGATATGTTGGGAACGATTCGTTTCTTCCCTTGGTTCCACTGTCCCTCTGTCACGGGTATGGGCTACACTTCGCTCTCTCCAAGGTTGCCATCGGCAGTCCACCCTCCCAGGCCTTCACCTCCCAGATGGCATTTGTACGGACCCATTAGTTCTTGCAGAACATCTTGCGACCCATTTTGCAGTGGCATCAGCGTCGGCCTCCTATCCAGCTGCTTTCCTTCATCAAAAACAGCAGGCTGAAGCTGTCACCTTATGTTTCACCACTTGTGAGTCAGAATCTTACAACGAACCTTTCACTGAATGGGAATTTCTTTCTGCTCTATCTGCTTCTCATGATACGGCTCCTGGCCCAGATTCCATTCATAACCAGCTGCTTCAACATCTCAGTGCTCCACAACGGCACCATCTTCTTCGGGTGTTTAACCGTATCTGGCTCCAGGGTGACTTCCCTTCTCAGTGGAGGGATAGCATTGTGGTTCCTGTCCTTAAGCCTGGTCAGAACCCCCTATCTGTTGACAGCTATCGGCCAATTAGTTTGACCAATGTTGGTTGTAAGTTACTTGAACGGCTGGTAGCCCGTCGGCTCACTTGGGTCCTCGAATCTCGGGATCTATTGTCCCCTTACCAGTGTGGCTTTCGAGAGGGACGATCTCCAATCGATCATTTGCTTCGCTTGGAATCCGCAGTTCGGCAGGCTTTTTCCCAGCGCCGCCATTTGGTTGCAGTGTTTTTTGACCTTCGCAAGGCCTATGACACGGCCTGGCGCCATCACATCTTACTAACCCTTCATCAGTGGGGTCTTCGGGGCCCACTCCCGATTTTTATCCGCCAGTTCCTGATCCATCGGTCATTCAGAGTTCGAGTTGGTACTGCTTTTAGTTCTCCACGGACCCAGGAGACGGGCATCCCACAGGGTTCGGTCTTGAGTGTCCTTCTTTTCCTCATTGCTATCGATGGACTTGTGGCCTCTGTCGGTCCCTTGGTCGCCCCTGCCCTGTATGTGGATGATTTCTGCATTTGGGTTAGTTCCTCCTCGATGCCATCTGCAGAACGGCAGCTCCAGGTGGCTATACGGCGTGCCTCTGCATGGACCCTCTCCCACAGGTTTCAATTCTCTCCTTTAAAATCGCGGGTGGTCCACTTCTGTCGCCGTACTACGGTCCACCCTGATCCAGAGCTCTATCTCGCTGCACAAAGATTGCCTGTGGTTCCACAGTTTCGTTTCCTAGGTCTTCTTTTCGACAACAAGCTCACTTGGCTGCCCCATATCAGACTCCTGAAGGTAGGATGTTTCCGTAAACTCAATGTCCTTCGCTTCCTTGCCCACTCCTCCTGGGGTGCGGACCGTTCCCTCCTCCTCCGTCTTTATCGTGCTCTAGTTCTGTCACGTTTGGACTATGGTTGTCAAGTTTATGGTTCAGCTGCTCCTTCCACGCTGCACGTGCTGGATCCAGTCCACCATCGTGGTATCCGTTTGGCCACCGGTGCCTTCCCTACTAGCCCTGTTGATAGTCTCCTGGTTGAAGCTGGGATCCCCCCCCTTTCTGTTCGGCGGTCCCAGCTTCTGGTGTCTTATGCCCTTACTATCCGTTCTTCTCCCGCTCATCCTTCCTATTCTATCCTATTCCCAGACCATGGACGTCGCCCGCCTGACTCCCGCCCTCGGGCGGGTTTACCGGTTGGGCTGCGCCTTGCGTCTCTTACCCGTGATTTTCGGCTTCCTTCTTTGTCCTGTCTTCCTCGCTCCCTCCCCTCCACCCCTCCTTGGTTAGTTCCTCGGCCTCGACTTCGGATGGATCTCCGCCGCGGACCGAAAGATTCCATCCCCCCGGTGGTGTTCCGTACCTTTTTCCGCCAAATTTTATGGGAGTTTCGGGATGCTGTTATTTTTTACACTGATGGCTCTAAATCTGCTGATCATGTTGGGTATGCCTTCACGTCCTCTGTTGGAACGGAAAATCATCTGCTGCCACCTACATGTGGGGTGTTTACTGCGGAATTGATGGCAATTTCCCGGGCCCTTACCTTTATTAAACAATCCCAACACAACCGCGTTTTGTTATGTACGGACTCGATGAGTGGCCTTCTTGCTATTGACCGGTGTTTTTCGCGCCATCCCTTGGTCTCTGCCATCCATGACCATCTCGCTGATCTTCACCGTGCTGCTTGTTCCATTGACTTCTTATGGGTCCCGGGCCATGTGGGTATCCCGGGTAATGAGCTCGCTGATCGTTTGGCTGGGGGAGCAGCTACTTACCCCCCGTTTTCCGTAACCCCTCCTGCAGCGGATTTACGGCTTCACATCAAATCCCACTTTGCACAGTCATGGGCCAATTCTTGGGAGGCTACTCCACTGTCTAATAAACTTCGTGCCATTAAGGTGAATACAGGCCCATGGCGTTCTTCCTTTAGCCTCTCCCGCAAGGACTCGACCACACTGTGTCGTCTCCGCATTGGCCATACCAGGCTGACCCATGGTTTCCTTTTGCGTGATGAGCCACCCCCGCTATGTGGTTGTGGAGCCTTCCAGTCAGTGGCCCACATTTTGGTTGAATGCCCCCTTCTTTTGGCTCTGCGTGCTAAGTACAGACTCCCCCACACTTTACCTTTGATGTTGGCTGACGATTCCCGGATGGTCTCTCTGGTTCTAGGTTTCCTCCGGGAGAGTGGTTTTTATTCTCAGTTTTAAAGTTTTTAATCTCCCTCTGGTGTTGGGGCAGGGCGGTGAGTTTTGGGTGTCTCCCACTGTAGGCAGTGTTCAGAGATTCCCGATTCACCTCCCTGACCAGAATCCTCTTTTCTTTCCCTTTTACTCTGTTTTTACCCCTTCTTTTTAAGGCTTGGTTAGTTTTTCTATTCCCATACGTACTTTCTGCATTATAGCAGTTGTACCTTTTAAGTCACAGGTGGTCTTGCCTATGCTGTTTCAGCATAGTGTTGGGTTCGTTCTCTTGCCAACTTCCCTCATTTGTTTTTACTAATGACATCGTGACTGCCCTTTTACGTTTCCCCTTTATCCGTTTTATTTTTCTGACTATACTGAGATGTCCCGTTAGCAGAATGGAGTCTATTTGAAACAAGGGACTGATGACCTTGCTGTTTGGTCCCTTTAACCTCAAACAACCAACCAACCAATCCGTCGGGCATGGATGTGTGTGATGTCCTTAGGTTAGTTAGGTTTAATTAGTTCTAAGTTCTAGGGGACTGATGACCTCAGAAGTTAAGTCCCATAGCGCTCAGAGCCATTTGAACCATCTGTCCGCTTTGTGACCTGCGGGTGATGATTTTTCCGTTTCCCCAGAGTGATGTATAAATATTCGGTTCGGTGCCTCACGAAACACCAAACACCCGCGCAAACTTGCTTACGAGGACACCCATCATAACAGAACTAATATTTTGTCCACGTTCGAATTTACTTAGATCCGACATAATGCACATCCATCTACACAGAATACTGGTCTGCAACGCACTGAAGGCATTTCACAAGAGGCGTCTGTGGTCAAATGTAACACGCAGCCTGCACTCTTGGGTAGCATCAGCATTTATGTTCAGGCACGCCTTTCTCGCAATGTTTCCATATTTTTGTCCGACTTCTGTAGTATGTAGTGTTGAGGAGTGGTAAAAGTGAGGCCAATGCTCAGGGAATGAGAACGGGAGGTCGTGCATGAACCCTGTGTCGCCATCCTGGGCGAAGTCCTAGTAGAGTTTGTCTGCCATTGTCTTCCTCTGACCTGTTTTGAAGTCATATGTGTATCTTTGTAGTGTGGTGAGTTATTTTGCAGTACAGTGCAGTGTTGGGTTTGTGCTGTTACAGGTAAAGAAAAGGAGGGGGGTGAAACCTGGTGCCGGCATTCGTGAATAGCACCTAGGGGGCCATCGAGCTTAACGTTTCCATCCGACTGACAGATGACCATGCTCTCACTTCGTGATTCTCTGGGGAGCAGTTTGGAATGTCACCAACTTTTCTTCACATCCGGGCTAGACGCTGGAAATGAAAATTTTCAGCACTAGGATTCGAACGTCTTGCATCAGAGTTGACTGCCGCTGCACAGGGGAGCCTTAGCGACCTCGTCTACGTTGGCGGGTATATAACTAATACTAAATTAAAACAATCAACAAAAATTCATGTAGCAGGAAGTTATCGCTAGTAAAGTCAAGATTCTCGTCCCAGTATTAGCACTGGGACACAATTTAAATAACAAATTACAACAAGACTTTAGTGCCTAGAACCTTTCTCCGAAGGAGTATTCCTAGTAGCTGTACAGTAACTTGTAACAGCTCCCAGCACATAACGTATAAGATTCTGTTGTTAGAGTCGCATCACGTTCTCAAAACCTCCATTGACCGCCAGATAAAACACCATCGGCCAGCTGCAGTGTCGTGGACGCTTGCTTTGTGGTTGTTGTGCCGTCGAACTCGGGGCCCAAAACTCCGCGGCGCGTATCCTTCCGCCTCGGGTAGTGGAGGGACAATCGCGCGCCCTCTGTGACGAAGCGGTATCGCTCGATACTGCTGCCGGTAGTTTCAATTCCGCCAGCATTCGTTGGCTCCATTGGGACAGTGCGGTCACAAAATATTCGGGCTTCAGTGTTTAATAACATACTGTCCAGTCACAGTTACGTGACCACCTGTCAAAAGCCTGAATAATCGCTTTTTATAGTGCCGACGCTGCGAGACGTGAGGTCACTAAGGTTCTGGAAATTTCCGACGGGGATCTGGAGAAACACCGTCTCAGCGCCATGGCCTGCTGCCCTACGTTTCTCGGTCGAGGATCTGTGGCGCGAACAGCCCGATCTATGTGGTCCCACAGATTCTCGATTGTGTGTTAATCTGGGGTGTTTGGTGGCCAGAAGAGTACGGTAAATGCATCCTGCCGCTCTTCAAATCATGCACTTACACTGCGGGCTGTGTGACGCGTTGCATTGTCCTGTTGGTATATGCCATTGTGCCGAAGAGAAACAAACTGCATACAGGGTTGGACCTGCCCCCAAGAACAAATGCATACTTGCATTGATCCATTGTGCCTTCCTGTAGACGAGATGACCCAGGGAATGCCACAAAAACATCTCTCTGACCATAACGCTCCCTTCTCCGGTCTGGACCCTTCCGACAATTGTTGCAGGTGTTCGCTGCCAGTCCGATGGAGCATAAAACGTGATTCATCTGATACGGCAATCTTTCACAAGTCAGTGGACGTCCAGCTGCGGTACTGGCGTGCAGCCAGCCTTCATCGCCGATGAAGAGCAGTCATCCTGCTGCGAAGTCTCAAACGCAGCACCCTTCGCTGAGGAGACACTGTTGGTAGCACCTTGGTTCGCCTAGGCCGTCAGTTCCTCAATATTTGCATGTCTGTTCGTCCGTACATATCTCCGAAATCCTCATTCACGCCTGTTGTCTATGACCCATGGCGCACCACAGTGCTTCGGCGCCGGTTTTAGATAGTTCCATTTTACAGTGCACACTATACTTCAACCATGGCGGCACGCGAACAGTTTACAGACCTAGCCATATCGGAGATGCTTTCACCCGTGGTCCGAAAGCCAATGATCATGCTCTTTTGGACGTTAGATAAATCGCTCCATTACGACAACGGCCGGCCGGGGTGGCCGAGCGGTTCTAGGCGCTACAATCTGGAACCGCGAGACCGCTACGGTCGCAGGTTCGAATCCTGCCTCGGGCATGGATGTGTGTGATGTCCTTAGGTTAGTTAGGTTTAAGTAGTTCTAAGTTCTAGGGGACTGATGACCTCAGCAGTTAAGTCCCACAGTGCTCAGAGCCATTATTACGACAACGCCTGCTCTGTTTGCCACGCTGCCCCCCCCCCCCCCCCACCACCACCACCACCACCACCACCCGAACACGCTTTCTCATACCTTCCACTGTAGTGCTGCCATCTGCTTTCTGTAAGTGGTTACTTCACGTTGACGTCGAACTTAGGTGGCAATAATATTAATATGAGTGGATTGTGTAATAAGTGTACACGAAAACAATGCAACAATAATTTTGAATTTTCTAAGTGTCTAAACGATCAGCTCCGAGGATTTGCATTTCTATGTTCTTCTTTCACTTCCGTCTTTCGGATAGTATTAAGAAAATGATGGCTCGTTTGGATAGTCGTTCTAGTAAATATTTTCGCTTTATGGCTGATGGGAGAGAAGTATTACGAAATCGAAGGTGTGGTTACGTCTTATGCAATATTCACTGTCTCTGCATTGTCTTCTCAGTGTGATCACTGTGTTGACTGAATACAGTGGCGTATGTCCTTAGACATATGAGGCAACTGCATATTTCCATGTAGAAGAGGCAGAACATTCTTTTTTAAGAATGTGTTATATAATGGTGTTTGAAATTAACGAT